>NC_083871.1:5719691-10719691 GCF_032452875.1 Bos javanicus | reverse complement strand
GTACAGTGTCACGAACAGACAGAGAAACCAAACTAACGTTAGTGTTTGAACACGTTGATCAAGACTTGACCACTTATTTGGATAAAGTGCCAGAACCTGGAGTGCCCACTGAAACCATAAAGGTACTAAGAGTCCTCTCTCTGCCTGGTCAAACAGTCGCACTGTTATTTAAACAGTGGCATTCTTTCCTTACGAAAATTGCCAGAAGTAGAGCCTTTGGAACTCAATATATAGTTAAATATATCTAGTATGACTAAGTGGATGTTTAAAGAATGGGGTATATTCTAGTTCACTAATTTTAGAACTCAGTGGAAAAAACCCTTTGGTTCTAATATATATTAAAATTATTAGGAAATACCTGCTCGTACGTTATCTGGCCCTGCGTCTACGAAGTATAGTTTAGTAAGTATGTTAATAGCTCAGCCATTTTCTGATGGTTTGTGAACTCGGCGTTTTTTCCTCGCTCATAAAACATTTATAGGAAGCCCAGAAGTGTCAGGTACCATCCCAAACTCTTGGGATTGAAAGATGACTTAAGACTCCTTGGAGGTCAGCAAGCTAGATGCAGTATATTGACTCCAAATCTTTTCTGCCTTTAAGTCTAAAGGAAAGAGCTGCTTATAAAGCTTTATTGGTTTACTTTGTTCTGCTTAATTGAACTCCCCAGTTGATCTTTTAGATCTCTGCACATATGTGCAGGTGTTCATGGAGATCTGTTTGGTTTTGTGAATTAGGTGAAACAGACTCTTTACCTTATCATTCATTGTGTAGAAATGACTTCTAGAATTCAGTATCATTTTATTTTATTTTAATATAAATTTATTTTAGTTGGAGGCTACTTACTTTACAATATTGTATTGTTTTGCCATACATCAGCAGGATGGGGAACATGTGTACACCCACGGCAGATTCATGTTGATGTATGGCAAAATCAGCATCATTTTAGATAAGAGTGAATACCTAAAAATAGTTTATATTCTGAACAGAGTAAGTAGGTTCCCAGTTTGGGTACATTTAGAACTTGACATATTGAATGATTTATTTATTTGGTTTTAGACTAATACATAGAATTTATTTTCTCCCATCTGCCTTTCATAAGAATCTGCCTGCCATTGCAGAAGACACAAGAGATGTGGGTCTGGGTTGGGAAGATCCCTTGGAGGAAGAAATGGCAACCCATTCCAGTATTCTTGCCTGGAGAACTCCATGGACAGAGGAGCCTGGTGGGCTACAGTCCATGGGCTTGCAAAGACTCGGATGTGACTGAGCAGCTAACACACGCGCAGTCCTCCTTCCATGTTCTTGGTCATTTTCTCTTCTATCTCTGCATCCTCTTTCCTTCAGAATTCTTTTCCAGTCTTGTGACTTTAGTTCTCTCCTTTATGAGTGTGTCCAAAATACTATGTTCAGCATGCAGGGCAGAACATAGCCCCATTCTGTACTCTGCTTTCTGGCCAAATTGGACTAATCCGCATCCTCTTAGTGTGGCTCACAGCTTCCTCCCTCCGAGGCCTTCCTCTCACTGCCATTTCTTTGCTCCCCCCACTAATAGCTATCTGCTCACATTTTTCAGGGCTGACCCCAGATACCATTTGGCTAACTTTTACAGCTGGATGTGATCTCATTTGTCTTTTAGCACTTGTTCTACACCTCTCTTCCTCTTTATCATATTTTGTTCATTTGTGATTATTTGTGTCCATATCTTACTTATTCGTCTTTGTGTCCTGACAGTCCATACTCAGAAATTTATACACATAGGTACAGTAAGACACGTTGTCAACCATGCTTCAGATATAATTAATTGAAAATTATTGTTTTTTTAAATGACTTCCAGTAGCTTAAACATAGACTGTCAACACAAGGATTGGCTTCTTCTGATCTATTTCTGTGTTCAAAAATTTCATTTCAGTTCAGTTCAGTCACTCAGTCGTGTCCGACTCTTTGCAGCCCCATGAATTGCAGCACGCCAGGCCTCCCTGTCCATCACCAATTCCTGGAGTTCACCCAAACTCATGTCCATCGAGTTGGTGATACCATCCAGCCATCTGATCCTCTGTTGTCCCCTTCTCCTCCTGCCCCCAATCCCTCCCAGCATCAGAGTCTTTTCCAATGAGTCAGTTCTTCACATGAGGTGGCCAAAGTATTGGAATTTCAGCTTTAGCATCAGTCCTTCCAAAGAACACCGGGAGAGGTCAATTTTTTAAACAGCGAGACAAGGTAATCATTTGTTTACACCCTGCATTTCCAGCTACATAGGTCTTTTGAACTTCATGTTAAATTCTCCTAGGATGTTAGAGGCTGCCAAGTGGAATCATTTGCAAAAGTGAAAGTGAAAATCGCTCAGTCATGTTTGACTCTTTGCGACCCCGTGGACTTTAGCCCACCAGGCTCCTCTGCCCATGGGGTTTTCCAGGCAAAAATACTGGAGTGGGTTGCTGTTCTCTTTTTCAGGGGATCTTCCCAACCCAGGGATTGAACCCAGGTCTCCCGCATTGCAGGCAGATTCTTTACCATCTTAGCCACCAGGGGAGTCTAAGAGCACTGGAGTGGGTAGCCTATCCGTTCTCCAGAGGATCTTCCTGACCCAGGAATCAAACCGGGGTCTCCTGCATGGCAGGCAGATTCTTTACCTACCAGCTGAGCTACTGCTAAGTCGCTTCAGTCGTGTCCGACTCTGTGCGACCCCATAGACAGCAGCCCACCAGGCTCTGCTGTCCCTGGGATTCTTCAGGCAAGAATACTGGAGTGGGTTGCCATTTCCTTCTCCAATGCATGAAAGTGAAGAGTGAAAGTGAAGTTGCTCAGTCGTGTCCGACTCTAGCAACCCCATGGACTGCAGCCTCCCAGGCTCCTCGGTCCATGGGATTTTCCAGGCAAAAGTACTGGAGTAGGGTGCCATTGCCTTCTCCGAGCTGAGCTACTGGGGCTTCCCATTTGCAGCAGTATCAGTAGTTAGAACAGCTAATAAACTAAAATGATGTGCTTAAACTAAGGCTTGGTCAGGCAAGAGTAGAAAATAATGTGGAGTGGGGAAAATTCCACTTCCCCTGAAGGGTGGGGGTAGAGAGGTAAGCTGGATTAAATGAGGCACAGGCAGAAAGGCAGTCACCAAGGTGAGGAGGAAAGAGAGAAGTGGAGTAGGGGAGTGACCGAGCCAGGCTTCGGGAGCAGAGGATTGGTGCTTATCAGCAGAAGCTTTTCATAAGGCAGCTTGTTGGAAGTATTTCTGAGTTCTTCACCTATCCACAGAAAGGGCGTGTCGCTCCATTCTGTTGAACAGAAGATTCTCCTGGCGGCTGTTAAATGTCTTCAGTCAGGGTCAACGCCATTCTCACAGAGATGGAGGCGGGGGCAAGGACTGGGGTTATTCAAGGTTTGTGGTTAATTGTGTGTTGATGTTTTCATAATAAAACCAAACTATAGTCAGGCAGTATTTCAGGCAGCTAATTTGTATGTTAATGGCTAATTGAACATCTTTCGATAACTTAAAAGATAGTCACAAGACACTTTTCGTTTTCATCCTTAATTTTTTTTAATTAAAGTTGACTTACAGTGTTGTGTTCGTTTCTGGTTTACAGTAAAGTGATTCAGTTACACACGTGTATATATATATATATGTATATTATTCGTTTTCATACTTTTTCCACTAAGCTTTATTATAGAATATTGAATATCCTATAATATCCCTGTGCTAAACTGTAGGACCTTGTTGTTTATTTTATATATAGTAGTTTGTATCTGCTAACTCCAGGCTCCTAATTTATCCCTACGTACCCCATTTCCCTTTGGTAACCGTTTTGTAAATAAGCCCACTAGTATCTTTTTTTTTAGATTCCACCCACAAGTGGTATCATATGATACTTGTCTTTCTCTACCTGACTTCATTTACTGTGATAATCTCTGGATCCCATCCTTGTCGCTGCAAACGGCGGTATTTATTCTTTGTTACGACTGAGTAATATTCCACTGTGTGACAGGTTGTTTCCCTGTCTTGGCTATTGTAAATAGTGCTGTGATGGACACTGGGCTACAGGTATCTTTTCAAATTAGAATTTTCTCCAGATAAATGCCCATTCATCCTTAATTTTAAAAACTGTTGTTGAACTGTGCAGATCTACTTTTCTTTCTTATTAAATATAAGAATATAAGGGTTTGGGTTTCTTTTTTTTTTAGAATTTGAGTGTTTGAGATTCTTTAAGGTCATTATCAAAAACCTGAGTTACCATTTATAAGTGCTGTAATACCATCAAGTGGATAGTGGTTTTTTTGGAAACAGATCGTTTTAAGTTCAATATATGATTGATATAAATTTATTTTTAATGAATACTTGTATCTTTTGTTTGTAAGCTGTTGTCTTTTTAAGCATTAGTATGCAGGATAAATAGCTGCTAAGTAGACAGTTCTGGCTAGTTGAATTTTTCGAACCTGCAGCCAGAGAACAGAAATATTTTGTTGTTGTATAACTCACTTGTGAGAAGTCTTAGTAACTATATCATTATTATTATGAGGGACCTATTGGGAACATGGATTGAACTGTTCATACAGAATGCTTTCTCATAGTAAGAGTTTTTCTGAGTATACTTGTACAAACATTAATTAAAATTTTACGGGGCAAGTTCTATGCTAGGCACTTTGAGGACAGAAAACTGAATGAGTCATGAATCTTTGCTCAGGGGCTTTAGAATATAAGAGCACACAGAAGCCTGTAGGATACTTCGCTATGGTTATATAAGTAGCTCAGTTGGTGTTTTCAAGTTTTGAAAAACCCACTTATTTATAAATAAACGCAGTTTGTAGCTGATTCTTGCATTATGGTAGCAAAAAACTTTCTAAAATGTGCTTCAAAATCATAAATATTATTGTCTTGCATATATCAGAACATGCCATGTTTCAGAATAGGTAAATAGGTTAAATATTTTAACGTGAAATAGGCATAGGACAGAAAACCAAGGAGAGAGACCCCTTATTACCACGACGTGAGCTGCGAGAATCGTCCTCCAGCACCCGTCCCCCTCTGTGTCGTCTTTGACACTGTTTACCTGTTGGCCCTCCTCAATTTCGCGTCTCCTGAGTGCACATTCAGGACATATATTGCATTAGGTGAGCTGTATTTGGTAAACCTAGGATGTTGCATGGTCTCTGACTAACTGTTGCAGAGGTAAAATCTTTCTGTTCAGGTCCGTTGTCAGTCTGTCTGTTTAAAAAAAAAAAAAAAAAGAACACATTGTTAAATCTAAAAGCTGGGCTTATCTTCTCAGTATACATACATCACATAGCAATTTTAAAATGCATTTAAATACCATTTGTTTGTAAAAGGCAAAAGACTACCCCTGAAGCCCTAAGTATTTGTGATGGTTGATAGTTGGTGAACTCATTAGAGGAAATCCGGACATTATCATAGGGCTTTCCTGGTGGCTTAGACGGTAAAGGATCTTCCTGCAGTCCAAGAGACGCAGGTTCAATCCCTGGGTCGGGAAGATCCCCTGGAGAAGGAAATGGCAACCTACTCCAATGTTCTTGCCTGGAGAATTCCACGGACAGAGGAGCCTAGTGGGCTGTCCATCAGATCAAAAAGATTCGGACACGACAGAGACTAACACTTTCACTTTTCCTTTGTCATTATCATGTGTTCTGGACTGAACATTGTCATTGAGAGAATGATGAGAATACAATAAAATTATAGGTGGTTCTTTCCAACATTTTAAAATGCTCTTCTCCTAAAAATGAATAATCACATCTTATTGTATTCACTCTTGATCTTGAAATTTTCGTCGCATTCTTTAATCTCTTTTCTTGATGTCCTAAGACACGGTCATTCATGCTGATGGTGATATTTGCATAAAGAACCCTCTTGACTGCTACGCTGTGACGTAAACAAATACTCAGACTTTGCCTCGTAGGCTAATCATTGCTGTATCTTGTTTTCCTCTTTGTAGTTCAGAATGTTTTCTGATCTCCTTAACTGTGGAGGAATTCAGTGCATCTGTTTAATTTGATCATTTGAGATTCAATATCATCTTCTGAGACTTCCTTGCTTAAACTTATGAGGCAATAACTGACACCTTATGATTGTCTTATTCTTTTCTTTGGGGGTTCATAATATGTTTTGAGTATATGTGTTTATGTGGCATCTTTCACTTGTTGCAGGGGGGCGGTGCTTTATAAGGAAAGGAAAAACAGCAGCTTCCAGATTGTTGGGTTTTTTCTTTGGTGCCTTTATCTGCCACTCTGTGAGAAAGAATCAGAAAGAACTGTAAACAAATTCCCTCACTTTGCTCCTTTGTCATATGTAACTGCTACCCAGAAAAAGAACTGTATGGCAGGATACATACATGCTAAGTTGCTTCAGTCATGTCCAACTCTTAATGACCCCGTGGACTGTAGCCTGCCAGGCTCCTCAGTCCATGGGGTTCTCCAGGCAAGCATACTGGAATGGGTTGCCGTGCCCTTCTCCAAGGTATCTTTCCAACCCAGGGGTCGGACCCAGGTCTCCCGCCTTGCAGGCAGATTCTTAACCACCTGAGCCACCGGGGAACCCCATGAATACTGGAGTGGGTAGCCTATCCCTTCTCTGGGGGATTCTCCCAACCCAGGAATCAAACTGAGGTCTCCTTCATTACAGGTGGATTCTTTACCAGCTGAGCTACCAGGAAAGCCTATATATATATATATAAATATATAAATATATTTATTTATATTTTTATATATATATATATATGAAGAAACTCCTGTGTAAAAATCTCACACTTTACATGCCTGCAAAATGTAATACCCTCTTTTATTAAACTGTCAGTTGGTCCTCAGACTTGCCTCTCTGGTACATTCTCTCTCCTGGTGTCTGACCCGGCTTCTCAACTATCTTTTAAGCTCTCTGAAGTCCCTGTGTCATTCTTTGGACATTCTGTACATGTAACGTGTCTTTCACAAGCAGCAATTCAAAGGCACTGAGAGATCACACAGAACACCAGCTGACTCTCCAAAACAGAGCACGGTTCTTTCAGCTCAAGACCACATGGCCTCTTTGGATGACTCAGTCTTGGAATAAAAATTATATTTTGTGCATGTATCTCTGTAACAGACAAATTCTACCGGGCTCGAGAAGGCCGAAAGACCTCAAGGTTTATGAGTCTGTGCGGGTCATTTTCTCTGCGAATTAGATTTCGTTTTATCTTCGATTGAATGTTTCTTGGAGATTTCTGTTGGTTGTAACATTTTCAATAGGAGATAAAATGTCCTATTAAGTTTATGTTACAAAACCCAGGCTTCAGAGACTGACACACACTCTTAATAGCACCTGTTTTCTGCCTCTGGGAAAGATCTGTTTTCATGAATAATATCTGCTTGCAGTAAACAGTGGCCCTGGTGTCAGGATGGGGTGGCCGGGACTGATTCATCTTTCTCCATCTGACATAATGCGAAGTGACTGCCCGGTCCCGTTACTCTGATGAGGAAAGCCCCCCAGAGCCGCCTCTCCTCTCACCCCCAAAGGAATCAAGCCATGGCCCCTCTCAGCTCCTGGTGGTCTCCACTTTGCCTGAATTATGAGCAGGTGATTTGTCTCATCTTTGCAGGACACAGAGCAAATTAACATGAAAATATCGCTTCCCAGAAAACAAGGCAGACTTGAATGCCCTGTCGCTGGCGGTCATTAGCCATCTGCCACCGACACTCATACCCTGTTTATCACATTTGAAATTCAGAGCAGATGTTGCATAATAAAGTGATCCCAAAAACAAGACGAGAAACTCGGTGAACAAATACTCCACAATGACGATGAGGGTCCTGGAAGGACATTTGTTTCAATCTGATATCAAGGCTGGACTTTGCTGAATAGACTGTGGGTTTTTCAAACACACACAGGCATGTGCACACACATCTCTCCTGGTGTTTAAAGCAAACTGCTTTTCAGAGTCACATGAAATAATTTTTTGAAGAAAGTGCGTCCATGAAGGATGCCTGAGAGGACTGTTTAATAAGATTAAACAGTGGAATGTTACAGTAACACTAGTTCTGGTGCAAAGGACCTCACTGGCCAGTGTTGGTTTTTACTCTAAGATGGGCCTCAACCTACAGCAGTCTGCCTTAAAGCAGTTCACGCCTGTGGTACAGTTGGATTTCTCAGGGCTTTGTGACTTGCCAGCACGGTAGCCCAGACAGCTGATTTGCTTCTTGGCACTCAGGATCCTGTGTTCTCTCTACCCTCTGCCTCCCCTGCCCCGCACTGTCCCCATGCCCCACTCTTTTCCCTCCTCGCCAGTGCACACAGACACACTTGGCTTTCCCAAGGTCTCCGGAGCTCTGCCCCAGAGCTTCCTCCTCGGTTCTGGGCCTTAGGCTGTCTCCAGCCTGAGTCCTAAGAGCCTTTCCTTTACATTTCCCTGCCCTTCCACATTAAGGTAACATTTTAGAGGATTGCTGATTGTAATGCTTTATCCAAACAACTTGTGCACGTTCTTCATTGCATTGGCAGGCGGGTTCTTTACCACTAGCACCATCTGGGAAGCCCCTTCTGCCCATTCTGGACCCTTAGTATGCCTTTTAAAAAGCGCGTCACCCGTACATTAATGATCATACTTAGAGGCATTCTGCTTTTAAAAACCAGGTGTCTGAACTTTCATCAGGAATGTAACCTATGTATGTCATAGTTTTTCTTTGTGGGAAGTCAGCTTGGAATGTAGACTTCTGACTCAAAAAAAAAATGCCTTCTCTGAACAAACCACACCCTGGCCCACACCCTTAGCTGGGTAGGTGCCCACCTTACCCCCCTACGCATATACACGCACAGAATTTGGGGGGATTTTAAAAACAGGAACGTCAGCCATAATGCTAAGTGAAAGTTAGGCAGCCAGCCTGGGAGTTGCTTGAGGGCTAAATCAAAGTGGCTCCAGCCGTTGGCCACCGTCAACTCTAACAGGAGAGATGATCGGAAGGAAGCGAGTCAGCCCTGAGTTCACCTCAGATTTAGGGGGTAACCTAGGGTGAGTGAGCTACATCTGTAGTAACTTTCAGTAGCTCTTCAGGGAGAGCATTTCAGATAGTCTAGATTTTGAGGACTCTCCCAGAAACAAATCCTTAAGCAATTTCCCAGGCCCTTGTAGTAGTTGAAAATATCAGAAAGAGGACAGAATTATGTGAATACATGATTATCTCAAAGTATAACAGATGATGCTGTTTTATATATATAATCTATATACTATATATAATATTTAGATAATATGATTATATAAACATATAACAGTATAGTAAATTATAATGGAGTTATTTAGTGGGTGGGTTTGTTTTTTTCCCTAACAGGAAATATGGGTTAAAAAAGAAAACAAAAAACTGGTGTCTTTCTAAAGGTACTGTAAGACTGACTCATTAAAATAAATACTGACTCACTAAAATAAACAAGTGACACTTTGATCAAGCTAATAATAGGTTAGCTGGAATCTCTTTAGAAAGCACTTCCTCACCTTGGGCATTGAGTCTGTTTATAGAGCCCATGAAGAAGTCGCGGGCAGTGTATACCCAGTGTGTGTCGCTATGGTAACAGATGGTGGAGAGATGCTCCACATAGTAGAGGGATATTCCTCACCCAAGTTTAGAGTGCGCCTGAGCTGCCTGGTTACAGTTTCTTTCCTGGCTGTCTTCCTCTAAATGTTGGAACAGTGGAGGCTTCTTCATCCTCAGCTGTCTTCTCATCCCTGTCTACGCTTTCTGGCCAGGTGATATCATTCAGTCCTGAACCTTCAGGTATCATTATTCTTTAGCCTGACCTTTCCCTCTTGCTCTGAATGCATTATAATCAACCAGCTGTCTGATATCTTGGGACCAAAACATTACCCAAGAATCCTCTCCCCAACTCAGGCCTTCCCCATCTGCCCAGTTGTTTGATCCCCAAACCTAAGGATCCCTCTAGGTTTCTTTCTTTCCTTCACAATCTTCATCTAATCCCTCAGCAAGTACTTTTGATTTTATCCCCAAAAGATAACCCCAGTCTGACTGCTTGCTTCTCAGCATCTTTACTGCTAAACCCCTAGTCTGACCCATCAGACCAGCTTTCTAATTCAATATGCTGTTGTCACTCCTGTCCCTATGTAGCACCCCCTTCCTGTGACAACCAGAGGCACCTTATTGAAGCATAAATTAATCACTCAGACTTCCCTGGTGGTCCAGTGGTTGGGAATCCACCTGCCAATACAGGGAGCATGGGTTTGATCTCTGTTCCAGGAGGATTCCACATACTGCGGGGCAGCTAAGCCCGTGCACCACCGCTGCCGAAGACCGCTTGCCCTGCAGCCTGTGCTCTTAAGTGAGAGAAACCACTGCAGTGAGAAGCATGCACCCTGCAACTGGACAGTAGCCCCTGCTCCTTGCAGCTAGAGAAAGCCCGTGTGCAGCACTGAAGGCCCAGCCCAGCAAAAAATAAATAAACAAAAATGGAGAAAAGAAAATTAAGAGGTATTACTCCTCTGATAAAAACCACTTTTCTCCAGTGGTTTCCTGTGACCTGTAGAAGAAAGTCAAAAGTCATGCCCTGCCTAGTGCCCTTTTCCTCTCCTCCCCGCCCCCCAGACCCCGTTCTGCTTCTGTGGCTCACTGTCCTTCAACCACACCTGCCTTCCCTCTGTTCTTCCAGCATGCCTCCAGCTCAGCGTGGGTACGTATTGTTCATTCTGTTTGGAATGCTACATGCCTCTCCCTCCCCAGCCCCACGGGAAGGGTGCCTATTTCTCGTCTTCGTAATACCAGCTCAGGTCACAGCCTAATGACTTCTTCTGTGATCACCTCCCCTACCACTCCACCTCTACTCACAGTTGACCACGTTACACATGGTGCCGCATTTTATCTTCTTCACTACCCTTGGCCAAAATGATCTCATTAATTTTTTTATGTTTGTTGTTCATCTTTCCCAACTGGAAGATAAGAGCTTTGAAGTCTGAACCTAGTTTATTGTGCTGTCTCTAGTACTGTCTGGAATGTACAGAAGACCTTCAGTAAACTGGTTAGTAACAATATACCGATGCCTGTATTTCAACGTTAATTAGAGGGTTGATTGGCTTCCCTGGTGGCTCAGATGGTAAAGCATCTGTCTACAGTGCGGGAGACCCGGGTTTGAGCTCTGGGTTGGGAAGATCCCCTGGAGAAGGAAATGGCAACCCACTCCAGGACTATTGCCTGGAAAATCCCATGGACAGAGGAGCCTGGTAGACTACAGTCCACGGGGTCCCAGAGAGTCGGACACGACTTCACTTTCACTTTCAGAGGGTTGATTACATCAGCGCCTGCTTTCCCATTGTATAAGTGAGAAAGTTGTACTTTTTCAGGGATAGATTTGTATATATTTATATATATTTACTTTCCTATTATATGCATATTATTATCTATCCATGTGCATATATAATAGAATAAATTGTATGTATGCATATGCCTGGCTTCCCAGGTGGCCCTAGTGGTAGAGAACTGATCTGCCAGTGCAGGAGCTGTAGAAGACATGAGTTTGATCCCTGGCAGGGATGATCCCCTGGAGGAGGGCATGGCAACCCACTTGCCTGGAGAATCCCATGGACCGAGGAGCCTGGCAGGCTATATAGTCCATGGATCACAAAAGAGTTGGACACGACTTAGCAACTAAACAATAAAACATACAAACATATATATGCATATACATATAATAGAAAAGTAAGCAGAGAATATGCCATATTGTAACATATCTACTTGGTTCTTTCTTCATGCTGGGCAGAGATTGTGGAATCACCCATACCAACTAAGGATTTGCTTGGTTGGCTTGGCTTAGGTACAGTCTAAAACCAGTAACTGATGTCCACTAGAACTATAGTGCATTTTCTCCTTTAGTATTAATACTGACTTAACTAAATTCCAGAAGTCGTTCTCTTTCAATGTTTGCTAAGTGTGTTTTGTACTATGGATGGGAAACTGAGTCCAGTAAAGTGATTGATGCTGTGAATCTCAGAGCCCATTCTCATTTCTCAGGGGTGTAGCTAACAGATAATTTGGTACTGACACATTTTTAAAAATGTAAAGGTAAGTTTCCACATGTTAACTGTTGTGTGCAAAGTTCTTTGTCATTCCCACCATAAGCAGTGGCAGCTTCAAAGAGTGAAGTTACTTTTAAAAAATCTAATTGGAAATACTCTCCTAATCATTTGGATTTTTATCTTTCTTATCCAGAAATACCCATGTGATTGTGGAGTTTGGAAGTTAAGAAAGCACATTCTATAAGAGCAGTTGCTAATAATTTATAGTCACTAAATTTTACATTAGTGAAAGGCAGCTAGAGAAAATATCCACCAGTTATCTAGGATTGTAACTTTTCCCTCATTCCTAAGGAAGGTGGAAAGGCTGAATCGATCGTTTAAATATCCACCAGTTATCTAGGATTGTAACTTTTCCCTCATTCCTAAGGAAGGTGGAAAGGCTGAATCGATCGTTTCACTGCAGTTAAAATCATTGGTTCTATTACATATTTGTTGAGAGGAACAAGGGCTTTCACAAACACTTGTGCGATGAAGCCCATAATGCAAACCCCATAATGGTAGTCATGAGAACCAACTATCTCCAGGAAATAAAATATTGTTTGCAAATACTCTCGTTCTGTACTTCCTCTTTCTTCTCATTACTCTCAAAGAGCAAATTTGTCCACAAAGATCGATTCCAGTGGAAAAATCAGATGAGGAGAGTTTGACCTGATTCTGGATTCATATATCTAAATCAGGGCTTTGCTGCATGCATCTGGACACTGCGACTCTTTCTTTGTTTTTAGTTCTTTATTAGGCTATGTCCGCTCTTGGCTGCAGCACCTGAGATCTTTATGGACTCTCCAGTTGTGGCAGCCGGGTTCCCTAGTTGCAGCATGCAGGCTTAGTTGCTCCTCGGAATGTGGGATCTTAGTTCCCCAAACAGGGTTTGAACCCACATCCCCTGCACTGCAAGGCAGATTCTTAACTAATGGACTACCAGGGAAGTGCCATCTGTGACTATTGATATCTTAGGAAGTAAAAGAGAATTCTGTGGATATTAGAAATGACCAAGTATAAATCTAATCTTCAAAAACTCTAGCTACTACTGTGTAGTGGAAGCCTGATTTGGATGCCTGAAAAATAGACTAAACTAACAAAGTTTGCAGAAATGTGTCACCATCTGAAAGTGAGTCACTCAGTCATGTCCAACTCTTTGCCACCCCATGGACTATACCATCCATGGAATTCTCCAGGCCAGAATACTGGAGTGGGTAGCCTTTCCCTTCTCCAGGGGATCTTCCCAACCCAGGGATCGAACCCAGGTCTCCTGCATTGCAGGCAGATTCTTCACCAGCTGAGGGAAGCCCCTAGATGGTGGTGTCACCATCTGCTAAGGGATTAATGAAGTTAAATGTAATGCTTTTTCTCCAGGTGTGGCCTGTGAGCCACAAGGGAAGCCCAAGAATACTGGAGTGGGTAGCCTGTCCCTTCACCAGCAGATCTCCCCAACCCAGGGATTGAACCCAGATCTCCTGCATTGCAGGAGGATTCTTTACCAACTGAGCTACCAGGGAAGCCCCTAGATGGTGGTATCACCATCTAGTAAGGGGTTAATGAAGTTAAATGTAATGCTCTTTCTCCAGGCGTGGCCAGTGAATCACCTGTATAATCACCACCTGGGGTGCTCATTTAAATCTACAGCCTTGCCCTAAACATAGTCTGAGAAGGGAGTTTCCAATAAGTACCCACTGATGATGCCTAAAGACATTACTGTTTAAGAAATAGTCTCTTACAGGTTGACATATGACCCTACTTGGGAATGGAAAATGTCTTGAGATGACTCAGACCTTTGGAATATCTGCTTGCTTGTGCGTAGGTGGCCCCAGCCTTTCAGAGGACGCTAAGCCCAGGTGAATCAGGTGTGGCATTTTAACTAAAGTCGTCCGTTCAGTTCAGTTCAGTTCAGTTCAGTTGCTCAGTCGTGTCCGACTCTTTGCAACCCCATGAATCACAGTACGCCAGGCCTCCCTGTCCATCACCAACTCCCGGAGTTCACCCAGACTCACGTCCATAGAGTCAGTGATGCCATCCAGCCATCTCATCCTCTGTTGTCCCCTTCTCCTCTTGCCCCCAACCCCTCCCAGCATCAGAGTCTTTTCCAATGAGTCAGCTCTTCACATGAGGTGGCCAAAGTACTGGAGTTGCAGCTTGAGCATCATTCCTTCCAAAGAAATCCCAGGGCTGATCTCCTTCAGAATGCACTGGTTGGATCTCCTTGCAGTCCAAGGGACTCTCAAGAGTCTTCTCCACCACCACAGTTCACAAGCGTCAATTCTTCGGCCGTATATACTTACCGCTGATATTTTATTCCTTAAAGATGGTCTATTGGAATGTGCTAACTCATTAATATGAATTAGCGAGAAGATGCTTAGAAACAGGAGAATTCTAACGAGAAATTCTTAAGCCACCCAGAAAGCTACTCTTTAGAAAAAAAAGTTCATGAAAGCTACTCTTTAAAAAAGTTTATGACACATCATAATTTGACGTTTGAAAGATGTTTTTTGTTTCCTTTTGCTTAATGTTCTCACAGTTCTCTGGGGTCCTAAATTAGTAAACCATTACCAGATCTGCACATGTAACTGATCAGAATTCCTAACCCTGTTCTATTGATGAGGAACCAAGACTACGTGAAACCTAACGGGATCATAGGTGGAGATTTCTAGTGCTGACGCTAATGTGGCCAGAGTGTTCAGGTGCTTACCTTGAGGCTCATGTATTAGAAGATATGAGTGCTCAGAGTTTCTTCCACTTGTGGTTCTAAGCCTTTAGCAAATATAAGCTAGTAGCTTTGTTGGTTTTTATATTTACTATTGCTCTCTGCTGTCCCTGACCATACTTGTTCATTTTTCCTTTCTTGGACAAAACCAAAGAAATATTTATCATTCTACTCTAGTATAGTCACAGCACTTTTAGATTGGAAAGCTAAAATAGAACATAGCAGAGGATTGGGGACCAGAGGGCATAGGAGGTTTCAATCTGAATTAAGTTTAGAAACTGCAGCGTTAAAAGGTTTAAGTCTAGGGACTTCACAGGTGGTCCAGTGGTTAAGGCTCCATGCTGCCAATACAGGGGGCGTGGGTTTGATCCCTGGTTGGGAAAGTAAGACCCCACATGCCACGTGGTGAGGCCAAAAGAGTAAAAATGATGAATTCCAGATGTAAAAAAAAATTTTTTTTAAGTTTAGGGCTACCCTGAGTGATCAGATACTGATTGATCTGGAAACATATCCTTAATTGAAGTTGTTCTGTGAATGTGTAGTTCTGTTGATGGTTGGAACAATTACTGAACACTTAATGAATATTTTAGTCTCACTATCACATTTTATCATTTAAATCTGGAACTCACCATCACCCATAGCTGAAGACCTGAAGTGTTACTGAGACAGAAGTGGTGTAAAAGCTGCAGGTGAGGGCTCTGCTTCCCTCTGTCCCTTCCCTCTTTAAAAATAGATTCCAAATCAGGAGGGTGAGGGTACAAGAAGAGGGAAGATGTAGGTTTGTGGTAACAAGAGCCAAATTGATTTAATGGGCTCCAGGGGAAAAAGAGAAATATATGTACCCTCAGTAAATACCCTAAAGTTAGGTCTTTTTTAGAAGTATGTGATACCACATGTAAATACCTAAAACATTACATAACTGACTTTTGTTTTCCTCATTATGATTCTTACTCTAGTCGTGGCAATTTATCTTGTAGGCCTGAAGTCCTTGAGTGTTTCAACCAGATAAAGATAGCTTGATTCATGTCTTCAGTGCAAAACTCCATGAATCCAAATAAATGAAAATCAAGGACATAAATATTGGTTAAACTTTGTCTTTGGCATCATCTGTTCTAAATGTTGCCACTGTATTAACCGCCATTGATATGTATCTCGTCATTGCTGTAACATCCTGATAAAAAACAGGAGTTGGGAAGAAAGTGAAATATAAATTACATTAGAATGAATTAAGAAAAGAGTTGCATTTTGGTGTTCTACCAAGCAGGGAGATTTATGAAAGCATCACACACCAAGAGAAAGGACTTCTTTCCTTTTCTGTCTCAACTCCATCACTTTCACCACCACAGTTTCATAGGACTTCTTACTTTATTTATCACCAGGTTCCATAATTAACATATGGTTCATGTTATTGATTTCTCAGGTTTCAAAGTAAAATAAATTGAGCTTTCTTCCACATTTAGAATATACAGTTTTTTTAAGGAACTCTAAACAAAGACATGCATTATTTGTAAGTTAGAGAGCAGCTGCCAGAAAACAGAAAATTAGGAATGGAGTCATGGGTGAAATAATGGAGATACTGTTCAGAGGTAACCCTTTGTGTGGCAGGAAATTTTCCTTAGAAAAGAGACAGCTGAGTTTGCTTGTAAATTTTGCTAGAAACAGTCCTGATTTAGTAACATTTAGTGCTGGTTAGGAGGCTGAAGACAGCCTTTCAGCTTTGGACACTGAGCAAGCATTCTCTTTTGTGGTTTTGCATAAACTCTATAAACACTTTATAGTTTTAAAAGGTATGTGTATATGGGGGGTGACAGTATTAATTTTTTAATGACTAGAATAATATATCAACTATCAGAGAGTATTCTAAGCATAAAACAGTGGAAATGATCACAAAGGAAACAATTCATAGATTAGACCCTAAAATTTTAAACTTAAAATATTACGAATAGAACTAAAAGGCAAATAAAATATTTGCCAAAAGTACAGCAGAGGTTTCATATCCTTAACATACAAAAACCCCTTAGAAACCAATAAGAAAAAGAAAATTATCTAATTTAGATATAAATAAAGACCATTAACAGACAGATCACAAAGAAATGATACATAGACCCAGAATGGCTGGTAGAAGTATATTCTACTGCACAAATAATCAGTGAAATGTACATTTAAATCAGAAGGTACCATAATAGGAGATGATTAAATGAATTATGAAAATGCATTTAACAGAATAATGTTTCAGAGACGCTTATTTTTTTAAGAATTGCCTAAAGAAAGATGATATTCATCTTTATTATCTGTGTATATAATATACCAGCTTTGAAATGTATTTCAAATATACGTATAGAAAACTAGAAGGCAAAATGCTAAAGTGTCTTTGTTAAGGTATTATGGGGTGTTTTTTTTTGGTCTAAAATGAGCATGTACATTAAGCCATATGAAGTTGTCAGTGGTTGACTGCTTTTGCCCAGTAAAAATGGCAGTTTCATATATTTCAACCTAGTATTTTTATCATCGGACAAAAGGGCGTTATAACTTGTGCTTTAGTGGGGAATGCCCTCTGTTATTCCCCACTTTGAAGTTCTTTTGTCTGAATCTTTTTCTGAGCCCAGCGTAAGAATTAGCAACATAATATCATGTCATTTGTTGTTAGGCCACACAATGGAGCAGATTTGTAAAATAGTCGGTGTGTGTATATTGAAAACATGTAGTACGTGATTATTGATGATGGTGATATGGATAAAGGCATAGAGGTTAAAAGACTGGGGGAAAAATGATGTGACACTATTGTTACTATCCCCTTTAATCTTTTCGGCATTTTATTGTTAAATAGTATAAATAGGCAATGGAGGAGTTTCATTCAGTTGTAAATGGAAGCAATTGCTGGTGAGTCGTAAACTTTTAGAATTAATATCTGCCCTTAGAATAAAGTAAAGTTACGAGCCTGTTTTTACTACAGAAGCAGGTACTAGTGTGGGTTTCTTTAATGATCTCTAGGTCATTAAATGTTTTTCGGTGTTTTTTACATGAAATCAACTTTCAGTCCTCTTGTTAAAATGAGCTCATAACACTTACAGTGGAAGCCCAGTATATAGTTTAGCAAAGAATTTTTAGGACTATGCGTTATTGTGCCTGCTAAAAAAGGAACATTTCTTTTTAAACCGTGAATCGACATGTACCAGGAGATTGCTCACAAATAGATAAGATGCTGTGAATGCAGAATTAGTTTAATGAACAAGTGTCAGATGTCTTTCCAGTTTTTCTCGAAGTAAATTATTTGGGACTCAAAATGCCAACAGCGGTCTTGGTAACATGCACTTGCCTTAAAATAACGTGAATAACTCCACCATCCACTCCAAGACAGCCCTACATTTTTTCAAAATTAAAGGGGTACAGTGATGCCAAACAAAGGGACTTTGAATATATGTTTATTATTACTATTTTTTATTGTCTTTGCACATTGTGGCCTTTTGAGCATGTGAGGAAGAAAACAGACCGGGCTAGATGATAGAAATGAAAACTGTTGAGGATAAGATGTTTATAGAAAGATGAACCCCTTGTGGGGTTTAGAAAACAGCATCCCCTGACACGCTCAGAATAGCTTGGACCCCATACCTGAATCCTTGGTACAGTAGGTAAAATTGCTGTGTTTCAGCTGAGCCCTGTGAGCCCCTAAAGCACCTTCTCTGAAGGCAAAGACACAGCAATTGTTGATGATAACCTTAAATATTGGGTAGGAGGGAGTCCCATTTCACTTGGAGAGAAACCACTGAGCTTTCTTTCCTGCAGCAGAATAACAAAGTCCTAGACCCTGATGATTGATGAGCATGTTGCCAGGGGCAATGGACTGGAAAATCATCGCCTTGTCTTTTACTTGCCACAGGAAAGCCATAACAGAGATCTCTATTCTTCTCCTTCTGATAAGACGCCTAACGAAGCATCAGGAAAGGTCATGAAGCCTGGAAGTGTGTTACATCCCTCTGCCTCTTAAAATCCGACTCACAGTTCCCTAACTCACAGATGGAACATGTATGCAGTTCGATAGCCTTTGACACACCATGCAGCTTTTTTGACCATTACACTGTGGCCTTTGAGCTGAGAGAGTCTGTTTTAATAAGTACAGGTATCACCCCTGTTTAACCTAGAAATATGCATTTCAAAATATATCTGTGCAATCAGATTCCATATGTAGCATTCTTTTACTCCATCTGGCATTATTAAATTGGCTATTTATAGGCTGGAAAAACTTAGGAGCTCAGAAATGAAAACTAGGGCTAAATTTGTAAACGCAAATAATATTTTAACTAATAAGAAACACTGTGAGAGGCACCCCCTGCCCCCAAGCACACCTCCTGCCCACCTTCACGTAAGGCTGCAGAGAGCTGTGGGCATCACATTGCAAGCCCAAGATTTCATGTGCATTTGTTTTCAGGAAGCCCTGAGAGATTCAGACTCAGCAGGCAGTTGTCACATGAGAGGGAATGTCTGAATTTGTTTGGGATTCCTGTTTATTGAGGTTTCCACATTGATCTTGGCAAAAGGGGACCCGTTATTTAGGCCGTAGGTTCTCAGCACTGTTTGAATTTTCATTAAGGTACTACTTTGTTGTTAGAAAGCATGGGAAGTGAACACGAAAAACAGACTCAGGTAGCCTTATATAGTATATTTTGGAAATGTGTTTGTTTAAGAGATTAGGGTTTCCACTTCCATGACTTCTTCCTCTGTATTTTTTCCAGGCCTGCATTCCAGTTCTGAGTTGGAAACATTGTAAACCTTTCCTAAATTATACTTATGGAAACAACAGCCCATCCCCGGGAGTTATTCCCGTAGCCTTTATGTACTAGAGGTGGGCTTGCAGGCTGTTTCATTCTTTGTCTCCAGTCTTGTACTTCCTGCCTGAGTGACTTGGAGACCTTTGTTCATTCCATTTATTTGTAGAAAGCGAGATGGCTAAAGAATGATGTTCCTGAGGCTGCCAATCTAATGCTGGCTTTGAAAAGTCCTCTCAGAAGTGAAAACAGTGTCTTTCTCCCCCTGGGCCAACCTGGTAACACTGCAGGTTATTTCCGCTTCTCCTCCCATTCTTCCTTCCCCCAAAACAGGAGGCCTGTTCAACTTAGATCAAAACCTCTGCATTGTTCACTTGCTGAATTTCGTGTTTGCTGCAAGTATCCCCTATGTTCTCAGAAACTGCCTACATCTTCAGTTTGGTTAGGACACTGTAAAACTGGGGATGAAAGAGAAAGTGAATTGAACAGATTCTAGTTTGTTTGCTTTTAAATATTTATAATTTGTCCGTCCCAGGTCTTAGTTGCTGCACGCGGGATCTTCGATCTTCATTGCAGCTTTATTTGTGGAATGTTCTGGGATGTGCTTCCCCCGAACAGGGATAGAACCCAGGACTCCTGCATTGGGAGTGTGGAGTCTTAGCACCTGGACCACCAGGACAGTCCTCAGATTGCTGTTTTTATGAGTATCTGCTCCTTCAGAGCACCCCAGTCTCACTCCATGCTGTGCCCAAACCCAAAATTGAGGCGCCCTTTGTTGTGCCTTTCTGAGGCACATGCCCTGAAGGCCTCCCAGTTTATTAAAAAACACTTACCAGTACAGTTTTCCCATTCCAGCGTTCCATCTCTCACCTTCAACTTTTGAGTCATACACAATGTCAGTTAGGTGATGTTTCTGCTTGCCCTTCCCTCCCTTTAAAAAAAAAAAAAAAAAGTATGTGCCTTGATTTGTTCTTCTGGGCCGAAATCAGCATGGCCAAGTCTATAACAGAGACACCATTTAAGTGCCCACCGACTGAGCTTGAATCCTGATTACAGAAAGAGGAGAAAGTGAATCTTGCCAAGATGGGGGCAGATTCCCCAACCTTGCAAAACGTTGCAGAGGATTAACGGGCTTGAACTGGAGATTCTTTTGTGCATGTACTTGTATATGTGAGAAAGAGGGGAAAGAATACCCCATGCATAGAATTTTTAAACTGGGCAGCCCCATGGTAGTTCGCTAGAGGCAAGAGATACCCTTCTGGCTTGTGGGCCTATTGGAAAAGCATCCTTGGAGACAGATCTCACATGGCTTCCTTGTGCCTGAAGGATGTTCTTCCCCGAGCTTGTACCTGAGAAGGCTTTGGGAGAGGAATCCTTCTTCTACCCAAAGTACTGTGGAGACTGGGGTTCTGCAGTTTGCCACTCAGGGAAATAAACCGGCATATGAACTCACAGCAAACCTCACCTCCTTGGTTGGAAGCGGTTTGTAAAGCGTTTTCTTCCTGGTTTGTGCGCTCCACATTGTTTCGGCTCCTCTCATCACTGACCAGCTGGCTTGTTGGTGAATAGAGCTGTGGGCCCCTCGCCATGTTTCATGTGAGGTCTTGGCTGGGTGGCAAACAGGCAGCCTGTAGCCAGTGTCAGCAATTCAGGAGAAATTGGCACAGCAGTGTCCCCATTAATTTCTGCTTGTCACATACTGTCATGCAAGTTACACCAGAGAGGAAATGACCGTTAAAAAAAAAAAGGTACCCTTGTGGCACTGGGTCCCCTCCAGACGTTCCCCGAGGTTAAACAAGTGGATACAATTTGCTCTACACAGACAGCTGCGGGGAAGGGAAAGCCTAGAAGGGGGCCCCCAGCGATGCGTCTTTCCTGTTAGCAAGGAGTGTCAGCTATCAACATCTGCCATATTTTAACCCTTCAAAGGGACCGGTAAATTAAGGGGAGCCATTATCCCACGCTCTGCTGATCGTCATCAATCATAATGCCTGGGGAAATTACCGCAGCGCTGCTGCCTTGGTGGCAGGTTTTGTCCTCCCGGGCAGTGTTTTTTTCTTTTTTCGTTTTTGTTTTTGCCGGGAGCAGAGCAGGGTGGTGGGGGCAGAGAGGGTGAGGGGAAACTGGCTCTTTAATCGTTGGTAATTTACTGCCCACAGGGAAGGGGACCAGAGTGGCAATAAACTCTTCTTCGGTTCAAACCGGAGCCATTAAAATCGGTGGACTCCAGACGGCTTCCATTTCCAAAGAGATCCATCTTGCTGACTGACTTTTGTCAAGCCGTCTTCTCCGAAGAGTGATGGCGGCTTTTAGAACACAAGCAAGAGCTTTTGGGAAATGAGAACCAGTTTCTGAGGAGAAGGGCAGTCCAAGATGAGAAAAGAAACTCGAAAATAAATTAGAGGCTTCCAAAAACTGTTCTGTTTTGTTTTTTTAAAGATTGAAATGATTAAGCTGCTGTGATGCAAATAGAGTCCTGACTAACCTTTGTAAGCACATTCTGTGCTTTGGGGTAGATTTGTCTGGTGAAAATCTGATTGCCAGCATGGAGGGAAGGGTGAATGAGACAGTTGCATGTGAAATTTTGTTTATTAAAACTTACTCATTTGGGCTCATCATTAAAACTGGGGGGTGGGGAGGAGAGAACGGTTCGTTACCGTGTTTTAACCCCAACAGGTATTGGGTCCGTATTTGTGTACTTAGGACTTTTCTGAAAAGGATTCCATTTTGCTTGAGGACCTGAGTATTTCTCTCTCAGACTCGAGTTCTGACAGTGGTCAACCAGGATGAAGATAGGAGATCTGAGGTGATGCTCACCTGTGTGATTGCACACAGACAAGGCAGTGAAGGGAAAAATCATCCTTGGATTGTCCTGAGTCCTTAACATTACTACAGAAAATTCTGGCACCATTTAAAAGAACTTTAAGTGAGGGCTAGAAGCTCCCATCAGAGTAATAGTAGAAGTAACACTGTCGTATTATCTAGACTTCATCTCGTCCTGTATGGAAGAAGAGGTGGTGTGATCACCAAGGAGAGCTTGGAAGTGTTGTCAGCCATGAATGTTAGAGCTATTTCAGTCCTAAGGCATCATTAGTCTGAGACCTTAATTTTCTAGATTAGGTAACGGAACCACCGGGACCGGTCCAAGACCTCACAGTGAAGCAGAGGCAGAACTCCAGTCTCTCCTTCCCAGGTGAACTGTTCATATCATTCGATGGGCTGACTCAGTAGAGCCAATCTCAGCAGCAACAGATAGGTTCCCTGGTCTGGTTGACAGCAGGGAGTAGGAAGGAACCACCACCAATCTGGGCTGGAGATCACTTTCTTCAACAAGGGCCGCAGTCAGCTTTTGCCACGACGTCAGGCTGTGAATTTGATGTACCAGTTTTCGTTGGCCCTGTTACAGCAAGAGATTCCAGTGTTAAAAAATGGTCTTCTTGTCCAGTTTTAAGTATATGTAGAAATACCTTAAAGTATTTCTGAATGTTAATTTCAAGATAATTAGATTTAGAGAAAATAACTCCTTTAGGTATTTATAACTTTTTAAATATTAGATCGCAAAGAAGAGTCAGTGAAGTATACGTAAAGGTGCAGTAGTCCCTAACTCTGAAATCTCTTTTTCTCTTGTAAATGTAGACTACATTTAAGTTTTTCTATTCCTCAGACTACTGAGCCCTGATTTAGGGGGTAATCAGTGATGGTCTTGGAGCTTAGCTGAATATTGAAGTACATAATTTTATTAAGTCGTTAAAAGTCACAATTTGATATTCAGGAGTGGATGTATTCACCATAAAGTAGATTCTTAGGTAAGTTAAAAACAAGAACATAGAGAAACTAAATTGTAGCTTTTGGTTGCTTAGAACTGTTCTACTGTTTCTTAGGCCTGATTTCAAGATCTAAGGTACAATGTCGGGCCTCAGTAGGAGCACATACCTGAAGACAATGCAGGCTCTGGAGGAATATCCGATGATTGGAGACAGAATAGCAGAGAAAATACCAATTTAGTGAACAACAATGAGCCAATTAGTCCAAAAACATTGGCTCGAATTTCATGGGAAGGCGCCGGGTCATTACTAACTCCTATGGTATTCAGAATCATAACACCAGTCACGACGAACCACTGTGGTAGTCATGTGTTCATAATATGGAATTCCGTAAAAATTCTCTTGGTTTTGGCATTAATTAATAGTGGCCATATTTCATGAAATGGCATATTTCATTGAAGACACTTGCATGTAAACACATCAGCTAAGAACTTGAAAACATTTTCCTAGCATTCGTTAGAATTTGTAATTGCCGAGTTCTCATGGGAAAAAGTAGTTTCTCATTTTAAGTCCCGAAGTTTCGATGGGATTTGGTATAGCATTTCGTTTCACTTCTAGTCTTAATGACTCACTGCATTCTTTTCCCCAGGACTTATCCCCTGTTTACCCTCAGCGCTGTCTCTCATGTAGACACAAGCCTAGTGAATCAATAAGCATGACTATTTTCATGAACAGTCGTATAGTTCAGCACCTGCAACGCCATCGGAAGACATTATCCAATGTGCACGTTTCAGAAAAATGAACATTTCTTATACCTTTATCTCTTGGTTGAATTTGGGTTTTTTTAAAAAGATTAAATTCTGGGGGAGACTTGTCAAAACTGAGCCTGAGACATTGTCTCAGAGTTGAGAAGTAGCCCTGTCCTCGTTTTACAGATGGAGGCAGCTGGCACCACCAGCTCATGAGTGACTTGCCGAAGTTCACAGGAGCTAGATTCGGGACTCTTGCACAATCCATTAGACTGTTTTCATCTAAGTCATCGTAATGGAATTAAATATAATTTATATATCTTTGTCAGTGCTATTTAATGAGTAAGTCCTATTTACATAAATGTTTTAGCATTTCCATGCCCTCCAGGCCATTAGGCAATTCATTTTTATAATTTTAATTATTATAAGCCTCTAAGTGTATAAAATCAGAATCAAAATGAAGACAGGTACGTGTAATTTTATTATTGTTAAATCCCATGGTGTCAATGATAGGATGCAGAAAGAAAACTGTTCACTAGATATTGGCTGCTCAGTACATATATTGTGTTTTGTTTAACACCTCTAAAATTATATTCAGAGTTAAAGAGCATATATTCTTATTTCTGCAGGTTTACTTTTAGACCATTCAGGAATATAGTGTGTTTTCAAAGCTACAGCTTGATTCTCGAATGTAACAGTCTATAGAAAGTGAAGAGGACTGCCCATGTGATCAGTGCTTTTTCTGATTTTCCTCACGGATCTGTAAATCATCACCGGCTGTGATTGTTGTTGCTGAATTGTCACTGAGAAAGAATTCCACATTAGGATAGTCTCTAGTTAAATTTTCTTCTCTGCAGTGAAAAGATCCTGCCCCTTCTTCCCACCCCACCCCACCCACCCCCGCGCCGCTTTTTTTTTTTTTTTTAATTTTGGGAGAATGACAGAGAAACTTTAAAGCAGTTGTGAATAAGAACCCAGCTTAGTTTATAACACAAATTTATCCCAATACCCTTTTTCTTCTTAAAATATCATTAATAATCCAGCATCTGACATAGGAGATTCACTGTTACTTTAGACTTCTTAGCAGTTTTTCTTGTGACTTAGTATCTCATGCCTTTATTTGAGAACAAATAATGATTGTTAGAGACCACTGAAAATAAAATTTTAGCATTTTGAAGGAGTTATTGTATTATATTGTTCCTCCAAGCAATTTAGAAACTACCCCTGGAATTTCTTTTTGTTTATTTAGTGTTCTATAGGTTTTAGAACCTGTGTCTTCTTCCTTTGTAAAAATTAGAGTGACCTCCCAGGCTGTAATTTTTAATATCAACTTCTGTAAGAATCAAATATGACACCCATATAGAAGATATACTTTATAGTTGTTTAAGTGGTAATCCATACTCTACTTTAAAACCTAGGAATAGTTTTAATAAACCATTATAAACTATCATTAAATATCATTAAGTCCTTTTTTTAAAACTTCATTTATGCCAGGTATTTTTATGTTGTGAAAGCTGGATTGAACCAAAACAGAGCTTGCAGAAACCTATCAGAAGACACTCAAAATTTGCATTGCAAGAATAACAGGACAGATTTTTAAAACCAACATTCTAGCTGTTCCATTAGGTCCCTAAAGGTGGCTAGGACGTTGTCCAGAGTGTGACATAAGTCCGTCGCTTTGTTTCATTTCTCTTCAGAAATGGCTTACTGTAGTAGGGTTTTGTCACCATGACTCTATAGTAGATCATGTGCATCCATCCTATTCCCACTTTGCCCTTTCTTGTTCAGTTGCCAAGTTGTGTCCAACTCCCTGCGACCCCATGGACTGCAGCATACCAGGCCCTTCTGTCCTTCACTGTCTCCCGGAATTTGCTCAGATTCATACCTGTTGAGTCGATGATGCTGTCTAACCATCTCATCATCTGCCTCCCTTTTCTCCTTTTGCCTTCAGTCTTTGCCAGCATCGGGGTCTTTTCCAGTGAGTCATCGGCTCTTTGAATCAGGTGGCCAAAGTATTGGAGCTTCAGCTTCAGTGTGAGTCCCTCCAATGAATATTCAGGGTTGATTTCATTTAGAATTGACTGGTTTCATCTCGCAGTTCAAGGGACTCCATTTAGAGCCAGTTCAACTTGAAATCTTGAGAAGTTGACAAGGTTTACCTAGTAGAATCTAAACTAGGTTTACCTAGTTTGAAGTGTCCAAAACCAGAAGAATCATTTTTAACCTACTTGAGCAGCCATTTATAATAGCTTGAAGGTATCACTTATATACAAATTAGGGAAATGGTAAAATTTTCAAAATTAGAAAATACCTTGGAATGTCGTCTAGACATTGGACATTACGTTTAAGGATGTGAGTTAAAAAAAAAGATGAGTAATGTGCTGACAGTCATGCAATTTGGACTAGTCCTAGAACTGTATCCCAAGCCCTGGTATTCTGGTCCAGGGGGCTTTCCAAAAACCATATAACTGTGGTTTTGTTCTTATTTCTAATTATTCACTATTTTAAAGACCTATACTTAAAACATTTTGTTGTTGGTTTGGATAAGTTACTGTACTTACTTGCACATTCCTCTAAAAGCAGTGTTAGTTTGAACTTTGCCCTTGTTTTTACTTACCTAACCCCAGAATCCTGGAATGCTTTCTTTGCTAGAACTTTCATTCTTAACATTTTATTCTCTTTAAATACAGCCTCATTCCACATGTATTTTTTTTTTTCCTCTACGGAGAGTTGGAATTTGTCTACCTATTTCATTTCAGTCATGTTCATGTGCTGTCAAAATCCTTGTCCCTTATTCTATTTTCCTGGTAGCTTCTTGCGCAACTACTTACATATTTGTCAAGTAAGGATCTATGTCAACTAAGCTATTCAATCCAATAAACGTTTATTGCACACCTTCTATATGCAAAGCTCTGTGCCATCTCAGGACTAGAGAGAACTAAAAATAGGCAAAGAAGAATACCTTCAGAAACTTACGGGACACCCAGGTCATGTGCTGCAAGCAGTCATATTGTAGGAAAGAGAGTGAGGTGCGAGAGGATGGTCACGTCCAAGTCCCTAGGATGGCTGCCCAGTGTGGGTTCTTGGCTTCACTCAGGAAAGAATTCAAGAGTGAGCCCTAGTAAAGAGAAAGAAGGTTTATTCAGGAAGGAAGCACACTCCATGGAGAGAATACAGGCCATCTTGGAAGGCAAGAGAGGCACAAGAGGCCCAAGGGTGTGGGGTTGTCAGTTTTTATAGGCTAGGCTGGGTAATTACGTAGGCTAATGAGTAGGAGGAACTTTCCAGCTATTTGGGGGATGGGGTGGGGATTTCCAGGAACTGGGTCACTGCCCACTTTTTGACCTTTTGTGGTCATCCTTGGAACCGTCATGGCCCTGGGGTGTGTTACATTGAGCATATACTGAGGCTCGAGGTCAAGTGGAAGTTGAGTCTGCCATCTTGGCCCCAGTCGGTTCTTATCAGTTTATGTCCTGTCCTTGGACTACGCCAGTCTTTTAAAGGTTGTGCCCTGCCCTTTTCCTGTCCCAGTCAGACCTTTCCTGTGAGATATATAAAGGAGGTGAAGGAGGTGCAGGAGGGGCTCCAAGGGTCACAGATGCACACAGGATTAAAGGAATGAGAGCTTAGCAACCCCAGCCTGAAGGATTTGAGGTTCGGCTTTGGTCCTTGGCTTGTACTTTATGAGCTGATCTTACATTACCAAAATCACCTTGCAGACTTCATGTTTTCATTCATTAATCACACAGGTGTGGCTGGGGACATGGAGGAGGGGAACGCACATAATTGTGTATTTGCTTTGTATGGAGCCTTAGGAAGCAGCGCCTCAGTGGATTTGGGGAAGTGCTAAAATACTGAAAGATCTTACAGTTCAGGAGACACTGTCTGCTTATTTCATTTTATTTAATTGTTGTGGAGAGAGTCCGTGGCATCAAGATTCCTGGTGACCTGAGCCAGGTGACCTGAGCAAGACACTTAGTTTCTTTGAGCCTCCATTTCCTTATCTGTAAAAAACAAAGATTAAAATGTGCAAATCAAATGAGTTAAAAATGTATATTTTATAAGCAGTCCACCATCCTAAAGACATAAAGGATGTAACTGTTCACCTGTGTACTTTCCAGTTACTCTCATGTATACTATTCTAGTTTTAAAAACGTTTCATTTTGCATTGGGGTATAGCCAGTTAACAATGTGACAGTTTTAGGTGGGCAGCTAGGAGACTCAGCCATACATACATATGGATCCATTCTCCCCCAGACTCCCCTCCCATCCCAGCTGCCGCATAACATGGAGCATCGGTATCTCTAAAGCCGTACCTTCTGCTTTGGGCTTTGTTGACCATAAAACTCCTTTTGCACTTCCTTCTGTCTCTTGCTGATGATATTTATAAGTTATCTCCTTAATTACTATAAAAAAAAAAAAACTTCAGATTCTCTGGAAAGTCAAATCTATCAACTTTTATCTCTGAAATTTCTAAGTATAGAACACACAATGTGTCATCATAGTTTAAGGAGTTGATTTTACTAGTTTTCCAATGTGTACTGGTGCAGCTGAGAAGTGAAAGCCCTAGAAATAATATAGCATATTTAACATCTGTGCATTTTCCCTCAATTTTTAGTCATGGTCTCCTGATGGCAGCTGACCAAAATGAAATGGTATTTTTTAAACTAGGCTAATATTTGATGTACTTCAAATGCATCAGCTTTTACTGGCATGCTTTAAATGGGAACAAGAAGACCTGTCTACTAAAGAAATATAGTTTTGTATCTAATTTATTCTATAAGTACTTGTGCAGCAGAATGTGGAAGCCACTATGCTGAATAATGTGGATGTTATATAAACATAACTAATAGTTTAAAATCTAGAAAGAGGAAATAAAATATCTGAGTAGTCATCACATAAGGCAGTGTATGACAGTGTCCTGTGTCACAAAATGACAAAGGCTGCAGGAATTCAGAGGGAAGACCCAGGACTCACTTCTTGAGGAAAGTAGCAGTTGTATAGTATTTTGAAGGTGCTACTCTGAGACGAGTTACACACAGCACAAGAAACAAAGAGATAACAAGAAGCTGGTTGATCAGGAGATAAATGGCCTTGGTCCCATAGGGTCTAGGAAGTATGGCAGGCTTTCGGGTGGTGGCTGACGTTACCACTGTAGGGGATTAAGTTCTGCTGGCGATGTGCAGACTGCAGGCGCCACTCTGGGAGATGGCGAGGGACAGGGATGCCTGGCGGCCGTGGTGCACGGGGTCGCGAAGAGTCGGCCACGACTTCGCGTCAGTCAGAGGGGCCGCTGCTCCAGTAGTTTGGGAATGAGATAACCAGGGCCATAGTACAGAAGGAGCATGGTGGTTAAACAGCAAGTAAGGAGAAATTGTGAAGAAAGAATGAGAGGACTTGGTTACTCATTGAGAGCAGAAAAGGAGAAGCCGAAATAAATAAGTAGAGAGCAGTTATCAGTTTGGAGAAGAAAGTGGTTGTTTACTTTAGTCTTGTTGAATTTGTCCCAGAGTGAGAAATTATATCTGAGGGCATTGCAAGAACTTGTGGCTGCAATAGCTGAGCCCCAGGTAACCTTTGAGGATTCACGGAATTTAGGAGAGGTGCTAAAATACTGGGAATGGAAAATGGCCAGTTGTGTGCGTGTGTATGTGTGTCTGTGTGTTTGTTTGTGTGTGTGTTTAAAGACAGGAAAAACATGGATTCTTCCCAATACAGTGCAGTGAGATTGTTGCTGTTCTTTGGTTATTAAAATGATGAGTTGTGAACGTGTAGAAAAATAACCGGTTAATCAGTATGAAAAGCTGTCCAAGCATCACTATGATCAGAAATGAAAAGCCACACAATACTGAAATCCTTCTTCCATCAAATTTGAGGCAAGCAAAACAAACCAAGAAAAGTTTGGTAATGCCGGGTGGTGTTGAGACCGTTGAGACATGGATAGTCTCAGATACGTCTAGAGGGAGTATCAGTTGGTACAGCATTTTGGAAGCAGTTTGACTGTGTTTATTAAAACTGAAAACACATATATTCAGTGACCAGGCATTTTCATTTCTCAGAGAAACCCTGGTATTAGTTAGTGCAAAGGAGTTATAACTAAGAAACTTTCTGCTAATAGTGGAAAACATGGAAATAACCAAGTGTTCATCAGTAGGGGGTGACCAGACAGACCTTGATAGTATGGACTAGTATGTGACAGTTGAAAAGAATGGCATACATCTGTAAGAAATTACCTTTAAAACATAGTGTTGAATGAGAAGGGCTTCACAGGTGGCTCAGTGGTAAAGAATCTGACTGCCAGTGCAGGAGTCAAAGGGGACACAGGTTCAATCCCTGGGTCGAGAAGATCCCCTAGGGGAGGAAATGGCAACCCACACCAGTATTCTTGCCTGTAAAATCCCATGGATAGAGGAGCCTGGTGGGCTACAGTCCTTGGGGTTGCAAAGAGTCAGACATGACTGACCACGCATGCACACACGTTGAATGAGGAAAAAGAAACATCGATTCTTCCAAATATTGAACACTTAATGCTATTCAAAGTACTTATACACCTGTCTATTACCTGATTATTATAATAGGATATGAAAAACATGTTTCATCCTCCCAAATACTAATGAAGGAACTCATACAGGTAGCAAGTAGGTGAAGCTATTTTTCTACTTGGCTTTCCAGGTGGCACTTGTGGTAAAGAACCCACCTGCCAATGCAGGAGACATAAAAGACATGGGTTCAACCTCTGGGTCAGGAAGATCCCCTGGAGGAGAGCATGGCAACTCAGTCCAGTGTTCTTATCTGGAGAATCCCATGGAGAGAGAAGTCTACAGTGGCTACAGTCCATGGGGTCGCAAAGAGTCAGACATGCCTGAAGCAACGTAGCACACATTATACTACTCAGGCGTAAGAAGAAGTAGTTTCCAAAGGAAGACATAGATCTCTCTCTAGTCCATAAGGCCTCTAATGATCAGTCTACTGGAGAGGTCCCTGCAAAGCATGCCTCAACTGGAAAAATTCCCAGATTTGGATGAATACTGGAAAGATAGGGATTTTTTTCTAATTGAGGTATAGGAGACATAATAAAGTTGATGCACTGATCTCAACTGTGCACACAACTTGATTTTTTTTTCTTTTTTGCTAATATAATAACTATCCAGATCAAGAAGGAGAATATTTCCAAAGGCTTCTTCCTGACCATCCCCAGTCTACAGGCCCTTCCCTGAAGATAATCACTCACTGGCTTATATCATATGAAAGTGTGTACTGTTTTGTATGTAGCTTCTCTTACTCAATATCCTATCTGTGAGATAAATCTTTTTTCTTCTGTGTACCAGTAGTCCTGCCAAACAGTTTCTCAAGTGGTTTAAACTGTTTTGTTTTTGCATCAATGCTATGGGAGAGTCATTTGCTGCATATGTTTATCAACACTTGGTGTTGTCAACTTAAACCATTGTAGTGGTATCTTGTTATGCTTCTAATATTCAATGCTGTGAAGACTAATACGGGTAAAAACGTTTTCATAAGCTCTGGACATTTGAGATTCCTCTTTTGTGAAATGCAGGTTCTTACTTTTCACCATTTTTAAACACTGGTCATGTGTCCTTTTCTAATTGATTTTTAGGAGTTCTTTATACATTGTGGGTAATGCTAAAGTCTCCCAGTGAGTAGGAATTTGAATGGACCCTTTCCTGTCTCTTTTGACTCAGAGCATCAGGCATAATTTAATCATCTCCTGGACCTCTCTTATGTTGTCGTTTAGTCTCTCAGATGTATCCAACTCTTTGTGACCCCGTGCACTGCAGCATGCCAGGCTTCCCTGTCCTGCAGTATCTCCCGCAGTTTGCTCTAACTAATGACCGTTTGTCCATTGAGTCAGTGATGCCATCCAACCATCTTATCTTCTGTTGCCCTCTTCTCCTCTTGCCCTCAGTCTTTCCCAGCATCAGGGCCTTTTCTAGTGAGTCAGCTCTTTGCATCAGGTGGCCAAAGTATTGGAGCTTCAGCTTCAGCAGCAATCCTTCCAATGAATATTCAGGACTAATTTCCTTTAGGATTGACTAGTTTGATCTCCTTGCTGTCCAAGGGATTCTCAAGAGTCTTCTCCAACAACTGATGCTCAAAAGCATCAGTTCTGCAGTGCCCAGTCTTCTTTATGGTCCAACTCTCCCATCCGTATCTGACTACTGGAATATAGGGACTTTTGTAAGCAAAGTGATGTCTCTGCTTTTTAATATGCTGTCTAGGTTTATTGTAGCTTTTCTAACAAGGAGCAAGCATCTTTTAATTTTGTGACTGCAGTCACCGTTCACAGTGATTTTGGAGCCCAGGAAAATAAAAATCTGTCACTCTTTCCACTTTTTCCCCATCTGAACTCAACATTCAGAAAACTAACATCATGTCATCCTGTCCCATCACTTCATGGCAAATAGATGGGGGAAAAGTGGAGCTCTCTCACTACTGATCGCTTTAAAAATGCAGAGACAAAATCTTTGCTTAATGCCTTTTTAGCCTATTTTGACAACTCATGATATGGCATTCAAATATTGGCACATTTTAAGTTTCCAATAAAGTGTTTTTAACTATGAACTAAATAGATGGGACAGGTAGTGAAGCCTCATAGCTAGGCTTTTAACTGTTAGAAACTTTCACTTCCAGTCTGCATCTTGTCTACCAAAAAATTACTGAAAATACAGTGCCAGAAGAGAAGAATTTTATGAACTTTAAGGATAAAAAGCAATTCTTTTTAGCTTATCCATTTTACTACAGTGCGTGTGTGTGTGCGCGCGTGCGTGTGTGTGTGTGCGCGCGCGCCCGCGCGCTGGGGGGTGCAAATACCATATCTTTCTTAAAAGTACTATAGATATAAAATAAAAGTAAACTATATTGAAGTATAAGCTAGTAAGAAAACACCAGTAAGCACTGTTAGACACAGGTCTGACAGAGTCTGTGGTGACCCTGAAATCTCTCTAGAAACTGGCTCTCAGCGTTACAGGCCAGTTAAAACACTTCAGAAACCATTTTGAAAGATCATGTATGCCGATTCCAACAAAGAACAGGAAAGAAACAGAGACTAGAAATAATCAAGGCAGACGAAGTCTGGTTGTGACGGGTCTGCTGTGGTTGTTTAGTTGCCAAGTCGTGTCCAGCTCTTTGTGGCCCTGTGGACTGTAGCCCACCAGGCTGCTCTGTCCATGGAATTCCCCAGGCAAGAATACTGGAGTGGGTTGCCATGCCCTCCTGCAGGGAAAGGTCCCAAACCAGCAACCGAACCCATGTCTTCTGCACTGGGAAGCAGGTTTTTTCCACTGAGCCACAAGGGAAGCCCCCATGATGGGTGCTACTTGGGATATTTCATGCTAGTTGTTTTTCCTGAAAACTTTTAAGCTTTTGATTCTCAGCCTAAAGAAAGTTTGGGGTTGTTCCAAGAGGGCATTGTTGATTTAGCTTTCATTCTGTTGATAAAATATTTCAGTGTGCGTGTGCTAAGCCATTTCGGTCATGTCTGACTCTTTGTGACCCTATGGACTGCAGCCTGTCAGGCACCTCTGTCCATGTAATTCTCCAGGCAAGAATACTGGAGTAGGTTGCCATACCCTCCTGCAGGGAATCTTCACAACCCAGGGATTGAACCTGTGTCTCTTATGTTTCCTGCATTGGCAGGCAGGTTCTTTACCACTAGAGCCATGTGAATAGATAAATATTCCAATAGTTAGACTAAATAAGAGTCTAAAAGACAATCTGTTCGTATCATTAGCTCTTCCCTTAAATGGATTACTTTACTGTATTTCTGAACCATCTCTTTCTCTTAATTAGTAAAACTTTTATTTATTGCGCGCCAGTTCTTCTGTAGGATCTGTGTAAGGAAGTGGAGGTTAAAAAAAAACACCTGAGTAAGCTGTACTCATAATTTTTAAGCAGCAGTAGTCTGTTGAAGACATAAAGCAACACTGTTAACTGTAAGTAGAAAAGGAGCTATCATTTCTTAGAAAATTCTGAAGCTTTCTGATTTTTGTTTCTGTGGTATATTTTATAAATGATCCTTGTAGGATTATTCTTGTTTCATAAACTTTATCAGAGACACTAAATTTTTTATTTTCAACAGTATAACATTTCTGGCTAGTAAGTTAAAAATTGTCATTAGTAGAAGGGACATTTGGGATTTTTCTGGTAACACAGTGGATAGGAATCCGCCTGCCAATGCAGGGGACACGGGTCCTCTCTCTGGTCTGGAGAGATCCCACATGCTGCAGAGCAGCTGAGCTCCTGCACCACAAGTACTGCAGCCCAGGCATCGGGAGCCACGCTCCGTGACTGCTGAGGCTGTGCTGCAACCACTGAAGCCCGAGCCCCTGGAGCTTGTGCCCCCAGGAGGAGAAGCTACCTCAATAGGAAGCTCGCACACCGCAACAGACCCAGTGCAACCTAAAAAGGGGCGGGGGGGGGGGAGCTTACATGCATCTGTATGTGTAATTTTAACTGGGAACTTTAAAAGAGAACAGAAAAGTAAAAACACCTATAATTCGACCACTTTAAGAACTTGACATAACAAAGCAGAAGTCTCCTCTCTTTGTTCCTCCTTTTTACACCTACGTCCACAGGTTATACCCTTTAACTGTACCTGTACCTCCTTCTGGGCTTCTGTACATTTTTATGTGTGTTCACATGGGGTTGGTGGTTTCCCAGGTGGCACTAGTGGTAAAGAACCTACCTGCCAGGAGACGTAAGAAATATGGTTCCATCCCTGGGTCAGGAAGTTCCCCTGTAGGAGGACATGGCAACCCATTCCAGTATTCTTGCCTGGAGAATCTCCTGCGCAGAGACCTGGTGAGCTACAGTCCATAGGGTCACAAAGAGTCTGAAGTTGCGACAAAGTCTTGGTTACGACTGAAGCAACTAAACAGGCTGGGTTGGTAGATTTACGAGATAAAGACTGCTTTATTGACTATGCCAAAGCCTTTGACTGTGTGGATCACAATAAAGTGTGGAAAATTCTGAAAGAGATGGGAATACCAGACCACCTGACTTAGCTCTTGAGAAACTTGTATGCAGGTCAGGAAGCAACAGTTAGAACTGGACATGGAACAACAGACTGGTTCCAAATAGGAAAAGGAGTACGTCAAGGCTGTATATTGTCACCCTGCTTATTTAACTTATATGCAGAGTACATCATGAGAAACAATGGCCTGGAAGAAGCACAAGCTGGAATCAAGATTGCTGGGAAAAATATCAGTAACCTCAGATATGCAGAAACACCACCCTTATGGCAGAAGGTGAGGAGGGACTAAAAAGCCTCTTGATGAAAGTGAAAGAGGAGAGTGAAAAAGTTGGCTTAAAGCTCAACATTCAGAAAACTAAGATCATGGCATTTGGTCCCACCACTTCATGGCAAATAGATGGGGAAACCGTGGAAACAGTGTCAGACTTTATTTTGCCGGCTCCAAAATCACTGCAGATGGTGACTGCAGCCATGAAATTAAAAGACGCTTACTCCTTGAAAGGAAGGTTATGACCAACCTAGATAGCATATTGAAAAGCAGAGACATTTCTTTGCCAACAAAGGTCCATCTAGTCAAGGCTATGGTTTTTCCAGTGGTCATGTATGGATGTGAGGGTTGGACTGTGAAGAAAGCTGAGCACTGAAGAATTGATGCTTTTGAACTGTGGTGTTGGAGAAGACTCTTGAGAGTCCCTTGGACTGCAAGGAGATCCAACCAGTCCATTGTAAAGGAGATCAGCCCTGGGTGTTCATTGGAAGGACTGATGCTGAAGCTGAAACTCCATACTTTGGCCACCTTATGCGAAGAGTTGACTCATTGGAAAAGACTCTGATGCTGGGAGGGATTGGGGGCAGGAGAAGAAGGGGACGACAGAGGATGAGATGGCTGGATGGCATCACGAACTCGATGGACATGAGTCTGAGTGAACTCCAGGAGTTGGTGATGGACAGGGAGGCCTGGTGTGCTGCGATTCATGGGGTCACAAAGAGTCGGACACGACTGAGCGACTGAACTGGACTGGAACTGGACTTTCAGTTAAATTTGAATTTCAACAAACCACAAAAAATTTGTTCATATAAATATGTCCTTTATATTGCAAGGGACATGTTTAAACTAAAAATGTACCTGTTGGTCATCGGAAACTGCACCGTAACCCGGTGTCCTGTGTCTGATCTGGCCACCATAATGCAGACATGTTCACACGTACATAGATACGTACACTTTTCCTTTTATCAAAGTGAATCAAACTGTATGTGTTACCCTAAGGCATGTTCTTTTACTTATTAATTTATCTAGTTAGCGTGTTAGAATTACCCAGGTTCTTTCTAACGGCTGCTTGTTATTACATTGTAGACTCATCACAATTTATTAAACTATTCCCTTATTGGTAGACATTTTAAGTGGGGTTTTTTTGTTGTTTTTTTTTACTCTTTCAGACAAAATAGCATTGACCCACTGGTATTGACTTACTCTGAACTGTGCTGTTGGTCCTGTTGGGTGAATTCCTAGAAGTGGAATCGCTGGGTCATAGCACATTGTCAAAACATGGTTTGTTCATTACCTTCAGACTGTGCACTGAACGGCTGAGGCGGCCACGTGCACGCGGGGTGCCTGGTCGGGTGGAGCCAGCCCTGGGTGGGAGGCTCCTTCCTGACCTCCAGAATCGGCTTCCTTTCTGCTCCACCAGGAGGGCCGTGAGACCAGGCACTGTGGTTCTCCGGCCGAGCACAGCGCCTGCCTCCAGAGCTGGCCTGGGACACAAACTTAGAGTAGTGACTATGAGTTTACTCAAGGGGTGGCTGTGAAATTAAAGAAATAGTGTATGTGGAGCGCCTGGGTTAAAAAACACACCTGTAAAATGCTCCTTTGTTTTTCTCACTCCACTTGCATTTCTAGGTTCTTCCTTAGCATCGAGGGGCTCTAGTGTGGGGAGGAAGACATCCTGATTACAGAAAAGGAGGGTATAATCCCTAACAGAACTACCCCTGAGTGCTATGGGACGATAGAAGGGGGCGCCAGGCTTAGCCTGTGGGTGTGAGGAGGTTTGCTCAGGACTTGGCCAAGATCTTCTTAAAGTAAGTCTTGGAAGACAGATGGCAAAGAATCGGATGGACAAGATGTATGCATTGTGGAGCAGGATGGTGGAGGGACTTCCCAGGCACGGGGAGTAGCATTGCAGAGGGGCAAAGATAGCACAGAGCTAATCATCTTCAGGGCATAGAAACAGCTGGAAATGCGACCAGAGGCAGATCAAGATCAGACATGAAAGTGCTTTAGGAAACAGCCAGGTTCTACCTTTGTCTTCTAATGAACAGTAGGTGACTTCTGTACGAAGAAGATTTCCATTTCAGAAATATCATTTAGTTAACATTATGGGGAAGAGAGATTTAAAATGCATGCTTAAATCTAAGGACAGGGGTTGTGTTGGGACACATTGCAGTCATACAGGGAAGAGGTACTGGCAACTCGAGAAGGAATGTAGAGATAGGATTTGAAAGGAAATTTAGGAGTCACATTACTAGGACTGGCTGGGTGGAGAGAAGGCATCTAAAATGTCTGTCCAATTTGTGGATCGATCATTCGGGTGGGCAGTGGTGCCGGTATTTAAGATAAGAAGTGCAGACTGCAAAGTTTGATCACGGTGATGAAACTGTGTTGCTATCTGAGGACATACTGAGATCAGTTGGTGTGGAATATTCTAGAAAAGCTGAGCAGGAAGCATGTCTGACCCTCTGGGGAGAGGTCCCATCTGCCAGTATGACTTTGGATGCTCAGAATATAACTGTTGGAGCCAGGAATGAGTGAATTGAGGAGGTGAAGGCAGAATTTAGAATTTAAGATTCTTTTGAGACACATGACTGGAAACACACACAAATGCTGCATGTTTGTGGTCACTGTTGTGGACAGCAAAAGGGAGCTTGCCAGAGACCCAGAGAAGGTGGTGCTGAAAGCTCAGGTGGAATTGGAGACCAGGACAGGTGACCGTTCCCAGTCTTAATCGTAGAAGTCGGGATGGGCAGGTGTTTACTAAGGTGAGGCCTTGGAGGATCAGTGGAAGATAATTTTTGTGGTTCCTAGAAAGAGAATGATCCAGAAGGCTAACTGGGAATTTTAGGTGGGCCAGGAAAAAAATTTAAAGACTAGAGGGGTATGTTCAAGACTGGCATCCTCACAGTGAGGGAGGGAGAGGATGGGATGAATTGAGAGCGCAGCACTGACGTGTGTGCGCTGCCTTGGGTAAAGTGTGGGAAGTTGGGGAGTTGCTGTATAGCCCAGGGAGCTCGGCATAGCATTCTCCGATGACTTAGAGGGGTGGGGCAGGCTGGGGGTGGGGGCATGAGATTCAAGAGGCAGGGGACATGTACATACTTAGAGCTGATTCACTTGGTTGTGGCTCAGTGGTAGAGAATCTGCCTGCCAAGCAGGAGATTCGGGTTCAATCTATGGGTCAGAAAGATCCCCTGGAGAAGGAAATGGCAAAACACTTGGGTATTCTTGCCTGAAGAACTGCACGGACAGAGAAGCCTGGTGGGCTGCAGTCCATGGGGTCACAAGGGTTGGACACGACTGAGCGGCTAAATCACCACCTTGCGTTGTACAGCCGAAACCAGCACAACAGTGTAAAACAATTATCCTCCAATTACTTTTTTTTTTCCTAAAAATAATAATAAAAAAATAAAAGACCATGATCCTGCATTTAGGGGAGAGGCATCCTTAAACCAGAACAACACTTGCTATATAAAATTTACCTGTGCTTAGTACCTGGCTGCTCCCAAGACTAAGCTTCCTAGCCTTGGTGCCATCCATCTTTCCCTAGACAATTCCTATTGCATTGGCTACTTTAACACTAACTTGCTGAATTCTTTGTACAGTAAGATAGTCGTTAGATTCTGGGTGTTTTGTTTACTTTTGCCTTGGCGAATGCTCTTCTGTTCCCTCTAGCCTAAAGATCCCCTGTTTTCTCTTGGCCTCCCTGCTTTTCGTGTCTAGATATGACCACCCAGAGTCTCTTCTTCCTGTCCGTGGACGAACTTACTAGCCAGGAGCGTTTGTTCCTCCTTCCCCTGGAGATGCATTTGCCGCCTCTCTCCTAACAGGCTGCCAGCTTAAAAACTCAGTCCTTAAAACAACATGAACTAGCAACTGCTGAAGCGCCGCCTCTTCTGAGCCCCCTTAAACAGCTGTGCACGCGGCTTGACCCAGAACAGATAACACACACAGATGTGTTTATGGGAAGGAGGCACGAACACTCTCAGGGTGTTGTTTTCGGCTTCTCACCACTGCAGGGATTTCTTCTCTTTTTCAAGGAAGAGGTACATTGTGGTAAGCAGTGTTTTATGACCTATAATAAAAACCCTTGTAAAGACCATTTTTTGGACCCAGAGAAGCTAAGTGTTCTTTTCACTCCTCTCCGCCTCTCTGTATTGAAATGCACGCAGTTCAGCATTAATGCATAACATAAGGGAACAGTATCACAAATTCTCATTCTTATTTAAGCTGGGAAAGCAACCAAAGTTAATTATGTAAGAAAATCCATTAGGAATGTGTTTCCCTACTTAGTAGTAGCTTCTGAACAAATATGTTGATTGAGTAAAAAGCTATATTGCATTTTATAGCATATTGTTATTATCTCATGGAAACACCCTTTTGAGAGAATGTCAACAGAAAACAGTCCCCAGGAACAGGCTAAAAAGCAACCTGAAGCCACCTTAGAAAGTTGGGTCTTATACAAAAAAGGGACATGCAAAACATTCAGTGAACAGTAACAGATGATTTCTGAGGACGCTTCAGGACCTAAAATGCTAGCAATCTTTAGTCTTTCAAAATTAAGAACAGGCAACATAACACTTGATGTAAATAAAGTAATAACTGCTTTAAAGATGCATCCTCTAGGATGCACGTGGTAGTGTTTGCTGACCTTGGTGGCTGAGTGGTAAAGAGACCGCCTGCCAATGCAGGAGACACAAGAGACGTGGCTTTGAGCCCTGGATTGGGAGGATCCCCTGGAGAAGGAAATGAAAACTCCCTCCAGTATTCTTGCCTGGGACATCCCATAGGCAGAGGAGCCCAGCGGGCTGCAGGCTCCAGAGTCGAACACACCTGAGCAACTGAGCGCCACCACCAGAATGGCTGTTTGGAAAGTTGGAGATTGTTCATGTCCCAGCTGGAGAAACTAGATGAGTCTAAACCTAGGGTGTTGCTGGACACCACTGCTAATGGCAGGTCCTCTCTTGATTCCATGGCACCAGTTCTGAACCCAATGGACAAGCCAGGAAATTCAGTGTTTTTCGTTCTCACAGCCGCCCTCAAGAGAGTGTTATCCCCATTTTACAGATGAGGAAACCAAGGCTGGATGCGAGGGAAGGGAAGGTAGGCGTTAAGTAGCAGGCCCAAGTACACCCATTGTCTAACTGGGAGATGTAGCAGAGTCCTCAGAAGATGGCTCTGTAAAGTTGACCTCTGGAAATAAGCATTAACAGATTGCATTCGTCTCTTGGATTGTCTTTCCCCTCTTTTCTTCTTTAGTGTTCTGGTTCAGATTCCTGTTATCTCATGTCTTACGTCTTTTTTCCCCCTTGTGTTTTGATTTTTCCACATTTAACAGTGAATATGCGTGACACTTCTAATCAGACACTTAGAATATCTTTCCTTTTTGAAGAACAGTGAAGAGGAAGGATGGATCCCATGTGAAATGCCGAAGCAGGACTCAGTTAGGAGTGGAACTTCTTGGTTGTAGCGAGTCAAGTGCTTATTGGTGATCTTGCAAGAGCCATTGTGTTCCCATTCACCGTTTGGATGTGGTGTGGGTGGGGAATGAGAAAGTGTGCACCCTGAAGACCATTGGCCAAGGAAGGAAGGGGGTTGCTTTGGTTGTTCATGGTCAAGGGACAAGAGAAGGGGAAGTCCCAGATACAGTAGGAAGGGCAATGGTTAGTAGAGTGAGGGCAGGACTTGAGGAAGCTGGAATGCAGGCGATTCAGAGCACAGGAGGAAGAGGAACACTGCAGGGAAGGCAGGAAGGTTTTCCCACGAGGAGGTGAGGGAGACAGGTAGATTGCCAGTGCTCATCAACGGGTGGGTTGCGCCCGGGACGTTGGTAACATCCCTTGGTGGCCTGTTTTTCTCTCTCAAGTGGAGTGCACTCTAGTGTGTTTGGAGAGGAAGAGAGCTGATAAAGTAGAGGGACAGCGGTGAGAATTTCACCTACAGGGACACCACAAGAGCTAACTAGGGACCTGTATGATCCCTGGCAGCAGCGTCGTCGTCAGGGTTAGAGACTGACTTCGTATTAATAGTAGACACGTATGTGGCCACTTCCCCACTTAACAGCTCTCTGAAGCACAGGTAGAACAGCTGAGAAAGACAGCATTTGCGCTAACTGAGGTTAATCTTTGCATAGAGGATGAGATAGAATGACCTCAGAACCAAAGAGGTGAGGGAATTGACAGATTTAATGAATGATGTTTGAAGAAGTTGCTTTCCACGTTTAATTAATTATGCTAAGAAGTTTATGTGAATTTAAGTGGTATTTTGACATTCAAATAAATGTAATTAAAGTGACTTTTAAATTTTTAATTAAAAAAAAAAGGATCAAAGTTAAGTAATAACATGTTCCTGATTTTAGCCATGGGAGTAGATGACACAGAATGGAATGGCTTGAAGAAGTCCAAGTTTCCTGAAGCTAAGGGAGTTGGTGGGGGGCGTGTTTCATTGGGGAGCAGGGGTTAAATGAAAGGTAGTGACCTTAACAGGTTTTAGTTAATATAATTTGAGTTGTTAGAATAATTTTCAGTTATAGAACAGGTTACAATTGTTCTTACAAGTTGTAAGAACAGTTGATGGCAAGTTGTAGAACACTTGATGAAGAAAGGTCTTGAAGTAAGAGCATTATTTTGGGGGGAATTCCCTGGCAGTCCAGTGGTTAGGACGCTGTGCTTCCACTTCAGGGGACCCAGGTTCAACCCCTGGTCAGGGAACTAAGATCCCACAAAGCCAATTTTTGGGCTTCCCTGGTAGCTCAGCTGGTGAAGAATCTGCCTGCAATGTGGGAGACCTGGATTCAGTCCCTGGGTTGAGAAGATCCCCTGGAGGAGGAAACAGCTACCCACTCCAGGATTCTGGCCTGGAGAATTCCATGGACTGTATAGTCCATGGGGTTGCAAAGAGTCAGACGAGACTGAGCGACTTTCACTTTCAAGAGCATTACTGGGCTGCCCAGGTGACGCTAGTGGTGAATAACCCACCTGCCAGTGTAGGAGACTTCGGAGACTCGGTTTCCCGTCTCTGGGTTGGGAAGATTCCCCTGGAGGAGGGAATGACAAATCACTCCAGTATTCTTGTCTGGAGAATCCCATGGACAGAGGAGCCTGGCGGGCCCCAGTTCACAGGGTTGCAAAGAGTTGGACACAACAAGCGACTTAGCAAGCACGCACTCGAGAGCATTATTGCCCTAACTACGAGGCCAGTGGGCAGCCCCAAAGTCCATCCTGCTATTCAGGGATGTCCTCAGAGACCAGACTCTTTCCCTCATTACACTCTGGCATTGCCTGTGTGCAGATGAAATCTCCCTTTCCATGTCAAGGTGGTTGCTACAGTCTCAAGTTCATGCCCTCAAGCACAGGTGGAGAGTTAGGGCTGGGGGATGAGGAAGCAGTACAGCAGAGAGTTTTCTGCAGTGGTCTTACTAGGGGAAAAATACTTTCTGAAATGTGCCTATATGTCTCAGTAGCTAGGACTGGGTCTCTGGATCCACTCCTAGCAAAAAGGAATATGACTGCCAGGGATCAGTCCTTCCTGACTGGCACCCGACAACGTAGGCAAACAATCTTTGGAAAAGCAGGGTCTCTAATATAGTATCTCATTTGGAGAGGAGGCAAGTATGGAATGAGAGACAAGTTTTCAGATGAGGGAAGAGAGAAGGAAAATGCAGGAAGACAAGATATTTTGTCCAGATGCAGCCATTAAAAAGCATACTGTTGGGGACTTCCCTGGTGGTTGGGTGGTTAAGAATCCACCTTGCAATGTAGGGTTCAATCCTTGGTCAGGGAACTAAGATGCTAGGTGCTGCTGAGCAGGTGAGCCCACACACTCCTGAGCCCGTGGGCCACAACTAGAGAGTCCGTGGGCCACAACGAAAGATCCCACACAACTAAGACCCAACACAGTGAAATGAATTAATTAAAAAAAAAAAAAAAACTTTTTAAGAAAAGCATACTGTTAAATTTTTTTATTATGAAGAATATGTTTTGAAATGGGGAAATAGCCACAGTATATTGTTAAATGATTTTAAAAGGATCACAAAACAGTGTGATCTCTGTTTTGTCTAGAACAAAAACCATTTTGAGTCATTAGCCAGCAACCTAAGCATTTATACTTTGTATTTTCTTATTTTTGCAATGTCAATTTTTGTATCCCGATCTGAGGAAGTTATACCTGACATTGCTGTCTGCAGTTTCAGTTCCCAGTGACTTTCCATTGTGGCTTAGAAATAGCCATCATGATGAGGTAATGATTACTTCTTTTAGACGGTCCGTTTAGCCATTGCATCGTCCCTCGAACACCCACAACATTTCCAGGTTTGGTGAACATCAGTTGCGATTTTCTAATTTCCACTTAGTTGGGACAGATCCTTTTCTTACTCAGCATTATCATCAGTTCCAGGATTGAATAGTATATATAGCTCCTTTTTATGCTCTTTTCAGAATACGTATTTTGTTAATAAAACTTATGCAGGAAATGACTTTTACTATGCTTTCATCCAGTTGCCTTGAAGCAGTGGAAGTAGGAGAGCCAGCAGCTGCGGTGAGGGGCTTCGCCTTTGTTTCTGCTGAAGAACCCCCAGGCCAGGCGTCCCTTTCCTCAGCCATCTTGCCTCCTCCCATTGGAAGCCAATGGCCCATGACTCGAGGCTAATCTTCAGGGCCTCCCATTTATTCCTTACTTCCAATTTACCAGTTTTACTGTCCAGCTGATCTGAAGCTTTAAGGAGCCCGCTTTAACCCTCCTCTTGCTTTTTTTGGGATTTGTTTTGCCCTTTGTGATTTGAGGTGAAGCATTCTGTGGGTTCTCCTGAGGCCCAGGGTTTGCAGCCCGTTGTTAACTCTGTGACTCGATCAGTGAAAGCCGGAGAAGCCACTCTCAGGTTTTGGAGTAGGGTACAGTGTCGACGTACACCAAGCTTCATACAGTGACTTCAGGCAGATTCTGCTTAAGCACAGAAGTGGAAGGAGTGAGTGAGATCGCCTGTGAGTGAATGAAGCCACCTGATAGACTGCCCAGGACCAGCCTTTGTTACCCATTGCTTCATTGCTTATGCAGTAATATTGTACCACATTTTACAGGAGAACCGTGATCCTGGGACTAGACTCAGCAGTCCACTTGTGGGCCTGTATACCCGAAATTATTGAAAGCAGGGTCACAAAGAGATACTTATATTTATATACCTACATTCGTAGCATATTCTTACAGCAACCAAAATAATACAAGTTCATCCTTCAGCAGATGAATGGATAGGCAAAATGTCATCAATCCAGACAGCGGAATATTATTCAGCTTTAAAAAGGAAGGAAACTCTGACGCACGCTACAACACGGATGAACTTTGAGGACATTACACTAAATGAAATAAGCCAGTCACAAGAACAAATACGTTATGATGCCACTTACATGAGGTATCTAGAGTGGCCGGATTCGTGGAAACAGAGAGTAGAGGAGTGGTTGCCAGGGTCTGGGAGGAAGGGAGCAATAAAGAGTTGTTTAGTGGGTATAGAGTAGAGTTTGAGTTTTGCAAGATAGATAAGTTCAGGAGATTGGTTATACAGCAGTTTGAATATACTTACTACTAAACTATACACTTGACATTGGTTAAAGTGGGAAATTTTATGTATAGCTTACCACAATATATATACTTATACCATAATATATATACCACAATATATATAGCTTAACAATATATATACTTGTAATCAACAAAAAGAGGAAAAAGAGATCCTGAGACTGGCCCTCCGCGTTGCCGATAGTCCTCTGCTTTATGATTTTGTCATCATGGGGTCTAAGTCTGTTCTTATAATTGTAGTGTAGTGTGTGGTGTTAGTCGCTCAGTCGTGTCTGCCTCTCTGTGGCCCGCCAGGCTCCTCTGTCCCTGGAATCTCCTAGGCAAGGATACTGGAGTGGGTTGCCGTGCCCTCCTCCAGGGGATCTTCCCGACCCACGAGTTGAACCCGACTCTCCTGCACTGCAGGCAAGTCAACATGTTATTGGTTTAGTGTTGTTAAAAAAAAAAAACACAAAAACCTTTGTTGTGTTGGTCTGTGCGATTCCTCTAACATCCTTCGTAAGAAACAAACTAGATAGATCTTTGTACGAAACAACAAATCGTTTATAAAGACACCTCTGTTAAAACGTGGATAACAAATTTGAAAAGACTGGGGTTTAGAATAGGAGAAAAAAGTAATTAACTTTGTACAAGCTGTATATGTCTTAACTGTTTAAATCAATGAACTACTGACGTATTTTTGTTGCTGAAACCCGAGGGTGTGAATACATTGCTTAGGTTTAAGTAGATCTATCCAAAAGTCCAGAATTGTCTATTGAGAGCTGTCATTTCTGTGATTTACTTTATGGTATATAAGTTGGTGTTTTAAGTGTCTTTTGAAACTACTTTTTTCACCGCTGGGAAAAAAAGACCCAATGATAAAACTTTTTCCCATTAAAAAAGCTTGAGGTAGATTTTCAGTTTGCTTGTTTTCAAGAAATAAGAGAATTAGAGCTCTAGAACGCCTAAGAGAAACTAATGGTTGTTACAAGGCTTTGAAGACTTCTGGTGTTCAGACTGAAGTCCGGAGTCTTTTTAAGGGAGTTGCCAAGGACGAAACCCCATCTGAAGTCTCTAGGAGCCAGACTTCATTCCAGGATGGTGTCCTGTTGAAACAGGCACCCACGTCACATGTTTCAGAAAGACAGAATGGGGGCCCCCAGTGACTGTTTATCGTCAGTGGGACTAGACATTCAAACCTTTTATGCCAGAACTGGGCACTGTAACATTAAAAGGCTTTAAACCTGTGTTTAACTTAATTGGCAGTATCCGTAGTCTCATTGCATTGCATCACTGGGATTACTGTGAAATATTTGAGTCTTGTATAAGACAGATTAATTTAGATTAAAATCTTGAGGAGCTAATTTAAAAGTATGTCTCACGATACTATAAATTGAGATGGAACAGATAATAAGCCTAAGTAGAGAGTCCTTTCAGATGTCTTTGATCAAAGCACTTGCGATGCTGAAGGAAAGGTGTTTTTTTTCCTTTCTTTGTTTAGTGTTACAGTTTATTCATTCATATAATTCTCAGAAATTGGGACCAGAGTTCTTATTCTTATTTGTGACCAGAGTTGCAAGTCTGTCATGCTCCAGTGCATCGATGCATTGGAATTAGTGAAGGAAACAAGATTTTTGGCAATTTTAAAAAAAAAAAATCATTAACTCAAAGTTCGCTAGTTCGAAACTGTAATTGTAGCTGGATGTTTTGGGTTTAAAAGAAAACCCAGTTTGCTAACCAAAAAAAATTAAGTAGCCTGATAAAATCTAAAGAGTGGTGATTCTTACATAGAACCAACTCTTTATACATAGGTGTCATTTACATGGAATCAAACGTTAGACCAGTGTACATGTTCTCACTGCCTAAACTGTGCTTTCGTATGATGTTAACAAGTCATTTTTATCTACATTTGCCTTTAAATAGAGGAGACCTACACTCTTAGAATAAGTAGCAAAATAACACAACCTAAAACCAAATAATAGTGATTATGGCATAGAAGGAAAACTATGCAGCCACTAAAAATCATATTGTATAAAAGAGTTAGATTTTAGAGGAATTTTGTTGAAGTGGCAAAATATTCAAAATGAATTGTTAAATCTTTATAAAGCAACTATAAAATGTGTACTGAATAATAACAATTTCTATTTTAAAATGTGTTATATTTCTATATTAATGTTATATATATTGATATGTAGTATATATGATATATTTTATATATAATGCTTCAGTATTAAATAGAATTATAATATATTTACACCTGCAGATATACCAGTATCTGTTTAAAAGACATGAAAGACAAAGTTATTTAACAGTAGAGTTTTCTCTGTTTTCTGAGTGGTGGTGTTTTGCATGATTTTTTTCTTCCTCTGGACTTTTAATGAATTTTTAAAAAATATTTCTACATGCATTAAGCATGGACCAATTTTATAACTAAGAAAAATATAGTATGTGCTGTGAAGTGAAAGTCTCTTAGTCGTGTCTGACTCTTTGTGACCTCATGGACTATATAGTCCTGGAATTCTCCAGGCCAGAATACTAGAGTGGGCAGCTGTTTCCTTCTCCAGGGGATCTTCACAATCCAGGAGTCAAACCGGGGTCTTCTGTGCTGCAGGCGGATTCTTTACCAGCTGAGCCACCAGGGCTGTATAAATACACAAATGAAAGCAGTATACATGTATTTAAATTTAGGTGGCTCAGTCAGTAAAGAATCCGCCTCCAATGTGGGAGACCTGGGTTCAATCCCTGGGCTGGGAAGATCTCCTTGGAGGAGGGCTTGGTAACCCACTCCAGTATTCTTGCCTGGAGAATCCCCATGGACAGAGGAGACTGGTGGGCTGCAGTCCGTAGAGCTGCAAAGAGTCGGACATGACGGAGTGACTAAGCGCAGCACACAGTTCAGGCTTTTTATAAATTTCATTTCAGTTCAGTCACTCAGTTATGTCTGACTCTTTGCAACCCCATGGACCGCAGCACACCAGGCCTCCCTGTCCATCATCAATTGCCGGAGTCGACCCACACCCATGTCCATGGAGTCGGTAAAGCCATCCAACCATCTCATCCCTTATCATCTCCTTCTCTTGCCCTCAATCTTTCCCAACATCAGGGTCTTTTCAAATGAGTCAGCTCTTCGAATCAGGTGGCCAAAGTATTGGAGTTTCAGCTTCAACATCAGTCTTTCCAATGAACACTCAGGACTGATCTCCTTTAGGATGGACTGGTTGGATCTCCTTGAAGTCCAAGGGACTCTCAAAAGTCTTCTCCAACATATAAATTTGCTGCTGCTGCTGCTGCTAAGTCGCTTCAGTCGTGTCCAGCTCTGTGCGACACCATACACAGCGGCCCACCAGGCTCCCCCGTCCCTGGAATTCTTCAGGCAAGAACACTGGAGTGGGTTGCCATTTCCTTCTCCAATGCATGAAAGTGAAAAGTGAAAGTGAAGTCGCTCAGTCATGTCTGACTCTTAGCGACCCCATGGACTTCAGCCTACCAGGCTCCTCCATCCATGGGATTTTCCAGGCAAGAGTACTGGAGTGGGGTGCCATTGCCTTCTCCGACATATAAATTTAGATGGGCCTTGTTAGTAATTACTTGGTTCAGATTTTTACGTATTTATTCTACTCATTGGCTGCTTACACTGTTTGAACACTGAAACATGAATCAAGCACATTTATTCTTGGTACTGTTTGAAAGGGTTGGTGCTTAGTGTATAAGAAGCTAAAGATGGCAAGCCAGGATGGCATTACTTTAGGTTAGTCATGCTGTTTAAAATCCACTGCTTGCAAGTCGTGTGCATGTGTTTCCAATAACGACTTGTGTGCCACAGAAGATTGCTTTCATTAACATTTTGTGCTTCACTTTCACACTCTCGTTTATTCGTTGCAAGTTGCTTTACCCTCAGTGGTTCTTAAGTCCTGGACCACTGTCCCTCAGCAGTGCGGTCTGATCTTTTCGTCTTTGGAAACTTAGAAGGTGACCCCGGCCAATTCATCAGGCCCGTTTAGGTGGCGCTCAGAAAGAATTCCAGTTCACCTGTGTCATCCCCACTTGGTGCTTTGTCCACTGGCCTTGTGACAGTGGCCACGTTTCCTCTGGTCATTTCTGACTCGGTCTCCCCTAGGAAACGAGACACTTCACCGATGATCATTTGTTTCCTGCAAACTACACAACCTCTTCACATGCATTACTTCGTTTAAATCTCGTATTATGAAAAGTAAGCCCCATTTTCTCCTTTTTATAGGTGGAAAACTCAGGCTTTGGTTTAGAATAAGCCAGGAAGGTAGAACTCCCCTGAAGAAAATACCAGAACTATAAGCCAGTAACCAAATAGAGCCCAACTGATGAACAAGTGTGTGCTCACCGCGCCTCCCGGCTCTGAAGCCCCTGATGCTGCCTAAGCATTTTTCTAGCCCTTACGAGAGCCTAATTAATTCCATCCTCCCTTTACCGCATTCTCACAGTGTTACGTGGGGTAGGTCAGTCTTGTGAGCCTCCAGATTTCCAAGGGTCCTATCACGTTCACTATCTTAAGTTCCTGCCATCCGACACTGCCTCTGAGCTTAAAACATTCTACCTGCTTTTGTAAGTTCTAAAATGAGAAGAAGGTGCGACGTTGGCCCAGATGCCTCCGTGCTGCCTGACTCTGTCAGCAGCAAGTGCTCACTGCGGTGGATGCTTTACGAGCAGTGATCCTGTGCTGCAGGTTTTGTCACTTTGCTGTTTTTATGGACAGAAAAAGTGAGGCTTGGTGAGGTAAAACTGCTTACCTGGTTTTCCATACTCGTATGATCTTTGATCTAATAAAGGAGTGCCTCGGGAGTTAGAATCCAGTTTTCCTGGACTCTGGTTCAAATCAACACTCTGGTTTTTTTTTTTTGCTAGTGGTGTTACTTCGGGCTGATTACATACACCTACTATGTATCAGCTTCTTGACCTGTGAAATGGGTTAATATTATTTACCTCAGTGTTGTGGTATGGATTAAGTGAATTACTAAAGCAGGACTTGACACATAGTGACTGCTGAATAATAGGTGCTATAAAAATATTAAGAACTACCATTGCTGTTATCATCGTTTACTGGATTTTAATTGTTGAAATCATGTGTTAAATCATATAAAAGTATGTGAAGTGAAAAATGTCCCTCTCTCGCCAACTACTTTCTCTCCCCGCCATTAACCCTGGACACCAGTTTGGTATGTATCCTTCCAGAATATTTCCTATGTCATCTGGAACTTTTTTTTTTTTTTTGGCTTCACCAGGCCTTAGTTGCAGCACATGGGATCTTTAGTTGAGGCATTTTAACTTTTTAATTGTGGCATGTGGGATCTAGTTCCCTGACCAGGGATCAAACCTGAGCTCCCTGCACTGGGAGTACAGTCTTAGCCACTGGACCGCCAGGCAAGTCCCTGAAATTATTTTTTAAATCATCCTTTCATTAATAAAATATGGGTGGAGAGTGGCACTTTTTGTAGTAATGTTGAGCATGGGAGAGTGGAGCGGTAGAAAGGGAGACAGATTCATTCATTCAGCAGGTGTTTATCAAATGCTTTATATGTGCCAAATACTATTCTAAGTACTGAGAATTCAGCATGTTGAATTTATCTTTTGGCAAATGATTGATTTTGTTTCTTGGTTTTATTTAGGATATGATGTTTCAGCTTCTCCGAGGCCTGGACTTTCTTCATTCTCACCGAGTGGTGCATCGTGATCTAAAACCACAGAACATTCTGGTGACCAGCAGTGGACAAATAAAGCTGGCTGACTTCGGCCTTGCTCGCATCTACAGTTTTCAGATGGCTCTTACCTCAGTGGTGAGTGAGAAAGCACTGTTCTTTCCTTCAACTTCATTTTCCTCTTTGGAATGACAGACTGCCCCCATTCCAGGCCCCTAATGTTATTACTGCCCGTGGTCAGTTTGTGGACAGAATGTCTTTGGACTTTTTATATGGCGGGCTGTAGGAAGAGAGTGTTCTGCTTACCACTGCAGACACATCCGGGCTGGGCTTGTTGTGGACAGAACCCATTGCAGAAATAGACCGTTGCTTCTTAGCCACTAGAAAGGAATCAGTTACAAGTTTCCCAATGGTTTTGCCATATGGCTTTTTGCCATAACCACTGTTTTCAGAGCTGCATATGTCGTGTCTGGGGAGACACAGCTCAAGGTCAGGGAGAAGACAGCACCAAGAACATATCCCTATCCTAGCCTGAGAAACAGTCAGGTACCTGCACACGTGTGCGAAAGCACTCCTGTGAGGCTGTGGTGTCGACTGTGAAGAAGAGATTGAATTCACGGTGAACTTGGGTGATCCAGGAACAGGCAGCACCACCCCTCCACGGGACGCCTTCCTCCAAGCCAAAACACAAGCGCAGACCCACAGGCTCTATTTTGGCGAAGAAGGACAGTTGTAATCTGGGTTTTTTGTCTCATAAAACCATAATCCGCTGACTTTGGTTAGCTTCTGTTTCTCCTAATGTAGTTCATTGTTTCCGAGATGAATTTTGGTGAAAATGCACCCAAAATATACAACAGGAGTCTGGAAGTAAGCACTAATAAATCCTTGTCTTTGAAGGGCCTGTTTTACATACAGTGAATTCATGCATAGATTTTTTTTTTTTTTTTTTTTTTAAAGCCAGGGAATGTCCCTTTGCTGGGCTATGTATTCGGGGCAGGACATGGACGTTTGGATGTGGACTCGGAGAATCCTTTTGATTCCATGAACGCTACTAACATTGCCCCTAAAGCTTTAGATTAAGCCTTAAGTAAAAGAATCTTCATGAGTCAATAGGCCATTGTCTACGTATTATCCATCTTTTTTTAAATGAATTAATTTATTTTAATTGGAGGCTAATAACTGTACAGTATTGTGGTGGTTTTTGCCGTATATTGACATGAATCGGCCATGGGTGTGCATGTGTCCCCCGTCCTGAATCCCCCTCCCACCTCCCTCCCCATCCCATCCCTCTGGGTTGTCCCAGTGCACCAGCTTTGAGTGCCCCATTTCATGCATCAAACTTGGACTGGTGATCTATTTCACATATGGTAACATACATGTTTCAAGATGGTCACGACGACCCTATATGCGAGACAGCAAAAGAAATGCAGATATAAAGTCTCTTTTGGACTCTGTGGGAGAAGGTGAGGGTGGGATGATTTGAGAGAATAGCATTGAAACATGTATATTACTGTATCGTCCGTCTTTTAGCCTCAAAGTGTTTCTCAGTCAAGGGTGGCGCTGGAGGGAGGGGGGAGGGGAAACGTGGTTGAGAAATGTATGACAGCATCTTTGGTCATCATAACAACTTGGGGGGTGGAGGCAGCTGCAAGGTGGCTAATATTCTGCTTAACAAAGAATTGCCTCCACAAATTCCAGTAATGCCCCAGCTGAGAAGTAGACATTCAGGAGGGGAGTTGGAAATTCTCGGAGAGAACTTGCCTTATAAAAAACACTCAATTTGCAAAAGTATTCTGCTTCCTCATCCCCGAAATACAGATGCTGGAACCTGGTACATGTCAGATCGCGTGGTTCCCAGTGTTCTACACTGTACCTAGGGCAAGAGAGTTTTTTTTTACAGAAGATTCCTTTGAATGCGTCACCACTGTTGAGAGAGAAGCATTCTTGTTTCCTGTTGGCCCAACACACACTGTCACTTTTGAGAAGAGTGGGCACAAAATGGTGTTTAAAGGACACATCTCTGATTTGGGTGGTGTCAAGGGAGCCCTTGTATGCTTATATAATCGCACCACAAAGGGCTGAGTCTGTGTGTTTGCCCAGTGGGAAGGGTGAGGTGGCTGCGGCTTCCCTAGGAAGTAGTTTTGTATGTTGTTTCGGGGCCCTGGGGAGAAGCTTGAATAGGCTTTGCGATCTGGACAGATGATAGAAGGAACTGGTCTCCTAGGGTAGATTAATTGAAGGAAGGATGAGCCATAACTGAGCCACTTTATTTTAATCCCCCCTCAACGGGGCACTGAAAACCGTAAATAAAAACAGGAAACCCAGTTGGGTTTGTTTTGATTTTTTTTTTTTTCTTCTTCTTAAATTTGAGGAATGATAGCCCAGCTTGTGCGTAACACCAATTAACATTCCATTCTCCCTGAAAGTTGATATGTTCAGACAGGAAAATGGAGACAAATGATTTCGTACAGAAAAGGGGAAAGGCAGTCATAAACACCTGATTTTTCAGTATCTAGCTTGTACTGTATACTCTATACTTCTTATGTGACATAAAATAATTCTTATGTGACATGAACTAAAAAGGATTAGCAATCAGAAAAGACACTGGAACAAATTGAGATTTTACTTGAAACAGTAGTAGCTGAAATTTAATGTTAAGAATAAAGAGTATGATTCCTGTAGAATGCTGCATTAAATTTTTTCCCACTGTTCGATATTTTTCTTTTTAAGGGAAAATCCATTTCTGTAGTGATACATTGGTTTGCATACACATGGTGACACTAGACTTGGAATTGTTTTTTTCAGAATGAACTGGTATTTTGGGGTTTTTTTGTTTGTTTGTTTGTGTTTTTTTTTTGCATTTCTCAAAGAGAAAAAGACTACATTCCACTTCCTGGAAATACGCATATTTTAGTGGGTTATGTCACACAGGAACTGGGAATCAACTTGATTTGTGGAATGTTAAAGAAATTTCAAGTTAACTGATTGGAAACTGACATTTTACAACCATGAGAAACACTAATACACTACTTCTGTTCCAAAGCCAGACTCAGATTTCCCCTTTTGGTACCCCCTGCAGCAATTAATCCCACCTTCCTCCCGCATTATTTCCAGAGAAACATTAATGCCTTTTGTAAGACTTTTCTGTCTTGTTTGTAATTATTTAGGGATTTTGTTTATCAAGCTGTAAGTTCCTTAAAGGAGTGGGCCTTTGGGGTAGAAATTAATTTAGGACAGTCATAAGTCTAGACTCTAGTTGTGGCTGAAGTTGGTGTAACATAGGGGCAAACGATCTGGTTTGGCTTGTCTTCATCCGATAAGGAGGAGGCTTATGTGCCTTTAGGGCTTCCCTGGTGGTTCAGTGGTAAAGAATCCGCCTGCCAATGCAGGAGACTCGAATTCGATTCTTGGGTCAGGAAGGTCCCCTGGAGATGGAAATGGCAACCCACTTCAGTATTCTTGCCTGGGAAATCCCATGGACAGAGGAAGGAGCGTGGTGGGCTACAGTCCAAGGGGTTGCAGAGTCAGACATGACTTAGTAACTCAACAACAATTAAGTGCCCTTAACTGGGTGCCTTCCCCCTGACACAAAGGTGTCTTAGGAAGAATTGGGGTTTTGCTATTCAGTATACAATCAGGTATGTACATGTAACCTCAAAGGGAAAAGTGGTTTATACTTGTTTCTGTAAATTGTACAGAATCAACATGTGGATGGCTACAGTGAAGACCTTAGAACCAGGCAGGAGGGTCCCGTGGCCTGGGTTTCACAATTTGGAGGAGCCAGCACTGGCCCTGCTCTAGCCACGCCTCTCTTGATGAGGACAGAATCCAGATACCTCTCAAAGTCTGAGACCCCCCACGCTCAGCCAGCTAAACGCAAGGCTTTGGAGTTCCCTGACCGAATGGGAATCGCACAAGCTCTTCTCTTCTTCCTAAAAGCACATCGGGCCACCTGTGTGCTCGCCACACACCTAAGGGGCAGTAGCTTGCAGACGTTGGGCAGGATGGGGACACGCAGATGGGGGTGGCCGTAAGCACGTACATGAGGCCTCTTGTTCTGCAGGGAGGAGCTGGGAAGGTGAAGAGAAGTGGGGCCCATTATACTCAGAGCCTGGTGAAGAACTGTTTCTGAAACCCTGAAAATCAAATTCTGCGACCTGTAATGAAATAACTACATTTGTGGAAAACCAGAGAACAGGTCCCAGGGAGCTTCTTTCCATTGTACGTAAGGGACCTGTACAAATCATGCCCCATGCGGTTATATATAATCTTGTGGCAGATGGATTTCAAGAATACAGGCATACCTCATTTTATTTGCCTCGCTCTATTGCGTTTAGCAGATGTTGCATGTTTTACAAATGGGCGCTTTGTGGTGATCCTGCATCATAGCACCGTTTTCCAACAGCGTTTGTTCAGTTAATGTCTCTGTGTCACTTTTTTGTAACTCTGGCAATATTTCCAGCTGTTTCAGTCTTAAATTGAATATTTGTTTTGGTGATCTGTGATGTTACTATTTCAAAAACATTATGTGCTGCAGAAGGCAGGATTTCTTAGCAATAATTATTTTTTAATTAAAGCATGTACATTTTCAGGGCTTCCCAGGTGTCATAGTGGTAAAGAATCTGCCTGCCAATGCAGGAGACACAGGAGACGTGGGTTCGATCCCCGGGTCGGGAAGATTCCACTGGAGCAGGGCATGGCAGCCCACTCCGGTATTCTTGCCTGGAGAATTCCATGGGCAGAGGAGCCTAGCGGGCTGTAGTTCGTGGGGTCTCAAAGGGTCATACAACACTGAGCAAACACGCACACATGGACTTTTTGTTTTGTTTGTTTTTTAATTAATTTGTTTTAATTGGAAGAGAATTACTTTATTTTGGTGGGTTTCCCGTACATCAACATCAATCGGCCACAGGTATACATGTGTTCCCCTCCCCTCCCCCCACCATCCTGAACTCCCCTCCCACCTGCATCCCCACCCTACGCCTCTGGGTTGTCCTAGAGCACCAGCTCTGGGTGCCGTGCTTCATGCACAAACTCAGATTGGCCATCTGTTTTACATATGGTAATACACGTTTCAGTGCAGTTCTCTCAAATCATCCCACCCTCGCCTTCTCTCACTGAGTCCGAAAGTCTGTTCTTTACATCTGTGTCTCTTTTGCTGTCTCGCATATAGGGTCATCGTTACCATCTTTCTAAATTCCATATATATGTGTTAATATACTGTGTTGGTGTTTTTCTGTCTGACTTACTTCACTCTGTATAATAGGCTCCAGTTTCATCTACCTCATTAGAACTGATTCATATGCATTCGTTTTAATAGCTGAGTAATATTCCATTGTGTATATGTACCACAGCTTTCTTATCCATTTGTCTGCCAATGGACATCTAGGTTGCTTCCGTGTCCTGGCTGTTGTAAACAGTGCTGTGATGAACATTGGGATACACGTCTCTTTCAATTCTGGTTTCCTCGGTGTGTATGCCCAGCAGTGGGATTGCTGGGTCATATGGCAGTTCTCTGCATATAAGTTAAATAAACAGGGTGACAATATACAGCCTTTATGAGAAATGCTGGACTGGAAGAAACACAAGCTGGAATCAAGATTGCCGGGAGAAATACCAATAACCTTAGATATGCAGGTGACACCACCCTTATGGCAGAAAGTGAAGAGGAACTAAAAAGCCTCTTGATGAAAGTGAAAGTGGAGAGTGAAAAAGTTGGCTTAAAGCTCAACATTCAGAAAACTAAGATCATGGCATCTGGTCCCATCACTTCATGGGAAATAGATGGGGAAACAGTGGAAACAGTGTCAGACTTTATTTTTCTGGGCTCCAAAATCACTACAGATGGTGACTGCAGCCATGAAATTAAAAGATGCTTACTCCTTGGAAGGAAAGTTATGACCAGCCTAGATAGCATATTCAAAAGCAGAGACATTACTTTGCCAACAAAGGTTCGTCTAGTCAAGGCTATGGTTTTTCCTGTGGTCATGTATGGATGTGAGAGTTGGACTGTGAAGAAAGCTGAGCACCGAAGAATTGATGCTTTTGAACTGTGGTGTTGGAGAAGACTCTTGAGAGTCCCTTGGACTGCAAGGAGATCCAACCAGTCCATTCTGAAGAAGATCAGCCCAGGGATTTCTTTGGAAGGAATGATGCTAAAGCTGAAACTCCAGTACTTCGGCCACCTCATGCGAAGAGTTGACTCATTGGAAAAGACTCTGATGCTGGGAGGTATTGAGGGCAAGAGGAGAAGGGGACAACAGAGGTTGAGATGGCTGGATGGCATCACTGACTCGATGGACGTGAGTCTGAATGAACTCCGGGAGTTGGTGATGGACAGGGAGGCCTGGTGTGCTGCGATTCATGGCGTCGCAAAGAGTCGGACACGACTGAGCGACTGATCTGATCTGATCTGATGGCAGTTCTATTTCCAGTTTTTTAAGGACTCTCCACACTGTTCTCCACAGTGGCTGTACCAGTTTGCATTCCCACCAACAGTGTAGGAGGGTTCCCTTTTCTCCACACCTTGTCCAGCATTTATTGTTTGTAGAATTTTTGATGATGGCCATTCTGACCCGTGTGAGATGGTACCTTATTGTGGTTTGGATTTGCATTTCTCCGATAATGAGTGATGTTGAGCATCTTTTCGTGTGTTTATTAGCCGTCTGTATGTCTTCTTTGGAGAAATGTCTGTTTAGTTCTTTTCCCGCTTTTTGATTGGGTTGTTTGGTTTTTTTGGTATTGAGCTGCATGAGCTGCTTGGATATTTTGGACCTTAATTCTTTGTCAGTTGTTACATTTACTAGTATTTTCTCCCATTCCGAGGGCTATCTTTTCACCGTGCTTGTAGTTTCCTTCATTGTGCAAAAGCTTTTAAGCTTAGTTAGGTCCCTTTTGTTTATCTTTGCTTTTATTTCCATTACTCTGGGAGATGGCTCACAGAGGATCTTGCTGTGATTTGTGTTGGAGAGTGTTCTGCCTAACACATACACATTTTTAAAGACGTAATGCTATTGTATTCTCAGTAGATCATGGTTGGTTGGTCAGTCACTAAGTCATGTCCGACTCTTTTGCGTGTGTCTGCTCCCTTAAACTCAGTGAAGTGCCTGATCGTGACAGTGCACACATCGTGCTCCCTCTGTGGCGTGAGACTGCTTTGAGGGCCGTTCAGAGCGGTGCCAGGGTTGATGTTTTTATATCCAGATGTAATGGCCACATCTATGCAGTTAGAGTGAGTCACTCCTCAGGGCAGTCACCATGATGCCACCTGTGGGTAGAGAGAAGGCTACAGCCTAAAATGAGCTCGTTCCTTTTGGGGCATCAGTAACTTCTCATGCTGGGATGAAGTCCAGAATCGCCCTGCCATAAACCAATTTCTGTTCTTCGGTGAACAATAAGTATTACAGTGCCTTTTCAGTGTTTTGGGGGCGCCTTTATCCAATCATTAGACAAATGGGAGAATTCGCATTTTTCCTCCAAATGCCTGTGCCTACCACACAGTTTGGAGGGAAAAAATCCACTTTGTATCATATGGAAGAATGAGAATATTCTGTCTTCAGTGACTTAATAAAAATTCTTACTAAGTGAATCACATTCTCCTTCTCGAAAGTTCCTTTTTTCTGTATTATCTTTCCTATTAAAGGACATATGTAAGCATATGAAAGCACCTTCCTCTCTGTAGAAGTAAAAGATAACAACTAAATAGGAAACATGGGAAGACTGTTTTGATAACTATATGGATTACAAAAATTCACTTGGGGATTTTTTTTTATATGAAACTGATAAGACTCCCAAAATTTCCATATTTAAAATCACTCCACAAGAATTAGAAAAAATCCCAATTGCTTACATCCTCTCCTTACGCCTCTGGTGTTTTCCTCTTCCGGTGCCCACATGGGTAGCAATTGCATGCGAGCATGAGTGCCAGGTCACTTCAGTCATATCCAACTCTTCGTGACCCCTTGGGCTGTATAGTCCACCAGACTCCTCTGACCATGGGATTCTCTGGGCAAGAATACTAGGGTGGGTTGCCACACTCTCCTCCGGGGGTCTTCCCGACCTAGGGATCGACTCTGAGTCTCTTACATCTTCTCCTTTGTCAGGCAGGTCCTTTGCGCCTCCTCGGAAGCCTGTGGGTAGCGCTTAGTAAACACGAAAGAAACCTTGTGGATTCAGAAAGTCTTTGATAACCCGAGGGTAGAAAGTTAATGGAGTTGTGACATTCAGTCAGCAGATCCTGATCGCTTTCCACGTGCCAAGCACTGTCGGTGAATCCGAGGGACCGTGGGGAGCAGAAGTGGACGAGGTCTTGCTCTCATGGAGCTCAAAATGGGGAGGCAGATCTTAATCAGTTAGTCATGCCAAGAAGTGTAGAGTTAAAAACAGAGAAAAGTGCAACAAGGGAGAAGGGCAGAATGCTGCAAAGCCCTTGGGTCAGGGAAGCCCTCCCCGCTCACGCCCTCCAGGATGGGAGATGCTGAGAGGCCGCCAGCATCCTCCCTGGGTGCAGGCCCCATGGAGGTGCCCGTCCTGCACTCTGTGCTCATTTTGTCCGTTTCTGTTTGGGATAGCTCACTCAACAGCTGGCACCACCAAGCCGGCAAAGGGAAGCCAGACCCAAGATCAGAGAACAATGTCATCTTTTACAGGAGAAAATAAATTGTTTATGCTTGTTTCCTCTCCGTGCGTGTTGTATTTACTATGGAGACCTGGCAGGGTCTGTGCCTCCTCGGGCAGCCGAGTTGCTCCCACAGAAGCCTGCAAAGCCTGCCAGTGCATACTGAGTAAATCAGGGCAAAGGCGTGAACCGAGTATAATGGAAAAAACCCAAAGCCTGTCGCCAGGGCACCTCGGCGAAAGGGCAGGACGCACCTCGCCAGGCTCCCGCCCCGTTCGACCTCCGCTCGCCGAGAGACAGCCAGGTCTGTTGTGAACGCCTCCAGTCGCCAGTGCGTGTTTCCCAGCTCACAATGGAGCGCTTGTGCCGCCTTCGTTTTCACTTTCACCAGCGAGGGAAGCGGAGCACAATGGGGCAGTGCCCACGGCTTGGGAACAGGACACGTTTTTCCTTAGGGTTCCCAGGGCTGGGGACGTGGAAAAGGCCAGAGCCAAGACAAACACGTGAAGCCGGCCAGATCCTCCGTTACGCTTTCTCAGTGGCAATCAAACACATTTCCAGTTACCATCTGATGGGTAGTCTCTGCCTGTGGGGTAAAGGCAGATGCTGTTGACCACGGTGAGCACCTTCCCTGAAGAAAGAGCCTGTATTCCTCACCGTACAGGATGCCGCCGTGGCGTGCCTGTGGGTGCCTATCGCATCGCACCGACTCTTCTTGCTCAGTCCATCAAATGACTGCTTTCCTTGTTTGTAAAAGATAGACGTTCATTTGATTGCAGCTCCTTCGTAAGCGATCACTGCTGAAAATTAGTTCTGGACAAAAACAGTTTAACTGTAATGCTACTGCCTGGAAGCTGTTTTGCTTCCTCCATACATCTGTTCGGCCCCCTCATCAAGGTATGATATAGACAGGGTCTGCTTGTCACCTGGTTATCTACATTCATCCTGCCCGTGTCTACCCTGTGTGAGGCCATTCAGGTCTCAGAAGTAAGTTGAATGATGGCTTAAAGGTGAGTCACTCAGTCGAGTCTGACTCTGTGACCTCATGGACTGTAGCCCGCCAGGCTCCTCTATCCATGGAGTTCTCCAGACAGGAATACTGGAATGGGTTGCCCTTCCCTTTTCTGGGAGATCTTCCCGACCCAAGGATCAAAGCCTGGTCTTCTGCATTACAGGCAGATTTTTTACTGTCTGAGCCACAGGGGATGCCCAAATCTCAGAAGCTCGAGGCCAGGTTTGAGTGTAAAGACCAACCATTGTTCTAACGTTTTGGAGTCCAAGTGCTTTAGAGAGGTTTTGCAAACAGAGGGTTTCTTAGGGATCCAGAAGCTGGAAACATTTCGTTGCCTCTTCCATTTAATATTCGTATGGGAATGATTATCCCATCGCCCCTAAATTCCCTTAACTCAAGTGTCCTGTCATGTCCCTTCAGCAGAGTATGAGACGCGGTCCTTAGAATTGAGTAGAAAACAATGTCTCTATAACTTGGATTTTCACATCCTCTCTAATTCTTAGGATATGTCACTTCTGGTGTTTTGCAGATACCGCTGCTTGCTCCCTTGTAAGGCGGGGAAAGATAGGAATATCTTCAGTTTGCTTGGGCTTGGCTTGTCTCCTAGTACAAGTTCCTGAGTTGAGAAGTGTCACTGAAATTCTGTTACGTTGAACACTGCCATTTTTATTCACTCGCCTGCGGTGTTGCACTATTTTAGAGTTTCCTACAGTGCCCTCTTGGCCCATGGTAGTCACTTGATAAACACGTGATGAATGAATGAAACAAATCCTCATGATTCTCCATTGTCTAAAGAATTAATTCCAACTCGGTAGCATGGCACGCAGAGGGTTGTTTTTTGTTTTTTCTGTGTTCAGTTCAATTCAGTGACTCCGTCATGTCCAACTCTTTGTGATCCCATGGACTGCAGCACACCAGGCCTCTCTGTCCATCACCAACCCCTCCATCCTCTCCCTCCCACCTGCAAATCACCCCCATGCTCATAAATACATATTCCTTATTGTTGAACACCATCATTTCTCACTACTCTTTAAATATAAGTTCTTTCACAACTCCCTCTTTTTACAGATGAATCGGTGAATAAATTTCCAACTCTACTTTTTCCGTGTTGCTGGTGGGACCATTGCATCATCATTCAGTTCAGTTCAGTCACTCAGTCCTGTCTGACTCTTTGCAACTGCATGGACTGCAGCATGCCAGGCCTCCCTGTCCATCACCAGCTCCCAGAGTTTACTCAAATTCATGTCCATTGAGTTGGTGATACCATCCAACCATCTCATCCTCTGTTATCCCTTTCTCCTCCCACATTCAATCTTTCCCAGCATCAGGGTCTTTTCAGATGAGTCAATTCTTTGCATCAGATGGCCAAAGTATTGGAGTTTCAGTTTTAGCATCAGTCCTTCCAGTGAATATTCAGGACTGACTTCCTTTAGGATGGACTGGTTGGATCTCCTTGCTGTCCAAGGAATTCTCAAGAGTCTTCTCCAACACCACAGTTCAAAAGCATCAGTTCTTCGGCGCTCAGCTTTCTTTATGGTCCTATTCTCACATCCATATGTGACTACTGGAAAAACCATAGCTTTAACTAGACAGACCTTTGTTGGCAAAGTAATGTCTCTGCTTTTTAATATGTTGTCTAGGTTGGTCATAGCTTTTCTTCCAAGGAGCAAGCGTCTTTTAATTTTGTGTGTATTTTAATCACACCATCTGCAGTGATTTTGGAGCCCCCCCAAATAAAGTCTGTCACTGTTTCCATTGTTTCCCCATCTATTTGCCATGAAGAGATGGGACCAGATGCCATTATCTTACTTTTCTGATTGTTGAGTTTTAAGCCAACTCTTTAACTCTTCCTCTTTTACTTTCATCAAGAGGCTCTTTAGTTCTTCTTCATTGATAAGCATCTAAAGATTTGTTGTTTATTTTAAACCCAGCTTTCAGCTAATCTTCCCAGTTGCCCACTGCGTCACTCCCTGACAGTCACTGGAGCTCTGAGGGAGTGGCAGTTACACTTTGAGTATCTGTTGAGGCAGCCAGTCCTAACCTTCAAATAATTACCATGCTTCATCCTCCTTATTTGAGATTCCCAAGCCTTCCTACTCCTCCCCTACTTGTGCAGGTACATTTACTGTATAGTGTGTTTAAATTAAGATTTAAGGTCTTTGGGGATCCTTAAAGGAACCGTAATGTTGTAGGAAAAGGTAGAAAATGTCTGTGTTATTGTTTCCTTTAGTCATTTTATTTAGTCCACTTGGGTTCTTGAGAAGTATAAGTACGTGTTTCTGTTAATCTCTCTGTGGATGTGTGCCTGTTCAAGTTGCTTCAGCTGTGCCCAACTCTTTGTGAGCCTGTGGACTGCAGCCCACCTGGCTCCTCTGTCCATGGGAGTCTCCAGGCAAGACTACTGGAGTGGGATGCCATGCCCTTCAGCAGGGGATCTTCCTGACCCAGGGAGCGAACTCAGGTCTCCTGTGTCTCCCGCGTTGGCAGGCGGGTTCTTTACCATTGAACCACCGGGGAAACCCTGATCTGTATAGCTGTCTCCAGAAGTTCAGCTCAGACTTGTGTGCGGTCGCTCTGTTATGCTGGATTTTCTTTCCTATTGTATTGACTTTATTGCTAATATTTCAAATGTGTTTATCACCGATGCTCCCTGGGCTGCTGAACAGTGCCTCTTGCTGCTCCCACTTTCTGTTTTCCTTTTCTCTGCAGATTGGAGCACAAGGAGAGTGACGTTGTGACACCCAACATCATAAGGACACTGACGATTTTTAAGCCCCTCATAAATTTGAATGCTAAAGCTTACAGTTGGCCGTGGAGGAATAGTCTACCGTCAGGTCTCAGGGAAACATCCAACAGAAAGGAGGGGAACGCGTAGGAGAATTTACTTTAGCACTGCTCATATATTTATTTTGAAGGCTGGCAGAATCTAAAAGTGGGGGCCATAAATTTAGCCACTCAACCATAAAAAGCCCAAAATAAGGGATTAAAAATTTCTCCTGCTTCTAGGTTTGGATACTAAAGTTTCAAGATTTCTCTTCTGCTATATAACTTTTTTTTGTTTGTTTGTTTAATTTCTAAGCCATCCTTCCCTTTCTTCTTTCCCATTTTTATTTTGATGAATTCCTCTTTAAAGGTCAGCATGCTTCTAGATGTGGGGACGTGTTTTCTGAGAGAGGCTGGTAGATTCCTCGGTGACGCTGACGCCTCCCTGCACCTTATGTAACGCAGGGTGATTTCAGTGAGGTGTGGACCGCACATGGTATCTGTTCTTGTGGGAAAATATGCTTCAGTGGTTTACTGGCACTGGTCTTGGAATGTGGCATTTAAAAGTACCTTTTTACAGTGGGAAAGAATTCTGTCAAGAATAAACAGTCTGACCTTGTTAAATGGGCCAAAGTCGGTCTGTAACCTAGTTCCAAAAAACTAGCTTTTACTAGTTTAGAAAAAGCAGATGAGAAACGTTACCGCAAAAGCTATCTAAAGAATAGAAAAGATTCTTACAAAGAATATGAGGTAAGTTCCTGAAATGAGGGTCTTCATCTATATTCATGAAAAGGTCTTGACTGAACTGTAAAATCCCACTTTTCCAGAGCGGATAGAAAAACGAGGACTCCAGTTCACCAGAAAACCAGATTTTCTTTTTCCTGGAAAGACAAGACTGGCTTATTGAAAGGAGCTGTGGGAGGGGCCATGCAGCATGGACCAACCGTGGGAAAGCAGCCGGCTTGGGGAGCCGGAGGAGGAGCCCGGATTGCCACGGGCTGCCCACTGCCCACGGGTTAAAAGGTGGAGTGAAGCAGTCTGTCCCTCCCGTTTCTCTTGTTGTTGTTTAGGCGCTCAGTCTGCGTCCGACTCTTTGCGACCCCGTGGACTGTAGCCCACCAGGCTTCTCTGTCCGTGGGATTTCCCAGGCAAGGATACTGGAGTGGGTTGTCAGTTCCTTCTCCAGGGGATCTTCCCGACCCAGGGATCGAACCCAGGTCTCCTGCACTGCAGGCGAGTTCTTTACCGTTGAGCCACCAAAGAAGCCCTCACCTTTTTCTCCACCCCCTTTTCCCACCTACCTCAAGCCCACCCCCGTGATCTTGCCACTCCAGACCTCTTTCCTCTCTTTTGCGAGGACAGGCCATTAGACTGTGTGCCTCCAGACATTAGATCTTCCCTCTGCTTAAACTGCTCTTCCCTTTTTCAGCCTAGCAAACTTGTACTACTTAGTCTTCAAGAAAGGCCACCCCCTCACTGAAATCTGAAAGATTCTCTAGGACAAAGTTAGGCCCTTCTTTTGTATACTGTTGATTTTGAGAGACTGGCCATCATATGATAACGCCCCCATTGGTTTGCCTTCCATTTTAAAAAGAATAACTGTAAAATATCCATTGAGGTAATGGGACACAGGCACCGAGGTATTGGTCTGTGAGTGTGTATGTGTGTGTGTGTGTGTGTGAGAGAGAGAGAGAGAGAGAGAGAGAGAGAGATGAAATACTGGGTTTGCCAAAAAGTTCATTGGGGTTTTTCCGTACCAGCTTATGGAAAATTCTGAATGCATTTTTATTTTTTGGCCATTCCAGTTAGAGGTTTCTAGGGAGCAGAGGTGTAGGGAGGCTGGCTTGGGTGGGGGTGCTGAGTGAGATCAAGACAGGGAAGCTGCCCCCGCAAACATCAGCTTTCCTGAAAGGTGTCACCAGAGTCTCTGTCTGCATCCATTTTGAAATTTCAGCATCAGGAATGAAACTTGTTTTAGTAATCAGTTTCACTGCTAAATCTTGTGTTTATTTTTAAATGATATTCTGGAAAAACAGGATTTGACTGCTTTTACTCAGAGGCATGGCCATCAAGTAGGTGGTTTGGTTAGTTATTGTCATAGCGGGCTAGATCTAGTCACAACCACTGTTTGGTTTTTTTTTTAAAACCTTTATTTTGTATTAGGGTATAGCTGATTGACAGTGTTGTGATAGTTTCAGGTAAACAGCGAAGGGACTCGGCCATACATAGGCATGTATCCATTTTCCCCCAAACTCCCCTCCCATCCAGGCTGCTGCATAACACTGAGCAGGGTTCCCTGTGCTCTACAGTACATAGCCCCTTTCAATGTTAAACAGCTGATTTATCAGTAATGAATTAAATTGAGGAAAATTTTTCATGAGTTACAGAAGAAACTAGATCTTATGTTTTTTAAAAAATTGATACAGCTTTCAGAAAACTGTGTAAGTCAAAAAAAAAAAAAAAACAACCCTAATGTGTAAAATAGATAAATAATCAGGTACTTTGCAGATGAGTTTATGGCAAGGTTTTTCAAAAGTAGCTTCTGCAATCTAACATAAAGTTAATAGGTTAAAGTTCATTTTCTTAAGCCTTTCCAGAATTATATATATCATGAAAAACTACCTACTCTATCTGACCACTCTAATTTTCAGTGGTTCTTACATACAAAAAAAAATTTTTTTTAATCCCTTGTGAATTTAAAAGTGTTAACTGTCCAGGAAAAAAAAAAGAGAGAGAGAGAGAGACTTACACGTTCCTTTTATACCTGGACACACATAGGCTACTATCATCATGACTATTACTTGCAAGTTGAAATTTAAAATGTAGCAAAACATTTAGGATTTTGACAAGATTGAGTAAATAATGCATTTGAAATAAGAAAAGCATCTTCAAGTTTGAACTTTCCTTAATAATGGTATAGTAAGTCAAAACACAACAAACTGTGGAAAATTCTTAAAGAGATGGGAATACCAGACCATCTGACCTGCCTCCTGAGAAATCTGTATGCAGGACAAGAAGGAACAGTTAGAACTGGACATGGAACAACAGGCCAATTCCAAATCGGGAAAGGAGTACGTCAAGGCTGTATATTGTCACCCTGCTTATTTAACTTATATGCAGAGTACATCATGAGAAATGCTAGGCTGGACGAAGCACAAGCTGGAATCAAGATGGCCGGGAAAAATATCAGTAACCTCAGATATGCAGCTGACACCACCCTTATGGCAAAAAGTGAAGAGGAACCAAAGAGCCTCTTGATGAAAGTGAAAAAGGAGAGTGAAAATGTGACTTAAAACTCAACAGTCAGAAAACTAAGATCATGGCATCTGGTCCCATCACTTCATGGCAAATAGACAGGGAAACAGTGGAAACAGTGGCAGACTTTATTTTTGGGGGCTCCAAAATCACTGCAGATGGTGACTGCAGCCATTAAATTAAAAGATGCTTGCTTCTTGGAAGAAGAACTATGACCAACCTAGACAACATATTAAAAAGCAGAGACATTACTTTGCCAACAAAGGTCCATCTAGTTAAAACTATGGTTTTTCCAGTAGTCCTGTATGGATGTGAGAGTTGGACCATAAAGAAAGCTGAGCACCGAAGAATTGATGCTTTTGAACTGTGGTGTTGGAGAAGACTCTTGAGAGTCCCTTGGACTGCAAGGAGATCCAACCAGTCCATCCTAAAGGAGATCAGTCCTGAATATTCATTGGAAGGACTGATGCTGAAGCTGAAACTCCAATACTTTGGCCATTTGATGTGAAGAGCTGACTCATTTGAAAAGACCCTGATGCTGGGAAAGATTGAATGTGGGAGGAGAAGGGGATGACAGAGGATGAGATGGTTGGATGGCATCACCAACTCAATGGACATGAATTTGAGTGAACTCTGGGAGCTGGTGATGGACAGGGAGGCCTGGCATGCTGCATTCCATGGGGTCGCAAAGAATTGGAGACAACTGAGCGACTGAACTGAACTGAACTCAAAGTCAAAATATAATCTTTGTCTTTTCTTTATGGCTATTATTCTCATTTTATGTCTAGAATAATTCCTTAGTTTTTAGGATCAGGGACTGAAATACCACCTTTAAATGCCATATTGCTGCTATCATACATATAGCATAATCCAAATTGTATTTTTCATCAGGTTTCTTTCTCTTTGGTGGTTATGGCTCCTATTTTTAAAGGAATCAAATTTTCTTTATATTTATTATAGTTCCCAAGTATTATTAGTTCTATTGTATTTAAGAAAAATATGATATTCATGGATTGCTTTAAATTTGCTCTGCAGTTTTTAGAAATTTGACACTACTTGTATGATACCGTTCACTAGGTTTTCTGCAGACATTTTCTCCAATTTCTTCTGCATGTCCATTTGTAGCATTTGTATACGTGATTCAGTCCCTTCTTTAAAACTCTAATCTTTCTATAATCAGTTTTTTCAATCTACATTCTGTTTTTAATTAATTTACTTTTTATTGAAGGATAATTGCTTTACAGAATTTTGCTGTTTTCTGTCAAACCTCAACATGAATCAGCCATAGGTATACATATATCCCCTCCCTTTTGACCCTCCCTCCCATCTTCCTCCCCATCCCACCCCTCTAGGTTGATATAGAGCCCCTGTTTGAGTTTGCTGAGCCATACAGCACATTCCTGTTGGCTGCCTATTTCACATATGGTAATGTAAGTTTCCATTTTACTCTTTCCATACATCTCACCCTTTCCTCCCCTCTCCCCATGTCCATAAGTCTATTCTCTATGTCTGTTTCTCCATTGCTGCCCTGTAAGTAAATTCTTCAGTACCATTTTTCTAGATTCCGTATATGTGCGTTAGAATACAATATTTATCTTTCCCTTTCTGACTCACTTCACTCTGTATAATAGGCTCTAGTTTCACCCACCTCATCAGAACTGACTCAAATGCATTCCTTTTTATGGCTGAGTAATATTCCATTGTGTATATGTACCACAACTTCTTTTTATCTGTTGGTGGACATCTAGTTGTTCTAGCTATTGTAAATAGTGTTGCAGTGAAGAATGAGATACATGTGTCTTTTTCAACCCTGGTTTCCTCGGGGTATATACCTAGGAGTGGGATTGCTGGGTCATTGGAAAAGACTCTGCTGCTGGGAGGGATTGAGGGCAGGAGGAGAAGGGGACGACAGAGGATGAGATGGCTGGATGGCATCACTGACTCGATGGACATGAGTCTGAGTGAACTCCGGGAGTTGGTGATGGACAGGGAGGCCTGGCGTGCTGCGATTCATGGGGTCGCAAAGAGTCGGACATGACTGAGCGACGAATCTGATCTGATCTGATGGTGGTTTTATTCCTAGTTTTTTAACGAATCTCCGTACTGTCTTCCATAGTGGCTGTATCAATTTACATTCCCACCAACAGTGCAAAAGCTTTCCTTCTACTCACACCCTCTCCAGCATTTATTGTTTGTAGACTTCTTAATGCTGGCCATTCTGACCGGTGTGAGGTGATAATCTCATTGTGGTTTTGATTTGCATTTCTCTAATGATGAGTGATGTTGAGCTTCTTTTCATGTGTTTGTTAGCCATCTGTATGTCTTCTTTGGAGAAATGTCTGTTTAGGTCTTTTTCCCACTTTTTGATGGGATTGTTTGTTGTCTTGGTATTGAGTTGTATGTGCTGCTTGTATATTTTGGAAATTAATCCTTTGTCAGTTGTTTCATTTGCTATTATTTTCTCCCATTCTGAGGGTTTTCTTTTCATCTTGCTTATAGTTTCCTTTGCTGTGCAAAAGCTTTTAAGTTTAATCAAGTCCCACTTGTTTACTTTTGTTTTTATTTCCGTTACTCTAGGAGCTGGGTCATAGAGGATCTTGCCTTGATTTATGTCATCCTATATTTTCCTCTAAGAGTTTTATAGTTTCTGGTCTTACATTTAGGTCTTTAATCCATTTTGAGTTTATCTTTGTGTATGGTGTTAGGAAGTGATCTAATTTCATTCTTTTACATGTAGCTGTCCAGTTTTCCATTTATTGAAGAGGCTGTCTTTGCCCCATTGTATATTCTTGCCTCCTTTGTCAAAAATAAGGTACCCATAGGTGCACGGGTTTATTTCTGGGCTTTCTATCTTGTTCCATTGGTCTGTATTTCTGTTTTTGTGCCAGTACCATACTGTCTTGCTGACTGTAGCTTTGTAGTATAACCTTAAGTCAAGAAGTTTGATCTTCCAGCTCCATTCTTCTTTCTCAAGACTGCTTTGGCTATTCAGGGTCTTTTGTGTTTCCATATGAATTGTGAAATTTTTTGTTCTAGTACTGTGAAAAATGCCATTGGTAATTTGATAGGGATCACATTGAATCTGTAGATTGTGTTTGGTAGGAGAGTCATTTTCACAATATTGATTCTTCCTACCCAGGAACATGGAATATCTGTCCATCTGTTTATGTCATCTTTGATTTCTTTCATTAGTGTCATAATTTTCTGTGTACAGTTCTTTCATCTCCTTAGGTAAGTTTATTCCTAGATATTTAATTCTTTTTGTTGCAGTGGTGAATGGGATTGATTCCTTAATTGCCCTTTCTGATTTTTCATTATTAGTATATAGAAATGCAAGTGATTTCTGTGTATTGATTTTGTATCCTGCAACTTTGCTAAATTCGCTGATTAGCTCTAGTAATTTTCTAATACTATCTTTAGGATTTTCTATGTACGGTATCATGTCATCTGCAAACAGTGAGAGCTTTACTTCTTTTCTGATCTGGATTCCTTTTATTTATTTATTTTTTCTTCTCTGATTGCTGTAGCTAGGATTTCCAGAAGTATGTTGAATAATAGTGGTGAAAGTGGGCACCCTTGTCTTGTTCCTGATCTTAGGGGGAATGCTTTGAGTTTTTCACCACTGAGAATAATGTTTGCTGTAGGCGTACCGTATATTGCCTTTTCTATGTTGAAATAGGTTCCTTCTATGCCCATTTTTTGTAGAGTTTTAATCATAAATAGGTGCTGAATTTTGTCAAAGGCTTTTTCTGTATCTATTGAGATGATCATATTGCATCCTTTTTTAATTGCTAAAATTATTTAAAAATGCAGACATTCCAGATAGGTTAAAAAAATGAAAAGAGAAATTTCTCAGTTATCTTTCCTCTCATAAAAAAACACTATTAACAGTTTGGTAAAACTGTGGATGGAGATTCATGACATTGTACAGGAGACAAGGATCAAGACCATCCCCAAGAAAAAGAAATGCAAAAAAGCAAAATGGCTGCCTGAGAAGGCCTTACAAATAGCTGTGAAAAGAAGAGAAGCGAAAAGAAAAGGAGAAAAGGAAAGATATAAGCATCTGAATGCAGAGTTCCAAAGAATAGCAAGGAGAGATAAGAAAGCCTTCCTCAGCGATCAATGCAAAGAAATAGAGGAAAACAACAGAATGGGAAAGACTAGCAATCTCTTCAAGAAAATTAGAGATACCAAGGAAATATTTCATGCAAAGATGGGCTCGATAAAGGTCAGAAATGGTAGGGACCTAACAGAAGCAGAAGATATTAAAAAGAGGTGGCAAGAATACACAGAAGAACTGTACAAAAAAAGATCTTCACGACCCAGATAATCATGATGGTGTGATCACTCACCTAGAGCCAGACATCCTGGAATGTGAAGTCAAGTGGGCCTTGGAAAGCATCACTATGGACAAAGCTAGTGAAGGTGATGGAATTCCAGTTGAGCTATTTCAAATCCTGAAAGATGAAGCTGTGAAAAGTGCTGCACTCAATATGCCAGCAAATTTGGAAAACTCAGCAGTGGCCACAAGACTGGGAAAGGTCAGTTTTCATTCCAGTCCCAAAGAAAGACAATGCCAAAGAATACTCAAACTACTGCACAATTGCACTCATCTCACACGCTAGTTAAGTAATGTTCAAAATTTTCCCAGCCAGGCTTTACCAATACATGAACTGTGAACTTCCACATGTTCAAGCTGGTTTCAGAAAAGGTAGAGGAACCAGAGATCAAATTGCCAACGTCTGCTGGATCTTTGAAAAAGCAAGAGAGTTCCAGAAAAACATCTATTTCTGCTTTATTGACTATACCAAAGCCTTTGACTGTGTGGATCACAATAAACTGTGGAAAATTTTTAAAGAGATGGGAATACCAGACCACCTGACCTGCCTCTTGAGAAACCTGTATGCATGTCAGGAAGCAACAGTTAGAACTGGACATGGAACAACAGACTGGTTCCAAATAGGAAAAGGAGTACGTCAAGGCTGTATATTGTCACCCTGCTGATTTAACTTCTATGCAGAGTGCATCATGAGAAACGCTGGACTGGAAGAAACACAAGCTGGAATCAAGATTGCCGGGAGAAATATCAATAACCTCAGATATGCAGATGACACCACCCTTATGGCAGAAAGTGAAGAGGAACTAAAAAGCCTCTTGTTGAAAGTGAAAGAGGAGAGTGAAAAAGTTGGCTTAAAGCTCAACATTCAGAAAACAAAGATCATGGCATCTGGTCCCATCACTTCATGGGAAATAGATGGGGAAGCAGTGGAAACAGTGACTGGCTGACTTTTTTGGGGGGGCTCCAAAATCACTGCAGATGGTGACTGCAGCCATGAAATTAAAAGACGCTTACTCCTTGGAAGGGAAGTTATGATCAACCTAGACAGCATATTAAAAAGCAGAGATATTACTTTGCCAACAAAGGTCCGTCTAGTCAAGGCTATGCTTTTTCCAGTGGTCATGTATGGATGTGAGAGTTGGACTGTGAAGAAAGCTGAGTGCCGAAGAATTGATGCTTTTGTTTTTTTGTTTTTTTTTTTTTGAATTGATGCTTTTGAACTGTGGTGTTGGAGAAGACTCTTGAGAGTCCCTTGGACTGCAAGGAGATCCAACCAGTCCATCCTAAAGGAGATCAGTCCTGGGTGTTCATTGGAAGGACTGATGCTTAAGGTGAAACTCCAATACTTTGGCCACCTCATGCCATTGAAGAGTTGACTCATTGGAAAAGACTCTGATGCTGGGAGGGATTGGGGGCAGGAGGAGAAGGGGACAACAGGATGAGATGGCTGGATGGCATCACCGACTCGATCGACAAGAGTTTGAGTGAACTCTGGGAATTGGTGATGGAAAGGGAGGCCTGGCACGCTGCAGTCCATGGGGTCACAAAGAGTTGGAAATGACTGAGTGACTGAACTGAACTGAAATGAATGTTCATATCCTTTCCTATTTATATGCAACCATCTGTCTGTGTACATGTAAACATGTATTACATAGTATCCATACAAGTTAATTTTTTTTGGCGGGGGGCGGTCATTTAATTATGTCCATTCATCTTACACAGTTTTCCATATCTAACATATAGCTTGTTTATTCTTTTTCTTACCTTCACTGTGTGAATATACATAGTAGTTCATTTTACCCAGTCTCCTAAGATGGACCTTTGGATAGTCTTTTTGGAAGGCTACAGTGAACATCCTGGACTTACACCTTTTCCCCCAAATACAATACTTTTGTAGGATAGGTTTCAAGAAGTGACATCACCAAGACAAAAGATAACGTGTGCAGTTTTCTTCTGTCTTTATGTTTAGTTTTATAAGAAACTCCCAAACTTGTTTTCCAAAGTGGCTGTACTATCTCACATTCCCACCCTCAGCAGTGAGAGGGTTCCTATTGCTCCACACCCTCAGCAGCACTTCGTGTTGTCAGCGTTGATCCTGACCTGTCCAGTAAGAGTGTAGTGGTGTTTCATTGTTGTTTTAATGAGTGTTGCTGCTGTTCAGTCGCTTAGTCATGTCGAACTCTTTGTGACCCTGTGGGCTGCAGCGCACCAGGCTTCCCTGTCCACCATCTCCCGGAGTTCACTCAGACTCATGTCCATTAAGTCAGTGATGCCATCCAACCATCTCATCCTCTGTCGTCCCCTTCTCCTCCTGCCCTCAATCTTTCCTAGCATCAGAGTCTTTTCTAATGAGTCGACTTTTTGCATCAGGTGGCCAAAGTATTGGAGTTTCAGCTTCAGCATCATTTCTTCTAGTGAATAATCAAGGTTGATTTCCTCTAGGATGGACTGGTTTGATCTTGCAGTCCAAAGGACTCACAAGAGTCTTCTCCGACACCACAGTTCGAAAGGATCAGTTCTTCGGTATTCAGCCTTCTTTATGGTCCAACTCTCACATGTATGCACATTTCAAATTCTGGTAATGTCAAATTGCTGTCCCACAGGATTTCCCTCTTCCTCCACTCCTCTTATCAGAATACGATTGTGCTCTCTGCCGCCTCTTTCCTGAGTGTCTCTGGTGATCACCTTTGTTGACCCTTCCTGTTCCTCCTCCCCACTAAGAAAGCATCCTGAGTGTTCCCACCTCAGCTTTTCACAGATCTCACCCAGGGCTACAGCCTTAACGCTCATGTCTGTGCAGAGGCAGCCCAGCCATCAGCTCTGCCAGGGGTCCCCTCTGTGCATTAGACCCTCAAGCCCGCTTTTCCCTTCATGTCTCCACCTGGTGTCCCGTGTACAACAGAAAAGCAACATGACTGAACTGCCACTCGTGAGCGTCTCCTGTCCCCTGCAGTTCTGCTTCATCTTCCTTTCTTTAATTTTATTACTCGTAATCACCAAGGGGCTTCCCAGGCAGTGCTAGTGGTAAAGAACCCACCTGCTGATACAGGAGACTTAAGAGACACGGGTTCATTGCCTGGGTGGGGAAGATCCCCTGGAAAAGGGCATGGCAACCCACTCCAGTGTTCTTGCCTGGGGAAGCCCATGGACTGAGGAGCCTGTCGAGCTATACTCCATAGGGTCACAAAGTGTCAGACATGACTGAAGCAACTTGGCACACATGCACAGTCTCCAAAACTGAAATCCTTAGGGTTTTTTTCTGGATTCAGTTGTGTCAACGTGCATTTGATTACAGGTTCAGAATATGCAACCAGTTTTATCTTGAATAATAGTAGTTTTTAAATCTGACCCAAGAAGTCTGGAGATAAATAATTCTGCAGCTAGTTAACTGCTCGACCGTGTCATCTGGAGTCCTATAACCAATGATTAGGAACAGATTCCATTCTGCTCTCCTCAGTGAAGGATGGTTTCCCTTGTGGTCTCAAGGTGACTATTGCATCCTCAGACATCACACCCTCATATAGCAGGGTTCGGGCTTCCCAGGTAGCTCAGTGGGTACAGATTCCACTTGCAATTGCAGGAGATGCAGGAGACACGGGTTCAATCCCTGGATTGGGAAGATCCCCTGGAGGAGGGCACAGGAATCCAATCCTGTGTCCTTGCCTGGAGAATCCCATGGACAGAGGAGCCTGATGGGCTACAGCCCATGGGGTCGCCAAGAGTCAGACGCAACTGAAGCGCCTGAGTGCGCACACACACGCAGTGAGTAAGGAAGCAGGGGCCAGAGAAGGTTTTTACTGCTTCTTGATCAGGGAAAACAGTCAGTTCCAAAAGCTCTATTCAGAGTTTCGCTTACTTTTCACCTCCCAAAACTGGATCATATACCTCCCCACAGCCCAATCACACTGCAAGTTAAGCTTTTTTTTTTTTTTTTTTTTTTGCTACCTAAGGAAAATCAGGTTGTGTTAGTCAGGGAGAGGGGGAATGTCTGTTCCTCTGCAACCAACGGTACCAGGCCTTCATTGATCTAGGAAACTCCCCACGGCATTGGGGCAGCTGTATAGGTAGAAACTTATGCTCCTGGCTCTTTATCAGAGGTCACAGATATATTCAGTGATCTCTAGTAAAATAGTTTATCTAGTACAGTGCTTTTATCCCTTAGTGCTCCATATATGTTAAAAGCAGAAAGCTTTAGAATTTCATGAGAATGTTGATTAGGCTAAGAATGAATGCTTACCACTCTCACCAGGACTATGATACTTTAGGTTCTTTAATAAAAGAATTAACAAACACTTGAGGGGGCAATAGCAATCTGGAAATAATCTACAAGTGACACCTCTGCATGCAGACTTGATTGGCTGTGTCAGAAGCTAAGGATAGTTTTTAAAACAGTGAAGCAGCAAGAAATATTTAGTTAAACTTATCACTTCTAAAGGATATTTATTTCATTAATTTCATTAATATATTACTTAGATATATTATTGTAATATATAAATATCTATGTTATAAGCATCTCTCAGGTATTATGGGTTTGGTTCCAGACTACAGCCATAAGGCAAATATCACAATGAATTCATGTGAAAGCTAGTCTTTTTTGGTTTCCCAATATGTATAAAAGTTATGTTTACACTATAGTCCGTGAAGTATGCAGTAGCATTATGTTTCAAAAAATGTACGTACCTTGGACTTCCCTGGCAGCACAGTGGATAATAATCCACTGCTAATTCAGGGGACACAGGTTCGATCCCTGGTCTGGGAAGATTCCGCATGCAGTGAAGCAACTAAGCCCGTGCTTTACAGCTTCCGAGCCTGCACTCCAGAACCCTCGAGCCGCAACTACTGAGTCCACGTACTGCAGCTGCTGAGGCCTCTGAGCCTAGAACCTGTGCTCCGCAACAAGGGAGCCCCCGCAGTGAGAAGCCTGCACACCGCGGCGAGGAGTGGCCCCCACGTGCCACAACTAGAGAAAGCCTGGGTGCAGCAGTGAAGACCCAGTGCAGCCAAAACTAAATAAACAAGTAAAAATGTACATACCTTAATTAAAAAATACCTCATTGCTAAATAATGCTGACCATCACCTAGGCCTTCAGTGAGTCATAATCTTTTTCAGTAGTAACATCAAAGATCACTGATCACCATAACAAATGCTACGTAATAAAATGTAGAAGTTTGAAATATTTTGAGAATTACCAAAATATGACACAGAGACATGAAGTGAGCAAATGCTGTTGGGAAAATGGTATCAATAAGACGTGTTTTACTGAGGGTTGCCACAAACCTTTAATTTGCAAAAAATAAACAATAAACAGTATCTGTGAAGCACAAGAAAATGAAGTAATGCCTGTACCTAGTTAATGTGTTCATTAGTTATTAATATAATTATATAGATTTTTAAATTATACTACTTTTTAAAGCATATGTACACGTAAATCTGAAGTTGCCTTCGTGTCTCTATTCTAACCAAAGAAACCCAGGGGAATCAGGAAGCAGGTATTGATCGATGTGGAAGAGTTAGGGAATGCTGCACAGGGGAGGTGATTTTTGAGTCAAGTCTTGAAGAATGAGCAGGAGTTTGCCCGGCAGACAAAAGAGAAAGTTGTTGTCTAGGTACCATACCATACCACACAGCAGGGCATGCGTACAAAAAAGTGAAAAGTATGTGGGTTGGTGAGCGGGGTGTCTTGGGAGAACATGATCAAACTGCGTCTTTGTTTTTGGGTTTCGTTGTTTTGTTTTTCTCTCTAAAGATCACTCTAATGCAATGTGATGAATGAATTGATAAGAAGCTTTGGCATACATTAAGAAATTTCTGGCAGAGAGACCAGTGTGGAGGCTGTTTTAGGAGAGATATATGATGAGAGGCTGAGGGAAGGCAAGAAAAAAAGGAGATAGAAACTGTAAATGTAGATACAGAGAAAACTAGGGAAAACACATCACATGCCGAAGTCTGATATGAAAAGTAGGAGTGCAGTGCTCAGTCGTGTCCAGCTCTTTGCAAGCTCATAGACTGTCGCCCGCCAGGCCCCTCTGTCCATGGGATTTCCCGGGCAAGAATACTGAAGCGGGTTGCCATGTCTTGCTCCAGGGGATCTTCCCAACCCAGGGAAGGGATCCACATCTCCTGCATTGGCAGGCGAGCCACCTGGAAAGCCCCTGGTATGAAACTTAACTTATGAGAAAAAAAATAAAAAGGAATACTCCTTTAAATTGAAAACTATCCGTGGTCATAATTCTCTTCGTAGTATACTGTTGTCGATAATAATGTAGACACACGCTTAACGACGTAGCAGCCAATATCAGTGTAATCATTGCCATTGTTATTGGCAATGGTATAAATATGTACGGTAGTTTCTCTGGATGTGATGAGCATTTCCATTCAAAGTGGACTAGACCATGCCGTGGAGGACCTGCATAAGACATCTCACTAGTAATTGTGTGAATCAGAAGTTTTCTAACGGTTTAATGTATCTCCCAATTGTCATTTAGATGAATCTATCATAAAATGACTTTTTTTTTTTTTTTTAATTTACAAACAGAGCCTTTTACTGAAACTTTGTCTTTTCATCAGGACTTAAGTGATATATGCTTTAGCTTATTGGGCCTTAAAGACCCAGTACATAGTTATATTGTATCTAATTAGTCACCTGTCTTTCTGTTTCACCTTTTCCATTCCCATAATCCAGTTTTTGCTGAAGTTGGCAAATTACATACTTCACATGTGGTCATTATATGACTAAACCCTAATGAGGGTTATGTTATGTAAACAGCCACAAAATGCCCATAATTTACTCTTTTCATTAGACAACAAGCACCTTGAGGGGAAAAACCAGGCATCACACATATTATGCTCATGGAACAGTAATTGGTACCGATATGCTTTTAAGATGTTTATGTCCATTATAAAAGTAATACATCCTCATTACGGGCAAATTTGTGTGGTCTCGTTTTATCTCCCTCTCCATTCTCTTGGTCCAGCTTGTTCATCCACTAAAAAAAAAAAAAAAAAAAAATGGTACCATGGATTTATTTTGCAGTTTCCAATGCCAGAAAGTCAAAGAAGAATGAGGCTAATAAATAAGGGGTTAAATGTTTTTTCAGCCTTTTGTTAGCTAGTTCTCCTCTTTGGACGCTCAGCTTCAGCCTTCTTCCTTCACTACTCCTGTGGAATAGCAGGTTTAGAAGTTAGATATTGGATGTCATTCCACCAAGAGTCTGTCGAGTTTGAGAATTATTTTCAAACTTTAAATAAAAATTTCAGCACCACATGCCCCCGCTTCCTCCAAATACTATACACTTGAAAATGGCTGTTTCTCTTAGAAAGACCAGTGTCATTTTCTTGAGGCTCGATGGTAAGTCAGAAGAATTTGAGCAGATAGCAGAACTTTGGAATGTAAGCACTGTATGCCCCAGTGTTCTTTCTTATATTGCATTGGTTTATCATGTGTGTGTTTTCTATATCTCACCAGGTATTGGTGAATAAATAGTTCACACCCTCCCAAGAGAATAAGGTCTTTCTTTTCTCTAAACAGTGACTCCATTGATCCCGTTTCAGAATTTCTTCCCTTGTTTCATTCTTCCTTCTTGGCAACCTTGTTTTGAAGCCTTAAATTGATTCACAGTGTTCCTGGAATACTCCTTTTTCTCTTCCACCATTTTCAACTATAGGCAGCAAGATTTTTTTTCCCCAAAAGTCTTGCTTTATTCAAGAAGCTGTATGGCCCAGCCCATTGACTAAAGGGACGGATTCTGGAGCCAGGACTTTTACATGGGGTTTATCTTGCTACTTAACAAGCCGTGTGAACTTAACTTCTTTAGCGTCCTCTTGGTGTCCTGTTTGTTAAAATGAATAATATAAATGTACCCACTTTTTAAGATTGTTGTGGGAATTAAATCAGTCCATACAAGAAAAGAATAAGTACTCAGTACAGTACTATAATGGAAATGCACAGTAGTAACAGTCATCTTTGCACCAAATCGCGAAGACAGATACAGGAATGAGTGTAACTAATTACACCGTGTGCTTACTTCTAGCCAGTTACTACTAGGGCCGCTCATATTACAGTTTACCTTGCTGACGTCTGAGGGAGACCCTTCTCTCCTTTTTCCTTACTATTTGTTTCTCAAAGGGGAGGATGTTTCTGGGACTCCTGAAATGACTCTGTTGAGGAAATCTTCTTTCCACTATCAGTATTCTTTGAACGGTGCTGAAGTTTGGGAACAAATTAAATATGTTCTTTCTAAGAGTATACAGGCACCTGGTCTTGGAATACAAGAAGTTGAATATGCAAATCCAACAGTTACAGGGTTTTCACCAAGATACTGACTCAGCATGGGTGCCCATGTCACTGTGAATTAACTGCAGAGACAGAGAAGACCATCTAGGTCCCAGGCATTCTCTGTCTCTCAGTGTGAGGTCAGAGAGTCCCAGAAACCCAGTGTTATTCTTTCGGATTTTATAAGCTGCTCACTTTCACCTGCCAGGCAGATAATTGAAGGTAAAGGAGAGAAACTGAGTTTTGACCCCGAAGCACAAACCTGCTTGCTGTTCCTTTTCTTCTTTACCACCCCTAGGGCAGCCTGCAGAAAGATAAGAAACAAATTGCTCAGGAAGGGCATGTTCTATACTTAATCTCTATAGAGAGGAAGTGGATGACTGCAAACCAGCAATTCCTAAATTATGAAACTAAATTCCTAACTGTCATCAAAATGGGCCTTTTCATCTTATTTCTACACCAGACCATTTTGTATTCCGGTTATCACTGTCTCTTGGGGGTAGGTGCTCAGTAGTTAATATTCAGAAAGTTTCATTTTCCAAATAGGTTAGATTCTTCCCCGGTCAGTAAGTGACTCGTTGGTACCAACCACAGATTAGTAATTAATGTCACAAATAACATACGCTTCTTTCCCATAGTCTGCTTAAGATGTGTGTCACACCAGAACTCTGCCAGCTGTTAACCTTTCCAAAAAAACCAGTTGAAAGAAATTCCTGAGGCTTTCGGCCCAGCCCGTGTATAACCTGCACTGTCTTGTTCTGTTTCACAAAACCGCGCAGGAATGCCCCACCGTTCACAACCGGAGCGGGCACCTGAGCGAGCAACTCGATGGCACGCTCAGTCTGCCATTCATGGAATGTGTGTGTGGCATTTTACACAGTTGCTCTCTCTCTAACTTGGTTTTTTTTTTTTTTTTTTTTTTTAAAGAACATTTGTCTCAGTATTGCTCTTATCTGTCTCATGCCTGACTCAGGATTCAGATTAAGCCATGATACTATTTCTGAAGAAAACGTACTCTGGCTTTTCTTAGATTCAAAGGAAAGGTGTGGTTTGGCCACAGAAGCAGCATTGTGTGGAAATGTGATTCAGGAGCTTCTGCAACCCGATCTTAGTGGGATCTAGCTCTCTTTAGACACTTCCTGCTCTGAACTCTGACCGCCCTTCTGAAGCCACCCGCTTCAGGCTTCACACGAAGCCTTTCACTCTCTATTTATGTTTCATGGGACTTACACCTTTTTTCCTGCTGCTGCGAGCTCCTTCAGATTAGTAACAATGACTCTTTGCCAAGCGTGCCTCGCATCGTTGGAGGGGCCAGACACGGTGGAGATGGTGGCTTGCTTGGTGAATGTACTGTCCTGCTCTTGGGGTCGATAGGACCTTGTCAATGCTGCTGCTTTTGCAGATTTTTTATTACTACTAATGGCTTCCCTGGTGGCTCAGTGATAAAGAATCCACTTGCCAATGCAAGAGAGACGGGTTTGATAGCTGGGTTGGGAAGATCCCCTGAAGAAGGAAATGTCAACCCACTCCAGTATTCTTGCCTGGAGAATTCCATGATCAGAGGAGCCTGGACTACAGTCCATGGGGTCTCAAAAGTTGAGCACAACTGAGCGGCTGAACAACACAATGAAATGTGTATGAAATTAAAAGACGCTTACTCCTTGGAAGAAAAGTTATGACCAACCTAGATAGCATATTGAAAAGTAGAGACATTATTTTCCCAACAAAGGTCCGTCTAGTCAAGGCTATGGTTTTTCCTGTGGTCATGTATGGATGTGAGAGTTGGACTGTGAAGAAAGCTGAGCACCGAAGAATTGATGCTTTTGAACTGTGGTGTTGGAGAAGACTCTTGAGAGTCCCTTGGACTGCAAGGAGACCCAACCAGTCCATTCTGAAGAAGATCAGCCCTGGGATTTCTTTGGAAGGAATGATGCTAAAGCTGAAATTCCAGTACTTTGGCCACCTCATGCGAAGAGTTGACTCACTGGAAAAGACTCTGAGGCTTGGAGGGATTGGGGGCAAGAGGAGAAGGGGACGACAGAGGATGAGATGGCTGGATGGCATCACCGACTTGATGAACATGAGTCTGAGTGAACTCCAGGAGTTGGTGATGGACAAGGAGGCCTGGCATGCTGCGATTCATGGGGTCGCAAAGAGTCGGACACAACTGAGCGACTGAACTGACTGACTGACGTTCTAAGTACAGAATACTTTCACAAGACAAAGACATTTTTAGATAAACAAAAACCAAGAGAGCTTCCTTTCACCTTTTCACTAACGAAACTTCTAAGGGGCATAACTTCTAAAGGACATAGTTTCAAAAAGACTGAAACTATCTTAAAAGGAATGTCTGAGATGCAAGAAAGAATGGATACATACATTGGTAAACACGTCCATATAAATTGTTAATCACAGTAAATGTACAAAACTCGTCAGTTAAAAGATAGAGAATGTTAGGTTGGATTTTTTTAATATTTTATGTAATACCAACTAGTGCTTTTCCAAGAAACATCTCAAATTTGATCCTCTGCTGTTGGGAACATAAAATGGTACACTGCTTTCAAGAATGACATTACTGTGTACTTCAGCGTATTCATACCATGAGATCTTGTAATTCCACTCCTAGTTACATACTTTACAGAAATTCATACATGTGTGCACCAATATTCAGGAATATTCATAGCAACATTGTATGTAATAGCAAAACCTGAGAAAACCAAAGTGTTCACAGAAAAAAGGATGGTTCAGTCTCTCAGGTATATTCACGCAGTAAAATTATCCAGCAGTGAAAATGAAAATGAATGAACGATCACTGTAGACAATAACATGGATGAATCTTAGAAGCAGTACTGAGTGAAAAAAAAAACGATAACATATATGAAATTTTTAAATATTTTAAAATTATAAAGTATATGAAATATTATAAATTTCAGAAACAAGTAATTACTAAATACATTATTTAGGCATATTTATGTGATAAACCAATATTTCTTGACAGCACGGAAATGAGAAACTCTGGGGACACAGAAGGATAAGGAGGCAAGAGACTAGAATTACGAGCAGTGAGGAATGTTAAAAACACCAGGAGGGAGAAGGGCTTGAGCACCCAAATAGCTGTAAAATCTTCAGAGCCTTGCAATCACCTCTAAGGACTTTTTTAGACACATACCTTTATTTAACATGATTTCTTAAATTTTCGCCATCTGATTTCCACTGCTCGGGCACTGAATTGAGAGTGCAGAAATTGATAAGACAGATAAAATCTCAGTCTTGTGGGGAAGATGGATGGGATAAACAAGTAAACAGTTATACACAGTCATCCCTCGGTATTCTTGTGAGAATGGGTTTCAGGAAACCGGTCCCCCCCACCCCCACCCCACCGCCGCACGCACCAAAATCTGCAGAGTCTCTTGTATAAGACATGTAGTACACTTATCTTCGGTGTGCAGGGCTGCAGAACCCGCAGAGATGGAAAGTGCTTAGTCGCTCAGTCACGTCCGACTCTTTGCAACCCCATGGACTATAGCCATGGAATTCTCCAGGCAAGAATACTGGGGTGGGTTACCATTTTCTACTCCAGGGGATCTTTCCGACCCAGGGATCGAACCCTCGTCTCCTGCATTGGCAGACAATTCTTTTTACCACTGAGCCACCTGAGAAGATATGGAAGCCCGACTGTAATTTCAAGTTCTCCAAGGCACCATGAAGGGCTCGAGTGTGACAGACCAGGCATATATGGATATTTACAAGGAGGGTGGTCAGAGAAAGTCTCTTATTGAGGAAGGGGCAGAACCAGGCTGAGATCCTAGAGCATACCAGGCAACAGAGGTGTTGCATTCACAGGCAGGAGTTTGGACTGTCCAAGAAAAGCAGACTGGCTGGTGCAGAGTGAGTGGCCAGTGAGGGATCAAGGCTGAGATCAGGGAGGGAGTCCTGGGTCCCTTCTCGGAGGTCCACGTAAAGTGTTTGAATGTGTTTTTTTTTTTTTTAAGTTTAATAGGAAGCCAACTAAGGGCTTTGAATAAGGGGCCTAGTCCATATTAGAAGCAGAAATTCTGAAAGGAATTAGGCTGAAAGACACAGGCAGTGATACCAATAGGAAAGAAAACAATTGATAAAGGGACAGAAGCATGCAAAAGCTGAAATGATTAAAGTAATACACTTTCAGAGCGTGAAGAGAAAAACTTAAGTAATCTGGGAAATTTTGTTATACTTAAGTCTTCATTTCTGTTCCCAGATAAGTCACATGCTAAAATATTAGTTACTTGTATACATACTCACACACTCAACACATACTTTTTCATAGCATATTCATGTCATAAAAGTAGGACATTTTTATTCAGAGTGTTGAAAATAACTTGTTTTGTGCTTTAATAACTTAACCTTAGGTGATATTGTAACAGTTAATGAGGGCATTTAAAATGTGTCTTTGCCCATCCTGGGATTTGCAGAATGTGTGTGGAATAAGTAGTAGTATCATTAAGTATTATGCAGTATAAAAAGAGACCTGTTAAAAAAATGTTATTACTTGTTACTAAATGAAGTTCAGCTGAGATTATTATGATCAGAAGTGGATTTACTGTGCCTAATGGGTTTTCAGCTCCAGAGTCCCTCAGTTGCATGCACGTACGTGCGCACGTGTACACACACACACACACACACACACACACACACACACACACACACACACCAAGGCCATGGGAAAGGCCCCAACAATGTGTGCATATGGTCTTTTTTTTTTTTTTTTTAATTGCACAAGTAAGCTGTTCTAAATGCAGTTAACTAACCTTTTGCTCCTCTGTCCCATCTTAGCTTCCTTCACCTCAGGTAGCACTAGAGTACTTGGCTGTCGTTGGAGTGCTGTTAACCCTGCAATTTTATACAGGCAGCCTCTCCCCCCATGTTACTGCGTATGTATTTTAAAGCCCTCATCTTGCTTAGCGTCATCTGGTATGCCTCTGCTTCCCTCTTTGTTTTTGTTGTTCAGTCACTAAGTTGTGTCCGACTCTTTGCAGCCCCATGGGCTGCAGCACCTGTCCCACCATCTTCCAGAGTTCACCCAGTTCACATCCATTGAATAGGTGATACCATGCAACCATCTCATCCTCTTTTGCCCCCTTCTCTTCCTGCCCTCAATCTTTCCCAGGATCAGGGTCTTTTCTAGTGAGTCAGCTGTTCACATCACACATGGCCAAAGTATAGGAGGACTTCAGCTTCAGCATCAGTCCTTCCAGTGAGTGTTACGGGTTGGTTTCCCTTAGGATGGACTGGTTTGCTCTCACTGCAGTCCAAGGGACTCTACATGGTCTTCTGTAACACCACGGTTCCAAAGCATCAATTCGTCAGCGTTCAGCCTTCTTTATGGTTCAACTTTCATCCATACATGGCTACTGCAAAGACCATAGCTTTGACTGTATGGACTTTCCTCTCTTCTTTACTTCTTATAAATATCCACCTTGGCTTCTGTGACACAGTTTCCTGCATTATACCCTACCTGTCTCACTCCTGTTTACAGACTACCGTCCTCTGTCTTCCTCCGCCTTCAGTGCTACATACGCTCTCTTGCTCAACAATCTCCTCTGCTTCCTGTAGGAAGAGAGGGCTCATCGTCTTTCCAACTTGGTCCACTCCCTTGATCCCCAACCCTGCATATGCAAGTGGACGGCTTCACCAGTAGCAAGCCTGCATGACATTTCCCTTCTGGGTCCCCATTCAGATCGATGGTCCCACCATCCACCCTGTCACCCAGGCCAGAAACCTAGGACTTAACCCACATTTCTTTTTTCTCCCCTTCTGCTCCATTTGACTGGTTTAAAATTATTCCTCCTGCTTTTCATCCCCTTACTGCTGTAGGTTGGTAGGTCCTTGTCCCAAGGCAGCCAGATCATTGGCAGCCTTTTGATTGAGCTCTTTCTCAGCCTCAAGGAGCTTCTCCAGTTTTATCCTAGGCAGTTACCAGAGTATTCACTCAAAAATGCAGATCTAATGTGTATCCCCTGCATAAAACTCTTCCATGCCTCCCACTCCCTGGAGGATGAAGTCTGGGCTCAATCATATGATGCTTAAGGTCCTTTATGAGCTGCTCAGCAACCTTCTGTTCAAGCTGCTGTCCCTGCCAGGCATACCTTCGCACCTCCTCTCTGAGCAGGGTAACACCGTACACCTCCACCTTGCACCTGCCCTGCCTTGTAGAGTCGATGTATATATAACATATGCCAATAGCCAAGATTTACTCTTATAAAAACCAGCAGCTGCAAAGTAGTTTTTAGATCTTTCCTCATGTGATTCTACAGTTGTCCTATGAAATAGGTACTATGGATTTCCCATTTTGCAGGTGAGAAAACCTGCAAAAAGAGGACCAGGATTTGAACCCAGGCTCTTAAATCACATACCTATACTGGCACAGGCGCTTATGAGTCTGCCTCCTCTGCTCAACTGTGAACTTTTGCGAGCACATTCAGTGTCTTCAGTAATCTTCACGTCATCTTTATAGCCAGGATCCAGTACTTGTTACACATTGGTACATTAGTGTATATATGAATGAATGAATCAATCAGTCATTGAAGTAATTTTGTAAATGTCTCATAAACTGCATGAGATGTGATACCAAGAGTATCTGGGAGTAATACACATATATCCGTATTTCACCCACGTGTATTTTGTCCTGAGGATCTCACAGAAGTAGAAATGTTATTCCTGCCTTTAACTGAGAAACTTAAATAGGTGAAAGAACTTAAATATTGAGCATTAAAAGCTGCTCTTATTCCTGATACTGACGGACATTATTCATATTTATAGGAAGCAACCTATCTTGTTAAGGGTTCATCGTGTGCTGACAGCTAATGGCATCAGTGGTTTAATTATTGACTTACTCTAGATCTAGAGCAGACAGACTTCCTAGTATTTTGAAAACTGCTGGACACTTTAAATGTCAGCCTTGCTTTGCAAGGGATCTTATACAAGTGTTAAGCTTCCCATCTTCTGATCATCAACTAGTTTATCAGTTAAAATGGAAGGGAGGCTTCCCAGCCCAGTTGAAATTGGCAAGATTATTCATCTTGCCTATATCGAATGTATACATAAAAATGGCCTCAGTTCCTATTTTCAATGCAAAAACAGTATGCTTAAAAGATAGATACGGGTGCCCTGCAGTTTCTGGAGCTGCCCTCATGGAGAGTCATGGAAACATGGTCTCTAGTGTGCTTTGTAATAGTAACATGTTTATGTCATGAACCAGGACCCATGTAGCCAAAAAGCTTTTTCTGCCGCCACCATGCCAAGGCTGACAACTGAATGAGGGAAAAAATGAATTAATTGCATGAATATTAAGAGGTTACGTATCTATTATAACGTTGGGCCCCAAGTTGACTAATTAAAAGGAATGCAGTTTGGAAAGCTGCCACAGGCCTGCTGCTTTCATTTGGAGGACCGCAGGCTGAAGGCAGTGGCTTGCGTGCCGGGCCCAGGGAGCGCTGGTGCGGCGCACAGGCCGTCCACACGAAGCCTGCACGTCTGCGTTACACTGACGACAGGGTGGCCCACAGGCAAACAAAATGGTTAAACAATGCATAATCAAGTTTTTATTTGGTATTTCCTGCGAGGCTGTACCAGTTGCCAGGGAGTGCACTGTATTTTTTTGTTCGGCTATATTAATTGTTGACCATGGCTGGCAGAGCACCAAACAGGGACAGATAAGGAGGAAAATGGCATCTGGACATTAAAGCCCCAAGTGTACTGGGGGGTGGGGGGAGTACACACACAAAAATTACAGCATATATCAGGAATTTTCCAACTAACGATGTGCGGATGTGAAAAAGAGCCAAACTGAGCTTTCTTTGTTCGCTACGAGAGGCCCCCCTGTAACATTCCTTTTAGCTGTGCATATTTTGGCTTCATTTGTACAGTTTTAACTTTATGCTCTGTGTGGAGAAGCTCAGTTGTAACTGGTTGTTCCTAATAATTATATTGCAATAATTAAAATTCATGGATAGCTGTTAGGTTCTTGGTCATTGAGAAACTGCTTCAAAAACCAAGTCAAAGCCAAAGACTTCTTTTAAGCGACCTTTCATTTCTGTCTAAAAGATGGCTATAATTATTTCTTTGATTTACCAACAGTTTTTTTAAAAGACAAGATTCATTGATGGAAACAAAAGAGAGACAATGTCTTAAAAACTTGGGGTACGAGGGATGGGGGGCAGAGGATTAATGAGATCATGTAGCCTGCAAATAAAATCTTCCCCAACTGGTATGTAAAACATGAAAATCTTTGACAGGGACAGTCCCCTTTGCTATGCTTTAAATCCATTTAAAAATGCAAAACTAATAAATACATATTCGTAAATCTGTTGCAGAAACAGAGTATGGCAGTTTTGTGACCTCGATTAGAAATCATGTTTCTGGTTTAATTGAGTAATAAAATGGAACATCTCCAGCTGAACACAACTCCCTTCTTGAAAGACTGGTCAGCCTTGGGGGTCCCCAGTAACCATGAAGATGACAACATGCACTGAACCGTTAGAGCTGTGAAGTATGTTTGATAGGGGCGTCTGTTGTGGTGTTACTGATCTGTGTGTGTGTGTGGCCCTCAGGTCCAGTGGTCATACCTGCAGCCCCCGGGGTTATGCTGCCTTTAAGTTCTGACTCCAGCATGTGGCTCCCTATAGTTATTAGCGTGTTCTGCACATCAGTTTTCTCCCGAGAATATGGGCAAGACATTCAGTGCCTACATCACAAGTCAACACGGATTTAAACAACCAAATTTGCAATGTTCTTAGTGAAGTGCCAGACATAAGGAAAACTCACGGTAAACTTTGCCTGTTATTACATCTTTTCTATTGTGTGGAGCTCTGATGTTTCTTTTCGCTTCTCAAAATAATTGTTTCTAGTTAGCGTCTGCATTAGACTTGAATATATTTACTTAATCACCATTGACTTCTACCGTCGAACAGGTTGTTTTGTCTGTAATGAAAGCCAAGATAGTGGTTTTGTTTACTCTTAAACATTCTTGGAGAAGCTGAAATTTTAATACCTGTTTTCAGAAGCCCTTATTAAGACCAATTTGAGTTGAGAAAAGCTGAAGACTAGTATTCTCAAATAGCGCCATTCTTCTAGAGATGGACTTCTAACCACAGGATACGCATACTTGATGATGTTATAGACGGCTGCCTGGTAACACAAAGGCCATGACTTCATCTCCAAATGCTGAGAGAAAATCCTCTCTTATTACTGTCTCATATTTGATTGAATGGTTTTCATAAGAACTTATTTTAATAACTTTTGTGCATTTCAGTTACATTTTCTAGTGTTTGGTGTTTTTCACTTTCATCTCCAGAAATCTTAACCCTTAACCTTAAACACATGTTAAGGATTCATAGACTCTGGATATTAGAATTGCACAATTCATTTCAACACCCCAGGAATTCTGTGTGCTGTCCATTCAAATAAAGGGACGACATTATTCATGATGATCAATATACAGGTACCAAACATTTTTAAATCCACAAAACTTCTTGTAGAGCAAAGCATCTGTTAAAATAGACACAAGTCCTTGACATCAGACCAGTTTTTCTCAAAGCTAAATCTTGTGTCCTGAAAACATTTTGAGGTCTTAAATAATATTACTGTTGAATAACATCTTTTGAGTCATTTAGGAAAGACGTACATACATATATATGGGAAGTTTTTTTCTAGTGGGATCTTTACATCTTAACAGTAGGAATAAAAGCTTTATTAATTCTCTTCCACCGAAACGGTAACAACTAATAATAAATGGAATGCGGTCAGCTTTAACTTAAAACTGGAAGACTCGCTTTTCATTTCTCCAGTTGGCTTTTTCTCTTCGGCTGCTTTTTAAGTCGGGCTGTTAGCAATTTAGCATGTCTTTAATTGTAAGCACCATTCTTCCAGTCCGGAGATCCCTATAGGAAGCCCCACTCTCCCAGCCGCGCCCTCTCATTGGCTTGCTGGGAAAAGAGCATTTCTGCATAAATTGGATGCTTCCTTCTCCCCAGGAGACCAAATATGCTCATGTTTCACAATCCCCTGGTTTGTAAGCCTGAGTCCGTCGCCCGAAGCTGGAAACTTTCACTTTGTAGAACACAGCCCATGTCGAAACCCAGACCCCAGAGCCCCAACATGCTATGGGTCTGATAGCGGACTGAATGCACGTTTGTCAGCCCAGTGTTTCTGAGCTGCCTCAGCCAAAATCAGAAACCGATGTGCCTGAGAGCGGTATCCTCCAAAGAAAGGTATTTCCTTTGTGCGGCCCCAGCACACACAGTATCCAAGGGGTTAACCTGAGAGCTGCTTTGAGAACGGAGGCGAAGGTCACCGGCGGCAACAGCAAAGACTTTTAAAGCCTGCCGTCCTGAGCCTTTCACCCTGCCTTTCCCACCCAGGGGATTGTAAACATTGGCTCCCAGCCACCACGTCCCACAGCACAAAACTTCTCTGTGCTTTCAGCATATACACTTATGCTCTTTTTTTTTTTTTTAATGGAAGCTGAAGCAAAGGCGCGTTCTTGCTGGGAGCACAGAGAACGTGTTTCTGTTCGGGGAAAGGAAAGAGATCCCATCCTGCTGGAATGTGGAAGCATGCAGATATGCTTATTTAGCGGTGCTTCACATGGAACTTAGCCGCTGCTCTTAGCCTGTCTTTCTCAAGTCAAAAGAATGTGTAGAATGCTGTCACTTAATCAGAACCCAGAAGAGCTCTTTTATCTGCCATTTGTTAGTAACTAGCAATATTGCCCTTATCTCTTTGTCCTTTAGCTCCAGCCAGTGCCCTGGGATATGAGCACTGGTAACAAGAAAGCACTTATTACCTTGAGCGTTTGCTTCTTGTTTTTCTTTTTTAAAACTTCAGAGTTCTTTAATCACCATCTAAGAAGTTGAAGGGATTTTTTTTTTTTAACTTAAATAAAGTTGTCTTAGTCCTGGGACCATGGTTGTTCGGTGATGTGGAAAAGAAACCGAGATGATTCATATACTTACGCTGCCATTGATACCTGCCTCTATAAAAGTCTGTTATCCACACAACTTGTAAATAACCTTTATGAATTCAGTCACATGAAAAAGTGGAATTTCCAGAAATATTATACGTAGCTTAAATTTCTCCCTCCTCAGTGTTTTAATATTTTGTAGGGGGGTTAATATCCTTTCACCTATTTTAAGTAATTTTATGTCATTTCAGTCATTTAATATAATAGTTTTTTTCTCTTCAGTGATTTCTAAAGACACAGCTGAAAAATTCATGGTGATCAATCCATACGTTATAATAGTAGCTCAGGGCAGAAAAAATCATACCCCATGACATTTTTTTTAAAGTGTATTTCAGAGGCAGGCATATAATAGCATACCCGTTTCTTCTGAAATGGCTACTATGAGCCCATTTTGGAATAAATTTGGATGCTTGCCTACAGAAAGGTCAGTCACTAAACATTCCTGTTTGAGTAACGATGCTTGATTCTGAAAAGCCCGACATCAGCCCCTGCCACATCGCACAGACATGCAGACAGGCTCTGCTCTAGCCTCTAGCTGCAGTTGATAACAGATGTGTGACTTTGCCTTCTGCCTCTCAGCTGAAATGACTCTTAGAGGTTCTTCACCACCTCTTCTGGAATTCCAGTGTTGCTGTATGGAATCACAGAGTCCGTTGTGTACTTATAAAGGTCCTTTACGTTTTCCTCTTGATCAGAGTTCCCTTTCTCAAAGTGTGACGGTTCTGTGATCAGCACCCCTGACCTGGATGTGTGGATGGGTTGACAGCACCACGTCCAGGTAGCTTCACCAAGCAGGTAGAATGTATTTATTCTTGATTATTGGAGTCTAGGCTTGGAAGGACTTTAGAAATAATCTCATGTGACCTCTGGATTTTATAATTGAGGATGCTCAGTCATGTCCAACTTTTTGCATCCCCATGGACTGTAGCCCTCCAGGTTCCTCTGTCCATGGGATTCTCCAGGCAAGACTGCTAGTGTGGGTTGCCTTTCCCTTCTCCAAGGGATCTTCTCGACCCAGGTATCAAACCTGGGTCTTCTGCAGTGCAGGCAGATATTCTTTATTGTCTGAGCCACCAGGGAAACCCCTATAGGAGAGGAACCTGGGGCCCATTGATACCAAATTACTTTTTTTTTGAGACAAAACACAGATATTATTTACTGATATATCTGGAACTAAAACCAGGTCTCTAGATTTCAGTCCAGGACTGTTTCTCTTACTCCATCTAGCCTTGTGGCCCCTGTACTGCATGATGAGCTCCCTGACAACCAGAGGTGGGCATGAGGTTCACCGATGCTGCTCTTCACACCGTGGGTGTGCCTCCATAGGCTGAAATTGGCAGAAGTGATTATGAGCAGGTCTTTTGTACCCTGAGCAGGAAGTAGCATCAAGTCTTGGTCCCTACTTATCCCCAAGGTGTCTAGTGACTGGCATTTCAACTCTTTAGCTCATCGGCTTGTCATGCCTCAGTTTAACTGTGATAAGTTTCTCTCAATTCCTATAGCATTCTCTTTTTCTCTTGCCTGTTTAACATGTCTCATATTAAAGACTGACTCTACCATACTACAGTGAACTCTCCATCAAAGCTGACAATATGACCAAAGCTATACACGGAGGCTAACTGAGAGCACTAAATGCTTTTATGACTAGATAAGAAAGACTGACTCTAACTGCGAAAGCATCAATCCAAGGACCATAAAAGAAAAGGAAGTCTTTTCAATAGGCATCTATTGCATTTACTGTTTTCTAAAGATGAATGTACCCATCATGAAAAACAGAAACATTGTTGAAGTGCATAATGATTAATTAATTAGAAAAATGTCTATATAAATCAGGAGGCAGGAGTAAATAATGTTTGACATACAAATGAATGAATTAGGGGGAAAAAAGTGTAAAATGGAAAAAGAAACCAGAGTTGGTCCTTCCTAAAGACTAATAGCAAAGACAATCTTCTGGCAAAGAGAAGTGTGTGTTAGTCACTCAGTCATGTCCAACTCTTTGTGACCCCATGGACTGTAGCCCCCCAGGCTCCTCTGTCCATGGGATTCTTCAGGTCAGAATACTGGAGTGGGCTGCCATGGCCTCCCCCAGGGGATTCAGCCTGACCTAGGGGTTGAACCTGGGTCTCCTGCACTGCAGGCAGATTCTTTACCATCTGAGCCACCAGGGAAGTTACTTCTGGCAAAGCTGCTTGAGAAAAAAGAGAGTGCTATTACGGAACACATCAGTGACCTTTGCTACTGGCTAGTAGGCCTTTTGAAAACTTGGTGGCATGTGAGACTGGACAGATAGAATAGGGTGCAGTGCTGATCAGGAAACCTGGAACATCAGGGTGCCTCCTCTGACTGCGTGCCTTCCCGGTCTTAAGCCTAGGCTCCCCTTGTCTCTCTCTGTGTGACTCTGTTCAGTAACCTAGGTAAGAAAAACAGATGTCACCTATCTCTGTATGTTTTAGGTTCTCATGCAAGCAACAGAACAGAGAAAATATATCCTGTAACAACAACAACAAAAAGAGTTTGGGACTGAGCAAAACAGATTGCTCTTATTATTTTCAAAACTCCTATAAGTCATTCTCATCAGACCCTGTTGGTCCATGACCTCTGTGTAAGAAATTAAGTGCTGAGTGGTGGGGGTATGCAGTATTAGGAGAAAGATTATGCTTGAGAGGTTTATAGTCTGGTGTAATATGGTAAATGTGATAAAAGTTCCAATCAATGAGGTACCCTGTAAAGAGCAAGGACAAAAAATATCATGGAGGTACCAGCGCATAAAAATGCCTGGTTTTCATTAATAGACACTTTTTCTCACAATACTCCCCATGAGAAAAAATCATGGAATGCCTTGTATAGCTCCATGAAAAAATGAATTTATTGTAACAGTCACAAAGGATTCAGGTATCTCAAGGTAAGCTTCCATTCTCTTCACAAGTAGCAGCTTCTCAGTCTTGGCAGTTGAGGCAGAACGGTACTGCCTTGGTTGGTTGGTTTATATAGACTTATCTTGGGAGTGAGACTCAGCACACATTTACCTCTGACTCATTGGGAAATGCACTGCTGAAGGTCCTTCCTGTTAGTGTCGATGAGTTCGATTTTGCTGCAAAATGTGTTTCCTATCGCCAAGGCTTTCAGATGGGATGGTTCAGACTTTCAGTCCCATAAGTCTCATGGGAGCAAGAGTTTGACATCCCTCAGTTTTTTCAGTGACGGCTTATTGTTCTCTTGTATTACATTTCAGAAACTTTAAAAATGTCAAAGCCTTTCTTTACCTCTCAGGTCTTCTATTTCTTTGTATATACTTGAGGTTTTCCTTTCAAGAGGTTTACTCCCTCTGCTGGTTTTAACTATGAAATGAATGAACGCATGTGATAAGTATATTTCTGATGACAGATCCCAGGGGTTGCTTGCCTGTGGTGTTCTTTGCCTTAGACTTTCTCCAAAGTGTAAACTTCTACTTTTGTTTGACTCCCTCAAATTCTGGATATAAAATCGCCCAGGAATCTGAGAGGATTTTTTATATTTCTTTTGAGAACAATATGAAATTCTATGAGACTTGTAGTAATTTGACACTTAAGTTAAGTCTGGCATGCATATTTATAGTATATAATATAATAGATGCTTAATAAATATTTATCAATTTCTTGATTGCAGCTGTATTTTTATTGTATACAGATTGTGCATGCTTTAATGCAGGAGTAATAAATCACTGATTCTGTTTGATGAAGTCATTGGTGTTTCCATAGAGCTTTCTCCATGTAGTTCCACGTAGTTCTTACTGTAGTTCCAGCCACACTGTAATACAGTATTTCTTTTTATATTTGCCTTGCTAGACTGTGAAGCCCTCCAGAACAGGCACTGTCTGTTATTTGTCTTTAGAGTCTCAGACCCTGTTGGTGAACTTCAACATATTACACAACTAAAAGCTTCTTCCTAAATGGTGTCCAAGAGCCAGAAAGTTTAATTATCCAGAACTGTTTTCTCCATTCTACTTTTACCATAAAAAGGTAATTGAAGGTAAATAACTTATTTGAAATACCCGCTTTCTAAATGTGAGCACGTGTGTACTACAGAATATATTTAGTATAGTTAATACAGACGTAGCAAGACCGCCCCACTGTCTCCGCTTGTATATTATATAGTAGCGGTCAGTGCTATGATGGTTATACCAGAGCCCTGAACGATCTTTTTGCAACTTATATTTTCTTTTTATACCTTCATTTTCAATGCAAAACCAGCTTGTCATTTACATTGCTTGCTTAAAGCAAGCTACACCAGCTCTAATTTTTTCAAGATGGCATTAGTTAAGAAGGCTAAGTTGCGTGCAGCATACGTTCCACACTTATTTTGGGTTGTTTGTGCTCCTAACACCGGACGTTGTCTTGGACCATTGCTTTCAAAGCATTTTCCAAGGACCTCTAATTGTATAGGATAGTGAGAGGTATTATATGTGTGGGCGGGGAGGGGGCAAGGCACATTTCAGTAATACTTAGTAAATGTTGAATTAAATAGATTTCCTTTTTAAATGTAAAGCTTCTCAGATCCTCTAATATTCCGGGGTTAAAAATGTGAATTTCAGGAGAGTGGATTCAGCATATTCCCAAATTTGTTTTATTTAGAGCTGTTTTTTAAAATACTTTTATGTATTTCTTTATTTGTCTATGTCAGGTCTTAGTCATGGCACGGGATCTCCACTCCTTGTTGTGGCATGCAGGATCTTTTTGATGAAACATATTTTGGCATTATTGTCTTCTAAATTCCCTTTGGGAAACAGGAGTATAGACAGTCAGGACTTAACAGTATAACCAAATAGGTTCCTTCCTCATTTTCTCCAAGATACTGTCAATATTCATCTCTTACTGGAAATGTTTTAGTTGATAGGAAATATTGATGGAATGGCTTCAGCCTGTTTTTGAAGCCGAATGTAAAGTCCCCCAGATGCTGTGTGTGTCTTTCTGGCCTGAGTCACAGTATTCCTTCCTGTGCTTCTCAGTGCACTTTTGAAATCAGTCAGACGCTAAAGCCCTGTAAGTGCAGGAACTGAGGTGCATTCACCATCACGGAGTGCCCGCCATCCAGTAGCACTCTGCAAATGTTTATCTAGCAAATGTAGAAAATAATTTTTCCAGTTGTTCAGGTTTCTAAACAAAGGAAAATGGTACCACATGTATACTGATTATTGTCCTGCAGTGCACCCCTCGCCCCCAGAATAGTTGTCATGGTTCCCCGTGTTTAAATTTCACGCCAGAGTGAATGTGAACGCAGGCTCACCACAGAAGGAAAAGTGGCTACATGACCTCTTCAGAGGGAAGTGTGGCAGCAGGGGCCAGTAGCCGAGCGTTTGCCTCTTGACTAGGCTACAGGACCATGTACTGACAGGTACGACTCTGGACTTTATAATGATGTTTCAGCATTTTGTTCATAGAGGAAATCTAGTAAAAACTACCTCCACCAACTTCTACAGCTTCTATGTTATTAATATTTTAACTTAGAATCTTGGCAGAAACATTGCAAACTACTTCTCTGTGTAGTTTCCCTACTCAGTACCCACAGTATCTAAGAACTTTGTATAAATAGTTATATGCCTCCAGAGAAGGACAAGCAGATGCTTAAAGAGTTAGAAATTTGCTGAAAGTCAGTTAGCAAGAGCAAAAGTGAAAAACCGTTTTTAATCTATTGAGCCACACAAATGATAGTTATCATTATTGATTCTGCCATTTCAAAGACTCAAGTTAGGGCTTTAGTAAATACAGACTATATTATAATGTTTTGGAAATTTATGTTCTTACAAATTTATCAAAGTGTAAGAGGCTCCACTACAGGCTAACTTGACTGGTTGGGAACATCAAATGGTGGCAAAAAAGTGGAGACACTGGAACTCTGATGCATTCCTAGTAGGAGTATAAGATGGTTCAGCTATACTTGGAAAAACAGTTTTGTAGTATTTGCTGACCATATGCCTTCCCTCTCTCAGTAGATAGACAGACAAGTAGATATATACATGTATTCAAGAGAAATGAATGCCTATGTCCAATAAGAGACATGCACAAAAATGCTCATAACAGAATGTTCATTCACCATGTGTGTTAATCACTATAACCAAGAACTAAAACACCCATCAAAAGAAAAAAAAAATGGCTAAATACATTCTGGCATGTCAACACAATGGAATACTACACAGCAAGGACAGGGAACAAACTACTGATATTGTCAGCAAGTTGTTAATAAAACAACTTACATATTAAGTTGAGTAAAAAAAGAAAAAAGCCAGACACACAAACCGCATGATTCCTTTTATATGAAGTGCAAGAAGACCCAGCAGTACTCATCCATGATGATAGAATGGTATTGACTAAGAAAGAGACAGAGAGCACTTTCCATGGAGAGGTAAATGTTCTGTATCTCCATCTGAGTGGTGGTTACCTAGGTGTGTACATATGTAAGGGTTAGGGGGACAGAGAGAAAGAGAGAGCTGGCAATAGGTGGCTAAAGCTTATTTGCTCTTTACAAGAAATTTCCTCTAAGGTACAATGTATAAATGTGATTCTGCTTCCTTATTTATGAAAGTGAAACACCTTTTGTATCTTCAGAATAATCTAAAGCAGATGTATTATTTTTTTTCCCCCCTGGTCTTATCTTGTTTTTGTAGTTTGGGGAAAAATTTGCAAGAACCTCTCTCTTGGTCTCACATGTAACACAGTCATTGAATGCCTGGTGTATGCCAGACACTGGGCCAGGCTTTGGAGATCCAAAGGTAATTAAGGTCTAATGCTGCCAGTGAGTCTTGTTGGGATGATGGAGATGCAAACAGTTTCTTGTGGTCATATCACACCTCAGCTGGGGCTATAAGAGGTGTGGGATATAGAGCTAGTAGCCTCTCAGAATGTTCTGGAAGGCTTTACCAAAGGCATCTTTTTTTTTTTTTTTTTAATGAAATTAACTTTATTATAGAAATTATTCTGAGGCTTTCTGGGGAAGACAAATACATTTCAACATAAAACAAATTGAATTATATCAAAGACACACTCTACCTTTTAGCTATCAACTTTGTTTCTTCCTTGAGTTTATATTTTACCCTCTTTTTTTGCACAGAAACTTCACCCATTAACAACCTTTGGAAAACCAGCATATATTTCTTTTTTTAATTCATTTATTTTTATTTGGGGGATAATTGCGTTACAGTACTGTGTTATAGTTTCTGCTGTACATCAACGTGAATCAGCCATAGGTATACATCTGCCCCCTCCCTCTTGAACCTCCCTCCCATCTCCCACGCCATCCCACCCATGTAGGTTGTCACAGAGGCTGATTTGAGCTCCCTGAGTCATACAGCAAATTCCCACCGGCTGTCCATTTCACACGTGATAAAGTGTGTATCTCCAGGCTGCTCTCTCAGTCTGTCCCACCCTCTCCCTCCTCCTCTGTGTCCACGAGTCTCCTCTGTGGCTGCGTCTCCATTGCTGCCCTTCCAGCAGGTCCATCAGAACCATCTTTCTAGAGTCCATATATACAGCATATTCATCTTACATAAATCTAGTATATGTTGTTCCAGCTTTAATTAGATGCCAAGGGATGACACCGACGTGGAACATCAGCCCGTAAACTATAAACCGAAACGTAGAAGCAATTGATATATCTCAATAAAACTCTGAAATTTATGGCCCTGCTTTTCTTTTTGCCATATATCAGGGTCCTCAATATATTAAGCGGCTAAAATGGTGATTTAAGATTACCTTTCAATGGCTAAAGAATAATTAAAGTTTTTATGTAATCTGCGTGTTTCCTTAGATATCACTGTTATCACTTCTTAGGCCATTTATCAAAGCCCTGACAGTTTCAAGGATAAAAGAAGCTTACCTGCCACAGATTTCTAGAAAGCAGCAACATTCTTTGAAATGTTTATAAATGGAAAAGTCATCTTTCTTTGAATTAGCTCTGAGGTAAAAGCCAAGTTATACCCAGACTGGAGAGTTACTTTTCCTTTCAAGTCGTCTTTGCATGCAGCAACCACACTGCCCCGAACACATGTGCAGCCTGAGCTCCTGAGCATAGGTGAGAAGCCTTCCGCTGGTTTTTATGTTCACATATGTCTCTCTCTCCTGATGGCGGATGTACCTAGAAATACTGGTGAGTCCTTGGTATTAGTGTGGTTTCTCCTAGAAACTGAGACAATTTTAAGAGAAGCCTTGCAGCTCATCAAGAGCAAATAAATTCTGTATTTTATAAGTATTTAAAGAGCAGAACTATCCTCCCTTTTGGTAATCCTTTCCTTCCCCTCCTCGCAGAGAAGATACAAAGATACTAAAAATTCTTTAAGCATAGGAAAGAAAGGGAAAATAAAGGGCACATGTTACCCATCCGTCTTTGCTCTTTTTTAATAATTTGGAAATCAGACCATAAAATCCAGAACAATGTTATGTCCATACAGTTACACTGAACCTTCAAATCTGAAAATATTGTATGCCCAGGGATGTGAATGAAACAGTGGGTGGTAGTATCCAGGCTGTCCAAACTGTATTTTCCATTCTCTGGTTTCCACAGCCCTAGCGCTCTGTGCATTTCGCTGTGTTATCAAGTTAAGAAGGCACCCTGTTAGCTGTGTCAGCATAAATGGATGAGGGTGAGTCTGCCAGAGTCTAGCTTGGGGAACTGGTTAGATGGGGGTTTCATTTGCAGAGACAGGGAATGCAGAAGGAGAACAAGTTTCAGGGGAAGGTCTTTTGCTGTGGTCCCCAGAGAAGGAATGTTCTGGGAGGACATAGTGAACTTGCCTTTGGTGATCACACCACACGAGAGCATTGTGGGTAGGGACACCTTCCCGACCCTCCATCCACGATCCTGAACCCCCAACTGGTGAAATCCTTTGGGACAGCATTTCCCTGGGTAGGGGGAGGGACAGGAGGATGGGAAACATTTCTTTTGTTCTTGGGATATCATGAACCTGGGGAGGGGGGTCCATGATGGGGGGATGCCTTTTGTTCTAGTCAGCTTTCCTGTTAACTCACATTGTTATGGAGATGATTGTTTGGGGAGGGGGTGTTTTGTTTTGCTTTTGTGCTTATTGCTTTTGTTTCTGGCTGTCCAGCGTGGCTTACGGTATCTTAGTTCCCTGACCAGGGATGAAATTGGCCCATGGCAGTAGAAGGCACCATGTCCTAACCACTGGACCACCCAGGAATTCCCAGAAATGATTGTTTTACAAATACAGACATTTATAGTCATAATAAGGCATAAGACCAAAAAGCCAACAAAGAAAAGTCTCTACACTGAGGAGAGTCAACCTGAATCAGATAAACCTTGTTTCAAATCTTGCTTGTACCATTTACTAGTTGATTGGGTCTTGGACAAGTTGCTTAATTTCTGGAGTCTCAGCTTCCTTATCTTTAGAGATAGAGTCATGGATACTGACTTCATACCACTAACCTGCAGATGCTCCACGCAGACAGGTGAGGTCCATCTGGCACAGGACTTTACATCTTCTGTGCTCTGCAAATGTTTTCGTTCCCTCCTTCCCTAACCTGCTTCTTTACCCCCCAGATGGGATACAAGTGAAAGCTTTTAGGAGAAGAGATCACAAAATAACACAAGATCCCACAATAATCCATCTGCTATTCAACAGTTCTTCTTGTCAGAGCATACTTCCTTCCTTCTAACCAGAATTCCTAATGGTGCACTCTAAGTCCTCTGCACTGTGGCCTTCTCCTTTTTTGTTTGCAGTTTTAATCTTGCTAAACGAACGGCATGAAACATCCTAATCTCTGGGAGCATGTTTTCTTTAGTTCTTGCCTTTAATAGCGAAAGCACATTAGTGGGAACTCTGGAGTCCTCTGGAGACCTTACGTTTATTGCCGGTTGCCCCGACTAGTTAGCTAGCATGCATCTCTGTGAACCTTCTAGATGAAGGTGTGTGCTTACGAACTTCGGGGAGAGTGGTTTTTTCAGAATGGGCTGTACCTTGATAGTTCCTTCCAGCTCAGAAACTCCACACCCTTCCCATTTAAGGAAAGGAGAGCCCACAGATTTTAAGATGTTGAAGAATGTTTGAGCCTAAACTTAGGTCCTCAAACTGTGCATCCATTTCCGTCACTTGCACTGACCAAATAACCTACAAGTGTTCACGTGATAGTTTTACATGCAGCCCGTATTAAGGATGAACACAGTCACCAAGGAGGAAGAGGCGTGGACTTAAAGAGACATGCAGCTGTTTTCATCATAAAAAGTCAGTTTGTAAATTTACTTCCAGGTCTGAGTGGTGATGAGGCTTCCCAAAACATATAGATTTTCTTAAGTGTTAAAACAACCTTTAAAAGGAAACGATGAGCTCTACAGCCTGCCATATCCTGTGTGCAGAATAATTTTCGTTTCTACTTATCTGTGAAGGTTGAAGGAATGTCTACAAATATTTGCTTGGTTTCTATGGTGAAGGCAGAGAGAGATCAAGTGTGTGATTGTTCAGTGTCAAAATCAAAACTACACTATACTGTACTTCTAAAAAGAGAGTGCGTTTGTTGCTTGAAACATAATAAGACATTTAGCGAGTAGTAACTATTTTAAGTTTCACAAGTTCAGGATGAAATTTAAACAATACGGCCTGAAGGAAAACATGGGCCCTTTAGGCATGTTAAAACTTCATTTTCCAAAAATAAAATGGTCCTCACACTTTATTAAAAAGTCATCTGTTGATTAGAGATAATGTTGGTGGACTCTAAGGATGCCTTGTTGTGGGCATGGGGACATGACCACAGTAATTCTTTTTTTTTTTTTTTAAATAAGTTTATTTATTTATTTTTGACTGTGCTGGGTCTTTGCTTTATGCAGGCTTTCTCTGGTTGTGGCAGGCAGGGCCACTCTCTGGCTGTGGTGCGCGGCGTCTCTTACTGCAGAGCACGGGCTCCTCTAGGGTGCTCGGGCTTCAGTAGCTGCAGCTTGTAGACTCAGCAGTTGCTGTTTGTGGGCTCTGGAGCACAGGCTCAACAGTTGCGGCCCACGGGCTAAGTTGCTTCTCCGTATGTGGGATCTCCCCGGATCAGGGATCAAACCTGCGTCTCCTGCATTGGCAGGAGGATTGTTTGCTAGTGAGCCACCAGGAAAGCCCTATACATTTCTACTATATTAGAAACTCCTTCGTCTGCCCTAGGTATCCCTACTAACCCTGGAACCCTGCATTCATTCTGCTGTCTTCTGGCTACCCTTGCATTTTTGAAACATACATTTTTTTCTTGGTACTTCCTTAGGTTTTTAGTTTATTATTCTTTATGCTTTAAATATACAGTACATACTATTTTTCATATTTGAAAAGTCAAATAGGAAAAAAACATTTTTTCCCCAAAAAAATGAGTGAATGAAAGAAAGAGAGTAGTTGTCTTAGCATTCCTGTTGGTGTGGGGGTAGGTTGAAGGGGGAAATACATTTAAATCAGAAGCACCAGACAAGTGGAACATACATTTTAAAAAAAAAAAAAAACCTCATATGCACAATGCTTTGTCAGCTCCTGAGGATGAAAAGTCCACTTAGGAACAGCCTCTACCCTCAGATGGTAAAGAATTCGCCTGCAGTATGGGAGACCTGGGTTCGATCCCTGGGTTGGGAAGATCCCCTGGAGGAGGGCATGGCCACCCACTCCTGTATTCTTGCCTGGAGAATCCGCACGGACAGAGAAGCCTGGTCGGCTACAGTCCATGGGGTCGCAGAGTCTGACATGACTGAGTGACTAAACACAGCACAGGCAGTGAGTACATGGTGAATGGAATACAGTGTGATAAGCGCTGCATTTCCATGTAACTGGGCAGGATCAGGCAGGGCAAGACTCACAGGAATTAAGAGTGGAGTCATGAGAGAGAGAACTTTCCAGAGAAAGGATTTCAATCTATGAGAAGGCCACGAGGCACGCATGACATAGCACGTATGTTTGTACAACCATAAAGCCTCTGAACGGGTGGAGGACGCTTTCCCATGAAGGAGGAGCAGGCGATAAAGCCAGAGAGAGGGTGGGAGCCAGATCATGAGTTGAACTTGAACTTGACCCTGAAAGCTCTCAAGAACGGTGGAAGGATTTTAAGGAGGAATGGAGTGAGCACAGCTGTAGATACAGAAGAAGAGCCAGAGTGGGAGAAAATCTAGTGAAAGAAGACCCCTGAGGAAGCTGCTGTGACCTGTAGCAGTTAATGGGGGGACTGTCAGGGTCTGGTGACTTGATTGAGAATGGGGTTGTGTGGGAAGGAACCTGGGCGGCTGGTGACTTGACTTGCAGAGAGAGGGAATCTAAGAGGAAAGACAGTGTGTGCATTTTGGAATTGAAGTACCTATGGGAGTACCAGGGCTTCCCAGGTGGCGCTAGGGGTAAAGAACCCACCTGCCAATGCAGGAGACTTAAGGGAGGCCGGTTTGATCCCTGGGTTGCGAAGATCCCCTGGAGCGGGCCATAGCAACCCACTCCAGTATTCTTGCCTGGAGAATCCCACGGACAGAGGAGCTTGGCAAGCTACAGTCCATGGGGTCGCAAAGAGTTGGACACGGCTGAAGTGACTTAACATGGGAGCACCAAGTGGTGATGTCCAGGAGACAGCTGGACGTGCACATCAGAATTCTGGATACCATGTGGACTTGAGGGTCATCCATTATGATGCTTCCCAGGAGTTGTGCAGCACATTAGGAAAGCAGTTGCTCAAGAATATCCTTGTTGTTGCTCAGTCGTGTCTGACTGTGATCCCGTGGACTGCAGCACGCCAAGTTTCCCTGTCCAGAAAACAATTGTTTAAGGGACTGATTGGGAAAGAGGTGGCCAAGGGGTTACTGGAAAGTCCCTGGGACCCCACCCCAAGTTCTCCTTCAGTCAGCTAATTTGACTTGCTGCTCTTCTGGTTGTGACCCACCCTGTCTAGGATAACAGGGTAGCTCTCCTAGAGTGCACACTCAATGATAAACTGAAGTTCACTTGCACCTTTAAAGACTTGATGTCTAGAATAATACCTTTATAAAGTAAATTTGCTTAGACATGAGCAAAATGGGAGAAAGGCGTAAGGCTTAGAAAGAGATGGTCAGTGCCCAGGAAATGGCACCCTACTCCAGTACTCTAGTCTAGAAAATCCCATGGACGGAGGAGCATGGTAGGGTACAGACTATGGGGTCGAAAAGAGTCGGACACGACTGAGCAACTTCACTTTCACTGATATCATGAAAGGTCAGAGCCCAGATCCTTGAACTCCCCTTCATTCATCCTTCAGTGGGTCACTGTCCCCCTCGGACACAGGACACAGGTCTCTATCTACAGAGTGCCTCTTCTCCAAAGATTCCCTTCACCTTGGGCTCAGCTCTTTGCCCTGTGCCATTGTGCTTTGAGTTTTCTGACACATTCTCAGAATCAAATGAGGTTCAGCCCGGCTCCCTCCACAGATACAGTTCCTTTTTTAAAAATACACAGTTAGTGGGGCTTCCCCGTGGTTATGACTGCATGTATCTGATGCAGGGGGGCGGGGGGGGATGGAATGCAGGTTTGATCCCTGATCAGGTAACTAAGAGCCCACATGCTGCATGATGCAGCCAAAAAAAATTTTTTTAATTTAATAAATAAATAAAAATGCAGAATTACTCAGAGGTCCTCAGTTATTTTAGATATTGTTGGCCCTGTATTCTCCAGGGTAGAGGACTGCCTCTCTCTACCATCAGCGCTGACCCCAGGAGTTAGTTGCCTGTGGTTCTTTCATGTGTCCAGTCATCAGATAGTAAGTGAGCACCTTCCATGCATTGACACACTGTGTACACTGTGGCCGATGAATGGAATGACTCTAATGGAAAATAGGAGCTATGACGGTGCAATGCAAACTCAGGGGAGAGCAACCACCCCCAGCTAAGAGATCAGGAAAGGCTTCCTGGAGCAAGTGATCTGTGAACTTTCAGACCAGCAGAGACTCAAGGAAAGAATATGCCACAGAGAGAACCACAGAAGCAGTGACCAGGTAGTTGGAAGCCAGTACATCTACACGGGAGCCAGAGGTGGTCCCCACTGGCTGGTCCCCAGTGAGTCTGGACAGCTGGGGTTCTGGAAGGATAGGCAGCCTTCCTGCGGGTAGCAGATGCACAGCAGAGGCCATGATTGTCGTTGGCTCAACTCCCAAAATCTGAAGACATTTTTGTGTAGACTTTGGCCATTTTTTTGTCATACACCAGAACATCTTTTTCTGGCCCTTAGGTTATAAATGTGTCTAGTTGAGATGATTCTGTTATTATTATTTGTTGAAAGTACTTTGTATGTTAACTTTTATTGGCATTGTCCTCTTTTAATGCTTTCCATTTAATTGGCCTTATAATGACAAGACTGGGCCAGAAAGAATTAAAATTCTGATGGTTTATAGTCTCTTAATTGTATGATTTTAAAGAACTGAATTTTGAGACCCTTTAGGAAAAGTCAGTGAAATTACCACTAATTTTGATGTTCACTTTGCAAAAGCATGGATGTCTTCTGGAGGGAAGAAACAGACATACTAGAGAGTTTTATGGGCTTCTCTGGAGACTCAGTGGTAAAGAACGCACCTGCCAGTGCAGGAGACATGGGTTCAGTCCCTTTGTTGGGAAAATTCCCTGGAGAAGGGCATGGCAGCCCACTTCAGTATTCTTGCTTGGAGAATTCCATGGACAGAGGAGCCTGATGGGCTGCAGTCCATGGGGTCACAAAGAGTCGGACCCGACTTAGCGACTAAACAACAACTTCACAACAGAAGGTTTTATACTGGTGTGAAGAAAATAAACGGCTTAGAGAACAACTTAGAAAGCCTTCACTTGGACAGTATAAAAATCCTGAGTTATTCTAAGGATTTTATCCTTATTTCTCAGAAATCGCTACAGAAGTTTACATTTGAGACTTACTGAAATTGGCCCCAGAAGAATCACCACACTGTTCCCCCTGACAAGTACTTACTAAAGCAAAGAGCAGGCAAGGATGTATTGGTTCTATACAGTATATGGATTTTTTAAGTCATTACCATTGCTACATCATTTAAGACCTCTTAGAATGCTAACAGAGGTCCCTGTACAAGTCATCCAGTCTAAATGTCCTCTATGACAGATAAGAAAGCTGAGAAAAAGTCAGCACCCACCGTAGTTTCTTCATCAGCAAACTGGATGCATTAGTCAGGTCCCAGCAGGAAATAGATGGCAGACCCAAAATAAGACAATTCAAGGAAGGTTTGTTTACAGAGAGAAGATTGACAAAGAAGTGGGTTTAGGGGAAGCCCAGTGGATGGTATGAACGTGAGTCTCACTTGCATCAAGCTGTTACCATTCATTCCCAGGCTTGAAGGGTGATGGGGAGCAGTTAACTGGAGTTGGGTGGAGTGGCTGCCTGGGAAGGACATTGATTTTGTGGTGACAGCCCTGCCAGCTCTGGACCACCTTGCTGGGAGGAAATCAAGGGGTTAAAAACTCAGCTTCACTGTTCTCCTTCTCTCTGAACTCCTGCCTTGGCTTCCCATTGGCCAAACCCAATAAGAGGCTGAAGGCAAATGGTCGACACAGGTCCACCTCCCAAGAATGGGGCCCCCGTGCAGAGAGGCAAAGGGAAGCTGGCCCAGCACGATGTACTTACCGTGCTTCAGTGCTCTTTAAGCACGTAGCCATAGATTAAGGATGACTCAGAGAATATCTGCTAAGGTTTTCGGGATCTTGGTGAAAGGGTACATGAATTAAAGACTGCAAAATCTAATATTAAGTAAGAATGCTTTACTCTGACATGTATTTTGAGTCAGAGTTGGCCTTGGCTCTACTTTATCTTATATTGTACTGAACTGTTTCACAAAATTGTGAATAGAGATCAAAGCAGTTTAAACAGATACATCCACTTGTGTAAATATCCTTGAACTCCCCTTGTCTTTGGCTCCCCCTCCTATTGCCAAATCCATCCAGCACCTCTAGAGGCTGTTAATACATGTAGTGATTGTAATAAACATCATATTTGCTTGGGTTCCAGCTGGCTGCAACCACCAAACTCTGTCCATAGTTCCTATTGTTATCTTTGCTTAGTAGACAACGTCATTGTTACCCTTAGAAGCCACCTTTGTCTTAGATTTCTAAATGTTGATCTTTATACATTGTACTGATTGTTTACACAGCATGTCTTTTAACTGACCATTATGTTTTGTTTTTAAGGGTATGTAGAATTATTAAACTGAGAGAACATGTGGGTAGAAATTAATTGATTATATTGTTGAAAGTTTTCTATGTTACTTCATGCATTAAAACCTTGAACAAAACGGATTTTTTTATGTTTTGTTCATTCTTTATAAAACTTTCTATTAAAAATTAGTAAATCTGCTTTCCTGTGACTTAAACTGGTTTTAAGTGAGGCAGTCTTCCATCAGAAATTTTTAGAGGTACAGAACTGTAGTAGTTCCTTAGGAAACAGAATTTATACTTTAATGTCAGGGAAATTTGTTACAATTTGTTCTCAGAAGCTTGGAAGTTATGTATTTGAAATCCTATGAAATTACAGAAGTTGTCATCATTTCAGATATTTTAAAATTACAGTGACTTAAAGTGAGGATTGGGAGAAGGCACTGGCAACCCATGCCAGTACTCTTGCCTGGAAACTCCCATGGACAGAGGAGCCTGGTGGGCTGCAGTCCATGGGGTCGCTAGGAATCAGACACGACTGAGCAACTTCACTTTCACTTTTCACCTTCATGCATTGGAGAAGGAAATGGCAACCCACTCCAGTGTTCTTGCCTGGAGAATCCCAGGGACGGGGGAGCCTGGTGGGCTGCCGTCTATGGGGTTGCACAGAGTCGGACATGACTGACATGACTTAGCAGCAGCAGTGAGGATTGAAGGACTCTGGGTCAGAAAATGGAATGGCCACATGTATTCGCAAATTAAAACTAGGGAAGCTTACTTGATACATGAGCTAATGTTACATAAATAGGGAATAATCGTTAGATTTATATCTATTGCAAAAGGCAGTCATTTATTATTTTAAATGTAAGTTCTGAATAGCATCAGAGAAGGCGATGGCACCCCACTCCGGTACTCTTGCCTGGAAAATCCCATGATGGAGGAGCCTGGTAGGCTGCAGTCCATGGGGTCGCGAAGAGTTGGACGTGACTGAGCGACTTCCCTTTCACTTGTCACTTTCATGCATTGGAGAAGGAAATGGCAACTCACTCCAGTGTTCTTGACTGGAGAAGCCCAGGGACGGGGGAGCCTGGTGGGCTGCCGTCTATGGAGTCACACAGAGTCAGACACAACTGAAGTGGCTTAGCAGTAGCTGGACAGCATTAGGGTTATTTTCTTGGAGAATCAACTAGAAATGTATAGTTCATACTTTTTGACATTCATGCATTTGAATTTTATAAGGATTAACCAAAAAGATATCTCTTTAGATAAATGTTGATGGTTCAAAAAGACTATAAACATAAACCCAGTGAATGAATCTAATTCCTCTCACCTTGTTACAATGATTTAAACATAGCCCAATTAAAAATCTCTAAGACATAATAGAGAGTTTTTTAAATCTTAACTTTCACTGAAATTATCAAATGGGAATTTGGTGAATACATTTGTACCATGCAGAGCACTGTTGTGGTTTCGAACCAAAAATGAAGCCTTTTTCTTTAACCTTTTTTTAGAGGAAATCACTTAACCCCAAAGGATAGCTGCATTTTTGAGATTTTTTTTTAAGTTCATGTTAAAATATTTCAAAGAACATTTAAAATCCTTTTCTTTCAGTTCTTTAATTGCAACCTGTATGTTTGCCTGCTGATGTGTGAGTGTTTGGAGTGCTGAAAGAAGGGGGCTGGGTTGGATGCTGAGGAGGAAGTATGGGGTTGAAATCAGTGCCCAGGAGAATCCCACGTGGCAGCTCCCTGACTCTGGCTAAATTACCCAGCCTCTCTGATTGTTGTCTCAGTAAAATGTGCTTACCAACAGCAGCTGACTGGCCTTGTGCTTCTGAGACTGCCATCCAGCCGCTCCTCTCTCTCCCACTTTCCGCCTCCCGCACTGCCACGTCTCCATGACAGCTGCCCTCTTAAAGCTAGGTGTCTGTGTATAGAATCCTGGCAGGCATTTTTGTATGCATAAGTGACTATTTACACCCACACATAATCTTTAATAAAAATGGAAAAAAATTTTGCGCTGCTTCAAGACTTACCTGTTCACTTAACAGTGTATCATGAATATCTTTTCATGTGAACAGGAATGGGCACGATGACAGCTAACTCATCTTTCTTGATGACTGAATAATATTCTCCTATTGGGAATTATTGTGGAGTAAACATCCTTGCAAATACCTCTTTGTATACTAGTGTGAGTATTTCTATAGGATAAATTCCCACAGATGGAACTCTGGTTCAGAGACATAGGTACTATTAATTTTATAGATACTGTCAGATTGTCCTTTAAAGAGGTTGTGCGAGTTTGCCATTTAAAACACACAGGGTTCCTTCCTTCCTTCCTTCCATACCATGGCCAGCTCTATAATAGTGGTATTCTGTCCTTTCTGCCCATCAGGCAAAAACGATGCTCTCTGATTGTATTACTTTATTGTATATTGTTGTATTATCTTATTGTGTTAGCCTTCCTTCCTCTCTCTCCTTGCTCCCTTTTCTTTCATTCTTTTTCCTTCCTTTCTTTTCTTTCTTTCAATGAGATTGAGTATCTTTTCTAGTTTTTTCTTTTGAATTTTTTCATATTTTTTATCCATTTTTCTTTTGTATTGTCTTATTGATATAATTTGTTCTAGATGTTCTCTCCCAGGTTGTCATTCACCCTTTGCATTTATTTACAGTGTTTGCTGAAGAGGATTTCAGTTTTAAATAGCTGGATCTGTGAATCTTTTCATTTCAGGCTTCTAGATTACCCATCATGCTGAGAAAGGCCTCCACATCCCAAGATCCTCTTCCGTTTTCTTCTAATACATTTTTCTAGCTCTGTTTCTTTCTTCTTATACATGGTATAAAGTAGGGATCAAACTTATTTTTCTTCCAAATGAATGGCCAGTTGTCTTGCTTTCACCTATTGAAGTGTATTCTCTCTCTCTCTCTCTCTAAAATGAAACTCAGCCTATCAGAATATCTTATAAAATATCTTGTAAATATCACCTTATAAATATCTCATTCTCTTTCTGAACTTTATTCATTTTTTAATCTGTTAGCACCTACTGTTTTATTTGCTGTACCTGCTCCCCTAGTGGCTCAGACGGTAAAGAATCCACCTGTAATGCGGGAGACCTGGCTTCGATCCCTGGGTTGGGAAGATTCCCCTGGAGAAGGGACTGGAAACCCACGCCAGTATTCTGGCCTAGAGAATTCCATGGAGTGTATAGTCCATGGGGTTGCAAAGAGTCGGACCCAACTGAGCGACTTTCACTTCACTTCAGAGTGTATTTTGGTGACAAAGAACAAATCCCCCTCATCCTAATTTCTCAAACTGTTTTCAGCTCTTCTGAAGTGTTATTCCGCCAGAGGCACCTAACTATCAAAGTTAAGTTACTCCCCCACATCATTGGATTGTCTTACATTTTTGTGTTAAATGCAGGAACGATAATTATCTTTATGATATGGCTTTTTCCCATCTTAGTCATAGTCTGTCTCACCATTTATTTAGTTTTTATTTTATATTCTTCAATAACAGTGTGTCATTTTTTTAATACAGATCTTGCTTTTTTCAATTCCTCGGAGTTTCACATTTTTTTGTTACTGTGTGAATGCGGTCCTTTTTCCATTATATTTTGTAGCTGACTTAGAAGCACTTGTGTGTTTGTTTTGTGCTTTATGTCTACTGTCACCCAAATTTTTATTATCTGAATAATATTTTGTTGTAATTAATTTCACATATTAAAACATAAAGCCAGTGTGTATAAGGCAGAAACCCTTAGAAGGACAAGGAGATTCTGGGGGAAGGAAAGCACAGACTCAATTATCTTTCAGTTTGACACAGTATAGAAGAATATAAGTAAGGATCTGTGTGAGGCGAACTAATTAATAAAGAACTTTACACTTAAAAGAGAGTTCTCTTCTTATATCCTATGAAACAAAAGCCAGTAAAATGCATAGTCATAAAGGATAGACATTCCACAGGTTGCATTCTCTGGCTGTGATGTAATAGCACTAGCAATTAAATAATCCAGCAATTAAAAGTTAACCATAAATATCTGATAATATGGAAATTTTAAAACTCTTTTCTAAATAATTCTTCATGCTAGTTTATTCTTAAAGAGAAAATTAAAGATAAATTATGTATTATTTAAAGCTGAACAAAAATGAGGAAGGTTTATTTAATAATATATAATTAAATGTTCTATCATTAATCAAAAGTGAAAATAAATTATCCAAGTTTCAACTCAGAAATAAATTTTAGAAAGCAATTAGGAGGGAGGATTTAAAAAGATAAAAGTAGAAGTCAATAAATTAGAAAACAGTAAGGCCTCCCAAAATGAGAAGACATTTTGAAGTCAGTTTTTTAATAATGTAGCTAAACTGTCAATAACCCTGACTGATATAAAGAGGAAAAAAATTAGATTTCCTTTCTCAGAAAACCAAAAAAATAAATGAGATGAAAATAATTGCAAGAAATATTGTATAAATTTAAGCCAATATATTTTAAAATCTAGTCTAAGGATTTTCATAGGGAAATTCCTTATCATTACCAAAATTGACTCAAAACAACATTGAGACCTGAACAGACTAATTACCAAGAAGAAAGTCATGAGACTGTTAAAAACATACTGCTTGGAAAGATCCAGATCCAGGTGGTTTTACAAGTGCGTCCTATCAAGGAACTGATTACTCGTATGCTGTTTATAATATTCCAGAATATAGAAAAGGATGGACAGTTTGCATATATCCCTAACAGCAAACATGAAAAATTACACACAAAACAGAAAACTGTAGATTAGTCTCATTCATCAGTGTAAGTTAGTGCCCTAAGTAAATAGTAGCAAATAGAATCCGAGTCAAATAAAAGAATAATAAACCATGACTAGGAATGATTTATTCCAAGAAGAGAAGGGTGGTACAATATTGGGAAATCTATTAACCTAGCGTTAATAGAATAAAAGAGAATGGCCAAATGGTTATTATTAATAGACTTTTTTTTTTTTTTTTGGCCTCCCAGCATGTGAGATCTTAGTTCTGTGACCAGGGTTTGAACCTGCACCCCCTACATTGGAAGTGTGGCATCTTAACCACTGTACCACCAGGGAAGTTAGACATTTTTTAAAGCTTTTGATAAAAATGCATTACCCATTTTGTGTGGTAACTAAATTTTAAAAGGAAACAAAAGGAACTTCTTAAATGTATCAATATTTTTCTTATTATTTTAGCTGTCTAAACATTTATTTGATGATCATAATAAGTATCACTGGTTAAAGTACCAGAAGTGAAGATAGTTATACTAAAATGTTTTAGAATGGGTGATCAGTCAGAAATCACAGCCTCTTTAAACAGCATTAAATAATGCTGTATTCAGATTAAACTTTTCATCTCATGCGTTTGACTCTATTTCAAACTGAAGTGAGAAGATAAATCTGTAATCTCACAATATCTCTGTATATCTGTAAACCACTGGAGTTTAAGGTCCGTTTGCCCCTGCAACTTGGTTCACAGTGTGTTAGAGAAACAAGGAAGTGTTCCTCCAGCTAGAAATATTAGTAATACAGAAATAAATTACGTAACTAGACACTGGAGCCCAGAATCACTTTTCTTAACAAAAGTAGCGAGTACCTTCTCTTTGGGGATTGAATTTTTCCCACTTATCTTCTTATTATCACTTATCACTTATTATTAAGGAATGATTGCCTTAAAATCATCAATTTGGTATTTGTTGAAACACAGTTGCGACATGCTCAGTACTATGATGGGCAATTATAGACATAATGATGGGCGAAAGCAGATCCATGGCCCCAGTAATGACCCATATTATGAACTACATTATGTGCTAAGTCGCTTCAGTTGTGTCCCACTCTGCGAGAACTCCATTACAAGATATGATTTTTCGGTGGCAGTGGGTCCGGAAAGGTGATGATATCAAAGCTGAACTTTGTAGGAGAAGCAGAATTTCAACCGGTGGAGGAGAAAGTAGAGTTTGTCAGACTAGAACAGTGTCATCAAAAACCATGGAGGCAGGAGCTGGAAGATACGTTTGTATAATTGAGTGCTACTCAAACCTGGCCAAGGGTTAGGGTTACCTAATGAAGTTTAACCAAAAGAAAAAAAAAAGGAGGAGGAAGAGAAAAAAAAAAAGAAGAAGAACTGCAGGGCCCCCACCCATGGATATCTAAGTAAGTTAGGGGCAGGATAAGGCCCAGACACATGTGTTTTTCTAGACCCCCCAATCCTGGTGCACAGTCAGGGTTGAAAGCCAGTGATGTGGTCTCACGTGTGACTAGGCCATGTGTTTCATTATCAGTCAGAATCCTGTGAGTTGGTGGGACTCAAGTGGGCAGGTTTCTGCTCCATGTCATGCTGCCAGGAGCCACAGTCATCTGTTGGGGTGACTGGTCAGGCTGCAGTGTCCAAGATGGCTCACTCACATGGTCTTTCAGCCGAGAGCTCAGATGAGGCTGTCGGCTGGGACATTTCTGTGGGCTGCTCATTGCACAGCAGCTGGTTTCCAAAAGGAAGCATCTTCAGAGCAAACATTCAGAAAGGCTCAGGTAATCCTATAACCTAGCTTGCTGCTAAGTCACTTCAGTCGTGTCGGACTCTGTGCAGCCCCAGAGACGGCAGCCCACCAGGCTCCCCCGTCCCTGGGATTCTCCAGGCAAGAACACTGGAGTGGGTTGCCATTTCCTTCTCCAATGCGTGAAAGTGAAAAGTGAAAGTGAAGTCGCTCAGTCGTGTCTGACTCTTCTCGACCCCGTGGACTGCAGCCTACCAGGCCGCTCCATCCATGGGATTTTCCAGGCAAGAGTACTGGGAGTGGGGTGCCACTGCCTTCTCTGAGCTTAGGTAGTCTCAGATGTCACTTCCACCATATTCTGTTGGTCAAGCAAGTCACTAAGGGCACCTCAGATAGAAGGGAAGGTGAATTAAACTCCAGTCTTTAATGAGAGGAGTGTGTATATAAGGAAAGAAGGCAATTGATGGCAACCATTTTTTTTTTCCCAAAAATTTCTACTGCAGTCCTGATGCATTAAGTTCTATAGCATCAACGCAGATAAACAGAACTTCAGGAAATCTAGATAGACATCAGTGAAAGTGCAATTAGGTAAAACAGAGTAATGATAGAAGGAATCTGAATAATGTAAAATGCTATGTAATAGATGCGGTATTGAATTCCTTACCTGACAAGAAAGAATGTATCTTCGATTCAGACATCCATAGAATTTCTGCTAAAAAGAAGCACTCAAACCCCCATTTGCTCTTATAAATCTAGAACCTGAGTGATATGATTTCCTCGCCTTTCAATGTTGCAGAAATAGTTGGTTGTGCTTGGTTTATCTGTTATCACACTGCTCGGTTTAAAGCAGGGCTCTTCCCATGCAGGAGTCCCTCCCTTTGGACGGCGTTCTCCACGCGGTGTAAGCGGTTGGGTTGCACGTTCTCCCTCAGGTTCTTCATGTTTTGTTTTCTGACAAGAGTGGCATTGAAGGGGGCTTTGTTTTGATTCCCCACAGTCTCGTGATAAGAGTAGTTTTGACTTGTCCTGGGTGCTCTGCAGGCTTCAGGGTCACCATCCAACAGCCCCTGGAGTCATCTTCTAATTTCCCCAAATGGCTGAACTGGGAATTGAGCTGAACACATTGCCATCACCTGTTTTCCACGTAGTTTTTTTTTTTAAGCCCCTTAAGAAAGAAACCATAGTTTTAAGGTAAGGATTTGTTCATTTGCTTGTTTTTTAAAGTCCTTGCTTTTGCTTTCTGAAATTCAGTTATTTTGCCATCCTAGTAAGACACCCAGAGTCTGAGGTGGGAACCCAGGTTGTGGGGATGATGTAATTTCCTGACCTGTCAGCCATGAGCCCACGTTACTTACTGCTCCAATCTCAGTGTCCCCGTAAGATTTTAGGAGCTCTTTCCACACCGAGTCTCGGCATGAAACCGCTCAGAATGAGGCGTGAAGCAGACGGCCGTCGCCCGCAGTAACGCTCAGATCCGCTTGTCCTTGCAGGTCGTCACGCTGTGGTACCGAGCTCCGGAAGTCCTGCTTCAGTCCAGCTACGCCACCCCTGTGGATCTCTGGAGCGTTGGCTGCATCTTTGCAGAGATGTTTCGTAGAAAGTAAGAAATACTTTTTGTTTCTCTCTGTCTCCCTTGGAAAGAAATGTTTGGGGTCTTGGATAATTTAAGTAGCAGTCTAGTATCTCTCAAGTGGGATCATGGTATCCACATCCATATGCCTCCGGCTCTCACTTCCAAGTCTGTCCAGAAACTGCCTTCGCAGTCCTTGCAGGGTCACTGGGTGTCGTTGTCGCTTCTGGCTCTTGGAAGCTCTGTTTGGAAAAGAACACTCCACTGTTCTTAACAATTTATTGTTTCTCTTGGTGATACTAAGACATGGTAAATGTGAAGCATGTTATGGAATTTTTTTTTAGTGAGAAATATCCTCAAGGTGGCCTTTTCCACAGGAGGAAGACCAGGGATATTATGTATGTGGAAATTTTGATGATGGGTTGACAAAACAGAATATTTAGACAGAAAAGGAATAGACAGACATCTGAGCCATTTCAGAATACTTTAAATGCTGTCAATTAGAGGAGAGATTAGACAGACTCAGGCACTATAGAGGGTGGAACTAGAACCAGAGATATTAAAATTACAGAAATAAAGATTTTTGCTTAGAAGGTGAAAAAAATCTAATGATTAGCGTTATCTGAAGAGCAGATCAGGGCTTGTTCTCACTGGCTATCGAAGAAGAGAACAGGCCGCTGCACACTGAGATGTTTACAGCGGTATTCCTAGAGCGGGTGGGTGGGCTCGACGGCCTCCAGGGCACCTTTGACTCTGAAAGTCTGCGGTTCCTGTGTGTGATTTTCATATCACAAGAAATAGCCAAAACAATATAATAAAGATCTGCCAGGAAAAGAACCCACACCTTGGTACTAAACTCAGCCTGGTTAAAATTAAACAGAGAGGCTAACCAGAATCTAATCTCTCTTTGTCTTCTGTTTTTATTTCCATGGGAAAATGTGAGTTTGGAAGCTGAGTATTCTCCCAAGTTGGACATGTTATATTCAAAATGTAACTCCACAATAGCTCACAAGAAAGAAATGCAGTCAGCCCTTGTTTGCTTGCTCATTTGTTTGTTTTAACCAAAGGAAATTTTGTTCCTGTAACAAATCTGGGGACCTGCTTCTAGACCTCAGCAGATTCATGCATAGCTCACAGAGGGGTATCAAAGTACACAGGTGTTTAAGGCAGGCCTATTGTGTGCCAGTCACAGGACCAAACCTCTTTTCATGCATACCTTCTTATTTCTCACAATAAGAGATAGCTGAGATGCAGTGGTAAATTTATTTGTCTGACATCAAACAAAAAGAACGAGGGCTATTACTCCAAAGGAAGTCTTGTGAGTCTGGTGGTGTTTTTCTACCAAGGAGGGAAGGGGAAAAAAAGACCACATTCAGCTGCAATGTTTGCTAAATAGGCTAAATAAGTGGCTCTGAAAGTGTGGTTCTTGGACCAGCAGCACCAGCAGCACTTGGGGGACCTTTTGGAAATGCAAATTCTTGGGCCTCACCCCAGACCCACTGGATCAGAAGCTCTTAGGCTGGGGTTCAACAGTCTGTGTTTTCACAAGCCCTCCAAGTGATCCTAACTCACCATCCAGGGTAGGAGCCACTGGAGTGGAGATTCATCAGTGGTGGTGTGGTTTAGTCACTAAGTCACGTCTGACTCTTTTGCAACTCCACCGACTGTAGCCCACCATGATTCCTCTATCTATGGGATTCTACTCCACCCAGGGATCAAACCCACATCTCCTGCTTTGGCAGGCGGATACTGAGCCACCAGGGAAGTCTCACCAGGGGATAGCAATCTTTAAATGTACGACTACCAGACCTCTCTCTGGAAATTCTGACTTCTTATTGGGCTAGGGCCTGGCATTCTTGTCTTTAATTAAAAGTGCCTCATGTAGTTCTTTTCTTCAAACAAATGTGGAAAATATTGGGTTAAACACTTATGGTCAGAATCAGGAATAATTTACTGACAATATTGCAGTGTGGGAGTCAAGACAGTCATTTCAGTTCATCCCATGAACCATTTGGTGCCGATGAGAGATGGTTAGAGTTTGGAATTACTTTGACATCTAGTGCTGTGCTCGGTCGCTCAGTTGTGTCCAGCTCCCTGGCAACCCTATGAACTGTAGCCCGCCAGGCTCCTCTGTCCTTGCAATTTTCCAGGCAAAAATACTGGAGCGGGTAGCTATTTCCTACTCCAGAGGACCTTCTTGACCCAGAGGTCAAATCCACGTCTCTTATACTGTCAGGGAGATTTTTTACCACCAGCGCCAGCCACCTGGGAAGCCCCGATGTGTCTAGCTAGAATTATCCTCAAATGTTAAGATTGGGTCCTTCTTTTGTTATGAGAGGAGGGGGATCAGTTATTTTTCAATAGTATAAAACTTGAATACCAGCCATAATTGATGATAAAACCAGTCTTTTTCTGGAAGATGTTAAAAGAAAGATGAAATTTAAGATATGTAGTGTTACATGTTCTCTAGTAAGGAATGTGCTATATTTTTAAGTGTAGATAGCCACCACTTATGGGACAATTGCTACCCACATTTTCATTTTACAGCCACTTTTCATTTTTACAGCCATATTTTCATTTTGCCACTGATGTGGTGGTATAGTTGGTAGTCTGGTTCCCAGACTAGCTTGCAGAGAATCCTGTAACAACCTGGAACATATACAAAACGTTATTTATGAAAATTTTCTGCTTAACAACAGTTTCTTCTATGGGAAAATCCATTCTGTGTTCAGTCCAGGAGACAGGAGTACCCATCTCTTCACCCAGCACTGGATCTGACTGAGAAGGGACTCTGATGGAGGCATAAAGAGAGCCTCCTCTGACATCAGCAGCAACAGTCTGCTTCACAGTTCTGGGAAAGCAAGCTGCTGGGTGGAGACCCCCTGGCTCTTCAGATGTGCACAGAAGAAAGTAGCCCCTCTCTAGGAGCCTTATACTGGGAGAGCAAACGGAGAAATAATTGCAGGCAGCAGGAAGCCATATCAGAATCCAGACCCATGTGCCTTTAAGGCTGAAGGACAATGAATCCATCTGGGCCTGCCATACACGCCCTTCCTGGGGCGGGTGCTCTGTCTCCTGGGTAGTTCCTGCCGGTTTGGATGCGACCTTGAAAACAGCCATGGCATCTGACCCCTCTTCCTGCTCGGTTCACGTTTTGGTATTTCCTGCGATAACACCCAGATATCTGAATGTGCAGGCTTCTCAGTCATGCCAGCTGAATTCTGGGGTCCAGCCACCAGCTTGACCTGCTTCCACCTTGACTCCTGATTCAGTGCAGACCCACCTGTTTGTGGTGTCCAGCTGAGAGCACACAGGCCATGCCTTCTGGAAGCAGACTCTCATTGCCTTAGCTGACCCTACATCAGGGAATCCTGGCATGTGTCCCCTCCCTCTGGCTTCCTCCTTGTTGCTATGGCAGTAGTTCCCAAATTGTGTCATCTCTTTTAACACCTTCATCATTTTTGCCATACTCTTAAGATAACTATACTTAGTTTTTCTACTATCTTAAATTAATTAGTGTTATCTCGCTAAACCCACATTCTGAGGACTGTTAATTCAGTTTGTAGATGATGAACCACAGCCTTCTACAAGGAGTGTGAATAACTTGTCCATGGACATACAGCTCTTCTATAGGAGAACCAAATTTGAACCCTAGTCTGTCTGACTCTCTAATCTTTGATTTTTCCACTCTGCCATGTTTCTGCCTTGGCTGTGGTTTTACCTGTGAGGCCATATTTTTTTCTGCATTAATTTATGCATGATTACAGTGTAGCAGCAATAATATTTTAAGGAGGTGAAGAAGCAAACCATGCATCTAATAGCTTTGACTTCTAGTCTCTCCTATAGTGGAAAGGCTGACCAGTTTTCTGAGAGGTGCCTGCCTTTTATTCTAGAATGGGATACCTAAGAAATATGAACTCAGTAAAAAGAATCTTAGGGCAGATGGTTGACAAAGAGCGAGAGAGTTTGAATACCACCTGTCATTATTATATGAACTTAATAATTGCTACACTGACCTTCCGTGTGTGTGCATGCACTCAATCATGTCTGATTCTTTGGGACCTCATGGACTGTAACCTGCCAGGCTCCTCTGTCCATGGAATTCTCCAGGCAAGAATACTGGAGCTGGTTGCCATTTCCTTCTCCAGGGGATCTTCCCGACTCAGGGATTGAACTCGTGTCTCTTGCGTCTCCTGCAGTGGCAGGTGGGTTCTTTACCAGCTGAGCCATCAGGGAAGCCCCTGGATCTTTTATCTTCCTCCTTTAACTCTTCATCAATGGGTGATCCGTCTTTACCCCACACTGAGTCATATTTTAAGACTAAAAAACATTGCTGCAAATTGGGTGAGTAGACAACTATTCAGCTTGAAGATTGGGATGAGATGGATAGAGGGATGGACCGAGGAGTGATAGAGATTGATTTTTAACTTCATAGAAAGATAGATTCACAACTGTTAACTCTCCAGGTATCTGTCTGCTGCCCTGTGATCACAGTCTGAACTGTTTTCTGTGGTTTGAAAGTTATGGGGTTTTCCAAGTGATGGCAAAGTCATAAAAAGAAAACGCACATTAAAAAAAATAAAACGTGCTACTAATTCTTTGAATATGGAGATTGTGGTAAACAGATAGTAGTTCTTAGAAGTCCCAAGTTGCCAGCTAAAGTTGCCAGCTCTGTTGATCCCTAGCTAAAAAATGCCAGATGCCACCAAGAAGAACATAACAAATACAGTCCCTGTTAGAAAGAAACAAACAAGGCTTCATGATTTTACCCCGCCTCAGATGGTGGCCTCTCTCAGCTTGCCATAATTGATTTCTATGAATTGAACACCCAGTAGCTGAGAAACTAACAGTGAAACCGTCCTTTGTGGCTGAGCGGTCTGGGAGCAAACATCTTTAAAATGTCACTGAGTGCCCTGCCAACTGTCCTACTGGGTACTGTGTTGGCGTTCCCCATACTTGAGCACTTTACTCAGTGACGTCAGGGAAATGAGGTCCTTGACCAGAGGCTCTGAACACCAAGGTACCCAGGCAGGCCCCAGCCACTGAGAGGAGACCCATCACCCCAGCTTAGGTCAGAACATTTAAGTGGAAACCAGGGCACTCCCTGGACCCTGAGGTTTCTTGTCTCTTCTTGGATGTTTTCTTGGATCTCTTTTTTTCCTTCTTCAGAGAGGCCACCAGATGGGAAAAACTCCAAAGAAGGATTTACTTGAGTGAGGAAATACCCAAGGTGGTGGTACCCAGGAAAAGAACTGATCTTGTTAAACAGTGCACACAGGGGAGTTCTAAGTAAGAACAAGGAGTACTACTTTTCAATCGTAATCAGTGGTTTTTTTCTTACTCTTGATGTCCCTGATGCGGGGAACGATTGAGGGCAGGAGGAGAAGGGGGTGACAGAGGATGAGATGGTTGGATGGCATCACCGACTCGATGCACATGAGTTTGAGCAAGCTCCAGGAAACGGTGAAGGGCAAGGAAGCCTGGAGTGCTGCAGTCCGTGGGATCGCGAAGAGTCGGACGTGGCTTATCGACTGAGCAACCACAGTATTACTTTAACAGGAATGTGTTTGTTTTCATGGTGTGTGCTGAGATGCCCCCATCAGGCCAGCCTTTCCCTGTCAGGGCACCCCAACAGCTGCCCAGCTTCCCACCCCTTGGGTCTGACTCCCTGGGTCTGCCTGCCAGCCTGTTTTCCTGTTTCTTGCCTATTTCCTGCCTCCTTCCAATAAATTAATCTTTCCATTGTCGCCCTTTTTCCAAAACTTGTTAAAACTGGTGTAGGATCCTTGACCCTCGAGACCTTCTGAAGTAGAAGCCCCAACTGCATTCTGCCCATGTCACATCTTATTCTCCAAGATGTAAATGTATGTTCGTGAAGGGGGCCTACCTTGTGGCCCCAAAACGTGTCTTGAGGTTTTCCTCCTTAGAATCCTTTCAGTTCTTTTATCCTAGGTGACCCCTTGCCCTCTCTAAATCTTCCAGAGCTAAACCTGGAAGAGTCTCTTCAGGGAGGAGAACCGCCCCCTCCCCAGAGACGCCCCCCCACCTCCCGCCCCCACATTCTGAGTGTATGGTGCCTAAAAAAAACAAACCCTCAATAATGAGACAAACACCCCAGTTCAAAATGGGCGAAAGATTTAAACATTCACATCACCAAAGAAGATACAAGGATATCAAATAGGCATACAAAAAGATGTCCTGTATCAGTGCGTGCATGCTCACTCAGTCGGCTCTGTGTGACCCCCATGGACCGTAGCCCACCATGGAGCTGAGTGTCTTTATCTGTAAAATGGAGAGGCTGGGATAAGCTACTACATCCATGGCATTCTGACCTTCACAGAGGTATTCGTATCCTTCTACAGTCTAAGAGTGCCCAGCCCTTTTCGTTCCCCTACTCAGCTTTGTTCAGAGCAGTTTGATTTCATCTTTTTTATTTACTGGGCTTCTGGAATCTAAAAGGGTTTTACAACACGGGAGTAGATGTCGTCCAAGATTCACTCTAACTCTGATATTCTTTGCTTCGGGGCGAAATTGTGGCTTGGTCATTTCTAGAATTCTTAACACGTCATGCAGAGCTCACCCTTGCTGACAGGGGTTCTTATGACACATGCTTGTCGTGGTTCTGAGAACTCGACATACATTATACAATTTAATCCTCCCAGGCAGCTTGCCCCAGGATCCCACATCTGGTTGTTGCAGAGCTTGAACTCAGAGCTGTATGACCTGTGACAGGTACACTGAAGTGTAATGAGCTACACTGGGAAGCCGGGTGGGCATATAAATATATAGGGCAGCAGTTACAGATGTGCACAGCAGCGGGGGCAGGGGGTAGTGGTGTGTGCGTGTGTGTACATGCCTCCCTCTCTACGGTTCCTTTTTTCACACATTTAAATATATAGATAATTCACATGGAATGTCTATGAAAGTCTAAACCAGTTCTGTCCAATAGAAAAGAGAATGTGAACCATGTCATTTTAAGTTCTCTAGAAGTCACATTAAAAGTAAAAAGAAACAAGTAAAATTGATTTTTTAACATAATATATACAAAATGTAAACATGGAATAGGGCTTCCCTGGCTCAGATGTAAAGACTCTGCTTGCACTGCAGGAGACCCGGGTTCAGTCCCTGGGTTGGGAAGATCCCCTGAAGAAGGGCGTGGCGACCCACTCCAGTATTCTTGCCTAGAGAATTCCATGGACAGAGGAGCTTGGTGGGATCCTGTCCATGGGGTTACAAAGAGTCGGACATGACTGAGCAACTAACATACACACACATCCAAAATGTTATTATTTAAATGTGGAATAACTATAAGAATATGGATCATACTCTATTTCAACACTAAATTGTTAAACTGCAGTATATGTTTTATGCTGACAGCACATCTCAGTTCAGACTAGCCACATTTCAAGGGCTCATAGACATAGGTACTGTGTTTTACATTGGTGTTCAGTTACTGGAGTGGGTAGCCGTTTCCTCCGCTAGGGGATCTTTCTGACCCAGACGTGAAACCCACGTCTGCTGCACTGGCAGATGGATTCTTTACCTGAGCCACAGGTTTAAACCATCAAATGAAAAGATAAAGAAGAAACAGACAGCTCACTGTTTGTTGGGAAGGGGTGAGAGAATGAGTTCGTGCCCTTCTGCTGCTGCTGCTAAGTCACTTCAGTCGTGTCCGACTCTGTGTGACCCCATAGACGGCAGCCCACCAGGCTCCCTCATCCCTGGGATTCTCCAGGCAAGAACGCTGGAGTGGGTTGCCATTTCCTCCTCCAGTGCAGGAAAGTGAAAAGTGAAAGGGAAGTCGCTCAGTCGTGTCCGACTCTTAGCGACCTCATGGACTACAGCCTTACCAGGCTTCTCTGTCCATGGGGTTTTCCAGGCAAGAGTACTGGAGTGGGGTGCCATGGCCTTCTCCGCCATGCCCTTCTACCCTAGGCTTATTGATTTCTCAGTCTTTTGTCTCCTACATTGCCATCTTCTCTAGTTTGGGTGGAGGCCGGAGAAGTTGGGGTCCTTGTAAAACCAGCTGATGTTGATGCAGCGCCTGGCCTTTGTCCCTGAATCAGTGACACTTAAGGGGCAGCCTGTAAATACAGTGTTATCAGCCCTGGCTGATCAGTCTTCCCCACTGTGTCCTCTTCAAAAGCACGTGTACCTGGAGCCTCCGTCTCCACAGTCTCTGACTCTGCAGGCCATTTTCAGAAACAGGAATTGTGTGGGAAGGAACGACTCAGGGGGTGCAGATGCCGGTTAGCTTTATTTAAAAAAAAAAGTTTGAGAAATGAAAATGTCTTTCCTATTCTCCTATCCAAAATCCATTCCCAAAGACAATCCCTGGATATATTTCCAGATCTTTATTGCACATTCGAAAGTGTGTGTTTGCAAACATCTACATATGTATATGTATAGATAAATAGATAAACACATGCACACCTCTGTCAGTTTATCTCACAGAAATGGGCTTATGCTGTACATATGTTGCCTTATTCATTTTATTTTATCACAATATATTAGGTCAGTTCATAGAAATCAAACTCATTTTTAAAGTGCTGAATCATTGTCAGCTCATTTATTTCATGATTTAATTTCCCATTGATGAGCATTTATGGATTGGTTGGCTGGTTGCATTTGGTCTTATTACAGACAGTATTGCAGTTAAATCCTGTGCTTATTTTGTGGAACATTTGCCCAAGTATTTCTGTATGGGTAAATTCCAGAAGCAAAATTATAGGGTCAAATAACATGCCTATTTAAAATTCTGCTAGCTAAACCAAATTGCTCTCCAGCAAGTAAACTCTGTTTTTACCTTAAGGTGGGAAATAGGATTGAGAGTCTCAAAAATGAAGAAAGATTGTCAAAAATAAAACAAGACAAGGACTCTTACGTAAGCCCTGGCTTCCTCCTGCTGCTTCTACGCCTTTTTAAAAATAATGTCAAGAGGAAAACCTGAGTGAATATGGTAATTATAAAAACTGCTGTTAAGTTGGTTTGAAGCCTGAGGGACCTCTTTCAACTGTAAAGTTGACTGCGGGTTTCCTTTTTATCAGTTGTGTAGTGATAGGGAAGAAATCAACCTCATTTTGTCAGTTAAAAAAAATTATCGTAAGATAAAGACCCAAGCAGCTTTTCAGACTAGTTTTTTCCAGTGCGCAGACAGCATATGAAGATCATTCTATAGAGTTCCGTAGTGTGGAAGCTTGGAGAGTAATGTATACCGAGTTTTGATCTTCCTTCCAGCCTGGATGTAGACATGGGTACTCTTCTTCCTTAGTCGCCAGACCTCATGCATCTTTCCTTCAGATTTTGCCTTCTAGGGGACTTCCCTGGTAGCTCAGTTAGTAAAGAATCCACCTGCAACGCAGGAGACCCTGGTTCAATTTCTGGGTCAAGCAGATCCACTGGAGAAGGGATAGGCTACCCACTCCAGTATTCTTGGGCTTCCCTCATGGCTCAGCTGCTCCTGTAATGCAGGAGACCTGGGCTCGATCCCTGGGTTGGAAGATCCCCTAGTGAAGGGAACAGCTACCCGCTCCAGTATTCTGGCCTGGAGAATTCCATGGACTGTATAGTCCACAAGGTCGCAAAGAGTCATACATGACCGAGCAACTTTCACTTTCTTTTCACTTTATTTGCCTTCTGAGTCTATTCGTGGAAATAACTCTGGAAGCCCCTGCATCAGCCCTGACCTTGAAAGAGAAAATGAATCTAATGGTCTCAGTTCTACATCAGTCAAAGTCTTAGGTCTTGCTGGTTGCATCTCTCAACCCTTGATTTGGATAAAAAAAAAATTTGATTTGAGGCAAGAAGCGGCCCATTTTTAAAATATAAAACACTGGCAGAGAAAGTAGCTGTATTGTACATTGATAGCCAGCTGTTACTAGTCTGATCTTTCCTCCGTCAAAGGCAGACTTCTCATTGCTGTTCGTGGCTCTTACGAACATGAGTCGCTTCCCAGCAGTACAAAATAACAAGTACCAGGCCTACACAAAGTGATTTCAGCCGGAGCGTGGGCCTCTGATCTGAGCTGAGCCCGGCCCTGGTAGAGCCTGTAAAGCGCGATGTTACGTTCCATCTGTTGCTTTACAGCAACCGTGCAGCTGTATTGGCAAGACAGTAAATACAGTGACTAGCACGGTAAGTCCCCGGATGGGAACCTTCAGGTTGCACACGAGCAGAGCTGCACACACGCTTTCACATGTCCCTTCACGTGAGTGAGTTCACCTGTCTGGCACGCGTTGTCGTGTGCATGCGCCGCCCCCCCCCCGCCACGTGCCTGTGTTTTTGTGTACCTTACAGTACTGCAGAGTACAGTAGTACCGTGCTAGTGCAAAATACAAGTGTTCCTTTATTTGGTACTAGTTCAAGAACTTCTTAGAATATGCAACCTTAGATTCAAATACTTCTTTAAACATTATATCTCAAGTCTATAAAATAACTTCACTCTGGAGAATTTTGAATGGGAATGTGCATTAGCTATTACAGATACTGGATTTTAGATTAAAAATCAGATATCCAGTGACTTCACTGTGACCACATTTGTTAAAACTGAGTTCAATTTTGTGTGTGGTCTTTAAGATTTCATTGGATCCTTAGTACATATATTTATTTCAGCAGATATGACATTCTTGTGGGAAAAGTATTATAAACTTATCACAGTAGAGTACTATATAGCCAATGTGTTAGTTGGGTACCTAGGCTAACTTTGTTGGACTTAGGAACAAATTGGACCTACAAACAGATTCTCAGGACAGAACTCGTTTGTGTACAGGAAACTTACTGTACAGGGTATTTCAGGTAAATGTAAATTTGATGGGATTTCATTGTATGCCTAGGTAATTTCCCACAGAATGGTGCTGAAGAGCTAAATTACAACAAATGGTAAGGTGTGACAAAAAATTCTACTTGGTCTTGTCCTGGAGCGATAGGTTACAATGACAGTCTGTTGTAGCTCCATGTGGCCGCTGCTGTGGGATCTGGGTCTGTCTGATACCCATGCTCCACTGTTGAATACTGCGTTCCTGCCTCCCATCTGGCCTTCCCGTAGTGGCTGGAGGAGCTGATGTCTGATATACTCAGTGCTTGGCTTAACTGAGAAGCACTGGGAATTTTCTCGTAAAAATAGAAGATATTACCTGGTTCTTTCTTTTCCTCCTTTCATCTCCTTTTCTCAACCCTTGCTGCAGACTTTCTCTCCCTCTTCTGTCCCTCCTCCCTGTCTCTCGTCCACTCCCACTCTGTTCTTCTTTCCCTTCCTCCTCCCAATTTAACTGGGAAGTACAGAGCACTCAACATGGCCTCCTGTATATTCCTTCCCTAATAATACATGGTAGTATTGAGTTTCTGATTTACTGCTTCAATTTTGCTGGATAAATTAAATTTGCAGGGATCCGAATTTACTCAGTGATAGGCTTAAGAGCTGTCGGCTGCTTGGGGGGTGTGTGTGCATGCGTGCGTGCACATCTATAAAACCAATAATCTGGCCAAATGTATTTCTAAATCTTCTAGTTTTCTTATAAACATTTTAGAGTTTTAATATGAGGGAAAAAAAAAGTGTGGCAGAGACAGCTACAGACATGTGGGCTGTGTTTACTCACAAATTGAAATATTGCAAAGGACAATTCAGAATGGCAGGTTTCCGGTGGAAATTAGATTTTACTACAAGCTAAACTGGATATTACTAGCTCTTGTTCTTATCACTGGCACAATTAGAGTTTGCTGGACACTCTCAGTCCAGATCTGGGAGAAGATCCAAAACTTCGGAAATTAGGGGTCAGGAGCCTGCCAAATGTGTTTGTGCTATGTTGTCCAACTGTTTAACTGGTAAAACTTTACATACTAATATTTCAATATAAGAAGGAGTTTGGAAGCCAAATGCTGTGTCCATTTTGCTGGTCAGAGTCTTACTGAATTCTCCGGATATCAGCATAAAATAAAGTTAATTTTAGAGGCACTCAGGTGAATGGGGTACAGCCCCAATTAGAAGTGGCACTGAACTGAAATACACAGACATTTCTCATTTTTATCTAAACTGATAATTTTTTTATATATTGAGTAAAAACAGTTTCTTGTTGTATTACATATGTGAGCCCTCAATCAGAACGCAGTAAAAATATTAGAAGCTTTTAGTTTAAAATGATACCTACTGCCCTTCTCTGTTTCTTACTAAAAAGGTGAAACCCCCAGCACTTATAACTGGCAATGAAATAATTATCTGAATTATGTGAAAGGACCCCATTTAGCCAGAACCAGATTTAAAACCCCGTTTGGTGATTCAGCTCTCGTGTGCACCTGGAAATAAACAGACCTTGCTGCCCCTCCCTCAGTCCCTTGTTTAGAAACACCGAGCTGATCTTAGTTCAAAAAATAGTCAGCTGTTTCCACCACAGATCCTAGTGAGATCTCCACAGTGGACTGACTCCCCTCTGCCATCAGTGTTACAGCTCTTTCTCTCCTGGGTATGGGTACAAATACCAGGAAAACATATGTACCAAAAGAGATCAGGGGAGGTGAGGAGAACAGGGTATTTAGTAGGTGGAAATAGAGACATGAGAGCAGTGTGCGGGGAAACATGCGAGACACTAAGATTGATCTAAGAGCTACTCAGAGGCTGTTAAACGCTTACAGAATGGGCCAAAGTAATGTCTGCATTTTGTTAACTACACATTGTCTGTCTGGGGAGACTGTCCTTCTTAGAAGAATGAGATAAACTAAAGGAATAAAATTCTTGTTACTTTTGAAAAAAAAACTACCAAACAAGCAACAGTCTCTAGAAGCCTAAAAAATGATATAAAACTCTGAAAATGATTAACTAGCAAAACCAGAAGAAATTTCTAAAAATCAGTAGACTAACTCAAGACAGTGCTAGAAGACATACTCTCTAAAAGAGAAACAGTGGAATCAACACAAGTGTCCATCAACAGATGAATGGTTAAAGAGGATGTGTGTGTGTGTGTGTGTGTGTGTGTGTGTGTGAGATACGCACAACGGAATATTCCTCAGCCATAAAAAAGAATGAAATAATACCATTTGCAGCAACATGGATGGGTTTAGAGATTATCATACTAAGTGAAGTTAATCAGTCAGAGAAATACAAGTATCATATGATATCATTTATTTGTGGAACCTAAAAAAAATCATGCAAAAGAACTTATTTACAAAACAGAAATAGACTCACAGACATAGAAAACAAACTTATGGTTACCATAGGGGAAAGGGAGGGAGGGATAAACTAGATCTTGGGATTAACAGATATACTCTACTATATATAAAATAGATTTTTATAAAAAGGAAAGCAATGACCTACTGTATAGCACAGGGAGCTATATTCAATACCTTATAATAACCTGTAATAGAAAAGGATATGGAAAAGAATATATATATATATTACTGAATCACTTTGCTGTACACCTAAAAATAGGACAACATTGTAAATCAACTATACTTAATTTACATAAGAGAAAAATAAGAGAGAAACAAAATAAGAGAGAAAATAAGAAATAAGAAAAGAGAAATAAAAATAAGAGAGAAACAAGAGGCAACAAGAACTGAACATCCTGAAATGTAGAAACAGTAACTGAAATGGAAAGGGAGATACATAAAATGTGAAATTATAAAGAAATCAAGTACAGTAGCACAATTGAAATCTGAGAATAGGCAGTAAAAAGAATTAATATAGGAAATGGAATCTTTGATGTGAAGGACAGTATTGAGAAGTTCTCACAGAACACTGATGAACAAAATTGTCCGTGGTTTAAACGGTAAGAAAAGGACAAATATGAAGACTAGAGAATGGGAATCTGGCATAAGAAATCAATGGTCTTGACATGCGATAATCAAAAACATAGACTAAGACATGACTTGAGTATATGGATTGAAAGATCTCACAATATTTTGACGAAAATCATTACAGAAGAGAAAAACCAGTAGTTTGGGATGCTCAGGGCTATGGGTACAGAACTCAAATCAACTTAGATAAGCTAAAGACTAAGGAATTTGTTAGCTCACATAAACGGTGATTCCAGAGATAGATGAGCTTCAGAGTTGGCTTGATGTATAAGCTGCAGCTCCATTTTGCTGAGACTCTCTTCATTGTGGTGGCATCTTTGAAGACTGTCTTCCCTCATGGCCAAGTGGTTCTGGTAGTTCCAGGTTTTGGACAAAGAACACATTCTTTTGTCCCAGAGTTCCAAATAGGTGTACTGAGATTCATCCTCAGAACTGTTATGACACATGCCTACATTTAAACCAAGGAATGAGACCAGAGAAGATTTGCTGATCAGATGGTGGTCTGAAGAACATCAGACTGACATAAAGCTCACCCTGGGACGTGTTAGAATTGCATAGAGAAAGAAAAAAGCCTGTGAAGACCAATAAACTTATTTGAAAGCCATACAAGAAGAAAGGAAAATCAGGCTGACCTCAGACTTCTCTTTTATTCTAAAAGTCAGAAGAGAATAGAGAAATGGCTAGATTTGTGAGGGAAAGTCTGTGACCCCAGAACATAGAGGTTCCAATATGTAAGGATTCCATTACTGTCTTGTTTGTTTGTTAAATACCAATTGGGCATGCTTGATTTGACTGAGAGGGATATCAAAATTAGCACATCAAGAATAGGTGACCACAGATTGTAAATTGGTGCAGCCACTATGGAATACAGTGTGGAGGTTCCTCAAAAAACTAAAAATAAAGTTCCCATGTGATCCGCCAGTTGCACACCTGGGATACACCCAGACAGAACTATAGTTCAAAGAGGTACACACACCCCTGTGTTCATAGGATGACTATTTACAATAGCCAAGACATCGAAACAACCTCAGTGTCCACTGACAGATGAATGGATAAAGAAGATATATGTGGTGTATACACTGGGATAGTAGCCGTTGAAAAGAATAATGCCATTTGCAGCAACAAATGGATGGAGCTGAAGAAAATCATACCAAGCCAATTAAGTCATAAAGAGAAGGACAAATACCATACGATAGCCCTTCTACAGAATCTAAAATACAACACAAATGAACATACACACAAAACAGAAAGAGACTCAGAGACGTAGAGGACCCACTTGTTGCCAAAGGTGGGGGTGGGGAGGGAAGTACTGGGAGTTTGGGATTAGCAGATGCAAACTGTTATATATCGGATGGGTCAACAGCAAGGTCCTGCTGGATAGCACGGGGAGCTATATTCAGTATCATGTGATAAACCAGGAATGGAAAAGAATAGGAAAACGAGTGTATTTGTATCAACTGAGGCAGTTTGCTGTACAGCAGAAATGAACACAGCATTGTAACTCAACTATACTTCAATAAATTTTTTTTTTTTAAAAGAAAAGAATGGGTGACCACAGCACGAAAGGACTAATGAGATTCCCTGTGGGACACAATATCTACAGACACCCAGCTCTTCACAGAGGTTCTGAGAACCGTGGCTTCAGCAGCCTTCACCTGTTGGTACTGGCCATCTAATGACCCGGTAGGAATGTGGTCGAACTAGTATATTTTTCACAACAGCATCTGGATGAAGCTTAAAAGCAAATAATTCCATTATAAATTAATGGTCCTTATTATGAGAATAGCCCTATAATTGGACTTCAGAAATTCCCCTGAAGAAGCTTCAGGCAGAGTGTACCATCAGATTTAAAAGTCTAATTAAATGGGTCTAAAATTATGTTTCATTTTAGGCCACCTATGACTAGAAAGAAATGGTTTCCAAAGGCCTTTAAATAAAGAAGAGGAGTCAGTCAAAGGAAAGATGAAATAGAAAGGGAGATGAATGGGATAAGGAACAATTATAAAGATGTAAAATGGAGTAGCCAAATTACAGCCCCCTTCGGAGGCACAAAGCGAGAACTGACACTTAGGAGGACTGAGGAAATGATACAAAAGGCAAATTTGGGTAAACTTTCAAGTGGGATACATACCTTTCTATGTAATTCCTGACATTTTCCCATTTTTCTTTTAATCCTGAAATGTTCTGTTTAAAGATTATCTATATTAATACAAAAAAAAAAAAAAAACTGGAGTCAATCAACATGTTCCACATGAGTGAAATTGCTTTGTAAATAACCTCTATCAGTACGATTTATGAGGAGGGTGGAAATAGGAAAGTGCGTGCTGTGCAGCTCTTAGAAGTGAGAGTGCCCACCGGCATGTTACTCGTGTTGCTGGATGTCACTGTGTTGTTAATATCACTGCCTCTGCTACTCGTTGTTAAGATATTGACACACTTCCAGTTTTCCCGGTGCTAAAAGACCCACTGCCCCGAGAAGCCCAGTTTCCTACGTGCCCCTGCCTCTCTCTCCGCAGATCACCAGGGCTTCCCTAGGATCCAGCTGAAGGGTGTCCAACTCTTTGCGACCACGTGGACTGCAGCACGCCAGGCTTCCCTGTCCATCACCAGCTCCCAGAGTTTACTCAAACCCATGTCCATTGAGTCGGTGATGCCATCCAACCATCTCATCCTCTGTGGTCCCCTTCTCCTCCTGGCTTCAATCTTTCCCAGTCTAATGAGTTGGCTCTTTGCCTCAGGTGGCCTAAGTATTGGAGCTTCAGCATCAGCCCTTCCAGTGAATATTCAGGGTTGATTTCCTTTAGGACTGATTGCTTCGATCTCATTGCTGTCCAAGGGACTCTCAAGAGTCTTCTCCAACACCGCAGGTACTGAAGGGTTACTGGCTAGCATATCAGGGTTATCCAGAATCATGCTCCAGCCCTTTCATGTTTAAAACAAAAAAATTTCTAAATACTATCGCAGGCTATGGAGATGCTTTCCTAACAATATCCGTTTGTATCAACTCCTGTACTCTCTTCAGTCCCCGGAAGTCATCCTCTGCTCTGGCGGTGGATCCTTCCAGCTACCCTTTGCCGGTGTCAGGAAGATCATTTTTCTCTTTATACCAGAGGCCTTCTACCAGTTCCCAACTGGCCGCTGATTTTTATCCTATTTCCCAGGCCTTGCAGGCTCCCGGAAATGAGTTAAAACTAGGAATTGAACATCTTTGCTGTGAAACTCTTCCTTTGCTTTGGTTTTGTTTTTTCAGGCAAGTGGTTAGCATATCATTCACCTGTTAGCCATCTTGGCACAGAAATGTCCACCAAGCGTGGTACCCAGAATGGCCCCTAAACATGTTTAAATATGCACCTAATTTGTTTTGTTATAATGGGTCACGAGATTTTGCACTGTAATTAAGATAATGAACCTGAAACTTACGGAGGTACAGTGGATAAGAGTCCACCTGCCAATACAGGGGACACGGGTTCTATCCTTGTTCTGGGAAGATCCCACATGCCGCAGAGCAGCTAAGCCCATGTGCCACAACTGTTGAGCCCGTGCTCCACGGTAAGAAAAGCCACCGCATGAGAAGCCTGTACACGGCAGCTAGAACGTAGCCCCCGCTCACCACAACTAGAGAAGCCAGCACACGGTGGTGAAGACCCAGCAGAACCAAAAATAAATTTAAAAACTGCTTATAAAATAAAGTGAACCTTAAAATAAGTTATTCTGGATTATCTGGATAGGCCCCATCTAATGATATGAAAATTTTTTTCTTAATTTTTTAAAAATTTTATTTTAGTTTGGAGAATAGTTGATTTACAATGTTGTGTTAATTAAAGTTCAGTTCAGTTCAGTCGCTCAGTCATGTCCAACTCTTTGCGACCCCATGAACCGCAGCATGCCAGGCCTCCCTGTCCATCACCAACTCCTGGAGTCCACCCAAACCCATGTCCATTGAGTCGGTGATGCCATCCACCCATCTCATCCTCTGTCATCCCCTTCTCTTCCTGCCCTCAATCTTTCCCAGTATCAGGGTCTTTTCAAATGAGTGAGCTCTTCACATCAGGTGGCCAAAGTACTGGAGTTTCAGCTTCAGCATCAATCCTTCAATGAACACCCAGGACTGATCTCCTTTAGAATGGACTGGTTGGATCTCCTTGCAGTCCAAGGGATTCTCAAGAGTCTTCTCCAACACCACAGTTCAAAAGCATCAATTCTTCGGCACTCAGCTTTTTTCACAGTCCAGCTCTCACATCCATACATGACTACTGGAAAAACCATAACCTTGACTAGACGGACCTTTGTTGGCAAAGTCTCTGCTTTTGAATATGTTGTCTAGGTTGGTCGTAACTTTCCTTCTAAGGAGTAAGCGTCTTTTAATTTCATGGCTGCAATCACCATCTGCAGTAATTTTGGAGTCCAGAAAAATAAAGTCAGCCAATGTTTCCACTGTTTCTCCATCTATTTGCCATGAAGTGATGGGACCAGATGCCATGATCTTAGTTTTCTGAATGTTGAGCTTTAAGCCAACTTTTTCACTCTCCTCTTTCACTTTCATGAAAAAAGTTAGTTTCAGGTGTACAGCAAAGTAATTTAGTTATACATATGCTCAGACGGTAGAGAATCTGCCAGCAATGCAGGAGACCCAGATTCAATCCCTGGGCCAGAAAGATCCCCTGGGAAAGGGAATGACGACGCACTCCAGTATCCTTTCCCAGAGAATCCCATGGACAGAGGAGCCTGGCAGCCTGCAGTCCATGGGGTCGCGAAGAGTTGGACACAACTGAGTGACTAACACTTTCATTTTCATACATGAATCTGTTCTTTTCTAAATTTTATTTCCCATACAGGTTATAACAGAGTAGTAAGTAGAGGTCCCTGTGCTGTACAGTAGGTCCTTGTTGGTTATCTATTTCATATATTGAAGAAGGAAATGGCAACCCACTCCAGTATTCTTGCCTGGGAAATCCCATGGACAGAGGATCCTGGCGGGCTACAGTCTATGGGGTCGCAGCAGAGTCAGACACGACTGAGTGACTAAAACCAAGTTTGTTTTCTAAGTCTGTGAGTCTGTTTCTGTTCATAAGCTCTTTAAAAGAGAACTTTCTCAGGCTGGAGGCAAAAGAGATGGGACAGAAGAGGAAGTCAGATTCCAAGCGTGAGAAGGATTTGACCCACTGTCACAGCCTCTGAGATTAGAACCAGAGAGAGGCCTCTGGAGGGGGCGGAGGGCCACTGACAGCCAGCAAGAAATCAGGAACCTCCATAAAACAGCCACATGGAACTGGGTTCAGCCAACAACCCAAGTGAGACGAGAAGCAGATCCAAACCTCCAGAGTGGAATGCAGCCCTTCGTGAGACTCTAAGCAGAGAACCAGTTAAGCCAAGCCATACCTGGACGTGTGATCTGCAGAACTTTGAGATGAATCCTGACTGTTGCTTTAAGCCACAAAATTGGTGGTAATCCGATACAGCAGCAGCAGCAGGCCAACACACCGATATATAAAATAATAACAACACAACAACAACAAATACACCCGGCAGGATGGGATGGAAGCAGTGGTAAATGCTGCAGAACACACTGTTCATCATGGCTGGGGAAGTGTTTTCAGTCTGGGATTCTCTCCACGGTGAGCCACTAGTTCTGAAGGCCAGGAGGACCCAGAGCGAGTCTGTACTCAGCACTCGGCTAAGAGTTTACATAGGATCGGGTGTCTGGGGGAAAAACGGATGTATCATTCTGTGTAAGAAAAGTTGTTTTAGAGATGGGCTGTTTTAACAAAGGGGCTTCTCTGGTGGCTCAGTGGTTAAGAATCCTTCTGCCAGTGCAGGAGACTCGGGTTTGATCCCTGGGTTGGGAGGATCCCCTGGAGAAAGAAATGGCAACCCACTCCAGTATTCTTGCCTGGAGAATCCCATGGACAGAGAAGCCTAGTGGGCTACAGTCCTTGGGGTCTTAAAAGAGTTGGACACAACTTAGCGACTAAAACAGTAAAAAAAAAAAAAAAAGTCTTAACAAAGTGGCCTTGTGCACTGCTGTGATTCAAAGAGAGTGAGCGTATTTGTAGATTCTTGTTTGTTTTCCTAAGGTTACTGTTGTGTATAGTAAGAAATTGGTGAGAAGAAGAAGTTATACAAAGGGGAGATTGTTTTGACAGTAGGTCCATGCTGTCCCATTTGTGTGTAATTTCTTCTGGTACAACTGTAAAACTTTGACAAGCTTTTCAAGATGTATTAGCAGAGTTCTGGGTGTTATTTATGAAAGCTGCTTACATCAGGCTTCAACTCGACTTAAAGGTCCAGCGAGTTGCTTTGTGCCATGGATTACACTGGTGACATGGAAGTTTGCTAATATATGCTGGAATTCCATAAAGGTTGGCACTCTGGAGCCAGCCTGCCTGGGTTTAAATCCCAGCTCTTTCACTGACTAGCTGTGTAGTCTTGGGCCAGTTACGGAACTTCCCTATACCTCAGTTTCCTTTTCTGTGAAAATGGATGATAAGAGGGCCTCTCTCGTAGTGTACTGTGAGAACTTTATGTGCTCAAACTACCACCTAGCACCTTGATCAGCAGCAACAAGTGTTAGCTATAATTATGTTTGTTATGCTGTCCCTAAACATGCAAACATTCCTGAAACTGGGTCTTCCTGACTCCTTGTACGTGAAAACCAGTTGAGCCCAAGGATCTCTAACTGCAGATCACCTACCCGTTGTGTGCCAGCAGGCCACACCAGGAGGTCCAGTTACCTGGCATCCCTTTCTGTCGCTTCTTACTGTTATTTTCCACTTCACATTGGTGGAGCTTTACCGATAATGGGGCCTTATATTACTTACCAGATAAATCTTCATTTTTTAACACCTTAAAAGAACATTCCCTATCTGTTCTTTTATGAAATGATGTTTCATAAGATAATAGGCATGCTGTGGTATAGCAGAATAATATTAGAATAACTTTGGAAATGATAGGTTTAGTTTCCTTACTCAGGATTTGTCAGAGCCTTTATTATTAATATGAATTTTCAATGTCCAAGGATATATAGTGCATTTCTCGGCAAACATTTTTGACCATGGAACATATTTTCCAAGATATGCCTCTTCGAATTTCCTAGAAGTGTTCTAAAAGATTTTATAGTTCCAAATATATGTATCTACGTCTGTTTACAAGTTTCCCCGGTGGCTCAGTGGTAAAGAATCTGCCTGCCAATACAGAAGGTGGGCTTCAAGCCCTGGGTTGGAAAGATCCCCTGGAGAAGGAAATGGCAACCCACTCCAGTCTTCTTGCGACTAAGCAACAGAAATGTACGTTTACCCAGATTCGACTTAGATAAAGCAAGGGAGAGTCTAATTCTTATTTTTTAGGTTAAAAACGGCCCTTGTTAGGGCAGGTTAATGACTTTTCCCAGTAGTCCTTCTCTGAGATAGATAATGAAGATGTCATTGTACAAGGACATGATCCTCTACTTGGCAAAGACTGGGTCATCAAATGCATGTTGAATTGGGCAGTCCACGTGTCATCCATAAAGTTAGCGCGGCCTTTTTAAAAAACAGCTTGTAGGGGCCTTCCCAGGCGGTCCAGTGGCTAAGACTTTGTCTTCCAGTGCAGAGAGCGCAGGTTTGATCCCTGGGGAAGATCCCAGGTACCTCATGACCAAAAAACGAAAACATAAAACAGAAGCAATATTGTAACAAATTCAATAAAGGTTTTTAAAAGCGGGGAAAGGAGAGTGTGGGCAAATTGGGAGAGTAGCATAGAAACATACACACTACCATATGTAAAATAGATAGCCAGTGGGAAGTTGTTGCATACTACGGGGAGCTCACAGTGGTGCTCTCTGTGACGACCCGGGGGCGGAATATGTGTGGGGTGGAGGGGAGGCTCAAGAGGGAGGGGACACATGGATACTTATGGCTGACTCATGTTGTTGTACAACAGAAACCAGCACAACATTGTAAAGCAATTTTCCTCCGATTACGAATAAATTTTAAAATAATTTTTAGAAGACTTAAAAAAATACTTAAAAAATAAAACAGCTTGTACTTTCAGCCAGCACCACTTATTGAGGTGGTAACTTCTATAAGGTTACCCCCTCTGTGAAGAAGTTCCTTCCTTTTGTTCTGAACTTACCTCTTCCAAATGCTTCTTTGATTTGGTATTCAAGAGAAGTGAACACAACCAAGTTGCTTCTTACCGATTTTGTAGGCTTCAGCCTTCTCACCTTCTTGGTGTTTTCCTTTCTAAAGTAAAAAGTCCTCATTCTTCAGGCTTTCAGTTGACTGTGAAGATACTACACTATTGCAGGCTAACAAATTAGCCTGCCACAGTTTCATGGATGCTGGCAGAAGACAGAAGACTCCTGGGTTAGAGACAAAGGCTACTTTATTACTCACTGCAATGGTAGTAGCTAATTACATATTTATTAGAGTTCCTGGTTTAAAACCTGCCTGTCCCGTCACTCATGCAACTCTGGACCATCTCTGTTTTTCTCACCACCGTATCCCTAACAGCTCACATGGCATGGTGCAGAGCGGGCACCGAGTAAATAAATAATGAATGCATGAACACAGTACCGTCTCTCTAGCTCAGAGCCTATCTGTCATTCTGAGTCGCAGAATGGGCCAAATGCATTATTTGGGTCCATGCCTTCCTCTGAACAGTTTTGTTGTGTTTCTCCCTGTTCTCACAACCTCAAAATTTGTCTTTACTGCGGTTTGATCATTTTTTATTTCATATTCCCGTGCATGTGTGCTATCATTTCGGTCGTGTCCAACCCTGCGACCCTATGGACCATAGCCCACTAGGCTCCTCTGTCTCTGGAATGTCCCAGGCAAGCACACTGGACTGGGTTGCGATTTCCTTCTCCAGAGGATCTTCTCAACCCACGGATTGAACCTGTGTCTCTTACAGCTCATGCACTGGCAGGCGAGTTCTTTCTACTAGCACCCCTGGGAAGCCTATTCGCAGGAAGCACTTAAATTTTAATTTAGAGATGTTACATCATTTTACTAATTGAAATGATGTAGACATATTACATGGTACCAGTCCTAGATATTCCTGCTAGCATTGTCCATTTGGGTAATTCTGATGTTTCCATTTAACTGACTTGCATCATAAGGAAATGAAAGGTGCTGAAAGCTGGGACTCCGATGGTGTTTCAGTTATCTTTTGCAAACCTAGATGGTTAAGATTATTCTGGGCACTGTGGAAGATGGCAAAGTGAAACAGCACTTCTCACTTACACATACATACCAAGGTCTGTGGCCAGGACCTCAAAGAGGTTAGAGTTTGTATGAGCGAATAACACAGACTTGGTGTGTTCGCACGTAATCATGGTAAGCAAGCTGCATTAGAATCTCATGAGGCATGTGTCAGTGCTAAGCTACATGGTACAGATTTAAATACCGCATGGGAGTTTGACATTACTCTGAACTGGACTACAATACTAGAGATTTCATGAAGTTCACTCTGGGCTGGATTTTGAAGCTCTTAGATTGAATCTTTAACCAGAAGTTCATTAGGCAGGCCACAGAAGTTGCAGCGTGCCCTTGGAAACGTGAGAGCTGGCTGGAGCGGTAGGCATCAAATGGGAAAGCGTGTGTTCCATGCACGCTCACCACGGGGCCGCAGCCTTTCTGTCTCCTCTTCCATTCAGTTTAGCCGTGTGTGCGTAGTGAGGAAGCCACACCTTTGGGCAACTACAGCTGGGATTGGGGGGGGTGGGGCAGGCAGAAGACGGGGCCCTTCTAAGGAGGATCCATGAAGTAAATAAACTCCGAAGGAAAAGCTTGGAACGCCAGCCCATGTACTCATAAATTCCAGCTATTCCCAGAGATGAAAGGGAAGTGAGAGGACCGGGAACAATAGGCAGGGGTGTTCCCTGGGACCTTCTGACCGCCTGTTTACAGCAGAGGAGGAGCAGCGGGGCTGCCCAGATGGCAGGGCCAACGCGAGAACGAAGCTTCCTCGCCCTGAGACCTCCTTAGGAAATCCTGTTTGTGACGGTGACTTCACTGCAAAGTGATCAGGAGCGCTCCCCTGGGTCGTACAAGCTCACTTCTAAAACCGTGAACAACCATGGTTTCTAATGAGTTTGAAATCTTATTATCATGCGCTTTCAGCAAGATAGAAACGGAATCAGGTGAGGCTTGGGTCAGACCTTATTTTGCAAGCCTCTGCCTATCTTGCCTATCTTTCTTGTGCCGCTGACATGCTGGTCACACAATAGCTGAACTGTGAGATAAGCCTCATCTTTCTTTTCCTGTGTCGGTATGTTAGGGAATGATGGTTCTGATGGCCTTTAAAAGCAGGAAAAGGCAAAGCCCCGTGACACCATGTCTTTGGCACTGCATTGCTTCAGTAAGAGAACTATCTTGAAAGCCTGCGAAATGCAGATTAAGATTGTTGAGAGCTGGGTCAAAACACCATCAAATCCAAAGCCGATTGACCAGAGGGCCCTCTCTGAAAAGACCCACTTTTTACATCCACCTTGGAGTCTACCCTTCTCTCCTCTTTTCCTTCCGCCACTTAAGTGCTTTTGGACCTGGGGATGGGGGCGTCTGCTTTCTGCGCCAAGCCTCATGAAATGGGATTTGTCTTCCATCGCAGACAGGTGGCCAAGCTGTTACAGAGAGAGGGCTTTGGCCCCCTCTGGATACGTGGCCCTGTGACGGAGCAGCGCCAGGCCACATGTCTGACCCCGTGGGCAGCCTCAGATGGTGACAGCTTCGGTTAGTTCGTGCGGAGTTCCCCTAACTGACAACAGAGAGCAGGAGCGCAGCTGCCCTCCAGTGCTTCTGTGTGATAGGAAGAGATCTCTGAAACAGAACACGGCTGTCCCTTCCTCCCTCTGTCCCAGGATGGGCCAGGCACTGGGAAAGGAATTTAGACCTTCTCAGACCATGCTTATTGTTATTATTTTGGCTTGTGGGATTTTAGTTCCCTGACCAGGGACTGAACCCAGGCCCTTGGCCGTGAGAGCACAGAGTCCTAAGACTGGAGCACCGGAGAATTCCCCCATTACCTAATACAGCCTTCCGCACTTATGATATGCATCAGGAACAGATTTCACAAGCCTTTTTCCTAGGAGACTAGATTAGTCATTAGGGTTAATTATTCAGTAGTTAGAGGAAACCGTGATGGAGAAAAAAACCAACTTCTGGAAGCCAGGAAGCAGAGGGCCTTATAACTTCACATTGCTCCGTGAAGAGAATGCGCAGTGCAGTCTTTGCACCCAAAAATCTAATCATGGTTGGAACTCTCCAGACATCAAAAACATCCCCTCCTTAGCTTTAAACGGCCTCCGGTTCCAACCCCACATATTCTTAGGGAGCATCCTTCTCCCACCTCCTTAGCTTTAAACGGCCTCCTGTTCCAACCCCACATATTCTTAGGGAGCATCCTTCTCCCAGAGGAAATACAGTTGGATTGTCGTGAGAAAAGAACCCTGGGTCTTCTGTGCTGTTGGCTTCAGCAGACTCTGCCGAATCTCTACTGGTGAGATAATAAAATTACCACTTCCAGAAATGTGAAGGAAAGAAGCCTTTTGGTTTCGAGTTCCTCATCTAACCACTACACAGCATTGATAGAAAAAATCTGGACCCAGTTCACTGCTTTTGCCTTCCACTCTCCCCCTAAGGGCCCACGTGGAAAGCAAATTTGGCCTTGTTTCCTTAGCATCCTCTGGGCCCAATCCTTGTCTTTCATCATCTTTCCTAAAGCTGATATGACAATTCCGCAGGGAAGAAGCAAACAGTACACTTGGATGAACTCTACAAAACTCAAAAGAATTTTCCGCTTCTCCCTGATTCTGAAGTGATTTTCTGTATTTAAGAAAAAAGAAATGAGGATAGTTCTGGTCTGAACGGTTCCATATTGTTTATATCATATTGGTGATATTTTAAACTGGGCAGAGAAAGCATACAGATTGTTGGGCTTCCTAGGTAAAGAATCTGTCTGCCAATGCAAGAAGTGCAGGAAACTCAGGTTCAATCCCTGGGTCAGGAAGATCCCCTGAAAAAAGGAAATGGCAACCCACTCCAGTATTCTTGCCCGGAAAATTCCATGGACAGAGGTGCCTGGTAGGCTACAGTCCATGGGGCTGCAAAGAGATGAACATAGCTGAGCACACGGGCACATACAGATTATAAGATAGTGGTTGGCCTGCTTTAAGGAACCCAAATTGTAAATACCCTTGAAAAGTACTCAAAAATTCCAGTTATTACCAAAGATGAAGGGGAAGTGAACAGATCTCATCAACTGCTTCTTCTGTGTCATCCTCTAGGTTAAATGTCAGCACCTCAGAGAGGCCTTTTCTGACCACTCTTCTCTTCTTCATCAGAGCATTTTATTTTCTCTTTTGCACTCAATTATTTAATGGCCATTTCTCTTTCTTCCTCCCTGAAATCCAAGGGACCACATCAAGGTCAGGGCCCATAGCATTCATGCCCTCCTGAATTCCCTTCGTCTGGCACAGTGAAGCACACACATCCCAGACCCCCAGGAGTGCTGAAGGAATGAATAAGCTATGGAAGTACGGCAAGCTGGCTTCATGTTCTTGGTGAGCTCCCAGCTCTTAGGGATCTCCTCTTTTCTTTTCTCAGATTCAACTAAAGAATGCTACTTGATCTCAACATCCAGCTTATCAGGGTTGGTTCCATTCATTAATTTTTCTTTAAAAAAAAAAAAAAACTAGAATTTTTGTTCAGTCGGAGTCTCAGGTCCAGTAATAGTTCCATATCTGAAGAGTGCAATGTAGTGAAGGGGTTGCAGGAAGCAGTTTTGGAACATTTAATTTTGTCTCTATCGCTTCTTGGCTGGGTCGTGGTGACTCATTATTAACCATCTCTCCCACCTCAGTTTCCTCACCTGTAAAGTGATGATATTAATATAGAGTTCTCACCTAGTGTGGACCTGAGGTTAAATTAAACAGCACATGTAAAGCAGTGAGCTTTCTGTTTCACGTTGCATATGCATAGTAAACTTTAACCCCTGTCATTTTGTTCATATTGTTAAAGGACCTGGGTGTATCATTTTTTCTAGAACAGGATAAGGGGTGGCTTCCTGTCAGAGGTAACCCTGGACATTAGGAGTATTCAAGGTCAGAAAGCCTAGGACCTGGAGTACTGGATCCCACAGAGCCTCCTGCCTGAGGGCACTGGGCGGTATGGCCAAATGACTCAATATTGAAGTAATGACTAATCGTCGCAGGGCTCCTCGTGTCTCTTCCCCTCCGCCCCACCACAGTCACCACAAGGCTAGAACTGATCCTGGAGTCTGGCTGAGCATACAGTGAGTCTCAGCAAACCCATCCAGTGGGATTAGAGAAGCCAGGTGGGGCACTCCGGGGTGAGGGATCAGCTGCCTCTGGGACCGAGAGGAACTGGTGGTCCCTGTCCTGTTTCCTGTGTGCTTCACAGAATCCGGAGCGCAGTCTCCAGTGTATACTGGCCACCAGAGAGTCTTGTTCTGAGGCACAGGAAGGAGCGCCTCATACCAGCTCATAGGGAAACTCCAAACAGTCAGCAGGAAGAAACTCAATCACAGATGAAAATGATTTTGTCTCACCGTGTGTCTGTGCAGGAATCTGAGGGGGAAAACGAGACATTCGTTGAACAGAATGTACTTTGTTCTTTTTCATGTCTGTGGTTGTGTGCCTGGCTCACTGGTCTCCATCAAGAAAAGAGCAATGACTTACACATTTAACTTTGTGACCCCGTGGAGCAGTGTAGCCTGCCGGGCTCCTCTGTCCATGGAATTGTACAGGCAAGAATACTGGAGTGGGTAGCCACTCCCTTCTTCAGCAGTTCTTCCCGACCTAAGGATTGAACCCGGGTCTCCTGCACAGCAGACAGATTCTTTACCATCTGAGCCATCAGGGAAGCCTCATTTAATGATCTTATTGGACAGAATTCCCTTTCACACTGATTTGTAAGGCAGATACTTCCCTCTCCTATCTCACTTGGAACTCAAAAGAGGAGCCCATTGGCTTTAATATTTTGCAAGCATGTAGGGTCAGCAATCTGGACATTAAAATAAATCTTTCATTGTTGGTTGTGTTCTTTCATTTAACAAAAATAATACATGGCTATTGTAAAATATATGTTAAAATATGAGTAAAGAATATAAGATAAGCCTGTGCATGTTAGTCACTCGGTCATGTGATCCTTGTGATTCTTTGTGATCCTGTGGACTATAGATGTCTGAGCCGCCAGGGAAGCTCTTTAAGATAAGCGTTGTTCGTAGTGAACAAAACTAGTGGAGGTGATGGAATTCCAGTTGAGCTGTTTTAAATCCTAAAAGATGAGGCCGTGAAAGTGCTGCACTCAATATGCCAGCAAATTTGGAAAACTCAGCAGTGGCCACAGGACTGGAAAAGGTCTGTTTTCATTCCAATTCCAAAGAAAGGCAATGCCAAAGAATTCTCAAAGTACCGCACAATTGCACTCATCTCACACGCTAGTCAAGTAATCCTCAAAATTCTCCAAGCCAGCCTTCAACAGTACGTGAACCATGAACTTCCAGATGTTGAAGCTGGATATAGAAAAGGCAGGAACCAGAGATTAAATGGCCCACATCTGCTGGATCATTGAAAAAGCAAGAGAGTTCCAGAAAAACATCTATTTCTGCTTTATGGACTATGCCAAAGTCTGTGTGTGGATCACAATAAACTGTGGAAAATTCTGAAAGAGATGGGAATACCAGACCACCTGACCTGCCTCTTGAGAAATCTGTATGCAGGTTAGGATTACACAGTTAGAACTGGACATGGAACAGCAGACTGGTTCCAAATAGGGAAAGGAGTACATCAAGGCTTTATAATGTCACCCTGCTTATCTAACTTATATGCAGAGTACATCATGAGAAATGCTGGGCTGAATGAAGCACAAGCTGGAGTCAAGATTGCCGGGAGAGAAATATCAATAACCTCAGATATGCAAATGACACCACCATTATGGCAGAAAGCAAAGAAGATCTAAAGAGCCTCTTGATGAAAATGAAAGAGGAGAGTGAAAAAGTTGACTTAAAACTCAACATTCAGAAAACTAAGATCATGGCATCGGGTCCCATCACTTCATGGCAGATAGATGGGGAAACAGTGGAAACAGTGACAGGTGTTATTTTGGGGGGCTTCAAAATCACTGCAGATGGTGACTGCAGCCATGAAATTAAAAGACACTTAACTCCCTGGAAGAAAAGTTATGACCAACCTACTCAGCATATTAAAAAGCAGAGACATTACTTTGCCAACAAAGGTCCATGTAGTCAAAGCTATGATTTTTCCAGTGGTCGTGTATGGACGTGACAGTTGGACTATAAAGAAAGCTGAGCGCTGAAGAATTGATGCTTTTGAACTGTGTTGTTGGAGAAAACTCTTGAGAGTCCCTTGGACTGCAAGGAGATCCAACCAATCCATCCTAAAGGAAATCAGTCCTGAATATTCATTGGAAGGACTGATGCTGAAGCTGAAACTCCAATACTTTGGCCACCTGATGCGAAGAACTGGGTTATTTGAAAGGACTCTGATGCTGGGAAAGATTGAAGGTGGGAGGAGAAGGGGATGACAGAGGATGAGATGGTTGGATGGCATCACCAACTCAACTGACATGGGTTTGGGTGGACTCCGGGAGTTGGTGATGGACAGGGAGGCCTGGCATGCTGCAGTCCATGGGGTCACAAAGAGTCGGACATGACTGAGCTGAACTGAATGAGAGCATCTTGCTGTTTCAGAAAATAAGAAAATGCTAATAAAAAAAAACCTGGTAATATGTTAAAAGGGCACAGAGTCTAGCGTAGAGAGACCACTAGACAATTCTAAAACAATCTGAGGCATTAAAATATATAATTACAGTAATGGATTCAATACATTGAATAAAACAAAAATCCATGAGTCCATACTTTAAGACAGGAGAGAAGAGAAAGCTCTTTCTTACATTGTGCTCAGACTCTCTGCAGCTCCATGGACTGTAGCCTGCCAGACTTCTCTGTCCATAGAATTTTCCAGACAAGAATACTGGAGCAGGTTGCCATGTCTTCTGCATTGGCAGGCAGATTCTTTACTGCTAGTGCCACCTGGGAAGCCCTTCTTACAATAAATGCCAACTATACAAATAGAATGATAGAACAGCATCGATGGATGCTAAAGTTCTGAGTGAATTTATGTGATAAAGATCGAGAAATTTATATGATCTCAAAATAGCTCTATAAAACACTTAGTTTTTTAAGATGAGTCGAGAGGAGAAAGAAAAATAAACTGTACACCAATAACCAAGAGTTGACCATTATTAGTAACTTAACAAGTGTCTTTCAATTTTTTTCTAATGTTATAATGTTTTTGATGTCTTATAAAAATGAGCTCATGCTTTTTTTAACCTTTTTTCTTATATAAAAATATATCATGATCTTATTTACTTGTATTTAAATATTACTAGGCACATACTGAGTATTTATTGAGTGAATGAAATTCACAAGCCTTTAAAAGCAAGGTTGTGGTATATGCTCTTATAACTTTTCTGCACTCCCAAGATTTTTTCCTTAGTACTAATTCCTAGAAGTGAAATAGTGAGGTAAAGAATATTTAGAACCCCATGGCCTTTGATATATGGAGCCAAATCACCCTCCAGAAAGATTCTTCTACCTTATTTTCCCACTAGTGATGTATTATGGAGAAGGCAATGGCACCCCACTCCAGTATTCTTGCCTGGAAAATCTTATGGACAGAGGAGCCTGGTAGGCTGCAGACCATGGGGTCACGAAGAGTCGGACATGACTGAGCGACTTCACTTTCACTTTTCCCTTTCATGCGTTGGAGAGGGAAATGGCAACCCACTCCAGTGTTCTTGGCTGGAGAATCCCAGGGACGGGGGAGCCTGGTGGGCTGCCGTCTATGGGGTTACACAGAGTCGAACACGACTGAAGCGACTTAGCAGCAGCAGTGATGTATTAAACACACACCTTTCAATACATTTTAAAGAAGAAGACTGGGATTAATGTGTGTGAAACACCCAGAGTAGGACCCAAGTCATTGAATCAGAAAATAATAATCATTCACATCCTCTTCTGTCTGTAGGTTAGGTTCTGTGAGGACTAAAAGCTGGGGATCACTGTTTTGCAAAACCTTCCCTCGTATCAGATGGGGTTTTTGTTAATGCAGAAAGCTCCGAGTTGGGATAGAACCTGATTTTAGTTGAGCCACTCACAGACCAGACCCTCATCTCCTAGTCTTTATCAGAAAACTCTGGACTTCCATGGTGCAGTGGATACAAATCCTGCTGCCAACACCGGGGACACGAGTTTGATCCCTGGTCCGGGAAGATTCCACATGCCGTAGAGCAGCTAAGCCTATGTGCTTAAACTGCTGAAGCCCGTGGGCCTAGAGCCTGTGCTCCACAACAGGAGAAGCCTGCAAGCCGCAGCTGGAGACTAGACCCCGATCCCGCAACCAGAGAAAGCCTGGGGCAATGAAGACCCAGCACAACCAAAGATAAATAAACATGAGTCGATATAGGTATGGATGTAACTGAACAAGATTCTGTATACCTATAGCAACACAACATTGTAAGTCCAGTTTATTCCAATAAAACATTTTTTATTAAATAAAAATAAACCCTACCACCTGTGCTAGACCTGGAGTCTGCTATGTCAAGGTCAAGGATGAAAAGAAAAACCTCATTTCTCATGATGATAGGCTGGCATCAGGCACCACTGTTATCAACACAGAACCTCCAAAAGGGCCTCTTCATTGGACTTGGATGCTGGGTCCTTAAGACCCTTGAACACCAGCAACCAGTGCAGTTTCCAGAGGTGACAGGGCAGAGTGCAGGTTGCACCCGCCCTCACTGCAACTGAGCAGGCTGCCCTTAGAAGCTCCATGGTCCCCATGGCAACTCTCACCAGCTGACGTAAGCCCCCAGCTAGCTGGAGCCGAGGTCTGTCTGCATATTCTCCGGATCCACGTGTGATACTGATGATTAAGGAGAACCAAGAAGGGGATATTCAGAGAAGCATCTTTGGATCCCAAAGATGAGAAATCATTAAAGCTGTAACCATGATATGGCTTTACTTATATTTTCCTTTTTTGACTTCCACCAGCTCACATGTTCTCAAGTGATGACAGTTGGGCTGATTGAGAGCCGTTAGTCAAATCCAGTAATAGTATTAATCTGTGGTTGGAAATGACTGTTAAAGAAAGTGCCAGGCTATTCAGTTGTGGTTTTTCTTCCAGCTTCCAGTCATGCCAGCCTTCCAGTGGGAGGAATAGAGGCTGTGGTAAAGGAAACCGTTGATAAACGAAAGAAACCAGAAACTGTCACTACCCATAACAACGAAACAACAACAAAAAGATTACAGAAGAGAGGGGGAGACAAAGGAAATGGTACAGAGCAGTTTCAGCCTGCAGTCTGATGTGATCAAGAGGCAGGAGGCTAGCGTGGTGCTGCCTCGGGCACTGACTCCAATTTTCCAGTGAGAACAGGAAGACTATAAGTACCAAGTAACAGTGCTGAGCAGGAAAGCTTTTCTTGAGGGAAGAGAAAGCCTGGAGTTTAACTGAAGCTATTTTTATCAGCTTCCTAACATGCTTCTCAGACCACGGATACACAAAGGAAGCTAGGAGTCCAGTCACCAAATTATGTCAAAAGAGCTTACCCCGTAATCCTCTTGACTGAATTTTCTAGAACAAATGGTTCATAATGTTGCACCATTGTTGAGTTTTCAAGAAACGCTTATTGTAACTGAGAAGGGCTTTAGCAGTCAGTGTCTTCTATTTGCTGTTTTTATTTCGAGAACTTTAGACTGGCAGCTCGCCATGTGTGTTCACCAAAGCTCAGAGATGCATTTGTTGCTTGTTTTAACTTTAAAAAGTGAAAAAACACTGTCAGTAAATATGTATTCAGTGAACTGAAAAGTTAAATGGTTCTATAAAGGAACTGAAGGTACAACTTCCAGAGTAACATCAAGAAGAATCTGAACACTGTATGCCTAAAGCATTTTGCTGTCTCCCAACAAGAAAATAGCAGTTTTACCAGCTATTCTACCGTGTTTCCAGAGAAGGCAATGGCACCCCACTCCAGTGCTCTTGCCTGGAAAATCCCATGGATAGAGGAGCCTGGTGGGTTGCAGTCCATGGGGTCGCTAAGAGTCGGACACGACTGAGCGACTTCACTTTCACTTTTCCCTTTCATGCATTGGAGAAGGAAATGGCAGCCCACTCCGGTGTTCTTGCCTGGAGAATCCCAGGGACGGCGGAGCCTGGTGGGCTGCTGTTTATGGGGTCACACAGGGTTAGACACGACTGAAGCGACTTAGCAGCAGCAGCTACCATGTTTCACATATTATACCTTTTTTCCATTTTTTATTATTTTTAGAATCAGGATGTACATTGGAATCAGTTGGTAGCACCTTAGATTTAATGAAAGGTGGTGCTAAGTCACTTCAGTTGTGTCCGACTCTTTGCAACCCCAGGGACTGTAGCCCGCCAGGCTCCTCTGTCCATGGGATTCTCCAGGCAAGAATACTGGAGTGGGTTGCCATGCCCTCCTCCAGGGGATCTTCCTGACCCAGGGATTGAACCCACATCTCTTACTTCTCCGGCATTGGCAGGTGGGTTCTTTACCACTAGTGCCACCTGGGAAGCCCTCATATATAATGTACAGTAATGATACTTATATTTATCATGTTGTACATTACATACCTAGTACTTAAGTATCTTATAACTGGAAGTTTGTACCTTTGACCACCTTCAGTCTACTTCCCACTCCACCTCAGCCCCACCCCTGCCTCTGGTAAGCCCAAATCTGATCTCTTTTTCTATGAATTTGTCTTTTGAGTATAATTGACTTGCAACACTATGTTAGTCCCCGGTACACAGCACCATGACTTGTGTGTCTCTGCCTTTCAAACTGGTCACCGTGATAAGTCTCCGTGCCATCTGTCCCCATACAAAGATATTATGTAATTGTTGACTGTATTCCCCACACTTTACATTTCATACCCCAGACTCCATGACTGAAAGTTTGTACCTTTTCATTTCTTTCATTTCATTTCTCTTTGTAGAGAGAGAAATGAAATTTCTCTGCTCCCCCAACCCCTATCCCTCTGGCAACTACCTGTTTATTCTCTGTATCTTTGAGTTCATTTGTTCCGCGTATAAGGGAAATCATATGTTATTTGTCTTACTCTTTCTGACTTATTTCACGTGGTATAATACCCTCTAGGTCCATTTATGTTGTAGCAAATGGCAAGATTCCATCCTTTTTTATGGCTGACTGATATTGCTGTGTGTGTGTGTGTGTGTGTGTGTGTGTGTGTGTGTGTGTGTGTACTGTAGCTATACTGTGTATGTCGACAACTTCTTTTTTTATAGTGTCACTGTGGTTGTTGTGGACAGCTTCTTTATCCATTTTTCTATCAATGGGCACGTAGGTTTGCCTCAATGTCTTGTTGTTCAGTCGCTAAGTTGTGTCCAGTTCTTTGTGACCCCATACTGCATCACTGCCAGGCTTCTCTGTCCTTCACCATCTCCTGGAGTTTGCTCAAACTCATGTCCATTGAGTCGGTGATGCCATCCAACCATCTCATCCTCTGTCAGCCCCTTCTCCTCCTGCCTTCAATCTTTTCCACCATGAGGGTCTTTTCCAGTGCATTGGCTCTTCGCATCAGGTGGCCAGGGTATTGGAGCTTCAGCATCAGTCCTTCCGATTGTAAATAATGCTACAATGAACATAAGCATACATATATTTTTTCAAATTAGTGTTCTCATTTTCTTCAGATGAATACCCGGAAGTGGGATAGTTGGAGCATATGTGTATTTTTAATTTACTAAGTAAGTGATGTTCCATAGAGCATTCAAGGAAGAGCCCAAAGAGCCCGAGGCTGAGAGTTGGTGTTGCCCTCGGGGGTCACTGCCGGCCAGTGGCAGGGTGGGCCCGGGCGTGTCCTGCCCGGGCGGTCCACACAGGGTGTGCTGTCCTGCCGCCCGCCAGAGCCTGTGCCTCCACAGCAGGCCTCTGAGGCAAACCCCACATTTGCTCTGAAGCGTCCTTCTATCTGGGCATTGGCAGAACTCCCAAACAAGTGGGGAAAGGCACCAGGAAAGTTCATCCTCAGATGAGCGGATCAGTTAAACATCAGACAGTAGGACGTTGTTCCATGAGGGGCTGTGGGACCTGTGTGGCTGCGTTCCCCAGCCACGCCAGACTCACCATGCAGACACTTCCCTGTGTCAAGGTCTTCCTGCTTTCAGGAACCCCATTTATCTTTCAACATAAATTGTTTGTTTTGAAAGTAGTGCTGATGCTAATAAAATAATACAATAAGATAAAAACACCAAAGATATACTAAATGTGCAGCATAACTTGGTAAATTAATAAAGCAGGGCAGGACTTCCTGGGTGCAGTGCTGAGGCCCTTGTGCTTCAGTGCAGAGGACACAGGTTCCATCCCTGGTCGGGAAGCAGATCCCACACGCCGTGCAGCACAACTTGGTACGACCCAAATAAAGAAATAAAGTGCTTCTTTTATTAAAAAGAGAATGGCATTGAAATACGTATAATATCATATATGAAATGGGTCACCAGTCCAGGTTCGATGCACGATAGTGGATGCTTGGGGCTGGTGCACTGGGACGACCCAGAGGGAGGGTATGGGGAGGGAGGAGGGAGGAGGGTTCAGGATGGGGAACACATGTATACCTGTGGAGGATTCATTTCGATATTTGGCAAAACCAATACAATATTTTGAAGTTTAAAAAAAAAATTAAAAATTGACTACTAAAAAAAAAAAAAAAGAATAGCAGTTCAGAAATGTCTTTAAGACTTTTTAGCATGCAAAACCAAAGGAATCTAAAGTGCATATTAGTTTTGTGCTAAAGATACACAATTTGAAAGTCCGTTTAATGAGCAAGGCATGCAGTGTGCACTACCAGGCTATATCAATATTTTATTTTAACTATATTAGATACTTCCATTTATAATGCATTAAAAGCTGTGTGTGTGTGTGTACACGCACGTGTTCAGTCATGTCTGACTCTTTGCGACCCCATTGACTGTAGCCTGCGAGGCTCCTCTGTCCATGGAATTGTCCAGGCAAGAATACTGGAGTGGGTTGCCATTTCCTTCTCCAGGGGATCTTCCTGGCCCAGGGATCAAACCCATGTCTCCTGCATCTCCTGCATTGCGGGCAGATGGTTTACCACTGAGCCACTAGGGAAGCTGTTCTAAGCTTTAAATGGCTCTAATCAGTTAGCTGAGATGAACACAGTACAAGTTTTCAAGTTTTAAAATTTATTTTGAGCATCACTTTTTTGAGTACTTTCTCAAAATATGGTAATCACCCTGTATTTGTACCACTGGGAGGTGCTGTCTGCTGTTTATTACGGATTAATAGTAGATGTTAGACTTGATATTTGATCTAAGCCTCAGTTCCTCCTTTTAAAATGAGGATAATATTATGTACTTAGCAGAATGCTCTTAGAATTAAATGAGATAATACATGTAGAATAGAGTAAAGCTGTCCCTGGCCTGCCACATGTGCTTGGTAAGTTGCATCTGTAATTAATAGCCATCAGTGGTGAAGAAAAGTGACCTACTCAACATCTTTTAGGTGGCACTGGTTTTTATCTACATAATTTCTCTAACGCAATGGTCTTAAGGCTAAGGTTTCTTTTGTACTTTCTTAAAGTTCCTCTCAGAGTTTTAATTTGCCAAATGTCGTCAGAAGCTTGTTGGTAGGTTGAAAGACTCTAAATTTCATTTTCCAGGAAAATGCATCCCTCAGTTACAGTACCAAGCCTACCAGTGATGATCAAGAAGTCCCAAAGGTCAATGCATAATTATACTTTATAATCAGAAAGTAGACAGTTACTTAAAACCTAAAATTGGACCAGACTGTTTTCTGAACTGAGAACCAGTTTTTGAATAAATGTTCAGCCACAGTTTAAATCTTGAATCTAGTTGGGAAGTGTGCGACACCTACTGTAACCCGCCAGCCCCTTGGACCACATAGTCTTAACTACATTAAAAAAAAATGCCTCCCAAAGTTTTTTAATATCGATATATTCATCTTTTCCTAAGACCATCAATTTAGAGATAGCAAAACATGACTGGACTCTTTTTTAACAACTTTTATTGTATTTTTCTTCTTAGAAAGTAATACATTAGCAAAATTTTAGAAAGTCTGATTTTGGAAAATGCAGAGAAGCAAAAAAGGGAGGGTGAAAATTGCCTACAACACATAGATAGAAAACATATATCTTAAAATTTTCATTATAGGCGTCTTTGTAGTCTTTATATATATATATATATATATTATACGCTATGAATATATTTTATATTATGTATACATTTGACCTATATTTCCAGTTTTTTAATATGTAATTTCAGTATATAAATTTACAGTAATTATTACTGTACATATTTTTTACCAGTTGTTTCATTTGTATGACTGACACAACTTTATGCCTATAATGTCCTTCTCTTATAATTGTAAAGTCAAGTGCATGGTGGATTGAGTCATATGTCTCTAGAGAATGTGTAAGCCAATCAGATCCTGAATATGTTCATTTGTTTCATAAATAAGTACTGTGCACTCAGGCCAAAGGTTTCCCTAAATAACTCATTTGTAACATATTTTTAATGTCCTGTGTTAGTTGCTCAGTAGTGTCCAACTCTTTGCAACCCCGTGGACTGTAGGTCTCCAGGTTCCTCTGTCCTTGTAATTCTCCAGGTAAGAAAACTGAAGTGGGTAACCATTCCCTTCTCCAGGAGAACTTCCCCACCCAGGAATCACACGCTGGTCTCCTGCATTGCAGGCAGATTCTTTACTGTCCAGGCCGTCAGGGAAGCCCTTTAATGTTCTATGGTAGATTGCATTTAAATGTATGATATAATAGCATCAATAAGAAATTATGAATAACAGTGTTGATTCCAGCATTTGCACTTACCACATATCTGACTGTCTGTTTCAGTTACAAAACCCTCCTCTGAGTCCCAGCTTCCTCATCTGTAAAATGAGGAGAGTATTGCCTGCGCTTCAGGGTTGTTTGTAAGGATTAGAAAAATAGGTCTTACCTGTCGTTCCTATCCCATTTCATTAGGCAAAATTATCTGGCTTTGTTGGAAACTGAGAAGTAGAAATTCATAGAATTATTATCAGTTGTGAATATGCATAAGTATGGAAGTGTTCAGGCTCACCACTAGCAGGGGAATACACATTCTATTAACAGTTTATGAATGCACTTGGGGTTGGGGGGGTGGGGTTCATTTACTACTATATTGCTAGCATCCAGAACATCATCTGACACTCATTCTCTGAAGTATCCTCTGAAGGAAGGAATGAAGAAGTGAATGAACAAAATATCAAATGTTGAGCAAGTCATTGAATTTTGCAGGACCTCAGTTTCTTCATTAATATAAGGAAAAGACCATATTTAAACTATGTTGATGGAAGTAGAAAGAGGAATACTCTAAAACTAGTCCAACTGCCATGGATATTGAATAAGAAAACACATTTTATCTCCCTATTTGTCATTATCCTAACCATATCATCTTTAAAGTTTTCTGAGCCAGTGATATTCGTAAGTAGCACAGCAGAATATCATAGGTACGTTAAACTCAAAGATGGGGCCAAAACAAGAGCATTGAATTTTCTTTGCATACTTAGCCAGAATGAAACCAGGCCAAGAAATGGCCAGCAGGGAAAGGGGCGGGGCAGAGGCTAGGATAGAAGGAAATACAGTAGGAAGCCAAAACAAGTGACTTTGTAGTACAAGAGTGTTTATTATATTTGCTACGTTTTTATTTTGAGGTATAGTTGACTTACGGTGTTGTTGGTTCCTGATGTATAGCTGCCTGACTCGGTTCTGCATATGTGTATTTTTCATCTTCTTTTCCCTACGGTTTATTACAGGATGTTGAATGTAGTTCCCTGTGCTGTACGGCAGGATCTTGATGTTTATCCATCCCGTGTGTAACAGTTTGCATCTGCTAGTCCCAAATTCCCAATGTGTTTGCTACTTGATTAATAGTATGACTTTTACCAAGCAGCTAATCTTACTTGCCAGCAGTTCCGATTCGTCCAGTTTGTTATTTCTGCAGCCCATCTGTGGTATCGAGTGGGACAGGAGCTGTGATGTGGATTCTTGAGCAGATGAGCAGAGGTTAAGTGGCCACCTGCCTACACTCAGTGATTTGTTAATCAGTTACAGAGCCTGCTAGGAGCTGGGTCTCTGGCTCCAGGGTTGTATTCCTTTTCCATTACACGTGGCTCAGTGCTTCTGTCTTGTTCTAAAGAAGACGCTACAGGGGACACAGCCCTGTCCTGCTCCTGAAACAGCATCGTTACCTGACAGGCTGGTCTGCCAGGAGGACCACTGTTACCTTTTTTAGAAGGCTGGGGTTTAATCATTTTTTTTTTCCCAAGAGGAAGTAGCCATAATGGTGCACCAAAAATAACGCCTTAACTGCTAAATTCTACTTAGTAGGTGGTTTCCCAGAGATGATCCAATGCAATGAGTCATCACTCTGAGCATATTAGCACATTATTTCTCTTTTTCACTAACCCCTGATGCTTTTGGTTACATGTTTTTTAACCTTTAGAGCCTTTCTGGAAGGTTCACAGTCTTCATGCTATGAATATAAACTATCCCCACATGACCCTCTTTTTCTTCTGCTTCCACTTTTGAAATCGAAGGTAACCCCTGACTCAAGAGAACAGTCAGGATCATGACCTCAAATAAAAGAGCAACAGTTTTCTCCAGCTAGAAGTAGCTCTGTCTCACACCCAGTAATAATCAAGAATGTAAATTAATATAAATAAATATGTGCGACCCAGGTCAAGAAAACTATAGCACTTGATCGAGAGATACAAAAGATGTACCTCCATGTAGAGATTTGAATATTGGAAAGATACTACATTTTCCTGAATGAGAAGGTTGAATGTTCAAAAGGATGCAAGGACTTTCCAAATTAATTTATAGGTTTATGCAGCTTCAGTCAGAAGTCCAGTGGGATTTTCTAAAATATATTTGGAAGAGCTACACTGATGAAAGTAGCCAAGAATTGTTTATCAAAAAAAAGTTAAAAAGGAAACTTCTACCACCAATCAGTAAAATGTATGTGTTATGCAGCCAGAATAATAAAAACAATTTGGTTCCAGCAGAAGAAATGACAGACATTAATGGAACAGAATAGACAGCCCCCCAGAAAAACTCCAATCCAGAAAGTGTTATAATTCATCATAAATCACAAATCCTGGGAGGCAGAATAGCTGGTTCAACAAATGAGGTACAGTAACTGACCAACTCACTGCAGGGGAAAATGGTAATCTGATTAGATTCTCTCTGTTCTTTACCACAGAGCAAGTAACAGATGGCTTAAAGATTTATATATTAAAAATGAAACTGTAAAAGTATAAAGAAGCTATAGATAATACGGATGCCTCTAAAATGGAGCTAGACTTTCAAAGCATTAAAAACAAAGAAAAATGTTAACATATTTGACTATATAAAAATTGAAAGCTTCTGTTCATCAAAAAAATAAAGATGCTGCAAAGTTTCAGAGCATATGGTACACTTGGAGAAAATGTTTGCAAGGAGTATGACAAAGGCCTAACATCCTTAATGAATAAAGGGCTCTAAAAATTAATTGGGAAGCCACAGCACACTCCACTGGCACTGCACGACTTTCCTATCACATTATATATTAATACATGTCAGAGTGCAGCATAGCTTTTGTAAACAGAATACCATTCAGATGACATGAGTGAAAGAAATTCAGATCTCATTTTCCATTCACATAGTCTTCGTTCAAAGGCAGTTGAAGGAAACGGCACATTATGCCATAAATACTTCAGGACGGTTTGTCCACATTGACACTTCCATTTCCTAAAACGAAACCCTCGCTGGGCCACAGGGAGAAAAAAGGCGAGCTTTGTTAACCAGCGTTATTTCAACAAGCACATCCATATGGTAAGAACTTCCTCTGATGAGTCACCCACAGTTGTCAAACACCAACTTTCCTTTGTTTGACCCGAGCAGAAATAAAAGTCTGTGGAACCATAATACAAGAGTATGAATCATTTAATTGTGTTTTATTCCTATCTGAATTTGCATCCGTCACAAACCCACTGTGTCCACCATGAAAAATTGCATTCTTCAAATATCACTGAAAAAAAAATCCTGTTCAAATGCTTCTGTTCTGTCAAGATAGTCTGTGAAATTACTAAGGAATGTTGTGGGCTTTGCTTCCTGTGCTAAATTGTTAAATTATCACACATTATTGGATTCCAACCAAAATATTCTGGATAGGAATATTATATTCATACAGGATACTAGTTGTCTTGACCATTTAGAAAGGAATAAAGGGAAAGGATTTGAACTGTTCCTTGTCGTAAAACAGCAACTCTAAAAGGGTAGGTAGAAATGTGTCTACAAATAATATTTTTTTAATATGTCCTTGATTCTTTTCTTCATAGAGGCTTGAATCATACTCAGTCTCAGCTTTGTTTTGACGGCCAACCACTGTCTTGTCTTTTTATTCTTGTTCAAACCAAGGACTGTACAGCCAGGATTCCGATCCTGGTCTGAAGTATGATGCCATCTAAGTTTGTTTGAAAGAGACCTTTAGAGATCCCATCTTAACTGCTTCCATATAAAAAGAGAAAAGAAATGATAGTTTGATTTCTTCTAATTAGTTTGCTGTATTTTCCAATTTTTCTACAATACATGTATATTTCATAATCAGAAAAAAATTTATTTTTAAAGTAGCTGCCCATCATTAAACATATAAACACAAAAAGTAAGCCTTTTTAAAAAATTCAACTGGCTCTGAGGTCAGCAGAAATTTATCCTGAGAAAAGAAATGCTAACTTTTGTTGACTGATCACATTAATCTCTCAGTACTAGAGACATATAGATAAACCTCACTGACATCCTGTGGCCAGTGCCCATATTTGTATGCTAAGCAGATTTTTTTTTTTTTTTTAAGGAAAAAATGAGAAAATCGGTTTTCCACCATTTGGAGAGTATTTTTAACTAATGATTGAATCCAATTTGAGGATATTTTTGGATCATTTGTAATACTGTATGAGTGATACTTTTGGTTCCCTTTTGAGAAAAACTCCTTTTTTTTTTTTTTTAATAAGCCACTTCAACGAGTAGACACACATCTTTTGCAGAAATTTTCTAGTGATTATGTTACCCCAAAATCAACATTAAAACTTGCAGCCTTGGAGTATGCATCATTTTGCTGACAGCTGGCTGATGTCAGTATTAGAGTGTTTGCAAGAGAGAGCATGTGCATATGAGCATAGAGGTAATCATAATTATCTGCTCAGAGACACACCCACATGAGAGCCCATAAAACTCTCTTTGGCAGAAATTGTTGTGTCAAAGACAAGACCAGTGGATTCGAAGACTAAAAGGAAGAGTGGTTTGGAAAGCTACATTTTTCTTACCATAACTTTAAGTAATATTTGCTATTGGACTATGTCACTATTCAGTGGGCTTACTTTAGCATTTTCTGCCTTAAGCTCATTGTGTATTGCTTTGATGTCTGCCTATCAGACAGAGAAAACTTGACTCACGCAGGCCGCCTTGGCTCACACAGGCCGCCTTGGCTCACACAGGTAGTTTGTTTTCCGTGGTATATGTCGCTGCTTAATCACAGCACCTCTCCTACTGCACCTAGGCTGCCGTTGTTCAGTCACTGTTAGTCCAAGTGTTAGTCGCTCAGTTGTATCTGACTCTTGGCGACCCCATGCACTGTAGCCCTCCAGGCTCCTCTGTCCATCGAGTTCTCCAGACAGGAATACTGGAGTGGGTTGCTATTTCCTTCTCCAGGGGATCACACCTGCATCTCCTGGATTGAAGGCAGACTCTTTACCACTGAGACACCGAGAAAGCCCACTGCACCTAGGTAGCATTCCAGAGGCATTCTCAGCCGGGCTCACAGCCTGTTACTGTCATCAGTCACACTGGACAAGACGCACTCTCTTTGCCTTCCTAGATGTGCAGTAGCTCCATCCCAGTCTCTACTGGTGGTCTCCTCTTTAGATTATGCAGGGCTTCCCTGGTGGCTCAGGTGGTGAAGAATCTGCCTGCAATTCAAGAGACCCAGCTTCGATCCCTGGGTTGGGAAGATCCCCCGGAGAAGGGAACGGCAACCCACTCAGTACTCTTGCCTGGAGAATCCCATGGACAAGGAGCCTGGAGGACTGCAGGATTGAGAGACCAGCACTCAGATACGCACTTGCCTCAGCCAGTTAAGTTGACCGGGCAGATTAAACCACAGGCGATGCTCTTTCCCTGGGCTAGAGGTATACAGTTTTACAAAGTCTTTTGCTAAAACGGAGTAATAGCAAATTGAATTTAGGTGTGAGGAGGGAGCTACTGAGTGTCTAGTCCCTTATTGTCTAGAAACAGTGAGTTACTAGGAAAACAAGCATGAACTTGTCTCTTTGGACCACTTTCATTCTTACTGTTTTGAGAGATCTCGTTTGTTTACAAAAGACCTCTGAAATAACAAAGATACTTTTTAAAAAATTAGTCTTTTTTTTTTTTTCCTTTTACTATAACTTCTTGTACTGGGTCTCCTGGGTAGGGTCACCAGCCACCCTGGTTTGCCTGCGACAAAGAGGTTTCCCTGGATACAGGATCTTTAGTGCTAAAAGTGGAACCATCCTGGGCATACTGGGTCACTTGATCACCCTGTTCGTGGGTGCTCCCCCACATGGCCAGTATTGAGGAACAGAGGTACCAAGATTCCCACCCAGCCAGCTCCCTCATGTAGGTTTTCTTTCTCTCCCAGGAAGGCACAGTATAAAAAAAGGCTATGAATTGTGGGACAGAATGATTTTATTATGTGATATGATGAGTTTCTAGTTTGGGTAAGTGATGGTTCTAGTTCACATTTCTGCAGAATGAAGGTAATTGGTAAGCCCTGGCATCTGGTCCCATCACGTCATGGGAAATAGATGGGGAAACAGTGGAAACAGTGTCAGACTTTATCTTTGGGGGCTACAAAATCACTGCAGATGGTGATTGCAGCCAGGAAATTAAAAGACGCTTATTCCTTGGAAGGAAAGTTATGACCAACCTAGAAAGCATGTTAAAAAGCAGAGACATTACTTTGCCAACAAAGGTCCGTCTAGTCAAGGCTATGGTTTTTCCAGTGGTCATGTATGGATGTGAAAGTTGGACTGTGAGGAAAGCTGAGCGCCAAAGAATTGATGCTTTTGAACTGTGGTGTTGAAGAAGACTCATGAGAGTCCCTTGGACTGCAAGGAGATCCAACCAGTCCATCCTAAAGGAGATCAGTCCTGGGTGTTCACTGGAAGGACTGATGCTGAGGCTGAAACTCCAATACTTTGGCCACCTGATGCAAAGAAGTGACTCATTTGAAAAGACCCTGATGCTGGGAAGGATTGAGGGCAGGAGGAGAAGGGGAAGACAGAGGAGATGGTTGGATGGCATCACTGACTCGATGGACATGAGTTTGGGTAAACTCCAGGAGTTGGTGATGGACAGGGAGGCCTTGGCGTGCTGCGGTTCATGGGGTCGAAGAGTCGGACACGACTAAGTGACTGAACTGACTGAGCCCAGTTAGTAATTAAAGCCTGGTAGACTACAGTCTATGGGGTAGCAAGAGTCAGACATGACTTAGCAACTAAACCATCACCAATCAATCTCTGGCACTGCTTTTGCCAAGTGTTCCTGGTAATCTCTGATAATCCTTTCTGTGTCTCCACATGCCACCGATCACCCTTGCCCCAAATGATCTTCCAGCATGTCGTCATTAAAGTTTTTCAATACCAAGCCCAACTTAAAATACAGTGCATATTACAGCTCGAATTTCCATAAGGAGGAAGAGAATGACACAGGCTCTGTAGTTATATGAAGAGACAGAAGACCGCCTTCCCCAGGGCACTGAACCTGAGATGTCTGCCTATAAAAGCAGCTTATCGTTCATGGTGAGAGAGGTGATTCCATGGGAAGTCCCAGATCCTGGACTCACCTCCAGGTTCCTAGTAATTGGTAATACTAATACAAACGCTTTACCCTTGCAAGTTAGCACATCTCAGCTTTGACTCAGACCTCTTTTCCTGGTTCTCAAGCTTTGTTTCAAATGCAAAGTTGTAGTAGTACTTGCTAGTTGTCTGACTTCAGGTTAGACTGAGGATGAAAATGCAGTAATGCAGGGAGTAGCCTAGCCTTTAGAAATGCTCAGGTACTGATCATCTCTCTCCTGCTTTAAGAACTCCCCTGATGGACTGCCCTGGTGGTCCAGTGGTTAAAAATCCCCCTGCCAATGCAGGGGACTTGGGTTCAGTCCCTGGTCTGGGAAGATCCCACGTGCCACAAGGCACCTGAGCTCATGTACTGGCCCTACTGGAGCCCGCATGCCTTAGAGCCCCTGCTCTGCAACGAGAGAGGCCAGCACAGTGAGAAACCCACGCGCTGCAACTCAAGAGTAGCACGTGCTCTCCGCAACTAGAGAAAGCCCGTGCGCAGCGTCACAGACCCAGTGCCACTAAAAATAAATGACTAGTAAATTAGTTTTTTTAAAAAACCTTCCCTGATGAGCAGAGTGATTAGACAGCAAGAGATAAGGGAGGCACCAGGTGAGTAACTAACATGTTATTTGGCAAGAAAAAGTCTTGGAAATTACATGAAATAAATACTTGAATCCCAGACACAGAATGAGACAAATTTTGTTTGTTGTTCCTATTGGACCAAAACATGCCAGCCCAGCCTTCTAATTTTAAAGGTAGGAGAGGTGTTGTATTTAATAACTTGAGGAAGGAAGTCTTATGGACTGAATGTTTGTGTCCCTTTCAAAATTCAGATGTTCAAGCTCTAACCCCTAATTTGATGTGATTTGGAGATGGGGCCTTTAGGAGTTAATTAGAGTTAGATGAGGTCATGAGGGTGAAGCACCCATGAGGAGATTAGTGCCCTTCTAAAAAGAGACACCAGAGAACTTGGTCTCTCTCTCCATCAAATGAGTGATGCAATGAGAAAGTGGTCTGCAAACCAGGAAGAGGGTCCTCATCAGAAATCGATCATGTTGGCACTTTCTTCTAGGACTTCTCAGTCTCCAGAGCTGCAGGTTATCAACTTCAGTCATTTAAGCCACCCAGCCTACAATTTTGTTATATCAGCCCAAGTACCCTAAGACTAGGAGAAGAGAAAGACAATTCTTTCATTAAATAAGTGTATATGAGAAATAATAGTTTCTGGCAAGTGATAGATACTCAACATTTGTTCAGATGATTAGACATGACTTTTTTACATCTTAATGACTGCTTAGGCTTTCTTAGTCATGTATAAAATTGACTAAGTCAGTAAAAATATTAATTGGTAAGTTTTGTAATGTTTCAGAAATCTCAAGTGTTTGGGTGAGCTCTAGTTTAATTGGCCATTTTGAATCGAAAACTATTGGAGTTTTCCTCTCTCTCTCCCCCTCTCTTTTTCTCTCAAGGAAGTTACTCACAGTCCACTAAATATGAGCCCTCTGTGGAGAAATAAATTATTCACAGCTGGTAACTAGTGAAAATGAATTCAGCTATTTACTTGTAAGGAAATGACCAGGCTGAGTGTCCCCTGCTGTGCACAGACATGGCAGCACCCTGTAGCTTGTGCTCATCTGGTTTTTGCTGTCAGGAGTACCTCCCTTACCCACACAACTTCATCTCAGCTTCTTTTTGCCCCAGTCCTTCCTTTTTTATTACTTGGCCTTTTCTTTTTTTTTTCCTCCAGCCCTTCTTCCTCTCTGGGCTGGCTTTCTTCAACCTCCTCTTCCCCCTCCACACCCTCGTTAATCCCTCACTCTCTGTTTCGCCTTTGCTTCCCTTTCTGCACTTTCCCCTTTCTTTGTCTTCCAAGGAGCCCATCCCTGTCCTGCATGCCTTGATGAAGTAAGCCCGCTAGGGCAAAAGTTCTCCCCCCACAGGCCTCTGCTGCTTCTCTGCTGGTTTTGGCAGGCCGCGTGGTTTTTAAACACCCACTGTTTGCAGATACTGCCTAGCCCCACAGAGCAGGTAAAGCATAAATGGATACAGCGGTAGAAATCAAATCTGGTTTCGGCTCTGACTGTGTATACATCTATTCACACATACGTATCTGTGCAAACACACATGCTCACACTTGAATTACCCAGAGATGAACCAAGGAAGTGAATTTGGAGACGTGTGAGACTGCACCTTATGGAAAGACTAGAGAGGAAAGCCTTCTTGATAGAAGAAACAGTAACCATTCAGTATGTATTTAATGAGTGCCAATTATGGACAGAAAGTTATGTGCCCTAGATATAGAAGCAAGTAGAGGTTGATCCTGTCCTCGGGGAGCTTCTGGTTTGGCTGTAGAGACCAACAAGTAAATGAGGTAGAAGTGGTTAGCCCAGGAATGGGGAATGAAGAAATGAGATGAACAGATTAAGTACGTGCAATATATGGCAAGTATATGGCAAGCCATGTTGGCGACTTTTCCTTCCGATTTTAAAAAATAACTGATGCTCAGGACTTCACTGGTGGTCCAGTGGCTAAGACTCAACATTCCAATATAGGGTGCCCCAGTTTCAATACAGAGAAGGCAGTGGCACCCCACTCCAGTACTCTTGCCTGGAAAATCCCATGGACGGAGGAGCCTGTTAGGCTGCAGTCCATGGGGTCTCTAGGAGTCGGACATGAATAAGCGACTTCACTTTCACTTTTCACTTTCATGCATTGGGGAAGGAAATGGCAACCCACTCCACTGTTCTTGCCTGGAGAATCCCAGGGCCGGGGGAGCCTGGTGGGCTGCCGTCTATGGGGTCGCACAGAATTGGACACAACTGAAGCGACTTAGCAGCAGCAGCAGGTTCGATGTCTGATCAGAGGACTAACTCCCACAGGCCAAAATAAGACCCAGCACAGTCAAATAAAAATAAATGTAAAAAATGTTTAAGTAACTGATGCTCATGAAATAAGGCTTACCACATGGCCCAGTGGTAAAGAATCCACCTACCAAGCAGGAGACATGGGTACAATCCCTGGTTTGGGAAGATCCCCTGGAGAAGGAAATGGCAGCCCACTCCAGTATTCTTGCCTGAAAAATCCATGGACAAGAGCCTGGTGGACTGTAGTCCACGGGGTTGCAAAGAGTCAGACATGACTGAGTGACCGAGCACATACACATGCTCATAAATGCTTAGTACAAAATAATAGAAAAATGCAGGGGTGAAAAATCACCCATAATATCACCATCCATAGGAAAGCATTAGATAGTTTTCTGAGTGTCTTTTTTAATCCATAGACATTTGGGGGGTTTATTATATAACCCTAATCTGATAAATCAGGTATTTGGGGAGATTCAGATACTAGTAGATTATTCAGAACTTCTAAAGCACTTCTCTCCAAACGAGTACATGATTGAATATATGGGAGAAGAAATGTCTATCACTGAACTTTAATACCATGTACTTTCCATATATTTAGCCCTAAAGCAGTTTTCTTAGCAGTTTTTCTTTTTCGGTCCTGAATCTGTAATGTTTGCTTGGAAATATAATTTAACCACTTTTTAAAAACAGCTTTATTGACCTATAACTCACATACCATGCAATTCACCAATAACAATTTTATAGTTCAGTGGTTTTTAGTGCAGGGTATCCAGAGAGCTGTGCAACTGTCACCGCAGTGAGTGTTAGGAGTATCTTCATCACTAAAAAGAAGCCCCATACTTATTAGCAGTCGCTTCTCCTTTCCCCACAGGGCCCTGTCCTAGGCAACCACTGGTCTACTTTCTGACTCTCTAGATGTGTCTCTTCTATATAAATGGAATCACACAGCACGTCGTATTCCGTGACTCACTTCCTTTATTCGGCATAATGTTTTCAAGGGTCAGCCACATTATAGCAGCATTTCATTCCTTTTTATGACTGAATGATACTCCAGTGTATGGCAGTATCACATTCTGTTTAGCCCTTTATCAGTTGATGGACATCTGGGTACTTTCTTCTTTTTGGTTATTATGAATATGAATATGCTTTGTACATTCATGTACAATTTTTTTGTAAGGACATGTGTCCTTACAGTTTTTTGTAAGGACATTTCAGTACTCTTGGGTGTAGGTCTAGGTGTCATTTTTAACTTCACTGATAACAGCTTTAAAACTGAACATGAGTTACAAGTATAAAAGAGCAGACATTCTTCTGGGTAATATTTTCCGAAAGGTCATGTTATGAACATGGAAAATTCCTCTACTAGTCAAGAAAGATAGCAGTTAAAGCATAACTGCAGGTCAAATGCAGGTTACAGAGGTGTTCTGTAGGGTGATCCATGACACGCTCGTCTTTTTAGTACGATGAAAGTATTGTAACTAATAATACTTTGATCTTCCATTATGCATGAATCATTTCCTTCCTATAACAGACATATCACCATACATGTCTTGTCTGCTAGAAAACATATCCTACTTCTAAACATTACTTTGCACCGTCCATTGAGATTATGAATAATATTTACATGTTCTTTTAGTTGTTTGTTTTAAAAGGCATGTAGTCTGAAACTCGCTCCCCTTTTGTAATTTGACCCAAGAAAATTCACTTCACTGATAATGGTGAGCAAGTTTTTTGCTAAACTTACATTCAGAAGAGGAAAGGATATTGCCAATTCAAAATGAGTTAATCTGCACTAGGAAAATTTGACATTCGCTTTTTATTTTCTTGATGATAAAAGTGTTCAGCGTTTTAACAGATGTGCCTGCTAAGTCGCTTCAGTCGTGTCCGACTCTTTGCGACCCCAGGGACTGTAGCCCGCCAGGCTCCTCTGTTCATGGGATTCTCCAGGCAAGAATACTGGAGTGGGCTGCCATTTCCTTCTCCAGGGGACCTTCTCGACCCAGAGATCCAACCCGTGTCTCTTGCGTCTTCTGCGCTGGGAGGCAGGTTCTTTACCACTAGTACCACCTGGAAGCCCCATTACAGATGCGGAGAATATATAGTGACTCCAGAGGAAGGACTGTTAGGTTTGACTTGGGCAACCACCACACTGACAGACGTCCTCTTCCTTTCTTACACATCATGCTAAATATTTTACCTTATCATCTGTGAGTAATAGTGGCCAGAACAAGGAACATCTACCGTATGTAAGTCTGAGAAAGCTGCGTATTTAGCCGCTCTTCATTATGGGTCTACTATAAGCTGGACATTTTTACAGATGAAGCAATCAAGGTTTAAAGAGGCTCAATGACTTTCCTAAGGCCTTACAGGGAGAAGTGGCTGAGTAGGGGTTCACACCCAAAACAGTCTATCACCAAAGTCTATGCCCTTTCCCCAGTCAGCATATATTCTGAGAAATCAACATGGTAAAGGGCTGGGGGGAGTATTAAGGCTTGCATGTGTGCATGCTGAGTCGTGTCCAACTTTGTGACCCCATGGGCTATAGCCCACCAGCTTCCTCTGTCCATGGGGATTCTCCAGGCAAGAACCTGGAATGGATTACCATGTCCTCCTCAAGGGGCTCTTCCTGACTCAGGGATCAAACTCTCATCTCTTAGGTCTCCTGCACTGGCAGGCAGGTTCTTTACCACTAGCACCACTTGGAAGCCCATGTTAAGGCTTAACCTCTCACAAATTTAAGAAAGCCTTAGAGAAATCCTTGGTTTAAAAAAAAAACCCAAGGTCTACATTTATTTTGGCACAACGGTGATTTTATGAAAAGGAAAATGACTTTGCTATAGTTTGAAATGAATGCAATTTGCCATTGTATTTTGTAGTAATCTCCCTTTGGTTGGGAAAAAGAGAAAAAAATTTATATGTATAAATGAAAATGTATGCCTTTCATCGAATTTATTTTATCAGCATTAACTATTATCAAGTATAATGATGAAGAAAGATATTCAAATACTCAGAAATCATGCAAAATCCTCTTTTATAAAAACATAGCCATGTTCAGTTTCAGATGTTTTCCTCCAGATATTACGTATCTTGTCAAATAAGTTGGCTTCAAACGGTAGCATGGGCAAAGTCCTTCTGGAAGTTTATCTGGGAATTCAAAATAGAAGGAGGCTCAGGGGCATGAGAAACAGAAGGAGAGTTTATGCAATAGACCGTAAAAGTTCCAAAGACTGTGGAGAAAATCTTTTGGAGAAAAAGGAGGCTCATAAACGAGAGGAAGAGAAAAGGGATGTAGGCATAAAATTGGAAATGGATTCATAAAACTTAGATTGAACAAAGGTCCTTAAATAACATTTCCACTGTTCCCCAACCACTTGGTTAAACTACTGAAAAGTATTATGACTAGCAATCCCACTACTGGTCAGATACCCAGAGCAAACCCTAATTCAAAAACATACATGTACCCCAGTGTTCACAGGAGCACTCTTTACATTAGCCAAGACACAGAAGCAACCTAACTGTCCATCGACATAGAAATGGATAAAGAAGATGTGATACATATGTACAATGGAATATTACTCAGCCATTAAAAGGAACTGTAGGTTTTTATATGGTAAAAAGCGTAAAAGTTACCTTAAGTAATGTTCTGTATAATAAAAGGATTTTTTAACATGTTAATCTAGTAAAGCAACTGCACTCTTTATTTTTGGACGTTTTTGGTAATAATAATCTTTCTATTTCATTAATTAACCTCCCACCCCAAAATATGTATATAGGAATTCTTTTTAAAAATATAAAGACAGGCTTCAGATTTCCTACCTTCAACAGAATATCTCTGTTGATAACTATGTTTTTAAGTAATTAGTCCAAAATAATTCATATGTCACCTGAGAGTCTTATGTCCAAAATCGGACAAAATAGGATAGCTTTGTGGGTCTCTCCCTGCTCCCACAGTGATTTTTTTTTAATGTATGACTATCTTTAAAAAAAACTATTTATCTAATTTACTTATATAGCTGTGCTGGGTCTTAAGTTGTAACATTCGAACTCTTAGTTGTGGCATATGGGATCTAGTTCCCTAAGCAGGGATCAAGCCCAGTCCCCCTGCATTGGGAGAGTGGAGCCTTAGCCACTGGGCCACCAGGGAAGTCCCCGTATGATTTTATCTTTGATGAGGCTCTGTCTCATGAATATAAGAGAGCGTTCCTTTTCCATTTTCATTCTTCAAGGGGAGCCTCTATAAGTACACCCTAGGATTTCCACAAGAGGCAGTGGGAAGAAGCAGCGTTTAAAATTCCTGTGGCCTCCTCAGGTTGTCTCTATCTGCCCACCTCTATCTTAGTCTCAGTCTTCCAGTCTTCCTGTGTCTTTTATTCTCCCCTGTCTTGCTCCTTCAACCCTTTACTTCCTTCCCACTTAACTCTAGTTTATGGTAATAAAGAACCAACCAGTCTGACTCATACATGTGTGTGTGTTAGCAACTGTTCAAGGCAGTAATCACTAAACCAAAGATTATGATCAAAGATTATGTTCATATTTGTCCACCTAAAATATGCCATAAATTATATGAATTGAAGCCTATTTATCTCAGCTAATCTGAAGGAGGAAGAAATATTCAAAATAATCTCTATGAAAATATCAGTCCTGTATGTTTCTTCAGTTCGTGGTGCATGCATACTGAATACGGCTGACACTTACCAAAGAGCCTTATTTAAAGATAGAATAAGGTCCTTGTTAGTCACTCAGTCACATCTGACTCCTTGAGAACCCATGAACTGAAGCCCACCAGGCTTCTCTGTCCATGGGTTTATCCAGGCAGGAATACTGGAGTGTGTTGCCATTCCCTTCTCCAGGGGATCTTCTCGACCCAAGGATTGAACCTGGGTCTCCTACATTGCAGATGGATTCTTTACCATCTGAGCCACCAGGGAAACACCAGGGAAAGTCCTTAGGGAGATCTTATTCTCACATCTCCATACGCCACCGTAGCACAGCCAGGAGTTCATCATGATGAAAAGTTTCATCTCTCCTCTAAACCCATTGTCCTTCTCCATGATCCTGATGTACGTAGCATCCTTTATCATAAAACCAGCTCATACAGACTATTCCAAATTTTCAGCCAAAAACTGAATAGGTGATTTTAAGAATTTGATCACATGACCAACCTCTTGGCCAGCTGAGAGTACCAGTTCCAGTTAGGCCTAATGCCCCTTCTCTTGTCTTGTGACTATTTCTTTGCATATGAAGATCCATAGATCCGATTTATAGAAGCTAAATTGCCAGCAGTCAGAGTCAGTCGCTCCGTATAACTCAAGCCATCCCACATCTGCTGCAAAGACAAGTTAATAGACTTCCGAATCGCACACCAAGACTTCCTAAGATGGCAAGGGCAATTTGAGTTCTACACCGTTTTGTAGCCCCTGAGTTTCTAGTATGCCCTGTTTAGCATGTTTTTCTGAGTACTCACAGAAGATTGGTTATGATCCAGCCCTTCTGCTTGCTACCCTCATTAAAGGAAGCCAAAGTGATGAGCCAGTCCTAACGCAACAATGCAGGGCACTTTTCACTTCATGGGCCAAGTCCAACCAATAGAGATAAGACTACAAGTTCTTACAATATGGTAGACGACCTGCCTTGAAAGTCCTCTGTTAAAACACATAGCAAATGTAAGATAAGATAGAGCGAGCTCAAGTACATAGTGGAACCAGCAAAAAAAAAAAAAAAAAAAAAGTTAGAATATTGCCAAGGGACAAAAACAAGAGGCGAGCTAAGAACCAAAACAGTAAGGACAAGAGCCACTACCGTTACAGCCGAGCTTCAGGCTGAGGTCTCGGAACCCACCTCTATGAAGCAGACGTTCTTACGCCTTTGCCTGGAAACATCCGTTCAAGTTAATCTGCTTTGTTTGTTTCCCAATAGCTATGCCAACATACTTATTTTAAACTGCTCCATAATCCTCACAAGTAATCTCACTCATGCTTGTGGGTACCAGTCTTTTTCATGAAGGGTGAGGGGCTTGGCATGTTGACATAGCAACTTAACCAGCTCAGCAGATTAGACTGATGCTCCCGGTGCCTCTGAGCTTGCTGACCTGGCACCCTCACCTCTCCAGCCATCTCAGATACTTGCTTAACAAGGAGGGGACTTTTGTTCCTGTTCCCAAACCTAGTGCCAGCCATACTTAGCTTTATATATTTATACTTTTAATATTAAGGAAATAGGTGAGTGTGAAAAGAAAGACAGCTGTTGATTCTGTGTGACTTGAGTTCTGTGCTTTCCAAAGAATTAAAAGATGATGTATCCACGAAGATGTGTGAGCTAAACAGCTATAAAAGATTGGGCTATAGGAAGAATTTAAAGATCTAGAAGGGCCATCAATCAGTACGTTTTTATGAAGAGGATAGAAAGCCTTGATCTGGTGAATTGCTTTGTTCCTTGTTCAGGTAGAGCAAGAATTTAAAGGTAGTTGGACGCTTGCAAAGCAATGTAAGAATCCCATAGACAGACTTCCCTGGTAGTCTAGTGGTTAAGAATCCACCTGCCAACGCAGGGGACATGGGTTCAATCCCTGGTCCAGGACGATTCCACATGCCAAGGGGCAACTAAACCTTCACGCCACAAGTACTGCATGAGTCCACGTGCCCTAGAGCCCAAGCTCCGCAACAAGAGAAGCCCGCACAGTGAGAAGCCCCCAGCTACTGCGTGAGTCCACGTGCCCTAGAGCCCGAGCTCCACAAGAGAAGCCCCCACAGTGAGAAGCCCTAGCACTGCAAGTAGAGAAAGCCAATGTGCAGCAGCGAAGACCCAAAACAGCCATTAATAAACAAACAAATAATCTTTTATAAAAACTCATAGGCACTCACTTACAAGACATCAGGTTCTCTACAAAGTGCTCGTCAGGGGCCCCTGAGCTGCTTCACCCCAGAGGCTCAGCTAAAGTGACTGTCTGTGATTGCAGAGAACATAAGTAACCAAAATCAAAATATTACAACGTAGTAATGAAGCATCCGGGCTTTGGGGCAGAGCAGACCTGGTTTAAAATTTTAAGTCTGCAATTTGTTATAAGTGCTTAGGTAAGTCATGAAACTTCTCCAGTCCTCAGTTTCCTCATCAGAAAATAGGGATGATAGTAATACTGTCTTGCTCCTAAAGTTTTTGTGAGAATTAAATGAGATGATGTTAGGGCAGCCCGTGGCACTACGTCAGATACGACACCAGTACTGTATAAATCATAGCTGTTAAGAGTCCATTATTGAGCTTTTCAGAAACTTTCACTTCTCACCTTGCTATCTTTTAAGACCTCTCTGGATGTCTTTTAGAACCCAACCCATAACTTCTTTAATGTTTATTTATTTGGCAGTGCCAGGTCTTAGTTGCAGTTTTTAGTTGTGGGAAGCAAACTCTTTGTTGCGTCGTGTGGGATCTAATTCCCTAACTAGGGATCGAACCCAGGCCGACTGCCCTGGGAGCATGGCATCTCAATCACTGGGCGACCAGGGAATCCCGCCAACTCCAAAATTCTTTACTAATTTGGCTGCATTAGTGGTGTCTGTGTTAGTTCGCTAGGGTTGCTGCAACAAAATGCTGAAGACTTGCATGGCTTCGACGACAGAAGTTTGTTTTCTGACAGTTCTGGAGGCTGAAAGCCCAGGATCAAGGTGTCAGACAGTTGGGTTTCTCTGCGAGCGCTCTCCTTGGCTCACCTTCTGCTGTGTGCTCATGTTATCACTTCTCTGTGGGCACGTGTGCCTCTGGATTCCTCATCTCAGAAGGACTCCACTCAAGCCGGATTGGAGCCCATCTTTGTGACCTCATTTGAACTTACCTATCACTTTAAATTGGACTTCCCTGGTGGCTCAGATGGTGAAGAATCCGCCTGCAGTGCAGGAGACCCGGGTTCAATGCCTGGGTCAGGAAGATCCCCTAGAGAAGGAATGGCAACCTACTGCAGTATTCTTACCTGGAAAGCTCCATGGACAGAGGAGCTTGGCAGGCCACTGTCCATGGGGTCACAAAGAGTCAGACACAACTGAGTGACACTTTAAAGACTATACCTAAATACAGTCTCATTCTGAGGCACTGGGGTTGAGCTTCACCATGAATTGGGGGTCGGAGGGGAGCGAACACTATCTAACCCATGACGTCACAAATAAATTATCTTCCACTGCATTTGAAAATAACCATTTTTGAGAATTCCCTAGTGCCTAGTGTTTAGGACTCCACATGTCCACAGAAGGGGCCACCGGTTTGATCCCTGGTCTGGGAATTAAGATCCCGCAAGTTGTGGTGTGGCTAAAAATAAAACAAATGAAAAGAATGATTTTCAAGAAAAATGGCCTGGATGGAAAAGATGGTTGAGGAATTTTAAGGTGTCTTCTAGCTACTAAACTGCAGTGAGTTTGCAGGGGTCTCCATATATAGCTTATATAGCAAGTTAATTTATTGTCTGTAAAAATATTTAAGAGGTCCAGTTTAAGGCCTTATAATTGATATGTAATATTTTTAAAAGATCTCTGATAATAGGCAGCACGTATTTTTAAAAACACATGGCTGTTGAAAAATACCTTTTGGTGTCGTTCATTGAATCAGGAGTTAGGGAACTTTTATGTGTGTACCATGGGATATGTAAAATAAGATATGTATTAACTGGACACCGGTTCAGGTAAAGCGCTAGGTCAAAGGTTAGGGGACAAACCTAGAAAACTCCCTGCTCTCTGCTTAAGAAAGTGCCAGAAATGTCCCCAAGTGAGTTCACTTGTCCCCAGGTAAGTTGTCAGTTAAATGCTCGGTGTAGATAATAAGGCTTGCGTGTTCACGATTGCCTCTGAAGCCCAGAGTTAGGATTTTGAACTTGTCATAGTTAGCTGTCATAAAACTGGGAGAAAGGGATGTGGTATGATCAGAAAAAACAGCCCCATAGGTAGCTCACTGCAGCATTCCAGACAAGTGGAAGGAGAGAGACCCATGAAGAAGTACTGTGATAGCAGAGTGATATTAAGGAAAGGCGCTCTACCAGAAAACTAACTTACAGTTACCAAAGGGAAAAGTGAGGAGGAAGGGATACATCAGGAGTATGCGTTTAGCAGATACAAGCGACTATACATAAAAGAGATGTGGACCTACTGTATACCACAGGGAACTATAGTCAATGTCTTGTAATAACCTATAATGGAAAATAATTTTAAAATATGTTTATATATTTTTATATGAGCTTCCCCAGTTGCTCAGCGAGAAAGAACCCACCTGCACACTGTTTACAATAGCTAGGACGTGGAAGCAACCTAGATGTCCATCGGCAGACAAATGGATAAGGATGTTGTGGTACATATACACAATGGAATATCACTCAGCTATAAAAAAGAACGTATTTGAGTCAATTCTAATGAGGTGGATGAAACTGGAGCCTATTAAACTGAGTGAAGTAAGTCAGAAAAAGAAACACCAATACAGTATATTAATGCATATATATGGAATTTAGGAAAACAGTAACATCGATCCTATATGCAAGACAGCAAAAGAGACACAGATGTAAAGAACAGACTTTTGGACTCTGTGGGAGAAGGCAAGGGTGGAATGATTTGAGAGAATAGCACTGAAACGTGTATATTACCATATGTGAAATAGATGACCAGTGCAAGTTTGATCCATGAAGCAGGGCACTCAAAGCCGGTGCTCTGGGACAACCCAGAGGGATGGAGTAGGGAAGGGAAGTGGGAGAGGGGTTCAGGATGGGGGGACACATGTGCACCCAAGTGTGATTCATATCGGTGTATGGCAAAAACACCACAATGTTGTCAAGAAGTTATCCTCCAATTAAATAAATGAAATTTAAAAAAAGAATCTGCCTGCAATGCAGGAGACCCGGGTTCAATCCCTGGGTTGGGAAGATCCCCTGGAGAAGGAAATGGCAACCCACTCCAGTATTTTTACCTGGAGAATCCTATGGACAGAGGAGCCTGGAGGGCTACAGTCCTTGGGGTCACAGAAGGTCAGGCATGACTGAAGCGACTGAGCATGCACACATGCACACATATATACATTCATACATGTATATATATAGAGAGAGAGAGAGTTGGAAAACTTTGCTGTATGCTTGAAACTAATATTATAAATCAACTATACTTCAGTTCGGAGAAGGCAATGGCACCCCACTCCAGTACTCTTGCCTGGAAAATCCCATGGATGGAGGAACCTGGTAGGCTGCAGTCCATGGGGTCTCGAATAGTCGGATACGACTGAGCAACTTCACTTTCACTTTTCACTTTCATGCACTGGAGAAGGAAATGGCAACCCACTCCAGTGTTCTTGCCTGGAGAATCCCAGGGACAGGGGAGCCTGGTGGGCTACCGCCTATGGGGTCGCACAGAGTCGGACACGACTGAAGCGACTTAGCAGCACCAACAGCAGCATACTTCAGTTACAGAAAAAGGAAGGGTGCTCTGAGAAGGATCTGACCCAAATAATTTCAAAGAATTCCACATACCTCTGCTTTGAGACTAAGATAGTGATGGGTTCCATCCGATCCCAAAGTTAGACAGGACTTTGAAGCCAGGGCCTGTATATGATGGTGGCAGTGTTGTTACAGTGACTAAGACTAGGATACTCAGGATGGGCTTCCCTGGTGGCCCAGTGGTTAAGAATCCACCTGCCAAGCCAGGGGATATGCATTCAATCCCTAGTCCGGGAAGCTCCCACATGCCACAGAGCAGCTAAGCCTGTGCACTGCAGCTGCGGAGCCCACGTGCTGCAAGTACTGAAGCCCCCTCAGCCTAGAGCCCGTGCTCCGCAACAAGAGAAGCCTGAGCACCGCAACTAGAGAGCGGCCCCTGCTCACCGCAGCTAGAGAAAGCCCACATGCATTAACAAAGACCCAGCACAACCAAAACTAAAAATAAACAAGTAAAAAAAAGAGAAAAGGATACCCAGCATGGGAGTGAGGCACCACCGGATATTCCGGAGCAATCCTTACCGTAAGGAGAATGCAAGAAAAACCTTCATTTACAAAAGGTTACTTATTCCCCACCCAAAGAATATGTTGATTTCTGTTAAATAATCATCAGGACAAACTGGACTGAAATGTAACTGGAGAAAATTCCTTGTTTAATGTGTGTCTTTCTTTCAGGCCGCTTTTTCGTGGAAGTTCAGATGTCGACCAACTAGGAAAAATCTTGGAGTAAGTAGTACCTGTGATTTTACATCCGTGTCTGTAGCATTAGAACATTTACGTTGACCTTCCTCTGACGTTCATATAACACGTTTATCTCTTGTCTCTCCTACCCCAAGCTGCTGCTGCAGACAGTGTTACTATTTGTGTGGTGAGTGGGGATGTGGTAGACGTGCCGTTTCGTGCAGAGCCCGTCACGACGTGTGGCCTGACTGCTCTGCCCTGGAAGCCTGTGTGTTGCTCGTGTGGCTCCTTTGGCAGCTCCCCTTTGCTTGGCTGAGCTCCCGTTCTTTAGTTCTGTTGTGTTGTCTGCTTGGGGTCTTTTCAGATGCTTCCACCATCAGAGGGCGGGGTGCTCAGTGGCCTGGTAACCCATCCTTATTCACTGGGCTTCATGTCCCCATTGAACATCCTGTAATCAGCCAGGTTGGCTTTGCATTGTTTGGTTTTGTGTTCCTGGGCAAAGGATGGTCTGCTACTCAATTGACTTCTCTTTGGAACACTGAAAAAGGAAATGAGAATCCTAGGTTCCATCCCTCTGTCTGTGGCTAAAGAGCTATGCAGCCTTGAGAAGGTCACTCCGAACACTGTGTAGAGGACTCACCTGGTGCCCCGTGTCACATAATAAGCGCTTGTAAGAATGCCAGCTCTTCCTGTAATTCATCATTAGTTGCTTCATCTTTTTGTTCTTCGCCTGAGAAGTGACTTAGAGGTCCTTCCTTGTGCTCGAATTCCTTGGTTCCAGTCGTCTGTGACGTAGCTCCTTGATGATTTTCAGAGTGCGTGAAGTGTTTGCGTGTTTGTGCATGTGAGGCTGTGGATGCTTCTGTGTGTCCAGAATGTGAAGAAGAGGCTTTTCTTCTCACAGAGCATGCAATAGGGCATCCTTTGCCAAGCTCCATCAGGATTGGAGTGGCAAGAAAAGAAATGGGAGTTCTAGAGCCAAAAATGGTACATTGGTCTGTACCATTTGATAGGAATCCCCATGATTATTATGATATTCAGGCTGTAAAACTGATGAAAAGTCCCCCTAAAGAAAAACATTATATTTTAACACTGTCTTCTCATGCATAGCTGCTGAAGACAGTTGGGATAAAACGGGAACCTGAGTTTGTTCTTTTGGCGACTAGAAGCAGCTGTAGCAGGCTTCTGTGAGCGCCAACATCACTGCTGAGTGTCAGACCCAGTGGCTTTCAGGCCTGAAAAACACATGTGCACCTTTTACCGTCTGGGGGCTTCCCAGGTCTAGGACAGGTGCCACAGTGACTGCTCCTGCCGCTGCTACCGTCCACTGGGTCGGAGGGACCAGCTCAGGACCAAACTTGCACGTGACTCTGCTTCTGGATGTCCGCTTCTTCGGTCATTCAGGGATGAACTCCCATCTGTTCTTGCCTGTCCCTGTTGAGTATGTTTTGTGTGCATGTGATCGTGAAGAGGGAACCGTGAGAGTCAGGCCTACCCGTGACCCTCTTGTTAAAAGCAAGAACACTCTTGACTGAAGCCAGCTTGCCAGACACCGAAGTCCTTCACCTGCTTTTCCTAGCTGACCCCATTTGGGTGTTCTGCCTGCCTCCAGCGCCCTTCTTACTGCTGGTGCCCCGAGTGCTTGAAGCCCATGAGATGGACCAGAAGGAACCTCTGACAAACACACTTGACTTGCTTCCAAGGGAAGCCAGTTCCACTTCTGGCCAGGGCCTGAGATCTAGGTTGTCCGCAGAAAAGAAGCCGTGACGCGCGCTACGTTTTGTGCCTTTAGGTTTTCCTTCTTGACTTCTGGCCTTGTGTCGGGTCATGCTGTTCAGTTTCCTCCGAAGGCTTTCTTCACTTTGGCGTAGAGAAAGGGCAGTGCTGCACCCTAGCGGCCCTTGGAAGCACTTGAAAAGTCATTTCTGTCCCAGCCGTTCATGCCATTTATAGGTTTTGTGGGCTTGCCTGGTGGCTCAGCCGGTAAAGGATCCACCTGCAATGAGGGAGACCTGGGTTTGATCCCTGGGTTGGAAAGATCCCCTGGAGAAGGGAAAGGCTCCTCACTCCAGTATTCTGGCCTGGAGAGTTCCATGGGCTGTATAGTCCATGGGGTCGCAAGGAGTTGGGACCAACTGAGTGACTTTCACTTTTGCAGGTTACAACCTGCTCTGTCAGTCTTTCCAATACAAATGTCAACTTTTAAGCCTTATATTCAGCTTGATCCAAATACTGAAAGCCCTTTTGAATGGACCTCTTAGAATTTCACAACACTCATGTATGGACCATAAAAGTTCATAATAGATATTAAAGTGAATATATTTGAAAGGGAAGCCATATTCACATTCTCTTAAGGGGGAAAACCTTTCTGTGTTTAGGAAGATTTATACTTTCAAAGGACAGCAAGTACTTTGAAAGTGAAACTGAGTGCTTTTAATCTGTGACATTCTAGAGCATTTTTAAGAGCAGAGTCATAGTAAAATGGAAATAAAATACTGAATTTGGAGTAAGTTCTATCCAGCCTCTGGGCTGAACTCTTCTCTGTGTGGCTTTAACCATTCATTTTATTCCCCATCTTAAGTTTCCCCGCCTATATAATGAAAATAATAATATATCTAAACTATATGTCTCAGGAGGTGGTAGATTTTAAAACACTTTTAAAAGTTATTTATATACATGTAGGGACACTGTTTTTCTGAGAACTTTTGGCATTCAGCTGCCAACATTGCCAGATTTAACTCGACATAAATATATTCAAAACTGCACATAAAAAAAGATTTTCAATTTGTACTAAGAGTTGTTAGAATTGATTTCTAGGTAACTGGTAACAGTACACAAAAATATTGATATAAAAATGGCCAAAAAGCCAAAAATGAAAGAAAGGCAATGTTTTAAAGTCATTTAGTAAACATTCTTCTGTTCTTCCTCTGCCTGTCCCATTCTATCCAAACACACACACATTTTTTTAAAATAATTAATGGTAACGTTCTCGCTGTCTTCTTTTTATTCTTATTCTGGATCTTGCTATTAAATTTGTTTGTTGCTCAAGTTGTCATTTACCTTCATCTGTTTCAGTAACTGTGTGAGTCTCTCTCTCTGCCTCAGTAACCTGGCTCTCCCTGCATGTCTGACACGGGTGGGGTAACAGTGACTTTCACCAGGCACCCTGTGGCAGGCGTCTGCTCTTCCCAGGTGAGACCTGTGGCCTGGGCTCTGTCGAGGTAAGAGAAGGGGAACAAAGTCCTGCAGAAATCTTGTGGAATTTACCACTACCTGTTCCTACATCCTGGAGACCCATTCAGGAGAACTCCCCAACCACACCACCACCCCGGCCTCTCAGGCCCAGCAAGTACTGGCCAAGAAGACTATAATGCAGGGCAGCGCCATTTCTAACTGTAGTCAGAAAGTTTGCTCAGTATTTCAATAGCCATATATTCTGTCCACTAAATTCTGATTTTTCTTGTGGTTGTTGTTTGGTCGCTAAGTTGTATCCGACTCTTTGTGACCCCGTGGACTATAGCCCACCAGGCTCCTCTGTCCATGAGATTTCCCAGGGAAGAATACTGGAGCGGGTTGCCATTTCTTTCTCCAGGGGATCTTCCCAACCCAGGGATTGAATTGCATCTCTTGCGTCTCCTGCCATTGGCAGGCAGATTCTTTACCACTGCACCAACCAGGGTTCAGAATTAATCAGAGTCTATATGAGATATAAGTTCTTGCTTCCCCTGAATTTCCTTGTTCAACCCTACTTACTACCTGTATATAAGTTGTAAGGAACATCTATATAATGTATAAGTTGTATAAGGCCACAGACCTACTAATAGTTCTGAAGAACCTTAAGTCACACACCCATAGAACTCATCAGTTGATATTTTCAGTGTGTTGGTGACGCATTGCCTGCACATTTTAGATTAATAATGTTATTTCCCTCTTATGATACTAATGGGTAGTGCATTGATATTGATATGCATTGATACGCAGTACATTGATATTGATGTTGACAGATCCTGTGGGCCAGGCACTGTGCTGTGCATTTTACAGAAATCATTGCTGATCCTTAACACCACAGATAATTACCCTTGTCATATAAATAAAGACTCACTGAGACTCACAGAAGTTAAATAATTTGTTCTTACCTACCGATAAGGCAAGTTCAGGATGTGAACCCAGTTCTGCCTGTTTCCAAAGCTTGTGCTGCTTTTACATTGCTCAGTTCTTTCTCTGCATCTCTGATCCTAGGATGAGTCTCAGAGGAGACAGAAGATAACAGGGTTTTTAATGGATTGTTTGCTCACTTTGCAATACCAAAAAGTAATTCTATAAAATATGTAAATAAGTTAAATTTGTAATATGTAAATATGTAATATGTAATAAATAAGTTAAATTTTATATTAAATGATAAAATAGTGTTTGTGTTACACAGAACTAACATACCTTTTAGCCTCATTTGGGAGGTCTGACTCTAATCTATGTAATTTCTGTTTGGGGACTCATTCTTTAACCCAAAATGCAACCAGGTTTACGTGTCAACACATCATGTTAGATGAGCATCCTAAAAGTGTGTCAACACAGGAGTGTTTGATCAGGACACAAAAAGCCGTCTGGGGCATAAGGGAAAACATGATGCGTCCATGCGGGTCTCCTTTGAGTATTTAGATCCTGGTCCGGCAGTGTTTCAGGGCTTATTGGTAAGTTTCCATTTCTGCGTGATCTCTTACATCTCACAGCTGCTGCCAGAGTGATTGCGTCTCTCTCCCCAGTGGCCTTTATAATTCTCCTGTGAGATTGCCCTCCCCCCAGGGTCACCATACTGCACTAGCACAGAGAAGAGCCCTGCCGGTCACACAAGTGGGGGACTCCTGGGCTCTGTGTTCCCCGGGCCCCTCCCTTAGGCTTCACCTCCTTCTGGAATTGGTAGAAAAATCGCTTCAGCACAGTAGCTCATGCTTCCATTCACCTGTGGTTCTTTTGTAGCGTAATTGGACTCCCGGGAGAAGAGGACTGGCCTAGAGATGTTGCCCTACCCAGGCAGGCTTTTCACTCAAAATCCCCTCAACCAATTGAGAAGTTTGTAACAGACATTGATGAACAAGGCAAAGACCTGCTTCTGGTAAGTTCACACGATGCAGAGTTGGTCTTCTCTGCGCTCATGAATAGAACTCGTCAGCTAATATTTTTAGTGTGCTGGTGATGCATTGCCTACACATTTTAGATTAATGACGTTACTTCCCTCTTTTGATGATAATGGGTAATGCATTGATATCGATACACGTTGATATTGCATTGATACGCAATGAATTGTTACTGCTATTGAGAAGTCCTATGTCCGCACTGGGCGCTGGCCACAGCATCAGTTCAGCCTCACATGCCGCAGCCTCACAGGACAGAGCTGAAATCTCTCTGCAGCTTTCATTTCCACCCCCATGGCAGCTAGTGACTTTGGATTCTGCAGTGTCTTCAGGTCCTATAGAAAGGGAAAGAGTCTGATTCACACCCTTTCATTCTGCCATTTTTTAATGTTCTTTTGAATGCGAATCTCTGGATTCGTCTAAACATATGCTTCAGTAGAAGTAAATATTATGTTTCCTTGTTTACACTTTCCTGCTACTTTAAGCAGCTTGTTTGGCATTCTAAATGTGTCTTTTCTTAAAACAGGCACATCTTTAGGAAGATGTTTTTCCAAAGGAACCAAATAGCAAGACTCCTTCCAGTTACTGATTTATTTAAGAAGTATTGAACGTGCCCTGCCATATAAAATACCTCACCAAAAACAAAGGTCTATGCCCTGTTTGAGACTCAAACTCATGTACTTGGCTTTGTACATAATTCCCTGTACTTGGAGACCAGGGCAATGTACCCCCTGGACTACTCCTGCTGTCTGGAACCCAATGAGTAGTAATGAGTGTATTCTTTACCAGCCAAATGAACAACCTTTGATATCTAGCCAAGAAAGTGCTCCTAGACTCAGAGGAGCCAGTGCTCCCATTCTGTCAGCGTATTACAAATTTTAGATACAGACCTAAGAGTCTATAAGTCCGAAGAGAAATGTTATGCTTCAGCTCTGTATGGACACAGCCATTGACTGGCCTGTTTGCAGAACCATGGATTTTTCCCAGTGAAAGCCCTAACTCCATCTTCACCTCATGGTGGCTCATTTGATGGTTAGGCAAAAGTTCCCTCCACTGCCCTATTCCCTCCCTGCTGTTTGTAAGACACTCACTGAGGACCTGGCCCGCATCCTTTGAGATAGGTTAATTAGAGAGGAGAACATTCACCTAGACAAGGGCTCACTGTATACCGCATACATACCCAGTGGTTTACATGCTATCAAGGAAATTTCTTCCTTGATTTCTCTTACATTTCACAGCTCATTTGGTGGGGAGGGGGGGTGTGATTCTAATCTTACGTAATTATTGTTTGGGGAATCGTTCTTTAACCCAGAATGCAACCAAGCATGTATTTGCATTACCTTAAGAAAAGGAGATTGGATGGATCGCTTCTGGTGGCTGCAGATGGAGAGCCATCCAGAGTATGTCACTGTTCTGTGCATCGCCTTCTCTTACCAATTCTGCTTTTCCCTGCCCTTCACTCCACCTCGTTGCTTCTTTTCGGTCCTGCTGTCTGTTCCCCTTAATATCAGCTGGTCCCTTGACTACCAGAACTCACTAATTCACGGATCCTTTCCTCTCCAGTCCCTCTGCGAGCATTTTTCCTGCCTTTGTTTCCTCCATCGGATTCTTACAGAGAGGAATCTGGCTGGCACACCTCACCCTTTTGCTGCCAAACCATGGTATGGGTTGGTACCTAAGGCCAAGCTGCACTCCTAGCCCAATCAGCTATGCTGGGAGAGGGTGAGGACTACCTGATATAAAATACAGCCACCATAGGCTTTCCTTTTCAGCAGGAACTTTGAATGAAATGTTTCTCTTAGTAGAGGGTTCTGGGTAGAGAGTCACAATGATGAACAACTTTAAAGTAACCCACTGTTTCAGCTACTGGAACATCCAAAGACAGCCCCAAAGATTTCCTGGCCCCAACATCAGTAGGAATCACCAAGAAGAACTTAAAATTTAAAGATAACAGACAATCCCGTGTGTTCATTCAAGGTCCCCTGATAGCGGTGGTGGCTTTCAAAGTCAGACTACACGTGCTAATCTGAAGAACTAGCAGGAGATGAAAAAGGAGCAAAGAAACCTACCAAAGAGAGAAGGAAGTCGGTAGATAAGGAGTGGCAGCAGAGATTAGAAGAGCAGAGGAGAGGAATAAAGAGCAGAGGAGAGTAATAAAAAGCAGAGCTCAGACTCCCCTGGTGGTCCAGTGGTTAAGAATCCGGCCATCAATTCAGGGGGACGCAGGTTCGATCCCTAGTCTGGAAAGATCCCTCAAGCCACAGAGCAACTAAGCCCGTGTGCCACGACTAGGAAAGCCTGCATGCCTTAGGGCCCATGCTCCACAACAGGAGAGGTCACCGCAATGAGAAGCCTGTGCACTGCAGCTGGAGAATGCCCGCGTGCGGCAGCAAAGACCCAGCACAGCCAGCAATCGATTTTTAAAAATTTAAAAAGCAGAGCCAGTAACATGGTGACCAGTTGAGGGTTAAGCGTGAAGCATAATATGCACAGATATTCAGGGAAAGGACAGTCCAAGACCTTAAACCTCAGAACTATCTAAAAGCCCTCACCGTTTCATCTTAGAGGGACAGAGCCAGAACTGTAAAGCTGAGAAAGCAGCCCATTCAGTACGAGAGAGGCCCCTGCCACCCTCAGAGTACTGTTCCTCTATTGAAAATGTTTTACTGAGGAGGGCAAGGGAAAGGAAAATTGTTGACAATTAACATTTTAAAGTTTAACGCTTTTCCATTTCTATCTGAAAAGAAGTCGACTTTATACAATGCTTCAGTCATATGTGTATGGATATATACATCAACATTTGTAAATACTCTTATGTAAATCTATAAGGAAAGTAGTCTGCAGTAACAAGACAGTTCAGGGGGAGAATTATTTTTAGCAACCCAAACCTATATATCTTTACAAGTTTTGTCCCGTTCATCGTGATTAACTTTGGAGGCTGGGTATGTCCTCCAGACATGATGCTCTTGTAGAAAAGAAGTTTTGGAGTTCTTGCTATCTAACTGCTTTCAGAGCCTGAGGTAGTACTTTTTTTTTTTTTTTCTTTTGATACTTGTATTCGTCTGCTTCTGCTGCGTAACAAACAACCAAAATAAATATCTCACTAGCAATCAGCAGTCAGCCTTTGTCTCTTGCTCGTGGGTCTGCACACTGGCAGAGACAGCTCTGTGAATCATCTGAAACAACTCTTCTTCAGCCAGTGGGTCAAGTGCTGGTCTTCCCCACGTGTCGCATTCTGGGACCCAGACCAAAGGGACTTTGGCTCCCTGGGGCGTGTTTTTCTCATCATAGGAGGAAGGTGGGTCCTCCCAGAAGGGCAAGCAGAAACATACAATGCCCCTAACGGCCTAGGTAGGCTTGGCAAAGGTACCCTGCTATTTCTGTCCATGTTCCATTCACTGATGAAAATTACACGGCCAAGGCCAACTTTAATAGAACAAACACTCCCCCAATGGAGGCAGAGAAGGAAAGAAAGGAAATTTGTGTTGGAAAATGATCCAGATCCACTGTAGTAGTCAAGTAGCAATTCCAAAAGCTCGTTTTAAGTCAATTATTTGGCAAGCAAATTATGTTTTTTTGCAGAAACAACACTATTACGCAAGAGTTTGAAATTAATTCTCAAAATAGCCAGTTGCTCTGTTGAAGTAGAGCAATAACAAGACTCAAGCACTTTTTCTAACAATATTTCTGTAGGACAAAGTGTGTTACAACCTCCAGCTTGAGATTCTCACACACAGGCCCCGCTGTAGGCTAAGGATTTCTCCTCTCTGCCACGCTCCCAGCTCTAAGCCATCAGTGTCGTGTGGGAACAGGGCTTCCTCCCAGATGATCCTCTAGGGATGTCTCTATCTTGGACATATTTCCACAACTTTTTTTTTCCTTCTTTCCTATGTCCTGGGAATTAAACTAGCAACTTCCTTTTCTAGTGCCACTACATAATTTTCTCCTTCTTGGACTCTGGGAAGAGAGAACTCCAGCTCAAGAATTTTGCCCCTGCTTTCCTGTCCTTTGAGAATTCAGCCCTTGTAAAGCTTTTCTCAAGATGTTTATTGCTATTAGAGACAGTAGAACAAGCTCCTTCCTCTGTTTGTTGTTTGGACCTAATTTTCAGAAGACAGGTTGGCATCCATGGACTGGTAGGGAGCTCAGGATAAATAAGATTTTGGGGGACCCAAAAATTCGCTTGACGTTAAGTGTAGAATTTTCTGTTTGTACTTTTCTAGGTCAGTTGTATTCAGCAGAGTTTTAGGAGTCGCTAATCCAATCAGGACTGTGAAAGACTCAAGGGCTCAGATTAAATGGAAGAGGTCTACATAATTGTGATGATGTTAAAGCTAGATTACATACAGCAGGGGTCCCCAGCCTCTGGGCCACGGACCAGTACCTGCTGTCAGGTCAATGGTAGCATTAGATTAAAAATAAAGTGAAACTGAAGTCACTCAGTCATGTCCAACTCTTTGTGACCCCATGGACTGTAGCCTATCAGGCTCCTCCATCCATGGGATTTTCCAGGCAAGAGTGCTGGAGTGGATTGCCATTTCCTTCTCCAAGATTAAAAATAAAGTGCACCATAAATGTAATTCCCTTGAATTGTCCCCAAACCATCCCACCCCACCCCCGTCCATGGAAAAACTGTCTTCCACGAAACCAGTCCCTGGTGCCAAAAGGGTTGAGGACCACTGACGTGGAAGACTGAAATTCAGAGGCATTTCAGACCCCAGCCCACTTCAGCGGACACTGCCACAAGGATGGAGGAGCTGGCATAGCTTCTCTGCTCCTGGGAGCTCCTGGGGCGGTGGTGTGGACAGGTGGGGTGTTACTCATCGCTAGTTAGTGCTGACCACCTGCTGGGCATGCTGGAGGAGTTGCTAGAAGGAGAGGAGGAGGATCTGAAGAACAGGATTGCCTGGCGTTGGAGTGCAAATGGAACTGAAATTAGAGGAATGTTAATAACTAATTGATTGTGTACTAGCAGCTTAGGAAGACAGATAGCTGCTTTCCTCCTTTCACCTTCTACCTGCACTTGGTCAGCAGCCTGAAATAGGGTTTAGTGACTTGAATTGAATGTAATGGTCTCCCTGCACGGCCACTGCTAGCCCCTATGGCACCTTGACATGAATTAGAAGGAAAGCACAGCCCTAGGGTGGGGTACATGACTTGCTAGTGGATCGGGATAATCAGGGTCTAGGTTCAGCCCTTACTTGTTGCCCCTCCACTGGCCCTGTGTTCAGTAATTAGCCTTACACCTGAACAAGGCAACCCCTTTCCATTTCCCGCTCATGGATAAAACTTGAGCAGAGTGAAAAGTCAGGGTGAAGACTGACTATGGCACCAAGTTTGCTAGCATCAGAAAAATCACTTCCCTAACTTAGGTTATATGTATACTGTAATAAGGGCTTCCCAGGTGGCTCAGTGGTAAAGAATCTGGCTGCCAAGCAGGAGACCTGGGTTCAATCCCTGGTTCGGGAAGATCCCCATCCCTGGGTTGAGAAGATCCCCTGGAGAAGGGAATGGCAACCCACTCCAGTATCCTTCCCAGGAAATCCCATGGACTGAGGAGCTTGGCGGGCTACAGTCACACAGAGTCACACAGAACTTAGCAACTACACCAGCACCACCACGTGCTGTAAGAATAATATGATTGAGTTGGAAAGATATCTGGGTAGCTAACAGTCCACAAGCAACCCAAAAGGTGTTGCCTTTTGAAGCAAAAGGAGAAGAGGGCAGCAGAGGATGAAATGGTTGGATAGCATCACCGACTCAATGGACATGAATCTGAGCAAGCTCCAGGAGATAGTGAAGGACAGGGAAGCCTGGTGTGCTACAGTCCATGGGTCGCAGAGTCGGACACAACTTATCAACTCCACAACAACATAAGATGAGTGCTCTCTGCGTCGTCGTATTTAGTGTCCCTGAAAGTAGATATCCATTCTCATTATGCATGCTAGGTTGCTTCAGTTGTGCCCAACCCTCTGAGACGCTGGGGCCTGTAGCCTGCCAGACTCCTCTGTCCATGGGGTTCTCCAGTCAGGAATACTGGAGTGGGTTGCCAAGCCCTCCTCGTAATACATGACAGTGAATAGATACGTAACTATGTAAGCACATGGACGAGTTTTATGTCACTGTTATTTTTTCTCCATCACAGAAGTGCTTGACATTTAATCCAGCCAAAAGAATATCAGCATACAGTGCCCTGTCTCACCCATACTTCCACGATCTGGAGAGGCGCAAGGAAAACCTGGATTCCCACCTGCCGCCCAGCCAGAACAGCTCGGAAATGAATACCGCTTAACCTGCCTTGAGCTGATCATCCGGAGAACCTCCTTGGTGGCTGAGGGGTCCCCCGAGGAAGCCTTGCAGAGCTGTTGAGGATCACTGGCTGGAGACCTTCTAGCTGCTGTCTTCCGGATGGGCTCTGCTTCTCCGAGGAAACCACCTCGTTTACTGTTTTGAAATCAATGCAAGAGTGATTGCAGCTTTATGTCCATTCGTTTGTTTGTTTGTCTGTTTGTTTCAAGAACCTGGAAAAATTCCAGAAGAGAAGCTGCTGACCCATTGTGCTGCCGTTTCATTTTTTTTCTGATCTTGAATGCTGCCAGTGTGAAGTGAGCAACCTGGGCACAGCTGAGTGAGATTGTACATGTGATCTCTCTGTAGCTGCTGGGGCCTGATCTGGTACTTCTGAGGGAGTGTGTGTGCATGCGCGCGCGTGTGTGATTCTTGATCTCTTAAAAAGTGTTACTTTCTGTAAACAAGAAGAAGAGTTAAATTTTAAAGACTCAAAAGTGACCGCTAAATAACAGGTGTCTGTTGACTAAAGGAGATCCACCAAAATGGGCTTCTCAAATTAGAAAATTGAGCCTGTGTCCTTAGCATTTCTTTTCTGGTCAAAAGCAGTCAATTCACTAGTAGTAAAGGGTTCACCATCTAGGTGAAGTTTTATACACACAACAAAAAGAAAAAATAATTCTAGTATCTTTTAAGAAACCTGTTTCTGAAAGCACATGTTCTATTTACTCTTCAAAAAGCTGCATTTACTCCTTGTCATTTTAACCTGTATAGTATGCTTGATTGTTTCTTTTAAAGAATACCCTTATAAGCTTGCTGTAGATTTAGGGAGTGTACCTCAGCAAGGTAAAATTGTCAAAAAAAAAAGTAGAGAAAGCCTTTATTTCCTGGTTTGGAATTTATTTCTTTTTTTGGTTTTTGTTGTTACTTTGTTTTGGTTTTGATTTTAGGAATTTTCAGGAACTGTTTGCTTTTTGAGTTGGGAGGATAGTTCTCTGACTAGAGGCAGGAATGCCATGGAAGTTCTCCTCCACCTTTTACACTGTACTCCTGCAGTGCACTGCCTGATTTGCAAAGTGTACATCTTTATCTGTCCCTCAGCGTGTCTAATGTATTCCACTAGCCTTACACAGTTCATGACCGACCGCGCAGGCTGTTCTCATGCATCTCCTCCTTTCTTCTTCAATGAACCTTTCATCAGTAGTTTGATTCCGATGATGGCTTTTGGCTCCAATTCCACGATCCTAACAGAATCTCATGTGTTCTCCCCCTACTGCAATCTTCCTGGCGTTTACTGTTGTTACCTAGGCAGTGAGCAGGAGACTGGTTCTTCTCCACCACTGAGATGTAGATTGCTTTAAAGTGTTCCTTAGTGTTTTGCATTGTTATAGACTATATTGTCAGTGTAGTATCTGAGGGAACGTCCTGAACTATTTTTTAGGAATGTGTATTTACTCTGTAAAATTACCTATTCTCCATCCACCAGGCTGTGCTTGCTTCTAGTGCCCTACGCACATTCCCCGCTCCCTGCAGAGCCAGCCTGACCTGGGCATTGTGAACAGCTTTACCGTTCCTCTTGCCATTTTTCTCTGCAGTACTTTATATCCCATGCCATCTCTGCCGTCTGCATAGGTAGTGCTCAGTTGGCTCTAGTAACCAGAAGACACAGAGATGAAGTATCCTTTGGTAAGTTTTAGCTCCCTTGGCTTTCCAATTCATGTTTTGCGTGTATGCAACAGTTAGGCCATGTTTAGCATTAGGGTCTTCAAAGAATGGACGTTGCTTCTCTCAGAAGGAAATGTTCTATATGCTGTTCATGCATAATCAGGCCTTTCCGAGTTCTCCATTACTTAATATTGTATACGACTATCTTGAACAAGAGAAAAATTAGGAGACTTTTCTCTTTGAGAGATTTCTGGGTCGGGACCCATTCTTTTCTAATATATATGTATTGTTTAATATTGTTCTAATTCAATAACTTTAAGAGCAGGAAAATTTTTGCTAAAGCAAGCTACGAATGAGGAGATGGGCCATAAGAATGCTTTTTCCAGTCTTCCCTGTGACAGCATCGATTATGTTTTGTCATCACTGTAAATGCTTGAGATATAATGGACCCAGAACATTCGAGGCAAATGCACTTGTGGTCCCTCCAGATAAGTGGGGGGGACCACAGATAAATGAGTTCTGCCTTTCCTTTGGGGGTCAAAATAATAAAGACCAGGGGCCTGGAAATTGAATTTTAAAACACTGCACTGATCCATCAGGAGTTTTTCAGTGAGTATCCATGGTTAGAGTGAACATAACTTGGGTTTTGGCTTTTGCAAAAATTTTTCATAAATTCACTCAAGAAAAATGCAGCTGTTCTAAACTGGAATTTTTCAGCATTCTTTAGCATTTTAAACACGTAGAAAGTTCAATTTTTATTTCCAACATATGCTCCTGATTCATTTATTGGTGGCGTTTATCAAGAAAACTTCAAGCACGAACATTTAGATACTTGCCAAATTACCCTGTGAGAGGCAGAGTGAGAGGGCTTTTCGTCCTCTGTGAACTCGTTAAAGAGTCTGTCCCCAGCTCCTCCATCCTGGTGGCTGTTGCACTTGAGTGATTACTTTTTTGTTTTCTGTCTCTCACATCCGGCTCACCACTTCTGAGACACAGATCCCACACATGCACCTTTGCCATTAGGGCACTTTGAATCATAGAGCAGAACACAAGCTTACTGAATGCGGCTTATTCTTCTGTGACATATGGTTTCAGACGTCTTTGCCAAAAGCTAGGCAGTGATTAGCTGAAAAGGTCATATTGCTCCAGGGTTACACTGAAGCCGCTTATAGCACTAAGAAACAGGATGACAGACTTGAAATCACATTTGAATTTCTTACTAGGATTGGGACAAGAATATTTGCCCGATCGTTTCTGTGTATTTCGATCTAGCGGCCCACGCATGGGAAACTGCTGTGCCAGGGTGGACTTGTAACAACCTACATGTAAAGAGTCCATTTAAGCATCATAAGCTCTCACCTGGCAAAGGTAATAAGGCTGTACCCTTATAATCTTAAAAGCACAATCCCCAAGAGCTTGTCAGAACCCAGTGCACTGGAGCCTCCCACTTGGCCTCCCCCTTTGAAGTGGATGGGAACTCAAGGAGTGGAGAACCTGTTTTGGAAGGAAGCTCCAGGCCATTTTAGCCCCCTGTGTTCTCATGCTTTTCTCTCAGGAAACACACATTTTGAATGACTGACTTTTCACTTAGCCTCAGGTGACTTATACTAAAAATAGTTCAAAATATTCACCTGATTCTCAGCCTCTTCATTTTGAGTAAAAATGAAAATTTCAGAATGCATGGGATGTTACTATCTTAAATAAAGCACAGATCTTTTAATGGAGAAATTTATGATATGACTCTAGAATGTGATACTATCCATCCTGGTGAGAAAAAAACTTAAATATGACCAAACTTTTGAGTCTTAAATAGTGGATTTAAATTGAGTTTTTAACTAACTATGGCTACTTCTCTTAAACAGGGGTACCTATAAAAGTCAGTAATGACAATTCTTATTCCTTAATAGAAATTAAATCATGTATGCTTCCTAATATCATAAACATACCAAAATTCTTCTCTAAAGAATTGCTTCTCTTTTTAAGTGACTTTACTATAATTTTTATGATAAGCACATGAGAGTGTCTCATTTTCCAAAAACAGGCCAATGTTGCATAGGTAGGTGTAGGAAAGAATAATGTTGAAAGTTAATAAGCCACTGTAGTTACTTAATTGTGTTAGTGCAATTTCTTGGAACGGAAATAATTGAATATTATATATTCCAGATATTGATAGAATTCAAAAGAATGCTTAAAGACATAAAATAGTGTGTTTATAAAAATAAAGATGCGATTATTTCTAAATTTTTTAAAAACCAGAAGATACTAGGCAGTGGCTAGAGGAAATTCTGGAGAAAATGAAGGTATTCAAAGAAGGATAGTTTCAAAGTTATGTGTATTTTATTTAAAGTCACCTGGCGGCTATGAACGTGATATGGTCAAAAACAAATATTATGGAAAAGCCATTCCAAACAGTTATCATTTCAAAGGTTGAGCTAAGCAAGCTAAACCACCCCTATTCCTTCCACATTTCATGGGAAGAAGCAGCCACGTGAAGCTACTCTTGTGCAAGCCTGAAAATGTTCGTTGTTAAAAACAATAAATTTTGTAAAGGTACGTGTTTCCTATGCCACCAAGATTTTTGAAAACTTGTGAAACCTAAACCGTTTATCATGTGCGTTCAGTACATACAGACACATGATGAGGAAGATAATTACATGTTCCTTCCCTACAGTGGAAAAACTTCAGGCTCCCATAAACCTGCCAAGCAAGTCCCCAGATAACTGGCAGTGGTGTCTCCCTCAAAGGCATAAGCAGATAGTATTTCCACTTTTTTCTCAATGTAATTTTCAACCTGGTTTTATTACACACCTATATCTCAAGCATTTCTAGTTTGTCCTTTTTCAGAAAATAAACCAAAAATATTCCTTTGGCCTTATCCATCTTTTGACCTTTGTTAACAACAAAAAATGGAGAAAGAGGAGGGGTCTGATTTTTCAAGTGTTTTCCTCAGTTGTTTTTGTTTTTTAAATGAAGTGCAAGCCAGCTTTTTAAATGTGTTCTATTTCTTAGCATTCCCTGAGAGTTAATTGAGATAAAAGGATGGACATCCATCAATATATTTTATGTTTTCTTAATAACTGGTGCTCTGGCCTTTGAGAATATAACAAGACTCTACTGAAAATAAACACAGTTTTGTTTCCAGCTATCTAGTTAAATACTAGCACAGCAATTTGAAGTCAAAATGTTAGGAAAGGGAAGTGATTTTTCTTTCACATGTCTGTTTTTAAATTCACATTGTCCTAAGGGATGGCCTTTCTTGTTTTATTCTAGTGTATTCCACAAGGTGGCACTTTGAAGGGGGGTATGGAATCTGAGTGACGCCTCTAACTTTATTTTTCTGCATATGTTTAACTTTTGCCTAGCACTTGTTTTTCAGGATGATTCATAGTCCTCACAATGTTCTATAACTTAGATATTTTAACTGTCAGCTAAGTTCTGAACAGTTGTCTGCAAGTACATTGTTCTTGAGGATGCATAAGACACCCATTTTGATTATTTAAGTGTATGATGAAAGCCTAGTTGTTCATTTGTTCATGAAACATTTTTTGAGGTAACTCATTACCTCACATTTCCACGTCCAGAAATTAGAAAGTTGGACAGGCTTATTACTCAACAGGCAACACTCATCTGTGAATAGGATAGTGTTGTTAGGAGTGTAAGACTCCTCCAGAGGCGTCAGGCACAATATGTATATCCCATGTCAGCTGCTTTCCCATTGCCCTGGTGGCCATTACACCATCCAATTTAAAAACCCTAACTAAAAAAATCAGATGAAGACACTGTTTAAGTGACACATCAGCTACTAAATAGACCAAATTATTTTTTCAAAGATCTGCTATGCTGAAACAGAGCCCTAAAATACTAAAAGACCTGCAAATTTGTATAGTCACAAGTGTAAATTCACAAGATATTCTAATTTTTAAACATTTTCTTTAAGCCTAAGAGCTAATAACTTAGGAGTATATCTACATTAAGTGATGTCTCCGTTTGTGAAGTGCCTTGGCAACTTCATGTTATAAAAATATATGTTTTCATAGACTTTTGTTTTAACTCACAGATCTGCTCAGACACCATTATCCACCTGATGATTTTAGTCAATTTGAGAAGTCATTTTCTTCTGTAGTGTCACTGAAATTTAGAAGGAAGGAAATTACATTATTTTTCCAGCCTTCCCTTAGCAGAACCCAGCGGAAGGCCGTTAGTTCCTTCTGAGTGGCAGAAACTCCATAGTCCCTGCTTCACTTTTCTCCGGAGCAGCCAGCTGGCTAGTCTCAGTAATTTATACTGAATCAAAATACCGCACTCATTAGGTGCTGTCAAATCTTCGGCCTGTCCATCTTCTTAAAATCCCATTGAAGAAGATTCCAGTTTAAGTCCCTCAGTGGAAGGCCGAATTCAAACCTCCAGTCTGTTATCATTTGGGCCAGTCCGAACCCTATTTACTTCTGTTCAAAACCTCCCTCCCACCGAAAAAGCCTTCCCGTGCGCTGCACCGTCGCCCCGCCCCTTTGGCCGTAGAGTGTCAGTGGGCGGGGCTGACCGAGACCCGCCCACCGCTCACCTATTCGTACCTGATGTTGATGTACAGACCCGGCAGGATACTGTCCGAGGTCCGTGTGCCCTGCTGCTGTCTCAGAGGCATCTGTTCTGCAGTCTTAGGAAGTAAAATGTCCCTAGAGGCAAACGATGTCTTCTGTGCATAAATAAGTACAACACAATTCTCCGAAAGTTCGGGTATAAAGAGATGCTACTCTATCAAGCTATCTACCAGGCATCTCTCAAGCTCTAAGCTCTGCTTTTTTTTTTTTTTTTTCCTTCCTAAAAGAAGATGTATAATTACAGGAAAGATTTTTTTATTTTTTTATTTTCTATCATTCTACATATATGATGGCAAAAGATATGCCTGGAAAAGTTTTGTTTGGAAAACTTATTTTCTGCTTCATCCTCGGTTGGCAAAAGCTCCTAACTCTTTAGTTTCAAACTTTTTCTTTCTCCTTTTTCTTTGTCAGGTAAATAAAGGTATGTGAGCAAATTATGTTATGTAGGAAGGAGACTCTTCTGTTTGGAGGAACCTTTGATGTGAATTGTTTTGTCAAACAACCCCTTCCCTATTTAAGGAGTTTGGGTTGTCAAATGTAGTTTTTCTTAAAGGGGACACATAACTGCATAATGCTGTAAAGAACTATGATTGTAGCACTAATCAGCAAGCGTAAAGCCACAAGTTATATCATTTCTAACTCTGTGGTTTCTAGCCAAACCCATTGAAGTGCTTAGGTTACAGTCCTGAAGAGACCCTTCATACCCTTACTTGAAAGTTTCTAATCTTAAGTTTTATTAAATGCAATAATATGTATTAACTAGCAATATTTGTGTGATCACCAGCAACTCTGAATTTGACCTTGAAGTCTCTGGATAAGGAAAATAGATCCCAGCAGTAATACATACCTTGAACCCTCTGCCCCCACCAAGTATATTGTATATCTTGCCATTTTGGTCCTGTGTTTGCAAGAAATGTATACGGGAATATTTTAATTCCTTAACTTACTTTGTATTCATTTTATTTTTCTATGACCAGTGATAAGTCTGTTAGTTAGCACATGGAATGAATAGCATCAGCTACTCCTAGGATCAGCACTTAACACGGTGGGAAATTTTTATTCCAAGTTGTTCTACATTTGCATAAATTATTTCTATTATTGTTCATGTATATTATTTATTTCAGTCACACTAGGCCTGTGAAAGTGCAACAGAAGGCAGACTGCATTAGGATTTGCATTTAATGCTCATTATCATGGTCTTGATGGAACTAAGAAAATTAAAATTAAGACTAAGCCCCCAAGTAAGCTGCATGCATTTTAACATGATTAGTAGAATTTAAGTCTATAGAGATAGTATTTTTTGTGTCTAGGTGTTTTATAAGTGTGTAAAGGAATTAAAGCAAAGGACTTTGTAGTTGTTCTCTTGTCAAGTATGCATATATTATGGTGTGAAATACAGCAAAAATTAAAACTGCAGATAGCAAAGCATCAAATAAGGCCTTCAGTTAGAAACTGTGCCAAGTGGTCATCATAATAGATGGCAGGTAGAGACAGATGCCTGGTTGGCGCTTCCACTTAGCTGGCAGAGAGAAGAAGCACCTCCCCCCCCCAACTAGATCTGTGCCCTCGCAGGTGTTGGGTACAGTAGGGGGAACAGGTAGCCCTGTTGAAAGGAGACCAGTGTGTGAGTTTTCTGTAGAAGCAGAACTGCCAACCTGTGCCATGAGGCTTCCAGAACGTGCCAGATGGGAGAAGTCCAAGGTTGTGTGCTTCAAGCAAGGTGGTTTTGTAGAGAAGCACTGCAGTCTGGTCACTGAAGCAAAGAAGGGCTGCGGGTACATTGTCAACAATGGGATCTTAACCACCAACAGTCCCTAACACATCAAAAGCGTGTTGCATGTCTGCTATTTTAAGTTTTGACCTGAGGGTTACAAGGCAAGTGTTTTGTATAGAAGAGCAGTATGTGTTAAGAAAAGCACAATGTCGGTTCCCATAGAGTGCAGAGTAGGACTAGAGGATTTTATAGGCTTATCATTTCTGAGATGTGTTAAAAAAAAAAAAAAAAAAAGCACGTTTTCACCTTAAAATGTATTGGTGTTTCTGCACTCCTATAGGGCCTAGTTAAAAGTTTCTTTTAGATTTCAGCAAGGCTGTTGCAGCCAGGGAGTTATTGTTTGCTTTTTTTTTTTTTTTACTTATTTTTATAATAGAAGATGTTTTTAAAGTAGAAGAAAATCTTAATTAGGGCTTCTGACTTGTTGGTTTCTGTGTTTGAAATCACGGTTCTGGAGATGTGGGGATTGCACATGCGCATGTCAGATACTAACTGAGGCTGTGTGCGCCAGCCCAGGAGAACAGAGGCTCCACCAGCTTTTGTATCCTTTCCTCGCTCCCTCGGAAGTGCTCCCTGCCCCCTTCCTGACCTATCCATCTGCTGCCCCTCATCCTCCTCTGCTGTACTTTGGGGTCAGGGACGTGACGAGAGATGCTTTAAGCATCCTAGGTATGCCTGTTCAGGCTTGGCCACCATCCCTATGGCCATAGTTCTCAAGAGAAAGTTCCTGGTGCTGAACACAGAGAACAGTCAGGACACCAATCACAAATGCCTTCTAGCCTCTTCGTATGGATCTTGATTTTTAAACCCAGTCATTCTACAGAGCATTCCGTTTCTGCTGTGGTGCAAATAGAAAAACTAACCCAAGAATATAAAGCACATTCCATCCAGGCTGCTGTTTTCTGTCCATCTACAGGCTGTCCTTTCACTGTATTTCTTCATACTTGAAACTCATTCTGCTATTTTAGTATCAGGTACAGACGTATAAGGGTGCATGTTCCTTAAAGGTGCAAAACAACTCTCATTCCGTTTGCTCATGTTGCTACAGAATGCTCTGTTTCGGTGCTTTGGGTTCAGCAGGTCAGAGAAGCAGTGCAGAAACTCACTGCCGGGGACACAGTTTTACACGAATGTTGGCAGGTGGCTTTGTGGTAGATATGACTTCCACTCTTCTCTCTATCCACAAGATGGAGAGTTCCCACACTGGTCAGGCAGGCTCACCGGGGTGGCCTTCCTCACAGGGTCCACAAGCCCTGTGCTCTCCCCAGGTGTGGGTGCAGCGCACCTCTCCAAAAGCAGGGGCCTGCCTACATACCCAGGTCACTTAGTCCTCAAAGAGAAATGACCTCGGGTGTAGACAGGAGAATGGAAAGAGCCGTCTCACTCTATAGGCCAACCTCGTAGAAAGCCCTCCTGAGGCAAAAAAAAAAAAAAAACAGAAAAGATAGAAAAGGAAAAAAAAGAGAAAGCCAATCTGTAAAATTACCCTCCTCCTAGTGCCCTGAGCTGAGTGATTTTGCTTCCTTCCTTTTAGCTAGATGAAAATATAGGTCAGTTTAACTAGACTCTTCCTTCCGGAAGAGGAAAATAGAAAAGTAGGTATTTGTGTCATGTGAGATATGGAATCCAAGGACCACCAAAACTTACATTAAATACCCCCGTTGCTAGCAATCTGTTCCAAATGAGCTCAAGTAAGTGGTGCATGATGACCCGGGTTGCTGAGGGCAAAGGTAGGTCTCCTAGCTCTTACTCTTAAGACTTGTTTGGAGAGGAACTACCAGTGGTGACTGAAGCGATGGAATGTGTCGGAAAATTCAGAGGGTTACAGATCAAGAATCCTTTGGAAACTGGATGTCTTACTGGGTGCTAGAATGCAAATTTAGGTATTTATTGTCAGGTAATGGAATTCATTGTTTTTTAAGAATTGGTGTTGAAATGTCATTGTCCAGTTCATTGTTTTCACTTATGCACAAGCTGAATTGAGGCAAAAAGAGACAATAGTTTGTATATTTGTCATATCTTTTGTATTTCTTACAATAAAACTCTTGGTAGCAAATAAAAATAATAAAAACAGCAATTTTGACCTGCTTTCTGGGAGATGAATTATTATTCTAGTTATTTTTCTTTTTGCTTAAATGTAAATGTAATCCTTGTGAGTAAGGTAACATAATTGGAAGTTTTAGCCGAATATGTTTCAAATTTTTAAGAGGCTCCTTTTTAGGCTTCAAATGTGAAAAAAGTAGCTACTCATTGAACTTAAAATTTCCATAACACATACTTAGTAAGCTCTTACTAGTCGACTGTGGTAATCACTGAAGACCCAAAAATAAGTAAAGCATGAGCAGTCCTTTCTGAAACTTCCAGACTGAGACTATGAAAAAGGTTTGTGTAACCAACTGCTGATAACCTGGGGAGGAACAAATATTTCACATTGGAAATGTTGCTTGCACCTGCGTGCGTGTGCGCTCAGACCTGTCCAGCTCTGCAACCCCATGGACTGTAGCCCGCCAGGCTCCTCTGTCCATGGAATTTTCCAGGCAAAAACACTGAAGTGGGTTGCCATTTCCTCCTGCAGAGAATCTTCCCAGACCAGGAATCAAACCTACATTTCCTGCATTGGCAGGCAGATTCTTTACCACCAAGTCACCTGGGAAGCAGAAATGGTGCCTGAGTGGACTGACAATAAAAGTTAATGCTGGTCAGTCACGCAAGGAGAAATATTTTGTGTCTGCAGTGGCCTGCAGTTATGAAATAGCAGATGGGAAAAGGCAGGAGATTGGTGAGGCTGCACCTGGAGCGGTGGCTTTTAAGCTTTTGGATCATAACCTATGGAAAGAAATATAATGGAAGAGTATGGCTGGTGTGCACTCACACACGTATACACACACAGACATGCACTGGAAACATTCCACAAAATGATACTGTGTGTCCCACACAGGTTTTCTTATGATCCTCCACAATAAGAAAAAAATACTGGTGGAAAGCCACAAATTCACTTCATATAACTCCACCGATAGGCCATGACTCAATGATTTAAAACTGTAAGGGGGAGGGGAGTGAGGTCCAGAAGAGCTTAATATGCCATGTAAAGGAGTTTGGAACCGCTGAAGGATTTTACAGAGGGAGACAATTTCTGCTAATGTGTGCCCATTTTTGTTTGACTTACATACTAGATCAGAGCGATAGATGTAGCAGCTCCTGAGATGCTACGGGCAAAGCAAAAGTGGGACTATAGTCGCTGTCCGATACTTATATTCCCGTCTTTGTGTCCAATATCAGGTATTTTAAGATTAGTCCTCCAGAATTCCTTGGGAGCTCTCATTAAGACTTCTAACTTTTTAACAAGCCCTAAATTGCATCTACATTTTTAGGATCTACACAGAATATTCAGAGGGGATGATACAGAGAGTTAGGAATTTGATCTTTATTAAGAAATGGAAGGTTTGCTGTTTACTAAGAGATCAGTCATAATTACCTGTTTCCACAAACCACAGGCATCCACAACCAGGTTTAGCTGGACCATTTGTTTCAAAGTGGTTTACAAAAGACTTTAAGCTAGTTAGTTATCTCTGTGTCTGTTTAGCTACTTAGAACCTCAGTCCATTAAAAGCGCAATAGGCCCCTGCCACTGATTTTTCTCTGGACTGTGAGCCCAGTTTACAACTCCCAGTTCTTTAGGGACAGTGATGGGCCCCAGGAAGTCGTATTTGTAACAGCCCTAGCAAACTAATATGTTAATTCAATGAAGAAAGGATAATCTTTCCACCAAATGGTTCCGGAGAAACTGGTTATCCATATGGGTAAAAGAAAATGAAGCTTGACCCTTACTTTACACCATGAAAAACAATTCAGAATGGATCACGGACCTAACATGGAGCTGAAACGATAAAACTTGCTGAAGAAAAGAAAAAGATCCTTGTGACAGGGTTAATATCTGTAAAGTTCCTGGGATATGAAAAAAGACTATCGTTAAGCCATGAAAACAAACTTTGTCTTGTTCAGACAAACAGAGAAGCCTGTCCTTGCTAAGAGGATCCCGAGCTTAAGTCAGGGCTAAGGGAGGAGGAGGAGGAGAAATGAAATCTTGGAGACCCAATTTACAGCAAGAAGTAAAGTGGTGTTACTAAGGAGAATGAGCTTTCAGTATGGAACAGAACCCCCAGTGGCTGCATTTGAGAGTCTGGGAAAGTTCTGAGAGAATGGGAGCTGTCATCATTTGTTGTATGATACAGCACGAGAAAGGGAAGGAGGGGGAGACAAACTGGGAAGATGGTTTTAAGGAGTTTTCTTATATCTGAATATAAGCCCATTTTGACGTTTTCCAAGGGTCTACAAAAGATCCAAGTTGATTTTCAATGTCTAATGATGTTGTGCTGAGATGGATCCAGGTTTATCCAGATCTATTAATTCTACATGAATGTAATGGCACCTTCTCTGAAGCCCCGGAACACCTCCCTTGAAGTTTTAGTGTTTTACTGACATTATTACGGCATGCCATGTAGTAAAGTTGACCCTGCGTTTATCTGTCTCCCTAACTAGCTTATAAACAGGCCCTTTGAAGGGAGCACTTGTGTCTTAATCTCATCTTTGCGTCTTGCTCGTATCCAGCTTCCAGTCACTCCGAGAATTACACCAAGCAGGTGTTCAAAGGGCTTTCCTGGTGGCTCAAACGGTTAAAAAAAAAAAAAAAAATCCTCCTTCAGTGCGGGAGACCTGGGTTCGATTCTTGGGTCGGGAAGATCCCCTGGAGGAGGGCATGGCAGCCCACTCCAGTATTCTTGCCTGGAGAATCCCATGGACGGAGGAGCCTGGCAGGCTGCAGTCTATGGGGTCACAAAGGGTAGGACACAACTGAGCGACTAAGCACAAGCACAGGTGTTAAAAAATTAGTGTGAAATGGATACATGAGGGATAGATGAACGGGATTGAACTTAAAAGGCAATGTCTTTCGCAATATCTATGAGAACACTGACTTCTCCGCCACCACTTGATGGATTCTGAGGGACTACCTCCGTCCTAGCCCTCACTTTATCTATACCCAGCATCCGCACTATGCCAAGCACACAGGCATAGTGGAATAATAGTGGAACACAACAGGCCTTGGAATAATCATTGTATCCTCTGGAATGAGGATTTCAGTACATCAGGAATGGCAGAAAGAAAAACAATCCAAGGCCAAACAGAAAGCAGCTGCCTGGGCCATGCTGCTGAACTGCTGCTGCTGCTAAGTCGCTTCAGTCGTGTCCGACTCTGCGCGACCCCATAGACGGCAGCAAACAGGCTTCCCCATCCCTGGGATTCTCCAGGCAAGAACACTAGAGTGAGTTGCCACTTCCTTCTCCCATGCTGCTGTACTGGGTGAGTGGCAAAGGACAGGAATCCCCATGCGACCCCTGGGAACCGCAAGTGACCGCGGGCGCCTTCCTCTCCTCCGAGGCGACAGGTGGCGCTGTGGGCTACCGCGGCCGCTGGGTCCGCGAGGCGCCGCTCTCTCAATGGGGTGGGGACTTGGCCGAGGGACCTGCTTCGGGGCCTTTTCGTTAGCCGCGCTGGCCTGGTCTCTCCGCTGAGGGCTCGCTGAGCTCTCAGTCCGGCACCATGGGGAAGCGGGACAATAGAGTGGTGAGTACTGGGCGGGGAAAACAGTGGGGCGACGCGGGGCGCGGCGGCGGGAGAGCGGGACCGCTCGCCCTTCGCGGCTGGGCCTGCGAGTCAGCAGCGGCGCTCGGACCTTGAGACTGGAGACCCGGCTCCCCCCACAGCGGGGCCGGCCCCGGACGCGCTTGCGCCGCGCACGCAGTTGGCGCCTGTTGGCCCCCCACTCCTTTCCCTCTTCTCTCTCGCCCCCCTTTTCTTTACATCCGGTCAGCCCTGCCGCACCCTCTGGCAGTGCTCTGTGGCATCCTTCTCCCCCGCATTCGGGCCAGCAGTGCCCACTGTGTAGAGCCGCCAAGGGTCCTCTGACCCTCCTGTAAATAAGTGCGAAGTCTGAGGCCCGGAAAGGCGCCGGAACTCGCCCCCGCCACCCCGACCGGTATCGCCCGCCCCATCGCCGCCACTCTCGCGCATTCGGGTGGGACGGAGGCGCGGAGGTCTGGGACGCTGTCCCTACACCCGGGGGCCTGCAGGGCGCCCGGTTCTAGAGGCAAGCGTACTCCCTGGTTTAAGAACCAGGATCAAAGCCAAATGCTTTGATCCGGCCCCAGAGCCCACCACTACGCATGTGTGTGTGAGTCGCTGTGTCGTGTCCGACTCTTTTGTGACCCCATGGACTACAGCCCGCCAGGCTCCTCTGTCCATGGGATTTTCCAGGCAAGAATACTGGAGTGGGTTGCCATTCCCTCCTCCAGGGGATCTTCCCAACACAGGGATCAAACCCGGGTCTCCTGCATTGCAGGAGGATGCTTTACCGTTTTAGCTACCTGGGAAGCCCACCTGGCACTTTTAGTAGGCCCCGAGAAGGAATAAATGGCTTGATTGTTGACTCTGGACTCAGACCCAGGCTGAAATGTCAGTTTTGGGCTCTCTGGAGTTGGATGACCTAGGATACGTCGCTGTTCTCATCTGTAAAGTGGGATCAGTGCAGCCCGTAACTTGGCAGAATAGTTGAGACCGCACAAGGCAAGGTGGGCGGGCGAATGTTTGGTCTGCAAGTTGTTACTCTGTAACTGAGATGAAAGAGATACAGAAGTAGCTAATAACAAAGTAAGAAATGGCTGATGAGAATTCGAGGTTCTGAGGTTCTCCATTTTCACAGGCAGACGTGGGAGGAATTCTAGGTGTCCACTAGCTTGGTTTGGAAAGCCCAGGTTGTGAATCAGATTGCATGGGCCATAAACATAAGGAATTTGCGATGAGCTTAGGTTACACTTTGCTAGGCTTGGCCATGATAGAGTTTTAAACAAATGTGCAGCGCAAAAAAAAAAAAAAATGCTGTTGAAGTTAACGTACTAAATTTAATGAACTAGCTTTTTAAAAATTAAGCGATTAATTTCCTTTGCTGTTTGGGGGAGGGAGAGGTGCTCAAAGAGCTTTACTTCTCTGAAATACTTAATATGTTCAAAACTCTTATCTTAGTTTTATATAGTCTTCATAATCAAAGATGTCTAGGAACCACCGTGGTGAAGTTTGATTACAAGGTTGAGGAATGTTCTTTTTTTCTTTTTTTTAATTCAATTTTAATTTAAAAAAAATTGTACATGTGTTCCCCATCCTGAACCGTCCTCCCTCCTCCCTCCCCATACCATCCCTCTGGGTCGTCCCAGTGCACCAGCCCCAAGCATCCAGCATCGTGCATTGAACCTGGACTGGCATCTCGTTTCATACATGACATTTCACATGTTTCAATGCCATTCTCCCAAATCTTCCCACCCTCTCCCTCTCCCACAGAGTCCATAAGCCTGTTCTATACATCAGTGTCTCTTTTGCTGTCTCGTATACAGGGTTATCGTTACCATCTTTCTAAATTCCATATATATGCGTTAGTATACTGTATTGGTGTTTGTCCTTCTGGCTTACTTCACTCTGTATAATAGGCTCCAGATTCATCCACCTCATTAGAACTGATTCAAATGTATTCTTTTTAATGGCTGAGTAATACTCCATTGTGTATATGTACCACAGCTTTCTTTATCCATTCATCTACTGATGGACATCTAGGTTGTTTCCATGTCCTGGCTATTATAAACAGTGCTGCGATGAACATTGGGGTACACGTGTCTCTTTCCCTTCTGGTTTCCTCAGTGTGTATGCCCAGCAGTGGGATTGCTGGATCATAAGGCAGTTCTATTTCCAGTTTTTTAAGGAATCTCCACACTGTTCTCCATAGTGGCTGTACTAGTTTGCATTCCCACCAACAGTGTAAGAGGGTTCCCTTTTCTCCACACCCTCTCCAGCATTTATTATTTGTAGACTTTTGGATCGCAGCCATTCTGACTGGTGTGAAATGGTATCTCATAGTGGTTTTGATTTGCATTTCTCTGATAATGAGTGATGTTGAGCATCTTTTCATGTGTTTGTTAGCCATCTGTATGTCTTCTTTGGAGATATGTCTATTTAGATCTTTGGCCCATTTTTTGATTGGGTCGTTTATTTTTCTGGAGTTGAGCTGTAGGAGTTGCTTGTATATTTTTGAGATTAGTTGTTTGTCGGTTGCTTCATTTGCTATTATTTTCTCCCATTCTGAAGGCTGTCTTTTCACCTTGCTAATAGTTTCCTTTGATGTGCAGAAACTTTTAATTTTAATTAGGTCCCATTTGTTTATTTTTGCTTTTATTTCCAATATTCTGGGAGGTGGGTCATAGAGGATCCTGCTGTGATGTATGTCAGAGAGTGTTTTGCCTATGTTCTCCTCTAGGAGTTTTATAGTTTCTGGTCTTACATTGAGATCTTTAATCCATTTTGAGTTTATTTTTGTATATGGTGTTAGAAAGTGTTCTAGTTTCATTCTTTTACAAGTGGTTGACCAGATTTCCCAGCACCACTTGTTAAAGAGATTGTCTTTAATCCATTGTATATTCTTGCCTCCTTTGTCAAAGATAAGGTGTCCATATGTGCGTGGATTTATCTCTGGGCTTTCTGTTTTGTTCCATTGATCTATATTTCTGTCTTTGTGCCAGTACCATACTGTCTTGATAACTGTGGCTTTGTAGTAGAGCCTGAAGTCAGGTAGGTTGATTCCTCCAGTTCCATTTTTCTTTCTCAAGATCGCTTTGGCTATTCGAGGTTTTTTGTATGTTCTTTTTTTCATGCCTTCCTTTCTGTAGGTCAGACCTTATGGTATTGATTCTCGTAGAGTTGAAATGGTGTTCTCATGGAGAACACCTTAGGCTTAAGGTATTGAGTGTTTTGGCTGTTTAATGACCTTAGGCCTTAAATGTTTAGAAATCACTGGACCTTGGGTACAGTTTTCATGCAAAAGCCTAAGATGTTTTGTTTTACTGGCAGAAGGTGTTAGACATTCTTTTAAAGCATTTGAAAAACTTTTCAAGTTAGTTTCATTTACTAGAGCATTTTTGACAACTCTGGGCTCTGCTGATTCCTTGGTATGTGTCTCGGCATAGGTTGTTCTGGTAACATTTTGTATGCGCTTGAAAGGTTATAGAAAGGGAAACAGGACATTAAGAGATAGAAGACACAGGTTACACAATTCAGCCTCCTCGCCGCAGTGGAGGAGGTGGAACTATTAAAGTGTTAATCTCTCAGTCGTGTCTGACTCTTTGCAACCCCATGGACTGTAGCCTGCCAGGCTCCTCTGTCCATGGAATTCTCCAGGCAGGAATACTGGAGTGGGTAGCCATTCCCTTCTCCAGGGGATCTTCCAACCCAGGGATCGAACCCAGGTCTCCAGCATTGCAGGCAGATTCTTTACCCTCTGAGCCACCAGGGAAACCCCCGAACTATTAAAACTGGGACTCCCCCCAAAAAGCACCGTGGGTCATCTGGCAACTCAGTTCAGTACATCATAACTTTTGACTTTAAATAAAATAAACATTTGCATCTGAAAATAATGGCATTTTTTTCTTTTTACATTGATGATAAAAATCATGGTTTTAGAGATGACAGAACTGCTTTCTAAAAAGCCATAATTTTCCGGTTGGAGTTTTTTTAAAAATAGGCTTTACTTTTTGGAGCTCTTTTGGTCTCAAGGCAATATTGGGCAGAAAGTACAGAGAGTTCCTATACGCTCCCTGCCCATAGACATGCTCTGCCTCCCCTATCTTCAACTCCCACGCCTGAGCAGTGTTTGTTATGGGCAATGAGCATACATTGGCGCATCATTTTCATCTGAGGTCCTTAATTTAGGTTCAGTCCCCGGGTTGAAAGATTAGAGTTCCTTCTTGATATTGTACACTCTTTTTTATTTATTTATTTATTTATTTAGATACTGTACATTCTTAAGCAACTTTTTTTCCCACTGAATATTTTAACCCTTGAGATTTGTAAAGCATGAGAGTGTTGTCTCTGAGTCGTATCCGACTCTTGGCAACCCCGTGTGGCCGGCCAGGCTCCTTTGTCCGTGGAATTCTCCAGACAACAACACTGGAGTGGGCAGCCATTCCCTTCTCCAGAAGATCTTCCTGACCCAAGGATCGAACCTGGTCTCCCACATTGCAGAAGATTCTTTATACCGTCTGAGCCACTGGTCACCCTTTGTGCCCATTATTTTCCAGAAGTTTCTTTCCTGTTCTTTTCTGTTTTTACTAAAACAGATGTATCCTCTAGATAAAAATAGGTAATCAAAGTAACGAATGAAGTTCTGCACATTTTGTCCACAACAACTACACTGCAGTTGCTCTTTTCCTAGCTGCCCACTTACATATTCCCTTGAGCCTGTTTTGCCATCCTGACTTCCAGAAAACCAACCCGTTTTCTGTTACCCAAGCTTATGGAACAGTTTGGAGCCACAGACAATTCTACATATTAAGTATGGGTGTTTGATTTAAAAGGTCACAGTATTTAAAATGATTAAGTCATAGCCATTTTAAGAAATGGCACAATTTCTTTATTTTGATTTATACTCAGCCATTATATATGCTATGTGTAATGCGCTAATGTTAGAAGCATTATTTTTCACACTTAGGCATAGTAAGTTGAAAGAGCTTTACCTTTGTGAAATGGTTTTGGTTTTTAAAACCTTTTTGTTGTGCATCATAAAGAGGAGCACTGTTGCTTAATGATTATGAGCACAGACTCATGATCAAGTGTTTTGCAAGGAGTTTTTAAGATGCACTTCATAAGTATTACCATTGTAATTGAAATAAATAATGGAGCTATTTAGAGTGTACTTAAGCAGACTGGGCATAGAGTTTATCAAAAGCTTGAAAGTTAAGCTTTACATACTTAACTTATTACATACTCAGTATGTAATAGCTTTACATACTTAACCTTATTACATACTCAGTAATAGCTCGTGTAATTGTGCCATAACTTGTCCATGATTGACATATGAATGTACTATTTTATATTCCTCTGCAAAGTAAGCAGTAAGATAGGTTGATACATACTTTGAAGATGCAGTTTCACAGTAGACATTAAATATATGCTAGAAAATTTAAAGGCTGTAAAACAGTAAATGTTGTGTTTAGATTATTTAAAACTACAGTGGAAAATTGCCGCTATACTAAGTCCTCTGCATACGAACCTTCAAGTTGCAAACTCTCAAAGATGCAAACACGCTTTCGCATGTATAGCCACGTAAGTTAGTCTGCCTGTCTGGCGCATGTTGTCGTGTGTGTGCATCCTCTTCAAGTGGTTGTGCTTTTGTGTACTGTACAGTAGAATGCAGTAGCACGGTGTGTTTATGGCAAGTCCTGAGTGTCCAGAAGCAAGCATAAAAGCGGTGGTGATGTAGCTGTTACTACTGTACTCTTGGAGGTAATGTGCTATAATATTAAAAAATGTTTTCTTGGCACTTCCCTGGTGATCCAGTGGTTGGGAATCTGCTCTCTAGTACAGGGGATGTGGGTCTGATCCCTGGTCAGGGAACTAGGATCCCACCTGCCATGGGGCAACTGAGCCTGCGCACCACGACTAGAGAGCCTGAAACTAAGACCCAGTTTTCATGGCACAGCACAATCTGATTGAGAAATGGTTCATTGTTGCACAAAAGGCAACACTTCAGAATGCCAGCCGTTTTGATTTGTGGGCAGCTCATGAAGTACTGACTTGCCGAGCTTTTTCATCTTTACAGTTCACTTCATATGCCAAATATAGAATGGTTGCAACTATAGAATGGTTGCTGTTGAGTTCTTAGGCAACTTCTCATGTAATTGTAAGAGGATCAGCTTCGATGATTGCTCTCAGATGGTCATTGCAAACTTCCAATGACTGGCCACTGTGCTTCTCATCTTCAAGGCTCTTCTTGTTTCCTTTGCAAAACTTCTTGAACTACCACTGCTTTGTACATTTCAATAGCAGTTCTTGGGCCAAATGCATTGTTGGTATTGGGAGTTGTCTCCACTCGTTTATGGCCCATTTTAAACTCTAACAGGAAAATCCGCTCAAATTTGCTTTTTGTCTAACATCATTTCCATAGTCCAAAGTAAATATAAAGTAAACAAGTAATAAGTCATTAGCAAAAAGCCGTAAAGTGAGAAATGTGCATTAAAATTATGTATAACATGACCACATTTATTATGACTGTATTCCAATGTCAAATGGCGAATTTCAACAATGGAAAAACTGCAGTTACATTTGCACCAAGCTGGTATTTCATTTGGGGAATATAGTGTATTTGATGAATCTCAGGTTGATGGCTCTTTGGGTATTTTCAGTTTTTCCTCTTTTCGTGATATAGTTTTAACATCCGTGTATATATTTATAACTTTGAAAATAAAGTTTTTACAGTTTCAAACTTAAAATGGTTTATCATTAAGTACTGCTAAAATTATGACATGATACCTAAGAAGTAAGAAGGTGATAGATACTATACTCCTGGTTTAAAGTGATGATCTTAGTTTGTACATTACACTTTTGATTGTTAAGATGGTCAGTGTCATTGGTTGGGCCAACAACTGCTCTGTTGTGGCCTTTGTTGGTTGTCATTTCCACATAAACTGATTAAAAATCTCAGTAGAGACAGTTGAATGACATTTGAGGGCATAACATTTGATATTAAAAATATGACTTTTATGCCTCAGTCTTCAACATTGCATTGACAGCCACATGTAGCCCCCATCCTGTAAATGTCTCTGACCTTAGGAACTCTAGCTGTAAGAAAATTATATTAAAGGTTTAACTGTTTTCATCTCAAGTAATTAGGCAGTATCCAGTTGAATGGAAATAATTCTCGGTATGTGTTGTTTATAATGGTTGTGTATTGTTTACTCTGCCAGAGAAATCTAGACGTATGTAACTTACATTTGTTATGAAGGTGGAAATTTTGTCATTTTTAAAGATTTTAAGTAAAATGCAATAGATGAAAGTCCCTTTTCACTTTTTTGTGGAATGTTAAGTACTAAGTTTCAGGCCTTAAAATCTTTGTGATAGTCATTTTCAACCAAAGTTCTTTTTATTTAAAGAGTAGAAAATGGAGAAGGAAATGGCAGCTCACTCCAGCGTTCTTGCCTGGGAAATCCCATGGACAGAAGAGCCTGGCGGGCTACAGTCCATGGGGTTGTAAAGAGTCAGACATGACTTAGCAACTAAAGGACAGCAACATGGATTTGGCAGTTTCTGTTATGAGTGCTGTAAGAAGCTAAATAGTTAAAAGCATAATTTGTGATAAAATAAAAAGTGAAAGAGTTTTTTAATAAATGTTTGTTGACTTGAATTAAGTTGGAAAACTTAATCATAGGATCAAGAAATTGAGACTGAATTAAAGACTAGATTTTGTATCTGTTCTAAAGTGAATTCTAATAAAACAGTGTCTGCTAGACACTGTCATTAACAAATATTTTGCTTTATTTTGTCTCAGTATGTTTTTGGGCAAAGTGTATAAAAATATGTATTTCTGCTCTAGTAAGTGTAGTTTACAGAGCATAATATCATCATAATTTTGTGGGTTTTTATTGTACAGAAATATATATAACATAAAGTTCACCTTTTTAACCATTTTTAAGGGTATAGTTCATTAGGTACATTGACGGTGTTATACAGTATCACCATTGTCCATTTCCAGAAGTTTTTCATTATCTCAAACAAGAAGCTTTGTACCCATTCCACCACTCTCAGCCCCTGGTAAACTCCCTTTTTTGTCTCTGAGTTCACTTATTCTAGGTACCCCAAGTAAGTTGAATCATATAATATTTGTCCTTTGGTGTCTGCTTTATTTCACTTAGTATGCTTCCAAGGTTCATCTGTGTTGTAGCATGTATCAGAATTTCACTCTTTTCTGAGGCTGAATAATATTCCATTGTATGTACTGAATTGGCCAAAATGCTCATCTGGATTTTCCTGTAAGATGGTATGGAAAAACCCCCACAAACTTTTTGACCAACCCAATACGTGGTACATTTCGCTTATCCGTTCATCCATGGGTGGATGTGTGGACTGTTCCCACCTTTTGGCTGTTGTGAATAGCGCTGCTGTGAACATGGGTATACGTGTATCTGTTTGAGCCCCTCCTTTCAGTTCTTGGATCCTGAATCATATGGTAATTCTGTGTTTAACTTTTTGAGGAATCGTCAAACTTTTCCAAAACAGCCGCACCATTTTTTATTCTCACCTGCAGTGCTTAACGGTTCCAATTTCTTCACATCCTGGACGACACTTTTTATTTTCTGTTTTTGACTGTAGCCATTCAACTGGTGTGAGATGGTGTCTCGTTGTTTTGATTTGCATTTCCCTCATGACTAAAAACTCCAGGAGATAAGGGAAGACAGAGGAGCTTGGCACGCGTGGTTTCAGGGAGTCGACAACAATGACAAGTAACAGCGAACATGTTTTCATGTGCATACTGGACATTTGTTTGTCTTCTTTGAAGAAATGTCTAAAGTCCTTTGCACATTTTTGAATGGGGTTTTGGGGTTTTTTGTTGTTGAGTTGTAGGATTTATTCATTCTGCATATTAAACCTTGTCAGATATATGATTTGCAAATATTTTCTTCCATTCTGTGGATTGTCTTTTCAGTCTTTTGATAGTATTCTTTGATGCACAAATGTTTTTAATTTTACTGAACTCTTGTTTATTTTTTCTTTTGGTGCCTTGCATAATTTAATTTTTGATAGTTAACAATCTGTGTATAAAATTGCTATCAGGATGACACAGTATTTCCGAGATAAAAGATAAAGTAGAATAAACAATGAACTTAGTGTTAGGTCTTCCATCTTTGAAACCAAGTTTCTTCATTTACCATTGAGGATAGTATTATTACCCTTAGAGCTTTATTGGGCTTTTGGAGAAAGTACTACAAAGCCACCTCAGAGTAAAAGAAGAGGTATCAATATTATTTTCATCAAATTTCTGGTGAAGATAACATTTTATGTGAAATAGTGGTATTACTTATCTCCCAAACCTCTGAGGCTTAATGTTGTGCAGTTGCTAAGTTGTGTCCAACTCTTTGCGACCCCATGAATTACAGCGCCCCAGGCTTCCCTGTCCTTTACTATCTCCCTGGCTTGCTTAAACTCATGTCCATTGAGTCAGTCATCCAGCCATCTCATCCTCAGTTGCCCCCTTCTCCTCTTGCCCTCAGTCTTTCCCAGAATCAGGGTCTTTTCTAATGAGTCAGTTCTTCACATCAGGTGGCCAAAATATTGGAGCTTCAGTTTCAGCACCAGTCCTTCCAATGAATATTCAGGACTGATTTCCTTTAGGATGGACTGATTGGATCCCCTTGCAGTCTAAGGGACCCTCAAGAGTCTTCTCCAACACCACAGTTCAAAAGCATCAATTCTTCGGCCCTCATCCTTCTTTATAGTCCAACTCTCACATCCATACGTGACTACTGGAAAAACCACAGCTTTGACTATATGGACTTTTGTGGGCAAAGTGATACCTCTGCTTTCTAATACACCATCTAGACTGGTCATAGCTGTTTTTCAAAGGAACAAGCATCTTTTTAATTTCATGGCTGCAGTCACCATCCACATTCATTTTGGAGACCAAGAAAATGAAATTTGTCACCAATGTTTGCATATTTCCTCCATCCATTTGCCATGAAGTGATGGGACCAGATGCCATGATCTTCATTTTCTGAATGTTGAGTTTTAAGACAGCTTTTTCTCTCTCCTCTTTCACCTTCATCAAGAGGCTCTTTAGTTCTTCTTTGCTTTCTGCTGTAAGGGTGGTGTCATTTGCATATCTGAGGTTACTGATATTTCTCCCAGCAGTCTTGATTCCATCCTGTGCTTCATCCAACCCAGCGTTTCTCATGATATACTCTACATATAAGTTAAATAAGCAGGGTGACAGTATGCAGCCTTGACATTCTCCTTTCCCAATTTTGAACCAGTTGATTGTTCCATGTCCAGTTCTAACCGTTGCTTCTTGACCTGCATACAGGTTTCCCAGGAGGCAGGTAAAATCATCTGGTATTCCCATCTCTTTAAGAATTTTCCACAGTTTGTGGAATCTACACTTTGACTGTAACCTACACAGTCAAAGCCTTTAGCATAGTCAGTGAAGCAGAAGTAGATGTTTTTCTGGAATTCTCTAGTTTTTTCTGTGATCCAGCAGATGTTGGCAATTTGATGTCCTATTCCTGTGCTTTTTCTAAATCCAGCTTGTACATCTGGAAGTTCTCGGGTCCACTGTTGATGCCTTGCTTGACGGATTTTGAGCATTATTTTGCTAGCGTGTGAAATGAGTGCAACTGTGTGGGAGGCTGAACTCAGTTCTTTGGCATAGTTTGACCTAGTATGCGTTTATAGTAAAGATTGCTTTATGAGTAAGAAAATGATTATTTTAATGGAGTTAATTTTTGTTTTTTTTTTCCCTCAAGGCCTATATGAACCCAATAGCAATGGCCAGATCAAGGGGTCCAATCCAGTCTTCAGGTCCAACGATCCAAGATTATTTGAATCGACCAAGGCCTACCTGGTATTTGTGAAACAATTTACCTATATAAATATATATAAGGTTTTCATAAATGTTTTAAAGGTCATTTTACAGCTTCTACTGATTGCCAAGCAGTTACTGGATGCATCATTGTTTGAAGTAGTATTTAATATGTGCTTACTTTTGAACGTATAAAGCACATGCATGAATGTAAAGCAAGCATTTAGGAACCCACCACCTAGTACAGCTAAAGCTGAAGCACTGCCAGAGAATCTTGCATACCAAAAACATCCCTGGCTCCTAAAAGAGACCTTAACCTTGCAGTATTCCAAGCTATTTAAAATGGTAGGTTTGAATAATTTAACCTTTGAGGTGTAACCGTAAGTGTTGAGAAAGAAAATGTTAGGCCTTGTTTCTGGTTTTATCTGCTGGCTTTATAATGTGTTAGGATTTCCCATTGTCTAAGTTGTGTGTTAAAGTTTGTTGTTTTGCATATCATTGAGTGGCTCTGATCTTTGCTAAATAAAGCGTTGTAGCTCTAACATTATTATTTTTCAATATGTCTTATTATTAAATACCCATACTCCTGAAGTGACATAAGAGAAGATTCAGAGCTGTTAGCTTTTTATTCCTTCTAAGGGCCCCCGAGAGCTGGGCAGCTAGAGTTGAAACTTGTGCTTACACACCACAGGGAATCCTTAAATAGGAAGTAAGCTGTGTCTGCCCCTTCCTCAGTGCCGTTGTTTATTGTTACAGCATACAGGGAAATAAATTATTGCAAAACAAAGTGTATTTTATCTTTAAGATTGGGGAGAAGGGATGAGTACTTTTTGTTTTGAGAAGGGAAAGGGGAAGTGCCTGAGCTAGTGGATTACATATGTGGTCAGCCATTGCCAAGACAACCCTCAGGTTGGGTAATTGCTAGAAGGATTCACAGATAGTTGTGCTCATGGGCAAGATTTATCATAGTGGGAGGATACCAGGCACAGTCAGCAGAGGAGAAAGGCGCGTGGGGAGAAGTCCAGGGGAGATTGGGGCAGCTTCTAGCGCTGCTTCTGCGGAGTCATACAGGATGCTGCCTTTAATTCCCCCAGCAATGAGTTGCGATAACACGTGTGAGATGTGGCCAGCTAGTGTGATTCAGTATGTCCAGCTTTTTTATTGGAGATTGATCAGCCTCTGCCTATCAGCTGCCAAAATTTCAGACTTCCAGAAGGAATGCAGATGTTCATATAAACTATCGTGTGTGTATAGATAGGCATAGTGAGCACTCTTATCAGGGCACGGTGCCAAGATCTAAGTTCCCAGCCAGGGCCACTCTTTCTTGTAAGCAGGTACATTATAAAGTGGGTGACTTCGTAGTAGACTATAGTAGTTCAGTCATACAGGCCTTAACTCACCCTAACACTGCAACTGCCAGCTTTGTGACCTTCCCTAAGCTGCAGCCTCTTTCTCTCCCATATAATGGGAGTAATAAAGCTACCTTTTCTCACGGGATTGTTGTGAGGATGAAAGGAAGATGTATTTAAAACAGTACCTGTTGTGAGCATGTGCGCTCACTTGCTGAGTCATTTCCAACTCCCTGTGACCCCGTGGACTGTAGCCCACCAGGCTCCTCTGTCCATGGGAGTCTCCATGCAGGAATACTGCAGTGGCTTACCATTTCCTCCAGGGCATCTTCCCAACCCAGGGATTGAACCTGTTTATATAAACTTATAGATATATAAATTTAAATAAATATAAATTTATATAAAATATTAGTTCTTATAAACCCATGTTCTGGTGAGGAATGATTATGTTATCTGATAGGATTTATTATGATAATATACAAGGACATGAGCAAAGAAATTTTAAATGTAGCAACACTGGAGCTGGAATGGAGGCTTATTAGGATATTTAAAAATTATGAAATTTTTGTTGTTTGTCAGCATCCATCTCTAATTTGAATTGCTTGAAAATTTATTGTACACTCTATTTTTTAAGGGAAGAACTGAAAGAACAACTAGAAAAGAAAAAGAAAGGCTCCAAGGCATTGGCTGAATTTGAAGAAAAAATGAATGAGGTTTGTAAATTGTGCCTTTAGAAAAAGAGACTAATCTTTTTTTTTTTTTTTAATAAAAAATGAGATAATTTTTAATAAGCCAAGAGTTTCGGCCTAGCTCTTTAAGGGGGCTCTGTATTTTAGAAGTGTTTTTGTTACATTGAATATGGTTTGTATTTAAATATTTGATGTCTTTAAAAAAGAGAAAAAACATCTTACGGTAATTTAAATCATCTTAAGTCTTCTAAATGTTAGGTTCTTCCCTTCTCTCCCCTAGTCCCCAGGCCCCCATCTTACCCTGAGATTTCCACAATGATGTTTGCTTGTTTTGATTACAAATCTACATGTAGTATTTCAGCCACAGTATAGATTAATTGAACTTTTATTGTCTGGAAAGAGAATTTAACCACCTTTCTTAAAAAGAAAAAACTTCTCAGTTTCAGTAATAACAACCTACTCCTCCTTTCAGTATACAGTGTGGAATTTCCACTTCATAATATCCTCTTGGAAAAGAGCTCGGTAGAGGCTCCTTTGTTGACAGGGAAGAGGATTCTTAAACCTGCAGCATCTTTTGACTGTAATTAGAGGCTGAGATGGAAGCCAGATAGTAGAGGATGGAAGGAAGGAAGTAGTTGTCTGTACATTTCGGTATAAAAGGAGAAGGGGGCAACAGGATGAGATGGTTGGATGGCATCACTGATTCAATGGACGTGAGTTTGAGCAAACTCAGGGAGATAATAAAGGACAGGGGAGCCTGGCGTGCTGCAGTTCATGGGGTCGCAAAGAGTCGGTCACAACTTAGCGACTGAACAACAAAGGACAACAACATTTAGATATATTAGGAGGGGAGAGACGACTTCTGATGTGTTTACAATTTTTCTGCAGAACTGGAAGAAAGAACTAGAAAAACACAGGGAGAAATTGTTAAGTGGAAGTGAGAGCTCATCCAAAAAAAGACAGGTAGTGCCATTTTTATTTTATTGCTACTCTTAGTCTCAGAGTTGGGTTTACATAATACTGCTGTGTACTGCTGCTAATAGGTCCATTGGAAAACACTACCTTATTTAGATTTGTACTTGTATTTGTTTGCTTTTAGAGAAAGAAAAAAGAAAAGAAGAAATCTGGTAGGGTGAGCAAAAGTTTTCCATTTTTCTAAATGTTATAATCAAGAGCCTACAGAACAAAAAGTAGGAGTAATTGGTACAACCTGTATGCTAACTCTAGCTGAGTCAGAGTCTGGAGGTCCTTTGGTAGTTATGGGTGGGTTTGTTCTGTTAATGATAATAAAAGGAAGATGCTGACTTCGTGACTCCTTCACCACAATTAAAGAGGGAAAATTGACCACATCTTTTGTTACTTTGTGGGGGGATGGGGGGCAGGGGGTGAAATTTGACATTTAATATTTAAGTCATATGGCATCCGTTTCTCAGAAACTAGATTGATCTCATTAAGTATTTGAGAGACTTAGTAAAAGAAAAGTTCCTGCATCTCACAAGCTTTAATTGTTTTGTGCTTGGTCAAGTATTCATCTTCTTCTTCATCAAGCTCTGATTCTTCCAGCAGTTCTTCAGATTCTGAAGATGAGGTAATGTTTGCTGTCGTGATGAAATATGAAATACATGAAATAGCATCTCTGATATCTTTCATAACAAGGGGAAACCTATTATGAAGAATCTGTTGGAAATGTTTACTTCCAAGTTTTGATTGATTATCTCTGAGAGCACTGACATGAATAAATAACTAGATACTTAAATATTGGTAAATGTATTTTTTAGATTCCTAAATTTGTCTTGTTCATTTAAGAATGTTAGTAGAAGAAATGGATTTAAAAATCAGAAAGTCCATTTTAGCTAAGAGTTACATGTGACTCAAATCACTTAACGTTTTTTAATTTTTAAAAAAGTAATGTATGTTATATTTTAAATATTTTTAAATAAAACATTTACAAGCTGATATTTTCATTAAGTTTTGTTCATTGATAAAGTTTTGATGTCAATTAAATGCAATGAATATATGCAACAAAACAAAGCAAATTATTTATGTTTCATGTAGGATAAGAGACAAGGAAAAAGGAAAAAGAAAAAGAAGAGTCGTTCACATAAATCTTCTGAAAGTTCCATGTCAGAAACTGAATCAGACAATAAGGTAAAACTGTTTAAATGAGCAATGTTTTGTATAGCAGACATTTAATTAGATTTTTCTTTTAGTTCTTAAATAGTTCTCTCTTAAATAGAACTATCTTAAATAGTTCTCAGTGTTGAAATGATACTGTTTTTTGTACTTAGATGCTCTGTGCCACTTAATTGATGCACTTAATATTGTCCATAGGGCATTTAATTGTTCTCTAAATGCTCTGACATACAAGTCTCCATGTCTCAAAATTTTCATGGTAACTTTATGATAAACATGGCTGACATTGTTTTTCCCATCTTCATAAACCATTTATAGTTCAGATAAAAAGCATCTTGCTTCAATTCATACAAATAGTATTAGAATTGGAAGTTGAATCTGTCTTCTGATATCTGATCCAGTGTCCTTTTTATGGTACTATACCTCATCTGTCCTGTACTATCCAGAATTATCAGGTACAGTTAACTCTCAAACATTAGTGGTCATAAGAAATACATGCAGGTTGTAGTAAAAATGTAGATTTCTGGGCCCCATCTCCACAGTCTGATTTAGTGAGGCTGATTAGGATCAGAAGTCTACATTTTTAACAAATAGTCTCTGTGATTCTGACATGGTGTTTTACAGTTTGACAAGCACTGTCCTGGGGATCAAGGAGAACAAAACCACTAAATGGTTTTATAGCGGATATCTACTTGACCTACTGAGCTTTCTTCTGATAAAATTCCTGGTGTCTAGAAAGTACTCAGTAAATGGTAGTTTTGTTCTTAAAGCAGAAGAGCCAGTTTAATGATACTGATAGCTAACGTTTATTGGATGCCTGCTATGTATTAGGCCTAGTTCTAAGCACTTGACTTTTAACTCAGTCCTCTCAGCAACTCTATGAAGTAGATACTTGTTTATCCCATTTGATGGATAATGAAGGCTCAGAGAGGTTAATAGCTAGCTCAGAGGGTTTCAAAAGTAGAAATTCTTGCCTGAAAGTAAATTTCTTTCAATCATAATCACCTTTTTGATATTTTTGTTCATTATGGTATAATGCTCTATCTTTCACATGTAAAATTAATATACATATATGTTTGTTTAGGATAGTTTAAAAAAGAAAAAGAAGTCAAAAGATGCAACTGAGAAAGAAAAGGTAATGTATATTTTATGTTGCCTTTTTTATATTTATATATATATATATTTAATATTATTTATTCATTTTTAACTGCGCTGGGTCTTCATTGCTTTGTGTGGATTTTCTCTAGTTGCAGCGAGTGGAAGCTACTCTTTGTTGCACTGCATGGACTTCTCATTGCCGTTGCTTCACTTGTTATAGGCTCTCAGGCATGCGGGCTTCAGGAGTTGTGGTGCACAGGATCAGTAATTATAGTACATGGGCTTAGTTGCTCTGTGGCATGTGGAATGTTCCCGGACCAGGGATTGAACCCATGTCCCTCACACTGACAGGTGTATTCTTCCCACTGAGCCACCAGGGAAATCCCTACATTGTTTTAATTTAAGATTCTTCATTTCCTTTAAGAATTGTTTCAAGCAATCAACAATAAAGCATTCCCTTTTTAACTTAAGAGATTTCTTTTGCTTATTGGGTTCATTATTGAAAGGAAAAGATCAGAAGAGTATTCCTGCAGAGAATTTGTGTAGATGTAATGTATTATCTCAAAATTGAAATAATGAAGTTTTAAACATTCCATTTGTTTCCTCACTTCATTTTAAAGAAGGTCCTTTTAATGAAAGAACATGGATTTCTCTTTCAAATTGAGTATACCATAGATAATTTTTAAAATGTTTTTTCTACTGTAAGTAGATGTTTTGTCTTCATTTATAGCTTATTTATGCTTAATGCTAAATTTATGCCTAAGTTTCTAATTTATAATTTCTAGTCTTTTTGATTCCCTGGAGAGGAAATGGCAACCCACTCCGGTGTTCTTACCTGGGAAATCCCATAGACAGAGGAGGCTGGCAGGCTACAGTCCATGGTGTCACAAAGAGTCGAACACAACTTAGCAACTGAGCACATATGCAGTCTTTCTGATTATTAAAAATAAAAGCCTAAAGAAAGCATTACTAATAAAAGAAAACTAAATACCAGTGTCACCAAGTTTTATTCAGTCTTTTTATATCATTCCAATGGACATGAAGTTGGGCAAATTCTGGGAGATGGCGAGGGACAGGGAGGCCTGGTGTGCTGCAGTTCATGGGGTTGCAAAGAGTCAGACACAACTTAGTGACTGAACAACAACAAAAATTGAGATGAAATTCACGTAATATGCTATGAACCATCTTTAAATTATAATTTGGTGATACTTTGTTTATGTACAATGCTGGGCATTGATCTGCTCTTTAGTTTCAAGACTTTTTCATAATTACATTAAAAATACCCATACTCATTAAGTACTCAATTTCTTTCTCTCTCCTCATCCTGTGTTAGCCTCCAGTCTGCTTATGTCTCTATGAATTTATGTGTTCTGGCTATATCATATAAAAGCAGTTATACTGTATATGACCTTTTGTGACTGGCTTCTTTCCCTTAGTCTATAATGTTTTCTTTTGGGTATATATGGAGAAGAGGTTTCTTTCTTTCTTTTTTTTTTTTTCCCAGTTTGCAAATAAATACACTAAAAAAGAAACCATATTGACAAAGTTGGTTTCGTTAATTCCAAGGATTCAAGCATTTAAAATTTATTAATATAACTCACCATATTAACTGGAGAAGGCATTGGCACCCCACTCCAGTACTCTTGCCTGGAGAATCCCATGGACGGAGGACCTGGTAGGCTGCAGTCCATGGGGTCGCCAAGAGTCGTTCACGACTGAGCGACTTCTCTTTCACTTTTCGCTTTCATGCATTGGAGAAGGAAATGGCAACCCACTCCAGTGTTCTTGCCTGGAGAATCCCAGGGACGGGGAAGCCTGGTGGGCTGCTGTCTGTGGGGTTGCACAGAGTTGGACACGACTGAAGTGACTTAGCAGCAGCAGCCATATTAACTGCTCAAAGGAAGGAAACTGTGATTATTTTCATAGTTCCAATAGGGTGTGATATAATTTCAACAGAAATTCCTGATTTTCAAAACCATTACAAAATAATAAGCGGTTATTTTCCTGTGTTTAAAAAAAATGTAAAACTGAAAACTGGCAGTTTACAAACATGAAATAACTAATAAAACATCTGCAGTATGATTTTGAAGTACTTCAAAATATGCAAAATAAAGAGCAATACATACACATATAATAAATAACACATATACGTACCCAGCAGAATTAACAAATGGTTTAAATTTTGTCATGTCTTGTTTTATTGGCAGAAGTCTCTGTCACATTCTCCTTCACTATAGGCAGCTGTTTTTGAAATTACTGTGTATCCTTCCCATCCACCTTTATATAAGTGTGTGTTCACACATATTTTCAAAATGGTATCATTGCGTTTTCTTCTGAAACTTCCTTTTTTTCACACAACATTGCTGTTGACATTTATCCTTCTTGATACTCTCAAGTTTGTTTCTTCTGCTTCTAATATTCCATTATTTTAATGCACCACAATTTGTATTTCCATTCTTCTTTCACAATTTTGAGGATTGTGGGAAAGGGAGACAATCATTTGGATGAAGGCTACTTTGGTTTTTGATTTAGTCTTTATTGTTAGATAAAGATTTTGCCCTCACATACCCTTTACTCTGTTTCAACTTTAATAGCAAAAACCTATATGACTGCCCTCCAGAAGGAGATGGGTTAAGTAGATTGTGGGATATACTCTAAGTGATATGTATTTTCAATGTATATCAAAAGTGGCCACAAATGATGGTGTATTTGGCATGGAAAGATACTGTTGGGTGAGAAGAGTGGGTTACATAAACAGGTATTTATGTACAGGCATACATACACACATAGATGTTTTCCAAAATCCCTGTTGTGGGATTTGGGTGCATTTTCTTATAATGAATTATTTCTACCAAAATAATAAAGCTGTTTACAGAAACAAATCACATGTAATCTAACGTGTATCATCACTTTTAGTTTATTTTCTTGTTTACATCTTCAAAATTGGGTTCATGCTATAGAAAAAATGGTCATTTTTTTCTGTGTAAGATTAGGTGGTAAGCATTTTTTCCTTAATGTGGTTTTGTTTTTGTTATGAACTACTTCATACATACAAAGTATATAGAAAATATAAAATGACAACTGGCATATCCAGAATGCAGCTTGAATACATCTTCATGTTTTGTCGTTTTGCTTCAGATGTTTTCAGAGTACTTCTCCCTTCTCCCAGTCTTATTCTCCTTTTCTTCCCCCGAGTTATACATTTTCTCATCATGAAATGCTTAGGGATTAAGTTTGGGTTTTTTGTTTTGTTTTGTTTTTTAATGTGAATTTAACACTTTAAATGCATTAAAATGCAGTGATCTTTTTAGATTCTTTTCTATAGCACTAGGCCTGTCTGATCCAACCCTGGATTGAAACAAAAGAGTTAGAATGCAGAGGACCCAAATCTTATACTATGTTTTCATTAACTCTTTAAGATTCTATCATGTTTAATTAGAGAAAATAAAGAGGATATTACATCTAAGTCGATGTATAGTTATTTCTTTTCAAGTTCTTAATAAAAGTAACTTTTATTGAAATTAGAAACTGATTCCTGATAATTGTCACCAATTTTAGACAGTTCTAAAATGAAAATGGGTAGTTTTTGTGATAATAGGAAAAATTTTTAAGTAGAACTTCGAAACGTAAAATTCTTGCGGCATACTATTACATCTGAGTCAGCATACATGCATTTATTTTTCATAGGACATTAAAGGGCTCAGCAAAAAAAGAAAGATGTATCCAGAAGATAAACCATTATCATCTGAGTCAGAGTCAGAATCAGAGTATACTGAGGAGGTAAGTATATAATTAAATCCATTTTCTTTACCTTAAAATATCTAGTTATTTGACTTAATAAATGTGAATTATTAAAAAATAATTTTTCATAAGTATTTGACTCACTTTTCTAACATGTTAAAGAAATGCCATTTAAGAAGAAATTCTGTATTTTTACAGAAGATAGAAATACAATTTTTATTTTGATAATTATATTCCCACATACCTTTCCAATCTGAGAACTTTTATTTTTACTCTACTAATATTTTCTTTAAATTTTACTACCATTTTGATGACATGAAAAATACTGTATAGTATGTAGCACATTAAAACCCAGCATTCCCTTGTTTTGGTTTTGAGCTGCTCTTTAGGAAGCAGAAAGATTATAAGGTAAAGCAGAAATGTTGACAGGACCTCAGTTTTCCTATCCATAAAATGAGGGACTACGATTAGGTAATCTAGACCATCCTTTTCAGCTATAATATCCATATCTTAGATTTTGTACGCTATTGGAGTTAGAGTCCTTTCTTGGTTCATTTTAGGTTTCTAAGTTATCATCTTTGATGTAGTCCTCTGCTTAGACTTGCATTCCTCATTTGAAAAATAAAACCTGTAGCAATTTTATAGCAATTTATGTAGCAATATTTCACACTGTTCGTTTAATGAAATTTGTGGGTAGTATAGCTTACCTGTACACATTTTTATATTATTGATAGTATCCCTTAAAGAAATAAAAATGAATAGAAAAAATAATATATAATTTTATAAAATTTTATTTCGGTATATAAGTATTTGAGCATAATAACACTAGAAGACTTAAAATATTGAGCTGCAGCAAAATTCAGGCTATAGCAGGCAAATTGACCTACGCCCTTAAAAAGCCATACAATAGCATTGTCGTCGGTGACATTTTCGAAAATGGTAGATAATTCCCAGTAAACCTCCGAATGAAACAAAATACAGTCTTCCCTCCATTTACATGATATCGCTCTTGTAGGACATTTACTATCCTGTCATTCTTCCCTGTCTGCAGGGAGTTGGTTCCAGGACCCCAGTGGATATAAAAATCCACAGGTGTTGTCTCTTACATAAAATGGCATAGTAAATACTTGTGTATAACCTATGCACATCCTCCCATATACTTTTAAGTTATCTGTAGAGTACATATAATACCTGCTGCTGCTGCTAAGTCACTTCATTCGTGTCCGACTCTCTGCGACCCCATAGAGGGCAGCCCACCAGGCTCCCCGTCCCTGGAATTCTCCAGGCAAGAACACTGGAGTGGGTTGCCATTTCCTTCTCCAGTGCATGAAAGTGAAAAGGGAAAGTGAAGTTGTTCAGTCGTGTCTGACTCTTGGCGACCCCATGGTCTGCAGCCCACCAGGCCCCTCCGTCCATGGGATTTTCCAGGCAAGAGTACTGGAGTGGGGTGCCATTGCCTTCTCCGACATATAATTACCTAATACAATGTAAATGCTGTATAAATAGTTGCTGGCATGTGGCCAATTCAAGTTTTGCTTTTTGAAACTTTCTGCCATTTTTTTTCCCCAAAAAAAAAAAAAAAATGTTTACTTCTGGCTGTGCTGAATCTTTGTTGCTGGGTGGGCTTTTCTCTCCTTGCAGTGAGCAGAGGATATTCTCTAGTTGCTACATGCAAGCTTCTCACTGCAGCAGCTTCTCCTGTGGAGCATGGGCCCTAGGGTGCGAGGGCTTCAGTAGTTGTGGCACATGGGCTCAGTAGTTGGGGCTCCCGGGCCCTAGAGCATAGGCTCAGGAGATGTGACACATGGGCACAGTTGATCCGCGGCATGTGGGATCTTCCCCGATGCAGGGATTGAACCCTCATCTCTGGTATTGCAGGTGGATTCTTTACCACTGAGCCACCAGGGAATCCCCTTCCCAAATATTTTTGATCTGTGGTTGATTGAATCCATGGGTGCTGGACCCGTGAATATGGAGGGCCAACTGTATGTTAAAACCCAGTACAAAATACTTGTGTTCATATTTTAATAAACTTGTTCAGTCACTCAGTCATGTCCCACTCTGCGACCCCATGGACTGCAGCACACCAATCTTCCTTCACTATCTCCTGAAGTTTGCTCATGCTCTTGTCCATTGAGTCAATGATGACATCCAACCATTTCATCCTCTGTCATCCCCTTTGCTCCTGCCCTCAATCTTCCCGAGCATCAGGATCTTTTCCAATGAGTCGGCTCTTCACATCAGGTGGCCAAATTCAGCTTCAGCATCAGTCCTTCAATGAATACTCAGGGTTGATTTCCTTGTGGATTGACTAGTTTGATCTTCTTGCTGTCCAAGGAACTCTCAAAAGTCTTCTCCAGCACCACAGTTTGAAAGCATCAATTCTTAGGCGCTCAGCCTTCATTATGGTCCAACTCACATCCATATATATGACTACTGGAAAAACCATAGCTTTGACTATATGGACCTTGTTGGCAAAGTAATGTCTCTGCTTTTTAACACGCTGTCTAGGTGTGTCGTTGCTTTCCTTCCGAGGGGCAAGCATCTTTTAATCTTGTGGTTGCGGTCACCATTTTTCCCCATGTATTTGCCATGAAGTAATGAGACTGGAGGCCATGGCTTTAGTTCTTTGAATGGTGAGTTTTAAGCCAGCTTTTTCACTCTCTTCTTTCACTGTCATCAAGAGGCTCTTTAGTTCCTCTTTGCTTTTTGCCATTAGGGTGGTGTTACCTGCACATGAGGTTATTGATACTTCTCTCAGCAATACTGATTTCAGCTTGTGATTCATCCAGCCTGGCATTTCAAGCATGATGTACTCTGCATATAAGTTAAATAAATAGGGTGACAGTGTACTTACACTCTTAACGTACTCCTTTCCCAATTTTGAACCAGTTCGTTGTTCGATGTTCGGTTCTAACCGTTGCTTCTTGACCTGCATACAGGTTTCTCAGCAATACCAGGTCTGGTATTGCTGTCTCTTAGAATTTTGCACAGTTTGCTGTGATCTGCACAGTCAAAGGCTTTAGTGTAGTCAATGAAGCAGAAGCAGATTTTTTTCTGGAATTCCCTTTCTTTTTCTGTGTTCCGGTGGATGTTGGCAATTTGATATGTGGTTCGTCTGCCTTTTCTAAATCCAGCTTGTCTATCTGGAAGTTCTCTGTTCACATACTACTGAAGCCTAGCTTGAAGGATTTTGAGCATAACCCTGCTAGCATGTGAAATAAGCACAATTTTGCGGTAGTTTGAGCATTCTTTGGCATTGCCCTCTTTGGGATTGGAATGAAAACTGACCTTTTCCAGTCCCAAAGCTGCTGCTGAGTTTTCCAAATTTGTTGGCATATTGAGTGCAGAACTTAAACAACAATATCTTTTAGGATTTTTTACTTTTTATAATTGGGTCCATTATATGAATGTCAAGCAGGCTATTATAAATTTATGTCGGGGCTATCCTATTGCATGACAGCCCGCCCCTATATTAACCTGGCCCTCCCCACTCAGTCATTGTGATGACAAGAATACCACCAGAAACAATATTTTTATTTTCTAAGTGTTTTCACGAGAGAACTTCCACCCCTGTTGAAAGCTAATAGTCTCTCATGTTTATTTGTTCTATTCCTTTAGTCTGTTTTAGTTTGTTTGTTCTATTGTTAGTTACTTTTCATATATTTGACATATAGTAACCTAGCAGATAAACCAAACAATTCAACATTTTGCCAATTTCTGCCCTTCAGTATTATAATATGTTGTATTAATTATGTATTTCTTAATATAAAATGTTATACTTGGATTTAACATTAATACACATCAGCTTTAGCACCTTGAATATAATGTAAATCCAGTGTATCACACTTTAAAATATTTAAATAAAACATTATTGGGTTAATAATTGTTACTTAAAAAGATTTTAATCGGTTCATTGATACCAAGTATACTGTATACATTTTTTTATATACATGTATATACACATATAAAGCTACTATTTATTACCAACACCATAGGTAAGAAAAACACCTACCATATTCCAGCCCGCTGCCTTGAGGGTGGTTTTTACCTACATTTCACCAAGAGGCTACAATGAGAGTAATACATAGCAGAAGTAGGATTCAGAGCTTTGTCTGTTTTCTTTCAGCTCAAATTTTTTATCTGCTGTACCTCTACTGCTGTTTTTAGGTGCTGAAAGAGTGGCTCAGTGGTAAAGAATCTGTCTGCAATGCTGGAGACCCAGGTTCAATTCCTGGGTTAGGAAGATCCCCTGGAGAAGGGAATGGCAACCCACTCCAGTATTCTTGCTTGGAGAATCCCATGGACAGAGGTGCCTGGTGAACTACAGTCCATGGGGTCGCAAAGAATCAAACACGACTGAGCGACTAACCCTTTCACTTTCCTTGAAAGGTTTTTCATTGAATCCTCCCTGTGATTTAACATAGGTTTAAGGAACAACAAAGCAACTTAAAATGTTATTTCATTGTCAAAAAAATGTTTTTTACATAAAAATTCTAAAAATGCAAGTTATATTAGTGAATGAAAAAAAAATGCCTTGGGTATAAGTTACATATTTAACTTTTCTCCACAAAAATTGTAATTCTGTAGGTACGAGCAAAAAAGAAGAAAAGCAGTGAAGAACGAGAAAAAACAACAGCAAGTATCACTTATGTTTTTACGTGATAACAGTATCGCTGTTTTGTTTAATATAAACCTCATGATAAAGCGTGATTGCATTTACTAGAACTAAATATTTATTGAGAAAGGTGTGGTGTTCAGCAGCTTCACTTAATGAGTTGGAGAAAGTTAAATTCGCTTAGAATAAAAGGAAGCATATCCTGGTAGCATTTCAGTATTTCACTGTTAAAACTGTAAGCTTAAACTTTTGTTTGACTTCCTTAAACGAACGATACTAGGAAACATGAAACTAAAGTATGGTGATTCCCTCCATCTTCGAGAGTAGTTATTCCCAGAGCTACCAAACCTGATACTAACAGAAAAAAGCTCCTGAAGCACAAGCTTCAGTGCAAAATAAGCAGGAATGTGACATCATAAATGATTCATAAATAAAGATAACTCTTGTCATTTCTAAAGCCAGCTCTACTGCTGTGCAGGTTGAGAAGGTGGAAGAAGAGAATAAGGAAAACAGACTTGGTATCCAGTGAGAAGCAAACCAGCCTAGAGAAAGTGTATAACAAATTACCAAAGAGAAATGGAGGTCATACCACCAGACTAATTTAGGAGCACTCACATAAGTATGGGCTGTGGCCTTTGAAGGCATTTTCTTAGGGAGAAGTAAAAGAAACATGAACAGCATCATTTGTAGGTTTGAAAGTAACTACCCTCTCCTCAAAATGTCTTTAGCTCTTAAAATGAAAGTCCTCTGGAAAGAAGGTTCACCTGATAATGTATGATTCATAACGTTTTATATGCTCCGAGATCAAGGAAACATTTAAGAGACTTTTTTCCTGAGTGGGAAAATAATTTGGGTAAAGACTGCTTTCATCTTTGGTTAGATTATTAAGACATAAAGTTAATTAATTTGGGATAATTGTAATTTGTATTGCATACTTCACTGTTTGATACATTTAGTTCCATGTATTTATTAAGCTTCTCTATGCAAGCACGGTTCTGTCTTGGTATAGCTGTTATAATGAAGTTCAAGATAGATAAGAGGGTGATAAATGAGAGGCTGAGGGAGGGAAGGCCTCTTTAAGAAGTAAAAATTCAGCTGAAATCTGATTCACAAAAAAGAGCCAACCAGTAGATGAAAGGAAGACTGTCCAAGACAAAGAGAAGAGCTCAGGACCTGTGGTGGGAGTGAGCTTGGTACACTGGAAGAAATGAAAGAAAGTAGGCTTGGCTCCTCCATGGAAGACAAAGAGGAAGAGTGCACGGTGAGGTTGGAAAGGAAGCCGAGGCCCTGAGACAGAGCACACCGGGCTTTTATCAAAGCAAACAGGTGGCCTGAGTCAACCTCACCTTTGTAAAATGGAGGCGATGAGTAGACATAAACGAGAAATGCTGTTATCTGTATTGCAGTGGTAGTGGTGGAGATGGCCCGGCCTGGTAGATTTGAGGTATGTTTTGGGCTTAGGTGGTAGGACTTGCTTGGTGCCTCAGGGGTGGAGAGTGGAGTTAAAAGAGTAGAGTCAAAGAAGCTTAGATTGTTTGGCTTAACTAAAATGACGAATTAATTAGTGGTGCCATTTACTAAAATGGTTGAGAAAGAATCTTGAGAGAAAAATTAGGCATTTTTAATGGTAGTTTTAAATATGTGTGGTAGAGCTATTAATGAGGCGCTTGCAGTCTTCAGAGCCTAGGACTGGATATAAAGATTGGTTTGTAAGTGGTATTTAAAGCCTGTGACTGGGAAAGCATGTGGAAAAGAAGGAAGCCCACAAAGGTTGAGCAGAGGAGGAACCAGCAAAGGAACTGAGGTCTTTGTGATAGAAGAAAAGCAGCAATGAGGTGTCCTGGAAGCCAAGAAGAAAAGTGTTTTTAGGAACAGAGTGGCCAACAGTCCTTTTATGAATAAGTAATCTGTACCCAAAACTTACCTTCAGAAGTCCAAATACAAGATTTGGGCTCTGTAACAGTCCTTGTATACTTGGACTTGTAATGAGAAGAACAATGGAAGTTGTTTTAAGAGCCACAAAGTAGGTAAAAGGCCTTATTGGGAGCAAGGGGTGGAAAGTTCTCCTAGATTAGGAGATGGACTGGAAGCTTTGCTTTTGCCACCTCTGTGTGCTTCTTCCCTTTTTACTTTCTTCTCCTGAATATCAACACTAGTGTATTACTTGATACCCCATTTCCACATACCTGTTTCTAAAAGGTCTGCCTTTCTCTTTAACATCAGAAAGTCAGGGTGTAGCAAAGTTTTAGCCTCCTTTGTCTAGTCACAATATGACTACTTTTACAATGGCCTTTTCCTCTAAAAATCAAGTGCTAAATAGACTTTTCAACTTTGCATCAGTATTTTGTACCAGTTAGTTGTTAAGTTAATGAAGTAGTCCTACCAGCCTAAGCAGTACATAATATCTGTTCCTTTTTACTTAAAAATAGGTTTAGTGTATTTTTCCTTTGAATGCTACCATTTTACAATTGTTTTACTGCGATGTGACATTTCCTTTGCAGTAACTATAATTATTACAGCTTTAAAAATTAGATAACAGAAAGTATAGCAGTTGATACCATAATTCAATTGAATTTATTTCCTATAGGAAATGTTGTTAGAAGCTACATTAATGTGCTACTGACATAGAGTTTTTCCTTATCTTTTGAAAATTGACAAGTACTTTCTTTCCTCTCAATACAGTATTATTGAGACTTTGTGAGAAATGTTTTGAGTAACTTACTTGTTTGTGTGGATTGTTTGAAATGACTACGTAGTAACTTAGTATCATAGTGAAGTTGTTTTTAATTTGCAGGTTTTCATGTAGCTATATCTAACACGGAACTATCTTTTCAGGAAAAAACAAAAAAGAAAAAGAAGCATAAGAAACACAGTAAGAAGAAGAAAAAGAAGGCTGCTAGTTCAAGTCCTGACTCACCATAACATTAAGAAGAAGGAGGATTCACTTATAAAGAAAGTGCAATGTCTAAGGAAATTTCAACTGTGAAAATTATGACATATTTACTAAAATGCATGAATTATCTTGTTTTTAAATTATTCCTGGACTGTCAGTAGCCACTCAGATGCCACTGTGTGAAGGGCCATAACTGTTGCCTGCTGCTTGAACATCTGTTTTTTTCCCTCTTCCAGTAACTCTGGGAGGTAATACACTGCAGTCATACTAGTGGTTTAAGATATTTGGGAATAAAGTTAATATTTTGACTAGAAGTATCTAATGATAAATCAACAAAAACTGAATCTGTTATACATCATTAAGATGTAATCAGAGATGACCAGATGACTCTAGTTAACCTTTTTTGAAGTAGGGATTACGTTGATATTTCAAAATCCTTACTCTTGTAGATAAGTGTATTTTAAATTTTTCCCCTTTTTATTTACCTGGGGAAGGAGCTTTTAGGGGTGGGGGGTGGTTTGCTATCACTTTAGCTAGCAGAATAGCGTGCCTTTATCCTCACACATCTTATTTTTGTGGACACAGTAGCCATGCTTCATGGGGAGGTCAGAGCCAGGTATGGCAGTCTTGCCCTTTACTGAGCTTAGTCACATCCTTGGACTCTGTCCCATGCTACTTTGAGTGAACCAGAGAAATAGCCTTTTGCAGCATGAGAATGCCCCAAAAGCTCTGGGATTTACCTCCACTTCGATAATACTGAATGTTTTTTAGCATTAGAATGTGTTATAACATTTGAACTAATTTTGACTACACTTTGGCTTTGAAAAGAAATCATTTCAGATAGACACTGGTACTTTTTGAACTTGATAGCTAAAGATTCTAAAATGCATGTTTTATACTGTTAAGTTTTCACCAGTCAGGAAAATTTTATGTAACCAGTGATAGTTCTTTTATTTTTTGTATGAATTTTGTTTAGGCTGTAATGTTTAGCTTTTTATTAACTTCTTATTCTTGCTATCTTAAATTCCTTACTGTGTTTAACAGCATACTTGCCAAGCTATTTAGCATGTAAAAAGCAGGTTTTTGATTTTTTTTTTTTTTAACAGCTTCATATTGAAGCTGAGACTTACCATTAATAAGTTGAGTGGCAGGCCTGGTATGCTGTGTCTTGTTACATAAAACTCTTGCCAGAATCTTAGTAAATATAACGTTTTAAAAGTTTGTCTTTGTATATTCACAACAGATTATGACAAGTTAAATTTAAGTGAGAATTACATTATTGCTTTTCCTGTGTCACATTTTACTAAGATTTTGTGCCTCATATCTCCTGCTGAACTGTTTACTAGTAATGTTAAAGAGAATTGAAAATCATTTTCACTTTACATTTTTATATAATCAGGTAACATGAAATATAATTTGATGTACAATTTTGCCTGTTACAGAGGGTGTGCTAATTATAGTGGCATATGCACAAAACATTTTGGCATGACAAGAAGCTGAATAAATAGCTATTTTACTTAAAAATAGCTGTGTTCTTATCAGCTCCCTTTGAGTCACAAGTTATAAACATTAAGAAACACTATTAAGTATGAAGTGGTAGATGGATAAGACATATCCCCAGATTTTTAGCAAATTTCCCTAAATTTTATGCTTGAATTTTCATAATCTTTCCTTTTTAAAGAAATCTACAAGGTTTAAGTACACAGCAAATTGGGGAGACATTTTTTATCCTAAAAGAAGTTTCTCAGAATTGTTCATGGAGTGCTAAAGGATAGGACAAATGTATCAAGTTACTTGTTGATCAGATTTGCTTTGAACATAAAAGTATACAGACTGGTCCAGTATAGGATGATTACGTACCACTAAAAGCAGCAGTTCATTTTATTAGACTGGAGGAGAAGGTGATTTGGCAAAAATTGTATTCTTTCCAAGTTGTGCTGACTGTCTAGGAAACTACTTTTTCATTGGTCTTCTTGTGGTAGCCTTAACAGTCTTCTAAAAGGTATACAAGAAAATTTGAACAGGTGATATTATGTGCAAGTTAATAATATCTCTTTCTCCCTCCACCAAACTCATTTTTCTTAAATAATTATATACTAATTTTATAAACATAAAACATGTTATTTGGATACTGATGCCAAGGTAACTGCAACAAAATTGATAAGTGTCTGGGCTGAGAAATTGAATTTATACCTGGTGCTACCTTTTTCTGATTGTTTTGAATTCCTTTGGTTGCTCTTAGTATATTTAGGTATTTAAAATACCCTCAGATTATTCTGTATTTATTTTATCCAGAGTATGGATTCATATTCTTCCAGTCAAGATGTGCTAAGAGCCTAATTTTCTTTTAATTTCATGGAGAACAATTGACTAGCCACTAAGAACAGTTATTAAAACTTGCCAGTTTTCAACTTAAAATCAGTGAACATTTGGCATTTCCTTAAGAAAAGTTTTGTGAGTTTTGCTTTTTTCCCAGTTGTATTTGCCTAATTTGTTTTTATATGTTATTTAAAATTTAGTAAGAATACATTGTTCTAGATTCTGAAAGTCATTTTAGTACTTTTTTTTCCTTGCCTTACCACAGTGAAGACCAGCAGACATACACAAAAAGATATTTGTTTTTTATACCAGGATTCGACAGTAGACATGAGAACAGTTACCGTCTTGGCCAGCTTTGACATAATCATACTATGTTTTCCCACCAGTCAGTCAGATAAGTTGGAGGGGTAAATGTGAGGATTTTATGTTTCTCTAAAGTTCCCAGTTTGAGGCCTCTGTTTGCTTATCATGAGAAGGTACTTGGTTAGAGTTTTCAGAGGAGGTTATATATAACCTTTGAAGGAGCTCTTTATAGCCTAGGAAGTTATTTTATTTCTACTTAAAGATAAGGTCTTTATTGTTATGTGTTCATCCATAAACATTTTCAACTGTAGAATTTGTTCTCAGGAAATATAAGTGGCAATACTTTTAGATACCACTTTAAGTGGTGTTGAACCACAAAAATCAAAATTGGATTAGCTGTAATATTTCAGATCACAATAACTTTAATGAAATCACTGCCATTATTGCATATTTTTCCAATTACTTGAGAACCTTCTATATTTGGTTGCTGGGATATTGCCATGGTCACATTCTGTGTTGGTGTGGAGTGGTGAGTTGTGGAATCAGTGGCAACTCAGGACGCCCAGGCTTGGAAGTAGGCTGTCTGAGAAGTCTTCATTGTTTTGAAGCCACACTTGACATGGACCAGAAGGTTCTGAAGAGACTGGTGGAATCCATCAGTAAGAGTGTCAATAGCTGTAAGTACTGACCAGATACCCAGCACTGCCTGAACATCTTCAGTCAAATAAAAACATTGGTAGTTGGCCATGAGCAAGTGCTTTATAACCACAAAGTAGAGTTCTCCTATTTTCTATCTAATATTTTGGTCATTTAAAAAATATCGGTAGTAAGTGAATGAAAATCCCTGCACTTACATAGAAAATATTTCAGTCATCAGGTGTCCTAAAATACATTACATATGTGGGAAGCCTAGCTTGAGAATTTATGTGACAGTGTAAATGCTAAAGGATTATGTGCCTACGGAGTTCTGATTTTATTATAGTCTGAAATTTAATAAGAGATTTCAAAGTATAAAGGTTTACTGTGACAACTTCCCTGAGTTCTCTGGCACAAAAGCCATAGCAGCAGATGACTGCTGTACTTCACAAGATTGATAGAGATACATAAGGTATTTTAGATGTTAAATATCTTGTTACTTTTGCACATGGCAAGTGTTTATTAAAACTAATAGATTTTTTTTTTAGAATTCCTTGCCCTGCCAGATTTTAAAAAGTAATCTTGTAAATCTTTGTTTCTAAAGCCTGACCACAAGCAATCCTGACTGATTTCTAAGAATTTATTTCTAGACTTTGAGGAAGTACTTTTATTTCAGCCAGCTTTACGGCCTCATTATTGGGCACTTCCAGTTTTCCTTGTGTGACTTTGGCAGGATGGTCACTACCTTGTTTAAGCCTCTCATTGTGGATGTAATTCAGTTTTCTCTTTTCTTGGTTGGATTTTAAATGATCTAAGCTCCTCAAGCACTCCTGGGCCCTGTTTTACTCCTGTTGTCCTGCTGCTGCTGCTGCTGAGTCACTGCAGTCGTGTCCGACTCTGCGTGACCCCATAGACATCAGTCCACCAGTAGTTGTCCTACTACCGAAAAATCCATTCAGCAGATTTACCTAGTGTTGAATGTAGTAAGACATGCCTGCTGTTAATAGCCTGAGTTTTAGAGCATTCAAAGGGAATTATGCTTACTTTGAAAATCTGACTTCCCTTCCCTTCCTGATGAAATTTTTAGAGGTGTCTGCTACCCATATGTGTGTTTAAAACCATTATTTGTTACTAATATTTGAAAGCAATTCTCTGAAATAATCAGTAAATACAAGTATGTAAAACTTAATGAGAAAAAAAAAATTAATGAGCCCCATATCCCATATAGTCTTCTACAAAAAAGATATAGCTGTTTAGAAAAAAAAGAAGTTGCATTCCTTCCTTATTCCAAAGTTTTTGACACTTAATAATTCTTAAGTTACTGTTAACAGTTCAGACCCTAAATACTTGAACAGCTAGTGACCAGGATAACCAGATTATTAACAGCTGATGTTTGTTGAGCTCTTCATTGGCAAGATACTGCAAAATGGTTTATGTCCATTGTCTTTACTTGAAACAGATGAATTGAGGTAGGTGATGTTATCCATGTTCTTAGGTGAGGAAACTGCATCTTAGATTAAGTTGTTTGTGTAAAGTCACCCAGTTAGTGGACTATTTGTGGGGGCTGAGCTAGTCTGATGTATACTCAATCTTTATTTTTTCAAATAAGTCAGCATTATACTAGTCCCTGATGGTCCTTCTGTATCCTGTTGTACCATAGTAAAGGCACAATGAAAGGTTGTTGAAATCAGTTCTTGAGTCCTTCCAGTTGAGACCAGGATAGACAATGTGCTCTCAAGACTAGAATTTGGTTGATGATGGGTATTGCTGCTTTGGCCATCCCAAGAAGCGACTGTCTTTATTATTTCTCTTGGTGTTCTAATTGTGTGACAGAAAGTTGAAGCGATTTTTCCTGGGCTTTGCTTTAGAGCTTCTTAGGAGGGAGCCTTCATAATTTGCTAGGCCCCTCAAGTGCCACATGGCCATCCAGCCATTACCATTGCGTGACTCTGCTCAGATCGTCAGCCAGTCACCTCCAGTGACCTCACAAAGGAAATTCACTACCTTGCTAAACAGCTGTTTCCTTTTTTTTCCCTAACAGATCTAGACTGTTCTGTGTTCTAGAGCTAATATGACTTCTGTCTTCATGAATACTGCTCTCTAGAGCTACATTGTTCATTATAGTAACCACTAGCTTCATGTGGCTATTTAAATAAAATATGTAGAACTTAAAATCCAGTTTTGGTCACATGAGCCTCTTTTCAGGGTTTAATAGCAGCAACTGAGTTGTGGCTACCAAATTGAACAGCACAGATACAGAACATTTCCATCATCTCAGGAAGTTCTATTAGACATTGCTGCTGTAGAGTCATGCAAAGAAGTTATTCCCTCTTCCAGATAATGGCCCTTTAATCTGATGGGGGAGGCAGATAATTATCTCATGGTATATAGTAAGTGGCTTCATGGGTGTGTAACCTGTGTGTTCTTATAGGGCCCCATGCTAAGTTTAAGGCTCTGCTAACACTGACTTAAATTTTTTTTTTTTTTTTTTTATTCTCCCTTGTATTTATTTGGCTGTGCCAGGTCTTAGTTGTGGCCTGCTGAGTCTTTGCTCTTTCTTGCAGCATGCAGGATCTAGTTCCCTGGCCAGGGATCTGATGAGGGCCCCGTGCATTGGGTGCACAGAGTCTTAACCACTGGACCACCAGATCCAGTCCGAAAATTCATTTTAAATTAGAGACCTGCATTTTCATTTTGCATTGGGCCCACACATTCTGTAGTTGACAGTGGCCATGACCTCGTATTTGTAGTATGGTAGGAGTAGCTCCCCCATCAGCATCACCTAAAGGTTAATACTGAAAATATAGATCCCTGGGTACCACCCTTAGTGTATTTTTAAAAATCTCTTATCAGTGGTGCCAAACCTCCAGAGTGTTCACTTCATGTATTCTTAGACACTATAAAGTTTGAGGATCCTGATCTGAATTGTCTTTTCTTCAGACTTCAATTCCGTAGCCTAATGTCAATCCCATTTTGACAGTGAGTTGGGAATTGACCTAGTCGTTTTCACACAGATTGTCATTTTTATACTTACGTACATTAGCAAACTTTTTTAAAGATAAATGAAGAATTTTAAAATTATTCTTAGTAGTGTCATGTGGTTTCATTCAACTGATCATTTTGGCATCTCAGACCTACTCTGGATCTTGACTCTCATCGAGCATATTCCTTAACTTTTCCAGTTTACAAGTGATTGATTATCATGTATTTAGCAAACATGTATTGCGAGATTACCATTGTCCTAGGCTCTGCTGCTGCTGCTGCTAAGTTGCTTCAGTCGTGTCTGACTCTGTGCGGACCCCAGAGACGGCAGCCCACCAGGCTCCCCTGTCCCTGGGATTCTCCAGGTAAGAACACTGGAGTGGGTTTCCATTTCCTTCTCCAATGCATGAAAGTGAAAAGTGAAAGTGAAATCGCTCAGTCATGTCCGACTCCTAGCGACCCCATGGACTGCAGCCCACCAGGCTCCTCCGTCCATGGGATTTTCCAGGCAAGAGTACTGGAGTGGGGTGCCATCGCCTTCTCCGGTCCTAGGCTCTACTTGTTACTGAATAGATAGTAACAAGATTTTGCTAAAATCCCAAGTATTTAGCGAACTAAATTTCCCTGATCCACTCCTACCAGATGGAGGAAATAGTTAAATGTAGTATGGTTTGACTTTGTAAACTCATGAGCCTGTCTTTTCTGGGCACATAGGAGTTTTTAATACAATTGATTATCTTTTTTAGGACTTAGACCAGGACCGCCTAAGGGCCCACTAGTCCAGTATGTGGCTTTTCCTATGTCTGTGGTACGTAGTAACAGGAGCCAATATGTGTGCATACATAGGTTTGTGTACGTGCATATTTCCTAGCTGTGGCTGCTGAACAGGCTTTACTCTAGCGCCACCACCGTACTCATACTCGTGGTCTCCCAACTGTGTGGAGGTTTTCCCCAACAAACAGTTCTCTGTGACATTAGCTGAGTGTCCCTATAGTTTAACACTACCAGGGGAGCATCAGATTCTACAGGTTAAGAGTTCATTCCTACAAGACAGTACCCCACCAGATGTCAATCACAAGTCCAGATGATTATGCTTGTGACCAACTGGCTACAAATCATGACCCCTCCTGTGTTCAGTTAATCTGCTAGAGCACCTCACAGAACTCAGGCTGCAGCTTACTCTCCAGATTACCGATTTATTATTAAAGGATATGATTGAGTAGCTGGATGGAAAAGATACATAGAGCAAGGTATGTGGTAAGTGGTGTGGAGTTTCCAGGCTCTCTCTGGACACCTTTGTGTGTTCACCAACCCAGAAGCTCCACTTTTGGGTGATTTTATGGAGGTTTTATTACACAGCCATGATAGATCATTAACTCAATTTTCAGCCCCCCTCTGGAGAAGGATGGAGGTGGAACTAGAATTTCCACGCTTTTAAACATGACTTGGTTTTTCTGGTGACAAGCTCCCACCTAGGAAGAACCAACAGTCCCCTCATTAGAACTAAAGACATTCCTGTAAACAAGGAAATGCTAAGGGATTTAGGAGCTCTGTGACAGAAACCAAGGAGAGAGACCAATTTTTTTTTTTTTCTGCCCGTTATTTCACACGGATAATACAAGATGGGACTGGCAAGCAGTGCCAGAAAGCAAGGAAGTGTTGCAAAAGGGTGAGGGCATGTGAAAGAGACAGAAGAGCCAACTTGAAAGCTCCCAGTGGCCAAAGGCTGAAACAACTTGGGCAGCGAAATTATTGATAAGTGACACAGTACCGGCCTAAAATACGTATATGTGACTTCATACAGATGTAAATGATTCAATAAATGGAAAAGAGACAGATCTTCCTTTGAAGATCTTAATAGTATAAATACCCTTTCCCTGTGAAGTGGAGTTTGCTGCTGCTGCTCCTGCTGCTGCTAAGTCACTTCAGTCGTGTGCAACTCTGTGCGACCCCATAGACGGCAGCCCACCAGGCTCCCCCGTCCCTGGGATTCTCCAGGCAAGAACACTGGAGTGGGTTGCCATTTCCTTCTCCAATGAATGGAAGTGAAAAAGTGAAAGTGAAGTCGCTCAGTCCTGTTGGACTCCTAGCGACCTCATGGACTACAGCCCACCAGGCTCCTCCATCCATGGGATTCTCCAGGCAAGAGTACTGGAGTGGAGTTTAATTAAACCTTTATCATGAGAGACTGGCTTCTAAGGAATAGATTAGAGAAAGGGGAAGTAGATTCAGTGGAGAAACTAGACTGACTTAACTGCGTGATCCTGCTTAGCAGCAGTGATACATTATGTTAGTGTCATGTATCTGATACGTGACAAGAACAGCACTTTATCCCTCTAGTACTTTTCCCCAAAACATAATCACAATTTAATTATGAGGAAAGCATTAGGCAAACCTAAATTGAGGGACATTCTGCAAAATAAAAACTGTCAAGGTTATGAAAAGGACTAAGACTGAAAACTTGCAGGATTGGAGGAGACATGACAGCCAAATGGATCCCACATGGGATCCTAGAATAAAAAGGAAATTGGTGGAAAAATGGGTGAAATCTATAGTTAGTAATAATGTGCCGATGTCAGTGTATTAGTTTTGACAAATGCCCCATGGTTATGTAAGATGTCAGCAGGAAGAAACAGTGAAGAGTTTTATGGGAATCTTACTCTGGGTGCATCTCTTACATAAAATACAACTATTCCAAACTAAAAAGTTTAATAAATAATGGGTCAATCTCTAGTTTATGAACACCATTCTCATTACCCACAATTTCTCAAGTATCATTTACAGGGGTTCTTTGACCACACATGTAAGGTCTTTAGATATAATGAGCTGCATAGATAAAACTCAGAGAAAGTTACTACCTGCTGCAGATTGTGTTTAAAATCCTTGATTATTTCGCTGGATAACTTGTTAGCATTTGATTCAGAGCAGTTCCTGCCTCCTGACTCACTTTCTTCAGATGGCCATTTCACGTCGCTGTAACACTCAAACGTTAATTCGCCATCACAGTTGAGCAGGGCTAGTTTCAGGCAAACATTAGTGTAATATGTACACCATATTACTCAAATGTTAATTCTCCATCAGAGTTGAGCAGGGCTAGTTTCAGGCAAACATTAGTGTAATATCTACACCATACAGTGTGTCCACACACCTGAGCTGTGTTTCTCCTCATATTCCATAAAGGGGGTGGGGGGGATGGTTTTTGTCCTCAGAGCACTTGCAGCCCCTTCTGTGACCAAGTCTTGAAAAGTCACGTTGCTTTATTTCTATTGTACTCTTGGTTGAAATGGTGGTCAAAAAATCCCCCTAGTTTTAAGTGAAGGAGACACAAGTCCCATCTTTCTAAGGGAGAAGTATCAGAAGTCTCATTGTAAGAAGAGCATATGAGTGCGACAGAATTTAAAAGTATCTGGGAAAAGATGACCTGTCACATCTAGATTGACCATTCATAAGGCAGTTCCAAGAATCCACTGCCAAAGTGATCCTCCTTAAATGCAAATCTGATCCTGTTAACTTGGCAGCCAAAAGTTTCAATGAGCCCCTCTGTAAAGTCAAACGGTTCTGCCACCTAGCTGCACCAAACCATCTGTGGCTCTGAGAATATGCCACCCTGCCTTCAAACTGCCTCCTCTCGTAAATGCTTACTCCTGTGATTGCTTTAGCTCAAGTGACACCTCTTCCTGGAGCCCCTTCTTATTCACTTACTGCCTTTCCCCACTTAATGATTCCTTTCTTTGGATCACTACCAAACACTTTAATCATAGTGTTTGTAACACGTTTATTTCACTTCTTTGTCTCTTGACCAAAGTGTAATAAATTAAGGGCAGAAATGATGGTGTATTCATTGCCTAGGTTCATGGGATTCCCTTAATAAATGCTTATTAGATGGATAAAAATGACCTTTATGTCAAATTTGGGGGCCATGTATGAAGACTGAGAATCTAATTCAGTTGATAAATAATATTAGGTATCTTAATTGTTTATTCTGTAGATTTATCAACCTTTACCCTAAGAGCCAAGTCATTCTGACCATGTTAGAAACCCTAATGTAAACTGCATATTTGCTGTCAGTTCTCATTGGTTTTCGTTGGGTAACTTGAAATCATCTCAAAAACAAAATCTAGAAAATATTTCTCCCTCCACCGTCCCCAAAAGAGGGAGAGAGCAGAAGGAAGAGAGAAATAGAACTAGTAACCAGCTTCCCTCCTAACTCTTAGTTCTCTCAAATTATCTTTCATTCATAGAATCAGACTTTTAGAAACTGAGGGAATCTCAGAGATCATCTAGAATAATACTCAAATTTTACAGGTGAGGACTCTGAGGCATAAAGAAGTTGAATTGTGTTAAGTCAGCTATGTAGGATAAGAAATGGAAGGGGAACCCAGATACTTAAGTCCAGTACCCCAACCCATCGGACAGGGCATTAGAGTCACCTACGTGCTTCTTAAACAGCGTATCAGGCTCCCTACCTGCTTTCTGACCTCATTTCTGTGGTCCTAACCAAAGCTTTGGAGAAAGCAATGGCACCCCACTCCAGTACTCTTGCCTGGAAAATCCCATGGATGGGGGAGCCTGGTGGGCTGCCCTCTATGGGGTCGCAAAGAGTCGGACACGACTGAAGCGACTTGGCAGCAGCAGCAACCAAAGTTTATTGCTGCAGCCAGGCTTCTAGGCTTCCAGTTTTCCCCTTCAATACAACTTTGCCAGGTGGGTTTTCTTAAACCACTTCTCAACCCTTACAGCATAGAAGAATTAGCTGAGCTTTTGTTTCAAAGGTAGCTCCTGGACCCACTGTTAGCAACTGTGACTTAGTAGGTCTGGGGCAAGGCCTTTGACAAGCAATGAGAGGTGGATGATTTTCATACAGAGGGGTGCAAAGATGATACCACAAGAAAGCCTGCTCCAGTAAAATAAATGTTAATCTCCTGACCAGGCATTCAAGGCTCTCTTTCAACAGCCTGTCCAATTCAGTCTTGTTTTTCACTTCTTTCCAACTTGCTGTGCTCCCAGCAAAACATATTCAACCTCAATCTCAATTCTTTCCTTTACTCATGTTATTCCTACTCTTCCTGGAATTCTCCACTTCTTTACCACCCTGAATAGATTCCTTTCTGGATAAATGCTCTGCATCCTTCAAGGCTCAGTTCAAAGTCTACTCTCATGAAAATAGCACAACTCTTTCTCATACAGATTTCTCTTCACATGTCTATAGTGGTGAGTGTCAAATGACATAATTTAACATTTATATACTGTCTTAATGAGACATCTGAGTGGCATCTATCTTGATTGTGTGAGCTCTTAAGTAACAAGTCCATGTCACAGTTTTTAAACCACTAGTACTTTAGAAAAACAAAATAGCTAATTAGTAAAATATATTTTATTGGGTTGAAGAACTCAAAGGTTAAATCTAAGTTGTATTTGTATTTTAATTTTACAGTCAAAAAGAGTGAAATAGAGTGTCTCATAAGAATTTTTCACAACGTGGTGGGACGAGGTGATGTGAAACTTGCTAACGTTGGACTAGATCGTAACACATTTCGAGTGATCCTGCACAGCATATTTGGAATGACTGATGATGTGCTAATGAATAGGGGTAAGGAGTCATGGAGACTGAAATGGGCCAAGCTGAGATGGCAGGTGTGTGTGGGTGTGTGTACACACACATATATATATATATACACACATATATTCAGTTTTCACCAAAGACTGAAATTTTTTAATGCAAAAACTATAAATATAATTCTGGTAGTGCTACTGATTTAGAACAGTAAATTTGATCATGAGGATGGATTTTATTATAAACTCACTCAAGTTGTCTCATAGCTGTAGTACTTTGAGAAAGAACCAGTAATGAACTAAAGAAGCTAGCAGTATTCTTTTTGAAAGGTAAGTTTGTGGTTTCCATTGTCTTTGGATTCATATGCTGTAGACATGTAAAACATGTCAAGTCATGTTGACTTCTTCAACACACACAAAAAGAAAATTGCTGACTGTATTGAAAAACTTAATTTTATATTTAAAATAGGAAACTGTATAACGTGATCCAGTCAATTTCGATAACAAACTTTTAGGTTCAATTTGATGTCTTGATGTGTGTAGACACCATGAAAACTTTATCACGTCATGTGGTGGTCTGCAGTTACATCCGACTCTTTGCAGCCCCCATGGACTGTAGCCCACCAGGCTCCTCTGTCCATGAAACCTTCCAGGCAAGAGTACTGGAGTGGGTTGCCATTTCCTTCTCCAGGGGATCTTCCTAACCCAGGGACTGAACCCTCATCTCTTGCATCTACTGCTTGGCAGGTGGGTTCTTTACCACTGAGCCACCTGGGAAGTCCATAGTCAAAATAACTAATGTTTCCATTACCCCCAAAAGAGTAAACAGTATTGTATTTTCCATAGGGAAATACCAAGATTTCATTGGTAATTTCAAAAATAATGTATTATTTTACTAATTGATCTTTAGGTATAATACAAATTCTTTAGAACAGGATTTTACCACTCTTTTCAGAGTAGAAAAAATTATCACATTGATTATCTACATTGTTGGTCTTTGTTCCTCAAAATAGCCATACAAAACATCACAAGTGACGCTCATCATTAACCATGGGGAGGAGAATGGCTTCTTTCTGTAAAATCTGTTGGAAATATACTTCCGGTTATTTTTGATTCTTTCAAGAAAGATTGTGCCCCTCTTTTGTCCCCCTCTTTTTGGGAGGAAATACTTTTTTTTTTCTCTATTCATACTACTCTTGAATAATAGCTATAAATTACAATACACTAACACATTCTTTTTCTTTCAGTATTTTTTGCATTTGACAAAGACAATGATAACTATATAAATGTGAAAGAGTGGGTTAAAGGACTATCAGTGTTTCTTCGAGGGACTTTTGAAGAAAAGCTGAAGTATAAGATTTCTATATAAATTTTAACATATATATTGTCAACTTTATATTTAATCCATAAATTATTTTTTAAAAAACATAAACTCAGTGTTATTCTCTATAGCACTCTTGCAAAAGTTAGTTCATGAGAGTTTAAAAAAAAAGGCAGATGAAATGGGTGACCTATTTCATAGGAGAGTCCCCAGACCCAGGACACTTACTTTACTAGTTCTGTAACAATCAAATACCACCAGGATGGCTCTTTGGCTCAAGGCCTGGGCAAATAACAGCAGCTACAGGTCAGGACGGGTGCCAACTATGATCATAGGCAAGGCTGAGCACTCTGGGGCTGTGTCTGGGCTCAGCAGGAAATGGGCCTTGAATATGGGCAGCCGTGCAGTTCACAGCGGGACTACTGCTTGCCTTTTCCTCAGAGAAAGTATGAGGGATGAACACGCAACAAGGCAAAGCACACAACTGTCAGACACCAACACTCTACTGTTAGAGTGAGTGCAGGCGGATAGAGAGGGAGTGAGACTGAGGCAACGCAGTCCCAAAGGAAGGAGCTTCCTACAGAAAAGCATCATCAGGACTTCCAAAGACGAAAGGCTCCCAGTTCACAATTTTGTAGAGCTAGCTCTGGCTCACCTCACCTGTACCACTGCTGTGATGCATGTTTTCTGTTTGACACCTCCTGTGCCAGGGTGTGAAACCTAGAAAGAGAATAGGAACAATTTTAAACAACAGTGTTCAAGGGAACAGATATCAAATTACTTAGGAAAAACTGCAGAGTTCTGAGTATGCAAGCAAATTTTTATCCCTTCTGCCACTTGATTCTGGATTTGGGATGTTCAAAAGAAAATCTCTAAGTTAAATACATGTTTTAAAAATGATAGTAACATTTTAAAGACTCACCAACTGTATTTGACATTTATGACTTTTGTTTCTATGTTTTATTTGAGGGAGGTCTTTTTTTTTCCTTTTTTTTATACTTAAAAAATTGAAGTATAATTTACATGCTGCTGCTGCTGCTGCTGAGTCGCTTCAGTCATGTCCGACTCTGTGCGACCCCATAGACGGCAGCCCACCAGGCTCCCCCGTCCCTGGGATTCTCCAGGCAAGAACACTGGAGTGGGTTGCCGTTTCCTTCTCTAATGCATGAAAGTGAAAAGTGAAAGTGAAGTCGCTCAGTCGTGTCCGACTCTGCGACCCCATGGACTGCAGCCCACCAGGCTCCTCCATCCATGGGACTCTCCAGGCAAGAGGACTGGAGTGGGGTGCCAGTGCCTTCTCCAATTGACATACAACATTGTATAATTCCTTTTTTCACTTACATGTTTTTTCCCCCACTTTTCTCCAGTCTAATTTTCACAGGATACCATTAAGTATAGTAGTCACTTGTTCCTTATAATTGCAGAGTTCTTATACAGAAGTCTCACTGAGAAATGAAAAGTGAAGTTTCATGAATGTAAATTCTTGTGAAAGGGTTTGTGACAAAGTGCAGCTGGACATGATGAACTGCTGTTGTTTAGTCTTTAAGTCGTGTCCGACTCATTTGCCACCCCATGGACTGTTGTCTGTTAGGCTCTCTGTCCATGGGATTTCCCAGGCAAGAATACTGGAGTGGGTTGCCATTTTCTTCTCCAGGGATCTTCCCAAACCAGGGATCAAACCCATGTCCCCTGCATTGGCAGGTGGATTCTTTACCACTGAGCCAGAAGGGAAGCCAGCATATAATGAATAGCACCACACTATCAATTTTTTTCCCTTTTCTAATCCCACTGCCTAAAAATACTTCATGTATTATATATTTCAAGATATGGTACTTTGGGGAAAATACTATTTCTAGTAGGGTTGTGTCACAAGCTCATATATGCTATATATTAGAAAAATGCAACAAAAGAGCTAATCTGATACTCTGGAATTTAATACCTGGTTCTTTTTCTTCCTCCCTCACTCCCTCCCTTCCTCCCTTCCTTCTTTTCTTCCTATCTTGCTCTTCATTCTTTCCTTGTCTCTCTATCTCCCCTCCCTGCTCCTTTCCTTTCTTTCCAAAAACATTTAACTAGATTACTAACTCAAGAACTACTTCACTGCTATATGCCCAGGACCTGAATAAGGTCATGTGTGGGATGAAGTTATGAGAAACTGTAGCAGTGCTTACATAGTGCAGTGGAAATCATGGAAATCGTTCTCCAGGGAGAGATGGATCATTTGGGATAATGAAATGGGCAGTCTCCAAGGAGATGACAGACTCACTACCCATTACCCAAATATATTGAAATATGTTTTTTGTCAGTGATATAGTGATGTGTATACACTAGCTTTTTAAATCTGAGTAAGAAGGAAATTGCCTGGAAAATCCCATGGATGGAGGAGCCTGGAAGGCTGCAGTCCATGGGGTCGCTGAGGGTCGGACACAACTGAGTGACTTCACTTTTACTTTTCACTTTCATGTATTGGAGAAGGAAATGGCAACCCACTCCAGTGTTATTGCCTAGAGAATCCCAGGGACGGGGGAGCCTGGCGGACTGCCGTCTATGGGGTCACACAGAGTCGGACACGACTGAAGCGACTTAGCAGCAGCAGCAGCAGCAAGAAGGAAATTATAGCAGCAAGATACACATACATATTTATATGTGTATAAATGAAAAGAAAGAATTTATACACATTGTGTGTGTGTGTGTGTGTGTATCTCACAAAGGATATTTAGTCTTGTGGAAAGATTTATAAAATTCTCTCCTGTGTAGAATGTTGTTGTTCAGTCACTACGTCACGTCTGGCTCTTTGTGACCCCATGGACTGCAGCACGCCAGGCTCCTCTGTCCTCCATTGTCTCCCAGGATTTGCTCAAATTCATGTCCACTGAGTCCATTGAGTCTGGACTGTAGATTGTAAACTGTTTTTATCCTTCTTTAATTACATACTGAAATAACTGAGAAGACTAATGACATTTTAACTATTTTTATCCGTATCTATAAACTTCTTGTGCTTTGGAAAGTTTGTTTTGAAGTTTATTATTTCAATGGTGATGGTTACATTTCTCGAGAGAGAATATACGACATGTTGAAGAACAGTCTACACCAACAGTCACCCGAAGAAGAGACTGATGAAGGAATAAGAGAGTTGGTAGATATAGCCCTGAAGAAAATGGTAAGAATAAACAAGCTGTAGTTCGTTATATCCAGTCAAGTGGATGTGAGGAAGCTAAAGAAATGATTTGGTTCCCTACGTGGTGAATGTAACCTTCATGAGGGCAGGAGTTCTTGTTTGTTCTCTGCTCTATCCATTGCCTAAAACAGTGCCTGGCTGACAGTGGTTACTTCATAAATATTTATGGGATGGCTGGGTGATTAAATGAATCACTACATTAAATGAATGTTAATTTTATTTATTACTGTACTATCAGTAAATCCTCCTTATCTGGGAAGGAGGGTGATAGACATAGTTCTTTTAAAATTGAATGCCACTGTAGTCTCTTTTCATGACCTTTGCTTTCTCATCCATCTCCACACATTATAATGAAATAACCCGTATAAACTGCTTACTACATGCTGGGCCCTTCACAGAAGCTTAATATTTAAACATGTTTTATCTTCAAAACAACAGTATGAAGTAGAAAATATTATCTCTATTTTGCAGGTGAGAAAACTGAAGTGCAGATAGGTTTATACAAGGTCATGATGGAAAATGAGGTGCAAAGTTTATCTTTCAATGAAACCAGTAACACCTCTTGATTATGGCCATAGTGACCTCTTTTTCTTCTTCCTGTGACCCTAAACTGGATACCAATGGTTTAAGACTCTGAGGCTGCCAGGGTCCAGCTCACTACCTCTTTGGAGTTGAGGAAGTAAGCAATGAGGGGTCTGCCAAGTCTCAGATTCAGCTAACAGACCAGAGGGTGTCCTCTTCCATTGGAAATGCTCAGTAGCCACTGAGAGGCGGGAGGGCAGACTTCTTGAGTGACAGTATCCTTCCCAGTACCACACCCATGCCCCCTTTTATTAAAATACTTAAAAAAAAAAAAAAAAATTTTACTTGGCTGCTCTGGGTCTCAGCTGCAGCACATGGGATCTTTAGTTGCAGAATGCAGGATCTGGTTCCCTAGAGGGCGACTGAACCTGGCCAGGCTCCCTGTGTTGGGAGCATGGAGTGTTAACCACTGGACCACAAGGGAAGTCCCCCAGCCCCTTCTTTTGGAAAGAAAATGTTATGGAGTGAATCTTTTTCTGGAAAATTATTCAAACCTTTCTTTAAATCAAGAGCCCCCCAGCAATCTTGATTTAGTTATGCCCAGAAGTGAAAAAATAAGGACTCATCAAGTCAAATCCAAATTGAATTAAGCAGTTAAAACTATTCATAATCTACACACACGATTTAGTTACTTTCTCATAGTCCCTGTCATGAACACTGCATTCCAGCCTGGTCTGCCTGCTTCCTGACTTGCATTCCGGCTTACTGTCATAATCCATGTGGAGCCATTCCTCTGCTTTTCCTCGCCACCTATCTACACCCCAACCATCTTTAAGGGCCTAGCAGGTCTGCTAGCTTCTTCTGATCCTAGTCCTTCTTGCTCTCTCAGTGCCTGCTCCTTATTAAGCAGCTTCACTTTTACACATTTTACGTTATATCCTTGTCTCAAGTTTAAGAGATGCTTTGTGAAACAAGACTAAGCTTAAGAATCTTTGGCACTATTTCCATCACAAAAGTAGCAGTATGGTAACGGGCTTCCTCTAATTTTCTGTTTCATTTCCCCAACTTGCATAGAAGTCCTTTAAGGATTTTTATTATTATTTGGCCGCACCAGGTCTTAGTTGTGGTGTGCGGGATGCTAGCTGCCAGCCCACCAGGGAAGCCGCCCGAGGGACAGGGTTTTGTATGTCTAAGGTAACGCTGGGGCTGCTATGACAAAGTATCATACTCTGGGTAAACACCTGGAGTTTATTTCTCACAATTCGGGGAGTCTGAGAAGTCCAAGATGAAAGTGCCAGCAGGTTCACTTCCTGGCTGAGAGCTCTTTTCTTGCCTTGCTGACAGCCACCTCCTCAGTGGGTCCTCACATGGCAGAGAGACGGAGCTTTGGCCTTCCTTTTACTCACAGGCACCTTCATGACCTCATCTAAACCAAACTTACCTCCCAAAGACCCCCACCTTCAAATATGATCCCATTGCAGTGGTTAGAGCTTTAATTTGGGAGATGTGGAGGGACATTCTATTCATAATATCAGGTATTAGATTAAAAGGAACAAAGTAAGTTGCCTCCATAAGTAAGCATCTTTTGATGTGTGCAAGTAGTGCCTACATAAGTGTGAACTTGATTTGGTAAAATCTTTTATTCTACAGTTATTTTCCATGCAGAATTAAAATTAACTACTCTGTCATTTACCAAGAAATCATCTTCCTCTCTAGGATTATGACAACGATGGCAGGATATCTTTTGCAGATTTTGAAAAAGCAGTCAAAGAAGACAGACTTTTGTTGGAAGTGTTTGGGCCGTGTTTACCGGATGCAAAGGTGCAGTGGCAGCAGCGAATTGGCTTGGGGGAAATTTTCAAAGATCTGAAAAGAAATCCTTGCTAGACACTTACCTCTATAGGGTTCCAACCTACTGCTGAAGTTCAAGCAATCAAGGTCTCTGCCCCATCTTAGCATTTGGGACCCAAGACTCTCAGCTTTTAACCAGCTTAATCATACACAATTCCTAATATTCTGGATGTTCATATTTTCTCCCTCTAAACCCAAGGTATACTGGCTTGCTTGAGATACAACAGCAAATACAGGGTGGATTCAGCAAGAACCTACCATCAACTGCTAGGAGAAAACTTGCTTTCTTTCTCATTTGTTGTCAATGAGAATACACTTTCAAAAATTTTGGACACATGCATAGTATAGTATTTTATTTGTGCTCAAAAAGTATTGAATTTGACAAATGTTTTCTGTGCCAGAAGAGCCGGCCTGATAATTGACTTCACTATTTCCTTTCTTAATTCTTCCTTTGAGCAACACATGATATAGGAAGAAACACATGCAAACACATGATATAGGAAGAAACTTTTTATTCTCTGCAGTAATTTAGATGGGTGATTTCTGTGGATGAATTTGCATAATGTTAAGCTATCCTTCATAGCTCAGTTGGTAAATAATCCGCCTGGAATGCAGGAGACCCCGGTTTGATCCCTGGGTTGGGAAGATCCCCTGAAGAAGGGAATGGCAACCCACTCCAGTATTCTTGCCTAGAGAATTCCTGGAAAGAGCAGCTTGGCAGGGTACAATCCATGGCGTCGCAAAGTCAGACATGGCTGAGCAACTGACACTTTCCCTTTCAAGCTATCCTTAAGTCATCTCAGCTTGTCCTGCTGTAGTTTATCCCCACATTTTAACTGTCTGGAAACCTGTATTAAAAATCAATGTGTAAAAGGCAAACTTTTTAAGAGGACTGATGGGTTAAACAGTATAGAATAACAGGCTGGAGTAAGTACTTAGGTTCAGATGGAACCACCAAGGTTCTTCAGCTGCTCCCCTAGAGTCCATCCGTAGCCCAGTTATCTAGAGTCTTACTGCTCCAAGTATAATCTGTGCACCACTGGCATCACCTAGAAACTTGTGAGAACTGCACTCTCAGACCCCTCCTCAAACCAGCTGAATCAGAATCTTTTTTTCTTTAGTGTGTGACACAATTCAGGTTCATTTTCTCTCCCGTGTCATGGTCCATCTTGTGTCTGTGGCCAGGGATGGGGAGGAATGCTGGCCTCCACAGTCATGGAAAAGGTCAGGGACACAGAACCCACATAGCAGCTCCTCCCTTCAGGACTATCAGAGAAAATTTTAATTGACATAAAATACACCTGTCATAAAATTTATCTTAACCAGTTTTAAGTGTACAGTTCAATAGTGATAAGTACATTGATGCTATTTTGCAACCAATCTCCAGAACTCTGCTCATCTCGCCAAACTGAAACTCTATACCCATTAAACAACTTCCCAGTCCCATCACCCACCAGCCCCCGCCACCACCATCCAAATCTGCATTTTAATAAGACCCCAAGGAAGAGACTCAGAACACCTGAAAGTCTGAAAAGCCTGATCTAGACAGCAACTTGCTCTAAGTCTATGTTGAAGTTGCTAATGTATTTTTTGACTAAGAGTGCACAGAAAGTACAGTTGACCCTTGAACGATACAGGTTTGAACTGGGAGCGTCCACTTGTATGTGGGATTGTTTCTATTAATAAATACATACTATATGATTCACGGTTGGTTGAATCTGAGGATACAAAACAACAGATATGGAAGGCAGACTGTAAAGTTACATGTGGATTTTTGCGTGGAGGGTCAGCAACCCTAACGCCACATTGTTCAAGGGTCAACTGTATGTAATTATCTCACAAGGAAGTAGGGCCAGTCCCCTTGCCTGCAGCTTCTTTTAATACCATCCACCACGCAGTGCCATCCTAGCAAGCTCGCATAACATCATAAACGAAGGTGAAACTTTCTAACTTTTATGTTCAAATTCAGTCCATTAGGCAAGAGACCCTTAGGATGGGGAGAGAAGAAAAAGGGACACCATCTGGTATGGGCCTCTTCTGGTTACTGTTATCAGCAAAAAAAAGAAAACAGCAAACAGCCTGGACATACTTGGACCTCCAATTATGTGGCCCACTGACAGGGAAAAAATGTGGGAAGTGGTGGTGAAAGTCTACCATTTACAAATATGGATTTGTTTCTGCCTCAGACAAAGTAAATTATCTTTGAAGTTAACTAAAGCATATATGCTTCTCATTTCAGCTTTGTGCTAACAGTTTATTAACTTTTTTGCTTTACAGAGTTGTCTTGATTTTGAAGCCCTGGCATTCCAACATATCCTGACTTCTAGTTTTTGAATGTTACTCACCCAAAATTATTAAAATCAGAAACAGATCCTGGTCGCCTGTCTTTATATTGTAAAGTACCTATAGTTGCTTCAATTGGTTTACATATAGTGACTGCAACATGAGAAATAATGTTGTAATGAATGATTTCTATAATATTAAGTATGGATCAAAATAACATCAATTGATATAATAAGTAATGATAAACTAATTAATTTGTTAAGTTAAGCCAACAACCTTAGATCTTGGAGCAAATGTTGTGAATTAGCCATTCACAATCCTCTTTTCTCCTGCTTCCTCAAAAACAAATAGAAAACCTAAACATCTGACATTCTACACTCTTCTGTTAGGAACAGCAGTGGGCCCAATTCCAGCCAATAGGATGTAACCAAAATCACGGAGTGGAGGATCTGGAAAAGTTTTATTTTTTTTAAAGGGACATAATTGGTTGGCATGTTCTTTGTTCACGATAAACTAATTTTAAAAGATGAAACTAAATTAGACAAGTAGCTTGAATGAAACTACAAAGAAGAGAGTGCATTTTTAATACCAGCAGTAAAAATCTCTTCAAGAATCCAAGTGACAGCCTAAAAAGTAGTCCTCTAAAAATATTAATTTACTGCAGGCAATTTATATCCTTCTTCTTTGTTTTAAAGGACGACTTCTATGCACGTCTTCCACTTTGTCCTCTGGAGGCTTTGGTACAGATGAAATTACCTAGTTTTAAAGAGAACCACCAACAGTTTAATTTTTATAGTAGAAGAGTAATAAATTATTAGAAGAGGTAAGATGTACACCCAGGAGTTTAATCCTTGCCATCACCACACTTAAGGCAGTCAGCCCAGGTTCAAGGTGCAGCCTACAGTCTAGGCACAGAGCAAAGTTTTCTGTCCAAATACTGATGGGAGTAAAATTTTTAAAGCCAAGAAAAATTTTGAGGGGAGAAAAGTAAATGTATGCTCTACTTTAACATTCCTTTATAGAGCTGTTATTTTCTGAAGTCACTTGTAATTTTATGAATACAGAGAGATACCCTGGTTTTGTGTTAACTTGAAACACGATAATGTTTGATATATTCAGAGACAAGGAGGGTCCAGCCAGGATGGTGGAGGAAAAATGTAGAGAAATAAGCAAAAATGCTAGAATCCTCAATTTCTCAAGGAAAAATGAAACCAAATACATCAGAACAAAGTAGACAATCTAAGTTAAAGGACATACAACAGTCTTCACTTAAAATGGAAAATTACTAGAATCTGACATAACTGTATTTAGTATTTTTCTTCTACAATTTCTAAATCTAGGACGTGGACCTAACTTTTTCTTGAAAACAGTCGGCTCTGGTAAGGTGTGTCTGTGTCTCAGTCTATCACACCCGCAGGCTGGGCGCCAGCACGAGCGAAAACAATGCTACAGAAGTTTAAGCATAAAAACTGGGTCCCTCAGTTTTTATTATAAAATAATTCCTCGTCCTTAACTGGATATAACTTTGATGTTAAGAAAAGGTACATAAAATAATCTCCCTTAGCCTTTCTTACTCACATTTGTGAAATATATGTACCACTATGTGAGAAGCATTTTCTGAACCCGAGTTCAAGTACAAGAGAATGGTCTTTCTCCTTCAGATGATTTCTAAAGACTTGCCCCATAGTAAGGTATCTTTCAAAAGCTATCTCAAATATTAACTTTTATTTGTGCTTAGAAAATGGAAAATGATAATGTAAATAACAGTAAAAAACTACTACTTAAGGAGGACAATTTATCAATAGGTCTAGTCTACTTAAGAAATATGAAATTAAAATGCAGACCTTCAGGCCTAATCTTTAGAAATCTCACCTTCTTCTATGATTATCAAAGAAGCAAAATAAGCATTTGAATTTTTAAATTTATAATTGTGAACTTGAGAAATAAATTATAATAATTTCCCCTCAATGCAGTAGTTCTCCACGTTGGCTCATATTACAACTATCTGGAGAGGGATAGTTTTGTTTAAAAAGGGAGGGCCTGGGCTCCATTCTCATAGACTGATCTGACTGAAACTACTGCTTTTATATTTTCTACCTAGAGTAACATAAAATATACTTAAAGAAAGGATTAAAGGTATCAAAACAAATACATATCTGTAAGTCAAATTCAGTTACTTCAACACAGAATTGTAGGAAAATACATCTAAAAATTAAAAATGGAAAAAAAAGAATGACAATACTAAAAAAAAAAAAAGATGACAATACTGAAGTTCCTACAAATAATTCTCCACTTAGCTGTTAGTCCTTATAACCAAACTGTCTCTTAAAAGTTTCTTTTTTAAACGATCTTACCTCTTTAAGTTTATTCCGAATTAAATTCGCTGTTGTATTCAAGGAGTCATCATGCATGTCCACTTTAGGAATGTCTGGTAACTGGGGGCCAATCATAACCTCCTTGCTACTTGGGCATGCTTCAGCAAGAGTCTCACGCTTGCAGTCATCTTCTCTTCTCCTTTTCCGCTCCTGCAGCTGTGTTGTCCTAGGCATAAACCTGTCAACTGCCTCTGAAGGAGTGAGAGCCTTCTGTGTGCCAGGGCGGGCCAGTGAATTCTGTAAAGTTTTCATCTGCATTTTCTGCAGAGAGTCACAGTGGTCACAACGCCCCAGTGTTTCATCAAAGTTTCTACCATCCTGAGAGGAGTTTGATGGTCTGTCTACACGTTCTCCTGATGAACATTTACACTTGGGGGAGAAATAACACAAAGGCAACTCAGAAGAATAAGGAAGACAAAGATCTGAGTTCCCAGTAGAAGTGTTCAGAGAGGCTGCAGGAAATCCAGATGTCTTTGAATGGAAGGCCCCTCTAAAATCTTTTGCATCTTTATGCTTCTTTGTCATGTAATGATCTGTATGTTACAATTTAAAAGGCAGGGAAAGGGAAACAGAAATGGTTCATTTACTGTTTTCACCATGTAGAAACACGTAACTTTAAAAAGAAACATTAAGATGTTAATGAATGCTACCCTAAAAAATTTATTCTTGAACAAGTACTGTATTTACATGGTTTAAAAGCTAAAAAGGGTATCTGTCCAGTCTTCTCCCTCCCACTTAGCCCTCTTGTTCTCCTATAATACCCACTTCTCTGTATCTCTCTGCTTTCCAGTTAACTCTACATCTTAGGGAGTTTTTCCATGTCATTACACAGAAAACGTTTTATATCTTCAAAGTATTTTTACTATTTGAACGTATTGTGCTTAATTTGTGTTTAGTTTTTAAAGGAAACAATATGCTGGGTCCATAGTTTATCATTTCTTTTGCCACACGGACAGGTTTTTCCTGGAGCCAGTTCTTTACACATTTACACAGATTATAGTTCAGTGCCTACGAATGACCAAAGGCTCCCAACAGCTCTTGCCAAAGTTTCAGGTAAGTTTCCCACATCTCTCCTCACACAGCCAGGTGCCCCTTACCCAACCAGCCAGAAACTCATCATTTTCAACAGCTTTTTAGACACTGTCTTTTTAACTAAAGGGTGAAAATGTGGTAATTTAGCCTCTAGAATTATTCGGATTTCAGACCACACATACTATCATAGTCCAGTGCTGACTCCTCTAGTTCTACAATCCATGAACTAGATCCTATGACTCCATTCTGTGCACTGGGATTTTGTGTCCAGGGCAACTTGATTAGAAACACGGGGCATCTGGCCAGCTCGTGTTGATCAACAGTGGAATTTCCCCACTGTTTTCAGTTTTAGATTCACAGTTCAAACTGGTCTGCACATCCGAAGCTGTTTCTCACTGTCTTGGGGTCAAAGCCTTAATTCCTCAGCATGGACACAGGCCTTTCAGGATTCACTTACTGTCCCCTTTTCTAATCTCAGATTCACACATAAGCTACTGTGCTGTGGTTATCATATATTACTCACAGTTCCTGAAAATGCATGATACTCATTTATTCCTCTGGCCCATCTTTCCATCTGTTCCTCTCCCTCTCCCATTCTCAGTAACGTCTACTTTCCCTTCAGAACTCAGCCACCTTTCTCATCCTGCAGGAATCTTCCATGAAATAACATCTATCCCTTCCCAGGCCAGATTACATAACATTCTGTAAAGAAAAAACTTCGTAGCTTATACTCACTAGACTGGGAAAACTCTAGGAGGATAAACTCAGCAAAATGCCTGACACATAGGAGGTGTTTAGTAGTAGGCTTTACATACCTTTATTTTTAGTCATTCTTGCTACATAAGCATTCCTCTCTCGTAATTTTTTTCTGGTTTCTTCAACTGTTTCAAATTCTGGAGCATAGCACACATGAAGCAACCCACCAAAGAAACTCTGCTCATCCATTTTTCTCTTGGCTATCCTAAACAGAAATTCACAATATCATGGTTTACTTAGGGTGAAAGCTTAACTAGTATACAATGCTCTGATCTAAAAAGCAAAGTCCAGATTTTGTTGTGTACATAAATCCTATGTCTTGGGAGTTAAGATGCTCTGCACGTGAATGGTATTGACCCTACTGATCCACTGCATATTCTTTCAGAGCCTTTCTTCCCCTCTCCCAAGAGTCTTCATAGATTTTAAGCTAAGTTTTCCAAAAATATCCAGACTCCTTTTAACCAACACAGGATTCAGCTGGTTGGCCTGAGGTATACAATCTGTGGTCATGAAATAGAGATTCTGTGTTAAAAGGCCCTCAAGAATTAGCTCATGCCCAGCTTAGCCTTTTTAGCACAATGTGTTCCTATAATGGGGTTCAAAGATAAGAAATTAATAAAAATATTACAATTATTAATAATGGAGGAGACACAAATATGTAACAGTAAACGAGAAAAGGAGAGGATTGTATTCATTTAATGTATACTTACTAAACATCTATGACTGGCCAGGAATTACTACAAAATTAAGTACTTCTGTGTCCAGGGAAAATGGTAAGAAATACTCACTGAGATTTTACCATGTGCCAGGCAGTGGCCTAAATGCTTAAATGCTTCACTTGAAATCACGCTTCTCAACATCCCTATGATGACTCTGAGGCATGGGGAGATCATTTGTCCAAGCTCACCTTGGTTTGTGGAGCCAGGATTCAAATCCACATGTCACACTGTCTGGCTCATCGTTAAAGGGGTGTGGGAGATGCAAAAGCTTCATGGAATGAATGCACAATAAGAAAATATGCTTCCCTAACCATGAGGAGCTGGCAAGTTGGTTAGGGGAGTGAGATTACACATAAGAGCAACTGGAGAACAATACATGACCCATATACCCCAGTACTATTTGTAGCACAGAAACTGTGAATTGTAACAGCCAGGGAAGGATGGGCTTGAAGCATATTAGTGACAAGAATATAAGATAAGGCATCTCATATTTCCCTTATTACAGCAGAGGATTTATGCTATAGAGAAGAAAAAAAAGATGGGGTCAATTCAAGCTCATGTTGTTTACTGCATTCTGAACAGGAGGCATCGCATCTGCTAAGCCCTCTACGTGGATTATCTCATTTCATCCTCATACAACTTCAGTAAGTAGACCTTTTTTACCATACACATTTTATAGAACAGGAAAACAGGTTTAATGGGATTAAATAACTTGTCCAAGGTCATGATGTTAGTAAGCAGTGGAACCTGAAAACTTAGTCCAAACCCAGTTTTTACTCTACCACACTACAAGACAGAAAATGGTTAAGCATGGAGATGACCTGATGGACAGACTTTTGATAAAGCTAACACTTACATTAAGAATATTGGGAAAAAATTAAAAGCCATGTTAGATTACTGGGTAATTCATGAAAGAATAAGGGAGGCCAAAATGATAGCAATGGGAACAGAGGAAATGAGACACTGCTTAACTTGCATATTACCTTGCGCTTTGTAAATTGAGAAATTTAATAAGATAAACTTCTGTAAAGTCTTCTGCTGGGTATTCATCTAGAGCATTATACTGTTCAATTGTACCATATAAAGCAAATCGCTCAACTAATTCCTTCATTGCTCCCACTGCAGGAACTCCTTGTATTAATAAGTACCAAGACTCCAAATTGATTGTATATACCTAAAAGAGATGCAGACACATTAAATGTATTTCACAAACAAGCCTAAGACAAACTGTTACTATTTAAAAAAAAAAAAAAAAGGACTGAAAACAAAAACTACTCTGTTCAGGTCTGTAGAAAAGTTTTTTGTTTTTTGGTTTTTTTTGCCCCTCTCTTTGTAGAAACAATAATTCACCCTACATGTGAAGGCTTCGAGCTAAAGCACATAATAGACTGCCTCCAATCGACATGTCTTCAGAAGCTGCCTCGGTAAATGTTACAGGAAAGAGTTAAATATTCACTACTGTAAACCCGGAAGATACGACTAAAACACATACCCCGTTTTCAGGGAGCTCCAACAGTTGACCAAAGAGGCCGCGAGAGTATCTGCTACCTGAGTACCGGCGTTCCTCACACTCATCTCCAGCAAATGGGTGTGACCGCAGCCTTTCAAGACTTTATTTACATTAACTAGGCGTGTGAAGCTACAGCTCACATAAAGCTACCGACGACAACGAATGAAACCAAAATCACTTTACCTTCACAGCGCGAGGCCGTCGGCCCTCCCGATACTTGGCTCTCGAGTCACACACAGCCCTTTGGACGTGGTGATCCAATACGCCCCCAATTTGCCCTCCACTCGACGCCATCTTGCCGGCTTTGGCCCTCGCAGAGACGACAACATCCGCCTGTTGCCCTTCTGATTATCCAATCAGAGAGAGGGATGGGTCAAGGCGCGCCGAGATTGGCTGAAGGAGCGACAAGGTTGGCCATCGTTTCCTGTGAGCAAGTAGGCGGCAAGCGAGCTGCCGCCCTCCAGCGGCGCGGCGGAGAGGCCCGGCGAGCCGGAGTGGACTTGCTTGACGCTCCCGCTACCGAGGCGCGACGGGCGCGAGGGGCGGGACCTGGGGGCGGAGCCGATCAAGCGTATCTGGCCCGCACGCCCTCGGCCCGCAGTTAGCCCGGTCCGCTGGGGTGGGCCTCCGGCGGGGCCCTGGCTTGCGGAGGATGTGGGGCAGCGGTCGGCTGGCGGGTTCTGGTGGCGGGGCGGCCGTGACCGTGGCCTTCACCAACGCGCGCGACTGCTTCCTTCACTTGCCGCGGCGCCTAGTGGCCCAGCTGCACTTGCTCCAGGTAACGCGCCCGCCCCACGGACTCCCCAGCCCGGACTCGGGACTCCTAGGGGGCCTTCTGCGGTCGCCCAGGACCCGGGCCTTTTCGGGACGCAGCGGCCGCTCGGGTGTCTCCCTACGGCGGGACGCGGGCTGCTCTCCCCGCGCCGCCGACCTGTTCAGCAGCCAGAACGTGGGCCGCTCTGGAGCAGGATTGGTCCGGGCGGTCTTTGCAGCCCTACCATGTCGGGTGCAGCCCCGGGCCTTTGCGTTAACTTGCCGTACGTATTCCAGGTGTTTACTCGGTGAAACTGGGCTTTCAAACGTTCTGATAATTCTATCTCTGAATTCAGCTATTCCTCACTCCAGGTTGGAAAAGCTCTGGAGAAGTCGGGTTTGTCTTTGCGGGTTGTGTTTTGTTTCGATCGTAAAAAACGTTTTTGCTGCCAGTGATTTCCAGGTGCGCCTGCCTGACTGTGGCCCAAGAGTTCCTGTAAATTAATAGAGACTGAGCTGCGAGAGAGATTAATAAGATGAAGGTTCTCGCTGCGTCTCCGCTGCTCAGAATACCGCCGAGGTGTGCCCGGAACGTGCAGTGGGATTATGCATACTTGGACTTCTGCAGCTAGTTGCCCTCTGGACATTGTGATTGTGGTTGTTCATAGTTCTAACCACATCCCTAGTTTCGTAATTATAAAATAGAGGCACCTGGTCTACCAGTTTGAGTGTGCTATGAGGACAAAAAGATACTTGAAATCTTTGAAAATCCTGTATGCATAGAACCCATTACGGGCTGATCCTTGCAGGAAATATTTAGGAGTTTGCAAAAATTTTAAATATCCCACCTCTCCATTTTAGCTACTTCCCTTTAACCACTCTTCTAGATTGTTTTCCCCCAGTCTTTCAAAGCATGTTAATTTCAGTGGATCCTGCCATTATTGCTTTTACTATAGAGAGTCTCTTGGAGCTTCCCGGGTGACAGCTGTAAAGAATCCTTTGGCTAAGGTAGGGGATGTAAGAGACGGTGGTTCGATTCCTGGGTGGGGAAGATCCCCTGAAGGAGAAAATGGCAACCCAGTCCAGTAGTCTTGCCTGGAGAATTCCAGGAACAGAGGAACCTGGCGGGCTACAGCCGGTGGAGTGGCAAAGAGTCACTGAGCATCTGAGCAGCAGACAGTCTCTAGGCTCTAATGAACTATCCCTCATGGCAGGAGATAAGTTAGTTTTGTCACCAAGCCCTAGGTAGATCCTGCCGCCCCCGTGCTCTCAGTCAGCTCTGATGGAAATTTAAATCATCACCTCAGGAGTTTATTGGAAACACTCCTCACCTGGTGAGTTTATAGGAGTGCTTCCTTATAGTAACTAATTTGCTCCTAGAATGTGGGTGCTGTATGAGGTTTAACGGTCTTCATCTTTGTTTTAAATTTTAAGCCTTTGATAAGTATTTGCAAGAATTAATTCATGGATATCTTTTTGAAACTTAAACTCCCTTAGCCTTGGAACAAACTTGTTTCTGTCTAGCCTGTGTCAGAAGACTAGGCCAACTCTTCTCCCTAATTATAAAAGTACTACATGTTATGTAGAAAATTTGGGAAGCATGGAAAACTATAAACAAGAGAATAAAAGGTACCCATAACTCCCAAACCTAGAGATAACAAACGTTAACAGTTTGGATCAAATCTTCCAGTTTTGTTTCAAATCTTTGTTTTATTTCAAATCTCTATTTTTAACAGAAATCAAGGCCTGCACACACTGGTAGTTTTGTATACTGATGTTTTCTTACAGTCTTATGAGTGTTTTATTTTATTAAAAGGTAATTGTCATTTTTTTTTTTTTAAGTTGCTCAGTTGTGTCCAACTCTTTGCCACACCATGGATTACGGAGTCCATGGAATTCTCCAGGCCAGAATACTGGAGTGGGGTAGCCCATCCCTTCTCCAGGGGATCTTCCCAACCCAGGGATCAAACCCAGGTCTCCTGCATTGCAGGCGGATTCTTTACCAGCTGAACCACAAGGGACATTGATTAATTTTAGGTTGATTAGTGTTCTGTCATAAGTTTGCCATAATTTAATTGTTCACTGGTTGAACGTTTATATTGTATTCAATTTTTAGACATTAAAAATGATACTATAATTATATTTTAAGAAAAAGTTAAAAGTAACATATCTTTGTGTAATATATAATAAAACATTGTTTTATTTTCTGGTTAAAATAGGCTTTCAGAAATTATTGAGTTAGAAAGCATAATTTTTACATTGTTTATTTATTTTTGGCTGTGCTGGGACTTCATTGCTGCCCGTGGGCTTTCTCTAGTTGTGGCGTGCAAGGGCTACTCTATGTGGTTCGAGGACTTGGCATCTAGGTGGCTTCTCTCCTCTCCCGTGGAGCACAGGCTCCGGGGCGCGTGGGCCTAGCTGCCCCATAGCACCTGGGTCTACCCAGACCAGGGAGGGAGCCCGTGTCCCCTGCATTGGCAGGTGGAGTCTTAACTACTGGACCACCAGGGAAGCCCCCATGAGTAATTATTAAGGCAGAAAGGCATGAATTAGGAGTTAATAAGTTGAATTATTTTACATCAGCTGAAGCATTGAATACATAATACAGATGATACTGTAAAGGAAAAAAAGTTAGAATGATTTTCTGAACTGTATCAGACTTACCTTTTTTTTTTCCCCCTTTCAGTTTTATTGAGATATAATTGACATACAGCTCTGTGTACGTTTCTTTCCTAATATTTATTTCTTTATTTGGTCCTGCTGGGTCTTTAGTTGCTGCTCTCATGACCTTTGATCTTTGTTGCGTCTTGCAGGATCTTGTTCCCCAACCAGGAATCAGACCCGGGCCCCTGTATTGGCGTGCAGGGTCTTAGCCACCTGACCACCGGGGAAGTCTCCCTGTGTCAGTTTAAAGTGTACAGCACGTAATGATTTGACTTGCATCATGAAATGATTATCAAAATATTTAGTGAACATCCGTCATCTCCTATAGATACAAAATTATAAAAAGGAAAAAAAATGTTTTCCTTTGTGATGAGAACTCAGCGTTTACTTCCAACCACTTTCATGTATTAATGCAGCAGTGGTAATTGTATTTACTGTGTTGCTAAACGCTTTAAAAATAGACATTTTGGTGTTTTGATGGACTGCTGAATCTGAATCTTGGGGTGAGTGGACTTCAGGCATCTGTAGTTTTATTAAAAAAGTATCTTAAGGCTTCTTGGATGCACCGAGTCAAGACCCACTACTCCAGAATCATACAATGTTCACAGTCAAAGAGACTATCTATATCTAGGTCATGTCTGTGCTTTAATGTGTAAGGAAATCAGCCAGTACATTTCCATGCAGTTAATTTGCCCTCGTCTAAAACTCACCTGGCTTCCCAGGTGGCTCAGTGGTAAAGAATCTGCCTGCCAGTTCAGGAGACGTGGGTTCAATCCCTGGGTCAGAAAGATCCCCTGGAGAAGGAAATGACAACCCACTCCAGTATTCTTGCCTGGAACATCCCATGGACAGAGGACCCTGGCAGATTCCATCCATGGGGTCTCAACAGAGTTGGACACGACTGAGCGACTGAACAACAATAACTCACCTACCTCTCCCATGCTCACCTTCTCACTGTTTCCTCCATAACCCAGCTCCTTCCCACCTCTGTACTCTTCCTCAAGCTATTCTTCCCGAAAACATTTTTCTGCATCTGACGCTACTAAAAACAGCATAATCCTACCTCCCCCATGTAGTTTCAGATTCTCTCCTGCCCATATTTGTCTCCTTTTCAGAACTTCACTGCTGTGTTTGTGTGGTAACAGCTCACTTGTTATACTCTGTTCTGTGTTTCAAATATTATCTTATTGTCCAAGTCCGTGTTTCAAGACTCGGTACCCAGAGTATGCTTTAACTCAGGATTTCTTAACCTTGGCACTATTGACATTTTGGGCTGGAAAATTTGTTGTTGTGGGGCTCTGTCCTGGGTAGTGTAGTGTAGAATATTATTTAACAGCAACTTGGCCTCTGCCCAACTAGAGCCAGCAACACCCCTCCTCCCCGTCGTGACCCAGAGTGTCTCAAGACATAGCTGTATGTCTCCTGGGGCTCAGATACCCTCAGCTGAGAACCACTACTGGAACTCAGTTACTTTGTCTGCACTGCTGAAGCAGGGGAGTGGATTCAAATCCACACTGAGTGCAACCAAATGAACGTAAATAGCCCTCCAAAAATAACCAGGTACAGTTTTGCATTTCCTTTGTGTTAGCCAGAGATGAGCCAGGCCTGGGACCTGGCTGAACTAAGGCATTGCAGCCTGTGGTTTTACCCAGCAGTTCCCTTCAAGTGATACTGATACCATGGGTTTGGGCAAAACTAGATGGTCAGTCCAGAGAAGGCGATGGCACTCCATTCCAATACTCTTGCTTGGAAAATCCCAGGGACGGAGGAGCCTGGTAGGCTGCAGTCCATGGGGTCGCTAAGTCGGACACGACTGAGCGACTTCATTTTCACTTTTCACTTTCATGCATTGGAGAAGGAAATGGCAACTCACTCCAGTATTCTTGCCTGGAGAATCCCAGGGACAGGGGAGCCTGGTGGGCTGCTGTCTTTGGGGTCGCACAGAGTCGGACACGACTGAAGCGACTTAGTGGCAGGAACAGCGGATGGTCGGTCATTTGTTAATTTGATTGAACTCTTGGAAAAGGGGCTCCTTTCTCTACAGTGTGTCCTTTTCTTCTCTCTTCCTGAGTGCCCAGGGGCTCTGTGGTCCAAGTGAAAGATTTTTGACATAAAAATGGACTCAGAACATTAGTCTGCAAAGTTTACTAAATGCAGCTGAACATATGGGTCTGCTTACCACTTTAAAAAATATATATATATGTATTGATTTGGCGGCATCGGATCTCAGTGGTGGCACGGGGGTCTTGCTTGGGTCACGCAGGATCTTCACGGTGGTGCACTGACTCTCTAGTTGTGATGTGTCGGCTCAGAGCACAAGGGCTCAGTAGTTGGGGCTGCGGGCTTAGTTGGCGTCTTGGTTCCCTAACCAGGGATCAAACCCATGTCCCCTGCATTGCAAGGTAGATTCTTAACCACTGGACTACCAGGTAAGTCCCTGGTGACTACCTTTTGACTAAAGGAATAAGTGAAGTATTTTTCATATTTCACAAAGTTGATTTTTCCCTTTTCCAGGGAGTTGGTGAGTTGTTGTTGTTGTTGTTGTTGTTGTTTCAGTATTGCAGGGCATGTTTCCTTATTTAACATCTGTGATTTTAAAAGTTTCTTCATATGAAGTAGGAGAATTGATCTGGATTAAAAGTCACTGACTCTGATATCCCAGACTCTCATCCTCTCAGCTCATGTAGTAACAGCTGACTCAGTAACTGAAGACTTGACTCCAGATCTGGGGCTCTTTCTGCCATATCACACTGTTCTCAGTGGAAAGATTTTGTCAGCCAGACAGGTTGGACTCTCCTGTGGAGAATTGCGAGAAAAATTACACAACTAAGTGATAAACGATGATTTCTTATAAACAAAGTTTTAATAAATTTAAAGTACCTTATATTGTCTTGGAAGTGGCCCCAACATTCTTTGAAATTTCTCCTACTAAAAGACATACAATAAGCAGTCCATAGCTAGTTTTGAGATAGTAAAATTTGATGTAAATAAATGAATTTAATAATTTAAACTTAATAAATTTATTTTGATTTAAGTGAATTTAATAGGTGGCAGTAGTGGTAAAGAACCCACCTGCCAATGTAGGAGATGTAAGAGACAAAGGTTTGATCCCTGGGTCGGGAAGATACCCTGGAGGAAGGTATGGCCACTCCAGTATTCTTGCCTGGAAAATTCCATGGACAGAAGAGCCTGGCAGGCTACAGTCTGTGGGGTTGCGAAGATTTGGACACGACTGAAGCGACTTAGCACAGCACAACAGTACTAAAACTTCCTGAGATGTTGAGTGTTAATGGCTGTTAGTGAAGCCCTTACTTTTTATTAAAAATGATCTGTATGTGAAAATACTTAGAATAACAAGTATAAGTGGGGGAAAAGGAGACTAAATCATAACTGTAATACAACAGTTAACTTGTGCGTAGAGAAAAGGGTTAGCCAGGAAAGACCAAATTATATCACATGGTTGATAATTCACATGGGAAGATCAGTAATTCCTTTTATATATTTTCCAAGGTTTATGTACTTTCTAATATTTCTGTAATAAGTTTGTAATTTTTTTAATCATAGAAAATGGCTTTTAATCCTTAGACATACACTTACATATTTTATATAATTGCTATTAATGACTTATATAATTGCTATTAATGAGAATAAATTTTATACTTTGCTTTTTTGACTTATAAATATGTTTCCATAGTTCAAGGCTTAAAATTACTTAAGCTGAATAATATAAAATTTCTACAATGCATAAAAGAAGCTATTAACAGTAATCTCAGGAACAGGAACCAGCCCTCACATTTTATGTCTTTATACTTTCTGTGCTTTTACCATGTGCTTTTATTACTCATCTAATAAATAAATGCTAACGCTTTTTATTGATTACGTGTTTCTACTTATTTACCTATTCTTTACTAAAGTAGTAAATTTATAGCTTATTTCCATATTTCTAGACATATAAAGATAGCCCTGAGTTTTCATAATTATAGAAAATACTGCAGGGATATGTTCTGGTGTGGTTTTTTCTTTGACTCATTAATCCTAAATAAGTCAAAGGCTATCTCAGTTTACTGGCTCCCTGCTGCTGTTGCCGCTGTGAACTCTGGAGTGGCTGAATCAGTTTATCCTGCCATTAAGGATATACAGGTATTGGTTTCACCCATAGTGTCGTCACGTTAGGAACTGGAAATGATTACAGCTTTAAATGCTGTGATGAAGGTGGTCACAGAGAGCTATCAACTATGTATAGAACTCTTTTTGTACATGTGCATTGCAGTTGTAGTTTATCTTTTCTGTGAATCCAGAGAAGCGTATAAAAACTTTCAAAACCTTTCTCCCCCATTTCTTATTTCTTGAATAAATAGAATCAAGCTATAGAAGTAGCCTGGGGTCACCAGCCTGCATTCTTGAGCTGGGTGGAAGGCAGACATTTTAGTGATGAAGGTGAAAATGTGGCTGAAATTAACAGACAAGTTGGTCAGAAACTTGGACTCTCAAATGGGGCACAGGTAAGCACAAACTGATGACAGTGACTGTTTAAAATGTTATATAGCAAAAGAAGTAAAAGTTCAGATGTATGTCTTAGGGAGATAAGATGACACCTAACTTGTGAGCTACTGCAACCAGCATAAGATATCCAAGTTATGCATACTACCTGTCACGTGCTCTGTTAAGTCAGCATCTAATAGTCTCCCATGCTCACTAGCTGATTTTCTAGTCTACCTTTTATTGTACTCAGTTTCCAGGTTCCTGAATTTGTTCAGTTATTCTTTATGAATTATTCAGTTTTACTTACTATGCTTAAATTGTAAACTCCAAAGCTTAAGAACTCATGTCTGTCTCTACTTTATCATATTCACCAGTTTATGTTTTTAAATATTTTAAACTGCAGAAGTAACACATATTCAGTACAAATATTTTACAATCGAAAGTAAAAAATGTTTTTCCCTTTCTCTAACCCCAGCCTCGGAATGAGTGTGTACTGTGGGGTCTCACTAGACCGTTAGGAGTTAAAGAAGGAGATCATACATATTTTCTGCAATTTTCCCCCCACAAACTGTATCAGAGATCCTTTCCATATGTTAAGATAATATGCATTGAGCATCTCTGTATATGTATGAAATGAAAAACTTTTTTTCTGGTGGGGGGGCCACAGTGGAGCACGTGGGACCTTAGTTTCTCTACCAGGGGTCAGATGTGTGGCACCTGCAGTGCAAGCATGGAGCCCTAACCACTGGACTGCCAGGGAATTCCCAGAAATGAAATAGATGTTCAAAACTGAATCGCCAAGTCTAGGGTGCCACACATATACAAATTTGATAGATGGGGCTAAATTGCTTTCTATTACCAGTTTCTCATGAGGCTTCCCAGGTGGCGCTAGTGGTAAAGAACCCACCTGCCAATGCAGGAGACTCCGGTTCAGTCCGTGGGCCCAGAAGATCCCCTAGAGGAGGGCATGGCACCCCACTCCAGTATTCTTGACTGGAAAATCCCGTGGACAGAGGAGCCTAGCGGCTATACTGTCCATAGGGTCGCACGGAGTCGGACATGACTGAAGCGACTTAGCATGCACACACCAGTTTCTCAAAATAAGTTTTAACTTATTTTGAACACAGGTTAGTTTTGTTCACGTGCATTTCTGATAATGAGAATAAGCCACTGATGAGAAATCCATTGGCCTAGCAGTAGTCTCTTGCTTACCTTAAATTTTTGCTGGAATCTTAAAACTTTAGCACCAGAGTAGCCTTACAAATCACTGACTTTGCTGCCTTGTTCTACAAACCTAGGGAAATGGACTGTTTTGCCCAGGTTTCCATAGCAAGTTATGGAAATAACTAACATAATTCTGCTCTCTGTGTACATGGCACTTCTCTTTGGGAAATATCCGAACCCTGAACAGGCCTGCTTGTTTTTAATTCCCATCTGCTCTAAAGTGAATTTGCTGTCTAATTTGCTGCACGTTCTCTGTATGGACTGCAGCGGCTCCACTAAGGCGCTGTGCCCCCGTCATTGATGGGGGCAGGAAGTGGACTGGCTTGACCGGACACCAGCTTCTCGCTTTATGCCTCCTCAGAGTCCCGCCTTTCGAGTAGTGTTTGTGGGAGGCGCCGAGGGGAACAACTGGGGAGCGGGCAAGATGCTCGGGGAAATTCTGCTCCAACCCACAAAAGCGAGAGGGAGCATTTACTCCTCGGGGGCTCTTACTCCTCTAATCCCCAGAAATGCCCATAGAAGTGGAAAGAAAGTGAGTGGATTCCAGATTCCTGAGAGACACTAACCTTCCTGTGTCTCTGTAGACTGGAGTGACAGAGTATTTATTTCACTATATTTTAGCTGTGAATGATTATACTTCTGAATAATTCTAAATGATTGGTTCTGATCTCTATTTCAGTGTGTGACTAACTTTTCCAGAAGCACCATAGCTTGAAGTTTGTTGCGGAACATCTAGAAACAATAGTATTTATATACTAGATCAAGCCTTGACTTGATGACATCATTGTTTTTCTTCTATTTTTTAACTTACATTTTTTTCTTTAAATGGTTATGTTTATATTATTTTTTAAAACGTGTATTGTGCTAGGATGTATTTCCCTTTATTTTATAGTTGTGAAATTTTTTTTCTAAAATGCTGAGTATATCAGCACCTACCTAAGAAGAGCTTGATAAATATTTGTCAAATAAAGGACTACACACACACGTGACTACAGAGCTAAAAGAGAGAAGTTCCTATTTTCCAGGGATATTAAAAAGTCTTTTAATGGTAGTTTTATCCTTTAATTTTTTTCCAGGTGTTTCTTAAGCCTTGTTCCCATGTGGTGTCTTGTCAGCAAGTTGAGGTGGAACCCCTGTCAGCAGATGATTGGGAGATACTGGTAAAGAAAACAAAATGAGCACTATCCAAGTTTAAGGTCAAACTGCTTCAAAATATCAGTGTCTTGTATGTTTTTTTGGAGTATAGTTATTTACAGTGCTGTGCTAATTTCTGCTGTGCAGCAAAGTAACTCAGTGATGCACATGTATACATTTCTTTTTGTTCCCGTCCCTTATGATTTACCCCTAGGAGATTGGATACAGTCCCCCGTGCCGAACAGTAGGGCCTTGCTGTTTATCCATTCTGTACGTAATTTGCATCTGTTAGTCCCAGATCCCCAGTCCTTCCCTTGCCCTCCGCTGCCCCTTGAGCAACCACAGGTCTTTTCTGTCTGTGAGTCTGTTTTTGTTTAGTACATATGTTCATTTTGTGCCATATTTTAGATTCCACGTGTAAATGATATCGTATGGTGTTTGTCTTTCTCTTCCCGATTTACTTCACTTCGTATCCCATAGCTAGTTGCATCCATGTTGCTGCACATGGCATTGTTTTGTTCTTTTTTACAAAAGAATGAAAGTATCTTGCTGTATATGCACACCGCATCTTTATCCGTCCATCAGTTGATGGGTGTTCAGCTTGTCTCCATGTCTTGGCCGTTGTGAACGGTGCTGCTCTGAACATAGGGGTGCGTGTATCTTTTTGGATTATAGTTTTGTCTGGATATATACCCAGGAGTGGGATTGCTAGATCATATAGTAGTTCTATTTCTAGATTTCTGGGGAAACTCCATACTGTCTTGTTGGCTGCACCAACTTAGGTTCCTCCCAACAGTGTAGGGCGGTTTCCTTTTCTCCACACCCTCTCCAGTGCTTGTTACTTGTAGACTTTTTAATGATGGCCATTCTGACTGGGGTGAAGTGATACCTCATTGTAGTTTTGGTTTTGGTTTCTCTAATAATTAGTAATGTTGAACATCTTTTCGTGTACCTACTGGCCATCTGTATGTCTTTTTTGGAGAAATGTCTACTTAGGTCTTCTGCTTTTTTTTTTTTTTTTGATTGGCTGTTTTCTTGAATTATATGAGCAGTTTATATATTTTTGAGATTAAGCCCTTGTCAGTTATATCATTTTGCAAATATTTTCTCCCATTCCTTAGGTTGTCTTTTTATCCTTTTTTTTTTTTTTCCCTGTGCAAAAGTTTGTAAGTTTGATTAGGTCCCATTTGTTTATTTTGTTTTTATTTCTATTGCCTTGGGAGACTGATCTAATAAAACATTGGTACAGTTTATGTTAGAGAATGCTTTGCTTGTATTCTCTTCTAGGAGTTGCATGATGTCGTATTTTGTGTTTAGGTCTTTAAGCCATTTTGAGTTTATCTCTGTGCATGGTGTGAGGGTGTGTTCTAACTTCACTGATTCACATGCAGCTGTCTAACTGTCCTAGCACCACTTGCTGAAGAGACTTTCTCCCATTTGATTTTCCTATATTCTTGTTGAAGATGAATGGATTAATGGACCATAGGTGTGTGGGTTTATATCTTGGCTGTCCATTCTGTTCCACTGATCCACATGTCAGGTTTTGTACAACACGCATTGTTTCGTTTATGGTAGTATTGTCTGAAATCTGGGAGACTTACGCCTTCTGCTTTGTTTTTTTCCTCAGGATTGCTGTGGCACTTCTGGGTCTTTATGGTTCCATATAAATTTTTGGATTATTTGTTCCAGTTCTGTGAAAAATGTCATGGGTAATTTGGTACGGATTCCGTGAAGTTTGTAGATTGTTTTGGGTGGTATTGCCATTTAACAATATTAATTCTTCCAGTCCAAGAGCATGGGATGTCTTTCCATATCTTTGAATTCTCTTTAATTTCCTATATTAATACTTCATAGTTCTCCGCGTCTAAGTCTTTCACCTCCTTGGTCAGGTTTATTCCTAGGTATTTTATTTTGGTCCAAGTTTAAAAGTATTGTTTTCTTACATTTCCTTTCTGATACTTCACTGTTAATATAAAACAAATGCAACTGATTTTTTTTTTTATCTTTAATTTATTTATTTCTTGACCACAACTATAACAATGCTGAGTTTTTCATATTTCCAAAGTAATGCTTCATCCATTGCCATGTTATCGTATTCCAAATTACTAAATAAGGTAGAACTTGATTTTTGAGTGTTAATCCTGTATGCTGCTACTTTGCTGAGTTCATTCATTAGATCTAGTAGTTTTTGTATGGAGACCTTAGGGTGTTCTGTATATAGTATCATGTCATCCGCACATGGGCTTCCCTGGTGATAAAGCATCCGCATGCAGTGCAGGAGACACAGGAGACTAGGGTTCGATCCCTGGGTCAGGAAGATCCCCTGGAGGAGGACATGGCAACCCACTCCTGTATTCTTGCCTGGAGAATCCCATGACCAGAGGAGCCTGGAGGGCTACAGTCCCTGGGGTCACAAAGAGCTGGACACAACTGAGTGACTGAGTAGGGATGCATTTGCATATAATGACAATTCAACCTCTTCCCTTCCAATCTGAATACCTTTTATTTCTTTTTCTGTCTGAGTGCTGTGGCTAGGACTTCCAATATTACGGTGAAGAAAAGCAGTGAGTGGGCATCCTTGTTTTGTTCTGGATTTTAGCAGGAATGCTTTTGGCTTTTTACCGTTCAGGGTTACATTGGCTGTGGGTTTGTTGTAAAAGGCTTTTATTATATTGAGATATGTTCTCTCAGTACCCTCTTTTGAAAGAGTTTTTATCACGTTGTTGCTGTTCAGTCGTGAAGTTGGGTCTGACTCTTTGCAACCCCGTGGACTGTAGCACACCAGACTTCCCTGTCCTTCACTATCTCCTGGAGTTTGCTCAAATTCTTGTCCAAGTCAGTGATGCTGTCTAACCATCTCATTCTCTGCTGCCTGCTTCTCCTTTTGGCTTTAATCTTTCCTATCAGGGTCTTTTCCAGTGAGTCAGCTCTTCGCATCAGGTGGCCAAAGTATTGGAGGTTCAGCATTGGTCTTTCCAATGAATATTCAGGATTAATTTCTTTTAGGATTGACTGGTTTGATCTCTGGTAGTCTTAAGGGTAGTCTTAAGAGTCTTCTCCAGCACCACAATTCAAAAGCATAAATTCTTTCGTGCCCAGCCTTCTTTATGGTCCAACTCTCACATCCATACATGACTACTGGAAAAACCATAGTTTTGCCTATACTGACCTTTGCAGCAAAGTGATGTCACTGCTTTTTACTCTGCTGTCTAGTTTTGTCACAGCTTTCCTTCCCAAGAACAAGCATCTTTTAATTTCATGGCTGCACTCACCATCTGCAGTGATTTTGGAGCCCAAGAAAATAAAATCTGTCACTGCTTCTGCTTTTTCCCCTTCTGCTTGCCGTGAACTGATGGGACTGGATGTCACGACCTTAAGTTTTTGTAATGTTGAGTTTTAAGCCAGCTTTTTCACCCTAACTTTCTGCAATTAAAGGAATATCATCTACATACTCTGAGGTTGTTGATATTTCTTCCAGCAATCTTGATTCCAGCTTGTGATTCATCCAGTCCAACATTTAGCACGATGTACTCTGCATATAGGGCTTCCCTCGTAGTTGAGCTTGTAGCTCAGCTGCAATGTAGGAAACCCTGGTTTGATTCCTGGGTTGGGAAGATCCCCTGGAAAAGAGAGAGGCTACCTACTTCAGTATTCTTGGGCTGGTGACTCAGTCAGTAAAGAATCTGCTTGCAATGTGAGAGACCTGGGTTCAATTCCTGGGTTGGGAAGATCACCTGAAGAGGGCATGGCAACCCACACCAGTATTCTTGCCTGGAGAATCCCCAAGACAGAGGAGCCTGGTGGGCTGCAGTCCGTGGGGTCACTAAGAGTTGGAAACAACTGAGTGACTAAGCACAGCCAGCAGCACTCTGCATATAAGTTAAATAGGCAGAGTGACAATATACATCCTTGTCATACTCCTTTCCAAATTTTTAACCACTCTGTTGTTCCACATCCAATTCTAACTGTTGCTTCTTGACCTACATTAAAGGTTTCTCAGGAGGCAGGTGAGGTGGTCTGGTATTCCCATCTCTAAGAATTTTCCAGTTTGTTGTGATCTACACAGTCAAAGGCTTTAACATAGTTAATGAAAGTGAAAAAAACTGAAAGTTGCTCAGCTGTGTGTCTGACTTTTTGCAAATCCAAGGAATTCTCCAGACCAAAATACTGGAGTGGGTAGCCGTTCTCCTCTCTAGGGGATCTTCCCAACCCAGGGATTGAACCCAGGTCTCCTGCATTGCAGGTGGATTCTTTACCAGCTGAGTCACCAGGGAAGCCCTAGTTAATAAAGCAGAAGTAGATGTTTTTCTGGAATTCCCTTGCTTTCTCTATGATTCAACAAATGTTGGCAATTTGATCTCTGGTCCCTCTGCCTTTTCTAAACCCATCTTATACACCTGGAAGTTCTCAGTTCACGTACTGTTGAAGCCTAAGCTTGAAGTATTGTGACCATAACCTTACTAGCATGTGAGATGAGTGCAATTGTACAATGATTTGAACGTTCTTCAGCATTGTCTTTCTTTGGGATTGGAATGAAAACTGACCTTTTCCAGTCCTATGGGCGCTGCTGAGTTTTCCAAATTTGCTGGCATACTGAGTGCAGCACTTTCACAGCATCACCTTTCAGGATTTGAAATAGCTCAGCTGGAATTCCATCACCTCCCCTAGCTTTGTTGTTAGTAAAGCTTCCTAAGGCCCACTTGACATCACACTCCAGGATATCAGACTCTAGGTGAGTGATCACACCATCGTGGTTGTCTGGGTCATTAAAAACTCTTTTGTATTGTTGTTCTGTGTATTCTTGCCACCTTGTCTTAATCTCTTAATCTCTTCTGCTTCTGTTAGGTCCTTACCCGTTCTGTCCTTTATTGTGCCCATCCTTGCAGGAAATGTTCCCTTGATATCTCCAGTTTTCTTGAAGAGATCTCTAGTCTTTTCCATTCTATTGTTTTCCTCTATTTCTTTGCACTGTTGGTTTAAGAAGGCCTTCTTATCTCCCTTGGCTATTTTCTGGAACTCTGCATTCAGTTGGGGCTCTTTCCCTTTCTCCTTTACTTTTTGCTTCTCTTCTTTCCTCAACTCTTATAAAGCCTCCTCAGACAACATCCTTGCCTTCTCGCATTTCTTTTTCTTTGGGATGATTTTGGTCATGCGTCGTGTACAGTGTCACAGACCTCCATCCATAGTTCTTCAGGCACTCTGTCTACCAGATCTAATTACTTGAATCTATTCAAGACCTCCACTGTATAACCATAAGGGATTTGACTTAGGTCATAGCTGAATGGCCTAGTCATTTTCCCTACTTTATTCAATTTAAGTCTGAACTTTTATGCAATGAGAAGTTGATGATCCGAGCCACAGTCAGCTCCAGGTCTTGTTTTTGCCGACTGTATAGAGCTTCCCCATTTTTAGTTGAAAAGAATGTAATCAATCTGATTTCGGTATTGACTGTCTGGTGACGTCCATGTGTAGAGCTGTCTTTCTGTGTTGTTGAAAGAGGGGCTTTGCTATGACCAGTGTGTTCTCTGGATGAAATTCTGTTAGCATATGCCCTGTTTCATTTTGTACTCCAAGGCCAAACTTGCCTGCTATTCCAGGTATCTCTTGGCTTTCTACTTTTGCATTCCAATCCCCTATGATGAAAAGAACATTTGTGTGTGTGTGTGGTGTTAATTCTAGAAGATGTTGTAGGTCTTCACAGAACTGGTCAACTTCAACCTCTTTAGTATCAGTGGTTGGGGCATAGACTTGGATTACTGTAATGTTGAATGGTTTGCCTTGAAATGAACTGAGATCATTCTGTCATTTTTAAGAGTACACCCAAGTACTGTGTTTCAGACTCTTGTTGACTGTGACAGCTCCTTCATTTCTTCTAAGGGATTCTTGCCCACAGTAGTAGATGTAGTGGTCATCTGAATTAAATTCTCCCATTCCCATCCATTTTAATTCACTGATTCCTAAAATGTTGATGTTCACTCTTACAATCTCCTGCTTGACCATATGCAATTAACCTTGTTTCATGGACCTAACACTCCAGATCCTATGCAGTATCGCTCCTTAAGCATTGGACTTTACTTTCACCACGAGACACATCTACAACTGGAGTGTTGTTTCCACTTTGGTCCAGCTGCTTCATTCTTTCTGGAGCTATTAATAATTGCCCTCTGCTCTTTGCCTAGTAGCATACTGGACACCTTCCAGACTGTGTCACGTCTTTTTGCCTATTCATACTGTTCATGGGGTTCTCACAGCAAGAATACTCCAGTGGTTTGCCATTCGCTTCTTCATTGGACCACTTTTTGTCAGAACTCTCCACTGTGACCCATCTGTCTTGGGTGGCCCTGCATGGTAGGACTCTTAACTTCATTGAGTTATTCAAGTCCCTTCACTATGACAAGGCTGTGATCTGTGAAGGAGTGTTAAACTTTGTCAGATTCTTTTTCTGGGTCTGTTGAGATGACCATGTGTTCTTTTGACTTTTCTTTTGTTTCTGTGGTGTGTTACATTGACTGATTTCCATGTGTTAAACCATCCTTGTGAATTTGGGATGCATCTCAGTTAGTAGTGGTGTATGATCTCTTATGTGTTGTTGGATTCAGTTTGCTAATATTCTGTTGAGAATTTTTGCATCTGTAGTCAGCAGAGATACTGGCCTGTGCCTTTCTTTTCTGATGTATCTTTGTCTGGTTTTGGTATCAGGATGATGGTGGCTGTGTAGAATATCTTTTGGAGTGTACCCTCCTTCTCCATCTTTTAGAAGAGTTTGAAAAGGCCCAGTATAAATTATTCTTGTATGTTTGGTAGAATTCACCTGTGAAGCCAGCTGGTCCTGGACTTTGGTTTGTTCTTTCTTGTTCAGTCGCTAAGTCATGTCCGACTCTTTGTGACCCCATGGACTGCAGCTCACCAGGCTTCCCTGTCCCTCACCATCTCCCAGAGTTTGCCTAAGTTCATGTCCACTGAATCAGTGATGGCATCCAACCATCTCACCCTCTGTCACTTCCTTCTCCTCCTGTCTTCAGTCTTTCTCAGTATCAGAGTCTTTTCCAATGAGTCGGCTCTTCACATCAGGGGGCCAGATGTGAAGAGAGCATCAGTGCTTTCAGTGAATATTCAGGGGTGATTTCCTTTAGGATGGACTGATTTGATCTTGCTGTCCAAGAGACTCTCAAGAGTCTGCTCCAGCACCATAGTTCAAAAGCCTCAATTCTTTGGTGCTCAGCCTTCTTTATGGTCCAACTCTCATATCCATAGGTCTTCCCTGATAGCTCAGTTGGTAAAGAATCTGCTTGCAATGCAGGAGACCCTGGTTCAATTCCTGGGTCAGGAAGATCCACTGGAGAAGGGATAGGGTACCCACTCCAGTATTCTTAGGCTTTCCTTGTGGCTCAGCTGGTAAAGAGTCATTGGGAAGACCCCCTGCAGAAGGGAAGGGCTACCCGTGCCAGTATTCTGGCCTGGAGAATTCCATGGACTGTACATAGTCCATGGAGTCTCAAAGAGTTGGACACAACTGAGCAACTTTCACTTTCACTTTTCTCATATCCATACATGACAATTGGACCGTAGCTTTAGCTACATGGACCTTTGTTGGCAAAGTGCTATCTCTGCTTTTTAATATGCCGTCTAGGTCTGTCATAGCTTTTGTTTGTAGGGAGGTTTATCACTACAGATTCTATTTCACTTTCAGTGATTGGTCTGTTCAACTGATCTATTTCTTGATTCAATTTCAGTGGGCTGTATGTTTCTAGAAAGTTGTCCATTTCTTCCAGGTTGTGAAATTTGTTGGCATATAATTTGTTTTTGTATTTTGGACATGTTGTGCAGCTTTCAGGATCTCAGTTCCCCAGCCAGGGATTGAACCTGGGCCATGGCAGTGAGGAGCTGCAAGTCCTAACCACTAGATCATCAGGGAGTTCCCCGAATTTAATTGTTCACAGTATTCTCTTATGGGTTTCTGTATTTCTGCAGGATTTGTTGATTTGTCCTTCTTCCTTTCTTACTGTCTTTATATAGGTTCTTTCTCTTTTCTTAGTGAGCCTGGTCAGAGGTTTGTCAATGTTGTTTACCCTTTCAAAGACCAAGCTCTTGGTTTTCATAATTTTTTTTCTATTTTTTTTTTAATCTTGATGTATGTCCTCCCTGCTCTTTATTACTTCCTTCCTTCTACTAACTTTAGGTTTTGTTTGTTCTTTTTCTAATTCTTTTATGTGGTAGATTAGGTTGTTTGAGATTCTTGTTTTTTGAGGAAGACCTTTATTGTTATGAACTTCCCTCTAAGAACTGCCTTTGCTGCAGGCCATAGATTTTGTATTGTGTTCTGACTGTACTTGTCTCAAGGTATTTTTTAACTTCCTTTTGATTTCCTCATTGGTTTTTTAGTAGCATGTTGTTTAGTCTCTACGTAATCTTTTCCTCATTCCTTATCCTGTGGTTGATTGGTAATTTTGTGCCACTGTGGTTGGAAAAGATGCCTAAAATACTTTCTATACTCTTGAATTTGTTGAGGTTAGTTTATGCCCTACTGTGTGGTCAGTCCTAGAAAATGTTCCATGTGCACTTGAAAAGAATGTATATTCTACTTTGCTGCTGCTGCTGCTAAGTCGCTTCAGTCGTGTCCGACTCTGTGCAACCCCAGAGACGGCAGCCCACTAGGCTCCCCCGTCCCTGGGATTCTCCAGGCAAGAACACTGGAGTGGGTTGCCATTTCCTTCTCCGATGCAGGAAAGTGAAAAGTTAAAGTGAAGTCGCTCAGTCGTGTCCGACTCGTAGCGACCCCATGGACTGCAGCCTACCAGGCTCCTTCGTCCATGGGATTTTCCAGGCAAGAGTACTGGAGTGGGGTGCCATTGCCTTCTCCGTATATTCTACTTTGGGGGCATGTGTAACTGTTCTGTTGGGTCATTTAGGATTCCTGTTGCCTTATTGATTTTTTGTCTAAATCTGTTCTTTGATGTGAGTGGGCTGTCAAAGTCTCCTGCTATTATTGTCTTGCTGTCAGTTTCTCCCTTTATGTCTGTTGTTGTTTAGTCACTAAGTCGTGTCCAACTCTTTCTGACCCGGTGGACTGTAGTCATCCTTCTACATGGGCTCCTTCTGTCCATGGGATTTCCCAGGCAGAATACTGGAGTGGGTTGCCATTTTCTTCTCCAGGGGATCTTCCCAACCTAAGGATTGAACCCACGTCTCCTGAATTAGAGGCAGATTCTTTATCACTGAACCACCAAGGAAGCCCTCATGTCTGTCAGTATGTGTTTTATATATTTGGGTGCTCCTGGATTAGGTGCACGTATGTGGACAAGTATAACATCTTCTCGTATTGCTCCGTCTACCATTATATGTTGTCCTTTATCTTTCTTTATGGCATTTGTTTTTAAGTCTGTTTTGTCTGATGTTAAGTATTGTAATTTCTGCTTTCCTTTTATTTCCAATACATGAGATATCTTTTTCTGTCCCCTCACTTCTAATCTGTGTCCTTTGCCATAAGGTGGGTCTCATATAGGCTGCATACTGTAGGGTCTTTTTTTTTTTTTAATCCAGTCTGCCACTCTGTCTTTTGATTGGAGCATTCAGTCCATTGACATTTAAGGTAATTATTGATACATATGTATGTATTGCCATATTAAACCTTGTTTTCCAGTTGATTCTTTGTTTTTCTTCCTCTTTCTTTTTGTGGTTTGATGGCTTACTTTATGCTTCTTTTTGGGTTTTGTGCCTTTATTTTATGTTTTTGATTTGTGACTGCCCTGTTTTTTAAGTATGTTAACCCTTTTGTATATCTGCTTGCTTTAAACTGATAGTCATATCTGCTCAAACATATTCTAAAAAAAAAAAAAGAATGTGCATTTTCTTACTGTCCTTCCCCACATTTTATGATTTTGATGTCCTTTTTTACATCTTCATGTTTATCTTTTTGCTGTTGCTTGTATTTATCATCACTTTCACAAATAGATTTTTTCCTTTTTTTTGGATATTTATACTAGCCAGCTTAAATGATTTACTTTCCAGTCATGATTTCTCCCTTTCTATATCTCCTTGCTTCTTTTCTATTTAGAGATCTTTTAATATTTCCATAGTTTTACTATTGGTGTATTCATTTAGTTTTTGCTTGCCTGAGAAATTCTGTATTTTTCTTCTTATTCTAAACAATAATCTTGCTGGATAGAATATTCTAGATTGCAGAATTTTCCCTTTCAAGACTTTGAATATATTTTGCTGCTCCTTTTTGGCCTGCAGTGTTTCTGCAGAGAAATCAGCTGATAGGCTTATGGGGGTTCCCTTGTAATTAACTCTTTGTTTTTGTCTTGCTGCCTTTAGAATCCTCTTTAACTCTTGCCATTTGTATTATAGTATGTCTCGGGGTAGGTCTGTTAGGATTCATATTGTTTAGGATCCTCTGCGCTTCCTATATCTGGATATCTGTTTGGTTCTTTAGGTTTGGGAAGTTTTTAGTCGTAATTTCTTCAAATACACTTTCAATCCCCTTTTCTCTTCTCATGGAAAACATATTACACATAGATCAATGTACTTTATATTATTATCCAGTGGGTCTCATATTGCTTTAATTTTTTTCATTTGGCTTTCTGTCTGCTGTTTCGTGTAATTTCCTTTGTTCTGTCTTCCAGATCACTTATTCCTTCTTTTGCATTATTTATTCTGGTATTCATTATCTTAAGCTCAACTTTCGTCTTGGCAAATGAATTTTCTAACTTTTCTTGGCTCCTTATAGGCCCTAGTTCCTTTTTATAGCAGTTTGCATTTCTGATGATAGCCTTTCTTAATCCCCTTAGCATTTCCATTACCTCTCTTTGAAGTTGGTGTCTATTAGACTGACGAGGTCTGTTTCACTGTTCCTTTAGGGGAATTCTCTTGGGCTTTTAGTTGGGAGTAGTTCCTCTGCTGCTTCATTTTACTTATATTTCTCTTAGTCTGTGAGTTTAGGAGAAACAGTCATCTACTGTAGCCTTGGAGGACTGTTTATATGTGAGGGCGTCCCTGCATAGCTTGTGTGGATATAACACTTCTTTGAGGGTTGTTTTCGGTTTGAATGCTTGCTGTCTCTTTTCTCTGCATGTGCTGTCCATTATCCACTTGATAAGGGGTGTGCAGGTGCTTGGCCCACGCACAGTCCCAAAAAGGCAAGAGCAGCAGTCGGTGCTCAATCATGGGACCCTTGGTGGTGGCAGTGCCTGCCGCCTGCTGCGGTATGCAGCTACCTCGAGTCTGAGGTGGTAGCGGCCGCTTGTGCCTACCCCAGAGCTCGTGTAGGTGGTGCCCTGTCATCTGAGAGCACACAGAGGGAGAGGAGTTCTGTGGAGATCCTGCGCCTCTCCTTGCATGCCCCCTAACAATATCACCCTACCTCTCTGGTGGGCCCAGGCTTATCCCCATATTCCCTTGGTTGGGGCACGTGACATGCTAGTCCCCTTGGGCTGTCCATACTGCCAACCCCAGTCCTCTCCCCAGTTCTGCCTCTGAAGCCTGAGCCTCGGCCCCCACCTGCCTCCGTGGATGAGCATCTGAGACTGGGCAGGGCCTGGTGGCAGTACTGACCATCTGTGCGGGTCTGTCTCTACATTGCCCTCTGTAAACCAGTTGCTATGCTTTCTGAGACTCCAGAGCCCCTCTCCTCTGTCCCCACTGATCGCTCCACCTGTGACAGGGCTTCCAAGCGAGGAGAAACCTTTCCCCTCTCTTAGCTCCTGTCCAGATTCCTTTCTCTCTGTCTCTTTTTTTCTTTGTTTTGTCCTTCACAGTTAAATGGAGATTTTTTGCCCCTTGGAAATCTAGAAAATGTTCTACCAATGTTCACTAGATGTTCTGTGAGAACAATTGCACATGCAGATGTATTTTTGATACATTTGTGGGAGAAGGGGAACTCCCCATCCTACTCTTCCTCCATCTCGATCTGATCCCCCAAAATATCGGTGTCTTTAGATTTCTCTTCTCTGAGTGGTGTTCTAAACCAAGTAGGTTTGCTTTATAAGAAAGAGTTGAGGTTTCCTTTCTAAACATGAAATAGACAAAATGTAAAGGGAACTGACCTTTTTGTTTATTTCTAGGAGCTGCATGCTGCTTCCCTTGAACAGCACCTTCTAGATCAGATTCGAATAGTTTTTCCAAAAGCCATTTTTCCGGTCTGGGTTGATCAGCAGACTTACATATTTATCCAGATTGGTAGGTGCTGTTGTAACACTTTCTGTCATACTCTTCACTGTCGCATTGACTCCAAAGCAGAGGTCAGTGCACACTAATGACCCTTGTTTTCTGTACAGCTGCACTGATACCAGATGCTCCTTATGGAAGGCTGGAAACCGACAGCAGACTCCTGATTCAGCCAAAGACCCGCCAAGCCAAAGAGAGTACATTTTCAGAAGCAGAGGATATACCTGGGAAATTTCATCATTATGGAAGAGACCAAAAAGGATTGACAAAAGAACTTCAAACCAAGCAACTTCAATCAACTACTGTAGGAGTCGCTGGGTCTAAAGAAAGAGAATCAGAGGGTAGAATTGATTCATCATTTATCCCAAGCTTATGGACTATGATAGGAAGCATTTTCTCTTCTGGGTCTGAGAAGAAACGAGACACATCCTGGGGGTTAACTGAAGTCAATGCTTTCAAAAACATGCAGTCAGCAGTTGTTCCTCTGGACAATATTTTCAGAGTATGCAAATCCCAGCCTCCCAGCATGTGTAAGGCATCAGCAACTTCTGTGTTTCACAAACATTATGCCATTCATGTATTTCCATGGGACCAGGAATATTTTGATGTGGAGCCCAGCTTCACTGTGACCTATGGAAAGCTAGTGAAACTGCTTTCTCCAAAGCAACAGCAAAGTAGAACAAAGCAAAATGTACTGTCACCTGAAAAAGAGAAGCAGATGTCAGAGCCTCTAGATCAAAAACAGGTTAGCCCAGACCATAGTCACAAAGCTGGCAAGGCCTGTGTGCTAAAGGTAGTCTGGAATGGACTTGAGGAACTGAAGAATGCCATTAAATACACCAAAAACTTAGACGTGCTTCATCTTGGGAAAGTCTGGGTTAGTATAAGTCTTTCTTTAAAAAATACTGTGTTAGTTGCTCAGTTGTGTCCGACTCTTTGCAACCCCATGGACTATATATAGCCCGCCAGGCTCCGCTATCCATGGAATTCTCCAGGCAAGAATACTGGAGTGGGTAGTCATTCCTTCTCCAAGGGATCTTGCCAACCCAGGTATTGAACCTGGGTCTCCCACATTGCAGGCAGATTCTTTACTGTCTGAGCCACCAGGGAAGCCCCAAATTGTACTATAGTTCATTTACAATGTTGTTTGTTTCTGGTGTGTAGCAAATGGGTTAGTATAAATCTTAGAAAATAATTTTATGTTGCTTGAACTTGCCCAAATTTTGAACTAAAATATTATAATATTTTATGCACAAGTTGAAAACCAGTGTAATAAATACTATTTAAAGTCCCCCCTCCTCTAGTCTTCTCTGGTGGCTCAGATGGTAAAGAATCTGCCTGCAATGCAGGAGACCAGGGTTTAATCCCTAGTTTGGAAAGATCTGGAGAAGGAAATGGCAACCCACTCCAGTATTCTTGCCTGGAGAATCCCATGGACAGAGGAGCCTGACAGGCTACAGTCCATGGGGTCACAAAGACTCGAACACGACTGAGTGCCTAACGACGACAACAGTTCCCATGGGGACACATTTCTGATTGCAGGGTGAAGTCCTTGTTTGGGTAAGGTTTGTGTGTGTTTCTGGCTAATAATAACTTGGACAGGTAAAGCTAAGATAGGTACAAGCCCAGAGAGGTCAAAATTACCTGCCTGGGGTAACAAGTCAGTAAGTAGAATAAGATTCAAACCCTGGCAGGCTGACTCTTGAGTTCATGCTTCAAATGGAGTGCCCTACGAAGCCTCACGTCTTTAACGCCTGAAGATTTGCTTCCACCTTCTTGAAAGCAAAGGAATGTCTTGGTATGTACTGGGGGAAATGGCCAGTGTAGGGAGAGACCCACGGCGTGAGATGACCGGGGTTCAGAGGCACCCAGAAAGCTCCTTGCCCTGCTGGTATTGTTCCTTTACTGTGATGGAGAGCGAGAGTAGCGCACCCAGCATTTCCCCTCCTCATCCCAACTTCAGATGCTAATTTTACAGGAAATGAGTCACCAGCCTCCTTTATTTTAACCTAATTTTGAAGGAAGATTATTGGAACAGGGAAGAACGATGGAAAGGAAAGGGAGTCTCCTTAGTAGATTTCTTTTACTCTCACAGTTTGGACTGTGACCTTGAGGTCGGTGACTTACAGGTTGTAATCTCTTCAGCCTACATCATTCTTAAAGCTCCAACCGTGCCTCATATTTTCTGTTATCTCTAATCTCTTACTCAAGAAGGTCCCACTGCATCTTGAAAATCATATTGTCTGAACTTGTTAATGGACCTGTCTGTTTCTGATAATCGTTCTGCCATTAGGCAGGAAGCACTGTTATTTCCTTGATGTTGTATGGTGAGGATGGGGTGAAAAAGTGGTGACCAAGTCCTGGAGACCAGGAGAGATGGCGGTGAGGAGCCTGCAGTTGCCACTCTGCGGTCAGGCTGGGAGGGTGGCCAGTGAGAGGTGGCAGTTAACTGCCACAAGGAACTCAGGCTGCCTTAACCTGAGAGACCAAAAGTGATCACCTTCTGAAGAGGACGTTAAAGAAACAACTGTAGGGAAAAATTGAAATGTTAGTATTAGTACCTGAATGCCCACCTATACTGTCAGTCATGGCAGTATCTTATCATTCACCTGAGTTGATAGAAATTAATATCAGTATTTATGCTGTGGAATATTTCTTAATCAAGATTTTAACATTTATATTTTAAATTCACTTTTATATATTTCAGATTCCACATGACCTGAGAAAGAGACTAAATATAGAAATGCATGCAGTTGTCAGAATAACTCCAGTGGAAATTACCCCTAACATTCCGAGATCTCTAAAACTACAACCTACAGAAAACTTGGTGAGTTCACATTTATATGTTATATCACACTTATTTTACATGCATTGTAAAATTTCTAGCTGCTTTAGCTAAGTAATAAGAATGTACTCCTTTATTCTAGAAGGGCAAAGAAGTCTTATTGCCTTTTGGTTTTATTGTGATAAAATACATATAAGATAAAATGCTGTTTTAACTCTTTAAGTGTGCAATTTAGTGCCATTAAGTACATTTATAACATGAAACCATCACTATTTCTGAAACTTTCCCATGCCCTGAATAGAAACTTTGTGCCCATTAAGCAATCACTCCCCACCCTTTCCTCCCCCAATTCTCAACTGCGATCAGTCTCTGAATTTGCTTATTCTAGATCTTATATTAAGTGAAATCATACAATATTTGCCTTTTGTGTCTCTGTTATTTCATTTAACGTGTTGTCAGGGTTTATCCACACTATAGCATATATCAAACTTCATTCCTGCTTATGGCTGCATAGTATTCCATTTGTATGTATATATACATGTTGTTTATTCATCTGTTGATGGACGCTGGGGTTATTTCTGCTGTTTTTTGTTTTTTTTTTAAACTTCTGATTAATGCTGCTGTGAATATTGATATACAAATATTTGAGTTTCAGCATCAGTCCTTTCAATGAATATTCAGGACTGATTTCCTTTAGGATTGACTAGTTTAATCTCCTGCGGTTCAAGGGACTCTCAAGCATCTTCTCCAGCACCACAGTTTGAAAGCATCAATTCTTTAGCACTCAGCCTTCTTTATGGTCTGATTTTCTCATCAGTACATGAGTAGTGCAAAGACCCTAGCTTTGACTATACGGACATTTGTCAGTGAAGTGATGTCTTTGCTTTTTAATACAACTGTAGGTTTGTCACAGCTTGCTGCCCAAGAAGCAAGCTTCTGATTTCATGGCTGCAGTCACTGTCCACAGTGATTTTGGAACAGAAGAAGAGAAACTGTCACTACTTCTACTTTTTCCCCATCTGTTTGCCGTGAAGTGATGGGACCAAATGTCATGATGTTAGCTTTTTGAGTGCTGAGTTGTAAGCCATCTTTTTCACTCTGCTCTTTCACCTTCATCAAGAGGCTTTTTAGTTCCTCTTCACTTTGTGCCGTTAGGGTGGTGTCATCTGCATATCTGAGGTTGTTGATATTTCTCCCAGCAGTCTTGATTCCAGCTTGTAACTCATCCAGCCCAGTATTTTGTATAATGTACTCTCTGTATAAGTTAAATAGTATACAGCTTTGACGTACTCTCTTCTCAAGTTTGAACCCGTCTGTTGTTCCTTGTAAGGTTCTAACTATGGCTTCCTAACCCGCATACAGGTTTCTCAGGAGACAGGTAAGATGGTCTGGTATTCCCATCTCTAAGAATTTTCCAGTTTGTTGTGATCGGCTTTCCCATAGTCAGTGAAGCAGAAGTAGTTTTTTTTCTGGAATTCCCTTGCTTTGTCTATGATCTAGTGAATGTTGTTCCTCTGCCTTTTCTTTCTTTTTTTTTTTTTAATTTTATTTTATTTTTAAACTTTACAATATTGTATTGGTTTTGCCAAATATTGAAATGAATCCGCCACGGGTATACACGTGTTCCCCATCCTGAACCCTCCTCCCTCCTCCCTCCCCATACCATCCCTCTGGGTCGTCCCAGTGTACCAGCCCCAAGCATCCAGAATCGTGCATCGAACCTGGACTGGCGACTCGTTTCATATATGATATTATATGTATTTCAATGCCATTCTCCCAAATCATCCCACCCTCTCCTCCTCCCACAGAGTCCAAAAGACTGTTCTATACATCAGTGTCTCTTTTGCTGTCTCGTATACAGGGTTATTGTTACCATCTTTCTAAATTCCATATATATGCGTTAGTATACTGTATTGGTGTTTTTCTTTCTGGCTTACTTCACTCTGTATAGTAGGCTCCAGTTTCATCCACCTCATTAGAGCTGATTCAAATATATTCTTTTTAATGGCTGAGTAATACTCCATTGTGTATATGTACCACTGCTTTCTTATCCATTCATCTGCTGATGGACATCTAGGTTGCTTCCATGTCCTGGCTATTATAAACAGTGCTGTGATGAACATTGGGGTACACGTGTCTCTTTCAATTCTGGTTTCCTCAGTGTGTATGCCCAGCAGTGGGATTGCTGGGTTGTATGGCAGTTCTATTTCCAGTTTTTTAAGGAATCTCCACACTGTTCTCCATAGTGGCTGTACTAGTTTGCATTCCCACCAACAGTGTAAGAGGGTTCCCTTTCCTCTGCCTTTTCTAAGTCCAGCTTGTACACCTGGAAGGTCTTGGTTTTTAAGTATTGCTGAAGCCTAGCTTGAAGGATTTTTGAGTATAACCTTACTAGCATGAGAAATGAGTGCAAATGTGTGGTAGTTTTTACATTCTTTGGCACTGCCCTTCTTTGGGATTGGAATGAAAATGGACTTTTTCCAGTCCTGTGGCCACTGCTGGGTTTTCCAAATTTGCTGATATATTGAGTGGAGCACTTTTAACAGCATCATCTTTCAGGATTTGAAATAGCTCAGCTGGAATCCCATCACCTCCACTAGCTTCGTTGATAGTAATGCTTCCTAAGGCCCACTTAAGTTCACACTCCGGGAAGTCTGGCTCTTGCTGAGTGACAACACTGTCTTGGTTATCCAGGTCATTAAGAGCTTTTTGGTACAGTTCTGTGTGTTCTTGCCACCTCTCCTAAATCTCTGCTTGTTTTTTCAAGCTTCTGGTTCTTTCTTAAACATTTCTTGTGTCCTCTGTCTATGCCACCATTGTTTTGTTGAGATCTTGAGTCATCTTTACTCTAATTACGCTGAATTCTTTTCCAGGCAGATTGCCTGTCTCTACTTCACTTAGTTGTTCTTCTGGGGTTTTATCTGGTTTCTCAGCTGGGTCATACTTTCTAACTTTCTGTGTTCGTGGTCTCTGTTCCTCAGGCTACAGGCTTGTGGTTCTTCTTGCTTCTGCTGTCTCCCCCCTAGTTGGTGAGGTTGATCTAGGGGCGTGTGCAGGCCTCCTGTTGGGAGAGACTGCTGCCTGCCCCCCGGTGAGTGGGTCTAGGTCTTGTCTGTCTGTCGGCAGGGCTGTGTCAAAGGGTGTGTTCGGAGGCAGATATTGGCTCAGGGAGACCTTTGGGCAGCCTGTCTGTTCCTGAGCTGGGCTGTGCTCCCACCCTGGTGGTGGTTCTGGGGCGTCCCAGTGCTGGAGCCTGCAGGCTGTTGGGGAGGCCAGGCCTCCGGGAGAGCTCATGCCCGTGAACAGTGCCCGGAGCCCCTGCCACCGCTGTCCTTGTCCTCACAGCAAGCCCCAGCCAGTCCCCGCCTCCCCAGGGAGCCGCCCACAGCCTGCGGGCAGTTCCGCCCGGGTTCCCGTGGCCTCACTGTCTAGCCCTGCATCGTAGTGCGGGTGAAGCCTTGCTGAGCACTGGCTTAGAAGCTGCACTGGCCTTCACTGGCCAGAGACACTGATGGCTCCTCCTCCCGGTGCCAGACCCCCGCCTGGGCTGCTGACACGGGGCCCAGAGCGCTCTCACTCCTGTGGCAGAACTTCTGCCATACTATGATTTTCCAGTGTGTGGGTCTCCCACCCCGCGGGTGTAGGATTGGATTATATCACAGAAGCACCCCTCCTGCTGTCTTATTGTGGCTTTTCTTTTCTTTGGATGTAGAATATCTTTTATGGTAGGTTCAGGGTTTTTTGTAGATGTTTATACAGCAGTTAGCTGTGATTTAGCTCTTTTCTTGAGAAGAGGTGAGCTGAGGTCCTTTTGCTCATCCTCTTATCTCTGTCTTGTCTCTCAGTATCTTTTTAAAAACCATATGAAGGTAGTTTAACATTGTCTTGATAACTCCAGGATTTTCAGAGTCAGATATTTTGCTGTCTATATTGCATTGATATTCTTAAGTAATCTTTAAACATATAGGCCACAGTATAAAAGATTTGTAATGTGGAACTTTTATGGCTCTGACTTATAAAGTTCTGAGTTCTCTTTTTTTTTTAAGTTTATAGGAGCTCTGCTTTTAACGTGGTTATTGATCTTGATATTTTTTTTCAAAAACTAGGTCTTATGTACAAAAGTAATCAGCCACTGCTCATGAGTTTTGTGTTTTCCCTCTGGTATCAGCAATGGGGTATTCCCTTGCCTATCCCTAGTTGTGTGCTGTGGTGGGAGCTGTGTGACCTCGGCAGGTCTCTCTAGGCTGATTATATCATTTAGGACAGAAAGGTGTTTGATTCTAGAGGAACTATGAGTTGCTTTCTGATTCTAAAATTCTTGATTTTAAAAAGTTTTCATTTTCATGTTATGACTTTCTCTAGGTCTTTAATCCCATTTTCCAATAATATACAAAGAAGTAACTGACTTATTTCTGTGATTTTTAAGAGTGGGAAAGTGATGCCTTTTCTTAGTTTAGCTTGCTTTTTTAGTAGTGAGTGTATTCTAAACCAAGCTTAATCAGTGGATCTAATGAATGAAGAGAGATAACAGATATGAGTTGTTATATATAAGCTGTTAGATAATAGATATGGGAGTTGCAAAATGGTAGAAGTTTATTTTCCTAGGCAGATAGAGTCCTTCACATATGAATTTTGGTTAGTTCTGTTTTGTATTTCAAGAAGCTTGTTTAAACTTAATAGTATTAATCTAAAAGCTTCAGAAATTAGCAGTTTTTCTCAGAATTTCTTCATATCTTTTGAACAGTTTATTAACACTCTACTTATTGAACGTATCAACCATCATAGAAAAAAAAGAAAGTGAGACTAACACACAAAGAGTTTGTTTTTCTCTTGTGCAAAGAAGTTTGGAGGAGCTCACAGTGGTTAGACCACGTAAGCACGACGCAGGCCCCTTCGATCGTTCTCTCTGTCACCTTTAGCCTTTGTCTCCTCCTCTCAGATGCAGGGTGCTTACGGTGGTGATAGACGTCACATCTGCATCCTTTCAGCAGAAGGAAAGGCATCTTCTTCTTGCAGGGTTTCTCCACCGTTCAGTTCAGGAGAGAAGGCCTCCTCTTGGGTTGCTGATGGTAATTCGTTGGCCAGAGTGCAGCCACACACGTGCACACACAGCTCCAAGCTGGGAACAGAGGATCCCGCTCCCTGACTACAGAGTTTGCTTCACAGGAAGCAGGAGAGAATAGGGTTGGAATGGTTATCAAGTGAGCTGAATTATGCTCTGTGTATCACTGGGCATAGAAAACAGGAGCATTTAAAACTTTGCCATTTGTATGAGTTTTTCTTCAGGCCACACCATACTCATTGTATACTGTAATGTCAAGTCCCAAACCTGTGCCTGTGACCATCGTTTTACTGGCAAGATAAGGTATTAAAATAAGAATGTTAAGTTCAGGTAGTAGAATATCGCCACTGTTTGTTTCCTTTCCTCTGGCAGTCTGAAGACGTAAGTGAAGAAGACATAAAAACTGTGTTCTACTCATGGCTGCAGCAGTCTGCCACTACCGCAGTTCCTCTCATAGTATCAGAGGAGGAGTACATTAAACTGGAAATGAAAGATGGTAAGTATATTTTATTTGTTATTTTCATATTTTTCCTATTAAAGAAGTCGGACAATTTTTCATTGTTTTTCCATCTTGTGATAGGTATGAACAGGAAACCTAATAATGATAATTAAACAGTAGATTTTATGTATCAAAGAATCCTTTTATTTAAATGTAAATAAATTTAAATTTTAAATTATTTCATCTCAGCTTCAGTACTAACTACATTTATTACTTTCTTTTTAATAGGGGTGAAGGAGTTTTCTCTGAATATAGTTCATTCTTGGGAAAAGGAAAAAGAAGAAAATATTTTTCTATTGAGTACCAATCTGCTGCAGAAGATGACAATACAAGTAATTACGTACTACTGAATATTTAATGATAATATTTTCACATGTGATTGATTCTAAAGTATGAATTTACTTGTTAAGACCTTGCATCCTAAACTGTATTAGAAACTCAAATGATAAGAGTAAGGAATAACTTGATTTAAAATATTTTATTCTGTAATCTCTTTAACTTACTTAAACAAATGATTGATGTATCCTAAATTTAAAATGGATGCTTCAGCAAAACTGTTCCAGGAATAGAATTGATCGTGTTAACTGGCCAATGGATCATGATTTTAAACTCTTCTAGTATGGGAACAAATGAAAACTTAGCTGAGGGCGGGTAACTTTTTTTTTTAACTTCATATTTTTATTTGCAATTTTGCTGCACAGCCCATATTATTTTGTCAATTCTTAAATTCTCAACTCTTCACAACTATTATCAGATTACTTTTCTTCCAGATATATGTTTAAAGTACTCTTTTTAGAACATTATGTTTTGGTTAGGATATTTACTGTCATTATAGAACTGAAGGTGAATTAAAGTCATTTAGAATTTCAGTGGTTTGAAACTAGATATTATTTCTTTACTTTGGTGAAATACAATTTAAGGAATACCATTCAGAGACTATACAGATGGAAAATTGTGAAAAGAATGCGACATAAATCAAAATTGCAAATAAAGATATATCTCTAAACTGTATGAAGAAGACATTCTTTACTGCTTGTTAAATATTTATATTCCTTAGACGAGTAAATTATTATTGTCAGGGCTGTTTTAAGTAATAATCTTGCATGCACAGTATATCTTTTCTCTCTGGTGTAACAGAATCAGCAATTCAGTTTCCTGGAACCCAAGAAAAGCAGGCAAAAGGTATTATTTTGACATGTAAAATTGATTTTTCCTTGCTACTATAGGTCCTTCTAGATCCTATGGTAAAAGAAGAAAACAGTGAGGAAATTGACTTTATTCTTCCTTTTTTAAAGCTGAACCGCTTGGGGTAAGAAGTTACGGCCAAACTGGCACGTTTAGACACATTTAACATTACCTGTCTTAGGGCTTTTATGTGTAAATATTAAATTAGATGTCAGTGTCGTTGACTAGTCTTACTAATGTAATGGTAGGTAGTTTTTTCAAGGATTGTTTCTGTTTTCACACCTGGCTTAGTAATTTGCCTTCTCTTCTGAGATAAACTGAAAGTCTGAAACTTATTAGAAATTTTACTTTGAGATTTGATCTGTGAGAAGAGAGCCAACTAGATATGACCTGGATCATACATGCTTGAATAAAACAATAATTTTTTGAAATTAATAAATTCGCTTTGAAAGTTAAATCCAAAGACATTAGTTGAATGTTTAAAAATATTTCAAATTAAGTTATTCCTTCACTGTCTTATAGATGTACTGATTGATGGGAATTATTTGTGTTTTCTTTAACTTTTAAGACAAATTTGAAAAGAACCTCCTCAATTTCTTTAGCTCTTAATACAGTATAAGAATCTCACATAAACCGTTACTTCTTAGAATTTGTCACAGAGGCCTTTAATGGATGTAGTAGTAGTGATTTGATTTTCTGTAATAGTATAACCTAGAAAGGTTTTAGTTAAAGGATTAAACTACAGAGCAACAATAATCTGCTTTTTAAAGTAAATAATCTACTTTATAAAGTAAAAACTCTTCAGGTCAGACTAATTTTAATAATTTATGATATTTATTATCAGAAATAAACTGGCAGAATCAGGAAGTAGGTTGAAGTTCATGTTTGTGTAATCTTCAGATTGAAACTGGATTTCAAAGATGATGTTTAAGAGGAAATAAGTCTTCAGTTATCCTAATACTTTAAAAGCACTCATGTATGATAATGTTGATTAACAAGCCAGAAATCATTTTGAGGGGGATATATGTGTATATTAAGACAAATCCCCTTAAGGATTCCTATTTGGACAGAATTTCTAGTTACTGCACATATATGAAAATAGTAAAATTAGTTTTAAAATCTGTGACTCAGATTTGGCATTAAATCATTTTACTTTCAAGTAAGGGAAAATTTCCAAGATTTTACTCTTTTTATAAATCATTAGGCTACGAAGGAAAATTTCCAAATTGTTTATAGGTAGATTTTATCCTGTTTTAGCGTTTGATCATGCAATTTACATGTTTTGCAGAGGAGTGAATTCCTTAGGCGTCTCCTCCATGGAGCACATCACTCATAGCCTCCTGGGGCGCCCTTTGTCTCGGCAACTGGTGTCCCTTGTGGCAGGACTTAGAAATGGAGCCCTTCTACTCACGGGAGGAAAGGTATGTGGTTAAAATATGCTCATTTTCATTAATTAGCATGTTTTTTAACTTTAAAAAAAATTTAGAAATATGTATATGGCTGCGCCTGGTCTTGGCTGCAGCATGTAGGGTCTTTTCGTTGTGCCATACAGCCTCCTAGTCGCAGCCTGTGGGATCTAGTTCCCTGACCAGGGATCAGACCTGGGCCCCCTGCATTGGGAATGCAGAGTCTTAGCCACTGGACCATCAGGGAAGTACCTGATTAGCCATTTTTAATTCCGCTCTCTTTGAGTTTTAATCATCTGTTATATAGGGTTGTTGATACGATAGATGGAAAGATTTACTCATTCACTAATATTTTTGAGCGCCTGCTATTAGATATTGAGAAAATAGTGTGGAATTGGGCGATGCTCTCCCTGCTGTTTTTCTATTTCAGTTGATATGATTGTTTGAATTTTCTTTTTTATGATGTTGGTAGGGTGTTAAATCGGGATTCCCTGGTGACTCAGTAGTAAAAAATCCACCTGTCAATGCAGGAGGCACAGGTTTGATCCCTGAGTTGGGAAGATCCCCTGGAGAAGGAAATGGCAACCGACTCCAGTATTCTTGCCTGGAAAATCTTGTGGACAGAGGAGCCTGGCAGGCTACAGCCCATGAGGTCGCAAAGGGTCAGACATGGCTTAGTGACTAAACAACAACAGAGCGTGTTAACGGGGCTGATTAATGTTGAAATGTTGAATCGGCCATGCAAATCTGTAATAAATCCCACCTAGTAGTGGTTTCTTATTCTTTTTGTACTTTGCTGAGTTCTGTTTGCTGATATTCTGTTAAGGATTTTTGCATGTAAATTCACGATCAATATTAGCCTGTAGTTCTGCCTTTGGTTTTGCTCTCAGAGTAATACTGGCCTCACAGAATGAGTTGAAAAGTGTTCCCTTCTGTTCTGTTTTTTGGAAGAGATTATATAAAATTGATGTAAATTCTTTAAAATGTTTGGTAAAATCTCCACTGAAACCATCTGTGCCTAGAGATTTCTTTATATATTTTTTATAAATTCAAAGTCTTTAATCATCTGTTTCATTTTGGCTGGTGTTGGGTAGTTTGTAGTTTTTGAAGAATGTGTTTGTTTCTTCTAACTTGTCAAATTTGTGAGCATGAAGTTGCTTGTAGTATTCTCTAACTGTGCTCTTTTAAAAAATTTTTTATAGGAGTATAGTTGCTTTACTGGAGAAGGGAATGGCAACCCACTCCAGTGTTCTTGCCTGGAGAATCCCACAGACAGAGGAGCCTGGTGGGCTACAGTCCATGGGCTCGCAGAGTCGGCCACGACTGAGTGCCTGACACTATAATTGCTTGACAATGTTAGTTTCTGCTGTACAGCAGAGTGAATCAGCTATAGGTATACATACGTGCCCTGTTTTTTAGATTGCCTTCCATTTGTGTGTGTCCCATTTAGGTCACCACAGAGCATTGAGTAGAGCTCCCTGAGCTCTACAGCAGTGTCCTTATTAGTTATCTACTGTATACACAGTATCAATAGTATATGTATGTCAATCCCAATCTCCTAATTCATCCACCACCCCTTCTTTCCTCACTCGATGCCCATAGGTTTGTTCTCTATGTCTGTGTCTCTGTTTCTGCTTTGCAGATAAGATCATCTATACCATTTGTCTAGATTCCACATATATGCATTAATATGATATTTGTTCTCCTGACTTCACTCTGTAACAGTCTCTAAGTCCATTCACATCTCTACAAATGACCCAGTTTCATTCCTTTTTATGGCTGAGTAGTATTCCTCTGTGTGTGTATGTGTGTGTGTGTGCGCGCACACGTGCACACGTGCCACATCTTTTTTTTAACCCCAAGAAGCTTTTTGTATTGGGGTATAGCCGATTAACAGTATTGTGACAGTTTCAGGTGAACAGTGGAGGCCTCAGCCGTACATGTATCTGTTCTCTGCCAAGCTCCCCTCCCATTCGGGCTGCCGCTTGACACTGAGCAGAGTTCCTTGTGCTGGACTGTAGCGTTTTGTTGATTATCCATTTTAAATATAGCAGTGTGTACATGACCTTCCCAGAGTCCTTAACTGTCCCCTCCCCCTGGCAACCATAAGTTCATTTTCTAACGCGGTTCATTTTGTCAGTAAGTATATTTGTATCATTTCTTTTTAGATGCCATATACCAGGGATGTCATATGATATTTTTCCTTCTCTGTCTGACTGACTTCACTCTGTATGACAGTCTCTAGGTCCATTCACATCTCTACAGGTGACCCGATTTTATTTTTATGGCTGAGTGATATTCTGGTGTGTGTGTGTGTGTGTGTGTGTGTGTGTGTGTGTGTATGTATGCCACATCTTCTTTATGCATTCCTCTGATGGTCATTTAGCTTGCTTCCATGTGCTGGCTATTGTAAATGGTGCTGCAGTGAATACTGGGCTGCAAGTGTCTTTTTGAGTTATGTTTTTCTCTGGGTATATGCCTAGTAATGAGATTGCTGGGTCAGATGGTAGTTCTGTTTTTAGTTTTTTAAAGAACCTCCATACTGTTCTCCACAGTGGCTGTACCGGTGTATATTCCCAACAGCAGCACGTCTTACTGTGCTTTTCACGGATTGGAAATCTGTTATGTCCTGTTTCCTGATATTGGTAATTTGTGTCTTCTCTTGTTTTAATCTTTGTCAGTCTTACTAGAGGTTCCCTGCTCTTTGAAGGGCCTCACAGTTTTCTTCTTTACCAATGCAGTATTTTTTCCAGAGCTGCAGTGTGATTTTTGTGAGTCTTTGTGGGTTTTTGTGTTTTTTTTTTCCCAATTCAAAATCATAAGGCTTTTTTATTTCTATTCACTTTTAACTGCAGCATGATAACTTTTTTCCTCTTACTACCCCAGTTGCTTTCTTTTGATTTCTTACTTGAAATAGAGCAACTGCTCCAGTAATCCAGGTTTCTACTTTAGTAAACTAGAAACAGAAGAACAAATTAAATCCAATGTAAGCAGAAGAAATACTATGAATTAGAGTAGAAGCTATTGAAGTGAAAACAGGAAACCAGTAGGGAAAATCAGTGTGAAACCAAAGGCTTTTTTTTTTTTTTTAAAGATCAGTAAAAACTGATAAACCCTTAGGCAGGCTAAGAAAAAAAAAAAAAGAGGATACAAATTACTAGTATAAGAAATGAAAAAGGGGGCATCAGTGTAGATCCCACAGACATTAAAGGGATGATAAGGCTCTATGCTGACCTAGTGGGGTATAATGGGCAGGCGGTGGGGGCAAGGCTCAAGAGGGAGGGAATAAGCATGTACTTAGTCTTGTAGGCAGAAACTAACACAACGTGGTAAAGCAGTTATTCTCCAATTAAAAATAAATTTTAAAAACGCATAATAAAGTAGGAATCGTAATAAACAGCTTGTGCCCCTAAAAATTTTGAGCTCTATGCCTAAAAATTTGATAACCTAGATAAATAGACCAACACTCCTTGAAAGACACAGGCTGCCAAAACTCACACAAGAATAATGACGATATGAAATGGCTTACATCTATTAAAGAAATTGAGTCTTTGATTAATATCATTCTCAAACAGAAAGCACACACCCAGGTGGGTGCGCTGGGCACACACTACTAAACTCTCAAGGAAGAAGTTGTCCCGGTTGTCTGCAGTCTCTTCCAGTGGGTGGGAGCAGAGGAGAGTCTAGTCTATTCTGTGAGGCCAGCATCACCTAATACCAAAACAAGACAGGCATCACAAGAAAACTACCAACTAAGACCCATCATGAACACAGATGCAGAAATCCTTAACAAAATATTACGAAATGTGATCAACTAATGTATAAAAAGAATTATATACCACAATCAAGTAGGGTTTATTCCAGATATGCAAGGCTGCTACAGTATAGCAGTTACTCTAAATGTTCCTAAATTACCTATGTCAAATTTCAAAATATATCATCATGGTAGAATATTATTTTAAAAAACAATGTCCTGTTGACTGAGAAATCAGACCTCCACCATGTGACTTAGGGGTAGCATGCTTAATGGAACTAGTGGAAGAACTGAATTTGAGTCCCACTACTCTTATGTAGTGGGACTCAAATTGGGCTTCCCTGGTGGCTCAGGCGGTAAAGCGTCTGCCTGCAATGCGGGAGACCTGGGTTTGATTCCTGGGTCGGGAAGATCCCCTGGAGAAGGAAATGGCAATCCACTTCAGCACTCTTGCCTGGAAAATCCCGTGGACGGAGGAGCCTGATAGGCTACAGTCCACGGGGTCGCAAAGCGTCGGACATGACTGAGCGACTTCGCTTTCACTTTCACCCTTATGTACTTACTGGCAGTGACTTAAGGCAGTTTTTCAGTTTCTAGCCTCGCCTTTTAGGATTAATCTCACTTAAGAGAAATAATATATATGAAAGGGCTTTGTAAACGGAAAGGTACTAAAATGTGAATTACTTTCAGTGAGAGAAAAGGCCTTCTGACTAAACCAAAAGTATAGCAGGTGGGACACACAGTCCCGTACCCCTAATCTCTTTATTCTTTAGGGTCCGCTGACTTTAAAAATAAATGCAATTCTGTAAACTATAATGATGGTACTATTGTTGAATGCTTGCTAAATTTAAGACTTTACACAATAAGCTTGGCTAGTTTTCCTGCTCACAGTAATGAAAAGCAAAATATTAGAACTGGTGCAGGACTATTAAAAGCTAGGCAGGGACTTCCCTGGTTGTCCAGTGGATAAGACTCTGCACTCTTAATGCAGGGGGGCCCAGATTCGATCCCTGGGCAGGGGACTTGATCCCACATGCCACAGCTAAGACCTGGCTGAGCCTAAATAAATAAATAAAATATATACGTTTAAAAAAAAGGCAAGTCAAAGCAACAATGGTAGTAGCCTAAGGGAGTAAGCCTATATTAAAAGAATTATAGAAACCTAAGTGTTTGATCTTCTAGGGGCCACTTACAGCAATGTTTAGCAAAATTTAAATGTGTATACCCTTTGATATAGTATTGCTGCTAAGTCACTTCAGTCGTGTCCGACTCTGTGCAACCCCATAGTTGGCAGCCCACCAGGCTCCCCGTCCCTGGGATTCTCCAGGCAAGAACACTGGAGCGGGTTGCCATTTCCTTCTCCAATGCATTAAAGTGAAAAGTGAAAGCGAAGTCGCTCAGTCATGTCCAACTCTTAGCGACCCCATGGACTTCAGCCCACCAGGCTCCTCCATCCATGGGATTTTCCAGGCAAGAGTACTGGAGTGGGGTGCCATTGCCTTTAGCTCGTAGAAATTTATTCTGAAGGTGCAATCTGACAAATAAACATAACTCCATGGATATTTATTTTAGCTTTACTTATCATGGTTAAAAATCGGGAGTAACATAAATATAAATCAGTTCACTTCAGTCGCTCAGTCGTATCTGACTCTTTGCGACCCCATGAACCGCAGCACACCAGGCCTCCCTGTCTATCACCAACTCCCAGAGTCCACCCAAACCCATGTCCATTGAGTCGGTGATGCCATCCAACCATCTCATCCTCTGTCGTCCCCTTCTCCTCCTGCCCTCAATCGTTCCCAGCCTCAGGGTCTTTTCAAATGAGTCAGCTCTTCACATCAGGTGGCCAAAGTATTGGAGTTTCAGCTTCAACATCAGTCCCTCCAATGAACACCCAGGACTGATCTGCTTTAGGATGGACTGTTTGGATCTCCTTGCAGTCCAAGGGACTCTCAAGAGTCTTCTCCAACACCACAGTTCAAAAGCATCAATTCTTCGGCACTCAGCTTTATTTACAGTCCAACTCTCACATCCATACATGACCACTGGAAAAACCATAGCCTTGACTAGATGGACCTTTGTTGGCAAAGTAACGTCTCTGTTTTTGAATAGGCTATCTAGGTTGTCATAACTTTCCTTCCAAGGAGCAAGCGTCTTTTAATTTCATGGCTGCAGTCACCATCCGCAGTGATTTTGGAGCCCATAAAAATAAACTCAGTCACTGTTTCCCCATCTGTCTGCCATGCAGTGATGGGACTAGATGCCATGATCTTAGTTTTCTGAATGTTTAGTTTTAAGCCAACTTTTTCACTCTCTTCTTTCACTTTCATCAAGAGGCTTTTTAGTTTTTCTTCACTTTCTGCCATAAGGGTGGTGTCATCTGCATATCTGAGGTTATTGGTATTTCTCCCGACAATCTGATTCCATCTTGATTCCAGCTTGTGCTTCCTCCAGCCCGGCATTTCTTGTGATGTACTCTGCATATAAGTCAAATAAGCAGGGTGACAATATACAGCCTTGACGTACTCTTTTTCCCAATTTGGAGCCAGTCTGTTGTTCCATGTCCAGTTCTAATTGTTGCTTCCTGACCTGCATATAGGTTTCTCAAGAGGCAGGTCAGGTGGTCTGGTATTTCCATCTCTTTCAGAATTTTCCACAGTTTATTGTGATCCACACAGTCAAAGGCTTTGGCATAGTCAGTAAAGCAGAAATAGATGGTTTTCTGGAACTCTCTTGCTATTTCGATGATCCAGCAGATGTTGGCAATTTGATCTCTGGTTCCTCTGCCTTTTCTAAAACCAGCTTGAACACCTGAAAGTTCACAGTTCACGTGTTGCTGAAGCCTGGCTTGAAGAATTTTGAGCATTACTTTACTAGCGTGTGAGATGAGTGCAATTGTGCGGTAGTTTGAGCATTCTTTGGCATTGCCTTTCTTTGTGACTGGAATGAAAACTGACCTTTTCCAGTCCTGTGGCCACCGCTGAGTTTTCCAAATTTGCTGGCATATTGAGTGCAGCACTTTCACAGCATCATCTTTCAGGATTTGAAATAGCTCAACTGGCATTCCATCACCTCCACTAGCTTTGTTCGTAGTGATGCTTTCTAAGGCCCACTTGACTTCACATTCCAGGATGTCTGGCTCTAGGTGAGTGATCACACCATCATGATTATCTTGGTCTTGAAGATCTTTTTTGTACAGTTCTTCTGTGTATTCTTGCCACCTCTTCTTAATATCTTCTGCTTCTGTTAGGTCCATACCATTTCTGTTCTTTTTCGAGCCCATCTTTGCATGAAATGTTCCCTTGGTATCTCTGATTTTCTTGAAGAGATCTCTAGTCTTTCCCATTCTGTTGTTTTCCTCTATTTCTTTGCATTGATCACTGAAGAAGGCTTTCTTATCTCTCCTTGCTGTTCTTTGGAACTCTGCATTCAAATGGGTATGTCTTTCCTTTTCTCCTTTGCTTTTCACTTCTCTTCTCTTCACAGCTATTTGTAAGGCCTCCTCAGACAGCCGTTTTGCTTTTTTGCATTTCTTTTTCTTGGGAATGGTCTTGATCCCTGTCTCCTGTACAATGTCACGAACCTCCATCCATAGTTCATCAGGCACTCTATCAGATCTAGTCCCTTAAATCTGTTTCTCACTTCCACTGTATAGTCATAACTGTGGTGTTGGAGAAGACTCTTGAGAGTCCTTTGGACTGCAAGGAGATCCAACCAGTCCATTCTGAAGGAGATCAGCCTTGGGATTTCTTTGGAAGGGATGATGCTAAAGCTGAAACTCCAGTACTTTGGCCACCTCATGTGAAGAGTTGACTCATTGGAAAAGACTCTGATGCTGGGAGGGGTTGGGGGCAAGAGGAGATGGGGACGACAGAGGATGAGATGGCTGGATGGCATCACTGACTCGATGGACGTGAGTCTCAGTGAACTCCGGGAGTTGGTGTTGGACAGGGAGGCCTGGCGTGCTGCAATTCATGGGGTCGCAAAGAGTCGGACACGACTGAGTGACTGATCTGATCTGATCTGTATAGTCATAAAGGATTTGATTTAGGTCATACCTGAATGGTCTAGTGGTTTTCCCCACTTTCTTCAATTTAAGTCTGAATTTGGCAATAAGGAGTTCATGATCTGAGCAACAGTCCGCTCCTGGTCTTGTTTTTGCTGACTGTATAGAGCTTCTCCATCTTTGGCTGCAAAGGATATAATCAGTCTGATTTCGGGATCGACCATCTGGTGATATCCATGTGTAGAGTCTTCTCCTGTGTTGTTAGAAGAGGGTGTTTGCTATGACCAGTGCACTCTCTGCAGAACTCTGTTAAATACACGTCAGGAAGGGTTTTGATAAGCACGTTATGGTTCAGTACATCCTCAGAGAGGCATTGTACTAGGGGCTGATGTACCTCTATGTCTGTTGATAAAGAGGACAGTGATTTATTGTAAACCCTCAGGAATACTGTAATCCCAGCTTAATAAATTTGCATAAAATGTGTGTGGAGTATCTGGAAGGAAGATATGGCAAAACAGTGGTTAGTAATTTTGTGAGGTGGGGTGGTTTCAGATTTTTTTTTAACCTTTATCTCTAAGTATCTATAGTTATGTTGTATTTTTTGAATGTTATTTTTAAATTAGGTATGTGGATTTTCTTCTTTTTCCCCAGTTTTATTGAGATGTAATTTTTAGATAGCATTGTGTAGTATATACTTGATTGATCAGACTGAATGTTCGTGATTACCACAGTGACAGGCTGTTTCTGGGACTGAATACATTGAGAGTTCTTACAACACAATTACTTTCTAGGGAAGTGGAAAATCAACTTTAGCGAAGGCAATCTGTAAAGAAGCATTTGACATATTGGATGCCCATGTGGAAATAATTGACTGTAAAGCTTTACGAGGTATGAATATGGTAATATTCTACATATATGTCTTTTTTGGTAGAAAGAAATGTTACTATTTAATGCTGCTAATTAATAAATAGAAATAGCTAATCTTTATTTAATTTTTCTGTTTGTCATTTGGTAATTGAAATTACTTAGAAATTTTAGATCTTTGGCAGTCTGATGTTTTTAATAAAAATCTTAAAACTCCCCATATTTGCTGGAGGCTTTTTTTTCCCTAGTCAAAACTCTTTGTAGACAGTACTCCTAAAAAATGCCAATTTGCACAACTCTGAGAAAATTAGTATTTAGTATATATTCTAATTGAGTAGATTAGATTAGATTCAGTATATTAGATTCTGATTAGAACTCTAATCAGAAGTATAGATTACTTCTGAATTGCTTTGGGGAACTAGTCGGGTGACTGTTTCAGGGGAGGGAAAGTGGGCGGCTGTAGACAGCAGAGAGGAAATTTACAATTTACCATACACAGCTGACTCTTGAATAGCGCGTGTGTTAGGGGTACCAACCCTCCATGAAGCCAAAAATCTTCGTATGACTTATAGTCAGTCCTCTGAACACGTGGTTCCGCTGCGTCCACGAATTCAGCCAACCTTGAATGGTATAGTGTTGTAGTATTCCCTATTGGAAAAAATCCACACATGTATAAGTACACTTGCACAGTTCAAACCTATGTTGTTCAAGGGTCAGCTGTACACTTATACTTCTGAAAGTCTGTAATATATTATTATCCAATTGTTTAAGAATCAGAAAAATTTTACTGAGTAGTTAGTTCTTTCTCCCCTTGCGACCACTCCTACTAGTGGTAGTCTAGTCATTATATTCTGTTTACTAATCTAGTATATAGTAAGAAACTAAAATAGCCTTTGAAAACGCATTACTTCATATTCTATAAAGGTGGTTTTTAGAGACCTTGTCCTTCTCTTAGAGTCTTGCTTGCAGCCTCATGTGAAAATTTTAAGCTTGAAGTAACAGGAACTCTTGACCTTTCTTATGAATTGGTATGTTCTCTATTCTTTGAAAATGAAAAGTTTGTAATTCACCATGAAGATGGAAGTCACATTAGTAATTTAAATACAGCAATTCTAGGATCTTGAGGCAGCTACATTTGTGTTTGTTTTTGTCTGATTCTTGACCCCTTATTTTCATTTATATTTTCCCACATCCCTGTTTTTATTTTACTGTTTTGTTATAAATAGGGATCTGAAATTCTCCATGGAATGAACAAACACATATGTATAGAAAGTATAGTAGCATAGTCTTTCAGTTTTATAAAATTCAGTATTTTACTGAGTCCTTTGAAGCTGTATTAATTAAACTGTGTTAATGACTAACAATTTTAGTGATTGGTATGTTAACAAAATACTGTATGGATTAGATTTGCATAGTCAGATCAATATTGAGCTTTTCTAATGCTTTCAAGGGCAGCCTGAACTTTCCCAGCCTTCAAATAACATTAAAACCATTTTATATCTTCTGTGTTAAGGAAAAAGGCTTGAAAACATACAGAAGACCCTAGCGGCAGCTTTCTCGGAGGCGCTGTGGCGGCAGCCTTCCATTGTTCTGCTGGACGACCTGGACCTTGTCGTTGGGCGCTCTGCTCTCCCGGAACACGAGCACAGTCCGGAGGCCGTTCAGAGCCAGCGGCTCGCCCACGGTAATGCGCACGGCCACTCTCTGGCTGCAGGTCTTCTCCTTCATCAGTCAGCGTCTTTAGTGTTAGTGGTAAAGCTGTGCTGTTCGGAGAACAGGATATGTGCTGTGTAATGTGTTGCTTTTGAGGCCTCTGGGAGCACTGTATGATTGTGTAGTTATCCTGTATTAGCAAGATCCATAGAAGAGCGGTGTGAACATTCTCTAACCTCATCATTAGTCTTTGGGGCTGTATTCTCCTCTGGAGTGGGTTGCCATTCCCTTCTCCAGGGGATCTTCCCGACCCAGGGATTGAACCCAGGTCTCCCACATTGCAGGCAGATCCTTTGCCATCTAAGCCACCGAGGAAGTTCTCTCTTCTCCACTTATTAGAAATTGCTGAACTGTACAGCTTTACTCTTGCTCATTTGACAAATACTTCTCTATTGCTCGTGCACAGTCTGTAGTCTCAGAGTCTTGGAGAGGAAATAAAAGGAAACAGACAGTGTTAGTACAGAAGACTCATAGTTATGGTAGCTACCATGTGCTGACTGCAAGGGTTGCTTTGTATCCCCACGCAGATGCTCTCCTGGTTTTACAGGTGAGTAAGTGGAAATTCAAGGTGATGTAATTTGCCCAGGAAGACACAACTAGGAGATGGGTGGGTATGTTCTGCTGGAAGTGTGTGCAGGGTGCGATAGGAGCACATATACTAAACTGGAGGTGGTTGGGTAAGAAGTTATCAGGGAAGGTTTCTGAGAGTTGTTCATAACTAGGATGAGTTTTGATGGAGGAGTAGCAATTGGCACGGAGCAGCTTCAGGCTAATGAAGGCACGAAGGAAGTGTGATCCTCCGGCAAAGGTGCAGAAGTCCAAGAAATTCCAGTGGAGCTTGGGGTTCTAGGAGAGGATGGGATCAGGGCTTGGAGGGTTTGACAGCATTCATCTGCATCAGGGTTCTTAAGAGATGAATACAGAATGCAACCATAATGGCTGGATTACCATAAATTAGTGTTCAATTCACATTTGGAATCTTGTAGTGTCTGAAAGACTTGCTAGTCTCGTGTTGAATTTCTAGGTCAGGATCAGATATATGTTATTAATGCCTGTTTCGTTTCTTACCTCATACCAAACCTTTCTTGAGCTAGGGTAGAAAGAGATTGTCCAGAAAGCCATAGGTATATAAGCTGTATTTTGCTTGCTCAGTAGAATAACAATTTGAAAGTTTATCATCCTTCTATAATACTTATTTCAGAGACTCCTTTTCATGTACCTATTAAGATTCAGAAGTTTACCTCGTAAGAACCAACCTCACTAGGCATGGTTCTGAGTACACAGCATTTGCCTTGCTTCCTTTGCCTTTAATAGAGTAACTGGAACCTACCAATCCTCGGTCCTCAGTCTAGGTAAAGAGGAGCCATATCATTTATACTCTACTTTAAAGGCCAAGTTTAGGTTATTGTTTTTAATTAGTGTATGATTTTAAAATTTCACTTTTATATAATAAGCTTTTACACTGTGTTGCTTAATTCCAGCTTTGAACGATCTGGTGAAAGAATTTATTTCCATGGGAAGTTTGGTTGCGCTGATTGCTACAAGCCAGTCACAACATTCTCTACATCCTTTACTTGTTTCTGCTCAAGGAATTCACATATTTCAGTGTGTCCAGCATATTCAACCTCCTGACCAGGTAACTACTACTTGTGAAGAGTATTGAAATGTGTCCCCTTTTATATAAATTATTTATCAATTTTATTAATGATTATAACTTTATTAAAATGTAATGCTTATGTTAGTGATCTTAAGACTTAAAAATCAACCTTCAGTGCATGTTTTACTTAGATATGAAATTTTCACCTGTAACCATCTGAAATATTACCAAGTACTTTCCAAGGAAATATCTTTTTTGAAAATAACATTTCTTCTTTTTTTCTTATTAAATTTTTGTTTCCATTTAAAAAGAAACAAAAAAAACCCTAAAAATTCTGAACTGCTTCATTCTGCATCAGTAAAATCTGTAAAACACTATGGAAATTAGAATTCTTTTTACATTTAGTGAGATACAGTTGACAAGAACAATTATATATATATATGTAAAGTGTACAACAGTGATTTGATATACATTGTGGAATATTTACCACAGTCAAGTTACTTAACACATCCATTACCTCATGTATTTACCTTTAAGAAATTCTTCTTTTAAAAATGTGACTAGCTAAACTTTTTTTTTTTTTTTAACAGCACTAATATTCTGTACCCACTATGATTCTGACACCTGTTTCCAGTGTGTGGGGTTTCTTCCCCACACCACCAGGCAATGCTTGGATACCAGGCGGATGTCCTCCAGTTCAGCCTGACTCTGACACTACCCAGAGAGAGAGTCAGAGTTTACGGGTTAAGGGCTCAGTCCCACAAGACTGCCCTCCACCTCAGATACCAGTGTCGCCCGTGCTTCTGACTGGTTTTCCGTCAGAGGTTCCCATGACTCCCTCTTTGGCTTCTGTTAATTTTCATAGCAAGTCAGAGAACTTGGGAAACTAGTTTACTCAGTGGATTACCAGTTTGTTACAAAGAATATGAACAGATACAAATCAGCAGTCAGGTGAAAAGACACACAGGATGAGGTCGGGAGCAAAGGAGCTTCTGTCCTTCTGGAGTTTGGGACTTGCTCTGGTGGCGAGTGCAAGTGTTTGGGTCTCCAGCCTGAAAGTGAGAGTGCTCCTCGCTCAGTCATGTCTGACTAGTTGCGAGCCCATGGACTGTCGCCCGCCAGGCTCCTCTGTCTGTGGAATTCTCCAGGCAAGAATTCTGGAGTAGGTTGCCATTTCCTTCTCCTGGGGATCTTTCCAACTCTGGGACCGAACCCAGGTCTCCTGCACTGCAGGTGGATTCTTTACTGTCTGAGCCACCAGGGAAGCCCGTCTGCAGCCTGGGAGCTCTGCAGACCCTGTCCTTTTGGGGTTTTATGGAAGCTCTATTACATAGGTATCGTTAATCAAATCATTGGCATTGACTCAGCTTCCAGTCCCTCTCCCTCCTGGGAAATCAGGGGTTGGGACTGAAAGTTCCAGTTCTCTAGCCTAGGTAGGTTACTGTGGCAACCAACCCCCTGTACTTAGGCGCGCTCCAAAAGTCACCTCGTTAACATAAACTCAGATGTGGCTGAAAGGGGTTTCTTAGGAATGTCAAGACACGTTTATCACTCTTATCATTTGGGACATTTTAAGGGTTTTAGGAGCTCTGTGCCAGAAGCGTGACAAAGACCAAATGTGTATAAGCACATACAATGCATCGTCTCCTTTGGGGGCTTACAGTCCTGATGGCTTTAGTGGCAGTGCACTCCAGGAATGTTTCCAGACAGGCAACCGTATTTTAACTTTCTGTTTAAAATTCTTACCTAGCATCTACGCTAAAAGTACTCAGCCCCTATGCTAATTAACTGTTATTGTAGTTAGGGTGTTTGGGGTGGACGTGTGCACGCTGCTATATTTAAAATGGACAACCAACAAGGACCTACTGTATAGAACAGGGAACCCTGCTCAGTGCTGTGTGGCAGCCTGGATGGGAGGGGAGTTTCGGGGAGAATGGATCCACGTGTGTGTATGGCTGTGTCCCTTCACTGCTTACTTGAAACTATTACAACATTGTCCTGTTAATCAGCTATACCCCAATACAAGATAAAAAGTTTACTTAAAAAAAAAAATCACATTGTACACTTTAAATATAATTTTGTCAATTATATCTCAAAGCTGAAGGAAAAGAAAAGGATAAAAATATACCTATTATTAAACATAACAGAACATAGCGGTATCGACCACTAAATGCTTTTAGAATTATGTTTTATGGGAATAACGACAACAAAATACTCTTAAAGGAGCCAAAATACAAACCTTTTTACTGGAGAAAGAAAGAGCCATCATTTATCAATGTAATTCTTTTTACAGCTTTATTAAGGTATAAAAAAATCGAAGACGGCAAACTCACTATTTAAAGTGAACAGTTTGGGAGTTTCCTGGTGGAATAGCGATTAGGATTCAGCTCTTTCACTGCTGTGGCCCAGGTCCAGTCACTGGTTGGGGAATTGAGATCCTGCAAGCCACGTGTTGCGACCAAAACATAAAAAAGTAAATGTACAATTTGATCGGTTTTAACATAGGCATATACCATGAAGCATCCCCACAATTAAGGCAGCAAACGCGTCCGTCCCTCCAGGTGTCTCCTTGGCCTTTGCGGTCACCCCTCCCCCAGTCTGCCTGCAGCAAACAGTCTGCTTTCTGTCCCTGCAGATTGTGGCAACCGGATTTTCCTCAAAATACGTGTACAAAAGTTTGCACTCAAGTAAAATTATAAATCTGAATTTTGTGTTTTTTTTCCTTAGGATCAAAGATGTGAAATTCTGCATGCTATAATAAAAAATAAACTGGACTGTGACATGAAGAGGTTTACCAGTCTTGATCTGCAGCGTATAGCTAAAGAAACCGAAGGATTTGTGGCTAGAGATTTTACCATGCTTGTGGATCGAGCCATACATTCTCACCTCTCTCATCAGAATGTGTACACCAGGGAAGGTACGTTTTATTGCTAAAACCAAAATTTGGTTCCTTCCTTCCTTGTGGAGAAATGTAGTAAGGTAAGAAGTAAATCTAGTCCATGTTAGCATTCAAATAAGCAGGTATTTGAGTAGAAAATGGGCATTTCCAGCTAAGTTGACAGCATTCTTTTAACTGAGTTAAGATTAGCTAAGTGAAATCAGATGGGGAAAGACAAATACCACATGATTCTATTCATGTGGAACATAAAAAACAAAATGAATGAACAGACCAAACCAGACATAAATCTGCAGATGTGAAGAACAGAGTGGTGGTTACTAGAGGGGAGGGCAAGCTGGGTAAGGGAGGCAGCTGTATGAGAATTCATGTATAGATATGACCACCAAAAGAAGTTGTGTTTATTTTTAAACAGAATTAGTTTTAACAACATTGGACTTCCAAAAGGCGCTCCGAGGATTTACTCCTGTGTCTCTGCGAAATGTCAACCTGCATAAACCCAGGGACCTGGGCTGGGATAGGATCGGTGGGCTGCATGACGTGCGGCAGATACTAGTGGATACTATCCAGCTACCAGCCAAGGTACTTAGAAGAGAATTGAGGACCTCCTGCTTCCTGTAAAACCCCTGAATCACTGGCTCTGGCTCTGTGTGTGGGCTTGCCCAGTCTCAGTTTGACCCAACAAGAATTTATTGTTACCAAATAAACGTCCAGTCCTATTTTGGGCACTTGAACAGATTTTTTAAGTATTTGATACGGTCCTTGCCCATAAAGCTGGGGTGATATTTATAGTAAATAATTTTTTTAAAATTTTTTATTTTTGACTGCACTGGTCATTGCTTTGTGGGGGTGTTCTCTAGTTGAGGTGAGCAGGGCCTGCGCCTCATTGCGGCGCACAAGCTTCTCGTTGTGGTGGCGTCTCTCGTTCTGGCGCCCAGCCTCTGTAGGGCACGCGGGCTTCAGTAGTTGTGGCACATGGGCTTAGCTGCTCCAAGGCATTAGAATCTTCCTGGACCAGGGATCGAACCCACGTCCTCTGCATTGGCTAGCGGATTCTCATCCACTGTGCCACCAGGGAAGTCCTGTAGGAAAAATACAGTTTGATGTGAATTTCAGGGTTCTTGGATTTTTCTTGAATAATTCAATTTCACTGAAGCATATGAGCCATCAGCTATAATTGAGCAGAAACAGAAATAAACTAGAAGGTGGGAGAGTCATTGAGGCCCCCAGAAGTGATGGATTAAGCCAGATTTTGGGTGACAGTCTAGAAAGGCAGAGTTAGCAGGCAGCACCGACCAGGCTGACTGTTCTTTAGATCAGAAGTAGAATCTAGAAGGTGGTGTGTTTGGATGAGAAACCTGAGCGTGAAGGATCTTTGCATGAGATCAGGGACCCGACCAAAGAGAAAAAGAAATGGGTAAGGCCCTCAGTTACATGTAAGTCCTGGGAACTGTCTGGTGGGGACTGGGACGTACTGAGTGGCACCCACGACTGGGGGTTAAAGCCTTTGTGGAAGGACATGGACGGGGGACGTGGCCTGCAGGGTCATGACCCGAAGGCTGGGTCTGGGCATCAGCGTCAGTGTCCAGGCATGTGAGGCCATCTACACAAATGCTCACTTTGGGACCTCGTTCAGATTAGAATGGAGGTCAAGATGAGGTTGGAATTTTGTCAATATATGGGGCTTCCCCAGTGGCTCAGGAGTTAGAAAATCCACCTTAAGTGTGGGAGACATGGATTCGATCCCTGGATTGGGAAGACCCCCTGGAGAAGAATGGCAGCCCACTCAGGATTCCTGCCTGGAGAATCCTGTGGACAGAGGAGCCTGGCGGCTGCAGTCCACAAGGCCACACAGAGTCAGACACGACTCAGCGCAAGCTCACATGCTGCCCAGAGGAGACCGGGGGTTGCTGATAGACCCAGACAGCTTTCTTGCTGTTCAAAAAGTTTTCTTGTTCAAAAAGTTTTGAAACATGTTCAGAAAGTTTTCTTGCTGAGAAGCTGGTGGTTTAGAGGGTAAAATAGAGCAGTCAAATTACTTGTTCAGCATGGACTCTCCTGGGAGATTTTACTATTATCATTACACATGCTTCTTTATTATTTTCTTTCCTTGATTGAGTATATTTGAATAGGTATAGCAGTCATAGCTTGCCCTATGAACCATACAAGCGGAGGGCAGTATACTTATTTTTATTTTCTTAATGTAGCACTATTAAAATGTTTGGGGGGAAAAAACAGAAAAAGTGGAAAGAAGTTCAGATCCATTTATATGCATTTTATGTGGAATGTATTCCATGGTCCAGTGGGAAAAATCTGTGTTAGTTTCTTTGAGTTCATTTATTAAGTAGGAATGTTTTTTTCTGTCATTGCACTGTTACAGAGATGGCAGTTGTTACCATCCCAGAACTTTTTTCTGTACACTGATCTTTAGCTTCTCAGTTATTTGTTTTAGAGTTGAGCTCTTTGTCATATTTTTGTATTTTTCAGTACCCGGAATTATTTGCCAACTTGCCCATACGACAGAGGACAGGAGTACTGTTGTATGGTCCTCCTGGAACAGGAAAAACCTTACTAGCTGGAGTAATTGCACGGGAAAGTGGAATGAATTTTATTAGTGTCAAGGTATGTTTGGCGTTTATCTTTTTTCTTTTTTTTTTAATTGAGGCAGAATTTGCATCATTATTTTAAAGTGTGCATTTCCGTGGTATTTAGTGCCTTCACAGTGCTGTGTAGCCACCACCTCTCTAGTTGCAAAACTTTTTCATTACATTCTCCATCCCCTCCCAGTCCCCTGGCAGTCAGCAGTCTGCTTTCTGTCTCTCTGGATTTGCCTGATGTAGATATTTCATAGAAAAGGAATCATGCAGTATGTCTTTTGTGTCTGACTTCTTTCACGTAGCATAATGTTTTCAGGGTTCATCCAAGTTGTAACATGCCTCAGTACTTCAGGACTGTGGATGGCTGGATGATAATCAGTCTTTTTAAGTTGGTGTGGATATGCCATAGTTTGGTGAACCTCTGGGTTGTGCCCACTTCTTCGCTGTTATGAATAATGCCGCTGTAAACATTTGTACATAAATTTTTGTGTGGACATATGCTTTCAGTTCTCTGGAATACTTATATGCCCCAGAGTATAAATATATATAGTCACTCATATGGTAATTCTGTGTGTAACTTTTTGAGGAACCACCAAACTTTTTTGGTGACTATACCGTTTTACATGTATAGCAGCACGAGAGTGAGTATACCTATTTTTCCATATCCTCGCCAACCCCATTTGTTTCTTGATAGTGGGTTAGTCTCATATTTGGAAAACTATTAATAGTAGAAGCAGTGATCAGTCTTTTAAGCTGTGTGGGAAATTGAATAATGAGGCATCTCTCTTTTGTAGGGCTTATTATTAATATGTTTTTGCTCAAGACGGCAATAGAATTATGTATAAATATTCAGATAAAAGAGCCAACTTGAAGGGGGAAGAAAAGCTAGAGGACTAGGGCCTGGAGACCACTCTAAGGCAGAAGGTGAAATTTTTATGTTTCTGTTGTTTGTTGTCTGTATCTCACCCTTGCTGCCTCACACCAAGTTTAAGTTTTCTCACACGTAGGGTGAGTATGGTCCTTAAAAGGACATGCTAGGACGGGGGAGCCTGTTGGGCTGCCCTCTATGGGGTCTCACAGAGTTGGATACGACTGAAGTGACTTAGCAGCAGCAGCAGATCCCCAGAAGTCACCAGGTGGCGCTAGAGGTAAAGACGCTGCCTGCTAATGCGTGAGACTCGGGTTTGATCCCTGGGTCTGCAAGATCCCTTGGAGTAGGAAATGGCACCCCACTCCAGTATTCTCGCCTGGAAAATTCCATGGGCAGTGGAACCTGGCAGGCTAGTCCATGGGGCTGCAAAGAGTCAGACTTCACTGTGCATGTAGCGGATCATTTTGAGTAATGCTTCTCACTCCACCACTGGTGTGTCATTGTGGTCTGGGATGTGATGTCTTATTTGTAAAGTTTCAGCGCCCCAGCCATATGTATTTGCCAAAGAGCAATTACTTTTTTTTTTTTTTTTTGAGCAATTACATTTCAAGGCAAAGGAATCATAAGCAAATTCCCCGCCCCGCCCCCATCTGGAAGTAGGGTGTTTCTGTGAAACGTTTCCATAAACCAAAATGGTATAAAGCAAACGAACAATCAGACACATCCTGCTAATGGATGAACAAAGTAAACTGAGGTAAAAGCACAGCTGCTCACAAACACGGTTCCAGCTGTGATAGAAAGCGTGGGAAGAAGCTTGGTGATGCCACGCCTGCTGCTGGGGCGTGTGCTGCCGCGGTAACGGTTCACAGCCAAACACTGAATGCTGCTCTCACTCTCTGCTCTGTTTCATAAATGTGAAGTGTTTCTTTGGATTTCTTGTTAGTGAAAACAGTTACTAAATAGGTCTTTCATGAATGCGAAGTAATGTAAACTGAACTTCAAAAAGAGAGGGGAGAAAAAAAGAAAAAAGAGGGAAACCCTACATTGTAATCTTATTCAAAATTGATTTACAATCTGAAAGCCAGTCTAGTAATTTGCAGTTGTGTTAAATCTACCCTCCTTCACGTGAGTTTTTGTGACTGGTTACGTGAGCGTCCTGGCATCGATGGAGAGCAGTGATCGTGTTCTTTTTCACTTGTCACTAGAATGCAGTTTTATTGTGTGTTTTTTTAAACAGTTTTCAAGATTAACACTTGCAAATATTTTTGTATTTTGAATTGTTCCATGAAGGAGGACGTCTTATCTCTCCCCTTTAGCAAATCTTCAAATCACAGTTGGGATGAGCTCTCATAGGTTTCAGTAGAGAGCTGAGGCTGTGGGTTAGGGTGGGTCCTGGGAGGTGAGCCTCAGAAGCAGGCTTTGCACGGACACCAGCATGCTGCCTTAGTTACTTCTTATTTCATCCTTCATAGTTCCCTATGCTGAGAAAATATAATTCCATACTAGTATATTAATAGATATCAAATGATGGCTGAATATTAGAAATTCTTCATTTTGGTCACATATCCTGATCATATTTGGTCTTTTCATGGTAATGATTTGTCATTGGAGACCATGTTAGGGCTTATCCAGTTTTTTTAAATATCCCAATTTAAGGAAAAACTGTCCTCGTTATTGATTTTGTTATATGTAGTAAAGCTTGTTTTGAAAGTTTTTTCAGTTGACTTTTAGGAAAAACAATATATTCTTCAAATAACATACCTATTTATTGAACAAATAAATTGGTTTCAGTAATTGAAGATGCTGATTAAAGAAATTCATGTCTCACTACATGTTTTTTGGAGTCTCCAAAGATTTGAGAAAGATGGAACATTTTCCCTTTTTAAACCATTCATTACTTTACTAAATGAATTATTCAGCACTTACCATGTAGCAGGCACTGATATTGGATTCGATAATAAAGCTGCCTTTTCTGAGCTTATACTGGAGAGAGACAATAAACAGACACATTTAATGCATAATACACTGTCAGGGGGTCGTGGATGCTGTGTAGGAAGACAGTCAAGGAGGATGTAAAGTAACCGGAGTGGACTGTAGATGCGGTTGTCAGGCAGGGCCTTTCTGGGGATGTGACATTGTGTCCAAGATCTGAATGAAATGAAGCAAGAAGCCGTGAGACTCTGGGGACAAATGTTCTAGGCAAAGGAAACATCAGGTATAGAACTTGTGATATCATATTTATTCCACTCACGTTAATTTCTTCAATGTATTTTGGAGAAACCCATTTAATTAAACGTTTTCTATTGTTACATTTAGACTTAGCCATGGAAAAAAATGATACTTTGTTTTTAGATAGTTTTGAATTCACTATAATTTAATTTTATTTTACCTAACAGGGACCAGAGTTACTCAGCAAATATATTGGAGCAAGTGAACAAGCTGTCCGGGATGTTTTTGTTAGGTTAGTACCCTATGAATGTTTTTTTAACTAACTCTGTGGTTATCAGTCAATACTTGATGATCTTGTTTTTTAAAAATCTGATTTTTGAAACCTATGATTTAATGTAGGTCATTAACAAGCTGGAGAACAAAATTTCAGTGTTTTACCAAATACTACTTAAATATACAACATTTTTCATACTAAGCTTTAGAAATTATTTGGGTTTATATTTATAATAGAAATATTTCTGAAATGTTGAAAGTGAAAAATCATTATCGGTTATTCATAGATGCTTAAAATATATGAAACACCTAATTACTACTTTTATCTCTCTTATAAGATTCCATGTGGCCAACTTAATTAAAATAGAGTATAATTATCACTACATTCATTTTAAAATACATGTGAATACAGAAGCTAATATTTTTAAGAGTGAAAATAATACTTAAATGTGATGGGATTACAGAAAGCTTATAAATGAAAAAGCCATTTTGTTCCTTTACTAAAATTTTATTATAAAATATGCAGTTAGAATATATATAACATATCTATATATTTTAAAGAATAATAAAGTGAACTCTTATTTCTACCACCCAATTTAAGAAAAGAATATTACCAGGAAGGCCTTATCACAGATAAAGACAGTCAACCACATACTGACCAACAGTTCAGTTTACCAGGATGATATTACAGTTATAAAATTGTGTCTAATACTGTAACTTCAAAATATTTAAGGCAAAAATTTATAGAGCTCCAAAGAGAAACTGACAGATCTGTCTTCATAGTGGAAAATTTTAACATAGTTCTCAGTTATTAATTTAAAAATAGTAAAGAAAAAAAGTAAAAATTTAGAAGATTTAAACAACATATTCAGCAAGATTGATGTAAGGATATTTAGAACATGTGCCCAACAATTGGGGAATACACTTTCTTTTTAAGCACACCTGGAACATTTTTGAAACTTGGCCATATGTCAGGCCATACATAGCAGTTGTAGTAAGTTTCAAAGAAATAATGTAATGTGGACTCTCTTCTCGTTTTAAAACAAGTTAAAATAAAGGATAAGGGCCCCCCCAGTACATTTAGTTGGGCTTCCCTGGCGGCTCAGACAGTAAAGAGTCTGCCTGTGATGCGGGACATGCGGGTTTGATGCCTGGTGTGGGAAGATCCCCTGGAGAAGCACATGACGACCGACTCTAGTCTTCTTCCTGAAGAATTCCATAGCCAGAGGAGCCTGGCGGGCTACAGTCCACAGGGTCGCAAAGAGTTGGACACGCCTGAGCGACTAACACTTTCAGACTGGAGAACCGGAACACTTCCACTTGCCACCAGACCAAGTCCCAGCAATGAAAAGATAATAAGAGGATATTATGAAATAATAATATAAATTTTATGCCAGTATATTTGAAATTTGGGCAACATAGATAAAATATATTTGACCAAAGTCAAGCAAAGAAGAAACAAAATCTGAATATCCTTGTACCTGTAGGGAAAAAATGAGTCACTATTTAAAAATTCTTGCACAAGTTGAACATCAGATGTCTTTGGTTTTTTAAGAGTTTTGCCAGACGTTTAAGGCACAGGTAATCCAGTCTGTTGTCGGTGCCAGATTTATCTTACTTGCCATGTATTTAATAAAGATTTTTTTTTTAAAGCAACCTGACAGTTATTTTGTATTAAGGGCAATTCTTCAGATCTCTAGTCTATCCTTTTACCAGAGATGAGATTTATTTTCATTTTATAAGGTTCTCTATAAAATAGTTTTAGTCATATATTTTTTTTTCTAACTTGAACTTTGTTTAGTTTTGTTAATTGACTTTGTATTAATTAAAAAGAAGGTAACATAATAAGCGTGCCGAATTTTAAATTCACAGAAGACATGAAGAGACATTACACAAAAGAAGTGCAGGTGGCCAAAGCATATCAAAGAGTTTACTTGTGATAAGGATCAAAGAAGCTTTTAACTTACTGAATAAGACTGGTCCAGAAGGCACAGATCTTCCCTGACTTCTCTAAGACCTAGTGTACTAACAGCAAGATAATTACCGTTTCTTAAGGGTTTGTTGTGAAGAATTAAATACATATATATGTATGTATATACAGATATATATATATATATGAAATTGCAAACTCGGAGGCCCTCTTCAACTATGAGATACTGTTTGTTTCCCCAGAGCACAGGCTGCAAAGCCCTGCATCCTTTTCTTTGATGAGTTTGAATCCATTGCCCCTCGACGTGGCCACGATAACACAGGGGTTACAGATCGTGTGGTTAACCAGTTGCTGACTCAGCTGGATGGAGTCGAAGGCTTGCAGGGTAATAATCGTAAATACAGAAATACCGTCTAATACCAGCTTCCCCCAGGGTTTAGTAAAGTGTTTTCTTTCCCCCCCAGGTGTTTATGTGCTGGCTGCTACTAGTCGCCCTGACTTGATCGACCCTGCCCTGCTCAGGCCCGGCCGACTAGATAAATGTGTATACTGTCCTCCTCCTGACCAGGTGACAGTTTCATATACCTACAAACGCTCCACTCTTTCCTTGTGAGCTTTACTTCTGCCAGGTAACAGCAGTTGTCCTTAGAAGACCAGTTTTCGGCACAGGCCCTAGTCACTGTTTTCTTACGGCGAGAAAAGATTCTGAATTAGATGCAAAGCCTTTCTTTGGCCCAGCCATCCCATGCAAACTCCCATCTGAAAACTTTGTGTTAGCCAGATGGAAAAAAGGGAGGGAAACCAAGTATTGCTGTCCATGTTCCCTGTGTTCAGAGATCACACAGCTCATTATCTTAACAGAAGACTGATACAGAATCAAGCATAGTAGTGTAGGAAGCATCCATGCTGGTTATGTAGAGATACGCCTTTTAACCACTCTAGTCCTGTGTTCCCAAATTTAGAAACGAATGGATAAGTGAAAGAAGAAATAGACAGATCAATAGTCACAGGTATAAATGTATATCACATGTAGCGATTATTTTAATTTTCTTTTTGAAACATTTCTTGGCTCCTTTGCCCAAATCTAGAAGATAAGCACTAAGCAATGATCTACACTGAATAGTTGAGAATGTTGATTTTCATTCATTTTCCTCCCTGTGTTCCTTCTGTTAGACAAAAGTACCAAGGAGGATAGATGTAGCCTGGTGGTACATTGCTCAACTGATCTGTAAAACTGATTAGATACATGAAGTGAATGTATAAGGAAAATCTTGTAAGATACACAGTTGAAAATATTGTATTCAATGGTATTTGTTAAGTCGGTGAGTTTTTCTCCCTTCAGGCGTCACGTCTTGAAATCTTAAACGTGCTCAGTGAGTCTCTACCCCTGGCAGACGATGTGGACCTTCAGCACGTGGCCTCGCTGACCGACTCCTTCACGGGCGCTGATCTGAAAGCGCTCCTTTACGGCGCCCAGTTGGAGGCCCTGCACGGGAGACTGCTGACCGGCGGGCTCCAAGTGAGTATCGGAGGAGGCTGTTACTGTGGCGTCTTACAGCGATGCGAGCAGTCCAGTGTCAGCTTCAACCTTAAAAATAAATTTTATTTTTGAAAATCTTGAGTTTAACTTTATAGAAGTTTGCCTTTAGTCAAGTGTACCATAATTGGGGTCCTGGCTTTGTAGAGAATTTGTACTTACATGAAGAATTTGGTGTGTTTCTTTCACTTTACCTTACTGTTGGCAAAATATAGTTGGTGTGTGGAAGGGTATCCTTTGAATTGAGGTGTCAAGAATCATATTGCGATTTCAGATTTTTTACTTTTTTAAAAAAATCATCAAATAGTTGTTTTGAAGCTCAGGTTGCCCCAGGTCCGGCCAGGAGGAGCCCCTTCGGATGGCTTCTGTGCCTTTGCGCTGTGTTGTCCTCATTCTCTGATCATTACTTCCCTACAGGACAAGATGTTCTAGGTTTATCCTGTACTTTTGGTATTCCAGCCCCAGAAAGTTTTTTCTGTAAGGATAATATTTTAATTTTTGCAACAAAGAATTTGAACTCTGCCGTATTATGGACTTTACCATATATTTTCTAGGAAGACTTTTCCTATATCCTCCTCTCCTTCACATTTTGTTGGAAGTTATTGCAGGGACTAAATTTAGATACTTCCAAGTTTGTGCTACTTATTTTGGTAAGCCACAGAAGGTGTTTCCTCCCCCCGCCCCACTTAACTAGCAGAAAGGGTGTTTATTTGTAAAGCACTCTATAATGATGCATCAACCATGTTTTAGAATGCTTTCTCATTTCAGAATAGAAAAATATGAATTTAAAGAGACATGAAAATAAAATCCAGATGTCTGAGTCCTAGCTTTGTTAGTTTTGGGGGAGATGGTTGGCCAGTTACCCATATACTCCATTTTGTCTTTCCTTATTTTAATAGTTAAAATTATGTGATATGCCTCAGAACCATTAGAGAATCAATAAGAACTTTTGTAAAAAGGGCCTGGAGTTTCCTCAACCTGTTAGAATGCTGTGTGGTTTATTTTGAATTGTGGATTATTTGAGCTTTACAGCTGATTGTCCTTTTGTGTGTTTTAGGATGGAGGTTCCAGCTCTGATAGTGACCTGAGTCTATCTTCGATGGTTTTTCTTAACCACAGCAGTGGCTCTGATGATTCAGCTGGAGACGGGGAATGTGGCTTAGAGCAGTCCCTGGTTTCTCTGGAGATGTCTGAGGTGCTTCAAGATGAATCGAAGTTCAATATGTACCGGCTCTACTTTGGAAGCTCTTACGAATCAGAACTTGGAAATGGAACCTCTTCTGATTTGGTAACTTGTGTAGTTGTACAGTTTTGAACTAGGAAGCCATATGCGGTTCAGTTTATGTCCTAACCAGCCCCATGTCTTTCTGGTTGGTGTGACTCCGTCATAAAGCGGTCTCTCCATACACTAGTCAGTCATTTCCATTCCTTGTGAAGACGGGGCTGGCAGTAAAGGAGCCGAGGTAGCCAGGGGTGGGATTACCCTTTGGTTTCTTTAAGGTTTTTCTCTCTTAATTAGCAGCTTTAAAACATCTTTAGTAGCAGATCAATTTTATATTAAACTTAAATTCTATTATTGTAGAACAGTTAAGGATAATCAGAAATTTGGTATGATAATCTCAAAAATTCTGACAACAAAATGTTGTCTTTTGGTAATACTTCTGGTAGAAAGTATAAGCATAGTGAAAAAGTTATTAGTAATGTTTCCACAGGGAAAATATTTAGATTAAGTTTGTGTGTTTCAGTTGCTAAGTCGTGTTTGACTCTTGCAACCCCATGGACTGTAGCCCACCAGGCTCCTCCGTCCATGGAATTCTCCAGGCAAGAGTACTGGAGTGCGCTGCCATTTCCTTCTCCAGGGGATCTTCCTGTCCCAAGGAATTTGAACCTGGGTGTCCTGCATTGCAGGCAGAGTCTTTACCGACTGAGCTACGAGGGAAGCCCAGATTAAATTTGGGCAATACCATTTTTCTAAATTAAAATAGCATTCAACACATATCTCAGAAGACAGTGATTCACTGTTACTTTATTGGTAAACTTAACATTTTTACAAATATTCAGTAATTTTTTAGGTAGATTTCCTTAATTAGGTTTTAAAAAATACAAAAGTAACCCATTTTCAGTCTCAAGAATAGTAAGCAGTTTTAATTCTAGTCTTTGTTTTCTGTTTCTTAACATGTAGAAATGCCCCAGAACCTTAGTATAACCTATCATTAGAGCATTAGTGGTGGATTTATAACAAAGCATTTAAAAAAAAAAAAAACACCTGGCATGATGGCAGTTTTCACTCTGTGGTGGTTCAACCACGTAGGTATAGATGATCCTTTATAGAATATGAATGTATTTTAACCTGCTTATATTTTAGCTAGTTACAATGTAAGCTTCAGATCAGATCAGATCAGTTGCTCAGTCGTGTCCGACTCTTTGTGACCACATGAATCGCAACACGCCAGACCTCCCTGTCCATCACCAACTCCCGGAGATCACTCAGACTCAGGTCCATCAAGTCGGTGATGCCATCCAGCCATCTCATCCTCTGTCGTCCCCTTCTCCTCCTGCCCCCAATCCCTCCCAGCATCAGAGTCTTTTCCAATGAGTCAACTCTTCACATGAGGTGGCCAAAGTACTGGAGTTTCAGCTTCAGCATCATCCCTTCCAAAGAAATCCCAGGGCTGATCTCCTTCAGAATGGACTGGGTGGATCTCCTTGCAGTCCAAGGGATTCTCAAGAGTCTTCTCCAACACCACAATTCAAAACCTTCAATTCTTCGGCGCTCAGCCTTCTTCACAGTCCAACTCTCACATCCATACATGAGCACAGGAAAAACCATAGCGATGACTAGACGAACCTTTGTTGGCAAAGTAATGTCTCTGCTTTTGAATATGCTGTCTAGGTTGGTCATAACTTTCCTTCCAAGGAGTAAGCGTCTTTTAATTTCATGGCTGCAGTCACCATCTATAGTGATTTTGGAGCCCAGAAAAATAAAGTCTGACACTGTTTCCCCATCTATTTCCCATGAAGTGGTGGGACCGGATGCCATGATCTTCGTTTTCTGCATGTTGAGCTTTAAGGCAACTTTTTCACTCTCCACTTTCACTTTCATCAAGAGGCTTTTGAGTTCCTCTTCACTTTCTGCCATAAGGGTGGTGTAATCTGCATATCTGAGGTTATTGATATTTCTCCCGGCAATCTTGATTCCAGTTTGTGTTTCTTCCAGTCCAGCGTTTCTCATGATGTACTCTGCATATAAGTTAAATAAGCAGGGTGACAATATATAGCCTTGACGAACTCCTTTTCCTATTTGGAAGCAGTCTGTTCCATGTCCAGTTCTAACTGTTGCTTCCTGACCTGCATACAGATTTCTCAAGAGGCAGATCAGGTGGTCTGATATTCGCATCTCTTTCAGAATTTTCCACAGTTTATTGTGATCCACACAGTCAAAGGCTTTGGCATAGTCAATAAAGCAGAAATACATGTTTTTCTGGAACTCTCTTGCTTTTTCCATGATCCAGCAGATGTTGGCAATTTGATCTCTGGTTCCTCTGCCTTTTCTAAAACCAGCTTGAACATCAGGAAGTTCACGGTTCACATATTGCTGAAGCCTGGCTTGGAGAATTTTGAGCATTACTTTACTAGCATGTGAGATGAGTGCAATTGTGCAGTAGTTTGAGCATTCTTTGGAATTGCCTTTCTTTGGGATTGGAATGAAAACTGACCTTTTCCAGTCCTGTGGCCACTGCTGAGTTGTCCAAATTTGCTGGCATATTGAGTGCAGCACTTTCACAGCATCATCTTTCAGGATTTGGAATAGTTCAACTGGAATTCCATCATCTTCACTAGCTTTGTTCGTAGTGATGCTTTCTAAGGCCCACTTGACTTCACATTCCAGGATGTCTGGCTCTAGGTGAGTGATCACACCATCGTGATTATCTGGATCGTGAAGATCTTTTTGTACAGTTCTTCTGTGTATTCTTGCCATCTCTTCTTAATATCTTCTGCTTCTGTTAGGTCCATACCATTTCTGTCCTTTATCGAGCTCATCTTTGCATGAAATGTTCCTTTGGTATCTCTAATTTTCTTGAAGAGACCCCTAGTCTTTCCCATTCTGTTACTTTCCTCTATTTCTTTGCACTGATCACTGAGGAAGGCTTTCTTATCTCTCCTTGCTATTCTTTGGAACTCTGCATTCAGATGTTTATATCTTTCCTTTTCTCCTTTGCTTTTCGCTTCTCTTCTCTTCACAGCTATTTGTAAAGCCTCCTCAGACAGCCATTTTGCTTTTTTTCATTTCTTTTTATTGGGGATGGTCTTGATCCCTGTCTCCTGTACAATGTCATGAACCTCATTCCATAGTGCATCAGGCACTCTATCTATCAGATCTAGGCCCTTAAATCTATTTCTCACTTCCACTGTATATTCATAAGGGATTGGATTTAGGTCATACCTGAATGGTCTAGTGGTTTTCCCTACTTTCTTCAATTTAAGTCTGAATTTGGCAATAAGGAGTTTATGATCTGAGCCACAGTCAGCTCCCAGTCTTGTTTTTGCTGACTGTATAGAGTTTCTCCATCTTTGGCTGCAAAGAATATAATCAATCTGATTTCAGTGTTGACCATCTGGTGATGTCCATGTGTAGAGTCTTCTCTTGTGTTGTTGGAAGAGGGTGTTTGCTATGCCAGTGCATTCTCTTGGGAAAACTCTATTAGTCTTTGCCCTGCTTCATTCCGTATTCCAAGGCCAAATTTGCCTATTACTCCAGGTGTTTCTTGACTTCCTACTTTTGCATTCCAGTCCCCTGTAATGAAAAGGACATCTTTTTTGGGTGTTAGTTCTAAAAGGTCTTGTAGGTCTTCATAGAACCGTTCAACTTCAGCTTCTTCAGGGTTACCGGTTGGGGCATAGACTTGGATTACTGTGATATTGAATGGTTTGCCTTGGAAACGAACAGAGATCATTCTGTCGTTTTTGAGATTGCATCCAAGTACTGCATTTCGGAGTCTTTTGTTGACCATGATGGCCACTCCATTTCTTCTGAGGGATTCCTGCCCGCAGTAGTAGATATAATGGTCATCTGAGTTAAATTCACCCATTCCAGTCCATTTCAGTTCGCTGATTCCTAGAATGTCGACATTCACTCTTGCCATCTCTTGTTTGACCACTTCCAATTTGCCTTGATTCATGGACCTAACATTCCAGGTTCCTGTGCAGTATTGCTCTTTACAGCATCGGACCTTGCTTCTATCACCAGTCACATCCACAATGTAAGCTTACCCATGTTAAAGTTTTCCTGCTGAAAGTTTGTCATTTTATCTTTGATAAGTACATAACTTTTTTCTCCCTTGCTCTTTTTCCTTCCCTCCCATCTCTCATTATTAAACTTCACCATGCAGAGCTCACAATGCCTGTCAGCACCAAGCTCCATGACTCAGGAGTTTCCCGGAGCTCCTGGGAAAGATCAGTCACTACGACCTCCATTGTTCAGAACAGCCTCCCAGGAGGGTTACCAAGAACTCACACAGGAGCAGAGAGATCAACTGAGGGCAGATATCAGCATCATCAAAGGCAGATACCGGAGCCAAACTGGAGTAAGGCTTTCCCCCTTCATCGTAATTGTAAAACTTTTACAGATTGTTTTTCCTGTTTTTGATATGTATTTTTTTGATTTGTAAATGTGCTCTCTTTATAAAGGGCTGAAACACATGGATCGGTCAAACAGTTATGTGGTAACAGATTTTGGTAATTTTATGAGAAAGGGAAGGCCTAGTCCCAAGAAAATGGCAAAAGCAAATAACATTCTTTTTCAAAAGCAAATAACTCTTTTTCATTATGTCCCTTAGTTAACTTTCTGTCATTTTATTTTTTGTTTAAGGAGGATGATGCCCTTAACCCACCAGGACCGAGCAGAACCAGTTTGGCTATTAGCCAGTCACATTTAATGACTGCGCTTAGTCATACTCGGCCGTCCATCAGTGAAGATGACTGGAAGACCTTTGCTGAGTTGTAAGTAACAAATTCTGATTCAGAAGTATACATACTACTACAAGCGACAGTTCTTCAAACTTCTAGAGTTCTTTTTCGAATCACAAATATGTGGAATATTTAAAAGCCAATTCAAAAACATTTGCTTAGCAGCCATGCATTCAAACACTCAAAAATGTCAGGAATAAAGTCAAAAATAAATTTTTATTTTTATATAAATGTATGTTTATATAAATCGGACTTAATCAAATGGTTAATGGACTTTTTAAATTTTAAAAACAAAAAGTATATTAATGAAACATGATTTCTCTCTACAACGATCCCCATTTCTAACTTAAATAACCACAGTAAGACTAAACTGTTTTCAAATTAAATCTAGTTTCAATAAACTTGGCCTGATTATTTATATAAGTCAGCAAGAATAGTAATTGACTATATAGGTGCTTTTTGCTGGAAATTTTTAGAAGGAATCTCCGTTTGGTGTTTTAGAAGACTTGATGCTTGGAAGCCAAGGCAAGTACTTACCATAAGATTTTGCTTGCAGTAGCTATATACTGTTGACCCTCAAACAACATGGACTTGAACTACAAGAGTCGATTTTCAGTAAACATGTACTGTAGTACTACACAATCCATGGCTTGTTGAATCTGTGGATACAGAGGCTGACTGAAGATTTATGTCTGTTAGTGAGGGGTGGGGTTGGTACGTCTTACTCCTGTGTTGTTAAAGGGTCAGCCGTATTCAGGTGGCTTAAATTCCTCTCTTTTGGAGGTCCCCAAGATACCCTCAAGTCTCTATACCTGCCCGGAAATGACCTTCCTAAACTCATCTGGGAAGGTTACTGGGAACTCTGAAAAACAGGTACCAGGCGGGTTTTCCAAGGGGCGTTATTGGTTCCATAAAATCAATCTTAGTTTCTTAGGACTGGTCTCCTTTGTTCTCCGTGCACTCTCACATGTGACATTACAGTCAAAGCCTTGGTAAGACAGCCGGTGCTTCGAACTGTGTCCTGTCACAAGGAGAAAGGATTCTCATGGAACTTATGGAAATAACTGTAGCCAGAGGAATATTGTTTGAGAGTTTCTGAATTCTGGAAGGATCAGGTAGAAAACGTGTTTCATTTTTGTTCACAAAGGCATATTTAGCCAAATTATTGATGGCTTAAAAGAAAAAGTTTTCCTTAAATCTGGAAAAAATAAAACAATACTTGATAAACCCAAAGTCATAAAAACTATAATGTCCTCAGTAGTTCATTCAGTCCCATGTAATTAACTTTTATGGATCTTTTGTTAGCAGTTTTACGAAGCCATCAGTTTCTCCATTAGAGTTCTACAAATTCTTACCTGATTCAGTGATATAAACTGAAAGTTACCAGAAACCAGCTCTTGTTAGAGTACGTCCATGAGTCTCACTGAAGATCTAGCACTTTTGCAGGAACACTTTTACAATAATTATAAATGACGAAAGACTTAAAAATGGCCGTGGTTAAAGATTTGATGAAACTCTTTACTGTCTTTGCCAACTTTTCTGTAAATCTGAAGCTCTTCTAAAATAAAAAAAAAATCTGATGAAGCATCACTATGATGCAGTTGATGAGGAAATTTGGTCATTTCTGTGACATACAATTTTAAAAGATAACTGGAATTATAGGAGTTGTATACAGTTCCTAAATGTCTGATATGTAATATTCATAAGGCATGTTAATAACATACCCATATAAATATAACTGAGTATCGTTTGTAGTATTTTTTCTTGACAATGCTTCCTGTGTAATGTAATATATCAAGTAAGCCTAATTTATCTTTCTCTTTTTGTAAGGAGAAAGGGAATAGATCTCTTGAGATGTTCCAGGGGATCTCTGGAAAATCACAAGAGTTAATTCAAAGTCAAAAAGCCTTATTTAGAATTTGGGGAAGTTTGTCAAAAATATCAAGAGGTTTTAAAACACCAGTACTATCTTACGTATCTTACTGTTAAACAATACTTACTCGCTTAACCATAGTGTCAGATTTTGCAGGCAAATGCAGAGTTACATAGTTGTAAAAATGAAACACTTAAGACTTTCTTAAGACATGAAGCATAGGGAATTCTTTGGATAAAATAGGATTTTGATTTCTAAAAGTGTTTTCTATGAAGACTACTTAAAAAGGTAAAGAACCTTTCATAGTCTCAGCAGTAGCAGACCAATAGCCAAAAAAATTTTTGTCCTGAAGGAGAACATTTTAATATCAGTAGTATATAAACTAAAACTCTTTTTTTAAACCCCATAGTAAATTCATTCCATTTTTCCACCTTGACTACACAAAGTCTGTCTCTGCAAGTTTCTGTATTTGTTCAGTTTGTCCTTTATTCTTTCCCATTCTGAAACAGTCAGAATAGAGTTGCGTAGCTGTTTTCCTTGTAAATTCTCAGTTCTAGTTAAAGACATTAATTAGAATTCTTAACACAAAACTTAACTTGTAATTTTGAACTGTTACACTAGCATTTTGTAGACTGGTAGATTACTGCATACATTTCATAATTTCCGGAAGAATACACCTTAACAGTACGATTCTTCAGTGTAGAATAGGACACATTTCTTTATACTTTGAAATATTTTTATTTTCTACATTGTAAGAAGCCAAAAGTAAATAATACTATGTTCAGTAGTTAATATTTCAGTATTTTATCATATTTAAAAATGATCTAGATATCCAGTGAATTTTCATCATTTACCAAAACTAAGGGTTGAAGTTACTGAAGAGATTATGGAAACAAAGGAGACATACCATAAAAATTATTACTGAGAAGCTCACTTATGAAAATTTTATGGGATATTAAAGCAGTTAACTGTCATGGCAAGTTTCATAACATATACTTTAACTTTTATTTAGTGGACAGTATCCCAGATCACTTTATTTGGATTAGTTTGTATTATGTTTCTGAGAATTGAGAAATCTTAAATTTGTGCTTTTTTTCTCTAAGCCAATTAAGTAGATCATTTTACAAATTATGGCAATATTCATCCAAAATACCATATATACATTGATATAACAAACACAAACAGATCCTGTTTAATTTCCATCCCCAAATTTTAGCCTTGGGAGGTTTTTTTTTTTAATTGGAATATTTTACTGTGTTGTTAGTTCTTATACAGAACGTGTATCGGGTATTTGTATACATGTATCCTTTCGCTCCCTCTTGAGCCCCCCTTCTGCCCCACCCCTCTAGGTTGCAACAGAGCCCCCAGCTGAGCTCCCCATGTTACTCAGCAGCTTCCCATGAGCTGTCTTAAACTGGTAGTGTATATACGTCAGTTCATCCCACCCTCCCCTTCCCCCCACTCTGTGTCCACAAGTCCCTTTCTCTACATCTGCTTCTCTATCCCTGCCCTGCAAATAGGTTCATCATATATGCACTTACGATTCTTTTTAGATTTAGATTCTAGATTCCACATATATGCAATAACATACAATACTTGTTCTGACTGACTTCACTTTGTATGAGACTCCAGGTTCATCCACATCACTCCATATGACCCAAATTCATTCCTTTTTAAACCATGGGAGTTGTTACGTGTGTGTGAAAGTTGTTCAGTCACATGCAACTCTTGCAACCCCATGGACTGTAGCCTGCCTGGCTTCTCTGCCCGTGGACTTCTCCAGGCAAGAACACTGGAGTGGGTTGCCGTTTCTTCCTCCAGGGGATCTTCCCGACCCAGGTCTCCTGCACTGCAGGCAGATTCTTTACCATCTGAGCCACTGGGGAAGCCCAGGAATTTTTATAAGTCTGTATTTTTTAAAAAGCCTCTCCTGTTGCTGCTCCTTTTTTTCCCCCAGTCTCAGGTGATTGTGGACAGTGTTTTAGTTATCTCCTAGGATATGTACAGGGACAGAGGAAGAAAGTCAGTTTTCTGCTTACTTATGTTTAAATAGAGTTGATTTACAGCATTAGCTTCTGGTGTACTACAAAGTGATTCAGTATTTATAGATTACACTCCATTTAAAGTTACTGCAAAATAATGGCTACATTTCCCTGTGATGAACAATACAGTCCTTGTTCCTTGTTTTATCCAGAGTAGTTTGTACCTCTTAATCCCCAAACCTGGCTTGCTCCTTTCCTTCCTTCTCTCGTCTGGTAACCACTAGTTTGTTCCCTGTATCTAAGTCCATTTCTGTTTTGTTTTATGCATTCATTTGTTTTTTTAGATTCCAAAGTAAGTGATATGGTATTTGTCTTTTCTGATGGTACTCTCTAGGTCCATCCATGTTGTATCAAATGGCAGTGTTTCAGTCTTTTTTAATGGCTGAGTAATACTCCTAAGTAATATTCCATCTTATTAAGCCAGTTGTTTATTGATGGACACTTCTGTTGCTTCCATACCTTGGCAATTCTAAATAATGCTTCTTTGAACATTAAAATACATGTATCTTTTTAAATTACTATTTGTTTTTCTACTATATTACTATATTTATTTATATTTATTTATTTATTATATTTATTTATTTTTCTTTATTATTTATTAATATTTATTAATTTTATATATTTTATTATTTATTTATATCTATTAATTATTAATATATTTATTATTTTTATTAATTTATTTATTTTATTAATTTATTAATATTTATTTATTTTATTTATTTATATTTATTAATATTCTATATATAGCAATATAGAGTATAGTAATACTATATAGCATTACTATACTATATTACTAGTTATAGAGTATAGTAATCTCTATATAGTAATATCTAGTATAGTAATTAATACTAATCACATTCTGGATAAATACACCCAGATTAGAATTGCTGGTTACATGGTAGTTCTATATTTTAGAGGAACATCCGTATTGTAGGGAGCCTCCATTTTGCTTTCAGTAGTGGTTAGTTACATAAACGTCCGTTGACACCAGTAGTGTCAGACGGTCCCCTTTTCTCCTCTTCCTTGCCGTTATGACCTATAGTCTTTTTGATGATAGCCATTCTGACAGCTGTGAGGTGGTATCTCACTGTGCTTTTGGTTTGCATTTCTCTAATTAGAGATGTTAGCCTTCTATCTGTATGTCTTCTTTGGAAAATGTCTGTTCTGATCCTCTGCCCATTTTTCCTCAGGTTTCTTTGATATTGAGTTGTGTGTACTCCTTACAGTCTGGGTGTTTCTGGTCACATCATTTGCAAATATTTCTTCCCATTCAGTAGGTTATCTTTTTGTTGATTATTTCCTCTTTCTAGGAGTCTGGAGGTACATTATTATCAGAAGTCTAGAGTAATTATTTACAATTTCCTATCTTTAAATAGTTCTAACATCCTGATCTTTTACACTATCTGCAATCATTTTGAGGTGAATAGGGGAGGTCTGGGGGTTGGTAAAGAGAGGTGAACTTTTGAATTGTTTCTAGAGCCACATTTCTGATTTTGCAGAGACCAATTTGTAAAATATGGACAGTTTCTTATTTCCTCAAAAAACTGGATTGCAGCCTGAATGCTATCAAGGGCCTGACCCAACCATCCAGCTACATGAAGAAGATCTTTAACTATGAAGGAAATCAAAAGATGTTGCCTCTAAGAGACCCACGTTAGGGCAAAGGGCATGCACAGATTAAAAGTAAGGGGATGCAGGAGGATGCCATCGCAAGATGGCAGAGTAGAGGGCTGTGAGCGCACCCTCTTCCTGCAGAAACACCAAAACCACAACTAACTGGTGAACAACCATTTACAAAAAAAATTACTGGAACCTCCCAAAAAAGATATTCTACATCCAAAAACAAAAGCCACAATAAGATGGTAGGAGGGGCATTACTGCAAATCCCATACCTTCTGGGTGGGTGACCCACAAGCTTGGAAACAATTCTACCGTGGAAGTTATCCCACAGGAGTAAAAGTTTTAAACCCCACATCAGCCTTCCCAGCCTGGGGGTCCAGCCCCCAGAGAATCTGGCTTTGAAGGCCAGTGGGGTTTGATCACAGTATTTCTACAAGATGGGGAGAAACACAAAGTCTGCTCTTAGAGGGCACACACAAAGTCTCATGTATACAAAGACCCAGGGGAAAAGAGCAGTGACCTGATAAGAGACAGGGACAGACCTACCTGCTAGTACTGGATGGTCTCCTGCAGAGGTCAGGGAGAGAGGTAGTGGCGACCATGACTCACTGCAAGAACAAAGACACTGGCAGCAACGATTCTGGGATGTACTTACTAGCATGAATCCTCCCGAGGCTGCCATTAGCCCCTGCAGGCTCCAGTGCTGGGTTGCCTCAAGCCAAACCACCAACGGGGCAGGAACACAGCCCCACCCATCAGCAGACAAGTGGATTAAAGACTCCCTGAACATGGCCCTGTGCACCAGAGGGACAAAATCCAGCTCTACCCACCAGTGGACCAGAATCAGCCTTTCTCATCAGGAAGCCTGCACAAACGTCTCAGTCAGCCACAACCACCAGAGGGCAGTCAGAAGAACTACAGTCCTGCGGCCTGTGGAACAGAAAAAGCAATCACAGAAAGTGAAAGTGAAGTCGCTCAGTCATGTCCAACTCTTTGCGACCCGGTGGACTGTAGCCTACCAGGCTTCTCCTTCCATGGGATTCTCCAGGCAAGAATACTGGAGCGGGTTGCCATTTCCTTCTCCAGGGGATCTTCCCAACCCAGGGATCGAACCCGGGTCTCCTGCATTGGAGGCAGACGCTTTAACCCCTGAGCCACAGGGAAGCCCCAGAAAGTTAGTCAAAATGAGATTGAAAAGGAATATGTCCCAGATAAAGGAACAGGATGACACCCAGAAGAACAACTAAGTGAAATAAAGATAGCCAACCTACTAGAAGAAGAATTCAGAATAATAGTGAAGATGATCAAAGATCTCAAAAAAAGAATGGAGGCAAGGCTTGAGAAAGATACAATAGATGTTTGCTGAAGACTGAGAAGAACTAAGGAGCAAACAGATGAACAATCTGAAATGAAAAATACACCAGAAGGAATCAATAGAATAAGTGAAGCAGAAGAACAGATAAGTGACCTGAAAGATAATAGTGAAAATCACTGCCACGGAACATAACAAAAGACAAAGACAGTCTAAGAGACGTCCAGGACAATATTAAAGGCACCAATATTTGCATTACAGAGTTCCCAGAAGAAAAAGAGAGAAAGGATCTGAGAAAATATTTGAAGAGATAATAGCTGAAAAATTCCCTAACATGGGAAGGGAAATAGTCACCAACATCTAGGAAGAACAGCGAGTCCAGATAGGATAAACCTAAGTAGGAACATGTGTAAGGAACATGCTGAAACACATATTAGTCAAACAAAGATTGAATACAACAAAAGAAAAATTACAAACATTAAATATAAAAGCAACAAATGCCATCCAAGAGAACTCCCATAAGTTTATCAGCTGGTCTTTCAGCAGAAACTCTGCAAGCCAGAAGGGAGTGGCATGATATATTTAATACATGCAGAAAAGGCTGTTGACAAAATTCAGCATCCATTTATGATGAAAAGGCTCCAGAAAGTTTTTTCAGAGGAAACACACTATCAATATAACAAAGGCCATATATGGTAAAGCTACAGCTAACATCTTCAGTTCAGTCACGTCCAACTCTTTGTGACCCCATGGACTACAGCACGCCAGGCCTCCCTGTCCATGACCAACTCCCAGAGTTTACTCAAATTCATGTCCGTTGAGTCAGTGATGCCATCCAACCATCTCATCCTCTGTCGTCCTCTTCTCCTCCCACCTTCAATCTTTCCCAGCATCAGGGTCTTTTCCAATGAGTCAGTTCTTCGCATCAGGTGGCAAAGTATTGGAGCTTCAGCATCGGCCCTTCCAGTGAATAGTTAGGACTGATTTCCTTTAGGATGGACTGGTTGGATCTCCTTGCAGTCTAAGGGACCCTCAAGAGTCTTCTCCAACACCACAATTCAAAAGCATCAATTCTTTGGTGCTCAGCTTTCTTTATAGTCCAACTCTCACATCCACACATGGCTAGAAAAACCTTTGTTTTTGACTAGACAGACCTTTGTTGGCAAAGTAATGTCTCTGCTTTTTAATATGTTGTCTAGGTTGGCCATAACTTTTCTACCAAGGAGTAATCATTTTTTAATTTCATGACTGCAGTCACCATATGCAGTGATTTTGGAGCCCCCCAAAATAGTCTGTCATTGTTTCCTATCTATTTGCCATGAAGTGATGGACCAGATGCCATGATCTTAGTTTTCTGAATGTTGAGTTTTAAGCCAACTTTTTCACTCTCCTCATTCACTTTCATCAAGAGGTTCTTTAGTTCTTCTTCACATTCTGCCATAAGGGTGGTGTCATCTGCATATTTGAGGTTACTGATATTTCTCCCAGCAATCTTGATTCCAGCTTGTGCTTCATCCAGCCCAGCATTTCTCATAATGTATCTTGCATATAAGTTAAATAATCAGGGTGACAATACACAGCCTTGATGTACTCCTTTCCCGATTTGGAACCAGTATGTTGTTCCATGTTCAGTTCTAACTGTTGCTTCTTGACCTGCATACAGATTTCTCAGGAGGTAAGTCGGGTGGTCTGATATTCCCATCTCTTGAAGAATTTTCCACATACTTAACAGTGAAAAGCTGAAAGCAGTCCCTCTAAACGGGAATAAGACTAGGATGCCCAATCTCACCAGTTTTATTTAACATAGTTTTGGAAGGCCTAATCATGGCAATCAGAGAATAAAAAGAAACAAAAGGACTCCAAGTTGGAAAAGACATTAAAATGTCACTGTTTGCTGTTGAAGTGATACTATACATAGAAAATCCTAAAGACACTACCAGAAACACTACTGAGCCCATCAATGAATTCATTAGAGTTGCTGGTTACAAAATTAATCCACATAAATCTGTTGCATTCCTAGATACTTACAATGAAACAAAGAGAGAAATTAAAGAAGCAGTCCCATTTACCATCACAGCAAAAAGAATAAAATACCTAGGAATAAACCTACCTAAGGAGACAAAAAACCTTTACTGTGAAAACTGTGAGACACTGGTGAAAAAAATTGAAGATAACACAAACAGATGGGAAAGTATACTATAGTCTTGGACTGGGAGCATCAATACTGTGAAAATGACTGTACTACACAAGCCACGCTACACATTCATTGTGATCTGTATGAAATTACCAATGGCATCTTTTACAGAACTAGAACAAAGAGTCTTAAAGTTCATATGGAAACCCAAAAGACCCTGAGTAAGAGCAATCTTAAGAAAAACAGCTGAGAGAATCAGACTTCCTGATGTCAAGACTATATTATAAAGCTATAGCCATCAAGACAGTATGGTTCTGGCACAAAAGCAGACATATCATCAATGGAACAGGATAGAAGCCCAGAAACATAAACAATGGAGGACAGACAGTCTGTTCAATAAATGGTGCTGGGAAAACTGGACAGCTCCATGTAAAAAAAAAAAAGAGAACATTTTTTAACACCATACAGAAGAATAAACTTGAAATGGATTAAAGGTCTAAATGAAAGGTCAGACACTATAAAACTCAGAGGAAAACATAGGCAGAACTCTGACATAATTCACAGCAATGCCTTTTTCAATCCATCTGTCAGAGTAATAGAAATAAGAACAAAAATAAGCAAATGGGACCCAATTAAACTCAAAATCTTTTGCACAGCAAAGGAAACCTTAAGCAAAAAGAAAAGCAACCCACAGAATGGGAGAAAATATTTACAAATGAGAGTTGACGAGGGATTAATCTCCAAAATTTACTAACAGTTCATGGAGTTTAATATCAAAATAAACAACCCAATCAAAAACTGGGCAGAAGACCTCAATAGACATTTCTCCAAAGATGACATACAGATGGCAAAGAGGCATAATGGAAAGATGTTCAACATCACTAATTACAGAAATGCAAATCAAAACTACAGTGAGGGCTTCCCTGGTGGTCCAGTGGTTAAGAATCTGCCTTGCAATGCAAGGGACATAGGTTCGATCCCTGTCTGGGAAGATCCCACGTGCCACGGAGCAGTGAAGCGTGTGTGCCACAACTACTGAGGCCCGAGCGTGCGAGAGCCTGTGCTCTGCAACAAGAGAAGCCACTGCAGTGAGAAGCCTGTGCACCACCACTGGAGAGCAGCTCCCACTTTCTGCAACTAGAGAAAGCCTGTTCGCAGCATCAAAGACCCAGTGTAGTCAATAAATAAATAAATTCTATTAAAAAAAAACTACAATGAGATATCACTTTACAGCAGTCAAAATGGCTGTCATCAACAAACCCACAAACAGTAAGTGCTGGAAAGGGTGTGGAGAGAAGGGAGCCCTCCTCCACTGTTGGTCAGAATGTACACTGAGACAGGCACTGTGAACAGTATAGGTGTTCCTTAAAAACTCAAAATAGAGATACTCGATGATCCTGCAATTCCACCCTGGGCATGTATTTGGAGAACAATAGTCTGAAAGAGTACATGCACCCAGTGTCCACTGCAGTTCTATTTACCAGTGCCAAGACATGGAAACAACCTAAATATCCTCTGACAGGTGAGTGGATATAGAAGATTTGGTGCATACACACACAGGCATATTACTCAGCCATTACAGAAATGAAATAATGGACCTAGAGATTGTCATACTGAATGAAATAAGTCAGACAAAAAAAGACAAATACCATATATTGCTTTTATGTGGAATCTAAAAAAAAAAAAATTATTCAAATGAAAGGGAATGGACAAAGATACTCCATCCAAACAGAAATGACAAAACAGGGATTGCAATTCTCATATCATACAAAATGGACTTTAAAACAAGATTATAAAGAAAGATAAGGAAGGACATTAATGATAAAAGCCTCAATACATGGAAAGGATATGACACTTGTCAACATATATGCACCTAATATAGGAGAACCCAAATGTATAAAACAAATACTAACAGATTCAAAGAGAGAGAATGAAAGGACCACAGTAAGAGACCTTAACACCCCTCTCACATCAATGGGCAGACCTTTGAGACAGAAAGTGAATAAGGCAACAGAGATCCTAAATGATAAAATAGTAGTTAGACTTAATTGATGTCTTCAGAACATAACATCCAAAAACAAACAAACAAAAAAACCAAAATACATTCTTTTCAAGTGGACATGAAATATTCTCTAGGGTTGACCGCATCCTAGGACACAAAACAAGCCTCAACAAATTTAAGAGTATAGAATTATTTCAAGCATCTTTTCTGATCATAATGGCATGAAACTAAAAGTCAACCACAAAAAAAATGAGAAAAAAAATTACATGCAGACTAAACAATATGCTACTAAAAACCAAGTGGTCAGCAAAATCGAAGAAGTGAAGTACTTTGAGGCAAATGACAATGAAAACAGAACCATATAAAATCTATGGGATGCAGTGAAAGCGGTTTTTAGAGGGACGTTCACAGCAATACAGGCTTCTTTAAGAAACAGGAAAATATAACAACTTAATCCATCACTTAAAGAACTAGAAAAAGAACAAACAAAATATCACAATGAAGGAGATGATAATAAAACTCAGAAGTAAAACAGATATAAGAAACATAAGAAAAGATCAATAAAACCAAGAGCTGGTTCTTTGAAAGGTAAACAAAATTGGCCAGGCTTACTAATAAGAAAAGAGGGAAGACCCAAATAAACAAAATATGAAAGAGAAGAAATCACAACTGATGCCACAGGCAGAGGAAAGGTAAGAATAGTATAAACAGTTGCTGTCTAGTCACTAAGCTGTGTCTGACTCTTCGCAACCCCATTTTTGGGGTTGCAGCAAGCCAGACTTCCCTCTCCTCCAGTGTCTCCCAGAGTTTGCTCAAGTTTATGTCCATTGAGTCGGTGATGCTATATAAACATCTCATCCTCTGCCGCCCTCTTCTTTACTTTGTTCTACTATAAACATACTCTGTTCTACTGTGAACAATCATGTCAACAAATTTGACAGCTTAGAAGAAATGGATCAATTTTTAGAACAACAGCCCACCAAAACTGAATCAAGAAGAAATAGATAACCTGAGCAAACCAATCACTAGAAATGAAATAGAATCTAATTTTAAAAACTCCCTTCAAACAAGAGCCCAAAACCAAATAGCTCACTGGGGAATTGTACCAAACATACCAAGAAGAAATCACATTGATCCTTCCCAGACTCTTCCAAAAGATTGAAGAGGAAAGAATACTCCCAAAGATATTCTTTGAAAGCACCATCACTTTGACACCAAAACCAAACAAAGACAACCAAAAAAGAAAATTACAGGCGAATACCTTTGATGAATAGAGACACAGAACTTCTCAACAACACGTTAGCAAAGCGAATCCAATAACATGTGCAGAAAGGCACACACCACGACCAGTCTGGATTCATCTCAGGGTCACAGGATGATTCCGCTTCTGAAAATCAGTGGGATGCAGCACATCTGGATGACAGTAAAGGTGACTGGTGAAAGGAATCCAGATTGGAAGAGAAGAAATCAAACTGTTTGCTGATGACGTGGTACTGTATACACAGAAGATCCTAAAGACGCTACCAGGAAGCCATAAACAAAATGAAACACAACCTACAGACTAGGAGAAAATATTTCTCCCAGTGATGAACTAGGAGATGCGACTGACAGGGTTAATATCCAAAATATACAAACAGCTCATACAGGTCAACAACAAAAAAACAATCAACCCGATCGAAAAATGGGCAGGAGACCTCAGTAGACATTTCTCCTAAGACAACATACATATGGCCAATCGGCACACAAAAAGATGCTCAGTGTCACTAATTATTAGAGAAATGCAAATCACAACCAGAGTGAGGTACCCCCTCACACCAGTCAGCATGGCCGTCATTAAAAATTCTACGGATAAAGAATGCTGGAAAGGGTGTAGTGAAAAGGGAGCGCTCTTACACTGTTGCTGGGAATGTAAATTGATACAGCCACTATGGAAAACAGTATGGAGGTTCCTCAAAAAACTAAAAATACAGTTGCCAAAATATCCAGAATCCCTTTCTTGGGCATATAGCCAGACAAAACTATTAATTTGAAAAGACACCCAAGACCCCTGCTTACACAGCAGCATATTTATTATAGCTGAGACATCAGTTCAGTCACTCAGTCGTGTCCGACTCTTTGCGACCCCATGGACTGCAGCACACTGGGCTTCCCTGTCCATCACCAACTCCCAGGGTTTACTCAAACTCATGTCCATTGAGTCGGTGATGCCATCCAACCATCTCATCCTCTGCCGTCCCCTTCTCCTCCCGGCCTTCAGTCTTTCCAAGCATCAGGATCTTTTCAAATAAATCAGTTCTTCACATTACTGCTACTGCTAACTCACTTCAGTCGTGTCCGACTCTCTGCGACCCCATAGATGGCAGCCCACCAGGCTCACCCATCCCTGAGATTCTCCAGGCAAGAACACTGGAGTGGGTTGCCATTTCCTTCTCCAATGCATGAAAGTGAAAAGTGAAAGTGAAGTCGCTCAGTCGTGTCCGACTCTTAGCAACCCCATGGACTGCAGCCCACCACGCTCCTCCGTCCATGGGATTTTCCAGGCAAGAGTACTGGAGTGGGGTGCCATTGCCTTCTCCATCTTCACATTAGGTGGCCCAAGTATTGGAGTTTCAGCTTCAGCATCAGTCCTTCCAAAGAAATCCCAGGGCTGATCTTCAGAATGGACTGGTTGGATCTCCTTGCAGTCCAAGGGCCTCTCAGAGGAGTCTCCTCCAACACCACAGTTCAAAAGCATCAATTCTTTGGTGCTCAGCTTTATTTATAGTCCAACTCTCACATCCATACATGACTACTGGGAATACCATAGCTTTGACTAGATGGAACTTTGTTGGCAAAGCAATGTTTCTGTTTTTAAATATGCTGTCTAGGTTGGTCATAACTTTTCTTCCAAGGAGTAAGCGTCTTTTAATTTCATGGCTGCAATCACCATCTGCAGTGATTTTGGAGCCCAGAAAAATAAAGTCTGACACTGTCTCCACTGTTTCCCCATCTATGTGACATGAAGTGATGGGCCCGAATGCCATGATCTTAGTTTTCTGAATGTTGAGCTTTAAGCCAACTTTTTCACTCTCCTCTTTCACTTCCATCAAAAGGCTCTTTAGTTCTTCACTTTCTGCCATAAGGCTGGTGTTATCTGCATATCTGAAGTTATTGATATTTCTCCTGGCAGTCTTGATTGCAGCTTGTGCTTCCTCCAGCCCAGCGTTTCTCATGATGTACTCTGCATATAAGTTAAATAAGCAGGGTGACAATATACAGCCTTGATGTACTCCTTTCTTGATTTGTAGCCAGTCTGTTGTTTCATGTCCAGTTGTAACTGTTGTTTCCTGACCTGCATACAGAATTCTCAAGAGGCAGGTCAAGTGCTCTGGTATTCCTGTCTCTTTCAGAATTTTCCAGTTTATTGTGATCCACACAGTCAAAGGCTTTGGCATAGTCAATAAAGCAGAAATAGATGTTTTTCTGGAACTCTCTTGCTTTTTTGATGTTCCAGAAGATGTTGGCAATTTGATCTCTGTTTCCTCTGCCTTTTCTGAATCCAGCTTGAACATCTGGAAGTTCACAGTTCACATACTGTTAAAGCTTGGCTTGGAGAATTTTGAGCATTACTTTGCTAGTGTGTGAGATGAGTGCAATTATGCATTAGTTTGAGCATTCTTTGGCATTGCCTTTCTTTGGGATTGGAATGAAAGTTGACCTTTTCCAGTCCTGTGGCCACTGCTGAGTTGTCCAAATTTGCTGGCATATTGAGTGCAATATTTTCACAGCACTATCTTTTAGGATTTGAAGTAGCTCAACTGGAATTCATCACCTCCCCTAGCTTTGTTCATAGTGATGCTTCCTAAGGCCCACTTGACTTCACATTCCAGGATGTCTGGCTGTAGGTGAGTGATCACACCATCGTGATTATCTGGGTCTGAAGATCTTTTTTGTACAGTTCTTCTGTGTATTCTTGCCATCTCTTCTTAATATCTTCTGTTTCTGTTAGGTCTGTACCACTTCTGTCCTTATTGTCCCATCTTTTCATGAAATGTTCCCTTGGTATCTGTAATTTTCTTGAAGAGATCTCTAGTCTTTCCCATTCTATTGTTTTCCTCTATTTCTTTGCACTGATCACTGAGGAAGGCTTTCTTATCTCTCCTTGCTGTTCTTTGGAAGTCTGCATTCAAATGGATATACCTTTCCTTTTCTCCTTTGCTTTTTGCTTCTCTGAGCTGAGACATGGAAACAACCTCAATGTCCATTGACAGACGAGTGGATAAAGAAGTTGCCATGTGTGTGTGTATATATATACACACACACACACACACACATACACATACCCCGGAATATTACTTAGCCAAAAAAAGTGAAATAATTGCACTTGCAGCAACATGGATGAACCTTGAGGTTATCATACGAGGTGAAACAGGTCAGAAAGAGGAGACCTGTAGACGTATGCAACCCCAAGGCTGGCTGTTGTGCCCCTCCGTGTCTTTTTCCTGTTGTCTTTCCATAGGCAGCATAAGACACTTGTTTAGCATTAGCACTCTTCATGTGTTTTTCAAAAACAGAAGTTTTCTCCAGTTTAAAGGATCCACCTGGCCACTGACAGATAGGGTCTTAATGGTGACTGTAACCTGCAACCCTTTTTATGGCTTAACCATGAATGACCATAAGAAGTGTCCAAAAAGAGTGCAAAAGACGTAGCTTTCAGAAGATCCACAAAGTTTACTCACAGAACTAGCCAAAGAAAGCAAAGTGCTTCGTGGTCACAGGCAGTGAGAATGGGGCAGTGAAGATGGAGTCTCCCGTCTCCCACCAGAGCGCGTGATGCCGCCAGTTGCTGGCCTGCCCTCCGCTGCACTCACAGGAGCTCCTGGAGCGGGACTTCCCCGCACCAAGAAGACAGTGAAGCTTGAGCCAACAAAGGCGCCTGTGGGCTGGGACACCTTAAAGCCAGCTCCCTAAGAGCTGGCACAGCTGGACAGAGATTGCTGCTTATCACTTCCTGTCTCAGATCCTGAGTTTTCTCGATGCCCATCAGATTCAAGCTGATACTTAATCTTCTGGCTGGCTTCTCGCTGGTTAAGCCACAGAGAGTCACAAACCCATACCAGTCACAAAGCCAAGCTCTCAAGACATAGAACAAGGGGAAACCTCATCTGTTTAAATAAAGGGAACCCACTGCAGTGTGTCTCAACAAATGCACATCTATTAGAACCATAAAGTCACCAGTCTCTGAGGCCAGTGGGCTTGAACAATGGGCGTAAATTAGAACCTCCCCTGGTGGCTCAGCTGGTAAAGAATCCGTCTGTAATGCAGGAGACCCTGGCTCGATCCCTGGGTTGGGAAGATCCCCTGGAAGAGAGCATGGCAACCATTCCAGTATTCTTGCCTGGAGAATCCCCATGGACAGAGGAGCCTGGCAGGCTAGAGTCCATGGGGTTGCAAAGAGCTGGACACAACTAAGCGACTAGGCACTCAGCACACACTGCATTTCCACTCTTTGGTTTTCCTCCTTATGAGAAGTGACACAAAAGCTACAGACAGAAGCAAACAATAGCCGTGTTTGGGGAGAATTGGATCAACAGAAAACAAGAGTGCTCAGAAGATATCTTTTCCAGAGTCACTGTAGCTAAGGCACTAGTTCACACAAAATTTTTTCTCCTGCTTCTGAATTTAGAAAAGGACTCTCCCCACTCTCACTTCCACTGAACCTGCAGGCAGAGACCCAGGAGACTGACGTGGTAAGGATTCTGACCCTTGACTGGCTCTTGTCAGAGGTCCCAGGATCTCCCACCTGCAGCGACGGGAGGCCTCCACTAAACTGCAGGGGTAGCAAAAACTTTCCCTTCTCGGTTCTTTGGCTTCTCTATAATTTACTGACATAAGATGTTAACAGGTGATAAACTAGTTTTGTAGATACAGGAACCCCATAAAAACAAGACTTATTGGCGGTCAATGAGCTGAGGCCTCTGTAGTGTCCTGAACTGAGGGAAGGGATGGGGTCTGAAGTTTCAGAGGTGAAGAGGGCAGTTCACAAGGAGATGAGACGAGCAGACTTTCACCCTGCCACACAGATAAAAAAAGTTATGTCTGGTAAGAGGCTGTCTGGTGCAGGCCCCAGTCTCAGTTCTTTAAGGCAGTTAAGGGAGAGGTAAAAGGCTTTCCTGGGTCTGCTGGGTCTTGATTTCCTTCAGCTCAAAATAATCCATGTGCCAAAGTGGTTCACTAGGGGGGCCATATTCTGCTCCCCTTCAACAAAATATGTGCTTATTGTAGAAAAATCAGAAAACAAAGGGGGAAAAAAACCCCAGCAGTTTCCCTAAACCTCATTACCTCCCAAATCTTATTTATTTGTGTGCTTATGTTTTCTCTTACTAAAATAAGACACTGCACATAATGCTGTATAGCAGTCACTCGTCCATCCACACATCTTTAACATTGTTTCACATTTTAAATAAGTTTACTATTTTGTCATTTTATATAGTACAGCTATGGCATAACATCCAATTTTTGGACATATAAGTTGCATCCAGGTTTTCAGTATGAGCAATGTGATAAACATTCTCTTACCTCTGTTTGCACATATCCTTAATTATTTCACTGGGATAGAAGTAGAATTGTTGCATCAGTTTACTCACATTTTTTTTTAATGCTATTGAAATCTACTGCCAAATTGTCTTTCAGAAATGTATGTAGCAATAGCAATATAGTTATAGTACCAGCTTCACCTTACCCTAATGTTAAGTATTTTAGTCTCTCTCTAAACTTGGCCACCTCGTGCGAAGACTTGACTCATTGGAAAAGACCCTGATGCTGGGAGGGACTGGGGGCAGGAGGAGAAGGGGACGACAGAGGATGAAATGATTGGATGGCATCACCGACTCGATGCACATGAGTTTGGGTGAACTCCGGGAGTTGATGATGGACAGGGAGGCCTGGCGTGCTGCAGTTCATGGGGTCGCAAAGAGTTGGACACGACTGAGCGACTGAACTGAACTGAAACTTGGCCAATTTCGAGAAAAGTTGTATACGTCTTAAAATCTTACATTTCTCTGATTACAGTATAGTGGTTGATCATTGTCATCTGTATTTTCTCTTTTCCAATTTGCCTGTTCATCCTCTGTGTTCCTTTTCTGTTGTAGTGTTCAACTTTTAAAAACTCTTATAAGAACTTTTATAAGAACTGTCTTTTGTTTCTTAAAAACTTGTTTGCAGCAATCCATTGTTTATGTTTTGTAAGTTCAGCATTTATAAGTATTAAATGTTATCTCTTTTTTTTTTTTTTTTTTTAAGGTATGAAAGCTTTCAACATCCAAAGAAGAGAAAAAATCAAAGTGGAACAGTGTTTCGACCTGGACAGAAAGTAACCCTGGCATAAAATATGCTTCTGATTTTGCGTACGTGTGTGTATGTGGTGTTTGTCCCTGTGTTGTAACACTGAAAATGGTGTCTGTACGTGTCTTTTTAATTTAACTTGTTAATCTATAAAAACAAAGATTGGTAAACCTGTTATCTAATGATCAGGATTATTTGACAGTAATACTTTAAAATAAATTGAGATATTTATAACAGATTCTGTATTTTATTTCCTATATATGTAAATTCTTACTGAAATAAGATTGGCCACATGGAATAACTGATTTTTTTTCTCCTTTGAAGAAGAGAGAATGTAATTAAATACATTTCTTAGAATTCACGGTTGCATATTCAACATCTTTCTTTCATTTGATAAGTTTTGTGCACCTTGATTATTTTGGAAATAAAAAATTCAGTTATCTACTGATCCAATGATCTGTTCTTTTTATCTGAAAATGTAGACTTTGCACACAATTTAAGTAAACTGAGTTGTTCCTTGAATCAGAAGTGAAATGCCGTCCCCTAACACACTACCTGCAGCTGCAAGGCCAGGAGCTTGAATGATGTGCAGTCCTCCCCGCCAGCTCCATGACAGACCTATCCTGCCATGCTGTGATCTATGAATAAATTGTAATGTCACTACCATCAACACAAGCTGTATAGCATAATGTGGTAAGGGGAAAGGAGAAAGGTCAGTAGAATACGCAAATAAATACATAAGAGAGCAAATAGAAATCTATCAGCTGTAACCACTGCCCTTCTTGCAACTAATCATTTGGTCATGACTGATAGGTTTTATTTCTCTTCCATTATTTATTCCATGTTCCTCTGACTTCAGCCCTCACGTTAGTGGATTAGAAGCTTCCCTGGTGGCTCAGCTGATAAAGAATCTGCCTGCAAGGTGGGAGACCTGGGTTCAATCCCTGGCTTGGAGAAAAACCTCTGGAGAAGTGAATGGCACCCCACTCCAGTATTCTTGCCTGGAGAATCCCATGAACAGAGAAGCCTGGTGGGGTACAGTCCACCCAGCATCACAAAGAGGAGGACACGACCAAGCGGCTAACATTTAGTGGATTAGAGGCCTTTATAAGTAGGGTGGTCTAAGCTGTCGTTTCCATCTTTGCCTCTGGTGACCTGAGACTGCAGGTGTCCTCCATTAAATTAGCCATGCACACTCGGTATCAGAAGCTTCCAGCTGTTCTTCTCCCATCACCCATTGTATAGCATCAGCTTCGTATTCACTCAGCCAACATTGTAAATCCTCCCCTTTCAAACCACCGGAATCATCACTACGTTCCCCTCCCAGAAGCATGTCTCCTTTGCTTACCTCTAAATCCACAAAGCCCAGAATCACAAGAAGGGCAAGCAAAGATGTTTGAGTCACTAGGAATTAACTGAGACATGTCATTCTCCCTCGCACTTTGGTTCCCAGCTCCTTAGCGCCTTCTATTAAGGCCACGGGCACTGGTTCACAGTACGTATACTGTGTACTGCATCTTGCAGAAAGCAACTCCAACCTCACAGTCAGTTATCTCCCCAGAAGCCTAGCTGTTTCCGGGTGAGGGGAATTTACGTTCAGTCTAGGGAATTCACTATAAAGTGAGTTTTGTGATCAGGAGCAAATGCCGTAAGGCATAGTGTAATAGTGTGAGAGTGTGTGGTGAGTCCGTGAAAGAAATGCTGGGCTGGAAGAAGCACAAGCTGGAATCCAGATTGCCGGGAGAAACATCAGTAATCTCAGATAATGCAGATGACACCACCGTTATGGCAGAAAGTGAAGAAGAACTAAAGAGCCTCTTGATGAAAGTGAAAGAGGAGAGTGAAAAAGTTGGCTTAAAGCTTAAAGTTGGCTTAGTTCAGAAAACTAAGATCATGGCCTCTGGTCCCATCACTGCATATGGTGACTGCAGTCATGAAATTAAAAGATGCTTGCTCCTTGGAAGAAAAGTTACAATCAACCTAGACAGCATATTAAAAATACAGAGACATTACTTTGTCAACAAAGTTCTGTCTAGTCAAAGCTATAGTTTTCCCAGTAGTCATGTATGGATGTGAGAGTTGGACTATAAAGAAAGGTGAGCATCAAGGAATTGATGCTTTTGGACTGTGGTGTTGGAGAAGACTCTTGAGAGTCCCTTGGACTCCAAGGAGATCCAACCAGTCCATCCTAAAGGTGATCAGCCCTGAATATTCCTTAGAAGGACTAATGCTTAAGCTGAAACTAATACTTTGGGCACCTAATGTGAAGAACTGACTCATTTGAAAAGACCCTGATGCTGGGAAAGATTGAAGGTGGGAGGAGAAGGGGACGACAGAGGATGAGATGGTTGGATGGCATCACTGACTCAATGGACATGAGTTTGGGTAAACTCCGGGAGTTGGTGATGGACAGGGAGGCCTGGCATGCTGCAGTCCATGGGGTCACAAAGAGTCGGACACGACTGAGCGACTGAACTGACTGAACCTGGCTTCCCAGGTTGCTCTAGCAGCAAAGCATCTGCCTGCAAATGCAGGAGACCTAAGAGACTAGGGTTTGATCCCTGGATTAGGAAGATCCCCTGGAGGAGCACATGGCTACCCACTCCAGTATTCTTGCCTGGAGAATCCCATGGACAGAGGGGCCTGGCAGGCTGTAGTCCATAGGGTCACAAAGAGTCAGACAGGAGTCCTTCTTAGCCTAGCACCCAAGGTCTCTACCTCCAAATATATTCTTTAGATTTTGCATAAAAAAGAAAAATACATAGTTCTTGTCTGAGCCTCCTCCTTCTACACTGACTTATTGTTGTCTCCCTGGGGCATGTAGGGACAGGACAATAGAAGGAGCTTCCTTTTACAAGGCTGATCCCATGCAGATAGAGTATTGGGTATTCAAGCAAGGGACACCGGCTGGGCCACTATCAAGCAAGATTTCAAAAGGCTGGGGGTAAAAGGGACTCCAGTTTCTTCCATGTGTCCACATCCCACCAGGAATTCAACTCTTCCAATCAATACCTGTTGAGGTCCTTTAATGGACCGGAACCTGGTGGTCCAGAGTCGACGATAAGAAAGTAAAAATAAAAAAGGCTGATATTCCTTGGTTTATGCAGAAAACCAATAAAGCCCTTGATACAGGGCTTGCATCGCTCATGAAGGCACTGGGCACTCTCTGGGGGGGTGAAGTCATAGCGCGCCTTCTGGAGAGGGTCTTAGAAGCCTGGGCGGGAGAGCACAACGCGTTTCTACACTCCAGAGAATTAGCTGGAAAGAGAGAGAGAGAAGGACACGGGGACCCAAGCTCTGATGGAACAAGGGTGTTTTATTCAACACAGTGTGGGTATATACGCTGTCTTACAAGGTAGCTTCATTCAGCAAAGATAAAGATCAAAAGCCAGACTTACAATTTATCAAGGAAACATAAGGCAATACATATCAAAGAGAGAGGGTTGTAAATAATCACTTTTACTGTATGGTTCATAAAAAGGAAGAGGATCGTAAATAGTTACTTATCACCTTATGGTAAAACTAATGAAGGAAATGCATGCATTCCTCAGCCGGGAGCGGTTTGCCACCCCTCTTAATCCCTGAATATGCAGGAATTAATAAGGAACAGAGGATTCATGACAGATCCAAACAGCACACAAGAAGCCTCCTGTTAAATGCTTACTGACAAATACCTAACTTTTTCATAAGAGATCTAAAATGGCTGTGAACGAATAATGCCATCCAGTAAACTATGGGATCAGACTCCTGTTTTTGTGCCAGAATTTGGCACAAAAACAAAAATATAGATCAATGGAACAGAATAGGAAGCCCAGAGATAAACCCACACACTTATGGTCACCTGCTCTATGACAAAGGAGGCAAGAACATACAACAGATAAAAGACAGTGTTTTCAATAAGTGGTGTTGGAAAATGGGACAGCTATGTGTAATAGAATGAAATGAGAACATTCTCTAACAGCATATGCAAAAATAAAATTAAAAGAGAACCCTTTTACGCTGTTAGTGGGAATGAATTGGTACAGCCACTACAGAGAACAGTATGGAAGTTCCTTAAAAAACTAAAAATAGAACTACCATATGATCTAGCAATCCCATGCCTGGGCTATATCTGGAGAAAACCATACTTCAAAAAGATACATGTCCCTCAATGTTCATTGCAGCACTATTTACAACAGCCAAGAAAGGAAGCAACCTAAATGTCTATCAACAGAGCAATGGATAAAGCAGGTGTGATATATACATACAGAGGAATATCACTCAGCTATAAAAAAGAATAAGACAATGGCATTTCTAGCAACATGATGGAAGAAGAGTTATGACCAACCTAGACAGCATATTCAAAAGCAGAGACATTGCTTTGCCAACAAAGGTCTGTCTAGTCAGTTCAGTTCAGTCGCTCACTCACTCAGTCATGTCCGACTCTTTGCGACCCCATGAATCGCAACATGCCAGGCCTCCCTGTCCATCACCAACTCCTGGAGTTCTCTCAGACTCATGTCCATTGAGTCAGTGATGCCATTCAGCCATCTCATCCTCTGTCGTCCCCTTCTCCTCCTGCCCCCAATCCCTCCCAGCATCAGAGTCTTTTCCAATGAGTCAACTCTTCACATGAGGTGGCCAAAGTACTGGAGTTTCTGCTTTAGCATCATTCCTTCCAAAGAAATCCCAGGGCTGATCTTCAGAATGGACTGGTTGGATCTCCTTGCAGTCCAAGGGACTCTCAAGAGTCTTCTCCAACACCACAGTTCAAAAGCATCAATTCTTTGGCACTCAGCCTTCTTCACAGTCCAACTCTCACATCCATACAAGGCTATGGTTTTTCCAGTGGTCATGTATGGATGTGAGAGTTGAACTATAAAGAAAGCTGAGCACAGAAGAATTAATGCTTTTGAACTGTGGTGTTGAAGGAGACTCCTGAGTGTCCCTTGGACTGCAAGGAGATCCAACAAGTCCATCCTAAGGATCAGTCCTGGGTGTTCATTGGAAGGACTGATGTTGAAGCTGAAACTCCAATACTTTGGCCACTTGATGAGAAGAACTGACTCATTGGAAAAGACCCTGATGCTGGGAAAGGTTGAAGGCGGGAGGAGAAGGGGACGACAGAGGATGAGATGGTTGGATGGCATCACCAACTTGATGGACGTGAGTTTGAGTAAGCTCTAGGTGTTGGCGATGGAGGGAAGCCTGGCGTGCTGCAGTCCATGGGGTCGCAGAGTTGGATACGACTGAGCAACTGAACTGAACTGATGGACCTAGAGATTATCATAGAAAGCAAAATAAGTCAAAGATAAATATCATATGATATCACTTATATGTGGAATCTAAAAATGTGATGCAAATGAACTTATTTATGAAAAGAGTCACAGACTTAGAAAACAAAAAACTTATGGTTATCAAGAGGGAAAGGGGGGAGGAATAAATTAGGAATTTAGGGTTAACATATATACTATTATATATAAAATATATAATAAACAAGGATCTATGGTATAGCAGATACCACAGCACAGAGAACGCAACTCAATACTATGTAATAACCTATATGGGAAAATAATCTGCAAAACAATGGATATATTATTATTAACTGAATCAAAAAGATTCGACACTGAAAGACGAACCCCCCAGGTTGGTAGGTGGCCAACAGGCCAATATGCTACTGGGAAGAGCAGAGAAACAGCTCCAGAAGGAATGAAGAGGCTGAGCCAAGGCAGAAACAACGCCCGCTTGTGGATGTGTGATGGTGAAAGTCAAGTCCGATGCTCTAAAAAACAATATTGCATAGGAACCTGGAATCTTAGTTCCATGAATCAAGGCAAATTAGAAGAGGTCAAACTGAAGATGCCAAGGCCGAACATCAACATTTTAGGAATCAGTGAAATAAAATGGACTGGAATGGGTGAATTTAACTCAAATGACCATTATATCTACTACTGTGGGCAAGAATCCCTTAGAAGAAATGGATTAGCCATCATAATCAACAAGGAGAGTCTGAAATGCAGTACATGTGTGTAATCTCAAAAACGACAGAATGAAAAAAAAAAGAATGATCTCAGTTCGTTTCCAAGGCAAACCATTCAGTGTCACAGTAATCGTCTGTGCCCCAACCACCAATGCCAAAGACGCTGAAGTTGAACTGTTCTATGAAGACCTGCAAGACCTTCTAGAACTAACACCAAAAAAGATGTTCTTTTCATTACAGGGGACTGGAATGCAAAAGTAGGAAGTCAAGAGATACCTGGAATAATAGGCAAGTTTGGCCTTGGCGTACAAAATGGAGAACAGTTTGCCAAGAAAACGCACTGGTCATAGGAAACACCATCTTCCACCAACACAAGAAACAGCTCTGTCCCTGGACATCAGCAGATGGTTAACACTGAAATCAGACTGATTCTGTTCTTTGCAGCTGAAGATGGAGAAGCTCTATGCAGTCAGCTAAAAGAAGACTTGGGAACTGTCTGTGGCTCAGATCATGCGTTCCTTATTGCAAAATTCAGACCTAAATTGATGCAAGTAGGGAAAACCACTAGGTCATTCAGGTATGACCTAAATGAAATCCCTTATGATTATACAGTGGAAGTGACAAATAGATTCAAGGAAGTAGATCTGATAGAGTGCATGAAGACTATAACCAAAGCAATCTACACATTCAATGCAATCCCTATCAAAATTCCAATGGCATTTTTCACAGAAGTAGAACAAGCAATCCTATAACTTATATGAAACCACAAAAGACTTCAAAGAACCAAAGGATCTTAAACTTATCTGGAGGCATCATACTCTCTGATTTAAAACTATAATATAGTAATCAAAACAGTAATGGTACTGCCATAAAGACAGACATATAGATCAATGGAACCTAACAGAGAGCCCAGAAACAAACCCACATATTTATGGTCAATTTACGACAAAGCCAAGAACATGCCATAGTGAAAGGACAGTATCTTCAATAAATGGTACTGGGGAAAACTGGACAGCCACACGCAAACAAATGGAACTGGAACATTATCTTACACCACACACAAAGTTTAACTCAAAGTGGATTAAAGACTGAAATGCAAGACCCGAAATCATAAAACTCCTAGAAGAAATAGTGGGTGATCTCCTTGACACAGGTCCCGGTGACAACTTTTTTGAATTAAAACCATAAGCAAAGGCAACAAAAGCAAAAATAAACACCAGCAAGATGGAAAGGTAAAAAAATAAACACCAGCAAGATGGAAAGGTAAAAAAATAAACACCAGCAAGATGGAAAGGTAAAAAAATAAACACCAGCAAGATGGAAAGGTAAAAAAATAAACACCAGCAAGATGAAAAGGTAAAAAAATAAACACCAGCAAGATGAAAAGGTAAAGTACCAGGGTCAGACGATATTTGCAAATAATATTTCTGATAAGGGGTTAATATCCAAAACATACTAAGAACTCATTCAACTCGACAGCAAAAATAATGAAATAGTCTAGAAAATGAGCCGAGGACCTGGACATTTTTTTCAAAGAAGACATACAGATGGCCAACAGGTACACGGAAGGATGCTCAACATCACAGATCAGGGCAATGCAAATCAAAGACACGACCAGATGACCACTCACATCTGTTAGAATGGCTGTTATCAGAAGCACAAGAAAAGAAAAATGCTGGCAAGGGTGTGGAGAAAATGGAGCCCTTGTGCTCTGCGGATGGAAATGTAAATGCATCCAGCCGCCACAGAAAACAGTGTAAGGGCTTCTGAAAAAGCTAAAAACGGAACTACCGTACGATGCAGCATTCCCATTTCTGGGTCTTTGTCCAGAGAGAACAAGAAACACTCATTCAAAAATATACAAGCACCGCCGTGTTCACTGCAGCATTATTTACAAGAGCCCAGTTGTGGAAACAACCTGTGTCCATTGATGGGTGAATGCATAAAGAAATGGCAGTACGTGTGCACAGAATGAACCAGCCTTATGAAAAGATTTAAATAACTAAAAAGACTTAAATCTTGTAATTTGCAGCAAGACAGATGGACCTTGAGGGCATTATGCTAAGTAAAACCATACAGTTTCACTTATGTGGAGAATCTAAAAAAATAGTAATAAAAACACAGCCTCATATACAAAGAATGAATTGGTGGCGACAGGGCGTGAAGAGGGGGCGAAATGGATAAAGTCAAAAGGCACAAACTTCCAGCTGTCAGTCGTGGGGTATGATGCCCACAGCACAGTGGCTGTAATGATAACACTGCATGGTACATCTGACAAGTTGTTAAATCTTAAAACTTTTCCTCACAAGAAAAGTTTGTAACTATGTATGGTGACATACTAATAGACTTACTGTGGTGATCATTTTGTGATGTGTACAAAAGCCGAATCGCTGATGCTGTACGCCTGAAACTAATGTGTGTCAGTTATGCCTCAGTTTAAAAATATTTTTTAAAGTAAACAAGTTAACTCTCACATTCTGTTTGGGGACCACTGCTTTCCATCGCCCTTCTTAAATGAAGCCTTCTGTGCAGCGGGGAGGCTCCCCATGACAGCCACTGCAGCTCTAGGCTGTCCTGTAAGATACTGTCATTCATGTGCCTACAGCCTCTGGGCCACAGTTCTTTGGGAGATCAGGCAGGTGTGCTGGGAGGTGGTGAGCTCAGTTCTCTGAGACTGAGGACTCCACTTCTTTAGCTACACCTGGAGATCCAACCAGTCCATTCTGAGGGACATCAGCCCTGGGATTTCTTTGGAGGGAATGATGCTGAAGCTGAAACTCCAGTACTTTGGCCACCTCATGTGAAGAGTTGACTCACTGGAAAAGACCCTGATGCTAGGAGGGATTGGGGGCAGGAGGAGAAGGGGACGAGAGAGGATGAGATGCCTGGATGGCATCGCTGACTCAATGGACGTGAGTCTCAGTGAAGTCCGGGAGTTGGTGATGGACAGGGAGGCCTGGCGTGCTGCGATTCATGGGGTCGCAAAGAGTTGGACACGGCTGAGCGACTGAACTGAACTGGGTCTCTCAAATCGTGAGTTGTTCCACAGTGCACCTTGTTAGTTCCATGGAAAATTTCTTGAGCCTGGCAGGTGACAGGCGTCAGTCCAGCCCACTCGTGACCAGCTTACCACAGCACAGGGGTCTTAGGCAGCCAGAGCTCTACCAGCTCCGCCCGCCGACTTTGCCGTGCTGGCTTCGCACTTTCCACTAGTAACAGATCTGTGGTTTTTTTCTGAGATTTCTTTTACAGTGGTGGACACTAATGACTTTAAATATTTTGAGTTGTGCCGATCTACTCAAGATTGTGCCAGCTGGTGAAACCACCTGATACTTCTTATCTCCACTTACTTCCGCAAGTCCCACAACAGTTTACACTTTGGACTTACCTTGAGGCTTCGCGAGTCTCCTCACAGTTGCCATCTTGCTTCCTTTAGGTTGATGGGTTCCCATTACTATTCCTTGTTGAAATGATCCCAATTCAACCAGACTTAGTGTTTCTGGCTGTCTTTTTTTTAATTGCTGTGTGACTTTATTACTCTAAGTATACAGTAAAAAACAAAAACTAGCCCGAATACATCAAATGACAGCACATGTGAACCCAAGACAGGCCAGTCTGCACCCGTCCTTCAGAGTTACAGGCACTGATACTGATGGCAAGGCCAGCGTGCTGGCTGTGGGGGGAGAAGGGGCAGGAGAGGGGTGAGGAGAGGGCAGCCCCCGCCTGTGTGTGTGTGCATCAGCTCGCCTGCACCCGTGGGCACCTGTGGGCAGGAGGGGAGGGGGGCAGGGAGCCAAGGGGCTGGGGGGCACGGCCCCGAGCGTGGCCTCTGCTCACAGGCTCAACCAAAGAGAAAGCAGTCATCCACCACCGAGTGCCCCACTCAGCTGAGCCTCAGGCTGGGCTGCGGCCACCCCAGAGCCGTCCTCTCCAGGGCAGCTCCTCGGGAATCCAGACCTTCTCCTGCCCACCAGAACAGCGTCTGCACCCGGGACCTGCAGAACCCCCCACCTGGCTCAAGGTCTTGCCGGGTGGCCCTTCCCAGTGGGGCACCCAGGTTGAGCGTCCCTTCTGCCTTTGTTACCCAAGGTCATCTCAGATGGGACCCACAGGTGCCCCCTCAGGTGCCCCAGAAAGAACCAATCACAGAGCAAGGCTAGGGGCAAGGACCTGGCAGGGCCTCCCCGAAGTGCTCACCTTGTGGAACAGGCTGGTCGCAGAGTCCAGTGCTGTTGCCCCCGAGACCTGGAGTTTCTCACACTCCAGTTGTCCTCCAGGAAGGATCCAGACAAACTTGAAGAGCTCAGAAGGCAAACTAAGAGCAGCCTGGAGAGTGGCAAAGAGGCAGTGAAATCAGGGGCTTCCGGGCTCCCTTCGCCACAGTTTGGGAGCCCCTGGCATCCCCAGCAGCCGTCTTCAGGACCCACGTTGTTGCTGTTCAGTCGCCCAGTTGTGTCTGACTCTTTGCCACCCCATGGACTGAAGCAAGCCAGGCCTCCCTGTCCCTCAGCATACCCTGGAGTTTGCCCAGGTTCATGTTCTTTGCATCATGGATTCCATAGAGCCATCTCATCCTCTGACACCCCCTTCTCCTTCTGCCCTTGATCTTTCCCAACATCAGGGTCTTTTCCAATGAGTTGTCAGGACCCGTATCCTCACCAAAACTGTCGAGTGACAAAACTCAAGCAACTTAGTAATGATTTGGGGGTCCTTTGGTCAAGGGAAAACAACCCACGGACTCAGGAAGCTCAGGACCTCCCAGTAGCACAGCCTCCTCCCAAATGCCTGGCAGGAGCTTCATCAGCCTTAGAGGCTATGTGGAAACAGCCTGATTGGTCAGGGGGCTTCATTAGGAGGCGAGCAAGCCCCGAGCTCTAGGGTCAGGTAAACGAGCCACAGCTGAGCTGCAGTGTAGTATAGAGTGCTCAGTGTATATAGGGTTCCCTGAAAGGGGACTGGTTACTTTTAACAAAGCTAACTGGTATAAACAGGCCTTTGATGAGCTTCCTCAATTACCCCAAAGCAGATGTAGAAACTGAAGTCTTTATCAGCTGCATTTTATATACAGAGAGAACTAGCCTGAGAAGTGGTTCTCACCGCTGGAACTGTAAACATTTTTTTGGCTTTTCTTAAATTTTACTAGATTCTTTGCAACCTAACGGGGTCCCAGTCTCACGCCCACAGACACTGATTTACTTAGTTGCTTGCAAGAACTTCCCAGCAGGGTTTCCTTTTTCATTTTGTATTTTTTTGTTTTTAGCTGTTAAACCTCCACAGGGGATTGTAACGTGCTCCTGATTCACTGGTATAAATTCGGGGGAGGACAAGGAATCTAAAAACACGCTCAAAATCCATGGAAGTCTTAAAATATAAAACGTGGATAATCCGAGTGTGATATTTGTGAATTTGCTAAGTACAAAAGTACTGGCAAGTGACTATGGAGGGGAACGGATAGAAAATGAATTTTCCTTCAGCGAGAGATGACGGTGTTGGCCTTTGTAGTTCAGAACCTCTTAGTCCTGTTAATAAAGCCACAAGCATGAGGACTACGAAGTATGGTGAGGGTCCCCAGGGTCCCGGGTGAGCGGACGGTGGGCCGCAGCCCTGGGCCTCTCCCCAGCCCTGACGTGGCCGCCATTTTGAAACCCTGACAGACGCCAACATGTCCTAAATGCAGCCCCACTGTGAGACCCGAGTCACGAGGCTGCCCACGTCTCCCTCGTCCAAATTTAGGGCACTGTTAAGGACAAACAGGAATTTAAAATAAGACGCTTAATTCTGTTGAAAGTAAGGCAAGAGATTTTCCTTTAGGTCTGAGAAAACTTGTATTTTCTCACACTCTTTGAAATGTATTTTTAAGAAACTAAATAAGCCTTAGTCAGGTTTGCGCTCTCAGGGCCCTCGGAGCCATGCCTTTGACCTGTAACTGTCAGGCCAGGGCACCCCATCCTCCAGTTTCTGGGGAGAGTAGGAGCCACACTTTCGTGCCCCAAACTGCTCAAGTCTTCCTGTCACACAGACATGCTTGCCCCTTTCAACCCTCAGAAAGTCAATTAGCTAACGGAGGTGGTCGCCCCAGTCACCAGGGAAATTTAGCAAGAGCCGCATGTGACCAACGCTGCTGTGCCATTCTCGGAGGACCACTTACTGTTTATCTGAGAACATGTATACAGTGACTGTACCTGCCTGGCCGCACAAAAGGGTCTTTGTGCGACCTCTGTTTTTGCGACCTTAGCCAAATGCCTGTGATGGAGCAGCGCGTTCTAATTTAACCCTCAGTCAAGAGTGTTTTCTTTCTCTACTACCTTTTTGGAGAAGACGTCTGAATTCAGAGTTTTTTCAAACTGTCTATTTCCCCAACAGCACCTTCGTTCTTTAAAGTGATGGTCTTTTTAACTTGCACCTTTCCTATCCAGGGTGAGAAGTACTGAAGGTACAGGTGTTTTTGTCATACTTGCTCCCTTCCACAACAGGTGGAACACAGAAGTGAGAGGAATTCCAAATTCCATCATCTAGCGATGATGTCACTAGAAGCTGAGGCTGATTGGAGCTGCTGTCTGTAATTGAGTAATTACTTCAAGCCAGTCTGTCATGTTCAGTGAGAAATAATGGTTCATGATTCCCACTTCTTGAAGAAAAAAGAAAAAGAGAGTTTTTTTTAAGTTTTATATCCACATTGTTAGGAATTAAAAATGTTAATAGCCCAATGTGTTCATCTTTCCCTTTGTGACATCTTTCATTACTTTTCAATTAAAAGAAATTTACCAAAATAATACATGTACAGTTATTTTTTTAAAAAGGCCAGGAATTCTAAATAGTTGTAATGAAAAACAGCAGTTCTTTGCTTTATCCTTCACTGTCTCCGTAACTGTATCAGGATTTACAGAGCCACGTACGAAGGTAAGAACCTACTGCAGAAGTATTACCTCACACAACGACTGGAGCCCGCTCGACAGCCTGTGTAAGGCTTCTGCTTCTGTGTCTGGGCTGGGCTCTAACATCACCAGGGCAGGCAGCCTGGAGGAAGATGGGCGTGGAAGGAGAGCAAGGACAAATTGGAGCCTGCATTCGTCTCTCAGCCCCTCGGCGACGGGGCTGGGAACACGGTCTGCGGGCCACATCGGCACAGACCTTCCATTATAGGGTGAGAGACACAGATCTACACTGTGAGTAAGAGGAGCCACTGGTGTTTGCTAAGGAGGCAAATGAAAATTCAATCTTAATTCTAAAAGATACTACACAAGTATCCACCAATTTATAAACAAATGGTCAGTTTATTCACTGGTTTAAAAATATTTCATTTAATAAATACCTTACTTTGTATTCATTTTATTGATCAGTCATTCTTTGAGTATCCTAATATCTATAACATATTGATGACAAATCTGTCAACCAAATCACGAGTACTACAACACTAGTGTCTTCTACTTACACCATTTTGGGGTGGAAAACCCTTATTTACATGAAACAAATGAATGAGACAAATTCAAAGTAAATATATTGGGAAAAATACATTTTAATCCACAACTCTGAATACTAGCATTTAGTTATTTACAATGGTATTTACAATCAATTTTACAACAACTTTTGTGAAAAGAGATTATAACATACAGCTATGTATCCAGAATATACAAATCATAACTTGCGTCCAACTAATAAACCATAACTGTGTATAAAAATGGTAACAGTTAAAACTGCTACAATTCAAAATCACTGTAATTAAATTAGATTCTGGTAAATTTTCCTGGGGTTGGGAAATAATGGTCAGCTCAGAAGAGGAGAGGAGGCAAGTACATGTAAGCCCCACTTTCTCCCACTTTGAAGCTGTTGCTCCCTGACGCAGCTGACCTGCCCTTGAAGTAAAATCTGTCCCTGAATCCTGACTAGAATTCCTGTGCCTGACCTTCTAAATCTCAAACACTGTTTTAGGCCTGTTATGATGAATCCACAGCAGATGGCTTTAACTTTGGGGTGGACTTGTTTTCAGATACCAATGCTCAGTCGCTCAGTCGCGTCTGAATCTTTGCAACGTGTCTGACTCTTTGTAACGTGTCCAACTGTTTGTGACCACATGGACTGCAGCACGCCAGACCTCCCTGCTGCTGCTGCTGCGTCACTTCAGTTGTGTCTGACTCTGTGCGACTGCATAGACGGCAGCCCACCAAGCTCCCCCGTCCTGGGATTTTCTAGGCAAGAGTACTAGAGTGGGGTGCCATTGCCTTCTCCACCAGACTTCCCTGTCCACCACCAAATCCCAGAGTTTACTCAAACTCATGTCCATTGAGTCGGTGATGCCATCCAACCATCTCATCCTCTGGAATCCCATTGTCTTCCCACCTTCAATCTTTCCCAGTATCAGGCTCCTTTCAAATGAGTCAGTTCTTTGCATCAAGTGGCCAAAGTATTGGAGTTTCAGCTTCAGCAATCAGTCCTTCCAATGAACACCCAGGACTGATCTCCTTTAGGACGGACTGGTTGGCTCTCCTTGCAGTCCAAGGGACTCTCAAGAGTCTTCTCCAACACCACAGTTCAAAAGCATCAATTCTTCTGCGCTCAGCTTTCTTTATAGTCCAACTCTCACATCCATACATGACCACTGGAAAAACCATAGCTTTGACTAGATGGACCTTTGTTGGCAAAATAATGTCTATGTTTTTTAATATGCTGTCTAGGTTGCTCATAACTTTTATTCCAAGGAGCAAGCGTCTTTTAATTTCATGGCTGAGTCACCATCTGCAGTGATTTTGGAGCCCCCAAAAATAAAATCTGTCACTGTTTTTATTGGTTCCCCATCTATTTCCCATGAAGTGATAGGACCGGATACCATGATCTTAGTTTTCTGAATGTTGAGCTTTAAGCCAACTTTTTCACTTTCCTCTTTCATCAAGAGGCTCTTTAGCTCTTCTTCACTTTCTGCCATAAGGGTGGTGGCATCTGCATATCTGAGGATATTGATATTTCTCCAGGCAATCTTGATTCCAGCTTGTGCTTCTTCCAGCCCGGTGTTTCTCATGATGTACTCTGCATATAAGTTAAATAAGCAGGGTGACAATAGACAGCCTTGATGTACTCCTTTTCCTATTTGGAACCAGTATGTTGTTTCATGTCCAGTTCTAACTGTTGCTTCCTGACCTGCATATAGGTTTCTCAAGAGGCAGGTCAGGTGGTCTGGTATTTCCATCTCTAGAAGAATTTTCCAGTTTGTTGTGATCCACACAGTCAAAGGCCTTGGCATAGTCAATAAAGCGTAAGTAGATGTTTTTCTGGAACTCTCTTGCTTTTTTGATGATCCAGCGGATGTTGGTAATTTGATCTCTGGTTCCTCCACCTTTTCTAAATCCAGCTTTAACATGTGGAAGTTCACGGTTCACGTACTGTTGAAGCTAGGCTTGGAGAATTTTGAGCATTACTTTGCTAGTATGTGAGATAAGTGCAATTGCACGGTAGTTTGAGTATTCTTTGGGATTTCCTTTTATTGGGTTTGGAATGAAAACTGACCTTTTCCAGTCCTGTGGCCACTGCTGAGTTTTCCAAATTTACTGATCATGGTCGAAGGTTCTGACAAAACGTGGTCCACTGGAGAAGGGAATGGCAAACCACTTCAGTATTCTTGCCTTGAAAACCTCACGAACAGTATGAAAAGGCAAAAAGATAGGACACTGAAAGATGAACTCCCTGGGTTGGTTGGTGCCCAATATGCTACTGGAGAACAGTGGAGAAATAACTCCAGAAAGAATGAAGAGACGGAGCCAAAGCAAAACACCACCCAGCTGTGGATATGACTGGTGACAGAAGCAAGGTCCGATGCTGTAAACAGCAATACTGCATAGGAACCTGGAATGTTAGGTCCATGAATCAAGGCAAATTGGAAGTGGTCAAACAGGGATGGCAAGAGTGAACATCGAAATTTTAGGAATGTCAGCAAACTAAAATGGACTGGAAATGGTGAATTTAACTCAGATGATCATTATGTCTACTACTGTGGGCAAGAATCCCTTAGAAGAAATGGAGTAGCCATCATAGTCAACAAGAGTCTGAAATGCAGTACTTGGATGCAATCTCAAAAACGACAGAATGATCTCTGTTCGTTTCCAAAGCAAACCATTCAATATCACAGTAATCCAAGTCTATGCCCCAACCAATAATGCTGAAGAAGCTGAAGTTGAACAGTTCTATGAAGACCTACAAGACCTTCTAGAACTAACACCCAAAAGACATCCTTTTCATTATAGGAGACTGGAATGCAAAAGCAGGAAGTCAAGAAATACCTGGAGTTAATGGGCAAATTTGGCCTTGAAGTACAGAATGAAGCAGGGCAAAGGCTAACAGAGTTTTGCCAAGAGAACGCACTGGTCATAGCAAACAGCCTCTTCCAACAACACAAAAGAAGACTCTACACATGGACAACACCAGATGGTCAATACTGAAAAATCAGACTGATTACGTTCTTTGCAGCCAAAGATGGAGCAGCTCTATACAGTCAGCAAAAACAAGACCAGGAGCTGCTCAGATCATGAACTCCTTAATACCAAATTCAGATTTAAATTGAAGAAACTAGGGAAAACTGCTAGACTATTCAGGTATGATGTAAATCAAACACCTTACAACTATATAGTGAAAGTGACAAATAGATTCAAGGGATTAGATCTGATAGAGTGCCTGAAGAACTATGGACAGAGGTTCGTGACATTGTACATGAGAAAGGGATCAAGACCATCCTCAAGAAAAAGAAATGCAAAATAAAAAAAATTAAAAAAAAAAAAGAAATGCAAAAAGGCATAATGGCTGTCTGAGGAAGCCTTACAAACAGCTATGAAAAGAAGAGAAGTGAAAGGCAAAGGAGAAAAGGAAAGATAAACCCATTTGAATGCAGAGTTCCAAAGAATAGCAAGGAGAGATAAGAAAGCCTTCCTCAGTGATCAATGCAAAGAAATAGAGGAAAACAATAGAATGGGAAAGACTAGAGATCTCTTCAAGAAAATCAGAGATACCAAGGGAAATTTTCATGCAAAGATGGGCACAATAAAGGACAGAAATGGTATGGACCAAACAGAAGCAGAAGATATCAAGAAGAGGTGGCAAGAATACACAGAAGAGCTATACAAAAAAGATCTTCATGACTCAGATAATTATGATGGTGTTATCACTCACCTAGAGCCAGACATCCTGGAATGTGAAGTCAAATGAGCCTTAGGAAACATCACTATGAACAAAGCTAGTGGAGGTGATGGGATTCCAGTTGAGCTATTTCAAATCCTAAAAGATATCAATGCTAATGACCTGTTAATCATTTTTATGGCTGCCCAATGTTAGTCCTAGGTGCGGTCAAGAAACTACTGCTCTGGGGTGCCTACACAGCATATTCCTGTGTGTTCAGTGAAGCTAACTGTCCACAATATAAGGCTAACATTTTGATGAAGCCTCATTCCGACTGAGAAGGTAGGTCAGAGCAGTGAAGAGCAGCTCTATTAAAATCAACCAAATGATTCTGAATTTCTCCCTACTACAGAAGAATTAGAGGAAAGTTTTTAAAAGCCTGGGCTAATAAAAATCATCCACCAGTCACTTTCCTTAATAAAGCAGTCAACAGTTTGTTAATATATTTTCTAGATAATAAAATAAAGCTTTTTTAAGAGATACTGTGAGAGATATTGTGGATCACAGCTATATTTTACTTGATTTAGCCCTTGGTTAGAAATTTATATCTAAATTAATATTTTATTCTTATAGAAAAATACAATCCATTTTATGAGTTTCTAGAAATAAATTAAGGAGAAAAATAGACACTACCTGTTCCTAATAGTCTCCCTGGAAATGACAGTATTTGCCTGGGAGGATATACACACTTAATGTGTATGTAATACTTCATTTCAAAATATATTTAATTCTTTTCTACCTAATTTTCTAAGTGACTAGTAATAAACAAGCTAGTGATTACTTTAGTCATTTTTCCATCCAAGAATTTCATTAAAGAAACATGTGGCATGTCTTACAGTGGTACAGATACAAGGGAACTGGAAATCCAGGTTTACTTTTTAAACTATAAATGGTTGGCAACTGTTTCCTTTATAGTTATTGCAGGAGTAGGTCCAACATGAGTCCATATATAGCCCTTCTCTGGTCTGGTGGGAACTGTGGGAAATGGTGATGAACGTGACTTGAAATATTCAGAAGGTGCATGACAGACAAATTCCAAGTATTCCATCTTCCTTGGAAGATCCTCCTCTGGTCCTGGAAGGGAGCCACCATTTACATTTTTGAAGATATGTATCATTTTCATAAAAATTAAAATTCCTAAACACTACGAGAAACTGGTCTGGTGCTAACCTGACATTAGTCCTTGAAATATATATTATTTTGAAGTTACTGCCTATCATTTTTTTCTGCTTTTAACTGCTTAAGGAAGATAGCATTCTCTCCAAAATATAACTCAATATAGAAAGGATTCTAAAAGTGATATTTAGCCTTATATAATGTCTACTATATGTCTGCTGCTGCTGCTAAGTCACCTGAGTCGTGTCCGACTCTGTGTGACCCCATAGACGGCAGGCCACCAGGCTCCCCTGTCCCTGGGATTCTCCAGGCAAGAATACTGGAGTGGATTGCCATTTCCTTCTCCAATGCATGAAAGTGAAAAGTGAAAGTGAAGTCTCTCAGTCATGTCAGACTCTCAGCAACCCCATGGGCTGTAGCTCACCAGGTTCCTCCATCCACGGGATTTTCCAGGCAGGAGTACTGGAGTGGGGTGCCATTTCCTTCTCTGCTACTATACGTCAACATTGATCTAAATACTTGACAGATACATCAATGCTTTGAATCCTCACAGCAACCCTCTGAGTTTGGTATTATGATTATTTCCATTTTACATGAGGGAAAGAGAGATGGAGGAAACTACCTGAGATCACACAGCTAGTAAGTGGCGGTCCTATGAACCCAGACAGTCTAGTTCCAGAGTCTGGGCTCTGAAACTTTATGATATATGGTCTCCTTCAGAACATTAGGAAGAGGAGGTGAGAGAGAAGCCCAAGAGGTGGTTCAGGCACATTGCTGCCTCTGCTGACAATCGGATCTGATGGGACAGGTATATAAAAGTTCATTCTTCTATGTACTTACAAGCAGAAGACTTGGCCATGTGTCATTACTTGACACGCAGGTGAGAATAACAGTGATACTTTATTTGTCCTTCCATTCTCTCGGAAAAATACCTTTTGTGTTTTTTCTTAGAATGAAAAAGTAATGTATGCTCATTGCAGAAAGGCTGAAAAGTTTGGGGGTAATTTTAAAACTCTAAACACTTTCAAAATTCTATTTATCAACAACTTCTTCTTGTGAGTCTATATCAAGAATCAATTCTTTGGTCAGCCTTGAAATCAATGAGTACGGTGGCTGCCATTTCAACCACCACCAATAATATAACAGGTTACAAATGGTCCAGGATGACGTGTGTGATACGTAGAGGAACACATGTTGAGAATGTGTAAGATGTTGAAACATAACCATGACAGTTCCTCTACAAATTATTTTTAAGTAACTTTTTGTATGTTACCTAAATAATATAGTTCTTGAGCAATAAATTCTTTTAATAGAGTTTAACCCTGGGTCACCCAGAAAAATCTTATCCACACAGCTTTTTAGTAGGTGCATGCTGCCCCATAACTCAAAATAATTGATAGCCTCAAACCCCAGCTTTATAAAATTTCATATTTTCTGTAAAATTATCTTTTTTGTACTTATGCTTCTTTGTTATGGACTGAATTGTATGCCCCCAAATTCATATGTTGAATCCTAATCCCTAATGTGGTAACATGTGGAGAGAGGGCATTTAGAGAGGTAATTAAGGGTAAATGAAGTTGTAAGGATGCAGCGCTTATCCTATAGAATTGGTGACCTTATAAGAAGAGGAAGAGATGCTAAGTGTGCACGCACACAGAGGAAAGCTCATGTGAGGACACAACCAAAAAAGTGGCTGTCCACAAGCCAGGAAGAGAGCTCACACCAGAAACCGACCCTGACAGCACCTCGATCCTGGACTTGCAGCCTCCAGAACTGTGAGACAGAAAAATTCTGTTGTTTAGCCCATTCAGTTTATTGTATTTTGTCATGGCGGCCCGAGCAGATGAATACAGTTTCCCGTAATAACGGAAAATAAACAGGTTCAAGAACCTGTCTGTCCCTGTCTCACTCACCCACGATGTAGGACGCAGGGTCGAACTGGTCCCTGGGGCTAGCGAGGGTGGGGATGAGCCACGTCAGCGCGGCACTCTTCTCACAGTACTGGTCCTGGACAAAACCTCTGATCTGAGCGTAGTAGGGTTTTCCATCTTGTTCATCGATTACAGAAACAACATCTCCAATCTGGTAATAGACTCCCTGGGAGAAACAGAAGATAAGCCTATATTTAAAAAAACAGAACACCACTACAGGTGCAAACTGAAACTTCCTTAATATGAAAAGTTTCCAAGCGGTCAACAGAAGGTCTCTGAGATGGTCTGATGCGTTGACATTTACACGGTTGTGATTGATGCCAATTCCAAAGCTGTTTCTTTTTTCTGTCTTTGGCTGTGCTGGGGTTTGGCTGCTGTGCACTCCTCACTGGGGCCTGTGGGCTTTCTCCAGCTGTGGTGCACAGGCTCTCTTGTTGCAGCCAAAGGGCTTCTTATGGTGGTGTGTGGCCTCAGCAGTTGCAGCACATGGGCTCTCTAACTGTGGCTCACTGGCTTAGCTGCCCCTAGGCGTATGGGGTCTTATTTCCCTGATCAGGGATCAAACCTGAGTCCCTTGCACTGGAAGGCAGATTCTCAATCAATGAACCCCCAGGGAAGTCCCTAAAGTTGTTTCAATTTTGAATGAAAAAAACTTCACATACACATGATGACTTGCAGCTGGAGAAAACATTTGTTTACAAAAATAATTTTATATCACAATAGTACAATCCCTACTTTTTTTTGCCAGAACCACTGCACTGGACAAAGTTAAGTGACTTGCTAAAAGCTCCCTAAGGCAGCACTGCAGCCGAGGCGCCTACACCAGCTCAGGAGTCTATCTCTGTACAGTCCTGAAAAGCAGTGCTTTTATCAAGACAACTTCACCTCTCCCCCTCACCATGGGTTTCCAGGAGCAGCCAGTCCCCACTACTGCCCTTCTCCTCTCACTTCTTGAAGGCATTTTTGAACCTCTGTGCCCACTCCCATCTCTGTGTCAGGCTCCATCCTCTATTTGTCCAAATCTCTCCTCTCCCTCCTTAGCCGTCAGTGTTGTCAGGTTGACTAGGATGGCTCGTTGCCCTGGCTCCACACCACACATTTGGATTTTAAAAACAATTCCCATAATCTACATTAAAAAATACTTAAAATCTTCATATAGTATTTCCATAGGCAACTTCCTCTCCCCACTCAGCTCTGGATGTTACATAATAGCCATGTATGGGGGAAAAGAGCTTAGAAAGGAACAAAAAACACAGTCGCACCTTATAGAGAGTAGCGAAGACCTTTAGACTAACCCGATATTTTAGTACCACATTATGCCTTCCAGGCAGAGAAGGCAATGGCACCCCACTCCAGTACTCTTGCCTGGAAAATCCCATGGATGGAGGAGCCTGGTAGGCTGCAGTCCATGGGGTTGCTAAGAGTAGGACACAACTGAGCGACTTCACTTTCACTTTTCACTTTCATGCATTGGAGAAGGAAATGGCAACCCACTCCAGTGTTCTTGCCTGGAGAATCCCAAGGACAGAGGAGCCTGGTGGGCTGCCGTCTATGGGGTCGCACAGAGTCGGACACGACTGAAGTGACTTAGCAGTAGCAGTATGCTTTCCAGGTGGCTCAGGGGTAAAGAATCCACCTGCATTGCCAGAGATGGAGGTTCAGTCCCGGGTGGGAAGACCCAGTAGAGGAGCATGTAGCAAACCACTCCAGTACTCTTGCCTCGGAAATCTCATGGGCAGAGCGTGGCAGGTTACAGTCGTCACAACAGAGTTGGATAAGTGACTAAACAACAACAAAAACACAATACATTCAAATCTTCCTTCAATAACTCTGATGCTCACCTTGTAGAAGATTGATTCTGCAGTGATTATGGTGGAAACGGACTCAGGAGCTTTGATGGGCTATGAAAAAACAGAAGTAAAAATATTAGCACATTCATTGTATGTGTGTGGGTGTGTGTGTAGTGTGTATGTGTATGTGTGTGTGGTGTGTATAGGCATTTTTCCAGCCACATATGAGTTCTGTAATCTGAGAAACACTAAAGTTGTTTGGTGACAAGAACTGCAGTGTTAAAAAAAATAAAAATCTTCTGAACATTGCAACAAAGCATGGTCTGAATATTTCTGCTGTTATTTCCGTTACCTTTAGCTTAAAAATTGCTGAGAATCAAAGGACAAGCTCCTGATTATGTGGCTGAGACCTAACAGAACCCTTCTCAGAGCATTATTGCACGTAACAATCTAGTTTTAAAAAGTATCTGTGGCTTTAATGGCCTGAGCATGACAGAGGTGGAAATAACAAACAAGTCTCTTCAAAGACATTTTCCATCTCAACTTAACTATAGCTATGATAATATCATCAGAACTAGTTTTCTAACAAGTCTGAACCAAGGCCAAAGGAGGCTTTCTTGGGAGTTGCTGGTCATTTGCCACCAATCACCATCGAAATTCCTTCTTAAGCTATAATACACACTTTTATGCCACAACACAGTAACTAGGGCTTCCCAAATATGTCTTGATATCATCCTTGAAGAAAGTGGTTGCCAGAGAAATCGATATTAAAATACTTTCAGAAAACATATTCCACCATACATAAGAGGAAAACTATAATCAAGTATTCACATATTTTGTCTAGTCAATAATCACATTTTAGAAAACAAATTTATTAAAATCCTAATAAATTAGAAGCAACAATGGCACCCCACTCCAGTACTCTTGCCTGGAAAATCCCATGAACGGAGGAGCCTGGACGGCTGCAGTCCATGGGGTCGCTGAGGGTCAGACACGACTGAGTGACTTCACTTTCACCTTTCACTTTCATGCATTGGAGAAGGAAATGGCAACCCACTCCAGTGTTCTTGCCTGGAGAATCCCAGGGACGGGGGAGCCTGGTGGGCTGCCATCTATGGGGCTGCACAGAGTCGGACACGACTGAAGCGACTTAGCAGCAGCAGCAAGGTCATATAAAAACACTTTTGGATATTGTCAAAATTACAGATCTTGGTGTCCTGGGTTCCCCCTCACCTTTGCTTAAATACTGGAGGGGTTTACATGACTTTCATTTTCAATCTGCATACTGAAAAAGACATGACTGAAGCGACTTAGCACTCTCAAGAAAAAGAATCCACAATCTGCACAAGGATATAACGCAAGACCTCTCTGAGGTTTTTAAATGAATACACCGAGCTTCAGAAAATGCCTTTACTGGTGAGTGAAGCATTTCTGGTCTGAAAGCAGAGAACCATATTGAGGTTTAAAAAAAAAACAAAAAACAGTATCGAATGCTTTGCCCAGTGTGTTTGACCACTGTCCCTTGTATTTACAAAATCAAAAGCTTTCAGTTACCCCAGCACAAACTTTTCAACGATCTACTTTCTTATAAAAGAAGAGATAAAGAAGATTTAGTAACACTTTTGATTCATATTCATCAAGTTGATCACTATAAATCAGTAAGAAACATTTTTGGGGGGCCATATAACAAGCAAATACGGAACTGAATGAATTCCAGTGTTATTATTTACTTAAAGCTTTATGGAAAAGAAAAAAAATGCCATGCCCACACCAAGAACTGTAACTCCATCTCATCTTTTGCATAGAGAACCCAATAAAATGTGCTCAAGATTTAGGTTTCTTTTAGAATCATGTTTTATGTTCCCCAGGGGGGATAAAAAACTAAAACAAGGAAAAGAGGATATCGTTAACTTTATAAAACAGTAAGGCTCCTAAAAGAGCTCCTTCCCTTTCTGAAAGCCTGGATCAGTCCCCAGAAGGCTACAGAAGAGCTGCCAAGCGCAGAGTCCAAGTTCAGTGGTGAGAGATGAAGGCGGTGGTTGGTCACACTACACACAATGCCACAATTACAGTACAAGACACTGTCCACAATCATCTTACATTTTTTAATTTAAAAATATGTCTTCTCCCTTTCCCTTTAGTGGAAACTTTCTTTTCAGCAGCTGGAGCAGATTTGTATTTAGTGTTTCTGAGCCGAGCGGACCTCCTGTGAATTTCCTGCTTACTCTGTTACATAAACAAAGAACAAAAAAAAGAGAAATAAAAAGTGTAGAAAGGTTGCTGTCCTGATACAACCATCTTACAAGGATCCCAGAGTATGCACTTTAAACGAACATTTACAAATAAATTAAGAGTGCAACTTTTCTTTTCATGCTGGGTAATAATCAAACGAACTGGCTTAATTTAAAAAGGGAGAGCCACAGGCAAACATCTCCAGAGACTCCAAAAAACGTGTTAACTACTTGTAAAAGGGCAAAGGGCAGCAAGAGGAGTCAGTCTACGCCAAGGTAAGACCATTCATCGGTTGCGTTTATAACACAAAATTCCTTAAAAACTCAACTCTCCTAAGCCAGAGAATGGGTGTGGTATGCCACCTCCTGCCGTGTAACACTTATGTTACTACTGAAAATGACCTGATAATCTTAATAACATGACATTATGACAAAGAAAACTTTATTAACAAAGAGGCCCAGTAGCCGTGACCCTGTACGTAACGTACGTAAGTACCCTCAGATGTCCGGGTGCTACCAAAAGTATCACAGGGGAGGGATTTCTGAGGGGTTTTTCCTCTTCTTGCTTCTCTAGACTTTAAACTTCTCATGAGAAAAGGGGCTGAGAAGGGGTCAAACCAACGACGACCTTCCTGTCGCGGACGGGAGGGGGCGGCCCGGCCCAGTTTGCCCGGAGGGCGCCGCCCGGCCCGCGCCGCGTCGGCCTCCGCCCGCGGGAGGGGCCGCAGGGGCTCACCTGCTTGCCGCCCCCGCCCCCGTTGCTCTGCGGAGGGGCGGCCGAGGTGCTGGCGAAGGTCGCGGCGCCGAAGCCACCCCCTGTGCCGCCGCCGCCGCCCCCTGTGCCGCCGGCCGCCCCCGGGCAGGAGCCCCCGCCGCCTGCGCCGCCCCGGCCTGTGCAGTGGTGGCAGAGGATCTCCCCCTGCGGGCCCTTCTTCCACATGGAGGACGACGTGGTCTTGCAGACGCTGCAGGTGGGCTTCAGGCCCAGCGGCATGGTGGCCGGCTCGGGCGGCCCCCGCGGGCGCAGCGACACGGGAATGGCGACCGCCGACCTCGGCGGCCCGCGGGCCGGCCCGCCACTCCCACTGACAGAAGAGCGGCGCGGGCGCGGCGCCGAGCTGCCCAAGCCGAGACCGGGCCGCGGCCGCCGCCCCCTGGAGGCAGGAAGCCGGTTCCGCCCGCTCCACAGCCAGCTCCACGCTCGGCAGCCCGAGGCGCCAAGAGGCGAGGCGGGGCGGGGCGAGGCGGGGCGGGGCCTGGGAGGACAGCCTTGCCTCGTCCTTAGGGGGCTTCCGGTGATGGGCGGGGCGGGGCGGGGCGGGGCCTGGGAGGACACCCTTGCCTCGGCCTTCGGAGGCTTCCGGTGATGGGCGGGGCCGTACACTGGTCGCCCGCCTGACCGGAAGTGCCTTGCCCGGAATTACCGGGACTGCGGGGAGGTTCACGCGCTTTTCGGCCTTTTAGGCCTACGATTGACTTATAAAATACAGGACGCCTAAGTGAATCTAAATTCCAGATAAGCAGCTAGTAACTTACTAAAGCCAATGTATCCTATGCAATGTTCGTTGTTTATCTGAATTCAAATTTAAGTGGGCAGCCTGTATTTTTAATTTTCCAAGTCCGGCACTCCTACTTAGGACCTCTTTACACTCTTTAAAATTATAATTTACACCCCCATATACGTTTGATTATAAGGGACATTTGAGTATTAGGAGTTGAAACATTTTAAAGCCCTGGAGACCATGCATACGTTCATTGGCACTTGAGTGGCGGTGTCATCTTGAGTCCTATAGCCTCTGAGCATTAGGCCGGGGAGATAGTGCTGGTTTGGCATTGTTGGGAGGCAGATTTGGCCCCGAGAACCTCCAGAAAGGGTCTTGGGAGCTCCCTGGTCCGCACTTGGGAACAGCTGACCTAAGACAAGGGCATCATGAGAGTCCAGCCTTCTCAATTAATGCCGCTGGTCAGTACCAGCCTGGCCAGGGAAACGAGTCTCTACCCAGCCTCTCTCAGTGGAGCGGTGGTTGCCTGCCTCTCTTGGTGATCCTGGGTTTCCTAGGCTTGAAGTTCTCTCCCATCTCTTGATGAATATGTTGGTGGAGGGATGTGGGAGGAAGAAGAAAGCTTTATTGACTGCCTTATCAAGTTGTTAAACTGCATTTAGGGCTTCTGCCGATTGTGGTTTAAGATATTATCCCTATTTTACTCTTAACTGATGATCAACAGAGGAACTGTGATTTGGCCTAGATGCCCGGTTGGACACTGGTCTTGGAAGCACATCTGGACAGGGCTCTGCTGCAGCCCTGCGTCCTGAGTTGCGGCTCTGGTCATCCTGGCTCTGAGTCTAGGGTTCCCCAATAGTGGCCACCTCATGCAAAGGGTTGACTCATTGGAAAAGACCCTGATGCTGGGAGGGGTTGGGGGCAGAAGGAGAAGGGGACAGCAGAGGATGAGATGGCTGGATGGCATCACTGACTCGATGGACGTGAGTTTGAGTGAACTCCAGGAGTTGGTGATAGACAGGGAGGCCTAGCATGCTGTGATTCATGGGGTAGCAAAGAGTCAGACACAACTGAGCGACTGAACTGAACAGTACCACAAAAAATTAACTACATTTCAGACTGTTATTGGGTATAAGAGCAATTGTGAAAGTGGCTGAGAATAGGTACACAGTGTGGTCTCACTGTAGAAGACTGCGCTCTGTGAGAGGCATCTAGATATTAAATTCTATGCTTCCTAATATATCTCTGCTGCTAGTACACCTGTGTTCGCACCACCTCCTGTGAGATTACTGCCTCTCATTCACGGAAAACTTTGGCCCCTGACTCACCAGGTTCCTCTCCACCAGAGACACCATCCTGTCTGGGACCCACATCCACATGTATAACCATTCAGTGTCCTCTTTTCTCCATTCCTCCTCATTCCAACATCTCCATCTCCTGTCCTTGTCAGCTCCCATAGCTCCTGGTTACACCCTCTACCCTTCTGAGACCATCAGAAAGAACCACATTTTTTCCTTGGTTTTTAAAAAAAAATTTTTACAACCTTTTAAAATTAAGTATAATACACATACTGTAAAGTATCCAAATGCATCTAAATACAGCTTATCACAAAGTCACTGCACTGGGCCAACCAAATCAAGAAATAGAACATTAGCCCCTCACATGCTCTTTATCCAGAGATCACCACTATACTGATTTTTAATAGATTTTGTGGCTTCCCTTTGTCAGGGTAAGGAAGGTCCCATCTATCCCTGTTTTCATCATGAATGTGTAGAATTTTATCCAACAGTTTTCTGTATGAGATGATCATAATGCTTTTCCTCCTTTTTGAAAAATCGTTTATTTTTCCTCTGTCAGGTCTTTGCCACTGTGTGTGGACTTTCTCTAGCTGTGGAGTGGAGGCTGCCCTCCAGCTGTGCATGGGCTCCTCCTTGCCCAGTGGCTGCTCTTGTCACAGAGTGCAGGCTCTAGAGTGCTCAGGCTTCATAGTTACGGCATGTGGACTCAACAGTCGTGGCTCATGGGCTCTAGAGCTTGGGCTCAGTGGTTGTGGTACATGGGCTTCGTTGTCTGTGGGATCTTCCCAGGCCAGGTATCGAACCCGTGTCATCGGTATTGGTGGCAGATTTTTATCCACTGTACCACCAGGCAAGTCCTGCTTTTTCTTGTCTGTTAATAATGTGAATTCAGGTTTCTGAATGTTAATACTGCCACTTAATGGAATGAATCTAGCTTGGCTATTGTGTACTGTCTTTTCACATATTGCTGGATTACTTTACTAATATTTAAGATTTTTGTATCTATGTTCATGAGTGAGATAGGCTTATAATTTTCCTTTCTTGTAATATTTTTGTCAGACTTTGGCAGCAAGATCATGTCAGCCAAAGAAAGGACTTCGGATTTTATTCTCAGTGAGATGGGAAACCAAAGCTCTTCTATTAATATTTACTGATATGAAAAGATTTCAGATATAAATTTTCAGAGGGGAAAAAGCAATGTATAGGACAGTGCATAGAACATGATCACTGTATGTAAACTAAATATCTGTGTACATGGTGTGTACCTGTTTTAGTTATTCAGGAAAAAAATTGTTGCTAATTGATGCACAGAGGTGGTGAGGCAGGCTTACACTTTTCTTTTTACACCCTTTTTTTTCTTTTATAACAGCTTTAGCTACACAAAACAGTCCACCCTTTTATTTTAAAGTATACAATTCAGTGGGTTTTAATATATTCACAGATTTGTACAACTATCACCACTATCTAATTTTCGAACATTTTCATCAGTCCAGATAGAAACTATCCATTAAGTAACCATTAAGTAGTCAAAGGGTTAAGTCAAATCTCCCCCAACCACTAATCTACTTTCTTTCTCTGTGGATTTGCCTGTTCTGGACATTTTGTGTAAATGGAATCACACAATATGTGGCCTTTTGTTTGCACCTTTTTATCATTTGAAATATTTCTTACCACACTGTGTTACTTTTATTTTTAAAAAGAGGAAAAAGTTTCAAAAGGAAAAGAAGGAAATTGGTGGTTTCTGGGTCCTAAAAATCCTCTGCCAGCTGGAGGTGGCAGGTCACAGCAGACAGTATCTAGTCAAGGACTGGCAAGCAGACCTCCTCTCAGCATCTCAGTCCCTTGTCTGTAAATTGGGGAGGGTATGACCCACCCCAGGGCTGCAGCAAGATTTGATCAATTATCACGCCTGGCACATAGTTCTCAGTCAAAACGTAGGGCTTGTCTTCCAAGCAGCAAAGCTATAGTGTCTCAAAGCTCCTATGCAGATGTACTGGAGTGTTAACAGAATAGACCAGTGTGCTGCAAGGAGAAATAGGACTAGGTAATGGGTAGGGGGAGGGGGTGGGGTCAAGTTGGGAGGTGAGAGAAATGGGCGGGAGAGAAGGATTCAGGATGACACTGTCAGTGAAAGCTCTGACCCAGTCCTGCTCCCTCATGGGCGCCTCAGCAAGAGCCGGAGCCACTACTGGCCAGGCCAGGGCTCCCTGAGGCACCACGGGAGATCTCAGATTGACAGAAGGAGAGCGAGAGACCTAGCTTGGACTCAGGGGAAAGAGACGATTTGGTGCCTATGGGATGTATGAGAAAATTCTGCAGGTGGAATGTGTCTGTCTGTATGTATGTTTGTGAGTGTGCAAGCTGTGAACACAAAAATGAATACCTCCCAAGATCTTAACATTCACACTATGGGAAAGAAATAAAGCTGAGCTCCCCGGGGGATTATCATTGTCAACGTGTGATCTAATTTGCATGATTTAGGTGCTGCATGCTACATTAATTAAAACTCTTTTTAAAAATGCATAAAATATATTCCAGGGCCTGTTTCAAACAGATGCAGTTCACCACATTTTGTATCTTGGTTGCGTTTGGAAGGCAGAGTTCCTTGTCCAACCACACCCTTGTCCTGCATACCTCAAGGGCACACAGCCCCTGAGTCTCCTTTACCTGCCTGTCAAATGAGGGTAATGAGAGAGCACATCTCCTGGGTTAGTGGGAGGATTCAGTGAGTTAGCACAAGTGAGGTGGTAACAACTCTTCCGCCTGGTCACTGCTTGATTTCATGCCAGTCCTAAGGCTAATAAGACAGGAGGAGGCATTCTTTTGACCAGGTTGGTCAAATGTATACCCCTCTCCCCCACCTACAGTCTTGGAAAAAGTGTAATTAACTCAAGTTGCCTATTAACATTGACAAACTAGAGAAAGAATGTGTGTGGACTGGACAGGGTGAGACCTATGGAACTGCCAGAAGAGAGAGGGCCAGGGCAGGTGTTCCTGCTGACCTCGTCTTCAATCCTCAGGAGGGGTGTCATGGCAGCCCTGTCTCCCTCTGCAGTCACACCTTCTGTGCAATAACCCAGAACTTTCTCTCTGTTCTGTGTGTGGGGCCCCATGGTTCCCACGCCAATGCCTCAGTTCAGGGTGTTCTCCTTACCCGGAATATGGGTCCTCTCAAGGTGTCATAAGGACCCTATCCATCTTCCCAGAATCAGCTCAGGCATCACTTCCTCCAGGAAACCTCATGCCAGGAGTCACAGCCCTCCCCCGCCCCTACCGAACTAAGGAGCTGTTCCTTGCGGTGCCTTCTCCCTCCTCTTACCCTAGGGTGCACCTTCGTACCCTTGTCTCCTCCACTGCACCAGGAGCATGTTGAGGAAAGGAAGTCTGCCCTTTTCCTCTTTGTGTTTCTTCTACCTCCCCACATCTTGCATTGTTTGTTGTTGTTGTTTAGTCACTAAATCATGTCCAGCGCTTTGCAACCCCATGGACTGCAGCCTGCCAGGCTCCTCTGTCCATGAGATTTCCCAGGCAAGAGTACTGGAGTGGGTTGCCCATTTCCTCCTCCAGGTGCCCTTCCTAACCCAGGGATTGAACCCAAGTCTCCTGCATTGGCAGGCGGGTTCTTTACCACCGAGCCACCCAGGAAGCCTGCACTCAGTAGGTAGGCATCGATTAGCAGTCTAATGTGTGTGGATTAACATATCAGTCAGCCTTTTCTCAGCTGAATGAACAGCCTCGGTTCCAGGCGGTGCCTGCGCCCATTCCCCTCCTCACTGCCCCCACCTCATCGGTTGACTTCCCTCACCAACCAGCCTGCACCCGGCCTCCCTGGCTCCTCCCTGGCCTGCAGCCTGAGCAGGCATCCCCCTGCACCACAGTGGGCACTCAAGTTGCCCATTAACATCATCATCCACCACTCAGCACCAGCTGGATCACAAACAAGTCTTCCTTATTTGAAATAACCATGCGGGATCCCTGGTGGAGCTTCCTAAGCATCTTCCTCCTGTTTGGGAAAAGGTGATGATGTGGTGAGGAGGACACCTTGTCTTCTGGTTGCCTCTGCTAAGGCCTCGGGACCCTTCTTGACGCGGAATCAGTTTGGAGATGGCGGAACAGGCATCCCTGAGACTCAGCACGGAGTGCCTTGGCCATCACCGGCCACCAAGGGCCCAGCAGAGGGACCTGACTCAGAGCCCATCTGCCAGGCAGCGGGGGTCCTGGCCCACCCCGGCCTCCAACTGCCACTCCCCTAACTGTCACTCAGAACTTTGCTTCTCGGTACCCGCACCTGTGCCTGCCTGCCCTTCGAATGACTGCTGGCTCAGGAGCCAACACGGCTCTTTGAGGACTGGGTGAAAGCCACGTTGTGGGATTCAGGTATCCAACCGCTGTAGTTTATAAGGCAACCTCAGCTGTCTTTGACTCTTGTTCCTTTGGTTTTGGTCTCGAGAGCTCTTCGAATCTTGCTGCCTCTCCACCTTCTGATTTGCGGGATGGCTGGGGAACCAACTTGGTTGTTTGAGCATCTTTTAACCTTTCTCAGCTGTATGTGAAGACTGTGTTCCTCAGAGGAGTTCGGATTTTATCAAAAAGAGAAATATTTTATTTACCCGAGGAAATGAAACTATCTTTTTAATATAAATAATAAGTTTTCATTATAAAAATTCATACAATTCAGCATATCCTTCAATTCTGCTGTGTTAGTGATAACCCATTCCTCTGATGTTGGATATTTAGCCTGTTTTAAATTTTTTGGAGTTACAGTGACTGATATAATGAACTTCCTTACACATGTATTGTTGCCTGTTTGTGTGGGTATTTTTATGAGGGAAATTCCTAAAAATATAACTGTTGTGTCTAAAGTGGCACACATTTTAAATTGTGATTAATGTTGCCAAATTACTCACCCAAAAAAGTCTGCACACCTGCCAACTCCTGTGAAATTATGTTAGGGCTGATTTAGCCACTGGACACAGAAGATGCATTGCCGAGGGCCCACAATAGTTTTGGGGGTTATGAAAACTTTTAAAATTTCTTTTAAAATGAGGAGAAAAATGAATACAATAATAGTGAATATAAAATATACAGTGAATCCAGCCTGGATTATATTTTTTATACTAATGAAACCGTTAAAAAAAACTCCTTCATAGTTTATTATGGAGGTAGGACCCAGGAAGCCAAATATGTATAGGCCCCTTACCAGTCATAATGTGGCCCTGGCTTATCCATTTCTCCACATCCTTGCAATTCTGAGAATTCTCTTTTTAGTTTTTAACAGACTTTTATGCTAAACAAACAAAAAAAACATTTCACGATTGCATTTCTTTGACTATTTGTGAGGTGTGGTCTCCTAAGTTGATTGACCATTTAAATTTCCTGTATGAATTGCTTACTTATGTTCCTTTCCCATCCTTCTACTGACTTGCTCACCTTTTCCATGTTAAAAAGTTCTTTTTACATTATAGTAAATATTGCAAATTTTATTTTCAGAATTTTTCACTTCAGATTTGTTGGTATCTTTTTATGATGATATTTGAAGTGTTCCTGTACCCCAGACCTGTCAAGCATTTGTTTCATGGTATCATTCTTATAAAGGCTTATACAAATTTCATCGATATTTTCTTATTTGGCTATTAACATTTATTATAATCTTTCATTAATCTGCAATGAATTATTGTAAAAGATGTGAAATAGCTATTAAACTTTGTTTTCCAAGAATAGCTAATTGTTCTAATACCACGAGACAATGGAAATACCACCTTTACCAAATATTAAATTCTTACATACATGATTCTATTTCTTGAATCTCTTCCATCCTGTTGATCCATTTATCTGTTGCCCTGTGAACACTGCACTTTTAATTATTTAACTTTATTATATTTTTATTCCATTTTCCCTCTTACCCAAAATCCTCTTTCAAATTTTGTCTTGATTATTCTCACACATTTACTCTTTCTGGGGAGCTTTAGAGTTATGTTTTTAAGTACTGAAAAAAATTTCAATAAGTTTTGTAAAATTTAGAGATTAATTTGAGAAGGGATAACTGTATACAAGAGAGTCTGCCTCCCCAGGGGCATGGTATCTTGTTCACTTTCTTCAGATGCCAGTCCCACCTGGTCCATGGTTTGCCCAAGCCCTCACCATCTCATTCATCTCCTCAGACACTTCCATGGTTCCTTGTGGGGCAGGGGGCCGCTAGCAGGGGCCTGCCTGAGTCTGCATGTCCCCAAGAGGTGAATGGGGGCCTTTTCCTTTGCCATAAATGGTCTGCGTGGTACTAGTTTTCTGAGAACTCTGTTCTGTTGAGGAGTGCTGTGGCAAAGCCCGCCATAGTCTCTTACTGGATTTCTGGTCTCTGCTTCCACTTTTGCTTCCTCGGGTCCACTCTCCACACTGCGCTTCCTGTAACCTTTCTAGTCAGATCCCCACAACCTCCTGCTGGAAAACTTTCAGCGATCTCCCCATTGTATTAATTACTTATTGCTCCGGACACAAATTACAACAAATGTAACACCTTAAAACAACACAAAAATTTGTGATCTTAGAGTTCTGGAAGTCAGAGGTCAGAAATAAGTTTCACTAGGTTAAAATCAAGATACGTTCCTACAAATAGAATACATTCCCTGACCCTTTCCGACTCCTACAGGCCTCCTGCATCTCATGGCTCACAGCCCCTTCCTCCACCTTCATAGCCAGCCGCTGAATCCCTCTGGCCTGTGCTGCTTTCGTCCCGTCTCCGTCCTGACGCTGACCCTCCTTCCTCTTATAAGTATGGTGATCAGGACCCTTGTAAATCAGTTGGGCCCACCCAGATAGTCCCACCTCACACTCCTTAACTTATTCACGCCTGCAGTGTTTCTTTTGCCACACGAAGTAACCGGTTCACAGGTTCGGGGGTTAGGACGTGGATACCTGTGTGCGGGCGTGCCCAGTCTCTAAGTTGTGTCCGACTGTTTGTGAACCCATGGACTATAGCCCGCCAGGCTCCTCTGTCCATGGGATTTTCCAGGCAAGAATACTGGCGTGCGTTGCTTTGGGGGACCGCTATTCAACCAAGGCCTTCAGGATGAATTTGACTTGCCAGCCCCACAGCAATCTGCCGCCTCCACTCTCCTGTTTCTAACCTCGCTCTGCTTTCCCCTTCCAACTCCCTAATTCCATCCACATGAACTTCTTTCAGTTTCTGGAACCTGCCTCTCTGCTTCCTCCAGTCCTGGTCCAGACAGACTCCTCTGCCTCAGAAAACCTTCCCCTACCTCTTTACCTGACTGACTCCTCATCTCCCCACCTCGGCTTAAACCTCACTTTCTCTGGAGGCTCTTGACTGCCTCTTCTACTCCCTGCATCTTCTTCGACACTTTGTTACTCTCATAATATCCTCCATGTTTCTGGCCCTACTTCTATTGCCTTTTATATGATTGCTTATTTGATTATCTTCTCTCCCAAAATGTAAGCTCTTTAAGGGCGAAGGTGACAAGGGCAACTCAACGTAAGAGGGAGTTTATTCACTCACTGCAGAATAAATCTATAAACATATTCCTTTCACAATAGAAATAAAGTTATTTTAGTCTATAGTTCTCATATTAAAACTATTTGTTCATCATTTATTCAACCAGTATGGGTGGAGCAATGACTTGGAAACTACAGAGCAAAGGGAGTTAAAGAAAACACATCGTCTGATGTTATGAAGTTGCTAAGGTGGTAGTGGTACACTCATAAGGACCTGAATAACAGTGTTCCCTCTCCAGGAAAATGGACTTGGAGGTCAGTGAACCAATAGACTTTAGTTCTGGAGATCATCAGCATCTGGTTCGGAAAGCTGCAGATCCTTATACTGGGGGCAAGTCTGCTCGGTCCTATGGAACTGCACCTTCAACTCAGGAGCCACGACAAGCTCATGGAAATCCACACTCAAGAGCTGATAGGCGAGCAGATACCTATGTGGTACAGATTTCACCAGAGACTACTACAGACGACAACAACCCCGGCCCATTTTCAGAAACAGCTGTCCGCAGAGGTAAGAATAAAGAAATGGCCTTTTTGGAAGAGAACAGCAAAAGTTCTCTTAAAATATTTCCACAGGGTGGGTTGTAGGATTTAAATTTGCCTTTAGTTTTTCCCATCATGCTTTACCATGAAACAGGACATATGTAAGAACACATGGCTCCCCAAGTTTTCCAAGGCATTCATAAACTCATAATAGACATATTACGGTGAATAAATTGTGGTTTTCTTAAGAAATGTGAATTAGTCATTGAACACAGACTGTCTTAACTTACATACAAAGTGATACCATGATACTGTCTTTAGTTTTAAAGAATACTAATTCAGAGCCCTACATATTAATTCTATATCAGAAATACATTCAGGTGTAACAGAAGTCCAAAAACCTATGGCTTAAATAAATGAGAATTTTTTTTCTTTCATGAAATATGAAGTTGGAAGTTAAGCAATTCAAGGCAAATGCTGTAGGTCCCAGAAAACAATATGCCACGCTTAGGGCTTCTTCTAACTTCTTCTAACTCAAAGAAACTAAGCCATGCCGTGTAGGGCCACCCAAGATGGACAGGTCATGGTGGAGAGTTCTGACAGAATGTGGTCCACTGGAGGCGGGAATAGCAAACCACTTCAGTATTCTTGCCTTAAGAACCCCATGAACAGTATGAAAAGGCAAAAAGGTAGGACACTGAAAGATGAACTCCCCAGATTGGTAGGTGCCCAATATGCTACTGGAGATCAGTGGAGAAATAACTCCAGAAAGAATGAAGAGATGGAGCCAAAGCAAAAACAACATCCAGTTGTGGATGTGACTGATGATGTGGTCCGATGCTGTAAAGAGCAATATTGCATAGGAACCTGGAATGTTAGGTCCATGAATCAAGGCAAATTGGAAGTGGTCAAACAGGAGATGGCAAGACTGCACGTCGGCATTTTAGGAATCAGTGAACTAAAATGGACTGGAATCGGTGAATTTAACTCAGATGACCATTATATCTACTACTGTGGGCAAGAATCCTTTAGAAGAAATGGAGTAGCTACCATAGTGAACAAAAGAGTCTAAAATGCAGAACTTGGATGCAACCTCAAAAACAACAGAATGATCTCGGTTCATTTCCAAGGCAAACCATTCAATATCACAGTAATCCAAGTCTATGCCCCGACCAGTAACACTGAAGAAGCTGAAGTTGAACGGTTCTATGAAGACCTACAAGACCTTTTAGAACTAACACCCAAAAAAGATGTCCTTTTCATTATAGGGGACTGGAATGCAAAAGTAGGAAGTCAAGAAACACCTGGAGTAACAGGCAAATTTAGCCTTGGAGTATAGAATGAAGCAGGGCAAAGGCTAATAGAGTTTTACCAAGAGAACGCACTGGTCATAGCAAGAACCCTCTTCCAACAACACAAGAGAAGACTCTACACATGGACATCACCAGATGGTCAACACCGAAATCAGATGGATTATATTCTTTGCAGCCAAAGGTGGAGAAGCTCTATACAGTCAGCAAAAACAAGACCGGGAGCTGACTGTGGCTCAGGTCATGAACTCCTTATTGCCAAATTCAGACTGAAATTGAAGAAAGTAGGGAAAACCACTAGACCATTCAGGTGTGACCTAAATCAAATTCCTTATGATTATACAGTGGAAGTGAGAAATAGATTTAAGGGACTAGATCTGATAGACAGAGGGCCTGATGAACTATGGATGGAGGTTCATGCACTTGTACAGGAGACAGGGATCAAGACCATCCCCAATAAAAAGAAATGAAAAAAAGCAAAATGGCTGTCTGGGGAGGCCTTACAGATAACTGTGAAAAGAAGAGAAGCTAAAGGCAAAGGAGAAAAGGAAAGATATACCCATTTGAATGCAGAGTTCCAAAGAACAGCAAGGAGAGATAAGAAAGCCTTCCTCAGTGATCAATGCAAAGAAATAGAGGAAAACAACAGAATGGGAAAGACTAGAGATCTCTTCAAGAAAATCAGATATACCAAGGGAACTTTTCATGCAAAGATGGGCTCAATAAAGAACAGAAATGTTATGGACCTAACAGAAGCAGAAGATATTAAGAAGAGGTGGCAAGAATACACAGAAGAACTGTACAAAAAAGATCTTCACAACCCAGATAATCACAATGGTGTGATCACTGACCTAGAGCCAGACATCCTGGAGTGTGAAGTCAAGTGGGCCTTAGGAAGCATCACTACAAACAAAGCTAGTGGAGGTGATGGAATTCCAGTTGAGCTATTTCAAATCCTAAAAGATGATGCTCTGAAAGTCCTGCACTCAATATGCCAGCAAATTTGGAAAACTCAGCAGTGGCCACAGGACTGGAAAATGTCACCTTTTGTTCCAATCCCAAAGAAAGGCGATGCCAAAGAATGCTCAAACTACTGCACAATTGCACTCATCTCACAAGCTAGTAAAGTAATGCTCAAGATTCTCAAGCCAGGCTTCAGCAATACGTGAACCATGAACTTCCAGATGTTCAAGCTGGTTTTAGAAAAGTTAGAGGAACCAGAGATCAAATTGCCAACATCTTCTGGATCATCGAAAAAGCAAGAGAATTCCAGAAAAACATCTATTTCTGCTTTATTGACTATGCCAAAGCCTTTGTCTGTGTTGATCACAATAAACTGTGGAAGATTCTTCAAGAGGTGGGAATACCAGACCACCTGACCTGCTTCTTGAGAAATCTGTATGCGGGTCAGGAAGCAACAGTTAGAACTGGACATGGAACAACAGACTGGTTCCAGATAGGAAAAGGAGTACATCAAGGCTGTATATTGTCACCCTGCTTATTTAACTTATATGCAGAGTACATCATGAGAAACGCTGGGCTGGAAGAAGCACAAGCTGGAATCAAGATTGCCGGGAGAAATATCAATAACCTCAGATATGTAGATAACACCACCCTTATGGCAGAAAGTGAAGAATTAAAGAGCCTCTTGATGAAAGTGAAAGAGAGTGAAAAAGTTGGCTTAAAGCTCAACATTCAGAAAACTAAGATCATGGCATCTGGTCCCATCACTTCATGGCAAATAGATGGGGAAACAGTGCCTGCCTTTATTTTTCTGGGCTCCAAAATCACTGCAGATGGTGACTGCAGCCATGAAATTAAAAGACTCCTTGGAAGGAAAGTTATGACCAACATAGACAGCATATTAAAAAGCAGAGACATTACTCTGCCAACAAAGGTCCATCTAGTCAAGGCTATGGTTTTTCCAGTAGTCATGTATGGATGTGAAATTTGGACTATAAAGAAAGCTGAGTGTCAAAGAGTGAATGCTTTTGAACTGTGGTATTGGAAAAGACTCTCGAAAGTCCCTTGGACTGCAAGGAGATCCAACCAGTCCATCCTAAAGGAGATTAGTTCTGAGTGTTCATTGGAAGGACTGATGTTGAAGCTGAAACTCCAATACTTTGGCCACCTGATGTGAAGAGCTGACTCGTTTGAAAAGACCCTGATGCTGGGAAAGATTGAAGGCGGGAGGAGAAGGGGACGACAGAGGGTGAGATGGCTGGATGGCATCACCAACTCAATGTTCATGAGTTTGAGTAAACTCCAGGAGTTGGTGATGGACAGGGAGGCCTGGCCTGCTGCAGTCCATGGGGTTGCAAAGTCGGACACGGCTGAGTGAATGAACTGACCTGAGGCCTTCTTAGGACCTGGATGACTTGATGATGGACTCTGAGCTTCAAACTTCATTGCTGTCTTCCCATGGCCCTCACCCTCTACCTTGTTACTGGAAAGATGCCTTTTGAAACTCTAGTTGGCAGCTGAGTCACCAATGGCCTTTATGACTCCCTGACATGGATAGAACTTTGTGTTGGTTGTTAGTTTTCTTCTTTTGCCTTGAATTTCTCATCACATGGAACTGGGTCCCAAGAAGAGGTAGACCAGATGGACAAGCCCCAGTGTATAAGCAGTTGATGAAGCTTCTGCTAGTCAAGCCAGTGCTAATGTTTCACTGGCCAACATGTCATGTGGCCAAGCCCAGCGTCAGTGTGGGAGGGAACTACACAGGCTTTGCCCATTATAAATTCTTATTTGTCTTCTTGTAATTGGAGTGTAAGTGTTCTTCATGTACTAGATCACTTTACAGATACATGATATGCAAATACTTTCTCCCAGTTTGTGGGATTTTTTTTTTTTTTTCACTTTCTTGATGGTGTCATTTGAAGCACAAAGCTTTTGCATTTTTTTTAAAGTGAGAATTCTTTTTTTTAAATTAATTTATTATTATTATTTTTGGCTGTGTGGGATCTTCATTCCTGCCCATGGTCTTTCTCTAGTTATGGCAAGTGAGGGCTACTCTGTTGTTGTGGTGGCTTCTCTTGCTGCAGAGCTTGGGCTCTAGATGCAGGGGCTTCGGTAGCTTAGTTGGTGCACAGGCTTAGTTGCCCCACAGCATGTGGACTCTTCCTGGACGAGGGATCGAACCAGTGTCCCCTGCATGCAGGCAGATACTTAACCAATGGACCACCAGGGGGATTCAAATCCACTTTTGATGAAATCCAACTTTTTTTTCCCCTTTGCTTGTGTTTTAGGTATCATTATCTAAGAAAACATTGCCTAATCCATGCTCACAAAGATTTACACCTATACTTTCTTCCAAGAATTATATTTCTTGTTTATGTTTATGATCGATGTTTAGTCTTTGTGTGTATGTGTGTGTGATATGCCCAAATTCATCATTTTGTATGCATATGTCCAATTGTCCCAGCACCATTTGCTCAAAAGACGCATCTTTCTCCACTGAATTGTCTTAGTATGTTTATTAGAAATCAATTGGCCACATTTGTGGTCAGTTCCACACATGTAAGGGACTGTTTTAGGGCTCTCAATTCTATTTCATTGATCCATATGGTCTAGTCTAATAAGGCTGGGTCACATTTAGTACCTATTCTCTTATAGTTCTTGATACATACTAGATGTGGATTTAACCCACTCCAGTACTCTTGCCTGGAAAATCCCATGGACGGAGGAGCCTGGTGGGCTGCAGTCCATGAGGTCGCTAAGAGTCGGACACGACTGAGTGACTTCACTTTCACTTCTCACTTTCATGCATTGGAGAAGGAAATGGCAACCCACTCCAGTGTTCTTGCCTGGAGAATCCCAGGGACGGGGGAGCCTGGTGGGCTGCCGTCTATGGGGTCGCACAGAGTCGGACAGGACTGAAGCGACTTAGCAGCAGCAGCAAGTAGATACTTTAATGCAGTAGCACACACACTTGGGGATATATGTTCTGGCATATCTCAGTGCTATTTCTTTATTGTCACACTTCCAATGCACAGAAGCTGCCCAGCAGAAGGACACATTGACAATCCTATAAGTCAACTTTAAGCAGCATTCTTTTTTTTTCCTTTTAAAATTGGGATTGTTGTTCAGTCACGAAGTCGACTGTTTGCAACCCCAGGGACTGAAGCATGCCGGGCTTCCCTGTCCCCCACTAACTCTCAGAGTCTGTCCAAGTTTATGTCCATTGAATTTGTGATGCTATCCAACCATCTCAGTTTCTGCCACCCTTTTCTCCTTTTGCCTTCAATCCTTCCCAGCATCAGGGTCCTTTCTAATGAGTCAGCTCTTCGTATCAGGTGACCAAAGTATTGGAGCTTTGGCTTCAGCATCAGTCCTTCTAATGTGTATTCAGGGTTGATTTCCTTTAGGATTGACTGGTTTGATCTTGCTGTCCAAGGAACTCTCAAGGGTCTTCTTCAGCACAGTTAGAAAGAATCAATTCTTTGTCGCTCAGCCTTCTTTATGGTCCAACTCTCACATCCATACATGACTACTGGAAAGACCAGCTTTGACTGTATGGACCTTTGTTGGCAAAGTGATGTCTTTACTTTTTAATACACTGTTTAGGTTTGTTATAGCTTTCCTTCCAATAAGCAAGCGTCTTCTAATTTCATGGCTGCAGTCACCATCCACAGTGATGGGATAAGTTGGGAGAAGCCCACAGAGAAGCAAATGGTCATTACCAATGCCATATTTGGAGGGCTCTGGAAAAACCCATGTAGTTAGCTGGAAGTAAACATAGATGCTAACACACCCTGAACTCCGCTTTGGCATGCTACTTGCTTGAAACTCCTTGGTTATACTTACCATTAGTCAGATTATGCAGTTTCTGCACAAGTAGGAGGGAAGGGAGTTGCTAAAGACAGGGAGTGGGGAGAGAAAAGTGGTGGAGCAGCCCTGCAGACTCCCTGCAGAGGGGTGAACGCCCTCTCCCCCAGCAGTCCCTGTGCGTCACTGGCTCTGTCTATGCAGGGATGCTGCTGGGTCCCTAAGGATGGGCTGGTGACATTCTGAGATTCTCAGGTCACTTTTGTTCCTTAGGAGGATGGAGTGTGCACAATACGGAATCAAACCCCTGAATTTGGTCTTTAGATTGTGGGGGCTCTTATGGATAAACCCTTGGATCTCCACTAAAATGCCTCTTACAGTCTGGACTGAGTCTTTTCTGAGAGTTCTGCAGAGCTGTACTGTCACACCATTGGCCAGCTCTAAACTCACACTCCCTCTCCTGTCCTCAAGAAAATCAGAGGAGAAATTTATTTCACTAAGTGTCAAAAATAGGTAGTTACACTTTATACTTTTACTTTTGAATACTGTCTCATAAAAATAAGTTTCTGTCTCCTCAGCTTTCATCGTAAAAGTGTTATTCCTCCTGTCCATTCAGCTTCTGATCACTGGGGCAATCGTCAGCCTGTTTGTTTTCTGGTAGGTCTTCATTACTGATGTAGATGACCTATTAAGTTGCCCACGTTAATTCTCACTATTTAGCTTGACTGAATTTTGATCATTAAAAAATTATCTATTTTTTCCGTAATCATTCATGTGTATATGTGCTCAGCTGCATCTGACTGTGACCCCATGGACTGTAGCCCTCCAGGCTCCTCCATCCATGGGATTTTCCAGGCAAGAATACTGGAGTGGGTTGCCACTTCCTTCTCCAAGGGATCTTCCCAACCCAGGGACCGAATCTGTATGTCTTGTGTATCCTGCATTGACAGGCGGGTTCTTTTCCACTGGGCCACCTGAGAAGTCCAACCATTCATAGGATATACCATTTCTATGGCTTTGTTTTTCTGAGGCAACTCCTAGACCAAAGTGTTAGTAGATTTCTAGAGTTTCACTTTAACTTCCTAAGCCAAAAAACTTTTCCCTTACTCTTATTTTGGGTACTATTTTCTTTTTTATTTTCCCTGAGCTATTTCCACAGACAAAATGGAGTAAAGGCAAAAAGGTGAGATTGTGAAGGCCTTGAAGGCTAGATCTCTGTTAAATGCAGAAATTATTTCAGGGAGTATGATCCATCACTGCTTAAACTCATCCTTTGGAAATCTATATTTTAGACAAATATATGAGAATTTTATTACTTTTGTTTATATACATATCTCAGTATTTTAAAATAAAATCGTCACTGGGACATTTGCATTTATGCAAATTTCACTTACTACTTATGACTGTCCTTTTTATGACCCTATTTTTAGAAGTAAGATACAGTTTATCTTTATCTTACAGTTTAACAGTTATATGTTTCACTCTTTCCTTTCCCATCTGTCATTGTCAACTACTTAGGGTTTTCCCCCTTTCTTCTCATGAGATTGTTTAATTTATACTTAAATATTATACTAGTTAGCAAAATAAACTACTTATTGTGTAAGACAATATCTTTTTTTTTTTTTTAACCAGGAAGGCTTTACGATCTTGGGTGGTCAAGAATCCTTGGTTCACTTACACACTCTTGTAAGTATTATTGGATTAAATAAAAAGTGTTCTTTCTACTAGCTATTAGTTGACGTTCTTTATTGAAAATTAGGTAAAGGTAACAAGACTCTTGAGAGTCCCTTGGACTGCAAGGAGATCCAACCAGTCCATTCTGAAGGAGATCAGCCCTGGGATTTCTTTGGAAGGAATGATGCTAAAGCTGCAACTCCAGTACTTTGGCCACCTCATGCGAAGTGTTGACTCATTGGAAAAGACTCTGATGCTGGGAGGGATTGGGGGCAAGAGGAGAAGGGGACGACAGAGGATGAGATGGCTGGATGGCATCACTGACTCGATGGACGTGAGTTTGTTGGAACTCTGGGAGATGGTGATGGACAGGGAGGCCTGGCGTGCTGCGGTTCATGGGGTCGCAAAGAGTCGGACCACGACTGAGTGACTGAACTGAATTGAACTGAACATATTCTTGTAATGACAAAATTATAGAGATGAAAAACAAGCAAATTAGTAGTTGCTGGGAGTTAGGGCTTTATGAGTGCATGTGTATATGTGTGTGTTACCATAAAGGGATGGTACAATAGTTTAATGATGAGATAGTTCCACACCTTGATTGTGGTGCTGGTTACATGGATCTGCACACAGATTTGTGTCACAGGTCTATGACATAGCATTACATATATACACGCTATACCAATGTCACATACTGGTTTGGGTATTCTACTTTAAATATGTAAAATGGGGGGCCAACTGGGGGAAGGTTACACAGGACCTCTGATCCTTTGCAATTTCCTGTGAATCTACAATTATTTCAAAGTAAAAATATTTTTTGAAGAACCCACAAACTGTGTGTGGATGGCAATGGAAAGGTTAGTTTTAAAACCAAAAAAAAATAAAAGAGGTAAAGATAATAATCTTTATTTTTCTTTATAATACTTATCATCAGATCAAACATCTCTGTATCTCTCTACCTGTAATATATCACATGATATAAGCCCTGGAAGCAAATATCACATGGTTTGAAATTCTCCCCAGGCCGGCCTTTTTTGTTGTATTTATTGTACTCGCCTGCTGTGGGAATCTCCGCCGCCAGGTGCCTGCGAATTACATTCTCCTGGGATTGTTTGTAAGTAAACCTCTTTAGCATCTGTTGTCATTCACCTCTGAGATATATTTTCATCCCATTATTCCTTTTTTTGTGGAAAAATCTTCCTATGGAATAAGAAGATTGAAATTACTTGTGAGATGTTCTCTTGGATGAATTTTGAAGTCAACTTACATATGAGGTGGACTCCACACCCTTTTAACAAGCTAGAGAATTTGGGGACCTTCGGCTACTCCTTTGGGTGGGCAAACTTGCCTTTGAGAGGCCTGCTCCCGAGTCTCCCAAGACAGTTAACCCGACTGTCCTCTGTCAGGCACAACAAACTCATTTTGCTACGGAGAGTGAGTTCCACATTTAGTTCACAAATTGTGCGCAAGAAATGTAACTTTCTCTGTAAAATTTATTTTACTTCTACTTCAACGTCTTCTGACTATGTTGTAATTGAGGTTTCTGTTCTGTTAATGTTTATACCAGTTGGGCCAACACTCTTGCCTCCTGGAGGCAGTGAACTCACTGACAATAAGCATTTGCTCCTCTTAGGAAAAGTCCTTGCTCCTCTGAGGAAATCTCACTGTGGTTCAGTGAGTTGGAAAGAAAGTCAGACTCTATGCAATTGCTCCCACGAACTGCTGACCATCCTTCCATGAGAAGATTTACTCACCAATTCATTTGTTTCTCACCTGGTTCCATATCAGTGTTGAGGTAGCTTATAAAAATACAAAAATACACGCAACGTAAGAAGATAAGTTGGTGGGGAAATCTGATGGAAGGAAAAATAAGGAAAGGCAAATGAAGCCAGAGGTGAGATTAGTGCACAAAATGCCTAGTCCCGAGCGTTTGAGTTTGATCAGCTTAGATTTGGATCTGCGCCTCCTGGTGGTCAATGTGAGTAAGAATACATGGGCAACGGTGTTTCTCAGCACTCAGAATCTTGCATCTTGCATCCTGAAAATCTGAGGATCTTGCATTGTCTAATGTGAATTACATGTTGGGAAGAATAGCTTCCTCGTGTCACTGGAGAAGACAGAGCATCTGGCCAGCTAGGAATGTCCTCAGGCCCTGGAGCACTGCCAACTGCAGTTCTCAGTGCCCTGCCAGACAGTCCTGGAGCCCGACTGTGGGCTTAGGCATACCATCACTGCCTTCTTGGTCTCATCCTCTGGCTTGACTGCCTCTGGTTCTCAGCTCCTCCCTCTCCCATGCTGCCCCATCCCTGGTTCATGTGGACCAAGGGAACCCTCGGACCCCTATACAGTCCCCACACTGCCCCGGTGCAGCCCACTTCAGAGTTGAGGATTGGCACCTACCAGTGCAGCTGCGTGCTTTGTAGGTAAGTGTCCTCCAGCCCCACCCCCAGGTACTGAGGTCTCAATCTTCATCCCACATCTGAGGTTTGACACATTTTGTTCTCATTCAAGCACTATGGGAAAGGTCAGTACTGAAACAGTTGCTGAGGCGTTAATAGAAATAGCACATCCTGCTCTGATAAAATGTTAAGATTTGTGTGGATGGTCCCATTTGATTAATGACAGTATGGTCTACAGATAAAGCTTATACCTTGGTTTCTACATTCCTAATTAATAACATATTCAGTTTAACTCGGGCTTCCCTGGTGGCTCAGAGGTTAAAGCGTCTGCCTGGAATGCAGGAGACCTGGGTTCGATCCCTGGGTCGGGAAGACCCCTTGGAGAAGGAAATGGTAACCCACTCCAGTACTCTTGCTTGGAGAATCCCATGGACGGAGAAGCCTGGTAGGCTACAGTCCCTGGGTTGCAAAGAGTCGGACACGACTGAGCGACTTCACCTTTACCTTCACCTTCAGTTTAACTCACTGAATATGCTGAAAGTTACTATTGTATTCTAAGAACTTTTTACTCATATGAGAATTTTTTCTTGTCAGTCTTAGGGAGAACATTAAGAAAATGTTTATTTCCATTATTTCCATGTGGCATAGCCTATAGCTTTGTGCGCTAAGATCATGAATATTCCTGCTAGTTCCCTCTAACCTGGCAGCACACACATACCTCAAAGCAGCCCTTCTGGATTCGGCGCCTTGGGAAGCAGGCTTCTGATTTATTGTGAATTTTGTTTTTTAGACAGTTCTTCAAGGTTTGCTGCTAGGAACCGTGTCAGTGTAAGTCTTTGATACACAATTTTTCATTTGTGTGTGCGTGCTTTTCTTGTAATGTTACGTGAATAATAATCACAATCTCTGGTTTTAGCTTCTATCACGTCGAGGAAGTGTTATGGGCAACAGCAGCGACTGCTCTGGTGACGCTATCACTCAGTCTATTTGCTCTTCAAACAAAAGTACGTATTTCTGAAGCAGCTTTCTGTCATAGGCAGTGTGTGACTGTCTTCCCCTGCCCCTCCTGACCCGCTCTGCTTCCCCCTCCCCCGGCTGGCTGCTTCCCGTGGGCCTCACCTCCACCGAGCCCTCGTCTTCTGCCTTCTGGCTTTCCTAGTGACCTTGCTAAAAACGTAAGAGGGGCTTCCCTGGAGGCCCAGTGGTTAAGACTTCGCCTTCCCGTGCAGGGGGTGTGGGTTCCATCTCTGGTCAGGGAGCTGTGAGAGCACGCCTTGCATACAAAAGAGAAAACAAAGCAGAAGCAATACTGTAACAAAATTCAATAAAGACTTACAAAGATGGTCCACATCAGAAAAAATTTTAAGTAAAAGGAAACAGGTAAAATTAATTTTAATGATATATTTCATTTAACCCAATATATATGAAGGGTTATTATTTCAACATTTAATCAATATAACAAAAGTAGTCATTTTACATTCTTTTTTTTTCAAACTAAAATTCAAATCCAGTGTGTACTTTCTACTTGCAGCCATCTCAGTTTGAAGTAGCTCTATTTCCAGTGCTTATTAGCCATGTATATTGAAAGCACAGCTCTAGACGAATTTTCTTGGCAGACATTAGGGTCACCTGGAGAGCTTGTGAAACAGACTGCTGAGCGCCAGGCCTGGAATTGTGAAGACAAGGTCTGGGCTGGGGCTCCGTAATGTTCACTTCCCAGGCGCTGCCGATGCTTCCGGCCCAAGAACCAGCCTCGGTGACCTGGTACTTTATTGTCTTGGTGTGCTGAAGGCAGGGAGTGATATAGGGCGATAGAGGAATTAGGAAAACCCGCTTGCAAGAAAACACATTGGATTCGAGGATCTTCTTTTGCTTCCTAATGCAATTTTTTTCAGGTCAGAAGATGCATATTCCTTTTTCTTTTAAAAATCCTAATCTTCTCTAAGCTGATTTGGTTGTTGATTCATAAAAGCACATTAATAAATTTTAGGTTTACAAAAGGATCATGAAGTTTTGAAAGCTTAGTATATATATTTCTACTGAAATGTATACACTAAAATTGATACATACAAATGTGAGAAAGGTACCCAGTTAATATCTTCATCTACTGAATGCCATTAATGTATTCTATGCACATGCTTTTAAAAATATGAATGATTATGATCATACTATACTTACAAATTTACATCCTACTTATTCAGTGTACTTTTATTAGGGAAAATTTTATAAAGATATACACACAAATAGAATATTTTAACAAACCCCCATGTGCCAATTACCTAGTTTCAAAAACTGCAAATTTGTGGCTTCTGTTATTTCATCCATCCCTTACCTTTTCTCTCTCCTGAAGAAGCACGATACCTTTTTTGTAGTATTTTTCAGTGTGTAGGGCTAATGGATTTCCATGGTTCTCGGGATTAGCCAGGGTACATTGTTAGCAAATGTGCCAGTTTCTGCCTAGGGGGTATGAGATACATCTCTAAATACCCTGAAATTCCTATGGATGATAATTGAACCGTTTTTTGTGTTTTTTTTTTTTATGTTTCCTCAGTGGGATTTCACTTTGCTAAACGGAATGCTGTTTGTTTTACTCTTCGTACTTATCATCTATGGAATTATCTTAATCTTCATTCGAGCATATGTAAGTGGGCCCTCCGTTGAAACCCTCAGAGGACCGGTAGAATATCGGGTGAAGTGCTGGTTGTGTGGTAAAGCAGACACCAGATGGGTGAAACTTGCACAGACACTGGTGGGAGAAAGGTCTACGAAGAGCGTGGGGGTGACAAGGGCTGTAAGAGCCATCAGAACACGACAGCACACGTGAGCCCCCTGGAGGAGAGGGCCGTAAGAGGGGAGCTTGCTGGATGCCGAGCCGTCTAAGGAGGCTTTGGCAAGCCCATCAGGGGGTCCTGGGGCTCCCAGGAAGGCTCTGCTGCCCCCTAGCAGTGATTGACAGGGGAAAGCATGAGCCAGGAAGGAAACTGCAGTGGGTCGCACTGCGCGGCCACCAGGGCCCTGGTCAATTACATGCCCCTCCCCATAGCTGGAGGTCTCCAAGGTCGCCTGCCACACCAGTGTGGTGGGGGGACCACTGACAGCAGGTCTGGGTGTGAAGATCGAGCTCCAACCTGAGACAGCAGCTGTCCTCCCCTAAGAGGATCACGGAGGTGACCAACCCACAGGGCAGATCAGATTCCAACTTCCCTACGTGGTGCTGCTTGTCTGAAGTAACGAGGGTGCAGAGATGGGAAGCATGGATGGGCTTGCTTTTCTGACAGCAGCAGCCTAGAGGAAGCTCCTCGTTTTCCAATTCCAGCTTTCTTCCTTCCATTCTTTTTTCTTTTTTTGCTTTAATATATTCATTGCCTTCTTACTAGATATCATACATAGGCCTATATGTTTTTCACAAAGTCATCAAGGGTAATTCTCACAACATTCCTGAAAAGTACATATCTCATCTAATCTTATAGAAAAGAAAACAGGCTCAGAGAAATGAAAGAATTCACACTCCACACTGCACCCAGGGAGTAGATGACAGGAGTGGGGTTAGAGTGAGGTCTGTGTGATCTGGCGGTCACACCCTTTCCACCACGCACACCATCCGTGGACTGAGTCCAGTGTGCAAGTGGAGAGGCAGAATGAGAAGGTCTGGCCCCACGTCTGGTAGGGGCCTGGAGTGGCCCCTGTATGGAGACCCTACTGGAAGCCAGGCTCACAGAGGACTGGCCTGGGGCTTGTGACCATCTGTCTAAAGCCCCAGGGCCAACTTGGTCCTGCTGCTGAATTAAAGAGTTTCTGTGGCAACAAGTGGCATTGCTAAATGGACTTCAGACATGGAATCAGTATTTCTGCCTGGATTTTGGAGATAAACTCAAAGACGTCATAGATATGTCTTTAAAGGCCATAGTTCTCCATTTATTGTTACTGATGGTGGCACAGATACTGTAGTAATAATACACATATTTATGTGGTGGGTGGGTTCCTTACATCTTTACCATGCCACTCAGGAGCAGTTAAGAAACTGTATTTCCTACTAGATACATGAACCCTAGTTTGCATTCTAAATTTCCTGTCACAAATACCAATAATATATAATCTTAAGCATATGATTAAATGGAAGTCAGACAGCTAAGCATGCACGCCTGATGGGCCCTGGCAATTCTGAATCCTTCAGACTACAGGTGCCAGCTGTCTTCTCACACCCAGCTCAGTCTGAGAACAGGGGTCCTCATGCAGTGTATTGCTGGCCCCTGGTTTCTCTTTTTCCTCAAGAACCTTCTCTGGTTAGCAGAGGTTCCCCATCTCTCATCCTGAGGAGTGAATGCCATTGTGTTTCTCAGATGATGTACACACCACTTCCTTAGTCTCTTCTGCAGCATTTAGATCAATTTGTCACATATGCTGATCAGGCCTGTTTTGGTGGCAAGGAACACATACCACTCAGATTGGCTCAAGGCAAAGGCCCAGAGATTCTCATGGAGCTCCTAGATGGGAAGAAGAGCCAGAATTCACAGAAATGGAAACCCCACTGCCCTTTCTTGGTCATCTCAGCTTTAAAGCACTAGCTAATCCAGCTAGTGCTAATCACCCAATGGCAGCCTGGATCCCTCTATCATGAGAACTGATTTCCACCTGGCCCAGAGGATCTCTATGATCCTGATCATGTAAGAGGTTCCTGGTCAGTCAAGAGAGTCACTGCTGTTGGAGTGGCATCTCCCACCTCTTGTCAATCAGCTCTAGCAAGGCTGTGTGAGGGTCACAATATTCCCTGAGCTGAGGGGAGGGCACTTTTTCTAGAAGAGCTGTGTGGATGGGGCAAAAAAGGAAACATACTCAGTATATCCCATTTGCCTTACTATGCACGAGATGTTTAGTACTTGCTCGATGACCCTTGCTTGATATACATAACGGCTAGTTTTCACCTCCTCGCTGAATGGAATTGAGTTGATACTGTCGACCGACTATGTTCAAGAAAAACTAATTTCCCCACAGCTTTGACTTTCTAAGCATCTTATCTAACAGCAGTGACCTAAGTGACCCCCTGTGTTGTTCCCCATCTTGCTCTTAACATATCGTTGTATCCTTTCTTTTTGCAGTGGTTGCATCTATTGTATGCTGGACTTGGAACCGTGATCTTCTCACTCGTACGTCCATTTCTCCCTTTCTTTGATAAAGAGTATGCATGTGCATTGACTGGGCCTTAAGACCTCTCCTAGGCCTGGAGTCAAGCGGAGTCAGTAATTCACTGGGAAGCCCTCCCGCTGACTTGCTCCTTCTTTCTTCTCATCCTCTTCCTTCTCCTTTTTACTTTTTATAAAGACAGTTCTTAGAGTAGCTTTAGGTTCACAGTAAAACTGAAAGGAAGATATAGAGATGTCCCAGCCTCCATACAGGTATCACCATCCCCAATGTCAACATCTGCCACCAAAGTGTACCATTTACTACAATTGATGAATGAACCTACATTGATATATCACAATCACCCACATTAGGGTTCACTCTCTGGTGTTCTACATTCTACGGGTTTGGACAAATGTATAATGATACGTACCCATCATTGTAATACCATACAGAGTATTTTCACTGCTCTAAAAAGCCTCTTTGCTCCTCCAAACTGATCCCCAACCCCTGGCAACCACTAATCAGGTTATTTTACTGTTTCCAAGTTTTGCCTTTTCCAGAATGTCATACAGTAGGAATCATACGGCATGAAGCCTTTTCAGATTGGCTTCTTTAACTTAGCATGTGCACTTAAAATTCCTCCATGTCTTCTCATGGCTTGGTAGCTCATCTCTCTTTAATGTTGAATAATATTCCACCATCTGGGTGTACCACAATTAACTTACTCTTTCATCTACTGAGGGGCATCTTGTTTGCTCTCAAATTTTGGCAATTATGAATAAAGTTACTACAAATGTCCGTGTGCAGGTCTTTGTGTGGACGGATGATTTCAGCTCCTTTGGGAAGATTCCAAGGAGCACATTTACTGGATCATACAGTAAGCGTATGTTCAGTTCTGTAAGACAGTATTCCGAAGTGGTTGCAATATTTGCATTCCCCTCTAGCAGTATACGAGCGTTCCTGTTGCTCCACGTCCTCACCAACATGTGAGGTTATCTGTATTTCAGATTTTGGCCATTTTAATAGGTGCATAGTGGTACCTTATTGTTATTTTAATTTGCATTTTCCTGTTGACATAAGATGTAGAGCATCTTTTCATATGCTTATTTGCCATCTATATATCTTCTTTGGTGAGGTGTCTATTAAATTCTTTGGCCCATTTTGTAATCAAGTTGTTTGTTTTCTTACTGTTGAGTTTTAAGAGTTCTTTGTATATTTAGGGTACCAGTCCTTTATGTTTCTCTTGCAAATAATTTCTCTCAGTTTGTAGCTTGTATTATCATTCTCTTCACATTGTCTTTCACAGAGCAGAAAATACGAATTTTAATGAAGCCTAATTTATCCATTACTTCTTTAATGGATAATACTTTAAGAAAACATCACCATACCAAAGGTCATCTAGATTCCCTCCTATGCTACCTCCTAGGAGTTATATGTTTTACATATAAGTCTATTATTCATTATTTTTAAAAATTTATTTATTTAATTTTTTTGACCATGGTGCGTGGTATGCAGGATCTTGAGCAGGGATTGATTCTGCGCCCCCTGCAGTGGAAGCACAGAGTCCTAACCATCGGACTGCCAGGGAGTCCCTGTTATGAGCAATTTTGTGAAAGGTGTAAGGTCCGTGTCTAGATCCTTTTTTTTTTTTTTTTGGCATGTGGATGCCCAGTTGTTTCAGCACCATCTGTTGAAGAGACTAGTATTGCCTTTGCTCTTTATTCTGCTGATCCATATATTCGTTAAGTCTTTATCTTGATTACAACTTTCTAGTAAATGTTTTTGTCTGGTAGCATCAGTCCTCCAACTTTGTTCTTCTCCTCCAGTATCATGTTGGTTATTCTGGGTCTTTTGTCTCTCCATATCAATTTTAGCAGTGGTCTGTCAATATCCACCAAATAACTTGCTAGGGTTTTGACTGGGGTTGTGTTGAATCTATAGATGAAGTTGGGAACAACTGATATTTGACAATATTGAGTCTTTCTATCCATGAACATGGAATGTTTCTCCATTTATTTAGTTCTTCCCTAATCTCATTTGTCAGAGCTTTATAGTTTTCCTCATACAGTTCTTGTACATATTTTGTTAGATTTATATCTAAGTATTTAGTTTTTTTTGATGCTAGTGGAAATGTTTTTGTGCTTTAATCTCCAGTTTCACTCATTCACTGCTGGCATATAGGAAATCAATTGACTGCTGTATAGTAACTTTGTATCCTACAACCTTATTATGACTGTTCATTGAACCCCTAAATGTGCCTGGGGCTTCAAATCTTGATCAGGGCTTCCCCGTGAGCTGGCTGTCTCTGGCATGGTGTCCTGAGTCCTCTTTCCCTGGGGCCAGGGGGCAAATAGCTTGATCCCAGCTCACTTTCCTCTCCCACTTCCCTGTCTGCCTTCAAACACATACCCTCACCAGGGAGGTGCACTCTGCACTCCTCACTACCAACACATGAAATGATTAGGAGTCATTATCTCTCTTATAAGAAGAAATAAGATAAAGTCAGCAGTTCTTGGAGGGGAGGGAGAAAGAAAAGCACTTTTCCATAGAAGTCAGGACTCCGGGGTGACAGATGGAGGCTGGGGCAAGGCTGGAAGCTCAGCTGCTGGGGCCTTTTTTCAGGGATGACCAACTGTCCTGGTTTGCCTGGGACTGAGGGGTTACTGAGGACACATGAAGTCCCTGGGCAAACTGGAGTGGTTGGTTCATTCTAGCTTTTTCTGCACAAAGTTGCTGGCATCAGACATTGGGAGGGGGAGGATAAGTGGGATGGGACTCAGTGGTCCAGGTGAGGGAGCTGCCTTGGCAACCCCCAGCCTCGGGTTTGACTCCCTTCTCTACCACTTGCCACAGAGCGATCTTCCCTTCTTGGAGGCTCTGTTAATCTCACCTGCCTCAGCTAGGTCGTTCCCACTTTATATGAGATGATGTCTATCATGAACGGAGAAGAGGCTACCTAGAAGGTACCCAATTCTTCCTTTTCCTCCTGTTCTTTTTTTTTTTTTTCCTCTTCCCCTCTTCATTCTTAGAAGCCTGAGTGGGAACCAGGACCTGGGGAGAGCTGATAACATGAACTACTGGGGATGGGTTTCACTATAGTGGCTGTTGTTCTAAAACAGCTTATTTTCAAAAAAATAAATAAAAAAATAAAACAGCTTATTTTCAAGAATCTTTAAAACCCCAAGAACTCCCTGTAGTGCCAAGGTTGCCCCGCTGCCTCACGGCACTGGACTCCAAGTCCGCAGTCTGGATAGAAAGGCCCGAGGAGCTGCCTGTTTTCCCTTCCTCCCTCTAACGCACTTGCACTGACCACATTTGCTCACTTTGCAACAAACACAAGGGTGAGAGGGCTCTCCGACTTTCTTCTTGATGTTTAAGAAGCCTGTAATTTTACCTACCACAGCTGAGCTAAGACGTTTAATTGGGGGTTATTTAACCACACATAAATCTTCTCCTCACTCTATTTTGGAAATACTGACATGATCACAAAGCCATCTCCAATGTCAGGCTTTGAAAAATGCTATCACCCAAAGGACAGTCCAGAACTACTGCTGTGGGTAATGTAGGTGTCAGGGAACCATCTGTCTCTTCCTTCTTTGTTTTCAGTGAGAACATGCTGGAAAGTCACAAACACAGGGCATTTTGTAGTTTCTCTCTGTGTCCAATCAGCCCACCTGGTCCACGTCACTGACGAGAGGCACAGAGGTTTCTGGACTTGGAAGGAAAGGAGGGGTCACAGACTTGGTCCTACTGGCTTCAGGAGAGTGAAGCGCTGGCTTTGATAGATAGAGCACCAACCTGGGGAGATTGTGAATGATTGAGGCTCTAAGAATAACATCTCTAGCTACAAATTTACTTTTAGTGATGTATTTACTGATGGTAAGATGCTTTCCAGGTAATCTCAGGACACTTCTTTGATCAAAATGTACACTTTAAGTAGCTAATTCTTCTTTCTTTTCTTTAAGTACTTGGTGATGGATGTGCAGCTGATGGTGGGAGGGCGCCATCATCATTCTGACCTGGACCCTGAAGAGTATGTTTTTGCTGCCCTGAACATCTACATGGACATAATCAACCTTTTCCTTTTTATTTTGCAACTGATTGGAATGGGACGGTAGTCACATGGCAAGGCTGGCTCATGCTGAAAAGAGGGAAGGAGGGACGGCTGTGAAGACTGCAGAGGTTATCACTCCATAAGTCTCTCTATTTTAAAAAATAATTTTAAAAATAGTTTTTTTCCTTGTCAAATGAAAGCAAGCATTTGGTAGACAGTAGCTATAGCTGTTATATATTTTTTAGTTCCAGTGTTACATTACAAAACTTTCTGGTGGACATTTTCTGATTTTTATAAATTTAAAAGATGAGTACATAAAACTCATCATGAGTACTTACTAACAAACATTTGTAAGATGCTCATTACTTTGTTGAAGTTTTCCAGGTACTATTTAAAACTGTAAACAATGTCTGTCTACATGAATAAAGCTGATTATAGAAACCTATATTTACTCCATTCTCTTCTCTTGATGTGGACATTTGGTGGGAATATTTTGCCATCTGACTTAAGAGTAAGGTGAACCAAAGAAGTCTGCCTTTCTCTTGGGTTCAAGTCAGAATGGAGAAGTAAATTCTATCTTGAGAGATGTTTCTTTTTTTTTAATTTAATTTTATTTTTAAACTTTACATAATTGTATTAGTTTTGCCAAATATCAAAATGAATCCGCCACAGGTATACATGTGTTCCCCATCCTGAACCCTCCTCCCTCCTCCCTCCCCATACCATCCCTCTGGGTCGTCCCAGTGCACTAGCCCCAAGCATCCAGTATTGTGCATCGAACCTGGACTGGCATCTCATTTCATACATGATATTTTACATGTTTCAATGCCATTCTCCCAAATCTTCCCACCCTCTCCCTCTCCCATAGAGTCCATAAGACTGTTCTATACATCAGTGTCTCTTTTGCTGTCTCGTACACAGGGTTATTGTTACTATCTTTCTAAATTCCATATATATGCGTTATTATACTGTATTGGTGTTTTTCCTTCTGGCTTACTTCACTCTGTATAATAGGCTCTAGTTTCATCCACCTCATTAGAACTGATTCAAATGTTTTCTTTTTAATGGCTGAGTAATACTCCATTGTGTATATGTACCATAGCTTTCTTATCCATTCATCTGCTGATGGACATCTAGAGAGATCTGTTTCTATCTCAAACAAATATCTGCTCCCAGGCCAACCTTTGAGGTCTGAACTACTTCAGTGTCTGGCAGGAAGATAAGCAGGGGCCATTGCTAGCATGGATGGATTGTGCGGGGGATAGGATGGGGAAATCAGATGACATCTTCTAGTCTCTCTAGATTTATCATGGAGCTTTATTTCTAGATTTAACTGAACATACAGATCTCAGATAAGACATATGGACTTAAGTAACAAGCACTATAGTCACATACACCCACCTGAATTTGATGACCTGTTCCAAATTAGCCATATCTCCACTCCTGCGGTAGAATTTCTTTACAGTGTTTGTGCTCTCTTGTTACCAGCAAAGTCCTGAAGATTGCTGTAACCTCTGAAATGTGAGCAAGTAGCAGAGAAAGGGACTTTACAGCCACCCAGCAAAAAAAAAAAAAAAAAAAAATCTAGGGCCCTGTAAAGCTCCTGGGTGGGGTTGTCTCAACAAATATCACCATGCACACATATACCTGCCAAAGTCACGGGGAACTACTTCCACACGAGAAAGCAAATTCCCCTGGGAAGCTTGAGGTGTGCATATTCTTCTGGCATCAAAACAACCTTCCTGCACATTATAGGGACACCTGGTCAATTTATTTCTCCATTGACATTTCTGCTGTCCCCACACATTAGACATTTGTTGCCTCAGCAATGCTCCCAAGAGTCCACTCTGAGTCTACTGTACGTGCCATCACATGGAAGTCTATTATTATATTGTATTTAGATTGACAGTCATTTAGTTGTATCTGACTTGTTGTGACCTCATGGACTGTAGCCTGCCAGGCTCCTGTGTCCATGGGGATTTTCCAGGCAAGAATACTGGAGTGGGTTGCCATGCCCTCCTGCAGGGGATCTTCCCAACCCAGGGATCAAACCCAGGTCTCCTGCATTGCAGGCGGATTCTTTACCATCTGAGCCACCAGGGAAGCCCCTGGTGGTGACTCAGTGGTGACTCAATTAAAAGAGATTCTAACACTCCTATGACAAACTTTTGACTTCTGCATTCAATAAGGACTCTGAGCAAGACATACCTTTTAGGGTCAGCCTATGAAATGAGTAATTACTTTGCTCTCAATGATAGATATTCATCTTTTGAGAAGACAGTCCATGATTTGCCCATGATGGGTAGCACATCTGTAAATCAACCCAAGGTGTCCAGAATGTGGCAATGGAAGCTTAAAGAAAAAGAATCCATAGAAAAATTTAGGTTATACTTTCATAATGCCCACAAATGCTGGGCCTATAATTTACTTTTAACTTTTGTTCTTTGTGTTATCCCAAATGGCTATTCCCTCATTTAGCTTTAGGCATGGTTTGCTGAGCAAATCTATCATACACAAATGGACCCTGGTGAAACTACTCATGTTAAAGGCTAGTATGCTGTTAGCCATGGCATTTCTAACATTGGTATGTCACTTTAAGAATATCAATGGCCCAAATGCCATGCCATGCATTTGACACAAATGTTGGCAGTTTTGGTATCTTTTGCTTAATCAAAGTCCTTGAAACAAATCAACTGCTGAAAATGTAAAATCGTCAATGGTGTGCAAGTTGTAGGACTCTGCTAACTCATAATGCACTAAGGTAACGTTTATCTGATTGTTGCACTAAAGCAGGGGTCAGCAAATGGACGACACATGCCAAGTGTAGCCTGTCACCTTTTAGATTTTTAAAATTTTATTTTGAAATAATTATATATTTTTTTAATAATTATAGATTTACAGGAAGTTGCAAAGGTACTTCAGAGTGTACTCTTGCCCCCTAGTGGTTCTCTCTTACATAATGTACAATATCAAAACCAGTGAACTGACACTGTGTGTGAAATCTATGTATAGCTGTCACTTTATCACATGTACACTCGTGTAGCCCCTATGGTAACCAAGATGCAGACTGCACCATCACCAGAGGTCCTCTTTCTATCCCTTTAGACTCACACATGCACCTCCCTTCCCCTCCACATCCCTGACTCATGGTAACCACCTGTCATTTAAAAATGTTAAATGGATGAAGCCATACAGTGTGTGACATTTTGAGACGATTTTAACTCCCCTGAGATCCATTCCACTTGTTACAAGCTGTCACTAGTTCATCCTTTAAATATTCCATTTACTGCAGTAAAGCATGCCATTACTACAGGACATTCTGGTGGACTTCAGTCTGCTATGAACAATTGTGTACAGGTTTTGTGGACCTAAATTTTCACTTCTCTGTCATCAACATCCAACAGTTGATGCTTGGTCATATGGTTAGTGTAGTTGGTTTTTAGCAAAACTATTCAGCTATTTCCCAGGGAGGCTGTACTGTCTTCCATTCCCACAGGCAGTGTATGAGTGATCCAGCTGCATCCTTGGCAGCATTTGGTGTTGATACTACTAATCATTTGAGCCATCCTGATACGTGTGTAGCGTGCCTTGTGTTAATCCCTCAGTTGTGTCTGACTCTGCGACCCCATAGACTATAGCTCGCCAGGCTCCTCTGTCCATGGAGTTCTCCAGGCAAGAATACTGGAGTGGGTTGCCATTTCCTTCTCCAGTAGCGTGTCTCACTATGGTTTAAACATGCATTTCCTACTCAGTAGCGATGTTAGTATTTTTTTCAGGTGCTTATTTGTTAGCCATACGTCTTCTTTGGTGAAATGTCTTTTTTTCATTTTATATTGGATTGTCTTTTTACTGTTTAGAGAGTTCTTTATATATTCTAGATATGTGGTTCACAAACATTTTCTCCCAGTCTATAGCTTGATTTTTTCATCTTCTTCATAAGGTCTTTTGCAGAACAAAGCTTTACATTTTGATTAGGTCCAATTTATAAATTTTTCCTTTTATGGATCATGCTTTTGGTACCAAGTGTAAGATCCTTCGCTTAACCTAGAATGTAAAGATATTCTGTTATTTTTTTCTAAAGCTTTTTTTCAAAAGTTTTATATTATCTATGATCTAGTTCAAGTTTTGTACAGTGCACGACTCAGGGGCTCACATTTTTGCCTGCCTTATTTACCAGCACTGTCCCTCCTCTGTTGTAGCATTGTTGTAACATTTGTCAAAATCAGTTGATGATATGGGAAGGAGGCTATTTTTGATTCTCCATTCTATCAATGTGTGTGTCTATCCCTCCATCAGTATCAGTTTTGATTACCGTAGTTTTGCAAATGGGTAGAATGACTTTTCCCACTTTTTCTTTTTCAAAATAGTTTTAGCTGTTTCAGTTCCTTTGCCTTGCTATATTTTTAGAATACTTCACAATTTCAGAAGTATTTACAGCTATAGGAAAATATTGCTGGGCTTTCCTAAAGTTGCTAATAAACAACTGAACCAAACCCAGGCATTTTGTGGACTGAGACCCCTGAGGAAGCCAGTGGTTTTTCTTTAGGAAATGAAGATATACACAAAATATCCCCCCAAAGATAGCTACTGATTTTTCACGTAGTCAAAATACTTGTTGCAGCAGTCAGGCTGGCTATGCTCTCTAACTTACCATTTGTTTGACTTGCAAGGCCTGTTGGGTCCATGTTGGTTGCCAGGCAACCCACCCCAAAGTGGAGATGTCACATCAGTGACATCAGTGACTCCCAAGGCCTGCAGGGGTCAGGCATTCAGTTTCAAGAAGAGCCTAGGAGCCAACTGGAGTACTGGGTGGCTGTGTCAGGCAGGCTGCAATGTTACGCTGGGAAATGGCTTGAGTACTTGGGCTGCTACCAAGTCTTTAACAAAAGGAGTGATTTCACTTTCTCTTGTTGGACTTCTTTATTGTTTCATCTGGACCACAGGAGAGGGGACAAAGCAGCAGAATCGGAAGGGACTCAGGCCCCATTCTCACCTTGATGCATGTTCAGTTCAGTCGCTCAGTTGTGTCCGACTCTGTGACCCAAACCCATGTCCATCAAGTCGGTGATGCCATCCAGCTATCTCATCCCCTGTCGCCCCCTTCTCCTCCTGCCCCCAATCCCTCCCAGCATCAGGGTCTTTTCAAATGAGTCAACTCTTCACATGAGGTGGCCAGAATATTGGAGTTTCAGCTTCAACATCAGTCCTTCCAATGAACACCCAGGACTGATCTCCTTTAGGATAGACTGGTTGGATCTCCTTGCAGTCCATGGGCTCTCAAGAGTCTTCTCCAACACCATAGTTCAAAACCACCAATTCTTTGGTGCTCAGCTTTCTTCACAGTCCAACTCTCACATCCATACATGACCACTGGAAAAACCATAGCCTTGACTAGACAGGCTTGAATGAGCTTTAAGCCAACTTTTTCACTCTCCTCTTTCACTTTCAACAAGAGACTTTTTAGTTCTTCTTCACTTTCTGCCGTTAAGGGTGGTGTCATCTGCATATCTGAGGCTATTGATATTTCTCCCGGCAATCTTGATTCCAGCTTGTGTTTCTTCCAGCCCAGCGTTTCTCATTATGTACTGTGCATATAAGTTAAATAAGCGGGGTGATAATATACAGCCTTGATGTATTCCTTTTCCTATTTGGAACCAGCCTGTTGTTCCATGTCCAGTTCTAACTGTTGCTTCCTGACCTGCATACAGATTTCTCAAGAGGCAGGTCAGGTGGTCTGGTATTCCCATCTCTTTCAGAATTTTCCACAGTTTATTGTGATCCACACAGGCAAAGGCTTTGGCATAGTCAATAAAGCAGAAATACATGTTTTTCTGGAACTCTCTTGCTATTTCGATAATCCAGCAGATGTTGGCAATTTGATCTCTGGTTCCTCTGCCTTTTCTAAAACCAGCTTGAACATCAGGAAGTTCACAGTTCATGTATTGCTGAAGCCTGGCTTGAAGAATTTTGAGCATTACTTTACTAGCGTGTGAGATGAGTGCAATTGTGCGGTACTTTGAGCATTCTTTGGCATTGCCTTTCTTTGGGATTGGAATGAAAACTGACCTTTTCCAGTCCTGTGGCCACTGCTGCGTTTTCCAAATTTGCTGGCATATTGAGTGCAGCACTTTCATAGCATCATCTTTTAGGATTTGAAATAGCTCAACTGGAATTCCATCACCTCCCCTAGCTTTGTTCGTAGTGATGCCTTCTAAAGCCCACTTGACTTCGCATTCCAGGATGTCTGGCTGTAGGTGAGTGATCACACCATCATGATTATCTGGGTCGTGAAGATCTTTTTTCCACAGTTCTTCTGTGAACTGAAGCAGGGCAAAGGCTAGTAGAGTTTTGCCAAGAGAATGTGCTGGTCACAGCAAACACCCTCTTCCAACAATACAAGAGAAGACTCTACACATGGACAGCACCAGATGGTCAACACCGAAATCAGACTGACGCATGTAGCAGTTCCTAGGTAAGAACAGCCCCACTGACACTTATGAGACAGGGACCTGTGGGCACATAACATGTCAATTCCATTAGACCTTCAGAGCTGGGAGCAGCGTGACTTTCAATCAGCCAAAGAGCTCCACTACAAGGGAAGCCTCCCTTCTCCACTAAGGAGAAATTCCCTTTTCCGAGCTGAAGAGTCTAAACTGTGTGAGTCAGGAGCTATAAACAAAAGGTGGTAAATGGATGCCACATCACCTTGTCCCTTAGCTGAGAGGGTAAGGAAGCCAGGGGTGGGGGAGGTAGGCTGCTGGGTGGGAAACTTAATTGTTTTGGTCTTTTCCCCTACCCCCACCCCTTGCTCCCTGCCAGTGCCTGAAGACCAGCAAAACTCTCTCCTATGGCAGTGGTGATGCCTGCCCGTATCAGAGGAAACTACAGTCCAGGGGCTTCTTTCTTCCTCACGTGCGCCTCTGTGCTCAGCCTGTAGTCCTTGGCACCTTCTGTCCCTCACAGGCACTGCTGGCCCTTTGTCATGAAAGCATTCCTTCTTGTCTGCATGCCAGAGTTGGCAACAATCAAGGCATATTCGGACAGTTTGTTTCAACCCTATTTTTACCATTCAGCCTGTAAACATTAACTCAACTCCTGTTCAGTAAAAGCTAGGCCAGTGGGGACACTTGTCCTCCCATCTTTAATCCATCTTGATTGACAGCACTGACTACCAGACTGATTCCAGGGAATCTAATATTCCCAAACCTGGCCCAATGGTTCACCTTCCAGAAAAGTGTCTGTCAGCATTCCAAACCTTGCTGCCGAAACCATCTGAGGTTTGACTTTATCCAGTAAGTTAGCCTGTCAGTTTTGTGGATGCTGACGGAAGACATAGGATCCTTGATCAGAGGCGTGTGCAGCATGCAGAGTGAGTGTCTGCATATTTATGTCAGTTTTCCAGGTCCCCAGTTCCCACAGGCAACACTGCAGGCCTGGATGAACGCCAAGCACGCAGCGGTCTGTGTCACAGCTGAGGAACAGAGAGCAAGGAATCCAACACTTTTACAGCAAACCTGCTTGTCCCCAGGCTTACGAGAGATATAAGTGCTGAGAAGTGGCTCAGGCAAACCCCTCATCAGTTCTCGTAGTCTTGGCACACTCAGCAAGATGTGTAGGCACTTCACAGTCCAGGAGAACTGGACTGTCTCATCCCATAACTACCATTTTCTGTATTGTTTACTCCTCATGAATCTTTCTCCCAGCTTGTCTGTAAACTGATGCCTTGTGAAGGCTAGGCTGGCTCAGAGATGATATCTATATCCTGATTAGGAATATTTTCAAGTTACAGTTTTAAAGACTGAATAAGAGTAATTTCTTCTTAAGTTTGGCCACCACTCAGTTGGTTTAGAGAAGGAAATGGCAACCCACTCCAGTATTCTTGCCTGGAGATTTCAGTGGACACAGGAGTCTGGTGGGCTGCTGTCCACGGGGTCGCACAGAGTTGGACACAATTGAAGCGACTTAGCATGCATGCATGCATTGGAGAAGGAAATGGCAACCAACTCCAGTATTCTTGCCTGGAGAATCCCAGGGACAGGGGAGCCTGGTGGGCTGCTGCCTATGGGGTTGCACAGAGTCGGACATGACTGAATCGACTTAGCAGCAGCAGCAGTGTGTCAGCCACTTGTCATTCCTAAGTACAACAGAGAGCTAAATTTAGGAAACTCTTCTGGTCCATCTTTCTTTAAGCATGACTAGACCCAGTTCTTAGAAGAATGATCACATAATAATCTAGAAAGACCTGCTTCTGCTAAGTCGCTTCAGTTGTGTCTGACTCTGTGCGACCCCATAGACGGCAGCCCACCAGGCTCCCCCGTCCCTGGGATTCTCCAGGCAAGAACACTGGAGTGGGTTGCCATTTCCCTCTCCGATGCATGAAAGTGAAAAGTCAAAGTGAAGTCGCTCGGTCGTGTCCGACTCTTAGCGACCCCATGGGCTGCAGCCCACCAGGCTCCTCCTTCCGTGGGATTTTCCAGGCAAGAGTACTGGAGTGGGATGCCATTGCCTACTCACATCTTTCCAGAAAGAAATCTACTGGAGAGAAGGGGATAATGACTGATAAGGCAGTAACATACTGTTGCTAGGTGATGACCTTGTAATTACAACCACAACCCAGGGCTGAGATACAACTACTACTCAGCCCCAGAGCCAAGCACATGAATACTTTTCTCCTATGGAGTTTAATTTCAGCCTGAAAAAGGAAAAAACCCAAATTGGTATTATCATGTGATATTTAGATTCTAAAATTTTATTCTTTAGTAATTTACTAACTGTAACTTTTAAAATTATGACCAAATTTCAGTAAGTCTGAGACTGCAATTTCATAACAGGTAAGCCACAGTACGTGCTATGTCACTTCAGTTGAGTCCGACTCTTTGTGAATCTATGGGTTGATTGTAGCCCACGAGGCTCCTCTGTCCGTAAGATTCTCCAGGCAAGAATACTGGAGTGGGTTGCCATTTCCTCCTCCAGGGCATCTTCCCGACCCAGGGATCTAATCCGTGTCTCATGCACTGGAGTGGGGCTTCTTTACCACTGAGCCACCAGATTTTAATTTCATTAAGGTCAGCAACATGATCCAAGGACTAAAAAGGGAACAGAAATGAGATCAGTGGCTGTAATAAACAACATTTAAAGAGTAATTCTGCATACTGACACTGGAGTTAAGCTTGGGATCCACAAACTGACAGGCGCAAATAAAACGACGACTCTCAGAGGTTACCATGGGCACATGTTGTGAAGCGTCAGCTGGGGGTCTGGGACTTGTGCCTGAGCACTGAAGTTCAGATGCTGGGGGCTGCTGTAATTACTTAAACGGGAAAGAACAATTAAATGATTGAGAAGCAGGCATTTCTATTCATATGGCATAAAAAAATTTTCCTATCCTAAGCAATTTCACAAACTATCTTAAAATTCTTTTTCTATGTTTCTATTAGAGACTTCAAGGAAAAACCGTAAGTTTTCTTCTGAAAGTTACAGTGATTAAAAATAATGAGTGCTGAAGTCACAACGTTTTAACACATTATCATGCAACGTTTTAGGCTTATCTCTGGGGTATAACATGCTCAGTAAGCAGGCTAGTATAGAAAATATTAGGAACTAATCTATTACATGTAAGAACCAAATTAACCCCATCGTATTAGAGGGAATTTAATGTGAAGAAGATTAGCTTCCTGACTTGGTTAAACAAAGTCTATAATGAGACAAAAGTGAAGTAGTTTAAGTAATAAATGTTTAATCAAAGAATTTTACATATTATTAACAGCATTCATTTGGCCAAACATCTACACGTTTGTAGAATCCTATTGTATATAAAGTGGGAATGTATCAAGTATAGACTATGAAAGTGCAAATAACAAGTCAAGGTTAGAGTAATTTTTTCTTACATTATAAAATTAACTTGTTTACAAAATAGGCTTTGCCAAACTTTATTTCTGAATCGTAAAGTCAGTGACTGTGTTTTAAAATATGTACCAAGGAAATACAAATTGGATACTGATCCTTTTCATGCTCAGGAGAGACCACAGAAACACAGGGAGCTGCACAAGAGTGTGAAACCAGAAGCCTCGACAACAATGCCAGCACGGCGCTCCTTCTCCCGGCACTGCGGCTCTGCAGCCGCCTCAGTGTGACACAGACTCCTCCTACTGAAAAATTACAACTTGATCTAACAACTGATTGGTGTTGATATTTTCAATCTAAATTAAATTTGTAAAAAAATCCTTTAATGGACTATTTCAGTTTCATATACAGTAATACACTGTAGATAAAGGTAATATTTTCCCCAACTAATTTTAATAGGGATTGATATCAATCAATGTTTCTGATAGCTGGGGAAATAAAAACCAATGTGGACTTCCGATATCCATGGCACAGTAGCAATTCCCACACAGTTTATCCTAAGGGAAGAGGGGAATATTAAATACTCTAATATAATGTCTGAGCCATACGATTCGAAGTACAAGGAAATTTCAAAAGCAGGGTTTGGGACAAAAAGTAATCAAAAATTGTTAATTTCAGCTCATGTGGATATTAATACTAACATAACCTTTCACCCATCCCAGGACTTGCCTGTAGAAACTTGGTACTGGAATTTTGGTATCTGTAGATTTCTGATAAGAATCTGGCAAAACATTAAATAGAGTGTTGCATATCTATTTTGCTTATGTTATGCTAGTTTTCGTAATATGTAAGTAAAACAGCGATTCCAACAGTTTATTCTAGTTTTAATTACACACTGTACCACTGTATCTTAATTACAACTAAGACCAGCATTTTCTTCACAGTTAAGACACTGGTAACTAGGAAGTTGATTTTTTCCAACACTAAACAGTAATCACACAGCAAATGAGTATTGTGCAATAGAACAAACACGTCAGCATTTGCGATTTAGTCAAACAAACCGATTGAACATTTAGTTGTTATATTTACTGTAAAGGCAAGGCCATGGGTGGTTTTATGGAGGTCTTTGCAATTCATACAGCATAGTTACTTCAGAAGAGACATTGAAGTTGGAATTACTTACTTGACTGGCAACTACCCATTGAGGTGAGGCAAAGGCACAGTAACATGTTGCGCAGGATGCTTTACTGAGTTTTGTTTTTTTTTTAAATAATTGTGGGATTTACTATAACTCATGAAAACTCCACTTTTTTTTTTTCTATTTTATAAAACACTTACCATTAAAAGTAATTGCACCCATTAGTAATTAGAATGCACTGTAAAATTGTGAAAACAAAGAACTATGATTGCACTTCCAATAAAGTGTCTCTTAAAATACAGCACCGCTGTTGCTAATCAACTGTATTTTAATATTAAAATAAACTGTTTTGAACAGCAGCATTAGATTTAGTTAACTTAAGCTACAGGCTACATTTATTTAAATGCAGTCTCCATGGCAACAAAAGCCCACTAAATTCTGCAACATCACTGCTACCAAGTGGCACCTGTTACTTCCAGGAAGGCTGAGACTGCTTGGAAGCCCTCCGGGACACGGCACACCTGCACGCCTTGTCAGCGCACGAGTCAGAGTTTGGCACGAGTGGACTGTAAATAGACATGAAAAGAGATCTCCGATTCATGTGAAATTAAAATCAATTACACTGTGGTAGACGCAGCACTAAAGAGAAGCCTTGGCTACCTCAATTCACACCGCTCAGACAAAAAGGAAGAAGGAAAGTTACAGAAGAGCACAGAGAGATGGAGGAATGAAATATTAGGTCTGTCCAAAATAACTTCTGAGATGAAGAAAACTTTCAGTTTTTTTTTTTTAAAAGGAAAAACCACCCAAGGATTAGAAAGTAAGCCTTTCATTTAATGTTCAATTTAAGTACTGCTGATCTAAACAGAGGACTGCATTTTCTTCGAATGTGGAATCTAAGCTATTTATTCCATTTGTGTTAATCTCTCCAGCTCTTCTGTTTGTCAGCATAAAGGGGAAAAGCTATCCAATTAAATATAGAAGAAATTCCCTGTCAGGTTAAAATCAGAAATGAAGCTATACCATTCAAGGGAACTCCTTCACATTTAATCCTAATGTCAGTGGTTTATAATTAGTTGGAATTAAGTGGATCAAGTCTCTGTAAAGCATACTCCACTAGCATACCATCTGTACCTGCAAGTCACTAGAGCCCCGAGATGTGCAGTTCATACTAAGTGTACTTGTTCAGGCCAGTCACTTGAGGTCTGAGGTGTCTGACTTGAAACATCGGAACCATCCCCCTTGCTGGCGGCCTCATTACCACTGTCGCCAGCTTGAGATGCTGCTTCCCCAGCCAGAATATTTCCCTCCAAAGCATTTTCTTCTCCTCTTTGGGTTCCTCTACCTTCACTGATCGCAGCATCTCCAAACACTGAATCTTCTGGAGGCATCAGTTCCACATCCCTCACACCTTCTGACTCGTCTTTGACACAGGGGAGCTGAGAATCTGCACTGACTTCTGTAGCTGCTGGAGGAATCAGAGCAATACTTTGAGGGTTCATGTCATGAAACCAAGCCATGATATTGCCAAGAAGATTGTCATTGATGTTGGCGTCCTGGCTGGCTGAGTCAGGGTCACTGGATGAGGGGAAGAATTCACTTCTCGCCTCACTGGGAGGGTGGGAACTCAGGGTGTCAGTTGAAAATGGGTCTCTTTCTGCTCCTAGTCTCATGAGGCTGTCACCAAGTTCCAATAGCTCAGAGCTGCTCAATGCAGCTCGAGGGCTATCTGTGTTCCTGGGGACGGAGTCCAGTCTGGAAGGTAAAGAGGTGCCTATTGCCCCTAAGGATGCTTCATTACTGAGAAAGTCTGTACTTTCTTCATCGATGGCCAGCCCAGATTCTTGCAGAGATAATTGTATTGCAAGAAGTATATTGGGATCGTCTTCATCCAAGGAACTCAGAGCCTGAGGCAAAAGAAAGTAAAATTACTTCAAAATTTAAAAGGAAAAATGATTGAACCCAGTGAGGTCTGCCACTGTTCTTTTACCAAACAGATGATTAATAGTACCTCTATTTATACAGAAGAACTTTTTGACCTACTAGAATCTTATTTTAATTTTCTCCTTGCCCATGCTAAAGAGAAAATAAATTACTTAAGTGTAAATCTGAAATAGAAAAATCTTTCCCTGTAGTATAGCTCTGAAGCAAAGATTGTAGAAGGGAAGGGAGAAAAAGGAGAGCAACAGAAGTAAAAATAGGAAGCCAGGCTCAAGGGAGAAAGAGCAAAAGGCAGGGGCAACGAAGTTGCCCAGAAAGGCTACCTGAAGCGAGTCCTGGTTCTCAGAGCGACTGGCGGGTGTGTAGTCACGCAGGGAGGAGGTGTGCAGCGCACTCATAGATGCAGAACTTACCACGGAGGTGCCTGGCCTGCGGCCACCGCCACCTTCTGGGAGATCTGTGTCAAAGCAAGCAGTGCCAGAGAGTTTAGTCACATCAGGCCTCGTACATCTTTTTAACTAAATCAATGACTTCTCTTTGAGCGCTGGTGAAAACCCGGGGCCACAAGTTCACTTCATCTTCAGAGATTTTTCATCCATAATGTCTCACCACAAGCAACAATACATATCTAACACAATTATTTCAAATCCATGATCAGGCTTTACAACTTTATTTAGATTATACATCGTTCTATTCATAAAGGCAAGTGCTACCAAGTGTTTGTTTTTTTCCCCTTAGGCAACAAGAAAGGTGTTTTAGTTTTCAGAGTTCTTAAAACTAAAGAATTTGCAAGTTACAATAGCCCCCAAAGCTAATCTTTAACCCTGTCGATCCTGATATATTAAAGATGAGCTGCTGACACTGCTGTAGTTGGAAGATTTTCAATTAACAATTTAATATTTAAAGGATGATAAATTATCTTCACTACTAGGAATTTTAAAAATGTTGATAGGAAAACTGAGGTTAGGAGAAAAATATTTCAGGAACACACTAAGAGTAACCAACAGCTACAATCTATCAAGTGCTCGCTGGGTGCTATTCGTATTTAAGGGTTTTACAGACACTGCCTCATTTAACGCTCACAACAAGCCCACAAAGCGACACTACTGCTGTTGCTTCTTTAGAAGGAGGAGACCAAAGCTTGGAGAGGTTGGGGGACTAAAGCTTCACAGTGACATGCAGCAGAGCTGGAGGCATGAGCTCAGGTCTGTCTGACTCCCCAGTCCATGTTTTTAATCGCCCTGGTTTTCTGCATCCTGTGACATTAGAAGCACCTGCATGCTGACTGTATACCTAAATTACAAACTCTTTCACAACATTTAGATTCGCCACTTTTCGAAGACATGCAAGAGAACTAAGAGATTACAACAAACGCAATGCAAGGACTCACCTAAAGTGCTTTCACTTGGCTCGTCGGGGTCTGGAGGGTTACTCAGCAGACTGTGCACGTCTCCTCGCCGGCGCTGTTGTCTGTGCCTCCTCCGATACTGAAATTCAGCATATTCCTGCATAAACCACAGGTTATAAAACACGGGAGAGCATGCACATTTTAAAATGCAAATAAAACCAACCATACACTTTTTTTCCAGGAAAAAAATGTGTGATTTTATACACAGATTATAAAATCACTTGGCTTTAGAAAAAGAAACTTCAGGTTTTGCCATGCCAAGGAAAACAGAAAAGGTAAAATGGAAAAGAAAAATTTTACATAGCCACTGTAACTGTCTGAATAAATTCGGAATACTTGCAAGCTCCAATGCTAGATCGTAACTGAGCCTCATTTCACATGCCTGGATCTTGTTATCTGAAGTTATAACTAATATCAGAAAGATTTTACTGATATGAGTTAGGCCCTCTCTGGAGGTCTGGTTTTTAAAAAAGGACTGTGATAGATGCAACAGGAAAAAAAAAAAAAAAAGGAAAAACAAAAGCACACACAGTTAAGTACTTGTTAAGATTGATGGATCTGGTATTCTTTGGGACTACTACAAACCATATTCACTGCAAAAAAGAATATGAGGTTACCTTTAAAATAAGGTACTACTTGGCTTCCTTCCTGTGTTAGTTCATATGTAGGGTGATGCCTGGGCTGTAGCCCAGGCAAGGCAAAGTGTTTTCAATTTAGCATATGGGAAGACACAGAAGTGGGCAAATGTCCCCGAGCCTATTCACATTTGTGATAACAGTTTTAAGTGGGTTTGCTATCACTGGAGGCAGAACCTGGGACTATCTGCTATCATCTGGGTACACATGTCGTTTTCCAGATTTTAGTGACAGACAGACCAGTGTACATGATACCAGCATGTGTGTGTTAGTCGCTCAGTCGTGCCCAACTCTGTGTATTCTCATGGACGGCAGTCCACCAGGCTCCTCTATCCATGGGATTTTCTAGGCAAGGACACTGGAGTGGTTTGCCATTTTCTTCTCCAGGGGATCTTCCTGACCCAGGGATTGAACCCGGGTCTCTTGCACTGCAAGCAGACTCTTTACTGACTGAGCTACCAGAGAAGCCCTGATACCAGCACAAAAAGGCTAATTTTGAGAATCATTGTAGAATCTTTGAGTGATACACACTAAAATATGATTTTAGTTTATGATTTGTGATTATCTAGTTACTATGATTATCTAGTTACTCTAGAATATTCAATATGATTGTATTGTGAAAGTAACAGAAATAGATGAGAATAAGTTTTACAATCCCAGTAAAACTTTCACATCGTATGACTCAGGTGAAATTCTCCTTTATCTATGTAAGTAGCTGGACTCTAATTAAAGAATGGAAGGCAACCTATCAGGTTGGAAATAAATGAACATAAGATACTACAAGTGTCCGAGAGATTAACCAGGTTCTTTAAAATTTACTGCTGAGCTGAGGCACTGTTTCCTTTTTTCCTGGAGGCTGGTGATCTAAAACTGGATGACTGTGTCGTCATGGTTCACAGGACCACCAAGTACTACCACATTTCTCAGACAAAGATGGCAACAAAATATTATGCCAGTTTGAGACTTATCTTTGTGATCCACACAGTTAAAGGCTTTGGCATAGTCAATAAAGCAGAAATAGATGTTTTTCTGGAACTCTCTTGTTTTTTCGATGATCCAGCAGATGCTGGCAATTTGATCCCTGGTTCCTCTTCCTTTGATGCCAAAGCCTTTGACTGTGTGGATCACAATAAACTGTGTAAAATTCTTCAAGAGATGGGAATACCAGACCACCTGACCTGCCTTCTTGAGAAACCTGTACGCAGGTCAGGAAGCAACAGTTAGAACTGGACATGGAACAACAGACTGGTTCCAAATAGGAAAAGGAGTATGTCAAGGCTGCATATTGTCACCCCGCTTATTTAACTTATATGCAGAGTACATCATGAGAAACGCTGGGCTGGAAGAAGCACAGGTGGAATCAAGATTGCCTGGAGAAATATCAATAACCTCAGATATGCAGATGACACCACCTTTATGGCAGAAAGTGAAGAAGAACTAAAGAGCCTGTTGATGAAAGTGAAAGAGGAAAGCAAAAAAGTTAGCTTAAAGCTCAACATTCAGAAAACTAAGATCATGGCATCCGGTTCCATCACTTCATGGCAAATAGATGGGGAAACAGTAGCTGACTTTATTTTTTGGGGCTCCAAAATCACTGCAGATGGTGATTGCAGCCATGAAATTAAAAGATGCTTACTCCTTGGAAGGAAAGTTATGACCAACCTAGACAGCATATTAAGAAGCAGACATTACTTTGCCAACAAAGGTCTATCTAGTCAAGGCTATGGTTTTTCCAGTGGTCATGTATGGATGTGAGAGATGGACTATAAAGAAAGCTGAGCGCCAAAGAATTGATGCTTTAGAACTGTGGTGTTGGAGAAGACTCTTGAAGAGTCCCTTGGACTGCAAGGAGATCCAACCAGTCCATCCTAAAGGAGATCAGTCCTGGGTGTTCTCTGGAAGGACTGATGTTGAAGCTGAAACTCTAGTACTTTGGTCACCTGATGTGAAGAGCTGACTCGTTTGAAAAGACCCTGATGTTGGGAAAGACTGAGGGCAGGAGGAGAAGGGGATGACAGAGGATGAGATGGTTGGATGGCATCACCGACTCAACGGACATGAATTTGGGTAAACTCCGGGAGTTGGTGATGGACAGGGAGGCCTGGCGTGCTGCGGTTCATGGGGTCACAAAGAGTCGGACATGACTGAGCGACTGAACGGAACTTGAGATTTATCTTTAGGAAGAATCTGTTTACTTTGTACACTTGGTGATGGTACAAAGTTACTCAGAATTAAATAAACTATTTCATAGAATATATGTATTTCCATTGAAGAAAACTAAATAGTTGAAAAACAACGGTAAAAGAAACTTGTTATAATTATTCTGATAAAAAAAAATCAAATGGCATTCTCTCACCATGTGATAGACTTTTAAAAAATTGTTTTCATAAAAGTAAACTCGTCTGAAAACTTCCATGGATTCCTAAGATCTCCAAGTAAGCATATGAAAGGCTTTAGTCAGAATACTCCAATAGGTTTGAGAGTGTTATGGCTACAGAGAAGAGTGAGAAGTTCTAGGATTTATAGGGGGAAAAGCTGCCAGGAGTTTTTTATTATTGTAAATAATAACAGCCACCGTTTATTGAACACCAGTTCTGTCAGTGACTAAAACAGATGCTTTAATCTTTCCAGAACTTCCATGGGGGTAGATATCAGGATCCATATTTGAAAGATGAGAAATGAAGGAAGGTACAGCCTAAGCCGACCTTAAGTTATAGGGTTAGACCTTGAATTCTGGTGTCCCTGAGACATCTTGATCACACTGTCTCCCCTGGGCTCCACTGCCTTTGTTGTTGTTTTAGTTGCTCATTTGTGTCCGACTCTGTGCGATCCTATGGACTGCTGCCTGCCAGGCTCCTCTGTCCATGGAATTCTCCAGGCCAGAATACTGGAGTGAGTTGCCATTTCCTTTTCCAGGGATCGAACCCATGTCTCATGGAGCACCTCCACTGGCAGACAGATTCTTTAACACTGAGCCACCAGGGAAGTCCCACAGCCCTTAAAGTGGCACAAAACAAATACTGATGCTTGTCAATGACTCATTCAATTTAGCTTAAAAAGAATAAGATGTAATTAACCTTAACAAAAAATATAAATTCAACCTAAAAGTCTATTGAAGTTTGGTAACATTATTTTTTTCATAATCTATATAAAGGCAAAGAACTAATTTTCAAAGATATAATTTTGGTAGATACTTGATAATCACACACATGACAAATTTTAAAATTTCATGTGGCATGGTAATTCTTTGGATTTTCAATGTTTATACAAAAGCTTGGTGCTCAATGTGCCAAATACCTTAAAGAATAAAAAAGTTTAATTATTCTTAAGAATAAAATATTATTTATAATTTCACGTTTTTTCAATCCCTAGAGAACAAGAGCTCAATAATTTTATTTAGAAATATTCACACATGAGATAAAAAGCTTCTCTATTTTTACTAAAATGAAATTGTGTCAATCATATTAGTAGGCTCTCAATATTCAAGGACAAATATTTTGAAATTCTTTAAGTTACTGCCATAGTCAGACGTCTCAAGATGATGCATACCTGATTGTGAATATATTTTTGCTCTATTGTGTTTCTACCTTGATACTGAAATCTTTGTACTGTTTTTGATAACTGAAGTTTATTTATTCCTCCTTTAAGGTGGAAATTTTCCAAACTATCCCCAAAGCTGAAATTATAACACAGAAATAATAAAGTATAGGTTCAAGTAAAGAAAAGGTTCATAATTTGTTCTACAATAGAAAATTCATTAATATATCAAAAATTCTTTAAAAATTTAAGTGACTTTAAAATTTTCATATCAGAGCTCTAAGCACAAATTTTTCCTCAAGTCAATGCTGTTTTGGATATATCTACCAATATCAAAAGGCCACAAGGTGATTGCAAGTATTCTCAGCAGCTGAAAAGAGAAAGTATCTGATTTAAATAAACCACAGTCATTTATGATATTTCATTGTCTTTCAGTTGCAGATATTATATGGGCTATAAATGATAAAGGTTTCATAGTTTACAAGAATTAAGTTAAAAGGTTATATCAAAGTGTCGAATGGTGTACTGTTGTGTGAAGAACAAAGTAGAGAGAACTGCTAAAACCATTTAAAACCGACTCAACAGTGACAGTGGCAATTTAAATCTCAGAAAATAGCAATGTGTTTAAGATTTTCACTTTATCTTGTTTTTGTTGCTATTTGCAGTATTATGGACCTTCTTATTTTAAAGTGGGATATAAACAACAATGAAAACAAGAAGATTGTGAACATCTTAAAGAGAAGCAAAGAGCATATGATCAAAGCATTCTTTCTGCATAAAACATTAATGTTAAGCTTTCACCTAACTGACTATAAATCAATTCTAACAGGTTGTTTCAGTAACTTAAAAAAACAGATTTTGTATTTATGCTTTTTATAAATTCAGACTGAACTAATACATAAAATTCCTATTTCTGTTAAAGATATTTTCCAAAAATATACCCTAAGTTGGTCTCCCATAATTAAAATTCAGTAATTAAAAATTATAAGAGGGGGTATGCATTTAATAGTGTGATGATAATTAAATATCATAAGAAGGTAAATGTAGGCTCTGCTGAGGCACTGTTACAATAAAGGAAAGAAAAAACACTGTTTACAGCCTCAAAGGGATATTTAGAGAATAGAAAAAGTGAAAGGGAAAGTGAAGCTGCTCAGTTGTGTCTGACTCTTTGCGACCCCATGGACTTTAGCCTACCAGGTTCCTCCGTCCATGGGATTTTCCAGGCAAGAATAAACAAATGAGGGTGCAAATATTAGCAGGATTGCACTAAGGAAAATTATAACTGACCCAACCCAACCCAACCCAACCCAACCCCCACAAAACAATTACCTCAGGTGATGCAAATCCTAAATATTCCCAATCCCATGTTCCACCAGCAAAGCTACAAAGAAATCAGACACACCATTTGATTCTTATCAGTACAACAAAGTTCAAATAATCAGACCCTTGTCCTTTGAACACTACTTCTAACTCCTTTGCTTGGAACTTGCTTAACCAAAGACCAACTACTGAATATAATTAAAATAATTCTTTCAAATTCTATGTTGTTTTATGTTTATGTAAAATGGTGGAAAATTAAAAATCACCATGCTATACCAGAGTATTTTTTATGATTGCTTCTATTTTTAAGTGTTTATATAAAAATAAGGGTCCAAGGAATTTCTAATCCTTATAATTAGTACAAACAAGAAAATATGCTTCAATTTATAATGTCAGTATAAGTATCTGAAATAAAACAACCAAACTCAACTGTTCTTTAATGGATGAGTATGTGGATCAATTACAAAACTTTACTAACATCAGATTTCTAATTTCCTCACAACTTTTTACCAGAAAATACAAGTATGATGATAATAAGTTGGCAAGCCTTCCAAATTCTACACCATGTGTATGACTATCAAAATGACACAGTAGAATACTTGAATTATGAGTTCATTGAAGTGTGAAATTTACCTACCTTAATTTAGTCTGAGAAAGTGCACAATGACCAACAAAAAATAACAAGAAAAACGGAAATAGTACTGGGGAAAAAAAAAAATCACCAAAAAGAAGTTAACATACTTTTAAAAGCTATCGATATTTCAGGTATAAGTAACTTTCAGGAATATGAATCCCAGTTGGACAAAAAATACACTTGCTGCCTCTGTGGCTGGTGCTAGGGTGAGGTTCACAGTGTGTATCTTTTTTACCTGCGTCGTGGAGCTTCTGGTGAGTCTGCAGGAGCAACTCCCCGAGCCACAGACGCCAGGAACTCTTGCCTTTTCTGCTGTACAAGGCATGCCGCCTTGATGATCTTGTGGCGGGGTGTGCGAAGGTAAGGCCTATTGACTTTTTGGGCAAGGTCTTCAGTGACCATTTCTAGGTCTGTCTATGTTAAGAAAAAACAAACAAAAAAATTATAGGATAAATGGGTAAGTCAATAGCAAATTCAGTATCTATCTGGTTAAATCTAACTCTCTTTTGAAATCAGAAAGTAATCCAATTATCATAATAACTTCCAATTTAACAAGTTTCTACTTTGTAAATTTTAGGAAAACACCATTCATTCAACAGGCATTTATAGCAATGTAGTTGGTATGGATTACAAAGCAGTAGTGAGTACCGCAGCTGTATAAAAAAAGTTTATAAACTTGCCTGTGTGAAAAAGAACTAATAAAATTCAAAGCATTGTACATGCAAGTGAAGGCCACATGGCATAGACTTTATGTAAATACTGAAGGAAGGTGAGGCAAGGCAAAACCTTTGGGATCTGGGGTAACGTCTGGAAGACCTCATGGAGAATACGAATATCAAGCATCAAAAGAAATACAAGACATAAATTAGTAGAGGGGAGTTTAAACGGATGATAAAAACATCCATAGCAAGAGGAGAAAGTTTGGTTACTCCAAAAAAAGAGGAATGTATAATATACTTGGTTGGCTATACTCATGTCAGTTGGCTTAATTAAATGTTTTATTTTTTAAAAGTACGCTAAGTTTTTCTTTCAGTTGCACTGTTAAAATGAACTGGCAAATACCAATGTTCTTGTCTGGTAAGTGATGCTGTTAGTTTCACTTTTGAAGATAAAATTCTATCAGGCCAGATTTCAACCTCAACCAGTTTAAAATAAATAAGTGCAGTGGGAAATGCTTGCCTAGCTCAGAGCTCACTCGAATCTACATAGTGACAAATTCAAACATAAAGAAAATTTCAGTTTATTACTGTAACTTTTGTTTTATTTAAAAAACATTCTAAAAATGGAAACAAAATTGTTAATTACACTCTAGTAAGATGAAACTTAGTTGTAAAGCGGTTGAGAAAGGAGAAAACCTGTTTTTCATCATAACTGCATTTAAGTTTAATAAAAAAAGATATCTTACTTGCATGAGTTCAAAAATTTCTTTCTTTGTGCTTTTAAGTTCTAAGAAAAATCCATATGGATAAGAACACTTAAGAATGCGTCGAGTTTTTAAGAGCACATGAACTGCATCTTCAATGAAAGTGGTATCTGGACAGGCTCCTTCAGCTATAAAGTAAACCAGGCATGGTAAAAAAATTTCTTTGTAAATATGCTGTAATAAAATTAAACAACTAAGTTTTCTCCAAGAAGAAACTGAAGAAGCTATATCATAATATTTACTTGAATCAAACTAAAAACCTATGTAAAACTCATACATTTTGCATTTATGTGACCTGCATACATTTATAAATGGAACACACCCCTGCAGTATCCCAGGAATGCAGTCCTAAAGGAAAGCATACAATGATCCTGGATTCTGTTCTCACCCTGTTTGTAAACAAATCTAGCTTTAAGTTCTAGGCTTTACTAAGTTTCTCAGGTTGTCCCTAGCAGAATTCAGAACAAATGCCTTCCTAAGTTCTTAAAAAAAAAGTCTAATTATAAATTATGCTTCTGCAAAAATGATATTGTAAGGTAAAAGATATAACATTGTGGGGGAACAACTGGGTAGTGAACGCTATTAGCAGTAAATGAACACTTCAGGGAGAGAGAGAGCAGAAGAAGGGAAGAGTGGCTTCATTTCTTCCTTTCTGAATCTTCTTTTGATTCTTTCTTATATCTTACTATGCTGGCTAGAACCTCCAAAAAGTTGAACAGAAGCAGCAATTCAAATCTACAAGTATTTATTTTATATTTACATGTTTTGGGCACTGTTCTAAGTATTAGGGACACATCGGTGACAGAACATACTGTAGAATCTGTGAGGATTTTTTCTTTCAATTTTTACTGTGGATAGTTAACACTTCAAGAGTTTACTACTGGCTTGATATAGTTATGTCATTACTATGGTCTAAGAACTAGTAATTAACACGGAGATTAAGCTGCTATTAATGCTTTTTGTCCCATTCTAAGCTATTTAGCTTACAGTTATTGTTTTAGTAAGGAAGTTATTCTCATGAAAAGGCTGTTAGTACTCACTACTTTTATAAAATGGACCAAAAAAACATAAAGATGATTGATTGCATTTTAGGCTTAAAACCTTTTATATATAAGCTATAATTTAAAAAATATGACTTTTTAAAACAAACATGCCAGAACCTGTATGCTGTATAGTCACTGTGAGGTATTTATTATATTCTAATTATGTAACTAGAATTCAATCCATTTTTAGGAATGTTCTTTTTGAACTTCCATTTTAGGGACCATAAGTAAGCGCTCATGCCTTTGCTTTTTGACTCCAATGTCCATTATTTACCAATGAGATGATTTTCTCCCAAACCTGTACTTGACTTCCATTCCATAAGGCACTCTGCTAAATTTCTCAAGAATCTTTGGGAGTTAGTCATACAACTGGACAGCCTGTGAATCCTGCTCTGTTGACTAGGTCAGGGATGCCTTTTCAGTCCATATACTTTTGCCCACATTGTAGAGCATCAACAATGGTGCAGAGTAAGCAAAACCATGATGTGTGCTGAGAAGGTGAGGTAAGGAAAACCTAATCAGAGGCCTCAAATGCTAAATTGCACTCTGGACTTCAAAGAACTCCAAACTACCAAATGAGCTAATGGAGATAATATATTCCTTTAAGGGTCTTAATCTCCTACCAAAGAAGTGACTTAAGCATGACAGATATTTTATATTAACTATCATATATATCACTTATAACTTACTTTCTTTGAGAGCTCTACTCAATTGCTCCATCTTTTCTTTGGCTGTTTTAAGAAGGCGTTGTTCTAACTAAAGGAATAGAAATAAACATATCATTTTCTTTCTTACTCACAACAGTATTATACAGTACATCTGAAATGATATAGGACATACCTGATAGCTATGTTCATGATTTTTAAATCTTGTATAATAGTGCATGAATCTGTCAAGTTCCTGAAATCGCTTGTGTTTTTTTTCAGCCTAAGAAACAGAAGTCCAAATGACTTTTATAATATAAACAAAAGTACTAGCTATTAAAATTTGGCTTTTTTTGACCACACAAAAAATTTTTATTAGTAAAAGATAGTAATGCATACAAATTTGTTGCTTGCTTTGTTGAGAAAATAATAACCAATACATTTTAAACGCTTTCCAGGATAAAGTCTTGCATTTGTATTTTCTGTGACAAACCTGAATCCACTATTCCCAGAGTGTGAGGTAAATATGTCTCTCAAGCCCTATGGTCATCAAATCTTCAATGTTTTATTATATTGTTTATTGCTATGGACAGAAACATGTCTCCCATCAAATTCATATGTTGAATGTCTAACCCCCAACGTGACTATATTTGGAAACAGGCCCTGTGGTATCACCCTGTGAGGTGACAAAGGTGGAACAAGGTCATGAGGGTGGAGATCTAATCCAACAGAGCTGGTGCTCTTACAAGAAGAGGAAGGGACACCAGAGCTTGCTTTCTCTCCTCCCTGTGAAGACACAGTAAAAAGACAGCTGTCCATAAGCCAGGAAGAGAGTCATCACCAGAAACCGAACTGGCACAGATCTTGATCCTGGGCTTCGTAGTCTCAAAAACTGTGGAAAACACATTTTTCTCATTTGAGCCACCTGGTCTATGGTATTTTGTTATGGCAGCCAAGCAGACTAAGATACTTACTGTATGAAATAACATAGCATATTGTTGATATAATGTTACAATTATTTTTAAGTCATTTTAGAGTTATGCTGGGATATATGTCTTTTCTGATATTATCCATATAAACAAAAAAAAAAAGAGCTCAGGCTTATAGAGCCATTTTGTTTAAAGGCTACGTAAAAGTGTATTGAATTTAATGCCTCATTACAATAAAGGTAGGAAAAGAAGAAATGCAAAATACTTCCACTGGTATTAAGTGGCTTAACCAGAGGTCTTGGCTTAAACAGTTTTCTCTACCTCCACAGTCATTTCCTTGGATTGCTCCTCCACATGCTGAATGACTTCATAGCGAGTACATCTATAATATCCTCCAGTGGAAGAACTATGTTTTTTCCATTCTTCCAGACAAATCCAGCAAAAGTCATACTTGCACTGCAAAAGAAAACATATGTGCAAACATCTCCCCATGTTGGTATGCAAATTACTTTTCAATTCCTAGTTAATCAATTAGTTAAGAGATTAAACAATCCTGCCTGTGTGACCAGGGACACAAACCTTCTCAAAGACAAGCCCTCTGTTTCAGGTCTTCTCTGAAGGCCTTATCCGCACTATGGAAAGATGTGGGGGTAGTTTAAAATTATTGTTTATAAGGATAAATTAAAATATAAATAATAATATGAAGTAATCTCAAGAAACCTTTAAAAATATCAATATGATACTCTTTCCAAATAACAAAAACAGATACTGACAAATGCTTCATTTTTCACGTGCACAGTAATCTTACTTTGGTCTCTAAAGCTCTACCAGTGTATTTGAAAACTTCTGTTGACTTTGACAAACTGGTTTTGAAAATGGGAGTAAATTAAAAAGGTCTTTAATCAGAACATCTAACAAAAAACCTATTTCTCATTAAAAAAATTCTTTAATCACTGTAATTTTCAAACAATGCCAAAAATACGAGCATTCCAGTATGAAAATATATCCTTTTTTTCTCTTAAATGCTTATGGATTTCGAGTCAGAAAGATCTTCCTAATTAAAATCGATGTTTTCTCGCAGTACGTTTACAGCTTATTTTTTAAAAATATTTACATCTTTGATCTATTCAGAATTTATCTGGGTATTCAGTATGAATTAAACTTTCTCCCATGCAGCTGTCCAGTTGTCTCAATACCATTTATTACACAGCCCACATTTCTCTTCTGGTTGGCGATGCTTCCTTTTTCCAACACTAAATCCCCACGTATGGATCTATTTCCCTGGGCTTTGTTTCGTTGATCTGTAGATTCATGTACCAGAGCGATGCTGTTTTAATTACTGAGCCTTTAGAGTGTGGCCTACTATTTGGACATGGCAACCCACTCAATACTCTTGGCTGGCAAATCCCATGGACGGAGGAGCCTGGTAGGCTGCAGTCCATTGGGTCGCTAGGAGTCGGACATGACTGAGTGACTTCACTTTCACTTTTCACTTGGAGAAGGAAATGGTAGCCCACTCCAGCGTTCTTGCCTGGAGAATTCCAGGGATGGGGGAGCCTGGTGGGCTGCCGTCTATGGGGTCGCACAGAGTTGGACACGACTGATGTGACTTAGCAGCAGCAGCAGCAGCAGCAGTTCCTCCTCACTGCTCTTTTTCAGAGTTTTTTGGCTCTTATTTCGTTTCTCCATAGGAATTTTTGAATTAACTTGTCTAGATGAAGAAATAAAACCTGCTGGTATTTTTGTTGCAATCTTTCTAAGAACTTTGTTAGCTTTCCATTTGTTTGTCCACTTCTAAGACCTAAAGATAGGGGTCTTAACATTTTCTTCAGGTACTCTAACACATTTCTTAAGCTTCTTTCTAGATAAAGGAAGTCTTTTCTTTCAGCATATACTCTATCTGGATGTTGCTGGAACACGTGAAGGCTATTACTCTCTGCATATAACTTTTGTATTCTGCTAGTTAATTAAATTTTTATTGTTTGCAATAGTTTTTCAGTTGATTCTGTGGGTTTTCTAGGTATACAATCATGCTGTCTGTAAAAAACAAGAGACAGTTTTATTACCTCATTTCTAATCTTTACATCCTCAATTTCTTTTCACTGTTGAATTATGTTGACTGGTATCCTCGGTCCAATGTTAATAATATTTGTGATGAGAGCATTTTTATGTTGTTCTCAATTTTAGGAGAGTACCACTAGTTTCCCCACTAAATACCATGCTAATTTTTGGACTAAGGTAAATTTATTTTTGTCATACTTGAAAGGAAAATTTTGTATATTCCTATTTCTTTGTGTGTCTTATAAAGAATGGTTGCTGAGTTTTTGTTAAATCCTTTTTTTAGCATCTACAGAAAATTTACATAGTTTTTCATCTTGTATCTACTAAGATGAGGTACAGTAATAGCTTTTAAAATATCAAACCATTCTTATATTCCTGAAATAAACCCCATGTGATTAATTACCTTTTAAAAAATTAAAAACATGTTTTTTCATTTGGATATAACTGATGGTCAACTACTCTTCTAATGTACTCTGCTGGATTATATTCACTAATATCTGTATTTTCTCCTCCAATATCTTATTTAGGACTCATGCATTGTTATTCATAAGTAAGACTGATCTATACTTTCAATGGGGATTCCAGGTGGTGTTAGTGGTAAAGAATCTGCTTGCGAATGCAGGAAACTCGAGAGAGGTGCATTCGATCCCTGGGATGGGAAGATCCCCTGGAGAAGCAAATGGCAACCCGCTCCAGTATTCTTGCCAGGGAAACCCCATGGTCAGAGGAGTCTGGCGGACTACAGTCCTTGGGATTGCAAAGAATTGGACAGGATTCAGTGTGCATGTGCACGTGCACACACACACACACAAACATTCAATATTTATCAAGTGCTCATATCAAGGCTCTACTCATTTTATAATAATAATCTGAAAGTTTCCAGGTTTTCCCTTTTTCCTATTTGTCCCAGAAACAGTTCAAATCATATTGAAATTACTTATTCCGTAAGTTTTGATAAAATTTTATGGTGAAACTGTTAGGGGCTATTGCTTTTAAAGAAGACATTGTTGAAAAAAACTCGTCTGGGGAGTGAGGTTGTTGGGATATTTCTTCTAGGGTTAGTTTAATAAATTAAATTTTCTTAGAAAATCAATCCATTTCAAATCCAAGTTCAAATTTATCTGAGTTGAGCAAAATTATCATTATTTTACATTCTATGATAAGAAATTTTACATTCTATGATAAGAAAAAGAAAATAGAACTTTGATAATTTGTAATTTTTTAGTTGCAGCATATACATTTTCCACAGAGCCAGATCAAATTTCAAGTGATTTAAAATGTGTAAGAATAAAATTTAAATAGTTTCCTAAAAATCATCTAAAGGGAAATGAATTGAGTTTAAAAAAAAAAATGAACCTATTTTTATATTGCCAAATCTGTCATTATTTTAAAATGTTTCACAATTTGATTCCAGATAGTAAAAACTATCTATTGAATAATAATAAACACTGAAGAACTAATAAAGGCATATTATCATTTAGTCATTGTGTTATAATATGGATTCAATTACATGTGACTTCTTGTTCTACCTTAAAAGTAAAAAAAAAAAAAAAACCTCTAAAAGCATAAAAACTTTTACTTTCTAGATGTCTCCTTTTATGTCATAAGAATGAAAGAATTACTCATCAGTTTCCTCTGTTGAATGCAAATACTAAAACAACAAAATTCTGTAAAAATTATCCTTCAGTTAAAAAAAAAATTATCAGAATGAGATAGGGCAGGGCTTGAGTTTGCTGGAAATAAATGTTGTTTGATGACGTACAGAAACTGACCATAAGAAATAGGTATGCATTTACATACATATAATTTTAAATCAAATATTAAAAAATGTTGAGCAACAACAACAAAAACAAGACTATTCTTATAGAATGTAAGTAAGTGCTCCTTTTAATATATAACAGAAGCTTAAGCAAACTTTAAGATAAGTTACCCTGTATCATTAGCCTGATTAGTTCATGAAAATATTTATTTACTTGATATGTATTCATCAACTACTTACTGTTGGTGAGTGTTATGACTGAAATAAAGGTAACAATGGTGGATTTGGTCTTTTTATTAGTACCCCATCTGCTGATTTTTTTATGGTCAACCTTTTGTTGTGTAAAAAATTTTCTTTTACACATCTATGTAGTCTGTATCAGACTGTCTAAGAAAAAACTAATATGAATGTTGGAAATACAACTGCATATAAATGAAAGAATTTTGCTCCGATCAGCTGAACTAACAAGCACTCCTGAGCATTCAGAACACTGTACAAAGTTTTTCTTCTGAGGAATCACTGCTGTCTCACTAAGACAATTCACTCATGTTAATTTATTATAATATAAAATCATCTGGCAACTGTCATTATTTTTGAAGTCATAGTAATGATTATTAGCTTCAAGGTAAAAAATCAATAAGTACTTAAGATATTGATGTATTTTATCTAAATCTTAACTGTATGGGTTTCTTTCACATCCTAAATCAGAATAATTATATTGTTCTTCTCTCAATAATTTTAAATAAATATTTTTATATACATGGCATTTCCAAGGATAAGGAAAAAAATTGAGACAGTACAATTAAACAAAAACAGTCATGAAAGTAGGCATGGATTAATAAAATATTCTTAACTTCTAGAATATTCCTTTTAAATATAGTAGTTTCTTTCTGTGCAACTAAGTCAGAAGGGTAACCTTTTAAAAGTAATTATTAATTTTTAGCCAAGAGACATTTTCACTTTCAATATAGTAATAAGTTACTTATTTAATTGATTGTATTAGCAAACTTAAGTCTGCACACTGCTTTGGGCACTTTTCTTATACAGGATTTAAATTTGGGCTTAAAGGGTTCGCTTGGGGCCTGATTTGAACCTCGAGACTAAGCAGTGTGCTCCAAAATAAGCTTTGTAACATCTCCATGTAAGGTGGCACTTGATCATTTACACATTTACATGTACACAGAACTCTCTTAGGATCATGGACTCTGGCGTCTCTGATCTGGACAGGGACCATGGAATCCTTACCTTTGTTTTTAACATTCACCATGACTGTAAAATTTAGTAATATACATCAACATTTACATTAATTAACAAAGAATGTGGAATACAATCTCCTAGAATCACTCTGAAAGACAAGATTTTTATGCTTACAGTATTTTTCCTTTGGATTCACAATCAAATTAAGGTTCTAACCACAAAGCAAGTACAATCCTCTTTAACTTACCTTAGCACATTGCATGTGATTGCATCCCTCATTCTTCTGTATTGGAGACTTACAATTCGCACAAGGCTTGGAGTTAGTTAACAACCAGAGACAATTGGCAGCATCCTCATAAGCTTCACTGACTCCTACAACTTTGGAGTATTAAGCACAAATACAAAAATAAACAATTTAGTGTACAACTTCAGATGGAAAAACACTCAAAGTTTTCTTTGCAGGTTGCCTCTCAGTTTTAAATATATATACTTATTTTTCTATCAGAGTCTATGGTAAAGTTTTTAACCCATGATTATTTAAGATAAACTAAAAATGAATCCAACGACATGTCTAGAACTAAATTCATTATTTTCCCCAAATCTCCTTTCTCTACCTCCAGTGCTGGTAAATGATTGATTATCTACCCAGAATCAATCTAGGAAGAACATGATCTTGGACATCTTCCTCTTTGCCTCATCTGCTGTATCCCACGGGTTTTCTCTCTTACTTTTTCATATCCATCTCCTCTCTATTTCCAGCTAGGATCCTCCAAACCTTTTGCCTAGACAATTAAAACACAGAAACCAACTTAATCTCCCCAGATCCTTATCCCTCGTCCCCTAAACCCCACTAAATTGCCTCTGTAAAGTGATCTTTTAAAAATACAAATCTTTAAATCTTTTAGTTGTTCCTCACTGACTACAAGATTAATCAAATTTCTTTAGCAAAGAACACAACGGCCTTCATGATTTGGCCACTGACTGACTACCTGGCAAGGTCCTCCCATCTGCTATCCCCACACCAACCTTATAAACTATTTATTCTATTTTAATATGAGCTCTGCAATCTTAAAGAATGTCAGGGTTTTTAAAGACTCTAAATTTTACATTTTATATTCTATAAATCCCTACTTCCGCCTACAGAGAGATTTAGGGGCTGGAGAGAGTGGCAGATGGGTAATTTAAAATTTATTTTTTCCTGCAAGATTGTCAGTACTCAAGTTTGCTTTCTAACTTCAAGTACAGAGGAAAGTTCTACGTTTTCTTCACTGAAAGAGATTCTGAAAATCACTGTGAAATTCTTGAGAGTGGTCCATTCTATTAAGGCCCTCATTATATGCAGATTGTCTAGAAAGGGTGGGTTAAGAGGTTAGCCCTACTGAGGAAAGCAGGGGAGAAATCAACTCTAAGTTTTGAAGTCTAAAAGAAAAAGTCACTCAACTCCTAGATTCAAATCCCTGGAGAGGGAAGGGGACAAAGGTTTGCGGTCTGACCCTTGGGAAGTAGTTCTGCATATGAACTGGAAGCCCTGAGCACCAGCAGCAGCCATTTGATGGAGTCTAGCAGTGGAGGGGGGATGGTGTCTTGCCACACGGAACCCTTAGTACCTACTTACTTCAGTTTGTGTCAAGAACAGAACAGCAGCTACTGCTTGACTGTAAAGCACTGCTCTTCCACATAGCAGAGAGAAAAACTGCAGCCGTGAACTGCTCAGACTCCACTCCATTTCTAAACCCACCTGGGAAGACGGCTTCATTAGGGTGCTGGGGCAGAGAACTCTTTGATAATTTGGTGGAAAACAGGAGTTTCAGAAGGAACTTACTACCCTTCAGTTCAGTTCAGTCGCTCAATCGTGTCTGACTCTTTGCGATCCCATGAATCACAGCACGCCAGGCCTCCCTGTCCATCACCAACTCCTAGAGTTCACTCAGACTCACGTCCATCGAGTCAGTGATGCCATCCAGCCATCTCATTCTCTGTCGTCCCCTTCTCCTCCTGCCCCCAATCCCTCCCAGCATCAGGGTCTTTTCCAATGAATCAACTCTTCGCATAGGTGGCCAAAGTACTGGAGTTTCAGCTTCACCATTGGTCCTTCCAGTGAACACCCAGGACTGATCTCCTTCAGAATGGACTGGCTGGATCTCCTTGCAGTCCAAGGGACTCTCAAGAGTCTTCTCCAACACCACAGTTCAAAAGCATCAATTCTTCGGCGCTAAGCTTTCTTTACAGCCCAACTCTCACATCCATACATGACCACTGGAAAAACCATAGCCTTGACTAGACGGACCTTTGTTGGCAAAGTAATGTCTCTGCTTTTGAATATGCTATCTAGGTTGGTCATAACTTTTTTTCCAAGGAGTAAGTGTCTTTTAATTTCATGGCTGCAATCACCATCTGCAGTGATTTGGGAGCCCCCCAAAATAAAGTCTGACACTGTTTCCCCATCTATTTCCCATGAAGTGATGGGACCAGATGCCATGATCTTCGTTTTCTGAATGTTGAGCTTTAAGCCAACTTTTTCAGTCTCCTCTTTCACTTTCATCAACAGGCTTTTTAGTTCCTCTTCACTTTATGCCATAAGGGTGGTGTCATCTGCATATCTGAGGTTACTGATATTTCTACCTGCGATTTTGATTCTAGCTTGTGCTTCTTCCAGCCCAGTGTTGCTCATGATGTGCTCTGCAGATAAGTTAAATAAGCAGGGTGACAATATACAGCCTTGATGTACTCCTTTTCCTATTTGGAACCAGTCTGTTGTTCCATGTCCAGTTCTAACTGTTGTTTCCTGACCTGCATATAGGTTTCTCAAGAAGGCAGGTCAGGTGGTCTGGTATTCCCATCTCTTTCAGAATTTTCCACAGTTTATTGTGATCCACACAGTCAAAGGCTTTGGCATAGTCAATAAAGCAGAAATAGACGTTTTTCTGGAACTCTCTTGCTTTTTCCATGATCCAGCGGATGTTGGCAATTTGATCTCTGGTTTCTTGCCTTTTTTAAAACCAGCTTGAACATCTGGAAGTTCACAGTTCACGTATTGCTGAAGCCTGCCTTGGAGAATTTTGAGCATTACTTTATTAGCATGTGAGATGAGTGCAATGGTGTGGTAGTTTGAGCATTCTTTGGCACTTTCTTTGGGATTGGAATGAAAACTGACCTTTGGCCACTGCTGAGTTTTCCAAATTTGCTGGCATATTGAGTGCAATATTTTCACAGCATCATCTTTCAGGATTTGAAATAGGTCCACTGGAATTCCATCACCTCCACTAGCTTTGTTCGTAGTGATGCTTTCTAAGGCCCACTTGACTTCACATTCCAGGATGTCTGGCTCTAGGTCAGTGATCACACCATCGTGATTATCTGGGTCATGAAGATCTTTTTTGTACAGTTCTTCTGTGTATTCTTGCCACCTCTTCTTAATATCTTCTGCTTCTGTTAGGTCCATACCATTTCTGTCCTTTATCGAGCCCATCTTTGCATGAAATGTTCCCTTGGTATCTCTGATTTTCTTGAAGAGATCTCTAGTCTTTCCCATTCTGTTGTTTTCCTCTATTTCTTTGCATTGATTGCTGAGGAAGGCTTTCTTATCTCTCCTTGCCATTCTTTGGAACTCTGCATTCAGGTGCTTATATCTTTCCTTTTCTCCTTTGCTTTTCACTTCTCCTCACAGCTATTTGTAAGGCCTCCCCAGACAGTCATTTTGCTTTTTTGCATTTCTTTTCCATGGGGATGGTCTTGATCCCTGTCTCCTGTACAATGTCATGAACTACCATCCACAGTTCATCAGGCACTCTGTCTATCAGATCTAGTCCCTTAAATCTATTTCTCACTTCCATTGTATAATCATAAGGGATTTGATTAGGTCACACCTGAATGGTCTAGTGGTTTTCCCTACTTTCTTCAATTTCAGTCTGAATTTGGCAATAAGGAGTTCATGATCTGAGCCACAGTCAGCTCCCGGTCTTGTTTTTGCTGACTGTATAGAGCTTCTCCATCTTTGCGAAGAATATTTCTGATTTCGGTGTTGACCATGGTGATGTCCATGTGTAGAGTTACTACCCATAGCGGCTACTAATGAGCTCTGGAGGTAATGCTGTCTACAAAAGGTGCTGCTATAAAACCTAATTACTAAGTACAATGTCCGATTTTTGTTTAGAAGTAGTGGCCTTTCTCCTCCCTTTAGCAACAACGTTATTTTTAGCTCAGAGGCTCCAATATATTCTTATGACCTTTATTGTCCATTGTTACAATAAATAAAGCACAAAGGCATTTAAACAAAGCAGCTGTGTGGCTTGCAACATAACAGTTTTTTTCTCCCACCCTTGGAGAAAGAATGCTAGTTTCTGACTGCATTCTAGGGGATTACATGAAGTAAGTGGTGTTCAGAAAATAATCAACTATCAGAACAACAAATCCTTGTGCTAGAAAAAATGCCTTCACTACCAGTGCTCTGAGCAAGCTCATTTTGGACATCTGCCCTTTGTATATACTTTTCTCAGTACCTACAACACGCAAGGTCCCTTCAATCTACCTGGTGAGCCCTCTTCACCCCCTCAGACTTCCAAACTCTTTTTTCAGCTGCATGTGGATCTTGATCTTCTTTCCTTAATAATCCAGTCTCTTTGTAAGAAAAATTAATTTCATTTAATCAAGTATTACAGTATAACAATATATTAATAGAATCAACATCCGTTAGTGAAAACAAAGTTGCTTTTAAAGACTGATTTCTTAAAAACTATTTGAATTTCATTTAGTAACCATTATTATGTGTACTATGAAAAAACACTGGTGTTAAATTTTTATAAATTACAATTTCACAGAAAATATAATCATTCCTGTTTCTTGCTCTGATTAGCTACAACAGAGGTAGGTTCGGTACTAAAAGACAGTGTTTCAACTTTATATGGAATTAATTCTTTTCAATTAATCATTGAAAGAATATTTTCTCAGTATATTTTCTAGTATTTTTCTCATCAATTAGATTTTGTCACTCCTTTTAAGTCTCATAATTTAAAGACTCTGGAAAACCAGGGATAAGGGAGAAAACACTCTCATGAATCTACCAGTTCTGTTGAAAATTCTTATGTCAAATATATGTGACCCTGACCCAAACTAATATGTAAACACAACACAGTAGTAAATCAAACTTTTCTCTTTTAGAGTATTATTTTTGTGTTAGTATATTTAACAATGATGTTCTACTTAAGTATTACAATTGGCCTATTATTGTTTGCTTTAAGTCTTACCATAAATTTCATACACTTAAAAGTGGCCATTAAGAGTTTACTGGTCACTACCAGCTTTCACTGTGGTGGGTATGCATCAGGACAGTGAGAAAGTTTTCTTAGCAACAGGGAATCTTCTCTGCAATCTTGGTGTTGGCTCCCTCTACAGTAGACCACTTGTGGGTGTCTTGGGTCTCTTGCTTCCTATCGAATTTTCTAAAGTTCCTCCATCTTTCTGAAATAAGATACCATTTGGGACTCCGAGGGTGATCTTCAGTTTTCACTTGAGGTCTCCCTATCTCCGAGCACCAGAGACAGCCATGTATACCCCGTGTGCACCGTTTTCTAACTCTATTTGTCTTCTCTCTTCATATCAAGATCTTTGTCTTAGGCAAGAATCTTCTGTCACAGTTCCACCAAAAAGCTATACTGTACAAAAAGCTGTACATACAATGAAGTTATCTTATTTCTCTTCTATATACCTCTCCCCTCCCAAGTGTGGTGCTTGTCTTGTTCAAGCCCTTGTATCATCTTACCTGTACATTCTGAGGTTACTGCAGAAACAGTGCTCCTATCTACTCCCTAATTCATCATCCACACTTGCACCTGACTGATTTTCTAAGCAAACATCTTCAGTTACCATGTCCTTCCTTAAAACTCCTTTTTGGCGTCTCAGGATAAAGCAAGACCTCCCAGCGTTACATACAACCCCACCCCTGCAAGCGCTGTCTCATCTCTCACTGCATGTTTGTACTGGCTAAAGGGACTTGCTTGCAGTCCTTGGATATGCTGTGCTATTTCACAGCCCTACTGCACCAGAGCCTAGAATGCCCTTCTTACTTTTGTCTGTGTGAAGAACATCTACCACTTTTCAAGATATGGCTTAGGCATCAATTATTTTTATAAAGCTTTCCCTACCTCTCTCCTAGATGATCTCTTAAGTAATCCCCTCCTTTGTTTCTCCTCTCCCTCACAATGTATCACAGGTATACTGTTCTCTAACAGCATCTCTAATACTTATTGTCCTGAGTTTTGTACACAGCTGTCTCCATCTCTAAAATGTAAATTTCAAGAGCATAGAGGGCATTCTATTTCTGTATTCTACCATAAAATAGCACTAAATAAATGCTAAAGACATAATGAAGACACCATTTAAAGGCAACAAGGTATTCCTAAGTTTTCTCAGCATCTGTTTTGAGCTGCAGACAGGCACTTGTTAAAATCCACCAGACATCTCCACACATATGTCTTTCAAGTAACTTGAGTGCAAAATGGCCACAACAAAATTCATTATTTTCCCCTGAAAGCTATTCCTCTACCTGAATCTCCTAAGTTGACCAGTGACATCATGATCTACTCTCTGACCCAAACTAAAAACCTACCTTCCCACCTCTGGTCTAGCCCTCCTTTAGTCTATCACTCCTAGTCATCAGTTATCCTAATAAACAGTATCTCTAACCATGTTACTTCCCTACTCGAACACTGCATTCTACAGCTTATTCTGTTAATAGGATAAACTCAGACCATTTGGCAAGAACTCTTTCAATCTGGCAACACCTGTCTTTCCAGCCTCATCTTTTGCAAATTTCTCCCATGGACCTTAATTTTAAACTCCACAGAATGTATAAAGATATGCAGGTAGGTGGGCAATAGCAAGCCATCTCTAACGGAAATATAGATGTTTCCAGGTGTCAGAAGCAGGAAAAGAAAGCAAAATCCAATCATCTTGCCATATTTAAATGTGTTGGCGGGTAATGGTATTAATCTCTGTATGGAACTATCATACATAGACATACTACACATGGATGAAGAACAGGGAAAATGGATGGGTAACCAGAGAGCAATGACACAGTCTACCTGGTATTCAGAGGAGAGATACAATGAACCAGGGGACCAAGAACAATCTATACAAACCTTTCTGATTTGGGAAGCTGGTATTCAGAAGATATTTGACTGAACGATCAATGTTCAGGAAAGCAATGATTAACCAGATATCACTATAAAATGTCCTAAGACTATCCAGTTGCCTCTGCTCCTGTTTAGAGAACATGCATTTTCTTAACACGTGAAAGAGATCGCTCTCATGGTCAGTTAATAAACTGGTATTCTAGTCTACTTAAGTTGTCTCTTTTCCATGAATCTGAATAATCCTGAGTCAGTGCACAATATCATCTTGTGAATATAAAATGCTGAGAACCATTTTTCAGGCAATGGTATATTGTCCAATATAATAGTAATACAAGCCTGAGGAACTCAAGGCTACCAGCCAGTCTCTTTCAGTATTGTTTTAGCTGCTGACAGATATGCCTCTGCAGATATGCTAAAACTCAATTCATATCTTGCTGCTATCAGGAGGATTCCTTAACATCATCTGTCCCCAACCTAGTTAGTTGTTTTTGTACTCTCATCTAACCTAACTATGTTAGCTACCATATGATAGCTAACTGTAATATCTGACTGCTTCCCTACTAGCCTCTGTACTCCCTGGAGATTGATGTCATCTTTATTATGTGCTTTGCTCATAATAAGTGAAGATGAACCACGTGAATTCTTAATCCTGATTTGCAATACCTCAAACTCCAATATTTAAAAAGTCAAAAAACTCCAAATGAGTTTTAATTTATAGTAATCTAAAATAAAACAGTTGTCATAAAATACGTCAGGGGGTAAAAAATTATGGCAAAGCAGATATATTTACCTATCAAACATAGGAACTGCTATTAGGAAGGCTAATTCAAACCTATTCTATTTGCCCTGTGTCACTCAGTCCAATCTGTCAGCTTCCTATCTGTGCAATGGCATAACCACCATCAGTCTCCTAGCATTTCTGTGAGGATGAACGGAGAAACTATACTTAGAGACATCTCATTAAAAACTAGTTAAACAGACATCACATTTAATCTAAGTAAATCTACAGAACCACGTAATAGCAAGAAATTGACTTGCCTAACCCTCCACTGGAAGCTTCCTCTCAGTACAGACCATGCATTTCTTCTCATGAAGTCTAGAAAAGCTGGTGAGCTCACTCCAGGATAAAAGAGAAGGACTACAGGAGCAGAACTTAGAGTGACTTTATTTACCTTGGAGTCCTAATAAGTCTGTTAGAAACATGGAACCTGTCTATGCTTCCCCCTGAGATCTCCAAAATGATACTGGCTAGAGGGCTTAAAAGGGGAGCTCTCCATTAACAAACCTGAAATCTTTAGAAATGAAGACTAAGAAACAGGACCACGTTATCTTTGGAATGCTATTAGAAAATATATAGCTATCTAAAATTCCCCTTACGTTCTTCCGGTTTCATTTCAGTTATTTTTTGTAGCCAATTTTTCCACGTTTGGCAGTCACAAGGCTCATGGGCTTCACCAAGGCACTCCCTGAAGAGGAAAACATGGAAAAGGCAATTTTAAAACATGCTTCATCAACATCAAGATAAAAGAGCAGGTGGGAAGTACTGTTTTGAATGAAAAGTTGAGAACACTATGGCACAGCGGCCCCTGAGAGATGAAGCATTTCAGCAGAGAGGATGCAAGCCTGACTCTACAGCTCGGCAGTACTAGGCCAGAGTTTTCCTTCAGCAGTGCATTTATTCCCACATTTTAAAAGGCTCTAAACATATTAACTAATATTTATAACTTAGTTCTTCAGCTTCCCAGGTGGGGCTAGTGGTAAAGAATCTTCCTGCCAATGCAGGAGACACAGGTTTGATCCCTCGGTGGGGAAGACACCCTGGAGAAGGAAATGACAACCTACTCTAGTATTCTTGCCTTCTATGCATTGTCATTTCCTTCTCCAGGGTATTTCCAACATCCAGGGATCAAATCCACATCTCCTGTGTTGCAAAGTGTTGGACACAACTGAAGTGACTTAGCATGCAGGCAGGCCTTAAGAGTGGTAAAGATATTTTTATCGGTTAGGTTCTGTCTCACTAACAGTTTAAATTTTTGCAATTCAAAGTATGTTCCCCTGGGGAACAGCACTGCCATTACTTGGGGGCTTGTTTACCTGCACAGGAGCAGACTGCATAAGACATACTGATTAGAATCTGCCTTTTCTCAAAATAACCGTATGACCCTTCTGCATTTTAAAGTTTGGGAAGTACTATTTTACATTACATTCTTGTCACTACTTTTACCTCTGAATCCCCAAGTAACAGCAAGGGCAATCTAACTGACTTTCAAGTGTTTGACAAATCCTACTTTTCTGTCCTATTGGCATTTGGCAAATTTTGATTTAAATAATAAAAACCCCATCAATGTATCATTGTAATTTAATTATATATTCTTTCTATAGGCATATAAAAGTCAAACATTAAAAATGACATAGACCTTTACAAACTGTTTAATTCAATATATAGGAATTAGGACAGTCTATAGGACAAACTGTTACAATTAATAACAAAATATCAATTTGGGGAAAGAAAAAGGCAATCTATAAGTGCCATCACCATTATCATCACCAGTGTCATTTTAAACAAAAATCTTATTTACAATTTAGCTTTGTTAAGAAGACTTGCCAACTGACAGATAGAGTCTTACAAACAATTATGAGGTAACATTCCACTATGTTAAGAATATATCAATTCTACTTCATACCTATGGCTACTATTTTTGAAAAACAAGACAGAACAAGTGTATGGAAGAATGTGGAAAAACTGGAACCCCTGTGCATTGCTGGTAGGAATGTAAAATGATGCAGCTGTTATGGAAAACACTTTGGTATAGTTCCTCAAAGAGTTTCAACAGGATTGGAAACAAGGACTCAAACTTTGATGCCAATGCTCATAACATTATTCACAATAGCCAAAAGATGGGAACTAGACTGCTCACTGCCATATGACTGGATAAACAATGAATATATATACATATATATATACACACACACAGTGAAGTGTTAGTCATAAAAAGGTATATATATATACACACAATGAAATGTCAGGCATAAAAAGGAATGAGCTTCTGATACATGCTACAACATGGAAAGAATCTTGAAGACATGTTAAGTGAAATAAACCAGATACAAAACGACAAATATTGTATGACTTCACTAGAATAGGGGCATTCATGGAGACAAAAAGTAGAATGATGGTTACCAGGAGATGTGGCAGGGAGGCAGGGTGGGGAGTTACTGCTTGTTGGTTACAGAGATTTTGTTTGGGATGATAAAAATGTTCTAAAATGGATGGGATGACAGTTTCACAACACTGTACTTAATGCCATCAAATTGTATACCTAAAAAAATCACTACGTACACCTTGAAAGAATAATTTTCTTAAATTTCTGACTATTACCATATCTGGTATTTGGGAAATCTTTTCCAAAACTGGTTTTATATAGCTCCTTAGTAACTAAGCTATAATTTAACAGCCTTTAAAAAAATATAGCATTGATTAAAAGTGGAGGTAGATGTATTCGGTATATATTTTAGCACATATTAAAATCAACTCTGCTTTCCAGAAATGTAAGGGATATCTGTGATGACTGTTCATTTTAATTTGACACATATATTAGAATAAGAAATATGCCACAGATCTAAGAACAGTATTTCCATGTGTTGTCTGAAAATGGAATATAGAATCTATTTTTCTCATGAATCATGAAAAAAACCCAAATGAACATAAAAAACCACAGTGCAGAAATTTTACAAATCTGCAATATCTAAAACAAAACAAATGAAGTCAGTAAAATAAATTATTTTCAATAAGTTTAGGATTTCCCTCCTCCCCCGGCGTATTCACTATTTATTTCCTAGTAGAATCAGTATCACAATGACTGACTGTACTGTCAACACATTTTCTGACAGAAAAAAAGAAAAATAATAATGGAGGAAGAAGTCCTTTGCTTTCAAATAGAGTCTGAAAAAAATGAATGCCATGTCTTCCAAAGGCCGTACTTGCTTATTAGTGGGCTTGGCTCACTGAGGCCATGCTGCGTTACAGAGCAGTCAGTTTTTCTTTTCTAGAACCTCACAGGAGGGCACAGGTGCTTCCTCAATCACTAGCCTAATCAGTATGATCATGTCTGAGTGTTACAGCCCGTTGGCACAGTTTCTACCACTTTCCAATGCTGCTGCTGCTGCTGCTAAGTCACTTCAGTCGTGTCCATTAAAAGAAGCTTATAAATAAAGGAGGAGGTTAGAGCAAAAACCGTGAATGAGAGAGTGTTGCCACTGAATACTACTAAGTTTCTCTGAAAACTAAGGCATAAGAGAAAACAAGCCTGAACTTCTGCAAAGCACAGCAATGACAATGCTGTCAGACGTTAATAGGTGACTCATCAGTCCTGTGGTCATGTATGGATGTGAGAGTTGGACTGTGAAGAAGGCTGAGCGCCGAAGAATTGATGCTTTTGAACTGTGGTGTTGGAGAAGACTCTTGAGAGTCCCTTGGACTGCAAGGAGATCCACCCAGTCCATTCTGAAGGAGATCAGCCCTGGGATTTCTTTGGAAGGAATGATGCTAAAGCTGAAACTCCAGTACTTTGGCCACCTCATGCAAAGAGTTGACTCATTGGAAAAGACTCTGATGCTGGGAGGGATTGGGGGCAGGAGGAGAAGGGGACAACAGAGGATGAGATGGCTGGATGGCATCACTGACTCGATGGACGTGAGTCTCAGTGAACTCCGGGAGTTGGTGATGGACAGGGAGGCCTGGTGTGCTGCGATTCATAGGATCGCAAAGAGTCGGACACGACTGAGTGACTGATCTGATCTGATCTGAATCTAGATCTTGCCATGTGCAGGGAGAGAGAGTATTCTGATAGAAATAATGAAGATACTGAAAGTTCTGTAGATACTGGAAAGCTAAATTCCTGAAGAAGTGTTAACTAAGACACCAATGACTGGTGGCAAATACTTTGACAAATTTGTCATCATATAGGCTAGTGGGAGAAAGCATTCTAGGTTCAGTTATTAAGGGCACAGAACTTGTTGGTGAACAAGTTAGAACAGAAAGGGCTATATTGTAGTGGGAAGAAAAACGCCTACTCCCACCTTCCCTCCTAACAATGAATATATTCATTCTATCCAGGCAGACATATCCTAGGGACAGCTCTCAGTTGATTCTGTCACATTTAATTCTTAAAAAGAAGAAATTATTATTGGCATTTCTGATGGTTTTTACAATCATATTTAGAAAATATTTTTGAACTTTTGGGAGAAAGAAAGAAGCAAACCCTGAATCACATGCTTTTGTTTTATAAAGATCTCTCTTGCAAAGCTTCCTTTTGCATGAGGCAGATTTTTTATCTTTGAAACACGAGATAAGGGCAGCAGAATTCTCCTTAGAACTTCTTTTTTTCTTAGAATTTCTGATTACAGGCAAAGGTATGAATATAGTCAGTGGATATGAGTAGGCAGCTATGTAAAAACAAAAATGCCAATCAATGGTGAGAGAAGTGAAGCAATAGAGAAATCCTAGAAAATACATATATCATATACCTAAATATATCAATCTCATAGCTTAAGGAATTTCAAAACTGAAAAGTAACAAGGTTAAATCTTGAATTGCAGTCTTAGAAAATGATGATACTATTGGCTAAGTCCTACCATCCTGCCACCAGGAGGAGTAAATAAGCGTGATCTTAAATCCACGTGGCCATCCACAGACCCCTTAAACTGGGATAAAATTCCAAGTAGGGCCTGTGATTTTGGCATACAGTTTCCAATGCAGATTGAGTATATCCAGCCTAATATTTTGGGTATGAGAAAGAGTAAACTGACATATTTCTCTAAACACTACATTAGAAATGTACAGCTTACAGCATCATGTATGCGTATGCATATGTATATTTTACAATCTAATCTATCTTGGTAGGTTTCTCTATTAGTTTCCATATTTTCAGTTAATCCAAACTTGCTACCTACAGCATACAAAGAGAGGTGGGGAAGAATACAAGAACATAAAAGCTAATCCTGAGTTAAAAAACTAATAAAAACTAGACCACAGAAACCACAGTTTATCATCTTATCTTCTACATATTTTACTAATTTGTGTTTTCTATTTTCTAAACATTTTACTAATCTGTGGTTTCCATTTTTGTAGGCTCTTCAAAAACCCTCTTAATCAGTATTTTCTAAACCAGGGAAGCTTACAGGAACCAGAGGGCTCAGAAAATGATTTTCCGAAGGATAGTACATAATTAGTAACGTTCTAGGCAGAGTGCTTGAAGGTACTAGAACTTATGTTTCTCAAGAAACTCACTTCAAATAAGTTCTTTTATGTCCTTATTTTAAATATTCTTACTTTAAATAAAGTAGACTCATATTCATCTATGGATAATTTATCTACAATTAAGTTTATGTATATTCATTAACTCACTTCCCATTTCTGTTGCTGGATCCTTATCTCTTCTGCTGGGGTAATGAGGTGGAATTAAGGGTCAACCATTGAATAATAAAACATGTAAAATGAAAAATCTGTTGCTGCTGTTCAGTTGCTAAGTAGTATCCCACTCTTTTGTGATCCCATGGACTGGAGCCTAGTAGGCTCTTCTGTTCATGGGATTTCCCAAGCAAGAGTACTGGGGAGGGTCGCCATTTCCTCCTCCAGGGGATCTCCCCAACCCAGGGATCAAAATCACATCTCCTGCATTGGCAGGCAGGTTCTTTACCACAGAGTCACTTCAGTCTAGTTCAGTCGCTCAGTTGTGTCTGACTCTTCGCAACCCCATGGACTGCAGCACGCCAGGCCTCCCTGTCCATTACCAACTCCCGGAGTTTACTCAAACTCATGTCCATCGAGTCGGTGATGCCATCCAACCATCTCATCCTCTGTCGTCCCCTTCTCCTCCTGCCTTCAATCTTTCCCAGCATCAAGGTCTTTTCAAATGAGTCAGTTCTTCACATCAGGTGGCCAAGTATCGGAGTTTCAGCTTCAGCACCAGTCCTTCTAATGAATATTTAGGACTGATTTCCTTTAGGATGGACTGGTTGGATCTCCTTGCCATCCCAGGGACTCTCAAAAGTCTTCTCAACACCACAGTTCAAAAGCATCAATTCTTCAGCGCTCAGCTTTCTTTACAGTCCAACTCGCACATCCATAAATGACTATTGGAAAAACCATAGCCTTAACTAGATGGACCTTTGCTGGTAAAGTAATGTCTTGCTTTTTAATAAGCTGCGCCACTAGGGAAGCCCAAAAGTAAAAATTAGGCATGTGCTTTTTAAATCTTGTGTAAAACTACCACATGTGGATACAGGTATGTGGATATACTCTAACTATTTATTCAGTATTTTGTTGCTATTTTACTTGTTGAATCTGATTTAGTTATGAAAGTAGTAAACACTGTTTTTCTTTTATTAATCATTATATTCAAGCAGTTAGCATAGAAGCCTAGCAAACTTTTTCTGTAAAGGATCAGATAGTAAATATTTTGAGTTTTGCAGGCCACATGGTTTCTGCTACAACTACTCGATACTGTCACAGTCTGAAAGCAGCCACAGACAATAGGTAAACAAACTGACATGAGCAGGTATGGCTGTGTTCTAATAAAACTTTATTTTAAAAAATTGGTGCAGACACTACGTTATTGACACCTGACCTAGAATTCACTGCTATATATAGGTTGGCAGTTCAAATAAGAATTTTAGCTAATGATAATGATGATGAGTGTAAGAAATAGATCTTTCATGGTAGGGACATTTCCATAACTATGCCCTTTTACCATCTAGCAGTGCTACAATTTGACTTTGGATTCTGATAGGTATACTAAACAAAGATTAGTGTTTTATATCCACCTCAAATATATCCTTGCATATGTGATAAATCTGGAAATGAGCAAAAAGCATTACAAATACTATTTCTTCCTCTGATCATTAAACAAAAACAAAAGTTATTATAATTGAAACTACTCTGAATAAAGTATAACGCTGATGTTAGACAAACACACAGTCAAGTGACTACACACACTGACTGTACATCCATTACTGATTTATCACCAGTTCATACTTACTGAGTACTCATCAGGCACTAGAAATTATATAAAACACAAGATACATGAAGTGGTTTCTAACTGGGACTGTGCAACAGAATCACATAAGAGTTTTTTCTTCAAAATCCACTAAATCAGAATTTCACTTGTTAGGGTCTAGAATGAAAATATGGAAAAGCTGTTTTATATTAAACTCTGGGCATCCCTGGTTAAGTATCACTGCTAGACACTTCTACTTTAAGAAAAGATCAGATCAGATCAGATCAGTCGTTCAGTCGTGTCCGACTCTTTGCGACCCCATGAATCGCAGCACGCCAGGCCTCCCTGTCCATCACCAACTCCCGGAGTTCACTCAGACTCACGTCCATCGAGTCAGTGATGCCACCCAGCCATCTCATCCTCTGTCGTCCCCTTCTCCTCCTGCCCACAATTCCTCCCAGCATCAGAGTCTTTTCCAATGAGTCAACTCTTCGCATGAGGTGGCCAAAGTACTGGAGTTTCAGCTTTAGCATCATTTCTTCCAAAGAAATCCTAGGGCTGATCTCCTTCAGAATGGACTGGTTGGATCTCCTTGCAGTCCAAGGGACTCTCAAGAGTCTTCTCCAACACCACAGTTCAAAAGCATCAATTCTTCGGCGCTCAGCCTTCTTCACAGTCCAACTCTCACATCCATACATGACCACAGGAAAAACCACAGCCTTGACTAGATGGACCTTTGTTGGCAAAGTAATGTCTCTGCTTTTGAATATGCTATCTAGGTTGGTCATAACTTTCCTTCCAAGGAGTAAGCGTCTTTTAATTTAAGAAAAGATATCAAACTCTAAATATTTTCTAATCTAAGGTCAATAATTTGGTATTAAAGTTCAAATTCATGGGTTCTAGCATCAAACAGAGACGGAGTCTAATCTCATTTCTGCCAGTTCCTAGCTATATAACCCAGGGCAACCACTCTGCATCTAAATTTCCTTATCTGTAAAATGGGTATAATAACAGCATTCCATTCACAGCACTGCTGGGAGAACTGAATATCTGAAAATTTTGACAAGGTGGTTGGCACACATCAAGCACACAGTAAATGTAAACTATCACCACTGTACACATTTTTAAATAAATAATAACGGTATTAAAAATACTACTTAAAAGCATGACTCAGAGTATAAAGTCTCTTTAAAAACTGTCAGAAAGGTGACTAGGCTATTCCAACTTGTCCCGTACTAACCAGCAGAAGAGGTGTCCTTTCCCACAGTCCACAGCAGGAGCTCTGAGCAAGGGGAAGCTGAGCGTATCAGACCCAGAGGTGTCTGATCCTTGTTTTGTCAGTCTGACTGCTCTTTCACAGCCTGGAGTAGGACACCATTTAATGGCAGGATTATTTTCAACAAAGGCCTGTTTAAACAGCAATAACAAAACATAAAAAAATATTTTAACTCTCAATTCTAACAGAGTGTAAATGTCAATTTACTTCAGAATGAATGAAATGAAACAGAATGAAATGAAAAAACAAAGAGTAGTCAGTTTCAAGAAATACTTAAAACAGTACTGGAATGTATTAAATAAGAAGGAAAAAAATGTGGCAATTACCTTAGTAATAATTTTTAAAATTTATGTATTCTTTTTTTTTATTTTTAAGCTTTACATAATTGTATTAGTTTTGCCAAATATCAAAATGAATAATCTAAGAACCAAGTAGATTGATGACAGAGTAAAAATGCAACTATTCATACTGAAAATGTGTAATTTAAAAATGTTTTCTCACAATATGCTACTTTTCTGATGGAAAATAATTATAATAAACAATTTTATTTGAGGATTAGCTGTATTAGAATAATAAATTTCTACATGGTACTTTAATAATACATAAAAATCAATATTACAAACACAGAGTTATCATATGATCCAGTAATTCCGCTTCTGCATATATACCCCAAATAATTAAACGCAGGGACTGGAATAGATATTTGTACACCCATTATGCATAGCAGCATTACTGCTGCTGCTGCTGCTAAGTCACTTCAGTCGTGTCCGACTCTGTGTGACCCCATAGACGGCAGCCCACCAGGCTCTCCCATCCCTGGGATTTTGGAGTGGGTTGCCATTTCCTTCTCCAATGCATGAAAGTGAAAAGTGAGAGTGAAGTCGCTCAGTCGTGTCCAACTCTTAGCGATCACATGGACTGCAGCCTTCCAGGCTCCTCTGTGGAGTGGGGTGCAGTTGCCTTCTCCGAGGAGCATTACTAACATTAATTAAAAGGCACAAACAACTCAAATGTCCATGGATGAAAGTGTGGATAAACAAAATGTGCTACTACATTACTGGAATATTACTCAACCTTAAAAAGAAATTCTGATACATGCTACAATGTGAATGAACCTTGAAGACATTAAGCTAAGTGTAATAAACCAGGCACATAAGGATAAATACTGTATGATTCCACTTACATGAAATAATATAATATTATATGGATATAATATGGTTTATAAGGACAAATGCTGTATGATTCTACTTATATGATTCCACCAGGCTTCCATGGGTCGGGAAGATCCCCTGGAGCAGGAAATGGCAACACATTCCAGTATGCTTGCCTGAGAAATCCCATGGACAGTGGAGCCTGGCAGGCTCCAGTCCATGGGGTTGCAAGAGTCAGACATGACTTAGAGACTAAACCACTACTGCCACCACTTACATAAGATGCCTAGAAACACACAGAGACAGAAAATAGAACAGTGCTTTCTGGTGGCTATGGGAAGGGGAAATGGGGCATTTGTGTTCATGGAAACACAATGTTTGGGATGACGAAAAAAATTCTAACCGTGAAGGGTAATGATGGTTGCACAATAATGTAAAAGTACTTAATAACAACAAATTGGTCACTTAAATCTGTTTAAACTGGTAAAGTTTATGTGTATTTTATCACAATAATGAAAAATGTAAAAAAAACCACCAATTTTATGATACTTTCTATGTTAAAGAAACAGCAGGACTTCTTTTTTAAAAGTCAATATATTAGGGTTCGGAGAATGCAACGGCACCCCACTCCAGCACTCTTGCCTGGAAAATCCCATGGACGGAGGAGCCTGGTGGGCTGAAGTCCATGGGGTCGCTAAGAGTCGGACACGACTGAGCGACTTCACTTTCACTTTTCACTTTCCTGCATTGGAGAAGAAAATGGCACCCCACTCCAGTGTTCTTGCCTGGAGAATCCCAGGGACGGGGGAGCCTGGTGGGCTGCCGTCTATGGGGTCGCATAGAGTCGGACACGACTGAAGCGACTTAGCAGCAGCATATTAAGGTTCAGACTATAAAAAAATCTGAACATGCCTGTTAAATCCCACAAAAAAGATTTGCATATAGTAATGAGTAACTCCTGAGTGAAAATAAAGAAGGGAAAAACAAGATGAAATAAACATTATACTTTATTATATGAAATGATTACTTGAAATATAAAAAAATCCATAAATTTCCAGGTTGATAATCTTTATTTCTAAATATTTATACTGAGGAGTAAAAATACATCATTTAGAAAATTTAAAATAGCTACTATTTAGTATGAGTGTTTTTTTGACCAATTAGTTACAAAAGTTCAACACCCAAACCAACAAACAGTCCTGCACAAAAGCTTTCTTTTCCGGTAAACTACTATTGCCACTTCTCCCTTTTACTTCTGTCATGATTATAAAACAACACTTTAGCTGAAAACTTTAATTTAGGCCACTACTCCTTTACTCTGAGAGACAAAAGCCAGAGTCCATTACTTTGCGTTCAAAAATAGAACAAAAATTAAAAATTTTAATATAGGTTTAATAAAATTTAAATTGTGGAGATTACACAGATAACTGGCAACATACCTTAATATCAAACTGTAGGTATCGTTTGTCCATCTCCTTAGAAACTACACTTTCTATTATATCCACAGGCACAAGTTGGAAGCAATCATATGCAGGGCAGAAAATGTTGTGAGCTTCACCTTCTTGAATTTTCAGATTCAAAAACCTAATACAATTGTCAATTGATAGAAAGAAAGGCAAGGATATAATTTACTTGCACATTCTAAGAATGTTTCCTGATGCTGAATTTTCTGTTAGAGTATAATTAAAACACATCAATAAACAAAGTGTGCAATATCAACTGTAATATATTAGCTCAAATAATTCACAAACACTGAGCATTTATTATCTGCCCAGCCATTCACTATATGACTATTTATTTATGCACGTCTATGTTTTATACATTTTTTTACATTTGTTTGCTTTGTCCTCTTTAAAAACTTGAAACAATATATTTAAGAGTAAAAATTTAGAAATAAGTGACTTAGAAAGGTCATATTCGATTCTCAATATTCTATGCCTTAAAAAAAAGACAGCAATGGTATAGATTTAAGCCACACAAAACTCAAAGAGATTTTTGAGACGGCACTGGAATATAGTGTAACTTTTAGAAGAAAAGGTTTTCTATTTATATTTAGATAAACATTAAAATGTGTTTCATGTCCTACTCTAGGCACACTGGTTGAGGTAGTAGGGAAAAGGCATCGTAGAAAGTGACAGGAATCTAACCCAAGGTCAATTAAGTGGTCAAGAGCAAGATTTGGAATTAGAGAATTCCAGGCCTGCCACTAACAAGTTGTATGATCTTAAGCAATTATCATTTAAGTGTACTGTGCCTCAATTTTACTATCTATAAAGTGGAGATAACAACACGCACTTCCCAGAGTTGTTTTCAGATTATATGATATAATGTATGTGAAATATCTACATGGTGCCGGGCACAGAATAAAGAATTAAAAAATTTTACTGATGGTTTGATTATTAAGAATATTTCCCATGGAAAAAGAAGAAACAAACTTTTGAACTGTGAATTTCCCTTTCCTGAGGATATATATATTAAAAAATTAAAAAATGACTAAGACTGATGTCAAAGACCTTACAGTCTACGTTTTGTTCTAGAAGTTTGTGGTTTCAGGTCTTACATTTCAGTCCTTTAATCCATTCTGAATATATTTTTATGCATGGTATATGAAAGCAGTCCAGTTTGATTTTTTCATACGTGACTGTCTAGTGTGCCCAGCACCATTTACTGAAAATATTAATATTGTCTCTTCTCCATCATATATTCTTTCCTCATTTGTTGTAGATTAATTGCCCATGTAAGTGTGAGCTCATTTCAGGGCTCTTTTATTCTGTTCCATATAGCTATGTATTTTTGTGCCAGGACCATACTGTTTAGGTAACTGCAGCTCTGTTGCTGTTCTTCAGTTGCTCGGTCATGCCTGACTCTCTGCGACCCAAGGACTGCTGCACGCTAGGTTTCCCAGTCCTTCCCCATCTCCTGGAGCTTGCTCAAACGCATGTCCATCGAGTCGGTGATGCCATCAAACCATCTCATCCTCGGTCGCCCCCTCTCATCTTGCAAACTATATTTCCCAGTATCACGGTCTTTTCCAATGAGTCAGCTCTACGCATGAGGTGGCCAAATTACTGGAGCTTCAGCTTCAGCATCAGTCTTTTCAATGAATATTCAGGGTTCATTTTCTTTAGGGTTGACTGGTTTGATCTCCTTGTAGTCCAAGGGACTGTCAAGAGTTTTCTCCAACACCACAGTTCAAAGGCATCAATTCTTTGGTGCTCAGCTTTCTTTATGGTCCAACTCTCACATCCATAAATGACTGCTGGAAAAACCATACCTTTGACTATACGGATCTTTGGAGTAACGTTTAAAATCAGGGAGTGTGACAAATTTAACCTCATTCTTCTTTCTCAAGATTGCTTTGGCTGTTAAGGGTCTTTTGTATTTCCATACAATTTTTAGAATCATTTGTTTTAGTTATGTGAAAAATGTCCTCAACAATTTTTAATAGTGTAAGGCATGCTGAGACTAAAATTTTGAGAACTGCTAACTACAAACTTGCTTTTTCAACAAAGCAGGAATCACTTCCTTTTAGCTCTGAACAGGTTCCCTGTGACATCAGATATAATTTATCTTAATAGTCCCCTGTCACAGTGCACAATGCACATAGATATAGTTAATATATGATGATGTTTTAAAATTTTATGTATTCTAAATACACCAGTGCGGCGCTGGAGTGGTGAACGGCTGAGAGGAGCTACCCCAGAGCCAAGGTCAGTAGCGGCGGCCGTGAGGAGATACCCCATGTCCAAGGTAAGGAGCAGCGGCTGTGCTTTGCTGGAGCAGCCGTGAAGAGATACCCCAAGTCCAAGGTAACAGAAACCCAAGTAAGATGGTAGGTGCTGAGAGAGGGGATCAGGGGGCAGACAGACTGAAACCACAATCACAGACAACTACCCAATCTGATCAAACAGACCGCAGCCTTGTCTAACTTAATGAAACTAGGCCATGCCTGTGGGGCCATCCAAGACGGGCGGGTCATGGTGGAGGGTCTGACAGAATGTGGTCCACTGGAGAAGGGAATGGCAAACCACTGCAGTATTCTTGCCTTTAGAACCCCATGAACAGTATGAAAAGGTAAAAAGACAGGACACTGAAAGATGAACTCCCCAGGTCGGTAGGTGCCCAATATGCTACTGGACATCAGTGGAGAAACAAGTCCAGAAAGATGAAGGGATGAAGCTAAAGCAAAAACAACACCCAGTTGTGGATGTGACTGGTGATAGAAGCAAGGTCCGATGCTATAAAGAGCAATATTGCACAGGAACCTGGAATGTTAGGTCCATGAATCAAGGAAAATTGGAAGTGGTCAAACAGGAGATGGCAAGAGCGAACGTCGACATTCTATGAATCAGTGAAATAAGATGGACTGGAATGGGTGAATTTAACTCAGATGACCATTATATCTACTACTGTGGGCAGGAATCCCTTAGAAGAAATGGAGTAGCCATCATAGTCAACAAAAGAGTCCAAAATGCAGTACTTGGATGCAGTCTCAAAAACGACAGAATGATCTCTGTTCGTTTCCAAGGCAAACCATTCAATATCACTGTAATCCAAGTCTATGCCCCGACCAGTAACACTGAGAAGCTAAAATTGAACAGTTCTATGAAGACCTATAAGACCTTCTAGAACTCACACCCAAAAAAGAAGTCCTTTTCATTATAGGGGACTGGAATGCAAAAGTAAGAAGTCAAGAAACACCTGGAGTAACACGCAAATTTGGCCTTGGAGTACAGAATGAAGCAGGGCAAAGGCTAATAGAGTTCTGCCAAGAGAACGCACTGGTCATAGCAAACACCCTCTTCCAATAACACAAAAGAAGACTCTACACATGGACATCACCAGATGGCCAACACTGAAATCAGATTCTTTGGAGCCAAAGATGGAGAAGCTCTATATAGTCAGCAAAAACAAGACCGGTTGCTGACTATGGCTCAGATCATGAACTCCTTATTGCCAAATTCAGACTTAAATCAAGAAAGTAGGGAAAACCACTAGACCATTCAGGTATGACCTAAATCAAATCCCTTACGATTATACAGTGGAAGTGAGAAATATATTTAAGGGACTAGATCTGATAGACAGAGGGCCTGATGAACTATGGACGGAGGTTCATGCAATTGTACAGGGGACAGGGATCAAAACCCATCCCCATGGAAAAGAAATGCAAAAAAGCAAAATGGCTGTCTGAGGAGGCTTTATAAATGGCTGTGAAAAGAAGAGAAGCGAAAAGCAAAGGAGAAAAGGAAAGATATAAACATCTGAATGCAGAGTTCCAAAGAATAGCAAGAAGAGATAAGAAAGCCTTCTTCAGCGATCAGTGCAAAGAAATAGAGGAAAACAATAGAATGGGAAAGACTAGAGATCTTTTCAAGAAAATCAGAGATACCAAGGGAACATTTCATGCAAAGATGGGCTCAATAAAGGACAAAAATGGTATGGACCCAACAGAAGCAGAAGATATTAAGAAGAGGTGGCAAGAATACACAGGAGAACTGCACAAAAAAGATCTTCATGACCCAGATAATCATGATGGTGTGATCACTCACCTAGAGCCAGACATCCTGGAATATGAAGTCAAGTGGGCCTTAGAAAGCATCACTATGAACAAAGCTAGTGGAGGTGATGGAATTCCAGTTGAGCTATTTCAAATCCTGAAAGATGATGCTGTGAAAATATTGCACTCAATATGCCAGCAAATTTGGAAAACTCAGCAGTGGCCACAGGACTGGAAAAGGTCACCTTTCGTTCCAATCCCAAAGAAAGGCAATGTCAAAGAATGCTCAAACTACCGCACAATTGCACTCATCTCACACGCTAGTAAAGTAATGCTCAAAATTCTCCAAGCCAGGCTTCAGCAATACGTGAACCGTGAACTTCCAGATGTTCAAGCTGGTTTTAGAAAAGGCAGAGGAACCAGAGATCAAATTGCCAACATCCGCTGGATCATCAAAAAAGCAAGAGAGTTCCAGAAAAACATGTATTTCTGCTTTATTGACTATGCCAAAGCCTTTGACTGTGTGGATCACAATAAACTGTGGAAAATTCTTCAAGAGTTGGGAATACCATTCCATCTGACCTGTCTCTTGATGAATCTGTATGCAGGTCAGGAAGCAACAGTTAGAACTGGACATGGAACAACAGACTGGCTCTAAATTGGGAAAGAAGTACGTCAAGGCTGTATATTGTCACCCTGCTTATTTAACTTATCTGCAGAGCACATCATGAGAAACTGGGCTGGAGGAAGCACAAGCTGGAATCAAGATTGCCTAGAGAAATATCAGTAACCTCAGATACGCAGATGACACCACCCTTATTGCAGAAGGTAAAGAAGAACTAAAGAGCCTCTTGATGAAAGGGAAAGAGAAAAGTGAAAAAGTTGGCTGAAAGCTCAATATTCAGAAAATGAAGATCATGGCATCCGGTCCCATCACTTCATGGCAAATAGATGGGGAAATAGTGGAAACAGTGGCTGACTTTATTTTCTTGGGCTCCAAAATCACTGCAGATGGTGACTGCAACCATGAAATTAAAAGACACTCTTTAGAAGGAAAGTTATGATCAACCTAGACAGCATATTAAAAAGCAGAGACATTACTTTGCCAACAAAGGTCCATCTAGTCAAGGCTATGGTTTTTCCAGTGATCATGTATGGATGTGAAAGTTGGACTATAAAGAAAGCTGAGCACAAAATAATTGATGCTTTTGAACTGTGGTGTTGGAGAAGACTCTTGAGAGTCTCATGGACTACAAGGAGATCCAACCAGTGCATTCTAAGGGAGATCACTCCTGGGTGTTCTTTGGAAGGAATGATGCTAAAGCTGAAACTCCAATACTTTGGCCACCTCATGCAAAGAGTTGACTCATGTGAAAAGATCCTGATTCTGGGAAAGATTTGAGGTAGGAGGAGTAGGGGATGACAGAGGATGAGATGGCTGGATGGCATCACCAACTCAATGAACATGATTCCGAGTAAACTCCGGGAGTTGGTGATGACAGGGAGGCCTGGCATGCCTCAGTCTATGGGATCACAAAGAGTCGGACATGACTGAGCAACTGAACTGAACTGAACTGAAATACATCAGAGCAGGTTTAACTATTTCTGGAGAATTAAATGACAGAACCCAGAAGACCTTACTGAAGAAAAGATAATTTCTCTGTGAGCCAGGCTATCAATTTTCAGCAACATACAATTTCTCACTAAATTTAGAAGTATAACACAGTGTTGTTAAATGTTAGTAAAAGAGGAAAATCTGGATCAAACTTGACTTATATTTTTATCTTGTAGGTCAGCTTCATACATTATATCCTAAGCTCCCACTCCACTGTTAATTACTGAGCTTAGTAAGATTCTAATAACTAACATTACCGAGTGGTTACTATGTGCCAGGCACTGTTCTAAGCATTTTACATGTACTTAGCCATTTAACAATTAACTGGAAACAGTCCTATAAAGTAATATGACAGTTACCATTTTATAGATTAGGAAATTGAAGCAAAGGGAGGTTACTGCTTACTTAAATCAACAACTAATAAATAGCAGGAAGGATATTCTAGGTTGGACAGAAAAATACTAATTTTTCTTTCATTGAAGCCCTTGGCATAGATGCTTCAAAGCATATGTATGGACTGATGAGATAGGGGGTAGAGAAGAATAAGATAAGACGTTTTCAAACTATCTAAAGTGAAAGTGAAAGTGAAGTTGCTCAGTCGTGTCTGACTCTTTGCAACCCCATGGACTGTTACCTATCAGGCTCCTCCAACCATGGGATTTTCCAGGCAAGAGTACTGGAGTGGGTTGCCATTTCCTTCTCCAGGGGATTTCCCTAACCCGGGGATTGAACCCGGGTCTCCTGCATTGCAGGAAGATGCTTTACCATCTGAGCCACATATTGTGTACTAAACTGCACTACTGAGGATACAATGGTGAGCAAGACACTCCGTACTTGAAATGCTAAAATTCCAGTGAAGGGCCCAAGTATTGATTTGTCCAGCAGAAAATGAAAATATTCTTCAAATCAAATCAAGCACCACAGTTGTCATATTTTATTACATAAAAGATCCAGGCTTCAACAAAAATTTCTACAGAAAAAGGAAAATATGTCCCATACACAAGAAAAACAGTAGTTGGTAAAAACTGTTCCTAAGGAAACATAGGTACTGCACTTATCAGACAAAGATTTTAAGTTACATATTTCTTAAAAAGTCACATAAATGGAGGAAACAATACCTATAAAACTAAAGAAAATTATAAGAACAATGCCTCACTAAATAGGGAATATTAAAGAAAAAAGAACATATATAAAAACAAATTCTGAAGTTAAAAGTAAAATAACTGAAATGTAAAATTCACTACAGGGATTTAACAGCAGATCTGAGGAGAAAGAAGAATCAGCAAATTTCAAAAAAGTTCAACTGAAATTACCCAGTTTGAGGGAAAAAAAGAATTTTTTAAAAAAAGAACAGGGACTTCCCTGGTGGTCCAGCAGTTAAGAATCCACCTTGCGATGGAGGGGACACGGGTTCAGCCCCTGGTCAGAGAAACTGAGATCCCACATGCTGTGAGGCAACCATGCCCGTGCACCCTGGAGTCTGTGCGACGCAACTGGAGAGCCTGCGTGCCACAGGGAGAAAGCCCGCGTGATGCAACCATGACCTGACGCAATAGTTTAGATAAATAAAGAGAATAGATCATCAGAGATCTGGGCAGCAATACCAAACGTACTAACATATGCATAATGGAGACGCAGAAGGAGAAGAAGGCGTGAGAAAGAGTATTTGAAGCTATAATGACTGAAAACTTCCCAAATATGATGAAAAACATTCATCTATGTATCCAAAATGCTCAAAAAACTCTAAGCAGGAAAAGCTCAGTAAGATCCACTTCTATGATGAACAGCAATCTCTATGACATCTCTGACTCTTGACTGAAGCCTATACATCTAAACCCTATTTCCAGCTAAGCATGCCAGCGCACAACCCACACTATAATTGTCATATGCCTTGGCCAACACTCTTCCTCCTAAGCATCCCATAGTTCTCTAAGCTCGGTCTTAGTTGGAGTACTGCCATTCCACCCACCACCCAATCCACTCTTAACCTCTCCCTCATCTCCTTATTCTTGGAAATTCCACCATTAATGGGGGGAGGAAATTAGCATTTATTGAGGAAAACCTCCTATGGGCCAGGTGCTTCACCTTTACCCCCACCCTATGGGGTCACTTGGATATCCACTTAAAACTAAACTACGTAAGGCTTCCAAAACACATCACACCGTTTCATGTCTTTGAGAATGCTGATTCTTTAGCACAGAGGTTGTCTGTCCTACTTCTTTGCCTCTAGCTAATTTTAACTCACACTTCAAGACCTGGTTCTATGATCTCTTCCAGGAAACTTTCCCAAGTAACACACACAAGACTATCTAAGGGCCTTTAAACATTCTTCCTTGCTTCTTAGACTGGGGAGTTTCTTTTCTATGTGCTGATGAAAGGATTGCAATTAATTTAAAATGTTTCATTCACAGATGAATCACTCAATCTGGAATGTGTTTTACTGATACTGCAGATACCTGACTGGACAAGAACATCTGGTAGGAGTGAGGAGAACACTAGGTGGGCTGATACGGGACCATGGAAAACAACAATCAGTCTTTCAAATTTAAATCTTATCACTAATTCCTCATGGCTAGTCTGTCATGAGTATGGGAGATGGTTCCTGTGATAGGAGTGTGGTGAGGAAGGTCAAAAAAATTAAAAAAAAAACTCAAGTAAATCTCTTAGGGGGACTCAATTTTATATAGAAATGAAGGTCAACAATATCAAACTTGGTAGAATCCAAATAATACTTCCTAATGCAATTCAGTTGACAATTTTAAGCTAAATAAAGTACTAAACCTATGGAGGATTTTCTGTGCTCAGAACTAGGTCAAAGTTTGCTTTGTGTTATGAGCTCTGACCCTTGCCAATTAATTTATCTGTATCAACTGCACCCATCTGATCCTATCTAATTAGACTCAGAGTAGAATCTATGTTTTAAAAAGAATCAGATAATTTTATTTATTCTGATTTTTTAAAACCCTTTTCAAAAGGTTCTTTTATTCCCCCTCCAAATAAAATCTTGCCTTATACCCCAATTTGGAAAACAGATAAGAGAAAAGGTGCTGTGCTGTGCGCTCAGTCGTGTCCGACTTTTGCGATCCCAGGGACCACAGACCATGAGATTCTCCAGGCAAGAATGCTGGAGTGGGCTGCCGTTTCCTTCTCCCAGAAAGACAGAAAGAAGATCAGTGTTTGCCCACAGACGGGAAGTGGAGCGGGGTGGTGGTGGTGCAAGTGTAAGATAGAGGTAGGAAGAGACGGGTGGGATGGATTTCAGGGGAAATGAGGAAACACTGGGGGGTAATGAGTATATTCATTAACTTGATTGTTTCATGACATTGTATGGTATATGGAGTCAGAGCTTTTTGAATTATTTAATTTGAATATGTGGCTTACTGTATGTTAATTATACTACAACACAGTTACTAATAAAAGAAAACCAGGAAACGTCTTCAGGTCCTTGTCTCACCTCACATGGTGCTTCCCAACTCCCTACACTTGGTACCCAGTTTTAAAAACTTTTATATAGCTTGAAAGAATAGTTTTAAAACTTTTGTCTTAAATACTAATGACATGCCTTGCTTAGGTCATCAATCAATAGATTATGTGTCTCCAGGGATAACCTGATATCATATTGCTCATCACACTGATCTTCATTCTGTTTATAAACCTCTCTTGAAAAGTACATTAGAGTAAAATTAGTGGATGGTGAAAAAACATAAATTGGTAAGGTACTGGGAAGGAGGACAGAGACAAACATGAGAAGGAAAATAAAATTTCAATTTGTAATACAGACCAATCATACCTAGAAGAGACATAGAACTTTGAATTGATTAGAAAGGAATTTTAAATATCTGTATTGTTATATCTGCTTTCTTCCCCACAGTACCTCACATTAAGCTAAATAACCTTAATTACTAAATTAAACAATTTTATAAAATAGATGGGAAGATAGCAAAATAAAAACAAAATTCTTCTTTAGCAGCAAAATATAAAACATTTCAGTGTAATTCTGAAACCAATATAAATAATCCATATCATTAAATATTGAAAGCAAGCAGTTTTACTGCCAAATCAGAGTGCTATCCTGCAGTAAGAAATATGAAGTTGCACATATACTCACGACTCCCAGCATCCTCTACAGAAGTCATGTCCACAGGGCATGTCCACTGGGTCTTCAAATACTGAAATACTGCACATACAAATATCACACTGAAAATGAAGAAGAAAAATGATTTCAACAAAGTCATACTCTTGACGGAGAACATTCCTTTGTTCATTAGTTCATGGCAAAAAATGCCGGTAATTATATAAAGTGTTTCAAAATTATAAGGGAAGTTAAAATTACTGTGCCTATCTTTGACTAAATAACAAATATCACGCTTACCTCATTATAAATTACTGTGGGACGGAAATGTTTTAATGCAAAAGTTAAATTCTTAAACTCTAAACTTATGTGCTAAATTACTCAGCAACTATTTGTTTTGAAAGGGAACATAAGAAACAAATCATTACAATCTATTCAGGTCAAGATCAAATTGCTCCTTGTGAAATAACCACTTCAATATGGTGTCCTTCACCCTATACTCAGCCCAGAAAATCTACAAAAATAAAAAGTAACTTTATTTTTTCAATACAGTAACTCAACATATTCAGAGTAGCAATTTAAGGATTTCTACCCAGGGAACCATGCTACAAAGCTTTGTATCTTCTACACATAACTAGGAGAATCAAACTTTAAAATGTTACAGATGTGAACTACAGAAGTAGGATGCTGTTTTCCAAGAAGGTCCAGATAAAATCTGGAGTACATTCATCACGTACTCCATGATAAATGGAGTACATTTATCATGTATTTTGAGCAGCTGAATTATTCAAGAAACATAAAAACTGCCTATATGAGTGCATCAATGGTTTGACAAAAATACACACAACGGCAGTACTGTGTCTCAATAAAAAGCAAATATTTAGTATGGAAATGTATCTGGATAAATAACTCCAGAAGCTTCACTGAAACACAGTTATCAACATATTATAAATGTATTCTGAAAAATATAAAAAGGGTCTCATATTTTTGGTTTTAGGTGCTTAACACAAACTCAATTTTTAATATTTCAATATGGCTTATTCGAAACTGTAAGTAACTGGAGCTTTTCAGTGAAAATATCATAAACAGTTTTGCCAAAACCTTTAATGTTTCCTGTTTTAAAAGAGAAAAGAAAGCCCACTTGTTTTTCAATCTATAACTCAGAGATCACAAAAATAGTCTCTGATAATAAATATTTAACCAAAGCATGAAATAATCAAGCCCTTTAAGCAGGGTACAGGATTCAATTACAAGAAGAATACAACTAGAGGCTCCATGAAACAACGTTAAAATTAAAACTATGAGAAGTACACTGAGTACTAAACCATACCAAACTGGTATCCAAATCCCCCGGCGATAAACTTAATTCATCTGGAGAGGTGACGGAAGAGCGGGTCGTCCTTGGCGTTCTTGGAGAAGGCAGTGTGTCCCAGGCGTTATACCCGCTTGGCGGTGGTGTTGGCATCTGAACACCTGATCGCTGGCAGCAGTTCTCTGGGTTGGACATCCAAGCTTCAAGTAATTTCTCCCTGTCCCAGTCTTTAAGACAAATGGAATGGATATCTCTCAAATAACAGAGAAAACACGGTGCTGTTTTAAGAGCTTCATAATAACAAAAGAGAGACTAAATTACACGGCTATAGGTCCTCTAGGAAGAAAAGTTATTTGTTAGCAATGTTGTAATTACAAATGACATACTTAGGTATGTTATATCCATTCATATTTTTAAACAGAATTGAAACTTTTATAATTTACCATGGCTTAGCACCATGTCAATATTTAACAAGATGGCCAAAAATCTCAGGCATTTCTACTCATAATTAAAAGTGGTGGCTCACATATCATTGGAATTTACTAAATTTTATTGGTAAAGGTTTGATTAAGCCATTTTATTCCTTCAAGAATAACATATAACCTCACAATTGGCCTTAGTGCTGTCAAGTTGTAAAATTTTACATAGTTCATAATAAACATGTCAAAATGCCAACAACTCCTACAAATTCATTTGATAAACATCTTGAAAGCAGAAAGAACTTCTTAAGGGATTATGATTATAAAGTTTTAGGGAATTTGATGTAAATTATATATTAAGTGAGCCTGAATCTGGCTTAACTAAAAAAGGTTATCTTTCACTATGAATACTTTAAAAACAGCCAAGTCACCTATGTTATTATACAGACTCACAAAAACCTAAACCTTTAAAAACAATAAACTGATATATCCAATGATTTTGCTAGGTGTTTAACACATATTATTTCACCCATTCCTCCCAGCAAACTTTCCAGTCACTATTGAGGTGAGGAAACCAAGACTTGGGGAAATTATGTGACTTGGCCAGGCTCAAAAAGATATGAGGTATATGAAACAAATTTCTGTGAATCCAAAGTCTGTGTTCTTTCCAGTGCAGCCCAATAAAGCACAGGTCAGAAGTAACACAGAGTCAATTATTTACCATAGGCCCATTCTATATCATTTTACAAACCAAATACAAATATCTGTGGAAACTCTATATGGAAGACTTTTTTCAACCATATTAAGTCAATATATTCGGCGGTTTAACAGGATAATTAGGATTCAGGTATGCAATGAAGACAGAGTGTGTTTCCACAGGTGCAAAGGCACAGGAGTACAATGGAGAGATGTGAACAGCTCTGTAAAGTTAGAGTTGACTCACTGGAAAAGACTCTGATGCTGGGAGGGAGTGGGGGCAAGAGGAGAAGGGGACGACAGAGGATGAGATGGCTGGATGCCAGCACCGACTCGATGGACGTGAGTCTGGGTGAACTCTGGGAGTTGGTGATGGACAGGGAGGCCTGGCGTGCTGCGATCCATGGGGTCGCAAAAAGTCGGACATGACTGAGCGAATGATCTGATCTGATCTGATCTGATACTTTGGTTTGGGGAGATGGAAGATAAGATTGGAAATAGGAGTCAGATTACAAAGAAGAAAAATCCAGCAACTGAAAAGCTCTGCATACGAGTGTATTCTGGGAAATGTTGCTAAATGGACCTGAGGTTTTTGATAGGTCACCACAGGCATACCTTGGACTTACCGCAAGTTTTGTTCCAGACCACTGAAATAAAACAAACAGTATAAGAAATCAAGTCACACAAATTTTTTTGTCTCCCAGTACATGTAAAGATTATGTTTACACTACATTGGCTATTTTTTTTTTTTTACTATAATGCTATTGCACACTTAACAAGACTACAGTACCTTAATTAAAATACTTTATTGCTAAAAAACACTAACCATCATCTGACAAGGTAAGGTTGCCACAAATCTTCAAGTTGTAAAAAATGCAACATCTACAAAGCACAACAAAGTGAAGTGAAATAAAACAAGGTATACTTGTAATTAACAAGTTCAAACTTTCTTAGAACAGTATGATTATTTTTCAAGTCTCCATTAAAACACTTTTAAATAAAGGGAGAAAAGAACTGCTATAATTTATATACACACAAACAAATTAAATTCTAGTCTTGGATTCTGTCATATCGCTCATTTAGCAAACATTTGTTGAGTGTCTTTTATGTGCCATACACTATGTCAAGCTGTAGGGATACAATGGGAGGGAAAAACAGGCATAATTCCTTCTTTCATGGAATGTAAAGTCTAGTAAAGAGAAAGTCATTAAATAAAATCAACACATTAAAAAAAATATCATCACTGTCAGAAGCAGCATTAAGAAGAGGTAGAGGCTCCCATTTAGGGAGGTCAGAGAAGGTGACTGGGGAAATGGCCTGGCGTGAACATCTGAGGGATGAGTGAGAGCCAACTAGGTAAAAGGTCTCCAGAGACCAGAAGACCAGAAGGAGACCAGAAGGACCCTTTGAGCAAGGCTGAAGAAACAGGCTGGGACCAGGCCATACAGGGGGCTTCCCTGATGCTCAGTGGTAGAGAATCCGCCTGCAATGCAGGAGCTGCAAGAGACACGGGTTCGATCCCTGGGTTGGGAAGATCCCCTGGAGGAGGGCATGGAAACCCACTCCAATATTCTTGCCTGGAGAATCCCATAGACAGAGGAGCCTGGAGGGCTACAGTCCTTAGGGTCACAAAGAGTTGGACATGACTGAAGCGACTTAGTACGCATGCAGTCCATATAGAACTTCTAAATAACACTCCTATCATCAGTTTACGAGTGACAGGAAGCCAGTGAAAAATCTGGCATATGGGTAGGAAGAAAAGGTTGTCACAGTTAGATTTGAACAGATCTTTCTGACTATAGTATGGAGAGAGAAACCGGATAGGACGAGAGTGAAGGGAAAGGCAGACTAGCAAAGGCTACTGGGAAGTACAAGTAAGAGATTATGCAGCTAAGGCCGTGGCTGGCTACAGTAGAGACGAAGAGAAAGGGAGAAGTTCAGATTTGGGAGGTCAGACTGAAAATTTGGTGACATTGGGATATAGTACCTGAAGGAGAGGAAATATCAAAGTTTTTGTCCCAGGTCTACCACGTTTGTTGGTTGGTGCTGCCTTCCACGTAAATAGGAAATACCAGAGACTCAGGTACAGGTTTAACAGCGTGATTTTAATTTTAGACATGATGAGATGTTCTAGAGGTACTTTCAAATAGGCAGTTAAATATAAGTGTATAGAGTTCAGAGAAGAACTCTAGTTCAGAGGGAGAAATATCTACAGAAGACTTGGGAGAAGATGTCATTTCCTAGGAAGAGAGTAGAGTGAGAGGAGAAGATGTGGACTATTCAAGTTCAATTACCTTAGAAGTGATGAGTCTCCAAAGGAGCTTTAAAAAAATACTACTAACGCATATATATGGAATTTAGAAAGATGGTAACAATAACCCGGTGTACGAGACAGCAAAAGAGACACTGATGTGTAGAACAGTCTTATGGACTCTGTGGGAGAGGGAGAGGGTGGGAAGATTTGGGAGAGTGACATTGAAACATGTAAAATATCATGTAAGAAACGAGTTGCCAGTCCAGGTTCGATACACGATACTGGATGCTTGGGGCTAGTGCACTGGGACGACCCAGAGGGATGGTATGGGGAGGGAGGAGGGAGGAGGGTTCAGGATGGGGAACACATGTATACTTGTGGCGGATTCATTTTGATATTTGGCAAAACTAATGCAATTATGTAAAGTTTAAAAATAAAATTAAAAAAAAAATACTTCAATATACATTTACTCTAAGGACAGTCAAACTAGACTTGGCCTAATATTTTAAAAAACAGAAATGGCAAACAGCTCCAGTATTCTTGGCTGGAAAATTCCATGGACAGAGGAGCCTGGCGGGCTAGAGTCCACAGGGTCACAAAGAGTTGGATACGACTGAGTGACTGAGCAAACACACAAGTAAATTTTACTTATTTACTCGTTAGGTAGCTTTCAACTATTAATACATGTTAATATTACTGAGGAAATGCTCAGAAAATGACCTTTGTATTTTTAACAGAGTCATTCTTAAAATTTAATTACTTCTCGGTAAATATAGCCAAACATTTCTGTCTTCTGTCTTCTACCTCATTACTTTGGGACTAAATTTGACAGTACCTAAAATAATGCTTAAATTTATTTTCTTGTGGAAAGCTGAATGAATGTTACCAAGGATACAATCTATAAATCTACCAAATAGTTCAGTTTAATAGCTCTGAAACAGAGCCCATCTGGGTTTTGACAGCAATTAGTGCAAACTGTAGTTCTGTGCACTGTCTATTTTATTCACTAACATCATTTACCTCTGAAAATCTTATTTGATTATCAGATGTCACTGATATTACCTAGAAGAATGTAGAAGAAATGTTCATTTGAAAGTCTGCATTAGCCTCTATTTTATGCTCTAACAGGGGAATGCAATAAATTAACAGAACTCTTAAGTTATCAAAAAAGTTATCACAGAATACACAAAAGTCAACTGCTGCTGCTGCTGCTGCTAAGTCGCTTCAGTCGTGTCCGACTCTGTGCGACCCCATAGACGGCAGCCCACCAGGCTCCCCTGTCCCTGGGATTCTCCAGGCAAGAACACTGGAGTGGGTTGCCATTTCAAATTCAATTAGATATCACCTTATTAGAGTTGAGCCTATTATGTAAAAGAAGTAAGTTAAGCAAATATCAATAGAAAGAACATGGAGTTTATCACTTAAAAATACTTGATGACATAATGTATCAACACTAGAGAAGAAAATCTTTGTTTTAATTACAATAAAGTTACTGGTTAAGTTAGCCTTAGATTTTTACAGGATACAACATTATAAGTTAAAATTATGATACATTATATAACTTAGCCCAATGCAGACAACTGTGGCAGAAATGGGTATGCTTACAGAGAAGAATTGCTGCTTACAGTTAAGTGTGACCATGTGACTAAAGTCTGCTCAATGGAATAGGTGCAGGGGTGATTTATGTCACTTCTGGGACAGACTCAAAAAAACCTCCCACATCTTTATCTGCATGCTTTTTCCTTTCTGACTGGTTGGCTAGAATGGAGAGAATCCCCAGGGCAACCTCAGAAGCCACTGTTAGGATGGCAGAGTCTCAGTCAGTCGGGATAACTGTGTGGAGCGGAGCCACTGCCCCATTCCCAACCTAAATAAAACACCTTAGACTACTATTATGATCAAGACACATTTACTGTGGTTGACTCTATACTTTCACTTCAGCAGTGGCCTACTCTAGTATAACTGGCACAACACAGCCCCTCGCAGATGAGTGACTTCTACTTCTATGCCGGCTCTATATTATATGTACATGAACTCTATTTGAAAGCTCAAGCAAAGGGCAGGTTGCTGTGAACCTTATACAAAAGAAACAAAATTTAAGATATTTTGTATTTCTTTCCCAGTTTCTATATTATGACTGGTAAGCATTATTACTGATTACAAGGAAAATATTTTATCTTTAAATTCTAAGATTTTAAAAACTATTTTGAATTCCTCAATTTCATCTTTGAACCAGGTCTAGATTTTTTTTTTCCCAAAGGATTACTTAAAAGTTTTAAAGATGACAATGGAGAAATAGGGTTTTACAATAAAAAGATGGATTTAAAATATACAAATAACATTTCAAATATATTATCTATTCATTCTGTAACTATGTTCTCAAGGCTTAAGGGATGGTTATTGTGGAAACAAAAAAACAATAAAAAGCTGCCCTCTAAGAGCTCCCAGGTTAATGTAGAGGAAAAGCAAATACAGAGATTATTGCAATATTGTATTCTAAGTGTATGACACATGTATGCACAGGATATAATGGGAAGAGACAGGAAGGCTCTCAAAGTAACCCTGGGAATACATAAGCTGGAAAGATTTCCTGGAAGTGGTGCTTAATGAAGACAAGCAGGAGTGGGTAAAAATACGTGTGGAGACTGATGGCCCAGGTGTACAAGCCTGAGTCATGAAGATATACTAAAGAGATGGGATGTTCTAAGTCTGGGGAGAGCCAGTGGAGGGTTTTTCAGCAGGGGAGATAAATGCTCAAAATTTTAAAATGCAATACAAAAAATGAACACGGGTGAAGAGGAAGGCCAACAATGGACTACAATTTAGATGAAAAATAATGACAAACTGAATTTAAGTTGGGGCAGTGAGAATGGAAAGAGCTAGGGAGACTGGGAGAGGATGGGAGCTATTTAGGAAGAGAAATCATGAGGCTGTGCTCAAATGTAATAGACAGGAAGAAGGAAAGTGTGACTTAGTCTGGTCAGGGTAATTAAATGAATATGGAGGCCATTTATCAAGATAGTGGGAGAAATGATGAGTTCATGTATGGACAGCCTTTGGTTAGGGAGAAAAGGTTAAAAAGACATTTAGAAATAAAGTCCTGAATACTACATTAAGGTCAGGGTGTAGCTATGTTCTTTATTATCTAGGTGGCTTTTGAAACCCTTGGTTTCAAAATGTGCACAACAATGTTTCTCAGACAAGGGTCTATTTGGTAGGCTGTTTATAACACATGTTTTTATGCCTATTCCCTCAACTAAAGAAAAGACTTAGATTCTCTAGAAGTCATCCTAGGAATTTCTGGTTAGTTTCCCAGGCAATTCTTATTTACACCAAAAGTTAGAGCCACTGGTATATAAAGTGGAAAAGAGTGTCAAGTACAGAACTCTGGGAAATAGCAATATTGAAGTTTGTGATTCTGGAGGGTAATATACCAAATTATTCACAGAAATGACCAAAGGAAGATGAAATATGCAGTTTAAAATTTTCTTCTAATCAAAAGATCATATAAAAATTTTTGGAAGTGGACATTCTATTTTAATACAGATGATAAAGATTTATAGTTAAAACAAAGAGGTATGTCTCAAAATTATTGGATGAGAAAGACCATTCACCTTTCCCTTTTTAAAAGTAATTTCTAAATCAGAAAAAAACTCTTTGAATAAGCCAAAATGTCAAATATCGATTGTGCAATTGGAGGGTCCACCTCAACATGTGAAATTCCCAAAATGGTTGTCTTAAGGATCACAGAGGACTTATAATAAGCTGAGCACTTTTTCTAAGTAAAGTTGGTAATGTCCTCAAAAAAATTTTTAAAATGAGCAAAAAAAAACCCCACTGTAAAAGGAACAGTATGTTCTTATGTTGACTCTGTAGATTTTGCTTTGTGCCTTTCATGGTGAGAAACAGTTTTTACATAAAATAAATACAGCTGACAAAAATAAATAATAATAACAAACTGTTAGTTAACTGACTTTATTTAATCGGCTTTAGTAAAAATTAATGTCAAAACCAGGACTAGGACTACGGACTCCAACTCTCAACCCTGCTCAAATCAGATACATTTCTAAAATTAGACAATCTATAAGTTGGTTTATTTGCTCAATTTTCAAAAAGAGATTTCTTATTTCTTCTCTGATTCATAGCCAGTTTATATTTACTTCAAAACACAAGGATGTCGAGTACTGCACTAACCACTGCACAAATAACAAGTCAGGCTTGTTTAGCAAACTATTTTGTTTTATATTAAAACATTAAAACAGCCATCTTTTTTTTTTTTCATATTGATTGATATTTATTTGAGGACATGCCATGTCAAAATAAAACAAGAGAGTCAACTCTTGCCTTTAACAATAATATTGTATTATAAAAGCACTTTACAATTCCATCCCATTTTTGAGTTCTAGTTACTGGGGTATGTGGCCTGATGATTATCTGAAAGCATTTCTCTATTCAGATCCATAATCCAAGTGCTCTCTGAATATTATAAGGTGACAGTAAGTGGGAACTGGAGGAGGAGGAGGAAAGAGAGGGGAATAAGTTTCTCCCAGTTAAGGGTTTGTCACAATGAGGGGATGAGGATGTACGAAGATATTTTTGCTGTCTTTTCACCCTTATAGTGTGTTAAGTAATGCTTACAACATAAATTCAGTAGGCTTTTCCTGAGCTGTAACTCAGAAATTTACTTCCTACAAACAATGTATTTACAGATGTGTTTATTAACTTACACAGCATCTCACAATAACTAGTAAAGTTACAACGGTGCACTTCTGCTGCTGTTGCTGCTGTTAAGTCGCTTCAGTCGTGTCCGACAATGTGAGACCCCACAGACGGCAGCCCACCAGGCTCCATCGTCCCTGGGATTCTCCAGGCAAGAACACTGGATGGGTTGCCATTTCCTTCTCCCATGCATGAAAGTGAAAAGTGAAAGTGAAGTCGCCCAGTCGTGTCCAACTCTTAGAGTTGGACTTAAGAGTGGACTGCAGCCCACCAGGCTCCTCCATCCATGGGATTTTCCAGGCAAGAGGACTGGAGTGGGGTGCCACTGCCTTCTTTGTTTGCAGTGTTTTAAGGGAAATACATATTGCCATTGTGATGGAGCTCTAGATAGACTGAATAAAACATCTAAAAGTTAAAAGTAGTTTAAAAAGGCAAAGAAATAAATATCACCAAAGAAAAAAGATTAATTGTAGCTTAAATATAAAACCGAATCACTAACTATATAGATCTAATAAAAAGAAAAGCCAGGTTGAGAGAACCAACATTTAAAAAATGCTGAAAAATAAGGCATAAATCTGCATAATGTTAAGTTTTACTTTCATTCTCTCTTTTCCCTCTTCTATGTATGCCTTACAAATAGCTGTAAAAAGAAGAGAAGCTAAAAGCAAAGGAGAAAAGGAAAGATATAAACACCTGAATGCAGAGTTCCAAGGAACAGCAAGAAGAGATAAGAAAGCCTTCTTCAGCAATCAATGCAAAGAAATAGAGGAAAACAACAGAATGGGAAAGACTAGAGATCTCTTCAAGAAAATTAGAGATACCAAGGGAACATTTCATGCAAAGATGGGCTCAATAAAGAACAGAAATGGTATGGACCTAACAGAAGCAGAAGATATTAAGAAGAGATGGCAAGAATACACAGAGGAACTGTACAAAAAAGATCTTCACGACCCAGATAATCACGATGGTGTGATCACTCACCTACAGCCAGACATCCTGGAATGTGAAGTCAAGTGGGCCTTAGAAAGCATCACTATGAACAAAGCTAGTGGAGGTGATGGAATTCCAACTGAGCTATTTCAAATCCTGAAAGATGATGCTGTGAAAGTGCTGCACTCAATATATCAGCAAATTTGGAAAACTCAGCAGTGGCCACAGGACTGGAAAAGGTCAGTTTTCATTCCAATCCCAAAGAAAGGCAATGCCAAAGAATGCTCAAACTACTGCACAATTGCACTCATCTCACACGCTAGTAAAGTAATGCTCAAAATTCTCCAAGCCAGGCTTCAGCAATATGTGAACCGTGAACTTCCTGATGTTCAAGCTGGTTTTAGAAAAGGCAGAGGAACCAGAGATCAAATTGCCAACATCCGCTGGATCATGGAAAAAGCAAGAGAGTTCCAAAAAAACATCTATTTCTGCTTTATTGACTATGCCAAAGCCTTTAACTATGTGGATCACAATAAACTGTGGAAAATTCTGAAAGAGATGGGAATACCAGACCACCTGACCTGCCTCTTGAGAAATCTGTATGCAGGTCAGGAAGCAACAGTTAGAACTGGACATGGACCAACAGACCGGTTCCAAATAGGAAAAGGAGTACGTCAAGGCTGTATATTGTCACCCTGCTTATTTAACTTATCTGCAGAGCACATCATGAGAAACGCTGGACTGGAAGAAGCACAAGCTGGAATCAAGACTGCCGGGAGAAATATCAATAACCTCAGATATGCAGACGACACCACCCTTATGGCAGAAAGTGAAGAGGAACTGAAAAGCCTCTTGATGAAAGTGAAAGTGGAGAGTGAAAAAGTTGGCTTAAAGCTCAACATTCAGAAAACGAAGATCATGGCATCCGGTCCCATCACTTCATGGGAAATAGATGGGGAAACAGTGTCAGACTTTATTTTTCTGGGCTCCAAAACACTGCAGATGGTGACTGCAGCCATGAAATTAAAAGATGCTTACTCCTTGGAAGGAAAGTTATGACCAACCTAGATAGCATATTCAAAAGCAGAGACATTACTTTGCCAACAAAGGTTCGTCTAGTCAAGGCTATGGTTTTTCCTGTGGTCATGTATGGATGTGAGAGTTGGACTGTGAAGAAGGCTGAGCGCTGAAGAATTGATGCTTTTGAACTGTGGTGTTGGAGAAGACTCTTGCGAGTCCCTTGGACTGCAAGGAGATCCAACCGGTCCATTCTGAAGGAGATCAGCCCTGGGATTTCTTTGGAAGGAATGATGCTAAAGCTGAAACTCCAGTACTTTGGCCACCTCATGCAAAGAGTTGACTCATTGGAAAAGACTCTGATGCTGGGAGGTATTGGGACCAAGAGGAGAAGGGGACGACATAGGATGAGATGGCTGGATGGCATCACTGACTTGATGGACGTGAGTCTGGGTGAACTCTGGGAGTTGGTGATGGACAGGGAGGCCTGGCGTGCTGTGATTCATGAGGTCTCAAAGAGTCGGACACGACTGAGCGACTGATCTGATCTGATGTATGCTTGTTCAGATCTGCTCTAAGGGCTTATAAGAAAACTTTTCATATTCAATTTGATCTCGAATGTCCTGGGCAAAGTATTTGCTATTCTGTTGAAGATTCTATAGTTGGTAAGGTTTAGACATCATTGTTTTCATTTGTTACAGAAATTTTGATTAAGGTGCCAAATTTATATTCTAAAAATTGAAAGTAGGTAAAAAAGGCAAAGAAATAAATATAACCAAAGAAAAAAGATTAATTGATTCTTCTTAAAGGAATTTGATTTCTACAGTGCCTTGCTTGCACAGCATTTTTAAAAAAAGAAACAAAGGAAAAAATAAAGAAAAGAAACTCAAGAGAAATCTATTGCTTAAAAAACTTTTCGTTTTCAAACAGAACTCTATTTTGACAATTTTAAAATCTTGGGAGAATTAGCTCTTAGAAGAATTACATATTTAAAACGTGCTGAAAAAACAAGAGAAAAGTAAAAGTGCTTCAAAACAGCCATCTTTTAACTGTGAAAAGTTTCAAAAGTACTCAGGACATTTCTTTCATTACCATGAGCTCGAAGTAAAGCTTCAGCAGTAAATAGTGGAGCCTGGAGCATGTCTGCTGTTTCCACAATGAGCATATCTTTCAATCTACGAAGATCCTGAGGTCTTAATCCTTCATATGGCTGTAAAAAGAAGAAAAACAAAATTAAATTGGCTATTATACCTTTAGGAAGTTCTGCAAATCTATAAATAAATATATATGGTTATCATTTATTTAATCTTTTAGTTCTGGTTTGGCAATGAAGCTAAAAAGGTACTGTATCTTCCACTATCACGAACTTCAAACTACTTTATCACAAGTCTTTTTTTAAGCTGGAAAGTAGATGCCTTGTCTCACGAACCTCATCACTCTAAAATAAAGAATTATACTATGATGACAAGATCATCTTATAGTTTCAAAAATCTAAGAAATACTAAAAAAAAGCATTAGAAATAAAAACCTACAATTTACCACTGACCAATGGTCATGATCAATGTTCTAAAGTATTTCTATCCAGTCTTTTCTTTCTGCAAATCAACTGTATGTGAATATGCATGTATTCACTTACATACAGCTTTAATCACCGAACCAGCCACATTTACACTTATTAAGACTGAATTTGGAGGAAAGTGATTATGACATAGTATTCAACTTACTCATAAATGTATTATCTCTGTTTATTCAAGTGTTTGTTAACACTCCATAAAGGTACTTTATCATTTCAAGTGTTTTTTTATTCTTCTGTTATCCTTTATCTTTTCCCCCCTTTGCTTTTAACAGAAAACATATAAAGAACAAAATCACAAATGTCTCACCATTCATAAATTTATAAATGCCAAAATAACCTGTGACATGTTTTCCTCATTTCCCCAATTTCCCCATCTTCCCCATCCTGTTTATGGCAATCACTACCATGAACTTGATTTGTAGCTATTGTAATAATAAGGCATAACATTATAAATATCATTAAGCAGTTTGCCTTTATTTTTATTCAATATTGCATTTTATTACTAATATTAATATATATATCTACTTCAATCCTTTAAACAGATGTAACCAGCTTACTGCAGTAAGCACAGAACTAAAGATAACAACTTAAAATGCACTAGAAATTCTGAACTACTCATCAGAATTACAACCACAGAGGACGTCCTTTGGTGACATTTATCAAATATTCCAGAGAGTTCTGGAAACCCCAGAACAGATGCAGTTAGTAAACTCCATCTTTTACAGTTGGCTTACAGTTATTTTAAAATTAGATATTAACTGTATTTCTTGTTTTCCTTTTTTTTAATTATCATGGAAACCATTTCATCGGTTGTTACTCAACCCCATATGACAGGAACTCTATTCATCAAGGATATTTCTCTCACTTGATACAAGTTTTCTAATCCTAAAATGTCTTCTGGTAGGGATGCATATATAAACAATGAGTGTATTTATGACAGGAAAGACTGACAGACTTGACTGCAAAAACATTGCCAAGATTTAAACATAAAAACTATGTTGCTTTTAATATATAAGGAATTTGTGACAGTCAGTAAATTTAAAACATCGAACATCACAAAAACACAAACATCCTTAAGTATATAAGCTCTCTACCTAACAAAATGGTCAACGTTTGGAACTAAAAAACAAAAAACCCAACAACCACCCTCAATATTGCTAAGGTCGCAGTGAGATAATCCTCTGATATACTTTTTTATATAGGTAAAAATAGAAATTGGTATATCATTTAAAAACTAAGCATCACATCCCATGAGTCTTTAAAATATTCATCTTTTGACTCAATAATCTTACTTACAGGAATTCATCCTAAGGTCTAATCGCAATGTGAACAGAACTGGTCATCTGCAAAGTTACTTATAAAAGTGACAAAATACAACTAACTCAAATGTACTTTAAGGGAGTTAAAGGATGTCTACACGTTAAGAGTAGTCAGCCGTCACTCAAAATATTTCCTATAAGTTTATAAATATCAAGAAATGTTAAGGAAAATAAAAAACTATTGAACACTGATGAAAAGTGGAAGGTAATGTGTTACAAGCATTATTTATAAGTGGTAGAAAAATGAATACTTAAAATTTTTACTGTGCTTTTTATAAAGAGCATGTTTGGTTGAAAAAAATTTAATCAAAAAAATTAAAGAAAAGTCACTGGGGATGTTAAAGAGCTTTAAACATTGGTGGAGCATGCACTCAATCGGTCTGCAGTGTTACTCTTTTTATAAATGATGGTAAAGCCTTAATACTGAATACACCACACAGCACACTGTATTAACAGTCTACTACACCGATACATGCATTCAGCTATACTGCCATGAATCTCTACATATTATAGGTATCCTATGACCCTAACTAGAAAAAGAAAAAAAAATTAACCTAAACTTCTAATATAATTTATTATTATATCCCTCTCTAGGGATTAACTAAAAAGAAATTAAAAAGGGAAATTTAATCCCAACTATCCTTTGAAAAGTACCCCCAAATCATCATGTACAGCTTGCTTTTAAGCTAATTTATTAAAACACACCTTTTCATGCAAAAACTCACAAATCCCTTCATGATTAAATCTGTAGTATTCAGTCTAGCCTAGAAGTTATTCACTATGTGTAACACTGCTTCTAAGTTCAGATTTGGGACTCCAGGTATTTTTCCTGCCCCAGTAATGAAAAACAATATTTCTTGATATTCCCAGTGGTGGCAGTTGTATATTTCCTGGTATTAATTCCTTAATGTTCTTCTTTAGAGTAGCCTTCATTCTACCTAATTTATGTTGAACAAAATAAAATGTGATTTTAGATATATCAAGAAAGGAATAACGTAAAGCAACTTGTATACATTCCTTTTTTAAAAAATACACAGCTTAAAACTTAAATAGGTAACAATGGAAGAAAAATAGTTCTTGAAGGAAAAAGACATACTGCCTTCATGAACATGTAACATGATCACTCTGAATCTCTGCAACTGAACTAGGTTACGTGAAGCACTTTAATACATAGTTCAGTCCCAGGTCAGTAGGAGTCCAATATGCTATGGGGGAAGAATGGGAAAATGCTCCAGGAAGAATGAAGAGGCTGGGCCAAAGCGGAAACCATGCTCAGCTGTGGGTGTGGTCTGGTGGGGAAAGTAAAGTACCATTCTATAAAGAATAATAACACACTGGAACCTGGAATGTCAGGGTTCATGAATCAAGGTGAATTGGCTGTTGTCAAGTAGATGGCAAGAGCGACCATCCACATCTCAGGAATCACTGAACTAATTAAAATGGATGGGAATGGGTGAATTTAATTCAGATGACCATTATATCTACTACTGTGGGCAAGAAACCCTTAGAAGAAATGGAGTAGCCCTCACAGTCAACAAGAGAGTCTGAAATGCAGTACTTGGGTGCAATCTCAAAACCAACAGAATGATCTTGGTTCATTTCCAAGGCAAACCTTTCGGCATCACAGTAACCCAAGTTTATGCTCCAAACACTAACACTGAAGAAGCTGAAGTTGAATGGTTCTATGAAGACCTACAAGACATTCTAGAACTAACACCAACAAAAGATGCTCTTTTCATCACAGGAGACTGGAATACAAAAGTAGGAAGTCAAGAGATACCTGGAGTAATAGGCAAGTTTGGCTTTGGAGTACAAAATGAAGCAGGGCAAAGACTAACAGAGTTTTGCCAAGAGAATGCACTGGTCATAGCAAACACCCTCTTCCAACAACACAAGAGACATCTCTACATATGGACATCATCAGATGGTCAATACCAAAATCTGATTGATTATATTTTTGTAGCTGAAGATGGAGAAGCTCTACACAGTCAGCAAAAACAAGACCTGGAGCTGACTGTGGTTCAGATCATCAGCTCCTTATTGCAAAATTCAGACCTAAACTGCAGAAAGTAGGGAAACCACTAGACCATTCTGGTATGACCTAAATCAAATCCTTTATGATTATGCACTGGAGATGATGAATCAATTCAAGGGATTAGATCTGGTAGACAGAGTGCCTCAAGCACTATGGATGGATGCTCGTAACACTGTACGGGGGGTGGTGACTAAAACCATCTCCAAGAAAAAAGAAATGCAAGAAGGCAAAGTGGTTGTCTAAGGAGGCCTTACAAATAGCTGAAAAAGAAGAGAAGCAAAAGTCAAAGGAAAGAGGGAAAGATATACCCATCTGAAGGTAGAGTTCTAGAGAACAGCTAGGAGAGAGAAGAAATCCTTCTTAAGTGAACAATGCAAAGAAACAGAGGAAAACAATAGAATGGGAAAGACTAGAGATCTTCTCAAGAAAACTGGAGATACCAAGGGAACATTGCATGCAAAGATGAGCACAATGAAGGACAGAAACAGCAAGGACCTAACAGAGGCAGAGGAGATTAAGAAGAGATGGCAAGAATACACAGAAGAACTGTACAAAAAGGTCTTCACGACCCAGACAACTATGATGGTGTGATCACTCACCTAGAGCCAGACATCCTGGAATGCGAAGTCAAGTGGGCCTTAGGAAGCATCACTACAAACAAAGCTAGTGGTGGTGATGGAATTCCTGCTGAGCTATTTCACATCCTAAAAGATGATGCTTTTAAAGTGCTACACTCAATATGCCAGCAAATTTGGAAAACTCAACAGTGGCCACAGAACTGGAAAAGGTCAGTTTTCGTTCCAATCCCAAAGAAAGGCAATGCCAAAGAATGTGCAAACTAACATACAACTGTATTCATTTCACATGCTAACAAGGTAATGCTCAAAATCCTTCATGCTCGGCTTAAACAGTATGAGAACTGAGAATTTCCAGATGTACAAGCTGGATTTAGAAAAGGCAGAGGAATCAGAGATCAAATTGTCAACATCCACTGGGTCATAGAGAAAGCAAGAGAATTCCAAAAAAAATCCTATCTACCTCTGCTTCATTGACTTTGCTAAAGCCTTTGAGTATGTGGATCACAACAAACTGGAAAATTCTTAAAGAGAAGGGAATACCAGACCACCTTACTTATCTCCTGAGAAACCCGTATAAAGCACAAGAAGCAACTGTTAGAACTGGACATGGAACAGTAGACTGGTTCAAAATTGGGAAAGGAGTATGTCAAGGCTGTATACTGTCACCCTGCTTACTTATAAGCAGAGTACATCATGTGAAATGCCAGGCTGGATGAATCCCTAGCTGGAAACAAGACTGTTGGGAGAAATATCAATAACCTCATATATGCGGATGACACTAATGGCACAAAGTGAAGAGGAACTAAAGAGCTGCTTAATGAAGGTGAAAAAGAAGAGTGAAAAAGCTAGCTTAAAACAACATTCACAAAAATGAAGATCATAGCATCCAGTTCAATCACTTCAGGCAGACAGATGGGGAAAAAGTGGAAACAGTGACAGATTTTATTTTCTTAAGCTCCAAAATCAGTGCAGACAGTGTCTGCTGTCATAAAATTAAAAGTTGCTTGCTCCTTGGAAGAAAAGCTATGACAAACCTAGACAGCATATTAAAAAGCAGAGACATCACTTTGATGACAACGGTCTGTACAGTCAAAGCTATGGTTTTTCCAGTAGTCATGTATGGAAGTGAGAGCCAGACCATAAAGAAGGCTGAGCATCAAAGAACTGATGCTTTCAAACTGTGGTGCTGGAGAAGATTCTTGAGAGTCCCTTGGACAGCAGGGAGCACAAACCTGACAATCGTACAGGAAATCAGCCCTGAATATTCACTGGAAGGACTGCTGCAGAAGCTCTAACACTTTGGCCACCTGACATGAAGAACCAACTCACTGGAAAAAATCTTGATGCTGGGAAAGATTGAGGGCAGGAGGAGAAGCGGGTAACAGAGGATGAAATGGTTGGATGGCATCACCGACTCAATGACATGAGTTTAAGCAAACTCTGGGAGATAGTGAAGGACAGGGAACTGGCATGCTGCAGTCCATGGGGTCGCAAAGAGTTGGACACAACTTACTGACTCAAAACCAATAACATGTAGGCAGTGTCCCTCTCTTCTGCAGGGTTACATTGAAGGTGCCTTTCTCTTTTCTGTTGCAAAGATAAACTGCTTCAATTTTCAGATTAATACAAACCATCAGTAACCTTCAAAGCAGTCCAATACTGATATAAAGAAAGAAAAAGAAAAGTAATTTAAAGACAAACAGGGAATAAAAGCTCCTCTTTTGCATCAGTACATATTACTGCTACCAAAACACCACTGAAGAAAAGTGAAACAGTCCAACATGTAAACTGTACCACTTTGAAGTCATGTATAAAGTGATAGTATTTTCAAAAACTGTTTCAGAAGAGACTGTGACAAAGGAGTTATTAAAGATATATTTATTTTCCCCCACAATTAAAATAGCTTTCCCTGATTACATAGGTGAAATAAGTTCACTGTTGGAAAAAAATGAAAAAACAGGTACTTATTGACCCAAGTATATTGGTAACTGTTAAAATTTTAAAAGATGTGAAAGACACTTAGGAGAAGGAGAGGATATTTCCAATTTCTCTCAATACCAACCTCACATTAGCTGACCCCTGAGCTGAGCCTGGCTCAGCGATAAAGAATCTGCCTGCCAATGTGTGTGACACAGGAGACGCAGGTTCTATTCGGGGTTGCTAAGTTCCCCTGGAGAAGGGAATGGCTAACCACTGCAGTATTCTTGACCGGACAATCCCAATGACAGAGGAGCCTGGCGGGCTGTAGTCCTTGGGGTCGCAAAGAATCGGATACGACTGAGCACACAGCACAGAGCTTAGTCTGAGAAAGAGTGGGGGAAGAACAAGTACAGAAAGACTCAGGGCTCTCAGAGGAAAGCAGCTCTGCCTCCTAAGGGTGGTAGCCAGCCAAGGCAACGGCCAACCGTACTGGGTCCCTGTCAGAAAAGGAGCTTTGAGCCTCCCTGAGTTATAGGCTGGGAGGGGAGAGGAATGGGTGGGTTCTTGCGATGGCTTTCACAGTACTGTATTACACAGTTTTCCCTTCCCTTATCTAGCGATAGTCACACAGTCTTCTCCTACAAAGCCTGACTCTTACTAGAGTCTTTGTTCTTTCTTTGAGGGGTTGGATAAAATAAGTACCTCCATTCCTCCATTCCTAGCTATCACTCTAATATATCATCTTGTTTTTATTTCTTCCAAGCAGTTTACAACTCTCGATATTGTGTTCATTTATTTTTTTAATCTTATTTGTGTGCATCTATCTTTGCTAGAATGTAAGCATCTAGAGGGCAGGAGATCTTTGTTCCTCACTGTATCCCTAATTTCTGTTAAAACACTGTCTGGTAAAGTAGTCACTCAAAATTTTGTCAATGATGGGGTGAAGAAGAAGACTGCCCATTTACAGACTCATCATCTGGAGGAAAGGACTAAATTAAAATGTGTCAGGAATTCCTCGGTGGTCTAGCAGTTAAGACCTTGCCTTCCAATGCAGGGGGTGTGGGTTCCATCCCTGGTCAGGAAGCTAAGATCCCACATGGCTGGTGGCCAAAAAAACAAAACATATAACAGAAACAATATGGTAACAAATTCAGTAAAAACTTTAAAAATGGTCATTAAAAAAAAAAAGTCATTAAAAAAAATCTTTAAAGTAACCTTTAAAGAAAATATGATAGGTAAAACAATATAAATCTTTTAAGAAACTCTTTTTTTGATCATCTGGAGAAGTAGAAGCTTACAAACTGTCAGAAATTCATGGGAAATTAAAAAACAGACAATACAGTTATTTTTCTAAACACAAACAAATAATAGTTATATTAAGTCCTACTGAACCAAATTCAATTCACTTCAGTTCAGTCACTCAGTAGTGTGTGACTCTTTGCGACCCCATGAATCGCAGCACGCCAGGCCTCCCTATCACCAACTTCTGGAGTTCACTCAAACTCATGTCCATCAAGTTGGTGATGCCATCCAACCACCTCATATTCTTGTCATCCCCTTCTCCTCCTGCCCCCAATCCCTCCCAGCATCAGAGGCTTTTCCAATGAGTCAACTCTTCGCATAGGTGGCCAAAGTATTGGAGTTTCAGCTTTAGCATCAGTCCTTCCAATGAACACTCAGGACTGATCTTTAGAATGGACGGTTGGATCTCCTTGCAGTCCAAGGGACTCTCAAGAGTCTTCTCCAACACCACAGTTCAAAAGCATCGATGCTTCGGTGCTCAGCTTTCTTCACAGTCCAACTCTCACATCCATACATGACCACTGGAAAAACCATAGCCTTGACTAGATGGACCTTTGTTGGCAATGTCTCTGCTTTTGAATATGCTATCTAGGTTGGTCATAACTTTCCTTCCAAGGAGTAAACGTCTTTTAATTTCATGGCTGCAGTCACCATCTGTAGTGATTTTGGAGCCCCCAAAAATAAAGTCTGACACTGTTTCCACTGTTTCCCCATCTATTTCCCATGAAGTGATGGGACCAGATGCCATGATCTTAGTTTTCTGAATGTTGAGTTTTAAGCCAACTTTTTCACTCTCCTCTTTCACTTTCATCAAGAGGCTTCTTAGTTCCTCTTCACTTTCTGCCATAAGGGTGGTGTCATCTGCAGATCTGAGGTTATTGATATTTCTCCCGGCAATCTTGATTCTAGCTTGTGCTTCCTCCAGCCCAGCATTTCTCATGATGTACTCTGCATGTAAGTTAAATAAGCAGGGTGACAATATACAGCCTTGATGTACTCCTTTTCCTATTTGGAACCAGTCTGCTGTTTCAGTTCTAACTACTGCTTCCTGACCTGCATACAGGTTTCTCAAGAGGCAGGTTCAGGTGCTCTAGTATTCCCTTCTCTTTCAGAATTTTCCACAGTTTATTGTGATCCACACAGTCAAAGGCTTTGGCATAGTCAATAAGAACCAAATTAGCACTGAATAAACATTGAGAAATCAATCACTTTTAGAGGAAGAAATTTATTGTGTATTACAATAACTTATTTATTTAAGTATTATTTATGGATGTCCACTGTACAAGCAGTGCTTTCAGTCATGGAAAATATTCTGCTGAATAAGAAAGTTATGACTCTGGCACTAACAGAGTTGACAATCTAATAAAAGAGAAAGGCAATAAACAAGTAAACAAATATATAAACAAAATAGTTACAGCATGTGATAAAAATAAATAGGGTATTGTGATAAAGAGTAACAGACGGAGAGGGGCCTACTTCAGAAGAATGGTCTAAGACTGCCTCTTGGAACATCTGATATAGTCAAGAGAAAACTTGGGAGATGATTTCAGACATAAGGAATAGAAGTGCAAAAAGCCTTAGTGTAGTCTAAGTACTATAGCGTGCCAGGAAAAATCATTTGAGATAAGGCTAAAAAGGCAAATAGTGGCAAGACCATGTAAGTTCTTATATCTGAGCAAACAGTTTGGATTTTATTCTAAGTGCAATGAAAATCACTAAACGGTTAAGTGATATGATCTAATTTATGTTTAATAATGTCACTCTGGCTACTGTGCACAAAATGGATTCTAAGGGGACTAAAACAGAATCAGGAGACCAGTTAGGGAACTACTATAAGCAGTTCAGATGAAAAGTGAAGGTGGAAAGGACGACTGAGGGAGGCAGGAGCAGAGAACAAGAGAAGTAAATGGATTTGGGTTATATTTTTGGAGGTAAATTGACAGAACTCCCAGATTGTTTGGATGTGATGAACTGAAAATGTTGTTACATTTATGCTTGCGTGGGTGGAGGTAATGTTTACTGATACAAGGAAGACTTAAAGGAAACCCAGGGAGCAAAGTCCCTGCAACCCAGGGAAGAAGTGTCTCACTAAGAAGGGAGCGGTTAATTGTGTCAAGTGGTGCTGAGGAATTCAGGTAAGAGGAGGAGAGAAAAGCATCAGGTAAGAGGAGGAGAGAAAAGGGTTTGGCAAGATGGTGACTCTTAATGTCCGTGTCAGTGCAGTTCCATCGGAGTAGAAGGGGAGAAAGTTACACTGCAGAGGGCTGGAGAGTGAAGGGAAGGTGAGGAAGTCAGTATGTACAGACAACTCTTAAATTTTGTTTTTCTCATATGAAGATCAGGGATATGGGGCTACAACTGAAGGGGGACAGGGACAGGAAGAGTGGTTAATGGAGAAGTTGTTTTGTATTTTAAGATGGGCGTTATCCAAGCATGTTTGTTGAGAAGAGCAATCCAGACAGGCAGAGACTGAGGAACAGGAGGACTGGAGTCTTGGAGTCAGCATCGCTCTATACAATTAAACATATATATGGGGCTGCCCTCATAGCTAAGTTGGTAAAGAATCCGCCTGCAATACAGGAGACTCCAGTTTGATTCCTAGTCAGGAAGATCCCCTGGAGAAGGGATAGGCTACCCACTCCAGTATAATTCTCCAGTATCTGGCCTGGAGAATTCCATGGACTGTATAGTCCATGGGGTCACAAAGAGTCAGACATGACTGAGTGACTTTCACACACACACACAAACACACATAAGTCAAAGGACAGGTTTTCTAGATCCTTTTCACACTTATGGCTTTTTCAGATGTATTTTCATACTTATGGCTATACAGGTAACAGAATGTATAGCATACTGCAACGACGATCACACAAACTGGGTTTTAAAGAAGAAAAAAAAATTTAGTACAATATTTGCATAATTTCTTTCATTAAAAAAAGCTTACCTCTCGTTTATCTAAAGCAGCATATTCAGCTTCTATTTCTTCAGCTTCAGGATCTCGTGAGAATACCATTTGAGATTCTAGATTTAGGGCCAAATCTTTGTGGTGCTGCTTTTCAGCACAATCACAAGGAGTATCTTTATTCTCATTCTCAGCAAACAGGTCTCCTCCATGTTTTACTAAAAGCTAAAAAAGATTTTTTCAAAAAATTGCAGCTATAGATTTAAATGACAAGTTATTCCATGCTACATATTAAAACTTTTTAATATAATAAAATAAGCATGACAAAAAATCAATAATATGTAATAATATGAAGTGACAGTAAAAGTTAGATACCAGCGGCTTCTGATTTTAAGATAAGCAAATTACTGTTAATCGCTGTTAAGATGACTTCCTTTGGTTAAAAACAACAAACCTGTTTCTTAAATTTTATAAAGAAATTCTTAAACATTCTGTCCAATCCAAAGTTTTACTTAAAAATGAATAATTTTATAGCTATTCAATGCTTTAAATTTTATACATTTCTACAAATCTTTCTCAAACAAGAAGGACATAACCACTAACACCTGATGTCCTGGCAAGGCAGACAAAAATTTTCATTTGTGTCATTCATTATCCAGTTAAACACTGAAATGAAATTAGGTTTAGCAAATCACTGAAGCAAAACTGTTTCCAGTATTACTCAAAATAAGCAATGGGAATAGCTACTCACAGCCAAGGTAAGAAGATACTCCATCAAATCTCTTGATATTTAAAGGAAGGATTTCACCCAAAGAAATCCCACTTGTAAAAATGCATAAAAGAGTAACAGTGTGTTTACTACCGAGGTTTCTGCGGATTTTGTAGAAGCTTAATACACTGTTACTAAGGGCTGTAGGTTCAAGGTTCCCCATTACATCTGCAGACACTGGGAAGGACATGAATACCACGAGGGCCATAATCCAGGACACCCCTGAAGGACAGCCTAACAATTAGTCACGGAGCGAATTCTTTTACAGTATTCACTCACCACCACATAACACAGTAACAGACACCATCTATTGTTTTCTGAGTGCCAAGCACTATGCTGAGACCTCTAATACATATTCTTATTTAATGTTAACAACCCCAAGTGTAGGGACACTGTGATGTTTCAGAAGAGTAAAATAACTTGACCAAAATTACCCAGTAATAAGCAGCAGAACTGGGTTTCAGACACAAGTTTGACTGAGTTGTTAATGACACTGTACTGACACAAAGAACAGGTTGATCGCAAACATTAAAGAAGTCACACGTATCCTGGGCATACTGTAAAGTTCTGGCCAGATCTCATTTATGATCTAAACGTGAATACTTTTTAGAGATTTTCATTGTTTAAGGGAGTTAATCAAAATGGTAGTTTCTTTTCATTGTCTTCCAAATTTTATCTCCTCTCCTTCCAACAAACACAGATCTTCCTGTAAAATTCCTTTATTGCTTCTGCAATTCTCAGGGTTCCTCTACAGTTATCCCAAGAGGCCCTGACAAAATAAGGGACCTACACCAATGCCAGGCCTGGAAGCCACTGACAAGCCCAGTGGACATGACTCTGGCTTCCTGCTCTAGGCCAAAGGTATTCCTCAGAGTTAAGATGGTTTACAACATTTTTTAAGTTGTAAAAACAAGCAAACAAATCAAGAAGAATATGAAACACAGACTTGTGGTCACAAAGGTTAAAATGGTTACACATTACATCTGGCCCTTTAAAGAAAAAAAAAAAATATGTGAAGCATAAGTCTCAGCAGTCACTGTTATCATCTGGAGCCCTTCAGTCTAAGTGTGGTCTGGGGACCAGTGATATCACTGGGGGTTTGTTAGAAATGCTGAATCTCAGTGTTACCACCCAAGCCCCTCCCACTCCAGACCTCTATATCAGAATCAGATTTTAATCTCAAGGAGATTCTTATGCACATGAAAGTCTGACAAGCAATGACCCTACACTCTGGCCTAAGTGGTATGGAGACTGGTATATTTATATTGCCTACTCTATTTAATACTGGGAATTAATAAGCCCACAGACTTACCATACCAACTGCAGGATCTACTACTGTTTTCAGCCTTTCAGCTTCACAGGTTATCCAACACAAAACAATTTGCTTCTGACTGCTACAGAACTTGCCTGGAGAATCCCATGGATGGAGGAGCCTGGTGGGCTGCAGTCCATGGCGTCGCTAAGAGTCGGACATGACTGAGCGACTTCACTTTCACTTTTCACTTTCATGCATTGGAGAAGGAAATGGCAACCCACTCCACTGTTCTTGCCTGGAGAATCCCACAGACGGGGGAGCCTGGTGGGCTGCCGTCTATGGGGTTGCACAGCGTTGGACACAACTGAAGTGACTTAGCAGCAGCAGCAGCTACAGAACTAAGAGCTGACTTTGTTCTCTGCTTCTTTATTCAGAGCAGTAGGAAATGATTTCTAAAAAGCACACTGGGATAGTTTTCAAAGCCATGATTTGATTTACATTGAAAATAGATACTGCCACAGAAGACATTCCAAATATTAGCAAACAAGATAAATCATATTTAACTTAATTATCCCAGTCCTTAGCAAAAGCAAAGACAACAAAATTTAAGAGGCTGTGCCATTCCAAAATATTGGTGAGAGGAACCTTCCAGTCTGCATTCCATGGGGTTTAAAAAAAAAAAGTGTATGGAGAGGGAATGTGCGAGAAGTCATTGTTGAGAGTCACTTTTGACAATTTTCAGAACTTGAGATTTCTTACACTGACTGGTGATCTGTCTTCAAAAGCAGTCCCAAAATGAGTCTGCTGGGAGTGAGGTGAGGGGTCCCCCAAACCTGTATCTCATTGCTGGAGAGATACCCGTCTTGGGTGATGGGAGGGAAGGTTCATATTTGCAGCATGTGTCCATTTGTCTTGGCAAGGAAATCAATGTATATGCTACTTTGGGCAGAGAAGCCAGCTAGCTAACAGCAGTACCGCCTGACACTGGAGGAGGAATTTTTAAAAAAGTGTTTCAGCATACTGACCTTTGGGGCCTAAGGTAGAAACACCAGTAAACACAAGATGTCAAGACATGTTAAACTTCTGCTACATGAGTTAGTCGCTCAGTCGTATCTGACCTTTGCAACCCCATGGTCTGTAGCCCACCAGGCTCCTTCTGTCCATGGAATTTTCCAGGCAAGAATACTGGAGTGAGTGGGTTTCCATTCTCTTCTCCAGGGGATCTTCTCAACACAAGAGATCAAACCTGGGTCTCCCACATCGCAAGTGGACTCCTTAACGTCTGTGCCACCATTTCCTGCATAAAGTCAGATGTTTTGCTTTTGCATAATAGGGAGTTACACCTGGTTGGGAAGAGGCAGTTTTTAAATGCTTCAACCAAAGCATCCAAGTATCATTTTCTTCACTCTCAAGCACGGAGAACTGAATATTTTATTAAAAAAAAAAAAATATATATATATATATTTAGCCTATCTCACATACTTGGTGGTATATACAATTTTCTACCTTAAAAGAAACATCCAATCATCACCGTCTCAGGACGTCTGTTTATCGACGTTGTCTTCCTTTCTATTCATAATCCCACAGGAAGAGGGGAAGGACAGCCACCAGTTGATGACAAATCCCTTTCCACCCCTTTGATCCTTCATCTAAATGCCTGGTGACTCTGCATAAATCGTTTAACTTCTGTAAGCCTCAGTTTACACAGGTCCATTTGTAAAATGAGGCTTACATTATTTTGAGAAAAAGTGTAAAAAGAAAAATAAGAGTCTGTTCTAGTTGTAAAATTCCCATTTCCTAATCTGTTTCCTCTATGACCCTGAGCACTCCATTACTCCCAGTCCCTTTAGTCTCTGACTCTACTGGCTCCTGGCAGAGGAGTCCCCTATCTTAATTCTGTTAGTCCTCTAATGACTTCCTTAATACTTTCTCAGCTACATTTCTGAAATTAGTGACTGACACTCATTGTCTCTACATTTCCTCAGCAAATTACTCAATTTCTCCCAGCAATCTAACTTCTACCCTGCCCACTTCACTCTAATATTATTCCTGAAAGTCATTAATACCTCTCAAAGCCAGCCGCCTTTCTCAGTATTCTAATTCCTTGCCCTTTCTGAAGCATGGCAAATGACTGCCTGCCTCCTCTCCTTGAAATTCTTCTCTTGGTATCCTCGATGCTGGATTATTTTGGTTCTCTTCTCTGCTTTTTTGTTTTTTTGTTGTAGGCCACTTCTTGTTCTCATTCCCTTTAAACACAGATATTCTCCAAGTTGATGCTGTGACTTTAATTCTGTAATTTTATCTATAATCTAAAGTCCTGTCCTTTGTCATCAAGACTAAAGGATTTGTCATCTATACCTTATCTTGCTTTTAGTTATCAACTCTATGGAGATAACATTTGATTCTAAATCTATATTCATTACCCCCAGTTAGTTTTAATTTTTAACAGCCTGAATACCATTTCATGTGGATAATGTAAGACTTCAATCTTCTTCTAAATGACAATTCAAGATATTCGCCTTTCCTTCTAACCAATTCCTTCACCTCATCTCACTTTTAATTTTTTTCTTTATACTGTTGAAGTACACTTCACATACAACACCTGAACTCACTTTTTCGATGTCTGTCAATTGCTAGCAGGCTTCAAAGTGAACCAGGTTCAAAATCATGCTCAGTTTACTTAAAAATAAAGTTAATTTGTTCTACTCTAATTATAGATATGATAGCAGATTGTTACACAAAATGCAGAAAAATCAAAGTAAGAAAATTATATTATCCAAAGATAGCTCACCATTGTTAATATCAACATTTTAAAGTCTTCATCATCTTTAACCTTTCTCTTACTTTCTTGTATAAACTGACCAAGTCACCAAAATGCATTTGTCTCATGCTTTCCATTTCTAATACCACCGCACATATCCAGGCTCTTTATCAGTTCACAGCAGAATCAGTGCAATAATATTCCAACTCCTATCACTATCTTCTAATATTTTGGTTTTCAACCTTGGCTGTACACTGGAATCATCTGGAGAAGTTTTATTACAGGGGCCCCACGCTCAGAAATCCAATTTTATTGGTTTGAGATATGGTCTACAGAATGGGATTTTGTGTGCAGACATGGTTAAAACCACTGTTCCAACACAAAGGTTTCCAAATTGTTTAAGAATCACTTGGGTAGTCTGATAGTTATATTAGGGTGATCTGGAATGGAGACTAAGTATATGCACATTTTACAGATTATTCCATTGTAGGTCCCACAGATTACTGCTCTAAGCTAAGGCTTCTCAAACTTTAATGTGAATATGGATGACTTCAGCATTCCTGTTAAACTACAGATTCAGACTCAGGTGATCTGAGATGAGGCCTGAGATGCTGCATTCCCAACAATACCCAAACTGATGCCAAAGCCAGTCTGAGGAATAGTGTCTGGGTAGCAAGACTTTAAGAACCACTCCTTTATCAGTACCCCCTTTCAAATAAAATCTATTCTACATTACAACCATTAGGTTAATCTTACTATATTTGCTTTTTTTTTTTTTTTATATTTGCTTTCAAATAGCACGAATCAAAAAAATTAAATGGCTAAATTTTCTATAAATAAATTTCAAATTAGCACTTAGGATTTTCTACTTACTATGGCTTCTATCTTCATTTTAAATCATCTGTCTTATCAAGCCTCTCCAAAATACTTCAATTTGCATATGTTTGAGACGTAGAACAGTCCTTCTCAAACTGCAACATGCAAACGAATAACCAGTGAAACCTGCTTAACGCATCCCTGGAGTCTACCCCAGAGATTCCTATTTGGTATCTGGAGGTCTGGCAAGCACAAGAATTTGTATTTACAACAAGAGTTACTGATGCTACAGGTCTGAGGACCACATTTTGAGTAGCCTCCTCCAAATACTTAAACTGAAGTCTTATCCACTCAAATATTACTACTATCCAAAATATTTTCTGGGCTTAGGAAAATTAAAATGATCTTTCCTTCCCTTCAGTGCCTATAACAATATTTTGAATGCAATAATGAAATCATAACTATCTTGATTAAAAATTAGAAAACCGAGGCCCAGACAGGCACAGTTACTTCCGGTTGCTAAGCTGGGGCCACAATTTCCTTATTCTTTTTTATAGTTTTAAAACCCCAGGTGCTAAAAACACAATTGTAATTAAGTAAAACTTTTCAGTATAACTTGTGAATGATTTTTATGGCTTTTCAATGAAGTGTGAAATGCTCTGACGGCTGCTGAGTGTCATACAGGCCCTGTGGCTACAAAGGGGAAGTGGGACTTACCAGTTTTGGTTTCCTAGTGACCTTTATTTGATCTGACAATAAGCAGCAACACTTAAAGCTTTGAATAAGCAAGTAGGACAAAGGTGCATAGGAAATATCTAAAGATAATACTCATTTTAAAAAACGCTTTCCACAAAGAGTTGAAGCACTATTGAACACAACAGCCACCTCTGTCACATCAACCATTTCTTGAATCACTATGACAGGTGAAGCACCAATATAAATGAGGCCTAATGACTGGGCTTGCTCTAGGGAAGTCGGCCAAGGGGAGAAAAATCACAAATTAGGCCTTGCTAACAGACCTATCCCATGGATGGAGGAGCCTGGTAGGCTGCAGTCCATGGGGTTGCTAAGAGTTGGACACGACTGAGCGACTTCACTTTCACTTTTCACTTTCATGCATTGGGGAAGGAAATGGCAACCCACTCCAGTGTTCTTGCCTGGAGACTCCTAGGGACGGTGGAGCCTGGTGGGCTGCCGTCTATGGGGTCGCACAGAGTCGGACACGACTGAAGTGACTTAGCAGCAGCAACAGACCTATGCTGGCCAAGAAGCAATAGTTAGAACCTTGTACGAAACAACTGACTGGTTCAGGATTGAGAAAGGAGTATGACAAGGCTGTTTATTGTCACCTTGTTTATTTAACTTACACACAGAGCACATTATGAGAAATGTCAGGCTGGATGAGTTTTAAGCTGAAATTAAAACTGCCGGGAGAAATATCAACAACCTCAGATATGAGGATGATACCGCTCTAATGGCAGAAAGCGAAGAGGAACTAAGGAACCTCTTGATGAGGGTGAAGGAGGAGAGTGAAAAACCAGTTTAAAACTCAGTATTAAAAAAACTAAGATTATGGCATCCAGCCCCATTACTTCATGGCAAATAGAAAGGGAAAAGGTGGAAGTAGTGATAGATTTCCTCTTCCTGGGCTCTAAAATCACTGGAGCCATGAAATTAGAAGACAACTGCTTCTTGGCAGGAAAGCTATGACAAACCCAGTGTGTTAAAAAGCAAAGACCTCACTTTGCCGACAAAGATCCATAGAGTCAAGACTATGGTCTGTCCAGCAGCCACGTACAGTTGTGAGAGCTGGACCATAAAGGCAGAGTGCCAAAGAATTGAGGCTTTCAAACTGTGGTGTTGGAGAAGACTCTTGAGAGTTCCCTGGACAGCAAGGAGATCAACCCTGAATATTCCTTGCTGTCCAGGGAACTCTCAAGAGTCTTCTCCAGCAGTGTGCGGACTGATGCTGAAGCTCCGATACTTTGGCCACCTGATGCGAAGAGCCAAGTCACTGGAAAAGACCCTGATGCTGGGAAAGACTGAAGGCAGGAGGAGAAGAGGGTTGACAGAGGATGAGATGGACATTACAAGTACTGAGCCTGCGTGCCCCACCTACTGAAGACTGTGTGCCCCAGAGCCCACACCGCAACTGCTGAGCCTGTGTGCCCTAGAGCCCACACACCACAACTTCTGAGCCTGCGTGCTGCAACCATTGAGCCTGTGTGCCCTAGAGCCTGCACACCGCAACCACTGAGCCTGCGTGCCCCAGCTACTGAACGTGCATCTACAGCCTGTGCCCCCGCTGCCAAGAAGCCCATGCACCATAATGAAGAGTAACCCTGGCTTGCCTCAACTATAGAAATAACTCACGTGGAAATGAAGCCCTAGCAAAGCCAAAAACAAATGAAATTATAAAAAAAAAGTTTTAATTAAATATACACTATCTGGGTTTTCACAGAAAAATGTTTGCTTACCCTTGGAATGATTCTTTGAAATATGAAAAAATTAGAATTAAAGGGACTTTAATTTGCATTAATAAATGTTCAACATATAAGCATTTCTAATTTTCAAACAACTGCAGTCTACTCTTCTTTGTGTTACTTTTATCTCATAAATAATCTGAATGATTAATTTGTCAAACTTCAAATTTTCCTACTTAAGGAAAAGTGGGATTTGATACAAGCATCTGTTGTTAGAAGGTGCCCCGTAGAGATAAAAGAAGGGGCTGGCCAAAATAGGCAAGGAAGAGCTGTATTCTGCAAATTAGTGGCATGAGTTTGACACAAGAAAACAAAACAAAACAAAAACACTGCCAAGATAAATCCAAGTATCAAGAGTAGATATGGTGGTAACGGTAGCATCATTAATAGGAACAAGGCAGAACAGAAGAGGAGCTGTGGATAGAGAAGCTTGAGTACAGTTTTGGAAACACTGACTTTGAGAGACTGTTGGAATGTTCATATGAGGAAATCAGCGAGGCAGTAATATAGTGTGAGAAACTTCAGGGTGAGCTCTCCATTTATATGTGTGTGCGTGTGTGTATATGTGTGTGTGTATATATATATATATATATATATCAGTGTATCTATATCTATAGCTTATATTTAGCCACTGATGCCTTCACACATGCAAGTGTCTAAAAGAACTCTGTGATTAAGAGGTTTTTATGTTATGTTCTGTGTATGTACATGTGTGTGCCCCTTTAGCTTACTACAGAACATCATTATCACAGAGAGAAGGAGAAGTTGTAAACATTTCATTTAAATGGTTCAAAATAATGAACCACAAGAATCTGTGTGTTTAAATGCACATACAAAATTGCCCAATGTCGACTTTATCAACTCTGTCCTTAAATAAACACAGAAAAAAACATCTTCAATAGCTAGAAAAGACATATTTCCATAGACATTTATAAATAAATCCTTAAGAGTTAAAAAAAAATAGTTTGGCCTTAACCGTGGAATAAAATAATCAATTTAACCTTAAAGGCCAGACATTAAAAATGGGATCTATTTTGCTACAATCACAGATTAACAGAAAAATTAGTGCTAAAGGGTTCTTTTGAGGTAACTGTGATAGTTACCTCTTGGATGGCTGGATGGTTTCCTCTTCTTTGATAATCTCAAAGAAGCTGAGTGACTGGAGGTCTACAGATAACCACTGTGAGGATCAGGGCTAGACACCAGTGCTCTTTACACCATACTACGATAGCTTAATGAAAAAGTTAATCAACATCTGGTAACACCCTTTCACTCAACCCAAGCCCATTATATCATGCTTGGTATCAATGAGCACTATGAATACTAGAAGACCTTACACAAAGACACTTAAGGACTAATACTCTTAAAGGACAGTTACAGAGTAGATTATATATGTCAGTGTGTTTGTTTTATGTACTAGAACTAGAAAACACAATAAGGCCTCTGGGAATTAGTTAATGTACACTTTCTTGTGAAACTCTTTGTGTTTAGTTAACAGTTAACATTATCAAAAGTCACTCAAGACCTGAGGCTGGGTAAATATACAGTCAAGTATATAAAACAGATTTAAAATAGCTTTATATGGGTAAAATGACATGCTAAAATCTGTTGATGACAACTAGATTAAATGCAATGAAGGTATTTACAGGGTTCTATTTACAGATTTTACATTAAGTCAAAGAGCTCTTCTGAATACAGAAAAATGAAAATAGTTATTAAATGGTGTGGCTTGCGTATCATCATATACTGAAAGATCAAACAGTAAAACATACACATTCACACCAAGCAAATCATCAGACTTGTCAGTCAGAATAAATCTGGCATTAATTTTCTTCACTGAATAAAAAGTGATATACAAACACATAAATGTGTTGGCAAAAATACCACATTCACCTTTTGAAAACAATTTAATAAGCCCATCACTGTAAACTTACTTCAAAATCAACAACTACTAAAGCAATGCTTATAGAGAATTTTTGGAAGCAAGATATAAAACAGCAATTTAAAAGCAATAATATTACTATCAAGAATAAGCTATTTTCTACTCTAGCTCACTTGAAAATTATTAATACAATGCTGATGCAGTCCTGTCAACAACGAGTCACTACAGCAGTGATTCGTTCATAAGAGGTGGGCATAGAACAATATATAAAAACACTTGATTAAAAGCCTCAGGAATTCTGTCAATAGCCTCATTCCATGCTAAATCCTAGGACATCCTTCTACCACACTGAGAATCAATGTTAGAAAGTAAAGTTTAAGATTAGTTTTAAGTTAATGACCGTCACTGGACTTCCCTCATAGCTCAGTTGGTAAAGAATCTGCCTGCAATGCAGGAGACCCTGGTTCGATTCCTGGGTTTGGAAGATCCCCTGGAGAAGGAAATGGCAACCCATTCCAGTGTTCTTGCCTGGAGAATCCCATGGGCAGAAGAGCCTGGCAGGCTACAACCCTTGGGGCCGCAAGAGTTGGACATGACTTAGTGACTAAACCAACCAACTAAATGACTGTCACTAGCTAAGTAGTGGGCAAAGGTGACACAATTCCAAGAGCTGAAATGACTAATATTCTAAAAGATCAGTAAGTATCACAAACAAGAGCAAAAAATACAAGGTAAGATCAGAAGGCTTCCAGAAGTTGAGAACAACTGACATTTCAGATATGCTAAAGAAGTCATATAAATGGCCATAACCTTTTAACATGAGTAAGAAAATGGAGAACCTTCATGTTTTTTGTATATTTATCAATTTAGAAGTATAAGTTTACACACATGAATAATATTAAGGAAATACTAAATTTTAAGATGCATATTTTAATCTTATTAACATATATTTAATCTGGAAAACTACTTTTCTAATCAAGACCTACATATCTGGTAAATGGATACTCTGATTCAATTTATAATGCTGCACTGAAACTTAAATACATTTATGCAAAAGAATGTCTAAGAGTTATGTATGGATTGACATGTATATAGCTGAGAGAATACAGCTGTATAGCAGCAAGGACAGTATAAAGAACAATGATTTCTTAGCTTAGTTAAGATCCTATACTATACGGCTGATTTTATCTAAGCCTATTGTTAGATATACATATATATATGAAAAACATAGATGGAAAAATTCAAATACAAAGTACTCAGGTACTTTAGTGCAAATTACACAGAAAAAAACCAGCACATTTTAATATATAAAATTTTTTAAAGCCCCAATATATATATTCATTAATATTTATCCCTGCTGATTCTTATTTAGTCAATAAGTCGTGTCCAACTCTGCAACCCCAGACTATAGCCTCTTTTGTCCATGGGATTTCCCAGACAAGAATACCAGAGTGGGTTGCCCTTTTCTTCTCCAGGGGGATCTTCCTGCCCAGGGATCAAACCCAGGTCTCCTTCATTGCAGGCGGATTCTTTTACTGCTCAGCCACCTGCGAAGCTCATAGCTTAGGGAACTGATCACTTCTAGATAATATAGGTTAAGGTCCCACTTGTCAAGATTTGCCATATGTATACATTCTATAAATTGGTGTCTAAAATCAGCGACAAGCGCAACTTTTGATACCAAAAGTATTACTCTCAATAAGATAGTGTTTGTATGATGACTGCTATGTTCAGGGACGTCAGTCAATTTTTAAATTGCTTCTGATTTCATTTCATTTCCAAGGATGAATGTTTGTGGGTTTGTTTTCCTAAAACAAAGGCTCCCAATTCTTTTAGAACCACAAGAGACAGAAATGACTAGTCAAATTAACGAAGTAAAACAAATACTGATTATCACACATTACCGAGACACAGATTTTACCATGCAGATTGCTAAAACAAACAAACGGGCACACCAAGGTTTACCTCTACGCAGGTTTTCATCCCTGAGGCAGCAGCATAGTGCAGGGGTGTGTTCTTTTTGTTATCAACAGCGTCAATAGCTGCTCTCTCATATTCGCCTTGGTCAAGTTTTGCTCCTTTCCATCTTAAAATCATCTGTAGACAATCCGCTCTTCTAAAATCATCTTCCGCAGGGCGTGCTAAGCGAGGATGAAGGGCTCCTTCTGAGATCATAATTTGAGGTCCCATACACAACAAATGCATAGATGTTTCATTGTGCACATTCCGTTTATTTGGATTTCCATCTCTACCAAAAAGAAAGGTCCTAAAATGGTAAAGAATGAAAATCAGGTTTTTCCTACCTGGAAATAATACACAGGAGATACATTTAAAGCTCTACTTCTAAGCTGCTAATCCAGTTTCTACTGAGGCACTGTTTCACAATAGGCTGAATGACTAATTTTTTTTTTGGTTGTGCTGGGTCTTCGTTGCTGTGTGGGCTTTTCTCTAGTCGCGGAGAGTAAGGGCTCCTCTCTAATAGCGGTGCACAGGCTTTTCACTGCAGGGGCTTCTCCTGCGCGAGGGCTTCAGGAGTTGCGGCACATGGGCTCAGGAGTTGCAGCTCCCACACTCTAGAGTATGGGCTCAGCAGCTGTGGCACACGGGCTTAGCTGTTCTGTGGCATGTGGGATCTTCCCAGACCAGGGATCAAACCTGTGTCTTCTCCATTAGGAGGTGGATTCTTTACCACTGAGCCACCAGAGAAGCCCCACTAATTCTTACAATTATAAAAAAACTTGATTCTAGAACAATAATACTAAAAAACCAAAGTTGACTATCATTACAGTGTTTGCTAATAAACGAGAAAAAGGCATAAGAAGAAAAAAGAAAGGTAAGGAAAAGGAAAATGACAGAGAAAAGGAAAAGGAGGAAGAAAGAAAGGAACCAAACGGCCACATAACGGACTAGTTTGTCAATTAACATAAATGTCTTAGGTACATTATTAAACATATCCCAGCGATTTATTTTTTTTGTTATTGCTCTGCTATATTTTATTTCTCTTGAGTACATTTTTACTTAAGAAGGATGCTGACCATACAGGAGAAGCAAGCAATGCTAAGTCTGGAAGTAAATGTTAAATCTAGGAAAAATTTAGTTGAGTTTTCCCCAGCCTTTGAAAGAATAAGGCATATATTTATACAATGTAATACCTTCTTAAGGCAATAAGCTAGGTGAGTTCTGGAAGAGCACGATCTAATTTCAAGGTGGTAGACATTACTGATGATAATAGGTGAGCTGCCTTAACTTCTGCCAGATCCAGATCTGAGAGCTGTGTCTAGCATCCACTACATCTTTTGGGCTAGGCTCAGTGGATTAACATTTGAGCCAGTTCAGTGGCCATAACAGGAAATGAGCTGGATAAAACCTAGTATAATTCAGTCAGCCTGTACTAAAAAACACAAGTATACTATGAAATGGGCATACAGTCCCATATCCAAAGATGAGTCAATTTACTATGGAGGGCTGGTATCACTTGCGTTCCTATGTCTAAGGGCAGAATAGCAATGAGAAGGGAGCAGAAGAGTCAAAAGCTAAATCCTAGTTATATCTGGATTGTTTTGAGGTTAGTTTTAGCTTAGAACAAGAAAAAACAAAGACAAAACCCTGACTAGGAAGGAACTAGGATGAGCTCTTCAACTTGAATGAATGAGCCAAGCTAGAAAACTCTTACGAGGAAAAAGGCTGAGTAAGATGTTTTACGGTGGTTTCCAATTTTTAGAACAACTCTGGGTATCTCCTGCTTTTATAAGATTCTAGACAGTTCAGCAATACAGCCTTTCAAAACTAGCCTATTAGGCTTCTAGGGTCCACATTCATTTGAGCCATCTTGAAAGTAAAACATGAAGTCTCTGAAGCAGGAACAAATGAAATAATAACTAGTCCCACATACCCTAACTCCTACCACTGGGGTAATGCAATCTGAGCCAGATCAGACATCACATAGTACATGTACTGGGGTCTGCACTGCAGGGCAATGTGACAGGCAGACTAGTATCTCCACCCCAAAGAGGTCTATGTCCTAATCCCTGGGACCTGTGAATATGTTACCTTATACAGTAAAAGAGACTTCACAGATATGATTAAGTTAAGGTTCTTGACATTGGTAAAGTATCCTAGTATCCAGGTGGGCCCAATGTAATCACGAATCCTTAGAAGAGAATGACAGGAGGGTCAGAATCAGAGATATATTGGAAGATGCTATGCTGCTGTCTTTAAAAATGGTGGAAGGGGCCACAAGCCAAGAAGTGCAGGCAGCTTTTAGAAACTGGAAAAGGTAAGGTAAGGGATTCTACCCAAGAGCATGCAGAAGGGATATAACTCTGCCAACACTTTGAGTTTAATCCAGTGGAACCATTTCAGATTTCTGATCTCCAGAGGTTTAAGATAATACATTTGTGTTGTTTTTAGTCACCAAGTTTGTGGTAATCTGTTATAGCAACAATAGGAATGAGCCCTAAATATAAGACTCTGGGAAGCTTGTGCAGTAGATCTTCCCTCTGGAGACCAGGGAAGGTGTGAAGAGGAGTTGGTGGGGGGGGGGGGGGGTGGCGATGGGTGGGGGGTTGTGTGTGTGGAGGGGGAACCTATCCCTGAGTATGAACACGGTTCTAGGGAAGACCTTGGGTTCTTATGCTCTGCAATGTGAAATATGTTTCTCGGCAAGAGATAAAGACTATCATCTCTGAGTCTTACAATTCAGGGAATGTAGGAATGGTCTCAGGTCTCATCTACTCCTAATCCCCCAGGCAAATGTTAAACAAGTACCTCCTGAGAAGCAAGTATCTCCAGTATCTCCTGGAGTTCTCAATGTCTACTCAGTCCAAGTTTAACTTTCAAAGCTTGTCTCTGAAGCTCAGGTCCCAAGTTCTAATAAAATTTGCTCAGAAAGCCCCATTTTCTCTAAAGTCCTACAGAGCCTTTATGGCCTTCTGACTCCCTCAGTACATGGGTATGCTCTTTATTGCTTACTCTATCTGGTTTCCAAGGATCTGACCTAGCCATCTAAACAAACCCAACCCTACTTAGAAGCCTCTTTACACTAAGTTCCCTCCTCCAGCTGCATTGATCATTCCCTTCTTTGTCTTCCTATAACATCCTAATTATATAATTCATTACATCGCATCCCAGTTACTTTCTTACATATCTGTTCCTTTCTCCCACTTGGTTTATAGCCTTTTAAGGCAAGATCTATATCCTGTTCTTTCTTGAATCCCCAATATAGTGTCAAACACAGAGGAGACTCTTGCTATAATTTTGATAGATGAACTACTTTGTGTATTACTTTTATGATGAAGATTAGTGATGTGGCATTGGGAATACATTAAGACAGAATTCTAGATCTCTCAAGCCAGTAACACAGCAGACTGGTCAAGAACCCAGTATCTACTGACCAGTACAGACTGCCCGGCTATAGTCTCAGTCCTGTCACTTTCTAGGTGTGTGATCTTGCACAAAATAGCTAATATATAAAATATACTACGTATGTAACCAATATAAACATACAGCTAATATACATATTATATACATAAAACCAACTAATATATGGCTTCTATTCTTTGACCAAGTAAACCTACTCCTGAAATTTATCACTTAAATGTCTGGTTATAGGAAAACTGGGAAATACAAATCACAGTATTTTTGTACATTGGAAATTATAAAGTCATTAACAAGTCTATATAAGAATATTTATAGTGAAAATCAGAAGGGACATGGAATGATTCTAACAGTTGTTTAAGGGAGGCAGGAATGTGAGTAGTTTATTTATATAAACATAATGCTGCTTCATAATTTAAAAAAAAAGGAAAAATATATTTTTTCCTAAGTCAACAACTGATGATAAAATTTTCAATAATATTTCTCTGTATTTATAATGGCTGAATTACAGTGAATAACCAAAATTTTAAACACTACTCTAAAAACGTGTTCAAGATTAAAATCTCTTCCAAGAGCCATTATTAACAATAAAAGAGATTTCATTTCCTTAAAAATTTAACTTAAAATTAATTCAGATTCCATATGATTCTGTACAGCAACACAGATTCAGCTTTTCCTATCCCTATTTCCAATATATCACGTATTTTCTCTTTTGTTCAGGAGGCCTCAAGTTCTCATCACCATGGAATTTAATACAAGTTGGAAGGACGTCAGCTAATATGGAGACAGACTCTCTCATTAAACAATGCTACATCCTCCCCAATAGAGGGAAGAGATAATGTGATAATTTTGCAAACATTCTTATACCCAATCTGCCAGACTCTGATTCAGCAAACCAAAGCAAGCTTATTATTCTGAAGTTAAAATATTAAAAGAGCTTAATTATTTATTCAGGAAAGATTCTCAAATTTATTACAGTACTATACCTGCATAAACATTCTGTACTAAAACTGTCAAGTTGGATATTCTAATTTTATTGATTTACATTATTACTTTTATATTATATGCTTAAATTCAAAAGTAGTCTTCTTTAAGTTACATGAATGAGTAAATGGAATTACAAATTTGTAATTGACATGTAAGTTTTAGATAGGCCCCTCTTGTAACTATGCCAGTAATTATGAAGTGTATTTTACTACTTACATACAAGGTTAATTCTTGGACCAGGATAGGAGATAACTGGCAGGAAGGAAGGGTAAGGAAAACATTAACCTGGAAAAAAAAATTCCTTTCATTTGACCTTAATAACCCATCGAAAGTCATTTGTTTGTCTAGATTCTTTCAGTGTTCATTGTGAAACAGTCAAATTATAACTGCAACCTATAAATCTACATTTACTCTCCACTTCAATATGACCCTATTCTGATCACTGTACTAAAACTGCACTCGTTCACATCATCAGGAATTTCCTAAGAGTTAAGTTCTTATCCTCAATTCTTGTTTTAACCTTAAACTGCCAATAATTCATTTATATCCTTATCTCTTTATTACCTCGGTTTCCATAACTACCCATCGTTTTAAGAGGTCTCTTCATTTTTTTCAGAACAAATTCTCTTTTACCTATGATGATGGCTCTACTTTCCTATCTCCTTCAGATCAGATCAGATCAGTCACTCAGTCGTGTCCGACTCTTTGTGACCCCATGAATCACAGCACGCCGGGCCTCCCTGTCCATCACCAACTCCCGGAGTTCACTGAGACTCATCAAGTCAGTGATGCCATCCAGCCATCTCATCCTCTGTCGGCCCCTTCTCCTCTTGCCCCCAATCCCTCCCAGCATCAGAGTCTTTTCCAATGAGTCAACTCTTCGCATGAGGTGGCCAAAGTACTGGAGTTTCAGCTTTAGCATCATCCCTTCCAAAGAAATCCCAGGGCTGATCTCCTTCAGAATGGACTGGGTGGATCTCCTTGCAGTCCAAGGGACTCTCAAGAGTCTTCTCCAACACCACAGCTCAAAAGCATCAATTCCTTGGCGCTCAGCCTTCTTCACAGTCCAACTCTCACATCCATACATGACCACAGGAAAAACCATACCCTTGACTAGATGGACCTTTGTTGGCAAAGTAATGTCTCTGCTTTTCAATATGCTACCTAGGTCGGTCATAACTTTCCTTCCAAGGAGTAAGCATCTTTTAATTTCATGGCTGCAGTCACCATCACCATCTGCAGTGATTTTGGAGCCCAGAAAAATAAAGTCTGACACTGTTTCCACTGTTTCCCCATGTATTTGCCATGAAGTGATGGGACCAGATGCCATGATCTTCGTTTTCTGAATGTTGAGCTTTAAGCCAACTTTTTCACTCTCCACTTTCACTTTCATCAAGAGGCTTTTTAGTTCCTCTTCACTTTCTGCCATAAGGGTGGTGTTATCTGCATATCTGAGCTTATTGATATTTCTCCCAGCAATCTTGATTCCAGCTTGTGTTTCTTCCAGTCCAGCGTTTCTCATGATGTACTCTTCATAGAAGTTAAATAAGCAGGGTGACAATATACAGCCTTGACGTACTCCTTTTCCTATTTGGAACTAGTCTGTTGCTCCATGTCCAGTTCTAACTGTTGCTTCCTGACCTGCATATAAATTTCTCAAGAGGCAGATCAGGTGGTCTGGTATTCCCATCTCTTTCAGAATTTTCCACAGTTTATTGTGATCCACACAGGCAAAGGCTTTGGCATAGTAAATAAAGCAGATATAGATGTTTTTCTGGAACTCTCTTGCTTTTTTGATGATCCAGCGGATGTTGGCAATTTGATCTCTGGTTCCTCTGCCTTTTCTAAAACCAGCTTGAACATCAGGAAGTTCACGGTTCATATACTGCTGAAGCCTGGCTTGGAGAATTTTGAGCATTACTTTACTAGCGTGTGAGATGAGTGCAATTGTGCGGTAGTTTGAGCATTCTTTGGCATTGCCTTTCTTTGGGATTGGAATGAAAACTGACCTTTTCCAGTCCTGTGGCCACTGCTGAGTTTTCCAAATTTGCTGGCATATTGAGTGCAGCACTTGCACAGCATCATCTTCCAGGATTTTGAATAGCTCAACTGGAATTCCATCACCTCCACTAGCTTTGTTCGTAGTGATGTTTTCTAAGGCCCACCTGACTTCACATTCCAGGATGTCTGGCTCTAGGTCAGTGATCACACCATCGTGATTATCTGGGTCATGAGACCTTTTTTGTACAGTTCTTCTGTGTGTGTCCTATCTCCTTAATGGAAGCAAACTCACTTTCTGAGTCTGTTTTCTTCTCTGGACGTCTTCCTTCCTTCCAGAGAGCACATCCATTCTTAAAGTCACTTATCTTTCAGTGGTTTCTATGAATACACATTGTAAACTGTAAACTTTTATTGGAACCCAAATGACAGACAGTGGCAGCAGAATCATAGTTTTTCTCAAAGGGCTTCTACTATTATTTCAGTGATAATTCTTAATGCTCTATCACCCTGACTACTATCCTGACCTTGAGGCCATATTCTAAATTTTTATGGGTTTCCCTGGTGGCTCAGCTGGTAAAAGAATCTGCCTGCAATGCAGGAGACCTGGGTTTGATCCCTGTGTTGCGAAGATCCCCTGGAGAAGGGAAAGGCTACTCACTCCAGTACTCTGGCCTGGAGAATTACATGGACTGTACAGTCCATGGGGGTCACAAAGAGTCTAAGCCCCATTTTTTCTTGCACTTTCTATCATTATCTCACATTCAGTTGAGCTCCCCTCAAAATAACCATCTTCTTTGTTACAGCCTCAATTTCTTGTCATAACACTATTATTCCAGTAGTTACTAAGATATACATATACTTTCAGTTCCCTTTACATCTTACCTTTCATGCAACATTATTTTTGAGTAGCTGTAATTGTATTATAGAGGTTAGGTATATTGTTAAGAAAACAGATTAAATACCTGCCCTTACAGTGTATACACAGCAACGGAGGTTAGGAGAGAACTGAATTTCAATCCATTTATAAGAATTTAATAACTCCTGAAATACAAGAATCAAAAAAAAAACCCCCAAACTGGAAACTCTATTTTAATTCTCAAAGCTTGATATTAACATATGCTCTGACAAACACATGCTCTAATAAAGATTTTATATTTCATTTATACCAAAAGACAGGCCCCTTTCATATTCTAGGAAGCACAAGAAGTTATCCTATAAAATCTAAGGAACAAGCACTCTAATTTCCCATTTTATACATGCTTATCCAAACTAGAACATGTGGACTCCAAAGTCTAAACAGTGCTTTTGCTACATCAAATAGTAACTATTTATGAATATGGATTCAGTTTCCCAGGAAAGAAGCACTGTGGTATGGTATGATGTAAATACATAGCATTTAGGTTCAGAGAGATAGAGATGCAAACTAGCTCCTAAACTGCAAACCGCCCTTCTTTTACCATATGATTATGTCTAAGAAGAGGGAAAAGCTGTGCCTGCTGTTGCAGGTACCATAAAGCTAAACGAAATGGGGACTAAATCAAGGCCTTATTGCAATTTACTTTATGGCTACTAAAGTATATTGTTCTTGGCTAGGTATACTTCTTTGTCCACCCGTATATGTCATGTGTTAGGAATCTAGCCAAGCTTAGTCAGAGTCTATACCGAAGCTAGCAGGCAGGTATGCCAGATTACATAAGGCAGCATGAGAAAATAATGGCCATCAACTTGTTACCAGTTTAGAAAAGTTAAACACAGTGAAACATTTGAAGCTATCTAAAACATAAAGAGTTAAAACAGAGTTGGTATTTCACTTAATGCTGATGTGTGCTATTTATCCTTATTCTATTGAATTCATGACACAGTGTTAGTTCAGTTCAGTTGCGCAGTCGTGTCCGACTCTTTGTGACCCCGTGACTGCAGCACTCCAGGCCTCCCTATCCATCACCAACTCCCGGAGTTTACTTAAACTCACGTCCATTGAGTCAGTGATGCCATCCAACCACATCATCCTCTGTCGTCTCTTTCTCCTTCCGCCTTCAATCTTTAATCTTCCAATGAGTCAGTTCTTCATCAGGAGGCCAAAGTATTGGAGTTTCAGCTTTAGCATCAGTCCTTCCAATGAATATCAGAACTGATTTCCTTTAGGATGAACTGGTTGGATCTCCTTGCAGTCCAAGGGACTATCAAGAGTCTTCTCCAACGCCACAGTTCAAAAGCATCAATTCTTCAGCACTCAGCTTTCTTTATAGTCCAACTCTCACATTCATACACGACCACTACAAAAACCATAGCCTTGACTAGACAGACCTTTGTTGGCAAAGTAATGTTTCTGCTTTTTAATATGCTGTCTAGGTTGGTCATGGAGAAGGCAATGGCAACCCACTCCAGTACTCTTGCCTGGAAAATACCATGGATGGAGGAGCCTGGTAGGCTGCGGTCCATGGGGTCGCTGAGTGTCGAACACACTGAGCGACTTCACTTTCACTTTTCACTTTGATGCACTGGAGAGGGAGATGGCAACCCACTCCAGTGTTCTTGCCTGGAGAAGCCCAGGGATGGCAGAGCCTGGTGGACTGCCGTGTACGGCATCTCACAGAGTTGGACAGACTGAAGCGACTTAGCAGCAGCAGAAGCAGCAGGTTGGTCATAACTTTTCTTCCAAGGAGTAAGTGTCTTTTAATTTCATGGCTGCAGTCACCATCTGCAGTGATTTTGGAGCCCCCCAAAATAAAGTCAGCCACTGTTTCCACTATTTCCCCATTTATTTGCCATGAAGTGATGGGACCGGATGCCATGATCTTAGTTTTCTGAATGCTGAGCTTTAAACCACCTTTTTCACTCTCCTCTTTCACTTTTACCAAGAGGCTCTTTAGTTCTTCTTCACTCTCTGGCATAAGGGTGGTGTCATCTGTATACCTGAGGTTATTGATATTTCTCCCGGCAATCTTGATTCCAGCTTGTGCTTCCTCCAGCCCAGGGTTTCTCATGATGTACTCTGCAGATAAGTTAAATAAGCAGGGTGACAATATACAGCCTTGATGTTCTCCTTTCCCTATTTGGAACCAGTCTGTTGTTCCATGTTCAGTTCTAACTGTTGCTTCCTGACCTGCATACAGATTTCCCAAGAGGCAGGTCAGGTGGTCTGGTATTCCCATCTCTTTCAGAATTTTCCACAGTTTGTGGTGATCCACACAGTCAAAGGCTTTGGCATAGTCAATAAAGCAGAAATAGATGTTTTTCTGGAACTCTCGTGCTTTTTAAGTGTTAAGTGACAGAATGTTAAGAGTTATTTAATTACAAAATTGACCAAACAATTAAAATAATAATATGATTTGTGATTTTCTCTGCCCTCAATAAATTTTGAAAAAAGATACACAGATTAAAGAAATTAGAGTTGTCTAATCTTAGGAAACGAGAGCAATAAAGTAATTTCTGATTCTAAGACAGGATGTTAAAGGCTTTAATAACAAAATTATCAATCACTGACCTCCAAACAATTAAGAAAAAAGAAAAAACAAACACTTAAGACTGAAATTGAAAATATAGAGTAAAACTATAAGTATAAAGTATATGGCCAAATCATAAAAACAGTAATTTTAAAGAGAATATATAGTCACCTTTTCTTCAGGTCTTTAAACACTCATCAACAGAATGATAAGCAGAAGCTGGAGACAAATACATCCCTTCTTAGAGAAACCAATAATATTGATCAAATCAGCAATTTTTAAACTTTCTGGTAGTAGACTGTTATAACTTTTACAAATTTAAAAATTACTGAAGATTCGTGTTGAGAAACTGGGATTGATATATACACACTGCTGCTGCTGCTGTTGCTAAGTCGCTTCAGTTGTGTCCGACTCTGTGCGACCCCATAGATGGCAGCCCACCAGGATCCCCCATCCCTGGGACTCTCTAGGCAAGAACACTGGAGTGGGTTGCCATTTCCTTCTCCAATCCATGAAAGTGAAAAATGAAAGTGAAGTCACTCAGTCGTGTCCCACTCTTCGCTACCCCCCATGGACTGCAGCCAACCAGGCTCCTCCATCCATGGGATTTTCCAGGCAAGAGTACTGGAGTGGGTTGCCATTGCCGTCTCCGTATTATTTTACACACTACTATGTAGCCAGGCTTCAGCAATACGTGAACCGTGAACTTCCAGATGTTCAAGCTGGTTTTAAAAAAGGCAGAGGAACCAGAGATCAAATTGCCAACATCCGCTGGATCATCAAAAAAGCAAGAGAGTTCCAGAAAAACACCTATTTCTACTTTATTGACTGTGCCAAAGCCTTTGACTGTGTGGATCACCACAAACTGTGGAAAATTCTGAAAGAGATGGGAATACCAGACCACCTGACCTACCTCTTGAGAAATCTGTATGCAGGTCAGGAAGCAACAGTTAGAACTGAACATGGAAAAACAGACTGGTTCCAAATAGGAAAAGGAGTACATCAAGGCTGTATATTGTCACCCTGCTTATTTAACTTAAATGCAGAGTACATCAGGAGAAATGCTGGGCTGGAAGAAGCACAAGCTGGAATCAAGACTGCTGGGAGAAATATCAATAAGCTCAGATATGCAGACGACACTACCCTTATGGCAGAAAGTGGAGAAGAACTAAAAAGCCTCTTGATGAAAGTGAAAGTGGAGAGTGAAAAAGTTGGCGTAAATCTCAAGAGTCAGAAAACGAAGATCATGGTATCTGGTCCCATCACTTCAGGGGAAACAGATGGGGAAACAGTGTTAGACTGTATTTTGGGGGGGCTCCAAAATCCCTGCAGATGGTGACTGCAGCCATGAAATTAAAAGACGCTTGCTCCTTGGAAGAAAAGTTATGACCAACCTAGATAGCATATTCAAAAGCAGAGACATTACTTTGCCAACAAAGGTCCATCTAGTCAAGGCTATGGTTTTTCCAGTGGTCAGGTATGGATGTGAGAGTTGGACTGTGAAGAAAGCTGAGTGCTGAAGAATTGATGCTTTTGAACTGTGGTGTTGGAGAATACTCTTGAGAGTCCCTTGGACTGCAAGGAGATCCAACCAGTCCATCCTAAAGATTATTAGCCTTGGGATTTCTTTGGAAGGAATGATGCTAAAGCTGAAACTCCAGTACTTTGGCCACCTCATGCGAAGAGTTGACTCACTGGAAAAGACTCTGATGCTGGGGGGGTTGGGGGCAGGAGGAGAAGGGGACGACAGAGGATGAGATGGCTGGATGGCATCACTGACTCGATGGACGTGAGTCTGGGTGAACTCTGGGAGTTGGTGATGGACAGGGAGGCCTGGCGTGCTGCACTTCGTGGGGTCGCAAACTAAGCTACTGAACTGAACTGAACTGACTGATAAAGTATTTTAGTGTGTAGTATTTTACACACTACTATATGTAAAATAGATAACTATAATAATGACTGATTTTATAACACAGAGAACTCTACTGAAGACTCTATAATGACTTTTATAGGAAAAGAATGTAAAAAAGACTGGATACATGTATATGAATAACTGATTCACTCTGCTGTAAAGCGGAAACTAACACAACATTGTAAATCAACTATACTCCAATAAAAATTTTTAAAAAAGATCTCTAAGAGCCTTTGTTTATGTGAGAGATATTCATCATATTAAAAATTAAAATAAATTTATCCATTAAAAATAAACTCATTATATATTTGACATTCCTAATATCCTAAAATCAAAAATAACTATATTTTTTTAAAAATTAAGTGAACACAAAGGCATTGTTTTACATGTTTACAAATCTTTTTTAACATTTGGCTAACAGAAAACAGATTCTCATAGTATTAAATCAGTTATGATATGTTTCGTTTGGGTTGATGCATATGAAGAAAATCCAGCCTTATATAATTAGAAAAGAGAGAAATGTTTTAAAATAGCCTTTTTAGATAAGTGTGACTATTCATATTTGATACCAAAAACTCAACAAGTGGTCATTTCTTAGATTACCTGCAGTGTAAAATCTGAAATCTTATCAATGAACTTTTGCAATGTTTAAAAATCTACTGGTTTACCTTATATTTTGAACAAATCTTTTACCCATGCATAATTGCAAAAAATCATATACTTACCTTGAAAAATACTAATTCACTAAGTTATACAGATCTTCTAGATTCTGTCACATTTCATTATAGAGTATTTTAAAAACTCATGTTAATTTATATCACTGCCAATCTTATTTAGTAAGTCCCTAAGTACTGGGAAGCTGTCAAGCTTAAGGCAGTAAATATAAGTTTTCAAAATTCCAATACTCACTGGCAAGCTCAATCATCTTTTACTGTTGTTATTAGTTTAAAATGTTTTCATGAAAAAATAAGCATCAACATTTCAACTCACACCTCAAACCATTCCTCAAAGCTATCAGCAGACAAGAGCAGAAGGACTTTGTGCATTCTTCTCATTTATAGACTAATAAAAAGATGTGTACTCAAGGACGGAGATTAATTAACATTAGTAATTCTACTGCTTCATCGAGGAAATTTTAAGTAAAATTGGCTTTTTTTTTTTAAAACAGCAAGTGGCCGGCAGTGAGGAATACAGTAATTACTTAAGGTTCGGTGCCACTGCCTTGATTCACCCAAAAGCGGTGGCAGTTTTATCCTCCATTTTCTGCACTATCATCACAAATGTCAACACAGTGAAAAAGGCAAATAACATCTCAAAATTAGTATTGATTTAAATACTAAAAATAGTTTTGATCTACTTTACCTCTACAAGTCCTCAGAATGCACTTTAAGACTCATTGGATTAGACAGGAAAACAACCTAAATGTCCGCTGACAGACGAACAGCTAGAAAATATGTGGTGCATATATACAGTGAAATATTTACTAGTCAGCCATAAAAAAGAATGAAACAAAGCTCCTGGAGCAACATGGACGGACACAGAGACCACCATAATAAGTGAAGCAAGTCAGAAAGACAAAGTCAAACCTCATATGATATTACTGGATCTAAAATGTGATGCAAATAAACCTAAATATGAAACAGAAACAAAATCAAGGGCACAGAGAACAGACTGGTGGTTACCAAGGGGAAGGGGGTGGGGGAGGGCAGGAGTGAGAGTCTGAGATTAGCAGATGCAAACTGGTATATACAGAAAGGATAAACAACGAGTCCCACTGTATAGAACAGGGAACTACATTCAACATCCTGTGACAAACTATAATGGAAAACATATGAAAAAGAATATATGTATGACTGAATCACTTTATTGTACAGAAATTTATACAGCATTGCAAATCAACTACACTTGAATAAAACTAAAAAAAAAAGACTCAATGGATTAGATACATCTCTTAAAGTTTTCCAATTTTATAAAGTATATTTTAAATTATACTATAAATGATTAAAAAGTATTTTCCTACTTGAGTTCTTTTATGTTAAAATAGACATATTACCTTAGTAATAACATTCAAAAACATTTTACTGTGGTATTCTAAGAAAGTTTTAATTAATCACATAAGAAGATCTGATATTAAATGTTATTGTTAGTGTTCAATATTCAGAACCTAAAGCAACAGTTTCATAATCTTACTGAAAATGTTCAAATCAAAAACAAAGACTGAACAGACTAATCAAGAGTTAATCTCCTTAGAGCATTACTGTTCAGCAGTGTATTTGTAATATTTACAATCCAATCAAAGAGATGAATTTAATAACAACTGGATGATTTAAAATCTAAGTTATAGGAATTTCTGAGAACAATACTGCAGGTCAGAACAGTTGGTAATGAATTCATAAAAAGGCAGAAATCAAGTAAGGACTTAAAGGACAGGGAATTAGAGAAGAAACAAGACATTTCAGAATCAGGGATTAACAATAAAGCTAAGGGGATGGCATTTTTAAAAGTGGGAAAAGCAAGAGGGAAGGCAACCAGTCTGACTGATATGATCATGTTGGAGAATAACGAGAGATTAGGCTGACTCGGCAGAATGAGGGCAGAGAAAAAATAAGGCTTCAGAAGCCAAGTAAAATGAGGCAAACAATAGTGTACCGCCATAGTTTTCTTATGACAGAACGTTGAGAAGGATAAACTTTTAGCAAGATTAACCTGAACACGAGACTTGAAGAGGAAAAGACTTGCAAAAGGAACATTTAGGAGTCAAGTACTTTCAGTACTGGAAGAAGAGGTTGATAAGAGTAAACAAACTTTTAGGCAACAGGAATGGAAAGACATGAACCCATCAGATAAGACGGAGTGAACTCTGCATTAGTAACAGGTTAGGTAAAGGAGATGAGTAAGTCAAGGATAATCTGAAGATATTTAGGGTTACAAATTTGAGAAATAATACTATACACTATGCTATGCTATGCTAAGTCACTTCAGTCGTGTCTGACTCTGTGTGACCCCATAGACGGCAGCCCACCAGGCTCCCCCGTCCCTGGGATTCTCCAGGCAAGAACACTGGAGTGGGTTGCCATTTCCTTCTCCAATGCATGGAAGTGGAAAGTGAAAGTGAAGTCACTCAGTCGTGTCCGACTCCTAGCGACCCCATGGACTGCAGCCTACCAGGCTCCTCCATCCATGGGATTTTCCAGGCAAGAGTACTGGAGTGGGGTGCCACTGCCTTCTCCGAAACTATACACTAGGTATCATGAAACATAACACATTCATTTAATTATACAAGCTTAATATTTTAGAGACAAGGAAACTGAAATCCAGAGTAACTAATTTGTCTTGCTAATAAGTGTTTTAGGATTCCAGGGGGTGCTAGTGGTAAAGAACCCACCCGCCAATGCAGGAGATGAAAGAGATGTGGGTTCAATCCCTGAGTCAGGAAGATCCCCTGGAGAAGGGCACGGCAACCCACTCCAGTATTTTTGCCTGGAGAATCCCATGGACAGAGGAGCCTGGTGGGCTACAGTCCACGGGGTCACACAGAGTTGGACACAACTGAAACGACTTAGCACAGTAAGTGTTTTAGGCATTCCTGACATACAGGCTTATCTGACTATAGAGATAAGATGCTATCATAGTGTTGAAAGCCTAAAGACTACAGTCATCTGCCTAAATGGGCAGTTAGCTTTGCCATTTACAAGCTGCAGAGTTCTGACAAGTTGTTTAATCTTTCTGAGCTTCAGTTTTCTCACTTCTGAAATGCGGATGATAAACGACCTTATAGCCCTAGAATGAGAATTAAATGAGACAAGGCACGTAGAGCAGTTAGTAGTGCCTAGAAAACAGTTAAGCCCTCAACACGTTTGCCATTATTTTATTAGTACAATATGTCAGTGTAATTAACATAGGGAACATCCATTTTTGAAAGAAAAAATGTAAAATTTCAAACAAGATTAGGTGGCAGTGGCTTCTAAGTGGGTATTTTTAGAGAAATGAAAATAAGAGATAACTGAAAAATGGAGAGGTAATAGAAATATCTCTTTTTAAATCAAGAAATACCTATTTTATTTTTAAGAGGTTACAAAAATACCTACTTGATAATCATAGGCCTGAATAAACTAAGTTATTCATGGAATTTTTCTCATTTACGAATCCTGATCCTAAAGACAGTATCTGTGCAATGACTTTTAGAAAGGTTCTATTTACTTTGTGTAAGATACTATGCTAGACGCTAGAAGTACAAAGAAAGTCCTTTTAAAAAGCTGTAATTTAGGTAGGCAAAGAGTAGGTTTACAAATTTACAAAACCAATGGGTAGTGTATACCACACAAGTAATAAACAAAAAAGAACCACAGAAGTTCAAAAGAAGACTGAAGTTCCTTGCGGACTGAAGTTCCTTACAGGCTGTGACAGGAATAAGACAGATAAAGAATGCCTAGGACCCTGCTGTTAAGTCACTTTAGCCTGCCAGACTTCTGTGTCCATGGAATTCTCCAGGCAAGAATACTGGAGTGGGTTGCCATTTCCTTCTCCAAGAGATCTTCCCGACCCAGGGACTTAACCCGCATCTCCTACATTAGCAGGCAGATTCTTTACCACTGAGTCACCCGGGAAGCCCAGGACATTGAAGGAAGGCTAAAATTTAGGTAAGAAAGAGAAGGCTGAGAGGAGAGATACTCCCGGGAAACAGCATTATGAATGTGGCAGACAGAACACCCCTGGCATGATTCAGGGATACCAGAAACAGCAGCTTAATTTGAACAACAAATTTGTATAAAAAGAAATAGAAAAAGGATTGAAAAGCTTTTTGTCAAGTTCTAAAGTACTCAGAATGCCAATTTAAGAATTATATTTCACTGCATAAGCAAAGAATTGTTTCTTTCTACCACCAGACTTCCACAGCTGCACAATCTACTACTAAAAACACTACATTTATTTTGGAACTACTTTTCTATCCTTTGCTTCTTTCATCTTATAAGTTAGCAAATAGCAAATTTAATTCCCATGTAATTAAGAAGAATTCACATACTGCTATCACTAATGCTTTCTTCCTAAAGAGATTTTTTTTTTAAGTTTCTTAGTATTGATATTTTCAGTTCCAAGAAAATGTTTTACTTTTAGAAAAGTCTTTTCTGGTAACTGAACCTTTTAAAAGAAGGAAACTCAAATCTGATCAAGACTAGGTAAGGGAAACACATCAGTTTTTCAACTTAAATTGCCTTGGACACTATTCCCTGCAATTTTTTGATAGATGACAAGTACTTTTCTAGAACTGAAACATTGTAAATTAAAACACTACACTGTTATAAAGAATTCATACTATGAAACATACTGAGGATCAAAATGTATTTACAGTAAAAAGAATATGTGAACTAACCTCAGAAATGAAACACATAATAAAAAAATCATACTTAATAATTTAGGCATATTCAGTTTTACAAAGTTTAGTTCACTATAATACCACATAAGGCATGTATTCTCAAAGACCAGAGCGGTTTTTTTCCCCTTTCTCTAATCTGTTACTAATTGGTTTCCAGTAATACTTACCCTAATATTCTATTCATTCCATGTCTAGCAGCATAGTGTAACGGAGTATTGTGCTGGTAGGGCTCCCCGTAAGATGTATTTGGATCAAGGGATTCTTTTAGCTGAGGGTTGCTTTCGTATATTTGGCAGGCCAGGTTTTCATCACCATTGATGAGTGCTTTACGGAATTTGGTGGTTGAACTTCCCATGTTTTGTTTTGCTTTTTTCTGATAGGCAATGGCACTTTTTCCTTCACCCTTCAGCCACTTCTTAAATGCTTCTGCAACATGTTTCACATTCTAATGGAGGAAAAAAATATTAGATTGTAAAACCAGTAATTATGAAGCAGTATCCTAAGGAAAAAATACCACAATTAGGAATATTAATAAAATCTATGAAGCATATGTAAGGGAAAGAATTATGTTTTACCAAATTTATCTTAATAGCCAAAAAAAAATCTCTAATGTTTAATACTGCCCAAACTAACTTCTTAAACTGCAATATTTTCCCATACAGAAAGTGACGGTTTCACAGGCTGTACTTTATACTATAAAGTTACGTATATACATGGTCTTTTCAATTTTCTCCTTCACAGAGGCAGGAAATGAGTTTGATTAAAATTTATGGTTGAATACACTTAAATTCTTGTATAAATTACATATAAATCTGATTCAGCCAATTTCTAGGATAATGAAAAATACAGGAAATTTTGTTCATATAAGAACTCCAAAAAATGTTAAATTACAATAAAGTAAAATGAAATTGTTCAGTACTTAGAAGGACTTCAAAGAAAAGATTTTTCACATGTAAATACAGAGGGCTATACAACTCACAGCAAATGAATAAAACTAACTACAACTAATTACACTCAGAATAATGAAATAGTGATTATTCTACCATAATACCATTATTTATTTTCTTCTACTGTAAATAATTCAAAACAAGGCTGAAAACATGAACTGTTTATGACTACTGTATTTGGAAAGAGGTTATAATAAAGATCACAGGTATTTACTACTGAAGCAATGTGAGGTGGGTAGGGGAAAGACAAGAAAACAATCATTTAATTTGGAGTATGAAATCTCAAACTAGCTATGTAATTGTAACTACCCTTCTAATGCCTCAGGTTACATCTATACAGTAAAAGGAAATAACCATTTCTTAAGGAAAATAGTCAGGATTATGAGAGTTACTTATTTAAGTACCTATCACAGACCTTGGCTAGTATGCTTAATAAATGCTAATTTTGTTCCATTCCAATAAATGTTTCTGAATCTAGTCTTCAGCCATTATCAAAACCAGTCATAAAGGAAACAGCCTATGCAAAGGAAGGTATGAAACAAAAGGTTTATTCAAATGGTGAGTACTGCTAATAGAATATAAAACTGAAAATAGGTTGTGGCCAGACTAAGAAATGTGTCCTTTAACCGGTAAAGAATTGACGAAAGTGAAAGTGAAAATCACTCAAAGAGTAAGAAATATGTCTTTCCCTAATTTCCTGATTATCTTTTAATTGTGAAGGGCTCTATAATTTTTTTTTCTTCTTCATTTGGTGGCTCAGAGGTTAAAGCGTCTGCCTCCAATGCGGAAGACCCGGGTTCGATCCCTGGGTTGGGAGGATCCCCTGGAGAAGGAAATGGCAACCCACTCCAGTATTCTTGCCTGGAGAATCCCATGGACGGAGGAGCCTGGTGGGCTACAGTCCACGGGGTCGCAAAGAGTCGGACATGACTGAGCGACTTCCCTTTCACGTTCTATAATTTTTGCTTTTAATAAGAAAGAAATATGTCTTTCTTATTCTTTATTTTTTGTGGATATAAGGTAACACTTCAATAGTATATGTGACATTTAAACTATACCTCCACTTGTATTAATTAATGTTTGCACTCAGGGATTTTTGTTTACAATGAATTATACTATGGCTCAAATTTTAAAAATTACAGTAAGAGGGTTAAGCTCAAGGGTCATATGTTAGGGGGGTGGAGGTGCATAGAACCAGCTGCTACAATAAGTAACCTTACAAGGGAGTGTAAGATTCCTCAATAGACTCTTCCAGTTTAACACTGTATTTCTAAAGGTTATCTTTAGTACCAGTTAAATTAAGAGTAGGAGCCAATTACTTTGTTGAAGCCAACCTTCAGCCCATAATAATGACTTTAAAAATAGTTTACTTTTGTAGTAAAAGGTAACATATTAGGAGATAGATATTTATTTTTAAACAACTTCATCTTCTATAAAGGATTTCTGGGAGTAGTTTATTAATTTAAGCGCACTTGAGTTTTTGAGGCAGTTTATTAACCTATCAATGAGGAAACTGGGAGACATGCACTGAATCACAGAAGTAGAAAAGACTGTATTTAAATCATACCAGCCTATCTTTCCAAATAGGAAAGCTTTTGAACATTCATGGGTTGTTGCTTGCCTTCATCATTATCTTATTCCTCTTGTCCAAGTCTAATGCTTCAGTAAGACTGAAATTTATACTACAGAATGTACAGTTTACAGTACCTCTAAACAAAGCGAGGTTTAGTGCAGGTATCAGCAAACTTTTCCCATAAAGACCAGATAGTAAAGTATCTACTTGTGAGTCATATGGCTCCCTGAGTCATATGATCTGTCTTAAGTACTCAACTCGGCTGTTACAGCTTGAAAGCCACAGACAGTATCTAATCGTAGAATAGCTGCGGTTGTGTTCTATAAATTTAATTTACAAAAGTAAGATCCGAGATGTGGTCCATGAGCTGTAGGTTGCCAGACAACCCCTGATGTGGTGGAAGGAAAATAGCAGGTTTGGAATCCCACATCTACTTGTTAGTACTAATAACACAAATCATTTAACCTCTCTGTACCTTAATTTTTTCTTATGTAAAAAAGGTGTAAGGCCACCTACCCTGTGGAATTGTCAAGATTACCTAGGTTAAGTATGTAATACAGTGCATAGTAGGTACTCACTAAATTTTATCTCCTTCTCCTATCTGCAAGCCATTGGTTAAGAGTTGCTGCCTTTAAAGAACTCAATACTCGAATTCTTTTCAAAAGACAGTGAAACCTTAAGAAAAATGTCACCTACTCTAAGTTTTATATCAGAACTGATATGTACCTGGTAGTCTAAACTTCATCATTTATTAGGGGTCTGACCTTTGACAAGATAAAAACTATGTATTTTTTTCAACAGTCTTCTGTATCAAAGTTAACTCCTCTTTCACTTATTTTCTAGGTCACTGCCAGTATTAACAAAGGTCTCTCCAGTGTAACTGCACTTATAAATACTAAGTGAAAGGTATACAAAATTTAGAACAAAGCCAGAGCAGGAGACAGAATCTCACACTGGAGGTACATGGAAACACACACATACACACACATAAGGCAGGGAGCAAGAGGTCTTTTGGAAAAGACCCTGATGCTGGGAAAGACTGAAGGCAGGAGGAGAAGGGGATGACAGAGGATGAGATGGTTGGATGGCATCACCAACCACATGGACATGGGTTTGGGTGGACTCTGGGAGCTGGTGATGGATAGGGAGGCCTGGCGTGCTGTGGTTCATGGGATCGCAGAGTCGGACACGACTGAGCAACTGAACTGAACTGAGGAGGTCTTACTCCAAAATGTTGCTACAAATGCAATATAGTTAAGTGATTTGGGAATTAGCTTACCTAACTGCATATTAAATTGAAGTCAAGTGTGGCTTTAATCTTGGTGGCTTCCTGCAAGACGTTCATGAACATCTATCTGCAGTCTACAGCAAAACTTGTGGGTATTAGAGAATACTATCAAAATGATCTGAGCTGAGAAAAACCTCTTAACTAAGACAGCAACTTCCCTGTAAGATGTATTCCAGAAATAAAATGTCCAGACAAACATGAAAGTATTATGCTGACAACTCTGGAAAACTCGCTGCGGCAGTTTGGCTGCCTGAGGTTTCTGAGCAACCAAGGAAAGAGATAATCCAGCAAATTCTGGCTGCTGCTGGATACCATTTATATCTATACAGCTTTCACTGTATGGAAAAGGATGCTGCAGTTAGTAAAGAAATGAAAACAGCTGCAAAGGGCAGCAACTGAGTGCCTCTTTTTGCCAAACTGGCAGATGAACACTTAAAACAGCTAGCATGAGGTCCATGGTGGAAAGCTGTTCAAACACGGGATACAACCACTGCACAGCATCACTCTTAGAGTTATTCTATTTCCTATTAAAACATAATTATCTGCAATGATCAGAGGATTCTAAGTTCTAAACTCCCCGCTAGTAAAATTTTCAAGTAGCTACAATTTTTCTTAGACGGTATTCAGCTTTCATACATTTGACTTTACAACCACTGAAAATATGTAGTGCTCAAAATGAATATTTTGGGCTCTAATGTTAAGATAATGTCAGTGAAGAGCTCAATTTTAGCAACTTTGGCATATCTGGTTATTTAGCAGTGTTTGCTTTCATAATTTTTGAATACCATATTGTCTTTATTTCCTGAACATAGGTAAAAATGTTAAGTTGGAAGCATTTTAGTGTGCTGTGAAGAAATAAAAGTCTTAAAGTTGATGCAACTGAGAAAAACAATTACTTATGCCTCAAACTGAGGCTGCCTAAACTTAAATCAACTGTATATTCAATTAAAAAAAGAGATAAATATAACACACCATTTACAAAAGGTTAGAAATTTGTAAACAAATATTAAGAAGTAATAATTATGAGATGAAAACAAGATGGTGGAATAGAAAAGACCTGAGCTCACCTCATCTAGAACCTACCAAAAAAGATACTGTAGTTCCAAAGACAAAGAAAAAGCCACAGTGAGATGGTAGGGGGGCAAATTCATAATATAATCAAATCACAACTTGCAAACTGCAAAATAATTATATCATGAAGTTCTCCTACAAAAGAGAAAGTTCTGAACCCCATATCACGCACCCCCCTCCGGGAAGGACTCATGCAAGGACTCATGCGCTCTAGGATCTAAGGTGAAGAAGTGACTCCACAGGACCCTGGGAGGTCTTTGAAAGGTCTCCTGAGGAAGCGGGGGTCGGCTGACGCTCACTTGGGGACAAGGACGCAGTGCCAGAGGCCCCAGGTGGGGGCTCTTCTGGAGGTCACCATTTTGGCACTGGAACCTTGTCTCGCCTGTAGGCGCCAGTGGTGGGATGCCTCAGGCCAAAAAACCAACATGGTGGGAGCACAGCCCTACCCAACAGCTGACAGGTGGCCTGACGTCCTCCTGAGCCCACAACTGCCTCTCCACACATCCCTTGACAGAGCCTTGATAACCAGAGGGCTCAGGCGCCAGTCCCTGGACCAATCTCATCCACTAGGGGGCACATAATCCAGTAATCATGATACCTACTCAAAGGTGTTCAAAACCCACAGCCACACAAAAACCTGCAAATGGCTATTTTCTGTAGTTGTTTAATCACTCATGCATATCCAACTCTTTGCAACCCCATGGACTGTAGCCTGCCACGCTCCTCTGTCCATGTGATTTTCCAGGCAACAATACTAGACTGGGCTGCTATTTCATTCTCCAGGAGATTTTCCTGACCCAGGAATGGAACCCGTGTCTCCTGCACTCACAGGCAGATTCGTTACTGTTGAGCAACCAGAGGAGCCCACTTGGATGTCTACGGCAGCTCTATTCATAACTACCAAAAACTTGGGAGCAAATAAGATGCCCTTAAGTAAGTAAATGAATAAATTAACTGTGGTACATGCAGACAATGGTATAGAATTCAGCACTATAAAGAAATGAGCTATCAAATTATGAAAACACATGAGGAACCTTAATTGTACATTAGTAATAGAGAGAAGCCAAAAGGCTACAGACCACAAGATTCCAACTACATGACATTCTGGAAAAAGATAAAACTATCCAGTTTTAAAAAGATGAGTGATCACCAGGGCTGGGGGCAAGGGAAGGCTGAATTGCTAAGAGTCGGACACGACTGAGTGACTTCCCTTTCACTTTTCACTTTCATGCATTGGAGAAGGAAATGGCAACCCACTCCAGTGTTCTTGCCTGGAGAATCCCAGGGACGGGGGAGCCTGGTGGGCTGCTGTCTATGGGGTCGCACAGAGTCGGACACGACTGAGGTGACTTAGCAGCAGCAGTAGCAGCAGTGAATTTTTAAGGTATTGAAAGTATGCTGTATGATATTCTAATGATGGAATATCATTATATTAACAATACAAATAATACATGCATATTATTATAATAATTAATATATTATTTATACATGTCTATATTATTAGTACATGTATCCAAATCTACAGAATGTTAAACACTTAAGAGTGAATCCAAAGGTACGCTGGATTTTGAGTGATTCTGTCGTGTTAACGTAGGGTTCACCAGCTAAACAAGTCGGCCATTCTGGTGAGTACTGCTGATAATGGAGGGGACCATGCATGCATGGGGTTAGGGGTGTGTGGGAAACCTCAGTGTCTTCCTTTTAATTTTGCTGTGAAACTATAAAGCCCTAAACAAGAGATTCTTAAAAAAAAAAAAAAAAAAGACCAGAATCCTAATCTTTATGTTAATCTCTGGGCATTTGCTTCCTTGACAATACAATGAACACGAGTTACTGTGAAAAATAAAACTGAAAGTAAAGTATTTAGCACAGTGACTAACAAAGAAGGCATTTCATAAGTCTGCGTACTTTCCCCTGGGTGTGTGTGCGTGTGTGTGCGCTTTTCCCAGAAGCCACTTCATAATTACTTATTGGTTCAGAACTTTAGGACAGTTGAAAGAGTTAGAAATTTAACCAACAGATAGGTTGTAAATGACTGTCCAAATCTAAGTTGTGAGAAAACTTCCAAATAATATTCTATCATTATGTACTTATAACTCATTTCTGAATAGTGCTGGAAACTAAAATTACTTAAGTAAACCAATACACATGCATTAAAAAGAAACAAACAGAAAAGACAAGGAAATATATACCAAGGACACAGGATAAATTTATGTTAGCCTTTTATGACAACTAAATTAAGGAATCTAAATAACATTAGATGAGATTTCTAAAATTTATAGGGAACTCACAGAACAATCAATCCACATTCACTGCTGGTGTGCCTGTGTGATATAGTTTCCATAATGAAGGGATATTTTACCTCACTTGAAAAATGTTAGGTTAAAATTAGTTCATTTTAAACCAAAATTTTCATTAGTTCAGTTCAGTTGCTCAGTCGTTGTCTGACTCTTTGCGACCCCCTGGACTGCAGCACGCCGGGCTTCCCTGTCTATCACCAGCTCCCGGACTTTCCTCAAACTCATGTCCGTGGAGTTGGTGATGCCTTCCAACCATCTCATCCTCAGTCGTCCCCTTCTCCTCCCACCTTCAATCTTTCCCAGCATCAGGGTCTTTTCCAGTGAGTCAGTTCTTCATATCAGGTGGCCGAAGTACTTACACATACTTATAAGTATACTTATAAGTATCTCATACTTTTACAAAATTGACAAATATATTATTTAATATTGTTAAAAAGGTTTATTCCCCACTATCAAGATCCTGATTTTAATTTAGGGTGTTCTGCCCACAGGAAATTCAAGACTAAGAGGAAATCAATTCTTTTTATGCAAACTAATGTTCTCTCAAGGTTTTCCTATTAAAAATGAGCTTAAAACTTCATAATGATTCTTATAATTTACAATGTTAGAAAGCTCTAGGGAAAATTTTAAAAATTAGAAGAAAAAGTAACACTGAAAGTATGTGAGTACCTAAAATCTATGACTTTAAACAGTATATTCTAAATATACGTTACTAGTATTAGAATTACGCTACACATAAATGATTCTTTTAATTGTTACTATCATAGTTTTTATTTACTATGTTGAGTATAAGTCGTAAGTATGGTACTGTCTGGTCTTTCTAACTTCTGAAACTGTGTATGCATGTTAAAAACGGAATCAAATTCCAATTTTTGGAGTTTTAAATTTTGTAACATTTACAGATAAACATCTGATCTCTCAGCATTGGAAAGTTATTAGCATCATCTACTATAGAACCATACGAAGAGAAGTGGAGAAAACAAAAGAAGGGAAGTTTTCTTCTCCTGTCTTTTATTCACAATAAGCTATCTGAAGATCACCAACAGGGAAAAGGATGAGTGATTGATAATCTCTGATGTCAACACCCTACTTATATATTCAAGTGAGAGGGAAACCCAGCGGGTAACAAAGCTTGGATCTTGCTTGCTGATCATCCTCCAGATAAAAGTGAGATAAGTAAAAACATCATTGTTTTTGTATTTCCCAAATATAAAATGGATCCCTTTTCCAAAATTTCATTTTCAGTTCCTTGTATGGAACTTAAAACCTAATTTTAGAAACTGCTTCATTTTATTTCTAGAGCATATCTAAAGAAAGTTATTTCAATGCATGAAAATTCATAAACTAAGTGTTCATAACTCAAGAAATAACAGAACTTACAATCTCCTCAAAAAAGAAAAATCACTAGAAATACCTATAATGCAATAAATGAATTACATTTCAAAATAAAATCACAATGAGTTTTAAGTCTTAAAAAAAAATCTTTTCAATATCTCTTATCATAAACTAGTCAAATAGAGTATTATTTTAACTTTCAATTTAAGAGGAGAATATATGTCCACTTGAATCTAAAATATACAAAAGAAAATTATTCTAACACTCAAACACACAAGTAGCTCAACTGCTTTTAAATTTTCAATTTCCAAGAAACTATGAACAAATGTTTCTCAGTTTAGCTTCCAATTAAGTAAATTATGGTAAATTCATTCAACAGAATGCTGGGATACATTAATTAAAATCATTTTTATAATTTTATATTCTGTGGAAAAAAGCCTTTACCATAAATATTATATATACTATCATCACCACTTAAAAAATATATATTTATAGAAAAAGACTAAGGAAATACGTATTACCCTATTAACTCTGAAGGGAAGAATTATGCCAACTGTACTTGGAATTCTTCCTCTATTCTTCTTGGCATTAACAAAAAGTATTTAAAATAGATCTACTAACAATGGACATAATAGGGAGAACTTGACAAGAATACAGTAACAGTAGGATTTTAACACTCCACTTACCATCAATGGACACATGATCCAAACAGAAAACCAACTGGGACACAATGGCATTATATAACAAACTAGACCAGTTGTACTTAACAGTTACAAAATATTCCATCCAAAATCAGCAAGATACATATTCAAGTTCACATGGAATGCTATCCAGAATAGGTCATCAGGCAAGTCCCAACGAATTTAAAAGGACAGAAATCATATCAAGCATCTTTTCTGATCTCAACAGTATAAAACCAGGAATCAAATACAGGAAGAAAAATGGGAAAAACAAAAACAAATAGAGACTATACACCTCAGAAAACAAGAAAAATCTCAAATAAACAAGCTAAACTATCACGTAAAAGAATTAGAAAAAGAACAAACAAAACTGAAAGTCAGCGGAAGGAAGGAAACAGTAAAGATCAGAGACAAAAAAAAAAACACTAGAGAACCCCTCTACAGAGAAAGGAAAAGAACAACGAAACGAGTTCTTTCTTTCAAAGATAAAATTATTAAGCCTTTACACAGGCTCGTTAAGAAAAGACAGAGGACCCCAATAACAAAATAATAGGTGAAAGAGGAGAAATTACAATCAGTATCACATAAACATAAACAATCATAAGAGAATACTATGAAGAGGTAAATGCCAACAAATTCAGCAACCTGGAAGAAATGGATAAATTCCCGGAAACATACAATCTTGCAAAAATGAATCAGGAAGAAACAGATCATTTGAATAGACTGATACTAGTATTAAAACGGAGAAGGCAATGGCACCCCACTCCAGCACTCTTGCCTGGAAAATCCCATGGACAGAGGAGCCTGGTGGACTGCAGTCTACGGGGTCCCTAAGAGTCAGACATGACTAAGTGACTTCACTTTCACTTTTCACTTTCATGCATTGGAGAAGGAAATGGCAACCCACTCCAATGTTCTTGCCTGGAGAATCCCAGGGACGGGGGAGCCTGGTGGGCTGCCGTCTATGGGGTCACACAGAGTTGGACACAACTGAAGCAACTTAGCAGTAGCAGCAGTATTAAAACTGAATCAGTAATCAAAAACCTCCCAACAAAGAAAAGTCCAGAACCAGACAGCTTCCCAGGTGAAGTCTACCAAACATATAAAGAAGAGTTAATACCTACCTAGCCTTCTCAAATTATTCGGAAAAACTGAGGAGGAGGTCACACTCCCAAGTTCATTCTAAAGTCCACCACTACAGATATCAAAACCAGACAAAGACACTATGAAAACGAAAATTATTTCAATATCCTTGATAAATATAGAGGTAAAAATCCTAAACAAAATATTAGCAAACCAAATTCAACAATATACAAAAAGGACCATAAATCATGGTCAAGTGGGATTCATTCCGGGGATGGAAAGATGGTTCAACATCTAAAAATCAACCAATGGAATGAATCATGTTAACGAAACAAAAAATAAAAGTCACATGATCATCTCAACAGGTACAGACAGACCACCTGACAAAATTCAACTTCCCTTCATGAGAAAAACCCTCAACAAAGTTGGCACGGAGGGAACATATCTCAACATAACAAAGTTCATTTATAACAAACCCACAGCTAATTCATATTAAATGGCAAAAGTAAAAAAAACAATCCCAGTGATGGCAAAAGTAAAAAAACAATCCCAGTGACCACTGCATCAAAAAGAATGAAATACCTAGAAATAAACACACCAAGAAAGGAAAAACCTACAGTCTGAAAACTATAAGACATTGATAAACGAAATGGAAGATGATACAAATAAATGGAAAGGCATTCATATTCATAGACTGGAAAGATTAACATTGTTTAAAGGTCCATAAACCTAAAGCAATACTTATCAAAACAACTCTTGACAAATGTCACAAAACTAGAACAAAAAATCCTAAAATTTTCTGGAACAGAATCACAAAAGGCCCCAAATAGTCAAAGTAATCTTGAGAAAAAAGAACAAACCTGGAGGTATCACACTCCCTTAACTTCAGAATATACTAAATGCTACAGAATTTAAAAAAAAAAAAAAGCTAAGGCTCAGTTCAGATCAGTCCTGTCTGACTCCTTGTGACCCAATGGACTGCAGCACGCCAGGCCTCCCTGTCCATCACCAACTCACAGAGTTTACTCAAACTCATGTCCATTGAGTCGTTGATGCCATCAAACCATCTCATCCTCTGTTGTCTCCTCCTGCCTTCAATCTTTCCCAGCATTAGGGTCTCTTCAAATGAGTCAGTTCTTTGCATCAGGTGGCCAAAGTACTGGAGTTTCAGCTTCAGCGTCAGTCCTTCCAATGAATATTCAGGACTGATTTCCTTTAGGATGAACTGGTTGGAATTCCTTGCAGTCCAAGCAACTCTCGAGAGTCTTCTCCAACAGCACAGTTCAAAAACATCAATTCTTCAGCACTCAGCTTTCTTTATAGTCCAACTCTGACATCCATACATGACTACTGAAGTCATAGCTTTGACTAGATGGACCTTTGTTGGCAAAGTAATGTCTCTGGTTTTTAATATGCCGTCTAGGTTGGTCATAACTTTCCTTCCAAGGAGTAAGCATCTTTTAATTTCATGGCTGGAGTCACCATCTGCAGTGATTTTGGAGCCCCCAAATATAAAGTCTGTCATTGTTTCCTCTGTTTCCCCATCTATTTCCCATGAAGTGATGAGACAGTATGCCATGATCTTAGATTTCTGAATATTGAGCTTTAAGCCAACTTTTTCACTCTCCTCTTTCACTTTCATCAAGAGGCTCTTTAGTTATTCTTCACTTTCTGCCATAAGGGTGGTGTCGTCTTCATACCTGGGGTTATTGATACTTCTCCCGGTGATCCTGTTTCCAGCTTGTACTTCATCCAGCCCAGTGTTTCTCATGATGTACTCTGAATATAAGTTAAATAAGCAGGGTGACAATATATAGCCTTGACGTACTCCTTTTCCTATTTGGAACCAGTCTGTTGTTCCATGTCCAGTTCTAACTGTTGCTTCCTGACCTGCATACAGGTTTCTCAAGAGGCAGGTCAGGTGGTCTGGTATTCCCATCTCTTTCAGAATTTTCCACAGTTTATTGTGATCCACACAGTCAAAGGCTTTGGCATAGTCAATAAAGCAGATGTAGATGTTTTTCACGAACTCTCTTGCTTTTTCGATAATCCAGCAGATGTTGGCAATTTGGTCTCTGGTTCCTCTGCCTTTTCTAAAACCAGCTTGAACATCAGGAAGTTCACGGTTCACGTATTGCTGAAGCCTGGCTTGGAGAATTTTGAGCATTACTTTACTAGCATGTGAGATGAGTGCAATTGTGCGGTAGTTTGAGCATTCTTTGGCATTGCCTTTCTTTGGGATTGGAATGAAAACTGACCTTTTCCAGTCCTGTGGCCACTGCTAAGTTTTCCAAATTTGCTGGCATATTGAGTGCAGCACTTTCACAGCATCATCTTTCAGGATTTGGAATAGCTCAACTGGAATTCCATCACCTCCACTAGCTATGTTCGTAGTGATGCTTAATAAGCACCACTTGACTTCACATTCCAGGATGTCTAGCTCTAGGTGAGTGATCACACCATCATGATTATCTGGGTCATGAAGATCTTTTTCGTATACTTCTTCTGTGTATTCTTGCCACCTCTTCTTAATATCTTCTGCTTCTGTTAGGTCCATAACATTTCTGTCCTTTATTGAGCCCATCTTTCCATGAAAAGTTCCCTGGTAACTCTATTTTTCTTGAAGAGATCTCTAGTCTTTCCCATTCTATTGTTTTTCTCTATTTCTTTGCATTGATCGCTGAGGAAGGGTTTCTTATGTCTCCCTGCTATTCTTTGGAACTCTGCATTCAGATGTTTGTATCTTTCCTTTTCTCCTTTGCTTTTTGCTTCTCTTCTTTTCACAGCTATTTGTAAGGCCTCCTCAGACAGCCATTTTGCCTTTTTGCATTTCTTTTTCTTGAAAATGGTCTTGATCCCTATCTCCTGAATAAGGTTATGAACCTCTATCCATAGTTCATCAGGCACTCTATCAGATCTAGTCCCTTAAACCTATTTCTCACTTCCACTGTATAATCGTAAGGGATTTAATTTAGGTCATACCGTTATGGTCTAGTGGTTTTCTGTACTTTCTTCAATTTAACTCTGAATTTGGCAGGAAGGAGTTCATGATCTGAGCCACAGTCAGCTCCCAGGCTTTTTTTGCTGACTGTATAGAGCTTCCCCATCTTTGGCTGCAAAGAATATAATCAATCTGATTTCAGTGTTGACCATCTGGTGATGTCCATATGTAGAGTCTTCTCTTATGTTGTTGGAAGAGGGTGTTTGCTATGACCAAACAAACAGTTCTCTTGGCAAAACTCTAAATTTACCTGTTATTCCAGGTGTTTCTTGATTTCCTACTTTTGCATTCTAGTCCCCTATAATGAAAAGGACATCTTTTGGGGGTATTAGTTCTAGAAGGTCTTGTAGGTCTTCATAGAACTGTTCAACTTTAGCTTCTTTAGCATTACTGGTTGGGGCACAGACTTGGATCACCGTGATGTTGAATGGCTTGCCTTGGAAACAAACAGATTTCACCCTGTCGTTTTTGAGATTGCATCCAAGTACTGCGTTTTGGACTCCTTTGTTGACTATGGTGGCTACTCCATTTCTTCCAAGGGATTCTTGCCCACAATAGTAGATATAATGGTCATCTGAGCTAAATTCACCCATTCCAATCCATTTTAGTTCGCTGATTCCTAAAATGTCAATGTTCACTCTTGCCATCTCCTGTTTGACTACTTCCAATTTGCCATGATTTCTGGACCTGACATTCCACATTCCTATGCAATACTGCTCTTTCAGCATTGGACCTTTTGTCTATCACCAGTCACATCCACAACTGGGTGTATTTGCTTTGGCTCCATCTCTTCATTCTTTCTGGAGTTATTTCTCCACTGATCCTGAGTAGCATATTGGGCACCTACCAACCTGGGGTGTTCATCTTTCAGTGTCCCTTCTGCCTTTTCATACTGGTTTGCCATTCCCTTCTCCCGTGGACCACATTTTGTCAGAACTCCGCACCATGACCTGTCCGTCTTGGGTGGCCCTGCATGCATGGCCGTGAGGAGATACCCCGGTTCAATGTCAGGAGCGCCAGCTGCACTTCACTGGAGCAGCAGTGAGGAGATACCCTATGTCCAGGGGCAAAGGAGAAGTCCCAGCAAGATGGTAGGAGGGGCGAATTTGCATTTAGGGTTGGACCCCATTCCCGCCAGAGATGCTCAGAGGCCTTGGGCAGGCCTTGTGTGCACCGGGACCCGGGGACCCCACAGAGTCTGGGACAGAACTGTGTTTGAGCATCTCCTGTGGAGGCACAGGTTAGCGCTGGACTGCTGCTCTGGGTGGGCAGACTTGGGTATGCAATAAACCCTCTTGGCGGAGGTCACCACTGACCCCACCATAGAGCTGCCAGAGCTTCCATAGGACCAGGAAGTAGGCTCCTGGAGGGCACAGGTGGAACCTTGTGTGAGCCAGGACCCAGGAGAGGGGAGCGGTGACCCCATCAGAGACTGACCCAGACTTGCCTGTTGAGTGTCCGGGAGTCTCCAGTGGAGGCATGGGTCGGTGGTAGCCTGCTGCAGGGATGGGGGCACTGGGTGTGGCAGTGCATGCATGGGATCTTTTGAAGGAGGTCACCACTGTCTTCATTACCTCCACCATAGTTTGGTCCCAGATAAACAGCAGGGAGGGAACACAACTCCACCCATCAACAGGAAATTGGATGGACTTGCCCATCAGAACAAGACCCAGTTTCCCCCTCAGTCAGTCTCTCCCATCAGGAAACTTCCATAAGCCTCTTATCCTTCTCAGAGGGCAGACAGACTAAAAACCACAGAAAACTAATCAGTCTAATCACATTGACCACTGCCTTATTTAACCATCCATGGGATTTTCCAAGCAAGAATACTGGAGTGGGTTGCCATTTCCTTCTCCAGGAGATCTTCCCAACCCAGGGATTCAACCCGGGGCTCCTGCACTGTAGGCAGACGCTTTACCGTCTGAGCCACCAGGGAAGTCCAGCATAAAAATCAGTTTCTCTCTATTGAGCCCAGAGAGAAACTCATGCACTTATTGTTACTTAACCGATGATAAAGAAAGCAAGGCAATGCCAAAGAATGCTCAAACTACCGCACAATTGCACGCATCTCACGTGCTAGTAAAGTAATGCTCAAAATTCTCCAAGCCAGGCTTCAGCAATACGTGAACCGTGAACTTCCTGATGTTCAAGCTGGTTTTAGAAAAGGCAGAGGAACCAGAGACCAAATTGCCAACATCCGCTGGATCATGGAAAAAGCAAGAGAGTTCCAAAAAACATCTACATCTGCTTTATTGACTATGCCAAAGCCTTTGACTGTCTGGATCACAATAAACTGTGGAAAATTCTGAAAGAGATGGGAATACCAGACCACCTGACCTGCCTCTTGAGAAATTTGTATGCAGGTGAGGAAGCAACAGTTAGAACTGGACATGGACCAACAGACTGGTTCCAAATAGGAAAAGGAGTACGTCAAGGCTGCATATTGTCACCCTGCTTATTTAACTTCTATGCAGAGTACATCATGAGAAACGCTGGGCTGGAAGAAGCACAAGCTGGAATCAAGATTGCCGGGAGAAATATCAGTAACCTCAGATATGCAGATGACACCACCCTTATGGCAGAAAGTGAAGAGGAACTAAAAAGCCTCTTGATGAAGGTGAAAGAGTACACTGAAAAAGTTGGCTTAAAACTCAACGTTCAGAAAACGAAGATCATGGCATCTGGTCCCATCACTTCATGGGAAATAGATGGGGAAACAGTGGAAACAGTGTCAGACTTTATTTTTTGGGGCTCCAAAATCACTGCAGGTGATTGCAGCCATGAAATTAAAAGACGCTTACTTCTTGGAAGGAAAGTTATGACCAACCTAGATAGCATATTCAAGAGCAGAGACATTACTTTGCCAACAAAGGTCCATCTAGTCAAGGCTATGGTTTTTCCAGTGGTCATGTATGGATGTGAGAGTTGGACTGTGAAGAAGGCTGAGCGCTGAAGAATTGATGCTTTTGAGCTGTGTTGTTGGAGAAGACTCTTGAGAGTCCCTTGGACTGCAAGGAGATCCAACCAGTCCATTCTGAAGGAGATCAGCCCTGGGATTTTTTTGGAAGGGATGATGCTAAAGCTGAAACTCCAGTACTTTGGCCACCTCATGCAAAGAGTTGACTCATTGGAAAAGACTCTGATGCTGGGAGGGGTTGGGGGCAGGAGGAGAAGGGACGACAGAGGATGAGATGGCTGGATGGCATCAGCGACTCGATGGACGTGAGTCTGAGTGAACTCCGGGAGTTGGTGGTGGACAGGGAGGCCTGGCGTGCTGTGATTCATGGGGTTGCAAAGAGTCGGACACGACTGAGTGACTGAACTGAACTGAACTGAAAGAAAGCAAGAATGTATAATGGGGAAAAAACAATCTAATCAAATAAGTAGTGTCAGGAAAACTGAATAGATAAAAGAATGACATTAGAATATTTTATTGCACCATATACAGGATAACTCAAAATGGATTAAAGGCCTGAAAATATAACCTAGAAGAAAATACACGATATACTCTGACATAAATCTTAACCATTTTTTTTGAATCTGTTTTTTCGGGCAAAAGAAACTAAAGAAAAAATAAACAAATGGGACCTAATTAAATGTACAGGCTTTTGCACAGCAAGGGAAACCATCAATAAACCCAAGAGTTCCCACTGAATAAGAGAATATATTTCCAAATGATACGTGTGATATGAGACTAATGTCCAAGATATATAAATAGCTAATAAAACTCAATACTGGAAAAACAATTAAAACATGGGCAGAAGACCTGAATAGACATCTTTCAAAGAAGACATACAGATGATCAATAGGCACATAAAAAGATGCTTAACATGACTAACCATCAGGGAAATGCAAGTCAAACTTACAGTGCGATATCATCTCACACATGTTGGCATGGTTATCATCCAAAAGATACCAAATAATAAATGCTGGTGAGGATGGAAGAAAGGGAAATGTTGGTGGAAATTTAAATTGGTACATCCACTATGGAAAACAGAATGAAGGTTCCTCAAAAGATTAAGTACAGACTACCATATGATCCAACAATTTGAGATTTGGGTATATATCCAAAGAAAATGGAAACATTAATTTAAAAAGATACATGCACTGCAATTTCACAGCAGCATTATTTATAACAGCCAAGATACAGAAGCAACCAAAAGTGTCCATCAACAAATCAATGGATAAAGACGACATAATAAATATATAATGGAATATTTATCAAAAAGAAAAAAGAAATCTTGTCATTTGCAACAATGTTAATAGAACTGGGGGATATTATGCTTAGTGAAGTTAGAGAAAGATAAATACTGTATGTTTTTAATTATATGTGCAATCTAAAAATTAAACAAATGCAGAGGGTGTGGAAAACAGGGAACCCTCTTACACTGCTGGTGCGAATGTAAACTGACAGAGCCACTATGGAGAATAGTCTGGAAATTCCTTTAAAAACTAAAAACAGAACTACCATATGACCTGGCAATCCCACATCTGGGTATACAACTGGATAAAACCATTAATTCAGAAAGATGTATGCACACCATTGTTCACTGCAGCACTACTTACAACAGGTAGGACATGTGTGTGTTAGTCTCTCAGTCGTGCCTGACTCTTTGTGACCCCATGGACTATAAACCACCATGGACTATAAACCAGGTTCCTCTGTCTATGGGATTCTCTGGGTAAGAATAATGGAGTGGGTTACCAGTTGCTCCTCCAAGGGATCCTCCCGATCCAGGGATCAAACCAGGGTCTCCCACATTGCAGGGAGATTCTTTACCATCTGAACCACCAAGGAAGCCTAGCTAGGATATGGAAGCAACCTAAACATCCATCAGCAGAGGAATGGGTAAAGAAGATGCAATACATACATATAACTAAATATTATTCAGCTGTAAAAAGGAAGGAAATTGTGCCACTTGCAGAGATGTGGATAGACCTAGCCACTCACAGAGAATGAAGTAGAAAGAAAAAAGCAAATGTCATTTAGTATCACTTCTATATGGAACCTAGAAATTGATACAGATGAACTTAATTATAAAGTAGAACTAGAGACACAGATGTAAACAAACTTATGGATACCAAGGGGGGAAAGAGGGGTAGGATGAACTGGGAGGCTGGGATTGACATATATACTACTATGTATAAAATAGATAACTAAAGAGAACCAATTGTACAGCTCAGGGAACTCGTGCTCTGTGGTAACCTAAATGGGAAGGGAATTCAAAAAAGAGGGCATATATGTATAGCTTATACATTTTTCTATACAGCAGAAACTACCACAATATTGTAAAGCAACTCAGTTGAGTTCAGTTCAGTTGCTCAGTCATGTCTGACTCTTTGCGACCCCATGAATCGCAGCATGTCAGGCCTTCCTGTCCATCACCAACTCCCGAAATTCACCCAAACTTATGTCCATCGAGTTGGTGATGCGATCCAGCCATCTCATCCTCTGTCGTCCCCTTCTCCTCCTGCCCCCAATTCCTCCCAGCATCAGGGTCTTTTCCAATGAGTCAACTCTTCGCATGAGGTGGCCAAAGTACTGGAGATTCAGCTTCAACATCAGTCCTTCCAATGAACACCCAGGTCTGATCTCCTTTAGGATGAACTGGTTGGATCTCCTTGCAGTCCAAGGGACTCTCAAGAGTCTTCTCCAACACCACAGTTCAAAAGCATCAATTCTTCGGTGCTCAGCTTTCTTCACAGTCCAACTCTCACATCCATACATGACCACAGGAAAAATCATAGCCTTGACTACACGGACCTTCATTGGCAAAGTAATGTCTCTGCTTTTTAATATGCTGTCTAGGTTGGTCATAACTTTCCTTCCAAGGAGTAAGTGTCTTTTAATTTCATGGCTGCAATCACCATCTGCAGTGATTTTGGAGCCCAAAAATAAAGTCTGACACTGTTTCCACTGTTTCCCCATCTATTTCCCAGGAAGTGATGGGATCAGATGCCATGATCTTAGTTTTCTGAACTTTCAACTTTCATCAAGAGGCTTTTTAGTTCCTCTTCATTTTCTGCCATAAGGGTGGTGCACTAGGGATGTACAAAATGATAAATATAATCAACACTGCTGGATGTTACAGATGAAAGTTGTTGACAGCAAATTATAAGAGTTCTCATCACAAGAAAAAAAAATCCTATTTCTTTAATTCTATGTCTATATGGGATGAAGGATATCACAGCAAGTTTAGTGAGCATCCTTTATCTCATATAGACATACTTTAATGATGTATATAAATTAAATATTGTGCTATACACTGAAAACTTATCCAGTGTTGTATGTCAAGGAAGGAAGCGAGGGAGAGAAAGAAAGAGAGAGAGAAAGAAAAAGAGAGAGAAAAAGAAAGAAAGGGAGGGAGGGTTGGAAGAAGAAAAGGGGTAGATAAACTATGTTCATAGATTGGAAGACTAAACACAGAATTGCAGAAATCCTAGAATATACTCAGCAAACTTGAAAAAAGGATGGTGAGACAACTTAATTATCTGTTTTCAAGATGGTGTCATACTAGCATAAAGGTTTAGCAAATAGATTAATGGAACAGAATAAAGTCCTCAGAGATAGAATCAATAGCATTAGGGTGCCGGGACAATTTCATCAAATGATACCAATTAATAGATATCCATTTGGGAAAAAAACTGAACCTTCACCCTTATCTCAGACGATGTGTTAACAACAGATCCTAGATCTCAGTGTAAAACTTAAACTGACAAATCAGTATACAGAATGAATTAAGAATTTCCATTAAGTGATATGAACAAAAACCAAAAGGATACAGTGACAGACTACAATATTGTTTCCAATTATTCACTTCTCTTTCTATAGGAGGATTTTACTTCCTTGCCATTTACAGCAGTGTTGGCCATTTGATCTGCTGTGGCCAATGAAATGAGTAGAAATGAGCGTGACGTTTCTGAACCAAAACTTTAGAGTCATCTTTTTCTCAATGCCGTAAGACCCAGGCAGTAGCTTCTCCTCCAGCCTGGGTCTCAGAAGTAAGACATGAAGCAAATCTGAGCAGATCTGTAGCTGACATGTAACTGAATAAAAAAATGTTTGTTGTTATAAACCACTTAAGTTCTGCAGTGATTTGTTTTTGTAGCATAATTTGTCACAAGCTAACTATTATAGGACTGAACCAACAATTCACAGTAAACCCCAAAAACCTATAAACATGGCTAAAACAGAAAAAGTTTATTTTTATCACGTAACTATAAATCAGGAAGGAGGTAGCCCAAAGCTCTTATCTAACCTATGAACTACATGATGTCACAAATGTCCTGAGCTCCCCCAATTTTGTACTCTGCCATTCTTAGCTTGTAGTTTCATTCTCATGGTTGTAAAATGGCTGTAACAGCTCCAGACTGTACCCCTGTTATATCTCATTATGCTGATCTAGATCACATAGCTATCAGTACCTTCACGGGGAACTGGAGAACTTTTTTCACCTTTTAAAGTTTCCATAGTTGAACAGGAAGAAAGAAAAGATTTAAAAACAAAGGTTGGGTCAGCACACATAGAGTGTGTGGCACAGATGCCACTTCCACTTACTAGACTAGCAGAAGGGCCTGGAAATGAGCTGAAGTGCTGTATTACTGGTGGGAAGTATAATCTAAAACAATAATTTCATTATTTTAAAGTATTTGTTCATGTTGAAGATATCATAGGCCTAGAAAACCTACTTTTATATATATATACTTATATAAACTTATAATCTATATGTATTCTTATATAATATATATTTACTTTTATATTTAAATGAGGTATAACAAGGCCAATTTATTTCTTTTGATAAACTAAAAATGTGTGTGTTAATTACTAGTCATGTCCAACTCTTTGAGACCCTATGGATGGTAGTCTGCCAGGCTTCTCTCTCCACGGGATTCTCCATGCCACAATACTGGAGTGGGCTGCCATGCCTTTCTCCAGGGGCTCTTTCCAACCCAGGGACTCTTCCCAACCCAGGGAAAACCCACATCTCCTGCATTATAAGCAGATTCTTTACCCACTGAGCCATCAGGGAAGCCTAGACTAAAAGTGTCAAGAGTACATTTATGTATGAAAAGTAGTTCTGTGGAATTTTTATTTCCATAAATAAGCAAATATATATATATATATATACACACACAAATAACATGTATATGTGTGTTTATACCAGGTTAGGATAATGTTACTTCTTACCGTGAGTTATGGTTTTAAAAAATTAACAGATATTGTCTTAGGATAACTCCTGACAGGTACACAAAGAGCTCTGTACACTTACGCTTATTTTGTAATTATTTATAATAGCAGGGCTTGGCAACCAGCAGACTCCACTGTACCATAAAACTGGCTGAGTGATTTCACTGTGGATCCCGACCGTACAGTGCTTAGGTCTACTCTTTTAGGCTAAACAGAAGAAGGAAGCTGGGGTAGATGCGACCAGTTAGTACGATTACTTCCACCTAACCCCGTTTCCAGAATGATCCATCACCCTCAGCTGACTGCCCCTGTGCTTCTAGCACACTCTGTTCAGATAGTATACATCCTGTTAGAGGAGCTAAGATGCAGAGAAGGCACAGGATCTGGACAATTTCACTCCACACAAAAATTTTCAAGCTCTGCTATTTCAGTCACATCCATTACTTCTTCGTTCATAGCTACCTGTACCCCCAATCCTTGTATTTTTTGGGTTTCTTCAGCACTAATCAGCCTTCTTGCTTTCTTTCACAATTGTAGAATTAGGTTTGAACTTTGCTCAATCATTTAGCTTTGCTAAATCAGTTGCCTTTTTTGTATTTTTTTTGACGTTTTTCATCTGTTGTTGTCTCCTCTTCTGTTCTTTTTTACTTTAACATAAAATTCTGACAGAACATAAAAGTCATGACATGCATTCATGTTGTTGTGTAACCATCACCATCTCCATCTCCAGACTTTTTCACTTCTCCCAGACTCAGTCTGTTCCCAGCTCACCCTCTCTTCAGCTCCTGGCAACCACCATTCTATTTTCTGTTTCTCTCAAGTTTGTGCTTTTAAAAATTCAATTTTCCAAAACGGAGATCTATCTCCTTCATTCAGTTCTAGGACAAATTCTCTGATCATCTTTGCCTCTTCATTCCTCTGTTCTCTCTTTCCAGAATTTCTGTTATTTGGATAATAGATGTCTTAGCTAGACCTAATTTTTTTAATCTTCCTCTCAACTTCTCTTTACCTTTTTCTTCTACTTTTAGAAAAATTTCCTTAACTTTATCTTCCAACTATTCTACCGTATTTAAATTTTAGCTACTATGTTTTAATTTTCAAGCTCTTTCTTGTCATCTGGTTGTTCCTTTCCCTATAGTATCCTATTTTGGGATCATGGATATAACATCTCATTTCTATGAAGATATTAAAGTCTTTTTAAAAAACTTTTGTAGATTTAACACAGAGATGCCAATTCCCCTGAAACTGATTTATAGTTAATATAATCACAATCAAAATCCTAGCAGGAATTTTTATAGATATAGACAAGTTGAATCTAAATTTTATATGGAAAGGTAGAGAAACCAGAGTAATTAAAACCAATTGTTGGGGAAAATATTAATTGATTTCAAGACTTAAAGCTTCATCGATAAGTGTGGTACTGGCAAAGAAACAGACATACAGATTCATGGAAGAAAAAACAGACTGCAGAAATATATCTGTACAAAAAATTCACTTTTGACAAAGGTGCAAAAGCAATTCAATAGAAAAAAAGAGTTTTGGTTTTAAAAACAAATGGTGTTGGAACAACCAGACATCCATTTGAAAAGAGAAAAAAAAAGAAACAGAACAGAATCATGACCTGAGGTGCAAGGACAACTTACTCTTTTAACTAAAAATGGTTCATGGATCTAAAGGTAAAACTATAAAACTTTAAGAAGAAAACATAGGAGAATTAATACAAAACATTTTTCTATTGGGTTCTACTTCCTTTTTCTAAGTGAAAGACCATTTTAAAATTAGGCTTTTCTGAGGACCGCAAAATTCTTCTATTGTTAAGTAACTACAGCCCTCGATCTAAGAAGGACATTTGTTTAGAATATGGGGACATTTTATTATTTTCCTGTTCCTCAAGGCTGTTCCAATGACTGAATCTAATACAGGGTAAGATATGCTATTACAAAAGAGATTTCAAAAGAAAGTGAACCTATCCCATAGGTACTGTATAGTATACAATTGCATTAAAGATGAAAGATACAATTTCTAATGTTCTTTGTGTTTAATGTCAAACATTAAGAAAAGTCTGGCAAACACTGTGTGATCCACGGGCAGGTCTACAAAGGTATCCTCTCATGATGAATAATTTATAGTTTAGAGTACTACTCTCCCCAAACACTCTACCACAAACTGTTCTAATAACAAAGGGTATTTCTCCCTTTAATCCTTTGAACAAAATGTACTAAACAAAAAGGTAAGGAAGAGAGGTAAGCTGAAAGGAAATATCCACAAGGCACTGTAGTGTTGCTATTAAGTCAAATGACACTGATTAACAGTAAACACAAATTCTAAAAGAAGAATGAACAAAGTCTTTACAACAGGATTTTTTAACTTGCTGATTTTACAAGATAGTTGTATTTCCTTAAAGATCAAGATTCTACAAATGCTTTCCTCCATTACATTCCAGTTTATTTGTATTATCTGGCAGCTATTCCACCCTTCTCTGGTAAAAAAAACAATCCAATTTTTCTGAGGAAAAATTCCACCACAAGCAGGACATGTTCAGATAGGGCTGGCTCTACTCTCAGTTCAGTTCAGTCGCTCAGTCGTGTCCGACTCTTTGCAACCCCGTGAACCGCAGCACGCCAGGCCTGCCTGTCCATCACCAAGCCCCGGAGTTTACTCAAACTCATGCCCATTGAGTCTGTGATGCCATCCAACCATCTCATCCTCTGTCATCCCCTTCTCCTCCTGCCTTCAATCTTTCCCAATATCAGGGTCTTTTCAAATCAGTCAGTTCTTTGCATCAAATGGCCGAAGTACTGGAGTTTCAGCTTCAGCATCAGTCCTTTCAATGAATATTCAGGACTGATCTCCTTTAGGATTGACTGGTAGGATCTCCTTGTAGTCCAAGGGACTCTCAAGAGTCTTCTCCAACACCACAGTTGCAAAGCATCAATTCTTCAGCGCTCAGCTTTCTTTATAGTTCAACTCTCACATCATGACTACTGGGAAAACCATAGCTTTGACTAGATGGTCCTTTGTTGGCAAAGTAATGTTTCTGCTTTTTAATATGCTGTCTAGGTTGGTCATAACCAACCTAGATAGCTCCTTGCTTCTTCCAAGGAGCAAGAGTCTTTTAATTTCATGGCTGGAGTCACCATCTGCAGGGATTTTGGAGCTCCAAAATATAAAGGCTCAGGGGGATTGCAAGATGGTGGAGGAGTAGGTGGATGTGGAGTCCATCTCTCTCCACGGATACATCAGGAATACACGTTAAGACACAGAAGTGCATGCGGAACACCAGCTGAGAGTGGAGAGTAGGACCTGACCAGTAGAAAAGAACATACAGACCCACACAAAACTCAGTAGGATGAAGGAACTAGTGGGGAAGAAATGGAAATGTTTGTTAGTAGGACTGGACCTGCCCTCGGCAGGTGGGGGAACTGAAGCAGGGGTCTGATCCCCCCATCGGGCAATTGTCTGAGTCAGAGGAGAAACATTTAAGGCTGAGAGGGAAACAGCTGATCTGTGGCAGCCTAAATAGAATGAGAGTCAGAAAGTCCTTGCCACAGCCATACAGACCCTGGACGGCACAGTTGCTGGGGGCTGGAGTTTAGGGATTGTGGAGCAATCCCAGGGCGAGGGCTGCTGTTGACTGTGGAGAGAGATCGAGGGGATGTGAGGGAGGAGACTGTGGTGGGAAATGCTCGGGGAGGAAAGCTGGGCAGCCATGGAAGCAAGGCGATACTGCTGAGTCATGCATAGGGGGTGGAAGCATCCCCATAGCCTCTCCCTGCACAAGCCAGCATCAGCAGCTGAACAACAGAGAGGCTGGCCTGTCAAAAATCTGACCCACTCAACTACAGAGTAGGACCCCACCCACGGTGCTCCTTTAAGTGCCTGATGTGCTGATCTACAGAGTAGGACCCCAGGCGGGGGGGCCCCTCCATGGGCCTGGTGGGCCAAACAACAGAGAAGGACCCCAGGCAAGATGCCCTGTAAGTGCCTGAATGGGCGGAGCTGTAGAGAAAGACTGGCCAAAGAGGCCTAATCGCCAGCTACAAGAGGCTGGAAAAAAGACTGAGAGGGCCATAACTCTGGCGGTGGAGGCAGTCCATGTCTCTGCACACTTGGCGCTGCCAGGGTCCTTGCAAGCCTAGCAGCTGCGCTACCTTCATGCTCAACTCTCACTGGGGCAGAGCTGCCACAGGCAAAAAAAATCTTGCGCCCATGAGCGCAGGGTAGCTTTGGTCCTGTCTGACTCGTTGCGACCCTGTGGATTGTGGCCTGCCAGGCTTCTCTGTCAGGGAGGGGGGTTCTCTAGGCAGGCATACTCAAGTGTATTGGCCAGTACTGGTTTCCATGCCCTTCTAGAGCACTATATCTCCTGCTGCCCCAGCCGCCAACTCCCCTGAGTACCTGGTGCCGCCAGAACCCCTGCAACCCCAGCAGCCGCACCATCTCCACACCTGGCCTTCACAGGGGCAGACCCGTCTTCCAGGGCAGCCTCAGGAGCAAACCCCAGTGGACATATCCAGAAGTGGGCCAGGGGCAGTGTGACTAAGGAAGAAGACCCAAAACCCTCCCACCAGCTGGACAAGCTACAGATTAAATTCACATAATCAACTAGGCAGACTGTGTGTCTATGGACTATATAAAAGGTCACTGAGAGCTCCGACAAAAGAAAATGCACTAGTTCTGATAGCTGTGGACACTGGAGGCAAGAACACAGAGGGGTAGGAGCAGATTAGAATCTGAGCTGCCCCCACAGCAGGCAAGAGACCAGCACAGTGCTGGGCATCCTAGGGAGGTGAGGTGGACTGTGACTCCCTGCAAGGGAAAGGACTCTGACAGCAGTGACTCAAGAAAAACACTTATTATGATGATGTTCTGACTTCACCTGTAGATTCTTTTAGATTTTTTTTTCTCCCCACCGCCCCCCTCCGTTCTAGTTGACAATTTTATTGGCACCATGAAATCTAACTAAGGTTTTGAGCTTTCATTTTTCTTTTTTTTCTCAGTCACATTTTTTATTGTTGTTATAAATCTCTGCCTCTACATTGGGCTTTTGCAGTTCTGGGGAGTTGTTTTACTTTTTTTTTTCTTTTTTCTTAATTTTAATTTTTAATTTTTTAAGCCTATTATTATTTTTTCTAAATTTATTCCTTTCTTTGCTTTTCCTACTGTTCCTCTTGCAGTTAATCTTTAATATACATAAACGTTCTTTATCTACCTCTATTTAACTTTGCATAGCTATTCTTTCTTTTCTTTCTTACTTTTAGTCTCAACATATTTGTTAGTTTTATTTTCATTGTTTTATACCCCAATTGGCACCTTGCTTTAGTTTTGTTTTCCAGTTTGTGCTTTAGATCGTTTTGTTCTGGTAGACGTAACTTTTGGTTCCTTTTGTTCACCAGGTCAATCTACTGCACCATATTTTTGTTGGACTGTTTTGATTTTGCTTATGGGTGTATATATATGTGTGTATATTCAGTCACTTTTTATTGTTATTATAAACCTCTGCATTTACATTGGGCTTTTGCAGTTCTGTGGAGTTTTCCTTTTTTTCCCTTCTTTCTTTCTTCTGTTTTTTTAAATCTTCTCTTTTTATAATTTTAACGTTTAATTTTTTTAAACCTATTATATTTTTTCTACATTATTCCTTTGTTTGCCTTTCCTACTGTTCTTTTCTCCTTGCTGCTGCTGCTGCTGCTGCTGCTGCTGAGGCTACGTGGCTTCAGTCATATCTGACTCTGTGCGACCCCACAGATGGCAGCCCGCCAGGCTCCTCTGTCCCTGGGATTCTCAGGCAGGAACACTGGAGTGGGTTGCCATTTCTTCCTCCTTTCCCCTTGCAGCTAATCTTTAATATATATAAATCTTCTTCATCTACCTCTATTTAACTTTGCATATCTAGTCTTTCTTTTCTTTTCTTTCCTCTCAACATATTTGTTAGTTTTGCTTTCACTGCTTTATTCCCCACTTGGCACCTTGCTTTAGTTTCATCTTCCGGTTTGTGCCTTAGTTTTATTCTTAACTGGTAAATATAATTTTTGATTTCCTTTGTTCGCCTGGTCAATCTATTGTACTTTATTTTTGTTGGACGGTTTTGACTTTGTGTATATGTGTATATTCCATTATTTAATTATTATTTGCCTGATTTTGGAACTGACATTTGTCTGGGGTTCATCTTTGGTTTCTCATTTTTGGATATTTGTTTTAATCTCACTTAATGCCATAACAAATCACTTGTGGAATCTTCATTCCTGACCAGAGATCGAGCCTTGAGCCTTTGGAGTAGGAGCAGTGACTCCAAGACCCTAGACTACCAGAAAACTAACTCTAGGGGGTATCAAATAGTGAGAACTCACACAAAGGAAACCACTGGAATACAAGACCCGGCATCACCCAGCCACCAGTAGCACCCTGTGCAGGGTGCCTCATCTAAACAACAAACAAAACAAAAAAACCACCCAATCGTCAGCAGACAGCATTACCACCTCACTCAGCCTTGCCCCTCAGAGGAAAACCAAACAAACAAAGGCTCAGCACAAATCTCACCCTAAAAGAAGCTTACACAAACCACTCGACCAACCTTAGGAAGGCAGAAACCAAAAGGAAGAAAGAATGCAACCTTGAAGCCTCGGACTAGCAGGCCTCAAACACAAAAAGTTAAAAAAAAAAAAAAAAAAAGGCCAAGAAATACTACACAAATGAAGGAACAAACTAGAAACACAGAAGTTGAAATAAATGAAGAGGAAATAGGCAAACTACCTGAAAAAGAATTCAGAATAATGATAGTAAAGGTGATCGAAAACCTTGAAAACAAAATGGAGAAAATGCAAGAATCAATTAACAAAGACCTAGAAGAATTAAAGAATAAACATGCAGAGACTAAACAACACGATTACTGAAATTAAAAATACTCTAGAAGGAATCAATAGCAGAATATCTGAAGCAGAAGAATGAATCACTGAGCTGGAAGATAAAACGCTACAAATAACTTCTGAAGAGCAGAATAAAGTAAAAAGAATGAAAAGGATTGAGGACAGTCTCAGAGACCTCTGGGACAATATCAAGCACACCAACATTTGAATTATAGGGGTCCCAGGACAAGAAGAGAAAAAGAAAGGGTATGAGAAAATTTTTGAAGAGATTATAGGTGAACATTTCCTCAACATGGAAAAGGAAATAGTCAATCAAGTCCAAGAGGCATAAAGAGTCCCATACAGGATAAACCTAAGGAGAATCATGCCAAGAAACGTACTAATCAAACTAAAAAAAGACTAAACACAAAGAGAGAATATTAAAAGCAGCAAGGGAGAAGCAACATATATAAGGGAAACCGCATATGCTTAACATAAGACAAACACTAACAGACATAAAAGGAGAAATTGACAGCAACACAATAGTAGTAGGAGACTTTAACACCCCCCTCACACCAATGGACAGATCTTCAAAACAGAAAATAAGGAAACACAAGTCTTAAACGATACATCAGATGAGATGGATCTCATTGGTATCTTCAGGACATTCTATCCAAATGCAGAAGAATACACCCTCTTCTCAAGTGCACATGGAACATTCTTCAGGATAGACCACATCCTGGGTCACAAATCAAACCTCAGTAAATTTAAGAAAATTGAAATCGTATCAAGCATCTTTTCTGACCACAACACTTTGAGACTAGATATCAATTACAAGAAAAAAAAAAAAAACTGTAAGAAACACAAACACATGATTAAACAACATGTTTCTAAATAACCAACAGGTTACCGAGGAAATCAAAAGGGAAATAAAAAAATTTCTATAAAGAAATGACAATGAAAACACAACTTAAAACCTATGGGATGCAGCAAAAGCAGTCCTAAGAGGGAAGTTTATAGCAATACAATCCTACCTCAAGAAACAAGAAAAACACCAAACAGACAACCTAACTTTACAGCTAAAACAACTGGAAAAAGAAGATCAAAAAACCCCCAAAATTGGAAGGAAAGAAATCATAAAGATCCAAGCAGAAATAAATGAAAAAAGAAATGAAAGGAACAATAGTAAAGATTAATAAAACTAAAGCTGGTTCTTTGAGAAGATAAAAAATTGACACACCTTTAGCCAGATTCATCAAGAAAAACAGACGAATCAAATCAACAAAATTAGAAATGAAAAAGGAGGGGTTACAACAGACAATGCAGAAATACAAAGGACTGTAAGAGACTATTATGAACAACTGTATGGCAATAAAATGGGTAAACTGGAAGAAATGGACAGATTCTTAGAAAAGTTCAATCTTCCATGACTGAACCCGGAAAAAGTAGAAATTATAAACAACCCAATTAAAAGCACTGAAATTGAAGCTGTGATCAAAAATCTCCCAAAAAACAAAAGTCCAGGACCAGATAGCTTCACAGGACAATTCTATCAAACATTTAGAGAAGAGTTAATGCCTATCCTTCTAAAACTCTTTCAAAAAATTGCAGAGGAAGGAACACTTCCAAACTCATTCTATGAGGCCACCAGCACCCTGATACCAAAACCAGACAAAGACAGCACACAAAAAAGAAAACTACAGGCCAATGTCACTGATGAACATAGATGCAAAAATCATCAACAAAATTTTAGCGAACAGAATTCAGCAACACATCAAAGTGCTAATACACCACGATCAAGCTGGGTTTATTCCAGAAATACAAGGATTCTTCAATATATGCAAATCATCAATGTGATATACCATATGAACAAACTGAAAGATAAAAACCATATGATAATCTCAACAGATGTAGAAAAAGCCTTTGACAAAATTCAGCACCTATTTATGATTAAAACTCTTCCAAAATGAGCATAGAAGGAACCTACCTCAACACAGTAAAGGCCATATATGATAAGCCTACAGCAAACATTATTCTCAATGGTAAGAAACTGAAAGTATTATCCCTAAGATCAGGAACAAGACAAAGGTATCCACTTTTACCACTATTATTCAACATAGTTCTGGAAGTGCTAGCTACAGCTAGGACTGTATCAGAGAAGAAAAGAAATAAAAGGAATCCAGATTGGAAAAGGAGGAATAATGCTCTCACTCTTTGCAGATGACATGATACTGTACATAGAAAACCCTAAAGATAGTATCAGAAAACTACTAGAACTAATCAGTGAATTTAGCAAAGTTGCAAGATACAAAATCAATACACAGAAATCACTTGCATTTCTATATAGTAACAATGAAAGATCAGAAAGAGAAATTAAGGAATCAATCCCATTCACTATTGCAACAAAAAGAATTAAATATCTAGGAATAAAGTTACCTAAGGAGACAAAAGAACTGTACACAGAAAATTATAAGACACTAATGAAAGAGATCAAAAATGACATAAACAGATAGAGAGATATTCCATGTTCCTGGGTAGGAAGAATCAATATTGTGAAAATGACTATACTACCAAACACAATCTACAGATTCAGTGTGATCCCTATCAAATTACCAATGGCATTTTTCACAGAACTAGAATAAAAAACTTCACAATTCATATGGAAACACAAAAGACACCAAACAGCCAAAGCAGTCCTGAGAAAGAAGAATGGAGCCGGAGGAATCAACCTGCCTGACTTCAGATTATACTACAAAGCTGTCATTAAGACAGGATGGTACTGGCACAAAAACAGAAATATAGACCAATGGAACAAGATAGAAAGCCCAGAAATAAACCCATGCACCTATGGGTACCTTATTTTTGACAAAGGAGATAATGGGGCAAAGACAGCCTCTTCAATAAATGGTGCTGGGAAAACCGGACAGCTACATGTAAAAGAATGGAATGAGAACACTTCCTAATACCGTACACAAAGATAAACTCGAAATGGATCAAAGACCTAAATGTAAGACCAGAAACTATGAAACTCTTAGAGGAAAACACAGGCAGAACATTCAATGACATAAATCAAAGCAAAATCCTCTATGACCCACCTCCTTAGAGTAACGGAAATAAAAACAAAAGTAAACAAGTGGGACCTGATTAAACTTAAAAGCTTTTGCACAGCAAAGGAAACTATAAGCAAGGTGAAAAGACAACCCTCGGAATGGAAGAAAATTAGAGAAATGCACAATGAGATATCACTTCATATTGGTCAGAATGGCCGTCATCAAGAAGTCTACAAACAGTAAATGCTGGAGAGGCTGTGGAGAAAAAGGAAGGCTCTTGCACTGTTGGTGGGAATGTAAATTGATACAGCCACTATGGAAGACGGTATGGAGATTCCTTTAAAAACTAGGAATAAAACCACCTTATGACCCAGCAACCCCACTCTGAGGAAACCAGGGTTGAAAAAGACACATGTATCTCATTGTTCATTGCAACACTATTTACAGTAGCTAGAACATGGAAGCAACCTAGATGTCCATCAACAGATAAAAAAGAAGTTATGGTATGTATACACAATGGAATATTACTCAGCCGTATAAAGGAATGCATTTGAGTCAGTTCTGATGAGGTGGATGAACCTAGAACCTATTATACAGAGTGAAGTGAGTCAGAAAGAGAAAGATAAATATTGTATTCTAATGCACATATACGGAATCTAGAAAAATGGTTCTAAACAATTTACTTACAGGGCAGCAATGGAGAAACAGACAGAACTTATGGACATGGGGAGAGGGGAGAAGAGGGTGAGATGTTTGGAAAGAGTAACATGGAAACTTACATTACCACATGTAAAATAGATAGCCAACAGGAATGTGCTGTATGGCTCAGCAAACTCAAACAGGGGCTCTGTATCAGCCTAGAGGGCTGGGATGGGGAGGAAGATGGGGGGGAGGTTCAAAAGGGATGGGATATATGTATACCTGTGGCTGATTCATGTTGAGGTTTCACAGAAAACAACAAAATTCTGTAAAGCAATTATTCTTCAATAAAAAAAATAAATTAAAAAAAAAATAATAAAGGCTCTACCCTAGTAGTAAGCATAAGGCCCCAATCTGGCTAATCAATGTTTTTTATTCTCCTATCCACAGTGAACAGTTCTTGCAAAGTGGACCACTGACTTAATTCCAGGGCTTCTGTTGGAGGGACCAAGAAAGAAGTGTTTCCTTCTGCATCTGAACAAAGAATGTGTGAGTCATCGTGTTTTCTGTCACGTATTTCCCCCACTGGCCCACAGCTATCTGGATTAAGGATGAACATCTGACCCAAAGTGAAACTCCTAGCAAGCCAGCAGCCTATTACAAGGTCTGGTTCAAGAATTCTACTCAAAAGCAGGTCCTATACTAGATAGTAACTAATTTAACCAAATCCTCTCTTTTACAGAATTTGAAGGTATTGAGAGGGAAAACATGAATTAACTGCACTTTCATACTTCATTATTTCTCCTCAACCCTCCACAATTCTTCCCTGCAAAAAGACCTATCTGCTCAGGACCTACCCTTTTCTCATAAACAAAACAAGCACATGGAAGGAATTCTTTCATCTTCTCATAGTCAAGTTTATAAACCAACTTGCATTCATTTTTTTCTTTTCTTCCTGTTAGAATGAAAGCGCATGCATCGCTTACAAAGCAAAGGTAAATGACCTACTTATACTATGAATTCCTTGCTTTTTAAAAACATTTTCTTCTTTTCCAAAAACTATATTCTTTCATTTACCTTATCCCATTCATAGGCCAGCAGTTCCCCAGAATTGAGGGACAATATATGCCCTGATCACCTATCAACATGCAAACATGCTCATTATTTTCCACTTTAAAAAATCTGCTTCTTAAAGGATGGTCTTCTCAATAATGCTTGGTCAATGACATCTACGTGGGGGAAAAAAGAAAAAAAGCAACCTTGAAATCTACCTAAAATCTCACACAAAACTGAAATTCCAAATGAATGGCAAATCAAAATGTGAAAGGCAAAATAATAATTCTTTCAGAAAAAAACTGTGGGGGAACACATTTATAACTAGGAGAAGCAGAGATATTTTAAACAAGATACTGTTAACAGTAGTTTATTTCATGTATGTCACTGTCTTCCCCCATAATTGTTTCAAATCTCTGCATTTATAAGGATGTAATGCATAATCAGGTTTTTTCCTCTGCCACAATCATTTCCTTCCCACTCTCTTGCAGAAAAACCACTACCTTGAAGTTGGTTTTTCTAAATATATGCAATAACCTAGCTATTCATCAGTAGAACAGATAAACGGTGGTTAGTCATACAATGGAATACTGAGTAGTAGCTAAAACATACCAAAAAATCTGCACGATCATTATCTAAAGAAGTGGGTTTTTTTTAATCCAATCAAAATGTAAACTTGTGGCTAAGTATAGTTTTATACTTCTTTATATTTCCCACAGATATGAGTGTCTGTATTTTCCAAATCCAAACTTAAGAGTCAGGTAGAACAATTTAAAGCCCAAATACAATACTTGAAAATACTTATCCTGGATTTTCTGAGAGGTGTATAGTGTACCCAAAAGCAACAGAGCAAGTGAATATAAGAGTAAACAATCTGTATCTAATTTATCCATTGTGTTCATTATAAGAATAGCTGTCAGCTGGGACTCAGTTCATCATACATAGGCATTTCAGCAGCCTTTTACACTAACTTCGAAACTTCTAGACAAAGTATGAAACTTAAAAACTTCCTGCCCCCTCCTGATGTTTTTTTCCATTTGCAAGGAGCCCAACTGGTGTTATATTTCTAATTTTTGTCTACTCCAAGGATATAAACAAATCTGGAGAGAAAAAATTGGATATGCTTACTGTTTTTACCTCTCAACTTGTCAGAACTCAGGGAAGAAACAGAAGTGCTTCCAAGCGTCACTCAACAAAACATTTTCTTAAAGAAGGTGCGAAACATAAACTTTACCCCTTTTAACAAAGGATCATTAGCACTGATCTTCATGAAAATGAAATTTCAGAAAATGACTACAAAATTGCATTATATAAAAACTATAAAGAATAAAATTCCAATTGATGGATTCACTTTGCTGTTCTTTGGCAAAATGTAACTTACAGGCTTAAGACTGTAAATTTCAAATAATGCTATTAATGAAACTAACAACTCAAACAATACATGTACAGAAGTCAACTGAAAAAAAATGCCAGAAGCCTAGGTCTATAAGGAAAAGCTCATGAAAACACCTAGTCTTATGGTTTAACCTATACTACAATCCCACCTGCATTTTATAGTAAAGAAATACGGGAGTTTAATTATTTGGGGAAGGCCTTATGGTACATTTAGAAAAATCTGAAGACAAGCTTCAGTTTGAATCCTGGCTCTGACACTTACTAGCTTATAAGCTACTTAAAATGTTTGAGATTTTTTTCCCCCATATGTAAAACAGATAATTAAGCCTCCATTGCTGGGCTATTATAAAACAGAGTGACAACATATATAAAATACATTCAATATTTTCTAAATAGTAGGAATTCAGCAAATGTACCTGGAGGAGGAAAGGGGAACCCACTTCAGTATTCTTGCCTGGGAAATCCCATGGACAGAGGAGCCTGGTGGGCTATATAGTCCACAGGGTTGCAAAAATGAGTTAGACATGACTGGGTCACTGAGCATGCATGTGCTGTATAATGTAGCCATCATCATCATCATTACTAACTTGCCTAGAATCACACAGCTATATCTAGTTCCAAAAACTTGTTTCCTTCTTTAAAAATGCTTAATAAAATTTTATACAGAGTATAAAAATTGGAAAATACATAGAAAAAGATAAAGAAGAAAATTAAAAGATCACTGTTACCCTTAAACCCTGTAATAATTACTGTTAACATATTGGCATATTTTCCTTCTGTATGTACAGAGCCTTCTTTTAAGTCCAGAACTGGATCATGATGTAAAAATAAAGGTGAAATTCTTTCTTTTGCACTTAATTTTTATCATGAGCACTTCCTCATTTGATGAACACATAATTTTGATATGAAACAGAGATAATTGGGCTTCCCAAGTGGTACCAGTGCTAAAGAACCCACCTGCCAATGCAGAAGACATAAGAGACACAAGTTCGATGCCTGGGTTGGGAAGATTCTCTGAAGAAGGGCATAGCAACCCACTCTAGTATTCTTGCCTGGAGAATCCCATGGACTAAGGAGCCTGACAGGCTACAGTTCATAAGGTCGCAAAGAATTGGACATGACAAGACCGAGCACGCACGCGCATAGATAATAAATTAGTCCTTTCTCTATTGTTTTATATTCAGCTCAGTTCTAAGTCGGGTCTGACTGTTTGTGACCTGAGACTGCAGCACGCCAGCCTCCCTGTACATCACCAACTCCTGGACTTTACTCAAACTCATGTCCATCAAGTCGATGATGCCATCCAACCATCTCATCCTCTGTTGTCTCCTTCTCCTGCCCTCAATCTTTCCCTGCATAGGGTCTTTTCAAATCAGTCAGCTCTTCGCATCAGGTGGCCAAAGTATTGGAGTTTTAGCATCAGTCCTTCCAATGAATATTCAGGACTGATCTCCTTTAGAATGGACTGGTTGCAAGGAGATCTCCTTGCAGTCCAAGGGACTCTCAAGAGTCTTCTCCAGCACCACAGTTTGAAAGCATCAATTCTTCAGCACTCATCCTTCTTTATAGTCCAACTCTCACATTCATACGTGACTACTGGTAAAACCATAGCTTTGACTAGATGGACCTTTGTTGGTAAAGTAATGTCTCTGCTTTTTAATTTGCTAAGTTGGTTCTAACTTCACTAGTATGGATAAGCTTATGTACACCTTTGAAGCTATGTTCTTACCCCCCACAAGAGGTCTTAAGCCATGCGGCAGTATCTGTTTTCTCAGCAAAGTTCCTACTATTATTATACATGTTGACATTCAAGTCTTGGTTTGTATCTGGAAGAAAGATCTGTTTATACTTTACATATCTTTAGCTATTGACACAGAATCTTAGCATTAAGTACATTCCGTTGCCATAGCAACAAAATAAAGGTTAAGGGCTTCCCTGTGTCTACTGTCTGCTGTGCAAGCCAGACACCCAGACTGAGACTGGAAATTCTTCAACAGCAGAGACAAGAACGTGAATCCTATGTATTTGACTTAACGTTTTTGAATTCACTTTATATTCCATATATCTTAGTGAAGTAATGAAAGACAGAGGACTATAACAACCTTTAATACCTAAAAAAGACATGAAAAATTCATATTTGAGCCACCAATGTCTCCCTGTATCCTGAAGAAATGGCAACAGGATAACCCTAAGTGCTTCAGTGACACTTTTTCAAATTGAAAAGTTAGGCAGGATTTAAAACATGATATGACAGTAGGGCACAATATTTGAATTGAAATATCTACAGTGTATGACTTCCACAGCAATACAATCCAAGTCTTGCTGGGCTTGAGACAAAGAGGGCAAGGTACCTCTGTGGGATCTAACTGCTCCAATTAAGGTAGTTAGTAAGCATCGGCTACACAAAAACACTAGAACCTACAAAATACTCAAAAATTGAATCGGGACCAAGTACCCTCCATTCTGGTTTACAAGGAGGAATAGGTATCGACCATTCTTGCTAAGTCACTTCAGTCGTGTCCGACTCTGTGCGACCCCATAGACGGTAGCCCACCAGGCTCCCCGTCCCTGGGATTCTCCAGGCAAGAACACTGGAGTGGGTTGCCATTTCCTTCTCCAATGCAGGAAAGTGAAAAGTGAAGTTGCTCAGTTGTGTCCGGCTCTTAGCGACCCCATGGACTGCAGCCTACCAGGCTCCTCCGCCCATGGGATCTTCCAGGCAAGAGTACTGGAGTGGGGTGCCACTGCCTTCTTCGATCGACCATTCTTGGAGAACATTAAAGAATCTACAGTATAAAGTTATAAATCATGATGCAGAGTCATCTAAAAGCAAGCTCCATATCCAAATATAATAATGACTGTTAGGAAACTCCACTTTCAATGACAGTGATGAAAAATTCATGTTTTCAGTTCAGTCCAGTCGTTCAGTCATGTCCAACTCTTTGCGACCCCATGAACCGCAGCACGCCAGGCCTCCCTGTCCATCACCAACTCCCAGAGTCCACCCAAACCCATGGCCATCGAGTCGGTGATGCCATCCAACCATCTCATCCTCTGTCGTCCCCTTCTCCTCCTGCCTTCAATCTTGCCCAGCATCAGGGTCTTTTCCAATGAGTCAACTCTTCACATCAGGTGGCCAAAGTATCGGAGTTTCAGCTTCAGCATCGGTCATTCCAATGAACACGCAGGACCGACCTCCTTTAGAATGGACTGGTTGCATCTCCTTGCAGTCCAAGGGACTCTCAAGAGTCTTCTCCAACACCACAGTTCAAAAGCATCCATTCTTCGGTGCTCAGCTTTATTTATAGTCCAATTCCCACATCCATACGGAATCTACATGACCACTGGAAAAACCATAGCCTTGACTACACGGACCTTTGTTGGCAAAGTAATGTCTCTGCTTTTTAATATGCTGTCTAGGTTGGTCATAACTTTCCTTCCAGGGAGTAAGCGTCTTTTAATTTCATGGCTGCAGTCACCATCTGCAGTGATTTTGGAGCCCAGAAAAATAAAGTCAGCCACTGTTTCCCCATCTATTTGCAATGAGGTGATGGGACTGGATGCCATGATCTTAGTTTTTTGAATGTTGAGCTTTAAGCCAACTTTTTCACTCTCCTCTTTCACTTTCATCAAGAGGCTCTTCAGTTTGTCTTCACTTTCTGCCATCAGGGTGGTGTCATCTGCATATCTGAAGTTATTAATATTTCTCCCGGCAATCCTGATTCCAGCTTTTGCTTCCTCCAGCCCAGTGTTTCTCATGATGTACTCTGCATATAAGTTAAATAAGCAGGGTGACAGTACACAGCCTTGATGGACTCCTTTTCCTATTTGGAACCAGTCTGTTGTTCCATGTCCAGTTCTAACTGTTGCTTTACAGAGGATTAAAAAATGCTCATTTCTCAAAAGAATATATAGACTTAGGAACGACATATGCTAGGGAAGCATGCTGCAATAAAAATCAGTCAAAAAGTAGTTTCAAGTCAAAATAAGAGGCATAGAACATATTTTTAGAAAAGGGAGGAGCAGAAAAATAAGAGCTGGAAGTCAATGGTCTGTAGCCTATTCTAGAAGCACATGATTGTCAGGCACACTTCTCAGAGCATAAGCAAAATAAGCACATAATATAATAAATTCATGCAACAAACATTTATCGAGCATCAACCACATCCCAAGCATGTAGGGGAAATACAGCAGGAACAAAATATTTTTATTCCCATGGGAATATTTTATTTCCATTCCCAGTATTTTATTCCCCATTCCCATGGAGTTTACACTCTGTATTCAATAGTGTAAGGTGTTATTGAAAAAATAGTAATAAAGTCCCGAAGAGGATAGAACTGGGGGATGTAGTAATTTTTCACAGGATGATTAGGGAGGGTGACTTTTAAGATGAAATAGTGAGCCACGTGTTATCTAGGGACAAGAGTATTCCAGGCAGAGGCAACAAGTGAGTGAAAAGAAACATGCCCTGGGTGTTCAAGGAACAGAGAGGAGACCTGTGTGGTGCACAGTGAGGAAGAAAGTGGTAGGATATGAAGTCAGGAGATATAATGGGGGCAGGCACACTGTCTAGGGTCTTGAAGGTCATCATAAACCCTCAGGCTTTTATTTTGGATGAAAAGGGAAGGCACTAGAGGGTTTGGGGGAAAGGAATGAAATGACCTGATTGCTTTAACAAGATCACCCTAGCTGACTGTCTAAGACTAATGGGGGTGGTGCCAAGGCTAGAAGCAGGGAGACTATCCAGAAAGCGGCTGCAATAATCCAAGTAAAAGATGATGACAGCTTGGACTGGAGAGTTAGCAGCAAAGGTAGTGAATACTCAATCAGACTCTGGATTTATTCTAAAAGTAAGAAGACACAGAATTTGCTGACAGATTGGAAATACAGATGAGAGAGAAGGAAAAGACAAGAATGACTTCAGGGTTCTTGGTTTGAACACCAGGAAGAAAGTGGTTATTACTGAGAGGAAGACTGCAAGCAGTGAGGTGACTGGAAAGGAAGGAGATCTGCCTATATCTGAATGGTACACTCAAGAAACCTATTAATGCCAGGTAGGCAAAAGGATACATAAGTCTGAAGCTGAGGAGAGGACTGGAGCTACCATTTAGAAACTGACAAAATACAAGTTGTACTTCTTTTTGTATAAACAATTTAACATTAAAATATAAGCCCGCTGATGCTTTCCACACATTTTTCCAATTTTAAAATGCTGAGATTTCCTTCCTATCTATTCTATTCAATTATAAGTTACTTAAATGCGTTACAGTACAGTTCAGTTCAGTCGCTCAGTCGTGTCTGACTCTTTGCGACCCCATGAATCGCAGCATGCCAGGCCTCCCTATCCATCACCAACTCCCAGAGTTCACTCAAACCCATGTCCATCAAGTCGGTGATGCCATCCAGCCATCTCATCCTCTGTCGTCCCCTTCTCCTCCTGCCCCCAATCCCTCCCAGCATCAGGGTCTTTTCCAATGAGTCAACTCTTTGCATGAGGTGGCCAAAGTACTGGAGATTCAGCTTTAGCATCAGTTCTTCCAAAGAAATCCCAGGGCTGATCTCCTTCAGAATGGACTGGTTGGATCTCCTTGCAGTCCAAAGGACTCTCAAGAGTCTTCTCCAACACCACAGTTCAAATCAGTTCTTCGGTGCTCAGCTTTCTTCACAGTCCAACTCTCACATCCATACATGACCATTGGAAAAACCATAGCCTTGACTAGACGGACTTTTGCTGGCAAAGTAATGTCTCTGCTTTTCAATATGCTATCTAGGTTGGTCATAACTTTCCTTCCAAGGAGTAAGCATCTTTTAATTTCATGGCTGCAGTCACTATCTGCAGTGATTTTGGAGCCCCCAAAAATGAAGTCTGACACTGTTTCCACTGTTTCCCATGAAGTGATGGGACCAGATGCCATGATCTTCGTTTTCTGAATGTTGAGCCTTAAGCCAACTTTTTCGCTCTCTTCTTTCACTTTAATCAAGAGGCTCTTCAATTCTTCCTCACTTTCTTCCATAAGGGTGGTGTCATCTGCATATCTGAGGTTACTGATATTTCTCCTGGCAATCTTGATCCCAGCTTGTGCTTCTTCCAGCCCAGCGTTTCTCATGATGTACTCTGCATATAAGTTAAATAAGCAGGGTGACAGTATACAGCCTTGACGGACTCCTTTTCCTATTTGGAACCAATCTGTTGTTCCATGTCCAGTTCTAACTGTTGCTTTCTGACCTGCATATAGGTTTCTCAAGAGGCAGGTCAGGTGGTCTGGTGTTCCCATTTCTTTCATTCCAATCCCAAAGAAAGGCAATGCCAAAGAATGCTCAAACTACCGCACAATTGCACTCATCTCACACACTAGTAAAGTAATGCTCAAAATTCTCCAAGCCAGGCTTCAGCAATACGTGAACCGTGAACTTCCTGATGTTCAAGCTGGTTTTAGAAAAGGCAGAGGAACCAGAGATCAAATTGCCAACATCCGCTGGATCATCAAAAAAGCAAGAGAGTTCCAGAAAAACATCTATTTCTGCTTTATTGACTATACCAAAGCCTTTGACTGTCTCGATCACAATAAAGTGTGGAAAATAAATGAGTTAAATAGCATACAAAAATGAGACGCCTAAAGTCCAATTAAGGAAAAGTAGTGTAAACAAACGACACCAAGGAGTAAAGAGTGTGAATAAGGAAAAGGCAGGTGGTGAGAGGCATCATGGAGACAGTTTAGCTACATTAAACAGGTCATTGATTTGTGACTGCCACTGCCTGGATTTAAGGGCAGGAAATTCCATATGAAGAGAGGTCACTTTACAATGATACTCTAGGTAGCAGGGGAATGAGAGACACTCCTATGTAAATGGATCGGAACCATTTTTTTCTCGCTCCTATCCACCCTGTACCTGACTGCTAATCTTACATATGTACAATTCTGTGTTTACCTTCTTTTATGAAATAAGATTGGAATTATGGCTAATTTCATTCATTTTAAGCTATTTCATTGTAGACTTTCTTTAGTTTTGGGAGAACTGCTTTTAGATCACTGTGATACACACACATTTATATCCTGAATTTTTAAAACTTAGCATCATAACAAAGAGTTATGGAATTTTAAATACTGCATTAAAATCTAAATTGTAGCAAAATTTTTCATTCATTTTATTATCTCCCCTGTCAGGGCTCCTCATCTAAAGAACTCTGAACACAGAAAATGATTTTCAATGCGGAACTGTTTTTTAAAATTCTCCCAATGCTTGTATACAAATAGTACCATCCCAGAAGCATGAGAGAAATAAGTTAATTCTCTACAATAGATGTCAGAGACACCAGCAGCACCTGGGAACTTGCTGGAAGTGCAAACTCTCAGGTTCTTCCCCCGACTTACTAAATCAGAAACTTTGGGGGTGGGGCCCAGCAATCTACACTCAAGCTCTCCCAGTGACTGATACATGCTAAACTTTGAACATTAAGGCTCAATTCTCTCAAGGAATGTCTGTTGAAAAAGGCTACTAGACCATAAAATCTTGAACATAGAAACCTTATTATGTTTCACTTTTGACTGCCTTATGTAACTAGCATTTAATCCACATTCAGAATTTTGGAATAGTTAAATGAAAAAATCAGAGGTACCCCTCTCTCCAAGTTTCCTTGCTTTTTTACATTCTATGATACCAAGTTACCAGCCCAACCTTTACCCTTCCTTTCTAGTCCTCACTATTCTATAGAACAGGCTATGTCTTTCCAATCAGAATATTATATTTGAACTTTTAAAGTAATTCTGTGGATGCTGCGTCGTCACATTTCACAGCAAGAAAATTCCTTCAGAAGATTATTTCTCCAAAGGCATCAATTTACGGATGAGAAAAATAAATGTGTGGAGCAATCACATGACAAGCACATCCTTAGACACTAAAAGATAAAATTATTACCTTCAGTTAACTTTATCTGGCCTGATTTAAAATAGCTAGTATATTAGATTTAAATAAAGAAAGGTGTTAGAAAGATTGAAAGAATCATCTTTATACCTGGTTTCTGGAAATAAAAATAAATATAACACCAAAATCCATCACTTTATTTATTGGCAACAGAGTGTGCCCTTTTCTCATTCTTTCATCTATACATTAACTATGGGGGGAAAAGATCCCTAACATTAGTAAGAATGCTATTCAGCTACCTAGTGAAATGGCATGCAATGCTTGGCCTCTGCAGGGCACCCAAAGCTGGTACTCTGGGACAACCCAGAGGGATGAGGTGGGAAGGGAGGCGGGAGGGGGACACAGGACGGGGGACACATGTATACTTGTGGCCAATTCATGTTGATGTATGGCAAAAGCCATCACAATATTGTAAAGTAAATACCCTCCAATTAAAACAAATTAATTAACTTATTTTAAAAAATACTAAGTTTCCCAGAAAGGAATCTCAAGACTTTACAGTAACTGTTTCATTCAGGTAATGTGGTAGTTTTTCTGACCAACATTTATCCTCCTGGTTATACTCCACCTAGCACAGAGGCTGCCTAAAGAAAGGAGCTCCTCTGATACTCTGTATCCCAAATTGAAAGCAATTTTAATTGTACTCTCATCTTATTTCACAAGGATTCAGAAATTTATAAGCAACATACTGATAATTAAATAAGGAAGGGGATATAGTGTACTGAAGACAGCCTGGTATACGGACTTTGGAGTCACAAAGATCTTTAGGATTTAAGAGTGTGTGTGTGTGTGTGTGTGTGTGTGCGTGCGCGCGCGTGTTCGAAGATCTATTCAAGTGTTTTTAAGTTTTTTAAAATTGTAGTTGATTTATGACACTTAATTTCAGGTGTATTCAATATTTTTGCAGATTGTATTCCATTATAGGTTACTATAAGATAATAGATGTAATTCCCAGTGCTATACACAGTAAATCTTCCCTGCTAATCCTATTTTTCACATGTACGCGAGGTAAGTTGCTTCAGTTGTGCCTGACTCTTTATGACCCTATCCACTGCAGCCAACCAGGCTCCTCTGTCCATGGGATTCTCCAGGCAAGAATACTGGAGTGGGTTGCCATTTCCTCCTCCAGAGGATCTTCCTGAACCAGGATCAAACCCACATCTCTTACATTGGCAGGTGTGTTCTTTACCACTAGCGCCACCTAGAAGATCCCCTATTTTTACACGGTGGTTTTTACCTGTCAATGCCATACCTCTGATTTACCCCTCCCCACCTCCACTTCCCCCTCTGGCAACCATAAGTTTGTTTTCTGTCTGTTTGTCTTTTGCATATAATTTATTTATATTATGTTTTAGATTCCACATATGAATGATGTCATATAATATTTGTCTTTCTCTGTTTAACGTATTTCACTAAGCATATCCTCTAGGTCCATGCATGTTGGCAATACTATATTTTTATGTCTGAGCAACATTCCATTGTATGTATATATGTATACATATAGAGATACATCCACACTACACCTTAAGCCATTTGTCTGTTGATGGCACCTGCGCTTGCTTCCGTGTCTTAGCTATCATAAATACTGCTGCTGTGAACACCGGGGTGCACGTATCTTTTCAAATTAGTGTTTTTGTTTTTTTTCTGGATATATCCCCAGGAGTGGAATTGCTGGATCATATGACAGTTCTACTTATAGTTTTTTGAGGAACAGGGATTCCCTTTTCTCCACTTCGTATCCAACATTTGTCATTTGTAGACTTTTTCAAGATAAGCCATTCCAAGCAGTGTGATTTGCATTTCTCTAATAGTCAGCAATGCTGAGCATCTTTTCATACACCTGTTGGCCATCTGTGTGTCTTTATAAAAATATCTACTCAAGTCTTCTGCCCACTTTCTGATCAGATTGTTTGTTGTTTGACTATAAGTACAGGGCTTTACTTCTGGGCTCTTATGTTCCATTAATCTGTGTGTTTTTGTGCTAGGATCATTCTGCTTTGATTACTGTAGCTATACAGTATAGACTGAAATCTGGGAGGGTCTTAGCTCCAACTTTGTTCTTTCTTCTCAGGATTACTTTGGCAATTCTGGGTCGTTTGCAGTTCCATATAAGTGTTAGGATTATTTGTTCTAGTTCTCTATGGATTCAAGTTTTAATTCTTATCTGTACTTGCCCTCGTTTGACAGAATAGAAGCCATAATGTTAGCATACTGCCTCATACTGTTGATTATCAAGTCTTTAGTTATTTTAAAATACAGAATTCTTGAAAATAGAAACTATGTTTAATATTATTTCTGTATTCTCCTACATTATATTCAATTAGGTGTTCAATAAACATTTACTGAACTAATATGGGACAGATTTTAATATATCAGATGAATGTCCCACCTAATAGGTGCCCTTGCTTCCAGATTTCAGCCCCCAAAGCATCCCCTTAAGCCAACTAGCTTAAGACAGATCTGCTTTTGTCCAATTCCACTTAAAAACCTTCCAAGGCTTCTAGCCCTTAAGCTGTTAAAGCAAAGTTCCTGCCAATACCAGAATCGATCTCACCATGGTATCTCTCATAACTCAGACCTACCTCTAGACTACTCAAGCTACAGCAATGCTCTTGCCATGCCCCTATAAACCCCTCCTCAGCAGGCTAACTTCTACTGGGCATCCAGGTCTCAGTTTAGAAGCCGTTTTCTCTATCAAGGTCCCTGATCATGGTTCTCCAAGCCTCCACTACCAATTAGGTGTCCTGCCTCCCTAACCTGGTAATACACTCCACCCACCATCTAATACTATAATAAAGTGCTTAACCTGCTTCCCTAATTACGTGGTAAACTTGAGGACAGGATCACACATTCAGTTTTACACCCACCGTTAAGTTCTGGCACATTATCGAGCATAGTGATAAAGTCCTGTGTTCTCAACAACAGTTTCCAATTTGAAAATACCATCATGCTTATTTCCCTGTTTACTTATAAATAACTGGGGACAAAAACAGCTGGCTGACTGATAGATTAAAGAAAAAGATTCTGGGGCCTTATTCTGCCCACATTTACTATGACACAGAAAGCAAAATCAGCATTAATTTTTTTCAAAGAACAGAAAAACTATTTCATGAGTACTTATTACTAATGGGGGACCTGTTTTGTCTTGGTCCCAACCCCAGAGGTTATAGTCATCAAACTGGATTTGATCCTAAAAGAAGCAGAGCCACGGTTGATAGAAGAAGAAACAGAAGCTGCTGCTCAAACTGGAATGCCATCCTAGGACCGAAAGGTGACAAGCACCTGTTACGGACAACTGAAAAGAATGGCAAGTGAGTCTGCATCCCTGACAGGCCAATGGAACCACCACTGGAACCAGCCCTAGGCTTCCCTCTAACTTCTCTTACAGTGGCCCTCCATATCCATGGATAAGAAACCAGCAGACATGGTGGGCTGATTGTAAGGGACTTAAAACATCCGCAGATTTCCGCCTGGGGCCCTGGAAGTAATCCCTGCAGATACAGAAGGATGGCCGTACTTAAGGAAAAGGCCCATCCCCCAGTTTGTTTCTACCACTCTTTCTGATTTCTAGAGCAACTGAAGATGATTTCTGATTGACAGGAAAGACAATACAAGATCAGAAGAAAATTCAGAAAAAAATTTGTATACTCAGAACAGTATAGAGACTAGACTAGAATACTGGAAGCCACAGGGGAAAAGATAGACATAAATAATAATGTGAAAGACCAAAAGAAAATGTGTGGCCAGTGATTGCATAAACTAAGACAAAAAACAGAAGACAGACTGACAAAACATACTGGCAAACAAAGCTAAAGGATTATATCCAAAATGTATCAAAGGCAACCAACAACTCAATAAGGAAAAAATCCAACAGGAAAAAATAAGTACAGTTACGAACAAGCAATTCAAAGACCTGAAAAATCAAAAGGACCAACAATTGAAAAGATGCTCAGCTTCACAAGTAGTTAGGAAAATGCAGAATTAAGCGCCTTAAGAAACTTTTTAAAGCTGATTTTATATTCAAAGAAAAACATCAGTGATAGTGAGTTTCTGAGGTAAATAGTCACTCTCAGATTGTAATATGGCAGTAAGAACTGTGTCAACATTTCTGGAAAATAATCTGGCATTATTTGTCAAAATTAAGCAGTATACATTATGTACAAGATACTTGTCACAATATTGTTTGTAATAGAAGACTAGAGACAACACAGATGTCCAAAATGAAAACAGATATGGCTTCAGATATCTACTACTACAAAACTAACCACTTCAAGCTTGCTGCCTCTAAGCAACGTCATTTCTCACAACTCTATAGGTTGGCTGGGCCATCTCTTTGCTTTTTTCACCTCTGGTTCCTCTGCAGGTGCATTCAGCTCAACTGTCAGCGAGGTTAGTACGTCCAAGATAGCTGGTTGGTGCTGACTGGGGTGTCTTGGTTCTCTTGCTGTAAGCTAGACTGGCTTCCTTTCATGGCAGCTGTGGGAAAGCATTCTTTGAAGTCTTCTTAAAGACTAAACCCCAGAACACATCATATCCATCATATTCATTAGCCAAAGCAAATCATAAGGCTAACCAAGATTCAAGAGGTGGAGAAATAGATAGGAGCAGCAGCAAGGCCTTGTATCAAAGAGGAATACATATTAGTATGGGAGAACTTTATGGTCATTAATCATTCTATCACCGGCAGGTAGGGGTATGTGTGTGTACTATATACGTACACACCATGTTCATAAATCTGTACTTCTATAACAGTAATATTACATAGTTATATATTTCATCACATATATGTATGTTTGTAAATCTTGGAAATATGCTTATAAATTAACTAATGAAATATTGAGCTATGTAAAGTAGTCAGTACGCTGGCCGAGAACACAGAGCACTGAGGGCATGTCAGGAAGGCCAACACAGGTGTGGCCCGGAGGTGAGGATAACAGGGTGTTGTATGCAGACAGGGAGCTGCACAGCGCTGTGGGCCCAGTGAGGGCCTGTGGATCCACAGGCCAATAGGCTCAGCAGTCAATGATGCAGGGTGTGGCAGGGAGAGATATACGGAGATGATGGTCTGCATGACAGAGAAAATGGAAACAAAACAACTGGACAAATAATGAATATAATTAGGTTAATGTGAAGCCAAGCTTCTTACCACCAGAGAAGGCATTATAAACATGGAAAGGGCAAAGACTAAAAGAACCCTGGGATACCGGATTGGAATTGGAAGTATATAAACAAACTCCTGGTTTTATAACATATGTACACAGCTATAGAAACAATGATGGATGTATATGAGTGTATTATATATATAAATACATGTATATAAACCATACTCACACATTTCCTAGTTCCATAAGCAATGACACCCCAGCGGCAATGAGCAAACTAAGTCTCTAAACTTTTGTTTTTAAAACCCATCTTCTACATAAAAATACCAAATAAGGCTCCTTGGAGAAATGGCTGATTCCAGGGCTAGGCCAGGCAAAGTACAATACGAATCAGGAACAAACAGCATGTGCCAGAAGTGCACAATGAATGAGACAGCGCATGATAAGTTGGCACGGGAGCCAGCTTGAAAGGGCGCCCACTGGCTAAACCAGGGACAACTGAGACAGCAAAATAAAGAATAAGTAACAAATCACAGCACGCTAAAATCAAAACCCATGAGTCCTTACTGATTTAATAAACTCATAAACAGAGGAGAAAGCAAAGTTCTACCTTAAAATACCAACTAATACACGTAAAAGGACTAACAGAAACAGAAAAATATACAAGCAATTAATTCAGGTGGGAGTCATCACTGATACCCACACCAAGGCTAGTGAGTAGAGGTTTGAAGAGACTCAAGATGTGTAATTTTGGAATACCTCTTCACACATACACTGATCAAATGCAAAAGGACACCAAGGTGTTTATCACCAGCAGCAGCGCGATTTGACATCATATGCCTGCGCATGCAAGGCACCGGGAATGGCACAGCGCACTTCAGTGGTATTCCTGCCAGGAATGTCAGACTTGATTGGAGTCACAAGAAAATAGCACACAGGCCTAGGTTAAGGGTCATCCTAAAGAACGGAGGGTCTGTACTTCCTAAAACTGTCAAAGACATGAAAGACAGGGGGAAAAGGAAGCTGAACAAGTCTGTAAAAACATGACAACTAAATTCAACATGTATTCATGGATACAATCCTAGACCAGAAAAGAAACAGATATTGTTGGGAGAGTCAATGAAATATGAACAGGTTGGTAGGGTTGTTGTATCAATGCCTATTTTCTGATTTGTAGGGTTACATAAGACAGTGCTTTGTTTTTGAGAAATAGACACTGTAGTATTTATGGGCGATGGAACACCATGTCTATAGCTTGCTCTAAAAGTTTCAAAAAAAAAAAGCCTGTGATGATGGGTATATATGTATGCATTTATACACACATACACAAACATGTATGTAACATACATATAAAGAAATAGAACAGGCAGTGGAAGAAATACAGTAAAATATAAACAATGGTGAAATCCAAATGAAGGAGATAACAGGAGTTCTTTGTACTGTTCTGGCATCTTTTCTGTTAAACCTGAAATGACTTCAAAAGTTTTTTTTTAATGTTATTATCAATATGTGATATAGAACATCTGGTGTTACAGCAAATGATAAGCAGCTATTGTCTGAAGCTAGGAGACAGAATGAAAACGCTGCCTTAATATGTATATTTACATACTTTCCTTTCCAATACCCAGAGGGGAAACATGAATAGGAGGGCAATGTTTTTATGCATTTGGCATAAAGGCATCTCAATGTCTCTGCTTTTGAATTGTATTTATTTTGGCTGTGCTGGGTCTCCGTTGCTGTGCGGGTTTTCTAGTTGCAGCGAGTGGGGGCTGTTCTCTAGCTGCGGGATGCGGGCTTCTCACTGCAGCAGCTTCTTTTATTGTGGAGCTGGGGCTTGGTTGCCTGTGGCATGTGGGATCTTCCTGGACGAGGGATTGAACCCATGTCCCCTGCATTAACAGACAGACTCTTAACCACTGAACCACCAGGGAAGTCACATTTCAGGGTTTTTAAGTGAACTTTCTTATCTCCTCATGGATTTTAAATAGGTGGAATTCTGACTTTATTCATCTGTGTGGTCCCAGTACCTAACACATTAATGGTTTTGTCAGTTATATCTTAAATACAAATTCTACCCCCAGTATTATTCCGATCAGAAAATACAGTGATCTAAGTACCAAGAATTCTACCACACTGAATTCTATGTCAAGCTAAAATATATACATATATATTAAACTGATGTTTGAAAAATATCAAGGATTATCTTTCTTAGGAACTTGGAAGATTATATGCTCTACATTCCTAAAAACAAGAATATATAATCAGAAGCAAAAGGCCTTAGTCTAAAGAATGGCTAACTGTTGACAGTTTTGGGTTTAAAAAAAAAAAAGGGGAAAAAACCCACAAAACCCCAAAAAACAGAATACAAATGAAACTTGGTCTAAAGACCTGACACTGGTTGATCATCTTTTAAAAAGTCTAAGAGGGTCTGAAAAATAATTAGATTGAACTATATCAAAGTGCTGATACAGCATATATCCTTCCAATAGATGAGTTAAGATCATTTCTAAATCAGAAGGAATACATTTTCATTGCAGAAACCAAAACTCTTCAAGGCATCAAAGAACTGTTAAAATTAAACTCAAAATGTTTAAAAGCTGAATAGATTTTATATTGCTCAATACTCTCTCCTTCATGGAGAATACAAATATTTTTAGTACATTTTCTAGGCTCTTGGTCCCACTGATTAACTAGAAAAAAAAAAAAAAGTTACATATGCCTGAAAATCTATGTTACAGGTAACCATACAGAACTTCAGAACTGTCTTTTCAAAGGTTTAAACAACTGAAAACTACATTTTGATACTATACAATTCATCTGTTTCAGTAAATAAAAGATACTAACACCTTATGAAATTAGAATCTTTCATTCAAAGTATTATTAACCTGACCTGACCAAGGGGTAAAAGACTTATACACTGAGAACTATAAAACATTAATAAAGGAAACTGTAGATGAGTCAAAGAAATAGAAAGATATCCCATGTTCTTGGATCGGAAGAATTAATATTGTTAAAATGGCCATACCACCCAAAGCAATCTACAGGTTTAATGTGATCCTTATTAAATTACCCATGACATTTTCCACAGAACTAAAATGTGTAAATCCTAAAATTCATACAGAACCATGAAATTCGGCCCAGAATTGCCAAAGCAATCCTGAAGAAAAAGAACAAAGCAAGAGGCATCAGCCTCTCAAGCTTGCAACAATACTACAAAGCTACAGTAATCAAAACAGCATGGTATTGGCACAAAAACAGACATACGGATTCATGGAACAGAACAAAGAGCCCAGAAATAAACCCACACATCTACAGTCATTAATCTTCGACAAAAGAGGCAAGAATATACAATGAGAAAAAGACAACTCTTCAACAAGTGATGTCAAGGAAAGCTGGACAGCCACATGTAAAAAGAACACATCCTCTCATCATATGCAAAAATAAATTCAAAATGGCTTAAAGACTTAAACATTAGACACGACACCATAAAACTCCTAGAAGAGAACATAGGCAAAATATTCTGACATAAATCATATCAATGTCTTCTTTGGTCAGCCTCCAAAGGCAACAGAAATTAAAAACAAAAATAAACAAATGGAACCCAATTAAACTTGCAAGTTTTTGCAAAGTAAAGGAAACCATTAAAAAAAGAAAATAATGAAAAGACAACCTACAGAATAGGAGAAAATATTTGCAAAATGATGCAACTGACAAGGGCTTAATTTTCAAAAAATACAAATAGCTCTTACAAGTCAAAAACAAAACAAACAGCCCAATCCAAAACTGGGCAGAAGATCTAAATAGACATTTCTCCGAAGAAGAAATACAGATGGTCAACAGGCACACAAAAAGATGCTCAACACCTCTAATTATTAGGGAAATACAAATCAAAACTACAGTGAGTTACCACCTCACACCAGTAAGAATGGCCACCACCAAAAAGTCTACAAATAACAAATGCTATAGGAGGTGTGGAGAAAAGGGAACCCTCCTACACTACTGGTGGGAATGTAAGTTGTTGCAGCCACTGTGGAAAATGTACGGAGGATCCTTAGAAAACTAAAAACAGAATTACCATATGGATCCAGCAATCCCACTCTTGGGCATGTATCTGGACAAATCTATAATTCAAAAAGATACATGTACCACCCCCATGTTCAAAGCAGCACAATTTACAACAGCCAAGACACGGAAGCAACCTAAATGTCCACTGATTGATGAATAAAGATGTGGTACATATATACAATGGAATGCTACTCAGCTATATAAAAAACAAGAATGAAAAAATGCCATCTGCAGCAATATGATGCAACTGTGGAAAATTCTGAAAGAGATGGGAATACCAGAACACCTGATCTGCCTCTTGAGAAATCTGTATGCAGGTCAGGAAGCAACAGTTAGAACTGGACATGGAACAACAGACTGGTTCCAAATAGGAAAAGCAGTTCGTCAAGGCTGTATATTGTCACCCTGTTTATTTAACTTATATGCAGAGTACATCATGAGAAACGCTGGACTGGAAGAAACACAAGCTGGAATCAAGATTGTCGGGAGAAATATCAATAACTTCAGATGACACCACCCTTATGGCAGAAAGTGAAGAGGAACTCAAAAGCCTCTTGATGAAAGTGAAAGTGGAGAGTGAAAAAGTTGGCTTAAAGCTCAACATTCAGAAAACGAAGATCATGGCATCCGGTCCCACCACTTCATGGGAAATAGATGGGGAAACAGTGGAAACAGTGTCAGACTTTATTTTTCTGGGCTCCAAAATCACTACAGATAGTGACTGAAGCCATGAAATTAAAAGATGCTTACTCCTTGGAAGGAAAGTTATGACCAACCTAGATAGCATATTCAAAAGCAGAGACATTACTTTGCCAACAAAGGTCCATCTAGTCAAGGCTATGGTTTTTCCTGTGGTCATGTATGGATGTGAGAGTTGGACTGTGAAGAAGGCTGAGCGCCGAAGAACTGATGCTTTTGAACTGTGGTGTTGGAGAAGACTCTTGAGAATCCCTTGGACTGCAAGGAGATTCAACCAGTCCATTCTGAAGGAGATCAGCCCTGGGATTTTTTGGAAGGAATGATGCTAAAGCTGAAACTCCAGTACTTTGGCCACCTCATGCGAAGAGTTGACTCATTGGAAAAGACTCTGATGCTGGGAGGGATTGGGGGCAGGAGGAGAAGGGGATGACAGAGGATGAGATGGCTGGATGGCATCACTGACTCAATGGATGTGAGTCTGAGTGAACTCCGGGAGTTGGTGATGGACAGGGAGGCCTGGCGTGCTGCGATTCATGGGGTCGCGAAGAGTCGGACACGACTGAGCGACTGATCTGATCTGATGCAACTAGAGATTATCATACTAAGTGAAGTAAACAAGAAACAGAAAGACAAATACCACACGGTATCAGTCGTATGTGGAATCCAAAATATGACACAAATGAACCTATCTATGAAACAGAAACACAGAGAGAAGAGACTGGTGGTTGCCACAGGGAGGGGACTGACAGAGGGATGCAGCAGGAGGCTGGGGGTAGCAGATACAAGTTTTTACCTAAATAGGTAAGCAGGAAGATCCTACTGTACATCACAGAGAACTACATTCAATATTCTATGATAAACCATAATGGAAAAGAGTATTTTTAAAAGAATGTATGTATATTTATAACTGAATCAAATGGTTATACAGCAGTAATTAACACGTTGTAAATCAACTTTACTTCAACTTTAAAAATTGTTTTACCTACAGGAAAAAAAATTAAACAGTTATAGCTATATAACAAGTTTATACATAACTATATAACAAGGACTTCCCTTGTGGCTCAGCTGGTAAAGAATCTGCCTGCAATGCAGGAGACATGGGTTCGATCCCTGGGTTGGGAAGATCCCCTGGAGAAGGGAAAAGCTACCCACTCCAGTATTCTGGCCTGGAGAATTTCATGGGCTATATAGTTCATGGGGTCGCAAAGAGTCGGACATCACTGAGCAACTTTCACTTTCAACTATATTACAAGTCTTTTTCCTTAATGGGAAATCTTAATGTCAAATCTTTTCTAGCGTATAACAAATAAAACAATATTCAGCATTACTATAAACCAGAATCTGTGTGGTTTTTAAATGGAGATAAAATACTTCTTAGGAAAGTAATAAGAATCAAATGAAATAATGTAATAACAAAATACATGGTGGTAAGTGTGAATTAAACATTCAATAAATGGCCTTTACTGTGTTAATTCTCATAGAAAGGAAGTCAAACAATCCTGAAATATGGTCAAGTGACTTAAAAACGTATTAGAGATGTCTGTAAAGGCATATGGATAAAATCACAGTCAAATATACACAATGGCAAATTCAACAAGGAAAGGAATCTTAATTTACTCATCCTTGAAGTCCCTGAATCTAACACACAGCCTGGTACACAGAGTAGGCATTTAATAAAGGTTACTGAAATGAAGTGAATATGAAAGTTAGTTATCTGAAAAAAAAAAAACAAACAGGTAATCTGAGGTTGTCTGAAAAATAAAGAATCCCCAAATTACCAATACTATTGTCCGAGTAAATCACACTTTGAGAAAGAAAACAAAATACCTACACATTTTAAGACCATGCACAGAAACTCCTCTCAGACTGGTCTTTTTAATAATGATGAAGTCACTCTCAAATCTGTTTTGGCAAATGTGTCATATATAAAGTTCAATATTAGAAATATTTTAAAATTTCATCAATTAACTGTGCATCCCCAAATGGGGAAAAGTACCCAAAACACTGAGGAATCTTTCCTAACTTCCATTGGAGGAGAATCAGATAAACTTAAATCATGGTTCTTCCATCTATTTATATATGAAAATTAGTTTAAGCTTTTACCTACAAGTAAGTTGTAAATACACATATTTCACTTTCACAAGTTCAAATGCACACCCCAGAGAAGGAAACAAAAAAACCCAAACTCTCTCAAAAGTGGGTAGTGCTCCTATAGGAGTATAAAAGAGTAGCAAACAAAATTTCTCTCCCATGTCTCAGCAGCCACCTGTTACAGCCCACACTTATGGCACAGGCAGCATGGTTCGGGAACACTTTCATATTGAAAACTCAAAATTCCCAGTGCAATGGACGAGGGAAAAAGCATAATGTGGAGATACAGCCCTATCTTCTCCACTCTAAGTCCAGAGGTAGTAGAGGTCAATACACTTTTTTTTTTAAAGATTTTCTTCAAGTTATTTCCCATTTTACTAAATGTAAAAACCACACCCTTAGTAATACATTTGACTCTGTGCGGTGCTTGGCTTCTGAAACATGCCAGGAAAGTACATTTCCAGAGAGACAGCTGGAGCTACATCTCTTAAGCCTACTTCAAACTAAAATCTGTGAACAGTGTGCAGTTACAAATCAAATAATAGTCTCAAATCAACTGCTGGGAGGTTTTGAGAACAAAAAAAAATTACTGTTAAATACATTTACCTTTCTGAACAAAATGATGTTTTTTGTTTTTAGGGGAAAAAAAAACACCCACACACCAAAGCTACCAGTCTACATAAGAGAATAATTTAAAGAAGAGTAACAGAGAGCCTGCAATACACAGAGGAAAATCATTCTTAAATTCTCTTTTGCTTTCTACAATGCCTTTAAAAGTATAAACTACATGAAGGCACCTAAGTCACCAGGCACTGACAGCGTTACAGTTATTCTTAAGGGTAATTTCTGGAAAGTTCTGCAGTGGCAATTTAAAAAAAGCAAACCAAATTTTAACGAAGAAAAAAATGCTTAGTTCAAAATCTGGAAATACACGTTGATGGTTTTTACCGTGAATTCTTTTTTTTCTTTAAACTAAGAAACAGGAAGGTGACAGGCACAATGGTGAGTAACATCTGTAGGTGGCTGAGCCAAACCGAATTCAAAAAGATCTCTGTGGAATTAAGGATTTCAAATAATATCCTGACAAATATAATATGACATGATCAAAAATCACTTTAGCTACTTTTTTCCTTTACTAAGAAAGCAAAACCTTCCAGTACAAAGGTTTTCACATCACACACACTGTAAGAATTAAATGTAAATCCAAAACACTAAAATTATCAAAAGGTAACCAAAACACATTTGAAAAAATGAGACTTCCGTTTTTCATACTGATTTCTCAGACCTACTAGTAAATCTCCCCTGGAATGGGTCTTCATTTCAATTTAAGATTGTTCAATATGCCACTTCGTGTGAATACAGCTTGTGAGACTAATTCTCCAAACCTCCTCCGGAGATGCTTAATTACAGCTCTAATTCCAATTTCCTGCGACTCAGTCACACACAGAAAACAGCTTATATACACAGGAGAGGAGAGGAATGGAGGTCCAGGGGAGCGGCCCGTTTTTGTGTGGTGGCAGAAGCTGCAAAAATAAAGGTTCACTGGAGCTATTATCCCCACCCATCACAGCCCTCCAGAACGCTTTCATCCATCCACCCGCTCCAGACTCTCGAGCTCTCCAGAACGGATGAACCCGTGGCTTTCCACGTCTCAGAGGATGGGCGGGGGACGCTCTGAGGTCCGGGGTACACATAGAAAAAGAGGGAGGGCACAGATCCTTTGAGGACGGAGGGACAAGGAGATGCATCCAGATGAGGAGGCTGGGACGCGCCACGGAGACACCGAGGCTTGCAAATTCGCTGACAGAAAAGCTCACAGGAGGCAGACAGAGGATGTTGCCTGTTCAGAGACGGGAACAGACAATCCTCCAGAAGAAAAGGGAGACGGCATCTGTAAGAGTCCCGGGAGGGCGTGAACTAGGTAGCGCTGAACTCGGAGCTCAAAATGGGTAGAAACCGCCTCAAAAAGACCCGCACGGCGAGGCTGAGACTTACGGTTACTTCCCGGGCTGAGGGTAAGGGTCGGGTGGACCCTGCAGCTCTGCAGCTCTGCCACCGCCGTGGCGCCCCTGTCTCTCCAGCCGAGCCGGTGACCTCAGGTACTCTAATGCGCCCCACCCACCCGGGGGGACGCCCCTTCTCGGCGTGCGCCCCCTCCTCGCTGGCCCGGACGCGCCCGCCTGCCAGAGACTGCTGGGGCCGAGTGCGCACTGGAGGCCCGCGGGGACGCAGCGAGAGCTAGAGGCGCCCGCGGCGAGGCTCAGACTGGGCGGGCGCCCCCCATCCCTCTCCGGCCGCCGCGCCGCCTTACTCGGGGGAGGGGAAGAGGGGGCGGTGGCTCTCGCCTCCGCCTCGCGGTCAAGTCCGGCTCAGGCTCCAGCCTGGAGCGCGCACGCGCGCAGCCCGGGCCGTCCTCCTCCCCTCCCCCGCCTCCGGCTCAGCTGCTGGCGCGCCCGCAGCCGCCACCACCCCGTCCCCGAGCCGCTCGCCACCAGCCCCAGACAGCCGGCACCCCAAGCGAAAAGCGGCAGGAACGGCAGCACCTCGGCCACCGCCCCGGAAGCTCTTCCCCACCAACCGGGAGGCTTCAAGGGGTGTGAACCCGGAAGCGATTTCCTCGCCCCGGTAGCAGCGGGATGGAACGCTAAGGCCTTTGAAGACCTGGAATCCCCTAATTTAGAGAGCAGGTGAAGTGTGTATGGCGCAGAGCTCAGAGGCGAGCAGAGGCCAATAAAGAGCCGGTGGACAAGAGGCTCTCCGATCCCAGAGACCGGATCTCTCGAGTTGCCGGGTGTGGGTGGCGGCCGTACACGCCGGGCGGCTTCAACGGGCGACCGAGTGTTCTCCTGTCACAGGAAGTTGGGCCTGGCCGCTGGGAAAGCGAAGGGAAGGCGGAATGAAAAAGCTGTGAAGGGCCCCCGCCCCCGCCCCCAGGTGACTGTCCCACCCACTGAGTTGAATGTAGCGGCCCGGGAGGCACTCGGCCCCCAGCACGGGTGAGACGAGGAAGACGGTCCAGACTCCAACGAGAGAGACGGAGAGGTAGGAGGCCGAACTGTCTCCATCCAGGCAAGGACTTCGTTTCTTATAAGTAGTTACAGAGAAGCCAAAGACACTTTTTGGGTGGCATCTCTTTGTGCAAAGAGGCGTGCCCGCCCTTTTCTGGTAATGGACGCTGATGGGTGGTGGTGGCCGAGGAAAACGCCTAGGAAGTTTTTATTTTTGTCACTTCAGGAAAAGCGATTGACAGCAGCTCGCCCCTCCTCTCTGTCTTCTGCATCATTTAAGGCTTTTGGCTGTCTTTCTTTGCTTGTTTCTTCGTGGTGTTTTTAGCTTCACCAGAAATTTTTCATCTAGCTGACCTGACTCCGGATTTCACCTCCATTCCCATCTCACGCATGGAGAGGTTTTTTAACTTCAGTCTGCTTGCCAGTGCTTCCTCACCATCATGTCTTTTAACTGTTTTGATGTCCTTATTTATTTGGGGGAAAATGTCAAAAGCTCGAAAATGTTTTCATAACAATAGAAAATCAAATATTTTATGGTCTTTTTTACTTAATCCCGTGTTAGGTGTATTGGTTATTTTTCCCTTCGAACTGGGTTGTGGAACCACAGTAGGACTTGATATAAAGTATATTTGGATATACTACGGATGAAATCAGGCTCCCCCAAATAACCTCCTCAAATGTTCACTGTAGGAATTCATTAGTTCCTTCTCTGTTAGTCAGATTTAGTATAATTGCCTTCAAAAGTTATTTGAAGATTATTAAATATCTTACAGAATAGAATGTGACTTAACAGAAAGAAAGAACTTGAAAATTACCAATGATGCTTTTTCATATTACCTAATGTTTGGTAGAACTGGTTCAAAGGACAGGAACAGAGCAAACTAGAAATAGCACCAATGACTGTTTTCTATTCTGCTTTATTATTATTTCCTCTCTTTTTATTACTGTAAGCCAATTTGAGTGGCAAAAGGATGAAATTTTTAATGGTCAGCCTATCCTTGGAGGGAAATTCTTACTGATATTTAGTTGCCATCTCTTGTCTCTAATACTATAATGCTTTAAAATATTAAATCGTTTAATGAGAGTAGAGAAGTGGCTAGTAACTTAGCTACTCCGCCTCGGTTTTTTTCTTCTGTAAAAGGGAGATAACAACAATAATAACTACGTCATTAAGTTTGGGGAAGAATAAAATGAGTTAATGCATGTAAAGCCCTTAGCACAGTATCTAGGATGTAATAATCATTGTAAGTGGTGGTAATTATTCATATTATTTTAAAAAGTTGAGAAACTTTGCTTAAGGATGAAGGAGGGAATCAGGTACATCCTACAGAGCCCTAATGCTCAATTTTTTTGTTTTTAATTCATGAAGTACACTTTCTGATCATTGTTGCTAATTTATATTAGCATGTACTTTGCAAATTGGTAAATCATCTTGTCTGGAGTAGGAAATGGCAACCCACTCCAGTATTCTTGCCTGGAGAAGCCCATGAACAAAGGAGCCTGGCAGGCTACAATCAGTGGGGTCTCAAAGAGTCCGACAGGACTGAGCAGCTGCACACACAAATCATCTTGTCAGTTTTGACTTCTGGTAACTAAATTTACAATACCTATATTCATGTACTGAATCCTCTCTTTTTCTGCACTGCAAAAATACTTTGAAAGTTTGTCCATCTTGGGGATTCCGTGGCGGTCCAGTGGTTAATTCAGATTGTGCATGCATTGCCTAGGTCCCATTTTCAGTCCCCGGTCAGGGGACTAAAATACTGCAAGTCTTGTGGCATGGCCTAAATAAATAAATTAATTTCATTAAATTTGTCCATCTGTACTCTATGTAGTAAACGTTTCTTCTTAGCAACATTATTGGCAGTTTGTTCAACAGGACCTGCCCCATGAGGACTAAATGGTGTCTGTTCACCCCATTTTTCACCCAGTCATAGAGATGAGAGATGCCCATGTTTTCAAATGATGCCTGGTAGGTCTCAGGCCAAATGAGAACCTCTTCACTTATTTGTAAGGCATCATTAGTCAGGCAACATAGTATCACTTATGCCTAAGCATTTTCCAAAATAGAATGATTGGTGAACAAAATGCCACATTTCTTCCTATTCTTAGTCACTTGAAGGCTTATCTAAAATTCTGTCTAAACACATTACAAACTAGTTATACCGTTTTCTGTTATTTTTAGCTCAAATTACTCTCTCTCAATCCTTTTGCATGTGATTCTGCCTTAGCAGTTTTGTCTTCATATATTAGTAGCTTTTGTTCTTTTCCTAACTTAAGCCTTTGTTTTCTTCCTTCATGTCACTGGAAGTATGTATATTTCAAATATTCTTTTTTTTATTGTATCACATTTATCTTTTAAAAATTCAATGTACTGTGCAATACCAAATATTCTAGATGAGTAATAAGTATTAGTAAATAAAGCACTTTGCCAGTAGATTTTTTTTTTTAACAGGTGACCAACAGTTTAATCAGTTCGCTTTAAAGTGTGTTTAGAAAACTAAGAATTACTTGATTTCTCATTTTAGATGCTTAATAGAAAAAGGGTTTCTGTAATTGTGCCATATATGTTATACAGTGTATTCATAATACAGTGTCTTTCTTTTGGGGACTGTCAATATTCAAAGAGGCAGGCATACATTTCAAAACTTATTAGGTTTTATATCCTGAAGTCATTGTTAATCTGAGGTGAAAAGTAAGTGCTAAATTGGAATTCTGAGAAGAAAAAAGTCTCATTTTTTTCACTAATAGGAAGTTCTATTGCATGAGGTGGGTTTTAAGATGGTCTTATGAAAAAATTGAACTGAAAAAAATCCCACAAGGTATAGAGTGAGAATGCGTGTCTTCAAAACTTCTCACAAAATGAAATCTCAAACCTAACGTTTTATCGTAGTTTCTCTGTTATCTATAGTTTGTCTGGATCTAAATTAGTGAAAATTTTTATAACCTAAAAATTTTTATAATTTATAAATAAATCTTATAATTTAAAGTTTTATTACTTAAATAATTTATAGATTAAAATAATTTAAAATTTTTGTACAATAATAATTTTTTAAAAATTTTAGCTAGTGTTTACTTAAAATGTCAAAGGTTACTGAATTTTAAAAGCATTCTTTTTAGGGAAATTTTCTAGTTTTAAGGTGGTGGAAGGGAGTAAATTAAAGATTTTTTGTTATTATGTAAAGAAGTGAATTAAAGATTTCAAAATGACTTTATTTTGCAGTTGAGAAAACAATAAAGTCCTCTATCTCCTCTCAGATGACATTCAAAACCTTTCTTGAAAATGAGCTCTTTTTTTCTGAGAGTTGGAGCAATAAGGAAATTATTAAATATAAACAGATCATTTTAATGCCTAATGGACTTTTAAAAAAACTGAAGAAGGTTCATCTTACCATGGCCAGGAAAGCAATTCCTTGCTTGATGTTCTTAAAACTTACTGGCATATAAATGAGAGGTAAATTTTTAAAAAAAATAAAATATATTCAGTGCAAAGAGATGTTTAGTCGCTCAGTCGTGTCTGACTCTTTGCATCCCCATGAACTATTGCTCACTATGGGTATTCTCCAGGCAAGAATACTAGAGTGGATTGCCATGCCCTCCTCCATGGGGTCTTCCCAACTCAAAGATCAAACCCAGGTTTCCTGCATTGCAAGTGGATTCTTTACCATCTGAGCCACCAGGGAAACCCATGAAAAAGAAAAATTAGTCCAGCCATGAAAAGAAAAATTTATAAGAGCACTTTATGAGGAGATGGGACTATGAAACAACCAAGAAAGTGCTTGAGCTTCAATTACTTGTTGGAAATTGCCCAGTGGAGACTTAAAATTAGTCTTGGGGGAAAAAGTGTACATGTGTATATGTATGTGTGTTTATATATACATATACATATATATATTTGGAAGCAAACTTTTTAATTATCCACAGAATTGATAATGGAAGTGAAGAACATTTTTAAGTCGATATCAGAAAGCTTTTATCAACTGATTTAATGTTTTTGTGTCTGTGATAGGCATCTCCAATGAATATTAAACTATCCTTTCAGTTCAGTTCAGTTCAGTCGCTCAGTCTTGTCCAACTCTTTGCAACCCCATGATCGCAGCACACTAGGCCTCTTTGTCCATCACCAACTCCCGAAGTCCACCCAAACCCATGTCCATCTAGTCGGTTATGCCATCCAGCCATCTCATCCTCTGTCGTCCCCTTCTCTTCCTGCCCCTAAACCCTCCCAGCATCAGGGTCTTTTCCAAAGAGTCAACTCTTCGAGTGAGGTGGCCAAAGTATTGGAGCTTCAGCTTCAGTCCTTCCAATGAACACCCAGGAGTGATCTCCTTTAGGATGGACTGATTGGATCTCCTTGCAGTCCAAGGGACTCTCAAGAGTCTTCTCCAACACCACAGTTCAAAAGCATCAATTCTTCAGTGCTCAGCTTTCTTCACAGTCCCAACTCTCACACCCGTACATGACCACTGGAAAAACCATAGCCTTGACTAGACGGACCTTTGTTGGCAAAGTAATGCCACTGCTTTTCAATATGCTATCTAGGTTGGTCATAAACTATCCTTTAGTTCATCCAAATATCAAAATTCTTTTTAAAGATTCTGGAAAGAATGTCAATGGCAGCTACCTATTTCTAGCTTCCAAACTTAACAATATGACATTCACTTTTGGAATTTATGAATACTATTCGGAATCACTATTTCAAGGCATTTTTACTTAGTTATTTATAAGACATTTCATAATTATATCACCTTTTTTACAGGTCCAAAAGGCAGATTCTTAACTAAGAATCTGTTAAGACCTATGAAAGTATATATCCCCATTAAAAAAAAAAATCTACCTTTAATAGAAAAGGAAACAAAGACTACAAGGTATCTGAAATTATTCATAGAGGTTTACTAGTGGTGAGATGTGATCAGTCATCTCTGACTTGCTTTTTATACAGTACATATATTCTAAGACAGAAAAACCAACATTTTATTAGTTGTTCTCATCATGATTATGTCTCCTTTAATCTTTCAAGGGATTTCTTTGTTTTTATAAAGCAATGGGAAATCCAGAAAACATAGAGGATGCATACGTTGCTGTTATTCGGCCGAAGAATGCTGCCAGTCTCAATTCTCGGGAATACAGAGCTAAGTCATATGAAGTGAGCACAGCTGACTAACATTTGATTTTCTACCACTGAATGTCATTCTCCATTATCATTTTCATTCATATTTAAAGTCTTACCATAGCCTGTAAATTATTGATAACGTAGATATTGACAAGCTAGAATTTACGATTATAGAGCTCTTCGCATCACCATGTCTTTTTTTTTTCTGCTGCATGTATTTTGACCATTTTTTTCTATTCATTGATATGGATAAATTCTTAGATAGTGAAAGTTACTTATTTGAGTTTTGCATATATAATTTATGAGAGTTTGGTTTTTACTAGAGTTTCTGGAATGGCTTGCAAAAAAAATTGCAAAATTCCAGTCTAAATTTTATTATGGTTATTTTTCAAAACTCTATTTTTAACAGTTCATTTAAAAATATCTTTACCTTTAATTGTTTTAGGCAATTAAGTTACTTCTCTGAAATCTTGAATACATTATTAGTATTAGTAAACATGACTGAGGCACAAAAAAAGAAAAGCCCAAAGCAGATTTTTATCTTTACTATGCAGCAGATTCAAGCATCATAAAATACTTCTAGTCTAATCCGCTCAGTCCTGTCCAACTCTTTGTGACCCCATGGGCTGGCGACCCCATGGGCTGTAGACCACCAGGCTTCTCTGTCCATGGAATATCCCAGGAAAAAATATTGGATGGGTTTGCCATTCTCTTCTCCAGGGGATCTTCCTGACCAAGGGACTGAACCTGCATCTCTGGGTATTCTGCTTTAATTGCCTTTTCAAGGTTAGTTATCTGAAACCTATTAAAGGATACTGCAAGGATTCTGAGGAGGCTGCCATTCAGCAGTGCTGTGGCTTACTAGTTCTCAGTCCTGGCTACACTTTAAATCACCTGGGGAAGTTTAAAACTTCAGTACCACAACCTTACTCCCCTGACATTCCAATTTACTAGGTCTGAGATGAAGCTATACATTGATCCTGTTCTAAAAGGGTACATGTTATTCTAATATGCAGCTAGGCTTAAGGTTAAGAAAGATTTCTGGCTATATTTTAGGGCAAGTACATTTTATTTTAAACATTCTCTTAATGTTGTTTTTCTCATCCAAGATTTTGTTGCATGAAGTTCCCATTGAAGGACAGAAAAAAAAGAGAAAGAAGGTTTTGTTGGAAACTAAACTGCAAGGTAACAGTGAAATAACACAAGGCATATTGGATTATGTAGTAGAAACCACCAAACCAATTTCTCCTGCAAACCAGGGTATCAGAGGTAAGAAATTTTTCTCTTTAACACAGTTGGTTTTAATTGCTTGTGAAGGAAGACATTTAAAAAATATATTAAAGTCAGTTTCTTTTTATGTTCCTTTTCATTGAAAAACTTGAAAAAGACTCATTATTTCTGGGGGTTTTTTTTAAGGTGGAACCAAACTCCCTTCAAGAAGTTCCTTGACTATAATGCTTTTTAAGTTAAAAAATATTTTTTAAATATTTTAATAATTTTAAGTAAAAAAAAAAATTGAAAAATATTTTTGCAGTTTCTTTTTTTTTAATTGGAGTATAGTTGCTTTACAATGTTGTGTGAGTTTCTGCTGTACAGCAAAGTAAATTAGCTATATATACACATAAATCCCCTTTTTTGATTTCCTTCGCATTTAGGTTGCTTCAGAGCACTGAGTAGAGTTCCCTGTGCTGTACAGTCGGTTCTCATTAGTTACCTATTTTATACATAGCAGTGTATATGTACGTCAGTCCCAGTGTCTCAATCCGTCCCACCCTCCCCTTCTTCCCTTTGTATCCATACGTTTGTTCTCTATCTCTCTGTCTCTATTTCTGCTTTGCAAAGAAGTTCATCTATGACATTTTTCTAGATTTTACATATACGCCTTAATATATAATATTTTTCTCTCTCTGACTGACTTCACTCTGTGTGACCATCTCTAGGTCCATCCATATCTCTGCATATGGCACAATTACGTTGCTTTTTATGGCTGAGTAATATTCCATTGGATGTACGTACCACATCTTTGCTCATTGCTCTGCTGCTGGATTTTTACGTTGCTTCCATGTCTTGGCTATTGTAAATGGTGCTGCATTGAACATTAGGAAGCATATATCTTTTTGAATTATGGCTTTCTCCAGATATATGCCCAGGAGTGGGATTGCTAGATCATATGGCAGTTCTAGAAAAATATTTCAATTGTGTTAATGATTTGTTCAAGAAAGAGAGGAAGCCAAAGTGGCTTGAAAACTAAAAAGAAAGCACAAGTTTTTTTGTTAGAAGTATAATTTCCCTAGATAAGTATCTTTGAACTACTATTTTTATTTCTTTACTCCAGGACACAGACAACTATAAACCTCTCTCCATAACTAAGTAGCAGTTAAGATTCTGTGTATTAGAGCAAGTCGTATAAATTACCAGGTAGCAGAGGTTTTCTTCCCATTTGGTCACAAGAAGAAAATCATTTTCAACAAGCCAAACTGTGAACTGTAGAAATATTCACTCTAAAAGGTAGAGGCCCCATTTACAAGATAATCTATAGCTTATGAAACTGATTAAATATCAATGATCAATTTTATCAGGCTGTGCCTCCAAAGAAGCAGATAGCAGTTAGGAGTTCTAGAAATTATATATCTGTCCAGAATTCAGGCATTATAATTGAAAAGGTAAAGCTAATTTCAGTCAGACAACTGTTGAGAGCAGTTGTTGGTAGTGAAGTAAAACGCACCTCTCTGTGCCTAAATTTTTGGGGTTTTTTTACAGCTTATTCAGTGTTTTTTTTTTTTTCTGTTCATCTCTTTTCAGTAAAGAGACTATTATTGTTGTAAAAATAAGGCTGAATCATGTCATTTGATTTATTGGTTATTTGGGATACTTGTTCTCTAGAGATAAGCTGAACTAAGCCTGTTTGATAACTTCTGAAGGTACCATTTACCATATTTTACCTCCCCAACAGGTAACCTCCTCAATAGGGCCTGAAGAGTTTTTGCAGTTCTGACCATTGTAACTGGAGACTATAAGAAGTTCCTGCATAAATGTACAGATCTTTGATACACATTCTGAGTCCCACAAAGAGAATCCCCTTTCCCTGATTATCAGATTGACTTTTTAAATAAAGTGATCTAGAAATTGATCTTAGCTGAAAAAGGAGGACTATCCCTGTGGGTGATCAGGCATATGAAAGGCTCCTTTGGATGCCACAAATTTGTCAGCTTTTTCTACCTGTCTTAGACTTCTCTTAGTAATTTGTATTACTATTACTTAATTGTTTTAGTTATCAGTACCTATTCTGAGATCAAATTACTGAGACAAAGTCTGAGCCCAAATCACGTATTTGAGCTGAGATAGAAAAGTCATAATTTGCTATGAATTAGCCAAACTCTAACACTTGGTTCATTCCCCAAGAAAGGGGATATACGTGATATCAGTGTGAACAAAAATGTCCCCTGGCACAGAGGACTGGTAGTTTTTCTTAGAAGTTACGAGTGGATAGGCACCCTGAAATATGTCTAGCACAATTATGTCTTGTATACTTAGTAGAATGTGCTAATAAATTTTCAGGCATCTTTTAACAAGAGAAATGAAAATAAAGTTTTTACTTAACTAAACAGTTAAAATAATGAACCATATCATACCTGACTATCCTATTCAATTGTTTTTCTAAAAGTGTGAAATATTTTTATAGAGAATATGATTTCTTACATAAGCATCACATGAAAATTACAAATGACTTTATAACTGCAGTAGTTTTGCCTTTTTGTGCAATGCTATACATAGTTTACAAAGCACTACCACAATTACTTATCCATGAAATTCTTAAATTGATCCTGTGAGTTGGTATACGGTCATTTTCACATCTGTAAAATGGAAATGCAGACATGCTGCCCAGTCACTTCAGTCGTGTCTGACTCTTCGCAACCCCATGGACTGCAGCCCACCAGGCTCCTCCATCCATGGGATTTTCTAGGCAAGAGTACTGGAGTGGGGTGCCATCGCCTTCTCCGAATGCAGACATAGGCACCTAGAAAAATCATATTCCCATTTGTGGAGGACTTAGGACTAGAACTGTATTTCCCAACTTGTAGTTAGTGCTTTTCTCCTCCCCTAACCCCCCCCCACCACACCCCACCCCCCGCCTGAAATAGATCTCATAGTTGCATATAAAATTGGCAAAGTAGTCAGTTTCGATCAGAACTAGGTTTAGGGAAGCTACAAGGCAGGAAAGATTAAGTGGGACAGGACCTCAAACCAGACAAAAGTAATATTACCTCTGAAATTTATTAGAATGTTTTTCTTTATTTAACACTTACATTTTGTACCAGTGTCAGTTTTGTAGAAAATTGTTTGGGGGCTCTAATAATAATCGGCCATAATAATCACAAATATTCACTCTAGCATTTTGTGAATGAATGAAGCTGTTTGAACACTTGTAGTATCTACTTGTCCACAGATGGCATCCAGCCAGGCATTCCTACCTGGGTCGAGAACAAAGTTCTGTTTCTGGGAGTGGGGAAGTTGGAAGGGTTGATAAAAATCATGACAAAGATAGCCAGAAAATGAAAGGTTTCAGAGTGAAAAACTTTTTGTTTTTATTTATTGCCCCTTTGCTGCAAATCAGGAACAAGAGACTAAGAATGATGGGTAAAATTCAGAACAATAATTTATAGCCCAATCAGATTTTAATAAAGCCTGAAATTGAGGATGGAGGTTGAATATTAAACGAAGGGTTACTAAACTTTAAAACTCTGTAATTCATATATACTACCCTTCTTGGCCAGCTCAGACTCTAGTGAAATTCTCACCATCTACGTCCCAACTGAAGATGTGCATGCCTCTTCACCTTGCAGGATGCTCTGCTATTCGGCTGCTCTGCCAGTCCTTAGTGGGGCGGATTTCCTTGCTGTGCATGGGGAGCTTCTCTCCTAGTGAGTCAGAACCAGGGATCTGTTGGTTAATTGCCTACAGAATGATGTACATTATTATCAGAATTACCAGTTTTTATTAGTGCATATAATAAAATTGACTTTTTATATTTCAGTTCCTCTTATACTGCCTTTAAAATATTTTTTCTAATTCTCAAGGTAATTTATAAGATTTTAAAAGGCCCGTTATGTTTATCTTTACTGACTTAAAATGATTAGGAAAACGAGTGGTCCTGATGAAGACATTTCCTCTGGATGGGGAGAAGGTGGGCAGAGAAGCAGCATTATTTATTGTTCCATCAGTTGTTAAAGGTAAAGCCTTGAGTTTCGTCTTGTGAATCTTGGTGTACCTTAGGTGCTAAGCTAAAATCTATGGAGGAACTTAGGAATTTGGAGTCATAGTTACTATTGCAATACTGTTGTAAAAATCATATTTTTAATATAACGGAAGATGGAGAAATTTGTTACTTAACGATATTTGATTCCCAAGTAATATTCAGGCTTCTGGACTAATCGTAAAGTTTTTGTTTCTGTTTTTAAAAGTAGAATAAAGAAGTGAGGAAGGAACCTATAATAAAAACAAAAAGTTTTCAGGTTATAATGAGGTATTTTTCAGACTGTGCTATATAAATAGAATAGAAATAAAAATGTACGTATTTTGGGAAATTAACAGATTATCATCAGAACCTATCTTGTATTGGGGATAAGAAAGTGTCAGTTTTAAAATACTCCACCCAACAATAATGGTAATATTTAAAGAACTTAGATCTAATGTGAAAATTTAATTTGAGCTTTGACAAGGAATTTATCCTATTATCCTGGAATAATAGAAAAAATATTGAGCTTCAGTCAGACCTGCAGTCTACTAAGTTTTTGTTATGGGCAAACCACTTCTTTAAGCCTCACCTCTTTATCTATAAGATAGGTATCTGCTCCTGCTTGATTCATTGTGCTGGAAGAATCCAGTGAGGTATTCGATGTAAAAGTCACTTTGGAACCTGTAGAGTACTGGCCTCATGTAAGGTAGTAATCATACTGATGATATATTAATGGCCCAATGTGGGCATCTCATCAGACTGCTGCTACACAGTCCTTAACATATGTTTTATTAGCCAGCTCTGCCAGTCCAGATTTCTTTTTCCCAGCCATACTTAGGTTAAATAGTTCAGCATTTTACATGATATTGGAAATCTTATTGTTAATCAGAATTTTACAACATTGTTGAGCAAGAGAAAGGGGAAACAATTTCTGTAGTCCTACAAGATTCTAAATTCTGCATTCACCCAATTGGACAAGGTCACAGAGCTGGCCAGCCCTTGAATCCAAGTCTTCTAATTACAAGTCTAGAACAACTTATACTTATCAGTTTTTTTAAACATACTGTATACGTTTAAATAAAAACATGCAGTTGTAAGCCTTTTATATGATGGCATAAATCTTCATTTTTCTTTTTCAGATAATACTAAATATACTTATACTCCAGGATGCCCAATTTTTTACTGCTTACAAGATATTATGCGAGTCTGTAGTGAATCCAGCACTCACTTTGCTACACTTACAGCAAGAATGTTAATAGCCTTGGATAAGTAAGAACTGCCATTAAAAATATTTTTTAATAAATCAAATACATATTCATAATAGAAATTAGCTTTGTGAGATAGAAATACTTTATGGATGAAAATAATAAAATTTATAATATATTTATTATGAAATGGTAAGTTTTTGAAGTATAATATAAAAATTTTAAACCCCAAAGATAAGATTGTCCTGATTTATTTGCAACATGTTAATTTTATTCTTTGAAAGTGACAAAGATTGCCCTGGCTTAAGAATTAAGATTCCTTTGTTATAAAACAAGGTTTATTATTGATTTACCCCTATTAGTGAACAAGTCATTTAACCTGTCAAGCCTTTGTCCTGTAACAGCAGGTCTCATGTCACCTACATATCAATGATTTAAATTTTAAAGTGCTTCATGTTTTTGAAATGGTTTTAATTATTTAGTGTTATATACATTTTTTTGTTATATGCATTTAAAAAGAATAGTTTGCTGTATCCAGTAATAAAACTTTTATTTACAGTAAGTGAAATACTTAACTAACACTAATTAAAATTATAAAAATCTGAATGTAGTATTAGAAAGAGTTAGACAGTAGTTTACTTTTTTCATCTTCACTTTAGTACAAATACTTCTTCTGCCTCTTCTTTCTATTTTGCCAGGTGGCTAGATGAACGTCACACACAGTCTCACTTTATTCCAGCCTTATTCCGACCTTCTCCTCTTGAGCGGATAAAAACTAATGTTATAAACCCTGCATATGCTACTGAATCAGGTCAGGCAGAAAACTCACTACACATGGGCTACAGTGCACTAGAAATAAAGAGTAAAATGTTAGCCCTAGAGAAAGCAGATACCTGTATTTACAACCCTTTGTTTGGATCAGATCTTCAGTATACAAACCGGGTAAGAATTTTGGCTCTTATTTCAAAAGATATTTCATTTCAAAATATAATTTATTTTTCCTGAGACAAATGCATATATTAGTAATTGTAAACACTGAGATGACATCCTCACTTAGCTCTGCTTTTATACTTGGGTCATAAAGCTCTTAAACAGCTTTTGTTCTGTTTTCCCTTTATAGGTAGATAAAGTGGTAATAAATCCATACTTTGGTCTAGGAGCTCCAGACTACTCGAAAATCCAAATTCCCAAACAGGAGCAATGGCAGAGGAGCAGGAGCAGTGTCACCGAAGACAAGTACGACTCTGGTTTCACTTCACTGTGCCTTTAAAAGCCTATATGCTAATATTGAACAATTATTGTAAATGATATATGCAATAGTATGCAATGTAATCACTGCGTAAATGATTCAGTTTACAGCTGTTCAGTGATGTGTAGCTTTCATAGATGTGTCATATTTGTTTCAGAACAATTTGAATTTCGACACTGTTGTTCTTGTTTGTTTTTCATGATTAGGGAACGACAGTGGGTAGACGATTTTCCTCTCCATCGAAGTGCCTGTGAAGGAGATTCGGAATTACTAAACCGACTTCTCAATGAAAGATTTTCAGTCAACCAGTTAGATAGTGACCACTGGGCACCCATTCATTATGCATGCTGGTAAATAGATTACTTATTCTTTTCTTGTTAGAAAGAATGAATCTTTAGTTATTAATGTTAGTGTTTCTTTTCAAAGCTGTTCTCATTCCAGCCACTTTTTCCTCCACCCTGTGTGTTTGCCTTCTGCGCTTTCTCTGTAGGAATCTTTGATTACTATGCGTGTGCCACAGCATCTGGCCCATTTGAAAAGTATCATTAATGTTCTCAGGCACTTCTTAGGTCATGAAGTAGGATAGCTAATGACTAACAAGTGCCACTGCACAGCAGTTGGTCCCTTAGTCACCCACAATGTCTGTTGTTTTGTACTGGAGTTGTATTATGTTTGCTTATCCTTATTATAAAATTTACGTGTGTTAGCTACATATGACTTGACCTGTATCATGTTAGAAAAGTATTCTTCTAGTTCTTTGGAAAGCTATGGTATCTGGAAACATCCAAAAGTTTTCATTAGAATTAAAGCTTTTTTTTTTTTTTTTTTGATGAGAAGGATTAGCTCTCAGGAGTGAGGTTAGCTCTCTCCACTAGTTGCCTATGGAGTTCTTGCTCTTGCACTCTTCTCACATAATCATAACTCTTCCCCTCAGCCTGGACTGAGTTATTAAATTTATGTTCATAGCAGTAGTTAACCATTTGCTATAGCCTGTCCTCTAGAAAGGATGTAATGAAGTTATTTACCTTTATATATTTTTTAATTTATTTAAATTGGAGGCTAATTACAATATTGTGTTGGTTCTTGCCATACATCGACATGAATCAGCCACGGGTACACATGTGTCCCCCATCCCGAACCCCCTCCCACCTCCCTCTCCACCCCATCCCTCTGGGTTGTCCCAGTGCACTGGCTTTGAGTGCCCTGCTTCATGCATCCAACTTGGATTGGTCATCTGTTTCACACATGGTAATATACATGTTTCAGTGCTATTCTCTCAATCATCCCACCCTCGCCTTCTCCCACAGAGTCCAAAACTCTGTTCTTTATATCTCTGTCTCTTTTGCTGTCTCGCATATAGAGTCGTCATTATCATCTTTCTAAATTCCATATATGCATAAATATACTGTATTGATGTTTTTCTTTCTGACTTACTGCACTCTGTATAATAGGCTCCAGTTTCATCCACCTCATTAGAACTGACTCAAATGCATTCTTTTTAATGGCTGAGTAATATTCCATTATGTACATGTACCACAACTTTCTTATCCATTCATCTGCCAATGGACATCTAGGTTGCTTCTATGTCCTAGCTAATTGTAAACAGTGCTGTGATGAACATTGGGGTACGTATGTCTCTTTCAATTCTTGTTTCCTCTGTGTGTATGGCCAGCAGTGGGACTGCTGGGTCGTATGGTGGTTCTATTTCCAGTTTTTTAAGGAATCTCCACACTGTTCTCCATAGTGGCTGTACTAGCTTGCATTCCCACCAACAGGGTAAGAGGGTTCCCTTTCTTCCACACCCTCTCTAGCATTTGTTTGTAGACTTTTTGATAGCAGCCATTCTGACCAGCGTAAGATGGTACCTCATTGTGGTTTTGATTTGCATTTCTCTGATAATGAGTGATGTTGAGCATCTTTTCATGTGTTTGTTAGCCATCTGTCTGTCTTCTTTGGAGAAATATCTGTTTAGTTCTTTGGCCCGTTTTTTGATTGGGTTGTTTATTTTTCTGGTGTTGAGTTGCATGAGCTGCTTGTATATTGTTGAGATTAATTCTTTGTCACTTGTTTCATTTGCTATTATTTTCTCCCATTCTGAAGGCTGTCTTTTCACCTTGCTTATAGTTTCCTTTGTTGTGCAAAAGCTTTTAAGTTTATTAGGTCCCATTTGTTTATTTTTGCTTTTATTTCCATTACTCTGGGAGGTAGGTCACAGAGGATCTTGCTGTGATTTATGTCAGAGAGTGTTCTGCCTATGTTTTCCTCTAGTTTTACCTTATATTTTATGGGAAAGTTGCTTTTGACTTACTGTTTAAAATGAGCTTCTCTGGCTAGTTTGAGAAGTGCCTACATTGTTTATTGCCTGTTAAAAGTCCACAGCTTTTTAGCTGCAGGGCATTGAGCAAGCAACTTTACTTCACCTCTCTGCATCTTAGTTTATTTCAGTCAGTTCAGTTCAGTCACTCAGTCGTGTCTGACTCTTTGCGACCCCATGAATCGCAGCATGCCAGGCCTCCCTATCCATCACCAACTCCCAGAGTTCACTCAAACCCATGTCCATCAAGTCGGTGATGCCATCCAGCCATCTCATCCTCTGTCGTCCCCTTCTCCTCCTGCTCCCAATCCCTCCCAGCATCAGGGTCTTTTCCAATGAGTCAACTCTTCGCATGAGGTGGCCAAAGTACTGGAGATTCAGCTTTAGCATCAGTCCTTCCAAAGAAATCCCAGGGCTGATCTCCTTCAGAATGGACTAGTTGGATCTCTTTGCAGTCCAAGGGACTCTCAAGAGTCTTCTCCAACACCACAGTTCAAATCAATTCTTCGGTATTCAGCTTTCTTCACAGTCCAACTCTCACATCCATACATGACCACTGGAAAAACCATAGCCTTGACTAGACGGACCTTTGTTGGCAAAGTAATGTCTCTGCTTTTGAATGTGCTATCTAGGTTGGTCATAACTTTCCTTCCAATGAGTAAACATCTTTTAATTTCATGGCTGCAATCACCAACTGCAGTGATTTTGGAGCCCAAAAAGATAAAGTCTGACACTGTTTCCACTGTTTCCCCATCTATTTCCAATGAAGTGTTGGGACCAGATGCCATGATCTTCATTTTCTAAATCTTGAGCTTTAAGCCAACTTTTTCACTCTCCTCTTTCACTTTCATCAAGAGGCTCTTTAGTTCTTCACTTTCTTCCATAAGGGTGGTGTCATCTGCATATCTGAGGTTACTGATATTTCTCCCAGCAATCTTGATTCCAGCTTGTGCTTCTTCCAGCCCAGCGTTTCTCATGATGTACTCTGCATATAAATTAAATAAGCAGGGTGACAATATACAGCCTTGACGTATTCCTTTTTCCTATTTGGAACCAGTCTGTTGTTCCATGTCCAGTTCTAACTGTTGCTTCCTGACCTGCATACAGGTTTCTCAAGAGGCAGGTCAGGTGGTCTGGTATTCCCATCTCTTTCAGAATTTTCCACAGTTTATTGTGATCCACATAGTCAAAGGCTTTGGCATAGTCAGTAAAGCAGAAATAGATGTTTTTCTGGAACTCTCTTCCTTTTTCGATGATCCAGCAGATATTGGCAATTTGATCTCTGGTTCCTCTGCCTTTTCTAAAACCAGCTTGAACATCAGGAAGTTCACGGTTCACATATTGCTGAAGCCTGGCTTGGAGAATTTTGAGCATGACTTTACTAGCGTGTGAGATGAGTGCTAGTTTATTTATCTATATGTAAAATACAATAATTAGATCATTTCCAACTGAAAGTCTTTTGATTTCTCTGATTTCAATATTTGTGATTAAGTAGCTAAATATAGTTGCTTTTAATATATATCTTTTCTCTATTGACATTATGCTATTTCTTTAAAAATATCCTTTATTAAACATGCTCAATTTTTTTCTGCTTCCTTAAAAATATTTTATTCTATTAATGTAACCTTAATTGTTTTCCCATTATAGGGAATTTTTATACTCAGATTTGAAAAGAGTTACCCTAAGTCTTCTTTCACTGAAGTTACAATTGTTTTTTCAGATCACTGGTAAATACTGGTAGCAGCAACAGTACCAGAAGAATCACATGCTTTTCCTTGAGCTAAACAAAAAGAAGTAGAGAATATAGTTCAAACATCACGAATTGAGAAAGACAGGAGCTAGTGAATTTTAGCTTAGGAATCCCAAAATTACATTTGCCTGTATTGTTGCCCTTTCTGTGGCAGGGCCTCATTTCCTTCTCCATTAAGAGAGTGGTAATATTTTCAACTACGTATTACATAAAAACAGAAGTATGGTATTGTATTTAATGTGCTTTGGAATGTACCTACATTTTAGTCCCTACTGAATATTTTAGTTCCTAAAAGTATGGCCTTTAGCAAATTAGTTAATGTCTCTAAGGATCTATTTCTTTATCTAAAAGATGAGCTTAATTTTAGTGCTTTTTTTAAGATTAGAGGAGAAAATGTGAATAAATGCTTGGAAGGGTACCTGGCAGTAATAAGCATTCAAAAAAACGGCTATTATTAAAGTATTATAAAAATTTAAAGGTTTTGATGTCTGAATCTAAAATTCATTCATCTGTTGTATTTTTATTTGGATATTACTCCAATACACTGAGGAAGAGTTTTATCCATCAATAAAATCAAATTTCCATCAGCTGGAAATAATAACCAAGTTTAATATACCAGTAGTAGTAGTAATATAGGTCACCTTGCAATACTTTTAATAAGATAGATCATTTGATTGGTGTGAACTTGAATGAAGACTGATTAAACTATTTAGTAAAGAACATAAATTACTTTATCTTGGAAATGTACTCTTACTTACTAATTAATACTAGGATTAGAAGAGGAATACTGGGCTGTCTCATCAAGAGACTGGGATGGGGTCTATCTTTATAAGCTTATACAAGATGTTTTATCCCTCTTATTCTGTCTTCTCATCTTTAAACTGGAGAAGGAAATGGCAACCCACTCCAGTGTTCTTGCCTGGAGGATCTCAGGGACGGGGAGCCTGGTGGGCTGCCGTCTGTGGGGTCGCACAGAGTCGGACACGACTGACACGACTTAGCAGCAGCAGCATCTTTAAACTGAAGGATTTTATTAGATCAGTGGTTCTCAAACTTTTGTGTTAAAACTCCTTTTATTCTTCAAAATTACAAGATCCCAAAGAGCTTTGGTTTATGTGAAGTAATACCTAGTGTTATATACTTTATTAGAAGTTAAAACTGAAAAATGTCTAAAGAATTTAATTATTTTAAAGTAGCATATTAATATAAATAGCAGAGTTTTCCAAATATATCTTATTTTCCAAAATAAAAAAGTTAATAAGAAAAGTAGCAGTGTTCTTGCCTGGAGAATTCCAGGGACGAGGAGCCTGGTGGGCTGCCGTCTATGGGGTCACACAGAGTCGGACACAACTGACGCGACTTAGCAGCAGCAGCATTGTTTTACATTCTTGCATCGTTTTACTGTCCAACCTTATAGAAAATAGTTGGATTCTCACATCTGATCTTGCCTTTAATTTGTTTCAATTCTCATGTCAGGGAGCTTCTAGAGAACTCTGCTATACACTTAAGAGAAAATCATAGTGAAAAGGGCGAATAACATCTCAGTATTACTATGAAATATGTTTTACCTAGAGGACACGCTGAAAAGCTTTCAGTGATCTTCCTGGTTTCCTGGATCAGTCTTTGAGGATCACTTAATGAAATCACCCCTAGGATTGCTCCAAGCTTTAAAAATTATATTGATTGACAGGTGCCTAAAAACTTTTCTTTACCAGAATCACCATTTCCAAAACTGTTTAATTTGGCTTTCTCCCCATATGGATAACCTCTCAGCCACTCAGTGAATGTCTCACTGACATCTCATATTTTCTCACCTCTCTCAAATCAGTGTCTTCTCTCTCTGATAGTACTTCCAGGCTTCACATCATTGGTAGAGAGTGTTTCAGAACTCTGATGATTTGGCTCCCTACAAATTATCCCATCTGATTTCATTTGGGCCTTCAGTGCAACGAGCTGTGTATTGTCTTTATCTCATTCATCCTGTCAAGTTTTCGGTCCCCTATTCTAAACCTAGAAACTTCCCTGGTGGCTCAGACAGGTAAAGAATCTGCCTGCATTGGGGGACACCTGATTCAGTCCCTGGGTTGGGCAGATCTTCTGGAGAAGGGAATGGCAATATACTCCAGTATTCTTGCCTGCAGAATACCCATGGACAGAGGAGTCTGGTGGGCTACAGTCCATGGGGTCGCAAAGAGTCAGACACTTCTCTGCACTTTCTGCTTTTCTGTACTTTCTTTTCTCTTGTCTTCAAACATACATGAATCCTCTCCCTACTCGAAAAAGAACCTTAATTTGAACCTGCTGGCCCTTCTGGCCACTGTGCTGTTTCTTTCCTTCCTTTCACACCCAGACTTCAGTGATTACAGGACCATACTCACTGCTTTCTCTTTTTCAGTCTTCATGAACCTTCTTAACCTTTCTGAGTTTTTAATCTCTTTCACTGCTCTGCTGCATTTAACGCTGTTGACCACCCCTTTGTTTGCAGAACAAATGGCAGTTGAAAGGGCAGCTATAATAGAGCTATAATGAAGGTCAATACAAATGCAAGATAATACTTATCATTATTATTATTGAAATACTGGTCTTCATCCTGTGACCCAAGCATGTTTTATATTAATAGTATAGAAACTGTTACACTAAGAGTCAGAAAATTGGATTTTAACTGGTTAACCATGAGACCCTGGGCAAATTACTAAACTGGTACAAGCTTCATTTTTTTCATCTGTGCATTAGAAATATCTCTGCCTGCATCATAAGTTGTTGTGAAGATTATATTAAGTAATTATATAAAGAAGTACCTTGAAAACTTATTAATCATACACAGAGTTGAACTGTCCCCCTCAGTATCTTTTCCTATTCTGAGAGTATGTTTTTCAAGATGCATTTCATTGTTCTAAGATGTTCATATTTCTCTCTCAGAAAGGTTTCATCCATTCTTGCAGCTTTAACAGGCTCAGTTGGATGAATTTGTATATCTGGTACCTCAAGCCTTTGCCTTCCTCCTGAGTATCAAGTCTGTGTTTTCAGTTGCCAGCTGAACAGTTTAGTCACCCATTTTCTTAATGCCTGAGGCAGTATGGAGAATGCAAAGATATAACTTTCAAGGAACATCCAGGCTGACAGAAATATATATATAAAAGGATGAAAGTAGTTAATGAGATTAAAAAAGTAAAAGTAAAATGGTAAATTATAGTGGGAATATATATAGGAGGTAGTTGGTAAACTGTTTCAGAGAAATAACAGAACTTAACCTGAAATAAAATCAGGAGGAGGAAAAAAGACATCTCAAGAATAGCTAAGAATGTAAGCAAACAGTCACGTGAATGAGAAGGGTAGGATACAAGTGGCAGGTTCAGGGCATGTGTGAAAGGGAAGAAAGTTGACAGTAAGTTGGTTTAGTTCTAAAGATGTGCTGTTTGCCCCTCAGATGCACCATATCTAAGAGCAAATTTCCTTTCCCTTTTTACCCATTTATTTCCAAAAAAATGAATTGCCTTTCCACCATTAGTTAGATTGAAGCCTTATATGTCTTTGTAACTAGATGGTAAATTCACTATGTCTGGCACATTCTTTGTACTCTTTGCTTACTTTTGTTCCTCACTACCTAGAATATTTTACTTCTCTTCAGCATCTCTTCAGCTTTTAAATTGTTCTTCTATCAGAATACTTTTCAGGACTCTCTTAGACTGAAATCTTATCTTCCTTTTCCAGCATTTTCTAAAGCATCATTGTATACTGTTATTTGACAAATATATATATTTTGATTGTTACTCTCAGCTGTTACTTAAATGTTACAGCATGATGTAACTTATCTCACATGTTTGTTTTCCTCTGATTACATTAGAAGCCTTTACCAGAGCAGAGACCATTTATCTTAACATATCTTTGTGTCTTTCACATTGCCTCATTCAACAGCTACATGTAAATTAGGTCTTGGGCCTATTGTAAATTTTAAAAAAAGCATTATTAAATTTATGAGTTACTTTCTGCTCCTGAAAATATTTTTGACTAAAAATTTTATCTCCCTAATTTATAATTTTTGTATGTTTTGTACGATTGTGATTCTGTATCCTCTGCTGTATCTTGTATTTGAGATTATATTTTCTCCCAGTTGATCAGAAATAGAAACATTTGAATTAAATCAGAGAACTTCATAAGAAATCCATAAGGACTGAAAACATTTACATAAATGTCTTCATTCCTTGTTCTCTGCCATAGAAAAGTCTTAGATTTCTTTGAGATGTCTGAAATTTGGATTTTTCAAACACTTCATATGACTTTTGTAGGTGTTTTATTTTTTTGTAGGTATGGAAAAGTTGAAGCCACTCGCATATTGTTAGAGAAAGGAAAGTGCAATCCAAACCTTCTAAATGGACAGCTTAGCTCTCCTCTTCATTTTGCTGCTGGAGGAGGACATGCGGAAATTGTACAGATCCTCCTAAACCATCCAGAAATTGACAGAGTAAGTTATTTTCCAGGCGTTGTTTTTTTTAACATCCAAACAGTAAATAACTAGAAATGACACTTGTTTAGTCGTACACTTGAGAGGTCAGCTGAGAAATGAAAATAAATTTAACTTGCTATATGGAATAAATAATATGTATACACTTTGCTTTTAAATTGTAATAGAATACACCTCACATAAAATATACCATTTTTGCCATTTTTAGTTGTACAGATCAGTGGCATTAAGTACATTTACATTGTTTTACAACCATCATCACCATGTATCGCCCAAATGTACATAAAATTTAGCTTCCTGTCATTTTATATAAAGTGTCTCCTGTATTGCAGGGAGATTCTTTACCAACTGAGCTATCAGGGAAGCCGTTATATAAAGTGTTTTCTAAAAAATATCTTAAAGAAGGAAAAAGATATTTTGGAATTTGTACTATCAGATGTGTAAGGGAAAAATAATAGCTTTAACAAGACCTTTGTTGCTATAAACAGAAGTTTTGAAAAACAATAGCCACAGTGATTAGTGCTTTGAATCTTTCATCTTCGGCTGTTTGTGTTTACTTGAAGTATAGCATGCAATAAGTATGCTTAATACCTACTTAACACTTGCCAGTAGTCTTTTTAATGAAATTTTGATTGACTGACATTTTCCCTTACTTGTATATTTGTAATGCCTTTTTTCTTTAACCTCTGATTTTTCCCTCACATTCCTAGCACATAACAGACCAACAGGGAAGATCTCCTTTAAATATTTGTGAAGAAAACAAACAAAATAATTGGGAAGAAGCTGCAAAATTGTTGAAGGAAGCCATTAACAAACCAGTAAGAATTACCTTCATAAATATTAGTTAGAGCCAAGCATCGTATTAAAGTTGATAAAATTTGAGGATTTGTGGTAAGAATGGAAGGATGAATGTATGGATGGCTTACTTTTATAAAGCCTCATGTTTAGACATCGTAGATATTAAATTTGCTGTCATCTCTAACATTTAGGCATTTATTCTTGCATATCGAAATAAAAGTTTGCATAAGTAAATCTTTCAATCACTTAAAATTAATCTAATTCCCAATGTAATCTCTATACTTTATATGGTGATTACAAATTGTAACCACTTCATTGAAGCATCTCTCTCTACTTAGGCCTTCTAAGTGAAGTGAAAGTGTTCATCGTTTAGTCATGTCGAGCTCTTTGCGACCCCATGGACTAAAAAGGATAAAAGTTTTATACCAACAGGATATAACCCATATGTCTGAGCCTTTCCAGACATTTCCATTAACTAGATAATATGTACTTGTTGAGTATTTTTGTAAATTTACCACCATGAAATGCTGAAAGTGATGTGATAAATAATAAGTACATGATCTCTGTCTTAAAGGGAAATTTCACACATTCATACACGTTTTTGTCAAAACATTATTCCCTGAGCACAGGACAAAAGCAAGGAAATAGATAAGCAGTACAGGCACCCTTATATTAACTTCATTGCAATTTACTTTCTAATTGTATAGTTAAAAACACATTTTTATTTCTCATATAATCTTTAAATCTGAAGGTATACGATAAAAGGATTTAGGTACTTTTACCTAAAATGAACTGTCCTGGAAGTTGTTTAGAGGCATCAGTTACTTCCTATAACAATAAAAATGAATTGATAATATCATTTCTCTCTGTGATTTTCTGAACTGGAAGAAAGAAACTGGCTCAAGGTCCATTGTTCATAACTTGTATCTGCAAAGTCCTTTATCACAGATTGCTTTTGGGATAAATTATTGCTGGTGCACATTTCTACATTGTAATTTGTAGCCCACTAAACTCATGAGGTAGTTAACTAACACCAGATTTAGTTAACCAGGTCTGTATCCCCCATTTGGTATTTACATTGTACATTAATAGCTTTAAAGTATCCTCTCAGAAGATTTTTGAAGTTGAGTATTTTTTTTTTAAACCATTTCCCTTCATTTCTCAAACTTATTTGACCATGGAATATTCAGAAGAAATTTCATGTTTAAAAATATAAATAATGGAAGTAAATTTTTTAAAAATACTGCCAGAAGTGGTTAGGATTCTAAGCTTCCAGTGCGGGAGGCACAGGTTTGATCCCTTATTGGGCCACAAAGATTGCAAGCTGTGCAGCAAGGCAAAAATAGAAAAAATAAAATATTGCCAGAAGATTCTCACTTAAAGTAGTTTTTCTGATATTTTCCATATTAGAAATCTATAATAAAGCAGATGAAGTTGAAATTAAAGCATTTTGGGGGGTTGGGATGTATAACTTCTACCCAGCTTGCATAATTTATTATCATTCTTTGTCCTAGTATGAAAAAGTTCGTATATACAGAATGGATGGATCATACCGTTCTGTTGAACTGAAGCATGGAAATAATACCACAGTGCAGCAGATAATGGAAGGAATGCGTCTCTCTCAAGAAACACAGCAATATTTCACTATTTGGATCTGTTCAGAAAACCTCAGTAAGAAACTTGTTATTTTGATGTATAAACCTCATTATTCCTTTTTGAGAGTGAGTTGGTAAACTGAAGGGTAGCGTCAATTATTATTGACTTTTAATTTTCAAATGATATAATATTCTTCTCTTTTACATAAATTGTTTATGTTCAAACTGCTGAAACAGATAAGCCTCTGCTTGCTCCTGGCCCCTCTTTATTCATACAATGTTGGGTTTTTCTTTTTTACTAATTCTTTGTACTTATTTATTTTTGGCTGTGCTGTTCTTCATGGCTGCGTGGACTTTTTTCTAGTTGTGGCAAGTGGAGCCTACTCTCTAGCTGTGGTGTGAGGGCTTCTGATTGCAGTACAGCAGTAGAACAATGGCATCTGTTGTTGGGGAGCACAGGCTCTAGGGCGTGTGGACTCAGTAGTGGTGCCGCGTGGGCTCTAGAGCACAGGCTCAGGGGTTGTGGTGCACGGGCCTAGTTTCTCCCCAGCATCTGGGATAATCCCAGATCGGCCATCAAAGCCATGTCTCCTGCATTGGCAAGTGGATTCTTTACTTCTGAGTCACCAGAGAACGCCATACAATGTTTGAAGTGGTAAAAACCAAGACATTTTTTCTTTGGCAATGAAATTTGATTTGAATGCTGTTTAAATGCAGTTTAAATTTCATTTGAATGCTGTTTAAATGCATCCAACTTGCCTTTATTTTCAGTGCTCACCTCCTCTCAGAATACAGATATTCTTTTTCTTTATATTGGTTTTCTATCAGATCTTTCTGTCGCAGTTCAGTTCAGGTCAGTCGTTCACTCATGTTCGACTCTTTTTATTTAAACTCAGCCTAATGTCACTACAGATTTGGTCTCTCAGACAAAGTATTGCAAATGCATAAGGGATTTCATCGAGGTGGTTGTGATTTGTTTTCTAGTGATTTAACTATTTTTTTAAACACCAAATTTTTACCGATTGTATCATAATTAAATAGGCTATCATGGAATTTAGGATCTTAAATTCATTTGATAAATTTTAATTCATTTCCAGAATTATTCTCATAATTCTTACATTCTTAAAAAACAGTTAACTTCAAATTGGGTATAATATTGATTAAAATCAATATTGATTTAAATTTAGACCTTTAATTTGTGTGTGTTCAATACTTAGGTACAGAATTTAATGAAAAGTTTCTATGTGTTGATGTAATTAGTTCATTTTTACGTTATCATTTATTAAGGGAAAGATGTTTTTCAGGCCTTCAACTCAAGCCTTATCATAAACCATTGCAACATGTTCGTGACTGGCCAGAAATACTTGCTGAATTGACTAATTTGGATCCCCAAAGGGAAACACCACAGCTTTTCCTAAGAAGAGATGTGAGACTTCCTTTGGAAGTTGAGAAAAAGGTTTGCTCAGACATCTTTTTTATAGTCATTGATGTTCAGAATCTGCTGAGTTCCTATTTTACGCACCAGAGGCAAACATTGTGCTCTTCCTTTTCAGGAGGGTTCATTTCTGTTTTTCTGTTCAATCCTCACATCCCTATTGTAAGTGGTAGAGTTTGAGTCAGTCTACTTACAAAGCCCCTGGTTGGTGTTTCCATTTCCACCTCCATTGTCTTAGAATACAAAAGAAATTGAGACTCCATCCTAAAGAGAATAGAGAGAACTAAAAAAAAAAATTCTAGATACAGAAGATTATATTTACAAAGGGGACATTAAAAAGTTATTCCTAGTAGTCAGTATGTAGCTATTTTAGATTCAACAGAGAACTATACATATAGTCTGTCCTAAATAAGTATGTCTGGATTTGAATTACTATAAATGTTAGAAGTGAAATAATACCATCTGAAGGATGACCAGACAAGGAAAAAACCTAAGGGATATATTACAGTTTAAACTAGGTGATAGTCTAAATACAGCAGTAGCTTTGAAAACTGGGGAAAAGAAAAGTTCTGAGGTCTCATAAATTTGGTGAAGAAAAAGTATACAATGCATTTCCTTATTCTTTTATTCAAGGAAATACTAAACACATAAGGTTAAGCACATTTCAACACGTGAAAATTTCAGTGACCTTGCCCAAACTTGGTAAATGTTTTATGTCTGACTGTTCATATTGTCTCGGAGAAGGCAACGGCACCCCACTCCAGTACTCTTGCCTGGAAAATCCCATGGACAGAGGAGCCTGGTAGGCTGCAGTCCATGGGGTTGCTAAGAGTCGGACACGACTGAGCGACTTCACTTTCACTTTTCAGTTTCATGCATTGGAGAAGGAAATGGCAACCCACTCCAGTGTTCTTGCCTGGAGAATCCCAGGGACAGCGGAGTCTTGGTGGGCTGCCGTCTGTGGGGTCGCACAGAGTCGGACACGACTGAAGCAACTTAGCAGCAGCATTCATATTGTCTGTCTTATATTATCCAACTTAAGGTAAAAAAGACATTTGACAAAATTGAATAGCCTTTCTTGATAGAACTCTCAGAAAACTAGGAGGGGAGCTTCCTCAATCCTATAAATGGCATTTATAAAAAACCTGCAGTTAACATCCTCAATGGTAGAAGACTGAAAACTTTCCTCCTAAGATCAGGAACAAGACAAGGATGCCTGCTTTCACCACTGCTGTTTAACACAGAACAAGAAGTTCTAACGAAAGCAGTTGGTCACACTCTCCCCAGCAGCACCAAAAAGTAAAGAAAGAAAAAAAAAAGGACATCCAAATTGAAAAGGCAAAAGTTAAACTGTCTCTGTTTATCAAAAATGACATGATCCTATATATGGGGAATTCCAAAGAATCTACACAAAAGCTGCTAGAGCTAATAAATGGATTCAGCAGAGTTGTAGGGCACGTGCTCAACATGTGAAATCAATTGTTTCTATAACCAGCCACAGACACTCAAAAAAAAAGGAAATTAAGAAATCCTCTAGAATAACTTCTATAAGGATAAAATACCTAGGAATAAATTTAATAAAAGAGATGCAAAACTTATACATTGAAAACTACAAGAATAAAGTGAAGGGATTCACATTTCCCAATTTCTTAGTACAAAGCTACAGTAATCCAAGCAATTTGGTACTGGTATAAAGATAGAATTGAGAATGGAATAGAGTTGAGAGTCCTCAAATAACTCCATATACCATACCAACTACTTTTTTGACAAGGATGCCAAGTGAATTCAATGAAGAAAGAGTAGTTTCTTCAACAGATGATACTATGGCAACTGGAAATTCACACGCAAAGGTATCAAATTGGACTCTGATCTCACACCACATCAAAAATTAACTCAGTGTCTTAATAACCTAAATATAAAAGCCAAAACCATAAAATTCTTAGGACAAAATATATGTGTAATCTTTATGACCTTAGATTTGGCCATGGAGCTTTAGATATAACACCAAAAACATGAGTAACAAAAGAAAAAATAGATAAATTGAACTTCATCAAAATTAAAATCATTTGTAAATCAAAGGACATTATCATTAAATAGAAAAGACAAGCTAGATAATAGAAGAAGATACTTGAAAATCATATATACGATAACTGTTTCAGTTTAGTTCAGTTCAGTCGCTCAGTCATGTCCAACTCTGCAACCCAATGGACTGCAGCACTCCAGGCTTCCCTGTCATCACTAACTCCTGGAGTTTACTCAAACTCATGTCCATAGTATCAGTGATGATATCCAACCATCTCATCCTTTGTCATCCCCTTCTCCTCCCGTCCAACCATCTCATCCTCTGTCATCCCCTTCTCCTCCCCCTTTCAGTCTTTCCCAGCATCAGGGTCTTTTCTAATGAGTCAGCTCTTTGCATCAGATGGCCAAAGTATTGGAGTTTCAGCTTCAACATCAGTCTTTCCAATGAATATTCAGGACTGATTTCCTTTAGGATGGACTGGTTGGATCTCCTTGCAGTCCAAAGGACTCTCCAGAGTCTTCTCCAACAACACACTTCAAAAGCATCAATTCTTTGGCACTCAGCTTTCCTTATAGTCCAACTCTCAGATGCATACATGACCACTGGAAAAACCATAGCTTTGGCTAGATGGACCTTTGTTGGTAAAGTAATATCTCTGCTCTTTAATATGCCATCTAGGTTGGTCATAGCTTTTCTTCCAAGGAACAAGTGTCTTTTAATTTCATGGCTGCAATCACCAACTGCATTGATTTTGGAGCCCCCAAAAATAAAGTCTCTCACTGGTTCCATTGTTTCCCCATCTACTTGCCATGAAGTGATGGGACTGGATGCCATGATCTTAGTTTTCTGAATGTTGAGTGCTTACTATTCAGAATATAAAAGGAACTCCTACAACTTAGCAACAAAAAGACAACTCAATTAAATTGGGTAAATGACTTAACATTTCTCCAGTAAAGATACACCAGTGGCTAACAAGCACATGAGATGTTGTTCAAGATCATTAGGCATTAAGGAAATGCAAATCAAAACAAAAAGAATCCACACCTACTGCTGCTGCTGCTGAGTCACTTCAGTCGTGTCCGACTCTGTGCAACCCCATAGATGGCAGCCTACCAGGCTCCACCATCCCTGGGGTTCTCCAGGCAAGAACAGTGGAGTGGGTTGCCATTTCCTTCTCCAATGCAGGAAAGTGAAAAGTGAAAGTGAAGTCGCTCAGTCGTGTCCGACTCTTTGCAACCCCATGGACTACAGCCTACCAGGCTTCTCCGTCCAGGGGATTTTGCAGGCAAGAGTACTGGAGTGGGGTGCCATTGCCTTCTCCGCCACACCTACAAGGGTGGCTGTAATAATAGCAGTTTATAAAGGAAGATATTGAGGGTTGAGGAAGTAGAGAAAATAGAACCTTTGTATGCTGTAGATGGTAATATAAAATGGTGTGGCCTCTGTGGAAAACAGTGGAATAGTTCTTAAAAACACTAAACATAGAATTACTATTTGATTCAGCAATTCCACTCCTAGGTGCATACCTAAAGAAAACAAGAGCTCAAATATCTGTATTCCAACATTCTTATCAGCAATATTTATAATAACCAAAAAGGTGGACACAAGCTGAGTGTTCATCAACAGATCAATGGATAAAGAAAATGTGGTATATACATACAATGGATTCTTATTCATCCATAGAAAGGAATGAAGTTCTGAAACATGTCATAACATGGATGGACCTTGAAAATATGTTAGGTGAAATAAGCCAGACACAAAAGGAAAAAGTGTTTGATTTTACTTACATTAAATAAATATCTAGAACAGGCAAATTCATAAACAGTATGTTAGAGATTAGCACAGGTGTGATGCGCAGAGAGTGAGGACTTACTGGTTACAGAATTTCTGTTTGCATGTTGACATGTGAAAATAGTGGTGATGGTTCACAGCATTATGAATGTAATGAATGCCACTAAATTCTACACTTAAAACATAGGTAAAGTGGCAACTTTTATTAAACAAAATGTGATAGATCTATGAAATCTGCAAGTAATCTAAGTATAGTCAGCCTGTTTTCCTTCTTCACTTAAATATTTTCAAAGTTGGCTGGTAGAGAAAGAGTAATAATAATGATAGTACTTGGACATTAAATTAATTGCATTTTATACTACCACTTAGGTAAAGTAGGTTCAACTGAAAAAGAAGCAAGGTTTAGTGAATACTTACAGTGAGTCAGAATATCATCATCTGGTTAAGTGGGTACATTCTTTCACTCCTGTGTAATTGAGAAATTCCTGTTTTTACCATCTGAAAAATAGAAGAATTGCATTGTTTCGGTTAGAATTATTCTTTTAGGATAAGAAGAGCCTACTTTCATTTAAAAAGAACAGTTGTTGACTAATACTCCCTGAATACACTATTAGGAATTATAACTATTCTCTACTCAAATTCTTCAAATTCACTAAGTTGGTTTTTACTAACTAGAAAAATATTTTCTTTCACTTTTTCCCAACATTTAGTTTCAGAAATTAAAAACCCATAGGAAAGTTGAAAAAGTAATAAAATTCATACCATATACCATTCATTAAATTCACTAATTGTTAACATTTTACTATATTTGCTTCACCTTTCCTCTCTTTTCTTTGTAAACCATTTAAAATTGAGTTGCAGGCATCATGGCACTTCATCCTTAAATATTTTAACATCATCTTATAAGAACAAGGATGTACTGTACATACTACAGTACCACTGTCAACCTAATAAAATTAGTATTTCCACAATAATATCTAATATCAGACCCATATTCAGATTCCTGCCCCCCCAGTTTCTCAGTCTCTAAAAACACTCAACTGAAGAAGCTAGTCAACCTTCATGCTTTGTATTTGTTACCTCTTTGCTTCTTTTAATCAAGAGCAATCCCCTTATCTTTTTTCCTCCATGAAATTCTGATTCAATTTTTTAAATATTGTGTGGAGTGTTATTTTAGTTAGCAAGACAACAAAACTTTTTACTGTAAGGAATCTGGGTCATTTTGAATCATATATGGAAATACTCAAGTATTTATTTAGAATCTCTGTAATTGGTGATCATATTATTCCAGGTATAAATGTATTCTGTGGGGTAGCATTTTTCAGTCTTTTTTAATCTTATCAGATTAAGGGAAACTTTAGTTTTTAAAACTTAAAGTACGCTCTCCTTTCATGTTATTTATCAAATAAAAACTGTTAAGCTCTTTTCAAACTTCATGTATCCTTCTGGGAATGGACAATACTTCTTTCGTCTTCTTTGTGGTTCACTACTATGTTGTGTGAAGCATAAAATTTAGAAGGATGTTTGAGGAATATAAAGAATTTAAGTAAAATTGTACTAGAAATTACTCACACTCATATCCATAAACTGATGATAATTTTACTGGACTTGAATCAGAGGTTAGCAAACTGGCCTATTACCATATCTGAACTGTTGCCTATTTTTGTATATCCTATAAGCTATTAATGGCTGAAAAATTCAGAAGAATTAATATTTCATGTCATGTGAACATTTCATGAAACTCAAATTTCAGAATCAGTATAAAAAGTTTTAGTAGAACTCTGACATTTGTAGATGTATTGTCTACAGCTGCTTTTGTGCTAAACTAGAAGAGTTGAGTCACTCTATTAGAGACTTTATGACTCACAAAGCTTAAAATAATACTGTCTGGTCTTTAATAGAAAAGACTTGTCAACCTCTGCTCTAAAGCAAAACCAGCTTATTTATATGCAGTTACATAGCTTTTGCTTTTTCATGTGAGTGACAAGTTGTACATTTATAACAGGAAATTGTGGCCTAATAACCATACTGTATTTTCTCCTTTAAGATTGAAGACCCACTAGCTATTCTTATTCTCTTTGATGAAGCCAGATATAATTTATTGAAGGGCTTTTATACAGCTCCTGATGCTAAACTGATAACATTGGCAAGTCTACTGTTGCAGATAGTTTATGGAAATTACGAGAGTAAGAAACACAAACAAGGTTTCCTAAAGTAAGTATTTAATATAATTCATGGTCTTGTGCTGTGCCCAAGATTCAGTTTACCAAGGAAGTTTAGAAATATGTTATTAAGAACTATTTAGACACTGGTTTGGAATTAAATAACATAAGGCATGGAATGAGAAGAAAACCTATAGTAATGCATTCTTTTAAGTTATATTCTCTCCAAGGTTATTTTTCTTATATTTGAATATAGTGTGATATGCTTTATACTTGTCTTTCCTTACTGTATGTTTAAATAAGTTCACTAAAACCTTACTTAGATAAGTAGTAAAAAAAAAAAAATGTTATAAGGCAGACACATTTCAGAATCCCACCCAAAAACTAGTTCATGTTTCATGTTGTGAAAAAACATTGAAGTTTAGCACATCTAAACTTTGTTTATTGTAGTTTTCAGTATTCAAAAATATTTTGTGCTTACTGAAAGAAGAAACATTTCTCTAGACTGAACAATGTTGGGATCTTGACTTCTTGCTTAAAATGTCAAGTTCTCTGATATTTTAAGTATAGTATTTTTCAGCTCAAAAATCATTTAAAACCATTTATATCTAGATGATTATATTACTTTAGCTACTAAAGATAATTTATTTTTAAAATGTTGGCATATTTGCTTACAGTGAAGAAAATCTCAAATCTATTGTACCTATTACCAAATTGAAAAGTAAGGCACCTCACTGGACAAACCGAATACTTCATGAATACAAGGTAAGCTGTTAAATAGAAATAAAAAGACATAGCCTAGTTGACATTTTGTTAATATTATTAATGTTTTAAACATAGGTACATTAAATTTATATTCCTGAAATAAAAAAGTTATAGTTCACATATCTGAAAGAAAAAGTAGCAAGATACTTTATTTTTAACAATATAGAATTTTTTACTGACTACCTTCTATATGCTGGTACTGTGGTAAGTGCTAGAGATTTTTTAAAAATATGAAATAATGTACTGTCTTTATCTATGCACTTAAAATGTAATAAATAAGCATTATTTTTAGACCTTGATTTTTATTTTTTAATAGATCTCAGAAGAAAAAGTGCCCTTGGGATAATGTCACACATGTTATTCTTTGGGTTAGCCTTGATTTTAGAGACTGTTTAGTTGACTGTTTGGATTGTTAAAGGTACATTCTCCTTTTACATCTCCTTATTTTACTTTGTTTTTAGAATCTTAGTACAAGTGAAGGTGTCAGTAAAGAAATGCATCACCTACAGCGCATGTTCTTACAGAACTGTTGGGAAATTCCTACATATGGAGCTGCTTTTTTCACAGGACAGATATTTACAAAGGCAAGCCCCAGTAATCATAAAGTCATCCCTGTGTATGTAGGTGTGAATATAAAAGGACTTCATCTCCTCAACATGGAAACTAAGGTAGATTTTTATCTTTTCAGCTGTTTTTGACCAGTCACACTATATATATAATATTTAAAATAACAGTAGTAGGCTACATGAACAATTTCATTTATAATAGCAGAGGATGGGGGTTGAAAACAAAATTATTACCAATAGGGAATTGTAGTACATTTCTACATTGAAATACCTTGCAGCCATACAAAAGAATGAAGAATATTTTTGTGTAGAATGATCCCTAAGATATATTTGGTGCTGAACCATATGTAATATGCTATCATTCATGTAAAAATGGGTGGTAACGGGTAGTTAACTGAAGAAAACAAAAACACTAACACAGAAAGATACACGCACATCCCTTTTCATTGAAACATTACTTACAGTGGCCAAGATAAACAACTTAAGTGTTATCAGTGGACAGATGGCTAGAGAAAATGTGTGTGTGTGTGTGTGTGTGTGTGTGTTATGTTCTTACAGGATTGTTGGGGGGAATTCCTACGTATGGAGCAGCTTTTTGCATAGGATAGATATTTACAAAGGCAAGCCCCAGTACTCAGAGAGTCATCCCTGTGTATGTAAGGCATGAGTATGAAGGTTATACACACACACACACACACACACACACACACACACAATGGAATATTATTATTTGGCCATTAGAAAGAATGAAGTCTTGCCATTTGCAATAATATGGATGGACCTTGAGGCCATTATGCTAAGTGAAGTAAGTCAGACAAAGATAAATGCCATATGATCTCATTTGTGTATGGTGAAATCTTAAAAAAACAAAGAAGCTCATAGAAATAAGAACAGACTGGTGGTTGCCAAAGGCAGAGAGTTGGGAAATGGGCAAAATAGGTAACGGGGGTCAAAAGATAGAAACTCTGAGCTGTAAAATACGTCATGGGATGTAGTATAGAGCTTAGTTAATGATGCTGTATTGCATATTTGAAAGTTGCTGAGAGATGAATCTTAAAATTCCTCATTACAACAAAAAAATGTGTTAACTGTGTATGGTGATGAATGTTAACAATATTTGCAGTATATACAAATACTGAATCATGCTGTATACCTGAAACTAATATAATGTCATATGTCCGTTATACCTCAAAAAATGTGGGCAAGTGAAAACTAGATTTATATAAATATGTGTTGTGGTGCTTCTGTATGGATAAAAAGTTTCTTAAAGCCTTTGGAGAAGGGAAACTGTGTAACTGGGCATAGGAGTAGAAGGGAGACATTTCACTTTATAGCATTTTGCAACTTAAAAAAATTTTAACTGTGATTGTATTATCTATTTAAAAATTAATTAGATATAAATGAAAAAGATACAAATTTTAAAAGGAAGTAAAATATCTGAAACAAGTGGTTCATTTTGAAAATTTGAATTAATTACAAGAACATATTTGGGGGCAGGATGAAGTATGGATTGGACTGTGAATACCTGTTAGAACACTTCAGAGCTTTTCTATTCCACCATCTTGGTCTGGTGGAGGTGATGGAATTCCAGTTGAGCTGTTTCAAATCCAAAGATGATGCTGTGAAAGTGCTGCACTCAATATGCCAGCAAATTTGGAAAACTCAGCAGTGGCCACAGGACTGGAAAAGGTCAGTTTTCTTTCCAATCCCAAAGAAAGGCAATGCCAAAGAATGCTCAGACTACTGCACAATTGCACTCATCTCACACGCTAGTAATGCTCAAAATTCTCCAAGCCAGGCTTCAGTAATACGTGAACCGTGAACTTCCAGATGTTCAAGCTGTTTTAGAAAAGGCAGAGGAACCAGAGATCAAATTGCCAACATCCACTGGATCATGGAAAAAGCAAGAGAGTTCCAGAAAAAGATCTATTTCTGCTTTATTGACTATGACAAAGCCTTTGTGTAGATCACAATAAACTGTGGAAAATTCTTCCAAGTGATGGAAATACTGGACCACCTGACCTGCCTCCTGAGAAATCTGTATACAGGTCAGGAAGCCACAGTTAGAACTGGACGTGGAACAACAGACTGGTTCCAAATAGGAAAAGGAGTTCATCAAGGCTGTATATTGTCACCTTGCTTATTTAACTTATATGCAGAGTACATCATGAGAAATGCTAGGCTGGAAGAAGCACAAGCTGGAATCAAGATTGCCGGGAGAAATGTTAATCCTCAGATATGCAGATGACACCACCCTGATGGCAGAAAGTGAAGAACTAAAGAGCCTCTTGATGAAAGTGAAAGAGGAGAGTGAAAAAGTTGGCGTAAAGCTCAACATTCAGAAAATGAAGATCATGGCATCTGGTCCCATCACTTCATGGAAAATAGATGGGGAAACAGTGGAAACAGTGGCTGACTTTATTTTTGGGGCTCCAAAATCACTGCAGATGGTGACTGCAGCCATGAAATTAAAAGACGCTTACTCCTTGGAAGGAAAGTTATGACCAACCTAGATAGCATATTCAAAAGCAGAGACATTACTTTGCCGACAAAGGTCCGTCTAGTCAAGGCTATGGTTTTTCCAGTAGTCATGTATGGATGTGAGAGTTGGACTGTGAAGAAAGCTGAGCGCTGAAGAATTGATCTTTTGAACTGTGGTGTTGGAGAAGACTCTTGAGAGTCCCTGGGACGGCAAGGAGATCCAACCAGTCCATCCTAAAGGAAATCAGTCGTGAATATTCATTGGAAGGACTGATGCTGAAGCGGAAACTCCAATACTTTGGCCACCTCATGCGAAGAGCTGACTCATTGGAAAAGACCCTGATGGCTGGGAAAGATTGAGGGCAGGAGGAGAAGGGGACGACAGAGGATGAGATGGTTGGATGGCATCACCGACTGTATGGACATGGGTTTGCATGCACTCTGGGAGTTGGTGATGGACAGGGAGGCCTGGCGTGCTGCAGTTCACGGGGTCGCAAAGATTTGGACACGACTGAGCGACTGAACTGAACTGAAGCGAAGCTTATGTAAAAAGGCATTTTAGATTAGGAAATTTCACTGTAAACCTAATTTTTATTTTCATCATTTAAGTCTTATTTATGTAATCACATAACTTCTGAAAATATCCCAGTGGTAGTTTCATGATAACTCAGAATCATTGTTATGGCAGCAGTTATGTTACCATACTATTAGATATGCCTGTGAATGGAGAGAAAGACAGTGCAGGGACATATGCAGAAGAGGGACTGGCTTCAGTAATTCACTTGGAACGTGACTTTTTGAAGTCTTTGATATTGGCTTGTTTTTGAGTCATTTGCTTATCATTTTCTATTTAGACTATTTTATTCATACAAAATATAAACTGTTTCTTATTAGCTTATAACTACTTTTTTATTCCCTATTGTACTGTTTGTTAAAGGAAATGAAAGAAATTCCCCTTGTCATTTCAAGAAATTTTTCCTCTGCAATTTTAGAGCATTTTATATCAATATCTGCAAATTCTTCTTCACTGATCTGGTGGTGATGCCATGGGCGTAACACTGAGCCTTTTCTCTAAACTGTGTATTATGTTTGACTTTTGGTAGCATTCCAAATTTAGGCAACAGTAAAAAGCTTTATATAGTATTCAAATGATGGTTCAGTAATATCTTATAACATTTCATCCTATGAATAATATTCTGTTCCAGGAATTGAGTGAGAGAGCAGTAGCAGGCAGAGGATGATAATAGGATTATTAAGAATCTGCTTTTTCTAGAAATAGAAATGCTGTCATTGGGTATATACAGAGGTGATTGAAACCAAGGATAATAATGTTTTCTCGCCACATAATCATTACCTGCGTGCTCTGTAAGCTACAGGTAAATTTATGGCACTATAAAAGCTCTAAGATTTTCAAACCATCAAAGATGAGAACAGTCAGCTTGTCGTCAGTTGTCTTAGATTGAGCAAGACCTAAGGTGTCTATATGGTAAATATGACAGACTTGCCTAAATGGAGTAAACACCTTCATCTGAAAAAATATCTTTATTTGCATTTAAAACTCTGTTTCAGTGTGTACTTTGTGTAAATAGCTATCTTAGCAGATCCTACCCATATGTTATATTTTATAAGTATAGTTATTTGTAAGCAAAATGTTATTATTTTCCCATTAGACATGGTATACACATGTAAATTAATTACATTATGTTTCACTTACAGAACCTCACTTTCAAAATGCCCTAAATCATAATCTTTCTGGCATATCCTTTGTTTATTATTTACAATCATTATGTTAAGAACTGCTAGTCCTGGAGAGGTAATGTTTCTAAATATACTTATTTTAAAGGATGGCATGAACATTTTCTTTTATATATGTATGCAAAGAATATATTTATTTTTAGGGTAAGAAAATACAAGTTATTACTAGGAGATAATTATTTTTTAAATAATCGAATATATTGGATTCCTATTTAAATATACCATTATTTAGAACATGTAGGTACAAGGTACTGTCATTGTTTTTTAAATAGTTCTGTTGAATATATGAAGGATATATTATTGATTTTTAAAATAATGCTGATATTTACTATAAATATGGGCTTCCCCCATGGCTCAGATGGTAAAGAATCTGCCTACAATGCAGGAGACCTGGGTTTGATCTCTGGGTTGGGAAGATCTCCTGGAAAAGGGAAAGGCTACCCACTCCAGTATTCTGGCCTGGAGAATTTCATGGACTGTATAGTCCATGGGGTCTCAGAGTCAGTCACAGCTGTGACTTCCACTTTCTTTCACTTACTATAAATATAACAGTGTACTTATTTTCAGTGATACGAAATTGCCTAAGTCACCAATTTTACCACATTAAATAAATTTCAGATCTGAAAGTACTGTATGAATATTCAAAAGGTACTGAATATAGTAAAAGGAATTGTTTTTAACCTGCAGAAAGTAAACTTTTAGTACACTTAATTTTCTTGAAAACCACTGATAGAACGGGCATCTTTGTTTTCCCATCATTGGGTAAGTTTAAAATGCACATACAGTGTGTTGATTTGTTATACTTAACCTATTTCAAAATGGTTACCACTATAGCATTAGCCACACCTCTATCACATCACATAATTATAATTTATGTTTTCTGGTGAAAACATTTAAGATCTACTCTCTTAGCAACTTTCAAACATATAGTACAGTATTGCTAACTATAAGCACCATGCCCCACATTAGATTCCCAGAACTTAATTCATTACTGAAAGTTTGTACTACTTTGACCAACATCTCAATTCTCCCCACCCGCCAGTCCCTGATATAACCACTATTCTACTCTCTGTTTCTATGAGTTTGGCTTTTTTAGATGGCACATATTAAGTGGTATCATCCTATGGTATTTGTCTTTCTTTAGCTTAAGGCCCTCCAGTTCCATCCGTGTTGTTGCAAAAGACAGGATATCCTTATTTCTCATGGCTGAATGTGTGTGTGTGCATAAATATACATACATAGCACAGAATGGGCATCTTCAAATAATTTTGTCATTCTGATAAAAAGAGTATCATTGCTCAAGAAGTCTGCTGTGGCTCTGTGCTGCAGGCTATGTCAAGTTACCAAGTGAACCGTTCTGTTTAGACCTGGCTAGATAAGTGTAGATAGTAAGAGAAGATAGGTGTTGTTTTTAATAAATATTTCAATATTAATGATTTCCAATTATGTTGCAGGCTTTACTCATCAGTCTTAAATATGGTTGCTTTATGTGGCAGTTGGGAGATGCTGATTCATGTTTTCAGATCCATAGCATGGAAAATAAAATGAGCTTTATAGTACATACAAAACAGGTAAGTACCTAATCAGTTCTTGATTTACATGATAGTAATAAACTCTACTGTATTAGTAAAATTATTTCTTTCTTAAAAAATGACAGTCCATTTTACTTCAAGTAAAACTTCTAACGTGAAATTAATATTATTTAAGACCAAGGTAAAAAGGCAGGTCTTTCCTAAACAAAGCAAGAAACGTAGCTGAATAATTTATTGCACTCTTATAACAATTAAAAATTCCTTTTCAAATAGAGAACACGGTGTCTACTGCCATGTATGTCATTTACACATTTTTATATGTTTCAAATTTATTGTTGACATGTATTTTACTTTGTAGGCCGGCCTTGTGGTAAAACTGCTGATGAAGCTAAATGGACAGTTAATGCCCATGGAAAGAAATTCGTGAGAGGAAACCAGCTGATACTCAAGCCACCACATTTTGTGATGTAGATTTTTTCCATGAAAGATTTCTTAACCTTACTTTTAACAAGGCATTTAGTCTCTTGTAATATATATATATACTATTACATTGTACAGAATCTGTACTCATGTTTGGTGTGTGATATACCAATTAGTTTTATATAATATCCTTATAAGTTAATTTTTAAGAGAAACACACAAAAATGTGTAGATTGATAGTCTGTATAACATTAGACAAAACAGTAAGCTTTAAAAAAGTTATTTTTGGTAAATGATGAAGAATTTAGAGGGGAATATGATGAAATTAAAAATACAGGTTTGCTATATCTTTATGTGTGTGTCATTTCAAAATATACAGAAAGTCAACATCTGAATAAAGAAAATGTTTTCTACTTAAAGCATATATAACACTATTACTTAAAATGTGTTTTTGTAATCTTTGAACATTTTTCACATGTTAAGATACTTAGTTAAAATAAGCTAGTATATCTCAAACTATTATAGTTATTGAAACTCCTGCATCATAATTATCTGAGTACCTCTTAAAAACAAGGATTTCAGGGACTCATTCTAGACAGGTTCATTCACTGTCTTCAAAATAGCAGGGCCTGTGAATTTTTTCTTAAGTTTTAGTTTGTTTTCTGTTGATGCAATTCCAGACCCAGAAATGAATTTGTATTATTAAAGTTAAGTAAATTATACAAACTTCCTGGCACACAAACACATACACACATGGACACATAGACTAAGGGACAGTCTCTGGTATTAGTTGTTTGATTTATTAAGAACATGCTGTATTTTTATGAGTTGGCACAATGGTGTAATATTGCCTTTACATTGTAGGAAGTAGATCACCAAATATCTGGTGGTTTTCTTTAGGGAAGCACTGATGTCATATGAGTAGCTAACTTGATTAATCTGCTATTTAATATTGAAATTAGGCTTTCCAAGTTTTCCAGAAATTAGTCTTTCCAATTCCAAGAATTGTTGTATTCAATTCAGAGACAGTTCAGAGATTCAACAGTCACATTTAAAATTAGCCCACACATTGCAGATAATTTTTTCATATCATCATCTACTCTTCAGATTGACTTCTGTGTATGTTTAACGGTGGTCTGCTGAGTTTTATTAAGATTATGTGGTTCAGTAAATTAAATGAGAAGCCCTGATTTATCTTTAATTCGATGCTAAGCATTTTTGACTACATAGACAGTGCTCTGCTCAGTTTCATCCATTTCAGTGGCCTCAGTTATTACCAAATACTCTGTTGACTCCCAGACCTAAAACTCTAGCCTCAGCCTTTCTTCTGAGTTCTTGATCTTAATTTCTTGCTATTCCAGCTCCCCGTCAGTGGTTTACACAAGGAACATCTATTTCATCATAGCTGGAAGCAGTTTGTTCCATCTCCTGCCCCATTCTCTTCTTAATGCTTGTATTGTCTGATTAATGGCATCAGACTGCATGTGGCTGCTTAGCCTGGAAATTTGGGAGTGTTCTATAGCTTTTCTGCCTTTAATCATCCTACACGTTCCTCTTACCAAGTTCTGTCAAATGTCCTGTGAGTCCTTCCTGTTCCCTGCCTGTGTTTGCACTGCAACCACCATAGTTCAAGTCATTGCCATCTGTTCCTGGGCTCATTGTAACATCTTCCCCTGGCCTTCCCAACTCAGAGTCTACATTTTTGCCCACCTGTTTCTCCACACCTGTCTTATAGATCCAGTTATTTCATTACCCTCTGAAAACCCTCCTCACTGCGTGTAAAGTTAAATTCCAGTTCCTTAGTACTGAATATGCTAACCCACCTATCCAGATTAATATCTATCCATTTCTCCTACACTCATTCTGTGCTTACAGCCCAGTGTTTCCCAACCCTGGCTCTGCAGTAATGTTGTATGGGGAGTTCTACTACTTTATGACTCAATAATTTTAGGTAGGGCCCAAGCATTTCTGTATTAAAGTATCCCAGGTGATTTTTATATACAGCTTAGGGTTTAGAATTGCTGTTCTAACTAACTCTAGGAGATAGCTGAATGCTTTTTTTTTCATAGAGGGAGGTGAGGATACATCTCTGCTGCATCAAATAACTCCCTCCTCTACTTAATACCACGTACCCTCCTGGAGTTGTACAGTATGGCAGCACTGGGAAAAGGGAAGAGGAAACTATTAGAGTAGCATGGCTATTAAAAGCTTAAAAATATACAGGATTAAGTCAATTTCAAAATTAGTAGGGATAAAATGCATTATTGTCAGACCATAACAAACCAGAAGTAAACAATAAAGGGGAAATGCAGCCAGCTTTTAATGAGTGCCTAGGAGTATGTGAGCACTGAGGGTGAAAGATACTACTTTCCTTTTCATCATTCTTTCAGTAAATTTGATTGCCTTTTATGTGCCAGGGAGCCAGTGGTAAGAAAAAGACTCTGCCTTCAGGGATTGAAGTTTAAGGAGAGAGGCAAAGTACTCACATAAATTATAATATAAAAGTTAAAATTACTATTTAAGCAAAAAGAGGGAAACTTGATAATACATCAGGAGAGGATTCCTCGAGCCAGCGCTGCTTGAGCTGGTGTCCAAGGAATAAGCAGGAGTGAAGACAGCTGAGGGGAGAGGAGATGAGGTAAGATGTTTTGACCTCAAGGATGGTCTTGGAGAATTGATGAGAGGAATTACAATTTTCTCATTTTTAGCTAAGAAGTGAATTCAAACTGTTGTTTATCCAAATCGCAGCAAATGAATTTCCATTATAGAAATAAAACCAGAATAGGTAACACTGTATGATGACTGCAGTACAAAGAAGAAAATGTACTGAAGAACCACATCTTATAAGATTAAAAATTGCCAAAATTGACTCTAGAAAGACTTGATGGAAATATTTAACAAAGTAAAACTACCCATAGTCCTTGACCAAATATAATAAAGGATTGCATAAATAAAATTTAGGTTTTATTTTGATCCTGAGGAACTCAATGGTAAAAACTAATTAGAAGAATTTGATATATGGAAAAAAAACTGATTTATTAATCAGTTCCTTACTTTATAACAGAAAAAAACATTTCCAGTGAAATTATTTCAGTAAGATGAAAATGGGAAGAATTTAAATCATTTTTGCTGTACTGTGTGTATAGAAATTGAAAAATTAAGTTGGTGTGAGTACATGCAAAAAATAGTACCTCAACAAAAATTCATCTGTGATGGTATGACTCCTCTTTACTATTGTATTCATAAAGCTAGAATAACTCTATGATCATACTTGATATTTGAAGAGGCAGGGATAAGCAGACTGGAAAGGACCTAAAGCAAAAGAGGGGTAAGCCCTGGAAGTTCTTAGAAATAAGAGTACTTGAGGCAAAGAAATATATTTTGGACATCTTAAGGTGTAGGTGAGAAAAGCAATTTCAGTACATTCAGACAATTTCTATGACAGAAGGAAGTACTGGTTGTTCAGAATCCATTGGAAGGGCACCAAAGATAAGCAGAAAATTAGGCAGCTACTTCCCCATTAGTTAAATAATAGAAATAACTAATACTTTAAAATGGTGTTTACTATAGGCCCGGCATTATTCAGAGCACTTTTAGATATATTAATTCATTTAATCTTCATAACAATCACTGAAGCAGTTAGTATTATTCCCATCTAACAGATGGAGAAACAGTTAAGTAGCTTGTGGAAGAACATATCTAATTAGCCGTGGAGCTGGGATTCATATCGAGGCAGTCTGGTTCCAAATACAAATGAAGTAGAAACATACATGATTGTAATAAAAACAGTATTTGTTTTCTATCTTTTAAAAAGCTTAAGACTCAAACTTCCTAACAGAAATGTAAATGTTTTCATTTTCTTATACTGTGTAACCTGAGTACCACCACATATTTAGAGGTTATGTGGTTTCATATTTCACTTCAAAGTGAAAGTCGCTCAGTCATGTCTGGCTGTTAGCAACCCCATGGACTATACAGTCCATGGAATTCTCCAGGCCAGAATACTGGAGTGGGTAGCCGTTCCCTTCTCCAGAGGATCTTCCTGACCCAGGAATCTGCCTGCAATGTGGGAGGCCTGGGTCCGATCCTTGGGTTCCCTGGGTCACTCAAAGAGTCAAACACGACTTAGTGACTACACAACAACAATGCTTAAGACAGGGAAGGGAGGAGGAGGGTTTGAAGAAATGTGTTGAAAATCCTGGTGCCTAAGGGACATGTAGGTGGAGATGCCCCTGGCCTGAAGCAGGAGTGGCAATTGAAACTACAGGAACAGATTTAAAGCCACCCAGGAAGAGTAGAATAAGAATCAAGCCAAAGAATGCCATTTGAAAAATGGACAAAGGTAGAGCAACCCACAAAGCATCTTGTTAGGCACATGGTTATCAGTATGGAAAGGAAATACCTTGGCAACATCCTGCCCATAAATTTCATATAGGCAAAAATTAAGAATTAAAATAATTTTAGGGAATTCTTTTTTTCTTACATTCTTTTTAGGAGGGGTTGCTATGCTGGGTCTTCCATGTGGTACCCAGGCTTCTCAGTGAGCTAGCTCCTCTCACTGGGGAGCATGGACTCTAGGTGCAGCTTCAGTAGTTGTGGCCTAGAGGCTTAGCTGCTCTGTGGCACATGGGATCTTCCCAGAGCAGGGATCAAACCCATGTCCCCTGCACTGGCAGGCCAGTTCTTAACCACCGGGCCATCAGGGAAGTCCAAGGATGACCCCTTTAAAGTTTTTTATTTTCCTTCCTTTTCTAAAAGCTCTTTGATCTGGTTCTTCAATTACATCCTCATATTCTACAAATGTTTCCGGTTTTCTGATAATACTGTTATATTGGTTATATTAGGCTAGGACTAAATTAGTCCTGTATTTCTTCCTTGTCTTGTTGTCTAGATGATGAGGTTTGAAAGGAGGTCACACTCACCTCAGGACCTTTCTCAAAGCTCAGCCACCTCTCCTGCCCATGTTCATTCCCCAGTACGCTTCTTGGAAACTTCAAAGGCAGCCCCGCCTTCAAATCAACTCCTCTAGGTCTCAGATCAGATCAGATCAGTCGCTCAGTCGTGTCTGACTCTTTGCGACCCCATGAATCACAGCACGCCAGGCCTCCCTGTCCATCACCAACTCCCAGAGTTCACTCAGACTCACGTCCATGGAGTCAGTGATGCCATCCAGCCATCTCATCCTCTCTCGTCCCCTTCTCCTCTTGCCCCCAATCCCTCCCAGCATCAGAGTCTTTTCCAATGAGTCAACTCTTCGCATGAGGTGGCCAAAGTACTGGAGTTTCCGCTTTAGCATCAGTCCTTCCAAAGAAATCCCAGGGCTGATCTCCTTCAGAATGGACTGGTTGGATCTCCTTGCAGTCCCAGGGACTCTCAAGAATCTTCTCCAACACCACAGTTCAAAAGCATCAATTCGGCGCTCAGCCTTCTTCACAGTCCAACTCTCACATCCATACATGACCACAGGAAAAACCATAGCCTTGACTAGACGAACCTTTGTTGGCAAAGTAATGTCTCTGCTTTTGAATATGCTATCTAGGCTGGTCATAACTTTCCTTCCAAGGAGTAAGCATCTTTTAATTTCATGGCTGCAGTCACCATCTGCAGTGATTTTGAAGCCCCCCAAAATTAGGTCTGACACTGATTCCACTGTTTCCCCATCTATTTCCATGAAGTGATGGGACCGGATGCCATGATCTTCGTTTTCTGAATGTTGAGCTTTAAGCCAACTTTTTCACTCTTCACTTTCACTTTCATCGGACCCCTTTAAACACTGGTGCAGTCGCCACCTCCTGGAGTTGAGCATACTCCGTTATCCAGAGCTCCAGTCGCTCACCTTCAGCCTGGTTCATGGTATGGGAGCCTCCTCTGGCTTGAAGAATGGCCTGGGAGTAACCGAAACAAAAGAGGGTGGACTCCACGAAGCGGTTTGGACAAATCAAGTGAGATGGTTTGGTGACAAGCTGCGTCCTCCATGTTACTAAATGCCATTGTCCGCACCCCCGCCGCTCCCACGTATCACCTGCCATTTACCGCGCAGGCACGAAAACCAGGCTGGGGAGCAGCACCTCAGAGCACGACTCTCCATCAGGTTGAACCAGAGTGGATTAGCGTGTGGTAACCTCTGAGGGTCAAGCCCTACCCAGTGACTTTACACTCCGGCTGCTCCTTAGAATCAGAAGCCAGGGCGGCCGCCAACCCACTCAGTCAGAACCTGTCTCCCTAGGAAAGGCCAGTGCTCAAGCTGAGGACCCAGACGCGCGCTCTCGGCTCCGCACGCGGCGGCCGGCGCGCGGCCCCTCCGGGGGCTCTCGCGTGACCCGGGGCCAGCTCACAAACGCGCGGGCGCGGCGGAGCCCAGGCGCCGGGCCACTGTCGCCGCGGGCCAGGCCTGCGTCCGAGACGAACAGCAGGCGCGCCCGCCGCCGGACTCGCCAGCGGAAGACTCCAGGTGACGCGAAGCTCTCTGACTTCACATCAGCGACCCTCTAAGCCAAATCCAGGTTATCTCCCTCTCCGTTTCCCCTCAACACCCGCAGCTCTGCGTGTCCTCCCTTTGTTCCATGTCCCTGGGATACCCACCTTAAGCACGTGTGCATCCTGTCGCACGTCGCTTTTTTCACAGTCTAGGAAGTAATTTGTCCAAGCTGCACTGTGTCTTTCAGCTCTGTAACAAATTACATTGGGTCACTGTTCAGCTAATTAATATTTAGGATAACAGAAGTTGGGATCTATTTTTGCCTATCAAATTGGCCATATTTAAGATGAAACCCTCAGTGCTTGTGATAATGAGGGGAGACTATATCATATAGCTTTTTAGAGTGTTATTTAGTTGTGTGTGTCCGTCTTAAAAATATTCACATAGGAATGGTCAAATAATTGATGGCACATCATTCAGTGGGATATTTTTCAGGCATGAAAGGTAAACTTTCAAATATTTGATGGCAAATCATGGTATGTTAACTATGATTTATATTCTGTGATAATGTAAATGTTTCACATCTGTACTGTTCAGTAAGGGAGTCAGCACTTAAGGGTAGTCAGTCAGTTAGTGGCTTCTCAGCACTTGAAATGTGGCCAGTATGACTGAAGAGTGAAATGTTAATTTAATTAAACCTACACTGAAATAGCCACATGTGGTTACTAGCTACCACACTAGATGATGATGCATGGTCTCGTTTTTTCAAAAATGTATGATATGCATCATTGTTATCTCTAAGAAAGGGACATCATACTTGCTTCTCCAGCATCTAATCTTCCTTTGGGTTGTTCTAACTCCCTGATATGTGTATATATGTGTGTGTGTGTGTGAGTATATTCATACACACACACACACACACACACACACACCTCATTTCTGAGTCAGTTTCTCCTCCAATACCAGTCCAAACTGGGTGCAGTATTCATGGTCAATCTGTAGGGACCTTCACATGGAGACCAGAGCAAGCAACCCTTGTCCAATTCTGTATCTTTTAAAAACAACCCTTTTGTTACACACAGCAATGTAAATGTATGTAATGCTACCAACTGTACACTTTAAAATGATTAAACTGATAAATTGTATGTATATTTTACCACAATGAAAACAAGAAACCAACCCTTTTTCAGAAAAACAGCCAGAAACCTGAGGATACAACTACCATAAACCATGATGACCCATCAATATCACGACCCCCAGGTCTGCCATGCTTACTAAAGCACAAAAGCTGAAGCCACTTGAGGAAGCTATCCCCACAAAAGCCAACTGCACAATCTGGGCTGCTATAAAATACCAAGGTCAAAACTCTAAAGCTATAAAACATGAACCCTCACCACCCCATAGTCTCAATTTCTCTAGTTGCATTTGTTTTTCAAAATGTTCAGCCAATGCACCAGATGTTGCAAATTGTGGTAAAGAATGACACCCTTCCCCCCGCCACCCCCGCCTCCCAAGTTCTTTATCATTAACTATAACCAAGTAGAAAAGAGTCAAAGTAACACAATTATTACTAGTAAAGCAGTTTAGAGATAGTGGTTTTGGTGTGCAGCTAAGTGAACTTGTAATAACTCACCAGTGAATTCGACATAATTACTTTGTCATGGATGGACAGCCTTGGCTCCCCCAGAAGTTATTCAGCACTCTTATTCTATGGAAGATAACCACGTGTGTGCACGCTAAGTTGCTTCAGTTGTGTCTGACTCTTTGTGACCATATATGGTCTATGGCTCACCCAGCTCCCGAAAGGAGCTGAGTTCATCTGTCATCCAACTCTCCTCTTGTCTGTAGAGGAGGTACAGTGGAGGAGACTCAAGGCTAAGGGCATTGCATGAGTAGACTTTCTTCCACATGGAAACCTGAGGTCAGGAGAAAGCAGTTACTCCCCCACATGTCTCAAGAAGAAAAAAAAAAATGTGGACAAACCAATAACCATTAAATCAAATGCATGAACAATGAAGAAGCAAATTTTACAGAACCTTTAGGGAATAGATTATTCCTATAATATTCAAAATGCTTTAAGAAGCAGATAATTCGTATGCTAGCCAGTTTGTTTTAAGAGCATGGTATAACCTTGACAGTAAAATTGGACATGAACAGTACAAAAAAGGGAAACTGTTAGCAAAATTACTCTTAAAAGCATAAAAGTTCTGAGTAAATGTTATATTTAATTCAGAAAAAGTAATCTATCATGACCAAGTTTGATTTATCCAAGAAATGCCACATGTTCAATAAAGAAAATCTATTAATATACCACATTAGCAGATTAAAGTAATAAGACAGATAGCAGCTGTCATTTCTCCACATGGTGCTGAAGGGCTTAACAAATGTATTAAGACCATAAGAATAAACAAGAGTCAGAGAAGTGGAAAAGAAGAAACAAAAATTGCCAATATTTATGATATTGTCCCTATAGAATATCCAGGAGAATGTGTAAAGTTATTAGAACTAATAAGAGCATCCAATCAAATTGCTGGATACAAAATCAACATACAAAGATTAGTAGTGTTCCTGTATACCAATATTTTAAAAACTGAAAGAAGAAACATAGGAAACATATATCATTCCCAATAGAAATAGAGCTATATCACATTATTAACTAGGAAGACTTAATGACATAAATATATCACTTTTTTCCCAAATTAATTTATAAATTTAATTCAATACTTACTGAAGTACAAGCAAGAGATTTTATGGAACTTGATATACTTATCTTGAAATTGATCTGGCAATGTAAACAGCTTGTGGGATCTTAGTTCCGCAACCAGGGATTGAACCCAGGCCCTCGGCAGTGAGAGTGAGGTCCTAACTACTGGACTGCCAAAGAATTCCTTTCACTTTACTCACAATTCTGGGTTAGCCATTCGGAGTTGGATCAGCTGAACAGTTCCTCTGATAGCCCTGGCAAGGTTCCCCCACCAATTTGTGGTCAGGTGGGTCACTCTGCTTTGGAGTGTCGGGTGGTTAAAAGCTCGAGTGACAAGTCACATGTCTCTCGTCATCCAATAGGCGAGCCCAGACTTCTTCACATAGGCAGGGGTCTTAAGAACTGTTGGGAAGCCAGTTTGTAAGTTCCAATATCTGTCAAAACTCTGCTTGCATCATGTTTGCTAATGCTCCATTATCCAAAAATAAGTCACATGGCCAACCTGAGATTCAAGAGGTGAGGAAACAGATTCTACATACAAAGTTAGGAAACATTTATGGCCCTTTTGAAATTTCTGATTCTGCTTTCTGCCCTGGGGGCTGAACAATATGGACATCTTTAAGTGTTTCTCATGCTCTTTGGCTTCCCCTGGGCTCAGCCAACGGAAACAGCAGCAGAAGATAAGCGGAGAGTGAGATTAAGGATTTATGCCCTTGGTTCTCTTGCTGCAGACTGACTGGTCCCTCCAGCCAAAGGCCCAGCTCCAATCAGGTGGTTTTTCTCCTACAATCTGACAAAACACATCATAGAAATAGAAAATTATAGATCCAATTACTTGGGCTCAGCCATAATTGAAATTATAATTAAAGCCTTAAGCCATACATTTTGAGAAACTTTTGAGTAGAATCATTCGGACAAGGACTATTTTAATAACCTTTAATACTCAGGTGTTTTGTTAAAGTGAGCAGATAGGTGACTCAGATGGTAAAGATCTGCCTGCAGTGTAGGAGACCTGGGTTTGATCCCGGGGTCAGGAAGATCCCCTGGAGAAGGGAACGGTTACCCACTCCAGTATTCTTGCCTGGAGAATTCCATGGATAGAGTAACCTGGTGGGTTATGGTCCATGGGGCCACAAAGAGTCGATTATATTTGGGCTTCGCTGGTAGCAAAGATGGTAAAGAATTTGCCTGCAGTGCAGGAGACCCCAATTTGATTCCTGTGTCGGGAAGATACCTGGAGAAGGGAATGACTACCCACTCCAGTAGTCTTGCCTGGAGAACTCCATGGACAGAGGAGCCTGGCAGGCTATATAGTCCAGGGGGTTGCAAAGAGCTGGACACGACTGAATGACTCACTCACTTCACTAACACTCAGTTAAAGCAGAAGCCAAAAGGGTACTGATTAAACCACAGTCCAGTCTGGCGTGGTTATTGTCCTATTGAAGTTAGATCTATGCATGGAAATAATATAATTTAATATGTCTCCTATTATGGACCTCTATGTTATTGCCAATCTATTACTATCACAAACAATGCTTTTTCTGTCAACTTAAGAATTCATTCTCCTTTAATCAAAATAATACATTATGATAAACAGTAAGGAGGAAGGAAAGTTATGACCAACATAGATAGCATATTGAAAAGCAGAGACATTACTTGGCCAACAAAGGTCTGTCTAATCAAGGCTATGGTTTTTCCAGTGGTCAGGTATGGATGTGAGAGTTGGACTGTGAAGAAAGCTGAGTGCTGAGGAATTGATGCTTTTGAACTGTGGTGTTGGAGAAGACTCTTGAGAGTCCCTGGGACTGCAAGGAGATCCAACCAGTCCATTCTAAAGGAGATCACTCCTGAGTGTCCTTTGGAAGGAATGATGCTAAAGCTGAAACTCCAGTACTTTGGCCACCTCATGTGAAGAGTTGACTCACTGGAAAAGACTCTGATGCTGGGAGGGATCGGGGGCAGGAGGAGAAGGGGACGACAGAGGATGAGATGGCTGGATGGCATCACTGACTCGATGGACATGAGTTTGAGTGGACTCTGGGAGTTGGTGATGGACAGGGAGACCTGGCGTGCTGCGATTCATGGGAGTTGCAAAGAGTCGGACATGACTGAGCGACTGAACTGAACTGAACTGAGGAATTCACTGCATAGCAAAGGAACTGTATTCAATATCTTGTGATAAATTATAATGGAAAAGAATTTTTAAAAATAATATATACATATGTATAACCAAACCACTTTGTTGTAGACTTAAAACTAAAACAATAGTGTAAATCAACTATAGAAAGTGAAAGTGAAGTCGCTCAGTCGTGTCCGACTCTTAGGGACCCCATGGACTATAGCCCACCAGGCCCTCCGTCCATGGGATTTTCCAGGTAAGAGTACTGGAGTGGGGTGCCATTGCCTTCTCTGACTACTATACTTCAATATAAAAAGTATTTTTATATTGAAGTATTTTACTAAAGTATTCTCTATTCTCATGTCATGAAAACATCCTCTTAATATCATGTACTTAAAAGTCTTACTGTTTTACTTTTCACATTTAAATCTGTAGTCCACCTAAGATTGACTTTTGTGGATGGCAAGATAGGGGTCAAAAATCTTTTGCTTTCTGTATGGATTCCCAGTTGACCCAGAATCAAGAGCCATTCTCTCCCCATTATTATTAATGCCATCTTTGTCACAGATGAAGGTCCATGTATGCATGGGTCTCATCCTCTTAATGTCAACCTTTCTGTGATCTTATACTTTAGAATCATCTTACATGTTTTCTTTCTTTCTTTTTTTTTTAAACAAATCGGTTCCTTTTTCCATTCATCTATTTGATTATCAACGTATTTAGACTGGATACTCAATTCTACACTGATGGTGACTTTCACCAAAGTTGCTAGGAATTCTTTTCTCATTTTGTTATTCCTTTTTGTTAAGTGTTCCCTCCCATCTGATTGCTCTCATGATATTTTCATTGTTTGTAATGTTCTATAATTTCAGGATAAAGCTTTTTATTTATTCTGTTTTGGGTATTGTTATACATCATGGATCTGTGGATTCATATTTTTCATCAGTTCTGGAACATTCTTAGCCATTATTGTTAATTTTTTCATAATTTTATTTATTTATTTTTGGCTGTGCTGGGTTTTTGTTGCTGCACAGACTTTTTCTCTAGTTGCTGCGAGTGGGGGCTGCTCTCCAGTTGTGGTGTGAGGGCTTCTCATTGTCGTGGCTTCTCTTGTTGCATGAGCTCTGGGTGCAAGGGCTTCAGTAGTTGTGGGACACGGCTCAACAGTCGAGGCTTCCAAGCTCTAGAGCACAGGCTCAGCAGTTGTGGCGCACGGGCGTAGCTGCTCTGCGGCATGTGGGATTTTTCCCAGACCAGGGATCAAACCTGCATTGGCAGGCGAATGCTTTGCCACTGAGCTACCAGGGAAGCCCTCATTATTTTTAAAATACTGCTTTTGCTTCATTGTCTTCACTTTTTCCTTTTGAAACTCTAATTAGATATATGTTAGTCCATTAAATTTTCCATGTGCTGACTTACAATTTCCATCTCCTTATCTCTCTTTACTACATTCTGGATATATCTTTCATATTTTCTAGTTAAATACTTGTCCAGTTGTTCTAGCATCATTATTGAAAAGAGCAGTTTTTCCCCAACACTACAAAGTCCCATCTTTTTCATAAATCAAGTATCTGTATATCATAATCAAATGTCTGTTTCTGGGACTTGTATATTTTCTACTGATCTATTTGTGTGTTCTTGTACCAACTCCATATCCCCTCAATTGCTGTGGCTTCATAATGAGTCTTGATACCAAGAAGCAAGTCCTCCCACCTGATTTTCCCCCTTTAAGAGTGTCATAACTATTCTTGGCCCTTTGTTGTCCAAGCAGTTTTAAAAATCAACTTGTCAAGTTCCACAAAAATAAGGTTGGGGTTTTTATAACAATTTTGCTGCATGTATAGATCTGGGGCAGACAGGTCGTGGGAGAAGACTGCCACAGAGGCAGTCCAGAGCCCAGGCAGTGGCAGGGCCACCTCAGTTCTTGCAGCTTTAATACCCTGACGTCAGCACCACACTACTGCACACCATAGCCTTGCACTAGATTTGGGACAAACACAACAGAGAAAGGGATGCAACCTCGGGTTTCTTCTGGGTGGAACTGCAGATGCCTACACAGGCGGCACATAGGTTTGCTGTGACCACATGTGCCTCCCTTGCTTTAGCAATCATCTCCTTTGGAGCAAGGCACACAAACAAGGGCAATGGAGTCTGATCAAACTGGGCCCACAGAGCTTCTGCTCCAACAGCTGGGGAGCAGATCCCATCCCTAATAGGGCAATGACAGCCACAGAGGAAGCCCCACTTCACATCCAGCACAATCTCTAAACAAACATCAATCACACTTCCTAGCAAAGGACAACAGTCAGCACACTCTGAAGAAAGACATGGCTATTATCTATACCAAAACCAACCTTTACACCAAAAATATTGAAAACACACAGTGTTCACAGGGATGATCTTACATAAAAACACCCCTTTAAGACCACAATAGATAACTATTCCTCCTAAATTCTGAGAGACTTAGAGTTAAGTAAAATGAAAAAGCAGAGAAACTACTTTTAATCAAAAGAACAAGAGAAATCCCCTGAAAAAAATAATGGAACAGACCTCAATAGCCTATCAGACCCTGAGTTCAAAAAGCAGGCAATAAAAATGCTAAAGAAATTAAGAAAGGTTACTGATAAAAAGGTAGCTCACTGTAACAATGAACTAAAACTATAAAGATGAGTCAATCAAACTATTCAATTGCTGAAATAAAAACCAATCTAGAAGCAATGAATAGCACCATATGACAAAGAAGAACAAATAAGTGATCTGCAAAATAGAATAATGGAAATCATGCTGTTGATAGCAACACGCGGGATCTATGTGATAATATAAAGTGTGCTAACTTAACACTTAATAGGACTTCCCGAAGGAAAAGAGACAGAAAAGCAGGGATCGAAAAGGTATTGGGAGAAATTATGGCTGAAAACTTTCCAATGTAAAGAAGGAAATAGATATTAAAGTACAGGAAACACAGAGAATCCAAAATGATATGAACCCAAACAGATCTGTAGCAAGACACATCATAATTAAAATGGCAAAAGTTAAAGAGAGGATTCTGAAGACAGCAAAAGAAAAATAAAGATTAAGTTATAAGGGAAGTCTCATAAGACTATCAACTGATTTCTCTGCAGAAACTTTGCAAGCCAGAAGGGAGTGGCATGATGTATTCAAAGTCATGAGAGGGAAATACTGTAAACTAAACTATTCTGTCCAGCAAGATTATCATTTAAAATAGAAGGTGAAATTAAAAAAATGTCACAGGTAAGCTAAAACTAAAAGAATTCAGTAATATTAAACCCACCCTAAAAGAAATACTGAAGGGTCTTCTCTAAATAGAAAAGAAGCAAGAATCTATAGGAAATGGAAAATCATGATAAGAAAGGCAAATGAATAAAAGATTTGAGGATAGTTAAATAAACCAGTACATAGTTTAAAAAACAAACAAAATATTTTTGTAAAAGTGATTATAACTATTACAATAAACAGCAAAAGGATAAGCATGAAGATATAAAGCAAGACATCAAAACTGCAGTGTGGGGAAAGAAGTATAAAAATTAGATTTTTAGAATGTGTTTGAACTTGTATAACTGTCAGTTTAAAGCAAGTGGGTATAATCATGGGTAACATACTTGAAAACTAGGTTAACCACAAATCAAACACATACAACAGATTCACAAAAACCAAAAAACAAGGAACTTAAGCACACTACAAAAGAAAATCATCAAACCACAAAAATAAAAACAAAAAGAAGAAATGAGCAAACTACAAAAACAGAGTTTAAAATGGCAGTACTACATACCTACCAAGAGTTACTTTAAATGACAATGGAATAGGTGCTCTAATCAAATGACATACAGTAGCAGATTGGACTAAAGAAATAAGAATCTACAATATGCCACCAACAAGACTCTCACTTCAGGGTGAAAGACACACACAGAATAAAAGTGAGGGAATGGGAAAATATGTTTCATGCAAAGCAAATGGAAATTATAAGAAAGCAGAGGTAGCAATACTCAAATCAAACAAAATAGGGTTTAAAACAAAAGTCATAAAGAAAGATAAATAAGGATATTATATAATGATAAATGGATCAATAAAACAAGAGGATATTACACTCATTGACATATATGCATTCAATATAGGAGCACATAAATATATAAAACAAATGCTAACAGACATAAAGGGAGAAAACAATAGCACACCACCAACATTAATGGACAGATCATCTGGACAAAAAAGTCAAGAAGGCAACAGAAGGCAACAAATGATACAACAGACCAGTTGGACTTAATTAATATCTATACTGCTGCTGCTAAGTCACTTCAGTCGTGTCCGACTCTGTGTGACCAGAGATGGCAGCCCACCAGGCTCCCCGTCCCTGGGATTCTCCAGGCAAGAACACTGGAGTGGGTTGCCATTTCCTTCTCCAACTAATTAATATCTATAGGACACTATTTCCGGGAGCCGGTGAGGCATTCCACTTGTGACAAAGGTCATGAGGAAGGAGGCTTGGCATACACAAAGGCGGGATCGAGCCTCAGGAGTCCCCCTGGATATTCTCGAGCATCTACCCCCAAAAAACCAGAGTCTGCCTACTTTATTGCTTTGTGCTCTCACCTCTGACTTTACTGGGGGCTGTCCCCCACCACCATCTCGCTCTCTCTGTCAAAGAGTTAATTTACAGCTCCAATTAATAAAGTTCCTGGGCAACTAGGAGTGTTTAAATCCAAACCCCTCAGATAGCTCTCTAACTCGCCTGACAAGTTTACCCGGACTCCTACAGCTATGCATACGATTGTTTACAGTCTCCCAGCCTCGAGAGGCACGGGAAGCTTAAGATATTCAAATAGCTTAGAACTTCTCAGAGAGTTAGAAACTGTCAGAATAAAACTAGTAAAAGATTTCATTGATGAGCCAATGCTTGTTGCCAAGTTTTCACATCCCCTGTATTGTATCCTTGAATATGTATTAATTAATTAATAGTTGGTATGTAGAAAAAATAAGTAGTGGCCTTGGTGTTAGTAACTTTAGACCCTTAAGGTAATAAATTCTTTCCTTTGTTGTAAACCTATTACACAGCTGCCCTATAGGAATGCAATTTTATCTTCAGAAGATGGCACCAAACCGTAAAATAATTACCCTTAGAGAAAATAAGTCTTTGTTGATAAGTCTTTGTCAAGAGTCATAAAATGTTAATAGGCCTTCTGGCCAGAAGATGATGTAAATCACCTAAACCATTTGTATATGATAAGTTTGCAGGAAAGAAACCCTGGTTTTTGATAAGGATCAAAGACTGCTGACTTTGCATCCCCTATTATCCTCTGTGTGTAACTTAGGGTATATAAGCCCCTGTTGAAAATAAAGCTACAGGCCTTGCTCACCAAAGCTTGGTCTCCCCATGTCATTCTTCCCCTCAATTTCCAGCTGAGTCTCCATCTGGAGCGCAGATATCCTCTGCGACCATTTATTTGCCTGGGCTTCTAAGACCCACTTGAGAAGGTGTCTAAGGTGGGGCACCTTCCGCTATTCGAGAGGGCGCCTGTGGCCTCCATGGTCAGAGCTAACCTGGTGTCACGGGTTATATTGATTTTCCGCGTAAACCAAGCTACTCAGCTTCTTTTCTCCACTGAATTTTCCTACTGAGCTATCCTCATTCTATTACTCTTTATATCTTTGATAAATAAATAAATAAATAGGTCGCCGAAGCCGTCTCTCCTTCGAATACCCTGGATCAGCCGGGGCTGGACCTCGGCACACTATATACCAAAAAAAGTGAAATACACATTCTTTCCAAATGCACATGAAACAGTCTCTAGAATGGACCACATACTAGGTCACAAAACAAGTCTCAACACATTAAAGAGGATAGAAATTACTTTAAGCATCTTTTCTGACTACAGTGGCATGATACTAGAAATCAACCACAGAAAGAAAAATGGGAAAAGAATGAATGCATGAAAACTAAACAACATTTTACTAAAAAACCAGTGGGTCAACAATGAAATCAAAGAAGAAATCAGAAAATACCTTGAGACAAAAAAAAAAAAAAAGTAACTACAACCTTACAAAACTCTCTGAGATACAGCAAAAGCAGTTCTAAGAGGGGAGTTCATAGTGATACAGGTCTACCTCAAGAAATAAGAAAAATCTCAAATAAACCATTTCACCAGTGACCTAAAAGAATTATACAAAGAAGAACAAACAAAACCCAAATGCAGAAGGAGGAAGGAAATAATAAAGATCATAGGTGAAATAATTAAAATGGAGATTGAAAAAACAATAAGAAAATCAATAATACTAAGACCTGTGCATTTGTGTCTGTGTGTGTTTAAAAATTAAAAAATTTACAAACCTCTAGTCAGGCTTCGGTTCAGTTCAGTCGAGCAGTCATATCCAACTCTTTGTGACCCCATGAACCGCAGCACGCCAGGCCTCACTGTCCATCACCAACTCCTGTAGTTCACCCAAACCCATGTCCGTTGAGTCAGTGATGCCATCCAGCCATCTCATCCTCAGTCGTCCCCTTCTCCTCCTGCCCTCAACCTTTCCCAGCATCAGGGTCTTTTCAAATGTCAGCTGTTCACATCAGGTGGCCAAAGTATTGGAGGTTCAGCTTCATCATCAGTCCTTCCAATGAACACCCAGGACTGATCTCCTTTAGGATGGACTGGTTGGATCTCCTTGCAGTCCAAGGGACTCTCAAGAGTCTTCTCCAACACCACAGTTCAAAAGCATCAATTCTTCAGTGCTCAGCTTTCTTTATACTCCAGCTCTCACATCCATACATGACCACTGGAAAAACCATAGCCTTGACTAGACAGACCTTTGTGGACAAAGTAATGTCTGCTTTTTAATATGCTGTCTAGGTTGGTCATAACTTTCCTTCTAAGTAGTAAGCATCTTTTAATTTCATGGCTGCCGTCACCATCTGCAGTGATTCTGGAGCCCAGAAAAATAAAGTCAGCCACTGTTTCCAGTTTCCCCATCTATTTGCCATGAAGTGATGGTACCATATGCCATGATCTTAGTTTTCTGAATGTTGAGCTTTACACAAACTTTTTCACTCTCTTCTTTCACTTTCATCAAGAGGCTCTTTAGTTCTTCACTTTCTGCCGTAAAGGTGGTGTCATGTGCATATCTGAGGTTATTGACATTTCTCCCGGCAATCTTGATTCCAGCTTGTATTTCATCCAGCCCAGCGTTTCTCATGATGTACTCTGCATAAAAGTTAAATAAGCAGGGTGACAATATACAGCCTTGACGTACTCCTTTTTCCTATTTGGAACCAGTCTGTTGTTACATGTCCAGTTCTTTTTTTTTTTTTTTTTACATGTCCAGTTCTAACCTTGGCTTCCTGACCTGCATACAAGTTTCTCAAGAGGCAGGTCAGGTGGTCTGGTATTCCCATCTCTTTCAGAATTTTCCACAGTTTATTGTGATCCACATAGTCAAAGGCTTTGGCATAGTCAATAAAGCAGAGATAGATGTTTTTCTGGAACTCTCTTCCTTTTTCGATGATCCAGCAGATGTTGGCAATTTGATCTCTGGTTCCTCTGCCTTTTCTAAAACCAGCTTGAACATCTGGAAGTTCACGGTTCACATATTGCTGAAGCCTGGCTTGGAGAATTTTGAGCATTACTTTACTAGCATGTGAGATGAGTACAATTGTGTGATAGTTTGAGCATTCTTTGGCATTGCCTTTCTTTGGGATTGGAATGAAAACTGACCTTTTCCAGTCCTGTGGCCACTGCTGAGTTTTCCAAATTTGCTGACATATTGAGTGCAGCACTTGCACAGCATCATCTTTCAGGATTTGAAATAGCTCAACTGGAATTCCATCACCTCCACTAGCTTTGTTCGTAGTGATGCTTTCTAAGGCCCACTTGACTTCACATTCCAGGATGTCTGGCTCTAGGTGAGTATAAGCAATCACACCATTGTGATTATCTGAGTCGTGAAGATCTTTTTTGTATAGCTTTCTGTGTATTCTTGCCACCTCTTCTTAATATCTTCTGCTTCTGTTAGGCCCATACCATTTCTGTCTTTTATTGAGCCCATCTTTGCATGAAATGTTCCCTTGGTATCTCTAATTTTCTTGAAGAGATCTCCAGTCTTTCCCATTCTATTGTTTTCTTCTATTTGTTTGCACTGATCACTGAGGAAGGATTTCTTATCTATCCTTGCTATTCCTTGGAACTCTGCACTCAAATGAGTATATATTTTGTTTTCTCCTTTGTTTTTTGCTTCTCTTCTTTTCACAGCTATTTGTAAGGCCTCCTCAGAGAGCCATTTTGCTTTTTGCATTTCCTTTTGGGGGATGGTCTTGAGCCCTGTCTCCTGTATAATGTCACAAACCTCTGTCCATAGTTCACCAGGCACTCTTTCTATCAGATCTAGTCCCTTAAATCTTTTTCCCACTTCTACTGTATAACCGTAAGGGGTTTGATTTAGGTCATACCTGAATGGTCTAGTGGTTTCCCCTACTTTCTTCAAGTTAAGTCTGAATTTGGCAATAAGGAGTTCATGATCTGAGCCACAGTCAACTTCTGGTCTTGTTTTTGCTGACTATAGAGAGCTTCTCCATCTTTGGCTGCAAAGCATATAATCAGTCTGATTTCTGTGTTGACCATCTGGTGATGTCCATGTGTAGAGTCTTATCTTTTGTTGTTGGAAGAGGGTGTTCACTATGACCAGAGCATTCTCTTGGCAGAACTCTATTAGCCTTTGCCCTGCTTCATTCTGTACTCCAAGGCTAAATTTGCCTGTTACTCCAGGTGTTTCTTGACTTCCTACTTTTGCATTCCAGTCCCCTATAAAGAAAAGGACATTTTTTGGGGGTGTTAGTTCTAGAAGGTCTTGTAGGTCTTCATAGAACTGTTCAACTTCAGCTTCTTCAGCGTTACTGGTCAGGGCATATACTTGGATTACTGTGATATTAAATGGTTTACCAAGAAGAAAAGAGAGGGAACCCAAATTCAACAAAATAAGAAATTAGGAGAAATAACAACTGATACCACAGAAATACAAAATAATAATAATAATACTAAGAATAATTAAATGGTAGGAAACCTAGACGAAATGGACCCATGTCTAGAAACACATAGCTTGCAAAAACTGGGTCAAAAACAAGCAGATAATTTGAACAGACCAATCACTAGAAGTAAAACCTAATCCATAATAAAATTCTGTGCAAACAAAAGTCAGGACTGAACAGCTTCACTTAGGAATTCTACCAAACATACAAAGATCCTACACTGATCCTTCACAAATTATTCCAAAAAACTGAAAAGGAGGGAAATTCATTCCATGAAGTCACTATTACCCTATGCCAAAACCAGACAAAGATCCAACAAAAAAGAAAATTACAGGTCCATATATTTGATGACTATAGATGCAAAAATTGCCAACAAATATTAGGAAACTGAATCCAACACCACATAAAAAGGATCATACACCATGATCAAGTTAGATTCATTCCAGGGCCACAAGGATAGTTCAGCATATGTAAATCAATCAGTTGATACACCACCACCAACAGAAGAAAAGACAAAAACCACATGATCATCTCAACAGATGCAGAAAAAGCATTTGACAAAATTCAATATCCATTCATGATAAAAACTCTTACCAAAGTGGGTACAGAGGAACATATCTCAAATAATAAAAGCCATTTGTGAAAAACCCACAGTCAACATAATATTCAATGGTGAAAAGCTGAAAGCCTTTCTACTAAATTCAGAAACTAGACAGGATACCCACTCTCACCGCTTCTATTCATCATAGTATTAGAAGTCCCAGCCACAGCAATCAGGCATGAAAAAGAGATAAAAGGCATAGAAATTGTAAATGAAGAGGTAAAACTGTCACTATTTCCAGGTGTCATGATAATCTATATATAGAACCCTAAAATATCCATATAAAAATTATTAGAACTAATCTGTGAATTCAGCAAGGTAGCAGAATATAAGATTAATATATATATATCTCTCTTGCATTTCTTCACACTAACAAGGAAATGCCAGAAAGAGAAAGTTTTTTAAAAATCCTGTTTATTCAGGATGGGGAACACATGTATACCTGTGGCGGATTCATTTCAATATTTGGCAAAACCAATACAATATTGTAAAGTTTAAAAATAAAATAAAATTAAAAAAAATAAAATTAAATTAAATAAAATTTAAAAATAAAATAAATTAAAAAATCCTGTTTAAAAGTAACTTAAGAAAAACCTAAGAATAAACTTACCCAAGAATGGAAAAGATTTACACAATGAAAACTACAAAACATTGATAAAGAAATTGAAGGTGAGTCAAAGAAATCAAGAGATACCCTATGCTCTTGGATTGGAAGAATTAATACTGTTAAAATGGCCATACAATGCAATCTACAGATTTAATGCAATCTCTCTCAATATATGCATGACATTTTCCACAAACTATAATAAATAATCCTAAATTTTATATGGAGCCACAGAAGACCTAGAGTTGCCAAAGCAATCCTGAGGAAAAAGAACAAAGTTGGAGGCATAACCCTTCAAGACTTCAGACTATACTACAAATATACAGTAATCAAAACAGCGCAGTACTGACACAAAAACTGACATATGGATCATTGGAGCAGAATAAAGAGCCCAGGGACAAACACACACCCATAGTCCATCAATCTACTACAAAGGAGATAAGAATATACGAAGGATAAAAGACTCTTTTAACAAGTGATGTTGGGAAAACTGGACAACTACAAGTAAATCAATGAAATTAGGACACTCTCTCACACCACATACAAAAATAAACTCACAGTGGTTTAAGGAACTAAATATAAGACATGATTCCATAAAATTCCTAGAACAAAATATGGACAAGACATCCTGACATAAATCATAGTAATATTTTCTTAGATCAATCTCCCAAGGCAAAAGAAATAAAAGCAAAAATAAACAAACAGGACCTAATCAAACTTAGAGCTTTTGCAAAGCATTTAAGAAACCACCAACAAAATGAAAAGGCAACATAAGGAATGGGAGAAAATATTTTTGAATAATGCAACAAAGGATTAATATCCAAAATATACGAACAGCTAATATAACTCAACATTGAAGAAAACAACCAAACCAAAAAAAAAAAAAAAAAACCCAGAAAGCCTAAATAGACATTTATTCAGAGAAGACATACAGATGCATAAAAAATGCTCAACATCTCTAACTATTAGAGAAATGCAAGTCAAAACCACAATGAGGTAGCACTTCACATTAGTCAAAATGGCCATCGTCTACAAATAATAAATGCTGGAGGGGGTGTGGAGAAAAGGAAACCCTATACACGGTTGGTGCGAAGGTAAATTGGTGCAGCCACTATGGAAAACAGTATGGAGGTGTCTTAAAAAGATAGATACCACATAGTCCAGCAATTCCACTCCTGGGTATATATCTGGAAAAGATGAAAACTCTAATTAAAAAGATACACACACCCCAATGTTCACGGAAGCACTATTTACAATAGCCAAGACATGGAACTCATCAACAGATGACTCCCTTAAGATGTGGTGCGTGTGTGTGTGATGGAATAATACTTAGCCATAAAAAAGAATGAAATATTGCCATTTGCAGAAACACAATGGACCAAGAGAATATTATTCTTAGAGAAGCAAGTCAGATAAAGACAAGTATTATATGGTATCATTTACATGTGGAATCTAAAAAAAAAATACAAACGAACATATATATACAAAACAGAAATAGACTCACAGGCATCAAAAAACAAACTTATGGTTATGCTTACCAAAGGGGAAAGGTGGCAGAGGGAGATAAATTAGAGGAGTATGGGACTAACAGATACAAAGTACTATACATAAAATAGATAAGCGGCACGGATTTACTGCATCACACAGGGAACTATATTCAATATCTTGTAATAACCTATAGTAGAAAATAATCTGCAAAAATATTACTGAATCACTTTGCTGTATACCTGAAACTAACACAATACTATAAATCAACCATATTTCAATTAATAATAATAATAATAATTTGTTAATATAGGGAGTTGTGTAGACAAGTATTGGAGTGCTGAAAAGATAAAGGTGAGACTTCAGCAACAGAGACAATAAAAATAAGTAGCAGCTACCACCCCTGGGGATGCAGATTGGGTTGTTAAAACGAATAAACTTGAAAGAGGGACCTACAGAGATCAAATTCAGACCTCTTGAGGAGGTTGCTCCCTAGCTGTGGAGGTTCCTCAAGAGTTACACAAAAGACTTAAAGTCAGACATTAATCCTTGAAAAGGTTGTTTTACCTCTAGTTTACTTTTACTGAAAGCATCCCCACTTCCTTAAGACATTTTATTTTCACCTATTGGAGAACTGTCATACACGAGAATTTGTTGGGACAAGATACTTCAATACCAGATGTAAATCTACCATATGTAAACAAACCCACAAAAGACTGAAAGTCTCTACATGTGGCACGAGGGAGTCACTGGCTACACCCTGTCTTCCAAAAACTTGAGTTCTTTCATTCCCTTATGTGTCCTTTCTCATTTTCTTTGATATTTTTATTCCTTTCTATAATCTTAATGTGATTTTAAGAGTATCATGTGATAAATGCATCCAATCAATAAACTGTCTTTAGCCAGTAATTATATATAAGTTAATTAATTATAAATGTTTTTTAATGATTATGAAATTATTCATTATAGAATAAAAATTATTGTATTAAAATTCTTTTGTAACTTTAACATCTTTATTATATCTCTTAACATCAACATTTGTTTTGTAGGTTCAAAGGAAAAAAATTAAACGTGAAAATTATAACTGAGTTACAATCTTGTATTGGTATAAAATATACCCACAAATAAGATGTCTGAAAAGAAGCGTACTTCAGAAGAGCTAGAGGATATCATTAGTCGATATAGAAAAGAATCTAGATCACGGTCAGTGGAGGAATCTGGACTTACTAAAGAAACATCAAACTTGTTAAAGGAAGATTCTGATGAGACATCGTCCAACCAAATTTATGAAACGCATCCTAGTAAAAACACATTAGCATCTTCCTCTGGAAGTAAGTCTAAGAAAAATGAAGAACAAAGGAAAAGTCTCCAATTTTCTGAAACAATTACTACATATGACAGCCTGCAGTCAAAAACTGGAATTTCACAAAATTCATCATTATCAGAAACTGAGATGAGGGCTGAATATCAGGCTTTTGTTGACTCCCTATCTCATGAAACATTAGGAAAAATTAGTCCACAACTCTCTGAAGAAAATCAGAAAGGATCTGGCTTACCATCAGATAACTTCACAATTAACCTCAAAGCCAAGGGTTTACAAGAATTCCCTAAGGACATTTTAAAAGTCAAATATGTAAAATATCTGTATTTAGATGAGAATGAAATCAAAAGTTTTAAAGGGGCAGACTCAAGGGATATGCTAGGACTTGAAATTCTATCCATACAAAAAAATGGGCTATCAACACTTCCATCTGAAATTCAGTTACTTCATAATTTAAAACTATTAAATGTCAGTTACAACCAAATATCACATATACCTAAAGAAATATCACAGCTTGGGAATATCAGGGAACTATTTTTAAATAACAATTGCATTGAGGATTTTCCTTCTGGCTTGGAAAGTCTTAAAAACTTGGAAATTTTAAATTTGGCTAAAAATAAGTTAAGACATATACCGGATACCCTGTCTAGTTTGAAAAACTTGAGGGCTCTTAATCTGGAATATAATCGGTTGACAATATTTCCTAAAGCTTTGTGCTTCCTTCCCAAGTTAATTTCACTAAATCTTACTGGAAACCTGATAAACAGTTTGCCAAAAGAAATTAAGGAGCTTAAAAATTTAGAAAAACTTTTACTGGATCACAATAAACTTACTTTTTTGGCTGTGGAAATTTTTTTATTGCTCAAAATGAAAGAACTCCAACTGACAGACAATAAATTGGAAGTTATTTCAAACAAAATTGAGAATTTTAAGGAACTCAGGATTCTAATACTTGATAAAAATTTATTGAAAGACATGCCAGAGAACATTTCCCACTGTGCAGTGTTGGAATGCCTTAGTCTTAGTGATAATAAATTAACAGAACTTCCTAAGAACATCCATAAGCTTAAAAATTTAAGAAAACTCCATATAAACAGAAACTATCTAGTGAAAATACCTGAATATATTTCACATCTTAATAATATGTTCAGCCTAGAATTTTCAGGAAATTTTATCACAGATTTTCCCATTGAAATAAAAAGCTGCAAAAACATAGCTAAAGTTGAATTGAGTTATAATAAAATAATGTATTTTCCACTAGGTTTGTGTGCTTTAGACTCTCTTTATTATTTGAGTTTAAATGGAAATTATATTTCAGAAATACCTGTAGACATATCTTTCAATAAACAACTGCTTCATTTAGAATTTAATGAAAACAAACTCCTTTTATTTTCTGAGCACTTATGTTCTCTTATTAATCTTGAATACCTGGATCTTGGTAAAAACAAAATAAGGAAAATACCACCATCTATTTCCAACATGGTATCACTCCATGTTCTTATTTTATGCTATAATAAGTTGGAAACTTTCCCCACAGAAGTGTGTACTTTAGACAATTTGAGAGTACTTGATCTTTCAGAAAACCAAATACAGACTATACCTTCAGAAATCTGTAACTTAAAAGGAATCCAGAAATTAAACATCTCAAACAATCAATTTATATATTTTCCTGTTGAACTTTGCCACCTTCAATCACTGGAAGAATTGAATATAAGCCAGATAAATGGGAAAAAGGTAAGAGACAGCTTGGGCTTTGTGAGGAAGGGAGGGCTGAGGGGATCAGAATCTAAGCTGCAGTGTGTGTGTGTTTAATTTAGCTGGAATATTTTATTTTTTGACCTCAAACATGGCTTACAAATTACCTTTGCAACACAAGAGTTTAACAGGAAAACATTTCACTAAAATGAAATACCAAGTAATTAAAGGTGACAAATTTATAGATTTATTTTCACTTATAGATGTAACATAAACACATTATTGAAAATTTGGAAAATTGACAAAAAAGAAGTAAAAATAAATTCCGGAAGTACTGGACATATGTTGATACAACTTACTTTTGAAAGTGAAAGTGAAGTCGCTCAGTTGTGTCCGACTCTTTGCGACCCCATGGACTGTAGCCTATCAGGCTCCTCTGTCCATGGGATTTTCCAGGCAATAGTACTGGAGTGGATTGCCATTTCCTTCTCCAGGGGATCTTCCCAACCCAGGATTGAACCCAGGTCTCCTGCATTGTAGACAGACGCTTTACCATCTGAGCCATCAGGGAAGTCCTAACTTACTTTTACTCTTGCTTTTTCTTATTTATGTAATTTTATAATCAATTGTAGAAATACTGCATACTCAATTTTAAAGTCTTCCATTTTCACTTAACATATACAAATTTACCCAGAACATAATCTTCCCAATAATTATTATAACCAATGCATGATATGTGTAACTAATCCTGTTGTTAAGCATTCTATGATGTTTTAATTTTTATCATAAATAATGCTATGATTGAACTTCTTCATAAATGTAGCCTTTTCATATTTTACTATTTCCCTATGGAATTTCCCCTAAAGAACTGCTAGATCAATGGGTATAAATGTTCTTACAGCATTTCAGTTTACTCAACAGTGACTAAATTTTATGGAAATATTTTTTAAAAATCAAAGAATTTGATTTATATATTAAGATCTCAGTAAACAAGTGAAAAGGACACAGCTATTACCTAGCTATCTTTAATTTGACCACCACAGTCAAATTAATTTGATAGAGGCTGGGACTATTATCTGGAGAAGGGATAGGCTACCCACTCCAGTATTCTTGGGCTTCTCTTGTGGCTCAGCTGGTAAAGAATTCGCCTGCAATACAGGAGACCTGGGTTTGATCCCTGGGTTGGAAAGATCCCCTGGAAAAGGTAAAGGCTACCCCACTCCAGTATTCTGGCCTGGAGAATTACATGGACTGTATAGTCCATGAGGTCACAAAGAGTCAGACACAACTGAGCGACTTTAACAAGTCACACAAGTCACAAGGGACTATTATGGACAGCAAGATTTCCTAGTATGTGTTATGTGTCCAGCTCTTTGCAACCTCATGGACTAGAGCCCACCAGGCTCCTCCGTCCATGGAATTCTTGCTCCTCTGTTGAGGGAAGAATACTGGAGTGGGTGGCCAGCTCCTCCTCCAGGGGATCTTCCCGACCCAGGCATCAAACCTGGGTCTCCCGGAAGATTCCAAGCAAATTCTTTACCGTCTGAGCCAGAAGGGAAGCCCAAGATTTCCCAGAGTCTGTTACTAAAAAATACTAGGCCCATGAGCTTTGTGAAGCACTGGGCTCTTAGAGAATCACAATGGATTCAGCATATTAAAAGCTCTCAAATGTCCTGCACAAAGAGATTGGTTTGTTTCTATTTAACCCACATTTCCCAAAGTTATTTGACATTTTAAACCTATCTGCTATATATACTGGAGAAGGAAATGGCAACCCACTCCAGTGTTCTTGCCTGGAGAACTCCAGGGATGGGAGAGCCTGGTGGGCTGCCGTCTATGGGGTTGCACAGAGTCGGACACGACTGAAGTGACTTAGCAGCAGCAGCAGCAGCAGCTATATATACATTTTCCAGAAAGACTACTCCAGAAAATACTTGCTTAAGTAGATGGAATGAATAATAATACATGTTATGTTTTAAAAGTTTCTCTTATACTAAAAGACACGTTTTAGTTCTGTACTATAATCATCAACTAATTCCTTGGCTGATTTATAATCCTCTCACTTTCTCTCCCTATATCTTCCTATGGAAATCTACAAAGTTGTGTCTTTAATTTTCTCTTTTCTATTAACTGCTTCCTAGACCTCAGCATGCACATAACTCTCAGATCCACATATCTGGAGCTAATCTTTCACCAGTGAGCTAGTACCACAGATTCCCTGGATATTCTCTGTTCTCCTATTCTTCTATTGTCTCAAACTCAATATAACTTCAAAATCAAACCCACCTTTCTTTCTAACGCAACTCCCTTCAAAATTTCCCCATTTCTGTTTGTGATGCCACTTTCTTCAGACCTGTCAATCTAGAAATCATGGAACCATCACCAGTCATACTGAATCTTACACCAAAGCAATTTCATTTTTCCTCTGAAAAAGCTCTTGGATCCTCTCTCTTTTCCAACGTCACTGGCTCCGTCCTGGTCCATGCTTATTGCTCAGTTCATGCCTAGACTACTCGGGGAAACTTCTGCTATTCTCTTTGATTCCGTCACCTGCCTTTTCTCAGGACTCATCAAACTACCAGCCTTCATTTCACAGGGCCATTCTTAGGAATCTAGATCCCTTGCATGGGTGGATGGTTGCCAAAGACACCATTCCACGTCATTAAAACATCAATTTGAAGGTCACCAAATGAGAAAAATGATATATCAAAACTCCTCTCAAAAGGAATATCCTCTGTAATTGGAAAGATCACTTTGATAACCCTCTTGGGGTGAAGGTAATATACTCAAAAGATTAATCTATAAACAGCATATATTCACTGAACAGTCATCTGAAGAACAGGAATAAGGTTAATTACAGGGCTTTTATTTTGCTGAGTGAAGGATGCCCAACAGAAATTTTCCTTTCAGAGTAGCTCTCTCATCACACAGTTCTGAGGCACTTCCTCTAAGAAATGCTGAGCAAGTTGTTAAAGAATATTTGTTTGAAGGATTGTCAAATTGTAGACCTAGCTATTTGTGTTGATCAGACTCCTCCCAACAGGACCAGATTTCAAGTCTTGCCAGAGGCTGGTTCCATATTCCTTCTCTGAACATATCTCCTTCTGCTTCCTATCATCTCTTTGCTTGTCACCTTTTCACTGGCCATTTGTATGCATGATATTTGTCTTGCCTGGAGTGTCCTGTAATTCCCATTCATTCTCAAAAAGCCATTTGAGTCCCACCTGCTACATGAAGCTTCTTTTTTGTTTTCATTTATGCTGATATACACTCCCTAAATTCTCTCTCTATATTATCGTAAACATTATTTTGGCACTGAATTACTTATTGATTAGTGCTGATCTCTGATTGTTTCATATGTGTATATTTTGGGCTTCCCAAGTGGCGCTAGTGGTAAAGAACCCGCCCGCCAATGCAGGAGAAGCGATGCGGGTTTGGTTCCTGAGTCAGGAAGGTCCCCTGGAGGAGGGCACGGCAACCCACTCCAGTATTCTAGCCTGGGGAATCCCATGGACAGAGGAGCCGAATATCAGGCCACAGGGTTGCAAAGGGTCCACAGGATTGCAAAGAGTCAGACACAACTGAAGTGACTGAGCATGCACACGCATACATTTTGTTCCCAAACTGAATTTTAATCTCCCTGAACTTAGGGTCATCTATTATGCTTCTTTTATACATGGAAGAACACTGAGCTCAATATGCAGTATTTACTTTGTTGTCTGATTATTTTTGAGGAGCCCACATATTCAAAACACTTTTTTGCACTCACAGGACTTCCTCTATTTCAGAAGTCACTTGTGATGACTTTATTTTTTCTGAAGATGCGTATTTCTTCTTTGCCTTAGCAGAGTATTTTAATTCCTGTTACTTTGCAATACTTTTTGTACTAGGAATTTTCATTTGAAGCTACATTGCTAAACTGTGTGTGTCTATTACAAAGGAATTTACTGAACACTTACTCAAAATGTATTATGATTGGGAACATGTATTAAAAAACTATAAAACATACATTATGTCATTTAAAAATCCAAGGAGAATACATACACAAGGGATTAATAGAAAGCTCTGTTGATGAGAGTAGGAGGAAAGAGATCAAATATGGAAGAGAATAGTTTAGAAAGACTTCAGGGAGAAGAAATCAAAGCAGGGTAAGCTTTAGGGACAGAAGGGATAAGGTGCACTGAACATCAAGTGTTGGGAGAGTGAAAAAAGTAGTTAATAAGCCACAGGGTTGAATAGGTAGCATTGGTCAGACTGGGGAGATATTTGGATGTTACACAATTTGTTGTGGGTTTTATTAAGGAAGGGAATCACAAGGACTTTGTGACATAGTGAAAATATCTTCTTTTTTGAAACAAACAAACAAAAATCTCTCCTTCCCTTTTATTTCAGAAAAAGTTTTCATCATAGAAATATTTATTAAAAATATAATTGTTTAACTTTTGTTACAGCTAACAAGACTTCCAGAAGAGCTGTCTAATATGACTAAACTTAAAGGACTTGATATCTCAAATAATGCAATCAGAGAGATGCCAACAAATATAGGGGAACTGAGGAGTCTGGTTAGTCTAAAGGCAGACAACAATCAAATAAGATATCTGCCATCATCTTTTCTGTCTTTAAATGCTCTCCAGCAGCTAAACTTGAGTGGTGAGTGTCAAGTATAATCAATAAGGATTATCAGTAAGTTGAGTTTTAGTTTCTAGGTTGCAAATTTTGCTGACAAGACAGAATGGCAAGCAATCAACACCATGTATTAAGTGCCCATTGGAAGGAAATGGCTATTGCACATACAGAAAATGAGAGCAAAGCCTAAAGTCCAGTTCCTTCCCTGAAAGAGGCTATGACCTTGCTGGGGAACCTGAACATATTTTCATTTCTTTTCTGTCTTCTCTGCCTATACCTAATCATTCAGTATTTCTTCCCTTTGTGAACCTGACCTCACTCTCCCTCTCCACACACAACCTTAGGTCAGCATTTTCTCTATTTTCCTTCCCTGCTGGGTACCCTGAGCCCACTTCTACACCCTATAGTAATCTAATATCTTACAGTGTTTTACAAAGGAAATCACTTCAATTGCAACAACAAAAGTAAGTCATTCTAAAAATATCAGAATTCTCAAAGCTAGACTAGTATATTTCTTCATTTTTATTATAAAGTATTTCAAGCTTACAGAAAAAACCACCTATATGCTTACTCTCAGCTATAAGGAATCATTTACTTGAGTTTTTTTTTCATTCTTTTTTTAAATTAACTTATTTATTGAAGGATAATTGCTTTACAGAACTTTGTTGTTTTCTGTCAAACCTCAACATGAATCAGCCGTAAGAGGGGATACATATATACTTGAGATATTTTTGACTGTTAAGAAATACGACAGAATCGAAACTTCTTTTGTACTTCTCCGCAGACTAGAAGTAGGGGCAGGTGGCTCACTGGTAAAGAACCCACTGCCAATGCAGGAGATGCAGGTTCAATCCCAGGTAGGAAAGATCCCCTGGAGAAAGAAATGGCAACCCACTCCAGTATTCTTGCTTGGGAAATCTCATGGACAGAGGAGGCTGGCAGGCTACCATACATGTGGTTGCAGAGTCAGAAATGACTTAGCAACTAAACCACCACCACCAAACTAGAAGTAACCACTGTACTTCTAGTGGTGTATCTTTTTTCTACCCATTTTTTCCATCCTTGATAATCATACCACACACTCTAAAAAAGTATATTCTGCAAGTGTTAGGTACAGTGTTTTATAAATATCATATAAGTACTGGTTGATAATCTTGTTGGAATATTCTGTCTTTATTGGTATACTGTCTTGTATTAGTTGCTTTGGAGAGGCATTAAAATCTACAAGTAGGACTGTGGAATTTGTATGATTTTTGCTTTAATTATCAATTTTATTCATGTATTTTGAAGGACTAGTATTAGAAAAACACACAAATATGATTGTTTTTAATAACAAAATGGTATTGAATTTTGTTAAATGACTTTTCTGTATCATTGAGAGAATCATGAGCTTTTTTCTCTTAATATCACATGTTACACTGATTGATTTTCTTATATCGTATCATCCTTGCATTTCAAGATAAATCCCACCTCGCAATGGTGTATCATCCTTTTAATATTTTGTTAGATTTCATTTGCTCTTATTTTGTTGAGGATTTGTGCAAAAAGGATATTGATCTGTAGTTTTCATTTCCTGAAGTGTCTTTTTCTGGCTTTGGTATCAGGGTAATGGCAGCTTCATGAAATGAGTTATGAAGTGTTCTGTCCTCTTCAATTTTTTGGAAGAGTTGAGGATTGACATTAGATGTTCTTTAAATATTTGGTGGAATTCACCAGTGAAGCCACAAGGTGTAGGGTTCTTCTCTGTTGGAGGATGTTTGATTGCTGCTTCTGTCTTCTTTCTAGCCATAGATCTATTCAGATTTTCCGTCTTTCTCCATGATTTAGTCTTGGCAGGTTTTGTGTTTCTAGGTATTTGTTCATTTCCTCTAGATTATCCAGTTTGCTGGTATAATAATGGTCATAGTGCTCTATAATCTTTTACTTCTATAGAATCAGTAGTAATGTTTCTACTTTCATTTCTGATTTTGGTAATTTGAATCTTTCTTTTTCCTTAGTCCATTGAACTAAAGGTTTATCAATTTTGTTGATCTTTTCAAAGAACCAGCTTTTGGTTTTGTTGATTCTATTGATTCTCTATTTCATTTATATCTGCTCTAAAAATTCCCAAGTGGCTCAGTGGTAAAGGATCCGCTTGCCAATACAGGAGATGCAGGAGATGTGGGTTTAATCTCTGGGTCAAGAAGATTCCATGGAGTAGGAAATAGTAACCCACTTTAGTATACTTGCCTGGAAAATCCCATGGACAGACGAGCCTGGGGGGCTACAGTCCATGGGGTTGCAAAGAATTGGACACAACTGATTGACTGAACATGCTTGCAATCTTTATTTCCTCCTCCTCCTGATAGTTTTGGGTTAATTTACTTATATTTTTCTAGTTAATTTATATATAAAGTAATTACATTCTTTTTTAGTGTTGGTATTTTCAGCTATAGATTTCATCTTCAGCACTGTTTCTGCTGCATCTATAATTTTTGGTTATTGTGTTTTCATTTTATCTTTGCATTTTATAATTTCCTTTTTGATTCCATCTTTGACACAGTGGTAGCTTAAATTTGGCATGCTGCTTAAATTAGTAAATTTTCCAGTTTTCCTTCCATTATCTTTGGTAGTGTCATTTCACTGTGGTCAGAATAGATATACTATTTGGCTTTTTTTGAATCGATCTTAATGAGACTTGTCTTGTGCCTTAATACATAGTCTATCATGGAGAATGTTCTATGTGTACTTGAGAAAAATGTGTCTTCTGCTGTTGGAATGTTATATGTATATCTATTGGGTTTAATTGCTTTATAGCGCTGCTCAAGTCCCCTAAATGACTTTTTGACTAAATGTTCTATCCATTACTGAAAGTGATGTATTAAAGCTTCCATTTATTAATTTAAAACCACCAGATTTTCCCGTCAATCCTATCAGAATTTGCCCAGTATGTTTTGGGGCTCTGTTGTTTGGTTTGTACATACTTCTAATTGTTATATCTTCTTGATGTAATGATCCTCTTATCAATATATACTGTCCTTTGTCTTCTATAACAGTTATTGACTTAAAGTCTTTGTTATCTGATATTATATAAAACCACCCCAGCTCTTTGGTTAGTATTTGTATGGATAGCTTCTGTCCTCAATACCCAGAGCCATAAAAGAAAATACGACTTTCCCAGTCTTTGCAGTTTAGCTCTAAGCTGGGGCACGTTAACACTAAGCCAGGCCACCTACAACTCTGTCTTAGTCTTTTGCTGACTGTGGGAAGCCCAGAAATCCACCTCAGGTGCAAGTCTAGGATTCTCTCAGTTTTCTTCTGGGCAGGTGTCCAGTTCTGAATATGCTTATTGCATTCCATTTCCCCCAGAATATACTGTGGCCCTTCTGAGCCCTAATTCCCCCAAGAAACTTCCTCCTCAGCCTTCTCCTGCCTGGGCTTTTGAATTTTGTCTGCTGCTTTCTTTGTCTGCTGTTCTTTGCCCCCCTCCCTTGTGGGGGAGGGGGAGACAGACAGTGTATGTCTTTACACGGGACAACGACTGCCACCAGGGAGGCTGCTCCAGTCTGAGCGGGGGTGGGGGGGGTGGGGAGCAAAACAAAGGTCATCCTCTGTGCCAGTCCGTCAGAAGATCAGCAGACAGGTCAAAATGCAAAAGCACAGTATTCAAAGAACAAAGTCTATGTTGGCTTTCTGATACCAGCATGCTGTACCAGGAATGCAGGCCGCCCCAGCCCTCTCTGACTGCTGCTGCCCTGGAAGTGGAGAGTGGCAGGGAGAAAAGTCTCAGTGCTCTCTTACCAAAACTCTTCTGCCATTTTCTTCCTGGAACAGGGTCCTACTAACTGTAAAATCCTGGAGTAAATGCCAGAACTATGAAAAAGCTGATTCTGTCATTGCTTTCCAACTTTTGATTGATTCAGTGGAGGACCTGATTTTTTGAGAGGATTACTCTGAACTTTCTGTGATATTCATTAAAGGTGTGGTTTTCATGTTTATTTATACTGCTTGGATTTTGCTGTTTCTGGTCTGAATATTTTACTAAATTGGGGATTTTTAACCTATTTCTTCAAAAATTTTTTCTGCTTCATTTTCTCTCTTCTCTTTGTAAGATTCCAATTACCTTTACGTATTGTCTTACAAATCCCTAAAACTGTGTGTGTGTACACACACAGCTTTTAAGCATCTCATACTGATCTGCCTTCAAGTTTACTGACTTGTCTATGATCTCTATTCTGTTACATCTGTCGGATTAACTTTTAATTTCAGATACTAAATTTTTCAGTTCTAGAACTGCCATTTTTCTTTTCATAGTTTATAGTTCTCCTCCAAGATTTCCCATTTTTTCATTCATTTGAGACTATCTTTCTTTATATTCTTAAACTTCATTGTATTAACTGCTTTAACAATAAAATTCTTTTATTGTTAACTACAATAATTGAGTCAGTTTTTTTCTCCTGGGAGTGAGCCACACTTTCTTGTTTCTCTGTTTTGAATCCTGAAGTCTATCATCAATTCTATCTTTCTCCAAAGAAAGTTGACATTTGTTCTGGTTGCTATTGTTGCTTCATCAGGCACTTAAGTTGCTGAATTAAAAATGCAAACTCCTTCCCTGCAGTTGGCAGCTCCTTAGATCTCACAGTACTTTCAGCTGGTAGCTGTTATATCGGTTATCTGTTGATGTGTGACAAATTTCCACAAAATTTAGCTTCTCAAATCAATAACATATTTATTTCACACAGTTTCTGAGGGTCAGGAACCCAGACGGTGTTTAGTTGACTTGCTCTGTCTCAGAATCTTGTATGAGATGGCAGCCAATCTATTGGTTGGTACTACAGACAGGCTTGATTAAGGCTAGTAGATTTGCTTCAAAACTTATTTATGTGGCTACTGGCAGCAGAATTGAGTTCCCTGCTATGTCAGCCCCTTCAAGACATGGTAACTGGTTTTTCCCAGAGCTAGTAATATCAGGGAGAGAGAATATACATGAGTCAGAAGCAGCACATACTCCAAGAAACAACCTAGTACCCAGATCTTGGTTTCTAAAACCTTTCTTCACTAAAAGGAACCAGGTTCCTTTATTCTTGGCTAAAATAACACAACCATAAAATATACAAATAACACAAAGGCAGACTTTAGGCCAGTTCCTCTTGAAGTGATGACAAATTCTTTGTCTGTAATCACAGTTTTACTTTTCATGTCAAGTTTATATTATCAATAGATTAAGATGGTTTTGAAAAAATTACATTTAAGGAAGTGGAGCTTACTCTCCACTCTTTGAGGATGGACTAGACTTTATAATCCCGTTCTAAAGAACAAAGTATGGAAAGGAGAAAATAAAAACATTACCTTGCAGAAACCTGGCAGACACTATTTTAGCCAAGGGATCAAGGTTAACACGCCAGTGATATCTTGTGGATGTCAGGTATCCCTGAGGTGAAGAGAGCACTCAATCTCTGTGGTGTTCTTTCCAAAAACCCATAACCCCAGTCTATTTATGAAAAAATATATCAGATAAACTCATATTAGGAAATATTCTTCGAACTCCTAACCAGTTCTATACAAAACCATTAAGATCTTGAGAAACAAGGACAGGCTGAGGAATTCTCATGGACTGGAAGACATACCTGTATGCAGTGTGCTATCCTGGAATAGATAACTGGAACAGAAAAAGGACATTGATGGAAATATAATGAAATTCAAAAGCATCCAAAGCCTATTTAATAGTACTGTGTCAACGTTAGCTTCTTGGATTTAAAAATGTGACAGAGGGGACTTCCCTGGTAGTGCAGTAGTTAATACTCTGCTTCTACTGTAGAGGGCACAGGTTCAATTCCTCGTTGAAGATCCTGCACACTGGATGATGGGCCCAAAAAAAGTAACATAATAATGTGAGATGATAACATCAGGGAAAACTAAAACTAGATGAAAAGTATTCAAGAACTCCATACAACTTCTGCAACTTTTCTGTAAATCTGAAATTCCTGGAAACAAGAAGTTTATTTTAAAAAATTACTGGAAAAAAAGTACCATCACACTTACTCTGTAAAGTCCATTCTGGTATTGCAAGAGGAAAGCCTCCTATCTTATTCTGTCATTCTCGATGAGAAAAAAGAATCCTTGCTCTGTTTCTATACATCCTCCTTTTCACTCCTAGCAAGTGGACAACAGCAAGAACTTAAGATCTGCCAGCACCGTGAGGCTCCTCCGGCACTGCGTCAGTGAGACTCAACAGACCCCCTTTCGTTGTTGTTGTTAAGTTGCCGTGTTGTGTCCGACTCTTCGTGGCCATGGACTGCAGCATGCCAGACCTCCCTGTCCTTTACATGGTTGTTATTTGTCTCCATAGTTTTCCTTTACAAAACGATATAATTCAATTATTTTTTTTTCTGCTAGGAAATAATCTTTCAGTTCTGCCTAGTGGTATCTACAACCTTTTTTCACTGAAGGAGATAAATTTTGATGATAACCCTTTGCTGAGACCACCAATGGAAATCTGTAAAGGAAAACAATTGTATACTATTGCACGCTATCTACAGAGGGCAGATGAAAGAGATGGTAGGTAATGTCATTTTCTGGTATGTGTATGTTCACAAATAATTTGCTTTAATCAGAAGTTTTCAATCTGGCAGGGACATTAAAGTATTTATCATCTTCCCTTTTCTGAAGGCTGGGAGTTTATTTTGATAATTCAGATTATCTAATCTAGGTCTTTACATTTTGAACCATTGAAAAACAGGTAAATTTAAGTCACAGATGAGTTGCTCCCCATCTACTAGCCTTGATGCACTTCAAGAGGTTGTGGCCATCATGATCGTGGCCAGACTCAGAGAATCTACATATTGAATTTTTTTTATCAGTTCTGGACTATATCACCATATGCAGTCGTTCCAAAAGTCGTGTTTGGCCTTGAAGGCAGTTCACAGATCAGGTTTACTTGGCCCAGTGCTATTACTTGTCTGCAGTCCTTAGGCAATCCTCATTTCTGCTGTTCTTAAGTACTCCTCTGATTACTTTAGAGACTGGGTCCAGTTTCTTTAAATGCCCTTTCACCAGATGGAGACTGGTTTCTCCAAGTCTTTGGATGGAAGTTTCACTGTCTCATTCTTTCCCTGGGTTTGGGTTCCCAAAGTCTAAGCTTTTTCCTGGGACTCTGAGTTTGCCACTCACTGTCAATCCTCAGAATAGATCCAGATTTTTGTCCTCCAATTTAATGCAGTTTTTAAGTATTAAAGCAATTTAATGATCCAGATTTGGGGAAAGAGAATATATACAACTGTCCCCCCAAATCATTCTATTATGTACCCTGTCTGTGTAATCAAGAGGTTTATACCATCATAATCCTTTAATCTGTTGAGATGGTCACTAAAAATGCACAGTCCTCTGTAAGCCACAATATGTATGGTTACCTTAGCCACAATATGTATGGTTACCTATCTGAAGATTATGCAAGAAGATGGCCTCATTGATGGAAGGAGCCTAAGCAAAAAAGTCACAGTAGTTCTTTTCTCTAACTTTCTATGCAAGTTGGTTCTGCTATCATAAAAGGGGATATTTAATGGTAAGTTTACTTTTGTAAACTTTTGTAAAACAAAGCTTGAAGGCCTTTCTAAAGATCTGTGTTATTGCTAGGTTACAGTACTTTAGAGAAGGGCTGTAAAGTTACATGACTGAACTTCCTTGTTAACATTCTGTTACTCAAGTTCCTGAGGATAGAAGGTTCATGTGGTTCTAGCCCATGGAAGGGAAAGTTCAACAGGCAATGACAGTAAATCAAAGTCAGCAAAAACAAGAGAATTCAAGTCATTTATCGCCTTTCTTTATTCCCATGGGGCCTTCACACTGCAGGCTTGGCACCACAGAGACTGAAAAGGAAGTCATCATGGGAGATATATTTATCCTGCAATTAACAAGGAACATGGGGTCTCTTCCTTAAAATTTCACTTAGAAGACTGGATTTTCAATTATATCATTAACATACAATCTAGCCTGAGTGATTAATGGTATGGATAAACATTTTAAAACAGAAAGCACTAAACATATTTGAGATGATTATAGAGGGGTGGCAGATCTCTAGTTTTTGAAAATTCTCAAGTTACCCTGGTTAACAGAAAGATGGATTTAGTTCATATTAGCTAATAGCTTTTTCTAAACTAAAAACACTCTAGTTATGTCTAAGCCAACATTCATTAAATACATGATGTGAATATAAAACAAGCATATATATGTGTGTGTACACCGTATTTATAGTAGTGTTAAACTTGGTTTCTCAGGATAATATCCAAAGAAGCATATTAAAAAGCCAGAACTGAAGGAAGGAGTTAAATTTGTTTCAAATCCTTAAAGAATTAAAGGGTTTAATGATCACTTTGAAGTTGCTTATGATATTCTTCTAAATAGACATTTTATGGGAAATTGATATTTATGTTATTTATGTTTAGGGTTATTCAGAATTTAGAAGAAATGGACTAAGTGGTTCAAATTTCTATTTTGTTATCTTCTCAAATTTCAATTAGTATATCTGTACTTATTTTTCAATTTTGTTTGATATATACATTGTATAAAAGCACAGAAGTAAAAAACCTAGCTATAATAGTAACTCAAAATAGAGTACATTTTTCAAAACACATGGCCTAAATTTTCTTTTATGTTCCACTGTAGAGAAAATCTTAGCGAAGATCTTCAAGATAGTTGCCAAGAATATTACTGAAACACATTTTCAATTTTTGTGTCAAAAATTAAACCTGACAATCTCAGAAAGTGATAAGTCTGCATTGAGGTATGTATAAATGACAACCTGTAGTATAAGCCCATTCTCATGTTCTGGTTTATATCATACTGATATTACATGCTTCTGAAACATTCATATTAACATGAACTCTATTTGTTATAAAAGACTGATTTTAGTTTACTATATGTTTGAGATCCATATGGTTACAGTAGTTTGAGAGCAAGAACTCTGAGGATAGACCGCTTGGCTCTAAATCCCAACTAGTTTTGTGACCCTGGATAAGTTCTCTAACTTTTGTATGCCTCAGTTTTCCACTAGTAAAATAAACAGATTTACCTAAGAGAGTTGTCATGAAATCAAGCATGTAGTGCAGGAGCAGTAATGCACTGGTCTACAGTAAATAGGCCACAACTATATTGAGGTCTTGAGTAAATCTCTCTTAGAATCAAATGTTAATTGAATTGTCAGTGTTGTACAAGGCAACAAGGGCTGGCATAGGACTGATATTCACTTACTATGTGTCAAACTCTATGCTATATTTTTATATAGACTGTCTTCAGTTAATTTAGTCACTCTGGCAAACTGTATATCTAGGTTGCAGTTTAAAACAATGTTCCTAACTGATAATTAAAATAATTATTATTTAAAATTTTTTCAGCACTGTTTCACTAAGCGAGAGAGTCCACCAAGTACTTGATAAGTGGAAAATGGAAAAGAACAACTTGTCAGTAACCACTGCTGCTTTAAGAGATCAACTAACTCGGGCGCTAACTATGATAGGAGCATATGAGATTATGGACAAAATAACAGCTTTAAAACTTTTTTCATGTGCAATTAAATTCTGAACAGTGTATCTGGAATAAGAACTGAGAACTTAGGCTGCACTTAGATAACTGAAACTGGATAGAAGAGAAATACATGTCATGTCTCTTTTTATGAATTCCTAAGAGATGATAAATTTTGGCTACCACTCTAGTGTCATCATAATAAAATATTACAGACACTATTTTGTGTATTAGTTCTGTTGTTTCTCTACCCTCCCTTCAGAGATACAGATACAAAGACAGCTATTCTTCAGTTCAGTTAAGTTCAGTTGCTCAGTTGGGTCCGACTCTTTGCGATCCCATGGACTGCAGCACACCAGGCTTCCCTGTCCATTACCAACTCCTGGTGCTTGCTCAAACTTATGTCCATGGAGTTGGTGATGCCATCCAACTATCTCATCCTCTTTCGTCTCCTTCTCCTCCCGCCTTCAATCTTTCCCAGCATCAGAGTCTTTTCAAATGAGTCAGTTCTTCGTATCAGGTGGCCAAAGTATTGGAGTTTCAAGTTCAGCATCAGTCCTTCCAATGAATATTCAGGACTGATTTCCTTTCGGATGGACTGGTTGGGTCTCATTGCAGTCCAAGGGACTCTCAAGAGTCTTCTCCAACACTATAGTTCAAAAGCATCAATTCTTCTGCGCTCAGCTTTTTTAGTGAATATAAATCTTTAGGCACTCTTATTACTGTGGGAAAAGTTTAAAAATAGAGAAGGACTGGAGACAGGTGCTGTAGTTGGGAACCAGTATTTCATGTTGCACTTCCAAAACAAGAATAAAGACAATAAGATACACGGTGTTTAAATCCATGTACTGTGTTTAAGTACTGTGTTTAATTTGGTCTCACATCACAAAATGTCTGTATCTTTTAAATAGAAAGTTATTTTATAAAGTTAATAAAAACTGTACACTGTCTAGAATATTCCCAATCACTTGGAGACTCAGGTCACACTAGCTTCTTATTGTCGTTCCGTCCCTAAGTTGTGTCCGACTCTTTTGTGACCCCATGGACTGTAGCCCACCAGGCTCATCTCCATGGGACTTCCCAGGCAGGAATACTGGAGTCGGTTGCCATTTCCTTCTCCAGGGGATCTTCCTAACCCTGGGATCAAACCCACATCTCCTGCATTGCAGGAGGATTCTCTACCACCAAGTCACTCAGGTAGCCCCCCACGAGCTTAAGTCAGTGAAAAATGAGGAATCCTGAAGTATTATTTGTTTCACCCGTGGTTGGTGTCGATGGTTAACATTCTCAACTGGCAGCAAAGTATTTCCATAGAACATTAAAATAGGAAGGAACTTGGAAACTGTCTATTAGTTTACAGATAAGAAAAGTAAGACCTAGAATAATTAAGTGACATAGGCAGGTTCTCTATCCTTCCTTCAAAGATAAAAGACCAGAAACTTTTCTTGGGAAAACTTTAGTCTGTAAGTGAGAGAGAGAAGAAAACTGGATAACATCAGAACAACATCACAACTTTCACTGTGCCCAGTTCTTATCTTTTGCCAGACTGCTACAACAGCCTTTCAAACAGATGTTTTATCATATTTGTTGTTGTTTAGTTGCTCAGTTATGTCCAACTATTTTGCAACCCCATGGACCCCCCAGTGAGACCCCATGGAGCCTTCCAGGCTCCTCTGCCCAGGGGAGTGGGTAGCCATTCCCTTCTCCGGTGGGGATCTTCCCAACCCAGTTATTGAATCTGCGTCTCCTGCACTGGCAGGCAGATTCTTCACCTCTCACCCTCTCACCCATCAGGGTTTCCTGTCTTACCCATAGACTCACCCAGAGCTCACTGTATTTTGTTGCCAGATTTATGTTTTAAAAACACAGATATAAGCATATCAACCTCATGATCAAAATTTCAAATTATTCCTTTTATAGTGTAGATCAAGGGCAGCCAGTCTGGCGGAGAGAGAGGTTCAGGTCACTGTCTTCCTGAGTTTGTGGGGCAGCTGAACTCCCCCAATTCCTTGGTCCTTTGGCGCCACCTCAGGAGCAGGGAACAATTCTGACTGAGGAAGGGTCGAGAAGGTTCCTTGGAGAGACTTCCATAGAGAGAGGTAGGCTCTGAAGAGTTTTAGCATCAGTCCTTCCATGAATACTCAGGGTTGATTTCCTTCAGGATTGATTGGTTTGATCTCCTTACAGTTCAAGGGACTCTCAAGAGTCTTCTGAAGCACCACAATCCTTTATATATACTGTACAAGGAACCATTTTCTAATCCAAGATCATAAAGATTTACACCTAAGTCTGTATTAATAGGGCTTCAGTTCAGTTCAGTCACTCAGTCATGTCCGACTCTTTGAGACCCCATGAATCGCAGCGCGCCAGGCCTCCCTGTCCATCACCAACTCCTAGAGTTCACTCAGACTCACGTCCATTGAGTCAGTGATGCCATCCAGCCATCTCATCCTCTCTCGTCCCCTTCTCCTCTTGCCCCCAATCCCTCCCAGCATCAGAGTCTATTCCAATGAGACAACTCTTCGCATGAGGTGGCCAAAGTACTGGAGCTTCAGCTTTAGCATCATTCCTTCCAAAGAAATCCCAGGGCTGATCTCCTTCAGAATGGACTGGTTGGATCTCCTTGCAGTCCAAGGGACTCTCAAGAGTCTTCTCCAACACCACAGTTCAAAAGCATCAATTCTTCGGTGCTCAGCTTTCTTCACAGTCCAACTCCCACATCCATACATGACCACTGGAAAAACCATAGCCTTGACTAGATGAACCCTTGTTGGCAAAGTGATGTCTCTGCTTTTGAATATGCCATCTAGGTTGGTCATAACTTTCCTACCAAGGAGTAAGCGTCTTTTAATTTCATGGCTGCAGTCACCATCTGTAGTGATTTTGGAGCCCCTAAAAATAAAGTCTGACACTGTTTCCACTGTTTCCCCATCTATTTCCCATGAAGTGATGGGACCGGATGCCATGATCTTCGTTTTCTGAATGTTGAGCTTTAAGCCAACGTTTTCACTCTCCACCTTCACTTTCATCAAGAGGCTTTTTAGTTCCTCTTCACTTTCTGCCATCAGGGTGGTGTTATCTGCATATCTGAGGTTATTGATATTTCTCCTGGTAATCTTGATTCCAGCTTGTGCTTCTTCCAGCCCAGTGTTTCTCATGATGTACTCTGCATATAAGTTAAATAAGCAGGGTGACAATATACAGCCTTGACGTACTCCTTTTTCCTATTTGGAACCAGTCTGTTGTCACATGTCCAGTTCTAACTGTTGCTTCCTGAACTGCATATAGGTTTATCAAGAGGCAGATCAGGTGGTCTGATATTCCCATCTTTTTCAGAATTTTCCACAGTTTATTATGATCCACACAGTCAAAGGCTTTGGCATAGTCAATAAAGCAGAAATAGATGTTTTTCTGGAACTCTCTTGCTTTTTTGATGATCCAGCAGATGTTGGCAATTTGATCTCTGGTTCCTCTGCCTTTTCTAAAACCAGCTTGAACGTCAGGAAGTTCACGGTTCACATATTGCTGAAGCCTGGCTTGGAGAATTTTGAGCATGGCTTTACTAGCGTGTGAGATGAGTGCAATTGTGCGGTAGTTTGAGCATTCTTTGGCATTGCCTTTCTTTGGGATTGGAATGAAAACTGACCTTTTCCAGTCCTGTGGCCACTGCTGAGTTTTTCAAATTTGCTGGCATATTGAGTGCAGCACTTTCACAGCATCATCTTTGAGGATTTGAAATAGCTCCACTGGAATTCCATCACCTCCACTAGCTTTGTTCACAGTGATGCTTTCTAAGGCCCACTTGACTTCACATTCCAGGATGTCTGGCTCTAGGTCAGTGATCACACCATAGTGATTATCTGGGTCGTGAAGATCTTTTTTGTACAGTTCTTCTGTGTATTCTTGCCATCTCTTCTTAATATCTTCTGCTTCTGTTAGGTCCATACCATGTAAATCCTTTTGTTTCCATCAGTGGCTGTTAAGATAGCTGATCTTCACAAATGCATGTGGTTAGTTTTCAAAGCTACTGCAGGAGGATGGGAGTAGATTAGGTTAAAAATACTTGAAGCTTGCTGTTCTTATCAAGATACAGCTGCTTTTCTTTAATAAATGCTCCATGGATTGCTGACAGGTTTTGATTAGTTTTCAGAGTTCTCAAAAAATTGATTCTGACACATTTTAGGTCTGTTTTCTTGTTATTTTAGAGGGGAGATTTCTAGGAGTTTTTGACTGCCATCTTCCCTGACATCACTCTATATGTTTAGTTTTATATCAGCCATCTTGCTACATGTTTTCCATTTGTCTCACCTTCTTATGTTTATTCTCATTACCTGTCTTAATTTGACCAATCATTTTATTATTTTTCTACTGATTTTATTTCTATTATTTTAGAGATTACATTAGAAATCACAACATTCATATAGCAAAATACACAAGACGTAAAACTTCTTAATGCATGTTCTCCTCTCTTCATTTGTTGTGTTGCATTTTTAATTCTATATTTAAATTGACTAACTTTATAATCATTGCTTTTAAAGTCAATATGTATGCATTTATACACACATATATATATAAATTATTTCTCCCAGGGTTCTGCATTCCTCGTTGCATTTCTATCTTGTCTAGATCATTTTACTCCTGCCTAAAGAATTCCCTTTAATATTTATTTTAATTCAAATTTTCTCATGATTAATTTTCTGTTATATTTGACCAAAAATAATTTGGCCTTCAGAAATTCATTTTAACAATGTTAGCACATTACTTCTTACATGCTTCTATAGTGGCCTCTTAGTTTTTCTTGAAACTCCCAAAGAAAAACTCCCAATTTTTTTGGCTCTCCCAAAACTGAAATGGTTCAAGAGTCCCATTTTTCCTCAGTGGAGTTTGTCAATACTTAAATTCAGTCTGCTTGGTTGTCTTACGATCACAGCTCTCTAACGGTTTCAAAAGAAAGCTATGATTTTAGAAATTTTTTTTCTCCAGGAATTTGGATTTAAGGGTTTAAGAAAATCCTTATGTGGTTTTCCTCATCTTAAGTAGAAGCAGAAATCCTGGTTTCTTTGTATATTATTCCTGGAATGCTTTTCCATCTCTTTGCTTAAAAAATAATATTGGTTTTGGACCAGGGCTTCCTGCATGAATCAAAAAGCATCTTCCTTCATTTTGAGGCCCTTAGTTTAAGTTTCTTCCCAGTCTCCCATATGGTGGTGATTGTCCTAAGGTCTAAAAATATCCTATTAACAGAAAATGTCTCCTCCTTCCGGGTAACTCACCTCCATCTTACTTTTCCTTGCCTTGGGCAAATTATTTTTTTATACTTTGTAACTGGAGCCTGACATAAACTTTAATGTCCTCATTTTGCAACTTTGTGCCTCTGTCAAATTCTCACTCTATTAACTTCTGTATTCTTGCTGATAGCCTCCAGAAAATAAGGAACTCACACCCCTAGGCATGGCTCTGCTGGAGAATGAATGTTGCTACTATCACTTCTCTACATTATTCTCTTTCCACTTACATTTTGCCTTCTCATCTCAACTATAGCAATGTTCTTTCTTCCTTCATTAAATCTTTAACCTCAACCTAAATGAAGAAGAGGTGATAAAACCTCCTCAAAGTCAGGCTGGCACAGTGCTTTCACTTCCAGTTATTCCAGCTTTTTGACAGTAAGGTACATGGGTTTATTTCTAATTATCCCATATTCTTTATAGAACAAATACCCAAACGCATATTGAATAGCATGCATGTATTATTTTCCCAATTTCAAAGTCTGGCTTCTTACAGAAATTAGAGTTTCCACTTCTTTTGAAATTTATCTGAACATAATCTTACTCAGTGTACCAATACTGTTTTGATTTTGGTAGACAATGGTAGCCAACAACAGTTTCAGGTGAGGGTTAGTTACATTCCCCTAGAACCTTACTCCATCAATGAAGCAAATCTTAATACAATTCTCTCTCTCACACACACATGCACACACACACACAGACATAGAGTTATGTAATCTGTAAGTGCAACAAAATCCCAGCTCTGTCATTTTTAAATATGCTAACCACACCTTTCAGGAAAGATACACTGGGGGTAAATGTGACAACATACTAGAGATAAGATTTGACTAATCTGATAGTCTAGTTTAGGCAACCAGAATCTTCCAAATTTCAACCTAGACAAACAACAGTTGTGGGATTGAGCTGGAGAGTCAACCTTAACAGAAGAGACTACGGGGCTGGATGGAATTTTTTTTAACTGTGGTAAAGCACACATAAAATTTATCAGCTTGACCATTTTTTAAGCGGGATTAAGAACACTGACATGGTTATGCAACAATTGCTGCCATTCACCTCCAGAACTTTTTCATCATCCCATATTGCAACTTCAAACCCATTAACCCTTTGCCCTTCTCCTCAGCCCTGTAAACACCATTCTACTTTCTGTCTCTAGGTATCTCATAGAAATGGAATCATACAATATTTGTCTTTTTATGTCAGGCTTATTTCACTTAGCATAATGTCTTCAGAATTGCATTCACTTTTAAGCTTGAACAATATTCCATTGTGAATTTATGCCATATTTTGTTTATCCATTTATCTATTGATAGACACCTGAGTTACTTCCACGCTTTAGTTTTTGTGAATGAAGTGAAGTGAAGTTGCTCAGTCATGTCTGACTCTTTGCGACCCCATGGACTGTAGCCTACCACGCTCCTCCGTCCATGGGATTTTCCAGGCAAGAGTACTGGAGTGGGTTGCCAATTCCTTTTCCAGAGGATCTTCCCAAACCAGGGATCGAACCTGGGTCTCTTGCATTGTAGGCAGACGCTTTACCATCTGAGCCACCAGGGAAGTTATAATACTGCTATAAACATGGGGGTACAAACTTTTGTTTAAGTCCCAACTTTCAGTTCTTTTGGATATATATCCAGAAGTGAAATTGCTGGCTGATGGTGCGTGTACTCAGCCAACTCTTCGTAGCTCCATGGACAATAGCCTGCCAGGCTCTTCTGTCCATGGGATATTCCAGGTAAGAGTACTGGAGCAGGTTGCCATTTCCTACTCCAGGGGATCTTCCCAAACCAGGATTTGAACCTGCATCTCTTGCACTTTCTGCACTAGCATCACCATGGAGAAATTGCTGGATCATATGGTAATTCTATGATTAATTTTTTTAGGAATCACCATGCTGTTTTCCAAAATGACTGCACAATTTTATATCCTCACCAGAAGTGTACAAGAGTACATTTATCTTGGTAAGACTTGTTATTTTCTGTATTTTTATAACAGCCATTCTAATGGATATAAAGTGGTATTTCATTGTGGTCTTGATTTACATTTACCTAATGATTAGTAATGGTGAACAATTTTTTTCATATGCTTATTGGCTATTTGTATATCTTCTTTGAAGAAATATCTATTCAAGTTCTTTGCCTATTTTTAAAGTTGGGCTTTTTGGAGAGAATTTGTATATTCAGGAGTGTATCAAGTATTTTAGCGAATGCAATATATACATATAAAATGTCACTATTTTTTACAGTTAAAAACCCATATAGTATTTTATTCTATATTTACATAATATATATAATTTTAGCAATGAAAACACATTTCTAACTTTTACTCGGAAAATTAGGAAAGCCTCTGGTATCTAGCTTTTAGTGGCTGTCTCTGATATGGCCTTTCTTATTCAAACTCTAGCTGACCATCCTGAGAATTAAATTCCATATTGTTGCAATTGCCTGCACATACATCAACACATAATACAACATAACTAACACAATGCTCTGTTGAAATATTTGAAATTTAAATTAAATCCCACACACCATAGTTGAAAGGTTTGTATCTGGTTCTCTGGTTATGGTGCTTATTTTTCTGCCCTTCACCCACCATTCCCCAGTCACATTTGCTACCTTTTCTATTTCTTGAACAGCCCGTTTGCACATTCCTAACCCAGGGTCTTTGCACTTGCTGTTCCTTCTGCCTAGAATACTCTTCCTTTTGATTCTCTCATGAACTTACCCTTGTCACTACCCAGGTCTCAGCTCTGCCGGGAGCCAGCATATTGCATATTGAGTGCAGTACTTTCCACAGCATCATCTTTCAGGATCTGGAATAGCTCAACTGGAATTCTATCACTGCCGGGAGCCAGGGTGAGGAACTCCACCCGTGGCAAAGGTCATGAGGAAGGAGGCTCGGCATACACAAAGGCAGGATCGAGCCTCAGGAGTCCCCCTGGAAATTCTCGAGCATCTACCCCCAAAACCAGAGTCTGCCTGATTTCTGCTTTGTGCTTTCACCTACACCTCTGACTTTATGGGGGGCTGTCCCCCTCTACCTCTCTCTGAAAAAAGAGTTAGCTTACAGCTCTAGTTAATAATTCCTGGGTGTGACAGTGTTTCAACCTACAAACTCCTTTGGAAATCCTGTAGCCTGCCTGAATAGGTTTTTCCGGCCACATGTGATTGCTCAGAGCCTCCCAACTGTGAGGGGCATGAGATGTTCTAAACTAAATACAGATTCCTTTGAGCAGTTAAAAGATTGATTAGAAATTGTATTGGTGAAGGGTTTTTCACTTGTTGGGCCAATGTTTGCTGCTAAGTCTCCATATCCCTTATCTGCTGTGTCCCTGGCAGTGTTTGTAACCTTGGACCCTTGAGTTAATTCTTTTTTGTTGTAGCCCACCACACCTTTGCCCTATAGGAATGCAACTTTAATGCTTTTGGAGTGTGGCACCTGCCTAATCACCTTTAGAGAAAAATAAGTTTTCTGAAGAAAGGGTCTTAAAATGTTAACAGGCCTCCGGGCCAGAAGATGATGCAAATCACCTAAACTTTTGCATATGATAAGTTTGCAGGAAGAAAGCCTGGCTTACTGCATGACTCTACCCCTTCCCCCATTATCCTCTATGCATAACTTAAGGTATAAAAACTACTTTGGAAAATAAAGTGCGGGCCTTGTTCACTGAAACTTGGTCTCCCCATGTCGTTCTTTCTCTTACGTTCTGGCTGAATTGTTCAGCCTCTTTTCTTCACTGAATTTTCCTACTGAGCTATCCTTATTTCAGCCTCTTTTCTCCACTGAATTTCCTCACTGAGCTATCCTCATTCTATCACTCTTTATATCTTTGATGAATATTTAAATAAATAGGTCGCCGATGCCGTCTCTCCTTTGAATACCCTGGATCAGCTGGGGCTGGACCCCGGCACAGCTGAAGTGTTACCTCCTTAACAAAGTCTTCCCTGATCCCCAAATTACAAGTAGCTCCTTTCCCCCAAGTCTTTCTCAGTCAAATTGCCCTGCTTATCTTAAACTTAAGCTTATGTCTTTATTAGCCCTATGAGAAGAAAGACTTTTTATTCAGAACTCTGTACCCAGTACCAAGGTGAGTGCTTTGGCCTATGGTAAGAGCCAACCAGTCCATTCTGAAGGAGATCAGCCCTGGGATTTCTTTGGAAGGAATGATGCTGAAGCTGAAACTCCAGTACTTTGGCCACCTCATGCGAAGAGTTGACTCATTGGAAAAGACTGATGCTGGGGGGGATTGGGGGCAGGAGGAGAAGGGGATGACAGAGGATGAGATGGCTGGATGGCATCACTGACTCAATGGACATGAGTCTGAGTGAACTCTAGGAGTTGGTGATGGACAGGGAGGCCTGGCGTGCTGCGGTTCATGGGGTCACAAAGTCGGACATGACTGAGCGACTGAACTGAACTGAACTGTCTGAAGAGCTCAATAATTTTTTTTTTTTATATTCACATGAATGTTTGAATACTTAGAGTGTGACATGAGTCATAATAGAGATAAAAAGAAAGTACTATGAGAACACAGAGCAGGAATACATAAATCATAATTCCAGAACAGGGTAGGTGAGAATTGTCCTGATAAGTATATTAGTCAGCATGGGCTGCCATAACAAAATAAAACAGACTGGGTGTAACAATAGAAATTTATTTCTCACAGTTGTGGAGGCCAGGAAGTCCAGGATCAAGACACAGAGTGCTGTGGCTCCTGATGAAACTCTCTTCCTGGCTTGCAGATGTGTCCTTCACGGTGTCCTCGCATAATGGAGAGAGCAAGCAGATGGCATCTCCTTACCTTCTTATAAGCACAGCAGCCCTATCAGACTTGGGTCCCAACTTTGTAATCTAATTTAACCATTATCTCTGCCTCACAGGTCTTAACTCCAAAATCAGTCACATTAGGGGTTGGGGCTTCAACATAAGAATTCTGGGGGCACATAAACATTCAGTCCCTAACAAAGAGCTATATAGAGAAGGGCAGGCATTGTTGGGAGACGCTCCTCCATGCGTCTCTTACACTCCTCTGCATTTGCTGGGGCATGACAAGAATGAGGGCACTTCTGGGCACAGTGCTAGGTCACTGAAGAGAGGGCCTTCCCTTGTACTTTGGCTGTTTCACTTGTGCATGATCTTGCAACATTACGTACTGGACATTTGAAAATATGGGCTCTTTTAACTATACAAAGATTCAATATGTAGACACATTTTATTACACAAACAGCCCTTGTTACTAAATTTCCTGTATAGAGAAGTCTCAAGAATTGGTAAGTTGTCAAGTTCATATAGGTAGATGTAAGTTTTCTAAAATTCTTAATTTTTATTTGAACACTTTAATTTTTATCATTGACAACAAATACTGCCAGTGGTTTTCCTTGAAAGGAGAGGCTGACTTCATTTTCAAGAAAACATCTGTCAAATACCCAACCCTGAATGACCAAAGTCTGTCACTTGTTCTTTCAAGCACAAATGCCATTCCACAGAAAAAGGAGCCGGGGATCCCCAGGTGGCTCAGTGGGTAAAGAATGTGCCTGCTAATGCAGGAGATACAGGACACAGGTTCAACCCCTAGGCCAGGAAGATCCCCTGGAGGAAGAAATGGCAACCCACTTCAGTATTCTTGCCTGGAGAATTCCATGGACAGAGAGGAGCCTGGCAGGCCACAGTCCATGGGGTCGCAAAGAGCCAGATGTGCCTTAGAGTAGAGTGTCTCAACATGCATGCAGGCATGAAGAAAGCAGCTAGTTAAAATACCTTTTAAAAAAGGAATACTTAAATAAATAAATTTAAATTAAAAAAAAGGAATATAATTTCATCAACAACATTCTTAAGTGAAGCAAGCAATGTTTCTCTACTGCAAGTGCATAGCAGTGAAGAATAACAACTACTAGAGTTTGGTGCCCAGGGAGAAGGCAATGGCACCCCACTCCAACACTCTTGCCTGGAAAATTCCGTGGACGGAGGAGCCTGGTAGGCTGTAGTCCATGGGGTCTCGAAGAGTCGGACACGACTGAGCGACTTCACTTTCACTTTTCACTTTCATGCATTGGAGAAGGAAATGGCAACCCACTCCAGTGTTCTTGCCTGGAGGATCCCAGGGACAGGGGAGCCTGGTGGGCTGCCGTCTATGGGGCTGCACAGAGTTGGACACAACTGAAGTGACTTAGCAGCAGCAGCAGAGTTTGGTGCCACTTATCATCGGTTTGTGCTAAGGCCCCAGAAGTTCTATTTACTACTGATTTGACACCATACATGGAAAAACAGACTGGTTCCAAATAGGAAAAGGAGTACGTCAAGGCTGTATATTGTCACCTTGCTTATTTAACTTGTATGCAGAGTACATCATGAGAAACGCTGGGCTGGAGGAAGCACAAGCTGGAATCAGGATTGCCGGCAGAAATATCAATAACCTCAGATATGCAGATGACACCACCCTGATGGCAGAAAGTGAGGAAGAATTGAAGAGCCTCTTGATTAAAGTGAAAGAAGACAGTGAAAAAGTTGGCTTAAAGCTCGACATTCAGAAAACGAAGATCATGGCATCTGGTCCCATCACCTCATGGCAAATAGATGGGGAAACAGTGGCTGATTTTATTTTTCTGGGCTCCAAAATCACTGCAGATGGTGACTGCAGCCATGAAATTAAAAGATTCTTACTCCTTGGAAGGAAAGTTATGACCAACCTAGATAGCATATTAAAAAGCAGAGACATTACTTTGCTAACAAAGGTCTGTCTAGTCAAGGCTATGGTTTTTCCAGTCATCATGTATGGATGTGAGAGTTGGACTGTGAAGAAAGCTCAGCGCCGAAGAATTGATGCTTTTGAACTGTGGTGTTGGAGAAGACTCTTGAGAGACCCTTGGACTGCAAGGAGATCCAACCAGTCCATCCTAAAGGAGATCAGTCCTGGGTGTTCATTGGAAGGACTGATGCTGAGGCTGAAACTCCAATACTTTGGCCACCTCATGTGAAGAGTTGACTCATTGGAAAAGACCCTGATGCTGGGAAGGACTTGGGGCAGGAGGAGAAGGGGATGACAGAGGATGAGATGGCTGGATGGCATCACCGACTCGATGGACATGGGTTTGGGTAGACTCCGGGAGTTGGTGATGGACAGGGAGGCCTGGCGTGCTTTGATTCATGGGGTCACAAAGAGTTGGACACGACTGAACGACTGAACTGAACTGACACCATCACTACAAATTCCAGCAGTAAAAAAGTAAATCACATATTATTATAAAGAGCTTTGACTTTGCAGACACCCCTGGGGTCCTGAGGATACCCAGAAGACCATGAACCACACTTTTTGAACAGCTATGAATCAGAATAAATGCAAAATATAAAAACCAGTTAAGACATGGTCCCTATTCTTTAGTTCATCTGGTAACAGAGGAAACTGATGAAGTCAACTGCAACACAACTTTAGTGACAGGAGAAATGGTAGCTTTTGTGGCGGGTAGATTAAAAGACAAGGACTCGCGTCCAGTTAGCCTATGATTGTAGTAATGCAGACAAGCAATGCCCAGGGTCGACTCAAGGCAGTGGCAAGAATGGAGCAACTTTTAAGGTGGTGGAATTACAGGACTTGGTGACTGATGAGATGTCATGCGCAGCGCAGGAGGGCAGTTTGGTGGCTACTGGTGCCCCTCCTACAGACGCAGTACGGGAGGAGCAGGTTGGCAGCCAGGTGAGTGAAGATTTATGAGTTTACTTGGCGCTACTCATCTGATAGGAGCATCCGATCTCCAGACAGAGGAGTCAGAACAGGCAACTGGCTGTTTACTGCTCCTTCCACAGGGCCTCGCAGTTTTCTCATTCACTGCTGTATTCCCAGTGCCAAGCACAGCAGCCAGCTCTTAACGTTGACTGTATAAAGGAATCAATCTGGCCAGGGGCTGGTGACAGTTACCTAACAGGAGGGTTCCACTTGGCGGTCATTTTACACGCATGTTTATTTGAAACCACAAGCGTGGATGAGCTGAGGTTGCGTGTAACAGGAGAACCGAATTTCGTTTCAAAATCTGTCTGGTCCTAAACAGCCAGAATAAGTGGCGTTGTTGGGAAATATTGCCTCAAACAGGTCACGACGGCCTGTAACATAGATACTTAGCTTGCAAGATCTGCTTCTGTTAGACGTAGAACACCCAATAACCACGAGTTGTTACCTCTATCATTGCATATGAATACTGGCCTGGTTTTATTCGAGGTGAGATAGGAATGACCCCAGCGTCCCAACCTTCAGGGCGTATAAGGCGTCTTTCACAATCTCCCTTTATCGCGGATATTTGGAACTCTCCGACCGCCCGGGACGCGGCCCCCGAACGGGTTCAGGTGCGGCGCCTTTCAGAGCCCAGGAAGGGGGCGGCGCCCCAGCCACCCGCCCTGCTGACGCCACATAAGCCGAGATCACCTCAGCCGCGCGCGGTGCAATCACCGAACGCGCGCCGCCGCCGCCGCCACGCCGCAACCCTAGCCCTGAAATCCTTCCGCCCGTCCCATTACAGTGTTGTGTGCTGGCGCCCCGCACCCAGGACACACAGGCTCGGGTGGCCCGCGATTCTTAGGGGTGACCTCCTCTTAAGCCTATGTTTCTCTTCTGTCTCTGCACTCCCCGTGCCACAGGTGCAGCCTGCTTCTTCAGGGCCTCTCTCTCTCGGCGCAAGGAGACTTCGGCATTGGGATGCTTTTAAGGGGCGTGGCCAGAGGCAGGTCCCGCCCTATTCTGTGACGTATAGGGTGGTGTGCGAAAGAGGCGGAGTTATAGGGGGTGGGGGGTGGGGCTGGGCTTAGTAGGAGACCTGCTGGCCCGGCCACCTCCTAACGCCCATCTGCCAGCTTCTGTTCCTCGGTGGATTCGGAGGAGCCGCGGCGACCTCGGCCTCCAACGTCTCTGGCAAATTGACGCGGGGGTGGCGGCCGGGATAGTGATGCTGGACTTACTGCAGGCAGGCGGGTCAGTGCTGGGCCAGGCGATGGAGCAAGTAACGGGCGGCAACCTCGCATCCATGCTGCTCATCGCCTGCGCCTTCACGCTTAGTCTGGTCTACCTGTTCCGCCTCGCGGTTGGCCACCTGGCCCCACCACTGCCGACTGGGGCGGTACGTGCACCCCTGGGGGTTCTGGTGGAGGGGACGCTGAGACAAGGGCGACCGAAGAGCTAGCGAGGGGCTGGCACCGCTGTGGTGCCGGGAAGTGGCGGCGGGCACGCTGGAGGCTGGAGCTGGGACGGAGTCGAGAGGCAGCAGCCCCGATTCTGGTTGCACGGGCGGTCGAGACTGCCCTGACCTTGCTGAGCTTGGTGCTGGGTGCCCTGATATCGGTCGCGTGCCTCGTCCTCGTTGGGGTCGTGTTTGCTGCGACTGTGGTCTTAGTGATGCCTCTGTTGACCGAGGCACTATCGGTAGCCCTAATGGCCAGGGTGGGGGTGGCGGCTGTGGCCCTGAGCGTCCAGATGACGGTACTGGCCGCCGTAAGGGGTGTTTCAGCCCTGGTGGGGGCCCTGTTGGTGATGTTTGGGGCAGCTTCGGCCCTGGTGGTCGTCATCCTAGGTGGCTACCCTTGAGTGGTTCAGTGTTCTATGGGCTGTGTCGTTACCCCCAGTGCCGATTTTACATCACTATGGAGAGGAATGTGTTTAGTTTGGTAGAGTGAGCGTCATGAGTGTTGCAGGGACCTTCCTATGATGCTAATAAAATATCAGATTCTCTAACTTAGAGCCTTTACTGACCACTGGCTTCTATTTCCCAAATATATGTGATGAATGCGTTTTAGCCAAACCAAGTAGCATTGACAATAGAATACATTTTTTACTGACAGTGGAAATCACAAGTTTTTCTTTTTTTTTTTTTTTTGACGAAGTAGTTTTTAAATGATTTTTGTTTGACCTCTAACAGGCACGAGGCAGTTTTTTTCCCCCTCCATGTGTGGTGTTTTTGAGGAAGTGTTATCTTTGGAAAGACAACTGTAGTAGTTTAAGATTGTTGCTACTATTGTCCAAAGAGTGAGTTTGTAGAGCTCCTTTCTCTTTGAGACTACGAAGGATATGAGGACTATTGTTCTTTTTCATAACTGCACGTTTGATTTCAGGAGACTTGATGCTGTAATCTGTGAGTCTCATTTTGGGGCATCTGAAGTACATTTTAAGCCAGCGTGGTCAGTGGTTCAGTCCTGTCAGACTCTGTAACCCCATGGACTATAGCCTGCCTGGCTCCTCTGTCCATGGAATTCTCCAGGCAAGAATACTGGAGTGGGTTGTCATTTCCTCCAGGTGATCTTCCCACCCAGAACCTATGTCTCCTGCTTTGGCAGGTTGACTCTTTACCATTGAGCCATCTGGGAAGCCCAGAAGTACCTTTTATAGTGAGTGCTAAAATGTTCCTGCTAGAACTGATTTTCTCTCTCATTAAAATCAGTGGATCTAGATCATTCCTTGAGAGAAGCATGATAATGTGTTCTGTTGACCGTAATGAGGAATGTAACATCTTAAACATTTCCCTTCTTTCCCTCAAGTTACTCTGTTTTTTTCCCATTGTGGGACTAAAGATTTAGGCAAGATTTGGGGACTAAAACTGTGAGTGGTAGTAGAAATAAGTGCTCAAGAAACCATAGTTTGAGTTTAGTGTGTTTTTTTTTTTTTTTTTTACTTATGGTTAGGAAAGTTGCCTAGAGCCTAATTGCAGTACTGTGATGTTTGGTCATTTATCTTATACCAGATTTTGAGTTTCTCTTCTTTTTCCCAAAGCTGCTCGGTCTAAGGTATTTGCGATTTACTTGTTGTGAAGTTACTTTTGGTGCTTCATCTTTTGGTAACTTCTTAATATTAAGGACAAGTTTCTTTCTTTCTTTCTTTTTGAATTGTGAAACTAAACTGAATGTCTTATAATAGGAAATGTAAACTCGAAGTTTTTTTGTTTGTTTTCTTTTGCAGAAAAGTCCACCATACATTGTCTCTCCAATTCCATTCCTTGGACATGCTATAGCATTTGGGAAAAGTCCAATTGAATTCCTAGAAGATGCATATGAGAAGGTAAGTGTTACAAATCATTAAAGGAAAAGAAATTAGTGCTTTTCCAATTTTCTTTTAAATGGTGGAATATTAAAAAAAATGTAATCTTATGCTTATCCCTAGTACAGGTAACAGAGAAAATTGGAGTTTTTCTGGATTAAGAGCTGGAGGGGTCTTAGAGACCCTGTTATGTTCTCCTTTGTTCTAGGATTATCTCTGAGGAAATTTAGTTCTGGCAACTATGGTTTAAAAACCACTGGCCTCAATTTTGTATTCACTGATCACAGTTAACATGGATACTGTTAATAATTGACCCTTTTTTTTAAACCATGCATCTGTGGAATTTTCTAAGCCCCTCGTGTGTCCCTCCCCCTCCAGCAAGTTTCTGTACTTAGCCTCTGTTTCCACACCTCCTCACTTACTCTTTAGTCCACTCTAGTCTGTCTTTCAACTCCTTCACTAATGAGCACCATGTCCTAATGTAGTGAACTTAGCTGTATTTGTCAGTGATGACCACTCCCACCTTAGCTGTGGCTTCTCTCACTTTTTCTTCTGCTTCTGTGAATGCTGCTTTCCTAACTCATTTGTGGGCTCACGCTTGGCCATTTACTGTTGGGATTCACTGAGGTTTGGTCCTTGGCCTTTATTCTTTCCTACCTGATCTTGTCCCTACCTGCAGCTTCAGTTTTTAGCCACATGAAGTGAGAGTGTGAAAGTGTTAGTCTCTCAGTTGTGTCTGACTCTTTGTGACCCCGTGGACTGTAACCCACCAGCTTCCTCTGTCCATGGAATTACCCAGGCAAGAATACTGGAGTGGGTTGCCATTCCCTTCTCCAGGGGATCTTCCCAACCCAGGGGTTGAATCGTATCTCCTGCATTGCAGGTGGATTCTTTACCTCTGCACCACCTGGAAAGCCCAGCCAGATGTAAATGATACCCAAATTAAAGTCTCTGCTTCAGGTCTCTTCTTGGGCTTCAGACCTGGATATTCACCTCCCACATTATTTTTTCTTGGTTGTCCAAAGTCATCTGAAATCAAACATTTAAAAAATCTGACCCTTTGATTTTTCTCTCTCTAATCCTGATGGTCCTTTCTGTTCACCTTCCTCATCATTGTTCTGCCAGTTTTGCAGTGTACCAGGAGCCTAGGATTCACTCTTGATACTTCCTGCTCCATCCATCAATTCATTCCCAAGCCTGCAGATTTTCTCTTCAAAATAATTCCATATCCTTCTGCTTCTGTCTCCACTGCCTCTCCATTACATTGTCCCGAGTGCTCATCATCAGGTTCCTGTAACAGGCTCGCTGGTCGTCTGGCTTTCCTTCAGCTCCTATCCCTCCCTCCTCTCCATCCAGGAGCCAGAGGGATCTTTCTTTTAAAATATGCACAGATTAGTATCTCTCCCATGCAGTTTAAGACCTTCCATCTCATTCCGTTGCTTGCAAGGATACAACTCCCTGAATATGGCTGATAAGGCTCTGTATGGCCCCACTAGATAGACTCTACCCTCATCACATCCTTACCTTCTCTTTTACCTTTAGAACTCTGCGCATGCTCTGCCATCAGGCTAACTACTACCCCTACCATGCTTTAGGTCTCAGCTCTGGTGTCTTTTTCTCTTTTTAGTCCCTTTTATCAGTTCTCTCATCGAAGAGTTGCTTTCCTTTGTCTAGTACTTGTCACATTTGTAATTTTACATTTGTTAATGCACTTATTCAATTGAGTTGCATCTATTTAAATAGACTGGAGTTTCTTGAGTCAGAGATAGTATTTTTGTTCATGACTGTATCCCCAGTAACTGAAATCTTTAATAGTAATCAGAAAACTGCAAAGCAAAGCATTTAGCACCTAACCAGATTAACAAAAAAATTAAAAATGAGATCATTCAGTGTTGGTAAGATAGTGGTAAGACTCATTTGTTGTTGCTAAGTCACTTTAGTCGTGTCCGACTCTGTGTGACCCCATAGACGGCAGCCCAGCAGGCTCCCCCATCCCTGGGATTCTCCAGGCAAGAACAGTGGAGTGGGTTGCCATTTTCTTCTCCAATGCATGAAAGTGAAAAGTGAAAGGGAAGTCGCTCAGTCGTGTCTGACTCTTCGCAACCCCATGGGCTGCAGCCCACCAGGCTCCTCTGTCCGTGGGATTTTCCAGGCAAGAGTACTGGAATGGGGTGCCATCTAACATAACAGCTATGGAAAGTCACTAATTAAAAACTAGGTGGTAAGACTCATAACTAAATAAAATTCTGGTATCTCCACATAGCAATAATTTTAGGAAAGGTCATATTCTTTGGCTACTCCTGTAAAGTTACTTTTAATCAAAGGGAAAAAATATCTATATTCTCAGAGATATTCATTACATAATTGCCTATAATAAATAAAAAATGGACACATCAACCATAGAAAGAACAGTTAATATGATGTCTGTGAAAGATAGAAAATATTTTCAATATAAGGAGTGAAAAAAGCAGAATAGAAAGTTTTATTTACATTTTATTTGGAACTGGATGAACATAATTATACATTTGGACAAAGACAGGGGGAAGAATTGCATTAAGGTTTGTGAATGTTTTGATCTTCAACAATGTATTATTTTATTATTTAAGATGAGTGTCTTAGCGCTTGCAGATTTTTTGGTAACGTCACTGTGGGTACTTTTCTCTCTTCAGTATGGACCTGTATTTAGTTTTACCATGGTGGGAAAGACGTTTACCTACCTGCTGGGGAGTGAGGCTGCTGCACTGCTTTTTAATAGTAAAAATGAAGACTTGAATGCCGAGGAAGTCTACAGTCGTCTGACAACACCTGTGTTTGGGAAGGGAGTTGCCTATGATGTGCCTAATACAGTAGGTGACGTGGTTAGCTTGAAGAAAGACAAATCTGCACTATACAATTTATAGCTAGTAGTGTAAGCTGTATTGCTAAAGTAGAGAAGAGATTATTCCTTGCCTCAAAACTCTGAAGAATCAGGAGGCACTTATAAGAAGGAAAACCCAGGGTAGCTGACAGAGAATGGGTATTTTGCTTTATAGCTGCTGGTGTGGACTAAACAAACAATTTTAAAGGGCTACCTGTGCAAAGCAATATTAATAGAATCAATGAGAACTTAGCGTGTTAGCATTTGATTTGAGGTAGTAAGAAGGAAAAACTCATTTCATTAGAAGGGCCTCCTATTAATACTTTCCCACCTCCTACCTGAAATTCTAGGATGAGAGTTCTTCTGAGCTAGATGTTGTTGGTTTTAGAAGTTTGTGTGATTTCTTTGCTCCCCCGAAGGCAAATATTTAAGTACTGCAACTTGGTATAAAACACATGTATACCTGTGGCGGATACATTTTGATATTTGGCAAAACTAATACAATTATGTAAAGTTTAAAAATAAAATAAAATTAGAAAAAAAAAATGCATCCAATAATTAGCTTAATTACTTGGTGCAGGCTCTGGCTATCAATGTACCATGCATTACCCAGTACTCTAATGTAGCAGCTGAGAATTGACATTCAGTGTTGCTTCTGGGGATTGAGGAGGTATGGAGGAATGAACAGCTCTCCTTAAGACCAAAAGCGAAAGCCTAGGTTAATCCCTCTGGTTGGATATATAAAATAAATAAAAAATATAAAATAAACCAAAGGGTTTATTTTAGAACTTCCCCAAAGGGTATATTGTCTTAGTGTGAATTTATTCCCACTGTATTACATTCTAATTAAACTTTTGGAAGATAGTGTGAGTGAGGAATGATATTTGTTTGGGAATAAATGGTAGAATATGTGAAAGAGGATAAAAATATTAGCAAAGCATAATGGACCTTTGGGAGATTGTGTTGGCATCTGGGTTGGGTTGGAAGACTAGAATATAATGGAATAGGAGGAGGCAGCCTTGGAGTCAAGAGTGGGGAAAGCATGTATGTATTAGGAAGGAAGGCCAGAAGTGGGGTTCCTAATTTATCATTTGAATTGGACCTGCATAGCATGTGTCTACTACATATTACTTCAGATATATGCATGAAGTTTTATCTGGTGTGGTGAAGAAAATTATTTTCTCTTTAATTTCAATTTTTTGGAAGACTGCTTTCTTTGTGTATTAAAGAGTTATAATAACCCAAATGAGTCTCATGGTAAAACAGAACTGTGTTTTAATACTTGTATACCCTTAATATTTTGAAGGTTTTCTTGGAGCAGAAGAAAATGTTGAAAAGTGGTCTTAACATAGCCCACTTTAGACAGCACGTGTCTATAATTGAAAAAGAAACAAAAGAATACTTTAAAAGTTGGGGAGAAAGTGGAGAAAAAAGTAAGCACAATGTTTTGGTTTTTCATTTGTCCTAATATGTCTACTTTTCTGTGACTAGAAATTTTAACAATGTGTGTGTGTATGTGTGTGTAAAGAGCAAACTACAGCACGTGTAAAACCACCTTGGATGCATGCATGCCGAATCGCTTCAGTCGTGTCTGACTCTTTGCCACCCCGTGGACTGTAGCCCATCAGGCTCCTCTGTCCAAGTGATTCTCCAGGCAAGAACACTGGAGTGGGTTGCCGTGCCCTCTTCCGGGGGATCTTCCTGATCCATGGATTGAATCCACACCTATTAATGTCTCCTGCATTGGCAGGCAGGCTCTTTACCACTCATGCTACCTGGGAAGCAAAACCACCTTATATTTAATGAAATGAACACGTTATGGAGTTAAAAGACTTGAGCGGAAGTAATTATTGTTGCTCACTTAGCAAAATCTTAAAATATTTTAATTAATGTGCATATTGTTTAGCTCAATTACATAAAAATGATTCATGATTGAATTTTGAAATAAACCAAATGTAAAACTTACATTCAAAGTCATTTTAAGATAATATATAAAATAAAAAAATTTGCCCTCCATGTCAGCAACTTGAAGTCTAAAAGATTAAATTATATATGTAATACATTATTTTTCTAATGTTGTATGGGAATGATTTATTTCAACAAAAATGTAAGTTTAAATACATAAGCTTGCTGTACTACCAAAAGAGCGATTTTAGCTGTTCCCAATAGAAATTTAAAAAACAACGTTATTATGTGCTTTCTTGCATTATGTAGGGAATATATTGAATGTAACATAACTTTCTTTGGACTCTGTGAATCCAGTTTTTATACTGGATTGCAATTAAGTGTTGCCATCGAAACCATTGCCATAGCCCTAGCAGGAAGCAACATCTGTCTACAGGGCAGTAAGACTACTATGTAGGTCATCACATTCTACATCTAGTCTTCAGCTTCTATAAAAGGTCCAGGAACCTGGTTGTATTTAACAGACCTAAATTTTATGTGACATACTTGCTATTCTATGAGAAGCTGATGTATAAATGAGAATGCTAACTGAGTAAGTACAAGTGAGATGCAATTATGGGACAAAGAACAGCATAATATTTGCTGCACTTCTCTTTATTGGCAGTCTAACTGGAAAGCCAAATGACAACTAGAAGTTCATTTGGTGAGCATGGAATCAAAGAACAGGATATCGACTGGGTAATTGTTGTGGCTTTTACAGTGTCATCCAGGTGTGCTTACCTGATGGATCCGTCTCTAATGTTTGCATATACAAGATGGTGATTAGTTTTCTTTTAAGACTTTTTCAAGACTTCAGTTTTTTTTCCCCCACTTATTAATTTCCCACTTTTATCTTTTTGAGATGAAGGGCTCATGAGTCTGAGTGAGGTTTTAGTTACCTCCGTGGCATCTATCTTGGCTATCCAAAGAGGTGGGCTGCCTTTGGTTTCTCTTTATTGTAGTCTGTCTACAGGCATTTTTCGATGGTGTGAAAAGGATCTTGTTGGTTAACGAGTTAAATTTTTATTCTCATTTCCTTCATAGTACTTTTGCGTCTCTAAGAAAACAACATTTCAAAAGAATTTTGGGCAATAGTAATGGGAATGATCTTTTCCCTTTAGATTTGTTTGAAGCTCTTTCTGAGCTCATCATTTTAACAGCCAGCCATTGTTTACATGGAAAGGAAATCAGAAGTCAACTCAACGAGAAGGTGGCACAACTGTATGCGGATTTGGATGGAGGTTTTAGCCATGCAGCCTGGCTTTTGCCAGGCTGGCTCCCTCTGCCTAGTTTCAGGTATGGACGAAGAGACGATGCTCGGTCATTTCACTGTGTGTTTAATTACCGTACTTTGGTTTGCTTTGCATTAACAAAAATAAAAATTAAATATAGAAGCAAATTGGGGGGTTATGAGCCTCCCTTCTTCTGTAAGAATTCAACATTTTTTTTACATAGTGAGCTCATTTAAGGTTAAGTTTCAGTTTTAGAAAGGTTAATTTGACTGTCCTGATACTTTAAAACCCACATGTCCCACATATTCCGTGTACTCCGGAAAGTTCCTGAACTCTACCTAGAAGTGATGCAGCTTTCTAAGCACTTGAAAGTATTTGACTAATTTGTAGTTTATTGTGAAGTTTCTGTGCTTTGAAGTATCCATACCTTTCTTTGTCTCCTTGTCAGCCTGTTGTGATCTCCTTAAGAGCAAGGATCATCTGTGATACAGAGAAACACTGCTCACGGGACTTGACATGTAGCTTAGTGTTTTGCCTATTAGTAGCCTTTATTGATTCATTTCTGTTCAAGTGAGGAATGGGAGTTACTCAAATTTGAAATCCTATAGAAGAACCAGAGTGAGTCTGTCCACTTCAAGAATTAACTTGCTTAAAATTGGAATTTCCTGTTAATATAAAGGTGTATTTCTGCTTTCTTTTAAAATGGGAAATGGTTGTAAAGGAGTAATCATTTGAGTTTTCAGTTACAACATAGGTAGTGTGTTCAGAATCAGGGATAAGTATGTTATAACACATTTCCTGTCCTTAAGGACCTTAGAAATTCCTAACAATATAAGATTTTCATGGATTCTTTTTTTTTTCCTCTTGGTTCTGAGTTTTGTCAATTGATGCCTGAAAGTATTGCTTACTTTTTAAAAGTCATCTTCATGTTTGAATTACAGACGCAGGGACAGAGCTCATCGGGAGATCAAGAATATTTTCTACAAGGCAATCCAGAAACGCAGAGAGTCAGGAGAAAAAATTGATGACATTCTCCAAACTTTACTAGAGTCTACTTACAAGTAAGAGCTCTTCAGATCACATATTAAACTGAAGCAGGAAATTCCACATTAAAAGCATAGTTAAATATTATGTACATTTAAAAAGTAAAAATACTGGCAAAAATTAGTAGATATGACCTTTGAACTTCTTAAATGGATGAGACATAAATTACTGGGATCCTGTGCCTTACTGGAATTTAGTACTGTGGATGTGAAAAGTTTGCTAGTAAACTGCAAAGAAGTCTTTGTAATCAATGTCATATTTTTTATTGGCCTCTCTTCTCTAAAGGGGAAAAAAAAATTTGGACTTGTGATGGGTAAATGCAAGAGAAGAAATGAACTAATTTTTATGTAAAGGTTGGGGCATGAAGTGCACCTGCAAATGTTAAATTTGTGTGTGTGGTCCATTCTGTAGGGATGGGCGTCCTCTGACGGATGATGAAGTAGCAGGCATGCTTATTGGACTGCTCTTGGCAGGGCAGCATACTTCTTCAACTACCAGTGCCTGGATGGGCTTCTTTTTGGCCAGAGACAAAACACTTCAAGAAAAATGTTTCTTAGAACAGAAAACAGTCTGTGGTGAGAATCTGCCTCCTCTGACTTATGACCAGGTTTGTGGGATTTTCAGTTCCATTGCTGCTTATGATACTGAGTGTGTGTGGCTGATTGTTAAAGGGGACAATTTGGGATCTTCTATATACTATAGATTAAATTGATTATTTTTAGAAAATTCATCATAGCCTCCCCTGAAATGTCCTAATCCTAGATCTGTTTGCTGGTATTTTGTTGAGGACTTTTGGACAATATTCACAGGGGATAGTGGGCTATAGTTTTATTGTTATGTATTTGACAGATTTTGGTGTCAGGGTATATTATTGGTTCTCAGAGAAGGAGTTTGGAAGTGTTCCCTCCTCTTTTTCCTTTTAGGAAGGCTTTGTGAAGGACTGGTATTACTGCTTTCTTAAATGTCTGGTAGTATTAACCAGTGAAGCCATCTAGGCCTGTGCTTTCTTTGTGGGTAGTTTTTGATTACTAATTCAATGTCTTCACTTTTTACAAATCTGTTCAATTTCTTTTTGAGTTAGTTTTTGGCAGTTTGTGTCTTTCTAGGAATTTGTTTCATCTAGGTTATCTAATTTGTTGGCAAACAGTTGAAGTATTCTCTTGTCATTCTTTTCTATTAGGTCAATAGTGATGTCTCCTTTTAATTCCTGATTTTAGTAATTTTTAAAGTGATAGCTAATTACATAATTAATCCACCTATTAAAGTATATAATCTACTGGTTTTTAAAAGTATTTTCAGAATTGTGAAACCATCATCAGAGTTTCATTTGAAAATGTTTACACCACTTCCAAAAGAGGGCCATGAGCAGTCCATTTCCCCTGCCTCTAGCAACCACTAATCTATATTTTGTCTCTTTGTATTTGCCTATTTGGACATTTCATATGAATGGGATCATACAGTATGTGGTCTCTTGTGACTAGCTTCTTTCAGTTAGCATGTTTTCAAGATTAATCCATGTTGTAGCATATATCAGTACTTTAGAGGACAGCCTAGCATCAGGAGAGTTTGCTTACGTGCCATTTGGAGCTGGTAAGATGATTACACTTCATATTTGAATAGTTTGTTCTGGTAACATATTTGTTACCGTATTTGTAGCCATCGTGTGGCTATACCACTTTTATTAACCTCTTCATCAGTTGATTGACATTTGGATTGTTTCCACCTTTAGGATACTATGAATAATGCTGCTATAAACATTTGTGTACAGGTTTTGAAAAAGCTGAAATTGATGATTTTTGCTAATGTTTTCATGTTTTCGATGGGTAAATTTTTGCAGGTCCTTACCATGCCATTCGTCAGAGTGATCTGTTATCATGCCTTTTTCTTTGCTGACCATGGACAGTAATAAAACTTTTTATTCAGCTACTCTGAACTTGTTTGTATCCTCTTGCGGTATGCTTAAATGTTTGTAAAACCTGGAAAATTTTTCTCTTTTTAGCTCAAGGATCTCAATTTACTTGATCGCTGTATAAAAGAAACATTAAGACTTCGACCTCCTATAATGACCATGATGAGACTGGCCAAAACTCCTCTGGTGAGTCTCCTGGCTAGAGCTTTTCCTCTGTGGCCCCAAGTTGTATTTATCAAAAAGAAATAGTGTAATATCAAAGAGAATTTTTAAAAACGTAGAATAATCACTTGTAAATAATTTTCAATTTTACCTATTCTAGATATATAGATATTTTTCCATAATTGCAGACAGTATACATGCTCACCCAATCTCCCTACAATTAGGGCTTTTACAATGGAAGTGTGTTTTGTCCTTGTTTTTTTAAAATAACATATATGTTGTTATAAGTAATTGTAACTGTGGAACTGTGTAAATTGGATTGTGAAAGGCTTCTTGAAATCCCATCCCCAGCCCCATGGCATTATGATTTTTTAAAATTTGTGTATATCCTTCCAGCCCAATGTTGTGTCATATGGAAATCATCTTAAGTTAAAATAATTTTTAATTGGCCTGTCTACTGCTGCTGCTGCTAAGTCGCTTCAGTCGTGTCCAACTCTGTGCGACCCCATGATGGCAGCCCATCAGGCTCCGCTGTCCCTGGGATTCTCCAGGCAAGAACTCTGGAGTGGGTTGCCATTTCCTTCTCCAACGCATGAAAGTGAAAAGTGAAAGTGAAGTTGCTCAGTCGTGTCCAACTCTTAGCGACCCCATGGGCTGGAGCCCACCAGGCTCCTCCGTCCATGGGATTTTCCAGGCAAGGCCTGTCTACTAGCCAGTTTTAAAACCTATGTATATTTCATGTATACTAGTGCTTTATTATACAATGATCTGATTATTGGGTAGAGCATTTTAAGGTTATGAAATGTGTTGCTTTCACCTGCAGACTGTGGCAGGGTACACCATTCCTCCAGGACACCAGGTGTGTGTGTCTCCTACTGTCAATCAGAGACTTAAAGACTCATGGGTAGAGCGTCTGGACTTCAATCCTGACCGCTACTTAGAGGACAGCCCAGCATCAGGAGAGAAGTTTGCTTACGTGCCATTTGGAGCTGGTAAGATGATTACACTTCATATTTTAATAGTTAGTTCTGGTAACATATTTGTTAAATAATCCATGTGAATTTTATTTACAAATATCTTCCCCTTTTCTTATGGGGACATGCCTGCAGACATTTGTTAGGAGTGTAACCTTTGCAGGTTGGAAGAAATATTTCATTTGTACTAAAGAAAATAGTTCTGTGAATCCTTATATAGTGTTCTATTGCCTTTTGTAACCCATCTAGTTTTATAGTTCTGATTTTTGTAGTCTACCCTGTTTTCCTTTATCATGCTACTTAAAGCTCTTTGTGAATTCTGTTTTAAAGAACCGTTGAAGTTAGCACACCATTTGGGCATTCAAGCTAAATATGCTGAGATAATCAGCATTTCAGAAAACAGTAATGGCACAGAAGCTTTTCTGGATTGTTAGTGAGCTTTTTGGTTCTTTGTCTATGTATTCTTATAATGTTCTTTAAATTTGGACAGTAGTCATGTATGGATGTGAGAGTTGGACTATAAAGAAAGCTGAGCGCCAAAGAATTGATGCTTTTGAACGGTGGTGTTGGAGAAGACTCTTGAGAGTCCCTTGGACTGCAACTAGATCCAACCAGTCCATCCTAAAGGAAATCAGTCCTGAATATTCATTGGAAGGACTGACGCTGAAGCTGAAACTCCAATCCTTTGGCCACCTGATGCAAAGAACCGACTCATTGGAAAAGACCCTGATGCTGGGAAAGATTGAAGGCAGGAGGAGAAGGGGATGACAGAGGATGAGATGGTTGGATGGCATCACCAACTCAATGGACATGAATTTGAGTAAGCTCCGGGAGTTGGTAATGGACAGGGAGGCCTGGCATGCTGCAGTCCATGGGGTTGCAAAGAGTCAGACACGACTGAGTGACTGAACTGAAGTTTGGACAGGTAGTGCGTAAGTGTGCACACCTATGCATTTCGATTAAGATCCTAAAATAATGCAGGCTGACTGCTATTCCTCCAGTAATTCCTCTAGTCATTGGCACTTTGTACAGATTAAACTGTATTCTACGACTTACTTGATTTTTCCAAAAAGACCATTTAAGTGCCATGACTTGTTTATCATTGGTCACACCTTTTCCTCACATAAATCAAAGTATAAAGTCCTTTGGAAACTTTTGATCTTGATAACTATTTACTAAAGAAATTCAAAAATGGTATACCATATACATAACATAGAAGAGTCAGATTGTTCAAGCGGTTGGAAGGGGCGTTAGTTATCAAGCCCAAATTCTGCCCCAAAGAGGAACCATTTCTAAACTGACACTTACCTGGCTTCTGTCTGGGGTTAGTGCAGACCCCACTGGTGAAGGGGCTCAGGTCCCCCACTTCAGATGCCATTTACAAGTGCAGGTTGGTACCTGTTCTAACCAACTGGCTGTAAACTCGAGGTTCTCTAGACCCCTTCTTTGAGCTTCCATAATTTGTTAGAATAGCTCGCAGAACTCCAAAAAGTTTGCTTACTGACTGCTGGTTTTAGTCAATTCAGTTCAGTCACTCTGTTGTGTCTGACTCTTCACGACCCCATGGACTGCAGCACACCAGGCTTCCCCATCCATCACCAACTCCTGGAGTTTACTCAAACTCATGTCCATCGAGTCAGTGATGCCATCCAATCATCTCATCCTCTGTCATCCCCTTCTCCTCCTGCCTTCAATATTTCCCAGCACCAGGGTCTTTTTGCATCAGGTGGCCAAAGTATTGGAGTTTCAGCTTCAGCATTAGTCCTTCCAATGAATATTTCGGGACTGATTTCCTTTAGGATGGACTGGTTGGATCTTCTTGCAGTCCAAGGGACTCTCAAGAGTCTTCTCCAACACCACAGTTCAAAAGCATCATTCTTCGGCGCTCAGCTTTCTTTATAGTCCAACTCTCACATCCGTGCATGACTACTGGAAAAACAATAGCTTTGACTAGATGGAACTCTGTTGGCAAAGTAATGTCTCTGTTTTTTAATATGCTGCCTAGGTTGGTCATAACTTTTCTTCCAAGTAGCAAGTATCTTTTAATTTCATGGCTGTAGTCACCATCTGCAGTGATTTTGGAGCCCCCCAAAATAAAGTCTGTCACTGTTTCCATTGTTTCCCCATCTGTTTGCCATGAAGTATGGGACCAGATGCTATGATCTTAGTTTTCTGAATGTTGAGCTTTAAGCCAACTTTTTCACTCTCCCTTTCACTTTCATCAAGAGGCTCTTTAGTTCCTCTTCACTTTGTGCCGTAAGCGTGGTGTCATCTGCATATCTGAGGTTATTGATATTTCTCCTGGCAATCTTGATTCCAGCTTGTGCTTCATCCAGCCCAGGGTTTCTCATGATGAACTCTGCATATAAGTTAAATAAGCAGGATAACAATATATAGCCTTGACATACTCCTTTCCTGATTTGGAACCAGTCTGTTGTTCCATGTCCAATTCTAACTGTTGCTTCTTGACCTGCATACAGATTTCTCAGGCGGCAGGTCAGGTGGACTGCTGGTTTACTGCACAAGTATACAACTCAGGAATAGCCTGACAGAAGAGAAGCACAGAGCAAAGCAGAAGGAAGGGGTACACAGCTGCATGTCCTCTCTGGGTGTGCCACCCCACCCCCAAAAGTCACCTCATTTGCAAATTCAAGTTGTGCTTGAAGGGGGCTTGTTATGAATAACAAAAGGCTCTTTTCTTCTTTGAACTTTATTGCTCTCTTCACTTAAGAAATTCCACTGGTTTGAGGAACTCTGTGCCAAGAATGGAAGACTAAATACATATTTATTACAAATCACATTATCAGAGGTTATGATGCCTTTAGTAATGAAGTCAGATTTGAAGTCTTAGGTCCTGCAACATGGTTCTTCTCTTTCAAGATTGCTTTGGAGATCTAGTCCTTTGCATTTCTCTCTGCATTTTAGAATCAGCTTATCAGTTTTTATATGTATATGACCCTTTACATTTTGATGTGTTGCTATTTTCAGTATATTAAATTCCTTTTCCATTATCATTTGAAATGGCATTTAAAGTTTTGATTGGCAGGTTCATATTATTAACTTTTAACTATGGGTCTCTTGGGAGAGATGTTCTGAATGTTCTAGTTTATCTCCAAACTTGATCACCACCGTGTGTTTCAAACGTTACATATATTTAACCTAGATAGATACTAGGTTTCCGGAAAAAACAATTGGAAAAATCATTGTATAATACCCCTGTTGCTGTTTCTCCTAACAGACATTAAAAATCTCTTGGGCTTTTTATGGTTACTTACACTGTTATGAAAAGAATATGTCTCTTTACTATAGTATCTGTGTATCTGTTTTTCACCTTTAATTAACCGTAGATAAACAACTTTTATTTCTCCAGACTCAAGGAGATAAGAAAGAATTTCAACCGTTATAGAAACTTCTTTTTTCTTTTATAGGGCGTCATCGTTGCATTGGGGAGAATTTTGCCTATGTTCAAATCAAGACAATTTGGTCCACTATGCTTCGTTTATATGAATTTGATCTCATTGATGGGTATTTTCCCACTGTGAATTATACAACTATGATTCACACCCCTGAAAAACCCATCATCAGATACAAACGAAGATCAAAATGAAAAGGCAGCAAGGGACTGAAATGTGAACATCACTGGAAAACGCAGAAGCGTCGAAGAGAATGAAGTTTATGAAACCACTCCCAGTATACTTGGTTTTTTGAGTTTGTAATTTTAAACAAGTTTATTTAAGCTTACGGGTTTTATGTATTCAGTGCCATCAAATCCAGTGGCATTTCAGAAATTTCCTAATAGTTTTATGATGGGTACTTCATATGCTCTCTTTAAGGAAATCAAGCTCATTAGTTTGGGGGTGAGGATCTTTGGTAACTGTCAGATTCTAAATGACACAATTTCCAGGTGTGAAGAGCATGCATAGCTCTTGGCGAGAAAGTTCAGAGTATTCAGATCTTGTACTAGATCTCCAAGTACAAAAACCCAGTGAAATATCTGGAAGCCTTAGGTTATTCATTCATTTATTGGGCAGTGTATGTATATGTAAGGATGGGTGGGGAGGGAATAAACTCACATTTAAAGCCTTAGATAAAAGAGAATCCTATTGTTTTGATATGATGATATTTAGCAATGATGGAGCTATATTGTAGGAAAATATAACCTTTAAATAGCTGGAAGCACTGTCCATAGCAAACAGATTTCTGACAATGACTAATTATATTTCCTAAAAAATAATTAATACAAAAGACTGCTCGTGTGACTGGACCTAATTACTGAATATCACATATTTAACTGCCTGATAAATTTGTATCTGGGTCCACATAGTTCCATCTGTGTGGAAATCCAAAATAAAGTCCTTGAAGGATAAGTTTTGTTCTCTTTGGCCCAAGGTGATTTCCATTTCCTCTCTAGAATCTAATCGGGTTTTTGTGATTAGTTCTGTTAATTTAGGTTAACAAGCTTTTTTTTTTTCCTTGTTAAATACAAAACCTGACATCAGGAACTGTGGCTTTAAGACAAGGGTAATCCAGTGCAGGGTTTCTTGGGAGTGTATCTCACTGGTCAAATTCTGTGAAGCCTGTGTTCAAGAATCAACTCAAATTATAAATGGAGATGCAACTGTATATTACAGCTCTGTTTACAAGGTTAGCGGTCTCATGTTAAGCTATTTGTGAGGCAAAAATCTGTGTTGCTGAGTTTTTCACATTAAATTATCTTTGAGAATATAGTCTGTATTCATAAATTGTGAAATGTGTGGTTCGATGAGAAAAATTCAGGAATCTAGAAACTGGGATGGAAAAAAAAGTGCCATCTTTATTTGTACTAATTTCAAACCATATTTTCTTTATTCATAAATTTAAGTAACCACATTAGTATTAGCAGTATCCATGATTCTGCAAACAGAAATCAGATACTTTTCATATCACATTATAGATGTCTTATAACTTTTATCACTATGAAATTATGGTATTATAAGTCTGTTAAATCTTCTTTCTTTACTCACCACAAAAATTTTTTAAAGTTTGAGTATGTCTATATAATTGGTTCCCTTGCAATCCTATATACTGTATGTTTTTAAAAACAGTGTTCTGGGGACTCCCCTGGCAGTCTAGTGTTCAAGACCTCACCTTCCAGTGCAGGGGGTGCAGGCTGGACCCCTGGTCGGGAGCTAAGTTCCCACATGCCTCGGGGCCAAAAGACCAAAACATAAACCAGAAACAACACTGTAATAAATTCACAAAGATTTTAAAAATGGTCCACATCCAAAAAGCATTATTTTGAGAAGGGATCCATAGTTTAATGAGATTGCTAGAAAGGTTCATGGCACAAAAAAAACTGTGGTAAGGCTGGTTCATGTTTAGTGAATAGTTATAAGATTTAACAAAATTTAGTTTTCAACTACAGTAGGCTAATTATTGAGAAGCATTAACAAGTCTGACTGTGGAGGCCTAATGTTATAAGGATGCTGATGGGGAAACAATGGGAGTGAAACTGATCAGAATACCTACTCACTCTTTTCTCATTCTCCCTTAGAGTGGAATTACCTTGAATAGAAAGCTGTGCTTAGCTAAAAAAAAGTTTTACCCATGAGCTCCCCTCTTCAACTGTTTTAGAATACATTTGTATTCTAGAACACTTTATTGGGACTTAGCTGCTAATATGGAAGATTTAGGTAATTTGAAATTTCCAAGAATGTAGATTGCCTGTTTGTCTTGGTATAAATCGTAAACTATCTAATGTTAAGACAAAACCCTCATATGGATTAATCACAAAAATACCCCCTTGGGTTCTAAACGACACTGTATGTAGACTTAAAGTTGATACAAAGGCACACAGGAAGACTCTTCCTCCATGTGGGGAAAGAATAATCCCGGTAATATTTAATTCTAAAATTAGGACAACTTTTGGAATCTCTAAATCCTACATATTTGAGATAAATAATAAGGTGATATATACTACCATAGGCCAAATGCTTGTGTCTCTCCAGGTTTGTATTTTGAAAGTTAACCCCCAATTTGTTGGTATTTGAGTGGGGAAGGTGATGAGGTCAAGGGGGTGGAGCTCTCACGAGTGGGATTAGTGCCCTCATAAGAGAAACTTTAGAGATTACCCTTGCCCCTCTGCCATGTGAGGACACAGAAAATAAGTCTACGAAATTAGGAAAACAGACTCTCACCAGATAGCAAATCTGCTGGGGCTTTGATCTTGGACTTTCTAGCCTTCAGAACTGTGAGAGATAAATTTCTGTTGTTGAATAAACCACCCAGGCTATGGTATTTTGTTATAGCAGCCTGGAGAGACTAAGATAAGCACTGAAAACTAAGGCTCGTTAAAAATGAAGAAGGTTCTTTTTGGCCCCACCTTGGAGCTTGCAGGGTCTTAGTTCTTTCAGTGAAAGCATTGAGAAAAAATAAAACAACATAAAAATGGGCTTTAAAAAAGAAGTGAGATCCTAGTATTTATGGAAAAATACAGAAGAGCATTTCTATAGCTTTGAGGCTAGAGATGCTTTATTGATTTTCAATTTTTAAAGTCAAGCTATGGACAAAAACATAGCAGATATGGTGCTGATTGTAAGATACATGGAGATATTAACACCTTTGACACTATGATAGGAAAGTTTGGCTTCAGGAGATTTCAGGGGAGGGTGAGGGGGGAACATTAATATCCTCACCTTTTGAACTGGAAAACCAAAAGTTACTATGAAAACTTGATGAAGAAAAGAAACGGAGAGGTTTAAGATAGTCTCTGAAGTTATAAAAGAAAATCACAGCAGACAAAAAAAAAATTAGCTATAATATTGATACTGAAAGGAAAGGAAGCCCAGTGGTAGAAAATTCAAGGTTAACTGTCTTATTGGAAAGTCAATAGACCATACTGAGTAAAATATATCGGGAGTTGGTATGTCTGGAACTAAAGGTATTAGCACATACTGCAGCTGTTTAATTGTCTATCAAAAGAATTAAAAATATCAAAAACTATCCTTGAGTCTATGGTTGGAGCAGGAAGGACGGGGCAACATTAGCTTTGCATCCTAAGCTCTTGTGAACATTATAATTTGTAGAAGTGAGCATGTGCTGTAAATATAATTTTAATAAAGACGTAATAAAATGTTAATTATAAAAAAATGAAGAAGGTTCAAATACAGTGTAGTTAAAACGGTGAAGTCATTTTTATTTCAGTACTTGACAAAATACCCCATAAAATTCAAAACTTCTACCATTATACAAAAATAGGTCTCTACAAGTGATATTATCTGTCTTCATCACCAGTAGCAAATATATTAGGCAGAAACATGTAACTTCAGTAGCCTTATAAGAAAAGTGCAGGACACCTCAAGCTACACATTCAACTGTATCATAATGCCAAAAGTTTAATCTTTTCACCCATTAGATAAATAACACAATGTTTATAATTTAATCATTTAAATTAGCATTCCACAAATATACATGTAATTGAATGATTATTGTGCATGAATACATACACAGTGCTTATATGTACAAATTCCAGTTTTCGTGTGCTGGCAAGGGCTTTGTATACAATCATAAGCTGTGTTCGCATTGGTCCCATTGAATATCCACAATACAAAAGCACAAAAGAACCATTGATTTACAAAAGGAAATCTGTTTAAAATCAATTCATGATGTTTCAAAGGATTATCTTCTCATGCCAGCATGAAACTGAGTTGAACCTATAAGACAGGAACAGGATAGTTCAATGATTTCAGATCAGATTGTGACTTAGACTAACTAGTTCATGATGGGCAGAAGATTATTCCCTATCATTAAGAAAAAATGCTTTGTTTTCTCCTAAAGAAGTTTTATTCAAACTTGATTTTTTTAAAAGGAAATTTTGAATATATATATTCAAAAGCATCTGTATCTGTCTCCGTAACATGCTAAGTGAGATTAACATTAAGATTTTCTGTAAAGTGCCCTGAGGGCTGAATGTTCTATAGAACATTTCACTCTTCAAAATCTTGTGAAATTTAGATGCTCAGACCAACGAAGTCCAGCTATGATAATAAAAGTTTCCTATAGCAACAAGTTGTTTGAGTTAGACAATTTCTTGTATGAAGAGAGAAACTACTAAAAACAACTGGTGATGAGTCCTATCTATTTTGTAGGAATAGCAGAAAAAAGGGTCTCTAATAATAGTTATATATATATATATATATAATATGTGCGTGTCTGTGTGTATGAAAGTTGACTTAAAGGTCATTAAATTGAAGTGATTTAAAACCTTTGAATCAGGAATGAACTGAAAAGAGGGAAAGAGGTTTTTCTCACAATCCACTTCTAAGAATGAAATTTTTTGTGTGTTTTTGAAGAGAAATAAAAGGTCATCCTTACAGTCTTTGGACCGGGATGGGTTCCTCGGATCATACACAAAAGCACAAGGTCGGAACAGAGATTATAGCCGCACTAAGTGACTACAGAACCTGTGTCTTCCTCTCGCCTCCCTATGCCTTATCTGCATGCGCAGAAGCAATTGCTTTGGAACAAGTCCTCCAGCAGTCTCTGGAAGCTTCAGAGTATCTGCACATCGGTGCTCATCGTGCATCTCACCTAATCTTCTCAATGAGACGAGCAGGGATTTTTGGGGGGAAGAGTGGGATCCAGGGTGATAAATCCTGTTTTGTATTAAATTCCTAAAGGGTAGCTGATAACTCATGCACTGAACTAGAAAACTTGATTAATAATGAGGAAAGTCAAAGAATTTCAAAAAGAGAAAGATTTCCAGGTCTATCTAGCACTGTGGTGCTGCCAATACTTGGTTAAGCTGAGGGTACCTGACTGTACAGTTCCAAGTCGTCTTTGCAGTGCCTCCAGCCGAGTGATATAATCTGTCAGGGCTCTGTCAGGATCATAATTCTGAAGCTGAGAACATGCTAAGGAACCAGGGTTTAAATCAGCTGGAAGGCCTGGGTACCTATGAGATTAAAAATATGAAGATGAATCCAAATTATCCAGAAACAATTCAAGTAACTCATGAGCCTGCCTCCACCCCTGCCCTCAAAAGGCAGAACACGTGTATACTCCCCAATCTATATGTATCCACCCACCTCTGAGTCTGCCACGTGTTAAGGAAAAAACTCGTCAATAAATTCAAAGCAGTCACTAAGTCATCAAAAGAATGCCCAGCACAACTGCTACTGCCGAGAACATCACTGAAGGCTGCATACGTATAAACGCATCTTGTCCTGCAAACTTCGGAGATTTTTTTCACAATTCCAAAGCCGCAGTTTTAGTTAATGCCTTCTTAATGTCTAGCCACAGCGCATATACTGAGTAACACGTGATCAACGCTGTTTCCTTTACCCCTGGGAACCAGCTACAAATTCAAAAACTCTTTTTGGTTCTGGGCATTAGATTATGTAAACAATATATAACTAAAGACATGTTTAGCTATTTCATTGCAAAGCCCCAACAGTGTCCTTCATTCTCTGTTGCTAGTATAAGGACTGATGTTGAAGCTGAAGCACCAATACTTTGGCCACCTGATGCAAAGAGCTGACTCACTGGAAAAGACCCTGATGCTGAGAAAGATTGGGCGGGCAGGAGGAGAAGAGGGTGGCAGAGGACGAGATGGTTGGTTGGCATCACCAACTCAATGGACATGAGTTTGAGCAAACTCCAGGAGACAGTGGAGGACAGGGAAGCCTAGTGTGCTATAGTCTATGAAGTCACAAAGAGTTGGACATGACTTAGTGACTGCACAATAACAACACTGGTATAGATTTTATCAAACTCTTACCTATTTTGAAACGGTAAAGGAGACCTTGGATAGTCCAGATCTGATCTTGAGCGGTATGCAGTATGTCTTGGTTCTCCATAAAGCTCCAGCCCGCCAGAAGAATGATAAAATGTGTCAGTCTTTTCTGCACCTAAAGTAATCCAAAATGTACCTTTTAAAGAAAAGAAAAATACCAAGCCCTTGAAAAATTTCTACAAAACAGATAAGGTTCAAAAGACTGACTATACTGCACTATACTACACTATCTCCTATTTATAATCATTTTCAATTATTCTTGCTACAGAAATAGCAAGAGAAATTGCTAGAGAAACAATAGTATAGCTTATTTTTTTAACCTTTGAATATTAGAATTTCTGATAATCTGGAACTATACCTCTAAGAAAATATTTTCTTACTCTGAGAAGTGTCTGAGTGTGTATGTTATGAGAGAAAAGGCAATGTGGATTAACAATATTAAACTGTTAATGCTGTTAATATTAAGTCCTTTTATCACTCTGTTCTGCTGACTTTCATTGGAAAAAACTGGAACCAAGACATACTAACTTACAACACAGAATTCATTATGGTTCAAATTTCAGCTGTTTCAGTATAAGGATCTATGTGTGTGTGCTCAGTCATGTCTGACTCTTTGTGACCCTATGGACTGTAGCCCTCCAGGCTCCTCTGTCCATGGAATTCTCCAGGCAAGAATAATGGAGGGGGTTGCCATTCCCGTCCCCGGGGATCTTCCTGACCCAGGGATTGAACTCGCGTCTCCTGCGTTAGTAGGGAAATTCTTTACCACTGAGCCACCGGGATGCATGTTTCAAAAACACTTCATTTAGAACAGTACCAAATATATTTCTTCTATCTCTGCACAGAAGAGGAAAAGGTGGTTTACTACCAGTACATGTCAGTTATGCTGTGTGTCTACAGCTCTGTGTGCTTCCCAGCTTCTCATCTCCTCCTTTTGCCTGAAATGCTGAAGCCCTAGTGTTTGAGTATAGAGAGAAGGAATTTTAACTTTTATATCACCTATTGGTAAACCCAGAAACCTGTTTAATATTGCTAAATTGTGAAAACTTCAAATTGAAACTTCCACATTATAGAGTAAGAGCAATCCTATCTCGAACCAGAACCTTAAATGCAGTTGAACAGAGTGGGCTCTGGAGCCAACAGCTAGGGCCACCATCCCCTACTGGGTAATTTGTTGCAAATGACAAAAGCTTTCTGTGCTTCAGTTTTTCATCTGTAATTGTGCTTACATCACAGAATTGTGAGAACACATGGAAAAAAGTCGGGCTAGTGTGAACCAAGTGTGCCATAAAAATCAGCTCTTTTACTACTCTTCAGAACAGCAAGGTCCTCAGCTTTGTTAGTTATCAGGGCTCTGTCTTTGGACAACACAGGTCCCAGAACACATTATTTGGAAGGTTATTATATATGCAGTAATTTTAGAGAAATCACCAACGTAAGAAAAAATTCTATTTTGACTTCACCTGGATTCAATCCAAAGCCATCCCTGTTAATATTGATGGAACCAGAACTTGTGACTCGATGCCACCGTCGAACCAAAAATTTCATTCTAAAAGAGATTCCAATGGAAAATTTCACAGAACATCTATAGTGTAAAGAGTATAGACACACACTTTCTACAGAATTCAAGTCATACATTTAAATATTAATGCAGATCAAATTTCAACATAATCACGTGGCTAATATTATGCCAATGTCCCGTGGTTTATGATAAAACTAACTGAAACAGAGCAGGGCTTTTCCCATGAGGCAGAGGTTTCCTGCTGCCAGTACCATGTTCTGGCTTTAGAGGAGCATGGGACACAGAGACGAAGAGCGAATGTAACAGAAAAGGGAAGCTGGATGGGCAAAGGAAGGGCAAGGAAAAATGAAAAGAGGAGGAAAGAATGGAGACTAAGGGCAGAGGAGATGGAAAGTGAACAGAAAGACCCTTAATTTGGCAGTGAGAGTGAGTGGGGAAGCAAGAAGAGTGAGGCCGTGCAGTCAGGGATGAAATACAGTGCTGGCTTCAAAAGGGACGGGGGTGGCTATGTCACAACCCAGCTGTAGCAAATCGCTGCCTGCCCCATTCTGGCCCCAAGAGCTCATGGAGCACCAGTTTTGATTTCTTATTTCAACTAGTTTCAAGGCTTGGTTTTTAGGACGGTTAAAATACAACGGACATACAAGAGAAGAAGAAGACTGTGACAGTGTGAAGTCCTTCAATGGTAACTGGCTCTCAAGGAGCCTTCCCGAGTCCTTGAAACCGAGATGAACAGCTAACTCCTGTGACCTCTCACTTACTGTCTGGAGGGCCGTGCATACTGCTCTGCCCCGGGAGAGAGTGAGTGAGGATTAAGTCTTTTTTCTTTGTCAACGCAACCTCCCAGCACTTAACCCTGGATAGGCTGTACCAGGTGATGAAGGGAATGAAAGGAAGGAAAGCTCTTTGCTTTCTCCAACCCTCTAATTCTTGTACCAGTGCTGAGAAATGACAGAACCAGATAGAAAGCCATCTGGGAGACAGTCTGCAGGCTGTAAGGCCCTGGCAGTGCAGAGGCCAGCTGAGAAGGGCAGTGAGGAGCTGAAAGATAGCACATGGTCTCCAGCACACAAAAACACTAATACCACCTCTTATTCTGCCTCTGTGGCCTTCTGAGGTACTTTTGAGTAACCTGAATACAACGGGATTGGACAGTACTTAAAAAAAAAAAATGTCCTTTGAGACTGTCTGCCGCCTATGGAAGCAAAGGGAGGGGCAGCAAGGACAAAGCACCGAGGTGTCTGGGTGCATCTAGCCAGGTGAGAGGGCGGCAGGAGGCTGTGTCGTCAAGGGAGTCAGATTCCTGGCTCCATTTCAGCCACATACAGAGTGAGCATGGCAGTACCTAGCTTGGAAGGCCAAAAAGGAGCAGCAAACGCCCCAGCAGAGCCCAACACACACTCAGGCCAGGGATTTCTACAGCTGGGCTGCTGGAGGGGCTGTGGCAGTAGTGAAGAAAACGAAGCTATGTCAGCCGAGGTAACTTTTCAAAAAGCATTCTCCCTTATGATCTCTTTTCTTTATATGTCTGAACTAGTTCATGGGCTTATTTAGATTAAAAAAAAAAAGAGAGAGGGACCACCCAGACCGGATATTCCAGCTGAGTCACTGGCTGGCTGCCTCTGGGAGGGCCCTTTCCGTAGGGTCTGTCCGGTATGATGTGAAGTTCCCCTCCCTGACTAGAGGATGAAAACCTGCACAGAGGGAGGCGTGTTTCAGTGACGTCAAGTGACTCCTACTGGATGACTACGGGGTGCAGGAGGCAGAGCAGAGAGAGAGGACTAAAAATAACTCAGTTTCTCAGAATGCATTCTACTCAATGCCTTTTCTTTCGAGTACCTCACCTGGAAATTGCCATGGACACTCTGACGGCTGACCGAAACCTGGTGAAGCCCTTTGGTCGGTTGGTGATCACCTCCAGGTCTGTGAAGGCCGGCTGTCCCCCCATGCGGGCCAGCAGGGCCAGGGTGGCCTCCTCACACTCCTGGAACCCACCCAGTAACAGGAGCAGGTATTTCTTCTGATAAATGAGAGCTTTCCGAAAGCTTTCTGCCCTCAGGTATTTGCCATAAATTCTCTGTTTAAAGGGAAGAAAAACAGAAAGACATTATTCAAACCCTTCTGCAGGGGAAGATAATCTAGACTTTATTTTTAGTAGCAGGAGTAGAACGGCTGGTACCTCATCGCTGTTTCCTATTTTACCAGCGAAGTGGAAAGTAAAGCTAGACCTTGATACTTCCACTTCCATTTAGTCAATGAATTTTAGCTCCTATTAATCATAGTTAACGCAAATATTTTTGTCTTAGCCAAAAATAGTATAAAGCTTTTACAGTATAGAGTATAATAGTACAGAGCTACTTTTATTATCATCACATTTAACTTTTTCAATGTTAATATTTTCTATCTCTTTACGAGTCATAAACTTACATTCATGCCATAGTTGGAATAAATATTACGAACGTTTTCTTTTTTTGGATTTTAAGTTAACTGCTTAAGGTAGTTGTACTATTAATACAGTATTCATTATAAGTCATAAGAGACGCTATTTAGAGGGCTTACCATTACAGAGCATGATCCTCTAATATTGACAGTAGCAGAGCTTCTATACGGAATTGAAAAGCTAACTTTCTGTTGGTTTATTAGGGATGAGACTGTAGGAATGGGGACCATGAGCTCAGGGGGCTGCTTCTGTGACCTCTGTGAGCTTAACCTGGTTCCAATCCTGGCATGCTTTACCACAGTTTTTTTGTGACTAGCTAGAGACCTCATTCATGACAGACTGAGACACCCGGAGAAACCACCTCAGTGTGACCTCAAATTCTTTAGTCTGACCATTAGGGTTAGTGAGAGATGAAATAAGGCAAGAGCAGAGGACCGACTCTGTTGTATGTTAGCTGGAGGATGTCTCCTACCTTTATAGCAGCATGCTCGGAATCAGGGCTCAGATTCTGAAGTAGAGCTTCGTTCCTCAGCTCGGCTTTGAGTTTGTACACTTCAGCTTCTGCCCTCTTCAAGGATTTCTGGAGAGCCAGTTTTTCTCTGTTCCAGACTTCTTTTTCTGAGGTGATGATGGCTTCAATGTTGGGGCCACCACTGAGTGAAAACCTAGAAGACTGCAGAGGCCAGAGCCTACTTATGTGATTTTAAAGAACAAGTCTCTGAAGTCTGAATTTAACTTATTAAAGGTATCCCTATGGGAGATATAGAGTAGTATTCAGCTTTCCAACCTCAGATGGAGAAGTTCAAAGCCAATCTCAACTGACATTAGGAGGCTCGGATGGTAAAGAATATGCCTGCAATGCTGGAGATCTGGGTTCAATCCCTGAGTCAGGAAGATCCCCTGAGACAGGAATGGCAACTGCAGTATTTTTGCCTGGAGAATCCCATGGACAGAGGAGCTTGGAGGGCTACAGTCCAAGGGGTGGCAAAGAGTTGAACTCGACAGAGCGACTAATAGGACAACATTAACTTTTAAGTTTATGGCCTTGTTGAGGAGATTAACTTTACAACTAAAAGTCCCTATGAAAGCCCGGACCCATGTTTAGATTAGTTAGTTTAGATTAGTAGAGCATTCAACTAAAAAAGTCGATAGTCTTTTGTTTTGGCTGCGCCATAGGGCTTGAGAGATCTTAAGTTTCCTGACCAGGCACTGAACCTGGGCCATGGCAGTGAAAGCACTGAGGCCTAACCACTGGACTGCCAGGGAATTCTTTCCATTGTTTTTTGGGGGTAGACTTTCAAAATGGACCATCTGGGTCCAACTGCTGAGCCTGTTCCAAAAGCAGTGCACTGGAAAAGGGGGGGAAGCCAGCATGTACACAGGGAAGCGGGTCTCTGCAGAAGCTGTGTGGATGTGTTACCGTGTGTCTGACCACAAAGCCAGTCTTACAGGTCTTTCCTGTCTTCATACTGATGGTAACAGAGCTGACAGTTTAGTTATTTTATAGTTTTTAAAAGGGAAAAATGTAAATAAACTCCCGAAGTAGTTTATTAAGACTGAAATCCACAATTTAATAGCATTTTCACTTGAGTTGTGAACACAACGAGTGATAAATTATCGAGAAGAACAGGCAGAACACACATTTGAACACTTCTTCACATGTGTCTGCAACTGGCCCACAGGTAGGGAGTTACTCGGCTTTGAAGATCAATGTGTCTTGGTTTGACTACTGACCTCAGTTTTCTCATGTGCAAGGCTGGGTATGGATTAGACATTCTGAACATACAAAACCCAGAATCTGGCAGAAAAGATTCCCAATCAATCAATAAATAAACAGCTACTACGGTTCCCATCCAATTTTCTAATGATGCTACTACACATCAGATGCTAAGTATGCAGCCATGATAAAAACAGACGTACGTAATCTCTGCCAGTTCCTGCCTGTCGATGCCACCTGATTTGCTCCTCCAGCTTCATAATCATGTTTCTTAAATCATTCTTTTCTTCAGTCAGTTGGCTGATATGTCCCGTCAGCTCAGTGTTTTGTCTTAGTAGTCTTTCAGTTAATGAGCCACAAGAAGTACCTGGGGACATTAAGGTAGGCTAAAAGACAAAACAGCGTAAGGTCATACGAGCACAACTGTTTATGAATAATGCATATAAAATGTGAACTCACTGAGAACAACAGACTTCATGAAGAACCATGGCTTGTGCTGAGTCTTAAGTAATAACCAGGACTTCACCAGGGAGGAAAGAAGGGCATGTTAAGTGATTACAACAGCAAGTACAAAGACACAAGGCTTGAGTGAGTATGCTACCTTGAGTGAGTATGCTACCTTTAAGAAGTTACAGACATGCTTATTAAGGCTAACCGTAAAGCCTGCTTTCATTACACAGATGACAGACCTAAATGTAGTAGTGAAGAGCAATGAAAGGCTTGAGGCTGGAGCATGCCATAAACAAATTTATGTGTGACAAAGAGTCCTTTGACAGTACTCTGCAAAGTAAAGTATATTAGAGAAGAAAGATTGTGGCGCCAAGCTGCGACATCAGGAAGTTATTGCCCACAGTCTAGGTGAGGAATGCTGAAGGCCTGAATGCAGGCAATGACCGAAGGCACAGGGACAGACATTTAGGAGCCAGAAGGCACAGACCCTAGTGACTGCCCGGGGGTGCACGTAAGAGCAAAGCAAAGTGATCTGTGCTGACTTTCAACTGTACACTGGGCGATACCATGACCAGAAATGTGGGATCAGGGCCAGAAGGAAGAAAGGAAGACGATGCTCAGTCTGGTCTATGCCTGTGAGGTTCCTAAAGATGTCACCGTGGGGTATGTTTCCCTAAGGAAAGGTGTTGCATAAATAACTGAAAATATCAACCTGGAACACAGGACAAAGGTCTAGACTAGAACCACAGTCCACAAGAAGATAAGCCACATAAGGGCAGGATCTGTATCAGATTTCTTCATCGTAGCCTCAGAACCCAGTACAGTACCTGGCACGTAGTAGGTGCCCAATATAAGTATTTATTCAATAATTAAGTCTACTGAGAATTCAGGTTTAGGGAATGAATGAGCTTTCACAGTAAGAGGAAAACAATGGACGAGCATAGGAAGAAGAGGAACTCTTGAAGGTAAATGACAAAAGAAATGGAAGAAATGAGAGAATATTCACACAAAAGGTAAGGAAAGAGGGTATTTTAAATGGAAGAGGTCAAAAGTATCAAATGTTACAAAAAAGCCAAGAACTACAGGGACTGAACAGATTTGCCACATGAGTGAACTGAGCACAGTGGCAGCATCACGAGCGTGGTCCCACCGAGCGGTGTGGGTAAAGGCAGACTCCTGCTGCGAGAAGCTCTTCATAATGTAAGTAAGAGGCCAGCAAAATTTTTCAATAATGATAATATTGCTTCCCCTCAAACTTTCACTATTTTCTGTTGGGGTAAGGCAAACATTACTAATATTTTAAATAAATGAAACGATAAAACTTTTTTAGAAAATGCAGTGCCAGTATCAAATGATTCATGTAATTTCTATAGCTTTGCTCTCGATACTTTAAAAAGTGTTTTTAAAAAGTCTTACCTCTTCTCCTGGCTGGCCAGTTAATTTTTGTAGTTGTAAAATAATTCTATCAATATTTTCCTGAACCCAAACAAAATCTTCATCATCTGCTGTTTCAAACTGTAGTCTTCAAAAAAGAAAAAAAGGGCAAAAAGTCAAAACGTATCAACTCAAGGAGCAGTGTTACTAACACAAACATTACAGGTCAGGTGACACCACTTCACCTCTTTTTCCTCCTTTACGTTAATTGTTCTCTTTGCCTGAGTCAGGGTGTTAGGAGGATTGTTTTCAGGTATATGAGTTCTGTTAAAGATAACCTTCTAATGTAAACATGCATTAACTTTAAAACTTCTCTAGCTACTAGTGAGGGACAGACTGCCCAGCCTGCCTAAGAATGCCATTTCTAAAAGTTAGGCAGAAAATTCTAACCTGTTGGAGGCTTTCTGGGCTAGATGTTGTAGTTTTGAAGCCACACACTGAAGTTTTTGTCTGATTATTTCCAATTCATGATGATAGCCAGTTCCTCCTCCGTTCATTTCAATCATTTTAGGATAGCTTGATTCCTTTGTCTCTCCCATTTTCTGCTGAAGAACCCAATTTCTGGTTCGATCATTGGTTAAACTCCAAGCGGTTGGCTAGAAATTTTGGACAGAAAAAGAAAAACGAAAATCGTACCACAAATAGCACATCACATTCTTTCTTAAGAGAACACAATTACTGTTTATATTCCAAATAAACTTCTATAGATTTTTAAATGATTGTACATCATTTAATCCAGTATCAAAATTACATGATCACAGGACTGCAATATTCTTCTAAAAGATATTTTAAAACAAAATGTCAATTTACCTCATTAAGATTCTGATACAGAATTCTTCTACTTTCTCGTTCTTCTTCTCGTTCTAGTTCTTGCTTCTGGAATTCCTGCATAATTCCTTGCAGTCGTTTTCCTTCCAGGTCTAGCTTATAAACTTGCTGCCTTTTCTCTTCCAGCTGGCGCTGAAGATCTTCCACCTTGGACTGAAGCTCGTGCATTTTCTTTTGTCCCTCTGTGTTGGCCTCCTGTTCTGTCTGCAGTGTCTTTCTGTGAACCTGCCTATCCTTTTCCATTTGCTGTCTTGTTTGCAAAGAATCCAGTTTATATTTCTCAGTCTCATTTAACAGTTCTACGATACGACTGTGTTTCTCCTCTAGCTGTTTTTGAAGCTCTTTAAGGAGGTCCTCTGAGGGTAAGGATGGCCGGGGCTGCCCACTATCATCGCTGCTCTGCAGCTGTGCGTGTAACTCCCGCTCCCGATCCAGGGTACTAGTCATTTCCCGAATCCGAACCTTCTCAGATTCAAGAAGTACCTGGAGCTCCAGGTTGCGGCCTCGTTCTTCAGCTAGCTGGGCCTCGTGCAGCGCTCTTTGTGATTCTATCTTCTGATGTGATTCATTCAGTTGCTGTTTCTGTTGTTCCAAAAGTTGACTCAGTTGGATATTTCTTTGTTTCTGACCCTCAAGTGAAAACTTCAGATCCTTGTAGGAGAAAGTTGAATTTGAGAATTTGTTCATGTTAATATTGGCAAAAATAATTCATAAGTATACAATTGTGCCCATTGTGCTTTTATTAATACTAAGTTGGTAGTATTTGGTAAAAGAACTGATGACCATTTTGCTAACTTATATTTTCAGTAGTTAGAGTGTAAAATTATTTGGGCAGCCAGTTGATGTTCATCAAAGAATATCAGCAAAAGAGAGTTAAGCTAAATAACACTTTCTCTCCCAACATTAATCATATCTACTTAAGGAATATTCAGCAGATTAATAATCTTTAAAAATAAAAGTATTTATCATATAATGTGATGGGAGTTCCTGAAACTCCTTGAATTTTCCCATATATTACTACATAACTTAAAATAATTGGGCTTATGGAGAAGGCAGGGGGACAAACTACTCAAAATCTATAAACATCTGTGATGATAAAAAATATTGATAACTGAAGAAATAACATGTCCTTGCTAGGCAGAAAGCTCACAATGCCTAGTGGCTACCATGGTGGACCTTAGAAAAAAAAACAAAACCCAAATGTAGCAGGGTAGAAATTCTGGTTGGGCTTCCCAGGTGGCACTAGTGGTAAAGGATCTGCCTGCCAATGCAGGAGACACAAGAGACGTGGGTCTGATTCCTGGGTCAGAAGATCCCTGGAGTAGGAAATGGCAACGCACTCCAGTATTCTTCCCAGGGAAATCACACGGACAGATGAGCCTGGCAGGCTATAGCCGATGGGCTCGTGAACAGTTTAACTGAGTCACTGCGCACAGAGCAATTCTGGCTGCATAGTTTTTTTTAGCACAGAGCTAGCAAGTACTGGGCTTACACAGACAGAAGGGCTCAAGGAGAACTCTGCAAATGGCACTGCATGTAGTATGACCTGCTGTGAGCTGTGCGAGGCTGGGGTGTGCCTCTCTGGGAGTGAGCCCAGCATCAAGGGCCTCACTGTAAGTTTTCATAACATACAGTAGCAAGGGCTCTTGCTACCAGAAAAGCACCACTGCTCTCCTTTCCTAGGAGAAACAGGAACTGAAACCACTTCTGGGCTAAAAAGATACAACTGCCGTGTTTATCAAATTGTATATACGCGAATTCAAATTCCTAAAACACATGCTGTAGCAGAAGAGTCTCTATGCATCCTTGCATGCAGAAGAAAAAAAGGATCATACCATTAGCAATTTCTACTAATACTTTAGATAACACCGTAAGAATATTCAACACATAGTGAACAATTTATTCCACCTGATGAAGAGTGTAAGGCAGACACCGCAGGAAGAGGAACGTTTCTCTTCTATCACTGCGGATTCTTCCACAGACATTTAAAGATAAAGAAAACAGTACCTCAAGTTCTTCTTTGTCCCGTTCTTCACTGCGTCCCTGCTTGGCTTTCTCTTTCTCTAAAGCCCACTGGAGCTCTCTGGATTTCTTCTGTTCACTGGCTAACGTGTCATTAAGCAAATGAACTTCCTCTGTTTTATCTTTAACTTCCAACCTAAATCAGAGACAAATGAACTGTCATAAAACTACTCTGACCAAGTATCTATTGAGAGAGAACAGCATCCACGGAAATGTGGTGGCATACTGTAAGTGAAGTGAAGTCGCTCGGTCGTGTCGGATTCTGTGCGGCCCTGTGGACTATGCCCACCAGGCCCCTCCGCCCATGGGATTTTCCAGGCAAGGGTACTGGAGTGGGGTGCCATTGCCTTCTCCACATTATAAACTAATAGAAAAATATATACCATATCAAGATTCAAGATTTTTCACTGTGGTTCACTTCCAATTAACTGTTTCTAGTAATACAACTATTAATTATTATTTACCATCGTAAACAATTTAATGTTTGGAATAGAATAAGGATTTCCATTAACTTTTACTGAACGTAATAATCATTTGTGTGTGTGTGTGAAAATGTTCAAAATAATGACTATACTTATAATGTGCCCGTGGCAAGCAGAATATCACAGTATTTACATCAACAAATTTATCCTTTTTAAAAGCATTACCTTTCTAAAATTTTGCATATTTTACCTAACTAGACCATGAATTCCATTGAGATCATAAATATCATTTCACATTACTTGATGGTAAAATGAAGGTCAAATTTATGTATCTTATACAACAAATTTATGTGTCTTATACAACAACCAACAACAGTCTCAAACAGAACTGAAGCCATGGAGAGAATATGCCAATACCTAATCCTCAGTTTATCATTTAGAAAAATCTTTAGTGTTTCCTTTCCGCTGTAGTTTTTTGTATAAATAACAGCTTCATGTTATTTAAACATCATATATAATGTCATATTTTTGTAAGATCTGCACAGTGTCTGTGACAAAATTATTCCAAGTCCTTCAGTAATAATGAAGTCCTTCACTTTAATGGCTTCCCTCGTGGCTCAGATGGTAAAGCATCTGCCTGCAATGCAGGAGACCTGGGTTCGATCCCGGGGTTGGGAAGATCCCCTGGAGAAGGAAATGGCAACCCACTCCGGTACTCTTGCCTGGGAAATTCCACGGACAGAGGAGCCTAGTCGGCTATAGTCCATGGGGTCGCAGAGAGTCGGACACGACTGAGCGACTTCACTTTTCACTAGTACAGGTTTACAGTCAAGCAGTGTGGCACACCTGAATGCCTCTAATTCCTTGAGGTGCTTATGCTGGGCCTTCAGTGTTGCTTCTAGTTCGAGTTTAGTCCGTGCAAGCTCACTTTTCAGTTCGGAAACCACCATTTTCTCAGAGCTCAGTTGTTCCTGCAGCTCTGTTGCTCTGTCTTTCACGCTGCCGAGCTCCACCTGCACCTCTAGCATTTGAGACTGCTTCTGCTGCATATTATAGTCGAAGGGTTCTACATGAAAAAATGTTAGTATTTAGAATACGATCCAGCAACTGGTACTTTGTTTATAAATATTCTGTTGACAATAACAGACGTGTTACTTAGGAGATTACTACAAAGCAAATGTGGAATGATTACAGCCTGTGAAGTTAGCAATTTATATAAATAGATGAATATGTAGATTTTCCTCATAGTGCTAAATCCTCAAGATTTCAGAACTATGAACATATAAGGATGATAAAAGTTTAACAGAATTCATTACTGGATATAAGACTTGAAATAAACAAAAAAAGTTCCCTTAATACCATAAATAGGAACTTGTATCTGTTCATTAAGAATTTCGATAGCTCACACAAAAAAATTCCAAGTTTCTGACAGCCAAAGTACTGGTGATTCCGATTACAATAATCAGCAACGCCTGCTGGCTTTGTTCAGCCCTCCTCCACAGAAGTCCCTAGGAACTTCATTATAACAGAAGGGGGAAGTCCAAAGGCCAATCTGGATCATGGTTTTGTCTTTAAAAACAGACCAAATCCTTGCTACATGTGTATTGCAAGAAAACAAAATAAAATATTTAAATCTCCAAGTGAAAAAAAAGGTCATGAAATATTTATCAGGATCCATCTTTATAAAAAATATAAACTTATGTACATATACACAACGAAAAGGTCTGAAGACATATTTCCTGGGTGTTAACAGTCATTTATTTTAGGATTTAGGAGATTCCAGGGTGATTTTTACTCTGTTTTTTGCTTCTCTGCTCTACCATAAATGTATTTTTATGTATTTTGGCTGTGCTGGGTCTCTGTTGCTGTGCAGCCCTTTTCTCTGGGTGTGGTGCTCAGGTTTCTCATTGCTGTGGTTTCTCTTGTTGCAGAGCACGGTCTCTAGGCTCGGGGGCTTCAGTCACTGTGCTCCCAGTTTCCAGAGCACACAGGCTTAGCTGCTCTGAGGCACGTGGGATCTTCCTGGACCAGGTATCAAACCTGCGTTCCCTGTACTGGCAGGCAGATTTCTTACCGCTGAGCCACAGGGGAAGCCCTACCGTAAGTGTATTTTTAACTTGAAGCTCATCAGTTCCTATTAGAAGTCATATTACTGGTGTCAGGAGATAGGATTAACATTGACTTTAGACTATTCATGTTATTTAAGCTTTTGAAACTATTTCTTAGGGAGTAGAGTCTCAGGATTTATATATATAAATATGTATATATGTGATAGTAACTAAGCTTTCAACGGGGTTCTATTTATTTAAATGAAGTAATAGCAATAAATTCTCTAAAAATAATCTTCAATTAATCCTATGTCTAAACATAAGGAATATATTTAATTTGCGGCCTTACTACACCTATTTTATCTAAAATATTTTAAGATATTTAAATTCTTCAGCTTTTCGATGACAAATATGAGACTGATATAAATTTCAAAATAGGCAAAGGCAATGCCAAAGAATGCTCAAACTACCGCACAACCGCACTCATCTCACACACTAGTAAAGTAATGCTCAAAATTCTCCAAGCCAGGCTTCAGCAATATGTGAACCGTGAACTTCCTGATGTTCAAGCTGGTTTTAGAAAAGGCAGAGGAACCAGAGATCAAATTGCCAACATCCGCTGGATCATGGAAAAAAGCAAGAGAGTTCCAGAAAAACATCTATTTCTGCTTTATTGACTATGCCAAAGCCTTTGACTGTGTGGATCACAATAAACTGTGGAAAATTCTGAAAGAGATGGGAATATCAGAACACCTGATCTGCTTCTTGAGAAATGTGTATGCAGGTCAGGAAGCAACAGTTAGAACTGGACATGGAACAACAGACTGGTTCCAAATAGGAAAAGGAGTACATCAAGGCTGTATATTGTCACCCTGTTTATTAAACTTATATGCAGAGTACATCATGAGAAACGCTGGACTGGAAGAAACACAAACTGGAATCAAGATTGCCGGGAGAAATATCAATAGCCTCAGATATGCAGATGACACCACCCTTATGGCAGAAAGTGAAGAGGAACTAAAAAGCCTCTTGATGAAAGTGAAAGTGGAGAGTGGAAAAGTTGGCTTAAAGCTCAACATTCAGAAAACGAAGATCATGGCATCTGGTCCTACCACTTCATGGGAAATAGATGGGGAAAGAGTGGAAACAGTGTCAGACTTTATTTCTGGGGGCTCCAAAATCACTGCAGATTGTGACTGCAGCCATGAAATTAAAAGATGCTTACTCCTTGGAAGGAAAGTTATGACCAACCTAGATAGCATATTCAAAAGCAGAGACATTACTTTGCCAACAAAGGTTCGTCTAGTCAAGGCTATGGTTTTTCCTGTGGTCATGTATGGATGTGAGAGTTGGACTGTGAAGAAGGCTGAGCGCCGAAGAGTTGATGCTTTTGAACTGTGGTGTTGGAGAAGACTCTTGAGAGTCCCTGGGACTGCAAGGAGATCCAACCAATCCATTCTGAAGATCGGCCCTGGGATTTCTTTGGAAGGAATGATACTAAAGCTGAAACTCCAGTACTTTGGCCACCTCATGCGAAGAGTTGACTCACTGGAAAAGACTCTGATGCTGGGGGGGATTGGGGGCAGAAGGAGAAGGGGACGACAGAGGATGAGATGGCTGGATGGCATCACTGACTCGATGGACGTGAGTCTGAGTGAACTCCGGGAGTTGGTGATGGACAGGGAGGCCTGGCGTGCTGCGATTCATGGGGTTGCGAAGGGTCAGACACGACTGAGCCACTGATCTGATCTGATCTGATCTGATGGGTGTTTCTACCTTTATATTAAACCAAAATGAAAACAAAGATGTATCCTTTCTACACATGATGAAAATTCAGATCTCACTTTAATTTCTAATGATTTTGAGAGAAATCAGCTCTAATGAACAGATACTCCTCTTGAAAAGTGAAGAAAAGATCTGAACAAGCATATCACAATAGCACAAATCCAGCTAGCCAATAATCATATGACAAACTTAGAGAAATGTAAATTAAAACCATAATAGCAATCCACTGCATACCCACTAGACGGGCGATCAAGGGCTGACATCATCAACTTTTGGCAAAAATGTGAAGCAACAGAACTTTCTAGAGCTATACTGCTAGAAAGTGCACAAACTGATATGACCGTGTTGGTAAAGAGTCGGGCATTATCTAATAAATCTGAAAATATACATTTTATGACCTAGCAATATACGTATCCAGAAGACTCATGCAAGAATGCATCAGAAACATGGCATAACCATGTGCAGAACAGTACTGAATTTAACAGCCAGAAAGTAGAAATAACCTCAATGTTTAACCACAGAATGAATATATAAATTTATATAAACTGTGAAGTAGTCACACAAGGGAATTCTATATAGTAACAAAAATGAACTAGAGATAAATGTAACGCAGAAGAATGTCATAGAGAGGTGAAAGAGATAAGACACAAAAATTTATCAGAGTGATAAAGTGTAAGAGCAGGAAATACTTTAAACTTACATGGTTTAGGAATATGTAAAAAGGCAGTTAAAAACTCAGGATAATGGTTACCTCTAGAGTACCACAGAGGAACATGTGTTCTATATCACTACAGAGTAGCAGAAGCAGACTTCTGGAACACTTGATACGGGTGAGGTTTCCACAGGAACTCATTTCATAGTGTTTATATTGTATATTTCTGCATTTTGTAATTTTCTATATATATGTTATAGTTTAAAAATACAAAAAAGGTATTAAAAAAGAAATGGTTATTTCCATTGAGGAGTTCTTTTTCTTTTAGGTTATCCTCACACAAAGCTTCAAAACGAAGAAAGATAATGAGCTTAATAACTAAACAACCTGATCAAGGCAATGCCTGCTCATTTTAAATTAAAATTAAATATATCTGTTTATATGGGCTTCTCAGGTGATTCAGTGGTAAAGAATCTGCGTGCCAATGCAGGAGATGTGGGTTTGATCCCTGGGTCGGGAAAATCCCCTGGAGAAGGAAATGGCAACCCACCCCAATATTCTTGTCTGGAAAATCCCATGGACAGAGGAGCCTGATGAGTTATAGCATATGCGGTCGCAAAAGAGTTGGACAGCAACTAAATAACAACAATCTGTTTATATGTCAGAAAATTGCTGTCTCTTGGACTGAAGTATTCTGTAAGAGTTACCATCATTCTCTCTCCACACATAGCTAGCTGAAGTCAATTTCAACTTCTGTAGAAGATAAAGGGCTTTCCTGTTGGCTCAGACGATACAGAATCCGCCTGCAATGTGGAAGACTTGGGTTTGATCCCTGGGTTGGGAGGATCCCCTGGAGAAGGGAACGGTTACCCACTTCATACGTGTTCTTGCCTGGAGAATCCCAAGAATAGAGGAGCCTGGTGGGCCACAGTCCGTGGGGTACAGAGTTGGACACGACTAGGGAACTTTTACTCAGCCATAGGAGATAAATGCAAAGTCCTGTGCTATTTTAAAGCACGTCCTTACCAGCCTGTTTGGCGCACACAGCATTTTTTCTCTTGCGACTGAGCAATAACCCCCTTACTTCCACCACTGCCGTACGTGCCAAGTCACTTAAATCATGTCTGACTCTTTGCGACCTCATGAACTGTAGCCCTCCAGGCTCCGCTGTCAATGGGATTCTCCAGGCAAGAATACTGGAGTGGGTTGCCATGCCCTCCTCCAGGGGATCTTCCTGACCCAGGGATTGAACCTGAGTCTCTTAAGTCTGCTGCACTGGCAGTCAGATTCTTTACCACTAGCATTCACCACCACCACCTCCTCCCAATTTCAAGAACTATCGCTTTTTTTTTTTTTTTAAGATGGAGCAATAAGCTTAGATGGCATAGCATAACTGAGCATTTTTTATCTCATTCCCAAAGCTGAGTATGAGTTTTTGCCTGGCTAGAAAACCCTATGTAAACAAATATATTTCAATTCTAAAAAATATTTTTAGTATTATACATGTGTGTGTATATATCTTTTATACACATATCTTAAAACAAACTGGAGACCTCTTTAATCCCTAGAGTAATTAATGCAGATTAACATACTGATAGGAGAATGAGGAAAAAATGTGACAAAGAAGAAATGTGTTTTAACTGAATAATAACAAGAGAAACAAAATGAAACAGTTTCTTTCACCCATTTATGTCACCATATGAGCCTGTCCTATAGCATACCTTGGCTTGGCTGATCAATTTCTTGCTCTCTTTTCAGAGTCGTTTTCTTAATACTCATTTGAGAATGCAGTGCTTGAATTTCAGCTAACAAACTCCTTCTGTCTGCTTTTTGGAGGCATTCCATAGCTGCTTGATATTCAATACCCTGTAAAAGAAAAAGTCAAGAGGGTTGTAAAGACAATAACAAACCAGGAAGTCTGAAGAAGTATGACATGCTAAAATTTTGGGAAAAGTTACTAATTTTCTCTTCCTGATCATTAGGATTTACTTTACAGATTATTAGTCTTTGCGTTTATTTCAAAAATCTTTAAACACACGATAAAATATAATGAGTAATATAATAAACACGCATATACTTAGCCCAAGAAATAGCCCCTACACAGCTGAAGTCCCTCGGGCACAACTCCGTGAACACACGGTCCTCTGCACCATCTGCTCAAGAAACAACTAGGTTCTAAGTCTGGTGCTACTCTCATGCACTCTGTGTAATACACTACATACACACACGCCCCTAAAATATACACAGTTCTGTTTTACGTGTTTCAAAAGTTCATATAAATGGCATCATACTGTATTCATGTTTGCTTTTTTCACTGGATACATTGGTGAACCATCCTGGCTCTACTTCACACTCATTTCAGTGTCATGTAGTATTGCCTGCTATGAATAATATAGCACATTTTATTTGAGCATCTTTTCATATATTTATTGGATACTCTTTTATTTCTTTCATGAGCACATATTTTAACACCTGCCCATTTTCCCACTGACTGTTCTATTCTCATTAGGTATTTGGTTTGTAGATTTCTTTTCTTGTGATATTTCTGTCTGGTTTTAGAGTTAGAGCAATACTGGCCTCATGGAATGAGCTGGCGAGTGTTTCCTTCTTTATTTTGCCAGAATTTGTGAAGAACTAGTATTATGTCTTTCAACATTTGGGAGAATTCACTCGTGAAGCCATCTAATCCTGAGCCCTACTTTGTGAAAAGTTTTAAAACTACGAATTTTACTCTTTGTTATACGTCTACTCAGATTTTCTACTTTTTCATCAGTTTTAGTAGTACGTATACTTTTAGGAATTTGTCCATTTGATGCTACTGTAAATAATTATTTTTAAAATTACATTTGGGACTTTCCTCTTTTTAAAAATATAAATTTATTTATTTTAATTGGCGGCTAATTACTTTACAATATTGTATTGGTTCTGCCATACATCAACACATTTGGGACTTTGCTGGTGTCCCACGCTGAAGACTCTGCACTCCACTGCAGAGGTGCCGGTTCCATCCGTGGCATGCCTGCCTGTGCGCTTAGTCGCTCAGTTGTGTCTAGCTGACTCTCTGAGACCCTCTGGACTGTAGCCCACCTGTCTCCTCTGTCCATGGGATTTTTCAGACGAGACTAGTACAGTGAGTTGTGGTTTCCTTCTCCAGGGGGTGTCTTTCCAATGCAGGGATCAAACCCACGTCTCCTGTGTCTCCTGTACTGCAGGGTTCTTTACCTGCTCAGCCACTGGGGAAGCCCCTTGATCCCTGGTGGGAGAACTAAAATCCCACAAGCCTCATGTTGTGGCCAAAATTTAAAGGGTGTTTTACCATTTTCCTTAACTTAGTCTCCAGAAAAGCCTCTATTTTATTTACCTTTCAGAGTCAACTTTTAGCTTTTCATCCTCTCTACTGTACCAGTGTATCCATTTCATTAATTTCTTTTCTCTTTATTACAGTTGGGCCTATTTGTGGATTAAATATTTAAGAATGTCTACTCATGAAAATTTATCTGTGACCCTAAATTCAATACTTGTGATGCTCTTAATAGTCATTCTCAAACATGTGCATAGAGCGGCAAGAAATTAAAACTGCCACATTCACATGTTTCTAGTGGAAATCGAGCAAGGTGATATTTTGCCATCTTTTTATTTCTTATGCTGTAAACAAGTGTCCTTTCTGTCATCCTTTTAGTGCCATATTTTGGGTACATTTGTGCTTTTTACTGATGATTTTGCTGTTTAAAATGGTTCCCAAACACAGACATGAAGTACTGTCCAGTATGCCTAAGCACAACAGGGCTGAAAGACACATGACAGAGAAGATGCATGTGTTAGAAAAGTTTTGTTTAAGTTACAGTGCAGCTGGCCATGAGTTCAATGTTAAAGATTCAACAATACATAATCAACAGGGTGTCTTTAAACAGAAATGCACATAAAACAAGATTACACATTGACTGCTTGACAAAAATGTCACCGCCAGGGACTCACAGGCTTTCCCTGCTGGCAATGGCTCGGTATTCACAACAGCTTTACCAGTCTTACTGCTGCAAATGAAGAGAACTGAGGGTATTTTATTCTTTCTGTTTTCTTTAGACTTATTTTGTTACTCTTTTTCTAACTTCCCAAATTGGATGATTAACTCATTAATTTTTAGTCCTGCTTATTGTCTAACATAAGAGAAAATATCTGTAGTAATACTTTTTATCCTAAATATTCTTAGTGGCTCCTGTTAAAATTTTAACCTTAAGACTTACTCTAAAACTAATAAATAACTCATTTTATATAAATAACTATAAATATTTCTAATAAACAACTAATAAATAACTCATTTTCTCATTACTATTAAAAAGCATTCTTTGTTTTAAAGTTTTTCTTACAGTCTCATTTTGATACCTGTTCTTGTATTCTCTGTTCCAGACAGTTTAATAATCCAACCGCATCTCCTGTACCTAGAGCTGTCAGCTCGGTCTGAAATGCGGCTAGGAAAACACTGCGCTCCTTTAAGAAAACCTGCTGAACAGCAAGCAGAAGTTCACCTCGCCAGTCAGAGGTGCTCTCATGAGGTTGAGAACTATCATAAACCTGGCAGAGTACAAAAAACAAAAGTTAGTTTTCAAATAAGCTAAGAACTGTTCTAGATATCTGTTCAAGGTATCTGTCTGCTAACCAGAATCAGCATTGCAAGTCTAAGAGGATACAAATTTACTTTCAAGTGTGCAACTTGGAGCATTTAAACAATACATAGAAATTTATGTGAAAAACATCATAAAAGACAACAGTTAATTTGGCAAACAAAGTGCCTTATTATTGATAAAAATCATATAAAGCTACTTAGATGCACAATAGTCTTTGAGTACCTTGGCTTCTCTTTGAACTTGCATTTTGGTAATTAAATCCTTAAGAGATGAGATTGTACTGAGGTAAGCTCTTCTCTCTTCCAGCCAAGACTCTGATGTCTGCTGAGCAGAATGGTCTTCTCCGTCACTACAGGGAGACTCAGTGAGCGAGAGCACCTGCATGCCTTCATTATGGACAGCTCTCAGCAGTCCCTAGAAGCCACAACACAAAAGCCAGAATTAAGACATTTTCAAAAACTGTCAAGTCAGACATGAAAAGAGGAATCCCAGACAGACAGATTTAGAAAAGCCACTGCAGAAAGGAAACGCCAGCCTGCCATCACTGAACACTTTCTTCCTCCAGAGGGGCACACCAATCCCAGAAGACTGCCTATGCCCTTACGTGGCACTCATCTCCTAGGTTCTATTTATCTAACGTGCTCTTCTTGGATTTATATCAGGCACTAATTTGACCAAAAGAAATATGTAGAAGATAGGTTCTAGACTGAGACTGCTTTAATAATTTGGCAAACAAAAATATTAGGAATGGAAAGTTTTAAAAATCTTTATACAATTAAATATACTCTAATTATCTGTAAAATACAGAAATAAAACTAAATAGAGCCACAAGTTTCCTTCTAGCTATGAATTTTTCTCTTCAGAGAGATCTTAATATAGTTAGATCTTCTATACTAACTTCTAATAAACTATTATGTTCAACATAGAAACTACACTCGCTAAGTTTTACTGAAAGATGGATGTCTTTTAGTACCTTTATTTTCTTTGGAAATGAATCTCCTGAACTTTCACCTTCTTCTCCTTGGCCTTCCGACGCCGTGTCAAATCCTTGACTTTGTGAAAGATAAATTCCCTGACCCCAGTCTGATCCAGAATCTAAAATAAAGAAAACCATTGACTATTAAAGAGAAACAAACTTTTTTAAGTAAGTACTATAAAAATTCCAGTTTATATAACTTACCACTGGAACATATTTCTCTAGTTTGGTAAGCATCAGAATGTGTTAACCCAGGAATTGAGGAGCCCTAATCAGAGAAAACAAAGAAATAAAACATGTTTTGCTTTATCAAAAAAAAGGTCCAATGAACATTTTACTTTTTTTGTAATGCTGTCAAACAAATATGTCACACCTTTCACAATAAATAAAACTATCCATGGTTTACAGTAAGGCTTTAATTTTTTTCTTCAGGGATATTACAATGAGACATTAATTTTAATATATTACAATAAGAGACAGAAATTAAAGAATGATAACATCAGGTTCTAAATCTGCACCGGAGCTTTGTGGGACATTACTATTTGACTGTACACAAAAGATAGATTTTAAATTGTAGTTTTATTATAAGGAAGAAATTGCCCCCAAATTTGTCTCTTAACAACATAAAATTTTTGGGGGGGAAAAAAAAAAAAAAAAAAAAAAAAACAACCACAGAATGCTGAAAAAATACACTGTGAAAACCAAATACCTCTTTAGACCTCAGACACTGGATCACCGCCTTCAAGGTACTACACTCCTCTGTCAGCAACTGGACAGCGACATAGTGATCCCTCTTTAAGGTTTCAGCTTCTGAAATGTGTCTGGATTCCATATCCAGGATTTCGGCAGCATGTAGTTCTTGCATCTGCTCAATCTTTTCAGTAAACTGATTAATTATTTCAGTGACTTCTTCTGATGAACATTCCCTCCGTAAGTCAGTCTGGATTCCTGCATTTCTAACAAGAACTTGTGGAGTCTGATTGCTGCTGCTGACCTTGAGGGTCCCATCTGTCTGGGATGCGGAGCTCTGACCCACTTTTATAGGAAGTGGCTCTAATGTGCAGACCTTTCTATCTTCTTGTACCTCAGTATTATTTTCTCTTTCTGAGAAGCAGGATAATTTTGCTTCTGCCTTTTTGAGTTGATCCCTAACTTGGCTTAAATCTTTCTGGAGAAATGCCGTATATGTTTCTTTTACCTAAAACATAAAACAACAGTTTAGAACATTCAGGTAAAAATATCACATGTAGAATTTAGGGTTCAGAGTATAATCATGTTAGTATGCTCATTTTCCACAGAATAACAGGGAAAACATTTCAGAAACAGAGTTTTCATACACATTTGCATATATATAAAGTCACAGATTAACACAGAAGTGAAATCATTTTATCGGACTCTATTTTTGGTTCTCAGGGGTTAACATCCGTCCTTCTCCTTCTTTATTAACTAGACTAGAAGATTAAAAGCATCCCCCTTTTAAGAGATTAAAAGAGATTCCAAGGAAAACCAAACAAGAAAGATGAGAGCAATGAAATTTATAATAACTTTTCATCAAATTTATGAAAGATTTTTTTTTCCCTAAGCTGTTAAATTATAGATCTGAGATTGTTTTCATATTAAGAGAATATACACTTTGAAATAAAATAGGTAGAAATAGAAGCTATGTTATTAATTTTACCAAAAGTTCTTCCTGAAGTTTTTCTGCCTTCTCTTTGTAACTGGCAAGTTCTTCTTTAGTAGCAGCAGACTCTGCTCTAACAGTCTCAAGCTGACCAAAAAGTCCATTTTCTTCATTGGTATGAAACAGCTCAGCAGTTGTCTAAATGGTAGTGGAAAACACAAACATGTCATTTTCAAAAAATAAAGCCAAATTCAAGGTACTTGAATATTTCAATAAAGCTTTTTCAGGAACAACTGCCTATCAGATTAAAGGGGTTAAATAGACCCATGTTCTTTCAACAAATAGGGAAACTCTTCAGAACCATCAATTTATATTCTTGAGTCAGTACACACACACACACACACACACACAAAGAATGATTTTTCTGGGAATGAAAGGTAAATCAGGTCATTAGAATATATCCTAAAAAATTTTATAATTAATGAAACAGTTTCAGTTATCTATTCAAAAATTTTTCATATTTATATCACTCTCCTCAAAAGATATGAGGTGGTTTGGTAAGATAGTTCTTAGATACTAAGAAATAATAAAATCTTACTAAGATATTTTAATCATATGGTAAGTCACATTACTGTTTTAAATATTATTTACAGTAATTTATATAGTTTCAGTTAGCTAGAAGGAAAAAGCCTAGTAAATGGAAAGAATCACTACTCTTTGACAAATAAATATTCATAGGAACCTAATATATCAGTTAATTTCTGGTGTTCAGATAAGACTACACAGTACTCAAAATTACAAATATATAAAGTGAGAATCTGAAAATTAAAGTCCTTCCACATCTGTCCTATGCTAATACCTACGCCTTCAGAACTTTACATAAACAGACTTTCAGAGAAGAAAGGATGAAATCTAACAGGTATAGAATCTGTAAAAGCAAATGATTTATCACTCATACATTAATGCACTAGAACACTAATATATTCTGATATTTTTCATTGTGTAAAAGGAATGATAACACTTACCATGCATATTGGAAGAAAGAGAGAAAAAATCCACACAAGTTCCAGAGGACATTTGCTATCCTTAACATTTCCACGTTTCTTGGGACTGCTCTACTTATGACTGCTCATAATGACTATGGCAGTAAAATAAATACTGTGATTTTAAAACTATACAAAATACAGTTTGTATCCATTATTCTAGTGATAATAATATGACCATACAGAATGGTCATTTTTTAAAAATAAAAACCCTTTATATATGGAGTTGCTAGATATAAAGAGCATTGTTTGAATTTAATAAGTTAGCAGTAAGTTTAAGGAAAAGGGAAAAGAGTTTCTTAAGGTATTTAAGTGAAAAAGATCAAATACAAACTAACCTTGAGAATTTCAAAGTCTCCTGGAGGGCTTCTTTCCCTTTCTTTGCTTCCCTGTTTTTTCTCATTGTCCTCCAATAGCTTCTGCAGTTCTAGTAGCTTCTTTTCTTTTTCCAGAGCATTTTTTTCTGCAATTTCTATCTGTTCTTTTTGTAAAATCAAACTAGTCTGCATTTCAACCACCTGGCTTTCTAATTCTGATATTCTCAAGGTCAGTGCTGACACATTTGACTCCATTTCATTTTCTGTTAGTTGAGGCAAATTCTGTATATTCGTTCTTTCAGGTTTTGATGAAGTTGATTGTTTATCTTGCCAGAATTTTGCATATTCTTTAACTGCTTCAAGTTGGACTTGACTCACAAGAGCAGCGGCAACTTTTTCCTCAAGTGTATTCTGTAGGTTTACAATCTTGTTTTCCAGCACTTCTTTTTCAGACTGGCCTTGCTCCTGCATGTCCTTCATCTGTTTACGACACTGGGTAAGTTCTAAGTCCTTTGCGCTCACAGTGCTCTCGAGCTGTAGCACCTTTGTTTCCAAGCTGCTTATGGAAACTTTGCTGTTTTCTTCAAAAGAACTGAGGTAAGTCTGATTTTCTAGGGGCTGAAGAGCGTCCTCAGGAAGGACTACCTCTAGTCCTGGTTTGTTTTTGTTCAGGTCATCTATGGCCAAGTTAACACTTTTCCCTGGTATGCTATGGATTTTTTCAATTTCTTCACGTTCTCTCTTTAAGTTGTATAATTCTTCTGTTAGTTGGTTCATTTTTAAATTGGTTTCTTTAAGTGCATTTTTTGTCAAGGCCATTTCTTCATTAGTGTTTTCTACTTGCTGTTCCAAAGCCAATTTTTCAGCTGTTACCATATCCAACTGATGTTTTAAACTATCTGCTTCTTCTGGGAGAGAATTAGCAACCACTGATGTCTTTTGTTCAATATTTGCCAATTCCTGTTGAAGTTTTTCAATCACTTCATTCAGCTGCTCGATTTCTTCTTCTCTATTTTTCTTCACACGTTCTTGATCACTCAACAAACATTCTATCTGGGTTTCAAGATCCCTTATAAGTTCATTTTTTTCTTCAATAACCTATCAGTTAACAAAAAAGCAACATATGTAATAACTATGTATTTATATTTGGGGAATTTTATTTTATTAAGGCAATATCTTATTAAAGTGTTGATCATATACACAAAAATACTTCTCAGAAATACTAAATTTTAATATAGACCACAAGTCTTACATCATACCAAAAATGACCTTACTTAGAACTTCTTTCAGAAAATTATTAAATATAGAGTAATTTATGCATTTAATAGCTGATTTCCTGAAAGTAAAATAGTCAGTATCAATATATTCTAATTGAAAAGGATGAAAAGTATTAAAATAAAAGTCTATAACAGATAGTGCTTAAATATCACTATCTTATTTAAAAACTCAAACATAATAGAAGAATTTTGAAGTTTTTAATATTTCAGTTAGAATGATAGGATGAAATCTGAGGTATCAGAGACTATGAAACATCAAAAATGTTTGACAATATTAGGAATGGATACAAATACACATAGCTTGTTAAACTAAGATGTCTTAATAAATCAAAATTAATGGATAAAAGAGAATTAGGTTTTATTTGGTTTTTACATTAAAAAATAAACTGAAAAATAACTATTTTGCCCTTTAAAATTCTAGCTTAACCACTATGAAAAACAGTATGGAGGTTCCTTAAAAAAAGGAAAACAGAATATGATCCAGCAATTCCATTCCTGGGCATATATCCAGAAAAGGCAAGAAGTCTAATTTGAAAAGATACACACACCCCAATGTTCACAGCAACACAAATGACTATACATAAAAAAGATAAGCATGAAAGGTTAACTGTATAAGCAAGGAACTCTGTTTAATATCTTGTAATAACTTATAATGGAAAATAATCTGGAGAAAACTAGATCCGTTTGCTGTACACCTGAAATTAACACCATAGTGTAAATCAACTACTTCAATAAAAATAAAATTCTAATTTAAATAGTTTCATATAGTAATTTTAAATTAGTGTACCTTGTTATCTGTCGTCATTTTAAGTTGATGCTGAAGTTTCATAATTTGCTCATTCAATCGGTCAATTTCTACCTCTTTTTCTTGCATTATTTGAGCAAATTTCCCAAACAGTACATGTTGATCCTGAGTAGAGATAGCATCAGATTCCTTTATGATAAATCCCAGTTTCTCCATTTCATCCTAGGAACAAAGATAACCATCCCAGTTGGATAGAGCATTACATGTGATCTTTAGACCATTCTGTCAATTAACTCTTACCAAGCTACAGCACCCAAAATGTTCAAAGCTACTATATAATTATTGTAAATCAATAAATTTTAAAATGTTTTGATACAGGTCTCCAAAATTTTTCATATGTTGGGTTGAACATAAACTCTATGCAAATCCATTTGCAGCTATTATTCCTCTGTTAAGCATTATGTAGCAGCTGGATTTAGCAAATGCTTAATACTTATGACTATACAAGACAAAAACAATGAATTATTTAGAGGCAAAGTTTTCCTTGAGCAATTACCTTAAATAATTTGTTTTCTTGTTCAAGTTCTTGTAGGCGGGTAGTAGATTCCTTTTTCTGTATTTCTAACTGCATATGTAGCTGCTGGACTTCTTCATTCTTATTTTCCAGTTCTTCTCTGAACTGTTCTAACTGCTCTTCTAAGTTTGTGATCTTTGATATCAAAATTATCAAAGGGAGAGAGAAAAATACTGTTCATATAGATGTTTATTTGTCAAGAGAGAATGAAGACTGCTGGATTAAGCTCTACAGGATGCATGCTTAAAACAGGTGAGCCATGAAAATAAAGGAAAGGGGTTTCTCTAAGCCAGATATAACTGCGTGGTTTCCAGACATTTTCAAACTAAACACTTTAAAACTATCCTTCCCAGAGGAAGGCTATAAGGAGCCATTTCCTACCAAATATTATCTCCTGATAAAGCATAAAAGAGTTATGAGAGGAAGGGAAAGAATCCACATTTTAAATCTTATTTTATGTTAAATTAACTGCTATCAAAAAGGCTCAAGAAAGCTGTAGAATTAAGTCAGTTATTTTAGCCACCAAATGAGACTAACTCAATTCAGTCCATATTAATACTTAACCCCATAAAAGGTTTGGCAGCCACATGCCTTATTTGGGCAGAAGGGAGCAGAGGCAGACTCTAAGACCAAGAGATACTTAGGTCTGACACACAGAAACTTACAGAGTAAGTTAGTAAACCATTTTAGGAGAATAACTAGAGTGTTCCTATGTATAAGACAACTGAATTCAGCTCTGAGCACAGATTATCACTAATGGTAAAGCAATTGCTCTTTGATAGTTATATAGAGATTGAAACTAATGGTGAATAGTAACAGCTATTTATATTTTAAAAATTGGGCTTGCTTGAGGACAGGAACAGTTGTTTACCCCAATGCTTTGCAAGTTCTTCTACATTTTTAATGAATGGATTTTCAAATGCTTATTTATCTAATGATCAAAACTGCTGCATTAAGACCAACCTAAGATACAAGGGCAGCATTTAGTGGCAGCTGGCCCAAAGAATACTTATAAATCATTCATCATCTTAGAACTTGAAAGGGGGCACATTCTGATTACACACCAACATGTAGTCAGAGGAGGAGGAAATGGCAACCACTCCAGTATTCTTGCCTGGAGAATTCCATGGACAGAGGAGCCTCTAAGGCTACAGTTCATGGGGTAACAAAGGGTCGGACACGACAGAGTGACTGAGTACACGTAGTCAGAATTATATCTTAGCATTAGCAAAGCAAAGACCTTCAAAATCATTTAACCTAATATTTCTGTAACAGAAATCATATTTATATTAGTAATAAATAGCCATCATTTATAGCTTCCCTGATGACTCAGATGGTAAAGAATCTGCCTGCAATGCAGGAGACTCAGGTTCGATTTCTGGGCCAGGAAGATCCCCTGAAGAAAGGAATGGAAACCCACTCCATATTCTTGCTTGGAGAATTCCATGGACAGAAGCCCGTGGGGTTGCAAAGAGTTGGACATGACCAAGCAACTAACACTTACAGGCAACTCACTGTTAAGACACTGCATGATATGCTTTATATGTATTATTCTTTAAAAGCCCTGTAATGACTCAGACATGACTGAGTGACTTCACTTGCACTTTTCACTTTCATGCATTGGAGAAGGAAATGGCAACCCACTCCAGTGTTCTTGCCTGGAGAATCCCAGGGACGGGGGAGCCTGGTGGGCTGCCGTCTGTGGGGTCCCACAGAGTTGGACACGACTGAAGCGACTTAGCAGCAGCAGTAGCAATGACTTTATACATCTTTACTAGAATTATCTCCATTTCAGAGATGAGGAAGGGAGTCACTGAGACAGGAGTCCCTTGTTCTGCAGTCACAAGGCTAGTATGTGGAAGTCACTTTTGAACCTCAGGAGTTTACCTCTGGAACCTGACATTCTTAACTATTATTTATCCTACTTCTAATAACTAATGTCTAAGACTTACATTTAAATAATTTTCTTTAATACTGGTATTAAGCTCAGTAATAACACCTGAAATATAGTTATTAGCTGCACACGTATAATTATCAGGTTAGTCTCCTGAAAATTGTGATGATTATATCTTCTTCAAAGTTACCTAATAGATTACATTTATACTTCTTCTATCTTCTATGACTACTTTTGGTGACAAGGTATTATTTCAACACATACATAGATATTTAAGCTCAAAATTGCTGCCCTTGCCTGTCTCACCTCACACTTATTTTCTTTTTTGATAAAACAGGTTATGGTCAAATTCTTAGCCTTAATATTCAAAGTGTAGTCCCGGGAGGAGAACTAGCATCACATGGGAACATGTTTGAAGCACAGATTCTCAAGCCTCACCCTGGGCCTACTGAATCAGTCTTCATTTTAAAACGATCCCTAAGGGGATTCATAGCGCATTCAAGTTTCAGAAGCACTCATCTAAAGCACTAACATTCCCATCATAAGCAGCTGAACTTGAGGCATCAAAACAGAGACTTCAATTCCCAAAATGACACGGTGAGGCATTCTTTCCTCTTCACAGCCAGACTTCAGTTTTGGTCCCTGGCTGTCTTATTACTGAGGCTATGATAACCAAGAACCAGAAAAATATTATTAAGGTTTAAAAATAGAATGGCAGCTTTTTGGTTTAACCTTGTTTAATTTAGCTACCAAATGATATCTAGATTGTCTGGATTACATTAATTAGCACCTATTTGTGTTTTAAGAATTTTTTCTTTCAAATGTGTACACACACACTGGCTTCAAATGTGTACACACACACACGGGCTACATGCACACACACACACACACCACACACGTGCTTCCCAGGCGTCACTAGTGGTAAAGAACCCTCCTGCCAATGCAGGAGACATAAGAGATACAGGTTAGATCCCTGGGTCTGGAAGATCTCCTGGAGAGGGCATGGCAACCGACTCCAGTATTCTTGCATGGAGAATCCTATGGACAGAGGAGTCTGGTGGGCTACAGTCCACGGGATCACAGAGTCGGACACGACTGAAGCAACTTACCACAGTCCAGCACATACATACATATATATATCCTAATTAGACAGAAGATTCCTTGAGATTGGTGCTGGTTTTAAAATTGGACAGTGGTGCTCTACACATGGCAATTCAACAAATACTGAATGACTGTTTATGATAATTTCTCATCAGCAAGGCAAAACATGCCTGGATGTTTTGGCAGTAAAGCATCACAAAGCTCCAGAATGAGAGAAATTGAGGAGGAATTCTTGTTCAGCTACTTACTGTGTGACCATGAGCAAGTTCCTTAACGTTTATTAAGATCTGGTTTACTCAATAAAGTGGAAACACCAAAAGAACCTATCCTCAGGGAGAGTTTAAGGTTAAGGACACAAGGCATTAATTAAAATACTGACCACGTTCTAGCACAGACCTCAACAAAGTTAACTATTATTATTTATTATTGTCATTTGTAAGTTCGATCTCATTGCTGCTGCTGCTAAGTCGCTCTACTTAAAACCTATCCTATTGAAAGCATCTTTTTCTTAAAGAAACTCTTCTATTTCTCTCCACATTATTCTCCTCTTATACAGCCTGAAACCCTTATCTATCTTAAGGTTTTCTGTTCTTTCACTCTGCATTTCTAAATATTGTAATAAACTTTTTAAAAAGTTGTACACAAATTAGGCTATCAGAGTAGTGGGAGGTATCTCAAATATAACAACACATAGACATCCTACGTTTATACTGTCAGATATCTGAAAACATTTGTCTAGTGCAGGAAAGAATGCATAAGAAGTTATTTTCTTTAAAAGATATGTTTCAATTTTACATCCCTATCTTTCAGTCTCCACTTACTGAGTGACTAGGTTCTGATAGAACACTTGTCACTGTTATTCAAAATTAGTAGACCAAGTTTGTTGTTTAGTCGCTAACTTATGTCTGACTCTTTTGTGACCCCATGGACTGTCACCTGCCAGGCTCCTCTGTCCATGCGATTTCCCAGGCAAGGATACTGGAGTAGATCAAGGTTAGCTGTCAACTTAATTCTTTACTCACTCAGCAAGTCTGGCTCTGTTTCATCTGTAAAAACTGGTAGCTAGTTGATACAAGCTCTCTAAGGTCTGTTGTAATTCCAACAAATATAATTCTAAGTAGGAGACACTTATTAGATCCTTACTTCAAGAAATTAAGAGGTTAAGTAGTGTTAAATAAAATTCAAATGACAATATAAAATTTTACTATATTTAATCAATTATTTCTGCCTTGTAACCAGTTTTGGAGTCCCATTTTTTAGAAAGCAGATCATCTATTTGATTATTTAGTGTAAGAGAAATCTTTAAATGTTAATTTTTTTTGAAGCACACATTAACAAAAGTGATTATATGTCCACAAAAGTGTCCCCAGTCACTCACATAAAAGCCAAAAAGTAAAATAAGAATCTCTCAGATAAACATTAGTTAGTACTATGAGATAATGAGAAAATAATAATTTTCATGAAAATAATCATTTCCATCATTTATATAGATGACTTTTTTCTTCTCTAAACTACAAGTTCTCTGAGCTATAGTTTTAGGTGACATCTAAATCAATCTTCTTTTTTTCAAAGTACTCATTAACACTTATAAACTGTTTATATTCAATAAATACACATCAAATGTTCTGAGAAAATTATATGGAAAGAGATAAAAATGTAATTGAAACTTCTGAAACATTTAAAATGATATGCTATAGCTAGATAGCAAGGAACAATATGCTAGAGAAAAACTGATGATAGACAAAGGTTCAAATAATTAGGACTTGAAAATGATGGCTGTTTTAAAAGTGCATCTTCTGGTTTTCTTGGGGTAGGGGGAAGGGAGGGAGCAGAAAAACATAAAAGAACTTTATAGAATTAAGAAGATGTATATTAGTACACTGTAAAAAGTCACTACTATCTCCCAGGGAAATATAACTTTAGAAAAAACAAACTCCACAGGAAAGCAGCAGTAATTCAAAGCCCATGGCAAGGCCAGGAGGAAGATACTTCCTTGTGCCCCAACACTACTCTCTCTCTCTCCTCTCGTCTTCATTTAATTCATACCTACCAAACTGGCCACCTTTTTGTCCTCAAAACTCCCTTCTCTGTCCAGGCCATGTGTCCCCTCTTCTTCATTCCAGTTTACTCATTTAAATGTTTACTGCCTTCAACGGCAGCTTAGGCAATGAGCTAAGAAACAGTCTATATACTTTGGTTTCACACCATGAACTCCATTCTAATCAAATTAAATTTTCTAAAGTAATTCAAGCCACATTTTGTCATTAAAAATAAACTTACCTCTTTTTCCTTTCTGTCTATGGCATCTCGCTCTGCCTGCAATTGTATTTCTAGAGACAATTCTGCTTTAGCTTCTATAGCTCCAAAGTGTTTTCGGTCCTCTACCTTTAAATACATAAAAATTTTCTCAAAATTTCAGACATTAAATCCTAATTATCCATTTTAATTGGAGAAGTGTTTCTTGAATTAGAAGTAGTCTACATTAGTGAACAATCAAAAGTTACAACATTCACTCTTGAATGTACTTTATATAAATTAAAACAAGAATGCCTGACAATCTTAAAATTCATTTCTCAGGTAAAATGAAGGCTATCCCCTCATCTCCTACATTCCCAAATTTCCTTATCCTGCTTTTCTTTAGCATAATAGGAACAGATCTCACTGCTTCTTAGCCTGGGGCACGGCATCAGCCTGAACTGGTGCCTACAGCCTGAACTGGTGCCTACAGATTTTCACTTGGCTGTTATTTTAGAATCTTATTAATGCTTAAAAGGGTAATTAAGTCTTCTGGCTTAATCTTTCTTAATCAGGACCCAGTATGCAAGGGATATTTGGAGAAAAGAATAGGGTGGGAAGATTTGAGAGAATGGCATTGAAACATGTATAATATCATGTATGAAATGAGTTGTCAGTCCAGGTTTGATGCACGATACTGGATGCTTGGGGCTAGTGCACTGGGACGACCCAGAGGGATGATATGGGGAGGGAGGAGGGAGGAGGGAGGAGGGTTCAGGATGGGGAACACATGTATACCTGTGGCAGATTCATTTTGATATTTGGCAAAACTAATACAATTTGTAAAGTTAAAAAAAAAAAAAAAGAATAAACAGAAATGGTTATGATGTTAATGAAGACATACAGATACATTATGCAACAATATCAAGAGTCCTTAGGATAAAGCCTACTTGATCATGGTGTGATTCTTTTTAATGTGTTGTTGGATTCTGATTGCTAGAATTTTGTTAAGGATTTTTGCATCTATGTTCATCAGTGATATTGGCCTGTAGTTTTCTTTTTTTGTGGGATCTTTGTCAGGTTTTGGTATTAGGGTGATGGTGGCCTCATAGAATGAGTTTGGAAGTTTACCTTCCTCTGCAATTTTTTGGAAGAGTTTGAGCAGGATAGGTGTTAGCTCTTCTCTAAATTTTTGGTAGAATTCAGCTGTGAAGCCGTCTGGACCGGGGCTTTTGTTTGCTGGAAGATTTTTGATTACAGTTTCAATTTCCATGCTTGTGATGGGTCTGTTAAGATTTTCTATTTCTTCCTGGTCGAGTTTTGGAAAGTTGTACTTTTCTAAGAATTTGTCCATTTCTTCCACGTTGTCCATTTTATTGGCATATAATTGTTGACAGTAGTCTCTTATGATCCTTTGTATTTCTGTGTTGTCTGTTGTGATCTCTCCATTTTCGTTTCTAATTTTGTTGATTTGATTTTTCTCCCTTTGTTTCTTGATGAGTCTGGCTAATGGTTTGTCAATTTTATTTATCCTTTCAAAGAACCAGCTTTTGGTTTTGTTGATTTTTGCTATGGTCTCTCTTGTTTTTTTTGCATTTATTTTTGCTCTAATTTTTAAGATTTCTTTCCTTCTACTAACCCTGGAGTTCTTCATTTCTTCCTTTTCTAGTTGCTTTAGGTGTAGAGTTAGGTTATTTATTTGACTTTTTTCTTGTTTCTTGAGGTGTGCCTGTATTGCTATGAACTTTCCCCTTAGGACTGCTTTTACCGTGTCCCACAGGTTTTGGGTTGTTGTGTTTTCATTTTCATTCGTTTCTATGCAAATTTTGATTTCTTTTTTGATTTCTTCTGTGATTTGTTGGTTATTCAGCAGCGTGTTGTTCAGCCTCCATATGTTGGAATTTTTCATAGTTTTTCTCCTGTAATTGAGATCTAATCTTACTGCATTGTGGTCAGAAAAGATGCTTGGAATGATTTCTATTTTTTTGAATTTACCAAGGCTAGCTTTATGGCCTAGGATGTGATCTATCCTGGAGAAGGTTCCATGTGCGCTTGAGAAAAAGGTGAAATTCATTGTTTTGGGATGAAATGTCCTATAGATATCAATTAGGTCTAACTGGTCCATTGTATCATTTAAAGTTTGTGTTTCCTTGTTAATTTTCTGTTTAGTTGATCTATCCATAGGTGTAAGTGGGGTATTAAAGTCTCCCACTATTATTATGTTATTGTTAATTTCTCCTTTCATACTTGTTAGCATTTGTCTTACGTACTATGGTGCTCCCATGTTGGGTGCATATATATTTATAATTGTTATATCTTCTTCTTGGATTGATCCTTTGAGCATTATGTAGTGACCTTCTTTGTCTCTTTTCACAGCCTTTGTTTTAAAGTCTATTTTATCTGATATGAGTATTGCTATTCCTGCTTTCTTTTGGTCCCTATTTGCATGGAAAATCTTTTTCCATGATCAAGTGGGCTTTATCCCAGGGATGCAAGGATTCTTCAATATCCGCAAATCAATCAATGTAATACACCACATTAACAAATTGAAAAATAAAAACCATATGATTATCTCAATAGATGCAGAGAAAGCCTTTGACAAAATTCAACATCCATTTATGACAAAAACTCTCCAGAAAGCAGGAATAGAAGGAACATACCTCAACATAATAAAAGCTATATATGACAAACCCACAGCAAACATTATCCTCAGTGGTGAAAAATTGAAAGCATTTCCTCTAAAGTCAGGAACAAGACAAGGGTGCCCACTTTCACCATTACTATTCAACATAGTTTTGGAAGTTTTGGCCACAGCAATCAGAGCAGAAAAAGAAATAAAAGGAATCCAAACTGGAAAAGAAGAAGTAAAACTCTCACTATTTGCAGATGACATGATCCTCTACGTAGAAAACCCTAAAGATTCCACCAGAAAATTACTAGAAATAATCAATGACTATAGTAAAGTTGCAGGATATAAAATCAACACACAGAAATCCCTTGCATTCCTATACACTAATAATGAGAAAACAGAAAGAGAAATTAAGGAAACAATTCCATTCACCATTGCAACGGAAAGAATAAAATACTTAGGAATCTACCTAAAGAAACTAAAGACCTATATATAGAAAACTATAAAACACTGGTGAAAGAAATCAAAGAGGACACTAATAGATGGAGAAATATACCATGTTCATGGATTGGAAGAATCAATATAGTGAAAATGAGTATACTACCCAAAGCAATTTATAGATTCAACGCAATCCCTATCAAGCTACCAACAGTATTCTTCACAGAGCTAGAACAAATAATTTCACAATTTGTATGGAAATACAAAAAACCTCGAATAGACAAAGCGATCTTGAGAAAGAAGAATGGAACTGGAGGAATCAACCTACCTGACTTCAGGCTCTACTACAAAGCCACAGTTATCAAGACAGTATGGTACTGGCACAAAGACAGAAATATTGATCAATGGAATAAAATAGAAAGCCCAGAGATAAATCCACGCACATATGGACACCTTATCTTTGACAAAGGAGGCAAGAATATACAATGGATTAAAGACAATCTCTTTAACAAGTGGTGCTGGGAAATCTGGTCAACCACTTGTAAAAGAATGAAACTAGACCACTTTCTAACACCATACACAAAAATAAACTCAAAATGGATTAAAGATCTAAACGTAAGACCAGAAACTATAAAACTCCTAGAGGAGAACATAGGCAAAACACTCTCCGACATACATCACAGCAGGATCCTCTGTGACCCACCTCCCAGAATATTGGAAATAAAATCAAAAATAAACAAATGGGACCTAATTAACCTTAAAAGCTTCTGCACATCAAAGGAAACTATTAGCAAGGTGAAAAGACAGCCTTCAGAATGGGAGAAAATAATAGCAAATGAAGCAACGGACAAACAACTTATCTCAAAAATATACAAGCAACTCCTACAGCTCAACTCCAGAAAAATAAACGACCCAATCAAAAAATGGGCCAAAGAACTAAATAGACATTCTCCAAAGAAGACATACAGATGGCTAACAAACACATGAAAAGATGCTCAACATCACTCATTATCAGAGAAATGCAAATCAAAACCACTATGAGGTACCATTTCACACCAGTCAGAATGGCTGCGATCCAAAAGTCTACAAATAATGAATGATGGAGAGGGTGTGGAGAAAAGGGAACCCTCTTACACTGTTGGTGGGAATGCAAACTAGTACAGCCACTATGGAGAACAGTGTGGAGATTCCTTAAAAAACTGGAAATAGAACTGCTTTATGATCCAGCAATCCCACTGCTGGGCATACACACTGAGGAAACCAGAAGGGAAAGAGACACGTGTACCCCAATGTTCATCGCAGCACTGTTTATAATAGCCAGGACATGGAAGCAACCTAGATGTCCATCAGCAGATGAATGGATAAGAAAGCTGTGGTACTTATACACAATGGAGTATTACTCAGCCATTAAAAAGAATACATTTGAATCAGTTCTAATGAGGTGGATGAAACTGGAGCCTATTATACAGAGTGAAGTAAGCCAGAAGGAAAAACATAAATACAGTATACTAACGCATATATATGGAATTTAGAAAGATGGTAACAATAACCCAGTGTATGAGACAGCAAAAGAGACACTGATGTACAAAACAGTCTAAAGGACTCTGTGGGAGAGGGAGAGGGTGGGAAGATTTGGGAGAATGACATTGAAACATGCAAAATATCATGTAAGAAACGAGTTGCCAGTCCAGGTTTGATGCACGATACTGGATGCTTGGGGCTAGTGCACTGGGACGACCCAGAGGGATGGTATGGGGAGGGAGGAGGGAGGAGGGTTCAGGATGGGGAACACATGTATACCTGTGGCGGATTCATTTTGATATTTGGCAAAACTAATACAATTATGTAAAGTTTAAAAATAAAATAAAATTAAAAAAAAAAAACAAAACTCAACATTCAGAAAACTAAAAAAAAAAAAAGAGTCCTTAGTAATTTTTTTATGTAAATAAATATGTTCATGCAACTAAGCATAATCTGTACTAAAACACTTGATAAAATTAACCCAAAGAAAATGTCACACCTTTTGAAAAGTGTCTGCACTAACGAGTAAGGCTTGCTCCAGCTCCCTTACTCTGAACTCCAATTTCTCAATTTCTTCATTCCGCTCCTGTATATCCCTCTGAAGCTGCTCTTTAGACAGCAAAAGCTCACTGCACTTGTCCGTTTTTTCTTTCAGATGATTTGTTAACTGCTCAACCTGGAAATATAATAAGCAAAAACTGTAATGTTAAAATATGTAAGGATGTTAGTAATAAATCTATCCTCCTTTCAGATTTTTTTAGATCCTATGCTTAATTGTATTTTTGATAAGGATGGCACTATCACCTCCAACTACAGCAACGTTTTCTGAGTTGATGCTTCTAAGCAGCACTAAAGAGAAATAATATTGCTTTCACCAATTCTTTTAAGAGAGTTCTGTTAAGACTAAGGCTTTCCCTAGCTAGGAGGAAAAAATAAATGCATTTTTGAATAATGTTGAATTGCTAGCTCTAATGGCACAACCACACTAAAACCTAATAAAGAAAACAAGTTTACACAGTACTTACATTCATATGTGAGATACAATGACCTAAAAAACTTTCATGAATTATACTTTTCTTTCCACCAACGGTTTATCAACATATATAATAATACAGTGGTTCTAAAATACCATAGGGACAGAAGGGAACTGGGGACCTTTAATACAGTTACTTGGAAAAAAGCTTTTCAGCCCACACATTCCACCAGCCTAGGAGAGGGATCAGGATGCCAGGCAGTGCAAGGGATCCATGTGCCCTGAAAAAGTGATTCAGATAAGAAGCAGATGGAAGGATATAGGAAAGACCAGTAAGAGAGCTTGTGAAATTAGTTGTGCTCAAATGGAGAAAGCTTATTAAAAAAAGAAATATGATGGTAAGAAAAAAGAAACTCTACCTTATTTCAGTGAGATTCTTAGAGGAAATTATCTAAAAATGGCACTTCTTCCTTAAAACATTAAAAGAAATGCTAGCTTACCTACAATTAGAGGTTGAGAAAGGATAGTAATAAAGCCTGAGGAGAAGCCTGAACAACCAAGGCTGGACTAAGACTTGAAGTAAGGTTAAAGGAGAATAAAGCAGGCAGAGCAAAATGGCACAGTGTACTGGTAACAGCTAGATGCTTCTTTCTTTTTTTTTTGGTCCTGAGAAAATCAGAAGCTAGAGAATCAGATCTGGCTAAATAAGAAGAAAACAAATGGATCACAATGTTTTGGAAGAAAATCAAACACATACTTTTTGTTAGTTTCCTAACTTAGTTTCCTAAAGTTTTATGAATGAGGCAAATTACCCTTTTTAATAATAAGGAAACAAATAGTAGGAAATGACTAAGTTCTAGAGCTTAAATATTCTTTTCAGATTCAACAAACACACAGCTATTTTTCAAAATCTAGAATATGTCAGGAACACGATGAATGACTATGAACTGTGGGGACTGCTAACTTTTCTACTGCTCCAGTAGATAACGCTTTTCTACATCAGATTCCTTATGGTTTTTTGTTTTTAAAGATACCTTTTGTTAAATAAGACTGTAGATAACATTTTACGACAATGAGTTATAGGTATTTTATACTTCTTTGGTATCTTTACCTTCTCATATTGAAGTAATATTTAAGTTTCTGATTTTGAAAACTGATATACAATAGAAAGACTTCAAGTTTTTTAAGATATGAATCTTACTTTATATATAATATACAAATTAACGTACGGAAGACAGTATCAATAAAAACATTACCTCTCTAGTTTGGTGTTCACTGACAGGCTGGAATCGAGGCACGACCTTAAGTTGTTGTTCTAGTTTCTGTATTTCCTGTTGGAATACATCTCTCTCGTGTTCTCTATCGACAGCTTGCTCCTAAAGTTTAATAATGATAGTAACTGAAGAAATAACATTTATTGACGTTATTATTTCCCTTACTTCCCTTTAATTGTAGGCACAGTTGCCTGTTTGAAGATGAACGACTGATGATCACAGAAATGCTCCAAACCAAAAAGGTTTAAAAAGATAACACTTGTTGCATGGTACATAGCCTAGTAGGGCTCTTGTATGATACATAACCCATGGCTCTTCAGCAAAAATGCAAGCACTTAAATGTTATCTGAAGCACAACACTTTTTACAATTCAAGTAATGTTAAATACAAAATGAAATTAAAATGGTCTCCTTAAAATGAATTTACTTTTTTGGAACAAAGGAGGACTCCCAATATTTAGGCAAAATAAGTAGAACAAATTGTGTTGTAGTTACATTTTTTTCATTTTAATATAGGTTTTTTAAAATACCTAAAATTACAAAGTATTTTAGAATCTGATTCTCTGATCTGTGAAGATAACATAAGACTTAATGAAACTCCAAAGAAGAAAATCCACATGAAATTAGAGATTTAACATCTTTTTTGGAAGACAGTAATGACAGCATAAAACAGCTGCAGTTCTTTGCTTCCAGGGCACACTGTTACTCGTGTGTATACGTTTTATGGGTGAAATGGTGGACAGTTAGCTCTTAGGATCCTTACTTGGTCTGACTACTGGTTCAGAAAAAGGCTAGGACAAGTTTCTTAACTATGAATCTGGAAAGGCTAACTGGTAGGGCTTATTCGTAATCTGTTGGTACTGCTTTTAATTCTAAAAGCTGCATAATAAAAATTTTTAAGTAATACTTTTTAATGAATTAGATGACACAGATAAAAATAGTAGAATTTAAGTCTTTTCATAATTTAAAATCCACAACATAGAACAGTAGCAAGTAGCATTCCCATGAAAAAGTTATTAAAGTTGAGAATACTTACATCTAAAAATTTTCTCATTTTTTCTAACTGCTTTTCCAGTGCTTGGTTTTGTTGCCTTAAATCCATTAGTTCAGCATTTTTCTCCTGTTCCAGTTCTATAAATCTACTGACTTGCTCTTCGACGTCCATTTCTAGAGCTTTCACTTGTTTTTGAAGGTCATCACGCACTTTTTCAGCTTGACACTGTACCTCTAGTTTTTCCTTCATCAGTTTTTCTGTCTCCTGTAGTAATTCTGTTCATGAATGCAAAAACATACTACATTAAGTCACAATTAATGATGTTATGATAAGGAAATCACCCATAACTGTGTTCAGATTTTAACTTCATGAAGTTAAGGGGCTGAGTTTCATTTCAAAAACATGTGAAAAAGGAAAATACTTATGTGAAAATATCAAAATAACACATTCCGATATAAGTAAGCAAGCTAGTATCAATAAAATCATACAGAATTAACAAAAAGAATTATGTCCTATCACTAAAAACAATAAAAGAACACAGCAAATGACCCCCTCAAAGTCCACTTTCACTACAAGGAAACGAGCAAAATCTAACCAAATGCAAGCACAGAAATAACTCACCTCAGGCGAAAGTCAATCCATTCCAAACCTGTAAAGTCATTTTTATATGCATACACAACACACACGAAAATCAAATACTGTAAATCTTTAACCAAGGTAAGTAAGAGTTACAGAAAAGAAACATAACCAGAATCAGAATTTCCTGTTAGTCTTTCTCCTTATTTGATCCACATTCCTGAGTTAGTCTTACACGTTCACATGTATGTGTATCAAGGGAAAACTGACAAGTATGAGAGGCAGTGTGGTGCTTAAGCGCAAAGACTGTGGGTTAACATCCTAACTCTACCACTTCTGACATTTAATATGATGTCCTTCAATTTCCTTGTATGTCAAATGGGAGTTAATAACAGTACTGACCTCTGAGTTATTTCCCCACAATAAGTTAATTTATAATATATCAAATAAGTTAATATATCAATGTGTGAAAAATAGTGCCTACACTATGTAAGGACTACATATACATATAAGTTTTAGCTATTATTAGTCATACAATAATAAATTTTATACAGCAAAGTAAAACAATTGTCTAATGAAGAAAATGGAATGACTGTAACTCCAGAGTCTTTACACTAACTGGTCTGTCGACACTGTACTCAGGATTAAGAATCTACAGAAAGCAGCTTTCCTTTTAAAAAACGCTGATTTAGATGTTAATACAAAAGTAATCAACCAGAAAGTCTCTTCACTAAATTTCACTGATCTTGTTGATACCATCATCTTAGATACTGATTTAGAAAAGAGTATTGTAAAAAGGCATAGGTTGTAAGAACTTAATATATTCGTTAAAGAAAATAACTTTTAATTTATATTATATTGCCTACCACTATTTCATCCATTTTCTTGAAAAAACTGAAATAGTCTTAAGCTCTGTGGGAATAATATGATGATGGTCACTATGAATCTCAGTTTTTAATTCCAAATTTTTATTGTAAGAAAAGTTTTTTTTGTTGTTAGAAAAACTTGTAAGTATAAAACACAGCAGCAAAATTAGAGATATATTAGTTGACTGAAAAATCCAAGGGTCACCCAATGGCCATGCAACTGTGTAAACACACCTGCTCCAGGCGCTGCATCGACTGCAGCATCTACTAGTCCTATTAGGAAAAAACACACACACATACAACAAAACATGGTGATTTACATGTCAGCTATTTCCTAAAACACAGTAATATATACACACACACAAAACAACTAGGAGTAAAAGCTGAACATACTGTCACAGGTTACATTTTGAGACGTATTCAAATTCCTTGAATATTGTACATGCATGATAAACACACTTTGCACATGAAAAAGGACAACCCTAAACCTGTGTTAAACAAATCTGAGCAACCAGAAAAGTTTTACCATATTATAAAAATGTATGTTGTATCTCTAAATTGATAAAATTTAATTAGTAAAACTAAACATTTATAATTCTAACTGTATGTATAATAAAGATGAAAGTGAAAGTCACTCAGCTGTGTCCGACTCTTTGCGACCCCATGGACTATAATACAGCCCATGGAATTCTCCAGGCCAGAATACTGGAGTGGGTAGCCATCCCTTCTCCCAATCCAGGAATCGAACTGGGGTCTCCTGCATTGCAGGCAGAGTCTTTACCAACTGAGCTACCAAGGAAGCCATAATATAAAGGTGAAAGGATATGACTAAAAGGATTTAAAGTTCCACTGTTACAAAGACTGACACCTATTTTTTAAACCACTAATTTACCTAATTTCTCATTTAAGAAAAGATTAGAGGTTATCAGTAAACTTATTTATTCTTTGACCTCCTGCTTATATTCAACTAAATGTCAGCCTGCTTCTAATAGCCTTTTCAATCTGTTATCTTGCAGGGTGAAATCCACCCCACCCTGCTCACAACTAGTGCCAGATCAGTGCTCTTAGTTAGTTAATCCAGGTGTACATTTTGCTGCCTTTCTGCAATTAAAAGAACTAAATCTCATACAACTTAAAAAAAAATCCTGCTTCATTATATCCAGCGTTCTCTTTAGGCAGAGGTTTGAGGAAATACAAAGAATTATCATTCCTGTTATCATATGCCAAAGGAAAAAGAAGGAAAAAACCAAACCTGATTCCACATGGTTGGCTAATAAGACAATTACCAGTAAGGTAGATTTTCTTATTATTTTTCAATCCTTATATAAAGCATAAATCATGGCACTGAAAGGGGAAAAAGAAGTCATGTTGAACTTTTAAGGAACATTTCACATGAAGTCGAGAGATACATACGCTGCTCAGCAGGGCCCGCCCCTGCTTTCATAGCCTCCTTCTGCCGCGACAGTAATTCTCTTTCTTCTTGGATCTGCTGTTGCTCTGCTTCTAGTTCTTGTAATCTACTACCTGCACATAACAACTCCTGCTCAAGACGATCTATTATATCAGTTTTTTCCTGAATTTGCCTTTCAAAAAGTGTTTTCTCATCTGCATAGCCATCAATGACACCTATAAATAAAATTAACAAGGAATGCAGTTATTATTTCAAATTTTGCTATTACATATTTATATTAAAAAAAGGTGTACTGTCAGCAAATTTCAAATCATTTCAAAAAAAAAAATAAATCATTTCACCTTTTAAAAACCTTAAATCAATTTGCTGCTGATGATAGTAGCAACTATAATATGTTCAATACAGTATTCTTATTAGCCATTGTGTTTAAATATGAAATTTCTCTGAATTTTCTATTACTTGTTATGCTAATTTATCACATCATGTTGGTGTAACATATTTTATTAAAGAGATAGGTTCCTGGAAAGCTTAATATAAATCAAATGCCTGTGAACTGAATCACATTTTAAATATACTAGAGAAAGTTGACACTTAAAGTGATTCTAGAAGCCTACCACCCACAATAGCATGGTATGATATAAATAGCGTGGGGCTTCAGAGGCTTAAAGCCTGGAATCAGCATTTAAAGGTGACTTCGAACAATTTATTAGTATCTCTGTTCCAGTTCCCTCATCTTTAAATGAAAAGAGCTGTCTTAGGATGGAGGGATTATGGTAACAACTCACCATCATTCACTTTTGTATTTTGTATAATTTTAAATACTTTCATATAATTCTATTAAGTACTTTCATAATTAAAAACTATATATAGTTTTAAAAGCTGCTTAGAGGAATTTTGAAGACAAGCTACAACTATTTTTCAGTGGTCATTTGAAATTAAAAGTAGATTGCTGGTTTCCAAACTTGGCTTGCACCAAAATCTATTTTTAGACTTGAAATTTCTCCATCCTCAATAACAACAGCAGGGTACTCACCCTCGGCCTTACTGAGCTCCACAGCCAGCTGTTCTCTGGCCCTGGACTCCTCATGAAGGCGCTCTCGCAACTCGTCTTGGCACTTAAGGGACTCAGTCACTTCTTGTTTCTGTCTAAATGACTCACGCATCAATTCTGTCTGTGTAACTTTTGCATGTTCCAGCTAAACAAAGAGGGAAAGTATATGAAGGAAGACAGAGTGTTAAGAATCTCAGTGCCATTCTCTATTAAAGCTTTTAAAAAATTTTTTAATGAAAATAAAGATATACTGTTGAACTGTAGTCATTTAATATTTCTAGTGCATGCTAATATTAGTAGATAGCGCAGTTCAGTAGACACATTAGCTGTGCACAAGAAATGTATACAGAGATATATTCTAACTTTACTCAACAGAAATAATTGCTTCTTACTGTTAGTACCTGCTTTCTCTGTTTTTACTGAAACAACTATAAGGGGGAAAATTGAGCTCAAGTGTTTCTAGTACTTAATATTAACATTATTAAATTTAAAAAAATTTACCACAGCATTTTAAAATTTACCATAGAAAATAGATTTTAGAGTTACTAAACAAGGCTTTTGGTGGTAACTTTTCATTGTTGGATAAATGAGTATCCAACCAGCGTGGAACTAGTCTTGTTTTAAATTTTATCATTCATAACTTATTTGAAAATAATATGAACATACATTTAAGAGTCATAATGGGAAATTAAATACATTTTAATCACAAAATATTTTCTAAAATATCTCTAGTAATATGCTATTACCTCAACAAAGATAAAATTCATATATATATTTTTTTACTTTTGACTGGCAAAAGATTACTTTCCTTTAATGTGGATAACCAGTACATATTAATTTTTAATATTAAAAAGTGGCCATAAAACATGAACTATTTATATACAGCATGCTTCTGCACTTATAGTCAGAGTCAATATTTTAAAAATAAATCAACTGCTTCCCCATGTAATTTTTTTCTGTACATTATAAAATGGCTGCCTGGTAAATACATGAATCTCCAAGAGTTCACAGCTCTAACTAACTAGGATATGAGTTTTTTCCTTCTTCAAATTTACTATACAAATACAATACACTTACAACAAAATAAATACTTCCTTTAGAAAAAAATTTAAAGTTTGTGTCTATATTCTATCTCTTGACAAGGTATAAAATTTCATTAAAATGCATGTAAATATTACAGTAAAGCCTACAAGAAATATTAGGAACTTCAGTTTTACAAAGCAAAACAAAAAGTTGGCAGGGACTCAAATGCAGTAGATCTAGCAAACAAACTTCACTTATTATGGCAGAGAGCACCAATACCCTACTGGAATAAGAGAGTCTTTCAAATATTTATGTAAACATTGTAAATGTTAAAAAATCTCTTCTATCTAGGTAAGGTACAGTTTATTCCTAATATTTATACAATACCTACACCTAATAATGTGAAATATATAAAAATATCATATTCAATATTCTCAAATAATAATTTAAAACCTACATTAGAAATACTTATAAACAATCAGTAAATATTTTGTCACTCTAATATATAAAAGCTTCAGGGGAGGTAACGAAACTATTCTGAAAGCATCTGAAATATAAGGTAGTACATCGTTAAAGCCATGAAAGTCATTAAAAGGGCTGAATAACTTGGAGTAAATCATTCACAACATTTAAAAGTCAAATGAACCTGAAAGGCTAACTATGCTAAATACCCTGAACACTGTTAATAATATACATTTCACATAAAAAGTAGAAAAAGGTATTTTTTCACAGGATTAGTAGGCATATTAAATATAAGTTTCTTAGGCAGTTAGCAAAAAAACCTGAAATTAGAATCCAGGCTTTCTTTTTTCGTTTCTGGAACTAGAGCCATTATGCCAAACGATTGGCTCAATGACAATTCACTTAGCTATTTTAGGTATGAGAATGCCTATTCCCTCAAATACAACCAGCCTGCTTTTACTAAAGATTGGCATCATAAATACAGAGAAGTTAAGATTCTTAAGGACAAGCAGGATCTCTTTAAATAGCTTGTCTGGCGTGGCAGAACTGAAATATTATCTCATTTAGCTTTATGTAATTAAACACATTGCCAAGTTGGGGCTTGTGGACGAAATTTTGCCCTTCAATACATTAATCATTACAGGATGAATGAACCACACAACAGGAAAAGAAGATTCTATTCCATTTACCCTTACCAAAGACATTTAAAGTTCATTTCTCATTATAGCTTTTTTCACTAAATATATAAAAAACTGAAAGCATAAAACTATAAAAAAACCAAATTTTTATACTTACTGAATAAGGAGGGGTAGGCAGGGAAATTTTAGAAATAAGCTTTAATATGTGCCCATTTCTTTTATGAATAATATGAAAAATAGAAGTATTAATAATTACGGAGTTATTTTCATCCAAATGTTCACACAGAGGAAAAGGATGTGGTAATGGTACACGGGATTCAACCTCATAAATGTCTTCATCTTGTTCTTCCAACCACGAATCACTAAGTTTGACAGTTGCCAAATAGGTCTTGTACGAATCCATTCTAGAAGTTGTAGCCGCTAATTTTCCTCATTTGCTTTACCAGTTTTCCACTACACTAAAAAGTTCTGTTTACTTTATAAAGATATACCATAGCAGTATGAAAAATTTTCTTTTGCACTATCAAATAAACATAAAAATTAATTCATACAACTAAACAACAAAAGAAAAAAAACCCCACAAATAAGAAAAATTAGGTCCCCACCAGTCTTCAGCAAGACAAAACAAAGAAACCAGAACAAAATAAAAACAAAAAACAAAACTAAAAGCAAGTAAACATGTTTTAAATTAGAATAATGACTAAAATGTTGAAGAATGAAAGAATGAAAATATAAATATCTAATTAGCTAAGCAATAAAACTGCTCTCGCTATCAAATATGTCTGTGGAAGTAAAAGCCTTCCAAGTAAAACCTGGCAGGGAAAGTCAAGTTTGAAGTCTCCATAGCAGCAGCCTTAAGAATCGCAGTTGCAAAATTATTTCCCTTGTTCTTGCTGCTTCATTCAATGCTCTTCTGAACTGAGCTATTCAAACAGCCTCTCATGCTGAGCCAAAGGATTCTAGTCAGTGTCCCCTGAGGAAAGGTCAGAACACAGGGTGTGGTTTAATGCCTGTACCTATAGGTACACTGACAGGTGGAATCTGAATTAACACACCCACAAAAAAGCCTGCCTAACAGGATCCAAGTTCCACGTCAGAGCTCTGAAAAGGATATTTAGATAGTTTATAATGCTTCTAAGATAAGCTAGTGTTTTTCCATTCCATTAAAACATGTTTTAATTTAAAAATGTAAACTCAAAAAGGTCTGAATCCACATTATCAATCAGTTCTTCAACTATACCCAATAATTGTAACTCTTTCTGGAAAACTAAGTATTTCCTTTTGATATTTCCTTAAAATAACACCCATTCTTTTGAGCAGTCATTAAAACTAAATATAGATGGTTCGGTTATAACCTATTTCTACACTGAATTATTTACAGAGTAGTTGTTAAGGAAAAAAAAAACACCTCTTTTTAAAGCTGCATTGTATAATATACAATAGCTGATAATTATACCACTTAACCTACACTATGAACTCTGACTAAGACTTAAGAGCACAAGTTGTATATAATGGCCCTCTGGTACCTTGAGAAACCTCGACAATAGTGAATAAACCAGTTACTCAGAATTTGAAAAGCTGAACAACATGAAAGTTGTTTTAAATAAATGAAAAATCTTTCACTGTGGTGACTTTTCTCTACCCAGTAATTAAATATCCTTAACTCACAAAATCTTATCTGCTATGGGAAAATCCCACACTACACCAAGCCTATCAACAAAAACCCATTTTTATGGCCACTTTCACTACACAAAATATCTTCAGAGGAGTCAATACCCAAATCCTTCACAGTTTGTTAATAATAGGAGAGAGAAAATGACATTTTTTACTGAAAGCTCAGAATCTATAGCAATATGGTTTGGGATGGTGGAAGAGCATTGCTGTCTAGAATTCCAGACAGTTCGGTTCAGATCAGTCACTCAGTCGTGTCCATTCTTTGTGACTCCATGAACCGCAGCACACCAGGCCTTCCTGTCCATCACCAACTCCCGGAGTCCACCAAAACCCATGTCCGTTCAGTCGGCGATGCCATCGAACAATCTCATCCCCTTCTACTCCTGCCCTCAATCTTTCCCAGTATCAGCGTCTTTCAAATGAGTCAGCTCTTCACATGAGGTGGCCAAAGTATTGGAGTTTCGGCTTCAGCATCATTCCTTCCAAAGAACACCCAGGGCTGATTTCCTTTCGAATGGACTGGTTGGATCTCCTTGCAGTCCAAGGGACTCTCAAGAGTCCTCTCCAACACCACAGTTCAAAAGCATCAATTCTTGGGCACTCAGCTTTCTTCACAGTCCAACTCTCACATCTACACATGACCACTGGAAAAACCATAGCCTTGAATAGACGGACCTTTGTTGGCAAAGTAATGTCTCTGCTTTTGAATATGCTGTCTAGGTTGATCATAACTTTCCTTCCAAGGAGTAAGCGTCTTTTAATTTCATGGCTGTAATCACCATCTGCAGTGATTTCTGAGCCCAGAAATATAAAATTAGCCGCTGTTTCCACTGTTTCTCCATCTATTTGCCATGAAATCATGGGTCTGGATACCATGATCTTTGTGTTCTGAATGTTGAGCTTTAAGCCAACTTTTTCACTCTGCTCTTTCACTTTCGTCAAGAGGCTCTTTAGTTCTTCACATTCTGCCATCAGGGTGGTGTCATCTGAATATCTGAGGTTATTAATATTTTTAGCCGAAATCTTGATTCCAGGTTGTGCTTCTTCCAGCCCAGCGTTTCTCATGATGTACTCTGCATAGAAGTTAAATAAGTAGGGTGACAATATACAACCTTGACGGACTCCTTTTCCTTTTGGAACCAGTCTGTTGTTCCATGTCCAGTTCTAACTGTTGCTTCCTGACCTGCATACAGGTTTCTCAAGAGGCAGGTCAGGTGGTCTGGTATTCCATCTCTTTCAGAATTTTCCACAGTTTATCGTGATCCACACAGGCAAAGACTTTGGCATAGTCAATAAAGCAGAAATAGATGTTTTGCTGGGACTCTCTTGCTTTTTCGATGATCCAGCAGATGTTGGCAATTTGATGTGCCTTTTCTAAAACCAGCTTAAACATCTGGAAGTTCACAGTTCACGTATTGCTGAAGTCTGGCTTGGACAATTTTGAGCATTACTTTACTAGTGTGCGAAATGAGCACAACTGTGCGGTAGTTGGAGCATTCTTTGGCATTGGCTTACTTGGGGATTGGAATGAAAACTGACCTTTTCCAGTCCTGTGGCCATTGCTGAGTTTTCCAAATTTGCTGGCATTTTGAATGCAGCACTTTCACAGCATCATCTTTCAGGATTTGAAATAGGTCAACTGGAATTTCATCACCTCCACTAGCTTTGTTCGTAGTGATGCTTCCTAAGGCCCACTTGACTTCACATTCCAGGATGTCTGGCTCTAGGTCAGTGATCACACCATCGTGATTATCTGGGTCATGAAGATCTTTTTTTGTACAGTTTTTGTGTATTCTTGCCACCTCTTCTTATCATCTTCTGCTTCTGTTAGGTCCCTACCATTTCTGTCCTTTATTGAGCCCATGTTTGCATGAAATGTTCCCTTGGTATCTCTAATTTTCTTGAAGAGATCTCTAGTCTTCCCCATTCTATTGTTTTCCTCTATTTCTTTGCACTGATCACTGAGGAAGGCTTTCTTATGTCTCCTTGCTATTCTTTGGAACTCTGCATTCAAATGGGTATACTTTTCCTTTTCTCCTTTGCTTTTTGCTTCCCTTCTTTTCATAGCTATTTGTAAGGCTTCCTCAGACAGCCATTTTGCTGTTTTGCATTTCTTTTTCTTGGGGATGGTCTTGATTCCTATCTCCTGTACAATGTCACGAACCTCCATCCATAGTTCATCAGGCATTCTATCAGATCTAGTCCCTTAAATCTATTTCTCACTTTCACTGTATAGTCAGTCATAAGGGATTTGATTTAGGTCATACCTGAATGGTCTAGTGGTTTTCTCCACTTTCTTCAATTTCAGTCTGAATTTGGCAATAAGGAGTTCATGATCTGAGCCACAGTCAGCTCCTGGTCTTGTTTTTGCTGACTGAATAGAGCTTCTCCATCTTTGGCTACAAAGAATATAATCAATCTGATTTCGGTGTCGACCATCTGGTGATGTCCATGTGTAGAGTCTTCTCTTGTGTTGCTGGAAGAGGGTGTTTGTTATGACCAGTGCGTTCTCTTGGCAGAACTCTATTAGCCTTTGCCATGCTTTATTCTACACTCCAAGGCCAAATTTGCCTGTTACACCAGGTGTTTCTTGACTTCCTACTTTTGCATTCCAGTCCCCTATAATGAAAGGGACATCTTTTTTGGGTGTTAGTTCTAGAAGGTCTTGTAGGTCTTCTTAGAACCGTGCAACTTCAGCTTCCTCAGTGTTACTGGTCTGTCTATGCCCCCAAATGACCAGTTCCAGACGAGGTAATGACAAATTCCTATTTATTATGACTTCGTATATGAGGGTTCCAGTAAGTTTTGAGAAGACACTTTAACGTGCAGCTAAATCTGACTTTCTTGGGGCTTCAGCAGTTACAAAATCATCAATATCCTAGATTTTCAGCTTTATGAACTGGCTGGATCCTTGCTCAGCATTTCAAATACCTCTCAAAATACTCTTTCTCAGTTCTTTCTGCAAATTAAAGTTTACTTTGATAATCTGGTGTCCAATTTCTCTTATTTGAAGCAAAAAAAAAAAAAAAGACCCTGAAAGTAAGACATATCCTTTTATAAATAGAAATATTTAGGTCAAGGCAAGAACTAACTACAAAGAAAAAAGAGAAAAGCTAGGAGAAAGAAACCTCAAAAAAGCAGCAGATTAGGATGACTTAGAATGGGGTAAACAGCCCTCACAACAAGGGTACATTAACTGATGGCATAATTCATGTTCAGTAAGGTGACCCTGAAATAAAATAATTCAAATAACAGTATGTTTGTAAGAGAGTGCCAAACAGCTCTCCTCCAAACAGCATATTAACGGATGGTATATTACATATATTGATGTTCAGATAGGTTACTTGAATTGGAATAATTCAAATAATATATTCTTTTTCTTGAAATTTTAGAAAGCACAAAACACCTTTTGTAATCTAAAACAGTTCAAATAATTTTAATTATTAAGAGGCCACCCTTTTAATTTTCTAGACTAGCTCATTATTCCCTGGTTTCAGGTAATCAAGATTTGCAATATATGTTTGAAGGCTATTAATTTGTGGAACAGAGTTATGTTTAGCTTTACTTTAACTGTACAATGTCAAGCCATTTAACTTTTTTTCCCCAGAAATATTTCTCTCAACTTGTAAAAGACTTCTGTTGCTCTCCTTCGTATTTATTTTTCTAAGTTATTTAAGAGAGACTAAGTCCTGGCTACAATACCCTGACACGCACAACAGGAGCAACACCTAACAGCAAATGTATTTCAACACTTTAGTACAGCTTATTTTAAAACATAACAAAATGTTTTGTTTTTTTGTCATAACAAAATGACAAAACAAAATCTTAACAGTACTACTGTTTCATCCTCAGAAAAAGGCTCCTCTTTGGAGAAAATATAGAAACATGCACCTTAAATTCCATCGTTCTAAAAAATGATTATAAGTTCATGAGAGTTGCCTATAATAAAAATCTTTCTTTGGTAGTAAATCCCTCATCATTCATTGTTTTCTTCTAACACCGAAATGAATCTCTTGGTAAATAATGTCCTATGGCTCTAAACTACCTCTGGATTCTAGAAAAGTTTAATTGCTAAAAGACTATTTCCACAGAACAGACTGATTCCTATTTGTACTTGATCCAAAAATCAAGAATCTGAAACCACACTCTCATAGATAACTTTTCTGCAGAACCACAATGAGACTACTAAATAAAGACAAGCTTAAAGAGATTAACTTTCTAAGGGCTTGAGAGTAATCTCTCAGCACGTTTACTCCTAGTCCAACAAAAGCTATCCCAACCTGGGACTTCCCTGGTGGTCCAGTGGTTAAGACTCCATGCTCCCAAAGCAGAGGGTGCTGGTTCAATCCTGGTCAAGGAACTAAGATCCCACATGCTGCACAGCATGGCCCCAAACCAAAACCAAATCAAGACTACACTTTAACACAAATGATTAAAAACAAAAACAAAGTTATCCTAACCAATAGGAACTATAATAGGTTGAATACAAGCCTGAATATACGTACGGTAGCCTGTCTCGGGAAAAGAGAAGTGAAATCCACCCCAGAAGATATATTATTATATAGATTTGGACATACCATGGGGCAAATCACTTGTGAAATCTAATACATAAAGTAAAACATTCCTCACAGATACTATGAAATCAGACCATAAAGGTAGATATCCTGATACTTCATAAGGAAAATGATTACTTATTATTTTATTAAAGCAAGATACATCTATGGAACGTTAGTAAAAGTGAAAATGTTAGTTACTCAGGTATATCCAACTCTTTGCAACTCCATGGACTACAGCCTGCCAGCTTCCTCTGTCCATGGGATTCTCCAGGCAAGAACACTGGAGTGGGTTGCCGGGCCCTCCTCCAGGGGATCTTCCCAACCCAGGGATTGAACCCAGGTCTCCCACACTGCGGGCATATTCTTTACTGGCTGAGTCACCTGCGAACTCCATGAAACCTAGTGTACCCTCCAAACTTAAAGCTAAGTATAAGGCTTAATTACGATTTTCCAGTAAAGTTATATAAAACCAAGCCAGTTTTTTAAAAAAAAAGGAAAGAAAGAACCTCGAATATTTGAAAATATTTACTTATACTATCGGGCGTTTTCATTGAAACTCCTCCCCAACTCCAAACAAAAGCCCACAATCCCAGACAATAATATCTCTCGCCATCCTAAAGGCAGTTTAATCCCTCTGACCCAAAGGCCACGTGTTCCCCTTGTGTTCTGGATTCCGTCCTCTCCCACCCCAAGGATCTGCTTCACAAGGCCCATCCCCTCCAACCTGCACATTCAACTTTTCCATGGCTACTCAATATAAACATGAACCGTAGAAAAAGCATCCTGCCCCTTTCAACTGTTCTGTTTTCTTCACAGCCAGATGTCATGAAATTGCTATCTCTATTTCTTCAACTCCATTTCTGTAACTGGCTGAATTGTGAATTCCTCCTCTATCAATGCCACAAAACTGTTCTCCTGAAGGCCACTGATGACACCTATATTGAAATATCCAATGGACACTAAATTCTCAGCATTCATTACCTTTCCATGGTATCTGACATTTACACAAAATCACTCCTCATCTGGCTTTTAAGACACTATTCTCTAAAAACAAAACAAAACAAAGACATTATTCTCTTGATTTTCCTTGCTCATTCTCTCAATCTCTTTTGTAGATTGATATACCTTGATTCCCTTTTAAATCTCAGCACTCTACCAGCACAAAAATTTAGTTCTCCACACTCTTCAAAACCATAATTTCAAATGTCTTTAAAGGTGACGCCAACTTCTAATCTAGTCTCCCGAACTCTAGACTCTAGAGAGTATCTTTTCCCTCTATGCACTCTAAAACTGCACTCATTCTTCATTTCTTTTGTAAACCCCATCTCAGTAAATGAAATATCCTGATAACAGCCAGTCAAGGATCAGCTTGTGGTTTCTTTCCTCTTCCATTCCTTATGCCCCACATCCAACGTCACACCAATTTCTATCAAATTCAACTTCCTGCAAGCTTTGAGATCACTTCCCTCTTGCCCTAACTTGATTTCTACCCTCTTCACTTGGAGTATTTTAAGAGTCTCCTGTTTCTGCACATTCAGCCTCTCTCCTCACTCTTTTCCAGCCCATCCATCCACCACATGCTACTAGAGGAAATCCCTGTACAAAAACAAATCTCAGAGTATTTCCTACCAAAAATATTTCAGTGATTCCCCACATTTTTCAGCATAAACTTAAAACTTTTCTACTCTACCCTCAAGGGACACTGTGGCTGCAAGGCTTAACCGCTGCAAGCCTTCTACCCTCTGCTGCCCACATTCCATCCTGGGTGTTCTTAACACAAAATGACCCACTATCCTCAAACACACCATGCTGGCTTATGCCAACATGTGATGCCCTTGACACAAATTTTCTTCTTGACTTATCCACTAAGTTTCTACTAGGAAGTCTTTTTCTTAAAAAACTCATTTTCCCTTGAATTATGATTTGGCCTTCATTACTTCATGCAAAAATGGGCTCAATAAAGGACAGAAATGGTAGGGACCTAACAGAAGCAGAAGATATTAAGAGGTGGCAAGAATACACAGAAGAACTGTACAAAAGAAATCTTCATGACCCAGATAATCACCATGGTGTGATCACTCACCTACAGCCAGACATCCTGGAATGTGAAATCAAGGGGGCCTTAGGAAACATCACTACAAACAAAGCTAGTGGAGGTGATAGAATTTCAGTTGAGCTATTTCAAGTCCTAAAAGATGATGTTGTGAAAGTGCTGCACTCGATATGCCAGCAAATTTGGAAAACTCAGCAGTGGCCACAGGACTGGAAAAGGTCAGTTTTCATTCCAATCCCCAAGTAAGGCAATGCCAAAGAATGCTCAGACTACCGCACAACTGCACTCATCTCACACGCTAGTAAAGTAATGCTCAAAATTTTCCAAGCCAGGCTTCAGCAATACGTGAACTGTGAACTTCCAGATGTTCAGGTTTTAGAAAAGGCAGAGGAACCAGAGATCAAATTGCCAACATCCGCTGGATCATCATAAAGGCAAGAGAGTTCCAGAAAAACATTTATTTCTGCTTTACTGACTATGCCAAAGCCTTTGCCTGTGTGGATCACAATAAACTGTGGAAAATTCTTCAAGAGATGGGAATACCAGACCACCTGACCTGTCTCTTGAGAAACCTATATGCAGGTCAGGAAGCAACAGTTAGAACTGGACATGGAACAACAGGCTGGTTCCAAATAGGAAAAGGAGTACGTAAAGGCTGTATATTGTCACCCTGCTTATTTAATTTATATGCAGAGTACATCATGAGAAACGCTGGGCTGGGAGAAGCACAAGCTGGAATCAAGATTGCTAGGAGAAATATCAATAACCTCAGATATGCAGATGACACCACCCTTACGGCAGAAAGTGAAGAAGAACTAAACAGCCTCTTGATGAAAGTGAAAGAGGAAAGTGAAAAAGTTGGCTTAAAGCTCAACATTCAGAACACAAACATCATGGCATCTGGACCCATCACTTCATGGCAAACAGATGGGGAAACAGTGGAAACAGTGGCTGACTTTATTTCTGGGGGCTCCAAAATCACTGCAGATTGTGACTGCAGCCATGAAATTAAAAGACACTTACTCCTTGGAAGGAAAGTTATGACCAACCTAGATAGCATATTCAAAAGCAGAGACATTACTTTGCCAACAAAGGTCCATTTAGTCAAAGCTATGGTTTTTTCCAGTGGTCATGTATGGATGTGAAAGTTGGACTATAAAGAAAGCTGAGCGCCAAAGAATTGATGCTTTTGAACTGTGGTGTTGGAGAAGACTCTTGAGAGTCCCTTGGATTGCAAGGACATCCAACCAGTCCATCCTAAAGGAGATCAGTCCTGAATATTCATTGGAACTGGAAGGACTGATGCTGAAGCTGAAACGCCAATACTTTGGCAACCTGATGCGAAGAGCTGACTCATTGGAAAAGACCCTGATGTTGGGAAAGATTGAGGGCAGGAGGGAAGGGGACGACAGAGGATGAGATGGTTGGATGGCATCACCAACTCAATGGACATGAGTTTGGGTAAAGTCCAGGAGTTGGTGATGGACAGGGCATGCTGCAGTTCATGGGATTGCAGAGTTGGACACGACTGAGCGACTGAATTGACTGACTGACTTCAGTAAAATTGCTCTTGTCAAGTAAGCAAGGTGCTCCCTTCAACCACCTGCATTAGATTTTAGAATCCACTCCTCAGGCTGTAAGTTGACCTGTCAGCATTAACTGACAGAATGATTCACTCCTTTCATTTCTAAAGGTCAGAAAAAGTGCCAGTCAAGAGCATGGACTCTGAAGTCAGTCTGCTAAGTCACTTCAATCGTGTCCGACTCTGTGCGACCCCAGAGATGGCAGCCCAGCAGGATCCCCCACCCCTGGGATTCTCCAGGCAAAAACACTGGAGTGGGTTGCCATTTCCCTCTCCAATTGAAGTCAGTCTGCCTGGGTTCAATTTCTAACTTACACCCACCTTATAAGCCTGGGCAAGTTCTCTGGTTTCTATGCTTCTGCCCTGCACCCCTCCATCCCCTCAGTCTCTACTTAACAAGGTGGTCAAAGTGATCTTTTTGAAAAATATAAGTTAGATCAGTTACTGAAAAAATATCTGATGACCCAAAGCTGGAAACAATCTGTATGTCCTCTGGATAAACAAACCGGTTCACACTCCTCGGCTCTCAAAAGAAACAAACTATTAACACACGTAGATGAATCCCACGTGGGTTTTGTTAAGACAGTGAAAGCAGAGCCAAAGAATGCATAGTGCATGACTTCATTCATGACACTCTGGGAAAGGCAAAGTTATAGGCACAGAAAGTAGCTAACAGTGTCAAGAACAGGAGGTGGAGGAGGGGCTGAGTGTAAAAGAATGGAGGAGCACCAGGAAGTTTTGGGGAGATGGAACTATTTTTTATAATGTTTGTAGTTACATAACACTATGTATCTGTCACAACCAAAAGAACTGTCTACACACAAAATGAAATTTACTGTATGTAAAATTAAAAAAAAAATTAACCAAAGTGTCAGGGAACCCAAAATGGAATAAAAACTGTAACAAATGATCATAATTGTATTAAAAATGGATAACAAACCCACACTTCAGGGGTAGGGAGAAAAGATTTAACCTAAAATACTCTGAAAAACAGTACTTTCTTTACTGTAAGGCTAAAGACGAAAAAAGTCAGTCACTTCAGTTCAGTCATTCAGTCATGTCTGACTCTTTGTGACCTCATGGACTGCAGCATGCCAGGCTTCCCTGTCCATCACCGACTTCCGGAGCTTGCTCAAACTCATGTCTGTTGAGTTGGTGATGCCATCCAACCATCTTATGAAAAAAAATACTATTGTACTCTAGCCAGTAAAACTGTTTTTCCCAGGGGTATAGGTTAGCAACTGCAAAATTACTTTATGGGTATATATGGGTATGAAATTACTTTATGGGTATACATGGTTAACAAATAAGTAAAACTACTATCGATCATGAGAGCCTGGTCTCTCATCTTTGGAGAACAAAGTTACAAAGGAAAGGGGAAAGGACAGAAAGAATGCTGTGGTGGTAGTGGAGGTATCAGAATGAACTTAAACCTTTATTATATATACAAACAGATACAGAAAAAAAATAGATGCCAACTGTTTTTCAAACTGTCTGCTGAGAGGACCATGACACCTTACTAACAACAAGCACATATAGCACCCAGGCCTTGGTTTCAAAGCATCATCCTCTAATAAAGGGAACTTCTAATAAAATAAAACTTCCTTGGAGAAGGGGCTGATTCCAGGACTGGGGCAGGGAAAATACAAGATGGGCCTGGAGACTGTGATAGTGCAAATGTTCAAAGGAGGAAGCATTATGGAAGTGCCCACGAGCCAACCTGAAGGACTTCTTCACGTCAAAGCTAGAACAGAACTATTACAGAATTTGATTATAGATAACCCATTGAAAAAATTAATAGCTATGAGTCCACACGAGGCCTGATTAGTTAAAATAAATGTGAGTGAAGAAATAGCTCTTACAGAAAAATTCCAATCAATAAATGATGAATGATGATAGAAAATCACCACTAGAACATCACAGGAACAATGGTACAGGCAAGATCTACCAATGGATGGTAAGACTAGTGGGTGGAAGTTTAAAGAGTTAAAGAGAAATAGGATATCTGCATGGTATCAAAGTACCTCCCCCCAAATATTTATTAATTACAAGAGGAAAATAATAACAGAATGAAGAAACCCAGCAGATACCACAAGTAATTGAGATTAACACCACTAGTCGTAAGACATATGCCTTTAAATTTGATACACAGAGAAAGGCACATTCCTCCTGTGGTATTCTTGTTAAATGCATAAGCTTCATGTAATCATGAGAAAATATCAGACAAAATCAAATCAAGGGACATTCTACTAAGTAACTGGCTAGTTCTTCTCAAATGTCAAGGTCATGCAAAGCAAAGCAAGATTTAGGAACAGTCAGTCTGGAGAAGAAGAAGACATGACAGTCAATGCATGGTGGGATTCTGGAATAGATCCTAGAACAGGAAAGGACACTAGCAGGAAAACTGGTAAAATCCAAACAGCTTATAGTTTATAGTGATACACCACTTTTCATTTCTAAGTTTTGATAATTACAGTATGGTTACACAAGATGTTAACATTACGGAAAATTGAGTGAAAAGCACATGGGAACACTTGGTACTTTTTCTTTTCTGTAAGTCTAAAATTATTTCAAGGGCTTCCCTGATGGGTCAGTGGTTAAAGAGTCTGCCTGCCAATGCAGGAGACACGGGTTCAATCCCTGATCAGGGAAGGTCTCACACAATGCGGAGCAACTAAGCCACAACCACTGAGCCACAGTGAGAAGCCTGTGCATGGCAAAGAGAGTAGCTCCTATTGCCACAACTAGAGAAAAGTCTTCACAGCAACAACAACCCAGCATGGCCAAGAATAAACAAAAAAAAAATTTTAATTATAAAAAATAAAATTACTTAAAAATAATAAGTTAAAAAATTGTACCCAAAGACTCCACATCTCATTATGAATTAAATTCCAGGTTCCATGTGGTCCAGTCCCCAGGTATCACTCTGACCTTGGCTCCCACACTTCTCCCATTCTTCTTGTTTGAGCTGCATGGCTTCTGTCGACCATAAAGAGAACCAGCACTGGACCACTTCAGGGCCTATACTCACTACTCCTTTGCCTGAAACATTCTTTCCCAACTTACCTACCGGCTGTCTCTGCTTGACTATCACATTACCAGAGAGGTCATCCTTAACTTTCCTCTGTAAAATGTGCTCTCCCCCATCACGCTGTATCTCCTCTATTTTAGTTTTCTTCACAGCAGGTATCACCATCTGGCATACAATGTTTATCTATCATCAGGCTCCAGCAGTATATCGTTAGCTCTATGAGACTAGAGACTTTGTACATTTTGTTCAATGCTGTACCTCCAGTATCTGGAAGAGCAACTGTTACATACGAGGTGCTCAATAATGATGAATGAGTGACTCTTCTCAAAGCATCAAGCCCTCCAGTAAGCTTTACTTGTTCTCACCTCACCCTAAACTTTCAGATGCTGCTCTCTTTTTTCTAGTCTCAGGGTACCCTATGCAGAGCTATTTTCCTATAAGTCTCTTTCACTGCAAAAAGGCACCATAGCAGTTTCAGCTCTGTTTTAGATTTTTATGACAAGTTAAAAAAAAAACAAGATAAAAGGGAAATATTCCATTATGAAGAAGAATCAAATAATGCCTCATTAAAAGAAAAATGGAATACTAGTCATTTCACAAAGAGAACTATCCATTATTTTGGAGTTAAAATAATTGGTAAAAATATTCATCATGTTCAAAATAATTTTAGGTATTAATGAGAATATCATGAAGTCAATGTCTTTAAACATCTCTCATGGAAAAGCAGTAACTAAACTAAATTTAAAGAAAAATTTTCAAAGTTTCCATTCCCACTGCCTTAAAAATGTAATTCATCTAAGAAATATTTGATTTTTATATAAAATGTCAACAGCTACTTCAATTTTTTTATATAACAGGTTATTAGTAGAACACTTCAGAATTCTGCGAGAATAATGCGGATATGATAATAATAATTCCTAGGTCAGTGGTTCTCAAACTTTAGTCTGTATCGGTGTCACCTAAAGGACTTGTGAAAACACAGGTTTTGGGGGCTCCATTACTCAGTAAGGCTCGGGCAGGGCCTGAGAATTTACACTTCGAACAAGTCTTTAGTGATGCTTGTGTTGCTACTTTGGAGACTGCACACTGAGAACTGCTTACTGATCTAGGCAAAATTTCTGTGCTCTACTCAGTGATTCTGTAACTAAAAAGATACAAAAAAATCTACATGACATATCGCTGTTTTAGTACTTAACAAATTGAGAATAACCAGGATCCTAATGCACCTCAAAGGGCTCGCCCTGGTCACATAAAGTTTATTTGATAAGTTGTAATCTTAGCCTGGGAAACAGTGCTTCAGGTGGATCTCCGTTGACAGTGTTAATGGATTATGGGAACATTTCTCTTCAGTAGCCTGAAAGAACAAGTCCAACCACTCATCACTTCTGATTTATTTACCCGGGTTTATTTACCCATGGAGCTTGTCAAATGCCAAATATATTGCATTAACTAGACTATCCATAAATTACAATGGGTATCAGGTAGTAGCAAAAGTATTAACAGAGCTCAAGACTGTGGTCAAAGAATTAAAAGTATTAACAGCTGTTTTCATGTTTTATCTTTTCATAAAAGATAATCAGAGAAATTAAATACCAATGTGGCTGAAATAAACAAGAAAAAAAAAAAAAAGAAGGATGATGTGGAAATTCAGTACAGAATTATCTCTACTACACAACTTCACAGAATAAAATAAATAATTATGATGCATACGCATTCAAGCATTAGAAGTGCTGAAAAACAACAGCTGAAAATGCTCAAAGTGGCGCGGCTGATTCAGTGGAGGAGCACGTTGTTCAGGTGGCTTACACATAAGCTCTCTAAAAGACAGCCAAATCCAGCACTTACACTAATTTTGTTAAAGACTTCAAAAGATATCAAAACATGGTAGAAAATACGTATTTTTAAATTGCAGCTGCATTCATAATTTCAATGCTTGGTCTTGAGTTGGCTACACCTGAGGCTGATGAAAAATGCAACAAACATAATTCTTTGATAGAAAAGTATAGTTTAATGTCTTGGCAAGTTAGTAACACAGTGAGGCTGGTTTTAATTGATGCCATTTCCTTAACGGCAACTCAGGATGTTGAGAATGAAAAGTAACTCATTGTGATTATCTTGAAGATGGGACCCCTATCATTCTTTGTGTAAATAGTCATCCTTTCTGTTTGTAAATATACAAAGATTTGAGTTTTCAGGAATACCACACGTTTTTTAGTTCTTTGTGGATGCTCAGGAAAATTTGTAAGTTATTGAAATAAAGGTTTTTCAATCCTTATGTAAAGTGAGCTTCAGAAAAATAAGAAATTACCCAAACATAACAATTTCTTCTATACTATGTTTATATCTTCAGAATTTATGTATGAAAACACTTCTGAGACCTACTTAATTGCACATGAGTACTTTAGTTGGCTCAGACAATCAAGGTACAATCCAGAAGTTTATCAGTAGATACATGATGATATATTCCACTGGCCAATCAGTAAATTCTCACTGCAATGTGTGGTAATGTTAGGATTCTTCTGCTCTCAAAGATAGAGCCCACACTCTGTCACAGAAGAAAATTTAGACTGTGTTCCAACAAAGAAGAATGAATCTGAGAAAACTCTAATAGCTGAAAACTATTAGGAGGTTAAATATTTTATTGGAAATATATATTGCTTTGATAATGCCTTCTTAGTTTAATGCCAGTAGCAAATTACCAAGAGGGAAAAAAAAAAGAATAACGGATTGATAATGATGTTAACCAAACAGTAGGTGGTTAACAAATTATTTCAACGGTCACCAAATAAGAGATGACTCAAAAATGGTGTATAATCACTGACTTAACATAAAAAGAAATGAATCTTTGATACATCTAATAGTCAATGCTGCTGCAGAAACAGAATGATTTCTTGAAGAAAAAAAGTGGCACCAATGGAGCCCAAACATCAGCAGAAACAAGAGATCAAACATATTCTTTCAACTTCTCACCTTTTGTTTTAAATGCACATGGATTCAGAACACGCTGAATAAAGATATCAGTGAAAAAAATGTTAATAATACCGGCCCTGCAGCTGATGACAATGAGGCACTCACCTGATTGACAAGAGAGCTATGATTCTACAGGTAAATTAAATATTTAAAAAATAAGTGAAATCTCTTCATTTTAAAACAGCACATAATTTTAAAAATTCTGCATAGAGTACTTAAGAGACACTTACACAGGGTATAAACATTTTATAGACAGAAGAAACTGCAAGTTAAATTATAAATACAATGGTATATATTCTTAAAAGTTCTATGAAAATAATACTTTAAGGTAGAAACTGCCCCTCATTCTAATTACCTACAAAGGTAGTAAAGTGAGGTATTCTAATCATATTTGTGAAAAGAATGCAAAAATCACGAAGGAGTTGTGGGCCTGATTTGTTGTATTTAACAGTACTATTATGACATGTGTGAGCAGATGGTTTATTTTAGAGATTCCTTATACTATTCCTTCAAATAAATATATATATTATAATGGAATATTTCATACAATGGTAAAGTTAAAACCTCTTTTGATGTCAAAAAGGTATATGTAGTAAGAGTCTAGAAAAATCTGAAAATTAAAACATTGAATTTTAGAATTTAAGATTCCATCAGTATATTATATTAACCCTTACCATTTGAAAACAAGACTAGTGATACCAGTATTGGTTGTCACAAAAACTACAAATTATTAAAGGGGAACCAAACTAGATTCCTGTGAGACAGAGGAGAGGAAACATTTAGCCGTAGTTCCTGAGCTTAAAAGAAAACCTACTTCCAACTCGGTGTATATTAGCAATACGAGGAGGTTACCTGACTACTAGTTTCACTTATGGCTTCCAGGAGCTTTTCAACTGCTGCTTGTAGTCGAGAGCTGATATTCAGCATCAGTTCTTCGTTTTCAGGGTCTATTTCAGGCCCCGTGAAGCCACTCCTCGCGAGCCGCTGTGACAGCTCTGTCCCTTCCTCAGCTGCTTTGGACCACATGCTACTGTCACTTCCAGAATAAGGTATAGATTCATCTGTAATCAGAATTATTTTGAAGGTATAAATAAAGTACAAGGAATCATTTTAGTAAAAAAACAAAAGTATAAAATAAAATCAAATTAAAACTTGAAATCACTGGAATGAAAGTGTTATTAAGATAACACTGTAACAAAACAAAATAGGCAAATTCAGAACGCAGTATTATTTGATGACCTACCAGGTATAAGAATGGGAAGAATAATGCTATGCTAATAGGGCTTTGCATAAATTAATACTTGAGAGTTAGTAGTTTTCCTTTGATAAAAAGTTTTAAAATATCTTTCAACAGATATTTACTAAATGCCCACCGTGCAGGGTTTACTAAGTAATGGAGATGTATAGGTGGCAAGATGTGGCTCCTACCCTCAAGGACATTACACACAAGGGCAATGAGAGAACAAATATTCACACAACAACATAAAAAGAAAACACGGTACAATGGGATATTCCAAGTGTATGGAAAGATGGAAGTCTTGATTCTGTATGGAGAAAACACTCTGATTTCTGAGCACTATCCTGGGCAGCACCGCCTGCTTGGCTAGACAGTAAAAGGGACTAAGACCTTTCTGTAACTGGTTACTCCCAGGTGGCTCAGTGGGTAAAGAATCTGCCTGCAATGCAGGAGACACAGGAGACATGGATTCATGAAGACCCCCTGGAGGAGGGCAAGGCAACCCCCTCCAGTATTCACGCCTGGAGCATCCCATGGGCAGAGGAAGCTGGAGGGCTATGGGTCCATAGCGTTGCAAAGATTCGGACACGACTGAAGCAACTGTGCATGCAGAATGCATACCAGGAAGAGGTTAGACTAATAAACAGTTCTAATTTAAACTGTGGCCTTATGTTTCCACGCTAGTCTTTTTTCTTATGTAAAGAAAACTGAGTTTACATGGGCAGAGATAAAGCTTTGGAAGTGCTTTCTCTAAACTGAAATAAAAGCATAGGTTATTTATCACTTCCATGGAATACTGTACTCATCTGTGGCAGCTTGCTACAATCGAACAATGAAATTTCCTGAAGAGGAACTATCTATTCTTTTATTAACGTGTACCACATATTTATCAGTAACTGCGCAGTTAACAAATTAAAAGCAGAAGAAATTTAAATTTTCAAGGTACTTGGAATAAATATTCAGTTTGATACAATCACCCAGGAGAATAAAAGCTATTCTTTAAAATGTTTTGCTACAATAGCTGGTGCCATATGGAAGTCTCTCAATCTCAAGCAGTAAAAATATCAGATGCAATTTCAGATACAAGATCTGAAATCAGCACAATTCAACATTCTCTAAGTACCTTCTCTGTATAAGTCACTGGCTGAAGAATCCACAACTGTATACCAGAAAATGACTTAAAATGTTTGCTATTATATAGTGGTGGTGGTTTAGTCACTAAGTTGTGTCTGACTCTTGCTATTACATGTGCTGTGTGCTTAGTTGCTCAGCAAAAGTTGACAAATTTACTTTTAACTTCATGGCTGCGGTCACCATCTGCAGTGATTTTGGAGCCCAAGAAAATAAAGTCTGTCACTGTTTCCCCATCACTGTTTCCCCATCAGATGCCATGATCTTCATCTCTTGAATGTTGAGTTTTAAGCCAGCTTTTTCACTCTCCTCTTTCACTTTCATCAAGAAGCTCTTTAGATACTTTTCGGTTTCTGCCATAAGGGTGGTGTCTCTGCATATCTGAGGTTACTGGTATTTTTCCCAGCAATCTTGATTCCAGCTTGTGCTTCATCCAGCCCAGCATTTTACATGATGTACTCTGCATATAAGTTAAATAAGCATGGTGACAATACACAGCCTTTATGAACTCCTTTCCCAATTTGGAACCAGTCCGTTGTTCCATGTCTGGTTCTACCTGTTGCTTCTTGACCTGCATACAGATTTCTCAAGACGCAGGTCAGGTGGTCTGGTATTCCCATCTCTTGGAAGAATTTCCCACAGTTTGTTGTGATCCAGACAGTCAAAGGCTTTGGCATAGTCAATAAAGCAGAAGTAGATGTTTTTCTGGAACTCTCTTGCTTTTCCTATGATCCAACGGATGTTGGCAATTGGATCTCTGGTTCCTCTGCTTTTTCTAAATCGAGCTTGAACCAGTTCTTTGTTCATGTACTGTTGAAGCCTCACTTGGAGAATTTTGAGCATTACATTGCTGGCATGTGAGATGAGTGCAATTGTGTGGTAGTTTGAACATTCTTTGGCATTGCCTTTCTTTGGAATTGGAGTGAAAACTGACCTTTTCCAGTCCTGTGGCCACTGCTGCGTTTTCCAAATTTGCTGGCACACTGAGTGCAACACTTCAACAGCATTTAAAGTAGGAAGTCAAGAGATACCTGGAGTAACAGGCAAATTTGGCCTTGGAGTACAAAATGAAGTAGGGCAAAGGCTAACAGAGTTTTGCCAAGAGAACACACTGGTTATGGCAAATACCCTCTTCCAACAACACAAGAGAAGACTCTACACATGGACATCACCAGATGGTCAATAATGAAATATTGATAATAGTCTTTGCAGCCGAATGGAGAAGCTCTACACAGTCAGCAAAAACAAGACCGGGAGCTGACTGTGGCTCAGATCATGAACTCCATATTGCAAAATTCGTACTTAAATTGAAGAAAGTAGGGAAAACCACTAGACGATTCAGGTATGACCTACATCAAATCCCTTATGACTATACAGTGGAAGAGACAAATAGATTCAAGGGATTAGATCTGATAGAGTGCCTGAAGAACTATGGACAGAGGTTCATGACACTGCAAAGGAGGTGGTGATCAAATAAAAACTGAATGTATTGATTATAGGGACTAACAGTTTATAAATATTCATGAGTTCAAAATTACCTTAGAATTCAAAATGAGTTCAGATATTGTACAATGTATACTACAAAGTCACTAGATAAAGTTAATGTAGCCTAAAAAATGAATGATATTTTTGATGAAGCAAGAAATATTAATAGCTTACAACTGGTTACATACATTGGAAAAATACATATATCACATATTTAGCTGAGGAAGTAAATGCCTTCTAGTGACATTTTCTTTTAATGGATACAGAGAATTTAGCAAATCTGAGGTAAGATCATGGTCTGATATGATGATAAGGCTCTGTGGAGTCAAAGAACGTGGAGAAGCAAGAATAAGGTAGGACAGAGAGCTGAGAAAGGGTAGCTAAAAGTAGGCTGGATCCAAGTTGTGAATGGCCTTATGTTTTAAGAAACTGGGGGCTTTGTTATTCATAATGGAGAAGTATATAACTTTTTGAGTAAGAGTATCAATTCTATGAACCAGGAAGCAAGCTGTATCAATGCAGAAGGAGGGGTTAGAAAAGAAGAGTCTGGTTAGAGAGCTATTTCAGTTGTCCAGATGAGAAATGATAAAGATGGACGAGGGCTGGTTACACGCTGGAAAAAATGGAATGTGTAAGACAACGAAGAAAGAAAAGCAGTAAAAGAAGACTGAGTTTTTCCAGCTTAGATGACTTTCAGATGACAGAAGAGTCTTTAGCAGAAATACTAAAAAGCATGAAAATATTAAATAATAAAAAGCATGAAAAAAGGATTAGTCTGAACTGCTAATGTGCTACATGGAGGAGAGACAATAGACAATAACGTTTGGAAATTTGGGAGTCATTTGTAGAAAGGTGCCATAATCTTAGTTTTCTGAATGTTTAGCTTTAAGCCAACTTTTCACCCTCCTCTTTCACTTTCAAGAGGCTTTTTAGTTCCTCTTCACTTTCTGCCATGAGGGTGGTGTCATCTCGGTTATTGGTATTTCTCCCGGCAATCTTGATTCCAGCTTGTGCTTCCTCCAGCCCAGTGTTTCTCATGATGTACTCTGCATATAAGTTAAATAAGCAGGGTGACAATATGCAGCCTTGACGAACTCCTTTTCCTATTTGGAACCAGTATGTTGTTCCATGTCCAGTTCTAACTATTGCTTACTGACCTGCATACAGGTTTCTCAAGAGGCAGGTCAGGTGGTCTGGTATTCCCATCTCTTTCAGAATTTTCCACAGTTTATTGCGATCCACACAGGCAAAGGCTTTGGCATAGTCAATAAAGCAGAAATAGATGTTTTTTCTGGAACTCTCTTGCTTTTTCCATGATCCAACGGATGTTGGCAATTTGATCTCTGGTTCCTCTGCCTTTTCTAAAACCACCTTGAACAATCTGGAAGTTCACGGTTCACGTATTGCTGAAGCCTGGCTTGGAGAATTTTGAGCATTACTTTACTAGCGTGTGAGATGAGTGCAATTGTGCGGTAGTTTGAGCATTCTTTGGCATTGCCTTACTTGGGGACTAGAATGAAAACTGACCTTTTCCAGTCCTGTGGCCATTGCTGAGTCTTCCAATTTGCTGGCATATTGAGTGCAGCACTTTCACAGCATCATCTTTCAGAATTTGAAAGAGCTCAACTGGAATTCCATCACCTCCACTAGCTTTGTTCATAGTGATGCTTCATAAGGCCCACTTGACTTCACTTTCCAAGATGTCTGACTCTAGGTGAGTGATCACACCATCGTGATTATCTGGGTCATGAAGATCTTTTTCGTATAGTTTTTCTGTGTATTCTTGCCACCTCTTGTTATTATCTTCTGCTTCTGTTAGGTCCCTACCATTTCTGTCCTTTATTGAGCCCATCTTTGCATGAAATGTTCCCATGGTATCTCTAATTTTCTTGAAGAGATCTCTAGTCTTTCCCATTCTATTGTTTTCCTCTGTTTCCTTTCATTGATCGCTGAGGAAGGCTTTCTTATGTCTCCTTGCTATTCTTTGGAAATCTGTATTCAAATGGGTATACCTTTTCTTTTCTCCTTTGCTTTTCACTTCTCTTCTTTTCACAGCTATTTGTAAGGCCTCCTCAGACAGCCATTTTGCCTTTTTGTATTTCTTTTTCTTGGGGATGGTCTTGATTCCTGTCTCCTGTACAATGTCACAAACCTCCATCCATAGTTCATCAGGCACTCTGTCTATCAAATCTAGTCCCTTAAATCTATTTCTCACTTCTACTGTATAATCATAAGGGATTTGACTTAGGTCATACCTGAATGGTCTAGTGGTTTTCCCTATTTTCTTCAATTTCAGTCTGAATTTGGCAATAAGGAGTTCCTGATCTGAGCCACAGTCAGCTCCCGGTCTTGTTTTTGCTGACTGTATAGAGCTTCTCCATCTTTGGCTGCAAAGAACATAATCTGATTTCGGTGTTGACCATCTGGTGATGTCCATGTGTACGGTCTTCTCTTGTGTTGTTGGAAGAGGGTGGTTGCTATGACCAGTGCGTTCTCTTGGCAGTACTCTATTAACCTTTGCCCTGCCTCATTCTGTACTCCAATGCCAAATGTGCCTGTTAGTCCAGGTGTTTCTTGACTTTCTGCTTTTGCATCACTTCATGGCAAATAGATGGGGAAACAGTGGACACAGTGGCTGACTTTATTTTTCTGGGCTCAAAAATCACCACTGATGATGATTGCAGCCATGAAATTAAGACTCTTGCTCCTTGGAAGGAAAGTTATGACCAACATGATTAGCATATTCAAAAGCAGAGACATTACTTTGCCAACAAAGGTCCGTCTAGTCAAGGCTATGGTTTTTCCAGTGGTCATGTATGGATGTGAGAGTTGGACTATAAAGATAGCTGAGCACTGAAGAATTGATGCTTTTAAACTGTGGTGTTGGAGAAGACTCTTGAGAATCCCTTGGACTGCAAGGAGATCCAACCAGTCCATCCTAAAGGAGATCAGTCCTGGGTGTTCATTGGAAGGACTGATGTTGAAGCTGAAACTCTAATACTTTGGCCACCTGATGCGAAGAGCTGACTCATTTGAAAAGACCCTGATGTTGGGAAAGATTGAGGACAGGAGGAGAAGGGGACGACAGAGGATGAGATGGTTGGATGGCATCACCGACTTAATGGACATGGGTTTGGGTGAACTCCGGGAGTTGGTGATGGACAGGGAGGCCTGGCGTGCTGTGGTTCACGGGGTCGCAAAGAGCCAGACATGACTGAGCGACTGAACTGAACTGTAGAAAGGTGAGAGGTGAACCTTGGAAGAAGATACATTTACTCAGGTGCAATATGTAGTGAGAGAAGGACAAATAGTTGGCATCTCTGTATAGAATAAGCCAACAAAAAAATCTCTGTAAAAAAAATTCAGAGAAAGACAGGAGCAAGATGTTCCAGGAGACAAGGAGACAACATTTTAAAAAGAGAATTCAATAATCCTGTCTGTCTAAAAAGTCAAACAGGACAAGAACTGAGATGCTACTGGATCTGTCAATTGGAAGGTCACTGCTGTCCACAGGGAAAGCAGCTTTGATACTATACAAACAGAAACCCAAGCTGTTAGAAGCAAGAGTTGGTTTGATCTCTCATAGTGTTTGTTGTGCTTTATCTTCAGGAGAGCGCAAAGTTGAGAAAAATCATTTTTTCTGTAATATTATGAAGATACCAGCAAGTTTTATGGTCTAAAGAAGAAATCAGTTGTAAGGAAAAAAACTGAAGATACTATATATAACACTGGAGCAACTGTCAAACACAAAATACAAAGGATATATTAAAAAAGTGGCTTATAAAAAGCCACTGAATGTTAATTTTTTAATGGATAATAAAAATATATTAAAGTATCTAATAAAGATGAAAATGTGAACCAGCTTAATGTACTTTACTGATGACATTTTGAAGATATAAACACACAAAGATAATCTCAGTGTGTTCCAATGAAGATATAGAACTTTGTTTAGTCCAATGAAATAAAGGAATGAGAACAATATCAAACTTGTATTTATAATAACTAGTGTTTGGAAGGAAAAATATAAATTGGCAGGGCAATTTCATTAAACGCCAGTAGAATTCTCAGAATGATCAATTTGATGAACAGAATCATGATTTCAGACTGGCCAAACCACTCAGACCTGTATCTGAAACATGGTAGATGATAGTTATACAAAAAGTCTTTGGTCATTCATTCTGTGGATTACACCATGTTCATTCTATAAAGATAGCAATCAGCTTCTCAGTTTAAGCAGGGCCTATGATAGGATCAGAAAAGGCAATGGCACCCCACTCCAGTACTCTTGCCTGGAAAATCCCATGGATGGAGGAGTCTGGTAGGCTGCAGTCCATGGGGTCACTAAGAGTTGGACACGACTGAGTGACTTCACTTTCACTTTTCACTTTCACGCGTTGGAGAAGGAAATGGCAACCCACTCCAGCGTTCTTGCCTGGAGAATCCCAGGGACGGGGGAGCCTGGTGGGCTGCCGTCTATGGGGTCGCACAGAGTCAGACACGACTGAAGTAACTTAGCAGCAGCAGCAGTATAATAGGATAGAGCAGTCCCCTGCCCTGGCCTGAAGATATCTAGGGCTCCAACTGGAAACCACTGGTTCTAGTCTGATTTTTGTACCTGACAGATGACTAAACTAACTGAAGCCTCAGGAGAGTAAGAGACTTGCCCAAGGCCACAGTGAGCTGGAAGAAGGACCTTCTCATTACTAATCCAGTATTCTTGCTATAACATCGCACTGCTCCAAAAAAAAAAAAAAAAAAAAAAACCCTGCAGCAAATAAGATTCAGTCCCTGGCCTTCTAAGGGGGAGGTAGAGGTATTTTACCACTGAGCCATCACAGTGTAGGCCTACAGGACATTTTCTTTGAACACTTCCTAAGGAAACTCATTTTTATGAACTAGTCTAATATTCACTCAAGTTCAAGCAATTCCACAGTGGCTCAAAATTTCCCTTTACCTTCTTATGAGGAAGCAAACATTAGCAAGTCAATTATTATTTTTTTTAGAGAGTGAACAAGTCCACACACGTTTAAAATCTAAACAAGTTTAGACTTGAGAACTGCAAAGAGATTACAAGTGCTACTACCCACAACAAAAAGTCATATATAAAAATTGAAGAGCAGGAGTTGTTTTATGGAGAAGGAATGGCAACCTGCTCCAGTATTATTGCCTGGAGAATTCCATGGTCAGAGGAGCCCAGTAGGCTACAGTCCATGGACTCACAAGAGTTGGACACGACTTAGCAAGCAAACCACCACCACCAGTTGTCTTATAATCAGATTAAAACTGAACTTTTTGTTATATTAAATAAGATACAAAAGAACTATTTTAGAAGTTCATTTTAGTTTTTACAATAATACTCCCATTAAACATATGAAGAAACACCAGAAAAAAATCTTACATATGGAACATGGTATCAGTATTTTAAAGACTATACTTTCCTGTTTTAAATTATAAATTCTTTAAATTCAGTATTTCCTTCAAGATGTAAAGTGAATCTAAATGCCCCAAAATGATACTAGTGATCTTCCTAATTTTGTTACTAAGACTACCACATCATTGCCAATACAGTAACATAAAAACTGATTAAATGGAAAGTATACATTCTAACACCAGAAAAATTCTTATCTCTGCTTTAATAGTCTTTAAACCATATTTCTTAACAGCGGGTCTAATTTTTTCTCTTGTATCTTAGTATTATTCATTCAAAATCTATTGATAGTTAAATATTTATTTTAAAAGGCTTAATCAATTCAAACATGTAGAAAATGGTATTAAGTAAAACATTAAATACCATGATTTTATTTTGTCTTGAATAGAAATTTCTGTGCCTTCTTCACTGGACTGAGAATTGTGAAGCAGAGAGCAAAAAAAAAAAAAAAAAAACTTTTCAATAAATGTTTGTAAAAGTGAACTGATAAAACTACTTATACTGAAAAACTACTCTATTATTGGATATCTTAAAATAGTAGCTAGATATATTTCATTTATATTTAGAGATTTAGAGGACTGTGAAAGAAAGTGACTTCCCTGGTGGCTCAGATGGTAAAAGCGTCTGCCTGCAATGTGGGAGACCTGGGTTCGATCCCTGGGTCGGGAAGATCCCCCTGGAGAAGGCAATGGCAACCCACTCCAGTACTCTTGCCCAGAAAACCCCATGGACGGACAGAGGAGACTGGTGGGCTATAGTCTATGGGATTGCAGAGAGTTGGACACGACTGAGCAACTCCATATATATGCAAGAAAGTAGGCCAGCTGATCAGATGTCCTTTTAGGTCTGCTTTATCATAGAAATAACTATGGGAGCACTGCTCTGGAAATGAGTTAGCTATCTTTTAAGAAATGTCATTCGCCGAACACCTCAGCAACCACTTTGAGAAACGTCTAGGAGAACTGCTAACACACAAAAAAACTTCCTGTCATGTAGCGAACATTCCTCGGTGTGTCTTTTGGATACGGTGGAGGTCTTACCGCAAAATGCCCCTTTCCCAGATGGTTAGGTGAAACTAGCTTATGAAATGATTGTTTTTTAAAAAGCATGATTTGATAAATACTTTTACAATGAGATCAAGAAAATTTTACCTAATTCTTCATATGCAGAAAACAAACAGCCCTTGACTGAGAGCTTAACCAACAGTGAAATAAAAAAAAAGCATTTCTACAAAGTTTGAAACAAATGAAAATTTAAAGTTACAGTATCATTTTACCTCTGACTTCACTAAAAGTAGTTTTTAAAATTATCTTTGAATTCAACTTAAGTTTTTAAAATCAATTTTAGTTAAAACTCCAAGTTTTTCTCTGCATTAGAAACATTAAGTGGCCAACCTATAATTAAGCAAACTTTCTCTAAGTGGGATAATTTCTTCTCATTTTTCCACATGAAATTTAAAACAGAATGTTCTCAAAAATTGCATAACTGGCATTTTTATTTTTAGATAACTGGCCTCCAACTGCGGAAAAGTGCTTGGGTATGGAATGGCAGTGAAGGAAGGCCTTGATCTTCTGGTCCAAGGGTCCAGACCCCATCTTTCCCCATATGACAAAAACGTTACCCTTTAGAGAGTGGTTTTAGGATAATGCTTATACCATATAAATATTGGTAAGAGTCTTGAGTGGTGATATGAAATTTTTCTTTCATTGGTTGTGAAATTAAATAGCCTTTGATTTATGTAGCACAATAATAACCCTGAGTATGTGTAATGACAATTCTAAGGCACCCATTTGCAAATGCTAAACAATAATGGTATTTGAGATTAGCTCTAGTATATTTGTGTTTGGAGGATTTTTACTGGAAAATAGTATTCTTTCTTCTGTATTTTCAGCACTAGTAATGTGCTTGAACTCAGCAAGATTTACTGAAAATAATTATGATAGTTTCAACAGCTTATAAAACTCACCTCCTGTCTGTTCCTCATGGACACAAGACTTAATTGGTGGCTCTGCTTCTGACCTCCGAATCAGGCAGGCAGAAGACTGGACTTTACTAGATCTATCTAAAATGCCCAGGACGTGGCGACCAATTGTTTCTTCAACAGCTGCTGTTGTCTTTACCACTTCTAAGAGGATCTTCAGAAGTCTGTTATTAGCTTTCTGGAGTGCATACCTGTACAGGTAAGGAAACATTCATTAAAATGTTTAATCTTTTTAAAGCAAACACTAGGTCTACAAAAGAAAAATACACTATAAAACATCTGACTTAAAAAGAAAAACTTCATATGATCCTGTTAAAAATAATATGCAGTAGCACCTACAATGAAGTGCTTTTTGTATTTAAATTATAAAATTTGTTTTCTTCTGAAAAATTTTCATCAGTCAACTTGTTTTTGAAAATATGCAGCATTTTACTGACCTGAAAGAAATCAAATAACTAAAGTTTTTAACTAGTAGCTTCTAAATTAGAAGAAAATTTTTACGGAGATGCAGAAGTTAAGTTTCAAAAAGTGTGCACAATACCTCATCATAAGCAAGTTATTGAGCTGGTAATACTATTCATGGTTACTCTTATATATTTTAACCTTTAAAATATCTTTTTGCATGTTGAACAACATATTCTAAAATAAATTCAAAAATTCCACCAGGAAAAATGTTTGTGTTTCTATAACTTAATGGTGATGATCTATATGGTTAAATTACAAAAATAGGCAGAGACCTGTTTTTAATAAAGGTCTACAGTACAATCTCACTATCTGCCAACACCAGAGGGTTAAAAACCTCAGGCTGCTGATTATTATATCTGCTCCAGAGACAGAAACTTCTCAAGTTACACATACTACACTCATTTCAGTCAGCAGAAGGAACCTATTTTCAACCAAATGGAATTAATAGTGCATCTCCCTCTCTCTTTTTTAACAAGCAACACATTATTATTTAAAAAAATTAGAAAATGCTCCTACCCACCCACCAAAATATCTTAGCACTGAGATAATCATGGTTAACATATTAATGCCTAAGCATTCTAGGCATTTTCCCTCGTCTTTCTCTCTCATAAATATATATACAAAACAAAAATGGGATTATCGTGGACAAAGTGTTTTTTTACAAGCTTTTGTTTGTCTTTAGCACAAACATCTTCATGTGTCAAGAAATATACTTCCATAAATGGTGATTCAGAAGGTTATCTGATTGACCTGAATAACTAAACTCTCTTGTCCTAACAGCTTAATTCAACAAAGGTACAGTGGCGGCAAACTATACATTTCATGCACGTAGAGAAAATAAGAGACTCATGGGAAAGGCCCTCTGCCTGAAGACACTTGCTCTTCAGCTTCTCAGTGCGGGAGAGCACCAACAAACAGGTTAAGGGCTATCTGTTTTCACAGGCACATGACATGACTATTTTAAGACAAGGTAATAAATGGAGCAGTTTCCCTTCAGCATTTGTCAAGTGAAAAAGACAGTTCTATTTTTACACTGAGATCAAGTTCTCTGGTTACCTAAGGAGGGATATTAAAAATAAAACTCTAAATAATTTAGTTAGTAGAAAGTAAGTAAAGGGTTTATTTCTTTAACTTGTTCTCAGGTTTCGTTCAAGCCTCAAACATCCCAGGACTAGGATAATTTGAAAATATTCCCACATAAGAGAAATAATTCAAAATAAAAGGATGGTAAAAAGAAATAAATAGGAATATTCATTTATCAACACTCACTACAAAGATTCCTAAAAAGTAAACACTATAATTTTTAAAATATACCAATTAGAGATAAATAATATAAAATAAACATTGTGTTTATTTTATATTGCCATGGTAACTCTAGTTTTCGTACACTGTCTTTCTTGTTTGAGTTCCATACTGACTGTGTTCCATACTGATGATCCAATGGGGAAGCCAAAATCTTAGGGGCCAAATTCCTCCATGCAAGCTGAGGAAGCAGGTTAGGAGGACACAGAGGGTTGACAATAACAGAAATTGGAAAAGGAGGAAATTAAGTTAGTAGGTATTAATTTTAATTTAAAATTAAAGAAATGCTTTTCATTTGAACAAAACAGATCTTAAAATATTATGCCTAAAATCCTTAATATTAATGTGGGGTAACTATTCTCATTTTTACATGAATCTCTACGAAATCAAAGTTAAGGGAAAGTTTTGTTAACATCGGATCATGAATTTATTCCTCCATAAAGGTGGGATATAGATTAAAAAGTCTCATCTGTTATACAGTAAATGCATCAAAGAAGTTAAATGTATACTATCATATTTAATCATTTAATTTTTTTTCTTGTCATAAACCAGGGGGTGGCTTATACTGAATGCATGTCTGAACAGTGAAGGAATAAACTGACATGTATAATTTTGTTTTTTTAGGATGAAAAATAGCATGTGAACAGAATAAAATTAATCAAGAAAGGTTCAATAACCAGATAACCTCAGCCTTATCATTTATTGAGTTGAGTGCATGCTCAATAGCCAATAAAATTATATACAAGAGATTTTTAAAACTTTGTCTATTTAATGTTAGGAAACTGATCATTCTTTACACATAGAGTACAATGTAGAAATAAAATAGATGTACAAGATAACGATAAAGACAAATAAAGCCTGTAACACCAAAACAACTATTTCAATTCACTTTTCATTGAAAAAAATATGCATTCTGTATACCTTTCATTGGACACAATTTCAGGAGGCACGTCTTCAGGTTTTTTGTCCGATACCTTTTCTTTAAAGGTCTGTTCTTCAACTTCTCCTTGGTTTTCATTTCCATTCTGTTTTAAGTGTGCGTAAAGGTAGGGAGGACAAGACAGAAAGAAAATCTGTCATCTTGGAAACAGCATGTCATTCTTACATTGTTCTAAGGTAAAAAAGCAACCTCTGCGTGCAAAACAGATACTATCTGAAGTAATATTTAACTATATTTTATCAGGAGATTAACATTATCAGAAAACCGCATGCTATAATGTGACAATAAAGCTTGTTTGGTTACTGGGCTGCCTGGTGAAACAACAGTCATTGCTAAATCACTGTCAGATTCGAATTACCTTAAGTGGAACGTAAAGCATCTTGACTCCACCTACCTTCAATGTAAACAATCACAAATATGTTAAGCTCAGACCTATAAAAAACACACTTCACACCAACAACAAAGACACACAGATCCCAGTGCATTGTGGGTCCATTGCTCCTAGGTGGGCCAAAGTCCATACTACCTGTGTTTGCGTACTGCTGTTGCGCAGCTCACAACACAGCTTCTCTCTTCCAGCTAGAGACAGCTGCTTTAGTGCTTCCAGCTCCTCTAAAAGCACCCTCTCTCTCTCTGAAACCAGGTTTTCATTATCTATTGAGGATCTCTAAATAAGAAAAAAGGTCATGAGAGAATATTGTTTGCGATAGAAAGGAAAGGCAGGAATATTAAGCAGATTTTCTTTTAACCCGCTAGAACCAACAGGCCTTGGTTCTACCCTGATTCATATCCCATGATTAGGGGGTTAAAAGCATATATCAAGTTCAATGCAAAATTTGAAACTTAAAAAAAAAAAGTTAATTAGGCCTAAATATTCATGAATTTTTACAGCTTAATTCATATTACTTTAATATGCCAGTTTTGCATTGAAAATTCAGAAGTTTCAAGTCACAAAATGCAATGAAGAAAAGCAAAATTAATTTTTCCAAATGTCTTATGTTCAACTCCCAATTTTCCTATTATTCTATATCTGAAAATTTCAAGAGTTCTCTATTTGTTGTCTTTTGTGTTAGCTTAACTTTTCAAAATAAATTGAATAAATTTGCTTTTATAGGAACTTATACATAAATATTTGCTTTTCTACAATGATTTTGTGAGTATATTACATACAGCAATTGATAAGATTTCAGTTCCCAAATACCAAGGAGTATGTAAATTTAGTCAAGAAAGTGGTTAAGAATATTATGCAAATTTGCATTTCTCAAATCAAGAAGAGATGTTTCCATGGATTAAGTTCCAGAAACATACTACTTCAGATTTCCATTCACAATTAAAAAGACAGATTAAAGATAGATAAAGGTAAACCATGGAGAAGCCAATTGGTAGACTCACAAATCTATAAATCAAAATAGGAAAGCTGAGTATCAACTGCACCTCAGCACAAAGAATTTCCCCAATTGCCAAAGTACTTTTGCCACGTATATACTCAATGGAAAGCCTAAAAACAAAAACCTCAGAACCACTTTTTCAGTGCCTAAATAGGCAGATAAGTCAAATGGTAGAGAGACAGTGCTCTCCAAGGTTGGGTTAGGCACCCTTAACCCCTTAACAAGATCTTAGTCTCCTATACTGGTGGAGTCTGTTCCTGATGTTAAATATTCGTATTCATTCAGATCTCAGCAATAACTCTGACTTTAAAAAAAAAAAAAAAAGCTCTATAAAAACACTGCTTTTTAACTGGGGAGGGAAGGGACTCTTGGTCCCATACCTGAGCTAACTGTTCATTCAGCCTCTTAATCTCTTCTTGCAGCTGCTCCTGGTCTTCTCGCTGTCTCTCCATCTGCCGCATGTGTGCCTGCCTTAAAAGCTCTGTTGCCTGTTGATGTTCCTGGTACTGTCGTACAAGTTCCTGCCTCATATCTTCCAACTGTTCTTCATTTAACATCAGTTGTCTAGAAGCATCCATGCTTGATACCAAAATCTCATCATGGAGCTGTAATAGTTAAAAAAATCCAACTGTAAAACATTTTGTGGAAACCTATCGGCACTGATTTTTTAAAATACATATGAAAATAATTCTAATAGTAACCCCACAAAGCATGTCATTTTAAACTTCACATTATTAAACTAAAACATAAATAATTTAAAACATTTGTCTTTATAATTTCAAACCAATGTGAAGGTAATTATTATTATACATGTTGTTCTCCAAAAGCGAAATAGCTATCAGTTATTTTAGATGTAGTCTAAATCAAAGGGAGGAGAAGAATAAGGAAAGACACTCACGATTCCTCCTATTCGTGATGAATAACTATTATTCCTCTTGACATTTTATGAGGAAATAATATAAATGGAATTCTTCTATTTTAAAATTTAATTTACAAAATGAGAAATTTTATTTCTTTATATTACACAGTGGTCATCAGAGTACTGTAGAGAACTGCTTGATAAGAAACAATCTTCAGTAATGTTTATCTGGAAATAAAAGCCTTATATTCCACCTTCTCAAACTTGTAAGAAGTCAACACCTTATTGGATTTCAACAAGTCCTGAAAAGCTACACTTAAACAAATCATTCTGCCTCGAACAGTTGCTGGCAAGTTAAAGAGGTTTTGCACTTCAAAAAGAGTTGACATTTTATTTGAATATGTCTCTAAAAAGACATAACCTGTCATGAATATGAACAAAAAATTTGAATTATGATAATTTTAAAAGAAGTAGAATTTACTATGTTCTGTCACAGGCACAAGTTGAGGTACAGACCCTCCACTGATGAAAAAGTAAAGGGTATTAGTATATATATAGGAGACTGCTTTAAATTATCTTAAGCGGGCAGCTCTTTCCTTCTGATATTATCCTATTAAGCAAATATTTTATCATACATATTGCCAAATTATAGTATAATAATTTGAACTGACTGAAAATTAACGTGGGTACAACTTACAGTGAGCTTTTACCATGCACAATGTATGTAAGACAAACAGAAATATTATGAATCCGACCGGTTTTATCTAATAATAGTATTAAGCCATTTATTCATACACTTTAAAAGTCACTTTTCCCTGGTGGCTCAGACGGTAAAGCGTCTGCCTACAATGTGGGAGACCTGGGTTCAATCCCTGGGTCAGGAAGGTCTCCTGGAGAAGGAAACGGCAACCCACTCCAGTACTCTTGCCTGGAAAATCCCATGGATGGTTGAACCTGGCAGGCTACAGTCCATGGGGTCGCAAAGAGTCGGACACGACTGAGCAACTTTACTTTCACTTTATAAGTCACAGGTCAAGACTGAACCGAATACTTATCTTCTCCATTAAGCAACATCACTGTTAATATTTTTATAGTGAGAAAAATCACAATTTTTTAAATAAATTTTTATACTCAAGGAAGCGTACTTACAGATTCTCTGACCATAAATGTTCTATCTTTGGAGGACATTTCTTCTGAAATAGTCAGTTCAAAGTCCTTTGATTCCAGTATATCGTCGAGATGATCCTTGCTTGATAACAGAACTTCCTTTCCATCTTCTCCTAACTCCTTACTAAGTGGTTTACATTCTTCTTTAAATTTCCTGTCTGTTGCCTCAAAAGTCTGAAAACCAGCCTGACCTTGTGATAATTTCATTTCATTTAAGTAATGCTCTTGCTGACAGAGAGTAGATGCTTCTGATGATGGAGTATCTTCTTTTTCCCCAGATATTCTAGACAGTTCAGTTTGCTGAGCAAATGCTATACTCATTGACACAATGACCTGAAGAAATAAGGTAATCAAAAAGGATTCAGTTCAAGAAAGGATTAGATCTGTAAATACTAGCAAGAATTAGAAAAGCAAGTTTCCTCTTAAAAACTACATAAACTAGTAAAAAAGATGGCCTCATGCTTTTAAACTAAAAGAAATCTCAGCATAAAGTGATAAGAAGATAAAGATTCTGTTTTATAATGAATCTGATATTAAAGTGTTTTACTGCCTGCCTTTTTAAAATCAATAATGATAAAAAATTCTGCCTTACTATAACAGCAGTAAACATTTGGTACAGAAATTAAAAAGGAAATAAAAGCCCTTATATTTCTCTCCTCCAAGAAAAATCACTATTAACACTTTAGTACATACATTTCCAAATCTTCTTCCTCTTCTTTACATTTAGATATGGATATAAATATAGACAAACATTTTTCTTAGTCATATTCTAATACTATAACCTGTTTTCATAACTATAGTAAGTATCTTTTCAAGTCAAGAAATACATTTCTATATAATTGTAAACGGGTTTAAAGTTTCATATTATACAGATTACTACAAATGTACTTAATCAACTATCTATGTTGGACATTCAGACTAACTCATCCTTAAGGCTGTTTTAAACACCGCTGTGATGAAAGCTTTTTAACCGTGTCATACACATATTCTTTCCAATTTACTTGCAGTAAATTTCCAGCAGTACAGCACCAGGTTTGTGTCATTAGTGAAACTGAGCGAGACCCTGTGGGGCTCCCCGGCATGGAAGCCTTTTTTGTCCCCATTTCCTGTAGGCAAAACTCCAGACTCCATGACCTTCCATGAGTTCCAAAGAGCAGATTCGAACAGTTGTTAGTCAAGGAAGGAGCAGCCAAGAAACAAGCTCAGGCTGGTTAACAGGACCAGAGAAGCTCTTCAAGATAAGGAGACCAACCACCTGAGAAGAGATGAAGGGAGTGCAAGTCCAGCTCACACACCCTCATCTTGTCAGAAACTCCATCCCTGAAACCACTGCTATAAATAGCGTCTCCTGCACTGGCAGCTGGATTCTTTGCCACTGAGCCACCTGGGAAGCCCCACTGCTATAAAACCTCGCGTCAAATCCTCCCAGATTGGGACATACAGCTTTTGAGGGCAGGAGCCTGCTCTGTCTCCCATTGCCTGGCAAAGCAAGACAGCTATCCTTTTCTATTTCACCCAAAACTCTGTCCCTGAGATTTATTAGTGGTATGCAAAGAAGCTGACCTTTTGGCATCATTGGTAAAATGATGATACAATTCAATCTAATCTATTTCACTTTCCACTTCAACTATGATCCTTAATTCCTGCTTATTTTAGTTCCACCCACCATAGGTACCTAGAAATTGTGACCAGCAGCCTTGGCTCTGAGAAGTCTAAGCCTTTGAGAACCAACTATTGTTCAGGCACTAAGTCATGTCTGACTCTTTTCGACTCCATGGACTACAGAATGCCAGGCTCCTCTATCCTCCACTATCTCTTGGCGTTTGCTCAAATTCACGTTCACTCAGTTGGTGACGCTATCTGACCATCTCATCCTCTGCCGCCCTCTTCTCCTTTTGCCTTCAATCCTTCTCAGCATCAGGGTCTTTTAGAATGAGTCAGCTTCTGGCATCAGGTGGCCAAAGTATTGGAGCTTCAGCTTCAGCGTCAGTCCTTCCAATGAAGATTCAGGACTGATTCCTTTAGGATTGACTGGTTTGATCTCCATGCAGTACCAGGGACTCTCAAGAGTCTCCTCCAACACCAGTTTTCAAAAGCATCAGTTCTTCAGTGCTCAAACAAAAATGTGATGAGATGTTAGGTCACAAATGAAATTTTTTAAAAATTGGTCATTATAAAGATCACTTTCTTTTGTATACATATTTAGAATAGAAATGGATAACAAATAATTAAAAGAACCATGTGTTTTGGAAACTAAAAAACCAACCAACCAACCAACCATAAAAACCAAGCCTAGACTAACTACCTTGTAATTCTCTCCTTTCTATTCACCACCATACCATCTAACCAAATTCCACCTGTGTTTACAATTAACTCTGCCTAGTCTGTGTCTGTGCAGCTGAACTTAACTGAGGAGAAAAATGAAAAAACAAGCTGACTGGTCTTACTTTAACATCATAACCACTATCCTTGAAATGAGCCCTTAATAATATGGGCGATTCTACCCAATTTCCCTTGTCGTTTCCATTTCTTATTCCTTCTCTTAGCCCTTTGCTTTCTCCTTAAAGCTCCAACATCATCTCTTCCTTTCTCATTCTCAGTGCTGAGTTCGCTTTTTACTTTACTGAGAAAAACAGAAGTAATCAGAAAAGAACTTCCACAGTCTCCAAATACTTCATCTGAAAACATACCTGAATCATGAGTCAAATATTCTTACCTTCCTTCCTGTTTCAATGAATTAGAACTACCATGCTTCAACCTAATGGCAGCTTTTCAGGAGATCTGCAACTCTTCTCATCTACTCAAGGACACTGCTCCAGCAACTATTCCACTCTCTCTTTAAATCAGCTATTTTTTTCCCCTTCTCTCCTCAATCGCTTCTATCAGCATAGAAACAGGATGTGGTATCTTTCATCTTAAACAAAAACAAAACAGCAACAACAATCTACCACTCGGTTCCCTACATCACTCTTTAGTTAGCACTGTACTTCTCTCCTCTTTAAAAACAACTCAGAATAATTCATTTCTTCATTCTTCTCCTTCACTCTCTCTCAAATCAAATCTAATCAGTTTGTCTCTACCATTCCATCAAATGTGTTCTTGTGAAAGTCACCGATGATTGCACACTGTAAAATCCAAGGGTTAATTTGCAGTTCCAACCTTTCAAGACTTTATCAGAAACACCTGACAAAGTTTAATACATTCTCAATAAATTGTCATCACTGGCTTCTCTGATGCAATCTTTGGTCATGTCCACATATAATGCACCACTTCTTCATTTCCTTTGTTCCTCCTCACTTCTCTGCCCTCAAACAGTGGCCCCCTCTGGGCTCAGTTTCCAGACCCCTTCTCCATTTACACTCACTAGATTAATAGTTTTCAATATTTCTTACTGTAACCATGGTAAACATACACATACAACAAAAATAAAACATTTTATACTGTGACCCAAGTTCTTGTGTGTCTGTTTTATATAACTGAATGTTTCCATTAATATAAAAATCCTGTACCAAACCAAATTTAATTTCATGCCTTAAAAAGAAGTTATAACACCACAGTTTGAAAAACACAACTCTAGATACTACCGTATTTCCATGTCAAGTTTTATCTTACTTCCTGAACTCTAGATTTATACATCCAATCATTTTCTCATCCCTTATATTTACATATTTAATGACTGTTTTTCATTTAATGGATCAAAATTTGAATATTAAGTTACCCACTCCCCTTCAGAAACTACTCCTTTGTATTTGTTTTCATCCTACATCTAACACCTAAGTAACTCCATTCTTCCAGGTGCTTAGATCAAATTACCTGCAGTACTATCTTCCCTTGAAGGGAAAGTCCTTCCCCTCTTTCCCTGTATTTCCTCTTCCTATATCCAGTTACATCTGCTGAGGATATAAATCTGTACCAGGGTTTCACAATATTTCTCCAAATGGAACCCATGAATACAAAGGTCGCAGGACTGAATGAAACCATCCTCCAACTCGGCAATGCTGGCAGTTGGGTAGGTGGCTCCCAAACTCTTGCCAATTCTCCATGGACACCTCTTGGAGACATCCACTGGAAAACTGCTGACTTTCTCTTTTGCATCCTACTTTCTTAAAAGGATCAATCTGTTATCTTCATGATTTACTCTCCCAGTGACATCTGGACTCTCCCCTCATGACAGTTCAAAAGTGAGGTCTTCTGTGATTACCCTATATAAAACAAAAGCACCTCACTCCCCATGGAATCTTCTAGTCTTATTACCTTGGTTCATTTTTCTCTTCATAGTATCTATTACTCTCGTACATTGTCTATTTGCACCAACTAGATAAAAGGTCAGGGCTTCACAGGTGGCTCATTAGGAAAGAATTAGTACAGAACTCGTGGGTTCAATCCCTGGGTTGGGAAGATGTCCCAGAGAAGGAAATGGCAACCCACTCCAGTATTCTTACGGGGGATAGAGAAGTCTAGCGGGCTAGAGTCCATGGGGACACAAGAGTTGGACATGACTTAGTGACCACACAATAACAACAGATGTAAGGTCTACAGGAGCAATGATTTCATCTATTTTTCTTCTGCTATACCCTGCACTCAGAACACTGCTTGGCAGTGAAATGAACTGTTAATGAATGTCTATTTTTCAATAGTACATACCCAAATCACAGGGTGAATCTAATGTTATCTATGTTAGCAATCACTACCTCTACTGCTTTCTTCTTTATACTCTGTGCTTTTAAAACAATGTTTCTCAATATTTTTCTAACTTCTTATAGGGTTGAGCATAACCCCATCTGTTCTGGTGACTAATATAAACAGTATGTCCTATTCTGGGGCTTCACTGGTGGCTCACATAGTACAGAATCTGCCTGCAATGCAGAAGACGTGGGTTTGCTCCCTGGGTCAGGAAGATCCCCTGGAGAAGAGAATGGTTACCCACTCCAGTATTCTTACCTGGAGAATTCCACAGACAGAGGAGCCTGGCAGGCTACAGATCATTCGGTCCCAAGTACAGGACACCACTGAGCAACTTTCATTTTTCATAAACTATTCTAGGATCAACCTGGGCCATGATGTGTTGTTTCTTGGATCACAGTATTGGGTTGGCCAAAAAGTTCATTTGGGATTTTCTGTAACATGTTATGGGAAAAATGAATAAACTTTGTGGCCAATTCAATACCTTGGCTGCCTCTGGAATGGTCTTTATTGACCTGTACTCTAGTAATCTGCTATAAGCTTGATGAATGATGCTTCACAAAACATATTTATATCATCATCATTATCACAGTAGTGAGACTACTTCAAAAGATGTCATTTATGAGTCTTTATTATCTTCTAGGTGTCTTACGGCATCCAGTCCCATCCCTTCATGGCAAATACATGGGAAAACAATGGAAAAAGTGACAGACTTTATTTTCTTGGGCTCCAAAATCACTGCAGATGGTGACTGCAGCCATGAAATTAAAAGACGCTTGCTCCTTGGAAGAAAAACTATGACAAACCAAGACAGCATATTAAAAAGCAGAGACGTTACTTGCTAACAAAGGTCCATATATATAGTTGAAGCTATGGTTTTTCCAGTAGTCATGTATGGATGTGAAAGTTGGACCATAAAGAAGGCTGAGCACCAAAGAATTGCTGTTTTTGAATTGCTGGAGTTGGAGAAGACTCTTCAGAGTCTGTTGGACTGCAAGGAGATCAAACCAGTCAACCCTAAAGGAAATCAATCCTGAATAATCATTGGAAGGACTGATGCTGAGGCTGAAGCTCCAATCCTTTGGCCACCTGATGCAAAGAGCTGACTCACTGGAAAAGACCCTGATGCTGGGAAAGATTGAAGGTAGGAGGAAAGGGGACAGCAAAGGATGAGATGGTTGGATGGCATCTCAGACTCAATGGACATGAGTTTGAGCAAGCTCCAGGAGATGGTGAAGGATAGGAAAGCATGGTGTGCTGCAGTCCATGTGGTGGCAGAGTCAGGCACTATTGAGCAACTGAACAATATAACACAAAATAGGTGCCTTGTATGTATTAGCTCATTGAACCTTCACAAGAATACTATTACTTCTATTATTCTCCTCTTTTAACGTAGAGGGAACTGAGACTGACTGGTTAAGTAACTTTCCTAAGAGTGCAAATCTAATCCTATCCCAAACCTCATATTATTAACTGCTATACTAGGATGCCCTGCTACAAACACTTCACTTGAGAAATTTATGTAAGAGGTAAGTAAAAGAGAAAACCTTGCAATTCTCTAAAAGAACCAGATAGTGAGAACTGTATAAAAGTGATGGTGCTTCACTTTTTTTTTTTAAGGTTTTTTTGACCATTTTAAATCTTTATTGAATTTGTTACATTGTTGTTTCTGTTTATTTTTTTGGCCACAAGCCATGTGAGATATAAGCTCCATGACCAGGGATTGAACCTGAAGCCCCTGCACTGGAAGAAGTCTTAACCACTGGACTGCCAGAGGAGGAGTCCTGGTGCCTCACTGTTCGCTTTGAACAAAATTATTCAATTCAAATATGGAAGTGAGTAGGTCCTTATGGCCCACATATTTCCTTGAGTATTGACCGCCTCATCTAATTTATGTTTAATCTAATTCTTCATGCATTTCCTGTAAATTCTGTCCCTCCTTCACTAAAACGCATATACTCCAGTAGGACTGTTACACTAGAACAGTTTAAAAACTATAAAAAACAAGCAAGACAAACTCAGAATCCAACTATTCCAAAATAAGAACCCAAACAGGAATACGCATTTTAAGAGACTTCAGGGACAAAGAAATGGAATCATAATGGTATAGTAGGTAGTACACGTGGTATTCAGGAGTTTACAAGAATAGTTCTGAGCATAGCAGCTAAGAGCATCTACAGTCATAAACATCACAGTCACTTCTGTTTTTTATTTGTTGGTTACTTTGGACTTGGATCCAGTACCCTAAGTTCAGCGGTTCCCTAAGCAGGGAAAGGTGACACAGTTTCCACCTGCTAGGTCAGTGGTGCAGAAGCAAGCAGGCTGCAAGCCCCCTAAAGAGGCACCTGGAGGAAGCCTTGTGGCCCCCTGGACTCCATGCATCCCCCAGGTCAAGCTCAGTAAAGCCACAGTCTACCTGTTCAGTTCCCCTTGGGGTCTCAGAGAAAGAACCCCACACTTACAGGAGACCACATTTGATCTCCCTTCTGGGGTCCAGATGCATTTCTGAGCCAAGTTTTTCCAGAATCCATCACTTTGTGGTAAGCAGGAGAGTGATTGTCTTCGGTTATACATTCTGCCTGCAGGTGAAAATTCTCTCCACCAAGATTCCCACAAAGCCCAAGGCTCTCTTTCCTGTGGACTACAGCAGCCTTTCTCCCTCAGGAGAAGGATGAAGGAATGAAATTGGGTACAGGCTTCCATCAATCCCTAAATAATCCCTATATTTCAGGAAACAGACTTTGCAGATGGCTGAGTGGTAAAGAATACGCCTGGTAATAGAGGAGACACAGAGATGTGAGTTTGATCCCTGGGTCGGGAGATCTCCTGGAGGAGGAAATGGCAACCCACTTCAGTATTCCTGCCTGGAAAATTCCATGGACAGACGAGACTGGCAGGCCACAGTACATGGGTTGCAAAGAGTTAGACACCACTGACTGACTCAGCATGCACACATGTACTACTGCTCTGGGAGGAGGCAGGCAAAACTGTTTTAATATAAAAGACCAAGCACTTCCTTTCTCATTTCCTATCACATCCTCCACCTTTAAGGAAGGTCAAACTCCTTCCTATGGTACTACTCACAAGGTAATAAATTTATAACTCCGACAAGTTTCTAACTGCTATTCTACATCAAGAGACGAATGCTTTTCTCATAGAAAAATTCACAGAACATTCCATTCTAAGGCAACTGTGGATAGTTACAGTATCTGACAACTTAAAGGAGCTACATGTAAAATTTACAACAAAAACCAGTGCTTTATCATCAATAAAATCTATCTTTTTTTGAAGGCTCAAAGAGAATACAGACAACAAAATTATCTTTCAAATAAACTATAAACTTACCTTAGCTACTTCTTCTTCTAATCGTTCTTGGTACTGTTTTTCCAGCAACTTAACCATATTTGTTTCCTTTTCCACTCCAAATTCACCAGAATACTAAATTAAAAGCAAATATGACATATTTATTTATACTAATTATACAACACTTATTTTTAAACTTCTCAAAAGATTTCTATTCTTTAGAAAATTTCTTAAAAGCTTTAATAAGTAAATAAATTGCTGCTCTATTAAAAGCAATAGTTCTAGTGAATAATTCTACTAAATTAATTGTACTTACTCTTGTGAAGTTTAAAATGCAAACTGAGAAGCATGCTTACAATTACTAATGTACAGTTCTAGAGCGGGGGAAGAAAAGATATTACTTAAGAACTAAAAATTTACTGAATGAAGCCCAGGGTTTTACAGTTATGTTTGGGAAAAGTGGCCACAAGTTGGGAATATACACAGTGTTGAGGAGAGGCAAAAGGTGGTTTGACTAGATCAGATATACTGGAAAAGATGAGGGACTTTTTCTATACTGTAAGGCCTGTGCTGAAAAAAGCCTTATCCAATGTCCTAGCCCTAGCGTACTGAATTCTGGGAATTCCTAAAGAATAGTCTAGAGATAGTCTAGTTCAACTTCTCATGGTAGGAAGAAAAGCTGTTTCTCTTTTTTGAAACTAATTTCTTGTAAAGTTCAGGGCACTGAAATTAACTTGCTATATAGCCCATGTTATATAAAACAAGACAAATTTTAAATTAGAATATATTTAGGGGGAAAAAAAACCTCTCAATTTTAACTTTTTTGTGTTTTTCCTATGCTATGAAAGTACATCAGGCTTCCAAAGTGGCACTAATGGTAAAAAACCCGTCTGCCAATGCAGGAGACTCGGGTTCAATCCCTGGGTTGGGAAGATCCCCTGAAGGAGGCAATGGAAACCCATTCCAGTATATCAAATTTCTTCACTTATATATTCTTCTGGATCTTTATTTTCATTTTTACTATACTTAATTCTCAGCAACTATTTATTGAGTAATTAAATCACATACATAAAAATGATAGTAACAAAATACAATTAGTGTACATAACAGTTTAAAAATACCTCTGCAGCACCATCAATGTTCTGTTCTAGACAACTTGCTGGGTATGTTGCTTTCTGTACATCAGACTCAGTAATTACCACTGAATCAACGAAGAAGCTAAATATAAACAAAAGAGGATGAAGGGATTAGTGTTGTGTGTGAATTTTACTGTTAGTAAATCTACAGCATGCATAAAATGTGTGTTGGGGCAGTGGGGTTTTGTAACATAACTCATTATTTTTGACTACTTTTTTCACTTAAAAGTAAAGCAGCAGAATTACATAAATATTTAACAGATTATCCCTGAGTTTTATGCCATTTTATAAGTCTATTACAAATGTATGACATGGAGCTGTTTATAAGTATAGATATTTTTTAAAAGTTACCTATACTATTATTGAGGAAGCAAAGTTTACAAATTCTCATTTTTATTAAAAATTTACACACACATGCAGAGTGAAAAAATTCTGGAAGAATACATATAAAAAGTAACAGTGATTACCTCCAGTGGAATAGGGGCGTAGTGACAGTGAGAAACATTCTTAATTTTATTCATAACTACTTCTGAAATTTTTAGTTTTTCATGTATTCATGTATCTTTTGGTATTCACGTCTTTATTCTGTATTGTATTGGGTCACTTCTAAATGTTCACTACAACAAATAATGCTAAAATAGAGATCTCATAAATGTATCTCTGCATACATCTATAGATGTTTCTACATGAAAAAATCTTATAATTTTAATTTTTAAAATTTTAACATGCCATATTTGAAAAAGTTACATTAATTTAATTCCATAATCATACAATTTAAGTATTTTCTCAAAACTTCAACAACAGAGAGTCTCAACGACCTTAAAACTTTCTTAGAAGATGTATGTCTTTATTTTTGAGATTATACATTTTTTCAAATAGGAATGTACGAAGAAGTAGCATTCTTTGTGTTACTGGCCATAAAAGTTTCCTCTGTTGTGAACTCCCTATACATCTTCTATATTCATGTTAAATTATCATAAAAACTCATGTTTCTTGTCTTTATTCTCTGCCCTTTCCTGGTTCATTTATCTTTTTTATTATTTCATCTGTTTCCTCACAGCTTCGTGCAAACACTGTTCTGATCCTTTGCTTCATTTCTCATTTTCACAGCCCATGAAAGATCCCCCAGATTATTCATCCAGCTACAGAGACTCAAAAAAAAAAAAAAATGCTGCCGAGTTCACAATGACTTAATTTCGTAACTTTACAGCCTTTGAAAATGTTTATCCCAAATTCAAAAAAATAGACTAGCTGAAATCAAATTCACTGTTTCTATCTTATAATTAAGGTCCTAACCTTCCACCTGCATGATTTCTTTACATATATTAATACATCATAAGCCTTCATATTCTCTAGCTCAAACAATATAGGTCATCTTTCCTCTGTTTTGCTCCAAAGATTCCTTCCATCCCAACATCTCACAGTCGTCCCTTTATTTCCATTTCCCCTGGAGCCACTGCAAAAAGCATCATTACAGAAATGTGCAGCGATGGGCACTGAAAAATGCCACACATTCATGGCTTTAAATTCCAGCACTTTGGCTGTCTCATCATGTTATATTCCCCAATCACTAAAGAAATTATTTTCTATGAATAAATATTATTTCAATGATTGGACTGAAGTCCCTTGAGGTAAGTGAAGTGAAGTGTCAGTTGCTCAGTTGTGTCTGACTCTTTCTGACCACAGGGACTATACAGTTTATGGAATTCTCCAGGTCAGAATATTGGAGAGGGTAGCCGTTCCCTTCTGCAGGGGATCTTCCCAACCCAGGGATTGAACCCAGGTCTTCCACTCTGCAGGCGGATTCTTTACAAGCTGAGCCATGAGGGAAGCCCAAGAATGCTAGAGTGGGTAGCCTATCCCTTCTCCAGATCTTCCTGACCCAGGAAACAAACTCGGGTCTCTGCACTGCAGGCAGATTCTTTACTATCTGAGCTACCAAGGAAGCCCCTTGAGGTAAAGGGTCACTTTACAAACATCTAAAGTTTTCTCCACAACATTTACCCAATTCTCTTTGCAGCCACAGGACTGGAAAAGGATGTTTTCATTCCAATCCCAAAGAAAGGCAATGCCAAAGAATGTTCAAACTACTGCACAATTGCACTCATCTCACACGCTAGCAAAGTAATGCTCAAAATTCTCTAAGACAGGCTTCAACACTATGTGAACCGAGAACTTCCAGATGTTCAAGCTGGATTTAGAAAAGGCAGAGGAACCACAGATCCAATTGCCAACATCCGTTGGATCATGAAAAAAGCAAGAGAGTTTCAGAAAAACATCTACTTCTGCTTTACTGATTACGCCAAAGATTTTGACTCTGTAGATCACAACAAATGGCAGAAAATTCTTCAAGAGAGAGGAATACAGACCACCTGACCTGACTTCTGAGGAACCTGCATGCAGGTCAAGAAGCAACAGTTAGAACTCGACATGGAACAACGGACTGGTTCCAAATAGGGAAAGGAGTATGTCAAGGCTGTATACTGTCACTCTGCTTATTTAACTTATATGCAGAGTCTGTCATGTGAAATGCTGGGCTGGATGAAGCACAAGTTGGAATCAAGATTGCTGGGAAATATCAATAACCTCAGATGACACAACCCTTATGGCAGAAAGTAAAGAGCAACTAAAGAGCCTCTTGATGAAGGTGAAAGAAGAGAGTGAAAAAGTTGGGTTAAAGCTCAACATTCAGAAAACTAAGATAATGGCATCCGGTTCCACCAGTTCAGTTCGGTTCAGTCGCTCAGTCGTGTCCAAGTCTTTGCGACCCCATGAACTGCAGCACACCAGGCCTCCCTGTCCATCACCAACTCCCAGAGTTCACTCAAACTCATGTCCATCAAGTCGGTGATGCCATCCAGACATCTCATCCTCTGTCGTCCCCTTCTCCTCCTGCCCTCAATCCCTCCCAGCATCAGAGTCTTTTCCAATGAGTCAACTCTTCGTATGAGGTGGCCAAAGTACTGGAGTTTCAGCCTTAGCATCATTCCTTCCAAAGAACACCCAGGGCTGATCTTTAGAATGGACTGGTTGGGTCTCCTTGCAGTCCAAGGGACTCTCAAGAGTCTTCCCCAACACCACAGTTCAAAAGTGTCAATTCTTCGGCACTCAGCTTTCTTCACAGTCCAACTCTCACATCCACACATGATCACTGGAAAAACCATAGCCTTGATTAGATGGACCTTTGTAGGCAATGTAATGTCTCTGCTTTTCAATATGCTATCTAGGTTGGTCATAACTTTCCTTCCAAGGAGTAAGCATCTTTTAATTTCATGGCTGCAATCACCGTCTGCAGTGATTTTGGAGCCCAAAAAATTCAAGTCTGACACTGTTTCCACTGTTTCCCCATCTATTTCCCATGAAGTGATGGGACCAGATGCCATGATCTTCGTTTTCTGAATGTTGAGCTTTAAGCCAACTTTTTCACTCTCCTCTTTCACTTTCATCAAGAGGCTGTTTAGTTCCTCTTCACTTTCTGCCATCAGGGTGGTGTCATCTGCATATCTGAGGTTATTGACATTTCTCCCGGCAATCTTGATTCCAGCTTGTGCTTCTTCCAGTCCAGCGTTTCTCATGATGTACTCTGCATATAAGTTAGATAAGCAGGGTGACAATATACAGCCTTGACGAACTCCTTTTCCTATTTGGAACCAGTCTGTTGTTCCATGTCCAGTTCTAACTGTTGCTTCCTGACCTGCATACAAATTTCTCAAGACGCAGATCAGGTGGTCTGGTATTCCCATCTCTTGAAGAATTTTCCACAGCTTATTGTGATCCACACAGGCAAAGGCCTTGGCATAGTCAATAAAGCAGAAATAGATGTTTTTCTGGAACTCTCTTGCTTTTTCCATGATCCAGCAGATGTTGGCAATTTGATCTCTTGTTCCTCTGCCTTTTCTAAAACCAGCTTGAACATCTGGAAGTTCACAGTTCACGTACTCCTGAAGCCTGGCTTGGAGAATTTTGAGCATTACTTTACTAGCGTGTGAGATGAGTGCAACTGTGCAGTAGTTTGAGCATTCTTTGGCATTTCCTTTCTTGGGATTGGAATGAAAACTGACCTTTTCCAGTCCTGTGGCCACTGCTGAGTTTTCCAAATTTGTTGGCATATTGAGTGCAGCACTTTCACAGCATCATCTTTTAGGATTTGAAATAGCTCAACTGGAATTCCATCACCTCCACTAGCTTTGTTCGTAGTGATGCTTTCTAAGGCCCACTCGACTTCACATTCCAGGATGTCTGGCTCTAGGTGAGTGATCATACGATCGTGATTATCTTGTTTGTAAAGATCTCTTCTGTATAGTTCTTCTGTATATTCTTGCCACCTCTTCTTAATATCTTCTGCTTCTGTTAGGTCCAAAGCATTTTTGTCCTTTATCGAGCCCATCTTTGCATGAAATGTTCCACTAGTATCTCTAATTTTCTTGAAGAGATCTCTAGTCTTTCCCATTCTGTTGTTTTCCTTTATTTCTTTCACTTCATGGCCAATAAATGGGGAAACTATGGAAACAGTGAGATATTTTATATTTTGGGGCTCCAAAATCACTGCAGTCATGAAATTAAAAGATACTTGCTCCTTGGAAGAAAAGCTATGACCAACCCAGACAGCATATTAAAAAGCAGAGACATTACTCTGCCAACAAAAGTACATCTAGTCAAAATTATGGATTTTCCAGTAGTCACGTATGAATGTGAGAGCTGGACTATTAAGAAAGCTGAGCACCAAAGAATTGATGCTTTTGAACTGTGGTGTTGGAGAAGACTCTTGAGAGTCCCTTGGACTGCAAGGAGATCAAATCAGTTAGACCTAAAGGAAATCAGTCCTGAATATTCATTGGAAGGACTGATGCTGAAGCTGAAGCTCCAATACTTTGCCCACCTGATGGGAAGAACTGTCTCCTTGAAAAAGACCCTAATGCTGGGAAAGATTGAAGGCAGGAGGAGAAGGGGATGACAGAGGATGAGATGACTGGATGGCATCACCAACATGAGTTTGAGCAAGCTCTGGCAGTCTGTGATGGACAGGGAAGCCTGGTGTGCTGCAGTCCATGGGGTTGCAAAGAGTCGGACACGACTGAGTGACTGTACTGACTTTCCAGTCATGGTTTCTTTTAACCCTCATGGTCTTAAGGTAGTTTTTACCCTCAATATTATGGGTTTTGAAACATGGGTTTTAAAGAGGTGGCTCAGTGGTAAAGAATCCACCTGCCAATGCAGAAGATGTGAGTTCAATTCCTGAGTTGGGAAGATCCCCTGCAGAAGGAAATTGCAACCATTCCAATATTCTTCTTGGAGAATCCCATGGATAGAAGAGCCTGGTGGGCTGCAGTCCGTGGGGTCACAAAAGGTTGGACACGACTGAGGACAGCACATATTACCTAAACTTGCTTAAATATCTGCCTAAGATCAAATGGTGGCTCAAGGGTCCAACTGGGAGTCAAATACAGGTTTGGCTGTTTCAACTCCATACTATTGCTCTAAGAGGCTTCAAGCATAACATTACCAAATATTTGTTAAATGAATGACAATTATTTTTCATAAACTATTTCAAGTCTATATTAGAAGAACAATATACTCTTTATTCAAAAAGCGCTACAGCTGTTTCCAAATATATAGTGATATTTCACAAGAAATAACTTTAATTACATGTTCATAGGGGAAAATATGGCAGTCAATAAACCTCACTGGTGGGGTCTGAGAGAAAACTAATGGTTTTGGTTGAAAGGTACTGTTAATATATTTCGATTGTGCATTTCAGAAACTCTGAAGAGCACAATAAGCTTGCAAAAGCCCAAGTGTAGGAACAGCGAAGTAGATCTACTCTTCCAGAGCTCTTCCTTTTCTTCATGCTTCAGAGAGAAAACATCACTAATTAAAGGAAGGCTACTTGAAATACGTTAAATGGTTATGAGTTCTTGTTATCCACCTATTTTCTTTCATATCAAAGAATCTAAAGTAATAGTATCCAAGTGTCAATCTATGGACTGCCTGCATCATAATTATCTTGTTATAAATACAAATGACCAGAGTCTATGTCAAAGCTATTGAATCTACTCATGCTTCAAATGTAAAATCCAGTAATCTGCAATTTTACGTAGTCGAAAAATAGTATTAAATTTCAAAAACCTCCAATGTTTTCGATGCATCATAAAGTTTGGGAACCAATGACTTCAAATAAAACGCAAGCTTTGTAAGGCTGTGCCAATGTGGGATAAATAATTCCAAAGCCTATATACAGAGGCTGATTGAAAGCAGCAGAAGCAGAGTGCTTCCAAAGAAGTGAGGAAACAGTGGTTTGTCTTCAACACACACACACACACACACACAGAACAAAACACAAAAACTCTGTCTTCAGGTTTCAGTAATAAGCACCTATGGAGACTTCAGTCCTAGAGCAGCAGAGCCAGTCAGTTAGGTTAAAACTCTGAGGACTTTATGGAGCTAGTTAAATACTACAACACATTTCCCAACTATAGTATAAGTTGTTCAATCATTTTAACAAATATTTACTAAGCACCAACTATTTGTAGGGAATTATTATAGGATTTGGGATACAGGAAATTACATAGACAAAAATTCCCTTAACAAAGTTTGAAGTCCAACACAGGGGACAGATAATGTAAACAAATAAATAAACCTTCCCTCCTATCTATCTATATATATACACACATACACATATAAATACATATATATACACTTATCTTTATAGTTACATATATATAAAACACATTTCCCAGGTGTCTCAGTGGTAAAGCATCTGCCTGCCAAGCAAGAGATGTGGGTTTGATCCCTGGGTTGGGAAGATCCCCTGGAGAAGGAAATGGCAACCCACTCCAGTGTTCTTGCCTGGGAAGTCCCAGGGACAGAGCAGCCTGGCGGGCTACAGTCCATGGGTTGGGCACAACTTAGCAAAGAGTTGGACACAACTTGGCGACTGAACAGCAACAAAATATATATAACATAACATTAATATAGAAAAACTAAACAAGAAACTCAGGTGTAGAGCACTAAGGGGTGATTTTAGTTTGAATCGGGTGATCAGGACAGGCCCCATGAGAAAAAGGCATCTGAGCAAAGACCCGAAGAACTGAGTGTGTTGGGCAGGCAAATAACCTAGAGCAAGATCAACCCAGGCAGAAGGGACAGCAACGAGAAGAGGATTCACAAGCAGGAGCATCCCGACAGCTTGAGGATCTCGAGGAGACTACGAGGAGTTACAGTAGTAAGGCACAAGCAAGGCAGCAGGACACAGATTCAGAGAGAGACAGGACCCCGTAAGTGAGGATCTGGGAAGGCACAGGGAGGACAGGAGAGCACTGGAATAACATGACTTGTCTTAAATTTTAAAAGCAAAGCTTTGGAACTGTAGAGAACAGACTCTAGGGAAGAGTTAGGACAAAAGCAGTAATCCAAGTGAGACATGATGACGGCAGGGACTAGGGGCCTGGTGAGAAGTGGTACAGTTTAGATTTGTCTTGGAAATAGAGATAACAGGATTTCTTGACAGACTGGAAGTGTGGTTTGAAAGGGGAGTCACCACTGATGGAGTCAGATGGCTGCAGAAGGAGCAGATTTTGAGGGGAAAATTCAGAGTGGGTATTTTGGATGTGGTAAATCCAAGTATTAGACAATCAGGTGGAGAATGTCTAGCTATCACTGGAGTGATCATATCTTCTATCCTTTGTGTACTGCCCATATCAAAGTAGCCAAGACTAAGCACACAGTAAAAAACAAACATGTGCACACCACCTGGTGTAACTTAGCAAATTCATAACAAAGAGCCTCTGTATAAAATAAAGCTGTAATTAATATTCCTATTATAAAATATATCTTGTTTACACTAACCTTTACTTCACACATTTCAGAGATGAAGAATTACCTCCTGTTCGTATTTCTTGACAATGCTACAGCTCGTCTCTTTCAAGCAAAGTTGCTTAAGTTACATTTTTTTCTTAAAACAACCATATTATGACAGCTACTAAACTACAAATACTATTGAATGAACTTAAAGGTTGATGGATACCTTGGCTGAACTGCAGACTCATTAACAGCTTGAAGCCTTTCCTGCAAAGAATGAATCTCAGCCTCATAATTTTCTTCAGTTTCTTTCAATTGCTGCTGCAAAGAGGATACGCGGCTTTCTAATTCGTGAACCTGTCCTTCAAGTTGTTTGGTTTTTTCCGTATCTTGCAGGGTAGATAACTTGCTTTTATGACTAACATCTAAGTTACATGAATAGAAGAAAATACACATTTCAATATAAATTTCTCAATGAAATACCAAAATCACTTTTTTGAAGTAGGAGAATATTCATTCTTCTTTGAAAGATAATGTTTTTTAATAGTATAACTCGGGTATCAATTTAAACTCATGTAGACATGATAAGAAAACATGATAACTCAAGATCATTTTTTCTATGTTCATGGCAGCAATACCACTACAACTACCAATTTTATGTCTTTTTACTGAAGTCAAATTACTGAACATCTGATACAAAAAACCACATTATGGTATATAATCCAAATTTACCAATGTCTTGCGAATTGGTCATCTGAGGATGAGTTGATAAAAAGTCCGTTTGCTTTTTTGGCAGGTTCGCTTCTGCAAATCCAAGTTTCATATTACATGCCTGCTGTCTCTCGATCTATGAAAAATAACAGAAGAAAAACAGTGACATACATATATGACTCAGGACTGTGGAAACTATACAAAGCAACTTTATCTTTAAAAAGGTTTTTTTTTTTCCTTCCCCAAATCACCCAGAACTGTACCATTCTGATACAGATATTTTCCCTTCCATGTTATTCCACACTCTGACAAGTGACTCACATCACATTCCCTTCACAGGGACTGAAATTATACGACTAAATATAATGTTCTTTCATATCCAGAAGGAATTTGATCTAACTATAAAAACAGGAGCCACACAGAATTTTGGTCTAACGTTCATAACAATATTTAAAACATGACTTAATCTTTGAAATTTGAATTCATACAGAGTAAATTTTATATTATGAATACTTGATAACATATCTGCTATTAATCTCCGAATGTAACCTATATACAATCAGGTGGCTGACAAATGTGTGCTATTCTTTATACAAAAAGAAGGAAAACAACAAAAACAGATAAACCTCAGCTTCCTTCCTTAACTATTAAAACTAGGCAGCATATGTCAGATGTGTATGTGTATTACTTAAGTCATTCCTCAAATATTTAATACTCAGTCTACTATGTGGCAAGCACGGTAACAGGGAGAGTAAGAATATAAAATCAGTGGGAAAAAAATGCACACACACACATACCCGGTACATCTGCCCTCACAGAATTTATCAACTAATTTGGGAAGTAAAATTAAATAATTAACAATGCATTAAACTATAACATGTGACTAAAGGGTGATAACAGAAGAGACTGGTAGGGGTCTGATGGAGGAAGTGAAATTTGGTTTGGGCCCCCATCGTTTTGTTCAATGCTTAGGAAAGGTTCCAAGGAAGGAGGAGTAGGAGCATTCATGAAAGGGTGGCCTGCTATTAGTGATGCAGACAGTGGTCCTGAGGGACAGGGGACGCTGAGCATGCTGGGTGAAGAAGGCAGACAGAGACCGAAGAGCACCTGAAAAGCAAGGTGAGAGTGTGGATTTGCTGTACCAGGTGAACAAAGAATTCTGGAGATGGAGGTGAGCACCAGGATCAAATGTATTTCCCAAGAAGGCCATTTCAGTTGGTACTACTTTTATCAAATCCTCTACCTGACTCCTAACCCCATGTACATTTCAACCAAGAATCTTGCCTCCGACTTCCCAGAGAAAATAAAGCCCATCAGGTAAATACTTCAGTTTTCAGCTCTACCTTTCAATACTGTCAGTTCATTCAGCAAACGCACAGTAAACCTTTACCATGTGCTAAACAAAGCCCTGTGCTAAGAGGAAATGAAAATCAAGAGAAGACTTCCTGACTTTGAAGGATGTAGTGGGGTTTAGCCTAGTGGACATATCACATGTCGTCACAACTGCATACACCATAATTAGTGGATCAAGTAGAGATTCTTGGTGACTATAAGTGGGTGGGCAAAACCCACAATGAAGGCTTTAAAAGCCACAGAACTAAAGTTACATAAATTAAGGAAAGAAGATATTCTAAGAGAAGAGCTAATACTATAAAATAAAAAAAACAGTAGAATTAAGAAATTGGGCTTCCCTTGTAGCTCAGTTGGTGAAGAATCTGCCAGCAGTACAGGAGACCTGGGTTCGATCCCTGGGTCAGGAAGATTCCCCTGGAGAAGGAAATGGCAACCCACTGCAGTATTCTTGCCTGCAGAATCCCAGGGACAGAAAAGCCTGAGGGGCTGCTGTCCATGGCGTCTCAAAGAGTTGGGCACGACTGAGCAACTAAACACTTACTTACTTAGCTGAAGGTACACTGATCATCTGTTTACGTTACCACCTAAGGTGGTAACGTAGAGATCTGACTTTCATTCCTGGCTACACAAGTATTCCTTGGGGTACCAAACAGTTTTTCTTGTATTTTTTTTTTTTCCTAATTGCTTCCCAATTAGAAAAAAAAAGTTTTTTTTAATTTTTAATCCTTCCCAATATTTAAAAAGGCAAAAAGACTTCATGTAAGATTAGATCATAAAATCAATGAAATGAAAGAATAAACACGAGGCCCCATTCCTACATGCGACAGCACGTGAAGCTGAGCAGCCTCTGTCCCCTTTAAATGAAGTATGTTTTCTCCAGGTTTCACTTTCCCAGCTTTCACTTGGCCTTCTTCATTTATCTTATGGGCTGAGCTCATGTAGGCATTTACGTTTATGATCTCTGACATACACCTCTCCTCTTTCCCCAGGACTCAATTAAAATAACAATGAATCTGTAAAAGATAAGTCCATAATAAACCAAAAAATGAAAGAGACCAGCAGATTTCAACAGAAAAGGGTGGCAGAACAGCGATTAAGCAAGAAGGAAGGGGGAAACAGCAGCCTAAAGCATACCTGAAGGGAGTCGCAGGCACAGGAGACAGTTAACTCGCCTAGCGGAACCATGGAAAGACACCAGGCTCAGAGAGACCAATGACAGGCAGAGATCAGAAAAGGAATGTATCAGCCCTTAACTAATCGCAGCACAGCCTTTCCTGCTGACCCAGCCAGGCAGAAGTCTGGTGGCGGGTAAAAGTTTTTCTAAAGAGAAACTGAAAGAAGTGTCTGGGGAGAACTAAGGAGCCGAGCGTGGGTGTCTGTGTTCCAGGGCAGGCTCCCACACTCCAGCACCAGGGAAGGGACACCTGTGACTCATCAAAAGAAACCGTTCCCCACTCACTGTCTTCAAAGGAAAGAGGCAAAATGACAAACATCGCTGTAGTTACTTGTTTACTGCAAGTCCTCCTACACTATTTAATAGCTACAACTATGTACTGTCATCAGGAAAAGCAACACATTTTTAAAAGAAAGAAAGAAAACAAGGAAGGAAGGTAAGAAAGAACGGACATTTGATGATTAAGAATTCACTGGTAACTTCTGCCAAAGAAAGTTCAGTGAAGTATGAGGTGGGAGCTTGTTTACAGGTGGGCAGAAGAGACAGCAAGAGGTGGGAAACTGCAGTCTCTTCTTTCCTTCAAATAATTTGGCAATGAAGGAAAGAGAACCACAAAGAATACCAGATTCAGGGAACATTGGTTATGTTCTAAACAGTGGAGGCAAGAGGAATATGCAAGACAAATGAAGGACAGAAACAAGACAAGCAGAGACAAAGAACCTGAAAATAAATACAGGACGGAAGAAACAGGCTACCAATCTTAGAGGAGGTGGAAGGGGATGCTAACAGAAGCACAGAAAATAAGATAACCTTGGTTGTGAAAAGGGACAACTTCTTCTGAGACAGAAAAATGAATTAGGGTATTTTCACGTTTAGAGAAATGCATATTGGTCTACAGGTAGCAAGGTGAGGTAGCTTATAATTGCTAAGTTTAATACAGAAAAATGGGAAATAAGGCTATCTGCGAAGGAAAAAAAGGGGAGCAGAAATGGAAAGCATGACTTTATAACTAGGGAAGTTGTAAAGTTAGGTAACATCCACTGAGGAGACTATGAGAGAATGAATGACCACATAAAAGACCTGTCAGCGACAGTCAGAGGCCACGACTCTGCAGCGTCACCGAGCCATACCACCATCTCATTTTTTCAGCAGCCCTCAGAAACCCAAGCGTGAGTAGAGAAAAAGGGTCTCAAGAGGCAGGATAATTGCAGCAGAAAAACAAGAAATCTAGATGACGAAGGGTGCTGGTATGAAAGTTGTACGATAATTCTGAATAGGGTTAAATATTCTAGCAATGAATGGAAGGAAAAAGAAAAGTAGCAATGGTAGAGAAAGGCAGAATTAAAGAAGGGCTTTTAGCCTATCTGCCTGTCCTCCCACAAAGTTATCTGGAAGATACTGAAATAGGTTTACATGTTTTATAAAAGACTGAATAAGGTTGTGCATTAACAGCACAGGAAGAGAAAGAAAGAAGGGAAAGGAGAAAGAGGGGAAAAGGAGAAGGAGAAGAGAAAGGGGAAATAGCCAGAATATCCCTCATCAGCAATATAAGTTTCAGTCAGTTAAATCTTTCAACTCTGCCCAAATATTTTAACACAATGACATGAAAAAGCACCCAAATAAGCAAACAGAGATTTTTCTGGTACTTTTTTCATACAAATTGAGGACTACAATACTTAATTTTTGCTAATATAATGTCATTTTTCTGAAATAGCTAATAAATTATATGATGGCTCTATACACTCTTACATAGCTTTTATGCACACATTTCTAAATATACATAACATGATGTGAAACTAATTAGCTATGTTCTAAACAGCTAATTATTATTATTGTTTAAAAGAGACTCACTGCTTTAGAAAATGTTATTATGTCAAATTAAATGCAACTGTTTAACAAAGTTTACAATTTGACATTTTATATATATTTTATCTTGATTTCAAAAGCTCAGCTCACTGATATAAATATATGTCACTTTCCCCTAAATTATGTCACTTTCCCCTAACTTTCTTTTCATGTTTACTCATTTTAGAAATTTTCAGTTGATAAAGTAACTCACAAAATAGCAGGAAATACAAGAAATGCAAACATCATTACACATTTTCCATATTTTCCATACTTTACTTAATCGTGATTGAAGCACCACGAGTCTGCTGTATGCTTCTGCTGCTTTGCTGAGAAGAGTGTGCATATTTTCTTGAAAATCTAGATGATAAACAATTAAAATAATTTCACTTGCAGTAAAAGTCTGCTTCTTTCAATTAGCATTATTCATCTATTCATAACTTTTAAAAAATCGCCTGCTGGAAGTAAAATTCATGTATTTAGTAACGAAAATCGCATTAATGTGGAACACATGCTACAAAGATTAACAATTTTATATTAAAATACGATAATTTCTGTTGGCATTCATTAATTTGTACACATTTGTTCATTATTCAAACCAATGAACAAGGGCAGGAAACATTTTATTTGTGAAGGGATCAGTTCAGTTCAGTCGCTCAGTTGTGTCCGACTCCTTGCAACCCCATGGACTGCAGCACGCCAGGCTTCCCTGTCCATCACCAACTCCTAGAGCTTGCTCAAACTCATGTCCATCGAGTCGGTGATGCCATCCAACCATCTCATCCTCTGTTGTCCCCCTTCTCCTCTTGCTTTCAATCTTTCTCAGCATCAGGGTCTTTTCCTATGAGTCAGTTCTTCACATTAGGTGGCCAAATTATTGGAGCTTCAGCTTTAGCATCAGTACTTCCAATGAATATTCAGGACTGATTTCCTTTAGGATTGACTGATCTCCTTGCAGTCCAAGGGACTCTCAAGAGTCTTCTCCAACACCACAGTTCAAAAGCATCAATTCTTCAGTGCTCAGCTTTCTTTATGGTTCAACTCTCACATCCGTATTTGACTACTGGAAAAACCATAACTCTGATTAGATGGACCTTTGTCAAGAAGTAATATCTCTCCTTTATGCTGTCTAGGTTGGTCATAGCTTTTCTTCCAAGGAGCAAGCATCTTTTAATATCATGGCTGTAGTCACCATCTGCAATGATTTTGGAGCCCAAGAAAAGAAAGTCTTGTCACTGTTTACATTGTTTCCCCATCTATTTGCCAAGAAGTGATGGGACCAGATTCCATGATCTTCGTTTTTTGAGTGTTGAGTTTTAAGGCAGCTTTTTCACTCTCCTCTTTCACTTTGATCAAGAGGCTCTTTAGATCCTTTTTGTTTCCTGCCATAAGGGTGGTGTTATCTGCATATCTGAGGTTATTGATATTTCTCCTGGCAATCTTGATTCCAGCTTGTGCTTCTTCCAGCCCAGAGTTTCTCATGATGGACTCTGCATGTAAGTTAAATAAGCAGGGTGACAATATACAGCCTTGGCGTATTCCTTTTCCTATTTGGAACCAGTCTGTTGTTCCATGTCCAGTTCTAACTGCTGCTTCTTGACCTGCACACAGATTTCTCAGGAGGCAGGTCAGGTGGTCTGGTATTCCCATCTCTTTCAGAATTTTCTACAGTTTGTTGTATTCCACACAGTCAAAGGATTTGGTGTAGTCAATGAAGCAGAAATGTTTCTGGAACTCTCTTGCTTTTTCTATGATCTAACAGATGTTGGCAATTTGATTTCTGGTTCCTCTGCCTTTTCTAAATCCAGCTTGAACATCTGGAAGTTCTCGGTTCATGCAGCGTTGAAGCTTGGCTTGGAGAATTTTGAGCATTACTTTGCTAGCATGTGAGATGAGTGCAATTGTGTGGTAGTTTGAACATTCTTTGGCATTGCCTTTCTTTGGCACCGGAACGAAAACTGACCTTTTCCAGTCCTATAGGCTAATGCTGAGTTTTCCAAATTTGCTGACATATTGAGTGTAGCACTTTCACAGCATCATCTTTTAGGATTTGAAATAGCTCAACTGGAATGCCATCACCTCCACTAGCTTTGCTGGTAGTGATGTTTCCTAAGGTCCACTTGACTTGGCATTCCAGGATGTCTGCTGTAGGTGAGTGATCACATGATCGTGGTTATCTCGGTCATTAGATTTTTTTTGTACAGTTCTTCTGTGTATTCTTGCCACCTCTTCTTAATATCTTCTGCTTCTGTTAGGTCCATACCATTTCAATACCAAAAAGTTAACTGAGATTGCAAGTTGTAAAAATGAACTAATATAGGATTCCTATTAATAAAGATAACTGAATGTCTTCTTATTCTTTTTATAAAAGTAAACCCCTGACATAAACTTATTCAACAAATACAATGACTTTTAAAGGTTTGGATCTATGGTATAAAATTAAGAATTATAGTGAGGAAAAGATGGAAATAGAGCAACAGAGGATAAAGAGACAAGAAAATTTGTAGACAGCTTCGGTTTTCTTTTTATCACAATTACTGCACTGTAAAACTAAAAATGTGCATTAAAGGTAAGATTTCATGAGCCTGAAAAAAGATGCTAAGATAAACTCAAATTCAGCCAAGTGATTAAATCAGGAATTAACTGAAATAGTTTATCATCGATTCATTGAAGAAAATTAAATACTCTGTTCAACAATGCAGTAAAGCCTTTATTACCTTGGACTTCACATCTATAATCTTGCAATACCAGTTCTTGATTTTCAGAACTGTGAACACCAGAAGTCTCTTTCTCTTCTCCATTTACTTCACATTTTAAAGCAGGAGTATAATGTTCACCATGGACATTGCAAAAAGTCTGCCGACAATAAAATTAGGTATTTTATGGAATTAAAGTTTTGATTTCTGCCTCTAGAGATTATTAAACATTATTTCCTATATGCAAAACACAGTCAAAAAATGTCACAGGAAAAATCAGTAAGAAAACACTTCCATGTACCAAATCAATCTGCAAAAGAATAAACAAATCTAAATCTTTCTCTCTCCACATGCAAGACATGAATTCTTCTCACATCAGGAAAATATGACAGCCTTCATTATAATATATATCAAATATATATGTCTAAACTATAATATTTTTATTTATTTCTAATAATGGATATATCCTGTACTTTACCACTTTCTAGTATGGATTCTATACAGATATTCCCTCTGTAATGTCAACTACCCATGAAAAAAGTGAAAAGATGAGGGCAAAAGTTCAAAAATGATGACTAGAAAGTAGTGTATAAATTCTATAGAAATTATAATATATAAAGTAGGAGATCACATTCACAGACTTTAACACAAGAGAATACTATTCACGGTTTATACACAGAAGAAAATAAAAAATATTTGACATATTATTCTGGTTTTTCTCCTGAGCAATGGACAATTCTATCATTACTTATAAACAACATATATCACATAATCATCTGCCAAGCCTAAAGAAGTTTCTAAGTAAGTTTCACCTTTGCACCTCATGCAATTGGAAGTAACAATCAACAACTTCTAGACCTAACCAACTTGTTTACTGTTGCTATTTCTTGAGATTTGCCTAAAAGTGAAACTTTACTATTAATTGACTTTATTAAATTTCCAACATAGTTTCTAAGGTAGAATTTTATCATAAATTGATTCAGGTTGGTAGAAACCTGAATGATCAGCCAATTTACAAATAAAGCAAAAGACTCAGAAAGATGAAGTAACTAGTCCATAGTAACATCAATGATTAGGGACAAAATCAGATTCATGATGAACTGCAAGGGACCTCTCCATTACAACAAGCTGATTTATGTTTCAACTTGAGATTAGGGGTCAGGTAAAGACATTACTAGAAGAAAAAAATACATAAAGTCCGTTTATAAATGAACTACTATGACTTTGGAGAAGGAAACGGCAGCCCACTCCATTATTCTTGCCTGGAGAATTCCATGGACAGAGAAGCCTGGTGGCTACAGTCCATGGGGTCACAGAGAGTCGGACACGACTGAGTGACTAACACACACACACACACTACAACTTGGGCCACTTTATATTTACAGACCATCAAGAGTGGATATGAAAAGGCAATGCCTGAACCTGTCAGCAGAGTGGAGGCCCTTAGTGTGGATATTCCTGCCTTTCTTTTGTGTTTTTGAATACTGTTTCTGAACTATTCCATAGGTAATTAGAACCAGTAAGGCAGCTCTACCTTCCCAACTACTATCACGCTCCCCACCCCTTCAAATTATAAATACGCTGGCTGAGATGGAAAGCTGTGACAAGCTTAGGCATGTATGTTAAATTTTGAAATATTTCAAATATGCAGAAAAAAGTTCATCTATTACCTAGCTATAATAAATACTAATAAATATTGTCATATTATATCCATATTTTAAAAAAATTGAATATTACATACAGATTTGAAGATTTCTGAGTTAAGTACTGCTTATCTATTTCATTCACCTCTCTGTCCAGAGGTGATTACCTAACATGCGTGTTTTTATACTTTTTCCTTTTGAGATTTACTGATGTAACAAAGACACTCTTGCAATGAACATATCTGGCTGTGCACACATGTGAATCTAAGCAGAAGTAAAAGTTGGACTGTGTGACGTACATCAACTCAACAATACACCTTGACAATCTGCTTCTCAAGGTGGTACACTCCCACCAGGGGTACAGAAGTTCTGTTTCACCTGATCTTCACAAATACGATTATAGTTGGTATGCTTAGTTTTTAGATTTGGCAATCTACAGTGTGAAATACTGTCTCACTAGTCATGTGCAAGACCCCCAGCTAAGTCATCATATTCATTCAACCGCCAAAGTGGGCAGAAGTGGGAAATAGACCCACTTACGGCTCTATTGCTGTGTTTTAAAAATTGGGCAGCTCTTCTGTAGAATCAACTACTGAGACAATTCACCTACATTTCTTTTGTTTCAAACTGATTGTCAGGAAAACATTTAAATACTTATTTTAAACTTAAAAACTCAGGAATATTTTCTAAATGCAGTTCTGAAGTAAGACTGTTCAGTTCAATTCAGTCGCTCAGTCATGTCCGACTCTTTGAGACCCCATGAACCACAGCACGCCAGGCCTCCCTGTCCATCACCAATTTCCGGAGTCCACCCAAACCCATGTCCATGGAGTTGGTGATGCCATCCAATCATCTCATCCTCTGTTGTCCCCTTCTCCTCCTGCCCTCAATCTTTCCCAGCATCAGGGTCTTTTCAAATGAGTCAGCTCTCCACATCAGTAAGATTGTAGGGAAAAGTAATTTGGATGATTCTGCTAAATCAAAATAGTAGTAACTTAAAATTTAGCATTTCTTGTCTAAAAGCACTTTTTAACTAATGGCTTACCTGTGTAAAATGAGCACATTCTTCAGATACTGCCTTGTGAAGTTTTCCAATAAGCATTTGTAAAGGCTTCACTTCACCTAACAGAAGAGGCAGTGCATTAAAAATGTTCAATTTACATGTTTAGAAACTATTTTCATATTTTACTTACATCAACTGGAAGCTTCCTGGGAATAAGATTAGTTTTAAGTTCTGTATTTCTTTCAATGTTATTTTGTACTGCTCAGTGTTAACTGTATAAGATAATTTGTAGGATTTTCAACTTATATCCTACAATATGGTACAAAGTACTGATGTACAATGCTTTTGTCCTACAATCCAATAAAGAGCTGTACCACACAGCATAACCCACCTGAGCCACCAGGGAAGCTGGTCTACATACATTCACCCATATAAAACTGAAACAAAATGTCACAAATATTTATTCTTTCTACATCCTATGCACTCCAATATTTTCTGTTCTACTCTATTATTAAAAAAAAAAAAATAAAGCTGGTCATTACTCACTGAACTAACTTCATCACCCATTAACGGACCCACTAATTAACTTGTAGTGTGAAAAACTACAGATTCTATCTGAAAAGGATACCGATACAAACAACATATGCTTAAAATTTTATTCAATTCAAACCCAAAGAACTCCTTTTTCCTGAAGTGAAAAAGGATTATATTCTTACTTAAGCCACGCTTTAAACTCTACTGTTCAAAAGAACAATTCCAAACTTAGGAACCACCTCATTTATAAAGGTAGATCTGTCAAGAATGGAGACCTAAAGATACCTTGAACAGAGAAAGTCTAATTAATAACTGAATAATTATTAAAGATAAAAGTTAACCGTGACTAGTCTTCCACTTAAGGTCCCTTCAATATTGTTGCTGACACAGTGCCGTCTTTTTGCTCACTCTACAGACTTCCAACAAGTCTCATCCTTGTCCTTGGCCTCAAATGATCTCTTGACTTACAAATCTTTATCTTGAACTTAAACTTGCCCCTTAGGTTTCAGCCTTTTTTCCACTGCATACTAGGTATCGCTTTTTTCAAAGTCATCAAGTATTTTTAACTCAATGTTCCAAGCTAAATACACTATTTTTCCCACAAATCTACTCCTCATGACTGGAGTCACCATCAATCCAATTACTCAAATGAGACACTTAGGGATCATTCTCAATTCCTCCCCCTTACTGCTAATATTACCTGCAGATTACAGCCCACCTCTTTAACTCAAACTTTTCTTCCAATGACATTTTAGATCAACATCTTAATGTTAACAGAATAACTGCCAAAGCTGCTTAACTGGTCTTTCCATCACTTATCAGTTCAGTTCAGTTGCTCAGTCGTGCCCAACTCTTTGTGACCCCATGGACTGCAGCACACCAGGCTTCCCTGACCATTACCAACTCCCAGAGTTTACTCAAACTCATGTCCATTGAGTCTATCACTTATCACCTCCCTTAATTTGCTCCAGTGATTTCATCTTAAAATAAAAATCTTACTATGTGGATTCATTTTGATATATGGCAAAACCAATACAATATTGTAAAGTTAAAAAATAAAATAAAATGAAAAAAAAAATCTTACTATGTTCCTCTATTTGAAATCCTGCCTTAGGTCTTACAACCAACAGCGTAAAGAGTAAACATGTTTCAGTCAGGGTATACGAAACCTTTTCTGATCAAGGTTCTGACAATCTTTATCCCTCACTACTTTTGCACACACCTTGAACTTTCAATTCTCCAAAATGGATGTCATTTCTCACATCTCTAAATTTAAGACTCAAGATACTTTCCTAAAATTCCAACCTCCCTACTCCTGCCTACTGCCTCACTCTTCCAGGAAGTACTAGACTTTTCTCTTCTCTCCCTCTGTTCCTTCTGTTTATTCTTCCATTATAGAAAATTTCCTATTGTTTTCTAAGAGTTTATTTTATATTGCTTTTCCACAGGACTGTTGATTTCTTGGGGAAAATAATTCAGTGATTTTTAAACTTCTCAAGCACTTACACGAACAGTCCATGATTGTATGAACAAATGAGTCTAGGACTGGGAACTCCCAGTCATGTTCTTCCATGGGGTCTAAGTCAAGAACAGAATCATGAAGTGGCAGGCTCTAAGTGATACTTACTTAGAATTTTGTTAGAAACCATTTACCTGTTTCTTGTGTCTTTATATTCTGTAGCTCTAGCTGGTGTATTTTCTGAAGTTCCTTGATCTTTTCCTCTTGAGCAGAAATAAGCTCCTGTTTAAGACTGCAAAGAGCTTTATCTTTTTCATTTTCCATATATTCGCGAACCTGATCCACATGAGTTGAATAGACCAGAGACAGGCATATACGCTGGGCTTCCATCTGGAGCCTTAAATCATTCTTAAAGTGAATTAATGTGCAGGTTAGAATAATTTAAAATGACTAATCAAATAATTTAACTTATTTTTGCATATACCCATTATGGGGTGGGGGGAATACATGATATTATAAACTATAATTGAGTGAGAAAATAATTAAATTAAACGTCACTTTTCTTACATGAAATTATTTTCTCACTCAATCTGTTGCACTGACCTAGGAAAATAGTACAACTTTCTCAAGGAAAATAACACAATATTTTCATCACTTCATGGTAAAGTTTGATATTTGGTAAAGTTAGGATGGCCTGATCTTTCATTTTTGTTCAAAAACAACATTTTTAAACAAATATGGGCTTCCCTGGTGGCTCAGCTGGTAAAGAATCCACCTGCAATGTGGGAGACCTGGGTTCGATTCCTGGGTTGGGAAAACCCCCTGGAGAAGGCAACAGCTACCCACTCTACTATTCTGGCCTGGAGAGTCCATGGGGTCGCAAAGAGTCAGACATGACTGAGCGACTTTTAACGAACAAATATAGAGAAATGCAAATAATAATGAAATAAACATTTGTGTACACATATCACAAAGTAATAAAATCATTTCATCTTTTTTATTCATTTCTCTCCTCCCTATTATTTTGGTTTAGAAATAAAATATAGATAAAATTTAATCTATCATGTTCCCATTCTTCCTTCCCCAGAGGCCACCAAATTATAAATCTGATCATAAATTTGCTGCAAAGCCAGTTCACTTCTTACACTCTCATTTCTTAATCCATCTATAAACAGTGCATATATTTTACATTTTTAAGAATTTACATAAATGGTGCAAAATGGCATTTATTTTGCAAATTAGTCTTCTCATTCAATATGCCTCTGAGATCTTTCCATGTAGATACACATAAATTTATTTTAACTTGGTACTGTATATATGAATATTACAATTTGTTCATTTCCTTTTTGGAGATCAAATGGATTATTTCAAATTTTAGATATATCAAAAAATGCTGCAATAAATTTTTATATATATGCCCTTGTACATATATGATAATGTTTCTCTAGTGCACATGTGTGCTAAGTCACATCAGTCATATCTGACTCTTTGCAATCCTACGGACTGTAGCCTGCCAGGCTCCTCTGTCCATGGGATTCTTCAGGCAAGAATACTGGAGTGGGTTGCTATGTCCTCTTCAAGGGGATCTTCTTGACTCAGGGTTCAACTCCGTGTCTCTTGTCTCCTGCATTGGCAGGCGGGTTCTTTACCACTAGCATCACCTTGGAAGCCCTTCTCGATTGTAGTGATTCTCAAAACTGTAGCCCAAATCAAAACCACCTGGATGATTTAAAACAGATTTCTGGGCCCCTACCCCTGAGCTTCTACTTAGAGAGGCCTGGTGTGAGCCCTAGAATTTGAATTTTAACCTGTTTTCAAGTGATGCTGCCACTGCTGGTTACAGACCACACTTACTGCCAGCAGAAATGTAAATGCTACATGGTAGACCATGTATATTGTATCAATATTAGATTTTAACAAAATTTTTTATGCAATTACACAATTTTACACTGATATAGTTAATAATGTAGGTGAATACTCATCTCCCCACATCCTCATCACACTTCTTATTGTGAACCTTATCTTGTCAAACTGATAGGTATAAAATGCTATTTCACTGTTATATCAATTTATAACATTGAAAGCATCTTTTCATGTTTATTAGCCAATTAGCAGAAGTATTTCTGTGGCTGCAGTATTATTTCTAAGCGCATTGAGACTGCTCTTTGGTGTTACTGTTGTGTAAACTGTTGCTCAATTTCTTCATGAGCCTCCTTCCATAAACACACACCTCACTGCGCTCCCCATCACTAAGGGGGTTTGTCTTGGCAGTGACGTGTGCGTCAGGGACAGCTTTTGCGTTTGTCTCTGTTTACTTTACAGAAGTTAACATCAAGGAGATGGTATCTAAATGTCACTGAAAGTGTCTTCAGTTAGAAAAAAATAATCATTTTAGTGAGAAAAATCTGACCATTTTGACAACTTCAAATTTGGGTCCTCTCCTAGTAATGCCTTTAAAAAATTTTTTAAATGATCTTTTGACTTTTTTAGGAGTGATAAAATTAAACCTAATTATGATTTTGAAAACAATTTCAGATATTTAACAAAGTATTAACAGATATGTAATTAGAACTTAACTATTTAGGTTATTAAAATGTAAAATTTGATATAAGATCATAAATATGAGCACATTTATTAAGAAGTAGAAAGAAAAAACTTTCCAAGGGCTTCCTACTATATAGAGAATAAAATTTCAGCTTCTTACAAAGTCTGTAAGGCTCTCCAAGATCTGGTCTTTTCCTTCTTCAAACTCTTTTTCTTCCACTCTCTTTCCCTCAAACTCAGCCGAACAGGTCTTTATTCTGTCCCTTACACTCACCTCTGCCATCGCAGTTGCTCTCATTTCCCTGTGGTAGACTCCTCACTGTCATCAGACAGCAGTTCAAATGCCAATTCCTCCTAGACCCCTTTCCTGACCACCCTATTTAATGACTACCCACCATTCTCTATCACATAATCTCTTTTATTTTCTTTATAAAACATCACTATTTCTTAACTCTTCTACTCACTTCATTTACTATCTGCCTCCCTCACTAAAATATACGCTCTCTGAGAGCGGAACCAATTCTTACTCTTGTTCACCACTGTAGTCCTACCTGGCAAGAGTCTACAAATACTTGTTTAGAAATGAAGAAACACACATAAAGCTCTAGTTAGCACCATTATACAATGTGCCCAGTGGGATCTTCCTGCTATTTCTAATTTCAGTGTCTATCAAATATAAATTGTCAGCAGTGATCTAGTATTACTCATTATATGTATTCTTTAATTGTATTTAGAATTAATATTTTTTTCCCCTTTAGGTATAACAAGACTCTGAGAAAACTAGGATTTAAATCAATATCTTTTTATCAGGGAAATAAGAGTTTCATAACTACTGAACAACTACATGAAGTACTAAAAAGTTTAAGAGTTAATTTTCAGTTAACCTTGAAAACACCAATACAAAAGGAGACTCTGAAACCAATCTTTGGAATTGCAACAAAATATTACAAAATAATTATTTTAATGCTCTGACTCTCAACAAAGTTATTTAAACTTGCTTTTTCAAAGAAAATGTGTTCTATTTCCTGAGCAGATTAACTAAAAGAGAGGTAACACGGTTTAACAAAAAACAGAAAAAAGAAATGTAAATGATAAGTTTAAGTGAGAATTACATCACAGGCTTTACTTTCATTCTTGAAAGGAGGTTAATTTATGTTGTATGAAGATGAAAACTTTCAGTATGAAATGTACACTTTAGTGTATACACATTAAGTAAACATACCTGTTCTGATTTAAGTGCACTGAGCTCCTGCTGAAGTTTATCGTTTTCACCTGGATCAGTAATCCCAAGTGATGATTCATTTGTCACTGACGGCAAGTGAGCAGAAAACTGTTCTTGTTTGCTTTCTTTTTCCAGAGTCATATTTTCAAAAGGAATTTTATTTACCTCCATTATTTTTGATTCTTTACCAAAATCTTTATTTATTTTAGGAACTGACCCTCCAGGATCCCTGCTTGTTGAAACTCCATCTTTCAAAGAGCTTAAATGGACATCATGCACATTTACATTTTCTGTCCTACTGTGGTCAATTATGATTTCTAGCTCTCTACATCTCAATAAAACTTGCTCTTTATCTTGCTTTAAAGATTTAACTTCTTCCGTTAGAAAATTTATCTCGTCACATTTCTGTTTTAATTGCTCAGAAAGATCAGACAGTCTCTCTGACAGCTCTAACTTTTCTCGCTTGGTTACCTCAAGTTTTTCCATAAGTTCTGTTGTATCTTTCTCGACAACCTCACCAATTTCCAGTGGTTCTGCTGTAAAAGTCTTGTCATCGTCAAAGACTGAACTTTTCATTTTCACTATACTTGGGTTTATTCTTTGCAAATGATGAAGCTCTTCACTTAGTGCTTTAAGCTTACTTTTATACTCTATTTCTTGCTTATTTTTACTGTCTTCCAAATCGCTTTTTACCTTGAGAAGACAAGCATAATCCTCCTGTAATTCCTGATAGTTAACTTCAAAATTTTTTTCAGCAAATGAAAAAGTGTTCCTTTGCTTTTCAATCTCTTCAGTAAGCTGAATACATTGTTTTTTGAGGTCCTCATTTTCCTCTGTAAGTATTTCTATCTCTTTTTGCAAGCGACAGTCTTTGGATTGGGACTTAGTGGAGTCTATGAAAGTTAATCTTTCTTCTTCGTTAACAGGAGTATGTATTTTCAACGTGTCTTCAAGGGCCTTCTTTTCATCTTTAAGAATGCTATTCTCTGCTTCAAGTTGTGCAAATTTTTCTTGAAAGTCATCCTCTTTTTCCTTCATTTGTTTCTCCAATAATTCAGTTTTAAGTTGTAATTCTTGAACTTCCTGTTCAAGTGTACCCTTTTCCTTTTCTTCTTGTCTGAGTATTTCTATTTCTTTTTGCAGTTCGTTGATCTGAAGGGTCATTTCTTCTGATTTTGTATTCACGAGGGACTGCTGTAAATCTTTTAGCTTTGAAATTTCCAAAATCAGTTGGTTCTGCTTAGTTATCAAATTGTCTTTTTCAAACTGCATGGTTTCTATCTTTTGACTCATTTCATTCTGTAAGCCATCTATCTGCTGTTTATAGTGAATGCCTAAGTTATCTTTAAGCTTTTCAATATTTATTCGATGTTCAATTTCCAAATCTTCCTTCAGTTTGGAAAGTTCTTCCTCATGACTAAACAGGAGCTGTGTCCTCAGCCTCTCCAGCTCAGCTTCCTGTGATTCAGCCATTCTGTCCAATACAGCATTCTTTTCTCTTTCTAACATTTCAAGCTTTATCTTATAATTTGTAACTTCTGCTTCATGTTTTAATTCTAGTTCTTTCCTGGCTTCAGAAGCAGAAACAATCTCAGCTTTCAAATCTTCCACTGTACTAAGGGACTTGTATGCTTCATTGAGTTTACCTTCTTGCTCAGTTATTGTCTGTCTAGCCCTCTGAATTTGGTCCCTTGAAAAGCTCAGTTCTTCAAAAAGGTCTTCCAGCTGTCTCTGGAGAGCAGACTTTTCTCCTGAAATCACTCCTATTTCTTCCTTGAGTTTTTCCTTTTGAGAGTTAGTATCTTGCAATTTTACATTCAGTTCATTTATTGCCATATTCATTAACTTTATTTGATCTTCATTGACTGTAACACTTGGATGTGATCTTAAAGCATTCTCCAGCTCCCCCTTATGTCGTGTCCTAAGTTCATCGATCTGTGACACGTGTTGTTTTATTAGCTCTTGTTTCATCTGTACTATCTGCTGCCCATACATCTCATCCAGCTCTGCCCGGAGTTGTTCCAACTTTCTTTGTGTTTCTTGTTCCATTCTTTGTAGGATATCCGTTTCAAATTGACTGTCTTTATGATTTTTCTTCTGAAGTTCCTCAACTGTCCCCATTAATTGTTTTATTTCTTCAGAACACTGTCTTTCCTTTTGCTTGGAATTAGTCAGTTCTAATTTCATATTTTTTATCTCTTGGTTCTTCTGTACAACCTGCTCTTGTAATTCTTCCAGTAATTTATCAGCAGCTGTTACTTTATCCTTTAGGTCAATAGTTTTTTTTTCTTCTTCTATTATTTTCGTATTTAATTCTTCAATAACTGCTTCCTTTTCCTGTATTTCTTTATTTGAGTTTTCTACTTTTTTATCCTGTTCCTTTATAAAGAAAAAATGAAAACATAAAAATGGCATTTTTAGTTTCCGGTTACTTATACCCCTTAACCCCATCACCAAAAAAATTGATAGAAACTGCTTTTTACATTATTCTATAAAAAGCAACGGCTGAGCCTGCTCCTTCAATTTTCTTACGTCAATGAGACAAAGGACTTGTGTAGCCAACACTACCTATGAGCAAATATCATAGCAATGTTGGTCTTCTTGGAGGGAAGAAAGTTTTCTTGCATTGCTATGATTAAATGTTTTAATAAAAAAATTTAGTGGGATCAAAATATGTCTGAACCATTATATTTTCTTCTTTCTTATTAACTGATCAACATTCTAAATATTTGGTATTTGCAATTGCAAGAGGACTACATACGCTTTACAATTCTAGAGATAATCCTAAAAAAAAAAATCAACGTTCCTCCCATACAGTATTTTAGTGACCTGAAGGTTTGGTGGGCAGGTGCTATGAAAAGAGTAAAACAACAAAAACAGGCTCCTAAAGGTCAGCCTTAACTTCACTCCTAAGGCGAAATGAATCGGAAGTTCAGGGATATGCCATGCTTAAGTGGCTGAATTGCAAGTGACACGCAAGACAATTACACCATTTAGAGCATATCAATTTGATTCTACATTTTGGGGGTAAACAGAAATTTGAAAGCAAGACAGATGTTTTTTACCCCTGTTCTGATTTAGGACTTTATTTTGGAACTGCAGATAAATTGAAACCCAAAACACATGCCCAGGGCATGTCCCTAATCATTCAGAGAAGTGTCACAGCATGAGACAGTCAAGTAGAAGTCCTGGAGACAAAGTTCTGTCTCTGTCATTCACTTGCCTGAGTGGTTGGGGCTGCAGTCCCAAGGACAGAAAAAACAGTAAAATTTACAGGTCTGAATATACTTAAGTAATTAAAATCACCTTCAGAAGACAAAGGCCCGGGTCAAGGGGACTTAAAGGCACCTCAAATGGATGTGTTAACTTACCTTTAAAAAAAAAAAGAATGTCAAGGCCTAGGGAAAAAGAAAGTCTGAGAGGGAAATAGTAGCAGTGCCCATGCAAGAATCGGAGAAGGCAATGGCACCCCACTCCAGTACTCTTGCCTGGAAAATCCCATGGATGAAGGAGCCTGGTAGGCTGCAGTTCATGGGGTTGCTAAGAGTCAGACACGACTGAGCGACTTCCCTTTCACTTTTCACTTTCATGCATTGGAGAAGGAAATGGCAACCCACTCCAGTGTTATGCCTGGAGAATCCCAGGGAAGGGGGAGCCTGGTGGGCTGCCATCTATGGGGTCGCACAGAGTCGAACACAACTGAAGTGACTTAGCAGCATGCAAGAATGGTTCAAGAAAGAGAATCAAGGTATCAGGAGACTTTGAGAGTTCTAATCCCTCTGGGAAAGTCACACCTAACCTAGAAAGCAAGGTAGGGGCTGCTGTAAACAGAATTAAGAATTTCAGTCCAAAGGCATGGCCATTCCTACTCTGAGATGGACATATGAGGTTATCACAGCCTAATCAGCTTTGGCTTGGTATCACATATCCCGTCAATGTCACATGCCTTACTGTTGATACTGAGCCTTCTGGCCTAGACTACCTTCTGGCAGTCTACTAGGCCTAAACTGCCTTTCTCGTCTTATCTCCTGGAAAGACTCATTTTCAAAGACTATTGTTTTCTAATCAAACTAATTTTTGATGCTGATAAAACATTTTTAACATGGTTCAACCCGGGTCTTTATGCACACTCCATCCTGTTTAAAATGTCCTCTTATCAGTTCAGATTCATAATTTATTCACTGTTTACCAAATAAGTACTGAAGAGCTTCTGTGTGGCATATATTGCACCAATTATGAAGAAAACAAAATTCAATGAAAGGGAAGTGTTCTAATTTACAGACTTACCTCAAATATTACTTCCCTGCTAAGCCTACCCTGAATCACTTCCCTTATGAAGCCAGACCTGCCCAGAATTTTCAAAACACTTTTTACTCATACTTAGCCTTGTTTTGGGATGCCTTGTATACCACGAGTTTTAGTGAAGAAAAAAGCACATTTAAGGATCACTATCTCTTGCAAGAGCCTGATGCAAAACAAGTGTTCTATAAACATCTACATAATGATTTTTAAGTTACTTTGGTTGTAAATCATGTGCATTTTATAACTTCAATATCTTAAAATTGTACATTTCTAATTTCCCTAAGCGACAGTCTCTGGAATAAGACTACACAGATTTGAAAGCTGGCTCTACCAATGTATTACCTGTATATCTGGGCAATTTACTTCGTCTTGCTTTGCTTTAACTTCCTCATCTGAAAAATGGGGGTGATAATAGTATTTGCCTCATAAGATTGCTGTGATGATTCAATGAGATAATATAATATGTGTAAGATGCTTTGAGGGTTTCCTGATACCAAGTAAACAAAAACAAATGATAACTAATACTTTTATTGTTATCCAAACAGTAGTCTTGTTGTGCTAATTTCTCAACATCTTGAAGAAGAACTGCCTAAATTACAAAAAATACTGTACTGTATGTTTAGTCTGTCCTCATTATTCAAGGATTCCACATGTGTGAACCTGCCTACTTGTTTAAATTTATAGATAACTCCCAAATCAATACTCAGTCATTTGTAGAAGTACACAGAATGGTAAAAAACTTGAGCTGCTGGACATTCATGATTCAAGCTAAGATAATGTCAAGCAAGATGAGCAAGGCGAGAGAACAAGGAAGGAGACCATGAGGATGGAGGTGCTAGGCAGTAGTGGAGTGTACTGTAAAAACTTCTGGCTCTGGGCTAGCCCAAGAGAGTCTGAATCGCAATTAGGAGGAGGGGAAGGTGCTACCTTTAGACCAGTCACTTAACACTTTTGACTTTCATGTCTCTTTCAAGCTATAATCTACCAGAATCTTTTTAGGATTTAATATTACAATCTGTATGATATGCACAATGTTGTAAGTCAAATATACTTCAAGAAAATTAAAAAATAAAATACAGTGGAAAGGGTAAAAAAAATCTATATGATATGTATGTGTGTGTGTGTGTATATACACACACACCCTGGGAGCATCAATTATTGAATAAGTGTTCCAGGCAACTTTATATAACACACACACCCTGGGAGCATCAATTATTGAATAAGTGTTCCAGGCAACTTTATATAACACATTAACTACCACGAATAAAGAGAATCTGTATTTTTTTCTAATTGAAGTGTGTGTTAGTCGCTCAGTCGTGTCTGTCTCTTTGAAACCTCATGGACTGCAGCCCTCCAGGCTCGTCTGCCATGGAATTTTCCAGGCAAGAATACTGTAGTGGGTTGTCATTTCCTCCTCCAGGGGATCTTCCCCACCCAAAGACTGAACCCAGGTCTCTTGCATTGCAAGCCAATTCTTACCATCTGAGCCATCAGGGAAGCCCTTTTTCTAACTAAAATCCATAAAATTTCATTTTGCCATGAAAATATTTACAGAATTACATAACCATGGCTAAAATGAGTAGAAACATCTTTAGATGAAAAAGAAAAAAGGACAGAAGTTCTGGTTATATATATGGATTCTCCTGAGGACTCAGTTTAACATAAGCTGATTACTTTCGAAGAACTCAGTAATGAGTATTATCTTAATACCTATTACTGGAAGACTCCCAATTGTTTTTGAAATAAATTATTTTTCATGTTTAAAGAACTTTTCTGAATTATGAAACTTTGTGATTCATGTGTATAACAAAAAGATAAAACATTTGGATAAAAAGCTTTAAAGTCAACTGTTAAGTTGCTGTACACTGGCTGACTTCCTTCAAATAAACATACCATTTCATATGCTCTGATTTTCTCTTGCAAGAAACTAATTTGCATTTTGAAGTCTTCTTTCTTTCTGTGATAATCTTCTAATAGGTGGTCTTGTTCTTCCAGCTGCTGCTGATGAGTGAGGATCTGCTGCTTGGCTTGTAGTAAATCGGCAGCTGTGCTACTATGCGTGCTGTTTCTCAGAGTTTCACTAGCCTGTAACTTGAAAATATAAAGAAACCCCAAAATATTAAATTTTTAAATGAGTGCACCAAGGAATGGACATCCTTTGTGGGTGTTGCTTGGCTAATAGTTGTTCTCTGGGACGTGTGCTGGATTCAGAGGTTTGAGACTCCAGCCAACACGTTTTCATAGCTGATCAGATAAACATGGGTACATTATTTAAGCTGACAGATTCCTCCCTTTTCTCAAATTATTTTCTGTTGCTCATCATCAGAAACGTTGATTAATTCCACTAGTTTCCTATGAATCTTATTAAAGGTAAATGGAATATATTCAATCAAGTTACATTCTAGAACCTAACTAAAATAAAGTCATACCAGGGTATGACTTCAGACATCCTTTAGACAAAGGATATAACTACAGGTTAATTTCTGCGAAAATTCACCTTATCAAACTTATAAGATTTTAAAATATAGATAAGGAAGAAGTATAAAGAAACTAATAGCATAAAACCACTCAAGAAGTATGAATTAAAGTCCTAGTTAATATAACAAGTATTTACCAGTTTTTTCAACATAATACATTAATAAGCAAACACGACCTTTAAACAAGCTTATATTTGTTCTAGAAAACATGAGAAAAAGATTTAATTCATTATTAAAAATTTAATAAATTTTCTTCTACTAGTCATACTTACATGCTGGAATTGAATCTGTAATTTTTGACTCTGCTCTGTCAACTCTAAAAATTCTCTCATCGTCTCATCCTTTTCTCGTCTTGCCTGTTGTAAATTTGCAGTGAGCTGGGTTATGATGCCATCTCTCTGTTTAATGGCAGCTTCAAATTCTTGCAACTAAAAGACATCAGTGAAAATTAAAAGTGTTACACTTATTTTTTTAACAAAACTAAACATTAGTACAGATAACTTCAAAAATAAGATATTTGAAATGCATTGGCAGAGTTATTACAATTTGTAAGCAGTCTTTTCCATATTTGAAAGCTATTATCTTGCAACAATTAGTTTTACTTCCAAACCAACTCTAAAAAGATTATCTGAACTAGGGAACAAAATACATTAGATTTGACTTACCCGTATATCTACTTCTAGAAGGACAAGTGTCTTTATATTTAGGGATGCTCCAATGTTTGTAGGTATTACCATGATGGCCATGCTTAAGCCTTACTTGTTTCTAAAGAAGGTGAAACTGAAATATATTCTGTCATCCTCATCAATGTCTTATTTCACCTTCTTTTCATAACTGACTGCCACAAACTAACAGATGTCATTTTAACTATAAGAAGTTATTTACAAAGACCTGCTGACAGGTTTAATGAGTCTAAGTCATAATGTATTGACGTGGTTTACAATGTAAGTTTCTCTTAGGCTGATTACAAAAACATCCATCCATCCATACTGAAGTGATTTCATCCTAGGTATCTCATAAAGTTTAATAAAACATCTATGTTATATTTAGGCTTATTAATGGACTAGTTTTAAGCAATGCTGTTTATGATATACGTAAGGACAAATATCACAAGGTGACTCTAAGTCACCATTTAAAAACCCCATCTTTAAAGAATGTATCTATTTGCTAAGTCGCTTCAGTCGTGTCCGATTCTGCGTGACCCCATAGACGGCAGCCCACCAGGCTACCCCGTCCCTGGGACTTTCCAGGCAAGAACACTGGAGTGGGTTGTCATTTCCTTCTCCAATGCATGAAAGTGAAAAGTGAAAGGGAAGTCGCTCAGTCATGTCTGACTCTTAGCGACCCCATGGACTGCAGCCTACCAGGCTCCTCCGTTCATGGGATTTTCCAGGCAAGAGTACTGGAGTGGGGTGCCATTGCCTTCTCCAGAATGTATCTATACTATCATTCAAATTTCCTATTTTTGTTTTTTGAGTAACAAAATGAAAGCCATATAAGTTAAACACACCTGCTTCAGCCCTTCAGTCCCATAGGTAGCCCTCATTTCTTCTAGTTCTCTGTTGAGCTCTTCAATCTCATGCTGTTTCCCAGCCAATTCACTTTCCATCATCTCTAGGTGGGTCTGATTGTACTGTGCTCCATGTTCAGAGTAAGAATCATCAACACCAAATTCTTCTTCCTACACCAACACAGATTTTAAATAATTCAGTACTAGCAACATTTTCTCGGGAAAAGAGATTCAAAAACTGAATCCCACAGCAAAGGCATCACCTGGGAATTTACCAGCATGACAACCTACTTTGTTGTTAATGTGATAAATACCTCAAGAGCAAAAACAAGATATCTGCAAATTCTGTTACAACTGAGTTTTATAACAAAAGGTGGATAATTTTGTTTTGTTACACATTAAAAGCATTTAGAAATCACACACAGAAAGAAATACATGCAGGAAAAAGCTTTGTTAGTAACCAGCTTTAAATAGAATGAAACATTAGTATCATAAGTAGTTTTAAATACTGTACCCTTAATAAATTTGTAGGCTTTCCTGTTCTCATCACAAAACCGCAACCATTTACCTGTACAAAAACAATTTCCTGAGATATTATGATTTTAGAATTTTATTTAAAGCTAAAAATTGATTTGTGCTAACTGAATTCATGCTTTTCTTATGCCTAAGGAAAATGCCACACTGGTAAAAACAAACACAGTGATTAAATTTAAACATCTAAAAAACATTATGACTGTTTCAAATGCCACTGACTCCTCACACATGAGTGCTTACAATGAAAACGGCAGTGTGCTGTATACATTTCCATTTAAGTGAATTAACGCTCCAAGCAGTTTCTCTTCTGTCCTAGATCCTCCTCTACAAAAGACCTAAAATCATGTAAATAATTGTTTTTTGATAAAGCCCTATTGATTTAAAAGTAAAACTGTTTACTGGTCTAAGTCTACTGGAGAGCAAGTGAAGAAGGAAGAGGAGATGAAGAGCTGAGGAAAACCCCCCAAGAACTTTCGCCTGGGGGTACTATGAGAGCCTTGCCAACCCTGACAGACGTGGAGACTCTCCACAATACAAATGCCTCTATCACTGACATTTTGTGGTAGGAGGAAGAAAGTTGGCAGAATAGGTCTCTGAGGCCAACCTGGAGGCAGATTAATTTCAAATCAATTAATCTACTCAATAATCCCTTCCTTCCCCCTAACAGCAAACAACTGAACTTCATTCTTGCTTACATCTTAATTTTTCACATTCTATGTTAACAGAATCCAAGTTATGAAGCTTTTAATACTGAAATACATAGAATATCCTAGAATTAGGATTAGATCTAGGTGGATCACAACACTATAAAAGGGGGGATGATCCTAATTAAGAGTTCTTTATAAAGTCTGATTCCTTTGCTTTTCACCAAGGATAATTTCAGAAAACAAAACCAAAGTTTAAAACAATTTGCCTTTATGCCAACGCATTATTGTGATTTGTGAAAACTATCAAAACACAGCAGTGCTAACTCTATTAAGATTATTAATAAAGTCACTTATGATAACTTTCAATTAAATTCATCTAAATTTCAATTAGCTTTCCTTGATTTTTAAAAAATTTATATATTGAATTGGAGGATAATTGCTTTACAGTATTGTGCTGGTTCTTGCCGTACGGCAACATGAATTGGCCACAGGTATACACGGGTCTCCCCCATTCTGAACCTACCTTCCAGCTCCCACCTCACCCGTTACGCAGCACGTTGATAAATGTCTACTAAAACTTTTCCTTTAGGGTAACAGTAATTAAATGGATTTTATGAATATTTTCAAATATCATACCAAGCAAAGGATAGTCCTTTAAGTGGTGATATCACTATTACATAAATTAGTTATCTATTTAACTGTATATACAAACACACTACATAGCCAACACTCAGCCTAAATTTTCTGTAAGTTGAGCACATTTTATACTTGAGCTACTCATATGCACTGGCTTCTATGCATAAAATACTACATGACTGTTTTCAAAACTTAATTGTCTTATTATAATAAATATAAAAATCCTGTCAATATTAATAGTTTTAAAAAATTTAGTATCATGTAAATGGGTAATAAAAGATTATACACCAGAACTAAACTAAAACAAACTATATTTCAAAGTTAAAACAGAAACACTCCTCAGAATATGAGGATCATTAATAGCAATAAATTATTATGTTTTTAAATCTAGATAATTACTTCACTGGTACCTAAAGGGCAGAGCATTTGTCTCATCCTCTTACAATAGCCTTTTAAAGCAATACTATATAAACCATAATATGAAAGTACATTAATAACTTGAAACACGAAGATTAGATGAACAGACTCCTGCAACTAAAAAATAATAACTTTTCTTAATGTCCTTCTTCACTGTGGCATCTGTCAAAAGTATTTAACCTTTAGGTTATACCAATACAGTCTTGTTGAATCACAAGTTACTCCACCTGTGTAGACAACCTGAAGATTTGGGAAAGTATATAGGGTGCATTCTAAATTTTAAAATGTTCTATAGGGTATCATTTCCTAAAAATACTGCTATTCAGAAGAAAATCAGAGGAAAGATCACTCTTATCTTGTAACTATGTTCTTCACACAAAAACTTTTCAGTGAACATCAGTTCAAAAACAGAAGAATAACTTATCTTTTATTAATGATTAATACTTTACTCTTATACTTAATCTGATGTGTGTACAAAAATTTAAATAATGGATGTTTTAATAAAAAATAGAATCTGATAGTTCAGAAAGTTCATAAAAATTACAGGACTTCAGTGTGCCTAGATGACTCTTGGATTAGAACCAAGAAACTAAGGCGGCTAAGATCATTCATTCAAAGTTAAGTATCAAGCACCACGTTGTACACCTTCAATAAACAAATTATACCTTAACAGAGCAGAGGCAGGCAGGGAGAAAATTTTTAAAATGGTGAAGTTAAAAAAAAAGAAAGAAAGAAATCCAAGCCAAAGGTGAAAGGCTGTTGAAAGGCTAAGTTCACATTACTCAATGGCTGGCTATAGTCTATATCTCCAATCCCAGTCAGTTATTTCAAAAATGTCGTAAGTCGTGTAGGTGACTTGGTTAAGAAATACTGAATAATGGAATTTGAATAATGAAATCCATAATGAGACTGTATGCTCTCCTATTATTTCATCTTTCTACACACAGCAAAGCATATTAATTTACTTGTTTTATCTCTATGTATTGCCTGTAGCACTTCCGACTTTTCCCAAATAACCCTGCTCAAAGGGTATCACTAAAAATATTTTATGTAAACATGGTATTTGAGATATGAAATGTCCCTTCTCCAAGAACTGAAAAGATTATGTATAATTTGAATTAATTTGTAAAAAGGGTATTTTCCATTTAGTCTGATTTCGCTAGTACACATAACTGAATATATTTTAATACAGAACAGATCTTAGGTCATAGGATAAAATTATCTGACTAATACTTTCTAGACCTGAAACCATTTTTTAAGCCAAGGAGAATACTAATCATAGAAGTCAAGAACATTAAGCGCATACCATATCTACAAAATAAAATTTCCAAGCTAGTTTTAATTAAACATATAATTGGAATCTGAAATCCTTCTGAGAATAATTTGTTAAATTCATTTCTTACAAACTTAGTGTGAAGAAAAGCATACTTCCGTTGAAGGACTGTAAAAAAATTTTTTTTGCTCATTGTTTTTCAAGTATCAAACATTAAGATCACCAAATAACCCTCACAACAACCCTGTGAGATAGATACTATTTCCACCATTTTACAGGTAAGGAAGCTGTATTTCAGAGTTTAAGTGAGGTATCCAGCTTCAAACAGCTCAGAGATCAGAAATCTGAACACACACTTTCTGGGCTCCAAAGCCCCTGCCTTTTTATATCACCTTATTTCCCTATGCAGCAGAAAAATGCAATGATATTTAGACAAAATACAACGTAATTGTGTCTCATGATTAAAACTATATAGTTTTGAAATTTTAAAATTAATCAAAGGCAAACCAGAGCAGCCAAGATTATTAAACTTTGCAAATCTGTAATTTGTAGTTATGTGTTGCTTAGAAAGGAATTTCATTTTTGAGGGGTATTACTCAGAAGTAATCTCTAAGAGTTCTAATATGAAGAGTATTATAATGCGAGATTTATTCCTTGGTTTGTTTATTTTTTACTTTTTATTGAAATGCATTTAATTTACCATGTTGTATCAGTAATGCCTAACGCGGCTAGGGATTACTGACAATGTTGTGTATTCCTTAGTTTATAAAACTGAACTAATGAAGATTTTTCTGTCTTCTAACACACGTAATATGGATTAGAAGTTCCCTGAAATTCTATCTCGGTCAATCCAATATAATTAAATCAACTGGCTTGAGACCCAAAACTAGTCCAGAGGATCATGGATTGAAGCCAGTATCCATTTTAGCAATCTTGATATGACATCATCAAATGTTTCACAGATCATGAATTTTTCTACTGTATTAATAGACAAATTAAAATATGTAAGTTTTTCAAAGTATAATCCATTATGAATCGAGGCCCCAAATGGATAATATTAAAACGATTATGATTCAAATCTGTCAAAGTTATTTGATAATTATCTTTCAATGTAAACTTCTAAATCACTAATATTTTTCAAACTATTTTCAAACTATTAGTGGTCAGCATCAGAAAAAGCAGCAGAGGACTGGTCACACAGTAAAAGTATCTTTTCCTGAAAATTTGGTTTTAAAAAATATATATGTATGAATTGGTATATATTATGTGCATAATTATTCATGTATATTGCTTTTGTTCAGTCACATGGTTGTGTCCCACTCTTTGAGACCCCACGACTGCAGCACGTCAGGCCTCCCTGTCCCTCACCATCTCCTGAAGTTTGTCCAAGTTCACGACCACTGAATCAGCAACACCATCCAGCCATCTCATCCTCTGATGCACCCTTCTTCTGCTCTCAATCTTTCCCAGCATCAGGGATATTTCCAATGAGTTGGCTGTTCGCATCAGGTGACCAAAATACTGGAGCTTCAGCATCAGTCCTTCCAATGAATATTCAGGGTTGATTTCCCTTAAAATTGATTGGTTTGATCTCCTTGCAGTCCAAGGGACTCTCAAGAGTCTCCTCCAGCACCACAAGTCAAAGGCATCAATACTTCAGCACTCCGCCTTCTTTACGGTCCAGCTCTCACAACCATATGTGACCATCGGGAAGACTATCATAGCCTTGACTGTATGGACATTTGTCAGCAGAGTGATGTCTCTGCTTTTCAATACACTGTCTAAGTTTGTCATAGCTTTCCTGCCAAGAAGCAATCGTCTTCTGATTTCATGGCTACAGTCACCATCCACAGTGATTTTACAGACCAAAGAGGAAATCGGTTACTGTTTCCCTTTTTCCCCTTCTATTTGCCATGAAGTAATGGGGCTGGATGCCATGATCCTAGTTCTTTAATATTTAGTTTTAAGCTGGCTCTTTCACTCTTTTCCTTCACCCTCATTAAGAGGCTCTTTAGTTCCTCTTTGCTTTCTGCCATTAGAATGGTATCATCCACATATCTGAGGTTGTTGATCTTTCTCCCACGTATCTTGACTCCAACTTGTAACTCATCCAACCAGGCATTTCTCACGATGTGCTCAGCGTATAGGTTAAATAAACATGGTGACAGCAGACAGCACTGTCATATTCCTTTCTCAATCCTGAATTAATCAGTTGTTCCATACACGGTTCTAACTGTTGCTTCTTGACCTGCACACAGGTTTCTCAAGAGACAGGTAAGATGGAGGGTATTCCCATCTCTTTAAGAGCTGTCCACAGTTTACTATGATCCACACAGTCAAAGGCTTTAGTATAGTTGATGAAACAGAGGTAGACGTTTTTCTGAAATTCACCTGATTTCTCTATGATCCAGCGAATGTTGGCAACTTGATCTCTGGCTCCTCTCATTTTCTAAACCCAGCTTGGACATCTGGAAGTTCTTTGGTTCACATACTGCTGAAGCCTAGCATGCAAGATTTTAAGTATGACCCTACTAGCATGGGAGGTGAGTGCAACTGTATATTCATGTATATAACTATACATATATATGTAATACCTGTGTGCTGTGTGCTTAGTCACTCAGTCGTGTCCGACTCTTTGTGACCCCATGGACTGCAGCCTGCCAGGCTCCTCAGTTCATGGGGATTCCCCGGGCAAGAATACTGGAGTGGGTTGCCATGCCCTCCTCCAGGGGATCTTCACAACTCAGGGACTGAACCCAGGTCTCCCGCATTATAGGCGGATTCTTTACCATCTGAGCCACTAGGGAAGCCCTATGGAATACATATGTAAATATATAAAATAATGTACATATGTAAAATATAGTTCTTACTGTTGAAACATGCTCAGTATATTCTAACTTTTATCTCTAAGACTTACATTTAAAATTATTTTTACTTAACTTTGAAACACATCATACTCATTAGCTATCAGATATAGTTTCAATAAACTTTTCGCGACCTAATCATAATTCCCACCAATTTTTAAAATCTAAAATATTTAGGCAAAAATTCACAGTAATAAGAATTTCCAATATTATTAATTTAGATTTTCATAAAGAACATGACAATGACATTTTTGATGGCTTTGGTTTTGAATCTGTATTAAAAAAAGTTAAATTTTATTTTCTTATCCCAATATGAGAAAATGGCTATACAAATTTTAAACAAATTTCACAGGCATGTATTAGATGGTCAGATCTGTCATGACTTGGATTATAAAAAATTCACTTTGGTAAAAAGAAAAAACAACACCCTGTTGTGGATATGACTGGTGATGGAAGTAAGGTCTGATGCTGTAAAGAGCAATATTGCATAGGAACCTGGAATGTTAGGTCCATGAATCAAGGCAAATTTGAAGTGGTCAAACAGGAGATGCCAAGGGTGAACATCAACATTTTAGGAATCATGGAACTGCAATGGACTGGAATGGGTGAATTTAACTCAGATGACCATTATATCTACTACAGTGGGCAAGAATCCCTTAGAAGAAATGGAGTGGCCCTCACAGTCAACAAAAAAGTCCAAAATGCAATATTTGGATGCAATCTCAAAAATGACAGAATGATCTTTATTTGTTTCCAAGGCAAACTATTCAGTATCACGGTAATCCAAGTCTATGCCCCAATCAATAATGCTAAAGAAGCTGAAGTTAAACGGTTCTATGAAGACCTACAAGACCTTTTAGAATTAACACCCAAAAAAGATGTCCTTTTCATTATAGGGGACTAGAATGCAAAAGCAGGAAGTCAAGAAACACCTGGAGTAACACGTAAATTTGGCCTTGGAGTACATAATGAAGCAGGGCAAAGGCTAATAGAGTTTTGCCAAGAACACACGGGTCATAGCAAACACCATCTTCCAACAACACAAGAGAAGACTCTACACATGGACATCACCAGATGGCCAACACCAAAATCAGAGTGATTATATTCTTTGCAGCCAAAGATGGAAAAGCACCACACAGTCAACAAAAACGAGACTGGGAGCTAACTGTGGCTCAGATCATGAACTCCTTATTGGCAAATTCAGACTTAAACTGAAGAAGTAGGGAAAACTACTAGACCATTCTACATGACCTAAATCAAATCCCTTATGATTATACAGTAGAAGTGAGAAATAGATTTAAGGGACTAGATCTGATAGACAGAGTGCCTGATGAACTATGGATGGAGGTTCATGACAATGTACAGGAGACAGGGATAAAGACCATCCCTAAGAAAAAGAAATGCGAAAAAGCAAAATGGCTGTCTGAGGAGGCATTACAGATAGCTGTGAAAAGAAGAGAAGTGAAAGGAAAGATATACCCATATGAATGCAGAGTTTCAAAGAATGGCAAGGAGAGATAAGAAAGCCTTCCTCAGCAATCAATGTAAAGAAATAGAGAACAATAGGATGGGAAAGACTAGAGATCTCTTCAAGAAAATCATAGATACCAAGGGAACATTTCATGCAAAGATGGGCTCAATAAAGGACAGAAATGGTAGGGACCTAACAGAAGCAGAAGATATTAAGAAGAGGTGGCAAGAATACACAGAAGAACTGTACAAAAAAGATCTTCACAACCCAGATAATCACAATGGTGTGATCACTCTCCTAGACCCAGACATCCTGGAATGTGAAGTCAAGTGGACCTTAGGAAGCATCACACAACAAAGCTAGTGGAGGTGATGGAATTCCAGTTGAGCTATTTCAAATCCTGAAAGATAATGCTGTGAAAATGCTGCACTCAATATGCCAACAAATCTGGAAAACTCAGCAGTGGCCACAGGAGTGGAAAAGGTCAGTTTTCATTCCAATCCCAAAGAAAAGCAATGCCAAAGAATGCTCAAACTACTGCACAGTTGCACTCATCTCACACGCTAGTAAAGTAATACTCAAAATTCTCCAAGCCAGGCTTCAGCAATATGTGAACCGTGAACTTCCAGATGTTCAAGCTGGATTTAGAAAAGGCAAAGGAACCAGAGATCAAATTGCCAACATACACTGGATCACTGAAAAACAAAGAGAGTTCCAGAAAAACATCTATTTCTGCTTTATTGACTATGTCAAAGCCTTTGACTGTGTGGATCACAATAAACTGTGGAAAATTTTGAAAGACATGGGAATACCAGACCACCTGACCTGCCTCTTAAGAAATCTGTATGCAAGTCAGGAAGCAACAGTTAGAACTGGACATGGAACAACAGACTGGTTCCAAATCAGGAAAGGAGTACATCAAGGCTGTATATTGTCACCCTGTTTATTTCATGTATATGCAGAGTACATCATGAGAAATGCTGGGCTGGATGAAGCACAAGCTGGAATCAAGATTGCCAGGAGAAACAGCAATAACCTCAGATATGCAGATGACACCACCCTTATGGCAGAAAGTGAAGAAGAACTTTCTGAAGAACTCAAAAGAGCCTCTTGATCAAAGTGAAACAGGTGAGTGAAAAGGTTGGCTTAAAGCTCAACATTCAGAAAACTAAGATCATGGCATCCAGTCCCATCACTTCATGGCAAATAGATGGGGAAACAGTGGAAACAGTGGCAGACTTTATTTCTGGGGGCTCCAAAATCAGTGCAGATGGTGACTGCAACCATGAAATTTGAAATTAAAAGACACTTACTCCTTGGAAGAAAAGTTATGACCAACCTACACAGCATATTCAAAAGAAGAGACACTACTTTGCCAACAAAGGTCCATCTAGTCAAGGCTATGGTTTTTCCAGTAGTCGTGTATGGATGTTCAAGGTGGACCATAAAGAAAGCTGAGCACTGAAGAAATGACGCTTGTGAACTGTGGTGTTGGAGAAGACTCTTGAGAGTCCCCTGGACTGTAAGGAGGTCCAACCAGTGCATCCAAAAGGAGATCAGTCCTGAATATTCACTGGAAGGACTGATGTTGAAGCTGAAACTCCAATACTTTGGCCGCCTGATGTGAAGAGCTGACTCATTTGAAAAGACCCTGAGGTTGGGAAAGATTGAAGGCAGGAGGAGAAGGGGACGACCAAGGATGAGATGGTTGGATGGCATCACCAACTCAATGGACATGAGTTTGGGTAAACTCCGGGAGTTGGTGATGGACAGGGAGGCCTGGTGTGCTGCAGTCCATGGGGTCGCAAAAGACACAACTGAATGACTGAACTGAACTGCTAAAGAAAAAATGCACTTTGTGGAATCGTAGACTGCCCCAAAGTCTCCTCTGGTTCAAGCATCAAACCATCTTAAACTTTCAATTGAGAAGCTCTAAGAAGTAAGTTACTATAGAAGAGAAAAGCAATGTTTTCATATCTAAGATCCATATTTAAAGTCACAGGGCAGATTCTCTGAATTGCAACCTGTAATTTAAAACTGAGATATTACCCATAAAGGCAATTTTATGTAGCTTAAATTAGGAAATAATTTATGTATTTAACATTGGTTAATTATTTTCCTGATGAGAATCACTAATAAATATATTCCCAGCTTTCAATCACCTTAAACTTTTGAAATCTAACAGTTCTTACTCCCATTAGAAATCCAAAATAGTATTAAGTTCATTTAAGAACATGAAGTTTTTTTTTTTTTTCTGTTAGACAACTACGATAAATCAAAACTTATACGAGGTTTGACAGAAAACAAAATTCCGTAAAGCAATTATCAAATAAATACATTCAAAGAAAACTTATAGAATATACTGAGTTGTTCAACCATTCACAGTAAGAAAAGTTTTCCATGTCCTCAAATCTTGGACCAAAAACAAATGACATTCATGTCTAAAGGAAAAAGATAAACAGCACATTTATTTAACACATAAGGAAAGTATCTCCTAAAGTGCCCAATGCCCACATTAGCCTTTATCACCTAAAAGTCACTACTGCAACATTAATTTCAATAAATGGTTTTACATAATTAACTAGAATTCAAGCATTTGTAAAATAACATTACACAAAATAAAATAGCCTATATTATAAAAGGTTTACTGTGTTAATTATAACCTTATAACAAAACCCAATTTCAAACACTTTCCTAGAAACTAAAACAAGGTCTCCATCTAATTAAGGACCACGTTACTCAAAGAGATTTAAGACTTTAATTGATAATCTGAAAAAGAAGTCAGAAAAACATAAACTTCAACTTCTCCAGGTTATTTACATCATACTATGCTAGTTTTTATTATATTTATAAAATAATAGAAACATGCGGTTGTTATAAGTTGTAAGTAATAAAAAACTAATAATCAGCAATAATTTTTAAAAATATAAAATGTTAATCACAATGCTACTTATTCTTACCTCTGAACTATAATCATCTGCTGTGGTTGAAATTTCACTTTCCGGCTAAAAAAGAAAGCAAAAACTGATTATTTAAGGTCTTTCTAAAACTCCCCTTCCAAATACTATACTTTATTAGCCCATTACTATTGGTAATTTATTACAGAACACTCAAAAATATCACTAAAAACCAAGAAAAAAATACTCCATTTTTAAAAAGTCTACTCTGATTATGAATCACTATGGCTAAATAACATCTAAAATGTATGACTAGACAATTTTCTAAGTATAAAAGTACCAAGATAGACTTTTACACAGGTTTTTCACATACTACAAATCACTTCTAAGGAAAGAGGACCAAATAAGATATTATCCTTCTAATTCCTATACTTCTTTTAAATAAAATAGTTCTAAATTATTACTTAAAAAAGTTCAATTTCTTTAAGATAAAGAATCATCAACCTTGGTGCTAGAAAAATAGTAACAACTTGAAGAAAATTACTAACTTCTGTTGTTATTAACACTGTTGCAGATTACAAAAAATTTTTAAACATTTCTGCTTCATCCTCCTATCCCTGGTATTTGGGGAAGAAGTGAGTGTCTTTTCCAAGCTTCCCTCAGCTTAGAAGTACTAAGAGGAGTCAAGGAGAAAACCCAAATTTTCCCTGCTTTCACTGTCTAAGAATCTAATTTTACAAGTGAAAAAAGAGACGTAGATATTTCCTTTTTTCATTCAACAAATACAAACCATACCTGCACTCAATATAGGAGCACTGAAATAAATAGAACAAATATTAACAGACATAAAGGGAGAAACTGGCGGAATATAATAGGAGACTTTAATGCCCCACTGACATCAATGGACAGGTCTTCCAGGCAGAAAATAAAAACACAATAGACATCATAAACGACATAGCAGAACAAGTAGACTTAACTGATATTTTCTGGACATTACATCTCGAAAATAAACATTCTTTTTTAAGCACATATAAGCACTCTCTAGGACAGACCACGTACTAAGACACATGGTAACCCTGGATGAGGGACAGAGACCCTTGGACATCAAGGAGATCCAACCAGTCCATCCTAAAGGAAATCAGTCCTGAATATTCATTGGAAGGACTCATGCTGAAGCTGAAACTCCAATACTCTGGCCATGTGATGTGAAGAACTGACTCATTTATAAAGACCCTGATGCTGGGAAAGATTGAGGGCAGGAGGAGAAGGGGACGGCAGAGGATGAGATGGTTGGATGGCATCACCGACTCAATGGACATGAGTTTGGGTGGGCTCCGGGAGTTGGCGACGTACAGGGAGGTCTGGCGTGCTTCAGCCCATGGGGTCACGAAGAGTCGGACATGACTGAGCGACTGAACTGAACTGACCTTTGATGAATATAAATTTTAAAATTTTCAACAAAACAACCAAACCAAACCCACTAACACATTAAAAAGGACCATGCACCATGTTTAATTTGGATTCATCCCAGGTTTACAAGGATGGTTCAACAGACGCAAATCAATTAATGTGATACACCACATCACAGAAAAGAGACAAAATACGTATGATCATCTCAACAGATGCAGAAAAAGCATGTGATATAAATCAACATCCATTCTGTTTTTTAAATTTTTGATTATTTTATATTGGATTATAGTTGACTAACAATGTTGTATTAGTTTCAGATATATAGCAAAGTGATTTAGTTATATTAATACAAACCAACTCATCCATTCTTTCTCAAGTTCTTTCCCATTTAGGTTATTAGAGAATATTGAGCAGAGGTCCCTGTGCTATACCGTAGGTCCTTGTTGGTTATCTATTTTAAATGTAGTAGAGTGTATACGTCCATCCCAAACTCTCTATCTATTCCTTCCCCTCACACCAGTCAGAATGGCCATCATCACAAAGTGTACAAACAAAAAATGTAGCAGAGTGTGTGGAGAAACGGGAACCCTCCTACACAGTTTATGGGAAAAAGTAAATTGGTAGATACTATGGAGAATCATATGGAGGCTCCTTAAAAAATTAAAAATAGAGCTACCGTAAGATCCAGTAATACCACTTCTGAGCATATAACTGCAGAAAACCATGGTTCAAAGCATACATGCGCTCCAATGTTCACTGCAGTGACAACAGCCAAGACATGGAAGCAACCTAAATGTCCACTGACAGAGGAATGAATAAAGAGGACCTGGTCAGTCAGTTCAGTCACTCAATTCAGTTCAGTTGCTCAGTTGTGTCTGACTCTTTGCAACCCCATGAACCGCAGCACATCAGGCCTCCCTGTCCATCACCAACTCCCAGAGTCTAACCAAACACATGTCCATTGAGTCGGTGATGCCATCCAGCCATCTCATCCTCTGTCATCCCCTTCTCCTCCTGCCCCCAATCCCTCCCAGCATCAGAGTCTTTTCCAATGAGTCAGCTCTTCGCATCAGGTGGCCAAAGTATTGGGAGTTTCAGCTTTAGCATCAGTCCTTCTAATGAACACCCAGGACTGATCTCCTTTAGGATGGACTGGTTGGATCTCCTTGCAGTCCAAGGGACTCTCAAGAGTCTTCTCCAACACCACAGTTCAAAAGCATCAATTCTTCGGCGCTCAGCTTTCTTCACAATCCAACTCTCACATCCATACATGACCACTGGAAAAACCATAGCCTTGACTAGATGGACCTTTGTTGGCAAAGTAATGTCTCTGCTTTTGAATATGCTATCTAGGTTGGTCATAACTTTAATTCCAAGGAGTAAGCGTCTTTTAATTTCATGGCTGCAGTCACCATCTGCAGTGATCTTTGTGTCCAACTCTTTGCGACCCCATGGACTACATACAGCACGCCAGGCTTCCCTGTCCATCACCAACTCCCAGAGCTTGCTCAAGCTCATGTCCATCGAGTCAGTGATGCCATCCAACCATCTCATCCTCTGTCATCCCCTTCTCCTCCCACCTTCAATCTTTTCCAGCATCAGGGTCTTTTCCAATGAGTCAGTTCTTCACATGAGGTGGCCAAAGTATTGGATTTTCAGCTTCAGCATCAGTCCTTCCAATGAATATTCAGGACTGATTTCCTTTAGGATGGACTGGTTAGATCTCCCTGCAGTCCAAGGGACTCTCAAGAGTCTTCTCCAACACCACAGTTCACAAGCATCATTTCTTCTGTGCTCAGCTTTCTTTAGAGTCCAACTTTCACATGCACACATGACCGCTGGAAAAACCACAGCTTTGACTAGATGGACCTTTGTTGGCAAAGTAATGTCTCTGCTTTTTAATATGCTGTGTAGGTTGGTCATAATTTTTCTTCCAAGGAGCAAGTGTCTTTTAATTTCATGGCTGCAGTCACCATCTGCAGTGATTTTGGAACCCAAGAAAATAAAGTACATATATGTAATGGAATATTACCCAATCAATAAGAAGAAAGAAATAATGCCCTCTATGCCAACACTGATGGACCTGGAGATTATTATACTAAGTGAAGTTAGATAAAGACAAATAACATATGATGTCACTCTTATGTAGAACCTAAAAAATAATGATATAAATGAATTACTTACAAAACAGAAGCAGATTCACAGACTTAGTGATTATAATTTGCTATCTTCTGACTGGTATGAGGGGATATCTTACTATAGTTTTGACTTACATCCTCTAATAATTAGTGATGCTGAGCATCCTTTCAGGTGCCTCTTAGCCATGTGTGTATCTTCTTTGGAGAAGTGTCTATTTAGTCCTTTGCCGAGCTTTCAATTGGTTTGTGTTTTTGATATTGAGCAGAAAGCTGTTTATAAATTTTGGACATTAATCCCTTATTGGTCACATTATTTACAAATATTTTCTCCCATTCTGTATTTTGTCTTTTTGTTTTGTTTATGGTTTCCTTTGCTGTGCAAAAACTCCTGTGCTTAATTAGGTCCCATTTGCTTATTTTTGCTTTTATGTCCATTCCTCTAGGAAACAGATCGAAAAAGATCGCTACAATTTATGTCAGTTTCTGCCTACATTTTCCTCAGTTTTATACTATCCAGTCTAATATTCAGGGTCTTTTATCCATTTTGAGTTTATTTTTGTGCAATATCCATTTATCATAAAAACTCTTATCAAAGTTGGTATAAAGGGAACAGATGTCAACATAATCAAAGCTATTTATGACAAACCCATAGCCAACATAACACTTCAGGTGATTACCATATGATCCAGCAATCACACTCTCGGATCATATCTGAAGAAAACTCTAATTCAGAAAGACACATGCATCCCTGATGTTCACAGCAGCACTACTTACAACAGCCAAGACACAGAGACAGCCTAAGTGTCCATCGACAGAAGAATGGATAAAGAATTTGATATACACACACAGGCACAGAACACAGAGTATTACTCAACCATAAAAAAATGAAATACCATGTGCAGCAACATGGATGGACCTCGAGATTATCATACCAAAAGAAGTAAATCAGAGAAAGACAAAAATCATACGATACCACTTTAAAAATGACACAAATGAACCTATTTACAAAACAGAAGCAAACTCGTAAACACAGAAAACAAACATGGTTACCAAAGAAGGCAGGAGAGAGAGATTACAAGTTTGAGATTAGCAGATACAATCTACTATATATAAAATAGATAAAAAACAGGTGCTACTGTGTAGCACACAGAGCTATATTTTATACCTTGTAATAAACCACAGTGGAAAAGATATTAAAAAGTGTACCTAAATATATATATGTATAACTGAATCACTTTGCTGTACACCAGAAACTACACAACATTGTAAATTAGTTATATTTCAATTAAAAAAAAATTTGACTCATGGGTTCCACCCAGACTTGCTGAATTAGAAATCTGTATTTTAAAAAGATCGCACACATGATCTGTATACACAGTGAAGTCTGAAGAGTATTCCTTCAAAATGGGGAAAGATAACAAAGTACCTGTCCAATGACCCCCCCAAAAAAACACACAAAAAACAAAACTAAACAACCAAAGAAACCAAAACCCATAAACAACCAAGTATGAAGCATCACTGTCTCCCTTCTCACCTACACGTAGAGAAAGTGTACTCAGCTCCAAGACCAAGTTTCAAGTCCATCTCCTCACTGATGTAGTAACTGATGCCAGGAACAGAAATAAGAAGCTTACTCCTATTCTAAAATCCTGTAAATGACGTACATGGCCCTCTTTTAAATCTAATATACTTTCATGATGTATGCCCTCTTGGTTTGTTCACTCACTAAAGTCTTTTAAATGGACTACTGATTAAATGCATGAAAGTGAAGTCGCTCAGTCGTGTCCGACTCTTTGCAACCCCATGGACTGTTACCTATCAGGCTCCTCCAACCATGGGATTTTCCAGGCAAGAGTACTGGAGTGGATTGCCATTTCCTTCTCCAGGGGATTTCCCTAACCCGGGGATTGAACCCAGGTCTCCTGCATTGCAGGAAGACGCTTTACCATCTGAGCCACATATTGTGTACTAAAAACTGTGCTACTGAGGATACAACGGTGAGCAAGACACTCTGTACTTGAAATGCTAAAATTCCAGAGAAGGGCCCAGGTATTGATTTGTCTGGCAGAAAATGAAAATATTCTTCAAATCAAATCAAGCACCACAGTTGTCATATTTTATTACATAAAAGATCCAGACTTCAACAAAAAATTATACAGAAAAAGGAAAATATGGGCCATACCCAAGAAAAACAGTAGTCGGTAGAAACTGTCCCTAAGGAAACATAAATATTGTACTTATTAGACAAAGATTTTAAGTTACATATTTCTTAAGTCACATAAATGGAGGAAACAATGCCTAAAAAACTAAAGAAAATTATAAGAACAATGCCTCACTAAATAGGGAATATTAAAGAAAAAAGAACATATATAAAAACAATCAAATTCTGAAGTTAAAAGTAAAATAACTGAAATGTAAAATTCACTCCAGGGGTTTACCAGCAGATCTGAGGAGGAAGAAGCATCAGCAAATTTCAAAAAAGTTCAACTGAAATTACCCAGTTTGAGGGAAAAAAAGAATTAAAAAAAAAAAAGAACAAGGACTTCCCTGGTGGTCCAGCGGTTAAGAATCCACCTTGCGATGGAGGGGACATGGGTTCAGTCCCTGGTCAGGGAAACTGAGATCCCACATGCTGTGAGGCAACCATGCCCGTGCACCCTGGAGTCTGTGCAACGCAACTGGAGAGCCTGCATGCCACAGGGAGAAAGCCCGCGTGATGCAACCACGACCCGACGCAACAGTGTAAGTAAATAAAGAGAATAGATCATCAAAGATCTGGGCAGCAATACCAAATGTACTAACATATGCATAATGGAGACACAGAAGGAGAAGGCGTGAGAAAGAGTATTTGAAAGTATAATGACTGAAAACTTCCCAAATATGATGAAAAACATTCATCTATGTATCCAAAATGCTCAAAAAACTCTAAGCAGGAAAAGCTCAGTAAGATCCACTTCTATGATGAACAGCAAATCTCTATGACATCTCTGACTCTTGACTGAAGCCTATACATCTAAACCCTATTTCCAGCTAAGCATGCCAGCGCACAACCCACACTATAATCGTCATATGCCTTGGCCAACACTCTTCCTCCTAAGCATCCCACAGTTCTCTAAGCTCGGTCTTAGTTGGAGTACCGCCATTCCACCCACCACCCAATCCACTCTTAACCTCTCCCTCATCTCCTTATTCTTGGAAATTCCACCATTAATGGGGGGAAGGAAATTAGCATTTATTGAGGAAAACTTCCTATGGGCCAGGTGCTTCACCTTTACCACCACCCTATCGGGGTCACTTGGATATCCACTTAAAACTAAACTACGTAAGGCTTCCAAAACACATCACACTGTTTCATGTCTTTGAGAATGCTGATTCTTTAGCACAGAGGTTGTCTGTCCAACTTCTTTGCCTCTAGCTAATTTTAACTTACACTTCAAGACCTGGTTCTATTATCTCTTCCAGGAAACTTTCCCAAGTAACACACACAAGACCAATTTGGGGATTCCCCCAAATCATGGCACTTTAGGGCACCATATGCATTGCTGTTAGCACAGCTCTCATCAGACTATTTAACCTGTCTTACGTCTACCTTCCCCACTAGACTGACCTTCCTAAAGTACAGAGACTGTCGTATTTATCTTTGTATCCTCTGTGCTCAATCTTTGGAGTATTACAGTTGCTCAATAAATGTGTGTTGAATCAAGCTCACAAAAACCACACGGGATACTAATGAGTGATGTTATTACAATAACTTTATACTTAGAATGCTACTATTTAAAAATCGAGATGAATACTTACTTCAACAGAGAAGACCTGGTCACATTTAACTATTTCTCCACTGTGTAGAGCTCTCGTTATTGTGGACTCAGGAGGCACGGCCGTTCCTGATCTCTGAGAATTATTTACAAACGTCTCATCACTCTGTGATTGCTCAATGTTTACAGCATGGTATGCTGACATGTCATGTTTACTGCTTGAAGTTTTTCTCTTTTTTTTCTGCTTCTTAGGATTCTGCCCATCAGACTGAGCTTTCCTTTGTCGAAACTGGGCAAGCTACAGAAAAAAAAAAAATCATTATTGTCAAAGATAAGTTTTCTTTATCACCACTAAGAAAAAAGTAGCTTTGGAGTCATTTTCTTTAAAGGATAAACCCATCACTAAAATGATGATAAAATAAAGGACAATGGATACTGTCTTTAATATAAGAATGACTGCTGAATTGCAAAGAAACCAGGTATTTCTGAATGAATGCTATTCAAATATTGAGAAGAACTGAAAATATCATGTCTAAAGAAAGAAATTAGCCCAGAGTTGGGGAGAATAAAAAGAACAAAAAACAGGTGCCCTCATTCATTGTTCAGTCAAACTATAATCTCTGCATATGAGATTATATGAAAACACAGGAAATCTAAATGCATTTACTCTATGGAATTTCTGCAAATTCTAATTACATATTCTAGTAAATGTAATTATTTCATGCAAAAAGCTTTAGCTATACAAATGATCAATGTAGCCTTATTTATAGTGGGAAAAATTATAGATATTTTTATCAATATTATTGTATCAAACAATAGTGCCTCCCAGCCCTTAACCATCTGCATACCATATTCCAGTTGTCACCCAGACTTACCATTTACTTAATATGTTTAACTAGTGTATTTTTCTTTCTTTTTTTTTTTTTTAGTGTATTTTTCTTATTCAGATTTATTTTAAAAGGAGACTTTGAATCCTTGACATAAAAGACAATGTCATTTGAGTTAAAAAAAAAAAGAAACAAAAATGAATACAATAAAATATAAAACTATATTATTAAAATTTTAGCTAGACATTGCTGAAGGTTCTAAGAGAAACAGACACATGGTAGAGGGGTGCTAAGAATCTATTAGTACCAGACAGACTTTTGGCTTGTCATAAGGCAGATAGACTTAAAGAAACCTGCAAAGTAGTTAACCTTTTTTTTTTTAAACACTACTATCTACTGTTATTTGTTTAATACTAGATCAACAACATATCACCTAAAATATCTCATCACTATCTAAATCAGAAGTATAGATTACACACTTTGGCCAATACTGGATTAATTAAAATAATACTAATGTAAACCATTATTAATATTAAAATATTAATGTAAATCATTATTAATAATTGTTTATGACACAGCAGTAGTAAGAGGAAAATTATGTGCATCTCTTTTAACAAAGATAAGAGAGGCCTCAGGCTCATAGCCTTCAACAATTATATCTACCTTAAATTTTATTAACTTTATATATACAGGCATGGATAAACACTAGAAGAATATAACCATAACAACTTTGGTCTATCTCTAGAGATTACAGCTATTTTTCCTTATGCTGACATGAAATTTCCTTTTTGCTGCAGTGAATTTTCTAAATTTTATATGAAGCAACTATTAACTACCACTTCCTAAATTTAATTTGAACTCAGTCATTCTGAAAGAAAAGCATAAGAACAAGTGTAAGCCCTTTTGCCTTAAAAAGAGGAAATAGATGAACATATTAATACATAAATTAGAACAATTACAAAGATGGTCAGTAAATGTCTTAGAATATAAAGTACTAAAGAAATCTTGATAATGCTGATATCAATAACTATCAGATTATGTGACAGATATTAGAATAACATATAGCATATGTTATACTTTTGTTTGCTGTAAATAAAGAAAAGTTAATAGATAAGTACTATTTACTTAACAAATGTCCAATTAATAAGTGAGAAATATCTAATCACTGACCTTGTAGAACATAAAAATACATCACATTTAAAATTTTTCCCCAGCTGTTGAACAACTATTCAGTTATTCTGCTATCTGCTTAAGGAACAGATGCAAGACTAGTTGCCTCTATTTGTATATTATTAAGCTGCTGGAATGCATTTAAACTACTTTGGATAGGAAATTCATTCTTAAAAATAATTCAACTGAAACACTGTTACATATTATCTGTAAATGCAATCAGAAGTCTAGGCATATCATTTTAAAAGGATCCCTCAGAAAGAATGCAAAAGCAAAAACGTATTAATAATGACATTCTTGATATTAAAAAAAAATATTCAGACAGCAGAGGATATCAGGACAAAGTTGAAGATTTTGTTTAAAATTCCATCTCTGTAGGGTTATATATAACATTTATACTTAATGTTTATACATACAAATACATAACAAAAGAAAATTTTTGTTAAAATAATGCACTATAAAAAGATTTTAAAAACCAAACAAACCTCTGTCTGAGACAACAGTATCCATTATTAAATGAACCTAGTGAAAAAGTTAATAAAAGATACGGAATAAAAAGTAAAACAGTTTTATTACTGTGTTTAGAACTAATCACTTCTAAGGACAAAAAATTATCAAACACTGTTTCAGGTCTAGGTTATTGATTAAATGAAGTCATATTATTTTTTCACAACAATTAACCAAAAGGTAAACTCCATGAAGGTAAGAACTTTTGTTCACTGCTGTATGAGTGGAAAAAAGATAATGCATTTTTTCTTACACAAAAGTTAACATGGAGGAATCATTTTAAGCACTGTTCCACAGAACCTAAGAACTAAGATGATATAAAGATCCCACTACCTAAAAAAGTTCCACGGTCTCAGAATTCAAAGTGGTAATTCAATGAATTAAAACATAAAATATTCCTTCTCACAATAATCTCTCTACTCCACGAACAAAACAAATAGAAAAACCAAACAAACAACAAAATTAAATTCTCAGAATAATAATACCCATAACAGCCTTTTAGGAAAACATCTGTTTTGTAAAAACATGAGAAAGAAAACAAGATCACATCATAAATAGCTATCAAAGTTATTTTTTATCTTAAACCTGAAAAATGGCAGATAAGCAAAAATCAGAAACTATTTAATTGCTAATCATCTGATAGTGAAATGATACACTTTATATTACTGGAAAAACATTTATTCCAAAACATGCTTGAAATTCAGACTACAGCCATCTGTGTTTGTCATTTGGAAGCCAAATATAAAAATGTTAACATATGTAGGCATGGAAATAGCTGCAAGATTTACTGGAAAGAGATTATGTCCATATACACTTGTCTTTCAAAACGAATTCAGATCTCAGGCAAATGTCTTACCGTAACCAGAACACGAATAAACGACTAAATAAAAATGACTAAGAATTTATTCCATAAACTCAATTTTTATTTATAAATGAATATTCTCAATAAAACAAGAGATTTTAAAACGCTGTTACAAAAATGCCAAGTTTCTATACATGTCACTTCAAAAAAAGTACTAACTGGAACTGGTTTTATTTTTTGAGTCTTTGTCAGATATGTATGTGCGAGGCACTAAGCCAGATATAAGTCAAAACACACAGTCCTAACTGTAGGGTCTTTTAGTCTAGGCCAGTGTTCTCGCCTGGAGAATCCCAGGGACAGAGGAGCCTGGTGGGCTGCCATCCATGGGGTCGCACAGAGTCAGACACAACTGAAGCAACTTAGCAGCAGCAGCAGCCTAATATCTCACAGAGTTGTGAGAAACAAGAGAAAAGTTAGCATACAATTTTGTACACTCAACAGTCCTATATATCTGTAAGGTAGTATGGGAACATGTCTTGTCCTGATTTTCTCAAAGAAGGCTCTCTGTAAGCTGTGAGGTTGCAGAGTTTTATAGCTGTGAAGGAAATAACTTGGTATATGATAGACAGTAGTGAGTTGTTCATTTACTTAAAAATATTTATGGACTGCCTATCACATGTCTGCCCTGTGCCAAAGGCAGAGGAGGTAGTGATGAAATGATACAAGCCCGACTCCCCTGAATTGTAATCCAAGGAGGAAGAACTAATAAGCAAATGTAGACAAATATAGAAATGTATCATTTCAAGAGACAGAAAGCGTTTTGAAGAAAAAGCTTAAGTACTAAAGAAAATCTAAAACAGAAAAGACTTCATTTGTATGGGAATGCAGGGAGGAGTCATGAAATATCTTACTGAGAAAAGAATGTGAAAGCTGAGATTTGAGGACAAATGACTTACTTCTCCAAGAGTAAGGAGCAAAATAGAACATAAACATATGATTCCAAATTCAGTATTCTTTCCATTAAAACCAATTTGCATTACATGCATTCACTCTTTTCCTTCATTTGTCATTAAATGTAAAAACACTTAAAATAAGCAAGTGACATACAGCTTTGTACTCCTTTCTCAATTTTGAACCAGTCAGTTGTTCCATGTCTAGTTCTATGAACAATTGCTGCTTCTTGACTAGCATACAGATTTTTCAGGAGACAGGTTAAGGTGGTCTGGTATTCCCAACTCTTTAAGAATTCTCCACAGTTGTAAACCACACAGTCAAATGCTTTAGAGTAGTCAATGAAGCAGAAGTAGATGTTTTTCTGGAATTCTCTTTGTTTCTATGATTCTACGAACGTAAAGTTGTATACTGTCACCCTGCTTATTTAACTTATATGCAGAACACATCACGCAAAATGCCAGGCTGGATGAATCACAAGATGGAATCAAGTCTACCAGGAGAAACAGCAACAACCTCAGACATGCAGATGATACCACTCATATGGCAGGAAGTTAAGAGGAACTAAAGAGCCTCTTGATGAAGGTGAAAGAGGAGGGTGAAAAAGCTGGCTTGAAACTCTACATTCAAAAAACTAATATCATGGCATCTGATCCCACCACTTCATGGCAAATAGAAGGGGGAGAAAGAGGAAGCAGTGACAGATTTTATTTTCTTGGGCTCCAAGATCACTGTGGACGCTGACTACAGCCATGAAATTAAGACGCCTGCTCCTTGGAAAGAAAGCTATGACAAACATATACAACATATTAAAAAGCAGAGAGATCACTTTGCTGACAAGGGTCCACGTAATCAAAGCTATGGCTTTTTCAGTAGTCATATATGGATATGAGAGTTGGACCCTAAAGAAGGCTGAGCACCAAAGAATTGATGCTTTCGAATTATGGTGCTGGAAAAGAGTTGGGAGTCCCTTGGACTGCAAGGAGATCAAACCAATCCATCCTAAAAGAAATCAACCCTGAATATTCACTGGAAAAATTGCTGCTAAAGCTGACGCTCCAATATTTGGGCCACGTGACACAAAGAGCTGACTCACTGGAAGAGATCCTGATGCTGGGAAAGACTGAAGGTGCAAGGAGAAGGGGAGACAGAGGATGACATGGTTAGACAGCATCACCAACTCAATCAACAAAAATTTGAGCAAGCTGCAGGAGAAAGAGGAGGATAGAGGAGCCTAGTGTCCCTAGGGTTGCAGAGTCAGACACGATTTAGCAACTGAACAGCAACAATTAAAAACAGCAACATTAAAATTAGAACAGGAGGTTAAAGGCATGAACAAATGAAATCACCAAAACAACATATACTTTTTTGACAACACTAGGGGAAAATACAAACACACACACACACACACCCCAAAAAGATTATAAAGTGTTTTAAAAATGTTACCAACTTTCTCCAGTTTTCAAAAACAGCTGTAAGTAGTTACTTTCTATATTTTTACTGTAGCAAACTTTTAAAATCATTATTTCTAATTACAGTGACTATTTGTACTTGTCCGTACGGTCTTTAAATCTTTGTGATATTCCTTAATGAATGTTGCATAAGCATGCTGTACAAGCTATTACAACAAAACTCCACGGGCTTAACTATGAAAACAAAAAGAAGATGAACACAGTTGATCGAAAGACAATTTGTATGTAGAGCTGAAGTGGGGCAACTGAAAGCAAAGAGGACAAAGGCAACAGTCTAAGATGCTCTGAAGAATGTTTCCCAACAATAGCACAAAGATACACAGTGCTGGAAAATAACAGTGCCCAACGCACCTGAGGAAATCAGACGTGAAGAAGACCACAGACCTTCAGCTCATGGGGCCGACAGGCTTATTTATACCCTATAACCTCATTCAATGCAGAACTGTTCTTAAAGTTTAGGAAAACTTTAGTGTCTAAGAAAAAAGATTCTGCAGCCTAAAAAGTTATCTTAATTTTGCACATTTTACCATATTTCACTGTCTGCCACACAGACAGTGTGTGGCAGATACTTTTCTGAATGCAAGTAATGTTTCAAAAAGAATACAGACTACATATAATAGAGTACTGGACTGTTGTGTCTATAAAGACTCTGATAAGCTAGCTATGTGATACTGGACAAGCCACGTACCCTCAAGAGAACTCAGCTTTTTCAATTTACAAAAAAGAGGAAGTATAGAAGGATCTCTTAAAATTTCTTTCAGTTTTACCATATGATACAGCAATTCTACTCCTAAGTGATATATCCAAAGAAAACAAAAACACTAATGCACACTAATGCATGTATGTCAAAAACACACATGCACCCCAATGTTCTCAGTAGCATTATTTACAACAGCCAATATATGGAAGCCACCTATGTGTCCACCAGCAGAAGACGGGCTAAAGAAAATGGTGTACACACACACACACACACACACTGGACTATGACTGAGCCATAAAATATGAACTTCTGCCGTCTGCAACAACATGCATGGACTAGAGGGTGTTACGCTTACTGAAATAGGTCAGAAACAGATGAGTACCCTAGGCTCTCACTTTTATGTGGAATCTAAAAACTAAAACAAACAGTGACTATAACAAAGCAGAAACAGCCTCAGATACAGAGAACAAATGAGTGGTTACCAGAGGGGAGAGGAACAAGATACAGGGGTAGGGGATAAAAAACGTACAACCACTGTGAGTAAGACACAAGGATGAGCTGCACAGCACAAGGGATATACACACTACTTTATAACAACTTTGAGTGGACTATAAAGATATTGACTCTCTGATGTTCACTTGAAACTAATATTGTAGATCAACTATATGGCAATCAATAAAATTTCTTTCAGTTTTTAGTGCCTATTTTAGAAAAACATTTTTCAATTGTTTCTTTTTCTTCTTATTCCCTGTACTATCACTTAATTATACAAGAGAAAAACTACAATTCTACATTATAATAAGATTTTTAAACCATTGCTTGAAAAAGCAATTCAATAAACAGTATTTATTACTAAATGATCCCAAATGAAAAAAAAAGATATAGAATAAAAAGTGGAATGATTACATTATAGAGTTTAGATCAAACTTCTAAGTGTATAAAATTATGAAAAAACTGTTTAGGCTTCATATATATGAAGTACATGATGTCACATTATTACTACAGAACAAATAACCAGAAGATAGCCCCCGGAGGGCAGGAATTTTCATCAAAATCAAAGGCTACTCTAAGTCTCGAACAGTGCTTATACATAGGTTCTCAATAAACACCTGTTGAGTCAAAAAAAAAAAAATTTTTTTTTTTTACAAAACAGAGGCACCAATAGCAATAATTTTAGATTTCTTCCTTAAAAAAAAAACTAAACTGATATATCAGGTCCATGATTACATTACTGTACAATCATACAAGTAATATTATGCAGCTGACAAAGACAATGTTTTCCAAAAAAATTTAATGTGAGAGAATGCTCTCAACATAAGTCAGGGGAGAAAAGAAGCCAAAATTACATATAGAGTATGACACAAGTTAAGTTTAAAAATATACACAGAAACAGAATCAACAAACTGTCAACAGTAATTACTTACAGGTTATGAAAGTATGGGGAAACAATGACAGACTTTTATTTTCTTGGGCTCCAAAATCACTGCATAACAGTGACTGCAGCCATGAAATTAAAAGACGTTTGCTCCTTGGAAGAAAAGTTATGACAAACCTAGGCAGCGTATTAAAAAGCAGAGACATCACTTTGCCCACAAAGGCCATACAGTCAAAGCTATGGTTTTTCCAGTAGCCATGTAAGGATGTGAGAGTTAGCCCATAAAGAAGGCTGAGCACTGAAGAACTGACGGTTTGGAACTGGGGTGTTGGATAAGACCCCTGAGAATCCCTTGGGCTGCAAGAAGATCAAACCAGTCAACCCTAAAGGAAATCAATCAACCCTGAATATTCACTGGAAGGACTGATGCTGAAGCTCCAATACTTTGGCCACCTGATGCGAAGAAATGACTCATTGGAAAAGACCCTGATGCTGGGAAAGATCGAAGGTGGGAGAAGGGGGCAACAGAGGATGAGAAGGCTGGATGGCATCACCGACTTGATGGACATGAGTTTGAGCAAGCTCTGGGAGTTAGTGATGGACAGGGAACCCTGGCGTGCTGCAGTCCATGGGGTTGCAAAGAGTCGGACATGGCTGAGTGACTGAACAGCAGCAGCAACAAATTAGAGTATGGGTAATTGTTTCCTTTTTTAAAGATTATCACTGCCTCCCCTCCTCCCTCAAAGATCTGTAAAGACTATTCATTATTAAAACTTTGGGCCCATATGTTGATATCATTATTTTTAAATGGATATTATACAATTACACATCTACCAAAAATTTCATCCCAAAGGACAGAAATAAGGCAGAAGTCCCAGAACTACAGTGTCCTGATGACCTCTTTCATCAGCCTCTGCAGACACCCTCACAACATCCTGCAAGCTGACTCCTAGCAGTGACAGGCTGTTACACATCGCTGTTCAGATGCCACCTGGTGGCGGTGGAGGTTCAGTCTCTCAGTCGTGTCCGACCCTGTTCGACCCCAGGGACCGTAGCCCTCCAGGCTCCTCTGTCCATGCGGTTCTCCAGGCAAGAGTACGGAGTGGGTTGCCATTTCCTTCTCCTGGGCATCTTCCCGACCCAGGGATCAAACCCGGGTCTCCTATACTGCAGGCAGATTCTTTACCAACTGAGCCACCTACTTCTGTTTTATTTCACTGTCACCTCATTTACTGCTAACATTGAATGGTGAGAAGAACAATACTATGCCCCAACCTAAGTTTAATCTCATTAAAAACAAATACATAAATAGCACGCATGCTAAGTCACTTCAGTCGTGTCCGACTCTGTGCGACCCCAGAGACGGCAGCCCACAAGGCTCCCCCATCCCTGGGATTCTCCAGGCAAGAACACTGGAGTGGGTTGCCATTTCCTTCTCCAATGCATGAAAGTGAAAAGTGAAAGTGAAGTCTCTCAGTCGTGTCCGACTTCTAGAGACCCCATGGACTGTAGCCCACCAGGCTCCTCCGTCCATGGGATTTTCCAGGCAAGAGTACTGGAGTGGGGCACCGTTGCCTTCTCCGACATAAATAGCAGTTCATGTAAAGGAGAATCTCTAAGACAAGATATATCTGTAATGGATGCTATCATGCTCAGCAGCATAAATACATTCCAGGTTATAATCTGAGGTTTATTCATTTATAAACCATAAGTAATGGACTATTCCCCTTCATGGATCACAGCTAGCATGGTTATGTTCACGATCCTTCAAGGTAGGCTTCAGCAGTTTGTGAAACAAGAACTTCCAGATGTACAAGCTGGGTTTTGAAGAGGCAGAGGAACCAGAGATCAAACTGCCAACATTTGCTGGGTCATGGAGAAAGCAAGGGGGGTTCCAGAAACACATTTACTACTTCTACTTCATGGACTACATTAAAGCCTTTGACTGTGTGGATCACAACAAACTGTGGAAAATTCTTAAAGATATGAGAGTACCAGACCACCTGACCTGTCTCCTGAAAAACCTGTATGCAGGTCAAGAAGCAACAGTTAGAACCGGACATGGAACAATGGACTGGTTTCAAATTAGGAAAGGAGTATGTCAAGGCTGTATACTGTCACTCTGCTTATTTAACTTATTAACTATGCAGATTACATAATGGGAAATGCCAGAATGGATGAAGCACAGCTGGAATCAAGATTGGCAGGAAAAACATCACCAACCTCAGATATGCAAATGATACCACTCTCATGGCAGGAAAGTAAAGACAAACTAAAGGGCCTTTTGAGGAGGGTAAAAAAGCTGGCTTGAAACTCTACATTCAGCTGAGCGCTGAAGAATGGATGCTTTTGAACTGTGGTGTTGGAGAAGACTCTTGAGAGTCCCTTGGACTGCAAGGAGAGCAAACCAATTAATCTTAAAGGAAATTAGTCCTGAATATTCACTGGAAGGACTGTTGCTGAAGCCAAAGCTCCAATACTTTGGCCACCTGATGCGAAAAGCTGACTCACTGGAAAAGATCCTAATGCTGAGAAAGATTGAGGGCAAAACTAGAAGGGGGAGACAGAGGATGAGATGGTTAGATGGTCACCAACTAAATGGGCATGAATCTGAGCAAAGTGAGGCTTCCCTGATAGCTCAGTTGGTAAAGAATCTGCCTGCAACGCGGGAGACCTGGGTTCTATCCCTGTGTTGGGAAGATCCCCTGGAGAAGGGAAAGGCTACCAACTCCAGTATTCTGGCCTGGAGAATACCATGGGTTGTATAGTTCATGGGGTCAGATACTGAGCAACTTTCACTTTCAGGGAGATAACCAAGGAAGGGGAGCCTGGTGTGCTGCCGTCCATGGGGTCGCAAAAAGTCAGACACGACTCAGCGACTGAAAAACAACAATGGACTATTAATCTCTCTTATGTGCACATTTTTTGTAGGAAATATCAACTTAAAAAAATAAAAGAATTGCCACAGCTGGTCACTTCCATGGCCCACCTTGTGAGGCATCCGGTACGCACCAACAGCTCCAAGGGACAAGTCAGAGCTCATCTGTGATGAGACCGGGTGCACAACACACACACCAACACCAGCTGGCTTTTGGTTTTGCCTCAACAGGCACTACTCTCCGTGGCCTGAGGACCATGGAGTTATGACCTCTGCACACCTCCAGGCCCCTGGCACACGCTAAGTCTCAGAAAACGAGCTCAAGTTAACACAGCACCAGTGTCTGTAACAGTGAGAAACACTGCAAACAACCGAAATGCTCACTGGTATGAGAATGCTAAATGAGGTAAATTCTTAATAATGGAATAGTATGTGCAATACTGAACAAAAAGAAAATCTCTGACTGCTTATGATATCATTAAGTTCAAAAACAGAAAAACTAATACACTGTTGAAGTAAACATATGTAGTATAGAAAAACAAGGCACTAATAAAGAAAATTCAGAACCATGATTACCTGAGGTGGGAGGGGGTAAGATTAGGATGGGAAAGGTTTCAGAAGTATTTAAATGTGCATATTCCTTAAACTGGGTGAAAGGCACAGAGGTAGTTTTTAAAAACTCATCTTCTTATCCACATATTTTATATGTATTCTTTTGTAGGTGAAACATATTTAAGTACTTTTGAAGAATGCAGAATTTCCTGCTGAGGAAACTGGCCAGTGCTCAGAGATCCTACCACCCAGGACACCCCAGCTGATCCTCCTACTCTTGATTTGATGAGAAAAGAGGCAGTTGATGAGATTTTTCTCTTAGAATTAGAGAACAAAGAGTTAGAAAAGATGTCTAGAAAGTAACAGGGAGGAGATGAATCTTACTGAAGGAGTTTAAAATCAGTGCATGATGCAATAATCAAATAAATATCCCTAAAATCACTCACAAAGTACATTTATGTATCAACTTACTAGTCATGTTGCAGACTGAAATATTTTTGTTCTCTATCAACAAAGCCAGATTTTCCTTCTGACATGAAATCATCCACACATCTTTAGTTGCACACCAAGTAAAGTAGCTGGCATATAAGAGTTCACGATGCATAATCAACTTAGTTTTGCAGAATCACGCAAAGCAGCTACGTGAAGTGGGACCCAAAATTTATTGCATATTGAGGATCTTTATAAAATAGCGACTCCTGGCTCACATCCCAGATTTTCTGATTTGGGGATGGAGTGTGACTTAGGCTTTGAAATTGTTTTAAGCTTTCCAGATGCTTCTACTGTGCAGGAAAGTCTGCGAACCGCTAAGCTAGATGCTTACTCTATGAATTGATCTGGTTCAGTTCAGTTCAGTCACTCAGTCATGTCCAGCTCTTTGGAACCCCATGAACCGCAGCACGCCAGGCCTCCCTGTCCATCACCAACTCCCGGAGTCCACCCAAACCCATGTCGATTGAGTCGGTGATGCCATCCAACCATCTCATCTTCTGTCGTCCCCTTCTCCTGCCCTCAATCTTTCCCAGCATCAGGGTCTTTTCAAATGAATCAGCTCTTCGCATCAGGTGGCCAAAGTATTGGACTTTCAGCTTTAGCATCAGTCCTTCTCCAACACCACAGTTCAAAAGCATCAATTCTTTTGTGCTCAGCTTTCTTTATAGTCCAACTCTCACATCCATACATGACTACTGGAAAAACCATAGCCTTGACTAGACGGACCTTTGTTGACAAAGTAATGTCTCTGCTTTTGAATATGCTATCTAGGTTGGTCATAACTTTCTTTCCAAGGAGTAGGCGTCTTTTAATTTCATGGCTGCAATCACCATCTGCGATGATTTTGGAGCCCAGAAAAATAAAGTCAGCCACTGTTTCCCCATCTATTTGCCATGAAGTAATGGGACTGGATGCCATGATCTTAGTTTTCCAAATGTTGAGCTTTAAGGCAACTTTTTTTTTTTTTTTTTTTTTTTTTTTTTTATTCTTCCAATTTTATTTTATTTTTAAACTTTACATAATTGTATTAGTTTTGCCAAATATCAAAATGAAAAATATGGAACGCTTCACGAATTTGCGTGTCATCCTTGCGCAGGGGCCATGCTAATCTTCTCTGTATCGTTCCAATTTTAGTATATGTGCTGCCGAAGCGAGCACTAAGGCAACTTTTTAATTCTCCTCTTTCACCTTCATCAAGAGGCCCTTTAGTTCTTCTTCACTTTCTGCCACAAGGGTGGTGTCATCCGCATATCTGAGGTTATTGATATTTCTCCCGACAATCTTGATTCCAACTTGTGCTTCTTTCAGCCCAGAGTTTCTCATGATGTACTCTGCATATAAGTTAAATAAGCAGGGTGACAATATACAGCCTTGACGTACTCCTTTTCCTATTTGGAACCAGTCTGTTGTTCCATGATCTGGTTACTCTATTTAAATAATGTTTCTTTTCCTCTTCTTTTAAGTGTCGATTGTGGAAAACAATTCCAATGAATAGAACAGACCTGGGAATTCATCCTGTAATTTTTTGTCTTGTACAAACTGAGGTACAAGGAGAGGAAGCTGATTTGCAAAGAGAAGGGTGTCAGATATTATGAGAGTGAAATAAGGTATGACAGAATGCACTGACTCCAAATGGCTTTTCAGTTTCACATGAGGCCCAACTATACCTGTGTAAGCTTTCTTTGAATTCTATCTTTTCAATTACCGTCTTTTTCTCTCCTTCACATAACTGATCAGTTTTTGGGAACAAAGTGCCCTGCTAGAATTAGGGTGCTTACATTTGGCCATTTGGATCAATTAATATTTCATATTAAAACACACAGTTTACTGCTTCACCTGTACACACACACGCATGCGCGGTTTTACTGCTTCACCTGTACAGCAATAATTGACACTTGCCACCTGGTGGCAGCATACCCACCTGAACACGGCATATAATATTTTCTGGAAAAGAATAACCTCTTCAGAGCTTAAACATGTGACATACACATTCTTTCACAGTTTTTGGCTATTTTTAGGGTAAAATCCATACTCTGTCAGCTGACTTATGTGGCTCCTCATTATGTGATCCCAGACTACTTCTCCAATCTAATTCTCTGCTATACAGTTTAATCTATTAACTGTACAGAGCATCTATTAACTGTATGGAGCATCATGCTATGCTCCAGCATGAGAATGATGATGTTGATGATGGCTAATACTTCCTGTAAACTTCTTATAATTTGACAATGTTCTAAGAGCTTTATATGTGTAAGTTGAATCCTCACAACAACCCCAACGCAGCTGATATCACTGTTCTTATTTTCCAGATGGTAAACAGCAGTACTGAGAGGTTAAGTAACTTGCATAAAGTCACAAAGATAAAAAAATGCAGAGCCAAGATTTGATTCCAGACTGTCTGGTCTAGTCCAAGCTCATAACCACTAGTATTACGATGCTTTTTACAAAAAAAAAAAGAAAAAAAAAACTTTGAAAAAGTAGGTAACATTCACCATGGTTTCCTGATTCACATTCACTCCCCTTCTCACAATAACCTGAATTACTCATATCGCTTTCTGACCAACTACTGCTAGAGGTAAAGGTTACTTTTCAAGTCTTCATCACACTTGATTTCTCATTTTTGACAAGCGGCCACTTCTTACTTGTAATGCTTCCCTTAGTTTCACAGATATCATCACCTCCTAGCTTTGTAAATAGTTTGCATCTCAGTGTTCTCTGCAGATACTTCAGTTCAATTCAGTTCAGTCACTCACTCATGTCCAACTATTTACAGCCCTACAGACTGCAGCACATCAGGCCTCCCTGTCCATTACAAACTCCTGGAGTTTACTCAAACTCATGTCCATTGAGTTGGTGATGCCATCCAACATCTCATCCTCTGTCGTCCCTTCTCCTCCCACCTTCAATCCTTCCCAGCATCAGGGTTTTCTCAAAAGTCAGCTCTTCGCAACAGGTGGCCAAAGTATTGGAGTTTCAGCTTCAACATCAGTCCTTCCAAGGAACACCCAGGACTGATCTCCTTTAGGATGGATTGGTTGGATCTCCTTGCAGTCCAAGGGACTCTCAAGAGTCTTCTCCAACACCACAGTTCAAAGGCATCCATTCTTCAGCGCTCAGCTTTCTTTACAGTCCAACTCTCACATCCATACATGACTACTGGGAAAACCATAGCTTTGACTAGATGGATCTTTGTTGGCAAAGTGATGTCTCTGCTTTTTAATGTGGTGTCTAGGTTGGTCATAACTTTTCTTCCAAGGAGCAAGTGTCTTCTAATTTCATGGCTTCAGTCACTAAAATAAAGTCTGTCACTGTTTCCATTGTTTCCCCACCTATTTGCCATGAAGGGTCATACGGTAGCTCTATTTTTAGTTTTTTAAGGAACCTCCATCCTGTTCTCCATAGTGGCTGTACCAATTTACATACCCACCAACACTGTAGGAGGGCCCCTTTCTCTTCACACCCTCTCCAGCATTTATTGTTTGTGGATTTATATCTCATTGTAGTTTGATTTACATTTCTCTAATAATTAGTGATCCTGAACATCTTTTGATGTATCTCTTGGCCATCTGTATGTCTTCTTTGGAGAAATGTCTATTTAGGTCTTCCACCCATTTGTTGATTGGGTTGTTTATTTTGGGGCTATTAAGGATCATGAGGGCTTTCCTGGTGGCTCAGCTGGTAAAGAATCTGCCTGCAATGTGGGAGACTTGAGTTCGATCCCTGGGTTGGGAAGATTCCCTGGAGAAGGGAATGGCTACCCACTCAAGTATTCTGGCCTGGAGAACTCCATGGACTGTATAGTCCATAGGGTCGCAAAGAGTCAGACACAACTGAGCGACTTTCACTCACTCACTCAAGCATCATGAGCTGTTTGTAAATTCTGGAGACTAATAATCCCTTGTCAGTCACATCATTTGCAAATATTTTCTCCCAATCTGTGGGTTGTTTTTTTGTTTATTTCCTTTGCTGTGCAAAACCCTTGGAGAAGGCAATGGCACCCCACTCTAGTACTCTTGCCTGGAAAATCCCATGGACGGAGGAACCTGGTGGGCTGCAGTCCATGGGGTCGCTAAGAGTCGGACACGACTGAGCGACTTCACTTTCACGCATTGGAGAAGGAAATGGCAACCCACTCCAGTGTTCTTGCCTGGAGAATCCCAGGGATGGGGGAGCCTGGTGGGCTGCCATCTCTGGGGTCCCACAGAGTCGGACACGACTGAAGTGACTTAGCAGCAGCAGCAAAACCTTTTGAGTTTAAGTAGACCCTATTTATTTCTTTTTGTTTTTATTTCCATTAAATGAGAGCTCTCTTGTTAAAGGGACGTGCACTGGATAAAAATGCCCAGACATCTATTAATATTTTCATTAGGAGAGGAATTTATATAAATTAAAAACTAAGTATCAGTTTGGCAAACATAGATAGTTTTACATTAAAATATACTCAATGTTTTAAGTTATCTTTGAAAGGTTTCTGTAACTTCCAGCCCCAACCTATAAATTCCCAGCAAATATTTTTAGTTATAATTGGTCCCTGCCCCTGTTTTCCCTGGGGAAACAGTAATGCAGTATCAACTTGAAAAAGTGAGACCCCTGAGGAATAAATACTGTCTAATCAGAGTCCACAATGAGTGATCCTTAGTAAACAAGGAATTTTGTTTGCAAATTCAGTGTGCTCAATATAAAGAAGGAAAGAGATTCTTGACCTTATACCCAGTTAGTTGTTCAAAGCTCTGTAACTGGAGAACCTAATTCAATTAACACAATTTATAAATTCAAATCTTTATAGATGAGGATTTTGAATATTAAAGTTTAATATAGTTCTTATTGGTAAAAATAATAATTTGGGGGTTTTGATGAATGATGTCTTAAAAGAAAAGAACTGACTGGAGGGGCTTTAAGATATGATTTCTTAAAAGGAAAAAAAAGTTAGACTTACAGAGAAACTTTTATACCACATAAGAATCTCAGTGAACAGCAAACCACAATAAGCATCATAACCCTGGTGGCAACAGAAAACAAACAGCACACTGTTCATGAACAAAGGGAATAAAGGCATTTTTCATAGTACAAGAGAATCTAGAGATTTAAATAAACAACCTAGGCAAAATCACTTCTGGAGCAATTCTAAGTTTTTGAAAAGCACTAAACCCATGGGCAAATCAACCATGAGCTTTAAGTATCCTAAGTGATATTCTGGTGACCATGGCCACAAAAACTCTAGAAGTAAAAGGGGAGTCACTGTGATAACAAAAATGTCTTATGCTAGTAAAATATCTGTACAGATCTATTGTGTTCACATATGCAAATGGCAGGTCTTTTTGCTACTAAAGATTGGGTTATTTTCTCCCACAGTGAAAAAGGATTGGTAATGATCAAGCCAAAAACCCAACAAGTGCCCCCTGGACCGACTGCATGGACTTGTTAAACAGCTGGCCATAGAACGAAATGACTCATTGACCTACACAGAATTCAAACTTGAGCATCATGCTCTAGTCAAACCAAGAACTGAAAGGAAGGACCAGTTTAAATTTTGGCAGAGAGCAGAAGGCCTAAAAAAAAAAAAAAAAAGATGGGAGATAATCCTACTGAAGATCACCTGCCCGAGTGCAAGTTTGTCACTCTTTCCCCCCGCCCAAGTGCAAGTTTGTCACTCTTTCCCCCCCTCAGTATATAACAACTTGTATGTAACATAAGTAATAGTAGTATTATGCAAACGAAGCTGGTAACAGCCCTATTAAAAAATGGGCAAAGGACATGCACAGACACTTCAAAGAAGACAGACAAATGGGCAATAAGCACATGAAAAGATGTTCAACATTCTTAGTCACTAGGAAATTAAAAAGCAAAAGCAAAATGAGATACTGCCTCCCACCCACTAGAATAGCCATAATTTTTAAAAACTAGAAAACAATAAGTGTTGGTGAAGATATGGAGAAATTAGAACTCTCATACACTGCTGTTGGGAATGGGTATAGCCACTTTGGAAAAAGTTTGGTGGTTTCTCAAAAACACAGAATTACCATATGATTCAGAAATTCTACTCTTAAAGCTCAACATTTAGAAAACTAAGATCATGGCATCTGGTCCCATCACTTCATGGGAAATAGATGGGGAAACAGTGTCAGACTTTATTTTGGGGGCTCCGAAATCACTGCAGATGGTGATTGCAGCCATGAAATTAAAAGACACTTACTCCTTGGAAGGAAAGTTATGACCAACCTAGACAGCATATTCAAAAGCAGAGACATTACTTTGCCAACAAAGGTCCGTCTAGTCAAGGCTATGGTTTTTCCAGTGGTCATGTATGGATGTGAGAGTTGGACTGCGAAGAAAGCTGAGCGCCGAAGAATTGATGCTTTTGAACTGTGGTGTTGGAGAAGACTCTTGAGAGACCCTTGGACTGCAAGGAGATCCAACCAGTCCATCCTAAAGGAGATCAGTCCTGGGTGTTCATTGGAAGGACTGATGCTGAAGCTGGAACTCCAATACTTTGGCCACCTCATGTGAAGAGCTGACTCACTGGAAAAGTCCCTGATGCTGGGAGGGATTGGGGGCAGGAGGAGAAGGGGACGACAGAGGATGAGATGGCTGGATGGCATCATCGACTCAACGGATATGAGTTTGGGTGAACTCCAGGAGTTGGTGATGGACAGGAAGGCCTGGCGTGCTGCAATTCATGGGGTCGCTAAGAGTCGGACACGACTGAGTGACTGAACTGAACTAAGGTATATACCCAAGGGAAATGAAAACTGGTACTCAAATACCATATATGAATGTTCACAGAAGCACTCTTCACAGTAGCCAAAAGGTAGAAGCAACTTAAATGCGCATCAATGAATAAATAAACAAAATGTGGTATGTACATACAACAGATTATTATTTAGCCATAAAAGGAGATGAAAAACTGATATATACAATACTGATGCACACTGAAAACATTACACCAAGTGAAAAAAAGGTACCAGGGGTCAAATCGTATGGTTACATTTATATGAAATACCTAGAATAGGTAAACTTATTCAAATAGAAAGCAGACTGGTAGCTGCTAGAGGCTGGGGGAAGAAGGGAATGAAGAATATCTTCTTAATGGATACAGGGCTTTATTCTGGGATGATAAAAATGTTTTGGAACTAGACATAAGTTGTAGTTGCACAATACTATGTACATACTAAATGCCTCTGTATTGTTTTAAGATGGTTAATTTTTACATGACTTCCACCTCAAGTTAAAAAAAAAAGAAAATCATAGCTTCTTATATCTAGCACCACAAGAACTCAAAAGCTTTCAATCATTAACACACTTTTTCTTCAGAACACCTGTTGAGAGTCATGGACTGTGACAGGATTTTTCCCGCAGACAATAAGGCACAGAATTCATCATAATTTAAATAATTGCTTGCCAAGTAAAAGTCCATAGCTGCAGCCGTAGGCGTTCAAAAATGTTGGTTGAACAAATAAGCAAATAAATGTCTTTTCTTGTACAACAAACAGCATATAAATACAGAAGCTCCAAATGCAAAACAGCCCTTTTATAAGTTTATAAATAAACTTTGAAAAATTCTGAAGCTTTCCAAATTAAAGTTTTTAAAGAGATGCTAACTAACAAAATAAGATATCCAATTTCAATTTCAGTAGAACTGAATTGAGATATGAAAAACATTCCTCATCATTTAACGTTTAACAATTTACCATGAGAACCTTTTCTAGCTTTCATATTAGAGGAAATTCACTTACAGTTCAATAATCAGTAGCCTACAACAGATAAATATTTTACAGTCATAGTTTAATTCTTACTACAAACTTCTTATACATAAAAATAAGGTGTTTGGTTTAAAAATAATTTTTGCTCTAATCTTGTCATATCTCAGTCACTGGGATAAATCTTTTTCACTTTCTGTTTTTCATGAGCTTATTCAACTTTCAGTTTTACTAACAGGACACCACAGACCTCCTTACCAAGTGTCTCTTCATCGGATCTTGAGGCTCTTTTACCCAATCACTGCTCTATCCCTGCTCCTGCCATGTCCCTGGATTAGCCTTCAAAACCTCTCTTCAATATAAACTTCGAGAAACCTGTTCTGCCCATTCTTTCCTCCATATTCTCTCTTTAAAGCTCATAAACTAAAAATCACTTTTTGCTTTTTTTCTTCCAACAAACACTAAAGGTCATGAGTTGGTTTTTAAATCGCAGACAATGCACCACTCTTACAAATGTTGAAGGTATCAAACTGCAGCATCTACTTTGAAAGCTAAGCAAGTGATGTCACAGATAAGAATAAAAAAGTAGAAAGTATATAAGAAACAGGGATGGAGAGCAATGTTCTTAGTGGTGGAGGGGAGTGTCTGAAATATGCAAAGAACGATTATACACCATGACTAACGATTGAAGAGTCCTATTATCAATAACCTAATATACAGCTTGCAGAGAGCACTGTCCTTTTTGTATCGAGCTGGCAATATTTCTCAAATGGAAAATGCTCATTAAACAATCATATAATTATTACTTACTGAATGCAACAGGCAAAAATTTTTATAATTATTCAACAATGCCAATTATATAAAATGCTGAATAGCTAATAAAAACTTTGGTTTTATAGAATTCTGCCAGTAGAATGTTAAAAAGTATACATTCTGTGAATATGCAGAAGTAATTTTATACTAAATATACAACTGTCCTCTAATTCTGTTTGCTAATATTACAACACTTTCTTTTCCATAAAATTGTAGATAATTTTACTTGGAAAAAACTGAAGTCACTTAAAGTGGAGTTAGAAGTCTGGATCAACACAAGGACGGCCTGTGTAGCGCTGTCCTTATTAGCTCCTTGCAATGAGGTTAGCCTGGTTCTGAAAATATTTACTTAATGCAGTAATGTCTCAGGTCTCCACAGGTCATGCTTCTTACTACCTCAGTACTGAGGAAGTAACTGAGGACCCAACAGCAAATGAAAAAACCAACAAGTGGCAGAAGAACGACACTGTCATACGGCGCGTTCACAAGGCTCCACCAGTGCTTGGTTATTACAAGCCAGCCCCTCAAGCTAGTCACAGCAAATCTAAATCAGCACATTAGCGGAGGACGCAGGTGAGACGGAGCCACCGAGATAGGCATGCTCATGGCAATGAGAATCGACAGAGAAAAAGCATGAGATCTACAAAGCCAGAAGGGAGATATATAAACGTCTAATAATAGAGAATCCCAAATACATAATGGAAACAGCACTGGAATAAGAACTGTAGTTTACCCTAGGGCTCATCTTCTTGTTCTGTATAATGATCAAACAATATAACATTCTCTTCAACATACTATATTTGATAAGCTTTTATTGTTTTCAAAAATGGCATTTAAACATTTTTACTGGTCATAAAAGAAATATACTGCAGAGAATCTGGAAAATACTAAGAGTGTAAAGGAAATTAAAACTGCCTATAACCCACCACCCAGAGATAACCATCATTTATATCTTGGTGCATTTTTTTTTCAGGTGTCTTCATATATAAAGATTGTATATATACTTTTTTTGGTAACATTTTTATCAATCTGGTGTTATTTGTGGGCATTTTCCCAAATCAGAACGTTTCTGCAGAATTATTTTGATGGCTACATATATGGAAATTTGGGCTTCCCTGGTGGCTCAGATGGTACAGAATCCACCTGCAATGTGGGAGACGTGGGTTTGATCCCTGGGTTGGGAAGATCCCCTGGAGGAGGGCATGGCAGCCCACTCCAGTATTATTGCCTGGAGAATCCCCATGGACAGAGAGGAGCCTGGTGGGCCACAGTCCGTGAGGTCGCAAAAAGTCGGACACGACTGAGCGACTAAGCACAGCACACATACCGAATTTATTCTCCTATCATTGCAAATTTTGGTTGGTATAACACATTTTATAAAGTATACTATACTGTATTCACAACAGGTCATTTAAAAAATTATCATTTATAGATACAGAAAGGAAGTAGTTTTTCAATGAATAGTTTACCAAATACCAAGAAGCAAATTTACAAGTTGTGGTTTTACAGATTAGCAAATACAGTATTTAAATTCAATGAACAAACAAGACATTTAGAGAACCAAGTATCTAATAAAGTTTTAGAAATGGTTATTTTAAGTGATCTTTAATGCCAGCAATGAGACTTCCAATGACAAGAATTCTGAATTACTGTTATTAAATTACAACATGCTAGTCAAGCAGCACATGTTAACAGCTCATAGTCATTCTGCTCATTCATTCACTAGGCAAATATTTACTGCATACTTACCATTTGATAGATATCAGGCTAGACTGCATTAAGTATCAATATCAAGAACCTTCTTTGTAAAACAGTCTTAAAAATGAGGCAACATTTAACACATTTTAACAAATGAAACAATTTGCCACAAATCCTATAATACCACCTCTCTCACTATACTTATTACCCAGTATCTGTCCCGCTAAACTTTGAGCAACTTCATTAAACAGACTGTCACCATCTCTGTATTTCCAGCTCTTGGTGTAAAACAGGAGTTTGACACAGGTTTGCTTAACAACCTTACACTCACAACCCAAAGTTTTTAAGTCCTAACATAAAAGCATACATTTATACAAAAGAAATAATGTACACACTATTTTCGATGTCCATGTTCTTATTGTCCATGTTCCTATCAGTCTTCATAACCTTAATGGCTGAAAAATATTCTATCAGACTTAAATAATATAGTTTAGAAAGTGATTCTCCTAACATTGTCTTTGAACATTGTCTCCTAACACTGTCCCAGTGTTTTTATATTTTGGTGCCAATGCTCCAGCAAACATATCTTGCCTTACCTGTCTTGAATTTTTTTCTGACTAGAAAAATTCAGCTCAATTCTAGAAGATAATCTTCCACAATGAAAGTGAATGTTAAAAGAGGAAGATTTTTATCCCATAGGCAGAAATCACACAAAGAAACTAGAATTCTTTTTTGCCAAACCAAAGCAATTTAAATAAATCCTCTATTATGAGAGGTGTTGTCCAAAGTAAACTATGTTTTTTGGACTGCTTCATATATACTTAGGAGAGATACTTCTCGAGGCAGATAGTAAAAATACTGAGGTAACAAGCAAACAAACAAAACGTCTAACTAGAACTTCAATGCTTTTGGAAGGAGGTGCACACTTTTCCTCCACTTTCTTGGATTTATAGATGTGCTCAGATCCTCAAGACTGCAGAAATGTAAGCAACTTTGAGATCTTAAAGATGCCTTCATTTCCCTTCCCTGTGTGTAGATCCTAAAATAACAATCCACCTGATACAAACACTTAAGGTTTGACCTTAGATAATACAGAGCTAGTTTATATGCTTACATTAGTTTAAGAAACTTATGTTAAGCATCTACGATTGTATCTCTGCAGTGTGGTTCTTCAGTGATTACCCAAATCAGACCCAGTCTCATTTTGCTTATTTGGAGGGAGGAGACGGAGACGAAAAGAAACAGTTAAACTATTTGTAATTTAACTGAGATGCAAGTATGACTGTGAACAATCATCTCCAATAAAACAACATACAGTCTATAAACTGTAATTTCATCATAGGGAGGAAAGGGTCCTTTTGGCCAGTCAAGAAATATGCTCAAGCACGTAATTTTAAAAAGAAATATTCTATGTAATTTATATTTCGTCTAAGTCAAAATTTTCATGAAACCCACTGAATAATAAAACCTTTTCCATTGTTTGCTTTATAGTCCTTTTCATACACACATATAAGATAGGGACTCGACAAGAAAGCAAGAATTCTATAGGTGATGCTAAGAATATGGACCCTTTCGTCCACAGAAGTTCCATTCGCAGACTGCGGTAACATTCCACACAATACAAGGCGCATGCCGTGACAAAGACCTCCAAACACGAACATACAAAGCCATGCTTCTAAAAATGCCCCTACAGCGAAGTTCACAGCTGGCACTTGTGGCACACTCAAGCCACGACTGAGACAGCTGTCATAGGCCAATCACACACTCAAGAGTGCCAGCGTGCCACCTAAGAAAGCCAAGCCGATGATGAGCGTACAAATCCCCAACCGAATAAAGAAGAACCCCAAATCCCCACCCTGAAAAGCACAATGTCTGCACAACCCAGAAAACTCCCTCAAAACAAGTCAAAGGTTGGAGATTCAGAAGCAAGCTATATCAGCGTATACAGTAAAAAAAAAAAAAAAAAAGAGAGAGAGAGAGAGGTTTTATTTGGGCATTCACGAGAAAGGAGCCACACCACCCAGTCATCAGGGAAATAACCGCTAGGTAGTGTCTCACCAGGCTTTTTCAATTAGAAAAAGGGGACGAGGGCAAGACGACGGCAGACGCCGCAGCACCTCCGTCCCAGGCAGCGCGCCGGGGCTGCTGAGCTGAGGCCTCCGCCTCGCAGGACCCCTCCCAGCCCTCCCCGGCCACCGCCTCCCAGCGCAGGCCGGGCGGCCTCCGGCTCTCACCTTGGCTTTGCCAGCCTCCAGCTTCTTCTGTCTCTCTTCGTCCTCCATAGCTTCTGCGGGGAAGGCTGGGGGAACACAGGCAGGGGGTCGGGGAAGGAAAGGCAAGGTCGCTTCCAACGGGGGTGGGACCGCGAGCTCCGCGGCGCAGGGCGCAGGGCCGGTCCGGGCGCTCGCCCCTCCCGGAGCGGAACCAGTCTGCGCGCTCACTGGTTGACCGTCCTCGGCCGCACGGGCCGCGTCGTCACCACCGCCGCCATCTTCGTCTCCACGTAAACACACGGCGAGACGGGAGGGGGGAGCACGTCGTCTGCGCAGCCGCCGCGAGTCCGGCCGCGCCGGGCAGGTGCGCCGGCGGCCCCGCCCCGCTCCGCCGCGGCCCCGCCCCGCCCCGCCACGGCCGCTCCGGACCCGCCGCCACCGCGGCGACCCCAGCCCGGCCGCCCGGCCTCGCGTCCGCGGCGCCCACTGGCGGAAACCCTGCTCTCGGGGGAGCACGCTTTCCCGGGGACGCATGCCGCTCCGCGGGTGGCGGCCTGGCTGAGGGGGTGGGAGAGAGGGCGCTGTGTCAGGGGCGCCGGTCGGACCCCCACCGTCGTCCAAGGGACTCAGTGGTCGTTTTTAGAACATTTGAGATTTTTCAAGTTTCACAGCAAAGGAGAAAATACATGTGCCTAACGCTGAAATTGGTGAACGCTGAAAAGTCCCAAAGGAAAAGACGGGGGCGAAGAGGGGATTGGGTTGGGGAAGGGACCCACCAGACGACAGTTTTTCAGCCTAGATTGACTGGTCAACCCGGAGGACTGGCAGGGCGGCCAGTAGCCTTCACTCCTTCCTGAGCCGAAAGTGCCTCCCTTTTTCCTCACATGAGGCTGCCCAATCGCCTGTTCATCTTCAAGGCCCACCTCACTCGCCGCCCTGAATAGCTTTTCTGATCTCTTTGTTCCCTCCAGTCTTAATCCCCTCCCACGAGCTTCCCCCTGGCTATGGTGCCCTGAAAGGATCTAGGCTTTGCAACCTGGGTTGAGGACAAAGCCAGTATAGACTTTTTCACTTAAATGACCTTGAACAGGTTACCTATCCTCCTCTAGCTTACCTGGAAGTTTTGGAAGGCTTGTTAACATGTGTGAGTTAACATACATGACTGCCCCTGGCATATTAAAATATCCTTAATATCAGTTCTCTTCTCCCTGTATTTCCTTTATGTACTCTGCATGATGTTTTAATAACTTGTGCCCTTCTTAATTGGAGAAGGAAATGGCAACCCACTCCAGTACTCTTGCCTAGAGAATCCTGTGGATAGAGGAGCCTGGTGGGCTGCTGTCCACAGGGTCGCACAGAGTCACACACGACCGAAGCGATTTAGCATGCATGCATGCATTGGAGAAGGAAATGGCAACCCACTCCAGTGTTCTTGCCTGGAGAATCCCAGGGACGGGGGAGCCTGGTTGGCTGCAGTGCATGGGGTCGCCAAGAGTTGGACAGGACTCAGCGACTTCACTTTCACTTTTCACTTTCCTGCATTGGAGAAGGAAATGGCAACCCACTCCAGTGTTCTTGCCTGGAGAATCCCAGGGACGGGGGAACCTGGTGGGTTGCCGTCTCTGGGGTCGCACAGAGTCGGACACACTGAAGTGACTTAGCAGCAGCCCTTCTTAATTGACCTCCTGCTCCCAACTCCTTAATGGCAAAGACTGTCTTGCTCACCTTGGCATTACTAAAAAGACCAGCGAAATGCTTCGCACTCAATAAACACGTGTTGCATTGAATTGAGCCATTTTAATAAATTTAGCATGACTCTCCTTCCTTCATTTTCATATGTTCCCTCATTACTTCCTTTCTCCTCCCCGTAATCTTACCTTCAAATCTGTTCCTGGGATGAACTAACTACACTTTTTGATCTCTCTGGTTGATCATGTTTCTCCTTTGTTTTGGGTTAGGTTGGATTGAAAAACTAGTATGTGCAAATTGAAATAAGCTATTCGTTAAATCATACAAGTGGTGTTGAGTGAAAATTGGGTTAAAAAAAGGAAAAAGAAGAAAAGTAAAGATCTTAAATCTACCACAAACTGAAGACCAGTTTTGAATAGTCCTGATTTAGACATTCTTAGATTTTAAAAAAAGATTTTTTTGTTCTCAGACCCCATAATGCATATGTAATTGTGGCAGCTTGTAACACCCAAGTATATATTGTCCCGTTTTCCTAACCTGAATTGAGAAATGAATGAGATTAAGCATTTTATCCTGGGAATAAATACTTCAAACAATAAAAGAGATAATTTACTGTCACCCGCCAAGCTGAGAGTAAAACTAGGACTGGAACTAAGTGTTTCAGTAGTGCAGTGACTTAAATACTGCCTGGACAGAGGGGTTGTGTTTGTAGGTTCTGATTGTCCGGGAGGAGGAAGCCCTATAATATCTGACAAGACGTTCCTGCTTGTTAATAGATGCTGCTTTTCAGTAACTAAGGAATTCACTTGTTTGTTCCACTATGTGCTGAAAGCATTCAAGAAATATTTGTTCCAGTATGCGCTGAAAATGTTCAAGAATCTTTTAAAGGGCTAAGATTATTTCAGTGTTTCCTGTTACTAAGACCAGCCAATCATACATGTTCGTCTTATATTAATATATAATGGATGCTCAATAAATGTTGAAAGTTGTGTGTTGACTTCTGTTAGAAGGGCAAACGTGTGGCACTAGTGCTCAAACACCTCCTTCTGGCAACTATTCAAGTCATATCATTCACATCATATCCTGAGAAGATATCTGAGCAAAGAATTGCAAGAAATGAGAGAGTGAGCCATGGAGATAGGTGAGGATATTGCAAGTCTAAAGATCCTGAAGCTAGATCACGACTGTCTTGATAAAAGCAGGAGGCAAGGGTGGCTAGAGTAGAGTGAGAAAGGAGGAAAACAGTAAGAGATGAGATCAGAGAAGTAACAGGAGGCCAGATTCTGTAGAGTTCTGAAGGTCCTTAAGGACTGGCTTTTACACTAAGTGAGACTGGGAGCCATTGGAGAATTTTGAGCAGATAGGTGAAATGTTTTGGATTATGTTATTAAAGGACATCTGGCTAAGAGCAGACCAGACTATGGGGGATCATTTTGGATGCTACTGCAATAATCTAGACAACAGATATCTAGGAGTTTGGACAATGGTAGTGGTAGTGAATTAGATTCTGGGTATATCTTAAACATGGAACTTAGAGTGCCACAGGAGTTGTAGATTGAATATGAAATTTGAGATAAAAAGAGGACTCAAAGTTGACTCTAATGTTTTTGTCCTGAGCAACTGAAACGATGGAGTTGCCAATAACTGAAATGGGGAATAGTAAACTTGGAAGAGACCATGAGTTCAGTTTTGAACTTGGTAAATTAGAGATACATATTAGGTATTTGAGGAGTAATGTCAAGTATAGCTCTGGTTATCTGAGTCTGGAGTTGAGAGATTCATGCAAGAAATATAGATTTGAAAATAATTAGCATGTAGATGGCATTTTAAGGTGAGAGCTTGGATGAGATCATCTGGGCCCATGGTGTCCAACATGATAGCCATTAGCCACATGTGACTACTGAGCATATGAAACATGGCTTGTCTGAACTAAGGTATGCTATAAGTGTAACACATTGATATTATTTTATTTTTAAAATTTTTTTTATTTTTAATTTCAATTTGTTTATTTTAACTGGAGGCTAATTCAGTTCAGTTCAAATCAGTCGCTCACTCATGTCCGACTCTTAACACATTGATTTTAAAGACGTAGTATTTATAACAAAAGAATTTAAAATATTTCATTGAATATTCTCCATCATGGAGAATTACCTTAAATGCTGTGCTGTGCTTAGTCCCTCAGTCATGTCCAACTTTTTGTGACCCCAAGGACTGTAGCCCACCAGGCTTCTCTGTCCATGGGGATTCTCCAGGCAAGAATACTGGAGTGGGTTGCAGGCCCTCCTCCAGGGGATCTTTCCAGCCCAGGGACTAAATGAACCCAGGGATCGAACCCAGGTTTCCCGCATTGCAGGCGGATTGTTTACCATGTGAGCCACCAGGGAAGCCCTTTCCTTACATAGTTACCACTGAATGTCCTTTGGACAAAGCCCCTCTTTCTAAATTAAAAATGGTCCTGAAGAGCTTCCTTAGTCAAGGCCAAGTATTGAAATTGAAAGTTAAGATTAATCCACCAATCACGGCATCGCAAAGAGTCAGACATGACTTAGTGACTGAACAACAAATGAGATATTAAATTATTTATTTTTCTTTTTCTTTCAGGAAGCATTTTATTGTTGCTCCAAGTGTAAGAATTTTCACTGACAGAAAATCAATACCTTTAGATAACCTCCCATATAACTGCTCAGCTTTTGAATCTTGGATTTTGTAATCATATCAACCTATTTCCAAAAGATTGCTCTGCTGCTGCTGCTGCTAAGTCACTTCAGTTGTGTCCAACTCTGTGAGACCCCATAGACGGCAGCCCACCAGACTTCCCTGCCCCTGGGATTCTCCAGGCAAGAACACTGGAGTGGGTTGCCATTTCCTTCTCCAATGCAGGAAAGTGAAAAGTGAAAGTAAAGTAGCTCAGTCGTGCCCAACTCTTAGCAACCCCATGGACTGCAGCCTACCAGACTCCTCTGTCCATGGATTTTCCAGGCAAGAGTACTGGAGTGGGGTGCCATTTCCTACTCCAGGGGATCTTCCCAACCCAGGAATCGAACCCGCAGCTCCTGCGGCTCTTGTATTAGCAGGTGGGTTTCTTTACCACTAGCACCACCTGGGAAGCCCATCCTTCCCCCACCTCAACCAGTATATTATAATTGCCATTCCATGTTATTTGATCTTTCACAAATTGGTCAGATACAACCTAACTGCCATCTCATTTAGAAGCCAGTATCTATCAATAGGTCTTGACTTCACAAAACCTGCAGCAGCAATTGAGGCAATTCCTTACATTCTGTATTTTTTTTTAAATAGTTTTTCTCTCTTATATTGTCTTGGACAAAATATACCTCCTAAATTCAGGAGGAGGAACATTACAGTTTGTTTTTAACCATTTCTCTTACAGATAACATAATTTTTCTTTAGCCCTTTCTCATAAGGTCTATCTGAAATACATTTGGTCATTCTAGTTGCCATTCTATGGATCTTTGCAAAATCCTATGTAATTCATTTAAGTTAACCAAGTGATTTTCATTAAATATTTGAACTATGTGTTTCCCCATAGTACAATTGTCTTGGGTTTTCCTATGTGCTTAATTCCTATTTGTGTGTCACACATACTTTAATAACAATACCACATGACTGATGTATTTTGAATTTCAACCCTATTCTTTAAAGCACCTCGCCCACTGGTGAATTCTGTATTTTGTTGTACAAGCCATTTAAAAATGAGTCAGATTTAAAATGAGTCAGTAATGCCTCATCAGTAATTCCTTACAAACAGGTATACAGCTTTCTCATTTTTCAAAAGCAGTTCTTGTACAACAGAAACACCACGGGTTTTACTGATTACTCCCTTGAATTTTTCCAAACCTAATACAAAACACTGAGTATTCAGATACATGATCCTATGGTAATAAAATGTTATCTTTAAAATGTTATCTCAAAATTATTCAGAGAAAGCTTTCGTCTATGACTATCTTCGTGGCTTTGCTTCCCTAATTAGAAGACATTCACCTACCATTTCCACTGAATATGCTTCACCATCAGTTGCCATGCAAACTGCCTAAAACTATGCCCAAGAATCTTCCATCTAGGAGTAACACTTCCAAGCATCTCTACTTCAGTTAATGACCTTCTTCTTCTAGTCTCTTCAACTTGAGACCTTGGAGACATTTTGAATTCCTCTTTACCTCATCCATCGTATCTATCAGGAACATGCCCCGTTGTGTTTCTTTCCCAGGGCATCTTGATTCCTTCCCAGTTTTTCTTTTTCCACTGCCCACATGGTCAATTATACCCCTATTATCTTACATTTTGAAGATTTCAGAAGATCCAGTTTGGTATATCACGTTCCTTCCTCTTCATTACCTGCTAGTCCTTATGAGTCTATAACTAGCAGATTAGCCTTCTAAAACACAACTCTCACTGTCATTCCATTATAAAATGACTTTCTACTGCACAATAAAAGGACCTTCAAATTCCTAAACCTGTCACTCAAGGCCCTCCCTAATCTGCCCTAGCTCGACTCCGTAGTCCTAAATCCAACTCCTCGCCCTTCCCATCTCCTCACTCAGGTGCTCGCTGGGCTCCCCGTGAAGCAATTGCTAAATGACACTTGCACAGTGCCAGAAATCCATATACAATTTCAGAGTCATCACAAGACAGATATTTCTGGGACATAGAATTGAACTTATTTTGCAAATGCAACTAGTATCCTTTGTAATTAGGGTTAAGCTGAGGAAAAAGGAGACATTAAACCCTAAAACCAAAAAGTGATTATTTTTACCTATTAGTAGAGGTGAAAGCATATGAAAAGGAAATAGGAGGGAGCATAGTGATGTATCTTTTACCTTTGGCAGAATAAGAAACTGAAGGCTCAAGAGGTTAAGTGACTTGCCCGAATTTCCATGGTTAGGTAGCAAAAGTCTTATCCAGAATTAGTCCCAGGCCCCAGTTTAAGTCTTACTGCATTGTGTTAAGCTGCTCCTCCAAACAAAATCAGTACCTGAGTTTTAAAAGAATAAATCCATGCTTCCAGAGTGTATTAAGTGGAATTCCAGTTGAGCTATTTCAAATCCTAAAAGATGATGCTATGAAAGTGCTACACTCAATATGCCAGCAAATTTGGAAAACTCAGCAGGGGCCACAGAACTGGAAAAGGTCAGTTTTCATTCCAATCCCAAAGAAAAGCAATGCCAAAGAATGCTCAAACTACCACACAATTGCACTCATCTCACATGTTAGTAAAGTAATGCTCAAAATTCTCCAAGCCAGGCTTCATCAGTACGTGAACTGTGAACTTCCAGATGTTCAAGTTGGTTTTAGAAAAGGCAGAGAAACCAGAGATCAAATTACCAACATCTGCTGGACCATCAAAAAGGCAAGAGAGTTCCAGAAAAACATCTATTTCTGCTTTATTGACTATGCCAAAGCCTTTGACTGTGTGGATCACAATAAACTGTGGAAAATTCTGAAAGAGATGGGAATACCAGACCACCTGACCTGCCTCTTGAGAAACCTATATGCAGGTCAGGAAGCAACAGCTAGAATTGGACATGGAACAACAGACTGGTTCCAAATAGGAAAAGGAGTACGTCAAGGCTGTATATTGTCCCCCTGCTTATTTAACTTATATGCAGAGTACATCATGAGAAACACTGGGCTGGAAGAAGCACAAGCTGGAATCAAAATTGCTGGAAGAAATATCAATAACCTCAGGTATGCAGATGACACCACCCTTGTGGCAGAAAGTGAAGAGGAACTAAACAGCCTCTTGATGAAAGTGAAAGAGGAGAGTGAAAAAATTGGCTTAAAACTCAACATTCAGAAAACAAAGATCATGGCATCTGGTCCTATCACTTCATGGCAAATAGATGGGGAAACAGTGGAAACAGTGTCAAACTTTATTTTGGGGGGCTCCAAAATCACTGCAGATGGTGATTGCAGCCATGAAATTAAAAGACGCTTACTCCTTGGAAGGAAAGTTATGACCAACCTAGGTAGCATATACAAAAGCAGAGACATTACTTTGCCAACAAAGGTCCGTCTAGTCAAGGCTATGGTTTTTCCAGCGGTCATGTATGGATGTGAGAGTTAGACTGTGAAGAAAGCTGAGCACTGGAGAATTGATGCTTTTGAACTGTGGTGTTGGAGAAGACTGTTGAGAGTCCCTTGGACTGCAAGGAGATCCAACCAGCCCATTCTAAAGGAGATCATCCCTGGGTTTTCTTTGGAAGGAATGATGCTAAAGCTGAAACTCCAGTACTTTGGCCACCTCATGTGAAGAGTTGACTCATTGGAAAAGACCCTGATGCTGGGAGGGGTTGGGGGAAGGAGGAGAAGGGGACGACAGAGGATGAGATGGCTGGATGGCATCAACGACTCGATGGATGCGAGTCTGAGTGAACTCTGGGAGTTGGTGATGGACAGGGAGGCCTGATGTGCTGTGATTTTCATGGGGTCGCAAAGAGTTGGACACGACTGAGCGACTGAACTGAACTGAACTGAGGACTTTTTGGGTTAAATTTTAAGGTTTCAAAAGATTGTTTATGACTTCTGAAATCAGAACTTGTTTGAAGTGGCCTAATTAAGTGTTAGAGAAACTAAAGTGTTACTGTTATCAAGACAGAATTATATGCCTATAACCTAATATACTGCAATTGATTACTGAAGAGAATATATACTAACTTCAGATCTTCAAGGATTTACATGATACCAAGTAGTCACAGAACATAATCTAAATGAGTTTCTCAAAGAGTTGTATCAAGGGTCCATGTAGTTTTTAAAGTCAAGATACACTTAGTTTTGAATCTGAAAGAAAATTTCAAATAATCTCACAGTGTCTCTTCTGTTTTCACTAAGAGGTTGTGAAATATTAAATACCCTCTATATTATACTTCATGGCAAATAGATGGGATAAAAATGGAAACAGTGACAGACTTTAATTTCTTGGGCTCCAAAATCACTATGGACAGTGACTCCAGCCATGAAATTAAAATATGCTTGCTCCTTGGAAGAAAAGCTATGACAATTCTAGATAGCATATTAAAAAGCAAAGACATTGCTTTGCCAACAAAGGTCCGTATAGTCAAAGCTATGGTTTTTCCAGTAGTCATGTACGGATGTGAGCATTGAAGCATTATGAAGGCTGAGAGATGAAGAACTTATGCTTTCAAACTATGGTGCTGGAGAAGACTCTTGAGAGTCCCTCCGACAGCAAAGAGGTCAATCCTAAGGGAAATCAAACCTGGATATTCATTGGAAGGATTGATGCTGGAGCTAAAGCTCTAATACTTTGGTAATCTGATGCCAAGAGCTGACTAATTGGAAAAGACACTGATGCTGGGAAAGATCGAAGGCAGGAGGAGAAGGGGGCGACAGAGAATGAGATGGTTGGATGCCATCACCGACTCAATGGACATGAGTTTGAGCAAACTCCTGGAGATGGTGAAGGACAGGGAAGCCTGGTGTGCTGCAGTCCATGGGGTTGCAAAGAGTTGGACACAACTTAAAGACTGAACAACACTTAAAATGCCCTTCTTAGGGAAGTTGCCCCTAGTTGCTACGGATTGTGCTGGATTTGAGTAAAACCAGCTTTGTTTATGCTTGGCTACTAATGTGTGGACCTCTAAAAAGACTAGACACAAAGGCAGCTGATCACCTGTGAATTAATAAGGCATACAATTCTAACCAGTTTCAGCATTCATTTTGAATGGTGACTTATGGATCTAATTACAATATCTCCTTGGAAAGTCAGATGCCTTGTCAACTGAGAGAATTTAGGCATGATTCCAATTTTCCATGATACCTGATATACTTCCCAGTCTTGCAAGTACCCATGTAACTCTATAACTCAGAAGATAATGTTTTGGCTACCTACATCCCAGTATGTATTTGCAAAAAACCTCCATTGCCAATGGTAAACAGAGTATGACTTTTCACTGCATCTTTAAAAGTCTAACAAAGATTTTTATGTAAAGTCTGTGCCACTTTAAAAAGGGCAAGATAATATGAAATATTTGAATGCTTTCTATATCCCCAGAATTTATATACACAAATAAATTAATGTGATAAGATATATATCATCACATGAATTTCTATTCACCCAAGAAATCAGGACTAGAACTCACCTCTTTGAAGATATGTAAGGTAATTCTGAAGTGTTGTGTGTGTGTGTGTGTGTGTGTGTGTGTGTAGGTATATGTGTGTATAGCAGGCTATAAAACTTTGCTAGAGAGTCTGTTGGAATAAGCTGTCAATCAAAAATCATCACAAACTTCTGTTTCTAATCCAATAACTGGAATATCATTTGGTATTGTGCAGCAATGATTTAATAAAAGCTACCTAAAACATTTGAAAGACCTAATGTGTTTGAAGGAATTGAATATGACATCTACATTGACAAATAAACTGAGATATGGCATGGTACCACTTTTTGAAAGAAAATATCCTAATTTACTAACTTAAAATATAGAATCTCAGTCTATAGATATGATTTTGATTATAAAGTTTGTTGATTTACCTTTACAAGAGTGACTTCATTTTTACCTTTTAACATTTCTGTAGTAGCTTTAAAAAAACTTGATATTTTGTTAATGTCCAGATTACATTTGTTGATTCCCTGATTTGACACTGTCTATAACAGTGTCAAACTTTAAAGTGCATATGAATTACATGAAGTATTTATTATAAATGTAAAGTTCTAGGTCAGAAGGTCTGAGCAGAGCCTAAAGGACCCAGGAATTTGTACATTTAACAAGCAGCTCATGTGACAGTAATGCAGGCGGTCTGAGTACAAGGCTATATATTGAATGTTTGTGTCCCTCCAAAATTTGTATGTGGAAGTCTTAACCTTTGTTATGATGGTATTAGAAGGTAAGGGCCTTTTGTAGGTAATTAGGTCTTGTGGGCAGAGCCCTTAGGAATGGGATTGTGTGTGTGTGTGTGTGCGTGTGAGCGTGTGCTCAGTTCCTCAGTCGTGTCTGACTCTTTGTGATCCCATGGACTGTAACCCGCCAGACTCCTCTGATCGTGAAATTTTCCAGGCAAGAATACTAGAGTGGGTTATCATTCCCTCCTCCAAGGGATTTTCCTGACCCAGGGATTGAACCCACATCTCCTGTGTCTCCTGCATTGCCAGGTGGATTCTTTACTACTGTGACACCTGGGAAGCCCCATGAATGGGATTAGTGCCCTTACAAAAGAGATTCTGGAGAGCTCCTTCACTCTTTCTGGCCATGTATGGATACAAAGAGAAGTTCGGGGGTCTTCCCAACCGAGGGATCACACCAGGTCTCTTGCATTGCAGGTGGATTTTTTACCGTCCGAGTCACCAGGGAAATCCACAAAGAGAAGCTGGCAATCTGCAACCCAGAAGAGAACTTTCACCAGAACCCAATCATGCTGGTATCCTGATCTCAGACTTCAAGCCTCCTGGACTATGAGAGAGAAATTTCTGTTGATTATAAACCATTCACTTTATGGTGTTTTGTCGTAGCAATACTAACATGGGAAAATAGGCATATCAAAGAAGTTTCCTCATTATTGATTAATATTACAATGATAATCTAGAATGTATACTTATAAAACTTAAGAATTGTTTTTTAAATAAACAAGAAGGAAAATAAGAATAAAGAACACAATGTAATATAACATTCTTTTGTTTTGAAATTTTGGTCCCTGCAATAAACAAAACTACAGTTGCCAAAATAGAAAGAAATTATCCTATCTTAAAAAGTTCAAATTGCCCACCATAAAAATAATCGTGACAGCTAATATCTGTTGAGTGACTCCCAAGTACATATCAGTCAAATACTAAATGTTTTATGCATACCACATGCGCGTGCACTGAGTCACGTCTGACTGTGCCACCCTGTGGACTGTAGCCCGCCAGGCTCCTCTGTCCATGGGGTTTTCCAGGCAAGGATGCTGGAGTGGTTTGCCGTTTCTTCCTTCAGGGGATTTTCTTGACACAGGGATTGAACCGCCATCTCTTGCGTCCCCTGCATTGCAGGTGGGTTCTTTACTGCTGAGTCATCAGGGAAGCCCCCTTCATGTACACTATCTCAACGTAATTCTGCAACTCTATGACGAGTGTGCTGTCTCTGTGTTGGTATGAGGAGACGGAGAGGTTAAGTAACTCTCCCAAGGTCATGGGGCTGATGAAATGCAGAGGCAGACCTTGACCCTGGGTCTGTGACCATGCCTCTGTTTACTTTCTCCTCGCCACCACAGGACAATGCATCACAATTGGACTGGGTTTAAAGCAGCATTTTTTATTTTTAGTTTTTGCTTAACAAATATATGAGAAAGACTTTGACAATTTCTGACCCTCATTAGGGTGTTCTTTAAACTGTAAATTCAAAAACTGTGTTTCCTTATAAAAGTTGAAAAACAACCTCACTTTGAACTAAAGAAAGATATTGTAGTTATTAATCATAGCTCTTGTAGTACACACTGCACTTCAGTAGCTTGACACATTCTATAATCTGTTCTCATTTTAATATTTAAATGATGGTCAAACTTTGCACAAGATACTAGAATAATGATCAGTTATGATCTGTTAAGATACAGAGACTCAAAGAATTCAAAAGATAATGATAAATAATATCTACGCTGCAACTTTCTAAAGGTAACTAGAATATTTTCAGTTTTGCTATTTCATCTTTGTAATCTTTAAAAGACAAGAGAAGCACAATTGCAAAAACATTAATTAAAACTAGTCAATGATAAAGTGGTTTCAAAAAATAACCTTTTTTCAAACAAGGGAGAAATCAGAGGCTTTTTGAGAAAACATTTAGCAAAATCATAAAAATGGACTAGCACCTTCCCTCCCCCACCCAGTTGCCCAAAATGTTTAGAAAATTCCCATAAAAATATTTTAACTGAACATGGTTCTTGTTCAAATCATGAAGCTTTGCTATTATGTGAAATTTCTTCATTCTCAGAAAATAGAAAAAGCATTTACAATTAACTGTTAATTTTCTGCAGGGTTGGAAAATGGGAAGAGGCAGGAATAAAGAAGTGTTGGCTCCACTGAATTATTTTAATTTCTTATATGTCTTATATAGATACATACTTAATGGCCAAGCCTCAATTGTCTAGCTTACATAACCATCCGCATTTTAAATTCTCATACTTGTCCACACTGAGTCTCCAGCAATTCATCAATTACAGTCCAGGTTTTCCCACCTTGTCACTGGTTCCCCGAATTGTTCCCACCCAGGAATCTCTGCTCTGGTAAGCTGTGACTCTGTATTTACCCATCTCTTCCCTGGTGGCTCAGTCAGTAAAGAATTGGCCTGCAATCCTGGAGACACAGGTTTGATCCCCGGATCGGGAAGTTCCCCTGGAGAAGGAAATGGCAACCCACTCCAGTATTCTTGCCTGGAAAATCCTATGGACAGGGGAGCCTGGTGGGCTACAGTCCATGGGGTCACAAAGAGTCGGATATAACTGAGTGACTAAACCAGCACCACCACCAGTCTTGGGGGCAGCTGTTTGCCCTGCATCCTCCTCTTCTCTTTGGGATCCAAGAAGCGTGACTTTTCAGTCTGTTCAGTTTTTCCCTTGTCAGGATAGACTTTCATGTAAATGCAGAACTGGAAACCAGAAATCCTAGCTAGAAATTCTGAATCAGAGAGGTTCTAGGCCTGCAGAGAGCAGGAACAGCTGAGATCAGGGGTGAGACGGCAAATTGATGTAGCAGAATTTATTAAGCCTTTCTGCCCCCATTTTCCTTTTTGGCTTCCAGAGCATGGGAAGCTAGACATATATTGCCAGGTGGGGTATTCCAAGAATCCACTCTTAGAAAATGGATCAACATGTTGGATGCTCTCTAAATCAACAGTTCTGCAAATCACCCTTAGAGTAGCCCATTCGTCAGCAAGCCCTCCACTAGACACACACGCACAAGCAGATAATCAAGAATTACAAGACAATCAAAGGAGACGTTCAACACTTAAAATGGAAGCCATAGTAAACAAAGAACTTAGAGAAAGCAGAGCTAGTGTGGAGAGTGAAGGGAAAAAGAATTTTAAGTGCTTATAATGTTTATCCCCAGAGAGAAAGAGAGGTTATTGATTGTGTACAAGAGGCAAAAACAGGAGGTGATCTTAAAAAAAGCAGTGGTCAGTGACCAAGAGCAAGCTCTTAGAAAATAAAAAGAATAGCGAAAATAAAAATTCAGTAGAAGAGTTGGAAGCTCACTTTCTGGAAATTTCCTACAAAGTAGAATAAAACGAGGTAGAGAAAGAAATGCATGAGAAAAGATTTAAAAAACTAGAGATCTATCCAACTAGTAGCAGTTTCAGAAAGTTATAAAGAGAAAGTGAAGGGGATAAATACGAAAGAAATAATACAAGAGAATTTTCTAGAGCTAAAAAGCAGGACATTCCACTTTGAGAGCCTATAGATTTCCTACTACAATGAATGAAGGGCAATCACTGAAAAAATTATAGAACTCTGGGCATAAAGACCTTGTATCCTCATCAATCTTGTTTCCTCTTCCTTCTTTGTCTTTACTTGGAAAAAACCACAACTCTGGTTAGATCTAACACTAAACTCACTTTTTTTACCCAAGCCCCACAAACAAGACTGCAGAAAAACCATGCTGACTGGTTTCACTTTAATAATGTGCACCCAAGTGTCACTAAGGCTCTTGATGCTACATTACGTGTGCCATATTTCCATGATTCATTCTCTATCACTGCATCATACCTCTTCTCTCTCATTAAACCCCGACCTGCCAGCAGCACCCTAACTTTCAGCTAATAATTCTGCTTTCTTTTGCTGGGAAGAGTTTGGAATTAACTAAGAGAGATCCTCCATAAACTCCTTCCACCACAAGATCCTGCTATCCATGTCACGAGGCCCATGTCCTAACTCCTCCCTTTACTTTTGACGAAATCTCTGAGCAAAGGCAAATTTCTCCACTTGTGCATTAGATTTCATTCCCCTTTGCCTACTCAAGGATTTTGCTCCAGTAATTCTTCTCTTTGTCTCCCAAAGCATCAAATTTTCTCTGTCTCCAGGATAATTTTTCATTAGAATACAAATATCTTCTTTCTCCCTCTAGCTCTCTCACTCTCATTCTGTGTGTGTGTGTAAAACCAACTTTCTCTTTCTTTCCCCAGCTCAAAGTGAAAGATGTGTGAAAGTGAAAGTCATGTCTGACTCTTTGCTATCCCATGGACTGCAGCCTGCCAGGCTCCTCCATCCACAGCGTTCTCCAGGCAAGAATGCTGGAGTGGGTAGCTGTTGCCCTCTCCAGGGGATCTTGCCAACCCAAGGATCGAACCCAGATGTCCCACATTGCAGGCGGATCCCTTACCATCTGAGCTACCAGGGAACCCCCACTTCCCCAGCTACTCCTCTAATTTCCTCCTTTCCTTGTCAGCAGTGCTCCAGTTATCTCCAATTTCTCTCTGCCCATTCTCTCTTAAATCTACTCTAATCATTATTTTCACCTCCATTATGCCATCAAAATTGCTCCACCAGAAGTCCCTGATGGTCTCCATGATGCCAAATCTATGGTCATCTCTCAAACCTCAGCTTCCTTGACCTCTCGGCATGATTTGACACAGATGATGACTCTCACTTCCTTGAGACTCGCCTTTACCTGACTTGCAGGGACATGTGACATTCACTTGCTGCTGCTGCTGCTAAATCGCTTCAGTCGTGTCCAACTCTGTGCGACCCCATAGACAGCAGCCCACCAGGCTCTTTACCTTTCTTTGATTGATTCCTTTTCATCTCATCAATCTCTAACTGTTGAAGTGCCTCAGGGCTCAGTGTTTGGATGTGTATCTACTCACCAAGGGGATATCTCACCCAGGTATTTGACTGGCATATGACCATCAGACCTAGACAGCATATTAAAAAGCAGAGATGTTACTTTGCCAACAAAGGTCTGTCTAGTCAAAGCTATGGTTTTTCCAGTAGTCAGGTATGGATGTGAGAGTTGGACTATAAAGAAAGCTGAGTGCCAAAGAATGGATGCTTTTGAACTGTGGTGCTGGAGAAGACTCTTGAGAGTCCCTTGGACAGCAAGGAGATCCAACCAGTCCATCCTAAAGGAAATTGGTCCTGAATATTCATTGGAAGGACTGATGATGAAGCTGAAACTCCAATACTTTGGCCACCTGATGTGAAGAACGGACTGGTTTGAAAAGACCCTGATGCTGGGAAAGATGGAAGGTGGGAGGAGACGGGGATGACAGAGGATGAGATGGTTGGATGGCATCACCGACTCAATGGACATGAGTTTGAGTAAACTCTGGGAGTTGGTGATGGACAGGGAGGCCTGGCATGCTGCAGTCCATGGGGTTGCAAAGAGTTGGACACAACTGAGTGACTGAACTGAACTGAACTGAGCTGATACTCATGACTCTTAAATTTCTATCTTAGCTTGGACTTCTCCTTAGATTCTCAGTTTGATATCTCTACTTGTATCTCAAGTTTAATATGGACAAAACTGACCTGTTGATAAATACCTTCCAACCTGTTCCTCCCATAGGTTTTTCCACCTCACATAAGGACAACTCTTTTCTTCCATTTTTGCAGGTCAAAAACTCTGGAGTCATGCTTGATTCCTTTCTTTCACACCCCACATCAATTAAGTCAACAAATGCTGTTAGCTTTACCTTCAAAATATCCCAGAATTTGATCATTTTTCACATCTCCACTAGCACCACTCTGGCCCAAACTACTATTACTTCTTACCTGGATTATCATAATAGCATCCTGAGTGCTTGCCCCACCTCTGCCCTCCATGTTTTTACCCAGGTACCAAAAGTGAGAGCAGTCATGCGTGTACACATGCTCAGTTGCTCAGTGGTGTCTGCCTCTTTGTGATCCTATGGACTGTCGCCCGCCAGGCTTCTCTGTCCATGGGGATTCTCCAGGCAAGAATACTGGAGTGGGTTGCCATTTCCTTCTCCAGGAGATCTTCCAGACCCAGGGATTGAACCCACGTCTCCTGCACTGCAGGTGGATTCTTTACTACTGAGCCACCTGGGAAGCCTTGACAGCAACCATATTTCTGCTTTTTTCCAAAAGTATCCCATTCTTTCAGAATAAAAAGCCAACTTCTCACAAGATCCAGCCCCATCTTACTGCTCAGAGCTTAGGACCATTTACCTTGTACCTTGTATATCTGCTCCAGCCACACTGGCTTCCTAATATTCCTTGAAATAGACAGACACTCTTGTCTCAGGGCCTGTTCCCTCTGTTCTCTCTGCCCAGAATTGTCATCCTTGGACATCAGTATGGTTTGCTCCCTCACTTCCTTCAAGTCTTCACTCAAATTTCCCCTCGAAGTAGGGCCCTTCTCATCCAAATTTCCACCCCTCACACTGCATACTCTCCTCTGCTTGAGTGCTTATCACTATCTAACATATTACATATGTTACATTTCTTTTGCCTATTATTTGTCACCCACCCACTCCCAGAATATAAGTTCCACAAAGGCAGGGATATATGCCTTTCTTTTTTTCAATGCTATCATCCCTAGCTTCTAAAACAGAGTCTAGCACAATAATGGCTGCTCAACAACTACTTGTGAACAAGTAAATGTATGTTTAATAAAGGCTCCCACACAGGGAAAAACAGATTCAGGAGCCAGTGTTGACACTGTGCTTCTCCACAGCCACACTGGAAGTGGAAGGCAAGAGACCAGTGCCATAAAAAATGTAGATGAATTCCAGCCTCCCTGGATTTCAAGGGAAACTGTTAAGGAGGGTAAGCTAAAGATGCTTTCAGATTTGCAAGATTCCAAAAATATTATTCTTGAGACTTCCCTGGTGGTCCAGTGGCTAAGACTCTGGGCTCCCAATACAGGCGCCTGGGTTTGATCCCTGGTCTTGGAACTAGATCCCGCATGGCATAACTAAAGATCCTGCAGGCTGCAACTAAGAACAGGGACAGTCAAACAAATAAATAAATAAAAATAAATATTAAAAATATTATTTTAATGAACTCTTTATTAGGCAGCTATCAGGTGACTGACTTCATTAAAATGAGGAGGAAAAAATACCCCAAGAAATAAGAAGATATAGATTCCAGGAAAATTGATTCAACACAAGAGGAAAAGCAAAGGGAAGACCTAGGGTAATAATTAGTAAAATTCTAGGCTGTCGTCATACAGAAAGTCTTGAGAATGATCAATCCATACAGAAGCAGGAGGACCTGGACTCCAGGAAAGATGTCTTTGAGTTAAAAACCAGAACTAATAGCTCACCTGATACATATTTACTCAAAGGAAAGGACTTCTACAGTCTGGTTAAGAGAGTTCATGAAATAATTAGTAACAGATAAATAGGAAGCTTGGAGAAGGCAATGGCACCCCACTCCAGTACTCTTGCCTGGAAAATCCCATGGGCGGAGGACCTGGTGGGCTGCAGTCCATGGGGTCGCTAAGAGTCGGACACGACTGAGCGACTTCACTTTCACTTTTCACTTTCATGCATTGGAGAAGGAAATGGCAACCCACTCCAGTGTTCTTGCCTGGAGAATCCCAGGGACGGGGGAGCCTGGTGGGCTGCCGTCCATGGGATCCCACAGAGTCTGACACGACTGAAGCGACTTAGCAGCAAATAGGAAGCTAAACAACACTATGTGGCTTAGTTATTTGCACATTAATAATAATATAAAATAATGGTCAAATAATTTGATTAAAAATTGTAACCATGGGTAGAAAAGAATGTGGGGACATTGTATATAGAAGCCCAATCCAAATTTTTCAGAGTAAAAAGCTGACATACAAACACCTAAAGTAGAAGCAGAAACTAGCACTTAAGCATATTATATAGAATATAAATAGCTAAAGAAAGAAAAGAGCTGAAAGAAGCTGCCAACTTAGACTGGGCATGAGAGGTTGAGAGAGACAGGACCCTGACAGTCTCCTACTCTTCACTGTAAGCTTTGTAGTACTATTTGACGTTTTAGGTTATGTGAATGCAATTTTGCTAAAGGTAAAAATTAAAACTGAATAGGCTGGTGTAACATGAAGAAATGTCATTTAGAGTTATGGAAATAATAAAAGGAGCTGAACACAAATGGTACAAGACAATGGTTACCTCGGAAAAGTGGGATTGTGGGCTGATAATTTTATGACTACAGGCATGACTGCTAAAACAAAATTAAATGAATAAGACCAAATCACAGTAAAGGTTGATCAATCAGATGTCTGCGAGAATGGTATAGTCCTGAAAAATAGTTATAAATTAGCCTGCATTCATAAGAGCAAAGTCATTAGCCTGCATTTCACTAAGAGCCTTCTATCAGAATGCATATGCTTACAGAAAGAAACCCTTCTTGAGAAAATGAACATATCTGGGCTTCAGCGTGATAATGTCATGATGATTTGCCATTTTGAAAACTAGTATGTTAATATCAAGGAAAGGTACCTGTTGATTTAATAGGCAGACTGAAATCCAAATTCAAAACTCTCCACTTGAATCAAAATGACCTTCCCGTAAGAAAATTAATCCTCTTAGCATTTTGTTCTAATCTTATTTTAGGAGCAGATTTTCCCTAATACCCATTGGAGTCATTTGAGCTCTGACACAGAAATGGCAAAGAAACAATCATGATAGGTAAATACTGGGTCAGGACTTTTGTATGTGCTGTGATGGGTTCCATGGAACCCACGCATTAATTACTTTGAGGTTACCCAGGGGAAAATACCTGTTTTCATTTTTTAAGATATTCATGACATCTCTCAATAATTAGTTTGTTTCAACATTTCTTTTAAAATACTTTTATTAAGTAATATTTTAATACATACTGAAAAATGTAACACATGTGTAAGGAATAAAGTATGGTGATATAACAAATTTTAGAACTGGAAGATTACCAATACCATAATAGCAACTCCCTGCATGTTTCTTTCCACATCCCATCCTTATTGAAAAATAGCATTCTCTATACCAACTTCACAATTTTCTGTTACGATTCAAATTAATTTCTTCTGGCTGTATCCTCTGAAGAATAATATCTATGGAACACTTTTGCTTTCACTCACAAATGAGTGAGTATAGTATTTGAAATTGATATCTAGTTGCAAGGCCAGCTTTGCTACAATCTGGCTAATTTTATAACTGTAGACAGGTTACTTAACTCTTCTGAGCTGCAATTTCCTCATCAGGAAAACAAGGATAATAATTTCTCATTTGTAGAGTTATTATCAGACTTAGATGAGCTAATATTTATGAAGTTCTGATTACCTATAGAAAGTAGATCATTGTCATCTCAGAATATTTTTACAAAGTATAAAGAAAAAAATAGGTTAATTATTTCACTTGGTAATGCTTGCTTCAAAAACAGAATCTAAAAAGAAATATTTCACTTGCTTTATCCTGGTTATTTTAATAACTGAATCCAATCAACCTGTATGGATGATTTTTTGGTTCACTGTGTAGACACTAGTTGTCAGGGTGGCTAAATGTCCTGTTTATTAATGAATTCAGTAGTTTAAAACTCAACATAAGGATGGAGAAAACAATAGAGACTGCACATGAGAAACGTCAATAGGGTATTGATCTAGTTGCCAATCGTGTGTTTTGCTGACTCACCATTATACAGACAGGAAAGGGGGCAATGACTTCAGAAACACTGAATTTTTGTTGTTCATTTTTTAAAACATTTTTCTGCCTTAAGAAATAATGGAGCCAGCTGTCACAATATAGCCGCCCGGAATGTTACCAATTATTCTGTCACCATGGTAGCAGCGTCTGGGGAACACATGATTAGATACAGGCTTCTAAAAGTCAGAGGTTGACTTCTATATTTGTATAAGGAGACTTGTTTATCTGAAGAGAGATCACATTAATTCTCTGTACCCTCCTGAACTATATGAAATGCTACCTTCCTGAAAGAGAAGCTACTAGTGTGGAGAATTCCAGAATACCTTAAGATAGCCAACATCAAATAACTACAGACATGAAATGTGTTGCAACGATAGTAGGATGAAGAACTGGTCCTTTGATTTTAAACCTACCTGATGTATGCTAATGGTGATGGTGGTGATGAGCAAGGGATTGTGAGTGAATCAGGACAGAAAATTTATTATTACTGCTAAATGCAAACACTCAATCATTTTCATACATTTCAGGCCCGTTCTTCTTAAAGAGCCGGGCTACTTTATTTTCATGTGACATGCATTCTGTGTTGCAGTCCTGCCTTTTGACTCGTGTGTCTATGTGTGTGCTCAGTCATGTCCAACTCTTTGAGGACCCATGGACTGTAGCCCACCAGACTTCTCTGACCATGGAATTTTCCAGGGAAGAATATTGGAGTGGATTCCCATTCTCTCCTCCAGCGGATCGTCCCGAGCCAGGGATCGAATCTGCGTCTCTTGTATTTTCTGTATTGGTAGGAGGATTCTTTACCACTAGCAGTGAAATATATGACAGGTGCACAATGAGGTTAATTTTAAAGGGCTCTTTGCCACGTTTTCTGCTGTCATCTGAGAACTGGGCTAAGATGATAGCATGATAAATATTTGGGTGAAATCCAGTCATGTGGCAGTTTGTCCCTTATATGATGCTGAAAGATGCATTTGACTGATTTTATGTTTCACCTACTTGACCAGTAGTTGTTTGACCAAATTGTTTTCTTTTGCATTTTGCAGACACAATTTAAGTGTGATGACTAGCTCTGTGGGACTTTGTCTTTAAAACTACTTGTTCAATCACTTCTAGAGTTTCAGTAATAAGGTTTGCCACTGAACTGTTTAGTCCAATTTATCTTATGATCAGAAACATCCACACAGTGGTATTGACATTCAGTTGAGCTTAAATTTGGAACAATGAAGTAAATTTTGAATCATAAAGGGATGGTTAAGAATTCTTGAGAATTTGTTTCCTAATGTGTGTGTGTGCTTAGTCACTCAGTCATTTCTGACTCTGCAACCTCATGGACCATAGCCCACCAGGCTCCTCTGTCCACGGGGATTCTCCAGACAAGAATACTGGAGTGGGTTGCCATGCCCTCCTCCAGGGGATCTTCCCAACCCAGGGATCGAACCCAGGTCTCCCACACTGCAAGTGAATTCTTTACTGTCTCAGCTGCCAGGGAAGCCCTGTTTCCTAAAAAGGGGGTTTAATTACTATGTCCAATTTTAAAATTTATATCTCATATCATTGTTATGAAACTTTATAGAACAGATCACTCTAAGCTTACTTCATCAATTCTTCATAAAAATACATTTTAATCTATTTACATTACAAATATCTAGAAGTGACAATATGAGCTGGTGCCAATGCATACTTATTCTCCTTTTTATGGATCAGTCACCTGGTTGCCGTAGAAACCTTGCTGGGAGGAGAACTATCTGGTTTTACATTCATATTCCTTAAGGCTCTTACCTCCAAAACTATGTGCTTTGGTTTTTCTGTATCATTGCTATTAGTTTTATAAGTTTTTAAAGCTTTTTTAATGAATAATGTAGTAATAATACCTAGTCTTCCAGTTATGAATTTTTATAGCACTATTAAATATTTCTCCAAGGATTTTCTCCCTAAAATAATTATAAGGTGTATTTCCAGAATAGCTATTTGTAAATTTGAGGACCAATAAGAGCCTTGTGACATTATGATACCCATTATTGTAATCTAATAATAAATAAGTTTTTAAAAGTCACAATCCACTGATATATTTACTTGTTTTATGTACTATTAAACTTTTAGAAATATCATCTAATATTTCCTCTGCTGTTGTCACTGTTATTAGAAATAACTCTTTATTACGTTTAGTGATAGCATTATCAATAGAAATAGAAAGATTTAATAATTTTCATTAGAAATTCTCTATTGTAACATGATGATACTTTTGTTGCTTGTCAACAAACCATGAAATGTTTACTATGTACTGTCAGCTTGCTCTTACTTTATATTTTCTATATATAAAAATATATATGACATTCATAACATGTAACAAGAATATATTTGTCCTTTTTTATTTCTTCTGGAGTACAAATATGAAGTGGGTCCTGGCCAAAAACATCGCTTCAATTTCACACATTACTGCTGGCAGTGAAAACCGGCAAAATGTTCATGGAGGGTAGTTTGGTTCGTCAAAATTAAAAATGCTCACACTTTGACCCAATCACCTCAACACCAAGGTTTTTATTCTACAGATAATCTTGCATATGTGCAGCACAAAATGCATGCAAATGAAACATTTATTGCTGCCTATTTGTCATTTGGAAACATTAGTAAATGCTCATTATTAACAGATTGTTTAGATGAAATATGCTATATTTGTACTGTGGAGTACTATGCAGACAGTAGCTAGAGTGATGACTTTTATATGATGGATTTGGAACAATCTTCAAGAGTGAAAACTCAAAGAGCAGAAGAGAGTACATATGACATATTACCTTTTGAGTGAAAGGAGAGAGAGGGGGGAAATTTATACATGTATGTTGGCAAATGCATGGATTTTATTTTAGAAGAATGGCCACAAACCTGGGTACAGGTTGTCCTTCAGAGAGGGGAACTGGGTAACTGAATAAAAGGAGAGAGACAAGTTTTTACTGTATCTGCTTTTGTATCTTTGTATCATGTATGTAAGCTCACTGTACATTAAACATACATATATGTACACACATACATAATTTTAAAAAATAAAAGAAATGTAGCCTCATAGTGAAAGTTGCTCAGTCGTGTCTGACTCTTTGTGACCCCAGGGACTGTAGCCCACCAGGCTCTTCTGTCCATGGGATTCTCCAGGCAAGAATACTGGAGTGGGTTGCCATGCCCTTCTCCACGGGATCTTCCCAACCCAGGAACTGAACCCGGGTCTCCTATGCTGAAGGCAGATTCTTTACATTCTGAGCCACCAGGGAAGTACACATACAGCCTCATGTCTTGGAATAAATATACTGCCCGATACTACTTTTCATTTCTTCTTTCCTCTTCTATAACTTCCATCACTTAAGAGTACTTAAGTTCTTTTGTTAAAAAAGAACAGACATTTCTATCTTTATAACTACCAGCACAATTGTTTCTAAGTAGTTAGAGAAGACTTGGGCCTCTTAACCTTTACGTTTTAGAAGTGTTTGGTTTTGTAAATACAGCAATGCAGTTGGGCCTCTGCAGTCTAAAGAGAAGTGGAAATTTGATAATTATAAAAGAATCCCCCTTTGGAGGCTGGAATTGTTTGTAGTCTAAACTGAGTAATGGTCAAATTGCATCAAGGTACTATGTATACAGTCTCAGAATGATATTCTAATATAAAACTGTAATTAAATCTCTGAAGATGGTTGAGTTTGCACCATATAGAATTTGTAACATGCTATAAAACGTGTACCATATATGTAAAACATATTTAGAGATTCGTGGCAACAGGTTTGAAAACTTATCTCATGTTTTAAAAGAAGTTTTAAAGGTTAAAATAATGAAATAATGTCTAGTAGAAAAAAATGTTAAAATTTCAATATAGAAAAAGAATTACAAAGATCTTATAAAGTTCTGTGAAAGGCTGTCTTGCTTAGAGGTGAAGACTGCCTCAAATTCTATAATTTGTGGTTATTTCAATGACTGTCAATGAGGAACAAAAGTAATTTTCTTAAGTCTCAAGAACACTAGAAAAATATTTACATCATCATATGCATTCTCACAACACAGGTACAAATGCATGCAGTGCCAATTAACTAATGTTTTCCCTCCACCATCCCCAGGAATTCATATCTACTTCTCTGCTAAGTATGTTTCAATGACGGTGCAGTCAATATACTCGATCCTCTAGAAAGTAATAATACATACCCCCTGGAGAAGGATGCCTTTGTTTCCTGGATCTTGGAGTCGTGCAACATATGGTCTGACAGATTCTAAGCTCCAAGTATCTATTTTTAGACATGATGGTTCTTTACCATTATCTTTCAATAAAAGAGAAAGTATTTGTTGAACTGAGACTTGCTTTCACAATAGTACCTAAGCTAGAAAGCAAGTGGTTTTGTCAGCTTAGAAAGTTTGGTGAGATGAATAATTTAGTCTGTAGGAGTAATATGTCTAGAGAAGAAATTTAAGTAGAGGTTAGGTAATGCAGGTAATTAATTAAATGATCTTAGGTTATCTGATTCACAATGACTAATTTAAATATGTCCTAGAAATACATACAGATCATAAGTCATGATTGTGATATTCTCAAGGGCAATACGGAACACATAATTCAATACACAATAGAAAAAATTAATTGTTTTATGTGCTTTAAAACATTTGAGAGTTCTCTCTCTCTTTCTACCTTTTTTATCTTTTGCTAATGTTCACAGAGAATCACAGTGCCTGATCAAAATAGAGAACAGAATCAAGCTAAGGTTTATATTTAATGCCAGGAAAAATGAACATATTTTAGAGCACTTATCTTTAGCTAGACAAATATGTGAATTTTAAAAAGTACTTTTTCTGAGAATTGTTCTAAACCTTACAATAGGGATTGCTTCTTTAGATCATCACCGTAATTAACTGGGTACAAAGAATGGTGTGTTATGAAACTCCTTGGTACTAGGAAAATGATATTTAGCACTTCTCGTGGGCTGAAGAAGAGACTAACTTTCTCCATGTCACTGACAGCTGGGAAGTCATCAATCTTACCAACAGAAACAGATGCCAATAAACTCTGCCCTCATGTTCATTCCTGTCCTTTGTCAAACCTGAAGGCCTGTCCCCTGTGACACTGGAAAAGCAGACTACTTAGAGAAGGGAACCTCCATCATGGTGCTAGATATTTACATTCATGTGGTCCTTGGTTCAGAGATGAGTTGGGTTTCAAAACTTTAGTACCAGAGTAGAATTTTCAATTAAGACAATATTATAGGTGGTGCTAATGTTCTGGAACGAGTCTATAAAATGAAGTGTTAAAAAAGTAGTAAAACCCCAAATAGCTGTGAGACAAGTTCAGTTCACTTAGTTCAGTCTCTCAGTCATGTGTGCCTCTTTGAGACCCCATGAACTGAAGCATGCCAGGCCTCCCTGTCCATCACCTCCCTGCTTCAGCATCAGTCCTTCCAATGAATATTCAGGACTGATTTCCTTTAAGATGGACTGGTTGGATCTTCTTGCAGTCCATGGGACTCTCAAGAGTCTTCTCCAACACCACAGTTCAAAAGCATCAATTCTTCGGCACTCAGCTTTCTTTATAGTCCAACTCTCACATCCACACGTGAACACTGGAAAAACTATAGCCTTGACTAGACGGACCTTTGTTGGCAAAGTAATGTCTCTGGTTTTTAATATGTTGTCTAGGTTGGTCATAACTTTTCTTCCAAGGAGTAAGCGTCTTTTAATTTTTTGGCCAGAGTCATTATCTGCAGTGATTTTGGACCCCAATAAAATAAAGTTTGCCACTGTTTCCACTGTTTCCCAATCTATTTGCCATGAAGTGATGGGACCAGATGCCATGATCTTAGTTTTCTGAATGTTGAGCTTTAAGCCAACTTTTTCACTCTCCTCTTTCACTTTCATCAAGAGGCTCTTTAGTTTCTCTTTGCTTTCTGCCATCAGGGTGGTGTCATCTGCATATCTGAGATTACTGATATTTCTCCTGGCAATCCTGATTCCAGCTTGCACTTCATCCAGCCCCGTGTTTCTCATGATGTACTCTGCATATAAGTTAAATAAGCAGGGTGACAATATGCAGGGTGATATACTCCTTTCCCGATTTGAAACCAGTCTGTTGTTCCATGTCCAGTTCCAATTGTTGCTTCCTGACCTGCGTACAAGTGAAGCAAGTAGCAAAAGAGAAAACAACACACCAATTAAAAATGACTTATGTTGAATGCTGGTGTCTGAAGAAAAATTTTCTTTAGAGGAGAGTAAAAAGAATACAGGCTCTTGTGAGAATTGTGAAGAGCTTTTATTAGTGCTTTTAGGAACTCTAGAGCTTGTTCTTTCTTTTTACACCCCCCAAAAAAAAAATTCACTTTGAAATGTCACTTCTCTTTTTTTTTCTGGTTTAAATACACCACTGATAATAGTCTTTTGCTTAGGCATGGTTATAGTCGTGGTGGGGGAGGTAAAAATGGATCAAGGGAGAGGAAAATATTCTTGAAATAACCAGTTTCAAGTTAAGACAGGGAGAGAATAAAGGAAAAGGGATTAAAGATGAGATGTCTCTGGGCAAGAGATTATTAAAAATTATCACTAAGAGTGGAGGATGTAGTAAAATAAAGAGAAAAATTTGCAGCTTGACATGGGCATGGCTGAGTGATGTTAGGTCAGATAATTTCCTATCTGTGCCTGTCACTAAGTGATACTGTTTATTCTGGTCAAATCTGTTACAGTGGTTTGAGCAGGGGAAGGGAGGCAGACACAGTGGGAAGGCCTCAACACCTACTGTTTTGCCTGCCCAGCAACTGTTGCCCCTTCTTTGATTCCCCATATTCCTTTGGGGCAGAGGCTCAATCACAAGGAACAACAGCCTGTAATTACTGAAATGGGAGCCAAGGCCACCATGGGATTAAGCTCTGAGTTGCTGAGCTGCTAGCCTAAGGCTCCTTGAATTTTCCCTGGCTAGAAACAGAACTGGTCCCAGCATCCAGAGGGGGCTTTAACCTGCTGGTAAAAATGAAGCAACTCCAGTTTCAAAGCTACAGTAGTTCTCAATTTTGGCTATCCATTAGAATCATCCGTTGAAAACCAAAACTGGTTTTAAACATAACAAAAAAACCAGACCAATGTCTGGGCTTCCCGTCAAACCAATTAAATCAGAATCCCTGGGGGTGGAGAGCTGGGCTTTGGAATACTTAAAAAGCTCCCTAGGGGATGCTAATGTGCAGCTAGCATTGACAACAGCAGGTTATGAGGGATACAGAGGTGAAAAGCTCAAGAGTCCAGCTCACAGGTGAGGGTGAAGAGAGAAGTTCTACAGGCAGCTTTGGAGAAGGGTACTCTTGATGCTCAGCTGGCTTGCCTAGTGTGGCAGTGAGGTGCAAGGGAGTCAGGTGGAAGCAGGAGGTACTAGCTGTTCAGCAGATACAGGAATCAGGAGCTCAGTGAGGAAGGCTGGATGGCAGTAAGGTAAGACTTCCCATCTTTGCTATTTTGCTTAGTGAAAGTGAAAAGTGAAAGTGTTAATGGCTCAGTGGTGTCCGACTCTTTGCAACCCCATGGACTGCAGCCCATCAGGCTCCTCTGTCCATGAAATTTCTCCAGGCAAGAATACTGGTGTGGGTTGCCATTCCCTTCTTCAGGGGATCTTCCCTACTCAGGGATTGAACCTAGGTCTCCTGCATTGTAGGTAGATTCTCTACTCTCTGAGCCACCAGGGAAGAGGAAGCCCTAAGTTACCTCTTCGGTGATTATTTGACAGCACCCACCTCCCCTTCCCAAAATCTAGCCAAGGTTAGCAGTCATTTAAAATCTCCTTTTCACTGATTTGAGTGCTTAAGATGGGAGGAAGAACGGGCCATCTTCATGTGATCATAAATCTACCAGCTCAGTGCATGGGGTGCAAACCTCCTACTCAATAGACTCACAGAAGCCTATAGCAGGAAGGGAACTTCAGTGTCATCTGGTTCAACACTTTTCTATGAATATCTCCATTAGACTTGATAAAGGCGAGGAGTGTTTCTTAAGTTTCTTTGTTTCTCTAGTGCCCACCTGGTGATGCATAAATATCAAAAGACCAACTGAAAGAAAATATTTTTAGATGAGGAAGCTGAGTTGCTTAGTCAGTAAATTAGTCACTTCATTCATTCATTTATTCATCCATTCACTTAATACCAGACAGAAAGCTTTAGATATTTATGGGAATCAATGTACAACAAGGAGGTTATAGTTAATAATACTGTACTGTATACTTAAAATTTGCTGAGCATAGATCTTATGTGTTCTCACCCCATACATAATAGTAACGATGTGAGGTGAAGGATGTGTTAATTAGCTTGATTGTGGTAATCATTTCACAATGGATAGGTACACTGAATGATTGTGTTGTATACCTTATATATACTCAACTTTAATTTGTCAGTTATACCTCAATAAAGCTGGAAAAATAAAACTAGCAAACAATTGCAATATACTCACAATTTTCATTTTCATTTAAGATAATGTAGTCTTTTTTATGGTGGATTATTTTGGTATTTCACAAAGAAAAATAAATTTTTGCAGCTGAAAAAAATAGCTATAAGGAGCTAGAATATTTCTGATCATCTTAGAAATATAAGTAATTTTATTCAATCAACATTTTTATTCACTTACTAGGGAAGGCATTTATTAGGTGCTATAGAGGTTAATAGGGCTTCCCTGGTGGCTCAGTTGGTGAAGAATCTGCCTGCAATGCAGGAGACCTGGGGTTCAATCCCTGGGTCAGGTAGATCCCCTGGAGAAGGAAATGGCTACCCATTCCAGTATTCTTGCCTGGAAAATCTTATAGACAGAGGAGCCTGGCGGGTTACAGTTCATGGGGTAGCAAAGAGTTGGACACAACTGAGCGAGTAAGCCATAGAGGTTAATAGAATTTAATTATTAAGAGCTCAGTCTTGGTGTCAATAGCCTGGATCTGATTTCTGGTTCCTACTTCCTGGGTGTGTGATATGGGGCTACTTATTTAACCACTTCATGTCTCCCTTTTCTTAATTGTAAAGTAGGAATAACAAAATATGCTTTGCAGGGTTAACAAGACCTTACACTTAATAACTATTCAATAACTGTTAACTATTAAAGACGTGATTTAATATGATCTGCTATTTTGAATCCCTCTTCACTACTAAGAAGACTAGGATCTGTTACCTAGGTGGGATTTTATTTCACTGAGCCTCATGTGGGTTTGGATCTGAAGATGGGCCTGGAGCACTGCTGACTTTGGGTGAAATAGTGGGGAGAGGAGTTTGAAGTCCTGAAGACCATCCAGTAGGAAGAAAATGTGAGCCAGGCTCTCCAACAACAGATCTGAAAGTTGTTTTTCTGTGTGGTGTGGTAAGTAACCCCTTGGACAAAATCTGCAGTGAAGTCCATTTTGCTCATTCATGTTTTCAGGTGACATGGTTTACTTCAGCAGAATTCAAGGTTGTTCTGGGTTTATGAGAGAGCATGTGCAGCTGGCAGAACCAGAGGAACTGGTTGCTGGTTGCTGACTGTTGGCTTAGTTTGTTTTCCCTTTCAAATACGTTTCTGCTTTAAAATTGTCATGCTATAAATACCAAGGAATAAATCTTTAAAGATGGAATTTAAAGATAGACTGTAAATAGGAAGGAAGATAATTTCGGAAAAAGCGGGTTTTATTCCATCTTGTGAATATTTGCTCCCCTGCTCTGCAGTAATGTAACATTTTCTACCAGTGATGAAGAACTGCCTCATGGTAATTTAAGGCAGAGTACTGCAGGATCAAACAACCCAAAAGGTTGTTAAACTCACCAGACTGAGTGGAATCTCAAGTATTATGGTGTTTCTTTTCTGGTGATGGTGGCAGTCTAACTACCTTGAGAACCCAGGATCATATGGAGGTACAAATTGTTAGGCAGCTAGTGTAGGGCTGGGACCTTGGTTCTTTTTTAAAATGCCAAATTTTTCTCCCATACAAATATCTTGCTCCATTAACCTAAAGTTTATACTTGTTGTTTCAGTTTCCAGGCATTCAGAGAAATACCTCTCTCATCTAGTAGGTAATAAAACATCCAGACCCAAGACAGGACAATTGTTAACTGCTGTCCAACTTATCAAGAAGAAAAACACCAGGTAGACCTTTAACTCTTACCCCATACATCTGGTCCTTGAACAATGGCCTGGGGTCATTAGAAAGGGTCATGGGATGGCAACTCAATGTCTAAGAAAAAGTCAAGGACTTGGGGATCAAAAATAAAAGCAAATTATAAAAAATAAAAAAAAATTCAAACTAGACATAGTTGACTTTAAAACGATTGGTTAGAAATTACATATATGTCAGGGACCCACGTTAACCAAAAACAAACAGATCAATACTGGAAAAGATATAAACTGCTGTAATTCCTGCCTTCGGGGCACTTCACCCCGTCTCAGTGTCTATCCTGAGAGCTCTGCACTTCTCATTTCTCTAAAATAAATTCTGCATGTTTACTACCATGAGTGTCTGCGTGATCGTAAAGTTCATTCTTTGGCTCTGTGAACAAGAACTCAGATTCCCATTTCAATATCAGGTCTGGAATCAGCAACTTTGCCAGGCTAAGTATACAGTTCCTTGCCACAGACCCTTGAGGTAATTAGCCTGGAAGTGGGAGCACTTATTGATGAAGTCTTTCTAGATTCTGGTTAGGCACATTTCAGAGAAATAAAGTTGCCAGCAGGAACTCTGTATAACTCTAACGTTATTAAAAACAACTGTTTTGCAAAGGAAGGAAATTAAGCTAGCTCTTTTGTTTGTTTGTTTGCAAACAAAGAATATTAACCACCTGTGACTATGTGGGTAACTTTACTGGTTTACTCAGCCTTAAGCTTTGTAGATTTTTCTTTGGTTTTCAGGCAATGCCAGGCAAGAGAATGGAGGAAGAGAGTTCTGGGTAGAGACCTGCTGTTCCTCTGAAGGCCCTCAAGTGAGACATGTAGGCAGCTGGCAATCTTTCTGGGAAGTTGATGTGGTGTGGGTGATCCATTTGTCCACTGAGTCCAGGAGTCTGTGGGTGCAGTTTCATTGGGTAGGGGGAGGGGGAACGGATGACCACTTCCTCTCTGACCTCAGTCAGATTTTCTGAGATTCAAACATGAGTGGTCAACCAAAGGCTTGTGGTTTTGCTAGAAGTCCATTTGCATGAAAAACTAAGGACACTTCCTGGGCAGAGCTGGTCAGGCAGGTACTTTGGGCGTAGTAACAAAACAACAACAACAAAAAATACCCCAAACAAGAGCAAACAAACAACTTTATTTATAAAAGGGCAGAGGTGCTTCTGAATACATCACAGATACTACATTTGTACTTGACTTTCAACATATGTCCTGAGTGTCTAAGTACAACCTGTGGAAGGAGGGCTCCAGAGTCTGTCCTTTGCCTGCAACAAGCTTTCAAATAAAAAGGAGGCCAGGGAAGGAGAGATCCATTCAATCTTGCAAATTTGATCCCCACCCCAAGTAAGGTCACTTAAAAACACATATAAGGGGGGAAGGGTGGCTGGGTGCAATGATTTGGAGATTGGGATTGACATATATACACTACCATGTGTAAAATAGGTAGCTAATGGGAACCAGCTGTGTACCACAGGGAGTTCAGCTCTGTGCTCTGTGATGTCATAGACGGTAGGATAGGAGGAGTGCAGGGTGGGAGGGAGTTCCAAGAGGGAGGGGATATATGTATACATGTAGATGATTCATCTCGTTGTAGCACAGAGATTAACACAACATTGTAAAGTAACTATCAGTTCAGTTCAGTTGCTCAGTCCTGTCTGACTCCTTGAGACCCCATGGACTGCAGCATGCCAGGCTTCCCTGTCCAACACCAACTCCCAGAGCTTGCTCAAACTCATGTCCATCGAGTTGGTGATGCCACTCAACCATCTCATCCTCTATCGTCCCCTTCTCCTCCCACCTTCAATCTTTCCCAGCATCAGGGTCTTTCCCAATGAGTCATTTCTTTGCATCAGGTGTCCTAAGTATTGGAGTTTCAGCTTCAGCATCAGTCCTTCCAATGAATATTGAGGACTGATTTCCTTCAGGATTGACTGGTTTGATCTCTTTGCAGTCCAAGGGACTCTCAAGAGTTTTTTCCAACACCACAGTTCAAAAACATCAATTTTTCAGCACTCAGCTTTCTTTATAGTTCAAATCTCACATCCTTACATGACTACTGGAAAAGCCATAACTTTGACTAGATGGACCTTTGTTGGCAAAATAATGTCTCTCCTTTTTTTAATATGCTGTCTAGATTGGTCATAACTTTCCTTCCAAGGAGTAAGCATCTTTTAATTTCATGGCTGCAGTCACCATCTGAAGTGATTTTGGAGCCCAAGAAAATAAACTTGACACTGTTTTCACAGTTTCCCCATTTATTTGCCATGAAGTAATGGGACCAGATACCATGATCTTAGTTTTCTGAATGTTGAGCTTTAAGCCAACTTTTTCACTCTCCTCTTTCACTTTCATCAAGAGGTTCTTTAGTTTCTCTTTGCTTTCTGCCATAAGGGTGGTGTCATCTGCATATCTGAGGTTATTGATATTTCTCCCGGCAATTCTGATTCCAGCTTGTGCTTCATCCAGTCCAGCATTTCACATGATGTACTCTGCATATAAGTTAAATAAGCAGGGTGATAATATACAGCCTTGATGTACTCCTTTCCCTATTTGGAACCAGTCTGTTGTTCCATGTCCAGTTTTAACTGTTGCTTCTTGACCTGCATACAGGTTTCTCAGGAGGCAGGTAAGGTGGGCTGGTATTCCCATCTCTTGAAGAATTTTCCATCGTTTGTTGTGATCTACACAGTCAAAGTCTTTGGCATAATCAATAAAGAAGAAGTAGATATTTTTCTGGAACTCTCTTGCTTTTTTGGTGATCCAACAACGTTGGCAATCTGATCTCTGGTTCCTCTGCCTTTTGTAAATCCAGCTTGTACATCTGGAAGTTCACAGTGCATGTACTGTTGAAGCCTCGCTTGGAGAATTTTGAGCATTATTGTGCTAGCATGTGAGATGAGTGCAATTGTGTGGTAGGTTGAAAATTCTTTGGCTATACTATTTTAAAAAAGAAACACATATATGATCTTATATTGCCATGGTTGCAGAAAAGGAAGAGAACTGCAAAAAGAGATATATGACAATATAAATTTGACTTAAAAATTGAGTTACTTTAGCCTTTATAAAAATTCAGAAAGATGAAAACTTTAGAACAGTTTCTAGGAAAAATTCTCTTCTATCATGCTACTACTTCACCTTATTCCCTTTCCTCTCTGTTCCTTCATCATTGCTTACTCCCTGCCACTGGTGTCCCACACACAGTTCCTAGTGATTCCAACACACTTTCTTTTCTTAATTACATCATTTTAGTAGAGCCTTCAGAGAAGGCAATGGCACTCCACTCCCGTACTCTTGCCTGGAAAATCCCATGGATGGAGGAGCCTGGTGGGCTACAGTCCACGGGGTCGTTAAGAGTTGGACACGACTGAGTGACTTCACTTTCACTTTTCACTCTCATGCATTGGAGAAGGAAATGGCAACCCACTCCAGTGTTCTTGCCTGGAGAATCCCAGGGACAGGGGAGCCTGGTGGGCTGCCATCTGTGGGGTCGCACAGAGTTGGACACGACTGAAGAGACTTAGCAGCAGCAGCAGCAGCAGTAGAGTCTTGGGTTACCTGTGATCTTGGGGAAGCATGTAGATGAGCAGACATTCAGGCTGAGAATGAGACCTACCTTGTAAATAAAGTCCAGGAGGGCAGGGCTTAGTCTTGATTTTCACCATATCCCCCCATTCTGAAAACAGGGTAGGGGGTATAGTGAATAATGAATAAAACACAAGCAAGGTATTTAAAAATTCCATTCTAACACAATGCCAATGGCAACCAAGTCATTTCTCCTACTGGAGGTAATGACAATGTTTTGGGGATTTGAAAATTTTTTTAATCCTTAATGAGTAAACCTCTTTGCAAAAATATGAGAAGGAAAAAATGAATCAATAATACACCATTCTTATCCAACCATTATTATATTTTTCTTATTCAGAATTTTATAATATGCATTTAAGATATGAAATATGGAACTTATTTTCAGAAGAACTAATCTCTATAAGACATCACTGAAAACAAACCATGGTGTTGCTAAAGTCTGAAATAATCTTTGATAATCTAAGTTCCTACGAGAGACATTACTTTGTCAACAAAGGTACACCTAGTCAAGGCTATGGTTTTTCCAGTAGTCATGTATGGATGTGAGAGTTGAACTATAAAGAAAGCTGAACGCAGAAGAATTCATGCTTTTGAACTGTGGTGTTGGAGAAGACTCTTGAGAGCCCCTTGGGCTGCAAGGAGATCCAACCAGTCCATCATCCAGGAGGGGATCAGTCCTGAGTGTTCATTGGAAGGACTGATGTTGAAGCTGAAACTCCAATACTTTGGCCACCTGATACAAAGAACTGACTCATTTGAAAAGACCCTGATACTGGGAAAGATTGAAGGCAGGAGGAGAAGGGGTCAACAGAGAATGAGATGGTTGGATGGCATCACCGACTCAATGGACATGAGTTTGGGTAAACTCCAGGAGCTGGTGATGGACTGGGAGGCCTGGGAGGCCTGGTGTGCCGTGCTTCATAGGGTCGCAAAGAGTCGGACACGACTGAGCGACTGAACTGAACTGAACAACAAAGCATGACGTATACATCACAGAAGACTTACTGATCAAGCAGGTATAAGACATGCATTTTCTTGCTGGCTTCTACTCTGAGGGTTTCAGTGTTTCATCTGTAAAAGAAGAGGACAGTGGCTCCATAATCTCAAAGCTCTTCTTAAAGTCTGAGGTTTAACAATTCCTAAAGAAGATTTTATTGTTTTGCATTCAGATTGTAAGATAGGTTGAAGATATAATATTTATATACTTATGTACATAAATTTATGGGCTTCCCTGGTGGCTCAGTGGTAAAGAAACTGCCAGCAATGCAGGTGTCACAGCAGACACAGGTTCGATCTCTGGGTTGGGAAGATCCCTTGGAAGAGGGCATGGCAACCCCTCCAGTATGCTTGCCTGGAGAACCCCATGGACTGAGAAGCCTGGAGGGCTATAGTCCATAGAGTTGCAAAGAATCAGATATGACTGAAACAACTTAGTACACACACACAGATAAATTTATATACTTACATATAATAATAAATATTAACTGGGATACAGGAGTTCCTTCCACGCAGTAATAGATTTTAGAAACTCACAAAAAGAGACCATTTCTAATTTTTCAGGACAAAAAAAATTTTTTTAACCTGGAGGAACTGCGGTAAATAGTTTTACTTAGCAGATAGACTGATTATTAACAAAGTTCCAAAAGGAAATCTTTATGCTTAAAAACCAATAAAACTGAATGTTAATTCAAGATAAGGTGATGACAACAAAACAGCTATAAGTCACCTAAGGGACAGAGTGAAGATAAAACATTAATTGGTTTATTGGTGCAGAAATGGGATGAAGAAAATTCTACCACTATGCTCCTACATAGAAGAGGGTAATGGTGTTGGAGAAGACTCCTGAGAGTCCCCTGGACTGCAAGGACATCCAACCAGTCCATTCTGAAGGAGATCAGCTCTGGGTGTTCTTTGGAAGGAATGATGCTGAAGCTGAAACTCCAGTACTTTGGCCACCTCATGCGAAGAGTTGACTCATTGGAAAAGACTCTGATGCTGGGAGGGATTGGGGGCAGGAGGAGAAGGGGACAACAGAGGATGAAATGGCTGGATGGCATCACCGACCCGATGGACGTGAGTTTGAGTGAACTCTGGGAGTTGGTGATGGATAGGGAGGCCTGGCGTGCTGTGATTCATGGGGTCGCAAAGAGTCGGACACGACTGAGTGACTGAACTGAACTGAACTGAATGCAGGAAATTCTTCCTTGCAGTAGAATTTAGGATCAACTGTCTCCCCAACTCTCCGTTTTTCCAAGGACTTATCTTCTTCCTTCAGAAGAAAGTGGCAGTCTGATGATTATCTCATTAGCCTCTGTATAATCCCTCTTTTGGGGTTAATAGTGAGACTGACAGGACCACAAAGGTTTAAGGTGACACCTCCCCAGGGGACAAAAGTGCACTGGTTGCAGAAATTAACTTCCTATTGAAACTTCTACTCATTTAAAATTTGTTATTATTTATTTTTTGGCTTCGCCTTGAGGGATCTTTGCTTCCAGATTAGGGATCAAATCTGTGACCCCTCCATCGGGAAAGCTAAGTCTTAACCACTGGACCACCAGGGAAATCCCCACACTTTAATTTAAATAGCCTAAATTCATTACAGTTTCAAAAGAACCATAAGTAATTTGCATTGCAAGCACTTGAAGCACTCTAGAATTGCTCCTGGGCCTGAAGGCTGACTGAATTAGTACTAGTGATTTACCAAGTAGCTCTTCAGGATTTACCAAGTAGCTCATCAACGAAAATGGGGCTGGGGGGCCGGGTGGGGCGGGGTGGCTGTTCACATGTGTTTCCCTGTACAAAAGGATTTAAGTACAAACTTTGACATTTCTCCTTTCACTTCTTCCTCTGGTATCTTATCTACACTTGTAGTACTAATCTAGGGGAGGCTTCTTTAAGTAGCTGCTTTCTGTTCTGATGAAAATTAAACAATCAGAATCATAGAATTCAATGTTGAAAGGGCCTTAGAGACTTAGAAGAAAAATTATGACCAACCTAGACAGCATATTAAAAAGCAGAGACATTGTCAACAAAGGTCCATCTAGTCAAGGCTATGGGTTTTCCAGTAGCCATGTATGGATGTGACAGTTGGACTACAAAGAAATCTGAGCATCGAAGAATTGATGCTTTTGAACTGGGGTGCTGAAGAAGACTCTAGAGAGTCTTTTGGACTGCAAGGAGATCCAACCAGTCCTTCCTAAAGGAAATCAGCCCCGAATATTCATTGGAAGGACTTATGTTGAAGCTGAAGCTCCAATACTTTGGCCACCTGATGCGAAGAACTGACTCATTTGAACAGACCCTGATGCTTGGAAATATTGAAGGCGGGAGGAGAAGGGGACGGCAGAGGATGAGATGGTTGGATGGCATCACCGACTCCAAGGACATGAGTTTGAGTAAACTCTGGGAGTTGGTGATGGACAGGGAGGCCTGGCATGCTGCAGTCGATGTGGTCTCAGTATTGGACATGACTGAGCAACTGAACAGAACTGAAATGAAACGCTGAAGTGTTCATCTACATCATGTTAATCACATAAATAAGCGTAATCAACCTATCACGCTGCAAAATTCATGTATATAATGATTTTCCCATTGCATGTCGCTTTCTAGCAGCAAGTCAGAGCCTCTGGCTGCGTGGCTGGAAGGCTCCGAGTCCCATTCCGCCCCCTGAAATACTCCCAGAGGCGCTCACCGCGGTCTCCTGCTGCCCCCTGCCGGGACCTAGCGTCAGGCTGTGAAAGGCTTCGCGCAGCCGCGAAGGAGAGGAGGGTCCAGACGCGTGACGTCATCTCTGTGCGCGTCTCATCGCCGGAAGTTATTTCTGTCCACTTACGTCCCTCTGTTTCTCGCGAGACTGCAGAGGTGCCAGGAAAGGCTTTTCCCCGTGCCCTGTTTTATTCCAGGTTGAGGTTGGTGACTTGCTGCTGCTGTGCTTTTTCTTTTTAGAAGCAGGTCTGGGTGGCTGTGATGTGTAACTGAGTCCCATTCCCGCGCAGTCGCTGGCTCACTTTCTTTGTCGGAGGACAAGGGACGGAAGAACCCGCGAAATGGAACCCGTAGAAATACCCGTAGAGTTTTTGAGTTACAGACTCGCGTAGGTTCGAACCTTGATTCCACCAACTAAGTCAAGCTAGTAAGGGAGCTCGGCGCTTTTTCTCATTTTGTAATTTTAGGAATAATGCCTATCTTTTAAGTTGCCTACCTTTTAAGTAAGATAATGTGTGAGAAGCAGTTAGTTCTGGGTTTTGCAAATTATGCTCGTGGTTCTGCTGCCTTTTCCCTTCATTCTCGGGCTTGTACTTAGCATTTTCTTCTCAATATCTCTGAGAGATGCTTAGTATGCTGATGATTATGCATTTTACGAAAACAGTATGCACTGTTAAATGAGATTGATCTCTTTTTTTCTATATTAACGGAGTCCTGACAACATTTTGTCCTCCTTCCTTTATTTTTTTCCGTTTCTAGGGACAACTGTTTTCCTGCTTTTCTGGAGGAACGCAAAGTCTTTTTTCCTTAAGACAGATGAGGTGAGAAATGCATTTCTGTAAAGATGTTCAAACTTAGCTCGTTTTGTCAAAAGACTAACTGGAACGCAGTACCCTGTAACCAGAGGTTACCCATTTCCATCAAAAGCCCCCTTGTCCGGGGAATTGTGGAGCAGAGGGGCACATAAACCCACTTTTATCCCTTAGACCTCACAAGTACAGAGGTTTTCCATGTATTTGTTAACTTTGACTTTTAATGCTTGGAATAATGGCTTTGATAATTAAAAACGTCAGTTTGAGAGACAGATGGAAATAACTTAAAATATTAATTATTTTTGAAATTTATAGATTGAGTCAGTTGATACTACTTGCATTAGGCTGCTTAAATATTTATTCACCATACTAGGTGTAATAGATTATTTTGAAGGGAGATTGGGTGCTAAAAGAGTAAAATAACATTGATATTTATCAGGTTTAACTTTTTTTGTGTTGAAACCTGAAAAACAACTTACCCTATTTTTATCCCTTCTCTGTGTATGTATGTCCCTCTCCCCTTTTCATGTCAGTGATATTATACTAGCCATACTCTTAAGCAATTTGCCACTTACAACGCTTAGGACATATTTTTATTGTGTTAGATCTGCCTCCTTTTAAAGAGTAGGCTGTGTAATGTTATATTGATGTGTGTTAGTCACTCAGTCTTGTGGGACTCTTTGTGACTTCATGTACTGTTGCCCACCAGGCTCCTCTGTCCATGGAATTCTCCAGGCAAGAATACTGGAGTGGGTAGCCATTCCCTTCTCCAGGGGATCTTCCCCACCCAGTGACTGAACCCAGGTCTCCTGCATTGCAGGCAGGTTTTTTACTGTCTGAGCCACCAGGGAAGCCTCATTGTATTGATGTACCACTATTTATTAATCATTCTACTCTTGGTGGCCATTTGGGTTCCTTCTTTTTTTACTCCCACAAACTATTATAATGCTCTTTTTTTTTTTTCCTGTGAAGTAACAAATGTGCATTCTTGTCTTTCATTTCCTTTGGATGATCTTCAAGAAGTAGAAATGCTGGGTTGAAAGATACAATAGACAGTACCAAGTTCCCTTCCAACAGTGATATTTAGAATTCTTATTTTTTCCTATGTTTACCAGTTGTTAATGTTAGTTACCATCGTTTTTAGGTTTAGCTGATCCTGCTCATACTATTGATATTGGGGGGGGGGGTCCAATATTTTCATGTATAATATTGTAATCAAAACCAAATTTTTGTGGCCAGTTCAGTTTTTTCCTGTTTAAATAGAATACTTAATTTTAGGCTCCTTAGTAATGAATTACTATAAAACAAATGATTCACTTCACCTTGAAGTAATTGTTAAGTTGAAGAGTTGTGGGAAAATACTGTTTGAATGGATTCTTGTACTATGGATAGATTTAGGAGGATGAGCCTTTCTGAAAGACAGAGTGAGTTTAAAAAGGCAGGAAGACAAGAATGGTCAAGGATGTCTAGGACCAGAGACTTAATAGGCAACGGTGTTTCATTGTGAGATTGCAGAATAGAGGAGATAGCTAGAAAGGTCAGTCTGAAGATTTTACCTTCCAGGGGAGAGCTACAGAGGTGTCTTAATCAGGGCGTGAGGGACATGACCACATCTTTGTTTCATAAGTGTTCTGTGGGGGACACTTTTGAGTGATTCGTTTAGAGAAACGAGTTAAGCGACTGATAGTCTGAGTAAGAGAATTTGCGAAGAGTAGAGAGATTGGATTTCAGAGATACTGAAGAAGCAGAGTCTACATGAATGAATGACTGTGGGTTCGAGGATGAGAAAAAAAAGCAAAGCTTACTTTCACGTTTTTTATTATGAGTAATTATTAGGAGAGTAATGGTGATTTCATTAATTAGAGGAGGGCTTGTTTGTTTGGGGGCTGGGAAAGATGCTCAGGTTGGTTTTGGACTTGTTTATTTGTGTAAAAGGTATGTCCATGGAGAATGAATTATACACAAAGACAAGTCCACCTATAATACATCCAGAAGTCTTAATTTCTTAGTCTCTTGTTAAGATATTTGGCATATATTTTTCCTCTGAATTTGTCATCAACAGAATTTCTTTTGAACTTGCTGTGACTCATTCAGCTCTGTTTCTCAAGAGTAGAGTGTGGTCTAAAGCAGTAGTCTTAGACATTTTTGATCATATACAATCTTAATTTTAAAAAAGGTCTATAAATATACCTCCAATGTATGTATATTTATTGACTAGTTATATACATGTCTTATGGTACTATTGTTAATATATTGTATAATTATGAAACATGTAAAAAGTAGAAATTTTAAAAGGCCAAGACAAATATAAATTGGAGCTGTACTGTATTCTTCCTGCATCCCATTGGATCATCTCACACCCACTCTTTGGAAAGCCCTGGTTGTATCTAGAGCTGTCAGTGTTCTGTCCCTTTATCCAGTAGAGGTCACCCTGAGCATCTGGAACAGAACAGGGTTTTGAGCTGGGCAAGGTAAAGCCTCATTCTTTAATTAGGAGGGTCTTATTTTTAAGTTTCTGTCTTCATGTATTTTTGGAAGATTATGTAGTTACAGAGTATATGTTATAATGAAACATGAAGAATAATGAACTCAGGGTATAGGGCACTCTAAAACACGCTTTTGCCATTTCCTGTTTACTTTGTGAGTGACCTGCATTTTGTTCGAATGTTACCTGAGTCTGTAGTTTTGGAATCTTTTCCTAATTCTTTGAGGATTAATGGATTATCTGAGTTATAAGAATGTTTCCTGCCAGTAGGCATAATCCAAGTTCTTGTTAAATTGGAGTATTTAAAAGGACAGGCACAGAGGAGCTTTTCCTATATGGATCTTGAAAGCAGCATCTCAAGCCCATTGTAAGTAATTAGAAATTAAGAGCAGTTTGTCACAGCTATATAGTCTGAAAAGGAGAAAGTACTGGTGAAGTATCATGTACAGCACTTTACAAAAAAGTGTTATGACCATAAGCAACTTAGGAGCATAAATCATCTGACAATTTGGATAGCAAGACAGAAACTTTTCTGTTAAAATATTTCCTATAAACAGAGATATTCATTTTAGTAGGGACCTATGATTATTATCATGTATAAGTTCATATATTTTATGCCCCATTTCTAAATGATCAGGAAAATGAGTTGTCAAGGTTTTAATCTTTTGACCAAGGTTATGTGTATTATGAAGCAGATGCAGAGAGCCCTGAGTTAGTCTTTTGTAAAATGGTGGTAAGAAGGAGAATGGCAAAAGTAAGTTTTTAAATGTGTACATCTCATTTCTCTGTATAATTCCACATGTAGTGGACTCTGTATGAAATATCCCAGCTGGGTCATAATGAAGTGAAAATTGGTTTGGAGTTATTGGGTGAACCCAACAATCAGGGTAAATTGAGTGACGTGGAGATTGGGATCAGGGCTGTTGACTAGAGATCCATGTAAGATAAGAATTAAGGATGGGTTTAAAGAATACCGTGAACCTAGAAAAAGGTGTTTAGGGTGGAAATAACATAGTATGAAGTGTTGATTTTCAGGGCTAGATTTAGAGTTTGATAACCAAAAAGTGATAAGAGGCAAAGAAGGCTGGTATCTGTGGGCAGATGCAAGGCCAAAAATCTGGGAAGTTAGAAGACAAGGCAGAATTGAAAGCGTCAGTTAGTAAAAATAAGTCAAAGCTTTGGAAAGCAGTTAGATAAAGCAGAGATAGAAAGGGGCAATCGGTTTTGGGTAGCCAATGCAGGCAGGACCAAATAGCAAGTAAAGGCAAGAATAATTCTGGGGCAGTGTTGTTGCTGTGTGCTGCTTTTACTTATGTTAAGAGTAGAAGTGGCCCCTGGCCCACAGATAATTGGAATGGTGAGCCAGGGAGTGGGAGTGTGGTGATGAGATTATCACAGAACCAGGAGAGCTGGATCTCTAGTATTTTCTTACAGAAATGACCACACTACAGGATCATGATACAATCTGTCAGCTGTTGAACATGTTTGTTTGTGTAATACTGTATATGTTGTTTTATACAGCTTTCCAAAAGGTTTGGGCCACCTGACCATTATGGTGCCAGGAAAACTCTTGTATGTGAGAAGTAACTATCTCTTTGATTCAAGATGTTGGATGATCCGATTTTCAACAGAAATCCTCTTTAAATCAGTTTCATTTAGGCCTTTCAGTAAGAAATGTGATAATGCAGACAGTGAACCTTTGGAAAATGAAGAACTGCTGAATAACTTACTTACCATGGGAGTAGATGTTGACATGGCAAGGAAGCGACAGCCTGGAGTTTTTAACAGGACAGATACTAATGAGCAGGACCTGCAGACATTTCTTCTGTCTAAAGGAGCCAGCAAAGAAGTGATTGCTAGCATCATATCAAGATACCCACGAGCCATGACTCGCACACCTGAAAGTCTTTCAAATCGATGGGATCTGTGGAGAAGAATTGTGACATCAGACCTTGAAATTGTAAATATTTTGGAACGTTCTCCTGAATCTTTTTTTCGGTCCAGTGACAACCTAAACTTAGAGAATAACATAAAGTTCCTCTACTCAGTTGGATTGACCCATAAAGACCTTTGTCGATTGTTGACCAATGCCCCGCGTACCTTCTCCAATAGTCTTAATCTGAATAAACAGATGGTTGAATTTTTGCAAGAAATCTGTTTGTCGTTGGGTCACAATGGTCCCACAGATTTTGTCAGGAAGATAATTTTTAAAAACCCTTTCATCTTAATTCAGAGCACCAAACGGATAAAGGCTAATATTGAATTTTTACAGTCCACGTTCTGCTTGACCAACGAGGAACTGCTTAGTCTGATATGTGGTCCAGGAGCTAAAATCCTAGACCTTTCCAGTGACTGTATGAGAAGAAGCTACAGAAATATCAAAGATAAACTCTCTTCTCTTGGGTGTACTGCAAAAGAGATACGGAAGTTTGTTTTAAGCTATCCAGATATGATCTTCTTGGGAGAGAAAAAGTTTAATGATAAAGTAGACTGCCTCATAGAAGAAAAAGTTAACATTTCACAAATAATTAAACATCCTCGGATTTTGGATTCAAGTGTAAGTACTTTAAAAAGTCGAATCAAAGAATTGGTAAATGTTGGCTATGACTTGAGTACATCAAACATCAGCCTTCTGTCTTGGAGTCAAAAAAGATATAATGCTAAATTGAAAAAGTTATATATTGAGCAGAACATTGTCCTGGAGAATTAAGCAAAAGTCAGTCTTCTAATGTAGTGATATTCATTTTGAATTTGGACCTTTCAAAAAGGAGAGATTTGTATTCTTAACCACATATACATAATGTAAAGTGCCTTTGGATATTTTATTTTAAAGGTTCATAAAAACTCACTGTCAGTATATCCAAGTATATAGTCTTCCCAGCTACCTCTTCTGTAGTTTGAATTATTAATAGTACCACATCCAATTTTATGATATAGGCTGTGGCTATTGTAATTAATGGTCATTGCTGAGTGCTATGGCAGAACAATGTGTAGAAAGAAAATGCAAAATAAGTTTTTTTGGCTTCTCTTCCTGTTTAAAAATTGAGAGATTGATTTGGATATTTCTATTTCTTATCATGGTTTTGAATAGCAACCTATTTCTCCTGTTATTCTGTGTATCTAATTATAGTTCATCTTCAGAATACAGTGTCAGTAGAAATAAGACAACACAGGAGGAATTCTTCACCCAAATTCTACATACTTCATTTAAATCGTTAGTATGCCTCATGGCTCCTCCAGTTTAGGCTAAATTTACTGTGGCTATATCCTGATTTCTTTGAAGATAAGGGCAACTGTGACAGGCAGAATAATAGTTAACCCAAAGATTTCAATGTCTTAATTCCCAGAACCTGTGGATATGTTTTGTTACATTACAAAAGGACTTTGCAGATATGATTTAAGAACCTTAATTTGGGGTCCTGGGTTGGGGAGATTATCCTGGATTATCTGGTTGGACCCAGTATAATCACAAGGGTCTTTAAAAGTGAAGAGGGAGGTAAAAGGAGAGGTCAGAGTGATGTGATGGAAGAAGGACTTGACCCACTTTTACTGGCTTTGAAGGAGGAAGGGGACATGAACCAAGGAGTGCAGGTGGCCTCTAGGCAATGGACAAGGCAAGGAAGCATTCTCCCCTAGTGGCTCAGAAAGGGAGGCAGCCGTGTCAGGACTTTGAGTTTAGCCCAGTGAGACCCTTGTCAAACTTCAGACCTGCAGAACCGGAAGATAATAAATCTGCATTATTTTAAGCCACTGAGTTTGTGATAATTTGTTACACCAACAAACAGACTAACAATTAAGTAGATAATTTAGTAATTCAGGTGAAGAAGTATACCTTTAGTATCATATTTGTATTTCTTCTCTTATACTTTTTTCATCCACTTACCTTTCTGGAATGGCTAGTAAGTTACTGTTTGTAAATTCCTGTAAATATACGGATAAAAAGCTAAATGTAAGTCTAAATAAAGGAATATTTTTGCTTAATGAATGTACAGAAATGGTTTTTGTTTATTTGTAATTTGCTGGTGTTTCTACTAATATAAATAAAGAGCTAAAAGTTTCTAGAGGCATTAATTTCAAAAATGACGTGTCTGTATCTTGAAACATACACAGTCTAGCTCTGCATAAAGTGAAAGAGAAGGAACCAATTGTATGACTGTAATTACTTTCAGTTGTTTTCCAGAGGCATTTGTTTTCTAGGTACGGATTTTAAATTAAGTAACAAATGATGCTTAACCTTTGAAGCATTTTTTTCTTTTATTGAAATATAGTTGTTTTACAGTATTCAGTTTCATGATCACGGAATAATGATTCAATATTATTTTTTTTCAGATTATACTCCATTATAGATACATATGATACACACACACACACACACCAAGATAATGGGTATAATTCCCTGTGTTAAGCCTTATTTTTTTATCATTGATACCTCAAAAAATTTTATTCCCACCAGTGATAGTAACAAAATGCTTGTTTTTTCAAGGCCATTTGTATGTAAATGATACTCAACTATTTCCAATAAACTATTTGATGGCAAACATGGCATAATTTAGAAAGCATGGACTTTAGAGACATTTCTTTAGAGAAATATATCTGGGCACTGTTCCTGATTAGCTCTGTAACTTTGTGTAAATATTTTAATTTTACTGAACCTATTTTCTCATCTATAAGATGAGAAATGGACTTCCCAGAGTTAAGAATCAGGTGATACAGGGCCTCTAAGGTTTCTTGCACACAATAACTGTTCAGTGGTAGCCAGAATAAATAGTTACAGTAGCATTTTAAAGACATCATTCCCATATTATACAATTCAAAGTATGCAGCTTTTAAAAATATTCATTGTGCTGTGCAATAATCACTGCAGTCTAACTTTAAAATGTGTTCATGCCCTTTAAAAGGAAATCCTGTGCACATTAGCACTCAATCCCCATTATCCCCCTCCTGCTTTCCTAGCCCTGTTTATTTGCTCAGTTGTGCCCAGCTCGTTTGTGACCCCATGGACTGAAGCCCACCAGGCTCCTGTGTCCATGGGGTTTCCCAGGCAAGAATACTGGAGTGGGTTGCCATTTTCTTCCCAGCCCTAAGCAACCACTGATCTTTCTACAAATTGGCCTACTCTGAACATTTCATATAAATGGAATCATACAATATGTGGCCTTTGGTAACTGGCTTCTTTCACTTAACATAATGTTTCTAAGGTTCATTCTTATGCTGTGTATCAGTATTTCATTCTTATGTGTTGGAAAATAATCTATTGTATAGATACAGCAGTAGGATTGGGAGTAAATTTTATGGTTTAAGTCCTGGGATGGGGAGCTTATCCCAGATTATCTGGGTGGGCTCAGTGTAATCAAAGGGGTCCTTAAAAGTGGAAGAGGGAGGGGAAAGAAGAGGTCAGAGTGATGTGATGAAAGGACTTGATGGATTTTTACTGGCTTTGAAGGAAGAAGGGGATATAAACCCCCTTAAGTCCCTGTTTTCTGACTTGTTTAGGAATTCTTTACGAGATAATTGGTTTGAAGTCTCTAACAGGTCTGTAAGAAACTTGAGGGAGGTGGGCAGAGGAAATAAAAGTTTATTGGCATCAGCTCGTCATGAGGATTATACCTGGACTTTTGAGAGATGATACAGCAACGACAGTTGCCAGTGGCCAAAGAGGGTGTGGGATGCACAGAAGTAAAATACAGTACCTATTTGGGGGTTGGGAGAGGGACAACTTCCTTTGTATTCTTTGTAGAAACAAATGAGCAATGCCTGTCAGGCATTATATAATTAAGTATTTTATATAAGATTAAGCTTATATAAGTACACATAAATATATGTATAATTATATAATACACATATACATGCACATATAATATTTTTTGAAGTATAGTTGATGTATGATGTTTCTGTTGTACAACGAAGTGATTCAGAATATATACCTTTTCACATTCTTTTCCATTGTAGTTCATTACAAGATACTGAATATAGTTTCCTGTGCTATACATTTGGATCTTGTTTATCTATTTTTATATATAGTTTGAAACATGTCCTATCTTAAGGTTTGAGTCTGAGGAAGAGTCAATTCTTGTAAAAAAAAAAAAAAAAGTGAATTACAAGCATATCTTAGAGGTTATTGTGGAGTCAGTCCTGGATCACTGCAGTGAAGTGAATATTGCAGTCAGGTGTGTCACATGGAATTTCTTGGTTTCCCAGTACATATGAAAGTTATGTTTATACTCTAGTCTATTAAGTGTGCAGTAGCATGCTGTCTTAAAAAAACAATATATACCTTAATTCAAAATGCTTAATTGCTAAAAAGTGCTAACCATCATCTGAGACTACAGCAAGTCAATCTTCTTGCTGGTGGAGGGTCTTTTTTTTTTTTTTAAAGGTTTTTTTGATGTGGACCATTGTTGAAATCTGGGCTTCCTTGGTGGCTCAGCTGGTAAAGAATCTGCCTGCAATGCAGGCCATGGACTTGGGTCAGTCCCTGGGTTGGGAAGATCCCCTGGAGAAGGGAATGGCTATCCACTCCAGTATTCTGGCCTGGGGTTGCAAAGAGTTGGACATAACAGAGTGGCTTTCACTATTGTAAAATCTTAAATTTGTGCAGTATTGTTTCTGTCTTATGTTCTGGTTTTTTGGCCACGAGGCATGTGGGATATTAGCTTCCCAACCAGGGATCAAACCCACACCCTCTGCCTTGGAAGGCAAGGTCTTAACCACTGGACCTCCAGGGGAGTCCCAGAGGATCTTACCTGGATGTTGATGGCTGCTGATGATCAGAGTGGTGGTTGCTGAAGGTTGGGGTGACTGGAATTTTTAAAAAATAAGACAACAAACATGGAGTTTGGTACATGAATTGACTTTTCATTTCATGATTTCTCTGTTGCATGTAATGCTATTTGACAGTATTTTACCCACAGTCGAAGTTCTTTCAAAATTTAAGTCAGTCTGCTGCTTTATGTAATAGACTAAATTCTGTTTATTTAATAGACTAAATTCTTTGTTGTCATTTTAACAGCCTTCACAGCATCGTCACAAGAATAGTTTTCCATCTCAAGTAGCCACTTTCTTTATACATCCATAAGAAGCAACTTCTCATCCATTAAAGTTTTATGAGATTGCAGCAGTTCAGTCATATCTTCAGGCTCAACTTCAAATCCTAGTTCTCTATTTCCACCACATCTGCAGTTCCTTCCTCCACTGACGTCTTGAAGCCCTCAAAGTCATCCATGAGGGTTGGAGTCAGTCTTTTCCAAACTGCTGTTACTGTTGATATTTTGACCTCTTCCTGTGAATCAAAAAGTTTCTTCTTTTTCAATTTAAATTTTTTTTTATTTTTTATGAAGATTCTTAATGTCATCTATTAATACAATGCTGAATCTTTAATATTCTGTAATAAACCATAATGGAAAAGAATATTAAAAAGAATATATATATATATACAGCTATACTACACTTAAAAGTAATGGTGAATCTTTTCCAGAAAGTTTTTGCTTTACTTTGCTCAGATGTATCAGAATCAGATATATTAGAATGAATCACTATGTATGATGGCTTGATCCATGGCCTGCAGAACGGGTGTTGTGATAAGCAAGCAAGAAAATAACATTAATTGCCTGTGCATCTCCGTGAGAGCTCTTGGGAGACCAAATGCAATGTCAGTGAGCAGTAATATTTAGAAAAGAATCTTTTTTCCTGAGCAGTAGATCTCAACAGTGGACTTAAAATATTCAGTAAACCATGTTGTAAACAGATGCACTGTCAAGCTTTGTTGTTCCATTTATGAGAGCACAGGCAGGGACAGTTCAGTTCAGTTCAGTCGCTCAGTCGTGTCTGACTCTTTGCGACCCCATGAATCACAGCACGCCAGGTCTCCCTGTCCATCACCAACTCCCGGAGTTTACTCAGACTCACGTCCATCTAGTCAGTGATGCCATCCAGCCATCTCATCCTCTGTTGTCCCCTTCTCCTCCTGCCCCCAATCCCTCCCAGCATCAGAGTCTTTTCCAATGAGTCAACTCTTCGCATGAGGTGGCCAAAGTACTGGAGTTTCAGCTTCAGCATCATTCCTTCCAAAGAACACCCAGGGCTGATCTCCTTCAGAATGGACTGGTTGGATGTCCTTGCAGTCCAAGGGACTCTCAAGAGTCTTCTCCAACACCACAGTTCAAAAGCATCAATTCTTCAGTGCTCAGCCTTCTTCACAGTCCAACTCTCACATCCACACATGACCACAGGAAAAACCATAGCCTTGACTAGACGGACCTTTGTTGGCAAAGTAATGTCTCTGCTTTTGAATATGCTATCTAGGGTGGTCATAACTTTCCTTCCAAGGAGTAAGCGTCTTTTAATTTCATGGCTGCAGTCACCATCTGCAGTGATTTTGGAGCCCCCAAAAATAAAGTCTGACACTGTTTCCCCATCTATTTCCCATGAAGTGATGGGACCGGATGCCATGATCTTTGTGTTCTGAATGTTGAGCTTTAAGCCAACTTTTTCAGTCTCGTCTTTCACTTTCATCAAGAGGCTTTTGAGTTCCTCTTCACTTTCTGCCATAAGGGTGGTGTCATCTGCATATCTGAGGTTATTGATATTTCTCCCGGCAATCTTGATTCCAGCTTGTGTTTCTTCCAGCCCAGCGTTTCTCATGATGTACTCTGCATATAAGTTAAATAAGCAGGGTGACAATATACAGCCTTGACGTACTCCTTTTCCTATTTGGAACCAGTCAGGGTAGATGGACCATAATCCGGAAGAGCCATAGGATCTTTGGAATGAGAAATGAACTTCAACTTCAAGTCATTACCTGCATGATTCCCTAAACAAGAGAGTCAGCCTGTCCTTTGAAGCTTTGGAGCCAGGCAATGACTTCTCTCTAGCTATGCAAGTCCTAGAATGCATTTCTTCCAATAGAAGGCTGTTCCATCCACATTGAAAATCTGTTGTTTAGTTCAGTCACCTTCATTAATTATCTCAGCTAGATCTTCTGAGTAACTTGCTGCAATTTCTACATCAGTTCTTGCTGCTTCACCTTGCACTTTTATAAAGACAGCATTTTTTTCCCTTAAACTTCGTGAGCCAACTCTGCTAACTTCCAACTTTTCTTCTGCAGCTTCCTCACCTCTCGCAGCCTTTTTGAGTTAGAACTGAGTTAGGGTCTTGCTCTGAACCAGGCTTTGGCCTAAAGGAATGTTGTGGCTGGTATAATCTATCCAGACCATTAAAACTTTCTTCATATCAGCAATAAGGCTGTGTCACTTTCTGGTCCATTGTGTATTCACTGGAGGATCACATTTAATTGCTTTCAAGAACATTTCCTTTGCATTCACAGCTTAGCTGTTGGTGCAAGAGGCCTAGCATTCAGTCTGTCTTGTGTCTTCCTCTCTAAGCTTTGGATTTAAAGTGAGAGACAGGTTAATCTTCCTTTCATTTGAATACTTAGAGGCCATTGTAGTATTGTTAATTGGCCTAATTTCAATATTGTGTCTCAGGAAATAAGGAGACCCGAGGAGAGGGAAAGAGAAGGGGAGTCAGCTGGTCAATGGAATAGTCAGAACATAAACAACATTTATCAGTTAAGTTCACCACGTAATATGGGCATGATTCATGGCACCACAAAACAATTACAACAGAACATCAAAGATTACTGTGACAACCTAGAGGAGTGAGACGGGTTAGGAGGAGGGAGGGAGGTTCAAGAGGGAGAGGACATAAGTATGCCTATGGCTGATTCATGTTGATGGACCCAAGTTAGGGGCATTCTTTCCTTTTTGCATTCTTGCAGATGGGGAATACTGATTGTCGTTACACTCTGAGCATCAGCTGAAGTGTCTGGCAGAAGTATGCACTTGGGTCCTCATTATTCCCCAGCACATGGGAATGTGTCTTTACAGACTTGCTCAGCTTCTTCAGGATAACTTTTTCTCCTGACCAAAGCCATATCTGACTGCATTTCATGTAAGCATGATACACTTGACTAAAGCTTGTTAATTTAGCTAAAATGTGATAATGTATGCACAGAATTAAAGTTTAGCTGAGTGTATACATTAAAATAATTCAAAGTTCTATAGATTATATATTTAATTGATACCTAAAAATAATTACTGTTCAAAACTAAAACTAAGGCCTAGTCATCCTGAGTGTACTTGTGCACAGAAGTTCATGAACTGCAGGGGGAACTGTAGACAGCAATTTGGCTTATACAGTTTTCTAACGTCAGCTGTAAGTCTGGCTTGATAATTCAAGCTAAGTAAAGAATCCTTTAAAAACCAAGAAAGTTAGCAGGGGATCATTTCATTTGTAGATTCTGTCAGCCTCAAGCTGGAAGAAATAAACTGATACTCTCATATACAGTTTTTCCCCCTGATAGTTTAATGTTTGCTTAAAAGAATACAAAAGCTATATTGCTTGAATGGTTACTCTTTCCTTTTAAGCAAATGTTACTGTTCAGTTGTTTCAGGCAGTTCCAAAATGATATGATTAGGGCACTTTTTGCATTTTAACCTGAGTTTGTAGTTCTCTTCTTGTTTGTTACACAATCTCAGCTCTTAGTATTATGCAGCGATGTCTTTGAACTTTTTCAGTTGTACTGCCAGATCCTCTGTTCTTGTTTAATTTTCATCTTTGAACTTGGGGGGTGTTTATTATATGTCTGTATAAAAAACCTCACATAAGGTAGTGTGGTCTCCACATGATTGCAGTTGATATGGTTAGTTAGCTTTCATTCTTTTGGAACTTGAGGATTTTTTTGTTTGTTTGCTTATTTGTTTTTAGTAAAGATTTTAATGATTCCATCTGAAGTGAGAAAATCAGATTTTGTTGTAAGACTGTTATATAACAGACACATTATTAACCACTCTTGGTTTCTGTGTTGTTGAGAAGACCCTGCATATGCAAGTGTGTGTGCTCCAGGGTCTCCCAGGCTGTTTTGATGACTTCATTGATAACTCGCATTGGCTGAACAGTTTTAGTTTTGAGGATCAGTGTGTAAAAGAGAATGGTAGGATTGGAAATAAAAGTAAAACACCTTTATATAAAGCACCATATGTATAGTGCATGCCCTACATTTTTATGGTAGCTACAAAAGAGTTTGAAATCTCTGCAGTTAAATGCTGTCTTTCATGTCTTTACTGTCTGCATCACACCTTCATGAAGTTGAATTCTGGTCCACACTCTACCTGGCATCTGGAAACTCGACAACAAACTCTAGAACAGAATGGTCATCATACAGGGAAGGGTGCTTTTTCTCTTCCTGCCTCTGCAGCTGGTTAGTACCTATTTAGATAAGCTTTGCTTTGTACTCTGCAACTCTCTTCCCTAGAGTCAGTGAACAGAGGAGTCACTCGCGTAATGGCTTGACCAACTAGATCCCTCAGAAATATAAGTTCACCCTTTCTCCTTTCTTTTCCCAGTCAGACTAATACTTATATATTTACCACAGTCAAAGTCTGTGCCAAAATTGAGGCCCTTGGTAGCCTAGAAGAGTGCAGTAGTAGCTTTGATAGTTCATTGGTTTGTTTATAAAAATAACATTTTTTCCTGATTGCATACTAATCATACAATTACACAATGTTGGACAATACAGGAAAACACACAAAGTACCTATAATCCTCATATTCCAGAGATAGCACTTGATAATATTTTGGTATATAACTTTCTAGTCTTTTCTTTCTTATGCATATGCATTATTATGTGTGAAAAATAATCTCTCTTCTATAAAATGAATAACTTAACACATATTTGCTGAATACTAATTATGTACTGTTGTGTTTGATGCTGGATTATTGTAACTGTTTTAAACATTCTTATAAATGTACTATGCGCATTCTCTCTAATCACACACCATTTATAATCTGTTTTTAGGTAAATTTGAGCCTTGACCACCCAGCTCCACTGTGGTTAAGGGAATATGCCATGTGAGAGCAATAGGGAAGAGAACTGGGACTTCCCTTTTGGCTCAGCGGTAAAGCATCTGCCTGCCGATGCAGGAGACATGAGTTCAGTCCCTGGGTTGGGAAGATCCCCTACAGAGGGAAATGGCAACCCATTCCGGTATTTTTGCCTGGGAAATCCCCTGGACAGATGGGCCTGGTGGGCTACAGTCCATGGGGACGTGAAGAGTCGGACACGACTTCGTGACTAAAACAACAACAAAACAACAAGGGAAGAGAACTGGCTTCCAAGGAGGCCTGGTCTGAGTTTGTCAGGTCACCATGTGAAATATGTTCAGAGCTTGGTGAAGGAATCCTTTATTGTTTCCACTCAGTATGACAGAAGTTCCTGGAAAGGTCATCAAAGGACTGGTAGGAAAGCAAGAGGAGTACTTGGAGAAGTATTATTTGAGAATCATCTTCAAATCCTACGTTAAATTAATATTCTGATAAAATAGTGATTACATTTCATGGCCAATATTGAACTATTTAGATATAAAAGACATTAAATACTTGTAGATCATATATTTGAATCTAATTTTCCCAAAGATGATTCAGAATTGAAGCTTCTGGTATCAAGTACCTTTAATTTTGACATATTTTTCTCTAGAAGGCTTCCCAGGTGTCACAGTTGTAAAGAATGAGCCTGTCAATGCAAGAGACACAAGAGATGAAGGTTTGATCTGTGGATCTGGAATATCCCCTGGAGGAGGAAATGGCAACCCACTCCAGTATTCTTTCCTGGAAAATCCCATGGACAGAGGAGCCTGGTGGGCTACAGTGTGTGGAGTCTGTAGAGTCAGACACGACTGAGCAACTAAGCATGCACATTCTTCTCTAGGCAATGCTTGGACCCATTTTTTAAACCTCTAATCTTTTCACATTTAACCACCCCTACTCTGAGATATCAGAGAAGGCAATGGCACCCCACTCCAGTACTCTTGCCTGGAAAATCCCATGGTTGGAGGAGTCTAGTAGGCTGCAGTCCATGGGGTCACACAGAGTTGGACACGACTGAAGCAACTTAGCAGCAGCAGCAGCAGCTGCACTCTGAGATATTCTATACACTGCCCCTGAAATAAATTCCTTGATCAACACTGGTAGGCTGAACAGACCTGGCTCTATCAGTCATGGAGCAGAGGAAGAGAGAAATGCCATTAAGCATGCAAATAACTAAAAATAAATTGAGAAAAGTGAAGGAAACAGAGCTCTTGGATAGAGAATATAAGATGAGACTTGAATGAGGAGACAGCCAAAGAGCCGTGCAGAGTATTTCAGACATAGGGAACAGTTGATGTGAAGACCCTGGTAGTTAGTATGTCTTTGGAACTGAAGGATGCCGGGTACAGCTGGAGAATAGTGAGTGCCTGCTGAGTGGCTTTAGAAGATGTGATAGTGATGGGCAGGCACATGGAGAGGTAGAATCATGTCAAATGTAGGGCCTCAAAGTCTGTATGATAGGAAACTTGGATTTTAAGGACAATAAGAAACCACTGAGAGAGAGTAAGCAGGTAAATAATATTTAGAAGTACAATAATATTTACATTTAAAAATAATTTCTATAGCTTAAAGAGAATCAGAGTGGAACCATTGGAGAAGCATGAAAATTAATAAGAAGGCCATCGTAGTAGTTCAGGCAAGAAACGATGGTGACCGGGGTGAAGGTGCTAACCTTCAGTGTGGTGACAGTAGATTTAGAAAATGTTGATGGGTGCACTCTATAGCACCACTATCCAATAGGAATATAATGTGAGCCACAAATATAAGCCAAATGTATATTTAAAAATTTCTCATGACCGTATTAAAAAAGTAAAAGGAAATAGATTAATTTTAATAATATATTTTATTTAACCCAATATATTAAAAATATCACTTGAACAGAAAATCAATATAAAAGTTATTAGTTGCCTTTCTCTTTTTTGTACTAAGTCTTCAAAATCTGATGTGTATTTTATACTTAGGCACGTCTCAGTTTGGTCCAGCCCCATTTTAAGTACTCAGTGGCCACATGTGGCTGACAGCCAATAGTAGATAATACAGCTGTATAGAACTTGGTGGTCCATTGGATGTAAGGAATTAAGGAGAAGGGGAATTCTAGGATAACCCTATGACTTCTAGTTTGAATGATGGGTTTGTACCTTTTGAGATGAAACAAGTTGAGGGCAAGAAAGGGTTTAAGATAGAGGGAATAAAGAATGCAGCTTTAGACATGATAAACTTGAAACGTATGTAGAGACAACCTTGTCACCCCTGTGAATTAGCTGGCAATGACCTGGCTCCTTTTTCCCTGAGTAGGAGAGGCTGCACTCTACTACCCTCCCCCAAAGAATGCCAGGATTGTTCTGAATACTGGCAGACCTGTTTCTTGAGAACCAGGTGCCCCACATATAGGGCTTGCACCCACAAAACCAAGTGCAGTAGTGGAAGGGGGCAGGATTGCTCTGCTGGAGGATGTACTCGCAGTGTGTTCAGGTCCTCACTGGCCCGGGCAGCCTCCCCACAGGATGGCTAGAGGACAAGAGAATCAAGCAACCTGCAGACTTTCTGTTGTGAATAGTTCCTCTGTGCTCCAAGTAATGCTTACTGGTATTTATGAGAGGCCCTTAACTAGACAAAAAATGCTGGAGGGAACTTCAGGTAGGCATGCCAGATAAGCCATTTGAATATATGAATGGAGGTTGGAAGAGAATTAATTTCCTTTTTTTTGCAGCTTTATCAGAGACAATGGTGTACAAATAATATTTAAATCCTTAATAATGGTTTAGAGGAGAAGCAAAGAGTAGAGTGTGAGATCCAGGCTGAGGTTCTCCAAATTTTGAGGTTAGGTGGGGGGAAAAAACTAGGGCTGCTCAGAGCCATGGAACCTAGGAGAACAGAATATTTCGAGAAGGTGGCAGTGGTCAGCTGTGGTGATGCTGCGGTCAGAGGTGGAACAGGAGTTCTTCAGAGGTTTCACTGTTGTCCTCTGCTGCTATGCCAGCCCCTACCTTCACAGCCCTCCACCAGCTGCTGCTGCTTCTCTGCTTCTCCTACACCTTTCTGATTTTTGTTTTTGTTTCCCTAAGCCTACTTTTGTGCTTTCCCCCGTCTCTAGTTGCAGGACGTAGTGCTTTTTATGTCTTTTAACCTTCAATCCTAACCTCAGTTGTTTCACATGATTTGCAATATTGTTGTTCAGTCACTCAGCCGTGTCAGACTGTTTGCTACCCCATGGACTGCAGCAAGCCAGGCTTCCCAGTCCTTCACTGTCTCCCTGAGTTAAACTCATGTCCACTGAATTGATGATGCCATCCAACCTTTTTGTCCTCTGTCATCCCCTTCTGCTCCTACCTTCAATCTTTCCCAGCATCAGGTGGCCAAAGTCTTGGAGCTTCAGCTTCAGCATCAGTCCTTCCAATGAATATTCAGGACTGATTTCCTTTAGGATGGACTGGTTGGATCTCCTTGCAGTCCAAGGGACTCTCAAGAGTCTTCTCTATCACCACAGTTGGAAAACATCAATTCTTCAGAGCTCAGCCTTCTTTATGGTCCAACTTTCACATCCATACATAACTGCTGGAAAAACCATAGCCTTGACTAAAGGGACCTTTGTTGGCAAAGTGATGTCTCTGCTTTTTAATATGCTGTCCAGGTTGGTCATAACTTTTCTTCCAAGGAGCAAGCGTCTTTTAATTTCATGGCTGCAGTCACCATCTGCAGTGATTTTGGAGCCCAAGAAAATAAAGTCTCTCACTGTCATTTTCCCCCATGTATTTGCCATGATGGAGAAGCTCTATACAGTCAGCAAAAACAAGACCAGAGCTGACTGTGGCTCAGATCATGAACTCCTTATTGGCAAATTCAGACTTAAATTGAAGAAGTAGGGAAAACCGTTAGACCATTCAGGTGTGACCTAAATCAAATTCCTTACAACTATACAGTGGAAGTGACAAATAGAGTCAAGGGATAAGATCTGATAGACCGAGTGCCTGAAGAACGGTGGACGGAGGTTCGTGACATTCTAGAGGAGGCAGTGATAGAGACCATCCCCAAGAAAAAGAAATGCAAAAAGGCCAAATGGTTGCATGAAGAGGCCTTACAAACAGCTATGAAAAGAAGAGAAGTGAAAGGCAAAGGAGAAAAGGAAAGATATACCCATTTGAATGCAGAGTTCCAAAGAATAGCAGGGAGATATAAGAAAGCCTTCCTCAGTGATCAATGCAAAGAAATAGAGGAAAATAATAGAATGGGAAAGACTAGAGATCTCTTCAAGAAAATTAGAGATACCAAGGGAACATTTCATGCAAAGATGGGCTCAATAAAGGACAGAAATGGTAGGGACCTAACAGAAGCAGAAGATGTTAAGAAGAGGTGACAAGAATATACAGAAGAACTGTTCAAAAAAGATCTTCACAACCCAGGTAATCATGATGGTGAGATCACTCACCTAGAGCCAGACATCCTGGAATGTGAAGTCAAGTGGGCCTTAGGAAACATCACTACAAACAAAGCTAGTGGAGGTGATGGAATTCCAGTTGAGCTATTTCAAATCCTAAAAGATGATGGTGTAAAAGTGCTGCACTCAATATGCCAGCAAATTTGGAAAACTCAGCAGTAGTCACAGGACTGGAAAAGGTCAGTTTTCATTCCAATCCCAAAGAAAGGCAATGCCAAAGAATGCTCAAACTACCGCACAATTGCGGTAGTTTGCACAACTCATCTCACACGCTAGCACAATAATGCTCAAAATTCTCCAAGCCAGGCTTCAACAGTACATGAACCATGAACTTCCAGATGTTCAAGCTGGTTTTAGAATAGGCAGAGGAACTAGAGATCAAATTGCCAACATCACTGGATCATCGAAAAAGTGAGAGAGTTCCAGAAAAACATCTATTTCTGCTTTATTGACTATGCCAAAGACTTTGACTGTGTGGATCACAATAAACTGTGGAAAATTCTGAAAGAGATAGGAATACCAGACCATCTGACCTGCCTTCTAAGAAATCTGTGTACAAGTCAAGAAGCAATAGTTAGAACTGGACATGGAACAACAGACTGGTTCCAAATCGGGAAAGGAGTACGTCAAGGCTGTATATTGTCACCCTGCTTATTTAACTTATATGCAGAGTACATCATGTGAAATGCCAAGCTGGATGAAGCACAAGCTGGCATCAAGATTGCTGGGAGAAATATCAATGACCTCAGATACGCAGATGACACCACCCTTATGGCAGAAAGCGATGAAGAACTAAAGAGCCTCTTGATGAAAGTGAAAGAGAGTGAAAAAGTTGGCTTAAAACTCAACATTCAGAAAATAAGATCATGGCATCTGGTCCCATCAGTTCAGTTCAGTTCAGTTGCTCAGTCATGTCCAACTCTTTGTGACCCCATGAATCACAGCACGCCAGGCCTCCCTGTCCATCACCATCTCCCAGAGTTGACTCAAACTCACATCCATCGAGTTGGTGATGCCATCCAGCCATCTCATCCTCCGTTGACCCCTTTTCCTCCTGCCCCCAATCCCTCTCAGCATCAGCGTCTTTTCCAATGAGTCAACTCTTCGCATGAGGTGGCCAAAGTACTGGAGTTTCAGCTTTAGCATCATTCCTTCCAAAGAACACCCAGGGCTGATCTCCTTTAGAATGGACTGGTTGGACCTCCTTGCAGTCCAAGGGACTCTCAAGAGTCTTCTCCAACACCACAGTTCAAAAGCATCAATTCTTTGGCGCTCAGCTTTCTTCACAATCCAACTCTTACATCCATACATGACCACTGGAAAAACCGTAGCCTTGACTAGACGGACCTTTGTTGACAAAGTAATGTCTCTGCTTTTTAATAAGCTCTCTAGGTTGGTCATAACTTTTCTTCCAAGGAGTAGGCGTCTTTTAATTTCATGGCTGCAGTCACCATCTGCAGTGATTTTGGAGCCCCAAGAAACAAAATCTGACACTGTTTCCACTGTTTCCCCATCACTTCGTGGCAAATAGATGGGAAAACAGTGGAAACAGTGACAGACTTTATTTTTAGGTTCTTTAGTTCCTCTTTGCCTTCTGCCATTAGGGTGATATGTGCATATCTGAGGTTATTGATATTTCTCCCGGCAATCTTCATTCCAGCTTGGGCTTCATGTAGTCTGGCATTTCCATGATATACTCCTCATATAAATGAAATAAGCAGGGTTACAATATAGAGCCTTGATATACGCTTTTCCTATATATTCTTTTGCTATATGTTGTGCATCTGTTATACTTATTTGGATACCACTTCTGAATGTCAAATGTTAATTTCAATTAATAAGATATTTATTAATAATGAATAATAATAAAGGTTGACAGTATTAATCAAGAAACTAATCGCCTGTGCTATTGTTTAGACCAGTGCTCCACAATAGAAGTTTCTGGAACAATGGAAATTGCTCTGTCTGTTATATCTAGTAGACACTACCTCATGAGGCTATTGAGTATTTTAAATGTGGCTCAAGAGACTGAAGAACTGAATTTTATTTAAAAAAGCATTTTAATTAATTAAAATGTGAATTTAATTAGCTATATATGGCTAGTGCCTGCCATATTGGAGAATGCAACTTTAGACCTTATGTTCTGCTAATAAAGTCTTTCCATAGCGATAGAGAGTTTGGTCATACTATTCTCATGCATGTCTGGTAACCCATCTTCAAACAACATAAGCAAGCCTATTTTATTTTTTAGGTCCTCTGTAGCCACGAGATTTTTACATTCTATTAGTAAGGTGGCCCTTGAAATTTTTGTGCTCAGTTTCAAAACATACTGTCTTTTACATCTGAAAACCTGTATAGAAACTGCCTGGAACGATGGTATAAAACCTGCTTGATTAGATTTTTACAATCATCCAGTGAGCTGTTGCTTTTATTTAAAGTTTTTTTTCCTAAGAACTTACCAGTTATTTCTCTAAGACAGGAAAGTTTTCACAATCTGTGTTCCTCCATAGGCACTAACTTTCTGTCATATGACTCATCTTTCCCTAGACTCTGATTTTACTTCTTTTGTGTCTAACTCCTCTTTTCTAGACTCCAAAGTACAATGCCAGAATTCCTGTTACTTGATCTTGAACAGCAATTTACACATTGTTGCCTCAACTCACTTTGTATTCTAAATCTATTTGCAATCTCAGAACTTTGTTCCACAAGCATGTATTACTGTACTTCTAATTTACTTTTTTATAGTTTAAGGATCATTCTTTATGAGTACACAAGAAGCTGCCCCTTTTATTAATGGCTGCATAGCAGAACTTTTGGATGGGTGTACCATTATTTATTTAACTAATTTTAATCAAGGGGCATTTAATCTATTGCCATAAAAATTTTTCTGCAGGGATGTCTTTCCGTGTCATTTTTTTATGTGTACAAAATATCTATAGGACATATTCTGAGAAACAGAATTGTTGGATCAAAGATATGTGCATTTAAAATTTTGGTAGATGTTGCTGAATTGCCTATGGTATCTATTATATTTCTGGGCTTTCCTGATGGCTCAGCAGGTAAAGAATTGGCCTGCAATGCAGGAGACACAGGAGACGTGGGTTTGATCCCTGGGTTGGGAAGATACTCTGGAGAAGGAAATTGTTGCCCACTTCAGTATTCTTGCCTGAAAAATCCCATGAACAGAAGATTCTGACGGGCTACAGTTCAGTGGGTCTCAAGGAATCAGACATGACAGAGCAACTAAGCACTCACACACACATTTGTACCAACAATATGTGAGGGATGCCTGTTCTCCTTCACCAACAGTAGGTTTTTCTTTTTTTATCATTAGCAATCTGTTAGGTAAAATTGGTGTCTCCTAACTTCAACTGGGGTTTCTCTGGTGACTGACTCAGTGGTAAAGAATCTGCCTGCCAATGCAGGAGACACAGGTTTGATCCTTGGGTCAGGAAGATCCCCTGGAAGAGGGCATGGCAACCCATTCTAGTATTCTTGCCTGGAGAATCCCATGGTCAGAGGAGCCTGGTGAGCTACAGTACATGCGGTCTCAAAGAGTTGGACTAAATAACAATAACAAACTTCAATTGACATTTGACAATTGACATTATTATGAGTGAGGTTGAGCATCTTTTCATATATTTAAAGCTGCGTGTATTTCTTTTTCTTTAAATTGTCTTGTGCCTGTTGATCATTTATCCCTCACAAGTGAATTCTTTGTCTTTTTGCGGACCTTTTTGTGTATAAAGGAAGTTAGCCTTTAGGCTGTAATAATGCTGTATTCTTTTCCCTAACTTTTAACTTTAATTTTTTTTTTCATGTAGAGTATTTTAATTTGCATGAACTTGGTTTTATTAGTTTTTCTTTCATGATTTAGAAAGGCTTTCACATTCCAGTATTATAAAATCATTCTCCATGTTTTCTTCTAGTGCTTTATGATTAAAAATTAAAATTTGATCCATTTCAACACCATTTGTTGAATATTTTTTCACCAAGAAATATTTGTTTCATTTCTTTACTATTATCTGTCATATCATATTGTTCCCATTTATTCTTTCTACATATGTGTGACTTGTAGCATTTTAAAGTTTTTCTTTATATAGCTTTGACACAGTTCTTGCTAAATTTTATTACTAGGCATTTAATCTTATTATTGCTATAGTTTTAATAAATGGGATCTTATTAATATATTTCATTGTTTTGTAACTGACTGAGGCCCTCATTGTTTTATACAGAAAGGCTATTTATTTATTCACTCATTTTATCTTAATATTTTTCATATTCCTTTCTCTAATAGTGTGTCAGCTGATACTTTTATAGAAATGTTAAATAATCATGCTAGTAATAGACATTCTTTTTCTTAATGTCAATTGAAATGCGTTTGGTATTTCTCAATTAAGCATGATGTATATGATGTTATAAAATTGTATAAAGTAAGACTTTATCCCTTTTTTATTGAGAATTAGTTAAAATAAATAATAGAAATTAATTTGGTCAAATGCTACTATTTAATCTATGAAAATGATTATGATTTTTCTTTTCAGCTTATTAATATGATGGATTAGATTAATACATTTGCTAATAGTGATTATCTATCATCTTGGTATGACCATAGCTGACCAGAATGTATTATTTTTTTAATGTGCTGCTAAATTCCATTTGATAATGATTTAATTAAGATTTATGAGTTGTTGTTCTGTCACTGAGTCACGTCTGACTCTCTGCCACCACATGGACTTTAGCAAGCCAGGCTCTCCTGTCCTTCTATACATTTATAATTTAATTTATAAATATAATATATATATATTATATATAATAAATATAATATAATTTATAAATATAATATAAACTAATTTACATAGTTTTTTTTTTTTGTAATATATGTTGAGTTTTGGTATCAGTGTTTTGCTGGCTTCATTAAAACAAAATGATACTGTTATTAGCAAATGATTTATTTTCATGAATGTGAGCAAAGGAGTCTGTTGTTCTTTTAATATTCTCTACTTCTGTGGTTATTTCTAAATTTTACTTAAAAAATACAATTTTTTCTCCATTTAAGTTAGAATCATGAATGTTTATCTAAAGTATTTATCTTTAGAACTGACATTAAAAATACATTCTGCTATTTTTTTCCATTTTCTGTTTAGTTTTTTCCTGTTATCTTTATTTTGCTTTTCTTAAGTTTATTTTATTGTCCTTTTCTAAGATCTTGAGCTGAATGCGTAATTCATTAATTTTCATTGTTTTGACCATTAATAGAATTTTCTGAGACTATGTTTATTTTTCTGAGCATTGCTTTATCTTTTAAGTTCTGTATATCATTTTTATTACTTTTATTTTTTATGTTTTTGTGAAAAATGGTGAGAGAGCTGAGCTTTTATCCTATTTTCAAAGGTAGTAAGGTAGCCTGTCACAGTTTTATGGATGCTCTGACTCCTGGGTCAGAGACAAAGTGTTGTTTATTACTCACAGCAATTACGACAGTCCAGGAATTAGTATTTGTGCCTGTTCCCTGAGCCCCACTTTTCCCAAGGTGATGTGAAGAGGACCAGGTGACATCTGCATACACAGTGAGTTGCATTACAGGAGAGAAACCCTGAGTTTAGGAAGCCTGAAGCTTTTATAATGGCCAGTAAACCTAATTGTCTTTTGAAGCTTCAAATGGAGAACTATCTCTGTCAAGATCTGTTCCAAGATCTCTCCAGGCTATTCAGTGTACAGATATCCTTGGACAGATAGTCTAGAACAAAGGAAGTTAGTGCCTCAGCTTGCAATGTGTACAGAAACGTGAAACTTGTGGAGAATTGTTTCCTAACAATATCCATCCCTTGTTTCTCTTCCGTCTTCACTGATAGTGATTTCCCCTGAGAATATGCCACTCTCAGCTACTCCGATCAATCTGAACAACCAAGATCAGAACCAGATCCATTCACTTTGTACCATGTAAACACATATATATCAACAGGACTCTAAGCAGTAGATGAGGCTATAGTGTATATAGCATAGTATAGTATAGTAACCATAGTATTGACCTAACCATGCCCTTCATACTTCCAGATTCACCTACTGAGCAACTCCCATAAGTCATTTGGGTCTATTTTAGAAAGCAAGATGGCTTTACTAATCCTTAGAGAAATGCAAATCAAAATGGTACACCTGCTATGGAAAACAGTATGACAATTCCTCTACAATTAAAAATAAAGTTTCCGTATGATCAGCAATTCTGCTTCTGGTTATACATCCAAAAGAATTGAAAGCAGGACCTTCAAGAACTTGCACACCTATAATTATAGCAGCATTATTCAAAGTAGCCAAGAGGTGGGAAGCAACCCAAGTATCTACTGACAGAGTATGGGATAAACAAAATGTGGCGTAGGAATACAATGGAGTACTATTCAACTTTAAGAAGAAAGGAAATCCTGTCATGCTACAACATGGATGAACCTTGAGAACATTATGGTAAGTGAAATAAGTCAGCCACAAAAAGAAATATTGTATGATTCCACTTTTATGAGGTATCAAAAAAGTAGTATGAATGACAGAAACACAAAGTAGAATTTTAGTTTTTAGGGACTTGGAGGGAAATGAGGTGGTGTTGTTTAGGGGTATAAAATTTCAATTTGTAAGATGAAAAAGTTCTAGAGAGCTGCTGCACAGCAATGTGAATATACCTAACATCACTGAACTATACACTTAAAAATGTTTAAGATGGGGGGATTCCTTGAGGGTCCAGTGGTTAGGACTCCACGCTTTTGCTGCTGAGGGAATGGGTTCAATACCTGGCTAGGGAACTAAGATCCCTCAAACCATGCATTATAGCCAAAAAAATAGTGTAAAAATTAAAAAAAAAGTAGTTAAGATGGTAAATAATATTTTATTTTACTGCAATTAAAAACAAAATCAAATGGCTTTCTCCTTCACTTCAATTTATATATTGATTTATCCATTATTCAACTTCAACAATTAACAAGTCATGATAAGATTAGCAATTTATTCCTATTTACTCTTTATTTCTACCTACTTCTGCATTACTTTATTATTTTGATGTAATATAATTTCAGACATAAATCTGAGTATGTATGTCCAAAAGGTAAGAATTACTAAAACTTTAATTTTTAAATTTATTTGTTCAGTTCAGTTTAGTCGCTCAGGCATATCTGACTCTCTGTGACCCCATGAACTGCAGCACGCCAGGCCTCTCTGTCCATCACCAGCTCCTGGAGTTCACTCAAACTCATGTCCATTGAATTGGTGATGCCATCCAACCATCTCATCCTCTGTTGACCCCTTCTCCACCTGCCCTCAATCTTTTCCCAGCATCAGGGTCTTTTTCAATGAGTTAGCTCTTCGCATGAGGTGTCCAAAGTATTGGAGTTTCAGCTTTAACATCAGTCCTTCCAATGAACATTCAGGACTGATTTCCTTTAGGATGGACTGGTGGATCTCCTTGGAGTCCAAGGGACTCTCAAGACTCTTCTCCAACACCACAGTTCAAAAGCATCAATTCTTCAGCACTCAGCTTTCCTTATAGTCCAAGTCTCACATCCATACATGACTACTGGAAAAACCATAGCCTTGACTAGATGGACCTTTGTTGGCAAAGTAACGTCTCTGCTTTTTAATATGCTGTCTAGGTTGGTCATAACTTTCCTTCCAAGGAGTAAGCGTCTTTTAATTTCACGGCTGCAGTCACCATCTGAAGTAATTTTGGAGCCCCAAAAAATAAAGTCCGCGACTGTTTCCACATCTATTTGCCATGAAGTGATGGGACCAAATGCTATGATCTTAGTATTCTGAGTGTTGAGCTTTAAGCCAACTTTTTCACTCCTCTTTCACTTTCATCAAGAGGCTCTTTAGTTCTTCTTCTCTTTCTGCCATCAGGGTGGTGTCATCTGCCTAAGGTTATTGATATTTCTCCCAGCAATCTTGATGCCAGCTTGTGCTTCATCCAGCCCAGTGTTTCTCATAATGTACTCTGCGTATAAATTAAATAAGCAGGATGACAATATACAGCCTTGACATATTCCTTTTCCTATTTGGAATGACTCTGTTGTTCCATGTCCAGTTCTAACTGTTGCTGACCTGCATACAGATTTCTCAAGAGGCAGGTCAGGTGGTCTGGTATTCCCATCTCTTTCAGAATTCTCCACAGTTTACTGTGATCCACACAGTCAAAGGCTTTGGCATAGTCAATAAAGCAGAAATAGATGTTTTTCTGGAGCTCTCTTGCTTTTTTGATAATCCAGTGGATGTTGGCAATTTGATCTCTGGTTCCTCTGCCTTTTCTGAAAGGAGCTTGAACATCTAGAAGTTCACGGTTCACATATTGCTGAAGCCTGGCTTGGAGAATTTTGAGCATTACTTTACTAGCATGTGAGATGAGGACAATTGTGCGGTAGTGTGAGCATTCTTTGGCATTGCCTTTCTTTGGGATTGGAATGAAAACTGACCTTTTCCAGTCCTGTGGCCACTGCTGAGTTTTCCAAATTTGCTGGCATATTGAGTGCAGCTCTTTAACAGCATCATCTTTTAGGATTTGAAATAGCTCAGCTGGAATTCCATCACCTCCACTAGCTTTGTTCGTAGTGATGCTTCCTAAGGCCCACTTGACTTCACATTCCAGGATGTCTGGCTCTAGGTGAGTGATCACACCATCATGTTTATCTGGGTCATGAAGATCTTTTTTGTACAGTTCTGTGTATTCCTGTCACCTGTTCTTAATATCTTCTGCTTCTGTTAGGTCCATACTATTTCTGTCCTTTATTGAACCCATCTTTGCATGAAATGTTCCCTTGGTACCTCTAATTTTCTTGACGAGATTTCCAGTCTTTCCCATTCTATTATTTTCCTCTATTTCTTTGCATTGATCACTGAGGAAGGCTTTCTTATCTCTCCCTGCCATTCTTTGGAACTCTGCATTCAAATGGGTATATTTTTCCTTTTCTCCTTTGCCTTTCATTTCTCTTCCTTTCATAGCTATTTGTAAGGCTTCCTCAGACAGCCATTTTCCTTTTTTGCATTTCTTTTTCTTGGGGATAGTCTTGCTCCCTGTCTGCTGTACAGTGTCACAAACCTCCGTCCATAGTTCATCAGGCACTCTGTCTATCAGATTTAGTCCCTTAAATCTATTTCTCACTTCCACTGTATAATCATAAGGGATTTGATTTAGGTCATACCTGAATGGTCTAGTGGCCTAAGTCTGAAATTGGCAATAAGGAGTTCATGATCTGAGCCACAGTCAGCTCCCGGTTTTGTTTTTGCTGACTGTGTAGAGCTTCTCCATCTTTGGCTGCAAGGAATATAATCAGTCTGATTTCAGTGTTGGTCGTCTGGTGATGTCCATGTGTAGAGTCTTCTCGTGTTGTTGGAAGAGGGTGTTTGCTATGATCAGTGCGTTCTCTTGGCAAAACTCTGTTAGTCTTTGCCTGCTTCATTCTGTACTCCAAGGCCAAATTTGCCTGTTACTCCAGGTGTTTCTTGACTTGCTACTTTTGCATTCCAGTCCCCTATAATGAAAAGTACATCTTTTTTGGGTGTCAGTTCTAAAAGGTCTAATAGGTCTTCATAGAACCATTCAACTTCAGCTTCTTCAGCATTACTGGTTGGGGCATAGACTTGGATTGCTGTAATATTGAGTGGTTTGCCTTGGAAACGAACAGAGATCAGTCTGTCGTTTTTGAGACTGCATCCAGTTTATCTATTGAATTTATCTATTGAATCCTCTCAAAACCATCGTATGTAAGAAATTAGTGATTTCTGGTTGATGTGCCTAAGTGTAGTCATATTTTTCTTATCCTGCTTAGAATTCATGGCGTTCTTAATTCTATATCTTGATGTATTTTTCAGTCTGGAAAATAATCAGACATTATCTCTTCAGACTTTTTTTCTGCCCTATTCATTCTCTCCTTCTGCTCTTGGATTCCAGTTATATGGATGTTAGACCTTATCACTGTGTCACTTATGTCTCCATCTTGGTTTATAGTCGACTTATCATAAAAAAAACCCCACAGAAAAACCTGTTTTGGAGTTCCTCTGAAATATATTTGGCAGGATAATTTATTGATGTAATTTAAAATTTTTTCCACAATCCCCAGAAGTTGGTATGTACTGATTCTGGGCTTCTTAGCTTCAGGATGTTGTAAACAGCCCTTAGTATAGAAGGTCTGAAAAGAAGAACATGGGTAAAGATAGGAGTTTCTTGATACCTAGAAAAAAACCCCACTACCCAAGTTTTTGTTTTGGGGATACAGACGTAGGAAGAGAGTACAATGGGAACATGAAGTCTGAGTGTTTGCTAAGGAGAACTAGGGGTACAGAACTGGCAAGAGTGGGATTCGCTTTTAGAGACTGGAGTGGAGTGCCCATCTAGGTGACAGCTTTATGAGTAGATGGAGCCTGTGTACTTTACACTTGAAGTGAGATCTTCTGATGGGAAGTTGAGGTGGGACTTGTTGATGCTGTGGACAGGGAGCACTTAAAATGGTCTCTGAAGCTGACTTAATAGATCCTGACACAGTGAATGGTGTGGCCTGTCTTTGGACAAGTGGGCTTAAGCGTTGACCATCATGTGTGACCATGATGAACTGAGGGTCAGAAGAAGAGATTTACCCTGTCCTCAGGGTTGCATTGGGGGTGTTGAGGGGATGAAGGCAGTCTCTCAAATGTGAATTGGAATATCTTGATACCTTTGACTGCTAGAAGGCTAAGCTAGATTTTTTTTCCTACATCCAACATATCCATTTATTGTTATCTAGCTTGCGCTTGAATGTTGTAGAACACATTCATACCTTGTTTTGTCCCCCAGATCTACTGTTATCATCCAGGTGTACTTTTGTCTTTCTCAGGTTAGTCTGAGTTAACAACAATGAAAAAGATGTGGAAAGTAAATTCAGGAGAGCTCTTTTATTTCCCAACTTCCTTTGTTAACAGCTATAACCATCTTTAGGAAACTTCAAAAGGACACACAGGAACAAAGGAGAAAAGCTGAGACTGCTATTTCACGGTGCAGTAGACTTAGGTGGGTGGAGAAGGCAATGGCACCCCACTCCAGCACTCTTGCCTGGAAAATCCCATGGATGGAGGAGCCTGGTGGGCTGCAGTCCATGAGGTCGCCCGGAGTCGGACACGACTGAGCGACTTCACTTTCACTTTTCACTTTTCTGCATTGGAGAAGGAAATGGCAATCCACTGCAGTGTTCTTGCCTGGAGAATCCCAGGGACGGGGGAGCCTGGTGGGCTGCCGTCTATGGGGTCGCACAGAGTTGGACACGACTGAAGTGAATTAGCAGCAGCAGCAGTAGCAGCAGCAGCAGACTTAGGTGGAAGAGAGAAACCTTGATAGAAGCAACAGGTAATAGCAATTGAAGGTGAATCAGACAGTAATTCTCAGAAAGAAAAGCATGATGGTTCACAAGTTAGATCAGGAGAGTGGCCTGAAGTGTATGCTGGCGAGAGACTTCTGTCTAGCCTTAATTAGACACTGTCCTACACCTTCACCCCTCAATCCAAGTCTCTGACTTCACCTACCTGTGTGATCCTTCTACCGTGGTGGCTCCAAACAATAGTGGCCAACGTTGTTGTTGTGGTTCAGTCTCTAAGTGGTGTCCGACTCTTTGCGACCCCACAGACTGCAGCACGCCAGGCTTCCCTGTCCCGCACTATCTCCTGGAGTTTGCTCAAGCTCTTGTCCATGGAGTCAGTGGTGCTATCCAACCATCTCCTCCTCTGTTGCCCCCTTCTCCTGCCCTCAGTCTTTCCCGGCCAACATTGGTGTCTTGTATTCAGGGCAAGGAAGTCCAACTCCCATTGCTCAATAGGGAGTGAGTCTGCCAGAAGAACTGAAGAGGGTATTACAAGACGCTGTGTCACAGGCATAAAAACTTGGAGCTCTCAATGAATTTTCTTTTTTAAAAATTTTGTTGTTTATTTATTTATGTTTGGCATCGCTGAGTCATCTTTGCTTGCATAGGCCTTCGCTATTTGTGGCGAGCCAGGGCTACTCTTTCTCGCCTTGTAGGGCTTCTCATTGCAGTTGCTTCTCTTGTTGCGGAGCACAGGTTCAGTAGTTGTGGTACACAGACTTAGTTGCTCTGTGGCATGTGGGATCTTTCCAGACCAGGGATCGAACTCATGTCCCCTGCATTAGCAGGCGGGTTCCTACTTAGACTGCACTACCACGGCAGTCCCAATGAAATTTCTCATAAAAACTCTGTGCACAGTTGTATGGTATTATTTAGCACAGGTGCATTTGGTACTATTAAACTATTAGCACAGCTATGTCGGGTTATACAGGATTCCTAAGAGACCTGACCAGCGAGTATAACATTGTTTCTATAGTAAAATGACCGATAAAAGAACCTTTGGATACAGTCTGTAAATTGGATTGGCCTGACTAGGTTAAAAGGCCCATCCTGCTCCCCAGCTTTAACGTCTGCCCCTGTGCAAAGAAGGTAAGGTCTTTTATACTGACAGATAAGCCACACTCCCTGATTTTAAATAAAGATAAAGATTGGCTCCTTGTCAGAGAGCTTGTCTGATTTAGGCCATACTTAATGAAATATGGCATTAAATGGGCCTTTTAAACAAGGCAGTTTGTACCAAGTTCTCTACCGTTATCAGAGCATCTGTGTTTACTTTTGTGTGAAAGTAAAAGTTTCAATCTTATTTTTGATCAAAAATGGCATTGCTCATTGTGATAATGAGTGTGAATATCACTCAGTAAAAAGTAAATAAAAATGGGGGTTTTATTTTTTTATTGGTTGCCATTTTCCATGGAGAATGAGTTAAATATGTGGAGTTGAAAGAAAGGTAAAGAGAGGTGGTTGACCAGTTTAGTCATGTTTTATGTAATACTTGTTTTTCTTTTACATGAACGCATTTTACCATCCATCAGGACAAATTAATATGTCTTGGGCCTTTAAAAACTGTAAAAAAATAATTTTAATGGTTCCAATAACAGCTCCAGATGAATGCTGGAAAACAGATATTCCAGACTGTCAAATAGCGTATGTATTGCTTGGCTCTGTTGTAACTGCAAGTAAATGCTGCTTTTGTATGAGGTCTCCTTGACTGCCAGTGGAAGAACTGTAGCACATTTATTGCAAACAAAATTGGAATGGGAATGTGACATGTTACAACAGAATGGTACCTAATCCTTTCTCACCAATTGGATTGAATTAAAATAATAAATCATTAGGACAATAAAGCATTCTTGGTTATAGGATGGTATAATTTAATTAAAGAGCTTTTTAAAAATGGCAGGTTCAGGGACTTCCCTGATGGTTCAGTGGCTAAGACTCCACATTCTCAATGCAGAGACCCTGAGTTCGATCCCTGGTTGGGAAACTGGATCCACAGACCACAACTTAAGATCCTGCATGCTGCCACTAACATCTGGTGCAGCCAAAAAAAAAAAAAAAAAAGTGGCAGGTTCATACTTGCATTGCTTATGATACAGAGATTTTATTTAAAAATATGGTTTCTTATCATCTGGAGAAATAGACTTAGATCCCATGTAGTTATTTGTGTTAAATGGGAAAAATATCAGGCAAGCTTCAGAGGTGAATTGAACTGTGGAATGAAAAGTGTTTACAACAAAGGCCAGTTCCTACTCTGTTTACTGCAAGTAAGGAGCTTCAGGATGTTGTCCTGTGTTTGAAAGGGGTGACTCATGCCATCATTTATTGAGGTTAATTGCTTGTGTTTGTGAAGATCACGGTATGTTGCAAAGCAGGGCTGAGTAATCCACGGTGACCTTTTGTGCTATCAAAGCTTTATCAATTAGAAGCCCCTTATTGTAAATTCAGAGAACACCCATTGAGTGCCATCAAAGAAAGATCTTGGCTACTTAGGCAATCCAGTTTTTTTTTTTTTTCCTTTTTGGGCTCTTTTCCTTCCAACTGAATCCTCTCTAGGGTAGTGTTTCCATATCTGCAAAATTAAGCATATTGAAAATGTTTTCTGACTTTTAAGAAGTGTTGTGTTTTTCCTAAGCAATAGCAGGAATTTCAGAAAACTAAAAAAAAAATTCAGAATTTTTTTTTTCCTTGCTACATGCCTTTCTTCTTGAGGCCCCCAAACTGGCTGGCTGGCTAACTTCTGGTCACTTTCTTTTCCATCTGCTTCACTCTGTTGATACTTGGCCTGAGAGACATTTTGCAAACTTTGTTAAATGTTTCAAAATTGTAAATTAAAACCGTTATTTTTACTATAATTTGCTTTTGAATCAGTCTTAAAATATTTGTTTATTCTCATTCACTTATCTCAAGATATGATTTTTCATTTCTTATTTTCTTTCATGTTGTTGCAGTTTCTGACATTGTTTAATGCCCTGCACCCCCAGCTTTTGACATTGTTGAATTCTGTCTTCTCATCCCTTCTTGAAATTCTCTGCTCTAATGTATTTTATGACACTGCATTGTCCTGGATCTTCTTTTATAAACTTCGCCTTCCTCTGTTTCTTTTCTTTCTCCTTCCTCCTCTTTCTCTTCCTCTTCTAAAATTGCGCTGCTACTGCTGCTGCTAAGTTGCTTCAGTCGTGTCTGACGCTGTGCAACCCATAGACGGCAGCCCACCAGGCTTCCCGTCCCTGGGATTCTCCAGGCAAGAATACTGGAGTGGGTTACCATTTCCTTCTCCAATGCGTGAAAGTGAAAAGTGAAAGTGAAGTCACTCAGTCGTGTCCGACTCCTAGCGACCCCATGGACTGCAGCCCACCAGGCTCCTCTGTCTCTTTTCTATGTTCTTTAGTTTGGTTATTAACCAAGGCTTAGCTTCACCCCCCTCACCCCCCCGCCCCCGCCCCCACCTTCTGCTCTCTTGGCACGCTCATATACTCTATTTCTCAAGTTCCAGGTCTACATTTCCAACTGCTGTGGAACGTTGCTACCATTTCCATCAAGAACAAACTCCAAAAATCAAACTCAAAATCTCCTTCTGCCCAGATTCAGGATTCCTAATGACTAACATAGTATCTGACACATATTAGAGACTCAAATATCTGTTGAATTATTCAGTAACTTGAGAGAGACATACTGGGTTAGGGGACTAAACTGTTTCTGGGCACGGTCAGAGCTGAAGGTCAGACTTAAAAACCCAAAACTTGTGGCCAAAAGTCAAAATATAGTATCCAAAAGAGAGTAATTGACTCAGGTCCAGTCTCGACTGTTGTCTAAGGGGTTTGCTCTGATAAATAAAGAAAAGGCAGTAGAAGTCTGTGGGACAGTGGGATAATGCTGTCACTTTTACTCATAAGGGATACTAATAGGGGATATGCAATTGGTAACATCCTCAGTGACCTACTTGAAAATGCTTTAAGTTGTTACTGGCCCTCAGTCAGTGTCTGGGGGAATGGACTGTGATATAAAAGAAAAATAGATAAATTGGACCACATCAAAATTGAAATCTTTTGCTTTTCAAAAGATGCTATTAAAAAAATGAAAAGGAAAGCCTTGGACTGGGAAAAAATATTTTCAAAACATATTTAATAAAGGACTTGTATCAGAATATATAGAGAAACTTACAACTCATTAATAAGATGTTAAGGAACCCAATACAAAATGGGCAAAAGAGATCAATAGGTACTTTACTAAAGAAGATATATAATGGCAAGGAAATTACACTCAACATCCTCAGTCATTAGAGAAATGCAAATCAAAACCACTGGAATTTCAAAGTGGCAGTAGAGTTTCAAAACCATGTGAAACCACTGTATACCTGCTTGAGAGGCTAAAATTTAAATGACTGATGATTCAAAGTGTTGACAAGAAGATAGAGCAACTAGGACTGTCAATATACTGGTGGAAATGCAAACTGAAAAACCACTTTGGAAAGCAATTTGACAGTTTCTTATAAAGTTAAACATATACTTATTGTATGATCCAGCAAGCCTACTTGGAGGTCTTTGCCTTGGGAAAATGAAAATAAATGTCCAGACAAAGGCTTGTAGGTAAATATTAATAGCAGCTTTATTTCTAATAACTCCAAACTGGAAAAAAGCATTTTGGAAAAAACAAGTGAATGGATAACCAAACTGGTGCAATCATGTAATGGAATGCTATATGGCAACTTGAATAAAAAAACATGAGTGTGGAGAGGTAGACTGGGCAAGATAAGGACTTTTAAAGTCATATTAAGTTTAGACTTCATCCTAAGAGTGACTGACAGGTTTTAAGCCCTTTTTAATCATGTGATATTGAGAGCTGACTCATTGGAAAAGACCCTGGTGCTGGGAAGGATTGAAGGCAAAAGGAGAAGAGGGCAGCAGAGGATGAGATGGTTGGATGGCATCACTGCCTCAGTGGACATGAGTTTGAGCAAACTCTGGGAAATAGTGGAGGACAGGGAAGCCCAGTGTGCTGCAGTCCATGGGGTTGCAAGGAGTCACACATGACTTAGTGACTGAACAGCAGCAGCAAATCATGTGATGTGATTTCTAATGTATGTCTGTGGCTGCTGTGTGGAGAATGGGTTGAATGGAAAGATCTTTACCAAGAGGGCGTCAGACGATAGTGCTATGAGTTGGGAGAGTTGCTGGAGGAAATAGAGAGAGATGGGTGGATTTCAGAGATATTTGGGAAAAGTAGAATTTCTTGTGGGAATTGATAAGGAAGGAGGAATTGAGAATAGTTTCTAAGTTTCTGGTTTGGGTAACTGGGTGTATGGTGGCACCTTTCACAGAGATAAAGAATAAAGAATAAAAGCTTATGGACAAGGTGATGACTTTAGTTTTATACATGCTGCTTTTGAGGTGCCTGAGAGGCATTCATATTGTGTTTAGAGACAGTTGGATATATCAGTCTGTTGCTTGAAAACAGGCCTAGGCTGCAGAAACATGTCAGTTCCATGTAGGTAGTAGTTGAAACCATGCAATTGATCACTGATGAGTAGGATGAGGAAAGAAGAGGCTTATAGCAAAACCCTGAGAAACTCTTATGCTCTATGGAGAGGTAGGAGGAAAATTAGAAGAGTACTGTATTATGGAAGCCACTAGAAATGGTGAATGATCAATAGTATCAAATGGAATTATGTCATTGAAGAATATGATTTTTATTCTTAGTTAATACATGTTGTAGAATATTTGAGAGGTGCTCTTACAGTAGAAGATGAATCACTGTTACACAATTAAAAAGAAAAGTCAACTGTTTGATATCTTGTAAAAAAGCCAGCACTTTTTTTTTTTTTTTTAACATTTTTAATATAGATGGAAGAACTCAGAGTTTTCTGTTATTTTGTTTTGTTTTTTCCCCTCCTTGGGCTTTCCTCCTTCATTAGAGACTTTAGAAGCACTAAACATTAAAGAACTTACAGAAATCCACTTACATACATTGTGGGTGGAGAAGCTTGTACTAGATATTCCCTTATTTACAAACCTCTGAGCAAGAACATACTTTTTGCAATGTTTGTTTAATAAATGCTATTCACCTTAATTCCCCCTTTCCCTTTGGTCTCTTTCATGCCTGAATGGGTGTGACTAGCTTGAAGAGATCAATGGCAAAAGGTTTTTGATCCCCCTACTTTAAGCAAGAAGTGTTTGTCGAGTGGGCAAGAGGATCTGTCAGTGATGGATAGAGAAGTTTTTAACTGAAATACCAGTTGTTTTCAAATTGATCTTATTGCCATGGTCAGCTTTGGTTGTTTGTGGCAGGATGCTGAAATGAATGTCTACACCCCCCCACCCAAGATGCCATCTTTCCCTTTCCTTTTTTCTAATTGCCTTCTCCCAAAAATGGAAGAAAAAGAAAGCTTTTAAAGAGCTAGAATTTTACTTTAGAGTGATAAGTAGGAGAGTATTTTTAAGGAATTGAAGATGACAGTTACAAGAACGCAGCCTGGAAAATGGCTGTAGGCGCTTACTAAACCATAGTTCCAGTCAGTGGCAGTTTTCTACTCTGGGAGGCGAGGAGGCTCCCAAGCTCTGTGTCCCAGTCATCAATTGATGCCTTTCAGCTCCGCATACCTGTCTGGGGTAACGGACTGGGCTCTGAGCATTTCTCGGTCACAGCGAGCACAGTTTTAAGCTTTGTCAGTAGAGGTTGCTGGAGGGATGCTGCCTGAAGGGGAGGGCTTCTCTCCCTGTTCCGTCTGCTACATTTTGCTTTTCCTTGCTCCTGCTTTGGGGTCTGTCAGTGGTGTGTGTGTGTGTGTGTATAGTGGGGGGCATCTACTGGTGCTCTACCTGACATGTGCTCCAGAATGGGCAGTCCATTGGTGACGTCACAGATCTGTTCTGAGTCTTGCTTCAGCCCTCCCAGGGTGACATTGGTATACCTCAAGTCTCATGCTGGCAGTGGCACCCTTATTTCTTCTTCGGGTGTGCCCACCAGCCTTGCTTGCGTGCGCTCAGAAGGTTCCCTATAATGGTCCTGCCATGGACGCCTGTGCCCCAGGCTTCATACCAGTGGTAGTGCTCTGCTTCCTTCTGTGTGCTCACTCAAGAGCCTCTGTTCGCCTACTCCCTGGAGGGTTATCTCTTGCTCTCCTGTTACTGTGGACCAACTCTGGCCGTCAGACCAGGAAACATCCCCACTATCCGGTGGGCTGCAACCATAGCTTCTTCAATGAGATCTTTACGCATGCCTTGAGGAGGAGACCATCCATCCAGATTTCTTCTTCCTTGTGTACTGTTCAAGGCATGTGCCTTCCTCTATCACAGGTTAAATAATTTTCTAATGCTTAGCTTCTGCAAATTACTGTGTGGTTTCTGTCTCCTGAGTGCACCCAGAATGATGCGCTCTCTTGCCTTTAATCTATTATGTATACATCTGCCAGATTACTCTTCTTGCAGCTCACCTCTGATTTAAAACACAAACCAAAAAATGACACCCCCGCCCCAGCCCAAAACAACAGTGATCCTTGAGTGATTTGGCATTGAGACCATTTGAGACCCTCCATGATCTGGTCCTTGCTTTCCTTTTCAGTCTTATTTTCTACTCTACCTAAAATAACCAAGGCAAGCAGCACTGCTCAGTATTAAAAGTCCAGTCCCAGGTTTGACTTCTAGCTTTATCACTTATCACTAAGCACACAAGGCCTTGTCCTTTGGCTCCTCTGAATTTCAGTTTGCTCATCTGGAAAACGGGGATACTAACAGCTTGTCTGCTCACACCACAGGGTTGTTGTGAGATTCAATTAAATGATGTATGTGAAAACGAAGAATTCTAAGACTCTGTCTACCTGTAATGTGTGGCCGTACATGTAGTGTTCTTTTTTTTTGTTTTTTGTTTTGCTTTTTAAGGAAGGTGCTCCCATGTGAAAAATAATTGCTGCCAATCATTTGTCTAGTATTTATGGAAGGGATAAAGGGGATATCTCTTTTTAGAACTCAAAATTATGTCTTATTTTTCTATTTCATGATTTAGCTTGTTTCAAGATGGGTGAAGTAAGACATTAAAAGTATCTTGATTGTTTCTCTTTTCTTTGCCATCAAAAACACAAAATACAATGGCTTTAAAATTTGGGGGTAAGGTAGAACATTTATCTCTTTTGTTACTTGGTCCTGAGGCTATCCATTGATTACTTGGGCAGACAGATCATTTCATACATATGTGTGAATTCATTAAAGTAGTACTCCTCTACCATATACTTTGGTTGTACATGTGCTAAATAAAATATACAGAAAAGTGAAAGTGTGAAAATGTTAGTCACTCAGTTGTGTCCGACTCTTTGCAACCACATGGACTGTAGCCCACGAGGCTCTTCTGTCCATGACACTTTCCAGGCAAGAATACTGGGTTGACATTCTCTTCTCCAGGGGATCTTCCCCACCCAGGGATCGAAATCTGTGTCTCCTGTATTGCAGGCAGATGCTTTACTATCTGAGCCACCAGGGCTTTTTGTAAACTGTAAAATAGAAATAAATGAATTATTTTTAGAAAATAAACCAGAAATGGAGAAGCTCCTAAGTTGGTGAGAAATTCAGCCTATTCAAAATTCAAATCCCTTGGGAGAGGTATTCCTCTTCCATGAGAATGTGATAAAGTGTTTTTGGGCCTTAAGCCTGTGCTACAAGATGAGAGACCCAGCTGTTCGTGTAGAAAGAGGAAGGTTTCTCTAGTTGCTTATGGATTGGATTCATCTTTGTTGGGCATCAGGCCAGCCTATGAATGTTTTCATAAGCAGGTGGTTCTTCTGAATTCTTCATTATCTTGGTTGGATATATAATGCTGGAGGAAAAAAGCCTATTCCCGTAGAACTGAAAACATGAATATAAAAGGCATTTAAAAACTGTTAAAAAAAAAACAAAAAACAAAACTTCCTTAGGGAGGAAATACAAGATTCCTTCTTTTGTAGCCTGACAAAAAGGTGAGTTCAACAGAGGGTAAAAATGAAGAGAAGTAGCCATTCCAGTCTTGCTTAGACAAAACCTGTATTATCTAACCTTTCTATAGTTCTTTGTATTTTCCAAAGACCTTTACAAATGCATTTTTCTCTCATGTAACAATCCTCCGATCAAAGCAGGTTAGCATTCATGTTTCCATTTTCTAGATGGGAAAAAAGAGTTCCAGAGAAGTGAAGTCACCTTCATAGGTCCTAGGGTGAGTCAAAGGTAGAATGGGCTTTTGTACCTTTGACACATAGTTTTTGGCTTAATTACTCTGCAACATGTTGTTTCCTGTCTTGACTAAAGCTCTACAAATTGGTTGAAAAGAATCCCTAATCTAAGAAGCCACGTCTGGAATTCTAAGTAGAGGATACTCTGTGGGAAGGCTTTTGGTTTTATTAAAACGGATATCCCTTTGGGCTACCTTGCTTAGAGGGCTGTGGAGAAGAGCTGATGTGGTTCATAGACTTGGAGAAGGAAGTCCTAGACTTCAGAGGATGTGCTCCTGCAGGTCTCCTGGGGATTGTGGTTATACCTCTTTATAAAAGAAATCTGAAAATGATGTTTGTAGGATTGGCATCTGAGAAAGTGGTTTAGCTCAGCCACTGAGATTTGTGTTCAGCTCTTATGCACCCAGTCAGCTTTCCATGTATTTGAATTATTTTTTTCCCAGAGGAGAACCCAGTCAGTCTCCAATTCTTGAAACTCTAATTTAAAATATGTATTTCTTTGCAGTGTGAATATATTTGAGATTTGATGTCTGATCAAATAACTAGATCACTGACTAGTACGTTGCCAAATACCCAATAGGCACCTCAATAAATATTTATTAATGTTAATCATGAGAACGATCTTTTTCAACATCAATGTTTGAAATATGTGCTTTACCAATACTGCAACAGGGAAAACTTTCAGGATAATTACATTTTGCACTTATATTCAGTGATTTATTTCCTAGAACCTCAATATATGATTATTATATTTTTCTCACTCTTAAAGATATTGGCAAATGTTAGTTATTGGCAAATGTTAGTCCTATACTATGGAGAAGGCAATGGCACCCCACTCCAGTACTCTTGCCTGGGAAATCCCACGGATGGAGGAGCCTGGTAGGCTGCAGTCCATGGGGTCGCTAAGAGTCGGACAGAGCTGAGCGACTTCACTTGCACTTTTCACCTTCATGCATTGGGGAAGGAAATGGCAACCCACTCCAGTGTTCTTGCCTGGAGAATCCCAGGGACGGGGGAGCCTGGTGGGCTGCCATCTATGGGGTTGCACAGGGTTGGACACGACTGAAGTGACTTAGCAGTCCTATACTATAGATGAGGAATGTAAAAAGGAAATAGAAATGATTTGCTAAAACACAGAGGATTGAAATGAAGTAGGGAATGAAAATTTAGGTCTTTGTCCCCAAATTTTGCTAAAAATAGTCTATTAGTACTCCTGGGAACTAAACTAATGGTCAAGAAATTGTAGTGGAGCATGGTAAGTTTGGGCTTCCCTGGTAGCTCAGCTGGTAAAGATTCTGCCTGCAATGCAGGAGACCCCTGTTCAATTCCTGGGTTGGGAAGATCCCCTGGAGAAGGGCATGGCAGTCCACTCCAGTATTCTTGCCTGGAGAAGCCCATGGACAGAGGAGTCTGGAGGGCTACATTCTATGGCATCGAAAAGAGTTGGACACGACTGAGTGACTAAGCACAGCACAGCACATGGTGAATTCACATATGTGGAACTGTTCTTCCAACTACAATATAATGTTGAAAAATGAATTTTTGTTTTGGCTCTCACTGTGGGATTACAGTATCTACTGGCAGTTGAAGGCAGTTGTTTTTCCTTTTGAATTTAAACTGTGATTATTTATTCCTGATGATTCAGGTAGTAATATGACCTATTTACTACTGTCTATTTTTTTCAAATCAGCCTAAATAATATAAAAGTTGATCCAATATATTTATGTATGCTGCTAAGTCACTTCAGTCGTGTCCGACTCTGTGTGACCCAGTAGATGGCAGCCCACCAGGCTCCACCATCCCTGGGATTCTCCAGGCAAGAACACTGGAGTGGGTTGCCATTTCCTTCTCCAATGCATGAAAGTGAAAAGTGAAAGGGAAGTCGCTCAGTCGTGTCCGACTCTTGGCGACCCCATGGACTGCAGCCCACCAGGCTGCTCTGCCCATGGGATTTTCCAGGCAAGAGTACTGGAGTGGGGTTCCATTGCCTTATATCGGTTCAAAATTTTTAAAAATTGCAATTGAAGTTAGAATAGTTAATACTTTTCATAATTAAAGTGAAAAGTGACTTAGCTGTTTAGTTATTTTAGATTTCAGTAGCTATTTTAGAAATATACTCTCTAGTTATTTTTATAACTTAATATGAAGTAACTTTTATATCTTTAAAGGTATTAAAATTCCTTTTGTAGCATTATTATTAAAATTGTGTGAAACATCTCAGTGTTAATGACTTTTATCATTTGTTTGAAATAGGGTTTCTCAACATGTGATTTATAATTCACCTGCATTGGAGTCACCTGGGATATTTATTAAAATTCAGAGTCCAGGGTCTTAACCCAAATCTGCTGAAGGTGACTCTGAAGACTAGTGTTCAGAAATCTGCACTTTACATCTGGTTTCCAGCTGACTGTGCAAGCTGCAGGTTATGCAGCATTGTTTCAGTGTGGGAGGACGGGGCCGCGGTTACTGTGTCCAGGGAGATGAGCAAGGACGTAAAGGGCACGACACACTGTGACATTTGGCTCTCCTGGAGGTAACAGAGGTTGAAGGTGGGCAGCATCATGAGTTAACTGCATTCTTTTGAGTTACTTTTATAAAATCTTTTAGAGAGTTAATCCCGCTGTCAAGAAAGATAGTGTGTCTGTGTTAGTTGCTCAGGGTGTCCAACTCTTTGCGACCCCTCGGACTGTATAGCCCACCAGGCTCCTCCATCCATGGGATTACCCAGGCAGGAACATTGGAGTGGGTTGCCATTCCCTTCTCCAGTCAAGAAAGACAGGTGAGGCTAAATGCATATAAGACTGCATTCTTATATAAGATTATGTGGAAGGGTATTTATTCCTCACTATTCTGGAATTAGTGAGGAAAACTCAGCAGTGGCCGCCACAGGACTGGAAAAGGTCAGTTTTCATTCCAATCCCAAAGAAAGGCAATGCCAAAGAATGCTCAAACTACCGCACAATTGCACTCATCTCACACACTAGTAATGCTCAAAATTCTCCAAGCCAGGCTTCAGCAATACGTGAACCGTGAACTTCCAGATGTTCAAGCTGGTTTTAGAAAAGGCAGAGGAACCAGAGATCAAATTGCCAACATCTGCTGGATCATCGAAGAAGCAAGAGAGTTCCAGAAAAACATCTATTTCTGCTTTATTGACTATGCCAAAAGCCGTTGACTGTGTGGATCACAAAAAACTGTGGAAAATTCTGAAAGAGATGGGAATACCAGATCATCTGACCTGCCTCTTGAGAAATGTGTATGCAGGTCAGGAAGCAACAGTTAGAACTGGACATGAAACAACAGACTGGTTCCAAATAGGAAAAGGGTATGTCAAGGCTGTATATTGTCACCCTGCTTATTTAACTTATATGCAGAGTGCATCATGAGAAACTCTAGGCTGGATGAAGCACAAGCTGGAATCAAGATTGCCGGGAGAAATATCAATAACCTCAGATATGCAGATGACACCACCCTTATGGCAGAAAGTGAAGAGGAACTCAAAAGCCTCTGGATGAAAGTGAAAGTGGAGAGTGAAAAAGTTGGCTTAAAGCTCAACATTCAGAACACGAAGATCATGGCATCTGTTCCCATCACTTCATGGGAAATAGACGGGGAAACAGTGGAAACAGTGTCAGACTTTATTTTTCTGGGCTCCAAAAATCACTGCAGATGGTGACTGCAGCCATGAAATTAAAAGATGTTTACTCCTTGGAAGGAAAGTTGTGACCAACCTAGATAGCATATTCAAAAGCAGAGACATTACTTTGTCAACAAAGGTCCATCTAGTCAAGGCTATGGTTTTTCCTGTGGTCATGTATGGATGTGAGAGTTGGACTATAAAGAAAGCTGAGCGCCGAAGAATTGATGCTTTTGAACTGTGGTGTTGGAGAAGGCTCTTGAGAGTCCCTTGGACTGCAAGGAGATCCAACCAGTCCATTCTAAAGGAGATCAGTCCTGGGTGTTCTTTGGACAGACTGATGGTAAAGCTGAAACTTCAATACTTTGGCCACCTCATGCAAAGAGTTGATTCAGTGGAAAAGCCTCTGATGCTGGGAGGGATTGAGGGCAGGAGGAGAAGGGGACAACAGAGGATGAGATGGCTGGATGGCATCACCAACTCGATGGACAAGAATTTGGGTGAACTCCGGGAGTTGGTGATGGACAGGGAGGCCTGGTGTGCTGCCGTTCATGGGGTCGCAAAGAGTCGGACACGACTGAGTGACTGACCTGAACTGATTCTGGAATTAACAATTCCAAACTTTTTGTTTATAAATGACAATATACAAACAATCACTATTTTCCTATTATGATTCATATGACAATTAGCATATACAGAAAGAACCTCAATTGCAAATCCATTGGTAACTGTAAATGCCATCAGTGTCCTAATATAATAGAAAACATTCTTGAAGCAGTTAGTTCAAGGCCAGTGCACTCTTACAGAGTCCATTTTGTAGCAGTTTATACTGACTTGAGTATATTTGCAATTCTTAGTTATTTGCTTTCTGTATAAATAAAAATAGAATCATGGTAGTCAGGTTAGTTAAATAACCCAAAATGTGGCTCAACACAAAAAAGATATTTTTCATGCATGTTACAGCCAATGCGGTTTGTCAGAGATAGATTGGAGCTTTGCATCATGCAGGAATCCAAGCCTTTTTTGGTGGGTTGTTCTGATATCTTTTAAGGTCTTTCAGCCTTCTAACCAAGTGGTGAGAAAGTGTGAAGTTCCCCAGGCTCTTTTTTTGTAATTAAATTAATTTGACTGCACCAGATTTTAGTTGTGGCACTCAGTATCTTTAGTTGAAGGATGTGGGATCTAGTTCCCTGACCAGGGGTTAAACCCAGGCCCCCTGCCTTGGGAGTGCAAGTCTTAGCTACTGGATCATCAGGGAAGTCTCTACCCATGCTCTTAATTATCTCACTGGAGGTGACGCAAGTCATCTCCTTCCCTACATTCCACTAGTGAGAACTAGTCACACAATCCTACGGAGCTGCAAAAGCTGCAAAGCATCTGAGAACTGTGGTCTGATACTTTATCAAGAAAGAAAAGAATACAGCCAGACTATTCTAGACCATGCATATCAAAGATATATCCTAGGGAGTAGGAGATGCTTAGATAGATAGACTCACATACTATAGATATTAATATTTCCCAACTTATATTTATCTCTTACAGTCACTGAGGGCAGCTGCCTTTGTGTTTGATGGCATTTCAATAAGAAATGTATTTTACATAATGACATGATACCAGCACATATATACCAATGTGAAAATTTCATACTTGTTGTTAAGGATACAATAATTACTTTTACTATATATGGTGCTTTGGCTCCATCCCTTCATTCTTTCTGGAATTATTTCTCCACTGATCTCCAGTAGCATATTGGGCACCTTCTGGGGAGTTTCTCTTTCAGTATCCTATCATTTTGCCTTTTCATACTGTTCATGGGGTTCTCAAGGCAAGAATACTGAAGTGGTTTGCCATTCCCTTCTCCAGTGGGCCACATTCTGTCAGATCTCTCCACCATGACCTGCCCATCTTGGGTTGCCCCACGGGCATGGCTTAGTTTCACTGAGTTAGACAAGGTTATGGTCCTAGTGTGATTAGATTGACTAGTTTTCTGTGAGTATGGTTTCAGTGTGTCTGCCCTCTGATGCCCTCTTGCAACACCTACTGTCTTACTTGGCTTTCTCTTACCTTGGGCGTAGGTAGCTCTTCACGGCTGCTCCAGCAAAGCGAAGCCAATGCTCCTTACCTTGGAAGAGGGGTATCTCCTTATCACTGCCCTTCCTGACCTTCAACATGGGATAGCTCCTCTAGGCCCTCCTGTGCCTGCTCAGCCACGGTGTGGGGTTGGTCCTCCCGGCCGCCGCCCCTGGCCTCTGGCTTAAGGGCGTGGGGTATCTCCTCCCGGCTGCTGCCCTTGACCTCGGACATGGGGTAACTCCTCTCGTCGCTGCCCCTGACCTCGGATGCTGGGGATCTCCTCTCGGCTGCCCCCCCTGGCCTCAGGCGTGGGGTTGCTCCTCCCGGCCAACACCCCTGGCCTCAGGCGGGGGGCGTGGGGTTGCTCCTCCCACCCACTGCCCCTGGCCTCGGGCTTAAGGGCGTGGGGTATCTCCTCTCGGCCACCGCCCCTGACCTCGGACGTGGGGTAGCTCCTCTCAGCCATTCCTGCGCCGTCGCAGTCTGGCACTCTCGGCCGCTGCCCCTGACCTCGAACGCGGGGTAACTCCTCTCGTCACTGTCCCTGACCTCGGACGCTGGGGATCTCCTCTCGGCTGCCCCCCCTGGTCTTGGGCGTGGGGGCATGGGGTAGCTCCTCCCGCCCGCCGCCCCTGGCCTTGGGCTTAAGGGCGTGGGGTATCTCCTCTCGGCCGACCCCCCCCAGGCCCCCCCCCACCCCACCGACCTTGGACGTGGGGTAGCTCCTCTCAGCCATTCCTGCACTGTCGCAGTCTGGGACTCTTGGCAGCTGCCCCTGACCTCAGACCTGGGGTAATCGTGACTTGTGATAGAAGCAAGGTCCGATGCTGTAAAGAGCAATATTGCATAGGAACCTGGAATGTCAGGTCCATGAATCAAGGCAAATTGGAAGTGGTCAAACAAGAGATGGCAAGAATGAATGTCAACATTCTAGGAATCAGCGAACTCAAATGGACTGGAATGGGTGAATTTAACTCAGATGATCATTATATCTACTACTGCGGGCAGGAATCCCTCAGAAGAAATGGAGTAGCCATCATGGTTAACAAAAGAGTCTGAAATGCAGTACTTGGATGCAGTCTCAAAAATGACAGAATGATCTCTGTTCGTTTCCAAGGCAAACCATTCAATATCACGGTAATCCAAGTCTATGCCCCAACCAGTAACGCTGAAGAAGCTGAAGTTGAACGGTTCTACGAAGACCTACAAGACCTTTTAGAACTAACACCCCCAAAAGATGTCCTTTTCATTATAGGGAACTGGAATGCAAAAGTAGGAAGTCAAGAAACACCTGGAGTAACAGGCAAATTTGGCCTTGGAATACAGAATGAAGCAGGGAAAGACTAATAGAGTTTTGCCAAGAAAATGCACTGGTCATAGCAAACACCTTGTTCCAACAACACAAAAGAAGACTCTATACATGGACATCACCAGATGGTCAACACCGAAATCAGATTGATTATATTCTTTGCAGCCATAGATGGAGAAGCTCTATACAGTCAACAAACACAAGACCAGGAGCTGACTGTGGCTCAGACCATGAACTTCTTATTGCCAAATTCAGACTTAAATTGAAGAAAGTAGGGAAAACCACTAGACCATTCAGGTATGATCTAAATCAAATCCCTTATGATTATACAGTGAAAGTGAGAAATAGTTTTAAGGGCCTAGATCTGATAGATAGAGTGCCTGATGAGCTATGAAATGAGGTTCGTGACATTGTACAGGAGACAGGGATCAAGACCATCCCCATGGAAAAGAAATGCAAAAAAGCATGCAAAAAAAATGCAAAAAAGGCTGTCTGGGGAGGCCTTACAAATAGCTGTGAAGAGAGGAGAGGCGAAAAGCAAAGGAGAAAAGGAAAGATATAAACATCTGAATGCAGAGTTCCAAAGAATAGCAAGAAGAGATAAGAAAGCCTTCTTCAGCGATCAATGCAAAGAAATAGAGGAAAACAACAGAATGGGAAAGACTAGAGATCTCTTCAAGAAAATCAGAGATACCAAAGGAACACTTCATGCAAAGATGGGCTCGATAAAGGACAGAAATGGTATGGACCTAACAGAACAGAAGATATTAAGAAGAGATGGCAAGAATACACAGAAGAACTGTACAAAAAAGATCTTCACGACCAAGATAATCACGATGGTGTGATCACTGACCTAGAGCCAGACATCCTGGAATGTGAAGTCAAGTGGGCCTTAGAAAGCATCACTACGAACAAAGCTAGTGGAGGTGATGGAATTCCAGTTGAGCTATTTCAAATCCTAAAAGATGATGCTCTTAAAGAGCTGCATTCAATATGCCAGCAAATTTGGAAAAATCAGCAGTGGTCCCAGGACTGGAAAAGGTCAGTGTTCATTCCAATCCCAAAGAAAGGCAATGCCAAAGAATGCTCAAACTACCGCACAATTGCACTCATCTCACACGCTAGTAAAGTAATGCTTAAAATTCTCCAAGCCAGGCTCCAGCAATATGTGAACCGTGAACTTCCTGATGTTCAAGCTGGTTTTAGAAAAGGCAGAGGAACCAGAGATCAAATTGCCAACATCTGCTGGATCATGGAAAAAGCAAGAGAGTTCCAGAAAAACATCTATTTCTGCTTTATTGACTATGCCAAAGCCTTTGACTGTGTGGATCACAATGAACTGTGGAAAATTCTGAAAGAGATGGGGATACCAGACCACCTGATCTGCCTCTTGAGAAATGTGTATGCAGGTCAGGAAGCAACAGTTAGAACTGGACATGGAACAACAGACTGGTTCCAAATAGGAAAAGGAATTCGTCTAAGGCTGTATATTGTCACCCTGCTTATTTAACTTATATGCAGAGTATATCATGAGAAATCCTGGACTGGAAGAAACACAAACTGGAATCAAGGTTGCCGGGAGAAATGTCAATAACCTCAGATATGCAGATGACACCACTCTTATGGTAGAAAGTGAAAAGGGACTAAAAAGCCTCAGGATGAAAGTGAAAGTGGAGAGTGAAAAAGTTGGCTTAAAGCTCAACATTCAGAACACGAAGATCATGGCCTCTGGTCCCATCACTTTATGGGAAATAGATGGGGAAACAGTGTCAGACTTTATTTTTCTGGGCTCCAAAATCACTACAAATGGTACTGCAGCCATGAAATTAAAAGATGCTTACTCCTTGGAAGGAAAGTTATGACCAACCTAGATAGCATATTCAAAGGCAGAGACATTACTTTGTCAACAAAGGTTCGTCTAGTCAAGGCTATGGTTTTTCCAGTGGTCATGTATGGATGTGAGAGTTGGACTGGGAAGAAGGCTGAGCACTGAAGAATTGATGCTTTTGAACTGTGGTGTTGGGGAAGACTCTTGAGAGTCCCTTGGACTGCAAAGGAGATCCAACCAGTCCATTCTGAAGGAGATCAGCCCTGGGATTTCTTTGGAAGGAATGATGCTGAAGCTGAAACTCCAGTACTTTGGCCACCTCATGCGAAGGGTTGACTCATTGGAAAAGACTCTGATGCTGGGAGGGACTGGGGGCAAGAGGGGAAGGGGACGGCAGAGGATGAGATGGCTGGATGGCATCACTGACTCGATGGACATGAGTCTGAGAGAACTCCAGGAGTTGGTGATGGACAGGGAGGCCTGGCGTGCTGCCGTTCATGGGGTTGCAAAGAGTCGGACATGACTGAGCGACTCATCTGATCTGATCTGATCTGATATATGGTACACTCTGGTATTTTCTGTACTGTTTTCTACTCTGTTCTATTTTGTTTCTGTAGTCTTGCCTGCCTAAACCCAAGGCTCTTCTGTAGTCTTGCTGCTGCTGCTGCTGCTGCGTCATTTCAGTTGTGTCCGACTCTATGTGACCCCGTAGATGGCAGCCCACCAGGCTCCCCCGTCCCTGGGATTCTCTAGGTAAGAACACTGGAGTGGGTTGCCATTTCCTTCTCCAATTCAGGAAAGTGAAAAGTGAAAGTGAAGTCACTCAGTCGTGTCTGACTCCTAGCGACCCCATGGACTGCAGCCCACCAGGCTCCTCCATCCATGGGGTTTTCCAGGCAAGAGTATTGGAGTTGGGTGCCGTTGCGTTCTCTGTCTGTAGTCTTAGGAGGCTCCATTCCATCTCAGCAGTCTCTGGTCCTGAGGGGAGACTTCCAAGGGGAGTTTGTGTCTGGGTTTCCTGTTGTTGAGTTGTTCAGTCACTCAGTCATGTCCGACTCTTTGTGACCCCATGGACTGCAGCGTGCCAGGCCTCCCTGTCCCTCACCATCTCTCAGAGTTTGCCCAAGTTCATGACCGTTGAATCAGTGATACCATCCAACCATCTCATCCTCTGTCATCTTCTCTTCCTGCCTTCAGTCTTTCCCAGCATCAGGGTCTTTTCTTGGCATGTAGGTTATTCTTGCTGTGGTCCTTTGGGCACGCAAAGGCTTGGCATTATCACTTGTGTGCTTTCTTCCTCTCCTATAGTGAGAGTTGTCAAATACAGGCATACATTATTCTGTTGCTCTTCACTGTATTATACTTGGAAGTTATTTTGTTTTTTAACAAAATGAAGGTTTGTGGTAACCCTACATTGAGCAAGTCTATCAGTGTTGTTTTTCCAACAGCATTTGTTCGCTTCATGTCTCCATGTCTTGTTTTGGTAAGATTTTAGTATTTCAAAGTTTTTCACCATTATTGTATTTGTTATAGTGATCTGTGGTCAGTGATCTTTGATGTTCTATTGTAGTTGTTCTTGGGTGCTGTGAACCATGCCCATATTAGGCAATGAACTTAATTGATAAATGTGTGTTTTTACTTCTCCATTGACCAGCTGATTCCTTTTCTGTTTCTCTCTCCCTGATCCTCCCTATTCCCTGAGACACAACAATACTGAAATTAGGCCAATTAATAATATTACAATGGCTTCTAAGTGTTCAAGTGAAAGGAGTCACATGTCTCTTCACTTTAAGTCAAAAGCTAGAAATGATTAAGCTTAGTGAGGAAGGCATGTGGAAAACTGAGATAGACTAAAAACTAGGTCTCTTGTGTCAAACAGCCAAGCTGTTAATGTGAAGGAGAGGTTCTTGAAAGCAATTAAATTTGCTATTCCAGTGAACACACAAAGGATGTTGATATGGAGAAAGTTTTAATGTTCTGGATAGCAGATCAAACCAGGCACAACATTCCCTTAAGCCAAAGCCTAATCCAGAGCAAGGCCCTAACTCTCAATTCTATGAAGGCTGAAAGAGGTGAGGAAGCTTCAGAAAAAAAGTTGGAAGTTAGCAAGGGTTGGTTCATAAGGTTTAAGGAAAAAAGCCACCTTCATAACATAAAAATACAGAGTGAAGCAGCAAGAGCTGATGTAGAAGCTGCAGCAAGTTATCCAGAAGATTTAGCTGAGATAATTAATGATGGTGACTGTACTAAACAACAGATATTCGATGTGGATGGAACAGCCTTCTATTGGGAGAAGATGCATTCTAGCACTTACATAGCTGGAGAGGAGAAGTCAATGTCTGGCACCAGAGCTTCAAAGGATAGGCTGGCTCTCTTGTTTAGGGGATCATGCAGGTAATGACTTGAGGTTGAAGCTCATTTCTCATTCCAAAGATCCTATGGCTCTTCAGGATTATGCTCCATCTACCCTGCCTGTGCTCTCATAAATGCAACAGTGAAGCTTAGTTGACAGTGTATCTGTTTACAACATGATCTACTGAATATTTTAAGCCCACTGTTGAGACAAAATACTTAGGAAATAAGATTCCTTTCAAAATATCACTGCTCATTGATAATGCACCTGGTCCCCCATGAGCCCTGACAGAGATGCACAGGAGATTAATGTTGTTTTCTTGCCTGCTAACACAACATCCATTCTGCAGCCCATGGGTCAAGGAGTAATTTCAACAGAGTCTTTTTACTAGGAAACACATCTTATAAGGTTATAGCTGTCATAGAGAGTGATTCCTCTAATGGATCTGGGCAAAGTAAATCAAAAAGCTTTTGGAAATGACTCACTATTCTAAATGTCATTAAGAAGCTTTGTGATTCAAGGGAAGAGGTAAAATTTCAACATTAACAGTTGTTTGCAAGAAGTTGAATCCAACCCTCATGGATGACTTTGCGGGGGGGCGGGGGGGGGGGAGGGGGGTTCAAGACGGTGGAGGAAGAAACTGCAGATGTGGTGGAAATAGAAAGAGAACTAGAATTTAAAGTGAAGCCTGAAGATATGACTGAGTTGCTAAAATCTCATAATAAAACTTTAATGGATGAGAAGTTGTTTCTTATGAATGTGTAAAGCAGTTGGCTTCTTGAAATGAAATCTACAGGTGATGATACTGTGAAAGCTGTTGAAATAACAAGAAAAGCTTTGAAATATTATATAAACTTAGTTGATAAAGTGGCAGCAGGGCTGAAGCTGATTGACTCCAATTTTGAAAGAAGTCCTGTTGTGGGTAAAGTGCTGTCAAACAGCATCACATGCTACAGAGGACAATCATTCATGAAAGGGAGAACCTTATTTTAAGAAGTTTCCAGAGTCACCCCAACCTTTAGCAACCACCACTCTGATCAGTTAGTAGCCAACAACATCCAGGCAAGACTCCTCCACCAGGAAGAAGATATGACTCACTGAAGTTTCACATGATAATTAGCATTTTTAAGCAATAAATTATTTTAAATTAAGGTGTGTACAGTATTATTTTAGACATGATACTGCTGCTGCTGCTGCTAAGTCGCTCAGTTGTGTCCGACTCTGTGCGACCCCAAAGACGGCAGCCCACCAGGCTCTGCCGTCCCTGGGATTCTCCAGGCAAGAACACTGGAGTGGGTTGCCATTTCCTTCTCCAGTGCATGAAAGTGAAAAGTGCAAGGGAAGTCACTCAGTCGTGTCCGACTCTTAGCAACCCCATGGACTGCAGCGTTACCAGGCTCCTCCATCCATGGGATTTTCCAGGCAAGAGTACTGGAGTGGGGTGCCATTGCCTTCTCCGAGACATGATACTATTATACCCTTAATAGACTACTATATAACTTTCATATACACTGGGAAACAAATTCTGTGTGACTCACTTTATTGCGGTGGTCTGTAACTGGTACTGTAAGGCATGTTATAAATTTAGTTACAATTTAAGTTTTCTGAGGGTCTTTTATCTATTTTTAAAAATGAGTGTTTTCAGGTTTCATCTTATATATTTACCAAAGGACTTTCTGAACAGAGCCCCTTCCCAAACTAGAGCCTTGGCTAATTCAAGTGCCATCTAGTGGCCAAACTAGTAAAAACTAGTTAAAATGCTAGAGAAATTGACTTTCATCTTACCAGCTTAAAAGGACTAGGTCTAGGACATAAATATTACAAGTTACTGTAAATTTTGCTGGGACTGATCCAAGCTATGCTGAAGTTACTTCGGGATCAATATTTCTGATTTCTCCATCTCTGAAGCAGACAGCTGGGATAGAACTTGAACCACAAAGTCACTGTGCTATGTAGAAGGTATTTTCCTGAGGGCACTTATCAAGGGGTCATAGAGTATTTGATATTCATTTATTTATTTTTCAGTCATTCATTCAGCATCAAATATTATATATACACATACACACACAGAGCTAGGTTTAAGGTACTGTGTTAGGGAATAAAAGATGAACCAGACTGGGTGTTATATTTTTTTAAAGGCTTGTTGTTCAATAGGGAAAATATACATCCATGACTTCAATGAAGCTAGTTTTATAAGATTTAGAAAGGTGAATCTGACATGGTCCTAAGCTTAAAGAACACATGGACAGCAGAGGATGTAGGAAACTCCCAGCACTGCTCTAGGCTCAGTCTTGGGGGAGATAAGACATGCACTCCAGAACAGAAAGTGGTATCAGATGGCGGCTGAACTAAGTGGGTCTATCTGCAAGTGCTACCAGGAGACAGAAGGCTGCTCTCTCAGCTCATCGCTCCCTGTCTTCCCTACAGAGCTCTTGCACGTTTTGGAACCTGTAAACAATGGTTAGTACAGAAACTAAAAATGAAAGTGGAAGTTGCTCAGTTGTGTCCGACTCTTTGTGACCCTGTGGACTCTCTTCTCCAGGCCACAATACTGGAGTGGGTAGCTGTTCCCTTCTCCAGGGGATCTTCCCAACCCAGTGGTCGAAACCAGGTCTCCTGCATTGCAGGTGGATTCTATACCAGCTGAGCCACCAGGGAGGTGTTTTTCACATCTATGGTTATCAACTGCAAAATAGCTTTACAAAAATAAATAAATTAGTTGAGCCTATTGCTGTAGTTGGCATTAAGTCAGCTAATTTGTCTTAAAACTTTTATATAGATTTAAGCTAGCTTATGTAATTAATACATCCCAATGAGAATTTTCTAGTGGCTATTTTGTGGTTAATTTTGATGACTGAAAAAAAAAGAGACCACAAAAAAATCACACAAAGAAAAGTTGTATTTGAATTTAGCTTTGGTGTAATCTCTAGTAATCTCCCAAGTCCCATCACTTCAGCAGCATTGAATTCTGTAGTGTTTTCCAGCTCCCTCCTCCACCATTTTCCTCCTTCAGGGTCATGAGTGATTAATTTACTGACTAAATCTCAAACTGATATTTAACATTCAGAGACAGATTTCACTTGAATGGTTTAAATTTGAGGAGTTTTTCAGTGCTCAGCTGGATTGTTGTTCTGAGTGCTGAGATGGGAGAGGGAACTTAAAAAGTAATTTATAAAGCAGGTGATATACATGACTTTCATATTACCTACTTAAAGTCTGCAAGGTGAAAATTGATCTTCAGAAAAATTCCCAAATCACTACTTAGTTAAAATTTCTAACTCAGCACCCCAGATTGTAATGTATTGGTATACATCTACGTGATTTAATTCTGTCTTTAAAAATAGATAATGAGAAAACACTTTTGAGTGATTTGTGCTACAATAAAATGTGGTTTAATATATATTGATAAAATATTAATTAAAATTAAAATTAATAAAATATTAATATCAATAAAATAATATTTTTGTATTGCTTAGACATGCCAATAACTTTTGACATGTAGGCAACGTTTAGTTAAGACGCATTTTTGTAGTGGGATGAGTAGTATTAGTTAATGTGAACAGGCCTTATGCAAATCTCATGTGCCTAATATAATTTTTGTGAGTCTTATGATTAGAGAAGAAGAAGCTTTGAGTTACGAGTCATTATTTCTGAGATAACTGCTGAGAAATAACTATGATGCTGCTGCTAAGTCGCTTCAGTTGTGTCCGACTCTGTGCGACCCCATAGATGGCAGCCCACCAGGCTCCACTCCAGGCAAGAACACTGGAGTGGGTTGCCATTTCCTTCTCCAACTCGTGAAAGTGAAAAGTGAAAGTGAAGTCGCTCAGTCGTGTCCGACTCTTCGTGACCCCATGGACTGCAGCCCACCAGGCTCCTCCGTCCGTGGGATTTTCCAGGCAAGAGTACTGGAGTAGGGTGCCATTGCCTTCTCCGAGAAAGAACTATAGCCACTCCTTTTTGTTTTGGGCAAAGGAGACTGCTCACAGATGCTCCTGCTAGACACAGCATTGGTCACAGCAACTCTACTCTGGCAGTGAATATTATTTTCATGATTCTCTGACTTCTTTTTTGCCAATCAAATATAAACTTGGATATAAGTGTTCTTTGTTAATGATTACAGAGGCAACAACCTGACATAGACTAGCAAGCCAATAGGTAAGGTTTAGACTTAACTTCCTTTAGTGAAGATGCTCCATTCATTCATTCACTCATTTACTCATTCATTTTTCCAACAAATATTTATTAAGTACCCACTATGAGGTGGTGCCTTTGAACCGTGGTGCTGGAGGCACCACATCGAAAGAATTGATGTCTACAAACTCTAGTGTTAGGGAAGACTCCTGAAAGTCCCTCGGACAGCAAGGAGATCAAACCAGTCAATCTTAAGGGAAATCAACCCTGAGTACTCGTTAGACGGGCTGATGCTGAAGCTGACGCTCCAGTATTTTGGTCATCTGATGTGAGCAACCGACTCTTTGGAAAAGCCCCTGATACTGGGAAAGATTGAGGGCAGGAGAAGGGAGTGACAGAGGATAAGACAGTTGGATGGTATCACTGATGTAATGAATATGAACTTGGGCAAACTCTGGGAGATGAGAGACAGGGAAGCCTGTCATGCTGCAGCCCATGGGGTCGCAGAGTCAGACACGACTGGGCGACTAAACAACAACAAAACAGTATGAGATTGTGAAGGACAGGGAAGCCTGGCCATGGGGTTGCAAAGAACTGGACATGACTTAGCGACTGAACAATAACAACGATGTACCAGGTACTGTTTAGGGGCTGGGGTTTCAGCAGTGCACAAGACAGGCCACCATTTTGGCCCATAGGCTCAAACTTACATTCTAGTGAATGGATATAGACAAAGAACGAAACAAATAATTAAAACATAGTATGCAAATGATAATAACTTGTATGGAGAAAAATGAAACATGAATGGGCTAAGGGAGTTCCTGGATGAAGAAAGGGAATTCCACTCTAAATCAGATGGTCAGAGAAGACTTCACTGAGAAGAAAGACGAAGCAAAGGAGTGAGCCATGTAAATATATCCAAGAGAAGAGCATTCTAGGCAGAAGAAACAACAAATGCTGTGGCCCTGAGGTAGGAGAGTGCTTGATTGTATCAGCTGAACAGCAAGGAGGCTGATGAGGCAGGAACAGTAATGGAGGGGAGAAGATACGGCTTAAGTCAGAGAGGTAGTGGGGCCAGATCATGCAGGGCTTTGTGAGCCACCGTGAGGACTCTGGTGTTTTCTGTGAGGGGGAAGGGGAAGCACTGGAGGGTGTTGAGCAGAGAGCACTGTTTGATTTGTTTTAAAAGAATCGTTATGACTGATTCTCATTGTTGCACGGCAGAAACCAATACAACTTCATTGTAATTATTACCCAATTAGAAAATAAAAAAAGAACCACTATGACTCCTTCACTGAAATAGGAAGCAAGGTCATCAGCTGAGAGTGTGGAGAAAGGAGAGGGAGCTGGTAGAGATGATGATGCAGTCGCCTAGGAGAGTGGGACAATGATTTAATGGGGGAAATTATGTGAGTACCAGGCAGCACGGAAGGCCCACTTAGAACTAGTGGCCATAATTTAAAGTGAGACCAGTCAGCTGTGTGGAGCAGGTAGAGTAGGATTTAATGAGGGCTGAGGCTTTGCCAAGTGACTTAGAGAAGGAAGGGTGGGAAAAGAGAGTCGAGTGTCACTCAGGGGAATGATTTAGTGATTGGCTCTGGAGTTGATGCTGAGTAAGTAGAGAAGTGGGACTTCCCTAGTGACTGAGACGGTAAAGTGTCTGTCTACAATGTGGGAGACCTGGCTTCGATCCCTGGGTCGGAAAGATTCCCTGGAGAAAGAAACGGCAACCCACTCCAGTACTCTTGCCTAGAAAATCCCATGGTGGAGGAACTTGGTGCAGGCTACCGTCCACGGGGTCGCAAAGAGTTGGGCACGACTGAGTGACTTCACTTCAAGTGAGTACATGAGGGGCAGGGACAGTGAAGAGGTAGGTGTCATGTTGGATGTGTGACAGAGTGAGCTGGTCAGAGAGTGATACGCTTGAAGTTAAGATCATGGGACAAAACTGGTTTCAAATAGGGTGTGGTAAGAAAATTATCTTTCTCAAATGAAGTATAAAAATGCCACAGACGAATGTTCATTATATTTGAATCCCTTTGAATCATGCCATTCTTTCTAGATCCCCCTCTCCTCCCTCAATATTTGAGTTTTTAGAATACCAGCAGAAGATAGTATAGCAGAAGTCCAGTGGCTGACTTAGAGGATTAGGTACTCAGTTTGTAGATTTCATTAAGAAAGAAAAATTATGATCTAGCAGAATCAATTTTCCCAAGATTATTTGTTTTATTCTAGCTTAAAGCTAAAAGAAACACTGATCTCACTATTTCTGAACACTGAGATCAAGAACAAAATATTCCTTGTTCAGTTGGAAATATTCAGCAAACAGATGAAATCACATTTACATTATCCATTGTCCCAAGCACTAGCTGTAGAGTAGGAAAAAACTTGTGAATGCTAGCACAGTCATGGTTACAGTAAAATAGAAACTGAAGGATTACCCAATACATACTTATCGTTGGAATGCACATCTTATTTACAAAAGCATGCTGTTTTTGTGTTGACTTTTGAAGAGAGGCTATTAGACTCTAAGCACATAAAACTTGAAAGAAGTATAAATGTAAGTTATTTAGAGCTTCTTAAGTACAGATTAAAATGCCAACATTTGGAATTTCATAACTTACAAGTGGTAGTTAGGCTGCTTGATTCGAAATTGCATCAGGATGTGTAAGGATCCTTTAAATTAAATTGGAGTGAGGATTTGAAAACATCTGCTTTTTATGTTGTTGTTACTTTCCATAAGCCTTTCTAGGTATCAGTTCAGTTCAGTTCAGTTGCTCAGTCGTGTCCGACTCTTTGCGACCCCATGAACTACAGCATGCCAAGCCTCCCTGTCCATCACCAGCTCCTGGAGTTCACTCAGACTCACGTCCATCGAGTCAGTGATGCCATCCAGCCATCTCATCATCTGTTGTCCCCTTCTCCTTCTGCCCCCAAGCCTTCCCAGCATCAGAGTCTTTTCCAATGAGTCAACTCTTCACATGAGGTGGCCAAAGTATTGGAGTTTCAGCTTCAGCATCAGTCCTTCCAAAGAAATCCCAGGGCTGATCTCCTTCAGAATGGACTGGTTGGATCTCCTTGCAGTCCAAGGGACTCTCAAGAGTCTTCTCCAACACCACAGTTCAAAAGCATCAATTCTTCAGTGCTCAGCCTTCTTCACAGTCCAACTCTCACATCCATACATGACCACTGGAAAAACCATAGCCTTGACTAGACGGACCTTTGTTGGCAAAGTAATGTCTCTGCTTTTGAATATGCTATCTAGGTTGGTCATAACTTTCCTTCCAAGGAGTAAGCGTCTTTTAATTTCATGGCTGCAGTCACCATCTGCAGTGATTTTGGAGCCTCCCAAAATAAAGTCTAACACTGTTTCCACTGTTTCCCCATCTGTTTCCCTAGGTATATGCTGCTGCTGCTGCCAAGTCACTTCAGTCGTGTCCAACTCTGTGCGACCCCAGAGACAGCAGCCCACCAGGCTCCCCCCTCCCTGGGATTCTCCAGGCAAGAACACTGGAGTGGGTTGCCATTTCCTTCTCCAATGCATGAAAGTGAAAAGTGAAAGTGAAGTCGCTCAATCGAGTCCGACTCTTAGCGACCCCGTGGACTGCAGCCCACCAGGCTCCTCCATCCATGGGACTCTCCAGGCAAGAGTACTGGAGTGGGGTACCATTGCCTTCTCCGCCCTAGGTATATAGATAATGTTAAAAAAAAAAAGGGACACTTTAAGCTCTGTGGGTGATTAAATATCTGGGGTAATTAGCTATGCAATTATTTTGAAGAAGTAAATTGAAAGTGACTTAAATACAAACTTTTAAAAAGGAAGGGTAAGCCCACAAGAAATACAGGTGGTGGTGTTTTATCTTTATGCCCTGTTGCTTTGCCTCAATGCAGTATTAAGTATTACTATTAGCAGTGAAGTATCAGAGAGGCAATGGCAACCCACTCCAGTACTCTTGCCTGGAAAATGCAATGGACAGAGGAGCCTGGTAGGCTGCAGTCCATGCAGTCGCTAAGAGTCGGATACGACTGAGCGACTTCACTTTCACTTTTCACTTTTATGCATTGGAGAAGGAAATGGCAACCCACTCCAGTGTTCTTGCCTGGAGAATCCCAGGGATGGGGGAGCCTGGTGGGCTGCTCTCTATGGGGTTGCATGAGTCAGACACAACTGAAGTGACTTAGCAACATGTTATTTTTAAGATAAATTAAGGTCATATAAAAACACTGGGAAATAGATGGGGAAACAGTGGAAACAGTGTCAGACTTTATTTTTTGGGCTCCAAAATCACTGCAGATGGTGACTGCAGCCATGAAATTAAAAGACGCTTACTCCTTGGAAGGAAAGTTATGACCAACCTAGAGAGCATATTCAAAAGCAGAGACATTACTTTGCCAACAAAGGTTCGTCTAGTGGAGGCTATGGTTTTTCCAGTGGTCATGTATGGATGTGAGAGTTGGACTGTGAAGAAGGCTGAATGCTGAAGAATTGATGCTTTTGAACTGTGGTGTTGGAGAAGACTCTTGAGAGTCCCTTGGACTGCAAGGAGATCCAACCAGTCCATTCTGAAGGAGATCAGCCTTGGGATTTCTTTGGAAGGACTGATGCTGAAGCTGAAACTCCAATACTTTGGCCACCTCATGTGAAGGACTTATTGGAAAAGACTCTGATGCTGGGAGGGATTGGGGGCAGAAGGAGAAGGGGACAACAGAGGATGAGATGGCTGGATGGCATCACTCACTCAATGGACGTGAGTTTGGGTGAACTCCGGGAGTTGGTGATGGACAGGGAGGCCTGGCGTGCTGCGATTCATGGGATCGCAGAGTCGGACATGACTGAGGGACTGAACTGAACTGAACTGAACTGAAAAACACATTTGGATATTGTAAAAATTACAGATCTTGGTGTCCTGGGTTTCCCCTCACCTTTGCTTAAATGCTGGAGGGGTTTACATGACTTTCATTTTCAATTAGTCAGACACGACTGAAGCGACTTAGCAGCAGCAGAGCTTTAATCAAGTTAAGAGTACAAGATGCTTTGTAAAGAGCTGAAGTAGGTCCTAACAAAGTAGGGTAATCAACCCATTAATTGAAAATATTTGTCTAAGCAAAAGTCAGAAGGAGAGTAGTTTGTTACTAAAATGCCAATCTTAGCTACATTTGGAAACAAGAATAGGAAATGGCAATCCACTCCAGTATTCTTAATCCTGTGGACAGAGAGCCTGGTGCCTGCAGTCCATGGAGGTGCAGAGTCAGACGTGACTGAGTGACTGAGCAGCGCAAGCACAGTAAACCAGTCATCCAGTGACATGAGAGCCCCTCAATGTAAAAGCTCCAAAATCTTTCAGTTACTGCATAGTTTTAAAAGCTGGATAAAAATCATCCTAAACTTAAAATAGTAAAACCCACAGTTGCGAACGTGTATGATATCACAACTAGGTTAATCAACTACTGACCGTTTGGGACTTGCGATTTGGTTGAGACCTGCAGGTAGCTCTCAGTGATCTTACAGTTTCTTAGAGGAGATAAGAATAATATATACCCATGACAGGAGAGTACAACATGTGCTGAATGAGCTTAGGAAAGGGCACTATCAGCGCTTTTCCTCTCAAAAAACTTTTCTCCTCCTGGGAGACTTCATTCCTTTTGCACTTGGTTTTACTTATTACACTCTCAACTCACAGTACTTATTATACACTTAACCACCTTAGAAAATATTTATCCAGATTTTGAGTCTGACTAGGACCTGAGTTATCCTTCTAGATTTGGAGCATTCTTTACCATATGAGTTTTGGTAGGAGGAAGATGAAAAAAGCCAGATAGTCACTTTCCCACACTTCTTTGCAGCTAAGGTGTAGGCATCTGACCAAGTCAACCAATCAATTAAAAAACATGACAGCTTTATTGAGGTATAATCCACAAACCGTTCAGTTCACTCAAAGTGTACAATTCAGTTGTCATAAGTGTATTCACAGTTGCAGAACCATCCACAACTGATTTTAAAACATTTCTATCATCTCAAAAAGGAACCTCATATCCATTAGCAGCCATTTCCCATTCCCCTAACCTCCTCAGCCCTAGGCAACTGTGTTCTACTTTTGGTCTGTCTAGATTTACATATTCTGGATATTTTATTTGAATGGAATTATATAATAATTCTTATGTAATTGCCTTCTTTCACTTAGTATAATGTCTTCAAGTTTCATCCATGTTGTAGCAAGCATTAGAGCTTCATATATTGTTGAATAATATTCTATTGTATGAATATACCACATTTTGTCTACTCATCAGTTGATGGACATTTGAGTTATTTTTGTGTATGATGTGAGTTAGGATAGCATGTGAATATCAAGGTATCTCACCCAGCATCACTTTTTGGAAAAGGTTTTTCTTGCCACATTAAATTGTCTTGGCACCCTTGCCAAAAATCAATTGACTGTAAATGTGAGGGTTTATTTCTAGACTCTCAATTCTATTCTATTGATCTATGTATCTATTCTTAGGCTAGTACCTACTATTTTAATAATGATAGTTTTGAAGAAAAGTCTGAAATCAGGAATGTTTTCTACTTTTTCAAGATTTTTTGGCTATTCTGAGTTTCTTGAGTTTCTGTATGAATTTTAGCATCAGCTTGTCAATTTCTGCAGAGATACCAGCTGGTATTTAGGTAGAGATTTTGATGAATCTGTAGATCATTGTGGGTACTAATGCCATCTTAATAATTTTGTCTCTACTCCATGAACACTGATATATTTCCATTTATTTAGGCCTTCTTTAATTTCTTTCAGTTATATTTTATAGTTTCTAGAGTAGAAGTTTTGCACTCCTTTTGCTAAATTTATTAAGTATTTTATCTTTTGCTAATATTGTAAGTGAAATTGTTTCTTTAATTTCACTTTCAATTTTCTTATTTCTCATTACTAATTAAGTACAATTGTGTTTTGTATATTGATCTTGTATTATGGCACCTTACCAAACTTGTATATTAGTTTCAATAATTTTTTTAAGTGGATCTCTTAGGATTTTCTATATACAAGGTCATGTGATTTGCAAATAGGTATAATCTTATTTTTTGCTTTCCAATATGGATACCTTTTACTTTATTTTCTTCCCTAATTGCCATGTCTAGAACCTTTATTACAATGTTGAATAGAAGTAGTGAGAATGGATGTTTTTATCTTATCCCTCTCATAAGACTGAACCATTCAGTCTTTCACCATTAAGTTCAATCCATCAGATTTTAGATGCAGAGAAGTAGTCCCCCTTGCAGAATCCATTCTGATTTCCCTTTCCTGCTGTATTTATTGTCCTTATCACATTCAGATATACCATATGTTTTAAGCTGTTTTTTTGTTTGTTTTATAGTCTGTTCTCTGCTCCTGCTCCTGACTGCCTCCTGCCTAATGTAAGTGCCATTAGCACAAGCACTTTTGTTAGTTTTGGTCACTATTTCATCAAAAACTGTGAGCATGCTGCACATATAGTAGCACTCAGTACATATCTGTTGGTTGAAACAATAATACCGTGGTCTGTTTTCTGTTGCTTGGTTTGTAAACTCTTTTGTGAAAGGAACCATGGTTTTGGATTTGAAAACGATTTTGTTTTATCTGTACATGAGTGTGCTTAGTCATTCATTTGTGTCCAGCTCTTTGCAACCCCATGGATTGTAGCCCTCCAGGCTCTTCTGTCCATGGGATTTCCCAGGCATGAATACTGGAGTGGGTTGCCCTTTCCTACTTCAGAGGATCTTCCCAACCCGGGAATCAAACCTGCATCTCTTGTGACTCCTGCAGGAAACTCCCCCAAGAAACCAGTAGGCAGATTCTTTGCCACTGGGAAGCATAAAATATATTGAATATGGTAGGTGCTCAGTGAATGGTGGTGAAATAGAATCAAACATTCCATTGATGACAAAAGGCTTCATGGAAATGAGAGCTGAGCTAGGACTGAAGGATGAGTAGGAATGAGATGAACAGAAGTAGGGACATCTTCAGTCAGTTCAGTTTAGTTGCTCAGTTGTGTCCGACTCTTTGTGACCCCATGAATTGCAGCACACCAGGCCTCCCTGTCCATCACCAACTCCCAGAGTTCACTCAGACTCACGTCCATCGAGTCAGTGATGCCATCCAGCCATCTCATCCTCTGGCGTCCCCTTCTCCTCCTGCCCCCAATCCCTCCCAGCATCAGAGTCTTTTCCAATGAGTCAACTCTTGGCGTGAGGTGGCCAAAGTACTGGAGTTTCAGCTTTAGCATCATTCCTTCCAAAGAAATCCCAGGACTGATCTCCTTCAGAATGGACTGGTTGGATCTCCTTGCAGTCCATCTTAGAGGTATTAAATGTAAATTTTGTTATTTTGGTTTAAGTACAATCAGCTGTACAGAAATTTATTCTCTCTCAGTTCAGTTCAGTCGCTTAGTAGTGTCTGATTCTTTGCGACTCCATGGACAGCAGCACGCCAGGCTTCCCTGTCCATCACCAACTCCTGGAGCTTGCTCAAACTCATGTCCACTCAGTCAGTGATGCCATCCAACCATCTCATCCTGTCATCCCCTTCTACCTCCTGCCCTCAGTCTTTCCCAGCATCAGGGTCTTTTCCAACGAGTCAGTTCTTCATATCAGGTGGCCAAAGTATTGAAGTTTCAGCTTCAGCATCAGTCCTTCCAATGAATATTGAGGACTGATCTCCTTTAGAATGGACTTGTTGGATCTCCTTGCAGTCCAAGGGACTCTCGAGAGTCTTCTCCAACACCACAGTTCAAAAGCGTCAGTTCTTTGGTGCTCAGCTTTCTTTATGGTCCAATTATCATATCCATACATGACCACTGGAAAAACCATAGCCTTGACTAGATGGACCTTTTTTGGCAAAGTAACACCTCTACTTTTTAATATGCTATCTAGGTTGGTCATAACTTTTCTTCCAAGAGGCAAGCATCTTTCAACTTCATTGCTGCAGTCATCATCTGCAGTTATTTTGGAGCCCCAGAAAATAAAGTCTGTCACTATTCCCATTGTTTCCCCATCTATTTGCCATGAAATAATGGGACTGGATCTTTGTTTTTTGGATGTTGAGTGTTAAGCCAGCTTTCTCTCTCAGTAAAATTCTTTCTCAGTCCTGGAGGCTAAAGGCTTGAAATCAAGGTGTTGGTAAGGTCATCCTCTGGGTGAGGGTACTTCCTGGCCTTTTCTTCTAGTAACCTCAGGCATGCCTTGGCTTGCAGCTGCCGAGCTTCTGTATCTGATTCCATTGTCATGGAGTGTTCTCCCCGAGTGTGTCTGCCTTCTCGTGGAATTTTTCTCTTCTTTGTTTTTTCATTCTGTAAAATGGAATTATAGTTGATGTACAATGTTTTGTTAATTACTACTATACAGCAAAGTGATTCAGTTATTTATATATATAGGCTTCCCTGAGGACTGAGTGGTAAAGAATCCATCTGCAATGCAGAGGACGTGGGAGATGTGGGTTTGATCCCTGGGTGGGGAAGATCCCCTGAAGTAGGGCATGGCAACCCACTCCAGTATTCTTACTGGGAAAATCCTATGAACAGAGGAGCCTGTGGGCTACGGTCCATGGGATCACAAAGAGTTAGAAATGACCAAAGTGACTGAGCATGCAGGCATTTATGTATACATACATTCTTTTTTAATATTCTTTTCCACCATGGCTTATCATAGGATTTTTGAATATAGTTCTCTGTACTATATAGTAGGACCTTGTTGTTTATCAATTCTACATATTTTATATAAAAAGTACTGTCTGTGGTGTCGCACAGAGTCGGACACGGCTGAAGTGACTTAGCAGCAGCTCATATCTGCTAACCCCACCCTTACACTCTATCCCTCCCCAACCTCTCCCTTGGGCAAACGCCAGCCTGTCTTCTATGCCTGTGAATTTTTCTCTTCTATAAGTACATCTGTCATCTTGGATTAGGGCTCATCCCAATGATCCCATCTTCGCTTGATTACATGTGCCAAGACCGTATTTGTCACATTTACAAGTACCAGGGGCTAGGAGGACTTTAACAGATCTTTCTGAAGTACCCAATTCAGCCTATAATGCCGTGACTCTATGTTTAGTGTGACCCCTTTCCACTTTCTCAGTCTCCCCTCTTGCTTGTCACTCCCTGTGCTCATCCTGAACAGGTTACTCTTGTCCTGTCTGGAATGCCCCAGTCTGGTGGGTGAGCACAATGTGCTATTTTACAGCTCAGCTCAAGAGTCACCATCTTTGGGAAGACTTCCCTGAGTCCAAGTCAGGTTAAGGGCTTCTCTTTTAGGCCCAATATACTGTTTGTCCTGCTGCACGGTAATTATTGGTTTACCTGTCTCTTTCTTACACTAACTCTGAAGTTTTGAAGGCAGAGACTTTTTGTCGTACTTAATCGTTGTGTTGTCCTGGCTTAGCACAGTGCTCAGCAGCTGGAAGATACCCAGTAAATGTTTACTATTGAGTTTGAGGACTTCTCCCGTGGCACTAGTAGTAAAGAACCCGCCTGTGAGTTCCATCTCTGGATCCAGAAGATTCCCTGGAGGACAGCATGGCAACCCACTCCAATATTCTTGCCTGGAGAATCCCATGAACAGAGGAGCCTGGCAGGCTGTAGGCCATAGTGCCACAAAGAGTCAGACAAAACTGAAGTGACATAGCATACAACATGAGTAATATTACAAAGGAAGTTTGATAGAACTTAGAAACCAGTAGGGTGTAAAGGAAGAAGAAATAAAGGATTACTTTAGAACTTTGTATATAAGTAGAATTTTGAGGTATGTATGGAAAGGAAAAGCAAAATTCAAAGAGGAGATGATTTGGGGAAAGTATTATAATCCCAATTTAAAAGGGATATGGAATAAATATCTAATAGAGTAAGTAGAGTGGGAGGACAAGGATTGGGCCTTATGGTTGTGTTTCTAGTACTTAGAAATCTGCCTGGCATAAAAGAGACCATCAGTTCATATTTACCACATGAAATGTGCTTCCCTGGTGGCTCAAATGGTAAAGAATATGTCTGCAGTGAAGGAGACCTGGGTTCAGTTCCTGGGTCAGGAAGATCCCCTGGAGAAGGAAATGGCAACCCACTCCAGTGCTCTTGCCTGGAGAATTCTGTGGGCAGAGGAGCCTGGTGGGCTACAGTCCATGGGATCGCAAAGATTCGGACATGGCTGAGCGACTAACTTTCACTTTTTCACGTGAAATGTAAAGCAAATGTTCAGGTCTCCAAATTGGCGTTTCTACTGACCAAATAGAGACGTTGTGGACAGTGAGCTGCTTTGGGAGCTGTGAAGATAAAGCCTTCACCTTTGGGTATTTTGATTTAAAAGTTAGAACAGAATGATTAAAGGGGAAATTTCCAGTAGGTAAATCTAAAGAGCCATGAAAAGAGCTATGGACTTGAAAGTCATAAAAGTCTATTTGGAGATTATCAATATAGAGATGATAATTGAAGATGGAGGTAGATGAAGTTTTAGAGGGATTGGGCATGGAGTGAAAGATTGAAGAACAAAGGTCAGGACTTTGGGAAAACACACATTTGGGTACCAGGAGGTGGAAGTTAAACCAAAGGAGATGGAGACGGCAGCCACAGAATGGATCACTTGGATACGACAGCATCATAGAATCCAGGAGGGAACATAATTTGAATAATAGGAGGTCATTAGCTGTGCCAAATGCTGGAAAAAGATAGAAAATAATGAGGACTGAGAAAAGCTCATCAGCCTTAGCCTAATTCAGTCATTTTTGACCCCAAGAGACATGCATCAGTGGAGTATTGATATTTATCTAATCTTAGGTATTTAAAAAGGGGTTTGGTGACAGTAGCAGAGGTGATGTTCGGTAGACCATATAATTAAATTTGTCAAGAAAAGGAGAGAAAGTGGATAATAACTTGGAAGGTCAGAGTGATCAACAAAGGCTTCTTGCTGTCCTTTTGAAAGATGATGTACTTTTGACAAACTTAGTGTTCTATATCTTGAGTGTTTCATTCCCAAATCAGGCTAGAGCTAAAAGAGTGAGTTACAAAGGCGGAGAAATCATGGGGCTTTTGGCCTGACAAACCAGAGAGTGTCCTGCTGGTACTCTGGGGACTCGTGCTTTGTCGTGTGGTCACCACTGGAAAAGAGAAGTGGGGCAGGAAAGGCCACGCGAACTTTTTATGGTGGAACAGAAATTGTTAGGTCACAGAGCAGAATCAGCACATTGGAACAGAAGAGACCAAGCAGACATCTCTGTTTATAGATAAAGCACCTGAGGTTCAGAAAGAAACCCTGGGACCTCTGGGTTTTCATGAAAAAGCATCCAAGTTGTCTGATAGGGTGATGGATTTGTTTGCCCTTCTCCTCAGACTGAGGGGAATTCCATGACACCGTTGCTGCTCCCTAAGGGAATACTGGATTGTAGACAAAGCAATAATTGCTGTCTCTGCTTTTTATTGAGGATGTTGCTGATCAGACAGTATTAGCCTCTTTGGGGACACAGCCTCCTTCTCAGACAACTTCTAGAACCAGTTTGGCTGTGGTTTGCAAATAGAAATGGGGAAATAGAGGCCATCTTGTTGGCTCCCCAGGGTCATCATTAACCAAGCCAGCCGGCTGAGAAGCCTGTGGCTATGGAAACCAACCTTACTGAGGAAGAGGGATTATAAAAAGAAGCCTCTTTTCTTTTCGATGGAATGATGTCTGTCAATTAGATCTTGTGGAAATATTAGGTTGGATCATTTAGTGTTCTCAGTTAATGCTTTATCAGTTTTTTTTTTTTAAAATATCCTCTCTTATTTGACCTTTTCTGTTCTGTTGAAGACAGTGATGAATACTGCATTTTTCTTCTCACAAGGTTTTTACATGTGAACTCAGGATATCCTTTGTTTTCACATGTGCAAACTCATAATTTCTACTATGGAGAAAAAATAGTGTGTGGTCCTGGGCATACCTTTGCTGCAGGGGTTCAAAATGATGAAAGAAATAGGAAGCAGGGAGTTGGCTGTATCAGTATCTATCTATATGCAAATTATCAGTTTTCTTCTCAGAAATTTATTTTTCATCTTCATTGGGGTCTGGAGTACATATGATATGCCTTATGTGCTACCAACTCTTCCATCTGTTATGTATATATGCAAATGCTACAGGCATACACACACATATACACACATTCATACACGTGGATGCCGAAATTCCTCACCTACTTGGAAGCTCCTTATGCAGGGATAATAGATACTAAGATGGAAGCACAGGAGGAGAGTGTGTGTGACAGAAACACAGAAGTGTTTATTAAAGAATTCTTTGGGGTGTGTGCGTGCTCGCTCAGTCACTCCAGTCATGTCCGACTCTGCAGCCCCATAGACTGTAGCCCTGCCAGGCTCCTCTGTCCATGGGATTCTCCAGGCAAGAACACTGGAGTGGGTTTTCTTTGGGGACTTGAGCTGTTTTCCTCTAAACTTATCTTTTATTTCCCACACTGTTGTACAGTTTTTACATCATTATTCTAGATATCACTGAAAAGCCTGAGGCAGCCTATTTAGAAATGTCTCTAAACATATTAAACTGAATAGCAAGTAAATAATTTCAATCATAACTTGCAGCCAATAAAACCCTTCCAGTAACTGGCAAAATCTCAAAACCTTTGAAGGCTTCCTCTCCAATGACAGAATTCTATACGTTCAGAATTTAGAAGGAAATTCTGTGGGTGGCATAAATGAGAAAACATCTCAAGCTTTCAAAACCAGAAATTAGGCATAGTGTTATGTTTCAGTTATGGATGGAGAATATGTCTTCACTTTTCATTCTAAACTGAGACAGTGTCGGAAGCTAACCAGAAACTCTGCCGTGCTTAGGATGTTGAGAAACAGGAGGTATCAATACCCAAGATAAAAGAGATTAGAGGAAAGGTCACCAATAGGAGACACAAAGAAACTAGAGTAGGAGAATCAGCAATGGCCATACACACAAAAGATTCACAGTATGTTAGAGATCACGTTCTATTTTAGAGCAAGACTTCTGCTAGGCTATCTTAAAGAGAAGATTTCCTGTTTTTAAAAATAACTCCAAAGAAGGACCCATGGCTTCTATTGGTAACCCATTAAAATATTTAATAACCCTTTCTCTCAGGATTTAGGTTCATTTGTTCTGTTATAGCCAAGTGAAACTTGTTATGAGTTTAGATAGATGAACTAGCCTGACACTCTCCCCCAGAGTAGTGTAGACAAGAATGTAGACATTTTTGTAAGTGAGGATTACGGTTAGATACTTACTTTCAAGAAACCAAAATTCCTTTATCCTTAATTTTTATCCTGAATTCCTTTATCCTTAGTCATCTTGATTGCTTCCCACTAAACCCTTCAAAGTGCCCTGAATACGGAAATTATGAACTTGGTTCTTGTCGATGATTATCTCTGGGTCAGACTTCTCATTTTGGGCTCTATAAGAGATGTGAAAATGTTGAAGCAATTTTCAATGTTTTTCCCTTGTAAAATATCTGGTGGGTAATGTTCAGACACACTGAAACCATACGCACAGAAAACTAGTCAATCTAATCACACTAGGACCACAACCTTGTCTAACTCAATGAAACTAAGCCATGCCCATGGGGCAACCCAAGACGGGCGGGTCATGGTGGAGAGATCTGACAGAATGTGGTCCACTGGAGAAGGGAATGGCAAACCACTTCAGTATTCTTGCCTTGAGAACCCCATGAATAGTATGAAAAGGCAAAATGGTAGGATACTGAAAGAGGAACTCCCCAGGTCAGTAGATGCCCAATATGCTACTGGAGATCAGTGGAGAAATAACTCCAGAAAGAATGAAAGGATGGAGCCAAAGCAAAAACAATACCCAGCTGTGGATGTGACTGGTGATAGAAGCAAGGTCCGATGCTGTAAAGAGCAATATTGCATAGGAACCTGGAATGTCAGGTCCATGAACCAAGGCAAATTGGAAGTGGTCAAACAGGAGAGGGCAAGAGTGAATGTCGACATTCTAGGAATCAGAAAACTAAAATGGACTGGAATGGGTGAATTTAACTCAGATGACCATTATATCTACTACTGTGGGCAGGAATCCCTCAGAAGAAATGGAGTAGCCATCATGGTCAACAAAAGAGTCTGAAATGCAGTACTTGGATGCAATCTCAAAAACAACAGAATGATCTCTGTTCGTTTCCAAGGCAAACCATTCAATATCACAGTAATCCAAGTCTATGCCCCAACCAGTAACGCTGAAGAAGCTGAAGTTGAACGGTTCTATGAAGACCTACATTTTATTTATTTATTTATTTTTTAAAAAGCCAACCTTCCTATTTTTATTTATTTTTTTAAAATTTTATTTTATTTTTAAACTTTACAATATTGTATTGGTTTTGCCAAATATCGAAATGAATCCACCACAGGTATACATGTGTTCCCCATCCTGAACCCTCCTCCCTCCTCCCTCCCCATACCATCCCTCTGGGTCATCCCAGAGCACCAGCCCCAAGCATCCAGTATCATGCATTGAACCTGGACTGGCGACTCGTTCCATATATGATATTATACGTATTTCAATGCCATTCTCCCAAATCATCCCACCCTCTCCCTCTCCCACAGAGTCCAAAAGACTGTTCTATACATCAGTGTCTCTTTTGCTGTCTCGTATACAAGGTTATTGTTACCATCTTTCTAAATTCCATATATATGCGTTAGTATACTGTATTGGTGTTTTTCTTTTGGCTTACTTCACTCTGTATAATAGGCTCCAGTTTCATCCACCTCATTAGAACTGATTCAAATGTATTCTTTTTAATGGCTGAGTAATACTCCATTGTGTATATGTACCACAGCTTTCTTATCCATTCATCTACTGATGGACATCTAGGTTGCTTCCATGTCCTGGCTATTATAAACAGTGCTGCGATGAACATTGGGGTACACGTGTCTCTTTCAATTCTGGTTTCCTCAGTGTGTATGCCCAGCAGTGGGATTTCTGGGTCATAAAAACACATTTAGATTTACATAAAAATTATGAAGATACTAAAGAAAGTTTCCATATACACTACCCACACCCAGTTTGCATGATTATTAGCATCTTACATTAATATGATGCTTTTGTTATAATTAATGAACCAGTTGGTATATTATTATTATTAGATTTGTGTCTTTAACATTTGCTTTTCAAAATTGATATTATATAAGGATTTCCGTGCAATAAAGCAGCATTTAAATAAGCCTAAAGTTAAAGAAAGGAAAAGTCATAGTATGATCGTATGATCATAATCATATCATAGTCACAGCTGCCTCTTGACAAGACCATAAAAGTGGTCCTTGCTCTTATTTCAACTTAAAAGAATCACTGTGGAAGGCGCCAAGGGAGGGGGAGGGTAAAGGGGGGACGTGGTGTAAACGGCATGGCTGCCACGTTGTTCTTGGCGTGGTTTCTGGCGCTCTCTGTTCTCCTTCCTTATGATGCGCGCCTCCCCTCCCCCGCCCTACCCGCCGGCCCGCCCCGGTTCTCGCTCTCCGTTCTCGGTTCTCGGTGACCCATGCTCCCCTCTCCCCCGCCATAGTGCCCAGCCATCTGCCCCGCTCTCTGCCCTGCCCCGCTCTCTGCCCCGCCCCGCTGCCCAAGTGCTGAGGCGGCTCCTGCTGGTCCCTGGACTTCCCAGTCGAGGCGTTTGTCAGAATGTCCCCAGGAGGGGGATTTGGTGGTGCTAGCAGCAGTGGTGCCCAGCAAACTCTGCATTCCTTCTGGCCTCGTGTCACGGGAGAAATCTGGAATTTAACAGTGAAAGATTTCTGAGTACAGAAACTCCCACTGGCTCGTATTAAGAAGATTATGAAACTGGTCGGCGATGTGAAGATGGTCAGTGCAGAAGCCCCTGTGTTGTTTGCCAAGGAAGCCCAGATTTTATCACAGAGTTGACTCTTGGGGCCTGGATCCACACAGAGGAGAACCAGCACCAGACTCTTCAGAGGCATGACATTGCCATGGCAATTACAAAATGTGATGAGTTTGACTTTCTCACTGATGTTCCGAGAGATGAGTGGAAACCAGCAAAGCATCAGGAGAAGCTGCGCTGGTATGTGACTCTTGCTGAACCTGTCCAGGACTGCTGCAGGTTGGCTCAGCAGCCCACTGCCGATCAAGTCCCGGGGCAGCAGCAAGGCCAGCAGACCCCCAGCTCCACAAGCGCCATCAAGCCTGGGCAGATCATTGGTGCACAGCCTCAGCAGGGCCAGACCACACCCGTGACCATGCAGGTGAAGAAGGTCAGCAGGTCCAGGCTCATCCACACGGTCAAGCCCAGCAGGCCCAGAGCGGCACTGAATGGACCATGCAGGTGATGCATCCCGAACACAGGCAAGATCCAGCAGATCCCGGTGCCCCCGCATGGCGGCCAGCTGCAGTGTACTCGCTTAGCCCAGCCTGTAAGGGGGCCCTTAAGCACCCCACGTGGTGCCGGGACAGACTCAGACGCGTGCCACCAGTGCTCACAGATCACGCAGAGGGAGAGCCAGCAAGAGCAGCAGTTCAGCCAGTTCACGGACGGACAGAGGAACAGCATGCAGCAAGCTCAAGAGCTCAGAGCCAACTGGAGAGACAGCCTCCAGAGAAGTGGAAGCCAGGAAGTTCCAGAGACCTGGAAATGCAACTCCCCCGCACCTCTTCCCCGCTCACCACACACACCCTCTCGCCACATATAGGGCAGTTGCCTCCTGTGTTGGTTGCTCCCAGCCCCTGCAGAGCTCCACTTCCCCTCCTCCCTCCGTTGCCTTGCAGTAGCTGTTGGGTTATCTGGGGCCCCAACCAACTCCAAGGCCTCTAGGAAGCTGCATGCCTCTCTCCCCAGGGTGACCTCACCCTCTCCTCCCCACCCCTCGAAACAGCTCTACCAGATCCAGCGAGTCACCATGCCTCCCGGCCAGGAACTCCCCTAGCTGGTGTTTATCCAGTCAGCTGTCCAGTGCTCTGACAGGCAGAGCCCCCAGGTGAGCCGGGACGTGATGGCGGGCCTGAGCTGGCAAGGCCAAGGACACCCAACACAATTTTGTGCCATTCCGCCCCAGGTGGTGGGCACTGCCTCCCTCCACACAGGACCCTGTGGACCTCAGTGCCTCCTGCAGGCTAGGTCTCTGGTGTAGTAGGTCCCATGCTTGGGGGCCGAGATTTTCCAACAGAAGGATGGAAGATGTAATATTTTTTTATTTCCTTTTTTCCCTTTTTTTTCCTCCAGGCAATCAATATTTCACTGTGTTGAGCTGTGTGTCCAATGCTATGATATGAAAATATTGAATAGCATATTTATGACATTTTCTCAAAGAGTGTGGCTGAAGAAATATTTCTTTTATTTTTCTTTTTTTGGTTCTTACCACCACTTCTTTTAGGAGTAGATCCCTTTGGGGCTGTGTGTAATCTCCTGACTCTTAGATCAGCTGTTGCCTCAGGATTCGCCACCTTCTTCTGCCCTCAGGTAAAGTTAGGTGATGTGTGTAGCTTCCTTTCCTCTACTGCTCCTCTCCCCAGGTCCCTGCTCCTGCCCCAGAGCTCCTTGGGTTTGCATTCAGAGGCGGTGGGAACATTCCTTGCATTTAAGAGACTCATTTGTCATGGAGAGTGGATGGTTTCATTCCCAAACCCTTCTCTTCCAGGGACCCAAGGAGACTAGAACTTTGTGCATTTTCCCTCTCCCTCACTCCCCTCATTTTTAACTTTATTTTATTTTTAAATGCATTGAAATTTGTGACAGTCTCCTTTGCTGCATGGACTTCAAACTGCATGAAATGCAATAAATCTCATTTTAGATTAAAAAGAGTCAATGTGGAGGATAACGTACAAGATGACAGAATTTGGAAGCATTCTATTTTTAGGAAATGCCCATTAGCAATTACTTAACATTTTTCACTGTTACTGCTGAGAATTTACCAGTCTGTTTTCCAAAATATGTTGTCCTTTTCTTCTTATATTTTTGTTCCAATTCTGCTAAAAGTCTTTTTCTAATTTTGAATTAAAATACTTTAAAATAACTTATCTTAATTTTTTTCCCCCCTGCTATAATCTTTAGAAGTTATTGCCAAACCGACTTGCAGTCCTCCTTGGATTGCCCTTTTCTACCTCTTGACTAGTTTCCTAATCAGCTCTCCTGGGAGCAGTTTACTGGCTGAGGGATACTGTTTAGGACTGCTATCCTAAAAAAGTTGAGAAGATGAAGATTACCTTTTCAGTTTTTCTTTTTTCCTTCTTTGGTTTCTTCAATTCCCAAGTGTGGTCCATTTGTCTCTATGATGGACTCCAGTGATCCTTGCTTCCAGGTATTTCTCTCCCTTTGTTTCTAAACCATAGAATATGGCAGTTTTGAGGGGATGTTATTTCTGTGATTAAGCTAGAAAAGATTGTGAATTCCTGGCAGACTTTCTCTCTCTTGGCAGCTTTGATGAAATAAATTGCAGCGGTGAAGAGGCCCACGTGGCCAGGAACTGGGGGTTGCTTCTGGTCAATAGTCAGAAAGGAACTGAGGCCCTCAGTACTGCAACAATTATTCCTGCCAATAACCATGTAAATAAGCTTGAAATTGAATCCTTCCCCCATTGAGCTTCTGGTTGAGACCCTAGCCCTAAGCAACGTCTTGGTTATAGTCACATGAGGGATCATGAAGCAGAGGACCAAGCTAATACACATCTGTATTTCTGACCCACAGAAACTATATTGTTTCAAGTTGCTAAATTTGGGGCCAGTTTTTAAACACAGGAATAGATAACTAGCATACTAAGGGTTCCTTCACTTTGAAGAATGTGATGAGTCACAAACAAGTCACTCTTTTCTCAAGATAATAAGAATAACATATAATTATAAAAATTCAGACTTCATGACCCCTAAATAGAAGAGATGTTTTTAGTCTTTTTTAAAGTGTTAAAGGGAAAAAGAACTAAAGAGCCTCTTGCTAAAAGTGAAAAAGGAGAGTGAAAAAGTTGGCTTAAAAGTCAACATTCAGAAAACTAAGATCATGGCATCTGGTCCCATCACTTCATGGGAAATAGATGGGGAAACAAACAGTGTCAGACTTTATTTTTTTGGGCTCCAAAATCACTGCAGATGGTGATTGCAGCCATGAAATTAAAAGATGTTGCTCCTTGGAAGAAAAGTTATGACCAACCTAGACAGCATATTAAAAGGCAGTGACATTACTTTGCCAACAAAGGTCTATCTAGTCAAAGCTATGGTTTTTCCAGTAGTTATGTATGGATGTGAGAGTTGGACTATAAAGAAAGCTGAGCACCGAAGAATGGATGCGTTTGAACTGTGGTGTTGGAGAAGACTCTTAAGAGTCCCTTGGACAGCAAGGAGATTCAACCAGTCCATCCTAAAGGAAATCAGCCCTGAATATTCATTGGAAGGACTGATGCTGAAGCTGAGACTCTAATACTTTGGCCACCTGATGTGAAGAACTGACTCATTTGAAAAGCCCCTGATGCTGGGAAAAATTGAGGGTGGGAGGAGAAGGGGACGACAGAGGATGAGATGGTTGGATGGCATCACCAACACAATGGACGTGAGTTTGAGTAAGCTCTGGAAGTTGGTGATGGACAGGGAGGCCTGGCCGGTCTGTCGGACATGACTGAGTGACTGAATTGAACTGAAAGTGTTAACAGTAAGAGATCTCAGAGGTGATTGGCTTTAGTCCCAATATTCTTTATTTTTTGAAAGCCCCTGGCACTCAGCCTGTAAGCCTGAAAGATCAGAAATTTAGGAGTTAGCCTCGATTCCCTCCTCTTGTGTGTGTCTGCAGTTCCCTCCTCTTATGCATGCATGCTCAGTCATTCAGTCATGTCTGACTCTTTGTGACCGCTTGGACTATAGCCTGCCAGGCTCCTCTGTGCATGGTATTTCCCAGGCAAGATATTGGAGTAGGTTGTCATTTCCTACTTCAGCGGATCTTCCCAACCTAGGGATTGAACCCAATGTAGGAGTTTTGGCAGGCAGATTCTTTATCACTGAGTCGTTCTCCTTTACTACTGAGTTCAGTTCAGTTCAGTTCAGTTCAGTCACTCAGTCGTGTCCGACTCTTTGCGACCCCATGAATCGCAGCACGCCAGGCCTCCCTGCCCATCACCAACTCCCAGAGTTCACTCAGACTCATGTCCATCGAGTCAGTGATGCCATCCAGCCATCTCATCCTCTGTCATCCCCTTCTCTTCCTTTTTGTTCATGGGGTTCTCAAGGCAAGAATACTGAAGTGGTCTGCCATTCTCTTCTCCAGTGGACCACATTCTATCAGATCTCTCCACCATGACCTGCCTATCTTGGGTTTCCCCACGGGCATGGCTTAGTTTCATTGAGTTAGATAAGGCTGTGGTCCTAGTATGATTAGATTGACTAGTTTTCTGTGAGTATGGTTTCAGTGTGTCTGCCCTCTGATGCCCTCTTGCAACACCTACCATCTTACTTGGGTTTCTCTTACCTTGGGCGTGGGGTACCTCCACCTAAATAACACATCACCACCAAGTCTACTAATTCTGACTCTAAAATATGCCTTAAATCTGTCTACCTTTTCCCATTGCCACCACGCTGATCTAATTTATCTTGTTTCTCACTTGGAACTGCTACCAAGTGAGAGCAGTTTGTGGTAGGCTGTATAATACTTTTCCTCCTATCTCCCCAAAGATGTGCCATGTTAATGCCCAGAATCTGTGAATATATTACCACACATGGCAAAAGGGACTTTGCCGATGTAATTAAGGTTACAGATCTTCACATTATCCTGGATTATCTGGATGGGCCCAACCTAATCACATGTGTCCTTAAAGGCAAAGAATATTTCTTGGCTAAGTCAGAGATGTAATGGAACAAAAAGGAGGAGAGATTTGAAGAATGAGAAAGACTCAACCCACCATTGCTGGCTTTGAAGATAGAGGAAGGAGGCCACAAACCAAGGAATGTGGGTGGCTTCTAGAAGCTGAGAATGTCTGAGCTTACAGGGACAAGAAAACAGGGAGCTCAGCTCTACAGCCATAGGGAACTGAATTCTGCCAACAACCTGAATGAGCCAGAAATTGATTCTCCCTTTGAGCCTCCAGAAAAGAATGCAGTCCTGACGAGTGTAGCTTAGTGAGACATGTCAGACATCAGACCTGCAGAACTGTAGGATAGTAAATTTGTATTGTTTCACCTAATAAGTCCGTGATAGTTTATTCTAGCAGCAATTGAAAACCAATGCAATTTCTCTGAATTCTTCCTAAGTATTCTTCTAGCTCTTAAAACTCTTCTTCACAGGATAGCCAGAATGAACTTAGAAAACAAAAAACAAACAAATTTTGGGACTTCTCTGGTGGTCCAGTGGCTAAGATTCTGTGCTCCCAATGCAGGGGACCCAGGTTTGATCCCTGGTTAGGGAACTAGATCCCACATTGCCACAATGAAAAGATCCTGCGTGCTGTAACTGAAGATCCCATGTGTTGCAACCAAGTTGAAGATCCTGAGTGCTGCAACTAAGACCTGGTGCAGCCAAAGAAATTTAAAAAAATTATATATATATATATATATATATATATATATATATATGTTGTTTTGTTTTGTTTGTTAGTTGCTCAGTTGTGTTCGACTCTTTGTGATCCCACGAACTGTATGTGGCCCGCTAGGCTTCTCTGTCCATGGAATTCTCCAGGCAAGAATACTGGAGTGGATCACCATTCCCTTCTCCAGGGGATCTTCCTCACCCAGGGATCGAACCCTGATCTCCTGCATCGCAGGCAGATTTTTTTCATATTTTAAAAAACAAAACAAAATTTTGTCAGGTGACTTCCCAGTTGAAACTCCTTTCCATTGTGTTTAGAATAAAGTCCAAGCTCTTTTCTGTGACCCGGAAGCCCTGCATGCCCAGTCTCTCCAGTCCTGAAGTCAGGCTTCCTCTTCCATCTCACTGGCCTTTTGATTCTCTGAACTTGTTAAGCAGTTTCACACCCTGGGGTTTTCACAGATGCTTAGTGCTCTTCACATGCAGTCTCCTTCTCATTCTTCAATTATCTTCTTAAATGGTGCTAATAATATTTAATGATGTTAGAGAGGCCAAAGTGGCTTTTTCTCACTATCCCATTTAAATATGCTCCATTTTTCTTTATTTTACATTTAAAAAACTATTTCCTTCATAGTACTCTTCTTAACACAAAATTATGTTTGTTTATTTTTTGCGTATTTATTGTCTATTCTTTCAACTAAACTCTAGACTCAGGGAAACCGGGATGATGTTTATTTTGTATTCTCAATACCCAGTGTGCTGTCTAGCACATAGTAGATGCTCAATAAATAGTTTTATGAGTAAATAAATGGATACTGCTTCAATGGGATGTTTGTAGGCACTTTTCCAGGGAAATGGTTTTAGAGTCAAACAGGTTTGGGAAATTCAAAATTAAGCACAGTTAAATAGATCTTTTTACTGCTAGACTTTGCTGAGGCTTTAATTTGCAAGCAGATTATTCACTGCTAATGGGTCATCAGTCTCTAAATGGGAGCAACTGTTTGTAGCTTTTCTCCTGTTTATTTGACCTGGAATTTCTTTTGCTTGGGGCACCTCTTAGGACAAGTATTCTGTGATATGTCATTTGGCAAATGCCAGTGTATTTCAAGATCCCCACTTTGTTTTTTGGGTGTGCACCTTGCAGCATGTGGGATCTTAGTTCCCCGACCAGGGATCAAACCTGCGCCCCCTGCATTGGAAGTGTGGCATCTTAACCACCGGACCAGGGAAGTCCCAAGATCGTCACTTTCTAGACAGGGAAACTGTGGCCCGGGAAGATTCTCTGACTTGCCTAGGTCTATTCTGTGAGTTTTTGTAGCAGTCAGGGCTTTCATCAAAGTCTACATTTTAAAGAATGTCTATAGCATCTTTAAACGATTAGCTGAATCAATAAGAAAATTATTGGTTTAGAGTGAAAATTATAGATGAGAGTTAGAGCAGACTATATCAAGAAATTTGGCCTTCTTTGGAAATTGACATTTTTTGATAAAATACCACAACAGAGAAAAAGTTGTTCAGATCCCATAATTTAAAATTTAAAAATGCTACCACACCCCTTAACCCCTGCCCAGATCAAAACAAAAATTCATACAATCTAGATTGCTCTAGCTGCCCAGGAGAGGAAGAAATCAGGCAAGGTCTGACTTTTATTTACTTCCCTGATTGCTATGTTCTTGTGGAAATTTTTGTGTGGGAATTCTGAGAGTGTCTGAGAGTAGAATCCAGATGTTCACTTTCAACATAGGGAATGAGTTGAGTGTTTAAGTGCCTGGCTTTGGAATCCTACAGCTGTGGGTGAGAGACCTCCCTCCATGTCTTACCACCTGTCACATGTAGTACGTTATACCAAACCACTCCAAGCGTCTCTTTTCTGCAAATAGAAATAATATAAATTCCATCTTGTACAATTGTGCAGATGAGATGATGCATGTAAAGAGCTCAGCACATTGCCTGGCCCCAACAAACACTTGTAAATGTGAATTAGTATTTTTAGGAGAAAGCTGTTGATGAGCATTTGTGGGATTTTTGAAAATACTGAGATAGGTTTCACAATTGCTCATTGTTGTCCATTGATTGATTCAAGGTCTCTTTGTAAGACTGTGGAATTTGCAAACCATGGCCTCTGCCTTGGTTTTGAAAAATACCAGATAAGAAAGAATAGAGTCCACATAAAGTTTCCATCTAGTTTACTTCCTGATCACTTAGTATTTTGCCTGTAAATGTTGAGTAAGATTGTTGGATCTAACGCAGCATAAACACACCCTGGTCACGATTTAATGATAAGCAGCATAGTTAACACCTTGTATCACTAAGGGGTTGTTTCTCAGCTTTGATAGGGCAGATTCAGAGTGCCTTTATTAGGACTTAGAGTAGTCTTCTTCCTAAGGCATGGTCTTTCTAGGGTCTGTCAAATGCTCAGAGTGTCTAGTGAGCTCTCTCTACTTTGGCAGATTGAAACTTGAACATTTCCAGATCTTGTGGGAACTGTGGTAGTTGTTCAGCCCATAGGTCCCTATAGTTGTTCTTTCCCTGGCTTTGTGGAGTCTTGTTCTGTGCATTTGTTGCCTAGTATTCAGCCAAAGACTCAAGAGGGCCCCTGTGCAGGTTTCTGGAACTCCTTTTATTTCTTTATAGCACTTTTTTCAGGTTGGAATTGTGTATTTGTACACACAAATTACCCAGCCCTTTTCTGTCTAGTACCGTGCCCCATGAATTCCAGCTGCCTCAGTGGCCTTGAATTCTGATCTGTTTCCTCCCACTCCACACTGAGATTTGCAAAGTACTTCCAGGCTCACCTTGTTCATTTCCCATCTTTCAGGGATCATATTTTGCCTGTTGTCCAACATCTGAAAACAGTTATTTCATATGTCTTGTCAGGTTTAATAATTTTAAGAGGAAAATTTCTCTGTGGTGACCAGAAGCATTAGTCGCTCTGTTGTGTCTGACTCTTTGTGACTCCATAGACTGTAGCCCACCTCTGTCCATGGGATTTTTCCAGGCAAGAATACTGGAGTGGGTTGTCATTTTCTTCTCCAGGTGGCCAGAAGTGGAAGTCCTTTTCCATTTTTAGTCCTCATTACTTTACCGCAGGATCTCTACAATGAAGAATCTCACCTCAGTGCTGTAGTGGTGAGAAATTTGCTTTCACACCATACACAAGTTTCTCTTTTGACTAAGTGTCTGAGCAGGACAGGTGTAGGGTATGGATCAGAGAATCAGTCTATCATCAAGAACAGAACGAAATTAACTCATCAATAACTGAAGGAGTACATGTAGCTGTGTGCTTGATATATTTAAGATTCCAGATCATATAGGTGATAGCCTATGTGATGGGTTCATTTCTGAACTCTTTTCTAATAAACCTTTATTAGAAACAACTTACTGATTATATTGGTGGTAATTGGAATCATTGTAATCTATGCTTATTTTCATGCTCTACAGCTAGAAAGGCTTGAATCTATCAGAAAAGGACAGGGCTTTCCTATGAGCAAAAACCTTCAAGGTACAGAGTCATGCAAGAAGGCATATTTTCTTTAGTCATCATAAGCACATTAATTATAATGAAATAAGCTAATAATATGGGGCTTCCCTGGCGGCTCAGTTGGTCAAGAATCCCCCCGCAATGCAGGAAAGCAGGAGACCAGGGTTTGATCCCTGGGTCAGGAAGATCCCCTGGAGGAGGAAATGGCAACCTACTCCAGTATTCTTGCCTAGAAAATTCCATGGACAGAGGAGCCTGGTGGACTACATTCCGTAGGGTCACAAGACTCAGACACAGCTTAGTGACTAAACCAACCAATCAACAAAGCTAATAATATATTTCTATGCCAGTTTCTTCATATATTAACTTGAGTGAGACAATCACATATCAATATCTTTCATAAAGACGTATCAACAAGAATGGGCTATTTCATCCCATAGTATGACTAGGTAAAGAAAAATGCAATAAAATATGATTTAAAGGGCCTAAAGGCTTTCAGTCATAAAAATTGAAAAAAACTCAAGAAAAATAATTAGTTTGTTTTTCTTCTTGGTAGGTGGTAGGGACCCACTGGTGAGAAGATGTTCATTAGTAGGTTTTTGCTGCTAAGTGTAGAATGTTTATCTTTGCTTGCAAGTGATATTGCCTGTATCATGAATAACTATGAGGAAAACACAAAAGGAAAATTCCTAAATTTAAATTTGTGTATATATATTGCAGTTCTGTGTTTCAAGTGTCTAATGCCTATTAATTCAAATGCCATGATTTTCTTTTCTTCTCCACGATCATTTTGACTTGGATGAGTTTGGAAAAGCATTTGCAAGAAGATAAAACATCTTTGTTTTATGACTGGTCTGTGGGTCTACTGACTCTAGCCTTCTTAGGGCACTGAACTTTGAGAATTTCCTATCTATTTGTAACTTCAAATAATCTTTAAAAAGGAAACTGCTTTGATGTTTGCCTTTTCATTCTTTTGAGCGTGTAACTTTCTTATGCTAATTGTCTATATAATAATGTGCAATCATCTAATGAAGACGATGGAGTAGTTGGTATCATCCTCCTTTTACAGAGGAGGAATCAGAGGTTGGATGGAAGGATTTTGGAATTTGCCCATCATCACCCACAGACAATTAAGTGTCCTGATCAGAACTGGGACTAAAGAGTAGGTCTAGTAGAATGAGCACTGGTTGAATAGGAGGAAAAGACTTAATTGTAGTTCTTCCCCTGTCCTCAATTTAGGCTAATTTCTTATCTGAGCCTTACTTTCCTCATTTACAAAATACTGGGATAGGATAGGCAAGCTTCCAGGGCCTTTCAGCTGACATGTTATGGTCATTTGACTCCCTTTGACTTTTCTCCCAGAGTACATTACTTCCTTGGCCTTTTATCTGTAAATACCTGGGTCACGTTTGATTTGCATTTCTCCACTCTGCCTGTGCCCCAGTGATACATTTTTTTTTACTGTAAGTAGTTTTGCTGACCCCACTCCAGTACTCTTGCCTGGAAAACCCCATGGATGGAGGAGCCTGGTGGGCTGCAGTCCATGGGGTTGCGAAGAGTCGGAGACGACTGAGCGACTTCACTTTCACTTTTCACTTTCATGCACTGGAGAAGGAAATGGCAACCCACTCCAGTGTTCTTGCCTGGAGAATCCCAGGGACAGGGGAGCCTGGTGGACTGCTGTCTATGGGGTCGCACAGAGTCGGACACGACTGAAGCGACTTAGCAGCAGCAGCAGCAGTTTTTCTGAAAAGCTTAAAAGAAAAAAACATTTAGTCACATAGCCTGTGTTAACTGTGTGATTTAGAAGCTGTCTGGTTGACTTTCTCATTACTCTTTTAATATTTTACTATTGTAATAAATGGTATTTTTATTACAAATTTACCTAAGCTTATGTAGTTCAACTAAAGTATGGGAAAAGCCATCACTGTATTTTCAGATTTGGTCACCTGCAAATCCCTAAGTATTCACCATTGTTTTCATTACTAATCACTTTTGTGATCATGGCTCTCATACTACCCTTATTACAATATGACAAGGGAAGGTAATCAATAACTTACCTTCCTTACAAAGATGGGGCTAGAAAAGAAAACTAAAGAATGGTTATTTCCATGCTGTTTTTTATACTACTGAACTTAAGGACATTATGTTGAAGTATTTCAAGATAAAATATGTGCTTCAAAGTCTTCAAAATAATTAAAAAATATAATTGTAAAATAATGAAGAACTGCTAAGACTATTGGACGTTTCAACTAGGTTCTGAAATGCATACCAAAGTTTCGTGTTTTTGGAGCCCATTTCCGGACTTTTCTGTGACTGATAAGTCTCTACTTTGCTATTAAAATTGTGATTTCAGTTTCAGACAGTTGAGCCATAAATTGCTGAGATCTGGGATAAATGGCCAATTATATTAGAACAAATGTCTATTGTTTTATTTGGGGAAGGGGAGAGTTCACTGTACTACTTACTTAGAGTGATTATTTCAAATTTTCCTCCTGAAGAAAAAGTCCATGCCGTATTTGTGGAAATGGTTAAGTGACCACAAGAACGAAGAATTCGGGGATGATTTAGTGCAGATCATCTTGCAGGTTTCCCGGCATGAGCATTTTAAACAGTCCTATGTTGTGTCCAAGTTTGCCAAAGTGTAATCTGTGAGCAATTGAGGCAAAATGAAAATCAGAAACCTAGGAGAGTAATATTGTTTTGGAATTGTTAAGCAAAAGACCTTGGTTTGGGTTGTTACGTCTGGAACCAAAATGTCACATGTGGCATACATCACTTGAAGTTTATTATTTTAACCTTTAGGCCTCCTTGTTGAAAATGTATGCTATTCTGTGCCTTGCATCCTGGTATAAGCATTTCTATTCTATTGTATGTGAGTCTGTGCCAGCTACATGGTGAGCATGGTGAAACCATAGCTTGGATGGCTAGAAGGGCCCCTCTGTGGTTCCGCCCTTTTACTGGAACTGCCAAACCCAATAGGTTCGAGGGGGTGCTTAAAAATGAAAGCATGGCACCAGGTAATTGAAACCATTCCCTACACATCTGGGGAAAAACCCAATCTAGTCACACTCTCTGCTGAAAAAGAAATCATCCCACCCTATTGCCAGGAGTTGCAGGAAAGTAAAAGTGGTGTCATTTTACGTTTACAGAAGCATTTAGCATTTTCTCGGACAGACTCAAAAGCTTGTGGTTACAAAGTGTGAAATTCTTATTAAAATTCCTCATGAAATCAACAGGACCCATGTCTGGCAATTGTTCCAAGGCCTCCTTTCTTTCCATTTGTACATTGTGGCAGTTATCCTACTGATCCATTCTCTTCTCCATAGCAAACAAACCTACCCTACTTTCCCATTCATTTGCTAATTTGTCCTAGTCAGGAAAATTTTAATTTGTCATTCATGGTAAGTTTACCCTCAATGCCATGGCCTCCTTCATGCTGGCAAGAGGCAGATTGCCCTCTGGGATTAATCAATGGTTTTGACCTCAACAGAAGAGCTAGGTATGATGACAGGGAGTGTGTGTTTTGCTTTTAAATCTAAATAAAGATTTATGGATTCAGAATTTGATATCCTTGTGCAGAATTGTGAACCTTCCACATGCAGTCCAAAGTTACTTGCCAGCAATGGATTTGTATGTCCTCCAACGTTTCATGTTGCTTTCAGTGATAATAGTAATACGACACTCTATTTCTGAGCTTCTTTCACTATCGTGGTTATTCTTACAGTAATAGCTTTTGGGACAGATGGGGTAGGAATTATTTCTTCCACTTTGAAAATGAAGATCTTGAGGCTCAGAAAAGTTAATAGCTTACTCAAGGTTGCACAGCTTGTGAAAGTTGGACTTAGCTGTCAGACAGGTCTTCTCACCTTGAATCCTATATTTTTTCTGTTAGCATGTGGTACCTCTTAGGTTTGTTACATCTTCTCACCAAAGAAAATTTTATTTTGGACAAGTTTTCAAAGCAGTTTTGATGGAATGTGTTCAAATGCTGTTTACATGGAACCGACAGCATGGAAATGGGCGATTTCTCAATCAGGATGGTGCTTGTTATCTTGGAATCCTGGAACTGTCGAGGATCAGTGTGAAATGGTTTCATCCTTCTCTGTTTGTCTAAGCGGAATAATTTGCCCATTCTTTTGCTCTTGTACATTCTTCTATTTATAATATAGGTAGTCATGTATCTGTATATTTCTACATCTCAAATGTAAGCTCCTGATGCCCAGTTATCATCGTATTCATCTCTGTATGCTTCATTGAACTTTTTTCCAGTGTCTTGCATGACGTAAATACTCAGTGAATATTTAGTAAAAAGAATCAAAGATGAGATAGCAGGGTTTCAAGAGTCCAGATGTACTTCTGTGTACCATTTGTATCAGTCCTGCCCCGTATAACTTTCTGCAGTGATGGAAGTGCTTCATATTTGAGCTGTCCAACACAAGAGCCATTAGTGGCTAATGTGATTTGGGAACATAATTCTTTAATTAATATAAAGTAATTTAAATTTAAATAGCTGCATGTGGCTGATGGTTACTGTATTAGACAGTGTAGTTCAAAATTTTCATGTATTTGAATGTTGTTGGATCTCTCAAATCTGACTGTATTTAGGTCCCTCCCTATATACAGGTGATTTTCACTATGTTTTTGGTGGGGTTGCAGAGCCAGTAAGGTGATGAGGGGTGCACAGAGACTTTCCCTTGCACCTGAGGTGGAGGTCCTCCCTGCCCTTTGAGCCCCTCCGCCCGCCCCCCCCCCCAACCCCCACGCTGTCCTGGAGTGTTTTCTGGAAGGCGGGAGTGACTTGTCTCTTGGAGTTGCAAAGTGTTGGAATGGGCTCAAGGAGATGACGGTGGGGATTTCTCAGTTCTTGAGGGTCAATGTTATTTTGTCTGGATCTGTAGGAGAGAAAATGTCCATCATTTCCAAAAAAAAAGCAAGTCTGCAGTCAGAAGAAAGAGGAGGGTAGGCAGCTAACATTTGTCGAACAGATTTCCTCATACACAGTCTGGGTGCTGGTCCACTTGGGCTGAGAATCTTTAGGCTTTGCCTCTCTCCTTAACACAGAAGGCAGTATACATCACCTGTAACCATTAATTTCTGCATTTCTTCTTGTTGTGAAACTTTTAAATTCCTGCTCTGAAGATGTCAGCTAGGAATTAATAGAAAAATCTCCCCCCATCGCCCTTCCCCAGCAGTAGCAGAGACTGCTCAGGAAGGGAGAGATGCTGTTCATGCAGGGTGGACCCTTTTGATCTCCCCGGCTTCTAAGAACCCCCATTCCTCATCCTATGGCTTCAGCTAACTGCTCTGGAGGAGGCAAAAGGTTAAACACAGAGAGAGGCAGGAGTGAAATGGCAGCCAAATGGGAGAGCCCAAGTAGGTCATTGAATAGGTATCTATGTGTTATGATGTGATTCCGGTGACGAGTTCTTCCTCAGGATGTAAACAGGGTTGTAAAAACAGAGTTTTGAGATCTTTGTGCTCTGTTAGAAGTAAAACAAATATTTAGGAAATGGCAATAGGTGCATTGTTAGTAGCTACTATCAGTGAATCCTAAATTTCAGAATTAAAACTTGAAATTTAAGGACTGGCATCATTATTTGTGAAAGGACTTGAGAGTAGCTACTGAGATTCAAAACGCAGGATCTGCCCTTAAGTGCTTACTAGCTCAGGCTGACAAAACCAGTAGATATTAATATTCTGTATTGTATATGAAACTGGCACTGAAAATTGTTTTTCCTTTTAAAAAATATGTTCAGATTAACATTTTAACTTTTTTTCCTTTTTCTGGTGGAGGTGGGAGGTAAGCATTATCTGTCCCTTTAGGCATAAGACAAAAGCAAATCACAGACAGGGAAGTGACCTGGCTAAGCTCTCAGAGTAGTCATGTTTCTATCTACACTGGCATTTGAACAGGGAACTTCAAACCCAGCAGCCACCAAGCTGGCCTTCTCCTCAGGAGTAAGATGACAGCTCCAATCTCTTAGCAGATGTAAAGGATCTTGTGTATATAGAATACATAAGTAAATGTGTGCAGGAGGGAAAGAGACTCAGTCTGGTAAAACTGATGGAGAGAAGACAAATTACCTGGACTCAGTTCTGGTTCACTGAACTTTTTTTTAAATAAGCTTTTGGTTTTGAAATAATTTTAAATGTATAGAAAAGCTCCAAAGATAATACAGATGGTTCCCATATAAATGTCATCGTTTCCCCTGATATTAGCATTTTATATTTGATTTCTTTAATTTTGCAGTCATTTTGAATGCATGCATGCATGCCTGTATGCTCAGTCTCTCAGTTGTGTCTGACTCTTTGCGACCCAATGGACCTGCCAGCCTCCTCTGTCCATAGACTCCTCCAGGCAAGAATACTGGAGTGCTTTGCCAGTGTCCAGGGGATCTTCCCTACCTAGGAATCAAACCTGTTCTCCCTAAATGCATGATTATCCCTTAAATAGAGCTTTGTCTACAAGTGGGTTTGTTTCTATCACTTTCCTATAACATTTTCCAAAAATTTACTGCCAAGAGAGACTAACCTATATGTCTGATGAAGATTCAATAAGTGAACACTAAAATTGCTATTATAAAGTCACTGGAGAGTTTTACCCACAGCTGCCATTGCTACAAAAGGGGAAGGAAGAGAAGAAAGAAGAATATTTGATAGCATAACAGAAGAAATAACTTTCAACTAAAAGGAGAGCCTTTTCTGGTAACTTTCAGTTCAGAAGGCTCTTCTTCCAACAGGAACCATTGAGGCTATATCACAATGTGGCAATGACAGACAGTTTTTCAAATAGCATTTTACTAAATAAACATCAAAGAAGATATGCATTTCCCCAAATCCTTCTATTTGTTGAACTATAAATAGAAACAGAATTAACTAGGACTAGAAAAATGTGGTTGATGGTGGAGGTTCAGGAGGGAGGAGCCATGGGTGTACCTATGGCTGATTCTTGTTGATGTGTGACAGAAAACCACAAACTTCTGTAAAGCAATTATCCTTCAATTAGAAAATAGTGGCAAAAAAAGTTTAAAAAAATTGGTTGATAGTGATGCTCAACTTTGAAGTTGGGACTCTGAGCAATTGCAGACTGAGTGGGGAATTTCTACAATGCTTGCAAGGAGGTGAATCACAGATCAGTGGAGGATATGGAAGTGTGTGGGACCCAAGAAGATCAGAGTGCCACAGAGAAGTGCCACTGATGAAGAGTACACGGGAAGGACCCAGCCTGGGTTTCCTGTCATTCGGTGAGGGGCAACCAACACCACGTACTGGACTAATACAACAATTATATTTGTTTGTTTTTTGAGTTCCTTAAATTTGCATTTCTGCTTAAGCAAAAAACTATGGAAGGAAGGATATGACATTTCTAATATTTGACCATTTTTATCCCTCAAACTGGGGCTTCCACATTGTTTCCCCTCAGTTCAGTTCAGGCGCTCAGTTGTGTCCAACTCTTTGCTACCCCATGAACCACAGCACGCCAGGCCTCCCTGTCCATCACCAACTCCCGGAGTTTACTCAAACCCATGTCCATCAAGTCGGTGATGCCATCCAACCATCTCATCCTCTGTCTTCCCCTTCTCTTGCCTTCAGTCTTTCCCAGCATCAGGGTCTTTTCAGATGAGTCAGCTCTTTGCATCAGGTGGCCAAAGTATTGGAGTTTCAGCTTCAGCATGAGTCCTTCCAATGAACACCCAGGACTGATCTCCTTTAGGATGGGCTGGTTGGATCTCCTTGCAGTCCAAGGGACTCTGAAGAGTCTTCTCCAACACCACAGTTCAAAATCATCAGTTCTTTGGCACTCAGCTTTCTTTATAGTCCAACTCTCACATCCATACGTGACCACTGGAAAAACCATAGCCTTGACTAGACAGACCTTTGTTGACAAAGTAATGCCTCTGCTTTTGAATATGCTATCTAGGTTGGTTATAACTTTCCTTCCAAGGAGTAAGCGTCTTTTAATTTTATGGCTGCAGTCACCATCTGCAGTGATTTTGGAGCCCCCCAAAATAAAGTCTGACACTGTTTCCACTGTTTCCCCATGTATTTGCCATGAAGTGATGGGACCAGATGCCATAATCTTAGTTTTCTGAATGTTGAGCTTTAAAAAGCCAACTTTTTCACTCTCCTCTTTCACTTTCATCAAGAGGCTCTTTAGTTCTTCTTCACTTTCTGCCATAAGGGTGGTGTCATCTGCATATCTGAGGTGATTGATATTTCTCCCGGCAATCTTGATTCCAGCTTGTGCTTCCTCCAGTCCAGTGTTTCTCATGATGTACTCTGCATATAAGTTAGATAAGCAGGGTGACAATATACAGCCTTGACATACTCCTTTTCCTATTTGGAACCAGCCTGTTGTTCCATGTCCAGTTCGAACTGTTGCTTCCTGACCTGCATATAGGTTTCTCAAGAGGCAGGTCAGGTGGTCTGGTATTCCCATCTCTTTCAGAATTTTCCACAGTTTATTGTGATCCACACAGTCAACAGCTTTGGCATAGTCAATAAAGCAGAAATAGATGTTTTTCTGGAACTCTCTTGCTTTTTCGATGATCCAGAGGATGTTGGCAATTTGATCTCTGGTTCGTCTGCCTTTTCTAAAAGGAGCTTGAACATCTGGAAGTTCACGGTTCATGTACTGATGAAGACTGGCTTGGAGAATTTTGAGCATTACTTTACTAGCGTGTGAGATGAGTGCAATTGTGTGGTAGTTTGAACATTCTTTGGCATTGCCTTTCTTTGGGATTGGAATGGAAACTGACCTTTTCCAGTCCTGTGGCCACTGCTGAATTTTCCAAATTTGCTGGCATATTGAGTGCAGCACTTTCACAGCATCATCTTTTAGGATTTGAAATAGCTCAACTGGAATTCCATTACCTCCACTAGCTTTGTTCTTAGTGATGCTTCCTAAGGCCCACTTGACTTCACATTCCAGAATGTCTGGTTCTATCACACCATGGTGATTATCTGGGTCATGAAGATCTTTTTTGTATAGTTCTTCTGTGTATTCTTGTCACCTCTTCTTAATATCTTCTGCTTCTGTTAGGTCCACACCATCTCTGTCCTTTATTGAGCCCTTCTTTGCATGAAATGTTCCCTTGGTATCTCTAATTTTCTTGAAGAGATCTCTAGTCTTTCCCATTCTATTGTTTTCCTCTATTTCTTTGCATTGATTGGTGAGGAGGGCGTTCTTATATCTCCTTGCTATTCTTTGGAACTCTGCATTCAGATGGATATATCTTTCCTTTTCTCCTTTGCTTTTTGCTTCTCTTCTTTTCACAGTTATTTGTAAGCCCTGCTCAGACAGCCATTTTGCTTTTTTGTATTTCTTTTTCTTGGGGATGGTCATGTTCCTCCTAATGCCTAGTAAATTAAAACTGGTTAATTAAAAGATTTTTCAATTGTTTTCACTTTATGTTTTTGTTGTTTTTTTTTAAACTTGAAAGTAAAGAACAGTTATTTGAGCTAGAAAAATCCAACTGACATTTGCTATGAGAATACCTAGAATAGGCAGACAGATGAGCAGACCCTTTGACAAAATGCAGTCTTCCTGTGTGTCAGACCATTGATATTAGTTTTATATTTTCTTCCCAGGATTAAATTGGTTGTGTGTATTTAGATTTTTGAATTTTACAGATTTAGTAGTATGTAGCATTTCCCCCACCCCCAGGGATCTAAGAAAGTGTATCTGAAAAAATGATTACTTATCATTACATTTAATTCTCAACCATAAGGTGGCATCACATCACTTGTTATGTCAAACAAGCCGACTTTTTCTGCTCACTTAAATGACTAATACTCTGCACATGCCTTCAAGTTATAGGTGTAACATATGGTTGAATTTTGAAGTTTAGAAGCAAACATTGGAAATTGGCATCTTCATATAGGTGTTTAGCATTTTTGTCCTTATATTTGATCTTTTTATATTATGTCTGAGAAGTTAGTAATAGAATAAGTTATTACTATATTAGCTAATACTATGTTTTGTCTCATTAAAATATGTAAGGCAGTTTCTTGCATATATAGAAGCTTCTCAAAAATATTCACTGCATGATTAAATTAAAATATTCCTTTAATAGGCCTTACCCTCAGGAATTCGTTTTCTCATTTGTCAAGTTGAATTTACAGCATACTTTTATTGCTATGACCCATTTCTTACCAGAATAAGAAGCTTATTTTCATGAAGACGTTAAACCCAACTGAACACATTTAATTTCCCTACTACCCTTTAAAAACACATTACTTTTTTCAAAAACATACCACTTTTCTTTGCTTAATTAGAAATGTCCAGAACTTGCAAATTACATAAATATGCTGGTTTACTTTCTCTAGTTGGTTCATTGAAAATTATAGTTTAGTTTTGAAAAACTGAATAGAAGTTTTGCTTCATTTTCCTGTGTAAAACATCTTGTACCTTTGTAGAAAACATTATAAACACTTTCTGTATAAAACCTCTCTTTCTTCAGATGGAGTGATTTTGTTCTTGGAACTCGTGTGTGTGTGTGTGTGTGTGTGTGTATGACAGAAGTTTTATTACAGTGAAAAAAGGACAGAGGAACCTTCTGACACAATCATCAGAAGAGGGATGGAGAGTGCCCCCCACCATGGTAGTCTTGTCAGTTCAGTTCAGTTCAGTCGCTCAGTTGTGTCTGACTCTTTGCGACCCCATGGACTGCAGCACACTTCCCTGTCCATCAGGTTTCCCCGACCATCACCAAGTCCTGGAGCTTGCTCATACTCATGTCCATCGAGTTGGTGATGCCATCCAACCATCTCACCCTCTGTTGTCTCCTTCTCCCCCTGCCTTCAATCTTTTCCAGCATCAGGGTCTTTTCCAATGAGTCAGTTCTTTGCATCAAGTGGCCAAAGTATTGGAGTTTCAGCTTCAGCATCAGCCCTTCCAATGAATATTCAGGACTGATCTCCTTTAGGATGGGCTGGTTGGATCTCCTTGCAGTCCAAGGAACTCTCAAGAATCTTCTGCAACACCACAGTTCAAAAGCATCAATTCTTCAGTGCTCAGCTTTCTTAATAGTCAAATTCTCACATCCATACATGAGTACTGGAAAAACGATAGCATTGACTAGATGGACGTTTGTTGGGAAAGTAATATCTCTGCTTTTGAATACACTGTCTTGGTTGGTCATAGCTTTTCTTCCAAGGAGTAAGCGTCTTTTAATTTCATGACTGCAATCACCATCTGCAGTGATTTTGGAGCCCCCAAAATAAAGTCTTTATTCCCATGGCTAAAGTTGGTAGTCTTATCAAGGCCTTATATACTTTTACCAGATCCACTCCCACAACATACATCTTAAGAAAGCAAGATTAGTCAGAAGGTTCTTGTTAAGAAGGAGAAAGGTCCTCAAGCAAGTTACATTGTTGTTATATAATCATTAGTACAGAGCTTAAGGAGAAACACCCTTGAGCAAGATGAATTGTTTTTTTGTCTGATCATTAGCTCTGGGCTTAAAGAAAAAGTGTCTTTTGTGACTAAGACAAAGGAATGTAGAAAGAAAAGTTTGTCCTTTACTTCTCCTCCAGAATGCTGGACCCCTTTCTCCTCCTTGAGAACCCTGTACCCATTCCTCCTTCAGGGCCCCAGACTCCTTATCAGCCTACTTAAGAATTGTTCTTGGAACTCTTTGTTTAAGGTTTTGTGGGAAGTTAGTGCCACTTGGTTTGCAGGGAATACTCCCACAAGGTGTGTTGTAAGGCACCTTAAAAGTTTAGTTAGGAATTTGGAGGTTGCAATAAGGAGACATCTCTCTAAATGAGTGAGAACAGTGTTTCTATTACATTGATTGAACTGATTCCATGAATTGAGGTTTGACTGTAACCGCTCCAGGTGGCCCTAGTGGTAAAGAATTCACCTGCCAATGCAGGAGACGCAAGAGATGTGGGTTCGTTTCTGAGGTTGAGAAGATCCTCTGGAAAAGGAAATGGCAACCCTCTCCAGTATTCTTGCCTGGAAAATTCCATGGACAGAGGAGCCTGGTGGACCATACTCCATGGGGCTGCAAAGAATCAGAGACAAGTGAGCACACACTGGATATTAAATCTCCCTTTCCCCCCCTCATTGGAGCTACGATTTAAAAATAACTGTTTCTCTCTTCTGCAAATAAAAGACGTTATATCCTTACTATTTTTTGCTCAGAGCTTAAGTGAAAAGTCAAAGTGAAACAAACAGGGTAGTGTAAAATAGAGTGAGGAGGTATTTGTAGGAAGAGGTTAAGGTTAAGGAAGGCACATTTGAAAAGATGACCTTGTTATAAGCTGAGTTAGAGCCAGCCCTGTATTTGGTCTTGATTTGGTTGGGTGGAGAACGCAATGGTTGTGGTCAAGGAGAACATTCCAGAAAGTGACTAGCCTATGTGAAGGCTGTGTGTTGGGAAAGAGCTTAGTATGTAACAGAGAAGAAACAGAAATAAGGACTGTGTGGCTAGAGCCATGGAATTATAGAAGCTGGGACTGTGGGAAGGTAAGTGGGCGGGGTGGGTTAGTACCGTGGTAAGAACTTCAGTTCAGTTCAGTTCAGTCGCTTAGTCGTGTCTGACTCTTTGCGACCCCATGAACTGCAGCACGCCAGGCCTCCCTGTCCGTCACCAACTCCTGGAGTTCACTCAAACTCATGTCCATCGAGTCAGTGATGCCATCCAGCCATCTCATCCTCTGTCGTCCCCTTCTCCTCCTGCCCCCAATCCCTCCCAGCATCAGTCTTTTCCAATGAGTCAACTCTTCACATGAGGTGGCCAGAGTACTGGAGTTTCAGCTTTAGCATCATTCCTTCCAAAGAACACCCAGGGCTGATCTCCTTTAGAATGGACTGGTTGGATCTCCTTGCAGTCCAAGGGACTCTCAAGAGTCTTCTCTAACACCACAGTTCAAAAGCATCAATTCTTTGGTGCTCATCCTTCTTCACAGTCCAACTGTCACATCCATACATGACCACTGGAAAAACCATAGCCTTGACTAGATGGACCTTTGTTGGCAAAGTAATGTCTCTGCTTTTGAATATGGTATCTAGGTTCGTCATAACTTTTCTTCCAAGGAGTAAGTGTCTTTTAATTTCATGGTCGCAATCACCATCTGCAGTGATTTTGGAGCCCCCCAAAATAAAGTCTGACACTGTTTCCATTGTTTCCTCATCTATTTCCCATGAAGTGATGGGACCAGATGCCATGATCTTAGTTTTCTGAATGTTGAGCTTTAAGCCAAGAACTTAGGATCTTTTAAATGCAATAGAAAGCAGGTGAAGAGTTTTGCTTAGGGAAGTTACCTGATCTTATCTACATTTTTAAAAGCTCGCTCTGGTTCATCAAACAGTGGAATAGATAAATAAGTTGAGAGATACTCATACAATGATATACTCTCTGATGTACTCATAGCAAGGAGAATGAACGGTCGCTGCTACACACAATGGCATGAAGCAACAAGCCAACCCAAGTGCATAACATTGTTGAGTGAAAAAATCAAATACAGTAAGGAGTGCACTGTATGGCAGCATCAGGTCTTTTCCAAAGAGTCAGTTCTCTGCTTGTTACTGTTTCTCTATTAAAAATGCTAACTCTTGATTTTATATATCTTTTCCTTATGATATTAATAGTAAAAACTTGAGATTTTACTTGGGGACAGATACTTAATCCTTTCTATTCAAATAACCACATTACTTTTTCTATGATGAGTTATATTATGTTTTTTTTTTTTTTTCCATTTTACCTATTCTAGGATTCATGTCAAAACTGGGAGTAGTAGGAGTATCTGACTATTTAATTAACATAATAGCATTATATTCTACTATGCTGTAAAGATGGTGAAAACAGGTAAAAAAAAAGTTGTTTAAAAATCTGCAATGCTTTCAAAGTCAAGAGCTAATAAGTCTTTGTGTCATCATATAAAGTGTAAATTGCATTTGATCATTTGGATGTTAAATAGCAAGTTTCTCAGTCCCCCTCACTGCCCTGCTTAAGAAATAAGGTAAGTTTTATGTCTTTTTCGGTCATTGCATGGCCTGTCAGATTTCTGAAGAGAGGCATGGGATGGAGAGGCCCCTGACGGGTGCAGCAGGGGCTCTTTAAGTTGTGAGCACTGAAGTGTCTCAGCTGGGCTGCTGAGATGTGGAGGCGGTGCACAGTGAATTCTGACCCTGTAACCTTTTCTATTGAAATTGAATCTTCAGATTCATATCCATCAAATTGACATGTGCTAGTCTGAGGAAAAAACAATGTTGGAAATGGTCTACTGAAAGTAATTTACTCCCTCATCTATCATGTTCTCAAATAGTCTGCATTTGAGCAAAGCAGTGGGTGTATAATACCCATATTCTAAAAGCTGAGAAGCCCTGGGGAAGGGGACTTTCATTTTATTCTTTCTTTCTCTCTCTCTCTATATATATATATTCACACAAACATATAAAGTAAAAGTAGAAGAGGTAAATGACATTTTAAATTTATATTTAAGTTTATATATAGTGTATATATGTATGTATATATAAGTATACACACACACACACACACACACACACACACATATATGTTTTAGCTAGACTTGAATTCACTTCCACATATCAGAAAAGGAGAAAATTATTCCTCCTGGTCAGTATTAGGTTTTCAGAATGTACACATGGAAAATCGTTAATGGAAACCACCCCAATTAGATTTATTTTGCATCGTGCTTCACTGAGTACAGAAGTCATTTAGAACACTTTAATTTTTTTCCTTTGAGACTATCACAAAACATAACCCCCAAAGCAGGGGTGGGGTGGATGGGGGGAAAATGATCTGCAAATATTTGCTTGAAAGATGCACTTTCTTGCTTAGTTAGAGTGAAATCAATACCAACCTCCAGATTTGTTGACCTGTTCATGAGATGGAAACTAAAATGTGAGAGAAAATGGAAGTTCTCCCCAGTGATAGATTTTTTCCTCTTCCACATGCAGCTAGCGTGAACAGTCTAATGACTGGCAAGATCCGCAGACCTCTGTATAGTGCTGAGGAATGTCGTGGAGAGAGGGCATGCTTTACCTTTATCACTGTGCCTTAATCTTCTTAGATTTTTCTACAAAGAAATCATATTAATCAAATCGCCTTTCTGCTGTATGAAAGGTGAAGACTGACTAATACTTGACTTTGGGTGAAATTGGATATAGAAGAAAATCCTGACTTGAAATAATACCAGACTTTTTATAATCCTGTGTTATTGGAGTCTTAGTTCAGGATTGCGATTTTCACCTCAGGTTTTGTTAAATTTCAGAGTCCTGCCAGCGAGCCAGATAGGTACTGCACACTTTTTAGAGGCAAAGCAAAACAAGACAAAACAATAACAAAACTCAAAACAAAAAGAACAAAAACAAAACACTAAATGTATTGAAACATAAAAAGAAATATTTGTTTGAAAATGTTTAGGTTTCATTATGTATCTTCAAATCAAATAAAGAACAGCAATTGTATCCTGTCAGTACAAAAAGGCAGAAACTGCTGTTCATCTAGTTCATAAAGTTTACTGTTTACAACCGAGATACACAATGTCTAAATTCTGAGTTTTGAAAAACTTAATTCATAATCTATATATGTAAAATATGGTTACTTCAAAGTGCTTTTCCTGGGGAAAATATCTACTTATTTCAATGATTCACTTATTATTTTTGGAAGGCTGTGAAATTTTTTTTTAAATCTGTTAGCATATCTGAATAACTTTTGAGGGGAGGCTGACTTTTTGGAAAAGCATGAAGTCATTAAGAATTGAGAGCCCAGTATTACTGAAAGTGAAGTAAGTCAGAAAGAGAAAAAAACAAACATTGCATATTAAAGCATATACATGGAATCTAGAAAAATGGTCCTGATGAACCTATTTGCAGGGCAGGAATAGAGACGCAGACATAGAAAACAGGTTTGGGACACGGTGGGGCATGGAGTGAAGTGAAGTGAAGTCGCTCAGTCGTGTCCGACTCTTAGCAACCCCATGGACTGCAGCCTACCAGGCTCCTCCGTCCATGGGATTTTCCAGGCAAGAGTACTGGAGTGGGGTGCCATTGCCTTCTCCGCATGGAGAGGGTGGGACAAATTGAAAAAGTAGCGTTGAAACATATACGTTACCATAGATTACACAGATAGCTAGTAGGAAGTTACTGTATAACACAGGGAGCTCAACCTAGTATGCTGAGACAACCTGGAGGGGTGGGAAGGGGTGGGGAGTGGAGGAGGATTCAAAAGGGAAAGGACATATGTGTACTTACGGCTGATTCACTTTGTTGTATGGCAGAAGCCAACACAGCATTGTAAAGCAGTTATCCTCCAAATAAAAATAAGAATTAAAAAATAAAGAATTGAGAGCCCAGGAATAAACCCAGGCGTATATTATCAACTTATCTTAGATAAGGGTGCCAAGAATACACAATGGGAAAAGGAGAGTCTCTTCAATAAATGGTGTTAGGAAAATTGGACATCCACATGCAGAAAATGGAATCGAATCCTTATTTTACAAAATACACAAACATTAACTCAAGGTGAATTAAAGACATAAACATAAGCCTCAAAAGCATAAAACTAGAAGATAACATAGGTGAAAATGTTTCTTGACATTGGTCTTGGTAATGAGTTCTTGGATATGACACAAAAAATATTGGCAACAAAAACAAAAGTAGACAGTTTGGACTACATCAAACTAAAAAACTTCTGCACAGCAAAAGAAACAATCAAAAAATAAAATAGATAAAAATGTAACCATTTGAGTGGGAAAAAGTATTTGCAAACTATCTATCTGATAAGGAGTTACTATCCAAAAAATATAAGGAACTCACACAATTCAATACCAAAAAACCAAATAAACAATTAAAAATTGGGCATAGGAACTGAATAGACATTTTCCCAAGTGACTTGCAGGTAAAAAAGTGTTCAATATTGCTGATCAGGGAAATGCAAATCAAAACCACAATGAAATATCACCTCAAAATAGTTAGAATGGCTTTATCAAAAAAGACAAGAGATAACAAATGTTGGCAAGGATGCAGAGAAAAAGGAATCCTTGTACACTATTGGTGGGAATATAAGTTAGTGCCGTCACTCTGGAATATAGTGTGCAGAGCCCTCAAAAAAAACTAAAAAATAGAGCTATCATTTGATCCAACAATCCCACTTGTATCTATATATCCTAAAGAAATGAAATCAGTATCTCTCAGAGGTATCTATATTCCCATGTTCATTGCAGCATGATTCGCAATAGCCAAGATGTGGCAGCAACTTAACTCTATCGACTACGGGAATAGATAAAGAGAATGTGGTGCGTTTGTGTGTGTGTACACACTGTCGTTGTTGTTGTTCAGTCACTAAGTCATGTTCCACTCTTTGAGACCCCGTGAACTGCAGCACGCCAGGCTTCCTTGTCCTTCGTTGTCTCCCACAGTTTGCTCAAATTCATGTCCATTGAGTTGGTGATGCTAGCTAACCATCTCATTCTCTGCTTCTCCCTTCTCCTTTTGCCTTCAGTCTTTCCCAGCATCAGGGTTTTTCCTGAGTTGGCTCTTTGCATCAGGTTGGCCAAAGTATTGGAGCTTCTGCTTCAGCATCAGTCCTTCCAATGAATATTCAGGACTGATTTCCTTTCAGTTGGCTGGTTTGATCTCCTTGCAGTCCAGGGAATTCTTCAAGAGTCTTCTCCAACACCACAATTTGAAAACATCAATTCTTCAGCTCTCAGCCTTCTTTATGGTTCAGCTGTCACATCCACACATGACTATTGGAAAAACCATAGCTTTGGCTAGACAGACTTGTGTTGGAAAGTGACGTCTTTGCCTTTTAATATACTGTCTAGGTTTGTCATATCTTTCCTTACAAGGAGTAAACATCTTTTAATTTCATGGCTGCAGTCACCATCTACAGTGATTTTGGAGCCTAAGAAAACAACACTTTTCCCCCTTCTATTTGGCATAAAGTGATGGGACTGGATGCCATGATCTTAGTTTTTTGAATGTTGAGTTTTAAGCCAACTTTTTCACTCTTCTCTTTCACATTCATTAGGAGGCTCTTTAGTTCCTCTTCAGCCATTAGAGTAGTATCATCTGCATATCTGAGGCTGTTGATATTTCTACCGGCCATGTACACATGTTATTCTGCCATGAGAAAGAAGGAAATCCTCCCATTTGCAACAACATAGATGAAACTGGAGGATATTAGGCTGAGTGAAATAAACCAGACACAGAAAGATAAATGCTGCAGGATAACCACTTATACGAAGAATCTAACAGTCAAACTCACTCAAGCATTTAGTTATAGTGTTTCCTTCAATCTAGGAAGTTCCTGATACCCTTTTTTTTTTGGTCTTTAATGCTCATGACACTTTTTAAGAGTATTGGCCAATTATTTCATTGAATGGCCTTCAATTTGGGTTGTAAATCATATCAGAGATATAGGATTTTGATTTGCCTATCACTGGTGATGTTTGATCATTTGGTAAATGTGGTGTCTGCCAGATTTGAAAATACACCATTTTTGCCTTTGACATTTGAAAGTGTAGTTTAAAAAAGTGTACCAAACAAGAGGAGTAAACACAGTCTTTCAAGGCAATATTACAGGACCACTCACTGAAGGTAGAGTTTTATTTGTTAAAGAAATCTCATTCTTTGCTGTCAAATTACATTTTGAGACAAATTTTCTATTTCTCATCATACTCTTGCCTTGCATTTTAGCATCTGTTAATGATAGTTGCCTGAAACAGTTGTAACAGTGGTGTTTGCTGTATGGTGATTTTCCCACCATTTTTTCTACAATTATTAGTGGAATGTCATTGCAAGAAAGTGCTGTCATTATTTATATCAACAGAGACTACATGACTTCTTATTTTATTCTATGGGTTATATCTATTACTGTATTTATTTATTTTGTTGCTCAAGTATTCCCCATGTTAGCCATAGGGAGACCTTTTAAGTTCAGAGTCCTTATTTTGAACCCTTGCTCTAAACTCTTTCTCTATATTTGTACCCATTTACTTCAGAAAGGCTCCATGCAGTCCGATGTTAATAGATTGTCATTCACATGGATAACAGGATGTTTATATTGGCTTCTAAATATGATAGTGTGTCCTTCCTAAGGAAAAAGAAAGCAATTTCTAATCTGTCATTCTCCTGATTCATTTGTTACTCTCACAATTTTTGCTACAGACTTTACATGTGGACATTTTTCAACTTCATAATAAATATCCTATATAGGCAATAGGGATTCAACTATTTTCAGGACTTTTAGTTATCCTCATATGATTTTAATCCAACAAGCATTTATTTCAAATGGCAACATTTGAAATAAACATTTCGAATAAATATTTATTTCTTACATTGGCAAGAAAAATTGGAAAATGAAACCTATTCTCTGATCTCAACCAGTTTGCTCTCCAGTGAGGGAGATCAGGGGCTTCCCAAGTGGTGCTAGTGGAAAAGAACCTGGGGCTGCCAGTGCAGGAGATGTAAGAGACGTGGGTTCGATATCTGCATCAGGAAGATCCCCTGGAGGAGGGCATGGCAACCCAGTCCAGTGTTCTTGCCTGGAGAATCCCGTGGACAGAGCAGCCTGGTGGGCTGTAGTCCAAAGGGTCACAAAGAGTCAGACACGACTGAAGCGACTTACCACGCACAGGGGGGGTCACACACACATGCAGTTATGGCACAGCTAGAGCAGGATGTGATCAGCATTTGAGCAAAATGTTATGGGAACATAACGAAGAACAGGATTTATTCCAACTTGAGGGTAGGGTAGTGTAGGGTGATGGAAAAGGATTGGGCAAGGAAGAAGGGACATGTGAGATCTTTGAAGTTTAGTAAAGAAGACAAAGACATTAATGTTAAGCTGAAGAAAGTATCTGTCACGTAGCTTATTTCATTTGCCATTTGGTCTTTATCTTCATTCTTTCTAGAGTAAGTTGCTTTTTAGTTTCAAAAATTCTGAAAAGCAAAAGTCAGAGAGGTTTACATTTTTACAACTATTGCTGAGACATGCCACTGATGGTGACCGAGATGTGATAACCTAGGAGTATAATGAGAATAGCTAAAGTTTGTGTCACTTTACATTGTCTAGTCTTGAGAATGGAAAGTCAGAGCAAACCTGGGTTACAAATGTCTTATATAACCCCTGAATTATTCCCCTTTGCTCTTCAGCTCTTTTGGCAGAAGTAGAACCACCTCTCATGCTATCTAACTGGGTTCAGAAAGAGGTCCTGTCATGATAGCCCTTTAGATGTTATCCAGGTAGGGAAAAGAATGATGAATTCCAAGACAGTGATTGCAGTTTTGAGTAATAAGCGAACATCAAGAGACAGTCTTTGGAAGGTGATGGTAATAGTAGTGAGGGAGTCTCATTGTGCTTTATGTAAACAGTTGTTTTGAAGGGGCTTTTCTCTTCTGGCACGCAGTGCATCCATTGTTGGTATCCCCTTCCTATGCTGTTTTTGGCCCCCCAAAACACTAGTGCTTCTGAACACCAGGGGTGAGGCTGTTTGACTCCCAGAAGTTCTTATCTCAAGTTTTTGATGCCTTAAATTTCTTCAGGTCTGAGACCTGCCAGAGAGCAAGGCAGAAAGCAGAGCAGCCTGGATGAATGAACACTCAAGTGAGCTGTAGAAGGAGAAAACTTCCTCTCACAATCTGGTGGAAAGTAAAATAGGAAACGCCATGTGCTTTTGTGTAGAAGATAATAGTGAAGCTACTTAGCATCACGGAAAACTTTTCTTGGTGGGGTGTACATTTCCTAATTCATAGCTGAATGAAAGGAGAACTTAATACACATCAGATCAGATCAGTTGCTCAGGCGTGTCAACTCTTTGCGACCCCATGAATCGCAGCACGCCAGGCCTCCCTGTCCATCACCAACTCCCAGGGTCCACTGAGACTCACGTCCATCGAGTCAGTGATGCCATCCAGCCATCTCATCCTCTGTCGTCCCCTTCTCCTCCTGCCCCCAATCCCTCCCAGCATCAGAGTCTTCTCCAATGAGTCAACTCTTCGCATGAAGTGGCCAAAGTACTGGAGTTTCAGCTTTAGCATCATTCCTTCCAAAGAAATCCCAGGGCTGATCTTCTTCAGAATGGGCTGGTTGGATCTCCTACTGGAAAACAATTGGTTCTGAAAAACTTCTGAAGATTATTTATTACTAAATGCTTTCAATGCTGCTGCCACCTAAGGATATGAGAATTGTCCCCTCTTATACTCATTTTATGAAGAATATAAACACCCAGAAATATGCATATATGTAAATAATGGTTTTTCTATGTATAATTTATGTCCAAAAGTATAATTTATATTCCAACTAAGACTGTCTGGATGAGAATTTATTCTGATCCTCTACTATTTGCCTTCTTCCATCTAAGCTTATTCCATAAACATAGAGAATTACATGTGTACTTTGTGGAACAAAAGAAAGACAAAATTTCCTCAAACTTTCCTTCAAGTGGTTTGAAAGTTGTCACTGATTTTAAGTCCTGAATTGAAGTTTTTGTTATACATATGTGGGTATATGTACACACACAAATACAGACTCATCTGAAAGGTGAGGTATAAATGAGCCTACAAGAAAATAACAAAACTGGTAATACAATGACTATCAAAGCTAGTGTTGCCTCTGTGGAGTAGTTTTGCATGCTATTTGTATCACAATTACATCTGGGAACTCCTTTCTACTTGGATACATCAAGAACAAGAGGCTGCTTGCTTCTTAGTTCCTTAGAGAGTTAGACTGTTTGGCCAGAGTTATGGAAAAGGGATTGTGTCGCAAGTCAAGTTATGGTTTCAGGACTGCTTCCAAATATTCCTGCTTTGGTTATAGGAGTAAAGAGCTGCGGATTCTTGAAGCAGTCTTTTTGGTCAAACAATTTAACAGGCTGTGGGTCTAGTGCCAGTGATTCCATTTCTAAAGGATTTTCCTTTGAAGTGTTTGTTCCTCAATGTGTTTTTCCAGCCAAACATATGCCTATGATTTGAAATCAGCTTAAGAATTTTCTTTCACACTTTAGTGTTCATGTTTAGTTTGCTGGCATTAAATGATGCGAAATAAACTTGTTTGGCTCCTCAAATCCCTCCAGGGACTTTGCCACTCATGGTTATTCTTAGAGGTGGCTTTTCATTGTCTCTGACTCTAGATGACACTTGACAGTTACTTTTTCAATTAATTTATTTCTGGGAAAGGGTTAAAGGAAAATATGCTCAAGCTGCATATATTCTGCATTTCTTTTCTAGAATTTCTTAGAAAATTATTTCTTATTTGTTAACCATTATCTTAAAGGTTTTCACTCCATCATTCATGTAGGTGTTCTTCTTGACCAGTACTATGTTTGGCTTATGATGTGAAATTGTGCTCACTGGACTAGACTTAAGATTCATTGAACAGTTCAGTTCAGTCGCTCAGTCATGTCCAATTCTCTGTGAACCCATGAACTACAGCACGCCAGGTCTCCCTGTCCATCACCAACTCCTGGAGTCTACCCAAACCTATGTCCATCGAGTCAGTGATGCCATCCAACCATCTCATCCTCTGTCGTCCCCTTTTCCTGCCCTCAATCTTTCCCAGCATCAGGGTCTTTTCCAATGAGTCAACTCTTCGCATCAGGTGCCCAAAGTATTGGAGTTTCAGCTTCAACATCAGTCCTTCCAATGAACACCCAGGACTGATCTCCTTTAGGATGGACTGGTTGGATCTCCTTGCAGTCCAAGGGACTCTCAAGAGTCTTCTCCAACACCACAGTTCAAAAGCATCAATTCTTCAGTGCTCAGCTGTCTTTTATAGTCCACCTCTCACATCCATACATGATCACTGGAAAAACCATAGCCTTGACTAGATGGAACTTTGTTGGCAAAGTAATATCTCTCCTTTTTAATATGCTGTCCAGGTTGGTCATAAATCTAACACTATATCCCCATCTATTTGCCATGAAGTGATGGGATTGGATGCCATGATCTTAGTTATCTGAATGTTGAGCTTTAAGCCAACTTTTTCACTCTCCTCTTTCACTTTCATCAAGAGGCTCTTTAGTTCTTCTTCACTTTCTGTCATAAACTTGGTGTCATCTGTATGCTGCTGCTGCTAATTCACTTCAGTTGTGTCCGACTCTGTGCGACCCCATAGATGGCAGCCCACCAGGCTCCTCCATCCCCGGGATTCTCCAGGCAAGAACACTGGAGTGGGCCGCCATCGCCTTCTCCAATGCACGAAAGTGAAAAGTGAAAGTGAAGTCGCTCAGTCGTGTCCGACTCTTAGCGACCCCATGGACTGCAGTCTACCAGGCTCCTCCATCCATCCAATCCCTCTTGCCTGGGATTTTCCAGGCAAGAGTATTGGAGTGGGTTTGCATTGCCTTCTCCCATATCTGAGGTTATTGATATTTCTCCCAGCAATCTTAATTCCAGCTTGTGCTTCCTCCAGCCCACTGTTTCTCATGATGTACTCTGCATATAAGTTAAATAAGCAGGGTGACAATATACAGCCTTGACGTACTCCTTTTCCTCTTTGGAACCAGTCTGTTGTTCCATGTCCAGTTCTAACTGTTGCTTCCTGACCTTCATACAGGATCAAGACCATCCTCAAGAAAAAGAAATTCATTTTACATGGGTCAGCAAAAGATTGAAAACGTTGAGATTCAGCCGTTTCCTGTCTTATTTGGGAGAGGAGAGACTTGTGTGTGATAAAACATTGTGTTCAGGGAGGATAAATTACCTATGATTCTGTTGGTTTTGTGAATGGTCACTGAAATTCAAATATTGGATGCTGGAGAAAGAGGCCAAAGTCAGAGTGTTATTTCATTTTCTAATTATTTGTAATTGTTTACTAATTATTCTTAAGTGTGGTCGGATATCCTGGGAAGGAACCAAGGAAGGCTTATATTCTGTACTCTTGGCTTCTTCCAGTGAACTGATTTTCAGATCATAAAGGACCAATTTTGAGCAGTAGCTGCTGCTGCTGCTGCTAAGTTGCTTCAGTCATGTCCAACTCTATGGGCTGGCACCCCATAGATGGCAGCCCACCAGGCCCCTCTGTCCCTGGGATTCTCCAGGCAAGAGTACTGGAGTGGGTTGCCATTTCCTTCTCCAAAGCATTAAAGTGAAAAGTGAAAGTGAAGAGACCTTTCTAAAGCCTTCTCTTGATGACTAAGATTGGAAAATCCTTTAACTTAGTCACACACTGCTATGGACTGAATGTTTGCATCTGTTTCCCTTGCACCCCACCCTTCCCAACCCGTTTCAGATGTTGAAGCCCTAATCGTCAATGCGATGGCATTTGGAGATGGAGCTTTGGTATGTAATTAAGTCATGAGAGTGGAAATCTCCTGAGTGGGATTAATGCTTCATACGAAGAGACAAAAGGGAAATGATCTCTCTCTGCCACATGAGGATTCAGAAGAAGGCAGCCATCTGCAATCCTGGAAGAGGGATCTCACTCAATACCTTGATCTTGGACCTTTCAGTCTCCAGAAGTGTGATAAGGTAAGTATGTATTGTGTAAGCCACTGGTCTGTAGTAATATTTTGTTACAGCAGCCTGAACAAAAACACATTAATTTCAGGTCATACAACATTCAAATAATTTTTCTATTTCTTGGACTAAGGTGACTTCTCAGATTACCTTTGTCCAGGTAATTTAAAAATTTTTATCTTTTTGTGATTTAAAAAATTATTTATTTTTAATTGGAGGATAATTGCTTTATAATATTATATCAGTTCAGTTCAGTTCAATCGCTCAGTTGTGTCCGACTCTTTGCGACCCCAAGAACTGCAGCACGCCAGGCCTCCTTGTCCATCACCAACTCCCGGAGTTCAGTCAAACTCATGTCCATCGAGTCAGTGATGCCATCCAGCCATCTCATCCTCTGTCGTCCCCTTCTCCTCCTGCCCCCAATCCCTCCCAGCATCAGGGTCTTTTCCAATGAGTCAACTCTTTGCATGAGATGGCCAAAGTACTGGAGTTTCAGCTTCAGCCTGAGTCCTTCCAGTGAACACCCAGGACTGATCTCCTTTAGGATGGACTGGTTAGATCTCCTTGCAGTCCAAGGGACTCTCAAGAGTCTTCTCCAACACCACAGTTCAAAAGCATCAATTCTTCGGTGCTCAGCTTTCTTCACAGTCCACCTCTCACATCCATACATGACCACTGGAAAAACCATCGCCTTGACCAGGCAGACCTTTGTTGGCAAAGTAATATCTCTGCTTTTGAATATGCTATCTAGGTTGGTCATAACTTTCCTTCCAAGGAGTAAGCATCTTTTTATTTCATGGCTGCAATCACCATCTGCAGTGATTTTGGAGCCCCCCAAAATAAAATCTGACACTGTTTCCACTGTTTCCCCATCTATTTCCCATGAAGTGATGGGAACAGATGCCATGATCTTCGTTTTCTGAATGTTGAGCTTTAAGCCAACTTTTTCACTCTCTTTCACTTTCATCAAGAGGCTCGTTAGTTCTTCTTCACTTTCTGCCATCAGGGTGGTGTCATCTGCATATCTGAGGTGATTGATATTTCTCCCGGCAACCTTAATTCCAGCTTGTGCTTCTTCCAGTCCAGCGTTTCTCATGATGTACTCTGCATATAAGTTAGATAAGCAGGGTGACAATATACAGCCTTGACGAACTCCTTTTCCTATTTGGAACCAGTCTGTTGTTCCAAGTCCAGTTCGAACTGTTGCTTCCTGACCTGCATATAGGTTTCTCAAGAGGCAGGTCAGGTGGTCTGGTATTCCCATCTCTTTCAGAATTTTCCACAGTTTATTGTGATCCACACAGTCAAAGACTTTGGCATAGTCAACAAAGCAGAAATAGATGTTTTTCTGGAACTCTTGCTTTTTTTGATGATCCAGCGGATGTTGGCAATTTGGTCTCTGGTTCCTCTGCCTTTTCTAAAACCAGCTTGAACATCTGGAAGTTCACGGTTCACATACTGCTGAAGCCTGGCTTGGAGAATTTTGAGCATTACTTTACTAGCATGTGAGATGAGTGCAATTGTGTGGTGGTTTGAGCATTCTTTGGCATTGCCTTTCCTTGGGATTGGAATGAAAACTGACCTTTTCCAGTCCTGTGGCCACTGCTGAGTTTTCCAAATTTGCTGGCATATTGCATGCAGCAGTTTCATAGCATCATCTTTTAGGATTTGAAATAGCCTCAACTGGAATTCCAAGTGGAATGCTATTTCAACTGGATTTCCAGTTTATGTGTGGTTACCCAGATGATTTAGAACATGCTTACTTTAGATTATCGGTGAAATGAATACTGTATCAAATGAAGAGATCATTCTGTTGTTTTCGAGATTGCATCCAAGTACTGCATTTCAGACTCTTTTGTTGACCATGATGGCTACTCTGTTTCTTCTAAGGGATTCCTGCCCACAGTAATAGATATAATTGTCATCTGAGTTAAATTCACCCATTCCAGTCCATTTTAGTTCGCTGATTCCTAGAATGTTGATGTTCACTCTTGCCCTCTCCTGTTTGACCACTTCCAATTTGCCTTGGTTCATGGACCTGACATTCCAGGTTCCTATGCAATATTGCTCTTTACAGCATCGGACCTTGCTTCTATCACCAGTCACATCCACAGCTGGGTATTGTTTTTGCTTTGGCTCCATCCTTTCATTCTTTCTGGAGTTATTTCTCCACTGATCTCCAGTAACATATTGGGCACCTACTGATCTGGGGAGTTCCTCTTTCAGTATCCTATCATTTTGCCTTTTCTACTGTTCATGGGGTTCTGAAGGCAAGAATACTGAAGTGGTTTGTAATTCCCTTCTCCAGTGGACCACATTGTGTCAGACCTCTCCACCATGACCCTCCTGTCTTGGGTGGCCCCACACGGCATGGCTTAGTTTCATTGAGTTAGACAAGGCTGTGGTCCGTGTGATCAGATTGGCTAGTTTTCTGTGATTATGGTTTCAGTGTATCTGCCCTGTGATGCCCTCTGTCAGCACCTACTACTGTCTTACTTGGGTTTCTCTTACATTGGATGTGGGGTATCTCTTCACGGCTGCTCCAGCAAAGCGTAGCCACTGCTCCTTACCTTGGATGAGGGGTATCTCCACACGGCCGCCCCTCCTGACCTTGAACGTGGAGTAGCTCCTCTCGGCCCTCCTGCAACTGTGCAGCTGCCGCTCCTTGGATGTGGGTTTCTGCCATACAATGTGAATCAGCCATAAGTATACATATGTCCCCTCCCTCTTGAACCTCCCCCCAACCCCATCCCATCCCAATTCTCAGTTGTGCCAGAGCACAGCACTGAGTTCCTAGTGTTGTACAACAGATTCCCACTGGCTATTTATTTTGCATATGGTAATGTATGTATTGCCCTGCTACTCTCTTAAATCCCACCCTTTCCTACCTCCCACCTGCCCCACCCTGCTGTGTCCAAAGTCTGTTCTTTATATCTGGATCTCTGTTCCTGCTCTGCATTCACCTAAATGAGGTGACTGACAACTTGTGGCTCCCATGATAGGTGGGAGGTACCTTGTCATGAAATCACTGTTGGTCTGGTGGATGGACAATCACTGGCTTCAGTGCTGGAGGCTGGAGAAAGAAGCCAAGTAGGAGCAGGGACTTCTCACTCAGGAGACCTACTTAGCCTAAGGACTCTACTAAGTTCTCATTTCTTCTCAGTGCACCTGCACCATGCTCCATGGACCCACTGACATACGAAGCCAAGGTGACAGACTATTATGGATAGTTCATCACATGCTGACTCAGCTAGTAGCTTTGTCCACTTCTCCACGCTCAAGCCTTGAAAGGCCAGAACTTTCAGAATGATCACATTCATGATGGGTACTTTAAAAAAAAATAATTTTATTTATCTTTGGCTGTACTGGCTCTTGCTGTTGGGCATTCCTCTGTTGTGGTGAGGTGGGGCCACTCGTTGTGGTGCTCGGGCTTCTCATGGTGGTGGCTTCTCTGGTCGCTGAGTGCGAGTTCTAGGGTGTGGGGGCTTTAGGAGTTGCTACGCGTGGGCTCAGTGGTTGTGGTTCGCAGGCTTTGGAGCACAGGTTCAACAGCTGTGGCACACCAGCTCAGTTGCTCCGTGGCATGTGGGATCCTCCTGGATCAAGGATTGAACCCATGTCTCCTGCATTGGCAGGCGGACTCTTGACCACTGAGCCACCAGGGAAACCTCTTGATGGGTGATTTGAAACATACAGTGTGTGCCTACATGTATGAGTTTCATTTGTTCATAAAGCTGGTATTTCAGAAAAAAAACTAGATTTGTTTTCTCCATTTTCTTTCTTTTTTTTTTTGACATCACATTATCTCATCTTCCTTTTCAGCTAAATCAGATCTCTATTCTACCTACCCTCTTTTGTAAAGACAGTCAGTTGGCGTGATTGTCAAATTTGGTGTAGAGTTTCCTTCTTACAAGAGATAGTCTTAATGTATGACATTTATTCTTTCAACACACATATATTTATAACTTCTGTGTGCTAAGCTTTGTGTGAAGAGGTAGTCAAATAATGATAAATATGTTATGGATTTTTGCCCTCAGATAGCTTATAATCAAGGAAGAGACATGGCATAATAATAATTATCTCTGCTATAATGCATGTTGTTGTTGTTTAGTCACTAAGTTGTGTCTGACTCTTTTGTGACCCCAGGGGCTATAGTCCACCAGGCTCCTCTATCCATGGAATTTTCCAGGCAAGAGTCCTGGAGTGGGTTGCCATTTTCTTCTCCAATGGATCTTCCTGACCCAGGGATTGAACCTGGGTCTCCTGTGTCACAGGGAGATTTTTTTTTTTTTTTTACCACTGAGCCACCTGGGAAGCTGTATATAATACGTAAAATGACATATTAATAACACAAATAAAATGCTATAGGGACTCAGAGGAACTTTGTCCTTTCTTGTTTGGTACCCATCTTTCTGCTGGGTGACTGGTTCTGAGCAAGGCTACCGGTGGGAGACAACATCTGAAGCATATCCAGACTATGCTATGTTACTACAGGAACTATAGCCTCACCTTTGAAAGACTGAGGGTTAGTCCAATCATGGTGACCCATCCTGGTAAGTATATTGTTCCCAGATTTTGAAGGAAACTAGTTACAGTTTTCTATTTGGAATAAGGGAGTTTTAAGAAATACAGAGATGGAAAGAGAAGAAAAAGAAAGAGTACACAATGGTTCTAGAATTTCCATGTAGGACATGCTTGGGGTGGCTGTCAGGGAGGGGAACAGGGGAACTTCCTATAGTATTTGTGTAACCAAACCCAGTTGTTTACTTAGGATCGTATATTTATTTGGGGTGGCTTGGAAGAGGCTGTTGAATATTATGGCTGGGGAGGGGATCGCAGGTCATTTCTTGGTATTTCCACTCGTGGTAAGTTGCTCAAAAAGGGGGCAAATAACTTTTATTAGGAGGTGATTTATTAAGGAGCATCTTTATATACAGGATCTTTTCCCAATTTTAGCACTGAAGCTCTGGCATAGAACTTTAGAAAAGTCCTGACATGAAGATTTGTTGAAAGGAACTGTACTTGACTCCAAAAGAATGCCACTATCTTATCTCAGATATAATTTTAATAGATGAGTTTATGTAGTTCAAGGAAACAATTTCTCTAGCCTCAGGGGAACAGAATCAGGTGGTGCCCAATCAACACTACAATTATCCTTCTGTCTTCTAGCCCACTACCTGCTCCGTGCTTTTTGTCTCAGTGCTTGCAGTGCTGGTGGCAAAAATGAAGAGTGTCGGAGGCCAGTGCTCTTGGATCCTTCCTGAAAACCCCTTGGTTAGATGAATCATTAAATGTCTCTCCACTCGGCCTGCTCAGCATTGCACTGCCCTGGCTCATATCTGCAGTCCTACCTTTGATTCTAAACTGAAGTTAGATTTGCTTGCTCCTTTTGGCACATTTTCATATCAAGAGCACAGTCTGTGATATGTCCATCTGCACGGCTATCTAAATAAGAGCAGACTTGTGGGGAGTGTGGCCGAGAGTTCACTTAAGACCCTTCACAGGCTCCTGCTGGCCTCTTCCAAACTGGCAGCTGCAAAGGAGGTTAATCATGAATGTATCAAATACGGTAGAGTGGTCTGGTCACACATTACACCTGGGAGTGTTGAGTCCTGCTTATAATCAAATGCCTGGTACTGTTTTGATGACTTGGGCTTTGACTTGTGTTGACTTGTCAGTGGGACAAGTCAACAAACCTTAGCTAAATAGTTGTGGTATATATTAGGAATGTTAGATAAGGCAGTGCCATGTAGTTCCTATCATTGTGCATTCTTGGATTGAAAATAAGCCAGTCTCTCAGCAGTTTGAAGAGAATGCCTTAGAACTGGCCCTTTGAACACCATAAGAATGAAAATGATATGTGGAGAGACTTTGAAGACACTCTGACTTGCTAATGTAAAAAATATGAAGGATCTAGATGTTTGCTAGGAAAATACAAGTGGGAACCAAACTATACTTAAAACATCTGAAGATCTTTCTGACATTTCCCAGATGGTTACCTAAGTAATTGAAGTTATAACTGCTTTAGTTTGATGTGTCAGTGTATACTCTGCAAGCTATTATGGAACCCATGACGTTCCCAGTCTGCAATCAATAGCAATATTAAGAAAAAAGAATTAATTGTTAGCATTGATAAACATTTAATTAAGGCCTATAAAAAAAAGCAATTGCTTGCATGCACATGATTCATTATCAGATTTTTATCATTTCATGATCAAATCTCCAAAGAAGCACATGCCAGTTACAAACTAAACCTAGAAAGTTTTCCAAGGACCAGTCATCTATTTAATATCTTGCATAAAATCGATGATGATTTAATCAGCTGATCACAGGCTGAGCCTAGTATATGGAGCAAAGTCTATGGAAGAAGAATTGGTGGATTGGTGAGGCAGTGGAATGAGAAGAGAGGGGTACAACTTGTCTAGATTCTTCTTCATATCCTCCTATTCTTTTTTTCAAAAAAGTATTTTTTTAAATTGAAATAATGTTGACGTACAAATTATGTTCATTTCAAGTGTAGGGCATAATGATTTGACATTTGCAGTTATAGAATAAAGTAATTAAACAAATGTTCATTTATTTATTTGGCTGCATGGGGTCTTAGTTGCAGCATATGGGATCTTTGATCTTCATTGCAACATGTGAAATCTATTTCCCTGACCAGGGATTGAACTCAGGCCCCCTGTATTAGGAGTGCAGAGTCTTAGCTACCGAATCATCAGGGAAGTACCCCCTGCCTCCATTCTTATATTCCATTCTACTTGAATTTTCAAATCCCAGGGACAGGGGAGCCTGGTGGGCTGCCGTCTATGGGGTCGCACAGAGTCGGACACAACTGAAGCGAATTAGCAGCAGCAGCTAGTAAATGTCTTTCAGACCTATATTTTTGTTTCTAATTTCTATGAAACTTCCAGATGTCTTCTGGGAATTTCCACCTAAATTCCCAAGCTTCTAAAACCTGATATTTCATCTCCCTTGACAATCTGAGTTTTCCTTTTAACTTACTGGTTAATACCAGCAGTTATTAGTTACTGGCGTTGACGTCTGAGAATCATGTTTCACTGGCCATTTTCTCTTGTTTGTCCATATCCACGTAGTTCTTAAATCATACCTATTCTTCCTTATCATCATCTCTTTGATTTGCTCACTTTTTTCTAGTCCTGTGGTGACCCCTTCAAAAGTTTGCATCCTTACTATAGCTTTTGATAACCTTCTAATTGGTCTTCCTACTTCTAGTTTCTCTGTCCACTAAATGGGCCAGTAACTTACCATAAAGCTTGTTGTATGTCCTAATTTGGGCTTCCCTGGTAGCTCAGATGGTAAAGAATCTGCCTTCAATGCAGGAGAACCCTGTTTGATTCCTGGGCTGGGAAGACCCCTGGAGAAGGGATAGGTTACCCACTCCAGTATTCTTGGGCTTCCCTCATGCCTAAGGTGGTAAAGAATCTGCCTGCAATGTAGGAGATATGGGTTCCATCCCTGGGTTGGGAAGATCACCTGGAGAAGGGCATGGCAACCGACTCCAGTATTCTTGCCTGGAGAATCCCATGGACAGAGGAGCCTGCAGGCAACAGTCCATGGGGGTCGCAAAGAGTTAGCCATGACTGAGCAACTAAGCACAGCATCAGTTCAGTTCAGTTCAGTTCAGTCGCTCAGTCGTGTCCGATTCTTTGCAACCCCAAGAATTGCAGCACGCCAGGCCTCCCTGTCCATCACCAACTCCCAGAGTTCACTCAAACTCACGTCCATTGAGTCAGTGATGCCATCCAGCCATCTCATCCTCTGTCGTCCCCTTCTCCTCCTGCCCCCAATCCCTCCCAGCATCAGAGTCTTTTCCAATGAGTCAACTGTTCGCATGAGGTGGCCAAAGTACTGGAGTTTCAGCTTTAGCATCATGCCTTCCAAAGAAATCCCAGGGCTGATCTACTTTAGAATGGACTGGTTGGATCTCCTTGCAGTCCAAGGGACTCTCAAGAGTCTTCTCCAACACCACAGTTCAAAAGCATCAATTCTTTGGCACTCAGCTTTCTTCACAGTCCAACTCTCACATCCATACATGACCACTGGAAAAACCATAGCCTTGACTAGGCGGACCTTTGTTGGCAAAGTAATGTCTCTGCTTTTGAATATGCTATCTAGGTTGGTCATAAATTTCCAAGGAGTAAGCGTCTCTTAATTTCATGGCTGCAGTCACCATCTACAGTGATTTTGGAGCCCCAAAAATAAAGTCTGACACTGTTTCCACTGTTTCCCCATCTATTTCCCATGAAGTGATGGGGCCGGATGCCTTGATCTTCGTTTTCTGAATGTTGAGCTTTAAGCCAACTTTTTCACTCTCCTCTTTCACTTTCATCAAGAGGCTCTTTAGTTCCTCTTCACTTTCTGCCATCAGGGTGGTGTCATCTGCATATCTGAGGTTATTGATATTTCTCCCGGCAACCTTGATTCCAGCTTGTGCTTCTTCCAGCCCAGCATTTCTCATGATGTACTCTGCATATAAGTTAAATAAGCAGGGTGACAATATATAGCCTTGACGTACTCCTTTTCCTATTTGGAACCAGTCTGTTGTTCCATGTCCAGTTCTAACTGTTGCTTCCTGACCTGCATATAGGTTTCTCAAGAGGCAGGTCAGGTGGTCTGGTATTCCCATCTCTTTCAGAATTTTCCACAGTTTATTGTGATCCACACAGTCAAAGGCTTTGGCTCTGTCAATCAAGCAGAAATCGATGTTTTTCTAGAACTCTCTTGCTTCTTCGATGATCCAGCAGATGTTGGCAATTTGATCTCTGGTTCCTCTGCCTTTTCTAAAACCAGCTTGAACATCTGGAAGTTCATGGTTCACGTATTGCTGAAGCCTGGCTTGGAGAATTTTGAGCATTACTTTACTAGTGTGTGAGATGAGTGCAATTGTGCAGTAGTTTGAGCATTCTTTGGCATTGCCTTTCTTTGGGATTGGAATGGAAACTGACCTTTTCCAATCCTGTGGACACTCCTGAGTTTTCCACATTTGCTGGCATATTGAGTGCAGTACTATCACAGCATCATATTTTAGGATTTGAAATAGCTCAACTGGAATTCTATCACCTCCACTAGCTTTGCTCATAGTGATGCTTCCTAAGGCCCACTTGACTTCACATTCCAGGATGTCTGGCTCTAGGTCAGTGATCACACCATCGTGATTATCTTCATTGTGAAGCTCTTTTTTGTACAGTTCTTCTGTGTATTCTTGTCACTTCTTCTTAATATCTTCTGCTTCTGTTAGGTCCATACCATTTCTGTCCTTTATCGAGCCCATCTTTGCATGAAATGTTCCCTTGGTATCTCTAATTTTCTTGAAGAGATCTCTAGTCTTTCCCATTCTGTTGTTTTCCTCTATTTCTTTGCATTGATCACTGAGGAAGGCTTTCTTATCTCTCCTTGCCATTCTTTGGAACTCTGCATTCAAAAGGGTATATCTTTCCTTTTCTCCTTTGCTTTTTGCTTCTCGTCTTTTCACAGCTATTTGTAAGGCCTCCCCAGACAGCCATTTTGCTTTTTTGCATTTCTCTTCCATGGGGATGGTCTTGACCCCTGTCTCCTGTACAATGCCACGAACCTCTGTCCATAGTTCATTAGGCACTCTATCAGATCTAGTCCCTTAAATCTATTTCTCACTTCCATTGTATCATCATAAGGGATTTGATTTAGGTCATATGTACATGGTCTAGTGGTTTTCCCTACTTTCTTCAATTTAAGTCTGAATTTGGCAATAAGGAGTTCATGATCTGAGCCACAGTCAGCTCCCAGTCTTGTTTTTGCTGACTGTATAGAGCTTCTCCATCTTTGGCTGCAAAGAACATAATCAAGCTGATTTCGGTGTTGACCATCTGGTGATGTCCATGTGGAGAGTCTTCTCTTGTGTTGTTGGAAGAGGGTGTTTGCTATGGCAGTGCATTCTCTTGGGAAAACTCTATTAGTCTTTGCCCTCCTTCATGCTATATTCCAAGGCCAAATTTGCTTGTTACTCCAGGTGTTTCTTGACTTCCTACTTTTGCATTCCAGTACCCTATAATGAAAAGGACATCTTTTGGGGATGTTAGTTCTAAAAGGTCTTGTAGGTCTTCATAGAAGCGTTCAACTTCAGCTTCTTCAGCATTACTGGTTGGGGCATAGGCTTGGATTCCCATGATATTGAATGGTTTGCCTTGGAAACGAACAGAGATCATCCTGTCATTTTTGAGATTGCATCCAAGTACTGCATTTTGGACTCTTTTGTTGACCACAATGGCTACTCCATTTCTTCTAAGGGATTCCTGCCCACAGTAGTAGATATAATGGTCATTTGAGTTAAATTCACCCATTCCAGTCCATTTTAGTTGGCATGGCCTAATTTAGCATCTGTCTCTTCATTTGTTGTTGTTTAGTCGCTATGTCATGCCTGACTCTTTGTGATCTTATGGACGGTAGAACGCCAGGCTTTCCTGTCCTTCACTATCTCCCAGAGTTTGCTCACATTTACATCCACTGAGTCGGTGACACTATCTAACAGTCTCATCCTCTGCTGCCATCTTCTCCTTTTTGCGTTCATTCTTTCCCAGCACAGGGTCTTTTTCAATGAATCAGCTCTTCACATCAGGTGGCCAAAGAATTGAAGCTTCAGCTTCAGTATCAGTCCTTCCAATGAATATTCAGGGTTGATTTCCTTTAGGATTGACTTATTTGATTGCTTTGCTGTCCAAGGGACCCTCAAGAGTCTTCTCCAGCACCACAATTTGAAAGCATCAATTCTTTAGTGCTCAGCCTTCTTTAGGGCTCTTCATTACCTATTCAGTAAAATACTTATGCTTCAGCTTAGCATTCACAATTGTCTGCAGTCCGTTGCAATATCAATGCAGTTTTCCTTTTTTCTATACTGGAGACTAATAATGAAACAAAGACTTTCCAAAAGAAAAACAAACTCAGAGAATTTGTATATATATGAGAAGAAACACAAGAAGGAAAATGATTCATGATGAAGCACAAAATTATAGGAAGGAATGAAGCCCACCAGAACAAGTAAACATAAAGAACATTGACTACACAGTGATGATGGTAAGAATGTCTCTGGGTTTTATAACATGTGGAAGTAAAATATATGGCGGGAGTAGCACAAAGGGCAAGAAGCGGGAAAAAGGTTGCTCTAAGTCTGGTGCATTAGTAAGGCCACGGTAAAGTGTGAGTTCAGTGTATAATCATTCAAGAATTATTAAGATGATGTTCAAGAATTATTAAGCTGATGTATCTACGGGACAGGGAGTTACTGATACTAAGGTCTGACTCCTTATCGCTTTTACTTCAGACATTAGATGGTTTCCTTTTTGCAGTAAATCATGATGGAAACATGGTATTTGTGTCAGAAAAAGAATGCAACACCTGTAATGTAAGCAAGATGACTTGATGAAGCAAATGTCTATAATATCTTGCATGAAGAAATCAGAAAGGATTTTCTTAAAAACTTATGGGAATCTATGATTAGTGGAATTATCTGGAAAAACAAAACTCAGAAAAAAGTCATACACTTAATTGCTATATGTTGATGAAAACATCACATGATATTTTGGAAGACATAAACACTAGTACTGAAGTGCGCTAGAGACAGGGAGCTGTGCTGTGCTTTGCCCTGTCGCAGTCATGAGCTGTGATGAAGGAAGAAAAGAGATATTGCAGTTTCTATGTCAGCCATCAAATGAATAATATACAAAGCCAGTAGAGGAGCTAAATATGAGTAAGTGACTAAACAACAAAAGTAGCGACAAAAGCATACTTGATTAGTCCAAAAGAAGGCAGAGAAGGCAGAATAAAGGACAAAAGACAGAAGGGGAAAATATCAAAAGATAACCTAAACCTAGTATATCAGTAATTATATTAAATGTAACTGGACTAAGCACTCCAGCTAAAAGGCATATATTGTCAGTCAACTGTCAGTCAAGTGGATTCTAAAGCCACATTTTTTGCTCCCCCCGTGTTTTGTGTTTTTGATGTCATATTTTACACCTTTTTTGTCTGTCCCTTAACTGTTTGCTGTAATTATAGTTGATTTTATTATTTTTGTCTTTTAGTCTTCATACTAACTTATTTAAGGGGTTGATGCATAGCCTTCCCTATATATTTGCCTTTACCAGTGGGATTATTCCGTTCCTATAATTTCCTATTTCATCTTGTGGCCTTTTCTTTTTCACTTAAAGACGAACTTTTAACACTTCTTTTAAGGTGGGTTTAGTACTGATGAAGTATTTTAAGTTTTGCTTGTTTGAGAAGCCCTTTATTGCTCCTTCAGTGCTGAATGATAACCTTGCTAGGTGGTGTATCCTAGGTTATAGGCTTTTCCTTTCAGCACTTTAAATACATCATGCCACTCCTGTCTTGCCCACACAGTTTCTCCTGAAATATCTGCTGAAAACCTTTTGGGGTGCCCTTGTATGTTACTCTTTTTTTTCTCTTGTTACCTTTAGAATTTTCTCTGTAACTTTTGTCATTTTAATTATGATATTTCTTTGTGTGGGTCTCTTTGGGTTCATCTTGTTTGGGGCTCTGTAACTCCTATACCTCGATGTGTCCTTTTTTATGTTTGGGAAATTTTCAGCCATAATTTCATCAAATACACTTTCAACCCTATTCTCTCTTCTTCTGGGACTCCAATAATGTGTATGTTGTTATGCTTGATATTGTCTCAGAGGTCCCTTATGCTATTCTCATTTTAAGAAAATTGTTTTTGTTTTTGCTCTTATTGGGTGATTTCCATTATTCTATCTTCCAGACTGTTTCTGTATCACCTAACCACTTTTAATTTCCTCTAGTATATTTTCATCTTAATTACTATATTCTTCAGTTCTGGCCAGTTATTTATTTTTTATAGTTCTTTATTAGAATTATCACTGTGTTCAACTATTCTTTTCTCTGTTCAATTAGTATTCTTATTACTATTGCTTTGAATTTTTATCAGGTAGATTATTTATCTCTGTTTCATTAGATTTTCTTCCTCAGGTATTTTTTTTCCTTGTTCTTTAATTTGAATCATATTCCTCTGTCTTCTTATTTTGTTTTACTTTCTCTGTCTCTGTAAAATTAAGTGGAACAGTTACCTTGCCCCGCCTTGAGGTCGTGCCCTCTGTGGGAGCATCCCTGCATGTCTGCGTGTGCCCAGTGGCTGTGATGGGCGCCTGGACCTGAAGTGAGCATGGTCTGCATCTTCCTCTGAGGTGTGCTCCCAGCCAACATCTTGGTGGGGTTAGAGTTAGAGCTGGAGGAACTACAGCCAGAGCCAGCTGCAAGCCAGTGTTTCTCCTGTGCTTAATGGCCATCAGTACCCTGATGCTTTCGCATGGTGGTGTTGGAGAAGACTCTTGAGGGTCCCTTGGACAGTAAGGAGATTAAACCAGTCCATCCTGAAGGAAATCAGTCCTGAATATTCATTGGGTTCATTGGGAAGGACTGTTGCTGAAGCTCCAATACTTTGGCCACGTGATGTGAAGAGCTGACTCACTGGAAAAGACCCTGATGCTGGGAAAGATTGAAGACAAAAGAAGGGGGCAACAGAGGATGACATGGTTAGATAGCATCACTGACTCAAAGACATGAACTTGAGCAAACTCTGGGAGATAGTGAAGGACAGGGAAGCCTGGTATATTATAGTCCGTGGGGTTGCAAAGAGTGGGACCCAACTTAGCCACTGAACAACAGCAACAACAAACCCTATTGAGGGCCAGGAGTTAGCACTGCGGGGCTGGAATAGGAGCCCTTGGGGAGTTGGATCTCTCATGGGTCTCTGCGTTGGTTTGGGATGTGGCTGGGACCTGAGGGCATGGGACTACACCTCTGAGCTGGTTTCACTTTTCCCCCAGTGTGTGTGCCTTGCTTAGAGGCGGGCTCGGGCTCTAAGCCTCTGAATCTAGAGAAAAAAAGGTCAAATTAAATCTAAAGAAAGTAGGAGGAAGGAATTAATAAAGATAAGAACAGCTTAGAGGCTGGAGGGGTTGGTGCTATACCACAGTCCTGGCCCGGCCGGCTCCCAAGTGTGTATGAGTGCACCTGCGATGATGGCCTCTGTCCTTTGAAGTGTGTGCAGGGTGTGCAAGCTCGAAATGGCATCCTCCACTCTGGTCATAAGCAGGGCCAGAGTCCAAGCTGGCTCTCTTTCCTCCTTGTGTGTGCACTCTTATGGGCAATATTCGTCTCTCCCTTAGTGGAGAACAGCATCAGAGCACAGGGCCTGGAGCAATAACTCAGCGTGGCCTGGGGAGTGCACGGGGGTGGTCCCAGTGCACAAGCCAGAGTGTTACTGGGAGGAAGCAAGTGTGTGTGCATTCTCTTCAAGAGCGGAGTCTCGGTTACTTGTAGCCCTTCAGTAAGCCCCACAGGTTTTCCCGCCCGCTAAGAGGACTCATCTTCCAGATGTGGACCCCAGGACTGGGATACCTAATATGTGGCTTAAATCCCTCCCTCCCCAGGGGGTCCTCTAATCTGTGATATTCCCCTCCTCTCTGTGCTCCCTGCCAGGGGTGTGGGTGCCGACACACAGATTGCCTCTCCTCCCTTACTCTCAGACTGAACGTGAATCTTTACAGCCTTGTTTGTAGACATGTTCTGTTAGTCCCCAGGGCAATTTTAGCAAGAGTCTCTCTCTATATAGTTGTAGTTTTGATATATTCATGAGAGTTGGTTAGCCTGGTATCCTCCTACTCTGCCATTTTGATCTCCTGGTAGAACACTTCTTGATACATCTTGGATCAAAGAAGAAATTTAAATTAATATTAGAAAACATTTTGAGCTGAATTATAACAGCAGCAAAAACCTACCAAGACTTGTAGATGCATCTACAACAGCGCTTGGAGGAAAATTAATGCATATGGTAGGAAAGTAGAAAGGTTGACAGTCTATTTTGTAATCTCAGGAATCTAGAGAAAAAAAGGTCAAATTAAATCTAAAGAAAGTAGGAGGAAGGAATTAATAAAAATAAGAACAGAAACCATTGAAACAGAAAGTGTTTACTTGTTTCACAAGTTACTTAAGTTTTCTCATCTATAAAATAAGGATGAAATCAAACCTACTTCATTGGATTGCTGTGAGGATTAGACAAACTAATACATGTAAAATATCTTTAAATGGTGCTTTTCATGCAGAAGACACTTAACAGTGATTACCTGCCGCTGCCGCTACTACTACTGCTGTGTCTACTGTTATTACAGGATGAGTTGTTAGGCACATTTTTTAGAAAACATGGTGATCACGTGGGCCATGAGGAATCTAAAGATTCTAAAGCAACTGGAACTGAGCTTGCCAGTTTATCCAGGGACATTCCTATGCTGTAGGAGGTGGTATATGATAGAGTACCCTTTTCACGGTAAATCACATCCTATCACCCCTCTGCTGAAAGTCTTCCCATTACTTTTAAGGTAAAATCCAGACTCCTTATCATGGTCAACAGGGATGCATTATCTGACCTCTGCCTGTGTCTTTGATTTTATCTTCTTTCCTCTCCTCACTTCAATCCAGATATTTACCTTTACAGAGTCTTTTAAACTGTCTGTTTCCTCTGACTAGAATAGTGTTTCTTCATCTTGCATAGAAAATTTCTTCTTTTTCAGGAGTCAGCTTAATTGTCGTCTTTCCAGAGAGGATTTGCCTGACCTCCCTATTTGTGGTTGGTTGGATTTCCCTCTGCCCTGTGTTGTTTTCTGTCCTAGCAACTATTGGTTTCCTTCATAAACAGTCTCAAAAATCTGTAATTACTGGTGAGTTTACTTGTACACAGTCTCACCCTGTAAACTGTTACCTTCATGAGATGGGGTTCTGCTCTGTCTTGTTCAGCATGCCAGGATAGAGTCTGGTATGGTGCATTAAAAGTATTTCTTGAATGAATGACTGCATCTGATAGGATTACTGTCTTGAGGGGGTGACATCTTTGAAATCTAAGACCCTGAACCTGCGCTGTGACTATTCTATTGCTTATCCGAGGGAGAAAAGTGGTAAAGTCCAGAAAGAGTTAGGCAACTTCCTCTATATTGGGGAATTTGTGATGCCACAGGTTTCCCTTCTTGGTGGAGCTGTCAGATAATAACACTGATTCCTTGAACACTTACTGTGATGCTTTGCTATGTAGGAATTGACCCCTCCCTGCAACTCCTTGATTTTACTATCTAATCCTAAAGGACTTTTAGCAGGCCCTAGAGAAGAAAGAAGGTATTAATTAAAATGATGCTCACCCTTAAATTTGACAAATAACAGGCTTCTGGCTGTCACTAACCAACACTGTTAGCACTAAATTAGACGTCTGCTATGGTTGTTCAGGCAAGTTGTTTCATTGATCTCAGCACTGGTTCTCGTGCTCTGGAAGATATAAATCATCGCTGAGAAAGATGGGTTTTCTTTTATGAGTCCTCCTGATATTAGCCTCAGGCTATGAGATGAAGCCAGAGAAGTGCACTCTTCCAGCAGAGAATTCTTCCTCCTGTTGTGTCTGAGTTTTTCACTCCCCACCAGTCATGTCATCCTCATCAAGCACGGACACTTCTGGATAAACCCACACTAACTGTACTGTTTCTACCTCTTACTTCAGTGATTCAGTCTCCTTTCTGTTTTATAATTGAAGACGCCATATAACTGATTGTAGTTGAGTAATTGCTCTAATTTTTATGGAAACCTGTATTGTTCTAATAGCAGGGCATTCTTTTTTTCAGAACAATATTACCTTAAAGAGTCATATATATGATGACTGATTTAAAACAGGCACTTGTTTACCCAGGATAGGTTTAGATACTGTTGAAATCTGGTATGTATTGAATTAGGATGCCTATTAGTCAGTTTGAATGAAAGAAAGAAAACAAAGTGAATTTTGGGAGAGGGAGCACAGAATAGTATGACCTATGCATTTGGATAAATGGAGGTCAACTCTGGTTTAACATGAGGCAAGCTACTTAATATACTTCTGGGCCTCAGGCTCCCACAGCCCCCTAGCTGCACTGCTCTGGTATTTGAAGGCAAGTGATTCTGACACTTGTGGAAAAGAATGTCTTGCTTACATTGTGCACTGAGCCCTGGGGCCTTCCCACGTCGCTTTAGCAAGGGCAGCCATCCGCCTGGCTCCTTCTGCCTGTCGAGAGTAGCTTTAGACTAGAGAGGTTGAAAATATGGTCAACTCACATCTGCAAGGCCCTATTATTTTTAGACTACCCTTTTTTATTAAATAAGCTTTAAGCTAAATTCCGTATTCGAAGAAATTAATTTTATCTCACAACGCTGAGCTCCAAATGTAGGAGAAACAAGCTCAAAAGGAAAACATAACTTCTGTATGAAAACAGTCTTTTTGAATCTGCTAGTGAACCCATTAAAACTATGAATTTCATTTCTGAAAGGAGAGCATCTCTTTCACATATCACTCAGGATGCAATCACCTGTCATCTTTTAGATGGGTGTCTGCTCTCATTTCTGATTTTATTAATTCCAATTCAACTAACCCTGAAAAATCTTCCCAGTGGAAACTCCCTCTCTGGAGGTGGTTTTCATCTCTCAGAGATGATGTGATTCTGTGGAAACTTTATTATTCTGTCAGAGAGGGATGGTGTAGGAAAGATCTATAGAGAGACTTCCGTCATGATCCTCCCAGTTACGTGACAGATGGGACGAAGGCCGCAAAGCTTTGTCCTTGGGAAAGAAGGGGAAGTAGTCTTGCACCCTGGTTCTCCTACCAAGTCATGGCTACTGCAAGGAGCCTGGATTTGCAGTCAAGACTTACCGAGCTCAAGTCCCAAGTGTGCTGTTGACCAGCTGTGTGATTTGCATCAGTTTGCACAAGTTGCTGTAAACTTCAGTGTCATTATTGTTAATTTTCTTTACTGTTAATATTAACCATCTGATAGCATTGTTGTGAGGATTAGATGAGACCATGCATAAAAGGGTGATGCAAATGGAAGGAATGGTTATTATTACTACAGGCTCTTTATAGCTCTAGCTGATTTTCTACCTTAAGTTCAGTGTTGTTGGATATTAGTTGTCTTCCTGTATTTTGCTGGTAGCAGCAGAAATAGTCAATGGATAAATGGGTCTTCAATTACAGTCTTTCCTTGGGACTGACCCATGGCTAAATCCCTGCAATATATCTCTACACTACAGGCATTAGAAAAGATACAGAAGAATTACCAGTAAACCACAGGGTCCCCGGGCCTGTGTCAGCCTTGGTCTGCCAAATCTGGACTTAAAACTCAAAATAGCATTTCTTTTAGACTTAGACAAATTGAAAAGAAAAAGTAGCTCTCAGTTGAAGCCTGTGATGAATCCGTGCTTTATTTTATACTTTTCTTTTGAAAGTTATTTTTAAAAAGAGGCAAGTGATCCTTAATAAAGCTTCCCATGCTTGCTCAATAACAGTTAACGGGTCCAGGTCTGTGACTATAATCTTCAATTGATGGATGTTTGGTTTCCATCTATCAATAGCTTGTCTAAGGGAAATTATATTTAGGAACAGTTATCTAAGAGACATGCTCCCTGCCTACCCACTTGCATATTTTATCTTTGGATTTAGTTAGATGACTGAAAGCATATGTTACTTTAGCTTCTAAAGAATGAATACCCTTCCATGAACCATACCAATACATTATATCCTCAGCTTTTTAACAAAGTTGTTACAAGAAAAGGCATATGAAATCAACTCTTGATTTTAGTGAAAATGCTCTTGAGAACACTTAGGGTTCCCTATATAAAGTCATAGATGAGAGGTTTGGTTTTTTTTTTTTTTTGAGAACTTAATACCAGGAAAAGCTTTGCCTTTCCCAGGGTACTCTAGTAAACAATGTGTGCTCAGTTGCTGCCATGTCTGACTCTTTGCAACCGCATGGACTGTAGCCTGCCAGTCTCCTCTGTCCATGGGATTTCCCAGGCAAGAATATTGGAGTGGGTTGTGATTCCTTTCTCCAGGGGATCTTCCTGATGCAGGGATGGAACCTGCATCTCCTGTGTCTCTTGCATTGGCAGGCAGGTTCTTTACTGCTGAACCACTGGGAAAGCCCAGTGAACAATGATACTTAAGTAATTACTTGGTGTACTTGCTTGCCATTCAGCTTCCAAACAGCTTGAAGCAATATTTGAAGTTCAATGGTGGCATCAATGTTTACTTTAATAGATAGCCTATTTATATATCACTTTTTAAAACCTTGCTAGATTGTTATTCATATCTTTTGTTGTAAGCCATATCAAATGGTTTTTGAAAAGAAGCATTATGTAAAGAGAAATGAAATAGTAGCTGTTAAAAAGGACTTAAACAAGAGAAGAGTAAGAGGGATAAGAACCATCATCCTTGTCATCATTATCATAGAGGGGGCTATAATTACTTATGAATGTAGGAAAAGAAACTAATGGTAACTTTCACTTGTATTAAAATGTTTTTTAAAAATTAGAAAACATTTATGCATTAGAAAAATACAGAGAAAAATATAACATTCGCCTGTGTATTGTTGTTGTTATCTAGTCACTAAGTCAGGGCCAACTCTCTTGTGATCCCATGGTCTGCAGCCCACCAGGCTCCCCTGTTCAAGGGATTCTCTGGGCAAGAACACTGGAGTGGGTTGCCATTTCCTTCTCCAGGGGCATCTATGTACCCACTATTCAAATTTAACATATATTAGTATTTGCCATTTTTTGTTCAGATAAAAAAATTTAAAGCAAAAATTACAATATAATCAAAGGTTAATTCTTTCATCCCCTTTCTGTCCTGAGGCTATCTGTGCTCTGATGTGAACTTTCTAACGAGGCATTTGTATATTACTACATGTATCTGTCTGCAGTTTTTTGTTCTTTCTTTCCCAGCAATGCTTTTGATTTTTATCCATGGAAACCAATGTAATTCCTGTTAATTGCTAACTTCCCTCATATGATCAGACCACTGTGTGCTTCATTCCTTAACTGAGGACAGTTAGGATTTTTCCAGTTCCCTAATATGGCGAGCAGTACTGCTTTGCTCCTGTTTCTTAGTACACAAGTGAGAGAATTTCTCTAGGGTATGTGCCTCGAAGGGAAATGGCTAGATCATAGGTCTTCATTCATTCAGCAAATAATGCAGTGTCCATTATTTGGCATGTACCATTCTAGGTGGGCTTCTTGGTGGCTCAGTAGTAAAGGACCCATCTGCAATGCAGGAGATGTGGGATTGACCCCCAGGTCAGAAAGATCCCCTGGAGGAGGGCATGGCAACCCACTCCAGTATTCCTGCTTGGAGAATCCCATGGACAGAGGAGTCTGCCGGGCTACAGTCCTTAGGGTCACAAAGAGTGGGACACAACTAAAGCTACTGAGCATGGACGCACCATTCTAGGCATCTTTTGTTGCCTATCTACAAATACTACAGCGAATAAGACTGCATGAACCACTCTGGGGGTGCACTGGAGGAAAAGATAGACAATAATAAATAAACAAAATAAAGGTATGTTAGATAGTGAAAATGCTCTGGAGAAATAATAAGCAGAGCAGGTAATAAGTCTGTAAATGAAAAGGTGTGCAATTTTATAAAAGGTGGTAAAGGGTAACTCATTATGGTTTTAATTTTCATATCTCATGAGTGAAAAGAAGCATCTTTTCATACATTTAAAACTCTTCACATTTTATGCACCCCTTAAAAATTCCTGTATTACATCTTGTTGATTTAAATCCTTTAATTTCAAATGCTCTTTAAATATATACAAACTAAAACTAGACATAAACTTCTAGAACTTTCAGTTCTTATTATAGGTTGTAGTTCTTATAAAAACAAATGTAAAAATTGCATACAACTCTCTCCTCTGCAAAGGAAAAAAACTTTGTTATCCTACATAGTTTAATGTTATATGAAGTGTTAGTGACTGTGGCCCTTTTCTTTTGGGCTTGATCTGCCTTTCCCACTGGGCGTCTGTTACAAGGTGATGCGATTCTCTCACCACTCTTCTTTCTGAATCACTGAAACACCTTTGTTCCTCCAGCACACTCTGAAGTCATCTGGCCCACGGTTGGTGCAAAAGCCTCATTTGCTTCTGAAATCTATCTCTATACATTGTTAATTAGCTGAAGACAATTAAAGTAGGACTACTTGGCACAAACCTGATTGCAGACACAAAGACAGACTGGGCCTGTGAGGAGGCATTTGGTTACGTGTGGTTCAGTTCAATTCAGTTGCTCGGTCATGTCTGACTCTTTATGACCCTATGGACTGGAGCATGCCAGGCTTCCCTGCCCATCACCAACTCCCAGAGCCTACTCAAACTCATGTCCATCATGTTAGTGATGCCATCCAACCATCTCATCCACTGTCGTCCCCTTCTCCTCCTGCCTTCAATCTTTCCCAGCATCAGGGTCTTTTCCAATGAGTCTTTGCATCAGGTGGCCAAAATGCTGGAGTTTCAGCTTCAGCATCTGTCCTTCCAATGAATATTCAGGACTGATTTCCTTTAGGATGGACTGGTTGCATCTCCTTGCAGTCCAAGGGACTCTCGAGTCTTCTCAACATCACAGGTCAAAAGCATCAGTTCTTCGCGCTCAGCTTTCTTTATAGTCCAACTCTCGTATCCATGCATGATTACTGGAAAAACCACAGCTTTGACTAGACTGACCTTTGTTGGCAAAGTAATGTCTCTGCTTTTTAATATGCTGTCTAGGTTGGTCATAGCTTTTCTTCCAAGGAGTAAACATCTTTTAATTTCATGGCTGCAGTCACCATCTGCAGTGATTTTGGAGCCCAAGAAAATAAAGTCTCTCACCGTTTCCATTGTTTCTGCATCTATTTCCCATGAATTGATGGGACTGGATGCCATGATATTAGTTTTCTGAATGTTGACTTTAAGCCAACTTTTTCACTCTCCTCTTTCACTTTCATCAAGAGGCTCTTTAGTTCTTCTTTGCTTTCTGCCATAAGGGTGGTGTCATCTGCATATCTGAGGTTATTGATATTTCTCCCAGCAATCTTGATTCCACTTTGTGCTTCATCCAGTCTGGCATTTCGCATGGCGTACTCTGCATATAAGTTAAATAAGCAGAGTGACAATATACAGGCTTGACGTACTCCTTTCCTGATTTGGAACCAGTCTGTTGTTCCATGTCCAGTTCTGACTGTTGCTTCTTGACCCGCATACATATTTCTCAGGAGGCAGGTGAGATGGTCTGGTATTCCCATCTCTTTCAGAATTTTCCACAGTTGATTGTGATCCACACAGTCAAAGGCTTTGGCATAGTCAATAAAGCAGAAGTAGATGTTTTTCTGGAACTCTCTTGCTTTTTCGATGATCCAACAGATGTTGGCAATTTGATCTCTGGTTCCTCTCCCTTTTCTAAAACCAGCTTGAACATCTGGAAGTCCACGGTTCACATACTGTTGAAGACTGGCTTGGAGAATTTTGAGCATTACTTTGCTAGCTTGTGAGATGAGTGCAATTGTGCAGTAGTTTGAGTATTCTTTGGCATTGCCTTTCTTTGGGATTGGAATGAAAACTTTTCCAGTCCTGTGGCCACTGCTGCGTTTTCCAAATTTGCTGGCGTATTGCGTGCAGCACTTTCACAGCATTATCTTTTAGGATTTGAAATAGCCTCAACTGGAATTCCAGCTGGAATGCTATTTCAACTGGATTTCCAGTTTATGTGTGGTTACCCGGCTGATTTAGAACATGCTTACTTTATCAGTGAAATGAATACTGTATCAAATCCTGAAAAATATATTCCAATGAGAATATGCCAGTCTCCCCAAATGGGTCAACCTACCCCAGTGTGAGCAACTCTCATCTAACATAGATTTAGAGCCCAAGATGGATTATGAACTAGTACTAACATGGTTTCTGGAATAGGCCGAATATTTTTAGGGTCGACAGTTACCCAGATGGCTGAGTCATATGTGTTAGGAATCTTAAGTCTTTTTCCTTGGTTTGCCTAGTTTGGAGCTGTACCCTATGTGAAGCTCAGAATGGGCTTCCCTTCACTGTAGAGAAGACCAGGAGAAATTTGCTGTGCGTCCTTCTTTCTGTGATGTGCACCTCATTACCAGACTTCCTTGGGCTTCCCTTCCCTCTGAGGTCCAGGTACGCGACAGTGGCCTATTTTATTATTTTATTTTATCTCATGTTCATTATCTGAAACTTTTGTATCTGTTTGTTTGTACTTTTGTCATGTGGATGACAAATTCAGTGGAGAGATGACTCAAGACCTTCAATTTCATTCATTCCTGATTGCTGATATTATAGATTGCTGGTGTGGATACCTAAGGGTGAGGGGCTGATACAACTGTCCATCTGAATATGAATCAAAATCTTTGTTTCATTATTCACAACTTGAATCATCAAATATTCTTTTTGGCAAGTCAGGGTCATTATATAGATACTGAGAACAGACTTTATAGTCATACATATTAATATTGTTGATAGAATTGGCCTTATTGAGAATTTATTACTGCCTGCTAAATGTTAATAGAACTAAAAATTAACACAGCTAGGGGATTTTGCTCAAAAAAAGGTGAGAAGTTTTACATTGAACACACATGTGTATGTGTGGTTAAATCATGTTAAATTGCAGCTTTCATGGGTCAAAAACAAATATAAGCAACATAATATGGTTCATGTATGCCTTACCAAAGCAGTAACAAGGATAATAATGTCTAGTTTTCTTTTTTTCTTAAAAACCAATAATCAAGCAGGTCACCTGGGTCTTAAAACAACACTTTCTTTACATAAAATATTTTAGTCTTGTGGGGTGGGATGCAATAAAAATATCCTGTCTACAGAAAACCTAGAATGCCTTTGTCCTTCATCTAGCAAAATTCTCCCAGGATCCGGAGCTAATCTGTTCATAAAAGCTTCAATCACCATTCTCGTCCACAGTGAGGGTTGTTTCCTGTGAACTTGATGATTTTCTGCTTTGCTACCATTATTTTAGTTAATAATTCTGTATTATCTTCTTTCTAAATAAATTGTCAACTCCTTGGGAACAGAGACCATTCCTTGACTCTTTGTGGCTTCCAGTAACTGTTGATTTGCCTGAGCATTTGACTTGGGGAGGGTATTCTGATAGGATTTAACTATTTATTAAGTTGGTAGAGTAACAAGGAAATGCTATTCAGAGGACTAGGAATGTTGCATTTTGAGAAACCAATCAAGGATTATCCTGCCACAGTCTCCTTTGGTAGACAATGCAAAGCTGAGATTCTCCTTTGGGAGAAAATATACTTTGAGACTCTCTCAGCTGTTTGAAATTCTCTTAACTCTCTGTTCCAAGTAGAACGGTCAAGAGAAGCTTATCCCACCAGGTTGAATCTGTGTTGACTAAACTGAGCACAGAGATCATCACCTATTGATTTTAGTACGGCGGTGATAAACATTGAGCATGTAGATAAAGTCAGCCAGATATCTGGTTTGTGTACTTATATTGGTAATTGGGTGACATTTTCTTCAATGGATAAATATGGATGAATCTTCAGTGGAAGATATATTTGAATAACCTATAATATAAAAAATATGATTTTTAATGTGTCTTTATGTTCACCAGTACCATCTTCAACAAAACTGCCCCCATATCTCAAAAGTTAATGACAATTTCTACCACAGCATAGAAAAGATCTTCAGGTAATTAATGACAGCACCTCAGGCAACAGTTTTTCCCTTTGTCCTTTCTGTTTTTATAAGAGAACTCAGTGCCAAAAGGAGAAGAAAGATAATGGTTCACAGTCAATGCTCATGGACCAGACACTTAATCTGAACTTAACCAAAAGTCAATATTTAGCTGTACCTTATCAGTGTGGAAATGTCAAGCATAGCAAGAGACAAGAACAAATTTCTCATTCCTGTGCTTCAGTGTTTAAAGCTGTGTGGCAGAGTTTCAACATCAGATAAGACAAAATGGCCTTTGGGGAAAAAAGACAACAAATGACAACACTTGCAGCTGCCGGGACCCGAGTTTATGTGAGGAACACAGTCACGGGAGATGCCTCCTAATCTGTCTCAGCACACCCCCTTGGCCACCTTGTGGCCTGTGTGATGCCAGCACTTGATCACTACTCACAGTAGGTAGCCTTCAAGAGGCTGCAGCTTGCTGAGTAAAGTCAAAATTTGTTGCCACATAGGTCAGTTGACACAGTTATTTGCCTTCTCAGTTTGTGTGGCTGGGAAATGCATCAAGCATGGCTGTGGATCACAGACTGTGGGTCTGCCAAGCAGGAGTTCCCCTGGGCCTCCCTGAAGCTAGGGACAGTTCAGGTTTAGAACAGAGGTTTTCAATCTTTTAAGAACTTCCAAAGGGCTTCCCTGGTGGCTCAATGGTGAAGAACCCACCTGCCAGTGCAAGAGCCACAGGAGACACAGGCTCAATCCCTGGGTCAGAAGATCCTCTGGAGAAGGAAATGCCAACCCACTCCAGTATTCTTGCCTGGGAAGTCCCATGGACGGAGGAGTCTGGTGGGCTACAGTCCATAGGATCACAAAAGAGTCAGACATGACTGAGCGACTAAACAAAAACAGCAACAACAGTAAGAACTTCAGAATCCTTTCAAAATTCCATCTCACTCTATAGGACTCCAGCTGACCTCACCTGTGTAATTGCTGTTGAAAGTTGTATTTTGTTAAAAAAAAAAAACAGTTACATTGGAAAAACCTGTAATGATACTCACATTTAATGAGGTGGTTGGACTCCCTATCCATTTGGTTGTGAAGAAAAGGAAATAGTGTAAGAAAGAAAGCTGGTGACTTACATGGCTAAATATGCATTGTTACTGACTTTTGAAGGACTTGTGGGTGGGTCTGGCATTTCATGGAACATGGATATCTAGAAATTGCTGAGACAGAAAACATCTCTTCATCTCAAAGTCCAACTAAAAGGGATCTGCATCACCTTAGGTTCACAGAACATTGAGGCCTTAGAATTTACCAAGAGCAGGGACCTACTGTTCCAGACTATTTATTTGCGTCAGCTAGGTGCTTGTTAAAAAATACAAATTCCGGTTACTTTCCTCCTAAACATTCTGATTGAGGGAGACTATAGTGGAATCTGGAAGCCTATTTTTTTAACAAGAGTTCAAAGAGATTTAAAAAAAAAAAAATTATTTATTTATTTTTCTTTCTAATGGTTTTATTTTTAAAACTTTACATAATTGTATTAGTTTTGCCAAATATCAAAATGAATCCACCACAGGTATACATGTGTTCCCCATCCTGAACCCTCCTCCCTCCTCCCTCCCCATACCATCCCTCTGGGTTGTCCCAGTGCACTAGCCCCAAGCATCCAGTATCGTGCATCAAACCTGGACTGGCAACTCGTTTCTTACATGATATTTTACATGTTTCAATGTCATTCTCCCAAATCTTCCCACCCTCTCCCTCTCCCACAGAGTCCATAAGACTTTTCTACACATCAGTGTCTCTTTTGCTGTCTCGTACACCGGGTTATTGTTACCATCTTTCTAAATTCCATATATATGTGTTAGTATACTGTATTGATGTTTTTCCTTCTGGCTTACTTCACTCTGTATAATAGGCTCCAGTTTCATCCACCTCATTAGAACTGATTCAAATGTATTCTTTTTAATGGCTGAGTAATACTCTATTGTGTATATGTACCACAGCTTTCTTATCCATTCATCTGCTGATGGACATCTAGGTTGCTTCCATGTCCTGGCTATTATAAACAGTGCTGCGATGAACATTGGGGTACACGTGTCTCTTTCCCTTCTGGTTTCCTCAGTGTGTATACCTAGCAGTGGGATTGCTGGATCATAAGGCAGTTCTATTACCAGTTTTTTAAGGAATCTCCACACTGTTCTCCATAGTGGCTGTACTAGTTTGCATTCCCACCAACAGTGTAAGAGGGTTCCCTTTTCTCCACACCCTCTCCAGCATTTATGATTTGTAGACTTTTGGATCGCAGCCATTCTGACTGGTGTGAAATGGTATCTCATAGTGGTTTTGATTTGCATTTCTCTGATAATGAGTGATGTTGAGCATCTTTTCATGTGTTTGTTAGCCATCTGTTTGTCTTCTTTGGAGAAATGTCTATTTAGTTCTTTGGCCCATTTTTTGATTAGGTCGTTTATTTTTCTGGAGTTGAGCTGTAGGAGTTGCTAGTATATTTTTGAGATAAGTTGTTTGTCCGTTGCTTCATTTGCTATTATTTTCTCCCATTCTGAAGGCTGTCTTTTCACCTTGCTAATAGTTTCCTTTGATGTGCAGAAGCTTTTAAGTTTAATTAGGTCCCATTTGTTTATTTTTGCTTTTATTTCCAATATTCTGGGAGGTGGGTCATAGAGGATCCTGCTGTGATGTATGTCGGAGAGTGTTTTGCCTATGTTCTCCTCTAGGAGTTTTATAGTTTCTGGTCTTACGTTGAGATCTTTAATCCATTTTGAGTTTATTTTTGTGTATGGTGTTAGAAAGTGTTCTAGTTTCATTCTTTTACAAGTGGTTGACCAGTTTTCCCAGCACCACTTGTTAAAGAGATTGTCTTTAATCCATTATATATTCTTGCCTCCTTTGTCAAAGATAAGGTGTCCATATGTGCGTGGATTTATCTCTGGGCTTTCTATTTTGTTCCACTGATCAATATTTCTGTCTTTGTGCCAGTACCATACTGTCTTGATAACTGTGGCTTTGTAATAGAGACTGAAGTCAGGCAGGTTGATTCCTCTAGTTCCATTCTTCTTTCTCAAGATCGCTTTGGCTATTTGAGGTTTTTTGTATTTCCATACAAATTGTGAAATTATTTGTTCTAGCTCTGTGAAGAATACCGTTGGTAGCTTGATAGGGATTGCATTGAATCTATAAATTGCTTTCGGTAGTATACTCATTTTCACTACATTGATTCTTCCAATCCATGAACATGGTATATTTCTCCATCTATTAGTGTCCTCTTTGATTTCTTTCACCAGTGTTTTATAGTTTTCTATATATAGGTCTTTAGTTTCTTTAGGTAGATATATTCCTAAGTATTTTATTCTTTCTGTTGCAATGGTGAATGGAATTGTTTCCTTAATTTCCCTTTCTGTTTTCTCATTATTAGTGTATAGGAATGCAAGGGATTTCTGTGTGTTGATTTTATATCCTGCAACTTTACTATAGTCATTGATTATTTCTAGTAATTTTCTGGTGGAGTCTTTAGGGTTTTCTATGTAGAGGATCATGTCATCTGCAAATAGTGAGAGTTTTACTTCTTCTTTTCCAATTTGGATTCCTTTTATTTCTTTTTCTGCTCTGATTGCTGTGGCCAAAACTTCCAAAACTATGTTGAATGGTAATGGTGAAAGTGGGCACCCTTGTCTTGTTCCTGACTTTAGAGGAAATGCTTTCAATTTTCCACCATTGAGGATAATGTTTGCTGTGGGTTTGTCATATATAGCTTTTATTATGTTGAGGTATGTTCCTTCTATTCCTGCTTTCTGGAGAGTTCTTATCATAAATGGATGTTGAATTTTGTCAAAGGCTTTCTCTGCATCTATTGAGATAATCATATGGTTTTTATTTTTCAATTTGTTAATGTGGTGTATTACATTGATTGATTTGCGGATATTGAAGAATCCTTGCATCCCTGGGATAAAGCCCACTTGGTCATGGTGTACGATCTTTTTAATGTGTTGTTGGATTCTGATTGCTAGAATTTTGTTAAGGATTTTTGCATCTATGTTCATCAATGATATTGGCCTGTAGTTTTCTTTTTCTGTGGGATCTTTGTCAGGTTTTGGTATTAGGGTGATGGTGGCCTCATAGAATGAGTTTGGAAGTTTACCTTCCTCTGCAATTTTCTGGAAGAGTTTGAGCAGGATAGGTGTTAGCTCTTCTCTGAATTTTTGGTAGAATTCAGCTGTGAAGCCGTCTGGACCACGGCTTTTGTTTGCTGGAAGATTTTTGATTACAGTTTCAATTTCCGTGCTTGTGATGGGTCTGTTAAGATTTTCTATTTCTTCCTGGTCCAGTTTTGAAAAGTTGTACTTTTCTAAGAATTTGTCCATTTCTTCCACGTTGTCCATTTTATTGGCATATAATTGTTGATAATAGTCTCTTATGATCCTTTGTATTTCTGTGTTGTCTGTTGTGATCTCTCCATTTTCGTTTCTAATTTTGTTTATTTGATTTTTCTCCCTTTGTTTCTTGATGAGTCTGGCTAATGGTTTGTCAATTTTATTTATCCTTTCAAAGAACCAGCTTTTGGCTTTGTTGATTTTTGCTATGGTCTCTTTTGTTTCTTTTGCATTTATTTCTGCTCTAATTTTTAAGATTTCTTTCCTTGTACTAACCCTGGGGTTCTTCATTTCTTCCTTTTCTAGTTGCTTTAGGTGTAGAGTTAGGTTATTTATTTGACTTTGTTCTTGTTTCTTGAGGTGTGCCTGTATTGCTATGAACTTTCCCCTTAGGACTGCTTTTAAAGTGTCCCACAGGTTTTGGGTTGTTGTGTTTTCATTTCATTCGTTTCTATGCAAATTTTGATTTCTTTTTTGATTTCTTCTGTGATTTGTTGGTTATTCAGCAGGGTGTTGTTCATCCTCCATATGTTGGAATTTTTCATAGTTTTTCTCCTGTAATTGAGATCTAATCTTACTGCATTGTGGTCAGGAAAGATGCTTGGAATGATTTCTATTTTTTTTAATTTACCAAGGCTAGCTTTATGGCCCAGGATGTGATCTATTCTGGAGAAGGTTCCATGTGCGCTTGAGAAAAAGGTGAAGTTCATTGTTTTGGGATGAAATGTCCTATAAATATCAATTAGGTCTAACTGGTCTATTGTATCGTTTAAAGTTTGTGTTTCCTTGTTAATTTTCTGTTTAGTTGATCTATCCATAGGTGTAAGTGGGGTATTAAAGTCTCCCACTATTATTGTGTTATTGTTAATTTCTCCTTTCATACTTGTTAGCATTTGTCTTACATACTACGGTGCTCCTGTGTTGGGTGCATATATATTTATAATTGTTATATCTTCTTCTTGGGTTGATCCTTTGATCATTTTGTAGTGACCTTCTTTGTCTCTTTTCACAGCCTTTGTTTTAAAGTCTATTTTATCTGATATGAGTATTCCTACTCCTGCTTTCTTTTGGTCCCTATTTGCATGGAAAATCTTTTTCCAGCCCTTCACTTTCAGTCTGTATGTGTCCCCTGTTTTGAGGTGGGTCTCTTGTAGACAACATATGTAGGGGTCTTGTTTTTGTATCCATTCAGCCAGTCTTTGTCTTTTGGTTGGGGCATTCAACCCATTTACGTTTAAGGTAATTACTGATAAGTATGATCCCGTTGCCATTTACTTTATTGTTTTGGGTTCGAGTTTATCATTTTTGTGTTTCCTGTCTGGAGAATATCTTTTAGTATTTGTTGGAGAGCTGGTTTGGTGGTGCAGAATTCTCTCAGCTTTTGCTTGTCTGAAAAGCTTTTGATTTCTCCTTCATACTTGAATGAGATCCTTGCTGGGTACAATAATCTGGGCTGTAGGTTATTTTCTTTCATCACTTTAAGTATGTCTTGCCATTCCCTCCTGGCTTGAAGAGTTTCTATTGAAAGATCAGCTGTTATCCTTATGGGAATTCCCTTTTGTGTTATTTGTTGTTTTTCCCTTGCTGCTTTTAATATTTGTTCTTTGTGTTTGATCTTTGTTAATTTGATTAATATTTTTGGTTGTGCCGGGCCTTTGCTGCTACGCTTGGGTTTTCTCTAGTTGTGGCAAGCAGGGGCTGCTCTTAGTTCTGACGCATGGGTTTCTCATTGTGGTGGCTTTGCTTGTTGCAGAGCACGAGCTCCAGGTGTGCAGTTTAGGCCCAGTAGTTACGGCACACGGGCTTAGTTGCTCCGCAGCATGTGGAATCTTCCTGGGAATCCACTGTGCCACCAGAGAAGTTCCCCAAAGAGATTTTATCTTCCGACAGATCCAGAAAAGTTGCTCTACTGTGTCCTGGCATAATGCACACTACAGGGTAGATACTCAGTAATGGAACGAATGAGCGAAAGGAAGAAACCGCAGTGAACCTGCCGAAAGGCAGTCTCAGCCCCTGATGTCGCTGCATTCTCATTCAGCGTGCCAGGGCTTTTGGCCTTGCACAGCTAACTCCAAGTTGTGGGAGAATGACCTTCAGAAACAGTTGATAAAGGTTAGGTTTTTGAATGTCACATGGAATAATACTCCTTCCCCTTTGTCCTTTGTCGGGATGTCATAGTGACACACACGAAAATACTGTGTCCTAAAAAAGGAATGAAAGCTAAATGTCATAAACAGAAAGGAACTTGTCTAAGTCGCCCTTAGGAAGAAATCGATTTTGTGTGTTCTGCCAAAATAGGTCCCACCAGGCATAAACCATCCTTCCTCTTTAAGCCGTTCCTCCCTGGGGCTCACTGGTAAAGAGTCCGCCTGCCAATGCAGGAGACTCGGGTTCAGTCCCTGGGTCGGGAAGATCCCCTGGAGGAGGGCATGGCAACCCACTCTAGTATTCTTGCCTGGAGAATCCCATGGACCAAGGAGCCTGGCAGGGTACAGTCTATGGGGTCACAAAGGGTTGAACACAGCTTAACAAGTAAACAGCAACAAAAGGCACAAAAGTGAAATGGTGTTGGGAGCAGAATTCCTATCTCCATGTAGGTAGTGCCGCGTCTGACTCTTTGTGACCCCATGGGCTGCAGCCCTCCGGGCTTCCCTGTCTATCCCAACTCCCGGAGCTTACTCCAACTCATGTTCATTGAGTCGGTGATGCCATCCAACCATCTCATCCTCTGTCGTCCCCTTCTCCTCCCACCTTCAATCTTTTCCAGCATCAGGGTCTTTTCCAATGAGTCAGTTCTTTGGACAGGTGGCCAACGTATTGGAGCTTCAGGTTCAGCATTGGTCCTTCCAGTGAACACCCAGAACATCCTTTAGGATGGACTGGTTGGATCTCCTTGCAGTCCTAGGGACTCTCAAGAGTCTTCTCCACACCACAGTTCAAAAGCATCAATTCTTCAGTGCTCAGCTTTCTTTATAGTCCAACTCTCACATCCATACATGACTGCTGGAAAAACCATAGCTTTGACCTTGTTCCTCCTTTTCTAAAATTGTATGACACATTGACTTTGCTATTATGGTTCCCAGGGGAATCATTTTGTAAACTCCATACAATTTATAAAACTTTGTTACAAGTCTCAGAACTACCGGAGCAGAGGACATGGGCTGTAAGTGAGAGAAGGAAGGTGGAAGCTGTGTCTTTTTTCCACTCACTCTAAGGTTCTCTGACAGAGCTTGGGCACATGGCAGTTATGGGACTGGACTGAGAATGCCCAATCATCTCTTTTGTTCAATTTCTATGACTACCTGTCATCATCGTGGGATTTATTTAGAGTCATTTGATTTCTACTGAGGAGAGGATAGACAACATGCTGGACAAAAAGAGCCCCAGTGAATTTCTTGAAACTTGTCATGCTCTATTTTTGTGACTTACTGAAAGCTTTAGTAAGTATTGTTGGGGGAAAAAGCAACAAGGCAGAGTTAGGGAAGGTTGAAGACTGGCCCAGTAGTGGTTCTTAAGCTTCTCTGCATTTTAGAGTATGGGCAAGTTAAAAAACTCTAGTACTTAGGCCTTGTCCCATACCAATTCAGTCCCAATTTCTGGGGGTGTGACATGGGTGACACTTAGAAAAAAATTTCCTAGGTAGTTTCATTGTGGAGCCGAGTGGTGATTCCTAGATTGTTCATACACTCTGTCTTTTCTAGTTATATGTTATTCCCTCTGCCTGAAATGACCCTCATTCCTTCTCCTGTTGAAGGCCTACTCATCTTTAAAAATTTACCACACAGATACCTTCCATTGACAGAGTTCACTCGTTTGTTCAACAAATATTTACTGAAATGCTTCCTTTCTCCATGGTGATGGCACTCAGTGACAACACAATACATTTTGATGATTTTAAGTTATTTATTATTATCATTGTTTTCATTCATAGACTTTGAGCTTTTGAAGCCAGGGATTGCAAATTGTTCATCTTTGCATTCTGTAACACATTTCCTTTTATTTCCATTCCCCCACATTCCCAGAGGTTGGTGATGATTGTCCCACAGACATTCAATATTGTATAATCATGGTTTTTCAAAGGTGTGGTTAACATACTCAGTGGATTCAAAAGTCCTATAGCTTAACTTCAGATTAAGAGTTTTGTTTTAGTAACACCCAGATTTGTTTGTAATGGTTTTCTTAGAGATGCCCATACTTTTGTGAGTCTTTTATTTGCAGTAGCATTGAATGATGCTTTCTTGGAATGATATGAGATTGTTCCAAGGTTTATTTTCCAGACAATACTTGACATCATGAAATTTTGTATTTTATAGACTTTGTTTTTATACTCACCCATCCTCAAGTTCACCTGTCTCTTTTTATTTCACTCATTCCTTTACCTGATACTTTGGGCCCTCTAGACTCAGTGAAGTGTTAGTCACTCAGTTGTGACCGATTCTTTGCAATCCCATGGACTATAGCCCACCAGAATCCTCTGTCCATGGGATTTCCTAGGCAAGAGTACTGCAGTGGGTAGCCATTCCCTTCTCCAGGGGATCTTCCTGAGCCAGGGCTCGAAGTCAGGTCTCCTGCATTGCAGGCAGATTCTTTACCATCCGAGCTACCCCTGACTCTAAAACCTAACTCTCACCTGCCCACATAAATATTCTGGGCTATTTAGACTGGTCTTCTTAATGCTTCCCAAGTATAGGGTTTTTTTATCCTTTTTGCCTAATACTATTCTGAATTGTTCTGGTACTCCAAAGACTCACTCCCTCCATGAGTTTTTACATGAGTTCTTCAGCTTTTTCATAAGATCTGCACCATGCAATTTAGCCCTAGTCTTTATGCTGCTGCTGCTAAGTCGCTTCAGTTGTGTCCAACTCTGTGCAACCCCATAGACAGCAGCCCACCAGGCTCGTCTGTCCCTGGCATTCTCCAGGCAAGAATACTGGAGTGGGTTGCCATTTCCTTCTCTGCCTAGTCTTTATACAGTTTTGTTTATTTTTTATTATTAATATCATTCCTCACAGATGACCTGTCTCTTTACCTGACTGTAGGAATTGTCTCATGTAGGTTTCATAGGTTCTGTGGCACCTACCACAACTAAAGGCTATTGTCTAGTTACTTAGTACATGTTTGATTCTTTAGAGATTGAATTCAGTTGTATCTGCCATCTGGTAAAGCTGGATTGTTTAATACACAATTTAGAAAATTTGGAAAGGTTTTCTGTGCAGTGTAAGCCCAGCTCTGGGGCCTGGTCATGGGCTGAATTGTGTCTCCCCACATTTATATGGTGGAGCCCTAACCACTCAGTACCTTGGCGTGTGACTGTATTTGGTATATGTGGAGACAGGGCCTTTAAAGAGGTGATTAAGTTAAAATGAGGCTGTTGTTGTGGGCTCTAATCTCATCCTACTGCTGTCCTTTTAAGAGGAAATTGGGATGCACAAAGCGAAACCACACACGTGGAAGAAAGACGTGAGAATGTGTCAAGAGGAGGGCCATCTACAAGCCAAGGAGACAGGCTACAGAAACCCAACCTGATGGGCCCTTGATCTGGAAATCTCAGCCTTCAGAACTGTGAAAAAATAAATCTCTGTTGCTTTAGTGGCTCAGCCTGTGGTATTTTGTTATGGCAGTCTGAGCCAACTAACACAGGCCCTATATGCTACCTGTCCAGAGTGACAAGTAACCTCTCATGGATGGATTTTCCATTTCCATCTTCTTCCTGCCTCAGTTGGAAGATTCTAGATCATGCCTCCCTGACAGAGAAGATGAAATTGAGAAGCAAAGAGTTTCCTTCTTCTCACCCTTTACCCTTCCTGGTTCTGTGAAGGGTACCCCTGCCTAGAAGCATTTCCATCTACTTTATCTTGATCTCAGATCACTTCCCCAGTGATGAAGCTGGGTGAAGGTAGGGTCCTCAGCCCTCTGAAATTAGTGTTTTTTCCCCCTTCAAAACTCTGCTTTCCTGTGCATAAATGTAATGGGTTAGTTTGTATTTGAGGAAATTCTTACCTAAAAGAAGATGTCTTAGTTTGAGTTTTCTCTAAATCAGATTCTAAGACAAGGATTTGGATGCAGATGGTTTATGTTTGAAGTGGTCCCAGGAGGCCCTGAGAGGTGTAGGTATGTAAGAGAGAGACAGGAGGAAAGTGCAGAGGGCTTTCAGGTGTGGTCACCCTGTGGGAGCCTGGGGCCCCATCCTGTCAGGGATGCTATGGGAGACCATAGTCACAGTAAGGGAAGCTGAGGCATTTATTCACCATCTTCTGCTGCTCATGAGTGCAGGGCTGGTTCTGGAGGAATGAGCTAGCCACCACTCTGACTTACCCTGGGAGTCGGTGGATCATGCTCCTGCAGGCAGAGGAAGTCTAAGGGCAAAGAGACATGGGCCCTTGAAGTAGGAGCCCATTGCCTTGTGAAAAGAACTGTCCATCAATAATACAGGCAGTCAAAGCTATAGAAGTGTGTCAAGGGATATTGAGAAGGCATCACTTGTCTGTTGCTGAACACTGGTTTTTAGATTTGAGGAAGCTGGACTTAGGTTCTCTGAAGTTATGACTTACTCTGTTAGGTACCATAAAAACAAATCTTTAGTGCTTTGGGCTTTTTGTGGCTGATTCCTGCTCATCCCCTAAATCTCCATTTTAGAGCCATTCTGCCAGAACGTAATTTATTCTTGTAGTTCTATAGCAGCTTTTCTTGCAGTGACCCTGATCATCATCTCCTGGTGGTCTACCAGAGTGTATCTTGTAGTACACTCCATCCAGCCTGTGCCCTCCCCTCGTCGCCCCTCGCCAATCTCCCAACAAGTTGGATCAGAAAACAGGGATTTAAGCACTCTCCATTCCTACCCCAATATCCTTATTTCCTAGTAAGCCATGTGTTTGCATGGAGAGAGGGGTGGATGTTAGAACGTGGCCATAAGCCTACCCAATGGCTTCTGTTGAGGTTCAGCCATGTTCTGGGCTTGTTAAGTTACTGGTGGGCAGGGTCTGTCAGCAGATTGAAGATCATCCTGGGAGGTAGTTATTATAAGAGATGAAGAAATCAGGGTTGATAGCTGGATCCAGTAACAAGCCTTAGTTATCAGAGAAGAGGGGCCATTCTGAGAATGGTGTGGTGTCTGTGACTCAGATTTGTCTCTAACCTTCCTTTAGATCATGTCTCAGTCCTTCAGAGGTGAAAGCTATAAATGAAAAGAGTTTTGTGGTAAAACTGTTGGACATGAAGGTACAAGCAAGATAATTTAGGGACCCCTCTGAAAGAATGTAATGCAATCAAGACAGAGGAGAGGACTTCTCTTCCAGTTCCAATGATGTCCATGGAGAGTGCTAGAAGGGCAGGAGGAATAAAAAGCTGTGTGGTGTGTGACAAGGCTTGTTCTTTAGCACAGGTGAGATTCCCCAGGGATTTACCAGAGTTACTCGGAAAGTGCTTGATTGATAGGTGTGTCCCGATAAGTTGAGGGTGGAAGCCATAAAATCTGAGTCAGCTGATTAATGCAACCTCTTTCATTCCCATAAGCCTACGTTGTTGTTGTTGTTTAGTTGCTAAGTCGTGTCTGACTCTTTTGCAACCCCATAGACTGTAACCCACCAGGCTCCTCTGTCCCTGGGATTCTCCAGGCAAGAATACTGAAGTGGGTTGCCATTTCCTTTGCCGGGGCATTTTCCTGACCCAGGAATCTCATCCGCATCTCCTGCATTGCAGGTAGATTCTTTACCACTGATGAGAACTGAGCAAACCCTAGCTGCAAATGAAACTTTCTGGTTGATAGAGACAAATTATTTCACTTCTTTCTACAGTCAAATTTAGGATAGTTGTATACTGGCCTGGTTCCTAGTGGGTGCTCAAAATTTTTCTTTGAATGAATTATCTTTATTCACATTTGATAAGTGTCAGGAGTGAGCAGGATTGGGACTTCTCTGGTGGTCCAGTGGTTAAGACTTTGCCTTCCAATGCAAGGAGTGTGGGTTTGCTCCCTGGTTGAGGGGCTAAGACCCTACGTGCCCTGGGGCCAAAAAAACCAAAGCATAAGACAGAAGCAATATTGTAACAGATTCAATAAAGACTAAATAAGATGATCCACATCAAAGAATCTTTAAAAAAAAAAGAGTGAGCAGGATTGGAGAACTGATCTATGATAAATTCCTGGGGAGATAAATTCCTATGTCTTACAGAAACAAGTACACATGTAAGAAAACACAGATAATGAAATGACTTTGTCACTATGTAAACTTCAGGTAAATCAAGTTATTGCTGAATAGTTCTTTAACTGATTGCTCTTAGTTTGCCATCACTTGCTAGCACTTTGCCTTTGGCCAGGTTGTTTAACATCTCCCAACCTTGGTTATTCTGTTGAACTGAGATAATATTACCTACATAGTGATGCTCTTGTGAATACGAACGTTAATGTATATGAAGTGCTCAGTACAGTGCCTGGGACGGGGCAACCATTTCATGGTGGTGATGATGAGGAGGAGGATTGTTATCATTATTATCATATCTTAGACAATCTATGTTGTTCAGTCGCTAAGTCATGTCCTACCCTTTGTGACCCTATGAGCTGCAGCAAGCCAGGCTTTCCTGTCCTTCACTACCTCCTGGAGTTTGCTCAGATTTATGTCTATTGAGTTGGTAATGCTATCAAACCATTTCAGCCTCTGCTGCCTTCTTCTCCTTTGTCTTCACTCTTTCCCAGCATCAGCATCTTTTCCAATGAGTCAGCTGTTTGCATCATGTGGCCGAAGTATTGGAGCTTCAGCATCAGTCTTTCCAGTGAATATTCAGGGTTGATTTCCTTTAGGATTGACTGGTTTAATCTCCTTGCAGTCCAAGTGACTCTCAAGAGTCTTCTCCAACTCCACAATTTGAAAGCATCATTTCTTTGATGCTCAGGCTTCTTGATGGTTCAGCTCTTACATCCGTACATGGCTACTGGGAAAACCATAGCTTTGACTATACAGACCTTTGTTGGCAAAGGGAGGTCTTTGGTTTTTAATACACTGTCTTGGTTTGTCATAGCTTTAAAGTATCCATTAAAAGCAGATAATCTATGACTATGTTATATAAGATCCACTGGGAATTACCTCTACTTTGTTCTTTCATTTTTAGTTGGTTTTCTACAAATACATATTTAAAGTAAACTTTATAAGTTTAAAATAAAGCCTTTGGTATAGACTCTCATGGGCTTCCCTGGTGGCTCAGATGGTAAAGAATCTGCCTGCAATAGAGGAGACCTGGATTTGATCCCTGGCTCGAGAAGGTCTCCTGGAGAAGGGAATGGTTACCAACTCCATTATTTTTGCCTGAAGAGTTCCATGGACAGAGGAGCCTGGTAGGCTACAGTCCATGGGGTCTCAAAAATTGGACCTGACTGAGCAATTCACACACACACAGAGACTTAAGGTTTCTGTAACTTTAGATATATTCTCTATGTTCAGTAATTTTGTCTTACCTATTTTTGACTACCTCCAAGAGATTAGTGAAGCCTCATTTTCTCTTATATCAACTAGGCTGTATTTTCTGCTTTCCAATATCAGCATTTGCTTGTTTGCATCTCTGTCAGCTAAACCAGAACCTAAAACTAGGGTCTATTGTGTATTTCTCTTAGCATCTCCTTTGTAAGCTGCTTGAAGAAGGTTTGCTAGAGCTGTGTGAAAGTGCATATTGTTTAGAAAGACAGAACTATTTTTAGCTTGAAGGTAGAACTGTGTTTTTCTTTCTTAATAAATTCCTTTTCTTTTGATGAAAGCCAAAACTTGAAGCTAGTGGTGACAGATCAGGGTCCTAATTGCTGTGCTGTTGGAAATAAAGAGAGATGTTTATTGATAATCAACTAAATAGCAAACCAGATTTCATCAGTGTGGTAAGATGAGCCCACTCAGTGGACTGGTCTTATAAAATACTTTTTCTAGTGAGCCTGGGAAAACTTGTGAAGTGGTAATAATAAAAGCAGCATCTGGTCTTTGCAGGAACTTTGTCATACATAAGCAATGCATCACGGGTGTGGTAATGAACATCAGGTGTTTTTGGCACATGACTTCTAAACTTGGGGAAGAGGAATTTTGCTTTTTTGCACATACTGGAATGTGTTTTCACATTTCTGGTATTAAAAAAATAGCTTAAGAACTACGTTATTTTTTTATTCCTTATTTGGAAGCTATACTGGTCAGCATAAGAAAATACTTAACTTCAGATCTTCAAAGGCATGTTGTAGAGGTTTGGAAAGCATTTGGTTTGGCTTGAAGCATGTTTGGCTAGTGAAGTGACAGGCACACAAGAAAGAACAACAGGTGAAAAAATGTGAAGTTTCTTTCATCTTTCAAAGGATTTTCTTGATGAATTGAAACAGCCATGAAAATAAGCACTGGCCTTCGTGCCCAGTGGCCTAAAAGTACTTAGAATGGGCCAAATAAGAATCAGGCAGGGACCTAATGAAAATCAGGCAACAAGCCTAGGCTAATTAAATATGTGCTGCCTTCCCCTACTTTTTAAAATTCCCTTTGGCTCAATTTTTAACAAAAAAATCTGGTTTTATGTTAGATATTTCTCTTCCTTGACATTGTAGAGACATGAGTATTCAGTAGAACCAGTGAAATTTTTTGTTGGCTAAGTTGACTTTCTTGCTGGCTTCTTTCTTTTGAAAACTGCTTATGAAAATTAACTAAATTTCTTGGCTAAAGTAAACAACATCTCTTGAAGTGGTTGACTGTGAGTCAGAGACAGAATTTTTCATTTTGTTTGGGAGAGATAGTGCATTTGATTGTAACAATGTTTTTAGAACAGCTTTCAGAGCTGTTGATGGAGCTTCCGTAGTTTCTCCAACTTGTTTAAAGGAGCCTTTGGGATCTATTGAGTCATGAATAATTATCTGCTTAAGATCAGAAGACAGATGTTTCCAGAGAATTCTGTAAAACTTTAAAACATTTTTTTGGATGAAAATTGACAGAAGAGTAGAACATTTGCTCTAATATCTGTTTATGGTGTGAGTACAGAGTGGACCTGGGACTGAATCACACGCTCTCAGGCCCTCTTCAGTGACCTCTTTCTTGCCAGTACCTCCCATGAAGAAGTCACTGCTTAGTTTAGCATTTGAATATGAATAAAAGTTTTATGTAACTCAGGAGATAACATACTTAGTTTACTACAGCCCATTTATAAAGTCTTAGGAGATGTCTGAATTATAATAATTGGTGAGTCTGTTTTGTGTCTTTCTCCAAAGCCTTTGCTTAGGGAGTGACTTTTGAAGTTCAGTGATGATGCCGGATTTGGAGGAATTCTAGTGGCATGTGTTTGGGGAGCAGCATGGTTGAGAATCATATTGGATCTACAGACGGTAAGACATCACAAATATGGATGTAAAAGTATGACAAGACAGTCAAATCCTATGACAGATCATTCCTTTTAAGGAGAAATATCAATCCAATACTTAGCCACTGTCAAAGGGTAGTCATAAACACCACCACCAACAAACCATATGCTTTCAAAAGAAGCCTAGTAGCCTGTTTTCTTTTTGAAATGCTTAATGAAAAAGCTGCACAGAAAAATTTCTGTGGATTTGAGGATTTTGGAATAAACAAGCATCAGGAGCAGAAGCCCACGTGCTCTGTGTTTCCTGGCTTTAATTGTTTTGGTTTCGAGCTTAGCAGCAAAATATTCTTGCCAAGTGACTGTACGTGTGCATGGGATGTTTTCGGCTCTGCTTCACTAGGGCGTTTGAAGAAAAGGCTCTGGTTTATATCAGTCAGACATCATTTTAGTGTAAGAGAAAACACGCCCCTTGAAACAATTAAGGGATCGAAACTTATCATTAGGGTGAATAATAAACCGCAAAGTCTATTTAGAATAGGGTTTCAGAAATTAATTACTGGGGTAGGTCACAGCATCCTTCACTGTTTTCTAATGATTAAAAACTATAGTTTTGATAATTGGACCATGAGAAATTTGTCAGGGCAATATATTTATCATTTATCACTCCAGAAAGAGGTCGGCAAACTTTCTCTGTAAAGAGCCAGACAGTAAATATTTTAGGCTTTGTGCCTTTGTAGTGTGAAGGCAGCCACAGACAGTAAATGAGTGAGTGCGCCTGTGTTCCAATAAGAGTTTAGGTATTATACGTGACATTTCATATGATTTTTAACATGCTCTTCCTTTGATTTTTTTCCACCAATTTAAAAATGCAAAGTCCGTTTTTAGTCCTGTTTTTGTATAAAAACAGGCAATGAGCCAAATTTGGCCCAAGGGCTGTAGTTTGCTGACCTCCTGCTTTAGAAGAAAAGACCATGTTACTATTTACACTAAGAAATGTGAGTGTTATTTTAGAGAGCAATGCATTTTATTCAGTTCACAATTACTTTGTAAATCTGATCTGGTGATCATTGTTTTTAGAATGCATAATTTGTGAGGACTGCATATGAGGGCTAGCTGAGTGGCACAAGATTTGACAAATGGATTTCTGACCGTTCCTCTCATTAGGTTCCAATTCCCGTTCATCAGTTAAAGGAACTTGTGTCATTGCCTCACTTGTTGCAATGAATAAATCTGTATAATTTTACAAAAGAACAACTGCATGGATTCTTTTGCAGCCTGAAGACTTGAGTGTTGGGCTCCTCTTTATAAAAGTTTCCATGACAATCTGGCCTGAGAGAATGACAGGTTTGCCCTCATGGGGAATTTCTTATTAAGGAAGCTTTTCTTTTACCAGGAAGCTTTATGGGGACTTAATAGGGGGTCAAACAGAAAGGACCAAATAGGACCCTTTCATAAACCATACCTTCTACTCTCTCTGGCCTGAAAGAGAGCTTGTTTCCAACTGTGTGTGGTGATGGGGTGATGTTCAGAAGCTGAGAGGTTAGAGAGGACCACCATGCTACCCTGGGGTCTCGCTTCCTAGTGGTAACCAAGAGACCCAGTCACAAGCATGAGCTATTAATATATGGGCTAAGCCAAGAATTATAGGCCCCTGGATTCCTCTGTTGAAAGGCCATGTGTGGAGTAGTGAAGCGAGTGGCTCTGAGCTTGACTCTCTGAGCTTTTCTCTTGGCTCTGCCATCCACTAGCTGTGTGACTTTAATTCTCTGCGCCTTACTTTCCTCCTCTAAAAAGGGGCAGGATGATAATAAATAACAACCACGCCAGGGTAGTTGTGGGGATTAAGCAAGTTCATACAGTTGGCCCTCCTGTTTGCGAGTTCCACGTCCGCTGAAGTGGAGGGCCCACCATTATACAATTTTTTACAAGGGACTTGAGCATCCACAGATTTGGGGATCTGTGGGGAATTAATCCCCTGTGGAAATGAGGGACGACTATCTATGTGATGCATTTTGGAACAGCACCTGTCATGTGGTAGCGAATAATAAATAAGAGCTATTGTGAAGATTTTCTTTCTTTTTGGACTGAAAATAATACATTTGCAAACTCTTACTTAAAGGGAGATTCCTTTCCTCAGGCATAATCACTATGAAAATATCCTTTAATCTCTTGCCTTTTCTTTCACATCCATTATCACTCCATAATTTTATTGACTTATACTTTCCAGCCACCTCAGCCACCCTGTCCTAACACCCTTTTGGATCTTGGCCTTTATTCTCTTCCTACTCACTACACTGGTTATAAACTCAGTGATCTCCTGGGTCTAAATTGGCTCGTATGTAAGAGGGAAGCATAGTTCATCAAGTGTCACTTAATATATTGCCCTGTAGCTGTGGCACAGCTCAGTCTCAGTTTGGTTGATAATCTATGGGTTTTCCAGGAAAGTTTATTAGTAAGCTGCTTATGCCCTGCTTAGAGCTAAAATATTGAGAGAATAGAGCCCAGTGGGGAAAATGGGGAGTGTTCTGAAAATAGGATTTATGTCTCATCTTTTTCAGTAGGGTTCCCCAGGGGGCCTTAGAGAATGTTCTCTATTCTAAAGACCTCCAAGAAAGACTTTGTGCTTGACTAGGTATATTGGGCTTGGGTTGCCTTTCCTGCCAACTGCTTTCTGGGCTGGAAAAGATGAAGTTGTAAGTGTTGCCATTTGTTGTTGTTGTTTAGTCGTTCAGTTGCATCTGACTCTTTGTGACCCCATGAAGTGCAGCATGCCAGGCTGCCCTGTCCTTCCCTGTTCCTTGAGTTTGCTCAAACTCACGTCCATTGAGTCGGTGATGCCATCCAACCACCTCATGTCGTCCCCTTCTCCTCCCGCCCTCAATCTTTCCCAGCATCAGTCTTTTCTAATAAGTTGGCTCTACAGATCAGGTGGCCAAAGTATTGGAGCTTCAGCTTCAACATCAGTCTTTCCAATGAATATGCAGGGTTGATTTCCTTTAGGATTGACTGGTTTGATCTCCTTGCAGTCCGAGTGACTCTCAAGAGTCTTCTCCAACTCCACAATTCGAAAGCATCATTTCTTCGGTGTTCAGACTTCTTTATCGTCCAACTTTCACATCCGTACATGACTATTGGGAAAACCATAGCTTTGACTATATGAACTTTTGTCAGGAAAGTGACGTCTCTGCTTTTTAATACACTCTCTAGGTTTGTCAAGTGTTACTATAAGTGTAAAGTGCGAGTCGCCCAGTTGTGTCTGACTCTTTGTGACTCCATGACTAGAGCCTGCCAGACTCCTTTGTCCATGGGATTCTCCAGCCAAGAATACTGGAGTGGGTTGCCATTTCCTTCTTCAGGTGATCTTCCTGACCCAGGGATCGAACCCCAGTCTCCTGCATTGCGGGAAGATTCTTTACCATTTGAGTCACCAGTGTTGCTATACACTGTTTTAAAACCAGCTAAGTCTTTGTTGTCTTGCTTCTTGGGCCTGTGCTGTGCAGCAGGGCAGGAATGTGGTCAGTTGTTGAGGGAAGCTTTTATTTTGCTTAACTATTATCCTGAATTTGGCTGTTCCTATTTTCTTGGAATAAAAGTGAGATGTCATTGTTTGGACAACTCAATATAAAGACAGTACGAATTTTCTTTCCCCCTAGAGAGGTTTCATTGTGTAAGTTGTGGACAAAAGCAATTCTGAAACATTTTAATATGTTTGCTTAAGGGAAGGCCACAATGCATGAGGTTTACATGAAGTCTTTGGGTTTCGCCCTTTTGGATAATTCTAAAGTGGTAGTTCTCAGCCCAACAAGAAACAACATCTGTGTTAAAAACACAATACAGGCCTAGTTTCCCCTCATGTTTCTTTACTCTCTAGATATCTCATTCATATGAGACATTCTCCCTGACTGCAGAGGGTACTTCATGTAGGTGAGAAATACCCAGAGAGTAGAGGGGAATGGGGCTGTGCCCCAAATACAGTTTTGTTTAATTGAAATAATTCTTCTACATGACATTTGCTAGTGGTAAAGAATCTACCTGCCAACGCAGGGGATGCCAGAGATGTAGATTTGATTCCTGGGTCAAGAAGATCCCTTGGAGCAGGGGAGCAGGAAATGGCAACCCTCTCCAGTATTCCTTTCTGGGATTTCAAAGAGTTGGATGTGACAGCATGCATGGGGTGGTGTATTAATTGCTTATACTTTAGGCTCACATAGAGTTTTCATTCATTTATTCATGCCTCTTCCTCCAGCATATGAGGTCCCTACTGTGTGCAGAGGGCAAAACCAAGACATATATTTGGACTACAAGACACACAAATGCCTGTTTGTGTTGTTCGCTTCAAAAGTGAAATATTGTCTTTAACATTTTTACGGCAAGTTTTCTGGAATACAACCAATGGTATTCATGATGATTTTATTTTTTTCTAAGGAAAGAAGAAATAAGAAAACTGCTTTCTTAGTGCTTACAACATGCTAGGCATTGTACATAATGTGATTTCATTGACTCTTTGCATTAACCCTTCAGCATAAAGATTATTATTCCCTTACTATAAATGAGAAAACTAGTTTGGGATTTAAGTCAGTTGCCCAAAGCCACATAATTGGTAGGTTGTAGAAAACTAGGATTTATAAGCAGGTCTGTCTCTCTTCACTAACCCAGTCTGCTTCCCTTCAAGCAGAGATGGAACACCTGGCAGAACATGCTTGCTTGTGATGTAACACAAAGTGTCCTCTGAAGGGACTTAACTTAGAAAATTATTATAGAAATAGGTGGAAAAATGTGTTCCTTTTCCAGATTTTAAAAAGTAAAAATTTGAAGCTAAAATTACGAAACCTGGGCACAATTATTTAATTAAAATAAACTAATAAAATAAAATAAAAAATAATTATTTAAGTATGTGGGTCCATACTCAAAGAATTAGTCGTTTAAAATGATTATTCCACCAAGCTAATAAGTCTACAATCTTTGTCAGACCAAGACATAATTTAGTAAGTACAATATAGACTTAAAAAATGAACAGTTTCTGGTTTGGGTCTAAATATAACAGTGGTGATCATATTTTAGAGTATTTTAAAATTTTAATTATGAAAGAATTGCTGATCAAGGAATAAGAACCAGAGGTTCTTGCAAATGCTTAAGAGCAACCACAAATTCTTGCTGCCACGCAGAGACAAAACAATCTTCTTTTTTGTGTCAGAATTTCCTTTTGGCTCAGATGACCAGATCTACAAAAGGCAAAATGGGGAGATTTTTGCTACTCTGAAAAGGTTTTCCAATGTACTTAGGGAAAAAATTGTATGAGATTTATGAATTCCTCTAAAATAGTGTATCTGGGGGCCATCTATCCTATTTCTGCACAAAAATCTCTCACCGTTCTCAATCTTGGTTTCTAGCTTCGTCTACAAATAGTGACAACTTCCCTATCTCAGTCAGGTATCCAAGATGGTGGAGCAGAAGGATGTTGAATGTTATGAAAAAGTACTTCGGAATGGTTAAAGTGTTATTCATATGGAATGATAAATGCATGCAGGCAATACTTTTCAAAATTCTCCCACATATTTTCCCCTTGTAGTAATATAGTTCCCCTTCCATTGTCTTTCCTCCATTATTGCCCAGAGAACAGGGAGAATGTCACCTAGGGAATGGAGAGGATAAAAAAGGGAGATCAGTCTTGTCAGTTGAAAGAGAGACATTGAAAACTTCAAATTATAGGAGGCAGGAAAGAAGAGATAAAGGAAGGAAGGAAGGAAGGGAGAGAAGGAAGGAGGGAGAGGGCAAGAAGTCAGCATTTGTGTATGGGCTCCATGCATGAAAATTCCCATAGAGTGGGTAGAAACATCCAGAAAACCTGGGATGTTCTCCTAGAAGAACCTGGAATTCCCCTCTCTCCTGAGGGGAGAATGAAAGCCTTTAAGAGAAGTTCTGAGGTCAGCCTGGCCCTCTGTGATGTGGAAACAGTAGAGCCGGATTGTGAGGGAAGTGTCTGCATAAATGGTTCTGAGATAGTATTTCAGGTTGCCCAGGGCCTGTATAGGGCCTTCACTGGTAGCTCAGCTGGTAAAGAATCACCTGTGATGCAGGAGACCCTGATTCGATTCCTGGGTTGGGAAGTTCCCCTGGAGAAAGGATAGGCTACCCACTCCAGTATTCTTGAGCTTCCCTGGTAGCTCAGACAGGAAAGAATAAGCCTGCAGTGCTGGAGACCTGGGTTTGATCTCTGGGTCGGGAAGATGCCCTGGAGGAGGGCATGGCAACCCACTCCAGTATTCTTGCCTGGAGAATCCCATGGACAGAGGAGCCTGGCGGGCTACGGTCCATGGGGTCGCAAAGAGTCGGCCATGACTGAGTGACTAAGCACAGGGCCTGTATAGAATCTGGAAGTCCTTCTGCACCAAAAGGAGAAGGTGCAAACATTTGAGAGAACTGGTAGACTAGAATAGCTCCCAAAACTTTGTACCAGCCGTTAGACAGATGAACATCAGAAAGTCAGATAGTACCAACTATTGCTGAGGGAGCTGGGAAACCATTGCCCTGTTAGCGTAGGTCTAATGTGATACAGCTCTTTGGGGAAGCTTTCTGGCAGTGCTTAGAGACATTTGGTCATATACACTAAGACTCCCACTCTTTGAGTATATGCTGTGGAGCCACTCTGACACAGGTCTGTACAGGATCATGTATGAGTATGTTTATTTGGGAAGGCAGAAAGTTGGAGGTAAGTGAGGTATCCATTGCTAGGGGAATGAATTAGTGAATTATAGGATATGCATATACAGTGGAATTCTATGTACCACTCAGTTAATTGTCTACGCGTACATAAAGCAACATGTGCGGCATGCCCACTCAGTCATGTCTGACTCTTTGCAACCCCATGGACTGTAGCCTGCCAGGCTCATCTGTCCATGGGATTTTCCAGGCAGGAATACTAGAGTGAGTTGCCGTTTCCTTCTCCAGGAGATCTTCCCAACCCAAGGACTGAACCCACATGTCCTGCATTGGCTGACAGCTTCTTTACCACTGAGCCACCTGGGAGCCCATAGCACAATTAGAAGTGTATAAATTAAACACCTCCAACACAAACAGCATTGCACATTTCACAAAGACACAAACATACCTAAATACAGTTAGGTTTTATAAACATTTTTGTGGATGCCTCTAGCAGCAAGGGAAATGGAAGCTATAATGAGAAATTAAGGGGAAAACAATAAAATTAATATAACACAGTATAGGCCTGTGAAGTTAAATGATGGTGTACCATGAGCTAAGAGATAAAATTTAATCTGAGCATTAGGTTAAAAAAAAAATAGCTGCATTTTGCATATTTGAATCACAGTGAATACATATGGTGATTTCTTGTGATGATTATATTCAAGAGAGGTGGTCCTGTGAGGAGTGGCAAGGAGTGACCAGTCTCTGGGAGTAAGCTACATATCCAAATTACACAAACAGATGATTTCAGGACCAGGATGGAATTTAGTAAATTGCTTGTTATTCCGATGCCCTGGAAGATGAAACATTTACCCCCTGAGATTAATTTTTCACTGACTGATCAAACTCAATGTACTGTTTATGTTCTCTGTAACAGGAATTTTAAAGTACATAAATTTTTAAGCGAGAGTCTGATATCCAAAAAGATACATTACTTTCATCTGAAGTAATTTGATGTTCAACTGGGTGAAATACGGCTACAATTTAAGCTCCTTATTTATAAAATATGGATCCAGTTAATCAGATTTATAGTGTGAAGTTGGAGCTCTCTCTGATGACTAGAGAAGGAAGTTTAATGTTCTTAGAACATTATCCCCTCTGCTCTTCATTATTTACCAGCTGCATGTTGGCCGTGACTGTACCTTTTTAGATCTCGGTTTCCTCATCTGAAAAATGATTGGGGTAGTGTATCACTCCCTCAAAATGCTATGATTTCACAATAGAAAAAACAAAAAAGAGAATTAAAACTCTGCTAAACAGAAAGTCCTCTCTGCTATATTACCAACAGTTTACTGAGATAGTTTCAGGGTGAAGAGAAGTTGACAAGCACTGTCTTCAAAGGTAGGGGTGAGTCAAACTCTGTTACCACACTGTTAGCTTTAGGTCACCCAATGCTTTTCGGAATCAAGCATTTAAAAGATTCCAATGAATTACTCTTTGCATTACTTTTTAAGAGTAGAATTGGAGCAATAGATTTTGTGCTGCTGCCTCAGTATAATCTGTGATTCTAGATGGTGTTAGAAGTAAGATTATTTCTGTAAGTTTCTTTGGGTGCTTCCAGTATAAAAATATCTGTGATTTTCTGGGATGGTTTGCAAGATGGTCTTGTAATATAATAATGACAATACCTAATGTATTATAGTACATGCACAGATACTATGATAAGTGATCTCTGAATATTAATTCATTTTCACAACAACCCTGTGAGATAGATACTATTATTATCCCCTTTTATGGAGGTGGAAAGTGAAGCATAGAACAGTTAAGTAAGTTGCTTAAAAATTTTGGCTAAAAAGTAGGAGAAATGGGATTTGAACCTAGGCTGTTCAGCTCAAGAGTCCATGCTTTTAACCTGCAGGCTTACTATCTCTCTAATTTTTAGTGAAGTTCCATTTTGCATCAGAATTTTTACAGTATACTACAGATTTGTCTGGACTGTATATTCTGAAAAATGTTCCCATTACTCCATTGATAGTCAGTTCTTGGAGAAAACTAATCAGAAATCAAACAAACAAAAACCCGCATCAGCTTGACTCTCTGATTCTTCCTTCAACCCTGCCTCTTACAATAATAGTGTATCTAATATTTATTCAATTCCCCCTCTGTACCAGACTAAGTGTGCTATTTTTATTAACTTGATGATTCTTTATGACCCATATGTGGCTTGCATGATTATTAGCCCCTTCTTAGTGTTAAGCAAGCTGAGGCTTACAGAAGTCATATATGTTGCCTGTGGTCGTATGTCTAGAGAGTATCCAAAGGGACGATCTCTGGCACCAGTGCTGAGCCCCTTGTAGGACTGTTTCTAAGCATTTGCGGGCCTGGGGTTCTCAACCCTAAGTGAGTTGTTTAGATGTCTTCTAAGTAACGTCCAACTTTACTTCCTTATGAGTCCGTTAATCATATGGATCATGGCTCCTCACTTACTACTGGCTAAAGTAGAATTTCAAACCAGGCTCAAAAACTGACACTTTTGTCTCTCATTGGCTTTGGCAAATCATGAACATATGCAGCAGCAGAACAAAATAATACACAAAAACTGTATGTTTATTTCTTTTCCCAGAAGCTATTTTAAGTCTGGCATTGTTATTATTCATACTATGCAGGCTTTTCCTTCATTAATAAAGCATTTTTTTAATAATAAAATTTTATTTTAAAAGGACAATATTCCATGTTAAGGGAGGAATTGTTGTGTTAAATTGAATGAAGTTGTGCTGGTATTCATATCTTTAAAAACATCTTTCAAAACTTGACCCTGAATTTCAAAAGCCCTTGAAGCAAACTTTCTTAGTAAGAACTAGCAGGAGAAAGACTGCAATAGGAAAGAGGTCATGACTAATTGCCTGGGAACGTTTCCTCACGCTTAAAAAGAAGTGGGACAGTGGGGTGAGGAAGTGGGGTGATGTGACCTTTTGATCCTAGACGGCTTGTTTATTTTTTCTTATCACAGATCTTTTTGCTAAAAGTGAAGTGTTGGTAAAGTGACTGTAGTCTGCCAGAGAGACTCTTGGCCTTGATCCAAACCTAACTGAAATATTATCAGAAATACATTCTTTACCATGTATAGCACTTGCAAGTTCTTCTAATGAGGCCCACACATGGTAGCCAGTTAGGCAGGATGATCCAGTGCCTTGGGCAGGGAAGAGCAAGCCCTCTCTCTAGCGTGTCACGTAGGGCTTACCCACCAAATGTGGCTCTGTGTGGTGTGTCTGGGGGATGGTGCCCAGGTGCTGTCTTGAAGGATGGAAATAAGCAGCATTATGTATATGTGAGGCTAAAAAAAAAAAAAAACTAGTCTTTATACTCTCATTTGAGAAAAAAAAGACTTAAAGCTCATTTTATTCTAAGATAAAACTACAAAGGAAACCCTCTTGGAGTATGCCTCTAGAAGGAGGCTGCACGTGGCAGGACAAGGAGAAAGGGCTGGTGGAAGTGACAGACTTCAGGAGGTAACAAGTTTATGACGTCACAAGCTCAAAATATACACACATCCACAGAATGTCTAGAATCAGTGTGGCAAACTACACAAGGGTCCAAAATATAGTCTACGACATCAGGCGTTCTATGCCTTTTATTTATATAGGGCTTGTTTTTAAGAAACTTCATGAAGATTAAAAAAAATGTTTATGTTTTTGGCTGTGCCAGGTCTTAGTTGAGGCACCCAGAATCTTTGATCTTCATCGTGCCATGCATGACATTTTAGTTGCAGCATGTGGGATCTAGTTCTCTTATCAGGGATCGAACCCTGGCCCCCTGCATTGGGAGCTCAGAGTCTTAGCCACTGAGGGACCAGGGAAGTCCCTCCAAAAGTTTTATTTGAAATTTGCCTGTGTGCTAAGTCGCTTCAGTCGTGTCTGACTCTTTGTGATCCCATGGACTGTAGCCCGCCAGGATCCTCTGTCCATGGGGTTCTCCAGGCAAGAATACTGGAGTGGGTTGCTGTGCCCTTCTCCAGGGGATCTTCCCTACCCAGGGATTGAATCCTAGTCTCTTATGTCTCCTGCATTAGCAGGCGGGTTCTTTATCACTAGCGCCACTTGGGAAGCCCATTTAGAATTTAGATTAGCAGCAGTTCATGGGGCTGCTAAGAGTCGGACACAACTGAGTGACTTTCCTTTCACTTTTCACTTTCATGCACTGAAGAAGGAAATGGCAACCCACTCCAGTGTTCTTGCCTGGAGAATCCCAGGGAAGGGGGATCCTGGTGGGCTGCCGTCTATGGGGTCACACAGAGTCAGACACGACTGAAGTGACTTAGCTGCCGCAGCAGCAGCAGCCTAATTTTGCCCTTGAAGTCTAGAAGACTTCATGCTTCTTTTAGGCAGACAGTAGGCTCCTCCCATTCCTTGTACCATTTCCTGTTAGGAAACCAAATTCCACTCAACATTTTCTGAAGATAGCTTTGATTCATGGCAAAATTAGATCTGTTCTCCAGAGTCATCAAGTCAAAACTAAAAGGCTTGTGGTAGGACCTGCCTCTGCCTAGAACATTTTGAAATGCTTTGGGCAGCCAGTGAGCCAGCAAAACGGTGACCAAAGTTGCTTCACTGTTGTTCTTTGGCACAATGGAGCTGTACTTCTCAAGGGTGCCCTTCTTGAGCTCAAAGGGGTCCCTGGCAGCTAATGCATTAGAGAGAGCATTGCAAATTGGCAAAAGGCATATGTCTTATTCCTTGAAAAAACCTTATACTAGCTTGTATATCCAAACATTTCAGAGCTGCTAGAGCTTATAGGAAAAAAAAAATTTATCCTTCTCTCACAGTCACTCTCTATTAAAGAAGAACCACCTGGAAATCTGTCATTGGCATGGATCTGTCTTGATTGGGTTTGCCAGTGAGTGAAGTGAAAATCACTCAGTCGTGTCTGACTCTTTGTGACCCCATGGACTATACAGAACATGGAATTCTCCAGGCCAGAATACTGGAGTGGGCAGCCTTTCCCTTCTCCAGGGTATCTTCCCAACCCAGGGATTGAACCCAGGTCTCCTGCACTGCAGGCAGATTCTTTACCAGCTTAGCCACAAGGAAAGCCCAGGGATGTACCTAAATGGAATTCTAAAGTCTTGGTCATTTTTGAAGACCATTCTGCTTCCTTCTTGTGCCTCTCTAAAGTGTAAGCAATGCTAATGAATCTATGTGTTACATCTTGTGAGTCATACATTTGCATATTAACAGGGGCCCCCTGGAGAGCTTTACCCAGAGGTGTGAATCTTACTTACTGTGGGAATTCCCACCACTGTGGCAGACCAGGGGGAAAGAAATTTTGAGTGAGTTTACAAAGAGTTGGACATGACTGAGTGACTGAACTGAACTGAACTGGCTTAGTGGAAAGGTTTAACTCAACCCAAGAGGATGGATAGGTGCAATTTATGTTGTGCTGTGACTTGCTAGAGTTATTTTGTGGGAGCTCACCTGGCAGGCTACAGTCCACGGGGTTGCAAGGAGTCAGACACGACTGAGCGACTAACACACTCTGATGTGGATTCCATAGAACTCTGTGAATCAGAAGAAGTCCAGGGAGTGGCCTCAGGTCTGGTGGGGGCTGCCTACCTCCAGCTGTGCCAGGGTCTGGATGACAGGGAGTAAAATATAAACCCTAGTACCATGTCCTCTTGGAAGGTCTGGCTGCGTTCCTCCAGTCCTGGGTTCCTCTGGTTTCCTCCCTCTGGAAAGTGGCCTGAGGTACACACCATTGAAGTGCGACATAGGAGAGAGAAAAATAGGTCTGTGGAAAGGGAGAAGGCCATCCACTCTTACTCCTGTCCTGGAAGAGCCTTCAGAGTATAGGGAAGGGAGCTCATTTATTCTAGACCTCAGTTGGCCCTCATCTGGCTGAGTGGCCTTGCTGTATCCCAGTCAGCAGCTGCATAACCCAGGTGCTTCCTTAAAGCCTGCTCAAAGCCAGACATTTTCTTGGAGCAACATCGGCAATTTCATTTACTGTTGTAAGTTACTTCTGCTTTGAAAACAACTTAAACCCAATAGCTTTGGAGATGATATATGGAGAAGAACTCTAAGACCTTCGTTTACTGCTTCTTCACATCTGGTGTAGATCTAGAGTCACTTCTGGGGGGAAACCTTGGCTCTGCCGGCAGGTGCTATGAGGCCTCTGCAGAACGGCTGGGTTGACGGGCCCTTCAGGCAAAAGTCAGGGTTAGGATCTTCAAGTACGAGCTTAAATAGTCAAGTTGAGGATTTAATGACTTTTTGTGATTATAATTTATACAAATTATGGAAAATACAAGAAAATAATAAAAATCACTCATAGTTCTGTGATATAGAGATACTGCTACTAAAATTTTGGAGTATTTCCTCCCATTCTTAATGCGTGAATGCATTCTTAATTCTTATATGCATTATATATATGTATATATTTAACTTTTCTGTTTCTTATTACTAAATCAGGAATGTTTTCTTATGTTATTAAATGTTATTTGAAATCATGCTGTTTACTGGTTGCATACTATTTCATTGTAAGAATATATTATAATTTATTTGTGAAAGTGAAAATGTTAGTGTCTCAGTTGTGTCTGACTCTTTGCAACCCCATGGACTGTAGCCTGCCAGGCTCCTCTGTCCATGGGATTCTCCAGGCGAGAATACTGGAGCGGGTTGCCATGCCCTCCTCCAGGGGAGCTTTCCTTTACATGATTCTTTATGGTGATGGCTCAAATTACTTTTGTCTCTCAGGCTTTGCCATCTGCTGATGTGCCCTTAACTTTCATGAGAGATGCTATTAAAAACATAAGCTTGTTCGATGGTTCATTTTATGTCTCAACTTGCCTAGGCTATGGTACCAGGTTGTTTGATCAAACACTAGTCTAGATGTTGCTGTAAAGGTAATTTGTAGATGTGATTAACATTTAAAACAGTTTATCTGTAAGTAAAGGAGATTACCTGAGGTAGTATATGTGGGCTCATCCAATTAGTTGAAAATTTTTTGAGCAAAAATTGAGGTTTGCTGAAAAAAAAGGAATCTACCCCAAGACTATAACAGAAATTCTACCTTGAGTTTCCAGCCTGCTGGGCTGCCCTACAGATTTCAGATGTGCCAGCCTCTGTAATCCCATGAGCCAATCCTTGAAATATATCTTCTGTTAGATCTTTTTTCTGGAGAACCCCAACTAATATCCCTGTGAAATCTGTTATAACATTTGCCTTGACAATGCCATCAAAGATCTTGTCTGTCACATAAATTAGATTACCCGCAAGAGATCTCATAAAATTTTCTTAAAAGTTAGTAGTAGGAGAATATCTGCTTCAGATCAGATCAGATCAGATCAGTCGCTCAATCGTGTCCGACTCTTTGCGACCCCATGAATCGCAGCACGCCAGGCCTCCCTGTCCATCACCAACTCCCGGAGTTCACTCAGACTCATGTCCATTGAGTCAGTGATGCCATCCAGCCATCTCATCCTCTGTCGTCCCCTTCTCCTCCTGCCCCCAATCCCTCCCAGCATCAGAGTCTTTTCCAATGAGTCAACTCTGCTTCAGTTGCATACTAGTGTGTTTCCTATTCTCTGAGAGTGAGAAGCACACCACTATCCTGCTCCTCTTTGGGTTCAGTTGGGAAGAAGCATGGAGCTCAGCCATGGTGGGTCAATTTATATTCTTTCGTCTTGTTCACAATTTAGCACCTCACTTAAATTTTCCTCTATCCTTTTCTTTACTCTTATCTGTATAATGTCACAATTCTCTGTCGAAAAGGATAAGATGTGAAGAGCTAAAGTCCACCCTCCGTTTTTCTTCCTTTGATTTTCAGGTACTCTCTTTGGCTGAATAAAGTTACATTTACTTTTGCCGTTTTCCTAAAGACTTGAGAAAAACCTGTTAAACAATATCTGTTTTCTTTTCTCCAGTCTGTACTAGAGTCATGGCTTCCCACTGAGGTATAGCCAGTGGGGCAACCACCTTGGGCGGCCTCATTGGACTGGCTCTCTGGAGTTGTAAGTCTGGTCAGTGGATGAGCCTAGAGACGAGAAGGCGGGATGTTGAATAGGCTTAGCTTCCTCAATTACTTGTATGTATTAAGAAGCTTGGCTCAAGAATTTTTCCAGAATAATCCCCATTATTTCAATCTGAAGGCCTGTTTCAACAAAAGTCATTTTGTTGTCAGTGTCAAATTTTTCTGCTTAATAATCTGGCTCAATTGTGGCCACTGGCAGTTTAGTAAGATTCAGATGGCATACAACCCATATAAAAGATGTGAAATTCTTAGACATGCAATAACACCTCCCAGCCCTGGCACCACAGAATATCAGCAAACCCCAGGTCTGCTTTTTGCTTCCAGTAGATGCTTTTGATTTGCAGACACATTAAAATTACATAGGAAATATAAATATCCAAAGTAAAAGGCATGTGACAGAGATGATTTCACCTGTCCAGGAATATTTTATACTTTGATGAGAAGAAAATGTGGCAGCCTGGCACATTTGGAATTCCAGAAGGGAAAGGGAGCCAGACAGCCCGTAAAGAGAGATGTATCGAATAGAATCATCTCCAGTGACTAATGAATATGGCTAGTACTGTATATCAGGAAACAGAACACTCTCATTTTCTTCTTTTGAAAGCACAAAGCAGACAGGAATCTAATGTTCTCTGGACAAATATTTTTGTATTTATTGTTTAGTCTCCCAAATGGCTATTCTCAAGAAAGGCAAGCCATAGTTTGAGTCCCTGAATTTGGATTTCGCCTTAGAGTCTCTCTAAATACCACTTGTCTGATGTTTCTTTAATATGGAGATTAAACGCAAACATGAAATTAGCTTCCTTGAAACATTCACTTTGAACTTGGCTCCTCGGCTACTGAGATGAGCTTTTGAATGGAAGCCCTGCCACATCGACGGTGTATTCAGAGCTTGGATGTGGGCCAGCCTCGCTTAGCCATTTTTCCTTATTTAAGTCGCTCAATATTATTGGCAGGTTGCTTCCACCAAAACCCCTATTTTCTAAAGGATTTTGACAACTTCAAGTAGGTTCAATATCTTTCATGGGAAGTTGTGCTAACTGGGCAGAAAGACTGAAGTGCCAATTACAGCAGCAGCAGAAACTGACCAGCTTTTGTTTTACTGGAAATATAAGGGAATCCTGTGCAGGCCAATATATAGAGCCTCTGGGGTAATTTTTAAAGTAACACACAAGTGGAAGACTATTTAAATTACATAGTGTTGCTTTTCTGAATGGTCTTGGAGGACCTTTATAAATAATTTCAAAATTCTTTAGTTTTATAATGGAGATGAGCATTATCATCCTCCCTTTAAAAAGGAGAATTTATTTTACTTTTTTTTAAAAAAACTTTTTATTTTGTATTGGAGTATAACCGATTAACAATGCTGTGATAGTTTCAGGTGAACAGCAAAGGAACTCAGCCATACATATATTTATAAGTAGACACATGTATATATGTATATATAGACACATGTATCCTTTCTTCCCCAAACTCCCCTTCCATCTAGGCTGCCATAGAACACTGAGCAGAGTTCCATGTGCTGCGGAGTAGCACCTTATTGGTTACCCATTTTAAATAGCAGTGTGTACATGGTCATCCCCAATTCCCTATCTGTCCCTTCCCACCACCCTTCCCCCACCCCCTGCAGCTGTGAGTTCATTGTCTGTGAGTCTGTGTTTTTTGATAAGTTCATTTGTATCATTTTTTTAGATTCCACATATAAGGGATGTCATAGGATATTTCTCCTTCTCTGTCTCACTTACTTGACTCAGCATGACAATTTCTAGATCCATTCATGTTGCTGCAAATGAGAATTTACTTTTATGATTAGCAAGATTCTTTCCCTCTATTTTGGCAATTATTTGAAGGTGAATGAATTGGCTCCAACCTTTTCTTAATGTCTGGGAACTCAGGATGATTGGTGGGATAACCTTTTAAGTCATACTGTCTATTTGAAACCTTCTCTAAACTGTGTGGGCTGAAAAATACACAGTTCTTGCTTTGTCATTTCGGTAGCATCATTCACTGATGAACAAAGAATTATTTGTTAGTGAGGAACATTGATTCTTGTGTGTTTTAATTCAGAAAATTATTTTTAAAAAAGGCTTGGTAGAAATTGGGAATGCCATTGAGTGGACACAGGAAATGTTCTATTAACGCTTCACAAATACATTTTATGATGATTCCTGTATAAAGAAAGCCTATGAATTCAGTAAGGGCCCTTATACAACATTTTTGGATGTTATACATAGTATGAGTGGTTCTTTTTTTTTTAAGTAAACACGACATGCAATACAATAAGCCTAATAAAGCAGGGAAATAGTTTGTTTTATATATTCTTCATCCTTATAATTAAAGTCCTTTGTATTAGGCTGTGAGGAGTGAAGGTATTGTCCAGCCTTATTAGGCAATGAAGGAGTGCAATGCCATAATGATAGAATAGTGGGTGTAAAATTGGGGATTATGGGAAATTCTATGGTTCAGGAAGGAAAATGGGTAGCTAACAGACAAAAGATACTTAGGTTGCTGCTGCACAGGAAATATGAACTGCTCGGAGTTCTCTCCTGCCAGCAGTCTTCATTGTAGACAATTTCCCAAAATTTTCTATCACTTTTCCTTGCAGTGCTTTGGCAACAGATCAGGCACCAGTGCAGAAACAAACAACACGTTTTCTACTTGCCTTGCTTGAACATCCTGTTGGCTATGTTGACAGGTCCAGCTGTTCTTAGGGTTCCTGAGGAGGCTGTGGCCTGAGAACTCTGCTTGGAACCTTTTGGGAATATTCTCAGCCTCTGCCTCCTGGCTTGGTGACAGTGACCAGAAGGGAGAGCAACGTCAGAGGGTCGTCCATGCTGGGGAGAGGGGTTCTGGGCAGAGGAGAGGCTTCCTTCCCATGTCCTCCTTCTCCTCGGATGCCATTGTCTTTACTGAGCTCTGGAGACTAGAGCCATCTTGCTTAGCTGACACCTAGAGGCATTCCAGAGGAAGGAACAAGCAGGATTCTTAAATTTCACCGTGGGGCTGAGGGAAAGGGAGGAACTCCTGCTCCTTGAATCCTGGGACCGACACAAACCATGACTGTCCACAAGGAAAATGAACAGAAAACACACTTTGAAAGTTCTGTTACTTGTTGGGAGACCAACTGTCACACCCCTTTTTTCTTTTTATAAGGAGACATTAAATAGAGATAGAGAAGCTTTAAAAAAAATCCTTGGCAATGTGGCTGGCATATGCTTTTGGAATCTAGAGAAGTCTTGCATAACAAAGCTAATTTTTATGGCATAATACATTTTTTTATTTATTAGAAAATGGATGGAAGCACTCTGACAATGGGAATCAGCAAAAGGAAAATTCTTCATATATTAGCACTAGTGTTTGAGATGTTCCCTCCTTCTCTTTCCTTCTTTCCTCCCTTTTTTCTTCCCTCCCTCCATCCTTCCTTCCCTTTCTCCTTCCTTTCTTCCTTTTTTAAAAAATTAAGTACCTAGAACACTGCTATATTTAAAATGGATAACCAACAAGGACCTACTGTATAGGAGATGGAACTCTGCTCAATGTTATGTGGCAGCCTGGATTGGGATGGAAGTTTGGGGAAGAATGGATCCCTGTATATGTATGGCTAAGTCCCTTCCCTCTTTACCTGAAACTGTCACAACATCATTAATCAGCTATATCCCAATACAAAAGTAAAAGTTTAAAAAAATTGAATAGTGTTAGTTGCTCAGTAGTGTCTGACTCTTTGTGACCCCCTGGACTGTAACCTGCCAGGCTTCTCTGTACAAGGGATTTCCCAGGCAAGAATACTGGAGTGGGTTGCCATTTCCTTCTCCAGGGGATCTTCCTGACCCAGAGATCGAACCCAAGTCTCCTGCACTGCAAGCAGATTCTTTACCATCTGAGCCACCAGGGAAGCCCCAGTATATATGAGTATATGCCAGATAAATCAGATACAGATCTTACCCTGAGTAATATAATATATTAATGTTATATATATATATATATATATAATATACAGTGGTTAAGATGAAATTGAACATATGACAAATACAATGCTAGAGTAGTTAAACTTCTTTTTATTTATTCACATAATGGGTATTTTTAAGGACACTAGGGACAGGGTATCGCGTCAATGCCGGAGTTATGACTTCAGCGGCCCTGGAAGAGTGTAAACATCAGTAGAGGACACAGACGTTTACAGGCATTTACAATGTGGCATGGTCAATGGTAAATCTGTCATTCAACAAATAAATTTCATTGCTTATTAAATGCCAAGCATTCTTTAATAAAAGTTGAGATGAATTCATAGAGAAGGTCTCCTTTGAGTTGGATTTTGAAGGGTGGGCTTGAGCACAGAGATGGGGGGAGAAAAGTATTCACGTGTGAGAATGAGGAGAGAGGGATGGGGTGAGTGAGAATGAGGGGGCATTCAAGATTTTAGGAAGAAAATAAGGTCTCCATAGCAATAGCTAACCTTATGTAATATTTAGTCTGTGCCAGTACCATTCGAAATGCTTGGTGTATGCTGTATTAACCCAAGTGTTTCTCATATTATTCCTATGATTTGTTTTTTTTAAAATTTATTTTATTTATATTTATTTTTGACTGCGCTGAGTCTTCATTGCTGCACTTGGGCTTTCTCTAGTTTGGTGAGCGGGGCCTACTCTCCAGTTGCCGTGTGTGGGCCTCTCGTTGCAGGGGCTTCTCTTGTTGAGCACAGGCTCTAGGGCTCGTGGGCTTCAGTGGCTGTGGCTCATGGGCTTAGTTGGTCCACGGCATGTGGGGTCTTCCTGGACCAGGGATGGAACCTTGTCTCCTGCATTGGCAGGTGGGCTCTTTACCCTGGGTCACCAGGAAAGCCCATCCCTGCAATGTGGACACTGTTGCCATTTTACACATGGGTAAACTGAGGCACAGAGGTTATATGGCTCCCCCAAAGCAGTACAGCTAGGAAGGGATCAACTGGGGATTCAAACTCAGGCTGTCCAGCTTGCCATAAAGAAAAGTCAAGGAAGGGGAAAGGTGTGAAGTGGAAAATAGCGAGGAGTTGAGTTTGCCCTGAGGCTAAGTTTGGTGCGGAAGAAATGTGGGAAATAAATAGGCAAGGTATTTGGGGCCGTATTTCAAAAGGCCCTGAGAGCTTGTTTGTGAGTTTGAATTTCCTTTTGCTAACAAAGGGAAGCTGCTGAAAGTTTTTGAGCAGGGAGTACTGTTATGTGAGCTGTGTTTCAGAAGATTCAACCTGAAACACTGCGAAATGAGGGGTGTCAAGGCAGGAAGAGAAGTTAGGGACTGATTGTGGGGGTGGGTGGGAATGAGGCTCAGTGACGGTAATGAGAGTTATTAAAAAAACGGGGCTTACAGGGCTTAGGAATTTATTAGGACGCTGAGGATTAGGATGTTAACCTTTGGCTTACGACAGGCAGTGGTCGCAAATGGTTAAATGAATATGCCTGCTATGGAAATTTCTTGGGCATTAACATTTTCCACTCATTGGTGGTTGTGGTGGTTGTATCGAATGCCCTTGTGATGGAAGAAAAAGAACAAACATCAAAAGTACCTTTTAACTTCACAATTCTTTCTAAACTTCTTTAAGCTTATATGCTATACTGCTGATTTGCAGACTTCAAAGTACACAGAAGGATCAGGGTCAGATTGAAAAATTATTTCTTACAGTTTGATAAAATATGCATGTGAATCCTATGACCTGCTACTGAAATTATTTATGTGTTAATGTAACTTTGTAACACTAATTGTACTGTTTAGGGCCCCATTGTCCCCCTCTCATAGCTTTTTCACTGTAAGTTCTGGCAAATAATTTTTGCTTATTATTTATCCTATACTTTACAGGATCCATGTGTTGTTTATAGATTCAAGCTGGGTTATTTTGGAGGGATTATGGTAAGAATACTAAACTTGAATGTGTTCCTGCGGGCAGTGGTTGGGAGTTTTGTGTTCAATTTGCTGTCTGGTTCTAAATGTTCCTTTAGTTGTTATTACCTAATGAGAACACCATCTCAATATATTTGTGATAATTTTTCTTAGATGCAACACTTTATAGTTTTTCAATTCTTTTTCAAATAGGGGTTATTGCTTTTCTTCCTTCCATGTGAAAAGGGAAACCAAGATAGAAAATTAAGAATTGACGTTTTCACCATAAACTCACCAGGTTTTCCTACTTTTCACATATTTGTGAGATTCCTATTAATAACAATATCAGAATTTCTATGATTTTGTTGGTTAAAGTTTTGTTTCTTTTGTAGATTGAAACTTTGTTGGAATTGATAGAAATACACCGTTTGATTGTCTGCTTGGCAGTTTTTGGAGACTGGTCATTTGCAGTTTTCCTTTTAGAGTTGAATGCTAATGTTTAAGAGTTCTTAAAGCAGTGGGTGTCTTAGTTATGTGATGTCTACACAATTATTTTTAACAGTTTTCCTGACTTTTCCAGAAGTTTATTATAGTACTGTGAAACTGGTAAGAAAATTAAGCTTTGGGGTTTGCTATTACTTCTTAAATTTCAGTGTGCTTATGAATTACTGGAGAATCTTTTCAAAGGGCTGACATGTCCATAGGGTTGTGAAAAATCAGACACGACTTGATGACTGAACAACATGACCAGTAAGTCAGGGGCAGGGGCTGAAATTCTACTTTCTAATAAGTTGGTCTTATGGACTGCACTTTGTGTGGCAAAGTCTAGGGTCTAGTCCTTGTGTATAGTACTTCCTAACTGTGTGACTCTGAGCAAATCATTCAATTGCTCTCAGGTCATTTTTCTCATTTGCCACATACCAGAGGGAGGCTGTGAGGATTAAGTGAGAAAGTGGACACAAAGAGCCCAGTACATTGAAAATATTTTATAGAGTAAATGGTAACTACTGTTATTTACCATTACCTTTATAGTAGAATATAATTCCAAGAGTTTGCTAAGGGACTTCCCTAGTGGTCTACTGCATGGGCCACGGGTTTGGGAACTATTGCTACTGTGGCATGACACCCCTACGCTGCCCCCCGCCAAAAAGATGAAAAAGAGCTTGCTGAGAAGTCAAAATTTTTGTATCGGTTTTGGAGCAAAAGCCCTTGGTGGAAGTTCTGTCTCTTTTATGTGTTGCTGTGGGTCCACAGAAAGGTCATTTCGTTTCATTTTCATGAGTTATAGTTGTGAAATAAGAGACGGTTGGGAGAGGGATTTGTGAGGTTTCTTTCAACTTGAACCAGTGATTCTATAACCATTTGATTTGTATACTATTCTGTTCTTTAGACTGTTGACATAGAATAAGTCATGTATTTGCTTCATCTGCTTTAAAATTCATTTGATTTAAATTTGACTGCAAAGGTCCCCACTAATTTCTCTCCTCACCACCCATATGTTGGCTATTGTTTTGATAAAGAATTCCGAAAAGCTATTGAGACTGCAAATTGAAGCTATGGGCAATTCTGAAGTAACAAAAGAAAGCTCATTCAGGAAACCAGAGAAACCACTATGTAGCTGAAGACAAAAATTGCCTTCAGCTTTTTTGTAAACTATCATATCTGAACCATTATTATAGCTTATGAAATCATTCAGATTGCATCCTGCTTGCTGGATAATTGTCTAGAGCTTGCCTCCAAATTTCAATCTTAGAGAAAAGGCATTCCCTAAATATTACAATCTTAATTACTGCTAGTATATTTTGAAAGTTGTATTAAATTATTTTTAACATGCTAGAAGTATCAAATATAAATGGTATCTCCAAAGGGAAAAGCTATTTATTAAGAAAATAAATAGCTACATGGACAGGTGTTTGGGAAAACATCTATTATAAATAATTTGTTAGTCATCAAAATTTTCTTTTGCTGAATTATCAGCTTTAGGGTATGAACATGACTTTTAGCAGTGAATAAATAGAAGTTTGAAAATTGGAGATAGAAGAGTTGAATTTTATTAGTATGGAAATACTCCTGTCCATTTCCAAAAAGATTTTGAAGTAGCTGGAAGCTTTGTTTAAAATGCAGCATTGATAAAGAAATGTTACTGTCAATAAGAATGCAAATTTGTATGACCTTTCTGGGAAGTAACGTCAATATTTCTTAAGAGTCTTAAAAATCTTAATATTCTTTGACCCCCAAATTCTACCTTTGAAGTTTCATTCATAAGGAATTAATATAAAATAAGAACATAGGTCTGGGTTGAGGATTTTAATCACATTATTAATAATAGTGATATGTTAGACTATAGGGCTTCACTGGTGGCTCAGACAGCAAAACGTCTGTCTGCAATGCTGGAGACCCGGGTTTGATCCCTGGGTTGGGAAGATCCCCTGGAGAGGACTATAGGTCCCATGAGGACAATGATTATATTTGTTTGTGCTCATTATTATATCATTAGTGCTGAGTACAGTTTCTGGCATACACTAGGCATTCAGTAAATATTTACTGAATAAATCAACCTAAATGTTCAACAGTGGGGAAATGGTTGAATAAAAGATGGGGTATCACATATGATGGCATATTATATAATCATTAAAATGTGCTTTGAGAAGTTTTTAATTATATGTGAAATAGTCATTTAAAAAGTAAGATAAAACACTACTTATATAGTATGAGTTAAACCATGTAAAAATACATACATATAAAATAATGACTGAGATTTTTGCTAGTGGCCCAGTAATTAGAGTTCTGTATTCTCAGTGCTGAGGGCCTGGGTTCAGTCCCTGGTTGGGAATCTAAGGTCCACACAAGCTGCGTATGTGGCCAATAAGTAAATAAAAAACAAAACAAAAAAGACTGAAGGGAAAGTCATTAAAATTTCAGTAGTGATCATGTCTGAATGTTGTGTTGATAGGAGCTATATTTATTTCTCAGATTTTCTCCAATGTGCATGTTATATTAAAAAGATTTTTTTTCTCTTAAAGTGCAATATTTTCCTTAGGCAACTGAAAAGATTATATAAACTTATTCTAAGTCTAAAGAAGAAGACTCTTTTTGTTTTACCTCTGTGGTCTTCATTTTCTCTGCTTTAAAATGAGTTGAAGAGAAATAAAAACAAGTCTACCTGAAGACTTATGTGCAAACGTTCATTGCAGGATTATTAATAAAGACTTGCATGGAAATATCCATAGCAGAATTATCCATAATAGCCAAAAAGTAGAACCAAGCTAAATATTTATCAATTGGTAAATGGATTAAACAAATGTGGAGTATCTGCATAATGCAACACTGTTCAGCAGTAAAAAGGAATGAGGTACTGATATAGACATAACATGGATGAACCTCGAAAACGTTATGCTAAGGGAAGAAAGTCAGATGCTAAAGGTCACTTATGTGATCTACATGAAATATCCAGAAAAGACAAGTCTTCGGGGACTGCCCTGGTGGACCAGTGGTTAAGAATCTGCCTGCCAATATAGGGGACATAGGTGCGATCCCTGGTCTGGGAAGATTCCACATGCTGTAGGCTAGTAAGCCCATGCACCACAACTGCTGAGCCTGTGCTCTAGAGCTGGTGCTCTGGGACAAGAGAATCCACCACAATGCGAAGCCCACGCACCACAACTACAGGGTGGCCCCTGCTTGCTGGAGCTAGAGAATGCCTGTGTGCGGCAGTGAAGACCCAGCACAGCCGAAAGTAAATATAAAGAAAGAAATAGACAAGTCTATGGAAGGAGAAGGTAGGTTAGAGGTTGCCAGAGCCTGGGTGTGGTAATGTCAAGTAACTCTAAGAGGGTATGAAGGATCTCATTGGGGTGATGAAAATGTTTTAATACCGGATTGTTATGATGGTTACACAACTTGGCTGCTGCTGCTAAGTCGCTTCAGTCGTGTCCAACTCTGTGCAACCCCATAGACGGTGGCCCACCAGGCTCCCCCGTCCCTGGGATTCTCCAGGCAAGAACACTGGAGTGGGTTGCCATTTCCTTCTCCAGTTCATAAAAGTGAAAAGTGAAAAGTGAAAGTGAAGTCGCTCAGTCGTGTCCAACTCTTCAAGACCCCATGGACTACAGCTTACCAGGTTCCTCCGTCCATGGGATTTTCCAGGCAAGAGTACTGGAGTGGGGTGCCATTGCCTTCTCCATGGCAAACTTGCTAAAAAAAAAAAACCACATCATTCAAATATGTACATAAAACTGGAGGTTTTTATGATAGGTGCGTGCTAAGTCACTTGTTGTGTCCAACTCTGTGCAACCTTGTGGACTGCAGCCTGCCAAGGCTCCTCTGTCCATGGGCTTCTCTAGGCATGAACACTGGAATGGGTTGCCATGCCCTCCTTCAGAGGATCTTCCCAACCCAGGGATCGAACCCACATCTCTTACATCCCCTGCACTGGCAGGAGGGTTCTTTACCACTAGCGCCACCGGGGAAGCAGATTCTTCACCATCTGAGCCACCAGAGAAGCCACTTATAACAGGTAGTTTAATGCAATTAAAAAAACATAATGACATTGGATCTGTAAAGCTCCGTAGTGTGAGAATGTAAAAGTAATATATAAAAAGAATATATACAGAAAGCAAGTATTGTGTGTGTGAGAGGAAATCATATGTCTTATTTTCTAACAGAGAAAACTTGCTTTTCATTTGTATGAATTAAATAATTCTCTAAGGGAAGACATAAGTCTAAGTAAGATAGTTCAAAAGTTGTTCTAAGGTGCTTCTGTAATTGAACAAATATTTGAGGTTTCATTTAATGTGAAATCCCTGCATTGCCACCCATCTCATATGCATATCAGTGCTTAATTATTACTCCTATTGCAAGTTTCCTGCTCTGATTAAGAACACAGCCCTAGGTTTATGCTGAGGGAAAGAGCTGCCTTTGATCAGGATTGCATTTTTCCAGCACTTCCCAGCTCACGTGACTCCAATGGCGATTCCCCTCTGGGAAGTAGTTTTCTTCAAGTCTGAAAAGCCTCTCTTTGCTCGATAGTCCTTTAGTTCAATTCACAGTGAAGTTAGTAGTTTAGGGGAAAAAAAGCCTTTTGAGTTGTTAGCTTGTTTATCGATATGACAAGTTGTCCTGGCCTCTGTTGGTGAAACAGAGAGAAGTACAAACAGCCGAGGGCCCAGGCAGTGCAGATGGCAGGCAGAAACCAGACTAGGCTCTCTTCCCCCGAGGCACTGTGGGGGGCTTGAGTTACCCAAGCTGGGGTTCTGTCTCCTCCTCTCGCCTTCCCTGTTGCAATCTGCCCAGCGATAGGATTTCCTCTGCTCCACAAACACTGGCGTTTCCCCCACTGTGGCTTTGAACGCTGCACTCTAATGTAATAGGAGATCCCAATTTGAACAGCAGAGATTGATTTCATTGTTGTTGCAAAAGGATGGTAGGTAAGCGATCCCCCGATGCCTGCAGCCTTTAATGAGCCGGCATCTCAGGTTTCCAGAGGGTGTCAGCTGCCACCAGCACGGCGCAGAAATGGAACGACTTTTACAAAAGAAAAAGTGCGGAACTTGCCTCTCACTGACCATTTAGCGGTTATTTTAAACCAGAGTTTACTCTTACTATAGGGTATAGGCTTGTGTTCCTAACTATAAAAGCCAGTCCCCTTACCTCAATCTCAGTTGAGAGCAGTGTGGGCCGGGAGAGGACTGGACTCAGATCGATGGGTTCAGCCTGGAGATAGGTCTTCAGATTTCTCAGTTTAGTTTGGAGAGATTTTTTGGGGGGAAGGGGTTGGAGTAACTTCTCTTTAGTTTTCAATGTTGTTAACTGTGCCATAAGGATACTATTTCCTTTCTATCACTCCTCAGCACTTGACATTTTCTCTAGGCCTCTCAGTGTGTCCTGATGACTTCTAACTGCCAGTTATCTGTATTTCTGTGCCTGAAGACTTTGTTCTTCTGGGACGAAGGATAAAGGATTAAGGAATCAGCACAGGCCCACTCCCACCCCTGGGCCCTCTTTTAAAAATTTATTCATTTACTTATTGGTTGTGCTGGGTCTTCATTGCTGTGCAGGCTTTTCTCTAGGTATGGTGGGCGGGGTCTACTTTCTGGTTGCCGTGTGCAGGCTTGTCACTGCGGTGGCTTCCTTCGTTGTGGAGCATGGGTTCTAGAGTGCTTGGGCTTCCGTAGTTACAGCACTAGGGCTCTAGAGCACAAGCTCAGTAGTTGGGCACCTGGGCTTAATTGCCTGCGGCATCTTCCTGGATCAGGAATCAAACCCGTGTCTCCTGCATTGGCAGGCAGATTCTTTACCACCGAGTCACCGGGGAAGCTCCCTGGGCCCTCTTATAATGACTCAGGAGTTGATACATAAATACCGCAATTCCCTTACCCCTTAGGTGGATTACTTAGAAGCATGCATTTTAGCCCATTTCCAGAGTTTCCTGGTGCGATTGAACTTCACGTAGTTGTTCTCCATGGTAGCATGTGTAATGGCACACCTTTTACTGACAGCTTTTCTGGCCTATATCTCTTTCCACTTTTCTACCTATGTTCTCTGCACCTCCCAACTACACCACTTGAACTGCAATCCTTTTCTCAGGGCCTGCTTCTAGAAAGGGCTTCCCAATTGGGGCTAGTAGTAAAGAATCCACCTGCCAATGCAAGAGACACGAGAGGGGGGTTCGATTCCTGGGTCGGAAAGATCCCCAAGAGAAGGAAATGGCAACCCACTCCAGTATTCTTGCCTGGGAAATCCCGTGGATAGAGAAATCTGGTGGGCTATAGTCCTATAGTTCTATAGTCCATGCGGTCACAAAGAGTCACAGATGACTAAGCGCACACACACTTCTAGGAGAACCTAACTGAAGATACTCCCAAACTCATTTTGAAGTATAAGGTTGGGTTGGGGGAAAAATTGGAGCCCTGAATTCTCCAGAGAATTTCCCTCATTCTACATTGTATGGTAAGAACCTGAGTTTAGTTACACTGTGAATTTTAGTTCTTTTGTGGCTTGGTTGGATGCCCAACCACCATGTATAAGATATTTTTATGGCAAATTTGTTCCAAATTTCAAATAACCCACTTCTGAGTTAATTTAATGCCCATACTTAGCTACCTATATTATTTCAATCATATTTTTGAAAAAAATCTTTACTTTTACAGAAGCATCAGAATTAATGTGAAATATGGACATGGCTAGGAACCATGGTCATATTGAAGCAGATAAAAGAAATTAAAGTGATTACTTTTAAGAAATAATATGACAATTTCCAGATTAACTGGAACTGAACCCTGGTTAGAATTTCCAGATAATTTCTGCTCTTATATTTTATTTCTTCACTCCACCATCATTTATTGGGTGCCCTTAACTCTATGAGTGGAAAAATAGAAGACATGGTCCCTGTCCTTGTGAACCCACAGTCTGATAGGAAGGCTGCTGCTGCTGAGTCGCTTCAGTCATGTCCGACTCTGTGCGACCCCATAGACGGCAGCCCACCAGGCTCCCCTATCCCTGGGATTCTCCAGGCAAGAACACTGGAGTGGGTTGCCATTTCCTTCTCCAATGCATGAAAGTGAAAACTGAAAGTGAAGTCTCTCAGTCATGTCTGACTCTTAGCGACTGCATGGGCTGCAGCCTACCAGGCTTCTCCTCCATTGCATTTTCCAGGCAAGAGTACTGGAGTGGGCTGCCGTTGCCTCTCTGATACTTCACTGCTAATAGTAATACTTAATACTGCATTGAGGCAAAGCAACAGAACATAAAGATAAAACAACAGCACCTGTATTTCTTGTGGGCTTACCCTTTCTTTTTAAAGTTTGTATATAAGTCACTTTCAATTTACTTCTTCAAAATAATTCCATAGCTAATTACTCTTCTACTGTAGATGAAGAGGAGGCAGCAGGAAAATAAAAACTTCTAAGAGTGACTGCTTTCAGGAGAGAGAATTCTAGAAACACACATACTTGTGGGGGAAGGAAAATAGGATTGGGAATTTGGAGATGGGAGCTGGGACTCTGGCTTCTTGACTATGATCTCAGACAATTGATGAAGTCTCTCTGAACAAAAGTTTCCTCGTCTATAAAATGTAGATAGAACAAAACCTCCCCAGCTTCTGTCACAGAGCTCTCATGAAGATATGAAAAGGCTTTATGAGCTATAAAATACTGTAGAGGCATTAATTATCAGAATTATATGTAACATTGCCGTGAGTCTTGCAACTTAAGGAAAGGCAAGCAAGTTCCCTGAGGTAGGAGGGGGCAGACTCCAGAGACCCCAAGTTCAATTTCTCAGAGAATTTTTCTCAGGGGCTGAGCTGGGGTTTTAGAAACTGATTCCCTCAAAGAGAATGGTCTCCTTAATTTTTCTAGATGGTATTGCTTGGTCTTCGGGGAGGGAGTTATAAAGCCCTAGTACTGGACACAATAAATAGGATTCCTAAGTAGGATTGGGACACAGACAAGGCAAGGTTGGGGGTAAGGAGAAAATTGCTGGAGTGAGGGTTGGGGATGTGCCTGAGACGTGCCTTGAATGTTTCCATGCCAAGTCAACCCAGTCAGGTTTGTTTCTTGGAGACCTTTCTCAGGTTGATGTCTTGCTCCAAATGAGCCCTTGTTCATGGTGTATACTTTTTGAAAAGCAGAGTAAAATTTTTAAAAGAGAGTCGCCCCAACAGTCTGGCTTCTCTGCAGTTTCCAGACTGCTTCTCCCTTGTTGTAAGAGCTATCCACTTAGAGGGTACCATGAAGTTGCTCTAACTTTAAATTTAAACTTGGCAAAGTTAAGAGCTGTGCAACCTGATCTGAATAGAAATGTGGTCACAAAGCGTAAAGAAAGTCAATGAAAACAGGATTTTAATATTTTAGAAGCTATTTCCTCTGCTGCATTGGAAATTCAAATAGAACAGCACGGGGGCATGGGAATTAGAAGGAGACTATGAAACCTACCAGGACAGGAGAGTGAAACAGATACGCCTGGTTTCCCTGTCCGTCATAAATAAAGAATTGTTAATAAGCAGCTCAAATATGGGAAGTCCTCCTCTCCGTTAATCAAAGGATAAAAAGTAAAGAACACAGGTGAAGTTTTGAAACTGAGCAATTTTGGTGTAGCTCTTGTGCTGTTAAATGTTTTTGTATTAAAACATGTTCTTGGAAGATGTCTTGAACCCTTTGGTTATTTCAAATCACTTTCATACCCGCATCTGTTTCCCATTATAAACCTCCTCAGATTTAATTTCTTTTTTTCTATCATCCACTTTCTCATTGAAAAACAATTAATATATTTAATTTTACTTCCTCTACCCTTTTTCCCCCCCTCCCTTCTCTTTTAGATGTGTCTAAAATGTGGCTACTACCCACAAATAACCAGATGGAGAGAATGATTCTTAATGCTAAAAGATCAGTAAAATCACTTTTCCTTTGATTCAGAAAATAAGCCTGTCAGTTTGTTAGGTGGAAATGTGTATTTGAAATCTGACAGAATGCCAACATATGACATCAAGTTGTAGGCCAGGAACACTCCTGCCGAGTGGATCCTCCAGTGACACGTTAAGGAGTGTGTTTACTGGGAACATTCCACCCAATGCAGACCCCTCAAGGTGATGAATTGCTTCATGTGTCTGCTTTGTGCTTTGAACTTGAAAAGCCCAGTGTAAATACAAAGTATATTGTGATGGGGACTGGCGGTGAGGATGCTAATGACAGGATGATAGATAAGAACCCTAGCTAAAAGTGACTTTAAGCACTTTAACAGAATTCAACATTTTCCTTCTTTTTGACACAAGTAAATAGTGTTTGAATCCATGCAGCAATTCACTAGGTTTGATTCCAGTGTGCCATATTGCTTTACTCCCATTCATAATGATTTTCAGCTTTATGCACATAGTACATGAATTTTTGTTTCCCATCGTGACATCTGTTTCTCCATCTCTTTGGCTGCCACTAACAACTAGAGAAAAGAATCTATAAAACTATATAGCCTGTCTCTAAACAGACTTAACTGGCCACACCTGAAAAGGAGTCCCTTCCCTTGAAGGTATTGTGCAACCAAATGCTTTGCACCCCTTTCCCAACTTCCAGTCAATTTGGGGCCTCAGGCTGGTGCAATCCACTGTTGACAGATATGTTTAATGAGCCTGGCTTTGAGTATTCATAGCTAAGGGACTGTGGATTAGGTTTTATCTTATTTCGTATCTTGATTAATAATCTGGGAGGAGGCTTCGACATGCTAGTGGAATGAAATTTGCTGTATAAACAAAGCTTGGAGACTTTGCAAAGAGGAAGGACAGCTTAGAAAGGCTAGCATGGGGCGGGCAGGTGGAGAGGTGTTTTTGTGAGCTGGCCCCCTGGCTCTGCTCTCCAGAGAGGCTGTTGGAGAGCAAAGTGGACGCTTTCCTGGGGTCGCCATGCTGTATCAGCTTGCCCAACACAGAGCTCTTTCACTCACTGTTGGTTCAGGCCAAATTTGGGGAAATAATCAGAAACGGGTTTTCCACATTAAGCAGGAAACCAGAATGTAGCAGTGCTCAAACAGGCCCAGAGGCAGAGTTCCCTATGGGGTGGGCCGTTGGAAAGTGTTTCATGAACGGGCGTCACTGTGCACACCTGGAAAGCCCTTGCTCGGCCCACCTGAGTTAACTCCCCTACCCTGTCAAACTGCTTCCAGAACTGTTCCTCTGCTGGGGGAGGAAAGCAACCCAAACTTTCCTCTCAATGGAAGCACTCTCAAACCATGTTAAATTTATTAAACAAGGAGGCATTACTAAATATTTAGCCAATACATAGAAACAACCTAAATATTTGTTGACAGATGAATGGATTTATATATGTATACAACAGGATATTACTCAGCCATAAGAAATGCAATAACGTCAATTATAGCACATGGATGGACCTAGAGATTATCATCCTAAGTGAAGGAAGTCAGAGAAAGACAAATGTCATGATATCACTTACATATGGAATTTAAAATACCAGACAGATGAACTTATTTACATGACAGAAACAGAGTCAGTGACATAGAAAGCAAACTTACGGTTAACAAAGGGAAAAAGAGTGAGGGATAAAGTTACCTTATGAGCAATTTGCTTATATTAAAGGATTCTCCTAGAATTTTCAAAGGCTCAGAAGATAGGAACCTATGAGCATGGGGAAAAATCCAAAGAAAGAACACTTTACACCCATGATTTTATTCTTGTAACTGTTTCAAAATTGCCTGCTAATTTCAGAGCCATTTATATACCCAGTTCGTTGGTTTGACGAATAAAGGAAACTTCCATAATATTTGGAAAGATGAGAATGTCAAGCAAATTATACTTCTCAATGAAACCATTCTGTTGTAGGCTTTTAACACATTGGCTGACAGTCTTCAGAGCATCATCATTGAAATGATTTGTGGAGAGAAACCTTTCTTATCACAATTAGCCACTTTAAAGCACATTGGAAGATAGGGTGGGAGCTATTAGAAGCAGTAGGAGGGAAAATATAATAGAAGTAGTTCATGAAGACATTCCAGTTTTAGCAGAGTTCTTACTGTGTGTTTGGCAGATGAACACACTCTTGCTGCTGCTTACTCGTCATAATATTTATATGTGAGAAAAAGTGCATGTAGAGTTTAATTGATTTGAAAGTTGTTCTTCTGCCTTGAAATGAAGGGTATTGGACAAGTATAAATACAAGCATGATTATTTTTATTATCCTTGGTTTAAACTCCTAACTTCAAAGGGCATTAAGGAAGGAGAGGTTCCTGACACCCAAGAGAGCCTCTGAAGTAGAACTTTTGAAAGACCCTAAAGATGAAAAATATGTCTTGCCCAGGAAAATAAATTTGACCTTTTAAAATTTTATTTTTTAAATAAAATAATGCTAGTACACTGGATTTTTTCTTTTAAAAAATGGCTCAAATTCTGTGTTTTATAAGTTTAAAAGCACATGGCCAGCACTGTGTGGTATGCCTGGATGAAAGGAAAAGTCCTACCTGAAGAAAGAAATAAAAGAGAAAAAAAAAAAAAGAAGAAAGCAAAGGGAAAAGCAAATCAAGTTGAAATCAAACGAGGGGTAAAAATGTCAATGGAAAAATAGGAGAGTTCCAATCTTCTTAAATTTTTTATAGTGGCTTTAGAGTAAGCTTGATCACCCAAAGGACACACCACAGGGATTAGTGTTTGGAAGTGAACAACAGATGTTGGATGTCAACAGACAATATCCCAGTGGGTGAAGAGCATTTAGGGTGATTGAAAGTAAAACACATTGTCAGATGATCTCTGGTACTTGGGTAAATCTTTGATAACGAGTAAGTTTCTCGTGCAGCTGTCAGAGATTCACTGGGACAACCCAGTGGTTTTTCTAGATAACAAGCTCCTAAGTGAACATCAGAGTGGAATTAATTAGGCAATGGTAATTTACAGAAAATCTTCTCTATATGTCACTGTACTTTGACATAAACCCTTCCCTGAAGGGAAATATAACTGAGAATGATCCTTTGATTAACAAACATCTTTGAGCAAGTTGGCTGGGGCGGAGAGAAAGTGTTGCTCTTTTCACCACTGGAATTGCTTCAAAAGCATCTTCCCTGGCCATCATATTTACAGGGTGACCATACCTTACCTTCTCAGTTACTCTTTATTCCATTACTGTGCTGTACTTTCTTCATAGTTTTTCTCTAAAGTTTTGTGCATATATTTGTTTCCTTGTTCATTCCCCCACCGGAATATAAGCTCCATGAAATTGAGGATGACCTTTGTTTTCTTCATCATAGTGTACACAGAGCCTAGAATAGTACCTGGCATGTGGTTGGAACTTCAAAATGCAGCCAGTGGTGTTGCAGACAGAATATTTAATTCTAGAATTTGAATAAATACAAATCACTCTAAGAAATAGAGAAGATAGAAACCAGGGAGAAGAGAAGATGGAAGAGAGTGATTAAGCATAGATTTCGTGTCCTTGGTGTTTCTTGACTTACGCATTAAGCAAGTACTGACTCTGGGTGACTGAGTGCAGACAGCCTTTGGTCAATGTGGATGCTCAGGCTGGAAACGCTATCTTTATTTCAGGTGAGATCGCTGTTGCTGAGCATCAGATACACTCATCAGCTCATCCTTTTCTCATCTTCTTCCCTCTCCTGTCTACCACTTCCAAACAAAGACACTGAAGGTTATTATTTCTACTCTCAGAAACTCGGACACTCATGGTCCTCCCAAAAGATTGGATCTATCCATTATTTAGTAAATGTTCTCTGATGACATACTAAGTAGTGAGGCCTCCCAAAGGGAACAAGACATAGCTTTAACTCCACACGGACTTATCCGTGACTAGCAAATCTCTAGCCGCCGTTGTGACTGGTGAGAGTCCATGCTTACTGTTCTCTGTAGAGGATAATGACTGCAATAGGATCCTCTGGTCTCTAGCTTTGTTCCTTTGCTAGGGGGCATCCAGTGGGAAAGGGGTAGATCTAGGAATTCAATGTTTACCTACTGTTTATTGAAAATAAGACAGTTTCAATACTGTGTTTCAAAAATGATTGCCATCTTAAAGTATAAACACAATTGTTCTGCAAAGCACTTCATTGAACTCTGTTTCTCTCATTTATTTAGTGAACTGGTTTCTCTACTGTGAAGGATCAGTCTGTTCACCAGTCAGATTGAAGGTCTACTGTATGCTAGGCCCTACTGTATGCGAGGTGCTGTGGAAGCAAAGTGAGGTGAACTGCATCCTTGTCCTCAAAGAGCCCACGGTCCAGTGGAGGAGACAAACCAACCATGACCACAAAATCATATAAAAGGAACAGAGTATGTGTAAGGTCCAGAAGTAACTGAGAAAAAGAGCAGTTTACTCTCTGAAGAATAAATGACATGAAAGACATGGGGAGGTGAGCCTAGCCAAGAATGTTTACTGTTTTGAGAAGAGAAGCTACTTTAAATTTCCCCTGAGTCTTGAGCTCACTGAGGCCTGAGTGGTGGAGGCATCTCTCTGGCAGGATGGGTAGCAGGGCTGGTTGCCACAGGAAAGCTTGTGAGTTCGTTCCAAGTTTACTTTTAAATCCAAGTGTTGAAGTTATGGAGGCCACATGGCTTTAGCATTAATAGTTTGCTGGGAGATGAATCTAGCCTAGATATATTTTTTATAAAGGTAAATCTATTCCATTTGAAAAATTATTCTTTAATCTGAGACTGCCTAGTTTGGTGTTAAAAATTCTGTTTCTTTGCAAAACGATAATGAAGAAAGGTTATTGTTGTTGTTGTAATACTTCTAATTAGCAGAGATAATCCTTGGATCACAAAACAAAGATGCAGAAAAGAGGGTCAACCAAAATGGCAATAGGAGTCAGGAGTTTCTGGCAAAGTGAAAAGGTATAAATGCAGAGGAAAGGAAACAGTGACCATAGCAGTAATGCGTGTTCCAGCAGGGAGATAGGCAGTGAGAAGATAAGAGGGGCTGGAGAGCTGGCAACCTGCTTGGGGAGGAGAGGTACAACTTCTCGCATTTACCCTGTATAAGCTCCACCGAAGAGTTACTTCCCTCTTCTGTTTTTAAGATTTACTTGTTTATTTGACTGTGTCTGGTCTTAGTGGCAGCACTCAGCACCTTCGTTGTGGCTGCAGGATCCTTCAGTCGCAGCACCTGGGCTTAGTTGCCTTGCAACATGTGGGATCTTAGTTCCCTGACTAGGATCGAACTCGAGACCCGTGCATTGGAAGGCAGATTCTTAACCACTGGACCACCAGGGAAGTCGTGGAGCTGCTGCTTTGTTCTGTAATCAGACAGGTGTGAGTTTGACTTGAGTTCTTTCACTTACTAGCTTTCATAGGAATGCTATGAGAGTTTAAGAGTGATGATCCACAGGAAGATTGTCTTGTTGTTGTACAGTTGCTAAGTCATGTCCGGCTCTTGGAGACTCCATGGACTGCAGCATGCCAGCCCTCCCTGTCCTTTACCATCTCTCAGAGTTTGGTCAAACTAATGTCCACTGAGTGGTTGGTGATGCCACCCAAACATCTCATCCTCTGTTGCTCCCGTCTCCTCTTGCCCTCAATCTTTCCCAGCAGCACGGTCTTCCAATGAGTATTGGAGCTTCCAAAGTATTGGAGCTTCCAAAGTATTGGAGCTTCAGCTTCAGCATCAGTCCTTCCAATGAATATTCAGGATTGGTTTCCTTTAATATTGACTGGTTTGATCTCCTTGCTTTCCAAGGGACTCTCAAGAGTCTTCTCCAGCACCACAGTTCAAAAGCATTGTGTCTGGAGCATAGCACATGTTCAAAAAATATTACTGCTCCTGCTCTGTCATTGATGGTGACTGCTCCCAGTAGGTAGTCTCATTAGTACTAAACACCATCACCACCAGCCTCAAAGCAAGGCCCACTATCAGTCAGCTTTGGGGCAAGATGAGAAGTCACACCTGCATGCTGGAGGGTCGAGGAGTCCCAGGAAGCTGTGGGGTTTGCAGTGGAGAAGAAAGTGCAACCCCACACATAAAAACAGAGAAGGAGAGGGGATCCTGTAGCTACTCAGCTGAGGGTGTGGGTAGACTGGACTTAAGTTAGGGAGGAAGGGACGCAAACACAAAGCAGATGTCATAGGAAAATCACTGGAACAATTAAATAACTAGAATGGCCAAGATATATTTAAAAAATCAATTTATATTTCCAGATTATGAACAGAATCTGTACGTCAATCTTATGATTGTGACCCTCCATTTGCTACAAAGACGTCTTTGTTAGTTCTCAAGGATTTGGTACACCTTGGATTTAAATAAAAAGTATAAATCTCTTTCTTTGATCTGGATTAACCAGGTTTTAAACATTTTAAACTAGCTTCTCTGTCCAGCAGTTTGGAAAGTGTTAATAGAAAGATATTAGTAATGATAATAATATGTATTTATCTTGCTATCCTAATTTAAGAAGAGAGCCAGTTGAGGAGGTAATTAGCCTTCCATTAAAGAAGAGGGTGGTTAAGATAGGCTGGACCTGGGTGTGTGTCCGTGATCCCAGAATTCTAGAACCCAATAAATCATTCCCTTACTTACCAAAACTGGGGTAAGCAGGGGAAATACAGGTAAGAATGAGCTGCAAAGCCTCTAAAGGGTTTACAGTCTGGTGAGTGAAGCATGTAAAAACAATTACAATATGATGTGGGAAATAGAGCCTCAAATAACACTCTGTGGGAACCTAGACAAAATGCCTTGCCTGCATGAGGTGGTCATTGAAGATTTCCAGAAGAAGAATGCAGGCTGAATCACTTGAACAGGAATTTTCAGAGGTGGATGGTTGGAGGAGTGATTGGGGAAGAATTTTTAGGGTATAGAGCTGTCTGTTGTTCAGTCGCTCTGTTGTGTCTGACTCTTTGCAACCCCATGGACTGCAGCATGCCAGGCTTCCCTGTCCTTCACCATCTCTGTCTGTAGAGAAAGCTTTTACCTTTTGGAGAACAAGAAGTTCAGTGCAGCTGAACATGGGTTACCTATGGGGAAGTGGCAGAAGACGTAACTAGGTAGGAACTGATCAGAAGTGGGTTTTTATGCCTCAGTAGCAAATTTGGATTCTTCCTATATAGGTGGGGAAGCACTGTGACCAGATAATATTTAGAAAGATCTTCTGACACTGAGATGGAGACTAGATTGAACGGTTTTGGGATTGAAGATGGAGACTTAAAGTAGGTGACTACCTTATAGTTCAGGTGGGGAGTCATAGGGCTTACACAGAGGCGGTGGGGCTCGAGAGGAAAGAGGAAGAGGACTTGAAAGTTGTGTGGGTGATGGAGTAGAGAAGGGAATCTTAGATTATGTTCTGAATTCTCTCAGGCACTAGGTGATTGGGGATGCCAACCCCAATTTAGAGGCTACAAGACAGGTAAGGGTGAGGGGCCTTCTTTGAAACATACTCTATTCTCTGAATAAAGATCAATAAAGGGATTCTAGGTACAATACTTGCCCATGTTTCACATGAAATTAAAAAACACTTGCTCCTTGAAGGGAAAGCTATGACAAACCTAGACAGCACATTAAAAAGCAGAGACATTATTTTGCCAGCAAAGGTCCCTATCGTCAAAGCTATTTTTTTTTTCCAGTAGCCATGTATGGATGTGAAAGTTGGACCATAAAGAAGGCTGAGTGTCAAAGAATTTATGTTTTTGAATTGTGATGTTGGATAAGACTCTTAAGAGTCTCTTGGACTGCAAGGAAATCAAACAAGACAATCCTAAAGGAAATCTAACCCTGAATATTCACTGGAAGGACTGATGCTGAAGCTCCAATACTTTGGCCACTTGATGAGAGGGTGAGAAAGGTAGATAGCATCACTGACTCAATGAACATGAATTTGAGCAAACTCTGGGAGACAGTGGAGGGCAGAGGAGCCTGGCACACTGCAGTCCATCGGGTCACAAAGTCAGACATGACTTAGCAACTGAACAATAGCAACAATCTCCCAACCATTTTTTTCTTCCCTGGCAATGCTATCCTCCATATTTCTGCAAATTCAAGAGCTATCTATTCTTCTAGGTCCAACACAAATCCCAGGTGGTCTTTGGATTCTCCACCAGACAAAAGTAATCTGTTCAGGGGTTCGCTCCTATAGCTCTGTTCTTCTGAGAATCAGTATAGGATTGTTTTAAGAATGTGATTCTGGAGCGAGACTGTGTGGGTTTAACTTTACCTCTATCACACCTGAGTCGTCTGGTCTAATGATTCTGCTTCCATTTTCTCATCTGAAAAAAGGAGCTAAGATTAGCACCTACCTCACAAGCTTATTTGACTACTAAATGAGTTCATGTGGATAAAGCAATTCAAACAATGCCAGGCACATAGGAAGTATTCATAAATTCTGCCTGTTACAGGCATTCCTCTTCTGGTACTAAACCCTTCCTATATTGTATTTTAATTACTTATGTAAATTTTCCTGATGAGACTGTCAGCTTCTTGGGGTTAGGAATCACCTTTTGAATTTTTTTCAGCATCAGTAATCATGCCTTACACAACAAATATTTATTAATTCATCAGTCTGTTCTGTATTATTGTTTTGAAGTACAGAGTGTTCTTGTTTAGGACAAGCAATACATTTCAACCTATTTTTTCTGGGGGCTTCAGCCAAGTGTTTTAAATAATTTGAGAGTTTATCATTGATGGCTAAGACATGTTGTCATTCATATTTATGGTTTTCCTGCTGCTGAATATTTGGTCAGGAATGCAACCACCAATTATTCAATTTTTCTAGTGGGAAACATGATCTTCTTTATGACTCAGTTTCCAGGAATGGCTGAAAACTGAGGACTATTTATGCTTTTCTAAAGAACACTAATATACATTGTCTCAGATCTCATAATTTCTTACTTTTTCTGCCTACCTCCCTGACACTAAGCCAAGAGAAGAACTTCCTTAGTGTGGGTACAGTTGCCCACCCACACAATAATTGTGTGGTCTAGTAATTCTAGACCATATTTTCCCAATTTAATTGTGAGTCTATATATCTGTGAATCTGTATATTTGTCCTGTAATTTTCTTTTTTGTAGCATCCTTATCTGGTTTTAGTATCAGAGTAATAACTGGTCTCATAAAATGAGTTTTGAAGTGCTCCTTCCTTTTCAATTTTTTTGGAAGAGTTTAAGAAGGATTGGAAAAATTGTTTCAGTATTTGATAAAATTCACCAGTGAAGCCATCTGGTCCAGGGCTTTGATTTGTTGGGAAATTTTACATTACTGATTCAATCTCCTTGCTCATTATTGGTCTGTTCAGATTTTCTATTACTTCATGATTCAGTCTTGATAAGTTGTATGTTTCTAGGAATTTATCCATTTTTCTAAATTATTTAATTTGTATATAATTTTCATATTCTCTTGTGATCCTTTGTATTTCTGAGGTACTAGTTGTAATGTGTCCTGTTTCATTTATAATTTTTTTTACTGTTTCTTTCTTTAAAACTTATTGGAGTATAGTTGATCTACTATGATTTTAATTTTATGGAAAATCTTTTGCCATCCATTTACTTTCAGCCCGTGAGTGTCAATAAAGAAAGCTTAAATGAATCTCTTATAGGCAACATAGGGTTGGATCTTGTTTCCCTATCCAGCCACTCTGTCTTTTAATTGGAGAATTTAACCATTAACATCTAGCATAACTATAAGGATTTACTATTGACATTTTGTTAATTGCTTTTTGATTGTTTTGTAGTTCCTCTCTTGTCTTTCTTTGTGAATTGATGACTTTTTGCAGTGTTATGCTTTAATTCTTTTCTCTTTGTCATTTGTGTTTCTATTTGTTTACTTGATGATCACCAGGAGGCTTTCAAAATGCACTTCATATTTATAACAGCCTAATTTAAACTGATAACTGTTTAACTTCAATTGCATAAGAGAGTTTTACATATTTACTTGCCCCTCTCCTATTTTCTGTTGTTGATACCATGATTTGCACATTTTTATGTTTATTAATTAACAAAATATTGCAACAGCAGTTATTTTATCACTCTTACTTTTAACTTGTGTGCTACAATTCACAGTGATTGTCACATTACCATTGCAGAGGGCCACATCAGCAATGGGAGGGAGACAGTTACAAAGTGGGAGGCAGAGCACAGGTTCAGGTAGGTCCAGGTAAGCTCAGAAGCAAGACTCTCTGTATATCTCTAGGCTTTCCTCCCATTTCTTTCCTCTGGGTTCATTGTCAGATTTGTTTCTTTCCTGCTCTTCCTTCTCTCATTTTATTTTTCACTTTTCTTGTTTTATTTTCCTGTGTCTTCTTTCCTCTTCAGTCACCCTCTGCCCAACACGGAAGCCCTTTCCCTTCTCTGTCTTCCTCTTACCTTTGAACAGCTGTCCTCTGCACTTTTTTTTCCTCAGGCCTCTGGAGAGGAGAGGAACTTTCTATTGTTAGGTAGATACATGCTTGCAGTTCTGGGAACCATTCTGAGCCACTCCTATCTCCTCCCACATTCTGATCTAAAATTTCTATTGACAGCATCAGCCTCATTCTTGACTTTAGGGGCCACTTTTAGCTTTCAGGGTTGGTTCCTATCTGCCTTGTACAAATTGTGACATGATCTGAGGGTGTTCCCACTGGTTTCTGTAGCTTTCACTAGCTAAATTGCTCTTGCTGTTCTCCACTAATACTAAATGCAACCAGTGACAATACTGGTTTGATTAACTCCAAAGAAGTGGTTCTCTACTTTGTGATTTTGTCCACCAGGGACATTTGGCATTATCTGGAGACATATTTGGTTGTTACAGTTGGGTAGCAGGGAGGGATGCTAGCATCGAATGGGTAGAGGTCAAGGAGTCTATGAAATATCCTAAGATGCATAGGACAAGGGCTTTCCTGATAGCTTAGTTGGTAAAGAATCCATCTGCAGTGCAGCAGGAGACCCTGGTTTGATTCCTGGGTTGGGAAGATCCTCTAGAGAAGGGATAGGCTGCCCACTCCTGTATTCTTGGGCTTCCCTTGTGGCTCAGCTGGTAAAGAATCTGCCTGCAATGCAGGAGACCTGGGTTTGATCCCTGGGTTGGGAAGATCCCCTGGAGAAGGGAAAGGCTTCCCCCCTCAAAAGAGGTTATCCAGTCTAATATGTTGAGAATACTGGGAATGAGAAACTCTGATCCAAAGGTCTTTATCTTGGAACTTGTAGATAGAGTGAATATGCAAATAATAACAGGATTAATCAAAACCAAGTTAAATATTAATAAATTAAGACAAGCAGTAGGGGATCTTGAGGTGGCAAACTATAAATTTGCCTGCTTTAATAACAGCAGAAATAATTCTTTGTGCTCTACCTGCCTTCTGATTTTTACTTATAAAATTTATATTCACTAGCTCTCTCATCCGTCCCAGCCATCCTGTGAGCCTGGTATGTGAGATATTTTGAATATAAAGAAACTGAGGGGTAGAGAATACAATGACTCTCCTTAGGACCCTGGCCAAACATAGATTCGTGGATTTTTATCCAAGGCGAAAAACAGGGCTGTTCATACAGCTCAACTGGAGCTATAATGGCAGAAAATAAGGGCAGAAACTAAAGCTGCTGTCACGAAGAAAGGACTCTCCCAGTTCTCCATTTGGTATTTAAAAATAAGAGTGAAAATGGCATAGCTTGAATCTGAGCTAATGCTTGCCGCTTTGTGAATGCTCTAACAGTGCATTGCCTTCGAAACAAATTGGCCCTCGTCTACAAAGGTTTCTTTTTTGTACTCTTGCAAACTCATTTTTAATGGCTTGTATGGCATCGCTGTGCCCCTGAGCTGTAATGAAGCACTCTGCAAGTCACCGCACGCGAGTCAGAAATGAATCTCACAGAGAGGAAAATGCTGGAACGTTAATAGGTTTTAATCCTAGGTAAGCAAACCTAATTGAGCCACTACCATGTGCTTTTTAAATATAAATGTCATGAAATTTTCAGTGGTTTTCTTTTGCCTGCAAATCAGTTTTGGTCCCGAGATGGCCAAGTAGGGATGAGAAGGGAAAAATCTCAAATACGCATACTGCCCAGAAGCACACCTTGAGAAGGGTGCAAGGACCATCCAGGCAAAACAAAGAAATAATTGATGGCACACGGGAGAAACTGGCTTCACAGGGCAGCGTGTGAAAAGCCTGTAAGTGCAACAGGCATACATACCACGATATATTTGATCCCATCTTCAATATCTTGGGTGGAGAAGGGGTGTTGAAATCTGAAAATCTCTCGTTATGTGGGTTTTCCCCTTCGGTTTTCATTTAAGTGGAAAAGCAGTATTTGTATATTGCACTTTATTGCACTGACACTGGCCAATTTACTGAGATTTAATTGCCAAGCACCGAGTTTCAAACTTCATTTTGTGCAGTACCTTGACAGCTTTTGATAAATGCTTCATCATTCTGAAAACAATGATCTCTGAATATTGAAGTGCCACAAATTGGTTTTATGCTGGTAAGACTTTCTGTGTATGCGGGAGTCTGGAGGCATGTTTTGAATTTCCCCCCTAGCTGGTGTTTGCCTGTGGACACAGAGATAGCCTCTGGGCCTCACGTTCAGGCCCTCTGGGGGCCGTGTGTGTTGGCCCCACTTCATCATGCTTCCCAGTGCTTCATGTGTTAATTGTTACAAACAGAACCATGGGGATGTTCCTCTTCTCTCTAATGGAAGGGAAATTGTGTACCTGGTCATAGCACAGCAGATTGAAATAAGCTGAACTATAGAAATGTTGAGGCCCTACAAAAATACGTTGAAAATTAGCCATATTTTCAAGTTTGCGTTCATATGTCTTTGCAAAGCTTACTATGTACAAGATGTGGTTCCAAGGGCTTTATTACTCTAATCCTTCTAAAACTTTTCATAGGTACTGTTATCATACCTATTTTAAATGATGAAACTGAGGCACAGGGAGGTTAAATAATTCACCAAAGCTGACACAGCTCATAGGAAATAATATGTAGGATTTGAATCCAGACCGTCTCTGGAGCCTTTTGGTGTGCCTAAACATTCTACTACATTTCTCAGAGCAAGTAGTAGTATGAATATTCACTAGTGAATTGCACTAATTTTAGAGACCCTCTGTTGTGTTTTCTTATTATCTAAGGCTATGAATAATTTGCAGCTACTCAAAAAGCCTAACAGGTCTGAAAAATTTTGGTCCCACTCAAGTGCACTCCTCAACATCCTACAGATGCCCCCTTCTACAGATTTAGCAGCCTCTTATAATGGTCCTACCAACATTTTAGATCAGTATTTAAACCAAGGCTACAAATCTTCTCAGATCATAAGCAAAAATTCTGGTATCCTGGAACATACTTGGGAGAGTCAGGATAAAGAAGAAAACAAAGTTCAATATGTCCTTCCCATGACCTGCAATGTTATAAATTTGCAACAGTTAGTAGTCCCAATGACTCTTTCTTATCTTGTGGCTTTGGAAAATGGAAGAAATAGAGAGAGGAAGATAGATTCAGAAGGTCAAGGATGGTGCTTTCTGTACTTTAATGTGCTGATGAATCTCCCAGAGACCTTGTTAAATTAAGCAGGTTCTCTTTTGTAGGTATAGGGTGTGTCCAGAAATCCTGGATTTCTATTAAACATCGAGATATTGCTGATGCTACTGGTCCATGGGTCATATTTTGATGCAAGGATCTATAATCAACTAAGAGCATCACCACCACCTGGAAGGTTGTTAGAAGCGCAGACGCTTGGATTCTAAGCCAAGCCTAAAGAATCAGAAGCTACATTTCAACAAAATCTCCAGGGGATTCATTTGCACTGTAATTGTTTGAGAAATAGCAGTCTAGAGTGTTCTTCACACGATGAAGATGGACATAAATCTTTCAACACACCTGCAAATGAATTGCCATGGTGGAAAGAAAGACAGATAAGTTCTCATTAGAAGTTCCATTTAGGATGTCCCTGGTGGCTCAGTGGTGAAGAACCCACCTACCAATGCAGGAGAGGTACAAGTTCTATCCCTGGTCCAGGAAGATCCCACCTGCTGTGGAGCAACTAAGCCTGTGCGCTACAACTACCGATCCTGTGCTTTAGAGCCTGCAAGCCACAACTACGAAGCCCACACACCTAGAGCCTGTGCTGTGCAACGGGAGGAGCTACCGCAATGAGAGCCTGCCTGCGCAACTAGAGAACAGTCGGCACAGCAACGCAGACCCCGCACAGCCAAAAACAAATAAATAAAGGAGTCTGTATAAAAAATTAAGTCTTATATACCTCTTTTCTTTGAGACTGCTTCAATAGCTGAAAAAGCACCTGGAATATACTATTGAAAGCTAACTTTCAAAAGTTTGTAGCAGCTTTTATTTAGAGGTGATATTTACCTCACGTTATTTCCTCTTTAGGATCAGGCTATCATGCAAACACTTGAACACTGAGAATTTAGAAGAATGACAAGAATTTCTCCATCTCTGGATGGCCGAGTCACCTGCAGAATGCTATATGGTGCCGTCAGCCTGGACTGGGATTAGACACTACTGTGCCCCATGCAGAGATGCCAGTGGGCTTGTAGTAAATACTGGCCCTTCTCATACCAAGTGCCCAGGCCCCTATGGGGGCAGAGGGATGAAGGCCTAACCTCCTCCCTCAACATGAATGGTAGCTACCCCAGATGGCAGCTGTTGTGGGGCAGGTTTGGGGAGGGCAACCCTAAGTTGGCTGGGGTGCCATTGATTAGGGAAGAGTGGAGACTGAGAACCCATCCCAGAGAGGAGGAGAGATGGTGGGAGGTAGGACCAGGCCAGGCTTCAAGCCACATGCAACTTGCCCCCTTCCCGCCCTGCCATGCTCCATTGTTCTATTGAACTTCACTAACAGAACACAAAATTCAAAGATCATATCTCTTCTCTCCCTCTTCTGGTAAGACCTCTTTACTTACCAGAAGAACTATTTACTTTTTCTGAGCCCTGGTGTCTTCAGCCATGAAATGGAGATAATAATAGTGAATCCTATCTCCTGGGGTTCGTGTGAGGATTGACTGAGCTGTTGAGTGGACATCCTTATCATAGCGCCTGGCACATAGTAGCACTCAACAGATGATAGCTGTTATTCAGAGAATAAAGTTATCATGTACTCGTCCATGGTACAGTTATATATTTATTAATTTGATTGTTGGCGATGATCATTTGATATAAATTGAAACATCCTATTTCCATAAAGGTCAGTTTGTGTGTGTCACCCATAACAATCCTGTCATCAGGATTCATCAGGATGTCAATCCTTCTTCCTGAATTCCACCTGGCCCACTGGAAGATTGGATTTTTTCCTTCCTGAGGGACTAGCAACTCCGTTCTTCCCTAGCATCAGCTTACTTTTGTGCTGAGCGTATGTAGGCTTTCTTCCTCTTGGCTTCCTCTTTCTTACTCTTGGCTCCTCTGTCCATGGAATTCTCCAGACAAGAATACTGGAGTGGGTTGCCATTCCCTTCCCAACCCAGGTATTGAACCTGGGTCTCCTGCATTGCAGGCAGATTCTTTCCCATCTGAGCCATCAGGGAAGCCTGTTTTCTTCCTATTAGTACCCATATATTTTCTGAATCAATGATCTGCAAAGTATAAGTAATACAAAGGATCCCCTTAGGTCAATATTTGCTGCTCAGAAACATTGCTTTCTGAGCAGAGACAAAGGTTCCCTTTAAGTCTCGTGTTGAGGAGATTGGTGGTCTGTCTATTCGATGCCTGCTACTTGCCCCTTCATCACATCCGTTACAGGGAGAGTGGAATTATCCCCACTCAGATTTATGTGGGCCTTTCTTTGGGTCATAAAACCAACTCCAGGCTAATTGTACTCTTCTTATTGAATAATAAATGAAGATCAAGGTCTGCTTGGCTCTGAATATAAGCCAACTTGAGTGTGAGTTGAATATCAAGGCCAATAGGCCTTTTCTGCAAATAAACACTGCTTTTTAGATTCATTAAAAATCAAACAAAAGAAGAAGCAACCGCAGCAAAAATAACCCAAGCCACGAATGGTTCAACAGAAAAAGAACAGTCTCTTCAGGGACCTCGGGTCCCAGGTGGCGCACATCTGGATGTCTTTAGTGTTGCAGGACTTTGAATGCTGAGGGCTGAAAATACTACAGCCCAGCTCTCCCTGGTATCGATTTCCCTCATACTGATTTAGTGGCAAGCCCTTTGGCATCTCTCTGCCACTTCCAGCAGCTGAGCTTTGGCCCCAGAAGGCTTTATTTAATGAAAACTTGGGGCTTATGCTGTGAGGAAGCTGCCCCAGGAATTGAGCTTGTAGATACATCCCGATGGAGAAAACATGCAGACAGGAGTCATGTGCGCCACCATTCAGAGGATGGGGTGATGATATGAAGCCTCCACTAGAGTATTTGTGTTAGAAGAGGGAGCAGCAGCCCTTGGATGACTGTTGAAAGTGAACAGAAGCTCTTGTTACTGAAAGATAAAGTGCTTACATGAAATATGTACAAAGGTTTCACTGGGAGAGGAAATCAGGGGGAGGGGGCCATGTATTAGGATTTTGGAGAAGACCGTGTGGCTGTACATTAGAGCCTGATTACAGACAGTGATGGACTGCCCAGGTGGCTCAGCAGCAAAGAATCTGCCTGCCAGTGCAGGAGACATGGGTTCGAGCCCTGGGTTGGGAAGATCCCCTAGAGAAGGAGATGGCAACCCGCTCCAGTATTCTTGTCTGGAGAATCCCATGGACATGGGACTGGGGTCGCAAAAGAGTTGGACACGATTTAGCAGCTGAACAACAACACAGATATTGATGGCCTTTGGGAGTTAAACTGGAGCATTTTTTAAAAAATAAACTTTCTATTTTGGAACAATTTTGGATTTACGGAACAATTGTAACCATAGTACAGAGAGGTCCCATAGGCTCTGCATTCAGTTTCCCTTATTAGTAACATCTCAGATTACTTACATTACTATGGTACATTTGTTACAACTAATAAATGAATATTGAAAAATTATTATTAGCTAAAGTCCATACTTTATTCATATTTCCTTTGTTTTTACCTAATGTCTTTTTTTTGTTTGTTTGTTCCAAGATCTCATGCATATTACGTTAGTCATTTTGTCTCCTAAGGCTCCTCTGGGCTGTGATAGTTCCCAAACTTTCTTTGTTTTTGATGATGTTGGCAATTTTGAGGAGTACTGGTTAGATATTTAATCAAGTGCCCCTCAGCTGAGAACACGGGATTTGTTTCATGCTTTTCTCATGATTAGACTGGGATTATGTTTTTCAAGGAGGAAGACCCCAGAGGTGAGGTACCCTTTTCATCATATCATTTCAAGGGTATATGCGATCCACATGACTTATTACTGTTAATGTACCAAGAGTGTTTTCAATGGAAAACTGAACTGGAGCAGGTATTGAGTGTCAGAAATTAAGAGTATTTTACCCTCCAATTGCATATTTCAGTGGAAGTTAAAAGGGACACATTAAAGAAACAGCAATATTAATGAACCATACAAATACCCATCAGATGATTATTACAAGAAAAAAAATAGTTTCGCTTATCACAAAAATGAAATCATAGAAACATGTGAACAAGGGGAAGAATGAAACATACCTGACCCCAGTTCCAGTTGCAAACTGAAAGAGTTCCAATTTCTCAAACTAATTTTCCTTGAAATAGCCTTGTAAGGGAGAAGATCTAAAGAACATAAGTCTGAAACTTAGACACCCTACCCATTCAGAAAGGGATTGTTAATAAGAGAGATTTAGGAGTTTCTCATCATACCCTGATTGTTACAGGGTAGAGGTCTTTAGGAAATAGCCAGTTGGTGATCTGACCCTCTATGGCTCCCCTGTCCAGAAAGGTATTGATTTTTAAAAGTAGAAATTAAAAAAAAAGTCACAACAAAATAATCACAACCATACATTTTTGTACTTTTGGAATATAAGTGCTTCATCTTATCTGCATTAAGGACTTTGTGCAGTTTGTTGTACTCTCAGGACCTCATACCTCAGAAATTGTGTCTTTGACTACTTTAGTGAGACTAGGCAATTTTCATCATAGCTGAGGCCCCAGGGTCATCTACTTGAGTCACTGGAGTAGTTATAAGCATGAAGGGCTAAAATGCATCCCTGCTGATGGCAGTAGACAACCTTTTTGGCTTTGAACGTCCCAGGTAAGCATCTTCTGTTGGAGTGGTTGAGGGGAGAATTTGAAGGGAACTGTATTAGTTTGCTAGAACTGCTGTAACAGAGATCCACAGACAGAGTGGTGCAGGCAACAGAAATTTATTTTCGCACAGTCTTGGAGGTGAGAAGTCTAAGACGAAGGTGACAGCAGGGTTGATTTCCTCCTGAGGAAGGAATCCTTGGCTTGCAGATGGCCTTCTTCTCCTTCTGTCTTCACCTGGTCTCCCCTCTGTGTGTATCTGTATTCTAATCTCCTCTTATAAGGGGACCACTCATACTGCGTTAGTGTGTACGCTAATGACCTCAGTCAGCTTTAATTACCAATCTAAAGGCCCTATTTCCAAATAGAGCCACATTCTGAGGCGCTGGAGATTAGGATTTCAACCTACAAATCTTGGAGGGACACTGTGGAGTCCATTACAAGAAAGGCAAAGGATTTGATAAAGAAGGTACTACCTCACCCTCCAGGCCTGGGTTTCCAGGAGTCTGGGATAACTGACATCTGATGCTTACCTTTGGCTGGGCTGTTTGAGGGGATTATAACAATGGAGAAAAATGTGAACAGGAGCACTTCATGTGGGGGAGAGAATGTGCTGTGTAATACGCTTTGTCAGTTGCCCATTTCTGGAAGTTACCTGCGGTGTTTGCACAGCTGTTCCAGCATTGTCCACACTGGCAGCCCGAAGGCTGATTTCCTGGTGAATTTTCACCTAATTTCCTTTGCATCTGCCTTATATGTGATAGTTTCATTCCTGCACTTAAAAAAAAATGCATCAGCCTTTATGCTGACATTAATTTACAATGAGAAATATAATCATCTAGTGGACTGGATACTCTGGCTTCTTGACTAGCATGTGCTTTCCCTACAGGCAGATCTAAGTGGGAAGCCAAATTATCATCAGAGGGCGGCTTGGTGAGCATGGAATCAGGCCAGGGGAGTTCGTTATGAGATTTGGCATTCCTGAGCTTTTTATTCTTTATACCAAGCAGCGCTGAGAAGCACAGACTCGCTGACTGTGGCTGGCTGCCTCTGCTCTTGCTGTTCCCTCCGACTTTCCATTGTTCCCTCGGGTGAGCTACGTGTAAAGCAGGACCCAGCTCAACCACCTCCTCCTCTGGAAAGCCTTGATCTTCCCCCAGACAGAGGTACTCCTCTTCTTCCTTACCTTGTAGTACTTTATGCTAAGTGTGTGTTTTGCATCGTGTTCTGTGGTTATTAACCCACCTTCCTGCTCACTGAGCTCCAAGGAACTTGAGTCAAGGGACTTTTTATCATGGCAGATGGTCAGTGTTCAATAAATACTCGATTAATGGGAGCAGTGGTTATGATGAGTTACATTATGCTAAGGCTTTTTAAAATTTTTTAATTGGAGGATAATTGCTTTACAATATTGTGTTAGTTTCTGCCATACATCAACCTCTAAGGCTTTATATAGTTCTGTTTGCTTCATGGTTTTCAAACGCTTTCCACTAAGCTGTTTATAAGGCATGAGCTTATACTACACTCATAGCTGTGAGACAGGCAGAGAAAAGATGCTTCAAGGCTAGATGATTTATCCAACTCTCAACACGCTTTCCACCAAGACTGTTTGTCTTTGGGACTGAATCTTGTCTCCCTTCTGAGTGCATGGTGTTCTCCTTCCAAAGGAACCTTCTTAGCCCTGTCTTCCTGGGGAGAGTTCTGCATTCCAGAACTCTTTTCTCCCCTCTTTTGAGCAGCCAACCTCTCCTCAGGCATCTTCCTTCCAATTTCCGGGTCAATCTCTCATTCCCTCTGAAACCTAGTCTTCAGGAAAAAGCAATGTGATTAAGTTTAATTTACACTAAGATGTTAATAATCTCTGAGACATATTCACATTTTAAGATTTTAACAGTGAATTCCTTATAGCATTCATGCATCTATATGTATATTCATATATATTCATGTTAGTGTGTATTTGTGTGTGTTTGCTGCTGCTGCTGCTGCTGCTAAGTTGCTTCAGTCGTGTCCGACTCTGTGCGACCCCACAGACAGCAGCCCACCAGGCTCCCCTGTCCCTGGGATTCTCCAGGCAATAACACTGGAATGGGGTGCCATTTCCTTCTCCAATGGATGAAAGTGAAAAGTGAAAGTGAAGTCGCTCAGTTGTGTCCGACTCTTAGCGACCTTGTGGACTGCAGCCTACCAGGCTCCTCCATCCATGGGATTTTCCAGGCAAGAGTACTGGAGTGGGGTGCCATTGCCTTCTCCGTTGTGTGTGTTTAGTTGTGTTAAATATACATTCGATAAAAATTTCCTGGGCCTTTAGGAGGTTTTTCTTTTCTTTCTTTTTAAAAGAAATTTCTATAGCTTGCAGTCCAAATGCTACCATGAATGAGTCCTTCAGATGATCAGCAACTAGTCATTATAACCTTTAGGGGAGACACAGCGCTTCACAAATGAGTCATTAGTTCTGGGCCCAGAGAACAAATCTGAAGGACCTTTTCATATCTTATAATTAAATACATTCTGCAGCTCGAAGATAAACATGCTGATCTGACAGCGAGTTAAGGAGGTTTATCAGCATTTGTGCACCTGCAGAGTTACACTAAAAGACATGACTTCATTAAAACTCCCTGTGCTTGTGAGAACAATGAGGAATGGTCTTAGGTGTAGAAAAGAAAGACACTACTAGACGGCGGCTTTAAGCTCATCTTTGAAGGGATGAACTCATTCTATCCGACATGTCCAGCTGTGCAAACAGCAGCACTGAGTGAGCTTCAGTTAGCCGTCCTAATACATAGGATCAGAAGACAGGCTGGGCCTCGTGTAAACGATGTGAATGTTTAATGTACTTGAACGCCATGAATGCGGCATGGAGGGGGAATGAGAGCCCCAGAAGTGACAGGAGATATTTTGCTCACTGTCATGAAAGGAGATTGTATTTTCAGGGCCTTCTAGGAACATTTCTCTTGCCAGAGACTTTTTGCCTTTTGAAGCCAATATTTCCTAAGATGAAAAAACAATACAAAACATCAATCTTTCAGAAAAAATTCATAGAGAGACAACAAGGGTTGCCACAGTTACCATTGTTCTCACATAGAATCTCAGAATGAGGAAACTGTAGGGGTGTGTGTGTGTGTGTGTGTGTGTGTGTGTTGAAACTTCACCTGCAAGAACATCTCAGGCTACAGAATTGATAGGTGGGGTGAGAATGCAACAGGAAACCAGAGCCTGGGCTAGAAGCCCCAGTCGTGAAAGTACTAGAAAGTGGTTTGAAGGGAGCAGAAATCAGGTTCCAGAAGGCTTGGCAATAAATATAAGGGTCCAGGAGCGAGGCAGACCTTGAATCTGTGCTGACCTTGTCTGAGGATGTGATGGTGGGAATGGATTCTTTGTGTGAGTAATCTGAGCTGAGCATGGGACAAATGGAAGAGAGTGGAGTGGAGGGAACCCAGCAAATCCCAGTCCTCTGCAGACACATTGCCAACCCCTCCTGGCACTGCCATAGAAATAAAAGAATAGAGTATCCATAACACCTCCTTTCTTATTTCCCTAAGATCTCAAATTGCTATTTTTGAAACATTCCTGAGTAGTGCAGAATATATATAGGTTGTCTTTATTAGTATTAGGAGCTGAATATTGTGGATTGTGCTCATGTACAAGGGCCTAAACTGACTGCATCTTTTTGAGAGTTGGTCTAGAAACATCACTCTTCCACTCTGGATTTACATAGTCAGGAAAGCTGTTAATACCCTGTATAAAAGAGCGTGCTTCTGAAAATTTCACTGAAGTCTCTAATTACACTTTTCCGTATTTGAGTCATGCTTCACTAAAAATATATCACCTCTTCATCTTCTTGGTAGAATGCATGATAAGAACTAAAATAATCTGTTTTTAAAGAAAGTTAACTTATTAAGATGTTAGCATGGTTAGAGTCAGAGATGCGGTAAAAGATACAATTCCATGTTGCAAATGATTGCAGTAGTGTTTTTAGAAACATGGGTAAATTCTCTTCAATAATGTTATATATGCCTAGTTGATGTCTCTAGATAAACTATAAAGTCCTTTAAGAATATTATTTGCTGGGGGAGGAGCTAAGATGGCGGAGGAGTAGGACGGGGAGAACACTTTCTCCCCCACAAATTCATCAAAAGAACATTTAAATGCCGAGTAAATTCCACAAAACAACTTCTGAATGCCGGCAGAGGACATCAGGCACCCAGAAAAGCAACCCAAGTCTTCGAAAGGAGGTAGGAAAAAATATAAAAGACAAAAAAAGGGACAAAAGAGGGAGGGACGGAGTTCCATCCCGGGAAGGGAGTCTTAAAAAGAGAGAAGTTTCCAAACACCAGGAAACCTTCTCACTGCCGAATCTGTGCCGAGCCTTGGAAGCACAAAGGGCAACATAACAGGGAGGAAAATAAATAAACAATTAAAACTCGCACATTGTGAGCCCTACGGTAACTCCCCCAGCAGAGAAGCAGCGCAGATGCCTGCATCTGCCATTAGCAAGCTGGGGCTGGGCAGGGAGGTGCGGCGTGGGCTGCATCGCAAGAATCTGGCCTGAATACCCGGAGTGCTATCTGAGTGAAATAATTTGGGCTAGCAAACCAGACTGTGGGATGACTACCAAGCAAAAAGCCAGCCCTAACCTATGACACCGCCAGGCCCGCGCACGGAACAAAGGACTGAACAGAGATGGCCGGCGGCAGACCATACCCCTCTGGTGACAGGCAGCCAGAGCCGGAAGGGGGCAATCGCAGCCCCAGAGAGACATTATCTATAAAACTGTAAGCAGGCTTCTTTGCTAACTAAAACTTCTTGGGGGTCTGGAGGGTCAACATCTGCCTGAGAAGGTGTGCCAGAGCACACCTAGATAACAGAGCGGCAGGGAGGCGATAAGTCACAGCAATCGCGCGCACCAAACACCTCATCACCTGAGCTGCTCAGATCTGGGAAGGGCACAAAATGCAGGCCCAACCGAGAGTCTGTGCCTCTGAGGACTACCCGAGTGCCTGAACCTGAGCGGCTTGGACCTGGGAAGTACAGGTAGCCCAGGGCCGGCCACGGATGGTTCCCGGCGGAGCAACCTAGAGCCTGAGCAGTGTGGGCAGAGAGGCTACACGTGCCGTGAACGGGGGGCGGGGGGGCAGACCCAGTGTGGCTGAGGCACTGCGAGCACACGCCAGTGTTATTTGTTTGCAGCATCCCTCCCTACCTCCCCTCAGCTCGACTGAACAAGTGAGCCTAAAAAAAAAAAAAAAAAAAAAGTGTCCTCCACTGTCCCCTTTGTGTCAGGGCTGAAACCAGACACTGAAGAGACCAGCAAACAGAAGAAGCTATAACAGAGGGAACCGCCTTGGAAGCCTCAGGCAATAGATTAAAACCCTGTGGTTACTACCAACTACATAGGAAGGAGCCTATAGATCTTGAGAAATATAAGTCGGACCAAGGAACTAGCCAAAAATGAACTGAACCCACAATACTCACAACAAAACCGGAGAAAGTCCTAGATATATTTTTACTATTTGTACGATCATTCTTTCTTTCTTTTTTTTTAATTAAAAAAATTTTTTAAGTCCTCTATTATTCCTTTAATTTCCACTTTTATAACTGATTACTTTGCAAAAAAAAAAAAAAGACCCTATTTTTTTTTAAAGCAAACTTCATAAATATATATTATTTTATAATTTTTTTGACCTTTTTTTTTCCTTCTTTTCTTTAACATTGTATTTTTGAAATTCCAAACTCTACTCTAGATTTTTAATTTATGCTTTTTGGTATTTGGTATCAATTTTGTACCTGTATTTTTTTTTAAATAATTTATGCGACTTTGTTTATTCTTGTTTGTTTGTTTTTTCTCTCTCTTTCTTTTTCTTCTTCTTTTTAACATTGTATTTTTGAAATTCCAAACTCTACTCTAGATTTTTAACTTTTGCTTTTTGGTATTAGTTATCAATTTTGTGCCTATATTTTCTTTATAATTTTCACGACCTTGTTTGTTTTTGTTTGTTCTTTTTTCTCTCTATCTGTTCCTTCTTCTTTTCTTTAACATCGTATTTTTGAAATTCCAAACTCTACTCTAGATTTTTAATTTTTGCTTTTATGTATTTGTTACCAATTTTGTACCTTTAAGAATCCAATCTTCAGTACCCATTTTTCACTAGGGAGTGAGATTACTGGCTTAACTGCTCTCTCTCCCTTTGGACTCTCCTTTTTCTCCACCAGGTCGCCTGTGTCTCCTCCCTAACCCCTCTCTATTCTACCCAACTCTGTGAATTTCTGTGTGTTCCAGACGGTGGAGAACACTTAGGGAACTGATTACTGGCTGGATCTGTCTCTCTCCTTTTCATTCCCCCCATTTATCCTCCTGGCCACCTCTGCCACCTTCCTCCTTCTTCTCTTCTCTGTATAACTCTGTGAAGAACTCTGAGTGGTCCAGTTGTGGAGTGCACATAAGGAAGAGATTACTGAATAGCCCACTCTCTCCTCTATTGATTCCACCTCATCTCATTCGGGTCACCTCTAACTCCCTCCTCACTCTTCTCTTCTCCATATAACGCTGTAAACCTCTCTGGGTGAAACAAGTTTCAGGGCAAGACATACCAAGCAACTTCTCCAGCAGCAAGGAACATAGCCCTGAGCTCCAAGATACAGGCAGCCCAAAGTCACCCCAAAACCATAGACATCTCATAACTCATTACTGGACATTTCATTGTACTCCAGAGAGAAGAAATACAGCTCCACCCACCAGAACACCGTCACAAGCTTCCCTAACCAAGAAACCTTGACAAGCCTCCTGTACAAACCCACACAGAGAGAGGAAACGCCACAATAAAGAGAACTCCACAAACTGCCAGAATACAGAAAGGACACCCCAAACTCAGCAATTTAAACAAGATGAAGAGACAGAGGAATACCCAGCAGGTAAAGGAACAGGATAAATGCCCACCAAACCAAACAAAAGAGGAAGAGATAGGGAATCTACCTGATAAAGAATTCTGAATAATGATAGTGAAATTGATCCAAAATCTTGAAATCAAAATGGAATCACAGATAAGTAGCTTGGCGACAAAGATTGAGAAGATGCAAGAAAGGTTTAACAAGGACCTAGAAGAAATAAAAGAGAGTCAGTATATAATGAATAATGCAATAAATGAAATTAAAAACACTCTGGAGGCAACAAATAGTAGAATAACAGAGGCAGAAGATAGGATTAGTGAATTAGAAGATAGAATGGTAGAAATAAATGCATCAGAGAGGATAAAAGAAAAACGAATTAAAAGAAATGAGGACAATCTCAGAGACCTCCAGGACAATATTAAACGCTACAACATTTGAATCATAGGGGTCCCAGAAGAAGAAGACAAAAGAAAGACCATGAGAAAATACTTGAAGAGATAATAGTTGAAAACTTCCCTAAATGGGGAAGGAAATAATCACCCAAGTCCAAGAAACCCAGAGAGTCCCAAACAGGATAAACCCAAGGCAAAACACCCCAAGACACATATTAATCAAATTAACAAAGATCAAACACAAAGAACAAATATTAAAAGCAGCAAGGGAAAAACAACAAATAACACACAAGGGAATTCCCATAAGGATAACAGCCGATCTTTCAATAGAAACTCTTCAAGCCAGGAGGGAATGGCAAAACATACTTAAAGTGATGAAAGAAAATAACCTACAGCCCAGATTATTGTACCCAGCTAGGATCGCATTCAAATATGAAGGAGAAATCAAAGGCTTCTCAGACAAGCAAAAGCTGAGAGAATACAGCACCACCAAACCAGCTCTCCAACAAATACTAAAGGATATTCTCTAGACAGGAAACACAAAAACGGTGTATAAACTCGAACCCAAAACAATAAAGTAAATGGCAACGGGATCATACTTATCAGTAATTACCTTAAACGAAAATGGGTTGAATGCCCCAACCAAAAGACAAAGACTGGCTGAATGGATACAAAACAAGACCCCTACATATGTTGTCTACGAGAGACCCACCTCAAAACAGGGGACACATAAAGACTGAAAGTGAAGGGCTGAAAAAAGATTTTCCATGCAAATAGGGACCAAAAGAACTCAGGAGTAGCAATACTTTTATCAGATAAAATAGACTTTAAAACAAAGGCTGTGAAAAGAGACAAAGATGGTCACTACATAATGATCAAAGGATCAATCCAAGAAGAAGATATAACAATTATAAATATATATGCACCCAACATGGGAGCGCCACAATATGTAAGACAAATGCTAACAAGTATGAAAGGAGAAATTAACAATAACATAATAATAGTGGGAGACTTTAATACCCCACTCACACCTATGGATAGATCAACTAAACAGAAAATTAACAAGGAAACACAAACGTTAAACGATACAATAGACCAGTTAGACCTAATTGATATCTATAGGACATTTCATCCCAAAACAATGAATTTCACCTTTTTCTCAAGCGCACATGGAACCTTCTCCAGAATAGATCACATCCTGGGCCATAAAGCTAGCCTTGGAAAATTCAAAAAAATGGAAATCATTCCAAGCATCTTTTCTGACCACAATGCAGTAAGATTAGATCTCAATTACAGGAGAAAAACTATTAAAAATTCCAGCATATGGAGGCTGAACAACACGCTGCTGAATAAGCAACAAATCACAGAAGAAATCAAAAAAGAAATCAAAATTTGCATAGAAACGAATGAAAATGAAAACACAACAACCCAAAACCTGTGGGTCACTTTAAAAGCAGTCCTAAGGGGCAAGTTCATAGCAATACAGGCATACCCCAAGAAACAAGAAAAAGTCAAATAAATAACCTAACCCTACACCTAAAGCAACTAGAAAAGGAAGAAATGAAGAACCCCAGGGTTAGTAGAAGGAAAGAAATCTTAAAAATTAGGGCAGAAATAAATGCAAAAGAAACAAAAGAGACCATAGCAAAAATCAACAAAGCCAAAAGCTGGTTCTTTGAAAGGATAAGTAAAATTGACAAACCATTAGCCAGACTCATCAAGAAACAAAGGGAGAAAAATCAAATCAATAAAATTAGAAATGAAAATGGAGAGATCACAACAGACAACACAGAAATACAAAGGATCATAAGAGACTACTATCAACAATTATATGCCAATAAAATGGACAACGTGGAAGAAATGGACAAATTCTTAGAAAAGTACAACTTTCCCAAACTGGACCAGGAAGAAATAGAAAATCTTAACAGACCCATCACAAGCATAGAAATTGAAACTGTAATAAAAAAATTTCCAGCAAACCAAAGCCCAGGTCCAGACGGCTTCACAGCTGAGTTCTACCAAAAATTTAGAGAAGAGCTAACACCTATCCTGCTCAAACTCTTCCAGAAAATTGCAGAGGAAGGTAAACTTCCAAACTCATTCTATGAGGCCACCATCACCCTAATACCAAAACCTGACAAAGATCCTACAGAAAAAGAAAACTACAGGCCAATATCATTGATGAACATAGATGCAAAAATCCTTAACAAAATTCTAGCAATCAGAATCCAACAACACATTAAAAAGATCGTACACCATGACCAAGTGGGCTTTATCCCAGGGATGCAAGGATTCTTCAATATCCACAAATCAATCAATGTAACACACCACATTAACAAATTGAAAAATAAAAACCATATGATTATCTCAATAGATGCAAAGAAAGCCTTTGACAAAATTCAACATCCATTTATGATAAGAACTCTCCAGAAAGCAGGAATAGAAGGAACATACCTCAACATAATAAAAGCTATATATGACAAACCCACAGCAAACATTATCCTCAATGGTGAAAAATTGAAAGCATTTCCTCTAAAGTCAGGAACAAGACAAGGGTGCCCACTTTCACCATTACAATTCAACATAGTTTTGGAAGTTTTGGCCACAGCAATCAGAGCAGAAAAAGAAACAAAAGGAATCCAAATTGGAAAAGAAGAAGTAAAACTCTCACTATTTGCAGATGACATGATCCTCTACATAGAAAACCCTAAAGACTCCACCAGAAAATTACTAGAAATAATCAATGACTATAGTAAAGTTGCAGGATATAAAATCAACACACAGAAATCCCTTGCATTCCTATATACTAATAATAAGAAAACTGAAAGAGAAATTAAGGAAACAATTCCATTCACCATTGCAACGGAAAGAATAAAATACTTAGGAATATATCTACCTAAAGAAACTAAAGACCTATATATAGAAAACTATAAACACTGGTGAAAGAAATCAAAGAGGACACTAATAGATGGAGAAATATACCATGTTCATGGATTGGAAGAATCAATGTAGTGAAAATGAGTATACTACCCAAAGCAATTTATAGATTCAATGCAATCCCTATCAAGCTACCAACAGTATTCTTCACAGAGCTAGAACAAATAATTTCACAATTTGTATGGAAATACAAAAAACCTCGAATAGCCAAAGCTATCTTGAGAAAGAAGAATGGAACTGGAGGAATCAACCTACCTGACTTCAGGCTCTATTACAAAGCCACACTTATCAAGACAGTATGGTACTGGCACAAAGACAGAAATATTGATCAATGGAACAAAATAGAAAGCCCAGAGATAAATCCATGCACATATGGACACCTTATCTTTGACAAAGGAGGCAAGAATATACAATGGATTAAAGACAATCTCTTTAACAAGTGGTGCTGGGAAAACTGGTCAACCACTTGTAAAAGAATGAAACTAGAACACTTTCTAACACCATACACAAAAATAAACTCAAAATGGATTAAAGATCTAAACGTTAAGACCAGAAACTATAAAACTCCTAGAGGAGAACATAGGCAAAACACTCTCGGACATACATCACAGCAGGATCCTTTATGACCCACCTCCCAGAATATTGGAAATAAAAGCAAAAATAAACAATTGGGACCTAATTAATCTTAAAAGCTTCTGCACAACAAAGGAAACTATTAGCAAGGTGAAAAGACAGCCTTCAGAATGGGAGAAAATAATAACAAATGAAGCAACTGACAAACAACTAATCTCAAAAATATACAAGCAACTCCTACAGCTCAACTCCAGAAAAATAAATGACCCAATCAAAAAATGGGCCAAAGAACTAAATAGACATTTCTCCAAAGAAGGCATACAGATGGCTAACAAACACATGAAAAGATGCTCAACATCACTCATTATCAGAGAAATGCAAATCAAAACCACTATGAGGTACCATTTCACACCAGTCAGAATGGCTGCGATCCAAAAGTCTACAAGCAATAAATGCTGGAGAGGGTGTGGAGAAAAGGGAACTCTCTTACACTGTTGGTGGGAATGCAAACTAGTACAGCCACTATGGAGAACAGTGTGGAGATTCCTTAAAAAACTGGAAATAGAACTGCCTTATGATCCAGCCATCCCACTGCTGGGCATACACACTGAGGAAACCAGAAGGGAAAGAGACACGTGTACCCCAATGTTCATCGCAGCACTGTTTATAATAGCCAGGACATGGAAGCAACCTAGATGCCCATCAGCAGATGAATGGATAAGCAAGCTGTGGTACATATACACAATGGAGTATTACTCAGCCATTAAAAAGAATACATTTGAATCAGTTCTAATGAGATGGATGAAACTGGAACCTATTATACAGAATGAAGTAAGCCAGAAAGAAAAACACCAATACAGTATACTAACGCATATATATGGAATTTAGAAAGATGGTAACGATAACCCTGTGTACGAGACAGCAAAAGAGACCCTGATGTATAAATCAGTCTTACGGACTCTTTGGGAGAGGGAGAGGGTGGGGAGATTTGGGAGAATGGCATTGAAACGTGTAATATCATGTATGAAACGAGTCGCCAGTCCAGGTTCGATGCACGATACTGGATGCTTGGGGCTGGTGCACTGGGACGACCCAGAGGGAGGGTATGGGGAGGGAGGAGGGAGGAGCGTTCAGAATGGGGAACACAGGTATACCTGTGGCAGATTCATTTCGATATCTGGCAAAACTAATACAATATTGTAAAGTTTAAAAATAAAATAAAATTTAAAAAAAAATTTTAAAAAAATGTTATTTGCTTCCTTTTACATCCCCTATCAACCTGACACAATACTCAGCATGGTATAAAAATATGAAACATACATAACTAGCACAATTAGTTCAGTGCAGTTCCTTCGCTCAGTTGTGTCCGACTCTGCGACCCCATGAATCACAGCACACCAGGCCTCCCTGTCCATCACCAGCTTCTGGAGTTTACCCAAACCCATATCCATTGAGTTGGTGATGACATCCAGCCATCTCATCCTCTGTCATCCCCTTCTCCTCTTGCCCCCAATCCCTCCTGGCATCAGGGTCTTTTCCAATGAGTCAGCATTTTGCATCAGGTGGCCAAATTATTAGAGTTTCAGCATCAACATCAGTCCTTCCAATGAACACCTAGGACTGATCTCCTTTAGGATGGACTGGTTGGATCTCCTTGCAGTCCAAGGGACTCTCAAGAGTCTTCTCCAACACCACAGTTTAAAAGCATCAATTTTTCGGCACTCAGCTTTCTTTATAGTCCAACTCTCACATCCATACACGATTACTGGAAAAACTATAGCCTTGACTAGACAGACCTTTGTGGACAAAGTAATGTCTCTGCTTCTTAATATGCTGTCTAAGTTGGTCATAAGTTTCCTTCCAAGGAGTAAGCGTCTTTTAATTTCATGGCTGCAATCACCATCTGCAGTGATTTTGGAACCTGGAAAATAAAATCAGCCACTGTTTCCACTCTTTCCCCATCTATTTGCCATGAAGTGATGGGACCAGATTTCATGATTTTAGTTTTCTGAATGTTGAGCTTTAAGTGAACTTTTTCACTCTCCTCTTTCACTTTCATCAACAGGCTCTTTAGTTCTTCTTCACTTTCTGTCATAAGGGTGGTGTCATCTGCATATCTGAGGTTATTGATATTTCTCCTAGTAGTCTTGATTCTAGCTTGTGCTTCCTCCAGCCCAGTGTTTTTCATGATGTACTCTGCATATAAGTTAAATAAACAGAGTGACAATATACAGCCTTGATGTACTACTCCTTTTCCTATTTGGAACCAGTCTGTTGTTCCATGTCTAGTTCTAACTGTTGCTTCATGGCCTGCATACAGGTTTCTCAGGAGGCAGGTCAGGCGGTCTGGTATTCCCATCTCTTTTAGAACTTTCCACAGTTTATTGTGATCCACACAGTCAAAAGGCTTTGGCATAGTCAATAAAGCAGAAATAGATGTTTTTCTGGAACTCTCTTGCTTTTTCCATGATCCAGTGGATGTTGGTAATTTGATCTCTGGTTCCTCTGCCTTTTCTAAAACCAGCTTGTACATCAGGAAGTTTATGGTTCACGTATTGCTGAAGCCTGGCTTGGAGAATTTTGAGCATTACTTTACTAGTATCGGAGATAAGTGCAATTATGCGGTAGTTTGAGCATTCTTTGGCATTGCCTTTCTTTGGGATTGGAATGAAAACTGACCTTTTCCAGTCCTGTGGCCACTGCTGAGTTTTCCAAATTTGCTGACATACTGAGTGCAGCACTTTCACAGCATCATCTTTTAGGATTTGAAATAGCTCAACTGGAATTCCCTCACCTCCACTAGCTTTGTTCATAGTGATGCTTCCTAAGGCCCACTTGACTTCACATTCCAGGATGTCTGGCTCTGGGTGAGTGTGAGTGATTACACCATCGTGATTATCTGGGTCATGAAGATCTATTTTGTACAGTTCTTCTGTGTATTCTTGCCACCTCTTCTTATTATTTTTTGCTTCTGTTAGGTCCCTACCATTTCTTTCCATTATTGAGCCCATCTTTGCATGAAATGTTCCCTTCGGTATCTCTAATTTTCTTGAAGAGATGTCTAGTCTTTCCCATTCTATTGTTTTCTTCTATTTCTTTGCATTGATTGCTGAAGAAGGCTTTCTTATCTCTCCTTGCTGTTCTTTGGAACTCTGCATTCAAGTGGGTATATCTTTCCTTTTCTTCTGTGCTTTTTGCTTCTCTTCTTTTCACAGCTATTTGTAAAGCCTCCTCAGACAGCCATTGTACTTTTTTGCATTTCTTTTCTTTGTGGATGGTCTTGATTCCTAGCTCATAAATTTCTCTAAATCAGATCATATTTAGTCAACTCCCTGGCAATATAACCAGGCTTGTCCATTTCGTGCATCCCAGGCTCAGGATAGAGCTCAGGACTCACTGGTTTGATGGTCAATAAGTTACTGTAGTTAATCTTCATTTAATGAATCATCAGCAAGGAAGATACACAGATGACAGATGTTTAATGTTCAGAAATCTCTTGCCCAATCTGTTTCTCTTCCTTCTGTCTTCCTAATTATTGATTTAACATATGAGCCCCTCCTCCCAGTTCTTTAGCCAGCACCCTTGGGAGTTCAGCCTTTTGACGATGTTCTCATTAGAGTCAATAATTCACCATGGCATATTATATAGTGCCCTGAATATCTATAAAACTGTTCTTTGATGTTACATCCTGGGGTGCTCAAATAATTAATTTGACTAGCTATAAAGAACAATACCTTCTATTGTGAGTGGTGTTAATGTGTTATTCACAGAGGCACATGTATAGACGTGGCTGGGAGACAGGCTCTGGGGAGATTTTCTCGAGAGGATTTCAAAATTGGAGTCAGGTCGTTCTGTTCTTGGACCTATATGGAGAAATAAAATTAAGTGTAATTATGATTTGAAATAGTCAATTATGAATAAATCCAAATTCTTTCTTTGGGCGTTTCTTTTTCTAATTTTTAAAAGTAAAAGAACTATTAGAATTGATTTGTTTGGTGTCATTAAAAATACTTGCTTGAACTAAAGCATTCCAAAATCATAATATCAGAGTTCTGTTTCTCACGTTGATTTGGAATTGTTCCAGTTTTAAAATAGTTATTTGTAGAAAAGTTAAAGACTTTTAATTAATTCATATTAATGACTATTCATGACCCAATTTGGCTAGATAGAAAGGTAATAACAATAGCCACATTAACATTTTAATTATTGCTAAGTAGAAGTACAGACTGGTTTGAAGAAAGTGAAAGTGTTAGTTGCTCAATTGTGTCCAACTCTTTAAGACAGACTGGAATTCTCCAGGCAAGAATACTGGAGTGGGTTGCCATTTCCTTCTCCAGGGGATCTTCTCTAACCAGGGATTGAACCCAGGTCTTTTACATTACGGGCAGAATCTTTACTGTTTGAGCCAGCAGGGAAGCCCTGCTGAAGAGTGGTTTCAGTTCAGTCCAGTTCAGTTCAGTCGCTCAGTCGTGTCCGACTCTTCGCAACCCCATAAATCACAGCATGCCAGGCCTCCCTGTCCATCACCAACTTCCAGAGTTCACTCAAACTCATGTCCATTGAGTCGGTGATGCCATCCAACCATCTCATTCTCTGTCGTCCCCTTCTCCTCCTTCCCCCAGTCCCTCCCAGCATCAGAGTCTTTTCCAATGAGTCAGCTCTTCGCATGAGGTGGCCAAAGTATTGGAGTTTCAGCTTTAGCATCATTCCTTCCAATGAACACCCAGAACTGATCTCCTTTAGGATGGACTGGTTGGATCTCCTTGCAGTCCAAGGGACTCTCAAGAGTCTTCTCCAACACCACAGTTCAAAAGCATCAATTCTTCGGTGCTCAGCTTTCTTCACAGTCCAACTCTCATCCATACATGATTACTGGAAAAACCATAGCCTTGAGTAGACGGACCTTTGCTGGCAAAGTAATGTCTCTGCTTTTTAATATGCTATCTAGGTTGATCGTAACTTTCCTTCCAAGGAGTAAGCATCTTTTAATTTCATGGCTGCGTGGTTTAGTTTGTAGCAAATCAGGATTAATTTAGATAAATTTTAAAAGTACCCTTTAAACTCCTGTGGAATAATTAAAGAGTCAGGGATCCCAGATTAAAATTCCATCTCCTTCCCTATCCAGGAAGCTTTGAGTAAGTCACTTCCCGTAACCTAGCCTCAGTTTCCTAAGGTCCATGAAATAGAGATTTCTTCCTCCAACTCTGTTCTATATTTCTACTTATGATCATCACTTAGACCTCCAGTGAATGAATCACTTACTCAATTGGAACAGAAAAATTGAGTAGCCATTATTTTTTTTTCCTGAGTAAATCCTTCTGGCTAGAGATATTTATGAAGCCAAGAGACAAATGAGTTATTGTCAAAATATTTATATTTCCTTGCATGTGACAGTTCCCAGGCTGAAATTTTTGCTTTAGAGGAAACTGATTTAGGAAACCCAAGTCAGAATGTAGATCTATTTATTTCTAGGTCATAGTGTGAAAACTTCTGCTGGAAAGATGGGAAGAGTTCTTTTATATTTTTTTCCAACTTTATAGAAATATTATGGACACATGACATTGTTTAAATTTAAAGTGTATGACCTGTTGGTTTGATACACTTAAATATTGCAAAATGAGGACCACCATAGTGTTAGCTAACACTTCCATCACCTCACGTAATTATCACTTCTTTTCTGTGGTGAGAACATTTAAGATCTGCTTTCTTAGCAACTTTCCTATGTATAATAAAATATTATTAATTATAATGGCCATGCTCTTCATTAGAGTGTATTCATCTTTTAACTTGAAGTTTGTACCCTTTGACTAGCATCTCCCATTTCACCCCACCCCAACACTTGGCTGCCACTTTTCTGCTCTCTATTTCTATGAGTTTGCCTTTTTTAGATTTCACATAGAAGTGACATCATATAGTATTTGTCTTTCTCTGCCTGACTTATTTCACTTAGCATGGTGCCCTCAAGGCCCATCTATGTTCTTGCAAATAGATGGATTGATTTCCCTCTTTCTCATGACTGAATAGTATTCCATTGTGTATATACACCAGGTCTTTATTCATTCACCCATTGATGGAGACATAGGTTGTTTGCATACCTTGGCTATAGTGAATAAGTGGGACTGCAGATGTATTTTTGAGATCCTGTATTCATTTCCTTTGGATATATACCCAGAAGGATATATACCATATCAATGGTAGTTGATCATATGGTAGTTCTCTTTTTAACCTTGAAGAATCTCCAAGCTGCTCTTCATATTGGTTATGCCAACTTACATCTCCTCCAACAGTGCCCAGAGCAGTTAAGTCAAAGAACAGACCTGAAATCACAGTAGCCACAGGCATTAACCACACATAATAGCAAGGCAGGCAGTAAGCTTTTGGACACAAGATGTTGCTCCAGAGATTAGAGGCATCAAAGTACACAATACCTAACCACCTGAGGACATTTCTTCCTGGTAACTCACTAACCACCTGAGGACATTTCTTCCTGGTAACTCAAACCATACCCCTTTTCCCCATCCTTGGATGCCATTTTGAATGAAAGCAAAGGACTATAAGGATGAAAAATCTAGGACTAAGTTGTCTTTTCTGGTGAAGCCAAGCACAACTTAAACCAGATTGGGCACTTATATTTCTTTCCTGTCACCCATGCAGATGGCAAAGACAGAACATTTATTCATAGGCAAAATAAAAGAGGTTGCATTTCTAAATTTTTTATACATCCAATCGTATTGAATTTGCGTCCTTACTGTGGCACAATAGATTATATAATCGCTATGTTTTATAGACTGAAACAGTCCTCCAAATTTAACATTGGAATCTTAAGCGAAGAAAGACAGTGTTTCTCACATATTTTATCAGATTTGTCACTAAAAGTCCTTTGTCTGCAGGCATATCAATCTGGAGACTACTCCTAAGAACCCAATTGGTAGAACTTTTTGGAGTTAATAAAATTGTGTTCCCACTGGTTGCCATTGCTGTTTTGTGCACAATTCCCCACTGAGTATTTGATGAATTTCTACTCCTTGGGGGCCCCAGTTTTTTGTGAGTATGCTGAGGATCCATCCGTCTTGTCACAGGGAGGAAGATGATTTCCTCTGATAACATTCCCCTGGCACCTGAGGAGCTTATCACAGCCCTTTGTTTGGCTGTCTGTGTTATGTTGGCATGGGTCCAGAACACTGGAAAAGAAAAGGTTGTGCTTTTACAGGGAACATTTTATTCCCTCTTGGGAAAAAGGAACATGACTCAATGTCAGGAAAGGAAATTCTTCCTACAGATAAAGAGAATGAACATCTGCCTTCTTCTTTTAATAGTTAAAACACATTTAATGGTCCTTTTGTATTTTGTTTTCTTGAGGAGCTCAAACTATTTTAAAAAAAGGGATTTCTTGAAATCAGACCTGCCCCAGTCTTTTTTAAAGCGGGACTGATTTTTCTCCCAGAAGAACTGGGTGGTGGGGAGGGCCAAAATGGTGAGGTCCCGTTGAGTGTTGATTGGTGGGAGGAAGATTTCTGAAATAAGGATCCTGAGTTTGGGTGCATGCTGAACTTTCTCCCTGTTAAGAAGCTGAAAGGGGAGTGACAGTTATTAAAGACTGATCAGTTTGGACATCTGAACTTATTAATAGGTCTCAATGTATGGGATGGGAAACTTGTTATTAAATAGTCAGGAAAACCACATTCTGATATGGAAGGTGATGGTATGGTACTGCGAAGGATTGGGAAAAATCCAATGTTGAGTTTCCCTTTGTCTTATGTTGTCATTTTTCATCTGAAAATCATCATTCCTTAATAGAACTGTAAGTCTAGAGGGTGGGGAATGTGTTTTATTTAAAAAAAAGTTAAAAAAAAACTCCCGAGAGTACCTAGCTTAGCTCCAAGTATGTGCTCAATAACATTGTAGATGTTCCATAAATATTTTTTGAATTGACCTGTGTGTTGTCTAAAGGTAGAGACTCATTGACTCCCACTCAGCAGTTCATATGGACTCTAAGGACATCCCTACCCACCAGATAAGGTGCAGTATCATATTTTGCCATAACTTCTCCTCTGTAATGAAAACACGTTTGCCAATGATCAAGGTAGAGAAAAACTTTTTGCTCTATGTTTTCTCCAGACTCTAGTTTATGCTTAAATCCAAAGTGAAGGATGGTTCTTGTTTCAGCGACTTGTCCTCCAAAATTCTTCTCCACATCTACCCTCCTTAGTCATTGAGCTCCCAGTGTTTTTACAGGGCCCATTTGTTGTTCAGTTGCTCTGTCATGTCCGACTCTTTGTGACCCCATGAACTGCAGCATGCCAGCCTTGCGTGTCCTTCACTGTCTCCCAGAGTTTGCTCAAGTTCATGTCCATTGAGTTGGTGATGCTGTCTAACCGTTTCATGCTCTGCTGTCCCCTTCTCCTCACACATATTATAATCTCCAGCTTCCCTTATGATTAGATGTGGCCATATACCTCAGTCCTGGCCAATGGAATGTATATGGAAGTACAACTTTTGGCTGTTGTCTTTAATGGGAGAGGGAAAACCTTTCTGCCTTTCTGTCTTCCTTCTTGCTTCCTGGAATGTGTGTAATAGCTGCTGCTCTACAACTGTCGTAAATCATGATTTTGGGGATAAAAGTCATGCATGCAGAACAAGGTAGGGGAGACTAGACATCTTGACACCATGGAACTTCCATAGCCTCTCTGGATTACCCACCTATGGGCTCCTATATGACAGAGAAACAGCCACATTATTTAACAGTTTTATTTTAGATTTTAATTCTAGTTATAACTTAATTTTAACTAATACTGTCTGCAAAGCTAGCTGCCTTTATTCAGTTATCAGCCACAATTCTACTGTATAAAACAAGACTAACTTGCATTATACAATAGATAAATTTCTATTATAAACCTTTTCCTAGGTAAATTTAAAGATATTTAAAATATAATAATAAGGGTTATAGTTTAAAGAAACCAAATAAATTCTTTCATAAAGGATTTACATGTTTTTGTTCTTGCTGTTGTTACAGAAAGGCTTTTTTTCCCCTTCTGCATCTGTTGAGATGATCATATGGTTTTTATTCTTCAATTTGTTGATGTGGTGTATCACACGGATTGGTTTGTGGATATTGAAAAATCCTTGTATCCCTGGGATAAATCCTACTTGATTGTGGTATATGATTCTTTTTATGTATTGTTGGATTCAGATTGCTGGTATTTTGTTGAGGATTTTTGCATCTATATTCATCAGTGATACTGGCCTGTAATTTTCTTTTTGTGTGTCTGGTTTTGATATCAGGGTGATAGTGGCCTCATAGAATGAATTTGGGAGTTTTCCTTCCTCTGCAATTTTTTGGAGTAGTTTCAGAAGGAGACGCAGAAGGCGATGGCCACCCACTCCAGTACTCTTGCCTGGAAAATCCCATAGGCAGAGGAGCCTGGTAGGCTGCAGTCTATGGGGTGGTAAAGAGTCGGACACGATTGAGTGACTTCACTTTCACTTTTCACTTTCATGCACTGGAGCAGGAAATGGCAACCCACTCCAGTGTTCTTGCCTGGAGAATCCCAGAGACGGAGGAACCTGGTGGGCTGCCGTCTATGGTGTTGCACAGAGTCAGAGACAACTGAAGCGACTTAGCAGCAGCAGCAGCAGCAGGAAGAGGTGTTAACTCTTCTCTGAATGTTTGATAGAATTCACCTGTGAAGCCATTAGATCCTGGACTTTTGTTTGTTGGGAGTTTTAAATCATAGTTTCAATTTCAATTCTGTGACTGGTCTATTCATATTTTCTATTTTTTCTCGGTTCAGTTTGGGAGAGTGTACCCAAGAATTTGTCATTTTTTCTCCCAGATTGTCCAATTTATTGGGATAGAGTTGCTTGTAGTAATCTCTTATGGCTTTTTGTATTTCTATGGTGTCAGTTGTAACTTCTTTTTCATTTCTAAATTTATTGATTTGAGTCCTCTCCCTTTTTTCCTGATGAGTCTGGCTAAAGGTTTATTAATGTTAATCTTCTCAAAGAACCAGCTTCTAGTTTTCTTTTGGAATTTATTGATTTGTTTTATGTTTGCTTGCCTTCCCAATAATTTTAAATCTGATGAATGAGGACTTTCTTTGACTCCCAAAGCCATATACCGATTGAAAATTGGTTTAACATTTTCTATTGTAAGTTTTGGGTTTGCTCTTCCAATGAGGTGTTTATATAGCAATCTATTATATATATGGCTTCCCAGATGGCTCAGTGATAAAAAAAAAAAAAAATCTGCCTGCCAATGCAGGAGACATGGGTTCAATCCTTGGGTCAGAAAGATCCCCTAGAGAAGAAAATGGCAGCATATTCCAGTATTCTTGCCTGGGGAATCCCATGGACAGAGGAGCCTGGCAGGCTACAGTCCATGGGGTGACAAAAGAGGACGGGATGTATCTACTAACCACCACCACCACCAACTACGTATGTACAAGGTTGTTGTAAGTTGCTGGTCTCTTTCCAGCCCAGAGGAGTTCAGCATTTGTAATGGCCCAAGGCCCTCAGCAGTGGTGCCATACATTCCATACACATTCTGTCCTAACACTTTGGGGTGTCCTTACCACCCATTGTCATCGCCATATAACTTAGTGACGTGTTTGTGTGCGCATCTTAACGTCTCCTTCTCCACAAGCTCCTTCATAATCTCAGGGACACTTGTGTGAGTACAGTGACCTTCAGCCTAGAGGGTCCGAGTCTCTGTGCACCCCTGTGCTTCGTCTGTAAATGCGATTTGAGATTCCTACTCACGGTGCTCATAGCACTCACAGTACCTTGCGCAAATCATACACTTAATGACTGCTTGGTTGCTTTCTTGACCTTTGCATCCAGTGTGGTTTCTAGTACTACATGGAGCACACGCAGGCTGAACTTAGCCTCCCTATACCCGTGCACATACCCCACACCTGTTCCCAGATATCTGTTCTCCATCCAGACACGCAAGCTAGAAACCTCAGCTTCAACTTGATTCCTTTTTCTCCCCCACCTGCCTTATCTGATGGGCCACCGAAGTTTGCCAATTTTACCTCTTACCTTTACATTTCTTGAGCATATGTGGTCCAGAAAGGTGGGGTTTCTGGCTTCCGTGTCAAGATCATGTGGGATTTTTAATCCCTTTCAGATGTATTATATCCATTAAGATGAGTAAACAAAATCAAGGAGTCGATTCTTAGTCCTTTTTACATGTATATGTTCCAGGCAAATACTTAACTGTGAATTTTCATTTGAGAGACAACCCCATTTCTTTAATATGCCCAGTCTGATGCTTTTAACAGTTTCTCTTTTTCTGTTCTCAGTAATATAACAGTTTTTTTGGAGGGGTGGAAACTGATCAGAGGATGACAATAGAGAAATTACAATAGAGTTGTACAACACAATTAGCTGGGCTGGAAAAATTCATAAAATAATGTCACAGCTTAATGGAGATTTATACACAATGACCCCAAGTGACCAGCCATGGGAAGAGTTCCAGCACAGCTAATCTTTATTTTTTAAATTTATTTATTTTAATTGGAGGCTAATTACTTTACAATATTGTAGTGGTTTTTGCCATACATTGACATGAATCAGCCATGGGTGTACATGTGTTCCCCATCCTGAACCCCCCCCTCCCATCTCCCTCCCGATCCCATCCCTCAGGGTCATCCCACTGCACCGGCCCTGAGCCCGCTGTCTCATGCATTGAACCTGGACTGGCGATCTGTTTCACATATGATAATATACATGTTTCAATGCTATTCTTTCAAATGATCCCACCCTTGCCTTCTCCCAGAGTCCAAAATACTGTTCTATACATCTGTGTCTCTTTTGCTATATCACATATAAGGTCATCGTTACCATCATTCTAAATTCCATATATATATATGTTAGTATACTGTACTGGTGTTTTTCTTTCTGACTTACTTCACTCTGTATAATAGGCTCCAGTTTCATCCACCTCATTAAAACTGATTCAAATGCATTCTTTTTAATGGCTGAGTAATATTCCATTGTGTATATGTACCACAGCTTTCTTTATCCATTCGTCTGCTGATGGACATCTAGGTTGCTTCCATGTCCTGGTTGTTGTAAACAGCAGCACAGCTAATCTTGATGGCATATGACCCCCAAATGAAGGAGAGAGCTAATCTACTCAACTAGCATTTATACCAAATCTCATTAACAGAATCAGCACAGCTGACACTGACTTGAAGTCCCCCACTGCCAATGATCTCATTTAGATGAAATAGCTTGGCACCGTTAGGTCACTGAACATCCAAAACATCTTAACAACGTTTCATTTTAAACATAGTTTATAGTTTATTAATTCTGTAATGATTGGTTATATAGATCAGAATATTGGTGAAAGTCACTCAGTCGTGTCCGACTCTTTGCAACCCCAAGGACTATACAGTCCATGGAATTCTCCAGGCACAGTACTGGAGTGGGTAGCCGTTCCCTTCTCCAGGGGGTCTTCCCAACTCAGGGATTGAACCCAGGACTCCTGCAGATGGGTTGCAGATGGCTTCTTTACTAGTTGAGCCACTAGCGAAGCCCCAGAATATTGGTAGTTCTGGCTTTTAAATACCAAGAACTTCAATTAGAAGAGGATCTTTGGTAAGCTTTCCATTTGGTCTCTTGTCTTAAGAGACTTAGGACTTCTTAAACTTCTTAAATAGTCTATTCTCCACATTCTACAGAGATAGAGTAAAATAAAGGCTGAAATGAAGACAAACCATCCTCTAGAGTGAAACTGATTTTTGTGCTTCCATGTGTTAGGTTGATCTAGATGAATTTACTTTTTTTTGCCTGGAAAATTCCATGGACAGAGCAGCCTGGCAGGCTACAGTCTGTGGGGTCTCAAAGAGTCAGACACAGCTGAGCACGTATGAACACTCATACATAGGTAAAAACAATTTGAATATCAGCAGTTTTATCTGGTTCAACCTCACAGTACTGAAATCATTGCAGGAAAACAGCAGTCTACACTTTTCTTAGCTCTTCCTCAGCTTCCTGTGGCAGCCCCTTCTGTTGTCTTGGAATTCGTTCATTCAGGAAGTTCTTACTATTGACCTAAATCCCTCTTGAATTAATTAAAGCTATTTTACTTCTTCTTTCCATAAAGCGCATTGAAAAGGACAGCTTGTCATTGCTTATTTGAGCCCCCTTCATCATTTTAAAGACTGTAATGAAATGTCCAGTCAGTCCCCTTTCTCCAACTTAAATAAAGTTCCTCTAGCTGTCCCTCAAGGACCTATTTCCCTTCAATTTTTAAATACTATTAGCAAGAAGAGACCACGTACGTGAACTCTTAATCTCTTTAGGATTCAGCTTCTTTGTTTGCAAAATGAGGATATGAAATAAAATCCAATGTTTTTCCAACTACTCTGAGGACCTTTCTTAGGGGATCTTGGGAAGAGGTATGGTTTAGTGTGTGTGTGTGTTGTGAGAGAAAAAAGAAGGCCCAGCTCTGCTATGCTCTATTTGTACTTCAAAAAATACTTAAAATTTGTTTTAAAGTTCCACATGGTCAAGTCTCCTTCTTCTCATCCCTTTCCCTTCCTACTCACCTTCACTGGAACATGCACACACACACACACACACACAGTCTCATAAAAGAAAATACAAACCAACCTGTTAAAAATAGCATTTAAAATCCTAAATAAATTATTAGGCAAAATCTGGGGGCATATTTAAATAATAACACACTATGATCAATTTAAATATAAAATCCACCTAATTATAATTCATTAATATAGTATAATGTTTATTGATGAAAGGGGAAACTCATAATAATGTCCAAAGATGCTGAAAGTGAATTTCATAATTTTAATATTAATTGTAGATTTTTTAAAGCTCTTAATTAAATAAGACTAGATGGACATTTCCTCAACCTGATGTATATTTATATATTTCAACCAAGAAGCCTGCCAGTGACTAATGAGGAATCACCAGAAGCAGTCCTACTAAAATTAGGAATAAGACAAAAATGCCCAATTTTACTATACTGTGCTTCAACATAGATCTGGAGGTACTGGTCAACAATTCTGATAAGAATATAATCAGGAGGCTTGAGAAGATACAGATATTGAAGCAGAATAGAGAATATGGAAGCATCCATATATACATAAATCTGAAAAATAACAGAATGATATTGCATATCAGCAGATAAAGAATGGATTCAGTAAGTGGTACCAGATGGAGTTGCCAGATAAAATACAAGATGCTTTGTTAAATTTGATTTTCAGAAAAACAACAAATACTTATTTAGTGTACATGTGTCTAAAATATTTCACAAGACATAATTACACTCAAGCGTCATTCATTTTTGTCTGAAATTCAGTTAGAACTAGGTGTCCTACGTTTTTGTTTGCTAAACTTTGGCAACTCTAGTGCCAGGACAATATGTTATTCACATGGACGGAAGTAAAGATGGTTTCCTAGCTCATTTTCTGCACAAAAGTCAATTCTAAACAGATCAAGTTCTTAAAAGTAAAAGGCAAAATCTTAAAATATAAGGGAAAGATTTCATGACCTCAGAATAGGAAAGAATTTTCTAAATAAGCCTCACAATTGTAAGCCATATTTTGGAGGAAAAGATTTGTAATAAGTAAAAATAAATACGACCATCTGAAAATGAAACACTCCTTTTCCTAAAAAGAAAAACACTATTAAGAGATTCAAAAGACAGGCTAGTAACTAAAAGGTGTTTTTTTTTTTTTTTTTTTAATAACACTTATAACCAAAAAGGTCTTGTAGGTCTTCATAGAACCGTTCAGCTTCTTCAGTGTTACTGGTTGGGGCATAGGCTTGGATTACTGTGATATTGAATGGTTTGCCTTGGAAACAAACAGAGATCTTTCTGTCGTTTTTGAGATTGCATCCAAGTACTGCATCTCGGACTCTTTTGTTGATCATGATGGCTATTCCATTTCTTCTAAGGGATTCCTGCCCACAGTAGTAGATATAATGGTCATCTGAGTTAAATTCACCCATTCCAGTCCATTTTAGTTCGCTGATTCCTAGAATGTCGACATTCACTCTTGCCATCTCCTGTTTGACCACTTCCAATTTGCCTTGATTCATGGACCTAACATTCGAGGTTCCTATGCAATATTGCTCTTTACAGCATCGGACCTTGCTTCTATCACCAGTCACATCCACAGCTGGGTATTGTTTTTGCTTTGGCTCCATCCCTTCATTCTTTCTGGAGTTATTTCTCCACTGATCTGTAGCATATTGGGCACCTACTGACCTGAGGAGTTCCTCTAAAATTCTCCAAGCCAGGCTTCAGCAATACATGAACCATGAACTTCCAGATGTTCAAGCTGGTTTTAGAAAAGGCAGAGGAACCCGAGATCAAATTGCCAACATCTGCTGGATCATCAAAAAAGCAAGAGAGTTTCAGAAAAACACCTATTTCTGCTTGATTGACTAAGCCAAAGCCTTTGACTGTGTGGATCATAATAAACTGTGGAAAATTCTGAAAGAGATGGGAATACCGGATCACCTGACCTGCCTCTTGAGAAACCTATATGCAGGTCAGGAAGCAACAGTTAGAACTGGACATGGAATAACAGACTGGTTCCAAATAGGAAAAGAGTACATTAAGGCTGTATATTGTCACCCTGCTTATCTAACTTATATGCAGAGTACATCATGAGAAACGCTGGGCTGGAAGAAGCATAAGCTGGAATCAAGATTACCAGGAGAAATATCAATAACCTCAGATATGCAGATGACACCATCCTTATGGCAGAAAGTGAAGAGGAACTAAAAAGCCTCTTGATGAAAGTGAAAGAGGATAGTGAAAAAGTTGTCTTAAAACTCAACATTCAGAAAACTAAGATCATGGCATCTGGTCCCATCACTTCATGGCAGATAGATGGGGAAACAGTGGAAAGTGTCAGACTTTATTTTTTGGGCTCCAAAATCACTGCAGACGGTGATTGCAGCCATGAAATTAAAAGATGCTTGCTCCTTGGAAGGAAAGTTATAACCAACCTAGATAGCATATTAAAAAGCAGAGATATTACTTTGCCGACAAAGGTCCGTCTAGTCAAGGCTATGGTTTTTCCAGTGGTCATGTATGAATGTGAAAGTTGGACTGTGAAGAAAGCTGAGCACCAAAGAATTGATGCTTTTGAACTGTGGTGTTGGAGAAGACTCTTGAGAGTCCCTTGGACTGCAAGGAGATCCAACCAGTCCATTCTAAAGTAGTTCAGCCCTGGGTGTTCATTGGAAGGACTGATGCTGAGGCTGAAACTCCAATACTTTGGCCACCTCATGCGAAGAGTTGACTCATTGGAAAAGACCCTGATGCTGGGAGGGATTGGGGGCAGGAGGAAAAGGGGATGACAGAGGATGAGATGACTGGATGGCATCACTGACTCGATGCACATGAGTTTGGGTGAACTCCGGGAGTTGGTGATGGACAGGGAGGCCTGGCGTGCTGCGTTTCATGTGGTCACAAAGAGTCGGACACGAGTGAGCGACTGAACTGAAATGATAACCAAAAAGAATTAATGTTCAAGGTGTATGAAGAATTTCTACAAATCTGAAAGGTTTCAATGATAAAAAGACAACACTAAAAAGTAAAAATGGCAGAAGGCATGAAGAAGTTGTTTTTAAGAAAGAGAAGCACAAAATGACAGTAACTGTGAAGATATGTGCAACAATATTAATATTCAGAACAAAGTTTATCAGAGGTGCCGTTCACTTTATCAGATGACACTGCAATGTTTTGACAAGGATGTAGAGTGAAGGGAACATACATTTCTGATGGCTGTGTGAATTAGTGCCATCACTTCAGAAAAGGTTAATGCTGTCTGGACAAGCTGAATATGCACCTAGATTCTGCTTAAAGCAATCCTGCCCCCCACCCCCACCCCCACCATGTTCATGTATCCCAAAGAAATTCTTAAGTATACTCATTAGGATATATATGCAAGAATGCTCAAGGAAGCCTTATTTGTAATAGGAAAAAGAAAAAGAAAATAAATCCAAGTGTCCATGAATAGTGGAAAGAATACATAATTTATGGTGTCTTGTTACAAAAGAATACTATATAGCAGTGAAAAGAGTCAGCATAAACTCTTTCTATTCTCTAAGACATGGATAAATCTCAAAAGCATAATGTAAACCACAAGGGAATTATTATTACTACAAATTCAAGGCTGTGGTTACTTTTAGGAAAGACAGAGAACTTCAAAGGAACTGATATTTTATTCATTTGGAGAATAAGTGGGTATTTTATTTGAGAATTATTACTATTCTTTACACTGTACTATGTATAATACTCTTTTGTATGTGTAATACATTTTTAAGTAAACTAAAAGAAAAGGGTCAAGTCAATTTCATTTTCTAGAGAGTATGACAATATTCTTAGAAGATTCCAGAGAATTTTGAGAAAGGAAGAGTTCAATGAGGTTGGATAAAAATAAACATGCAGAAAGTCAGTTATTTTTACCTGTAACTCATTTAGAAAATATAACCTTAAAATATTCCCCATAGTCATAAAATCCTTAATTTTCCTAACAATGTATCTGATAAGGAAAATATAGCACTTATATGAAGAAAACTGTAAGGGTTGGCTGAAGGGTGTAAAGTTCTGAATGTATATAAAGAAATACTGTTGACATCTACTGAAAGTCCTCTCTGCACACTTTCCCCATGTCTGTACTTCAAGCCTAATGGAGAGGATTGTCCATCCAGTTAGTGTGGATCAGATATTGTGTCACTTTCAACAGTAACTAAAAGGTTAGGTCCCTTTTTTCTGGTTATGGACCTTTGAAAGAACCAGAAACTTGATTTTTGTCTGTATTTGAGCTGAGAACATGAAGTGGCCCCAATTCTTTTCCTTTTTCTTCTTCTTTTTTTTTTTTTTAATCAAGCTGACCATTCTCTTTCCTTCCCTGGACTCTTCCTTTCCCACTGTAGTTGTCTTTATTTTACATACTACTTTTAACAATGGGACAAATGTATTTTCTCTGGACCCTCTTTCTTTAATGCTGATGAGTTTGGCATTTCATCCCATGCAGTGCCAAGTTTTGGCACCTGCTGTTTGTTATTTGGTGGTGGTGGAGCTGGAGGCAGGTCATGGGATAAGGATGAAGGGGACTGGTGGCATGGCAGACACATAATGGATTCTTCTGTGCCGCTGGGCCAGCTACACTGATATAGCTTAAAAAAGGAGATCCTGGCTTGGTCCAAATTATCTTATCAGAGGTCTCAAAATGGTGTGGGTCCAAAGCTAATATTGTAGTATTCAGTAATATTACTACAAGTAATATTGTAGTATTCAGCTAATAATTAAGCATTGTTTATCCTTACTTTGTCTTCTTTGGGAACTTAAAGAAACAAGGGTTAACTGTGCCGAAGTAGAATTTATTATTGTTATTATTCTCTTCCACCAATATACTGCTACTGCTAAGTTGCTTCAGTCGTGTCTGACTCTGTGTGACCCCACAGATGGCAGCCCACCAGGCTCCCCCTTCCCTGGGATTCTCCAGGCAAGAACACTGGAGTGGGTTGCCATTTCCTTCTCCAATGCATGAAAGTGAAAAGTGAAAGTGAAGTCGCTCAGTCGTGTCCGACTCTTCGTGACCCCATGGACTGCAGCCTACCAGGCTCCTCCACCCATGGGACTTTCCAGGCAAGAGTACTGGAGTGGGGTGCCAATATAGTACATCATTTTCTAATAATATTATGTTCCTGAGTAGGAAGATGCAGAACTGTAAAGATGCTCCCCTAACTAAACTATAAATTGAATGAAATTTCAGTAAGTACACTGACCAGTTATTTATTTTAATCTTGAAAATTTGATCAAATTTTTTATATAGAAAAAGATGCAAAAGAATGTTCAGAAACTGTAGGAAAAACAGTAATCGTAGTATAGTAATTGCATTACAAGTTATCAGCACAAACTCTTTATTGTTGTTCGGTCTCTAAGTCATGTCCAACTCTTTGCAACCCCACGCACTATAGCATGACAGCCTCATCTGTCCTTCACTATTTCCTGGAATTGGCTCAAATTCATGTCCTTTATGTCAGTGATGCTTTCTAACCATCTCATCATGTGCCACCCCTTCCTCCTTTTGCTTTCAACTTTTCGTAGCATCAGGGTCTTTTCCAGTGAGTCCACTCTTTGCATCAAGTGGCCAAAGTATTGGAGCTTCAGTTTCAGCATCAGTCCTTCCAATGACTATTCAGGGTTGATTTCCTTTAGGATTGACTGGTTTGATCTTCTTGCTGTCCAAGGGACTCTTAAGAGTCTTATCTAGCACTACAATTTGAAAGCATCAATTCAGCACTCAGCCTTCTTTATGGTCCAACTCTCACATCCGTACATGACTACTGGAAAAACCATGGTTTTGACTATATGGACCTTTGTCAGCAAAACGATGTCTGTGCTTTTTAATATGCTGTCTAGCTTTGTTATAGCTTTTCTTCCAAGGAGCAAGCGTCTTTTAATTTCATGGCTGCAGTCACTGTCTGAAGTGATTTATGGATCCAAAGAAAATAAAACCTATCACTGCTTCCACTTTTTCCCCTCTATTTCCTGTAAAGTGATGGGACCAGATACCGTGATCTTAGTTTTTTGAATACTGAATTTCAAGCCAGCTTTTTCACTCTCCTCTTTCACTCTCATCAAGAGGCTCTTTAGTTCCTCTTCACTTTCTGCTGTTAGACTGGTATCATCTGCATATTTCAGGTTGTTGATATTTCTCCCAGCAGTCTTGATTCCAGCTTGTGATTCATCCAGCCTGGCATTTCGCATGATGTACTCTGTATATAGGGCTTCTCTGGTGGCTCAGACAGTAAAGAATCTGCCTGCAGTGTGGGAGACCCGGGCTTGATTCCTGGATCAGGAAAATCCCCTGGAGAAGGAAATTGTAACCCACTCCAGTATTCTTGCCTGGAGAATTCAAAGGATAGAGGAGTCTGGTGGGCTACAGTACTCTGCATATAAGTTAAATAAGCAGGATGACAATATATCTTGCTGTACCCCTTTCCCGGTTTGGAACTAGTCAGTTCCATGTTCGGTTCTAACTGTTGCTTCTTGACCCAAGTACAGGTTTCTCAGGTGGTCTAGTATAAATCTGTTTAAGAATTTTCCACATTTTTTTATGATCCACACAGTGAAAGGCTTTAGGATAGTCAATGAAGCAGAAGGAGATGTTTTTCTGGAACTCCTTTGCTTTCTCTATGATTCAACAAATGTTGGCAATTTGATTTCTGGTTCCTCTGTCTCTTTGAACCCAACTTGTACATCTAGAAGTTCTTGGTTCAGATATCGCTGAAGTCTAGCTTGAAGAATTTTAAGCATAATCTTGCTGCCATGTGAAATAAGCACAGTTTTACAGTAGTTTGAACATTCTTTGGCATTGTCCTTCTTTGGAATTGGAATGAAAACAGACTTTTCTAGTCCTGTGGCTTCTGCTGAGTTTTCCAAATTTGCTGACATATTGAGTCCAGCACTTTAACAACATTATCTTTTAGAATTTTAAATAGCTCAGTTGGAATTTTGTTACCTCTCCTAGCTTTGTTCATAGTAATCCTCCCTAAGGCCCACTTGACCTCACACTCCAGGATGTGCAGCTCTAAGTGAGTGACCACACCATCATGGTTATCCAGGTCATGAAGAACTGTATTGTTTAGTTCTTTTGTGTATTCTTGCCACCTCTTCTTAATCTCTTCTGCTTCTGTTAGGTCCTTACGGTTTCTGTCCTTCACTGTGCCTATCCTTGCATGAAATGTTTCCTTGATATCACCAATTAGAGATTTCTAGTTTTTTTCATTCTATTGTTTTCCTCTGTTTCTTTGCATTGTTTATTTAAGTAGACCTTCTTATCTCTCCTTGCTATTCTCTGGAACTCCGCATTCAGTTGACTGTATCTTTCCCTTTCTCCCTTGCCTTTAGCTTCTCTTCTTTCCTCAGCTATTTGTAAAGGCTCCTCACACAGCCACTTTGCTTTCTTGCATTTCTTTTTCTTTGGGATGATTTTGGTTACTGCCTCCTTTACAGTGTTATGAACCTCACCCATCCATAGTTGTTCAAGCATTCTATCTACCAGATCTAATTCTTGAATCTATTTGTCACCTCCACTATATAATCATAAGGGATTTGATTTAGGTCATACCTTAATGGCCTAGTGGGTTTCCCTACTTTTTCCAATTTGAGCCTAAATTTTGCCATAAGGAACTCATGATCTGATACTTGAAATCTATAGTAATTAAAACTGGTAATGCCGCAGAACATGTGTGTGGGCTTTTAAAATTAATGAGAAATATAAGTTATAAATATCACTGTTATAACTGAATGACAATTTGGGAAAATATATGTAGATAATGTATCACTATTTTCAAAAATCAATTCCAAGCAGTTTAAGGATTTATTCATATAAACTCCTTAAATTACAGTACTAAAAGAGAGCGTATTTTCCAGTCTTGAAGCAGGCATGATCTTTCATAGCATGTTGCCAAGATCTGAGTGTATAAACGGAAGGATGAATATATTTAACTTAAAACAAATTAAAAGCATCTGAATTGGGTAAAAGAGCATAAATAAATGGGAGAGTCAAGAAATAAAGTGGGAAATGTATTTGTAAAAGGGAGTTAATGCTCATAATATATTAAAGAGATTAAAGCAAAAAAAAAAAAACAATAGAAAAGTGAATAAAGGTATTTTTATACTGGCAATTCACAGAAAAAGAAATTCAAGTGGTCATTAAATACATTAAGGAATTCTCATCTACACTAATAATAAAATATGTACAAAATATACTATTGTGATTCTATCATCTATCTATATATCTATCATCTATCTACTCATATTTATCTAACTCTGTATTTGACTATTTTCTGCTTATCAGATTGGCAAACATTTAGAAAAATTTAGAAGACCAGGGTTGTTGAATGTGGGCAATTCAGCCATTTCATACATGTTACTGGAACTTTCATTTGATACACTATTTTTGGAAGGTAATTTGGTGATTGGTATTGCAGATTTAAAATGTAGAGCCATATACCCTTTGGCTTAGCAATTCTTCCTTTAGAATGTGTCGAGGATACTGTTCATTGCTTTCTCAGTAGCCAGTCTCCATTTCCCTTTTCTTTCCCAAGAGTCTTAAGACTCTGAATTTTCCAACAGGTTAAATTGTTCAGTGAGCTCAGAGATGATAGGCTGTAGCTCCAAGATCCAGGAAATGGATCATGGTGGATTTCAGCTGGTCGTGATGATTCCATTCTTTGCCTGTGACTGGTCTGGGGATGGGTGTGTAGCACTGTTCTGAGCAAAACGTCATTGGTGAAAATCTATGGGGCACTTCCCTTCTAGGAGGAAGTTTTGGTTCCTGAAACCTCCTTCTTGCTGGGATGCTGGGGTGCAGATGTGGTACCTGGAGAACATAAATAATGACCATCAGTTCAGTTCAGTCATTCAGTCATGTTCGACTCTTTGCAATCCCATGGACTGCGGCACACCAGGCTTCCCTGTCCAGCACCAATTCCCAGAGCTTACTCAAACTCATGTCCATAGAGTCTGTGATGCCATCCAACCATCTTATTCTCTGTCATACCCTTCTCCCCCTGCCTTCAACCTTTCCCAGCATCAGGGTCTTTTTCAATGAGTCAGTTCTTTGCATCAGGTGGCCAAAGGATTGGAGTTTCAGCTTCAGCATCAGTCCTTCCAATGAATATTCAGGACTAATTTCCTTTAGGATGGACTGGTTGGATATCCTTGCAGTCCTAGGGACTCTCAAGAGTCTTCTCCAACAGTACAGTTCAAAAGCATATAAAATAATGAACATAATGAAAATAAATAATAGCTGAGGATGTTGGAGTGGAAGGATGCTAGCAATTGCTTACCTTTCAGCATTTTATTATGTAAGGAAATCCATTTTAACAATCATTCTTGGTGTGGTTTTTGTTACTGCCAGCTAAGTGCATTCATAATTTATGCAATCCTACAGAAATACCCAAGTGTCTAAAGATAGATGTGCAGAGATTCACAGATAAGGGTAATTTATAATAGTGAAAATTTTGAAACATTTAAATGTGCCTCAAAAGAGACTAATTAAATAAATGTTAGTATATTAAGTATAGTTAATGTTAGTATATTAAAGATTGAGTTACAGCTATATGTACTAACATGGAACCATTTCTGCAATTTATTATTACAAATTAAAACTAAGCTCTAGAGAACAACACTTAGCATGGTCCCATTTGGGTTATATACACACAGATATGAAGGCTATGATGGAGAATATAAAATGTGATGAGATGGTTTTTGTCATTTCTATCAAAGAAGACACTGAGCAGAATTAAAGTATACTAGAACATATTTGGGTTGTCAGTTATTCACAAGTTTTAAGCATCATCAGAGACCCCTTGTATTATTTTTTCACTGTGGACTCTATGTTTTAAGAAATTTCATATCAAAGAACTTATTATTTATTTCAATATTGATCTAAATTATTTTTTCTAATATATATATATTTTTTAGATTATTTTCCATTGTAGTTTATTATAAGATATTGAATAAAGTGCCCTGTTTTATATAGCAAATCATTGTTAATTATCTATTTTGTGCATTACTGTTGTTGTTTATTCCCTAAGTTGTGTCTGATTCTTTTGCCACCCCAGGGACTGTAGCCTGCCAGGCTTCTCTGTCCACGGGATTTTCTAGGCAAAAATACTGGAATGGGCTACCATTTCCTTCTCCAGGGGATCTTCCCGACCCAGGGAGTGAACTCATGTCTCCTGCATTGGCAGGTGGATTCTTTACCACTGAGTCACCAGGGAAGCCCATTTTATGCACAGTAGTTTGTATCTACTAATCCCATACTCCTAATTTATCCTTCCCCCATTCCTTTTCCCTTTGATAATCATAAGTTTGTTTTATATGTTTTATATGAGTTTCTGTTTTGTACATATATTCATTTGTATTATTTTTTAATTACTCATATGAGATATTATATATTTATCTTTTTCTGTCTGACAGTGACTTAGACATTCTTTACATCCATCCATATTGCTGCAAAAGGCAATATTTCATTGTTTTTTTTCTGGCTGAGTAATATTCCAGTGTCTGTGTGTGTGTGTGTGTGTGAATGAGAGAGAGAGAGAGAGAAAGAGAGAGAGTGAGACACAGAGAGAGAAAGAGAGAGTGTGAGAGACAGAGATAGCATCTTTTAATCCATTCTTCTGTTGTTGGGCACTTGAGTTGTTTCCATGTCTTGACTATTGTAAATAGTGCTTCTATAAATATTGGGGTACATGTATCATATGCCCAGGAGCGGGACTGATGGATCATATGGTAGCTCTATTTTTAGGTTTTTAAGGAACCTCCATACTGTTTTCCGTAGTGGCTCTACCACTTTACATTCCCGCCAACATTATAGAAGGATTCCCTTTTCTCCACACCCTGTCTAGCATTTATTATTTGTGGACTTTTTAATAATGGTTGTTCTGACTGGTGATTGAGTGACTGACTGGTGACTGACTGATTGAGGTTTTGATTTGTATTACTGTGGTAATTACGATGTTGAACATTTTTTCATGTGCTTGTTGACCATCTGTATGTCTTTTTTAGAGAAATATCTGTTTAGGTCTTCTGACCGTTTCTCGATTATTTTTTTTGATACTGAGTTATATATACTCATACTGAGTATGAGCATGAGTTGTTTGTGTATCTTGCATGTTAACCTCTTGTTGGCCACATTGTTTGCGAATATTTTATTGAATCCTGTAGGATGTTTTGTTATTTTGTTCATGGCTTCCTTTCCTGTGCAAAAGCTTGTATGTTTGATTAGGTCCCATTTGTTTATTTTTGCTTTTATTTCTTTTGTCTTGGGAGATTGAGTTATTGATCTTAATTATAATCAATGATCTATATTCATCAAGATTTACAAGTATATTAGATTGCACGAATGTTTGATTTGCCAAGAAGCACTAAAGAAAAGAAGCAGTAACAACAACCGTTGAACTTGTATGTGCTAAGCTTTGTGCTATTTGCTAAGCAGCAGGCTGCCACATTTTCTCATTTAATTTCCCAGCATTCTTTAGCATTATCCCCACATAACAGATGAAAAAACTGACGTTTGGAAATTCCCTTTCTACAGATAGGACGGCACAGGTTCTAATACTCTCTGATTCTAATACTCTTGGTTTTTCTACTATACTAACTGCTAGTAAGAAAATTCAAAAGTGTCTAGAGATACTTAAGTGTGATTCACTTTAATTTGGCTGTCATTTTGTATTAGGTTCAAGATTAGTTACAAAATCAAGATTGGATACTGATGTAGGTAGTTTTTATTGGGTCATTAACTGTCCATCTTGATACTGATTAACATATGATAATAGTAATATTAATAATATGCTAGTATTAGGTATAGTGATTAATCTGTGTTTAATTAAAGACACGACATTTTAGTTAGCCTGTAGCTTTTATCCTTGGTAAAAATATAATTTCTATTAGGCATCTAGAAATAATTTACAGATCCTCAAGGCTATCATAATGAAACTTCAGATTTCTCATTGCCTCAGTGAGAGGCTAGGTGAGGTATTAAAAGAACTTCCTGTGCATAAGTCACTTATCATTGAAATTCATTTTTAGAGGATACTTTTAGTACAAAAGAAGGTGACTTATGCTATCAACTGTGGTACAGTTCTGTGCTATGATGCTAGCTTGTTAAAGAAATGCTTGTGTTATAATGAAGGCCTTCTGGAAAATTTGGTTATATTGAACCTGTAACAGATCTGGCCCGTATGGAATTCTATATAAGAGATTAATGTGTTTCTAAATTCTACTCTCTTGGAACCTAGAAAAATTTACATAACTGGATTTTCTTCCTGGAGATTCTGATTTAAGTCTGGTTTAAAGGGGAAAGGTGAGGCTGTGTATATGTTGGTAAATTTCCCCAAATGTTTCTCATGAGCTCCCTTCTCTCTGCCAAGTGAGACTCACAAGGGAAGAAAAGAATTATTCCCCTCATCCATTTGACAAATGCTTCATATTTACCTTCAAAGTCTTCAAAGACAGTCAACACATTGTCATGACTTCCTTTTTTAACCTTGATGCTAACCGTTCCTTAGGCTCCAGGTCTGTTTTACCAAATATCTTGTACACATTCTGGTTTGAATATCTTGTGATCACTTGAAATGTCCAAAATTCAATTCATTGTAGATAGGATAGATTGCATGAATTTTTTATAAGAAAACTAGGGTTCCAGGCTGTATTAGTTATCTCTTGCTATGTAACAAATTACTCCAAAACTTAGTTTAAAAATACAGTTTCTGTAGGTTAGAGATCTGGATGCAACTTAGCTAGTTGTCTTTGCCTCGAGGTTCGAACCTGTGTCTTCTGCAGCTCCTGCATTGCCAGGTGGATTCTTTACCACTGAGCCACCTGGAAAACTCCAAGGTATCTCACAAGGCTGTAGTCAAAATGTTGACCAGAGCACAAGTCTCACCTGAAGGCTTGATTGGAGGGGGTTCTGCTTCCAAATTCACTCCTTCCAAAATTCCTCATGGATTGTTCGTCTGAGATGTCCCTAGTTCTTTGCCATGTGGACCTCTCTGTAGGGCAGATTGCGACACTGCATTTGGCTTTGTTCAGAATAAGTGATTGAGAAAGTGAGAAAGAGAATCCAAGAGGAACGTTATCAGAAGAAGTTATAGTCCATCACTTTTGCTGTCTTCTGTTGGGCTAATGCCCAACAGGACATAGACATTGGGAGGTGAGGATCATTGGGGGTCATCTGAGAGGATGCCTACCACAGATACAGAGGTACCCAGGTGAACTGGTGTCACAGACATGACTTGAAGTCCAAGTCATGCCTGTGACTTGGACTTGTTATCACTTGAAAATTACATTCTCTGTTCAGCTGTTAATGCTCAGATCCATATTTAGTATTTATAAACTCTTCTTGTTTTTTTTTTTTTGTTTTCAGTTTTTGGTTCATGAATTTTATTTCTGTTTGTCTCTAAGAAATGTAAGCATAGAATATTAATAGACTTCAGTTTTGTTCTATAATGTTAAAAATTAAAAAGCGAATTGATGCTCCCTGCTTCCACTGCAGGGGGCATGGGTTTGATTCATGCTTGGGGGACTAAGATCCTGCATCCTATATGCCACGTTGCTTGGCTGGAAAAAAAAAAAAAGAGAGAGAGAGATGGATAGGGCTGGGCGTAACAAAATTCAGGGGCATAGACTAGAAGAAGGTCAGAAGCAAAAGGTTGTGTTGAGGATGGCAGGAAAGCACTAGGAAGAGCAGAATAGGCAGCAGTTGACATTTAGGGTTCAGAATATCTATGAGAAAAGACGTAGGTGTGAAATTCAGACGAACATCCTGAGAATCATGGATCAGACTAACTGCCGGGGTCCAGCCCCGGTGGATCCAGGGAATTCGAAGCGGGGATGGCGTCGGCGAGGATCAGGAAACAATTGCATAATTAAACATTAATTAAGGATATAAAGAGTGGTTAAATAAGAATAGCTCAGTGAGGAAATTCAGTGGAGAAAAGAGGCTGAAATAAGGATAACTCAGTGAGGAAATTCAGTGGAGAAAAGAGGCTGAATAATTCAGCCAGAAGGTGAGAGAAAGAACGACATAGGGAGACCAAGTTTTGGTGAACAGGGCCCACACTTTATTTTCCAAAGTAGTTTTTATACCTTAAGTTATGCATCGAGGATAATGGGGGAAGGGGTAGAGTCATGCAGTAAGCCAGGCTTTCTTCCTGCAAACTTATCATATGCAAAAGTTTAGGTGATTTGCATCATCTTCTGGCCCGGAGGCCTGTTAACATTTTAAGACCCTTTCTTCAGAAAACTTATTTTTCTTTAAAGGTGATGAGTCAGGTGCCACCCTCCAAAAGCATTGGATAAAGTTGCATTCCTATAGGGCAAAGGTGTGGTGGGCTACAACGAGAAAAAGAATTAACTCAAGGGTCCCAGGTTACAAACATTAAAGCTACTACTTACACCAGTTATATTAATCAATACACTGCCAGGGACACAGCAGATAAGGGATATGGAAGCTTAGCAGCAAACATTGGCCCAACAAGTGAAAAACCCTTCACCAATACAATTTCTAATCAATCTTTTAACTGCTCAAAGGAATCTATATTTAGACAGTTTAGAACATCTCATGCCTCTCACAGTTGGGAGGCTCTGAACAATCACATGTGGCCGGAAAAACCTATTCAGGCAGGCTAGAGGACTTCCAAAGGAGTTTGTAGGTTGAAACACTGTCACACCCAGGAACTTTATTAACTGGAGCTGTAAGTTAACTCTTTTTTTCAGAGAGAGGTAGTAGGGGACAGCCCCCCGTAAAGTCAGAGGTGTAGGTGAGAGCACAAAGCAGAAAGTAGGCAGACTCTGGTTTTGGGGGTAGATGCTCAAGAATTTCCAGGGGGACTCCTGAGGCTCGATCCCGCCTTTGCGTATGCTGAGCCTCCTTCCTCATGACCTTTGCCATGGGTGGAGCTTCTCATGCCAGCTCCTGGGATCTCCCCCTTTTTTATTTCTTAAAACAGCCAACTGCAGCTCAGTTGCGAGCTTCTGAATATTCTGCCAAAGAATCCTGACAACATAAGGAAGAATGATTATGAGAAGCAAAATGAAAGCACCAACAGATTAGACAGAATGTTTTTTCCTGAAATGAAGTTAGAGAAGGTGTGAAAAAAGTCATTAGCTGCTCCAGCAGTGGTAAAATCCAGTTGAGAGTGTTCCAGGGTCTGTATTTGATTATGAAGTTTCCCTAAGTCCAGGCCAATGTCAGCTGTTCCAAACACCTGAGATATGATTTTTGATATTTTCCCATTCATAATCTGTCTCATTTACCTTTAAAGATGTCACGCATATCCACCTGTAATCAGCGTTTCATGACAGAGCCATTTTCACTTTTAAAGCCTGTAACTCAGTCCCAATATGGATTATTGCCTCCACCAAGGCATCTACCCTCATCTCCAACTTTCTATCTATAGCTTCCTGTGTTGCTAGAGTTAAAGAGACATTTTTAGACATGGTATCAACATATTCGGCAGTATGCACTTGTTGAGTCAATGATATTGCTGCCACAGTAACAGAAGCAATTGCTGCTATTAAAGCTGCTATTCCCAGGATAAGCAAGCCCACAAACCGTCGCGATCGCATTAAATCCTGTGGTTGTTGTAATACAGAAAGACCAAAATTATCATATCAATAAGTGGTTACATCATAAGATAAGGTGGACGTTGTAACACTACAAAGAAGCAAACATTATATTGAGGGTTTAAACAAGATGAGAGCATACATTGTTCACAAGTTACTATATTGGGTCCACCAGTGAAAGTCACATGTACATTAAGTTTTCCAGAATCGTTGGTAAAGAGAAAAACATAAGGAGAGGGTAGACAAGCCAAAACAGAATAAGTAGAATTATTTTCTGGTTGGAGTTCGCGCTGCAGCAGCCCCGTCAGTCTCACTGGGATTTCGATGTTTATCTTGCCTCCCCTTCTGGTGGGCTCCTCTTTTGTGATCGAAGCAATGGGGGAACCGGATGTCTGGGGGACTGCAACATGGCGAATCAGCCTGTCCCGGATCTAAATTGGAGAATCTGCATCCTGTGGAAAAATACAAGCACATCCTTGACCGCTAGTTAATAATGGGTCAGGACCCTTCCATTGTCCTGAGAGGAGGTCCTTCCATTTGACTAATGGCTTTGCATCTAATTGCTCCAGGCACCAATGACGAAGCATTGCAGTAGTTCCGGCTGGATCAGTATTTAGAATATTTATTACCAAAAGAGCATGTTGCAAGATTTGATGGGGAGAGCTATACTTAAACTCCCCTTCTTTTAGTTTTTGAATTTGGATTTTTAATGTTTGATGCCAAGCACAGTACAGCTGGAGTTTGACTTCGGTTTCAGACCAGATAGGACAGGATTATGTGTAGCCATTGGACAGTGTGGACCGAGAGGTATGAGCAGTTGTGATAGTAGATTCTGTTGGTGCTACTGATGATCACTGGGAGCTTTGTTAGGAGCTGTATTCCTCACAGCAGGGAACGTTCAGAACTGCAATATTGATTATTTTCCCTTTTGAACCAAGTCTTCCTTCTCAGTATTTCTGATTGTGTCCATGGCACTCTAATTCTCCTTATGGCTTCCTCCCAAACTCTTTGGCTCCTTTCTCTCTTTCCTCTCATATCCAATTGGCCCCAGATAATTGTTCAGTGTAAAAATATGAAAGTAGCAGCTAGTAAACTGTGGAACTCAGACAAGTTATTCAGGCATTCATTCAGTGTACATCAGTTTTGTACCTGTGCTAATTATCAACCTGGATATTTGCTGTATAACAAGGTATTTACTAGCCATTCAAGTTGAGCACTTGAAATATGGCTAACGTGACAAAAAAAAAATTTTAAGTATTTAAAAATTTTATGTATTTTACATTTAAAATAGAAGGTAGTAGGGTAACATTTTTCTGTTAAACACAAATTTATTATTTTGGTAGGACTGGATTTTACTTTAACCACTGAATATTTAGCATCTATGTTGAGATATACTCTAAGTGTAGAATGTATAATGGATTTTGAAGACTTAGTATGAAAAAAGCCTATAAAATATCTCATTAATAATTTTTATACTGATTATATCTGAAATGAGAAATATTTTAGATACCTTACATTAGACAAAGTATTACTATTGAGACTATCTTTACTCATTTCTTTTTGCTTCTTATTTTTAATTTATTTTTCAAGTTATCTGTAATGATGGTTGATTTGAAACAGTTCTTCTGAGCATGAGGGCTCTTTCTTGCCTCAAATGAGTCAGCACTCATAGAGGGGGAGAAAAAAAAGGTACTTGTCACTTTGAAAGTCACAGATAATTTATCTTTCTATAATTAGATTAGGAGGGAAAAAATGAAGAACCCGCTGTAGCAGGAAGAAGCAAGGGCCTCTCATTTGATGAGATAGATATTCAGTTACTATGCATTTCCATTGTTTTTCCATGGCAGAGGCTTGGGAACTTGCAGGCCTGAAGCCACATCACTCGGGCTCCATAACGATGTTGCTTGGCTGGCAGGGCTATGGTTACCACAGTAGTTGGCCGTGCCTCCAGACAAATGGGGTGCTGGTCTGTTCCTACAAATCTTTATCCCCGTGTTCATCGTTGAGGAGGGCACCTGTTTTGTGCGCTCGGTCAGAGTCTCTTGTCCAAGGTTCCTGGATGACTACATCCTGCTCAATACAGCTTTTGTCATCACAGCTTGACATATGCCTGCTTTCAGCCAGAGGAGCCTGAAGGTAGGCACTGAAGGGGCAGATAGCCAGAGTTTTTAAATAGTCAGGATTATTCTTTTTGTACTTGATAAGATGATAAGGAAATCTGCAGGCACATATCTGATTTTTTTTAAATCATAGGGACATTGTAATAGCCTTTCAGGGTCCAGGGTATCCATGTAAGTTTCTTCCATGTTGGAAATGAAGGAGCCAAGTCCAAGTGCTTGGCCGAGTCACGCTCTCCCCATAGTCAACCATTTTTAAAATGTGACCACTAGAAAATTTAAAATACATATGTGGCTTATTATATTTCTGTTAGACAGTTATTAGTAGGACTACATGATTGTTTTTTATCTTTTTCTATTAAAATTCTTGGAGGGTAATCAGTCCTTACAGCTTTTCCTCTCAAAAGGTTTTTATTACCTTTCCAACCCCTATGTATATATTTTCTCTAACAATGATCTCCAAGATGAAGGAACTTTTATAATACTGAAAACAACTTGGAAATGAAATCTTTGTTTCATATTTCTATACCCTTCTCTAGAAATTCTCAATTGACATTTGAACATCAACAAGAATTTTGAGCAATTTTGAGAAATTGTGATGTTCTTTGTCACTGTGTATTATATTTGGCTCTTCTTAAATTGTCAACAATTTCAAGAATCATGTGCCTGAAATTTAAGCAAATTACCAGTAGATGGGAGCCTTGCAACTTTTGAATCAGCGAGGACTTTTATCCTACCTTTAAGACCATAAACTGTATGCTACCAAATATTGAATAACTATATGTTGAGTGCTTATGAAGTTAAACTCATACCATCTCAGATATGAATAACGTAAGTGTCCTTCCGGTGTCCACCATAAAATCTGTGGCTTATGAACACACACTTGCTCCTTTCTTCTTATTTCCCATCTTGGGAGGGCCAAGTGGCCCCGTTCTGCTTCCTTAATCCCATCTAGGTTCTTCATGGAGACCTTGTTGAGGATCTGCCATTGTTGTTGTTTAGTTGCTAAGTTGTGTCTGACTCTTTGCAACCACATGGATTACTGCATGCCAGGCTTCGCTGTCCTTTACCAGCTCCCAGAGTTTGCTCAAACTCATGTCCCATTGAGTCAATGATGCCATCCAACCATCTTATCCTCTGTTGTACCTTTCTCCCCTTGCCTTCAGCCTTTCCCAGCATCAGGGTCTTTTCCAATGAGTCAGTTCGTCCCATCAGGTTGCCAAAGTGTCGGAGCTTCAGCTTTAGCATCAGTCCTCCCAGTGAATATTCAGGACTGATTTCCTTTATGATTGACTTGTTTGATCTCCTTGCAGTCCAGGGGACTCTCAAGAGTCTTCTCCAACCACAGTTCAAAAGCATCAATTCTTCAGTGCTCAGCTTTCTTTATGGTCCAGTTCTCACATCCATACATGACTCCTGGGAAAACCATAGCCTTGACCATACATTAAAAACCTTTGTTGGCAAAGTAATGTCTCTGCTTTTCAATATGCTCTCTAGGTTGGTTATAACTTTTCTTCCAAGGAGCAAAGCGTCTTTTAATTTCATGGCTACAGTCACCATCTCAGGTGATTTTGGAGCCCCCGCCCCAAAATAAAGTCTGCTACTGTTTCCATAATTTCCCCATCTATTTGCCATGAAGTGATGGGACTGGATGCCATGATCTTAGTTTTTTGAATGTTGAGTTTTAAGCCAGCTTTTTCACTCTCCTCTTTCACTTTCATCAAGAGGCTCTTTAGTTCCTCTTCACTTTCTGCCATCAGGGTGGTGTCATCTGCATATCTGAGATTATTGATATTTCTTCCGGCAAACTTGATTCCAGCTTATGCTTCATCCAGCCTGGCATTTCACATGATGTACTCTGCATAGAAGTTAAATAAGCAGAGTGACAATATACAGTCTTCACATATTCCTTTCCCAATTTGGAACCAGTCTGTTGTTCCATGTCTGGTTCTGTTGCTTTTTGACCTGCATACAGGTTTCTCAGGAGGCAGGTCAAGTGGTCCCATCTCTTTCAGAATTTTCCACAATTTGTTGTAATCCACACAGTCAAATGATTTAGCATAGTCAATGAAGCAGAAGTAGGTGTTTTTCTGGAATTCTCTTGCTTTTTCTGTGATCCAATGATATTGGCAATTTGATCTCTGGTTACTCTGCCTTTTCTAAATCCAATTTGTACATCTGAAAGTTCCTGGTTCACATACTGTTGAAGCCTAACTTGAAGGATTTTGAGCATTACCTTGTTAGCATGTGAAATGAGTGCAACTGTGCAACAGTTTGAACATTCTTTGGCATTGCCCGTCTTCGGAATTAGAATGAAAGCTGACCTTTCCCAGTCCTGTGGCTACTGCTGAGTTTTCCACATTTGCTAGCATATTGAGTGCAACACTTTCACAGCATCATCTTTTAGGATTTGAAATAGGTCAACTGGAATTCCATCACTTCCACTATCTTTGTTCGTAGTGATGCTTCCTAAGGCCCACTTGACTTTGCACTCCAGGTATCTGGCTCTAGGTGAGTGATCACACCATCGTGGTTATCTGGTCATAAAGATCTTTGTATAGTTTTTCTGTGTATTCATGCTACCTCTTCTTAATATCTTCTGCTTCTGTTAGGTCCATAACATTTTTGTCCTTTATTGTGCCCATCTTTGCATGAAATGTTCCCTTGGTATCTCTGATTTTCTTGAAGAGATCTCTAGTCTTTCCCATTCTATTGTTTTCCTCTGTTTCTTTGCATTGATCACTGAGGAAGGCTTTCTTATCTCTCTTTGCTATTCTTTGGAACTCTGCATTCAGATGGGTATATCTTTCCTTTTCTCCTTTGCCTTTTGCTTCTCTTCTTTCCTCAGCTATTTGTGAGGTCTCCTCAGACAACCATTTTGTCTTTTTGCATTTTTTTTCCTTTGGGTATAGTTTTGATCACTACCTTCTGTACAGTGTTACAAACCTCTGTCCATAGTTCTTCAGGCATTCTATCAGATCTAACTAATGCCTTGAATCTATTTGTCACTTCCACTGTGTAATCATAAGGGATTTGATTTAGATCATATCTGAATGGCCTAGTGGTTTTCCCTGCTTTCTTCGATTTACAGCCTTGTCTAACTCAATGAAACTATGAGCCATGACGTGTAGGGCCACCCAAGATGGAGGGATCGTGGTGGAAAGTTCTGACAAAATGTGGTCCACTGGAGAACGGAATGGCAAACTACTTCAGCATTCTTGCCTTGAGAACCCTATGAACAGTATGAAGAGGATCTGCCATATCCTCCATCTGATTCCTGAGCCTGAAATTCTGCAAATTCTCTGTGGGGTCCCCTTCCTCTTACCATGGTGGGCCTCATGGCAGGCTGCTTTGGATCTCAATGCATACCTTTACCATCCTTTCCATTGCTTCCTTTGTGGGAGCATATGGAATCTTCTGGGTTGTCCACTTGAAAGCTAGGGAGATGATGCTTTCCCTGGCCAGACTTGTCCACTCTCTTTATGCTGCTGGGCCCACCCCATGTTGGTGTAGGACACCCTGCCCAGTGTATATCTCCCAGGCAACCAAATGGGAGGCACAGCATGCAGAACTCTACTTTCGATGTCCCCCGAGCTGCCTGGTTTCGCTAATACCCCTTCTCCACAAGTCTCTAGGTCAGACACTGGAGAAGCAGCACCAGTCTCCTGTGTTCCACCTCCGCTTGCCTCTCCTGTCTCTCTCTCCCTCTGTGCCTTCCCCCACCTCCACCCCAAAGCACTCTTACTGGTCTTATTCTTTTGCTGAATGGAAGGAGCCTTTGTGTCAAGCCTCTGTTCTCTCTAGATTTTATTTCCTTTTGTCTCTTACAACCCCAACATCATATTTGAGCCTTAAGGCGAGTAGAGATGAGAAGATCAATTTATACCCTAGAGTAACTGGTTCAATAAAGATTTTCAAAATATTGTACATGAACCAAATGTATTTTCACATAATTTTCTAATGTGTGCTAGAAGCAGAAATGTCACTTTGAACATTTTTTTGGAATGAAGGGAAGATAAGAATTTATGTCCAAAATAGGATTAAATAGACTTTAACATATCTTTTTAGTATTCTGAGACGTGTGATGGCTTGTATAAAAATCACTTCTCTTGGTCAGTAGTACCTTGTAACCTCTTTACTGCATGATGTCATGATTTGCCCAAAGAATCAAAACTGTTCTTTTTAGTTTAGAAAACTAGACACTCGGCTTATCTAAATGGACTGTCTGTATCCCCTACAGGTATAATTATAATGAGATCTTATTTTCTGCTTCTCCTAAGTTAAATCTAAAACCACAGGTCAAATATATGTCTACCTCTTCCTTATTCTTTGTTCCCAGAACTTTTCTTTTTCTATGAAAAGAATTAGAGAGCAAGGATGAGATGTATTTGATGGTTCATGATCTTCTTTGTCAGACTTTTTTTCTCTGATTCTGTCCTAGCTTATGAACACACAAAAACACATCTATTTGAATTCGGCTGATATCTTCCACGAAAAAAATAAGTCAGTCTCATCCCTCAGCATCTACTAAAGATATCAGGCAAATTTGGGTGGGGGGGTGGATCTTTCTTATTTTTTATAGCATTCAAATATTTTAAATGAGCAGTTGTTTTCTATAGGTTAAATCAATCCAATACCAGTAAGACAGATTGAAATGAGGCAATAACTAATTTCCAGACAGTATTTAGAATCTGGTGTAGTAAAAAGTTTGATTCTCTAGATTGAGAATCAAAAAAGAAAAAATTCTAGTACAGCTCTGCTATCACTGCATATGTATTTTTGAGTAGCTCATTAATTTTGCTGGGTAGAAATTCCTTCTACTATAAAAGATGGAGTTACACAAACAGTTCTTCTCACTCTGATAAAAATCTGTGATTCTAATAGCTAGAGAAGGAAAGTGACCACATAGACTGAAAAAACAGACAAGGACACATTTCCATCAGCTACCCCCACTTCTAACTATGCCCTTATATATTTCCTTCCAAACCAACAAGGGATATGGATTGTCTGGCAGAGTCACCAGGACAAAGGATTAAAGGAAGAAAAAGGGATCCAGATGTTTCCATTTGGAGTAATTGAATTTTCAGACACATCTAATTCAGATGAGCTCTATCCGTGGACAACCGAGCCAAAGACATGAAGGGGACTCTTCTAATTCAACTGGGTTCTTGTGATACCACTTCCCATTTAGCACTCTATCAATATTACCCCCTCACATGTCTGTGATGACATGGTAGGAGTCAAGAGGAAGGACACCCTTAATCAAAAAGCAAATTAAAATCTCCAGGCCCCCAGTGGTTTCACAGTAGTATTTACTGCATGCCCACTTAGTACAGAGTACTGTTTTAAATGCTATGATGAAAAGGTACAAAAAAGTAAGAATAATGGTACTCCAAAAAGTTCTCAATTTAATTGAAGAAAACATGAACACTATAAAAAACTCCCCTTTATGGCCTTTTAAAAACCTCATATAAATAGCAAATGTTTTTATCTGCACATTAAATGTTTCCTTTAATCTTCCAAGGTTAGGCTCACATATAAATTTTATTAATTAAACCAAGAAGAAGGGGCCAAAATTTGCATCCTGCTTGGAAATTTCGATCTTCATCTACCAAGTCTTTTAAATTGTGGGGTAGATTTTTAGCTTAAGAAATGAATAAGAAACTGAAAGCAGCAGCAGACAAGGTAAGCAGGCAATTTACCATCCTTTTCACTTTTGGGAGTGAAAAGCGGGAACTTTTAAGAAATACACAAGTAGAGCAAAGTGGAAATGTTTTAGGTAAACTAGGAAATATGGGTGCTCTTGCAATAAAGAAAATGCTGTATCTCAGGAACTGACGTGATTGGAATGAGCTTTACTTTGGGTCAGAATGTTGAGGCAAGAAGTGCAAGAGAACTGCATAAGCTGTCTGGGTGAGCCTTTCCTCAAGCCTGGAAAATTTGAGGTGACTTCTGTCACCTATTTCTTCCCCCCTTACCAATTTGTTGCTTTACATAAGCACTTATTTTGTTATTGAGACCGGGTTTGAGAGTATGGAGTGAATACTTAACTCCTGTTAAGGAGTTGGTTGCTGGCTAGTACAAATAAGCCTTGAGAGTGACTGACAGCACTTAGGTGTGCCACCAGGCATTGTAGAATAAATTGCCAAATAAGTTGTATGGACAATCAGTTACAAGTTAGACAGACAGAGATCATGTTAGGATGGGTAAGGAAAAGATGTGGGATTCAAGTTAGGTCTTCAGGGATAATGGAAAATTGCAGTTTATAAAGTGAGTGGAATATTGTGTTTATCATTTTTTTTCTCCAACCAGCAAATGACAAACTATTAAATACAGACACCAACAACAATAACAACAGTAACGAAAAATCTGTTAACAAAAATGGCAAAGTGGTACAAGCTCCACTATATATAATGGGTCTTATGAATCATTAAGAGAAGAACAAACATTTCTGTAGAGAAATGGACTAAAGACATGAAAGAACAATTAATGAAGAGATATGAATGGCCAGTATACATTTGAAAATTTATTCATTTATTAGTATGAAAAAGTGAAAAGTAACGTGATAAAATGGTGGGAGTAGGTGGAAGGAATGGTCCTCTTAGGACTGGTGGTAGGAAAGGCTATGTTTGGATAATATTTTTAGAAAGTCAATTTAGCCATATTAATCAATAAGTATCTTCTAAGCCAAAAAGCTATTTTGATAATGCTACATAAGTGAAACAATAGTACCTTGAAGGGGATTCCATCTTCCACCTTCCTGGTCAACACTCTTCTCTCTTCCTGAAATCAGAAAGTGTGATTTCAGAAGTATCACTTTTAGAAATCCATCCTAAAGAGATAATCAGATAATTTCACAAAGATCAAGTACATGCAAGGATGTTCAATATGGTACCATATATCTTAATGTGAAAAATTAGAATCAATTAGTAATACATCAATAAGATACTCAATAAATTTGGTACATTTGTAGAATAGAAACTGAGAAGGTTGTCACTGAGAAGGTTGTTGTGCATTGATATTCTTTGATATATTTAAAAGAAAAAAAGTTTGAAAATAGTATGCTATAGTCATCTCTCACTATCCACAGAAGATTGGTTCTAGGAGCCCCTGTGTGTAACCAAAATCTGTAGATGCCCAAGTTCCTTATATAAAATTGTGTAGTACAATGAATTCAGTTGGTTTTCCACATCCAGTGGTTTTCCATCCTAGGATTCAACCAACCATGGATGGAAATTTTGATACACGGTTGAATCTGCAGACGGGAAATCGTTGGAAGGCTGACTGTATGATAAGACCCTATTTATGTGTAGTACATCCATCTATATATATTAGCTATATTATCTGTGTGTATTAGATATAAATACATATACCTATATATATCTTAGATACATTTCTAAAGGGCAAATATAGAGGTAGAGTTGGTTGGGTCTGTTTTTTTTTAATAATTTATGTTATATTATTTGAATTTTACTTAGTGAATATGTGTTATCTTTATAAATTATACTGTTAAAATAAAAATACTTTGAGAAAAAAAGCAATGTCCATAAAAATAGGTATAGAAACACATTTATAAAGTTGTTCCTCATAGAGATTCTCAATATAAGTTACTGGTGTTCCTCAAAGCCATATTTAGTGCAAAAAATCTGAAAAGATATATGTCTCTACATGTCTCTCTTGATCCAAGGATATTTTTAAAATAATATCTAAATGTGACATTTAAGCCATTTCATCCAAATATTGTTTGTCTAACTGATCTTTTGAAAAAATATTGCACTGCAGTGAACTTGGATTTTATTTTATGACAACTCCTTGGAGTGCATCTGCTCTATATAGTTGGTTGCCCTTGAAGTTGTCTTAGCCATTAATTCTAAGGAAAGGATTAACATCCTTTTGTTGAAGCTAAGGAAACTGTTAATGTTGGAAGAACATGCTTGCATAGACGATCATCCTACCTCCTCCCTTAAGTAAGGACTCTTGAGTTTTTCTGCAGGAAAGAATTTGAATCCTCTTCAGGGTACAGTCAAGATCCTACTTCTGTTTCTTTTATGTGGTATCATCAAAATAGCTTTGGCTTAGAATTTTGAGGCAGTTGTAAAAGTATGGTTATTTTGGCCAAACTACCATAAACTCTCTGTGACATATACATGTAAAATAAATGCCTCTCAATGAACATGCTAATTTGGTATTTGTCCTCCCTTAGATACTGTATGACAGGGTGGCTAAATGACAGAGTGTTGTATGGTATAGTTATTTACAAAGCAGAAGAAAAATCTTCCCCAAATAATAACTATATTTTAGAATAATCAATTTGTCTTAGCCCTATTTCTGGTGCTAAATATCTACAGGAGAAAATTATCTCCTAGATTCATTCTTAATTTAAGATAGAAATACGTCTATCTTTTATGCATATCTTTGTATGCATATCTTTTATGCAAACAAAAACAATATGTTTTTGTTTGCATAAAAAAGAAGTCTTGTCACAAATGGCAGTAAATTTTAGAAAAATCTCTCTCCCCCTCTCTCTCACACACACAGGATTCCCAAGCTCCATCTACTTCAAATCTATAGCATCTCACATGGTGAAGCCTGAGCACATGCATTTTTAAAGCACTGCAGGCAGTTCTGATGGGCACCCAGGTTGAGAATATTCCTCCAGTGGGCAAGCCATCTGGCCCACTTAGTGTCCCTGGCAAATAAAATGTGGGCCTTCCATTGCAGGACTTAAAATAGTATTGGGTTTGGAACCAACTAGCTCCTGGAACAAACTGTCCAAAAGACCTCTAAGGTTGAGGCTAGTCTTTTGGGGGTTTTGGTGAAAATTTTTTTCCGGGAAAATTTCTTGCTATTTTTTTTTTTATTATTGTAAAAGTAACACATTTACTATAGAAATTGTGAAAATTATAAAAGAGCACAAAGGAAATAATAAAATCACCTGGAATTCTATCAACTAGATATAACCACAACATTGCCCATATCCTTTCAGATTCTTTTTATATATCACCAGAAAATTGTTGTACATGCAATCTGTAACATGCAATATAGCAGAAGCATTTTCTCATGTTAATATTCTTCTATGAAATCATGCTCATTGGCTATAAAATTTTTTTCTCATAATTATTGCTTTTCTACTTTTGGAAAATTATTGATTTTCTATTTTGGAAATTTTAGCTTTTCAATTTGAGTCATTAAAAAAAGTCTTGAAATGATCCTCCTTGAACATAAATCTTTATGTACATTTTGAGTACTTCCTTAAGAATCCACAAGTGGGATTAGCGGGTTAAAAAAGAATATTCATGAGGCATTTTATAAATACTTAATGCTTTATTATCCTTAGGAAAGGATATACTAATTTTACATTTTGTCTAAAATTTACAATCCTTGAATCCTTATTAATATTGAATGTTTTTATTATTTTTGTCTCATTATGCCTTATATTTATTTTCCAGTTAGGAAAGTTGCCTTTTCCTGTTGATGTAAACTCTTTGTTCACATGTGTAGTGTAGACCATATTTTTTCTACTTTATTTACTTAAAAGTTTTCCTTGTGGTGATTTTGGATGTACAAAATTTTGTAACTACTCTTTGAGAACAATTCACAATTCAAATATGTACCTACAAAATAGAGTCAGCCTTGGAAAGATCATCAATATGGCAAGCATGAGTCACCCTCACCCCACATTCCACCACCCCAAGCTCTAAATTCAGTGCTCTCTCCTGCCTAATCGTATCTGCTGCTGCTAAGTCGCCTTAGTTGTGTCCGACTCTGTGCGACCCCACAGACGGCAGCCCACCAGGCTCCCCCGTCCCTGGGATTCTCCAGGCAAGAATGCTGGAGTGGGTTGCCATTTCCTTCTGCAATGCGTTTAAGTGAAAAGTGAAAGTGAAGTCGCTCAGTCGTGTCCGACTCTTTGCGACCCCATGGACCACAGCCTACCAGGCTCCTCCATCCATGGGATTTTCCAGGCAAGAGTACTGGAGTGGGGTGCCATTGCCTTCTCCGAACCATATCTAGTTTAGCAAAAAATCATTTATACCTTGGTATGCACTTAAGTCAAGTTTAACATCTCAAGAGGTACTCAGATCTTGAAGCCCTGTCTGCAGTTAAGCATCTGTCTTGTTAAAGAACTTTTAGGCATCAAGTGATAGGCTAGAAAAGGGAAAAATCAATCCCACAACTATTTACAGAACACCTGCAGTGTAACCATAACCAAATCGACCGAGCAGCAGTCACCTACATGTGAGGGCAGCTGTGCGATCGTGCTTCATTGCAAACAATATTTTTAAAACATTATTGATAAAAATGTACTTCTTGTTTTATTTAATTAATAGTAAGAGTATAAAATAAGATGGTGTTAATGTAGAGCTGAGACTTGGGGATATAATGATTGGCTCAGATTCTTCAGTGGGTGTTTAGTGTGACACATTAAAATGCAGAGTGACCCACTACAAACTCAATGCTTAGCAAAGGAACTGTTATTTTTAAAAAGCTTCTGAACATTAAGAAAAGACATAGGAGCCAAAATAAAAAAGCTAGAGAATTTTCCAAAATCTAACTGATGCTAACGTGTGGTTGAGTATGAATGTAGCTGCAGATTTAATGGAATTTTTGGTTTTCTTTTATTTTCTATATTTCAGAGACTGCATATTCATTTGCAATATTTTATTACAGCATGAGGATTTTATTTCATGTGGTTGAGCTTTTTTTTTTTTTCAAAATCTCTGTGAGGAAACATATTTTCATGTAATCAAAAGAATATACACATGTGTATATATATATATAATTTATTTTTGAGTTAGCCTCTTTAGTCAGTACAGCTTGGTTTATACTTGGGTTCTATAGTTAATAGGCCCTGAATGTTCAGTCATTTGCTAAACACAGAATCAGAAGTTACAAATTTGCTTGCCTCCACCACAGGATGTCATGGATTGTATATATTCATGGCATTTCTTGTCTTCTTCTCCAAACTATTGGTGTTCATTTAAAGTCACTTGGATTTGATGGAGGACTCAAAGATATCATCAAGAAGTGGAAAACTGAAATTGATAGAAACTGAAATGGGAATTAGGAGAGAAACAAAAAATAAACAAGATAAATTTAGATACTGTGGCAAACCCATTGTGTCCTAGGGAAATAGTGGAGGAGGAGGGCCCCTGTAATGCTGAGGAGAAATCAGGAGGTGAGGGGTCAACCGCAATATTCACCTTACTAGCAGGCGTCTAGAGTATGGCTTCCAAAGAGTGTGACTCTGACATATAAGCACAGAGACTGAGATGGTTTTTGGAGAGGACAGTAACACTTGGATAAGACTCATGCCACATATAGCAGGGAAAGGGCATACTCTTAAAAAGAACCAGATCTGATAGCAGCATTGGGCAAGGCACCCTTTGATTAGAAGATATTTAAAAATCCTACCTGAGAGTAGAACAGGTAAAGAATGAAAGGTGAGAGAGAAAGAGAAGGATTATTGTTGGAGATGCTGCTATATTCAGCCTGGAGTAATGAGTGATACGGATAATTATTTTTCTAATGTAGACCTCCCCCCCAAAAAAAAGCATAGGGACAAGATTTAACAGATAAAGGACAGTCAAATATTTACCTGTAAACTATTTACTAATCATATTCATCGTTCATTTTTTTTGTTTGTTTTCATCTCAGTTATCTTTAACATTCCCTTATACAAACAACCTTCACTTCCTTCCCTTCCTTGCCTGCATGTTTGTGTAAACACATGGCCACATCAACTGGAATCACTTAAAATCCATGACCACAAGTGTAGAAGGGGCATTCCATAGCCCCGTAATATTCTTCCCCAAGTCAGAACATGTGACTTTGTTTTCCAACTTTGGTCTTAATTTCCAAGATTGTTTGGGCTATTCTGGGACTCTTGCATTTGAATGTCAATTTTAGGGTCAGACATCAGTTGGGATTTCAATAGGGATTGCATTAAATCTGCAGATCGCTTTGGGGAGTATTGCCCTCTCAACAATATTAAGTCTTCTGATCCACGAAATGAGTTGTCTTTCCATTTATTTAGGTGTTCTTTTACTTCTTTCAATAGTATTTTGGAGTTTCCAGACTGTAAGTTTTGAATTCTATTGTTAAATTTATTCCTAAGTATTTTATTCTTTTTTATATTATTATAAATTGAATTTTTTCTTAATTTTAGTTTTGGATTGTTCACTGCATGTAAATAAAAATACATTGCTTTTTGTATATTGATTGTATATTGATCATATTGTATATTGATATCAATATTGTATATTGATCTTGTATTCTACAAACTTGTTGAATTCATTTATTAGTACTAACAGTTTTTTTTTCAATGGTTTCCTTAGGATTTTCTGCATACAACATTGTGTCATCTGCAAATAGAGATAGTTTTATTTCCTGCTTTTCAATCTGGATACCCTTTATTCCAGTTTCTTGCCTGATTTCCCTGGCTAGAGTCTCTAGTACAATGCTGAATAGAAATGGTTACAGCAGACCTTCCTGTCTTGTTCTGGATCTAAGCTGTTGTTTAAAATCTTTGATGAAGTTCCAGTTCTCTGTCCTTTCAGGAGACTCAACTGCACTTTCATGAAATGCTCATTTGAATCAGATGCAACAATATTCTAGATCCTTCCCCTTATAGTTGGGGCTTCCCTGGTGGCTCAGCGGTAAAGGATCCTCCTGCCAGTGCAGGAGATGTGGGTTCAACCTCTGGGTTGGGAAGATGCCCTGGAGAAGGAACTACCCTTATAGTTGGCATTGACATTTGGAATCCTTAGAACCAGTGGTCAAATACAGTACTATTAGAGATCAAGACTCAGCCCCCATTCATAAGAGTACAGGCTACAATAATAGACTCTAGATTGTTCTATCCTGTTCATGAAAGTCTAGATAGTATTTCAAGAACATTTGAATCAATGCATATATATTTATTTTCAGTGACTTCATCAGTTTCAGCTAATTTTGCCAATAAAACCCCATTTATAGAATTCTTATGCTAATTAGCCAAAGACTTGAGGTTGGTTAGAAATAATGATAGCTGAAGCACTCATAGGGGTGACATCTGGAGAGTAGAATTTTTGATAGAATGTTATTCAAACACACTGAGAAGTCAAATTCTCAGTTAGGACCACTAACCATCCCTAGAGTGTAGCTTAAATTAAAGCATGTGTGTGTGTGTATACACAAATTCATACATGACATAGATATTTTAATGCAGAAATATTTAAAATATTTAAAAACAGGTCACAGGCAACATAACATGTTAGTATGGCTGAAACAGAACTTATGATTCCTTATTAAAGATGCTTATCCATGGAACTTTTCGTCTCATCAATTTATGCCATCAACATCACCATCCATAGAGGTGCTTAAGCCCAAAATCTAGGTATTAGCCCTCATATCTTGATTTCTCATCTTTTATAATCTGCCCATTAGCAATTCATTTTGATTCTACCTCCAACTCTTTTATATCCTAAAGCCATCTTCTTTTCTCCTCCGCAATCACCTCCTTAGTCTAAAGCATTCTGCATGCTGCATGCTAAGTTGCTTCAGTTGTATCTGACTCTTTGTGACCCACCAGGCTCCTCAGTCCATGGGGTTCTCCAGGCAAGAATACTGGAGTGAGTTCCCATTTCCTTCTCCAGGGAATCTTCATGACCAAGCGATTGAACCCAGGTCTCCTGCATTGTAGGCAGACTCTTGACTGACTGAGCCACAGACTCTCTGGCAGTCCCTGGGAAGCACTTAAATCGCTGTAAATATGTCTATCAAGGAAAAAAGTGAAAAAAGAGAGAAAGGTGAAGTGATATAGCACGGAGTCTGATGCAGCTTCCTACTGGTCACTGCTCTTACTTCTTTTCTGGGTGCTTCTGAGCTAGCCTCCTAACAGGTGTTCTAGCTTTTTCTCTGTTATCTCTTCTTCCCACTCCATCTGATTCCACTCTTTAAAAAAGCAGCCAGAGAGATCTTTCAAACATGTAAATTAGATTATGTCGCTTCCCTTATTGAAGCCATCCAATGACTTCCAATCACACTTGGAATGAATCCCAGATTCCTTACTGTAGACAGGAAGCCTCCGTGGTCTGGCTCCTGATTAATTCTTTGACTTCATTTCAAACAACCACCACTCTACCCACTGTGCTTCAGCCACACTAGCCAACATTTTGGATCCTGAAAATGATAAACATTCTTGCCTTAGAGCCTCTGCACCGGCTGTCTGGCTGTCTCTCTGTCCAGATGACTCTTGCCCTGATCTTAGCAAGGTTGCCTGTTTCTCATTATTCAGATCTCAGCCCAAATGTCAACTTCTCAGAGTAGCCTCTCTGACCATGCATTCTTACTTGGATCTACTCTGTCATGCCCTACTATACCTGCCTGTTTTAATTGTCTTCATTATTCATGTTGAGGTACATGTGTCATGTCCTCCCAGCTAAGATGTAAACCTTATTGACAGCAGAAATCTTAGGTTGTGCATATTTTTTTTCCTTTTTTAAAAAATTAATTAATTTATTTATTTTACTTTACAATATTGTATTGGTTTTGCCATACATTGACTTGAATCTGACATGAGTGTACATGTGTCCCCCATCCTGAACCCCCCTCCTACCTCCCTCCTCATCCCATCCCTCTGGGTCATCCCAATGCACCAGCCCCAAGCATCCTGTATCATGCATTGAACCTGGACTGGCAATTCATTTCACATATGATATTTTACATGTTTCAATGCCATTCTCCCAAATCATCCCACCCTCGCCCTCTGCCACTGAGTTCAAAAGAGTGTTCAATACATCCGTGTCTCTTTTGCTGTCTCACATACAGGGTTGTCGTTACCATCTTTCTAAATTCCATATATATGCATTAGTATACTGTATTGGTGTTTTTCTTTCTGGCTTACTTCACTCTGTATAATAGGCTCCAGTTTCATCCACCTCATTAGAACTGATTCAAATGTATTCTTTTTAATGGCCGAGTAATACTCTATTGTGTATATGTACCACAGCTTTCTTTATCCATTCGTCTGCTGATGGACATCTAGGTTGCTTCCATGTCCTGGCTATTATAAACAGTGCTGCGATGAACACTGGGGTACATGTGTCTCTTTCGATTCTGGTTTCCTCAGTGTGTATGCCCAGCAGTGGGATTGCTGGATCATAAGGCAGTTCTATTTCCAGTTTTTTAAGTAATCTCCACACTGTTCTGCACCTTTGAATCTCTATCTTGGAGAACAGGACTTGATGCCTAGAAGTGCTCAATGAATATTTATTGAATGATGGACAAGTGGAAATTTAGAGCAGAGCCTGGTGTTTTAATAAAAGACCCATCAAAATTATTATGCTTGGCTGGAATTTTTGGTATCAAATATTATCTAAATAAATGAGTTATAATCTGGAGGCTCAACACTTCTTTGGGGGCAAAAATCAGTTGCCTGATATTTGTTAGGATAGGATGTACTCAGGATACACTTTGAAAACATTGTGTGAATAATTTAGTTTGTGCATCACTAAATGATCTACAAGTGCTGAGTGGGAGGAAAAAGATGATGAGCCTAGGGGTCAGGATTAGGAGGCTTCAGAGGGCACAGTTATATAGATCTAAAGGTTTTTCTAGTGTTTTCAGCATCTCCCTCCTTTCCTCTCACCACCTTTTTCGTTCTTTTTCTCTGGAAACCCTAACTCATACAATACCAATTCTGTGTCTGTAGAGTAAGGTAGCCATACTGGATCTTCCCTTTGCATTCCAGCCACTCTCCATTAATGTGTGTATTCCTCCACCCTGTCTGTGACCAGTAATGTGCCCAATTGACTCCTTACCCTGTAACTTCCAGTTGGGTGGGGTCAGTGATGAGAGATACAGCAGGAGCCCAGAGTGCACCAGGAGAGTGAGGTTCAGTTCAGTTCAGTTCAGTCGCTCAGTCGTGTCCGACTCTTTGCGACCCCATGAATCGCAGCACACCAGGCCTCCCTGTCCATCACCAACTCCCAGAGTTCACTCAGACTCATGTCCATCGAGTCAGTGATGCCATCCAGCCATCTCATCCTCTGTCGTCCCCTTTTGCTCTTTCCCCCAATCCCTCCCAGCATCAGAGTCTTTCCCAGTGAGTCAACTCTTTGCATGAAGTGGCCAAAGAACTGGAGTTTCAGCTTTAGCATCACTCCTTCCAAAGAACACCCAGGGCTGATCTCCTTCAGAATGGACTAGTTGGATCTCCTTGCAGTCCAAGGGACTCTCAAGAGTCTTCTCCAACACCACAGTTCAAAAGCATCAATTCTTCGGCACTCAGCTTTCTTCACAGTCCAACTCTCACATCCATACTTGACCACTGGAAAAACCATAGCCTTGACTAGACGGACCTTCGTTGGCAAAGTAATGCCTCTGCTTTTGAATATGGTTGGTTGGTCTAGGTTGATCGTAACTTTCCTTCCAAGGAGTAAGCGTCTTTTAATTTCATGGCTGCAGTCACCATCTGCAGTGATTTTGGAGCCCAGAAAAATAAAGTCTGACACTGTTTCCACTGTTTCCCATCTATTTCCCATGAAGTGATGGGACCAGATGCCATGATCTTTGTTTTCTGAATGTTGAGCTTTAAGCCAACTTTTTCACTCTCCACTTTCACCTTCATCAAGAGGCTTTTTAGTTCCTCTTCACGGTGTCCCTTGTCTTGGCTTTCTCCCTGCCAGGCCACGGGTTAGCAGTGTTTGCATTCCTGTACCCTCCATCTCTGGCCTCGTCCATGGCTCTAGCTCTAGTAACAGTGGAGAGCACAGCTCTCATGGAGTTCTGCCCACTCTCTCCTCTGGCTCTTTAGGTCTAGGTTGGTTGCTAGCACTTTCCCACCCCACCCCCCTAACCACGTGCTTCATCATCCCTCATAGTTTTCCCTTAATCCTGCCCATGGATCTGTATATCACCCTCGCTTTCCCTGTGTGGATAATTCACAACCCTTTAATTTCTTTTTACACACGAGGAGACTGAGGCTTAGAGAGATTTGGTAAGTCCTTCAGGGCTGCGGTTTAAACCAAGGTCTCTGACTTCAGTGGAAGTCCTCGCAGCCTGTACACAGCAATTCAGTTACTGTTCACATTAACTACTCTTTGTGAATCACAGTTTCCCCATTTGCAAAATGAGGTCAGTAACAATAACTCCTTATGGATTTCTAGTTAGTGCTCAATAAATATTAGCTATTGTTATCATTTGCAACAAAAAAAGGACCTCGATAAAGATAGAAATTCCCAGTTTACAGGGTCTTGGTAAGAATGAAGTGGCTAAAAGGTGTATTGCACCAGCATAGGACCTGGCACACAGCAGCCACTTAATACCACCTTCCACTTATAGCAGTCACATCTACTGTCCTTTTCCTAGGCCACGTTCTCTAGGGACAGGATCTTGAATTCTATGTGAGCAAAATGTGAGTTGAGAGGCACTTTATGTACATTGTCTTTGTAAATGTCATAAGGAACTAAGAGGTGAGTTATTCCAGTCTTAAAGATGTGGAAACTAAGGGTCAGAGTCAGATAACTTACCTAAGCTCACGACTACATCTGCTAGTGAAGGATCAAGGATTCCAACCCAGACATATCTGACCCCACATTTATTTGAGCCAAGAAAGGCTTGTTAATAGAGCCAGTATTCAGTTGGTAAGCACTGGTATGACAGATCCCACGTTAAATATTGGATAGTTTTCTGTTGGGAGGCAAGTGGCTGCTGCCTCAGGACTCTTGAGCAGAACCTGCCCACCCATTCCCCTTCCCTCCCCATGACCTGCAGCTGCAAAGACAGGTGCTCTGATGCTCTGTGCTTACACCACATCAATTTTTAACATTCAGAGTATTGCTCCTAGAAACAAATCTAGTAACTGAAACTTGAGAATCACATCTCAGAGAAGTACAGAAAAAAATGAGATGGAGACTTTTTAGAAATTCGAGAAGGAGGGGATGTTTTCAGAGCACTGTAGAAAAATCTTATCATTTCTGTACCTCTGTCCTGTGACTGATTTCCTTGGAGGATGAACCCCAGAGGGAGCTTGAAGGTGAGGGGATGGAGGAGTGGCCTTGTCTGTTCCCATCATTCAGAAAGCCCGGTTCTTTTTCGGGCCTTCCCTATTTCATTAACCTTTATTGCACCTCTGCCCCGAACCCCAGGCTCTGGTGATTCTTTCAGAATAACTCAAAGAGAAAATAGGTGTGCACACAATGTGAGGCAGAGAAGGAAAGAGCCAGATTTCCCCTGGCTTCTGGGTTTCAAGTCAGTCAAGCTGGGCTTCCGTGTTTTACCTTAAAGAGGGAAATTGGCAGCTTGCTACGAGCCTGAAGGGTGTGCCTCATGTCTGTGATGCTGAGCTGGTAGCCCTTCAGCGTCACCTATAAAGTCACCCTGTCTCCCTGGGAGCCATCCATGTCTGAAGAAGGCTGGCTTTGGGGGTTTTCCTTGTTTAACGGCTGGGGGAGGGAGACATTGGAGATTTGTAGGAGAAAGTCTACAGAATAGATAGTTAAGAAAGTCCAAGTCAGGGTTCATGAGATAGAGGTCCTGGGGCTGGTGGAAGGAAGAGGAGGCTAAGGGAATGTCAGTCATTGGGGGATTTGATACCGAAGACAATTTGGCTCTGTTTCCTTGAAGACCTTTCTGCAGTGTGTCAGGCTCTGTCCCTGCTGTGAGGATCTGCCAAGGCCAGCCCTTGCCCTTTATATATTTCCTTTTTCTTTCTTTCTTTCAAAATGGACTTGCCCTGGATTAATAAAGATATGCTGGAGAGCTTCCTATCTCTGCCTGGCGTCATGCTTCAATAAAAATACTACTCCAAACTTTAATCTAAAAAAGTAGAAAAGAATTGAAAAAACATTCACAAAGAAAAAGCAAACCTCTATAATCAAAAGACGGTGGAAGAAAGGGCCAAGATGACACCACAGTGAAATGGTGGCATTTAATCAGGGGTTAGGCAGGGTGTGGGTGAGGCAATTCCAGGATGACAAGAACCAGCCTGAACCCTCTGATGGAACCTTTGTCAAGGTTTGCAAATATTCTGGTGCCCTTGAAAAACCATTTTCCCCCCTGCCCTTAGGTTTTTGTCTTGGCCTAGAGGTGAAAGTGAAATAATCAAAAGTGAAATGCTGGCTCTGTTGACTTTTTTTCAAAGGGAAAACAGTGCTCAAGTTTCATAGGAAACCTCTTGCTTAAGAACGGGCCTGGCTGGCTGCAGGACTTACAGGGCCCAGTGTGGAATGGAGACATCGGGCTTCTCATTCCAAGTGTTAAGAATGTTAAGGTGACAGGTGAGCATGAAACCAAGTGTGGGCCCTTCTGAGCTAAGGGTCCCTGTGTGCCTACACAGGCCACACTCTCAGAAGCTGGTCTTGCTTAGGAGGGAAAGTGTTAGCCACTCAGTTGTGTCAGACTCTTTGCAACCCCATGGACTATAGCCTGCCAGTCTCCTCTGTCCATGAGATTCTCCAGGCAAGAATACTGGAGTGGATTGCAATTCCCTTCTCCAGTGGATTTTCCCAACCCAGGTGTTGAACCTGGGTCTTCTGCATTGCAGGCGGATTCTTTGCTGCCTGAGCCACTGGTCTCTGAAGGTTTATGTTATTCTCATTTTCTGAGTTAATAATACTACTTCCTCCATTTTCAGAGCGTCAGGGATTTGATGATTTTGTGCATGTGTGTGTATTTCAGTGCTATTTTTAGTCACTTAAGTTTATTTTAAAAATGGCTCTTTACAACTCGAGACATTTCTAAAATGCAATTGACAATGTCTTAAATCTAAGTCTGAGACAGTAGGACTGTTGCCAGCATTTTAGAGGTCCTACATTTAGAGGTCTCTTGTTCAGCTCTTGTTCACCTTTATGGCAGAAAGTGAAGAGGAACTAAAAAGCCTCTTGATGAAAGTGAAAGTGGAGAGTGAAAAAGTTGGTTTAAAGCTCAACATTCAGAAAACAAAGATCATGGCATCTGGTCCCATCACTTCATGGGAAATAGATGGGGAAACAGTGTCAGACTTTATTTTTTTGGGCTCCAAAATCACTGCAGATGGTGACTGCAGCCATGAGATTAAAAGACATTTACTCCTTGGAAGAAAAGTTATGACCAACCTGGATAGCATATTGAAAAGCAGAGACATTTCTTTGCCAACAAAGGTCCGTCTAGTCAAGGCTATGGTTTTTCCTGTGGTCATGTATGGATGTGAGAGTTGGACTGTGAAGAAAGCTGAGTGCCGAAGAATTGATGCTTTTGAACTGTGGTGTTGGAGAAGACTCTTGAGAGTCCCTTGGACTGCAAGGAGATCCAACTAGTCCATTCTGAAGGAGATCAGCCCTGGGATTTCTTTTCTTTTATTTTATTTTTAAACTTTATAATATTGTATTAGTTTTGCCAAATATCGAAATGAATCCACCACAGGTATACCTATGTTCCCCATCCTGAACCCTCCTCCCTCCTCCCTCCCCATACCCTCCCTCTGGGTCGTCCCAGTGCACCAGCCCCAAGCATCCAGTATCGTGCATCGAACCTGGGCTGGCGACTCATTTCATACATGATATTATACATGTTTCAATGCCATTCTCACAAATCTCCCCACCCTCTCCCTCTCCCACAGAGTCCATAAGACTGATCTATACATCAGTGTCTCTTTTACTGTCTCGTATGCAGGGTTATTGTTACCATCTTTCTAAATTCCTTATATATGCGTTAGTATACTGTATTGGTGTTTTTCTTTCTGGCTTACTTCACTCTGTATAATAGGTTCCAGTTTCATCCATCTCATTAGAACTGATTCAAATGTATTCTTTTTAATGGCTGAGTAATACTCCATTGTGTATATGTACCACTGCTTTCTTATCCATTCATCTGCTGATGGACATCTAGGTTGCTTCCATGTCCTGGCTATTATAAACAGTGCTGCGATGAACATTGGGGTACATGTGTCTCTTTCCCTTCTGGTTTCCTCAGTGTGTATGCCCAGTAGTGGGATGCTGGGTCATAAGGCAGTTCTATTTCCAGTTTTTTAAGGAATCTCCACACTGTTCTCCATAGTGGCTGTACTAGTTTGCATTCCCACCAGTAGTGTAAGAGGGTTCCCTTTTCTCCACACCCTCTTAGCATTTATTATTTGTAGACTTTTGGATTGCAGCCATTCTGACTGGTGTGAGATGGTACCTCATAGTGGTTTTGATTTGCATTTCTCTGATAATGAGTGATGTTGAGCATCTTTTCATGTGTTTGTTAGCCATCTGTATGTCTTCTTTGGAGAAATGTCTATTTAGTTCTTTAGCCTATTTTTTGATTGGGTCATTTATTTTTCTGGAGTTGAGCTGTAGGAGTTGCTTGTATATTTTTGAGATTAGTTGTTTGTCCGTTGCTTCATTTGTTATTATTTTCTCCCATTCTGAAGGCTGTCTTTTCACCTTGCTAATAGTTTCCTTTGATGTGCAGAAGCTTTTAAGGTTAATTAGGTCCCATTTGTTTATTTTTGCTTTTATTTCCAATATTCTGGGAGGTGGGTCATAGAGGATCCTGCTGTGATGTATGTCAGAGAGTGTTTTGCCTATACGTTTGTGTTTCCTTGTTAATTTTCTGTTTAGTTGATCTATCCATAGGTGTGAGTGAGGTATTAAAGTCTCCCACTATTATTGTGTTATTGTTAATTTCTCCTTTCATACTTGTTAGCATTTGTCTTACATATTGCAGTGCTCCCGTGTTGGGCGCATATATATTTATAATTGTTATATCTTCTTCTTGGATTGATCCTTTGATCATTATGTAGTGACCATCTTTGTCTCTTTTCACAGCCTTTGTTTTAAAGTCTATTTTATCTGATATAAGTATTGCTACTCCTGCTTTCTTTTGATCCCTATTTGCATGGAAAATCTTTTTCCAGCCCTTCACTTTCAGTCTGTATGTGTCCCCTGTTTTGAGGTGGGTCTCTTGTAGACAACATATGTAGGGGTCTTGTTTTTGTATCCATTCAGCCAGTCTTTGTCTTTTGGTTGGGGCATTCAACCCATTTACGCTTAAGGTAATTACTGATAAGTATGATTCCTGTTGCCATTTACTTTATTGTTTTGAGTTCGAGTTTATACACCGTTTTTGTGTTTCCTGTCTAGAGAATATCCTTTAGTATTTGTTGGAGAGCTGGTTCAGTGGTGCTGAATTCTCTCAGCTTTTGCTTGTCTGAGAAGCTTTTGATTTCTCCTTCATATTTGAATGAGATCCTAGCTGGGTACAATAATCTGGGCTGTAGGTTATTTTCTTTCATCACTTTAAGTATGTTTTGCCATTCCCTCCTGGCTTGAAGAGTTTCTATTGAAAGATCAGCTGTTATCCTTATGGGAATTCCCTTGTGTGTTATTTGTTGTTTTTCCCTTGCTGCTTTTAATATTTGTTCTTTGTGTTTGATCTTTGTTAATTTGATTAATATGTGTCTTGGGGTGTTTCGCCTTGGGTTTATCCCGTTTGGGACTCTCTGGGTTTCTTGGACTTGGGTGATTATTTCCTTCCCCATTTTAGGGAAGTTTTCAACTCTTATCTCTTCAAGTATTTTCTCATGGTCTTTCTTTTTGTCTTCTTCTTCTGAGACCCCTATGATTCGAATGTTGTAGCATTTAATATTGTCCTGGAGGTCTCTGAGATTGTCCTCATTTCTTTTAATTCGTTTTTCTTTTATCCTCTCTGATGCATTTATTTCTACCATTCTATCTTCTAATTCACTAATCCTATCTTCTGCCTCTGTTATTCTACTATTTGTTGCCTCCAGAGTGTTTTTAATTTCATTTATTGCATTATTCATTATATATTGACTCTCTTTTATTTCTTCTAGGTCCTTGTTAAACCTTTCTTGCATCTTCTCAATCTTTGTCTCCAAGCTACTTATCTGTGATTCCATTTTGATTTCAAGATTTTGGATCAATTTCACTATCATTATTCAGAATTCTTTATCAGGTAGATTCCCTATCTCTTCCTCTTTTGTTTGGTTTGGTGGGCATTTATCCTGTTCCTTTATCTGCTGGATATTCCTCTGTCTCTTCATCTTGTTTAAATTGCTGAGTTTGGGGTGTCCTTTCTGTATTCTGGCAGTTTGTGGAGTTCTCTTTATTGTGGCGTTTCCTCTCTCTGTGTGGGTTTGTACAGGTGGCTTGTCAAGCTTTCTTGGTTAGGGAAGCTTGTGTCGGTGTTCTGGTGGGTGGAGCTGTATTTCTTCTCTCTGGAGTGCAATGAAATGTCCAGTAATGAGTTATGAGATGTCTATGGTTTTGGGGTGACTTTGGACTGCCTGTATCTTGGAGCTCAGGGCTGTGTTCCTTGCTGCTGGAGAAGTTGCTTGGTATGTCTTGCCCTGAAACTTGTTTCACCCAGAGAGGTTTACAGCATTATATGGAGAAGAGAAGAGTGAGGAGGGAGTTAGAGGTGACCCGAATGAGATGAGGTGGAATCAGTAGAGGAGAGAGTGGGCTATTCAGTAATCTCTTCCTTATGTGCACTCCACAACTGGACCGCTCAGAGTTGTTCACAGAGTTATACAGAGAAGAGAAGAAGGAGGAAGGTGGCAGAGGTGGCCAGGAGGATAAATGGGGGGAATGAAAAGGAGGGAGACAGATCCAGCCAGTAATCAGTTCCCTAAGTGTTCTCCACCGTCTGGAACACACAGAAATTCACAGAGTTGGGTAGAGTAGAGAGGGGTTAGGGAGGAGACGCAGGCGATCTAGTAGAGAAAAAGGAGAGTCCAAAGGGAGAGAGAGCAGTTAAGCCAGTAATCTCGGTCCCTAGTGAAAAATGGGTACTGAAGATTGGATTCTTAAAGGTACAAAATTGGTAACAAATACATAAAAGCAAAAATTAAAAATCTAGAGTAGAGTGTGGAATTTCAAAAATATGATGTTAAAGAAAAGAAGAAGGAAAAGAAAGAGAGAAAAAACGAACAAACAAAAACAAACAAGGTCACAAAAATTATAAAGAAAATATAGGTACAAAATTGTTAATTAATACCAAAAAGCAAAAGTTAAAAATCTAGAGTAGAGTTTGGAATTTCAAAAATACAATGTTAAAAAGAAGAAGAAAAAGAAAGAGAGAAAAAAAAAAAACAAGAACAAACAAAGTCGCATAAATTATATATAAAAAAAAATACAGGTACAAAATTGATAACAAATACCAAAAAGCATAAATTAAAAATCTAGAGTAGAGTTTGGAATTTCAGATATACAACGTTATTTAGAAGCAGAAGAGAAAGAAACAGAGAAAAAGAAAAAAAAAAAAAAGGGTCACAGAATTTATATAAAAAAAAAAAAACAAACTATAGGTACAAAATTGATAACAAATACTAAAAAGCTAAAATCAAAAATCTAGAGTAGAGTTTGGAATTTCAAAAATACAATGTAAAAGAAAAGAAGGGAAAAAAAGTCAAAAAAATTATTAAAAAGTGTATATATGAAGTTTGCTTAAAAAAAAAATAGCGTCTTTTTTTTTTTTTTTTGCAAAGTAATCGGTTATAAAAGTGGAAATTAAAGGAATAATAGGGGACTTAAAATTTTTTTAATTAAAAAATAATTAAAAAAAAAAAAGAAAGAATGATCGTACAAATAGTAAAAATATATCTAGGACTTTCTCCGGTTTTGTTGTGAGAGTTGTGGGTTCAGTTCATTTTTGGCTAGTTCCTTGGTCCGACTTATATTTCTTAAGATCTATAGGCCCCTTCCTATGTAGATAGTAGTAACCACATGGTTTTAATCTATTGCCTGTAGCTTCCAAGGCGGTTCCCTCTGTTATAGCTTCTTCTGTTTGCTGGTCTCTTCAGTGTCTGGTTTCCGCCCTGACACAAAGGGGACGGTGGAGGACACTTTTTTTTTTTTTTAGGCTCACTTGTTCAGTCATGCTGAGGGGAGGTAGGGAGGGATGCTGCAAACAAATAACACTGGCGTGCGCTCGCAGTGCCTCAGCCACACTGGGTCTGCCCCCACCCCCCCTCACCCCCACCCCCCCCCCCAGTTCACTGCGCGTGTAGCCTCTCTGCCCAGGCTGCACAGGCTCTAGGTTGCTCTGCCGGGAACCATCCGTGGCCGGCCCTGGGCTGCCTGTACTTCCCAGGTCCAAGCCGCTCAGGTTCAGGCACTCGGGTAGTCCTCAGAGGCGCAGACTCTCAGTTGGGCCTGCATTTTGTGCCCTTCCCAGATCCGAGCAGCTCAGGTGATGAGGTGTTTTGCGCGTGCGATTGCTGTGACTTATCGCGTCCCCGCCGCTCGGTTATCTAGTTGTGCACCGGCACACCTTCTCAGGCAGATGTTGACCGTCCAGACCCCCAAGAAGTTTTAGTTAGCAAAGAAGCCTGCTTACAGTTTTATAGATAATGTCTCTCTGGGGCTGCGATTGTCCCCTTCCGGCTCTGGTTGCCTATCACCGGAGGGGGATGGTCTGCCGCCGGCTATCTCTGTTCAGTCCTGTGTTCCGTGCGCGGGCCTGGCGGTGTCATAGGTTAGGGCTGGCTTTTCACGTGGTAGATATCCCACAGTCTGGTTTGCTAGCCCAAATTATCTCGCTCAGATAGCGCTCAGGGTATTCAGGCCAGATTCTTGTGATGCAGCCCGCGCCGCACCTCCCTCCCAGCCCCCGCTTGCTAATGGCGGATGCAGGCGTCTGCGCTGCTTCTCCACTGGGGGAGTTACCATAGGGCTCGGAGTGTGCGGGTTTTAATTATTTATTTTTCCTCCCTGTTATGTTGCCCTCTGTGCTTCCAAGGCTCGGCACAGATTTGGCAGTGAGAAGGTTTCCTGGTGTTTGGAAACTTCTCTCTTTTTAAGACTCCCTTCCTGGGACAGAACTCCGTCCCTCCCTCTTTTGACCCTTTTTTTGTCTTTTATATTTTTTCCTACCTCCTTTCGAAGACTTGAGTTGCTTTTCTGGATGCCTGATGTCCTCTCCCGGCATACAGAAGTTGTTTTGTGGAATTTACTCGGCGTTTAAATGTTCTTTTGATGAATTTGTGGGGGAGAAAGTGTTCTCCCCGTCCTACTCCTCCACCATCTTAGCTCCTCTCCCTCCAGCCCTGGGATTTCTTTGGAAAGAATGATGCTAAAGCTGAAACTCCAGTACTTTGGCCACCTCATGCGGAGAGTTGACTCATTGGAAAGGACTCTGATGCTGGGAGGGATTGGGGGCAGGAAGAGAAGGGGACGATAGAGGATGATATGGCTGGATGGCATCACTGACTTGATGGATGTGAGTCTGAGTGAACTCCGGGTGTTGGTGATGGAAAGGGAGGTCTGGCATGCTGCGATTCATGGGGTCGCAGAGTCGGACACGACTGAGCGACTGAACTGAACTGAACTGTTCAGCTCAGTTCAGATGTGAGGGTTCAAAGAGACATGCTCTCCCAGACAAGTGCCGGGGTGGCTAAGACCCCAGACTTCCTTGCCCTGATGGCCCTGACCTGCTGCCTGGGGCAGGGACCTTCCTCAGGTACATCTTCCCAAGGGTGGAACTTACCACCAGTAGGGCACCCCTGGCCTCAATTGGCCAAAGGATAGCAGTTTAGAAATGAGTAGAGGGGCTGCTGTTGACAGAACTTGGGCTAGTCTGGGATGTTCTTGATTGTTTTGGGAGGCTCTTGCTGTGCCAGAGGGAGTTGGAAGGAGGAAGGGTTAGGAATGGGTGTTTTTCCCACATTGCTACATTCCGTGCAGGAATGCCAAGCACTCTGAGGATTCTAAATTATAATTTGGCTTTTTAGGCTATTATTGAAGGTATATAGCATCAAACATGTTTAACAGTTTGGTAGGTTAACTTGCAACTTATAAAGCTTTAAACTATGTGGGCTTCCCTGGTGGCTCAGATGTTAAAGAATCAATGCAATCAACCCTAACCTTAACCAGTGCAGGAGACCCTGGTTCAACCCCTAGGTTGGGAAGAAAATTTGGAGATGGGAATGGCTGCCCACTCCAGTATTCTTACCTGGAGAATTCTGTGGACAGAGGAGCCTGGCGGGCTACAGTCCATGGGGTTGCAGAGTCAGACACCACTGACTGACTCACTCATACTTCACTTTCAGGTGGGCTTCGATTTCTGTTCTTGTCATGTGTTCTGCAAATATTGGGGGCAGACGTGGATGGCAGGCAGCAAAGACAGTGTATATTCCTATAATGAAATTGAACACTAGTTTCCTCATAAACAGTTTTATAATCCAGTTACTTTGCCTTTTCATATGTGTGTGTGTAATATTTATACATTTTGACAAAGACAGTTTCTGTTTTGATTAGTGCAATATAGGAGTTTTTAAGGCTGTAATTATTAATTATACATTTACCACATCCAGTTTCATGTACATTTGTCCTCCAGGTGCTTCTCAGTTTAGCAAGAACATAATTTTTATCACCACACTAGACTCTAAAATTTGTATCTCTGTACCACAGAAGAAATAATTTTATCTTTAATGTTGAACTTATGTGAGCCTTACATAGCATTCACAATAATGTCAGATATTTATCATTGACAGAATGAATATTCAAAAGATGTATTTTGATTTGATGAGTTGAATGAAGAAAAACCATTATTGGTATTAACTGATTTTCTCTGGCAAGCATACATAGAAGAACTAGACAAAAAAGATCTTCAAGACCCAGATAATCACAATGGTGTGATCATTCACCTAGAGCCGGACATCCTGGAATGCAAAGTCAAGTGGGCCTTAGGAAGCATCACTACGAACAAAGCTAGTGGAGGTGATGGAATTCCAGTTGACTTATTTCAAATCCTAAGAGATGATGCTGTGAAAGTGCTGCACTCAATATGCCAGCACATTTCAAAAACGCAGCAGAGGCCACAGGACTGGAAAAGGTCTGTTTTCATTCCAATTCCGAAGAAAGGCAGTGCCAAAGGATGCTCAAATTACTGCACAATTGCACTCATCTCACGTGGTAGTAAAGTAATGCTCAAAATTCTCCAAGCCAGGTTTTAGCAGTATGTGAACCATGAACTTCCAGATGTTCAAGCTGGTTTTAGAAAAGGCAGAGGAACCAGAGATCAAATTGCCAACATCTGTTGGATCATTGAAAAAGCAAGAGAGTTCCAGAAAAACATCTACTTCTGCCTTATTGACTATGCCAAAGCCTTTGACCTGACCCTGATGCTGGGAAAGATTGAAGGCAGGAAGAGAAGGGGATGAAAGAGGATGAGATGGTTGGATGGCATCACCAACTCAATGGACATGAGGTTGAGTAAACTCCAGGAGTTGGTGATGGACAGGGAGGCCTGGCCCCAGTCCATGGGGTTGCAAACTCAGACATGACTCAGGGAGTGAACTTAACTGAAAGCCTTTGACTGTGTGGATCACAACAAACTGTGGAAAATTCTTCAAGAGATGGGAATACCAGATCACCTGACCGTCTCTTGAGAAATCTGTATGCAGGTCAGGAAGCAACAGTTAGAATGGACATGGAACAACGACTGGTTCCAAATAGGAAAAGGAGTACGTCAAGGCTGTATATTGTCACCCTGCTTATTTAACTTCTATGCAGAGTACATCATGAGACCCGCTGGGCTGGAAGAAGCACAAGCTGAAATCAAGATTGCCGGGAGAAATATCATAACCTCAGATATGCAGATGACACCACCCTTGTGGCAGAAAGCAAAGAAGAACTAAAGAGCCTCTGGATGAAAGTGAAAGAGGAGAGTGAAAAAGTTGGCTTAAAGCTCAACATTCAAAAAACTAAAATCATGGCATCTGGTCTCATTACTTCATGGCAAATAGATGGGGAAGCAATGGAAGCAGTGAGAGACTTTATATTTTGGGGCTCCAAAATCACTGCAGATAGTGACTGCAGCCATGAAATTAAAAGACGCTTTCTCCTTGGAAGAAAAGTTATGACCAACCTAGATAGCATATTAAAAAGCAGAGGCAGATTCATGTTGAGGTTTGAGAGAAAACAGCAAAATTCTGTAAAGCAACTATCCTTCAATAAAAAATAAATTAATTAAAAAAAAATCAGACACATTACTTTGCCAACAAAGGTCCATCTAGTCGAAGCTATGGTTTTTCCAGTAGTGATGTATGGATGTGAGAGTTGGACTATAAAGAAAGCTGAGCGCCAAAGAATTGATGCTGTTGAACTGTGGTATTGGAGAAGACTCTTGAGAGTTCCTTGGACTGCAAGTAGATCTAACCAGTCCATCCTAAAGGAAATCAGTCCTGAATATTCATTGGAAGGACTGATGCTAAAGCTGAAACTCCAATACTTTGGCCACCTGATGCAAAGAACTGACTCATTGGATCAGACCTTGATGCTGGGAAAGGTTGAAGTCAGGAGGAGAAGGGGATGACAGAGGATGAGATGGTTATATGACCTCACTGACTCAATGGACATGAGTTTGAGTAAAATCCGGCCGGGAGTTGGTGATGGACAGGGAGGCCTGGTGTGCTGCAGTCCATGGGTTGGACACGACTGAGTGACTGAACTGAACTGAACTGAGGACACCAGAATAAAACTGGCCTCGTTCAACTGTTTGTGCAGTTCTTCTGATAATGGAGTTATTACTTTACTTTTCATGTGTCCAGAAGGAAATTTGGAATCCAAAGTGGGTGAAGTTAATGAAGAAGAACAATCATTGGAGGTAAGTGAAAAGTCATGCTTCACCAAGAGATCTGTAAACACTCTTTTTGTAAGCACATATGTTCAACAGCCATTTTTGGAGATAGTGCTAAAGAAACTTCTAACTTAGGGAAGAGATGCTTGTACTTCTTCCAAAGAGTTGTGTTCTGGTTTTCATGTAGGCAGTAGTATCACTTAACCGTCACGATAGATGGTAAACTGTGTTGTTAAATATTCCTTATAACTTTCATACTCATCGTCAACTTTCTTGTGAAATCAAATTCAGAGCTTAACTTTTTGCTGAATATGTGCTTTGGGCTTTTTTGAGTTCTCTGCTGCTGAAAAAGTTTATTGCAAAACAAAACAGCTTTACTAAATGAAAATAGCTACTGCTATATGTATATACACCTTATGGGTGTGAAAGTGTTAGTCACTCAGTCATGTTCAATTCTTTGTGACCCCATGGACTGTAGCCCGCCAGGCTCCTCTGTCCATGGAATTCTCCAGGCAAGAATACTGGAGTGGGCTTCCATTCCTTTCTCCGGGTTACCTTCCCAATCCAGGCATTGAACCCAGGTCTCCTGCATTGTAGGCGGACTCTCTACCATCTGAGTCACCGGGAACCCTGTATACATCACATAGTGAATCACAACACTGTGTAATGACAGTCTTCAGGCTGATCAGATGGCGAGGCTCTAGTTTCCATTTATGTTTCTCACCTGGCCAATGAAGTCTCACATTTCTACAGATCTCACCAACTGATGGCTCAGTGGCTACACGCATTTGGAAAGGTGTGGGTGTGGCCAGACCACAATTGGCCCAACGATGGAGGCAGGGATCTTGAGCCCCGGCTTCTCAATCAGCTCTGCAACTGCAAGAAATGAGCTTCCTGAGCTCTCTCTCGCCTGAGGGCGCTGTGTTTACCAGCAGGTGCTGAGTGTGCGGTTTTCAAAAAGGGAGGAACTTGTTACACTGGGTCTGGGAAAAAAGGAAAGAGAGATGGGTTATTGCTGGATTTCTTTTAGAGTTGATCACATGTTAAAGTAAAATATCTGTTTATCCTGCATACATCTCCCACAGTGCTAGCTAAGATCATGTCAGAAGCAGCAATACAAAGTAGAAGTCTACCAATGCAGGTATTAACACTTCCTTATTAAAAAAGTAAAAATCTGAGGGAAATGTTAGGGCACTTGGTACACGGGAACAACAGGTGTAAAGTGTGATTGTTCCACTTATAGGAAAGCAAAGCAGTTTCTGTTTCTTTGCCCTTTCGGGAATGCTGTTTATAATTTTGCTGCCTGGTATTCTAGTGTGTCTGAGTTTTCTACACGAGTGGTTCCCTAGGTTTGAGTTCACTGAGACTATGGCAATACATGAGCCCAGGATGCCAGCTTGATGCCTGTGACTGTGTGACCATCAGTCTATTTCCTTTGCCATTGAAAGCAATTTACAAGCTGCCTGATTGACTAGGCTGTCTTGGTTGCTTAGTTATTAGGACAGAACTGAGCAAGCCAGGGGACAAAAGACCTAGCACATGCTCTGTGGTCAAGATTTCAATAAAGGAGCCCTTGTTGGAGGTGTTATTGAAGGCCACCGACTTCCCTGGGTCTGTGTTCCTGTAACAGTAGTGATCTCAGAGGAGCTTCCATGGCTGTGTGTTTATGACTCATATAAACATATAGATATTGAATGGAAATCTAAATAAACAAAAGTAATGCCAGTAGTTTCTTGAAAGTCATCATAAAATGACCTTACAGCATTCAAAATGTCAATAAACAACTGCCCCATAGAGCACTAGAATCACAAGCTCTTGCAAAGAGGTTTACAGTGAAAAAAAGAGAGAGAAACCAGTTTTTTTCAGAATCACTGGGCGAAAACCTGTCCATCACATTCTATTGTTCCTAGAATGCCTACTGCAGCTTTTGCCTCTGTTTGACATGTCAAGCTATGCAATGAAGTGCTGATATTTGACACTTTTGATGTCCTAATCGGATGCTTGTTCAATAGAAGTCACTGCCAAATTTTGCAGACTTTGCAGAAATGGAGATTCTAGTTGCTAATGTTACTTAGCTTGCTGCTTTGGGTCCAGGGTTTAAATTGATTTTTTCTAGGTTTTTAATTAAGTAGATTTACAAGAACATAATGGAACAATGGTTAACATTAGGATCAATCTGAAGTTCTCTTAGCATTCACTATGTCCCACTTCAGAACTTTTTCATTTTTATTTTAATTTTTATCTTCAGCACTAAGGAGAGTGGATGTTATTGTATATGTTTAATCTCTCCCAAGATTGTCATAGAGGGACCAGATGTATTTTCTCAAAGGACGTAGATACTTATTTTAGGCAAGAGGAAAATTCTCTAGTTAGTCCCTAAGAGATGGGGTGGCACTGTGTGTTCTGGAATGCTGCGGCTTAAATTGTGACAGGGCAAAATAACTTCTGTTGCTATGCAAATAATACTGGAAGAAAACAAAAATCACATTCAGTTCAGTTTAGTCACTCAGTTGGGTCTGACTCTTTGCAACCCCATGGACTGCAGTACGCTAGGCCTCCCTGTCCATCACCAACTCCTGGAGCTTGCTCAAACTCATGTCCATCGAGTCCATCGAGTGATGTCATCCAACCATCTTATCTTCTGTCGTCCCCTTCTCCTCCTGCCTTCTATCTTTCCCAGCATCAGGGTCTTTTCCAATGAGTCTGTTCTTTGCATCAGGTGGCCAAAGTATTGGAGTTTCAGCTTCAGCATCAGTCCTTCCAATGAATATTCAGGACTGATTTCCTTTGGATGGACTGGTTGGATCTCCTTGCAGTCCAAGGGACTCTCAAGAGTCTTCTCCAACACCACAGTTCAAAAGCATCAATTCTTGGTGCTCAGCTTTTTGGTCCAACTCTCAGGCTTTATCACAGAGTGTTCTATGGAACATGAGTCATATGAATGCTCCATGCAAAGAAGGTTCTGTAGCCAAGACCCATCTCACTTTGTTCTTGGAAGTTCCCAAGATATATTAACATTATAAAGAGTTTGATTGGTCATGAGATGAAGAAACTGTCCTTGGAGTTTTCTAAAGCTTTCTCGAGTTTATCATGAAGGCCTCATCCTGTGTTACTTCCTGTAGAAACACTGTAGTGGTGTAATATCATTTCTTTAAGTCTGTTTTCTTACATTCATTGGACTAATGATTAATTTTCTACAGTCCCAAAACATTTCCTATTTATTTTATCTAAGCTAAATCTGGGCTTCTCTGGTGGCTCAGATGGTAAAGAATCCACCTGCAATGCAGAAGACCTGGGTTTGATCCCAGGCTTGGGGAGATCCCTTGAAGGAGGGCATGGCAATCCACTCTAGCATTTTTGCCTGGAGAATCCCCATGACAGAGAAGCCTGGTGAGCTACAGTCCATGGAGTCACAAGGTCGGACTTGACTGAGTGGCTAAGCACAGAAGCTAAATCTAGATATATTTTCTTTCCGTTCTTCTCTGCCAATAGATGGCAATAACCCTTCCAAATGCGCCTCGTGTTAGGTGATCTTGTAAAACCAATTCTCTTTCCAGAGCTCATGAGCTTCTGTTATCCAGTGTCATTTCTTACCTTTCATTTCTTCTTGGTTTTTGAAGCTTTCTTATCTTCTATCCCACAGCAGAACCATTGAAATCTAGCTCAGTTTGAAATGTAGTCAATTTCTGTTTCTCTCATTCCCATTTCTCTTCTCCCCAGACGTCACTTGGCTCTCAGACATGATCAGTACAATAAACAGTGATCTGTTTGATTTATGTCTGTCATTTTGATAAAATGAAAACATTTCAAGTTACGGATGTCCTCTTTTGACAGACTGGTATTGACCTTATTCACATCCTCCCCCTCCCCCAAATATAGATTTACTGCCTTTTTTTGCCCCCTGCAGTGCAAGTCTCAATACCTACTGAAAGTGTAGAATCCAGGCCAGCAGTCTCAGTGGGGTATCTTTCTGCCCTCTTGTAGGAGGGAAAATCCGGATTCATTCAGTTTCCTTGAGAAAATGTGTGAGCCTTTGACATGCTGGGCCTTGGGGTACAGTGACAGGGAGAATCGCACAGGCAGGCTCCTGCTTTCAGGAAACATAGATGCAGGTGTTGTCAGTGACTTTTGTTGTAGCATGTAATATCCCTTTTTTTTTTTTTTTTTAAGACTGTCTTGATCCAGTTCTGAGGCTCTGGCTGGAGGCTGGTCATTCCTCTTTTAGAGCAGCTGATTGAGACCACATCCCCAGTGACTTCTCTAAGGAACTGATACGCTCCTGGTGTCTACGCGGCAGCCCTAATTGCCCCAGGGCCAGGTACCAGACAACTGAAAACAGCCCCTCATTCCCAGAACCTGTGAAATTATGCAAAGCAGCCAATTCACAGGGAGCCTGCTAAAGCTAGTTAACCCCTCACCCTGCTTGCCATTTACCAGCTGCTCCACCCCACCTCCCCCCACTCCCTGCCCCCAGGTGTGGCTCTCAGCATGGCTCTGCCTGGCAGGCTTTTGAACTTTGGCAAAAATAACAAAAAGTTCTGCCTTTCCTCTGTCCCAGTGCCAGTGGCTTGCATCCTGCCACCCAAGAACTTCTAAATCTAGTAAAACAGACCTGCAACCAAAATTTTGGTTTTTCTTTCTTATTGTTAGGAAAATTTCAAAGGTCTTGAAATAGTGCTAATTGGTGGTGAAAAAGTGATTGGATCAGGATTTTAACAGAAGAAGGGAATTTATAAAAATGACCTCAAGTTACTTAAGCCAACAAGAACTTTGCAAGGTTAATATACCCCATATATCATGTTTTGTTGTTGTTACTGAGTTGCTATGTCCAGTCTTGGCAACTCCATGGACTGCAGCACACCAGGTTCCTCTGTCCTCCACTATCTCCTGGAGTTTGCTCAAATTCGTGTCCACTGAATCAATTTGTTTCAGTTCAGTTCAGTTCAGTTGCTCAGTTGTGTCCGATTCTTTAAGACCCCATGGACTGCAGCATGCGAGGCCTCCCTGTTCATTACCAACTCCCGGAGTTTGCTCAAACTCATGTCCATTGAGTCAGTGATGCCATCCAACCATCTCATCCTCTGTCGTCCCCTTCTCCTCCTGCCCTCAATCTTTCCCAGCACCAGAGTCTTTTCCAATGAGTCAGTTCTTTGCATCAAGTGGCCAATATTGGAGTTTCAGCGTCAACATCAGTCTTTCCAATGAACACCCAGGACTGATCTCCTTTAGGATTGACTGGTTGGAACTCCTTGCTGTCCAAGGGACTCTCAAGAGTCTTCTCCAACACCACAGTTCAAAAGCATCCATTCTTCAGTTTGTTTCTTTATAGTCCAACTCTCACATCCATACATGACTACTGGAAAAACCATAGCCTTGACTAGATGGACCTTTGTTGGCAAAGTAATATCTCTGCTTTTTAATATGCTGTCTAGGTTGGTCGTAATTTTTCTCCCAAGGAGTAAGTGTCTTTTAATTTCATGGCTGCAATCACCATCTGCAGTGATTTTGGAGCCCCCCAAAATAAAGTCTGTCACTGCTTCCACTGTTTCTCCATCTATTTGCCATGAAGTGATGGAACCAGATGCCATGATCTTCGTTTTCTGAATGTTGAACTTTCAGCCAACTTTTTCACTCTCCTCTTTCACTTTTCATCAAGAGGCTCTTTAGTTCTTCTTTGCTTTCTGCCACAAGGGTGGCATCATCTGCATATCTGAGGTTATTGATATTTCTCCCGGCAATCTTGATTCCAGCTTGTGCTTCATCCAACCCAGCATTTCTCATGATGTACTTTGCATATAAGTTAAATAAGCAAGGTGACAATATACAGCCTTGACGTACTCCTTTCCCAATTTGGAACCGGTCTGTTGTTCCATGTCCAGTTCTAACTGTTGCTTCCTGACCTGCATATAGATTTCTCAAGAGGTAGGTCAAGTGGTCTGGTATTCCCATCTCTTTCAGAATTTTCCACAGTTTGTTGTGATCCACACAGTCAAAGGCTTTGGCTTAATCAAGCAGAAATAGATGTTTTTCTGGAACTCTCTTGCTTTTTTGCTGATCCAGTGGATGTTGGCAATTTGATCTCTGGTTCCTCTGCCTTTTCTAAAACCAGCTTGAACATCTGGAAGTTCATGTTTCATGTACTGTTGAAACCTGGCTTGGAGAATTTTGAGCATTACTTTATTAGCATGTGCTGCTGCTGCTGCTGCTAAGTCTCTTCAGTCGTGTCCAACTCGGTGCGATGGCAGCCCACCAGGCTCCCCTGTCCCTGGGATTCTCCAGGCAAGAATTCTGGAGTGGGTTTCCATTTCCTTCTCCAATGCGTGAAAGTGAAAAGTGAAAGTGAAGTCGCTTAGTCGTGTCTGACTCTTAGCAACCCCATGTACGCAGCCTACCAGCCTCCTCCATCCATGGGATTTTCCAGGCAAGAGTACTGGAGTGGGGTGCCATTGCCTTCTCCAACTAGCAGGTGAGATGAGTGCAATTGTGCAGTAGTTTGAGCATTCTTTGGCATTACCTTTCTTTGGGATTGGAATGAAAACTGACCTTTTCCAGTCCTGTGGCCACTGCTGAGTTTTCCAAATTTGCTGGCATATTGAGTGCAGCACTTTCACAGCATTATCTTTTAGGATCTGAAATAGCTCAACTGGAATTCCATCACCTCCACTAGCTTTGTTCGTAGTGATGCTTCCTAAGGCCCACTTGACTTCACATTCCAGTTTGTTTATTGTGTGCTTATTGAGCATTTGCTGTGGCCCTGGTAATATAATGATCGAGGAGTTGTGCAAGAACAGAAAATGTTACCCTTTTCTTCAGAAACCTACAGATTAATTAAGAAGACATGACAAGCACCTAAAGTGATTAGAAAGGCCAAATCAAGTATGTGACGTGAAGTGCAAGTTGCTCAGTCATGTCCAACTCTTTGTGACCCCATGGACTGTACAATCCATGGGATTCTCTAGGCTGGAATACTGGAGTGGGTAGCCTATCCCTTCTCCAGCAGATCTTCCTGACCCAGGAATTGAACCAGCGTCTCCTGCATTGCAGGTGGATTCTTTACCAACTGAGCTATCAGGGAAGCCCAAGTATGTAGTACAATTAATAAACCACCCTAAGTCCAAGAAATGACAAAAATACTAAAGAACCAGAGAAATAAATTTGGTTGCAATTTTCGATGATGAGCACCTGTGTGCTAAGTCGTGTTTAAGTTTTTGCGACCCCACTGACTGTAGCCTGCCAAGCTTCCCTGTCCATGAAGTTTTCCAGTCAAGAATGCTGGAGCAGGTTGCCTTTTCCTTCTCAAGGCGATCTTCCTGACCTAGAGATCAAACCCTTGTCTCTTGCATCTCCTGCGTTGGCAGGCGAGTTCTTTACCAGCTGAGCCACCAGGGAAACCCTGCAATTTTCAGTGATAGCTAACTTTAAAATAATCTTTAACTTTCCCAGTAATTTGGCTGGAGAAATGTTTGCATTATTGCTTTTTTCTTCCGTTCATTCTTCCCTGCTCTGAAACCCTCTCTCTGAGGTACACAGGCCCTTCCTGTTTCTCATCCTGCTTTGCCAGCCTCTGTGGTTTGGAGTCACGTGGAAGTGGGTAACAAGGTCCTCTCCAGGGATGGATTTTGGAGGGTCGTGTCAGCAAGTTCAGATCAGCTGAAACTATTCCTTTTAAGGCTTGAGTGTGTTTCAGAAAGGAAAATGGTTTCAGCCCAAATCCATTTGCCATACCAACCTTCCTGGTTGGGGAATTGAATGCTTAGCTAGTTTATTTTTGATGGGCAGGCTTCTGTGTATTTTAAATGATTGCTGACTGGCCTAGAAGCCGAGTTTCTCCAGAAGGCATTTGGTGTTGTTCCATGATCTTCAAGGATACTCACACTTTTTGTGGAGGAGAAGGAGGAAGCTGTGGTTGGTCAAGGCTCTGCCATTTCCCTAGACACACTCCACTGACTTTTGATGATTCTTCCCACCAACTTTTTTTTTTTTTTTAATTTATTTATTTTTGGCTGCGCTGGGTCTTCGTTGCTGCCTGGGCTTGCTCGAGTTGCAGTGGGTGAGGGCCACTCTTCAGTTGTGGTGTGTGGTCTTCTCATTGCAGTGGCTTCTCATGTGGCACTGCCAGGCTTCAGAGCATGGCCTCAGCAGTTGTGGTGCACAGACTTAGTTGCTCCGCAGCATGTGGGATCTTCCCAGACCATGTCTCCTGCATTGGCCGGTGGATTCTTTACCACTGAGCCACCAGGGAAGCCTCGCACCAATACTTGCTTACTGAACATCTGCTCTGTGCAAAGGACACAGCTTTTGGGATGCCAAGCAAGTCAATAGAGAGCTGAGGCATGGACTCTAAACAAGGCAGAGCGTGGGTCTGGCCATAAAAGAGACATAAAGTGTTGTATGCATGGAGTGAAAGAGTCACTTCAAACTGGGTGGGTCAGGGAGAGCTTTACCAAGAGTGTGACCCTTGAGCTGGGACTCGGAGAACAGCTTTGACTTGGCAGCTAGAGAAGGAGTCACCAAACTGAAGCCTACAGGCCAAATCTGTCTGCTCCTCCTGTTTTAATAAATGAAGTTGTATTGGAACTCAGCCAGGGTCACTTATCGATGTGTCATCTATGGCTGCTTTCACACAACAATAGCAGAGTTTAGTGACTGGGACAGAGACTGTATAGCCCTTAAAGCCAAAGAAAGGTGTCATCTAGCTTTTTACAGAAGAAGTAGGTGACCCCTGGTTTAAAGTCAGTTGCTTGAGGGACTTGATATATGGCCTTACTGTTTGGACTTGATGTAAGCCAAAATATATGACTTCATTTGGCAGGCATTCTGGAAACAGAATGTTTCTGAGCCTTGGGAGTATTTGGGTGTTGATGGTGGCACTGAACTTCAGGACAGAGAGTGTAGTTGATGAGCTGCAGAAGAAGGCCACTACTGGTGGGAAAAGAAATTCAGAAGTTCATGTTGTCAATTAAGTGAAAAATAATGAATGTGGATTAGGAGGGTATCTGTGATGAAAAGGGGAGGACACACACATGAAAAAAAAATATTGTGAGTAAAGCTCTAGAAAGATGAACCAAAGGAAAGACAGAGTTGAGGATGGTCTTGGGGGCTTCCTTGGTGGTGCTAGCAGTAATGAACCCACCTGCCAGTGTGGGAGGTATTAGAGACACAGGTTCAATCCCTGGGTCGGGAAGATCCCCTGGAAGAGGGCATGGCAACCCACTCCAGTATTCTTGCCTGGAGAATCCCATGGACAGAGGAGCCTGGTGGGCTGCAGTCCACAGGGTTGCAAAAAGTCGGACATGACTGAAATGACTTAGCACAGATGCACTACGGTATTGAACCAGATGAGTAGGGGTGTCAGTGATTCTTTCTCTGAAAATACATCCTCCTAAACAGGACATATTTTCCTTTCTTCCACCCTACTCTGATTAGGAGGAAGGAAAAAGCTGGAGTGGCCTCATCACTCTGGGGCAGCTGGTGTTGGGAGGTGAGGTGGTCAGAAGCTATTGTTACAGAGGGAGTGAGACTCAGAGTCTCACCTGTGGAATAATATCTGTTCCCAGACAGGAAATCAACATATGTCATCTCTGAGGGAAGAAAACCACTCCATGAGTTGGAGGAGTGTCCTTATATTTCAGGGTATCTTACAGGACTGTCAGATAAAATATACATTGCCTGGTTAAATTTGAATTTCAGATCAACAAAGAATATTTTTTTTGCATAAGTATCTTCCAAATATTACATGGGACCTATTTGTACTAAAAATTATTTGTTCTTGATCTAAAATTCAAATTTAATTAGGTATCAATTTCAGATCAACAATGAATAACTTTGTAATATATGTCCCCATAGGAGATGTATTTATTAAAAAATTATCTCCTGGTTATCTAAAATTCAAATGTCATTAAGCTTTCTTCCGTCTAAATCTCACAACCCTACGTGTTTGGTAAACAGCTGAAGTTTTCACTTTGGGAGAGACCGAGCAAGAATCTGGACACCTGTATATGCTTTTCCTCAGAGCAGTAGAGTTGACTCCTTCAGCCCTTCTGGAGCCCACAGTAGGCAGAAGAGAGCTCAGTGAATGTCAGGCCAGGTTGTGGGGTGCTAATATAGAGGGCAGACAAAAGATGGGCCAAGGGGTGTATGTGGGGATGGGGGAGAAGTTTCCAGTGGTGGTTGATTGCGCAACCAGCTGGGGAACTTGGTAAGGGAGTGTGTGGCCTATAGAGGGTCTGGATGAGAGAGAGGGAGTGAGTTCACAACAGGGACAGATTCCTTCAAGGAGCCTCCTTTCAAAGACCCAGTTTTGGAAGGAGTTTTCTTGGGATAGTACAAAGCAAAAAACTGTACTAGATAAAGGTCCCAGCTTCTCACTGTTGCTCCAATGTGGAGATCTGCCTACTTCAGACTTCTGAACCTTTGATCCACTGCCTTAGTGACTGGAGGGCTGCATTTATCCCAGTTGTCTTATAGAGCTGTGTGATCGTTAGTTTTATGCATCAGTCTGACTAGGCTGTGGGGCCCAGTTGTTTGGTCAAGCATCCGTTCACATGTTGCTGTGGAGGGATTTTTTTTAGAGGTGGTTATTGGGAATTGTGATGATCCCTTGGAGGAGGGAATGACAACCCACTCCAATATTCTTGCCTGGAGAATCCCATGGATAGAGGAGCCTGGTGGGCTACAGTCCAGAGAGTTGCAAAGAGTTGGACACGACTGAAGTGACTTAGCATGCAGCACACAATATTTAAATCAGTAGACGTTGAGTAAATTAGATCATCCTCCATAATGTTGGTGAACCTCATCCAGTCAGTTGAAGGCCTTAGGATAAAAGGCTGAGGTCACCAGAAGAGGAAGCAATTCTGCCTCCTGATTGCTTTTGACAGAGGTTCATGACATTGTACAGGAGACAGGGATCAAGACCATCCCCAAGAAAAAGAAATAGAGGAAAACAGTAGAATGGAAAAGACTAGAGATCTCTTCAAGAAAATCAGAGATACCAAGGGAACATTTCATGCAAAGATGGGCTCAATAAAGGACAGAAGTGGTAGGGACCTAACAGAAGCGGATGATATTAAGAAGAGGTGGCAAGAATACACAGAAGAACTGTACAAAAAAGATCTTCATAACCCAGATAATCACAATGGTGTGATCACTCACCTAGAGCCAGACATCCTGGAATGCAAAGTCAAGTGGGCCTTAGGAAGCATCACTACGAACAAAGCTAGTGGAGGTGATGGAATTCCAGTTGACCTATTTCAAATCCTGAAAGATGAGGCTATAAAAGTGCTGCACTCAATAAGCCAGCAAACTTGGAAAACTCAGCAGTGGCCACAGGACTGGAAAAGGGCAGTTTTTATTCCAGTCCCAAAGAAAGGCAATGCCAAAGAATGCTCAAACTACCGCACAATTGCACTCATCTCACATGCTACTAAAGTAATGCTCAAAATACTCCAAGCCAGGTTTCAACAGTACGTGATCCATGAACTTCCAGATGTTCAAGCTGGTTTTATTTTTTTTTTATTTTTTATTTTTTAATATCAATTGCATTTTATTGACACCTTCACAACCTTCCAAACCTTTTTTTTTTTTAAACTTTACAATATTGTATTAGTTTTGCCAAATATCAAAATGAATCTGCCACAGGTATACCTGTGTTCCCCATCCTGAACCCTCCTCCCAAGCTGGTTTTAGAAAAGTCAGAGGAACCAGAGATCAAATTGCCAACATCTGTTGGATCATCAAAAAAGCAAGAGAGTTCCAGAAAAACATTGATTTCTGCTTGATTGACTAAGCCAAAGCCTTTGACTGTGTGGATCACAATAAACTGTGGAAAATTCTGAAAGAGATGGGAATACCAGATCACTTGACCTACCTCTTGAGAAATCTATATGCAGGTCAGGAAGCAACAGTTAGAACTGGACCTGGAACAACAGACTGGTTCCGAATTGGGAAAGGAGTACGTCAAGACTGTATATTGTCACCCTGCTTATTTAACTTATATGCAAAGTACATCATGAGAAACACTGGGCTGGAAGAAGCACAAGCTGGAATCAAGATTGCCGGGAGAAATATCAATAAGCTCAGATATGCAGATGACACCACCCTTATGGCAGAAAGTGAAGAACTAAAGAGCCTCTTGTGAAAAAGTTGGCTTAAAGCTCAACATTCAGAAAACTAAGATCATGGCATCTGGTTCCATCATTTCATGGCAAATAGATGGGGAAACAGTGTCAGACTTTATTTTGGGGGGCTCCAAAATCACTGCAGATGGTGACTTCAGCCATGAAATCAAAAGATGCTTATTCCTTGGAAGAAAAGTTATTCACTGGAAGGACTGATGTTGAAGCTGAAACTCCAATGCTTAGGCCACCTGATGTGAAGAGCCGACTCATTTGAAAAGCTCCTGATGCTGGGAAAGATTGAAGGCGGGAGGAGAAGGGGATGACAGAGGATGAGATGGTTGGATGGCATCACCGACTAGATGGACATGAGTTTGAGTAAACTCTGGGTGTTTTTGATGGACAGAGAGGCCTGGTGTGCTGCAGTCCATGGGCTCACAAAGAGTTGGACATGACTGAGCGACTGAACTGAACTGATTGCGTTTGAACTCAAGACTGTAACATTGACTCCTGCCAGAATTTCCAGTCTGACAGCCTGCCCTGAAGACTTTGGACTTGTCAGCCCTCACAACTACATTAGCCAATTCCTTAAAATAAAAGAAATTTCTTTCTCTATGTCTCTCTTTGTCACATAACTATATGTGTACACCACCCCCCACGCCCCCACTACCCATACACATTCTGTTGGCTCTGTCTCTCTGGAGGACCCTAGTATAGGCAGGCCAGCGATTCTGAGTAGCACTGACCCCCCATCGTCTTCTTCAGATTCTCACTGGGAGCTGGATCTTGTGAGGCCACTGCTGGTTTCTCCCAGCACCAGATTCTTCTCCTTAACCTCAAGCCAGAGCAAGAGTAAAACCATATTTCCTGCTTGCCCACACAGGCCATCAAGGTACATTCTTCAGTGACAGGAAGGCAGGACCTGCTACACCTGGGTTACACATCTCAAAGCCATCATGCACGGGAGAAGGGTTATTCCCTATTGCTGGATGGATGCAGCCTTTGCCTTGGAATCTGGGGAGTGAGACGTGCCCTTTGACCTCAGGCATACCTGCAACACAGTGTGCTGTGAAATTGTGTAGGAAGACTGCTTCTCCATATTTCTTTCCCTCCTTTATCCTGTCTCCTCACTGAAGAGAGGATGCAAACAAAGACGTGCAGGTTTATATTAAACATCTTTGGTGGATGGCGTGTCTGTCTGCTCTCCTCTCAGCTCCCTAGCAACAGCTATGTCATGCTTTTTTAAAGCTTTTCATGGCAATTCTAGCATTTCTGGGAAGATCTCTTTCCAGGTTTTTTGTCTCTCGGTGTCTTTCCCTCTGCCTGTGTCTGTTTCTCCTTCTCCCCTTTCCTCCCCTGCCTCTCTGTCTCTGTGTCTCTGCGTGTTTCTTTCTCTCTGCTGTGACTTCCCACATTAGCCACTGTCCATTTCTTTGATTCCTTCTTGGCAACAAGAGCTACAGCACCATTATGCAGCAAGCAGTCCTGCTTCCCTGCTACCTTAAAATAATAATGTTTCATGGTGACAAATGGCTGTAGTGAACAATGAAGGTAAAATGCTTAGCAGGCAGGGGTGTAACCGGGTCAGATTTCTCTGTCTGGCAAAAACCAGAGCGTATCGTGAGAATACCTAAAGAAAGATATATATATATATATATATATATATATGGGGGAAAGCTGGTGATATTTATTTTTGTTTTTAAACTTTTTCTATTGGGGTGTAGTCGATTAACGATGTTGTGATCGTTTCAGGTGATGCTACTGTTTTATTTTTAATTTAGCTTCTGTAAATTGCAAAAGTAAGTTCTCAAAGGCAGAACAATGGTTATTCATAGTTTACTAAGGTTTTGTCATAAGAAACTTAAAAAAAAAGATTTAAAAATCTTGTTTTACATCTTCTGTTTTTCTTTGATTAAAAAAAAAAAAATCAAAACCCAAAATAAGATGGTCTGAATTGATGAAGGCATATAATTTTTTTTGTACCCCAGTGGCTGAAGTTTCCACATTGTATCAAAAAAGCCCCAATTAAAGTAAAGAAAAAAAAAAGAAAATGATTTTTTCTAGACCTCCTTTCCCTTTCTACCACTAAGAGGAGGAAAAAAATCCTAATATCCAAGAGATCTTCCTGCCCAAAAGCTGTTTGCATGCACGTATGTGTGTATGTGTGTTTTGCAGACCGCAGGTATGTCTCCCCCTGTGCAGATGGCTACTCCACCAGCAGTGCATGTGTATCTGAAGGTTGGCTGGGTTGTGCGCATGGAAAGAAGAAAACAAGAGAGGGAGGTAAAAATCCACAGAAACCTAAATCAAAAGCAAGTGTCGTATGTACCACGAGGGGAGCAGGCGGGCCTTGTTTCCGCGCACACGCCACTCTGTCTTTGCCGCCCAGACTGATCTTTGAAATAAAATAAAGAAGCATGGCAAACTAACTGAAACATAGGTAGAAATAATATATTTGGGTTTCAGAAAGAAAAAAAAAATTAACCTGGCATAGCTTGAAAGGCAACCCATTTCATAACAACACATGTGCAAAGAATTACAATAATTGCAGTGCACACATCGGTAACAGACAGAGGGAACAATGAATATTAAAAACACATTCCTAGCACTGGCCCCATGGCTTGGCAGCGGCACGCAGCGTGGAGACCCACGCGGGAGTCGGAGGAAGGTGCTTGGCTTCCAGAGCTGTCAGGGCTTGGCAGGAGCCGAGGAGGAGAGAGGAGGACGGGAGGTGGCAGAGACCGTTCCCATCATGGCGACTCCTCTCTCCCACTGACAGCGCCCTAGGGTGGCTTCAGGGGGGGGAGCACAGAGGAAGTCTGCCTCCAGCCTTCTGGGGCTCTGGTTCAGAGCTGAATCCGAGCCAGGCTGAGAAGGAGGAGGGCTGAGGATAGAAAAACAAACACCAAAGAACAGACAGAAGGTAACGCTGGGAACACCCAGACGGTGCCCTGGCCGGGCGTCCCAGGCCTCTCTCTCAAGGCTCGCCTCCAGCAGGATCCAGCAGGTTGGACTTCACTGCTGTGGAGACAGAAACCAGGAACACGTTTTTCTTCTGTGGACTAAATGCATGGCTCTGCCTTTTTGCCTTCAGTATTTGCTATGCGGTGGCATTAAAGTCTGCAGCAGGGTGAATTCTCCTGGTGGTTTATTCTAAATCCTTCAAAGGCACATTAACCAAACACCCAAGGTACACAATGATCTTTTCACCGTGAATCCTTCCCATTGTCAGCAAAGACAAAAGCCCTTCTCTTAAGTACAGCTTTGGTTGCGAACATTCAGATTTTGTCTCTTGCCACTGGCAAGGAATTGACTTTTCAGTCCTTGCAACTTTGGCAATGAGACAGGCCAGAGAGTGAGAATCTCTAACCAGAAAGTTTGGTTCACACACTGGGAGCTGAGACCCGCAGATTCTTACCCTGAGGACCATGAACATCCAAGGAGTTGGTGAAGCAGAATTCAGGGACATCCATACACGTGGATGGGAAAAAAATGACATCTTTATTTTTGCTGATATCTGAGATTTAGCATTCCCTTACATTACGGGTATAGGAAACAAACCATTATAGTACTAGTTAATACATATGACTTTGTCATGGATGTTTTCATGTCATTTCACTGTTATTTCAGATATCTCTAATTATTATCTATGCTCATCACTACTAGGAATTTTGGTAACTATTAGACCTGCCACAAGATCTTGTCTTGTGCACTGGTGAAGAAGCACATAGCAAAATAAAATAATTTGTTGACTATATCTTAATATATTATTTTCCCTTGACATGTTATGTACTGCTTTTCATTATTTTTAAGAAGATTATTCTGGGAAGAGTACATAGGCCACTTGGCCTCACTGCGGAGGCCTCCAGGGCACACGCAACATCTACCTGAAGAAGGACCCAGTCTCTAGAGCAGTCATGAGGGGTTGGTGATTCCCACCGTCACACAGTGCTCCCTCAGCGGGTCGGCCTTAGGCTTGTCTCCACAGAAGAGGGAGAGAAGGGAGCCGCAAACATGCATTTCAAGGCTCAACCCTGAGGACTTAACAGAGGAGCTTCTGGCCTGTCCTTTCTTAAGAGATGCTCAGTAAACCTTAGCATCTGCCAGACAAAAATTTGCATTATCTCTTCAGTGATTTGTGGCACAGCTTCAAAATGGTTTCATTAAAAAGAAAATATTGGAGGAGAATGGATACATGTACATATATGACTGAATCCCTTTGCTGTCCACCTGGAAATATCGCTGCATTGTTAATTGGCTATATTCCAATATAAAATAAAATGTTAAAAAATACAATAAACTCCTCAAACAACTTCTCCAGTTTCTCCAGATGTTGGCCAAGAGTGTTTGCCATAAAATCACAGTTGATAAGGTAGAGAAAAGCCAAAGCTAATGAGGAACTAACTATATTTGCCAGTTTCCAAACCGAAGGCAGCAGGAACAGCTATTAGAGGAGTGGTAAGAGAATCAGATAAAACAAGACAACACAGTGATGACATCTTTTATATTAAGGAGTCAGCTAGGGGAACTGACTAACTTCCCTGGTGGCTCAGTGGTGAAAAATCTGCCTACCAATGCAGGAGATGCAGGTTCCATCCCTGGGTCAGGAAGATACCCCTGGGAAAGGAAATGGCAACCCACTTCAGTATTGTTGCCTAGAAAATCCCATGGACAGAGGAGCCTGGCGGGCTATAGTCCATGGGGTTGCAAAGAGTCAGACACGTCTTAGGAACTAAAGGACAACACAGCAACAAATCCTGCTAAACTCTCGTACCAATGCAGAATCTAGCAGTAGAAAGGGTGTTGGAAGAAACAGGCCTAATCACAGTCCTCAAAAATATGAAGCTCAGCATCTGACCTACAAGGGGCAAAAATATTGTCCTAGAAGAAAATATGTAGAATATTAGCAATCTTCATAGACACTTTTTTTTAACTGGGAGAGATAATATTTTACTAGAGTTCTTGATACGATCATATAAGAAAGTCAGGAGATACAGAGAGAAAGATAGATATATAGATGATAGATAGGCAGATGAATAGATAGAGGATTTGGTAAGATCTAGATCTATTATGTGTCAGACACTACCTTTGTTTTTAAGATATACTCATCTATCTCATTCAATCTCTCAGCATTTGCATGAGACATTATTAGCTCAGGTTTTTCAGATGGGGGTAAGCTTAGCAAATGAAGTAATTTGATTGAGGTCACAGAGCTAATAAGTGGGATTTAAACACAGGCTTGTCTGACCCCTGAAGCCACTATTCCATTATTTCAAGTGGCTCCAATTATTAAAAAAAATTTACCCCTACTAAATCTTTAAAACACAAGTTGTTATAGGAGTTGAAAGATCAAATTTCAAGTTAGAAACATAAATGTCGATATGGTAACAGGTTCAGTTCAGTTCAGTTCAGTCCAGTTTAGTCTCTCAGTCGTGTCAGACTCTTTGTGACCCCATGAATCACAGCATGCCAGGCCTCCCTGTCCATCACCAACTCCCAGAGTTCACTCAGACTCACGTCCATCGAGTCAGTGATGCCATCCAGTCATCTCCTGTCATCCCCTTCTCCTCCTGCCCCCAATCCCTCCCAGCATCAGAGTCTTTTCCAATGAGTCAACTCTTCCCATGAGGTGGCCAAAGTACTGGAGTTTCAGCTTTAGCATCATTCCTTCCAAAGAAATCCCAGGGCTGATCTCCTTTAGAATGGACTGGTTGGATCTCCTTGCAGTCCAAGGGACTCTCAACAGTCTTCTCCAACACCACAGTTCAAAAGCATCAATTCTTTGGCGTTCAGCCTTCTTCACAGTCCAACTCTCACATCCATACATGACCACTGGAAAAACCAAAGCCTTGACTAGATGGACCTTTGTTGGCAAAGTAATGTCTCTGCTTTTGAATATGCTATCTAGGTTGGTCACAACTTTCCTTCCAAGGAGTAAGTGTCTTTTAATTTCATGGCTGCAGTCACCATCTGTAGTGATTTTGGAGCCCCAAAAAATAAAGTCTGACACTGATTCCACTGTTTCCCATCTATTTCCCATGACGTGATGGGACCAGATGCCATGATCTTCGTTTTCTGAATGTTGAGCTTTAAGCCAACTTTTTCACTCTTCTCTTTCACCTTCATCAAGAGGCTTTTTAGTTCCTCTTCACTTTCTTCCATAAGGGTGGTGTCATCTATCTGAGGTTATTGCTATTTCCCCCAGCAATCTTGATTCCAACTTGTGCTTCTTCCAGCCCAGTGTTTCTCATGATGTACTCTGCATATAAGTTAAATAAGCAGGGTGACAATATACAGCCTTGATGTACTCCTTTTCCTATTTGGAACCAGTCTGTTGTTCCATGTCCAGTTCTAACTGTTGCTTCCTGACCTGCATACAAATTTCGCAAGAGACAAGTCAGGTGGTCTGGTATTCCCATCTGTTTTAGAATTTTCCACAGTTTATTGTGATCCACACAGTCAAAAGGCTTTGGCATAGTCAATAAAGCAGAAATAGATGTTTTTCTGGAACTCTCTTGCTTTTTTGATGATCCAGTGGATGCTGGCAATTTGGTCTCTGGTTCCTCTGCCTTTTCTAAAACCAGCTTGAACATTTGGAAATTCATGGGTCATGCATTGCTGAAGCCTGGCTTGGAGAATTTTGAGCATTACTTTACTAGCATGTGAGATGAGTGCAATTGTGTGGTAGTTTGAGCATTCTTTGACATTGCCTTTCTTTGGGATTACTTTATAATATCCAACAAAATTGTTTCTCATGTACTGAAAGTCAAATGCTATGCTATGCTAAGTCACTTCAGTCGTGTCTGACTCTGTGTGACCCCATAGACGGCAGCCCACCAGGCTCCCCCGTCCCTGAGAATCTCCAGGCAAGAACACTGGAGTGTGTTGCCATTTCCTTCTCCAATGCATGAAAGTGAAAAGTGAAAGTGAAGTTGCTCAGTCGTGTCCGACTCGTAGCAACCCCATGGACTGCAGCCTGCCAGGCTCCTCCGTCCATGGGATTTTCCAGGCAAGAGTACTGGAGTGGGGTGCCGTTGCCTTCTGGGCTTGTCCAGTTATTTTAATCATTAACATTAATATTAATTTAATCATTTTATAGAGGTAGGTATAAAAGCAGGCACCTGGAATTTGAGTTCCTTAAATATGTAGTAGTTGCCTGTACATACCTATTTTCAGAATGTGAAATTGTCATCTCTGATTATTATAAAATTATATAAAATTTTGTGAATGAGACTAAATTTCATTATGTTCAAAGTGTGCTTTTATGCCAATTGCCACCCCTTAACTACTGTGTCTGCAGAGTACCCAAGTTTAGAGCTGAGGCCTTGATGATAGCTATCAACAATTTAGGTATAAAGTAACAGAAAATCTCAAGCTTATGCCAAGATATCCATCATGGAATTTCTGCTCTTCATGATCCATGTGTCCCCTCCCATTTTAAGTAAAGCCATGATGAGAGAATGAACACATTTTGTTCTCCTTAAAATAATCTCTCTTCATCAAATCTCAGCTAGGTATTGTAATCTACATGCTACAGACATTAGATCCACTTTGGGATGATCTCCAAGACCTTGCCTAGCCCTAACTTTCTCTGATTCCAGGAACTGAACAATTGCCAAGATAGAAGAGCCCCCAAGGGGGTCTTCACAAGGTGCTATAGCCGTCAGAACTTAAAGGGTCCTTGACTTGAGTTCTGCTTTGGGAGACTACCCCTGAGTTCTTTATGTTGCAGGAGTTATTCAGTCAGTATGAAAAACAGGGACAAGTTGTAGGATTTCAGACTAAGTAAATAACCTACGATCAGAAAATTCAATTTGTACATGAGGTGGAGAAAGGCATCCTGCCATTAAGCAGTCAGATGGAAAACATGCAAACCACAGTTTGTAGAAGAGAAAAGGAACATTAAAAGCCCTTGCCCAGAAGCATAGGCAAGTGCAGGAAAGTTAATGCTCAGCAAAGTTAATGTGTCTGTTGTAAATGTGGGAAGTGGGAGCCACAACACTGCTTGCAATTCCAAACTGCGTAATAATCAGAGACAGCACTGGCAGGCCAGTCCCTCTAATGGGGAGCACGGGGGAATCTCTGAGATTTCTGGTCCGGTGATTGGCAAAGACAGCAGAAGGCGCAATCTGAGGTCACCTTACTCAAGAAAGATCAGAAAGATCAGATCTCCTCTGGGAAGAGAAAAAAAAAGCTCATGATAAAGCATGTATTAAATATTGCTGCAGAAGATCTCATATTTGCTGTGAATGGGATGATAGCAAAAATTACATTGGCAATAAGAATCACCCATGTATCCAAAAATGAATATTACCTAGTGCAAACACTGGCAAGTACTGCCTTATTATTCTAGCGTGCCCTCTTTTTCACAGCAAGGAGACTGTGGTGCATACAATTAGACCCTATTACACTGTTACTGTTTTGATATCTGTTGTTTTGGGGTGGTGTCAGCAGGGCCCCTGTTAGTCCATTTGCCACCTTGGTGTAGATTTGAAAGAGAAATTTCCTTCTTCCGGGTGGAGGCAGCCCCAAATGGAGCATGCAGTTTGGCAAACAGAAGGTGGCCTGGATTTTAGTCTCTTTCTCACTCTCAGTTGGATGCCTTCCACAGTCTGAGGAGCAGCATTCTCGCAGGCTTCCCAGGGTCGGTCCTTCTGGGTCTTAGGTTCCATTATACATCAGTGGGCTTGGCCAATGCTGCTGGGGTCTAGCCATATCCCTTCAGCCACCTGCAGCTTCACTATTCAGCTTTGTGTGTAAACTAGACTTCCTAACTCAGGCTCCTGATTCTGTCTGCCTGAGAGCTTTTTCTAGCTCCAGGAGCATTCTAGACAGACAGGGATTAATGCCCAGCAGCAGTCTTCAGTCACAGAGCGGTGGAATGGAGTTGGTAGGTATACTCCCCAGCCTCTTCATCCCGAGGAGGGTCAAAGTAAGGGGCATTTTCTCCATGTTGCACGGAGTCCTCAGCAGGATCAAGCCCTCCAGTTGCCCAGAGTGGCCATCTGCTTGTTAACACTTCCTTTGTTGACTTCCTTCCCTTCCTTGTTTCATTTCCTCACTCCCTCTCTCCATGTTCCTTGGGATTACTTCTAAATCCTTGCACCCAAATCATTGTCTCTCCAAGTCTGCATTTGGGGGAATCCGTATTAAGACGCTGGACTTCCTCACTATAATTCTACCTCTTGGCTTGATGTACCTGCCAGTGTTTGCAGCTTTAAATCTAATTTGACCAACACGTGAAATTTTTCATGAATTGAAGTACTCTTTCAGAAGTCAGATGACATTAAGAAAGGAACAAACCACACCATAAAGAAAGAAGAGGTAAAAAAGAGTTCCACAACGGTCTTAAAGAAAATGTACTTAAAGGAAAAGCAAACCATATGTCCTTTCAGCAGTGGGGGATGGGGGAGGTGCGTATTAATATTTAGGCAGTTGTATACTGGCTTTGGAGAAGGCAATGGCACCCCACTCCAGTACTCTTGCCTGGAAAATCGCATGGATGGAGGAGCCTGGTAGGCTGCAGTCCATGGGGTTGTTGAGTCGGACACGACTGAGCGACTTCACTTTAACTTTTCACTTTCATGCATTGGAGAAGGAAATGGCAACCCACTCCAGTGTTCTTGCCTGGAGAATCCCAGGGACGGAGGAGCCTGGTGGGCTGCCGTCTATGGGGTCGCACAGAGTCGGACACGACTGAAGTGACTTAGCAGTTAGCAGTATACTGGCTTTGGATTTAGTATAATGGTCCTAGTTGTGAGGCTGGGAGGACCGAGCGAAGAAAGGGGCAAGAGTGCAGCAGCTTGGCAGAGACAGGCCAGGAGGTGCAGCAATGGCTGTGGGAGAAGACATCATGTGAAGCAGGTGCCTCCTGTCCATCCGTCCATCAAGTTTTGAAGTTATTGCCATGTGTAGGGACTCAACACAAGCATTTATGGAGCCCTGACGATATGTGCATAGGCTAAGCACAGCATGGACACTGCTTCTTGGTGACCGAAGAGAGAACAGAACACAAACTCTACCCGCAAGGAACTTGCAGACTAATTGAGGACATAGGACGTGGCAAGACATCGGCAGGGGCCAACATAACTATCCACAAACAAGGCTGCCTGCTAGGCTCTTACGAATCTTAAGGGCAGGACTGTATTTTTCGTATCTTCATATGACCTGCAAGACAATGCCTTGGATACAGTAGGTGCTCATAGATGGGTGGTGTTTGCATCACCCAACAAAGAAACTCATTCTATCAATATAACAAAACTTTCATGAAAAGATAGAGAAGGCAGAAACACCTGTGGCTGGGGGAATACTGGAGGGCTTCATGGAAGAGGTGGCTTTGGAGCCACTTGACGGTTCCGAAGTCAAATACACCCAAGCAAAATGGCCCACTGGCTTTTCCTTTGCTTGTCAGCAAAGATCTTGACTGAAGTTTGGAGATAGGTCCTTCCTTCAGCATTTCTTGCAATCTGAAAGTGAAAGTGTTAGTTGCTCAATCGTGTCCAACTTCTTGCAACCCTATGAACTGTAGCCTGCCAGGCTCCTCTGTTCATGAAATTCTCCAAGGAAGAATACTGGAGTGGGTTGCCATTCCCTTCTCCAGGGGATCATCCCAACCCAGAGATCAAACCTAGGTCTCTTACATTGCAGGCAGATTCTTTACCACCTGAGCCAGCAGGGAAGCCCTTCTTGGTATTTAATGAATGCCTATTCAACTTGGACTTTTAAATATTTTCAAAAATGGTTTGCTGTTAAAACATCCTAAGTCAGAGCCCTTTCTTCTCTTGACATCGATCGAAGGATATTATTTTACTGCTTTTCCTGCAGCTGAGGGACCATTGTTACTTTATACTTCATTGTGGAGAGATGCACTTACACACACAAGGATACATTTAAATGTGGGAAACAAAAAAGATGGGAAAACATAGCCTCTTTAGGAAAGCGGAGCCTCCCAAAAAGAAAATGAGTGGCTGCCAGGTAGATCTGTGTTTTAACTTCTGATCCTTCTTGTTCCCAGCTTATAGCCACCTAACCCCTCACACCCTGGCTCACTTTTCCTCTGCCAGGAATCACAGTAGTGCTCTCAGTTGGTTCTCCATGGATAAACAAGGGAACAGCACGGGTTTCCGAGGAAGACCTTGATTTTGGGAAACCCTCAGACAAGCAGCGGTCCCTGCTGACCCAGCAGGATTTGCACCTGCCCTGTGGATAAACTACCTTTGCATGCGTTGAGGAACCACATGACATTGCTGTTGCTGGGGGTCAACAGTTGGCTGAAAGGCAGTCATTTTACATGGTGTGAACTAACAGTTTAAAAAGTAAAAAACTAAACAAATTATTTGGGTCGTGCTGGGTCTTCGTTGCTTTCACGACTCTCCTCTAGCCGCGGCAAGCGGGGGCTTCTCTCTAGTCGCGGTGTGTGGGCTTCTCATGGCGGTGGCTTCTCTGTTGCTGTAGGGTGCGCAGGCTCAATAGTTGTGGCACACGGGCTTGGTTGCTCTGCGGCACGTGGGATCTCCCCAAGCCAGGGCTCAAACGCATGCCCCCTGCGCTGGCACGTGGATTCTTTACCACTGAGCCACTAGGGTAGCCCTGAACTAACAGTTCTGTAGAAAAACTAGCCTCTCAACTAAGAAAAGGGCTTCCCTGATAGCTCAGTTGGTAAAGAATCTGCCTGCAATGCAGGAGACCTGGGTTCAATTCCTGGGTCGGGATGATCCCCTGGAGAAGGGATAGGCTACCTCTCCAGTATTCTTTGGCTTCCTTTGTGCCTCAGCTGGTTAAGAATCCGCCTGCAATGCAGGAGACCTGGGTTCAATCCCTAGATTTGCAAGATCCCCTGGAGAAGGGAAAGGCTGCCCACTCCAGTATTCTGGCCTGGAGAATTACATGGTCTGTATAGTCAATGGAGTTTCTAAGAGTTTGACATGACTGAGTGACTTTCACTTTCAACTAAGAAAATGAGTAAATCAATCTTGAGGCTTTTCTTTTTTCTTCTGATTTCCATTCTGGCATTGAAATCTGCCCACATAGCAGGCAAACAACTAATCTCAAAAATATACAAGCAACTCCTACAGCTCAATTCCAGAAAAATAAATGATCCAATCAAAAAATGGGCCAAAGAACTAAATAGATATTTCTCCAAAGAAGACATACAGATGGCTAACAAACACATGAAAAGATGCTCAACATCACTCATTATCAGAGAAATGCAAGTCAAAACCACTATGAGGTACCATTTCACGCCAGTCAGAATGGCTGTGATCCAAAAGTCTACAAGCAATAAATGCTGGAGAGGGTGTGGAGAAAAGGGAACCCTCTTACACTGTTGGTGGGAATGCAAACTAGTACAGCTACTATGGAGAACAGTGTGGAGATTCCTTAAAAAACTGGAAATAGAACTGCCTTATGACCCAGCAATCCCACTGCTGGGCATACACATCGAGGAAACCAGAATTGAAAGAGACACATGTACCCCAATATTCATCGCAGCACTGTTTATAATAGCCAGGACATGGAAGCAACCTAGATGTCCATCAGCAGATGAATGGATAAAGAAAGCAGTGGTACATATACACAATGGAGTATTACTCAGCCATTAAAAAGAATACATTTGAATCAGTTCTAATGATGTGGATGAAACTGGAGCTTATTATACAGAGTGAAGTAAGCCAGAAAGAAAAACACCAATACAGTATACTAATGCATATATATGGAATTTAGAAAGATGGTAACAATAACCCTGCATACGAGACAGCAAAAGAGACACTGACGTATAGAACAGTCTTTTGGACTCTGTGGGAGAGGGCGAGGGTGGGATGATTTGGGAGAATGGCATTGAAATACATATAATATCATATATGGAACGAGTTGCCAGTCCAGGTTCGATGCACGATACTGGATGCTTGGGGCTGGTGCACTGGGACGACCCAGAGGGATGGTATGGGGAGGGAGGAGGGAGGAAGGTTCAGGATGGGGAACACATGTATACCTGTGGCTGATTCATTTCGATATTTGGCAAAACCAATACAATAGTGTAAAGTTTAAAAATAAAATTAAATTAAAAAAATAAATAAATAAAGTAATTACTGATAAGGAATGAAAAAAAAAAAAAAAAAAAGAAATCTGCCCGCATAGCAGGCATGCACTGCATGAGAACTCTTAGTGAATCTAAGGAGGTCACCACAGGCAGAGCAGATTTGAGTATCTCAGTCCTTGATGAGAGATGGGCAGGAAACATCATGCCTGTCCAAAGATCAGTTAATGGTCATGCCTCTCACAACCCCTTCCAGTGAGCCTCTCACAACCCCTTCCAGTGAGTTCTTCTAGAAGGCAGATCCAAATTCTTGCCACCCTGGGATCAGTCAACTTCTCTGCATCCTGCTCTCTTACTTTAGACCTGCAGAGACCCCTTTATTTGGATCTCTCCCCAGGCTTCTCTAGCTCTGCTTTTGTTCACAGATTCCCTTCTCTTCTCTTTTCCTCTCCAGTGAGATCATGTTCTAAACATTTAGGCTTTTGCTAACCATTTGGCCTTGGAGACTTTTCTGCTTACTGATTATAAATTGGACTTCCCCTGGGCTAGGTAAAGGAGAGCTACTTAATGGGCCAAAGGTAAGCAGGAGGAAAAAGTGGAGAAAAAAGTAATTAACATCACAAAATCATTAGCCACAAGGAGAATTTCTGGTAGAGGAGTCACAGTTAGAAATATGTCCAGAACTTCTCCTTGATAATTTTTCCCAGGACAGATTTTAATTCTCTTGATGCCTTAGAGTGCTTTAAGACCCATAGAAGAAGCTACTGGAATAATCTGCCTCCAGGCCCTTTTCTTCAGGAGAAGTGAATTAGTATGACCTGCCCACTCCAGCACTCTTGCCTGGAAAATCCCATGGATGGAGGGGCCTGGGTTGCGAAGAATCAGACACAACTGAGCGACTTCACCTTCACTTTTCACTTTCATGCATTGGAGAAGGAAATGGCAACCCACTCCAGTGTTCTTGCCTGGAGAATCCCAGGGACAGGGGAGCCTGGTGGGCTGCCATCTATGGGGTCGCACAGAGTTGGACACGACTGAAGTAACTTAGCAGCAGCAGCAGCACCCCACGAAAAATGCAAGACTGGTATGGGTTTGTGAGATGGATTGGGGTTGGTTCCTATCTTGTTTGAACTGGCTCATGAAAAATAATCCTAATAAAAAGCACAGGAATCTTTTCTAGACATTTAGAATCAGAGCAGGACAGTCCAAAGGAACGTCCTCTCTGAGCCCCAAGATACTCTTTACATTTCTTTTGATTCTCAGGGCCATTCAGAATTTTTTGTTTCAAGACTGCTTCAGACTCTTTGCCTCCTGTTCACATGTGGGTGGCACTGGTTGATGTTTAAATTTATTTTTTGACTTAACTTTCTGTTTGCCCAGTTTCCCAGGTGATTGATTCAGGTGGTTTAAAAGCCACGTTCAGAAGCCTTCCCTCTTCCATGCACCACTGACAGCCAATGTTTCCAGTCTGACTCAGAGAGCCACCGTCTTTGTGGAGGTCGCCATGGCACGGGCTGGTCTTCACTGGCGTTCCCTCCTGCGCGAGCTCTGCCAAAGACGCATCCGCAGGGGTGAGCTAGAGGACACGCGAGGCGTTTAGAAGTCAGGGTTCCAGCCAGGCCTCCTGACAGTCCGTGAAACTGCCATGATTTAGAGAAGCCAGTGAGCAGCAGAAACTAAAAGCCCAGTTGACGTACATTGCTGCAGAGTTTTCTGTCAAACAATGTTGTTTTCTTACAACAACTTTGAAAAATAGACAGAAGGGCCACCCAAGAGGAATATGCATCAATGAGAAAAAGTCTATACCAGATAAGAAACGAGAGATAGTAAAAATGGACTAAGGTATCTTTCGGAGTTAGGAGAATAAAACGTTTACAGAAAAATCTTCATTTGGGGCTGAGAGTCTGAATGCCAACATTTGTTGTAACAAAAAACAACAAACTTGCAGCTCGCTGAGTTAGGATACACACGGTCCTTAGTTGCTCGGTGTGTAAGAGGAGGTGAGGAGATTCCTAGCTTGTTGTGAAGAAAAAGCTTCAGAGGGAGGGAGAGGGGGCAGGCCCAGACTTGGTGGGGCTGAGCTGTGAGCAGATGAAAAACTAAGTCAACAGAAGCAGTGATGAAATGCTTCTAAATGGCCTCAGAAGGACTTGGAATGCAGCTCTGTATGCACTATCTGACCATTTAATCTCTGTGTGTGAAAGAAGAACCCAACATGGCTTTTCTTCTTCAGCTCTGTACAGGAGGCGGTAGAGGTTGAAAGATGGCAGTGAATGGCACATTCGCCTCACGAGTACAGAACTGAAAGGTGTTGAAAAACAGAGGAAAATCTTTCTCTTTTTTGGCCATCTATTCAGGACCACAATTATAGTTGTCAACCTTGAGGTCATAGGTTTAGCAAGTTTTTCCACTTACAGGGAAAAAAAGTGTTATTTGTGTGTGGCGGGGGGAATTTAACCTTTCCTTTTTAACCAAGAGCTCTTAAGCAAATAATTTTTCATGGTCCTGGGAGTTCTGGGGCCAATTTCAGATCTTGAACTCACTTGCTGTCCAAAAATGGGGTGGGCATCTTTGTTCTCCTTTCTGACTACCTCAGGGAGGAGGTAATTCTTAGCAGTGCCTCACAGCAGAAGGGTTAGACAGCTTGTTTCTGGGTTTGAGAAGGGACCATGAGACTAGAGACCTACAACCCAGAGCAGAACACAGATTTCTGTGCCAGTTCTCACCACTCTTCTCTCTCCGTTAGAGTTTGGACTGAAATTTTCCTGGGGAAGATCAGCAATCAAATATTGACACAGCACCAAGAGAAGGAGTTTGCTTACTCTGGAAAGAGCAGGACAGAGGACTACCCTGGTGGTCCAGTGGCTAAGACTCTGAGCTCCCAATGCAGGGGGTCTGGGTTCAATTCCTGGTCAGGGAACTAGATCCCACATGCTACAACTAAAGAGCCTGAATGTTGCAACCAAATTAATAAATAAAATAAATATGTTCTTAAAAAGAAAGAGCATGACCTTATGAAGAAAGGAAATGAATAACTTCCAAAGAGAGGTTTTTACAAGGGATTCAAGACTATATATAGTGATGGCTGGATTGTAAGTATGTGCCTCAGAAATGGCCACTGACGGGTCAGTCTACCCCTCTGGTTCATGGCTAGGCCCCTCCTCACACCCTTGACCTCCCAGCCCTGGTATCCATGGTGACCATGTGGCCAATGAGGAGAGCCAGAATCCTGTGACCTGGGCATATAACCACAATGCATGCTCATCACTCAGTGATTTCATTTTCCTTGGACAAATTGCTTAATCTTTTCTGATCCCCAGTTATCTCCTCAGTGAAACGGGGATGCTCAACTTAAGCTATACTAAAGATTTCCTTGAGTCAACTACAAGAATACAAAAAAGAAGACCTAAGCCAAAGGCTACTGAACAGTGCTACATACAACTGTGAGGTCTATAAAAATCAAGATGGAAGATCAACATTCTGTAGAACATTCCTTTACTGCATGCATTGTTGTTCAGTCGCTCAGTCATGTCTGACTCTTTGCAGCCCCATGGATTGCAGCACACCAGGCTTCCCTGTCCTTTGCCATCTCCTGGAGCTTGCTCAAACTCATGTCCATTGAATCGGTGATGCCATCCAACCATCTCGTCCTCTGTCGTCCCCTTCTCCTCCTGCCTTCTATCTTTCCCAGCATCAGGGTCTTTTCTAGTCAGTCAGCTCTTTGCATCAGGAGCCCAAAATATTGGAGCTTCAGCTTCAGCATCAGTCATTCCAGTGAATGTTGAGGGTTGATTTCCTTTAGGATTGACTGGTTTGACCTCCTTGCAATCCAAGGGACTCTCAAGAGTCTTCTCCAACACCATAGTTCAAAAGCATCAGTTCTTCAGTGCTCAGCCTTCTTTATGGTCCAACTCTTGCATCCATACATGACCACTGGAAAAACCATGGCTTTGACTCTATGGACCTTTGCCAGCAAAGTAATGTCTCTGCTTTTTAATACCCTAAGTTTGTCATAGCTTTTCTTGCAAGGAGCAAACATCTTTTAATTTCATGGCTGCAGTCACCATCTGCAGTGATTTTGAAGTCCAAGAAAATAAAGTCTGTCACTGTTTCCATTGTTTCCCCATCTATATGCTGTGAAGTGATAGGACCAGATGCTATGATCTTTGTTTTCTGAATGTTGAGTTTTAAGCCAGCTTTTCACTCTCCTCTTTCACCTTCATCAAGAGGCTCTTTAGTTTCTCTTTGCTTTCTGCCATATGAGTGGTATCATCTGCATATATGAGGTTATTGATATTTCTCCCGGCAATCTTGATTCCAGCTTGTGCTTTATCCAGCCTGACATTTCTCATGATGTACTCTGCATATAAGTTAAATAAACAGAGTGCAGTATACAGCCTTGACATATTGTGTGTGTGCATGTGTGCTTCAGTGGTGTCCAACTCTTTTGTGACCCCATGAATTATAGCCTATCAGGTTCCTCTGTCCATGGAATTTTCCAGGTGAGAATACTGGAGTGGGTAGCCATTCCCTTCTCCAGGCGATCTTCCTAACCCAGAGATTGAACCTGGGTCTCCTACATTGCAAGGAGATTCTTTACCATCTGAGCCACCAGGGAAACCCTCTGCATAGTAAGATGTGATTAACTACAAATATAGAGGTAACTGATGATGGTTTTAGGAGCTGCTGAAAGTATTTGTGGATTTTTACTTTTTGATAGTCCTTGTTATGAGCCTAGATACCTGATAGCTCTCTTGAGGAGGTACCATGTTGCATAGAGCCATCCACTTTTCCTTGTAAGGGTTTCCAGACCCTTTTCTATGTGCTGATTTTTAAAAAATTGAGATATAATTGACATATAAGACATACAACAGTATATTAGTTTAAGGTGTACAACATAATGCTTCAATTTATGTACATGTTGCCAAATGATCGCCATAAAAAGTCTAGTTAACATCCATTATCACACATAGTTACAATTTTTTTCTTGTGATGAGAACTTTTCAAATCTACTCTCTTAGCCACTTTCAAATATACAATATAGATTATTAACTACAGGCCCTCTTCTTTAGGTATCACATGGTACCCATTTCCCGTAAAGGAGAGTGACAGTTTTACTTAGCAGTTCTCCCCAGTCTTCCCAACAATTGAGATTTTATACTTATTTTCATTAAAGGTATGTTGTTTAGACTGTGCAGGAAAAAAGTGTTTTCTATTGTGACTTGGCACATTTTCATAAATCCCAAGCCCTGTTTGAGATGTCAAAAAGCCCTATTTTTCAGATTTCAGACTCTGTAGATCAATGTCATTAAAACAAAGAGGCAGAAGAAGAAACACATCGCCCTGGAACCACCGTGTCCTAGGCTGAGCCATGTGAAGGCAATGGAGCTTGTTTCTGCCTTCACTTGAGGCACTATTTCAGATTTATGTGCCTTTACCCCTGGGCAAAATTCGGGGCAGGTTTGGGACTGAGGGAGTGGATGCCAGAGGAAACATACGTTTTATTTTATATTCACACAAATCTCTTCAATTTTATTACAGGCCTGTGAGCTCCCTAGGCAGGAGGAAATTTTGAATGAACTTAGCTTTGAGTGACCAGGAGTGGAGACATAAAAAGAGCTATTCAGCCTCTCTGGTTACAGAGATAAGTACAAAGGGTAACTGGCATTAAGTCTGTAGTAATAGCTGCTCTAAGTACTGACCATGATTTGAATCTCTCGATAACTGATTCTCGGGAGGCGGGAATATTTATCAAGCCATTAGGAGAGGCTGTTTCTTGCTGATAAGATGCCTACAGCTGATGAGGTCCACCTGAAGAAGCGGATGAGGCCAGGCTAGATTTATAGCCATTTGCGGCAAAAGCGAAAAATGTTCTCCTTAAAAACAGCATGAGACATTCATCAGCAAAATTATCAGTCTATCCTCTGGGGCCAGCCTATGGCATCTTCACAAGACAGAGCTGGTGAACACCCTGACATATACGGTGATTGGATACCATGCTCAGACGGCCAGCAAGTCACAATTTCACCAACTCAGAGACCGAGGAAGTGGGGGTGGGGGTGGGATGAACTAGACGGAAGAGCTACTTATCTGTAGATCTCATTTTTCAGAAAAATGTCATGTTCAATTATAAGGTGCCAGCTATGTGATTACCCTAGGCTTTAAAAAATGAAATCACCCACTCTGTACAACTCAGGGGCTTTATTTTGGTTTATTACTACAGTGGAAGAAGTTGCAGTATGGGAATATTAAAGTTAAAAACAAACAAAATAATAAAACAGTCACCTGCATTTTGTTTTCCCTCTCTGTGAAGTTTTGTAGCCATGTGTAACCTCGATGCCAGCTTTTACATTTTTTAAAAATACAAATTGACTCTTATTACTTAAGATATAGGATTTTAGTCAGAGAAGGCAATGGCAACCCACTTCAGGACTCTTGCCTGGAAAATCCCATGGAGGGAGGCTCCTGGTAGGAGGCAGTCCATGGGGTTGCACAGAGTTGGACACGACTGACACGACTTTGCAGCAGCAGCATAGGATTTTAGTGACTTCTGACATTTAAATTCATTTTTCTAGATTGATTCTATCTTGAAAAATAAAATCTAGAATGAGAGGCAGATATGCTGACCATATATATAGGGTGGTTGGGTGGCCTCTTCATCAGACTTCTGGGCCATGTTTCTTAATGTCTTTAATGGAACGTCTTTCCTACCTTCTTTTTTTTTTTTTTCCTACCTTCTTGATTGATTTTTCAGAAGCACATAGATTTGGTCTAAATTAGCCAAACAAAATTTCCCTCTTTCTAGGCTCAAAATATCTGCTGCCCAAATTTGCCTAAAGCATGTTTATGAGAATAATATTTATGGAAGATTGCCTGGAATATGTACAGTTATTTTATTTCACTTGATATCCTAGATTTTTCTCTCTGAATGAAACCACTTTGACTTGCTTTGAAGAATTCTTTAACCAATTGTTGCTTGCTTGCTCAGTCATGTCTGACTCTTTTTGACCCCATAGACTGTAGCCTGCCAGGCTCCTCTGTCCGTGGAATCTTTCAGGCAAGCATACTGGAGTGGGTTGCCTTTTCCTACTCCAGGGGATCTTCCCAAGCCAGGAATCGAATCTGCACCTCTTGCGTCTCCGCCATGGGCAGGTGGCTTCTTTACCACCGTGCCACCTGGGAATAGCCCTGTGTAATTTGCTGCCATAAGTCAGGCTGGCTGTGGTGGAAGTTGGCGATCATCTCCCACCCCTCCCCTCAGTCCACTCAAACCTCTACTCTAGGAGAAGAAGAATTCAGTCCTCCCAGATGGGCAAAGTATGTGTGAGCTGGTGAGGTGGTGTGTGTGTGTGTGTGCGTGTGTGTGTAGGCATGTGCCTGTGTAGGTCCAAGTATATGTTCTGATGAGCTGAATGTGCTACTTCATGAGCCTGTGTGACTTGTCTGGCTCCCTTTCTAGCTTTGGTCTTGAAGACTCTTGCGGAGCACATCAGCAACTGCCTGTGACTGTCACTGATGTTTCCTCCATCTCGTTCCCTCTTGTTGTTCCCATGGGCTGTAGCCCCTGGAGCCACACAGTCTGTGTCTGAATCCTGCTCCACCAACTCTGGCTTCACTGAATATTAGAATATTAGGAATAAGCTAGTGCTCATTTGTTGCTCCTGGAGCCCTCTGTTCTTCTTTCCCACTGTGAACGTCACCCCAAAGCTTCTTGTGTCTTCAAAATGTTGGAGGGATTCGTGACAAAAACATGGCAAGCTCCCACTGGTGTCCTGCTGCTCTGCCACTGTCCTGGCAGTGTGTGCACATAGGGCTCCAGGACAGAGTGGGGCCCCGCCCCGCCCCCGACGGCTTGCTGCTGGATCCACAGCCCAAAGCCCCTCCTTGGAGGCCCCCCTGCCAGTCCCCTCCCTCAGGGGTGCTGCGCCTCCTGAGCACCAGCTCCAGGAGGCTGGGCTTTGCCTCTGAAGTGGTAGAAACCAAAGAGGAAACGGATGTTCTCCCCCAGTGTGCCTCGCTCTTGCCCAGCTCAGTGTCTTTCAGAACAGAAATTTCAGGCACTAGATTCTGAGTTTGGGGCTTGCGTGAGAGCCTCGCCCTCCCATTGGCACTAAACAGATAAAATATTAAGCACCAGTGTGCTCCCTAAATCATTAGCAGCGAGTCCACAGGTAATGAATTCTGCCCTGGGCCGTTTGGGGCCTGTTGTTTTTACTTCCCACCCATAACCCACACTCTCCGGTACTGACCCCTCCCTGCACAAGACTGAGGGATGCACGCTGTGTCCTCAGAAGGCTCGGAATGCCTTGTTTCTGCTGGAAACTCTGGGCCTGGGTGCTGCAGTCCCACTGTCAGGAGCAGAGAGGAGGAAGAGACAATCACCTGGCCGTCTAGCCTTCCCTTACTGACTGGATAAGAAAACTCTATTTCTTTAGTTTTTAAAAAATCTTTTTTTTTCTTTTTAATTTTATTTTATTTTTAAACTTTACATAATTACATAATTGTATTAGTTTTGCCAAATATCAAAATGAATCCGCCACAGGTATACACGTGTTCCCCATCCTGAACCCTCCTCCCTCCTCCCTCCCCATACCATCCCTCTGGGTCGTCCCAGTGCACTAGCCCCAAGCATCCAGTATCGTGCATCGAACCTGGACTGGCATCTCATTTCATACATGATATTTTACATGTTTCAATGCCATTCTCCCAAATCTTCCCACCCTCTCCCTCTCCCATAGAGTCCATAAGACCGTTCTATACATAAGTGTCTCTTTTGCTGTCTCGTACACAGGGTTATTGTTACCATCTTTCTAAATTCCATATATATGCGTTATTATACTGTATTGGTGTTTTTCCTTCTGCTTGGGGTATAGCCAGTTAACAATGTTGGGACAGTTTCAGGTGAACAGTGAAGGGATTCAACCATATATATACACAGGTATCTGTTCTCCCCCAAACTCCCCTCCCATCCAGGCTGACACATAGCACTGAGCAGAGTTCCCTGTGCTATACAGTCGGTCTTTGTTGGTTATCCATTTTTAATACAGCAGTGTGTTCATGTCCATCCCAAACTCCCTAACTAACCCTTCCCCCCAGTCTCCCCCAGACCCCAAGCATAAGTTCATTCTCTGTCTGTGGAAAACTCTTGTTAAATTACTGGTTTGGAACAGTTTGGAGATTTTTAAAAATCTGTAAAAATAGATCAAAAGTTACTTGGTACACCTTTTTCCCTTTCCATAATTGTTGTAAATTGTGTCGTTAGTTGACCAATGCTATCTTTGGTTCTCACACTAGCCCTAGGAGGCTGGTGGCTTTGGCCTCTGCCATTTCCCAAGCTCCCAGAGGAGAAACCAAGTCTCAGAAGAAATGAAGTAAGTTTCCAGAGCTCTCCTGATAAGTGAGTGGAGATGGATTTTGTAGGTGGTCTCAGCTGCTTGTTCTGATATTGAAACTTCCATGTTCCTGGTAGTCTCACCGTAATAGTCCCCCGAGAGAAAGATTAAGTGGAAAAATAGCAATTCACTTTACACGGGGCTACCCAAGTATTTTTAGCAAAAGGGAGAAGCACATTTCCAGTTGAGACAAGGTATCAGCTAGACGGATAAATTATGCAGCCCAAAGTATGTTTCTGAGCTGCAAGACTTTGGAATGGAGTAAATGCCATTCATTAAACTGTCAAAGCAACTTTGTTTGATGTACTTTTCACGTGGGGGCTTATCATATCAGAATTTCGCTGATTGCCCTTTGGAATATAAATATCATACGGTTTAAATACAAGGTATTATTTGAAACTTGTTTCTCTGTTCTAGACTCAATGAAGTCAGCTACTAGTTATTTCCTGCCTGGCCTTTACAAAGGCTGTATTGGTCTTTTGGTTCAGTGAATCATAGTGAGGGATTGTAGGGACTGTGTTTAAGAAATTATTTTCAAATATGCAAAAAAGTAAGTTAATATGGAGTGAACTTGACTGTTTCATTTTTAAATCCAGAAGAATACTGCAAAAAAAAAAAAAAAAAAGATGAGGGCTGAAAATGGGGAGAGAAAATAAATCTCCTGTAATGTAATATGTTGATGAATGCATTTGAGGATGCTGTTGGTGTTGTAGAGTTGCTAAGTCATGTCTGACTCTCTGACCCATGGACTGTAGTCCATCAGGCTCCTCTGTCCAGGGGGATGGAACCCACATCTCCTGCACTGGCAAGTGGATTCTTTACCACTGAGCCACTAGGTAGTGGATGAAGTCACAAATGAATTCATCCTTGAGGATGAATGTTATGGCTAAAGGCTATGGCAGAACCATTTAACAAGTTTATAAATGAATTAGTCTTTAGTGTTTATCAGGTATCAAGACTATTTCTATTGTAACATAAAAGCCAGCCCAAATTAAGTCAAGAGGGAATTTATTCACTGATGTAAAACTCACTATTCCAGGTAAATCGGGTTTCATGCAAGGCTTTACTTAGCAGGGACACAGGACACAGTCTCTCTATCTCTGCTTGGCTGTCTCTGTTATGTGTTGGATTCGTTCTTGGGCATCCTGGGGTTTCAAAGTGGTTCTAGCAACTGTTTACTCTCATTATGCTCAAATTAAGGTCCAAACGTTTCACTAAGAATCTCATGGCACCTTACGTTTCTGATGCTTTTCTCTGAAACAATTACTGTGGCCAGCAAAATCTGTGACTCTGATTGCTGGAGCCTGGTTCACATGGCATCTGTGAAGTTGGGTGTGGAATCAGTTATGCCATTACTCGTGTGGACTGAGAGGAGAGGAGAGAAAATACTCAAAATGGAATGGTACACTGATAAAGGGAGGGGAACGAATGGAAGCTATAGGTCCAAAAGCCAATGTCTACTGCACGTAGCATAGTCATTAATCATAATGATAAAGGAAAAAATAAATTACTACAGAATTTTAAAAATAGCATTAAAAATGGAATAGTGCCGCAATGAATGGTTGTTGGTCTTCTGTGTTAGACACATCCTTATATCTTTTCTGTATCACAGATATGCTTCAGACAAGATATGTTAGCTAAAGACTATGCCATTTAATAGTGTTGGAAGATCTGAAGTGTTTCTGTAAGTTTTTACCAACAGAGTGCAAAGGATTGTTCCACTGATGTATAGCTCTGTGCATCTTTACTCACTCTGACATTTCCTGTCTTGAGGATTATTTGCAATGCACAAAATAACCGAACTGGATTAGAAGAGCCTCTGGTAGAACTTAGGCTGAAAGATGATCATTCTTCCCACTTCAGCCTTTCCAGGGCATTTGTGGGAGTTGCACAAGCAAGCTACAGTCCCATGGCTCCTGTCTTACTTGGGTGTGTGTGAGACCCACGGAAGAGGACTAAGAGAAACATGAAGTTGACACAGTCTGAACACTGAGGCAGAGTGTAGCACTCGCAAACCAAGGGAGAAACAACTTTCTGGAGGTATCAGCATTGTGACCAGAATGCATCCAGTCTATCGTGAACCAGCACGGGACGTTCATAGCCCTTGTGTGTTTTTCCTTTTGCCTTTTCTTCTGCCTGGAATATTGTGACTCCACCTTTCCCCATGTTTGGTATGTGCTTATCCTTTAATCCTAAACTCTGCAGAGAGAGACTTCCAGATCCTTCACTCTGCCCCATTTACTTAACATTCTGTTTATTTCCTTTATGGAGCTTTTCATAGTTTGAAATGACACATGGTAATATAAGTTTCCATGTTACTCTTTCCTTACATCTTACCTTCTCCTCCCTTCTCCCCATGTCCATAACTCTGTTCTCTATGTCTCTTTCTCCATTGCTGCCCTGTAAATGAGTTCTTCAGTACCATTCTTCTAGATTCCATATATATGTGTTAGAATACAATATTTCTCTTTCTGACTCACTTCACTCTGTATAATAGGTTCTAGGTTCATCCACCTCATTAGGGTGAACTCAAATGTGTTCCTTTTTATGGCTGAGTAATATTCCATTGTGTATATGTATCACAACTTTAACATACTTCCCTGGTAGCACAGTGGATAAGAATCTGCCTGCCAATGCAGGAGACATGAGAGATGGGGGTTCAATCCCTGGGTTGGGAAGATCCCCTGGAGGAGGGCATGGCAACCCACTCCAGCATTTTTGCCTGGAGAACCCCATGGACAGAGTAGCCTGGTGGGCTACAGTCCCTGGGGTCATAAACAGCTGGACACGACTGAAGTGACTTAGCACACACGTAGCACAGCACTCTGCATTCAGATGGGTATATCTTTCCTTTTCTCCTTTGCTTTTTGCTTCTTTTCTTTTCACAGCTGTTTGTAAGGCCTCCTCAGACAGCCATTTTGCCTTTTTGCATTTCTTTTTCTTGGGGATAGTCTTGATTCCTGTCTCCTCTACAATGTCATGAACCTCCATCCATAGTTCATCAGGCACTCTTGTCTACCAGATCTAGTCCCTTAAATCTATTTCCCACTTCCACTGTATAATCATAAGGGATTTGATTTAGGTCATACCTGAATGGTCTAGTGGTTTTCTCCACTTTCTTCAATTTCAGTCTGAATTTGGCAATAAGGAGTTGATGATCTGAGCCACAGTCAGCTCCCGATCTTGTTTTTGCTGACTGTATAGAGCTTCTCCATCTTTGGCTGCAAAGAATATAATCAATCTGATTTTGGTGTCGACCATCTGGTGATGTCCATGTGTAGAGTCTTCTCTTGTGTTGTTGGAAGAGGGTGTTTGCTATGACCAGTGCGTTCTCTTGGCAGAACTCTATTAGCCTTTGCCCTGCTTTGTTCTATACTCCAAGACCAAATTTGCCTGTTATTCCACGTGTTTCTTGACTTCCTACTTTTGTATTCCAGTCTCCTGTAATGAAAAGGACATCTTTTTTGGGTGTTAGTTCTAGAAGGTCTTGTAGGTCTTCATAGAACCATTCAACTTCAGCTTTTTCATGTTACTGGTTGGGGTATAGACTTGGATTACTGTGATATTGAATGGTTTGCCTCGGAAACAAACAGAGATCATTCTTGAGAACAGAGATCGTTTTTGAGATTGCATCCAAGTACTGCATTTTGGACTCTTTTGTTGACTCTGATGACTGCTCCATTTCTTCTAAGGGATTCTTGCCCACAGTAGTAGATATAACGGTCATCCGAGTTAAATTCACCTATTCCAGTCCATTTAAGTTTGCTGATTCCTAGAATGTCGACGTTCACTCTTGTCATCTCCTGTTCGACCACTTCCAATTTGCCTTGATTCATGCACCTAACACTCCAGGTTCCTATGCAATATTGCTCTTTACAGCATTGAACCCTGCTTCCATCACCAGTCCCATTCACAACTGGGTGTTGTTTTTGCTTTGGCTCCATCCCTTCATTCTTTCTGGAGTTATTTCTCCACTGGTCTCCAGTAGCATATTGGGCACTACTGACCTTGGGAGTTCATCTTTCAATGTCCTATCTTTTTGCCTTTTAATACTGTTCATGGGGTTCTCAAGGCAAGAATACTGAAGTGGTTTGCCATTCCCTTTTCCAGTGGACCACATTCTGTCAGACCTCTCCACCATGACCCGGCCGTCTTGGGTGGCCCCACACGCTATGGCTTAGTTTCATTGAGTTAGACAAGTCTGTGGTCCATGTGATCAGATTGGCTAGTTGTCTGTGTTTGTAGTTGAGTCTGTCTGCCCTCTGATCCTCTCTCTCAGTGCCTACCATCTTACTTGGGTTTCTCTTACCTTGGAGGTGGGGTCTCTCTGCATGGCTGCTCCAGTCAAGTACAGCCACTGCTCCTTACCTCAAGAAAATTAGAGATACCAAGGGAACATTTCAGGCAAAGATGGGCTCAATAAAGGACAGAAATGGTAAGGACCTAATGGAAGCAGAAGATATTAAGAAGAAGTGGCAAGAATACACAGAAGAACTGTACAAAAAAGAGCTTCACGACCCAGATAATCATGATGGTATGATCACTCATCTAGAGCCAGATGTCCTGGAATGTGAAATCAAGTGGGCCTTAGGAAGCATCACTATGAACAAAGCTAGTGGAGGTGATGGAATTCCAGTTGAGCTATTTCAAATCCTGAAAGATGATGCTGTGAAAGTGCTGCACTCAATATGCTGGCAAATTTGGAAAACTCAGCAGTGGCCACAGGACTGGAAGAGGTCAGTTTTCATTCCAATCCCAAAGAAAGGCAATGCCAAAGAATGCTCAAACTACTGCACAATTGCACTCATCTCACATGCTAGAAAAGTAATGCTCAAAATTCTCCAAGCCAGGCTCCAGCAATACGTGAACTGTGAACTTCCAGATGTTCAGGCTGGTTTTAGAAAAGTCAGAGGAACCAGAGATCAAATTGCCAACATCTGCTGAATCATTGAAAAAACAAGAGTGTTCCAGAAAACATCTATTTCTGCTTTATTGAGTATGCCAAAGCCTTTGACTGTGTGGATCACAATAAACTGTGGAAAATTCTGAAAGAGATGGGAATACCAGACCACCTGACTTGCCTTCTGAGAAACCTGTATGCAGGTCAGGGAGCAACAGTTAGAACTGGACATAGAACAACAGACTGGCTCCAAATAGGAAAAGGAGTACGTCAAGACTGTATATTGTCACCCTGCTTATTTAACTTATATGCAGATTACATCATGAGACACGCTGGGCTGGAGGAAGCACAAGCTGGAATCAAGATTGCTGGAAGAAATATCAATAACCTCAGATATGCAGATGACACCACCCTTAAGGCAGAAAGTGAAGAGGAACTAAAGAGCCTCTTGATGAAAGTGAAAGAGGAGAGTGAAAATGTTGGCTTAAAGCTCAACATTCAGAAAACTAAGATCATGGCATCTGGTCCCATCACGTCATGGCAAATAGATGGGGGAAACAGTGGAAACAGTGGCTGACTTTATTTTGGGGGGCTCCAAAATCACTGCAGATGGTGATTGCAGCTATGAAATTAAAAGACACTTACTCCTTGGAAGGAAAGTTATGACCAACCTAGACAGCATATTAAAAAGCAGAGATATTACTTTGCCAACAAAGGTTCGTCTAGTCAAGGCTATGGTTTTTCCAGTAGTCATGTATGGATGTGAGAGTTGGACTATAAAGAGAGCTGAGCACCGAAGAATTGATGCTTTTGAACTGTGGTGTTGGAGAAGACTCTTGAGAGTCCCTTGGACTGCAAGGATTTCCAACCAGTCCATTCTAAAGGAGATCAGTCCTGAGTGTTCATTGGAAGGACTGATGTTGAAGCTGAAACTCCAATATTTTGGCCACTTGATGCGAAGAGCTGACTCATTGAAAAGACCCTGATGCTGGGAAAGATGGAAGGCAGGAGGAGAAGGGGATGACAGAGGATGAGATGGTTGGAAGGCATCACCAACACAATGGACATGGGTTTGGGTGGACTCCGAGAGTTAGTAATGGACAGAAAGGCCTGGCGTGCTGCAGTTCATGGGTTCACAAAGAGTCGGACATGACTGAGTGACTGAACTGAACTGAACTGAGCACACCACACCACAATTTCTTTATCCATTCTTCTGTCGATGGACATCTAAGTTGCTTTCATTTTCTAGCTATTGTAAATAGTGCTACCATGAACAATGGGCTACATGTGTCTTTTTCAGTTTTGTCTTCCTCAGGATATATACCTAGAAGTGGGATTGCTGGAATATACGGTGGTTTTATTACTAGTTTTTAAAGGAATCTCCATACCATCTTCTATAGTGGCTGTATAAATTTACATTCCCACCAGCAGTGCAAGAGGGTTCCCTTCTCTCCATACCCTCTCCAGCATTTATTGTTTGTAGATTTTTTGATGATGTCCATTCTGACCAGTGTGAGGTGATATCTTATTGAAGTTTGGATTTGCATTTCTCTAATAATGAGCAATGTTGAGCATCTTTTCATGTGTTTGTTAGCCATCTGTAGGACTGATGCTAAAGCTGTAACTCCAATACTTTGGTCACCATATGTGAAGAACTGACTCATTTGAAAAGACCCTGATGCTGGGAAAGATCAAAGGAGGGAGAAGACAGCAATGACAGAAGATGAGATGGCTGGATGGCATCACTGACTCAATGGACATGAGTTTGAGTAAACTCTGGGAGCTGGTGATGGACAGGGAAGCCTGGTGTGCTGAAGTCCAGGAGGTCGCAAAGAGTCAGACATGACTGAGCGACTGAACTGAACTGTATGTCTTCTTTGAAGAAATGTCTGTTTATGTCTTTTTCCCACTTTTTGATTGGGTTGTTTGTTTTTCTGGCATTGAGTTGTATGAGCTGCTTGCATATTTTGGAAATTAATCCCTTATCAATTTCATTTGCTATCATTTTCTTCTATTCTGAGGGTTGCCTTTTCACCTTGATAATAGTTTCCTTTGCTGTGTAAAAGCTTTTAAGTTTAATCAGGTCCCACTTGTTTACTTTTGTTTTTATTTCTGTTACTCTAGGAGCTGGGTCATAGAGGATCTTGCTTTGATTTATGTCATTGAGTGTCCTGCCTATGTTTTCCTCTAAGAGTTTTATAGTTTCTGGTCTTACATTTAGGTCTTTAATCCATTTTGAGTTTATCTTTGTGTATGGTGTTAGGAAGTGTTCTAAAGTCGTTCTTTTACATGTAGCTGTCCAGTTTTCCCAACACCATTTATTAAAGAGGCTGTCTTTGCCACATTGTATATTCTTGCCTCCTTTGTCAAAAATAAGGTACCCATAGGTGCATGGGTTTATTTCTGGGCTTTCTATCTTGTTCCATTGGTCTATATTTCTGTTTTTGTGCCAGTACCATCCTGTCTTGATGACTGTAGCTTTGTAGTATAATCTGAAGTCAGGAAGGCTGATTCCTCCAGCTCCATTCTTCTTTCTCAAGACTGCTTTGGCTATTCAGGGTCTTCTGTGTTTCCATATGAATTGTGAAATTTTTTGTCCTTTTTCTGGGAAAAATGCCATTGGTAATTTGATAGGGATCTCATTGAATCTGTAGATTGCATTTGGTAATACTGTCATTTTCACAATATTGATTCTTCCTACCCAGGAACACGGAATATCTCTCTATCTGTTTATGTCATTTTTGATCTCTTTCATTAGTGTCTTATAATTTTCTATGTACAGTTCCTTTGTCTCCTTAGGTAAGTATATTCCTTGATATTTGATTCTTTTTGTTGCAATGGTGAATGGGATTGATTCCTTAATTTCCCTTTCTGATCTTTTGTTGTTACTATATAGAAATGCAAGTGATTTCTGTGTATTAATTTGGTATCCTGCAACTTTGATAAATTCACTGAGTAGCACTAGTAATTTTCTGATACTATCTTTAGGGTTTCCTATGTACAGTATCATGTCATCTGCAAAGAGTGAGAGCTTTACTTCTTCATTTCTGATCTGGATTGCTTTTATTTATTTTTCTTCTCTGATTGCTGTAGCTAGGACTTCCAAAACTATGGTGAATAATAGTGGTGGGAGTGGACACCCTTGTCTTGTTCCTGATCTTAGGGGGAATGCTTTCAATTTTTCACCATTGAGAATAATGTTTGCTGTAGGCTTATTATATATGACCTTTACGATGTTGAGGTAGGTTCCTTCTATGCCCATTTTTTTTGAAGAGTTTTAATCATACATGGGTGCTGAATTTTGTCAAAGGCTTTTTCTGTATCTATTGAGATGATCATATGGTTTTTATCTTTCAATTTGCTAATATGGTTTATCACATTGATTGATTTGCATATATTGAAGAATTCTTGCATTCCTGGAATAGACGCAACTTGATCATGGTGTATGAGCTTTTTGATGTGTTGCTGAATTTTGTTTGCTAAAATTTTGTTGAGGATTTTTGTATCTATGTTCATCAGTGATTTGGGCATGTAGTTTTCTTTTTTTGTGTTGGTTTTGCTGGTTTTGGTGTCAGGGTGATGGTGGCCTTGTAGAATGAATTTGGAAGTGTTCCTTCCTCTGCAATTTTTTGAAAGTGTGTTAGAAGGATAAGCATTAGCTCTTCTCTAAATATTTGATAGACTTCTCTTGTGAAACCATCTGATCCTGGGCTTTTGTTTTTGGGGAGATTTTTGATCACAGCTTCAATTTCAGTGCTTGTAATTGGGTTGTTCATAATTTCTACTTCTTCCTGGTTCAGTCTTGGAAGATTGAACTTTTCTAAGAATCTGTCCATTTCTTCCAGGTTATCCATTTTATTGCCATATAGTTGTTCATAATAGTCTCTTATAATCCTTTGTACTTCTTCATTGTCTGTTGTAACATCTCCTTTTTCATTTCTAATTTTGTTGATTTGATTCTTCTCTCTTCTTTTCTTGATGAGTCTGGCTAAAAGCTTGTCAATTTTGTTTATCCTCTCAAAGAACCAGCCTTTAGCTTTATTAATCTTTACTATTGTTTCTTTCATTTCCTTTTCATTGATTTCTGCTCAGATCTTTAGGATTTCTTTCCTTCTACTTATTTTTTTTTAATCTTCTTTTTCCAGTTGTTTTAGGTGTAAAGTTAGGCTGTCTATTCGATGTTTTTCTTGTTTCTTGAGGTAGGATTGTATTGCTATAAACTTCCCTCTTAGGACTGCTTTTGCTGCATCCCATAGGTTTTGAGTTGTCGTGTTTTCATTGTCATTTCTTTCTATAAATTTTTTGATTTCCCTTTTGATGTCTTCAGTAACCTGTTGGTTATTTAGAAACACATTGTTTAATCTCCATGTGTTTGTGTTCCTTGCAGTTTTTTTTTCCTTGTAATTATATCTAGTCTTATAGCGTTGTGGTCAGAGAAGATGCTTGATACGATTTCAATTTTCTTAAATTTACTGAGGTTTGATTTGTGACCCAAGATGTGGTCTATCCTGGAGAATGTTCCATGTGCATTTGGGAAGGTGTATTCTTCTGCATTTGGATGGAATGTCCTGAAGATATCAATGAGATCCATCTCATCTGTATCATTTAAGACTTCTGTTTCCTTATTAATTTTCTGTTTTGATGATCTGTCCATTGGTGTGAGTGGGGTGTTAAAGTCTCCTACTATTATTGTGTACTGTCAATTTCTCCTTTTATGTCTGTTAGTGTTTGTCTTATGTATTGAGGTGCTCCTATATTGGATGCATAAATATTTACAATTGTTATGTCTTCCTCTTGGATTGACCCCTTGATCATTATGTAGTGTCCTTCCTTATCTCTTGTCATCTTCTTTATTTTAAGGTCTATTTTGTCTGATGTGAGGATTGCTACTCCAGCTTTCTTTTGCTTCCCATTTGCAGAGAATAAATATTTCCATCCTGTCACTTTCGGTCTGTATGTGTCTTTAGGTCTGAAGTGGGTTTCTTATATACAGCATATATATGGGTCTTGCTTTTGTATCCATTCAGCCAGTCTGTGTCTTTTTGTTGGAGCATTTAATCCATTTACAGTTAATTATTGACATATATGTTCATATTGCCATTTTCTTAATTGTTTGGGGTTGATTTTGTAGCTGTTTTTTCTTCTCTGTATTTCTTGACTATGTAAGTCCCTTTAACATTTGTTGTAAAGCTGTTTTGGTGGTACTGAATTCTCTTAACTTTTGCTTGTCTGAAAAGTTTATATTTCTCCCTCAATTTTGAATGAGATGGTTCCCAAGTACTATAATCTTGGTTGTAGATTTTTCCCTTTCAATACTTTAAATATATCCGACCATCCCTTTTGGCCTGCAGAGTTTCTGCTGAACGATCAGCTGTTAAGTCTGTGGGATTTCCCGTGTATGTTACTTGTTGCTTCTCCCTTGCTGCTTTTAATATTCTTTCTTTGTGTTTAGTCTTTGTTAGTTTGATTAGTGTATGTCTTGGAATGTTTTTCCTTGGGTTTATCCTGTGTGGGACTCTTTGTGCCTCTTGGACTTGATTGACTATTTCCTTTTCCATGTTGGGGAAATTTTCAACTATAATCTCTTCAAAAATTTTCTCATACCCTTTCTTTTTCTCTTCTTTTTCTGGGACCCTTATAATTTGAACGTTGGTGCACTTGATATTGTCCCAGAGGTCTCTGAGACTGTCCTCAGTTCTTTTCACTTTATTCTGCTCTTCAGAAGTCATTTCTACCATTTTATCTTCCAGCTCACTGATTCACTTCTCTGCTTCAGATATTCTTTTATTGATTCCTTCTAGAGTATTTTTAATGTCAGTAATTGTCTTGTTTGTCTCTGTATGTTTATTCTTTAATTTGTTTAGGTCTTTTTAAATTGAATCTTGCATTTTCTCCATTTTGTTTTCAAGGTTTTTTTTTTTTTTTTTTAATCATCTTTACTATCATTATTCTGAATTCTTTTTCAGGTAGTTTGCCTATTTCTTCATTTATTTGGACTTCTGTGTTTCTGGTTTATTCCTTCATTTGTGTAGTATTTCTCTGCCTTTTCATTATTATTTTTTTAAGTTACTGTGTTTGAGGTCTCCTTTTCCCAGGTCAAGGTTGAATTCTATCTTCCTTTTGGTTTCTGGCCTCCTAAGGTTGGTCTAGTTGTTTGTGTAAGCTTCATATAGGGTGTAATTTGTCCTGAGTTTTTGTTTGTTTGTTTTTCCTCTGATGGGCAAAGGCTGAGTGAGGTGGTAATCCTGTCTGCTGATGATTAGGTTTGTATTTTTGTTTTGTTTGTTATTTAGGTGAAGCATCTGGCACAGGGTGCTACTGGTGGTTGGGTGATGCTCGGTCTTGTATTCAAGTGGTTTCCTCTGTGTGAGTTCTCACTATTTGATACTCCCTAGGGTTCAGTTAGTTCTCTGGTGTTCTATGGTCTTGGAGTCAGCACTCCACTACAAAGGCTCAGGGCATGATCTCTGCTCACAAATGAATATTCCACAAGTGGTTTGTTATGACATTAAGTGAGATTAAAGCAAATATCCAAAAAAGAGAAACCAAAGATGAGCCCCAGACAAATGGCAGTTACAAAATCAGGCAAATAATAATGAAAATATAGGAATATGCACATATACATATACACCCATGAGCAAAGTCAAAACAGTCCAACCAGAGGGGGCAGTCCTAAGATGGCAGAGGAACAGGAGGGAGAGACCACTTTCTCCCCTACAAATTCATTGAAAGAACATTTGAGCGCCGAGCAAATTCCACAGAACAACTTCTGAATGCTGGCAGAGGACGTAAGACACCCAGAAAAGCAGCCCATTGTCTTCAAAAGGAGGTAGGACAAAATATAAATGATAAAAAGAGAGACAAAAGAGGTAGGGATGGAGATCCGTCCCAGGAAGGGAGTCTTAATAAAGAGAAGTTTCCAAACACCAGGAAACACTCTCTCCCGCGGGTCTGTGGTGAGCCTTGGAATCTCAGAGGGCAAAATAACTGGGAGGAAAAATAAATAAATAATTAAAACCCACAGATTACGTGTCCAATAGCAATTCCCAGTGGTGCAACAGCCCAGATGCTCGCATCCCCCACTAGCAAGTGGGGGAAGGACAGGGAGGAGCAGGCGGCATTGCTTAGGATAAGGACTGGGCCTGAATCCCCTGAGGGCAATCTGAGGGAACTAGCTTGAGATAGCAACCTAGACTGTGGGATAGCTATCCCACTATCCCATGATCCCGAGAAAAGCCCTAACCACCGCCAGGCATGCTCACAGAACAAAGGACTGAGCAGAGCTAGCCGGCTGCGGACTGGCCCATCCCCTGCTGGAGACAGGCAGGCAAGGGCAGCCAGAGCCAGAAGGGGGCAATCAGCCCCAGAGAGGCATCCTATAACAAACTGCAAGCAGACTTCCTTGCTAACCAAGACTTCTTGGGATTCTGGATGGTCGACATCCGCCAGGAGGGTCGCAGCCAGAGATCAGCTTCCCAGAAGAGAGAAGATGCGCCTGTTGTACACGCAGAAAACCAAGCGGCTGGGATGGGGGAAGGGATAAGTGGCTGGGATGGGGGAGGGGATAAGTCACAGCCTTCAACTGGGGGCGACTACATGCACCAAGTACCTGGTCACCTGAGCTTCTCGGACCTGGGACTGGTGCAAAACGCAGGCCCAACCAAGTCTGGGCCTTTGTGGAGTACCTGAGAACCTGAACCTGAGTGGCTTAAACCTGGCAAGTGAATGCAAACCAGGGCCTGCATCAGACAGTTCCCAGCAGAGCAACGTAGAGTCTGAGCAGTGTAGACTGGGAAAGCACACACGCCGTGAGCAGGCGCAAACCCAGTGTGGCTGAATCACTGTGAACACACACCAGTGATATTTGTTTGCAGTGTACCTCCCTCCCCAAAGCACGACTGAACAAGCGAGCCTAAAAAGAAGTGACCACCACCGCATCCCTTGTGTCAGGGCAGAAATTAGATACTGAAGAGACCAGCAAACAGAAGAAGCTAACATAAACAGAGGGAACCACTTTGGAAGTGACAGGTGTAATAGATTAAAACCCTTTAGTTAGCACTACTACATAGGAAGGGGCCTATAGACCATGAGAAGTACAAGCCAGACCAAGGAACTATCTGAAAATGAACTGACCCCACACTGTCCACAACAGCTCCAGAGAAAGTTTTAGATATATTTTTACTATTATCATTTTTTAAATTAAAAAAAATTTATTTTATTTTTTGTTATTTTTAAGTCCCCATTACTCCTTTAATTTTCATTTTTATAACCTACTAATATCTTGCCAAAAAAAGAGAAAAGACCGTATTTTTAAAGCAAACGTCATATATATATTTTATAATTTCTGTGACTTTGTGTTTTTTTGTTTGTTTGTTTTTTGCTTTTTTGTTTTTGTTTTTTTTTTAATATTGTATTTTTGAGACTCTAACCTCTGCTCAAGATTTTTAATCTTTGCTTTTTAGTATTTGTTATCAACTTTGTACCTTTAAGAACCCAATCTTCAGTACCCATTTTTACTTGGGAACAAGATCACTGGCCTGATTGCTCTCTTCCCCTTTGGACTCTCCTTTTTCTCCACCAGGTCGCCTCTATCTCCCCCCTCACCTTTTCTTCTCTACCCAACTTGGTGAATCTCTTTGTGTGTTCCGGGCTGTGGAGAACACTTAGGAATCTGATTACTGGCTGGGTCTGTCTCTCTCCTTTTGATTCCCCCTTTATCCTCCTGGCCACCTCTGTCTCCTTCATCCCTCTTCTCTTCTCTGTGTAACTCCGTGAACATCTCTGAGGGATTCAGACTGTGGAGAGCACCTAGGGAAGTGATTACTGACTAGCTTGCTCTCTCCCCTTTTGATTCCCCCTCTTCTCCTGGTCACCTCTATCTCCCTCCTCCCTCTTTTCTTCTCCATGTAATTCTGTGTACCTCTCCAGGTGTCCCTCACTGTGGAGAAACTTTTCATCATTAACCTAGATGTTTTATCATCAGTGCTGTATAGATGGAGAAGTCTTGAGGCTACTGTAAGCATAAGACTAAAATCCAGAGGCAGGAGGCTTAAGTCCAAATTCTGAGAACACCAGAGAACTCCTGAATCCAGGGAACATTAGTTGATAGGAGCTCATCAAATGCCTCCATACCTACACTGAAACCAAGCACCACCCAAGGGCCAACAAGATCCAGAGAAAGACACACCACGCAAATTCTCCATCAACACAGGAACATAACCCTGAGCCTCAATATACAGGCTGACCAAAGTCACACCAAACCCATTGACATCTCAAAACTTATTACTGGACACTTCATTGAACTCCAGAAAGAAGGAATCCAGCACCACCCACCAGAACACCAACACAAGCTTCCCTAACCAGAAAACCTTGACAAGCCACCCATCCAACCCCACCCACAGCGAGGAGCCCCCACAATAAAGAGGAACCACCAACTGCCAGAATACAGAAAGGACACCCCAAACTCAGCAATATAAACAAGATTAAAAGGCAGAGAAATACCCAGCAGGTAAAGGAACAGGATAAATGCCCATCAAACCAAACAAAAGAGGAAGAGATAGGGAATCTACCTGATAAAGAATTCCAAATAATGACAGTGAAAATGATCCAAAATCTTGAAAACAAATTGGAGGTACAGATAAACAGCCTGGAGACAAGGATCGAGAAGATGCAAGAAAGGTTTAACAAGGACCTAGAAGAAATAAAAAAGAGTCAATATATAATAATAATGCAATAAATGAGATCAAAAACACTGGAGGGAACCAACAATAGAATAACAGAGGCAGAAGATGGGATTAGTGAGGTGGAAGATAGAATGGTAGAAATAAAGGAAACAGAGAGGAAAAAAGAAAAAAGAATTGAAATGAGGACAACCTCAGAGACCTCTGGTACAATGTTAAATGCCCCAACATTCGAATCATAGGAGTCCAGAAGAAGAAGACAAAAAGAAAGACCATGAGAAAACACTTGAGGAGATAATAGTTGAAAACTTCCCTATGGGGAAAGAAATAATCACCCAAGCCCAAGAAACCCAGAGAGTCCCAAACAGGATAAACCCAAGGTGAAACACCCCAAGACACATATTAATCAAATTAACAAAGATCAAACACAAAGAACAAATATTAAAAGCAGCAAGGGAAAAACAACAAATAACACACAAAGGGATTCCCATAAGGATAACAGCTGATCTTTCAACAGAAACTCTTCAGGCCAGAAGGGAATGGCAAGACATACTTAAAGTGGTGAAAGAAAATAACCTACAGCCAGATTACTGTACCCAGCAAGGATCTCATTCAAATATGAAGGCGAAATGAAAAGCTTTACAGACAAGCAAAAGCCCAGAGAATTCAGCACCACCAAACCAGCTCTCCAACAACTGCTAAAGGATATTCTCTAGGCAGGAAACAGAGAAAGGGTGTATAAACTCGAATCCAAAACAATTAAGTAAATGGCAACAGGATCATACTTATCAATAATTACCTTAAGTGTAAATGAGTTGAATGCCCCAACCAAAAGACAAAGACTGGCTGAATGGATACAAAAACCAGACCCCTATATATGTTGTCTACAAGAGACCCACCTCGAAACAAGGGACATATACAGACTGAAAGTGAAGGGCTGGAAAAAGATATTCCATGCAAATAGAGACCAAAAGAAAACAGGAGTAGTAATACTCATATCAGATAAATTAGACTTTAAAACAAAGGCTGTGAAAAGAGACAAAGATGGACACTACATAATGATCAAAGAATCAATCCAAGAAGAAGATATAACAATCATAAATATATATGCACCCAACATAGGAGCATCACAATACAAAAGACAAATGCTAACAAGTATGAAAGGGGAAATTAATAATAACACAATAATAGTGGGAGACTTTAATACCCCACTCACACCAATGGATAGATCAACTAAACAGAAAGTTAACAAGAAAACACGAACTTCAAATGGTACAATAGACCAGTTAGACCTAATAGATATCTATAGGTCTGCTGCTGCTGCTACTGCTAAGTCGCTTCAGTCGTGTCCGACTCTGTGGGACCCCATAGATGGCAGCCAACCAGGCTCCCCCATCCCTGGGATTCTCCAGGCAAGAACACTGGAGTGGGTTGCCATTTCCTGCTCCAATGCATGAAAGTGAAAAGTGAAAGTCAAGTCGCTCGGTCGTGTCCGACTCTTCGCGACCCCATAGACTGCAGCCCACCAGGCTCCTCCGTCCATGGGACTTTCCAGGCAAGAGTACTGGAGTGGGGGGCCATTGCCTTCTCCAATCATTTCACCCCAAAATAATGAATTTCACCTTTTTCTCAAGTGCACATGGAACCTTCTCTAGGATAGATCACATCCTGGGCCATAAATCTAGCCTTGGTAAATTAAAAAAAAATCAAAATCATTCCAAGCATCTTTTCTGACCACAATGCAGTAAGATTAGATGTCAATTACAGGAGAAAAACTATTAAAAATCCCAACATATGGAGGCTGAACAACACGCTGCTGAATAACCAACAAATCACAGCAGAAATAAAAAAAGAAATAAAAATATGCATAGAAACGAATGAAAACGAAAACACCAAAATGAAAACGAATGAAAATGAAAACACCAAAATGAAAATGAAAACCCAAAACCTATGGGACACTGTAAAAGCAGTACTAAGGGGAAGGTTCATAGCAATACAGGCTTACCTCAAGAAACAAGAAAAAAGTCAAATAAATAACCTAACTCTATACCTAAAGCAACTTGAAAAGGAAGAAATTATGAACCCCAGGGTTAGTAGAAGGAAAGAAGTCTTAAAAATTAGGGCAGAAATAAATGCAAAAGAAACAAAGGAGACCATAGCAAAAATCAACAAAACCAAAATCTGGTTCTTTGAGAAGATAAATAAAATTGACAAACCATTAGCCAGACTCATCAAGAAACAAAGGGAGAAAAATAAAATCAACAAAATTAGAAATGAAAATGGAGAGATCACAACAGATAACACAGAAATACAAAGAATCATAAGAGACTATTATCAGCAAATATATGCAAATAAAATGGATAACTTGGAAGAAATGCACAAATTCTTAGAAAAGTACAACTTTCCAAAATTGAACCGGGAAGAAATAGAAAATCTTAACAGACCCATCACAAGCACGGAAATTGAAACTGTAATCAGAAATCTTCCAACAAACAAAAGCCCAGGACCAGACAGCTTCACAGCTGAATTCTGCCAAAAATTTAGAGAAGAACTAACACCTATCCTACTCAAACTCTTTCAGAAAATTGCAGAGGAAGGTAAACTTCCAAACTCATTATATGAGGCCGCCATCACCCTAATACCAAAACCTGACAAAGATGCCACAAAAAAAGAAAACTACAGGCCAATATAACTGATGAACATAGATGCAAAAAATCCTTAACAAAATTCTAGCAAACAGAATCCAATCAATCAATCATTCAATTCAGTCACTCAGTCATGTCCGACTCTTTGCGACCCCATGAATCGTACCACGCCAGGCCTCCCTGTCCATCACCATCTCCCCGAGTTCACTCAGACTCATGTCCATCGAGTCAGTGATGCCATCCAGCCATCTCATCCTCTGTCATCCCCTTTTCCTCCTGTCCCCAATCCCTCCCAGCATCAGAGTCTTTTCCAATGAGTCAATTCTTCTCATGAGATGGCCAAAGTACTGGAATTTCAGCTTTAGCATCATTCCTTCCAAAGAACACCCAGGACTGATCTCCTTTAGAATGGACTGGTTGGATCTCCTTGCAGTCCAAGGGACTCTCAAGAGTCTTCTCCAACACCACAGTTCAAAAGCATCAATTCTTCGGCGCTCAGCTTTCTTCACAGTCCAACTCTCGCATCCATACGTGACCACTGGAAAAACCATAGCCTTGACTAGACGGACCTTTGTTGGCAAAGTAATGTCTCTGCTTTTCAATATGCTATCTAGGTTGGTCATTAAAAAGATCATACATCATGACCAAGTGGGCTTTATCCCAGGGATGCAAGGATTCTTCAATATCTGCAAATCAGTAAATGTAATACACCACATTAACAAATTGAAAAATAAAAACCATATGATTATCTCAATAGATGCAGAGAAAGCCTTTGACAAAATTCAGCATCCATTTATGATAAAAACCCTCCAGAAAGCAGGAATAGAAGGAACATACTTCAACATAATAAAAGCTATATATGACAAACCCTCAGCAAACATCCTCAATGGTGAAAAATTGAAAGCATTTCCCCTAAAGTCAGGAATAAGACAAGGGTGCCCACTCTCACCACTATTCAACATAGTTTTGGAAGTTTTGGCCACAGCAATCAGAGCAGAAAAAGAAATAAAAGGAATCCAGAGTGGAAAAGAAGAAGTAAAACTCTCACTCTTTGCAGATGATATGATCCTCTACGTAGAAAACCCTAAAGACTCCACTAGAAAATTACTAGGGCTAATCAATGAATATAGTAAAGTTGCAGGATATAAAATTAACGCACAGAAATCTCTTGCATTCCTATACACTAACAATGAGAAAACAGAAAGAGAAATGAAGGAAACAATTCCATTAAAATTGCAACAAAAAGAATAAAATACTTAGGAGTATATCTACCTAAAGAAACAAAAGACCTATATATAGAAAACTATAAAACACTGGTGAAAGAAATCAAAGAGGACACTAATAGATGGAAAAATATACCATGTTCATGGATTGGAAGAATCAATATAGTGAAAATGAGTAAACTACTCAAAGCAATCTATAGATTCAATGAAATCCCTATCAAGCTACCAACGGTATTTTTCAGAGAACTAGAACAAATAATTTCACAATTTGTATGGAAATACAAAAAACCTTGAATGGCAAAAGCAATCTTGAGAAAGAAGAATGGAACTGGAGGAATCAACCTGCCTGACTTCAGTCTCTATTACAAAGCCACAGTCATCAAGATAGTATGGTACTGGCACAAAGACAGATATATAGATCAATGGAACAAAATAGAAAGTCCAGAGATAAGTCTATGCACCTATGGACACCTTATCTTTGACAAAGGAGGCAAGAATATACAATGGATTAAAGACAATCTCTTTAACAAGTGGTGCTGGGAAAACTGGTCAACCACTTGTAAAAGAATGAAACTAGAACACTTTCTAACACCATATACAAAAATAAACTGAAAATAGATTAAAGGTCTAAATGAAAGACCAGAAACTATTAAACTCCTAGAGGAAAACATAGGCAAAACACTCTCCATCATAAATCACAGCAGGATCGCTATGACCCATCTCCCAGAATATTGGAAATAAAAGCAAAAATAAACAAATGGGACCTAATTAAAATTAAAAGCTTCTGCACAGCAAAGGAAACTATAAGCAAGGTGAAAAGACAGCCTTCAGAATGGAAGAAAATAATAGCAAACGAAGCAACAGACAAAGAATTAATCTCAAAAATGTACCAACAACCCCTGCAGCTCAATTCCAGAAAAATAAAAGACCCAATCAAAAAGTGGGCCAAAGAACTAAACAGACATTTCTCCAAAGAAGACATACAGATGGCTAACAAACACATGAAAAGATGCTCAACGTCACTCATTATCAGAGAAATGCAAATCAGAACCACAATGAGGTACCATTTCATGCCAGTCAGAATGGCTGTGATCCAAAAGTCTACAAGCAATAAATGCTGGAGAGGGTGTGGAGAAAAGGGAACCCTCTTACACTGTTGGTGGGAATGTAAACTAGTACAGCCACTATGGAGAACAGTGTGGAGATTCCTTAAAAAACTGGAAATAGAGCTGTCATATGACCCAGCAATCCCACTGCTGGGCATACACATCGAGGAAACCAGAAGGGAAAGAGACACGTGTACCCCAATGTTCATTGCAGCACTGTTTATAATAGCCAGGACATGGAAGCAACCTAGATATCCATTGGTAGATGAATGGATAAGAAAGCTGTGGTACATATACACAATGGAATATTACTTAGCCATTAAAAAGAATACATTTGAATCAGTTCTAATGAGGTGGATGAAACTGGAGCCTATTATACAGAGTGAAGTAAGCCAGAAAGAAAAACACCAATACAGTATACTAATGCATATATATGGAATTTAGAAAGATGGTAACAATAACCCTGTATGCAAGACAGCAAGAGAGACACAGATGTATTGAACAGTCTTTTGGACTCTGTGGGAGAGTGCAAGGGCGGGATGATATGGGAGAATGGCACTGAAACATGTAAAATATCCTATGTGAAACGAATCACCAATCTAGGTTTGACGCATGATACAGGGTGCTCAGGGCTGGTGCACTGGGATGACCCAGAGGGATGGTATGGGGTGGGTGGTGGGAGGGGGGTTCAGAATGGGGAACACATGTACGCTCATATCAGATTCAAGTCAATGTATGGCAACCAATACAATATTGTAAAGTAGAATAAATTAATTAATTAATTTAAAAAAAAGTCCAACCAAAATAAAGTATTGTAGATTGACCAGAGGTACAAAGAAAATAAAAAATTATATTTAGCAGTTAAAAACAAAACTAACTAAAGCACAAACTAGAAAGCAAAACTAAAGCAAGGTGCCTAGTGGGGAATAAAGCAATGAAAATGAAACTAACAAGTATGTCGAGAGGAAAGGAAAGAAAGAAGAGAAAGAAAGAATAGATATCCAAAGTTAAATAGAGGTAGATGAAGACTATTTATATATATTAAAGATTAACTGCAAGGGGAAAAGAACAGTAGGAAAGGCAAACAAAGGAATAAGTGTAGAAAAATATAATAGGTTTAAACAAATTAAAAATTAAAATTATTAAAAAGAGAAAAGAAAAAAAAAGGAACAAGAAAGACAAAAGAAAAAAAAAACAAAACAGGAAAACTCTACAGAACTGCTAAAGCCCAACGTAGAGGCAGAGGTTTATAACAATAAAAAGTGTGACTGAATATACACATATACACCCATAAGCAAAATGAAAACAGTCCAAGAAAAATAAAGTACAGTAGATTGACCCAGCAAACAAAGGAAGCCAAAAATTATATCTACCAGAAAAAAACTAACTAAAGCACAAACTGGAAAACAAAAATGAAGCAAGGTGCCAACTGGGGACTAAAGCAATGAAGATAACAAATATTTTGAGAGAAAAGGAAAGAAAGAAAAGAAAGAAAGAATAGATATGCAAAGTTAAATAGAGGTAGATGAAGAAGATTTATATAGCTTAAAGATTAACTGCAAGGGGAAAAGAACAGTAGGGAAAGCAAACAAAGGAATAAATATAGAAAAATAATAATAGGTTTTAAAAAATTAAAAAAAAAGAAAAGAAAAGAAAAACTCCACAGAACTGCAAAAGCCCATCATAGAGGCAGAGGTTTATAACAACAATAAAAAATGTGACTGAGGAAAAGAAAATGGCTTTAAAAGCTTAATTAGATTTCATAGTGCCAATAAGATCAACAACTACAACAGAGGGGAGAAAAAAGGAAAAAAAAAAAAGAAAAAATCCAAAGAATCTATAGAATAAGTCAAAACATAAGAATAATAAATAGTTTTCCTGAGTCACTGCTGTCAGAGTCCCTTCGCTCACTGGGAGTCACAGTCCACCTCGCCTCCCTAGGATGCCCCACACTGTGCTGATCTCTGGACCTGCTGTGGGGGCAGCTCAGATTCTAATCTGGTCCTACTCCTGTGTGTTCTTGCCTCCAATGTCCACAGCTATCAGATCTAGTGCATTTTCTTTTGTGGGAGCTCTCAATGACCTTTTATATAGTCCATAGACACAGAGTCTGCCTATTGATCATGTGGATTTAATCTGCAGCTTGTACAGCTGGTGGGAAGGTTTTGGGTCTTCCTTAGCCACACTTTCTCTGGGTTTCAAGTGTGGTTTTATTTCCACCTCTGCATGTCGGTCGCCCACTGGGGTTTGCTCCTGAGGCTGCCCTGGAGGACTTGGGTTTGCCCCTGTGAAGGCCAGGTGTGGAGGTGGTGCAGCTGCTTGGGTCACAGGGGTTCTGGCCGCACCAGGTACTCAGGGGAGTTGGCGGCTAGGGCAGCAGGAGATATAGTGTTCTAGAAGGATATGGCAACCAGTATTGGCCAATACACTCCAGTATTCTTGCCTGGAGAACCCCCCCCTCTCCCTGACAGAGAAGCCTGGTAGGCCACAGACTACAGGGTCACAAAGAGTTGGACTCTACTGAAGCAACCCTGCAGGCATAGACGCCAGACGTTTTTTGCCTGTGGCAGCTCTGCTCCAGTGAAGGTGGCGCAGCTGCTTGGTTTTCGGGGACGTGGCAGCGCCAAGTGTGAAGGGACATGGACTGCCTCTGCCGCAGGAGTTATGGCTCTATCAGAGTTATACTTTGAGCCTCTTGTAGCTTGCCATCGAAGGCCTCTTTGTCCAGTCCTGCTCCGTAGCTCTGCCCATTTAGGCACTTAGATGGCTCCCTTGCCTGGGGTCCTTTCTCTGTTGTTTGATGCGTCAGGCACATAGAGGGACCTCTCTGGCTGGGGTCCTACTCTGTAGATCCACACGTCAGGCACTTAAAGGGGCACCCTGGATCGGGTCCTTTTCTGTAGTTCAGGGGCACATCAGTCACTTAAAGGAGCACCCTGGGTGGGGTCCTACTCTGTAGTTCCACACATCAGGCATTTGATAGGCCAGCCTCTCTATTCCACTGCGGATGCTGGCGTGTGGGGAGAGACAGGCTATGGTGATGGCTCCACCCCCTACACATGACTCAGCAGGATCGCCTTGATTCCTTGGCTGTCCAGCTTTCCTCAACAGGCATTTCTAACCACAATCTCCTTTCTCACATCCCCTTGATCCATCTCTCCTCATTCAACAGCAGCCCTAGCCCTGGGATTGTTCTGCAATCCCTAAACTCCAGCTCCCAGCTGCTGTGCTGGGACCCGTGTCCCTGTCTGGGGTTTGTATGTCTGTGGCAAGGCCTGTCTGATTCTCATTCCACTTGGGCTGCCACAGATCAGCTTTTAACTCTCAGCCTTAAATGTTTCTCCTCTGACTCTGACAATTGCCCCAATATGGGGTCAGACCCCTGCTTCAGTTCCCCACTGGCCAAGGGCAGGTCCGGTCCTACTAACACTCCTATTTTTCCCCCTAGATCCTTCACCTACCAAGTTTTGTGTGGTTCTATATATTCTTTTCCACTGGTCAGGTCCTCCTGTCTGTGCTCAGCTGGTGTTCTGCACGTACTTCTGTGTCTGAAGGTGTATTCCTGATGTATCCGTGGAGAGAGATGGACTCCATGTCCACCTACTCCTCCACTATCTTGTGTCTTGTGCTTCTTTATTAATGTAGCAAGTAACAAGATTTAATGATGGATCTAATAACTAACATGATTTTACAGTAGTGAGGAGTGTAAACAACATTTCCAGATATTTGCAACCCCTATAATGTGATATGAAAATATGCATTATTTTTAACATGTTGGTAAAAAGGCGCAGGTATGCTGATACTATGGTAGCTTGTTGCCTACTAACATAGTTGAAGGAAATGCTAAAATTCATTGGCGATTAATGAAAATGAAGATGTAGTTTTTTACCATCAAAATGTATGGAATCTGAACACTGAATTCTATCTACAGACTTCTTAGGAAGACTATAAACAAAAAGGTACAAACTTCCAGTTATAAAATAAGTAAGTCATGAAGATGTATGATTCTAATTAATATTATTATATTGAATGTTTCAAAATTTCTAAGAAAGTAGATCTGGAAAGTCCATATCAAAAGAAAAAGATATAAATATGTGTGGTGATGGACAGTAACAACTTATTATGGTGGTCATTTCATGATATATACAAATATCCTATCATGTTGTACATCTGAATCTAATATAATGTTATATATGATATATTATGATACTTGTATTTTATATATTACTATCGTTATATGTCAATTATATCTCAGCTTAAAAAAAGAACCACTAGGCTAAGAATTTCAGTACTCCATAAATGGAGTGAGATTGAGATTGAGAATGAATATTCATCAACAGCTATGCCTAAATCTTACCTTAAATTGCCTAGTTGTGAGAGTATTTTCTGTATATATATATTTATATATGTATGTATATGCTATTAGAAAACTATGCATAGTTCATCAATGGTGGTTAAAGTCCTTATTTAAATAAAGTTTTCTTGCCCTCATAGAGTATCAAGTTCAAGGACTCCTTAAGAACTGCTAAGGGAAAATAAGTGACCAGGTGACCATTGTTGCTATTCTGGTTCTATGATTGGAGGAGTGAGAGAACAAAATTTATAGAACAGAAGCTCCTTCAGAGATAAACTGTTTAGCTCAGGTGGGTCAAGACCCTTAATAAATGCAGGGAAGAATTTAGGACATCAGACAGTTCTATAAAATGCTCATACATCGTATCTTCCTTCTGCAGGGGAATCTGTTTATCATGAACTTTTGCCTTTCCAGTAAGCAATATAGTACTTTTTATATAATAGTACATATAGTATATAAAGGGGTTTTCCTGGTGGCTCAGGCTGTAAAAATCTGCCTGCAATGCAGGAGACCCGGATTCAATCCCTAAGTTGGGAAGATCCCCTGGAGAAGGGAATGGCTACCCACTCCAGTATTCTTGCCTGGAGGATATAGTACAAAACTATTATATAGTATAAGTTACTATAGTATAGCATAGTATAATATATAGTTTATATATATACACACAAAACTATCTGCGGTGCTCCTCAAACTAGGGTGTGTGAGTATACATTCATTTCAATAAGGGTCTCAAAGTGATATTTAAGAATTTTCTTTCCATTCTGACCTGAGAACAAACTGTGATCCTCACACAAAGTTTTTCTTGATTTGTTTAAGGTTTCATTAAGAATTTAGCAACATAGTTATGATTTTAAAAATTTCCAATATGGAGAAGTCATTTTCAATTTGAGGGTATCATTTTCAGGTATTTTCAACAATACCTATTCCAGCAAGAGCAGGATTTTCTAATTCAGTGTAACATGAGAATCAGTCAGTATCTATTAGATTTTGTCACAGTGACAACGCTCACATCTCTGTAGCTTAACCCAAGAAGTGTTTATTTCATACCTTTTTCTTGTGATCCAAAATAGATGCTTCTGCTCATAGTAGTCATTTGGGACCAAAGCTGAGAGAGGCTCTGTCTTGACAGATGCTTCCATGATTGCTGTTCTGGGGGGAGGGGGGAAGGGAACACCAAAATTGCTCCCTCGCTCACAGCACCATGCATCTCCTCTTTTCATATTTTATTCTCTAACGCATGGCCACACCAGACTTCAAAGGATAAAGCAAGAGCAGGTTTACTGTGTGTCTGGCAGGAGGAGAGCTAGAAATATCTGTGAAAGTCCTTATGATGACCACAGTCCACCTTTTGGTCACCATATATTTTGCTCACTCCCTGTGCCTAAGGCAGACAATGCAAAAGTCCCATTCATTGAGAACATCAGGTTCAGAGCTCAGGATCCCTGAGCGATATTCAAAGATACTCTGATATTCTGAGTAGTATCTGTACGAGGTCTGGATGTAGCTCTTCTTAAGCCAGGGCATCTGGGTTATATTTCCTCCAGGGATCCAGGGATAGGAAAAACCTCAATAAATATTAGCATTTAGTAAGGGAAGGAGGACATACACTTAGGAATTCTGAAGTTTCTCTGGGCAAAAGTGGCAGGAGTTTCCTTTCCAAGGAGTGTGGGATGTTTCTTCATAAATGTGTGCTCAGTCATGCCCAACTCTTTGTGACCCCATACATTGTAGCCTGCTAGGCTCCTCTAGTCCACGGAATTTCCCAGGCAAAAATACTGGAGTGAGTTGCCATTTCTTCCTCCAGGGGATCTTCCTAAGCCAGGGATCGAACCCACATCTCCTGCATTGGCAGGCGGATTTTTTTTTACCACTGAGCCAACTGGGAAGACCGATGTTCCTTTGTTGACCTGATTTTGTTCCTCCCTTTAAGATGCTCTCTCTTCCCCTTTATCTCCTATGTGACATCTGAAGTGAGCATCAGAGACTGTGCTTTCCTTGATCTCTAGCAGCTTGCTCACCTTCTCCTTTCACTTCCTCATCTTTGTCCTCCCCCACTTCCTTCTCATCCTCCTTCAATCAGTTGTTGTCTATCATCCAGTAGTTCTATCTTCGTGCATGCAAGTTCTTTTTGTTCTGATTGATCTTCCTCTTAAGGAAGTTCCTCTTTTTTATTTGTTGGTTACTTTGGACTTGGATCCAGTACCCTAAGTTCAGCGGTTCCCTAAGCAGGGAAAGGTGACACAGTTTCCACCTGCTAGGTCAGTGGTGCAGAAGCAAGCAGGCTGCAAGCCCCCTAGAGAGGCACCTGGAGGAAGCCTCGTGGCCCCCTGGACTCCATGCACCCCCAGGTCAAGCTCAGGAAAGACACAGTCTATCTGTTCAGCTCCCCTTGGGCTTTTAGAGAGAGGAAGAACCCCACACTTACAGGAGACCACACTTGATCTCCCTTCTGGGGTCCAGATGTGTTTCTGAGTCAAGCTTTTCCAGAATCCATTACTTTGTGGTAAGCAGGAGAGTGATTATCTTCAGTTATACATTCTACCTGCAGGTGAAAATTCTCTCCACCAAGATTCACAAGCCCAAGGCTCTCTTTCCTGTGGACTACAGCAGCCTTTTTCCCTCAAGAGAAGGATGAAGGAATGAAGTTGGGTACAGGCTTCCATCAATCCCTAAATAATCCCTATGTGTTGCAGGAAATAACGAGAGTGCAAAATGTAATTTCTGTGATGGTTGTGTTTGTGGTGACCAAAAAACTGACACTGCCAGAGCAAAAAATTATGACCACCAGAGCAAGATCACATTTTAAAAATTTTATCATGGAACAGTATCTGTGTTTTGGTACTCTCTTGTTCTGAAATTTTTATGCAGATATTTTTGTCCTTTAGCATATTATTAATTATAAAAAGATAATTTAGCAGGTTGCTGCTGAAATACAGGAAACTTAAGTGTTACTTTAGCCATGATTGAATAATCAAGTTGAAGCTTTTATACTCACAGTATTAGAGTTTGTTGAACTGCTCTTAAAGCCCTAAAATGAGTGAACTGTCTTTGAACTCAGATATCAATAAAATATTTTTCAGTTTAAAAACATGTTGAGTAGCTTGAAACTGGAGAATTTCTCAATGAGATTTAGTTTATGCTGTATGCAAGCAGAATGACAGATCTTTATATACTAACAACTTCAAAAGTTATAGTGGAAAACTAAATTATAGCAGAAATTTGTAAATTTAGATGAGTACAGGAGGGTGTAGGGAAAGGGAATAAGCAATTGGATTTAATAAATAATTTGATCTTTAAATTATTTTCAAATAACTTTAAAGTACAGCATCTTGGCTTCTTAAAAATAACTTCTAGGTAGAAACCGTTGAGTGGAGCCCTGTATCTTGTTTTAAAAAAATTTTTTTTTAATTTTTAAAATTAATTTTAATTTGTAAAATTAAGTTTGAGCATGAGTTTGAGCAAACTCTGGTAGATAGTGAAGGACAGGGAAGCCTGGAGGGCTACAGTCTATGGGGTCACAAAGAGTCAGACATGACTTAGCAACGAAACAACAACAATTTGTAAACAGTAGAATCTATTTCTAAAGAATTAATAGATTTAAATCCTAAGTTTTACTGACAACAGTATAACATTCTATAAAAATCTTAGTTCATAAATTCAACTTATAAACACATTTAAGCAGAATGACAGATCTTTATATACTGTATATATAAGTATATACAGTATATATATATACTGCATATAAAAACTGGTAGATTGTTGCTGTTGTCAACAAGACAGTCTTTAATTGTTGCAAAACCTAATTCCATCTTATAATCACTGCAGAAGCTCTCTAAAGGAACCAGAAAGAACCCAAAATAATGGGACCAAGCACAGTTCTCCAGACATCTGAAAATTTGCTCGGCTGACTACACCTTTAATTAAACTAACATTGGACTATGTGAGGGTCATCCTTTTGCAGTATTTCACTGTGAGAGATTTATGGGGACAGAGTTTAGATCACCAGGGGCTACGGCCAGAAAAAAGTACCCATTTCTTTACTTCGTGCCTCTTGTCAGTCATGAGAAATCCATAATAAAAGCACCAACACAATTCCATCTAGATAGTTTGCTAATCCATTTGCTAACATATGTAGATGAAGTAAAAATGTCTAGAAAGAAATTGTATCATCATATGTTTCCTCATATTATAATAAAAACGCAGTTTATAATAATAAAATACCAAGACCTATGTACATAACTAAGGTAGTGATACTTTGCTAGGTCTCACTAGAGGAGGTGTTTCTGTGTTTTTTCACTCTCCCGTCATCTGTGATTGATTGATTAGCTGATGGACCTGTCAGTACCACTCCTCATTCTCTGTGTGCATGCTTAGTTTTTAGGACACAGGCCAAGTGTGCTCAATGCTTGTTTGGTAGGTTGACTCTCATCTCTTCCCTCTTCCTGGTTTCAGCAAGAACAGAGAAGAATAGAGAGACTGCTTTTATATCAAGTGCTCTCTGAGCACCTTTTGTATGCTTCACTCCATAGTTGTTACCCCTTTGGATGAGAGAAGAATAAAGCATGGTCCATATTCTCAAGGGACTGGCAGCCTAGTGAAGGGGACTAGAAAGAGAGAGCCTGGTCATCTGTATTTTTTTTATAAATTCCAGAGTTGAATGTGGTTCATGCCAGAACAATAATCATGACTTCAGGATGAGTTTATAAGCCTCACAAGCTTTCACCTTACCAGTAATCTCTGGTGTGGGCCACTGGTTTTGAGATAATTTATTTGGTTAGATGATCAAGAGTCCCTTCATTCCCTTCCCATAGAGCAAAAGAAACACTTTCAGCTTTAAAATAGTGTGATATTATCTGTTTGTCTTATACATTTCTAATTCCTTAGTGTACATAGTGAACAGTTTTAGGATTTTTACCAAGACAAGAATGCTTGGAGCACTGATTTCTGTTGGTTTCATTCATTTAGTTCTTAAGAGACAAAGGAGATATTGTACTAGGTTGAGTGAGAAGCTCAATCAGTAAGGAGTTTATTCTTACAACCTCATGATTATCTCCAAAACCCTAAAGTATACCATGACTTCAACAGCTTGGGCAATGTGCTCTGAGAAAAATTACTATACATTCTTCCCCTTGACTGATTAAAGACCGCAAAAGAGTATTTTGTAAATACTACAAATCCCATTTTTTGTTCATAGCTATAGATGGGCGCCGGAGAAGGCAATGGCACCCCACTCCAGTACTCTTGCCTGGAGAATCCCATGGACGGAGGAGCCTGGTAGGCTGCAGTCCATGGGGTCGCTAAGAGTCGGACACGACTGAGCAACTTCACTTTCACTTTTCACTTTCCTGCATTGGAGAAGGAAATGGCAACCCACTCCAGTGTTCTTGCCTGGAGAATCCCAGGGATGGGGGAGCCTGGTGGGCTGCCGTCTATGGGGTCGCACAGAGTCAGACACGACTGAAGCGACTTAGCATAGCATAGCATAGCATAGGTGGGCGCTGTTGTAAATACTAAAGTACTCAGCACTATTTTACCTTAGCACGAGGGCCTAGATCAGTGGTTCTCAACTCTGGTTTCATCCAAAATCTGGGCACATGCCACATTTCTAAATCAGTAGCTGAACAGGTAGAGGATCAAGACACCATGATTGATTCTAATGTGCAGCCAGGTAGACACCCACAGCCTTAGGCCACCTGAATACGATACTGTTTTGAGAGTCCCATTGACTATAATCAAAGTATAGAGTAAGGTGATGCTGTAGACTTTCTTGGCCTTCTCTAGGAAAGCTTTTCAATGGCCTGGTCTCTTACAGCAGGGGCCCTCAACCTCTGGGGATCCAATGCCTGATGATCTGAGGTGGAGCTGACGTAATAATAATAGAGATAAACTCCACAGTAAGTGTAATGTGCTTCAATCATCCTGAAACCTTCTCCCCCACACTTGGTTCATGGAAAAAATGTCTTCCACGAAACTGGTCCCTGGTGCCAAAAAGACTGGGGACTGCTGTCTTAAACAGCGTTCCTTTCTTCAGAAGACGTTGTCTTCTTGAATCTGGAGGCTGAGAAGGATAGTCCTCCATGTCCTGAGATGTGGTGAGCAGATAAACTGACGTGCAGGTGCTGTGAGGCAGGACTCCCAAGCACTGGTGACTAGTTGGGTCAGCAGAGCCCTCTGCCTGCATTTTGTGGCTCTGGTTTTAGTGGTGAAGCAATGGCCTCTCACTCTCTAGGGCCTTTCCTTTGGTCAAAGTAACGATCAAATGGTATCATTGAGCAACTTTTATTATGGATTTAATTACGTCTTGCAAAAAAGTATTCTGGAATCCTACTCCCAGTACCTTAGAAAGTGACATTATTTGGAGACAAAGTCTTTAGAGAGGCAATAAAATTAAAATGAGGTTCATAGGATGGACCCTAATTCAATATAATTGGCATCCTTATAAAAAGGAAAAAAAATACTGGACACAGACAGGACACTGTGTGGAGATTGGAGTTATGTAGCTACAAGTCAAGGCTCTACCAAAGCTAGAAAGGCTTGGAATAAATTCTTTCCGAACACCTTCAGAGGCAGAATGGCTCTCCTGACACCTTGATCTAGGACTTCTAGCCTCCGGAACTAAAAGACTATCTGCTACTTAAGCCACACAGTCTATGGTTCTTTGTTAAGGAGGCCCAGTGGGCTTCCCAAGAGGCTCAGTAGTAAAGAATCTGCCTGCCAATGTAGGAGATGCAGGTTTGATCCCTGGGTTGGGAAGATCTCCTGGAGGAAGAAATGGCAACCCACTCCAGTTTTCTTGTCTGAAACATCCCTTGGACAGAGGAGGCTGGCAGGCTACAGTCCATCGAGTTGCAAAGAGTTGGACATGACTTAGCCACTAAACAACAACAACAACAGTTAACTAATCCAACTTTCCATACTAGAGAATTTATAAATAGCTTTTTGCCTTCTTGTATCTGTACAATGTTTAACAATTTACAAAGGGCACAACATGCATTTTCATATTATGCTTCTCAGAAAATGGCATTTGAGATTGACCTTGAAGAATGAAGGAGAGATTAGTAGGCAGAGAACAGGGTGGGGATGGAGCCAAGGAGACAATAGAAACAAAGATGTGCAGGTAGACGGTGTAGAATGTACCCCAGAAACAGAACTGTGAGTGCAGGGGGGTCATGAGAGAAGATGCTGAAGAGTTAGGTTACTGTCACATTGACAAGGATCTCAGACACCAGTCAGAGGGGTTTGTGCACAAACGGGCCCTTATCAGGCCACAGAGAGATGTTATACATGAAAAATGTGTTTGAAGAGGTACCTCTAATAGCATGTGATGGGGTGGGTTTGTTTGGGGAAAAACTGGAAGCAGAGATTTAGTTGAGAAGCGATGGCACGAGCCCAGGCAAGTGATGGTGGGGTGGGGGGTAGGGGTGGCGATGACAGTGGGGATGGAGAGGATGAGGTAGACTTAACGGGCATTGCCACAAAGGAAGAGAAACAGGCAGGGACTTCCGGTGCATGGCAGACTGATGTGGAAAAGTTTTTAGGCATGTGGGATCTTTTTTTTTTTTCGCCTGTTAAATCACACTTCCATGTGCCTGGGCATAAAACTGGCCTGCAGAGGCTCTGCAGTTAGAAATACAGTCAGGACCCTGACCCAGGATATAAGAGAGAAATCCCCAAATGATACCTATAACTCGGAGCATTCAGGATTTGTGACAAGGGGTGTGACACTGTGTAACACTAGTCAGACAGCCGCACTTAACACATCTGCATCCCGGGGCAGGTAAGCCCATGAGTAAGAGCATCTAGAACCGTCCAGTTCTACTCAAAGTCTGCTACCCTGACCAAGGACAACATAATTTAGTTAGGAGTCACCTGCTATCTACCTGAAGTATACCTAAATTATTCCTCTTCTGCACAAAATAGACATTTATTAGCTTTCACACTTCAGCCATCTTTTTACCACCTTCTCCTCCAGCCAAAATCAGATCCCCAGCAAGGTAAGGCAATCTCCGCTCCTTGAAAGGACAGAGAAGTCTGAGGTCTCACTGAAGACCAGGCTTTGCCCATCTACAGAGCATGACGGCTGCCTAATCTACTTAGGTAGCTCAGTGCTCACAGGTAAGTTAGTTTTGACAGTGCCAACTGGATGGATTAGAGTGCTCAGCATCAGGTCACTCTTTTACTTGAAATTCTTTGTGAGTATGGACAAGTCTGGAGCCACAGAAGCAGTGTGATCCTCCGCCCCGGGCTCTGTGGGCTAAGCCAGCTCTGTGGCTGTCTGGCTCTCTCCTCCAGGCGTTAGACATCACTCACTTCTTAGTCCTGTCCTGAGGACACAGTAGCTTTTTGCCTGTTGATGGGAAAGTCAAGAGCGGAGAGACCTGAATTAGGGGATGCTGGGGGCTACAAGCTGCCGTTCTGTGTGCTTACCCTCACTGCGGGGAGGGCAGCAGCTCCCTACAGGTGCCCTGGGGGGCCATCTGGAATCCTGGTTGCTAGCAGAGCAAAACCCTGCATCTGATTAGTTACTTCCTAGCAAATGCTGTAAGAGCAGGACCTTAGCCTGTCCCCACTGCCACTTTCATAATCTAAAACACGCATAGCTGAATCACTGTTAATAAAGTCTCTACTGAAAGGACTGAGAATTTGATGATCATGAAGAAGAGGACATCCAGTCTCTACTGTTTCTCAGGGTCCCCATGTAAGACAGTCCGTCCCAGAGTAGCATGCAGAAGGTGACGACAAATGTGGGAGTAGTGGGTCAGGCATATCTTTCCCCTTGTAGCAAACAACAGAGTCTATCTCTGATGGGAGTTGTGAGATTCACCATACACTACTGCTTTATGGATGGAGTGGCAGAGGGAACTATTTTGAGAGGGAGGGAGAGAGAGACAGACAGAGAAAATTAGATTTGCAGAGGAAAATAAGGGGATTCAGATAAAGATTCTTTCTGCTTTGCTGGTTTTAGTTCCAGAAATTTATGAGTCTTTATTTCATCACTGCCCTACATTCCAAAAGATGATCTTCTATCCTTACAGTGTATATGCTTAGTTGCTCAGTCGTGTCTGACTGTTCGTGACCCCATGAACTATATATAGCCTGCAAGGCTCCTCTGCCTATGGGATTATCTAGGCAGGAATACTGGAGTGAGTTACCATTTCCTTCTTCAGAGGATCTTCAACCCAGGGATTGAACATGGGTCTCCTGCTTTGCAGGCGGATTCTTTACCATTTGAGCCACCAGGGAAACCCCGTCCTTATAGTAACTCCCCCTTTTTTGTTTCAGCTAATTTAAGTAGGTTCCAGTTGTTAACAGCCCAAGGGTCTTAACAAGGTATGGATGTTTCTTGTGATAGACCAAGCTAATTTTGACTAAAATGTAACAGCCTTTTGCCAATTCTCAGAATAAATGTGAGTAAATGAATAATCTCCTTGATTTTCTCTCATTAGTTATTTCTCAAGCCACTGGCACTTGTGATGTCTTGCCTGATTGTGAACGCTGGCAGAGGACCAAGTGACATGCTAAGTGCTATTAGGAAAACAGAGAAATAGTCCCTCCTGTCTGCTGCTGCTGCTGCTGCTGCTAAGTCGCTTTAGTCGTGTCCGACTCTGTGCGACCCCATAGATGGCAGCCCACCAGACTTCCCTGTCTCTGGGATTCTCCAGGCAAGAACACTGGAGTGGGTTGCCATTTCCTTCTCCAATGCAGGAAAGTGAAAAGTGAAAGTGAAGTCGCTCAGTTGTGTCTGACTCTTCGCGACCCCATGGACTGCAGCCCACCAGGCTCCTCCGTCCATGGGATTTTCTAGGCAAGAGTACTGGAGTGGGTTGCCATTGCTTCTCCCTTGTGTCTAGGGTACAACTTATTTTGCTAGAGAGATGGTAATAATCATTTTGCATTGTGTGTTCCTACAAATGTATATTTATATGTACATATAAAATGTGTATCTATAACCTAGTCTTATATTCTGCTAATAGTCCTCGTTTATATGTTAGAATCCCAGTTTATGTTAGAATTAGAACATTAGGGCTTTTGACACCTGGACCGAGTGGGAATCACGGCCTTAGCTTAACCGAAAATCTCCCGTTTTCTTCATTCTGTCCTCTTCCAGGCGCTGTGGGGGCCCCACCTGCCTCTCCCACCACTGCTTTATCCCCCGCAGCCCAGGTTCTAAGCCCCGCCCAGTGGCGGCGTCCTCACCACCCATCCTGCCCCTTCACGTGCGCAGGGCGTCTGCTGTGTGCACAGCACTGAGGGCCAGAGCCTCCATGAGTGACTGGCTGGGAGAGGCGCTGTTCCTCCCCGTGACCCTGGGGTTGGAGGGCAGACGGGGAGCACCATAGCACAGACTTGTCACAAGTTTGCTCAACTCTGGGTCAGTCCTATGGAGAACACATGCGCATTGGCTGGCTTCTTTGTCTGGTTTAGACAATATTTTTAAAGTTAGGCCTGTGGAGGGGAATAGGGGTGTCTTAGGAAATACAGTAAAACTTTTCAAAGCAATTAAACCTAGAGCTTCTTTGTTAGATACTTTTGATAAAATGTTTATTGAATGTCCCATAAATGGTGGTCTGATAATAAAAGATCATTTTTATGTTTGTGGAATTCAAGACTAAGTTGGTTTTTTTTTCTCTTGCTATTCATATATTTTAATGAAGAGTTAAATGCTAATTATTGAATCTCCATTTTCGTGAAGATCTCTGTTACTCATGCAGATAACTGGCAAGTTCAATATTAATGAAGCTTAGTTTCCCATAGATAAGGAAATCTGGCAATTATAACTCTATTTGCTAAAATTTCAAAGGAGCCAGTTTTCCCTTGGGAAAGTCATTTATTTATTCATTCTAATTTGGCATTTAAAATGCTGTTGTTTATTGAATCTTCCTCAGAGTCCTTGTGGCTTAGAAAATCATACTGCTATAAAGGGAGTCCTTCTCTTTTGTTTGGTATTTTTAGGTAACAAAATCTTTGCCTATAAAACTATTTATCTGTGCCCCCCCTCCCCACCAAGTCCTTCACTCCTTACTGTATTTGAGAAGTTAATCTCTCGATAGCTATTATGTTAGACAAACGTGAGACATTTTCATAATATCTTCCTACTAAATGTTAATTTCTAGCCAAAACTTCCTAGTGTGTGTCATTTTGCTTTGCAATTTTGTCTCCTCCTACCCCCTCAACTTCGTACTCTTACTTCCAGTTCTTCTAGGCCTTTCTCCTGGTGAAACTCTTCTCCCTAGTGGCTCCTCCATGTCTAAGCGTTCTTAGTAATGGTGGGTTACCCCTTATCCTCCCATCAGTACTAAGAACTCCTCTTCTTAAATAAGTACTATTTTCATATGTTGACAACACTGTCTTTCCCTTAAAGCCTCCCTGACCTGCCTCGTTTACCTTATATTTTCTTTCAGCCTCACTTGAAGTCTTATCTCCTTTTCTAATCACCAGCGCTCTTTGTGAATACCGCTTTCACAGAGCTGTATTTATTGCTGTTCTTGCTCATGTGGCATATTATAAAATATATTTTGCCAGATTATTTGAGTTTTTAGCTATCTGTCCTATTTCTCCAGTTAGATTCTAATGCTCTTGAAGCCAAGAAATATCCATATAGCTTTTTGTATCCAGCCTCAGAACACAAATGGGTCAGGGCCTGTGACACAGTGGATATTCAGTATGTGTACAGAACGGTTGATGCCGCTGTTCTGACTGAAAACTGTGATCAGAAGAATTTTTGGAACAATTAGCTTTTCAAGGTTATAGAAATGGTCATTATACATCTCTCATTAAGGTTTTAATACATAAATAGCCATATGAAAATGACAAATTTAAGTCAGTTTGGGGGGGTCATGTTAATCACATGCTGCTGCTGCTGCTAAGTCGCTTCAGTCGTGTCCGACTCTGTGCGACTCCATAGACGGCAGCCCACCAGGCTCCTCCATCCATGGGATTTTCCAGGCAAGAGTACTGGAGTGGGGTGCTATCACCCTCTCCGTAATCACATGAAATCAGTCTATTTATAACTATACTGAAAGTTGACTCTAGGAGAAATCTGAACTGTTAATACTTTATTTTAGTGTACCATACAAGTGCCATAAAGTGTAAAGAGAAAGGACTTTAAAATATAAATGTATTAAAGATTTTGCAAGGAATGTAGACATCAAGGATGACAGATGAAACTATTAAAAGATAACCAAATGGAAATTCTTTAAGAAATTCAATATACAAAATTAAAAAAATTTGAGTATGCTAATAGAAGTTTGGATACTACATAACAGAGAATTTTAGACTTCCAGACAGGTCAATAGAAATTATTAGGACTGAAATGAGAGACTAACAAGGTTTAAAAACTGAATGAATATCAGTAATCTGTGAGAAAATATCAAGAGGTTTAATATACATATAATTGGAGTCCTGAATGATAATGAAAATGGAACAGAAATATATTTGAATAAATACTTACTTGCTGAAAAATTTCCAAATGACAAGATTCCATACACTGAGTGGCTTAAACCACAGAAATGTGTTCCTCATGGTTCCAACATCTGGGAAGTCCAAGATTAAGGTTCAACCAATTCAGTTTCTGATGAGAGTTTTCTTCCTGGCTTGTGGACAGCTGCCTCCTCATGGCCTTTTCTTGGTGTGTGTACTCAGAGAGTGATCTCTCTTTCTTCCTCTTCTTATAAGGACACTAATCCTATTGGATTAGAACCCTACCCTTAGGCCCTCATTTATCCAGGTGGCTCAGTGGTAAACAATCTTCTTGCCAAGCAGGACATTCGGGTTCAATCCCTGGGTCAGGAAGATCCCCTGGAGAAGGAAATGGCAACCCACTCCAGTATTCTTGCCTAGGAAATCCCATGGACAGAGCAGCCTAGGGGGCTACAGCTCATGGGGTTTCAGAGTCGGATATGGAGGAGCAACTAAACAATAACCACAAACCTTAATTACCTCCTAAAAGCCTCATCTCCAAATACAATCACTTTGAGTGTTAGAGATTCACCAAATGCATTTGAGGGGACACAGTTTAGTCCCTAGCAGGTATGTTCATCCAATGGAAAACCACTGAAAATAAAAAAAAAGAAAAAATTACTGACTTTCATAGACATGAGGAGTGGAAGAAGCCAGATACTAAATAGTACATACTTTTGATTCCATTTAGATAGTGACAGAAGTCAAAGATTGGTTGACTGTGATTGTGGAGGGTGGGAAGGGCAGTTAATTGGTAAGGGGGCACTAGGGAAGCTTCTGGGGGTGATGGCACTGCTATGGCTTGATGGGGATGACATTACATTGTGGTATATATTTGTCAAAACATTTTACACTTACAGGATCTGTGTGTTTCACTGCAGGTAAGTTATAGCTTAACAAAGTAAATGCAACTCAAACCAAATAACTTTGTTAAATTTATCTTAACAAAGAACAGCAGTCTTCTCTGGTAATTTTGATGAGCTCCTAGGTATGTGTGTGTGTGTGTGTGAGTCACTCAGTCGTGTCTGACTCTTTCCAACCCCATGGACTGTAGCCCACCAGGCTCTTCTGTCCATAGAATTCTCCAAGCAAGAATACTGAAGTGGGTAGCCATTCTCTTCTCCAGGGGATCTTTCCCACCCAGGGATCGAACCTGGGTCTCCAGCACTGCAGGCAGATTCTATACCATCTGAACCACTAGGGAAAGCCTGCTCCTAGATTAGCAAACACTCTTCTATAGAGATTTAAAAATGCTAAACTTCCTTACAAATGACGTCAGAGTTAGGGGGTGTCAGATCAGCACGTACATACTGTGTGCCTCCAATAACAGACCCTCCCATTCACAGGCCCAGAGGAGAGGAAGGTCACACTACTAACCAATTACTTATGGGATGGGGACCATATTTCTGGCTTCCAAATTCAGACTGTTTGGTTTTAAAGAAAAAAAAATAGTATAGCACTGCAAGTCAGTGTAAAGGGGCTCAAGTTGCTGGAGCTCGCTGTCTCCCTGAAGGTCATCCTGAACCTACACTCGAGTTGTGAGGAGCAATTAGGAACAGGCAGGTTTTCTGTGACGCTGAAAAAGGCTCGCACTGACCACACAGAGGCAGGGAATTTGATCTCAGCGGGAAGAGTCTCCAGTACCCCTCTCAATCCTGTAACTCTAACTGAGTATTTGTCTCAGACTTTCAAGTCTTTCCTTCCTTCCAGTGATGGGCTTTTCAAGCTTAACCTCTGAGGCACCAGGTCTACCCCTTTAGTATTTTCCTCTCTCAGGCATTTTCAATGGCTCTTTCGCTAGGCATCTTTGAATTCTCTGGGAGCAGGAACCCCCCGGCTCACACATCTAACACAATGGTGGGGGCTGAATGTTTGTGTACTCACTGTAGGTGTTTAACCGCAGAGAAGCAACCAGCCTCCTTTCCGTCAGCGACAGCTAAGTGTTATGCAAGCGCCTTGACGCAGCTTCACGAACGGCAGAATTAAATCTGCAACCACATAAGAAAGGAGCTGATGTCTCATGGCCCTTTTGTAACTTCAGAAAGGCTTTTGGGAAGTCTCTAAATTGAATTTAACTGTTGAGCACAGGCTGAACTTAAAACCCTCATCTGTTTTAAGTCATGCACTCGCCCCCATATGCTGTGCCTCATGCAGGGTCTGACTCCTCAGCGCTGGCTGAGGACACATGCTCTATGGGAAAGGCCAAGGAACCCAAGGGGCTGAGATTACTTTACTGCCTACATCACCACATTCCTTTTGTTCGAATTCACTCAGATGAAAACCGCTGAGTGCTTGTAGAATGTCCTATACGGAGGGAGCGGTGGGGTCCCATCAGGCCACAAAGGCGGGCAGAAAAGAGCGCAGCCCCACAAGGCATGTTGGTGTTATTATTCAGGAAGAAAAACCGGACGTTGGGAGGGGAAAGAGAGATTTCCCAACAACAACAGTATGCCAAAAATATCCTACTTCAAAATGAGGGTATAACTGGCATCTCCCATGAAGACGGACCCCATGGCGAAAAAGTGAGAGTTAGTCGCTCAATTGTGCCTAACTGTTTGTGATCTCGTGGACTGACTGTAGCCCGCCAGGCTCCTCTGTCCATGGGAGTTTCCCTTCAAGGATACTGGACTAGGTTGCCACTTCCTTCTCCAGGGGATCTTCCTGACCCAGGGACTGAACCTGGATCTCCATCTGTTATTATTTTTATGATCTGTGTCCTGGTATTTGCTGTGCGAGTTACCTCACTGCATCTCACTGAACCTTCCTGAGCACAGGGAGTGTACTTTTTCATTGGGATAATGGTTGTAACAAGCTGCAGATATTTGAGGGGGTGAATGGGATGAGGAGAGTTCATATTTCTTGCTCTTATCACAGTCCACTGAGGGTAGGGAGGCAAGGGGGTGGGGGATAAAGAAGGATTAGAGGCTGGGTCTAACAGTGCCCAGCGTGGCTTCTGCCCACCTTCCATGGGCAGGAACTTAGTCATAGGGCTTCAAAACTTCAGAGGAGACTGGAAAATGTGGTCTAGTTTTATCTATTATTTTAAAAATATATTTTATTCACTCATTTATTTGTGGCTGCACTGGGTCTTAGAGAAGGCAATGGCACCCCACTCCAATACTCTTGCCTGGAAAATCCCATGGACGGAGGGGCCTGGAGGGCTGCAGTCCATGGGGTCGCTGAGGGTCGGACACGACTGAGTGACTTCACTTTCACTTTTCACTTTCATGCATTGGAGAAGTCAATGGCAACCCACTCCAGTGTTCTTGCCTGGAGAATCCCAGGGACGGGGGAGCCTGGCGTGCTGCCGTCTATGGGGTCCCACAGTCAGACACAACTGAAGCGACTCAGCAGCAGCAGCAGCAGCAGCACTGGGTCTGTGTTGCTGTTTGTGGGTTTTCGCTAGTTGCAGCGCATGGGCTTCTGTTGTTGCAGAGCACAGCCTTGGTAGTTGTGGCGCATGGGCTTATGCAGTCTCCTCAGACCAGGGATCAAACTCGCGTCCCCTGCATTGGCAGGTGGATTCTTAACTTCTGAACCATGAGGGAAGTCCTGAGGTCTAGTTTTATAAGTTCTACAAGAAAAGTGAAGGGGCTTTCATGAACACATAGCATTGTCTCTGTCACATTATGTAACTGTAGGTAACAATAATATAAATTCTGTACTTACCAAGGTATTTAGATATCTACTTACAAGTAAGAAACAGAGTATATCCCAATCTAATTTTCCCAAGTGGTGTTGGTGTGGCTTCTGGGGATATTACTGATAATAAACCCGAAATCTCCTACTTCCAAACAAGGGTATAATTGTCATCTACCTTGAAGCCAAAACCTATAGTAATTTATCTTTTTTATTTGTGTCTTGGCATGGACTGGCCCTGTCTAACTGCAGGGAGTAACCTTTTCACTCTTGTACCATCTTTAGGGAGAAGGCAATGGCACCCCACTCCAGTACTCTTGCCTGGAAAATCCCATGGACAGAGGAGCCTGGTGGGCTGCAGTCCATGGGGTCTCTAGGAGTTGGACACGACTGAGCGACTTCACTTTCACTTTTCACTTTCATGCATTGGAGAAGGAAATGGCAACCCACTCCAGTGTTCTTGCCTGGAGAATCCCAGGGACGGGGGAGCCTGGTGGGCTGTCATCTCTGGGGTCGCACAGAGTCGGACATGACTGAAGCGACTTAGCAGCAACCATCTTTAGGATCAGCGCCTATTTAAAAATTTTTTTTAACCTTTTATAAAGGTTTATTTATTTATTAATTTTTGGCCGTGTTGGGTCTTTTTCACTGCACACAGGCTTTCTCTAGTTGCGGAGAGTGGGGGCTACGTTCTCATTGTGGTGCATGGTCTTATTACAGCGGCTTCTCTTGTTGCAGAGCCCGGGCTCTAGAGCAAGCAGCCTCAGTAGTTGTGGTGCCTGGGCTTAGCTGCTCCACGGCGTGTGAGATCTTCCCAGACCAGGGGTCAAACCCGTGTCCCCTGCAGTGGCAGGTGGATTCTCAGCCACTGCACCACCAAGGGAAGCCCAGTGACTCTTCTGGAAGCTACAATTTCACAATTGCCATTGATTATATTATAGTTGTACAGGACAGATTTTCTCTGCAGGACTAAAATCGTACATATTTTGAAGGCTCTGCAAAGCCTTTAGCTGATCAGGAGACAAGAGAAAGGACTCCCTTATAGGACTTCTAAAGTGTTGCTTTTTTGTTCTACTTTCTAATTACTGTTAAGCAGCACTGTTAGTCAATATACCCCATTGTGATTAAAATAGAAGATAGTATCAGTCAGAAAATAATATCTTCAAATTTCTGTTTCACTAGTTAGATGGTAGCAGTTCTAAAACCAAGTCAGAAGCATGTGTTCGGAATAAGGCCTTTAACAGGTACAGATGTTAGGAGGCAGGGAGGAGGGTGGGTACAGATCTGGAACTCTTCACAGGGAAGGAAGATATGACCTGGAGTCCCTACCAGCCCGGGAGGGGCTTGAGGGTGCAGGTATCCCTGGAAGAGATGGCAGTAGGGAGTAAATTCCAGAAGCAGAGTTCTTAGATGCTACAGTATTTAGGTGTCTTGTGGCAGGTACCACAGGCATTTCCAATGGAACTGACCTCTCTTGGTTTCAGTGCAATGTCTGCGTTAAGGACTAGTGAATTCCTAATACCTATCCCTTAAGTGGGTTCTCATGACTGATCAGGCATCTAAAATCTAGACACTGTTTTCAGCCAATCAAACCATCTTGAAGTTTCTTTGGAGGTTGCAAAGACCTGACATGGAGCTGGAGGATTAGAGTCGTTGCACTGGTGATAAGTAGAAATCCGGGGCATCATCTCTTCCTACCAGAGCTGTCACTCCCAGGAAAGTCACAATTGCATTTTCTAATGAAATATAGCATTATGTTCCAAGAGCATCTTTAGTGCTCACTGCTCTGTATGTTGTACTGTGGCAATGATTGAATAACTGTGAGGGGTCCTGGCCTGCACATTCCCATGTGGTTAATTGCAACAGCATGTGGTAGAAGTCTGTAGTGAGCATGTAATGTGATGCCACTAACATGATGGTGTCAGGTGCATAAAATGCTCCAGATAGTTGGATTTTTTTTTCCTACTACAGTGGGAGTTTGGAAACTTGCCCAACAGTTTTCAAGAGCAGGGGAAAATTCTCTTTCTGTGTTAAAGCCTTTCAGACTTCTTGCAAATAAAAGCTCTCTGCTCTGAGCTTGTATGAGAGAGTGCTTCTCTGCACCCACGTCTTGTGCTTTGCACTTCTTGTAAGTAGGCAGAAGAGAAAGGTGGAAGGAAAGTTGCATAGAAGCCCTACACGTGGGGGTGATGAGGACAGAAGTGTGATTGAGAGAAGAGAGGAAGAGAGTAAGTATAAAAGATAGTAGATCCCAGAAGCAGAGAGGAGAGTAGCATAGAGAGATACTTTAAGACTAAGGGGATAAGTGTGTTTCATTCTGAAATAAATGCAAGAAATGTAAAAATCATCCAGCAAATATGAGGCTCCAAGTCATAAAAGTTATTCCTTATCAAATGCCTTAGGTTATTTAGACAAAAAAAAATAGATATAATTATTACTAGTGGGCAAGTCACATAATCTCTCTTAGTCTCAGTTTCCTTGTATGCAAAATGGGGACACTAATAGTATCTACCTAATAGAATCGTGGTGAGATTTCTAATAGATGATATGTGTAAAGCACTTAGCACAAAACCCATTATATAGAGAAAACACAATATAGTTTAATGATAATGATGGTGATGGAAGAAACTGAAGACGATGCCAAAAGAATCAAGCCAATGGATCTTATTCAAACCAATGTGATACATTTACATGAGGCAAGAGTTAATCAGCTTTAAAAATTACTGGGTCATTTCCAGCCCCACGGAAGAGCTATACAGTAGCTACAATTTATTGGCAGATTTTCCACCTCCCTTTCATTCCCAAACACATGGACCAAAGAGGAAGTAAAACCTAGAGAAATGTTAATATATGTTATTATGTGTTAATGTTAAATGTTGAAAATGATATGTTATTAAATGGTAATAAACATATTTAACATGTTATTAAATGTTAATAAATGTTAATACATTTGGGATATATGGTTACAGTGTTGAAATATCAAAAAATCATCTTCTATATAGAAGTATATTGAAACATCCAAGACAGGTGAATGTCCAGCCTATTCCTAAGGACTTCTAAAGTATGACTTTTCTTAATAGTTGGGCTTATGGTCTAATTATCTAGATGTTTGACTTAAACAGAATTTCAATCTGGTTGTGATCTCCCTGTACAATAGCTGCTGCTGCTGCTGCTGCTGCTGCTGCTAAGTCACTTCAGTCGTGTCCGACTCTGTGTGACCCCACAGACGGCAGCCCACCAGGCTCCCCGGTCCCTGGGATTCTCCAGGCAAGAACACTGCAGTGGGTTGCCATTTCCTTCTCCAATGCATGAAAGTGAAAAGTGAAAGTGGAGACGCTCAGTCGTATCCATAAAATAACCTGTGACCCACAGAGTTGGCAGATAGGAATAACAGCCACACTATAACTGGCTGTGCTTAACCAGACTTAGCACAGATCCCTAAAGGTGAGCTGGAGGTCAGGTGTCATCTGCCTTCAATCAGGGATGTTTGTGGAGAAAATGAGAAGTGTGTCGTGCCACAATGTGGTCCAGATGGCTGAAGAATCTCCAGGGAAGAGAAACAGGAGGCAGTAATGCAAAGCAGGTGTAGTTCAAGGTGACTTATTGGGCAGCTCTGGATTGGCCCGTTTTGACAGCAAAAGAACCAGAAAAGAGTGGAAGTTTCATAGTGGAAGTTCAATCTGTACAGTCTCTCTGGGACTTCCTTGGGGAACATGCTGTGAGTCATGGTGGAGCTGAATGTGAAGCCAGCTAGGATGGAGCCTACTATTGCTTCCATCGGCATCTCCAGTGCCTTCTTTTGCAGGCCTTCCTCTCCTCTGTGCATCTCCACTAGACTCTGCCTAGGGTCCATATCCATCTCTTGAGTGGAGGAGAACAAATCTGAACTCTGGGCTGTAGTTAGTCTGACTCGTGATGTTTTCAGACTAAAGATGTCTCTTCAGGTGTTATACTTCACCTGTCATATAACATGTGATTCCTGATAATCCATTCTAGGACAGTCCTCCTGCAAACAATCAAACAGATGAAACAAGAGCACTTTTCCTGACTCATATGTGTGATGCATTTCAACATGTGGATATTTTCTGTTTAGTTAGTTGAATCTCTCGTTCTTTATGTTTTAGTTGTATAGTTTGTTTGGGATTCTTAGACTTATAACATGTACCTGGCTAAGGAAACAGAGACCACATCTTTTATTTTTATTTCTCCATTGCCTTAAACAGTACTGACACCACAGGTGAACAGTAAATCCTTATTGTGCACATGAATGAATAAGGCATGGGAAAAAAATCATCTATCTTTTTGCTCACAATGATTTTTATTTCAGATCCTAGACCTGGACTGTTAATTCACCAGTATGCTTACACACAGCTGCATGCAATACCCTCGGTTTTCCTAGTACCATCTGCTGGCTAAGCTGTCCCCTGAAGGCCAAAAGATACAGAACAAAAGGGGCATTGGGAAAAGGGGGAAGGAGGTGTGGAAAGCGGACAGGAAGAGGTGTTTCAGGGAAATGGTGTACATTAACACATGTCACAGAGATTTATTCCTTTTTCTATGGGGATTTACTCCAGTGACCAAACTCTGCTTTTAGGATTTTTTTTTTTTCCAAAAAGACTTGAGGTATTTATCATTTGCCATAGGGACTGCTTTGTTGGCAAAACTTTCCATTTTTTTTTCCTTCAGATTTTTGATTCAGGTTTTACACTTGACGTATTGAGAGGAGCAGTACTTTGACGTGGTGGCGAGAGAGAAGGTTGAAAGCTTAGAGTGGAGGAGGGAGTTGTCAAAGTAATTTTTCGAGGTACCTTTTTCCAAACCATCATTTCTCCCACTCCTCACTCCTGGAGCAACCACATCAAAAGGATGAAAAGAGCGAAGGCCTCAGACCCTCTGTGTGGTGGGGAAATGTGGGCGATGTGAGGTCATGGCGTAAATCTTAGGCCGCATTCTGGAACCAGTGCCCAGACAACAGGTGCTGTGTGTTGCTAATGGAGCATCCTCAGGGGTAAGGCTCAGGGCTGCCAACCAGCAGAGAAGCCCTTGTGTGAACTATATTCCTAGGAAACAATAAATCCTTGCTGATTCATTCCAGACCAGCACTCCTTGCCCAGTCAGAGACGTAAATTTTCTTCAAAAATGTTTTTGAAGATGGGGAGTGCTTGAAAGGGCTTAAAAGAAGGGGGGCTTTAAGAAAAAATTTTGTCAGGTATCTATTTGTTTTACAACTAACTATGGACACGACTGAGCGACTGATCTGATCTGATCTGATCTATGAATGTGCTTTTATGGCACCTGTGTTTGAGTGCTCAGTTGCTTCAGTCTGAGTCTGAGTACCCTACATACTTTGAGTACCATACGTAGAAATATACGAGAGAGATTATCATTGTGTGCCCAGTCACGTCTGAGTCTTTGCAACTGCATGGACTGTAGCCCGCCAGGCTCCTCTGTTCATAGGATTTTACAGACAAGAATACTGGAGTAGTTGCCATGCCCTCCTCCAGGGGGTCTTCCCAACCCAGGGATTGAACCCATGTCTCTTGCGTCTCCTTCATTAACAGATTCTTTACCACTAGTGCCACCTGGGAAACCCAGTAATCATGAAGCTTTAACTAAGAGAAAATGAGGGGACGGAAAGGCAGTCATTGGGAAAATCTCTTACATTTTGTAAAATTAAAGTCAGTGAATTTAGCAAGCAAGTATTTATAGTGATAAGAAGTAACAGAAATCTTAATCTTCTTCTCCAATAAAAAGTACATTCATTTTGCTAGGGTACTGCTAGCTGGGTTTGCAGACAAACCCTTCAATGTCATTGGTTTTCCCAAGAAACATTTTTTTTTTTTTTTGCTCATGGAGTAAGGCACATTTGTTCCACTGTTATTTGGGGGCCCTGGGTCAGCAGCTCTGCCATCTTCAGCACGTGCCTACCAAGGACACCCCAGACAGCAACACACACCGGAGGATGGGAAAGGAGAAGCGTGTAAAGGCACATCTGCTTCTGACACAGAACGCTTCTGCTCATGTTCTGCGGATGAACATGGCCACACCCAAAAGGGTATAGGGCTGAGAGCGTAGTCCCTGGCCTGGCCCCCTCTCTTGGCCAAAACTCTCTTGCGAAGGGAAGCTTGAACTCACTGGGAGAAAGTTAGATAGTTTTTCCATGAGAAGAATCAGGAATTGTGTTGAAAAGGAGGCATCAATGAAGTCAAACTTATGCAGCCATTTTAGAGTCTGGCTCTGCTATACACCAGCTGAATGATTTAGTCTCTTTTGACCAACAGTTTCCTCATCCACAAGATCAAGATTATAATAACAGCTCACAGGATTGCAGTGAGAACGAAATGCAACACTAAATGTGAAGGTTTTTGTAAATAAGGAAAGGTTCCCTGACCAGAGTTGATTTGTTAAAATCAGATTTACTGTATGTTTTTGAAAGCTTACTATTCAAGTCACTGGCTAATTCAAGACTGAAGAAAACTAGGTGTTTCTTAAGCTTATATTTCTTAATTATTACACGAGAAAAGGATGGTGTATTTTTTACGAGTGTAATTTGGAAATTTGGGGTTGGGGGAATGGAAAGAAAGCCTGGATTCTAATTGTAACTCAGACTCGGGCCACCTGACTGACCACGATCTGGTCACTTCTTCTGTCTCGGTTCTCATTGCCTCAGAGAGGTTAAGTAAGTTCTCTGATCCTAGCAGACACTGAATAGTTGATAAGAACAGTGAACTAGGTCAGCACTTACTAATAATACTTTATTTTAGTTCCTGCTTTTCTACACAATTAACTGTGACCATCTAATTACTTAAAATGTTTTATTCATTACATGCAGAGTCATTCTTAATTAAATTAGCGGTATATCTTGACTTAGTCTCATAGTCTCTCTGACCCTCAGTTTCTTGATCTGTAAGATGGGGATAATTTTTTCCTTTGGAGTTATCGTACAATTGTATGAATCAGAGACAGTGAATGCTAGTGGAGGGTCTGGCACATGGAAGAGAATCAATAAATGGCAACTCTTAACTACTTTTATTTTACAATCACGGCTTCCCTGGTGGCTCAGTCAGTAAAGTCTGCCTGCAATGCAGGAGACTCGGGTTTGATCCCTGAGTCCGGAAGATCCCCTGGAGGAGGGAATGGCAACCCACTCCATTATTCTTGCCTGGAGAATTCCGAGCACAGAGGAGCCTGGCGGGCTACAGACCATGGGGTCACAAAGAGTCGGACACGACTGAGTGACTCACACTTCATTATACAATCAATGATCACCTACCTTGTGCTTTCCATACTGTACTAAGTTATGAATATTAAAAGAGAGTTGAGAAATAGCCCTTATGTATAAGGACATACAGACCAGTTGGAGAGACAAGCACACTAATAAAACTACAAGGTGTCATTTGCCAGGTGCCAAATCACCATCAGTGATGATGTCCTTATTGTAGAGACAGCCAGTGTGACTGTCGGATGCTTCATACTGTATGCATCATATTTAAATACAACCATTACCCAAATTTGTATTTCTGGATAGTCTTGTATTTGCAAAACTTTCGTTGATGCTTTGTACATACTGTGGTAACAATGAGGGAAATTAGTCAATTTTCTCCCATTTTACAGAGTGAGATTTGAGGTGAAAAAAGCCCAAGGTTTTTGTAAGGTTGTGCATGAGGGGCTTTACAGAGGGAGGATCAGAAATCAGATGTGTTGATGCCTGTAGTTGTATTCATGTCTCTATGTCCCATTGGAGTTCAGAGGAAGAAATAAGATTCACTTAAGAACTGAGTCTCATTTTCCCATCTCTTAAAATTCATTACATTTATTCAAAAAAGATTGATGGCTCAAATGAATACTGGAAACTGCCTCCACCTTTCATCTCCTTGAAATCATGCCAGCAAAAGCCTCCAGCATGCTCAACTCTAGTTTACCTTTTCTAAAGTTTCTTCCTCCCTGGATGAGGGTAGTAAGAATCATCACTTGTTAAAGCACAGATGACTCCAAAAACGTCTGCACTTCAAAGTGAATCCTTTATTCACCTGAGTGTTTAACTGTGTCAATGCGCTCTCATTATCAGATTTAGTTGAATAATTCAACAAGGAAATGTGCCCAGTGCACACATTATACAGATGTGTTTGCCAAAGCTATCTTGGCTTATGGGAGAGAGCAACCCTCTGATGCCCGGAGTTATTCAGAAAGGCCATCACAGATGTCAACTTAAGGTGGGAGAGAGAGACACCCACGGTAATATGTGGATATTGAAATTCATCCCTATTTCCGCCCATCATCACATTGATAGGATGTCACCCTTGCGTTGGAGTTATGCAAATGAACAGCTGGTCATGAGGAAGTTGCTACACTTGTCCTCCCACTGGCTGGGGTGTTATTCTGCGCCAACATAAAAAGTCTGTAGGAGGGGCTGTACTCCAAGATGCATCATAGGAGGCCTTGCATATATGAAGACCTTGCTAGGTTCCTGACCAACTAGTAGAAACCGAAATATTTCTAACCTAATGGAAAGATGCAGGTATATTTCCATTGTATCCACCCATGTGTGGCTCCCAAACTACATGGTACAAACTTTTTCTTTTTTGCTTGTTCGTATGGAGACTTGATTAAATTGGAGGATCAGATATATAATTTGAATTGTCTACTGTGATTTATATAAAATATAGAGCATGCCGGAATAATTTACCACAAGATTACTGAATTAGTCAGCTTTATACTGAAATAATGCTATAGAACAAACAACTCCCCAAATCTCCGTTGACTTCTAACAACAAATATTGGTTTCTTGCTCATCAGTCTGTGGATTGGGTTATGACTCAGCTGGGTTTGGCTGGGCTTGGCAGCAGGATATGGGTTAGATTTGGGTCTGTTCCATATGTCTCCTTATTCTGGGATTCAGAATGAAGAAACTGGTGTTCTGGACAATCTCTTCATGGAGAATTGCAAGAATGTGAGAGGGCAAACCAAGCCACACATATACATTTTTGTCTGGTTCAGAGTAGTACCCAGAAGTCCTCTCATGTTTCATTGCTCAAAGCAAATCACCTGGCCAAACTCCAAGCTAGGGACACTGGGAAGTTTCTCTGCTAAAAGTGCATCACAGCTGAGGGGAGTGGGGTGGAAGAATGGTGAAGAAATAATTTACCACAGCTAGTTACTGTAAGCTGCTAAATAAAATTCAGGCCAATTGGACCACACAAAAAAACAAATCAATCAGAGTCAGTTGAGTATTTTTTAAAATGTTAAGTCAGAGTATTTTTAATTCCCTTTAAATCATTATGCCATGTGATTTCTGTCCCATTGAATCCAAGGGTTTCAGTGCTTTAGGGCCTAAATATATGTCTTATAGGGCAATAAAGCCATTTGTTGGTGTTGTTCCGTCACTCAGCTGTGTCCAACTCTTTGTGACCCATGGACTGCAGCATTCCAGGCTTCCCTGTCCATCACCAACTCCTGGAGCTTGCTCAAACTTATGCCCATTGTGTCAGTGATGCCATCCAACCATCTCATCCTCTGTCACCCTCTTCTCCTCCTGCCTTCAATCTTTCCCAGCATCAGGAGCTTTTCTAATGAGTTGGCTCTTCTCATCAGGAGGCGAAAGTTTTGGAGTTTCAGCTTCAGCATCAGTCCTTCCAATGAATATTCAGGACTGATTTCCTTTAAGATTGACTGGTTGGATCTCCTTGCAGTCCATGGGACTCTCAAGAGTCTTCTCCAACACCACAGTTCAAAAGCAATTCTTCAGCAATCAGCTTTCTTTATGGTCCAATTCTCACATCCATACATGACCACTGGGAAAACCATAGCTTTAACCATACACTAAAAACCTTTGATGGCAAAGTACTGTCTCTGCTTTTTAATATGCTGTCTAGGTTGGTCATAGCTTTTCTTCCAAGGAGCAAGTGTCTTTTAATTTCATGACTGCAGTCACCATCTGCAGTGATTTTGGAGCCCAAGAAAATAAAGTCTGTCACTATTTCCATTGCTTTCCCATCTATTTGCCATGAAGTGATGGGACCAGATGCCATGATTTTAGTTTTCTGAATGTTGAGCTTTAAGCCAACTTTTTCACTCTCCTCTTTCACTTGCATCAAGAGGCTCTTTAGTTCCTCTTTGCTTTCTGCCATCTGGGTGGTGTCATCTGCATATCTGAGGTTATTGATATTTCTCCTGGCAATCTTGATTCGAGTTTGTGATTCATCCAGCCTGGCATTTCTCTTGATGTACTCTGCATATGAGTTAAATAGGCAGGGTGACAATATACAGCCTTGACATACTCCTTTTCCAATTTGGAACCAGCCCATTGTTCCATGTCAGGTTCTAACATTGCTCAGCCTCAAATCAGGTTTTTTGAGTCTGTAGTAAGACAATAGTTTTAAAGGTCAGGGTTTTGTGGGAGAGAAAACAGATTTCAAATTCCAAAATTCCCTTTTATGTATAAAAACAGAGTTTAGGAATATGAATGTCAATTTTTATTATAAGATACAGGTAAAAAGGGCTTATAAGATAAAAAGTAAGTTCCTAACTGTACTGGAGGAAGGGATCACCTCTAGGTCTTAGAGGTGGGAGGAGATCAAAGAAGAAGGGCAAGCTATCATACAGGTGGGGTCTGGCAACCCCTCCCAGGAGGAGAGGAAGAGTTAGCATTTGCAGGTAGCGTGGGAAATTTTGAAAACAATGAAAGCTATTCCCTGATGCCCTGATGCACAGCAATATTATTTCAAGACCTTTTTGAGAAGCTTTGTGTTCAGCCTAGTACCAGAGCAAGAAATACAAGTTCTAGTAGTTAACCCCATGTAGCCACATTTGCTGAGGGCAGTGCAGTAAAATTAGAAATTAATCAATTAACTGGTATGTAAAATAATTAGTACTCAGGAAAAACACTTCTAGTAATTCTTTGTTTCAAGAAAATAAAAATTAAGCTACAAAATATAACTGCATAGCAGGAAAAATTTTATATAAAATCTTATGGGATGAGAGAGTCAAAGAGAAAGCCGAGGGAAAATTTAAAGCATTATATATGATTTTATTTTAGAATATACGAAACAATTAAGACAAGTGGACTAAGTTTTAAACTTTAAGAAGAAGGAAGGAGTTAATAAAGATATGAGAAAATGTTAAGGAAAATAAAATAAACAAACAACAAAGTAATCACAGAATAGGACTTGATTATTTGAAAATGCTTACAAGCAAACACAATGTCAACAACGTCAAAGTTAGACATTGACAGGTGTCAGAGAAAAAGAGAAACCCCCAAATCATAAGATTCGTAACAAAAATGGAACATACACAGGAGAATAAAATATTGTAAAAAGGAACACCAGTCAATGTGAATATCAGATGAAACAGACACTTTTTAAAGAAGTGTAAATTACTAAAATTGGCCCAGGGGGATGCTTGAACAGACCGAGTCCAGAAAAGAAAGCAAAATGGTAATTACTGATCTGTGTCTACAAGAGGCAATAAAGTCACTACTGTCAACTCTTCAAACAATAGGTATAGTCAGCTCTCGTTATTGGTGGCAATTATGCTCTAAAAAGTCACTATTAACACTGAATTAGTGAGCACTGAATTATTGCTCTTAGGGGAAATGTAGAGTTAGTCCTGTGAGCCTCTGGCCACATTTTCACCAACTGATCAATACATAACTTTGTTTTATGTATGTTTCTGTTTAAAAATATTCTACTTAGTAGATACTGTTGATTCATTAACATTAGACTCATGGCCAACAGCACAATAAGTTATGTCTCAACAAGACTTATTTCAAATACAAATTTTCTCCATAAGGCACGTCATAGCCTTCTTGTGCTGAGGAACTTCAGACAACATGCCAGCACTGTGCTTGGAGACCACTTTAAGCTGCAGAATCACCAAAAAAAGCACAAAAACGAAAAAGACAGGGCACTAAGTAGACCATGAAAAAGATACTTGATTGCAGTAGGAGAGCTGAGTCAAGAAGGCGGAGCATCACCTTGTTTGACTTCCACTGGGAATGTGCCTGTAGGATGATTCAAATATTTCACCTCTCTGCATTTGTCTACAAATGACCACAAAAGTGCTGCAAGTATTGATTTTGGGGTTACAAATCAATTTTAACTGGTAGGCAAACTCACAGATACAGAATTCACAAATAATGAGGATCAATTGTAATTTCTAATGTATCAAATTGCTCTAAGACATAGAAAAATAGGAGGAAATAAGCCACTCGGCTTAACCCTGATATCAAATTAAGCTGGAGATCACACAAGAAAATAAAATTATAGGCCTATTTTGTTATAAACAAAGAATCCAATTATATAAAATATTAGCAAATTGAATCCACCAGGAGATTGAAAGAAGATATTTAAGAATATATTTATCTGAGAAATTCAAGGATGGTTCAAAACTAGAAAATAGATTTGTTATATTAGTCAACACGTTAAAGGAGTAAAACAGTGTTAACTCAATCACTGCAATAAAAGCATCTGATAATAATTAACACTCAGGCATGATGAAATATTTCCTACGTGTGTGTGTTCAGTGTCTGACTCTTTGTGACCCTATGGAGGGCGACATTCCAGGCTTCCCTGTACGTGCGGGCTCAGTCACTTCAGTCATGCCTGACTCTGCAACCTTGTGGACTGTAGCCCACGAGATTCCTCTGTCCTTGGCAAGAATACTGGAGTGGCTTGCCTTGCCCTCCTCCAGGAGATCTTCCCCACCCAGGGATCAAACCGGGTCTCCTGTGGCTCCTGCATTACAGGCATATTCTTTACCTCCGAGCTGCCGGGAAAGCCCAGCTTCCCTGTGTATTTCTTAGCAAGCTAGGGCTCAGTGCAGCATTTGGCTAGCAACCTGAGGATGAAGTCAACACAGGAGGATAACAAAACAGAGAAGTCTTTCATTGAAGCAGAACTGGAACTTGACATGCTGTACCTGTTGCCGCCCTACCTTGGAATTTCTTGGTATGTAAAGCAATCAATCTTATATTGTTTATGTTCACGTAATCATATGTTTTGGTTACTTCTTGACTTATATGAAAAGCAAGACCTTAAACAGCCAATTACTTCAAAAAATCTAAAAACAAAAAAATGAATCTCACATCATGATTATTGGAACCAATAGAAGGTTAAATGAAGTGTCCAGAAAGAGGAATGGCATCTAGTAATTAATAGCTTGAGAATCATCATAAACTTGGAGTAGAAAAAAAATTTTAAACTCCTTACAAAAAGCAATAACCATAAAGAAAAATGATAAAAAAAAAAGAAAAATGATAAATTACACTACAAAACAGCATTAAAGAATCCTCAGTAGGAGAAGCTTTCAACAATACATAAATCTGACGGAGGACTTATATCCAGGATGTTATTAAAAAAAAAACAAACCCTACAAAGCAATAAGAAAAATGTTGTTGCTCAGTTGCTAAGGTGTGTCCGACTCTGCGACCCCATGGACTGCAGCACGCCAGGCCTCCCTGTCCATCACCAACTCCCAGAGTTTACCCAAACTCATGTCCATTGAGTCGGTGATGCCATACAACCATCTCATCCTCTGTCGTCCCCTTCTCCTCCCGCCTTCAATCTTTCCCAGCATCAGGGTCTTTTCCAATGAGTCAGTTCTTCACATCAGGTGGCCAAAGTATTAGAGTTTCAGCTTCAGCATCAGTTCTTCCAATGAATATTTAGGACTAATTTCCTTTAGGATGAACTGGTTGGATCTCCTTGCAGTCCAAAGGACTCTGAAGGGTCTTCTCCAACACCACAGTTCAAAAGCATCAATTCTTTGGTGCTCAGCTCTCTTTATGGTACAACTCTCACATCCATTCATGACCACTGGAAAAACCATAGCCTTGACTAGAGGGACCTTTGTTGACAAAGTAATGTCTCTGCTTTTTAATATGCTGTCTAGGTTGGTCATAACTTTCCTTCCAAGGAGTAAGCGTCTTTTAATTTCATGGCTGCAGTCACCATCTGCAGTGATTTTGGAGCCCAAAAAAGTAGTCTGCCACTGTTTCCACTGTTTCCCCATCTATTTGTCATGAAGTGATGGGACAAGATGCCATGATCTTCGATTTCTGAATGTTTTTCACTCTCCTCTTTCACTTTCATCAAGAGGCTCTTTAGTTCTTTGCTTTTTGCCATCAGGGTGGTGTCATCTGCACATCTAAGGTTATTGATATTTCTCCCAGCAATCTTGATTCCAGCTTGTGCTTCATCCAGCCCAGCATTTCATGTGATGTACTTTGCATATAAGTTAAATAAGCAGGGTGACAATATACAGCCTTGACGAGCTTTTCCTATTCGAAACCAGGTTGTTGTTTCATGTCCAGTTCTAACTGTTGCTTCCTGACCTATATACAGATTTCTCAAGAGGCAGGTCAGGTGGTCTGGTATTCCCATCTCTTTCAGAATTTTCCACAGATTGTAGTGATCCACACAGTCAAAGACTTTGGCATAGTCAATAAAGCAGAAATAGATGTTTTTCTGGAACTCTCTTGCTTTTTCCATGATCCAGTGGATGTTGGCAATTTGATCTCTGGTTCCTCTGCCTTTACTAAAACCAGCTTGAACATCTGGAAGCCTGGCTTGGAGAATTTTGAGCATGACTTTACTAGCGTGTGAGATGAGTGCAATTGTGCAGTAGTTTGAGCATTCTTTGGCATTGCCTTTCTTTGGGATTGGAATGAAAACGGACCTTTTCCAGTCCTGTGGCCACTGCTGAGTTTTCCAAATTTGCTGACATATTAAGTGCAGCACTTTCACAGCATCATCTTTCAGGATTTGAAATAGTTCAACTGGAATTACATCACTTCCACTAGCTTTGTTCATACTGATGTTTCCTAAGGCCCACTTGACTTACATTCCAGGATGTCTGGCTCTAGGTGAGTGATCACACCATCGTGATTATCTGGGTCATAAAGACCTTTTTTTGTATAATTCTTCTGTGTACTCTTGCCACCTCTTAATATCTTCTGCTTCTGTTAGGTCTGTACCATTTCTGTCCTTTATTGAGCCCATCTTTGCATGAAATGTTCCTTTGGTATCTCTAATTTTCTTGAAGAGATCTTTAGTCTTTCCCATTCTATTATTTTCCTCTATTTCTTTGCACTGATCACTGAGGAAGGCTTTCTTATCTCACCTTGCTTTTCTTTGAAACTCTGCATTCAGATGGGAATATCTTTCCTCTTCTCCTTTGCTTTTTACTTCTCTTCTTTTCACAGCTATTTGTAAGGCCTCCTCAGACAGCCATTTTGCTTTTTTTGCATTTCCTTTTCTTGGGGATGGTCTTGGTCCCTGTCTCTTATACAATGTCATCAGAGAAGATCAAGACTGTAGCCACAGTGTGATAGCACCACACACACAACTACAATAAATGATAGAAAAGGGTGCAGAGTACCAAGTGTCCGCTGGGTGCTGAACAACTGATGGGTTTTGTACTAAATTCAACTGGAGCTCTCATACACTGCTGATGGAACTATAAATTGGTTCAACTACTGTAGACATCTGTTTGGCAGTACCTTTTAAATCTGTGGCTAAGCTATTCCATTCCTAGGTGTGAAGCCAACCAAAAATGCATAAATAAGTTCAAAAGACATGTTGAAGAATGTTCATAGAAGTACTATTTGTAATAGCTTCAAACCAATGCCCATAAAAATAGGGTGGACAACCAAATTGTGGTATATTAGTAAAAAAAATTCTATTCAGCAAAAAAAATGTATAAATGTCAATTATACAGGATAAGGATGAATCTTGCAAACATAACATGGGATAAAAGAAGCCAGACACAAAAGAGTTCATAATGTATGATTCTATTTATATGAATTCAAAAACAGGCAAAGTTTTTGTATGGTTTTAGTGTTGGGATAGTAGTTATTCCGGTGGAGGCAGTGGTGGGAAAGGAGAACAGAAGAAGCACCTTTTCTTGCCCTCAGTGCGGTATTGAGTTTGTGAAACTGTATTGAGCCATATGTTTTTCTGCAAATAAAATGTTCTTCAATAAAATTATTCTCCAAAATACTACTGCCAAAAAAAAAAACCCAAACAGAACAAAAATAATATTTTCCCAAGCATAATTAACAGCCAATCAGTAAATGTGTTAGAAGAAAATATCCCATTCAAAACAAGCATAAATAGAACAATGCACTTAGTAACAAGCTTACAAGAAATTTTATAGACAACTTTGGAAAAATTAAGAATTTTTTAGTAAATAAAGATACGTACTGTGTTCATAGATTAGAAAACTCCCTGTAATTCAGTCGCTCAGCCATGCCTGCAAAAACTTAGTTGCAGGGTGAAAACTTCCTCTGTTGTATCTGGTGTTCCCCTCATCATGGATACTTTTGAGATCAATAAGAGATTTGTGCTAGCTCTGAGACTCAGAGCAGTTCAGATTGTTGAGGAATCTCACGTTCAGTGGAGAGTTGGAAGAAGAGAAAGATATACGTCAGTATTATCTGGCATTCTACTTGATAAAAAAATAAAGGGCTATTAAAACTCTGACTAGTGTCTGTGTTCTGGGATTGTGCAATTTCCGTCTTATTGCATCTATAAAAAGCAATCAGTGTCTGTAGTCCAGAAAGGAGAAGTAATAGCTCTAATTCTGGCATCTGCCAAAAATAATACAAGCCCCATACTCTGCTCTTATGACCAACCTAGATAGCATACTAAAAAGCAGAGACATTACTTTGCCAACAAAGGTCCATCTAGTCAAGGCTATGGTTTTTCCAGTAGTCATGTATGGATGTGAGATTTGGACTGTGAAGAAAGCTGAGCACTAAAGAATTGATGCTTTTGAACTGTGATGTTGGAGAAGACTCTTGAGAGTCCCTTGGACTGCAAGGAGATCCAACCAGTCCATTCCAAAGAATATCAGTCCTGGGTGTTCATTGGAAGGACTGATGATAAAGCTGAAACTCCAGTACTTTGGCCACCTCATGCGAAGAGTTGACTCATTAGAAAAGACTCTGATGCTGGGAGGGATTGGGGGCAGGAGAAGAAGGGGACGACAGAGGATGAGATGGCTGGATGGCATCACCAACTCGATGGACATGAATTTGAGAAAACTCCGGGAGTTGGTGATGGACAGGGAGGCCTGGCGTGCTGCAATTCATGGGGTTGCAAAGAGTCGGACACGACTGAGCGACTGAACTGAACTGAACTGATACTCTGCTGTGTATCAAGGCACACTATGAAACAGTATGGAATAGACAAACCTGCCACTGGGATAAAATAGAGTTAAAAGGTAGATTCACTTAATGGCACCCAAACCTATGCTAGAAGATCTGTTTACTTATTAATTTATAATCAGCACTCATGACTAAGGTACCTTATTATGTGTCATGCACACTGTTTCTGTACTCACTGAATGAGTGAGTATATATCTCATATCTCTGAATGCTAGGTTGAGAACAACAGATGGAAAAATATACCCAATACTACACTCTATCATATGCAGCTCAGTTGATATTAACTGAAATGTTTATTCTTGTCCTCAACACGAAGGACAAGAATATTCTTGTCCAATTCTGTATTCCAATTTTTCAAATTCTGTATTCCAATTTTTTATTGGATTATGTTACTTAAAAATGGAGAACAGCCAGCACAGTGGAAAGAACAAATAATGCCGTGACAGAGAGTGCAGGCAGTGAGATGAACAAGTGCACATAAACCCTGTGATGCTGAGGGTGGGCGTGGGGGCCAAAGCAAGTTCCCACTGGCCCCGCCATGCAGAGGCCAGCCCGGGGAGCTGAAACTAGTGCATACAGAGGGTGGGCCTCGGGCACTGAGTCAAGTGCACATAGCTCTGCGACCCAGAGGGTGAGCTTACAGGGCTGAGGGAAGCCCACACAAGTCCCCGCGATGCAAAGGGTCTACACAAACGCCTACCTAGCAAGCTTCTGCCAGCAGCGCAGGGCGGGATAGGGGACAGAAGCACCAGCAATGATCCCAGGGACAAGGAGGGGACTGGCGGCACTGCAGTTATGCTGAGAGAGCCACTCTGAAGCAGCTGCGGAAATAGATGTGCCTACCGCGAAAGCTGGAACCACTGCCCAAAGGCATGCTGAACCCATACACACTCCAAAACCTGCTACTGGACACTGCGGTGCCTTTCAGAGAGAGGAGATCCAATTCCATCGACCAGAACACAGGCACAAGCTCTAGCAACCAGGAAAACATCACAGGCCACTAACCCAACCGCTCATTCACAGGATCAGACTCCACAACCAAGAACTACGACTTTGAAAACCCTTTAAAAAGTATTCTTCCTTTTGCATTTTTCTTTTTTTTTTTTCTTTTATAAATCACACTGTTTATTCCCCCCAACATATATCCACCTTCACACTAGCATTTAGCAGTGCTATGGAGTTCTCCTCTTTGTTTTCCATTGATATATTTATATAAAAAGAGGTCATTTTAAGATTCTTTCTTCTTTTAAATCACACTGCTTATTCCCCAACATATTTCCACCATTACATTAGCTTTTTCCAGTGCTGTGGAATTTTCCTTGTTAAAAAGAAATTCATTTTAAGATTTTTTTTTCCCTTGTAAATCACACGGTTTATTCCCCCTACATATTTCTACCTCCATATTAGCCTTTTGTGGTGCTGTGGAGTTTTCCTCTTTGTGTTTCTTGTCCAAAAAAAAAAAAAAATTCATTTTAGGTTTTTTTCTCTTTCTCACTTTTTTTTTCTTTTTTCTTGAAGAGTTTTTTTTTTGTTTTGTTTTGGATACATTCAACTGCTTTTCCTACTGTTCTTTACCAGCTGTAGCTGTTCCTGAATATATATAAATCTTTTCCACACATATCTATTCATCTTTGCTTTTCTATTTTCTCTTTTTTCTCTCTCTCTTTTTATTTTTTTAATGCTCTTCTCCTTTCCTCTTTTTCCTCCCTTCTCCTCTTTCTTGTCTCTCTCTTTTTTTATTCTCCCCCTTTCCTTCACTCTTTCTTCCTTCACCAAGTAAGTTAAATTGTTGAGGTCTCTATGCTATATTCCCCAGTTGGCCTTCTGCTCATGCTCAGATTTCCAGATTGAATGTTAGGTAACTCTGCTTTCAGTTGGTTGAGATCACCTCTGGTTTCCTTTGCTGGCCAAGTCAATCTCCTGTACTCTTTTCTTTAGAACACTTTGGTTGTAACTGTATGTGTGGAAGTGTGTGTGTGTATGTCCCAGTATTTCTGTAATTATCTACTTGACCTCCTTCCATTAGAACACAGGTGCAAGTTACCCCCAACAAGAAATCAGCACAAATCATCCAACCAACATTTCCCTCCAAGGGCACAAATCAAAAGGAAGAAGCAATACAACCTTAAAGCCTGGGAAAAGGAGAGCTCAAGTGGAGCAGGTTAAAAAAAATTTTAAAAGATGATGAAAAGACAGAAAAATACAATACAAATGAAAGGCAAGGTAGCAACTCACAAGACCAAATAAACGAAGAGGAAATACGTAATCTCCCTGAAAGAGAATTTAGAACAATGTAGTAAAGATGCTCTGCTGCTGCTGCTGCTGCTAAGTCGCTTCAGTCGTGTCCAACTCTGTGTGACGCCATAGACGGCAGCCCACCGGGCTCCCCGTCCCTGGGATTCTCCAGGCAAGAACACTGGAGTGGGTTGCCATTTCCTTCTCCAATGCATGAAAGTGAAAAGTGAAAGTGAAGTCGCTAAGTCGCGTCCGACCCTCAGCAACCCCATGGACTGCAGCCTACCAGGCTTCTCCATCCATGGAGTTTTCCAGGCAAGAGTACTGGAGTCGGTTGCTATTGCCTTCTCTGAAAGATGCTCTGAAGACTTGCAAATAGAATGAAGAAAATGCAAGAAGCATTTAACAGTTAATACAATCATCAAGAAGAAATAAATACAAGAAGAAATAAAGAATGGAAGAAATAAAGAATAAGCAAACAGAGATGAATAACACAATTACTGCAATTAAAAACACACTTGGAGGAACCAATAGCAGAATAACTGAGGTAGAGGAATGGATAAGTGAGCTGGAGGATAGAATGGTGGAAATAACTGCTGAAGAGCTCAATAAAGGGAAAGGAATGAAAAAAATTGAGGAAAGCCTCAGAGACATTTGCTGCTGCTGCTGCTGCTGCTAAGTCACTTCAGTCGTGTCCAACTCTGTGCAACCCCATAGATGGCAGCCGGACAGGCTCCTCTGTCCCTGGGATTCTCCAGGCAAGAACACTGGAGTGGGTTGCCATTTCCTTCTCCAATGCATGAAAGTGAAAAGTGAAGGTGAAGTCGCTCAGTCGTGTCCGACTCTTCATGACCCCATGGACTGTAGCCTACCAGGCTCCTCCATCCATGGGATTTTCCAGGCAAGAGTACTGGAGTGGGTTGCTATTGCCTTCTCCGCAGAGACCTTTGGGACAGTATTAAATGCACCAATATTCAAGTTACAGGGGTCCCAAAGGAAGAAGAAAAAAAGAAAGGCACTGAGAAAATTTTTGAAGAGATTATAGCTGAAAACTTGCCCAACATGGAAAAGGAAACAGTCAATCAAGTCCAAGAAGCACAGAGAGTCCCCTACAGGTTAAACCCGAGGAGAAACATATTGAGACACGTATTAATCAAGCTAACAGAGACTAAGCACAAAGAAAGAATATTAAAAACAGCAAGGGAAAAGCAACAAGTAACATACAAGGGAAAACCCATATGATTAACAGCAGATCTTTCAGCAGAAACTCTACAGGCCAGAAGGGAATGGCAGGATATATTATTTAAAGTACTGAAACAGAAAAACATACAGGCACAATTACTATACCTGGCAAAGATCTCATTCAAAATTAATGGAGAAATCAAAAACTTTACGGACAAGCAGAAATTAAAGAGAATTCAGCACCACCAAACCAGCCTTGCAACAAGTACTAAAGGGACTTACGTAGCCAGTAAACACAAGAGAAAGGAAAGACCTACAGAAACAAACCCAAAACAATCAAGAAAATGCCAAGAGGAACATATGTATCAATAATTACCTTAAATGTAAATGGATCAAAGGCACTAATCAAAAGATACAGAATGGATACAAAAACAAGACCCATATATATGCTGCCTACAGGAGGCCCACTTTGGACCTAGAGACACATACAGATTGAAAGTAAAAGGATGGAAAAAGATATTCTATGAGAATGGAAACCAAAAGAAAGCTGGAGTGGAGATCCTTATTTCAGACAAAATAGACTTTAAAATAAAGAATATCATAAGAGACGAAGAAGAAAACTGCATAATGATCAGCGGATCAATCCAAGATGAAGACGTAACAGTTGTGAGTGTCTATGCACACAACACAGGAGCACCTCAATACACAAGGCAAACACGAAAGGCATAAGAGGAGAGATCAACAGCAACACAATGATGGCAGGGGACTTTAACACCCCCCTGTCATCAATGGACAGATCATCAAAACATACTCAATAAGGAAACACAAACCTTAAATGAAACATTAGACCAAATTGACCTAATTGATATCTTCAGGACTTTCCATCCAAATGCAGAAGAATACACTTTCTTCTCAAGTGCACATGGAATATTCTCCAGGATAGACCACATCTTCAGTCACAAGTCAAGCCTCAGTAAATTTAAGAAAATTGAAATTGTATCAAGTATCTTCTCTGACTACAATGCTATGAGACTAGATATCAACTACAGGGAAAAAACAGCAAAAAACACAAACTCGTGGAGATTAAGCAATACGTTACTAAATAACAAAGAGGTTACTGAAGAAATTTAAAAAAAAAATCAAAAGATTCCTAGAAGCAAATGACAATGAAAACAAGATGACCCAAAACCTATGGGACTCAGCAAAAGCAGTTCTAAGAGGGAGGTTTATAGCCATACAATCATAGCTCAAGAAGTAAGAAAAGCATTGAATAGACAGCCTAACTCTACATCTAAAGTAGCTGGAAAAAGAACAAAAACCCCCAAAGTCAGCAGAAGGAAGGAGATCATAAAAATCAGAGCAGAAATAAATGAAAAAGAAATGAAGAAAACAATAACAAAGATTAATAAAACTAAAAGCTGGTTCTTTGAGAAGATTAACAAAATTGACAAACCACTATTCAGACTCATCAAGAAAAAAAGGGAGAAAAATCAAATAAATAAAATTAGACATGAAAAAGGAGAGGTTACAACAGAAAACACAGAAATACAAAGAATCATAAGAGAATATTATGAGCAACTATATGCTAATAAAATGGACAACATAGAGGAAATGGACAGATACTTAGAAAAGATCAGCCTCCCAAACTTAACCAGGAAGAAATAGAAATCATGAACAACCCAATTACAAACACTGAAATTGAAACAGTGATCAAAAATCTCCCCTGCTGTGACAAAGACCCCAAGTACTGCAACTAAGACCCAGTGCAGCCAAATAAAAATAAAATCTTAAGATAACTTATTTGCACGATATATATCTGAGACATTGATCAATAAAACTTACTGCAATAATGAAAAGGGAAAAAAAAAAAAACTCCCCAAACAAAAGCCCGGGGACAGATGGCTTCTCAGAGGAATTCTATCAAGCATTCAGAAAAGAGCTAATGCTTATTTTTCTGAAACTCTTCCAGAAAATTGCAGAGGAAGGAACACTTCCAAACTCATTCTGTGAGGCCAAAATCACCCTGATACCAAAACCAGGAAAAGACAACATGAAAAAAGAAAATTACAGGCCAATATCATTGATGAACATAGATGCAAAAATCCTCAACAAAATTCTAGCAAACAGAAGCCAACAACACATTAAGAAGCTCATACACCATGAACAAGTTGGGTTTATTCCAGGGATGCAAGGATTCTTCAATATATGCAAATCAATCAACATGATACACCATATCAACAAACTGAAAGATAAAAACCATATGATCATCTCAACAGATGCAGAAAAAGCTTTGACAAAATCCAACATCCATTTATGATAAAAACTCTTTAAGAAATGGGCATAGAAGGAACCTAACTCAACATAGTAAATGCCATATATGAAAAGCCCACAGCAAACATTATTCTCAATGGTGAAAAACTAAAAGCTTTCCCTCTAAGATCAGGAACAAGACAAGGGTGTCCACTCTCACCACTATTATTCAACATAGTTTTTGGAAATTATGGCTACAGCAATTAGAAAAAAAAAAAAGAAATAAAAGGAATCCAGATCAGAAATGAAGAAATAAAGCTCTCACTGTTTGCAGATGACATGATACTGTGCATACAAAACCCTAAAGATAGTATCAGAAAATTACTAGAGCCAATCAGCAAATTCAGCAAAGTTGCGGGATACAAGGTCAATACACAGAAATCACTTGCACTTCTATATACTAACAGTGAAAAATCAGAAAGAGAAATTAAAGAATAAATCCCATTCATGGTTGAAACAAAAAGAGTAAAATATCTAGGTATAAACCTAACTAAGGAAACAAAAGACCTGTATATGGAAAACTATAAGACACTGATGAAAGAAATCAAAGACAACATAAACAGATGGAGAGATATTCCACGTTCCTGGGTGGGAAGAATCAATATTGTGAAAATGACTATACTACCAAATGCAATCTACAGAATTTATGCTATCCATATGGGAAAGACTGAGGGCAGGAGGAGTAGGGGACGATGGAGGATTAGATGGTTGCATGGCATTGCCAACACAATGGACATGGGTTTGGGTGGACTCTGGGAGTTGGTGATGGACAGGGAGGCCTGGCATGCTGTGGTTCATGGGGTTGCAAAGAGTCAGACACGACTGAGCGACTGAACTGAACTGAACTATCAAATACCAATGGCTTTTTTCACAGAATTAGAACAAAAAAAAAATCACAATTCATATGGAAACACAAAAGACCCCAAATAGCCAAAGCAGTCTTGAGAAAGACTATACTACAAAGCTACAGTCATCAAGACATTATGGTACTGGCACAAAAACAGAAATATAGACCAATGAAACAAGGTAGAGAACCCAGAGATAAACCCATGCATCTATGCCTTATTTTTGACAAAGGAGGCAAGAATGTACAATGGGGCAAAGACAGCCTCTTCAATAAGTGGTGTTGGGAAAACTACAGCTATGTGCAAAAGAATGTAATTAGATCACTACCTAATGCCATACACAAAGATAAACTCAAAATGGATTAAAGGCCTAAATGTAAGACCACTAATGTAAATGCAAAACTATTAAACTCTTAGAGGAGAGCATGGGCAGAACACTCGATGACATAAATCTAAGCAAGATATTCTATGACCCACCTCCTAGAGTAATGGAAATAAAAACAAAATAAACAAGTGGGACCTAATTAAACTTAAAAGCTTTTGCACAGCAAAGGAAACTACTAACAAGGTGAAAAGACAACCCTCAGAATGGGAGAAAATAATAGCAAGGGAAACAACTGATAACGAATTAATTTTCAAAATGTACAAGGAGCTTAGACAACTCAATATCAAAAAAGCAAACAACCCAGTCAAAAAGTGGGAAAGGGACCTGAAGAGACATTTCTCCAAAGAAGACGTACAGATGGCTAACAAGTACATGAAAAGATGGTCAACATCACTCATTATTAGAGAAATGCAAATCAAAACTACAATGAGATACCACCTCACACCAGTCAGAAGGGCCATCATCAAAAAGTCTACAAACAATAAATGCTGGAGAGGGTGTGGAGAAAAGGGAACACTCTTGCATTGCTGGTGGGAATGTAAACTGATCCAGCTACCATGGAAGATGGTATGGAGACTCCTTAAAAAGCTAGGAATAAAACCACCATATGACCCAGAAATCCCACTTCTAGGCATATGCCCCAAGGAAATCAAAACTGAAAAAGACACATGTACCCCCAATGTTCACGGCAGCTGTATTTTTAATAGCTAGAACGTGGAAGCAACCTAGATGTCCATCGACAGATGAATGGATAAAGAAGCTGTGGTACATATGTACAATGGAATACTACTCAGCCATAAAAAGGAATGCATTTCATTCTGTTCTAATGAGTTGGATGAAACTAGGGTCCATTATACAGAGTGAAGTTAAGTCAGAGAGAAAAATATAAATATCATATACTGACACATATTTATGGAATCTGAAGAGATGGCACTGATGAATTTATTTTCAGGGCAGCAATGGAGAAACAGACATACAGAACAGACCTCTGGACAAGGGGGGAGGAGAGGAGGGGGGAGGGGAGATGTACGGAGAGAGTAACACAGAAATTTGCAATACCATGTGTAAGACAGATAGCCAATGGGAATTTGCTGTATGACTCAGGGAACTCAAACAGGGGCTCTGCGACAGGGTGAAGGGTGGCGGGTGGGGAGGGAGCTGAGAGGGAGGTCTGGGAGGCAGGGGACACGCGTATACCTATGGCTGATTCTTGGTGATGTATGACAGAAAGCAACAAAATTCTGTAAAGCAATTATCCTTCAATTAAAAAATGTTTTTAAATTTAAAAAATGAAGGACAAAAAATAAATTAATATCACTTATGATTTCTAAGAAAGAGAATAGAAATCAATCAAAACTGTCTTGTTTTGGTAGTGGTAGAAACTGAAATAAGCAAACGCTAGTGGATTGAGTATTAAAGAGCTGTGGGTCTGTAGGGGGATAAAACACCAGCTTCAGCCCAGATCTGATTTTGCTACTGACCTCTTCAGCTGGGATTGCACTCATTCAGCTGGCATTACACTGGCAATTAGAGAGGAGCCTGTGCTGGTCTCATGGCTGGATCTTCCTCCCAGTGCCTATTTGGATTCCAAACTCTGCAAGGAATCATTAGAAACATGAATTCACAAAATTCATTGAGTCTAATACACATAGGGCACTGGAATATGTTTGAGGAAAGGTTTCTGCCTATGAAAGTATATATAATCTAATGAGAATGGCGAAAAACAAGCAAAAAATTTCAGTTCAGAAGTTCCTTTTCCATCAGTTTAAGTCATAGATATCCTCTGGACAGAGAAAGCCAGATCATTTTGGTCTTGATTTTCAGGGACCCATATCTAGGAGGAAATCTGTAATTTCTCTCTAAGTAGCTCTGAGACATTATAAATTGTCATTTTCCCCCTCCTTCATTTATGCAATTTCATTTTACTGTTGGTCTTAAAATAAGTATAAAATACAGTTAACACACATTAAGAAGTTCCTGCTTGTGGCTGGAGAGGACGGCATACTTCACATACAATAATGGGGAAGGTCCATCACTTAGCTCAAACTAGAAAAGGTAGCATCATGGCTCAGGGAAAAAGACGAGGTCCTTTTCTCTGAGAACAAAGCTAGTGAGAAACAGGATGCGAGGCTAAGTCATGTCAGGGGTCATGTGGAGCTGGATTTCTTCTGAGAAATTTTGAATGTTTTGCAAACATAAATTAATCTTTATTTATCCTTGTGCCTTTTAAAATTTGGAATCTTAACAAATTTTCCCACTGAATAACATTTGATATTACAGGAAAATAGTAGAAAAAAGCACTGTCAGTTTCCCTGCTTGTTCTGTGACGGGGCAGAGTAGTCCTCAAGCTTAATTCTTTCATAAAGATAATCCGTGTTTGTCAGAAACAGAGACAAAAGGAGCCTCTTCTTGCTTTTCTGTTGCCAGTTATGTCCATATTTTATGATTTGATTTACATTTTATGTCTTGAGTTTTTCCTTAACAAATTTACACATGACTTGGAGATGATAAAAGTTTTCTCATATTAGAATAAAGATAAGGCTCCAGAGGAAGAAAAGGTATTTGAATGTTTTATTCCCATAACATTTTTATCTTTGAATCTAATCTAATGCCAAGTGGGATTTCCAACAATGCGAAACAAGGCAAGCACTGCTGAGAGTCCTAAAGAGCCCCAGGTTGTCAAAAAGGGGAAATTCCTTTCTTTTCCTCAGAGGATCAATCATCTTGAAATGCCTGCTTCTAGTACTGGTAGCTGTGAAATAATGACTCACCTGAAATAGTGCTTCTTAATGCAAGGGTATGTTTACTTTCTCCTTGAAACCAGAGTTACCCAACTGTAAATCATATCAAAGAGAGATCAAGGCAGTAGCTAAATATTCAGATTATAAAATTCTTCAAAAGTCTGCATCATGTAATAATTTTATGCCTGTGAATATTTTGCTGGTTTTAGATCATCTCTACTTCCTTTTCTTCATTTGCTTGTTTCAGTGAATTTATGTTTTAAAGGATAGTAACTAAAGAAATAATTCTATCCAAAAACCACATGTGCAATTATTTCCTCATATTAGCATTTATTTTTCATTTAATTTTACTTGTCATTAAATTTTAATTTAAAATAACTCAATACATATTATTAGAAAATACAGAGAAATAGAAAGATAAACATAATATCAAAAGTGATCAACTAAAGATCTTTATAGTGGACATTTTCCATGATCTGTTCAGATACTTTTCTGCTGTGTGAGTATGCATGTATGAGGTATTTTAATGGGATCCTTCTATGCCCATCTACATTTTTTCAGCTGACCTTTTTCTTTTTTAAAATTGCTGTAATGTGATCATCTTCCCATGTGAATATGTATATTTTTACATTAGTTTTAGTGATTCCATTTCATCCTTCAGAGTCCTTGGATTCATTTTCATTCAATTAGTATTTTATTTCTCATATAATTTCTTCTTTGACCCATTGGTGATTCAAGAATGTGTTGTTTAATTTCCACATAATTGTGAGTTACAGTTTTTCTTCTGTTATTGATTTGTAGTTTCATTCCATGCGGTCTGAAGAATCGTATAATTTCATTCGTTTAAAATGTGCTGAGACCCATGTTGTGGCCTAATACATGGTCTACCCTGGAAAATATTCCCAGTGCATTTGACAATAGTATGTGTTCTATCGTTGTTGGGCGGAATGTTCTGTGCATGTGTCTCAGGTCTAGTTTGCAGCATCACTCCAGTCCTCTCTCTTCTTACTGATCTGCTGTCTAACAGTTTAATCCATTACTCAAAGTAGGGTATAATGGTCTCCAGCTATTTATGGAACTTCTTATTTCTCCCTTCAAGCCTGTCAAGTTCTGCTTCATCTTGGGGCTCTGTTTTCAGGTGTGCACATGTTTACAATGTTTATGTCTTCTTGGTGCATTGACCCTTTTGCCAACACACAACGTCCTTCTTTGTTTCTTATAATAATTTTGACCTAAAATCTATTTTACCTAATACTTATATAGTACTCCAGCTCTCATTTGGTTACTATTTGCATGGACTATATTTTTTCCATGCTTTTACTTTCAACCTGTTTGTGCCTTTGAATCTGAAGTGAGTGAGTCCCTTATAGACACTATAGTATAGTTGTATAGTTGAATCATTTTTTTAAAAATTCCTTCTGCCAATGTCTTTTAATTGGAAAACTGAATCTATTTGCATAAAAAGGAATAGATTCTTTGGGAATAAAGTCCTCTTTGTTTTCACCAGCACCAGGAATCCATACCAGAGATGTAGGCTGTTGCCCTTAAGACTGTCATTATACTAGAGGGGGTTGGGTGGGATGATGTTAAGTTAAAACACCACAAAGGTCTCCTATTGGGTTTCAGAGGGTTTCTTCATTGAGCATTTATCTGACTTCTGTAAATCTTTGATTATCTTCCATATCACATTTATGGATATTTATTATGCCTTAAATTTGGGGCTATTATAAATAACACTATTATAGCCAGAATTTATAGACATTATTTCCTCAGGATAATTCCTATAGAAGGAATGATACATGTTAGGAATAAAAGGTTATGGGTTTAGAATTTTACTAGGTAGGTGGCAATTAACATCAGTAGAGAGGAAAAAACATCCCGGATCCCTCATATGAGTATGGTGGTGGTGGTTTAGTTGCTAAGTTGTGTCAGACTCTCGCCACCCCATGGACAGTAGATTCTCTGTCCATGGATTCTCCAGGCAAGAATACTGGAGTGGGTTGCCATTTCCTTCTCCAGGGAATCTTCCCTACCCAGGGACTGAACCCCTGTCTCCTGCATTGGCAGGCAGATTCTTTACTGCTGAGCCACCAGGGAAGACCAGGATGCAGTGTAATACTGCTTTAATTCCAAAATGCTGGGGACAAAGGTATTTCAAAACCAATTTTTAAATTCCAGAGAGGAGTTTAGTTTTTATATTCCAGGAGGAGTCTAGGCTTTTTTTAAAATGGGGTTAAAGAACTAATCTTTTCCATTAATTTCTATTTTTCTTTCTGAGCACTCTGTATGAAAATGAACAGTTATGTCTTCCAAGAGAAGAAAGACTTCATTTACCAAAAAGTCAACACTATTTATTCCTTTTTTATTCCTCCATTTATTATCTGTGAATTGCCCTATATACATCGGGTGCTGGGCTGCAAGGTGATGGAAAAAGTGTGTGCTGTTTTCAAAGAATGAATGTCGTATCAGAATTTTAGGGGCAGTATGCTGTTTCTGTCAGCATCCATGGAAATATCCAGAGCTAAGTCTAACCTCATAAACTGTTACCCACCAATTCAATAAAAATAAACACACACAAATCTTGAATTCATTCAGCTTGTGCCCTGCATAACCATTATACTTGCTTTAATTTTTGCATTTTATCCAGTTACTTGGAAAAAGTTTTACTTCAGCTTCAGTCTGAACTGTGGAAGTAGACTGGCTTAGATGTGCTGATTGAGAGTGAAATCATCTTATGTGTAAAAATGTCTCTTCTATTGGATCAGATGTTCCAGCAAATAATTACTCAGTGAAATATGTACCTATGACAATTTTTATGGATAACAATTAAGAAGGGTTTACCGTGTCTTCCTTTTATTCTCCAATTTCTGGCAGGGGTACCAAGATTTTCAAGGAGGGTTTGTAGAATAACAACTCAATCAGAAAAAGGAAGTACTTCAAGTCCTCCTGGGAAAGCGTATTCTTTCTGATCCAGGAAATTTCAAACTTTGGCTCTTTGCGTTTTTACCAAAACATTACAGAGATTTTTGGAATCAAGTTGCTAAAACCTTGGGTGGTTCATTCATCTTCAATGGTAACATTAAGATGTACTGACTGGACTAGCCAGAAGCAGTGGAAAGAAGTTGCCCACAATTCTGTTCAGCATTTTTGCAATGAACAAAATGTCAAGTTAGAAAAATTGTCAGTTATGAACTTGCAGCATGCTTTTCCTCCACAAATAAAGCCAGTGTGACATTTTATACAAGTTGCATTTCAAAAATAAGGAAATGGTATCTTTTATTTGTAACTAGGTTCTGGAATTAATTTGCCTTTTTTTTTTTTTTTACTTGCATCAATATATTCATCCTCTAATGGTATATGTTGCACCCCATGTGGAAAACTCATGCACAAAGGAGTGTTTGTTGCAAGAGCAGTGTGAACAGAGTATTAATAAAATTTTGATGCCAGATAAAGTACTTTGTTTTAGTAGAGAGCATAATAATGAAGAGACTTACAGAGAACCTGGCTTGTTGGTATTTGGATTTCCTGCATGGAACAGTAGTAAAGTTGGCTCAACCATTTCAAACAGCTAAGTAGAGTGTGAATATTTCTTATTATCCACAACCCCCCTTAAATGGGATAGCTTATAAGAATTTCTTAAAATTTTGATAATTTTATCATGTATACTTGGTCCAGTTCAGTTGTTTATATCTTGATTTTTTTTACATTTTAAAAATAATCTGTTTATTATAAATATAATTTAATAAAGGATAACTATGTTCTCACATATACTCTTCCATTCTATCCGCTACAGTGTGTCATTTAATTTATTACATATGAATGAAATCTAGCCTTATGCATATAAAAAACATAAAAGGAGTAGTATTTTCATAATTCTCCCAGGTAGTGGTATATATTCATTTTTGATCCTACATTAAAGTTTGGTAAGTATTAGTACCTTAAAGATTAGTTGTAGTTATTAAATGGATAATTGAGAGTCCCTTAGACTGCAAGGAGATCCAACCAGTCCATTCTGAAGGAGATCAGCCCGGGGATTTCTTTGGAAGGAATGATGCTAAAGCTGAAACTCCAGTACTTTGGCCACCTCATGTGAAGAGTTGACTCACTGGAAAAGACTCTGATGCTGGGAGGGATTGTGGGCAGGAGGAGAAGGGGATGACAGAGGATGAGATGGCTGGATGGCATCACTGACTCGATGGACGTGAGTCTGAGTGAACTCTGGGAGTTGGTGATGGACAGGGAGGCCTGGCGTGCTGCGATTCATGGGGTTGCAAAGAGTCGGACACGACTGAGCGACTGATCTGATCTGATCTGATGGCCCACCTGTATCACGGTTTGAGAACCAATAAGCTACACAAGAACACAGCAAATATGTAGATTGATTGACACTATCAACCACCATTTTGTAATTAAAAATTTTGGAATACCATATTGAACAACTGTATAATTCACAATCTTTTCAAAGGAGCATGTTATATTTATGATGAATTGACCATATTCTGTGATTGATGAATTAACCAAATAGCTGTGAAAAGAGGGGAAGCAAAAAGCAAAGGAGAAAAGGAAAGAATGCAGAGTTCCAAAGAATAGCAAGGAGAGATAAGAAAGCCTTCCTCAGCAATCAATGCAAAGAAATAGAGGAAAACAATAGAATGGGAAAGACTAGAGATACCAAGGGAACATTTCATGCAAAGATGGGCTCAATAAAGGACAGAAATGGTATGGACCTAACAGAAGCAGAAGATATTAAGAAGAGGTGACAAGAATACACAAAAGAACTGTACAAAAAAAGATCTTCACAACCCAGATAATCACGATGGTGTGATCACTCACCTAGAGCCAGACATCCTGGAATGTGAAGTCAAGTGGGCCTTAGGAAACCTCACTATGAACAAAGCTAGTGGAGGTGATGGAATTCCAGTTGAGCTATTTCAAATCCTGAAAGATGATGCTGTGAAAGTGCTGCACTCAATATGTCAGCAAATTTGGAAAACTCAGCAGTGGCCACAGGACTGGAAAATGTCAGTTTTCATTCCAATCCCAAAGAAAGGCAATGCCAAAGAATGCTCAATCTACTGCACAACTGCACTCATCTCACATGCTAGTAAAGTAATACTTAAAATTCTCCAAGCCAGACTTCAGCAGTACGTGAACCATCAACTTCCAGATGTTCAGGCTGGTTTTGGAAAGGGTAGAGGAACCAGAGATCAAATTGCCAACATCCACTGGATCATCGAAAAAGCAAGAGAATTCCAGAAAAACATCTATTTCTGCTTTATTGACTATGCCAAAGCCTTTGACTGTGTGGATCACAATAAACTGTGGAGAATTCTGAAAGAGATGGAATACCAGACTACCCTGCCTGCCTCTTGAGAGGCCTGTATGCAGGTCAGGAAGCAACAGTTAGAACTGGACATGGAACAACAGACTGGTTCCAAATAGGAAAAGGAGTACGTCAAGGCTGTATATTGTCACCCTGTTTATTTAACTTATATGCAGATTACATCATGAGAAACACTGGGCTGGAGGAAGCACAAGCTGGAATCAAGATTGCCGGGAGAAATATCAATAACCTCAAATATGCAGATGACACCACCCTTATGGCAGAAAGTGAAGAAAAACTAAAGAGCCTCTTGATGAAAGTGAAAGAGGAGAGTGAAAATTTGGCTTAAAGCTCAACATTGAGAACATGAAGATCATGGCATCTGGTCTCATCACTTCATGGGAAATAGATGGGGAAACAGTGGCTGACTTTATTTTTCTGGGCTCCAAAATCACTGCAGATGGTGACTGCAGCCATGAAATTAAAAGATGCTTACTCCTTGGAAGGAAAGTTATGACCAACCTAGACAGCATATTAAAAAGTAGAGGCATTACTTTGCCAACAAAGGTCCGTCTAGTCAAGGCTATGGTTTTTCCAGTGGTCATGTATCGATGTGAGAGTTGGACTATAAAGAAAGCTGAGTGCCAAAGAATTGATGCTTTTGAACTGTGGTGTTGGAGAAGACTTTTGAGAGTCCCTTGGACTGCAAGGAGATCCAACCAGTCCATCCTAAAAGAGATCAGTCCTGGGTGATCACTGGAAGGACTGATGTTGAAGCTGAAACTCCAATACTTTGGCCACCTGATGCGAAGAGCTGACTCATTTGAAAAGATCCTGATACTGGGAAAGATTGAGGGCAGGAGGAGTAGGGGATGACAGAGGATGAGATGTTTGGATGGCATCACCGACTCAATGGACATGGGTTTGGGTGGACTCTGGGAGTTGGTGATAGACAGGGAGGCCTGGCGTGCTGTGGTTCCCTAACCCTAATCTTAAAAAAAAAAAAAAAAGGACAAATGTATACACCCAATAATACACACAATTTGACACTCCACTGAAATGTAAGTGGTGACACATTTTAAATCTAAATCTGTTTCCTGTGGTACTTGGGTTTCCATGTTAAGCTTCAGCTTTAATGTGTCTATTTTGCATTATGACATCACAGCTGCAGTGTAGGTCCTTGGCAAGGATGATTGAGAATAAAATTTGGTGAAAGGCATAAAATGTGAACTAAAGGAAAATCTGCATTTTTTCTCCCCCTGTAAACTCAGCTTCTGGGACATGTGGGAATATCTTCGTAGGGTCTTCAGTGTCAAGCTGCTTTCTGAGAACTGACTAGTTGTGTGCTGGACAGAATCACGCCCCTGGCCAACATAGACCTAAATGGAGGGATACACAAACAGAATGAGTTAAATAAAATTGCTTTTTTAATGCAGTACTATTACTTTCTCCAGTACTTTGGCCACCTCATGCGAAGAGTTGACTCATTGGAAAAGACTCTGATGATGGGAGGGATTGGGGGCAGGAGGAGAAGGGGACAACAGAGGATGAGATGTCTGGATGGCATCACTGACTCGATGGACGTGAGTCTGAGTGAACTCCGGGAGTTGGTGATGGACAGGGAAGCCTGGCGTGCTGTGATTCATGGGGTCGCAAAGAGTCGGACACGACTGAGCGACTGATGTGATCTGATCTGATTACTTTCTAAGAAGATACTTCAGGTCAAACCCTTTGTGGATCAAAATAGAATAATCATCAGTCAACCAACAATGAATTAATCAAAATGTTGTCAGTTTGAGACCCTGGTGGGTCTAGTTTTATTTGGAAATGATTAATTCATGATCAGACTATTTATTTTGTGTTCAATGAGAGTTTGTTGTCTATTAAATATAAAGTCATGAAATCTTAGTTTCACTATAAATTTTCTTAAACTCCTACTTACCTTCTGCTGACTTATCCTAAATCCCAAATAGTGGAGTTCAAAGCTCTCTTCATAATCTGCTGAACCCCAGAATATTGGAAACTTAATGCGTCATCATTTTAGTCCTCCAAAATTTGATTCCGTGACTTTCTTCCTGCTTTCAATTTAGACAGAGAATTATTTGAGAACCAAGAGAAAGGTTGTTTTGATAGTACTTTAGTCCAACAGGAGGCTCTGTAAATATCCAAAGAAACCTTATTTGTCAAATATTGCCATTTTTTTTTTTTGTAGATCCAAGATATTGAGATAGTCATAATCAGCTCAATTTCCCCATCCTTTGGCATTCAGAGCTCCCAGTGTCTCAAATAAAATGTAATTAAAATGAAAAAATTAAATATAATCTTAAAAGGCAAGAGAAATAATGAATCATCAGTTGGGGTTGGAAAAGCTTAGTTGTTTATCCTGCTGAAACCTCTGTAATTTTTTATTTTCCTTGAATGGTTAGGTGGGAACAATAGTGTTCAAAGACCATTATGAGTCAAGATTCTGGGTTCTATTTTTATTTCCATATTCTCCAAACTAGTTGAATTTCCCCAAGAACCAAATACTGAGATTCTGAGTATATTGTTGAACAAATGTTTATATAGGCTCAAGATTCTTGGATTAAAGGTTCTGTAAAGGAAAAGAATATTATTGCTGTTACTCATGAGAAATAGTTTTAGTGCTGATTTTGGCATTGTCTAGCTGCCTTCATGTTGGCTAGCAAAGAAAAGTCAACACAAATTCATCAAGCACATTCTCTGCACTAAGTATTAACAGTAAGAGTTATTAAGTAAGAGTTATCAGGCTGGGAATTAAAAATACTTCCTTTAGAAATAGATAATTGAGTACAAATGGTCTTCCTCATGAAAATAATACAATTAATTTACCTACCTAAATTCCTGGTTAGGGGGCTGGGCACTCAGTAGACTTGATTGATTTCCCTCCACTTTAATCTGGTTAATTTTATCCTTTAACCAACCCACCTGAAGCAAGCAGAGTAGATTCTTCAAGAAGAGCTTTTATAAAAATTATTATTTCTTTGCTCTGAGATCCATATTTCCTTCCAGGCAAATTTATAGGGGCTGGCCATGTATCAACAAATTACATGTTTTGAAACGATTTCAGAGATGAGCATGTAAGCATGGATTATCAATGATAAAGTTAGGGCTTCTGTCACCCAAATTTTCAGTTTAGGTGATTTCAACTACAGCTTCTTAGGAAAACGCTATTGAAGGAGGTTTAAATAACTTATTATTTCCTGGGAACGCGGTTTCTCAGAGCCTTTTCTCCACTCTGATGGCTCCCCTAGCTCTGCAGTGCCTCTGGTTGTGCTCATCCCCGGGGTGAATGTCAAGATGGTTACAGCAGCTCTGAGCATGACATCTGGACACAACCCTGTCCACAGGACATAAAGGGCGCACATCTTCCTCATGAGTTTTTTAGGAGCAAAGAAGCCTTTCCTGGAAACCCCCGCTCCTCTTAGCAGACCTTTCCCCTTAGACCATTGGTTGAGATTGAGTCATATTCCTTTTCTAAACCACACACTGGCAAGGTGAATGGAATTATTATGATTGGGAATCTAATTGAATAGGGAATTTATATTGAGAGACTGCCACCATGAATTCTTTATCTGAGGAATATGAAGTTCAAATTCCTATGACAGAAATCCCCTTAAGTATTCCTTAATTTATCTGTCCAGAATATACTCTAATTTGAGTACATTAAAATTGTTAATTTTTTAAATAATCAAGATATTAAAAGCATCTAATACAAGAGTTTTTCTTCATAAAGATCTGTCTTTGATGGATTCCACAAGAATGAATCTGAAGGACAGAACCACGAATTTGCGAGGAGTCCACAGCACTAAATGTCTTCACTGTAGGCTCCGGGAATTCACAGCTAACCCTGCTTCTCAAGGGTCTCCCAGGCGGTGCTAGTGGTAAAGAACTCAGCTGCCAATGCAGGAGACAAAGAGACACTGGCTTGATCCCTGGGTCAGGAAGATCCCCTGGAGGAGGGCATGGCAACCCACTCCAGTATTCTTGCCTGGAGAATTCCACGAGCCTGGTGGGCTACAGTCCATGGGGTCGCAAAGAGTTCGACACGACCGAAGCGACTGAGCACACACATATGCATGCCGCTTGTCAGATGCCAAGGGAAAAAGAGAATAGGAAGGGCGGGGAAATTGATCATCCCCATTTCAACTAAGGCCTTTAACCCTTCTAAGTTCGAAACATTTTTATTAGTCAAATTAATTACACTAGAATAATGAAGAGGGACCCAAGGATTGCCCAGCTTTGCTGTTTGCAGTTGTAGTCTCTCATAACCACTAAACTTTTCCTCGTTTGCTTAGATAACAGCAGGGTCCAGGCTGAAGTCTCTCATGTCCCTAATTCTAAGGAAATATAATGTTGGTGTCCTTTAGTTTTGGAGAAGGCAATAGCACCCCACTCCAGTACTCTTGCCTGGAAAATCCCATGGACGGAGGAGCCTGGTAGGCTGCAGTCCATGGGGTCGCTAAGTCGGATACGACTGAGCGACTTCACTTTCACTTTCCACTTTCATCCATTGGAGAAGGAAATGGCAACCCACTCCAGTGTTCTTGCCTGGAGAATCCCAGGGACAGTGGAGCCTGATGGGCTGCCGTCTCTGGGGTCGCACAGAGTCGGACACGACTGAAGCAACTTAGCAGCAGCAGCAGTCCTTTAGTTTCCGCTATCTCCCTTTGCAAATAAAAAGAGAAATTGCTTCAAAGCAGATAACCCAAGAGCAAACAAATCCAACTGAATAGGAATGGGCCTAATCATTCCTGAAATAATCAAGTACAGACTTCCTAAACAATCCCATGACTGAAAGCACTGTCACTTGTAAAGTCCAGAAGAAATGCAATGCGTGGATCTCAAGTACCTTTATCAGTAGGTATGTGGGAGGGGAGCAGAGACAAAGGGAGCATCTTTTATGAAAAGTGAAAGTGAAAGTTAGTTGCTCAGTCATATCTGACTCTTTGCAACCCCATAGCTGGTAGCCTCGAGGCTTCTCTCTCCATTGAATTCTCCAGGCAAGAATACTGGAGTGGGTTGCCATTTACTTTTCCAGGGTATCTTTCTGACCCAGGGATAAAACTCGTGTCTCCTGCATAGAAGGCGAATTCTTTACCATCTGAGCCAGCAGGGATTTCCTGGTAGCCCAACTGGTAAAGAATCTTTTATGGGAAAATAGAAATAGAATAATAGAGAAAACACTGCATTTTCCAACATCCTTCAGTTTATGAAGCATTGCTATTTGATCCTTTGATCTTTACCACAATCTGGGGATGCAGAAAGAAACTATGTTTTGGGTCTTCATTCTACAGATAAAAAATATGAGACTCAGAGAGCCCACAGGTATGATACTGGCAGAACCGGTAGAGAAGTGTCTCTGGGGGACTCTACCTATTTTTTTAAACCATTGACTTGCTCATATTTGTAAGATAGGTTTAAATGCTAGAACTGTTGGACAAACAGTTTCTAAGGAAGTTTTGATGGGTTGGGATTCTCATGTTAACCACTTAATAAATACTTACTGAGTATCTACAAAGTGCCAAGCATTCTTAATTATGTCTCCATATTGAAGTATGTGTATTCATATCTCCTAGATCTTCCCTCTAGTTTGAAAAGCCTCTGGTTGGCTGAGATATTTTCACCTTGAGTTTAAACCTCTTCTTTGGATTTAGAATTAAATGATTATTCTAACCTTTCTATTTCATGCCTTTAGAACAGAAAATAGGTTGACTGAAGAGCTGAGAGCCAGGCATTTGCCCCATCCTACACTTAAGGCCTTCTTGGCAGGATCCCTAGTGGGGCTTTTCACAAAACTACTGGCAGAGTCAGACACAGAAACAGTTTGTTACCCCAAGATCTTTCAAGTTGCTATATCTATTTAGCCATAAACTTGCTAAGTCAGATGAACACTGCTTTTTAAAGTTCCCTTAAATACCGCTACTCTTAATCTTTTAACATGTTAACAGTATGGCTAAACAGATTCACAGATTTGTTCCATTGTTACGAATCCATGCTCATGCCAGGCACTTAAATAACAAAGAAACTTTCAGAAGGGTGATTTAACCCGACTTGGTCCAAGAAAAAAAGATACCCCAGGTGGAAGCTGGAAACAAGCCCTGGCAACTAACAGTAAAATCAATGTTTTTTCCATAGACCATGATGATACTTGTAATTACTGTCACCTAAATCAAAATGATTAAAGTAAAATCATGTCCTTCCAGATGCTTAGCATACACTTCCTCACAGTAAATTAAAGTCACCATCAAGCATCTGAAATGCCTATAATTTGAACCACAGCTGTAAGAAAAGTCACTCAATTGTGAATTTGTTAGGCCATATGTTATTGTACAAGTGTGGGTTTTCTTTCCTAAGGCCCCTATTGCCCCCACTGGGATAATTTTTAAAAGAATGACATTGACTTGTGCTCATAGCTACTCCATGACTAAGAGGTAGCAGGTTAAATAATAATAATAATAAAAAACTACTTCAGCAAACACCAGCTTTTAAAAATAGAATTAGTCTTATGTTTCAGGTTTGAACTGTTAAATCTGTTTATCATAACCATCTCTTTCCCCACCCCCACCTCAACACACACACACACATTACTCACATCAAAAGTGTCAAGATGCAGATAGCTTGTCATCAGTGATTTTAGAATAATTCTGAAACCACTGTTTAAGAAACAGTTTTTACTTCTTCCCACAAATGAACAGATTTGTTTAACTATGATCTGGTTTCCCTCAAGTATCCAAGCCTCTCTTCCAATGGAGAAGCAGACAAATGGTGATCAAACAACCAAAGAAATAAGAGAGATGGCATCTGAATAATCCACAAAGAAAAATAATTTTTTAAATTGCTGACTTGGATTGAATTGTTGACTAGTTTCAAAGCATGAAACTCATGAGTCTTCCTGGTGATTCACTGAGAACTGGCAGAGAAGGTTCTTCCGTAGATGCTTCCATCATTTTAAGAGTCTAGAAGCTGAAGTAAATTGCCTCTTGCCTCTTGGATAGGCCATTAGGAGAGAAATAGCCAGCTTTTAGCCAATTAGGTCTGTTACGTAAAAATGGAAATTTGAACTAGTACAAATTCAAAATGAATTCAAAATTTTAAAATATTCAAGTATATTCTGATTATTTCTTCTCAGAAGGTGGTTTCTGTAAGTCAGACAATGTATCTTTTACATCTGTTTGCATGCATGCTCAGTCACTTCAGTCAAGTCTGACTCTTTGTGACCCTATGGACTGTAGCCCGCCAGGCTCCTCTGTCCATGGGTTCTCCAGGCAAGAATACTGGAGTGGGTTGCCATGGCCTCCTCCAGGGGATCTTAATACAGGGATCAAACCCATGTCTTCGGTGTCTCCTGCCTTGCAGGCAGATTCTTTACCCACTGTGCCACCTGGGAAGCCCTCAAAGGGAACATTACTGCATTTGGGATAATGGTGAAGACAACTGAGACTGGCTATTGAATATTTATTCTTCATAGAAAAAGACTTCCATCTAATATTATGGCAAACTCTGTATCACCTATTACATCTTTCTGGGCAACTCTTCCAACATCTTCAAAATTTCCAAGCCATAGTCCAATTACCAATGATGCTATTCCTAAAGACCAGAGGCCATTTCCATGGAGACAAAATTGCAGACTTTTCCTTCAATAACTTTATTAAAGTTCTGATTATCACAGTGCATATTAGAAATAGTTAAAAAGTTTCTGAAGAAAATGACAGTGCTTAAGCCCCAAACCGAGGAAATTAAAATGACAATCTTTGGGCATGTAAACCAAATATTAGTACTTTTTTCTGAATATCAGTGCTTTTTAAAAGCTTCCCAAGTGATTCTGCTGTGCAGCCAGGAACCTCTGACTTGGTTTACCCTATTACTTCAGAGAAATGAATATGGGAGTTCAGAAATATAATTTACATACAGTAAATAATAAAATTTTATCACTACAGTTTAGTTTTGCTTATTCTATAGCTTCATATAAATGGGGGAAAATCAAGCCCAGTGGGTACTCTTGTCTGTCTTCTTTTGCTCAGATAAATGTTTTTGAGATTCATCCATGTTTTTTTGTGTGTCAATAGTTCTTCCTTTTTATTGTTAAATAATATTCCATTGCATGAGTATACCACAATGTATAAATTCACCCACTCATCTGTTGATAGATATTTAAATTATGTTCAATTTGGGGTTATTATGAATAAAACTTCTATGAACATTCATGTAAAGATCTTTCTGTGGATATGCAGTTTCTTTTCTGGGTAAATGCCTAAGAGTAGCTTTGTTGAGTTACATGGTAAGTTTATATTTAACTGTATAATAAATTGTCATACCATTTTCTAAAGTGGTTGTACCATTTTACACTCCCACCGGAATCTCTGAGACTTCCGGTTGCTGCATGTTTTCATCAACTCTTGATATGAGTTTTCTACTGCTGCCATAAAAAAATCACCACATATTTAGAGGCTAACACATTGCAAATGTGTTATCTTCCAGTTCTGTAAGCCACGATGCTGACATGGACCTCACGGAGTGAAAACCAAAGCACTGGAAGGCCTCAGTTCCTCTCCGAAGGCTCCATTTCCCATTCATTTGGGTTGTTGGCGCATTCAGCTTCTTGAGGCTGAAGGATCAAGATTCTCACTTCTTACTGGCCGTAAACTGAAGACTGCTCTGTTTCCTGATGCTATGATGTTCCCTGGTTTGTAACCATCTTCCTCAGTCTTCAAAGCCAGCAACCAGTGGTGAGTAGCATCCTTTTCCCTTCACATCTCTCTGACCCACTCTTCTGCTTCACTCTTCCTGTTTCAAGAGTTCATGTGATTAGAACTGAGTCCATTCAAATAACCCAAGATAACCTTCCTGTTTCAATTACCGGCCTTAATTCAGCTTCCCATGTAATGTAACATATTCCCAGGTCTCAGAGACTGTGGGCTGCATTCTGCCTGCCCCACCCCCTACCCTAGATCTTTATGCTATTATTGTCATTCCTTTTACTTCTGTGTCTGTTATAAACTCTACTTGACAATGTTACTGATTTTTCTTTAAAATCAGTTGTCTTTCACAGAAGGCCGCAAATTGTATGAGTTCATGTATTTGAGATGTTTAGAATAGGCAAATTCATAGATACAGAAATAATTCAGTGCTTTCCAGGGGCTGGATGGGTGAGCGGAGGACAAGGTGACTGCCAATGGTGCAGCGCTTCTTTCTGAGGTGATGAAGTGTTCTGGGGTGAGAGAGTGATGTTGGTTTCACAGCCTTGTGGATGTATCTAGATCGATTGTACTGTACACTTTAAAGGGTGAGTTTTATAGTATGTATATCTCAATTGAAAAAAATGGAAAAATTCACTTGTCTGTGAAAGAAATTGCATGAAGGAAAAAAAGCAGGTTTCTGTTTTTGTTTTTGTTTTTTTTTTTTTACCAGTCACAGGTTGATTAAGCTTTTTCCATCAGGATTCAACCCAGCTGCGCAATGTCTGGCATTCTACCATATTCTATACCAGAAGCTATGATGAGCAGTCTTGAATAAAGAGAGTAAAGTGCCTGGCTGGACCTTAAACTATAGGTAGAAGCCCAGTTCAAAGAAATAATGAAGTTAATATGCGAAGATAACTTCATTGTACATATATATGTGTGTGTGTGTGTATTATATATATATATATATACATTTATGTATTTGTCTGTAAAGGATACTAACCTCTAACATACAGATTAACATATTTTATGTATACTATTTTTTCTTTTTCTTTCCCTGTTTCCCTGACCAATCCTCCACTAAAACATTTCAGAGAAATGGTGATAGTGTACATCCTTGTCTTATGCTTGACCTCAGAGAGAAGCATCCAGTATTTCACCATTAAGTACCATTATGCTTTTTGTTTTTAGCCAGAATAAGAAAGCATCTTTCTATTCCTAGCTTGCTCTTTGTTTAGTTTTTAAGTATCTTAATAACTTACTGGTTAGCATGTAGAAACAAGTTCACGGTATCTCACATAGACCATCAGATCGAATCACTCAATGAATGGAGACAAACTTCTGCGTAGTTAGTACTATTTAGCTACTCGGACACGGTGAAAAATACGACACAGTCCTTGTCTTGTACCACCTTACAGTCAAGATGCAGTGGGCTTATGAAGAAAGAAAATGGTTTTAGTTGAGAAGAATCAAGGAAGGATTCTTCCTTGATTAGAATATTAGAATATTAGAGCAACTAATATTTGAGCCAAATTTTGCAGGCAGACAAGGTGAACACAGGATATTCTGGGTAAAAATCACAGCTTGGAGATGTGAAAAAAGCATGGAGTATAAGGTCACACGTGAGGCCAGAGGGGGATGTCTGTGTATACCATCAATAAAGTCAGTTGTGAAGCTTGCTGACAGGTTTATATGGTATCGTGTGGACAAACAGGGGCCATCAGATTGTTTCAGAAAGATCATTCTGCTGACAGTATAGATGATAAAATGAAGATGAAGGAGGTTAGAGCTGAGAAATTGGGTGGGAAGCTAGTAATGGGAATCTGAAACAGAGGAGATAGCACTCAAGAGGAAAGAACAAAATAGAGTGAGATTTAGGATGTAGAAACAACTGAAAGGGTTGTCCAACTGGTGGTAGAAAGTGAGGGAGAGGAAGAATCCCTGTTGCTTTCCTGGTTGCCTGGGTAACTACAGGGGATTTGGAAGGGTGGAGATGCTGGGTTCGGTTCTGCATTTGCTGAGTCTGAGGAAGGCCACCAAGTGGGATGTTTGATAAAAAGCTGAAAATTTTGGCCTCACGCTCCTGATTATGATTTAGGATCAGTCCTGGTAAAGCTCTGATCCAGACGGTGGATTATTACAATGAATCTAGGGTTGGTGCTAGCAGTTTGAGGGATTTTTAGCAAACTGTAGCTCCAGAACCCTGCATTCAGTAGTTAGGATCTTTAACTTGCATATGGCATGGCCATCTGATGATTCCAAGCCTCTTTAATCATTCTTTTCCAGGCTTTTGCTCTGAATTATTTTGACCTCTGACCCAGCTCTCCTGGCTTATATCTAATTTTAACCCAAATATGGAAGAATCCCTTTGAGGTCTGATTCTGCTCTCCATATGACTGAATAAATGCCCAAAGACAGTTCTAGGAGACCTAGAAGAGTTATGTGGATGACTTCTGAAGGCACTCTTGAAGGAGTGGCATGGGGTTTAAAGAGTATATCACATAGCAAAATAATGTAAAACTTCCCTCTACCCATCCATCACTTCAAAGCCTCTGTATCAACACATTAGCTGTCTAAAAATCTCCTTTCTGTCCACCCACCTTCACTTTCTCAATACCCACTGCTGAAGTTTAGTTCTTGCTACTCTGGCCTCTGTTTCTGTAAGGATAATATATATTTAACAATATATATTAACATATATATTAATATAGACACATACATACCATAAATCATTACTGACCTCAAAATCTCTTCCCAATAGAAGGATGAGAGGAAATAAATATGCATTAGGCATGTGTGTGTTTAGTTGAAATGTAATTAAATGCAGATTGGATACCAGGTTAATGATAGCTGGAGGCAGTAGGAATCATGCAGGAGAATGAGAAGGCTTTGCAAGGTTTGGGATTAAAAGAGAAAGAATGTTCCTGGGAGTTGGCAGGAGGAAGAAGGTCATGCTAAACAGCGTAGCTGTGATGTTGGACAGGAAGGTTCTCTAAGCACATCAAAGAAGAACTCTACATATAACCCTGGTCTGATAGAGCCCCATCTCTTTCTCTCTCACAGTGGGTGAGAGAAGAAATTCCTCTTACTTGATGAGTAGTCTCAGCCGCAGCTGGCTCAGGGTCCCTCTCTGGTGATTAATGGTGTGTGGGAGTGGTGGTGATCAGTGGGTGTTGGGTAGGGTGGCCAGAAAAGGCCTTACAAGGTGGCTGGGAAATCATGACCCTTTCTGTCCCACGCACTCCTCACCTGGTGACTCTTCCCCAGATCAAACTCAAAGGCCAGAATTCAAAGGAAGTACACACATTCCCTTTAGGAAATGTCAGGAAGGTCTCCCTGAGCAGTATCACCTGAAAACACCAAATTTTCTGTTTTCCCTCCTACCACAGAAGGTGGTACAGGGTGCTTACAGACCCAGACATTCAGACTGAAGTTGTACTCCACTTGGATTATCCTTCTTTTCCAACTCTCTTTCGCTCTCCCCCATCTCCTCTTATGTCATCCTATACCTCATACTTCTAGACCTCCAGTTCAGTGTCCACACCCACTCTTCAGAAGTCTTTATTGCTCCTCACTGGAGTTTCCTCCCTTCTGTTCTTTCCAGTGTTCTGACTCAAGCTTCTCAGGTTTTGCAGATTCCAGAGAGGAAGTAATGTGCTCTGGATTTATGTGTGGAAGAGAGAGACAGTACCTTGATTCAGTTTCCCTACCAGCAAGAACTGTGGCTGATTTCCTCTGGTCCTAAGAAGCAAGTATATTCATCAAAGCAAGCATTCATTTTCACTCACCATACCCCTCCAGTCCACCCTACTCCACCAAAGACCTCACAGTCTAGTCTCACATGAAGAAAGCATACTTCATGGGCAACTGTACTACTGACATCATCAAACCAAGGGGCATTGGATCCCTCCACGATGAAAGTCACAACTTGAGTGTGAATGGCTTCATTGATTGTGAATGAAGCCATCTGCAACAGGTGGCTCTTACTCCAGTTAGATCCTTCACTCATGAAGAAATTAGACCAGTATGCATGTGTTAGGTCTCAGTCCATTGTGCAATAATGGCTGCCACTTGTTGATATGTAATTTACTTTGCACACTTAATCTTTTATAATCCTCACAGTGACCCAGCAAGTTTCATATTAGGAAACATTTCTGGGGCTCAAAGAATTAGAAAATTGCCCAAGATCTCATAGATGATGAATATTGGAGCTGGTATTTGAGCCCAAATTTATCCATCTTCCCCAGATCTTATTACTGTATTGTGCTATCTCTTAGCATGAGGTGAACAGAGATGAAATCAAAAGAAATATCACAGTATTCTGGACTTTTAAACAAGATGCCTGTGTGCTTATTAATTGTTTAGGAGGAAAAATAAAACATAATTCTTCATTCATTCTCTCTCCCTCCCTTCTTTCCCACCATCCTTCCTTTCTCCCCTCTTCCTTCTCTTCATTATGAAACCCCAATGGTGATCATAGAAAAATCAGAAATAATAGAGTGTAAAACTGCCTTAAACCAATGTCTGGATAAAAAGCTATGAAAATATTCCATTGTTTTATGATCCTATTTAGAATGAACATTATATTTATGGCTTTTTCCCTGAATACACATTAAGGTAATATTGAACTTTTGGTAAAAATTACACCACACATCTATGCTGACAGCTTGTTTCCTGAGCACAAATCTATATCTACTACTTTCAGCTTTCAATATTTTCTCCAAAGAAGTAAGTTAGGACATTAAAAAGTCCAGAAAGAAACATAAAACAGATGGGACTAGATTTTTGTAGGGAGTGACAGCCATACTGAACTTAATGGAAACCTAGCTAGAGGGAGGCCTGAGAGGAAAACCCATGAAGCGCATGTAGGGAGGACCCTGGTTTGGGATAGAATCGCAAGAGTGCATGCAATTGGCTTACGACTGTAGATTGTCCTTGAAGCTGAGGGTTCTTCACTTGAAGATGGAGTATTAATAGCGGTCCCCAACCTTTTTGGCACCAGGGAAATTTTTCCACAGATGGACTGGGAGATGGTTTCAGAGTGATTCAAGTGCATCACATTTGTTGCACACCTTATCTCTATTATTAGTACATCAGCTCTACCTAAGATCATCAGGCCTTAGATCTAGGAGGCTGGGGACCCCTGGAGTCTGAGACTGGTCATGGGCCCTTCCTATAATATAAGGCAAATATTTTCAGCCATTGGACAGTGCTGATATTTTGTGAGCTTAGTGTTTATTCCTTTAACTTCTCATTCTGGGCAAGTGAAGAGTCCGGAGCTCTGACCTCGGACCGTGTCCTCAGAACAATGGCTTAGGCATTGGAGGGACTCTTTTCTGTAGGATCTGCTGAGAACCAAGAAGAAAGATGCAAGGGGAGTCCAAGTTAACACAGGACGATACCAGCAGCAGCATGCATCCTTAGACATATAACCAATGAATCCTTTTCGTTTCTGTTTATTCAACCTCTCCCTGTCAACCGGACTATTCTCATCAATATTTAAATGGTAAATACCTGCCCATCACTGCATGGCAAATAGATGGGGTAACAGTGGAAATAGTGGCTGACTTTATTTTTCTGGACTCCAAAATCACTGCAGATTGTGATTGCAGCCATGAAATTAAAAGACGCTTACTCCTTGGAAGGAAAGTTATGACCAACCTAGACAGTATATTAAAAAGCAGAGACATTAGTTTGTCAACAAAGGTCCATCTAGTCAAGGCTATGGTTTTTCCAGTGGTCATGTATGGATGTGTTGGACTATAAAGAAAGCTGAGCACCAAAGAATTGATGTTTTTGAACTGTGGTGTTGGAGAAGACTCTTGAGAGTCCCTTGGAATGCAAGGAGGTCCAACCAGTCCATCCTAAAGGAGATCAGTCCTGGATGTTCACTGGAAGGACTGATGTTGAAGCTGAAACTCCAGTACTTTGGCCACCTCATGCGAAGAGTTGACTCATTGGAAAAGACTCTGATGCTGGGAGGGATTGGAGGCAGGAGGAGAAGGGGATGACAGAGGATGAGGTGGTTGGATTGCATCACCAATTAGATGGACATGGGTTTGGGTGGACTCTGGCAGTTGGTGATGGAAAGGGAGGCCTGGCATGCTGTGGTTCATGGAGTTGCAAAGAGTCGGACAAGACTGAGCAACTGAACTGAACTGAAATGAAATACCTGCTGGCCCCTCCTACTCAATAATAAGAAAATAAGCCTAATTTAAGGTTGTTTTGCCTTTCATCTGCCAACCCTCCCTTTTCTCTTCAAATGAAATTCATCGAAACTCTATACCCACTCTCTCCATTTCCTCACATTATAGTAACTCCTCTAAAGACACATTTCATTTTGGCCTTTTGTTCCATCTTAACAAAGAGCCATCTAACAAAATGACTCTCTGTAGACTTATGTGTGACCATCACGTTGCTAAATCCGCCTATTGATTTCCGGTTCTCCTCTTGTTTGATACTCAGCAGTGTGAACCCCCAACCCTCCACACTGACCACTCCTCCATCTCGAAACCTCCTCTTCCCCTGCCACCACCCCCCACGACATTTCATGTTTTCCTTATGAAATACCTCTCTGGCTGCTCTTGTTCAGCTTCTGTGCCAGTTCTCCTCCTCCAAGCACTAAATGTTGGAACTTGTTAGAGTTCAGTTTCAGGCCCTCTTTTTTATACTGCATGTTCTCTTGCCAGGCCTGCTCATCCATTCCCATGACCTGAGTTACTTTCCTACCACCAAGTGTGGTGAAAGCCATTGGAAGTTCCTTCTTTCATGTTGGGGTAAAGATCAATGTCCTTTATGCAATCTATAAAGCCACGTGTATTCTGGCCTCTGCCTGCCTTGCTCCTCTTCTGCCTCCTCTTCTTTCTCTGTACTTCATCCTTCAGCACATGGCATCTCTTCATTTCTCAATCCCTCCATATTCTGTCTTCCTCAAAGCCTTGACACACATTTCCCCCTTCTCCAATCATCCTCACTTGTCCACAGCAGATTCTTGCAGAAGACTGGTGTGCTCTTGAGATTCATACTTTGAAGAACTAAAATGCTGGCCCACTCTCTGAGCTGACTAGGCCTGTTGTGCTGAATGAACCCCAAGTAAACACACATGCCTTGAATAATGCTCATACCATTTTCATTCCTCAGATAAGTTACCAAACCAAACTTTAAAAAAAAATTGGAGCAACATAGAATAGTAAAACTTCCTTGCATGCATGCTCAGTCGCTTCAGTCATGTTTGACTATTTGAGACCCTGTGGACTATAGCCCACCAGGCGCTTCTGTCCAAGGGGTTCTCCAGGCAAGAATACTGGAGTGGGTTGCATGCCCTCTTCCAGGGGATCTTCCCAGCCCAGGGATCGAACCCTCATCTCCTGCGTCTCCTGCATTGCAGGCAGATTCTTTGCTGCTGAGCCACTGGGAAAGCTTCAGTTCAGTTCAGTCACTCAGTTGTGTCCGACTCTTTGTGACCCCATGAATCACAGCACGCCAAGCCTCCCTATCCGTCACCAACTCCCGGAGTTCACTCAAACTCATGTCCATTGAGTCAGTGATGCCATCCAGCCATCTCATCCTCTGTGGTCCCCTTTTCCTCCTGCCCCCAATCCCTCCCAGCATCAGGGTCTTTTCCAATGAGTCAACTCTTCGCATGAGGTGGCCAAAGTCTGGAGTTTCAGCTTTAGCATCAGTCCTCCAATGAACACCTAGGACTGATCTCCTTTAGGATGGACTGGTTGGATCTCCTTGCAGCCCAAGGGACTCTCAAGAGTCTTCTCCAACATCACAGTTCAAAGGCACCAATTCTTCGGCACTCAGCTTTCTCCACAGTCCAACTCTCACATCCACACATGACCACTGGAAAAACCATAGCCTTGACTAGATGGACCTTTGTTGGCAAAGTAATGTCTCTGCTGAAAGCTTAGTTTATTAATTTCTCCATACTTAACAAATTATTGCAAAATTAACTAAGATTTTAAACTGTGCCATTTTAAACTAGGTAACTAGGAAGTTTCAAACAAGAAATAGTTGCATGGAGATATATGAAACAATTCTATATTTTATAGCAACATTTGCAGTGAATGTGATTGTTGATTGATTTTCCTTAGGCTACACTTTAACATGATACTGACCAGAAGTAGGTGAAATAAAACTCTCAGCCTCTGGCCCTCTTGATACCAGGCAAGTTGATATAATAGGTCTTGGTCCTAACTAAAGGTTTGAAGCAGGCAAGGAGACCAAGTTAATGAGATCCCACAATCTGATCTCCAGCAGTCTGGGGCAGTTGTTCTCAGAGCCCTAATGAACCCTGGTGGGCACAGGCAAGTCCTGACACCAGGTAAATGGCTTTGCTGGTGTAAATAACAGGGATCTGTTATCATGAGATTACCTGTCTGTAAAATGCCTATTTATCTTCATTATGTTGCCTCTGTGGGGGGGAAGGAGGTGGTGAGTTGAGTGTTAGTGTGTAAGAGGTTGGAGCTAGGAGAGGAGAAAGGATCTCTGACCTAAGGTGAAACCTGCTTTAGCACAGTGGGTTTGTACGACAGCCAGATGAAGTCCACGATGTTGATTTCCAGCGTTGAGCTCCCTTTAGTATTGTAAGCAAAATAGCGCAAGAACGAATTCATGCCTGGGGTTCCACACAACTTCACAGTATGCACAAGAGAACAAGATGGTAGTTTTTATCTGGTAGTTTCAATCTGATTATTTTTTCACTCACTCATTCATCCATTCACCAAATAGTTGAGTGACTGCAGGACTGGCAATGTTCTCGGCACAGGCTATTGTCAGATGAATAAAATAAGCACTGTGGTACCCTGTTGGACAGTTGAGTCCATGGGACACAGAGATGACAATATAAACAATCAAATAAACATGTGATTAAAATGTGATAAATGCTACAAAAAGTAGAAAAGGGAACCATGCAGGAGAAAAATAGGAAGAACCTACTTCAGAGGGAGAAAGGGGGATGACTTTTAAAATGATACATGAAGAATAAAATGGAGCCAGCCATGCAAAGGAGATGCAATGGGGATAGCTGATCAATGTCGTTTATCTTGATTTTAATATGAAATTTAAATATTAATTTAATTAAGTGCAATTATGAGATATTCTTTTAATCAAAATCAAAACAATTCCAAAAGAAAGAAGTGACTTCTTTTTACCTATGTCCCTATAAAATATCCATTTTTGGTAGGAAGTATGATTAACAGATTTGGTATATTTTGTTCTTACCCAGTCATTTCCCATCTGTGAAAGAATACAAACAGAAAGGCTCTTCCTTTGGAAAGAAAAAGCAGACTGACCCTAAAGTAACAAAAGCAGCATATTAATAACCAGAACATCTTCCCAATATCTTAGTATATTTTCAATAGCATGGTAATTTGCATCTGTGAATAATCAGGGAACATATAGTTCTGTACATTCTACATTCCAATAATCACATTTCCAGATCTTTCAGAAATTTACTTGAAATAAAGTTTATAACTGTTATCTTTCTGACAATCACTCGAACTAGTAAAAACTGTTTTACTGCTTGTTTTGGCAGCTCAAATCTCAATTTTTGGGTCATTCAAGTTGCCTTTGCTTTTCTTCACATTTGAATGATTTTGCAATAGTGGTGAATACAGGAATAAAAAAAAATCCCCAAAATGGACATACAAGGCATATCACATTACTAAATGAAAGCAAACAGATGACATTCAGAATAGCTAACTGATAGCACTCAGTATTTCACTAGATCAAAAATATACTTTATAACGGTCTGGATTAATTTTAAAAGTACAGTTTTTTAAAAAGTCAGTTACAGACTCATGATATATCCCATGAGGAGAAATAAATTCAAAATAGAGACTGCTGAGCTAGCTCAGCCTCATGTGAAATTCAGAGCACCTCCGGACCATGAGGTATTTATTTCCCAACACAGTATGCTTCATGCAGTGAATTGAATCGGGAGGCGTCCTGGGCCTCAGGAAAGCCAAACCACAGGGTGAGGAAAGTCATGGTCCGGAGGCAGATGTCCTTGGCCCCACAAGAAAAAGTACCCAAAATGTCGGACTTATTCTTTAACCATGTAAAGAACAGTGAAATGGAACACATCTGTGGGAAAGTGCTAACATCTAAAGGTGTGTTTAATACATGTCACCTGTCTTAACCGTGAGCCAGGTCAAGGGACCAACCATTGCCAGGACCCCCGAAGCTCCCCTGTGCTCCGCCCCAGTCCCAATCCCCTTCCTTCCTTCGAAAGTTAACACTTTCTTGACTTTTCTAGTCATCACCCCTTCGCTTTCGTAATACTTTTGCCTTCTGATTATGTGGCTTCCCAGATGGTGCTAATGGTAAACAACCCCCCTGCCAATGCAGGAGACGTAAGAGAGGCAGGTTTGATCCCTGCGTCAGGAAGACCCCCTGGAGGAGGGCAGGCAGCCCACTCCGGTATTCTTGTTTGGAGAATCTCATGAGCAGAGAAGCCTCCCGGGCTACATCCCACGGGGTCACAAAGAGTCGGAAGCAACTGAAGCGACTTTGCATGCACGCGCACTTGTCGGATTCTGTACCTCTAAACACTGGAGAGTAATAATGCCTGTTTTTGAATTTTACATAGATGGATTCATAGTGTATGCATTCTTTTGTGTCTGGCTTCTATCACTTGATATAATATAGCTGTGTGTGGCTGCGATTCATTTGCTTTCGTTGCTGCATGATTTTATGCCATACTCCAGTTCATTTCTCTCTCTGCTGTTGACAGGAATGTAGGTAGTTCTACCTACATTCTATTCGGAAATAATGTTGCGATGGACATTCTTGTATATATTTCCTGGCATACCCGTACAAAATAGTATATACTTAGGAATGGGATTGTTGGGTCACAGGATATGCATATTTTTAATGTAACTAGATAATTTCAAAGTAATTGTATCGATTTACCCTCCCACAGGGAGCGTGTGAGGGTTGTTATTGCCCCATATCATCGCCTATATTTACTATTGTCAGACTTTCAGTTTTTGTGAATTTGGTGAGAATAAAGTGTCACAAGATTAACTTCTGTTATCTTTCTTAGGAATCATATACAATATTAGCTAAGTCTAATTTTTATAAATAGAACAAATAAATAGAAAAATTAGAATATAGAGAGTAAAAATATAAGTTTTTTTATTGATCCCAGCATGAGCATTAGATTAAATCAGGCAATGTGGCAATTAGCATATTTCTCTTACAACTGAATCCATTATTCCAACCATGTAATTTGGGGACAAAGCAAGAATAGAAGTAGTATGGTTGACACCTTATAATTTGTGCCTATTTTATTACATATAGTTAAATTGATGACAAAATGAATGAATGAATGGCCCACTAAGATGCGTTAAATGCAGTCTCTAATTTACGTGGATTTGTTTCTTAACCCTTCGTTGTTGCCATCCATCTGTTTATTCCTGTGATGTTGCCGCACTGTTTTAACCACTAGGGTTTCATGACTGTCTTGCTATCTAGTAGGTCATGACATTTGTCTTAGTTTCTGCTAAAATTAGAGCCAATTTCCCTTTCTGGACAATATCGTATTTTGATTCTTTTTTAAAAAAAAAACGTAATGAGGCAAAAATGATACACATTAAGACACAGATACAGATCAGATCATTTCACTTTCTTTTTCTGTCTTATTGGGTAGAATGTTGGGTAATGCTAATATTTTACCAGTTCTGCCTCCAACTCTCTGCTGAATGTGAGATTCTTCTGCAGTTTGAATCTGATCTCCTCTCATCTCCAGAGCTGGCATTGCTCTTCCACGTGAGGGAGACTGAGTGTGGTTCACATGTGCAGTCAAGTTTCTGCAGGCACGACTGAGCTATTGACCAGCAGTTTTCTTACCTATGAACATTATATATATGTTTGTTTATTTACTCAAACATGCTTGTTTCCAGATACATCCTGAAAATCTCTTTTAGGTATATTCTTTAAGTGTTTTGTATTTTTTATGGTATTATAAGTGAGATATTTTCTTGTGTTTTTTTTGTTCAATCGCTAAGTCATATCCAACTCTTTGTGATGCCATGGACTATAGCCTGCCAGGCTCCTCTGCCCATGGGATTTTCCAGGCAAGAATTCCGGAGTGGATTGCCATTTTCCTCCTCCAGGAAATCTTCCAGACCAGGGATTGAACCATCATCTCTTGTGTCTCCTGCATTGGCAGGTAGATTCTTTACCATTGGTGCCACCTAACAGATACTGCCAAACAGATTTCCAGAGTGACTGAGCTAATTTGCATTCCCACCAGCCATGCACGTATTCCCCTTAAGTCAAATGGTAGAACGTGGCCCACATTACAGACCGCTGCTTCAGGTGGCCTAGAGTGGGAGCACTGATGAGGCCTCTAGTGGAGCACTTGGGTTTCAGTGGTATTTCTCTCATCTCATATTCCAGGAAGGTGGGCAGCTATCCAGTCACCTACCAAGGAGCCAGCATTTTCCCTGGTGACATCTGTGAGGGAAAATGTAGTCAGTGATTCTCTTCTCTCAAGTTAAAAAACTACTGTCCTAATTATGTCCTTGTACTGCCTGCCCCCTTTATGCTGTTTCCATGCTTTGAGTAAAAGCTGGTTTGAATCCAAAAACTATTATGGAAATCTTTACAAATTTAGTACAATTTAGGTAGAAATTCTTCCAAATCTTTAGCAATCACAGGAGAGCAACATACCCATGGCTCTTCAATTGATTTTCAATAGCTTCTCTTTTTCTTTCAGGCTAGTATTAAAATGTCTTTTTAAAGTAACCATATCTCTGTTAAGGAAACTTTTTTGTTAAAAATGCCACAGAGTTATTAAAGACCTCTGAGGGAATAATGGCTGATTGAGTGAAGCTACCCATTAAAAACCCTATAAATTTTTTTTTAATCTAAAGGATTTCTCTCTTCACTTGCCAAACTATGCAGTCTACATTGCTTTTATGAACAAGCGTCATTAAGTTGGTCTCTACCTGCAGTACCATTGAAAATAAACCATTGTAGTGTTTCCACGGTGAAATCATTAGAATTCTATTCATTTCGATGCCTTACACTATTTGTCACCTTTCCAAGCTACCAGGCAGACATACTCAAAACCCATTTTTATGTGAGCACACTCTATTACTCTCCTCTTGTCATGGATTTTTGTTCCTTCCTGTGGTGCCTCTGTTTCTTCTTAGGAATCTCAGTGCAAGGATCCCAACATGTGGGTCCTATTATAGACTCACTGCCCAGTTGCCACCATGTCGTGCAATCCTAAAACACAGCCAGCCACTTGTACTAAGAGACTTGAATATCTGTTCTACCACCTTGTGATCTTGGATTTCCTCTCGATGAAGTTCCCAGGCAAGAGGCAGATAAGCCAATCAAACACAAAGTGACTATAAGAACCCACAGGCTGAATGATGATAAAGGCACGCATCAGTCCTGTTAGGCTCTTCCACTGATGTCTCGTGAAGTAGGCACATCCCTCAACAATCATAAGAAGTAACTGCAAAGAGAGGTGGTAGAATTGGACATTGTCCCAACACCACACATTCTGACCAGCATTCACACGTAACGTTGTTTATAAGCAGCCTGTCACTGTGACATTTTGAGCAATATATTGCTGGCATCTGGGTCAGGACAACAGTTATACACTTAGATTGTTGGTCAGCCAAATAAAATTGCAACACTATGCAGGGATTTTATCCCAAGCCTGTTCATATGGGATAGGTGTTAGCCACATCCTCTTGAGCAACACAAACATGGGGGCCTACGGCATCTTAGCAAGTTTAGCATAGTGCTTGACATGTAGTGGAAACTTAACAAATGTTTATTGAATTAACAAGTGACTGAGCAAATGAATGAACTAGTGAGCTTGGTTCTCCCCCTAATGATCTTCTAGGCCTCTTATCATTCGTACAGGACCAACCTCTTGTGTGAGGAAGGGAAGCTAAACTCAGAATTCTCTGGGAGGTTTCCATTCGATTCCCCTAACTGTTCAGTTCGGAAAACCCCAACTCATTTTCTGACCAACTGGATCGGAGCCAATGGGATCCCACAGTTCAGTTCAGTTCATTCACTCAGTCGTGTCCGACTCTTTGTGACCCCATGAATCGCAGCACGCCAGGCCTCCCTGTCCATCACCAACTCCCGGAGTTCACTCAGACTCACGTCCATCGAGTCAGTGATGCCATTCAGCCATCTCACCCTCTGTCGTCCCCTTCTCCTCCTGCCCCCAATCCCTCCCAGCATCAGGGTCTTTTCCAATGAGTCAACTCTTCGCATGAGGTGGCCAAAGTCCTGGAGTTTCAGCTTTAGCATCAGTCCTTCCAAAGAAATCTCAGGGCTTATCTCCTTCAGAATGGACTGGTTGGATCTCCTTGCAGTCCAAGGGACTCTCAAGAGTCTTCTCCAACGCCACAGTTCAAAAGCATCAATTCTTCGGCGCTCAGCCTTCTTCACAGTCCAACTCTCACATCCATACATGACCACAGGAAAAACCATAGCCTTGACTACTGCTGCTGCTACTAAGTCGCTTCAGTCGTGTCCGACTCTGTGTGACCCCGTAGATGGCAGCCCACCACGCTCCCCCTTCCCTGGGATTCTCCAGGCAAGAACACTGGAGTGGGTTGCCATTTCCTTCTCCAATGCAAGAAAGTGAAAAGTGAAAGTGAAGTCGCTCAGTCGTGCCTGACTCTTAGCGACCGCATGGACTGCAGCCTACCAGGCTCCTCCGTCCATGGGATTTTCCAGGCAAGAGTACTGGAGTGGGGTGTCAGTGCCTTCTCCTAGCCTTGACTAGATGGACCTTTGTTGGCAAAGTAATGTCTCTGCTTTTGAATATGCTATCTAGGTTGGACATAACTTTCCTTCCAAGGAGTAAGCGTCTTTTAATTTCATGGCTGCAGTCACCATCTGCAGTAATTTTGGAGCCCAAAAAAATAAAATCTGACACTGTTTCCCCATCTATTTTCCATGAAGTGATGGGACCGGATCCCACAGGGCTGATCTAATGGAGAGAGCTCTCTGGGAACTGTGGGATTCCAAAGTCAGGGAAGTGGGTCAGGCTCACTCTCCTTGGAGCTGGAGTAGGAGAACCTCTGGATTATCTCCTAGTAATCTGGAAAGAGGAGTGAGAATAGATGCCCCCAAACTCAGTATCAGGAAAGATGTGGGAAACTAGGGAAAAGATTAACAAGATAGGGATCAGGAAAGCAAAGAGTCAAGAGGTAGGACCTGATAAAGAAATGGCAGTTATGTACAATTACTTGGGCTCTTTGTGTGCAGTGTGATGTCTGGGCCTGCCGGGCTAAGCACAGGGCTAAGGGTGGCATGTCCTGGGACCCTGTATATTCAGCACCTGGATTTTAGTAACTTGAATGGTCACCCCGGGCTCTATAGCTCAGTGGATACGGACTTGGTGTGCTCCTAGGTCCAGTACCAAGACATGCAAAACAGCCTGCCCCTAATTTCTTCATGAAGGCTTGGGGTAAAGGACATGGGGTGGGTGTGAGTAGAGAGAATGGAATGAATTATTAGTGCCTAAGATGACTCAATAATATCAAAGCATAGGCTTACAGTTTCAGGATCTTTTTCAGCAAGATTCAAAAATCAACAATTAAAAAGAAAAATTTTTCAAGAGGAAAAAAACAATGAAAATGAACTTTCCATTGGTTTTCCTAATGTAATTTTTTTTGGAAATGAATAACCCTGTCTCTGATTCATTCTTCTAACTCACTGTGGCTCAATTTCTTCCATGCAGATCAGCTCATCAAGCTACTGGGAAGCCCAAGAAGAATATAATACATAATACAGAATTGGGGGGAGGGTAGGAATCCCAATTACTGTTTATGTTTAGTAGAAGTGCTAATTACTCAGAAAATACTCATGACTCTCAGAAGAAATCATCTTGTGACAAAAGAAAACTCCCTCAAGAATTAGCTAGAAATATGCTGTCTTTTCCGGAGAAGGCAATGGCACCCCACTCCAGTACTCTTGCCTGGAAAATCCCATGGATGGAGGAGCCTGGTAGGTTGCAGTCCATGGGGTCGCTAGAGTCAGACACGACTGAACTTCCCTTTCACTTTTCACTTTCATGCATTGGAGAAGGAAATGGCAACCCACTCCAGTACTCTTGCCTGGAGAATCCCAGGGATGGGGGAACCTGGTGGGCTGCCGTCTATGGGGTCACACAGAGTCGGACATGACTGAAGTGACTTAGCAGCAGCAGCAGCAGCATGCTGTCTTTTCACTTATTTGTGGAGGAAAATCTGGGTTCAGATATTTAAGAACTCAAGTGAAGGTTTCTTTTCCTTTTGTGTGTTTCAGGGCCTCTCCCCTCAACCACTGGGGAAGGCATACCCACCACTGATAGTATCTCTGTCACCTCCAGGTGGCATCTTCCTCTGGGACCCTGGGATTCCGTGAGCCAGATGGTTGGGACTAACTTAGCATCTGTTTACCAGACCTCTCAAGGGGCAAAAATAGCTTCCAACTTCCATCGTCTTCTGCCTTGCTCCTCATGGCCCTAGAGCCCAGTAAGAAAAGGCGACTGTCTAACCATGTTTGAAATTCTCTGGATTTCTTCAAACATGTGAACGGAATGAGCAGCTCCATTTGTGTAATTAACATCCCCAACTGCTTCGTGCCTTTTTCATTTCCCCATTGATAATACTACACTTGGCAGACATACCTTAGGTTATTGTTGGTTTTTCCTTTCCCAGACCTATTCTTTTTCTGCTTTTCTTTGTGTAAAGGGTATGTACTGGCTTTGTGAAATCCCTGTAGCAAGTGGTGAATGATATATGAAGTGAAAAGTCTTTTATTTACGCAGGGCACAGTGGGAATACAGAAAGTGCTGTGCCTTCACTGCTGGGCCGAGTATTTGACTGTGCACTGGAGTCATAGATAGCCTGCATTCATCCTGCACTGCCTCAAAATCCCTGGAGCTCTCACCTGGTGGCAAGGGGCACCATCCCGCAGAAAGGCAGAGAGTTGCATTTATTGACCTCCAAAAGTCCTTTCTGGCACTATGATTCTGCTTTCGCTACAGGTAGGGCTTTTCCCCTGTAATTTTAGCAAAGAAAGAAGAATTGGAATCTGCAGTCTGAGTCCAGAGTGTAGAAAATTAATCCGTTCCCGAGCCTGTGATATGGGGAGGTTGGGGAAGGAGGTTGGCAGTTGTCAATACTCTGCAGGCTAACATCACTTGGAGAGGGTATGTCTCTTCACCCCAGCTTGAGAGAGAATTTGTTATTCTGAGAAGCTAGGGACAAAGCTAGTCTTTTGATTTATGCAGTCTTTTCCTTTCAAGAAATCCAAACTCTCTGAGAATGATCACAGTTTCTCTATGAACCAAGCATCACGTTGATTCATGACCTAAAATTCTACCATGTTTTAAAACTAGATGCCTGATCATACAGCAAATGTCTTATACAATCAGTTAGACATTATGCAGTGTCTGTTTATGGACCCATGGGTTAACTGACCCAAGTACAGCAAGGCTGTGGGACATTTACCCACGGGAGGAGGGAGCTGAATAATTACGCACTGGTTGGTATATATACTCAGTCGCCCAGTTGTGTCCGACTTTCTGCAGCCCCATGGACTGTAGCCCACCAAGCTCTTCTGTCCAGGGGATTTTCCAGGCAAGAATACTGGAGTGGGTTGCCATTTCCTCCTTGAGGAGATCTTCCCACCCTGGGGATCAAACCCGGGTCTCCTGTATTGAATGTGAAGTCTTGACAGCTGAGCTGCCTGGTACTGATAACAATAACATTTGTTATTGCTAATCACTGACTTCCTGAAGATAGACACAGGGGTTAACAGAGTGGCTCCGGTTGTGAGGAATGGAGGCAGAAGGGACAGAGTCATCTCATTCATCCTCTGACTCATTTCTTTCTTCCAACAGGAATCCCTGGAACATTAAGTCTTAAACACTCTCTTCTGGGGGGAGGAGAGGAACTAAGCAACTCTTTGTTTAAGCAGTACTCGGGGTTGAGCATGTTGTGGGTCACACTGCTCCTTAATGACACTTAGGACAATGCTGAATAATTGAATCATAATTCTAATTTCATTTCTGTGCTTGGATTTTTTGTTACCATCCACTCCTACCCCAATCTCACTGACCCAGTTCAAAGAGAGTTGCCTGCTTTACTTCTCTTGTCTCAGAAGATGGGAAATTATTATCCAAGCTGAGAGACCAACATTCAAACAGAAACCCTGACTTCCCAAATTGCACCTCTTTCCAGAATCCTCCAGCATTCATGGTCAGGATTTAGGCATTCCATTCAAAGTCAGGCTGTCTTTATTACATGACCTGTGGTCTCCCAGTCTCAGCCTTCGAATTGAATTACCACATTCCGTTCCCTCCTTCATAATGCAGAGGGTAGCAAACCTAGAGGAGACCCACGAGGGAGAAAGAGGCCTCACAGAAAGCCAGGTTAAAGAAACCACGGGTCCTTTTATCCTGAAGGGAAGAAACCAGGGACATAACAATGGTTTTACAAGGTTAAGAAGAGATTCCAGGGAGAATGGGAAACAGTTGTGTTGAAATCAGTTTGGAAAGATGGAATGAACTCAATGAACAGCCAGGAAGATTTGAGTGAGAATCATTATAAATCATTCACCCAGCTCTTACCAGCTCTTGCCTTTGCTATGGAGAGGTTTCATTTCATTCCTTGCATGAGTTATAACAGGCTACTTAAAGTAATATGGAAAATAAAATGGAAGCAGTGACAAACTTTATTTTCTTGGGCTCCAAAATCACTGCGGATGATGACTGCAGCCATGAAATTAAAAGACGCTTGCTCCTTGGAAGAGAAGCTATGATGAACCTAGACAACATATTGAAAAGCGGTGACATCACTTTGCTGACTTCATTCCATATAGTCAAAGCTATAGTTTTTCCAGTAGTCATGTATGGATGTTGAGAGTTGGACTATAAGGAAGGCTGAATATCAAAGAATTGATGCTTTCAAACTGTGGTGCTGGAGAAGACTCTTGAGAGTCCCTTGGACAGCAAGGAGATCAAACCAATCAATCGTAAAGGAAATCAACCCTCAATATTCATTGGAAGGACTGATGCTAAAATTGAAGCTCCAATACTTTGGCCACCTGATGCAAAGAGCCAACACATTGGAAAAGACGGTGATGCTGGGAAAGATTGAGGGCAAGGAGAAGGGGACGACAGAGGATGAGATGCTTGGATGGCATCACCGACTCAGTGTACATGCTGCTGCTGCTGCTCAGCTGCTCAGTCATGTCCAACTCTTTGCGACCCCATGACTGTAGTCCATCAGGCTCCTCTGTCCATGGGAATTCTCCAGGCAAGAATACTGGAGTGGGTTGCCGTGCTCTCCTCCAGGGGATCTTCCCGACCCAGGGATTGAACCCAGGTCTCCCACATTGCAGGCAGATTCTTTACCATCTGAGCCACCAGGGACATGAGTTTAACCAAACTTCAGGAAATAGTGAAGAACAGGGAAAACTGTCCATGGGGTTGTGAAGAGTCAGAAATGACTGAATGACTGAACAAAAACAACAAAATTAACAGAAAAATCTATAAAGGAAAGTACCTTGTAGAAAAGTTGGGATAGAATCTTTGGAGGACTTTGCTCATTGTTGGCACTTGGTTAAAACAGAGAGCAGATATTATGTCAAGCTACCAACAGTTTGGTGAATCTGTTGTGGGGAAATTGGTATTCTATTCATGCACGATTTTCTGTGTTAGAGTAGTATGTTATTATGATATTTCAAGTTCTCATCTCATAATTTTTCTTATCCCAGGCCATTTGCCCATAATTCCCTTCCAAATGAAAATTGCTGCCTGAATTTCTTGCATTTGCCTCTGGAGTTCTATTTCCTATTTTCTCCTTCTATTTCTCTTGATGACTATCAGGTGCTCAATTATCCACCCATTGCCTGCTAACATTCTAGGCATCAAGTGCGAGTGCCAAAAGAGTGAAAATATGGGGGTGATAGTAGAGGTGCCTGCTGTTTATGTTAGAACAATTCATTTCACTCCAAGGGCCAGAGTGAACCTTGGTTTCTTGTAGACCTAGGAATATATTTTCCTACTGAGACTCTTCCCTTATTTTAAGTAGCCTGAAAATAACTGGTCTAAGGAATAAAATGAAACCTCTCTTCTTCAAAAGCAAGAGCCTTAAGCAAAGGTGGTATCAAACCTTGAGACACTAAAGTTTGTGTGAACTCAAAATTCAGCAGGTTTCTATCACTCAGCAAATCAAAAAATCTGAATTATATCTTACAAAGAGCGACTGTAGGTTCTGGGTCCATTAGGAGCGTATTAAACCATGGAGATATAAAACATTTTTTCTCTCTAGTAGTAAAGATCAAACAGAATCCTGAATGCAAATATACTCCATCATCTCACCAACAGATAGTCTTCAACAACTTAGACCGTGCGTGAGGAAGCACCGTCTCCTTAGGAAGAGTCTTATCTTGACAGTAGCTATAGGCCTGTCATGATGCCACTACTTGGGTCCGTAGCGACAGGACAGGCAACACACTCCATGTTTATTCCTGGCATCATTGTCAGAACATTCAACACAGGAACTGCACACTCCAAAGAGTGCTACTTGATGGAGGCACAACCTATTCATACCCTCAGCCGCAAGAGATCCCGCCAGTCCATGACATGGGAGGTTGCTGAGCGCTCCTCCAAACTCTGCACCAGCCCTCCGCGATTTCTTACAGATATTTACTTTCTCACATGGCATATAGAACATTAAAAGGGTTTTGAAAAATCCCTCAGTTTTTTGACTTCTGAAGGATTATTAACTTCAAAGTCTGAAGAAATGTCGCCTTTCTATCTTTGGAAATGCCAGAAGCCTTTGCATATCCCTACCACAGGACCCAGCAACCCCCAGCAGAGAAGAACGATTACTGCCTCGGTGGCGAGAGGCTGGCTTTTGATCTCTTAACATATTGGAAATTACTTAAAGGTAAGCCATCTGCTAGCTGAGGAACAAAAACAGATTACATCACACCCTGCTAGAAAGATTGTGTTAAATCCTGTATATCAAGGCTTTTAATAATTCTATATTAAGTCAGCTAATAGGATTAGGTACACATCTTCTTTAGGCTTATTTCCTCAACTATTAAAAAAAAAACTTTTTGTGTGTGTTTGACAATCTGCAAAATTCAAGAGTATTCCACTGTGAATAGAAAGGGTTCTTTCAAGAGAAGGAAGCATTGCTTCAGATCACCACTGCTCTCCAGAGAGACATGCAGCCCAAGTGCCTTTCCAGAGCAGTTAGTAGTGGAGGGAGGGGAAAGCGGTGCACTTCCCTTGCTGCTCATGTGCTTCGCTGCCTGTGCGTCACAAACCTGCCTGCAGGAGCCTCATACCTGCACTGTTATTCTTCGACGAGTCACAGGTGGGATGTGGGCAGGTGGGGAAGGTGAAGATGCCTGGTTCCCTCAATAATGCTAGTTAATGGTGACCTTGGTTGACAGTTTACCATGAGGTTGTGCTGTCACTTCAGTTGTGTCTGACTCTTTGCGACTCCGTTGACTGTAGCCTACCAGACTCCACTGTCCATGGAATTTCCCAGGCAAGGATATGGGAGTGGGTTGCCATGTCCTTCTCTAGGGGATCTTCCCAAACCAGGGATCGAACCAGGGATTGAACCTGTGTCTCTTCTGTCTTTTGCGTTAGCAGATGTGTTCTTTACCACTAGCGCCACTTGTAAGCCCAACCATGAGGTTGGTGTGGCACAAATATTGGGGATGAAAAAGGAATGAGCCCTGATTAATAAGAGCTTTGAGCACCTGCAATACTGGACAGTCCCAGCCTTGAAAAAACTCATGGTAAACTTATATCATGGCCGTGTCATAATACTATCCTCCCCACTCAAGATAAGTTCTAGGTCATGGGAATATTATAGTATATTCACTTGATTGCATGTGGGGAATAAAAAGAAAGGGTCTTCTTTCTTCTCTGCCCCTTCTTTTGCTAATTTATTTAGTGTTTTTCTACAATCCCAGAGCATTAAATATGTACATGATATAAATTAACCTCCACTCACTGCTTCTAAATCTTTAATAAGAAGTTCATTTACACACTCTGGGATACTAAATGTTGAAAGTTTTAGTAATAGTAACAACAAACACTTTATCTCTCAATGGTCCTTGAAGTAGTACCTGAAAACACACCTAAAAAGTCTCAGGTCTTCTGAGATAAGGAAATTCTTATCTTGTTGACAACAGAGAGTTACAAACAATCAATGAGAGCAAATAAAATATAAGAATAACTTATTTAGAAACCATCATGTGTTGCATATTGAAAGCACTTAAATGTTTATTTAAAGTATAGACTTACAATGTTGTGTTAGTTTCCAGTGTATGGGAAGAAATTCAGTTATCAGAACTTTTTCTGTTATAGGTTAATCCAAGGAACTGAATATAGTTCTCTGTGCTATGCAGTAGGACCTTGTTGTTGATCTATTTTATACAAAGTAATATGTATCTATTAATCTCAAACTCCTAATTTATCCTTCCCCCCACCTTCTCCTCTTTGATAACCATAAATTTGTTTTCTATGTCTATGAGTCTTTTTCTGTTTTGTAAATAAGTAAATTTTTATCCTATGTTTCAGATTTCACATGTATGTGATATATGACATTTGTCTTTCTCTGTCTGACTTACTTCCCTTAGTATGACGATCTCTACTTGCATCCATGTTGCTTCAAATGGCATTATTTTTAGTGTCTGAGTAATATTCCATTGTATATATAGATATAGATATATATACCACAACTTCTTTATCCACTCATCTGTTGATAGACATTTTGGTTGCTTCAATGTCTTAGCCATTGTGAACAGTGCTGCTATGAACATTGGGGTGCATGTATCTTTTCGAATTAGGCTTTTCATCTTTTCTGAATATATGTCCATGAGTGGGATTACTGGATTACTGCTGCTACTGCTAAGTCACTTCAGTCGTGTCCAACTCTGTGAGACCCCATAGATGACAGCCCACCAGGCCCCCCGGTCCCTGGGATTCTCCAGGCAAGAACACTGGAGTGGGTTGCCATTTCCTTCTCCAATGCGTGAAAGTGAAAAGTGAAGTCGCTCAGTCGTGTCCAGCTCTTAGCGAACCCATGGACTGCAGCCTACCAGTCTCCTCCATTCATGGGATTTTCCAGGCAAGAGTACTGGAGTGGGGTGCCATCGCCTTCTCTGACTGGATCACATGGTAACTTTTTAATTTTAGCTTTTAAAGGAACCTCCACACTGCACCAATTTACATTCCCACCAATAGTGTAGGAGGGTTCCCTTTTTTTCACACCCTCTCCAACATTTGCTTTTTGCAGAATTTTTTATTGTACCCATCTTGACTGGGCCATTCTGACTGGTGTGAGGTGGTACCTTACTGTAGTTTTGATCTGCATTTTTCGAATAATTAGCAATGTGGAACATCTTTTCATGTGCCTATTGGCTATCTGTATATCTTCTTTGGAGAAGGGTCTACTTAGGTCTTCTGCTTATTTTTTGACTATGGTGTTTGTTTTTATGACATTGAGTTGTATGAGTTGTTTGTATATTTTGGAAATTACACCCTTGTTGCTTGCATCATTTGCAAATATTTTTGCTCATTTGCTAGGTTGTTTTTTCATTTTGTTTATGGTTTCCTTTGCTGTGCAAAAGCTTATAAGTTTGATTAGGTTCCATTTACTTATTTTTGCTTTTATTTCTTTTGTCTTGGGAAACTGACCCAAGAAAACATGGGTACAATTTTTGTCAGAGAATGTTTTGCCTATGTTCTTTCCTGTGAGAACATATGTTTTGCCTATGTTTTCTAGCTTTATGGTGTCACGTCTTATACTTACGTCTTTAAGCCATTTTGAGTTTATTTTTGTGTATGGTATGAGGGAATGTTCTAACTTCATTGTTTTACATGTGGGTATCCAGCTTTTCCAGCACTATATGCTGAAGAGACTGTCTTTTACATGACTTGATAGAGAATATGACGCAAATATGATGGTGAATGGATTTCTAGTTGTTGTTGTTATTGATTCAACCATGCTGTATGGCAATGGCCTTAATCATATTTACCTACCACTCTAAAAATGTGCATTAATTCTACTCTATAACACACCTTCTGGGTGATATGAAGGATTTTATTAAAGTCTGCTCTTTCTAATCTGGACTCCTGGGAGTGAATCAGCAGCAATGTCGTAAAATGTAAAAAGTAGAGAGGAGCCTACACTGATTTACTATCTCAGCCTTTGTTTTCAGCAAGTCACTTATTTCCTCTGAGCCTCAGTTTCCTCACATAGAAAGTGATAATAGTAATACCTACCTTCCATAGTGAAGAAGAACTAAAGAGCCTCTTGATGAAAGTGAAAGAGGAGAGTGAAAAAGTTGGCTTAATGCTCAACATTCAGAAAACGAAGATCATGGCATCCAGTCCCATCACTTCATGGCAAATAGATGGGGAAACAGTGGAAACAGTGGCTGATTTTATTTTGGGGGCTCCAAAATTACTGCAGATGGTGATTGCAGCCATGAAATTAAAAGATGCTTACTCCTTGGAAGGAAAATTATTACCAACCTAGACAGCATATTAAAAAGCAGAGACATTACTTTGTCAACAAAGGTCTGTCTAGTCAAGGCTATGGTTTTTCCAGTAGTCATGTATGGATGTGAGAGTTGGACTATAAAGAAAGCTGAGCGCAGAAGAATTGATGCTTCTGAACTGTGGTGTTGGAGAAGACTCTTGAGAGTCCCTTGGACTGCAAGGAGATCCAACCAGTCCATCCTATAGGAGATCAGTCCTGGGTGTTCATTGGAAGGATTCATGCTGAAGCTGAAACTCCAATACTTTGGACATCTGATGCAAAGAGCTGACTCATTGGAAAAGACCCTGATGCTGGGAAAGATTGAGGGCAGGAGGAGAAGGGGACGACAGAGGATGAGATGGTTGGATGGCATCACCAACTCAATGGACATGGGTTGGGTGGACTCCAGGAGTGGGTGATGGATAGGGAGGCCTGGTGTGCTGCGGTTCATGGGGTCACAAAGAGTCAGACATGACTGAGCGGCTGAACTGAACTGAACTTTCCAGAGTTCTAGGGACAGCAATATCTACATAAAAGAACCAGGACAGAGTAGACTATAGAACATAGAAGGCACTGAATAAATGTTAGTCATCATCATTAATAATAATGATTGATCATTTGTAATGTTAGCATTCATAATAAGGCTTCCCTGGTAGCTCAGATGGTAAAGAATCTGCCTGCACTATGGGAGACCCAGGTTCAATCCCTGGGTTGGGAAGATCCCCTGGAGGAGGGCATGGCAACCCATTCCAGTATTCTTGCCTGGGAAGTCACATGGACAGAGGAATCTGGTGAACTACAGTTCATGGGGTTGTAAAGAGTTGAACACAACTGAGCAACTAACACACACATTCATATTAAAAATGAAAAGCATCATGCCATTTTGTTTCCTATTAGATATGTTACATAAGAAAGTTTAACATCTAGAGGCAACACCAGAACAGAATGTGAGGTGGAGGGCAAGTTTTTCCAGCCTCCTGCTCTCATCTGATTCCCTGTTGAGCAGATATAACCCTGGGGACAGAGGACTATCCATCAGATGCCATGTCAGCTAAAAACTTGAGCTGCCACTGTCACCTCTGTTTGCATTGGACTGAGTCATCTGCCTTTAGCTTCCACAAGGGTAAACAGCCAGCAAACCAATGCAGCTCTTGTAACTCAGTCCCACACTGCTTTATTAAAGGATCTTTCCTATTTCAGTACCTGCCAGCAGGTGTGGAACATTAGAATGTTTACTCGAAATCTACTGCTGTCTTGATTTAGTGACCTTGGCTCAGAACTGACATATTTCTATATCAAAATAGCGGAAGCCTTCTTTTTCTCTCTTTCCTGATGCGTAACACTCTAAAAGACAGGAATGGCCTTCAGCTAATACAGATCAACTTCCCTCAGCTTTTGGTCATTTAATTACTGTTGACTGCTTTAACCTTTGTCACTTCCTTTATGGATTATGTTCTTGGGGACTACATATGGACTACAGTTCATGGGGTTGTAAAGAGTTGAACACAACTGAGCAACTAACACACACATTTATATTAAAAATGAAAAGCATCATGCAGTTTTGTTTCCTATTAGATATGTTACATAAGAAAGTTTAACATCTAGAGGCAACACCATAATTGAATGTGAGGTGGAGGGCAAGTTTTTCCAGCCTCCTGCTGTCATCTGATTCCCTGTTGAGCAGATATAACCCTGGGGACAGAGGACTATCCATCAGATGCCATGTCAGCATCTTTCTCCTCTACTGTCATTTAATTTATTCACTGACATAGTCAAACTTAAAATTATGTGATAGGGTTTGACATTTTTCTTATTCTCTAATATTTTTATTGTGCTGAATTTATTTAGAAGCAAATTATTTCCTGAAGGGGAAAACGTTTTAATGAGCTGACTTTTTACCTAATCTGTGTATTCACTTCTTAGATCTTGATTCAATAAAAGAAAACACTCTGATTTCCTCCATCACCCGTTTCAAAGTGATGAACCCCTGCCATTCCCTTTAACATTCCTACAATATTTACCTGTGTAGAAGTGCATTGTGTACTAATTTACATACTAAAAAGAAAAATTAAATCTTAAAGTGAAAACCAACCACCAATAGTACAAAGGGGGTCATCAGAATGATACGAGCATGGCAATTGCCTTCTTTCTGAGAACTCATTTTTCATCACTGATCTAGGCATAAAGGTGGTGAGGAAGGACTTTGAGTTTTAGAGTTATTATACTTACTGGGTCAAAATCTGACTCTGCACCTCATAAGCTGTTTGTCCTTTAGCAAAATCCTTGACTTACCTGAAACTGTCCCTGGAAAATGAGAAGGAAATGGCAACCCACTCCAGTGTTCTTGCCTGGAGAATCCCAGGGACGGCGGAGCCTGGTGGGCTGCCGTCTAAGGGATCGCACAGAGTCGGACACGACTGATGCGACTTAGCAGCAGCAGTGCCTGGAAAATAAAAATAACTGTTCTACCTTTCAAGATCATTGTGATGATTGATAAAATAAAATAAAATAGGGCTTTCCTTATGGTTCAGTTGTAAAGAATCTGCCTGCCAATGCAGAAGACACAAGTTTTGATCCCTGATCCAGGAATTGATCCAGTTGTCAAATGAGTAGAGTCACCTCATATATTTGGAAGGAAATTAGAAAGGACTTTGTACAAGATGATTATTGTAAAATCCTCTTGTGGATTTCATGACATTTAAAGACTCTTCTAAGAATATGGAATACACATGTGATAGTACTAGGCAGCCACGAAAATATAAAGATTCACCTGTTTTTTTTTTCTAACAACCCTAATAGTTTTGTGGCAGCAATAAAAGTGTCCTCTGAGGGGAATATGTAATTTACCCTTCAGCTTGGGAATGTGAGACTATTTTTGTTTGACATCATCCATCTCCTCTGTGGTTAATGAAACCCAGCAGTGGGAGCTGCTGAACACAGTTATCCCACAGTTAACTTCCACGAAACCTCCCGCTTCTGCTACAGTAGTTAGTGCCAAGCAGGCAAATCTAGGAGTTTTGACTTGTTCCTAAGGACTGAGTCACAAAGAGACACTGGTTCACCAGAACCTCTGCTGCTGTTGTTTCCATTTTCTTGGTAAATATTTTCCAAGACTTCCCATTGGCAGAGGAGGACACTCAAAATTGGTGAGAACCAATCCAGTTTTTCTAATTATGAGTTTTTGAAAACTTCAGCATCAGCCCCAAACCAGTAAAAGATGTACTAATATGTAAGTGGTTGGTTAAAGTGATGGGATCTGGGGCCTGACTGCCTGGGTTCAGGGTCTGCTTCTGCTACTTGTTGGTTGTATGGTGATGGGCTCATTATCCTCTCCAAGTCTTCATTTCCTCATCTATAAAATGCAGATATAAGTAGGATACACCTAGTAGAATCATTGTAAGAAATAAATACATAGGTGAACACAGGTAAAACACTTAGCTTAGCTTCTGGCACATAGTAAGTGCTCAATTAACACGAGCTAGTACTCTTACTATTAGGCGCTACAAGCTGAAAATAACTTCCCAAGGGCCTCAGTGAATGTGTTTGAGAAATGAGTGACAAGGAACGGCTTCTCTGAAGACATTTGGTTCTGAGAAGAGCACAACCTAGAATTGCTTTGAATTTCTCAGATCTCATTATCTTTTTCTTTTGTGAAAGAAAGAGGTCAACATTCTTGAAGACTTGTAGGTACTGCTGAGCACAAATCACAGAGAATTTTTAAGTCAATATTCCTTCTTCCGGGTAAGACTCCAGCTAAGAGATCGTATTCAGCTGGCCCGCCTTCTATTTCTCTTGAATTGGTGCCATCTTCCCCTGGTGGCTCACTGCTAAAATATCTGCCTACAATGCAGGAGACGCAGGAGGTGTGGGTTCAGTCCCTGGGTTGGGAAGATTCCCCTGGAGGATGGTGTGGCAACCTGCACCAGTATTCTTACTGGGAAAATCCCATGGACAGAGGAGCCTGACAGGCTACAGTCCATAGGGTCACAAAGAGTCAGACACGACCGAGGCAACTGAGAATACACGCCTGCAATCCAATCACTATAGACTTTCCCTGCAGTGTGAATTATTTTCTCAAAGAGGAGAGCAACAAGAGGACAGAATCAGCCCTTCTCGGCAGTGTCTATGGTAATAGTCCTCAGCAACACTGTTGCAAACTGTGCACAGAGAATTCACCCTTGGGCCAACCGAACCATTTCTTCCTCAACCCTGCATCTCTCCTGAGGTCTACGTGTATGATGATTGGACTCGTGACCACTGGATATGTCTAAAGCCTCTGCAAGTATAGATTTACACATAAATGCTTGTATAAAATACTTCTAGACATGCACAAACACGCACAGTACATATGGATATGCAATGCATATGCCTTTCTACAGAGAGAGAAACTTGGTCTTATATTTTGCTTGCAACAAGTCTTTATCTATCCTTTGGTCTAGTAATTAAACAATTAAATGTAATTTATGATAATTACACATTACAACAAAGTAGTAAGTGGGCATTAACTCACTTGAGAAATATGTTCTGTTTTAGAGCCAGCACAGCGTGATAGCCAAAGTCGAGAAGGCATTAGTGCTGGGCACATGGCTCACTGCTAGCATCCTTACAGACAGACTGAGGTCAGCAGAGAGGAAAGGCCCACCATCCGTCGAACCAGCAGGGCTCCATGGCCCGCTCTGGAATGTTATCACCACTCCATTAGTCTCATTTACAAGTGGTTCAGGAGATGCCAATTCCTGTGCCTCTCTTGAGGATAAAGGGAAGGGTGTGAATTTGCCTATTTCTTCCACACACATTACAAAGGATTCTTCATTAGTCTTAAATACTGTCATGGGGAATATTAAGACTGCTGGGCTTAAATTAGAGGAAGGAAAATCCTTGTCTTATCTGTTCATCCTACACTGAGCTTAAAGATGCTTCATGAACCTCAGCTTTGGAACATGAGGACTTCAGGGCTGCACCAGCCATGTGGCTCCTGAGAGGAGAGCAAGTGAGGGGACTTGGAGTGGCTGCATTTGAGCCCACCCTTCCTGGCCATTTCTTTCTTCTCTGTGTGCTGTCTGAGCCCTGCCACTGATCAGGGCTGATGCCGTCAATGCAGAACAGAAGAATTAGAAGGATTGAAAACACCTCAGCAAGACCATGCCCCAGTTGGCCAGCTAGTAGGCAGAAACTTTCACATTTGTTACTTTAATGGATGGTGCTTCCCAGGTAGCACTCATGGTAAAGAACCCACCTGCCAGTGCAGGAGATGTTAGGATCTCTTACATGTCTTAATACCCAAGACAGCTTTGGGTCAGGAAAATCCCAGGAGCAGGGCATGGTAACCCACTCCAGTATTCTTACATGGAGAATCTCATGAACAGAGGAGACTGGTGGGCTATAGTCCATGGGGTTGCAAAGAGTTGGACACTTCTGAATCTACTTAGCACACATGTACTTTAATGGATAAAATCATTGAAAGTCTGAATAAAAATTATAATACTGGGGAGGGTGATCATCATACCATTAATAGTTGCTGCTGCTGCTGTTGATGAATAACAGTACATAATAGTAGCTTTTCTTTGGGCCATTCATAGTTACAATGCAGTGTTTTAAGTATCATGATTTGACTCTAAAACAACTACTCTTAAGGGCTTACAGTATTGCCCTTGTAACCTTATTATGTGCTGGTGTTTTAGAGCTCTCAATGGTTTTCCACAAGATCTTGAAAAAAAGGAACACAGCATGCTAAAGTTTTGTTAACATAGATGATCTGGGAAGATAATAGAGTTTTAGCAAAGGAGATGTGCTGACATACGTGAGAGGAATTGTTTAGAGAGGTCAGACACTGATCAGATGCTACAGTGAGGTTGCCATTGGCCATTCAGGGAGGAAAAATGCTAAGGGGTTACTAGAAAAATGAGATATAAAGATGAAAGATCTCCCTAGATGGAAATCACCTGGATTGCAGCTCTGTCTTCAACAAGTATTGAGGTTCATTCTGAAGCCCTAACCCGAGCCTGGTGGGGAAGAACAGCACTGGGATATTAACTGTCTTTCTAGCAGTTCTAGCAGTGTTAATCATAGTAGATATTTGAAAAACAATTTAATAAATAAATCAGGGCAAATATTTTTAAGGGCACAAAGTTTCCCTTAAGGACATCTGCCAGGTCACAGACAGCCACAGATACTGGGCACCTTGCATTACATCTCTTTGTTGTAGTTAGGGTCCAGAAAGAGCTTGAGGAAAACTTGAGACATGTCTTGAAAATGCAGAATTCTAACACATGGGTTTTAGTCTCTAAAAACCATTGTGTTTTCTATGCCGTTGTTTCTACTGCAAACCAGAAGTTTGGCTGCTGAGCTCCCACAATACTGTGACTTCGTCAATGACCAACTTTCTGTCATGAGCTGACAGAAATTGCTGAGAAGTCAAATATGGTGGGCCATGGACCACTTGCTTGTTGAATGCTCTCATATCTGCAGTCTTTGTGCTTTCCTTGTTGACAATAATAATAATAATAGCAGGAAGATATCTGTCTTTCTCTGGTGTGAAACTGAACTCCAGAGGAAGTATCTCATTTATCTGCCCCCTCTAGAAAGATTTCAGAAATAGGGCTGTGGTAGAAATATGTAGGAAATAGAGCAGTGGTGTTAGGGTCTTCAGGGGATTTTGTCTGAGATAACCAGGATTTTTAAAATGCCTTTCTGGAGGCAAAATATACCACATACCAAATACAATTGGAATAGACTGTCTCTTTCCTTAAAGCTTGTATTATATAAATGGATATAGCTGGACCTTTTGTTCTTCAACAAACAATTCCCATCAACATTCAGAAAGAATTTAAAGCTGACCAGTTGGACAAGGGAACTGGAGAGGGGAAACTGATGGTGGAGGAGAAGAATGTGAAGGAGGCAAGCCCTGCTGTAGGTTCCCAGTCTAGCTGTTGTTGCTGTTTAGTTACTTCAGTTGTGTCTGACTCTTTGTGACCCCATGGACTGTAGCCCGCCAGGCTCCTCTGCCCATGGAGTTTTCCAGACAAGAATACTGGAGTGGGTTTCCATGTCCTCCTCCAGGGGATCTACCTGGATCAAGGATTGAAATCACATCTCCTGCATTGGTAGGCAGATTCTTTACTACTAAGCAACCTGGGAACCCCTCCCAGTCTCGATCAAGGTTAATAGACCCATTCGTGCTCAAAGAAGGTCCCACTTCTTTTGAATCAAGTCACGTGAAGAGACTACTCAGTTGCTCGCCTCTCAGTTTAAATCCAAAGCAATCAAGCCAGGTATTTGAAAATACTTTTTTTCCAAAGCACTTATTTTTAATGTCCAACTGACATTTTTATTATGATATAATATTCCATGCTTCAAAATGACTTTGAGAAGTTAATCTTTGGCCTACTTGGTAGATTGCCAGTGTGGGGCAGGGTTGAAAGGATGGTGGCACTGTGCTTCATTTCAACTCTATTCAATATCAAAGACATCACATGGAGACAGTTATTTAATATGATTCTAGTCCCTACCATGGTGCAAGATTTCCCTCAGCAGAATCAAGAGGGAAGGCAATGGGTTAGTTTTCCAGGAGCCTTGGGCTCATAGCTGATTCCAGATGGGCCTCAGTTTCTTTGTTTGTAAAATGAGACAAGAATAGCTTCCCTGAGGTCCCTTCCCAACTCTGCTTTTCATCTTGGTTAACATTTTTTAAAGTATGAAATGTCTAAAAATGATCCGTAGTATATTCCCCTGATTCTCTATGGCATCACTTTTTGAGACACTCAAAACAGAGTGTTTCTCATTCATTTTATGCCAGGTAAAAAGATAGATAAGTCTAATCACATAAACCCAGTTCAAAGAGGGAAGGTGAGAGCCAGAAAAATTTCCCATGTAACAGAGAAATAAGAAAAAGGCAAGCTATGTCAGATCTGCATTTCCAGGCATCAGCTTCCTCTACCTTAACTCAGAGAATAAGGTAACACCCCAGGACTAATTCCAGTTCTGTCACTAACCCTTAGCTTTGACATTCTGGGGCTATAAAAACACAGGAAAGAGAAAACAAGATGGCGGAGGAGTAGGTGGACGTGGAGTACATCTCTCTCCATGGATACATCAGGAATACACCTTCAGACACAGAAGTGCATGCAGAACATCAGCTGAGAGCAGGCAGGAGTACCTGACCAGCAGAAAGGAATATATAGAACCATGCACAACTTGGTAGAATGAAGGAACACGGGGGAAAAACAGGAGTGTTAATAGGACTGGACATGCCCTTGGTGGGTGAGGAACTAATGCAGGGATCCGATCCCCACATCCGGGCAATTGTCTGAGTCAGAGGAGAAGCAGTTAAGGCTGAGAGTTAAACAGCTAATCTGTGGCAGCCTAAATGGAATGAGAATCAGACAGTCCTTGCCACAGCCATACATACCCTGAACAGGGACACAGGTCCCCTGGAAGGCGCAGCAGGTGGGAGCTGGAGTTTAGGGATTGTGCGGCAATCCCAGGGCGAGGGCTGCTGTTGACTGAGGAGAGACAGATTGAGGGGATGTGAAGGAGGAGATTGTGGTGGGAAATGTCTGTGGAGGAAAGCCCAGCAGCCATGGAAGCAAGGCGATACTGCTGAGTCACGAATAGTGGGTGGAGCCATCACCACAGCCTCCCTCTCCCCACAGGCTACCATCCACAGCTGAACAACACAGATGCTGGCCCATCAAGCGCTGAACTACACTGAACTACACAGTAGGATCCACCCAGGGTACCCCTGTAAGGGACTGATGTGCCTATCCAGAGTAGGACCCCAGCCAGGGGGGCCCCTCTATGTGCTTGACACACCAAATAACAGAGAAGGACCCCAGGCAAGGGAGCCCTCTAAGTGCCTGAGTGGGCAGAGCTATGGAGAAAGACTGGCCAAAGAGACCTTCTGATCGCCAAATACAAGAGTCTCAAAGTAAGACTCTGATAGGGCCATAACTTCTGTGACAGAGGCAGTCCATGTCCCTGCACACTTGGTGCCACCAGGGTCCCTGCAAGCCAAGCAGCTGCACCACCTTCATGCTCAGCTCTCACTGGGGCAGAGCTGCCACAGGCAAAAAAAGTCTTGTGTCTATGCGCGCAGGGTCGCATCAGTAGTGTCCAATGCTTTGCAACCCTGTAGACTATTTCTGTCAGGGAGACTTCTCTGTCAGGGATGGAGGATTTTCTAGACAATCCCCCATTGGCGTATTGGCCAACACTGGTTGCCATACCCTTCTAGAACACTCTATTTCCTACTGCCCTAGCCGCCACCACCTCCACACCTGACCCTCACAGGGGCAAACCCAAGTCCTCCAGGGTAGCCTTAGGAGCAAACCCCAGTGGACGACCGACATGCAGAGGTGGAAATAAAACCACACTTGAAACTCAGGGGAAGTGTGGCTAAGGAAGAAGACCCAAAACCTTCCCACCAGCTGTACAAGCTGCAGATTAAATCCACATGATCAACAAAGCTGACTCTGTGTCTATGGAATATATAAAAGGTCATTGAGAGCTCCCACAAAAGAAAATGCACTAGTTCTGATAGCTGTGGACATTGGAGGCAAGAACACACAGGAGTAGGACCATATTAGAATCTGAGCTGCCCCCACAGCAGGTCCAGAGACCAGCACAGTGTTGGAGGGCATCCTAGGGAGGCCAGGTGGACTGTGACTCCCAGAGAGCGAAGGGACTCTGACAGCAGTGACTCAAGAAAAACATTTATTATGATGATGTTTTGACTTGTTTTGTAGATTCTTTTGGATTTCTTTTTCTTTTTTTCTCCTTCCCCCCTCCACCCCCATTGTAATCGTCAATTTTATTGGCACTATGAAATCCAATTAAGCCTTTGAGCTTTTTTTTTTTTCCTTTCTTTTCTCAGTCACATTTATGTTCATTGCTTTAGTCCTCAATTGGCACCTTGCTTTAGTTTTGTTTTCCAGCGTGTGGTTTAGTTAGTTTTGTTCTGGTAGATACAATTTAAGGTTTCCTTTGTTTGCCAGGTCAATCTATTGTGCTTTATTTTTGTGGGGCTGTTTCGATTTTGCTTATGGGTATGTATATGTGTATATTCAGTCACACTTTTTATTGTTGTTGTAAACCACTGCCTCTACATTGGGCTTTGCAGTTCTGTGGAGTTTTCTTTTCTTTTTTTTTTTAGTTTTTTCTTTCTTCTTCCTTTTTTTTCTTTTCTCTTTTTTATAATTTTAATATTTTTAAGCCTGTTATATTTTTTCTACATTTATTCCTTTGTTTTCCTTTCCTACTGTTCTTTTCCCCTTGCAGCTAACCTTTAGTGTATATAAATCTTCTTCATCTACCTCTATCTAACTTTGCATATCTATTCTTTCTTTCCTTTCCTCTCAACAGATTTGTTAGTTTTGTTTTCACTGCTTTATTCCCCACTTGGCACCTTGCTTTAGTGTATTTTCTAGTTTGTGCTTTAGTTAGTTTTGTTCTTAACTGGTAAATATAATTTTTTATTTCCTTTGTTTGCCGGGTCAATCTACTGTATTTATTTTTGTTGGACTGTTTTGACTTCGCTCATGGGTGTATATGTACATGTGCATATTCCATTATTTTAATTATTATTTGCCAGATTTTATAACTGCCATTTGTCTGGGGTTCTTCCTTGGTTTCTCACTTTTGGATATTTGTTTTACTCTCAATGCCATAAAAAACCACTTTTGGAATCTTCATTCCTGACCAAAGATCAAGCTCTGAGCCTTTAGAAAGGGAGCACTGATTCCAAGACCCTAGACTACCACAGAACTAACCCTAGGGAGTATCATAGTGAGAAATCACACAAAGGAAATCACTTGAATACAAGACCCAGCATCATCGAACCACCAGTAGCACCCTGTGCAGGATGCCTCATCTAAACAACAAACAAAACAAAAATTCAAACCAAATCATCAGTAGACAGAATTACCACCTCACTCAGCCTTGTCCATCAGAGGAAAAACAAACAAATAAAAATTCAGCACAGATCTCACCCTATATGAAGCTTATACAAACCACTGGCCAACCTTAGGAGGGCAGAGACCAAAAGGAAGAAATAATTCAACTTTGAAGCCTAGAAAAGGAGACCTCAAACACAATAACTTAAAAAAAATAATGAAAAGACACAGAAATACTACACAAATGAAGAAGCAAACTAGAAACACATTCAGGCAAACTATCTGAAAAAGAATTCAGGATAATGACAGTAAAGATTATCAAAACCTTGAAAACAAAATGGAGAAAATGCAAGATTCAATTAACAAAGACCTAGAAGAATTAAAGAATAAACATACAGAGACAAACAACACAATCACTGAAATTGAAAATACTCTAGAAGGAATCAATAGCAGAATATCTGAAGCAGAAGAATGAATCAGTGAGCTGGAATATAAAATGGTGGAAATAACTTCTGAAGAGCAGAATAAAGTAAAAAGAATGAAAAGAACTGAGGATAGTCTCAGAGACCTCTGGGACAATATCAGATGACCAACATTCAAATTATAGGGATCCCAGAAGAAGAAGAGAAAAAGAAAGGGTATGACAAAATTTTTGAAGAGATTGTAGTTGAAAATTTCCCCAACATGGAAAAGGAAATAGTCAACATGCCAAGACACATACTTATCAAACTAACAAAGACTAAACACAAAGAAAGAATATTAAAAGCAGCAAGGGAGAAATAACAAGTTACATAGAAGGGAAACCCCATACACTTAACGCTGATCTTTCAGCAGAAACTCTGCAGACCAGAAGGGAATGGCCAGATATATTAAAAGTACTGAAAGGGAGAAACCTAAAACCAAGATTACTGTACCTGGCAAGGATCTCATTCAAAATTGAGGGTGGAAAAAAAATCTTTTCAAACAAGCAAAAGTTAAGAGAATTCAGTACCACCAAACAAGGCAAACATTAAAGGGACTTATATAATCAAGAAATACAAGAGAAGAAAAAAGAGCTACAAAATCAACCCCAAACAATTAAGAAAATGGCAATATGAACATGTATATCAATAATTACTTTAAATGCAAATGGATTAAATGCTCCAACCAAAAGACACAGACTGGCTGAATGGATACAAAAGCAAGACCCATATATATGCTGTCTACAAGAAACCCACTTCAGACCTAAAGACACATACAGACTGAAAGTGACAGGATGGAAAAATATATTCCATGCAAATGGGAAGCAAAAGAAAGCTGGAGTAGCAATCCTCATATCAGACAAAATAGACCTTAAAATAAAGAAGATTACAAGAGATAAGGAAGGACACTACATAATGATCAAGGGGTCAATCCAAGAGGAAGACATAACAATTGTGAATATCTATGCATCCAACATAGGAGCACCTCAATACATAAGACAAACACTAACAGACATAAAAGGAGAAATTGACAGTACACAATAATAGTAGGAGACTTTAACACCCCACTCACACCAATGGACAGATCATCAAAACAGAAAATTAATAAGGAAACAGAAGTCTTAAATGATACAGATGAGATGGATCTCATTGATATCTTCAGGACATTCCATCCAAATGCAGAAGAATACACCTTCCCAAATGCACATGGAACATTCTCCAGGATAGACCACATCTTGGGTCACAAATCACCTCAGTAAATTTAAGAAAATTGAAATCATATCAAGCATCTTCTCTGACAACAACGCTATGAGACTAGATATCAATTACCAGAAAAAAACTGTAAGAAACAGAAACACATGGAGATTAAACAACGTATTTCTAAATAACCAACAGGTTACTGAAGAAATCAAAAGGGATATCAGAAAATTTCTAGAAACAAATGACAATGAAAACACGACAACTCAAAACCTATGGGATGCAGCAAAAGCAGTCCTAAAAGGCAAGTTTATAGCAATACAATCCTACCTTAAGAAACAAGAAAAACATTGAATAGACGGCCTAAATTTACACCTAAAACAACTGGAAAAAGAAGATCCAAAAAAACCAAAATTAGTAGAAGGAAAGAAATCATAAATATCTGAGCAGAAATCAATGAAAAAGAATTGAAAGAAACAATAGTAAAGATTAAAGCCTGGTTAATAGTAAAGCTAAATTACTAATAGTAAAGCTAAATTAATAGTAAAGCTAAAGGCTGGTTCTTTGAGAAGACAAACAAAATTGACAAGCCTTTAGCCAGACTCATCAAGAAAAAATGAGAAAAGAATCAAATCAACAAAATTAGAAATGAAAAAGGAGAAGTTACAATAGACAATAAAGAAATACAAAGGATTATAAGAGACTATTATGAACAACTATATGGCAATAAAATGGATAATCTGGAAGAAATGGACAGATTCTTAGAAAAGTTCAATCTTCCATGACTGAACCACAAAGAAGTAGAAATTATGAACAACCCAATTAAAAACACTGAAATGGAAGCTGTGATCAAAAATCTCCCAAAAAACAGAAGCCCAGGATTAGATTGCTTCACAGGACAATTCTATCAAATATTTAGAGAAGAGCTGATACCTATACTTCTAAAATTCTTTCAAAAAACTGCAGAAGAAGGAACACTTCCAAACTCATTCTACAAGGCCACCATCACCTTGATAACAAAACCAGACAAAGACAAGACAAAAAAAGAAAATTACAGGCCAAAATCACTGATGAACATAGGTACAAAAATCCTCAACAAAACTTTAGCAAACAGAATTCAGCAACACATCAACAAGCTCATACACCATGATCAAGTTGGGTTTATTCCAGGAATGCAAGGATTCTTCAATATATGCAAATCAATCAATCAATGTGATACACCATATTAACAAATTGAAACATAAAAACCATATGATCATCTCAGTAGCAGAAGAAGCCTTTGACAAAATTCAGCACCCATTTATGATTCAGTTCAGTTCAGTTCAGTCTCTCAGTCGTGTCCAATTCCTTGCAACCCCATGAATCACAGCACACCAGGCCTCCCTGTCCATCACCAACTCCCGGAGTTCACTCAAACTCATGTCCATTGAGTCGGTGATGCCATCCAGCCATCTTATCCTCTGTTGTCCCCTTCTCCTCTTGCCCCCAATCCCTCCCAGCATCAGGGTCTTTTTCAATGAGTCAACTCTTCACATGAGGTGGACAAAGTATTGGAGTTTCAGCTTCAGCATCAGTCCTTCCAATGAACACCCAGGACTGATCTTTAGAATGGACCGGTTGCATCTCCTTGCAGTCCAAGGGACTCTCAAGAGTCTCCTCCAACACCACAGTTGAAAAGCACCAATTCTTTGGCGCTCAGCTTTCTTCACAGTCCAACTCTCATATCCATACATGACCACAGGAAAAACCATAGCCTTGACTAGACGGACCTTTGTTGGCAAAGTAATCTCTCTGCTTTGAATATGCTATCTAGGTTGGTCATAACTTTCCTTCCAATGAGTAAGTGTCGCTTAGTTTCATGGCTGCAATCACCATCTGCAGTGATTTTGGAGCCCCCCAAAATAAAATCTGACACTGTTACCACTGTTTCCCCATCTATTTGCCATGAAGTGATGGGACCAGATGCCATGATCTTTGTTTTCTGAATGTTGAGCTTTAAGCCAACTTTTTCACTCTCCTCTTTCACTTTGATCAAGAGGCTTTTTAGTTCCTCTTCACTTTCTGCCATCAGGGTGGTGTCATCTGCATATCTGAGGTTATTGATATTTCTTCCAGCAATCTTGATTCCAGCTTGTGCTTCTTTCAGCCCAGCATTTCTCATGATGTACTCTGCATATAAGGGCTTCCCTGGTAGTTCAGATAGTAAAGCATCTGCCTACAATGTGGGAGACCTGGGTTTGATCCCTGGGTTAGGAAGATCCCCTGGAGATGGAAATGGCAACCCACTCCAGTATTCATGCCTGGAAAATCCCATGGACCGAGGAGCCTGGTGGGCTACAGTCCATGGGGTCACAAAGAGTCAGACACGACTGGGTGACTTCACTTTCACTTTCTTTCACTCTGCATATAAGTTAAATAAGCAGGGTGACAATATACAGCCTTGATGTACTCCTTTTCCTATTTGGAACCAGTCTGTTGTTCCATGTCCAGTTCTAACTGTTGTTTCCTGACCTGTATAAAGGTTTCTCAAGAGGCAGGTCAAGTGGTCTGGTATTCTTATCTCTTTCGGAATTTTCCACAGTTTATTCTTTAAAAAATGGGCATAGAATGAACCTACCTCAACATGGTAAAGCCCATATATGGCAAGCCTACAGCAAACATTATTCTCAGTGGTGAAAAACTGAATACATTCCCCCCAAGATCAGGAAAAAGACAAGGGTGTCCACTCTCACCACTATTATTCAACTCAGTTTTGGAAGTTCTAGCTATAGGAATCAGAGAGGAAAAATAAATAAAAGGAATCCATATCGGAAATAAAGTAAAGCTCTCATTGTTTGCAGATGAAATGATACTGTACATAGAAAACCCTAAAGATAGTATCAGAAAATTACTAGAGCTACTCAGTGAATTTAGCAAAGTTGAAGGATACAAAATCAATACACAGAAATCACTTGCATTTCTATATAGTAACAATGAAAGATCAAAAAGAGAAATTAAGGAATAAGTCCCATTCACCGTTGCAACAAAAAGAATTGAATATCTAGAAATAAACTTACCTAAGGCTGTATATTGTCACCCTGCTTATTTAACTTCTATGCAGAGTACATCATGAGAAACGCTGGACTGGAAGAAATGAGCTGGAATCAAGATTGCCGGAAGAAATATCAATAACCTCAGATATGGAGATGACACCACCCTGATGGCAGAAAGTGAAGAGGAACTAAAAAGCCTCTTGACGAAAGTGAAAGTGGAGAGTGAAAAAGTTGGCTTAAAGCTCAACATTCAGAAAACGAAGATCATGGCATCCGGTCCCATCACTTCATGGGAAATAGATGGAGAAACAGTGGAAACAGTGTCAGACTTGAATTTTGGGGGCTCCAAAATCACTGCAGATGGTGATTGCAGCCATGAAATTAAAAGACACTTACTCGTCGGAAGGAAAGTTATGACCAACCTAGATAGCATATTCAAAAGCAGAGACATTGCTTTACCAACAAAGGTTTGTCTAGTCAAGGCTATGGTTTTTCCAGTGGTCATGTATGGATGTGAGAGTTGGACTGTGAAGAAGGCTGAGCGCCAAAGAATTGATGCTTTTGAACTGTGGTGTTGGAGAAGACTCTTGAGAGTCCCTTGGACTGCAAGGAGATCCAACCAGTCCATTCTGAAGGAGATCAGCCCTGGGATTTCTTTGGAAGGAATGCTGCTAGAGCTGAAAGTCCAGTACTTTGGCCACCTCATGTGAAGAGTTGACTCATTAGAAAAGATTCTGATGCTGGGAGGGATTGAGGGCAGGAGGAGAAGGGGACGACAGAGGATGAGATGGCTGGCTGGCATCACTGACTCAATGGACATGAGTCTGAGTGAACTCCAGGAGTTGGTGATGGACAGGGAGGCCTGGCGTGCTGCGATTCATGGGGTCACAAAGAGTCAGACACAACTGAACAACTGAACTGAACTGAACTGAAGGAGACTAAAGAACTGTACACAGAAAATTATAAGACACTAATGAAAGAAGGAAATGGCGACCCACTCCAGTACTCTTGCCTGGAAAATTCCATGGACTGAGAAGCCTGGTAGGCTACGGTCTATGGGATCACAAAGAGTCAGACATGACTGAGTGACTTTACTTTACTAATGAAAGAAATCAAAGGCAACATAAACATATGGAGAGATATTCCTTGTTCCTGAGTAGGAAGAATCAATATTGTGAAAATGACTATATGACCACATGCAATCTACAGATTCAACGTGATCCTTATCAAATTACCAATGACATTTTTCAAAGAACTAGAACAAAAATATTTCACAATTCATATGGAAGCACAAAAGTCCCCGAATAGCCAAAGCAGTCTTTAGAAAGAAGACTGAAGTCAGAGGAATCAACCTTCCTGACTTCAGATTATACTACAAAGATACAGTCATCAAGACAGTATGGTACTGGCACAAAAACAGATATATAGACCAATGGAACAAGATAGGAAGCCCAGAAATAAACCCATGCACCTATGGGTACCTTATTTTTTTTTTTTACAAAGGAGGCAAGAATATACAATGGGGCAAGGACAGTCTCTTCAATAAATAGTACTGGGAAAACTGGACAGCTACATGTAAAAGAATGACATTAGAACAGTTCCTAATACCGTATGCAAAGATAAACTCAAAATGGATCAAAGACCTAAATGTAAGACCAGAAACTATAAAACTCTTAGAGGAAAACATAGACAGAACACTCAGTGACATAAATCAAAGCAAGATCCTCTATGAGGATCAAAGCAAGATCCTCATTACTCTAGGACTCCAGGTCCTAGACTAATGGAAATAAAGACAAAAGTAGACAAGTGGGACCTGATTAAACTTAAAAGTTTTTGCACAGCAAAGGAAAGTATAAGCAAGGTGAAAAGACAACACTCAGAATGGGAGAAAATAATAGCAAATGAAACAACTGATAAAGGATTAGTTTCCAAAATATACAAGCAGCTAATAAAACTCAATACCAGAAAAATAAACAACCCAATCAAAAAGTGGTAAAAGGACCTAAACAGACATTTCTCTAACGAAGACATACATATGCTAATAAACACATGAAAAGATGCTCAGCATCGCTCATTATTAGAGAAATGCAAATCAAAACTTCAATGAGACATTACCTCACATCAGTCAGAATGGCCCTCATCAAAAAGTCTACAAACAATAAATGCTGGAGAGGGTGTGGAGAAAAAGGAATGCTCTTGAGCTGTTAGTTAGCATGTAAATTGATATAGCCAATATGGAAGATGGTATGGAGATTCCTTAAATAAACAGGAATAAAACCACCATATGGAAAAAGCAAGAGAGTTCCAGAAAAACATCTATTTCTGCTTTATTGACTATGCCAAAGCCTTTGACTGTGTGGATCACAACAAACTGTGGACAATTCTGAAAGAGATGGGATTACCAGACCACCTGACCTGCCTCTTGAGAAACCTATATACAGGTCAGGAAGCAACAGTTAGAACTGGATGTGGAACAACAGACTGGTTCCAAATAGGAAAAGGAGTACGTCAAGGCTGTATATTGTCACCCTACTTATTTAACTTCTATGCAGAGTACATCATGAGAAACGCCGGGCTGAAAGAAGCACAAGCTGGAATCAAGATTGCCGGGAGAAATATCAATAAGCTCAGATATGCAGATGACACCACCCTTATGGGAGAAAGTGAAGAGGAACTAAAAAGCCTCTTGATGAAAGTGAAAGTGGAGAGTGAAAAAGTTGGCTTAAAGCTCAACATTCAGAAAACGAAGATCATGGCATCTGGTCCCATCACTTCATGGCAAATATATGGGGAAACAGTGGAAACAGTGTCAGACTTTATTTTTCTGGGCTCCAAAATCACTGCAGATGGTGATTGCAGCCATGAAATTAAAAGACGCTTACTCCTTGGAAGGAAAGTTATGACCAACCTAGACAGCATATTCAAAAGCAGAGACATTGCCAACAAAGTTTCATCTCTTCAAGGCTATGGTTTTTCCTGTGGTCATGTATGGATGTGAGAGTTGGACTGTGAAGAAAGCTGAGTGCCAAAGAATTGATGCTTTTGAACTGTGGTGTTGGAGAAGAGTCTTGAGAGTCCCTTGCACTGCAAGGAGATCCAACCAGTCCATTCTAAAGGAGATCAGTCCTGGGTGTTCTTTGGAAGGACTGATGCTAAAGCTGAAACTCCAGTACTTTGGCCACCTCGTGCAAAGAGTTGACTCATTGGAAAAGACTCTGATGCTGGGAGGGATTGGGGGCAAGAGGACAAGGGGACGACAGAGGATGAGACGGCTGGATGGCATCACCAACTCGATGAACATGAGTTTGAGTGTACTCCAGGAGTTGGTGATGGACAGGGAGGCCTGGCGTGCTGTGATTCATGGTGTTGCAAAGAGTTGGTCACGACTGAGTGACTGAACTGAACTGCACTGATGACCCAGCAATCCCACTCCTAGGCATATACCCTGAGGAAACCAAAATTGGAAAAGACTCATGGATTCCACTGTTCATTGCAGCATTATTTACAATAGCTAGAACATGGAAGCAACCTTAATGTCCATTGACAGATGAATGAATAAAGAAGTACTGATATGTATACACAATGGAATATTACTCAGCTGTAAAAAGGAACATATCTGAGTCAGTTCTAATGAGGTGAATGAACCTAGAACCTATTGTAAGAGTGAAGTAAGTCAGAAAGAGAAAGATTAATATTATATTCTAATGCATATATATGGAATCTAGAAAAATGATTCTGAAGAATTTATTTACAGGACAGCAATGGAGAAAGAGACATAGAGAATAGACATAGATATGGGGAGAGGGGAGGAGAGGGGAGGAGAGGGTCGATGTATGGAAAGAACAACATGGAAACTTATGTTACCATATGTAAAATAGATAGCCAATGGGAATTTGCTGTATGGCTCAGGAAACTCAAACAGGGGCTCTGTATGAACCTAGAGGGGTGGGATGGGGAGGGAGATGGGAGGGAAGTTCAAAAGGTAGGGGATATATGTATACCTGTGGTTGATTCATGTTGAGATTTGACAGAAAAGAACAAAACTCTGTAAAGCAATTATCCTTCAATTAAAAAAAAAATTAAAAAAAAAAAAAAGAGGCAAGACCAAATTGCTAAGCAACTCAGTGTTAGTCCTGAGCAAAACTGAATTTTGGAAAATCCATCTTTGGCCTCTATTCAAATCCCACTTCCTGCTTGTTCTTTGTTCTCTACAGAAAGGTTATTGTTCTCTGTTATGGTCAAAATTAAAAAAAATAAATCTTCCCAGGAACGTTGTATTTGAGTAGAGTCTAGAAAGTAAAAAAAACCTTCCTGCTCCAAAGATGGAAACTGAGGGAAGAAAGTACATTGAACAAAGTCTGGTTTACTAACAACTACCATACTCCACTTTCATGTTTCCATTTTTCTTCATGAATAAAATTTAAAGGCAGTGATCAGTGAAAGAGACAGTGTTAGACACTCAGTGGTGTCCAACTCTTTGCAACCCCATGCACTGTAGCCCACCAGGCCCCTCTGTCCATGGGATTCCCCAGACAAGAATACTGGAGTAGGTTGCCATTTCCCCCCTAGGGGATCTTCCTGATGCAGGGATTGAACCATGGCTTCCTGCATTGTAGGCAGATTCTTTACAGTCTGAGCCACCAGGGCATCCCCCAAAATAGTGATTGGAAATATACAAAATGTGAAACTCTTCCCTTCCCTCCTTTTAAAAACCTCCCAGTTGTCAACTCCCTTTTTCATGGAAACCATCACGATAAAAAGAATGGGTCTCATCTCCAGGCCTTTCCAGCTCCTCCTAGGCTTTCATGCCTCATCCCTCCTCACAAAGTCTTCTGATTCTCTTTAACTTGCTGCTTCTCCAAGAAGAAGCTCTGCCCAGTGGTAACTTAAGATATATCTGACCAGTATAAATGTTGTTAACTTCATTAATCGACTTCTAACTGCCTTTTCTTTTTATGAAGGAAGGATCAAAGCTCTGAGAAACAAACTACAAATAACCCCCCAATAGTAGCAGGATGGTATTTCAAAAGGCATGAAAGGAAGCTCACCAACAGTGATACTTTTTCCTAATGGTTCTAAGAGGATAATTAAGTTGTTTATCACCTTTGATGCTTATAACCCTAACACAGGTGTTCCCTGGAAACCAATTAAAAATACTTACAGCTGATAAAGAGTGTCTCTCAGCTCAACAGAGTTACTAATAATTTCAATCCCATTTGGAAAAGAATCTTGTCAGGTCTTTGGACACCAAAAGGCAACATTCACACTCATTTACACTTCAGGGCCTGTGGTGATAAGCACACACAGGGTATTTACTCTGCCTCTCTTGATCTTAGTAGCAGTGTCCTCCAGAAAGCTTCCCTTGGCCATTGAATGTTAAGTTTAATTTCCGAGTATGAATTGTGCTCAGTAGTTTGGGATTTCCTTTGAAAGGCAATGGACCAGGATCTTTCTGATGATAGCTTTACCTGTCAGGAAGCAGTGGTGTCTTGAATCTGTGGCCCTAACTTTGTAACTTTCAGTGGACATCAAGTTGAAAATTTTTTATTTCTTCAGGGACTCATAGAAGCCAGAAAGGATTCTTTGTGAAAATCTCAGGTGGTAACAGTTGGCTTGGGCTTCCCCAGTGGCTCAGACAGTAAAGAATCCACCTGCAATTCAGGAGACTCAGGTTCGATCCCTGGGTTGGGAAGACCCCCTGGAGGAGGGCATGGCAATCCACTCCAGTGTTCTTGCCTGGAGAATCCCCATGGACAGATGAGCTTGGTGGGCTACAGTCCTTGGGGTTGCAAAGAGTCAGACACGACTGAGCAACTTACCCACGTACAACAGTTGGCTTATATGGCTGACTCAATAGAAGGTGGACTCCCACTTGGTAAGTCTGGGCAGAACCCACTTGTTTCCTTACATTCTGAGCAGTTGGTTCACCTCCCCCCCGCCCCCCCGCCCCACTCTGGTCCAATTCACTTGCACTGACTATTTTTCCAGAAATTATTTCAATCTAGTTGAAAAGCTCCTTGACAAAGTTCCTGCTTCCAGTGTCTGAAGGCTCACTAGTTCTCTTGTGGGAACGTTTGCTGGTTGATTGGTGGGTCAGTTCAACTCCTTTCATCTGCCTCAGCCTCATTCTGATCCCTCCTCCATGTCTTTGCTGCTGCTGCTGCTAAGTTGCGTCAGTCGTGTCCAACTCTGTGTGACCCCAATAGACAGCAGCCCACCAGGCTCCCCCGTCCCTGGGATTCTCCAGGCAAGAACACTGGAGTGGGTTGCCATTTCCTTCTCCAGTGCATGAAAGTGAAAAGTGAAAGTGAAGTCGCTCAGTCGTGTCCAACTCCTAGCGACCCCATGGACTGCAGCCTACCAGGCTCCTCCTCCCGTGGGATTTTCCAGGCAAGAGTACTGGAGTGGGGTGCTATTGCCTTCTCCACTTCCATGTCTTTAGAGCTATGTTAATTCTCAAGTCACTTTATATCCCATTAGTTATTCACTCTTCAGTTGGGTCAAGAGGTATGATTTTAGAGTTAGGCATTTATCTTCTAGCCCTGCTGTTAAAGAGCTGTGTGGCTCTAGTCATTCCATGCTCCTCTCTGGAACTTTATTTCCTGTCCTTATTTAGAAGGAAAGGATTAGATCTTTCAGCCCTAAACTTAATGCCAGCTGGGAAGCCCTAGGTAAGCAGGAGATACATTAAATTAGTCTTAAATAATTGAGCCTGAGACAACTTTGAGACATTCAGTGGACATGCCAAATAGGCATATAGGTCTGGACCTAAGAGGGCAGTTTCAGGCTGGATGTACAGATTTTAGTCAGAGCCGACTCTTTGTGACCCCATTGACTATACAGTCCATGGAATTCTCCTGGTCTGGATACTGGAGTGGGTAGTCTTTTCCTTCTCCAGGGGATCTTCCCAACACAGGGATCAAACCCAGGTATCCCACCCTGCAGGCAGATTCTTCACCAGCTGAGCCACAAGAGAAAGCCAAGAATACTGGAGTGTGTAGCCTATTCCTTCTCCAGAGAATCTTCCCGACTCAGGAATCAAACCTGGGTATCCTGCATTGCAGGCGAATTCTTTACCAGCTAAGCTATCAGGGAAGCCCAGATTTGGGAGTCATCAGCAAATAAATGGTGGTTGAAGACACAGTTTACCTGGAGGAGAGAACATAAACCGGAGAGAGAAGAGGGCCTAGGACTAAAGTCAAACTTTAATAGCCAGGTTGAGAAGGAAAAACTGGCAATGGAAGTGATTATGGAGGCGGAAGGAAACCCAGAGGATGCAGTACCAGTGAAATAAGGGGCTTATTTCATGAAGCAGGGAGTGATCAACAGCATCAACTTTTGCGGAGAGATTAGCTGGGGGTAAAAAATAGCCATGTGATTTAACAACGTGAAATTAACCCATGACCTTCAGCTGCTTTGATGGAAAAGTAAGAGTGGAGCCAAGCTGGAGTGGGAAGAAGCAGAACTAGGATGAACTCACAGGGACAATGAGTGTTAAGATCTGTTACAAAATCGGTCTCTGAAGTGGATGGGGGAGATGGAGGAGTAGATCTAGGAGGACTATGGGGTTGTGTGACATTGTTTTAAAAAGAGAGAGACTCAAGCATATATTTGTTCAACACGTATCTATCACCTGTACTCAGACATTACCTTGTACTCAGCCCGATTTAGGCAAAAGGGACGTAGCAAAGACTTAAGGAACCTTGTTCCAGTGGAATTCACTTCCTAGTGAGAAGGGACAGAGACAATCGCTAAACATATAAAGCATAACATGCCCACTGATGGTAGTGTGTGAAGACAAAAAAAAAGTGAAGGAAAGTGATAGAAACTATCCATAGGGGGAATATTATTTTATACAATGAATGGTCAAGAAAGACCTCGCTGGTATATGGCTGCTAGATATCACACACACACACACACACACACACACACACACACACACGAAGATGAAGGATGCCCAGTCAAATTTGAACTGCAGATAAGCAACAAATACTTTCCAGTACAAGTATATCCACTGCAATACTGGGGACATACTTATACTAAAAGATTATTTGTTGTTCATGCTAAGTTGCTTCAGTTGCATCTGACTCTTAGTGACTCCATGGACTGTAGCCCACCAGGCTCCTTTGTCCATGGGATTCTCCAGGCAAGAATACTGGGGTGGGTTGCCATTTCCTCCTCCAGGGGATTTTCCTGACCCAGGGATTGAACCCACGTCTCTTACGTCTCCTGCACTGGCAGGCAGGTTCTTTACCACTAGCATCACCTGGGAGCCCATTTGTTCACCCTGTATTTAACCCAGCAAGCCCACTCTGGTCAGATGGCATTTTCAATGTTTAATGTCAGTGGAAACTCTCCGGTTAAAAGAGGCCAGTTGAATACAAAGGAGAGAAGGGAAGTTGTGCTGGAGGGTGATCTGAAGCCCCTGAGGATCATGAAGGGATGGGATCCGAAAGCCAGGTATAGGGTGGACCCCAGACAGTGGAAGGAAGAGAGAATGTGTGTGGATGGGCATGGTCTGTAAGCAAAGAAGGAGAAGAGGAAGGCTTCCTGGGTGATTCCTTTGATGTTTCTCTGGGAGTGGGATGGAAAGACAGGGGCTGAGATAGGGAGTGTGTGGCAGAGAGCCAGGTTGGAGATTGAATAGAATGGAGATACGAGAAGAAGAAGATCTTGAGTTGGCCTGCCAGGCTGAGAGCACTTTAGGACTGAGGTTGATTATTCATGGTCTCCATTACACTTCCAGAGCACCCTGAAGGTGGGAGCAGAGACTCTCAGTCTACTCGCTGACCCCCTGCTCTACCCAACCCCAGGATCCTGTAGGGACTACTTGCTAAATACTCACACCCAGCATCCTCACCCTGGGGCTTCTCCAGAGAACTGGACCCATTAAACATTTAAGCTATTTTCCTTTAGCTGGAAAGATTGCTGTCCCTGTAGAAGCTACTTTAATAGCCCTACTTAGGAAAGGAGATAAAGTTGAAGATACTATCAAAAGAGACATTTATGGAGCATCTAATTTTGACACACAAACTCCATCTTCACAGCCTGAAGTAAACTGGAGATCTGGCAATTAACCTGCTAATTTGAACAGTATTGACAGTCAGTCACCATAGATAACACAGTAAACTTGACTTTTGGGGGTTTTGGCTTTTGTCTCAATCGTGTTTCGCTTTCTGCCTCTTATATGCTCCTTCCATGTGGCATCTTCCCATGTTTTATTTGCATACAGCGCATTTAAGAAAGAGGCAAGTCATTTTGAACAAGTCAAAACATATTTTATTCACTATTATCACTTTTCATGTCATAATCATATTGTTGCCTTCTTAACAAGCATAATAATTGCTTTGCATTATTTCATTTATATGCAGAACATTTTTACAGCATGTAGTTTCATGTTTCACAAACACAAGGCTGAATAGAGAGTGCCTTCCAGAATGAGAGTAACTAAGCTGAAGGTAACTTTCTCTGTTTTCTCTGCTGTGGTGATTTCTCAGCAGGCCATTGCACGGGGCTCCTATCGGAGCAAATCAAGAGCTCAGTGGGCAGCAGCGTTTAGTGACATGTCCCTTCTGTCTATGAACACTTGAGTGCATGTGAGATCAGCATCCAGCAGGAGACATGGAAACGTTCACCAATCCTGAAAAGACAGATTTGAGGTTGGATGACGGGAGCCTCGGAGAAGGCAATGGCACCCCACTCCAGTACTCTTGCCTGGAAAATCCCATGAATGGAGGAGCCAGGTAGGTTGCAGTCCATGGTCGCTAAGAGTAGGACACGACTGAGGGACCTTACTTTCACTTTTCACTTTCATGCATTGGAAAAGGAAATGGCAACCCACTCCAGTGTTCTTGCCTAGAGAATCCCAGGGATGGGGAGCCTGGTGGGCTGCCGCCTATGGGGTCTCACAGAGTCGGACACGACTGAAGCGACTTACCAGCAGCAGCAGACGGGAGCCTGGGGCTTCCCCTGTGGCTCAGCGGTCAAGAATCTGTTTGCAATGCAGGAGACCCGGGTTTGATCCCTGGGTCAGAAAGATCCCCTGAAGGAGGGCATGGCAACCCACTTCCAGTATTTTTGCCTGGAGAATCCCATGGACAGAGGAACCTGGTAGGCTACAGTCCATGGGGTCACAAAGAGTCAGACATGACTGAAGTGACTGAGCATGCACGCCCACAGGCAAGGGGGGAGTTCTGTGCAAAGAGGCCCCTCTTCCCTTCCCCCAGGGTGAGAGCAGCCTGAGAACCTTCAGAGACACTTCAGAAGCACTTTTTTTTTACATGTATGTATATATATATATATACACACACACTTTTTATTTTGTATTGGGGCAAAAGAAGGTGAGGTGTTAGTCACTTCGGTCATGTCTGACTCCTTGCGACCCCATGGAGATTCCTCTGTCCATGGAATTTTCCAAGCAATAATACTGGAGTGGGTTGCCATTTTCTCCAGGGGATCTTCCTAACCCAGGGATTGAACCTGTGTCTTCTGTATTGCAGGCAGATTCCTCACTATGTGAGCTACCAGGGAGGCCCCTGGATTAGAGAATAGCAGATACATAAACCATGTGTCGATAGTCTCACAGTGAAGCAGAAGGGACTCAGACATACATGTACATCATATACACGTACCCATTCTTCCCCAAACCTCCTCCCATCCAGGCTGCCACATGACATTGAGCAGAGTTCCATGTGCCATACTACCTTCTCTGGATGAATTTAAATAGAAGAGGCAATCTGTAAACAACCTTTAATCAGTGACTTAGAACTAAAAAAAAGAGATGGAGTGGGGGGAGATATCAGGAGCTATCAGATATTTAAATAACATTTGATAGTTAAATATGTGATATTTGGCCTTCTTGGCTTCCCTGGGTCTCGTCCTCTGTGGACCTTTCCTCAGATTTTTACAAGATGTGGAACTGCGTTTCCACCTGTTATCTGTAACCGCCTCATTCACATGCAGCTTGAGGCAGAATGCAGCTTCAGCATTTGTGAAGTGGGTGAAGGAGCAGAGGAGAATTCTCTCCAGGCCACATGTTAGGAAATGTTGTCTCTTACATGTGAGAAAGACTGGTTCCCTGCCAGCTTTCTGGGTGTTTCTGTACAAAATCACTGTGGCCGATCAAAAGCCTGTGAGGAATCGCTGCCCGGTTGTGACTGGGATCTTTGTTTCTTTCACAGAGTCAGAGAGTTCAGACGAGAAAGAGACCAGCGTACGTTGACCTTGCCCAGTGGTCCCGAGATGTCCCACTGGCCTACACTGGTGGGTCACAATCACTTGTGAACAAAGTGTCAGAGTTTTGCATCAGAAGGATTAAGGATTATTTCCAGGTTAATGTCACGTTCCGTCAATTGCATTCTGATGTGTTTTCTTGCCTGGTGTCAAAGCAAAGGTGCCATTCCCGTTCTCTGCGTGTCTCTGTGACCGTGAGCTGTGCTTGTGAACTGTATCTCCCATGAAGACATGGAGGAATAAAGGTTGAGAATTTAGTCACCCTGAGCTGATGGCTGTCTCACACCCACTGGCCTGCTGGTCAGGGTCAAGGCTCAGCTGCAGTGTTAGCAACACCCCTTCCTAGTCCTTGGGGGTGTGGCCTCAGAGATCTAAGGGGCAGCCTGTGGTTTTGAACTTTTACCAGAGTAGCAAGTAGCAAAGGCTACTTGCCCTTGAACCTCTGTCTTTCAGCCCTTGGACAAGAAAAATGATTGCATTGGTTTTGAGGGGGATTACAAACCATATATGCCAACTCTGTCTTTTGGAGAAGGTCCCATTAAATGTCACTGCTTACCCTCAGACATGAAAGTGTGTTAGTCAATCAGTCATGTCCGATTCTTTGCAATCCCATGGACTGTAGCCCACCAAGCTCCTCTCTCCATGGGGATTCTCCAGGCAAGAATTCTGGAGTGGGGTGCCACTCCCTTCTCCAGGGGGTCCTCCTGACCCAGGGATCAAACCTGGGTCTCCCACATTGCAGGCAGGTTTCTTTATCGTCTGAGCCACCAGGGGAGTGCCTAAGACATGGAAGGAAGGCAGATTCTGTTTTGTACCATCTCTTGTGTTGAACAAACAAAATGAAGTGGAGAATGGTCCAGTTAATCAACATTAATTAACACATATAAGGAACTTGGAAATTTAAAGCCAAGACTCACATTTTCCTCTTAAAAGCAGGCTTGCTTTTAAGAATATTACTGCTCCATTTTATTTTCAGTTTGTGGATAGCATATCAGAGATAGAATATTCAGCTTCTGCCTTCTTAGTAAAAATTCCAATTCTGTCCTTTGACAGAAAAAGACCTGCTATTACTCCACTGCTAGTTCAGGGACAATTTAAGGCAAACATAACAGACACATATACAAAACAAAGAAACAAAAGCTCATCTTTATGCTCTGTATCAGAGCACATCAATACACCTTTTTTTCACACACTTGACTTTATAGTTTTTAACCTTCACTGCTGATTTACTTATAAGAATAAGGTATGGGATTTAAATAATCTGCTTTAGAATATAAATTATCAGCTGAATAAGTAGAGGTTACTCATTGGATAAAAACGAATTTTCCCCTTTGAGAGAACCCATTATATGTTGCCTTGTACATTCAGCTATCAACAGTTTCTTCTAAATCCATGCAATAAATCAGCTTTCAAATGATGATCGTGACTGCCTTGCAAGAGGCATAATACTTCTTTCTCTGTATATCTACTGAGTGTTAAATACATTGAGAGCTTAGAAGGTAAAACCAACAGAGTTAGGTCATTTATATTTGGTCAATAATGAAAAGAACCCACCATATTTAAACCAAACCTTACAAAACACTTCTCATGTAGTATTTCCCTTGGATTTTACAAAAGACTATAGAAAAAGGAATCGCTAAACAAATTATGTAACATCCAGGCAATGGAGCATTTTGCAACCCTTAAAGCAGGATCAGTATGAAGTGGGATGGTGCCACACTATTGAGCAAAGGAATAAATTACAGAACAACATGTACAGCATGATTCCATTTTCATTAAAAATGGTCATGTGTGACTTTTACATACATTTAAGTAAATATATATTATGTCTTGGCATGGGCCTAGAAACTATGCCTCGCGCTCTGGGATGACACTGAAGGGGAGGAGAAGGAAACACTGCCCCTCCCTCTTCAGAAAGCACAGGGCTTCCTTCATGGTTCAAATAGGAGGTAATCCACCTGCCAGTGTCAGAGACCGGGTTCAATCCCTGGGTCAGGAAGATCCCCTGGAGAAGGGCATGGCAACCCACTCCAGGATTCTAGAGAATCCACGGACAGAGGGACCTGGCAGGCTGCAGTCCATGGGGTCCCAAAGAGTTGGATACGACTGAGCAACTATCACTTTCAGAAAGCACAAAGTATGAGCGATTTGACTGTTTTCTGTCTTTCTGCATTTTCACATGCAAAACTTTCCAAAAATATTGTCTTCAGTTTGAGGATGAAAAAGCAAGGCTCAGATTTTAAATGATTCTTGCAGTCAGGCCACGTACTCTTCGAGCCCAGGCCTCCCAATCTGATTCTGCAGCAGCGGCTCTGGCTACCATATGCCCAGAACAGAGCGTCTGAACTGTTGACGAGGTTGGGAAAGATCTACCATTCAGTGTTCCTTCATAAGACTTCTTGGTCTCTAGCAACCAAGTGTTAGCCTAGTTAGCATATAAAAATATAAAATATAAGCTGCTAACTGCCTGTATTTTCTTTCTGGGAAGAAGGCAGCCTACTTGAGTGTGTCCGGATGGAAACCCGGAAATTTGTGTTCCGACCCGAGTCGCACGTGTGGGGTGAACCCCCGAACACTGTATCTCAGTTTCCTCACCTGTGAAAATATTGTGCTGACCTACTTTCCCGGGATCACTGGGTGGGCCACTTCATGATTTAAAACTGCTTTGAAAATACAAAGCTCCATTGAAATTGTTTGTCAAGGGTTCCTCCTGGCTTCACCTTCCTTCCTTCTCATGCCCTTCTCTGGCATATAAGCCCTCCAGACTTGGTGTTTTTCTAATCAAAAAGCATACAAAATTAAGCAGTAATTTTCAAATCAGAAATATGTCCTCCAATATTTGGTTCAAATGAGAATGGAGTCATTCTTTCCCTCAAACATGAATAAAAAGTGTGTGTGTGTGTGTGTGTGTGTGTGTGTACATGTTTAACACAATCAAGCAGCTCATTGGATCTGGAGGCAGCTTGCAGTGCTTGCATCATGAGGGCACATCTCTGCTTTCATGTGGCGTTGTGAGGCTTAACATCACCTGGACAGTAGGGTTTAGTGGCACAGACTGAGGAGGGGAGGCAGAAAGTGTTTTCACTTCTTCTCTCTCACCTCACTCACTTTTTAAAAATTTATTTATTTTTAACTTGAGGATAATTGCTTTACAGTATTGTGTTGGCTTCCACCATACATCAATATGAATCAGCCATCGGTATACATCTGTCCCCTCCCTCTTGAACCTCCCTCCCATCTCCTATCCCATCCCACCCCTCTAGGTTGTCACAGAGCCCCGGGTTTGAGCTCCCTACATCATACAGCAAATTCCCACTGGCTATCTATTTTACACATGGAGGTTTATTTGTTTCCATGCTACTTCCTTAATTCCTCCCACCCTCTCCTTCCCCACTGTGCCTGCAAGTCCGTTCTCTAGGTCTGTGCCTCCACTGACAGATGAACGGATAAAGAAGTTGTGGTACATATATGCAATGAAATATTACTCATTCACTTTTGCTGCCTGTCCCATGACTGCCCTCACCCCAGTCTATGGGGAGGTGGTGACAAAGGATCAATAAAGCACCATGGAAATAAAAAGAAGAAAAAGAGAGCAGGGAAGGGAAACCAAGAGTTTACAGGAGCTGCTTTCAACAACTCAAATATTGGTGAATGAAAGTCTCCACCAAGAACAGAGCACCTTCTCCTTCCACCTCTCACCCTGCCGGGGCTGCGGGCCGGCGAGAGGAGATGTGGGTGGTCACAGCGTAGGTCTGCCCCATGGAAAATGTTCACCTGGTGCAGCACAGACCTGGGGAATGCCAACCCACTGAGTTACAGCTGGAATCCCTTCAATCACTCTCTCTTGTTTTATATTTGAATATTTCTGACATTTTCTCAGTGTTAATCCTGAGTTTGGGGTTGGTAAAAATGCCTTTCTCCGAATACATCATTCTTTCCTTGGGCCATAAACATCCTGTCACTGTCCCAATACCTACACCTGTGTGCAGCAGGGAACTCAGAAGCATGAATGAATACGGTTCTCCATGCTGTCCAGCGTGTGTCGGCGGTTCTGCGATTCTGGGATTCTGTCTCCAGACTCCTGCCAGCTGACTCTGGCGATGGGCATGCTTTTGGTTTAGAGGGTTTCTTTGGTTCATGATCATCCCTAATGCATTCATGAAGACCTCACAAAACCCATTTTAAGAAAAAGAGAACTGATTCGTTTTCCTCTCCAACATGCTCTCAGACTCAGGTTGTGTTTTCTTAGATTCTTGAGGGAGAAAGGAATCTCTGTGCATTTCTTGCCCAGTCACCCAATGGGTTTCCAAAATGCCTCCCCAACTTCTCCACGAGGTGAGCTCCCAGTCTCTGGTTGAAGCTCTTTCCTTCTTGGAACAGCTCTGATGGAAAAGCCTCTGCCACAAGGAGTGGGGGCCACGGTGGCTTGGGCACAGGTCCACCCTGGAGTTCTGCTCCTGGGACCATGGAGAATAAACCTAGTCTCTCTTGAAGATGACTATCTCATAAGTTGTCCTCAAGTCTTTTGTCCTCCTGACTGAACAGTCCTGCTCCCTTCCTTCCACTAAACAGCTGCCTGGCTGCTGCAGGTGTCATGGCCTGTGGGACAGAGAAGAAGCCCTCTGAGTCCTAGAACCCCATCAGGCCTGTGGATGGAAGAAATGTGAGCATCCATACCTTCTCTCCTTTGCACCCAAGAGCCCACACCCAGTACTTCTGCTGAGGGCAGGCACTCAGGCCACGTGCCCATCTTCCTTCCCTCCATCCGAATATGCCCTAAGGGGCAGGGTGCCCACTTCACACCTGCTCCCTCTCTGAGGCCTGAGCAAGGGTGAGGGTGGGCATCAGGAACTGACGGACACAGTCCCTTCATGATGTCATCCTCAGAAGGAATCAACTCAATCTTTGGGTCACCCCACTCAGGTTTAAAATTCCAGGGAGGCAAAGTTTGATTGTCCAGCAGTAGGCAGGCCTCCTTGGTTGACACAAGGACTCTGCTGGACTTGGGGGACATCATGCTAGTTTTCCTAGAGCAGGGAGAGTGAATTCCCAGTGGACCTAACAGCTGTCTATTAGTACAGGCAACATCATTCCTGTTTTATTTTTTCCAGCTTCAAGTGCACTTTATTTCACATTGAATAAAATGTAAAATAATGGACCTCAAGCAATCATTTTATTGATTAAATAGTCAACTTACACAATTAAATGGACTGAAGTTATGACTAATTATAAGCATAATGATGAGAACACAGATTCAGGAAGCCCAGACTAATGTGACATAATCTTTGTTTTACAGATTAGGAAACTGCAACTCAGAGAAGCTGTGCACATCTCCCCAGGTTACACAGAAAATAAGCAGCAGGGCCAGGATTTCAACCTAGACCCTTCGGACTCTATCAAGTCCAGGTGCCTCCCATTCCTCCTTGCTGCCTGTTTGCCTGACCTGCATATGGATACTGATATTTGGAGTTGAGCTATGCCTGGTAGGAGAAGAAGGGGGTGACAGTGGGTGAGGTGATTGGATGGCATCACGGACTCAATGGACATGAGTTGGAGCAAACTCTGGGAGAGAGTGGAGGACAGGGAGCCTGGCATGCTGCAGTCCATGGGGTCGCAAAGAGTCAGACATGACTGAGCAACTGAACACCAATGCTTGGTAGGCAGAAACTCTGCTGTCAGTCCTATATCTGGGTCATCCTCCTTAGTTCCCATCCCAGTTCTTCGCAGACAGCTCCAGAAACATCTTTCTGTCCCTTAGCAGGAGACTATTTTGCTGTGAGGAAGTAGCCATGTTCTGCTTGCCCTAATAGGAGCAAGAGAACAGCCAACTACAGCCCTTCCCTCCAGTTTCTCCCATGTTTTGCCCTTAGGACCAACACACAATGCTCCTTTCTCTACATGCTGACCTTCTAAATATTTGAAAAGAGCTATCTGTCCCACCCAGATCTTCTTTTCACAAAGCTAAATATTCCCGTTCCTTTAATGATTCCTCATACTGCCATCCCATATGACCACATGGGGATAATTTCCATATGTCGGCTAATTCTCCAGAACTTACATCAGATGAGAATCTGGCTCTGTATGAAAAGAAACTATTTCCTCTTGCTTTCTCTTTCTGATTCATTAGATTTCACATAAACCTTTCTGATGACTACCTGCTGTTTTCCAATTCAGCTGCAACCCAGTATGACTCACTAGGCAAAATTCCTTTTCTTCAGTCTTCGTTCATCATTTCCCACCAACCCAGAGCCTGGAAAGTCTCCCCTCAGAAGTGCTAGCCCATGGGCAATGTATGTCCACTAAAAACGCCGGGCTTGATTCGGTGCCCTGTTTCAGTTTATACATAGTCATATGACTTTTTAAAATCAAGGTTTTTGTTCAATGTAAATAATTTTAAGTTTGAACAGCTGTAATCACATCCTCCAAAGAAAATACCCTGGAAATTGGCTGAGGGTGTTGCATGCCAGAGTCTCCCCCTCAAATCTCTTTAATTGTTCTTTCCATTTTTCAAAAAAGAAACGAGAGATTTGAAAATTGTTTGAGGTTTTGAGCATTTACAGGGCATTTCCTCACAAAGACATTAGTTTCTGAAACAGTGTCTGATTATATAAATAGTCATGGGACCTCCAAGTTTGAGCTGGAAGACAGGGAGAAGAGGGAGACTTGCAAATGGAGGGAAAGCAGTTGAGGATTGTTCTGGTCTGAATCTTACAGGTAGGCAGCTTGGAAGACTGGTGCTGGCATGTTGTGGAATTAAATGAATACATGAAGAGTTGGACTGAATGACTCCATATACTAGGCTCAGCCTGTGATCAGCCCAATCAAATATTCCTATCCTCTTACTCTTCAAATCATGATTCAAAATTCACCATTTCCAATCTGCATGTCATAGAAAATGAGCTGAACTCAAACAGCAGCACTTATTGTCAGTTCTGCAATCAATGAACTATGTATCTTTTTTTTTCAAATATCTTTAAAAAAATTATTTATTTGTTTGGCTGTGTGAGGTCTTAGTTGCAACATATAAGATCTGCATTCTCCATGCAAACTTAGTTGTGGCATGTGGGATCTACTTCCCTGAGCAGGGATTGAACCAGAGCACAGTCTTAGCCACTGGACCACCAGGGAGGTTCCTGAACTATGTATCTTTGAACAAGTTACTACATAATTTTGAAGACCTTTTCCATAGAATCGTTGGTCGGTAACCATCTCTCTAGAGAGATGATATTTAAAGATGAATCTGTGCTGAGTGGAAGGAGCCGTTTCTATTGCTCGATGGTGTTATTTCACCTGGAACAAAGACTGAGTTTCTGTGCTTCATTGGCCTCAGTAAATGCGGGCTGCAGAATGAATTGCTAAACCAAGCCGGTAGCTTCTGTGGTCACTGGTCATCAGGTTTACGAAATGCAGAACCGAACCCTAGAACTAGAAGACTCATTAGAAATCATCTGGTGCAAACCTTTGCCTGTTGCAAAAATTGCCTCCACAACAGCTCTGAGCAGAGGCATTTAAGGTGGCAGCTGCTTCAGTACATAAGGGTAGGGTGCCCTGCCACCTTCCAACGCAGATGGTTCCATCCTGAGATGATTCTAAACATTATACCCTTTCTGTATTGAACTGAAACCCAGCACCTCTTGGTGAGGCTTATGCCCTCTAGAGCCACAGAGAATAATACCTGCACTGTCCCTGAACTTTCCAATTTCTTTCAACCGTTCTTTATATTACTTAATTCCCAGACCCCTGACTTCCTTGGCCACCTTTTCAGTGTGCATAATTTGAATCTGGTCCTTCTGCTGTGTAAGCATCCCAGATATGTAGAAGTCTAGAGTAGAAGCTCTATGAGGGCCAAGGCTGTGTTTGTTTCTCTAGCAACTAGTAATGCCTGAAATGTTGTTGATACTCAAAGAATATTTTCTGAATGAACGACTCCGACCCTTTCTTTAGTTGCCTTGTATAGCACTCCAAAGAATGTTGCAAGTCCGCTTTCCTCCTAAGAGGATGGGAAATTATACCCTTTGTGTTTAATTTGAATAAAGAGACCCTCTCTTTCTCACAGGCAGAACAGGTTAGACTTGCTGAAAGGCTGATAACATATGCTTTAAAATGTTAAACTATGTAGAAACATTACTAGAGAATAAGACGTTGGCAACTTTGGCTCGACATGTGTTGTACTGATGTTTTTCAATACCTTTGTGATTCATATAGTTTTCTAGGCTCTTTTGATTAACAAGAGAAAAACTTATAAATCAGCAAGAAGAGGAACTGTGGAGTCTTGCCTTACTCAGAATAAGTAATCACCTGAACTCTGCAGAAGGTCACCCCTGGCACTTGGCCGCACAGCAGAGCAGACAGTTCACTGCTTCCGTTGTTGTGCACCCCTTGAACTGATTTTGGGGATGAGTGGGAGTAAATCACAGCTGTTGAATTCATTAATGTTCACTTGAAAAGCAAACAGCACAAAAGTCCTGTGATTTCCTCTCAACATTCCCAGGCCCCATGGATAGACTCTGGCTCGTCCTTGACCAACAGAAGACCCAGGTCTTCTCTCCACCGTGGCCGAAGGCGGTCTGTGGCTTCCCTCTCTGGGAAAGTGCTGTGATCAGCAGGCATCTCCATCTGAGGAAGAGGAAACAGTCTACTAATGGGATTTCGTGTCCTTCCATAAAACCACTTCCAGTTTTAGCGAAATTGAGTTAATGTGAACATATTTTTCTGTGGTACTGTCTCTCAGTGAGCTTTCTGTGTGTGTGCGTGTGTGCGTGTGTGTGCGTGTGTGTGTGTGTGTGTGTGTGTGTCTGTATAGGCATGTGTGCTTTGTTTTGTTTTAATACTCTCACAAACAGCCAGAGACTGCAGAGGGCATGGCCAATCAGTCCTCTAGTTCCTGGCAAAGAATCACAAACTGCTGGAAATCAGCTTTAAAAGCTTTTTTGGCCCCTCACATTATGATTTAGCTAAACCTAACAAGGATCTGAGTCGGGGAAAGGAAGCAGTATGTTTTCCAAGGAAACTAGCCTGAAACTATATAGAGACATGGTATCTACAAATTCTGGAAAAAGAAAGAAAAAGAGAGTACTCAATATCTTCTTCTCTTCCTAAAGTTTGAAATAACCCTTAAAGCCAATATAATTACAGCATTTATTTCTAATCAACATCTTTTTTGTCAGCTTTTTTCCACCTCAACCTCATATAACCTCTGCCGCTAAAAACCACCTCGTTTAAACTAAAAAAATAAAAGGTGTTTCCACAGTGGTTCATTGGTAAAGAATCCGCCTGCTAATACAGGTGACCCAGGTTTGATCCCTGGTCCGGGAATATTCCACATACCATGGAGAGACTGAGGCTGTGTGCAAAAAAAAAAAAAGACTCATGATCATATATGATTCTAGTTTTTTAGCAAAGACCTACAGTTTATTATAGAAAAAAATAAACGACTAACAACAAAATCTGTTCTTTACTTGGTGATCCTGGGCTGAGTTTTTCTCAGATGACTTCGGTTTGTTTTCACTGGGAAGCAATACCTATTGAGGAACAGGGTTCTATCTGAAAAGAGATAACAAGTCACAGAAAAGATTAAATGTCCATCAACAAGGTTTTCATTTTTCCCAAACTTTCTAGACCAAAACCTCTCTAGACCTGTCTGTAACTCCTGCAGAAAGATGTCACTGCGGGCTCTCCTTGGCTGTCCTCCTTCGAGTTCCTGCTTTTCCTAAGGCTCTTGGTTGGAATTGTCCCCTGCTAAGTTCCAGCAGCCTGACTCACCCTAGGGACTGGAGTGGAAGGGCCTTCCACACTGTGAAGTTCAAGGCTTCTGTAAAAGAAGGTCAGACAGCGTAACCACAACTGGGGTTAAATAAAGACCCAGGGGAAAAGGCAAAATAATTCTGGGGCCAACTCCCAGGTTTTACTGAGGACTTGTTGACTTCAGTTTTCTTTTCTGCTTTTATTCAGATAAAAGGTTCAGTGTAAGGTGTTTATATGTGACTTCTTGACCTCCTAAGTGATTGCTTATAAGTATGCCATGGGAAGACTTTAATCCCAAGCTATCTCTCTAGCATCACATCTTACAATTTTTGGTGTGGAGAGCTGAAGATGCCATTGTAGTGTTATTTACTTGTTTATGGTTCTGTCTCTCCTGCTCAGCTGGAAACTTTATCAAAGGCAAGAACTCTGTCCTTTGTGTCTTTTTTTTTTATCCCCAAAGCCTTGTTTAATGCCTGGCACATAGCCAATAAGTATTTGCTGAATTAATCCATGAAGGTAAATTGAAAGGATGCCATCGACTTTAATTGTTATTACTGGCAAGACTTTCTGTGGGCAAATAAAAGCCTCCACTACAGCTCTGGTAACCACTGTGTCTTTTGGGGCCCAGTGTTAAGCCCTTTTTCCATTTTTCCTCCCAAGCATGGAGCCTGAGAAGGCTCAGCTTGATTTCCAGAGTTGGATCACGCTGAGTGCAGACCCCGGTTCCATAATCCGTTTCTTTCTGAGGCTGTTGGCATCTTTAGAGTCAGGAAGTAACATCTGCTTCAGTGAGCTGATTACCAATGAGGAAAAAAAAGAGGTAAGGGGCAGCATTAGGTGGGGTCTGGCTCTGCTTCAAAGCCGGCATATGGCTTGTATCTTAATGAGAGAGTTTACATATTCAGGAAAGATACATCTGAAGGGCACATTAACTGGTTCAAGACCAATGCAGTGTTGTTGACTAGCTTGCTCTGAGTCAATGGCACACTGTCTGGTAAAAGCTGCCTTCTCAGTCCTCATTGATTCACTGTGGCTGGGGCCCTGTTTGCCTCAAGCCAGGATAACGACAGTGATTCCTCCTGTGATCCACCCTCCTGGGGGTCTCCGCACCAAATCCTGTTCCATACACTAGAATGTTAATATCCCTGAAATACCATCTTCATTTGCTTAAAAAGTTGTTTTCTGGCATTTAAGTATATCCATGAAGCTCTGGTCTTAATCCATATTTTCATTCTACCTTCCGACAGACTTCCCAACCAACGCTCCATCCTGCCAGCCTGGTCCACTCACTCACGCATGGTCTCCTGACTCTTTCCTGCCCTGCTTGTTGGTCCTGTTAGTCTGCAAGTCCTGTTTCCACTGCTTCCTGTCTCCAAGCCCTGCCCACCTATTCAGGTTCTCTTTAAGCTTCATCTGTTCCACAAAGCCTTCTGTCATCCTTCAAATCCTCAGCAGCACGTCCTCTGAACACTTATGGAACTACTGGATACTGGGAAGGGACTAATGCGTACTGTAGTTTTAAAAACTTATCTATTTAGTTTTGGTTTCCCTAGGTCTTTGCTGCTCCATGAGGGCTTTCTCTAGCTGCGGCGAGTGGTGGCTGCTCTGTGTTGCAGCGCATGGGCTTCTCAGTGTAGTGGCTTCTCTTGTTGCGGAGTGTGGGCTCTAAGGTGCACGAGCTCAGGACTTGTGGTGTGTGGCTCTAGGGTACATGGGCTTCAGCAGGTGCAGCTTGTGGGCCCTGGAGTGCGTGGGCTTCAGTACTTATGGCACATGGGCTTAGTTGCTTCATGGTATGTGGAATCTTCCCAGACGAGGGATTTAACCCATGTCCCCTGCATTGGCAAGTGGGTCCTTATCCACTGTGCCACCAGGGAAGTCCTAATGTGTACTATATTTAAAGTATCCTTGGATTCAACTATATTCAGCGGGATAGAGCATAGTTTCTTTGAAATCTGAGTGTTGGCTCAGTCCCATGTGGAGAACTCCTGTGGTACAGAAACCAGAGACTCAGTCTAATGAGATAAAACCAGTATTTCAGGATGAGATGCTCTATCCACTTCGTCCCCTTCGTCTCTTCCAATCATTGTCACGTTTAATCTCAGAGTTATGTCTTGAGGATGAGTAGTAGCAGTCAGAGACAGGTTTTAGTCTTAGGAGGACTCCACTCTGAAGAACTGGAAGATCTAGGTTAAAAGAATCTGCTGTTTGAATGGTGATAGCTTGCAGTGGGATGAGCTCGAGTGGTAGCTTGAGTGGTTTGGATATAGGGAATGGTGGCAGAATGAAGCTGAGTTCCCCAAGGAAAAATGGGTAGAAACGGATGAAGGAGAGGATCCCAAGGGAAAGGGTGTGTCCAGGCATCCATGCCACACAGCACAGCGGAAGGTGGCTTATGAGAACAGCAACACAGGCAACAAGAGCCCATCCTATCCTTTGGACTCTATGGATTTCCGGGAACTTTGAGTAAGACTGGATTATTTCTGGTGGTGAACTGATCATGTACCCATTTTCAGGAGATGTAGAAGATAAGGGCTGGGATACTTCAGCCCTTAGGTGAAGATACTTCTAGCCCTTAGGGACTAGATCTGAGGGCTCTACCTCAGAGATTCTCCTATGGAAAACAGGAGGAAGAGGCGGTGGTGATGGTGGTGGTGGGATGAATATAATATTGATAGAAAATTAGCTGGTTGGTTCATGGTGCCATAACAGAAGAGAAAGCCATTTATCTAATGGCAGTTACATACATTTTGGTGGAAATGCCTAGAAGAAAATAACTTCTAAAGTGCTAAACTTAGCATCTAAGCCTTGCCACTTATTCCACAAGTACTCTTGGTGCTCATAAGATAAGATCTTGTTTTTAGAAGACATGTTTTTCAAACTTTTTTGATGGCTACCTGTACTAAAAAATATCCTACACAGGCTTATGTTTCACAGAGGGGGAACCAAACGTTACTAAGAATAAAGACAATGCATTTTGGTATTTTCTAATCTGGTAAAGTCTTTGGACTGTGAAGACAGCTGAGCACTGAAGAATTGATGCTTTTGAACTGTGGTGTTGGAGAAGACTCTTGAGAGTCCCTTGCACTGCAAGGAGATCCAACCAGTCCATCCTAAAGGAGATCAGTCCTGGGTGTTCATTGGAAGGACTGATGCTGAAGCTGAAACTCCAATACTTTGGCCACCTCATGCGAAGAGTTGACTCATTTGAAAAGACCCTGATGCTGGGAGGGATTGGGGGCAGGAGGAGAAGGGGATGACAGAGGATGAGATGGCTGGATGGCATCACTGACTCGATGGACGTGAGTCTGAGTGAACTCCGGGAGTTGGTGATGGACAGGGAGGCCTGGCGTGCTGCGACTCATGGGGTCGCAGAGTCAGACACGACTGAGCAACTGAACTGAACTGAAAGTCTTTTTAAAAGGAAAAATAAATGCTGATCAAGACTTACTAAATTACCTTCATGACCCACTAATGAGAAAACTATGTCAGAGCAATTAAGCATGGCTGACACAAGACCGTAAGACAAAAGTGGGGAGAGACTCAGCAAACCTAGTTCCAAGTATGTTCGAATGGATCGTCAGGGGTGGTATTGGGAGAAAATTTAAAAGGCTTCTTATGCCCCTTAAAATACATCCTCTGTTGTTTAACCCTTTAGGTACAGGCAAAACTCCTTAAGAAATCCCACAAGGTTGGAAGGAGTGCTTAGAGACACGGGGGATAACCTTGAATCTGAGAGTCTACACCTCATTCCACAGCAGTTCTTGGAGGGAGAAAAGATGTTCATAGCAAACCAAATTTGACTCTCTGAAGGCAGGACTGCATCTTCTATTCCTTTCTGTACCCAACATGGGGCTTTTCATGAGAAAAGTACACAAGAAAACACTGGCTCACGTGTTTGGAGACTAATCAGTTCTAAAATGGTGACTTTCAACTTTTGAAGTGTATCTTTCCTTTTAATAAACACTCTCAAATCTCTGATTGTATACCCCAGACTCTGATCCTAGACTTTCTCTTACTTATCACTCCATTGTTGCTTACTTAAAGATTAATAGAAGATGAAAGGAACATTTGTGAAAAACTATTAAGCTTCAAGCACATAGTATATGATGTCATTTAAATTGTGTAGCAATTTTATGAGATAGATACTGTTTCCCCCACTTTGGATGGACAAACTGGAGCCCCATGGGATTAGAAGATTTGATCAAGGACTCAGAACTAGGGTGTTCCAAGGCCAGGATTTGAACCCATGCCTAGATGATTCTGAAGCCTGCCTTCTTCTCATGCCTTCAGAATAGGTCAGACATGGAAGTCAGGCCTTTGGGGCCTTGGTGGAATGAACAGTGATCTGGGTACAAGTGTCAGCTCTCCTAAAACTCTCCTTGTAGCCTGGGTTTATTGGTCAACCCTTCTGAGTCTCAGATTTCCATTTATAAAATTGAGGATCATGCCCTCCTCACAATAGCAACACTGTGAAGATTAAATGGGATCATTTATATGAACTGCAAACTGGTTGATTTTATAAATATGAGATGTGACTTGGTGCCTTGGTTTTGTCTAAGGGATGATGGTAAATGTGACAACTTTTATAAATCACCTGGCATCCTGCCTGAAAAAAATGATGAATTTCGATACATTTTTCTATCCTTTTCTTCTTTCTTAAGGTGTGTATGACAAATCTACTCTGAAATAGCCCAAGAAAAGTATACAAATAAATACTAGGCTGGCAAGATCGAAGACAAACATGCCAAAGGTCCTAGCAAGAAGGCAGGTCCAGAGCTTGAGAGCCCAAACTTGCAAGATACATGCTCGCTGACAGCTTCTCCTTTAGAGTCCTGTCTGCAGATGACATGAGTGGCATCCAGTGTGTGAAGGTTTAAATCCAGGTTGCCAAGCAGCAGTTTCAGAAAAATAAAAAATTGCTTTTGAAAAATAAATAGAAAGCTGGCTCAAGCAGCCTGTCTGTCTCTGTCCGTTGGGTAACTCCCACGGTGTGTGTTAGCTTAGATGGGAAAGATCAAGGGAAGAGGAGATAGTTTTGTTTTTATTCAATTCAGGGTCATTAATGATATTTAACTGCTTTCCAGTACCAATAGGCGTGACCCAATGGTCTCCCAGGTCTCTGCGTGTCTCAACTCTCCCTCTCTACACTACAGTGTATTACAGATTCCACAACTAGACTCTCCAGGTTTCCTGAAGTTCAGAGGACCAAGGAATAAAGACCTGCTCTTCCAAAATCCTTTCTTCTCCTGCATTTCTGCCATAGCTGCTGGATTTCGAGGCTTCCTTTTTCCTATCTCTTCCTCTCAAGTTCATTTTGTAGACATCTTCCTCTCGGTATGCATTTTGCCCTGTAGTTCAGAGGGAAACTCTGCTTGAGAGTGTTTCTGAAGAGAATTCCTAGCCCTAGCTCACAGAAAACAGAATAGAAGGAATTTTGCTCAAGTCACTGCCAAGGGCCAATTTCAAGATGAAGCACAGAGAACATTTTTCTGGTGTCAAAGGACTCGGACCCTCTGAGATCATGGACAAAGCTAAGAAGACCTTAGTGTATCTCTCAGGGCTGTGAGAATCAAGGGAAATAAGCATGCAACCAGCGGTAAACATCAAGCTACTAGAAGTAAACATGCCTTGTCATATATAAAACATTTTACAAATGCAAGAGTGTTTTTGTGTCAGAGGCTAGAGAGTCCACGACTCACCCCTCCCCTTTTCTATGTTCAGACTGACAGGGAATATGTGTAATGATAACAAGCCAAAGAGAACAGTACAGACTGAGAATAGACTTTGCAACTGACAGAGAAAACACCCACTGTTCCTCACAATGCAAGTGCTGAGAACACAGAGATCAGAGAACACAGGGTGACCTTGAGGCCGGCATGGAGTCATTCTAACACTCACCCGAGTCCAGACCATAGGGTTTACTTGACAGGTTGACTCCTACTGAGGAGTGGCCTCCAAGTCTCCTTACCCACTCAGCTGGGGACCTGGGCGCAGTGTGAGCTACAGTGTTGAGAGATTCTGTCCATTCTATGACACCAGTTCTGACCAAGTCAGCTCACTCTTCCTCTTATGGGGTGAGGGAAGGTCCCCAACAATCCCCAAGGGAAGAGAGAGGGCAGAATACCAGTGGAGATATAGGAAGTGAGGTGGGGAATAAAAAAAAAAATGTTAGTTGCTCTGACTCTTTGCAATCCCATGGACTGCAGCCTGCCAGGCTCATCTGTCCATGGAATTCTCCAGGCAAGAATACTGGAACGGGTCACCATTCCCTTCTACAGGGGCTCTTCTGACCCAGGGATTGAACCCAGGTCTCCTGAATTGCAGGGAGATTCTTTACTGTCTGAGCCACCAGGGAAGCCAAAGTCCTCCCCTTTTCAACATATCCTACAGGGTGCAATGGGATCATAATTTTCCATACAAAGCAAAAAAAAAAAAAAAAATTAATTCAGGGAACTGACTTCCCTGTTGCATTCAGCGGAGAGCAGAGTCCAAAATCCCTTAGTTGGCATGAAGAGTTCTCTGTGTGACTTCTGCTGAGCTTTCTGTTTCTCCTGTGGCCCTGGTGAACCCCACAGTCTGGTCAACAGGAACTACTTTGTCTCTCTGCTCTCGTCCTTCAATTACCCTCCCTAGATTTGGTTCACTGTGATTAGTTTGGAAGTGTTTTTTAAGCAAAAGCACAAGTTCAGGATCAAGAGAGATAAAGGACAAGAGACTCCTAATGGGCAGATTAAAGGGCAGTGAAGAAGCATTTAGGTTTTTTGATGAGTTATGTTTACCCAATATATTATATCTACTTGCAGTAGCAAAATATACATAGAGATATTAAAAAGTTTTATTACTGAAATTCACATAAGAAAAACAGTTTGTTGTGACCTTAAATTTATTTGTCAACAAAGGTCCATCTAGTCAAGGCTATGGTTTTTCCAGTGGTCATGTATGGATGTGAGAGTTGGACTATAAAGAAAGCTCAGCACAGAAGAATTGATGTTTTTGAACTGTGGTGTTGGAGAAGACTCTTAAGAGTCCCTTAGACAGCAAGGAGATCCAATCAGTCCATACTAAAGGAGATCAGTCCTGGGTGTTCTTTGGAAGGACTGATTTTGAAGCTGAAGCTCCAATACTTTGGCCACATGATGCGAAGAGCTGACTCATTTGAAAAGACCCTGATGCTGGGAAAGATTGAAGGCAGGAGGAGAAGGGGACGACAAAGGATGAGATGGTTGGACGGCATCACCGACTCGATGGACATGAGTTTGGGTAAACTCCGGGAGTTGGTGATGGACAGGGAGGCCTGGCGTGCTGCAGTTCATGGGGTCACAAAGAGTCAGACACGACTGAGCAACTGAACTGCACTGAACTAAATTTATTAGCCATAACCTCCTTTTGAGCTTCCCAGGTGGCCCAGTGGTTAAAGAATTCACCTGCAGTGCAGGAGATGCAGGTTTGATCCCTGGGTGGGGAAGATCCCCTGGAGGAGGGCATGGCAACCCACTCCAGTATTCTTGCCTGGAGAATCCCATGGACAGAGGAGCCTGGCGGGCTACAGTCCATGGGGTCCAAAGAGTCGGACATGATAGAAGTGACTGAGAACACACACATCACACGAGCCCCTTTTCCTATTGGAACTATTGTTTTCATAACATAGGTTTTCTCAGTGAGATAATAATCATATTATAGAAAGCAGACCATATTTTGTTCATCAACTATCTGCTATGTATCTGGCATGTGTTAGACCCCATGAGGAATTTAGAATTAAACAAGACAAGGTTCATGCTCCAGATAGCCAATAGGAGAGACAGTGGGAAAACTAATCATAAAATAATGGGAGCTAAATGTATAGAGCTTATAACTCAAATTGGAATAAAGTAGGTGCTCAGAGTGGGGTCCATACATACATTAAGTAATAGGGTAATTCCTGGGCTTCCCTTGTGGCCCAGCTGGTAAAGAATCAGCCTACTAATGCAGGAGATGAGGGTTCCATCCCTGGGTCAGGAAGATCCCCTGGAGAAGGAAATGGCAACCCACTCCAGTGTTCTTACCTGGAAAACTCCATGGACAGAGGAGGCAGGTGGGCTACATGAGGTTGAAAAGAGCTGAACGTGACTGAGTTCACACACACAGGGTGATTACGAGTCTGGGGAGCAGAGACAGGGAAGACTGGGAAGCACGAAGAAACTCAGGAAGGACTTCAGAGAGGAGGCAGCATTTGAGATGTCTTCCAAAGGCAGGTATTATTTAGATATATAAAGAGGATGGGTAAGACATGATAGGCCAAGAGAGTGATGAGAGAAGGCACTGGCGTGTGTCGGTGCTCGGACGCAGCTGACTCTCTTGCGACCCCACAGACTCTAGCCCAGCAGGCTCCTCTGTCCATAGGAGTATCCGGGCAAGAGTATTGGAGTGGGTTGCCATGTCCTTCACCAGGGGATCTTCCTGCCCCAGGACTGAACGCGAGTCCCCTATGTCTCCTGCGTTGGCCGGCAGGTTCTTCACCTCTTGGTGTGCAAATTACAATAGGAGGGTAGTTCCTGTTGACCAGGTTGGGGGGCTGTACCAACCAAGAAGCTCATGAGGAACAGAAAGCTCAGTAGAGGCCACACAGGGAGCTCTTCATGCCAACCAAGGGATTTTGGACTCTGCTCTCCATCAGCAGTAGGGCTTTGTAACAAAGCCAGGAGCAAATTGCAGGATCTCTTGCATGCTTGGCATGTGTAAACCTTGGCTTTCCCCTCAAAGGTTTGGAGGTGGAGGGAAGCCCTTTGGGAGGCTGTCATCATTATCCAGGCAGGAGTTATGTTTGCTTGAGCTGGGATGGTGGCTGTGAGAATTGCAAGAAGAGAATGAATGGTAAATGTATTGCTCAGAAAGAACTGATGGAATTTGATTCCTTGATGTCAACCAAATAAATGCCAGGACCCATTAACTTAAACAGAGATGCCCCTCAGCAATGTGACGTAAAAATCATTTTTATCAAGAATAAATACAAGTATTATTTAAATGAATACACATTGGCTTCAACTCATTAATTTTCCAGCACTGCTTATTGTGTTGCTCCATTTTCTGAGTTAGGCGACACTAGAAAGAGCAGCTTGCCCAGGTGTTTGAAACCTGTCCCCCTCTTTTTTTTGTTTAATTTCCTCCATATATAGGCTTCCTGTACCATTTCCTTTGCCCAAAGGGTTCCATAGCTATAAAACAATTTGGAAATCACTAACTAGTCCAAAGGCTTCCTAGGTATTGCTAGTGGTAAAGAGCCTGCTTGCCGATGCAATAGAATTAGGAGATGCAGATTCATTCCCTGGGTCAGGAGGATCCACTGGAGAAGGAAACAGCAACCCACTCTAGTATTCTTGCCTGAGAAATCCCATGGACAGAGGAGCCTGGAGGGCTACAGTTCATAGGATTGCAGAGTCGAACACAACTGAAGTGACTTAGTACACACGCAACTAATCCAAACTTCATAGATGAAGGAATGAACTGGAAGGACATCATGATTTCTGGACTCCCGGTCAGATTACAAAGAAACAGATAAATCTCCTTTCCATTTGCTGAATTCTTAATTTCTCTTTCAGTGTTGTAACCCCTGCTGTATTATTATTATTCTGTTTTTCATCTTGGCACAATATTAACATCAGAAGTGGTTATAGATTTATCAGTATTCAGATGTGGGAAAATCAATCATTTACAAAAAGAATGCTAACATCTAGACGGAGAGCTGCAGAGCCACTGCTGTGGAAAAGAAATAGAAAGTTTCACCTGGGTGTTCTTTGTCTTTTTTAATTATTTGTGTGCAGTACCTTTTTACTCAAATGGCTAATATTCGATTAACAACTCACATTATAGAGTCAGATAATTATGAATTTCTGTTTCTGGCTGGAAAATTTGTTGTTTTAAACAAAATAATCACAACCCATTAATCCTCAGGGAAGGTTGTAGACATAATCAAAAGATAATTTATAAATCCATAAATGGTCTGAAGGGTCAAAGAGAAAAGAGAAAAGTAAAGTGTATTATCCTTTTAGGATTTCCTAGGTGGCATTGGTGGTAAAGAACCTGCCTGCCAGTGCAGGAGACATAGAGATGCAGGTTCGATCCCTGGGTAGGGAAGATCCCCTGGAGGAGAGTATGGCAACCCACTCCAGTATTCTTGCCTGGAGAATCTCATGGACAGAGGAGCCTGCCGGGCTGCAGTCCACGAGGTTGCAAAGAATCGGACACAAATTAGCATGCATACACGCACATTATCCTTTTCATAAACTCATACTCCTCGAAGAAATTTGAAAAAAATGCTAATAATACTACACAAATTATAAAATTTCTAAAGAGGATAATGGAGTACAGCTTTGGCAAAATTGAGCTGCGTTCTTTTGGTATGCCTTACATTTGTGATGACTCTATTGGGTGCTTTCCCCCCACTCTCCTGCACTAGGGTTTCTCAGACTCTACAGCACACACAGCCCCAGCTGAGTATCTTGTCAAAATGCAGATTCTGATTCAGTAGGTCTAGATAGGTGACGCTGTTGATTTGGGTGATGCTGCTGGTCCTAGGGCTGTGCTTTGAGTAATAAGGCTATAAATATCTTTTTAAAATAATTTATTTCTATTTGTGTATTTGGCTGTGCTGCTCTGAGTTGCAGCATTCTGGGTCTCTAATCTTTAGCTGTGGTCTGTGGGATCTAGTTTCCTGACCAGGGATGGAATCCAGGCCTCCTGCATTGGGAGTGCATAGTCTTAGCCACTGGACCACTGGGGCAGTCCGAAGGTTGGAAATACTTCTCTGCTCTGGCTCTATGGAGTCTGGTTACCTTCACAGGATCTCCTATATCCATGCTGCAAATGATTTTTTCTCAAATTGTGCTTCCTGAAATCCTACGGCCTAGTGGATATTGCTGAGGGGATAAGGGTAGGGTCCAGAAATGCATTCAATAAATATGGCTCAGAAACTATACCACTCTGCTACAGAAGCTTCATTTTTATGGGCTGGACATGTAGGCTATTGTTTTAAGGAGAAACTCCAATGCTTAAAAAGGAAAAAGGTATCTGGAAATGATGGTTCTAGACTTTTCCGTCTTCTCTTCTCTTAGGAAAGCTAACAGTTACTGAGAACTTAGCATGTCAGGCCCATACAAATGAACTGCCCAGGGTCACACACTTGAGAAGCAGTGGAGGAGGGGGATGGGATCCCAAAGCTGTCTCATTTTACCTAAGCCTGGGCTATTTCACATGCACCATGCTTCTCTCCTGTCCTGCTTTTATGCTATGTCATAGCCTCACGGGGTCTGGTGCTTTGTCTTCTCTGGTGAGAGCTCATATTATGAAATATTCAGTATTTGTACATAGAGAAACAAGCCTCTGGTGTAGAACGCAATAGACAGAGAAAATAGAGGAGTCCAAAAGATCTCAGAAGACCTTAACTTTCTTTAGATGAGTGGTATAATTCAGATCTACAAATATAAAAAGGCTGAAAGAGTTGAGTCAATTACTGACTGGCTCATCTGGACCAATGGAGAACAGAGTGCATTACTCTAATAACTGAAAACTTTGTAGGCGAGCAAAAGATGAAGGCGTTTTGATTTTCAGTTACTCATTATAGCATTCATATCTTTTCTCATTAGCCTTCTCTCTATATACTATTACGTCAATATAGGCAAATAGTGATTACTGTCTCTTCCTGGGAATGCTTTAGTGAAAAGTAGTATATTTGAAGGCTAAAATTAAGTTGTCAATTCATTCCATTCCTCTGGTATCCCAAAACTGGGAATGTGGGGCTTAGCAATTTGATACTACTGCCTCCTGGTGTGAGTTGTGAGAATTGCAGGCATAACAAACAAGTCAGGGATCAGCAAACTAGAGTCCATAAAGCTAAGAATGTGCTTTATATTTTTAAGGGGTTGTACAACAAAATCAAAGAATGTGTGACAGAGACAATATATGTCCTAGAAAACCTAAGGTATTTGTCTGTTTATAGAAAAAGGAATGCTGAGTTCTGTTTCATTCCTGATTTGAAACAAAACCCCACAAATTTCAGCAAGTAGGATTATATAGGTGCTTCCTCAACTTTATATACTGCATCTACAAAAAACCTACAACTAACATCATGCCTACTGGTGAAAATCTCTACTCTCTAAGATCAGAAAAAGGACATGAACATACACTCTCCCCACTATTCTTTATCATTGTGTCAGAAGTTCCTGTCAGTTAAATAAGGTAAGAAAAAAAATTTTCCCAATTTGGAAAAGAAGAAGTAAAACTGTCTTTATTCACAGATGACATTGTAATCTAAATAGAAAATCCTATGAACTCTACCAAAAAACTACTGCAAGTGAGTTTAGCACATTTACAATATATATATAAAATTCATTGTATGTCAATATATTAGCAATGAGTGGAAACTTAATTTGAACATTTTAAATAACATCAAAATGTAAAATACATAGGCATCTACTTCAAAAAATATAAAACATTGCAGAAGGAAGATCAAGAAGACCTAAATAAATTGTGTTCATAAATCACAGGAATTAAAATGGTTAAAATGTCCATTTTACCTAAATTGATGAGTAGGTTCAGTAGAATCCAAACAAATTCCAACAGGCTCTTTTGGACAACTTGAGAAGCTGATTGTGAATTTATAGGGAAATGCAAAGGGCCTACAAGAGCCAAAACATTGTTTTAAAAGGACAGAGTTGGATAAATCACACAACCTGTTAGAGATTCTTAAAAAGAAGCAAATCCCCGAAGGCAAACCAATGACAGTAATGACCCTCACTGAACTGTACAGTTGTGAGGATAAATTGAAATATGTTTCTCAGGTCTGATAGTGCATTTTAAGACACACACTACAGCCATAAAGATGGGTGATATGTCTAGCTAGAATACCAGTTTTAGAAACTATCGAAGTAACTAGTAATATTTAACCTGGAAAAGAAAGGGATTTATTAAGGAAACCCAATAGCTATATTAAAAATATAGAGTCTTCCCTGATGGTCCAGTGGTTGGGACTCTGAGCTTCCAATGCAGGGAGCATGGGTTCAATCCCTGGGTGAGGAACTAGGATCTCACATGCCCTAAGCATGGCCAAAAAATGAAAAAAAAAAAAAATAACACTAAGAATAATAAAATAAAAACATATATAAAGGGTCATCATAATAGGAGAGATATTTGATTTTTCTGTGTAGCTTCAGAGGAAAGAACCAGACGATAAAGGAGGCAGAGACTGACTTGGGTTGGGAACAAGGGAGAACTTGCTAAAATGAGACGGGGCTGCTTTGTGGGCTGGTGAGCTCACCATGGCTGGGGGTTCAAGCCAACACTGGAAACTTCTTGTCACGTCTCATCTGTTGCAACTAGATCAGTGTTTCTCAAAGTGTGGTCTGAGGTCTACTTGCACAGAGAAGTTGTTAAACATTTAGATTCTTAGGCCCCATCCCAGACCTTAGATCTGAGTTTCTAGAGATGGGATCTGGGAATCTGCATTTTCACAGCCTCTGCAGGTAACTTTTAATGTTCATTAAATTTTATAAGTGCTGGCTGAGATGACTGACAGGGATCCTTCTGAGTTCAATGAATCTCTGATTCTCTCTTTCCCAAAGTTCTCCTTTTGTTCATTTTGGTGGGTCAGTATGAGAGTCTTCCTAGGACTTGCAATTATTTCTGCATCCCAGAAAACTTCATGGCCAACCAAACTTCAGGAGATGTTGAATCGTGGGATGATGCAATGTGTTATTATGGTAGAGCAACATGACTGCATGCTGATTGCTATCTCCACTTTAATGCCAGGATTTCAGCAACCCATGGGGCCAACTGGAGCCTAAAATGGAGAAAGAACACCAAGGGGACGGCCTCACCACAGGACACATTATGGCCATGACATAGGCTACCATGGGCTGTTCACCCAGCTTATTTTCAAAGTCACGACTCCTGGCTAGAGAAGTGTGCAAAGGAGATCCCTAAATATACTTCATGAACTTGGGGTTATATCCACAGAAATGGTAATGTTTTTTATTTTCGAGATAAAAAAGAAACAAGTGCCACCTGAAATCCAAATATAGTTTCTAGGCAGGAAGAAGCATACCATTTACCTACATTACACATACAATCACTTACACCTACACATACAATTACGCTTCCGTACAATTACACCATGTAAACCATCTCACGTCATTCCTGGGTATGCAACAGCCGCAGAAAGGACAGGAGCTCTCCCACAAAAATGGGGGGCAACTTTGCCACTCAGCTGTTTTATATGCAGTCTAATTAGTAAATGCATACACATTTACCATGGTTGCATCTACAGATGAATTGGTTCTTTTTATCATTATGATACACTATTTTTATCTCTGATAATATTCTGCCTTGAAGTCAACTTTGTCTGATATTAACATGGCTTACACTTATTCTTCACATGGTGTATCTTTTTTCATCCTTTAACATTTTTTAAAAAGATTTTTTGATGTAGACCATTTTTAATAAGTCTGTATTGAATTTGTTACAATATTGCTCAAGGCATGTGGAATCTTAGCTCTCCAGCCAGGGATCAAACCCACATCCCCTGCATTAGAAGACCAAGTCTTGATCACTGGATTACCAGGGAAGCCACTCACCCTTTAACTTTCAATGTATGTCTTTATATTTTAAAATACCTCTTATATAAACAGGATATAGTTGGGGTCTTATTTGTTGTTGTTTTCCCCAGTCTGATCATCTCTCCTTTTTAATTGGAGTGTTTAATCCATTCACATTTTATCTAATTATTAATATAATTGGGTTTAAGTCTCTTATCTTTCTGTTCATTTTTATTTGCCCTCTCTATTCTTTTGTTTCCTTTTTTCCTGTGTTATTTTTTGTGATAATCAATGAATTTTTAGTATTTTATTTCATCTTATCCTCTGTTGGCTTTTTTCCTACACTTGTATCTTTTCCTGGGAATTACAATATACATGCTTAACTCAGCACAGTCTGTGTTGAATTAATACTGTATTGCTATATCTGTTATAATGCTCCACATAAATTGTTTATCAAGTGACTTATAAAGACTTTTTTAAGAGGGAAAATAGTATTTTATAATTACCTACATCTTTACCATTACTAGTACTCACCCTTTCTTCCTGTAGATCTGAATTTCCAACTTACATCATTTCCCTTTTGAATAATTTTTAGGATTTTATATTTAATTATTTTTTAAATTTAGACATTTAGAATCTTTAGTACTCTTTTGTAGTCAGTTCTGTTGGTGCAAATGTCCTCAGCTTTTATCTAAAAATGTCTTTATTTCACTTTAATTTTTAAAGATATTTCACTAGATATAAAATTGTAGATGATGAGTTTTAAAAGATGTCATTCTATCATCTTCTGGCTTAAACTCTTTCTGAAGTCAGCAGTAATCATTGTCCCCTATATTAAAGGTGTCTTTTTCTGTGATTGTGCTAAGAGTTTTCCTTTATCACTGGTTTTCAGCAGTTTGTCTATGATGTTCCTATAAGTGGTTAATCTTAGTGTTTATTGTGGCAGGGTTCTTAATATTTATCCACTGGGGTCATTCAGCATCTTTGATACATGAGATACTGAGTTTATTTTTTAATCAAATTTAAAAATATTTAAATATTAAAAAAATCAGATCAGATCAGATCAGTTGCTCAGTCGTGTCCGACTCTTTGCGACCCCATGAATCGCAGCACTCCAGGCCTCCCTGTCCATCACCAACTCCCAGAGTCCACCCAAACCCATGTCCACTAATTCGGTGATGCCATCCAACCATCTCATCCTCTGTCGTCCCCTTCTCCTCCTGCCCCCAATCCCTCCCAGCATCAGAGTCTTTTCCAATGAGTCAATTCTTGGCATGAGGTGGCCAAAGTACTGGAGTTTCCGCTTTAGCATCATTCCTGCTAAAGAAATCCCAGGACTGATCTCCTTCAGAATGGACTGGTTGGATCTCCTTGCAGTCCAAGGGACTCTCAAGAGTCTTCTCCAACACCACAGTTCAAAAGCATCAATTCTTTGGTGCTCAGCCTTCTTCACAGTCCAACTCTCACATCCATACATAACCACAGGAAAAACCATAGCCTTGACTAGACGAACCTTTGTTGGCAAAGTAATGTCTCTGCTTTTTAATATGCTATCTAGGTTGGTCATAACTTTCCTTCCAAGGGGTAAGCGTCTTTTAATTTCATGGCTGCAGTCACCATCTGTAGTGATTTTGGAGCCCAGAAAAATAAAATCTGACACTGTTTCCACTCTTTCCCCATCTATTTCCCTTGAAGTGATAGGACCAGATGCCATGATCTTCGTTTTCTGAATGTTGAGCTTTAAGCCAACTTTTTCTCTCTCCACTTTCACTTTCATCAAGAGGCTTTTTAGTTCCTCTTCACTTTCTGCCATAAGGGTGGTGTCATCTGCATATCTGAGGTTATTGATATTTCTCCCGGCAATCTTGATTCCAGCTTGTGTTTCTTCCAGTCCAGCGTTTCTCATGATGTACTCTGCATAGAAGTTAAATAAGCAGGGTGACAATATACAGCCTTGACGTACTCCTTTTCCTATTTGGAACCAGTCATTGTTCCATGTCCAGTTCTAACTGTTGCTTCCTGACCTGCATACAAATTTCTCAAGAGGCATATCAGGTGGTCTGGTAATCCCATCTCTTTCAGAATTTTCCACAGTTTATTGTGATCCACACAGTCAAAGGCTTTGGCATAGTCAATAAAGCAGAAATAGATGTTTTTCTGGAACTCTCTTGCTTTTTCCATGATCCATCGGATGTTGGCAATTTGATCTCTGGTTCCTCTGCCTTTTCTAAAACCAGCTTGAACATCAGGAAGTTCACGGTTCATATATTGCTGAAGCCTGACTTGGAGAATTTTAAGCATTACTTTACTAGCGTGTGAGATGAGTGCAACTATATCGAACCATTATTTTGAATTATATTTTTTCTCTCTATTATTTCTCTCTTCTCCTTCTGGAAATCAATTTACACCTGTATCAAGTCACATGATACTGACCTACATGTTCGTTCTCTTCCCAATCTTTTTTCTCTCTGCATTTTGGGCTGGATAATTTCTATTCATCTGCCTTATAGGTTCTTGATTTTTAAAAAATGATTTTTCTACAAGCTGTTAATTTCCATTTAGTGATTTTTTTTTAAACGTCAGATAACATATTTTTCAATTTTTGGATTTCCATCTGGTTCCTTCTTAGTCTTTAACTCTCTCCTGAAATTCCCATCCCATAATTCCAACATCCAGGGCACTTACCAGTCTGATTTTTCTCTGGGTTGCTGATCACAACATCACCTTGTAGAGAGTCTGTATCCTGCGATCTTATCCTGAAGAGTGTTAAACTTTGTTCCAGCAAGCAGTCAGATTATTAACTGATCAGCATAAACTTCTGTAGATTTTATTTTATGCTTTACTGGATGTATTTTCATTTGTCCTTAGTTTCAGAGTAAACCCATTAATCTTGTTACATGGTCTTTACTCTTAAGGTCTCCCTGGTATTTCAATGGCAAATCCAAGGTGTTTACCGAGCTCTTCCACTGCTGCTAAGTCACTTCAGTCGTGTCCGATTCTGTGCGACCTCGTAGACAGTAGCCCACAGGCTCCACCGTCCCTGGGATTCTCCAGGCAAGAACACTGGAGTGGGTTGCCATTTCCTTCTCCAATGCGTGAAAGTGAAGTCGCTCAGTCATGTCAGACTCTATCGACCCCATGGGCTGCAGCCCACCAGACCCCTCCATCCATGGGATCCTCCAGGCAGGAGTCCTGGAGTGGGTGCCGTCGCCTTCTCCAACCGAGCTCTTCTAACTTGTCCTAACTCACACTGCAAATGGTTTCCCTTGTGCTTCCAGCAGGAGCAATTTCTCTCAGCTCTCTCAGCTTCCTAGATGTCATTTTCTCCTTAGGATATCTGGAATCCTACTTGTGCCTGTACTACTCAGAAGTCAATGATGGTCATTTTTAAATTAAATTATTTATTTTGAGCTGTGCTGAGTCTGCATTGCTGTGTGAGCTTTTCTCTAGTTGCAGCAAGCAGGGGGCTACTGCTCTGGTTGTGACACGAGGGCTTCTCACTGCAGTGGCTTCCCTTGAGGCGCACAGGCTCGGGGGGGTGTGGGCTTTGGTGGTTCCATCACGTGGGCTCAGGACTTGCCATTCCCCAGCTCTAGGGCACAGGCTCAACAGTTGTGGCTCATGGGCTTCGTTGCTCAGTGGCATGCGGGATCTTCCCAGACCGGGCACTGAACCTCTTGTCTCCTGCCTTGGCAGGCAGATTTTTTTTTTTTTTTTTTTTTTTACCCACTGAGCCACCGGGAGGCCTCAATTATGGTTTTGAAAGGAGTTTATATGCAGAGCTTAGCCTGCTCCTTCACCAGGGCTTCCTCGCTTCTGGGATCCACACCTTCCATTTCCAACCATTCTACTTATCCCTTCAGGCAGAAATGATTGTAGGTTTTCTTGCTTACGTTCTAGCACCCTGTGTAGTGTGCAGCCTGGGAATCTCCTCAGAGGACAAGCTCCCTTCTTTCAAGGGCCAAATGCTCCCTTGTGTTTGCTTACTTCTGGCCACTGTTCAGTGCTTTCAAACAGCTCTTTATCATCTAGTATCTGCGGAGGGGCTATGCAGGGGTGCTAGTGGTGAAGAACCTGCCTGCCCATGCAGGAGACTCAAGAGACATGGGTTCAATCCCTGGTCCGAAGATCCCCTGGAGAAGGGAGTGGCTGCCCACTCGAGTATTCTTGCCTGGGAAATCCCATAGACAGAGGAGCCTGGTGGGCTACAGCCCATGGGACCGCAAAGAGTCAGACATGATACTTTGTGTCTTCAGAAGCATTAATCCAGAAAAAGCTATTCTCTCCATACAGGAATTGGAACCCCAATATGTAGTTTTGATGTCAATTATCCCAATTCCTTCACAGGATCTTTTTCTAAAGACCATTTCCTACTACTGGCTCAGGGATTTACCACCTAATGGTTTATGAAACATTTCTAAACTCCTTGTAACATTCAAACCAATTATTTTGTGCTATAAAGAGCCAATCCAATTATAGGTTTATTACTTAAATAACTTTCTGTTTTAACTTTAAAGGAACTTTTTGTATAAGAAAACTCAGAGGATATGTCTAAAACAAAGTTCCAACAAACCCAGTGTATCTTTAGGCACAATACTGCTGCTGCTGCTAAGTTGCTTCAGTCGTGTCCAACTCTGTGCGACCCCACAGACGGCAGCCCACCAGGCTCCTCCATCCATGGGATTTTCCAGGCAAGAGTACTGGAGTGGGGTGCCATTGCCTTATCCGGTTTAGGCACAATAGCTCCTTCTTAAAGAATCCCAGGGAGGGGGGAGCCTGGTGGGCTGCTGTCTATGGGGTCGCACAGAGTCAGACATGATTGAAATGACTTAGCAGCAGCAGTATAATTTACCACTGATTATTTTTTCAAGAATATTCTCCTTCACATTCCTCCGCTACCTCTTCTTCTTCTCTATCTTTTAATCCTTAGATCAGCCATTCCTCCTTTAAAAACTTCCCCGATCTTCTCCTCCTCCAAAATAGTCTTACCTAGCTTTTATCATTGCAGTTTCCACATTATTTGAGTAAGTGCAAATTTAAGGTCAGGCTGGCATCCCATAATTTTTTTTAGGTGATAATTTGTGGTCACTCAGTTCTAAATATTTCATAAGTTCCATTACTATTTCTTCTCTGATTCATGAATATTTATAAGATTATTTTCATTTCCAAGTATATTGATTTTTTGGCTCTTTTTTGTTGTTGATGTCCAATATAATTGCATTATAGAAAGAGAACGTGGTCAGTGTTTTCCATTCTTTGGTATTTCTTAGGACTTCTTTTGTAAGTTGGTGTTTTCAATGTGTACTTGATAAGAATGTGAATTCTCTGTGTGAGGAATACAGGCTTCTTCTATACAGGCCTCCTTTACAGCTGTCCTGTTACTTATACTGCTCAAAAGTGTCTATATCTTTATCAACTTTTACTGCTTGATCAGTTTATGAAATAGGCCCACAAAAATATTTCCCATTAAGAGAAATTTGGCAAATTTATTTTGTAAGCTAGGAGCCTGTTTTGTTCGAAATATACAGATTCAGCATTGCTTTTACTTTCCTATAATAATACTTGTGCAATCCTTAAATCATGACTTTATTCCAGACGACACGTTTTTGCCTTAACGTTGCTTTTCCAGCAGTATTATTCTTTACTTGTTTTATCTTTCCCTATCGTTTCAATCTTTTAGCACCATCATGTTTTAGGTACAACTCTTGTAAACAACGCATAATGGATTGTTTCTTAAAAATGAACTGATCTCTGCCTTGGAACAAATCAGTTTAATCTATCTACGTTTACTGAGATTACTAATATACCTAGACTTTCTCTGCTATATTTTTTTTTCTTAGCTTTTACACATATTTTTCCTCTGTTTCTTATTAGATCATTCTAGAATTCTTTAATTCTTTCTTTTGCATGTACTTGTTTTTAAAATTACACATTTTTTCCCTATTACTTAGGCATTACTCATAACTTTTAAAAGGCATACTTGCTTAAAGTGTAGGTTAAGCCTATCTCCATCTTCCTCCATACAGAACTTGGAATTTATCATTTCAGCCTCTCCCAACCCCTTTTGTCCATGTTATAGTGATCTAGCATTTCAGTTTCTTGTTGTTTGTACAACTTCCTAATTGATTTTTTTGAAACCATGCTTCTTTAGATTTACAACAATTTACAACTTTTTCTGTGCATTATTCCCTCTTGCATTTTTACTTTAGGTTTAAAAATCCCTGTTTCTTGAATGATACCTATGAATGGTTACTTTGACAAAGGTCTAGAGTTGCTAAACTCTCAATCTTTGTTTCTCTGAAAATGCTTGAATAATAATCAAGCTTGAATAATAATCAAGCTTGAATAATAATCAAGCTTGGTGTATTATTCTGAGTTAATTTCTGTTTTTCCTCAGCATTTTAAAGATACTATTCTATTATGTAGCATCTATTATTGCTAATGGGGAGTCTGTTGTCAACTTAATTTGCAGTTCTTATAGAAATAACTGCATTATTTTATATGGAGTTCATATTCCTTTACTTGACACATCCCTGAAATGGTGTGTCTTAACTTTAGATTTGAAGAGGGGGCTGGTTTTACAGAAGTCATCCCCACATTCCCCTCCATACATGATCAATAGGTTCAGGGACCACTTGAAGTGCATCTTTGAATACTGTTGTGAATCTCCATGTAGAATCATACTGAAACAAAAGAGTATTCAATAAAAAACTATTTGTTAAAAGAATTAATTAACGGGTGCAAGTCTGATAGAGTGCTGGGTGACTAAGCCCAATGAATTCCAGGTAATCCTGGGTAAATGCCACTATTTCAGACATTTGTATCTGTTATTCTTTTTAATATTACTGAGAAGGATTGTGTCTTAGTCTGTTAATGCAAATGTTATAATTTGAATAGAAAAATGGAGTTTAATGCCATTTCTTGGAGATATAGTCCTATTCAACATGACAATTTGATTATTAATAATAATATCAGCTTAAGAAATAGCCAGTGTTTGCTTGTTAGTGTTTCCAAAACATTCCTGCATATATTCTTTTAACTCATTTGAGAATCAAATAAACCCAGTGAATTAAGAATGGTTGCCTTCAATTTTTTGTAGCTAAAGAAACCAAAGCCATGAGAAGATTTAAGTGATTTGCTTAGAGCTGCAAAACTAGATAACTGGACCCCACTCAGATTTTCTTTCTGTTCTCTCTGATTTCTCATTGACTGCTATTCATTTCTCATCCTTCATGCCCCTAGCCTCAGAGGGGCCAGACATCTGTGTACAGTATATATATAGCATAGCAAGGGCAGCCATATGAGAGGAAGGGCACCCCCAAGTCTCCAGAGTGGACTTCATACCCTTGAGCCCAAGCCACGCGGACTAAAGAGAAAAAGAAGAGAGGGGTGATTTTCTAGGACCATGTCACATGCTACAGAAAAAGGCAGAGTGGGTGATAAAGATCCATAGTCTTCTTCTACCTCCCAAATGACCTCAAACATGACTGCTTCCTTCACCAGGCTTCTTTCTTCAATCCTATCCTTCCCTTGCAAGGTCGTGAGGAACACTTTCCATTAGATCTGCTGTTCACACTTCTTCCTCACTCTGTACCATCCCATAAAATCTAGCAAGCATTGGTTAGAATTCTTCACATCTTTCACCCCAGCTTCTTCTAGTGCTGGTAGGAGTGCAGAGGGCACAACTGTTTTGGGGAAACTGGCAGTGTCTACTAAAACAGAAGATGCACACACCAGACAGCCCGGCAGTTCTGCTCCCATGTGTAGACCCAAGGGCGTGGATATGTTTACCAAGCCATATGTTCAACACTTATAGCAGCTTTATTCATAATATCCCCAAACCTGTTAACAGTAGAATGATAAACTATAGTAGTCACACAATAGGATAGTACATGGCAATAAGAATTGCAACAAATTGCAACGACATAGATAAATTCTGCTGCTGCTAAGTCACTTCAGTCATGTCTGACTCTGTGTGACCCCATAGACAGCAGCCCACCAGGCTCCCCTGTCCCTGGGATTCTCCAGGCAAGAACACTGGACTGGGTTGCCATTTCCTTCTCCAGTGCATGAAAGTGAAAAGTGAAAGGTAAGTCGCTCAGTCGTGTCTGACTCTTCTCGACCCCATGGACTGCAGCCCACCAGACTCCTTGTCCATGGGATTTTCCAGGCAGGAGTACTGGAGTGGGGTGCCATCGCCTTCTCCGAGATAAATTCTACAGACATGGTAAAAGCAGCTAGGCACAAAGGGCATAAGTTGTATGGTTTCATTTAAATTTGTGCAAAACATGTACAATTAATCTCTGTTGATAGAACTGAGGTTAGTGGCTACCCTTGGAAGGAGTAGAGATTGGGAGGAGGGCAACAGAGGTGTTTGGGGTCCTGGTGATACTCTGGGGGTTGGTTATATGAGAGTGCTCATTTGTAAACTGGCAATTACGATATGTATGCTTTTCTATATGTACATTTTATACCCAGTAAGTTAGAATATTTATATTTGTCCACACTGGACATTTAAATACACATGTCCAAGACTCAGATAGACCACATAAATGTGCATACTAGTTATGTGCTTGACCATTATGGATGGATTTGAGGCCCTAATCCATTCCTTTAAAAAAAAATCAAAAAGAGTCACTAACTGGACCAGAGCTTGGAATTTTAACTTGCTCATTTCATGAGATATTATGTTAGTGGCCTCCCACCAAACCACACTGAGATCAGTAAAGGAATCGTGTATATACAATAGCTAGCCCTGATGAGACAGTAATTATATATCTTAGCAGCTGTGTGCTTCTGTTCATGTTAGATAATTAGCCAGAAAATTGTTTGTGTAATTATTTTATGGAGCATTTGGTGATTTAACCATTTAACTCCAAAGGCTTATCCAAAAGTCATTAAACCGTTTAAAGAGGTAGAGATCACAGTTGGTGCTGTTTCAGCAAACATAACAAAACCCAAATGGCTTCAGAATTCCATGGATCTCTTCTGTGTAACCAGTCATTGCAGCTGGCAGGTCTGAGCTGGCTTTTGCTTTTTAAATTTTATTATTTTCTCTCTACTCTAAAGGACATGTGTGTCAACTCTTTTAAAATGATATATAACTAAATGAGTTCTTGGACCTTCCACTGTTCTTTCTGATTAAATGAAAGTCTACATGAATCACTGCCCCAGTTATTAAATCCATGTGGCTCATTCCTTGTTTGTGGATAGGAAACATGGAGAAAGAGAAATCAAGAGAAGTTGCAAACCGAGGCAAAAACAGGAAGGAAAAACTGACCTTGGAAATCGGTTTGAAAAATGCTTCTGCCCCACGGAAAGTAGGGCCAATCTTATAATGTCACAATAACGACATTGTAGCTCAAAAACAAGCCTCAACCAGGAATGTTTTCTATTTCTTTTTGTTTGTTTGGCTTAGCTGAAGGACTTGATTCTGTGTACCTGGCAAGATGCTGAACTAACTCATTGGTTAGTTGGCATGATGGCGGAGGCATGTTGCCTCATTATAGCATTAAGCTTGGGGTCCAAATACATGTATTCAGGTCCCAACTAGTTCTTCTCATAATGTATAACTTCTCAAAGCCTCAGTCCTTGCTTCCCAAATGGGAGCACTAAAGGCAATTAGAGTGGTATGTAGAGTTCAGATTGGAATCACACTGCACATGCTCACATCTCAACTCTGCCCTTACCAGCTCTACCATCTTGGGCTTGTCATCATTTAACCTCTCTGCATTTCTGGCTAATTTTACCAGAGCCCTGTCTCATCTGGTGCTTGAGGATTAGAAGAGTTAATGCGTGTATGGGAAGCACTTAGAGTTGCCAAGCATAGAATAAGCACTTATTAAGTGAAGTCTATTGTTATTTTCACTTGTGACTATTGTTTGGGAGGGAAAAAGTAACACTGTGTATTATGAAAGTTCTACTCAAACTGTAAATACTAGAAAAGATGATTCCTATAATCCTGTCATTTCCTAAGGATAATCCATTCATGATTCTCCAGAGAACAAGTCAGAAGAAGTTCTAAATTGGAAAGCCAAGTTCAGGTTAGTGCTCCTCGGGGAAGGAAACCCAATTGCATAGTTGCCATCAGTTAAGTCTTCTCAGAGAACCCACTGCAGGCACAGCTCTTCTGAAAGATAGTGATTGAACAGTTAAGTTCAGCTCAAGAAACAGCGTCAATCACTTTTTAAACTGCCCCTTGGGAGTCACTGCTATTAGGTATTGAGTTTCTTTTTGTTTTCTAAATTTGATTGTGGTGATGGTTTCCCAACTCTGTGAATATACTAATACTCTCAAATTGTACACTTTAAATGGGCAAACGGCATGGTATGTGAACTATGTCTTGATTTTTAAAACTACCTATGATACTTCAATTCATATCATGGATTTTTTATAAAAGCAAGGGGAAGGGGAGTGAGAAAGTGAGAAAGAAAGAGAAGAAGGAAGGAAGGAGGAAAGAAATAAAGGGGAAGAAAGAAGGAAAGAAAGAGAGGAGGAGTGAAGGAGGATGGAAGGAAGCAGGCATGTGGCTTTTTCCAAAGCGGGCTGTGGCTGTGGGCACCCAGGCTGGGCTCGGCAGTTCAGCATTTGCTGTCCAAGTGAGCTTGGCAGGTAGCGCAGACTGCAGCCACTTAAAATTTTCACAGGACCCTAGGGGAAGGACAGGATGAACATACAGGGGACCATGGCGGGAAGACTCCCAGATGGGCCCTGGCGACTCCTGCCACGCTTATGGTGCCACTGCTCTCAAGCTGTTTGCATTTGCACAGGGTCTTCAGAAGAGTAAACCCTGAGCTCTCAGGTGGTAGGGGGGCTTCTCCTTGCCCTTCTGATAGCCTCCCAACTGGTGATCACTCTAGTCTCCCAGTTCAGACACGGGGCTCGGAGCTTAGAGGTGAAAGCTAACCATTTCCAATGTAAACAATTAGAAGCCGTTGTAAGGAGACCCACAAATTCGAAAAGACAAAAGCTCTGCAAAAAGTCCCCCAAACAAGCCACAGACTGCAGTCTCAGGGATGGGAGTAGACAGGCATGAGAGATTCTCTGGAGGCTGGCAGGGGGCCAGTTTGTCCCAACGCCAGCTTGGAGGACTGTTTGAAAGAGCTCTCTCCCAGGGGGAGCGGAAGGAATTGTTAAAAGACACAGGGCCTTAGAGACACGAGAGAACACAAGCCTGATCTCTGGGCGTCTGGGCTCTGTCATGGGATGGCCTCGTGCACCTCGAAGCACATCCTTCTTCTCTATGCCTTTCTGGGGAGATGAACTTTCATTAATAGTACCACTTTGTTATTTTTAGCCAAAAAATTACAAAAGGGGAAAGTTGGAGGAGAAAGACAATGTTTAAACAGTTTCCAAGTATTTCCCTACAAGGTTTTTATTAATTACAAAGAGAAGAACAACCTCACAGTTAGGACGGTGAAATAGAACAAACTGACATCAGGTGCTTCCTGGAATGATCCACTGAGAAACATCTCCTAGGACAGTCCTGCCAAACGTGCATAAGCTGAAAATAGTTACGAGGAAACATCAGACAAATCCAAATTGAGGGGCATTCCCCAAAATGAATGGCCTGTAGTCTCCAAAATTGTCAAGGTCCTAAAAGACAAAGACAGAAGAAGAGTTCAAGATTAAAGGAGACTGAAGAGATGAAAGGCGATGTCTGATTCCAGACTGGAAGCTTTTGTCATAAAGTCCATCATTGTGACAAGAGTGAAATTTGAAAAAGAGCCAAGGATTAAGTAACAGTGTTATAGCACTGCCAATTTCTTGACGATGATAATTGCACTCTGTTTATGTGGGAACGTGCCCTTATTTTTAGGAAATACACTGATTATTTAGGGGCAAAGAGGCTTCATATCTGTAAATGGTTCTCAAATGATTTTAGAAAATAAGTGATAATAATTATATATAATTAGATTATAATTAAAACAACTGTGCTAAATGTTAGCATTTGAGGAATTTGTGTGAAGGGCATATGAGATCCTTTGGATTCTTATTGCAAGTCCTTGGGAAGTTTGAAATATTTCAAATAAATAGTTCTCATACATCATATTTCCCAGGAGAAAAAAAAAAGAAAGAAAGAAAGAAAGAAATCCTACATGGCCCACTGAACTGAGTTTTGTCTATAAACCCTAAAAGGAGGATGCAGGTTTGGATAAAATGCTTCTTATGGAGTAGGCTCCATGTACCGTGCTGTGCTATGTTGCTGCTGTAGCTTTGGAATCCCGGAGAAGTCTCTTCCAGGAGGCTGCTCTGCGGTTGCTAAACTCGTCCCGTCCCAAAGGAAAGCCAAACTGTTTAATGGTTAGGAGAATGTGAAACACTCCTGTGACACTCAGCATTTGGAAATACTATCTAATGTGATAGAGGCTGGGGACCCTGTCCAAGGGAGTCACTTCGCATCCTCCTGTGTGAGCCAGCAAAGGGCTGTTGTTTTGGACTATTAAGATAATGAGATGCAGATGAGGACTTACATTAGAATGCTATAGAATCATGACATGTTTTCTTACTGTATCTCGGGCTACCTCCTCCTCCTCCTTGTCCAATTTCCTTTTTATCTGTTTTATGTTTATGAGTTCATTAACTGCCATCCCCAAGACACTGTAGGAAGAACCTTAGGACTTTGTAATTCATCATTTGCCAAACACTTTTAGGAGCTTTAATCTAACAGTCCCCTGCCCCACCCCCACTCCCAGCTGCCCTCACCCGCTGAAAGTTGTATTTTTAACTGGTGAAAAGAATAAAGGGGAAAAGGAGGGAAGAGACCTAACAAGCGAGTTACACCAATATCTCATTAAAGTTTCACACAGTCTTGGAAGGTAGGTAGAAACACCACTGGCAGATGGAGACCAACGCTCAGAGAGGTGAAAAAAGAGGCTAAAGCCACACAAATTACAAAAGCAGAACAGGGATTCAGTAGCCAGTTTCGCTGAACTCTGAGGCCTCCGCTTTCTCCACCTCACCATGCAATACTAATGAAATCTGATGTGTTTGTTTCTCTTTACAGTTTTTCTAACTGTGGGAGTGATTTTATATATTAAAATGTGTTTTTATATATATATATATATATATACACACACACACACACATCAGTTCAGTTCAGTTCAGTCGCTCAGTTGTGTCCCACTCTTTTCGACCCCATGAATCGCAGCACACCAGGCCTCCCTGTACATCACCAACTCCCGGAGTTCACTCAGACTCACGTCCATGGAGTCAGTGATGCCATCCAGCCATCTCATCCTCTGTCATCCTCTTCTCCTCCTGCCCCCAATCCCTCCCAGCATCAGAGTCTTTTCCAATGAGTCAACTCTTCGCATGAGGTGGCCAAAGTACTGGACTTTCAGCTTCAGCATCATTCCTTCCAAAGAAATCCCAGGGCTGATCTCCTTCAGAATGGACTGGTTTGATCTCCTTGCAGTCCAAGGGACTCTCAAAAGTCTTCTCCAACACCACAGTTCAAAAGCATCAATTCTTTAGCACTCAGCTTTCTTCACAGTCCAACTCTCGCACCCATACATGACCACTGGAAAAACCATAGCCTTGACTAGACGGACCTTTGTTGGCAATGTCTCTGCTTTTTAATATGCTATCTAGGTTGGTCATAACTTTCCTCCCAAGGAGTAAGCGTCTTTTAATTTCATGGCTGCAATCACCATCTGCAGTGATTTGGAGCCCCAAAAATAAAGTCTGACACTGTTTCCACTGTTTCCCCATCTATTTGCCATGAAGTGATGGGACCAGATGCCATGATCTTCGTTTTCTGAATGTTGAGTTTTAAGCCAACTTTTTCACTCTCCTCTTTCACCTTCATCAAGAGGCTTTTGAGTTCCTCTTCACTTTCTGCCACAGACAAGCACAGTATGAAATCCCTCATTCCTAGACCCACAGTTAACCTACACAGTTTGGAAGTCAAGGCTAATTAAACATAGCACCACATTGATCAGTATTAACAAACCCAATCTGATATTCAGTATCTTGGCTCTTTTAAGTAAATCAAATTTCAGAACAAAATACATTTTAGATAATCCAGGATGGAACTCTCCTTTTTAGGTATGAGTTCTCCTCCATCTGGCAGGGCTATGAAAACATCAACTTTCTGAACTAAAAAACAAGTTGGACTACATGATCTGAAAGTTCCCCTTAAATCAAAGGTTTAATGATTCCAGAACCTGTGTTTCTGTATATTTGTTTCTCCTGTGCTGCTAACCACTAACACGCATTTCTAAACTGAACATTTAGTTCTTCCGTATCCAAGAAGGCAGTGATAGAAACTTATATGCAGTGAGGAAAGGAAATTTTAAATATGGCACTGATCCATTACCGGGGTCCAGCCCCAGCAGGAGTGCAGGGATACCCTTGAAACGTTGTTATTGAATCACGTGAATACACCAGGATTCTTGGCCCCCGGAGGAGAAGAATTCAATCCGGGGCCAGAGACGAGGCTTGATCGCTCAGAGCTTTTGTGTAATAAAGTTTTATTAAAGTATAAAGGAGATAGAGAAAGCTTCTGACATAGGCATCAGAAGGGGGCAGAAAGAATACCCGCTTGCTAGTGTTAACAATGAAGTTATATACTCCAAAGAATGTCTGGAGGTTGTAAAGACCTCATCAGACCTACTCCCATAATTTACATTTTAAGATAACAGAATTAGCCAGAAGGTTTAATCCAAAGACTGTCCTCAGGCAGGATACATTATTGTTATATAATCCTAAGGAATGTAGAGAAGGAAAAAAAGTTTGTCCTTTCTTCCTCCTTGAGAATTCCAGACCCCTCTCTCCTTGGGGACCCCTAGACTCCCTATCAACCTGCCTAGGAAATGACTCTCTCACCCTCAGGATGAACGGCGTCAGCGAGAGAGATGACACGGGGAGACCAAGCTTAGGTGAAGGGGGGTCTGCAGCTTTATTTTCAAAAGGAGCTTTTATACCCTGAGTTACACATTTCCAGAAGTGAAAGATGCAGAGTCATGCAGAAAGTACTAAATAAAGTTACATTCTTATGGAGCAAAAGTGTAGTGGGTTACAACAAAGAAAGAACTTATTAACTTAAAGGTCTAATGTTGCTAATGCCACGGCTATTACTTGTTTTTTCTACCTTCCAACTATATCAACTAATGCACTCCCAGGCACACAATGGGTAAGCAAGCATTGGCTCAACAATGCAGTATTATTCTAATAAAGCTTTTTCACCGCTCGAAGGTCATGGTTGGGATGTTGTGAACAATCATGTGCGTTAGTTGCAAGAGTATGGATAAACCTGTCAAGCAAGCTAGAATGCCAAAAGAGGGGTTTGAATTGAAATACTCCTTTCATGCCCAGGAGACTTATTAACTAGAATCCTAAGTTGATCTCCTTCAGAGAAAGGTGGTCAGGGATAGCCCCCTGTTAATGTCCGAAGAGTTGGTGAAAGGCATAATATAGTAAACAGGAGACAGACAGACTTTGGTTTAGGGGTCGATGCTCGAGCAGGTCCAGGGAGCCCCTCGAGTCCTGATCCGCCTTGCCTGTCAGGTCTCCTCCGTATGACCTTGTCATGGGTGGGATCTCCCATGCTGGCTCCCGGCAATCCATTACTTCTTTCCAGATCTCTTGTCTAAACAGCATACATGAGTGCTTAGTCCCTACAGTCATGTCCGACTCTTTGAGACCCTATGGACTGTAGCCCTGCAGGCTTCTCTCTCCATGGGGATTACTGGAGGGGGATACTGGAGGGGATACTGGGGATACAAGAATACTGGAGGGGGTTGTCATGCCCTTCTCCAAAACAGAATACACAGTCCTTAAGAAAATGAGCTTCAGAGTCAGACACTCCTGGGATCCAGTTTGAGTTCTGCTACTTTCTCACTATGGCACATTATTTAAACTCCCTAAGCTTCCTTCCCTCTTCCATAAAATGGAAGCAATTATAAAGAATACTGAAGATAACTCAAGGAGACAATATATGTATAGGGCTTTGAACAGGTTCTGATGGGGCTTCCCAGGTGGCACTAGTGGTAAAGAACCTACCTGCCAATGCAGGAGACATAAGAGATGGGGTTCTATCACTGGGTTGGGAAGATCCCCTGGAGGAGGGCATGGCAACCCACTCCAGTGTTCTTTCCTGGAGAATCCCATGGACAGAGGAGCCTGGTAGCCTACAGTCCATAGACTCACACAGAGTCAGACACAACTAAAGCGACTTAGCATACATAGTTTCTGATATATAGGAAAATGCCTAATTTTCCTATTATCAATAAATGCTGGGATTAATTAGATAGCATCCCATAGTGAAGTAAGTGTGGGTTCTGGAATAAAAACAGAAACAGGTCACATCTTGGCATGATTTTTCTACGTACAAGCTATGTGATCTCAGTCAAGTAACAAAATTCTACATGCTTCAATTTCCTAAATTTTATAACATGAAAATAATGATTCTGATCCCAGTCTGTTTGACTCACAAGCTTAGGTGCTCAACTACTATACTGCAGTGATAAGAAAAATACCTGCAGGGTTGATATTCATGTAGCACTGTAGCAAAAATGGCACCTAGATGAATTAAGTATCAACAAACACAGTGGTCATAGCAGAAGGACTGGTTTTTATTGCTTCAGCCATGCTCTGATTCACCATCATCACCATTCGTTGATCCAGGATGTGACTGAAAGGTGGGACTAGGCCCCTGTGAAAAGGTGACTGAGATTGAACAAACTGGTAGAGGCATAGCAATAACATGGCCCTAGTAGCTTATGGCTGGCTGGGTCGCAACCACTTCTGCTCAAGTTCTCCACCCGTTCAATGGGGATGTGATGGGGAAGAGTTGTATCATGGCTTAGTTCCTGTGTCTTCTCCCCAGGAGGAGAAATGACTGTGAAAACTGTAAAGGTCTCTTGTAGCCTTCAAATTCTCAAGCTGAATAACTAGTGAAGTTATTAGGAAACTAGGTTCTGATTTTTTAAAAGCTTTTGATTTTGTTTTGGAGTATAGCCAGTTAACAATGTTGTGATAGTTTCAGGTGAACGGCAAAGGGCTTCAGTCATACATATACATGGATCCATTCTCCCCCAAAGCTGTCCCGTCCATGCTGACACATAACATTGAGCAGAGTTCCCTGCGCTCTACAATAGGTCCTTGTTCATTATCCATTTTAAATATAGCAGTGTGTACATGTCCATCTCAAACTCCCTAACTATCCCTTCCCCCCCACCTTCCCCTTTGGCAAGGAAACTAGGTTCTGATTTTAGGAGACCCTGGTTCTGAGCCACTCAACCTCTCCTATTGTTTTTTGTCATCTGCCAAGGAGTGATAATACAACCTACATCCTCAGCTCCTGGCAGGGGCCATATACTCCCCTGTATCCTGAACGCCTAGGACAGTGCCTGACCCTAGGATGAGGATGTAGGTCTGAGCCTGTTGAATCCTGAAGAAATGGGGAGGGAGAGGTACCTGCCAGGGCATTTATCCTCTTACTATTAACCAAAAACACTGAGCAGAGGTCACTCACCAGCTCTGTTCCTGCAGCTCCTCACAGAGGAAGGCTCTTTGAGAGTAGAGAATGCCAAAGGTGTCCCCAGGCGCTTAGATATAAAGGAAACCAGCCTGCAAAGTTTAAAAATGATGTAAAATTCCAGCTCCTCTCAACTGCCCATGAGAGAGCCAGTTTAGACTCCCTCCAGGGCTCGCCAGACTGGAATGTGATACCCAGGAGTGGGGTGAGGTGCAGCTTGACAAGGTCAGCAACGCCCAGCCCCCTTAAGTGTTTCTCCATGCTGCCCACCAGCCACCCACTGGGGATATTTTTTAGCAGCAGTGAAGCCGTAGCCTCTGTTTCGTGCTTCCATATCACATTCTCCCTTCCTCCCCAGTCCCAATCATCATCACCATCATTCATTGCCTTTATTAAGGGCCCACCAATGGGCGTTTCACTGTCTGTGTACAACAGGGGATCAGCTCCACTTCCGGTTTAACATGTAATTGCTCTCCAAGCGTCCCCATCCCCAAATGTCTTCACCACTCTTTATCCCTATTTACACACACACACACACAACTTACTATTTTCAGCCAAGAGGTAGAGAGCTAGTTAATAAGCAAATGTTCCTAGATATTTAGAGCACATTAAAGCCATTTTAGTCCAGATACTCCTACCAGTTCTCTGGGTCTGGGGGATTCAGAAGCAGGCACCTGGAGTATGTTTATGCCTGGGCGTTGGTTTGGCAGGGAGAAGGCTGAGACGAAGATCTGGAACAAGGAAGGGGTGTAGAATACACCACTGTGGAGGGGAGCATCTTCAAAGTCATGTTTCTTCCACCCAGACCCAGCCCAGAGCTGCCCTCCAGATATTTGCAACAGGATCATTGGGCTCAAATTGAAAAAACACTGAAAATACAGTCAATGTGAGCGATAGCATTTTCTCGAGGCAGTCTCCCACACCAGAAGGGAGGATGTGTGTCCTCGTTAGCTGATGCCGAACAGTTCTCAGCGCTGCGTGGAGTCCAGGCTTGGGTGCTGCGGAGGAAGGACAGTTCTCAAGGTCTGAGCCCACCAGTTAGTCCGCGATTCCCACCCAGTGCGTGACCCAGAGACAGCCCGGAAGCAGGCACAGCCCGACAGAGCGCCCTCTGCTGGCTGGACCTCACACTCCCAATACCGTGCAGCAACGTCGGGGCTGCTTTGGTGGCTCAGCCGGTAAAGAATTCGCCTGCAAGGTCGGGGACCAGGGTTCAATCCTTGTGTCATGAAGATGCCCTGGAGAAGGGAATGGCTACCCACTTCAGCATTCTTGCCTGGACAAGAATTTCATGGACAGAGGAGCTTCGTGAGGCACAGTCCATGGGGTCGCAAAGAGTCGGACACGACTGGCTGACCAAGCACACAGAAGGAGCAGAATCAGGAACGGAAGGGCATGGAAAAGCAAAAGTGATGAGCAGAAAATAGCTTTCTCCTTGTAAGAAACAAAGACTTTCTGTGGAACTGCTCTCAGGCTTATCCGCACTCTCGTTATCGATTTGCTCATGGCAAATCCTTGGGCCATAATGCTTTCATTTCTAATGCAGCCTCCCAGTTCCCTCAGACCAACTTCACCTGGGTGGATGGCAGTGCCACCTTAACCCTGACTTCCCACTGGCGTCGTTCCTGTTCTTGCTCTTGTGTGAAACCACAGTCTTCTTTTGGGCTGGGTTTCAAAGGAGCCGGAAATGCTGCTGTCTGACTTTTTGAACTAACGAGTTCACTGTTGGGACAGCACAAATAAAGACGGGTGCTTGGGACATCTTGGCTTACTTTCGAAGGGCGGTGTTTATGAGAGTGCCTTAAACAGTGATCAGAGGAAGCGAGAAGAGTTATAAAAAGAACTCTGTGTAGTCATGGGGGTGGAGAGATGGGAAAAGCTTAACTAATCTGACGCAGCGGGTCCTTAAACAACATCACTAAGCTTCAGATACACAAAGACACTTAAATAAATTGGTGTTTTAAAGTCAAAGGAAAACCAAACAGAAACTAATCCGGGAAAGTGTTTGAGTGAGGAGGTACCTGTACCTGACTGGCAGTAATGACTTTCAAAATCCCAAAGATGGGGAGAGTGGGAATTGCTCTTTTCAAGACTTTAGAAATTTTTATCTTGCTGTTCTTGTAAAGGGAAAACACGTCTGTCCTTGGGAGAAGTTGTAAGACAGGCTTCTCTTTTAAAAAATGCTCTGAAAACAGTTAAGTGCCACAAAACTTTCAAAGAACTAAGATCAACTTGGTGTTTGACAAAGCTAATATAAGAATGGTAATCAATCCCTTGGCAATGGAAATTTTAAATTTAAAATAAGCTTCAACAAAGCCTTTGAACCTTCAAACACTTTATCCTTAAGAAATTAATGGGTCCCTGAAGAAGTCACATTTCCTTTTCTGTTTCTGTAATATATACTTCAATTACATTAATCAACAATGCAGCAAAATAGCTGACATCCACCAACTTCCAAGTCACATTTCCAAATGCTCTTTCTCTCCAGCAGAGACTTAGCATTTGAAGATAGCTAATTGAGGTTTATATAAGCATGAATAAATACTTGGTGTAGCTGGATTTTCCCATCCAGCTGTCACCCTTTGCTCACCCCAGAATGGTTTCCCATCCTTTTTTTTTTTTTTCCTTCTGTCATTTCTGTTGAGTATGATAAACTAGTTTGCTGAAGGAGATATTATGTTAAAGCCTTCCTTCTGCGCTATGAAGATTCTGAAGCACCCCCTCAAAATACATCTCCTTCCAAAGCAAACTGGAATCTGTGAGTCACTTTGTTCTTCCCCAATGAAAAGTGAGCTGAGGTTTCTCCAGTTCTCTGCGTCCTCTTCTGCTCTGAATGAGAAGCAACAGCAACAACAAAACAAGTTTCATGGCATTCATCTAGTTAGACGTGACCTCCCTTGAACACTGGGTTATGCTTTGATTGTATTTCCCTTCAAATCTATCACTAGTACAGGTTTTGTCTCACTTAACTTGTCTCAGAGAAAGTGACTCCAAGCATCCTGTTTTTTCCATTTTTGCTCACTCACTCTCTTTCAGTCTCAGAAATGACAACCTTAACAATAAAAGGCTCCAAATACTAATTTTACTAGTGTAGTATGTACACTAGTGTGTACATACATACAAAAGAAACTTCGTTTTCCATTTGAGTATTCACTTGCCTATTTGGAAGTGACCAATAACTCAATGGTAAAAAAAAAAAAACTAAGATCATGGCATCCGGTCCTATCTCTTCATGGCAAACAGAAGGCAAAAAAGTGGCAGTGACAGATTTTATTATCTTGGGCTCCAAAATCACTGGGGATGGTGACTGAAGCCATGAAATTAAAAGAAGTTTGCTCCTTGGAAGAAAAGCTGTGACAAATCTAGATAGCATATTAAAAAGCATAGACATCACTTTGCCAACAAAGGTTCATGTAGGTCAAAGCTATTGTTTTTCCGGTAGTCATATATGGATGTGAGAGTTGGACAATAAAGAAGGTTGAGTGCTGAAGAACTGATGCTTTCGAAATGTGGTGTTGGAGAAGACTCTTGAGCATCCGTTGGACTACAAGGAGATCAAACCAGTCAATCCTAAAGGAAATCAAGCCTGAATATTCATTGGGAGGACTGATGCTGAAGCTCCAATACTTTAGACACCTGATGCGAAGAGCCGACTCATTGGAAAAGACCCTGACGCTGAGAAAGACTGAAGTCAAAAGGAGAAGAAGGTGGCAGAGGATGAGATGATTAAAGAGCATCACTGACTCAATGGACATGAGTCTGAGACAGCTCCGGGAGATAGTGAAGGACAGGGAAGCTGCAGTCCATGGGGTCACAAAGAGTCAGACACGACTTAGCAACTAAACAACAGCAACAATAACTGTCCAGTGGGAGGTCACGTCTCCTTTTTGCTAATAGCCTTTAAGAGAACTGACCCTGACACTGCATGTTGCAAAGATGGTCAGTCTCGCTTTGGAGCTCTTTCAGCCCCTGTGGGACATTTCTGCGTTATCCTCTCCTCTCTGCAAGGCATAGATAGTGTGTGTCTTTCACTAAGACTCTTGCCTTGACCATTATGTTAGATTTCCCCTCCCAAGGTGAACCGAAGACTTTGGATTTTAATGGGGGAACCTCCTGAGAAAAAACCAAATCTGTTTCTAAAGTGGAAATACCTACACACAGCAGTGTAAGAGATTTTTTTAACAGGTCATGTAATAGGGTAGATCTTTGAGTCTTATCAACACAGCCACTTAAACCCACATATTCACAAGGCTCATCCTTTGTAAAAAATAATTATGGGTTATCAAGCACTGCAAAAGTCCTATTATCTAGAGTTCAGTATTCTGCAAGAAAATTTCATATATCAGATCAGAGAGATCTGATCCCATAGTTGGTCCTTCAGTGGTTACTTTGTTTTCAGATCCTCTAGTCACTGAAGGGGAAATCAGGACATTTGGGACCACATAAAACAAATCATCTGTACATGTGGCTGGGTTTTTCACTTTCCATACGGATGTCTTAGTCCAACAGCTAGAGACAGGGAAATTCAGGACTTAGCTGTCAAGGCAGACCTCTCCACAGTCTTGTCTTGCTTCTCTCTGCTTTGCTGACATCAAGAGACTTGAATCTCTTCCCTCCAGTTCCCGGGGAGTGGAGAAGGGCTTTTCACATGCCCTTTTCTTGATGCCTTGAATATCACTTTTGTGGTTGCACATGTGTGTGTGTTGGTTACTTTCTTCTATTTAATAAGATTGGCAATATACTGTAAACAGATAAGGTGGATGAGGCCCTCTGCCCACATACTGTTACACACAGAGACTGACTCCAGGTCACCAGTGGAACTAGAAACTGGGATTCATTTATCCTAAACAACATCCTCCGGAGGGAGGTTCATGCGATCCACAGCACTTGCCTATCAAGGGTGGAAACTCCACAAACGTGTCCTCAGCTACAAGCAAAGCTCAACATTGCCACAGTCTCTTGGAAAATGAGATGTTACATGTTCTTAGCAGGAGCTGACAATTAGGCCAAGTGAACAGTCCTGTGAGGCGGGGGAGTGAAGTTCATGCTGCTTTAGCCACAGGCCTCAGGTGCTGGGGCGAGTGTGAGGCCAGGGCCAAACACTTTCAACCACCCAAGAAGCCGGGGACCCCCAAATCTACAACCCTCTGGTTTGTTATTCTGTTTATTATCATGGAGACGGCGCTCTTCCTTCCAACTATTTCCTCTGGCATGATAAGGATTTTGTGAGGTGTCAGGGGAGTCATAATTTATCAGAATCAAGTAAGGATTTGTAATATTTAAACTATTCCATTAAACCAGGAAGCAGGTCAGAAACTAACCTTTAAATACAGCCAAGGGAGAAAGTCAGCCCAGCAGCTTAAAATATATATCTTTTGCAGGAAGCATGGAGTGTGTAATTAGCTGTAATTATTGCAACTATAGTCAGGAAGCTTTATTTTTTGGCTGATAGGCAGTGTTATCTTCTGATGGCCTGGGAAACCAGATTGTGGGGTTACAGTCTGGGCTCCCACATGGACCCACGTGGGTGGTTTTTGGGGGGGAACTTGGCAAGGGAGCAGAGGAAAAGGATGGGCAGGGTGGTGTCAGGAACTGGAGAAGTTACAGGGAAGGATCCGGGTGAGAGCTTCTTCAATTCTTCTGGAAGGAGACTCTGAATTTTGTGAATTATGTCAAAACATATTCTGATTTCCAGTGTGATCATTTCCCCAGGACACTATTAAGGCTTAATATACTGGGCCAAAGCTATCTGCCTTGGCTCCTGCTGGTAGTCATGGAGGAAGTTAAATGTGCTACTGTTAGAAGATCACTTTTATTTTTGACTGTTTCAACGAGCATGGATTTTTTTTTTTTTCCCCCAGTGGGCAAGTCTCAGTCTGGTAGAGGCATTAAAAATTAGTGAAGGTGAAAATGCTTTGAAACATTTGATCTCTTCTCTAGGAAGCTGAGCAGAGGGGGTGGGGAGTCCCCCCGGAAGGCTTGCTGGGTGGAAGAATACACACCAACAAGATCTCTTCAGTACCTCCTATGGCCTTGACTTCTCCCTCTAGCCAAGCACCAGAGGAGAAAAATATCCAGCTCTCCTCTCTGACATTTTATCTAAATCTCCTGAAGTCTCAGGGGAGGCCAGGGAGGCTCAGATGGAGGGCAGTGCAGCCAAAACAGCAACATGCATGCGTGCATGCTCAGTAGCTTTAGTCATGTCCGACTCTGCGATCCCATGGACTGTAGCCTGTCAAACTCTTCTGTCCATGGAGTGGGTTGCCATGCCCTCCTCCAGGGGGATCTTCCAGACCCAGGGATCAAATCCACATCTTTTGTGGCTCCTGCGTTGCAGGCAGATTCTTTATTTCCGAGCCACTGGGGAAGCCCAAATAGCAACTATAGAAAATAAATCTGATTTTTGCCCATTCCAGCTAAGGCTGATTTGGTTTGGTGGAAAATGAATGCCCTTTCATTTGTTTTCTTGGAGATTGTCAAATCCTGCCTCACCTTGCCCTCTGAACCACACCAACCATCTGATCATCTAACCAACCACAGAGCTAACAGAAATCCATCCTGTTCTTAACAAGTGGTGGTAATTGGCATTAAGAAAAAGTTCCCTCTCCCAGTTATTTATCAAGATCCCACAGTAGATTAAACCACTTTGCTAATTATTTACTTTTTTAAAAAAATTCTACAATCCATTTGGCAAAGAAGAGAGGTGATTTTGAAGTATTTAATCTTTAAAAATCGTGTGTGCTTAGACTGGCACCAGAAAAGCCCAAATACCATTTCTCTCTTCTGCTTCCTAGGATGAGGTCCCTTTGATGGGGATCACGTTCAGATGTGTGTTCTACACAGATATTCCCCAGATAACACATCTTGAATTACAAACTCCGGCATCTTGCAGGTACCAAGGAGGAGGAAAGACTAAAGCAAGAAGGTGAACAAACACTCATTAGAAGAGAAATGGAGAAGCAAGGGGTGGGGGGCATCTTCCCTGGGACCTCTGTCACCAGCATTCATCCCACAACAGCCACAGTACACAAGTAATTGCCTCCAAGCCCCCACTTGGCCAGAGAAACCTGCTTTCCGCCTCGCGGAAACAGCCTGGGACCAGTCCTCAGAGCTCACCTCTCTTCCCAGGCAGGCAGCTGCCCATCTGTAATGCAGCAGTTCTGCATGGCTCCCCAGAGCAGAGCGCCATTGTCCCAGCTATGAATAAATCATTGACCCTATTTTATTAATAAGGCAAAGCTAACAATACTCCCCACCTCACCCTGCTCTTCCTCTCCAGCAGTGCCTCAGAAACAAGAGCCAGCCCCTCTTCCTGGGAAGGGGAAGGCTGGAAGCCCCAAGGATGCAGCCTGGGGATCTGGGGTGTGAAGTGCCAGCCAGCTGTGGGCAGATGAGCCCTGACTCTGCAGCCTCGGAGGTCTGCATCTGATGAGAGAACCGGCTTTACCAGGAGGCGGTTACATGGGGATGCTGGCTGCTTCCCTGAGCTGTGGGAGTGATGCATTGTCAGGGGAGAGAGTCCAGGTGAGGGGGCAGAGCAGAGGAACAACTTACCTTGGGCTCATTGTTTTAAAAAGAATTAACTGAATTTTAAAAGAATTTTGCTTAAGAAATGTTAATACTATTTTAATGTCATGCCTCTGTGTGTGTGTGTGTGTGTGTGTGAGTAAGGTCAGTTGTGTCCAACCCTTTGTGACCCCATGGACTATAGCCCGCCAGGCTCCTCTGTTCATGGGATTCTCCAGGCAAGAATACTGGAGTGGGTAGCCATCCAGGGGATCTTCCCAATCCAGGGATCAAACCTGTTTCTCCCACACTGAAGGCAGATTCTTTACCATCTGAGCCAGAAGGGAAGTCCCTAACCCTTGTCTGAGCCACCAGCATCTCCTCTCATGGACCAGTGAGTAAGTCACAGGGGAATGACTTGTCTGCTTACCAATACTCTTCCTCCCCTAAAGTCCTCTTTTCATGCTTACCTATAGTAATCATTTTCAAATGATCATAAGTGGTACTTAAAATCTTCTCCATTTTCTCATTGTTCTAAAGGCTAGAATTCTGGATTCACAGTATTGACAAGGGTTGGTTCCTTCTGCTGCTACTGCTGCTGCTGAGTCGCTTCAGTCGTGTCTTCAGTCGTGTCCAACTCTGTGCGACCCCATAGACGGTAGCCCACCAGGCTCCCCCGTCCCTGGGATTCTCCAGGCAAGAACACTGGAGTGGGTTGCCATTTCCTTCTCCAATGCATGAAAGTGAAAAGTGAAAGTGAAGTTGCTCAGTCGTGTCCGACTCCTAGCGACCCCATGGACTGCAGCCCACCAGGCCCCTCCATCCACGGGATTTTCCAGGCAAGAGTACTGGAATGGGTTGCCATTGCCTTCTCCTGGTTCCTTCTAGAAGCTCTAAAAAAAGTTTTCCATACCTCTCTTCTAGCTTCTTGAGAATGCCAGCTATCGTTGGTGTTCCTTGGCTTGTAGCTGGATCACTTTAATATCTGCCTCCATGGACTTCTTCCTATGTGTTTCCTATGTCCATATTTCCCTCCTGTTATAAGGATACCAGTCATTGGATTGGATCCACCCTAAGCTGGTATGATCTCATCTTAACTTGATTATGTCTGCAGTGACCCTATTTCCAAATAAAGTCACATTCACAAGTACCAGGGGTTAAGTCTTGACTGTATCTTCTGGGGAGACACATTTCAGCTAAGTACAGTGAACCCTCTGGTGTCTCCAAAACTCACATCTGTTCCTCCAAAATTCACCTCCTCTCAGATCCTTAGGAGTCTCAACCTATTCCAGCATCAATTTTAAGTCTAAAATCTCATCTAAATATAACTGACTCCCCAGATCCCAACTCTCGTCTCCTAAATCATCTTAAATCAGGTATGGGTAGGGTTTCCCTGATAGCTCAGTTGGTAAAGAATCTGCCTGCAATGCAGAAGACCCAGATTCAATTCCTGGGTTGGGAAGATCCCCTGGAGAAGGGAAAGGCTACCCACTCCAGTATTCTGGCCTGGAGAATTCCATGGACCGTATAGTCCATGGGGTCACAAAGTCGGACATGACTGAGAGACTTTCACTTTCACACTTTCAGGTATGGGTGAGACTCTGGGCACAGTCCATCCTCGAGCAAACTTTCTCTCCATCTCCGGACCTGTGAAACCCAGAAAGCAAGTTTTCTGCTCCCAAAATACAACAACGGGATGCACATATGACAAGCATTCCTGTGCTAAAAGGTAGAAACGGGGAAAGGAAAAATTGGTAACAGGATGCAGACATGCCTGAAACTGAGCAAGGCCAATTCCATTAGGTTTGGGGATCAAAATCCTCTGTGGCTGAATGTTCTGTCTGCTGGGCTGGCTGGCTTCAGGGACCCGAGCCTCCAAGGAGTTGTAGGAGGGCCTGGCGCCCTTGGAGATGCGGCTGAAGGGAGGGTGGCATGAACTGAAAGGAGGAAACAGAAAATACTGTAAAACAAACTACTTGTTTTACATGTTGCTGAGGATGAAACCTGAGGAGGGTCCCTGGGATGGGCTAACCACATCTGTAGCTGCAAACACTCTGGCAGCCCCAGAGCTTCCCTGAAAGCCAGGAGAAGGGAAGAGAGGAGGAAGTCCTGCAGCCAGTAAGTTGTTTATGCTTGAGAAGAAGAGAGAAGCAGGGCTGAGTTCGCGGGCATGCAATCTGTACAGCTGCACAGGGCCCCACACTTTGAAGGGCCCACAATTGATTTAATGGTCTTCTGTCAACATCTCCAAATTCTTAATATTTGAACCAGGAGACCTATATTTTAATCTTACACTGTGTGCATGCTAAGTCGCTTCAGGCATGTCCAACTCTTTGCAACACTATGGGCTATAGCCCACCAGGCTCCTCTGTCCATGGGATTCTCCAGGCAAGAATACTGGAGTGGGTTGCCATGCCCTCCTTCAGGGGATCTTCCCAGCCCAGGGATCGAACCCGTGTCTCTTATGTCTCCATTGGTGAGTGGGTTCTTTACCACTAGCACCATCTGGGAAGCCAAATTTTACACTGGGCCCCCCAAATTATGTAGCTAGTTCTGAATATGATCACTGCCTACCACTTACTTAAGACAACTTGTATATACATGTAAGACAAAAACTGCAGTCAGTGTCAAATTATTGACTTAGTTATTTCTGGGAAAAAAGGTGATTTTCAGTTTTCTTTTCTTTTGCTCATCTTGTTGTTGTTGTTCAGCCGCTAAGTGGTGTCGTCTGACTCTTTGCGACCCCACAGACTCATGCGACCCCAGCACACCAGGCTTCCCTGCCCTTCACCATCTCCAGCTGTTTGCTCAAACTCATGTCCATTGAATTGGTGATGCCATCCAGCTATCTCATCCTCTGTTGCCCCCATCTCCTCCTGCCTTCAATCTTTCCCAACATCAGGGTCTTTTCCAATGAGTCAGCTCTTCACATCAGGTGGCCAAAGTATTGCAGCTTCAGCTTCAGCATCAGTCCTTCCAATGAATATTCAGAGTTGATTTCCTTTAGGATTGATTGGTTTGCTCTCCTTGCTGTCCAAGAGACTCTCAAGAGTCATTTGCTCATCTGTATTTTCTAATTTTCTATAATGAATATGCATTACTTACATAAATTATTTTTTAAACTTTATAAATTACTGATATGGAAAAACTGCAGAAATAAATAAATTATGAAGTATCCTTTCCATCTTGAACTCAACTAGAATGAGTCCTAGAGTTTATTTTGAAGGGGAGGAAGCTGTACTAGGCAAGAATGCTCCTCGTGGAAGTAGAAGAGGGATGGAAGGTGAAAGAGAAAATGCCAAAAAAAAAAAAAAATGACGTTTTCAAGATCCTCAAGCTGTCTCCCTACAGTCTTCTCCGAAGAAAGTAACAGGAACATACCTCCAACACTCACAATCTGTTCTTTCATGAAGACCTAGCTACCAATTTCTGCTTCTGTCACCTGTTTCAAATGTGCTACGGAAGGAAGCCATGCAGTTCTGCTAATGGGCCACACGACACAGCTATGGGTCAGCATCAGTTGGGCTCAGGGCTTCTCGGCATACCATGTCCTTCACTGGGAACCATTTTCCATTTTCCACAGCATATGTCACACTTAACTGCTCTTCTCAACCCCGCGTAAACACTCACTTTCCTAACTACCCCAGGAAAAAAAGGGCATTCAGTACGAATTCCACAGTCTCACCCTTCCAGAGTTTCTCTGCATTAAAGTGTCGCTCTCTCCTCTGACTTCTACCCCTTCCAGATGAATAAGGTCCTCCTTCTCTTCTGGTGCAACATAATTAGAAACCCAAGATCACTCTCATCCATTTCTTTGACATGCAGTATATCTTTCAGGTTTTAAAAAGATCCGTATTCAAGCATGAGTATAACTTTCTATGCTCTGGGTGTAACTGATGCTTGCATGCATGCTCAGCTGTGTCTGACTCTTTGCCACCCCATGGACTGTAGCCCACCAGGCTCCTCTGTCCATGGAATTCTCCAGGCAAGACTACTAGAGTGGGTTGCCATGCCTTCCTCCAGGAGATCTTCCCAACCAAGGGATCAAACTCACATCTCCTGCACTGCAGGCAGATTCTTTACACTATTAACAGTTAATATGCTTTAATCTATCTATGAATGAACTCTTTCCGTCTGCCTTAGCTCAGAGCTCACTTTCCCTGTCTTTTGTCTCTAATGCTATTACCTTGGCTGTTTACAATAAGCAGGCTCCAGAGACACCCCCCAATGAGCCACATATTCGAGAAATCACAACTTTGTATAGCCCCTGACTTTGGAATCTGGCTGACCCTGTAATCTACTTCAACCAATAAAACAAGACATCATTGACACTGTGCTAGTCTGGGTCTAAGCCTTTGGAACATCTGGCTACTTTTACTTTCCCACTCTTGAGATTTAGATTTAAGAGGCCTATTTAAAGAACCCCAAGTTAGCCCCAAAGTGACACATCTTAATATAGAAAGACATCTCAGCCTTCCAGGCAACACTGCCAACACTTGAGATGAGTAGAGTCATCTCAAATTATTCAGCTTGTGTCACCTTCTCTACCACATGAAAGACTCTGAGAGAAGAACCCGGTTAACCCACTGGGGCCATTGTAAGAGGTAATAGAATTACTGTTGTAAGCTCCTAAGTTTGAGATGGTCTGTTAAGTATTAATAGATAACTAGGACACTAACTGTCTTCACCAATCTACTCCTGGTAGATTCACAATGCCCCCTTGCCTCCATTGCCTGATCTCTGCCAGGCAACCGTGGGCAGTCAACATACTGAATACACGAATTCCACCCGGATGAAATTCCAAAATATATCTTTGCTTCACAGTTTGGATTTCTCTGGGGAAGTACCTTCCCGTCTTTTTAAAATCCAACGTTTGGCTGCCATTCAAACATTTATCAATTACTTTATAATTTGGGCAGTTATATTTTGCCTGACATTTCTCTGGACCTCCATTGTATTAAAACTATTTCAACATGGACTTAGTAGGTTTTATATACATATATATACACATATGTATGTGTGTGTAATATAGACAGTGGTCTAAAACATGGAACATTGTGTAAAATTAATGTGTTTTGATTGCTGTGAATGCTTTGTCTAATACTGAGGTAATTCATAAATGATATCTTGGAAGCATTCATCCAGGGTTTCAGGCTATTCCATAAGTATATTACTTCTAGCAATGTGTTGCAGACTTGTGAAAGTAATAGTCTAGCATGCATGCCACAGGCAAATGCCAATTTGAAGGATTTAAAGAAAAGTATAACAAATCACCATATTTGTTAGCATTTTGAGGTAACAAAGTATTTGGGAAATTTCCAAGAACATCCATTTCCTTAGGCCTATACACACCAGTGCGGTCACATTGTAAATCAGAACTCACAGGCTCTTGCCTGCAGAAGTATTTCCTAGAAATGTCTGGTGAGTTTTGAGTGAGGATATCTTGTCCACCCCAGCGGACCCTCCCATTTCTCTGCCATCTTTCCTCCCACATCGGATGGTTCTGCCACACCTCCCAGCACGCATGTTTTCCCCTCAGCGCACACACCAGAAACCTCGACTTGCCAAACCACTGTTTTGTTCTTGTTCACGTTCTGTTAGGTAGACGCACAGCTGTGCTCCTTGGGCGCAAAGTTTTACAAAATTTTCCTGAAACAAATCTTCCAAATCTACTCCCTGCTCACCACACAACTCACACATAAACTCCTTGGGCTCAGAGAGGACTCGTCCTCATGAACTACGTGACCGATACCATCCCATTCTCAGGACTACCCCCCTTCCCTGGAACCCTAAAATTCCAGCACCAGGGCACACTTTTCAAGCTTCCAGTTCCCTCCAGAAGCAGCTTTCCCTCTTCCTGTAGAATCTTCCAGCAGGCCTGCTCCACCAATTCACAGATGCCTAGCCAGTGTGAGCTGTAATCTTGTTCCAACTTATATTCAAATTATATCTTCCACTACACACACAAAAAGTTAATAATTTCATGAGACCCTGAAGACCTGAAATGCAGGCGTCGTTTACTGAGTGGGAGGCCAGAGGCTATGTGTATTCCTCACTTACTCACTGGTTGGGTAATTCAGGTAAGACAGTGAACCTCTCTCAAACTCAGTGCTGAGATAATTCCAGCAAGATTATCCCGTCCTGGAGGGGATGTTGACTCTGTCACATGCGTCTTAGTGAGGCTCCCTTCTCACTAAGTGTAGCACATGGCCTGAGAAGGCGGGGGGAGCAAGGGACACAAGCTAAGTCATGGTAGGTAGGCATGGAGGCAGCAAAGCAACAAAATGCAAGTGCAACAGAGAGAACCTTGTCTTTCTTCTGTAAAAAAAAAAAAAAAAGAGGTGGGGGGAAAAGATGAGAGAGAGCTATCTCACTGAAACAAATCAAAGATCATTTTTCCTGCACTTCCTAATAGGCTAAGATAGGACATTGTTTTCAGGATTAAGATGGAGAAAAGCTATTCCCTTGGATGGCATGAACTGAAGGTGTTCTTTCAAGACAAAGAGAAACCCAATTTGTCTCCCTAAGGCCAGAAAGGATAATAAAAATAGGAGCTATCCCAGGGAGCCTTTACTTCATGCTAGAGACTGAGCTAAGCATTTTACATGTATTAGTACATCTCATTATAACATCAGCACCATAACTTAATACAACTATGTGCGTGCTAAGTTGCTTCAGTCGTGTCTGACTCTTTGCAACCCCATGGACTGTATCCTACCTCTGTCTGTGGGATTCTCCAGGCAAGAATACTGGAGTGGGTTGCCATGCCCTCATCATCTCTATTGTGAAGCTGGGAAAACAGAGGCAATAAAAAGTTAAGCAACTTGCCCAAGACCCATAGCAGTAAGTTACAGAAGCAGAATTGGCATTTAGGCAATCTGGATAAGAGCATTTAAATAATGTGGCACCAGGGTTTTTCAGCATCTGCATTAGCAACACTTTGAGCTGTATATCTCTTTGTTGCAGGTGGTTGGGTGGGGCGGGGGGAGAGGTGGCCTGTGCATTATAGGATGTTTAGCAGTATCCCTGGTCTCTACCCAGTACTTCCCAAGTGGTGCTACTGGTAAAGAATCTACCTGCAATGCAGGAGACCCAAGAGGCACTGGTTCGATCCCTGGGTCAGGAAGTTCTCCTGGAGGAGGAAATGGCAACCCATTCCAGTATTCTTGCCTGGAGAATCCCATGGACAGAGGAGCCTTATGGGCTGCAGTCCATGAGACCACAAAGGGTCACACACAACTGAGCGACTGAACCACACATGCATGCACAAGCTCTGGTCTCTGCCCATTAGATGCTGTACCACCTCCCTGTTGAGACAGTCAAAAATGTTTCCAGATATTTTCAACTCCCCCCATGTTGAGAACCATTGTTTGGTACTAGAGTCCTTACCATCTGACAGTGAACCCTATCTCAGCACTGACCAGCAGTTTTCTGTTCCCAGCTTCCTTGAGATTACAAAGGAGAGTGTATGTAAGCATTAGGTGAGTTAATATAGGTACAGTGCTTAGGAAGTGCCCTGCATATAGGAAACTCTAATGTAAGTATTAGCTATAGTTACTGCTGTTTTTGTTATTGTCATCATGATAGGGAAGACAGCAGAACAGGATAGAAGGGAGGCTGCAGTGGACACTGGAGATATAGGAATTAATCGTCCCCACTCTTGGACAATCAAATCCAGGACTGCAGTGTGGAAGGTCTAGCCATCAGTGACTAACTCCATCGGTCAGGGCAGTAGTAGGAGCTTTGTAATCACAGTCAAAATGGGAGTCTCGTCCAGGCAGAAAATAAAATCATTGGGAAAAAAACGAATTGTTTTCAGTGAGTCTTTAATAAAAAAGACTTTTTAAAATGCGTTTTTAATAAAAAAAAAAAAGTCATTCCCAGAATACGATCACTTTCCCATTCTTGCAATTAATCCTTTTCACTGGCATCTTGGGTGTCTCCCGCTTTGATGCAATCAAGCCACTGGACTAAGTGAAGAACTTGTCTCATGTCCAATAGGCCATGGCTTGAGGGAGAGAAAGGGTAGGTCTGCATGGAGTAAGAAGAGACCAGGCTGATGCTGAAGGGGTGAAACAGTAAAGAGAATCCCCTGTCTTCTTGCTCAGTTGCTCATGATAAGCATATTGGCTGCCTCAACAGGCAGGCAGCCATCTTTAACTGGCAACAGTGAGAAGGAAATGGCAGATCAGGGAGGCTGTGTGCTGACACACCTGTGTGAAGTCAGCACTGGGACCCCTTCCAGACACAACCACAGAGGCTCCAGACGCAACCACAGAGGGATTTCAAGAGATGCGGAGATACTGAGGCACCCCGAGGCAGCTTGTGAAATGCTGGCTAAAAACCCACCCTAAGTCTTCACCGCCAAAATCAAGACTGACAGGCAGGGTTCAGTGGCATCAGCTGTTTGAAAGCGAGAAATGTTTAGAATTCAGAGAACATGAGAACACAGGACCTGAAAGAAGATTTTACCACTAAATGTCAGGTTGGTAATGCTCACAGACTTGGAAAAGCCATGCTGGGTTTCATAGGTCAGGGTTGGGAAGAAACCTAACCACCTTTCTGTAAGTCCACTCAGCTTCTCTGTGGCCCAGTTTCCTTATCTGAAAGAGTAGCTGTTTTGCACATGATTTTATGTTTTTCACATAGAAAATTTATTCTCATAACACTTCGAGAGGTAGGTGTTATTGTCCTTAATTAAGGGAAAAAATTGAGGTTCTGAGAGTTTGTCCATTACTTCCCTAAAGTCACACAAACTGTCCTAAGTCCACCAGGCTCTCTATTTCAAGTTCTAATACTCTTTCTAGAATCCTGCTAAAAACCAGAGGTCAGCTCCCTGAGGTCTCTTTCAGCTCCAAAATTCCATGATTTTATGGGTTCTGTGTCTTGAAAGCATGTCTGGTCCTTAATATTTTCCTCCCTTTATCCTGAAGGGATTTATATCATTGGAGGCAGATGACCGCCCAAGGGGGCCAGTTTTTCGCCTTCCCTCCCACCTCTTATCTCTTTCAGCTCCAACCAGCTTAGAAGACTTACAGATGGTCCCATAGGCCTGTTCCACTTAAATGTTTAGATTGAGAGTCTTGCCTCAGAAAAGAACCACAGAGGATAAGTTAGGATAATCCAGAGAGATGCTAGCAAAAGCCTAACTAGGGATAGGCTAGACCTTGTGGCCTTTTCTGATCAACTGAGGAGCAGAGCAGTCTGAATTTGCGAGTTCAGTGAGATGATACTCTCTTACACCTGGCAAGAAGCCACCTCAATATCGTTCACCTTCAGCAAATCCTTCACATGGAAAGCAAGTGAGCTCTGGAAAAAAACAAACCATGTTGCTTCTTGACTGAAATATCTTCATGGGGTTTCAACACATTTTAGGAATATCCAGAATCCCAAGGACAGCCCCCCAACTGCTTCAGTCAATATATTCTTGCCTGGGTATATTACTCGACAACTGGGAACATTCATTGGAAGGACTGATGCTGAAGCTGAAGTTCCAATACTTTGGCCACCAGATGCGAAGAGCTGACTCATTGGAAAAGACCCTGATGCTGGGAAAGATTGAAGGCAGGAGGAGAAACGGACAACAGAAGATGAGATGGTTAGATGGCATCACTGACTTGATGGACCTGAGTTTGAGCAAGCTCCAGGAGCTGGTGATGGACAGGGAAGCCTGGCGTGCTGCAGTCCATGAGGTTGCAAAGAGTCAGACATGACTGAGCGACTGAACTGAACTGTATCTTACTTGAGGCACTTTTTTTTTTTTTTTAATTTGAAAGCATTTAGAATCTTTTACTTTGACATTAAAAGCCAAGACTAAACTGTTTTCAGAGTACAGCATTGGCTCCCTAAGTCATGAGGGGTCGATGTTTAGTCTATGGCTCCATAAATATTAATGAAGGGTCTAGATACCGAGGCTGATGGCAGCAGTGCTTGCACCCAGAGGGGTCGGCTATGACTTCATGTTTAAAGAGCTGAGCTTCATGATCCAATATATCAGATGCTGTGATATATGCCTTCCTGCTCCTGAACAATGAACTCTATGCAAGTTCACAGCTGTACACACACACATATATTTAAATCCATAAAAACCAGACTCATTGGATTGATAGAACTGTTTGTTTTGCTTCTGAGTTTCAGTTTTGCCACCGAGACTATATTTCTTCAACTTTAATCTGATTATTTTGCTAATGTCTAAAAAGCCTACATAGGATGGCTTTTTCTGGGGAAAGCACTACTTTCCCTAATTTCCCCCACGTTTTCCCAAGGTCTCTCATACCTTTCAGTCTCGATAATTCCTTCCCTACCCCGCTTCCCACTCACACGTGACACTTTCAGTTCACCTGTCTTCTGTTTTTTCATCTGACTGTGGACATGTTTCTTTAGCAATGACGTAAGAACTTTGTATCTGTCCATGTCTCCCTGGCACACGTCGTCACACACACACGGGCCTGAACAGACACACTGCTGGCTGCTGGTCAAGGGGTTGGGTACCATTTTCACACCGAATGGGGAGGAACTGTCCCGCGCATTCTTACTGCAGTCACAATACACTGGCCATGGGCACCATTTCGCGGTTCAGTAACCAAAACTCCAAAACCACATATGCCTGCCTACACGCTACCCCAGAGTCGCCATGCCCACACAACATCATTAGCATGAAACCACAAAATTATAACTGAAAATCACATAGGAACTTAAAGAAATAACTATTCATGATTTTACTTCTTAGCAGCAAATAATAACTAAGACCCAGAAACTGTCATAGGAAAATTGACCTGGCAAAATAATCATCTGACTATAACCTGACTTTTCCTTCTAAAAGAGTCTTATATTGTCATTAGATATTTTTTCTATATCATGGAAAGGCAGGAAATAAATATATAAACATCCTTTAAAAAAATCCACCAGAGATTCATCCATGATACTTATCACTAATATGACTTTATAAGGTGATGCAGAACATACCTAAATTTCAAATGTTTTTAATCTTCAAATAAGCAATTCTAGAGATTTATCCTAAAGATGTTATAAAAGTATCAAAAGATATATCCATAAGTACTTTATAATAATGAAAAAAGAAAATGTATGATTATTACTCCTGGGTTCAATCCCTGGGTTGGGAAGATCCTCTGGAGGAGGGCATGGCAACCCACTCCAGTATTCTTGCCCGGAGAATCCCATGGACAGAGGAGCCTGGCGGGCTACAGTCCGTGGGGCCCCAAAGACTTGGACACGTCTGAGCAACTAAGCATAGCACAGAACAGCACATGATTAATATTAAGAAACCAGTGACTTCCCTCATGGTCCAGGGGTTAAAACTCTCTTTCCCCTGCAGGGGAAATAGGTTCGATTCCTAGTCAGGGAACTAAGATCCTACATGCCATGAGGCAAGGCCAAAAATAGAAAGAAAAAAAAATTTTTGAGAGAATGCTGTAGAATGTAGTTATGGGCATGGGAATTTGAACACGTGTGCTTCTAAATAAAAAAGGAAGTTTTGGAAACAACATATGTATGTTTGTGTTTATATGTGTTTGTGTGTATATATGCACAGAAAAAAAATCCAGAAAAATATTAAAGGTGTTATTACTGATAGTAAGAGTAACAGTTATTTTTCCTTACTTCTTTATACCTCTTTGCATTGTACGAACTGCTTTGCAAGATGATGAAAGTGAAGCTCTTTAAATTGGGGGAGGGGAGAGGAAACACATGACAATGCGGGCCATACAGATATTAAGGCCAAACTGAAACGTGTTAACAGCCACCATCAACATCAATGCCACAGCATCTCAGGGGCCAGGTCCAGTTACTGCAAATTCCCTCTGCGCACACAAGCTCAGTGAGGTGGTGAAATCCGGGGAAACCGTGACTGTGGAAGCCAGCTGGCCCTTTCCCAGTGGTGTCTCTCCACACACAGCCTTGTCTTGTTATGATTTAATATTTGCACCCCCCCACCTTCCTCAGTATTCATGGGCAGCCTGCTGGTGCTTGGTGGTCTCGCTATTGGCAGAAAAATGCGCTGAGCTGTCAGGGGAGTGCAGGCGACAGTGAAGAGGGGCGTGTTCTGCAAGGCGGATGACATCCAGGAAAGCATGCCCACGTATGACATGCCCATCAGATCCGGGAGTGCACGTGCCCATTAGGACACAACCAGGTGAAGCGTTCAACACGGGTTATTTAGCATCCGTAGTAAGAAGTGAAACAGCTGCAGAAACAAAGTCCAGCCTTTATTTTTTCCCTTCCTTCTCTTTCTCTCCCTCCCCTTCCTTTGTCTCTCCTCTCCTTCCCTCCACGCTCCCCTTCCCTCTCTCCCAGCATCTCTCTCGAATTTCAAACATGTCTTATAACCTGTCATATGGGCCAAGCCATCCCTGCAGAGAGATGTTAAACAATTCTGAGTGGCAAGCTGCCATATTTAAGTTTAAAGGTTGCCAGATAAATAAGTACAGGGGATATAATGTACAATATTAAAAGAATAATTAACACGGCCATATGTTATATATGATCAGTTCAGTTCAGTCACTCAGTCGTGTCCGACTCTTTGTGACCCCATGAATAGCGGCACGCCAGGCCTCCTTGTCCATCACCAACTCCCAGAGTTCACTCAAACTCATGTCCGTGGAGTTGGTGATGCCATCCAACCATCTCAACCTTTGTCGTCCCCTTCTCCCCCTGCCCCCAATCCCTCCCAGCATCAGGGTCTTTTCCAATGAATCAACTCTTTGCATGAGGTGGCCAAAATACTGGAGTTTCAGCTTCAGCATCAGTCCTTCCAATGAACACCCAGGACTGATCTCCTTTAGGATGAACTGCTTGGATCTCCTTGCAGTCCAAGGGACTCTCAAAAGTCTTCTCCAACATCACAGTTCAAAAGCATCAATTCTTCAGCGCTCAGCTTTCTTCACAGTCCAACTCTCACATCCATACATGACCACGGGAAAAACCATAGCCTTGACTAGACGGACCTTTGTTGGCAAAGTAATATCTCTGCTTTTGAATATGCTATCTAGGTTGGTCATAACTTTTCTTCCAAGGAGTAAGCATCTTTTAATTTCATGGCTGAAATCACCATCTGCAATGATTTTGGAGCCCCCAAAAATAAAGTCTGACACTGTTTCCACTGTTTCCCCATCTATTTCCCATGAAGTGATGGGACCAGATGCCATGATCTTCGTTTTCTGAATGTTGAGCTTGAAGCCAACTTTTTCACTCTCCTCTTTCACTTTCATCAACAGACTTTTTAGTTCCTCTTCACTTTCTCCCATAAGGGTGGTATCATCTGCATATCTGAGGTTATTGATATTTCTCCTGGCAATCTTGATTCCAGCTTGTGCTTCTTCCAGCCCAGCGTTTCTCATGATGTACTCTGCATATAAGTTAAATAAGCAGGGTGACAATATACAGGCTTGATGTACTCCTTTTCCTATTTGGAACCAGTCTGTTGTTCCATGTCCAGTTCTAACTGTTGCTTCCTGACTTGCATATAGGTTTGATAGTTGTTAAGAAAGTTAATCCTGAGTTCTCATCACAAGGAGAAATACCTTTTTGAATTTCTTTAATTTTATATCTAAATGGGATGACAGATGTTCACTAAACTTATTGTGATAGGTTCCCCAGGTGGCATTAGTGGTAAAGAACCTACCTTCCAATGCAGGAGCATAAGAGACTCAAGTTTGATCTCTGGGTCAGAAAGATCCCTTGGAGGAGGGCATGGCAGCCCACTCTAGTATTCTTGCCTGGAGAATCGCATGGACAGAGGAGCCCAGTGCGCTATGGTCCAGGGGGTCACAGGGAGTCGGACACAACTGAAGCGACTCAGCACGCACACACACAAACTTATTGTGATAAATATTTCATGTTGTATGTAGGTCAAATTATTATGTTGTACATGTTAAACTTACACAGCGTTGTCTGTCAGTTGTATCTCAATAAAACTGGAAGATAGATAGATGTGAAAACAAAAAGCCAATGTTCCCTTTCCCCCCACCACACCCTGGTGCTAGAGCTGGAGTAAGTCTGTTTTGCACACTCTCTACCATGGGCATGAACAGCATTGAGTTTGTTTGTTCTTCCCACCCCTTCTGCAAGGACTTCTCTGGTGGCTCAGATGATAAAGAAGCTGCCTGCAATGCAGGAGGCTTGGGTTTGATCCCTGAGTTGAGAAGATCCCCCAGAGAAGGGAATGGCAACCCACTCTAAGTATTCTTGGCCAGAGAATTCCATGGACAGAGGAGCTTGGCAGGCTATAATCCATGGCATTGAAAAGAGTCAGACATGAGTGAGTGACTTACACTTTCACTTTCAACCCTTCTGCAAGCATCTCTAGTATGTTGTGCTGTCTTATTTCCAACCTGCCTTAGGCTCAGACACTCCACCAGGCATATGATGGGCCAGTTAAAGCTACACGCTAGGCAGAGACAGAGGGTGTAGATTTTACGTAAAGAAACACATGGCCATCCATTCAAGAGGAAATGCTGTCATCCTGGTCAGGCCTAGATCCAATCTGTGTTGGAGAACATAAGAGGAGCCCTGACTAAGCCACACAGCATCATGCTAATGCATCCTAGTTGGGTACACCACTATTTCTTGCCACGTTCTTTTTCTCCTATGAAGAGTGCCATCATTTCACACACATGATAAAGGCAGTTCCATTACTAGCCGTCTGGTAGGGATTGGAGTGTGTATGCTCAGTCATGTCTGACTCTTTGCAACCCCATGGACTATAGCACATCAGGCTCCTCTGTCCATGGGATTTCCCAGGCAAGAATACTGGAGTGGGTTGCCGCTTCCTTCTCCAGGGGATCTTCCCCACCCAGGCATGGAACCTGAGCCTCCTGCATTGGCAGGTGGATACAGGAGCAAACATTTCATAACTGGGTTTGGACAGTTTTGACTATACTTCCTCAGCTCTCTCTTCACCCTAAGTCTATTCTCTTTATATGACTTTTTGTCTTTAAATATAAATATGATGCCCTTCTCTGTGAAACAGATGCACAAGGTCTAGACAAATAGCCAGGGGATTAGGGACTCTGCTGTCCCACCTCCAGTTGCATATTTAAAACGGAATCAGGAAACTCAAACCATGATTCTCTCAAAGCAATTTGGAAGTGAGCCATTCCCAGACTGATGGGATGTAGATGTAGCAACAACTCACTCTAACCATCAGAAACCAGAAGTTGGGGAGAGACCTTGCAGCCCTAAGTCTGGAATTTCTACCACTCACTGATCCTGAGAAGTCCACACCACTCAGCTTCAGACCTGGAACAAGTACAAGGACCGGCGCAAGGAGAGACCAAGACTAGTAGTGCCTTTAAGTTCATTGTGGCTGCAGTTTATGTGTGTAAACAATGGCGCTCCTGATGAGGTCATTTAGTGAAATGTTCATCTCCCTCTATGTTATTGCCATGACACTCAGCAGTGAAAGGGAGTCAATCAAGTATCCAGTAACTAAATACTCTCTTGGATGTTACAATTTTCTCCCCTCTTTTCAGAAGGGATGTTCTATGACTTTCACCTCTCAGGTATGTTACATGTTGGAGAAAGAAAAAGGGGAGAAGAACAAACAGCATTTACCACCTGCCATTCGAGCAACAGTAATTGGCAACATCATTCAGAGATACTCACCTGCAGTGCTGAGCCCTACAGAAATGAGTAAGATCCGTTCCATTTCAGTTATAGAACAACAGGAACCAGGCCTGTGTGTTTGTATCTTAGTGGAAGAAGGCGACAGACTGCAAAGAAAGTCTAAATTCAAGGATCAGACAGAAATAAAGCCCTCCTCCCCCAAATCGAAATGAGATAATTGCCAGTGGAAGCTTGCCTTGGGTTCTTTGAGTCAGGCAGCAAATATTTTTGCAAAAACAACCATAGGGAAGCAAAACAAAAATAAATTGCTCCAGTTCCAGGCATTCTTTGACTTTTTTGGGCACTGGCTGTTCTTTTACACAGTCCTCAGAAGAATGGATGGTTCAGAAACAAAATAAAACAAAATAGAACATGTAAGGGACTCTATCTGCATGGCCCTGAGTGAAAAAAACTTCAGGCTTCCCAAACTTGTATCTATGGTGTAAGAAAGGTTTTAGAATCTACCTTGCTTTATTTCTAGTTCTTTTTCTCTACCATTGGGCCAAGACACAAAGAAAACAAGTTTTAGTAGAATTTTCTAAATACTACACTGGCAAACAGAAATCAATATTGAGAACTTAAAAGAATGTCTAGTTTGCTTTTTTATTAGCTTCAGGTCTGCTTTTTTAAAAAACAAATTTAATTGGAAGATAATTGGTTTACAATGTGCTGGTTTCTGCTCTACAACGACATGAATCAGCCTTAAGTATACATGTTTCCCCTCCATCTTGAGCCTCCCTCCCACAATTATCCCACCCCTCTAGGTTGACACAGATCACTAAATTGAGCTCCCTGTGCTATACAGCAGCTCCCCACTAACTATTTTGTACATATGGGCTTCCCTCGTGGCTCAGATGGTAAAGAATCTGCCTACAATGCAGGAGACCCAGGTTCAATCCCTGGGTCAGAAAGATCCCCTGGAGAGTGTATATATGTCACCGCTACTCTTTCAATTCGTCTCACCCTCTCCTTCCCCCAGTGAGTCCAAAGTCCAGTGTCTACATCTGAATCACTATTGCGTGCCTGCTAAAGCGCTTCAGTTGGGTATGAGTCTGTGCGATCCTGTCAACTGCAGCCTGTCGGACTCCTCTGTCCATGGAATTCTCCAGGTAAGAACACTGGAGTGGGTAGCCATTCCCTTCTCCAAGGGATCTTCTCAACCCAGGGATCCAACTTGGGTCTCACTCATTGAAAACAGATTTTTTTTTTTTTTTTTTTACCATCTGAGCCACCAGGGGTGTATGTGTAAATATACAATATTTGTTTTCCTTTTACTTCACTCTGTATGACAGGCTGTGGGTTCATCCCTATTTAGCTTTTATGGCACCCTGAAAACAAGCAACCCTGAGAGGTCTGTTGACTTGGATCTGATCCGATATTTTGAAATCTACTCTTCCTTACTTCTGCCAAGTGAGTCCCACCCCTGTCTTCCACTCCCACTCCTGAGCCCTTTATGATTTCCTCTCTCCCTGACATCCAAACGCAGAACCGAAGTGTGAAAAGCTGTTTAAGTAGTCTTAACTTACAGAGCAAGAAGACTCACCGCCCATTTTTTATATTCCGTGATATTAAAAGAATTCATCTGAGTTTGCACTAATGACAGTAAATCGCTGGTGCTGACAAGCTGCGGTCAATTATCCTTTCTACAGCCTTTTAAAGTCGAAGTACTAGGAAATGCGTCAGTGTTGGAAGCTTGTGGCTTGTTAATTCAAATGAAGCAGACAACCAGCCTGAGCAGCCCTCCCAAAGCTGCTCCCCCAGGACCCACGCTCCCAAACCGCTCTCTTAGGCCCTGCAAGTGTTGGGGCACTTCCGCCGGAATTTGCATGAACGGCGGAAACGGTTTAAATAAAGTGGCGTGTTATTTATCCCTATAATGACTAGTTTAACAGCCACAATTAGGAAGGAAATTCTACAAGCCCGAACTCCAGTTACTTATTACTGCCACCGAAAGTCAATTAAAGTATCTAAGTAATTACAGGGATTGGCATCATCTGTCATCTGGCGAATCCTATTAGAGGGAAGAGGTTCTTGGTTTGTTTTGAGAGTGTGTAATCTCCTCTCCATCATGTTGGTTAATTTTTGGACAAGGGAGCATGGGAGGGGCCAGTCTGGGGACGTGCTCACCTGGAGAGCCACAGACATGACCACTGAATTTCCATCAACCTCAGCAGCCAAGCAAAGGAGCAAGAGTCATCCTGGAGTGGGTGGGAGGTACCCACTCTGCCAGAGAAGCCATCCAGGGACATTGCTGTCCCCTCAAGAGCCTCCAGTGGTGCCCTGTTCCTTCCTGAGATTCTGCTACACCACGTACTAGTCTCTTTGCCCATTTCAAGGCCCACCAGCTCCCCAGTGACCTCCCAGTACCTCCTCAGTCATCTGGGTCAGCTTGCTGTCTCATAAACATTATCGTCATGATTCTAAGACTTCTGCGCTCTTGCTTAGCCTGTTACTTAATCTGCTTTCTTCCCCTCTCTTCTGTCTATCCAAACCTCTTCTCTCTTCAAGACTCAGTCAGAGTCCTAACCCCTCCCCAATGCACATCCAATATCAGACCTCTCCTTGTACCAGCTGCCTATGGAATTCTGAATTTATCGCTCAGTGGGTCTCAGGTTGTGAACAGAAGGGGCTACAACATCTTAAGTTTCCACTACTAGCCCAGCATCTGGGATACATTTACACCCCCAGTATGGTAACCCCCTGCTCCTTGATTTCTGTGGTTGCTGTAATTTAGTCTCATGTGTCATGAAGTCTTTCTTCATATCATTTAATTTATTCATTTTTGGCTGTGCTGGGTCTTTGCTGCTGTTCGGGCTTTTTCTCTAGTTGCAGTGAGCGGGGACCACCCTCTAGTTGCAGTGCACGAGCTTCTCATTGCGGTGGCTTCTCTTGTTGCAGAGCACAACTCTTGGTCACATGGGCTCAGTAGGTGCCGCTCCCAGGCTCTAATGCACAGGTTCAGTAGTTGTGGCACGTGGGTTTAGTTGCTCTGCAGCCTGTGGGATCTTCCCGGATCGGGCACTGAACCCCTGTCTCCTGCATTGGCAGGCAGATTCTGTACCAATGAACCAAAGAACCCAAGTGAAATGTCTTAATCAGACCTACCTGCTCCCCTTCCTTCCTTTAGCAGCATGTATCGAACGTCTGGCTTAGAGCAGGACACCAGAACTACGGCTTCTCAGTTTGAATCCAGTTCTTCTTCTCCAACCATAATGCCTTGATGGGAAACCATGTTAGCTCACACCACCCTGCACAAATCAAGGAGTCTCTCAATGCTCATCATTCATTTGCCGGCCAACACTTGGAAGGAAATCATCCAAAAAGCACACATAAATATAGAAAGAAAGCACTCTGTCTCCCCTGTGATTCCACAAGGCTCTCCTCAGAGCATTCTCAGTCCAAGCCAGGAGGCCAAGATAGGAAAATAATTTCAAATGATCTTCCAAATGACTTCAGCACTTGCATAGGGTTCAAGTTTGGTTCAAGGGATGGGCAAAACTCAGGTCAGCCAGCTCTGTTAGGGTTAGCCAGACACAGGCTGATGGGCCATTTGGGGTTGAATTGAGAACTTTCTGCTGTTCTTCACATCCCAAGACAGATATTGGAATTTTAACTTTTCTTTTCACAATCTCCTTATGTTTTGAAAATTCTTTTCATCTTCCCAGAAGATCTCTTTTCTCATTCTCCCCTTTCATGGCATGTCCTTTGGTAGCTCCTGTTCTGCCCCTGTGGTATTCAGACTTCATATTTCCACTAGCAATCTCCCCCAACATGCTTCTCACTATTTTCTGCAGGAAATACTGCCCATAACAAAGCATTGAAAATAGAATGGTCTCAGGCATTAATCATTAAGGCAAGACCGACAAGCTCAAGGACATCAGACGGTATCAAAAGACTGCTGAGAACACTTGAGTGGCTTGAGTTCTCCGACAGTGGCCGGCATATCACAGTGAGGCTGTTGTGCCTGCGTCTAGCCCCACCCCACCCGCAGGCAGAGCCCCAGCGTAGGGCCAGGCTTTGCTGTGTGTCTCCCTGGTGGCCAGCATGGTGCTTGGTGCCCAGTGTGCTCTCGGTAAATGCTTGTACAGTGAGCATTTGGTCACTGTCTTGTTATATAAATACCAGTGCTAGGTGTGCAGGTCTTTTAAAATACTACGATACACAATCCTCATCTTTAAGAAGTTCAAACCCAAGCCTGAGTAAGCATCAGAATTGCTCAGGAAGCTCTGAAAGTACTTATTTCCAGGCCTAATCCCCAGAGATTCTAATTTGGTAGGTCTGGGTTGGCCCCAGAATTCCATGCTTTTTTGGTCATTTTCCAGATGTCTTTATTAATTACAAAGGTTTTAAATTTTATATTGGGATATAGCCAATTTAACAATGTTGTGATAGTTTTAGGTGAACAGCCAAGGGACTCAGCCACACATACACATATATCCATTCTCCCCCAAACTCCCCTCCCATCCAGGCTGCCCCGTAACATTGAGCAGGGTTCCCTGTGCTATACAGTCCATTCTTTTTAAATAAGCTTCCAGACCCCTCTGATGATCAGATTGGGACCCTTGGACTAGTGGGCGGTAATAAAAGCCTTGTGTTTTTACATCTCTTTTTCCACATATGAAGTGTTTTCATATCCCTCCTCTCACTTGATTCTTACTTTCTCAGAATCTCAAGATTCTAAGAATCTCTGCAGTTTGTGAACGAGGACACAAAGTCCAGAACGTTCCCATGGTTGGTGAAGTCCGAGTCTGGGTCTGGAGCCAGGATTCCCATCCTCAAGCTCAGCATGGTTTCCTTCTCACTAACCCTTTCTTGTGAGTGATGACCCAGGCTTGCTCTACTGGGTAAAGAGCAAAAAACCGTATTGTTGTTCAGTTGCTAATCCTACTCTTTGCGACCCCGTGGACTGTAGCCCACTAGCCTCTTTGGTCTGTGGGATTTCCCAGGCAAGAACATTGGAGTGGGTTGCCATTTCCTTCTTCAGGGGATCTTCCTGACCCAGGGACCTGCATTGGCAGGCGCATTCTTTACCACTGAGCCACCAGGGAAGCCCAAAAACGTTATAGGTCATCATTAAATGAACAGTGAGTAGGGCTCAGGCCTCTCCCCTAGGCTCTTCGGGGAGAAAAAGTGGGAGGAAAATATTGCCTTCTTCACCCCACGCCAGCCCTCCACCCTTCACCCTGGAGAATCACACTGGGAAAAGAATCAGTTATGGAGACAGGCTCTCTCAGTGGTAGCAAGTAATAAAGGTTATTTCCTTATAGGTATGTTTTACCTAGAAAATAAAGAAGCCAACTGAGAAAGTCAGTCCTACTGGGTGGAATAAACTTGGCTCACATGCCACGAGGCCCCTGGAGAGGGACCACGTGGTGAGCCAGGCAGTGAACCAAATGCCCTCCTTTACCCGAACGTGGCTCAGGAAGCAGTCCTCTCGCTGCCCTCTGGCTGGTTACCTAGCCCGTCCTGCTTCACTCTTCTATCTGTGGTGTGGGTGAGATAAGTCGTGACAGGATTTATCTCACCATTATCACCTAATCCAATGTGACATCAACAGTGCCTTTGACAGCAGATGAATGAAGATTCCAGCTGCCTTTCTGGATTAGGAGCACACCAAGTTTCACTTTGCAATGACAGGCTGTGAGACAGCACAGTCAGCAAAAGGTGCCCCCATTTCCCACGCAGGAACATAGCCCGCAGCTTTTGCCTGCCACATCCCTGACAAGAAAAGGCCAGGGGCTCAGTGCTGCGAGCACTGGGCTCTCCCATCCTTCAGGGATGTGGCCCCTTCGGGCTGTGTCTGAGAGTGAAGTGAGGCTCTGTGAAGCATCCAGAGCACTTGTGCTGACCACAGGCAAAGGGACTGGGGGTGGGGAGACCAGTCACTAGAAAAATAAGCAGAAACTAACAGTCTCCTTTAAATTCTGCCTGCAAGCGTTTCTGGGTGGAGGAGCTTCTCAGGAAGGTTTTTTGGTTTTCCTCTCGGAGGCGACTTTCTTTCATGGGCTGGCGTCAAGTGTGAACTGAGGAAGTTAGGAAAGGGAGATGGAAAGACTGACACTTCAGCTAGCCAGTTATCGGAGCACATATACTCAAGCAAAATCTCCAATGGCCTTTATTTCCTGATACTTAGAATTGGAAATTAACAATTCTGAAAGGGTAGTTGTGAAGAAAGAGGCATTCTGTGATGATTCTTCCTTTAGCATCTCCTGGGTTGGGATTTTCTGACCAGTTTACAAAAATCTGATCTCACTCTTTGAATTATACACACAAATATACAAATTCAAAGGGCTCCCCAGGTGGCTCAGTGATAAACAACCCACCTGCCAATGTAGGAGATCTGGGTTAGATTTGGGTTAGGAAAGTCCCTTGGGGAAGGAATTGTCAACCCACTCTAGTATTCTTGTGTGGAAAATCCCCTGGACAGAGGAGCCTGGTGGGCTACAGTCCGTGGGGCTTAGTCCGACACAAAAGATCAGACACGACTGAGCAATTAAGCACACACACACGCACACATACAAATTCAGATCACCTTTTAAGAAATCAGTTTGAGATGCCACATGCTTGGTGGGAACCCTTCTCCTTTTAAATTGAGCTTTACAGTCAATGGTGTGTTCCTTTTAACCATAAGATATGTGTCTACTGACTCTATGATTACACAGCTCAGAAACAGGTGCCACCAGGGCACGATCTCATGCTAGCAGTGGCAGGAGAGTTGGCTGGGGATCCTCCTGAAGATGTACAACTGGTCACTTCCTGATAAGAAGGCCAGCTGTGTCCCTGGCTGTGCCCACTTCCCACTGGACATAGATGAAATCAGAGAGGGGGAGAGGGCCGGGAATGAAGGTGCTGTGTAGACTGTGAGCCTATACGGTGATGTGAAAATCTGAGATTTGAAGGCTGAATCATACTTGCTCCAATGCCAACAGTTTCTCTTCTGTGTTGGATGTGATTGGTAGGAGCTTCCTCAGGAACAAAGGGTACATCCAAAAGCCTGGGTTATATGAGTTTTATGTGTTAGTCTGGGATGGCCTATGAGCTCCAGTATTTTTATTGGGGAAAGCTGCATTTCGAAATAAAACCAACAAAAACAAGGTCTCCTGCAACTTACCAGAACAGGATCCGTGAGAGCATGTCAAAGTGGTCATGCAGATCTTAAAGAATGGGTTGTGGTGGCTGGACCGTTCTCCATGGGAGCTGGCGAGGTGGCCAAGTTCACAGCTTAGGCATTCGGATCAGTCCCCAAGGGCCTCCATTAGGATGTCTCAGCGTCCTTGTGAAGATCTCCAGTTACAGTCATTTGTGTTCCAGAAGAAGAGAACGTGGAGACTTTAAATGTCTTGTGAGCGAGGTGATCCACATTTTGTGGGTTTTGCAATGCTCGTGGTCACTGTAGTCTTGTTAATCTTTGTTAGGAACTCGCCACAAAAGCAAACATTCTAATCATTCCGTGAGCAGAGCGCTTTTATTTAGCTATGTTAAAGGCTTGGGCGTCGTGTTAAAGAGCGTTCTGCTGAGAAGACTCAGCTGAGACATCCCTTGGCCTGGATTCTGCATCTAAGCCTCCCAGTCTGTGTAAGCACACAGATTAGTTATCTAAACAGGGCCCTGGACGTATCGAACCCCTCTACAGCAATGCCAGTGACTACATATTCTTTGCAGCTTCAGTTTTAACTTGCTCATTCTTCTTTTCATGGAGAGGCAAGACATGCCTGTTGGTGACATCACTGGTGCTTTGAGTACCTTCCTGGTAATTGTTGTGGGGATGTCATGCCTGCTTGCCTTTAAAGATACTCATTTAGTCTAGCAAGACAGCCTTTGTTTTTTGGTAAGATGAAAAGCAATAAATGTAATCTCTCTAATATTCTTAATATCTCTAATAGTCTTAATAGTAATGAATAAAGCTCAACCTGGGCAATTGGGCAGCTAACTGGTGAAAGTGTCTCCCAAAGAAATGGATATCTGACAGGTTTTTGGAAAACAAATTTAATTAAAACCTTATTCTGTAATTCTACTGCTAAATGAGTTAGAATTTCAGAATGTGTCTGAAAATGACATTGTCCTCTTACATGATAGTCTCTGGAGACAATCTTTTTTTAAGATTTCACTAATTTGGATCAAGAAAAACTCATTTTCTAATATTTAAATTATAAGAGTTAACTAAAATGATCTTAGTATAGGTAGTTTCTATTTTTATTAACATTGTATTATTGTACATGTATTTTAAGTCTTGATTCCTCCATGAAGAACTAATGTATTAATGACCATTTTAAATGTAAAAGATGAAATGCCTTGTTTCTTTATTGTAGAAAATACAAAGACATGCCCCTATATGAGGATATTGGTCAAGCAACCTACTAGTCTAGTCTAGTAAGAGTAGAATTTTTTCAAAGCACTATTGCAAATTTTTGTTTGGGGATTTAATTTGGGGGAAGTTTTGAAAATAGTCTAAAGAGAAGTGGAACCAGCCCTGGAAGACTGACTAGGTTAAAAAACTTTGCAATAATATTTTGGACAATTTTTAACTATAATAAAAAGACTAATTTTCCTTTTGGCTCAAAGACTAATCTACCAAAAAAAAAAGTTTTGAAAATGTTTGGAGAAAGGGCAGTACCAGCAGAAGAAACAACACACGTGTCCTCACCCATGGCTGCCTTGAAGGGGCTCTAATCTGAACTTAATGATTATGAGGTATTTGCTTACAAATCAATTCAACAACAGAATGGGAGAGATTATGTTTTTAAAAATCTGTTTATGTTTTTAAAATCTGATCATCATAGGTAAGAAGTTTTGTTTTTTAAGAAAATAAAAACACATTGGTATTGCAAATAACACCAGAGTGAAATTATTCTAAGATCACCTCTTAGGCAAAGAATCTTAAGCTCTTTTTATTTTCCAGATGGAAAAAAAAGTAAAAGTCGATACACCCAACATTCTTCTCTATGCCTAAGAGATTAATTTATCACCACTCTGGGTAATATCAGTGAAAGTCATTCTGAGGTTAATCAAAAACTTTAATGCAAGGAATCCATGGCATGGGAATACTGGTATATACAGGCAATGATTAACTAAAAGTTTTCTTTATACATAAGTAACTAAACTGTCCATTAAAAACTTTTTTAAAAAAGGCTGAAAACTTGGCAAATTCTTTTATTTAAATGAAGTTGATGTTCATTGTCTTTAGAACTAGTACGTTTATCTGTTACATTGCATCAAAGAAATTCTCTCTGAATATATTCGTTTTTACAAGCTTAAAGTGGATAAGATAGACCTTAAAAAGCTGCATATGTGTAAGTGTACAGTTTAATGCTTTGTTGGTTGTAAACATCCATGAAACCATCACCATAATCAGCATTGTGAACCCATCTGTCACCCACCAAAGTTTCTTCTTGCCCCTTTATAAGTCCTCCATCCACAGACAGCCACTGATTCACTTTCTGTCACTATAGATTCTAAGATTTTATGTAAATGGAGTCATACAATATCTACTCTATTTTCTCTGACTTCTTTCACTCAGCATAATTATTTTGAGATTCATCTATATTTTTGTGGGTATTGGTATTTTATTCTCTTCTATTATTATTTATTCCTTTTTATTCTACTTATTCTTACTTATTCCAGATATTCCTATTATTTATTTAATTTCATTGTTTGGATATACCAGAGTTTGTTTACCTGCTGATGCTTGTTTAAGATGTTTCCAGTTTTTAATTTTCATTCATAAAGCTGCTGTGAACATTTATGTACAAATCTTTGTAGAAACATATGATATCTTTTCTCTTGAGTCATAGTTAAGTGCATGTTTAAATTTTTAAGAAACCGCCAGTTTTCGAACGCAGCTGTCCTCTTTCGCATCTCCAGCAGCAGTGTGTGAGATTCCTGGCTTCTTCCTGTCCCCTCAACGCTTGGTCCAGTCAGCTTCCTTCAGTAGAGCCATTCTGATGTGTGTGAAGCGCCATCTCACTGTGGCTTTGATGTGCGTTCCCCTATGGATACCACTGTTGTCCTTCTTTTCATGTCTTTATTTGGCATCCATATTTCTTCTTTAGTGACGTGTCTATTCAAATTTTACTGGTTTCCATCGGGTTGTTTATCTCGTTAACTAGTCATGAGTTCTTTATATAGCTTAGACACAATTCCTTTGCTAGATATTTATCTTGCAAATATTTTTGCCTAGCCTGTGGCTTGACTTATCCTTTTTGTAACTGTGTTGTTTGAAGAGCAAAACTTTAAAATTCTGATACAGTGTCATTTACTGATTTTTCCTTTTGGGTTTTGTGCTTTCAGTGTTGAGTTTTAAAGTCTTTGCCAAGTTCAAAGGTGACAAGATTTTCTCCTATGTTTTCTTCTAGAAGTTTTATAGCCCTAGATCTGACATTTAGGATTGTGAGCCATACTGAGTTGAATTTTATATGTATCGGTTAAGGGTCAAGGTGTATTTTATTTCGTTTTCTTCATAAGTCCACCAATTGTTCCATCACAACCTCAGTGGACTACAGTTTCTTCATTTGTAAAATGGATTTACATTTTCCATCTCAAAGTTTGTTGTGTACACTAAATAAAACAATATATGTACAGTGCCTAGAACCTGATAGGCACTTAATAAATATAATTTCCTTCCTCTAACCACCCGCCCCAGAAAAAAACCTTAAAAAAAAACTATGGAATACTACTTACTGTGTATTAGAAAATGACTTATCACTTAGTACAATATTTAAATAAATAAAAATATGAGCAAAGAATTCATAGAGGCTTGAAAGTTTGGTGCTAGAAAGATTTTTCAAAGCTTATTTCATTCAACCCTCTCCTTTCAGATGAAGAACCTGAAACCTCAGGGCTGACATGATTCACCCGAGGTCATTGACCAAGACCGTCAGAGATGGGCTAGAACCCAGTCTCTTAGCCCTCATCTCAACTCTTACTCATCATTACTTAATTGAAGGGTGGGCTATGAACAGATTTTTCAGAGGGAAAAATCACCACATACATTGAATTAGAATAGTTTTCAAAGAGACACATAGTAATTTCCTCACAAAATTATCACTAATTACATCTAGTAGTCCGAAAGCGCTAGCACACAATCTTCTATCCAAAAACACTGAATTCTTTATAGGTTGTTATTAAAAGATTTTGGAATAAGTGTTAGGAGTAAATTCCTAACATTATTTAGGGCTTTTTTAAATGAATAATAAAAGCAAAGTGTTTCTATATTTGGCTATGTGAAAATTAAATTTTCTGCCTAGCAGAAGACTTCATAAATTAGAATTTTAAAAACTGAGATGACTTAGAAAAGAATGGTAAGCTATATTAACAGGGAGTGAATTGATATACTTGATATACGATGAGCTGTCACAAATCAGCAGGGAAAACATGAAGACCCCAGCAGAAAATAGGCAAGCGTGTCTTAGATAAACACACATGACCATTAAGCAGAAGGAAGGAGTCTCAGCCAACTAACATTTAAAGAGCACATTTAAAGAAAACAATGAGATATATATTTACCTTAGAGACTGCGAAGGATTAAAAAGATTGACAATACCCTGCACCTTGGTGAGGATGTGCAAAAACGGGCCCCTTTCATGTATGCTGTTGCTATGAGCCCAGTATTGACACGACTTTCCTGGAGGGCAATTTGGCCACTTCTATGAAGAATTCCATGAAATGATTAGCCCAGAAATGCCATCGCCATGAATTTATCTTATATGCCTAGCTAAGTGCCTATTTTTATTAAGAAGTACATTGCAGGCTGTAATATCAAAAACAGAAACCATCAAAATGTCCACTCATCAATGAACTGTGTAAAAATAATAGAGGAACGATGTGTTCATATGGCATGCTCTGTTTTTCTCAGAAGAATGAGGTTGCTTTAAATGTACCACCTTGAAAAGTGCCCATGACACGTTAAGTGAAAAGGCAAATTGTTAAGTAAGATGTACAGAATGATCCTACTTTGTTAAATCAGGAAAGGGGGAAATAGGTGTTGAATATGCATGGAAGGAAGCTTTACTAGGACCCTTTAGAGAAAAGTTTCGGAACAAGGAGAATGTAGCCTAAGGCAGAAGGAAGGGTTTGGCTCCCATCGCTGGGAACACACAGGTAGAGCAGGCCCAATGGGTAGCTGAAGCTGGGGGCTCAGGTAATGTCCTCATCGTCTCCCCCACTGACTCCACCTTCCTCCATGTTTATCGTCACTCTGTTTTATCCCAGACAGCTGCCTCCCTCAAGGAGCTCAAACATATGGCTGCTGGCTAACTTTGGGCATCCGTGGGGCTCAGTGGTGAAAGAATCCCCCTGCCAATGCAGGATACCTGGGTTCAATCCCTGGGTCTGGAAGATCCCCTGCAGAAGGAAATGACAACCCACTCCAGTATTCTTGCCTGGGAAATCCAGGAGCTTGGTGAGCTACAGTCCATGGGGTTGCAAAGAGTCAGACAGGACTGAGCGACTAAACAATAACAAACTAACTTCAGATCTTCCTGATAGAATGGCCTGAAAGAATAAGAGAATTTCCTGCTAGCTCTCAAAGGAACCCCAGCTAAGACTCTGACATTTTCATCCCATTTCTGTTAAGGCTCAAGCCCTTTCCTGAAGCGTGACTTGGGTCTGGGGCCAGTGTTCATGCTCATGGCAGGTGAAGCTTCTGATCCCATCTCTGGGAGCAGTGGAAGCACAAGTGGGGGCACAAACTGGGGGGCAGTGGTTCCCCATAGCAAGGAATTCCACTGAACAGCCAGTGTCTACAACATGCTGGACACCTTTCATAACAATAACGTTAGGAAGTGGGTTACTATTGTAATTGAAAAAGGCAAAGATTGGGGCTACAGGAAATGGTATAAGAAATAAGCAGCCAACCAGGAGTCCTACATCATCCCTTATCAGATTTCCTTTTCAAGACTTAAAAGAACAAAGAGACACATATACACTTGCATATTTTCCCATTATTTTGTCAAAATGTGGCATAGGTCTTTCTTGGCAACAAAGTAGTTAATTTCTTCTGGAAAAATACTGGGAAATGAATTTTTATTGAAGAGGCTGATTCAACCTTTTCCAGGAGCAGGGACTCTTGGACTTTGTGAGATAAGGGGAGGGAGTGCAAGGCTCGGCTCTGTGTGAGCTTGTCCTGGAGCCCCCTCGGGGCAGGAGGACTAGAGGACAAGGCCAGCCCCAGGCTTTCTGACAGCTTCTGAGCAGGCTGTAAATGTCCCCGGAATCGATTTTTCTCTCCAGAAAGCAGTCAGTGCCCTCTGTCACACTTGCGGCTGACTGTCTTCTCCCTGCCACACTTCCCTCCCCCTGACAGTTCTGTCGCAGAGAAACCAGAAATGCAAAGCCTCTCAGTTAAAGTCATAAGTTTGGATTCCACAAATTCTGCATTTGAGAGAAATCAGATAGGAGCTATAGTGAAGTTTCTGTATTTATTACCTCTGAATAAATGATTTATTTTGCAGATTATAGGGTAAATTAGATTGTAGGAGAGTGGGGAAGCTACTTTACTTCAAGCACCCTTCATTATTTCAGAAACATCCATCAATGGGTAATCAACTGATAAACCAGTGACTAATTATAAATCACTGCTGTCTATTCAATGAAAATTTAAAAAAAAAAATTCTCTTCTACTGGCAACTATAGCCTGATTCCTCATTTCTGTGAATATCCTCAAAAGTAATTAAACAAAGTGAAGTTCCGAATGTTTTACTAATTCAGATTACAGGAGAGATTTTATTGTAGGATAGTTAAGACCCTGATGTGCGATGTCTGATATCAGATGTGATATCTGGCATAGTTATAGTGGTTAAGACTCTTTTTTGAAAGATTTACCAACCTTTCATGTATACACACACACTCGCACAAATATATAATTTTATTTATTTATTTTTTAGCTGTGCTCGGTCTTCATTGCTGCATCGGCTTTTCTCTGAGGGAGCGGGGGCTACTCTAGTTGCCATTCAAGGGTTTCTCATTGCAGGGGCCTTCTTTTCTTTCAGAGCACGGTCTCTAGGGCAAGTGGGCTTCAGAATTTGCAGCATGTGGGCTCTGTAATTGCAATTCCCAGACCCTAGAGCACAGGCTCGTAGAAGGCAATGGCACCCCACTCCAGTACTCTTGCCTGGAAAATCCCATGGACGGAGGAGCCTGGTAGACTGCAGTCCATGGGGTCGTTAAGAGTTGGACACGACTGAGCGACTTCACTTACACTTTTCACTTTCATGCACTGGAGAAGGAAATGGCAACCCACTCCAGTGTTCTTGCCTGGAGAATCCCAGGGATGGGGGAGCCTGGTGGGCTGCCATCTATGGGGTCGCACAGAATCGGACATTGACTGAATTGACTTAGCAGCAGCAGCAGCAGAGCACAGGCTCAACAGTTGTGGGGCACCGGCTCAGTTGCTCTGCAGCATGTGGGATCCTCCAGAGCCAGAGATTGAGCCTGTGACTCCTGCACTGGCAGGCAGATTCTTTAACACTGAGCCATCAACGAAGCCCTCGTTAAGACTTTTGAGTCAGGGCTGGTTCAAGTTCAGGTTCTATCATTTCATGCCATCTTGGGCAAGTTGCTTGCCTCTTTGAGCCTCTGTTTTCTCATCTGTATAATTGGATAGCTATACTGGCCTTATGGAATTACTGTGAGAATTCAGTGGGAAGCTTGGGACATAGTAATCCGTAAATAAATACAGTAAATCCCCTACATATGAATGAGTTCCGCTCCAAGAGTGTATGTGTAAGTCCAATTTGTTCACAGCAACAAAGTCAGCCTAGGTACCCAACAACTGGCTATATAGTACTGTACTGTAATACTGTATAAGAACAAGCGATGTCTACCATCTTTTCATCTCGCTCCACTCAATTATTTCACTGCTGCTTCCATTATTGTCACTTGGCACTTCTTAGCAGTAGCAGCTACATTATCACTACTTTTATACTTGCTTCCAGATGTCTTGGGCTGAAATAAAGATACTGATATACTGTGCTCTATACAGTCCTTTATCCAGTAGTCATGTATGGATGTGAGATTTGAACCATAAAGAAGACTGAGTGAAGAAGAATTGATGCTTTTGAACTGTGGCGCTGGAGAAGACCCTTAAGGATCTCTTGGACTGCAAGGAGATCAAACCAGTTGATCCTAAAGGAAAACAACTCTGAATATTCATTGGAAGGACTGATGCTGAAGCTGACACTCCAATACTTTGGCCACCTGATGCAAAGAAGCGACTCATTGGAAAAGACCCTGATGCTTGGGAAGATTGAAGGCAGGAGAAGAGAACGACAGAGGATGAGATGGTTGGATGGCATCATTGACTCAGTGAGTTTGAGCAAACTCTGGGAGATAGTGAAGGACAGGAAAGCGTGGCGTGCTGCAGTCCATGGGTCCCAACAGAGCTGGACACAACTGAGCAACTGACCAACAACACAGTACTGTACAGTAAGCACAGCCACCTGTAGGCATGCACACACGTGACGACGTACGCCAGGCCGGCGAACCAACTTACGTGAATGAACAGGCAGATGCACGTTCACCTCTTTGAAAGTTTGCAACCTGAAGGCTCGTGTGTCGGGGACTTACTGTATTAACTTTAGTTTTTCATCTTTTTCAGTCATGTGTTGTGTTTTAAAGGTAAATGACTCTCCTAGGTTCCCAAGACATTTCTTAAGTTTTGGTTTAGTGAGAACAGGATAGGGCTGGCCCTCAACACATGTTGGCCAAGGGCTGAACTGTTCAGTACAACGGGTCATGGCGCATCTGAGGGGAGGAGGTCTGTCATCTGAACCGATATGTCAACTGTCCGGTTCATTGACTTTATAGGATTTGTGGATATGTTCCTCAAGAGAACAACCTTCCCTGCTGTGTTCTACCTTTCCATTAGCAAACAAATGAACAAATAAACAAACAAACAGGCAATCCAAATTCTTCTCCTCTAGAGTTAGGCAGTGTTTTGATCTATTCAGCCTTGGAGGAGTCCCCCAGCATAGATGGTTTCCATTTTGGTGACATCCTCATGCATGGCACATGCAAGCGGCCTTTACCCACAGACCCAGCTTCCCAGCTGAGTGGTGAGCTGGGAAATGGCAGGGCAGGTCAAGCAACTGTCATTTTTAAGCACAGAGATTAGCTCTTCAAATGAAAATTCCACTAAAAGTTTACAGAAAGCTCACTAATACTCTTTGCATTTGAAAAATCATCTCTTTTCTTCTTTTTCCTTCTGTTTGTTTTGGGCTTACTCTTCTGCTTCTAGTTTCCTAAGGTGGAGGTTAGTTATTGATTTGAGATCTTTCTTTTTAAATATAGGTCTTCAGCGCTATAAAATTTTCTTCTAAGCACTGACTTAGCTGTCTCTCATCGTTTTCAACATGATGTATACTTTTTCAAAACAGTTTCTACTTTCCCTTGATGCACTGGCTTTTTAGGAGAATGTCTTAAAATTTTCCACCTAGTTGTGAATTTTCCAAATCTTGTCCTAATATTTTTTTCTGCTTTGATTATACTGCAGTCAGAGAATATGCTTTGTGTGATTTCAGTCCTCTCTAATGTGTTGAGACCTGTTTATGACTAACATATGGTCTATCCTGGAGACTGTTCCATTTGACTTTGAGAAGAATGTGCACTTTGTTGCTGTTGATTGGAATGTTCCGTAGATGTCTGGTAGGTCTCGTTAGTTTATAGTGTTGGTCAAGGCTTCCACTTTGGTATTGCCCTTCTGCCTATTCTCTCCTTTATTAGAAGTGGAGCGTTGAGGCCTCCCCAGCTATGATTACTGAATTGTCTATTTCACCCTTCAGTTCTGTCCATTTTTGCTTATGTACTTTGGTGTTCTATTGTCAGACGCATTTATGTTTATAATTGTTATATCCTCCTGACAGATTGACCATAGATTAAAACTTTTATACTACTTTTTATCTCTGTTAACAGTCTTTGTCTTAAAGTCTTTTTTTTTTTCTGATATTAATATAGCCACTTCAGCTCTGCATTGGTTATTGCTTGCATGGCATATTTTTTTCCATCTTTTTTGCCTTCAATCTATTTGTATTCTTGAATACAAAGTATGTTTTTTGTAGGCACAAGTAGTTGGATTTTTTTAAACCCTTTCTACCAATCTCTAGCTTTTAATTGAAGTGTTTAATCTATTTACATTTAACATAATTGCTGACAAATTAAGATTTACAGTTGCCACTTTCTATTTTTTTTTCCATGTCTGATCTTGTATATTCCTTGCTTGATCTATCACTGCCTTCTTTTGTATTGAACAAATGTTTTTAGTGTGCCATTGTGGTTTATTTTACTGTATTTTGGGAGTTAGTTTCTTAGTGGTTGTCCTGAGGACTACAATAAACACCTTAACTTAATATAGGCTAGTTTAGGTTAATATCAGCCTAATTTTAACAGCATAAAAATCTTTGCTCCAATACAGCTCCATTTCAACTCTGAACCCTTCCTGGTGAGAATAGCTTTTGGAGGGATATTCACTGTCTCCTCTCTGCTAGTTACCATTGGTTATGTCTCACTTTAACTAATGGGTATGTCTTAAAGTATTCCTCATTTGTAGTTAGGAGTCAAATGAAGAAATAAAGTAACCACGTTGCTAGTTAAGCAGGGAACGTGACAGCTCCATTTCACACAGGGGTTTTGAAGGTGGCATCCCCATTCACTGAGCTTTCCCAGTTTTCATTTGGCAGCTCACAAAATGATTTTATGTGCAACTGTAAAACTGTTTCCCACAGTGCTTTAAACAAACTATAATGCATTTTCAAATACAAAGGGCTATAGGGAGATTTCCTGACAGGCTTGAATAAAGGTGGGAATTTCAATTTTTTATGAGATTTTTAAGCACTGAGTCTAAGACAACAGCAGCTCACTCTTGCTAGCTATGAGTGCACTGTAATTCCCAAGCTGAAGAGGGTAAATGAGCATTCCAGAGAATGCAAATTGGAAAAAAAAAAATACATTTACAATTTATGTGTCATAGAAACAATTATTCTTCAAGTTTTATCATTAGGAAATGAGAAGGGCAAATCAACCTATATATATATTCATACACATACATTTATATAATGTATAGCACATTTCTTTGTATTGCAATGATATTTGGCCATGGCCTAGAATAGAAAGTGTGGCTGGTATATAGTAGCTTCTATACGGTCTTTCAAATCATGTGTATCAGTACAATTCAAAATAGCTTGCTTATTTGCTTGATTGGTGCTGATGTTAGGTGGATCTGAACTTGAGTCGTGGTGTTGCCACTTATTCCTGTGTGACTTGGTACTTCATCTCTCAATCATTTAATCTCTTTATGCCTCAATTTCTTCAACTAAAAAAAGAGACTTAAGTTTGGTACCCACGTCACAGGGCTATTGAGATGATAAATCAACGTGATTAGTTATTGCTAATAATATGTGTTAATTAAAAATAATAATAGAAACTATTTTGAGCAGTTGCTACATGCAAACTAATGTAAATGGTTTGATAAGTGGTAGATGGAATATACTGAATCCATGTGATTCAAATATGCTTCAAGGTAAGTCTGAGAAACAAGAAGTAATGACATAAAGAATGCTGACATAAAGCAAATCTCAGTGGAATTTCTAGGGGAATTGGGAACAGTAGGATTAAAATAGAAATTGCACTGGCATTGTAATGTATCTACTTACCATTTTCAACATAGCTCTTTTTTGGGGCAGTTTTTCTCTTCACTTGTACTTTCTTCAATACCCTAAGAAGTTCTATTTATATTGATTGGCCTTTAAGTTCAATAATAAATTATCTTCATTTGGACAATTAAAGATATTTAAAGTTTATGTATATAAATCATATAAAATAATATAAAGTTATTAATATAAAATAGATACAAGTAAAGTAAATTATGTTTTAAATGGTTCTGAATGAGCTTTGTGATTTCTAGTCATCACATTTTATTCACTTCACTTCTTACTTAAACAATATTTCTGTCTATTATCTGTCAACTCAGAGCCTAGCCTGTCTTTTAGAATCATCACCAATACCACTTCTTCTCTGAAACTTTTTGACAAATCTGGCTTTTCAGCTGGAACTTGGAGCTCAGCAAGGTTTATACTTTTTTTTTTCCCAAAGATGGAAAAGTGGCCATTTAGAAGTAGTTTTGGTTTGTCTCTACAGTAAGAGGAAAAATTCACCTTTATAGGAAGAGTTCTTATTTGGAGAAAGCACTCTTAACATGCATTTTGATGATGCAGAAGTAAAGCCAAAATGCTACTCTGGCATGGGGACTCTCGGGGCCATAAGTAGCCAAACTACCTTGCACAAAGATGTCAATATTTGACTTTACCATGGAAAGAGTTACATCTTCAATAAATTAGCTTTTGCCACAATAATGGTGCACAACACAAAACCTCCAAATGCAGTGACTGAAACAGAAGTTGTTTTTCCACAGATCTGCGTCAGCTGGGTTGGTTTTGCTTCACACTGCAGATCTGCAACTCCGGGTCTTTCCCTCATGTCTTTCATCTTCTCTGGCCCCCTGGGCTCCTCTGGACACATTCTTAGGGTGATGGCAAAGGCACATCAAGCGGCAAGCCCAACCACCTGAACACTTTCCAAGCTGAGTTCTGCATTGCAGCTGCTAACATCCTTCAACCCCAAACAAAACGCACGGAGGAGCCCGGGTCAAGACGAAGGGACTTTAATAAGAGGGAATACAAAGCTGTAAGGCAGAGGGTACGGATAAAGGGAGAGGCGAAGAACTGGGCCCAATAATTCAATCTATCAGACATTGCCATGAAGACATCAGTTGAAACTGAAGGAAGGGTTTGGGATTTGGAATTCTGCTTGCTGGACCAGGGAAAGGAAAGCAGAAGGTGAGCAATCTTCACAATGTAGGAACAGGCGGGAATTGATGAGAGAGTTGGCTGTGGCCATTTTGTGATACTCAAGTTGCTTGGTAGGGTTCCTTAAATGTTACTGCATGATAGTAGCTGGGTTGGGAAAGTTGAGACAGGCCCATGAACAAAGCAAAGTCAGGAACATTGAACTGGCAACCCAGTTTTAGAATGATTGTAGAATCTGTCTATAATATGATGCATGGCCATGAAGGCAAGCAACAATGAGAGAGAATTGTGGGAAATACGAGTTTTCCTCCAGTGTGTTTGGAAATAGTCTTTGTGGGCAGCCCTGAAAAACAGTGAACTTTCTGGTAATATTGGCACATAGAGTCTGCTCTTTGAGATATCACAGTTGTGTAATAACTGTGAAGCAAGACATAATTAGGTCTGCCTGATTCAAGCAGGTTTACCAGTGATATTATAAATTACAACTTGTCTGTTTTAGATTAGACTAGGTTTTGGTTCACTTCCTGGACCTCTTAGCCCAAACTCGTTTATTTAGATACAAAAGTTACATTTCCCTGTAGGCTTAAGTCATACATCTCGTGATCACTTATATCTCTGGTCATTTATTCAGTCCATACTTAGGAACCCTAAGCTATATACAAGATAAACAGCTGTGTAAAACAAAGTTTTATTTTAAATTAAAAAGTTTAATTTTAAATTATCACTGCAAATAAAGTGATAACACAATAAGACAGATGATACAAAGTCTACAAATATTTTGAAGAGAGAGGCACTATTCAGTGAAAATCTTGACCTATAAAAGTCTAAAACAAACCTGATCATGGTAACAAATCCCTTAATGTTTTTAAATGGACTGTGACAACCAGTAAGTAGCTGGCTCAGCATTCAGAATGTTAAGTACAAAAGCTAAACATATATCATCTAAATGTTAGAATCCATCATGGGACTCCCAGGGAAAGATATACCACAGAAACTCAAAGCAATTAAATATGCCCATTTGCTTATGTGTGTGTCGTGCTAAGTCACTTCAGTCATGTCCGACTCCCTGCCACCCTATGGACTGTAGCCTGCCAGGCTCCTCTGTCCATGGGGATTCTCCAGGCAAGAATCCTGGAATGGGTTCTTCAGTCTTTCAGTCTTCCCAACCCAGGGATCTATCCTGCATCTCTTACATCTCCAGCATTGGCAGACAGGTTCTTTACCACTAGGGCCATCCGGGAAGTCCCTATTCACTTATATATTTGTTCAGAAACTAATCACAGAGCTCTTATTCTGTGCCAGACACTCATCAAGGAAATACAAAGCCATCCTAGAAAAAACAAATCCTTTATTCTGATCAAGAAGCATCCCAGCATCTCTACCCATCCTCATGTCAATGAACTTGCTACTTGGACTGTGGCTGGATGCTCCCTCTTTGTGTTCCTCGCCCACAGATACAGCTCACCTCCAACCTTCCCCAGACATGCCTGCAGCTTGTTGCCTTTTGTGTTTCCTGAACTGTATTTCCTCTGCTATTGCCAAATAAACTCAATTTCTGGTTATTTCAAGCTTGCCTCAGTTTACTTCTTTATTTAGGTTGCCTCTGAATAAATAAGGCTTCCCTGATGGCTGCCTGCTAATGCAGGAGACCCACGTTCGATCCCTGGGTTGGGAAGATCCCCTAGATAAATGATTTTAAACTGTTTTCATAGTGCCTTGAACAACATGGTGCATTCTATAAATAGTCATTAAAGGAATGAATGAATGATGGATTACCTAATTCCATAGCTCAGTGAAGAAATGCTCAAATAAAACATAGGACAATAATAAATAACTCCAAATGTTATCATTGTTCAAGATTTATTTTTGCAACCTAAGGGTATGGTCATAGTAGTTTCTGTCTTAAACCAGATTTCTGGGCTTCATCCCACTATTTAGGGCCAACTCCACTAAGCTGAAACAGGAGGTTTAAACTAAAACATGTTAAATGAAAATCCACAGCACTTTAAGGGGCTTCCCTAGTGGCTCAGATGGTAAAGAGTCTGCTTGCAATGCAGGAGACCTGAGTTCGATCCTTGGATCGGGAAGATCCCCTGGAGAAGGGAATGGCATCTCACTCCAGTATTCTTGCCTGGAGAATTCCATGGACAGAGGAGCCTGGCAAGCTATAGTCCAAGGAGTCGAAAAGAGTTGGACATGACTGAGAGACTAATGCATAGCACTTTAAAGAAAAGTCCTTTCTCTGGCAGGCAAACATTTTAAGAATGTTAATTGGAACAAATTTTATATTGCAATCTTTTGTCACATTGTAAAATAATCCCTAACCAACTGCAGGGATTCTGTCGCTGAGAAGTCATTGCTGTTGGCAAAATTTCGGTGAAAAGAGAACAATTGTTGTGTTCTACTGTTTAAGGGAATTGAATTGATTCTCGCATATGTAAAAAGATGACAGATTCTAAAAAATGTATGTACAGTTTAAAACTCAGTTATTCCCAACTGAAGTTGGCAAAATGGTAGCCTAAGGGATTAGTCAATTTATAATTTACCGTTCACTGGTGCATTAACTGTATAAAGAAAATTTTAATGTGTAGGACTTCCCTGGTGACTTAGACGGTAAAGCATCTGCCTACAATGTGGGAGACCTGGGTTCAATCCCTGGGTTGGGAAGATCTCCTGGAGAAGGAAATGGCATCCCAGTCCAGTACTCTTGCCTGAAAAATCCCATGGACAGAGGAGCCTGGTTGGCTACAGTTCATGGGGTTGTAAAGGGTTGGACACGACTGAATGACTTCACTTTCACTTTCTCTTAATGTGTTAGATCCCAATAAGTTTTTCAATCAAGTTAGAATTCTATACCAGTGTCCTTCTGCTCTCAAGAGCCAATTGTTCAATTTTCAGGAATTTTGTGAACCAGTTGTAAAAGCACCCATTATTATTAACAAGATTATAAAAAATTACAGATAAACATAAGGGAAATAAGTATTCAAAACTCATCATCATTTCCTAGTAATTTGATTGTATTTTACTGTTATTTATGCTCTTGAGGTTATTTATGTCTATTGTATCTGTATGGCAGAATTTTATATATATATATATATATATACACAGACACACACACACACACAACACACACACAGGGCTTCCTTGATAGCTCAGTTGGTAAAGAATCTGCCTGCAATGCAGGAGACCCCAGTTCAATTCCTGGGTTGGGAAGATAGGAAGATTCCCCTGGAGAGGGGATAGGCTACCCACTCCAGTATTCTTGGGCTTCCTTTGTGGCTCAGCTGGTAAAGAATCCACCTGCATTGCGGTGGGTTTGATCCCTGGGTTGAGAAGATCCCCTGGAGAAGGGAAAGACTACCCACTCCAGTATTCTGGCCTGGAGAATTCCATGGACTGTATAGTCCATGGAGTCACAGAGTTGGACATGACTGAGTGACTTTCACACTATTCACTATGTGCATATATGTATTTTATATATATATATATATATATACACATATATATATAATGGGATGCTAATGAATAGCCTTTTAAACTCCATGTTCAATGATGTCACTCTGACGGTGGCTATGGTGGGAGTATTTATCCCATGGAAATTAGACAGCACTATAAGTCAGGGCTTAATTCACTATTGTCTGTTTGATTATCCAGACAGAGAAAGTGATGGAGAAGTAATGACATACAGTAAACTTAAAAGTGTGTCCAAGAAGTGCATTAGAGAGCCAGTTGGTAGACCCTTACCAGTACTCACTGAAGCTAGGGATTCAGATTTCAGGGCATTAACCTAGAAGTCCTATGCCCTGTGTCAGGGTCCATTCTCTAACAGTGAAGGTCCTGACCTTGGGATAGAAGACCACGCTCGGTTGGGAGTTAGTATTCATCAGAGCTCGTCTTCTAATTAAATCTTAAGCCTGTTCCTCAGCTTTTTACATCTTTACACTGCAGGAAATGGGAGATTCTTCATATGCTACCAGGAAGACTCCCCTTGGCTTTCAAACTTGACTTTTAATTGCTGAGTAATTGCCCTTAGCATGTTTTAAAAAATTTTTTCCCAGAGTGTTAACTGAGCTTAGCAATAAATCACCACCCAATTCCAAAGTCCTTATAGATATGATTTCTCCCATACTTCGCAAATGCCTCTCCAATGTACCAACTAATGCCTTTATTTTCACTAGTATACAATCCTGACTTACCACCATTAAATTGCTACCTAGTGTGAGGGACGTGCCACATCCCACCCATGTTGGAGTCCTCACTGCCTATCGGTTGGCAGGTGGTTCACCTCCAGCATCCCATTTAAGCATCTGTTTCCTCAGTGCCACCCCTGAGTCATCTCAGGTTGGGTTTCCCTGGAAGCAGACTGTGAGACAGAGCTTAGCAGCGTGTGTGTGTGCTCAGTCACTTCAGTCGTGTCTGACTGTGCAAACCTCTGGACTATAACCTGCCAGGCTCCTCTGTCCATGGGATTCTCCAGGCAAGAATGCTGGAGTGGGTTGCCGTGCCCTCCTCTGGGAGATATTTCTGACCCAGAGATTGAACCCAGGTCTCCTGTATCTCCTGCATTGCAGGCGGATTCTTTACCCACTGAGCCAACTGGGAAGCCCCAGATTAAGCAGTGTGTGTGTGTGTTAGTCGCTCAGTCATGTTTGACTCTTTATGATCCCATGGACTGTAGCTCACCAGACAGCATATCAAGTAGGAAATGTTCCTGAAATCCACATCTGTGGAAAGGAGAGGAAGGAAGCAGAACTGGGCAGAAGGAAAACCTGAACACTGATGCAGTCTTAAGGAAGGCTTCAGCCAACCCCATGGAGAGGTCTGGAACTTGGGTGGTCCTTCACAGTGGTCCCAAGGTGGGCATGGCATACAGACCTTTCTCCCCTACACCGATCAGTCTTACCCGATGGGAAGAAGAAGTGACCCCATGCAATTGTCTAAGCTGTAGGCAATCTCCTATGAGGTGTCTCCTTTGCAGGACTTCCAGTAGTCTTCATCCCTGAAGCATGCACCTACTGCAGTGCCCACTGTGTGCCACCACGGGCACTATTGTAGATCTAGGGGAATGAGCAATAAAGGAATCAATAAGAAAACCTGTAGCACGTCAGATGGTGATGAGTGTTACAGGGAGCAATAAAGCAGTGTCACTTAGCTCGAGTCCGTGGAGCTCATCACTCATCACATCCCTGATGTTCTTCAAGCCCACACTGTGTTTCCATTCTGAAATCTTTGCTCTTTCCTCCACTTGGAATGTTCTTCCTTCCTGCAGCTTAAGACCTCTCTCCCTTTAGGTAGTGGCTCAAATGTCATCTTATCAGTAAATCACTGTCTGACCATTCTATTGAAAATTGCAGTATTCCCCCAACATACACACATCTTAGCATTCTCTATATGCCTTTCCTTACCTGTCAGTTTTCTCCATTTTCCTGAAAAAAGAAAAAAGAAAAAGAAAAAAACTGTACTCAGCTACTCTGGACTTCTCAGGTGGGTCAGTGGTAAAGAACCCGCCTGCCAATGCAGGAGACATGAGTTCGATTCCTGGGTCAGGAAGATACCCTGAAGTAGGAAATGGCAACCCACTCCAGTATTCTTGCCTGAGAAATCCCATGGACAGAGGAGCCTCGTGGGCTACAGTCCATAGGGTGGCAAAGAGTCGGACACAACTGAGCAACTGAACAACAGCTACCCTGGCTGCCTATTGCCCCTCTGAAGCCTCAGCATCCTTAGTAAAATATTTATTTTCTTTTCCTTTGTTTTTCCCAAACAAGTAACACAGCACTGTTCAGGAAGGAGAGTGGCTACTCTGTTGGGTCCCCCCATCCCTGACTTCTGCCCCTTTCCTCCCCCACCCTCTCCACCAAATAAATGATAATGTAATTTTTCTCAACTGGGGGAAAAGAAACTAATAGGAAACTGATTAAAGCAGATCAGGAGGAAATGATTTTAAATGGCTACAGAGTGGCACACACATGACTGGTTTCCTGTGAGCAATTTTATTTTCCTCTTTGGTGGAAGCCAGCTTTTTCCTTTGCAAAAACCTAGGTGGATCCAGCGCTGTTTCTGAGTGCCTCTTGATGAATGCATGTGTTTGCGTAGTGGTTGCCCCACCTGTCCCCCTGGCTGGATTTGAATGCCTTCATACTTGAAAAGGATCCCTTCAATCTGTTCCCCCAGCAGATTTGTAGCAGCATGTGCTCAGGCTCTGAATCGTGGGGTGGGAGAGAAGTTTAAGCATACCTTGTACAGTTCGATTCTCAGTGGAAGTTCAAAGCCAACACAGTAGTGAAGATCTGAGAAGGACCAGCCTTTCTCTGCTGTGCAGTAATGCATATCACTGTCTTGTCGGCCAGAAAGACAGGCATTGCCAGCATATACAACTGCACGCACGGTCACTGACAAGGGTTGAGTGCTTGATGCTTTCTTCAATGCGTCATTTTCCTGCCATTTTACTCTCCACTTCCTTTTCACGGCCAACCCTCCATCATGCGCATTCCAACTCACCACCCTCCATGCCCCAATTCACAAATTCAAGTGTTTCTGCTGGGAGTTATATATTCCGCTAGATGACAGGGGTTCCCTGCTGGAGTCCATGTAGCTGAAATATCCAGATGGCTGTCATAATTTTTCACTTGACTTTTCGGTGTGCCTGGCTATTCTTTCTCATTTCATCCATCATCAAAACATTTCTGAAAGCCATTTCCTCCAACGAATGGCAAGATGAAGCTTCAAGTAAGGGGTTCTACACCAAAGTTAGAAATTACACTTGAACTCAGAGAGCAAGTTTTTCAAAACAAATGTTGACTGAAGTGAGAAGATTAACATACCTTTAAAATGTTTGCCTTTTCTCTGTTTATTAAAGTTTTTGAGCAAATATTTATCGAACACTTATGATGTGCTGGACATTTTTCTCAGTGCTCAGCGTATCACAATGAAGAAAATGAAGCCTCTGAAACTGTGAGAGCTTACATTTCAGATAGGAATGCTGAGAATAAGCACAAATGCAATAAATAAATAAATTACACAGATTGCTAAGAAACTTCCTATGTGATACCAGACTGGCAGTCCAGTGGTTAAGACTCTACACGTTCACCACAGGGGTGATGTTTCAATCCCTGGTCAGGGAACTAAGATCCCACATGCTGGGGTCCAGCCTCAGCAGAGTCCAGGGATACCCTCAGGATGAATGGCATCGGCGAGAGAGATAACACAGGGAGATCAAGCTTAGGTGAAGGGGGGTCTGCAGCTTTATTTTCAAAAGGAGCTTTTATATCCTGAGTTACACATTTCCAGAAGTGAAAGATGCAGAGTCATGCAGAAAGTACTAAATAAAGTTACATTCTTATGGAGCAAAAGTGTAGTGGGTTACAACAAAGAAAGAACTTATCAACGCAAAGGTCTAATGTTGCTAATGCCACGGCTATTACTTGTTTTTCCTACGTTCCAACTATATCAACTAATGCACTCCCAGGCACACAATGGGTAAGCAAGCATTGGCTCAACAATGCAGTATTATTCTAATAAAGCTTTTCCACCGCTCGAAGGTCATGGTTGGGATGTTGCGTTTGCAAGAGTATGGATAAACCTGCCAAGCAAGCTAGAATGCCAACAGGAGTTTGAATTGAAATACTCCTTTCATGCCCAGGAGACTTATTAACTAGAGCCCTAAGTTGATCTCCTTCAGAGAAAGGTGGTCGGGGATAGCCCCCTGTTAATGTCAGAAGAGTTGGTGAAAGGCATATTATAGTAAACAGTAGACAGACAGACTTTGGTTTAGGGGTAGATGCTCGAGCAGGTCCAGGGAGCCCCTTGAGTCCTGATCCGCCTTGCCTGTCAGGTCTCTTCCACACGACCTTGTCATGGGTGGGATCTCCTTTGCTGGCTCCCAGCACCCACATGCCACATGGCATGGCCAGAAAAAATAAAATAAAAACTACTGATTTGCAAACATAAAAAAAGAGCATATGTTGATTTTTAAAAAATGAGAAAACAGGATAAGGAGGATCAGGAGAACGGGAGGTGTTGAGGGTGCAATATAAAATAAGGTGCTGGGGGCAGGTTTTATTGATGAGCTGACATCTGTATAAAGAGTATTTGCTTTTTCAGGAAAAAGTGACAGCCCCCCAAAAGGCCCTGAAGTGGGAATTAGCCAGGCATGTTTAAGGAACAGCAGGGAGACCAGTGTGGCTGAAGGGAAATGAATTTAGGGGAGAGAAGGAGAAAAAAAAAAGGCTCAGCCAGGGAACTGGGGTCAGAACACACAGGGCCCCAAAGACCACTGCAAGGATTCTGGCTTCGAATCTGGTTGAACTGGGAAGTCCTTAGGAGATTCTGAGCAGAGATGTAATCTGATCAGATTTAGATACAAGAGGGTTACTTGGCTGTTGTGCTGAGAATAGATGTTGGAAGGGATAAGGCTGGAAACAAGGAAGGTTAGGAAGCTGGTAATGATGATGCAGACCAAGACGGCAGCAGAAGTGCTGCTGAGAAATGGTCAGGCTCGGGATGCATGACTGAGGCAGAGGGAGAAGGTTTCTGATGAGATGGGTATGCGTGTGTGCTGAGTCACTCTAGTCACGTCCAACGCTCTGACACACCATGGACTGTAGCCCGCCAGGCTCCTCTGTCAGTGGGATTCTCCAGGCAAGAACGCTGGAGTGGTTGCCATGCCCTCCTCCAGGGGATCTTCCGGACCCAGGGACTGAACCTATGTCTCTTATGTTTCCTGTACTGGCAGGTGGGTTATTTACCAGTACCGCCACCTTGGAAGCCCGAACTGGCTATAGGGCATGAGAAAAATAAATGTCAACGATGCTGCCAAAGTTGTGGCTGAGCCTCAGGAAGATTTCATTGCCATTTAAGTGAGATGGGGACAGCTGCAGGGGATCCAAGTGTGGGTGTCAGGGTCTCAGTCTGGGGTATGTTCAGTTTGAGACAACCAGATGACAATGTGGTTGGTAACTATACATGAGCCTGGCGATCAAGGAAGAGGTCTAGGGTGAAGTGTTGAGTTTAGGAGTCCTAGGCATTTAAGTGTGGTCCTCTAATGATTAAGACTTCACCTTACAATGCAGAGATTTTGGGCTCGATACCTGGTCAGGGAGCTAAGCCCCACATGCCTCATGGTTAAAAAAAGAAAGAAACAGAACATAAAACAAAAACAATATTGTAACAAATTCAATAAAGACTTTTAAATGGTCCACCTAAAAAGAATCTTTTAAAAAGTGGTATTTAAAGTCATGAGTCTTTAAAAGGTCACCAAGAAAGTAAGTGTAGATGGAGAAGAAAAGAGGACCAAGAACGGAGATACCAGGGATCTCAATATAAAGAGATCGGGGGGAAAGAAAAACCAGTAAGTAAGACTGAGAAGAAACAACTAGTAAGGCAGAAAGAAATTCAGTGAGGGTGGTGTCCCAGAAGCCAAATGAAGAAAGGTGGAAACAAGTGAGAATCGAGAGCTGACCATTGGATTTCACAATAGGGAGATCATTCATGGTCTCGATAAGAGCAGTCTCAGTGAAATAGTGGAAAGAGATGCACATCCGACTGGAGAGGGCTCTGGTGAGGAAGGAAGAAGAATCAGAAATGGAAGGTCGTGACATCCCTTTCAACACATTTTGAAGTACTCAAAGAAATGACGTGATAGCTCGTAAAGGAAAGATGGGAGAAGAGCAGCATGTTGGTAGGCTACTGGAAATGGTCTAATGCAGAACTAACATCTTGATAATATAGGCGTTGTTCAGCTGCTAAGTCATGTCTGGCTCTTTGCAACCTCATGGTCTGCAGCATGCCAGGCTTCCCTGTCCTTCACGGTCTCCCAGATAATATAGGAGAGAGAGAACAATTGCTAAGGCAAGTAGGTGAAAAAGGATGGGAACCAGTGTCCGTGTAGTCAGGAGTCTGGATAGCTCATCTCTGATTGCAAATGGGACAACAGTGTAGGAGGGGACAGATGGGAGGGTGAAGCTTGACTGTGGAAGGTGGAGGGTGGAGATGTGATTAGAGTCAGTGGAAGTTCTCGTCTAATATCTTCAGTTTTTCAGTAAACTAGGATATAATATCCTCAGCTGAGATGATGAAGATGGGGGGAAAGACCTTGGAGGTTTGAGGACAGAGAAGATGTCAAATAGGTGGTGAATAGGTGAGTGCAGGGACTAGAGGAGTATAGAAAGGGTACAGTGAGTACTGAGGGTGCACCGAGTGTGTGCTTCTGAATTTAAAGTGAGATCAATCAGTACAGTCGTGTTCTTCTCCAGCCATGACAAGTGGCCCTCCAGCGTAGACAAAGAGCTGTATTTAGGCAACATTACGGCTTCACCAAACAAACAAAGCAGAACAGCAGAGGGGTGAGGAAGCTGGAGGTGTGCACAGTGGTGCTGATTGCTGTGGATGGAATTCAGCTGGGTCAAGAGGAGTCCGGACATGAAGGAGGAAGAGACAGTGAAAAGCTGTTAGAATTGCAGGCCCCAGTGGGGTCAAAGAACTATAGTCAGAACACTAAAGGATAGAGGCGTGAGATAGGGTGGGAAGCGGGAGGGAGGTTCAAGAGGGAAGGCGTGTATATGTGCCGATGGCTGATTCATGTTGATGTATGGCAGACTCCGATACAATATTGTAAGGCAGCTATCCTCCAATTAAAAATAAATTAAAAAAAAAGAATACTAAAGGGAGTGATCCAGAAAGTCAGAAGATGTTGGTCTGAGTGGGATACATGACACCGGGGGAGTGGGAATGGCATGGCCTGGTAGTGAAGCAGGGAGGGCACCACCTCTAGGGAAAAGGTGCCAGAGATCTGAGTACCCAAGGCCCTGGAACAATCATTCACTGCAATACTGAAATCACCAAGAAGGTAAAATCTCAAATGGCAAAGTAAACAAAGTTACGGTACAACTGTGCAATGAGATATTATGCAATTGTTAAAAACAGAATTTGGGGAAAATATTTAAAGATATGAGAAAATGAAAGAATGCCAAAGGGGGGAAAAAAAATCTAAGATCTATAATTTTGTATGCAGTACATAATTACCTTAAATTATATCTTTACAGATAGAGAAAAGACTAGAAGGAGATAAAATGTCAAGGAGGTTTATCTTGATGTGAAATTTATTTTCTTCTTCGTATCATTTGTGATTTTTCTAAATTTCCTACCCCCTCCCCAAAACAAAACAACACAAGAAAAAAGCATTTTAAAAAGAGAATAAACAAGACAGTAACATTAAATTATAATTCCAGTGCATTAAGCTTCCTGAGTATTTTTTTAAAAATTTAGTCACAACTCTCAGGTTTCTCACAGTCTTCTAGATGATATCTTACATAGGTTATGTGAAATATGTCACACTTCTATGGTTAAAGTTTACATTTTCTTTTATCTTCAGAGAGTTTTTTTATACAATAGTTTGTTTTTTCAGTTAACTGGGACTCTAGGAATGTGTCTCAATTGGGACAAATTGGGACTCTAGAAATTTCTCCTGAGAGTTCTATAAATGGATGTTCACATTTGAAATGATCTTTCCTTTCTAAATAGGATAATTATTTTTTACAGAGGATATGGGAGCACACAGTTCTATTTCTAAAGCTTTAAGCATCCAGATCTGGCGTGGAGAGCTGGAATGGCTATAACTTAGGTCACTTCTGCAGAGCTTCTGCTGTTCGAGGCTAAGTTGGTCTAGGCGCCCATCGACAGATGAATGGATAAAGACATTGTGCTACATACGTACAGTGGAATATTACTCAGTCATAAAAAGGAATGAATTTGAATCGGTTTTGTGTTAAGCGGATGAACCTAGGGCCTGTTATACAGAGTGAAGTAGGTCCCAAAGAGAAAAACTAGTATCTATTCATGCATATATATGGCATTTAGAGAAACAGTGCTGATGAACCTATTGGCAGGGGAGGAACTGAGGTGCAGGCAGACAGAACAGGCTTGTGAACCCAGCAGGGCAAGGAGAGGGTGGGAACTGAGAGAGCAGTGTGGACATATGCACACTACCATGTGTTACACGGATAGCTAGCAGGAAGCTGCTGGGCTTCCCTGGTGGCTCAGCTGGTAAAGAATCCGCCTGCAACGTGGGAGACCTGGGTTTGATCCTTGGATTGGGAAGGTCCCCTGGAGAAGAAAATGGCTACCCACTCCAGTATTCTGGTCTGGAGAATTCCATCAACTGTACAGTCCATGGGGTGACGAAGAGTTGGACACAACTGAGTGACTTTCACTTGATTTCTTGGGAAGCTGCTATTTAACACAGGGAGCCCAGCCTGGTGCTCTGTGACCACCCAGAGGGGTGGGATGGGAGGAGGAGGGAGGCTCAAGAGGGCGGGGATACATATATAATTATGCATTTTTTTAAGGCAGAAACCAACAGCATTGTAAAGCAGTTATCCTCCAATTAAAGAAAAAAGAGGCTAAGTTGGGAGAACAAGGCTTCTAATGGGGGAGGGGGGTGTGTCTTTGTTCCTTGTAGCTGGGCATTTTTAAAGAGAATGCAGTTCATTTATTAATAAAAATTATAATTAAGTAATTAGCACAAACATACTTATTCCCTACCAGGGACAAATAAACTTCCGTGTTTGTGAACTAACTGGTTGTCTTATTTTGTTTCATCTTTACTTCCAGCTTTCCCAGATCATTTTTTTCCTGACCTATTAAGGGTAACTACAGGGGAAAAGAGAAAGACCTGCTTTTGACTCTCAGTAGAATAGATTTCTACCAGCCCTTATTTCGAACACCCTCTGTAGTCTCATGTTGACAATAGAGGAATAGGTTAGGCAAGATATTCTAAGAAAAGACTTAGGGTCAGACCATATGACATTTTGGAACCCATTAATCTCACACTGACCCAACCTGAGAAACAAATCCCGTTTACCATTTTAGAGATTTATTTTATTTTTAACATGTAAGATTAAAGAGGAAAACTTTTATTTTTACTTTAAAGCAACTTACAACTGCAAGGAGAAAACTAAAAAGAAAATATGACTGAACTTTAACCATCAAAAGTTTGTGTGTCTAATCATCTCTGCAGAAAAATCTCTGGGGGTGATTTTGAGAGAAAAAAAAAAAAAAACATTTTCTGAGAACTGAACGATACTAGTTTTAAACATGAAGTTTCATACGTCATGAGGGCCTAGACTCACATGGCTGTTTCCCTGGCTACTGCACCTTTTAAATCTTTGGCCTGCATGCATGCTCAGTCACTCAGTCATGTCTGACTCTTTGTGATCCTATGGACTGTAGCCCACCAGGCTTCCCTGTCCATGGAATTCTACAGGCAAGAATACTGGAGTGGGTTACCACTCCTTTCTCCAGGGGATCTTCCCGACCCAGGGATCGAACCCGGGTCTCCTGCACTGGCAGGCAGATTCTTTACCACTGAGCCACCAGGGAAGCCCAAGAATAATGGAGTGGTTTGCTGCCTCCTACTCCAGGCAATCTTTCCAACCCGGGGATAGAACCCATGTCTCCTTCATCTCCTGCGTTGGCAGGTGGATATTTTTTAATCACTGCACCACCTGTGAAGCCCCAAATCTTTGGTATCCTCATTCCAAAACTTAGTGCCTACAGCCTGGGGAGGGAGGAAGATGGAGTGGCTCCCCCTGTAAAATATCGCCTGTAACCTGTGCTGTCTTTGTCTCGATCCCTAACTACAAGGTCAAAGCAAATGAAAAAGAAGACCCCTATTTCTACATCAAATTTATGTAAGACATATGTTTGAGGTGTCTAGGTGACTTATAGCCCTTCTTATAATAATTCCAATATTTAAAATTCCACTTTTATGGTAGTATGTGTGCTGAGTCATTCAGTCACATCCGACTCTTGGCGAACCCATGGACTGTATCCCACCAGGCTCCTCTGTCCATGGGATTCACCAGGCAAGAATACTGGAGTGGGTTGCCATTTCCAACTCCAGAGGATCTTCCCGACCCAGGGTTCGAACCCGCATCTCTTGTGCCTCCTGCATTGGAAGGCGTGTTCTTTACCAATGCCCTGCCTGAGAAGCCCGTTTATGGGAGTATAAACAGCCTGAAAGGAGAAAACACCTGAGGGGTAATAGAGACCCCAATCTTACAGACTAGGAAAGTACATGAGGCTGAATGAAGACGTCAAAATTAGATTCTCTTGTGTGCATGTATCTACAGTTTAGATTCTCTACACACACACACACACACCTTCAAAGTCTTGAGATAGCTCTATATTAAGGATGGAAAGAAGCAAAAACTAAAAATTTAGTTATAGTTACTGGTTAAAACATCTGCCCACTATAAACTGGAATTCTTTCTTATTTAAATGGAACATTTCAATTGCATTAGCTCAGACACTTTGTATTCTGAACAATCATAAATGTACAAATATTTAAAAATTATAGACATCCAAAAACAGTTTTTACTATATTAACATTGAATTTTTCTATTTCTTCCCATGCCAATTTATGAAATTTCTGTTGATTCTAAAGTAAGAACTTGGCTGCATAGTCCAGAAGTACCAAGAAACTCTGGCCTGCATGATCTAAGATAAGTGGAAGTTTATGCAACTAATATGATTTTGGCAAAAATATACTTTTCTTATTAAAAGAGCCGTATATCTGTATAAGGAGAAGGCAATGGCACCCCACTCCAGTACTCTTGCCTGGAAAATCCCATGGAAGGAGGAGCCTTGTGGGCTGCAGTCCATGGGGCCTTGAAGAGTCAGACACAACTGAGCGACTTCACTTTCATTTTTCACTTTCATGCATTGGAGAAGGAAATGGCAACCCAGTCCAGTGTTCTTGCCTGGAGAATCCCAGGGACGGGGGAGCCTGGTGGGCTGCCGTCTATGGGGTCGCACAGAATCAGACACGACTGAAGCGACTTAGCAGCAGCAGCAGCATAGCTGTATAAAGAAGCTGCTTATGTTAAAGCTAAAATCAACAACAATAATAATAAATATTTACTACATGCCAGAAACTGTGCCTAATATTTTACATACATTCTCATTCAGTATTTCCAAAAATCCCATGGAGAGAACTACTGTTCTTATACTCATTTTTTAAAAAAATTATTTCATTGAAGTATAGTTGGTTTACAACGTTTGTTAATTTCTGCTGTATAGCAAAATGACTCAACTATACATATATATGCATTCTTTTTCACATTCTTTTCTATTACGTTTTATCACAGGATATCAAATAGAGTTCCCTGTGCACTACGGTAGGGTCTTTCTGTTTACCCATTCTGTATATAATGGTTTGTATCTGTTAGTATTATGTTCATTTTATAGATGGGGGAACTAGAAAAATTACAGAATTTGCCAAGATAACAAGCTAGTGAGTAGCAGAATTTGAGATTGGAACCAGGCAGTCTTAACCACTCCTTCAACCAGATAGCATAGAACAATTATTGGAAAACTGGAAAAGTATGCCTTTGTGTGAATTCAGTTCTCAGTAGAATGGATTGTGTATCTGATGGCTGATAGCATAATTAGCACCATATATGCTTTGGAAATGTTGCTTGTCAAGCATGGAAAATTAAAACATTTCTGCATGCTCTCCTGTTCCGAAGACAAATTTTATTAATTTCCACTAATGTGTTGATAGTAATAATGAAAAAATGCAAGATAAACTGTGAGGTTAAGAGTCTACACAGGCATGACCCACCAATTTTCCAAAATGATAGTAGAAATGAATGGGTGGACGGGCTTTAACCATTGCATGAAAACAACCCAACATGGCTTGTAAATCATTACTGAACTCATTACTCATTGCAGATTATACTTCTCATTATCATGCCACATGTAAAATCTTGGCAAGATTTGCCTGACATCCAAACCGACTCTTCTAACTGCAGCAGCATGCTTCTCCTGTGTCAGCCCGCTGCAGGTATTTCTCTATCACAATGAATAATTACATCAAACAAAGACAAGAAATATTCTAAAGCTGACAAAACCACACATCTGAAATCTGTATTTTCTACCTCTTGGGAAATTAAAATCTACAAGTTCAGGGGCTTCATTGCCCATGTCTTGGGGCCATTCCAGGTTTATTAAGAAAGATCTTTTCTTTGCAAGCCCGCGGATTGCAATAATACAGGAAATTAAACTATATTTATAGACTGGACACCATCATGCCACCATGCTTTCTTAGCTCTCTGAATCTCCCAACAAAAACAAAAACACTAGCAATCAAAAGGGTGAGCAAGACATGACAAGTGTTTTGACAGCTCTAGAATACTTTGAGGTATTTTTAGCATATTTCTGAGTCGTATTAGCTTAACCTGTAATAGAATATAAATGAGCCCATATGGCACAGATGTAATTATGTTCCATGCCAGAAATCCCTGTGGTAGGTTGGGGAGGGGGGCTGGGGGAGAAGAATACACCAGCCCCACCCCCTGCCCACCCTCTCCCCCTCACCACATGTGCAGAACTGGAGGGCATGATTTACACATCATTTGCATCGAGAAGAAAATGAAGAAACACAATGCTAACAACACGGGACTGAAAAGGGCAAGCGAAAGATTGGGGATCCCTAGGGGTGCTGCTCTCTGTGACTGACATCCCGCTAGGAGCGGAGGCAGCGGCCCCTTGGGACCACATTTGACGAAGCGATCTTTGATTATGTGGGCACAGCAATCATAAGGCGTAATTATTATTACTGCAAGAGAATGGGCGACACATCTCTGGGGAAAGCTTCTGTCACAGACACTTTGCTGGCGCACGCTGGAAGCAAATGTTCTCCCAAGGATCATTTTCATTCCAACCTGATATTTAGCTGAAGCTTCTTTGACTACCAGTCATGAAACATTAAATATAGATTAGAGCCAGAGAGATGTTGAAAGTTGAAATTCACCGGAGGTGCATGCCTGTGTCCTTGAGAAGCAACGCGAATGCCGTCCAGATGTTGAGCAGCAAGTCAGAAAGGTCCCAAGCTGCACGGCGGCCACAGCAGAGGGGAGCAGGGATGTTTAGCATTCCACCAGCCTTCTGTTCCGTTTATTTGTCCGACATCCATTTAGCAGAGAATCCTAACAGACTGTTAGTTGGTAGATGTTGCAAAGTGTTCACTGTCCGGAAAGAATGAAGAAACACTTTGGTGCCAGGGCAGGGAGTAATTCAAAGCACGTAATTGATTTTCCACAGTTTCAAACTGTGATAAGACTAAGGCCGAACAACAGAAACATGTGTTAGCAGTTTTGTCTGTGTTTCTCAATGAATCCACTTAAAAAAAGAGCAACTCCCCGTAACTCGTAGATGGTTAACTGGCTTTGAACATCTCACTCGATATTAACCAACACTCGCAGTGGAATTTGGAATAAACCGGCCGGCTTTGGAACAGTCTGCAGAAGGGCAGCTGTGCTGGGGGAAGCAAAAATCTATCCCCCAGGTGTGCGATGGGAACACCCCTTCCGTTTCCGCCATGAATCGCCAGAGCCGTGTTTACACTTGAGGCTTTCCACACTGGCGCCCTCCTCCAGCCCCAACCTCACCCACTTTTGAGAACACGAATCCAAGGGAGGCGCTGATACAAGGTAACTGGCGTGTTCGGGGAGCCCTCTTGCTTCCTGGCAGCCCCTGGAACCTGGAGCTATGAAGCCAGTCACCCTAGAGGCAAGAAATGGAATTAGAAGAGATAAGGAGATGGGTGGTGGGCACGGGCAGGAAGTGAGACGCAGAGACTCCTTGTTAATGAGGGCTGACAGGTGCTGGCCGCAAAAAAACAAAGGATTTTTCATTTCCTGCTGCTGCTGCTAAGTCGCTTCAGTCGTGTCCGATTCTGTGCGACCCCATAGACGGCAGCCCACCAGGCTCCGCCATCCCTGGGATTCTCCAGGCAAGAACACTGGAGTGGGTTGCCATTTCCTTCTCCAATGCATGAAAATAAAAAGTGAAAGTGAAGTCGCTCAGTTGTGTCCGACTCTTCGTGACCCCATAGACTGCAGCCTACCAGGCTCCTCCATCCATAGGAAAGGACTGCTGCTACTGCTGCTGCTGCTAAGTCACTTCAGTCGTGTCCGACTCTGTGCGACCCCATAGACGGCAGCTCACCAGGCTCCCCCGTCCCTGGGATTCTCCAGGCAAGAACACTGGAGTGGGTTGCCATTTCCTTCTCCAATGCATGAAAGTGAAAAGTGAAAGTGAAGTCGCTCAGTCATGTCTGACCTTCGCGACCCCACAGACTTCAGCCTACCAGGCTCCTCTGCCCATGGGATTTTCCAGGCAAGAGTACTGGAGTGGGTTGCCACAGACCTTTAAAAACTGGAGGTACTGGTTAGTCTTTCTGGAAGCGAAGAACTGCATTAGATGTTATGCTGACCACCCCGCCCTTTTCCAGCTCTAAGATTTTACCTTTCTATGAAACTAGCTCATAGGATTTCTAAATCTCTCTTCCGTCAAAAAAAAAAAGGTGGGGGGATGGGCAACCAACAGCTTTGTCTGAAGTTGCACTAGTCACTGGGGGTCTCTCATCCTGTGCTTCAGGGCCTAAGGTGGTCATTAACAGTCAGCAAGGCAAGTGCCCCGAGGCACGAGCAAGCGGGAGGGGCAGAGCGCCTTCTTACCTTTCAAGCCTCCTCCCAAGCTCACGATCCAGGCCCCTTCTGCAGTGCCTATCCTTGCGTTTATACTGATGGTGGGGATAGGTTTGTATCGAGTAACATTTTAGTCACGTTTAAACAAATACGATTCACCAAAAAGAGGGGAAATGCCAGTCCCTACCGATCTCGGTTCCATTTCCATCAGAACTCTGGCAAACTGGGCATGAAAGGAATCTCAGGAAATATGGCCAGACTCAATCCAATGGACAGCCCTTCCTATCATAGTTGTAGGGTGGGGGCGAGGGGTGAAATGGGAATTGTTTCACCAGAGAGGAACCCCTTGAGTTGGATCTTAAACATAAACAGGCGTTTCCTAGGTAAATGGGGCTGGAGGTGTGAGGTGCTGAGGAGAACATTCTTGTGGTTGGAAGGGCAAAAGTAGAAACAGGGAGATTTTGAATCATACCTGGCAGGCAACTGCAAATACTCTGGTCTGGCTAGCAGGTAGTGGTGAGATAGAGGTGAAAGTGAGAAATTGGAGAAATACACAGATGGTGGCCATCCTGCAGTGTCTGCTGCCACTGAGTGTTCTGAGTGGGGGCAGAGAAAGCACTGCACAGTAGATGTAAGATCACTTAGATGGGATTATAGCAGCCCAGAGGAGAGAGAGGATGAGTTCCTGAACTAGAGGGATAATGGTGTGGATGAAAAACAAAGTGGATAGGAGAGAAGGTAGTCTGGTTAAACCTACCGGACTCTGTGGCTTTAGAGTGTGAGAGATCCAGGAAAGGAGGCATCTAGGTGACTTGCAAGATCAACAAATAATCCCCAAAGCATTTAAATTTCGTTTCCAAGTTCATTAAGGTGGCTCAAATAGTAAAGAATCCACCTGCTGATGCAGGAGCCTCAGTTTCCATCCCTGGATGGGGAGGATCCCCTGGAGAAGTGCAGGGCAACCCACTCCAGTATTCTTGCCTGGAGACCCCCATGGACAGAGGAGCCTGGTGGGCTACATTCAGTCCATGGGGCTGCAGAGTTGGACACGACTGAGGGACTAACACTATAATAATTATTGGTAGCAGTTTTTTGTTCTTGTGTTTTGCTCTTATTTGGTTTGGGGAGGGGGCTTGGTTTGGGACTCCCTGGGGATCTCCTCCATGTGTGGCCAAGGAAGGCACACAGAGGAAGGGCTGGGATAAGAGGATGTCTGTGACAGGAACCTTGGGATTGCGAACAGAGCAGGAAGAGGGTGTATAGTCACTGATAGGCCCTTTGGGGAAAGTCATGTAATAAAACGTTTTAAAAGTTTTAAATCTTTTGACCCAACAAATTACACTTGTAGGAATCTATCCTAAGGAAATGACCCAAACTACTCAAACTCTCTTGTGAATGTTCACCACAACATTATTCTAAGTGGTCACTAATTGAGCTTTAGGTATATAATTGTTTTACAAGTACTTGTTGATACAGTTACACAAGAGAACAAAATAAGAAGCCTAAAAATTGGAAAAGAAGAGGCAAAATAGTCATTAATCACAAATGAGATGGACATCTGTGTAGAAAACCCCAAGAGAATCAACTAAAACCTGCTATTATATATATAAAACAAGAAAATTCAGTAAAATAACAAATTATAAGATTTGTAAAAATGTTCACAGCTTTCTTACATACAATGTGCAATCCAATAGAACATAGAATTTGAGAAGCAAATCTGTCAAGGGGCCATAAAATGACAAAAAAAAAAAAAAGATATATCTTAACTGAAATGAATTAAGTAGCCTAATATTTAGGGGGAAAAAAATGATTCAACAGCATAAGTCAGTTCTCCCTACAGCAATCTCTACATTTCACAAGTTTCTCAATAAAGATGAGCTTGTTGTTGGTGTTGGTGTTTTGGAGTGTTGTGCTTTGTTTTGCTTTTGAATAGGAGAAGTGATCCTAAAGTTCATGGTGGGAGTAAGTCATTCAATAATAGTCTAGACATTTTTAAAATTAAGAGATAACACAGGGGGACTAGTCTTATCTGCCATATTACAGTAAATAAAACCCTTGTGCACTGATAATTAAATACATGGCCAGATCAGTGGAAGGGAACTGAGAGTCTATTAATAGAAATAGAACCAAATATACACTGGAATTTAGCATCTGATAATAGTTCAGCCTTGGCCTGGTCTTAAATTCCAAGGAGATGATGGTCCCTTCAGAAGCAGACAAAGTATTTCAAAATTCACCGGATTCTGAGTAATGACTTGCCTGTTGGGGAATAATGTAATTTGGTTCCATTTTTACAGCAGGCAGGATGGAGCACATATTTATTTCAATACAATTGTTTTTACCAAATGCTGTATATAATTAAATGTCTACATATATTCCTCACATTTGTATATAACCAGATATCCAGCGAGCAGTGAATGTGTGACATTTTTGTTTAATGCAGACATTTTTGGGTACACAGAGAAACAAACCCCTTACATTATCATCTTTAGTAAAAGGTTTGATAGGTGAGGTGTGTAAAACTTCTGGCTAAAATAAGGTTTGGGGATTATTAATGGATTTAATTTCTGCAAGCCAGGCCCATGACACATTACCATGGCTAACTAAGCTTTAACTGGATTTCCCATACTGTTGGGCTCAACCTAAACTTGTCAACTTGGGCAAATCCCTTAACCCCCTGTAAGCCTCAGTTTCTTCCTCTGTCAAATGAAAGAGTTAGGAGAACTGATCCCTCCAGGCCCTTCTCACTCAAAGCTTCTGTTACTCTGGTTACAGCAGCCCCTGCCATGCGCTCTTGCAGGAAGCATCCAGTAAAACAGAAGGAGGAATGCGGTTAGCTAAAAATGGTGCAGACATTTTAGTGAAGGTTGTTACCAGTTAGGAAGAATTGATTTCCAAGCACTTTTGAGCCTGTAATTCTGTGTTTTTTTTTTTTTTTTTAGAATTTGTCTCAATATTTATAAATATATTTACTTATAAATTATACACATTTATTGGCATATATATATATATGTATGTGTGTGTTTATGTATATATGTGTTAAGGTATACTGCAGTGATATACCATGCTCATTCCAACACATCCAAAAATATAAAGGTAAGAATCCTAATATTTTCTTTCTGGTATGTATCCTCCAGAACTTCTAGTTTAGCGAATAAAACTACTTTACTCTTCCATTAGTATATTTAACGGACAGCAAGCTGGTAGCACCCAGAAAGTTTTTCTATTTAATGACAAAAGAAAAAAAAATACTCAAAACAATTTTGTTTTTCAGCTTGCAAGATGCTACCAATTAATTTGTGGTCGAGAATCAGGCAAGTATGGTTTAAACAATATCCTTGAATCTGAAGTCAGAAAACCATGGTTTGAATCCCCATCTCTGGGGGCTTCTATCACTATTGTTACGTCTTAATTTTTTGTGCCTTAGTTTCTTCGTATACCAAATAGAATTACTATTACATGCCCTATGTACCTCACAGAGTTATTGAGACCAAATAGATTATATACATAATATATGAAAAGTGAAAGTGTTAGTCACTCGGTTGTGTCCAACTCTTTGTGAATCCCATGGACTGTAGCCCGCCAGATTCCTCTGTCCATGGGATTCTCCAGGCAAGAATACTGGAGTGGGTTGCCATTTCCTTCTCCAGGGGATCTTCCCAACCCAAGGACTGAACCCGGGTTTCCTGCATTGCAGACGGATTCCTTTACCATTTGAGTCACCAGGAAAGCCCCACATAATATACATATATATATATATATATATATATATATATATATTATACACACGTTCATGGGGTCACAAAGAGTCGACACGACTGAGAGACTGAACTGAACTGAATAATATACACTGCATTATACATATGTAAAGTATAAGAATTATTATTACCAAATGTGAAAATATTAATAGTACAAATTCTAAGCCAACTTAAGCTTCTACAGCTGACCCAAGTCTTACAGACATGGAACCTAACCAAAGAGGACTTGAACTGTGTCCCAAGTTGAAAACCTTCTGAGAATAATGCTGACCTTCTCATCTTTGTAACATGATTCGTTCCCGGGTAGACAATAGAGACCTCATGCAAAGAGTTGACTCATTGGAGAAGACTCTGATGTTGGGAGGGATTGGGGGCAGGAGGAGAAGGGGATGACAGAGGATGAGATGGCTGGATGGTATCACCGACTCAATGGACGTGAATTTGAGTGAACTCCGGGAGTTGGTGATGGACAGGGAGGCCTGGCGTGCTGCGATTCATGGGATCGCAAAGAGTCGGACACAACTGAGCGAGTGAACTGAACTGAACTGAGACAATAGATATTTTGGTCATAGGGGCCCCCTTGCTGTTCTGTTCACATCCTGCTCCTCCAACCCCTCAACCTTAGCTGCCCAGTGGCTGTCCACTTACAGTGAGCCCCCTAGCAGGATGGGGCTGCCCCCTCCCAGGCCCTGTCCTGCGCTCTGATGCACTTTGTGCCCCAGTATCAAACTTACCCACCCCATGGATCCTTCTCTCAGAACTTTGCCATTTCTTCACAGAGAAAGCATCCCAAGGCAGATGATATCAGTCCTGATCACTGATGAAAGGTTAACGCATCAGACTCAGAGTCAGTGGGGAGTGCTTCCCAGGTTCAGTGGTAAAGAATCAGCCTGCCAATGCAGGCAGGAGACCTGAGTTTGATCCCTGGGTGAAGAAGATCCTCTGGAGGAGGAAATGGCAACCTACCCCAGTATTCCTGCCTGGAGAATACCATGGACAGAGGAGCCTGGCGGGCTACAGTCCATGGGGTCACAGAGAGTTGGAGTCAACTGAGCAACTGAGCATGCGCAGAGTCAGTGGACTGGCAGCCCAGATGTTCTCATACAGGGCACTGATTCCAGCTTTATTCAAACCTCTGAGAGCAGTGGGGAGCTCAGTCGCCACATCTCATCTCCCTCATAAAGGCAGTTGTTCAAGGAAGTGGTCTGGGACAGCGGCCGGAGACTACACACTTCTCTCTCTACCAGTCCTATGGACAGAGGAAGAGTTCAATCTACAATGCCAAAACTTTTCAAAAGTCACTTGAAAGAGCTTAAAACCAAACAAGTACACTTTGCAATGGAAACTTCTAGCTACATGTTAAAATTCACTAAAGATAAAACCTCAGCTAGTTTTAAAAAAAAGAAGAAGTCAACTTTGTTAATTAGGAACAAAGTAAATTAGATCTTGGTCTCATGGGTACTCTAAAGAGATTTTCTACCATTAGTGTCTTGACAGGACTGATGTGGCCAGCTGTGATGAGAAGTGACGTGTTTCTAAACTGGACTGCCAGGCTTTTAACATAAAAACATCCTTTTGGACCTTGAAAGGCTACTATCTGAAAGAGGAAACAAAGCAGAGAGTACGATCAAATAGCTAAAGTGGGGCATACCACGACCACTGGGACAGCCTGACCATTTTATGCAAGGTAGGCCACTTTGGGGTTGCCAGTGGGTAAAGAATAACTGACAATGAGTTTACAGACATAACTTTCTAGACTATAATATGGCATCAGGAAGTGGGGTACTAGGGTCAAAATAACAACATGACTGTTGGAACAATGATGGAACACTGCTTCTATCTTTGCTCTGTCCCTCTTGTGAGACCTCAATCCTCTTGCTTCATTTAGATGTGTGCGTCTGTGCTCCGTCACTCAGTCATGCCTGACTCTCTGTCATCCTATGGACTATAGCCTGCCAGGCTCCTCTGTCCATGGGATTCTTCAGGCAAGAGTACTGGGGTGGGTTGCCATGCCCTCCTCCAGGGCATCTTCCCAACCCAGGGATCAAGCCTTCATCTCTTATGTCTCCTGCATCGGCAGGTGGGTTCTTTACCACCAGTGCCACCTGGGAAGCCCTTTAGATGTGTAAGTTATATAATTTTACATATTTTTCTGATTTAAAACATACATGCGTAGGATTAAACTGCAAACATTATAAAACTAAGAGTGGAAGCGACAGTTCCTAGGAGAAACTATTTGTGACTCTACCTGGCAGTTTGTCCAGGATGTTCTTGCTGTGCTAAGTCTCTCAGTCGTGTCCAACTCTTTTTGACGCTATGGACTATAGCCTGCCAGGCTCCTCTGCCTGTGGGGTGTTCTTACTTGACCTCAGTTGTCTTAGCATTCTTAATAACATACCCTTCATTCTCAGAGTCATCCTGTTTGGATGACAAATTACTTGTTGTTGGCGGTGGTGGTGTTTAGTTGCTAAGTCATTCCCAACTCTTTGCAACCTCATGAACTTTAGCCCACCGAGCTCCTCTGTCCACGGGATTTCCCAGGCAGAAATACTGGAGTGGTTTGCCATTTCCTTCTCCAGAAGTCTTCCCGACCCAGGGATCAATCCAGCAACTCTTGCATTGGCAGACAGATTCTTTACCACTGAGCCATCTGGGAAACCCAAATTACTTGTTACTTATTCATAATGACACTCTAGACTTATGTATGTTAACTCTTTCAGTCCATTTTCAAAATTCACTCACCTATGAATTTCAGTAGCTCTGAAAGCCATCTCACATGTACTCAAGACCATTGCCCTCACCACTCTTGTATGATTTGCACCAACTTCCTCTTCCCTCAATGTGCTTCTGAATCAGCAGCACCCACAGAAGTTCTATGAAGGCTTTCCTGCAACTCCTCTGCTGCCGCATTGGAACTGGGCCACTTCCGTTTCATGTCAAAACCAGTTACAGCACCGATGATGCTGTGACTTAATAGCTCTGTGCTTAGTCGCTCAGTCATGTCCGACTCTGCAACCCCATGGACAGTAGCCCGCCAGGCTCCTCTGTCCATGGGATTCTCCAGGCAAGAATACTGGAGTGGCAAACCTGGTGCTCTGGGACAACCCAGAGATAGTGTGGGGAGGAAGGTGGGTGGGGGGTTCAGGATGGGGGGACACATGTGCATCCATAGCTGATTCATGTCAATGTGTGGCAAAAACCATCACAATATTATAAAGTAAGTATACTTCAATTAAAATCAATAAAGTAAAAAAAAAAAAAAAAAGAATACTGGAGTGGGTTGCCATGCCCTCCTCCAGAGGGTCTTTCCAACCCAGGGATCAAACCCAGGTCTCTCACATTCCTTGCATGATAGCTCTAAGTAAACCAAATGTAATAAAATTGCCAAGCATGTAAAGATCCAATGCTTTCAGCAACCCAAAGTCAAGATGAACTCTCAAGTGACCAAGGGCACCCCCTTCATGGTAATTTAAAAAAAAATTATGTATTTTAATTGGAGACTAATTACTTTACAATATTGTATTGGTTTTGCATACATCAACATGAATCCGCCATGGGTGTACATGTGTTCCCCATCCTGAACCCCACTCCCACCTCCCTCCCCGTACCATCCCTCTGGGTCATCCCAGTGCACCAGCCCTGAGCACACTGTATCATGCATCGAACCTGGACTGGCAATTCGTTTAAATGAAAAGAGTACTGTTCACGTTCATTCTCAGGTTTCCCTTTTGGTAGGCTTTCGAGAAGGTTCCATCAGAATCCATCCAAGGGCAATACACTCATATGTCCCACTCCAAAACTCTGGCACTAATTTTCCATCAAGCTGGGGCATGTGACTCTCAGCCTAAGATGAGCTGTTTCCCAGGAGGTGCCTTGGTCCTAATTAAAACACATTCCCCACAGTGCCCTTGCTATGCAGGCACGTTTAAATCATAGCCTGATCTTATTTACCACATGCAAGAATTTCTTAATCTGTTTATACTCATGGGCCCCTTTCTCTTTACCTTTTGCCTCCCTGTCCCATCTTCCATTCAGGCTTCCCAAGCCCCATGGGTTTTTTTTTTTTTTTTTACTGTACCATCTGTTCATTTCCCTGGTGGTCAATTGTAAAGAATCCCCCTGCAGCAGATACAGGAGATGGGAGTTCCATCCCTGGGTCAAGAAGATCTCCTGGAGGGCAAGGCAACCCATTCCAGTATTCTTGCCTGGAGAATCTCATGGACAGAGGAGCCTGGCAGGCCACGGTTCATGGAGTCACAAAAGAGTCAGACATGACTTAGCGACTCAAAAACGTTTGTTCATTTTGTTAATTCTCAGACTTCTTATAATTTTTTTCATGGTGGTAGAAGAAAGTATGGGGGAAATCTTTCATGTAAAAAATCTGTCAACTGTTAGGTTCTAGAGAACAAGACCATGTCATAACACAGACTCAGAGCCACACACATACGAATCCTTAGTAATTGAAGTTCTGGTTCAGAAAACATAACTCAAGGATTTATGATAAATTCTTCATATTATTGCTTCCCAGGTGGCGCTAGTGGTAAAGAACCTGCCTGCCAATGCAGGAGACATAAGAGAAACAGGTGTGATCCCTGGGTCAGAACGATCCCCTGGAGAAGGGCATGGCAACCCACTCCGGTATTCTTGCCTGGGAAATCCCACGGACAGAGGAGCCTGGAGGGCTACAGTCCTTGGGGTCACAAAGAGTTGAACAAGACTGAAGCGACTTGGCATGCATTTCATATTACTAACTTTTTGACAGAATATAAATATAGATGCCAAGATATTAAGATTGGGTGGGTTTGGGAAATAGAGATGTATTTTCTTTTTCATGGCATCCAACAGCTGACCAAAGAGGAAGAGAACAAATAAGAAGAGTATTTTTGTCTCTTCATGATGTGCTCATGGAAAGCCTACTTTTCATTAGGGCTGCTTTATGTTAAGAAGCAAACGATACATGGAAAGCTTCGGTTTGGGTAGGTTTCCACTTCTCACATTTTTCTGCTTTGGTGTTCCCAAAGTTTCTCTTGTCAGTTAGCCAGTAGCTGGCTGTTGCATTCTGATGATATATTCGAATCTAAGAATTCAGGGTAAGGTCAACAAAAAGGCTCTCTCAGATCCGGACAGAGCTCGAATAGCCAGCTCGCATTCCTGCACGCTGCGGCGCTGGGCTTCCTAAGACCCCAGCCTAGTCTGCCAAATGGGACAAGTTAAGATCATTTGAAGCAGCCTTAAGTCACATTGCAGCATTTTGTACGAAGAAACTGAAATTCTGTGCTAATTAGGAATATTTATATCATGGAGATGTCTTGCAGAGGAGAGTTTTTAAAAACCAAATTATACTGAGTTTTCACCAGAACACTCCTTTAGACTTCCCACCATGGGACCTCCTTTGGAGGGGGTGAGTGGCTTTTAATAACATCTTTTTAAACGTTCCGGGAATGTGAGGAGAAAGTGTTCGTTGCTCAGTCGTGCCTATCTGTTTGTGGCTCCCTGGTCTGTCCATGGAATTCTCCAGGCAAGAATACTGGAGTGGGTTGCCATTCCCCTCTCCAGGGGACCTTCCTGCTCCAGGAATAAAACCCCTTGAGTAGTGCCTCAGATGCCCCAACTTGGAAACTCAGCACTGCAGCCTAGAGTTATGCAGACATTTCAGGGCAACAAATACACTTTGAAATGTGTCCGTTCCAAATGGACATTTTTTTTATTGATAAATTGTTATGTTCTGCGTTTTAGGAGGTTTACGATTTTGCTGAATGTAAGCCATCATTTGATTAGCTTATGGGAACCTGAGAAGCTGCTATCAGAGAAATAATGTGATCTGCTGACTGCCTTTCTTTCCCTGAAATAATGTCACTTGTTACTTTGAGATAACTTACCCCATCTTTTTAGTGACTGATCCAGTCAGTGGTCAAAGTCAAAAGCCAAAGTAAAGTTGCTCAGTCGTGTCTGACTCTTTATGACCCCATGGACTGTAGCCCGTCAGGCTCCTCTGTCCATGGGATTCTCCAGGCAAGAATACTGGAGTAGGTTGCCATTTCCTTCTCCAGGGGATCTTCCCAACCCAGGGATCAAACCCGGGTCTCCTGCATTACAGGCAGACATTTTAATCGCTGAGCTACCAGGGAAGCCCCCCAGTCAGTGGTGGAACCACACAAAAGAATATAGTGTTTATACATATTATCTAATTGATCTAAAGTAGACTTGACTCAAAATTCTAGCCAGGCAATGTGCTAAGCTAGTGAGATGCTGAGTAAAATCTGGATATTGAGACTGTAGATGGGTAAGGGATAGAGACAATGATATAAACTATGACGCAAGCTCTCTGATGGTGAGTTACAAGATGCTGTTGGAGTGCACAGTTGGGACACATGGGACTTGTGGATCCAGGGCGGGAAGGAGAGGTTGGGATGAATTGAGAGCACTGAACCATTTACACTACCATGTGTAAAATAGACAGCTAGTAGGAACCTGCAGAGCACAGGGAGCTCAGCTCAGTGCTCTGTGACGACCTAGGGGTGGGATGGGGGGAGAGGGAGGGAGGTTCAAGAGGGAAGGGATATATGTATACTTACGGCTGATTCATGTTCTTATACAGCAGAAACCAACACAACATTGTGAAGCAATCATCCTCCAATTAAAAATAAATTTTAAAAAATTACCACCAAAAAAAAAAAAAGAGTGTCTGTAAGGGTCAGGGAGTCATCAGGCAGAGAACATGTATTTTAAATGATGATGTATTTTTCCAAATCTATCTGAAGTTTTGATGAGGGATGGCAGGAGAGAGGGATGTATATATATATATATATATATATATATATATTTTTAGAATCTTGAATTAGAAGGACAATAAAAAAATTTCCCAACAAAAAATTAGACTGGCTGGATATTTTCTCTTTTGGCGCTAAGTCCACAATGAAATTAAAAAGGCGAATGCATATATTTCACATTATCCTCCCACACACAATGACATCAAGCTAGTTGATAGAGCTGATGTGACACGTGACAGAGTTACCACTGAGATTTTTCGATTTGGTCTGGCAAGATGAAGTTGTCTGTTCCCGCAGGGAACAAGATGACATTTATCAGGGATACAAACAAAGGCTCACATTTAGATTAGAAAGTGAAAGCTGAGGAAAACCTGGTTTCCAGAGCAGATGGGCGCTCGGCACCCTGATGGGCTAAAATCTGGAAAACGTGGTTTTCACTCTGGGGATTGCTTCTAAAGACGGACAGTGAAGAACTGAGGTGCGTCTATGGGAGGGTGAGAAGTCAGGACTGACTGACAACAGCAAGCTGGCACAGTGCCCTTTGCTGAAGATCTGCTCTGTGACAGGCACCAAAGACAGGAAAGTGAAGACAACTCCTTCCCCGTGAAACCCATCACCGTCCACCAGGGAAGACTGACTCCTAAGCAAATGACACCTAGAAAGTTTATATGGTGGCTGCTTACAAAGTGCTGTGAGAGCACAGGGAAAGGAAGATTGATTCTGTCTGGGGGGCATGAAGGATCGACCAAGAAAAAACAGTCACATATGGGTTTGGCCTTGAAGACCCGCGTTTGGATCTCCTCAGTGGAAAAGGTGGGCAGGACAAAGAGGGAGTGAAGATGACTTGCTGGGCACAAGGACTTCAGAGGCTGCTGTTAGGTCTACCATCTGAAGAGTCAGCAGTGGGAGGGACTGCATCAGGATTTAGCCTCTCCTCGACACTGGAAGGCTTGTGCTGAAGATAATGATGCTACGGTGGCATTAATAGAGTCTATCTTGTTTTTAATTTTATGAATGTTACAAATTTTATAGTTCATCACTTTACTCTGGCTCCTAGGAAGCTCAAAAACAAAAATTTAACCCTCCTCTAGTAAGTGTGCCCACATGCTAAGTCGTTTCAGTCGTGTCTGACTCTTTGCAACCCCCTGGACTGTAGCCCGTCAGACTCCTCTGTCCATGGGATTCTCCAGGCAAGAATACTGGAGTGGGTTGCCATGCCCTCCTCCAGGGGATCTTCCCAACCTAGGGATGGAACTGGAGATTCTTATGTCTCCTGCATTGGCAGGTGGGTTCTTTACCACTAACGCCACCTGAGAACAAAACCTTATAATACACCTATTGCATATTTTAAGTTTCTACTCACCCAACACAGTTCTATTACTTGTAGCAATGTTTTATATTTTCCTATGTTTACGTTATACATTTTGATAAGCTATAGGCTTCCTTTTATTAATAGAGTTATATATAAAGAAATAGGTAAGCTATGAACCAATTCTAGAATCTAACCCTAGAATTTCCTTTTTCAGTTTATTTGGAAGTATGAAAACTATCATGAGTTTCCTTCCTTTTTTTACCATTGAATCAATTTCAAAACATTGAAAGAGGCAAAACTGAAATGCACATCAAAACCACAGTGAGATACCATTTCATACTCATTAAAATGGCTATAACAAAAAAGAAGACAATAACAAGTCTCAGCAAGGATGTGGAGAAATTGAAACCCTCATCCATTGTTGGCAGGGATATAAAATGGTAAGGCCACTTTGGAAACCAGTTGAGTAGCTCCTCAAAACATAGAGTTACTATGAGCCAGCACCACTCTTAAAAGTATACACATGAGAACTGAAAACATATGTCCACACAAAAACTTGTAGACAAATATTCATAGAAGCATTCTGCTAATATACCAAAGTGGAAACAACCCAAGTATCTATGGACTGATGAATTAATAAGCAAAATATGTTATATTCATACAGTGGAATGTTGTTCAGTCATAAGAAGGAGTGAAGTACTGGTACATGCTAAAACATGCATGAACCTAGAAATCCTTATGCTAGGTAAAAGACGCCAGACACAGAAGCCACATGGATGGTTCCATTCATATGAAATATCCAGAATAAGCAAATACATATGGACAGAAAGTATATTAATAGCTGCCAGTGGGGTGGGAGCAGGAAGGAATGAGGAGGATCTGCTAAAGGGTCAGGATTTCTTCTTGGTGTGATAAAATATCCTGCAAATAGGTAGTTGTGAGGTTGTATAACTTTGTGAAATATCAAAAGCCACTGAACTTTACACTTTTTAAAAGGGTAAATTTTATGGTGTGTGAATTACATCTCAATAGAAAAAGACTGAAAGAATTAGTTGGGGCAACTGGAAGGCGTGGGAGAGAGGTCAATTTTATTTTTCTGTAAAAGGCTTTAACTGATTACCACTTCAACCATCTCTATTTACTTCAGGTACTTTCTATTGTAACTTTCTTTAAAACTCGTCACAAAATTGTTTTCTGTCACCATGAAATGTGTACAGTTTGTTAACTGGAGGGGATGATTGTTTAATGACATTTTTTCCTTCTTAGTCATGAGCTGTCCCTTGAATTAAGACTATGTACAAGTAATAAATTAGGGACTAAACAACAACAGCATAGGTAATTAGTTAAATCTAATATTTGTTTTTTAAATTTAATATCCATCTTTACTTAGACCACAAAAACACTTTAATAATAAAAATGTTGATCAAAAATTGTTTTCCATATTCCCATGTGTTATCGTGGCTTCCCTGATGGCTCAGATGGTAAAGCGTCTACTTCCAATGCGGGAGACCTAGGTTTGATCCCTGGGTCGGGAAGATCCGCTGGAGAAGGAAATGGCAACCCACTCCAGTACTCTTGCCTGGAATATCCCATGGACGAAGAAGCTTGATAGGCTACAGTCCATGGGGTCGCAAAGAGTCGGACACGACTGAGAGACTTCTCTTTCTATGTGTTACTGTTTAGTCGCTCAGTCATGTCCGAGTCTTTTGCGACCCCACAGACTGTAACACGCCAGGCTCCTCTGTCCATGGAATTTCCCAGGCAAGAATACTGGAGTGCATTGCCATTTCCTCCTCCAGGGGAATCTTTCTGACTCAGGGATCGAACCAAGTCTCCAGCACTGGCAAACGGATTCTTTACCACTGAGCCACCAGAGAAGCTGCATACTCCTTTGCTGGATGCTAACATGGCATTCACTCTTCCAAGAGGAGGTGTTACTTTCTGGTATATTCCCAGCACAAAGGACGAAGCCACTTGGAACTTTACAAGCTTTGGTAAGTTGTATGGAATAAAATTACTTCATTCTAAAAAGATGTGACCGTCCTCTCCTCTGTAACACTGATTATTCTTCCCTATGAAGCAAGTTCTTAACATGCTCAAGACAACATGACTTTAGATATCCTAGGTTTGGTGGGTTTTTTTTAATCTTGTAAAATCAGTTGGGATATATTTTAGTCCTGTGTTACTCATATTTCCCAGTTACCTGGCTTAATTGATGTGAACAACAACATTGGTGCTTTGAAGTACTCAGGTACAAGGGAAATGATCACATTTCTTAATGAATGAACTGCTCTTTCATAAGGCTTTGTTTATGGAAATAAATAGAGTATCACCTTGATTAGTGAATTCCCTGGGAAGAAAGGGCCTTCTAAGAAGTCAGTTGTATCAAAAACCTAAACAAACAAGATCAGAATGGATGGGAAGCTGAGTTGCCTAAGAGGCCTCCATGCTCAGCTTCTGCCAGTGGCTGCCCGGCTGAAAATGAAGGGCCCAGGCTGAGGGGAAACAGGAGCCTTTTGAAATCCCTGCTCTGCCTGCCCATCAACCCTCCACCTGTTGCTCTCTCTCCCTCTCCATGTCGCTGTCAGATGCTGTATGTAAGTGCGAAGAGGAGACCCTTCTCCTTCCCTACCTCGTGATCAGTGAACTGACTGGATTCTGAAAGTCTTCTAACTATTAATAAAGGAGTCACTCTAAGTTAACCTCTGGCTCAGAGGTAAAGAATCTGCCTGCAATGCAGGAGGTATGGGTTCGATCCCTGGGTCAGGAAGATACCCTGGAGAAGGACCTACTCCAGTATCCTTGCCTGGAGAATTCCATGGACAGAGGAACCTGGCGGGCTACAGTCCATGGAGCTGGAGTCAGACATGACTGAGCGACTTTCACTCCACTATGGAATTAAAGCCCTATCCTTAAAAAAAAAAAAAAAAAAAGTATAAGAGTTTTAGACATGGCCTTGGAGAGGGACCTGTTGGGCACACCAGACTGGCACCTGGCTGTTTCTAATTTTTATCTTCAGGGACAAAGGCAAGCAGGATGAGTCACCTCCCTGCTGAGAGTTCTAAAAAGCTAGTTCTTATAGTTCTCAGGCTCTGAGTCCAGTGAATTTTCCAAAGTCTTTATAAAAGGAGGTTTGTAGATAGGAGAAAGGGCTAGGGACTTGTCTTGAGGTTGTGTTTGTTAAAGCCTTCACACAAGCTTGAGAAACCTCAGCTGTCCCCATCAAAAACTGAGGGAAAGGCGGGTAGAGCAGAGGGTCCTACTGGCACTGCCCCTTCTGTGTATGTAGTCACCAGTTCCATCCAAGGTCCCACTACCCTGACTTGGGCTGCTAGGGCGTTCCTTCTCCAAGCTAGCTCTCTTCCTGGACTGAGCACTATTGGTCTTTTATTAATACTCACTTCCTTAACTTTGCCTAATTCAAATGTTTCAATAAAAACACCTCAAGGGACTTCCCTGGTGGTTCAGTGGCTAAGACTCTGTGCTCTCAATGCAGGAAACCTGGGTTCAATCCCTGGTCAGGGAACTAGATCCTGAGTGCCAGAACTAAGACCCAATGCAGCCAAATATATATACTCAAGAACCACCTGTGTCGGAATCACTAGAATGGAGCTTTGGGAACCTCCTCCCCCAGCCAACAAAATCAGATGCCCCAAAGCCTCATATTTATTAAGCTCCTTGAGTGGTTCTACTGTACACTCAATATTAAGAATTTCTAATAATCCATTACCATCCTTGATAAATATTGCATGTTTTGAGGATCATATAGTTTTATTTCAGTTAGCATTGAATGAGTTTTCATTATAACTTGCCTTATCTGAGATCTTCAAACACACCCTATACCTCCTATATTAATTCAACTTGACTCTAATGAAGCTGTATATTAATAAAAACATCTTTATAGAACAATTGCTGCATTCAAATGAACTTTCATCAAATTATCTCTACTTGGGAAAAAATATAGAGAGGATGAATGGTGTAAATTTTAAAAGAGATAAATGATAGATGTATTTGACCATAACTTTGTACATGCTAACTCATTATTGATTTTGAGAAATTCTCTGTATCCCTATATTATCCCTGCGAATGTAGATGCTTGCAAATAATGCATATTTGGCAATAAATATGAATATTTGAAATCCTTCTTCTTAAATAACTTGCTGAAAAAGGCATATTTTTTCAGACATATTTCTATGTATATGGGAGGAAAATATGTACTTTTAGCCATAACACTGTAGATAGAAAAAAAAATCTTGCAGTTTGTTTCTAGTGTAGGCTAAAAGTCATATTTTAGAGAACATTTTTAAGGATGCATTTGTAATGCTAGAAAAATTTCTCCTCCAAAAATGTCAACATAACATTTTAAATTAGGGCAGGCATGCTCATTACCTGAATTTGTCTAAAAATGCAACCCAGGCAATTGAAATTTTTCTTTTTCAACAAAATGTTTAAATTTAACGATGAGAAAAAATTTTCTCTATGAACATGGTGGTAACTTCATAAAGAATTAAAATCTTTAGTCACAGCTAGAAATACAGATCAAATTAATCTGAAATGGGGTGAATTAGGTAAACCGTTTCTCACATCCAGTGCTTCCTTAAAGGGCAAAACTACAATCATTTTGACAGGTGTGCTTCTGATGGAAACCATTGAGTTTTATCACCTGCAATTAAAAAACAGTGGGATTATCTTATTGTTCACTTGGAAGATGATGTTTGACATTCGTCAGTCACTGTCACTTTCTGACCTATTTCTAGGACAGACATAAAACATGAATCCGGAGGGAAATGTATTGAAAAGACACATAGGGTAACAAAAAGGGTAGCAAACAAGAGGATACGTAGCAAGAAACATGAAGAAAGATGACATCGGGAATACAAGGAAATCTGGTAGCATTAGAGGATGAGAGCTGATGTGCAGCCTACTTAGCAGAAAATGGGGTGTAGGGCAGTCAGTGAGGGATTGACCACTGAGAAAAACATGCTTTGAGAGGACAAAATGAAGAACAGAAGGAATTTAGGAAGCCAGTTTCTAAAAACTGGAATTGTGAAGAATGAGAATATGATGGGAATACTTCTTCTTCTAAAAAAAAAAAAAGATCCTCTAGCTGTTTCCAACAGCTAAATGTAGATGTGGCAGGTGGAATTCAAACACTCTAATTCTTAGAGCCTTGTCCTGCATTGATCTAGTCATACGTGTCCTTGAAATCAGGGGACCAGTCCCAGCTGGTGAGAGTCAGACAGTGAGAGAAAAGACTTGATCCAATATTGCTGGGTTAAGGATGGGAGAAGGGTGTCAAGAGTCAGGCGGGCAGCCTGTCTCTATAAGTTGGAAAAGGCAAGAAAATTGATGTTTCTCTAGAGCCTACTGAAAGAAACACAGCTATGCAAAACCTTGATATTCATAGTCCAGTGAATGTCACACTCTGAATTGTAAGACAGCGGATTTGTATTTTTCAAGTGTATGGTAATTTGTTACAGCAGCAACAAGAAACCAATACTCTAGACCCTGGGGGTCACCAAGGCACTAGAATGTCCAGCTGCCCTTTCTATATAAAAAAAAATAATGAGATAATGAAATGACTAACTGCACCCATGTAAGCCCTCAACCCTGCTACACTTTAGGCATTAAAATATATTCAGTATGTTCCAGTAATATCAAAGGAATATTTTCACAATCACTATCACTATAGTCAACAGGGACAAAGGACTCCTGCAATTCAATTAGTTAGCAGTCTGGTAGAGGAGCTTATTTCTAAAAGGAAGATATGACTCTCTTCCTGGTCATGATTTAGAGCAGCGCTGAAGAACTGCTGCCATATTACCCAAGTGTGCAACCTACCAGTTAGGTCAGAATTGTTAGCATCCACAAAGAAACTGAATTTGAAACGGTGAATCCCACGGTGGGTATGGAATGCAGAAAAACGCACTTATACTATAAAGGGCAACATCACTAGTTGATTAATATACAGAACCTTATTTGTGTCACTTAACCTTAAGGTTGCCCATTAACTTAATCTTCATCTGAATAAGTCTTGTAAAACATGCTTAGCCTGAAAAGAGCATGCAGGAACAATATATTAGTTTGCATTAGGCATTTTCAATTTCCATCAGCGATAAACATAACTTACAGAGGGAAGAAGGGAAGGGGAGGGAATTACGGGAGAGAAGAGTGAGGAGGGGAAGTGAAGAGGGGAGAATAATAGTTAGAATTATGTGTGTGCTAAGTCGCTTCAGTCGTGTCCGACTCTTTGCAAACCCCATGGACTGTAGCCCACCAGCCTCCTCTGTCCACGGGATTCTCCAGGGAAGAATAAAGAAAAAGAGAGAAAAGAAATATACAGTGAGGAGAGGAAGGATAACGTCTCTAGATCTAGTGCTTAAGTGAAAGTGAAGTCACCCAGTCGTATCCGACTCTTTGCAACCCCATGGGTTTTAGCCCACGGAATTTTCCAGGCAAGAGTACTGCAGTGGGTTACCATTTCCTTCTCCAGGGGATTTTCCTGACCCAGGGATCAAACCCGGGTCTCCCTCATTGCAGGCAGAGGCTTTGCCTCTGAGCCACCTGCTTAAGATGCTGTTATATAATTTATTTCTTTAATCCTCCCAACAACCATGTGAATTAGTAAAAAGTTGTGATTACTACCATTTTAGAGAAATGGATCTGAGGCTAAGAGCTAGTTGAGATTCAAACCACGTCTTGCAAATCCAAAATTCTTTTCCAAGATGACATTCAACCTCTTTGTGTCCACGAGTCTATTATCTTGAAATTGATTTTTTTGAAAAAGAGGAAGATGAAAGGTCATATTTCCAACTCAGGATTACGGCCTTATTCACCAGATGTGTCCACTCAGCTACCACTCTGTCTACTCCCATGAGACTCAGTTCTGAGAAAGACTGGTTGGCTTTGGTTTGCATTATATCCCTTTCTTTTGCACTGCTTCCAGTGCCAAATGACCCCAACCTGTCTGTCTTGAGGACATCAAGCAGACTATCTCAAGCTGCTTCACACATCTACCCCAGCTTCATTAATGAAGGAACTGACAGTTCTGAGGCACCTGTGCTGCTCTGTGAGGGCTCCCAATCCAGAGCGTCTGCCTGTGAATTCTGTTGCTTTTGGACCCGGAACATATTGTTAACCTTCCTACGGTTCTGACCTTTAAACACTCCTGGAGCGGAATTCTTGCCCCACACCAGCCCTCTCAAACAAAACCCTTCTTTCTCCTCATGAGGACTCAACCCCATTCAGTGCGGTAGGCACTGCAGATCAGTTCATCCTAAATTGAACCACAGTCTCATAAAAACTGGGGAAAATCCTGTGTGTGTCCCAGAGAACCCAAGTGTAGTGATAAAGTCAGAGGCCTGTGACCAAGAAAACTGCAGAAAGACCCCCAGTCTCCTTGAGTCCCTTCAGTGACTGGAACGTCCTTTTACAAAAGTAGTGGAAGGGAGTAGTCAAAGCCAAGAGTCTTCGAGATGTTTCAATCTCCTCCTTAATTAGCTCAGTGTGAGAGAGAGTGGAAACCCCTAGGGTTTGTACAGAGCTTCCCTGTTTATATGGAGAAGGAAATGGCAACCCACTCCAGTATTCTTGCCTGGAGAATCCCATGGACAGAGGAGCCTGGTGGGCTACAGTCCATGGGGTCACAAAGAGTTGGCCACGACTAAGCGACTTGCACACTTCACTCACTGTTTAGGGTTTGCAGTCTATTATTTCATTAGTGTCTCCATTTGACTCATGAAATCCTGTGTGTCAGACTCACTCAAGGAACTCCAGCGTGCTTAGCCCAGTCCAGACTGGACCCCAGGGTTCTGTCCCCCAGGCCAAGGTTCTTCCTCTGTAGAAGAACCTTCAGTGATGCAGGGACCTGCATAAAGAAACTGGAAATGTGAAATATGAGGAATAATAGCATAATACTAACACTTTAAAGAGATTTTCCAATAAACTAATTTACAGATTTTTCCCCCCACTAAAATTATGATACTCTGTGTCCTTGTCTAGATTGAAGTAATAAAAGCAGCATTTATTTTATTGACTGTTATGAGCTGAATGTTTGCTTCCCCACAAAATTCATATGTTGAAATCCTGATCCCCACCGTGTAGGTATGTGGAGGGAGGGTTCCATACTTAAGGAAATTTGTCTCTGGCATCTTGATCTTGGACTTCCCAGACCTCAGAACTATGTATGAGAAATAGCTGCCTGTTGTTTAAGCCACCCACTCCATGGTATTTTGTTACAGCAGCCTAAGCAGATGAAGACATTGCCTATGACTGCGATACAATGTCATCAGGCTATTCATCAATGTTTACAATGTTTGCAAGTCAAAAGTAAAGCCCATGCTGGAGGCACAAGTAAATCCATATTTTTCTCAATCCTATTTCATAAATGTAATGTTTAATTATTTAAAAATATGTGTTCACAATTTTAAGTATTCTTCTAAAGCAGCGTTTCTCAACTTTTGCACTTGGAATCAGACAGTTGTTTGTTGTTAGGGGCTGTTGTGTACATGTGAGATGTCTGGTATCCTGCCTGGCCTCTACTCACTAAATGCCCATAGTAACTCTACCCCTCAGTTATGACAGTTGAAAAGGAGTCCAGATATTGCCAAATATCTCCTGGGGCCAAAATTGCTCCCTATTGAGAACTTTGGCTTTAGAGTCAAATGTGTAGGTACCTCCTGAAATAATTACATTATCTGCACATCTTTTTATTTCTTTACATCGAGTTTAATTCAAAGATAGCAAGAATGGTGTTTTGGTTCAGCAACAAAGGCAGTGAAAATTTATGTGTATTTACAAGAAGATTGATAGGAATGGATGAATCAGAAGGATGACAAGAAGGATGAAGTCAATATAAAAAGGCGTAGACCAATTTGAAGAGCTCCGTGCAAATAGATATCAGAATGCCATGGATTTCCCAGTCCACACCCTACTTCTTCCAACTCCCAATAATCACCATAGAATTTTAAATTTATTTACTTCTTTTTCATTCCTGTAGATACAACTTTTCATTTGGGGGGAAAACATGGGTTCTAAACCTATTTACCTCTGAGAAGAAGTATGACAATTAAGTGTTGATGTATGGCCATTGGGGTGATCCCTGCTTGAGTTTGTAATCTCATTACAGTGAACTGTACTGACAGAAAAATAAAAGAAAGAAAACCATATGCAAAAGTCTAACAATTCCTTACAATCTGATAAACTCTAACATCAATCAGAAAACAAAACAAAACAAAACATTGTATTCCAAAGGAATACTTTTGAGAGTCTTTTATAAAAATAGCTACTTGACCTGGTTTCATAAGCAGCAAGAACAGGGCTCCAAGTGGCCACTTCAGTTTCTATCTCTGTGCCCCATTTCTCCAGAAGGCAGAGACAGAATGGCCAAGATATCAGTGTGGTTTGTTCCAATATACCTTCATGTTCCACTCAGCCTCTGGTGATTGGTACTCACTGTTAAGATCAGTTACAAAGGGCTGTATTCACTGGCTTTTCATACAGTAATGAATGAGGCTAAAACTACAGTGGAATAGTTTTAATGCTGGACTGGTGACTGCCACAGCTTTTACTCTATCTTGGAAGCACAATTTGATCCATCATCCCAGTTTGCCCAGGACTTTCCTGGTTTTACCACTGAAAATCCCACATCCCGAGAAATTCCTCAGTCCTGGACAAACCCAAACAGTGGTACCCAGTCTGACTTATGAGTTTTTGACAGAATATTTATTGAAGCCAACTTTTAGAAAGTATCTTCCAAGAGCTGGAAAGATAAGGTCAAGAACAGTATCTAAATCTGCCTTTAAAGTAAAAAAAACTCTCTAACAATCAAGCAGCACTTGGCATTTGGAATATACATTTAACTAGCCTGTATGACTTCCAGGTATTTGCTGCTGTGTTTGTGAAGATGAGCATTTCCAAGGGCAAGAGAACAGTCTGTCTCTGAGTGCTTCATTTAAGCAAGGACACGCTGCCAACTTGAAAAGAAATAAAGGCCACACTTTGTCTATGGGGGGATCCTGCAGTTATTCCCCTGCAAATTTAATTCAAACAGGTATAGAGATCTGAAACATGGAGATATCCACAAATTAGAGGATACTTGGATTTTAAAAAGGAAAGGAAAGAAAAGAAATCCAGGCCACTGAGAACTATCTCGAAACAGCAATAGTGTTTCCTTTTCATGGTAATCACTCTAGTCCTGTGAACATGTTTTGAAAGCCTATATTGTGAATGAAATTTCTTGAGATCATCTTTATATGAAATATGCATATTACCAATTTTAAAAGCTAAAAATTGTCTTCAAGCAAATTGATTTAAAAAGTAGCATGCGTGTATAAAATGTGCAAATCAATGCTATTCTAGTACTTTGCTTTTAGGATTATTAACTATATAAATATGACATTCAACTAGTGTATTAATGATTCCTTTAGAAAATTCAGTGTCATTTTATTTTTATCACTCAAAATTATACCTTTTTAGAATATCACTATCTTAAAAGGATTTATTTAGAGAAACTGCTTTTGGAAAATGTTATCTTTTCAAACAATTTTAAGAATCAGCTTGACCTATAAAACTGATGATAACCTTTAGAATATTTATTATATGTTCATTGTAAGATATAGATTATACTTGATCCTATCCATTACATGAGAAAGATTTCTGGGATAAATCCTTTTATTTGATCCATTATTAGGCTCCCAAACCAACTTATAAACGAAAGTCCCCAGTGGAAGTGTTATTAAACAGGAACTTGATTCTGTAATGGAGTAGAGACACGTGTCACCACAGCTCATGATAAAACTTAAGAAAATTAGTCTGGAGTCTCTCTTTTTATCACCAGGTTACCAATAATTTGTTTTGTCACTATAGTTATGGTTTTATCCATCCATTGTCAAAGTTATGACCAAACTGAATAGAAATATTTAAGCCCCAGAAGTTTTACAGAATTCTGAGTCATGAAGCTCAAAAACTGTTTCACAAATTCTAAAGGTATCTGCCAACAGTTCAAAATATGGATATAAATCCTACTACTCACCAGAATTAACTTTATCATGTTTGGCCTTTCCCTTGTAAGACCCCATTTCAAATGTAAGGGTCTTAAAATAAGTCTTGAATTTAAGGTTGTATCACAATTCCTTTTTAGTAATGTAACTGGGGAACTCTTATATGTAGTCCACATCTTATTTTTATTTCTACAGCTTAATCCTGCAAGACTTTTATGTTTGTATTAATATATTCCATGAAGTATTTATTGACAATATTCCTAGTGTCTACCTCAAGACATATGTAATGATCACATTTTGACTATCTCTTAGGCCCCAGTTACACAGAACATTATAATCAGAAATGTATCAGAGCTATCCAGTGCCATAACACTGGTTTCAATTAATTGCATGTACATTACATAAAATCTGGCTTATAGCCAACAGATGGATGAGAAAGCAATAAAAGAGCAGCTGAAGATGAACACAAATACACACTGAAAAATATGACATCCTTTAAAAAAATAAATATGTACCAGGATTGAAACATGGTATCATGGAAAGTGATCTGAAGTCACTCAAGTCCTGAAATGGTTTGTGGTTTAGGCATTTTTTTTAATTGGCCACCAACTCCTCACTGTGGTCTCCTTTCCTAGTTCACTGCTAGACTGAGAATGACAACTACAGCGGAAGGCTTCAGTGCTCTGAGGAGACAAAAGAACCAAGACCAACTCAGGCTAACAAGTGACTGCCTCAGACAAACCGAAAAATCCAGTCCAGCTGTTTTGCATATGTTTGACACTGACTGGCTTTGAGATTAAAAATATGACTTTCTGCCCCCCACAAAATATAAGTAAAAACTGGCCTTTTTTTTTTTTTTTAAACAGAGCATTAGAAAGCTTTCATACTATGCATAGATTTACTACAAAAGCTGAACCAAGCACACACACTGTAAGGGGGAAAATTGACTCCAATTGAGAGCTGGCTTAAAAAAATAAAATAGGCAAACCAAATAATTTGAAAATAGGGTTTGTCATGGAAACAGCTTATTAATGGGACCATATTCCCAGTAGCTTTATGGTTTTTCAGGCAAGTCTTATTTTGCCATCACTGTTACAAGAAACAAAAGAATACATTGGCTTTTTTATATGCTACACAATTTAAAAGTTGTTTTCTAAAAACAAAGCCTGGTGGTGACTTAAAACTGTCTTTTAAAGTTGCTTAAAGCTAGCATTATAAAACCTGTCTGCATTAAATGTATAGTTACATCATTTTAAGAACACCTATAATAAGAATGCTTTATATTTATTATTTGGATAGACTAATAATCTTAAATTTGTTTCCAGAAATTATCTGTTGAATTATCTAGTGAGAAGATGTTTTTAACTTAGCCTAAGCATTGTTATTTTTCATGTGCCTATACAATAAAACCTTCTTCAATATCGTCTAATACTAGATTAATGTAACAAAGAAAAAGAAACATAAAATTGCACCTTGGTAATTGAAATTGAATGCTCTTATTTTCAGTTAGATTTAATTTTGTCATCTGCCTTAAAATGATGATGATGACTTATGTGACAACTGCCTTACAACCATGAAACTAACTCTATTGTATTAAAGGTCTTCATTTCAGCCCCTTGTCATTTTATCACAAAATGTTTTCATGGGAAAATTTAATATAGGTATTTTTAGTGCATAAAGGGATAAGAGACTTATTTTCCAAAGGTATTTGAGGTTTTCCATCTGGAATTCTCCTTTTCTCATAACCTTATTTCCATATTGTAAAATATATAAGTAAACTTTGTATCTTTAATTTATAAAAATTAGTGTGTATATGTGTATATTTTATATATAGACATAGATATATACTTATATACACTACATATTATACATTTATATAAATTCTAAGAGTAGACCAACCAGATAATTCCTCTAGGGCAAGTTCTTTGAACAATATAAAAATGGGTCTTCAGAAACAAACAACAAAACAGCCTTATCCACCTAACTGCTGCTTAAAATGCTTATAAACACACAGGTAACCATTTATTGATTGCCTGTTTATGGTTTTGGAATATCCAAATATAAGATAACACCTCATAAAAATTGTGACAAAGATGATGGCTGATGATTTAAAAATCAACCTCCATATTATAGAAAGTTATGTAAATTTATTCTTTACAGAAAAAAAGCTATCATAAAATTAGAGTTTTCTTTTTAATAATCTTCTGCAGGTAAGGAAATAATTTGCAAACTTCTGTTATATTGTTTGTGTCATGGAAACAGATCTTTTCTAGGGACTTCACATCATCAATCACTACAATGGAAGCCAGTTAATTTTTTGGAAGGACTGGTCTGAAGGTTTAAAGATAGACTTTTTCATTGAATTCCTGAATTTATATACTGTGGGTTTGCCTACAGACACTATACAATGTAAAGACAGTTAGTGCATAGTGTAGACAGTTTCAGCTCTATTATTTTCAGGCGCAAAAATCATAGAATTTTGTACAAAACTTTGATTTTTTTTATTTGTGAAATTAAAAATATGGTATTATATATATATATATATATATAAACTTCTATTCCTCTATAAATATAGATGATTTTGTGATAGTGAACAGAATAAATGCATACCAAATTCAACGAGCATTGTCATTTTAGGGTATGACAGACATAGATAGATTTATGTCCTAAGTACGGGCATTTTTATAAAACTCTTACAAGTTTAAAACAATACAATCAGGAAGATTGCTTTTCTCCTCTTTTTCACAGAGAACTAAAGTGAATATTTTTAAATGGCTTTGAAAGATTACATTGGGCACATTTCTGTAAATCCAAAAAGGAACACACAGGATTTAGTGCAGAAGACCCGCAGCACAGATTCTCCCTTTAGCATACATGCCCATATTTTGTTTATTTCGGTGGCTAATCCCATCAATTATTCCACCTCCTTTACTTCATGGAATCTTACCAGGTTATTATTAGTGATGTGGATTGTTCCTCCCTCAGAATGTGTTGTTGAATAATAATCATATGTTACAATGTACAAATGTACAATGTACATTTTAAACTTTCTGACATATGTCTAATTATTATTTGATTGAAAATAAAGTACCACTTCATTTTGAGGACATCCATTACACTGACATCTCCTTCAAGTTTTCATATTCAGTTTACGGTCTTGCTCTCCTGTTAAGGAAAGCAAAGATCATCAGCTCCTTAACAAAGCTTTCCAGGTGACTTAGTGTTTCCACTTTTCAGAAAGGTAAATCTAAACAGGGGTGCTCTCAATCTTAAGAGGCAGTTTGCCAGGTATCCGTATGCAATTAGAATTGTCTCTCCCAACCCACACAAAGCTCCATGCCTCTTCCCCAAATCTCAGTAACCACATCTTTCCATGACGCTGGCCAAACCCATACCAGGTTTTAGACGCTAGAGAATGAAATGAGCTCATCCACCAAAAATGAGACTTAAAAAAGTTTGGCATTGGTTACCCCACTCACCCTCTAACCAACTTAGTTGGAAGGAGGGAGTGTCTGGGCGTTGGAGGCCTGAGCCAAGGAGCCCGGGGCTGCCCCTGCCCACATCCGTGGGCCTCCTAGAAGCCGGGGAAGGTTCTGGACTGTGAAAATTTCAGCTTCGGATAGTCTAAGGGCCCGTCTTGGCAATTGGGCTCCGGACAAGAGCAGACTTGGGATCGGCCGGGGCCCACCTTCCGATGTGGAAGCTTTGTGGATTTCTGTACCTGAGAGAGTCCCGACCCTAGCAAGGAAAGGGAGGGAGGGAGCAGAAAGGAGCGGGGAAGAGACCCATGTGGCGCGGCCCAGGCGCTCCCCACCCGCTGCAGGGAGGGGCGCGCCAGCACCCGCAGAAGCTCCGAGCGCTGCGCTGTGGTTTTCTATCTGTGCTGCTCTGAAAAGGGCTAGAAGGAAAAATGGTCAAGCCGCCCGAAATAATTAAAATTAAACAAACAAACAAGGAGAGTAAAAGAAAAACGCGTGAACGGTCATTTAAATACAAATATACTTACAAAAATCTTACACAGGCTATTTACAAGTCATAAAAGCGTACAGTCCTGGTACCAGAGCAAGAAAGGTCTGTCCATCCCCACCCCGCCTCTGGCAGTTGGGCCCTCGGGTCCCTGTGCCCCCGGGGACAGAAGCTTTTGCAGGAGCCTTGTTAAAAGCAGTGAATGGCTAGGGAGAGTAGCCAGACTTGGCCAGGATTCCACAGGGCCAGGGGGGCTGGGACCAGGCCGAGGGCTGGCGACCGGCTGGTCTCAGACGGTGGTCTCCCCCTGTTTGCTGTTGGTAAGCCGAGTGTAGAACTTCCTCCAGGAGTTGAGGGTCTTGCCGGACCAGATCCAGAAGCCTGACGTGATGCCCACGATGAGGGTCATAAGGTACTTGATCATGAAGACTGTGAAGTCGGGGCTCATGGGCGGGTGCGGCGGGGCGCCGCCCGCCTGGAGGTGGGGGCAGGGGATGGCATAGCTCTTGCAGCTCTGGGCCACCCAGCTGCGCTCCCACTGGTCCCGGAAGGCCTGCTCGTAGAAGTAGCAGGCGATGACGATGGTGGCCGGCACAGTGTAGAGAACGCTGAAGACGCCGATGCGCACCATGAGCTTCTCCAGCTTCTCGGTCTTGGTGCCGTCGTGCTTCATGATGGTGCGAATGCGGAAGAGGGACACGAAGCCGGCCAGGAGGAACGACGTGCCGATGAACAGGTACACGAAGAGGGGCGCCAGCACGAAGCCGCGCAGAGCGTCCACGTTGTTGAGCCCCACGAAGCACACCCCGCTTAGCACATCACCGTCCACCTGGCCCAGCGCCAGAATGGTGATGGTCTTGATGGCCGGCACGGCCCAGGCGGCCAGGTGAAAATACTGCGAGTTCGCCTCGATAGCTTCGTGGCCCCACTTCATGCCGGCTGCCAGGAACCAGGTGAGCGACAGGATCACCCACCAGATGGAGCTGGCCATGCTGAAGAAGTACAGCATCATGAAGAGGATGGTGCAGCCCTCCTTCTTGGTCCCCTGTGCCACGGTGCGCGCCCCGTCCTCCGCGAACTTGTCGTTACACACCACCCGGTCCTCCAGCAGGAAGCCGGCAATGTAGGCCACGGCCACCGCCGTGTAGCAGCCCGACAGGAAGATGATGGGCCGCTCAGGGTAGCTGAAGCGCCGCATGTCCACCAGGTAGGTAAGCACGGTGAAGAGCGTGGAGGCGCAGCATAGCACTGACCAGATGCCGATCCAGGTGCGTGAGAAGCGCAGCTCCTCAGGCCCGAAGTACATGAGCCCGTACACCTTGGTCGGTTCGCAGGGGGCGCCGCAGTCCTTCTCCCCCAGGAAGTGGTAGTTGAGGTAGGAGGGCACCTTGAGGGCGCGCGGGCACGAGAACTTGCCTCGCTCCGAAGCTCCGGCGCCCCCCGCGAAGCCGCCGCCCCGGTGACCTCCGCCTCCGTGCTGGGGGTTGCTAGTCCAGAACTCGGGCAGCAGCGAGGGCGTCGGGGTGCCCTTGTCCGACGTGTTCTGGCCCACGCACAGCTCGCCGGCGCCGTGCACCGGGAACTTCTCGCACTTGAGCGTGTCGGGCCACTGGAAGCCGAACTTGTTCATGAGCGCCTCGCAGCCCTGGCGCGCGCGCTCGCACAGCGAGCGACAGGGCGGCAGAGCCTGCTCCAGCACGGTGCACACGGGCGCGTACATGGAGCACAGGAAAAACTTGAGCTCGGCGGAGCACTGCACCTTCACCAGCGGGTAGAACTGGTGCACCTCGAGGCCCGCATCCTCCTGGTTCGTGTGGCCCAGCAGGTTGGGCATGATGGTCTGATTGTACGCGATGTCGGTGCACAGCGGGATGGAAATGGGCTGGCAGTAACCGTGGTCCGGTATAGAGATGCCCCGCTCGCCGTTGTACTGCTGCCCGCTCTGCTGTTGCTGAGGCGGCGGGGGCTGCTGCCCCGGCCCGGGCCCCTGGCCGGCCGCCTGCGCCCGGACCCCCAGCAGCAGCGGAGCCTCCAGCAGCCAAAGCAGTAGTAGTAGCCGACGCGCCAAGCGCCGGGAGTCAGCCGCGGGGCGGCGGCGGCTGCCCGCGTCCCCGCTCCCTTCCGCCGCCGGTACAGTGCGGAGCGCCCCAGCACAAAGTTCCCAGCTCCCGCCGCCGCCGCCGCCCCCGGCGGCTCGGGACTTCTTAGGCGCCTCCTCCTCAGCCATACTTTCTCGGCTCCTTTCTTGGCGCCGCTCGGCTGAAGCTGGCTGTGGCGCGGCTGGAGGATGCTCCCCCTGCTGCCGGGGCGATCTCCTCCCCGCCGGTGCCCTCCGTCGAGCCCGAGCCGTGCTCGGCCCGCTCCCCCGGCTCCCGCTCCGCGTCCCGCAGCCGCCGCCGCCGCGGAAACTTGCGATTCATGAAGCGCGGGCTGCGGGGAGAGCCCGGGTGGCTCGGGCGCGCCGAGGGTCGCGTCCCGCCTTCCTGGCCCTCGGCTAGCTGGCTCCTCGCAAGCGGCGCCGCGCTAGTGGCGGCGGCCGGGTAGAGCGCGCAACTCTCGGCAACCCAGCAGCCTCGGCTCCCCCCTGAGCCTCCGCCTCCTCCTCCGCCGCCGCCGCCTGACCATTTGTGTCAATCCCTCAACTCGCTCGCTCTCCTCTCCCTCGCGCGCCCTCCGACCGGTTTCCAGGCGCCCCGCAGTCTGTCTTTCACCAGGAGGGAGGAGCCTTGAAACCGACGCGGAACTGGAGGCTCAGGGACCGTCGCCCAATCGCTGCACTGGCTTCCCGGCGCAAAGGGCCCCAGCCGCCTGCTTCCCAGAGCGAAAGTCGGCGGCGGGCGGGAGAAGGAGGAGGCGGGAGGGGGAGCGGTGGCCGAGGCACCGCTCCGGCACAAAGAGTGGGTTTGCTATGAAGCGGGACAGGCTTGGTTGCTTTTGCTTTTGCGGAAGAAAGGGCGCGGACAAGTAGGAGAATGGTCCCATATGCTGCTGGAGATAATGAATAGGAGTCGGCCGACCGCGCGATTTAGCTTTTCTTTTCTTTTATCCATTTTTGTGTTTAAAAATCCTGCTCTGAACGCTGGTTACAAACAGCAGACCGAGCACTTCGATCCGAATAGATTCCTTTGACTTAAGGAACGCACGGCTTCCTTCGAGTTTGTATCTGTCGAGGTTTTATTTAAAATATTACTCTCAAATCCTAGAGCTCTCAGGCTGGGCTTGGCGGGCTTTGGGCGCGCCGTTTCCCCCAAGAAGTTCGCCGGATCGCCGTCAGATGAAAAACCACCACAACCAAACACAAACTTCGATAGCATTTAAAAAGTAAAGCCAGATCTACTGTCCACTGTTACTGTCTTTTCTGTAGTCAAACTCCTTTTTTCTCCTTTTTATCAATCCAGAAACAGAAGCAAAGGGAAACTACCCATTAAATATTTCGAGAGAAAAACTTGAGAGCCCTACCAAGGAGGAGAGAGTTCTGGATGCCTGAGACTCCAGAGGGGGTTCAGGGCAAAGCTGGGCTTGGAGGCAGCCTGGACCCTGGGGAGCTTCAGGGAGGCTTCCACAGGCCGGTACGCCCACGGCTCCGGGGGAAGTGTGCAAGGGTCAGACCTGGGCCAGTTGGGTTGGGCTGCAGAATGGTGTTCCACTCAGACGGAGAACAGCGGGATGCCAGTTCAACAAAACAAAACAATTCAGCCCACTTACATCCTTGTTGTTGTTTTCCTGTAAGATATTTTCAAGTAATGGTCTAACCAGTGACTCAGTTTTATCAATAAAATGCCACCGTATCATTAATTCTACCTAGGTTTTGTGGGCCTATGATTAGACTGTCTCTTGGGATCCTTTCCTACAGTTATTTTCTGTCTTTTGTTTATCCATTCATTTGTTTAATAAATACTTACCAAGCTCCTATTGTCCTAGAAGCACTGTTAGGTAGTAGAATACACAGATAGGCCAGACCTGGCCTAGCCTTACAGGTAGCAGAGTGCAGCAGGGCACAGAGATGAAGATCAGTTCTCTAAATGCACATCCCTAAGCTGAAGTCCATGGGTCTCTAAGAGTTGGACAGGACTGAATGACTTCCCTTTCACTTTTCACTTTCATGCATTGGAGAAGGAAATGGCAACCCACTCCAGTGTTCTTGCCTGGAGAATCCCAGGGACGGTGGAGCCTGATGGGCTGCCGTCTATGGGGTCACACAGAGTCGGACACGACTGAAGTGACTTAGCAGCAGCAGCAAGCTGAAGGAGGGGCTTTCCTGGTGACTCAGATGGTAAAGAATCCGCCTGCATTGCAGGAGACCTGGGTTCCATCCCTGGATGGGGAAGATCCCCTGGAGGACGGCATGGCAACCCATTCCAGTATTCTTGCCTGGAGAATTCCATGAACAGAGGGGCCTGGGGGCAATACAGTCCATGGGTCGCAAAGAGTCAGACACGACTGAGCCACTAAACACACACAAGCTCAAGGAACACAGGAGAGTAGCCAGCCAGTGGAAAAGGTGGGGAGGGATCTGATGGTGAGGTAGATGGAAGATGCAAAAGACAGGAGCTCCAAAGTGCTTAAATTGCCAAAGGGGGAGACACGGTGGGTGTGGCTGAGATATTATGGCAAGAGAAAATTTTAGCCCATACTCTAGTCAAAGTTATGGTTTTTCCAGTAGTCATGTATGGATGTGAGAGTTGGACTATAAAGAAAGCTGAGCACTGAAGAATTGATGCTTTTGAACTGTGGTGTTGGAGAAGAGAGTCCCTTGGACAGCAAGGGGATCCGACAAGATCATCCTAATGGAAATCAGTCCTGAATATTCATTGGACTGATGCTGAGGCTGAAACTCCAATGCTTTGGTCACCCGATGCAAAGAACTGACTCATTTGAAAAGACCCTGATGCTGGGAAAGATTGAAGGTGGGAGGAGAAGGGATGACAGGATGAGATGGTTGGATGGCATCACTGACTCAATGGACATGAGTTAGAATGAGCTCCAGGAGTTGGTGATGGACAGGGAGGCCTGGCATGCTGCCGTCCATGGGGTCACAAAGAGACATGACTGAGCGGCTGAACTGAACTGAAAACATTTGGGCTAAATTATACAGACAGAAAGGAGCTGTGGAGGCTGACTTTTCCCCACATGAGTGGGGAGTGGCTTCAGGGGTGGCTGAACAATATTGTTATAATTCATATCTGTTTGATATGTTAAGTTCAACTAAAATATAGCTTTTTCTTTTCTTTTTTAAACAGCAGTGCTCCTCAAACTGTGATCTCTGAACTAGCAGCAGCCCTTGGGAACTTGTTAAAAATTCAGGTTCTCTTGCCCCACCTAGGCCTTCCTGAGTCTGACATCCAGGTGAGTCTGATGCTAGAGAATAACTGTTGTGTTCTTTTCTATACTAAACACTTTATTAAACATTTGATGTCAACTCCATTTTAAAATTGTCATAGTAGTTGATACTAAATGGTAATTTATATTTGGCCTGATCATTTGCTATCTAATCAATTTGGTCTCCAGATCTATGCAGTTGAATTGATCATCTAATTCCTGAGAATGGATCAGACCACAAACCTGCCAAGAGTTGAGATGACTGAACACAAAGCCCTCATTTATAAATCATTTGTTAATAAATCATGAAGCATGAAACTCAACTGGAAGTAAAATTCTTTATTCTCATATAATGCATAGGATGGATCTTAAAAGATAATTCCATCTGGATAACGTTCCCACTGAAAAAAAACTCAATTCATCAATATTCACAAATGCTCTTAAGAGCCCCAGAGTTTTTCTGAGGTTTGCAGTAATTCAACCAGTGGCTTCAGGATGACTGGGGAAGAGGGAACCTGGGGCAGTGTCATTGGGAAGCTTAAACATTAGTCTAGACAGTACTTCCATGTGGTAAAGAATCTGCCTTGCAACTCTGGTTTGATCCCTGGTTGGGGATTAGATCCCACATGAGGCAGAGCAGCTCAGCCTTCTTGCCATAACTCAAGTCCATTCGCCTCACAGGAAGATCCTGGATAATGCAACTAAGATCCGATATAGCCAGATAATAAATTTAAAAAATGAATATTTAAAGAAACAAAAAAACCTTTAGCCTAGATGTAAAGAGTGGCTTAGTGGTAAAGAACCAGCCTGCCAATGCAGGAGACGAAAGAGACATGGGTTCAGTCCCTGGGTCGGGAAGATCCCATGGAGTAAGAAATGGCAACTCACTCCAGTATTCTTGCCTGGGAAATACCATGGACAGAGGAGGGGCAGGCTACAATCCATGGGGTCACAAAGAGTCAGACATGACTTTGCAACTAAACAAGGAAAGGACACTGCTTAAGGTGAGTGTACTTGTGCTGCATACTGACGGGACACTGTGAATTTCATCATCACGTATGTTGGTGTCTCTAAAGATTGTGCTGTTGTATCTTTGCCTGTTAAAATGATGTGTATTTGTCTCAGATACATGTTATTATTTTTCAAATATTCATGGATGTAGTAAATTTTTAAAGTTCATATTTGTCTTAAACCATTTCTGGATTTCTAGTATTTTTAAAAGAAAATGCAACAGGTATCATAATGTGCTGTACAACAGGTATCATATGGGAATGAGAGTCTGTATGTCTGTGTGTGTGTTGGCAATAATTCATGAAAAATGATATTGAACAGGAGGTTGGGAAGCACAGGTGCTCTCTGAGGTCCTTTGAGCACTCACGGTACATAGGCGTTCATTTTCTCCCCCAGCATCCTGTTCCACAAGCCTCCCAGGGACCCTTTTTCTCTAGCTTCCCGCCCTGATGCTCTTTCTTCCGCTGATAGCATCCCATGCTTAGAAACTGTATCAAGCCATGTTTCTTCTGCCACTCCTCCTGTGTAAAGATGTCTCTGTCTTATGTTCTATTCTCTCAAGGTCATTCTTGGTGACCGGGCTTGGGAAAAATGAATTTATTCTACTGTACTACTTACCAAGAAGCATCACATGCATTAAACGTCCGCCATCACTCCAAGCGCTTCCTCTTCTCCCCAGCGGGGTGGGGCACAGGGAGTTAGGCAGAAGGCAGTTCTGTTCCCCACAGTAGGTCACACTGTACTGCTTCCAAAGTTGTTCTTTTGACATTCTTTTATTTTTTTTTTAATTGGAGGAAAATTGCTCTACGATGTTTTGTTGGTTTCTGCCGTACAGCAAAGTGAATCAGCTGTAAGTATACATATATCCCCTCTCTCTTGAGCCTCCCTCCCCTCCGCCCATCCTGTCCCTTTAGGTCATCACAGAGCGCCAGACTGGGCTCCGTGTGCTCTACAGCGACTTCTCACCAGTTATCTGTTTTAGCACATATGTTGATGCTACTTCCTCCATTCGTCCTGGCCTCTCCTTTTGAAATTCTTGAGCTTGTTTTATCTTCCACTGGACAGGGGAGTTTACTGGAGAGGAGGCTCAGAAGAGCAGTAAGAGTTAAAAAGAAAAAAAAAAGTCATTTTTTTTCCAGATCATGGAACTGGAAGGAACCAAAAATATTGTCTAGGAACTAGTTAATCTTCTTTAGTTTATAGTTAAAAATACCAGAGATGTTAAAGGAAGAGCTACAGGGTAAATGGCCTTGTTCGGCTTAAATTTCATTAGACACTTATTTTAACACTTTTTTGTTCTTTTAGGGCTTTCCAGGTGGCACTAGTGGTAAAGAACCTGTCTGCCACTGCAGGAGTCAGAAGAGACATGGGCTTGATCCCTGGTTATGGAAGATCCCCTGGAGGAGGGCATGGAACCCACTCCAGTATTCTTACCTGGAGAATCCCATGGACAGAGGAGCCTGGCGGGCTACAGTCCATAGGGTCGCGAAGAGTTAGACCCTTTGCGACTTAGCATGCATGTTCTTTTGAGTAGCTATCATTCTTCGCATTTTTTATTACACATTTTTATTGGCATATAATTCCTTTACAGCGTTGTGTTAATTTCTGCCGTACAAAGAAGTGAATCGACTGTGTGTACAGAGATCCCCTCCCTCTTGTCTCGCCCTGCCCCAGCCATCCCACCCCTCTGGGCTGTCACAGAGGGAGGAGCTGAGCTCCCTGTGCTGTCAGCTGCTTCCCGTTAGCTGTTTCGTAGGTGGCAGTGCATATATGTCCCGCTGCTCTTTCCATTTGCCCCACACTCCCCCTCTCCTCACTGTGCCCACAAGTCTGCTCTCAACATCTGCATCTGTAGACATTCTCTCTCAATGGCTTGTCTAAACAAGAAATCATTTCCCAAGACTTATCTTCCAAAGTTTTTTTTTTTTTAAACCTGGATTGTCTATTTATTTTTATACCAATATGTTATTTCATTTATCAAACCTACATGATACAGAGGAAAAACTCTTAAAAACAAACAATTCAGGGTTGTAACCAAGAACAGTTAGTGTTATGGAAGGTCTTTTGGGGAGGTGAAGGCAGTGAATAATAAAATGTTAGAGGGAAAATATGAACAGCATATCTTGACTCTAAAATATATTATTTTCTCATATACAGTGGAAGGGTTTGAGATCCAGATAAAAATTACTAAGTATGAACTACTATGAACTTGATGATAAAAATATTTCAATCAGGTATAAACTATAAACACAACCCATTTCCTCCTTGATACTGATTCTTCAAGCATCAGATTCAGTCAAATTTTCTTTTTTTTCCAAAACAAATCCTTGTGTCTGGGGCTGATTTTTCAGGACATTGCAGTAAGGGAGCTGCTCTGCTATGCAGGAACCCCCGACCCGGAAGCAGGTCATCTAGGAATGGCTTAGTGCCAGATTCCCCAGGAACATGCAGTGTGTGATGGGCGAGGGGACAGGTGCCTTTGAGGTGACTCCCAGGACACAGGGCTTTCTGAAATGCCAGGGTCCTTATGCTTATCAGGAAGTCTTGCAGAACTGGTCAAGTTTTCTTCTATCAAAGATCTTGTTTTATCAGCCCTTTCCCAAATCTTCAGAAGTTTCTCTAGACTGCTTATATCAGGTTGAATATGGATAGTTACCAGTGCCAATTACAGTCGGGTGGACATGGACACGCCAGTTGCTCCAAGTGCAATCAGGCAGACCTTGAGCTTTTAGGTGAGTCGTTTGTTGCTGGCTTGTGGGTGGCAGGATTGCGTTGTCTTCTTGAATACTGGAGATTACAACCCAGGTTAAGCTCTTATTTTTGAGCTCCTACCATATGTATTTGGCATTGCTTTTCTTAATATACACTATGTACACTTAAAGTAAGATCACGGCATCTGGTCCCATCACTTCATGGCAAATAGAAGGGGAAACAGTGGAAGCAGTGACAGATTTTATTTTCTTGCCCCCAAAATCAATACAGACAATGACTGCAGCCATGAAATTAAAAGATGCCTGTCCTTGAAAGGAAAGCTATGACAGACCTAGACAGCATTAAAAAACAGAGAGATCACTTAGCCTAACAAATGTCCATATAGTCAAAGTTACGGTTTTTCCAGTAGTAACGTATGGATGTAAAAGCCGGACTATAAAGAAGGCTGAGCGCCAAAGAATTGATGCTTTCGAACTGTGGTGCTGGAGAAGAGTCTTGAGAGTCCCTTGGACTGCAAGGAGATCCAACCGGTCCATCCTAAAGGAGATCAGCCCTGTGTGTTCATTGGAAGGACTGATGCTGAAGCTGAAACTCTAATACTTTGGCCATCTGACCTGAAGAGCCAGCTCCTTGGAGAAGACCTTGATGCTGGGAAAGATTGAGGGCAGGAGGAGAAGGGGGTGACAGAGGGTGAGATGGTTGATGGCATCACCGACTCAATGGACATGAGTTTGAGCAAACTCCTTTGGGAGATAGTGGAGGACAGGGAAGCCTGGTAGTCCATGGGGTGGCAAAGATACATGACTTAGCAATTGAACAACAAAACAACAACACTTAAACTTTACTACTTTCTGAATATGTAGTAATTATTATCTTCTGTTAATAGATGAAGAATCTAAGGCTCAAAGCAGTTAAGTAATGTTCAAGGTCCCATAGCCAAGAAGTGCCAGAGTAAGCCTTATGTGTAACCAAAGTCCATGAATTTCCATTGGTATCATTATGTAAACATGTCCTCTTCTAAAAATTATAGAAGAAAATGTGGTTTCTGGGTGCAGATCATGGTGATTCCTCAATATTCAACATAGTCTTTTATACCAGAATCTGGATGCATTAATGCTGGGACTCACTGAAGAGTTGTATCAGCATTTCCTAATTTTTTTCTGTGAAATACAACATCATCCCCCAAAGATGTTCTGTGGAAAAAAAAAAAATTCAACTAAGTTTGGGAAAAGGCCATACTCTATGTCCTTACTGGAGATCCATGTTAGCCTAATGAAAACTTTGAGAAGTCCTGAGGTTAAGAATCCTTTTAAAACTAGTCTTACCTACTATTTCCCACTTTGGGGATTACACACACACACACACACACACACACACACACGACAGCTTGACATCATGCTCTGAATAATACAGGATGAGAAACCTTGGATTAGATCTAAGGTATTTTAAAACTAAACTTTGTAAGGTTGGACTGGCACCTCTGTGTCACTTTCGTATGTTAGGAGTATAAAGTGAGAACTTGGCTTAATATGTTTCCGAACCTTATCTGAATTCCTAGTGAAGGGAAATTGATTGGTTCAGGAGTTGGTAGTAATTAAGAAAGCTGGAAAAAAAAAAGAAAGACTGGACTATGCTATTCCTGCCTTACTCTGAGGCATCACCTAAGAATCTATTAGAGTGTCTTTATAAAATTAATTTTATTTATGTATTCGTTTTTGGCGTCTGGGGTCTTGGTTGCTGTGTGGGCTTTACTCTCTCAGAGTAGCTGTGGCGAGCAGGGACTAGTGCACAGGCTTCTCGTTTCGGTGACTTCTCTTGCTGCGCCCGGAGCAGGGGCTGTAGGGCATGCAGGCTTCAGCACTTGTGGCGTGTGGCTCCGTAGTTGTAGCTCCCAGGTTCTATAGCACAGACTCAACAGTTTTGGTGCATGGGCTCAACTGCTCCATGGCATGTGGGATCTTCCTGGATCAGGGATCGAACTTGTCTCCTGTGCTGGTAGAAGGATTCTTTTCCACTGAGCCACCCGAGGAGCCCTATTATAGTGTCTTTGCAGAGATCTGCGTAAACTTTCAGCATAGATTTCTACCTCTCTCTTCTTAAATTTCCTTGAATCTAGGAATTATGACATAAACTAATTCTTAATTGCCAAAACATTTAAAAAAGCTTGCAATAATTCTAAAACTAAATGTCTTTTCTTTATTATTTTTTCTCCGCCATTCTTACTCAGATCTGTTCTTGACACTGGTGAGATGGTTCTTGGATTCATTTATACACAGAACCTCAATTTATAGACTCTCTTTGAAAAGTCTATCTTTTAAAAATATATATTGCTTTCCCTATGGCAACTTACTGAAGGAGACAGTCCATTTCACTACGTTGACTTTTATCTTACAGGGCACTTATAGCCAGTTTGTGTTAAGATCTTAAACTAACTTGTTTTTTCTGACTCAGCCAACATTTGTTAGAATTTACATTTTAAACATTGTTAAGATTCAAAGATTTAATATAAATGGGTATATTCACTAGGTCTAGGTATGAATCATGGATTCTGTAGACACAAATCTCACAAAACACATTAAAAAAAATAAAAGTATGAAAGGAAAACAAAATCACCATTATTGAATTATCATCAACAAGATCAGGTAGTTGTTACCCCAAATTTTCTTATAATTCAAAGATTAAACTATAAAAGGGGGGTTTATTAAATATATTACTTAAATCTCACTTTAAAATACAAAGTGCTGTCTCATGATTGTGCTTTGAGTTCGGTTGTTATGTCATTGGAGATGGTGTGCACTATCTGGGAAAACTTTTGTAGAACATATAGGCATTTGTCTTGGTTTTAGAATGCAGTCCTTCTGTGCAGCCCTGGGAAAGAAATATAGATGATCCCTTGTAAATTAAAACCTTATGTTTCTTTAAAGAGGCCTCTCTGATTTGCTAAGATGTGGGGAGCTGAGTTTGGAATCATTTTGGTGCAGAAAACAATTTTTAAGAGAACGAGTAAAACTTGTACTTCTGTAAGCAAGTATGTCTGCTTTCCCTTCTGGAGGACTTGACATTTTTTGTCAAGGAAGGGATTGGGAAATAATATTATACATATTTTTAAAACCATAGACTTATCAAATTCGTTTTTTTGTTTGTTTGTTTACTTGCTTCTTGCTTTAACCTGAAATCCTCTGGCTGAAGATAACACGTAAATTAATCCATGGTGTCTAAAGTATTAGTAAAATTTCTTCTTAAATTGACGTCTTTGGAATTATGATTAAGAACAAATCGAACAGGCAACCAGGCATTTTCATTTAGATCCAACATTTCTTTGGACAGAGTAAAGCAAAGCACTGGGTTGTTCGTAGTTTCTTAGACATCTAAAGTGAAAGAGATCCTAATACATGAAAAGAAGTGAGAAAGAACCATTATTTTCTCATGAAAGTTGTTGTGTCTTAGTACTTGACTTAATCTTTACAACAGCACTGATGAAGGTAGCAAGATGATGACTCTCAATTCAGAGGCAGAAACGGAGGCTTTAGATGTTGACTTGCTCACCTAGCCTGTCATCATGGGAACCAAAATTCAAATGCAGCTGCTACATGCATTTCCACAGCAGCACACCCAGGGAAACAAGATAAGATTCCACAGCTTCTGTGACCTAATTAAATAAAGTTCATTAGAAAGAAGACTCACAGGTTTAGAGAATGAACTTATGTTTGCCAGGGGTGGTAGGAAGGGGGAGGCATATTTAGGGAGTTTGCATGCTGCTATATATTTAAAGTGGATAACCAGCAAGGACCTACTGTACGGCAGCCTGGATGGGAGGGGAGTTTGGGAGAGAATGGATACATGTGTATGTAGGGCTGAGTCCCTTCTGCCGTTCTGAAACTATCACAGCATTGTTAATTGGCTATTTCTAAATACAAAATTAAAAGTTCAAAAAATAAATAAATAAAGCTCATTAGGAAATTCAAAATTCTGCCTAGAATCTAGCCCTCAGACAGTTATTCGGATGTTTGAGTGTAAAGGACATCAAACACTTCAGGTGACTGTCACATGGCCATTTCTCGTGCCCACCCATGATAAAACCCAAGAAATAACGGTGCATTTTAGATGAGGGAAGGTGTTCCATAAGGAGTCAGAAAAATAGATTCAAAATGCAGCTTTCCTGTGATCTGATCTGATCCATGGGTAGACCTTTAGGGGATATACTCACCATCCTTACATTTATTTTGCATCAGAAGAAAAGCTTGGACACTGGGGTATTCTTTGTGCTCAACAAAAGGCCCCTGCATTTCTTTTATCATGGTGAGTTTCCCTGCTTTCCCCAGCTTCGGTTTTCTCATTTATAAAATTAGGATGATAATCTGATGAATACCCATTAGATTATGTAGTTTGCTGGCTTTTGCATGCTGTAATTTGGACAACAACAAAGAAATATGCACATTTATATTTAAAAGTCAGTGTATTAATCAATAGGCTACTGCATTTGGTAAAATGCCTCAGCACATTGATTTTTAGGAATCTCTGCATTATTAATCTGATAAGTTGAAATGCAATTGGGGTCCATTTAAACCAAGGGCTTTTCTTTTCAGCTTTCAGGCCCTCTCAGTTCTCTCAAGAACAGAAGTAAGAGCAGTACCTGTCTGCACGGGCTCATGAGCTTCCCCTTGGGGCCCTGCAGTGTGTGAAGTTCGTATGGCATTCTGTTTGCTGCAGGCTCTTCAGATGAACACAGACTTTCTGCTTAGAAAGAAGAAATTAAATTTTGCCATCAGTAAAATATGATAGAGGGATTTCACTGGCAGTCCAGTGGTTAAGGCTTCACCTTCCAAGGCAGGGGGTGTGGGTTTGATCCCTGGTCAGGGAGTTAAGTTCCCACATACCTCATGGCCCAAAAACCAAAACATAAAACGGAAACAATATTGTAACAAACTCAATAAAGACTTTACAAATGGTCCACTAAAAAAACGTGATATTTGAAAATTATGCCCACAGATCAAGGTTGGATCTAATGATTTTTTAAAATTTATTTATTTTTATTTGGAGGATAATTGCTTTACAGTATTGTGTTGGTTCCTGCCATACATCCACATGAATCAGCCATAGTATACATATGTTCCCTCCCTCTTGAAATTCCCTCTCACACCTCCCTCCCCATCCCACCCCTCTCCTCTGGGCTGTCACAGAGCCCTGATTTGAGTTCCCTGAGTCATACAGAAAATCCCCCCTGGCTGTCTGTTTTACACATGGTAGTGTATATGTTTCCCTGCTACTCTCTCCGTTTGTCCCACCCTCTCCTTCTCCTGCCCCGGGTCCATAAGTCCACTCTCTGTCTGGGTCTCCATTGCTGCCATGCAAACAGGTTCATTAGCACCATCTTTCTAGATTCCATATAGATGCACTAGTATATGATATTTGTTTTTCTCTTTCTGATTTACTTAACTCCATAATAGGCTCTTGGTTTATCCACCTCATTAGCATTGACTGAAACGTGTTCCTTTTTATGGCTGAGTAGTATTCCATTGTGTATATGTACCACAGCTTCTTTATCTACTCATCTGTTGATGGACATCCAGGATCTGATGATTTTGATATGGTTAATTTCCTCTTTTGCCCCATTGTTTCCCTTCAAATCTATTATTTTCTGAATGTTTCCATATACCTATTGCTGTATAGCAAACCACCCCAGATTTAGTGGCATGAAATAATAGTCATTTTATTTTTATGATTCGTGGAGTAGAAATTTGGACAAAGACAGACAGAATGCTTTGTCTGTATGTCTTCAAGGTCTGGGAACTCAGATGGGAGGACTCTAGCAGCTAGAGGGGACTCAGGCAGTTGAGGGCTGGAACAGTTGGAGCTGAAGGATCCACTTTCAGAATGCTTGGCCCCTGGGGAGGGACGCCAGACTCCGATGGGACCGTCAGTCAGAGTGATGGCCTGTGGCCTCTCCAGCATCATGGAAGCCTTGGGGTCATCAGACTGCATGGGGCAGCTCAGGGGCCCAGCTAGCCAGGCAGAAGCTGCATGTTCTTTCATGACCAAGCTTTAGAAGCCACATGGGGTCACTGCCAATGTATCTAGAGTCAAAGCAGTCACAAGCCTGGTCAGATTCACGGGGAAGAGACCTGGACTCCACTTCCATGGGAGCAGTGTCAAAGGATTTATAATCATTTTAGAAAACTGCCATGCTCAGAAACCTGAATTTATAAAATAATTTTATTTTATATTATTGGAGAAGGAAATGGCAACCCACTCCAGTGTTCTTGCCTGGAGAATCCCAGGGATGGCAGAGCCTGGTGGGCTGCCATCTATGGGGTCGCACAGAGTCGGACACGACTGAAGTGACTTAGCAGCAGCAGCAGCAGCAGCAACGATAGCCATTTTCATACAGTCCTTCATTGGAAGGACTGCTGCTGAAGCTCCAATACTTTGGCCACCAGATGTAAGAGCCGACTCGTTGGGGAAGACCCTGATACTGGGAAAGATTGAGGGCAAGAGGAGAAGGGGGCGACAGAGGATGAGATGGTTATATAGCATCACTGACTCAATGGACATGAATCTGAGAAAACTCTGGAAGATAGCAGAGGACAAGGAGCCTGGCGTGCTACAGTCCACGGGGTCACAAAGAGTCAGTCACGACTTATCGACTGAACAAAAACAACAAAGATAGCTAGAGTAATAACATTTGCTGAGTGCTTACTACGTGCAAGTTAATTCTCACATTCATTCTTTGAGGGATGTCCTCTTGTTATCTCCCTTTCACAGAGGAGACAATGAGGCTTAGGGATGGTAAGGAACTGGCCACACCCCGCTGAACAGGAGAACGAAGGTTGAAGCAGGGTTATCTGGCTATAGACTGGAGGAGCTTCATCACTGGGCTCTATCCTTCCTGCTTAGCGCCTTAGAGCAAAGTTTTCAAGAATTGTTAAACAAAAAAATTAAAGTTATGGACCCTGCCAACTTAAAAAGTTTGCACAGCGTGAGTTGAAAATGTTAAGTTTTATTGGGGGCAAAATGTGGACTGCAAGCCTGGGAGACAGCACCTCAGATAGCTCTGAGACACTGTTTCAAAGAGCCAACCGGGAAAGGTCAGTATAAATGTGATTTTGGTGAAGAGGGAATACATGCAATCACGCACATATTTTCCCAGAAGGTTTCTACTAGTCTCATGAAACTTTGCTAGTCACAAGGAACAGTCATCACCATGAAGGATTTTAGTGCTTTTCTCGATAAGGGGAGATACAATAATTGGGCTCATAAAATTGGCTCCTGAAGATATCTGAAGACCTGTGCTGCCAGTTTTTCCCCCAGCACCGAGTGGCTCATTTCTGCTCCCCACTCTCAACTCCTTTCAAGGGGTATTAGGGTTCAGTAGCTGCAGGAACATATGATTTAATCCTTGTAGAGCTAGATGGCAAGTGCCAATTTGTAGTTGACAGCCCTCAACAAATATTAAGAAGCATTTTGCATACAACTGTTACTAAGACAGATGTGGCAGTCTCAGTCTGGTAGCAATTGAACAAAATATCTCAGCTCTCCAAAGACACCTGTATATTGGCAGAGTATTTTCTTGGCAAGATTGGACACATTTAACTGGTAGAGCTGGAACCTACCCCAAGAAGGAAGAGATGACTCACAGGACTTGAAGGCCCCTGGATTGTGACTGCTGGGAAATCAGATTTTCCTCTTGGACTCTTAGTTGGATATCATTCCAAAATCAGAGATAGTTTTCCATTCAGAATTCGGCTGATATGAAGACATATTCTGACATAAAGTTGTTTCCTCTTTCAGGGTAGTTAGAAGGTAGGTAGCCATAGCACAGAGACACAGAGCTTCCATTTTTTGAACTCAATATCCACACATCAGACAAGTGAGCTAGCAGGTTCACATCCTCCAAAAAAATGTAAAATTGCAGAGACACACGTCTGTGGTGAATTAAACCCTGCTTCTTACTAGAATCTTTCAGCCTGTAACTTAGATAGAGAGCCCTGTGTATGCGTGCTCAGCTGGGCCTGACTCTGCGACCCCATGGACTGTGGCCTGCCAGGCTCCTCTATCCATGACACCGGCCTGGAAACACCAAGGTGTAGTGAGCGGCCCCAGAGTTCTGTGGCTTTAGAGCCATATGGATACTGAATGTACACCCTCCCTGCGCTGTTTCCAGGGAACTACAGAAGACAGGAAATGGGATCTTCTCTAGCCTTTCACTTCCATCCACTCCCACTCACTCTCCTTGCTGCAAATGGCTGTCATGGCTGCTCTGTCCTCACCCTGACCACCAGAGACTTCTGGCATTATTCCTGCTTCAGGGCTGCCCTCTCTCCCGTCAGTTTATGAGGAGTCACACAGCCCTGCAGGGTCCACTGCTTCACAGAGCTACGCTCCTTCTCTCCTGCACTACCCAAGTTACAGAGATTTTCTTTTTGACTATAGCTCCTTCAGCTTCAGCCTCAGCTCTCTTGCCTGGAGAATCCCATAGATGGAGGAGCCTAGTAGGCTACAGTCCACGGGATTGCAAAGAGTCGGACACGACTGAGCGACTTCACTCTCTCTCCTTCAGCTAGTCTTGGCATCCGAAGGTAAACAGGGTCTTTGTACTTGACTCTTTCTGTCATCAGATAATACAGGATGTTTTCCCAAACCTGAGCAATTCGACCAAGAGTCTCCATTCAAAACATTTCTTGCCAATGTGGCATCCAAACCCACAACAGTCCCTTAGTCCTCCCACCCAGCCATCGTGAAGTTTCATTCTCTCCCAGGCACTTCCTGGAGAGCTGCATTGGTCTTAAGTCCTTATTTATTATTTTTGGCTGCCCTGGGTCTTCATCGTGGTGCCCGGGGCTTCTCGCTGCGGTGCTTCTCTTGTTGCAGAGCACGGGGTCTAGAGTGTGGACTCAGTAGTTGTGATGTGCAGACTTAATTGCCCCATGGCCTGTGGGATCTTCCCAGACCAGGGGTCAAACTTGTGTCCCCTACATCGACAGGTGGATTCTTAACCACTGGACCACCAGGCAAGTCCTGCAACCGTCTTATGCTTCCACTTATTCATTCAATAAATATTTATGGGCCACTTATCGTGGGTCAACCACTTCACTTGGTGTTCAAGGCACAGTGCCAAGCAAGGTAGGCATCTTCTTGTTTCCACAGAACCATCATTCCAGCACTGAAAAGGGCACAGAACAAATACACTAGTCATTATGTGTGCATAAGTGAGTTCATTCCAGTTAGTATAAATTGTTTTAAGTCTTTGAGCTGTAGAAAATTCTGCAGTTTCAGGAAAGACCAGAATCCGTGAGAAAGTCATACAGGTGTCTAACAGAATACGAGGAGGAGATATACAAGCGCAAGAGGCAAATTAGCTCTCCCTCTTTGGCACAAATTTATGGATCTTCCTTCTGATGTGCTCCACTAATATAACTAGTGATCAAAACTCCACATCTTTCAGTTCAGAAGGAAATGTCTTTGGTCCATCTTAGGTTAGTGTCTGCCTCTGGACTCATAGGTCAGAACCAGGGAAGCTGGTCTCACTGTATACACACTGGTGGGGGCCACCCCTGACCCCAGAGAAGGGGTGAGGCAGCCTCGGCAAAACTGTTTATACAACAGATGTAGGATTGGTCCTAATTGGCATCTGACCTAATTTTGGGAGCTGGGTGGGCTCAAAGAAGATTTCTCTGTGGAGGAGAGATATAATCCCGTCACCCAGAAGCGGTCTGCAACCATTGTGGCACCAGGGACCAGTTTTGTGGAAGGCAGTTTTTCCAGGGACCAGGAGGGAGGTGTGGTTTCGGGATGATTCAACATGTAGCATTGATTGTGCACTTTATTTCGAATCGAACGCCACCCATGTCTCTTTTGTCTCCTGCGTTGGCAGGTAGATTCTATACCACTAGCAGCACCTGGAGAGTCCAATTATAGCCAATAGCATATCTTGACTAATGGACTGGTGGTCTTATGTCCATCCTCACACCCCTTCCATCAGCAACCCCCGCCCCCACCCGCTGGAGGAAACCAACGGGACACCTAGTGGTCAGTAAGGGCACTGCTGAATTCTTGGGAAGGACGCCTACAGCTACAGTAAGCTCTTCCCTACTGTTCAGTAGTAGAGCTAGCTGACGCCTCTGATTTATGGCTGTTCTTGTCTTTCAGAAATATTCACCTTCTTTACAGAAATATATTGGCTTTTCTTTTGGGAAAGCAAAACAAAAAAAAAGGTTGATTAAAATTCACTTCACCTACTTTCTCTAGATTTTATAGATATGGTAGCTGATCTTTGTATCTATAAAACAGACCTATATAAATTCTAGCTGAATTTTAAATAGTTCTTCAAGCAGGTCTTGAATTTTAAAAGTCTATAAAAATTTCTTATTAACCTAAGTCCAGAAATTGAGCTATTTTATTCTTTTGGAGAAGCAGTAATACTATGAGTTACATAAGATGATCTAACTCAGATTTATTAAAACTTCAGGGAATAATACCAAATAGCTAGTGTGATTACTGAGGTGATTTGAGCTGATCAAACATGGACATCTATGCTGGATTCAAGCTGACTACAGATTCCTTGCCCTTCCCCTCATTGAGAGATGGAATCTATTTCCCCTCTCCTTGAACCTGGCTATGGTTTTTCCTGTGGTCATGTATGGATGTGAGAGTTGGACTGTGAAGAAGGCTGAGCGCCGAAGAATTGATGCTTTTGAACTGTGGTGTTGGAGAAGACTCCTGAGAGTCCCTTGGACTGCAAGGAGATCCACCCAGTCCATTCTGAAGGAGACCAGCCCTGGGATTTCTTTGGAAGGAATGATGCTAAAGCTGAAACTCCAGTATTTTGGCCACCTCATGCGAAGAGTTGACACATTGGAAAAGACTCTGATGCTGGGAGGGATTGGGGGCAGGAGGAGAAGGGGACGACAGAGGATGAGATGGCTGGATGGCATCACTGACTCGATGGATGTGAGTCTGAGTGAACTCCGGGAGTTGGTGAGGGACAGGGAGGCCTGGCGTGCTGTGATTCATGGGGTCGCAAAAGTCGGACATGACTGAGTAACTGATCTGATCTGATCTGATCTGAACCTGGGTTGACTGTGAGATTTGCTTTGACCAGTAGTGCTATAAAGAGGAAGCAATGCTATGATAATTGCTGGTCTAGACCTTCAGAAGGCAGGCAGTTCTGTTTTGTGCTCTTGGAAGCCAGCTGCCATGCTGTCAAGAGTCCAGGACTAGAGGGTGAGAGGGAACAGACAGGTCCCAGAGGCTGAGATTCCTGCAGCCATGCTCCTAGCTGAGTGCAGCTCCTAATTGATCTTGGTTATATTCCTGTGAACCAAAGAACTGCCTAGCTGAGCCCCGTCAATCCACAGACATAAAACATCATAAATTGTCATGTTTTAAGCCATTCAGCTTTGGGATAGTTTGTTACATAGCAATAGCCACTGAAGAGGTTCCATGTGGATTTCTTTTCCATTTCTTTGGGAGGCACTGGATTTTTTCCTATGACTTATAATGTCATAGAAGCCAGCAGAGAGACGGTGCCATTGAAAAGACTTAAATTTCTTGGTGGATAAAGGAAAGTATTCCAGGTAAGAGAGAAAGGCTGAGGCATGCTGTGGGATGGGAGTGAAGGGAGAGACATTTGTCACTGATTGAGAGAAATTCTCTAAGAGGTGGTGGTGCTGCTGCTGCTAAGTCACTTTAGTCGTGTCCAACTCTGTGCAACCCTGTGGACTGTCAGGCTCCTCTGTCCATGGGATTCTCCAGACAAGAATACTAGAGTGGATTGCCATTTCCTCCTCCAGGGGATCTTCCTGACCCAGGGATCAAACCCAGGTCTCCTGCATTGCAGGCAGATTCTTTACCTCTGAGTCACCAGGGAAGCCTTCAAAGAAGTGGTGACAGGGAGGGGGTTCTAGGAGAAGAAGGGGTTGATCTAGCCTTGGAAGGCAGGAGGCCACCTCTTCCCATGAAAGTGGGACTGACTCTGGGAGAAAATCCAGGAAATCCTGAGACAGGGAGAAAAGCTGAAGAAGCTCATGTCATCAGACGGTGGGATCCCACTCAGTTGGCAGTAAGATCATAGGCAGAGGAGGAGGGCAGCCAGTGGTTTCAGCAATAGCCTATTTGGAAGAATATCAATAATAAGTAAATAATAATAAATAGGCAGACTCAGTATAAAAAATCTTAAATCACAAGTGATGATTCACTGCCATTGTTCTAGCAGTTGAAAAAGAAAAGTCAGCATTGTATAGAGAAAGTAAAAGTTGGCAGATTGGGCCTCCAGGGCTGGACGCCTGGCACGTATATAACTCATACATATCTCATCTGAATGAACTGCCTTTTCCTTCTTTATTTAGTGGAGCTAATTCTCAGCACACAGTGTCCACAAGCAGGGGAGGAGGGACATGTTTGGAACAAGGGAGATGGCTCTTCTGGAGACCTAGGGATTCCTTTCATTCAGGCAGTGGGCATTTGAATGAGTCAGCAGGTATGAGTACCACATACCCATGTGGGGGAAGTGGCCACAAGGCCACTTTTAAAATTTTTATTGGAGTATACTGCTTTACAATGTTGGGTTAGTTTCTGCCGTACAGCAAGGTGAGTCAGCTGCATATATACATATACCCACTTTTTTTGGATTTCCTTCCCATTTAGGTCACCACAGAGCACTGAGTAGAGTTCCCTATGCCATACAGTTGGTTCTCATCAGTTATCTATTTTTTGCATAATATCAATGTATATATTTATCAATCCCAATCTCCTAATTCATCCCATCTGTCTCTCCCCACTTGGTATCCATAAGTTTGGTTCTTGATTTCTGTGTCTTTATTTCTGCTTTGCAAATAAGTTCATTTCTACTGTTTTTCTAGATTCTACATATAAATGATATTATACACTATTTGTTTTTCTCTTTCTGACTTACTTCATTCAGTCTGTTGGAGAAGGCAATGGCAACCCACTCCAGTACTCTTGCCTGGAAAATTCCATGGACCGAGGAGCCTAGTCGGCTACAGTCCATGGGGTTGCAAAGAGTCGGACACGACTGAGCGACTTCACTTTCACTTTTCAGTCTGTGGGACAGTCTTTAGGTCCATCCACGTTGCTGCAAAGGGCACAGTCTTTATGTGGCTGAGTAACCATCCAGAGGACTAGCGCCATATCCAGTCCTCTGTTGATGGACATTTGGACTGCTTCCACATCCTGGCTATTGGAAACAGTGCTGCAATAAACACTGGGATGCGTGTGTCTCTTTAAGTGGGCAGTATTAAGGCTTTTAAAAATGTTACTGGTTTATTTTTGGATGCACTGGGTCTTTGCAAGCCTGGGCTTTCTCTGGCTGTGGGGAGCAGGGTCTGCTCTCTCGTTGCAATGTGCGGGCTTCTCATTGTGGTGGCTCCTCCTGTAGAGCACAGGCTCTAGACTTGCTGGGCTTCAGCAACTGCGGCATGTGGGCTCAACAGCTGCAGCTCATGGTCTCTAGAGCACGGGCGCAGTAGTCGTGCTGCACAGGCTTAGTTGCCCCGAGGCAGGTGGAATTTTCCTGGACCAGGGATCGAACCTGGATTCTTACCCATTGGACCACGAAGGAAGTCCCCATGTATGTTTTTGAATTACAGTTTTTTTCTGGGTATATGCCCAGGAGTGGGATTGCTGGGCCATGTGGTGAAGCTCTTCTCCTTTTAATGACCCTGGAAAGTCTGTTTCACGTTCTTTCAAAAAGGAGAAGAGAGCTGAACCTGGAAATCATTAAGTATTCTCAACTGTCCTGTCTGCACCCTTGAGGAGGAATCACTCTGAATTTTATTTAAGTGTCTGATCTTAGAAGTGATTAAGTTTAATATGTGATGAGGTAATTTATAGGCTTTATTAACACATGATACTGGATGTATTCTGCTCCGGTGGCTCATTAGCTGGGTGACTTTGGACAAGTTTATTTAATGACACTGAGCCTCAGTTTTCTCATCTGTAAAATGGTGGTTATGAAAGTAGCTTCCCCATTATCTCACTGGCTGTTGTGTAAGGATCAAATGAGCTCGTGAATACATAGAACATTTTGAAAGCACTCTCCAAGCATAATGTATATTGCATAAGTCACTTGTGAAAAATATCTCTGCTTACTGTTAAAACTCATCCCAGTCCTGGGACAGAACTAGGGGGAGAATTTTACTCTTCCTTTCCCAAAGCACAAATGAAGAAAGGAATTTTTAGTATTTGAGGGCAATGCCTTGTGGATTCTGTATGGAATGGATTGTGACTTACTGAGCTTCTGAAACCCTGTTTTCTAGGCTCTCGGCTGATGTACCAGCAAGTTATACACCTGGACTTCAAGCACAGTGAGGATGGGGCAGGATGACTTGCCACATAGGGAGATTCTGTCTGGAATAGGCTGGAGTGGATAACCACCGACATAGCCGGTGGGGGTCAGGATGGGGGGGACAAAAACCTTTGACCGGCATGAGAAAGAGAGAAACAATATATATTTCAAATAACTATTACAAGCTTGATAGTTACAGAATGCTCTGGTTTAAAGATGGGAACTCAGGGACCAAACTGTGTGTATTTAAAAATAAAAAAATTTACTCTGTATCAGGGTACAGCTGATTAACAATGTTGTGATGGTTTCAGGTAAACAGCTGAAGGGACTCAACCATGTATATACATGTATCAGTTCTCCCCCAAACCCCCCTCCCATCCAGGCTGCTGCAAGGATCTATATGTTAGATCCTTGTTGGTCATCCATTTTAAATATAGCAGTGTGTCTCTCAGCTCTGTTGCTTACCAGCTCTGGGACCTTAGACAAGTTGTCTAACTTTCTGATTTTCTCCCATGTTCAATGAAGAACATGCCAGCATCTCCTTTGCAGAGTCACTGTGAGGAGTAGAGGAGTTGATAATTATAATACACTTGAAACAGTATCAGGTAAAATCAAGTGCTACATAATGACTTATTAAATAAGTTATCTGGCAAGATAGTATTCAGTATGTTGAACTCCACTTAGACTCTGTTTGTTTGCTAATTTGATACACTGAATACAGAGTTTAAAGAGCCCATGCCTTTACAGACATAAATGTAAATATTTTCAGAGACATCCCTTGCATTTAGTGTGAAACTCTTACGTGAACACAGTTACAGAGACTTTCTCAAGACAACATCAAACCAAGTTTGAGAAGTGTGATCACACATGCGCTCTCAGATTGGGGGATGTATTTCACCTCTTCGCGCCTCAGCTGCTCTCTCTAGTCATGCTATAAAAAAGGCTTGCTTCACAAGGGTGTCATGAAGATGAAAATGAGATAATGTTTGTAGAACTCTTAGTGCTTGCCTGGAGAGGCGCCACCTAAACACAGATTGTAATTATTAACATCATCTGGTATTCTAGTGGTGACTGGTTTGAATGCCATTATCTTATTAAATGACTAAAGCCAATCGTAGAAATTACAGTGTTGGGTGGTTGGAGGGTTAGGAACATGGCCCCCTAAGTGATCCCTGAGAGCTCCCAAGTCCACAGGAATCTGGAACGGGAAGATTTGGGTTGTGAATTTTCCTATCAACATTCATTAGCTGCATGGGCTCACAAAGCTTTTTAGAACCGTTTAAAGTTTTGTGAAACCAGTGATGTTCATCTTCTCCCGCCTGTTCCAGGTTTACATGGGATAGACCGTAGGTGACAAATACTCAATGAGTAAGTTAATGAACTGGTAGAGACAAAAATTTTTTCTGTAAAATATTACTATCCCTGAAAGGATAGAGTATTCCAAAATGGCAAACATGTAGTTAGTTTTAAGCAAGATGATAAACACCTTTCAGGTAATTGGGCTTCCCTGGTGGTTCAGAGGTTAAAGCGTCTGCCTGCAATGTGGGAGACCTGGGTTCGATCCCTGGGTTGGGAAGATCCCCTGGAGAAGGCAATGGCACCCCACTCCAGTACTCTTGCCTGGAGAATCCCATGGACAGAGGAGCCTGGTGGGCTACAGTCCATGGGGTCACAAAGAGTCAGACACGACTGAGCAACTTCACTCAGTCACTCAGGTAATATATGTTGTTGTTTGGTCACTAAGTCGTATCTGACTCTTGCGACCCTCATGGACTATAGCCTGCCAGGCTCCTCTGTCCATGGGATTTCCCAGGCAAGCATACTGGACTGGGTTGCCATTTCCTTCTCCAGGGGATCTTCCCAACCCAGGGATCGAACCCACATCTCCTGCATTGGCAGGTGGATTCTTTACCACTGATCTGCCAGGGAAGCCCATATGTATGTACGGCAAACACATAGAGAAGTGCATATAGACATGTACATATACATTTATATGTGTGTGTGAAAAATTAAATACTAGGACATAAAACCTGTGTATTCATGGATATTGTTGCTTAGGCAAAAATAAAGTTGGTAATTGAAGAAGATAGTTGGTAGTAAGTAAAAAAAAATATTAGATTTAAAGGAAAAGATTAATAGTAATTAATAGTAGTAGAAAGTAATTAACAGTTATAGAAAATAATAATGCAGTTTTTATAGCAAAAATCATGACCGAAGGAAGCATCACCTTGGAAGAAAGATAAGAGAGAACCTCTGTTTGTTTCAGATTTCTGAGTATGGGATTTAGATCCCAGGGCAGAATCTAGGGAGCAGTGATTTTTTACAGCTGGATTGATCACCACTGTCTGCAAAGTCCTTTTACATGCCTTTTGCTTATTTTCAGAACAGGCATAATTATTTCTGTTTCATAGACAAGGAAACAGACTAAGTGTCCTTGAAAAGTTGTGCAAGAGCAAGCTGGCAAGTGAATAAAAATCTGCACATGTTGTAATACTGTTTGGGGAAAAGAATCATATGCTAAGTGGTTTTTACAAAGTAGAAAACTATTCACTAAAACTAGTGGTCATTCTTTTAACTCCTTGGAAGCCAGCACTGCTAATGGTGATCCTGTGCACCCCAGATCGTTCATGGATCAGGTGCTGGGTGCTGAGCTGGAGCTGAGACCTCACCGGGCATCACCTGCTCTGTTACTTCAGGCACTGAAATCTGGACACAGCTAACACACTGCTAGCCCAGTTGAGCCTCCAGTTATGCTCTGGTTGAACAGTGGAGTGTTAAAGTTTTTTCCCAGGTGGCACAGTGGTAAGGAATCTGCCTACCAGTGCAGGAGACCCAGGAGACTTGGGTTTGATCCCTGGATCGGGAAGATCCTATGGAGAAGATCTTCTCCATAATGGCAACCCACTCCTAGGACATCCCATGGGCAGAGGAGCCTGGTGGGCTACAGTCCATGGGGTCGTAAAGAGTTGGACACGAGTGAGCAACCGAGTGCACACACAAAGTTTTTTTAAAAATGTGTGATTAGTATTTAAGAAGCTGGAGGTTTTACATATAAATCTGGTGTCTGACTTTGCTTGTGTGCTAAGTCGCTTCAGTTAGTGTGACCCCCATGGACTGTAGCCTGCCAGGCTCTTCTGTCCATGGGATTCTCCAGGCAAGAATACCAGGGTGGGTGGCCAGTGCCTTCTCCAGGGGATTTGCCCACCATGGGAATTGAACGCACATCTCTTGTATCTCACGCATTCGCAGGCAGGCTCTTTAGGGTTCCTGCTTAGTTGGCCTTTGGCAGGGACTGTGTGCTCTCTGGTCAACATAGCCACTTGCTGGGTTCCTGTCTCTCCCTCGCCTGCCTTAGAAAGCCCCGGTTCAGAGGGGAGTGCACACCAATCAGCAGCTCTAAACACATCCGCCCTCAACAGGGTGTGGTAAAGCCAGAACGGTGGACATCAGCCTGAAGTGTGAAAAAACCCAAGTTGGGAGAAATCAACCTTACTCTCATTAAACCAAAAGTTAAATATATATGTTTTTAATATGGACCACCTTTTTAAAGTCTTTACTGAATTACTTACAATACCGCTTCTGTTTTGTGCAAAGTAAAAAACTTTTTTTGGCCGTGAGGCAAGTGGGATGTTAGCTCCCTGACCAGGGATCAAACCCACACCCCCCCTGCCTTGGAAAGTGGAGTCTCAACCACTGGACCACCAGGGAAGTCCCACTGAAGGTTCAATATTTAAACAAATTATATATCATGCTGCCTGCAAAATATTTTTACTGCTTTGGCTGTTGAGAAAATTTTTCCGCACCATTTGTACCCCAACTTTGAGAGATAGACAAAGCAGGGCTTATTATACACATTTTATTGACCAGGACATTAAATGTCTAAAATCAAAAGAAAATTTCCAGAAACAGAGCTGAAGACAGGGACTTGGGTGCCATGATCCTGAGCAAGTGTCCTTCAGGAAAAATCCTGTGAGGAAAGGGGTAAAGCAGGAGAGGCAGGGAGCAGATGTGGTGTCAGAAAAAGCCCACCGGTGTCCGCAGCGTTGGGGAGGGGAGGGCTGTGGACCTTAACCACCCACCGAACTGTTCCTTCCCGGGCTGCTGCCTAGCTGCCTAGGTGAGCCGTGTGTAAGGCTTCCCAATCAGTCATTGGTTGTGGCCTCCTCTTCCCAGGACAACTTTCCCTGAGAGCCTTCAGCAGGCAAAAAGCAGAGCAACTGGTGGAACTGAGGCAGAAGGCAGATGCCCTCCCACCCACCCCCAACACCCCCTCGGGGTAAAGCAATTGGAGATTTGTTCTCTATTGACAAAAACTCCAAGACAAGAATAGACAATTAGGGAGGAGGCTGCTAAGTCATTTCAGTCGTGTCCAATTCTGTGCGACCCCACAGACGGCAGCCCACCAGGCTCCCCAGTCCCTGGGATTCTCCAGGCAAGAATACTGGAGTGGGATGCCATTTCCTTCTCCAATGCATGAAAGTGAAAAGTGAAAGTGAAGTCACTCAGTCGTGTCTGACCCTCAGCGACCCCATAGACTGCAGCCCTCCAGGCCCCTCCGTCCATGGGATTTTCCAGGCAAGAGTACTGGAGTGGGGTGCCATTGCCTTCTCCGAGGGAGGAGGCTAGGCCCTGCCAGAACCACATTATTTCTTATTCCTGAAGTCAGGAGATCTCTGTTAACCACACATGTGCAGAAAAGGCTTCTTAGAGGCCAGAGGGAAGCTATGTCAAGGGATGCTCGACCCAGATGCCTTTTTGGTAAAATCTGTCTTGGCTAAGAGATCCATGTGCACACGTGGGAGGATCCTGAGATATTTACCAGTTACGGAGCGCAAGCCAGGCAAATCAAATGACTGGCCAAAGCAAACCTGGAAGAAATACCCATAAGAGTAACTCAAACTGCCACAAGGGTGCAATTTAGGGACTCTCCCTCTGAGGCCACCCATGTGCTTTCTACACATTCTGTACTCTTTTCCTCTGAACGTGTACTTTATTTTGCTCCTTGTCATCTTTGTGGGGATTCTCTTCTGCAAAGCCAAAGGGCCAGGGCTCTTGTCACTGATCACTAGTCTAGTGGGTAAGATCGGGTGCTCTCGCCACCACAACCCAGCCCAGTCTCCAGCTGGGATCCCAAGCCCTGCTCCAAGCTCTTGCAGGCCGAGGCCACCCGAGATCAGAGCTTGGGGATGACAGCAAACAGACGGGGTCTGGGAGGAACCACCACGAAGCATCTTTGAAAATACTGAGCACACGGATCACAGTGAGTTCAACCAACAGCACTATCTCATCACACACACACACACACACACACACACACACTACACAGTGTGTTTCAGGAGACGGCAATTTCAGACAATACACTCATTCCTCCCAAAACTAGAAAGTTGGTCTACATTTTGAGACATTGAGAAGAAACAGTCCCACTTTTTAAAAATCTAATTGCCCAGCTGCTAAGTCACTTCACTCGTGTCTGACTCTGTGCGACCCCATAGACGGCAGCCCACCAGGCTCCCCCATCCCTGGGATTCTCCAGGCAAGAACGCTGGAGTGGGTTGCCATTTCCTTCTCCAATGAATTGCCCAGCTAATTCTGTGCAAACTATGGAAATAACTGAAAAATAAAAACCTTAGATTTTATAAATCAATAGATTAAAATATACATATAGAAATATAGAATGCAGAATACATGCATATGGATATGCATATATATGCATATGGATATGTAGTGTATGTGTGGACATAAATATAGCTATAAGATGCAGTGGTTAATGTTTGTCTGGGAAAAATATCTTGCCACAGAAAATGGAAAAGCTCTGTGTTCAAAGGGTTTAGAAAATAAATTTTCCTTTGACAGAGCCTAGGCCCTTGGGATTTGTCATAAGGAGGAAGAAAGAGTTTCCAAGAAATATCAGATGGTCCTCCTGGCACATTCTTACTTTGTTCTGAAACAATTTGAGTCAGAAGCACATTTCATCAAGTATAGAAGTTATAGGTTTTGCTAAGTGTGAACAGAAGAGAAAAAAATGAGAGGCAGGGTGACATTTTCAACCTCTAAAATGTTTAGATGAAGATTTAATAGAATTCTCCTTATTAAAGGATGCTAATTTTGTGTCCATCCTACATAGGGATGTTGTCAATATTCACAATTGTGGCAAAAAATAAATAGGTGAAAGCCCAAAGTAAAATACAGTTTATTTTATTTCATTTCTCTCCTGATTTTTTTCCATAACACCTTTAAGATGCCATCCCAAAGCTATTATCATAACTGAATTTTTTGCATAATGAAAAGTGCAGGCACCTCAGATCTCCTTTTGCATGACAAATGCTTAATTAGAAAAATAATGGGATGGAAATGAAATTGGTATTTACTATGACTGGAGCAGAGAATTGTCCTAGAGAAGAAAATTCAGTTTTAATTTACCAAAGGCAAAAAAGAAAAAAGATTTTAAAAAAGCAAGCAAGAAAGAAAAGAATCTTATATGGTGGAAATAAATCAGAGACTAAAGGGTATGCCTTGTGCCTATAACTGAGTTGGAATTCCCCTCTTTTTTTCTCTTTCTCTTATCCACTACCCACACACATTATAAAGCGCAACACGTTTTTTAAAATGTGATATTAAAGTTAAGCTGAAGAAGTCCTTTTTAATTGCTTGTGAAAAAAAGTCAAGCCCTCTAAATGTTACATTTCTATCAGATTAGATAAAGGGTATACCAAATTAGTGTATCGTCCAATTCTGTGTGGCATTAGCAACCTAATTATAACTGTGAGATAATTCTGTGTAGAAACTTATGCTAAAATATGGTAATTGCTATTTTATGGTTTTTTGAAGAGCTGGTTGTATTTTCCTGTGTCTCTTTGAGTTGTTGTTGCTAATTCGTTGCTTTTTGCTAGTGAGTCAGAGGCCACAAGGCTCTTCCTAAGGTGGAAAAGAATTACATTAATTCCCCCCTTTGCATTAATTTGCAGGGGTTTTTTTCTTTTTTTTTTTAAACAGGAATACATCTTGTCATACCAACGAGGATAGGGTCCCACACAAATCGGGTTCCTGAATCCTTTGTCCACCTCAGGTTTGTTCTTAGGAAGCTATCTAAAAATGGGCACGGGACATATATGTGTGCGCTAAGGCACTTCAGTCCTGTTTGACTCTCTCCGACCCCATGGACTCCTCTGTCAATGGGATTCTCCAGGCAAGAATACTAAAGTGGGTTACCATGCCCTTCTCCAGGGGAACTTCCTGACCACGGGATCAAAACTTCGACTCCTGTGTCTCCTACATTGGCAGATGGGTTCTTTACCACTGTGCCACTTAGGAAGCCCATTATGCCCTTTAAGCCAATTTAACTCTTTTCTTGAAAAAACAAACAAACAAAACAGAAAGACTGTAGCCCCTGATGTTTATATGAACCAACATCATTCACCAGTTAGTACATTTTTTAAAATTCATGCCATTAATTAATTAATTAATTAATTTTGGTTTCACTGGGTCTTTGCTGCTTTTGCTCAGACTTTCTCTAGTTGTAGTGAGCAGGGGCTACTCTTTGTTGCCGAGCAGCTGCTGCTAAGTTGCTTCAGTCGTGTCTGACTCTGTGTGACCCCATAGACAGCAGCCCACCAGGCTCCCCGTCCCTGGGATTCTCCAGGCAAGAACTCTGCAGTGGGTTGCCATTTCCTTCTCCAATGCATGAAAGTGAAAAGTGAAAGTGAAGTCACTCAGTCGTGTCCGACTCTTAGCGACCCCATGGACTGCAGCCTACCAGGCTCCTCTATGGGGTTTGCCAGGCAAGAGTACTGGAGTGGGGTGCCATTGCCAGGGCTTCTCGTTTCAGTGGCTTCTCTCGTTGTGGGGCACAGGCTCTAGACTCAACTCAGGCTTCAACAGTTGCCACATCTGGGCTCAGTAGTTGTGGCGCACAGGCTTAGTTGCTCCGAGAAATGTGGCGTCTTCCCAACCAGGATCAAACAGCTGTCCCCTGCGGTGCACTGGCAGGCAGATTCTTATCCACTGTACCACCAGCTAAGTCCTTGTACATTTTTTAATAAGGATGAAGCCACACCAAGACAGCACAATCGCCCAAGTCTACAGTTTACATTACATTTCCGTCTACGGGTTAGACAAAAGTATAATGATGTATAGGCTTTCCAGGTGGCACCAGTGGTAAAGAACCTGCCTGCCAATGCAGGACACATAAGAGACGTGAGTTCCATCCCTGGGTCGGGAAGATCCCCTGGAAGAAAGCATGGCAACCCACTCCAGTATTCTTGCCTGGAGAATCCCACGGATAGAGGAGCCTGGCTGGCTATAGTCCATGGTGTCGCAACAGACACGACAAAAGTAACTTAGCAGGACACACATAATGACTCATATGCACCAGGACAGTATCATTCAACATGGTTTTGCTGCCCTAAAAATCAGGAATTCTTGCCTCTTCATGCCCACCCCACGGTCTCCATAGTTTGGGCTTTTCCAGAGTGTTCCATAGTTGAAATCATACAGTAATTATCCTTTCCAGATTAGCTTACTTTACTTAGCAATATGCTAAAGTTTTCTCTATATCTTTTCATGCCTAGATAACTCCTTTCTTTCTAACACTAAATAATATTCCAATGTCTAGAAGTACTACAGTTTATTTATACAATGCACCTACTGAAGGGCATCTTCGTTGCTTCCAAGTTTTGATAACTATGAATTAAGTTGCTATAAACATTTGTGTGCAGGTTGTACTTCCTTTTACATTTTTTTACTCCTTCAGGACAAATTAAGATGACCAGATGGGAGAAGCTATTCAAATTATTAGCTGTAAACTGTGTTACCTTCAAAATGCTACACAATAGGTCCTAAACTCATTAGAATGTCTCAGCCATCTGTGTGTGTGTGTGTGTGTGTGTGTGTCCCCAGTTCAACTTGTCATCATCCCACCAGACTTGGCTCAATTTTTAATTGGCAAAAATGTGAAGAGAGAGTTCATCGCTGGCTCTATATCTAAGTAAATAGGAAATTGCACGGAGTTCTGCTTCTTTCTTTTCTAGCTGTTTGACATTTGTTTCTTAGAGTCAAATTCAAGGCAGAGGAAGTGATATTATTAATACCTATTTATTTGTCCTTGCTGTTCAATTGCTGAGTCATGTCTGACTCTTTGTAACCAACAGACTGCAGCACACGGAGCTCCCCATATCCTTCACTATCTCCAAGAGCTTGCTCAAATTCATGTCCATTGAGTTGGTGATGCCATCCAACCATCTCATTCTCTGTTGCCCCGTTCTCCTCCTACCCTCAACCTTTGCCAGCATCAGGGTCTTTTCCAATGAGTCAGCTCTTTGCAGCAGGTGGCCAAAGTATTGGAGCTTCAGCTTCAGCATCAGTCCTTCCAGTGAATATTCGGGACTGATTTCCTTTAGGATGGACTGGTTGGATCAGTTGAAGATACCAGGTCACAAGCAGGCCTGGAGCCTGAGCTGCAGGTGTGCTGTTGGATGCAGACGTCCAGCAGGTGGAGCGTCGTGGGAAAAGCTTCCCTATTGTCATCACCCACTTGAGGCCAACATCAAATCTTACGGGGACGGATGACTGTGAGGGGCTCCTAAGTGATCTCTCTGCCACCAGTTCCAGCTCCTCAAATCCACCCTCCTCACCATTGCCAGAATTGTCTTCCCTAGATGCAAACATCACTTACAACCCTTCAGCATCTGGCCCTCACCTTGAAGACCGAGGCCAAGTTCGTCGGCAAGCCTGCCAAAGTTCACCCACAACTCACGTTCTGGCAAAGCAGCCACCTTCGGGCCTGTCACTGCAGAGCAGTCAGGACCCCCTCCTTTCACTCCACTGGTGCTTAAGATACTGGATTTACCGTCACGCCTCTGGGTTTGACGGCGGGCTCCTCTAATTCTTAGCTGTGTGATCGGCTGTGAGTTCTGTCCCGTGAGCCCCAGTTTGTAAAGTGGGAGTGGTAATGGAACCTGCTTCACAGGACACCGCTGTGGGAATTGAATTAAATAACGCAGGTATCACACAAGTCAAGATCCTAGTCCAAATATGTGTTCAACGTATTTTACCTTTTTATTATTAGCTTTTTTTTATATCCATAGGACATTGTTATTTTTTAATTTTTATTCTTTGGCCACGAGGCATGATGGCTCTTAGTTCCCCAACCTGTAGTGGAAGTGCAGAGCCATAACCACTGGACCAGTAGGGAATCCCCCTTTTTTAAAAAAAATTTAAGACAGCTTAGGCTTAACTTTCTGCAGGAATGTTTCTCTGTTCTGCCTCCAGTTTCACAGGCTGCATTAGATACTCCTCTCGTGGGGCCCTCACCACCCCGGTGTCGCTGCTCCTGCTGCTGCTAAGTTGCTTCAGTCGTGTCCGACTCTGCGCGACCCCATAGACAGCAGCCCACCAGGCTCCCCCATCCCTGGGATTCTCCAGGCAAGAACACTGGAGTGGGTTGCCATTTCCTTCTCCAGTGCATGAAAGTGAAAAGTGAACGTGAAGTCACTCAGTCATGTCCGACTCTTAGCGACCCCATGGACTGCAGCCCACCAGGCTTCTCTGCCCATGGGATTTTCCAGGCCAGAGTACTGGAGTGGGGTGCCATTGCCTTCTCCTGCTCCTACTGCAGTGTACTCTAATTATTGCCCTGCATCCAGGTTATTGTTCAGACTTCAAACCTCATAAGGGCAGGGACTGTGCGTGCACATTCCCATACCCGTGGTGTCTGGCATCCTGTCTAGGCCCGAGTGTTGCTCAGTTGGTATGTGCACATCAATTGATGCAGCTCTAGGAAGACGACTGAGGCAAGAAGGAGCAAGTGTGTGCTTTGCCAGGTGGGCTGATGCCTCTGTGGGCACAGCTGGGAATCCAGGCCAGGAGATGGGGCCACAAAGGGTCAGGCACCCAGTGTGCGCCCAGGAGGTGAGATGGCAGAATCCATCAGAAGCATCTGGACAACACGGTCAGCACCCAGGTGCAGGACGGGACCCTGAGGCTTCCTAAGGCACATCCCCTTCGGCTCCCTCTCAGAGTAGCTGCTGGGGTTCATTCTGACTAGAGCTGGGACGAGGGGCAGGAAACAGGGCGATTTCTCACAACAAACAGACAGGGGAGGGAAAAAAAGATATTCTGGATAATCAACAAAGTTTCTCTACTTGCCCATTTTCTTGTTATAATTAGCAATACTGTGGAGATAAAGAAGATCTTCTTTTGGGGTAAGTTTCATGTTGGTTTCCCACAGAGAAAGTGTCATTTTGGTGATGTGGCTTGCATGATGGTTTTCTGGTTCCAGATTTCGACTCGAAAGAAAGAGTTCTGAGGGAGTCATGGACTTGCTGGTGCTCTGAGTTAGCCCTAACTGCACAGAAGAGGGCAACGGGTGGAGAAAGGGAATGTGGTCTCAGCAGAAACACGCCTCCCTTCCACTTGGTGGTGGAGGTTTAGTCACTCAGTCGTGTTCGACTCTTACAACGCCATGAACTGTAGCCCGCCAGGCTCCTTTGTCCATGGGCTTCTCCAGGCAAGAATACTGGATGGAGTGGGGTGATATTTCCCCTCTCCAGGGGATCTTCCCAACCCAGGGATTGAACCCCACAGGCCCGCATTGCAGGCAGACTCTTTTACTGCTGAACCACCAGGGCAGCCCCCTCTTCTGCTTAGGGGTCATATTTATGTGCTTCTTTTCTGGGCAATGGCACCCCACTCCAGTACTCTTGCCTGGAAAATCCCATGAACGGAGGAGCCTTGTAGGCTTCAGTCCATGGGGTCGCAAAGAGTTGGACACGATTGAGCAACTTCACTTCACTTTCTTTTCTGGGCAGGCTTGGTTTGGGCATCTTTTTCTATGTGGCCAACAGAAAAGAGTCAGACAGACAGAAAGGCAGGCAGTCCTGAGAGCTGCTTCATGGTTATTGTTACTAAGGAAACCGAGTCTTTAGTATTCATGTGTTCAGCAGACAGTTGCTCTGAATCTCTGAGGCTGAGGCTGTTTTGCAGAATAGCACAAGGGAGAAGAAGGGATGAAGAAAGCAAACAGATAAATATGGAAGCTGTTTAAGACTATGTTAGTGATTTAGCCACCATTTGTGGTTACCAATGGTTTTAAAAGTGAGATCACTGCCATCCTCAGATGATTTATAGAGTAGATCGGGAGTACATCTTCCCACTGCATTTGTGTAATCACATTCACATACTCGCCACACACTGGGAAGAAAAGCCTCACTGGAGGGGACAAAGATCCTTGAAACCTGGCTCCATTGTGAGAGAATCATCATGGTGTGAAAAGGACCTCTGAAACCTGTCTCCATCTCTTGTCCCTATTCCAAAATGCCTTTCCCTTAGTATCTGAAGATGGAGGTGGCAAGTGTACCATTCATGAGCACCAAGGCAGCGTTTCTCTAGCAGAGGATGAGAGCATTTGCCACAGCCAAGCATCAGTCTCCAAATCTCAGAGTTGTCAGTTCTGCAGAAGTCCCAGTCCCAGAGGGACACCTGTAATCCCAAAGATGGGCTCGTGGGCAGCAAAGGCCTTCAGAATGTGAAAAAGCCAAGTCAGGGATGTGAAACCCCACACAGATGATCAGATGGAGTGAAAGAGATGAACTAGAAGAACTAAGGAGAGAAAATCCACTCTCCACCCATGGAATGGCATGGCATGCTCAGTCATGTCCAACTCTTTGCGACCCCCTGGACTGTAGCCCACCAGGCTCCGCTGTCCATGGAATTTTCAAAACAAGAATACTAGAGCGGGTTGCCATTTCCTACTCCAAGGGTTAGGGTTAGGGGGATCTTCCTGACCCAGAGATTGAACCTGTCTCTTGCATCTCCTGCATTGCAGATGGGTTCTTTACCACAGAGTCACCCGAGAATCTCCATTTCTACCTCTACTTTCCACCCCTGCTGGCCTGCAGTCATCAGAATGATGATCAGCGTGTTTTGCAGTTGAGATTGTGACCAACTAGCAATTCTCCTAATGCATATCCAAGCAAGGGGATGGATTCTTATCCCTTACAGAGAAAGGGGTACCACTCTTTCCCTTACAGAGAAATGGTACAAACTGAAACATTTAAGTTCAAAACAGAGTGTCATGGCCCTTCTCATTCACCTGCACGGCCGGGGGCGGGGGGGGGACCCTGGGGATTCTAGGGGTGTCTTTTGGTTTGGGGAGACAAGAATCCACTGAGCAAGATCATTGTTAACCTCCCAGTGCAAGGTCACATCACTGCATCGTTTCTACACATCCAATCAGCATTCATTGAGCACCAAATTATTGCATCCAAAGCCCTCTGCTGGACGTGGTCCGAGATGTAAAAGGAGTATGACACAGCCTCATAACAGAAAGAACCCACAGTCTCGTTGATAGTGAACAGTGTGAGAAATGTAAATCTGAGCGGATCACAACCCTTTTTAACATTCTTAAAACTTTGTTATTTGGTGTGAGTCTCCCTGGCCCTGTCCAGCCCCCTACTTCATCTCCATGGGCCCCTCACCCCCTGCACTCCCACACCATTTTCCTCAGTTCTGGCTCCCGTCTTCTCCTCTCAACATTCAGAGCTTTGATTCCCTGGGTCAGGCGCCCTGCCGTATCTTCTCATTGCACACTCTTTTTTTCTTTCTTTGCTGCAGTAATTGCAGTTTGATTATATATTTATGCCACTGTTTGATACTGTCTGCCCTCCCCTGTGTTAGACTCCAAGTTTAAGGGAAAAAGAGACTGGGGGAGTGCTGACTTATCACAGAGTCCTCGGGGCCCGGTATAGAGCTGCTTCCTCAAATAAATGAATAGATGTGCACAATGAAATAAGTTCAGAGAGAAGAGAAACAAGATCCTGAGGCAGAGGGTCACTAAAGGGTGTGGCTGGGGGCTGGCTGTTTCCCCGCACTTTGTACATTTGCTATGTACACATAGAATGCTCATAGAATGCTCACGGGACGCATATATTGAATAAATGAATGAGTCAATTGTGAGCTGAAAAAAGTCATCTCTCATTTTCTCTTCTTTGTTTGCTTTTATGATTAGACTTTACAAAAATAGGGATGTTCAAAAACCCATTTTTGTGTGTTTGCCACAAAAAGTTAAAAAATAGTAACCCAGGATCTGGCTGAGTGACCCCTTTTGCCATTCTGGTAGTAAAACAGAAGTTTTATGAGCCAGAGTCTATTTTTAATAGAAATGGCAAAAAAATAAATAAATAAATAAAGGAGGGGTCACTCAGCCTGATCGTGCTTTATGAACAACTCCAATGTTCCAAGGAAGAAATCCCGGCTGTTTTGGCTGTGAATGCTGACTTAAGAGACTTCTGTTTTTTACGTGCTTAGACTTGGAGCAACAGCTCATTCATTCTTTAGTTGATTCCTTCGTTGATTCACTCAATGCACATTTACTGAGTATCCACTCTATGCTAGTTACTGAACTATAGTATCCACCATATGCCAGGGGGAAAGATAGTTAAAACCTCTCATGGTTTACTTGGGTAACCAGAGTTGTGTCAAGACGATTCCATGCTAGCTCATTATTGACAGGGGGATTGTTTCAGAACTAATGCCTATGGATGACAATTTTTATTTTGGCTGGCCAAAACTTTATTCTGTTATTTCACTAACACTTTGTAGGTTATTACATTCAATAGCTACACCTCACACACTTGTAAAGTCTTCTAATTTTCATGAAACGTTGTCTTCAATCCACTCTTCTGTAGAAGCAAAGGAGCATTCTCCAGCACCATGAGTTTCATTTTCACTTTCTGTATCAGAATCAATCACTAAGTCTTTTTTGTTGGTCTGTTATTCATATTGTTGAAATCGGAACTATATTCTGAAGAATTATCATCTTCTGAGACAACAGTATATACGTCACTTGGACAATCAGAGAAAATATCTGCATAAAATTCACAGAAAAAATTCTTCTTCACTCAAAATTTCTCAACACATCATTGAAAATTTAACATCTCTTTTACACAAGGTTGGAACAAAAATGATCAAAATGTGAATGATATCAACAATCATAAGTTGTATAATGAACCCTTGATCAATTTTAAGCTAGAGTCGGACACGACTGAAGTGACTTAGCAGGAGCAGCAGCAGCAACAACTTTGCACAGAATACTAGAGTGGGTAGCCTTTTCCTTCTCCAGGGAATCTTCCCAACCCAGGGATTGATCCCAGGTCTCCTGCTTTGCAGGCAGATTCTTTACCAGCTGAGCCACCAGGGAAGCCCAAGAATACTAGAGTGGGTGGCCTATCCTTTCTCCAGGGGATCTTCCTAACCCAGGAATTGAACCGGGGTCTCCTGCATTGCAGGTGGATTATTTACCAGCTGAGCTACTAGAAAGTCCGTTGGGTACAGGATGCATTGATACACCTCTGGCCAGTGATGGGCTAGCACGAGAGCTAAGAAAGAGGCAGCTTTGGCACTCAGTTCTTCTTCATCCGTAGCATAGATCAGACTCGGTACTGCACTTTTAGTGGCTATGAGCACCACAAAGGCAAATCTGCTCTTCTCTTATCTTTCGTACCTCCTCAACTGTTACTATCCCTAGCACACAGTAAACCTCAGGAAATAGTTATCTCTTAACTAAGAGTAGCTAAAATTTATCACAGGAGCCAAGCCCTAGGGTCTGCATGTTAGCATGAAGTGCCTCATTTAATCCTCAGGACACCATTAGGATTTAGTTGTATTATTATTTTCAGTTCACACATGAGAAAACTAAGACATGGAAAAGCTGAGGATCTTGATTAGGACACATGGCAAGTGAAGCTACAGCTCCAACCTTCACCTAGGTCTGTCTATAAATACCCACCATGGGTTCTTGGTTTTCTCTTAGAATTGAAATTGCTGATAGTTGGTCCTTTTGACCTACAGAAACAGCAAACATATAAGTAGATACGTAACATAAGTATTTATAATCTAAGTAGATGAAATAAAATAAAGGAAAAGTTATATATGGGCTACTGGGGAAGTCAGGCAGGGGCAGGGGTCCAGAGTGGTTTCCTGGACTGTAGCCTATCAGGCTCCTCCGTCCGTGGGATTTTCCAGGCAAGAGTGCTGGAATGGATTGCCATTTCCTTTCCCAGGGGATCTTCCCGACCCAGGAATCGAACCTGGGTCTCCTGCATTGCAGGCAGACGCTTTACCATCTGAGCCGCGCTGAAGAGGGAAGTATTTATAATCTAACTGGATGAAATAAAATAAAGGAAAAGTTATATATGGGATACTGGGGAAGTAAGGCAGGGGCAGGGGTCCAGAGTGGTTTCCTAGGGCAGCTTTGCAGGATGGCTGAGGATAAAGTGGTATTTTAAGTGGCAAGAGGGGCACGATGTGGGCACCACTCACCCCCTCACTCAGCCCATCTTTGTTAAGAGCTCACAGTGTTCCATACCCCAGGGCTCAGGCTGAGAGGACAGAGTTGTGCAGGAAGGACAGTTATAATAAAATGGGCTATATAAAAAACAGTTATTATGTTCTAGTAACCTGCCCAGAGGATACACAGCAAAGACCCAGATGTGAGGACAGAGGTTGAGACAGGCAAAGGATCAGGCTGGGGAGTGAGACATGGGGAAGAGGGTGCCACCAGAAAGGCTCTCATGCCTGGCATGCACTGGACGCAGAAGGCAGGAGAAGCCAGTGGAGGCGTGCAGCAGAAGGGGGTTCCCAGAGGTTCCGTTGGCCACATCACGGGGGAGGGTTTGAAGGGGAATGGGTGGGGGGCAGGAAGAGCACTTGAAGCTGTTTGGTTGGGAATCCTGAGACCCTAAGGCTCACGGAGGCAGTGGACACACTGACGGTCAAGTCCAGTGGCGCTCAGAGCTGAGGAAACCCTGCGAGTGATCATTTCCTCTAGGTATTCTGTGAGACCCAGGTGTGCTGGTGTAATTGGTTTCGATCTCTAGAAAGGCTCCACTATCTTTCTACATAAAGGATTCCGCTGCCAGATGGCTTTTTGTGCTAGGCTCTGTCCTGAAAATCCCTCTCTGGAAATGTTTAAATTCAGATGACATTCTCGGCTGGTAGAAGTTGCTTGTTTTAACACTTATGTTTGTGGTGGAAGAGGTTTTAATCAAAGACGATGGAACGTCGTCTCTTCTGAATCCAGAACTGTTTCTCACTCCACATGCCTCCTTGAACAGTGTCAGGAATCTCTACTCTGCCTCTTAATGTTCACAGTAGGATTTTTGAATCGACTGCCTCATGTTCCCTCTGCTCTGCTAAGACAGACATGAGCCACTTTTGCTCCTCTATTGGCACTCAAAACAGATGTCAACATGCCAATCACCAGAAAACATGACGATGCCCATTCAGAGTAATGACATAACTCTGTCACCCTTCCTGACGTGTCAAATGTAGTGAAAGCTGTTAATAATTATAGAAGATATGCAGATTTCCATTTTTAAAGTCAACCACATGAAGTGTTTTAAATAGAACATAGTAAATCCTAGCTCTCAGTCCTGTCTGATGCTTTGTGACATCACGGACTGTAGCCTGCCAGGCTCCTCTGTCCAGCTAATTCTCCAGGCAAGAGTACTGGAGTGGGTTGCTATGCCCTTCTCCAGGGGCTCTTCCCAGCTCAGGGGCTGAATCAGGTCTCCTGCATAACAGACGATTCTTCACCCTCAGAGCCACAAGGGAAGCCCAAATCCTAGTTCTAGCTCAAAAAAGTGTTAATGTTACCACGTATTTAGTGAAGCTCAATCAACCAAAGGTTGTCACAGAACACAAAAACGGGACTTTTAAAAAGTAAAAACAATTCAGCAAAAGGCCATATTCTGGTGAAGTGCAGGATCATAAACTTAAATTTAATTTTTGAGATTCTCTGATCAAAAACAGGGCTAGACTATCAGGCTTTCCCTTGTTATAATTAATGCTATTAGTCTGGCCACTCTGTATGGTCACCTACAAACCTTTTGGATAAAGGTGGCCAGATGTTACAACCACATCTGTTGTCCTAGGGGCTGAGCAGAAAGGAAGTGGTAGAGCTGCTAACTGGTACATTTTATTCCAGCACTGGCGCTCTATTGCTGTTGTAATACCCACAATCGCAGCCAACAAAATTCCCCCTAAAACAATGAAGCATCGTTACTTCCTGAAAGTAAATCTGAAAAGAGCCCTTGTGGGAAAAAGTCACCTCCCATTTACCAAAGAGAGAAGCAGCGCTGGGACTCCTCTAAGGGAGCAACAATGGAGATTTATGTTGCCATCTGTCTCTGGAAGATTTAAATGTTTATGTCTCCCATAACTGTAGGGTTTTGGCAGCAATATTGTTGATAGCCAAGAAGAAAAGATGTGATTAAAATTGAGACTAAGAGCAGGAAGCGATCTGATCCAATAAGATACTTTGCCATCATAACTTACTGCTTCTCTTTCTCACTCATTCTGCTCCCCTGCTGACACTTTTTTTTCATTCATCTGGAAAAAAATCAATGTTCTCTGAGATTTACCTTAGCTGTGTGTGTGTGCGTGCTAAGGCACTTCAGTCATGTCCGACCCTTTGCAACCTCGTGGGCTGTAGCCCACCAACTCTGTCCATGGGATTCTCCAGGCAAGAATACTGGAGTGGGTCGCCATGCCCTCCTCCAGGGGATCTTCCTGACCCAGGGATTGAAGCTGCGTCTCACACGTCTCCTGATTTGGCAGGTGACTTCTTCACCACTAGTGCCACCTGGGAAGCCCTTACCTTAGCCAAGTCTCTGTCAAAACTTTCTAGAGTCCAAACACTTGTTAACCGTGGGCAAGAGAAAGTGAGCAAGATGGCGTGGAAGGTGTCTCCTGGAACAATAGAACCTAAGTTTTCAAAACAACAGTGAAGACATCATTGGAAAACTTTGAAAGAAAACTTCCCTGCTCTGCTCCCTCTAAAGCTTTGTGGATTCCAGTCATTTCCCTTCTGATTTCAGTATGGTAATCTTTGGATTATGCAAAGATTTTGACATTTTCTGTACCATTTATTTTAATGTAAATTATTCACTGAATAAGACATGTATGTGAAATCTCTCCTTTTTTCCCTCTGGAGTAACTCACTCTCCCTAAGGATGTGAACAATAGGATTTATGTTTGAGCAAGTTGTTAAAAACAAGTCTTAAGCTTTAGGAAGGAATCACTTGTAACTCAGTTATTTCTAAAAATAAATAAATAAACTCAGGGGAGTGTAGCGGGCAGAGAGAGAATGACGTAGAGGAAAAAGAACAAGCAATTCATTTTCATGAAATGCAAGATACAGTCTAAATATAGAAACAGAGACTCCAGTAATCTCTGAGGGCTGAGCCATCACTCTCTGACAATACCCTCAGACATCAAAATACACCCTTTCATTTGTCAGCCTGCAGAGAAAAATCTCTGCACCCTGAGAAATTCTCTACACTTGGAAAATGTTGGCACACAATCTTAGAGCTATGGCCACAGAATCAAACCTGATAGGAGAGAGATTTTGTTCCTTGAATGAGGTGGAGTTGAAAACCAGATTGTCCTGGAAGATGTTATTTCTGTTGTTATTATCTAGTTGCTAAGTCATTTCCAACTCTTCTGGGCTGTAGCCTGCCAGACTCTTCTGTCCCTGGGATTTCCCAGGCGAAAATACTGGAGTGGGTTGCCATTTCCTCCTCAGGGGACCTTCCCAAGCCAGGGATTGAACCTGTGTCTCCTGCAATGGCAGGTAGATTCTTTACCACTGGGCCACCAGGGAAGCCTCGAATGGGATGGAGTTGAAAACGAGATTGTCCTTGAAGATGTTATTTTAGTCCCCTGCAAAGCATTTAAAGCTAGACACATGCTTATTTAATTCTTTGGCACAGCAGGGTTTTTTAAAAAATTAGTTTTAAAAAGCTCCTTACTCAGGCTAAGTCAAATCTATGCATTAGCAAATCTTAGAGACTAGAGATGGAGGGAACGCTGAGTGTTGGCTACTTGAGCAGGGTGCTTTATCCTTCGGGATAGTGGCTGCCCGGCTTAGGGATGCAGGAAATAATGAGGAACAGAGAACAAAACTCCTCTGTATAACATGTGGTTTCCGCTGCGGAAAGTGGGACCCCAGGCATTTATCACCTCCAGATTCAAAAGCAAAGGTTTCCCAAGTGCTTATGGGGGATAACATGCAGTTGCAAGTAATTTTTAAAGCAGAGACCTAGCTCCCAGGACTCCAAGAAGATCCCAGTCTTGGATTTTCTCCCATTCTACCAAACTCCAGATCAGTAAGCAAACACATACTAGGACAGTGCCTGTAAGAGTTGCGGCAGCTTTACACAAGTCTGCATATGACTCGAAACAACTCCTGTCAGGAGGTCTAATGCCCTTCCCTTTAAATACGGGGCTGGTCTTAGTGACTTGCTTCTGATTAAGAGTTGTGCGTGTGTGCTCAGTCGTGTCTGACTCTTCGAGACCCCACGGACTGTAGCCCACCAGGCTCCTCTGTCCAGGGGATTCTCCAGGCAAGAATACTGGAGTGGGCTGCCATTTCCTCCTCCAGGGGATCTTCCTGACCCAGGGGTTGAACCCACCTCTCTTGTGTCTCCTGCATTGGCAGGAGGACTCTTTACTACTGAGCCACCTGGGAAGCCCTAACCAAGAGTAGGTAGGAGAAATAAGTCTGTGTGGCTTTCGAGGCTAATTCATCAGGTGATAGGCCTCTATTTGGTTCTCTCTCTCTGGAGGCATATTCTCTGGCATGGAAACCATCATGCCAGAGAAACCGCAGAGAGAGAGCATGTAGAGACAGACAGAGGATGCCTTTGGAGACCCAGCAGTTCAGGTCTTCCCAGCCCATGAGCCAGATGCGTGAGTGCAGAAGCACTTGAGTTGGCTCCAGCCCCAGCAACCTCCGAGTTCTTGAGCCAGAACCACCCAAACAAGCTGATCCAGAATGCTGGATCCAAAGAAACCATGAAAGAGAACACAGCTGAATGCTGCTTTTAGGCTACCAATTTAGGGGGTGACTTGTCTCAAAACAACAGACAAATAGAAACAGTTTGGTACCTAGAAGTGAGTCGTTGCCACGACAAACCTTAAAAACATGTAGCAGTGGTTGGGGGCCTGGATAGAGGTGGAGATGGGAAGAGCTTTGAAGAGGTTGTTGGAGAAGGATTAAAGGAAAGTGAGGAAGGTGTGGTGGAAGCTGGAGGAGAGAATTTCTTGCTTATGAAATAGTGGAAAATCTAGGAATACTTTCACCAATGGTAACATGAAAAATGGGACTACCCTGGTGGTTCAGATAGTAAAGAATCTGCCAGCAATGCGGGAGACCTGGGTTCCATCCCTGGGTCGAGAAGATCCCTGGAGAAGAAAATGGCAACCCACTCCAGTTTTCTTGCCTGGAGAATCCCATGGACAGAGGAGCCTGGCAGGCTACAGTCCATGGGTTGCAAAAGAGTCTGAGCAACTGACATACAACATGAGAAATAGAAAATATATCTAAGAAACTCAAGATGTAGTAAGATTTCCAGGCAGAGTGTTCAAGACACACTTGATTCCTCCAGCTGCCCGTGGGAAATACAAGAGGAGAAAGATGAACTAAATAAAGAATTGTTAATTATAAAAGAGCCAAGATTGGGGGTTCAAAAATAAAGCTATTCCTCAGTTTAATCTTCTCTGGATGGCTAACGAGGCTAAAATTAAAATATGTCATTTATATCTAAAGATGAAGGCAATGGTGAAGAGCCCTATGTTAAGATTTCAACCAGATTGGAGGTTGAAAGAATCTATATTCTTTCAAACCATCAAAAGTTCCTTGAAAGATATGAAAGGCATGCTTTTTAGATGTTTTCATTAAACAAAAATACTTTAGAAAATCTTAAGGGCACAGTCCTGCAGTAGGCATGGAGGAAAAGCAGTGGTAAAGAATCCACCTGCCAGTGCAGGAGATGCAAGAGGCGCGGGTTCAATCCCTGCATAGGGAAGATCCCCGGGAGAAGGAAATGGCAATCTGCGCCAGTATTCTTGCCAGGAAAATTCCATGGACAGAGGAGCCTGGCAGGTACAGTCCAGGGGGTTGCAAAGAGTCAGACATGACTGAGTGATTGGGCACACATCCACACAGCCCACAGACAAGGGAGAGAAAAGCTTGTGTCAGTCCTAACAAGACCGATGAGAAACAAAATATGAAGGAGACTTGTACTAACGAGAACATTGCCAACTCAGTCTATAAGGAGCAGAGGTGCTATACAATGAGAAGAGGCTTTTGGACTCCCAGAGTGCTATGGGAAAGAAGCAGGCTGAGATAACTACACAGCTATAAAAATTTTGTAGAACAGGAGGGATAATTCAGAGGGAGGCCACAAGAGCCCAAAGAATGAAGTCAAGAGCCAAGGAGAATCATTACTTGGGAACCCTGTGTGTTAGTCGCTCAGTAATGTCCGACTCCTTTGCGATTCCATGGACTATAGCCCTCCAAGCTCTCTGTCCATGGAATTTTCCAGGCAAGAATACTGGAGGGGATTGCCATGCCCTCCTCCAGGGATCTTCCTGACCCAGGGTTCTTCCTGACCCAGGGATCTAACCCGTATCTCCTGCATTGCAGGCAGATTCTTTACCATCTAAGCCACCAGGGAAGCCCTTAGGGAACCATACTGAGCTCCAATCAAGGAACTGGCCGGGACTTCCCTGGTGGTGGAGTGGTTAAGAATCTGCTTTTCAATGCAAGAGACATGGGTTTGATCCCTGGTCAGGGAATTAAGATCCCACACTTCTTGGGGCAACGAACCCGCAGAGTGGCAACTAAGACCCAATGCAATCAAAAGTGAAAGTGAAAGTGTGTCGCACAGTTGTGTCTGACTCTTTGCAATTCCACGAGGCTCCTCTGTCCATAGAATTCTCCAGGCAAGAGGACTGGAGTGTGTTGCCATTTCCTTCTCTAGGGGATCTTCCTGACCCAGGGATCGAACCTGGGTCTCCTGCATTGCAAGCAGATTCTTTACCAACTGAGCCACTAGGGAAGCCCAATAAACACATAAATAAAGTTGAAAAAAAAAAAATAAAAGGAACTGGTAACATGTGCCTGGTTTGATTTTAGAATGCTACAGACTGATTACGTGATTGCTAGAACTCAGAAATGTCTGTAGTGGCTCTCCTATGCCTATCCCACCAAACAGCTGTATACCTATGCCAAGTATGTTGGCTATAGGGAGCAAATAACTTGTCACTTTAGTTCACAGATCTTCAGCTCAAGAACTGGACTCAGGAAGCTGTCACTGAGAGTCTGCCCTTACAGAGCCTCGTCTGCAGCGCCTGAACTTGACTTGGATGATGGAGCACTGCACCTTGTGTGAATGGATGCCATCCACAAGAGATATGTGGGAAGGGGTGAGTGTGATTTCCTTCCCAGGTAACACTAGTGGTAGAGAACCTACTTGCCAGTGCAGGAGATGTAAGCGATGCTGCTGCAATTGTTTGGTTGGGAAAATCCCCTGGAGGAGGGTGTGGCAACCCACTCCAGTATTCTTGCCTGGAGAATTCCAGGGACAGAGGAGGCTGGTGGGCTACAGTCCATAGAGTCACAAAGAGTTGGACATGACTGAAGAGACTTAGCATGCACTCACGAGTATATTTTGCAAGTGGGATCAATATATATAACCTGTGGTCAGAGGGCAGGCTGTTGTGGTTTTACAGCATACCCACAATTTTTTTGACATTTTTCACCAAACGATGGAGTCTAATTCTCCTCCCTTTTAAATATAGGCTGGACTTTGTGACTCACTTCTAACAGAAGCAATGCCAGGTCATAAAAAGCAGTACACCTTCTCCCTGGTTCTCTTCTTCTCTTGGTGCATGTGTTGGGAGCCTTGAGCCACTGTAGGGACTTGAGCCATCATGCTTGAGAGACCTTGTGGAGGAATCACATTCAGTTAGAGGTGCTCTGTCCTAGATGTTTCAGCTCTTTGAGACTTCCCAAATCTGGCACCAGATATATGAGTTGTTCATTCACTCAGTCATGTCTGATTCTTTTTGGACTGCAGCACACCAGGCTTCCCTGTCTTTCATCATCTCCCAGAGCTTGCTGAAACGCATGTCCATTGAGTCAGTGATGCCATCCAACTGTCTCATCCTCTGTTGCCCCCTTCTCCTCCTGCCCTTAGTCTTTCTCAGCTGCAGTGTCTTTTCCAACCAGGTGGCTCTTTGCATTAGGTGGCCAAAGGACTGGAATTTTAGCTTTAGCATCAGTCCTTCCAATGAATATTCAGAGTTGATTTCCTGTAGATTTGTGAGTTATGAGCCTTAAACATGACCCTGGCTAAGCCACCATCTGACTGCAGTCTCATGAGAAATCTCAAGCCAGAACAACCCAACTGAACGGTTCCTAATCTCCTGACCCACAGAATTATGAGAGATATTAATAATAAGTAACTATTGCTTTTAAGACACTAAATTTTGGGGTGATTTGTTAAGCAGCAATAGATAATCAGAACTTGGGGTACCAGTCACATTTTATTCTGTGTAAGTGGGAATCCCTGGGGTTCTTCAGCAAGATGGTAACCCAGGAGCATGTGCAAAGCCAGTTGTCAGTGTGGGTTGACATGAGTATGTGCTTAGTCGCTCACTCATGGCTGACTCTTGCAACCCCATGGAGTGTAGCCTGCCAGGCTCCTCTGTCCATGGGATTTTCCAGGCAAGAATACTGGAGTGGGTTACCATGCCCTCCTCCAGGGGATCTTCCCAGTTTAGGGATCGAACCCAGGTGTCCCACATTGCAGGTGGATGTTTTACCATTGCAGGTGGTCTGAGCCACCATGGAGTTTTCCCCTGAAACATCCTCCCAACGTGTATACAGCTGATGCCCAGGGGCTGGCCTAGGAGGGGCTGTTTGCCAAGGATATGGGCAGGCTGTGATGCAGGGAACTGGGGTGTTCACACGCACGCATGCTACATGCCGCCAGGTTTTGGTAAACCTAGACGAGTTGAAGAATTCTAAGTGCAAACCTGGCTTTCTAGGTCATTATGAGGATGTATTTGTCAAGGTAAGAGAACAGGAGTTATTTAACACTTTGTCGGTTGCATTCAGAGTTTGAAATAGTTACATGGTAAGTAGGCTTCCATTTGGACTCTGCTCTGGGTCCTGCAAGTGTCAGGGTTGCTCCTGGCCTACCCCATCACCAGGGCCCATTTTAAACCGAGGAAAGCAACCCACAGCCCCCTGGACAAATCCCTGCCCACTGCATGTTTTTATACAGGCTGTGAGCTACCAGTGGGCTTTACTTTTAAACAGCTTGTAAAAATCAAAACCAAATATTTCACAACATATATATATTTATATATATATGTGAAAATTACATGAAATTCAAACTTCTGTGCCCCATAAATTGTTTTATGAGAACACAGCCATGCTCACTCATTTATGTATTGGGCATGGCTGCTTTCACATTCTAACAGAATAGTGAGTCAACCCTATTGTGAGCAGACAGAGACTGTACAGCTCAGAAAGTGGAATATATTTACTGTCTGGCTCTTCGAGAAAGTTTGTCTGCTCGCTTCCTGGAGGAGCAGACAGACAGGAAGAAGGGAAGAGTCTTGCAGTTCTCACGTGGGGTGCATGATAGAAATACCTGCTGAGCACCTAAGCAGACCAGTGCCAGGGACCCACCCTCCGTATTTCTAGAATGAATTGGTCTGGGGTCTGGGTGCCTTCCAAACCTTCCCATGATTCTAATGAGAGCCAGAGCTGCGAGCCACTGGGCTGAGGGGATTGGATATCTGAGGGTCTGAATTTCCCAAATGTTCGGCAGAATAAGAACTTGTTCTTGCTTGCCCCAAGGCTCTGCAAGCTACCCAGTTACTCCGTTTGGCAGAAGATGGAGGGAGAGAAGAGTCATTGTTTCACACTGTAGAAGGAGGTATTAGCTAAGCTGTGTGTGAGCAAGCTAAGTGGCTTCACTTGTGTCTGACTCCTTGCAACGCTATAGATGGTAGGCTGCCAGGCTCCACTGTCAGTTCTCCAGGCAAGAATACTAGAGTGGGTTGTCAGATCCTCCTCCAGCGGATCTTACCCACCCAGGGATGGAACTCATGTTTCTTACATCTCTTGCATTGGCAGGTGGGTTCTTTACCACTAGTGCCACCTGGGAAGCCCTCAAACTAAGCTGCATTTGAACCTAAATCCTTGAACCGGTGCTTCAAACACATGTCCCCGGATGTCCCCAGCATTGTCCACATCACTCGGGCAGGCAGACTTTGCCTGCTATAGTAGGTACCCCCGCCGGGTCCCTTCTCAGGATTCACTCCAACAGGGAATCCTTACCCCATCTTTGCCGCGTGCACGCTGTAATTATTGGTGGTCTCGCAGGGAAGGAGAAAAGAGACAACTCTATCAGAATCCCATTCTCCCCCGGCACATTCAGCACCGTCAGCGGAGGCTGGCTCGGGGGCTGCAGGCCTGCTCTGCGCTATTATTGTGCCTGGCTTCGGCTCAGCATGACTCAACGCAGACAATATAGCCCACCGAGAGCACAGGGATGAACAGTAAATACGAAGCCTGGGATTTTTTTTTTCAAATCAGTTTTCTCCTGATTTGTGTCCTTTATCCCAGCCCCCTCTGCTGTATAAGCTCCTCAAAGCTAATGCCCATAACGCCACCACCCACTGGTAGCAGCAGGCTACTGGACCACGGCGGGGCCTCGCGGCAGAACTTTCACAATGCCCGCCATTCTTCAGCGACCAGGACGTGTTAACCTAAGTGGCACCAGGTTGCTCCAACACCTTCCCCTCTGGTTTCTCTTTCCTCTGGGGACCAACAGCGAGTGGAGGAGTGCCGCCTCCCTGACTCGCATCGCTTGCCTCAAGGAGCCTACATCACATGCTCCCACCTGGCCGAGCTGGAACCGCCCCCGGCCCCCACCTGCTGAAAAAGCACAGGGAGACACTGGGCAATTATGGAGTGGAAAGATGATCGTCATCTCTACTGCCCCATTTAAAAAGTTAGAACTATTTCTCAAAGCTATTTCTTTGGCCTCCTGTGAATCCCAGCTCTCCAACTGCTTGTGGGATGACGTCACAATGGGCATCTATCTGCTCTCCTGTCAATCACCAACGTGGGATGATGGCCGACGTTTTGCTCCCTTGAAACAGCCACAAGGAACATGTTATTATTCTGACCCTTGTACAGTTCTAATCAGTTTCCAAGGTCACTCGTGGCTCCCATTTAACTAAGAAATGTGCCTATTATCTCCGCCTTGGCTACCGTGAAGTCTGCCTCTACGCCAGGGGTCCCCAACCCTCCCTGCAAACAAGCCCGTGACGTGTTAGGAAGCCCACCACAGCGGGTGAGTGGTGGGTGAGCTGATCAAATCTTCATCTGTCCCTCTCCATCGCTCCCCATCACTGGTATTACCACCTGAAACATGTTTCCCTCCCCACCCCCTCAACCCCACCGCCCCTGTCCATGGAAAAAAATTATCTTCCATGAGACCGGTCCCTGTTGCCAAAAAGGCTGGGGACTGCAGCTCTACCCACTCCCCGTCTCAGAACCCGCTGGGGAGGCCAGAACTGTGTGGAAACGTACGTGCCTTTGACATAGATGACTAGATGCTTCAGGGAAACAGCAAGGGCATTTGAGGGCTGGAAATGCAGTGCTCTCATGAACTCTTGCAGCATGCAATTCACATCAACTGAGAATACTTAAATTCGGTTCTGTGACAGTGTCAGCTTGTGGGGGCTTATAAACCATATCACAGGAGTTATTGGCAAAGGAGCCAGGGAAGGGACACCTGAAGTACCTGCTGCTGGTGGGTGAGGGTCTGCTCAGGGGGAGAAAGCCAGGGGTCCAGCTCCTCTTAACATGAAATATGAATTTTGATATTTTCGCTTCACAGAGAAACATTTAATGATCGCCCAACTGCATATCTAGAAGTTGATGGCTCTATCTGGTGTGAACTTTATTATCAATTCATGGGGATTTGTTTGGGGTTATGAAGATGCAACAGGAAAGAGGAGGTGGTGATAGAAATGAGACTGGCCTCCCCAGGTGGCACGGTCCTTCCCACTGCAGCGCCCAGCAGTGCTGGGTCAGGTGCGGGCACCCGCTCCGCAGGGTCCACAGAAGTGTGCTCCGTTCCAAAAACAGTAATGCCTCTGACAGAATGTCAGCAAGTTCAGGCTTTGATTTGTATTCAATGGAGGGTAACCTATTCACCTTTCTCCTTTGCCTTTATCAATCCTAAAGGAAATCAACCCTGAATATTCATTGGAAGGACGGATGCTGATGCTGAAGCCCCAATACTTTGGCCACCTGATGCAAACAGCCAACTTGTTGGAAAAGACCGTGATGCTGGGAAAGACTGAAGGCAGGAGGAGAAGAGATCAACCAAGGGTGAGATGGCATCACCAATTCAATGGACATGAGTTTGAGCAAACCAAGCAAAGGGAGAGTTTAACAGATACCTGGAACATCCCAGCTAACTCACTCCTCCACACATCCAAAAGCACTGTATACTTGGTCTCTTATTTGCACTATTCTTACCCCCCCCCTTTTTTTTTCTTTTTTTGGCCACACTGTGTGGCTTGTGGGATCTTAGTTCACCAGTCAGGGATTGAACCTGGGCCCCCTGAATTGGAAGCTGGGAGCCTTAATCACTGACTGCCAGGGATGTCCCTATACTCTTTAAGCATGGTTGTATCTAAGAGTTTTTAAGATAATGTTTCTTTGATGGAATATAAGGTGTTATTTGAGACTCACCAAGAAGATGTCCCAAGAAAATGTACAGAGATTCTGCTATACTTTATTCCATATCATGTTACAAGAAAACAACAGTGACAGCTGACAAACCATTACATCTTTCATAATACAGACAAATTACAATTGGTAACAAATATGCAACATGTATTATTCCATTCTCCTTTACTATGTGTCATTTTGAAGGATAACAGTTTTCTGAATGATGCTAGCTCATTTCTTAGGTACCAACCGCCTGTTAGGAAGTACACATTTCAGTGTATCATATATATATATAAAAAAAAGATAAAACAAAAATTTAAAAAATCCACTCCCAACTAGAGACTTTAGATTTCATATGTGCCTCTAAAATATGCTGCTATAGGAAGTGACTGAGGAGACTGCTTATTTGATTTGACTTTGTTTGGTTTGGTTTTTGGTGTCTGAGAAATTTACAAGGCAGTAGCATGTATGGTTTCCTCTGCCTACAAGCTGGGAAGGGAGATGGAAGTTCTATGCAATTATGCAGCATATTCCTATGTATAAGGGGCAGGCAATAATCTACCCCTGTATGTACAGCCTAAACATCCTCTTATATAACAAAGATTACAAAACCAGTAATATTCACAGATGATTATCTTGTGTAGACTCATTACCTAAGGTATTGATCACACTGGCTATCATGTACACACTGAGGAAAGGATACCAAGAGACCGTGCTTTCTGCAAGCTTGGCGGCTCCTCAGGGGACTCTTCTCATCAGTCTTGGGAGGTAGGAATAGCTTCTCACCCTTGGGTCACTGGATGGACAGCCATTCCCACCTTATACCCCTGTTTTGTTTGTTTTTTTTTTTCTGAGTACTGCATACATTTTGTTTTTCCACGTCCTGTGTATCTTGTATTTTTAAGTCAACCAAACTCTTCCTTCAAGACAATGGAAACGAAGTCCCAGGTTTCCTTTCGGAGCACTGTGTGTGCAGTCGTGTGGATATAGCTACCATGCTAACATGTTCTAACTATTCCAGCTGTTTGAACTGAAGCTACTCCTTCATATAAAAATATCTCACAAAACATTCCAGTGCTTTCTCAACAGAATAATCAATCTGCTCATGAACACAGTCTGGAGTGATTTTCATGGCTGTCCTCAGTGAGAGGAGGGGAAAAAAAGGAAAAGGTAGTTGCAAGTGGGAGAGGAAAGAGAAGGAAACTTTGGATGTCCTGTACCAGCGGCAAGCAAGGGGAACCAGAAGTCTCCTAAGTGAGGCCCTTCTGAAACACGTCACTGTAATAAAACATATTCCTTCTACTGAGAAGTATCACATTTCATTTTGCAAGAGAAACTGTCAGTAATAGGGTCATAGATCTGTGCATAACTTAACATTTCTAACTGAAGTCTTTAAACATTAAATATCTTCAAATTTTCAAGTTAGAAAGCTTATTATGTAGCAAGACTTCATCATCAGTTGCCCTTGGTTTAAACTTCATTAAGTACAAAAGCTGTGCCTCTCCCGCAGAATGAATAATTCAAACAAATCACAGGAGAGGCTTGTTTTCTGATTGCAGGTCAAGTTTTCTTTCCATGTTTACTTTAAGAAATCCTAACGTAAATACACATTAAGTCAAAATCCCTCTGCAGACTTCCAAAGAGTTGGAATGTGTGGAAGAAGAATAGGAAGGAGTTCTAGGTGGCAAAGATTAAACATTTGGATAGCCTTGGATAACTTTTCCTCTCTTTAAAATCAAGCAGTAAATGGCTTAGCACTTAGAAGCTTACAATGATTGCTACTTTGGGGACAAGATGGACTGTGACCTTAACATCTATCCTCACATCCCATTCCAGGGAAAGTACCGTTTTAATGTTAAGAAATTCTGGGTCAGATTTCCTATGTGTACTGGGTTTGACCACAGAAAAGCTTTTCCTTCACCTGATGCGCAGGGCAAAGTCTTTGTCAAGCTGGCTGGTAATTCCTATTCTTGACCCAAGAAAGTGCTACTCTCCTAACAGGAAATGTAAAACAAGGTACACGCCGGGATTTCCATAGGAACTGGTGTCCTGAGGAGCTAGGTTTCAGGCTCTAGATGAAGCTTCCTAACTTCCCCATTAGCCTGTGTTATTTGGCATCTGCAGCAGGGGCTGCCCCACCAGGACAGATCTGTGCCAGGCAGCGATCCCTGTGGATCCAAGTCCGCATATGCAGTCCACATCTCGCGCCGTGTCACATATTCGCCTTCATCCTCCAAGGTCTCTCAGCTTCTTAAACAAGGGAAGCCGGGCCTTTCTATTCCCCACCCCTTTCCATCTTTAAAGCAAGACTCCTGCCTTGTTTCTAACACCTGCATCCGTACAGTTATTCCCGGAGACCATTTACAGTTAGGGTACCCAATGATGCCTTCCAATCAGCTTGGAATGTTTAAAATTAAAAAAAAAAATGTGGTTCAAAGGTGCTTTGGTGTAAACGGGAAAATTTCACACTCTGGATAACTTGGTAATCTGCTTTTTCAATGTTGACTAGTAAAGACAGTATTCGGGGCTCATCCAGAAGATATAATTCTTTTTGCACCCACGATTTAAACGTTCTGTTCCTCACTTTTCACCATTTAGAAAATACAAAGCATAACAAAGTGGATGGAAAAAATAAGATGTTACAAGACCCAGAAAACATGTAAAAAGTTACCTCAATTTCCAGAGGTTCAAAAGGAAGCGATTTATCCCTGTCTTTGTTCTTAATGTTTCCTATTTGTTTCTTCACTTCCAGCCTGCTCGGAGAACAGTCATGCTGTGTGGTTTGAAAATGCTAAGCAGATTCCGATATCGTATATAAATGTGCAGTTGTTTCCGAGGGGGGGAAAAAAAAAGCACATTTGCAAACGTTCTCAAAAGGGAAGAGACAAGTGGTGCTGCACCGCCAGAGACTAAGTTGTCAAGTCAGTCAGAGAACATGGGTTTGCTTCGCTACAATTTTCCTTCCTGGTGGCTGCAAAATGTGCACTGTTCTCAAAGAAAACACACATTGTTTTATGCCACTGTGTGGCTTTCAAGTACAGACATTACTGAAGAAGTGTGAACACCGAGTGTGTTGTCTTAATGTATTTAAGACACGGCTGGTGAAAGCATAAAAACCTTTACAGAGACGCCGCGGTGCAGAGGGAAATCAAACAAAATCAAACACAAAAGACTGAAAAGAATACATGCCATGTATCAGTAAGCAAAACTTAATCTTCACATAGTTCTTGGAAATCACAAGGTATCCAAATGCGTGCAAGGTTTTAAATAAATTGCGGAGAAAACAGGGTCTTGCCAGCTTCAATTTTCTTCTAAGTGAAATCCATCCCAGGGAGTGAAAGGAAACTGATCCATGAATCCCTTCGTATTATTGGCCACTTCATTAATTTTTTTTTTCTCCCCAGAACGATGACAACTTAATCCTGGAAGGAGGAAAAGAGAAAACTGTTATATGTTAAAAAACAAAACAAACAAATCTTACAGCATTCTTTTTCCAAAATCACACAAGACATCGAAAATGCTCAGGCCAAAGTGAGCCTGTCCATTTTTTCCCCACAGCTACCTTGAGCATTCTCTTTAGCCAAGACAGTTCTTATAATACGATAAACAAATGTTCTGATTGCATTTTCTTCCATTAAAATAATTCAACTCCATGAATTCAAATGGTCTAACCTCCTCTTGGATTATTTAGAGAAAAAGAAATTTAGCAAATCTCCTTCCCCAAGTCATTAGCACTAATACTGGTCTTAATTAAGTGCCTGTGGCATCATACAGATCATTAAAAAGACAGATCGTATTCATTTTTGGGGCACGAAATAGAAAAATGGATCACATTCTTTCTTTTTTCCTTTTAAATCCAGCTGCATGTAAGTCCACGGTGCCGACTATCAGACCTAGTTTCAGCAGAATGAAAATTGGCCAGCATGACCTGAATTGCTAGGCTCTTCCCACCACCCTGCATACAACTGTGGGTTTCCAGTGATGCCTGCTTAAATTTGGTAACTGCTTCCGAATGGAATGTGAATCATTCCAGAAGAAAGGAGGAATGTTCACTCTGCTTCTCTCTCTGTTTCTTTTTGGCTCTTCAGCATTTTCATTGAGTTTCTAGGATAGGAAAAGAATGTCTTGCTAGGAAGGGTGAAAAGAAATGCTGCCAAGGTCAAGGCACACAGCCGAGAGATTCTATCCATCAGCTCCATGGAGGCCCAGGACCAACTCATTATCTCAGTAGAGAAGCTGGAGGTCACCTGTCCCCTTCCACAGTGCCACATGGTCCCCTTCCTGTGCAGACAGGACCCCACGGCCCCTGTCGAGACCTCATAGTACAGTTGCCCTACCGTGTCATCCTGAATGGCACGTCCTTGACCAAGGAAGCAGAAAGCTCCCATCTGACAGTGAACAACCATTAGAATAGTATCCTTTCTGCCCTCTACTCATCCCCCTCCCCCCACCTACTATGAGGATTTTTAAAAGGTTAACTTTCCACCTTGTTTTAAAAATTGACATGAAATTCATATAACACAAAATTAACCATCTTACAAGTGTACAACCCCTGAGTTGGGAAGATCCTGTGGAGAAGGAAATGGCAACCCACTCCAGTATTCTTGCCTAGAAAATCCCATGGACAGAGGAGCCTGGCGGGCTACAGTCCATGAGGTTGCAAAGAGTCGGACACGACTCAGCGACTGAGCATGTGCGCAGAGCATGTAATTAGTGCCTTCACAACGCTGTGCAACTGGCACCTCTATTTAATTCCAAAACACTTCTGTCACCCCCAAAGGATAGCTTATATTCTTTACTTATACTTCTTGAATCCTTTACTCCCATTCTTCCCTTGCCCCAGCCTCTGGCAGCAATGAATCTACTTTCTGTCTCTACATATTTACCTATTCTGGAAATTTCATGTAAATGGAATCATATAATATGTGATGTCTGGTTTCTTTGACTTAACATAATGTTCCTAAAGTTCACCCATGTTGTAGCTTGTCCCAGTACCTCATTCCTTTTTATGGCCGAATAATGTTCCATTATATGAATATAAGACATTATGTTTATCGATTCATGAATTGATGTATATTTGGGTTACTTTCACCTTTTGGCTATTGTGAATAGTCCTGCTATGAACATGCACATACAAATATTTGTTTGACTCCCTGGGTAACAATTAGAAGTGGAATTGCTGGGCCATACAGTAATTCTGTTTAGCTTCTTGCTGCTGCTAAGTTGCTTCGGTCGTGTCCGACTCTGTGCGACTCCATATACGGCAGCCCACCAGGCTCGCCCATCCCTGGGTCTCTCCAGGCAAGAACACTGGAGTGGGTTGCCATTTCCTTCTCCAATGCAGGAAAGTGAAAAGTGAAAGTGAAAGTGAAGTCGCTCAGTCGTGTCCGACTCTTAGTGACCTCATGGACTGCAGCCCACCAGGCTCCTCCGTCCATGGGATTTTCTAGGCAATAGTACCGGAGTGGGGTGCCATTGCCTTCTCCGTTAGCTTCTTGAGGAACTGGCAAATCATTTTCCACAGTGGCTGCAACATTTTATAATCCCACCAGAAATACACAAAGGTTCTAATTTCTCCACAGCCTTGCTAACATTTGGTATTTTCTGTTTTTTTGTGTGTTTGCTTTTTCTTAATTATAGAAAAACTAGTGGATGTGAACTGGTATCTCACTGTGATTTTGATTTGCATTCCCCTTATGACTGGTGATGCTTAACACCTTTTCATGTGCTTGTTGGCCATCTGTATATTTCATTTGAAGAAATATATATTTTTTCTTTGAATGAAATATTCAAGTCCTTCACCCATTTTTAAATTGGGTTGTTTGTTGTTGAGTTATAGGAGTTTTTAAAAAATATATATTTTGGATGGTAATCTCTTGATTTGCAAATATATACTCCCATTCTGTGGGATGCCTTTTTAGTGTATTGATAGTGTCCTTTGGTGTACAAACATTTTAATTTTGATGATGTCCATCTTATCCATTTTTTTTTTCTTTTGTTGCTTGTGGTTTTTTAGTGTGTTAGTGGCTCAGTTGTGTCAAACTCTTTGTGATCACATGGACTGTAGCCTGCCAGGCTCTTCTATTCATGGAATTCTATCCAGGCAAGAATACTAGAGTGGGTTGCCATTCCCTTCTCCAGGGGATCTTCCTGACCCAGGGACTGAACCCAGGTCTCCTGCACTGTGGGCAGATTCTTTACTGTCTGAGCCACCTGAGAGGTCCATGTCATATCTAAAAATCCATTGTCAAATCTAAGGTCATGAAGACTCACCCCTATTGTTTTCTTCTAAGAGATGCCAGTTCTTCCAGGAGGCCTGTCCACCCTGGCCAAACAGGAGTCGGGGTTTGTCCTGACGTCTGCTTGCCAAGACAGAGTTCCGACAGCCACACCCAGGTGAAGCAGTCATTACTTGGCTCTCCTCCACTCCACCACTTTTATTGGCAGAATGCAGACCTGGCCCCCAAGCTGACCTTCTGAATTAGAGACTTCATGCAGTGTTCCTGATGTGTGGGGGCATTTACTGTGGGGGAGCGCCTAGGAGCGTCACTGTGTTCCTGAGTAGGCTTGGTTTTGTTGGCCATCATGTCCCTAGAGCATAGCCCAGATCCAGGGCAGGTCCTCAGCAAACAACTGCAGTTTGAACAGGAAGGAGAAAGGTAGACTTGGAGACCCTGGGAGTGGAATATGTTCTCAGATGTTACACTCCCCCTGGCATGGTGACGGGGGGCAAATGCTGTGCCTCTGCTGTTGCTTAAGGACCGAAGGGCTGGGAACAGAGCAGGCCATCTCCAGATACCCTGCGGGCTGAGAAGCCTGGGTCCAATTAACACCTGCCTATAGGCTGAACTTTTTTTTTTTTTTAAACTCCATGACATTCTATTTGAAAGAAAGAAATGACTTGATTTGCAGTATATTTGACTTCGGGCTTCCCAGGTGGCTGGAGTGGTAAAGAACCCACCTGCCAATGCAGGAGGTGTAAGAGATGCGAGTTCGATCCCTGGGTCAGGACAATCCCCTGGAGGAGGGCATGGTAACCCACTCCAGTGTTCTTGCCTGGGAAATCCCATGGATAGAGGAGCCTGGCGGACTACAATCCATGGGCCTTCTAAAGAGTTGGACATGACTGAAGCGATGTAGTACGCACGCATATTTGATTTCATGTAACCATAAATTGTCCACAGCATGGAACTGTCCTACTGGACTGATTTCAGAGACACATTGATTGTTTGTGTCCTTGCCTTTGCCCTGATTCTTTGGCCATAAATTCTAGGAGAATCCTACAGACCTAACCCAGGGCATAAGCAGAGTTGGGGAATAAAGGATAAACATACTAATTGTAATTGGATAGTAAGTGGTGAAAACAGTGATGATGAAAAGTCTATTACTTAGGTTGAGGCTCAGACATTCAATGGAAGGAGCCAATAATATGAAAAGAAGGCAGGTGCCCGTGAGAGCTAGACTCTTTCCCATCTCTATGAGAAGCTGAGCCCAAGCTGTGCCCGCTTCGCTGCCTGACACTGGTCACCGGCAGCTCGGATGGCCATTCTTCATCCTTGGGCAGCATCAGCATCCATTTCAGATTTTAAGGACTGCATATGAGGTAGAAAAAGTCCCTAAAGTCTAAATGTAGTCATGCATTTGACAGGTGGGGATAGGGACGAAGGAGAGATGGCACACTGCATTCATAGGGAAGCAAGGTACAATAGCAAAATCCTGCCCTTACATTTATGCGAGAGATTATTCAAATGCACTGCACACATAACAAAAATGAAACTGAACATCAATGATAGGCTCAACTACACGCACATCAACTCCGAGGTCTAGAAACCATAAGATTAACAGATACCATTGGTATCCTGCTTTCTGTTTTCACAACGTTCTTTCTCTAGAAACGAATGTTTTAAAGCCGAAATTGCATTTTATTGATAAAATCCTTATTCAGAAATATCTACATAGAACTTCTCGGCTATAAATATTAATTAATTGGATCGCTGGTACCCATAATGCAACTTCGCTCTGACCCATGTGCCCTATGAACTAGATATTTTTTGGATTCAATTTTCTTAAAACCAACTGTCAGCGTCATGTGATGGAAGAGATGAAAAATGAAAATGAGCAGCCCCGCTGTGCAGGTGGGTGACCTGTGGGAGAGAGTCTGCCTGGTAGGGTTTTTACACGAACCATCAGACACAGACCAATTGATTAGATCATCTCATACCCGCCACCAACTAGGCTCAAGAGACTAATTAGAGAGAGTACTGCCTGCGCAGGCACCCCATTGACACCTAATTTGCTCAGCCAAAGCCTTTGGGGAAAATGTATTATCTCTGCAGCCGCACTTCATGCATTTCTGATTTGAGGCATAAGCAAGGAGCGCTTCATCACTCTTTTGAGCAAACTGAATGTAGAAGCCCTTAAGTGCTCAATGCAAGCAAACAGACCCAAATTAAAAACGGGCCAGGCTCTTTCTAATTCCCTCTGTGCTCCCTGTTAAATCTCTATGTGTACACACACACACACACCCCCCCACACACACGTGCACACGCGCAGTTTACACGCTGGCGGGACAACACAGCCCAAGGAACCCAGCTCAGGGTGCCTGTACCAGATGGTCTTTCACTGGCCTCTTTACCCACTCGAAGGTTCTATGTTTGTTTTATTTTCTATTTTTTTTTTTTTAACCCTGCTGCACTGCCCCTCCACAAAGTATTCCTTTTTTCTACAGGAAGGCTCTGTCCCATTTTTTGCCACCCCCCCCAAGCCTCACTGGAGAGAAGTGATTATTTTTCCTCCAAATTAAAACAACTGTAGGTTTTCCTTTCATCCCCTAAATTGTGAAGGGGATATTCACCAGGATGTATGTGAAGCTGCAGGGTAATCCACTCATTTCTATTTGAGGGAATTCTTTGTAAAGATGCCTAACAGAAAGGGAAGAAATTTGATAGGAAACTGCCTTGTGGTAGCAAAGACAGTACAGAATTATAAAATAGTTAGCCTCCCTTCAAGAAAACCAGTGTGTGCTATTTGACCATCTTTATCTTTTATCTACTTCTCATCTAGAACAAAACTAATTCCATTATTCCCTTCACTTCAAATGTAGTACCCAAAAGACCAGCATGTAAGGAGGAATTTAAAGATAGGTATATAATTAATCACATGCTTACAAAAAGGAAATAAAAATGAAAAGTTCAGGCAATATGGGAAAAACAGAGTATCTTTGTCCCAAATCTAGTGGCTAGAGGGAATGAATTTCCATAATGCTGGAATAAAATTAAAAAGGAAAAAAAAAAGAAACAGAACCTGCTATGGTGTGTTCTGCTGCTGCTGCTGCTAAGTAGCGTCAGTCGTGACCGACTCTGTGCGACCCCATAGACGGCAGCCCACCAGGCTCCCCGTCCCTGGGATTCTCCAGGCAAGAACACTGGAGTGGGTTGCCATTTCCTTCTCCAATACATGAAAGTGAAAAATGAAAGTGAAGTCGCTCAGTCGTGTCCGACTCTTCGTGACCCCATGGACTGCGTGGACTTAATGATTTTATGCCTTTCCACTCATATATTGGATGAATTATTTTACCCATGTGTTCTGGTAAATTACAATTCTGTTTTGTGTGAAGTCACTTCAGTAGTATCCAACTCTTTGTGACCTCATGGACTGTAGCCCACCAGGCTCCTCTGTCCATGGGATTCTCCAGGCAAGAATACTGGAGTGGGTTGCCATTTCTTCCTCCAGGGGATCTTTCTGACCCAGGGATCGAACCCGTGTCTCCTGCCCTGAAGGTGAATTCTTTACCTGTTGAGCCACCAGGGAAGCCTCCTTGTAATTTTCACATTTATCTTATTCTTAAGAATTTGATGAACATTTGGGGGGATCAGTTTCGCTGTCTACTTTTGAAACCAGCATTCACAGTTGGCCTAAAGTGGGCCTTCCAGTAGTCAGAGGACTCCAGAGGTCATTGGAGTGATTATCTTTCTGAAGGCATATGGAGAGTGGTTGTAGGGGAGATGTTTGAAAATAGTTAAAAAATCAGGGCCTCAACAAACACACAAGCACCTACAGAATTTCTTCTGACTTAATGAAAGAAGAAAAAAAAAAAGACCAGAAAGCTTTTCTTCCCCAAGTACCATATTAATAAGCTTCACATGAAAAATATCCAGGGAAAAAAGAAAAACAAACCAAAAACCCACCAGGCTGTGCCATTTTGAATTTGATTTTGCTTAAAATACTAAACTGAAACAATCAAATTAATCTTTTGTAGCTAATTAATCCTCCAGCAGAGCTTGCTACTGTAGAAAATTCAGTTCAGTTTAGTTGCTCAGTCGTGTCCGACTCTTTTCGACCCCATGAATCGCAGCACACCAGGCCTCCCTGTCCATCACCAACTCCCGGAGTTCACTGAGACTCACGTCCATCGAGTCAGTGATGCCATCCAGCCATCTCATCCTCTGTCGTCCCCTTCTCCTCCTGCCCCCAATCCCTCCCAGCATCAGAGTCTTTTCCAATGAGTCAACTCTTCGCTGTAGAAAATTAAGTCCACACAAATAAGGTTGCTAAATCCCAAGCACGGAGGCAACTATGAACCTCTCTGAAGTAGAAATATCATGTATATATACAAATATACACATATATGACACATGGACTCAGCTGTATTTATACAACATATACACTCAAATTTTACCCTGTAGATTTTATAGGAATGTTGGACTCAAAATGATATATTTTAAACTTCACACAGAATTCCAAAGATCTAGGGACGGTTTAATTTGTTCATTTTTTTTTTTTTGGTGAGTTTAATTATGCTGTGACTTGGCTAGAAATATAGGTTTTCTTTGAGAACATCTGAAATCAGTGATTTCCAGGGACTCTGACATTGCACTGAAGCTGCTTGGGGCGGGTCGGGGGGGAGAAATGCTATGAGACAGAAGGGAGCAGAAAATGAGTCAGACCTGCTTCTGTAACTTGTTTCTGATTTGTGATAATCCCTGCAGTACTCCCCAGAAGAGAACGCATCTTTGAGACTAACAAGAGAATATTAATTAAAACGAATGTAGAGATAGCTGGGCTTTGTTTTAAGCTTAACAGAAGGTCCATCACTCAAAATAGCCCAAATCCTTTAAGTTGAAGGCTGTTTGGTAACACCCATATGGATGCACAATGCACTAATTGCAGCGACTTTGCACATTTTAAGCTTCTTGCCAAAGTGGTGATTTTAATTAAAAATTTTTAGGCAAAGCTTTAAGTCTAACATTTCAAAACAAAGCATTTCTTGTACAGGGAGACTGACTTTACATATCATTTTAATAATCATCATTATCAACAAACATTTATTGAAATCCTCATTAAAGACCAGGCATTATATGATATGTAATTAGCCGAGTTTGAAAAGAATCTCTAGTTTAATGGTGTGACTGCTTATTAAATCAGATTTATGTAAATGTGAAACACTACTCGTATTTTTGACACATGTGGATTAAAGGACAGCAATCCTGGGAGTACGTCCTATCTCAGTAAAGGCAAAAAGTGTGCAGGGGAAGTGCTGGGGTCTTCGAGAGTCACCAAGGCATATTTTAATCTTTTAAAGATTCATATATATAGTCAATCATATATAATCATAAATATATAAAAATCATATATATAATCATATACACACATATGCATATATACATGTAATCTAAGGTGGAAAGACCTCATAGAAATACTTTTAATGACAAAGTTAAGAATAAGAAAGCCTTCACCAAAGTGGCTTATTCTTTTTTTTAAGATTTTTTTTGGTGTGAATGATTTTTTTTTAAAGTCTTTATCTTTAATTCTGCTTAGAATATTGCAATTTGTTTAATTTTGTTACAATATTAATTTTATAATGATTCATTACAAATATTATAATTGTAAAATTTAACTTTGTTACAATATTGCTTCTGTCTTATGTTTTGGTTTTTGGGACACAAGGCATGTGGGATATTAGTTCCCTGACCGGGGATCGAACCTGCACCCCCTGCATTGGAAGGGGAGGTCTCAAACACTGGACCACCAGACAAGTCCCACTGCGGCTTATTCTTTTCAAGGATTTCATATGTGAAGCTTTATTTGTTCGGCATACCTTTATAATTGACTGGTTCCAAGTGGGTATAAGTTAATTAAACAGAATTCTGACCCCTTCGCCTTCCTTATATATTACAGTCCTACCAAACTATATTTAAATAAACCAAAGTCATGTAACCCAGCAGTGTGTGCATTTTTTACAACTTAAAACACACACACACAAATCTCATAAAACCACTTCTAAGTATTTAGCAGTCAGAGAAACACGAGAGTTCATGTCTGACTTTAATTAAAAGATCTGAAAGGAGATGTGACTTCATTTTGGGTGGATTTTTTTTTTTCTTTCAAATTAAAAGCTGTCTAGTTATTACTGTCCAAAGTGTTGAAGCACAAGAAAATTTCATGCTAAGGGTTTTTTTTTTTTGAATTCAATATATATGATCACCTACAATTTGAATCTGTCTCATGAATCATCTTATTCAGCAGAAATCTGCAAAGCTAAAACGTATTTCTAGATCACATTTGATTGGTAAATAGAGAACAGTGTCAGCATAAACCAGAAGTCGTGTTGGTTCATGCGAGCGAGTTCCTGCTGGTCTTACAGTTTTGAGCCACTAAGTCACAGCAGCCGTTGTGCAAGAGATATAAACACATTTGCGTGCAAGCTGAAAGGGTCTACAGTACTGTACACGCTGTCTGCTTTCATCTCGGCTTGCTTTGGCCACCCCTGGTATTGTTTATTGTATAGTTCTCCTGGGTCTCTGCACATTTTGCCCTTTCGATCCAAATTTGGCAGCCTCAATCCTTCTACCAAACTTCCTTCACCTGTAAACTATGCTAGTATTTTGAGTAGTTTTTTCATAGCTCTTGTGAGTGCTATGTGCTATAGACTGAATCTCTGTATCCCCCCTCAAATTCATAGGTTGAAACCTAAGCCCCAGTGTGATGGTATTTCACGTGGAGTCCATGTGAATGGGATTAGTGCCCTTATATAGAGATTCCGGGCTTTCTTGGTGGCTCAGAGGTAAAGAATTTGCCTGCCAAAGCAGGAGACGCAAGAGATATGGGTTTGATCCCCAGCTCAGAAGATCTCCTGGAGGAGGAAATGGCAACCCGCTCCAGGAAACATGATGGGCCACAGTCCATGGGGTCGCAAAGAGTTGTACATGACTTACCGACTTAGCGACTAAACAACTAAGAGATCCCAGAGAGCTCTCTCGTCCCTTCTGTCAAGCTGAGGACTCAGCAAGGAGAGGGAGGAGGGTCCTCCCTAGACACTAGATCTGCTGGTGCCTAGACTTTGGACTTCCAAGCCTCAAAGACTGTGAGAAAGAAATTTCTATTGTTTAGAAATCACCGTGTCTATGGCATTCTGTTATAGCAGCTCAAACATACTAAAACACTATGTTGAATACTTTGAGTGTTTTGCACCTTACTCTCTTTCTTCCTGTAAACTGCACAAATTTTACTGTGGCAGTTTGCTAAACATAGTTAGGAACACATATGTCATATCATAAGAGAAACGTCTATTCTTGTGGGGCACAATCTGATACTGTCACAAAGTAACACGTTGTGGACATGACCACAACACATCATTTCCACCAGGAAATGTCTGCTGACAGTGAGGACAGTCCAACAAGGTCATGTGAAGGATTCGGACACTGGACACCCAGCTGAGCTCCCCACCAACTCTTTCCCGTGTTCACCATATGAACAGTGCTGCTGCTGCTGCTCAGTCGCTTCAGTCGTGTCCGACTCTGTGTGACCCCATAGACAGCAGCCCACCAGGCTCCCCCGTCCCTGGGATTCTCCAGGCAAGAACACTGGAGTGGGTTGCCATTTCCTTCTCCAATGCATGAAAGTGAAAAGTGAAAGTGAAATCGCTCAGTCGTGTCTGACCCTCAGCGACCCCATCGACTTCAGCCTACCAGGCTCCTCTGTCCATGGGATTTTCCAGGCAAGAGTACCGGAGTTGGGTGCCATTGCCTTCTCCGATGAACAGTGGTACTGAACGACAAACCACCGAGGGCTGATTGATGGAAGTTCAGACTCTCCACAAGCAAAGTCATCTGATACATGTGTGTGCATCTGCCCACTCAGTCGTGTCCAACTCTTTGTGACCCCATGGACTATAGCCCACCAGGCTCCTGTCCATGGGATTTTTCAAGCGAGAATACTGGAGTGGGTTGCTATTTCCTCCTCCGGGGGATCTTCCCAACCCAGGGATCAAAAGTATCTCCTGTGTCTCCTGCACTGACAGGTGGATTCTTTACCACTGAACCACCTGGGAAGTATCATCTGATATGTATGTCCCCCAAAATCATAATATGATATTTTAAAGGATTTTGAGACTGGTTATCCCATCATAACAAGCTGCTGTATTTCTCTCCTACCTAAGACAAGTTCTGAGAATATGTAATAGATTTGGGACACGTATATCATTATGAGAAATAAATAGCAACTTTTTGTGCACATGTAGCATTTCTGTGTATCTTCTCACTTAAAGAATGTGCCTGAAAAATAGTACCATAACCCTAAGAGGAGAACAGATTTTATAAACTGGGCTTTCAAAAAAGTTCTAGTCACTGGTTCCAGTGTCTCCTGACGTACCAGCCGCAGGAGGTATATTCCTAGTCTAAGGACCCAGAGCGTTCACTATAGGAAGCACAGCCTCTACAGGAACTGGGATGGCCAATGTCCCACTCTGTCAGGACTGAAGGAGTTTCCAGGATTCGGGACTTCCAATTTCAAATCTGGGGTAAACCAGAGGGAGTTGGTCACCCTGATAGGAACAACAGGATTGATATGTTGTTATTTCCAAGTTGATTATAAAAACAGAGCCAGCCAGCTTTGCACTTTACTGCATGAACTCAAATATGCTGATGTTCCAATCCCAAATTGTGAGCCACAAGAGTAAGACAAAGGTTCCACATAAAGAATGGCAAAGGATCTGTTGAAAAGAAGGTGGGAACTGAACCTACAGCCTTCTCTCCTCTCAGCCCCTCAAAGGATTTGTCATTTATCTCTCTGAATCTGTATTTCAGGCTTTCCTCTGTAAGTGTTTTATTGACACCACAGCAGATCACATTGTGTTCTAATGAGGTTGCTGAATTCAAGACCATCAACTTGCTCCTCACCGCAGTTCTCAGCTGCACTTCCAATAAATCCATCTGTTTAAATTCACATATGCCCATGTGGTGCTGCATGGAGGAGATGGCTAAGGCCACCACTCTCAAGTGACACGAAGTGCAAACATCCCCTGAATCTTTGTGGCAAATGACACCACACTCACTGACCAGGGGCTGAGCCTGCCTACTTCAATTCAGGAGACACTGAGCATCTATTTGTAAAGCAGTCTAGTGTTTAGTGGGGGAAGAGACTGTGACAAAGATTATTAAAGTGAGGTCCCAGGGCTGTTCTGAAGCTGGCATGAACTGGTTTGTGAGACAGCCTGATGTTGACATTTTCAGGAATTTTGCAAGCTGTTTTTAAACACAGCCACCCTTGAAACTGGCAATGGAAGGAGGTGTATTTACATCATGGGATACGGACTACTGACCAATCAGGGCTTTTCTGCTCTTTCTGGGGAGAGGGCTGTTAAACATTACCAGCACCTCCCTGCTGCCCTCGACCATTGCCAGGACAACAACAACCTCTCAGTCAGTGGAAAGTAACAGTGCTATCCCAGAGGGACAGAGGCAGTGAAGAAGAAGTGGGCTTTGAGAGATGAATAAAAGTTTAGGGCCTCCCTGGTGGCTCAGTGGTAAAAAATCCGCCTGCCAATGCAGGAGACAGGGGTTTGACCCCTGATCCGGAAAGATTTCACGTGCCACGATGCAACTAAGCCCGTGCACACAGCCACTGAGCTGGGCTCTAGAGCCCGCGGAACTACAGCCCCTGAAGCCCACATGTCCTAGAGCCAGTGGTCTGCAACAAGAAAATCTAGAAAGATTGTTCTGACGAGCCTACATGCAGGGCGGCAAAGCAGATACAGACATAAAGAACAGACTTTGGACTCAATGGAAAAGGAGAGGATGGGATGATTTGAGAGAACAGCATTGAAACATACACATTACTATGTGTAAAGCAGCCAGTGGGAGTTTGATGTATGACGCAGGGCACCCGAAGCGGGTGCTCTGTGACAGCCTGAAGGGATGGGCTGGGGAGGGAGGCGGGAGAGGAGTTCAGGATGGAGGGGACACATGCTGATATACGGCAAAACCATCATAATATCGTAAAGTAATTATCCTCTAATTAGAATAAATAAATATATAAAGGAGAGTAGCCCCTGCTTACCAGAGAAAAGCCCGCACAGCAATGGAGATCCGGCACAGCCAAAAGTAAATACATAAAATTAGTTTTAAAAAATTGCAAAAAAGTTTAACTTGTAGAAAGGAGGAAGGAAGGCAGTCTCGAATAGCCTAGCGTGCTTTGGGATACAACGAGCGGCCTATGGGGCAGGCATGTATTTGGATGTCAGGAAATAGATGCGGGGAAGTGGGCAGGGTAGGTAAGGGTGGGATGGAGGGTCTCACATGTCCTGCTGAGCATTGTGGGCTTTATTTTTTATGTAGGGAGGAGGTCTTGGAGGCTTTTTACCAGGGGAGTTGCCACGCCCGTCTGCAACCCAAGGGCAGCTGTGTGCTACCCACACGTGAGGTCTCAGCTGCCTCTGTGAAACTGATGGGTAAACAGTTGTCTTTTTCAGGACGACATCAAATCAGATAATGTAGTAGGCTCATAAAGCGCTGGTATTTGTAGTACCTGGTGTGGAAAGGCCTTTTTCTGCCCACAAGAAACATCCAGAGAGGCCTGGACTCTGGGTGACACAGAAACGAAGTTTCTTCACAATAATTGCATTTTTGAAACGTAGCCCGTGGGGATAATTTGGACATTTTCAGGCACCAGAAAGATGCTGTAGGTCCTTGATAAATTGTCTATTCACTTGAGTCTCTGTACTTGTCTATACATTCAAAAAAGAGGGGAAATATGCACTAACTCTTAGTTTTACTACTGTGCTGTCCTTTATAAGTCAAACATGATTTACTGTTTTTGATTAGCACACAAGCTCAGACAGACTTCCAAACTGTGGTGTTTAGAATTCTGAAGCACTGTCAAATCTTTTAAAGAGCAACTGCAATAAATTAGAAAACTTCATCACGGCACGCTTGTCTCGATTCACTGCGGTTACACGTTGTGGACTTGGGAATTTCAGCTCATTGAAAATGTGAAGCCTGTAATGTCTGATGAATAAGACATTCACATCCACACAATTGGCTTCCTCCTGGTGTAAAACAATTAAAGTGACAACAACTCAGTGGTTTGGTGGCAGGCCTGGGGTCAATCTCTCACTTCCATTGGCAACAGAGTTGGAGAATGCAGTGACAAGAGCCAGCACACACCAGGCTCATGGGATTAAGGGACGCTTCATGCCTTTTTAATGTCCACTTGTGGCTGATGGAAACAAAACACCCACGAAGTTAGGTGAATTGAGCTCTTATTGTGAGAGACAATGCAACAGCCCGTTGCCTTTACCCCAAACCGGAATCCCACCCACAATGCGGTGAGTCGGGAACTGACATCTTCTCTTCTCCACCTGTGAGCGGGAGCACAACCCAGAAAGATCTGATTTCCTTTTCACGCAGATGCTAAAGAACAAAGTCATCCCTTGTCTGCATTATGCTGTTTGTTTTCCAGTCTGTTGGCATTAAAATTGCACTCCAAGCACCTATCACGTCTCATGATGCTCTAAGTCCTTTTCAAAAGATCTGACTTTGAACACTGGGGTCATTTGAAAGGAAAAGGAAAAAAAAAAAAAAAAAACAGATCTAGTGTCTTAGTTGCTTATTGTCATGCGGGAAAAAATCACCACAGTTTTATCTGAAACATAATAATTAACTGTTAGGCTTCCCAAGTGGCTCAGTGGTAAAGAATCTGACTGTCAATGCAGGAGATGCGGGTTTGATCCCTGGATATGGAAGATCCCCTGGAGGAGGGCATGGCTACCCACTCCAGTATTCTTGCCTGGAGAATCCCACGGACCCCAAGGAGCCTGGTGGGCTACAGTTCAGGGGGTCGCAAGAGTCGGACATGACTTCGCAGCTAAGCAACAGTCCAATTACCTATAATGAATACTGCATGAAGCACACAAATGTAAAAACAAGACCACCTCATCTGTCCCAATAAGCCCTTTTGGTTTTGCTCCTTTTGTTTCATTTGCTCTTAGATGCAGTGGCTTGGCGTGAGCTGTCACCCACAGTGAGCCAGGGCCTGCCATGCTAAAATGGAAAAACTGCTTTATTTTTTAATTAGTAACTTTCTGAGTTTTAGTGCTAGAGTTTCTATGGTTCTCATGATCAATTATTAAGCATGTTGATCCAAGCAGGATAATAAAACTACTCATGCCTGGATTAACATGGTAAAATTAAATCTCATCTTGTTTAGTACTCTCTTGTTAAGGAAAAATTCTAACAGGTTGATTTTTAGAGACTGACGTATGCCTTGTAAAATGTAAAGAAGAACACGGCAAGTCGTTCATTCACTGAGGTGTAGTGTGTGAAGACTGGCAACACACTAGAGATGGGTGGTTAAGATAAGATGTATCTGAAGTAGGTAGGTAGAAGGAAATTACTAAGATTAATGGTGTGAAATCAAGCAAAGAAATATTTAGAGAGACTAGAAAATAATTAATGGCAAGAGGAGCTTTGTGTTAGAATAAGCTCCAAAATAAAACTATGAAAAGATCTTACCAAACCTAGGGAAAAACAGGCAATAATGGTCACTGTTTGGAGAGCTGTCTTGCTAATACTCACACAGATACATCACAGTAATTCCTCTTGACCAGGAATTCTTTGCACTTGAAATCTGAACATTTGTAGGTTTAATTCTATGTATTAAGCAATTACCTCCAAACTGAATCAATCAATATCAAAGTTATAAAATCAATTTCCAGTCTCTCTTTCAACCCTTATTCTGTCTTATGTGTCATATATAGAGCTGTATGTACTCTAAACATTACGATCATGTATTTTCCCAACATTTTACTAAACTTTTCAAGAAAAACAAAAGAATTATACAGTGAACATCTATATACCTACTACAAAGATTCTACAATTAATATTTTGATGCACTGGCTTTGTAACATATCTCTTCTTCTGTCTACGCTTCTATCCATCACTTAACCTATCTTATTATTTTGATCCATTTCAAAGTAAGTTGCCAGTATCAGGACTTCACCCCTAAATATGCATATTATTAATTAGAGCCCATTATATACTTATGGTTTTAAGTAAATTTTACCTATAGTGAAGAAGAAGAAGTAAAGTCGCTTAGTTGTGTCTGACTCTGCGACTCCATGGACTGTAGCCTGCCAGGCTCCTCAGTCCATGAGATTTTCCAGGCAAGAATATTGGAGTGGGTTGCCATTTTCTTCTCCAGGGGATCTTCCCGACCCAGGGATCGAACCCGGGGCTCCCACATTTCAGGCAGACTCTTTACTGTCTGAACCACCAGGGACTGTTTTTTACCTATAGTAAAATGCACAGATTTTGAGTACATTGTTTGATGAAGTTTTAGTGGTATTACACAGGAACGGCCACAGTGCTAGGTAATAGAGAATTCAGTTTTAATTTGGAATCTGAGAATATGGTTTTTCTTACTAAAAAAAATTATTTAATCACATCCCTCTTTTTCTACTCTTACTAACTCCTCAGTGGGCAAAACACATGAGTATGACTACCAACAACAGAATAGGCACAGAACACTTAGACTGTGATATTTTTAAAGTTTCGGAGTCACTGCCAACCCCGAGAATCTCCAGAAAACTCCATCTGTGTATATAACCACATGCAGGTTTTTTTTTTTCCATACAATTTCAGTTGCAGAAATTGTATGAAAATTGCTGCAGTCACAGACCTTCTGAATTCCATTCACAGACCCATGTGCTGCAGGTCAAGAACTTTAGGATTGGAAAGTCTGAATGTGGAGCATAAAATAGCGAGTCCACCACTGAGCTGAAATTCTAGACAGTATGCAGAAGGAATAACTTTCCCTGAAAGTTATGTACTTGAAGGTATAATTCCTTCTGAAAAAGAGGCACAGACTATGGACATGCCTGTTTAGAGTGGGTGGAGGCTGACATGGGCTTTGCAGATGGCACAAATGATAAAGAATCCACCTGCCAGGAGACTCAAGAGACGGGGGTTTGACTCGTGGGTTGGGAAGAGCCCTTGGAGGAGTGAATGGCAAACTGTTCCAGTATTCTTGTCTGGAGACTCCCATGGACAAAGGAGCCTGGCAGGCTACAGTCCGTGGGATCACAGAGTCAGATGTGACTGAGCAACTGAGTGCATAGGCGCACACACACACACACACACACACAGGCTTATGTAATTTCCTACACCCTCCCTAGATGATAAAAAGAAAACCAACCAAACAAAAGCAAAATAAAAATCTCACCTAATGCATGCATCATGTTTCAAGAGGGGTTGACCCTGGTCTATGTTATTTGATGAAGGCAACTGCCCACAGGAGAAGCACAAATGGGCATTGTGGGCCCCTAAGTAGGGATCTAAGGAGGTGATCCTCAGAGGATGAGGGCTTTTCACAGCTTTACCGATGATGTTAACCTCTATCGTCCCTATTAAGGTAGAAACACTATCAGCTGAGATTTTGCAATTGTTCTCAGTATGGCCACCCACACTTTCCCCCTCTGAAAGGGTCACAGGCAACTCATCTGAGCTGCTGAGGAGGATATACTGGGTCTCTAGTCCCCATGACAACCTTCAAGGCAGGCATTTTTATTTTATCTTTCAGATAAGAAAGCTGAAGCTCAGAAATACGTGCTGGAAAAGTGCCTCCCACTCCTACTCTCTGGACAAAGCTTTGTCTCTCGTATCAACACCAGAGTTTCTTCTTAACATCAGAAAATGAACTCACGGTCTTTTATACCCGCACTTCACAGACTCATCTGACTTCTCTAGCCTTACATTTCAGAACTGCGGCATTCCAGGACTTGGCCTGGAAGCGTGGCATTCTGGTGATTCTTGCTCGCTTTCGTTTCCCTGATTAAACCTTACATTTATTCCCTGTTTATCGAGGCACAGTAAGAACCTGTGCATTACTGCCTAGGGGACAGCTACCTCAGGCTATATGTTGTCTCTCTGTGACCTGGTTTGATAGCACCCAGACTCCAAGGACTGCAAATCCTCAAGAGCCAGTTAAGAAGAGGGTAAGGGAAAATGCAGAGCCAGGGATGAATCAAGATGCCTCAGTCTTATTCCAATCCGCACATGGTTGCCATGGCAACTGCATCTAACTGTCCCTCCACCCTGCTCCTCCCACTGATCTGCTCGCTGCTTCAGGTGATCAAGGGAATCTGCACAGAATTGCTTCAGTTCTCTTATCTGCATAATTTTACTTTTATACAACTTGAATTTTACACCATTTTGTCCCTTGACCATAAAATAGAGATGAAAAATTTCAAAAACAAAACACACGTACTTTTTTTGACCACGGTTTTCCACTGATCAAATGCAACGAGACCATTCCCTGTTTCCTCTTCTTGAAGCTTTACATTTCCTCTTCCCTATGGGCTCTGCCCTCAGCCCACTCACACACACAAATATGCACCCACACCATTCCAGTGCCCGCTGGTGAAATTTTTGAAGAAATATTCTGATCAGAGAAATTCTAAACTTATAGAAATGGGAGCCTAAGCATCTTGGAGATTTGTAACTCTTCTACAATTAAGCCAAAGTGGAGGAACCATGATGAGACTCGGGTTCAATCCCTGGGACGGGAAGATCCCCTGGAGGAGTGCATGACAACCCACTCCAGTATTCTGCCTGGAGAATCCCATGGACAGAGGAGCCTGGCGGGCTGCAGTCCATAGGGTTGCAAAGAGTTGGACATGACTGAAGCGATGTAGCACGCACACACAGAGGAATCTTAGGCAAAACGGGATGTGGAATAAAGCAATCTAAACTTTCTCCATTGCAGTTGGCATGCCTTCCTTTTAAATAATAAGGGAGGCTTAATTCCTTGATTTTAAAGCATCAGAGAAAAACATGATGCTCTTTAGAGAATCTGAGGGGACAGAAAGAAAACCCTGCTGTTACTGTTTTAGTGGCTTTTGAAGCCTGGTGGCCATGGCACTGCCAACATGGATTGGGTAGTGATCTGCCATGACAAAGAGCCCTAGGAACTGTCAATGGGAGGGAGATCACCTGAACCAGGGAGCAGTTCAGTGGGAGGAGCAAGAACTGAGCAAGACCATAATGCCAGAAAGCAGAGGCGACAGCAGGAACTGAGCTCACAGGTGGAGTGAAGTGGCTCTAAGGTCTTCTGTGTGAGGCAGGCATCCTACATCTGATGATGTGTGTGTTAGTTGCTCAGTCATGTCCAACTCTTTGAGACCCCATGGACTGTAGCCCGCCAGGCTCCTCTGTCCATGGGATTCTTCAGGCAAGAATATTGGAGTAGGTTGCCATTTCCTCCCCCACGGGATCTTCCTGACCCAGGGATTGAACCCAGGTATCAAACCCAGGTCTGCTGTATTGCAGGCAGATTCTTTACTGTCTGAGCTATAGGGAAGTCCCCCACATCTGATGATCCATGGAGGGGATTGAGGAAGAGTTCACCTAGGCTGTAGTTTGCAACCCTCTTCAGACCTAGAAACCTGTGGCTTAATCTCTTGTCACATATAAACTTAGGTTGTTTCACTTTTATCTCATCCCTTCTCTCACTTTCTTTTCTTTCTTTCTTTTAGGTCACGTGTCGTAAGCATGTGGGATCTTAGTTTTCCGACCAGGAATAGAATCTGCGCTCCCTGTACTCCCTTTTCCTTGCACCACATTTTATCCATGAACAGTATGAAAAGGCAAAAAGACAGGATACTGAAAGATGAACTCCCTAGGTCGGTAGGTGCCCAATATGCTACTGGAGATCACTGGAGAAATAACTACAGAAAGAATGAATGGTGGAGCCAAAGCAAAAACAACACCCAGTTGTGGATGTGACTGGTGATGGAAGCAAGGTCCGATGCTGTAAAGAGCAATATTGCATAGGAACCTGGAATGTTAGGTCCATGAATCAAGGCAAATTGGAAGTGGTCAAACAGGAGATGACAAGAGTGAATGTCGACATTGTAGGAATCAGTGAACTAAAATGGACTGGAATGGGTGAATTTAACTCAGATGACCATTATATCTACTACTGTGGGCAAGAATCCCTTAGAAGAAATGGAGTAGCCATCATAGTCAACAAAAGAGTCTGAAATGCAGTACTTGGATGCAATCTCAAAAACGACAGAATGATCTCTGTTTGCTTCCAAGGCAAACCATTTAATATATCCAAGTCTATGCCCCAACCAGTAATGCTGAAGAAGCTGAAGCTGAATGGTTCTATGAAGACCTACAAGATTTTTTAGAGCTAACACCCAAAAATGATGTCCTTTTCATTATAGGGGACTAGAATGCAAAAGCAGGAAGTCAAGAAACACCTGGAGTAACAGGAAAATTTGGCCTTGGAGTACAGAATAAGGCAGGGCAAAGGATAACAGAGTTTGCCAAGAGAACACACTGGTCATAGCAAACACCCTCTTCCAACAACACAAGAGAAGACTCTACACATGGACATCACCAGATGGCCAACACTGAAATCACTGATTATATTCTTTGTAGCCAAAGATGGAGAAGCTCTATACAGTCAGCAAAAACAAGACTGGGAGCTGACTGTGGCTCAGATCATGAACTCCTTATTGCCAAATTCGGACTTAAATTGAAGAAAGTAGGGAAAACCACTAGACCATTCAGGTATGACCTAAGTCAAATCCCTTATGATTATACAGTGGAAGTGAGAAATAGATTTAAGGGACTAGATCTGATAGAGTGCCTGGTGAACTATAGACAGAGGTTTGTGACACTGCACAGGAGACAGGGATCAAGACCATCCCCAAGAAAAATAAATGCAAAAAAGCAAAATGGCTCTCTGAGGAGGCCTTACAAATAGCTGTGAAAAGAAGAGAAGCAAAAAGCAAAGGAAAAAAGGAAAGATATATCCATTTGAATGCAGAGTTCCTCAGTGATCAGTGCAAAAAAATAGAGGAAAACAATAGAATGCAAAAGAGTAGAGATCTCTTCAAGAAAATTAGAGATACCAAGGGAACATTTCATGCAAAGATGGGCTCAATAAAGGACAGAAATGGTATGGACCTAACAGAAGCAGAAGATACTAAGAAGAGGTGGCAAGAATACACAGAAGAACTGTACAAAAAAGGTCTTCATGACCAAGATAATCACAGTGGTGTGAAAACTCACCTAGAGACAGACATCCTGGAATGTGAAGTCAAGTGGGCCTTAGAAAGCATCACTAGGAACAAAGCTAGTGGAGGTGATGGAATTCCAGTTGAGCTATTTCAAATCACGGAAGATGATGCTGTTAAAGTGCTGCACTCAATATGCCAGCAAATTTGGAAAACTCAGCAGTGGCCACAGGACTGGAAGAGGTCAGTTTTCATTCCAAACCCAAAGAAAGGCAATGCCAAAGAATGCCCAAATTACCATACAATTGTACTCATCTCACATGCTAGTAAAGTAATGATCAAAATTCTCCAAGCCAGGCTTCAGCAATTCATGAACCATGAACTTCCAGATGTTCAAGCTGGTTTTAGAAAAGGCAGAAGAACCAGAGATCAAATTGCCAACATCTGCTGGATCATTGAAAAAGCAACAGAGTTCCAGAAAACCATCTATTTCTGCTTTATTGACTATGCTAAAGCCTTTGACTATGTGGATCACAATAAACTGTGGAAAATTCTGAAAGAGATGGGAATACCAGACCACCTGACCTGCCTCTTGAGAAATCTGTATACAGGTCAGGAAGCAACAGTTAGAACTGGGCATGGAACAACAGACTGGTTCCAAATGGGAAAAGGAGTACGTCAAGGCTGTATATTGTCACCCTGTTTATTTAACTTCTATGCAGAGTACATTATGAGAAACGCTGGACTGGAAGAAACACAAGCTGGAATCAAGATTGCCGGGCAAAATATCAATAACCTCAGATATGCAGATGACACCACCCTTATGGCAGAAAGTGAAGAACTAAAGAGCCTGTTGATGAAAGTGAAAGTGGAGAGTAAAAAAGTTGGCTTAAAGCTCAACATTCAGAAAACTAAGATCATGGCATCCAGTCCGATCACTTCATGGGAAATAGATGGGGAAACAGTGGAAACAGTGCCTGACTTTATTTTTGGGGGGCTCCAAAATCACTGCAGGTGGTGACTGCAGCCATGAAATTAAAAGACGCTTACTCCTTGGAAGGCAAGTTATGGCCAACCTACACAGCATATTAAAAAGCAGAGAGATTATTTTGTCAACAAAGGTCCATCTAGTCAAAGCTATCATTTTTCCAGTAGTCATGTATGGATGTGAGAGTTGGATTATAAAGAAAGCTGAGCACCAAAGAATTGATGCTTTTGAACTGTGGTGTTGCAGAAGACTCTTGAGAGTCCCTTGGACTGCAAAGAGATCCAACCAGTCCATCCTAAAGGAGATCAGTCCTGGGTGTTCATTGAAAGGACTAATTAGAAGCTGAAACTCCAATACTTTGGTCACTTGATGCAAAGAGCTGACTCATTTGAAAAGACCCTGATGCTGGGAAAGATTGAAGGTAGGAGGAGAAGGGGACAACAAAGCATGAGATGGCTGGATGGCATCACCGACTCAATGGACATGAGTTTGGGTGGACTCTAGGAGTTGGTGATGGACAGGGAGGCCTGGCGTACTACGGTCCGTGGGATTGCAGAGTCAGACACGACTGAGCGACTGAACTGAACTGACTCCCTGCATTGAAGCTCTGGGTCATAATCACTGGACCACCAGGGAAGTTTCTCACTTTTTCTTACTGAATTCCTCACCCTGTGTTCCCGTCTACCATGCCTGACACCCATACTAGGTTTCTATCTTTGTCCCCAGACTCCCTTGGAAATCTTTCTTGAACATCTCTGGAGTCTGAGAAAATAACAAAGAATGACTTTGCACCCTTCCCCTATAACACTTTATATTATCGCTAATGTTTGTAAACATTTCTGTGCTGGTCATCCGTGCTTTTCACTAATTTCCAGCTCCCTGGCTCCTGGACCCTGGGTGGAATGCCTTTTTCATCAACTGTGGAAGTCAGACATGATCATTCAAACTGCTCTGACCAATGAAATGTACCCATCCATGTGGCTGCCTTTAAAGCCAGTAATCTTCTTGCCATCTCTCTTTCCCCTGCCAAGTTGGCTGAAGAAGCCTGTATGGAGATGCACCCTTGGTTATCCTGCATCCCTGAGCAGAGCCCCTTAAGAGTCATATGACCACACAGCATCAACCAGAAATAAAGGTCTATTAATTAAGCCACAGGAAAACGGAGTCTGTCCTGAACGACACAATGCTTATTATGTCTAGTTTGGATCACAAGTCCTTGGGCAAGAACTGCAACTTATCTACTCTTTAAAACAATCCTTGTGAGGCAGCGGTTTTTTTTTTTTTTTTTTTTTTGTGGCCATTCCTTATTACAATGGGGAAAATGAGGGGTGGAGAACACACATCATTTACTTAAGAACTCACAGCTAGTAAGTGGCCAAGTTGGAACTTGTACCCAGATTTTATTACTTCAAATCCCATACTTTTTCTACTGTATCATGATGGTGAAAAGTGAAGTGAAAGTATTAGTCACTCAGTCGTGTCCAACTCTTTGCAACCCCATGGACTATAGCCTGCCAGGCTTCTCTGTCCATGGGGATTTTCCAGACAAGAATACTGGAGTGGGTAGCCATTCCCTTCTCTAAGAGATCTTCCCTACCCAAGGATCGAACCTAGGTCTCCTGCATTGTAGGCAGATTCTTTACCATCTGAGCCACCAGGGATTATGATGGTAGTAACCCTTAAATGATGTGGGCAGGAGAGAGGATTCAATTCTGAAAAGCAATAGAACAGAATCTGATAAGGCAAAAAGAAAAATACCACAAGCCATAGAAAAAAATGCATGCTTTTGTAGTAAAAAATGAATAGCAGCAACTAGGTACATCTGTCAACCATTACAGTATTTTATTTTTGCTTTTATTTCTTTATTTTAGCAATAGGAAAGTTTCTAGATATCTGGTGCAAAAATTGGAATTCTCATATGAATATCACTCTCAGGTTGGGTAATTTGAATTTTATATAATTTGAATGTGAGTAAAAATTTAAGGAAGAGTATCTTTTGAAATTATAAGCATGAGATGTCATGTATATCAAAAAGAATCTGGAAACATACATGCCAGCTATTAATAGTGGCTAACCCTGGAAAGGGATCCAGATTTTCTGCAGGTTGAGAATTTTAAAGCTTTACTACATGTTTCTATGAGTTATTTGAATCCTTTCCAGTATGAAAATTCCATTACTGAAATTTAATGACTGGAATAAATAACTATTAACTATTATTTTTAATGAAGTGTTTTTAAAAGTCTTTATTGAATTTGTTACAGTATTGCTTCTGTTTTATGTTCTGGTTCTCTGGCCTTGAGGCATGCGGGATCTGTATTCTCAACCAGGGATTGAATCTGCATCCCCTGAACTGGAAGGGGAAGACTTAACTACTGGGACACCGGGGAAGTCCCAGCTCCTAGCTATTCTTATAATTAATATACACACAATGTGATGAATAGCTGCTGATTTGGTGAGATGGCTAATATCTGGCAATTGCAATGACAGACTAAACTTGTTCAGCACTGTTTAAAGCCTTGTGAAATATCCTTAAGTTGAAGACAGAATTGTTCAGAAAAGGAAGGAAGAAGTGAAATGGGTTTCATCCTTCACATTGTATAGAGAAACCGAATTATTTTGTGATTTTTTGGGGGTAATGACATCTTTTCAATGTATTAGAAATGAAATGATAAAGAGGGAAAAAAGAGCTATGATATCTAAACAGAAAATAATCATGAATGTCAAATGTTGCTCAAAACTTTAACTAAAAACACTTAAGACACATGTATTAAGAAAGAAAATCAAATAAGTACACCTTTCAGGCACTAAAATTTGGTTAATATTAAATTAACTCTTCAAATTCAAGATGTTTTAATTTTATCCTCTTATTTACAGAGAGGAAACAAGGTTTGAATCTCTTATTTCTAAATTGATCAACAATTATTCAACATACTGATAAACTGTTGTTCCACAGTCATACTTGATCTTAAGGTATGATACAGCATTGACAATAAGGCAATTGAATTACCTTCTTCATGCAATGAATAATTTTTTTATATACACATTCCATACTGAGCACTGAGACAAAAGATTTGGACTCCGTAATTTTTATCTAAAACTTACACTACAGATTTTGGAAATCTTACTCTAAATATAACAGCAGCATGCTTCTTCTGCTTATTTTCCATCATCTATTTGTCTTAAAGATACTTAAGCCACCTCTGAATCTGCACACTGTACCTTGGCCTGAGTGTCTAGCTCTTTGCTGGTGAGCTCAGAATTGAAGGGAAGAAACTGACAATCCGTTACTTCACTGGGGAATTCCACTACCAGTGAGGGTTCTGCTTCGTCTGGACAGTGGTGCCACCTGCTTAGCGGGGAGGGGATCAACACTAGATGCTCTCCACGACTTCCTTCCTCTCAATAACATCAGGTTGATCAGTTCAGTTCAGTCGCTCAGTCATGTCTGACTCTTGGCGATCTGATGGATTGCAGCATGCCAGGCTTCCCTGCCCATCACCAACTCCCGGTGATCAGGGTTGATCAACATCTGCATTTTCTCATACTGTTTGTTCATCAGTAATAAAGGGTGTGAGTTAAAATACATGAGGAATGATTAAGTAATATTCCTCAAAATATTTATGTAACTATTGGAAATCAAATTTCTTTTTTAAAAACATGACTATGAATCACAAAATAAGTCTCAGCACTCTGGGATCATTCAATGCGGTTCCCTCATTCTTCCTGATCTGAAAATGACCAGTATCCTCAACAAACGAAAGTAATACTTCATAATAAGAAGGGAGGAAATTACCAGATTAGTGGTGAAAAGAACATTATTACTGTGTTCAGAAATATGTTTGGAACAAGTTACTGACCATCTGTCTTAAGAGATTTCTACATACTCCTTGTGATACTTGTCCTTGATCGAGTGTGGATGTAAACCTAATGCTGAGGTAACCGTTTACTGATTCTCATGGATTTTGACTGCAATATGAAAAAGAGAGGGATGTCTTAACTATGATAAAGAGCTCACCAGAGTGCTTCTGAGTACCTAACTATATATCTGTGTGTGTGTTATGTCTGCAAATCGTATTGCATGATTTTTTCTTTTTAAATTAATTTTTGTTGGAGTATAGTGGTTTGGCAAGTTGTGTTAGTTTCTACTGTACAGAAAAAGGAATCAGCCATACATACACATATACCCCCGCACCCTCACCTTCTGGACTTCCTTCCCATACAGGTCACCACAGTGCATTAAGTAGAGTTCCCTGTGCTATACAATATGTTCTCATTAGTTATTTATGGATTAACTATATGGTTTTGGTGGCTCAGATGGTAAAGAATCCGTCTGCAATGTGGGAGACCTGGGTTCAATCCCTGGGTTGGGAAGATCCCCTGGAGGAGGGCGTGGCAACCCGCTCCAGTATTCTTGCCTGGAGAATTCGCATGGACAAGAGAGCCTGGGGGGCTACAGTCCATGGGGTCACAAAGAGTCGCACACAACCGAGTGACTAAGCACCCATATGTTTTTAAGCAAAATAGAATATTTTATTATGAGAGCAAAGAGTAATCATTATATTTAAATGAATTGTGTGCTGCGTGCTTAGTTGCTCAGTCATATCTGATTCTTTGTGACCCATAGACTGTAGCCCCCAGGCTCCTCTGTCCACGGGATCAGCTAGGCCAGAAAACTGGGAGTAGCCATTCCCTTCTCCAGGGGATCTTCCCGACCTAGGTATCTAACCCTGTTCTCCTGCATTGCAGGTGGATTCTTTACCACCTGAGCCACCAGGGAATCCCTTAAATGAGTTAGAATTTATTAAATTTAAATTTAAAGAGATGCAATGATATAGATATAATTATATACCATTTTAAATAATTTAACTGTTCTCTATGACTGCTTTATTTAATTCTCATTCTATTCTCATACTTTATTGAACTAATATTTTACTTTTAACCTGTTTTTGGAGGTTCTTTCCTCCTACAGATTTTTTTGTAGCTCTGTTATTTTCCAGGAGTGTTACCAAGTATAAAATCTCATGTGCATATTTTTCCCTTAAAGGGTATAACTAACTAATTCTCAAAGAGAACGTTTTAATTATCACAGTCTCTGTGGGGTCGTCAAGAGTCCAGACTCTTGGTATCTAAATTCACAATCTTTCCCTGTCTCAGAATTTAAAGAAAAAAACCCCAACCCCCTTTTGGATTCACGTGGTTGCCGAAAGACTATAATCAAATATAACTCTTCAGTGAAGAACATTAACCCAAATACATATCCTGCCCGCCCCCCCACCAAAAGAAGGATTCATTCAGAAGTACCTTTTTAGACTTTATCACAAACTTGGAAGACAAAGTTTTTGTAATCTGTACATATACAATGAATAGAAGATTAGCAGCCATCCAGCCTCAAACCTTTCTATTCCAGAGTAGGGGCATCTTCTTTCAAAGAAATCCTATGAGAACGTGGGGACATTGGAATCCTCATACCCTGCTGGTGGGGATGTAAAAATGATGCAGTCACCTTAATATTTATAAGAGCATTATTCATAATAGCCCCAAAATGGAAACAGCCCAAATGTCTGTCAACTGCAGAATGGATAGATTAAAACGTGCTGTATCCACAGAAAGGATATGACTTTGAAAAAAGAAAAAGAATATAACACTGATGCATGCTGCAACATGAAAACATTATGTTAAGTGAAAGAGCCGATCAGAAGAGGCTGCATACTGTATGATTCCACTGAAATGAAATGTCCAGAATTCCAAATCCACAGAGACAGAGAGGAGATTAGTGGTCGTCTGGGGCTGTGAGGATGCAGGGAAATGGGAATAGGGAATGACTGGTAATAGGTATGCGGTTTCTTTTCAGGATGATGAAATTTTCTGGAATTAGATGGTGGTGATAATTTGCACAGTTCTGTGAATATACTAAAAACTACAGAATTGCTCACTTTAAATGGGTGAATTAATGGGTGAATTTTGTGGGGTGTGAAATATATCTCAATAAAGTTGTAAAAGTGAAAGAATCCCATGTACTCTCTAGATTGCTGTTTGTCAGTCACTAAGTCACGTATGGTTCTTGGTGACCCCGTGGTCCATAGCATACCAGGCTCCTCTGTCCTACGCTGCCTCCCGGAGTTGGCTCCATTCCATGTCCATTGAGTCAGGGAGACTATCTAACCATCTCATACTCTGCCACTTTCTTTTCCTTTTGCTTCCAATCTTGCCCCGCATCAGGGTCTTTTCCAATGAGTCAACTCTTCTCATCAGGTGGCCCAAGTATTGGAGTTTCAGCTTTAGCATCAGTTTATAATGATGAAGATGATGATGACAACAATACATTGGTGGCTGCATAGAAGTAAAATATTAGAGGAACTTCCCTGGTGGCTCAGATGGTAAAGTATCTGCCTGTAATGCAGGAGACCTGGGTTCAATACCTGAATTGGGAAGATCCCCCAGAGAAGGGCATGGCAACCCACTCCGATATTTGTGCCTGGAGAACCCCCTCGGACAAAGAAGCCTGGTCGACTATAGTCCATGGGGGTTGCAAAGGGTTGGACACAACTGAGTGACTAAACACACACACAAAATATCAGAGGGCTATGTATTAATGCAAAGTGGTTCTTTTTAGTGAGTGTGTGTTCTCTTTATGTTAGGTACTTACATTGTTTTGAATTTGTATACTGAATATGTTATTTCTGTAATCAGAAAAAAGTTAAGTGTCAGAGTTTTTAAAGAAGTTTTTTCAGTATGAGTTCTGGAGGAGATAAATAAGGACAATCACTGGGGAAGGTGGCTGGAATAGAGCTTTAGAAGGTGGGCTTTAAAACTGGATAAAGAAAGGCCAAGGGGAGGACAACAGCCTTTGAAAGAGTTCTTTTATTTCTAGAATCACTGTCTACTTTCTCTGGGCTCTGAGGCTAGAGACAGATCTCTCTTATTTACACTGAGTCCCCTGGGTCTAGAATGATGTCTGAACCACAGGGTGTGCTCAAGAAATATAAACTGAATCCATGAACAAACGTGTGTTACTGGAATCCTTTTCCCAATGTGTGTCTTTATGTAAGTTTAAAAAGGGGTCCCCTTCTCCTAGGTTGATGCAGCTTCTCTCTAGGACTTGTATTTGGGAGAGTTAATCATGAGTTTATCTATGAGTTGCCCCGATCCTGCTGCCTGGCCAATCTCCCTTGTGATGGTCCCACCCCAGCTGCAAACAGGATAAAGTCCATGCATCTGGGGCTGGCCATCAAAGCCCTCCTCAATGTGACCTTAATATTCCTGTGCCATCATAAACATTTCCAAACCTGTTCTGTGCTCAGATCATAGTAATCCTATTCTTCCATGTGTTGGCTCCTAATACTGCCTTCCTCCCACCAACACCTACCGTTGAAAAAAGACGAGCCTCCACATTCTAACACTGTTCTCACTGGCTCTACAGGACACGGCCTCTCATCCTCCTATGCTCCCATTCTGACTTCCCTTCCATCTGACTCTTGACTCCTTCCTCATTTGAAGTTTTATTCTTATTCATGGGATTTAGATCTGGATTTTAGTGTGAAGTAGGCACACCAGCTTTTGACTCTCAGCTTTCCCTTCCTTTGGTCTTGACTTGGCTTCCTTTGGACCATTTCCCTGGCCCCACTAGACACAATCATCAGCCTGCCTCCTCAGGTGGAATCAGCACTTTTTCCTCTTTGAACCTACGCAACACACTACACAAACCCTTATGAAACCTTGACCATATCATATTATGTTATTTCCTTACATTGTTCCACCTTTGGACTTTTGGAGCTTCCAATGGATGGAACCATTAGAAGGTATACAACACAATATACAACACAAGATATTCTTAAGTGCCTAGCACCACGCTTGGCATATGTGTGCGTGTGTATAGCAGGTATACAACATATGGAGAAAATGAATAAATGAATCATGGAAACAGAATCTGATCAGGGTAGAGAAAGTGGGATTTTGGGTGGTAAAGAATCCACCTGCAATGCGGAAGACCTGAGTTTGATCCCTGGTTGGGAAGATCCCCTGGAGAAGGGAATGGCTACTCATTCCAGTATTCTGGCCTGGAGAATTCCATGGACAGAGGAGTCTGGTAGGCTACAGTCCACGGGGTCGCAAAGAGTTGGATACAACTGAGTGACTTTCACTTTCTATTAGGGTGGACTCAGATTGTGAAAAGCCTTGAAATCTAAACAGAAGAGGCTAGACTTGTGGTGGAAAGAAAGACAGTCCCTTCAGATCTCTGAGAAAAGAAATGAAGTGATGAAAACAGCATTTAGGATGACCTGTTAGATGTCACCATTCTGGGTGGTGAGGAACAAGGGGGAGCTTCTAGACGCAGCAAGACCTCAATAAATGTTTGCTGTGTGACTGGTGGAGCCCAGAGAATCTCTTGCAGAAACACAGGTGTGAGGTGAGAGAACGGAGAAAAGTACAGACATTAAGAGACCGTTCCGGGCAATGATGGGCAGGCCCTGGAGGCCACCAGGAGATGAAGATGAAAGGAGAGAGGAGCCACAGCGAGCAGAGTGGGACCAAGGATGAGAAGACACAAGCTGGGAGGGGGAGCCGTCTTATCTCGGGAGAAGAGCCCATCTTCGAATGCACTGAGTTGCAGGGGCTGGCATGTGCACTCACGCGTGCCTAAGTCACTGTGTAGTAAGGCAAGTCTGTGACACAATCCTTGTGCTGTTCGAAGAAGTCTTCCCTCCCGTTGGGCACCACCCCTGCCCTGGGTTTAAGTTTCTGCCAACAAAAACAAAATTACTCATAAAATGAATGGAAACAATCTGCCTCTGCCTTTTTCTTGCCACAGAGAAGATTTTTCTTAATCACTTTATTTTTTGTCCTTTGAATCATATATCCTGTTGCTTGATTAAATCCCTTAGAAGTCTAAGCATTAGAGGTTTGCAGCATGAATCTCTGAGCTGATGTTTGCTTGTCTCATGGAAACGGATCTGTATTGGAAATCGGAACTTCCGCTAAGGTAATGAGTAGGTTCTTTCCCTCTCTGGTACAAAATTTATTCCTCAACAGTTTCAAGGAAATAAGACTTGGTTAAAATATCAATAAGAACTGAGTCTCTGGATAAATCACTCAATGTAAAGTTAACTTTTCTAATATGAATCTCTTGTGTTTGAGTAGGTCTTTTTCTGTTTTTTTTTTTTTTTTTTTAAGTGCTTTCTTCTTGTTCTCTCAAATTTTCATTTAAAGAGGCATGGCAGGTGGTACAATTCCCATTTGAAAGGTATTTCCTGATATAAACTGAGACATGAAGGAACTTTCCAGATGATCTAGCAAGCGTGTAAGGGCTGGAGCCAGGCCTCTACAGCAATACAAAGTTCTCTCTACAAGCTCCCTTTCCTTCTACCCCTAAGGGAAAATGTCAAAATACTTTTCAGTAACTGGAAAAAAGTTGAGAGAAATATGGAAATAGGCTGCAGAAAATGGGGCCCTCGGACCATATATGTTGACCCTGACTCGCCCTCCTTCAGGCACTTAGTCCTGGAGGTGACAGGGGACAGAGGGCTAAGTGTGTGTCGCATAAGAGCTTCATGGGACGGCTCACTTCTGCCTCCAGTCCTTCATGGCGTCCCAGCAAAGATGGACAGGTCACCGGAGAACACGGATGAGAAGCGGGGCTGATGGCAGTGAGCAGATGGGTGCCTGGCCCTCTCTACAGGTCGGATTAGAGGACGTTTGGAGGATCTGGCCTCCAAAGATGATCTTCAGGGATGTTTATCTTTTATTATTATTATTTTTTTACCTTATTTATTTGGCTGTGCCAGGTCTTACTTGTGGCACACTGGCTCTTTGGTTGCAGCCTTTGGGATCTAGTTCCCTGACCAGGGATCAAACCTGGGCCCCCTACATTGGGAATGTGGAGGCTCAGCCACTGGACCACCAGGAAAGTCTGGGATGTTCATCTTAAGAGTCTGTTCCCCTGTTCACAGCCCATAAAGTGAAGTGAAAGTCACTCAGTCGTGTCTGACTCCCTGCGACCCCATGGACCATACAGTCCATGGCATTCTCCAGGCCAGAATACTGGAGTGGGTATCCTTTCCCTTCTCCAGGGGATCTTCCCAACCCAGGGATCGAACCCAGGTCTCCCGCATTGCAGGCATATTCTCTACCAGCTGAGCCACAAGGGAAGCCCTTAAGGCCCATAGCCTCGTACCTAAAATGTAGAGTCACCCCAGACCCACCAACAATGGCTTTATTATTGAAGGGATCTTCTCCTTGGAAAAGTTATCAACGTGAAAAGGCAATTAAACTCCCACACAGTTGTACCTGATCAAGAAAGACTGTTAGCATTTTGCCTACAATTTTCCACCCTCTTTTTCAAGCATATCTGAGTCCACTTCTGTTACTGAAATGGAGCTGTACTATACGGAGCTGTTTACATCCTGCTGTTTTCACTCACGATGGGCACAGAGAACACTTCAGTATGTCATGAATTATTACTTTAAGGACTATTTAATAGCCTTGGCATGGGGTGCATTATTATTTAAACCTTCCACCAAAACTAGAAAGTAAACTCCTTGAAGGCAGGAATGATGTGAATTCATAATGCATTTAGCATCCCAAGCATCTAGCAGAGATTCTTTCATGATCAATGTTGATGTCTCCTTCGGGGGGAATATCTGTTTGAGTTAGTCAGGTGGTTGTGCTTTGGTATCTCAGCTGACAGGGGAAGTCTGAAAACCATGGATCCATGAAAAATGATCCTGCATACATAGCGTGCTAAGACACTTCAGCTGTGTTTGACTTTTTGAGACCCTGTGGACCATAGCCTGCCAGGTTCCTCGGTCCATGGGATTCTGCAGACACTCTCTTTCTACTGGTGGAAAAATGATCCTATTACACTTTTAACCCACCCCAATGTCCTGGCTATGAGCTCTTGGTACTTGAGTGTAATAAAAAAAAAAAAAATCAAGGCTAGAAAGTTGTATGTTTAATGACAATGTTGGATGTCATTAATTTCTCAACTATATAATTCTAAATCCAAATAAGAAGACTGAACTCTTGCCCCAGCTTCTTTCATGCTAGATAAGCAGCAAGGACAGGATTAATAAAGTTGGGAAGAGTAGTCATGTGCTTACATAAGAAATCCAGTAAGTTTTTCACCCACTGGAGATTAGTGAGGCCCTTTGGAGCAGACCCAGCGACAGAGATTTGCAGAAGACGTGTGTCCTTGGTGGCTACTGATTAGCCTTTGGATAATACTTACTGTTCAGCATAATTGGGAGGAAAGTGAGTTTGCCTACTTGTCTCTTAATAACAGTAAAATAAAGTAATGGTGAAAAAACAACCTCTTTAAAGGTGTAAGGGATAAACATTCCATATATTTGCTCAGCATTTCTAGGACTGGAATCTGATTATTCCAATTTAATATGCTTCAATCTTTTTTGCATGACTACTCCATAAATGTTTTTGTTAAACCATGTACTCTTCTTGCATATTTCAAAGCTGAAATAGGATATTTTTATCATAAATTTAATAGTAGCAAAAGGTGTAATGTTTGGCTTATTGAAAACATTGACATTTTCAAATAAAGATGTTATATCATCCTTTAAACTTGGTCTACTGTAATGTCAGTATATTTAATCTATCACCTTCCAGTTTCAGAAGCACATGATTAAGTTATTCTTTAACAGTTGGAAATTTTACATCATACTTTTTTCTCCTTTAGTATTCCCATCCCACTTCCCTAAACAGAGTTTTATCCCAATATAATACATTGTCATCATGGAATTATGTTATCATTCTATAACACTCAATAGCATAAATATATACGGGAATCAAATTAAATTAAAAAATTTTCCTACAACAAATTGATCAAAGGGTCAAAATACTACAAAACAGAAAGTAAGTATTGAACATTAAACTTTTATTGGAGACATATCTCTTAATGAGGTAGATGAGGGTGGCCTCTCTTCTCCCCAAGTTAGCTGATGCATCCCTAGAAACAGAGCACTTACTGTTCAAGTGAGTCTTGGTGCTTCAATTAGAGGAGGCTTTCTGGGCCTCTAAAGTGAGTCTAAAGGGCTTCCCAGGTGGTACTAGTGGTAAAGAATCCACCTGACAATACAGGAGATGTGGGTTCAATCTCTGGGTCAGGAAGGTCCCCTGGAGGAGGGCATGGCAACCCACTCCAGTATTCTTGCCTGGAGAATCCCATGGACAGAGGAGCCTGGTGGGCTACAGTCCATGGGTTTGCAAAGAGTCGGACACGATTGAGTGACTGAGCATAAGGTGGGTCTCTATCGCTTCGTTACCTGGAGATCTGCACAGCTCATGACAATTCAACACGATAAGGTTGGGATGGATGAGAAGACGCTTTCTTAGCTAGCATGGAAGAGAGGCTATTGGGAAAGGAGAATCAGCAGGTATTCTCAAGAAGATCAATTTTAGAACAGAAGAGGAAATTAGGGAAGAGTTTGGGTATAAAGGGGTACAATTATCGTAGTTGCAAAACTACAGAAATAAGATGACATCCATGCTTTACAGAAACTCATAATTTGATAGGGGAGACATATAATATGTTAAATAATAAAATTGTATTTATATATTATTATATATAAATTAAACTATATTCGTGTCCAACTCTTAGCGACCCCATGGACTGCAGCCTTCCAGGCTCCGCTATCCATGAGATTTTCCAGGCAAGAGCACTGGAGTGGGGTGCCATTGCCTTCTCCATATACAAATTACATTTTATATAAATTATATTATATAATTATACCATTAATTATAATTATATTATTTAACAAAAATAAAATTTAATGTGAGTGCAGTAGTAAGGTACAAGGTCAAAGAGGAAGAACAATGGGGAAGTAAAAAAAGGCTTCTTAGAAGAGTAAGTCTGAGAGAATAAGGAAGGAGGCATCCCCACACCACCTTCAAGGTGTCGGGACTCAGGGGGGTGAGGTGCGTTTATCAGCATCACCCCCAGCACCCGCTGACTGAAGCACTGAATGGGTTTGGAAGAGCAGATGGAAAGGTCAGTCACGGTCAGGCTGGGAGGGTTCTGTATTCTTCACTTCACCCTCGTGCCAATAGGACCCACTAGCTCAGCGACCCCCAACCTTTTTGGCATCAGGGACTGGTTTCATGGAAGACAGTTTCCCCATGGACTGGGGCTGGGGAGTAGTTTCAGGATGATTCAAGCACTTTACATTCATTCTGCACTTTATTTCTATTTTTTAAATCTTTTTTAAAATTTAAATTTATTTATTTTAATGGAGGCTAATTACTTTACAATACTGTATTGGTGTTGTGTACTTTATTTCTATTGTTATTACATCAGCTCCATCTCAGATTTTCAGGCATTAGCTCCTAGAGGTTGGGATCCCTGCTTTAGAACATTTCTAAGCAAGGAGTGACTGATCAGATTGGTGTTTTGGAAAGAATACTCTCTTGGAAATAAGGCAGGTGGAGGGTGGTGAGGGACAGGAGTGGGAGTAACTAGATGCAGAGAAACAACTTAGGTAGCAGATGGGGGATAAACAGGGCCTCGATTAAGATCACAAAACAGTGTGGAGTATAGAAGAGCTAAGATATTATTCAGAAGGGATTGGAGGTCTTGGAGGTTCACTCAATGTCGGGTTAAGAAGCACGGCCCATCAGCAGGATGCTGAACCCTCTAGGTTGGGCAGTTGTGCCGCTGATATAATTACAGATAGCAAAGGGAATACAAAAGCTCCCTTTGAAGACAGGTCTCACATTTTCCTCATCTTTGTTTCTACACCACCTGACAATTATTAGTGAATACATAAATAAACTCTCAGCACGTTTGACCTCACTAATTCCAAGTTCCCCAAGACGGCACATCTAAGCAGGTTTTAAATTTTGTTTTATGATAAAATTTGTGGACAACTTATAACTGACCCTTCATAATAAAACAATAATCTAAAAACTGACCCTTAATAATAAAACAGTAATTTAAAACCTAGTCCAGTTGTTGAAAATAATAATACGTATTTAAAAAAACTAAACATAAACATATTTTTAGAAGACCGCACCATTCAATTGGAAATGCAGCCATCAAATATTGAAATTAAGCACTGGCCTAAAATTACAGAGTCAAGACAGTTAATTCTACATGCGGTAATGTGTTTACATTTTAAAAGAGACTATAGTTTAAAGTGGCGTGGCATTTTTTTTTTTTCTAGATTATTGATTTATTTATTTCTGGCTGTATTGGGTCTTTGTTGCTGTGTGGGCTCTGCTCTAGTTTCTGTGTGGGCTTCTTGTTGAGGAGGCTCCTCTTGTGGAGTATGGGCTCTAGGGAGCACTGGCTTCAGCAGTAACGACAAGCGGGTCAGCAGTTGGGGGACCCAGGCTCTACATCAGAGGCTCAACAGTTGTGGTGCACAGGCTTAGCTGCCCCACCACATGTGGAAACTTCCTGGACCAGGGTTCGAACCCGCGCCTCCTGGACTGGCAGGTGGATTCTTTACCACTGAGCCACCTGGGAAGCCCTAAAGTAGCATTACAAAAAAAGATGCTATTTAAAAATGTGTGCTATTTACTCATAAAAGTATCTTTCAGCTCATATGACTGTAAATAGGGAAGGCCTGCTTCAGTTGGAAAACCAGGGACTTCAGGACTTCCCTGGTGGCGCAGTGGATGGGAATCTGCTAGCCAATGCAGGGGACACAGGTTTGAGCCCTACTTCAGAAAGAGTCCACATGTTGGGGGGCATCTAAGCCTGTGCCCCACAACCACTGAACCCAGGCGCTCTAGAGCCCACACCCTATAACAAGAGAAGCTGCTGCAGTGAGGAGCCTGAGCCCCACAGCTACTGAGCCCAGGCGCTCTAGAGCCCACACCCTATAACAAGAGAAGCCGCTGCAGCGAGGAGCCTGCGCCCCACAGCTACTGAGCCCAGGCGCTCTAGAGCCCACACCCTATAACAAGAGAAGCCGCTGCAGCGAGGAGCCTGCGCCCCACAGCTACTGAGCCCAGGCGCTCTAGAGCCCACACCCTATAACAAGAGAAGCCGCTGCAGCGAGGAGCCTGCGCCCCACAGCTACTGAGCCCAGGCGCTCTAGAGCCCACACCCTATAACAAGAGAAGCCGCTGCAGCGAGGAGCCTGAGCCCCACAGCTACTGAGCCCAGGCGCTCTAGAGCCCACACCCTATAACAAGAAAAGCCACTGCAGCGAGGAGCTGAGCACCGCAACCAGAGAGAAGACCCCGCTCGCAGCAACTATAGAAAGCCTCTGTGCAGCAAGGAAGGCCCAGCATAGTCATAAATAAATAAATGAATAATTTTTTTAAGAAAACCACTTAAAAAAAAAAAACTTCTGGAGATATATTTGCTACCACTTAAGTGAAGTGTTAATGGCTCAATCATGTCTAACTCTTCAAGATCCCATGGACTAAATAGCCCGCCAGGCTCCTCTGTCCATGGGATTCTCCAGGCAAGAATACTGGAGTGGGTTGCCATTCCCTTCTCCACGGGATCTTCCTGACTCAAGAATCAAACTCAGGTCTCCTGCACTGCAGATTCTTTACCTTCTGAGGCACCAAATGGCTAACAAGGTACATTTTGTTACTTTTACCACAATAAAATTTTTTTTAAAAAATTGAATAAAAAACAAGCTTCTTACAAAAGTCATATTGGGTTATAATAAAATCTGTTAAAATTATTTTTCCTTTTATTTTGCATACTCTTCATTAGAAAAATGAAATAAAAGCACTAAAATTTTGGAGGGGGGGCTTCCCTGGTGGCTTAGTGGTAAAGAATCCACCTGCCAATGCAGGAGATGTGGGTTTGATCCCTGGGTGGGGAAGATCCCTTGCAGTAGGAAATGGCAACCCACTCTAGAATTCTTGCCTGGGAAATCCCATGGATAGAGTAGCCTGGCAGGTTACAGTCCATGGGGTCACAAAGAGTCAGACATGACTTTCTGACTAAACAACAACATACAGAATTCTTTCTAGTTCACAAATCAAATATAACTAAAGTGAAAAGACAATTATATCTCCCCACTTAAAAACGGTCTTCCTATTTGGATGGTAAAAGGTGTCTAATATTATAGTCTTCAAAATACTCTTAAAATAGTTTTTTAAGATTAGCAAACCTGCAAATTTACCGTGTATTTTATCTATTCTGCATGCATGCACAAACACACACAATTCATTTCTGCCATCATCAGAACTAAAGAGTCAATTCTGACACAGTAGAATCACTGATGATACTCAAACAACAAAATACTTATAAGCAAAAATTTTCTCTCTATATATAAAAAAAAATTAAGCACAAGTACGTATTTTTTAAAGAGTCCCAAGTCCAGTACTTTGGCGAGAAATATGCCAAAATGGGCATTTATCATTATTTTTAGACCGATGATGGAATCTGGACTCTCATTCTTTCTGAATCTGTGAACTCAAAGGGAACAACTTATCATAGCATCAGTATTTGACCTTGAAGGAACAGCTCGTGTCATCACAGAGCAGAAGTGCTGGCGAACATTTATCTAGATGAAAGGCCTCAAGCAGTTAACCTGCTCAGCAGAGGCAATGCAACCAGGCAACAGGATAATGACCTCTATCCAAATGTGGAAGGTACATCAATTTAATACCCTGACAGCTTGACAAAAGATGATGGCGGCGCAGCAGGAAAACATTAGCCATGATAACGCAGGGTACTGTATGTGAAAAGAATGAATTATAAAGCACCGCGCTATTTGGGCCGAGCAGGGATTTTTTTTTTTTTTTTAAACCAACTTTATATTTAGGATGGTAGTCGTGCCTAAAAGCTCCTTCCATTCTTTTCTACCTGAAGAACATCCCACTAAAAATAAAAAGGCAGTGCGGATTAAATTGACAGCTTCAATGCAAATCAAGTTTCCCAACCGATCCAGGAAATGCTGCCCATCATTTCTGGCAGGCCTGTTACTGTGTCAGAGTAGAAAAATCTGGGTATTGATGAACTGGCTTAACCCATTTGAAAAAGATAGGTAACTCAAGTACATGTGTGTGATTTTGTTTTCTTTTTTAAAAGGAGAAGGTACTTGGTACGCTCTGGGGCGCTTTGGGTCTTCAGCTGTAAACTTTTCCCGCAGCAAATTCAGTTGTGTTTTTTTTTAAAGCAATTTAATTTTAGAATAGTAGCATGATCATGCTTGTATGTTTGTTCAAGGACCTTTACTCTGCGACAGGGTTTCAGCCTGTGCGGTTTTTCTCTACACATGGCAGGCAGCTGTCAGAAGCAGTGTGAGGGGTCAAAGGGCAGCTCGGCTGCTCTGTTAAATCACGGGGTTCCATCAACATCTCAGAATTCCCGCCGAGTGGGAGCTGGGAGACCACAGATTAGAGTACACTGGAGTGTGTATATTAGGTCACTCAGTGTCTATCAAAGCGATATCACGCCGGTGAGCCGTACAATAGGTTTTACTGTGCTCTGTTCAAAGAAAATGGAAGGAAAGTGGACATGTGTGTAGCAGATCACAGCTGAACACTGAATTCTTCTTGTCTTTAAATGGATGGATTTACTATCCACAAGATGAATGAAGAATAGGTGTGCAATCAATAGCTTTGGAAATCATGCAAAGCTGGTAGTTTTATTCAGTTCTCGGTAAAGGTCGTTTGGCAGATGCAAAATGAGGCTGCCACAGTCCCCAGCCCGGCACAGCAAAGGGCTGTAATCGAGGCCCACAGGACCTGGAGCTGGGTTACGGGTATGGCCCTGGATCAGAACTCACTTTATGATCTTGGATGGTCCCCTCGGTTACACAAAACTCAGTGTCGTCTTCTGTAAATTTAAAATAATAAGACTTGTCTACCTCCCCAAATGGGTAAACACACTAACAAACAAGCAAACAAGAATTCCTGAGAAAGGACTTTCGAAAAGTCAAAAGGAATACAGCATGATGGGATAATGTGTGGTATTTAAGAAATATTTAAGAAATGAAATTTAACTTGTATTAATGGGTATTTGGTTTACATATAAAAATAGAAACTACATACTCCTTCAAAGCTCATTGTTTAATTTTTTTTCTTTTTAAATATATGCTGCTGCTGCTGCTGCTAAGTCGCTTCAGTCGTGTCCGACTCTGTGTGACCCCATGGACTGCAGCCTACCAGGCTCCTCCGCCCATGGTATTTTCCAGGCAAGAGTACCGGAGTGGGGTGCCATTGCCTTCTCTGTTTTAAATATATATATATATATATATATGTAATTTAATTTTCTTTTTAACAGAGTAAAATATGTATTCCTCAAGGAATCTTGTAGTCTTTAACAAGACAATGAATATAATATGATTAACACCATGCCTGACAAGTGAAATTTTAAATAGCTTAAAAACTTTGCTTAATATTTTATTTCTCAATTATGACTTCTGCAAGGGACTCCTTGACTGTGATTAGCATACTCCTGACTTTACACTAATAATGATAGCTAACACTAACAAAATACTTATTATGTGCCAGGTGCTGTTCTAACCACTTTACAAAAATTAATTTATTTAATTTACATGACCATATATAGATTGGCCCCAGTGATCAGATTTTAGGCTCAGCTGCCTTCTTACAAAAAGTATCAGGCTCTGTGTTATGACCTCCTTTTGGGTTAAATACATTTTTTAATCTTGTAAAATGTGAACAAGTCAAGTATCTTTTGCAAAAAACTTCATTTCATATCCTATGATATAGATACCACTGTTTTCACATGTTTTTAAAGATGAGAATCCTACGCCCCAGGAAGTTAAGCAATTTCCAAAGCAGCCAAGTGTCGGACCCAGGATTCATACTCAAGTAGCTTGGCTATACCGCTGGCTCAGTGTAAAGAATCTGCCCGCCCATGCAGGAGACACAACTTCGATCCCCTGGAGAAGGAAATGGCAACCCAATTCCATTTTCTTGCCTGGGAAATCCCATGGACAGAGGGAGCCTGGTGGGCTATAGTCCATGGAATTCCAAAGAGTCAGACATGACTGAGCGACTAGACAGCAATAGAAGCCTGGCTCTCACCACGCTTTCCCGTCTCTTTGCATCACAGGGACCCAAAGACCCTGTTACCTGGGGGGCAACATCATGATACCCACTTAGCTAATTTGGAATCCAAAACTGAGACACACTGTTGAGACCTAACTAGTCCCTCAGAAAATAGCTCAAAATGTATCACTGCATGGAGACTGGGTTCACACTATAATGCAAGCACAGCCCTGCTTACATTAGAGCAGTCTTTGTAGCTCAAATGCAGCAATGGCCACCATGTCAAAAATGCGCTTCCTTGGCAAAGGAGCTGAAGAGATACCCAGTGACCTTCTGTCCACACTCACCCAGGTGAACTCTGAACATCTGCCACTCTGAAGGCGGAAAGGATACCACATAGCAGGACAAGCGTGGGGGGCTTTGTTTTTTCCTTCTTTTAAGTTAGAAGTATTTTCCCTCATTGTTTGGAAATAAGTCCTTGAAGTAAATCTTTAGAAGACGGAAAAGAAATTCTCAGGTTGAATTCCATTTGGTTTGTTTGTTACTGGTTGACAAAAGAGAGTGTGAAATAGAAACAGGCATATACAGAGCTGCATGTAACGGCTTTGGAGCTTTCCTTTCAATAAATTCAGAGACTGTCTTTGTATCCAGTGACCTTTCAGGAGAAATTTAAAATAAGAAAAAGACACAGTACAGTTTGTCTCTACCAAAGACCCAATTATAATAATTCTCAGCTTCATCTCATATGGTTACTTCTTAAAATTCAGCTTAGGTGGCAAGAAGTGAAAAATATTCCTCTTTTCTGAATAATATCCTCAAGGGAAGTGAGATCGCGGTGCCTCCTTTCCAGCCTCCATGATGGGTGCCTTCTTTTCAGTCGATTCTTTAATGGGCTTCACTGGCGGGTCTGGGAGAACAGCGGCTGCTCACCTCTCTAAATTTTAATCAGTGAGCATCTCAGATGCAGACGGAGCTGTATTGCTAGGAGGTAACAGAAACCAGCGAGTGTACTCTATAAGCAACAAAAATTGAAACTGAGAGGCTCTTTTCTTAAAAAAAATTAATTTATTACAAATTGGAGGCTAAGTACTTTACAATATCGTGGTGGTTTTTGCCATACATTGACATGAATCAGCCATGGGTGTACGTGTGTCCTCCATCCCGAACCCCCTCCCACCTCTCTCCCCATCCCATCCCTCAGGGTTGTCCCAGTGCGCCAGCTTTGAGTGCCCTGTTTCATGCATCAAACTGGGACTGGTCATCTGTTTCACATATGGTAATATACATGTTTCAGTGCTATTCTCTCAAATCATCCCACCCTCACCTTCTCCCACAGAGTCCAAAACTGTTCCTAATATCTGTGTCTCTTCTCTGTCTCGTGTATAGGGTCATTGTTACCATCTTTCTAAATTCCATACATGCGTGTTAATATACTGTGTTGATGCTTTTCTTTCTGACTTATTTCACTCTATAATAGGCTCCAGTTCCATCCACCTCATTAGAACTGACTTACAAACATATTCACACCTACTCAGAGACCTAACATTGAAAGGAAGAGTGTCAAATTACTTGAGTAGTAAAACCAGCCCAAACCCTGACCGTCTAGGCTTGATTAGCACCTTACCAAAAAATATAAGGCTCTGTATTATGATCCTATTATAGGTTCAATTCATTTTTTTTTTTTTTAGGTTCAGTTCATTTTCTAACCTTGCAAAGTATGAACAATTTGACTGCCTCCTCCCAAACAATTTCATTTCACAGACTCTGTCACTAGCAGGGCAGCTAAAGCCTGGTGCCCTGCCTTACGAAAATTAATTACGAGGCACTTCAAGTTTAGCCTCTTTGCAAGGCCATCCTATTTATTTATAAATTTTATTAATTCTGAAGCCAGTCGCTCCTCAATGGTGTATTTATGTTCAACTAGGTCAGGTCCGCTGGGATGATATTTGGTCTTTCGGAGCAGACACACAGAGCCTGTCCAGGCAGCAGGCGCAAGCTACCAAACACACGTGTGTCCCTAAGATTTGAGTACAGGAATTTGTTAGACTTTTGCGGGGAAAAAAAAAAATCAATCTAGAAAACCAGTTACGCATTTATGAGTCTTTCTGCATGAGACAGTCTACACAGAAGGCTGTCATTAACACATGGCTCCCTGACCAGGGAAACAGGTATTTGGCAAACAGAGCATGCAGAGTGACTTGTGGGAACTGGTGTAGTTACCAGTGAAGGGCACCCACAAATACAAGAAGTGGGAAATAGGGAAAACTATTCTTTTCACATTATACGTTAGTTTGCTCAAAAAGTAGGCACTTGATGACCAAACCTACAAACCACACATTTTCAAGCATGTTGTAATAGAGTAAAATTTAGTATAGGAGAGACTTAGGTGATATTTTTTTTCAAAAAATCATGTTTATCTTTCCCGATAATGCTGCGATTGACTAACTTTGAGAGTGATGAGTCCATAAAAAGAAATTAAAAAAACAATGTGAGGGGGTGGGGTGGGAGGAAGGCTCAAGAGGGAGGGGATATACGTACACTTACGGCTGATTCATGTTGATGCATGGCAGAAACCCACACAACATGGTAAGACCATTACCTTCCCATTAAAAATAAAGTTAAAACCATCTAAAAAGAAACAACACAGAGGCATTTGACATTACAATGCTTAAATGCACGTTAACATTCCCATGTCGCCTTTCAGAAAAGGGATGCATGGCTTACTTGGAGAACTACGTGAGCCGTTGCCAGCTGACGGGTGAAGATTACAAGCATCTGAGATGCCCACTTTCTTGGTCTTTCTGCTCTGTGATTTTACTTAGTGGAATGTGATGAATGAACACCATTTTCATTTGAAACTGTTATTAGCTGGAACTCAGTGATGCCTTAGCACAGACTATTCGAGGCTTTAGCCTTATTTTATAGAAAGGCAGTCCAAGGCCTTGTAGAGGTGAAGGGACACGCTCAAGGTCACAGCTAGTCAGTGACAAGGTTAGACATAGCCCCAAACCCACATCTTTGGACTCCTAACATGGTGCTCATTCAGCCTATCACCCTAAACGTGATGAAAGACAGATAAATGCCACCGATGCCTTGCAGTTTCTATGTCAGCACGCAATTATGGGATGCATGCCGTCAACTCTGAACTTTCTGAGGTTAGAAGAAATGTGCAGCCATCTGAATGTCACAGGCCTGGAAGTAATCAAAAGGGGGCTGAATGGTAGTTACTACTATGCATAATGCCAGCAACATATCTGTGGTTGGTGGTGATGTATTAATAGAGCTCATGTTCTTGTGACTGTGCGAACCAAGCCGCGCAGGGAACGCTGAAAAGTGATCACAAAAACACCTTTCTTTCCCCCCTGTCCCTCAAGCAGCAGGGATCAAATAAACTGTTTCTCAGCTGTCTGTCTTTTAAACAAAAATACCTCCTTCACTCTACATGTATTTGTGGCAAGTCGGTGTTTTCTTCCTTGTCTCTGTTCTGTTCTAGTTTTTAGACCCCAACCTTGGATCACCAGGGGGTACTGGGACTAAAAAGGGCCTGACATGGTGTCTTACAAATTTATCTTGGATTCCTTCGGGACGTCACAGTTTGTGTTCAATAAAGAAAGGCAGGCAGCGTAGAACCGGCAGGCAAAAAAAAAAAAAAAAGGTCTGCAATCGGATATTAAGTTTACGGAATCATCAGCCGCCAGGCTTGATACGTGAAGGGCTTTCCATGCAGCGTATGTGGCGGTTTCCATCTGTATTTTGGGCGGGCTGCTAGGCTCCGATGCCAGCACTGCTATAATGGTGTGTTCCATTCATCTGCAACACAGCCATGTTCCTTCTACATTTATCAAGGAAATCTTAGTTAGGTGACACCTGGCGGAGACATCTTTGGTCCACTCTGCTTCCTAACCCAATTCCTTTATACTAATTCTGGCCTGGCCACCTACTGGCCAGATATGGTTTTTTTTCTTTAATTAAAAAAACCCAATCTTTTATTTTTGGCCGCGCTGGGTCTTTACTGCTGCACGCAGGGCTTTCTCTAGTCGCGGTGAGCAGGGACTGCTCTTTAGTTCTGGCGGCAGGCTTCTCACTGCGGTGGCTTCTGTTGTTGGGCATGGGCTCAAGGTGCACGGGCTCCGTAGTTGTGGTGAGTGGGCTTAGTTGACCAGTGGCATGTGCGATCTTCCCAGATAAGGGATTGAACCAGTGTCCTCTGCATTGCAAGGCAGATTCTCTACCGCTGGACCACAAGGGAAGCCCCCAATAGATTTTTTAATATTACTTTGCCTCAGTAGCCTCATGTGCAAAATGAGTTTATATAAGAATAGTAGCTCTTTCTTAGGGTTGTTCTGAGGATTTAATGAGTAGTTACAAATGCAAGGCTTACTTAGGATCTGGCATATGACCACTATATAAATATTAGTGATTATAATTATTATTTCCTCTCTACCAAGTTAAGACTTCCTCATCATTTTGGATCTCAGCTGGCTGTAATTACTTTTACATCAGTGAAAGAATGGCTTGTTACTCTAATGAACATCATATGGCTGTACAATAATTGGCTCAACCATTCACCTATTATTCAACATTGAGTTTCCAACGTCCTGGCTATGCAGATAAAGCTGTATGTCACCTGCCACTTCTAGAAATCTGTCCTTACAGCTTCCCTATGAGGTGGATGCTTTTAATGCTGCCATTTCCCAAATGCAGAAACAAAGACTTAGGCAATATAAATATGATATGCTCACACAACTAGTTCAGTGTTACATGCAAGCCCAAGATTCAGATACCAAAGTGGCTACAACAGCAACAAACTTGTGCATGTAAAGCTGCAAACTCCATTTACCTAAAATTTTTCTTACAGTGTGTATGTGTGCGTGCTAACCCGCTTCAGTTGTGTCCGACTCTGCGACCCTATAGACTGTAGCCCACCAGGCTCCTCTGCCCATCGGGATTCTCCAGGCAAGAATACTGGAGTGGGTTGCCATGCCCTCCTTCAGGGGATCTTCCCAAATCCAGGGGTCAAACCCACGTCTCATCAGTCTCCTGCGGGTTCTTCACCACTAGATCCACCTACAGCGCAGATCATCTAATTCTGCAATAATTCAGAATAACTGCATTGTTATTTTCCCCTTGGGCCCAAGGCCCTCCATTTAAAACACTTAACCTACTATTAGAAATGGTTACATTGCAAACCTCCCAGCAGCTGCTGCACTGGCTTCTATGGGACTTGGACATGCCCTCACACTGGTTCAGTCCAGACTTCTGGGCCAGCGGGATACAGAATGGACATGCAGAGCAGTGTCAGGGGCCCGAGGAGGCAACATAATTACATTTCAGCAATAAGATCTTCTTTGCTGCTTTCGCCTGCTACAGGCTTGTAGGACACAGTTCCTGAAATGTGACTGAACACCTCGTTGGTCAGGGGTGACTTCCTGTCCTCACTCCTGGGGGCAGTGGGGATGGAGCTCCTGGGTGCCACCTTTAGGAGGTCCGCATCCTTGGTCTTCCTGCTCTCTGATTTTACTCAGTATAGTGTGATGAATGAACACCATTCCCACTTGAAACTGTTATTAGCTATAACTTAGTAATGCTTTAGCACAGACTATTAGAGCTGAAAGGGCTTCTGGGAGCCCCAAAGGCTATCCTCATTTTACAGAAAAGGAGTCAGAGACCTTGTACAGAAGAAGGGACATGCTTAAGGTCTCAGCTAGTCAGTGATGAGGTTAGATGTAGTCCCAAACCCATGTCTTTGGACTCCTAACATGGTGCTCATTCACCCTATCACCCTAAATGTGATGAAAGACAGATAAATGACACCGATTCCTTACAGTTTCTACATCAGCACATGATTATAGGATGTATGCTGTAGACTCTGTGTTTGTTCATACAGATAAACTTGTTTTTTGGAGACAGAGATAACTGAGGAGCAATGATGTAGGTATACTAAATGCACAGCTTGTATGCACATCTTCCAGGAAAGGGGTCTGGAATGGCTTTGAGAACATCATCCCAGCTCAGGCTGACCTCTCTGACTGCATGGCCTTCCCTAAGAGGACCTCTAACCATAATAACAGCTGAAGTTTATCCATCGCTTACTACATGTCTGACACCATCCTAAGAACTTTATATATATATTGACTCCATTTAACCCTCCCAACAAGCCTACGAGGTAGATGCAATTATTATTATTACTACCATTATCTCTTCCCTTTTATTAAATGAGGAAGCAGAGGTGTGGGCTCCCCTGGCGGCTCAGTGGTAAAAATCCACCTCCAGATGCAGATTTAATCCCTAGGTTGGGAAGACACCCTGGAGGAGGGCATAGCAACCCACTCCAGTATTCTTGCCTGGAGAATCCCATGAACGGAGGAGCCTGGAGGGTACAGTCTATGGGGTCGCACAAGAGTCGGACATGACTTAGCAACTAAAAAACAACAAAGGAGAAGTGTAGAGAGGTAAGCAAGTTGCCCAGGTCACAGAGTCAGAAGTGGGAAGGCTGCGATCTGAACTCTGATCCTGGGGCCTCTGCTGTTCATCCTGTCCCATGTCTATAGGTGCCTTCAGTCCTCGGCTCCCTTGCCCTTTGCCTAGCCCAATTCACAGTAATCCATTTCTCCCATTTGCTCCCCAGGGGGAGCCTGCACAGGGCTGGGTTGGGCTCCTCAGTCTCTTGCCTCCTGCCTCCCCTGATCCAGGGATCCAACTCAAGTCTCCTGAACTGCAGGCAGATTCTTCACCCACTGAGCCATCGGGGAAGCCCTACTACATCCCCCATCCCTTTCCAAAAGTCTTCCTACCTGCCTTCCTCAGGAATGAGTGCAAAGGTATCACTGAAGCAACCACACACAAAAAAATTACTTCCCTTCCATATGAAGCTTAAATAATTACTAGGAGTACACAGAGAAGAAACAGTTAATATAAAAAAACGAAAAGGCACTCACTAATACAAATACATATTTTTAGAGAAATCAGTGCTTAAGGAAACCGTTGCACCCAGCGCGATTTCTTATACATGTGGACATATTCTTTACCAGGGAAACCCCTCTTGCATATACAAGAGGCAATAAATAAATACGTATTCAGTGGCCGAATGAATGAAGTCAACTTGGGACTGTGGAATTTTAACAGAGGTTTTTAAAAACTTACACTTGGATGTTTTTGTTGGATGCCTTTAAGAAGATGCTCTTCTGAAAGAAAGACCATTTTGTGAGAATGTGTATAATCTAATGTTTCCACGTGTTATAAAGTCCTCCACTGAGGGTTTTCTAACAAGTCTGTTCATGCCAGCAGCCTGCCAAAGAAGGCAGTGACTGTTCTCTTTTATGTGCTTCTTTCATGACTTTTTAAAAAATAACAAACATCTGCGACACCAAGAGAAAAGTTAATCTTTCTTAAACATCAAGGTAGGAGAAGGGAGAATAGCTAATTTGCTTTCTCGACTTCTGTGGAGATTTTATTACTTCAGCATTCTATAAGAAATGCACTTACATTTCATGTTGACGTGCCATTTTACGAACTGTTAATAGAAATTATTGACTCACAAATTGGGGGGAAAACTAAGACTAATATTTTATTTATTATGTTCTAGCCAAGCGCTGAACACCAAGAAGACTTTAACGGTATCTACACACTTTGTTGTTTTAATATCTGGTTTAACTATTTATTCTGTAATCATATCTTAGATTTAAAAATCCATTTTTGGCTCATTTGGTTTTTTATTTATTAAATAGTTGTCTTGTTCAAACTGTTTGGAAACAGTTAAGTTTATTGAAGTTCATTAACAAGAGTATAATTAAAATAATGAAGAGGCTGACTGACTCCATTGTAAAAGCAGGATTTGGGTACCTTCACTCCATAGCTGTTTAAGGATTAGCCTATCACAGAAATAGCTTGTGCTGTTACCTGGAATCAAAATACAAACTTATTCCTCACTCAGCTCTGGTATTAAAGAAAAATGTACTGTTTTGAGCAATAAACCCTGCAATTCAGGAGTCTCACCAGTCAGGTTTTTCTCAGGAAACACTGGAACTTATACAGTGAATGTCTTGATTTCTAAAATCAGTGAATTCAGCTTTTCAGTTTTACTTTCCACTCTTTCTAAGAAACCCGCCCTCTGGCCGCTGCCCCGTGCTGCCCTGAGAGGACGCCCTGGCCGGCCCGCCACAGACCTGGTGCCCCCGCACCTGGCTGAGTCCTTGCTGCCCCACCCACCCACTTCTGCCCCTCAATATCCACACTCCTGCTGCCTTGCCCAGATCCAGGTCAAATGCCACCTCTACCAGCAGTCTTCCAAGTCGGAAGCCATCCTCCTCATCAATTTGTTGACTTCAGATATAAAGACATAGAAACAATCCCAGTTCTAGCCACTGCTTATTATTTATTTATATTTTCTACCATTGTTAGCTATAATAACAAAAAGAGAAAAATGGAAGCAATTCAAGCATTCAGCAATAAGAAGGATGGTTCAGTAAATTACAGAAAAAAAAAAAATCAGAATAACTAACAACTTTGAGAGCTTATACAGTCCATGGAATTCTCCAGGCCAGAATACTGGACTGGGTAGCCTTTCCCTTCTCCAGTGGATCTTCCTAGCCTAGGGATCAAACCCAGGTCTCCCGCATTGCAGGCAGATTTTTTACCAGCTGAGCCACAGGGGAAGCCCAAGAATACTGGACTGGGTAGCCTATCCCTTCTCCAGCAGATCTTCCCAACCCAGGAATCAAACCGGGGTCTCCTGCATTGCAGGCAGATTCTTTACCAACTGAGCTATGAGGGAAGCCACATTATTGAAAATGCAACATATTTTCCCTTCTCTCCTGGAGCCCTGAAGTTCAGAGCAATTTTTCTGAGTTACTTCAAGATAGCCAGGCCATCGAAAGCTCCCCATTGCCCATGACCTGACTATATCAGAGCTGGAGAAAACCGTCAACCCTTTGGCCACCAGTTCTTCACCTGTGTCGGAGAAGGCAATGGCACCCCACTCCAGTACTCTTGCCTGGAAAATCCCATGGATGGAGGAACCTGGTAGGCTGCAGTCCATGGGGTCGCTAAAAGTTGGACACGACTGAGCGATTTGACTTTCACTTTTCACTTTCCTGCATTGGAGAAGGAAATGGCAACCCACTCCAGTGTTCTTGCCTGGAGAATCCAAGGGACAGGGGAGCCTGGCGGGCTGCTGTCTATGGGATCACACAGAGTCGGACACAATTGAAGTGACTTAGCAGCAGTAGCAGTCTTCACCTGCGTCAGGTTGGAAAGATCCCTCACTCATACATTTGCCTTCCAAAGCGATGCTTAATATAATGTAACTTATGATGGAGAGGACACATGACTTTGCAGGCAGAACTACTCAGAATACAGAATGCCTCATATTTCATGAATATGTACATTGTGACCAATTCCACATCTCCAGTGTAACAAGCCTGGAAGTGCCATAGCCTAATGGGATGTCAAAAACTTCTGAGTTGGGCAAGGGAAAAAAAAAAAAAGTTTTCTGGGGGCTGTAGAGCTTATCCTGGCTTTGGAGAAGGATCATGACAGATGTTAAGTGCCGGACCAGATGCTCCTGTGGCCATAAGGAACTCCACAATGAGGAGCCAGGTGTGTCTCATCAAGGGTGCTCCTGGCAAGGTGGGACTCCACACTGGATTACTTTACATGACAGGGGCAGCAATTTCCACTATTGTTCATTCATAATGTGCCAAGAATCGCAGGCCTAAACTCCCATCTGCCTGACCATTCTGCAAGGTCGGCATATGAGAGTAGTGAGCACTTCCAAATACTGGGCAAGTACTGCTCGTCCCCTTCTCCTCCTGCCCTCCCGTACACAGGTCACCTCTCTGTCACTTCTCGTCACAGCTCTAGGAGATGTGAATGTGATTACCAGGCTATGTTTCCAAGGTCACGAAGTTAAGTGTCAGAAGTTGAGACAGCTGGGGACTTCCCCGGTGGTCCAGTGGCTAAGACTCTACACTCCCAACTCAGGGGGGTCAGATTTGATCCTTGGTCAGGAAATAATATCCTGCTTTCCATTACTAAAAGATCCCACGTGCTGCAATTAACACTTGGAACAGCCAAATAAATAAATAAATATATTGTTTTAAATAGAAGAACTCGGACTATTGACTGTGAAACCAGAATTCCGAATGGCCATGCCACACTGCCTCAGTGCTTTCCATGTAACGTGAGGCACTGCTCTCTCAAATAATTCTCCAACAGCACTGCAGGATCAGTACTATTATGCATACTGGAAATGAAGAAAACGAGCCTCAGAGAGACTGAGGGACTTGCTCATGTACACAAAGCAAGAAATGACGTTACTGGGATTTGACCCTGGGTCTGTGTGAATCTGAAGTACAACCAGACCCAGTACGTGACTTCCGACAGCGAGTCTCTTGTTTGTTATGAATAAAAGCTGACTTGGCCAGAATTTAGGTGCTCCTATTGGCAAATCCCACAGGACACGAGATTACTTTAGTTAGACATTGCCTTTCACACTTAAATCTTTTCTTCTCTTTTTCTTCTGTTTGTGTGTGTGTGCTGGCTGTTTTTGATAATTTTTTTGTTTATAATTTAATTAATTTGGGGCTGTGCTGGGTCTTTGTTGCTATGTGGGCTTTTCCCTCGTTGGCGCGATAGGCTTCTCTTGCTGTGAAGCACAGCCTCCAGAACTTGCAGGCTTTGGTACTTCCAGCTCCTGGGCTCAAGAACACAGGCTCAACAGCTGTGGCTCATGGGCTTAGTTGCTCCGTGGCATGTTGGTTTTTCCTGGACCAGGGATTGAACCTGTGTCTCCTGCACTCGCGGAAAGATTCCTTACCACTGAGCCACTGGGAAAGCACCACATCTTTTCTGCTTACAGGGTAAACATGTGATTCAGCAAGTTCTGTGACGACCCTTAGCCTCCATCCTAATCTGGACTCAAACTCAAAACTCTCTTTCCACATGTTTCCCCTGCTTGAAATGCTTCGGAGCCCTGCTGGTGCCTAAGTCACGAGGGTAGATATTAATCACGGGAGACATGTAATGCACAAAATATGGAGATAATCACTGCTTAAAATAAAATATAGGTTGTCTCATCCAAACGAAGGCTGATCCAAAAATGGCAAGTCAAACCACTAACATTTCCTTCAATGCTATTTGCATGTTCTCTCATTCTGTCTACAGCTCTTGCATGTGTCTGCTCATCCTCCAGGAGTAGGTCGTGCCAAGAGGCGCAGCATAAATGGTTTCAAATGCACAGAATGTGATGGGAATCTCATTTGGAACCATATGGTCCTTCCCAAATGCTCCAAATGGCCACGACTCAAAGGTACACGATTTAAAAAAATAATCCTGCCACCATTAAAAATATATGAATAAATAAACGACAGCAATGACTTCCTTTTCCCTGCTGGATTCGTGGATGAGTTGCTTCTGCTCTGTGGCTGATTTTCAGTTCAGATAACTCATCTTTATTCATTTCCTTTCAGTTATGATGAGCCATATTGAGAGCAGCTGTAGATAGGAGAAAAAAAAAGAAAGAATCTCCTCACTCCCTCCTTCGAATCGTCAAACAGCCATTATAAAGAATCCATCTGGGCTCGGTGGTGTGTGGAGCACCCATGAAATAATAGGAAACAGGAGGCAAAAAAAACACAGTTTAAGCTGAATCTAACAAAGAGATTTAAAAATTATCCAAACACGTGTTTTGAGGCAAAAATCAAACTCAGAAATGATTTAATGCAAAGTCAGGTAGACCAGGACTTGAGGAAAATTATTCTTCAAATTAAATTCAAACCCCAAACAAAACAAAGTGTCCTTTAATGCTTGATGGAAAACACCAATCAGATGTCTGGTTACTAGGCTGGTAACTAGTAATGAGAGGTCTGGGGGCCAGTTCTAGTAAGAGTAACATTCAAAGTGAGAACGGGGTGAGCGAGTGCCAATAAGCCAAAAGCCTTAACATATAATATAAGAGTGAAATGATCAGGCAAAAACAACTTGCACAAAGTGGAAAGAAAGAAAAGAAATAAGAAAGGATTTACATTCGTGATGGAGCTTTTATATCTGCAAAGTCCTTCCAGGTTTAAAAAGCAAATGAACTGAGAATCAAAACGCAGTTATATTTCATTTTCTAAAATTCTGGATGAACGATGAATATTTTTTGGATCAAGCTTGGTCTGAATTAGGAAGTAAATGCTTTTAACATTTTACTTAAAATGATTTCATCTGTTGTAATATATAAACGCAACAGAAATCTTGTTTATAGGTCATTCTACTATATTTCAATGACACAAAAATGGCTTCGGTTTCAAAGGGGAAACTTGGCAAGTGATAACTGCATAAAATCTGCAGTCCTGTTTATTTTACAGCATTTTTGTCCCTGCGTTTTTAATGGTTACATGAACCAAATGCTTAGGCAACTGTGCCGAAGATGATTATGATTGAGAAACGAAGATATCTTAGGAGGCAAGCTGGAAAACTGCTTTGCAAGTTTTCCAAAAATGTAACTTACAGGGTAAAAAAGAAATCTAAGTAGTGTTTGTAAATGACCCAAAACACACAGTGACTAAAATTCACAAAGTTTTAAGATATTGGAAGAAAAACTAATGAAAAGACCATCACCATAGAGCACATCAAGAAAATTCAAACTTCTTTACCTTCAATTTACTAACTAGAATTAGTAAAGGTTTTTATTTCCTGTCAATCTCTGAAAGTGAAAGTGAAAATTTTAATGGCTCAGTCGTGTCTGACTCTCTTTGTGACCCCATGGACTGTAGCCCGCCAGGCTCCTCTGCCCATGGAATTCTCCAGGCAAGGATACTGGAGTGGGTAGGCATCCCTTCTCCAGGGGATCTTCCCGACACAGGGATGGAACCTGGGTATCCTGCAATGCAGGCGGATTCTTTACCACTGAGCTACCAGGGCTTCCCAGTCTCTGAACTCTGCCATTTTGGCACCGATGAGTACACACGTCTTGGTGACATTTATCCTTCTCTGGTGCCCCATATCTGATTCTCTGTCCACTTCTGCAATGGCATCTCTTCAGTCTCCTTGGCTGGGCTGGTCTGTCTGCCTTCTTGACCCTGCCTCTCTCCTCCTACCCACAGTGGTCCAAGCTCTGCTTTCTCCTGGGAGCTCAGTCTCTTACGCTGACAGGTCGCTTCTGATCATCCCACAGCAACATGCCCTTCCTCGGTCTGTCTTCTGTCCCTCTCCCACTGTGTCAACTTCAGTGGCCAAAGCCACCTCAACTCTGGGAGACTCACTCCTCCAGGCTTAAAAACTTTGACTTTTGTTTCAAAAAACAATGTTTTCTCTCCTTTGGCCGATACAGCCATCAGTCATGGAGTCCTACAGATTTGTCTCTCTCTGTAGTTTTCCTTTCAATTCGATCTAGACTCTTAGCACTTCAAACCTAACTGATTACCATAATAATGCTAACGGTAACTCAATAAGGCCAGCTGTGATGTGCCCAGCACTGCCTTAATTGCTTCATATGATTAGAACTCTTTACATAGGAAGAAATCAAGGCACAGAGATGAGTTTCTCTGACTGAGGTCACACAGCAAGGAGAACTGGGATAGGAATCAAAGCTGTCTAGTTCTTCAGCACCAGATTAAACTGCTTCTCACAGAATCTCTTGTCCAAGCCATGCTGCACACTACATCCACTTCATATTTTCCTAAAACAGTGTTTTATATGTGGCAGTAGTCCTAGCAACCTCCATGACCCGTATCTGTTGGCTGAAAATTTGAGTAAAAATTTCTGGAAATTTATCCTAGGGAAATAATTAGCAATGCATGAAAAGATTTATTTTTTGGGATCTTCAACACAAAATGATAGTTCAAACTGGAACAGGATTGTGGCACATTCATATGAGGAACTATACACCATTAAGAGGTCTTCCCAGGTGGCTCGTGGTAAAGAATCTGTGTGCCAGTGTAGGAGACACAGGAGACGTGGGTCTGATGATCCCTAGGTTGGGAAGATCCTCTGGAGGAGGAAATGGCAACCCACTCCACTATTCTTGCTCGGAGAACCCCATGGACAGAGGAGCCTGGTGGGCTACAGTCCACAGGGTCACAAAGAGTCGGACACAGAGCACGCACCAACCTACCTACTCCACTAAGAATGACACTCTTGGGCTTCCCTGATGGCTCAGGGGTAAAAGAATTCACCTGCCAATGCAGAAGACATGGGCTGGACCCCTGGTACAGGAAGATCCTGCAGAGCAACTAAGCCCAACTAAGCAACTGTTGGGCCTGTGCTCGAGAGCCCGGGAGCCGCAACTTCTGAAGCCTGAACACCCTAGAGCCCGCGCTCCACCAGAGAAGCTGCCACAATGAGAAGCCCACACACCGCAACTCAAGAGTAGCCCCTGCTTGCCGCAATTAGAGAAAAGCCTGCACAGCGACAAAGACCCAACAGAGCCCCAAATAATAAGTAGATAAATAAAATCATACAAAAAAAAAAAAAGAATGACATTGCAGAAGAGTATTTGATGACATAGGAAAGTGTTCAAGACTTACCAAGTGTTGGGGGATCAGATTATAAATTATATAGAGCCATATGGAACATGAATTCAATTTAGTTAAAAAAAGGAAAAGACCCCCAAACTCCAAACCAAAATAAAACCTAAAATATACTAAAATGTTAACCAAAATTGTTTCTAAGGTACTGGGACCATAAAGAATTTATTTTCATGCTTTCCCCCAAATTTTTAATGAATATATGATACTTAATTATCAGAGCCCCCTCTTGCGATAAATGTTATTTTAAAAATAATATTCAAATCCCACTATTTCTGTAGTATCATTTCCCAGGAGAAGACAATACTTACTGTCTGTTAAGCTTTGGTTGAAAGTTTCTCTACCTACAATTAAAGCCCCTGGGTCTAGGCTTCTTTGATTCTTTAGTCCCAACCTCTGCGTCTTTCCAGGAAACCTCAGCCAACTTGATCCCTTCGGTATGCTGTCTTACCATCATCTACCAGCTCCATGGTGGGTCATGGTCCAGCCAGAGCCCTGCTCCATCACTCACACCTCACTGACACATATGCATCAGCTCCTCCATTGGATTCTTAGAGTATAACTTGGATTTGTCCAGAATCATTTGGTACTTCTTTGTAGTTTTACCGTGTGTGGAAAATGACTCTCAACCCATGGGCCATATAGTTATTATAAAAAGTCATCATTACCATATACAAGCCAGGCCAGTGCCACTAATAATGTCTCCCACATTTACGTGCTGAAGCTTTATTATTTACACGCTGGTCTTAATTGCTATTTTCTGTCTCCTCTACAACATTTTCACACTTGAGTGACAGCACTTCCCACCTCAATCAATCTGGTGTAATTACAAGTATACTTCTTCTGCTCTTTTGCCAGTTCCTTGAGTTCATTAATAATATCTACTTAAGCTTTATAGCTGTGGCACATAGCACACAGTAGCTACTCAACTAATACTTATTGAATAAATTATAGATTAGAGGAAATGGGTGAATCTGTACTTAAAGTTAACTTGCTTGAGGAAAATCCTGGAAGCAACTTTCACATGACTGATGACCAGAATATAACACCAAACACCAAACACCAGAAATGTTGAAAATCTCCGTATGTGATACTGTTAAAGCTGAAAATATGACCTATGCCCACTTAGCTTTGCCAGATAACGAAGAGATGCATAAAAGCTAACTGGAACATGTAAGTCTTTTTTGTTAAATTTATTTATTTTTAATTGACGGATAATTACAATATTTCGTTGGTTTCCACCATACATCAACATGGATCAGCCATAAGTATTGGAACATGTAAGTCGGGAGTTGGTGATGGACAGGGAGGCCTGGCGTGCTGCAATTCATGGGGTCGCAAAGAGTCAGACACGACTGAGCGACTGAACTGAACTGAACTGAAGTCTTACCCATCATATTAATTTCTTACATGGCAAGATGGTTCCTACCTAGAGATTTAGTGATAAAATGGATCAGGGGAGAAGGAAGAGGAAAAAAGAACTTTTACCGGTTGTGAAAATTCCCAAACGGGTAACTCTAGTTGTTACTTTCCCCTGACTATATCCTAAATTACCCTTAAGTTGCTGTGTATCTATGGAAACCAAAAGATCACACCACGATTGACAAGACAGAATGCTGTATGAATAAGAGGTCTAGATGGGAGCTATAATTTTCCTGTGGGGCTTTATAACCACACGAGGAAAGTCTGACTGGCGAATATAGCCAATCAAGCCACTGGTCGCATTTAAGAACATGGTAATCCTAAATACACAGGCTTGGTTTTATATAATGCATGGGTATAACTCCAACTGAGTCTGCATACTGCAAGGATTTTTCCACCTCACATTGGCCCTCATTTCCATTTCTTTAGACTACTTCATTTCTCTCTTTGAGCTCTATGGGTCCTAACATTACGTTGTAAGTGGGAAAAATTGTGTCTCTGCTTTCTATCTTAGCTATGACCACGAGACCATGAAGTGTAGATATTTAGCTACCAGTGGATTCCGTTATCCAGCTAGGTGTGAACCTGGACCAGAGGGAGAATACACAGAGAAAGAGAAGGAAAGCATTCCTTCTCTTCATCTACGGAATAAGGAACAAATGCACCCTTCTGGAACCAAATGAGGAACTCCAAGAGAGAAGTCATTTCAAACCAGTTTTTATTTAGACTGTGGCAAAAGTATGGCAAACATGATTTAAGATAGAACTCCTAAGAGTTCAACCAGAGAAATAAAAATGGCATAGTTTAAAATGAACCCCCATCAGGAACCTCCCTGGTGGTCCAGTGCTTAATAAGAGTGCGAGCTTCCAATGAAGGGGGTTCAATCCCTGGTGGGGGAATTAAGATCCCACATGCCTCTAAGCATGGCCAAAATATTTAAAAAGTAAAGAAAAGACGAACCCATCATAACTCTAGAAGGAAGCTCAGGTCCAATCCTGCACTTTACAGGCAAATCACATTCCCTCAGGCTTTTCTCAGGTGAAGTTATGTTCTGCAGAAATGAGGGCATGATGACACCCAGAGTTATCTGGATCTGAATATCAATGGGCCACTGTGAGTAGGATCATTCTGTACTGAGGACATGATGTGCACCGAACGGACCCTGGGATGAGGATGCTCCTCCTGGACCTGTAACCATGGTAACAGATGAGACTCACTTTGGAACTGGGAATTTGAGTTCTGTCCCAAATTATGAGATAGCCTGAAGATCAGAGTGTGAGCAAGATGGGAGTGAGAATAACGGCGGAACAGAAGAGCAGAAGAAATGGAGCAGTCTCCACAAGGGAACTCCAGTCTTTAGAATAAGCTATGTTTCCTGGGATATATGATCCTTGGGACATGGCAGGCATTAAATAAGGAACATTAATAATGGTATCTGAGGACAGTGATTGCAGCCATGAAATTAAAAGATGCTTGCTCCTTGAAAAGAATGCTAAAAATGCTAATGCTAAAACTTAGAAAGCATATTAAAAAGCAGAGATATCACTTAGTCAACAAAGGTCCATCTAGTCAAAGCTATGGTTTTTCCAGCAGTCATGTACAGATATGAGTTGACCCGTAGAGAAGGCTGAGCAGCAAAGAATTGATGCTTTTGAACTGTGGTGTTGGAGAAGACTCCTGAGAGTCCCCTGGACAGCAAGGAGATCAAATCAGTCAGTCTTAAAGGAAATCAACCCTGAATATTCATTGGAAGGACTGATGCTGAAGCTGAAGCTCCAATATCTTGGCTACCTGATGTGAAGAGCCAACTCATTAGAAAAGACCCTGATGCTGGGAAAGACTGAAGGCAGGCGAAGGGGATGACAGAGGATGAGATGGTTGGATGGCATCACTGACTCAAAGGACATGAGTTTGAGCAAACTCTGGGAGGTGGTAAAGGACAGGGAAGCCGGGTGTGCTGCAATCCATTGGGTTGCCAAGAGTCAGTCATGACTTAGCAACTGAACAACAAAAATAATGATATCAGTGTCCTTTCTCCATATCAACAAAATTAAAAAAATACTTTAATCATTAATGAGGCAAAAACAAAATCAAGAAATAAGAATCTTATATTTGTAATAGTAAAACCTAATTTGGATCGATGGCCGGAAAGACATGTCTGAATCAAAATCTAAGGTTTAATACTGTTTAAAGAGATGCAATCATATTATCTCTAAGGATGCACAGAAACTAGAGGAGGGCTAAATCTGCCAAGGAGAGGTCCTTCCTGGGCTCACCTGGTATAATCACATTAACAGTAACTTCAGTGTGCTTGAAAATAATTTTCTTAATAGGGTAAACACTGTCCTTTGCATTCTTTTCAGAAAATTTACTGCCTTAGCAAACTAGTTTTCATAGACACTGCCTTACCAAAAATTATTATGCATTATGAATAAAGGAAAGTGCAAGTGCTGGTCGCTCAGTTGTGTCTGACTCTTTGCAACCCCTCCTGGACTGTAGCCCACCATGCTTCTCTGTCCACGGAATTTTCCAGGCAAGAATACTAGAGTGGGTTGCCATTCCCTTCTCCAGAGGATCTTCCCAACCCAGGGATCAAATCTGGGTCTCCTGAATTGCAGGCAGATTCTCTACCATCTGAGCCACCAGGGAAGCCCATTATATATTATACCAAAGCTTAAATGTTTAAAAAGTTATATAAATTTAGGAGTCCCAGGTGGCTCAGATGGTAAAAGCGTCTGGCTATAATACGGGAGACCCGGGTTCCATCCCTGGGTTGGGAAGTGAAATTGGAGAAGGAAATGGCAACCCACTCCAGTACTCTGGCCTGGAAAATCCCATGGACAGAGGAGCCTGGTAGGCTACAGTCCATGGGGTCGCAAAGAGTCGGACACGACTGAGAGAGTTCACTTCACTTCATACGTGTATGTGCGGTGTATGTACACACACACACACAACCAAGACAGTAGGTCTTTCTAGTTATTTTAGGCCAACGTGTAAAAAAATACCCACCAATTGTCTGAAAGATAATATAAATATACTACCCTATTTTGCTACAGAGCAGTAAAAGTAAATTGGATGGACTGACAAGATTTCATGTAACTGCTACTGCTGCCAAGTGGCTTCAGTCGTGTCCGATTCTGTGTGACCCCATGGACAGCACCCCACCAGGCTCCTCTGTCCATGGGAGTCTCCAGGCTCCCATGGAGAGTGGGGTGCCATTTCCTTCTCCAATTTCACTTAAAGAGATAATTAATTAGCTGACAATATATTTTCATCTAAAAGGAGACTGGAAAAGGGAAATATAGTTTTAAAAATGATTTAAACACAAACTGTCCCCTCATAAACAATCATCAATCAGGAGGCCTTACCTCCCTGGCATTAGAAGGGTTAAGCGCTCTACTAAATGCCTCTCCCACTTCCTCCCAACCAGAGGATGCTGTAATTTTTAGGATTTATGAATTGGCCGGGCCAGTCAGCATCTTGAACACGACAGACTCTGTCTAGATCTATCTCTTACCTGCTGGGAAGAGACAATTCCCCTCACACTTGGAACCCTGAAGCCCTTTAAGCTGCCTGCTCTGTAGCCACGGCAGCTGGGCCCTACACAATTCTTCATCTCCTACCTCTGCGGCCTCACTAAATAAAGACCACGGTGCCTTGTTAGCCAACAGCTGAGCGTGAAATCACTACATTCCAATTCCCTACTCCCCGAGTCAATCAATCTTTTTTTTTGACATTATAGATCTCGATGCATTGGGTCAATAAAAAGATGGGGAAAATGGAGATGAATAAAATTAATGTTTCAGGGCAAGTGGAACACACCCAAACGACATATTTAATTTCATATAGTGAAATTAAGTGTATTCATATAAGAAGGTTAGAGCTAACAAAATCAAAACACATGCTATTTAAAGTCATCATTGCGCTCAGAACTTGCACGGGATACATAATGGGAAAGAGTGTAGCGACAGATACGCAGTCAAGAATAAGCTTTTGGTCAGGTCTAAAATTGTTAATGGATTAGAGTATGCTTGACAAGACACTGAGGCTGTAACATATGTTCTTCCTAAGGGGTATTAACATTTTATGCATCAGCGACATGCTAAGTGAGAGGGAGAAGGAGAGTCTGAACCACTAACTATGAGAACATGACCACCAAGAACTATGAGAACATCACGTGCAGCAATCAGCAGGCCTTCTCCTCACCTGGAATCCTGTGTGCGCAGGCGCCTGGGGATGGGGGCTGCAGGGAAGCTTGGCACAAGGGGAGGATAGTCAAAAAGGGAAGAACACAAATAAATAGGCTGTAGCGTGTGTTGAAGGTGGTGCTTTTTTCTTGAAGAAGCTCCTAATGCAAAGGGCATGTGCAGAAAAGGCCTTCAGAACAGGGAAGGAATGTTTTGGAATAAACCTTTCATCCCACTTAAATAATATCTCATAACTTATGTCTACTTCTCTATTGGCAGGGCTACTTATTTACTCAGTATCCTCTAATCGTCCTTTCACGTGTATTCACATCATGATTCTTTTTCAAGACTGCAAAATTGGGACTTCCCTGTGGTCTAGTAGATAAGACTCTGCCTGCCAGTGCAGGGGACACGGGTTCAATCCCTGGTCCGGGAAGCTTCACATGCCTCGGGGCGACTAAGCCCGTGCATCACAGCTACTGAGCCCGCCTGCCTAGAGCCTGCGCTCCCTACCAAGAAAAGCTGCTGCAATGAGAAGCCCTCGGACTGGGACGAGAGCAGCCCCTGTTCACTGCTACACAGAAAGCCTGCCTGCAGCAGTAAGGACCCAGTGCAGCCCAAACTAGGAGAAAAACAAATAAAATTAAAACAGTGCAAAATTGAGCATCGAACAAATATTACCACTAAAACTGAGCTGGGACTATTGGTTCATCCAGAGCACTTGAAAATCATTAGGCCATTAATCTAGGGCACAGTCTCCCTAACTGTGAGGGAGTTTTATATATATAAATATATATATAGTGTGTTATGTCTTTATATAAAATCTCAACAACTTTTGCTGTTAGTTTGCAGACTCCTTATAGACAGCAGCTATATCCTGTCTCCTGTAATGCCTGGCCAACAGCAAGGACTGGATAAGCATTTGTTGACTTGGATGTACTACTTTTAAACAGGAATGAAAAGACCCTGATGCTGGCAAAGACTGAAGGCAAGAGGAGAAGTGGGCAACAGAGGCCAAGATGGTTGGATGGCATCACTGACTCAAGGGACATGAGTTTGCACAAACTCTGAGAGATGGTGAAGGAGAGGGAAGCCTGACGTGCTGCGGTCCACAGGGTCACAGAGAGTCAGACTCGACCCAGTGATTAAACAATGACACCAGAAACCGTGTTCACACCTGCCTCTTCATGCTCCTCTGGGACTCCTGGGCATCCCTGACCACACTCCTCATGACTCTGGGCAGACTCATGACTGCCGTCTGTTTTCCCCGCAAGACTGCAGTATCCCAAAAGACGGGCACTAAGGCCAACTTGATTTTGTAGTCTAAACATCCAGAAAAGGACTGGACTTACAGGGGGCACTCCACTTTCTACCTAAGGGACTAATTATTACCTCACAAACTTCACATTTAACCAAAGATGCGGCCATCACATCTTATTAAAGGGACTGGAAATGCAGAATTCCTGTAAGAGTAAAATGTAATTACGTGCACATCATTACCTGATTTGCAAATTCTCTTTTAAAATGAATTATTTTGTATCATTCACATGTTATTTAGAATCTGGTTATGAGTTATATATATACATATGTATATATAGAGAGACAGACTAATACACAAAAAGATAAAGAAACAAAATTTTAACTGCTCCCTTTTTACTTCTTGACTGATTTCCTTATGGTGATTTTACCATTAAACATGATCATTTTAAGGTTAAATATAATTAGAAGTGTAGATTAGAAGAATAAAGAATTATATTAAGTATTATCATACCAAATGGAGAAGGCAATGGCAACCCACTCCAGTACTCTTGCCTGGAGAGTCCCATGGGCGGAGGAGCCTGGTGGGCTGCAGTGTATGGGATCGTTAAGAGTTGGACACGACTGAGAGACTTTACTTTCGCTTTTCACTTTCATGCATTGGAGAAGGAAATGGCAACCCACTCCAGTGTTCTTGCCTGGAGAATCCAGGGACGGGGAGCCTGGTGGGCTGCTGTCTATGGGGTCACACAGAGTCGGACATGACTGAAGCGACTTAGCAGCAGCAGCATTATCATACCAAAAGAGAAATAATTTCAGAGTTGGTTGTTTTCCTGGATTGTTTATCCATTATCCAGATTTTTAAGGGAAAAAAAAAATGAGTTCAGTTTGGATCCTGAAACTCAAAGCTTCACTTCATATTTGGCAAGTCAGTAACATCTATGATAAAGTATAAGATATTTATCATACGTGCAAACATAATCTGTTAGGGGAAAGGCAACATGTTTTATACAGAGAGAGGGCATGTCTTTCCAATCATTCTGAGTTATTTGAGAGGGTAAATAATTTGAGAGAGCACATAATTTATTTAAACTTTCAAAACCCTTTGACAAAGTTCCACATCAAAGACAGTTTATAAAAGCGGAGTTAACATGGGATTGGGGAAAGTGTTTTCTCATGGAGAGAGGACTTGATTAAAGATGGGAAATGATGAGTAGAACCAACATTTTCCATCACAGAAGTATTAAAAGTAACTAGTAGCCAGCATCAACTGGATTTTCTTTTTAATATTAAAAATTATGTTGGCATGAGAGAGAGTGAGCACACTTTAAAAAAAAAGAAAAAGCTTTATCTGCAGAATCCATTTACCTCTTGCAGGTGATAGAATGCCTAAAGTCATGGAAAGATTTGTGTGCATGATAGAGCCAGAGAGAGACAGAGAGATTTAGGTGTTGGTGGAGGTAGGGCAGTTAGCGGACCAGAAAAATGATAAGTAAAGGATGCTCTTTATACCAAACTGGCTTATCTGCACTTATCCAATATGTGCAGGTTTGATTACTATGTCTTGAAAGGTACTTGATTAGGCAAGTCCAGTGAAACTGGGAAAATAAAATGTCTTAGGTGCTGTTTTAGAGAGTGGAAGGAAAAAAACCTCAACACTTGTGTGAGTGTGTGTGTGTGTATGTGAAGAGATCAAAGAAAAACAGAGACCGAAGAAACACAATAGGAAAATGGAGGCTGTTAGTTTGTTCAGCTTAGAAAAACCAGAAGTTGAGAGAGGCCACTGGAAAAGTTTGTAAAATCACAAAGGACATACGGGCGGGTGTCTATTATACTCACTGTCTGAACAGTAAAGCCAGGTAAACCCCTTTGAAGTTTAAAAGGCTCTTTCAGGACACCTGATAGGAAGGGCTTAGATTCACCCAACAGGTGGCTCTTCAAGAGAAAGCGTCTAGTGAAAAACTGAAATGGGCTTAAGGCGTTTGGGACATCCAGGGAGGCTAGATTCTTAACAGGTTAATAAAGGCAACCAGGAGCTTTCTGTTGTCCCCCTACCTTTTAAACTTCCCCTCCCCTACACCCCTCACAGACAGGGGCTGAAAAGTAGCCAGCCTGGTGAGCCACAGCTTCATTTCCCCTCTATTGATGCAGAAAATGAAGCAGGAATTACGATGCTGCATTAGTTATCACTGCTGTCAACATTAGTCCCTAATGACCCAGTTTGGGAGGAGGGGAAGAGGGGTAGAAGGGAGAAGGTACCCGCCAAACAACAGTGCTATCTCAAGATGTAAACGATCTTTTTCGAGGTAAAAAAAAAAAAAAATTTAGCCGACTTTAAAGACTGACTTTCTTATGTGCAGTGCAGCAAAGAACAGCTTGTAGGCTGCAGATCAATAAATTCCAGTTAACTTTCAAGTCATGTTGGCATGCAGCCCTGGCTGGTTTATTAATTTACATTTCAGCCCTCTAAAAAGGTATGTATAAAGAAATAAGGCACTGTATGGATTGCAGTGAGATTGCTCAATCAGAACAGGTTTTCACATTTATTGGTTATCAACAGCAGCGGGAAATCTTACAACACTAAAGAGAACAGGTCACCTCTCCTTCTGTCTCACCTGGTTAGTGTTTTTCTTAGGACTCATTCCTTTTTGTTTTTAAGAGTACTTGACATCTTTTTTTATTTTATTTTTTTAAGATTTTGATGCGGACCCTTTTTAAAGTCTTCATTGAATTTGTTACAGCATTGCTTCTGTTTCTACTGTTTTAGTGTTTTGGCCTCGAGGCATGTGGGATCTGAGCTCCCAGACCAAGGATCGAACCCACACCTCCTGCACTGGAAGGTGAAGTCTTCATCGCTGACCGCAGGGAAGTCCCTGCAGCTCTTGCTCTCTATCTGGGCAGCAAAAACCTACGGCTTTCCCCAGGCAAGTTTCAGCAACTAGTTAAGGATAAAAAGAGTGTGAATGACAAGACAGTAACACTATCTCAATGTTCAAATTTCCATGTAGAAAAGCTTGTCTGCAGGGTTGCTCGGCTTGTGGAATCTCTGCTCCCAGACCAGGGATCAATCCCAGATTCCCTGGGGTGGAAGCATAGAGTCCTAATCACTGGACCACCAGGGAATGCCTTTCTCTTTCTCCTGCCCCCTGGTCTGCAACACCTATTTAACTCTAAGAACATAACCTAAAAGTCTAAGAGTAGAAATGAAAAGCTACAAATAGCTTATGTTCTCTTCTTTTGATCATCTTCCTGTTCTTCTTTTCTCATCTTTGATCCTTCACTTGGCTTGCTTTCAATATACATTTTTAAAAACCCTCTAATATCTGTCAGTGGATTATTCCTTTTGTGGCCTTGCTCTAGGTATCAAGACTTTCTGGAATTCCCACTCCAGTGGATTATTCCTTTTGTGGCCTTGCTCGAGGTATCGAGACTTTCTGGAATTCCCACTCCAAAATGGTTACCATTTTAAGAAGCACAAACTCATTTTACTATTAGACCATGCTGAAAATTACTCTGAAAGGACAGCTGCAGTTCAAACAAAGCATCCTCTCAATGACTTCTGGATTATCTGCGTCACCTCTCCCTTGTATGGACATAAATATGGGAGAGCTGCCTGAATCTATGAAAGCTAGTCAGAGACAAAAGCTGCAGTTGAATTCTATGTACCTAACGCATTTTTGGCGGAGAAGGCAATGGCACCCCACTCCAGTACTCTTGCCTGGAAAATCCCATGGATGGAGGAGCCTGGTAGGCTGCAGTCCATGGGGTTGCTAAGAGTCGGACACGACTGAGTGACTTCACTTTCACTTTTCACTTTTGTGCACTGGAGAAGAAAATGGCAACCCACTTCAGTGTTCTTGCCTGGAGAATCCCAGGGACGGGGGAGCCTGGTGGGCTGCTGTCTATGGGGTCACACAAAGTTGGACATGACTGAAGCGACTTAGCAGCAGCAACAATGCATTTTTGGACTTCCCAAGTGGCGATAGTGGTAAAGAACCTGCCTGCCAGTGCAGGAGATGCACAAGATCCCCTGGAGGAGGACATGGCAACCCACTCCAGTATTCTTGCCTGGAGAATCCCACAGACAGAGAAGTCTGGTAGACTATAGTCCATCCATGGGGTTGCAAAGAGTCAGACATGGCTGAAGCAACTTAGCATGCATACACTGTGTTTTTAATTCTGAAATATTTATGAAAGAATAATACCATCTAAATATGGCCCATAATGATAGCATCTTGTGTATATTTTTAAAAACAAGTGCTTATGTGGAAATCTTAGATATTTTCAGACCAATTGTATCTTCATGAAGTTTATATAGAATATTATCATTTTATTAATAATTGTGATATGTATTTAAGAGCCAGCTGAAACAATATGAAACTTATGCCACATTTTCATGTTGAGAATTTCAGATTAAAGACAGATTCACACTTTTTATTTCTGACTGCATTCAGTTTTAATCATGGTTCCTGGAGTTTCTCATGAACAGTGAAATTGTATTTAAATAGGGCCTTTAGGGTGTTCAAGTTACAGATTAATTAACTCAATTTGGACAAGGGGCTGGGGGCACTGCAGTTCTCGCAGATCTAATTTTATCTCCAGAGGTAGTCCAAGTTCCTCTAGACATCAGCAACTAAATGACTGCATAGGCTTGGACTGACTGTGATCGAAACATCTAAAATGAAGCAGACTTGTCAGAAATCAGACCAATGGTGAGTGCAGTGGGATGACACGGGACTCATTTACATTTCCAGCACACTGTTGCCTAGGGCTATGAATGCAGCTCCCTCTCAGCTGTGGGATGTTGGGCTTCAAGTTTTATTTATTTTTTATTGGAGTATAATTGCTTTACAATATTGGGTTACTTTCTGCTGTACAAAGAAGCGAGTCAGCCGTATGTATACATGTATCCCCTCCCTTGTGGCCCTCCCTCCCCACTCTTCTCCATCCCACCCCTCTAGGTCATCACAGAGCACAGAGCTGAGCTCCCTGTGGTTCAAAGCAGCTTCCCATTAGGCTTCAAGCTCTAGCCCAGATGCTATCTTCTCCATGAAGCATCCCCTGACTCAATGAGGTCTGCCCCTTCTCTTTTGATTGCATTTTTTTTTTAGGCCTGTATAATAGTATTCACGCTTTACTCTGAGTTAATCATCTGTATCTCATGCCATTTACTGCCTTGTAAACTGCTTGACAATGGTGACCATTGTAATGGACTGAACGTGCCCCCCCAAATTCATGTTGAATCCCTCATTCCCAACACGGGGCCTTTGGTCAATCAATTAAGTTTAGATGAATTCACGAGGGTGGGATCCCCATAACAGGATTCGTGTTTTTTCTTTTAATTTTATATACTTATTTTTTTTTAATGTTCGGCTCTGCTGGGTCTTTGTTGCTATGTGTGGGTTTGCTCCAGCTTTGGTGAGTGGGGGCTACTCTTGTTTCGGAGCATGGGCTCAGTAGTTGTGGGACATGGGTTCAGTTGCCTCATGGTATCTTCTTGGACCAGGGATGGAACCCGTGTCCCCTGCATTGCAGGGCAGATTCTTAACCACAGGAGAACCAGTGAAGCCCCAGGATTAGTGTTCTTATACGAAGGGTCAGATATCCACTCCCCCACCCCCCACCATGCTATGTGACAACGCAGTGAGAAGGTGGCTGTCTGTAAGCCAGGAAGAGAGCCCTCATCAGGAGTCAAGCCAGTCATCGAAAGCCCCGAGTCACGGTATTTTGTTACGGGAGCCCGAGCTGACTAGCACCACCGTGTCCTGGTCTCTCTCCCAAAGCCATCTATGGGATTTGTTGGCATAAATGTTTGCCAGCTCTCTTCTGGTTCTCATTCATCTGGGCCCTTTACTTCCACGAATATCTTTCTTCCCTACAAACTTGCTAAACTCTTTTCATTTTGCTCCTGGTTCCCTGGAAACTATACGCAAACATAAACACATATAACAGTAAACCTGATTAATTGTTAAATAGTTAGAAAAGATTCTAAGGGCCAAGAGACTACTGAGCGAAATCGGCTAGTTACTTATACAAAGAAGTATGTTCTTGCCAATTCTTCTTGCAACAAAGGCTCCTTTGGGCTATTTTCACATTTGTCATTTAGGACAGAGATATAGTTACAAGAAATATTTCATTTTTCTTTTCCCTCTACTGTAAGATAAACAACAGAAAAAAGATGAAGGTAAACAGCAACTGCTTCTCACCCTCCCTGGCAGGACACCTGTGAGAGCCAGGGACTGCAGCAAATTTCAGAACACAGCCTTTCCTAAAAAGGCAGCCTCTACTCAACCCTTGCCTGACACTGTGGTTAGAGAATGCCCAGAATGGCTCGTTCACCCTTTTATTTATGTTTTTAGTGAGTTGTAGAAAAAGGAAGATTTTTATGTAAGATCTCTTGTTGTTGTTCAGTCGTTAAAAAATTCTCTGTTGTTGTTCAGTCGTTAAAAAATGTCTGACTCTTTGCAACCCCATGGACTGTAGCCCACCAGGCTGCTCTGTCCATGGGATTCTCCAGGCAAGAAAACTGGAGAGGGTTGTCATTTCCTTCTCCAGGGGGTCTTCCCGACCCAGGGATTGAACCGAGTTTCCTGTTTCTCCTGCACTGGCACGTTACCACGTGACTACACTGCATTAATAAGCATGCACTGCAGGCAGATTCTTTACTGTCTGAGCCACCAGGGAAGCCCCTCTTACTTGGAATGGTTCTCAACAACCCCTACTGGGGCCACGAAACAAACAAATTTTCTTCCAGACTGCCCCCACTCTACCGTGTTCCTCACATCGCACATCCCCTGGATGTAACATGTTCAGTTCTCCTCTTGTGCTTTCTTGCTGACTTTCTAAAGAATATCTTGAATATCTCTTCTCAATTTCCCCAAATCCCTCTTCTTCATTCTCTTTAAAACTCATGCCAAACCAAGTCCCAATATGCCCTTCCTCTGCTCATGATTATGTATGATCTGTACCAAGAAATGTGCTGCACTGTCAGAATTCTAGCTTTTCTTCATGTTAGGTAGAAGCTTCCCAGGTGGCTCAGTGGTAGAGAATTCACCTGCCCATACAAGAAACACAGGTTCAATCCCTGGGTCTGGAAGATCCCCTGGAGAAGGAAATGGGAACCCACCCCAGTATTATTGCCTGGAAAATCCCAAGGACAGAAGAGCCTGGATGGCCACAGTCCATGGGATTGCAAAAGAGTCTGACATGACTTCAAGACTAAACAACAGCAGCAAATGGAAAGACAAATGAAAAATGATTATCATAAAGAATTCAAGTCAATATGTCTTTTGTATCACAGTCTTCATGAAATTTGGGATTCATAACAGTTACTGAGTGCCTGTTATGAACCAAGCAAGCCATTATGCTAAATACATTATCATCCCATTTAATTTGTACAACAAGCTGACAACACAGACACTATTTCTAGTCCCGATTTACAGATGGAAAAACTTGGAGGCTTGGGAAGGTTAAGACTTAGCCTAGGTCACGGAACTGTTAAGTAGTGCAGTGTAGTCTCAAAGCCCAGATGGCTGACCCAAGTCAGGATCTTCATCCCTAGCCTACACAGCTTCTGTGAGTTAAAGAGAGCTGCCTGGACCAAGTGAAGTCCGCTGCTAACAGGACAGGTGTGAGTGCAATGAATGACTAACCAAATGTTCACCAACATAAGGTCCCACTCTTGGGTCTGTATGCAAATAGGCAGAACAGGACCTAAAATTAAATAAAAGAGCTCAACATGAGATCAAAGCTCTTAGGACAGTCTGCCCCTCTACAACGTCAAGGGCAGAAACAAGGACTAGCTAAGCCTATTGCAACTTCCCAAAGGAGGTCCTATAAGATGCCCCTTTAGCTTGTTTTCTTATTTAGTCTTGTTTTCTTACTACTTCCTTTTTCTTCTTTCCCTTCTGCAGGGGATCTTCCCAACCCAGGGACTGAACCCAGGTCTCCCGCATTGCAGGCAGATTCTTTACCAGCTGAGTCACAAAGGAAGCCCAAGAATACTGGAGTGGGTAGCCTATCCCTTCTACTCCAGTATTCTGGCCTAGAGAATTCCATGGACAGTCCCTGGGGTCACAAAGACTTGGACATGACTTAGCGACTTCCACTCTCACACTATTTATTTGTATTAAAGAAGCTGTCTTTCCCCAGGATGCTCACTTCTCTGAGGACCACGTGATGGAGCTGCAACCTCTTTCTCTCTCATGTTGCCATTGCTCACTTCTGCCTTTCATCCCTCCCTAAAGAACTGGATGGGGGAAGGGCCGGGAGGAGGACTCGCTGTTTTTCCTTTTTTAAAAATCATAAGGCTGCTTCAAGTCCATTCAGATTTAGTGTTGTCTTGGTTATATGCTAAGTCTCACAGCTTTCTATAGGATTAAGTAGGGAAACTGCATTTCAGTGTTAGAAAGACAGGGAAAAAAAAATACCTCAAGCAAATGAGGGCTGGATGGCTTCTCAAGCCATCCTTCACACAGAACACCAAAATAATTCCTGATCCACTCCTGATGGTTACTGTACTTAGCTCTAAAAATCCCAAGAAGGGACCTGGGAAATCACTTATGCAAACTTCTGGCTGCTGCATCCTTTGTTTAAAAGATATTTTAGGTGGAAACAGAGTACAAAGCAGATTAAAGTGGAGCTGCTCTGATGGGGAGAGTGAGGGGCTTGGACTCCTTCCCAGTGGGCGCCTCCCTCCCTCGCCTCCCAAGAAAAATCTTGAAGGGGATCTGAGGAGCAGTCACTGGCTTGCAAACTTGTTTTGGGCACAACTCACTGTCAAAACACGTTTGACTAAGTAACTCAGTATAGGAGCAGTTACATACACACAAACACACACGTGTCACTAAGACAAAACTTGGATGAAAAATCTTTATTCTTACTACATGTGATCATCTTTAACAGTTTTCTTTCTCATCTAGACTATTCCATTTAAGAAACACATTTCCAGTCCATGAGATTGATATCATTGCCCCTGAGAGCAAGTTGAAGAACACGGCATTCAATGACTTCACCGTCAAAATAAATTCTAAAGATGATGAAACTTTAGCTCACATTTGCATGTCCTTCCTCTCCAAGAAACTGATGAAGAAAAGATGTGGCAAGTGGGCTTCCACGATGGTCCCGTAGTTAAGAATCTGCCTTGCAATGCAGGGGACTCTGGTTCAATCCCTGGTCAGGGAACTAAGATCCCAAACCCCTCAGGGCAACTAAGCCTGTGTGCCACAACTACTGAGCCTGTGTGCCTGCAGCCTGTGCCCCCAAACAAGGAACCCTCACCCCACAACTAGAGAAAACTCACATATAGCAATGAAGATCTGGCGCAGCCAAAAAATAAATTAATAAATAAATAACATTTATAAAAAGAAGCGGTAAGTGGAGGCACTAAAACTTGGATTTCAGGCTGATTCACTCAATCTAAGGACAGATTTCCTTTGCAGGGAATTGGAATGCTGACCAAGAGAGATGTCTTTTTAACTTTTCTTATGACAAACCTTAGGACAAGTCAACTTCATTTCCACTGCATGGCCAGAGAAGCAGGCAAAGTCAGAATCCAGACAACTAAAACACGGAAAAGGAGCAAGAGTGTGTCTGTACTTGACTCCTTTTATGGACTTCTGGTTTACGCCCAAGGCACAGCTTTCTTTCAGTCCTTGGTTCCATAAACATCCTGTATCCTTGTAGTCTCCCATTCCATTAAAAAGAAGAAGAAAGAATGGACAAGAAGACCTAGCACAGCCTCTTGACTTCTGAGATGGCCCACATTCTGTCTGTGGAGTAGGTATCTCTCTAAATAAAGCTACTTCTCTCATTGAAAGAAAGAAAGATGTCTAGCACAGTCATGATAGTAAGTTTGAAAATAAGTTGTCATTAGTATATATAAAATCTATTTATGCTACAAAAGTATCACCAACATAAAAACAAAAAACCCTTTAAAAGAAGAATATAGAAAATATTTTTGTTGAATTTAAAGAAAGTTAAAGAGAATGCAAACATACATATTTGCAGAAAGAGAACTCCCAATGTCAATTACTTTTCCACCCTTAGGACTGTCACTATGTCAATCTAGGGGCAGCCACAGGATTTCAAGGCATTATTGAATTTCTTCACTAACTTGAAAGATCAGTCTCAAATACCAACTATTTAAAGATGTGTCCCTTTCTATGTTTCATTTAAATAAGAGGTTGTAAGAAATACACCTTAAAATGAAAAATCTAGCCATGCCAACCTATAATAAGACTTCAAACATATGTACTTCCACACCAAATCCCAAAATGGGCTTTTATAAGTTTCTTTCTACAAAAATAAATAAAAGAAAGTAATAAAAAAAAAGATAAAGCCTTCATACAGAATTGCCGCAATTATATCCCCATAGCTACACTATAACCCAAAACTTTGCAAAGGCTTTGATTATTGAACCATGGCTGAAGTGAATAATTTGCTTTTCACTAAGAAAACAAGCACATTCATTCTCAGCACAATGGAGAGAGGCAGTTTTAATTAAACCTTATCAAAAGATGAATAAAGAATAAACTCAATACCCATTCCACAGAACTCTATTTTCATCTGTTTAGTTTAAGCTCGCCATGTTCATACAATAATTATCCACTGTCCAAGGAATGCTGGAGTTGTGTTAATGTTGGTAAAGATTTAATTAGCTCAATTATCTGGAGAGTATTGAATTGAGGCTCAGCACAGTACAAATTTCTTCAGGCTTTATACATACCTCTGATCAAAACACATGAAACTGAAATCTCAGTGAACAAAAGACCCTTACTTCGACAATTCTACTATTGAAACAGTTCCATACTTCATAATTTTATTACTCCAATTAAAAAAAATCCACAATATAAGTCTTTAGAAGTAGAACTCATAAGTGAAGGCTTATCTTGGTACGACTGTGCGTGTGTGTGTGTGTGCGCGTGCCCACACAGTGCACACACTTAACTTCCTGAATCTGTAAATATGTTCTTAGAAAGTTAATTAAATTTTCCTTTTAGATAAATATTAACACCCAAAATCCAGCCCTTGGAAAAAATTTATCTTTTCAATGGAGCCTACATCCATTACCTTTCTCTCAGAAAATGAGGCATTTAAAAAGCACTGAAGGCGCTGTAACACAGACAACTGTTTCAATCTGTCAGACACCAGGGACAGACAGTAGGGTTCATTTCAGACAGCAGATCGGCCCCCAGTGGCCTGACCTTCCTGGTGGGAAAGAGAACACAGTGCTGTGCTTGACAAGCTCAGCAACAAAGAGGTATATTCAGGTCCTCCCAACTCAGACACGCTTCTCACAGGGCGAAATGCAAAGCAGGAGGCAGAAAAGCACCACTTCCAGCAAAGCAGAGTTTACTGAGATCAGACACCAGCATCTCAATCATAACAAAAAATTAAAGTGTGTAGGAAAGTGACAAGCACCACTGTATTCACTCATTTATAATAATTTCAGAAAGCTCTTATCTGGCCATCACCAGTGTCTTTGCTTCCAACCTCACCTGTGAACCATGCTCACTGTCTTTTTCACATCCATGGAAATCCCCAAATATGACCTGATAAAGGTTTTCCTAATTATTATACCAAGGAAGAAGGCAAACATTTTCTCTTAGAAGCCGGCTCATGTTCATTTCAAAGTAAGCTTTCTCTTTCTTTCTATAAGTCCCAGGTTTTACCTTTATTTTGAAACTCAGGTGGACATTTCCTGGTATTTTAGACTCTTAGACAAGCAGATTTTTCATTACTCATTTTATTTTGAATTTGTATGGTGTCTTCTATGCAGGTCTCCAAATGAGCCAAAAGTCCAGCAAAGGGATAAGCAACAACAACAACAAAAATATCCTAAAGTAATATCCTTAATTAAAGAAAAATCTTAAGCTAAATTCATGTTATGTGTTATGTATTTTTACTGTTAAAAATACACATATTTCCCCCTAATCTCCAATGTCAACTTTTACAGTATATCCTGCTTGATCAACTATAAGCAATGTGTGAAAATGAAAATGAAAGTCACTCAGTTGTGTCTGACTCTTTGCAACCCTGTATAGTCCATGGGATTCTCCAGGCCAGAATACTGGAGCAGGTAGTCGTTCCCTTCTCCAGGGGATCTTCCCAGCCCAGGGATTGAACCCAAGTCTCCTGCATTGAAGGTGGATTCTTTACCAGCTGAGCCAACAGGGAATCCCAAGAATACTGGAGTGGGTAGCCTATTCCTTCTCCAGGGGATCTTCCCGACCCAGGAATCGAACCAGGGGCGATTTTTTTTTGAAGTTTTAAGCTCCATGTAGAAGATCATAAATTTGAAAGGCACTCACAACTGCCCACATTATCCTTATAAACAAATAAACTGCTATTTTTAAAAACTCCCATTTTGTATTTTGAGTACATACTTTCCTGAACTATAAGGATTATGGATGTTTATAAATATAGACCAACTAGTGAAGTTGAAATGAGTCCTGGTGTCTGACCCACAAATACTGTGATGATTTAACATGTAAGCAGGTACTACAGATACACACTCCTCAATACAGATGTGTAGACTATTAGAAAAACTTACAGTGAAGAATAGACCATTGCACACCATCTAGTTCTTCTTGGGTTAGCAAAGAAGGAATCTTTTGAAAACTGGAAACAGACCATAGTCATAAACTCATGTTGCCAGTGTTGACTTAAAAAATAACCAAAACCTAAAAGCTGAGAGTTATATTTTATTTGGTGGGATTTTTCAGAACTTTAAGCCCAGGAGACAGCATTTCAAGTGACTCTGAGAAATTGCTCCAAGGAGGAGGTAGGGAGAGGAATCAATTTATATAGAAGTTTTGCAACAAAGTGCAGGTAGTCTAAACATCAAAAGAATATTGTTAATTAAAGAAAACCAGATATCCTAAGTTAAGGAATTTAGGGCTTTTCTACCTATAGGAAGATGCAGGAATCTGGGCTCACTGAAATAATTCCTTTGATGTGCACCTCACCTATCTGGGGCCAGTATTCTTTTTTTTTTTTTTCACATCCTGAGCTTCCATGTAGCTCACCAGCTAACTGGAGGGAATGGCTGCAGTCTGATGGCTGCTAGAAGGCAGCTATTCTTCCCTTCCTGAGTTCCCTCAGGCTCACCAGCTCACCTTTTGTGGCATCTGCAATTGCTGATGATGGTGACATCTTTTGTTTACTGATGTGGCAGGAACTATTCCACGGCAGGAAATTCTCTGTTTCTCACCAGATAAAACATAAGGTTGATTGAGTGGTGAGAAAATGCGTTCTACTTAGTTGTCTAAATAACTTGTCTTAATTTCAAATATTTGAACTTCAGAACATTTTGAAAGGAAAAAAGGCAAAATGATGCATGGCAATAACAAGCTTTTTATCTGCCATATTTTTTTTTAAGCCATTTTTTTTTCTGGTGATTGCATTAAAGCCTTCATTGAGTTTGCAAAAAAAAAAAAAGACACAAGTCTGGGTTGGTTTCACCTCGTCTGCTAGCCTGCAAACACTTTTACAGTGTGACTCACTCCGTGTGGCTCAAAAAGACATCCTCGGAACTTCAGAGTATTCTGTGCAAGAACAAAGGGTGCTGGGGTTCATTTTGCAACACGAGTCATTCTTACCACACAAATTCCCATCCTTTGTGCTGGCGAAGGGGGATACTCTGAGCCCTTTGGGTTTTGAAGATCTTTAGACATACAATAGTGTGCAAACAACCCTCGAGAACATAACTTTACAAGAACAACCTCAAGGCTGAGACCAAGCCTTTGAGAAAGGCCCCTTCAGCAGATCTCCTTCTGCTCTTCACCCCGAACAAAGGCTGCCTGACAATACTGAAATCTCTTTCTTTCTTTGGATTAAACTCCCTTTGCAGGAAAAGTATGCAAATGCTAGCCACGGGTCCCCAATCGCAGGCTACTCTCTGTCTGGCTCCCTGGCGGACCATCCACTGCCTGACACGGAGTCCAGCCTTCAGATTCAACATCTTTCACTGCTCTGACAGTCAGCTCCCAGGGCCTGCCATAGCCTCTAAAAGAGCCTCATTTAGTCGTAATTAACGATTCCTTGCATACTTCCTAAGGTATGGTAATTGTGCTAAAAGCCAACAAGTGAAGCATTCATTCTCCTTCTCTAGTAAATCTTTTTTTCGCCCTTCAACAGTCTTTTCTCCCCATCTTCTTTTCACCTCACACCACCACAGCCTCCCAACCACACACACAACTTTTCTTTTTTCTACTGCTCGCTGGTAACATTTCAAGAAAAGAGATGGGATGAAGGTGAAAATTGGAAATTACAGGTATACAGTTCAAAAAGCAAACCTGACTGAATGCTGAAGGAGTGCATGAGAAGTCAAAGAAACTGAAAGAGAATCAAAAAGGAAACAGATTGTTTTGCTGACACAAGTGTTTATATATATAATATATGGCTTCCAAGGGCTTCCCTGGTGGCTCAGCTGGGAAAGAATCTGCCTGAAATGTGGGAGACCTGGGTTCTATCCCTGGGTTGGGAAGATCCCCTGGAGAACAGAAAGGCTACCCACTCCAGTATTCTGGCCTGGAGAATTGCATGGACTCTACAGTCCACGGAGTGGCAAAGACTAGGAAAGGCAGCAACTAGTTACTAGTTTCTGCTGCTGCTGCTAAGTCACTTCAGTCGTGTCCGACTCTGTGTGACCCCATAGAAGGCAGCCCACCAGGCTTCTCCGTCCCTGGGATTCTCCAGGCAAGAACACTGGAGTGGGTTGCCATTTCCTTTTCCAATGCATAAAAGTGAAAAGTGAAAGTGAAGTCCCTCAGTCGAGTCCGACTCTTAGCGACCCCATAGACTATAGCCTACCAGGCTCCTCCATCCATGGAGTTTTCCAGGCAAGAGTACTGGAGTGGGGTGCCATCGCCTTCTCCGTTTCTACTACTACTACTACTGCTAAGTCGCTTCAGTCATGTCTGACTCTGTGTGACCCCATAGACGGCAGCCCACCAGGCTCCGCCATCCCTGGGATTCTCCAGGCAAGAACACTGGAGTGGGTTGCCATTTCCTTCTCCAATGCATGAGAGTGAAAAGTCAAAGTGAAGTCGCTCGGTTGTGTCCGACTCTTCATGACCCCATGGACTGCAGCCCTCCAGGCTCCTCCGTCCATGGGATTTTCCAGGCAAGAGTACTGGAGTGGGGTGCCATCGCCTTCTCCGTTTCTAGTCTCCTAGAAAGTATGAGACTGAGGGACTTCCACTTTCATGGCTTCCCAGGTGGGGCTAGTGGTAAAGAACCCGCCTGCCAATGCAGGAGACATAGGAAATGTGGGTTCGATCCCTGGGTCAGGAAGATCCCCTGGAGGAGGAGATGGCAGCAGGTATCTTTGCCTGGAGAATCCCATGGACAGAGGAGCCTGGCGGGCTACAGTCCACGGGGTTGCAAAGAGTCAGACACGACTGAAGTGCCTAAGCACAGGCGTGCGTGCGCGTGTGCACTCAGTCGTGTCTGAGTCTTATTATTAGAGTATATAATAAATAATATTATTTATTTTAAATGACCACATAATAAACTGGTTTCAGGCCCCAAATATGTTGTGTATACACACAATATGAAAACCCTACAAATGTATTTTTGGACACACATTTTTTTTTTCCCTCAAAATTTATTTTCACCCAGCAGTGCAAATAAAAGGTACAAATACAAGGTAACGATTTTGTCTCACCAGCTCTCTTCTTTATCCTTCAGTTGCAGACAAGAGCAAGAGAAGGTCAAGAATCTTAAACTCTGACCTCTTGCAAATGGTTAAAGCCTTGGCAAGTGGCATGGACCTCTGAGGACTGTATTAATATTATGTTCTTGCAGGCAGACCAGCACAACTATGACCAGGAGCTGTTTTTCCTGCTCCACCAGGGAAATGCCAGTTTAATGCATTTCCTTTGTCACTTTCCTTACACATACAGTGTATACATACACATAGAATTATCTTCTTTTTCCACTTACCACATGTATTTTTCCATGGTATTTGCCCGTTTATGACGGTCATTTTTAAGACTGCATAATATTCCATCCAGTTTGGTCTACCTAATAATTTCTTTGAAAAAATACTTTAAGTGGTCTATTGCAAAAAACTTATGTTCCATCTGTCTTATTTTAGCCATCTTAGCATTTTTTCTTTCTCATTATCATCATCATTCAAAAAATTTACTGAATTCCTAAATATTAGGTGGTTTTAAGAAATTTAAGACTCACTTTAAGATTTTCAAATAATTTACACTGTATTTGGCTTTAGGCACAAATGGGCATGAAAACTACTGTTAACTCTTATAGGAGCTTTAAGTTCATAAACATCAGTATGAATTTTCATAAAAACACATCTGCATACCTACACAGTGCTGAGCATATTACAAGTTATACCATGAGGATACTAAATTCTGAAACATTTCTTTCAACTTCAAAAATGACTAAATTCTTAAATGTTTCTTTCAACTTCAAAAATGATCTTTAATTTTTATCCCTGGAAAATCAGTTATATCATTCTTTAGTTTTTGCATTTCCCCTAAGTGTTGTCAGTGTGTCAATATGTGGAATTGTACTTATTCACAAAAGTTAAATTAAGGGGATCATTATTCATTTTACAAAAAGTATGCTAACCAAGAAGGCATACTCTTTCAACTAAAATGATGACTTCATGCATAATTTTTCAAGAAACGCATTTATGTACATGTTGAAAATGTATACTAAAGAGCCGTACTCTTCCCTGGTGGCTCGGTGGTGAAGAATCTGCCTGCTGATGCAGGAGATGTGGGTTTGATCCCTGGGTCGAGGGGAAGATCCTCTGGAGAAGGGAATGGCAACTCACTCCAGTATTCCCACCTGAAGAATCCTATGGACAGAGGAGCCTGGTGGGTTACAGCCCATGGGTCGAAAAGGGTCAGACACGACTGAGTCACTAAACAGCAACAACAGAACAGCACCAAGACAGTGGCTGCTCCAAAAAGTACTTGTTGAAAGAACAGAAGATTATAGTATGGTGAGTCAGGTGAACATCCACTAATTCCATAACTGAATGGGCATAAATTATGACAATATAGATTATATTGTCACCCTGCTTATTTAATTTATATGCAGAGTACATCATGAGAAACGCTGGGCTGGAAGAAGCACAAGCTGGAATCAGGATTGCGGGGAGAAATATCAATAGCCTCAGATATGCAGATGATACCACCCTTATGGCAGAAAGTGAAGAACTAAAGAACCTCTTGATGAAGGTGAAAGAGGAGAGTGAAAAAGTTGGCTTAAACCTCAACATTCAGAAAGCTAAGATCATGGCATCTGGTCCCATCACTTCATGGCAAATAGATGGGGAAACAGTGGAAATAGTGACAGATTTTATTTTCTTGGGCTCCAAAATCACTGCAGATGGTGATTGCAGCCATGAAATTAAAAGACACTCCTTGGAAGAAAAATTATAACCAACCTAGACAGCATACTGTAAAGCAGAGACATTACTTTGCTAACAAAGGTCTGTCTAGTCAAGGCTATGGTTTTTCCAGTGGTCATGTATGGATGTGAGAGTTGGACTACAAAGAAAGCTGAGCGCCAAAGAATGATGCTGGAGAAGACTCTTGAGAGTCCCTTGGACTGCAAGGAGATCCAACCAGTACATCCTAAAGGGAATCAGTCCTGAATATTCATTGGAAGGACTGAGGCTGAAGCTGAAACTCCAAACTTTGGTCACCTGATGCAAAAAACTGACTCATTGGAAAAGGGCCTGATGCTGGGAAAGATTGAAGGCTGGAGGAGAAGGGGACGACAGAGGCTGAGATGGTTGGATGGCATCACCAACTCAATGGACATGAGTTTGAGCAAACTCTGGGAGTTGGTGATAGACAGGGAGGCCTGGCGTGCTGCAGTCCATGGGGTCACAAAGAGTCAGACACGACTGAGCGACTGAACTGAACTTTTGTGCCATACTACATGATGGAGACAAAGTTATTAATTGAGGAAAAACCAGTAAACAGATTCCTGGATTCTAGCTTTAGATGTCAGTGGGGAGGACACAAAAATAACAGCTAACTTCAATACAGAGGGGCTGAAACTCAAACTTTGTTCCCAACAAGTGTAAATTAGCCATACATTTATTTGTGTTCACAAAAAGCATTTCATACTCTGCCGGATATCTTGCTAAACTCTCTCACTGATCCTGAGTCTGAGGCTGGAACATCTCAGGATTCTTAATTCAGACACTGTCCTTTCTGTCAGGGACTCCTCTCCTCATTTCTACCCATTTTCAGTCTGAGTCTTGAGAGTAATTTCTCTCTCTCCTGCTGAGAAAGCCCTGATCACTGGTCTTGAATTTCTTCCATCTGACTGAGAACTTGTGCCAGAACTCCTGTTTCTCTGATTTTACTTTCTGGATATTACACTGGCTTTAAGGTCTCACTTGCCTTTACCTAGGCTTCCCTGGTGGCTCAGATGGTAAAGCGTCTGCCTACAATGCAGGAGACCTGGGTTCGATCCCTGGGTCGGGAAGATCCTCTGAAGAAGGAAATGGCAACCCACTCCAGTACTCTTGCCTGGAAAATCCCATGGACGGAGGAGCCTGGTAGGCTACAGTCTATGGGGTCGCAAAGAGTTGGACACGACTGAGCGACTTCACTTTCATAGTGATCAAGGTCAACAGGACCAGTAAGAAGCCAGGTGGACATCATGGTCTTCCTGACATGACGATGAAAGGAACACTTCACCTTGGTGATAATCTTCCCCGAAACTCATAACCCCAGACTAAACAAGAGAAACCATCACAAGGGACATTCCACACAACACCTGAACAATATACTCTGGAAAAGCATCAAGGACATGAGAAACAGGGGAAGAGTGAGAAATTACTGGAGACCAGAAGAGGCTAAGAGGACATGGAGACTAAATGCAATGTGGAACCCTAGATGGACTCCTAGGATGGAAGAAGGACATGCATGTGTGAAAACAGGTGAACTATAAATAACATTGTAGTTTAATTAACAGTATGGTATCTATGTTACTTTAGAAAGTTGTTAAATGTATCATTGTTTTTAAGATTATTAATTTGATTTTGTTTTTAAAAAATTTATTTAGTTCTGGCTGTGCTGGGTTTTTGCTGCTGCTTGGGCTTTATCCAGTTACAGCGAGTGGGGGCTATTCTCCAGCTGTGGTGCATGGGCTTATCCTTGCGGTGGCTTCTCTTGTGGAGCTTGGGTTCCAGAGCAAGGGCTCAGTAGTTGTGGTGTAGGGGCTTAGGTGCCCCATGGCATGTGGGATCTTCCTGGATTAGGGATCAAACCCATGTCCCTTGCATTGGCAGGTGAACTCTTAACCACTGGGTCCCCAGGCAAGTCCAAGGTTATTAATTTTAGAAGTTAGGTGAAGGCTATAGCTCTCTGTACTGTCTTTACAGCTCCTCTATAAATCTAAAAATATTTCAAAATAGAGAGTTAACAAATATAACCCTAAACTGACTGCAAGTCATGCTGAGTTGTTGCTTTCAGTTCCAAACCCCATAATGTACTCAGATTTTCATGAGCTACCTCATGGTAGTTCAAAAAACTAAGATCATGGCATCCGGTTCCATCACTTCATGGCAAATAGATGAAGGGAAAAAATGGAGACAGTGGCAGATTTTATTTTCTTGGGCTTCAATATCACCATGGATGGTGACTGCAGCCATTAAATTAAAAGACGCTTGCTTCTTGGAAGAAAAGCAACAGCAACCCTAGACAGCATATTAAAAAGCAGAGACATAACTTTGCTGACAAAGGTCCATGTAGTCAAAGCTATGGTTTTTCCAGTAGTCATATACAGATGTGAGAGTTGGACCATAGAGAAGGCTAAGCACTGAAGAATGGATGCTTTTTAACTGTAGTGCTGGAGAAGACTCTTGAGAGTCTCTCAGACTGCAAGGAGATCCAACCAGTCAATCCTAAAGGAAATCAGTCCTGAATATTCACTGGTAGGACTGATGCTGAAGATGAAACTCCAGTAGTTTGGCCACCTGATGGGAAGAGCCAACTCATTGGAAAAGAACCTGATGCTGGGGAAGATTGAGGACAGGAGGAGAAGAGGGCAACGGAGAATGAGACGGTTGGATGGCATCACCGACAGGATATGAGTTTGAACAAACTCTGGGAGATTGTGGGCTTCCCTGGTGGCTCAGATGGTAAAGAATCTGCCTCCAGTGCAGAAGATCTGGGTTTGATCCCTGGTTGGGAAGATCCCCTGGAGAAGGGAATAGCTACCCACTCCAGTATTCTTGCCATGGAGAATTCCATAGACAGCGGAGCCTGGCAGTCTACCATCCATGGGGTCACTAAGAGTCAGACACAACTGAGTGACTAACACTTTCACTCCCTTCTTTCACTTTCTGGGAGACTGTAAATGACGGGGATCCCTGGCGTGCTGCAGTCCAAGGGGTCATAAAGAGTCGGGCTTGACTTAGTGACTAAACTAAAACAACAACAAATAGGCAGGGAGGGAAAGACAGAGTCTGTTCTCCTGAAAGAAGTTGAATATATGCCGAATCTGCTCAGGTGGCTGTGCACAAAGTCCTCTTGAGTCGTATAAATGAGCCGTGTAAAATGGCCTGATGAGTTAGTATGGAGGATCAGAGCTCCTCTGTCATCTAAGGTCAAACCTAATGCATCTAAGGCAGGGGCAGAAGAGGCTGACAGAGGGTGAGATGGTTGGATGGCATCACCGACCTGACGGACATGAGTCTGAACAAGCTCTGGGAGTTGGTGATGGACAGGGAAGCCTGCCATGCTGCAGTTCATGGGGTTGCAAAGAGTTGAACATGACTGTGACTGAACTGAGAATGTATCTCAAAAAAGGGTGCGGGCAAGAATCCCTCAGAAGAAATGGAGTGGCCACCATGGGCAACCAAAGAGTCCGAAATGCAGTACTAGGATGCAATCGTAAAAACGACAGAATGATTTCTATTCGTTTCCAAGGCAAACCATTCAATATCACAGTAATACAAGTCTATGCCCCAACCAGTAATGCTGAAGAAACTGAAGTTGAATGGTTCTATGAAGACCTACAAGACTGTTTAGAACTAACACCCAAAAAAGATGTCCTTTTCATTATAGGGGACTGGAATGCAAAAGTAGGAAATCAAGAAACACCTGGAGTAACTGGCAAATTTGGCCTTGGAATACAGAATGAAACAGGGCAAAGACTAATAGAGTTTTGCCAAGAAAATGCACTGGTCATAGCAAACACCCTCTTCCAACAACACAAGAGAAGACTCTACACATGGACATCACCAGATGGTTAACACCAAAATCCGATTGATTATATTCTTTGCAGCCAAAGATGGAGAAGCTCTATACAGTCAGCAAAAACAAGACTGGGAACTGACTGTGGCTCAGACCATGAACTCCTTATCGCCAAATTCAGACTTGAAGAAAGTAGGGGAAACCACTAGACCATTCAGGTATGACCTAAATCAAATCCCTTATGAATATACAGTAGAAGTGAGAAATAGATTTAAGGGCCTAGATCTGATAGATAGAGTGCCTGATGAACTATGGAATGAGGTTCATGACATTGTACAGGAGACAGGGATCAAGACGATCCCCATGGAAAAGAAATGCAAGAAAGCAAAATGGCTGTCTGGGGAGGCCTTACAAATAGCTGTGAAAAGAAGAGAAGCAAAAAGCAAAGGAGAAAAGGAAAGATATAAGCATCTGAATGCAGAGTTCCAAAGAATAGCAAGAAGAGATAAGAAAGCCTTCATCAGCGATCAGTGCAAAGAAATAGAGGAAAACAACAGAATGGGAAAGACTAGAGATCTCTTCAAGAAAATTAGAGATACCAAGGGAACATTTCATGCAAAGATGGGCTTGATAAAGGACAGAAATGGTATGGACCTAACAGAAGCAGAAGATATTAAGAAGAGATTGCAAGAATACACAGAAGAACTGTACAAAAAAGATCTTCACGACCCAGATAATCATGACGGTGTGATCACTAACCTAGAGCCAGACATCCTGGAATGTGAAGTCAAGTGGGCCTTAGAAAGCATCACTATGAACAAAGCTAGTGGAGGTGATGGAATTCCAGTTGAGCTATTTCAAATCCTGAAAGAGGATGCTGTGAAAATGCTGCACTCAATATGCCAGAAAATTTGGAAAACTCAGCAGTGGCCATAGGACTGGAAAAGGTCAGTTTTCATTCCAATCCCAAAGAAAGGCAATGCCAAAGAATGCTCAAACTATCGCACAATTGCACTCATCTCACACGCTAGTAAAGTCATGCTCAAAATTCTCCAAGCCAGGCTTCAGCAATATGTGAACTGTGAACTTCCTGATGTTCAAGCTGGTTTTAGAAAAGGCAGAGGAACCAGAGATCAAATTGCCAACATCCGCTGGATCATGGAAACAGCAAGAGAGTTCCAGAAAAACATCTATTTCTGCTTTATTGACTATGCCAAAGCTTTTGACTGTGTGGATCACAATAAACTGTGGAAAATTCTGAAAGAGATGGGAATACCTGACCTCCTGACTTGCCTCTTGAGAAATTTGTACGCAGGTCAGGAAGCAACAGTTAGAACTGGACATGGAACAACAGACTGTTTCCAAATGGGAAAAGGAGTTCATCAAGGCTGTATATTGTCACCCTGCTTATTTAACTTATATGCAGAGTATATCATGAGAAACGCTGGGCTGGAAGAAGCACAAGCTGGAATCAAGGTTGCCGGGAGAAATATCAATAACCTCAGATATGCAGATGACACCACCCTTATAGTAGAAAGTGAAGAAAAACTAAAGAGCCTCTTGATGAAAGTGAAAGAGGAGAGTGAAAAAGTTGGCTTAAAGCTCAACATTCAGAAAATGAAGATCATGGCATCCGGTCCCACCACTTTATGGGAAAGAGATGGGGAAACAGTGGAAACAGTGTCAGACTTTATTTTTGGGGGCTCCAAAATCACTGCAGATGGTGATTGCAGCCATGAAATTAAAAGACGCTTACTCCTTGGAAGGAAAGTTATGACCAACCTAGAGAGCATATTCAAAAGCAGAGACATTACTTTGCCAACAAAGGTCAGTCTAGTCAAGGCTATGGTTTTTCCTGTGATCATGTATGGATGTGAGAGTTGGACTGTGAAGAAGGCTGAGCGCCAAAGAATTGATGCTTTTGAACTATGGTTTTGGAGAAGACTCTTGAGAGTCCCTTGGACTGCAAAGAGATCCAACCAGTCCATTCTGAAGGAGATCAGCCCTGGGATTTCTTTGGAAGGAATGATGCTGAAGCTGAAACCCCAGTACTTTGGACACCTCATGCGAAGAGTTGACTCATTGGAAAAGACTCTGATGCTGGGAGGGATTGGGGGCAGGAGGAGAAGAGGACGACAGAGGATGAGATGGCTAGATGGCATCACTGTCTCGATGAACTTGAGTCTGGGTGAACTCGGGGAGTTGGTGATGGACAGGGAGGCCTGGCGTGCTGTGATTCATAGGGTCGCAAAGAGTAGGACACGACTGAACGACTAAACTGAACTACAGCCTCCCAAACTAATATACAGCAAAGATCCTTTAAGAATTAGCCTTCTAATCATCAAGGACATAGATTTTAATGGCACTCAACTGTAATTTCCAGATGACATCTGTGTGAACACAAGAATTGGAATTTTATCTACTGTACCCAGAAAAATGGAGATAGTCAATTAGGTTGATAGAACTGGAATAACTTTATAGAGCAAAACAAAAATAGTACAGTGAGGAGTAATATATTCAAGGGAGGAGAAAATGTTACTAGAATAATTAGCATGTCAGAATTAATGCATAACAGTATGAGCAGAGAGCAGCAGCTCTCATACTTTTGGGTCTTAAAGGACCCTTTACACTCTTGAAAATTATAGAGGACCCCCACCACCACCACCCCGCGAAAAGCATTTGTTTCTATGGATTTGTTTACCATTTGTTGTTATTGTTCAATCACCAAGTCGTGTCCAACTCTTCTTGACCCCATGAACGGAAGCATATCAGACTTCCCTGTCCCTCACCATCTCCTGGAGTTTGCCCAAGTTCATGTCCATAGTATTGGTGATGCCATCCAACCATCTCATCCTCTGTCACCCTCTTCTCCTTCTGCTTTCAGTCTGTCCCAGCATCAATGTTTACCATATTTGATATTAAAATTTAAATTTTAAAATATTTATTAATTCTTTAAAAAGAACCTAAAAGCATGTTAACATAAAACACTATTTTGATAAAATAACCATATTTTCTGAGCAGAATTAGCAAGAGGGGTTACACTATTTCACAGTTTTGCAAAACTTTTAAATATCTGGCTGAATAGTAGACAGCTGGGTTCTCATAACAGTTTCTGCATTCAATCTGTTCTATGATATGTTGTTATAGTTGAAGCAAAAGTATAGCCTCTCACAGATAAGTAGATTGGAAAAACAGAAGTATTTTAATAGGCCTTTCAGATCATTGTGGTTATATATATTTTTATAATATAACAAAACTCAACAAGTGGTAGTTTCTTAAAGATTCGTTGCACTGGGAAATCTGAAACCATATCAACGAATTCTTTATATTCTGTTACTTTAAAATCAATTGGTGTCTTTTGTACTTTTAGCAAACTTTTTATCCATGCAATGATTTTGTACAATTATGCACTGGTCATTTGGAAAGTACTGATTCAATAATTTATCTAAGTCTTTCAAATGTTGACACATTTCACTATACAATATCACAAAATCACATTTGCTTATTTCACCACCCATCTCACTGGAAAAATGTTTGGAAAGATCTCAAGCTCTGGTAGCAAATAAAGTTTTCTGTGATTTCCCCATATCCTAATTTTCCATTGGAAGCTTTCATTTTATCTTAGGCAGAAAATACTATTGGTTGTTTTCCTGGGGTGACAGATTCACTTTTGAGGAAATGTCTGCCAAATATTCAAGTCTGAATAACCATAACCAGTAACCACCATCAGTCAGTCATCCGTTAAAGACCATGTTTTCAGGGGAAAAACAGCCAGTTTCCGTTATAACCCAAACACTTGCATCCCAGCTTTTCCTTGAGACAACCAGAGTAATTAGGTACACAGTGGACATGGTTTACGCAAACTTCCCATTTAGACACACTGAATATTAAAAATTTCTAGGGAAGGAAATGGCAACTCTCTCCAGGATTTTTACTTGGAAAATTCCAAGGACAGAAGAGCTTGGTGGGCTATACAGTCCACGGAGTTGCAAAAAGTCAGACAGGACTGGGCACACACAAAAAATATTAAAAATATATCTATTCAAAGGCAGAGTTTTAATAAAATTAATCATTTTTATTGTTTTACCAAGAACATTATTAAGTGAAACTGGGCTTTAAAAACAATTACCACTGTGTGACGGTAGAGAAAACAGTGCCTAGGAAGACAGTTTGGTGCCACGGCCTTGATTCATGTTAAGAGCCAGTGGCGTTACTTCCGTTGTTTTTGCACCATTAGTGCAAATGCCAACACAGCGCAAAAGGCAAAGACCATCTTAGTATTATCATGAAATTAGTTTTGACCCCCAGGGAGCTTCTGGGGATCCCCAGGGTATATAGACCACAGGAGAACTGAGATAAAGGGACAATTATAAGGATACCATTTCTTATCTTTGGAACTAGAAAACTTATCTAAGAGGAATCCACAAATCTGATGGTGAAACTTTCAACAACAAGGTCACTTAATCCACAGAGCTGTAGAAAGATTCAACGAAGAAGCCGACTCATTGGAAAAGACATTGATGCTGGGAAAGAATGAGGGCAGGAGGAGAAGGGAACGACAGAGGTAAGATAGTTGGACGGCATCACTGACTCAATGGATGTAAGTCTGAACAAGTTCCAGGAGATAGTGAAGGACAGGGAAGCCCAGCATGCTGCAGACCACAGGGTCACAAAGAGCTGGACACGACTTAGTGACTGAACAGCAACAACATGCAGGTACAAATGAAAATCTTTATATTTTGTTCAAATAAAAGGATTCAGCAAGGAGAATGATAAATATAACATCAGTATGTATCAGATATTATTCTAGTTGATGGAGAGGAGATTAACTGAGAAGAATGCAACAAAGTGGAGAGTCTCAAAGTCTGTGAAGGCAGAGCTGACTCTGGAAGGCCAAGGTGAAGGCAGAGTACATAGAGAAGGGTGAGAAGTGAGACCGGATATTCACCTCCAGCTCTTCGTGGCCAGATGCCTTTGGCTGGCCTGTCTTAAGAAGTAGTAAGGGCACCTTACTTCAAGCTTCTGAAGGCTGAGAAGTCCTTGGGAAGACAACTAGAACCAAATCTCCTGTTAAAAACATTTTTTTGATAATCTTTTCTCTCAAAATAATTGACTTATTCATATTTCTAATAGATCTGTCAGTCATTAACAAATTGAGTTACTATGGAAGAATAAAAAATCTTAAGTTTAGATGAACCATTTCAAAAATCTTTTTTTTTTTTTTTAAAGGCCAGCTCCTGGACCACACAATAAAGCCCCCAAATGAGGGGATGAGTGGATTCACACTGATGTTTAAATTTTTAGATTTGACAAAAGTAATGCAGGCAATTTTGGCAGCTATATTCAGTAGCTTAATGCTAAGCTTTTTGTGCTGAATACAGAACAGAATGAATTTTCCACCAGTGTTTCGACTAGGAGGTTTTAGGATTCCTATTCATTTCAGACAGCAGTCTGAAGCTGCTTGATAAAACAAGTACTGGCTATTTCATAACTGCCTCATAAAATGTCCCAATACTTAAAAGAAGAGAAAACTCAAGACAAAAACATTTTGAAAATATATGTTGTAACCAAAATCTGGAATGCTAAGTAAACATCCTTTAGTGTTCAGCCAGAAAGACTTGCAGCTGTGGCATCTGTCGCTTAAAAAATACAGTGAAGATCTCTATGTTAAAGATAAATGATATTGCAAAACTTTCTTATCAAAAGCAAATACATTTTCTGATTCAATTTATGTAGGAAAAAGCTTTACACTAAAGCCCATTTAATATACAGTAAAAATACTGGAACCTTTAAATCTGGCATTTGGTTTGACTGCATGCTAGGCAATTTGATTTTCTGTTTTGCCACTACACTCTCTTTACAAATTGCAGATTAATTCTTCCTATAAGGACACCTTTTTATTTTAGCTTTGTTTTCTAACTATGACTACTGCTAAGTTGTTGATTTTATGATAAAAAATCAAATTATAGATTAACTACAACTAGGCAGGAATGAAACTGGAGAGCTGTTCCTTTAAAAAAAAGGAAGATAAAAATTTCAACATTGGACTAAAATATGATATAGTCATATTTTAAAATATACATATATATTTTAACATGGATTAGATCTAAATCTCCCAAAGGGCAAACACACTCCTCTGTAAATGAGATTGCATGAGAATCTGGAACCTGGTTTGATTTGTGCAGCCTGGCTAACCACTGAAGATAAACACCAAGCCTGTTCTAATTCCATATGCAGCTGAGCTAGTCTTCCACCAGCAGAGGAAAAAGAAAAAAAATCCGTCTTATTTTCTAAAGTTGCCTATCTCCATCTATTTCTGTGGAATTGCCACAACTGCTCAGATAAAACATTTGAGAGTATGTCAGCTTTAATTAATGTAACATGACCTGATCATTTCCACAGTTAAGAATAAAGAAGTTTGCATTTTTTAAATCCAAAGCTCAACCTGGAGATTATGCTAAGCTGCTTCATTCATAGTCCACACTCCTCGGCTCATGTCAGAAGGACAGCATTTGTCCCCTCTAGTGATAAACAAATTATACATGAAATCAATTCCACTTCACAATCATTTTCCCTATTGGGTATTATCTTTCCTTCTCTGCTCCCTCCAGTTAAGCCCGCATCCTGTAACTTGCTAATGAGCTGGGGGCTTTCTGTTCCAGGTGGCACCCCCTGCCTCGAAGTCATGACATTTCCCATTTCGAATGCTGCTGGCATTTTTCGACAGCTCCTGCTAACTAGCCTTTTTGACCTGCGCTAAGAGGAACTCATCTGATCGAATCCTCTAACCTGCCAATCATTCCAGCAAATGATCTTCACAGTCACTCCCAAGGCAGGAATGGAGAAAAAAAAAAAAAAAGAAACGCAAGTGAGAGAATGAGGGAGTAGGCAAGCGGCTGCCTCTGCAGCTACCTAATGAGAATACTTTAAGTCTCGGAGGCAGCTGAAACACTGAAAAACTGGTGGGAAAATTAGGACACAACTGAATGCCTGGCTCTGTAATTACTGATTTCTTTCCATCCTGAGATCATTTTGAGAGCAACACCTATGAGATGTGCCAATTTCTAAAGAACACAAGAACACCCTACCTTACACTGAGAAAATAGATGTATTTCTCCTGCCACTATCAATATGCAATTCTCATAATCCCATTCTGTCAGACAGGTTCCTTTGCAGAATTAATCATGTGCTATAAGCTTGTTAAATGTGCATCTGTAAACTAAGGATGATTATCATGCTGGCCACAGTGAAGAAAGGACCTCTTTTTTTTTCTTCCCCAGGCATATTTTAAATGTTGCCACCATTTAGGGGGATGTTGATTTTCACATGTTTACATAAAAACAAATAGATGTGGTGAAGGTTGGCACTGGGCTCCGGGAGGATTCAAGACTGACAACATTGGATAATCTGGACATTCTTGATTTTAAAGGGAGGTAAAATAGTTTTTTTTCTTTCCAGATTTTTCTTCCCTGTGCATAATCGGTTTATTAAGTGGGTTCCCAACCCACAGAATAACCCAATTACTTTGGGAAAAAAGATCCACTATGTGGATCTTTGGTAATGTATCGTAATTCTAGAGATCTTGACATGAAGTAGATTTGTTGACCGAGGAATGATACAATATAATTACGTGTTATCATTACACCATTTACGTAATAATGTAAAATAAATACTGTACATGATTTCATTGCACATGATAATCAAACATCTTTCCCCATTTATAACAATTAGGCCAATAGCCCCATTTACAGTAATTATTATATGTAATTGAGGGCATTTTACTAATTGCATTGAAAATGATAATCCAGAGCAATTAAAAATCCAAGGGCACTATACATAGTGCAAACTACATTAAAAGAATGGTGATAATTTCAAGGAAAAAAATTCAGCCAAGTATGGAAGTTAACAGCACAGTATTTGACTCCGTGCTTGGCATACCAGGTAGAATTTATTCTGAGACAAATTTCCATCGATTTCTCAAACTTCTGCATTGTTTTTGTTCTAGAACTTGTGCACTATTTTATCAGCTGGAGAAGTTATCCTTTGCTTAATCTATGATGTTATCCTAACAACTCTAGGGCTGTTGACAAATTATTCCATTTGGCTGGGTGAGTGTACAGAGTGTATGTGTTATGTATGTATGTATGTGTGTATGTGTGTATGTGTGTGTGTGTGGTAGAGGAGACAGCTATCCTAAATTCCAAAGCAGACCCACTATATTATTCATTTGCACAACCAACTTGATGTTCTTAAAAGCTTTATTTATTCATTGAAGCATCTCCAAGTTTTGCAAACATTTTGTTAAATATATTTGTAATAATTTAGCTAAAATGTTTAACTTTGTAAGACGTGAAATCCATTCAGGTTGTGGTTTTCATCACATTGGCTATCTGTCTAGAATTTTAATGTGTCTAAGGACCGAATCCCTGGCTTTTGTCCCAGGGGCCCAATGTCTAACCCTCCTCGATCCCTCTCCCATTTCTTCCCAGACAAAGCTCGTCTGTGAGGAGTATCTCAAGAGTGGTGAGCATGTGGGGACAATGGCAACAGTTTCCAGCTTTTTTCTTCTTTTTTGCCTTCCCTTCTCGGCACTGTCATTTAGACATTGTCCTCCACGCGTTCAAATGTCATCCCAGACCATCAGCCCACTTCAACTCAAACAGCCTCCTTTTATGCTCAGACACTTCTTAGAGCATCTGCAGACCACAAAGACTGTGTAGTGGGACTCAGCTCCTCTACTGGTATTAATAATACAATACAGTGCACTTAGGGCACAGACAAGTCCCTCTGTATCCCAAACTCTTAAGAATCAACATGAAATGAAGGGGGAAAATAGAGCACCTGGACTGATTATAGCTCCTTGTTCTATGTGACAGCTAACTTCATAATAGTTTGGCCAAGCAGTCTAACAGAGAACTTGCTAGTAGCCTTATCGCATCTTGTGCCCACTATTTATAAGAAAACTTCACTCATATTATGCTGCTGGCTAAATAGTCCCTAAGAAATTAATTTAGGTTTTAAAAAGAACAGAAGACGCAAGTTGCAGTGCTATTCTCACCACACCCCCCCTTCCCCATCCCCCCAGTCCTCAATTTGAAAGCTCATCTGACCTGGAAACACTGAATCACAAAAACATAGTCAAGTTTTGAGCCTCCATGGGCTGATGAACCAGTTTGTGGAGCATCAAACCAGGTTCTTCTCTTTTAGCCATTTCGCATTTTAAAACTCTCAGTCAGAGAAAGGAAAGGGAAAGGCAAAAGCAAAAAACCCTGTATTTTTAATGTAAAAAATATTAACTCTGAATTCCCTGTGCTTAAGAAAAACATTGAAATGTTTAGAGGTAATGGAGGATCATGTGAAGAAAAACTGGTTTAGAAAAACAATGTGGATGTGTACACGTGTGTATCTGTGAGAAAGAGAGGTGAGAGAATGAATATGATACAGCAAATGGAGTAAAAAGCAAACATTTGGGGGAAGCGGGTGATGGGTATCAGGCATTCTTGGTACTACTACTCCTGCAACTTTTCTGTAAATCTGAAAACATGTCCATACAGAGAAAAATATATCCTTTAAAAAACGCACTCTGGATGCACGAAGCAGGATACAGTAAACGTTCTTTTCATTATGCTTTGTGACAATCCCAGGACGTAATTAAGCAGATTAGATAGTAAAGGACTTTGGTGAGCCCATTCACAAAGCTGATGGAGTGTCGGGTACAGAGCAGAGGTGAGCCAAAGGAAGAGGGGAGTGGAGAGGCAGGGAAAGGAGGAGAGAAGAGAAGAGAGCAGACAAGTATCTGCAGATGCCCCTTAGCCTCCTATTTTGCATCAGGGTTCAGAGGAGGGAATAGACTCTCTAGGGTAGAGGAGAAAGTAAGGAAAGAAAGGTGGGGTTGGGGTGGGGAAAATAAGCCACATCCCAGCCTTTTCTCAATCAAGTGTTCACAATGGTTCGAAGCACTGTCCATTTCCCGAATAAGATTTCTTAATCTACAGCAATGAGGAAGTAAAGACAAAAACCAGGGATTCTTTCAAATGAAACCTAAGAGAAAGACTCAGGCTTGTTTCCCCCTCTGCCTGTTATTTCCACAACTATTGAGACAACAGAGATAAAACTGTAGTTGTTTGATAGGAAAAAAATTTGCAGAGTCATGCAGACAAGAACAGTTCTTGCAGGGGGAAAAAAAAATCATAAATCTTTCCGCTACTGAAACAAAACTAGATCCAACACTTGAATCTCTTATACTGTGATAAGTGCTGCTGCTGCTGCTGCTGCTAAGTCACTTCAGTCCTGTCCGACTCTGTGCGACCCCATAGACGGCAGCCCACCAGGCTCTCCCGTCCCTGGAATTCTCCAGGGAAGAACACTGGAGTGGGTTGCCATTTCCTTCTCCAATGAATGAAAGTGAAAAGTGAAAACGAAGTTCTAATGGGTGTCATCTCCTTTTGTGTCTATCGTTAAGAAAATGTAACATGGCTCAATAAGACCTTTAGTCAAAAATATCATACATGAGACTTCCCTGGTGGTCTGGTGGTTAAGAATCTGCCTTGCGATGCAGGGGACATGGGTTTGATCCCTGGCTGGGGAACTAAGATCTCACATATCACGGAGCAACTAAGCCTACACACCACAACTAGAGAGTCCCTGAACCACAAGGAAAAGGTCTCACACCACACCACGAAGATTCCTGCATGCCACAAATAAGACCCCATGCAGCCAAATCAGTCAATCAATTGATTAATAAATCACACACTGAGGACATTTTTACTCCATTAAAACTGGAGTTTCCCTCTATTTTGTTATTATTTGCTAAGTCATGTCCGACTCTTTGTGACCCTAAGGACTGCAGCATGCCAGGCTTCCCTGTCCTTCACTATCTCCTGGAGTTTGCTCAAACTTGTCTGATTTTGCCTTGATAGAGTACAGACCAGGCCAAGCGCCTTCTGGCTATACCTTTTCTAGAAGGTTCAGAGGCTGCCAAGCCCAGAGTCCTCTTCTGAGGGGCTGTTTCAGGAATGGCTGGCCACCCATCAGCTGACTGGGCCCACACAACAGCCATGCTCTCCCTCCGTGATGATGGGGACACCAAGTAGAGTGGCTCTGGAGGAGGGTCTGAATCTGAGGGAAAGAGTTCGGCAGTAGACCACCCCAGAAACAAGAGAGACAAGAGAAGCGAGGTGTATGAAGAAGCAGATGGGTCAGCAGAAGCCATGAGATGCAGAGGAGATTAAAGCACCATTAGTCAATGCAGCGGAGAAGGCAATGGCACCCCACTCCAGTACTCTTGCCTGGAAAATCCATGGATGGAGGAGCCTGGTGGGCTGCAGTCCATGGGGTGGATAAGAGTCGGACACGACTGAGCGACTTCACTTTCGCTTTTCACTTTCATGCATTGGAGAAGGAAATGGCAACCCATTCCAGTATTCTTGCCTGGAGAATCCCAGGGACTGCAGGGCCTGGTGGGCTGCCGTCTTATGGGGTTGCACAGAGTCAGACAGGACTGAAGCGACTTAGCAGCAGCAGCAGCAGCAGCAGCAGTCAATGCAGAGACACAAGAGGTCACAGGCTGGTTGAGAGCGAGGGGGCTGTTTCTCCAGAAGCAGGTACCAGAGTTGAGAGGATGGCTGAGTTTGATGGCAGACAAACCACAGCTCCTGTCAGATCCTGACAGACATTCAGTCTCGTGTGAGGTCTGCCTGTGCAGCTTCTCAGACTGTCCACCTGTTCTTCCTTACTTTCCCACACAATCTCAGCTGAGACCACAGTCAACCAAGGAAACCTCACCACGCTTCCTTCCCTCAGAGGATCCCCACCCATGCTTCCTCTCAGGGGCTCCTGTCCCTGAGGGCATGGAACATGTCACCCAGTCTTCATCTCTGTCCCTCTCTGTGTCACCCAACTTCTTCCTCACTTGAGTATTTCTCTCTCTCAAACATTCTGAGCTCCTCTGAAGTCATTATGTTCTAGAACTGAAATATAATTTTACTGAGTGAATTCAGTTTAATTTCCCTGATTCCTCTTCACAAAAGCAGGCAGGAGGAATGCCCTTCACCATTGCTGGGCAGCAGAACCTTCTGTGATGCTGAAAAGGTTCTCTCTCTGCCTTGTCCAATATAGTGGCCCCTGGTCATGGGTGGGTCATGGGCACTTGAAATGTGGTACTGCTCCTGGGGATACAGAGTTGTAATTTAGTTTAATTTTAATTAATTAAAAATAAACTTCAGTTAGCTACTTTAGATAGATAGGTGCCTAGTGGTTACCTTGTTGGTGAGCACAACTTTTATTAATAAATATTAATAAAGCACAACTTACTAACCTTCCTTTAAAAAAAAAAGAAGGGAAAGGAAGGGATAGGTTTTCCCATTTTGTCTTTATCCAGTCCTGACCCAAATAAGTTAATTACTTTACTTCATTAATGTATAATTCTTAAATATTTACTGAAGAGGTCATAATATGTGGTTCAAAGGCTACCTGCATCAACGTTCTTTGGGGTTTTAAAATGCAGATTCATGTACTCCAGGAACCTAGATTTTTAAAAACTCAATGGGGAAGACATCCCCGGTAGTAGAAGCGGATAAGGCTCCCCCTGCTAACACAGGGGCCACTGGTGCCATCCCTGATCTGGGAAGATCACACACACCATGGGGCAACTGAGCCTGTGTGCCCCAACTACGGAGCCCGTGCTCTCGAGCCCGCGAGCTGCTGCTATTCACCCTGAGCGCACAGAGCCCGTGTTCTGCAACAAGAGGAGCCACCGCAGTGACAACCATGCACGACGATGAAGGGCAGCCCCCGATCACCGGGACTAGAGGAAGTCCAGAAGCAGCAAGGAAGACCCAGTGCAGCCAAAAATAAATAAGTAAACAAGCAAACAAACCAACTGGATGTTCAGATAGCGATGCCAAAGAGTCTTAAGCACCAATGCATTACATTTTGTCTGGAGTTTGGTTTAAAAAAAAAAAAAATCCTTGCCTTATTTAATCAAAAGTTTTGAGCAATGCCTGCATCCTACTGTTTACCTGGCAGCCTACTTTAGGAAATTATTGCTTAATGACTGAGTCAAACAGAAAAAGTCTACTACATGTTTTCTTCCGTTTTCATTTCATACTTACATAACGTTGATTAGCAAAGATATATACTAGAAGCAAGGAGAGCGTCACCAAAACATGTGTGCAGTTAATTCTTGCGCCTGAACCAAATACAGCTTTTTCATGCACCAGACAGACATTTGTATATTTATTATGAATTTAATAGGGTTTGAAGACCAGTGCATTCATTGAAAAGAGATGTTCCATAATGAGCATATACTATTTCAGGAAAATTATAAAACGTCTAAAAGATCAGAGACCATTCTTATCCCTTGTATTCGGCAAAAGGGAGCAGACAGGGTGACTATGCACTTCCTGTCTCAATTTAGAATGACTGGAAAATTAAGCTCAGCATGGGGTGTATTTGGTATTGCTGTGCACAAATATAAGTGATACTAATGGATGTGATATTCAATATAGTTTCTGGTTTTTCCCTTGGGGAACATGTCTATGCACATTTAAGGCACTCTCAGACTTTAAGAAAATCCTATCTTTCCATGCTGATAAAAAATGGGGACAACCTATGCAATCTGTGGTCTATTCACATCTTTAGAGGATAACAAACTGTAGGAAGCACAGGATTTTGATCATCCATTGCCTCCTATCCCATTTTTAAACTTTGGGGCATGTGGTTTTCTTTTCATTTCATTTGGTTACAAGACTCTGAAACCAAAATTGCTTTCTACTGCAAAGAAAAATGCTCCTCATTAGCTTTTCCAATAAGGCCAGTTTATGCAAATCCAGAATTATTAACTAAATGACTGAAGTGACCTTAGTATGCAAGTTTAGAAATAGTTGGGCACTGTGGTATAGGAGAAAAACTAAGACTTGAACTCCTACTGTCCCTCACTTTAAAATCAGAAGTGATACAACACATTTTCCATATTTGCCTCTAACTCCCCAAAGAAAGGTAGTCAAAATGCTAGATTACAGTCTGAGCCTCTGTGAGCCCTCAACTTCTTCCCTCTTCCTCTTTTTCCCAATCTCTCTAAGGTTTATAAAGAATTGGGACATTTCAGGAAAATTTAAGATGCCACAGCTTGCTCTAAACAATTAGTTCATCAAAATCTAGGGAAATATATATTTTCCTTACAAATACCCTTATTTATGTAGACTTTGACTCTATAATGTCTGCAATATAGACACTGATATTCAGCTATTGATCAGAATCAGCTTCACTATGCAGGATGTCTCAGGCCAATATATAGTCTATGTTATTTAAACTCTAAGAGAAAAACCCATTTGATTAATGTAAAATCCTAGAAAGGCAAAAAAATTCAAGTGATTTCTTTTTTTTTTTTTGCTGACAGAAAACTCTTAAAATCCAACTTCCATGCAGCTTTTCTGAGAAAAAAAAATTAGATGTTTCCTCAATATAATGTTGAATCAAACAGAGGCATTTGGATTTCAAAGAAAACAACAAAGACAATAATGATAATAATATTAAAGCTTTAAAAGTTGATGTGAAAAAGACAAAATTCATAGAGAACATATTTGTAGTATTATTAGATAATTCTAATATTCTAATACGTTTAAAAAACATACTACAAAGAAAAATCATCTTTGTAAAGGCTTTTGAATACCGATGACTACTTCTGAACGGCTCTTCAGAATCCCTTTTTGCTTAGCAATTTTTGAGACCTTATGGGGCACGCTTCTGTCCAGTGAGCCTGATTTAATTTATATGGAAAAGCTGACTTAAAGCACTTTCTAGCAGTTTTGACTGGCCAGGCTCAGCTCAGAGAGACCTCCAAAGAGCACAGAAGAAAGGATACAGCCTTGCGATGGAAATTCAGGCTTGCGTGTGTGTGTGTGTGTGTGTGTGTGTGTGTAATGTGTGTGTGTGTAAGGCAGCAGCACAAATGAAGTTCACTTTTTGTTTTGCTCTACTGAATTAAGGGGTTTATAAAGCCAGGGGCTCTCATTATGGTAATGCAGGTTAAATACTTTAAAAAGCATCTGCTGTAACCCTCATGAATTAAAACCATTCTCAGAACCAGGGGATAACTGGTCAAAAATGCAGCCCCATGCTTTGTCCGACCAATTGAAGAGAGACTGTAAATGCTGCTGGGCAAATAAAGCTATGCTTCTTGGTAGCTTTTCATCCAATATAGAGAAATAACCAGAAGAAGGAAGAGTCTTACTCTTATGAATGAAATGGCAAGTCTACTAGTAATACTTCCTGACTGGCATTTATACACCATCTTTTATCAATCTGGGAATCTACTCTCCAATCACTCATAAATCACCACTGAACTCCTGAGAGGCCAAAACTGACCCCCACATTCACTGAGAGTCCTCAAAACCTGAGTCCACGGGTATAGTCTAACCATCCAGTAGACAATGTGGACAATTAACCTTCTGATAGTCCAGCCTGTTAATATATTTCAAATTAAGAGTGAGAGGAAGAAAGAGGAGCTCCTGCAATACTGTCTGTATCTTTGGATTAACTGGAACATTTAATGACTGAACAGTGACACAAGGAAGTAACATACGGGCCAGCAAATAAAAAGCCTTCCCCACAAAAAAGTTGATTCTCTATATACTTCAGCATTATGTTTCATTAAACAAAAAGGTATATATCAGCATAAACCTCCAAATAACCCAGACATTCCCAACTGGCAATAAAGACACAGCCTTTTCAGAGGTTGCCAGCTTATGCTTGTTTCTGTAATTCCTATATGATAACCAATGGGACAGTCTGACATGCCTAGAGATTGTCTCATTTAGGTTCTACTTTCCATCTGCAGAATAGCAAAGGTCAAAGAATCGGAAAGAAGGAAAAGAAAAGGTTCGCTATGATAAGGATTGTACCAGGGGCCACGCAGGAATCAGAAGGGGGTGAAACGACCCAAATGGCCATTAAGCAAACCTGGGGAGCCCATGCCCTTTTCCAAGGAGGTAGACAGTTCAGTTCTACACACAAACTTCTGGCAGGAATGTGAGTGCAATACGGCTAGAGTTGCTGATTTTTCAAGAAAAGCCAGAAATCTAGACATTGTGTAAAATTACCCAATTTTAAAGTGAGAGCAACCAACGGGAAAAAAAAATGGCATGGGCCACACACAGTAGGTCTGTGACGTAGACATTCTCCAAGATTAACCATTTCTAACCTCAGTAAAGAATGTGTGAGTAGGGAAGTGATTTGCTTATGACTACAATGGTTTGCCTGTGCCTATATAAATAAAATACCATTTTGGTCAGAATCCAGAAGGTGTCTAAAAATACGGAAATGACTTCAACCTGTAACGAAGGCCATAACGAACATAAAAGAGTCACTGGATAGAAAAAAACAAATCTGAAATATTTCATTTGAAAGATCGACTTGGTGTCTTTTCACAATTATTTTCCAAGTAGAGTAGATCACCCTACCTGTGCTCTTGAGAACGCTGTGCGCATCAGTGCTTGCTATTGGATAGACTTTTGCCATAACTATTGTTTTTCCCAAAGGTCCTCATGCTTTCTCCGGCTTCCGGTTGCAATCTTACATTTGGGACGGTAAAAATAGAAGACACTGCGGACAGAATAAAAAGTTTCCATTTATATATTTATAATCGTCTCTTTCAAAAAGTGAGGTGGAAATGCAATGCTGGACGTCCAGTACATGAAACAAAATGGTATACGTTGGTCTTTGAAATTGTCAAGTTGTCACAGCCACACACAAACACACAGATTTACACACACATATGACAGGACAGTCTGACTTCCCCTCCAAACCACAGCTCAGTTGACCTCTCATATATCTCTGATCTAGAACAATTAGCTTGAATTTGGAGATGAAATATTTTGCCCTTTCTTTGTGCCACTCTTCCACTCATTATTTGGAGAAGTATCTATTGAGCCCCATACTGTTTCAGGCTTTCAGAATCCTGTAGTGTATAAATCATAAGGAAAAGAAACTCTGGTGTTTGTAGACTTCATTTAGGGCAAACAGATGATAAACGGGCCTTAGGAAGCATCACTATGAACAAAGCTAGTGGAGGTGATGGAATTCCAGTTGAGCAATTTCAAATCCTAAAAGATTATGCTGTGAAAGTGCTGCACTCATTATGCCAGCAAATTTGGAAAACTCAGCAGTGGCCACAGGACTGGAAAAGGTCAGTTTTCATTCCAATTCCAAAGAAAAGCAATGCCAAAGAATGCTCAAACTACCACACAATTGTACTCATCTTACACACTAGTAAAGTAATGCTCAAAATTCTCCAAACCAGGCTTCAACAGTACGTGAACAGTGAACCTCCAGATGTTCAAGTTGGGTTTAGAAAAGGCAGAGGAACCAGACATCGAATTGCCAATATCCGCTGGATCATCAAAAAAGCAAGAGAGTTCCAGAAAAATATCTGCTTCTGCCTTATTAACTCTGCCAAAGCCTTTGACTGTGTGGACCAACAACAAACTCTGGAAAATTCTTCAAAAGATGGGAATACCAGACCACCTGACCTGCCTCCTGAGAAATCTGTATGCAGGTCAGGAAGCAACAGTTAGAACCGTACATGGAACAACAGACTGGTTCCAAATCGGGAAAGGAGTATGTCAAGGCTGTATATTGTTGCCCTGCTTATTTAACTTATATGCATCAAGAGAAATCCTGGGCTGGATGAAGCACAAGCTAGAATCAAGATTGATTCCAGGGAGAAATATCAATAACCTCATGCAGATGACACCACCCTTATGGCAGAAAGTGAAGAAGAAGTAAAGATCCTCTTGATGAAGGTGAAAGAGGAGAGTGAAAAAGTTGGCTTAAAACTCAACATTCAAAAACTAATATCATGATATCTGGTCCCATTACTTCCTGGCAAATAGATGGGAAAACAGTGGAAACAGTGGCAGACTTTATTTTCTTGGGTTCCAAAATCACTGCAGATGGTGACTGCAGCCATGAAATCAAAAAATGCTTACTCCTTGGAAGGAAAGTTGTAACCAACCTAGACAGCATATTAAAAAGCAGAGACACTACTTTGCCAGCAAAGGTCTGTCTAGTCAAAGCTGTGGTTTTTCCAGTGGTCATGTATGGATGTGAGAGTTGGACTATACAGAAAGCTGAGGGCCGAAGAATTGATGCTTTTGAACTATGGTGTTGAATAAGACTCTTGAGAGGCCCTTGGACTGCAAGGAGTTCCAACCAGTCCATCCTAAAAGAGATCAGTCCTGGGTGTTCATTGGAAGGACTGATTTGAAGCTGAAACTCCAATACTTTGGCCACTTGATGCGAAGAGCTGACTCATTGAAAAGACCCTGATGCTGGGAAAGATTGAAGGCAGGAGGAGAAGGGGACGACAGAGGCTGAGATGGTTGGATGGCATCATTGACTCAATGGACATGAGTTTGAATAAACTCTAGGAGTTGGCGACAGATAGGGAGGCCTGGCGTGCTGCAGTCCATGGGGGTCACAAAGAGTCGGGACATGACTGAGCGACTGAACTGAACTGAACTGATGATAAATACTCAGACAAATAAATCAACTAGTTCTAAGTGTTATGAAGAAAAATAAAGCAGGGACAAGAAACAGGAAGTGCTGTAGTGGAAGCAGGTCAGTGAAAGCTTCCCAGGTAAGGTATCTTTGAGCAGAGACCCCAAAAAGGTGAGAGGGCAAGTCATAGAAAGATCTAGAGGAAGATCAAGGATGAACCGAAGAAAGAGCAAACATCAAAGCCTTTCTAAGGAGAAGCAGGCAAAACAATCAGGAGGTTACTATAAGATGCAGGTGAAAGACCATGGTAGGTGACATGGGGTAGGTAATGGAAGGGGAGAAGTCAGCATGGTCTACTGATCTACTTTGAAGGTACGCTAACAGGGTCTATGGAAGAACTGGGTTTGGGTGTAACAAAAGAAGAATCCAGGGTAACTTTCAACAACTGGAAGAATGACATTGCCATTTATGAACAAGATAAAGACTACAAAATGAGCAAGTCTGGGGGAAAAGATAAGGAGTTCAGTTTTGGTAATATGAAGCTGGAGATGCCTACTAGACATCCAAATGGAGATGTTAAGTAGGAGCTGGATATGCAAGTCTGGAATCAAGGAAGATGGGCCTGGAGATTGAAATTTGGAAGCTGTCAGTATACACAGATGATATCTAAATCATGAGATTAAATAAAATCATCTGGGCTCTTGGGAGTGTATGCAGATGGGAAGATCTGAGGATTAAGCCCCAGGGCATTCTAAGAGTGAGAGGTTTGGCAGATGAGAAATCTGCAAAGGAGTATGAAAAGAAATGTTTAGCTGAGTGAAAGGAAAATGTCCTGTCCTGGAAACCAAGTGAAGGAAATATTACCAGCAGGAGATGGTGGTCAATTGTGAATTATGCTGATGGGTCAAGATGAGGGCCAAAGATCCATGGATAGAGCCTGAAACCGACAGCTGTGGCATCTTGGGTGCAAAAGTTTGGCACAAAAGGATTTAAGAGAAAATGGAAGTCTAGGAACTGGAGCAGCGAATATATTTCAACAGGGTGAGTTTTATTTTTAAAAAGATGGCATGGAGATCCATTCAAGGCATGATGTTGTTTTAGGATAATATATAGGACATATGTAGGAATAGGTCAGAAACCCTACCAACAGAAGAGCTGGAAAGGTCCTCAGGGCTCACTGTGTCTCTAAATGAGAAGCCGGAAACCCACAGAGACTAGGGCACTTGTCCAAAGTTGCCTGGCTAGTTAATAGTGGAGCTGATGCTATAAAGCTAGAGTCCAGGCGGTCTGATTCCCAGTTCAGCGCTCCTCACACTGCACCAATTTGTTGGCCTTCTTTTACTGTAGATCTGAGCTTTGTGAATTAGCAAATGAATGTAATAAAATCAAGGACTCTGCGCTATGAAGTGTATTTTGTTCATTTACTTTGACAAGGGTAGTTCAGCTTCAATAATTTATGTAACTTGATAGTATACACAGGAGAATGCCCTGTGGTGTATTTGGGGAAAGTAATGAATTTCTTCTAAATCAGCCCTCGATTTACTTCCCTGCAATTAAATCTTTGTGAAGAAGTGGGGCAAGGCTGTTGGGGTTTTGGGATAGAGGGAGAATGACAGGGTGCCCCTAGAATTAGCCAGCTTTAACTGTCAGATCCCCAGGTAACTGTGCCATAATTCTCGCTTGATGAATTTATAATTCCTTCTTCAGTGGCACACTAATATATTACTTCTAAATTTTGGTATTATGTAAACTGGTGAGGTTTTAAGGACTAGTACAATAAAGATATTATATTGTTATACGTTCTTCCAAAGCAAATAACAGTCTGGCATCAGCATATAACTTCATTTTTATAAGAATTCATGGAATGACTGCAGGGCTCTGTGTAACCAAGGTTCTAATAACATTTGATACTCATCTCAAAAGGTCTGCTACATTAAAAGTAGGCCAAGAAGGCTGGAGCCCACTTTGAACTTACTTTTGTTACAATCTTCTTCTCTTTACCTGGGTTTGCTTTTTGCTTGCATAAGTGTTTTCTCTTTGTGGACATTCTTTTCTTTAAAAAAAAAAAAAAATGCCATGACCTATCTTTAAGAATGTGATGCTGTGGACTTAATTGTATCCCTCCAAAATTCAAATCCTGGAGTCCCAATGTGATAAGCTTTTAGAGATGAGGTCTTTGGATAGAAATTAGGGTTAGATGCAGTCGTAAGAGTGTGGCCCTTAGCATGAGATTAGTGGCTTATAAGAAAAGGAAGAGATAGAGATGTCCTGGTTTTTCTCTCTCTGCCATGTGATGATAAGGGAGGCGCTGTCTCATCGGGGACCTTGATTTTGCAAACACCTTGATCTTGAACTTCTAGCCTTCAGAAATGTGAGAAATAAATGTTTATTGTTTAAGCCCCAGTCTATATTATGTTGTTATTGCAGCCTGAGCAGATTACGTATTAAAGTAAGGTTCCTAAAGCTGGTCAGTCTAAACCATGACTTGGTTGCTAAGACAACCCATTTATCGGTTCTGCAACACTTCTTTTCAGATGGCCCCCTTTCCAAATCTCCTTGAAAAGGAGGGTATGAGGATATGAAGATATGAGGATACTGGCGCTGCTGCTGCTGCTGCCATTTGCCAGGTGGTGAACTTTTACAAGACTCCACATTAACATAAAATTTAATTTTAAGAATTTCAAGAACTTCTAAATACATTCTGCAGAATATTAACCTAGATAACAGTCACCAAAACCAGTCATTTCACCTAAAAAGAAACTAGTTCCCAAAGTCTCCAGAGCCTAGAAATTCTTTGTTTTGTAAACATGTTTACAAGGACGACCACGTTGTTCGAGATGGAAATGACTGTGGTATTTAAGACTGGGATTGTCCTTTCTTGCGACTGGATTTATGCTTCATAATGATTATCTACTAGACACAGAAATAGCATTTCTGTAACTCAAAATTGTTACCAGAGGCATTTAGCAGAATCTTGCTTGAAAAATATAATGATTTTTCATCTTTATTCTCCCCCCTTCAAAAGGTTTCACTGCCCCTGATGTTTAACGTTATGCAAAGGCGTGTTTCTGCCAATGAATATCGCCTTATGGTTATGCTTCTGCAAATAGCCTGCTGTGAGCTGATAAAGGGATTAATGCAGCCAAAATTCTTAATCTGTGAAATTACAAATTAAATTCTCATATTAAAAATACCACCCTGAGGTATTTTTTGTGGTTTTAATTCCCCTCTGGTGTTCTGCATACATTGTGCTTGTTAATGACGGGGACAAGGCTGTCTCCGTTGGCAGCCTGCTGCCGAGTGATAATGTGGAGGCATTTACTTACTGATAGAAACTGGATTTAACCACTGGCTGATAAACTAAGTGGCAAGTGGGTAATAAGTCCATATTAACAAAAAAGTACTACTACAGAATTCAGAATTCATAGACCATCAAAATCCTGGCTTAAACTCAATCATTAAGTCAGATGGGATTGAGATGTCACCAAGGAGGACTGCTATCAAGTTACAAGTTATACTAAAGGGGAAAACAAATCATGTGTTCGAATTCGATGAGCCAGAAACTCATTAGTTTGTTTTCAGTATGGGAAGATGTGTCACCAATTGATTATTTTTCTACAGGGATTTCATCTTTAATTTTTTTTTTTTTTAATGGGGATAGCAGTAGTAATGATCAATGGGTAGACTATTGGAAAGTAAGTAGGGAATATTGGATAATATGGACTCGGAATATATAAACTACTGAAGAAGATTACTACAGGGTAGTAGTGGGTTAATACATCTAGAGTCACTTTAGAGTTAAAAAAAAAAAGGTAATTAGAATTCATTTTGAGATAGAAAAGATTCAGGGTAGGAACACCCTCGAGTTGTTACTTGGGATTTAGTTGCCAAATAAAAGGTTACTGTTGTCAAGGAGATTCCAGTGCTTATCAATGGGGGAAGTCTAAAGTCTAAGAGAATAAAGACATAACTTTTATGTATGGTGCGTGTGTGCATGCTAAGTTGCTTCAGGCATGTCTGACTCTTTGTGACTCTACGGACCATAGCCCCACCAGGCTCCGCTGTCCATGGGATTCTCCAGGCAAGAATACTGGAGTAGGTTGCCATGCCCTCCTCCAGGGGATCTTCCCAATTTAGGGATTATCGAACCTGCCTCTCTTCCATCTTCTGCACTGGCAGGCAGGTTCTTTACCACCAGTGCAACCTGGGAGGCCGATGTCCATGGTAAGTGATGTATATTCAAGGATTAATAATGATATTATAGATATCCATCCATACATGCAGTATATGAATTTTTAAGGGAATAAGAAAAGAGTATGAGAAGAAATATCTCTCACTGGCATTTGGAAAGAATGTATCACCATTGAACAAAAGTGTTCTTACTGCAACAGTATTTTGCAAAATTTCACAAGAATTTTGTTTCACACTTTGGAAGAAAGATGAGATCCTCCCAGTCATAAATCCTCCCCCAAATATTTAAAATGTAATTGGAAAAGGCTGTGTAAATATGAACCCTTGTAAAAACAAAACAAAAACCCACCCAGGAATGTGTTTTGTTTTAAAAGACCCAGAGAAGAACTCTGTATGAATACCAAGAGCATTTGTAGTTAAAATGAATTACATGTCTTCAGTTCTTACATGTCAATTCAGTGTATTAGCCAATTGCCAACTCTGTTCGTCAGCTCACTACATAGCAGCCCTTTTTAAGGTTATTGTTACAACCAAGATAGTCTCTGAGAATCAAACAGAAATGAATCATTTCTACTCCATGTTCTGCAGCCAGTTAAAAAGTACTGTACGCATAAAGTACTAAATATGTAAATCATATTTTCCTTCTCCTTTATGACTGCTCAGATCATTTTTTTGGACACACACATAATCAAATACAAAGACATGCAGCTGCTGACTGCAGAGCAGAGATAGCAAAATAAGGAATCCATTTTCTTCCTGTGTCTGGTAAGCTCACAATTGAATGGCAGGATTCTACTAAATATATATGCACACTACCTCCCTTCCCCCATTCCATCTCTCTCTCTTTGTATACACATACACACGTTACGTACATATACATGTAATGCATATATTAACATAAACACACATAATATTACAGAAGCACAAACATGTGAACCCCTCTACATGTATGTTACACATGGATGCTAAAATCATGCCCCGGCTTCAATTAGATGTTTCAAACTTGTCATACTCACTATCAGTCAGTTCCCATAGCCGTGGGGGTAGGTCACTAAAATACTCGTGGCTCAAGGCAGCCTGAGCTGATAGTCTGTTCTTTGGGGAACACTGGAGGAGCTTGGAGGCCAGATCTTCTGCATGATTCACATAGCTGAGCCTGAAAACACAAGCAAAAAAGGGAGAAATCAGAACAAATAGAAAGTTCAAGTAAGACATGCTGTGGTTTAGTTGCTAAGTTGTGTCTGACTCTTTGGACCCCATGGACTGCAGCACACCAGGCTTCCCTGTTCTTCACTATCTCCTGGAGTTTGCTCAAACTTATGTCCATTGAGTCAGAGATGCCATGCAACCATCTCATCCTCTGTCTTCTGCTTCTCCTCCTGCCCTCAATCTTTCCCAGCATGAGGGTCTTTTCCAGCGAGTCGACTCTTGGCATCAGGTCGCCAAAGTATTGGAATTTCAGCTTTAGCATCAGTCCTTCCAATGAATATTCAGGGTTGATTTCCTTTAAGATTGAGACATTAGGCTCACCTAATTTTTCTGGGCCTATTTATTCCCGGACAAGAAAACAAGTTAAATTGGCCTTTGAAAGTAAAAAGAAGCAGCCTTCACAGTAGTTCTTGAAGTATCTGTTACTCTAAACCAGGTTTCACTCTTAGTATCCTCATTGATCTAACATATTTCTATATGAGCTGAGGGTTGATGTTTTCAATATAGAATTAGGTCCCAAGGTAGAAAATTTCAGAACATAATTTATCAAATAGTAGCCAGAATTTGCTCAGAGAGTATATGTACTGCATACACATCTGGATATATTTACAAGGAAATTAATATAAAATAAGCAGGAGAATTAAAATAAATCTTCTATTAAATTCTCTAGTTACTAAAGTTACTTTTCCTTGAAGAATTTACATTTTCTTACATTGAATGAAAAATTATTGGAATAAATGCCCTTTCAAAAATTAACAATTGTAATATTAATGTGCAGGTTAACAAAGGGGATGAGCTTAAACCATATGGGACTGAATCAATTCAAGTTGACCTTTAAAACAACAGTAGATAGAAAATATGTTTCAAGATTACCAAAAAAACAGAAGAGTAAAATTTTCCATGTGGTACAACTTTCAAATGAGTAGCAGACCACACTGTCCAGCCCAGTCTTGTTTTTCATGGAATCTCTTTTTCACCTCTAAGAGCAATCAAACCCAGAGAGTTAACCTAAAGATGATGGTTAAACTCTTCCTAAGAGTGACTACTACTTACGAGTAGTTGAACATGTGTCAAGCACATTCTTACGCACTTTTCACAAACTCTCATATTTACTATTTGGCAAGATAACTCTGTTTCCATCTTAACATCAGGGGGAGCTAAGTCAAAGTCAGAGAAGGTAATAAGTTGCCCAATTAGCAGGTTGAAAGGATTCCAATCCATCTAGAAACAGTTGACTCTAAAGTGGTTTGTATGTACCAAAACTCTCAGAAAGTTTCAAAAGGCTTTTACCCACAGATTCCAGAGTTTGTGCAGTAAGATGCAGTTAAGTCAGTGGCTCTGAGACAGCCAAAAGAATGTGAAGAAAAGCTGCATCTGCTAGTGGGTATTCTTTCAAAAGCCCTGACACTACAAAAAATTCAATTAACCAATAAACATTTTTCCTCAATGATCAAAAATTCTCTCCCTCCCCCTCCTCAAGCATCTCTTAAGGGCTGATTTAAAATTATTAATGGTGTGTGTGAGGGGAGGATGGGTTAGGGGTGAGGAAAAGGAAAAGAGCTCATGAATTTGGGAAGAGAAAGAGAAAAGGAGGGGAGCAAAGAAAAATATTACAGTATCCAAAGATCCAGTCTAAGAGACCTTCTTTCTAAATCTTTGTAGGTACAGGTCTCACTGATGGGGGTTCAGTGTTTGGCTACTGCAAGGGATGTTTTTAAAAAACTGATCAGCGTATTGGTTTTAAATTTCTACCTGGCAAAGAGAAACCTGTCTAAAGGAAAAGGAGGTGTTCTTAAAATTCTCTGTGCTTTTTCTCTTTCTTTTAATAGGGTCCAGGACCATCCAAGTCATTCTTTCCTCTTACTAAGACTATTTCGCTAGTAAAAAATTTTCGTTAACATCTTGCTAAACATCAAATGCAAACTTTGAGATAGGTAGACTTCATGATAAAAACTTCAATTATATTGAATGTATAGTTTATGTGTAATCACGGTGAATAACATATTGGTATCAATTTTATACAGTTTTGATAAAACACAACATCAGAGCCAGACTGAGAGTAGATATGAGTTTTAGGCCTGACTCTGTTACAAGAGAGATGAACTACATTATGTCTGCAGTCCTTCCAGCTTCAACAGGCCATGAATCATCCTTGCAGTGTGGTTTCACTATTTTGAAGAATGGTAAGTATCTAGATTTAATGTAAATGCATAAATAATATTTAAGCATGATAAATTGATAATATTTATGATAAATATCTAGATTTAATGTATACACACCTGAATATAGGGAATTAATCAAGAAGACATTTCCCTTCTCCAAATAGACCAAACTTGTTAATAAAGTCAATAAAACAATAAAATGCTTATTTGTGCTATTCAGTTTATGCACAAACATTTGAATTATCATATAAAATTTTAATTTGGAGAGTTTGCTATCTTGTATTTCAGGAACCACATTTTGGGCTTGCATGGTGTCTCAGTGGTAAAGAATCCTCCTGCCAACGCAGGAGACGTGGGTTGGATCCCTGGACCAGGAAGACTTCACATGCCACGGAGCAGCTCAGCCGGTGTGCCACAACTCCCGAGACTGCCCTAGAGCCCAGAAGCTGCAACTATGGAGCCCACGAGCCACAGCTACTGAAAGCCACGTGCCCAGGAGTGGGTGCTCTGCACAGGAGACGCCACCGCAATGAAAGGCCCAGGCCCCCAACTGTGAGCCGCCCCTGCTCGCTGCAGCTAGAGAAAAGCCTGACCCAGCACAGCCAGAAACAAACAAATGACCATGTCCACTCCAGCTCTCCACACAGACTTGCCACCTCACAGTCTTCATCATTACCAGAACCTCTTTTTGAGTCCATTTAAATAGTCTGAGATATGATACTTCTGGGATGTCTTATTTGGAAGTTTCATCCCAAGCAATTAGTTAACTTTATCAGGATGTTAGAATGACTGTGGTTGTTTTCGGTCACCCACTGTGATGGGAGCCAAATTTTGTTTTATATATGGTAAAGTTAGGTAATTAAAAGCTTAGCTCTCTAGCACTGTTATCTCTTCCTGGTATATTCAGTTTTTAATCCTTCTATGATGACCTTGTTTATCTTTAATAAAATTTTCTGAACTAACATTCTTTTTTTCTCATTAATGTAATGACCTCAGCTTTTTTGTTTGTTTAGTATTTGCCTGGTATACCTTTTGTCATCCTCTTTTATTTCACACCAGTAATTTTAAGGTGTCTCTCATAAACATTTCATAATCCCTGTCTTCTAATGAGAAAATTTAGTCCATTTATATGTCATGATTACTTTACTGATATATTTGGAATTACTGCTACCATTTTAATCTTGCATCCTATTTTGTCCTGCTTTTATCTTTTCCCTCTTTCCCTATCTTTTTTGAATTGAGTTTTAAAATTCAACATTTTCCATCTTCTATTTTAGAAGTTATACATTCCATTTCCATGTGTTTACTTGTTACTCTTTCCTTTACTTTTTTCATTTCAATATATTTATTTCAATGTTTAGAGTCGAGCAGTAAGTTTTGTAATTTGTATTGCGACAAAGTATTTTTCCAGAGAACTATAATCATACAACCCAGAGAGTATATATATGATTGAACTAACACCCATATATAGCACCATTTCACCAATTACATAATCAGACAAAATGTCAAGTGTACAAATATTACGTTATACACCTCAACAGGAATATAAAATGTTAGATGTCTGCTCAATTTGTCAACAGAAACAAATTTCTCCTTTTGTAAGAAAGACAGAAAGAAGCAAAAAAATTTACACTCTCTAGCAACAATTGTAGGTGAACAATTTCCAATAAATACTGGAAAAAATTAAAGGATTTTCAGAAATTTTGATTTAGAATTATTTCAGCTAAAACAATGGATCATGTCTACCTTTAAAAAAATATTGGCTAAACTAATGGGCATATTCTATATGTTCTACATGAGACACACACAGTGTTTTGCCAAAAATACTTAACAGCTCACTCCCAGTCTGTTTTCAGGCCTCTTTTAAGTTGCACCTCAAAGTGTAAACATTAAATTAATTTTAAGACATTTTTGTCTAGAGACATTAAAATATGTACTTCTGTACAATGTGGACTTTACGTGAACTTTACAACCAGAGATTTGTGATTTTAAAAATGGAGCTTTTCATAACCACATGAAATGAAATTTATAGAAAGACATTAAAACCCTGATGATGGGAAAGATTGAAGGCAAAAGAAGGGGGCAGACAGAAGATGAGATGGTTAGACAGCATTACGGACTCAAAGGACATGAATTTGGGCACACTCCTGGATTTAGTAAAGGACAGGGGAGCCTGGCATGCTCCTGGCATGGGGTCGCTGAGTCAGACAGGACTTAGCAACTGGACAATAAAAACAAATTAAAAAATCAACATAAAATTTGATCAAAGGCCAACAAAATCTGTGGTTGTACAAATCTTATGTATACTGTTTTAAATATGGCAGATACAGACATAAAAGAGCAGGCAAGTAGCCATACAGGCCCTCCTATCAATGTCTGAAATGACCGAAGGGATAAACCATGGAGGACAGTTCCCGGGATTTTAATTCTGCACAATATTAAAAACATACAAGTATCGTGCTGGATATTTCAGCACCTAGTCTCTCTAAAATTCTTATGTATTGATAAGATTCTGGAATGGGAATAGATTTGAAGACTTATAACCCAATACTGCAAGGTTTCGGGAAGGTCAATTGATCAAAATGATAAGCATGCTTTAAATGCTGAACAGCAATATTTTTTTGCTAAGTTTCCAAACAGGTTGACTGTAATCCAAACACAGAGGCTGCAATTCTGCTAAGCTTGAGGCCTGATAAAAATGCTTATCAGCGCTCGTATGAAAGCTTCATTAGACTTATCATTCACCACACCTATATGTTGGCTAACACATACAATAAATTGCATCCAGTCCAAAGTTCCAGTTCCAAGGAAATTAAGACATAGAAGAGTCTAGCCTTACTGACTACAACAGTAGGGTCTAAGACTGCTAGTATCCATGAAGTGCAGCTGGATTTTAGAACAATGCTTCCCCATATACAAAAGGTGCTTGTTTTAAAAAATCTTGGTTCCACTTTTTTTCAGAAATTGTACTGCATCTTCATATTTCACTCTGCTTTCAATTAATGGGGCTTCCCTGGTGGCTCAGACAGTAAAGAATCTGCCTGCAATGTGGGAGAGCTGGGTTTGATGCCTGGATCGGGAAGATCCGCTGGAGGAGGGCATGGCAACCCACTCCAATATTCTTGTCTTGGAAGTCCCATGGACAGAGGACCTGGTGGGCTACAGTCCATGGAGCTGCAAAGAGTCGGACATGACTGAGCAGCTAATACACTTTCAATTTATGCTAAGACAACAAACATTAGAGTTCTGCCCAGACCTGTAACACGCTGATAATTCTTTAGGAAACTTCCTTCTTTTTGGCCACACCGCACAGCGTGTGGGATCTTATTTCCCTGACCGAGGACTGAACCCTTGCACCCTGCATTGGAAGCACAGAGTCTTAACCACTGGACTGCCAGGAAGTCCCAGGAAACTTCATTTTACAAGACATAATAAGTCATCCACAGTCCAGCTAGATGGCAGTGCATCACCATTCTTCAGCCAACCAAAAACCTGATGACTTTTCTCTACAAGAGCAGTATTGTAAGCTGCTTCACATATTCTTACTGTGTGCTAACACCACACTTTTTAAGTTCCTCTATGCATTTGTTCCTCTACACATTGAAAGAGATGGGAATACCAGACTACCTGACCTGCCTCTTGAGAAACCTGTATGCAGGTCAGGAAGTAACAGTTAGAACTGGACATGGAACAACAGACTGGTTCCAAATAGGAAAAGGAGTACGTCAAGGCTGTATATTGTCACCCTGCTTATTTAACTTCTATGCAGAGTACATCATGAGAAACGCTGGACTGGAAGAAACACAAGCTGGAATCAAGACTGCCGGGAGAAATATCAATAACCTCAGATATGCAGATGACACCACCCTTATGGCAGAAAGTGAGGAAGAACTAAAAAGCCTCTTGATGAAAGTGAAAGAGGAGAGTGAAAAAGTTGGCTTAAAGCTCAACATTCAGAAAACGAAGATCATGGCATCTGGTCCCATCACTTCACAGCTGTTTTTAATACCATCAAGTGCATCATAAAAGCTTCCACACTATATACCTCCACCCTTAGTTCTCCAAGTGTGTGGGGCTCCTTAACTTTCTAAATACCTGAAATTCAAAGTGACACCTTCTCTTTACCCTCCTGCCAAACAACAACAACAAAAAGTAGAAACACTTGAATATTGATGACACTGGTCCCCTCTTTCATGTTATACTGTCTAATATTTTATTTCTGCTTTCTACACAAGGACACACATTAAACACTGTTTTCTTTATTATTATTAAAGTTTACCTGTGTTTATCATTTATTTAATCAGCTTTCCTTGCACGTTTTAGGCATTCCTTTCCAGATAACTTTTTTGTATCTGAAATACAAACTTTGGAAGTACTATAAAGAAGTGAAGTCGCTCAGTTGTGTCCAACTCTTTGCGACCCCGTGGACTATAGCCCACCAGGCTCCTCCGCCCATGGGATTCTCCAGGCAAGAATACTGGAGTGGGTTGCCATTTCCTTCTCCAGGGAATCTTCCCAACCCAGGGATTGAACCCAGGTCTCCTGCATTGCGGGCAGATGCTTTAACCTAGGACGTTGGTGGCAAATTCTCTGTTTTGTTTTCATACAGGATAATGGTTGCCCAGTGATATAATTCTAGGTTTAAAGCATTTTCCCTTAACTCAGAAGATACCATTAAACAGGCTTCTCTTGATGCCTGTTAGCTCTTCTCTTCATGCTCAGAGTTCTGTAGGTGTGATGTATGGGCTTCTTTTGATTTAACCTGCTTGGTATTCACAGTGTTTCCTGAATTTGAGGTTGCATGTCTTTCATCAATTCTGGAGGAAGATCTCAGTCATTACTTTTCGAATACTGCCTTAGTTCAATTTTCTCTTCCCTCATTTTGTATTAATAACACCAATGTAATGCCATCTTATTAAATTTTCCATGTCTTCAGTTATTCTTTCATATTTTCCATCTGTTAGTCCCTCTGTTCTCCATTCTGGATAATGACTTCAGAGCCATCTTCCAGCTCAACTAACTCTAATCAGGGCCATCTAATATGCTGTTTTCCCTAGTCATTTTGTTCTTATAAATTCTTTAAATCTCTGACAAATTTGCATTTTCAACTTAAATGGTTTCCTGCTCAAGTTTTTAATGTGATCTTTTACTTTTTTGGGCTTCCATGGTGGCTCAGATGAACCGCCTTCAGTGCAGGAGACCCAGGTTCGAACCCTGGATTGAGACGATCCCCTGGAGAAGGGAATGGCAACCCACTCCAGTATTCTTGTCTGGAGAATCCCATGGACAGAGAAGCATATTGTAAATACAGTTTTGTTCTATGATAATTTCTAATATCCGAAGTTCTGGGCGAGGTGGAGGAGTCCAGTTTTGTTGTTTTTGCTACTGAGCGTCACTCACGATGACTTTTTCATGTTTTATAATTCTGGATTTGGGGCTCATGCTTGGCTTTGATAATCCGTGGGGTTCCTGAGGTGTCTGGGTTGAGAATATGTTTCTTTATATGGATTTTCTTATGCTTCTGCCAGGAGCCCTGGAGCTCTCTCAACATCTACGAACTCCAAGTTCTTTCTGCTGGCTTGCAAGACCAAGTGAGTTATATAAACTCAAACCTAAATGTGTAGAGTTCTCAGGGGAGTCTTTTTCATCCCTAGTCAGAGCCATGGCCAACACAAACAACGGTCCTTGCAGTCTCTCTTTGCTCGAAGTAGATTTTTTTTTTTTTTTTAAGCTAGCCCATTACTGACTGAAGTGCTTTGAAGGCCTTGACTCTCTGTGGGGAATCTCAACTCCTATACCCTTCCAACTTTCTCAGGCCCAAAGTCTTGTTTCCTGACCCCCAGATCGCTCCATGTTCCTGTTTTAGGAACACCTCCAGGGCAGCTCCAACTGTAGCACTTACTTATCACTCTGTGTTTTCCATTCTTGGCCCCTGGAGATTTCACGTAATGTCTTCTTGGTTCAGCTATGGGTACACATTTGAATGGATGTGCTTGTATTTTATCTTGCATTTAGGTGATTTTTAGTGGTAGAACAGACTTGCCTACTCCCAACTCATACTCTATAATCTAAGTAGCTACTATAAAATCATCTACACTTGCAATTTTTAGGCATTTCTCCTTGGAATAATCAAAAATTGGTATTGCTATTTCACCTCTTTTTTTTAAATTAATTCTTTTAGGTCACCTCTATTAAGCCTTGAAAACTAGCTTAAGTGAAGTTGTTTCAGGCTAATGTTCCTTCTACATGCAGCTTTTAAAAAAAATAATTTTAAAATTTATTTATTGCTGTGCTGGGTCTTTGTTGCTGTGCTGACTTTTCCTCTAGTATGGCAAGCGGGGACTTCTCATTGAGGTGGCCTCTCTTGTTGCCATGCACAGGCTCTAGGGCTCGCAGGCTTCAGTAGTTGTGCCACAGGGGGTCCGTAGCTGTGACTCCCAGGCTCTAGAGCACAGGTTTAATAGTTGTGGCACAGAGGCTTAGTTGCTCTGCAGCCCATGAGATCTTCCTGGATCAGGGATCGAACCTGTGTCTCCTGCTTTGGTAGGCAGATTCTTTATCACTGAGCCACTAGGGAAGCCCCACCACTCAACTTTATAGATGACTCTCAAGCACATTTTCCTAAGTGGAAGAAGCCAAAGGCTACATACAAATGATTTTCTTTAGATGACATTCTGAAAAAGGCAAAATTATTGAAACAGAAAAGTGATCAGAGATTGTCTGAAGCTGGTGGTAGGAGAAGTTAAGAAAGGGGCACCAGAGGATATTTTTCAAATGGCTCTACGTCTTGATCAAGGGGGACAGAGATCAGGCCATCTAGAGATGGGAGAAGGTAGGGTCAGGGGAACATGTCAAGGAAATTCAGCAAAGGAAGCAGTTTGGAGAGATGAAGTGTTACAGGTTTGTCACAAGGAATATTTAGATATCACGGGTGGAGGCTGGTTCTGGTGAGTGACTGACATCGGGACTTCTGTGTCCGAGGGGAGCCCTGATGCCTCTAGGGATGTCCCAGCAAATGGGGAGATTCAACTGCTAATGGTGAGTCTCCCCAGCTATAGAGTTCAGTGCTGGATTCCAGGTCACTGAGTGGGGGTCTGCCTTAGGCTGTTGGAACTACACCTGTCAGCCCACAGGGTGAGCTCAACCAGCTCCAAGTTCCTGGAGGGTCACATAAACCAGGCAGGGTACGTGTGACAGAAACTGTCGTGTTTACTCCTCATTTATTTATTGGTCACACCAGGTGGCATGTGGGATCTGAGCTCTGCAGCCAGGGAGCGAACCCCCGCCCCCTGCAGTGGACGTGCAGAGTCTTAACACTGGATCACCAAGGAAGTCCCATATATTCTTTTTTTTTTTTTTTAAAGTAAAAGATGTGTTTGTTGTTTGTGGAAACTCTCTGGGAAAAATCTTAAGGAATTTCAAAATTATAAATCTGTGTGACAATGAAGAGAAACAATATCTACTGAATTCAGAAGTTTTTTTTTTTGTGGAGAGAGTCTTACGATTAACTTTCAGACAAATGCTTTTAATATAGTTGAAAATAACAGCATTCTGCTGTTCTAATCATAACAAACTTGCATCCTTTTCCGAGTCCCTATTTATGCAACACACACACACTCACACACTTTACCTGAGGTGGAAAAAAATGTGCAATGATATAACATGAATAGCAAAAAAACATGACTAGAGAGCAGGATATTTTCTTTATCCCTAGTGTAGTTTTTTCCACCTCAGAAATGAGGCAGATGGAACAGACGGTCGTTAAGGGCTGCCGGGCTCTCGCATCAGGTGTCCTCTGACCTCGGAAGAACCTGAGTGCGGCCTGGAGGCAGGGAGCATGCGCACAGCTGTACTGGCTGGCCACGGCGCATCCCCCACAACTTTCTCCTCTGCCGACCAGACAACGGTCCAAGCAGGGCCTCTCACTTCCCTTCACCCAGCCTGTCAACGAACTGCTTTACAAGTTCACCCAGGTTTCTAAGCCATCTTGAAAATAGAGTAAAGCAAATCCAAAGTCTTTTGCCACACTAAAGAAGATGGTTATCACTGGGTAGAGAAAATTGAAAGTACAGGATGGGGACCACCCTGGCAGTCCAGTGGTTAAGACTCCATGCTTCCACCGCAGGGGGCACAGGTTCAGTCCTTGGTAGGGGACCTTTACATCCCACCTGCTGCTTGATGCGGTCAAAAAAAAAACACACAAGAAAGTAGAGGATGAAAACAGTGGTGCAAAAAAGAGGAAGAATTGGGTGATGGCAAGGCAAAGAGGACCACTTCTTATATTGCAGAGTTCCTGGTACAGTGTGGGGACACAGCATGTGCTGAACAACTGAGTGTTTCCTTGAGAACTGACTGTATTCATTTTCATATCTACAGAGGTTTTACCTTACCTGAGACACATGAATTTAAAAAATAAACAATCATTTTGGGGCGAAAACATGTTAAGGCCAGGTTCTGGTGCTTATGGAACATCTTCAAAGTATACATGCTTCAGAAATAACTGTTTTTTAAGTGGGAAAGAAATTCATCCTTGTCTTTTTAAAGTTACTTTAAAAACTGGGACAGCAAGGGTTTCCATTTGTTTGTTGGTTTTTTTTTTCCACGTTGTAGTTTCAAATGACTCCCTCTAAAACTGATGATTGGCTTGTACAACAACTAAAACAAGTTACATTTTGTTCCTAAGAGCTGACTTCTAAACATCTCTATAAAAATCCTGACTGGGATGTATTAACATCTTTAGCTCATGGAAGCGGGACATAAAGAGTAAAGCTGTAGCAAGTTCAAGTTGCGTATTAAGGTGTTCAGTGGAGATACCTATTTCCATAAAACGGCTTAAAAGGCAATGGAAAAAGAAGAGAAAGTTCTAGAATATTCCTCACTTGCATTCTGTGATGGAAAAGAATGGTGTACTCTGCGGGCTGATGTCTGAAGCATAAGAGTGTGCTCTGTCTCACAGAGCTGGAGATAGAGTGACCTGGAGGGGATGATCGGGAGGGCATACTCATGCTTTACTCACGGCCACTCCTGTCACAGAGCAAAGTCAGAGGACCTGGGTCCATGCATTGGGCAGTGTACATCTTATCTCTGTGGCAGTGATGCCAACATGGGCACTGGCCACTGGAATAGACCGCAACTGAGCTCTTAAAAATGATTTGTGAAGAAGCCCACCCACCCACAAAGACAAGGCTGACTGTTTCCTCAGCTGTACCGACCAGAACTGTCAGAAACAGCACTTTCTCATCTATATATCAAAAGCCAAATGCTCATTTAATCACCTTCATATCAAAGTTCTGACTTAGAGGGAAGACCGTGGTCATAAAACTTTCACAAAGTGAGTTACTAAAAAGAAAAGCAAACAGGTTTTATTCATTTTGCAAAGAGGGGTTAGTAACTGGTCAAGCAGAAGATGAAGGGAATCCCTGACACTGGAATAAACTCTTGGAAGAAAATAAAGACTCATATAAGGCAAGATTTAGGTCTGGGCTGTGAATCTCAAGTCCAGGTGCTGGATTGTGCAATGAAATTAGAGAGGCAAGACTCTAATCATGAAGACAGAGTTGTTTAACGCTGGGACTTTCTTTGTCAATGCACTGCTGGTTAAAATAATAATAACAATAATAATAATGAGTCCTCCCTTCAAAGATAAACAGATAACATTTTTATATGAGTTTCTATGAATACGTTGAGTTTTGTTGTGCACAGAAAATTGTTCAATTCTCATCCATCTACTCTTGTTAAACTGCTTAATGATACAATCTCCCTGGAAGACCCTCATTCCCATAAGGGTCAGCTTACGTGACTGTTAAAATGCTATAATGATAGTGATATTTACAGAGAGCTCTATGGTCTATGAAGTGCTTTCACACATACAATTTTATTTGATCCAGATCATCAAAGGCTACACTTACAAGATGGAAAGTGTTGAGATTTCTGACTCTTTAGTGTCCATTATATGTCATGCCAAAGATTTACTGTATATATATATATGTGTGTGTGTGTGTGTATGTGAACACATATAAATAATGTATATATACACACACATACACCAAGCTATATGTTACTCAGTTTGTAAAGGGATTATTGGATTAGACTCAGTCATGTCCGACTCTTTGCGACTCCATGGACTGTAGCCCTCCAGGCTCCTCAAAATACTGGAGTGGGTTGCCATTCCCCTCTCCAGGGGATCTTCCTGACCCAGGGTCTCCTGCATTGCAATCAGAGTCTTTACCATCTGAGTCACCAAGGGAAACCCATGTTAATATATATAATGCCAAAAATTTATTGTACATATGTATGTAAGTATATATGAGCTTCCCTAGTGGCTCAGATGGTAAAGAATCTGCCTGCAATGTGGGAGACCTGGGTTCAATCCCTGGGTTGGGAAAATCCCCTGGAGAAGGGAATGGCAACCCACTCTAGTATTCTTGCCTGGAGAATCCCACGGACAGAGGAGCCTGGTGGGCTACAGTCCATGGGGTCGTAAAGAGTTGGACATGACTGAGTGGCTACCCTTTCATCTCATTTTTCTTCATGTGTGTATATATACACATACATATAAATTTTATATATATATATATATATATACACATACATACATACGCATACACCAAGCTATACAGTACTCAGTTTGTAAAGGGATTACTGGATTACTTTAAATTTCTTAAGGACACCTTACCTGTTTCTGTATTTCTCTTCCTTTAATTCTGAACTCTATTGCTATAGAGACTATTCTTCCTTTATTCTTGCTAACACTTCCAGTGCCCTTACTAGATACTAAGACAACAGGGAAAGTCCAGCCTTAACATGAACAAGATGAGTAACCCCAAAGCCAGTCATACTAATCTGCACTGCTGGGTCTTTCTTTCAGATCTAACCCTTACTCAACATATAGTCGCCCTCGCAGTAAACTCTATCTGGTGGAAAAATACAGAAAGTGCTGTAGAGCCCTGAGAAGGCTGTGAATGAATCGAGTTTTTGAAAACGCTAGCACTGACCAAGAGTATTACAAACTGCCAAAAAGTGGGCCAGAAAAAGGAAAATGCTACATTCTTGCTTTGGATTTCAGAGCTTAGCTATTTACCCCCAATTTCTGCTTTGATTTTATTTATTATAATTTTCTACCTTCCCCAGAAAATAAGAGATGTCACTGAATTTAAACGTTTAAGTTCAGTCTGAAATCAAATAGAGTGGTCTGGTTTTAAAAAATTGGTTGTTAGTCACTCAGCGGTGTACGACTCTTTGGGACTCCCATGGACTGCAGACAACCAAGCTCCTCTGTTCAGCGAACTCTCCAGGCAAGAATACTGGAGTGGGTAGCCATTCCCTTCTCCAAGGGATCTTCCTGACCCAGGGATCAAACCCTGGTCTCTCACATTGCAGGCAGATTCTTTACCATCTGAGCCACCAGAGAAGCCCCCAAAACACTGGAATGGGTAGCAATTCCCTTCTCCAGGGGATCTTCCTGACCCAGGGTTAACTTTTGTCTGTAACTATACTAGCCTTTCGGAGAAGGCAATGGCAACCCACTCCAGTGTTCTTGCCTAGAGAATCCCATGGACAGAGAAGCCTGGCGGGCTGCAGTTCATGGGGTTGCAAAGAGTTGGACATGACTGAGCAACTGAACTGAACTGAACTACAGAGCTATAGATTTTCATAGTTACATTTCATAAATCTAAGATGCAGATATTATCATTAAATATTCATGGGGAACAGTTAATATAAGTGAACTCCTTATTATATATTCTTTGCAACAAAAGCCCTGTGTATTTACACTTACTTTTACTTTACCACAAATTTAGATCATGCTCCCATGCAACTTGCTCATAGGAAAGGAAGAGCTAACTGTTTTCTGCAGAGATGCCACTTCCCCAGCACACAGTAGCAGTGACTTTTTTGAGTTGTAAAATTGTGGTTTTTAGTAATTTATATAAAACACTACAACCCCCATGCATCTCACCTCCAATTCTAGTCACTACATAATTTTTAAAAATTTATTGAAGATTTATTACAGCTTGCCAAATACCGACAATTTTCTTATATAGGAATAGCACAAAGCTGTCAGGCATTATACTTACATTTTAGAAAACATTCCTAGATTTTGCTGAATAGTATTCATAAGACATTATATTTTTGTTTAGTATTTTACTTTAATAATGTGGTGAACAGCAGAAGAGGCACAAAGAGTGACTTTTCAGTCTTCTGATTGAAGGACATTGTAGAAAAGGAAGTATCTTCTTTCAGTAAGATAAATGAAGAAAAATATGGAAATAATAATTAGTCCTTGTAATCAGAAGGTTAAAACTTATAGAATATTAAAAAAATTCTAAACTCACCAATAGGTGTAGAATGTCTTCAAAACCCAAAGGATGTGCATTCAACAACAGAATTCATTTCCAGCCTCCCAGTTATTTTGCTTATTGTTCAGTTAGAGTTCATAAACGCTAACCCTTCATAACCACGTGACCTTCCCCCACGCAAAATTCCACTGTTATCTGAAGGATATCAACAACTCGTAAACTTTCTGACTTGCGCATGCAGAATTAGGATAAAATTACTAGCCCTCTTCTACTCCACAGGACTGCTGTAAAGATTGATCTTTTCTTACCCAAACTTGTTGAAATCAATTAAAAGTATCATATTATTTCACCTATTTCACAAGTTTTCCAAACATTTTTAGTAAATCAAGAGTGAAGCAAAGTAAATTGCTAATGAATTTTCTACCCTTGTGATGTTTTTGATATTTATGTTATTGAGAGAATGAAGATTATCCACTTTTCCTGAATTCAAAGTGGTTGATAATAGCACTGTTTCATCCGAAAAAGACAACTCTCATTTTTTTGATGATAGAAGATTGCACCAAGAGATTAAATTCAAATCTTCCTCTATCAAAAAAGAAATCAATCCACATTAAAGTTTAGCAATGGCTCATGTTTTTACATTTCAGATGGATCAGTCATAAATATTTAGTCCAATATGAAAACCATTTTCACTCTAAAATACTCCTGCAAAACAGTTTAACTTATTGGTGCATCTATATTAGGGTAAATTGAGTTAATGGAAAATGGTAACTTCACAGCCTTTCATGCCTCTGAAACCCTAGAGAAGCTACAAATCTCATCATCAGAGGCTGGTATTGGAAGCTGATATTTGCTTTGCTAGAATGGAACCCTGTGTCCTTTAACTGTAAACAATGCTAAAAATAGCTCCTGAAAGGTATCATTTTGTGTGATAATATTTCACCAAAAGAGAATAAAAAAAATTCTTTAATCCTGAACAAAACCTCTTCAAAGTTTATGTTCTCAATAAACCTTTCACTGAGAACTGAAAATATAACTTAGTAATGCAATAAATGCCCTAACAAATATATCAGATTTTTCACTTAATGCTTTTTACAGGCTTAAACCAAATGGACTAAAAGGAAATCACCTTTTACAGTCTGATTCCTACAGGAAGAATGCCTTGCTGTTATGCTTTTTAAAGAAGGCATGGTGAATTCATATCAACTTTGGCAAATCTTGGAGGCATGATAAAAGGAAGAAAAATATCAGTGCAGTTAACATTCCACAGAACTCTTTCTTCACATGTTTATTTCCTTAGAGACTGGACATGATCCAAGATAACAAGAAAAATGTAAAAAGGAAAGTTTTTTTTTTTTTTTTTAAGGCAAACATACAGTTTAGCATCCTGTGCTGATATAGAAGAGATAATGTTTCCCTACCCCGTAAAAAAAAAAAAAAAAAGAGGAATTGTTGCCTTGTAGGTTAAAGATATTAAACGGTTAGGATTGGAGAAAATCACCAAAACCAGTTCTCCATTTAAATTCATATGAAAGAATATTCAGTTAGGTCAGAGCTCGTGGGTTATTAAAGTTTGGTTCCAGGCAAATGTTAAATATAATTTTCTGGAGACTCTCGGTTTCTTTATCTTATGACATTGCATCTGGAATTTGAAAATATGATTTCATTATGATGTAAAGAAGTGGTGGCCTGTGTGTTTATATCTAAAACAAGACTTGGATTAACACTGACAAGTTGGGTGGCCTCTACGAGAGGCTGATGATCTTTAGGAAGAAAAGTCAAATAGCTTTTAATGCTTATTGCTCCTAAGCCTTCTATCTTTCCTGCAAAGAGTGGCCTGTTGGCCGCACAATGAACCAACTACCTGCTGAACTATCTGTTCATCCCTGATTGTCACAAAAGACATGACCAGCCAGCAACGGACACCTCTGTTTTAAATACTATGGGAGGGACTTCCCTGGTGTTCCAGTGGCTAAGAATCTGCCCCGCAATGCATGGGAGGAGAGTTTGATCCCTGGTCAGGGAACTAAGACTTCATATGCCGTGGAACTACTGAGTCCAGGCTCTGGAACCTGGCCGAGCCTGTGGGCTCGAGAGCCTAGGTGGCACAACTACACAGCCCATGTGCCAAAATGAAAGATCCCACGTCATGCAACGAAGACCCAATGCAGCCAGATAAATAAATACATGTTAAAAAGAAATACTATAGGAAGCTACACAAAGGAGACAAGGCTTTTATTGAAGATTCACATGTGCTAGTGACTTTGCATACAGTCTCCCCTATTCAGCATTCCGAGCTATGAGATGATCACTACTATCCCTTCTTATAGATGAGGGAACTTCTTATAGATGAGCCTCAGAGGGGAGGAGCCCACAGCCAGAGTCACACAGCAGGTGGGGGTAACACATGTTACATGTCTCGAATGCAGGAGCTCTCTTTTCTATATCACCCTTCTGGAGTCTCTATTTATATCTTTCCCCCTCATTATAAAAGGAAGACATATCACTCTAGAGAATTTACAAAATATTGAAACATATAAAAAAAATAAAACATCTCATATGTCTATAAATTAGAGATAGTGATTTTTTTTTTTTAGTCAACTCAGTGTTTACTACTGTGTGTATACTGCTGCTGCTGCTGCTAAGTCGCTTCAGTCGTGTCCGACTCTGTGCGACACCAGAGACGGCAGCCCGCCAGGCTCCCTCATCCTTGGGATTCTCCAGGCAAGAACACTGGAGTGGGTTGCCATTTCCTTCTCCAATGCATGGAAGTGAAAAGTGAAAGTGAAGTTGTGTCCGACTCTTAGACTCCATGGATTGCAGCCCATCAGGCTCCTCCGTCCATGGGATTTTCCAGGCAAGAGTACTGGAGTGGGGTGCCATTGCCTTCTCCCACTGTGTGTATAGGTCTGAGCAAATACACCATTTTACTTCTTTGCAATTTTTATCACTGCATGGGCTTCTTTGGTGGCTCAGTGGTAAAGAATCTGCCTGCCAATTCAGGAGACTCAGGTTCGATCCCTAGGTTAGGAAGATCACCTGGAGAAGTATTCCTGCCTGTATTCTTGGCCTGGAAAATCCCATGGACAGAGGAGCTTGGTGGGCTAAGTCAATGGGGTTGCAAAACAGTCAGACATGACTTAACAATTAAATGATGACAGTAACAAAAAAATCCCTGTATACATTTTTTTCACATAAAATTTCCTTTTAAAATCCAAATTTAAAAAGCTCTCTTTAAATTCCTGAAAGTCAAACTTAAGTCCATATTGAGGTCACATGAGTTTCTGGGGGTCGGGAATCCAGGAAGAGCTTCACTGGGTAGTTCTGGCTCCAGGGCTCTCACAAGGTTGCAGTCGAGGTGGCGCTCAGGGCTGCAGTCACTGGAGGCACTACCAGGCCTGGTGAGCCCACTCCAGGTGGCTCAGTCACATGGTTGTCGGCAGGAGGCCTTAGTTCCTCACGGTGTTGGCCACTCCCACACGGGAGGAAGTGTTCACAAGACATGGTAGCTGACTTCCCCAGAGTCAGTGAACGGAGAGAGAGGGGGGCAGGCAGAGGCAAGATGGCAGCCTCAATCCATCTTTTCTGCCATATGCGACTGGTCACCAAGACCAATCCTAGCACAGAGAGAGAGGGACCACCCAAGGGTGTGAAGACCAGAAGACAGGATCACTGGGGGGCCATCTTGGAGACTGCTACACCATACTGATGACTGTAGAAGAGATCTAGTGTTTTTTTAACTGTGGCAAAGCACATTTTCTTTTCTTGAGCTCCAAAATCCCTATGGATGGTGACTGCAGCCATGATATTAAAAGATGCTTGCTCCTCAGAAGGAAAGCTATGAAAACCTAGATAACATATTAAAAAGCAAAGACATCACTTTGCTGACAAAAGTTCATATAGTCAAAGCTGTTTTTTCCAGTAGTCATATACAGACGTGAGAGTTGGACTATAAAGAAGGCTGAGCCCTGAAGAACTGATGCTTTCAAACTGGTGTTGGAGATGATTCTCAAGAGGCCCTTGGACTGCAAGGAGATCAAACCAGTCAATCTTAAAGGAAATCAACCCTGAATATTCACTGGAAGGACTGATGCTGAAGCTGAAGTGACAATACTTTGGGCATCTGATGTGAAGAGCCAACTCATTGGAAAAGACCCTGATGCTGGGAAAGATTGAAGGCAAAGGGAGAAGGGGGCGGCAGAGGATGAGATGGTTAGATAGCATCGCCAACTCAATGGACATGAACTTGAACAAACTCAGGGAGATAGTGAAGGACAGGAAAGCCTGGTGTGCTTTAGTCCATGGCGTTGCAAAGAGTCAGGTATGACTTAGCGACTGAACAACAGCAACGACTAAACCTATGTAACCTAAAATGTGTTATTTTCAAGTGTATAATTTGTGACATTAACTGCATTCACAATATTGTTCAACCATCACCAGTGTCTACTTCAAACCTTTTCATCACCCCAAATAGGAAATCTATATCAATTTAGCAACACTTTTATTAAAATAATGTGACAATAATAATAAAGACAATTTTTGAAAAGTAGAAAAACAATGATCTCAAAATCTGCTATTTTGTATATTACACTTCAGTCACAGTTCATAGACATAATTTTCAAGTTAATATATCAATATATATATAGTTTTTTATTCTGCTTTTTTCCAGAAATAATTTGAAGCATTCCCTATGTTTTCAAAGTTTTCATAATACCATCCTAACACTGTTGTGTAATATTCCACTGGGTTGGGGCTGCCCCAGTGGTCCAGTGGTTAAGAACCCACCATGCAAAGCAGGGGATGTGGATTCCATCCCTGGTTGTGGAAGTAAGATCCTACATACCGCAGAGCAACAAAGCCCACATACCGCAACTACCGAGCCCTCATTCTCTGAAGCCACGCGCCACATCCAGAAAGTCCATGCACTGCAATGAAAGGTCCTACATGTCGCAATTAAGATCTAAAGCAGCCCCCAAAAGAGTCTCAAAAAATATTCCACTGGGTTCACGAGTCATGACATATTAAATATTTCCTCATTCCCTTAATCTTGGTTAAGTCTTTACTTTTAAAAATTTAAAAGTATAACATAGTAATGAGATTCTTTGGGCAACTAGGTTTTTATTCCATCATTTATTTTCTTGGGAGAAGCATGGAAGAGTCAGATTCAGTTCAGTTCAGTTGCTCAGTCGTGTCCGACTCTTTGCAACCCTATGGACCACAGCACTCCAGGCCTCCCTGTCCATCACCATCTCCCGGAGTCTACCCAAACTCATGTCCATTGAGTCAGTGATGCCATCCAACCATCTCATCCTCTATTGTCCCCTTCTCCTCCTGACCTCAATCTTTCCCAGCATCAGGGTGTTTTCAAATGAGTCAGCTCTTCATATTAGGTGGCCAACGTATTGGAGTTTCAGCTTCAACATCAGTCCTTCCAATGAACACCCAGGACTGATCTCCTTTAGAATGGACTGGTTGGATCTCCTTGCAGTCCAAGGGACTCTCAAGAGTCTTCTCCAACACCACAGTTCAAAAGCATCAATTCTTCGGCGCTCAGCATTCTTTATAGTCCAACTCTCACATTCATACATGACCACTGGAAAAACCATAGCCTTGACTAGATGGACCTTTGTTGGCAAAGTAATGTCTCTGCTTTTTAATATGCTATCTAGGTTGGTCATAACTTTCCTTCCAAGGAGTAAGTGTCTTTTAATTTCATGGCTGCAGTCACCATCTGCAGTGATTTTGGAGGCCCCCCAAAAGAGTCAGATTACTAGGTCATAAACTTGATTCCCCGGGCTTCCTATTGGACATCACATCTCAGCTGTGGAGTAGGAAATGACAACCCACTCCAGCATCTTTGCCAGGAAAATTCCATGGACAGGGGGAGCCTGGCGGGCTACAGCCCATGGGGTCACAAAGAGTAGGACCTGACTGAGTGACTAACATTCACTCACTCTCAACTGTAGCCTACAAGGCCTTTCCTCACCTGGCCTCTGCCTCCAGTCTCTAATCCCATCTCCTTTCACTCTCCTCACACTTACTACACTCTTACCACCTTCGTTCTTAAACACATATTTCTTGAGTGCCTACTATGTGATGGACTATGTCATAGGTACAAAGAATATAGAAACAAAATAGTCAAAATTTCAGCTTTCATACGGCTTACATCTTGCCAATGTTATTTCTTAAAAAAAAATCATACTGCCATGTTTTATTGTCTTCAAGTACTCATCACTCTCTGAGATTACTTGGTTCGTTTTATTACTTGTTTATTGTCCTAGATACTCTAGACGGTAAACTCTATGAAAACAAGATCCTCATCTGTGCATTCCCAAATATCCAGAACGTTTAGACGATGCTAAGCCATATTTCTTGAATGTGCCATAAATGAATATGTTTACAGCTTTTAACATGTTTCCATAAGGTTTTCTACATTGTTTACCGGTTTCCAGTGCCGTCAGCAGTAAATAAATGGCTCCATTTCTCTATACCAGCACTGCAGTTTAAGAAGGGCTTCTCATTGCCGTGTCTTCTCTTGTTGCTGAGCAAGGATGCTAGTTGTGGCTCGTGGGTGTCGTTGGCCCTTGGCAGGTGGAATCTTCCTGGAGCAGCGATTGAACCCATGTCTCCTGCATCGGCAGGCAGATTCTTAACCACTGGACCATGAGGGAAGTCCTATCTTACATGTCTTGATTTCCTTCTACCTACCAGGCCCTGGGCATCTCTGGTGGCTCAGACAATAAAGAATCTGCCTGCAATGCGGAAGACCCAGGTTCAATCCCTGGGTCGGGAAGATCCCCTGGAGAAGGGAATGACAGCCCACTCCAGTCTTCTTGCCTGGAGAACCCCATGGACAGAGGAGCCTGGAGAGCCTCAGTCCACGGTGTCTCAAAGAGTCGGACACCACTGAGCGACTACCACATACATACATACACCAGGACCTAGGGTGCTGACCTCAAGTTCAGATTCATCAAGACAACAAAGCAAAAGCCTTTCTTCTACTCTGCCATCCTCATTCCTCCTTTTCTGCTCCCAACCCTCCTGTTCAAATGGCCCCCAAACAGAGTGACTCACCGTCATGTGAACCAGGGCCTCCAGAGCTGTAGCACATCAAGCTGACATGCACTGAAATATTGAGTAACTGCTTTGCGTGTTTGGGGAGGGATTACTGTTAACTGCTTACATGTCCAGGACTGATGCTGAACTTAGTCTGGAGAAAACATTTCTTACTGTGTTTGTTTTTGTTTTGTGGTTCAAGGCCTGGAAAATAATTTATCCTACTCCACGATATGATGTATGTTATAAATACAAGAACCATCAGAGGAAAGATTTTCTTTAACTTTTAGAAAGATTGTTTTATGTATTTTCATAAAAACACAGCATTTTCCCTTACATTAGAACGTGCAATTTAGAGAGTGATTTTTAGCAATGAACCTACAGGGTGCATTTCAACTGCAGAGGAGTTAAGAACTGGTCCCTTACATTCTTCTCCTAGTTCTAAGCCGTTGCCTTTGACCTTTCATTTTTGGTCTCTATACCTGTATGAATCTGCACATGATTACATCACTGTTATCAAATAGAGTACAAGAGCTTCTGGAGTTTGCAAACAGCTGTTCTCAGCACAGAAGTAGTTACTACATTACAGAGACTTCTGGCCAATGATTTCCCCGCAGATGACTCCCATGTCCATTAACAGGAGGTCAACCCATCTTAAAATGGCAGGGAATGGGCTTTGTGCATGGGAGCCCAGTCTTAAAGCCCACAACTGACATAAATACACTACCATGTGTAAAATAAGGACCTCCCTGTAGCTCAAACCGGAAAGAATCTGCCTGCAATGCAGGAGACCAAGGTTCGATCCCCGGGTCGGGAAAATCCTCTGGAGAAGGGAATGGCAATCCACTCCAGTATTCTTGCCTGGAGAATTCCATGGACAGAGGAGCCTGGTGGGCTACAGTTTGTACAGTCGCAAAGAGTCAGACACGACAGAGCACATAACACACACACACGTGTAAAATAAAAAGCTAGTGGGAAGCTGCTATATAACACAGGGAGCTCAGCGCGGTGCCCTGGGATGACCTTGATGTGGGGGATGGGAGTAGGAGAGAGGCTCAAGAGGGAGGAGATATATGAATACTTATAGCTGATTCGAATTGTTGTACAGCAGAAACTAACCCAAGTATACTCCAATTAAAAACACAAAGCCCATTACTAACAAGGTGTTGACAAGAAACTCATGATCCCTTCCTATTTCGTTCCCTCATGCCCTGTGGTGTGGGGGTGCCTAGGCTTTTCCAAGAGGCCAGTCTCTTAAAGAACAATGTGGCTCCCGCTCCCCCACGGTGTGAGGACATTGTGCGTCTCTGGGCACGAGTGCAATGAAGAGTGGGTAGACAGTGAGCACAGAATAGGCTGAGGCTGTCTTTACTGAAAGTGAGCACAGCCTTTGGGCTGCACATTTCTTTCTTCTTGCCCCTAATGCTACATTCACCTCTTTATAGAAAATGGTTTATAATGGAAAGATGCTATTCCATACCCACTTGGGCTTAGAGGTCCCCCCCACACTGGCATAATTGCTGAGCTCTTTATTTTCTTGAGCGCTAATTCTATCTTTACAGCTGAAATAAGAGAATGATAAATGGAGAGAATTTTAAAAACTACACACTGATAATCATCTGGGGTCCAGGTACTTAGAACGGCCAGGTATATGGAAGAAAGGCTGGATTTAGTCATGTGTCCAACATGAGGCAGAAGTCAGAGCCATGACACAAACCACTAAAAAAAAAAAAAAAACCTCTTCTGTGTCTTAAAATCAACAATATCAGTGTATTGCAAAAAAACTGAGACGTGTTTACAGATCATGTGTAAACATATGGAAGCATTTAAAAATGATTACTTGGGAACTAGTAAGAAAATTTTAAAAGAATATAGTGGATGGAACAAACATAGGCTTTCTTGGTAGTATAAATAACAGCTGCATATATATATATTTATATATGAAAAAAAGTGAAAGTGTTAATCATTCAGTTGTGTCCAACTCTTTGCAACCCATGGACTGTAGCCTGACAGGTTCCTCTGTCCATGGAATTCTCCAGGTAAGAATACTGGAGTGGGTTGCCACTCCAGTCTCCAGGGGATCTTCCTGACCCAGGGATTGAACCTGTGTCTCCTGTATTGCAGGCAGATTCTTTACTGTCTGAGCCACCTGCAGAGCCCCACATATAATGGTGGGGGGCATTCCAATTCAGGGAATATGTTACCTTGCGCCAAGCCTATGCAGCTTTTAGGCACATGTTAACACATTCCCAAGTTTTCTTCCTATATTTAGGAAAAACCAGCTCTAGAGGTGACAGGGCTGAGGTGGTGAAATGGCCCGTGCCCCCGGAATCAGGGCTGTCCATATGCCATGCTTTGAAATTCCATTCTGGATACCCAGGAGAGATATGTTCAATATTCAACAAAATTGAAGAATTTGAAAACTGAAAATTTCTCAGATGTTCTCAGAGAGAGAAAATCCTGGGGCAGAGTCAGAGGATTTGGGTTTAAGCCTACAGCTACACGAGAAAGAAAGAAGCAAGAGAATAAAAGCCTGGACAGGAGGTTTTCAGCAGCAAAATCTAATCCCCTCACAATATATTCTGGTGAGATACTGGTTAGAAACTGATCAGAATTTATGCTCTGTTCTGCATCATGCAATTTTCTAGCCACAAGTCACAGATGACTATCAAATTAAAATTAATTAAAATTAAATAAGATAATGATGCCTAAATTAATTAAAATGAAACAAGACCAAAATTTAGTACCTCCATTGCAATAACCACAGTTTAAGTTAATGTCCCAATATGGCTAGTAGGTACCATATCAGACAGCATAGATATAAAACATTTGTATCAATGCATAAATAAAGATCTTTTCAATATCTGCTGCAGCTTCTAGAAATTTCTAAAAGAATAATTTAAAAAAGAATTATGTCATGTATACAGCAGGAGGATTTTATTCTTTAGATGAAGAATATAGACTGGATTGAGAAAATCAGTGAATATAGATACAGAGAAGAGGGCTAGGTGAGGGATTACTCCAAAGATGTGGTGGCTGGTAAGAGAAGAAGCCTAAAATCATGATGGATGGAAGATATCCCCGTGGAAACATTTTTCACTTCCTTGGGAAGAACAGACATTAGAATTCTTTCAGCCTCACAACTTAAAAGTAAGGAATGTGAGGTAGCTGAATTCTAAGAAAGGAGAGTAAAGCCTGATTTGACCACTGGATAAAATTAGAACTCTGGGTACAATTTTAAGCTTCAGTCAAGGGTGACCAGCAATGAGAGGTAAATGGAAAAATCCCATTTGTCTTCATCTTTATAAAAATAATATATATTTAGTTCCATTTGGAGACAAAGGCATGGAACCTGGTCTAATTTAAGTAGCCTCCAAGGTAGCTGCTGCTGCTGCTGCTAAGTCGCTTCAGTCATGACCCCAGAGACGGCAGCCCACCAGGCTCCCCCAAACCTGGGATTCTCCAGGCAAGAACACTGGAGTGGGTTGCCATTTCCTTCTCCAATGCATGAAAGTGAAAAGTGGAAGTGAAGTCGCGCAGTCGTGTACGACTCTTCGCAACCCCATGGACTGCAGCCTACCAGGCTCCTCCGTCCATGGGATTTTCCAGGCAAGAGTACTGGAGTGGGGTGCCATCGCCTTCTCCACCAAGGTACCTGAGCCAATACATAAAAAATGTTGGCTATCCAGGGACTTCCCAGGTGGTCCGGTGGTTAAGAATCTGCCCTGCAACGCAAGAGATGCGGGTTTGATCCCTGATCAGGGAACTAAGATCCCACATGCCATGGGGCAACTAAACCCAAGTGCGCCACAACCAGAGTCCAGGCACTGAATGGACAAATGACCCTGCATCACGCACAGAACATCCTGTGTGGTCTAACTAGTGAAGTGAAGTGAAGTGAAGTGAAAGTCACTCAGTTGTATCCGACTCTCTGCAACCCCATGGACTGTATAGTCCATGGCATTCTCCAGGCCAGAATACTGGAGTGGGTAGCCTTTCTGTTCTCCAGGGGATCTTCCCAACCCAAGGAATGAACCCAGGTCTCCTGCATTGCAGGTGAATTCTTTACCAGCTGACCCACAAGGGAAGCCCAAGAATACTGGAGTGGGTAGCTTATCCGTTCTCCAGCGGATCTTCCTGACCCAGGAATCGAACTGGGGTCTCCTGCATTGCAGGTGGATTCTTTACCAACTGAGCTATGAGGGAAGCCCTATAGTCTAACTAAGATACAACCAAATAAATAAGCATTAAAAAAAAATGTTGGCCATCCAAGTAGATGCCCAAAGTGGCAGACAGGTGCAGCCAATCAAACCATGGGGAAACACTGACTTCTCTATTTGAGATATCTTACTTGTTTTGCTGAAGGTTGAAAAAAAAATCAGTTGCTTATCTTACATATTTTACGGAGATCAGTTCAGTTCAGTTCAGTCTCTCAGTCATGTCCGACTCTTTGCAACCCCGTGAATCGCAGCACGCCAGGCCTCCCTGTCCATCACCAACTCCCGGAGTTTACTCAAACTCATGTCCATAGAGTTGGTGATGCCATCCAGCCATCTCATCCTCTGTCGTCCCCTTCTCCTCCTGTCCCCAACCCCTCCCAGCATCAGAGTCTTTTCCAATGTGTCAACTTTTCACATGAGGTGGCCGAAGTACTGGAGTTTCAGCTTGAGCATCAGTCCTTCCAATGAACACCCAGGACTGATCTCCTTTAGAATGGACTGACTGGATCTCCTTGCAGTCCAAGGGACTCTCAGGAGTCTTCTCCAACACCACAGTTCAAAAGCATCAATTCTTCGGTGCTCAGCTTTCTTCACAGTCCAACTCTCACATCTATGTATGACCACAGGAAAAACCATAGCCTTGACTAGATGGACCTTTGTTGGCAAAGTAATGTCTCTGTTTTTGAATATGCTATCTAAGTTGGTCATAACTTTCCTTCCAAGGAGTAAGCATCTTTTAATTTCATGGCTGCAGTCACCATCTGCAGTGATTTTGGAGCCCCCCAAAATAAAGTCTGACACTGTTTCTCCACTGTTTCTGCATCTATTTCCCATGAAGTGATGGGACTGGATGCCATGATCTTTGTTTTCTGAATGTTGAGCTTTAAGCCAACTTTTTCATCCTCCTCTTTCACTTTCATCAAGAGGCTCTTTAGTTTCTCTTCACTTTCTGCTTTAAGGCTGGTGTCATCTGCATATCTGAGGTTATTGATATTTCTCCTGGCAATCTTGATTCCAGCTTGTGCTTCATCCAGCCCAGTGTTTCTCATGATGTACTCTGCATATAAGTTAAATAAGCAGGGTGACAATATGCAGCCTTGACGTACTCCATTTCCTACTTGGAACCAGTCTGTTGTTCCATGTCCAGTTCTAACTGTTGCTTCCTGACCTGAATATAGGTTTCTCAAGAAGTGGGTCAGGTGGTCTGCTATTCCCATCTCTTTCAGAATTTTCCACAGTTTATTGTGATCCACACAGTCAAAGGCTTTGGCATAGTCAATAAAGCAGAAATAGATGTTTTTCTGAAACTCTCTTGCTTTTTCGATGATCCAGCAGATGTTGGCAATTTGATCTCTGGTTCCTCTGCCTTTTCTAAAACCAGCTTGAACATCTGGAAGTTCTTGGTTCACGGAGATAAGTAGCTGGCTTCTAACCTTTTTTTTCCCTCCCAGACCATGCTGCCCCCTAGAGGCCACAAGAATATACACATATGTGAAGATGCACTGGCTTCCTTGGTGGCTCAGAAAGTAAAGACTGCTGGCAAAGCAGGTGATCCAGGTTCGATCCCTGGGTTGGGAAGATTTCCCTGGAGGAGGGCATGGTAGCCCACTCCAGTATTCATGCCTGGAGAATCCCATGGACAGAGGAACGTGGTCAGTCCATGGGGTCACAAAGAGATAGACACAACCAAACAATTAACACTTTCACTTCCAATTGTTTCAAAGATAATGCATAAATAAAGGTCAGTTATACCCAAATTCGGAGAAGGCGATGGCACTCCACTCCAGTACTCTTGCCTGGAAAATCCCACGGACAGAGTAGCCTGGTAGGCTGCAGTCCATGGGGTCACGAAAAGTCGGACAGGACTGAGCGATTTCACTTTCACTTTTCCCTTTCATGCATCGGAGAAGGAAATGGCAACCCACTCCAGTGTTCTTGCCTGGAGAATCCCAAGGATGGGTGAGCCTGGTGGGCTGCCATCTATGGGGTTGCACAGAGTTGGACACGACTGAAGCGACTTAGCAGCAGCAGTATATCCAAATTAATAGCATCAGCAGTAAGATATAGTGAAAAAGAAGAGAGGCGGTTGATTACATCTATTGTCCAAAAGGCTTTAGGATGAAGATGAGAAGCAACCAACATTTATAAACCTCGAATAAACCTTAGAGCTTCATGGGGAAGCTGAAGCTCCAGGATTTTGGCCATCTGACGTGAATGGAAAACTCACTGTAAAAGCCCCTGATTCTGGGAAAGATTAAGGGCAGAAGGAGAAGAGGGCATCAGAGGATGAGATCACTGATGGAATGGACATGAGAGGTCGCAAAGAGTTGGCTACAACTGGGCAATCGAACAACAGCAATAATAAACCTTACCTCTTCCGCTGACATAAACATGAGAAATCATAAACAGCACTGTAGTCCTATAATGGCATTTTCCTGGAGAAATTTAAAAGCATGTCAACAGTCACGTTTCCTCCGTTTCAACTAGGGAGGAGAGAGTGTGAAGTAAGAGGAAGAAAAATGATTGGTGTGGCATGACCATTTTAATTAACATCTCCAAAGTATATCTAGTTTTGATATGAAACTTAATATATTAAAACAAGGCCCCAAGATGGGGAATAAAAGCCAATAAATTTAAGGAGTGCACGTGACTTTATCCCTGCTAAGAGTTTAATCTTTTAAACCTTGGCTGCAGTAAAGTGGTCAAAATCTGGCCTAAGAAATGAGAACTACTCTTCATCTTGACTTCAAATCAATTCTTCCCCAACGATCATGCCATAAACAAACACACACACACACACACACACACACACACACAGAGCTGGCATGTTTATTGGTTTATTCACTAAAGGATTTAGCTGGACAAACATCACAAAGATGATGGCTGATTTAATTGAATTTATGATCAAATGTTTTCCATTGCAGGAAGAGTGGGAAATCACTTATGGGGAGACTTGAATAATTCAAGGGAAGTTCTCTATTTGGCGCTCTGTTTGTATATCAAGTCTTGAGGGATTAAATTCAGCTGAGGACCAGCAGAGAATCCACATACAGATACACAAAGATGTGCTGGCTAATAATGCAGTGAGGGCCAGAATATCGATCTCTTTGTGTTAACATTTCTATTCGTATATATGTCATTTATAGTCAGGGTAAGTAATAACAACCACACACAGACACGTCTCTCACTCTGACACTTCCATTTTAAATCACCACTGGATTTTTCTGATACCCCCCAAAATGTAGAAATGATCTAAAAATACTCTTGCAGATAAGACAAAATATAATTGACCTGCAGATTGTATATATGTGTGTTTAAGGCTTTTTCATGTATCTTTATTGTTTTTGTCAAAGACAAAATAAAATCTATTGTTACTCCCATGACGGATACAGTAAAGTAACATGGGACTTGTGCCTTGGGGTATGGACTTGGCTCAGTGTCTGAAAAAAAAGGCAGTTTCCTTTGGTGTCCCCTACCCATTTGATTGTCAGTGATGACAGGCGAACCAAACTAAAGTCATGCTCCCAGCCTTTATTCTCTGTGTTTCTAAACATAAGTCTTCCCCATGCAGGAGCTGCAGTCAATAAGAATAATTACTTTGAGTCTCACAAATGAAACCCTCAGGTCAAGTGGACACCCAGGTTCTATGTAACTGGTTTGGGCTTACCCAGCAGCTTATGTACAGAGTTCATGTACATGTACGGAAGAGGTCTAAAAGATGCTTTGAACTTGGTAACAGTGCTTGTCTATGGGGCTTCTTTCACTTTAATTAGGAAAACTGTCTAATAAGATGAGTTTCAAGACCTAGGGTAAATCACAGTTTTCCATGAATTATGTACAACACTATTTGCTAACATATCACTCTTAGGAAGGAACTGCTGGGGAAGAGGACTTTTGTTTCTAAATAAGAAGTATTTTTAAAAAATTATCTGGTGTCCAAGAAATTCAGCATATGAATTTCTAGAAAGGCAGAAGGAATATTCCAGATATCTGAGGACCCTTTATAGCAGTGGTACTCATTTTCAAGGACAATTACTTATCTTGAAATGAATGAAACCCTTGGACTGGAAGGAAAGGGCAGGGCATGTTGAAAAACACAAGTGGGACGGGGGTGGAATGTAATCCTGCCAAGGGTCTTAAGGACTGAAAATCTGGGGCTCAGACTGGCTAGTGAGCTTCCTGAATATTAAATGGTTCAGAAGTAGATCTAAGATTGGAACTTGGCCCCTATCATACCAAAGCTTATGTGGCTTTCAAGTGATTTCTGGCCGTTTGCACCAATAATGAGCTTTCATGGGCATCTTTCCCCTTTTCTGTTCTTTTTTGACTTGTATCAGCAATATTTATTGACTGTATTTTCACCAGATCAGTAGGACCACTGGCTGCCGAGCAGATGTCAGAGGCACTTGTCAACACGAACAGTCTATTAACTGTCTCTTCACAACGAGGGGAAGTTGAGCCCCAGCTTTACAGAAAGTCTCCCCAAAGGATGAGGGGGACCCCTTGTCCTCACAAATGATTGGGTCCCTTGTCCAATCCTAATTTTCATGAAAATCAACCAAGGTCAAGTGTGAAGTGGGCGACAGTCGATACAAGAGATGACACTGTTGTTCAAATCATCTTTTCCAGTGACAACTTATGCTCATATTAATTTAGAGTCTGACGATTCACTAAATTCATAAACATTTACTTAATCAAAAGAAAAATGAAAAAAATAAGTGCTGAGGAAAGGGATCTCAAAGCCAGCAATTTTTAATAAATGAAGAGCAATACAATTTTCTGCATTTCTGTTCATGCTTAAAAATGTTGCATATTTTTTCTTTCAACACCAAGGCAGTTTTATTCCAAAAAGTAAAACTGATTTAACATTTTGAAAATGCATCAATGTAATTTTCCAATTTAATAGAAAAAAATTTTTTAGGCTTTTTAATTTATTTTTTTATTGAAGGATAATTGCTTTATAGAATTTTGTTGTTTTCTGTCAAACCTCAACATGAATCAGCCGTAGGTATACATATATCCCCTCCCTTTTGAATCTCCCTCCCATCTCCCTCCCCATCTCACCCCTCCAGGTTGATACAGAGCCCCTGTTTGAGTTTCCAGAACCATAGAGCAAATTCCCGTTGGCTATCTATTTTACATATGGTAATGTATGTTTCCATGTTACTCTTTCCAAACATCTCACCCTCTCCTCCCCTCTCCTCATATCCATACGTCTATTCTCTATGTCTGTTTCTCCACTGCTGCCCTGTAAGTAAATCCTTTAGTACCATTTTTCTGGATTCCGTATATATGCATTAGAATATGATATTTATCTCCTTCTGAGTTACTTTAGATGCGGCAATTTACAATGTTCTGAAGTTAAAGAATTAACATATGTCCCCACAGGGACCATGAGAGGCTTATTTAGTAGGTGGAGCTCCTCTCAATAGCATCTCATATGTGGATAAGGGGAAGTTGAGCCTTTCTGCATTTTCAGATCAGAGTCGAGGGAGTTCAAGGAGGCCGGGAAAACAGCAAAGACGTGAATTCTTCAGGGAGTTCAAAAAGGGTAGAGAGCTGTGTGTCTAACCCCTAGCAGTTCCCAACAGCAAAGAGTGGAGAGAACAGGAGAAGGAAATGCAGAGTGAAGGGATGAAGGGTGAACAGGAGAAGGGATGCAGACACCTGAAGTAGGCAGAGCTCTTAGGAAGGAAGAGCGTGGCCCTTGGAAGGAGGGGCAGGGGCGGCATGTCTGCTGGGTGCCCTGATACTTCCACTATTCCCTCTGCAGATTTATCACACATATTGGGTCCTCCAGAGCTATTATCTTTTCAATGTTAGCCACTCAGTCATATCTGACTCTTTGTGACCCCATGGACTGTAGCCCACCAGGAACATCTGTCCACAGAGCTCTCCAGGCAAGAATACTGGAGTGGGTTGCCATTCCCTTCTCCAGGGAATCTTCCCAACCCAGGGATCAAACCTGCGTCTCCTGCATTGCAGGCGGATTCTTTAGCATCTGAGTCACTAGGGAGGCCCAGAGTTTTTACAAACAAAAGACAGAGGTGAGAAGCAAGCACATCAAGCAGGATCCTCAGGCACTTGAGTGTAAAATGCAAGGACTTCTGAGCACAGAGTTTCCAAGCATCAGACACCCACACTTGAATTACATTGGTGGGCACCTAAAATAAATGGATAGTTTATATGCTGAGCCACAGCTGTGTTGCCCAGTTTGGTAGATACCCGTGCTGGCTATTTACATTTAAATTACAGTAAGTCTCCCGCATTCGAACCTTCACACTGCAAACGCTCAAGATGTGAATGTGCCCTGTATGCTAGCCGCTGTACTGTACTATTGAACTTTTCAAGGTACTATATACTGCAAGATTAAAAATGCTCTCTTTATGTTTTACGTTTGTCTTTTACGTATTATTTCTGTGAAAAGTATTATAAACCAGGTACAGTACAGTACTCTATAGCCCATTGTGTTATTTGGGTACTTAGGCTGACTTTGTTGGACTTAAACAAATCAGACTTACGAACATGCTCTCAGAATGGAACTTGTTGGTATGTAGGGCACTTAACGGTAATTAAATTTAAACGAAATTTAAGATTCAGTTCCTAAGCCACATTTCAAGTACTCAGTGGCCACGGTGGGCTAATGGCTGTTGCCCTGGGCAGTGGAGATTATAGATTTTCATCAACAGAGAAGGTTCTGCTGGACAGCACTGACCTACAGGGGAAAGAAACGTCAGGCCAAATTTTTACTTCTTAGAGACGATGAGCTTTCCTGAGAATAATCTCTTTTATTCTCTTTGTTAGGATGGAAACAGACTTTTTCCTTATATATAATTTTGAGCGGAGCTAATGTGAACCAGGCAATATGGGACCTTTAGGGTCAGGGGCCTATGCTTGTCACCTGATTAGCCAGAGATTGGGCAAAACAGGCAGTGTCTGACCGGATGACGGCTGGGTTTGCCTTCTCTGCTCTGCCTCACCCCGCAACTCATCACTGAGTAGGAAGAAACTCCAGTACAACTCATCACTGAATAGGAAACCCCAGTACAACTCATCACTGAATAGGAAACCCCAGTACAACTCATCACTGAGTAGGAAACCCCAGTAAAACTCATGAAAAGCAGAAAGGCCCCATGATGTCCTCTCACCCATCCATTCCTGAAGCCTGTGAATGTGTTACTTTTCAAGCAAAAGGGACCCATCCTGAGGGTGCAACTAAGGTCTTAAAATAGAAAGGTTAAGCTGGATTGTACAATTTGGAAGAAGGGATCTTTCTCTTCCTGGAGGCAGAATAGATGGGACAAAAGGGCAAGAGAGAGAGAGAGTTTGAAGTATGAGGAGACTTGTTGCATGGATGCTGGTTTAAAGAAGGAGGTGGCATGATGACAGGGAATATACATGGCCTTCAAGAGCTGGGGGAGGTCCCCAACTGACAACCAGAAAGGAAATGGGACCTCAGTCCAACAGCCATAAGGAACTAAATTCTGCAAACTATCTGAATAAGGCTGGAAGCAGATTCTCTCCAAGAGCCCTGAGACAGGGACCAGCTACCAATACCTTGTTTTTGGCCTTGTCAGACCGAGATCAAAGAAACCAGCTGAGCCCAAGAGAAGACAATACATTTGTGGTGTCTTACATCAATAAATTTGTGGTAATATTCTACAGCAGCCACAGAATACAAATACACCATTTTATATTGTGGAGAAGCAGACAACCTCCTCAGTTCACACTTCAAGGATCTGTTTTGGAGAACAGTTCAAGAAAGCCTAATTCTACCGTCCTTTCAGGGAAACGAGCAGCCCAGCTGCTCTTGGAAACTCTTTGCTGTTTCAGAAGTGTGGTTGGGTTTTATCCCTTAATAAGCTGATGGGAGAAAGAAGGTTTTAGCTGCACCAGAAGTGTGTACTTTTGAATGAACAGTCCAACACATAATCTGAAAGGATGAAAATCAACGGCTATTGCCAACTCCCAAGCCTGGCACGTACTGCCAATTAGTAAGAGGGAAGATGGATGGTTTCTGCCTATCAGAAGGGAAACGAAAAACCTAAAATGTAGCAAATGGCACGGGGCCTGCCCTCGGCCGTCACCAGGAGTTACTAATGTCAGCAAATTCTTTGCTACACAAAGAAAGACATGGATGAGAAATCTGGCAATGACACGAAATGACAGAAGATAATTTCTTGGGCCAGTGGGAGTTGTGTGGAATGGGCAACAAATTCCACCAGCAGGGTCGGAGTGGGTGGCTGGCAGGCCCTTCATCTCCAGCCCTTGTCTTGTCACCAACCCGCCTTCACGCCAATGGCACATTACCCAGCAGTGGCAGGAGACACCTTTGTTGATGGTGTGGGTGGTCAGTCTGCTACAAACACTATTCCGTAGGAGAGAGGAAATCGGGTCTGTACTCCATCCCCGCTCTCCCACTGCTGAAAACCTAGACCTGGAATGAACGACACCAGGCCCCAGAAGAGATCTCCTGACCCAGACTCACAGTGAGAGCAACAACAATAAAAAAAATCAGGCACCGATAACCCTGTTTGAATATCAGGGTTTTCAAAATGACAATATTTCCTAAGATTCACTCTGGGGCATACCATCTAAGTTGTAACTCTCAATAGCATGGATCGAATGTCCTCAGCATGCTTTTTATTTCAAGCTATAAAGTAAAGATGATGATATCTGCCCTACCTTCCAATACTGTTATAAGCATATGAAGATGGCACAACATACGTGACAGCCAATTCTATATTGCAAAGGGCTGTCCGATGGTTTATTACCCATCACAGTCAGGACTCGGAGAAGGCAATGGAAACCCACTCCAGTACTCTTGCCTGGAAAATCACAGGGACGGCGGAGCCTGGTGGGCTGCAGTCCCTGGGGTCGCACAGAGTTGGACACGACTGCAGCGACTTAGCAGCAGCAGCATCAGGACTATGGATTAGTGAGTGTATGTCAGGCTTTTTACCAGGTGCCTCTCACATGTTATCACTTTATGCTGTAGCTACTATCAGTGATCAGGGCTAGGCCTTTGACAGATTTGCCAGCTTTTGCTTAGACAGCCTTCTCTTCATCCCCTGGTAGCTGCCTCCAATGTGCATCTCTGGACGGACTTTTATGCTGTCTTCTTTGACTCCCACCAGAGCCTGGAAGGCATTTCCTACTTGAGGACCTCCTCCTCTTTCCCCTTCAAGAATCTACTCTTTGGTTTTCTAGAAGAATTGCTCTCTGTTCAGTGGCAAGGGGGTTAATAGATCAGATAAACATTACACCTCCATAATGCTTTCAGTAACTGAACTAATGATTCATCCTTCTGAAAATAAGTCACCCCAGAAACTGCTCTGAACTGTGATTTTTTTTTTTGTAAGCAGGCAGGTGAGACCAGGAGCTTCTGAACAATACCATGTGTGGGTGTCCAAGGTCAGGACAAGAGACCTGCTTGGATTTGACTGTCCAAGTGTTAAAAATCACATTTTTAAGGGTGTGGAGAGGAACTACATCCCTCGTAGCCTCCGATGCTAGACTCAAATCCCCAGAGCTGGGCAGTCGACGACTGCAGCTCAGTTCATCCTCTGAGTGAAGAGAAAGGGATTCCAAAATGTCTGCTTTACTGTCCGTTTTACTGCTTGTCACATTAATAAACCCATCCCTAAAAAGGTGATGGACGATGTAAAGAACAATCTCTTTGAAAATATGCTGAGAAGAAATCTCCAGGCACTAAATATATTAAAACTGTTACTCTGAAGTAAACAGAATTATAACAAAAATGATCAACAATGATAAAAAAAAAAAAGTGAAACTGGAAAAAGAGGATTCAAAGATCTGGCTCAACTCAACTGCTCCCCCTAGTGTCAAAAACTGTTCTTACCTTCCTCTAAGATTTCTAAGCAACTGTAGAGAAATTGAAAGCTTGGACTTCCTCTGCAATACATTACTACTTTAGAAAATTTTAGGTCGACTTCGAACAATAAGGCAGAGTAGAAAACAGGGCTTTTCTTTCTTGAGAAGTCACCTACTTGTATCTTAATGGAATGCAATAACATATGATAAGAAATACACAGTAGAGAACCACCAATTTAAATATACAGAGTGAGATTTATGTTACTCCTCTAAATATTATTTTAAATACATTGTGCTTTATGAACACGGAACACAACTTTCTAGCAAGCCATTGCCACTTTAAAAATATGTTTTGGAAGTTAATCATCAAATTAGATAAAATGTTCAAAGAAAGCTCAAGAATGCCAAGCAAGAAAACACTTCTAAAGCTCCTAAATGAGGGTTTGCGACTCTACTGGTATCTGACAATACATGCATGTTACCGTCTCTATTTTTGCATTTCCGTAAGGGTATTCTCATTGTAATGTCTCTGAATTTATTGCATATCTTAAAGTGTCATCTTTTCTTTTTTTGAATTCTTAGGGAAATCTAGTTGGACTTACTAACTAGAAGGCTTATAAGCAGAACTAAAGCATGGAGGTGGAGAGAGTAGAAAAGGCTGGCTAACACCTGTTCAGTGTCTGTGGACATGCTTTGCTTTATCAGCCATGAAATTTGTTTTCCAAATCTGACTTGGTGGTTTATCCTTAGTTCTCTTTTTGCTACTTTCAAACCTCCAAAATTGTTCAGCTGCTAAAAAGTTCCAAAACAAGCAAATGCATTCCTGGAATCCTACCCTTAACTTTGCTGGATAATATATACTAAGGCTTCTTCTCCAGCCAAAATAATAAAAGATCTTTTAAGTGGGTGGAATTCTTGGTTGATTGCACATGCATGCCAATGTCAGACAACTATAAATAGAGAGATCTGGAAGAAAAATAGGGGGACTCTTTATAACTCCAAGGAAATAAAATGGAATGTTTTGAAGGCCACTGGAAAACAGAACATGTATTTATAAAATTAAGATTTGTCTCCCTTTAGTCCAAAATCCCCTTCAAGCAAGAGAGAAACCACATGGATCATAAAATTCCAGTAGGAAGGAATAAAAGGACCTTCTTTTCTATATTAATATGTATTTATTATTCTCGATCCTATAATTAAGACTTCTTCTTTATATTGTCCTTTTCAGTTTAGATATCTGCTGAATCTTTTTGATATTTTTCTCTGATCACTGCATTGTTTCACCAGAATACTAAAAAACTCTTTCAAAGGATAAAACTATGCCCATGGTCACTGGTATAAATGAAGTCAGCAGGGAATTGCATGGGAGTTACCTAGGGCAGACTTGGTCCCAAAATAAACTGGGTCACTTGTTACAGCTGTTCAAAGAGATGTAAGGCTTCATTTCTCAAGAAATTCTTACTCTTAGGCAGGTTAACATACCCACTAGCTTAAACAGCTGTGTTAATACATATTCTTAAAGACAGTGTTTCTTAATTCTGAACAGTGACTTACACTTGTCTCTTAACCTGCTCATCTTATATTAACCTGTCTAAACTGAATTCAAATCAGCCCTTGCAAATTAGTTCACTTTATTTTGAGCCTATTACTGCTGTACAAGAGAATTTAGCAATTGCTTTGGTTTCGTAATTGTGCTGTCGACGAGCAAATTAGTTAGCAGCAAAGGAGAAAGCCAGCATTTGCCTAATTGTCCTTAAATGCCATTCTTCCAAATCCAGACTCCCTTCTTAAGGCAGAGATGTTGACATGTCAATGATGGTTACAAGGTCACAAGTCCATTTGGAGGAAGGATCAATAATATAATTCATATCTCAGAATTCTTACTTCTCTGTAAATCACATTGGGTTCAAATTGGTTGGAGGCTCCAGTATCACTTTAAGGGCTCAGTACATGACGGATACCAGAAAATCATATTTTTATAATATTTTTAGTGATGAATCTATTACTTGGTGTTTTGTGAAATAAACCCTTAAGGCAGCAACAACAACAACAACAAAAGACTTGTGGGGATTTGAAAGTAGCATGGTTCTAAACATATCATGCTTACAATTTTAAAACATTACTTCAAAAGCTCAATTTTAATATTTTCCCTAAAATGCTTTTAAAGTAATCTAAGGGTGGGACTCTATTAAATGACTACGAATTAATCCTAGGTTTTTTAAAAAGGCATATGTGACTGTATAAATAATGATATTAACTGCAATTCTATCAAATGATTTAAAAGACTTGACATAAAAATACATCTTTCCTTTAGTTTCTTAGAACTTGTTTTTAGTAGAAAAAATATAAATCCTATGTTCACAGAAAATGCAAATAAAAAATATTTCTCAAGTGACACCTTAAAGAGAAATGGCGTCCTTATTTTGTGAAAAATCATATTCTGAAGAATTCTTATTTGCCCTCAAAAGTAAAATCATATTTACTAAATCTAGCATCTTTGAAGAAAAAATTCGAGATTGAGGACAATGTCCAGTTTTCAAAATTTCTACAGCAGCAGTACTGGAGGGTTAGCCAGCCTAATTTTGTTAGTGATGTTTATCACTTTTATTGTGACCTGATGCTGAAGCTGAAGCTCCAATACTTGGGCCACCTGACTCAAAGGGCTGACTCATTGGAAAAAAATCCTTATACAGGAAAGACTGAAGGCTAAAGGAGAAGGGGGCGGCAAAGGATGAAATAATCAGAAAGCATCACCGACTCAATGGACATAAGTTTGGGCAAACTCTGGGAGATAGTGGAGGACAGAGGAGCCTAGCTTGCTGCAGTGCATGGGGCTGCAAAGTCAGACACATCTTAGCGACTGAAAAACAAGACCCGTGACATGAACAGCACCTCTCAGAGAAAGGAAAGCATCAGGTCTTAGGTGGTGAGAATGAAGCAAAGCAATGCAAAGCTTGACTAGTACTTCCATTGTTTTTTTCTTTTTGAAAGACAGGAGACAGCCTAGCTTCTCCTGAGACAGAGTGATGTAAATGAACAAAAGTATCTTCTCTGAGAGGCATCCCACTAGTCACCATGAATGGCTGAACAAAAAGAGGCCGTCCATCTGGGCATACAGATGGTAGGTGCTGAATATAAGATGCGAAGATGGGAGACTGGAGTGGGTCAGGTGTAGATGCTGTTGGGTGCCATCCACAGGAGGACAGCAGACCCAACATCATGTAGCATCGTCAACTGCCCTCCCCTCCCCTCCCCTCCCCTGTCTTTCTTTTCTGTTGACATAGAAGAACTGTATTTATTTTTGAGATGAAGCACGTGATAAAACAGCATGTTTGTATTCTCACATGTAACATATACAATTTTGGAGTCTGAATGAATATGCACTAAAATATTAAAACTGACTTATTTAGAAGAAGAAAAGGTAACTGAGCATTAAAGAAAAGCCTACCTAGATGTACTTTAGTTTACTACAATAGACAGTATTTTCCAATCATGGTGGCAGCTATCATGGACTGCCTGTACGTAACTGCCATTCCTCTTTCCTCCCTACTAACAAAACCCTGCCTTACAGGCAGCAAGATGTCAGGGCCGGGGACAAAGCGGTCCACCCCTCCCTTTTCACCAATGCCCAGCCAACGGAGGATATGCGGTCCGCCCCATCAGAGAGACATAGGGATAAATCTCTTTGGGCATCTCCAAGATATTCCTCCCTGATACGAGCAGGATGGGGAGAAATTTCACTTACTGCTGTCTACTTTGCTTCCTGCTTTGGTTCGGGACACTGTCATTTGAAGAAATGCTGCTGAGTTGTTACAGCCACTTTGTAACACCAAGGATGACAGAACAAACACATCCAAGAAAATCTTGATGTCTTCCTGCCCTGTCCTTTCTCAGCTACTCTAAGTGGATAAAAATTGCCATTTATTTTCCCGGCCCATTTGTAAGTCATTTCAGCTCTGTCCCTCTGAAGGAAGGAAATGGAGGGTTAGCTAAACTGAAGGCTGTTCTCCACAAACGCTACTCTGTATAGATCTGCCAGTTTTTCTGTTACTTCAGAGATGGAGTTACCAGATTCAACTGCTTTATCAAGAATTGTTTCATAAAGTGGATACCAGGTTGGTCAAAACTATTGAGCAGTTATGAGAAACGTGTTTGATGATTTAATTAAAACGGGAACTGTATACTGAAGATAGTACCTGGTATATGAAAGCACTTAATTAAAATATGTTAGACCACTGATCAGTGAAGTTAGGGTGGAGGAAGTTAAAAGGGTGAGGAACACACACAGAATGTCCCCACCCAGCTGAGGGCGTGCTGCCCAGGGGAGATCCTGTAGATATTAAGAACTGACCTTTCAAATGGGAAATGTGAAGTTCTGTGTTAGACAAAAATAATTATATGGTGTGTTCTTCTAAGTATGAATTTAATCAAAATAAACTGCCAAATCTTTCAAAGAATCCACTGAAGAATTTAATGTATTCATTTCATGAGTTCCTCATAATAAGCTCTCTGATGTTATCTACTGACATCATTGATTAAAGGCATTTTTATTACAAAAAGCTTCTATTTTTTTCCATAATTGATGACATATAAAATTAAACATGTCAAAAGAGTAAAAAGGGAGACAATAACACTAAATTCCCTGTAGACAAAATTTTGTTATGACAAATAATATTTAATCAAAGCAGAACCAGTTACCTTTTCCCCCAACATAATTCTTGAGATGTGATGCTCACAATCAAATGGGAGTGACTCAATTACTCTGCTTCCTAACTTTCAAAGATTTACTAGCAGTCTGGCTTACAAAAAAAACCAAACAAACCCTGAATCACTTGAGACACTCAGATCATCAGACGTCACCAAATTTTGAAACCAATCAATAAAACAATTTCAACAAGGTGTGATGACAGAATAGAAATTAAATCAACAGTGTACATATACTCCAAGTGGCACATGTACTTAGCTTCCCATTAAGGCTCAGGGGAAAAAAAATTAGGTAAACTGAAAACATTTGAAAGATCAGTTTCATCTAGCTCAAAGGTTGTCACCAACATTAATCAGATCAGAAAGTCAGTGGATATATTGTACTTAAGAAACATCATTTTAGGATGCTAAAACATTTCTTGGAATCTAGTTAGAAGAAGAGAGACCACAGTGAATTTCAAAATTAACAACTCTAAAGCAATGAATACAACCTCACTCTGCTCATAGAAGAGTGTTGGCTCAGGTGAAACACAGGGGCTGGTGAATAGGACTAAATAACTGTCTAGTGGCTAAACGAACGGATGAATGGATAATTGGGTGAACAAATGAAAGAATGTCATGAGAAACTTATCAGGAGAGTTTCAAAAATTAAGAGAGAGAAAGAGAAAGCATAATCTGCATTAAAAACTTACTTATTCCATGCTTGTCTAAGGTTTTTAGAGCTGTACAGGGTAAAGCGTTCTGAAATAAAAAAGAAAAATGATAAACAGTCTTTATTTCAAATGTCCATATTGACAGTATGTTTAAAAAAAAAAAACTTTTAAAATGTTACTGTTGGATTTAGCCATAGTTATGCTAGACAAACTAGGTCTTCACCTCAGATTAAACAGTTATAAAGAGTCAACCAAGAAGAGCTTAACACTTTAAGCAACGAAAGATTGTCTTCTTTTGTCTAGAGTGGCTTGTTTCATAACCTGGCTTCCTAGTAATTCTCTCTTAGAATAAGTTTTAACTGGGTTGAAAAAAGAAATACAAGTTCCAAACCTGCAAACTATAGGTACATTTATAGAAGAATACTGACACACCAGTCCAGTGAAACCTGCTGTTTTCTCAATGAAGACATCTCTTTTTTTTTTTTTAACATTTTAAAATATTTATTTTTAATTAAAAAAAATTTTATACAGTTTTTAAAGGTTACTTTCCATTTACAATTATTACAAAATATTGGCTGTATTCCCCGTTTCTATGATACATTCTTGAGCCTATCTTATACCCAGCAGTTTGTGCCTCCAATTCCCCATCTCTACACTGCTCCTCCACCCCCTACCCCACCGGTAAACACCAGTTTGTTCTCTGTATCCATCTGTCTGCTTCTTTTTGGTTATTTTCACTAGTTTGTTGTATTTTTTTAGATCCCACATATAAGTGATACAGCATTTGTTTTTATCTGTCTTATTCCACATAGCATAATGCCTTCCAAGTCCATCCATGTTAGTTCATTCCTGGGTTCTTCATTTCTTCCTACGTTTCCACATTTTTGTCTGGGGTCCTTTTCTTCTACTTTAAGGACTCCCTTTATTCTTGTTGTAGTGCAGGACTTGGAATGTTTGTATATTCTCTAGAACATGAGGTCATATGGCACCCCACTCCACTACTCTTGCCTGGAAAGTCCCATGGACGGAGGAGCCTGGTGGGCTGCAGTCCATGGGGTCGCTAAGAGTCGGACACGACTGAGCGACTTCATTTTCACTTTTCATTTTCATGCATTGGAGAAGGAAATGGCAACCCACTCCAGTGTTCTTGCCTGGAGAATCCCAGGGATGGGGGAGCCTGGTGGGCTGCTGTCTATGGGGTCGCACAGAGTTGGACACGACTGAAGCGACTCAGCAGCAGCAGCAGCATGCTAAGCAAAATAAGTCAGACAAAGACAGAAACTGCACGATCTGTCTTCTGTGTGGAATCTAAAGAAATACTTAAACTCATGGAAGCAGAGAGCAGACAAGAGCTGTGGCTGAGGTGCAGAGCTGGAGATGGGCAAAGAGATGAAAGCAGTCAAAGGGTATGAACTTCCAGTTATAAGATGAATAGGTTCTGGGGCTGTTATGTAAAGCGTGGTGACTGTAGTTAACAATACTGCATTGCATATTTACTTGAAAGTTGCCAAGACAGTAGATTTTTAAAGCTCTCACTACAAAATAAAAAATTAAAACTATGTGAAGTAATGGCTGTGTTAACCAAACTTACGGCAGCATTTTGTAATATATTCACATATAAAATAACTGTGTTGTATATATTAGACTTACACAGTGCTGTCAGTTATAACCCAATATAGTTGAGGGAAAAGATGGTGTTCTACCAAATAAAACATGGAGGTCTGATGTAGAGTGCAAGGGACACTTTGGGTTGGGTGGCGAAGGAAGGTGAATTTCAAATAAAAGAGTCAATCAACACAATAAACAAAGATCCCACTGGAAACCTGGGTGGAGTTTCATTGAAATATGTATTTATCTGAAAAGGCTGATATATAATTTTGTATATAAAAATATATTGTATCTTTCCATTTATTTAAAATATTTTTTGATTATGCAATTTTACCTATAGGAATTTACCTAAAAAGTGAATTGAATGGTAAAAGTCAAGTGAACAAAAATATATGCACAACAATATTTATCAAACAACTTTTTTTTCATTGAAGAACAGTGATTTACAATACTATAGAAGTTTCAGGTGTAAAACATAGGGATTCAATATTTTTATAGATTACATGTCATTTAAAGTTATTACAAAATAATGGCTATATCTCTCTGTGCTGTACAATAAATTCTTGTTATTTGTTTAACTTACACCCGCTCACTTCAGTTCAGTCGCTCAGTCATATTTGACTCTTTGTGACCCCATGAATCGCAGCACGCCAGGCCTCCCTGTCCATCACCAACTCCCGGAGTCCACCCAAACCCATGTCCACTGAGTCGGTGATGCCATCCAACCATCTCATCCTCTGCTGTCCCCTTCTCCTCCTGCCCTCAATTGTTCCCAGCATCAGGGTCTTTTTCAATGAGTCAGCTCTTCGCATCAGGTGGCCAAAGTGTTGGAGTTTCAGCTTCAACATCAGTCCTTCCAAAGAACACCCAGGACTGATCTCCTTTAGGATGGACTGACTGGATCTCCTTGCAGTCCAAGGGACTCTCAAGAGTCTTCTCCAACACCACAGTTCAAAAGCATCAATACTTTGGCTCTCAGCTTTCTTTATAGTCCAACTCTCACATCCGTACATGACTACTGGGAAAACCAGGGCCTTGACTAGACAGACCTTTGTTGGCAAAGTAATGTCTCTGCTTTTTAATATGCTGTCTAGGTTGGTCATAACTTTCCTTCCAAGGAGTAAGCGTCTTTTAATTTCATGGCTGCGCAGTGATTTTGGAGCCCCCCAAAATAAAGTCTGTCACTATTTCCACTGTTTCCCCATCTATTTCCCATGAAGTTATAGGACCAGATGCCATGATCTTCATTTTCTGAATGTTGAGCTTAAAGCCAACTTTTTCACTCTCCTCTTTCACTTTCATCAAGAGGCTCTTTAGTTCTTCTTCACTTTCTGCCATAAGGGTGGCATCATCAGCATATCTGAGATTATTGATATTTCTCCTGGCAATCTTGATTCCAGCTTGTGCTTCCTCCAGCCCAATGTTTCTCATGATGTACTCTGCATATAAGTTAAATAAGCAGGGTGATAATATACAGCCTTGACGTACTCCTTTCCCTATTTGGAACCAGTCTGTTGTTCCATGTCCAGTTCTAACTGTTGCTTCCTGACCTGCATACAGGTTTCTCAAGAGGCAGGTCAGGTGGTCTGGTATTCCCATCTCTTTCAGAATTTTCCACAGTTTATTGTGACCCACACAGTCAAAGGCTTTGGCATAGTCAATAAAGCAGAAATAGATGTTTTTCTGCAGCTCTCTTGCTTTTCCGATGATCCAGTGGATGTTGGCAATTTGATCTCTGGTTCCTCTGCCTTTTCTAAAACCAGCTTGAACATCTGGAAGTTCACGGTTCATGTACTGCTGAAGCCTGGCTTGGAGAATTTTGAGCATTACTTTGCTAGCGTGTGAGACATGCCAGTGTCTCTTAAACTTAGCTTTTAAGGACTTCCCTGGTGGCACATTTGGTAAAGAATCTGCCTTCAATGCAGTAGACTGCCTGCAATGCTAGAGACTAGAGTTCAATCTCTCGATCAGGAAGATCCCCTGGAGAAGGAAATGGCAACCCACTGCAGTTTCTTGCCTAGGTAATCCCATGGACAGAGGAGCCTGGAGGGCTATAGTCCATGGGGTCGCAAGAGTTGATCACAACTTAGTGATTAAGCCTCCACCTAACATAGCTTTTAATATAAAATATAGGAAAAAGTGTACTTTGATAAAGGTTCAGAAAAATGTTTATTTTTTAAAATCTTTCCATTTAGAAAGGATTTGTGCATACAGTAGAATTAAGTGATTTCTTTTTCATATTGATCTCATTTCTTTTTCATAATTTAATACTTAATAGACTTAATTCTGCTTTATACTAGTTGGTACCTTTTGTTGATGTTATCCGCTTTGAATTATAAGTTTTTAAGAAGAGAATCCAAATGATTTATATTGCTTTTGCTTTGGTATGTTTCACATGTAACAACACTGTTAGATAAAAAGAACAAAAAGAAATTTAAGAACATACTTAGCTTCCTATCTCTAAATACAGAGTTTATTCAAAAGAAATGACTAGAAATCTGTGCAATGATTCATTCATTCAACTACTATTCACTGAGCAACTACTGTGGGCCAATATACTTCTTGGAATGGAAGATATGGGAGAGAACCAAAGAGAAGACCTTCTTGCCTGCAAGCCGCTCATATTCCAGGAGGGGATGTGAACCTGGAAGAACAGAGTGGCTGGAGCAGGCAGCCCGGGAAGATGGGTGGAGGGCTGGCTCACGCAGATTCTGTGGCCTTTAGCTTGTGATTTAGAATTTTTTTTAAAGGTTCACTCTGGCCTCTGTTTGAATACACTACCATTGGAGGCAAAGACGGAAGCTGGGAGATCGATAAAGGTTATCACAACAGTCTAGGAGAGACAGGACGCGACACGGGCTATGGCAACAGAGTGAACGCAGAGGGAGAAGACAAGCTGAAAACATTTTCAAGGTAGAGCAAGTAAGATGTGCTGATGAACTGGACACGGGGTGACAGAAAGGTAGGCGTTGGGGTGGCTCGTGCAGCACTTATCACTCTCTAATTTCCATGTTTCAAAGATTTGGAATTTCATCAGTTCAGTTCAGTCACTCACTCATGACCGACTCTTTGCGACCCCATGAACCGCAGCACGCCAGGCCTCCCTGTCCATCACCAACTCCCCGAGTTTACCCAAACTCATGTCCATCGAGTCAGTGATGCCATCCAACCATCTCGTCCTCTGTCATCCCCTTCTCCTCCTGCCCTCAATCTTTCCCAGCATCAGGGTCTTTTCCAATGAGTCAGCTCTTCGCATCAGGTAATATTACTCTGAGAATGCATTAATACTCCCATGATGACTCAGAAACTATTTGACATTTGCATGGGTTTCAGTCATCTTTTAAGCAGAGGTAGTTGTCAAAATATTTGATACTCTGCAAGGCTTGGACCAATCAGTACAGAAACTAGCCATTATGCTTCAGTGGTGTGCACCAGCTGAGAAGTAGCCCTGATTACAAACAGTCACTGTTTTAAAGCTACAGGCAAAAGCGCTCACCAGCAATTATGTACTTATTTGGTTCACAAGAATGTGTAACATTTGCATTTATTCTCTACTAGACTGCATTACATAAGACCCAACATAATTCAGTCAGTTGGTGTAGAACAGAAACGTAAAGCCGTATTCTAGGTTTGAGAATTAACTGACAAAGAAAGGAGAAATGGCAAGAATAGCTTTTTATGGAGGTTTAGAAAAATTACTATTATGTATAATAAATATAGTCTGGTATTTTAAAAGCAAGATATATTTAAAAAATTAATTACCTCAAATGTCCTTGTAATACAAATTTGATCTCCTTAACTTTGTACTCCCCACATGCAATTTTAATAATTTGCTATCATTTCAGGAAGGAAGAAGAATTCCATTCCAGATAACATTAATACAATCTTGCATTTCCTAATAAATTATCATTCTTAGCAATTAAGGACTGCACACAAATATGAGCTCTAAGGATTGCCTCTATTTAGAGTTTGACAGGATATGCTAATAGAAAATTTTTTTTCAGAAATACATCAGTTTTAGCTATGCATAAAAGAGCCAAAATTGATAGCAAAACATGCCACATGAAAGTGGAAAAAATAACAAAGTCTTCCTCCTTTACTTTCCATCACTACTCACATGAACTCTTTTTTTTTTTTACTTTGTATTTTGTATTGAGATACAGCTGATTAACAATGCTGTGATAGATTCAGGTGAACAGCGAAGGGCCTCAGCCATGCATACACATGTACCCATTCCCCCCCAAACTCCCCTCCCATCCGGATGCCAGGTAACACTGAGCAGAGTTCCCTGTGCTCTACGCAGGACCTGCTGGTTATCCATTTTAAATACAGCAGTGTGTATAATCCATCCCTACCTCCCTAACTATCGCCTCCCCCATCCCTCCCACCAGCAACTGTAAGTTCCTTCTTTGTCTGTGAGTCTCTGTGTGTTTCCTAAGTTCATCTGTCTCATTTCTTTTTAGATTCCACATATAAGGGACGTCAAACTCTAAATTCTTCTAGCAAATGTCACCTGCCACTGGCTCGTACGCCAGGCACTCCATGCACCACGGGCACACAGAAATGAGGACATCCTGCTTATAATTCGGTGGCCCAGAAAGTAAATACAGAATTACCAACACGGTGAAAAGTGCTTCACTGTGGATATGGACACAGTCCCCTGGGAGCCCAGAGGCAGCGCCACTAACTGCATCTGTTTTCTTTTCCAAATGAAGACAGGATAAACTCAAATATCTGAAGCTAGTGCCGGTAACACACAAGACCTGATCTCTTGCATCAACATCGTTCAGATCTTAACTGTCAAAGCACACAATTTCAAACAGAGCTATTTCCAACATTTTCTGATAACGTTTAGAATTAGACGTTTTAAATTCTATTTTGAAAACAATTGCATCATAAGTAAAAATAATGTTCCATTAGCATGAAAGCAACCTAATTCACTAGGTAAGTTTTGAAAACAAAAAGGGGCTTAAATGACTGTCCCAAATCAGGAAGAGGTGTATTTAATAAAACAGTCAACTGCTTATGCACGATTTTCAGATTATTCCAGTATTTGATTAGGAGTGCCTCACACTGTTCTCCTTTAGTTAGGTTTATTCTGTCACTACTTTAACGTCAGCTTTCTCTTTTCAATTATGTTTAAACTAGAAGTTTAGAATGCGGTGATTTAAAGCACTGGCTAACTCACAGTGTAACTGAGAAGTGCAATTAATTTAAACCTGCAGGCTGATTTTCACCTTCTCCTCTTATTGCAGGGACGGCAGAGGATGGTCGCACCCAGCAGGGAGCCAGGGAGGAGAGCTCAGAGAGAAGAAATAGCTTGTTCTGCGATGTGATGGGGGTGGGGGACAGAGGCTGGAAAGGTTTTGCTCACACCGCCATGCTTATAGGCAGTGATTCGCTGCAATTTCATGGGGAAATACTGGTGAACAATGCTATACATTCTGAACTTTCCCAGCTGAAAAGAGCTACATCTGAGATGCAGACATAAAGAATGGACTTGTGGACATAGGGTAGGAAGGAGAGGGTGGGATGAATTCAGAGAGTCGCACTGACATATATACACTCCCATGTGCAAAACAGATAGCTAGTGGGAAACTGCCGTATAGCCCAGTGAGCTCAGCTTGGCGCCGTGTGATGCCCTCGGCGCCCTGTGATGCCCTTGGCGCCCTGTGATGACCTCGGCGCCCTGTGATGACCTCGAGGGGTGAAATGGGAGGCGGTGGGAAGGAGCCTCAAGAGGGAAGGTACATACGTAAACATATGGTCAAATCATGTTGCTGTACAGCAGAAACTAACACAACATTGTAAAGCAAGTATGCTCTAAATAAAAAATTTAATTTAATTAAAAATAAGAGAGCAAAGAGCAAGGGGAAGAAAAAGAACTAAACCTGAATGCCTTGAGGCAGTGAGAAAACAAATAAAACCTAAACTGGAATTTTCCCATTTGCTTATACGTACATACTGTATACTCTAGGAGGGTACTTTTAATTTTTATTTTCCGTATGTCCTTCTCACCAGCGTATTTTTTGGATCTCATAAGACACCGCTATGGTTTTAACTTCAACAATGGGAAAACTTATAAATAAGTAGTCAAAAAACCAACCAACTAAAAACTCCAATAATGTTCAACGGACTTGGAAGGCTAATCCAGGATTTTTAAGAACACTTCTCTTTCTTTTTTTGGATTTAATAGCAGTGAATTTTTAAATAATATCCTGGAATAACTGTAAATCAATATATAAATGAGTGCATCCAAAATGCCCTAGGAAATGTTAGATGTACTTTATAATGAATGCCTCTAAACCATATATTCATCTATTCAAAATTTCCATTCGTTAGGGTTATTTTGCATTTTAACAAATGCATTTAGTCTTGCCTCCTGAGCCTGTCAGAAAGTAGTAACAACTGAAGCCAAGAGCTGTGGCCGAGCTATCATCTGGCTTAGGTATTGAACCTGATGCCTGTCTCAAGACAGTTTCAGTGGAGCAAAAAGGGTCCAGTCCTCCACAAGGATGAACAGTAAACAAAGTCACGGATCACTCTCTGATGTTCCCAACTATCCCTCTAATTGCTTATGTGGCAGATTATAGCCATGAATCCTTTAGAAGACATGAGTAGTCCTCATTCGCTCACTTGCTCTACAAATACTTCTCATGTACATACTGTTTGCCAGGCACTCTGGGAAATCGGCGCACAAAACCTACAAGGTCATCCACAGCCTACAGTGACTCATGGAAGCCAGCGTCAAGGGGCCATCCATAGGAGAAAATTCTATTTACAGGTGTTCAAAAGAATCTGTATGCAAAATTGACTTTCTTATAGTTATTAGGAAAACCAAGCCAGTGGTCAACGTTTCAGCTGATATTCTGGCCAAGATATAGAAAAGTTGGATCTAAAATATCTATAGTCCTCAGACCGGAAGTAAGAGTTCATGCATAACAGATGAGAGTTTGGGGCTTCCCAAGTGGCTCAGTGGTAAAGAATCTGCCTGCCAATACAAGAGACTCAGGAGACCTGGGTTTGATCCCTGGGGAAGATCCCCTGGAGAAGGGCTCGGCAGCCCACTCCAGTGTTCTTGCCTGGAGAATCCCATGGACAGAGGGGCCTGGCAGGCTACAGTCCGCAGGGTCGCCAAGAATTGGACACACCTGAGTGACTGAACAGGCATTCACACAGGCAGATGAGAGTCTATCCCAGAGAGGGTTACACTTGTTCCAAAATACAGGGATTTTTAGATGTCTCAGCTCCAAAAAAGCACAGTAATCCAAAAAGGCATTTTAGAAAAGTTCGTGTGTCTGCACAACTGCAACTCACAGCTTTAAAACACTTGCTATCCCCCAAATATATACTGGCTGTGATCTGACACAGCCCCAGCATTACCAGCGAGAGGCTCTGATGTGACACGTTAACTCAGAACAGAATCATACTGCCCTGTTGCAAAACCCAGAGGGGTTTCCTGCAAAGGCCGAGTAGCCATCTTCAGTCCTGGAAACAGGGGACTGAAACGTCCTGCCGTGACCTGGCTGCAGCAAATCATCCTTTCATTACCAACAGTGTGTGTTTTCAGAGAGCAATCTCTGGGCTTCCCTGGTGACTCAGTGGTAAAGAATCCACCTGCAAATGCAGGAGACAGGGGTTCGATCCCTGGCCCGGGAAGATCCCACATGCTGCAGAGCAACTAAGCCCATGTGCCACGACAATTGAGACTGTGCTCTACAGCCCCGGAGCCTCAAGTACTGAGCTCATGCTCTGCAACTACTAAAGCCTGAGCTCCACAACACAAGAGAAGCCTCCACAAGGAGAAAACTGCACACCACAGCTGGAGAAAACCCCGCACGGAGCAGTGAAGACCCAGCACAGCCCAGATACATAAATTAATTAAACGGAGAAAAAAAGAACAATCTCTGAGCAACTTCTAGAAACAAACATCTACTCTATTCGTTAAACATTCTTACTTCCTATGGCATTTGGTTTTCCTAACAGATAAACATAGAGATATGGGTTTGTGTGTGCATATTCCCAGCTGAGGTCATTACACCAGCCACACCTTTCTCAACCTAAAACTTACAGGACACTTCTCTTGCCAGTTTAATCTGTTGGGCATTTATCATAAAGTGTACTAGTCACCAATAAGACGGAATCTTTTACAGCTCCCAGAAAAGAAAGGAGAAGAAAGATTTTGTGTCTCGGTCTCCATGCATCCCCACCATGCCTCCATGCAAACTCTCCACAGGGAGAAAGAGATCAGGAAGACGGCACCTTCGAGGGGAAATGTGAGCCATCAGTACCGCAGGTCCCCTACATATGAACCTTCAAGGTGCGAACTTTCAAAGACGTGAATGTGTGTCTGGCTGCAGCAAGGAATGTCAGGTGTGAGTGAAGCTGCAGCTTGCCCCGTCCCCTCCTGCTGACAGCCCTTCAGCCCCACCGCCTCCCCCTCCTCCCCTTCCTCCAGTCAGTCTTCCTGCCTGTTCACTCGATGGCAGCCCCTGTATGTCAGCTATTATATACTGCACTACTGTACTTTTCAAGGTATTATAGTCTAAGATTAAAAATGTTTTCATTATTGTTTGCTTTTTATGTATTATTTATGTGAAAAGTCTTATAAACCTATAACAGTACAGTACTCTATATCCGATTGTGTTAGCTTGGTACTTAGGCTAACTTTGTTGGGCTTCATGAACAAACTGGATTTAGAACACACTCTCCGAATAGAATGCGTTCGTATGTAGGGGACATACTGTGGTCTGATCACTTCTTTCTACCAATGACTAAACTGAGGTTAGAAAGGTTGAGTTGCCTGAGGTCATGATACACGCAAGTGGCAGAGGCTGAACCAGGATTCAGCTCCTGGTTTATCGCTTGTTACCAAAGAGCTGGGTGATCCAAGCCTCCTATTTGATATTTAGCACACATGTCCTGTGTCCTATTGGTCTGCAACTTGATTTAGTCCACATAACAACACTGTGGGCGAGGGGATAAGATCTTCTCCATTTGACACACAGAGAAACCGAGGCACTGAGACACTGGGCACCTTGTCTGTGTCACATAGCTCACAAGCGGCAGAGCTGGGATCTGAACCCAGGCGGTCTGGATGTGGAGTCAAGGCTCGCAGCCACGACACCATGACATATCTGTATGTCTCCACTGGAAGAGACTTGAAGTTTGACCTCAGCAATGCACAATGCTGGCAGCAGCACCAGCAGATCAAAGTTCCTTTAACTAGCAGTTAAAAAACATGCACACTTCCAACTATAAGACCTTCTGGAAAAGGCAAAAAACTAGAGACGATAAAAAGATCACTGGTTGCCTAGAGGGGAGGAAGGGATGAATGAGGCGAGGACACAGGATTTTTTCAAGAGTGTGAAATCACTCTGCATAGTAAACATGTGTCCTGATACATCTGTCCAAACCCACATAATATACAGCACCAAAAGCAAAACCCTCAATTATGAACTCTGACGTATAATGATGTAGGTTTGTCAGCTGAACAAATGCACCACCCTGGTGGGGGATGTTGATAAGGAGGGAGGCTGTGCATGTGTGGGGACGGCAGGCATATGGAAAATTTCTCTACCTTCTGCTCAGTTTTGCTGTGAACCTTAAAATGCTCTAAAAAAAATTTAAGTCTACTGTACTTCCCTAGCGGTGCAGTGTTTAAGAATCCGCCTGGCAATGGTGGAGACACCGGTTTGATCCCTGGTCCGGGAAGATCCCACATGCCGTGGGGCGAGTAAGTCCATGCTCTGCAAGTACTGAAGGCTGTGCGCCCTAGAGCGCATGCTCCGCCACGAGAAAGCCCGCATGCCACGACTGGAGAGTGGCCGCCATTGCTGCAACTAGAGAGAGCCCACACGCAGAAGACCCGGCACAGCCAAACAGAGAAAGTAACGATGAAGTCTACTTTAGAAAGCGACAGTGACACAAGCAGTGCTCTCCCCACCCCCGACTCCCTTTCCGCACGTTGCAGAGCCTCAGCCTTTTAGTTTAGAACAAATCGGTCTCGTGTTCATGGGAAATGCCAGACAAATGTCCGCCAAGTTCCAGCGATCCTGGACATACTACTTAAAAGAAAAAAGACAGATCTTTCAGTGCCTCAGTTTCCTTCACAGATGGGAGAAATAGCAGTATTTACCTCCTAGAATTATTGTGAATCTTCAATAAGAAAACCCCCTCAAGAGCTGGGAAAAGTGTCTAACGCATAAGAAGCTTTCTATATCTGCTAGCTATTGCTACCACTGGAAATTACTGTTAATAATAAGCTTTAACAATGGATCATCTTGTACCGTTATGCTGTACATACACAAGGCAGACATAGGGTATATTGAAAGCGGTATTACTCCAGAGAGGGTAAATACTTAAATTCTAAATCACCCTCTGTGGCAAGAGTTAAAGAAATGAATAAAAATCACAGACAGGTGAATACTCTCAAACTCCTGTGAGTCTATGATTTTAATGCACTAGTGGAGAGCAAGGATTGGCTTTCTGAGACAATATCAATTGCCCTTTTTAAGTTGAGAGACTATGAGTTGATGCTACAAAGCTGGTTCCAGAGGCAAAACCATCTGTGCACATACACATTTATGTCTTTTCTCAATAATTTCAACTTTGTTCACCCCTACAGCGCTCACCAAGGGTGGGTGTAAGTTAAGGATATTTCACCACTATCTTAAAATGGAGCTAATTGCCAGTAGTCCATTTATTATGTGTTACTTAAATATTTGGGGGGTAAAATATTACTTAACTAAAATCTTAAATGGCAAATCATTCAATATCACAGTAATTCAAGTCTATGCCCCAACCAGTAACTCTGAAGAAGCTGAAGTTGAACGGTTCACCTACAAGACCTTTTAGAACTAACACCAAAAAAGATGTCCTTTTCATTATAGGGGACTGGAATGCAAAAGTAGGAAGTCAAGAAACACCTGGAGTAACAGGCAAATTTGGCCTTGGAATATGGAATGAAGAGGGCAAAGACTAATAGAGTTTTACCAAGAAAATGCACTGGTCATAACAAACACCCTCTTCCAACAACACAAGAGAAGACTCTACACATGGACATTACCAGACGGTCAACACCAAAATCAGATTGATTATATTCTTTGCAGCCAAAGATGGAGAAGCTCTATACAGTCAACAAAAACAAGATCAGGAGCTAACTGTGGCTCAGATCATGAACTCCTTATTGCCAAATTCAGACTGAAATTGAAGAAAGCAGGGAAAACCACCAGGCCATTCAGGTATGACCTAAATCCAATCCCTTATGACTATACAGTGGAAGTGAGAAATAGATTTAAGGGACTAGATCTGATAGATAGAGTGCCTGATGAACTATGGACGGAGGTTCGTGACATTGTACAGGAGACAGGGATCAAGACCATCCCCATGGAAGAGAAATGCAAAAAAGCAAAATGGCTGTCTGGGGAGGCCTTACAAATAGCTGTGAAAAGAAGAGAAGCGAAAAGCAAAGGAGAAAAGGAAAGATATAAGCATCTGAATGCAGAGTTCCAAAGAATAGCAAGGAGAGATAAGAAAGCCTTCCTCAGCGATCAATGCAAAGAAATAGAGGAAAACAACAGAATGGGAAAGACTAGAGATCTCTTCAAGAAAATTACAGATACCAAGGGAAAATTTAATGCAAAGATGGGCTCGATAAAAGACAGAAATGGTATGGACCTAACAGAAGCAGAAGATATTGAGAAGAGGTGGCAAGAATACACAGAAGAACTGTACAAAAAAGATCTTCACGACCCAGATAATCACGATGGTGTGATCACTGACCTAGAGCCAGACATCCTAGAATGTGAAGTCAAGTGGGCCTTAGAAAGCATCACTACAAACAAAGCAAGTGGAGGTGATGGAATTCCAGTTGAGCTATTTCAAATCCTGAAAGATGATGCTGTGAAAATGCTGCACTCAATATGCCAGCAAATTTGGAAAACTCAGCAGTGGCCACAGGACTGGAAAAGGTCAGTTTTCATTCCAATCCCAAAGAAAGGCAATGCCAAAGAATGCTCAAACTACTGCACAATTGCACTCATCTCACACACTAGTAAAGTAATGCTCAATATTCTCCAAGCCAGGCTTCAGCAATACTTGAACCATGAATTTCCAGTTGTTGAAGCTGGTTTTAGAAAAGGCAGAGTAACCAGAGATCAAATTGCCAACATATGCTGGATCATAGAAAAAGCAAGAGAGTTCTATTTCTGCTTTATTGACTATGCCAAAGCCTTTGACTGTGTGGATCACAATAAACTGTGGAAAATTCTGAAAGAGATGGGAATACCAGACCACCTGACCTGCCTCTTGAGAAATTTGTATGCAGGTCAGGAAGTAACAGTTAGAAGTGGACATGGAACAACAGACTGGTTCCAAATAGGAAAAGGAGTACGTCAAGGCTGTATATTGTCACCCTGCTTATTTAACTTCTATGCAGAGTACATCATGAGAAACGTTGGGCTGGAGGAAGCACAAGCTGGAATCAAGATTGCTGGGAGAAATATCAATAACCTCAGATAGGCAGATGATACCACCCTTATGGCAGAAAGTGAAGAGGAACGAAAAAGCCTCTTGATGAAGGTGAAAGAGGACAGTGAAAATGTTGGCTTAAAACTCAACATTCAGAAAACGAAGATCATGGCATCTGGTCCCATCACTTCATGGGAAATAGATGGGGAAACAGTGGAAACAGTGTCAGACTTATTTTGGGGGGCTCCAAAATCACTGCAGATGGTGACTGCAGCCATGAAATTAAAAGACGCTTACTCCTTGGAAGAAAAGTTATGACCAACCTAGATAGCATATTGAAAAGCAGAGACATTACTTTGTCAACAAAGGTCTGTCTAGTCAAGGCTATGGTTTTTCCAGTGGTCATATATGGATGTGAGAGTTGGACTGTAAAGAAAGCTGAGCACCAAAGAATTGATGCTTTTGAACTGTGGTGTTGGAGAAGACTCTTGAGAGTCCCTTGGACTGCAAGGAGATCCAACCAGTCCATTCTGAAGGAGATCAGCCCTGGGGTTTCTTTGGAAGGAATGATGCTAAAGCTGAAACTCCAGTACTTTGGCCACCTCATGTGAAGAGTTGACTCATTGGAAAAGACTCTGATGCTGGGAGGGACTGGGGGCAGGAGGAGAAGGGGACAACAGAGGATGAGATGGCTGGATGGCATCACTGACTCGATGGCCGTGAGTCTGAGTGAACTCCGGGAGTTGGTGATGGACAGGGAGGCCTGGAGTGCTGCAATTCATGGGGTCGCAAAGAGTCGGACACGACTGAGTGACTGAACTGAACTGAACTGAACGGAAAATCTTAAATTAAAAAAAAAAAAAAACAAGCTCTTTTCCTTCCACCTCTACATTAGCAAAAGAGTTATTGTTCCATAGTCATTATCGAGGGGTTTCCCAGGTGGCATTAGTGGTAAAGTGCCATTGCAGGAGAGATAAGAGACTCAGGTTCGATCCCTGGGTAGGCGAGATGCCCTGGAGGAGGGCATAGCAATCCACTCCATTATTCTTGCCTGGAGAATTTCAGGGACAGAGGAGCCTGGTGGGTTACAGTCCAAGGAGTCAAGAAGAGTCGGACATGACTGAAGTGACTGAGCACGCATGCACACAATTATTATCAGAAGAATTTCACTACATGTAATCTCACTACATTTTCTCTGACATTTCCTGGACAATGTTTGTCTCCCTCATTATGGATGCCCTCTAGTGAAGATAAATGGGAAATTCTTCAAGCAGATACCCAGAAAGTCTGTATAGACAGACCCTTCCTTGCACTGAAATGAATTTCTACAATTTATAAAGATATCTCCCCACAACAGGTTTGCCTATGGGAGAAGAGCTGAATTACTAGTTTACATTTTCAGTAATTATCATGATTTTGGGGTATTTAAAATTTTTATTTTATAGTGTTGGCCATATGTATGACTTTTTTCCCCTGCATATCAAATCCTTGGTCAGTTATAAGCGGACCTATGGGGAAAAGCCTACAGCCCATGTCTATGGCATCACTGTTAACTGGTATGAAAATAATTACTCCCTGAGCCTGGATTTGCTATTATGCACCCTTCTCAGCCCAGAGTCGTGGGCAGAAACCATCAATCAAGAGGAGTTCACACTTGAGATGAAGCCCCTTTCCATCTCTGTAACAGGTTCGTGACTTTTTGTAGCCAGCAGGTCCTTCAGAAAATATACAATATCAGTTTCCTCCTCTGCTCAAAAACCCTTCACTGATTCCTTTTGCACTTCGAGTAAAAATCCTAGCTCTTCACCTTGGCCATCAGGAACCCACCCCCACTGCTCCATTCGCGCTGACTTGTAATTTGTCTACTACCTGTCTCCCCTCTGGCACGGACGCCTCATAAACCACGGGCTTATCTGCTTTGTTCGCAACTGTGTCTTTGGCACTTCCAAGGCTGCCTGGCACCCAGGGAGCACTTGTTAAGAATCCGAGTACATGAGAGTGTCTGGAGCATCTGGCTCTTGCTGATTGAAACGTGAGCTCTCGGCTCCAGCATTTTCTCCCCTGCTCGCAGCCGCCCGTGACTCACAGCACAAGGGCCAGGATGAGAAAGTCCGAATGTCCAGACAGTGTACCCTTCTGGTCACGTTTAACACTGTTTAACTTCCTCTGCTATGTAAAGTTCATGTACCCCATAAATGTACTAATTAACTGGCTTTTTCACTGTGGGACTGTAGTGGCATTTACTGGGATGAGGAAGCACAGAGTTGAAAAAGGTGGTGGTCGATGGTGCAGGGAGACAGCTTTAAATGACCTGAGCCTTAGGGCAGGCAGACCCACAAGGTTTTAGCAATAAAATCTGAGATAGGACTTCCCTGGTGGCTCAGTGGTTAAGAATCTGGCTGCCAATGCAGGTTTGGGGGACACAGGTTTGATCCCAAGTCTCGGAAGATTTCACATGCCCATGGGGCCACTAAGCCCATATGCCACATCTACTGAACCCACAAGCCCCACCAGAGAAGGCACCACGGTGAGAAGGCTGCCCACCACAACTGCAGAGTAGCCGCTGCTCGCCACAAGCAGAGAAAGCCCGAGCGCAGGCAGCAACGAAGATCCAGCGCAGCCAAAAATGGATAATAAACAAATTAATAAAAAATCTGAGATGACGGCTATAGATTTGCAGAAGAATCTTTCAAGTCAATCTTTATAACCATCACATAGTTATATCCTTGAATATTCAGACATAACCCATGACTGTTACATTCGCTATCAATCACTCGAAAAAAAAAAAAAAGACATAAAGAGGTATTCTTGAGGAAAAGCATAAAGTGGGAAAGGAAATACCTGGTAGAGGACACAGTATAAATGGTACAATCCTAATTTGTAGATACATGCTCTTAACAATTTAAAAGCACCTTTATATTAGTTCAAATCTTCTTAAAAGTAAGTATGTAAAAGGTGGTAAACAGAATGTAAAAATGGATGATCTCATTTAACCGCCATAGGACTTCTGTGAGCTGGAGGGAGTGGATGGGAAGCTTCGAGAAAAGTAAGGAAGATGACCCCGCATGTCCACAGCTGTGCCCTAACAGCAGGCGTGGTCTCTGCAGGCCAACATCCTGTCAGGAAACTGCCCTCCTCTCAGCCTCCCTGCACTGAACATCCCACTAACAATTTCTACTGCTTGCAGCTTTCCCATCACCTTTTTAAAGACCAGGGGAAAGTCCTGAGGGGAACAAAGGCTTAGGCTTCAGATCTCCTCTGGGCTGCAAATCATGAAACTGAGCAGTTCCCATAACATGTACCAAGGACTGGACATTTAAAACTAAACATCCACAGAGGGAGTTTGGAGTTGACAATTTATTGGAAGCACAAGTTTCAGAGAAGATACCCATACTTAATGGAGGGTAACGTTAGCAGGTAACTTGCCAGGTGGTTCAACTGGGAAAGGATTCCACCTGTCAACGCAAGAGCTGCCGGAGACTCGGTTCGACCCCTGGGAAGATCCCCTGGAGAAGGAAACGGCAACTCACTCCAGTATTCTTGTCTGGAAAATTCCATGGATGGCGGAGCCTGGTGGGCTACAGTCCATGGGGTCACTAAGAGTAGGACACGACTGAGAGACTAAACCACCACCACCACCAAGGGTAACTTAGCAAGTAACATGATAACCACTCAGTTATTCTAAATACCAAATGAGATAATATGTTGAAATGTTTTGTAAGTAGTATTGATTAAAATACAACATAAATATAAGGTGTTATCATCATGGTATCTATTCCTGAAATAATTTACATCTTCCCTCTGGAATTAAGAAGTCTGGATCGATTTAGTTTGGGGACTTCAGTTCGGCCTGTGAATAGGCAGGACTGACAAGTTTTTTACCTCATTACAGAATCTGAGTACAACTAAATCCAAACTTGCCTGTTGCCTTCAAGGTCAGTATGTCTGTGGGCTTAGTTTTGGGCACAGAATGTTTAAAATATTATCATCTTGCAATTTGCTTCCAACAGCTAATTCTTTTTTTTTTTTTTTATCTTACTGCATTCACTGCAAGAAATTCTTGCAGACTTTCACAAACTTTCCTCAAGCTGCTTCTTGGATTAGATAACTTTCTCTTCAGAATAGTACAATTGCTTTAGAAATTCTCTGTTTCCTTGCTTGATTCAGGAAAATAGAATTATTTCAGTCTAATTTCATCATTTTGAATTGCTTCTGGTCTAGGAACATTTTTCTCTCCCTGAATTTTACAGTGGCTTCCTTTTCTAAACTCCTGAATAATAACTGGTCATTAAATAGTTGCTGAATGCCCCCTGTGTTGGAAGCATTTAAGAGATGAATACAAGTATCATATATGGACTCTACATGTTATTTGGGGCCCAAACTATTTCATACAAAAGTGATGTTTGTGGCTTCTAAATACAGAAATCAGATCTTTCTATTTTTTTTTTTTCTGGCTATTTTCTTGTTAGCCTAATTGTCAAGAAACTGTCCATTAGAAGAAAGTCAATGAGAAATTACAATATAGATGCAGAAACATGATGCCTCATGGTTCATTCTGCAAAAAAAGAGCACTGAATTGAAATCCAGGCTGAGATCTCCTGGGATCTACTTACCCCTGACAGTGATTTGGGGAAGTCCTTTAATATCTCTGACCTCGGCTCCTTGCCTGACGAAAGACTGAGCAGGGCGAGATGCCCATGGAACTTCTTTCTGCTGTAATGTTCAGCTTGCTCCAATAGTTAAGGCACAACCAAAACACCGCTTTCACTCCCAGCTCAAGGAGTTCCGCAGTTTTCCTTGACAGCAGGGAACTGCAAAATCTTTTCAGAATTCTCAATCCCTCACCCTGATTCTACCTGTCTGGAGAACCTCAAATGCCTATAATCTGCCTATAGAACCTATATTCTGCCCTGATCTGGGATTACCACAATTCTCAGGCCTGTTCCCTACAGACTGGCAGGTCATGCGAGGCAAACGTGGGCTTGCCTCACACAAGGCAGGACGTCCAGCATCCTAGCTTTATCTTCAGACAGGCAGTGTTCCAGCTCAGTTGAGTGCAGCTCTTTGTGACACCCTGGACTATAGCCCGCCAGACTCCTTTGTCCAGGGATTTCCCAGGCAAGAATACTGGAGCAGGTTGCCATTTTCTACTCCAGGGGATCTTCCTGACTCAGGGGTCGAATCTGTGTCTCCTGCATTGCTGGTAGATTCTTTACCACTGAGCCACCTGGGAAGCCCCACAATTCTACAAAATCCAATCAATCCCTCCAAAACATACACAAGATATGTTTTAAAAATGTTAATGCTTTGTCTTATATCCCCAAATTCCAAGCATCACTTCATCAGAGGTGTATGAGTCATGTGGCCTCTGCTGATGTAAAGCAGGCAGGACAGAGTGGTCCTGGGACCCAGATGGGGAAGACTCTTCTTGTCCCAGAAGGAAGTGGAGCAGAGGGCATTACACAAAAGCATGCTGGGAGGGAGTCACGGTGAACTCAGCGAAAGGGCAAATGTGGTCATTTTGCGATGGACTCTTACTTTTGATAGACAATGAGGTTTGGCTGGTGATGAATCTCATCAAAGGTGACAGAATGTAGCGCTAAGAATACCAGAGTGTCACCTCGCACCTCCGAGGCTGATCCACAGCAAGCATCCTGGAGATGGTGACAGAGGAGCCACTCTGGTACGAGAGGTGGGGGGAAGGTGGAGAGGGGGGGAGAGAAACATAGAGAGGACTGAAGGGAGAGGCAGAGAGGGAGAGACCTCTCATTTTTTTTATTATTGTGGTAAAATATAAATATTTTGTATTTATATTTTGTAAATATAAAATAATTATAATATAAAACACACTCTTTTAACCACCTTTAAGTGTACATTTCAGTGGCACTAATGCAGCCTTCAACAGCATCCACTTCTTAAATTTTCTACCTTCCTAAACTGAAACTCTGGCCCCATTAAACACTAAGCCCCCATTCCCCCTCCCTGCCCCTGGCACTGCCGGTGTACTTTCTGACTCTATGCATTTGATTATTCCAGGTACCTTGTACAAATGGAGGGTTTCCCAGGCGGTGCAGTGGCACAGCCGCCTGCCAAGCAAGAGATGCAGGTTCAATCCCTGGGTCGGGAAGATCCCCTGGGGGAGGACATGGCAACCCACTCCAGTACTTTTGCCTGGAGAATCCCACAGACAGAGGAGCCTGGTGGGCTACAGTCCATGGGGTTGCAAAAGAGTCGGACTCGACTTAGGGACTAAACAGCAGCAGCAGCAGGTACCTCATATAAGTGGAATCAAACAGTATTTGTCTATACCTACTATATACTGGCATGCATTTTTAGGGTTAACTTCATATATGGAGAGACCTCTCATTTGGAGATCATAAACCACAGAACTTGAGGCTGAGGGAAAAGAAATGAGAAGGCAATCAGGTTCAAAGAAGACAGACTCACTTCCCAATTCTTTAGAGAGAAATTTAAAGAGAAGCGAATGATGAAAGCTCCAAGGTTGGACTCCTTATTACATGTAACACACGCACGTGTGTGTGCACATGTGCCCCTGTGTGTTACGTATATTTATTTATTTTCTGCAGCTGTGGCCTGTCCCTGCTGCCTGGTTGCTATGGAGACCAGAGGTAAAGGAATTTTGTGTTAGCATAAATATAAGTGCAGAGGAGGACACATTCATGCTAAATACTAAAGAATAAATCCCAATTGTTATCTGACTGTTCCTTCAATATCTTAACAATTGTTCTCAAAATGTTCCTTCACTTTGGCCCTACTTTCCAAGGGAAAACGTGTTAAGCTCTGAGCTAAAATGGAGCAGTTGAGAAAGTAAGACCATCTTATTCACGCACATTTCCTCATCTCCCCCCTAGACTCCATCATGGTCTCCTAACTGACCTCCCCGATTCTGCATGGGCCGCCAATCTCAGCACAAGACCCAGTGTGATATGATTTTACCATCATGTAACCCAGGTCATGCGCTATCCTGTACAAAACAGCCCTGTGTTTTCTGTCTTGCTCCGAGTAAAGGGTGAAGGTCTCCTAGTAGGCCCTCAAGGTTCCTTATGACCTGCCCCAGTGCTATTGCCTCTGACCTCATTCTCCACCGCCCTCCTTCCCACCCCAGGACCTTTGCACTTGCTGTTCTCTCGGGAAAGTTCTTCCTTCAAATACCTGCCTGCTTCTCTCTCTTCCTGCCCCTCAGTCAGTCATTATCTTTTCAGTGATGACTGCCTTGATTCTGTTTACAATTTAAAAGTGTAAGTCACTCCCTTCCCTGCAACTGTCTGCACCCATTGTTGTTCTGTTTCCCTCTGTATACTGTCTCCCACTTCATAATCTACTTTACTTACCATACATCTCTCCCACCTACCAGGGTCTTATGTGTTTTGTTCACTGCAATCTTCCCACTTGCTAACCATACAAATGGTGCTCAGCACATATTGTTGCATTAATAAATAAGTTTAACTTATTCTATAGAAATAAACTATGAATCAATGAATTTTTTAAAAGACCTATTAGGAATTAAATGAGCAGATGCTACATTCAAGAGACTCAGCTTTTAAGCTTTATTCATGATCCAGATGACAGTCATGAAACAATCCATTTGAAAATACAAATTGGTTTTTCCAATTTATGTAAAAATATGTAAAAATTTGTACGTATATCTATCAATAATAGCAATTGGTCTTTTTAAAAAATATAATGACTGTACTGTTCTAAGTCACACAGATTTCTTTTCTCTTGAGACAAAACAATTTATACAAATCTAGTAAGATATGTGAATGAGGATTATTTTAAAAATTGGTTAAAAGTTAGAAACAATCATTTAAAAAATTCCAGAGATACAAAAGCTTTTTACAGAAAAAGGGATACTTTCTCTAATATATAAAGAATTCCTAGAAATTAATTAAGAAAATGACAAAGGACACATAACTCAACTGTAAATTGGGCAAAAGTGATTAGCTGGTCACAGAAAAGGAAACACAAGAGATCCTGAAAAATATGAAAAGATGCTCAACCCATGCAAATTAAAACTATATTAAAACCTTTTTTGTCAGCTAACAGGCAAAATCAAAAAGTCTGACTATACCCCGTGGAGTGAAGAAGAAGTTCTCATGCATTGCTCATAACAGTCAAATGGTACCATCCCTTTGGACAACAGTTAGAACTGGAAATGGAATAACAGACTAGTTCCAAATAGGAAAAGGAGTCCATCAAGGCTGTATATTGTCACCCTCCTTATTAAACTTATATGCAGAGTACATCATGAGAAATGCTGGGCTGGAAGAAGCACAAGCTAGAATCAAGATTGCCAGGAGAAATATCAATAACCTCAGATATGCAGATGACACCATCCTTATGGCAGAAAGTGAAGAAGAACTAAAGAGCCTCTTGATGAAAGTGAAAGAGGAGAGTGAAAAAGTTGGCTTAAAGCTCAACATTCAGAAAACTAAGATCATGGCATCTGGTCCCATCACTTCATGGCAAATAGATGGGGAAACAGTGGAAACAGTGGCTGACTTTATTTTTGGCGGCTCCCAAATCACTGCAGATGGTGACTGCAGCCATGAAATTAAAAGACGCTTACTCCTTGGAAGGAAAGTTATGACCAACCTAGACAGCACATTAAAAAGCTTTGTCAACATTAAAATTTTTAAATTTAAATTAAATTAAATTAAAATTTTAAAAAACATTAAAATTTGTCAGCATATTAAAAAGCTTTGTTAACATTACTTTGTCAACAAAGGTCTGTCTAGTCAAGGCTATGGTTTTTCCAGTAGTCATGTATGGATGTGAAAGTTGGACTATAAACAAAGCTGAGTGCCAAAGAATTGATGCTTTTGAACTGTAGTGTTGGAGAAGACTCTTGAGAGTTCCTTGGACTGCAAGGAGATCCAACCAGTCCATCCTAAAGGACTGATTTTGAAGCTGAAGCTCCAATACTTTGGCCACCTGATGTGAAGAGCTGACTCATTTGAAAAGACCCTGATGCTGGGAAAGATTGAGGGCAGGAGGAGAAGGGGACAACAGAGGACGAGATGCCTGGATGGCATCACCGACACAATGCACATGAGTTTGGGTCAACTCCGGAAGTTGGTGATAGACAGGGAGGCCTGGTGTGTTACAGTTCATGGGGTCGCAGAGTTGGACATGACTGAGCGACTGAACTGAACTGAACTTTGGACAACAATTTCACAGAAGTGTTCAAAATTGTCATTGTATACAGCTGACCCTTGAACAACAAAGGAGTAAGGGGCGCCGACCCTCTGTGCAGTTGAAAATATGCCGATAATTTACAGGCTGCCTCTGATACCTGTGTGGTACCTCCCCAAGTCAACCAACCATACTGCAGAGTGTATTAATGGAGAAAATGCACGTATATTGGACCATACAGCTCAAACCCATGTTGTTCAATGGTCAGTACAGTTATTAATTCTTGAACCCTACTTCTGGTCATTTACCCTTCAGAAAAATTTGCATACATGCAATGTGCGTATTTATGAGTATATATGTACAGGGTTGCAGTAATTTACAATAGCAAAACACTGGAAACAACCCAAACATCCACAAGTAGGGACAGGTTCGTGCCTGGTCAGTGGCTCAGTTGTGTCTGACTCTTTGTGACTCCATGGACTGTAGCTAGGATTCTCCAGGTAAGAATACTGGAGTGGGTTGCCATTTCCTACAACAGAGGATCTTCCTGCCCCAGGAATCGAACCCGCATCTCCTGTGGCTCCTGCAGTGGCAGGTGGATTCTTTACTGCTGAGCCACCTGGGAAGCCCAGGGACAGGTTAAATCCACCCAGTGTAAAGCTATGTGGCTGCAGGAAGAGAGGGAAGCCACAAGTGACCTCCTCTATATGGTGACAGGAAAGGATCTACAGAATGCATTCATGAGAAGAGCAAGACCCCAAATCGTGTTTAATACGGGAAATACAAAACCAGATATTCACAATTTCTTACATTTACATACATGAAAGAAATATAAGGGAAACTAACGAAATGGGGGCTTATCGCGGGGGCAGTGGTTCTGGGGAAGGGGGCAGGGGGCAGAAAGGGGTGGGAGGCCTTGCACTGTGTTCCTTTATAATACTGTTAGATATTGTGAGTTGCTTAAACTTATTATCTATTCAAAACCTGGGCAAAGGATGTCCAACCTAGTAATCACACTCCTTGGTATCTACCCAAAGGAGCTGAAAACATATGTCCACATGAAAACTAGGCAGGCTTAGCTTCCCCATTATCAACATTCCCTACTGGAGTGGTCCATCTGTTAACAACTGATTAACCTACATCGACACATCACTACCACCCAAGTTATATTCAGGTTCACTCTTGATGTTGTACTTTCTTTGGATTTGGAAAACATACGTAAATGTGTATCCACCATTATAGTATCACACAGGGTAGTTTTACTGCCCTAAAAATTGTTTATGCTATACACACATGAGGGCAGGGAATATATGGGAAATCTCTGTCCCTTATGGCCAATCTTGCTGTGAATCTAAAACAGCTCTAAAAGATAAAGTCTTTGAAATAACTAACTAGGAATAAATAAATAAAAACAACAGAAGAACTATGTCAAGGCTCAGCTAGGAGTGAGCAGGGCCATGGGAAGGGACAGAGGACAGAGCAGGACAGAGGAGGGAGGAGAAGAGAACCCGTGGACATGTCCACCAGAAACCCTGCACAGAATTGGATAACAATTTCAGCCAGCCCATCTCTGGATGTCCAAAGGGCCCATCGGTGTTTCTGGAATGATTTCATGTAGTTAGACTGAAATTGTTTTCACAGGTTAGACAGACCTATAAACATTATTTTTAATAGGGGAAAACGAACTAAAGTAATCTGGAAAGTGTTTATCCTGTTATATCTTATACCTCTTGGTCTATTATGAAACAGCATAACGACTTTCTACCAATTTAAAAATCAATGCCATTGAGGGGTTTTTAATTTTTCCTTTTAAAAAATAAACTTGATTTACTTTAAAAAAAGAAGACGAAGAAGAAAGAGAACCTGTGGAGGGATGTTTATAGCATTTCTATTCATAAGTGCCAAAACCTGAACAATCAAGATGTCCTTCAGTAGGTGAATGACTACATAAGCTGGGGTGCATCCAGATAATGGGGTATCATTCAGCGCTAAAAAGAAATGAGCTCTCAAGCCAGGAAAAGATCTGGACGGACCTTAAAGGCATATTAGTAAATGAAGGCAGCCAATCTGAAAAGGCAACATCCTGTATGATTACAGTTACATGACATGCTGGAAAAGGCACCACTATGAAGATAGTAAAAAGATCAGGGGTTGCCAGGGGTGAGCGGAGAGGAAGGGGTAAAGAAGCAGAACACAGAGGATCCTTAGGGCAGTGAAGCTACTCTGTATGACACCACAGTGGTGGCCACAAGTCATTAGAGGATTCCCAGGTGACTCAGGGGTAAACAGTCTGCCTGCCAATGCAGGAGACATAGGTTCGATCCCTGGGTTGAGAAGAACCCCGGGAGGAGGAAATGGCAACCCACTGCAATATTCTTGCCTGGAAAATTCCATGGACAGAGGAGCCTGGCGGGCTAATCCATGAGGTTTTCAAAGAGTTGGATACAACTCAGCACATGCATGCACAGACCCAGAGAGTGCACCATGCCAAGAATACACCCTAATGTAATCTGTGCACACTGAGGATAATGATGTCTCAGTGGAGGTTCATCAGACTGTAACAAATGTACCAGCTGTGGGGGACACTGATAAATGGGGGGGCTGCACATGCGTCAGGGCAGGGGGTATACCGGAAGTCTCTGCCCCTTCTGCTCAGTTTTGCTATGAACCGAAATCTGCTCTAAAAAAAGAAAATCTATCAAACAAAGCAAAGCAAAGTATGTCTTCAAGGCTCAGACATTCTCATCATCCCTGAGACTTATTGAGGCACTCTTTGGGGACAGAATGCGGAGGGGGAACGTGGGGTGGGGCAGGTAGGCCCTAGGACTAGAATTTCCCCTCTGGGAATATGAAACTCCTTCCCCAGGACTCCCCTGATGGTCTCAGAAGATGCCCTTTGTCTCAGTCTATTATTTCGTCTCTCCCTGACTCCACCCAAGGGAGTACATCTGCCACATCTACTCACCCACAAGCCCTAAGCATTAGGTGGAGCTGTTTTTTGCTTGTCAGCATCCGTACCTTATGCACATCTAAACACATTATTCTTCTGGATCCCCATTACTTGTTTTTCCTTCTTCTTCTTAATTTTATTTATTTTTGGCTGTCCTGGGTCTTTGTTGCTGTGCCCCCAGGCTTTCTCCAGTCGTGGAGCTCAGGCTTCTCATTGCGATGGCCTCTCTTGCTGCGGCGCCTGGGCTCTAGCGTGTGCAGGCTCGGCAGTTGTGGTGCAGGGGTTTAGCTGCCTGGAGGCCTGTGGGATCCTCTGGGACCAGAATTCTCAACCACTGGACCACCAGGGAAATCCCCCATTACCTTTTATATATCTGTGGTTACATTCATACATAAAATTAATAACTTAAACATATATATATATATATGTGTGTATGTGTATACATATACCTTAACTTATATACGTCTATCATCAGAGTCACATAAATAATGCTTAAACGTTTAATATAATTCAGGGCAACAGACATTTATTGAACCAAAATATGTACTAGTCAGTGTCCTTAATCTCATGAAGTTCTCAAACTGTTAGTTCAGTTTTCATCACATCATAATACTTTCCCAGAACACATTTAATAAGTGCTTTTGTATGCTGTTGACAAAGATAAACCTATTCACACCAAAATAAACCACTTATTCCATGTTTTCTAGTCCAGACACTCGGGAGACCAATTGACTATCTTAATTGTTCCTTTCTGCATCTAACTTTATTCATTTCAACTCTTTTCATATTCTCTGTTTTATTTCCCTAGGACTTAAGGTTTTAGATATTAACACAAGGAAGCTAGCCTTCTTCAAGAGCCCACACTTGGAATATTTATTAAGAGCTCTGTTCTCATGTAAATGCCATAAAAGCAGTTAGAGAATGCTTCTTGCTCAGTTAAAGAAAGAGAAATCCACATTCAATTGGTAACTTTCTATAGTCTTTCAGGACACAGAGGTTATTTAAAATATTCAGTAAAAGTACAAAGAGTCCTTGGGGCAGCCAAAGAAGATAAAAGAATTCTCAGCACACTGTATACCTTCAGAAGAGAAATATTAAGAGTAAAAAATAGTTTCCCACCTCAGTCATTCTTTGGGATTGATAGTTAATTCCTGATGGTCTCCCAGAAGAGAGGAAGGGGAGAAAAAGAATGTACTTGACTCCTGTAACAGTGATTATTCATAGCTCTTTCCCTCATAAAGCAATAGACCGTTAGATCTTCCATAAAATTCCTTTCAGTAATTTAATGGTAGGGCTTCCCCAGTGGCTCAGACAGTAAAGACTCTCCCTGCTACACAGGAGATCCGAGTTTGATACCTGGGTTGGGAAGATACCCTGGAGTAGGAAATGGTACTCCACACCAGTATTCTCTCCTGGAGAATTCCATGGACAGAGGAATCTGGCGGGTTACAGTCCGTCAAAGAGTCGCAAAGAGTCGGACACGACTGAGCGACTGACAATGTTAACTTTCTGCATTTTATAATTCATATTTTTTAACCAAGAAAATAAAAACAAAAGTATACTTTACAATAATTCACCCCACATATTTTTATTAACTTTCCAATTCTAAAGCTTTCATTCGCCTATAAAAATTACATAGACCATTTTGAGAGTCTTCTGAGTGTTATTATTGAAACTGGAAGTTTCTTGACTGCCACCTGCTGGTAAGAAAAAACTGACAGCATTTTAAAAGTTTCACATTTTCTCTGATTTTCTGGTTCAGGCTGTAAATATTTTAACATTTTCTTTTTAAGTGGAATACTGGACATATAGAACATTTTCTATGTCTCAACTCAAATTAATTGACCATGTATTACTAGAGTTTTTAAACATAAATCAAATATGATTTTTACTTTTTCCATTTTAACATTTTTTTAGTATTATTACTAGAAATTGCACAGATGGATTATAGCAGCTAGATTTAAAGTTTGTTTTTTTACAGACATGGAAGCTAGTCTAACTGAGGATGAAATGAGAGGTCACTTCAAGATTAGCCAGTGAAATCAAACAAAAAACATACGGTGAAACACTGATGGGGGATGTCGTTCAGTCTATTTTCACCAACAAATAAACCATGAAGACGAAACAACTCCAGTAAGAGGTAGAGTACACAGTGGCAAACGTAACCAGAATTTTCCAGCTAAGATATTAGCCTCAGGGGGCACATCTACACATTCACCGTTCGCATGTCAGAAGCAGTCAGTTGTTTGTAATCAGTGAAACATACCTGGCTTAAAATGTGGTAAGGAGTGAACTCCGGGCCATGTGTCCTCATTGGGCGTTCCAAGAACCTAGTGGAGAGCAGGAAATTGTGGAGACAGACTTATTATTTCCAAAGCACTCAAGATTCTCCAGTGTAGAAAACAATACACTGCATATGATGAAACTCTTGATTCTTTTTTTTTTTTTTTTTTCGTTATTGTGTGCCAGGTATTTTATTTCAGGAAAAACAGCTAAAGAGCCACCCGAGTCGAATGTCTGTGTTTTAACAAATGCAGCTAAATGCGGTAAGGCAAGTTAAATCTGCTGTTTTATCAACTCCAAACTTAAGAAGTAGGCCTGGGACGCAAAGGATGAGCTGCCATCTTCACAGAACTGAATAAAGTATATATGTGCCCCTCATGACTCTTTCAAGGGCTTTTGTCCTTCACGGCAGTATCAGACATGTCATCATTTTACAGTGCTAAGAATTCTGTAACTTCTTCCCCCACATCTGCTCTCTGGGCAGCAGAATGTTTCAAGGAAACAGGACAGATGGCTTAGGACGCTTACATTCTCCACTGGCCGCCCTATTTGTTATAGTTAACAGCTTTAGTCTTGTGACACACAGTTTCCTCACCCCCAAATACTGTTCTCCCTATACTATCTTTTCCTTTCCACACTTTCAGTTTCTTTCCCCATGCTGCTGCTGCTGCTGCTGCTGCTAAGTCGCTTCAGTCGTGTCCGACTCTGTGCGACCCCATAGACGGCAGCCCACCAGGCTCCCCCATCCCTGGGATTCTCCAGGCAAGAATACTGGAGGGGTTGCCATTTCCTTCTCCAATGCGTGAAAGTGAAAAGTGAAAGTGAAGTCGCTCACTCGTGTCCGACTCTTCTCGACCCCATGGACTGCAGCCCACCAGGCTCCTCCATCCATGAGATTTTCCAGGCAAGAGTACTGGAGTGGGGTGCCATTGCCTTCTCCATCCATGGTCAACTACAAATTGGCATTTGCCAAGCTCCCCTGGTGGCTCAAATGGTAAAGAATCTACCTGCAATGCGGGACACCAGGGTTCAATCCCTGGATTGGGAACATCCCCTGGAGGAGGGCATGGCAACCCACTCCAGTATTCCTGCCTGGAGAATCCCATGGACGGAGGAGCCTGGAGCGCTGTAGTCCATGGGGTCGGAAAGAGTCAGACACCACTGAACGACTCAGTATACAGCACAGCACAAGAGCACTGCCAGTGACTGAACAACAAGGGCGTCTGCCATCTGCCTCTGTGGAGACTGAACCCTGTGCTGTGGCTGTTGACCTTCAACACCCCTGAAGGAGTTCAGGGTGGAGTGAGGCACTCTGTGCTCCAGGGAATCTGCTGGGACAGGGCTTTAGACAGTTGGGTATTTTCAGGAACTGAATTCATAATCCCAATCCTTACATCTCTTCATATCTAGAAAAATCACTAAATCCCTTCACGGTGATGTCAGCTCCTGGTGACTGGCAGAAAACCTCTTGTGCAGTAAGCGCTTGATTGCATTGAGCTCCCCCTTCACCAAAACCTCATATACTGACCTTCCCCCACTGCCTCCTTGGAGAGGTCTCTCAGAGCCATCAGAGGTGCTGCCTCCTGGGCTGGTTTTGTCCTCATTTTGTCCCGAATAAAACTTAACGTGTGGCTCTCAAGTTGCGCATCCTTTTTAGTCAACCGTCTACTTTTCTATCCCCACGTCCACTTAATAAATATTCACAACATGAAAGTTGAGAATTACATTTTATTTGGTGGAATTTTTAGGACTTCAAGCCCAGGAGACAGCATCTCAGGTGAGCCTGAGAGGACTGCTCCAAGGAGACAAGGGGATGCTGGGGGAAGAGTCAGGTTATGTAGAAGTTTTACAACAAAGGTCAGGGAGTCTGAACTTCAAAAGTTTTTGTTTTTTTGCAAATTAAAGAAAACCAAATATCCCAAGTTAAGGAATTTAGTGCTTTTCTCTGTATGCTGCTGCTGCTGCTAAGTCGCTTCAGTCGTGTCCGACTCTGTGTGACCCTATAGACGGCAGCCCACCAGGCTCCGCTGTCCTTGGGATTCTCCAGGCAAGAACACTGGAGTGGGTTGCCATTTCCTTCTCCAATGCATGAAAGTGAAAAGTGAAAGTGAAGTCGCTCAGTCATATCTGACTCTTCGCAACCCCGTGGACTGTAGCCTACCAGGCTCCTCCATCCATGGGATTTTCCAGGCAAGAGTACTGGAGTGGGTTGCCATTGCCTTCTCCATTTCTCTGTATAGGAAGATACAAGAGTCTGGGCTCTGTGAAATCATTCCTTTCATATGCATCTCAGCTATCTGGGGCCAGAATCCTGTGTTTTCACATCCTGAATTTCCTCAGGGCTCCCTGTAGGGAGTGGCTGCAGTCAGATGGATGCCAGAAGGCAAGTATTCCTTCCATCCTGAGTTCCCTCAGGGCTCACCAGCTCACCTTCCAAGGTGGCAGTAATTGCTGATGACTCTGACATCCTTGCTTACTGATATGGCAGGAAAAATTCCATTTCTCACCCACAGTGTTTGATTTGGTCAAAGTCATTAAAAGGCAGTTGCGGTTCATCTGTAACTGGGCATGCTCTTTTTGAATTTTGAGTTCCACCATCCATAGCTATTACACTCAGTGATCATGGTAGATCACTGATGGAGAGCAGTGAAGCTGAAAGGTTTAGGATCTCAGATTATGGAGACAGAACTGACCCCTTCAATCCCCTCCTTGCTAGCCATGGGACCTCACAGAGCTTCAATTTCCTGCTTTGTAAACCGGGGTGATAATGAAGGAGGAAACAGACAGAACAGGCTCTGTCTGGAAAGCAGGACTCCATCTTGGGCCGGACTGTGGACTTTGAGCTATATGCCCAGTATCTATGGAAACGACAACCAACGGGAAAACCAGGTCCCCAGAAGGAAGAGCCTCAGGGCTCCTGCCTAGACTGTCCATTGCCTAAAAGAATACCCTAATTATCTGTGTAACTGAATAGAATCATACATTCTATTATGCTTATTGGGGTATGACCACAGGCCGACCGATAACTGTCCACTGTTAACCACCTAGGCTTAAGGCATATGAATCATGGGTTAACTTTGATTATATCTTTCTTTTTCCTTTGTTCAGACTAGTTTCAGGGAATTTGGGGGGTGGGTTTGGGAACATACACTTAGGGTATATAAGGTTTTCACAAAAACTGGTTGGGTCCTTAGCTAAGAGAAGACTCTGCTTGGACCCGCTGGTGTAATAAATAGCACTCCATTATCTGCAGCATTCTGAATGAGTTTGTTTCCCGGAACTCGTGACTACAACAATAACAGCAACTTCATCACCTGTGGCAGAACACCCCCTGGCATGCGGTAAGCACTACATAAGAATTAGATGCTATTCAAAGCAGTCTTAGAAAATGGGTCAGGTCAAGGAGGTCTGGGCAATGGGGCAGAAACCAGCCCACCCACTTTTTCCATAGGGATCCCCTGATCTGGGGAGACAGTGCCAAATGTGTAACTCAAAACTATGATAGGCCAATATGGACAACCAAATGAGTTAGGAAGGGGAAGATATAAAGGCAGAAGCTGGCAAAACTGGAGATGTGGCAGACATCATGGGAGGAAATGATGCCTACTCACTTCATCTCTGGGGATTAGCAGGTTCTACTAGGAGGTAAGGAAACACAGAGTTCTGACTATTCATGCATTGACTTTCTAGGGGGTAAGGGCTGTGATGGGCTTCACTGGTGGCTCAGACGGTAAAGAATTCACCTTCAGTGTGGGAGAGCTGGGTTCAATGCCTGGGTTGGTGATATCCTCTGGAGGAGGGCATGGCAATTCACTCCAGCATTCTTGCCTGGAGAATCCCACGGACAGAGGAGCCTGGAGGGCTACAGTCCATGGGGTCGCAAAGAGTCAGACATGAATGAAGCGACTTAACATGCATGCACACAAAGGCTGTGATGGCAAAGGGGAGCTGCACTCACTGCTTCCTGCTCTGACAAATTAGGGTTAGACACAGGTATTCCATTCCTCTTGAAACACTGGGTTTGGGGGATCAGACAATACAATTCTTGCAAGCACTAATTAACACTAATATTCATAGGGACTAAATCTGATAAACAGAGTGCCTGATGAACTTTGGACAGAGGTTCGTGACATTGTACAGGAGACAGGAATCAAGACCATCACCAAGAAAAAGAAATGCAAAAAGTCAAAATGGCTGTTTGGGGAGGCCTTACAAATAGCTGTGAAAAGAAGAGAATCGAAAAGCAAAGGAGAAAAGGAAAGATTACACCCATTTGAATGCAGAGTTCCAAAGAATAGCAAGGAGAGATAAGAAAGCCTTCCTCAGCGATCAATGCAAAGAAATAGAAGAAAACAACAGAATGGGAAAGACTAGAGATCTCTTCAAGAAAATTAGAGATACCAAGGGAACATTTCATGCAAAGATGGGCTCAATAAACGACAGAAATGGTATGGACCTAACAGAAGCACAAGATATTAAGAAGAGGTAGCAAGAATACACAGAAGAATGGTACAAAAAAGATCTTCACGACCCAGATAATCATGATGGTGTGATCACTCATCTAGAGCCAGACATCCTGAAATGCAAAGTCAAGTGGTGCTTATGAAGCATCACTATGAACAAAGCTAGTGGAGGTGATGGAATTCCAGTTGAGCTATTCCAAATCCTGAGAGATGATGCTGTGAAAGTGTTGCACTCAATATGTTAGCAAATCTGGAAAACTCAGCAGTGGCCACAGGACTAGAAAAAGGTTTTCATTCCAATCCCAAAGAACGGCAATGCCAAACAATGCTCAAACTACTGCACAATTGCACTCATCTCACACGCTAGAAAAGAAATGCTCAAAATTCTCCAAGCCAGGCTTCAGCAATATGTGAACCGTGAACTTCCAGATGTTCAAGCTGGTTTTAGAAAAGGCAGAGAAACCAGAGATCAAATTTGAAAAAGCAAGAGGGTTCCAGAAAAACATCCATTTCTGCTTTATTGACTATGCCAAAGCCTTTGACTGTGTGGATCACAATAAACTGTGGAAAATTCTGAAAGAGATGGGAATACCAGACCACCTGACCTGCCTCTTGAGAAGCCTGTATGCAGGTCAGGAAGCAACAGTTAGAACTGGACATGGAACAACAGACTGGTTCCAAATAGGAAAAGGAGTACATCAAGGCTGTATATTGTCATCCTGCTTATTTAACTTATATGCAGAGTACGTCATTAGAAACACTGGGCTGGAAGAAGCACAAGCTGGAATCAAGATTGCCGGGAGAAATATCAAACACCTCAGATATGCAGATGACACCACCCTTATGGCAGAAAGTGAAGAAGAACTAAAGAGCCTCTTGATGAAAGTGAAAGAGGAGAGCGAAAAAGTTGGCTTAAAGCTCAACATTCAGAAAACTAAGATCATGGCATCATGAAGTCCCATCACTTCACGGCAAATAGATGGGGAAACAGTGGAAATAGTGGCTGACTTTTTTTGGGGGCTCCCAAATCACTGCAGATGGTGACTGCAGCCATGAAATTAAAAGACACTTACTCCCTGGAAGGAAAGTTAAGACCAACCTAGATAGCGTATTAAAAAGCAGAGACATTACTTTGCCAACAAAGGTCCGTCTAGTCGAGGCTGTGGTTTTTTCCAGTGGTCACGTATGGATGTGAGAGTTGGACTATAAAGAAAGCTGAGTGCCAAAGAATTGATGCTTTTGAACTGTGGTGTTGGAGAAGACTCTTGAGAGTTCCTTGGACTGCAAGGAGATCCAACCAGTCCATCCTAAAAGAGATCAGTCCTGAGTGTTCATTGGAAGGACTGATGTTGAAGCTCAAACTCCAATACTTTGGCCACCTGATGTGACGAGCTGACTCATTTGAAAAGACCCTGATGCTGGGAAAGATTGATGGCAGGAGGAGAAGGGGACAACAGAGGATGAGATGGTTGGATGGCATCACCAACTCAATGGACATGAGTTTGAGCAAACTCCAGAGATAGCGAAGGACAGAGAACCCTGCAGCCCATTGGTTGCAAAGAGTTGGACACGACTTAGGGACTGAACAACAGTAACAACCAAGTCTTATAAACAATGGCTAGTACAGCCAGAATGTGAAATTTGTTCTCACTCCTAATAAAGGTATAATTGATACCCTGACTGTACCTGCATCTACAATGTTACAAAGCTTTTTCACTGGCATTATCCTCCTCCATAACCAGTGTTTGGTTTCAAAGTGATAATACCATGGTCATCTCACAAAAATCACCTGCAAAGAAAAAATACATTAGACTTTCTTTTTCAGTCATTAGAACATTGACTGGTGAGATTTCAAGTCACAAAAAAATATTCCCCTGTCTACAACTACTAGGCCATTTGCACAGGAGACGGAAAGTGGGCAAAGGAAAAGAAGAATTAGAAGTCAACGTTGCTTCTGCAGGAAACACTGCCCATGGCAAAGCACTGAAAATACAATCTTCTCAGGCATCAATCATAAAGGCAAGACTGACAAGTTCAAGGACATCAGACCATATATAAGGACCACTGAAAACCCTTCAATGGCTCAAGCTCTACAACAGCAGCCAGTATATTACAGTGAAACTCGTGCCATTGTTATTGTTCTTCAATTACTAAGTTGTGTCAACAGTTTGTGGACCCACGGACTGCAGCATACGAGGCTCCTCTGTCCTTCACTATCTCTTGGATAAGTGAGAGTTTGCTTAGATTCATGTCCATTGAGTCAGTGATGCTATCCAACAATTTCATTCTCTGTGGCCCTCTTTTCCTTTTGCCTTCAATCTTTCCCAGCATCAGGGTCTTTTCCAGTGAATCAGCTCTTTGCATCAGTTGGCCAAAGTATTGGAGCTTCAGTATTAGTCCTTCCAATGAATTTTCAGGGTTGATTTCCTCTAGGATTGACTGATTTGTTCTCCTTGCTGTCCAGGGGACTCTGAAGAGTCTTCTCCAACACCACAGTTCAAAAGAATCAGTTCTTAGGCAGTCAGCCTTCTTTATGGTCCAACTCTCACATTTGTACTAAAGAGGAAAAGTTAAAATTTTACCTCCTTCTCCTTCTGCCTCTGTAATTCAGCTTGCTCCTTGCAAAGTCTAGATGATGTAGGTCTCAGAAAGTGGGGACTCACAATACTAGGAACTGGAGCCTATCTCACCAACCCTTGTCCTGCTCTTTGCAATGCCCCTAGCCCCTGCAAACCCACCTGCTTAATCATGCCTGTCTGGGTGAATAAGATCTCTGTAACCCCTTTGTTCGGGGCTCAGAGCTTGTAGTGTTAACTCATAATAAACCTGAGTTCTCCAATTCTCCTAGTGTGGTGCTTGGTTTCTGGAGTACTGGTTTCTGCAACATTTTTGGAGGCCCCAGTGATTCCAACCACGCCTGCCCCTTGAGCCGGGCAGACTGGTGGCTGCTCGGCTGGACCGGATCGGAGGAGCCGGGAGACAGAACAAGGAGGCGCGCCACCCGCTGGTATTCGCGTTCTCTTTCGGACCGGCGTTCTGACTCTCTGGATGGTCGAGCGCTGACTGGACTCATTAAAGGGACGGACCAACTCACCAGGAATGGCCACAGGATCAGGTAAAGCCCTGGGGCCAGTCCCTAGTCAGGAGGTCCTACCCCGACGGGTAGAAGAGGAGACGGATCACTTCCTTGGAGCTCTCAGGAAGGGAGCATCAGATAGGGAGACCTGGGGCCTCCAGAAAAGGGAGGTATCGTGACCTCTGAGTGGTTGTGTATGCATGATTGCTGACTGAAGGAAGTGAAAGTGAGCTCCACAGTCCTCAGGCTATGGAGCCTGTAAGGGTCTAAAACCTGTGGTCCCGTGATGACCTCATAAGGCTGAAAGGCAGTACCAGCCTCTAGGGGATTTGATCCCTCCCTATGAGGCTGATCCAGGTCGGGGGTTTATACTGACCTCCCAATGCTAAGAGGTGTCTTAAGTCTCCCTTGGAAGAGCGGCCAGGCAGACGAAAAATGAACGGGAATGAGTGTGCAGCCTGATCCGCTTGTGCTTCAGGCTCCACTGTGTGGCTTCAGGGCCTTCATGGCTACAGAGTCCGAGTGGGCCCTAGCCTGCAGTTCCGTGGTGACCTCACACGGCTCAAGGCCGTGTCTGCCTCTGGGGGACCCAGAGAGACAGATCCGGATCAGAGGTTTACACTGATTCGCCAATGCTAAGAGGGATCTACATTCCCCCCAGGGACACGGCCAAGTGGGCACCTGAACGATCACCTTCTTTGAGGGGGTACCCACCCTTGTCTGTCTTTGCACCACTGACTCAGGGTGGGAAACACAGGGAGGGAGAAATTAGTCAGTTCAGTTCAGTCGGTCATTCGTGTCCGACTCTTTGCGGCCCCATGAATCGAAGCACGCCAGGCCTCCCTGTCCATCATCACCTCCCGGAGTTCACTCAGACTCAGGTCCATCCAGTCAGTGATGCCATCCAGCCATCTCATCCTCTGTCGTCCCCTTCTCCTCCTGCCCCCAATCCCTCCCAGCATCAGAGTCTTTTCCAATGAGTCAACTCTTCACATGAGGTGGCCAAAGTACTGGAGTTTCAGCTTTAGCATCATTCCTTCCGAAGAAATCCCAGGTCTGATCTCCTTCAGAATGGACTGGTTGGATCTCCTTGCGGTCCAAGGGACTCTCAAGAGTCTTCTCCAACACCACAGTTCAAAAGCATCCATTCTTCGGCGCTCAGCTTTCTTCACAGTCCAACTCTCACATCCATACATGACCACAGGAAAAACCATAGCCTTGACTAGACAGACCTTTGTTGGCAAAGTAATGTCTCTGCTTTTGAATATGCTATCTAGGTTGGTCATAACTTTCCTTCCAAGGAGTAAGCGTCTTTTAATTTCATGGCTGCAGTCACCATCTGCAGTGATTTTGGAGCCCCCAAAAATAAAGTCTGACACTGTTTCCACTGTTTCCCCATCTATTTCCCATGAAGTTATGGGACCAGATGGCATGATCTTCGTTTTCTGAATGTTGAGCTTTAAGCCAACTTTTTCACTCTCCTCTTTCACTTTCATCAAGAAGCTTTTGAGTTCCTCTTCACTTTCTGCCATAAGGGTGGTGTCATCTGCATATCTGAGTTTTTGATACTTCTCCTGGCAATCTTGATTCCAGCTTGTGCTTCTTCCAGCCCAGCGTTTCTCATGATGTACTCTGCATAGAAGTTAAATAAGCAGGATGACAATATACAGCCTTGATGTACTCCTTTTCCTATTTGGAACCAGTCTGTTGTTCCATGTCCAGTTCTAACTGTTGCTTCCTGACCTGCATATAGGTTTCTCAAGAGGCAGGTCAGGTGGTCTGGTATTCCCATCTCTTTCAGAATTTTCCACAGTTTATTGTGATCCACACAGTCAAAGGCTTTGGCATAGTCAATAAAGCAGAAATAGATGCTTTTCTGGAATTCTCTTGCATTTTCCATGATCCAGTGGATGTTGGCAATTTGATTTCTGGTTCCTCTGCCTTTTCTAAAACCAGCTTGAACATCAGGAAATTCACAGTTCACGTATTGCTGAAGCCTGGCTTGGAGAATTTTGAGCATTACTTTACTAGCATGTGAGATGAGTGCAATTGTGTGGTAGTTTGAGCATTCTTTGGCATTGCCGTTCTTTGGGATTGGAATGAAAACTGACCTTTTCCACTCCTGTGGCCACTGCTGAGTTTTCCAAATTTGCTGGCATATTGAGTGCAGCACTTTCACAGCACCATCTTTCAGGATTTGAAATAGCTCAACTGGAATTCCATCATCTCCACTAGCTTTGTTCGTAGTGATGCTTTCTAAGGCCCACTTGACTTCACAGTCCAGGATGTCTGGCTCTAGGTCAGTGATCACACCATCATGATTATCTGGTTCATGAAGATCTTTTTTGTACAGTTCTTCTGTGTATTCTTGCCACCTCTTAATATCTTCTGCTTCTGTTAGGTCTATACCATTACTGTCCTTTATCGAGCCCATCTTTGCATGAAATGTTCCCTTGGTATCTCTGATTTTCTTGAAGAGATCTCTAGTCTTTCCTATTCTGTTGTTTCCCTCTATTTCTTTGCATTGATCGCTGAGGAAGGCTTTCTTATCTCTCCTTGCTATTCTTTGGAACTCTGCATTCAGATGCTTGTATCTTTCCTTTTCTCCTTTGATTTTTGCTTCTCTTCTTTTCACAGCTATTTGTAAGGCCTCCCCAGACAGCCATTTTGACTTTTTGCATTTCTTTTCCATGGGGATGGTCTTTCTTCCTGTTTCCTGTACAATGTCACGAACCTCATTCCATAGTTCATCAGGCACTCTATCTATCAGATCTAGGCCCTTAAATCTATTTCTCACTTCTACTGTATAATCATAAGGGATTTGATTTAGGTCATACCTGAATGGTCTAGTGGTTTCCCCTACTTTCTTCAATTTAAGTCTGAATTTGGCAATAAGGAGTTCATGGTCTGAGCCACAGTCAGCTCCCGGTCTTGTTTTTGCTGACTGTATAGAGCTTCTCCATCTTTGGCTGCAAAGAATATAATCAGATTTTGGTGTTGGCCATCTGGTGATGTCAATGTGTAGAGTCTTCTCTTGTGTTGTTGGAAGAGGGTGTTTGCTATGACCCATGCATTGTCTTGGCAAAGCTCTATTAGCTTTTGCCCTGCTTCATTCCGTATTCCAAGGCCAAATTTGCCTCTTACTCCAGGTGTTTCTTGACTTCCTACTTTTGCATTCCAGTCCCCTATAATTAAAAGGACATCTTTTTGGGGTGTTAGTTTTGAAAGGTCTTGTAGGTCTTCATAGAACCATTCAACTTCAGCTTCTTCAGCATTACTGGTCGGGGCAAAGACTTGGATTACCATGATATTGAATGGTTTGCCTTGGAAACGAACAGAGATCATTCTGTTGTTTTTGAGATTGCATCCAAGTACTGCATTTCTGACTGTTTTGTTGACCATGATGGCTACTCCATTTCTTCTAAGGGGTTCCTGCCCATAGTAGTAGATATAATGGTCATCTGAGTTAAATTCACCCATTCCAGGCCGTTTTAGTTCGCTGATTTCTAGAATGTCGACATTGACTCTTGCCATCTCCTGTTTGACCACTTCCAATTTGCCTTGATTCATGGACCTAACATTCCAGGTTCCTACGCAATATTGCTCTTTACAGCATCGGACCTTGCTTCTATCACCAGTCACATCCACAGCTGGGTATTGTTTTTGCTTTGGCTCCATCCCTTCATTCTTTCTGTAGTTATTTCTCCACTGATCTCCAGTAGCATATTGGGCACTTACCGACCTGAGGAGTTCCTCTTTCAGTGTCCTATCATTTTGCTTTTTCATACTGTTCACGGGGTTCTCAAGGCAAGAATACTGAAGTGGTTTGCCATTCCCTTCTCCAGTGGACCACATTCTGTCAGACCTCTCCACCATGACCCGCCCTCTACTTCTGACTGACTCCCTGAGCTGACATCTAAGAGATTAAGTTTTCCTGAAAACCCTGCCAGGTAGATTACATTTGTTAACATGGGAGGTTCCTCTAAGCCAACAGTTTTAGGTTTCATGATAACTTTAAGAAGGGCTTTGCAGGAGATTGGAGAAGGCAATGGCACCCCACTCCAGTACTCTTGCCTGGAAAATCCCATGGACGGAGGAGCTGCATTCAAGTTGGCCCCCAGGAAGCTTTAGAACTTATGTGAGCTCGATAGGCCAGCCAGTGACATTGGATGGCCACCAGAGGGCACTCTCGACCTGCCCCCTGTCCCAGCAATGCACCAGGGCGTCCCTGGGAGTCCAGGACATCCAGGTCAGCTTCCACACATAGACTCCTGGCTTCTAAGAGCACAGAACCTGCCCCCCTGGGCAAGAGTCTGCACTAATAGACAGGGACAGAGTAGGGTATTTGTGACCCAACCACTCAGAAAAAAGAAAAAAGGAAGAAACCTATATTCCAGGGCGATCCCATAGAAGACCCACTGCTGCCCCCGCCATTTGCTCCCCTGACTCCACAAGCCCGGGCACAGCCAGCGCCGGACCCACTGCCAGACAGTCCGCCTCCCACCATGTCCCCCGCACCACCTCGTGAGCAAGACTCCAGCCCCGGGCCAGTAGGGACGCGGCTCTGCTCAGCCAACCATCTAACCAGCTGGCCGCGGCCCATCAGATGCCACTGCAAGAAACTCGAGGTCCTCAGCAAGTGAACGGGGCTGGCTCAGTCCAGCTGGTCGCTCCCTCCTCTATCACCAGCCCTTCAGCACTACTGATCTCCTAAAACAGAAACACCATGACCCAGCGTACTCTGATAAACCACAGACCATGACCGACCTCCTACAGTCCACTTTCCACACCCATCAGCCCTCACGGGATGCCTGTCACCAGCTCTTTATGCCTCTCTTCACCACTGGGGAAAGGCAAAGCATCTCGACAGAAGCCCAAAAATGGCTTGGAGGTCAAGCCACCACAGTGGTCTTAGATATGGAAGGATGGGCATGAGAGGCAATGCTGGAGATAAGACCTCGTTGGGACTTCCATACCAGAGAGGGACAAGAAACCTGGGGTCAACATATGATGCCCTTCTACAGGTACTTCGAGCGGGAGCCAGAAAGCCCACCAATATCTCCTAACTGACAACAGTAATCCAAAAAGGGGATGAGACCCCCCCACTGATTTCTATGAAAGACTGCATGAAGCATTCAGACATACACCCCCTCTGACCCTGAGACAACCAAGAATCAACGGATGATAAAGGCTGCCTTTGTGGCTCAATCCTGTGCAGACATCCAACGAAAGCTCCAAAAGCTGGAAGGCTTCAGTGGGATGAATGCCACACAGCTCCTGGAGGTAGCAAATAAAGTCTCTGTGGACTGAGACCGTGAACCCCAACGAGAAGCAGATAAAAAATGAAACAGAAAGCGGCCCTGCTAGCAGCGGCATTGAGGAGCTCAGATCCAGAGGAACAGACCATTCCCTCGTGGAAAGGGGAAACTAAGCAGAGACCACCACTACGCTACGACCAGCGCGCCCACTGCAGAGAGACTGGACCCAGGAGGAATGAGTGCCCTAATCGCAGAGGGACACCTAAGGGTCAAAGAAGTTCAGTCCATCCAACAACGAAAGGTACCAGCCTGAGCCGGCTGTCCAAAACCTGATCGGCCAGAGCAGAATCAGACGAGGGGAGACCAGGTTCCCTGATCCTGGACCCCTGGGAGCCCATGGTCACGATGAAAGTTGGGGGCCTATCAATGACTTTTACGGTGGACACCGGAGCTGAACACTCCGTGGTAACCACACCTGTGGCTCCCTTCACAGGCCAAACAGCAACTGTTGTTGGGGCCACAGGGGCCATGGCAGCCCTCTCATTTTGCAAGGCCCATTAGTGTCAGCTAGGGGGCCATCTGGGGACTCATGAATTTCTGTCCTTACCGGAATGCCCCATTTCCCTGCTGGGTGAGACTTACTGACAAAGCTGGGGGTGCAAATCACCTTTGCCCCCAAAAGGCCTGCGAGCTTCACCCTGGGGAGCCAATCAGCTCTGATCATGGCTGTGGCCATGCCCAGGGAAGATGAATGGTGTCTCTATTCCTCAGGGAGGGAACAAATAAATCCCCCAGCCTGCCAAAAGAATTCCTTGATGTCTGGGCAGATAAAGGGCCCTAAGGTTTGGCCAAAAACCATGCCCCCGCTGTAGTGGACCTGAGGCCAGTCCTTCTGTCCACTCCTGCTGGACAGAAACGATATCCAGGACCACGGGAGGCATGCCTGGGAACGTGGGACCACAGCCAGCACCTACAAGATGCCGGGATTCTAATCGAAAGTCAGTCTCCCTGGAGCACTCTGCTCTTGCCAGTCAAAGAGTCTAGAAGCAATGACTACTGCCCTGTCCAGCACCTCCACGCCATCAACAGTGCAGTGGTCACCATCCACCCAGTGGTCCCAGATCCCTACACTCTCCTGAGTCTCTTACCCGCTCAGGCAAGCTGGTTCACCTGCCTTGATCTCAAGGACACCTTCTCCTGCCTGTCACCAGCCAGCCAGCCCTTGTTTGCCTTTGAATGGGAGGACCCACACACCAGGAGAAAGAAACAGCTGACTTGGACTTGATTGCCACAAGGCTTCAAAAACTCACCTGCCCCGTTTGGTGAAGCTCTGGCTGCAGGCCTTGCTACCTTTCCCGAAGAAACTTTCAATTACACCTACTCCAGTACGTGGATGACCTGCTGCTAGCCAGTCCCGCCCAAGGGGACTGCTGGAGAAGCACCAAAGCCCCACTGGCCCTACTCTCCACCACATGGTACAAGGTGTCATGGAAAAATGCTCAGACCGGCAGACAGGAGGTCAAGTACCTGGGGTTTGTCATCTAAAAGGGAGTCGGGCGCTTGGACATGAGAGGAAGCAAGCCATCTGTTCAATACCTTGGCCGAACAGCAAGAAAGAAGTCCGCGAGTTCCTTGGGGCTGCCGGATTCTGCTGAATCTGGATACCGGGTTTCTTTGAAATTGCCAAGCCTTTGTTTACAGCCACAGCAGGGTCTGGTAAGGACCCCCTAGAGTGGGGACCTCAACAGGAAAAGGCCTCCGAGGAGACAAAGAGACTCTTGACCAGCGCTCCAGCATCAAGGCTGCCAGATGTGACATGGGACTTTAACCTCTTTGTACTTGAGGAAAACCCCACTGCACTCGGGTCCTCACACAAACAGTTGGGCCACAGCAGCGCCCAGGTGCATAGCTGTCAAAGCGACTGGATCCAGTGGCCGCAGGGTGGCCGGCATGCCTCCAGGCAGTAGCTGCTACTGTGGTTTTGGTCAGAGAAGCAGATAAGCGTACTCTAGGACAAAATATAAATGTCTGCACTGATAACAGCCAGGGGCATAAGTGGCTGACCAGCTCCTGGGTGACTCGCTATCAAGGACTGCTTTGCGAAAACCCACAGGTCCAACTCGAGATTGTGCGGATGCTGAACCCCGCCAGATTTTTACCTATGGAAGCGGGAACCCCCGACCATAACTGTGAGGAGCTCATGGTGAAATTGACTCAAGCAGGCCGGACCTGACGGACATTCCTCTCCAGAACCCAGAACTGGAACTGTTCACTGACAGAAGCAGTTTCATCAAGACGGGCAGTGCAGAGCAGGCTCTGCCATAGCAACAACTGGTGAGATAGCAAAAGCTGAGACCTTGCCACAAGGGTGGTCAGCACAGCAGGCTGAGCTGTGGGCACTCGCCCAGGCGCTAAGGCATGCCGAAGGGAAATGAGTCAGCATCTATACTGGTTCAAGGTATGCCTTATGTACATGGAGCCATTTATAAAGAAAGGGGACTATTGACAGCAAGGGGAAAGGAGATTAAAAACCAAAAAGAAATGCTTCAGCTGTTAGAAGCAGTCTGGAAGCCTTCCCAAGTGACAGTCATCCATTGTAAAGGACATCAACGAGGAACTGATGCAATCAGCAAAGGAAACTGGTTGGCTGACCAGGCAGCCAAGGAGGCGGCGACCCAACCGATCCCGAGTTGGCCCCAGGTCAATCTTTAAGGTTCTCTTGGCATCAGAATTGCCTCCATCCCCGAGATACACCAAGGAAGATCAATGGGCTCTAAATGAAGGAGGAATAAAAGAAAAAGAGGGCTGGTGGAAGCTCCCAGACCAAAGACTCTCTGTCCTCAGCAATATAACAATCCAGCTGGTAAAACAACACCATGAGACAACTCACTTAGGAAAAACTGCACTGGAGAGTTTACTGAGCCACTACTTTGATTCCTCAGCTCCCAACCCTGTATGTCCAGATCAGGGCCAGGTATGACCTGTGCGCAAAAACAACGCCAGCCAAGGATCTGGCTATCAGAATATCAATGGATTTTCACTGTCAACCCTGGACTCCATTGCTGACTGGTATTATTGCTGTGCTCTTTGCTACAGGACTAGTTTCAGTCACACCCCAGGACTGGAATTTGGGTCAGAAGCTGCAGTTAGCTGTCTGTTACGTCACTGTAGTGGGAAGCCTCATTCTTATTAGATGTCTCTTATGATCGATTCTCCCTACTAACTAAATAGCTCCACAGTATAGCTGACCTATCTTCACGATAGGCTCAGTTGCTATAGCATGACAACACAAAGATGGGGAGAAAACCTTTTGCTAGTGTTCAGTGATCTGTACAGCAAGGAAAAGGGCCTTCAAAGGACAGGAGAGAATACAGACATGGATAATAAGAGAGGGATTTAAGACCAAGAAAAACATTTAGCATATGTACAGTAGCAGAAAGCAAAGACCCAAATACCAGCTATTGGTACCAAATGGTCTCCCTTCCCTATATTCATACATACACAGCTCCCAGAAGGTATCTCTGTGATTTCCTGGACTTTTAAGCCTCTGTTAAGAAAAAAACAAGGGACTACCTTACTCTCTAAGTAGAAGTTGACACTATTTGACCCCGAGGAACTATGATTTTTTTAACCATCATTGAAAATAACATTTTCAAATAAAGTTTTCTAAATATTTTCATTGTAATTGTCAAGAGTTGATGCTTTCTTTTAAAATGCTCTGCCTAAAAAAAAAGATGTGATTTAAAATTGAATTAAACTTTAACAGAATAAGAACATATCCAACATATCTTATAAACATGACCATTACTTCCGTTTATCACACGGCTCACAGGGGAAGGACGGACTGTGAGTTCAGGGTTAGTACAGGGAACTATATGCAGTGCCCTGGGATAAACCAGAAGAGGAACTATGACTTATGACATCAAACTTACTCATCTGGTCTCACCTATGTGCTGACAGGTACAGCCTAAACCCCACCTATCAGGTGGGCCTCTCTGATGGGCAGAGGAAGATGCTGAGAAAGAGTGGGCCTCTCTGCTCAAACACCTCCTTTACCAATAACAGAAGAAAAGTGAGTTCCTAACTTTCAGAGTTCAGAATGTTCTAAGTCTGTGAGAAACACTGAGTTGCTCTTCCACTAACTCTCACATTTGCTAGTCTTTGCTTTTGCACAGGTCCCAGAGCTGCTAAAACTGAGCTCCTGGGCTTCCTCGGAATAATACCTGTGGTTGAAATAGAACATGCATGTGTGCTCCATTGTGTCTGACTCTTTGCCACCCCACAGACAGTAGCCTGCCAGGCTCCTCTGTCCATAGGATTTCCCAGGTGAGAATGCTGGAGTAGGTTGCCATGTCCTCCAGGGGATCTTCCTGATCCCCTGCAACCCCTGCATTGGCAGGTGGATTCTTTACCCTGGAGCCACCTGGGAAGCACTGAAACAGAACAAGGACTGCTAATAGCATTCCTGGACCCAGGGGTTAGGGAGGTCTCTAACCGAGACTCCATTGCAGGGGAATTCTAGCATATCACACGAGACAAACCTAGCTATGTACGAGGCTGTCCTAAGGAAGTGATGAGCATGGGACGTTCTGGGGTCCCAGGTGGAATGCTCAGTTTTCCAAGCTTCGTCTTCTACAGTCATGTTGACGATTCCAAACTGACTTAGCAATGGGGCTAAGGGAATGGAGAACAATCGACTAAATTCCATGATTTTGAAACTGACTCTCCAAAAGTCCACGCGAACAGCGTCTCTACAATCACGACTGCTTCACAGCTGTGTGCTACTTTAGGTTCTGGAAGATGTTTTTTCTGGTTCCTCGGTGAGGAGTCCTCAATGCCAACTTGTGAAGAAGATTCACAGAACTCGGCTTGGATGTTACACACTCTGCTTGGAACAGATGGTATAAAGATCAAAGATGAGCCGAGGAGAAAGTAGAACTTCCTAACTCTCATCCTGTGAGTGCACTCCCTAGGAGAATAATGTATCAAAGTGGGTGGACCTGGAATTTAAGATCAAGCTGGTTTGATTAGGGAGACTATGCTTTTAAGAGCTGTGCCATTGCATGCCCTGGGGGCGGGGGGAGGTGATCAGAGAATGTGGCTCAGATGGTATTAAATCATTCACAGCCAACTAGCCAGTCTCTGGAAGGAGGTTCTGAGTATTAGGAGCAAAGCTTTTTTTTTTCATTCTCTCTTTCTAGTCCAACACACACAGGCTAGGTACCATTACCAATCTCTTCAGCATTTCATCAGTGAATACCTTGTATTTTCAGATGACACAAAACAGAAAGGATGTGTAATATTTGTTTTTAATGATTTATCTCTTTATTTATTCATTTTCGGTTGCGCTGGGTCTTCGCTGCTGCTGCACGCAGGCGTGCTCTTGTTGCTGGTGAGTGGGGGCTCCTCTCCAGTGGCAGGGGGCAGGCTTCTCATTGTGGTGGCTTGTCTTGTCAAGGAGTACAGGCTCCAGGCTCACAGGCTCACTAGTTGCGGCTTGCCGGCTCTAGAGCACAGGCTCAATAGTTGTGGCACATGGGCTTAATTGCTCCACAACACCTGGAATCTTCCCAGACCAGGGATTGAACTTGCAGTTCCCGCACCAGCAGGAAGACTTTACCACGGAGCCACCAGGGAAGCCTGGGCCGTGTCACATTCTGATGGCTGAGCCAGCATCAAAAAAATATTTAAAGTAGGAACAAGTAGGAACAATGGGGTGAGATATGAGTCGAGGCCCAAGAAGGGCATGCGGATGACCAGAGCTGTAAAACATGGAGTAGACAGCTTTAGGAGGCTCCATCAGACCCCAGGCTTGGGCTGCACCACATCTGGCCTGCAGACAGAACAAGGATCCAATTCTGTGTCCACAGGCACAAGGGTTGTGCAGAGTGAACATCTGGTACAATGCTGCCACAGTCTGGGCCACGAGATGAGGTCACCTGTTTACATCTACCTGCGTTTGCATTTGGCCATAATGATAAACTGTAAGGCAGATGGGAGAAGTGAGCTGATAGGGATATATGTGAAAGTGGGTAGAGAAGGTATGGATGAAAGCGTTCCTTCCCTATTTTCTAACTCAAGTGTATATCAAAGTCAGTCATTCTGCAGGGAACAAGTACAATCAATGGCTAATGTCAGAATACCTTCGGGTATCAACATAAGCAAAATATCTGCACGCATGTGGGGTGTGTGTGTGCTGTATCTGTGTATATACATACACAGGAATACACACATAGAGTTTCTTTCCTCCATCATGCCTTATGCCTTACCTCTCTAGTCAAAACTATGGTTTATCCAGTAGTCATGTATGGATGTGAGAGCTGGATCATAAAGGAGGTGGAGTGCTGAAGAATTGATGCTTTTGAACTGTGGTGTTGGAGAAGACTCTTGAGAGTCCCCTGGACTGTAAGGAGACCAAACCAGTCCATCCTAAAGGAGATCAGTCCTGGGTGTTCATTGGAAGGACTGATGCTGAAGCTTAAACCCCAATACTTTGGTCACCTGATGTGAAGAACTGACTCATTGGAAAAGATCCTGATTCTGGGAAAGATTGAAGGCAGGAGGAGAAGGGGACGACAGAGGATAGGATGGTTGGATGGCATCACTGACTCCATGGACATGAGTTTGAGCAAGCTCCAGGAGATAGTCAAGGAAGCCTGGAGGTTGCAAAGGAATGATGACTTAGCAACTGAACAACAGCAAAAGTGCGGCTGGATAAGGGGTTAGTGTGCTAAGATGCTTCATTTTTGGCAGTGGCCACTGAGATGTGAGTTGAATGCGGGATTAGAAAAGCTGCTTTAACATGCTGTGTGATTCCAGGTTAGAGCAGCAGACTGCAGAGAGCTTCTGCAGATCAGGAAGCTTTACCTACGACTGGCCAGCAGAGGGAGCAGCTGGACCGTGGAAATGAAAAGCCACTGGGCCTTAGCTGCAGAAAGCAGAAATCAGCGGCTCAACTGAAGTTGCTGGATTGAAAAAGATCGTGTTTCCAAAATACCCTGTGGAGTTTCCAACACAGCAAAGGCTTAGATTGGAAGGAACTAAGATATGGAAAGGACGGCTCTTAAGAGTTTTATTTAAAATGGGTTCAATTCATGGGCTAGACTATACAGACCTGACTTAGTGGTGCTTGGCTGCACATGGAGTCATTCGGGAAGCATTAAAAAATACAGATTAAAAAAAAAAATTATGGAACTTCCCCGGTGGTCCAGTGGTTAAGACTTCACCTTCCAATACAGAGGGTGTGCATTCAATCCCTGGTCAGGGAGCTAAGATGCCATATGCCTGATGGCCAAAGAACCAAAACATAAAAACAAACAAGATGCAACAAATTCAATAAAGACTTAAAAAAAAAAATACTACAGACTGGGACCCACCTCAAAGGTTCTGGTTTAACTAGTCCAAGGTGCAGGCTAGGCATGTGGAATTTTCCAAACCTCCCCAGTGCTTCTAATGTTACAGCAATGGCTCAGCTTGCTGACTGGCCTTCATCGAACTAGGCCATCTCTCTGAGGCCCTCCGTTCAGTCAGACAGCATATAGGTTTATTTTTTTTAAAGTCTTCAGCCTCAGTCCAGAGGGTTACAAAAGATTTTCAGTAGATGAATGAACAAAACAAGCAGTTGGCTCTTTATTAGAGAAATCAGAGGTTAACTTACAGTTAAATTTGAGACTACTCCAGAAAGTGCTTTCAGAAACTGGAAAATTCTATAGCGAAAGGAATTTACAATATGTTTTCCTCCAACAAAATTTTTTTTTTTATTTTTCTCTCTTTCTTTTCTCCTGCTATTCCGATTTCCTGTCCCTCTGGCCTCAGCGCCCTCATCGATCTCACTCTCATCTCAAGGCTTCTCTCTTCTTTTCACTGACTGATGATATTGTGACAGGGATCTGACAGGCCCTGCTGTGGGAGCCGCAGGGACCTGAGGGTGGAGGCTGCTGAGGCTGGAGGGGGCAATGTTGCCAAGCAGATGCAGCAGAATGAGGGTGACTGCCTGAGGTGGCTGCACAAAAAAGAAGGAGAAAAGCAGAATCCAGAAAGAGGCACCTGGTGGCAAGAACACTAGATGCCAGAGCCAAAGGGGCCCCCGGACTAGCAGCATCACCTGCGGAAGAAAGCTCAGTCCTTGCTCCTGACCTGAGGAGTTGGAATCTCTAGCTCAACACGAACCGTGCTTCCAACTTAAGTGTCAGCTGAGCCGCTTCGAAAGAAGTCCTAGAAGGACTTCTAACTTCAGTTAGAAACTGAAATTTTCAACCAAAAAAAAAAAAAAAAGTCCAAGCATTAGGCAGGAAGTTATCACCTCAGATATACCTTCACGTCCAGTTCCCATGGAAGATTATTTGTTCAGACAGCATTCAGAAGAGAGAGATGGGCGCCTCCCATCAGGAGCTCGTGCAGATGACAAAAACTGCATGGAGCGTGGCTCAGCGTTCTGTACGTCAGAGCTCGCCCACCAGCACCGGCTTTCCTGTCCTTACTTTAATAGTCTTATACCCTAGGTGTCTCTTACAGCAAGAGGCTTCAAATTATCTCCCAATACTGGCAGGATGTGAAGAACAATAATAATGAAAGAAATACTCCATTCATCCACTGATGTTCTTTACTTGGTCGGCAAACTTGAGGCCAATTAAAATCCGATGACAGACAAATGTGTCATATGTGACATAAAATACATGCCTAGATGGATTGTCATCTTCTTGCATGCAAGTAGTTTTCCTATTTACTGAGCACTGACTCTGCAAGCAGTGTGCTGATTACTGGGAGGCACAAAAATGTGTAACTACATTTTGCCCTTGAAAATGCAGTATTTTAAATATTCATTTTTATTACATTCACGTTAAAAAGGACAAAGCCGTTGAACCGATTCATAACACTAGGGAACTCTGACATCCTTGAGAGTATTTTAGAAAATAATATAATTTTCAAAACATCTTAGTGTGAAAGTATTAGTTTCCTGTGGATGCTGTAACACAGAGGAGGTGGCTTCAAGCAACAAGACATTTAATTCTCTCGAGGTTCTGGAGTCAAAAGTCAGAATCACTGGGCTGAAATAAAGATGTCCGCAGGGTTACCCTCCTTCTGGAGATTCCTGGGAAGAATTCTTCTCTTGTCTGACCCGGCTTCTGGTGGCTAAGGGCATTTTCCACTCTGATTTCTGCCTCAGTCTTCACACCGCCTTCTCTTCTGTATCAAATCTCCTTCTGGCTCTCTCTTAGAAAGACTGCTGACTGCACTGAGGCCCCTCCTGGATAATACAGGATAATCTCCCCATTTCAAGATCCTTAACTTAATCTCATCTACAAAACTCCATATTCTAAATAAGGTCTAATTACAGGTCTGGGGATTGGGGGCTCATGTCCTTTGTTTTTGCTATGTAGCCTACTACAGAGTAGAATGACCGTTTACCAGATACTATTTCTAATGATACTCAAAGTGGAATTTCCACACATACAACATGAAGGAAACCCAGACGCTGTGGAACTATGTCTAATTGCAGCAATAACTTAACATAAACCGCCTGATTGTTTGCAATGTCACACCTATTATTTCATATGAGCCGTGATCAAGCCAATAAATAGGCTTATTTATCAAGCCAATAAATAAATAAAATAGGACAATATTGGCAACGCTGCGGGTGAGAAAACTGCACAGCGAGGCGCCTGCCTCAGTGTCCTTGAAGAGAGCAGCAGAGCCAGGACACAACCTGAATTTGGGTCTGGTGACCTTCTCACGTCGCTTGGACGCCAGGGCAAGACTGTTCACAAAATTGTTAATTCCCCTCAGCTGACCCCTAAAGCTCCTTACACACGCGAGACCAGCAAAGACTGGAGCCAGGCGACCTCTCCAGCTGTGTGGCCCCTTTCCTCCCAGCAGGCGCTGCCTATGCTTCTGCTGACCTACTGGACATACTGAGACGGGTTTCAAAGTCAAGGAGAGATGCTCTCATATAGCTGTGCTCAGTCGCTTCAGTCCTCTCTGACTCTGTGACCCCATGGGCTATAGCCCGTCAGGCTCCTCTGTCCATGGGATTCTCCAGGCAAGAACACTGGACTGGGCTGCCATGCCCTCCTCCAGGGGATCTTCCTGACCCAGGGATGGAACCCGGGTCTCTTATGTTTCCTGCAGTGGCAGCTGGGTTCTTTACCACTAGCGCCACCATAGCTATTTACTAAGAAAATTGATTTTGTCATTTATTCTTACTCAACCCTGAGGATTGTTAATGAAGTGCTTATCCCTCAAAACCAAAAGAAAAAAAAAAAAAACCCTGTTATTTTTTTCTTTCTTTGGACCTAATGAACAGAATTTTGTTTATATTAACATAATAGGCACCCGTGAGTTCATCACCCCAGACAAGAGCTAGAATATTTAATTAACAACTGCTACATCTAATCCTCAGGATTCCATGTGATCATCCAGCCTCCCCACCCTCACCGGCTGTAAGCTTCATCCTGAAGCACGTTCATTACTATGCCATTCTTTGAAATGTAGTTTTATTGTCCTTATAAAGATCATAAAATATTTTTAATTATTTAAAAATTTCTAAACATAATATGTGAATACACGCATGCTCAATCATGTCTAACTCTTTGGGACCCTGTGGACTGTAGTCTGCCAGGCGCCTCTGTCCATGGGACTTTTCAGGTCAGAGTACTGGGTTGGGTTGCCATTTCCTTCTCCAGGGGATCTTCCCAACCCAGGGATCGATCTGCATCTCCTACATTGCAGGCAGATTCTTTACCACTGAGTCACTAGGGAAGCCCCATACAGGATACAGAACTGTAGCCAATCTTTTGAGATTTTTTTTGACTTCACATTTTATTGCCAAGATTCATCCAAACCCTATCCTATCATATGAATGGAATATTATTCATCCATGCTCTTACAGACAGGCATTTGTATTGTTATAAGTTTCTGTACAGTATTGGGGAAGGAAAATCACATGATGTACAAATACTAAGTTGAAAGCTCAGCAGAGATCTTATTATCCTTTCACTGCTGTAAAATTCCATAATACAAAAAATAAAATATTGGCATCTAAGATGGAGTTGCGTTCTAACAGTTTGAGAACTGTTTAGGATTCACAATATATTTCCCCAAAGAAACAATTCTCTCCCCTGGCTGTTGCACAAAAGCCTGCTGAATTTATAACAAACCAAAAAGTGCCATGGAGCCAAACCACTCTGTACAATAGGGCTTCTGATCAAGATGGAGCTGTGTGGAAATCACAGTGGTTTCTATGGAGGTGGCCAGGGAGCAGGACAGGGTTCCTGTCCCCAAGACTCCCCATGCTGAAGTGGGGGGCGGAGCGTCCAACCCAGAGGAGGGAGACCAGACTGGCCTGAGGCTTCCAAGTCCACGGAGAGGCTGGGATGCAGACTGAAGCCAAGGAGAGGCAGGAGCTGTGACTTGGAAGAAATGACAAGCACTTTGGCAGAAAGGGTGAGGGGTTGCCAGAAAGTAAATCATTTTCTCTGCATTGGTTAGCACCGGATAATGGGGAGCGGGGGATCAGTGGTAGAGAATCCGCCTGCAATGCAGGAGACAGACACAGGAGACTCAGGTTTGATCTCTGGGTCTGGAAGATCCTCTGGAGGAGGACACGGCAACTCACTCCAGTACTCCTGCCTGGAGAATCCCATAGACAGAGGAGCCTGGCAGCCTACAGTCCATGGGGTCGCAAAGAGTCAGACATGACTGAACGCCCAAGCACGTGTGCATGTACAATGGGGGGCAAAGCAATAGGGTGGGGGGATCGGGAGGCTGCCCTTGAGGTGTCTCCACTGGGTGACAGGCTTGGGTTTTCTTTCTCTCCTCGCAGGCTGTGTATGTCTTCATTCACAGAGGTACCTATTTGCACTGAGGATGGGGTTTTGGAGAGGTAGAACTGGAGGAGCTCCTGGAAGAAGGGGCAAATATGGGAAGGAGGTGCCCCCTCCCCTGTGCTGTGTCTGTGTTGGTGGGGGCGGGGAGGGGCGGAGGAGGAGAAGGGAGAAGAGCATGGCATCGGCAGCTGTGCTGAGCCTGTATCCCGAGTATATAGGTCAGGGCTGCCTATCAAAAGGAAATCCATACATTCACCTGTGCTAAAAAAGGATGCGGTTATTTTTAGAGCTTCGAATGGGGTATGCAGGAATGTGTCAGTTACAACTAAACCTCTGGTAAGTTTACCCATAAAAAGGCTGTTAAGAAATTGAGGTCAAGCCAGTTCTATAGCATGTGCTACATTTGCAATATTTTATTATAGTTCTGGCAACTGTGTATATACTATTCAGATATATGCGGTTACAATGTCAACATATATATGTATATTATTAAATAGTATTCATTTATTCAGGGCTTCCCTGGTGGCTCAGGGGTAAAGAATCTGCCTGTCAACGCAGGAGATGTGGGTTTGATTCCTGGGTTGGGAACATTCCTTCGAGAAGGAAATGGCAACCCAACTCCAGTATTCTTGCCTGGAGAATCCCCACAGACAGACAAACCTGGTGGGCCATAGTCCATGGGGTCACAAAGAGTTCGACACGACTTAGTGACTAAATATCAATATTTATTTATTCATAAAAGGTTACTGTGAACTTGTTATTGCCAAGGACTGTGCTAGAAGCTGGGATGCAACTACGGAAAAGGTAGTCCTTGACAAACGTGATCTTCAGGATAAACTCCAGGTCCTCCAGGGACTTGGTCAAGAATATATTCCCAATTTCAACACAACACTGTCTTGGCAACAGACATGAAATATCACAGACTTTCCCCCTACGAATGGATTACTTATTCCTAAGAGACCGAACAGGTCAAGAACTGATATTTAGAATACCAATGTTAAGATTTAGTTTTCATAATGTAAAACCAGTAAATTACTTAGAGTTGAAAATGAGGTACTCGATCAGGAAGTATGGCAGCCACTGAAGTCCTGACAACTTTGGACATTCCTGACAACCACTGGCACATCAAGAGAGTTGGAATTCTGCCATTCTCTGGACAGCACTGAGCTAAAGGTTCATCAGTGTTACAAGGAGTTCATTGTAACTTTTCAGTTTGCTGTTATCCTTAATTCTAAATTCTAATCTGGTATTAATTTACCTTCATTAGTATCAGATTGTTGTGAGCTATCTTGTTAACTCCACATTATATTTTAATGCATTTCTGCCCCAAATGCATATGTGGCCAATTTCTAATAACTAGAAATCACGACAGTTGTGCATTGTGAGTTATAAATGGGTCAGCTAAGAGACTAATGCCAAAGCAGATATATACCTAATTCTTCTTTACCCCTTAATCTGTGTTTTTCATATACTTGTTGCTATGGACTGAATCTTGTGTCCCCCAAAACTCAGATGTTGAAACTGTAACCCCTCATGTGATGGTAATTTGGAGGTAGAGTCTTTGGGAGATAAGTAGGACTATGTTAGGTCAAGAGGATGAGGCCTTCATGATGGATTAAGGTCCTCATAAAAAGAGGAGACCACCCAGGATTGCTCTGTGTGCACAGTCCAAGGAAGGCCATGTAGAGACATCAACAGGGGCCTCACCAAGACCCGACTGTGCTGGCATCCTGATCTAGGGCCTCCAGCCTCCAGAACTGAGAAAGAAGCATTCGTTACATACGCCCACCAGTCCATGGTATTCTGTCACTGCAGTTGGTAGTGACTAGGAAACTCACACTGGACGTCCCTGTAGTGCAGTGGATAAGAATTCACCTGCCAAGGCGGGAAACCCAGATTCGATCCCTGGGCTGGAAGATCCCACATGCCGTGGAGCAACCAAGCCCAAGAGGTCCAATCACCGAGCCTGTGTGCTGCAGCTGCTGAAGCCGTCGAGGCCTAGAGCCTGTGCATCAGAGGAGCCGCCACAGTGAGACACCTGCACCTGCAGCGAAGAGCGGCCCCGCCGCTGCAGCTAGAGAAGGCCCACTCGAAGGGAGACCGGCACCACCAGAAGCAAAGATGTTACAGTTCACTTAGGGTTTCCCTGGGAGCCCAGCGGGTAAAGAATCTGCCTGCAAGGCAGGAGACCCTGGCTCAATTCCTAGGTCAGGAAGATCCTCTACAGAAGGGATAGGCTACCCACTCCAGTATTCATGGGCTTCCCTCGTGACTCAGATAGTCAAGAATCTGCCTACAATGTGGGAGACCTGGGATCGATCCCTGGGTCGGGAAGATCCCCTGGAGGAGGGCATGGCAACCCACTCCAGTATTCTTGCCTGGAGAATTGCCATGGACAGAGGAGCCTGGCAGGCTACAGTCCAAGGGGTCACAAAGAATCGGACGCGACTGAGCGACTAGCACAGAGTTCACTTGGGCTTCCCAGCTGGTGCTAGTGTTAAAGAATCCACCTGCCAATACAGGAGACACAAGAGATGTGGGTTTGATTTTTCCTGTGTTGGAAAATTCCCCTGGAGTAGGGAAAGGCAACCCATTCCAGTATTCATGCCTGGAGAATCCCATGGACAGAGGAGCCTGGAGGGCTGTGGTCCATGGGGTTGCAAAGAGTCAGACACGACTGAGTGACTGAGCAGGGCTCATTTTTAAAAAAAGACACAGGAACTTAGAGTTATCTCCACAGTTAGATAGAAAAGCATGGGCAGGTAGGCCAATGAGATGTTTCGTCTGCCTGAGTGTCCCAAGGAAAAGAAAGTGAGCGCCCATCCTAGGGGAGGTTCAGGTGAGAAACACAAACTGTTCATCTTGCATCACACGAGTCTGGACAGAGACTTTACAGTGTTCAGAGGGCTTGGGGGGAGGGGGGATTCAGCATTTCTGACTATGAAAAGTGACATAATGAAAAAAATCCCTAAATGGGGATCTCTGATTTATACAAAGACATACAGATGGTGTCTGAGATAGGTCGAGTGACTTACAACCACTGCCCAGCCCAGGGTGACAGGTGTGGGGAGGGGAGAGGGATGGTCTCCAAACTCTAGAGAACTAACAGGCTCCCTGCCATTCAATTATCCTGTAAAAATAATTTAAACACTCGTGATGACCTCTGACCATGAATTTTAACCTCATCTGAAGGATAAAAAGGGGGTTAAAGATACCCAGATAAATGAGGTGTTGGCCAGCAATGGCATCTCTTCTTATTCCCCAGCATACTTCTCCAAGACCATCCTGTTTTGTTATTTCTTGAGAAGCTGTTTTCACCCTGGATGATCAATACATCATCATAAAATATTACTGGCATGGTTTATCATTTTCAGTAAAGGATAAAGTTTCCCCCAAGTTCAGAATCTCCATGTTGACATGTGTGGCCTCGTCACATGGCAGCTGTCAGTAGCCGCTTTAGCTCCCCTTTCTCAAGAAGGCAGCTTCTAATCATTTCCTCCCCGCTGTGCCCCATTCTCCCGCTGAAGGTTATAGGGGACAAAGGACAACCTTACAAGACTGCCTGTCAACAAAAGGGAAAAAGGACCAGTCCACACAAGGCACAAAGCATCTTAATGACCACGATCACTAAAAAGGCAGAAGACTTAGTTCTTTCAAAGAGCTCTCCTAGACTTTCTAACACTCAGTCACCTCTGTTTCTTATGATGAAAAGAGGCTCCCACTGCAGCAAGCTGAGGAACAGAGGTTGAGGGTGGCTAGGCATTTTTTTTTTAACTTTTGGTACAGGAGTATAACTGATTACCAACGTTGTAACAGTTTCAGGTGAACAGTGAAGGGACTTGACCGTACATATACATGTATCCATTTCCCCCAGACTCCCCTCCCGTCAGGCAGCCCCGTAACACTGAGCAGAGGTCCCTGTGCTATTCAGTAGCTCATCGTTAGTTTGGATAGGCATTTTTGAAAGATAAAAAATGAGAATTCTGGCCAACAGCACTGCTGCCTAAGAGTCCAAGGGACTCATTCTTTTGGTATAAGTGAAATCGAATTAAAAACGGAAGGAAACACTCACTGCTGCTCTAACTTCCCTACGTTGCTTTAGAGACAGAGCGCGAGCAGTTGGCTCAGTCTCACTTGCACAAAATTGCCCTCAGTGGATACATTTTCAGACTGCACTGTAATTTACAAAACATTTGTGCCTTTCTTTCTCCTACAAGCATTATCAAAAGGGGCAGCAGGCAGATGATCGAGGTCATCTACAGTCCCTTAGAGCACCGGATTTGAGTCCAAGTACAATCACCATCATTTTCAGTACTTTCTCATTCCACGGACCATGCTCACATAAGTGCAATAAAACTCACTATCCTCTGCTAGCTTACTCACTGAGGAAACCTTAAACCACCTCCTGCTTGAACTGAAAAGCTAGGTTTCCCCAAGATGCCTCTGAAAATCTTTTCCATCTTTAGACCATCCCCTGAAAGAAACCCATCTCTTCCTTAATTGGCTCTTCTGTCACTGATTTCAGCTTTAAAAGATCCAAACAGTGCCAAGCAATTCAGTTTTGTTATGGCATGTTCATAACATAAAACAGACTTGGATTCTCTCATTCATATGTCCTATGAGAATTAGAAACAAACTGGATTAGAAACAAACACTTTGAAAATATTCAGACCCAACCGAGACCTCACTTTTTCTTGAAATTATTATGCACTTTATTATAAATTAATATATTTTACTCACAAACAGGAAGGCATATGTATAAATAACAAAATCACTCACAAATAGCACCATTAACATTTTGTCTTTTTACTCACACTAGTCATGTTTTATGTGACAGTATTCTTATTTAATGCTATATTATGAATATTTTCCTTGGTAGGTGAATTTGTCTTGAGGTAGTATGCACCAGTGGAACCGTGTGACTTAGGTCATCTCCAGAAGAGGTCTATGCTTCTAGGTGCCGGCACCGGAGGGGACCTCACTCACTGTTGGTGATGCCAGTGGCCAGGCAGGTAGACAAGCAAAAGGCCTCAGGACACAGAGCCCCAGTTCTTAAGTGGCTTTAAAGTTACTCGACATTACTTGCATTTGAGGCCAGGCTTGACTGTGTTTGGAGAAGAGGGTAAGGTAGAAGGTTGATAACAAGGAATGCTTGCAGTTGCAGATTTCAGAATGCACGATGAAAGCTTGACGTACTCAAGGGCTGCTACTCAGGAGAGGTGTTTGGAGAGTGTCAGCTGAGAGCTGAGGGAAAGGAAGGATCAACAGGTGTTCCCTTGGTGCACGACATGTTGATACATTGCCTTATGTTTTAACTGGAGGATAACTGCTTTACACGGGTGTGTTAGTTTCTGCTGTACAACAACGCAGATCAGCCATAATTATATGTTCCCTTCCTCTTGAGCCTCCCTCCCCACCCCTCTCCACCCCTCTAGGTCACGACAGAGCACCGAGCTGAGCTTCCTGTGTTACGAAGCAGTTTCCCACCAGCTATCTATTTTACACATGGTAGTGTATATATAGGGGCTTCCCTGGTAGCTCAGCTGGTAAACGAATCTGCCTGCAATGCAGGAGACCCGGTATGATTCCTGGGTTGGGAAGATCCCATGGAGAAAGGTTAAGTTAGCCACTCAAGTATTCCGTCAGCTCAGATGGTAAAGAATCCGCCTGCAATGTGGGAGATCTGGGTTTGATCCCTGGGTTGGGAAGATCTGCTGGAGGAGGGCATGGCAACCCACTCCAGTATTCTTGCCTGGAGAATCCCATGGACAGAGGAGTCTGGTGGGCTACAGTCCATGGGGCTGCAAAGAGTCGGACACGACTGAGTGACTAAGCGCAGCACAGTGTCTACATGTCACTGCTACTTTCTCAATTTGTCCTACTCTCTCCCACCCTCTGCTGTGTCCACAAGCCCATTCTCTACGTCTGTGTCTCTATTCTTGCCCTGCAAATAGGTTCATCAGCATCATTTTTCTAGATTCCATATATATGAATAATTTGTTTTTCTCTTTCTGACTTACTTCACTCTGTACAATAGGCTCTAGGTTCATCCACCTCATTATGATTGACTCAGATTTGTTCTTTTTTTATGGCTGAGTAATATTCCATTGCATATATGTACCACATCTTCTTTATCCATCCATCTGCTGTTGGGCATCTAGGTTGCTTCCACGACCGGGCTATTGTGAACAGGGCTGATGTGAACAAAGGGGTACCTGTGTCTTTGGTACATCATCTATTCAATGCTTTTAACAAAGCCTTCATGCAGGTCATATGCCTCCACACTACAGATGAGGAGACTGAGGCTTAGAGGTGCTAATAGACTTAATTAAGACCTCACCACGCAGACAGAGGAGGCGAGATTTGAAAGGGGTATCTGGCTCTAACTCCTTACTTAATATGATTCTGCTTCTAGGTGCTAGGCTCAGGCTGTATCCTTCCTTCTGGGATGAAACTGTCCACCCCCACTCAGTCATCTTTCCAGCTGGGAAGCTACCATCACATCCTGGAGGAGGCTAGGGAAGCTAGGGGGTGGGGGAGTGGGGCAACTTTAATATGATTAGTGAACTCATCTCCTCCTTGTCCTTGATGGCCTCTGTGTGTTTTATGCTATTTCCCATTTAGCTCTGAAAAGAGTAAATAATCGCATTATGGTCTACCAGACAATCCAGCAAATGGAATTAGCTTAAGTAATCAGCTATATCGCTCGGTGATTAAGAGACTGTCTACTAGACCCGACCAAACAAAGGTTGCGGTAGGCACTGTGAGAGGAGCATGGCCTCCAAAATCAATCTATCTGTACTCAAACCTCTACTTAATATTGTGAATGCTGTAACTTAACTCTTTCATTCCTGTTAGTTAACCTCCTTGTGCCCCAGTTTCCTCTTTGGTAAAATGCTGATAACAAAGAGTACCTACTTCACTGGGTTCTTGGTCCGAAGATATACGCTAATCTACGTAAAGTATTTAGAGCCCCATGGGGCACACACTAGCACCCGATGATTAGCTGCCAAATATCAGTATAACCACCACCACCATCATTTAATAGGTTTAAGACACAGTTTCCTTTTATGGTGATGGGATAATAATAGCATCTATTTCACAACATGGTGAGAGTTAGTGAGGTAACGAATAAAAAATGCTTACTATGTAGCTTTAGTAAAGAATCTCTGTGCAATAAGGGAGACCCTGGTTTGATTCCTGGTTCAGGAAGATCGCTGGGAGAAGGGAATGACAACCCACTCCAGTATTCTTACCTGTAGAATCCCATGGACAGAGAAGCCTGGCTGGCTCCAGTCTATGGGGTCACAAAGAATCAGATGACAGTTCGATTAACACTTTCACTTTCAACGGTGGTAGAGGCAGAGGTGTTAGAAATATTTATCTATTTCCTCATTGTTGCGCTTTTCTGTTTAGAAATCTTGTGACTGTTTAGCGACTCCAAGAAGTCTTATTTTGACACCAAATAATATGAATATTTAACATTTTTTCCTAACTTCTTCTGCAGAACCATGTGTTAATTTACAATCCCACCAAGAGTTTGAGAGTATGTATTTCATCTTGCCAAGAACAGGAGTGACTGTTTTGAAAAATCTTCCCTGAAGGATTATATATCTGGCTGTAGCTGTGGAAGTCTTTGTGTGGTGGTCACCATTACCATGATTAAGACCAACAAAAATCAAACTGAAATTCTGGCGTTACCATAATACAGAAAATAGATGCCTCAGGAGCAGGAACCACAACGCATTTATTATGGAGGCAGTAAACCATACACGCTGACAAATGAACAAGCCTTGATGAGAACGCCACCTTCCACCATCTGAGAGGGTGGTCCTGTGACATGAAAAATACGACCTCATAACGCACACTGAGTCCTCACCAGGACAAGGAATTCAATGAAAGGCACAGTTCACATACTTCCAACGAAAACCCAGGGGCTGTTAGTACTTTGGAAAGATTGAGTTGTTTCATTAGATGAAAAGTGTCTCCTTCCAGGGCTTATCAGCCCCCAAGAGTTCTTCCTTACCGCCACACAGCATCAGTCTTAAAGGAGATCATGGTAGGAGGCTCCTGAAGCTACAGGAAAGTTAAGGCGATGCAGTGTCTCACAGTGCAGGGAATAATTCTCCTTAAGAGGTCATACGTCAGTCCAGAAGGCGCTGACAAGCTTTTTTTTTTTTTTTTTTAAAGTACATTGGAAACAAACTAAAAGCGATTCTTTTGGGTCATTTTCATCTTGAACACAAATGAGAAAAAAAAAAGTTGCTAATAAAAATATAACACATGTGCCCGTGTCTTATAAGAACTAGACACCCAACTGTATTTATATAAATCTCAGTGCAATCTTGGAGATCTCTTGTGACCTAAATGATGGTGACATGTTTGTCTCTGGAGTAGAAATCTGGTACAGGGGTCCTGGGGTAAGAGATATGTTTTTCACTGGTTACTATTTTGTACTATTTGAATTTTTTTTAATTATGCACATTTTAATTATTTTTTAAGACATTCATAACTATGTAAAATGGAAATATATACAAAATATACTGAGACATTGGGGAACTCTCTGTGTTCAGTCACATCTGACTCTTTTTTTTGACTCCATGGACTGTAGCCTGTCAGGCTCCTCTGTCCATGGGATTCTCCAGGCAAGAATACTGGAGTGGGTTGCCATTTCCTCCTCCAGGGGATCTTCTAGATCCAGGGATCGAACCCATGTCTCCTGCACTGGCAGATGGATTCTTTACCATTGAGCCACCTGGCAAGCCTGTATTTGGCAACATCTGTAGACATTTTTAGTTGTCACAACTGGGGGTAGGGATTGCCATGGGCATTTAAAGACGAGGATAGAGAGCAGGTCTGCTGTTAAGCAGGACAGCCCACTATGATGGGGAATATATCCAGTTCAAATGATCAAGAGTGCTGTGACTTGCTTCTAGCCAATAGTTTATGGAAATGGTGATAGAAGGGTCACTCCTATGATTGTAAGACTGTCTTAGTAGACGCCTTAGGAGCCTGGAGAGAGATTCTCCCACTGGCCTTGAAGAAATAAGCTGCCATGTTGTACGAGGTACTACAAGACAGCCACACGGCAAGGAACAATGGGGGCCTCTAGGAACGGAAAGCAGTCCCTGACTGACAGTAAGAAAGCAAGGACATCATTCCTACAACCATGAGTAAGTAACTGAATTTTGCCAATCACCATGTGAGAGTCCAAGCTCCAGAAAGGACTACAGTCTAGTCAACACCTAGACTGCACCTTTTGACACCATGCTCAGAGGATCTAACTATGCTATGTCTGGACTCTTGACTCACAAACTAGGAGGCGATAATGCATGTTGATTTCAGGTACTCTTTTTGTGGGAATTTATTAGGAAGTAATGGAAAAATAACAGCCATGTCCAAGATCCCAAATAAAGCAAACAAACAAAAAAAGAAGTATAAATACGAGCAGGGATTCACACCCTTGTGGTCAGGCTCCACTATCTACCCCTGAACTACAAACACCAAACTGTTACTAGTGGCCATCTCTGGGGCAGGAAGAGGTGAATTATTTTACTTACCCTAAGCTTTTTGTCGTTACACTTTTTACTCTCTGACCTATTACACACTCATGAACATATACACATTTATTTATTGTTCATCTCCGGCTAGAATGTGAGATCTCTGTGGGCAAGAACTGTTTTATTCACTGCTGTATTCATCACCCAGAACGATGCCTGGCGCTAAGGAGCTCTTCTGTACTTTCAGTCTACCCAAGGTCTTACTGATGTGGAATTTCATAACACTGGCATTCTGGGGAAGAAAGCTCTAGAAGTAAAGGAAGATAAAATTGATGCTTTAATAGTCCTTTCTGTTGGTCATAGGATACTTTGTAACCATTATGAGAAAAGCAGATTTTAGGTTAGAACACACCAAAGATCATAATTCTGCTAAAATAACAAAACCAATGCATAAATGCACTTCTGAAATTATGGCATTACAGACAAATTATTTGAGATTAAAGGAGAATGAAGGTGTGAACTGGAGCCAGGAGTTCAATAGCTAAGAGAGCCCAAGTCCATGTAGAGCTGACAATGGTTAATCATCTGGTTTCAAGATCTGAAAAGACGAAAAAGGTTTTGAATTTTTGTAGCCTGGAGTCTCTGGCTAATACTTTAAAATACAGTATTATTGTCCATAATTTAGTAAAATCGAAAATAGATCAAAGCTAGGTCTATTTGGTGTAATTTTCCCTGGGTAAGGCTGTAGAAGGAGTGTCAAAGCTGAATATTACAGACTCGAAAGAAGCAGTCCCAGGGAGCTGTTCGATGGATGGAGCTGTTCTTTCACAGAGCTGAGCTGGTCCACAGGCACCGATGCAGACAAGGGAGCAGAAGCAAGCTTAGCACCGAGGCTGCTACATTTTTGCCGATAAGAAGAGCCAAGTTATTCTTACTGATTGGGACCTACTACATGCCAGGCTCTCCCTCTCCTGGAATGTGTGTGTGTGTGCGCTCGAGAAGTTGCTTCAGTCATGTCCGACTCTTTGTGACCCTACGGACTGTAGCCCGCCAGGCTTCTCTGTTCATGGGATTCTCCAGGCAAGAATACTGGAGTGGGTTGCCGTGCCCTCCTCCAGGAGATCTTCCCGACCCAGGGATCAAACCTGCGTCTCTTACATCTCCTGCATCAGCAGGCAGGTTCTTTACCCTTAGCACCACCTGGAAAGCTGTGTGTGATTGTGTGTGATTGTGTGTGTGTGTGTACACAATCACCACAATGACATCAACAAGTTAGGTCCTCTTGTGTTCATGAAACAAAGACTCAGAAGTGAAGTTTGATGTAAGAAGGCAAACTGATAGTAGTAAGTAGAGGATGAGGAAAGAATACAGAGCTCTGACCTGAAGGCTTAGATTCTTTCTGCACCATCACCTGCTCCAAAAGTTTCTGAACAAACATGGCTTCCAGTCCTTTCTGATTCTTCTTGCTCCTTTCGAACTTATCTACCCATCACTAATGTCAGGACTCATATAACAATTCCCTCAGAAATCCCACCATCCCCATGCCTCTGTGCAGGAAGCAATGCCACATTTGTCCACGGTTTGCCAGCACAACCCCTGGCTGATGCAAAGTCAATCTAATTTGATGTCATCCAAGCCCTGAAATTGGATGAAGCTGGAGAGCAGCGCCATTCTTTAGTTATGGAAATAATCTGGAAGGCGGGCTAGTTTCTGCACTCCGGTGGCCCTGTAATTCAAAATACTCTGTTATCTCTGTGCACAGATTCACATTTTCACAGAACACAGGAGTAACAGAAGACACTGGTGTAGGCCCTTCCTCCCAGAGCACTTTGAATGCAGAGCCCTTCAAGAAGCGCTGACACTCATTCGTCACATGGCACTGCCTGTTTGTCCTGCTTATGTCAAACACAAACACCCATTCAGGCAGCTAGAATCATCAGTGGCAGCGACACACACCCAAGTCCAGCATTTGAGGAGCGTCACCGAGCAGCCAGTCCTGCTGAGCTGGAAGTTCCTACGAATGCGGACCAGAATATGTCTTGTCTTAAGGGACCTGCCTCTCTAAAATATTTGTTTTTAACTTTCAGCTGTAAAAAAATTTATTATGAATGATCATATGTAAATTTTGTTGTTTAGTTGCTAAGTTGTGTCTGACTCTTTGTGACCCCATGGACTGTAGCCTGCCAGGCTCCTCTGTCCATGGAATTTTCCAGGCAAGAATACTGGAGTGGATTGCCATTTTCCTTCTCCAGGTGATCTTCCTAACTCTGGAATCGAGCCTACATCTCCTGCATTGGCAGACAGATTCTTTATCACTGAGCCACCTGGGGAGCCCAGGGCATATGCAAGTAACCAAATGATAATAATTGACAGTATAGAAGCATGTTGGATAAAAAGTGAGAGAGCCCAGGCCCACTCCTGAGCCGGCTGGGCAACTACCATCTGGAAATGCTCCCTGCACACTTTGGACATCATATCATGTTCTTCTTTTCAGCAGAACATTCTCTATTTCTTCCACTAATGGGCACTTAGACCTATTTTATACTTTTTTTTTTTCTTTTACATATCTTGAGAATCTTTCCATATTGGAGAAAAGAGTGGGGAATCAAGTCTTAGGTCAGTCTCTTTTGAAAATGAAATGTATCTCACTAAAAGTATTAACTTCAGAGAAAATACACCTGTCTTCTTAAACCATTTTTGCTCATTACAAATGGATTCCAACAGAAAACATGAAGAAAGGAAACATCACAGGACCCAAGAACAGACAAACAAGAGCGTCCTAGGGATTTCAACTCCGTCTCCTTCCTCGATATTTGGATTCTGCTTTTATTCCCATTTCCTCTTTTACTTAACAGGAACAACAGGCATATTGACATTTATGGGAAGCCCTAACAAAGGTCCTTCTAGGCACTTTCTGTGCCTCTACAGGACTAGTGTACATGAAGTTACCGTAGGCAGTGCTTTGTCTAGTTTTGTTTGAAACTTTGACAGATGAATAAAAATTCATTCACACACATGTCCTCCACACCCCCCCCACTCCTCCTACACAATACAGTTTCTAAAACATTAAAACCTGCCATAAGGGATGCATATAAAAGTCATCTTATGTATAACAGCACTGGATTTATCACAGCAAAGCCTGAGGTTAAAAAATATGTTATTTAGATTTCAAACACATGTTGCAATTTTGCACCGGACCTAGACTGAAATTCTCTTAAGAAGTCCTTACTGAATAGACGACTGGAGGCTGGGTTGGGTGGGCTCAGGAGGAGCAGCAAAAATGCACAATTCACACTTTAACAGAATTTCTTAGTCCAATGGAGCCAGGTGCATGCATGTGTGCCTGCTAAGTCCTTTCAACTGTGTCCGACTCTGTGCGATCCTATGGACTGTAGCCCACCAGGCTCCTCTGTCCATGGGATTCTCCAAGTAAGAGCCAAGTATGTGAGTTGCCCTGCCTTCCTCCAGGGGAGTCCTTCCAACACAGGGATCGAACCTGTGTTTCTTATGTCCACCTGCATTGGCAAGCGTGTTCTTTACCACTAGCGCCACCCGGGAAGCCCCATGGAACCATGTAGCACACACTAAACAGAGTATAATCTATTAAGAATATAAATTAACAAGGATAAAATAGCCCTCCAGTTGATTTCACCAGGTATAAAAACAGCTTGATGGATATTCATGAATGCTTGAAGCATGTTTGGAGTAAGTCTTCATTAAAGTGGAGAAAACATGTCAGATTTCAAACATTCTCAAATCTAAATTCACAAGGGTGGTTTCCCTGGTGGTCCAGTGGTTAAGAATCTGTCTGCCAATGCAGAGGACGTGGGTTCAGTCCTTGCTCTAGGAAGGTTCCGCACGCGTCAGAACAACTAAGCCACAGCTCCCGAGCCTGTGTGCCTGGAGCCTGTGCTCTGCCTCAAGAGAAGCCCCCGCAATGAGAAGCCCGTGCACTGTAACTAGAGAGTGGCCCCCGCTCACGGCAACTAGAGGAAGTCGGTGCAGGGCAACAGACCTAGTACACGTGCTCCAAAAATAAACCATAAATCTTTAAAACAACTCATACGGGCAGAAGCTTTCATCTGCAGGCAGAGTTCTGCAGGTGGAGACTGGCTGCAGGGCTGCTCTTCCCAGAGGCAGCTCTCCGTAGCTCCACAGAGCACTCTGCAGTGCCACAGTTAGCCGGGGTCTGTTTGTTTAGCTGTGAAAGGAAAGTGAAGTTGCTCAGTCCTGTCCGACTCTTTGCGATCCCATGGACTGTAGCCTACCAGGCTCCTCTGCCCATGGAATTCTCCAGGCAAGAATACTGGAGTGGGTTGCCAGTTCCTTCTCCAGGGGATCTTCCCAAACCAGGGATCGAACCCTGGTCTCCCGCATTGTAGGCAGATGCTTTACCGTCTGAACCACCAGGGAAGTCCATATATTTAGTCGTGGTTAGTATAAAAATTGCTCATGTTATGTTGGTAATCCATTTCCAAAATGCCAGAGTTCTGCATGAAAATGATCCAGCCTGAAAAGTGAAAGTGTCAGTCATTCAGTCATGTGTGACTCTTTGTGGACTCATGGACTACAGTCCTCCAGGCTCCTCTGTTCATGGGATTTCCCAGGCAAGAATACTGCAGTGGGCGCCATGCCCTCCTTCAGGGGATTTTCCTGACCCAGGGATGGAAACCCAGGCTCCTGCATTGGAGGCAGATTCTTTAACATCTGAGCCCCCAGGGAAGCTCTGTTGAGAGTCTATTTCCCATAAATTTAACTGAGAGTGAGAGAAATTTTGACATGCTAACATGTCAAAACCCCTAACCCCACAATCAACTTCCCCAAATGTAATTAAAACATTGTAGTCTAATGATATCGGTGGGCAACCATCATTTTAGGATACTTTCTGTAAATCAAACAAATGTTTTACAGATGTTCATATATGTTTTTTGCATATAAACACAGAACTGAGTCATACCTATATTCCATGAAGTAGAGGTGTTCTACTGGGGAAAAACAAAACAAAATAAAAAAGCAACCCTGTTCACTGGGAAGAGAAGTGCTGCTGATGTCCTTGCAATTACTGTCAGCAATGCTGGCTGCCCACAGCATACAGGATAAACACAACCCATGTGTGATGTGCATTGTGAATAATGAAGAATTAGTAACCGAAGAACTTCCCAAGGCTGCACACAGCATAGTGGCAAAGAACACACAGAACGTGGCTAAGGGAATGAGATCAGGAAGTGCCTGGAGGAAGGGGTGAAGGCTGGAGAAAACAAGAGATACGAATGAGCTTGGCAAATAAGGAGGTCACTAAGGAGACCACCTAGAGTCGATACGGAGGGACAGTGGGCAAGGAGCTCGAGTCAGATAAGAAGAGATGAAGGTGTCTGGACTTCACCTAATGCAGAAAGACAACAAGCAAAAGCACAAATAGACTAAGGCAAAGTCAAAGAACACATTAACAGAACATTCTGTCAGATGGCGATAACACGCTGGAAGGAAAATTACGAAGCACATTAATAAATCTCAGTGACAGTGGAAGAACTTCTGAAAACTTAGTTTCAAGGATGTTTTAATATGAATAAGAAACTCAAAGACTGTGAGCAGAAGGGGGCTTTCCCAGCTGTCCCAGTTGATGGTGATTCTGCATAAACACTTGGTCCACACTGCTAGGCAAGTGGGCACTTGGGCAGTGGAACCTGAGCAGGCTGTCCATTCACACATTTGGGGGTACAAACCATTGGCAGTGGATACTCACGTTTCATATCAAACAAGCCTCCTTAAGTAACAATAATGACAACTAATCGTTATCGGCAGCTAATCCAGTTTAACCACTGGCACGTTTGCTTAAAATGTTAGTTTCTATAGTGCTATTAATAACGAATCCCTATGCTTGGCTAGTTCACCACCACCTCTACATGACATGTAATCTGGTGACAATATTCTAACAATGATGAGGAAAAAAATCATCGTCATTGTATGTGATGACATATTTAATGCCATACCGTTGGTAACAATTTGTTTAAACCTTGGAGGGAAAAAAATGGGATGGCCCACCATTCTAAACATCAACTCATGTTTTGATTCCAAGAAAAGAAGGAAGACTTTGAGAAATGATTTCCACTTTTGTTCCGGAATGACCTTTGTGTTTCTGCTTTTTCCTGTCTATAATAAGTCAGCATTAGATGACACGAAACTGAAGATGAAGTTCGGTGATGGAACCAGCAGAATGATATGCTTAATGCATTGCTTTAAAGTTCTACTATCTTGACAAGTAACAAAAACATCATCAGCTTAAACGCTAGAAGAGTTTTTTGAGATAATCTCAACACCCCTGTGATTATAAAAGAAAAGAAAAGAAAAGAAGGTCACCTACTTTCCAGCCCAACTGTCCAATTCTGAAGGGTTATTTCACTAGTCACACAGATTCATACAAGGCTAAAAACACTTTCCAGCATTTTCAGCTGTGCAGAGCTAACCCTCTTTAGGTTGAATCTTACTTAATGTAACCTCAAATTAATTCTGTTACATAAAGTTTGTGATTATTACAGTCAGACACAAAGATTCTCCTGTCTTACAACTAACTGCCTTTCCTTACCTTAAATCAGGAAGAAGGTAAATTAGGTAGAAGCAATAAGAAAAAACACAAAGATAATGACACTGTGGGTTCAACATCTTTCCTTAAACACATTGGTAAATTGATAGGAGAGGAACCTAGGCTTTAGCAAGACTAGAGTTATTAATGAAGAAAAGCAGCTCAAATATTCTCAATGCTGGAGTGGGTTTGTTTTTTTTTTAAAGTCTCATGTGGCAAATAACCTGGTAGTTTCCTTTGACAATTTCCAGAATGTCTTTCCTTAAATCGTGACTCAGTTTCTGGGCTTATAAAATTTGGAAGGGCATAGGTGATAAAATAAAATACAAAGAAGCTCTAATAACTGGTAGAAGCGATTAGGCACAAGCGAAGAACGATCCCCTGCCTGGAAGCAGAATTCCAAGTAAGAGGACAGTGAAAATAGATTAATTCAACAGCAGCGACGTCTCTCACAGAAGAACAGATCAGAGGCTGAGAGACATCCCCGAGGGAGGCACTGGGCAGGAAGCTGGGCAGGGAACACAAGGGAACACAAGGTACCAGTGAACTCCAGCTTTGTTTGCTCTGTAAATCTGAGCCTATCTTTAGGACTTGCCTGGGGAGACGGGTGGTGACTTGATGCCTCTCCCATTGGTTCTGATCAATCAGGTTAGGTAACAAATTAAGTAGTTACACACCCATATTGCTTCTGCTGTTCGGCAGTGCTGGGAACAGGTCAAATTCAGAGGCCCTGGTGCCCTGAGTGACCCGCCAGGGCAAGGTGCAGTCCAGGAAGACCCCAGGAAAGCCTGATCAGAAATGCACTGGCATGCGACACTTCTTACTTACTGTCATACCCTTTCAACAGCTTACATTTTGTTTTCTTTCACTTTCTTTTCTTTTCACTCTCTTTCTTTTCTTTCACTTTCTTTCACACCACCCATTTATGTGTAAGTCAGTCTCTGAGGACTCTTTACTATGTACCTAGCAGCATGCTGAATGCTAGGAGATATTAAGAAACAGTCATAACTCTTAGCCAAGATTAAGCAATAAAGACAGAATAAAGAAAATATATAAAATAATGGCTCTCAAGTATTTAAATACCAGGCAGTAAAGGACAGTGATTCCTGAGAAACAGGAAAGAAACAAGGTGAAATCTACGACTGCTCTAATTTACCATCTGGAGAAAATTTCTAGGTCATGATGTAGAGAAAGGAAAATGAGGGAGAGCTTAGGAACCTCTAATGATGTAAAATATGCAGCTGGGAGTTCCGAAGCAAAGGCTGCTAGAACGTGCAGAGCAGGCTATCAGAGAGGAAATATTTGTACTGAGAGAAAACTCAAAATCTTAACTGGTGAGTCAGTAAATTAATGATCAGTGCATAAAGTTAAGGAAACTACCCAATACGAGAAAAACCACCATTCAGATGATTAGAGAGAACAACGCCCAGGAGAACAGTGTACTTTGCCAACAGCCAGAGGAGAAAGCCTCATAATACTTGAGGCACTGAGGTTACGGTACTGAGACTGACTGTTGATTCCCAATTGAAGTTTCAAAGGCAGTTCAGGGGAGAAAGGACGAACGTGTCCACAGACTGTGCTGGAACAGGATAGCTGTATAAGGAACTGTGATCTATTCCTGGCATCACATGCAAAAATTAACTAAAAATGAATCACAGACCTACCTAAAGCTGTAACTTCAGGAAACAAAAAAATACAGAAAAATATCTTTGTGGCTACAGGATAGGTCAAAACTTCTGGACTTCATCAAAATTATTCAATTCTGCTCTTCAAAAGAAACTAAGAAATATTTGCAAATCATACATTTGACAGAGTTCATATCTAGTCTATATAAAGAATTCTCAAATCTCAATGATTGGGGGGAAAAAAGTAATCCAATTAAAGAAAAATGAGCCAAAGATTTGAAAGAACACTTTCTCAAAGAAGACAGGGAGGGATGGTATGAAAAAGTGTCCCAAATAATTCAATATAATAAAATGTCCAGTAATTAGAAAATGCAAATTAAAACTGCTAAGAGATATCATTACACTCCAAAAATGTCTAAAATCAAAGACGTGAAGTTAGAACTCTCATACATTGCTGATAAGAATGTAAAATGATACATCAACTTTATAAAAAAGGATAAACACGCACCAACAGTATGATCCAACCTTTGTAGCCACAGGTACAAACCCAAGGGAACAGACAATCTTTCTCAACACAAAGACATATTCACAGCAGCTTAACTTGTAATAACCAGAAACAACAAAACCGGAAACAACCAAAATGTCAACCAGTAGGTAAATGGATAAGTAAAATGGGGTACATTCACTCAATAGAATACCATTCCGCAATATGAAGAATGATCTACTAACACTAACAGCACAGATGAATGGAAAAATAGTTGTTATGTTCACTGGGAAAAAAACCAGAGCCCCCCACCACAAACGAAGAGTATATACTGTATTTCCATTTATATGAAATTTAAGAACATGTAAACTAATTGACAGTGACAAAAAGCAGATCAATGGTTGCTTGGAGGACTTCCTTGGTGGCTCAGTGGTAAAGAATCCACCTGCCACTGCAGGAGGCAGGGGATGGATTCCTGATCCGGGAAGATCCCACATGCCATGCAGTAGATGAACTCGTGAGCCACAACCATTGACCCTGTGCTCTAAAGCCCAGGACCCGAAACCACTGAGCCCACGTGCCGCAACTACTGAAGACCGAGGGCCCTAGAGCCCGTGCGCCACAACGAGAGGAGCCTGTCCACCACGAGAGAGTAGCCCCTGCCTGCCACAGCCAGAGAAAAGCCGGCGCAACAGTGAAGACCCAGCACAGCCAAAATTAAGCAAATAAATACCATTATATGCCAAACAGATGGGGAAACCGTGGCTGACTTTCTTTTTCTGGGCTTCAAAATCACTGCAGGTGGGAAATAGATGGGGAAACACTGGAAACAGTCTCAGACTTTATTTTTCTGGGATCCAAAATCACTGCAGATGGTGACTGCAGCCATGAAATTAAAAGACACTTACTCCTTGGAAGGAAAGTTATGACCAACCTAGAGAGCATATTCAAAAGCAGAGACATTACTTTGCCAACAAACGTCCCTCTAGTCAAGGCTATAGTTTTTCCAGTGGTCATGTATGGATGTGAGAGTTGGCCTGTGAAGAAGGCTAAGCGCCGAAGAATTGATGCTTTTTAACTGTGGTGTTGGAGAAGACTCTTGAGAGTCCCTTGGACCGCAAGGAGATCCAACCAGTCCGTTCTGAAGATCAGCCCTGGGATTTCTTTGTAAGGAATGATGCTAAAGCTGAAACTCCAGTACTTTGGCCACCTCATGCGAAGAGTTGACTCATTGGAAAAGACTCTGAGGCTGGGAGGGATTGGGGGCAGGAGGAGAAGGGGACGACAGAGGATGAGATGGCTGGATGGTATCACCGACTCGATGGCCGTGAGTCTGAGTGAACTCCTGGAGTTGGTGATGGACAGGGAGGCCTGGCGTGCTGTGATTCATGAGGTTGCAAAGAGTCAGACATGACTGAGTGACTGATCTGATCTGATCTGATGGTTTTTCCAGTGGTCATGTATGGATGTGAGAGTTGGACTATAAAGAAAGCTGAGCACTGAAGAATCATTGCTTTTGAACTGTTATGTTGGAGAAGACTCTTGAGAGTCCTTTGGACTGCAAGGAGATCCAACCAGTCCATCCTAAAGGCGATCAGTCCTGAATATTCATTGGAAAGACAGATGCTGAAGCTAAAGCTCCAATACTTTGGCCATCTGATGTGAAGAACTGACTCACTGGAAAAGACCCTGATGCTGGGAAAGATGGAGGGCAGGAGGAGAAGGGGACGACAGAGGATGAGATGGTTGGATGGCATCACCAACTCAATGGACATGGGTTTGGGTGGACTCTGGGAGTTGGTGATGGACAGGGAGGCCTGGCGTGCTGCGATTCATGGGGTCGCAAAGAGTCGGACACGACTGAGTGACTGAACTGAACTGAAAAAAAGAACTGGCATGCTGCAACAATGATCAAAGATCTTGAGTGCTGCAACTAAGTGCAGCCAAATGGATATATAAAAATAAATAATTAAAAAAAAACAGTTTATTGGAGCTGGAGGAGTTAAAGAGAAGGGATGGAGGAATTAAAAAGAAGTACAAAGAAACTTTCAGGGATGACGGATATGGTCACTGTCTTGATTGTGGAGATGGCTTCATGGGCGTATACAAATGGCAAAGCTTATCATATTGTATACTTTAAATACAGTGTGTCAATTATTCCTCAGAAGTAATGACAATTCTTTTATAAGAGACACAGCCTCAAAAGGTGAAAACAGCCTAAAATGAGACTTGGCACTTTAGTTCTAGAGCAGTGTTTCTAAGACTGTAGTTAACTCAGTAACCTCTTTGAAAGACATCCTCATGCCGCCTACAAATGTTACTTAAATCTTCAGAAGGAATTAAGTATTCTAACAGGAACAAAGAATAGGTAACGAAACATGCTTTTCCAAACTGCGAATTCTTCACTCACTTTGATATAATCCAGTTCCTCTGAGATTATAATTTTTAAGTTTTTGAGAAAACAGTTAACTGCCAGATAGGCATTTGGAAGGAAGGAGGGGAAGGAGAGAGACAGAAAGAGGGAGATGGAGGGAGGGAGGGAGAGAGAAAATTAACAACAAATACCAAACACACAGGAAGCTTCAAAGAATGACCTCAAGCTTAGTTTGCTGTTGGTTCGGTTTGGCCTTTGTCTGAGACTCGAATCAAAAGCCACAATGCTAGTTTAGGTAGCTGCTTATTCCTTTTCCCTCACCTGCCTGTCCTTCCCTCACCCCTGGTTACTCTGATTATCCCTCTGGCCACACTAAATTCACAATTTCAGCTGCTGGCTGGCTCCCCCTTGAGTCAGCAGGGCTTTGTGACGCATCAGACAACCGATTCCTTACTGGAATTATTCCAACTAAGGCCACCGCCTGTTTCCTGGTCTTCTCCTTCCCCTGGCTCACCTTCCCAGACCCTCCATGAGGCTCTGCTGTGCCCGGAATGAGCAATTCTAGTCCAGAAGCAAGACATTTAGAGAGGTCTACTTCTTCTCTAGGGAGGCCACCACCATCCTTACCTGAACCCAATGACCACAAAGGATGCAGCTACTGGAGAATCGAACAAAATGTCAGTTTTAAAGTGAAAAAAAAAAAAGAATGTAAAATTGTATATATGAAAGGATTTCAACCATGAAAAATCTTGACACATGTAAAAATGAAAATAAGGTAGTTGTTGGGGCTTTTTCCCCTCCCTCTTCACTATCTTTATTGATGTGATATTGTCTTTATAGAGGAAAAAAAGGTTTATTGACAGCTGCTGGCTTGAAGGCTTTCTTTTATTCCATCCAGCTGAAATGAGTCTGAGGCTTCTATTCATCTGGGGAAAAAAGGAAAAATAACAAATTTATTTTGCTCCTGTGGTGGGTGGTTGGAGCTGTAGGAGATGCGCTTGACTGCCAATTACGGGTAACAGTTATCTGATTGTTATCTTATAAATGTGTCTGGCAGTGTTCTGTCTGGAAATGTATATAATTTAGGTAAAAAGCTATCCTAACTTTATCTGGCATTCCACAGGATGAAGAAAACCGACCCTGCCTTAATTTAGTGAGGCAGCCGAGACCTCACTACACACATTGCATATGTTATAATAACTCCCAGGAAGGTCTGGGCTGACTACTGTCTCCAAGGAAGGATGATACTGTGACAATTATCTAAACTAGGAAATAAGCTTTCGCTGGGTTTATTCTGAAGGGTTAGCAGAACACAACACTTCAAAAGACACCACTTTGGCATACTGATTATTTTTTATGCTGTAGGCTCTTGAAAAATAGCAAATGCAAGAGAGGCTTTCTCTGAACTCTTGGCCTGAAGACAGATTCTCCACGAGGAATTCAATTGTCCTAGATCGCCTCCCTGGAAAAAGTTTCATCAGCCAGAGGAGAATGACTCTTACAACAGGAAGATTAGAAATGGACATTGTCAGTGGAATGTAAATTGATACAGCCGATATAGAGAACAGTACAGAGATTCCTTAAAAAACTAGGAATAAAACTACCATATGATCCAGCAATCCTACTGCTGGGCATATACCCCAAGGAAACCATAACTGAAAAAGACACGTGTACCCCAGTGTTCGATGCAGCACCATTTACAATAGCTAGGACATGGAAGTAACCTGAATGTCCACTGACAGATGAATGGATAAAGAAGACGTGGTCCACATATAGAATGGAATATTACATATACAATGGAATATTATTCAGCCATAAAAAGGAATGAATTTGAGTCAGTTCCAGTGACATGGATGAACCTAGAGACTTTTACACAGAGTGAAGTAAGTTAGAAGGAGAGAAACAAATATCGTATATTAACATATATATACAGAATCTAGAAAAATGGTCCTGATGAACCTATTTGAAGGGCAGGAATAGAGATGCAGACTTATGGAAGCAGAGGGGGAAGGAAAGGGTGGGATGAATTGAGAGAGTAGCTTTGAAACATGTACTTTACCATATGTAGAAGAGATAGCTAACGGTTAGCTGCTGTGTGACCCAGGGAGCTCAACCCAGCGCTCTGCGGTGGCCTAGAGGGAGGGGACGGGATGGGAGGTGGGAGGGAGGCTGGAGAGGGAGAGGGCAGAAGTACACTTAGGGCTGATTCGTGTTGTTGGACAGCTGAAACCAACACAACATCTTACAGCACTTACCCTTCAAATAAAAGTAAATTTAAAAAAAGAAGTGAACGCCAAACACTGACAAATTTGGTCATAAACTATCATACCTCTCATCTGCTCTTCTCAGGGCCCATTCTTCCTTTCTACAAATCATTCCCTCTCCTCTAAGAGCCTTAGACCGCCTCCTCTTTTCCTACTAAGAAGGTACTGAGGTCTGCGTTCAAAACCGCATCAGGGAGTTAGTCATTTTCCCCTGGTTACCGCCCCATATACACGAGGCAGACATGTTAACGGACTTTTGTTTTTCTCTTGTTCATCTGTCTTTTACTGCAGGAGTCTCGGCTAAGAACTCAGACAGGTAAGGACAAATATATTTTTCCTCCTCTACAATCCTATCTCAGAAAATAGGCTGAACAATGACACTGACTCAAGTGCCTACCAGCCCCAGTGCACAGGAGCGCAGCTTCTGCGGGAGCAGGAGAATCAGTGATGACGGCATTAAAAGTGGGACAGGAGAGCTCCTGCACCGTTGCTGATGGAGCAAAAACCGGTTCAACATTTTCGGAGGATGGCTGGCCAAAATCTATAAAAATGTTCAAAGGGCACCTAGTAGTCATCTTCTAGGGATTGTTCTTGCAGAGATAATGTATGAGTGCACAAAGTATTGGGTATAAACCAGGATGCTGCCCTCTATGATGATAAAAAACTAGGAATTATCAGGACTGGTGAGATAAACATGTAACAGCCACAGAAAGGATCATCATGCAATGGTCAAAACAAAGTGGAGCCAGTTGAAAACAAAGTTTGCAACATGTTTTGGTGAAACTCACATCACTCACAAATACTATTTATGTGCATGACTGCATAGGAATAGAAAAAAGAACATACATGAAATTTTTCATAAAGCTTACCAGGGAGGAGATTACAGTGATGCTGGAGATAATTTTTAATTTTATATGTACATACTTTCATGATACAGTGGAATCTGGAGTGCTTCTTAATTTTTAACTAATAATAATCAATAAAGTAATAATTATTAATAATAAAAATAAGACAAGATCAAATCAATCTGAAATAAATGGGACAGGAGACTGACATATAGAATGAATGAGAAAAGGGGGGATGGGATCAAATTATGAAAGTGAATTTGGTAATACAGATGCTGGGAGTAAAAATTTCTATGAAAGAGAATACAGAATTTTTTTTCTGGAAAAAATGAGCACATGTTAAATGACTTTCTCTCTCCTCCCTAGCCATCAACCAACCAGAATGCAAGTTTCTAGATAAATGCAGCCTAATCACAGACCATGGGAAATTAAAGAACAATTAAAAGAGAGGACCTCTGGGGAAGGGGAGATTCAACACTTTTACACATTTAACAACTAAAGGGGCTTCCCTGGTGGTCCAGAGGTTAAGGATCCGCCTTGCAATGCAGGGGACTAGGGTTTGATCCCTGATCTGGTAGCTGAGATCCCACATACCCTGGAGCAACTAAGCCCACACGCCACAACGAAAGATCCTGCGTGATACAAAGAAAATCCCTCATGTCACAACCAAGATCCGATGCAGCCAAACAAATAAAAGATGTTTTGAAAAAGAAAAAAACTAAAGAGCACTATGGAGAGAAAAAAGCTCCAAGCCCTTTCCAGATTAAAATAGGCACAATTATGCTGATTCTGAAGATGCCAGCAGGCTGAGTTCCCAGCTGCCCTGCAGTCTAGCCGAGGGTGCTGCCAGTCTGCAGGGTCCAGCAGGGTTGGCCTACAGGGATGGCTCACCCCATCCTGTTGCCTGGACCAGCCTGCAGCCATCACTGCCTCCAGGGCGGGACTAGGACAAGACCCAGTGTCTGGATGAACTGCCTCAGATCTTAAACCACAGCCGCCCACGGCACCATCTGCTTAGTGCCATGTGGACCTTAAAGGAAAAATCCGGTCTGGTCCTAAAAATACTATTTGCTTCACCAGGAACCATCTCCTAGGGCTCTGCCTCACGGGCCTCTGTTTTACATAACATTAACTGGAGATGCTAATTCTGTGTCGGAACAGTGCAGTGGCCACACCCTGGAATGTGAAATTGTAAACTGAAAAATTCTGCCAAGTGTAGCAAATGCAGTTTTGAATTGCTTATGTCCTAAGGCTTGTTGACCATGAGTCCTAACAGGAATTGAATCATAATCTTTCTCTTCTTAGCTTCACGGTCTATAAGATGTTTTCCTCTTGTATTTAACAATGTGCTCAGTCACTTAGTCATGTCCGTCTCTTTAATGGCCCCATGGACTGTAGCCTGCCAGGCTCCTCTGGCCATGGGATTTCCTAGCCAAGAATACTGGAGTGGATTGCTATTTCCTACTCCAGGACATCTTTCCAACCCAGGGATTGAACTCACGTCTCTTGAGTCTCCTGCATTGGCAGGCAGCTTCTTTATCAGCAGCACTATCTGGGAAGCCATTTAATTAAAAATTAGCATATGTATTTGCACGTGACTTAAAAGGAAATAAAATCCCTGAAATTATTAATAAGGCTGCAGTACAAAGTCAGGAACTGCTCGCTGTATCAGTGTCATGCCAAGTAGCTCTGAATGCACTTTCCATTGCCCACCTGTGAAACTGGAATATTTCTCCTTTGCCAGCTGGCACAATGTTAAGTTTTATCCATAGATGGCTCTGGAGGTACCCTGGAGTAGGAAGGATCTTCCCTTGATTCAGTGGCAGGTGACTCTCTCTGCCACCTCGCGGTGCTCACCTTCCAGCTTTCTAGCCCTGGTGAGAAGATTCCTGCTTGCCCTGCTTGCCAGTCAGAACCCAGGAGGGATTTCCTGCACACAATGCCCCGCCCACCAGGCTAGGCTCGCTGGCAGCCCAGAGGGGGCGCTCCCAGCTAGCCAGTCTTGGCTGATGTGCATGCATGCATGCTCCGTCCTGTCTAACTCTATGCAACCCCATGGACTGTAGCCCTCCAGGCTCCCCTGTCCATGGAATTTTCCAGGCAAGAATACTGGAGTGGATTGCCATTCCCTTTTCCAGGGGATCTTCCCAACCCAACGATTGAACCTAGGTCTCCCACATTGCTGGCAGATTCTTTGCCATCTGAGCCACCAGGGAAGCTAGTCTTGGCCGACAGTTCCATATAGTCAGCTTCTGTCCTACAGCCATGAACCAATTCTGGTCTGGGGCAATCCCGTGGACTTCTCTGCCAGATCCACTGAGTTTCAGACACACCTTTTCCAATGAGGTCTGAACCTCAAATGGGAAAGAGAGCCTTTCCAAGTTCGTTCCTTTCTTGAGTTCTTTCCCTCAGCCTAAAACAGTCTTTAGAATTCTCTTTTATACCCTCTTACAAGCAAATCCCTCTATATAAAATCATTCCTTTTCAAATGACAGTGTGGCTTGTAACTCCAGACTGGATCTTAACTGATAACCATCACCTGAAGAAGACAGCAACTTTTAACCTCTAGTTACCTCAGTGCTGTTCCTTAATTTCATCCTTCATTTCTCACCGTTGCTATGGCACACCATCCACCAGGTTATTGCAGACCTTAGCTTGTGTCCTTGAGATTCCAATTCATTAAGCTTACCAACAACTTACTAGCAGAAAATGACACCAAATAATACTCTTAAAGAAAAAGTGAGAGCTTCCATCAGAATACAAATTATTTAAATTCCTGTATTGTCCTCCTTCTGACTTTGCTCACATTCTTTTCAGCTTCATAGAAAAAGCTGAAATTGGTTCTTACCAATACCCATCCCTCCAACTTGATATATAACATACTTGTTTTATGTTCTTTATTTTATCAGTCAGGATCTTCCTTACGGTTAACTGCCCCATGTTTTCTTTCTCTCAACAGATTAAACCTGGACATCAATTTTAGAAGACCTCACAACAACTCTGGATCTATTTGCTGATGAACATGGTATATCTATGTATGTAAATCTTTTAAGTTTCAATCAGTAGTTTTTATAATTTGCAGAATGCAAATGTGTAACATTTATTGGAGATATATATATATATAAGTATTTCACTATTTAGATGCTATTATAAATAATATTTTAAATTTTCAAATTGTTGCTAGTATATAAAAATACAGTTGATTTTGTATACTGTTTTTTTAAGTAGCTTTTTATAGTTTCTTTGGGATGTTCTACATAGGTGATAATGCCTGTGAACATGGACAGTATTACTTATTTCCAACCTTTATGGCTTGTATTCTTCTCCTGTCTTCCCCTCTGCTCTCCTCTCCTCCCCTCTCCTTCCTTTTGTCTTATGCACCCTGCCTCCAGTCACATGATGAACAGGAGTGGAAGGAGGGAATTACATACTTTGTTCTGAACCTTAGAGTTAAAACATTGAGAATTTTACCATTAGGTATAATTTTTTTTGTAGATATCTATAATCAAGTTAAGGACATTTTCTTGTATTTCTAGTTTTCTTAGAGTTTTGACCACGGATGGGTATGGAATTCTGATTCTTTTTCTTCATCTAGTATGATGACCTCATGGAACCACCAGCTTGTACTATACATGAACAAGAGAACCATTTATTTTTCTCTAAGACAAGCTATTTTTGCCTGTTTGAAAGTAGCCAACTAACATGCTACATAATACACTTTCACTGCTATTCGAAAGACACAGGAGTATTGTGAAGGGTTGGGGGCAAGATGAGGCCAGGTGGAGACTACTGCATTCACCAGGTGAAACATAATGGTGACTTGGACTAGCACAGCAGAGAATTGTGGATCAAGTGAAAATCTATTTTAGAATAGAATTCCCTGGTGTTCCAGTAAGAATCTGCCTGCTGACGCAAGAGATGGGTTCTTCGGATCCCTGATCCCGGAAGATTCCACGTGCTGCAGAGCAACTAAGCCCGAGCACCACAACTACAGAGTCCACACTCTAATGTCCATGCTCCGCAACAAGAGAGTCACCAGAGGGAGAGGCCCACACACTGCAACCAGAGAATCACCCCTGCTCACTTCACTAGAGAAAGTCCACGCATGGCAACAAAAAACTGCTGCTGCTCCTGCTGCTAAGTCGCTTCAGTCTGACTCTGTGCGACCCCATAGACGGCAGCCCACCAGGCTCCCCTGTCCCTGGGATTCTCCAGGCAAGAACACTGGAGTGGGGTGCCATTGCCTTCTCCAATGCATGAAAGTGAAAAGTGAAAGTGAAGTCGCTCAGTTGTGTCTGACTCTTAGCGACCTCATGGACTGCAGCCTACCAGCCTCCTCCATCCATGGGATTTTCCAGGCAAGAGTACTGGAGTGGGGTGCCATCGCCTTCTCCGAACAAAAAACTAGTGCAGTCAAAAATGAATAAACTAATTAAATTAAAAAAAAAGAAGACTAGCTGATAAGTCTGATGCATGCAATGAGTAAAGGATAGAAATTAAAAAATGACTTCTAAATTGCTGGCTTGAACCACTGCATCAAGAACACTGACAAAGGAAAACTTGTGGAGGAAAAGATTTGAATGATTTTATTTGTGATATATCAAGAGTCATGATTTAGATGGATTATATCTGATATTCTTATTAGACATCCAAGTGCATGGATTACCCAGGAAATTGGATACATGAGGCTGGCACTCAGCACTTCAGTTCAGTTCAGTTCAGTCGCTCAGTTGTGTCCTACTCTTTGAGACCCCATGAACCACAGCCTGCCAGGCCTCCCTGTCCATCGCCAACTCCTGGAGTTTATCCAAACTCATGTCCATAGAGTCGGTGATGCCATCTAACCATCTCATCCTTGACATACTCCTTTTCCTTATTTGGAACCAGTCTGTTGTTCCATGTCCAGTTCTAACTATTGCTTCCTGACCTGCGTACAGGTTTCTCAAGAAGCTGATCAGGTGGTCTGTTATTCCCATTTCTTTCAGAATTTTCCACAGTTTATTGTGATCCACACAGTCAAAGGCTTTGGCATAGACAATAAAGCAGAAATAGATGTTTTTCTGGAACTCTCTTGCTTTTTCGATGATCCAGCAAATGTGGGCAATCTGATCTCTGGTTCTTCTGCCTTTTCTAAAACCAGCTTGGAGATCTGGAAGTTCACGGTTCATGTATTGCTGAAGCTTGGCTTGGAGAATTTTGAGGATTACTTTACTAGCCTGTGAGATGAGTGCAATTGTGGGGTAGTTTGAGCATTCTTTGGCAATGCCTTTCTTTGGGATTGGACTGAAAACTGACCTTTTCCAGTTCTGTGGCCACTGCTGAGTTTTCCAAATTTGCTGACACATTGTGTGCAGCACTTTCACAGAATCATCTTTTAGGATTTGAAATAGCTCAACTGGAATTCCATCACCTCCACTAGCTTTGTTCGTAGTGATGCTTCCTAAGGCTATCTGCTTTCTTGTTTTTCTCCCTGGCCAGACTATGAGATCCTCAAAGGTGGCAGAATGTCTTATTTATTTTTACATCCTCATTTCTAATACAGTATCTTTCATAAAACTGATATTCAATAAATGCTGGTGAATTAGTCCATGAATTCTTAGTTTTTGCTGTTGTTCAGTCACTAAGTGGTGTGTGATCCTGAGTTTTAGTGAAAGGCAAGTCATACTATGAGCTATACAAAAAATTGCTATGGGATCAAAATACTTATCTACACTTCACACTGATCAAAATAGTTAACTAAGTAACTAAAGGAAATCAGAAGACAAGGATAAGGATTTTAATGAAGGCAATATATTTAAATCTATTGAGGCATAAAGGGACCCTTTATGACATTAATGTTAAAAATGTATAAGAGATACTATATAACAAAATTGGAAAAGACTCTGATGCTGGGAGGGACTGGGGGCAGGAGAAGGGGACAACAGAAGATGAGATGGCTGGATGGCATCACCGACTCCATGGACGTGAGTCTGAGTGAACTCCGGGAGTTGGTGATGGACAGGGAGGCCTGGCGTGCTGCGATTCATGGGGTCGCAAAGAGTCGGACATGACTGAGTGACTGAACTGAACTGATACAACAAAATTAAGTACAGTGGAGGAAATTCAGAATTTGTGGGGATACCATGAAGATCATCTAGTCTTGCGGTTCTTACACGATGTTCCTTGGAATTATACAATTTCTTGGAGGCACATCAGGACTATTGTGGGGACAAAGCGAGGAGGTCAAGAGGGTGGGACTTGGGATTTCAGGATAACAGGTGAATTGGTTGCTCAGTCGTGTCCGACTCTTTGCAACCCCATGGACTGTAGCCTGCCAGGCTCCTCTGTCCCTGAAATTCTCCAGGCAAGTATATGGAGTGGGCTGCCACTTCCTCCTCCAGAGCACCTTCAGGGCTCAGACCCACGTCTCTTACATTGCAGGCAGTTTTCCGAATTGTAGGCGATTCTTTACCACTGAGCCATTAGGGAATAGATTTTACTTCAAAAAAAGAAACTATTTTATTAAAAAAAATTTTTTGGCAAGTTACGGTTACTCTAGCCTACAGGTGAAGAAACTGTACTTAAGCATGCCACAATTCGAATTATGACACAGAAATTGGATATTCCAATGGCCAGTCCAGAGATTGTGAGCTTTCATTCCAGAATTCATCTAAGAATACAACTAACATACTTTTATATTTACTATCTATTGCCTGGTAGGGTCATAAGTTTCATAAGTTTGGCTGCCGTCTATGGGGTTGCGCAGAGTCGGACACGACTGAAGTGACTTAGCAGCAGCAGCAGCACTGCTTATACTGGGCTTAAACACAGTAAAGTGCAATGAGAAAGGGATTTGAAGGCAACAACGGGGTTTACGCTCTGCTGGCTACAGTTACAGCAAAGACTTACGCGTGAGTTATTTTAAGGGATGCGCACAGAGCATTCAGGTCAACCAACTCTGTTGCTCAAACTACTAGGAGGTGAAGACAGATATTCCTATAACATATCCTAATTTTCCCCCTGAGGTTTCAGTGGAATTAATTAAATACTAATCAAAAGTAAAGGACAAAGCGATAGGATAAAAAAAAATCTTTTTATATTTACATTTGAAAAAGGTATTGCCTTTTCCAAGAAAGGAAAAAACAGAAAGCAGGGTACAACTGAAGGCACCTTCATGTTATGCTTTCATTATTACTTTATTATTTCCTCCAGCAGGTTCTGTGGATAAAATCCCTTCATTTGCTTTCTTCTTTCTTTTCTGATTTTTTTTTAATCTTATCTGAAACGACAGGCTGGTATTATCAAAGCTGTGTATCCTGAGAGTGAATAGCAGGAATGCATTTCCTTTTTTCATTATTTTTGGTAGAACACACAGACCTTAGGGGTAAGCTCTCAGCGCCAATACATCTTCAAATTCTTACTACGCTCCCTTAAGGGAAAAACAAGGTAATTAATCTGTCATCCTAGACAGTGTACTGCTCCTTCACAATATTTAAAAGCCTATTTCAATAAGGATAAAATGCTATCATAAATAGATGAGCCAGAACAAAAGAAAAGGAAACATTTCTAACCAAAAGGTGCCGAAGAGTACAAAGGGAAGTACTGAATTTTTGTAAATGCGAAGACTAAAAACCAAAACTAATCGCAACAATATTTTTGCCTGCTAATTTGTACTTGCTATTTCTGCATTTAATTACACATTTCTGAAAACTAATCTGCCACAGGACTACCTTGCTGCCATAAACTTTATTCCAGTGAAGACAAAATACGAGTAAAAAGATTTAGAGATGCCGTGGCTCTTAAAATGCGTAATCCTCTTAGTTAATATGTTGATGTCTTAGTAGGGTTTCCTGAAGCTCGGAGAAGCATCCTGAATCATACCCGTTACAAGCTACTCTTTTGAAGTTGTCACTAAATGTGCAGTTTCTCATTTGAATATCTCCTTTTTTAGGAGGTTGGGAAAAAGCCTCTTAAAAATGAGTTCTTACTTTGTTTTGTCTTGTTTTTTCTACTTTCTAAAGCTCATCCTAAATACTGTTGTAAGGCAGGCCTGAAGCATAAAAGATTATTAAAGAGCAGGCCTGGGGTATGTTGGAAGGAAAACGCCAGGGTACCCTTCTTTATGCTGGAGCAACATCTTAATGAACTACTTATACCAGTGGGTTTCCCTGGTAGCTCAGTCGGTAAAGAATCTGCCTGCAATGCAGGATACCTGGCTTCAATCCCTGGGTTGGGAAGATCCCCTGGAGAAGGGAATGGCAACCCACTCCAGATTTCTTACCTGGAGAATCCCATGGACAGAGGAGCCTGGAAGGCTACAGTCCATGGGGTCACGGAGTCATACACAACTGAGCGACTAACATACACATACCACAGTGGGAATCTCAGCCTCTTTTTCTGTACCTGCAGGGGTAGCCACATCCTTTTAAGACCTTCCTGGATCCCACAGTAGTGCTATAAACATAAGGCTTGGCTTGTCAGGCCCAGCTGACATCAGTGGAAACAATCTGGAATAAGTGTGCACATCAGCACAGCTGCTCTGGATGCAGGGGATGAGAAAGCACAATCAAATATTGAGCACTGAAATGGAAGGAGCCTCCAGTCAACATATCTGTAGTTCTTTTGACTTTAATATAGGGTTTTGAACACTAAATTCAAATTATCGGCTAGATTCCTGGCATTTGTCAGACTCTGCTCTTGGGCTGGTAAGTTAAAAGGCAAGAGGAAACGAGCGTTCTGTTGTGGTTCATTCAGCTCCCTAACTTTCTGAGCAAAGAAATAGCAAGCAGTTGGCTTACTTAAAAATCACAGCTTGCTTCTCGAAGTCTTTTCATGAATAAAATCATCACTTTGGCAACTCAAAGACAAAGAAACTCATATATCAGTTGAGAGAATGAAACCATTTCATCCTATGCCTGAGTCATTATTGTTTCTCAAATTGGTGTTAAAGAAATGCTAAAAAGGTAGCTAAGGGAATTTCGCTGGTGGTTCAGTAACTAGAACTAAGTACCCAAGACGCCAAGCTCCCAATGCAGGGGCCCCGGGTTTCATCCCTGATCAGGGAACTGGATCCCACATGCCACAGCTGAAGATTCTGGATGCTGCAACCAAGACTTGGTGCAACCAAATAAATAAAAATAAACCTTAAAAATAAATACAGTGGTGGCTGAGACAATTATTTGCTAGTAAGTAACAATTCAATACTTGTAAGTCAGGAAGGGTGGGGTGGGCTGATTCATGTTGTACAACAGAAACCAACAGAACAATGTAAAGCAATTATCCTCCAATCAAAAATTTAAAAAATTTTTAAGTCAGAAATATTTATGTTTTAACAAATAGACCACTCTCTACCTTAGAGCTCAAAGGTAAAGTGTTCATTAATTTCTATTAACGTCACTGCATTTTGTGTGATAGACAACATGCTGTAGAATCTCTTACCTTTTTTTTTCAGTAATGTTGACGCAAGTTCATTCAAATGAATGAATGCGCCCCTTATATCTAACTCACATCAACTTAAACACACACAGGAAGAGGAATGATCACCAGCAATGTCCCCTAACCATACTCCCTACTCTCAAAGTACCAAGTAATGCCTCACCTTGATCTTGTTACTATCCTGCCGGCCAAACTGCTTCACGACCTGATATAGGCTTATCTTTGCATCTCCTGGCTCCACTTAGCACAGTTTCCATTAAACTGCCATGAAATAAATATTTTTATTGCCTAATTGTCTACTCCCTTCCACAGTGACTCCCTGGCAGGAAAAAAAAAAAAAAAAAAGGTATAATTCCTAGAATTACTATTGAATCTTAGTATTGACTCAAAAGAGGAGAACAGATTTTTGAGAACAGTATTCTGCTTTGTTTCATCTATGGCGTCTTTTCTTTTTTCTTTCTAATAGACTTTATTTTATGGAGCAGTTTCAGATTCACAGCAAAATTGACCGGAAGGTACAAAGATTTCCATAGAATAGCACCTTATCATTTGCAAAAATTGAGCTTAGTATTTGGAACGATGAAAAAGAAATTGTATTACATTTGTTTAAATTTTTTTTTCACCAGATAGAAGGTTATAATTTCACCAACGTTAACGTCTTGTCCATTTCACATCCAATTTGACATCACGGTATATTAGGAAGATCACAATTATAAGAAGAGTCACTCTATATATTACTCGATTATGTCTAAAAATGACTTTAACTACAAGAAAAAAATTAATAAGGAATTAGCAATCAAATTTACTTCCCTTATGGTTTTAGCTTCCTGATTTCCTCAGAGTGGCACTCCCAGTGCAAAGTACTAAAAAGACAACTCAATGAAACTTTTGTCAAACTTCTTCAAAATAGAAATTTACTGAAACCCACTTCTGGGTATATAATAGGTACTCACAAGTGCTTTGAATCACATCCCAAGAGGCAATAATCAGATTGAAATGCTCATACATTACTAATCTGTGTGAGAGACAAACAATATTTCATTTTATTGGGAATAAGGTGGGATCCAAAAATGAGCCTAACATTACTCTTGGAAAAAGGTTTTATTAACACCTTTCAGCTATTTACTTTTCACTTGGCAAACATGAAAAATTTTTAATACTGAATTTTACTGAGAACAAATTGATGGTAATTTGTTCTACTGAGCTTCAATAAAATGAGCTCTGTATTTGAATGTTAAATGTTATCTGCTGTGAGTGATTTACATGTTATTAGAACAAGGAACTGCAAAGAAGAAACTAAAAGAAAAATATGAACTCATAATTATTTTAAAACAAACAAACAAATGAAGGAAGGAAAATTGTCTTTAATTTTTAAAGTGGTTCTTAATGTCATTGCCACAGAGTTCCCCCAATAGATGCATTTTAAAAAGAACACAGTGAAGTTTTAAAAATGAAATGATTCTCTCATCATGAGTTTACTTCTGTAGCATTAGGGAACACGCTAATGCTTAATTTGCACCAAGTACTCCTTTCTTCCCCACCCCTACTCCCAAATCCTAAACTCTATCAGGGGAATAAGAGCAAAAACAGCCACAAGACAAGGTCGAAACAAGAGAGACAGCAGAGGGGTTTAGGGGAAGAACCAAGAAGTTCAAAAGAAGGAGAGAGAATTGGTAATTGGGAAACCAGAGAAAAATTCATTAGGGGGAAAACATTTCTAATATTTAGAAGAATGGGTTAGATTTAGATGCTGGAGACAGGAGAAATTCCTGATGGGGTAAAGGCATAGAACTCTGAGAATATAGGATGTATTTCTATACCAATTCTTGCCTATTTACTAAGGCCTGGCCAAGATGAAAAGCAAAGGCTAAGACTATCATTTGCTCTGACCATGGAGAATAATATCCTCCCAAGCAGAAACTCAAGTTCACTGATGATTTTAGTATGTAGAGTTATCCAAAACTAACAAAAGTCTGAGGATTGGACACAATACTGAGGAAAAAATTCTTTGAATGGTGCATTTAAAATAGTTCTCAAGAAAATATGGTAATATATACAATGAAATATTATTCAGTCATAGAACGAAATCTTGTCATTTGTGACAACATGGATGAGCCTTGAGGGCATTATACTAAGTTAAATAAGTCAGACAGAGAAAGATAAATAGTGTATGATCTCTGTTATATGTGAAAATCTAAAAAAACAAAAATAAACAACAAACCAAGCTCATAGACACAGAGAACAGACTGGTGGTTATTAGGAATGTAGAAGGGGAGGGGGGTATATAGCTGGGGAGAGATGGATAAAATGAGTGAAGGGGGGTCAAACTGTACAAACTTTTAGTTACACACTAAATAAACTAGGGATATAAAATAAATAAATGGGTGAAAACTATGATACAGGCTTATCAACACTTTTCCAGTACAACTAAACTCACAGATAAAGGGATTTTTAGAAAGAACTTTAAAAACGCAATCGTCCACACACTTCCTGGCAAATGTATGCCTGGCATGTTTGAAAGAGGCAAGTGAAAGAGCAAATTCAGCTCCAAGGTCATATTTGCTAACCGACTTAGGATTAAACTGTTCTCTAGGAGACATACTCCAATGACTTAGGTAGATTATTTTATATGATAAATTTTAATCAAACAGCAACAGCTTTCTTTCAAGATATAAAATGATGAGGCAATTTACAACAGAATGTTTTGAGGATGCTCCTTTGCCTTGTAGGGGTAGAGCAAGAGATGATACAAGGTCAGGTTTTAAATAAACTCATGCCTCACAAAAAGATGAACAGCATGGACAGATTTAGCCTTCTGGGTAAAGTCTTCTGAGGCCTAAGAAGAGATAGGTTGCAAAATGAGGGAAGGAACCAAAATTTTAATCAAGTAATCAGGCCAGAGAAGAAGTTACAGCATCTGGGATATGATGATTACAGATCTCAGTTTGCTTGTGTACACAATTCTAATACCAGTTATGTAATATTATGAATACAAAGTCATGTGAATGGACCCCCCAGATGTACTCATTTTTAGGCATGCCCCTTGAGAAACATATCAAAAGGAAGAAACACAGGACATGGTCTGACTGATTAATGATTTCTGTATTCTGGATAGGAAAGCCGTACTACCTGTGTTTTTAGGTTGTCACATCAGGCCAGAAAAGTTAAAACATGCGTAATTTGAAAGTATGACATGCATCTCTTTAAAGTAAGAATTTCTTAATCAGGAGGACTCATCAACTAGGGTCTGCTTGTTTGTCTGAATACACAAAGTCCCATCCCCAGAAACTCTGATTCTCAAAGCCCTGTGCTACGTGCTAAGCTGCTTCAGTTGTGTCTGACTCTGCAACCCTGTGGACTGTAGCCCGCCAGGCTCCCTGTCCATGGGATTCTCGAGGCAAGAATACTGGAGTGGGTTGCCATTTCCTCCTCCAAGGGATCTTCCCAACCCAAGGATTGAACCTACGTCTCTTACATCTTCTGCATTGGCAGGCGGGTTCTTTACCACTAACATCACCTGGGAAGCCCTGAGTGGGGCCTAAGCACGTATATTCAGGAATTGATTCCCAACATGGCGACTTTGCTGTGATATTATGGAGACACTAAGCCAATGCCTACCCCAGATTACTCATGATATGAGAAAAAATAAATTTTTATATTGCTTAAAAATAAATAAATAAAACTGAAAACAGGAAAGATTCCGAAGATCTTCCCTTTCTGTACATGAGGACCACTAAGTTTCCAGCCTCATCAGGACCAAACGAGAAAAAAAAACCCAAAGACACCACCACCAGCACAGGTTGGCACAGATACACAGAGATCTAAAAAGATCTTTGGGAAACTGAGGTTCATTGTGCTGTATTTGTAATAAATTAGCACTGAGGTTTTCGCCTCCCCTACCCCCACCCATCTTGCAGGGTATGCTTGTGTGCTCGTGTGTAAGCCTGTGCACGAGGAGAAAAGAGACATAACCTAAAGCTGTCAATCACCCTGTCAGTCAAATGTCAGGGCACAGAGAGGGGCTTGTCACCAACCAGACCCCTATTGCAGTTCTGCTTCTGGTTTCCAGACTACTCACTCCTCCTTCTGTCTCTCTGGAGCCCACTTTTGTTTGCCTAATAAAACTCTTGCTACTTACTATGTCTCTTGCCTGAATTCTTTCCTTCGGGGGACAAGGATTGAGAACACTGCCATTTTGGTGGTAATACCTTTAACTGGGTGCCTCTGAGTCTCTCAAAAGGTAGCAGTTAAAGTGTTAACTGGGGCTTCTCTGGTGGTCCAGTGGCTAGGACCCTACACTCCCAAAGCAGGGAGCCCGGGTTTGTTCCCTAATTAGGGAACAGGATCCCACATGCTGCAGCTAAGACACAGTATGGCCAAACAAATTAATAAACATCTAAAAAAATAAAGTGTTAATATCATGTATGAAACGAGTCGCCAGTCCAGGTTTGATGCACGGTACTGGATGCTTGGGGCTGGTGCACTGGGACGACCCAGAGGGAGGGGAGGGGAGGGAGGAGGGTGGAGGGTTCAGGATGGGGAACGCGGGTATACCTGTGGCGGATTCATTTCGATATTTGGCAAAACTAATACAATATTGTAAAGTTTAAAAATAAAAAAAAAATAAATAAAGTGTTAATTACAGCTGCTGTCTCACATAGGAAGGGCTTCCCAAGTGAAGCAAGTGGTAAAGAATTGGCCTGCCAAGGCAGGAGATGCAAGAGACATAGGTTCGATCCCTGGATTAGGAAGACCCCCTGGAAGAAGGAAATGAGAACCCAGTCCAGCATTCTTGCTTGTAAAATCTCATGGACAGAGGAGATTCAAAGGTTACAGTCCACGGGGTCCCAAAGAGTCCGAGACACCTGAGCGACTGAGTACTAGCGTCCCTAGCATCTCGCATATAAAGAGTTCAACCAGCAGAGGATTCACTTCCAAGCCCACTCACACTGCTGCCGCCCAGCCTCAAGGCTTCACTGGCTGCCAGCTGGAAACGTCAGTTCCTTGACACGAGGCTCTCTCCAACGTACAGCGTGGCAGCTGGCTTCCCCCAGAGTGAGCCAGTGAGCCAGTAAGAGAGGGTGAGCAAGAAGGAAGTGGCAGGTGTGTAACTTAGCTGCTGAAGTAACATCCCATTCTCTTTTGTCATAGTCTATCCATCGGAAGCAAGTCTCTAGGTCCAGTCCCCACTCAAGGGGAGGGGATTACGTAAGGGCATAAATACCAGGAGGTGGGCGTCACTGGGCACCGTATTAGATGACATGCGCCATACCACAAGAGATGACGTGTGACAATCTGAGGAATGAAAGATCTATATGGAAACATGTTCCAAATGGAAAAAAAAAAAATAAGGCAGAATTTGAGCTACAGAAATCTACTTTATGGATAACATTCTGAGAATTTGCTAAGAAGCGTCACCACCTTCTCACTCACCTCATATGTGCAACCCTATGGCGGTATATCACGATTTTTTTTTTTCAGGCTGACATATCTGTGAACTTGTTAGTCAAAAAAGGAAGAAAAGGAGGATGAGCAAATAAGGGACCTCATGACCCATCAAGTAACACTCTGTGACAATTCGCACTTTCATATTTACCATGAGAAGCAGTGTGGGGACGGCCATAAGGAGTATAGGAAAAAATAACAACAATTTTAGAAACTTGACAAAAACTGTTTCCCAGATTGTTTTTTTTTTTTTTCCTACAAAGCTGTTTTATCAGCTCAAAATGGCAATACATGCTTACGGGAATGTGCATAAGCAATGCAGCAGTTTTAAAACATGGCCCCCGGATTCTTGACACTCATTTCCATCTAGAACTGGAGTCTATGTCCCCTCCCCTTGCCTGTGTCATAAGATTTGTGATGACTTTGACTGAGAGACTTGCCGTAAGACCTCTGAAGCTAAGAGAAACTAAGAAATTTCTATCTGGTCCTCTTAGGAAATCCACTCTTGGGATGCAACCACCATTCCATGAGTGAGTGAGTGAAAGTCACAGAGTTGTGTCTGATTCTTTGTGACCCCATGGACGGTAGCCGCCAGGCTCCTCTGTCCATGTTATTTCTCCAGGCAAGAATACTGGAGTGGGCCGCCGTTCCCTTCTCCGGGGGATCTTTCCAACCCAGGGATTGCACCCAGGTTTCCCACATTGCAGGCAGATTCTTTACCATCTGAGGCACCAGGGAAGCCCAATGAGAAGCTCAAATTTGCCCACATAGAGAAAAACCCACACAGGGCCTCAAGAACACAATGAGAGAGAAATTTGGCTAGTCCTCAACTGCTCCAGCTTCTGATTGCTACGACCATAATATATGTCACCATATGAGAGATCCTCCTCCCAAGTCCAGAACTGCCTGGCCCACCCCTTACTGAATTCTTGACCCTGAAAGGATGACAGATAATTTAAAAATACGACTGTTGTTGATTTAGCCCACTGTTTTGAGGTAGTTGTATAACAAGAGATAATTGTAACAGCCAGTAAGTAATCCCACACTGACAATAAAGTCATGTATAAAGAAAATGAGGGGTATATGAGGTTAAAATATTCTCAAAACATTTGAGGTATATCAAAGAGGGGTATATGAGGTTAAAATATTCTCAAAACATTTAAGACTGTTAGACAACAGATGTGAACTACTGCCTCCAGGAAGGTCTTTGTGAAAACTATTACAATTGGGAAACATTAACAGTGAAGATGGATATGCCTAAAAGTAATCTTATGATAATAGGAAAGTAAATGGTTACAAATCGTAACAATCAGAAATAGAGCATTTTTATTCCTATAATATGTCTCAGATCAACTGATTAACAAATGTGGTCAGCCATGCCCTCCTTCTCTTGTCATATCAGAAATCATAATACCATTTGGTGTTACAGGAGCTTTGCAATATTATCCATTTCCCTCAACATTTATCCCCACAGATGCACATCACCATCAGTCACACACTGTCCCTTTCATTGAGAATCATACAGATCACGTTATCTTCAGCTTCCTTTTTTCCTCCTCTACCACATGTATTTACATCTTCCTCTCCTTTTCCTTTCTTCTTTCTGATCTTCTGGAAAATCTTTTCATCCCCATTTTGAAGACCCTGTCTTTTCCACCCATCCACTCTTGCCTACCAGTACCCTGACCCATCAAATATGCTTCCTTAGATCTCTGGTGTCCCTTCTTGTCCTCATTATTATAAAAATCTTTATGACAGATTATAAAATTTATGTCTTGATTTCAAAAGTACCCTTAAGGTGATCTCTAATCCTCTTCACTCAGACAATTCTCCAAGAGGTTGTCTACACTCAGTGTTTCCAGTTTTTTTTTGCTGCACACTTACTCTTTAAATCCATTGTAACCTGACTTCAAATAGCCAACACTATCAGACCTATTTCTTTAAAAGGAGCCACCAGTGGTCTTTTCTCAACACTGCCCCCTTCTTCACTGTCGTATTTGGCACAGTTGATAGAGCTTTTCTTTCTGAAATTCTTCTACTTTTTTTTTTTTTTTGGCTTCACCATGTGGCTTGTGGGAACTTAAGTTTCCTGAACAGGGATTGAACCTGTGCCTTAGGCAGGCAGGCAGTGAGGGATTGGAGTCCTAACCACCGGACCACCAGGGAATTCCTGAAATTCTTTTACTTTTGACTTTTTTTTTTTTAAAAAAGTGTTTACTGGCTTTCTTTGATTTGTATGTATTCTTTCTCTGTTCTCGCCTCTAAATCATTATCTACTCTCCAAATATTCCAACAGAAACATTCCTCATCTTCTTGTCTCTATACCAACATTTCTGATGAACTAAATCAGGAAACCCAAATCTCTTGCTCCACCATAATTCTGACTTGAAACACGGGTGTACTTCAAACTCTCTTATTGATTTGCTCAATCTGATGTCTGAATATCAACCTATACAGGAATTTAATGCTTCACACAAAGCAAGGACTTCTCATGTAAGAAAATGCTTTCTACATAGGAGATCAAAGTCACAAGAATACTAGCAGTCACCTTGATGCACTGAGAAGAACGATCCTTAATTCAACAAATTCAGGTTTGAGAACTCTGATTTTAAGCACCAACTTGCTATTCTCTGCACCTAAATGCTCTGATCCCTGGTACCTGCATGTCTTTATGCCTTGATTAACTTCACTCAGCAAGTATCACCACGCTTCTGAGAGAGACCTCCCAGGAATGCCATATGTAAAGTGGCATCTCTCATGCAACACTCAGGAGACACATTATATATTAATTTGCTCATTGTCTATTTTCCCTCACAGGAATATAGGTTTCATGAGACCACACGCTTTGGTGCAATGCTGTCTCCCTAGAACATGGAAGAGTATTTAGCCCATAGTAGGGGCTTCCCTGGTGGCTCAGATAGTAAAGAATCCACCTGCAATGTGGAAGACCTGGGTTCAATCCCTGGGTTGGGAAGATCCCCTGGAGGAGGGCCTACTCCAGTGTTCTTGCCTGGAATATCCCCATGGTCAGAGGAGCCTGATGGGCAACAGTCCATGGGATTGCAAAAGTTGGACATGACTGAGCAGCTAACCATATAATAAATATTTGTTGAAAAATGTATAACAATGACAAAGTGAATGATTTAATGAAAAAGTTCTCATTTCCATGTATAGAAAGTTTGTAACATTATAAAGTAAATGTAAGAACCCTCAAGGTAAAACAGTATGTTTTTCACCATGTGAGTCAATTCATATGTTTGGGTAACAGCCAGCTTAATCAAACTTTCTTTGCAAAAAGTAATGTGATTATTCTACAGTAGGACATTCCACTATCTTTCTTTTTTTCTCAACAGAAATGATCTTACTGAAGTTTGCTACCAAACTTTCTATTAGCTTACTAGCACAGAACTTTCTTTCTTAGAACATCTATCTGAGGTCTCCATGTGGGAGTAGCTCAATTTTTATTTCTCTAACATCTTTGCTTTCTCTCCATCATTTTTCTTCCACATGGACTCTTCTTTCTCATAGAACTCTTGACCTGGGAGGAACTTAAGGTATTGTTAGCCCAAGGGTTTCTAATCTTCCTTTCAGCAGTGAGACCTATTTCACATACAAAACCTTAATGAAACAGAGTCCTAAGTGGAGGGGCTGGAACCTGCTCCCCTGCTCACCTTCATTCCAGCATCCATGAGACACTGAGGAGAATCGTTAAGTCTCCTGTGAAAACCCTAGATAGCGCTGTGCTGTGCTGTGCTAAGCCGTGTGTGACTCTCTGCGACCCCATGGACTGCAGCCCGCCAGGCTCCTCTGCCCGTGGGGTTCTCCAGGCAAGCATACTGGAGAGGGTTGGTGTTTCCTCCTCCAGGGGTCTTCCCGACCCAGTGATCTAACCCGCATCTTCTTGCATCTCCTGCGCTGACAGGCAGATTCTTTACCACCGTGCCAGCTGGGAAGCCCTGTGGATAGTCTGCTATGCTTTCTTAACTAAACTCAGATGAATTTTCCATGTCAACTCTTCCATTTCTCCAATAGGACACTTAGTTCATCCTCTGGGTTAAAAGCATAAATATAGTAAAAATACAGTATGTGTGTGACATACTATGTAGGCAGTGAGGGGGCCATGCTGCGGAAACACAGAAACGAAGGGCACTGGTCTCGGCATTTCTCACCCACCAGATAAACACACCTGAGTAGATCTACAATTTCCCTCAAGGGAGTGATTTTTTTTTTTCCTTTTTTTATCCTCACGTCCTTGCTGCCTGCCCTTACCTTGACTTTTGTGTCACTGTCCCAGTTCTCTCCCGGTTTGGTTCCCCGCACCCATCCCACCCCCACAAACCATAAGCATCCCCGAGGGCTAGGCAGGGCCTTTCTTCTTCTCCTCCAGCTTCTCGTTATTCAAGAACTAGCATGCTTTAGGACCTAGCGCTGTCTGGTCCTGGTGGATGATCCCTGGATCTGCACTTAGCTCCCGAGTCCCTTCGGTAAGAGATGTGTGCTAGACGTCTCCGTTGGGGTCAGCTGCTATCATCTGAAGTCCACTGTCTGGACCTCTCTTCTCCTCCCTCCGATGGCACTCCTTTCCACCGTCCCCATTATTTTCCATGACTTCATGGCTCACTTAGTTCCACAAGCTTGACACCCTGGAGTCATCTTTGCCTCCTTTCTCTTCCAAATCATTATGGATCACCACGGTTTTGTGACAACATCCTTCTGATCTGACTTTCTAGAAGCTATTCCAATGTAGCCCAGCTAACAGTACACTTGAGGTGAGCAGAGACCGTGTCTGCTGGTTTCCCACTGGCTGTAGGCACAGCGCATGGCACAGAATAGATGCCTAACAATTCCTGATGAAAGAATAAGTGAACGGAATAAAAATGTGTGATGTTTACTATAGCATAAAAACTTCAAGTAAATTACCCAGTGATGGTGCAATGTGTGGGCACATTAATAAGATATTATAGCATAATTAAAATATTTTCAAGCATATATTAATGGCATGGAAATCCCTCCCTGTTTAACATGAAAATAAAGAGAAGCTGAACACAAAAATCATAAATTTATTATTAACCCAGTTGTGAAAATCTAGAAAATATAAAAATATTTACCACTGGTTATCTCTAAATGGTGGTTTTTACTTATTTTCATACTGCTTTAAAATTTTTTCTAACTGCTTTATTTTTTAAAAAACTTACTGCTCTAAAGAAAATTTACCACCATGGAAATAACTATGCCTTTTGATGGAAGGCTTGAAACAAACATGCACAGATTAGAAAAGGCATTTACTTCCAGGTGGGCAGTATTATAGCCCATCTTCCTGACTTGGATTTCCTAAGTGAAAGTGTAAGTCACTTAGTCGTGTCTGACTCTTTGCAACCCCATGGACTGTAGCCCTCCAGGCTCCTCATGGAATTCTCCAGGAGAGAATACTGGAGTAGGTAACCATTCCTTTCTCCGGAGATCTTCCCAACCCAGGGACCGAACCCGCATCTCCTGCACTGCAAGTGGGTCCTTTATCATCTGAGGCAAAAGCACTGCTTAATATTTTTAGTATTCTTCACTCCAGGATCCATTGCTTAGTTCTCTGCTTCTGTCAGCCTTTATACAGTTGAATTTATCATGATATCATATTAATTTTGCTGAAATGCCATTTTAACCTTTATTATTCTTTTGTTAAACACTGTAGTGTCTCTTTATTACTTAAAAAAAATAAAATTAGAAGTCCTCAATCATTCAGGGTCTAAATTTCAATGTCCAATGTCACCTTCCAGGCATATAAGACGGATACCTACTCCACTTCAAACCTTATCCTACTCCTCTCCTGGACTCCCCATCTCCCTTACTCCACTTCAAACCTTATCCTTTCTTAAATGCTTAACGAAAATGTTCTTAGCAATTTTATCAGAACGCCCACAGCCCTTATGCATAATCCTGTAATATCATGCATTTTTAGAATTAAAAAAGGTTAGAGCAGCAAGACATTATTAAAATCATTTGGCTCAACTTCTCCCTTTACAGATGCAGAAACTACAATCCAATTAGAAAAGATGGCTTGTTCAGGAATTCAATATTGAACTCTTAAGAGTTAAGTATTTTAATGAATACAGGACCTACAGTTACTGGATCTCCCATCTGCTGAGCAATTGCTCAGCAATTTTTCATGACTCCATTCCCAAGGGTATGTCTAGCCTGCCTATCTTGATTGTCCTCATTTATTCCAGGGCAGATAGCATGGCAGATAGATTCCTTTCCATCTCCATTGTACCCAGTGCTGCAGAGTGAGTGCTGAAGAAATATGGCAGAAATCACCTCAAGCAACCCAGCGATGGAAGTGAAGATACAAATCTGTGACAGCAATACTCCATCTTAACGATATGGCTGCTACATCCAACTGGCTGGTAATGACCATGAGAGGAAGTGGTGGAAACTTTCTTTTACATACTACATGACTCTTCTAGCCAATCATGAAACCTCAGGGTTATGGTTAAGAGAGCACTGACGCATATACACTACCCATGTCGAACACAGACAGCTAGTGGGAAGCTGCTATATAACATGGGGAGCTTAGCCAGTGCTCTCTGATGACCCAACGGGTGGGATGAGGGGTGGGGGGAGGGAGGCTCAAGAGGAAGGGGATATATGTATACTTATGGCTGATTCGCATTGTTGTACAGCAGAAACCAACCAATTAAACCAATTAAAAAAAAAAATAAAGATCCTGGAAAGAGAGCCAGGATAAGAAAACAGGGACTGGAACTGGATCCACAGACAACATCTCTGCAGCCAGTTCACTGCGAAACACATAAGCTCAAAGAAGGATCTGACTCAAAAGCCAGGATGAGTAGTAGATTTCAAAGTTGCAAGTGGCTCTTTTCACATACACAGACGCACACTCTTTTAAATTCTGGATGACATATACGAGGAAGAGAAACACTTAACAAGGGTACCAATCAAATAATGTATGATGTGTTAACAAATAACTGGCGGATGAAATGCCATTGCAAGCCAGAAGACCTAGGAGACAGCAAAAGGTGAACCTCTGGGGTTAATCAACATTCAAAAGCAAGAAGAACTGGGACATGCCCTCAAGACACAATCATGCCAGCCTCTCCGTCCTGGCTGCGGTACTCTGGGGTCATGAGCCACACAAACCCAGGAGCATCTGCCAAGATCTCAAACAGCTGAGCAAGCACTCTCTGCCCTTTGTCCAGCTGTTGTGAAATGACAGAAGAATGTTCCCAAGGTTTCATCAAGTAGATTTCTCTTTCAATTCAGAACAATATGATTAGAATACAAAATTTCTTGTTAGTTATGATCTTGTCACTCTGAGTGTGTATTTACCTGGGTGTAGACATCTACTGCTTATTTTTGCAACTAATAAAGGTAAATAGAAAACGTCATGGCACATTAAAAAGTGAGTAACATTGAAGAAATAAAATAAATCACTCTTTCCCTCTAATAGCAGAGTCACTGCTAGAGAAGTAGGTACCCATTCACCTGGTGATTCAAAATGTCTTGAATATAATTTGTCAAAATTCCATTACTTTCCTTCTTTTCTTGTACACGAGCATCACAGTTTCAAGGGAAATGATTTAATGGTGAAATCTCAAGTTGCAGAATAGCCAGCTCAGCCTACATTTATCAACACTGTTGTTGTACGTGGAAGTGAATGCACTGGACTTGTTAAAAAATGTGAACTGCTCCTTCCCATCAAAGGAAGAAAAAAGAAAAACATCAGAAGAAAGAAAACCTTCAAAAGAATAACATAAAGGCTCTAGTGACTGATCTTGGTTGCTTTTCACATAAAGACTCAATGTGTGGGAGTTAATTATATTAGTGATGGTGGGGAACAAGCTATTAATTCTGTGCTTCAGAGTTATTAAACACCTTTCTATATACAGCTCACAGGCAAATGAATGGACTTAATCTCTGTATTAAACGCAAAACAAACCAAACAATCCCACATTTCATGACTTTTCAGAGTTCATTACCTCCTTGGCAATGCTTTCCCAGAGGCCAGGTATGCTGCTTTAGAAAAGTCTCTGGCAGTTCACATGGGAAGCCTGGGAATGTGGATTTAATCACATTTAAGTCATTCCTCTTCAGACCAGACATGAAAGGTCACCAAGGAAAAGCATTTTTTCCTAGTGATTCAACTATACTGGTTACTAAAATTTCTTCTTCCAGTGATCCCACAACTCCTGAGAGAGTCTGCTAGTCTAATGTGTCACATGGCTAACACGTGCAAAGTTAAAGAAGTCAGTGGAGGAAATAAAATATTTAAGATGATAGCATTTACTTTCAAGAGAAGTTTGTAGATTTCTTTTTTTGGTCACATCTAATTCCTTAGGGTAAAACTTAACATTATTTAATTCTAAAGCAGCAATTTTATATAGATGACGATCTTTATCTAATTACTAAAGGACATTTTACTTGTAAAAATCACTACACATGTAAAAAAAATTACAGTAAATGAAGGCATTATTATCATAAATTATGATACTTATCTGCATTTAAGGGTCTCTGTGCTCTAATAAGAGCAAACAATAGCTTGGTTTATAAATGTTTCCACACAAAATTTACAATGATTTATTAAAAGCCTCATCATAGCTCAAAGGTATCTGAATATCCATAAAATTAGGAAATAATTGCTATAAAATCAAGAAATAATTGCAAAATCTCCATATAAGAAACAATTCAACAAGATAGTACCTATTGGAAATGGTTACATTATAAAAATAATATTGAAAATTAAAACTTTGACTAAACTGTATCAATAAACTACGCTTTCATGAAACAAAATTTTTGGTACTACTGCTATAGTGCTAATAAGTAAGTTGCTTTGGTCGTGTCCAACTCTTTGAGACCCCACGGACTGTAAGCTGCCAGGCTCCTCTGTGCATGGAGTTTCCCAGTCAAGCACACTGGGGTGGGTTGCCATTTCCTTCTCCAGGGGATCTTCCCGATCCAGGGATCGAACCCACGTCACTGGCACTGGCAGGCGGGTTCTTTACCACTGAGCCACCTGGTATATAATAAACCTCATCTTGCCCAAGGGAAACACTAAGGTTCAGCAAGCTAAGTTCCTTGCCCAAAGTGACAGAGTAGGTGGCAAACCAAGGTTATCTAGCTACAGAACACATTTTTTATTTTGTGCAGATTAAAAATTTTTAAATTTTAGTATAGTTTTAAATTTATACAAAACCGTGGACAGCAGGACAGAGGGTTCCTGTTTACGCCTTTCCCAGTTTCCCGATTGTTGAAACCTGACGTTACACAGAGCATCCACCACAGGCAAGGAGCATAGCCTGCAATGCGGATGCGCTACACTGCACACCTCACTTGCCTTGCACTACGTTTTCGCTAAAGCTCTTTTTTTCTCCCAGGATTCCATGCAGGACACCACATGACATTATGTTCTCATGTCTCCCTGGCCTCTTTCGGCTGTGACAGTGTCTCAGACTTTCTGTGTTTCATGACCTTGACAGTTTTAAGAAGTACTAGTCAGGGGAGAAGGAAATGGCAACCCACTCCAGTGTTATTGCCTGGAGAATCCTAGGGACAGGAGAGCCTGGTGGGCTACCGTCTATGGGGTCGCACAGAGTCGGACACGACTGAAGCGACTTAGCAGCAGCAGTCAGGGGAGGGCTGTTCAGGATGGGGGGGCACATGTACACCCATTGCTGATTCAGATCAATCTATGGCAATAACCACCACAATACTGTAAAGTAATTAGCCTCCAATTAAAATTAAAAAAAAAAAAAAAAAGAAGTACTAGTCAGGTGTTTTGTAGAATGTCCTGCCATCTGGGTTTGTGTGATGTCTTTTCCTGATTAGAGTGGAGTTATAACTTTGGGAGGAAGACCACAGAAGCAAAGTGCCATCCTCAATATATTGATACAAAGGGTACACGCTCTCAGTGTGACTTCCCTTTGATGATCTCAACTTTGAAGACCAGGCTGGGGTACTAGCTGCCCGGCTTCTCCATTCTAAAGTTACCATCTTCCCTTTCTCTCTTTTCATACTCTGCTTTTTGGAAAAAAGTGGGTGGGTGTGTGAGGGATCAAGACACAGCAACAGGGTGTCAAGCAGGGGCTATCTAAATAAATTATTTGGCATTTTCCTATCAGAGCCTTCATTTTTAGCCCACTCTTCTATATTGCCTCTGACATTCTATCTTTTCTTAGTGTTTTGGCATATTATTCATGTGCAGTAGTTTAAAAACACAATTCTTCACTAATTTCCTGCTTTTGCAAAGGTCCCAAAAATATGTTAGAATTAAATGTGACAACCAACAAATCTGAAATTATTTTCCACTTTCACTGTAGGACTTGTCACTAAGGAATGCATTCAGAACCAACATTCCTCAGAAGCATTCTGTAAAGAACTTACCAGAAATATTCGTTCAAGTTGATCCTGAATGTCTTTCATTCCTGGAAAAGCAGCAACTCCCTGGATCATCTCAACAAAGATGCAGCCAACTCCCCTAAAGAGAGAAGAAAGAATTGTTACAAAAACTTCAATATATTCTGCTTAGAAAACTAAATCTGCAATTAGAACATCTACTCCTACAAAGAGAAAGAGCGAATAAATAACATTCTCACCTAGACCCCATAACTTTTGTTGCCCTTCTCTGTCTACTGCCCAGAAAGGGTTCCAAACAGATACAACTATACCAGGCTCAAAGGATCTGCCTGCAATGTGGGAGACCAGGGTTTAATCCTTGGGTCGGGAAGATCCCCTGGAGAAGGGAATGGCTACCCACTCCAGTATTCTTGCCTGGGGAATCCCATGGACAGGGGAGCCTGGTGGGCTACAGTCCACAGGGTCACAGAGAGTCCGACATGACTGAGTGACTAACACTTTCACTTTTCACTGTTTCACACCAGGCTCAGAAAATGGTGGAACCCAATTCAGTGAATCTCACTGACTCACCTTCACTCAGGATACAATCAAGAAACTCCTTAGCCTAATATAGAAAGCCTCCACAGTCTTATTCTACCATGCTTTTCCAACTCGATTTCACAAATTCATAATGTGTTCTCTCCAACTTTCCAGGGCTCTCTTTGCATCAAAATCATCTATTGCTATTGCTAAGTCACTTCAGTCGTGTCTGACTCTGTGCAACCCCATAGACGGCAGCCCACCAGGCTCCCCCGTCCCTGGGATTCTCCAGGCAAGAACACCGGAGTGGGTTGCCATTTCTTTCTCCAATGCATGAAAGTGAAAAGTGAAAGTGAAGTCGCTGAGTCATGTCCGACTTTCAGCGACCCCATGGACTACAGCCCTCCAGGCTCCTCCATCCATGGGATTTTCCAGGCAAAAGCACTGGAGTGGGGAACTTTTAAAACAAAGCAGATGATCTGAACACAAACTCCAGAGACCTGGTTTCAATCAGTTGGAGGTCAGGCATTTAGTTGATTTAGGGCAACTACAGTGAGGATCTGTGAACTTTAAACTGTGGTGTTGGAGAAGACTCTTGAGAGTCCCTTGGACTGTAAGGAGATCAACCAGTCAATCCTCAAAGAAATCAGTCCTGAATATTCACTGGAAGGACTGATGCTGAAGCTGAAATTCCAATACTTTGGCCACCTGATGAGAAGAAATGACTTACTGGAAAAGACCCTGATGCTGGGAAAGACTGAAGGCGGGAGGAGAAGGGGACGACAGAAGATGAGATGGTTGGATGGCATCATCGACTCAACGGACATGAGTTTGACATGAGTTTGAGCAAGCTCCGGGAGTTGGTGATGGATAGGGAGGCCTGGTGTGCTGCAGTCCATGGGATCACAAAAAGTTGGACATGACTGAGCGATGGAACTGAACTGAACAGAACAGAGAGGATCTCTGAACCAGACTGATCTGCCCATGGGCCAACCATAAATCTAGACAACTCGGCCCAAACTGCTCCACTTCCTAGAACTCCTTTTTTCTTTACCTGTTTGCTCTTGACATGTAAATACAACCCAACCTATGGCTCAGTGGTAAAGAATCTGCCTGCAATACAGTAGATGTGGGTTTGATCCCTGGGTCAAGAAGAGCCTCTGGAGAAAGAAATGGCAACCCACTGAAATATTTTTGCCTGGGAAATTCCATGGACAGAGGAGCCTGGTGGGCTACAGTCTACGGGGCCACAAAGAGTTGCATACAACTTAGCGGCTAAACAACAACAACAAATACGATCTCTTCCACAAAGTCTTCCATGAACATTCTGCAGACAGGACAGCTATATTTCTGAATTTGTTTGTTAAACTCTCATTCAATACCAGACATCTACTATGGTCAACTTCTTCGGTCATGCTTACAGCTGCTATCTGGCAAGGCAGTCCAGTGTATTAGGAGACCTTGCCTCCCAGACCCCAGAAGCCTGCACCTAACCCTATAGGAACACCTGACCCATAGTACAGGCAGAAAGTAAATCAGACACTTATGCTGAAAGTCTAAAGTCACCTGGGGACAGGATGGAAAGAAACTAGCACATGTTGATGAAATAAACCACTTTAATGGCAGAGCTGGCAAAAAAGTGGCCAGCTTCCTGCAGATGAAGTTCTCTGAACTGACCTGATTCCCACCTTCTGAAGACCTGGATTAATTCACTGTTTTTGTTAGATCTCTCTAACTTCTTACAGTTCTCTATGATTTTATGAAATGGCTCTACCTTGAAGGAGTTTATGTTTCCTGAAAAGACCGTAATAAAATCATAAAGATAGTACGACACTTCTTCACTTGCAGCACTCATAATTCATTTTTTAAAAAGATTTTTTGATGTGGACCATTTTCAAAGTCTTTATTAAATTTGCTACAATATTGCTTTCTCTTTAATGTTTTGGGTTTCTTGGCCACCAGGCAAGTGAGATTCGAGCTCTCTGACTATGGATCGAACTCACACCTCCTGCGCTGGAAGGTGAAGTCTTCACCAGGCCACCAGGGGCGTCCCTCATATTCAGTTTAGAGTAAGCAGTCCCTTGTGTACTCATTTCAGATCCTCCAGAAGTTAAAGACGATGACTCACTTCTCTGTAGCTGCACCAGTTGTATGTGAATAGTATCTTGAATTTAAAAAGTAATACATCAGCAGAAATCTCTATTACATCACATAATTTTTATCCAAATTAAACACCAACAGTATATAGAGTCAAAATGAAAACAAACAAGTGCGACTTTATATCATAAAAATAATTCCATTTTAGTAATAAAGAATTAATTTCAAAATCACTGTTCTAGGTGATCACAGAGTTCCAGTTCAAGTTCCCCAAGTCATACAGCAAATTTCCATTGGCTATCTATTTACCCTTGTTCGTGTATGTTAGTTAGTTACCTGCGTTAGTACATGTGCTTCCAAGGTACCCTCTCCGTTCATCTCACCCTCTCCCTCTTCTCTCCCACCTTTGGCCACAAGTCTGTTCTCTATGTCTGTATCTCCATTGCTGCGCTGTGAACAGGCTCATAAGTACCATCCTTCTAGATTCTCTCTCTCTCTTTCTGTATATATATACATATATATATGCATTAATATACAATATTTGTTTTCCTCTTTCTGATTTACTTCACTCTGTATAATAGACTCTAGGTTCTGCGATAACCTAGAGGAGAAGGAATAGGTGGCAGGTGGCAGGGAGAGTCAAGACGGAGGGGACATATGTCCACCTGTGGTTGATTCATGTTGAAGTATGACAGAAATCAAACCAGTGTTATAAAGCAATCATAATCAACTACAAATAAAGAAACATTAGAAAAAAGCAGCGTTCTAGGCACATAATGAAATAATGCCATTTGCAGCAACATGCATGGATCTGGTGCCATACTGAGTGAAGTAAGTCAGATGGAGAATGAGAAATATCACATGACATCCCTTATATGTGGAATCTAAAAAGAAATGATACAAATGAATTTACTTACAAAGCAGAGACTCACAGACATAGAAAATGAAATCATGGTTGCCAGGGAGAAGGGATAGTTAAGGACTTTGGGAAGGTCATGTACACACTGCTGTATTTAAAACGGATAACCAACAAAAACCTATTGTATACCACATGGAACTCTGCTCGAGTTATGTGCCAGCCTGGATGGGAGGGGGATTTGGGGGAGAATGGATACATGTATATGTACAGCTGAGTCGCCTCAGTGTTCACCTGAAGCTATCACAACATTGTTAATCGTCTATACCCCAATACAAAATGCTTTTTGTGTTAAAAAAAGTAAAAATAAAAATAAAATTCATACACACACACATACACACACATTTACACATGGAGCAATTCTCAGTGAAAACTAACTGAAGACTTGCAAAAAGGCTTTTGTACAACCCGTAAGAACAGTCCAGATGGAACTGGGTAGGAAGGGAAGAGAAGCAATCAGGTCAAGACCTGTGCCCTTGGGAGGGGACTCAGAAGAGGGAGATCCTCCTTCCTGGGGAGCGAGCTGTTCCAGTCACACACTGAGCATCCCAATTCTGGGGTCAGCAGTAGGAGGAAAGATGAGTCTCTTCAGCTGGTTAGAAAACCAGTGGGACTTCAAGAAGGACTGTAAAAAACCTAGACTCCACTTGTGCAGAGTGCACACACACACACTTGCTCACTCCCAAAACAAGGTCGAGAAAGCAAATGGAAACCACACTGCACTCTGGCCAGTTTCCTACCACTGGCCTGGCACGTACCCCCTGACTGAGCCAAGAGCTCATTCTGGCTCCACTTGCTCTGCAATGCCACTCCACATGGGATGAGAGCTGCCATGGACAAGCAGAGCCCATGCTGGTGAGGCGGGGAGGCAGCTCAGAGCCAGTCAGCTCAGACTCCAAGTGGCATGTGAATGGGGTAAGGATGGCATCTGGCACCTCAGTGGGCAATGCACCAGAAGCAGTCCAGCACTCTGCCATAGACCACACCCAGGTCCACACTGAGTGACTGCTCCAGCCAGCCCCTCCTGATTCAGGGGCAAGGGTACTGGTGCTGGGAGAAGGCAGACACAGTCAGAGGGAACTGACCCAGCTCAGACCCGACCCTCAGGACTCCGCTCAGCAGCCTGGGAGCTGACTTTGCCCCCAGTAGAGTAGAGTTGGCCACTAAGGATAGGGGAGCCCTGGCTCTTGCTCTAGCCACTCCATCTCAAGCCCCTCTTCCTAACAAGTAATAGCTGCCAGCACACTCTAAGAGATCCAGTTCTCCCACCAAAGCCAATGGGCACACACAGACTATACAAGGATGCTTCCACAAAGGATACCCCTTTAAGACCATAACCCGCAACTGTCCACCTAATTTAACAGAGAAAGACACAACATGCTACTAAAAACCAATGGGTCAATTAAGAAATCAGAGAGGAAACCAGGAGATACCCCAAGACAAATGAAAATGAAAACACAACTTCCCAAAATCTACAGGATGCAGCAAAAGGAGTTCTGAGAAGGAAGTTTATAGTGATACGGGTCTACCTCAAGATATAGGAGAAATCTCAAATAGACTGCCTAACCTACTATCTGAAGGAATTAGAAAAGAAGAACAGACAAAGTCTAAAGTCAGCAGAAGGAAGGAAATAATAAAGATCAGAGAGGAAATAAAATAGAAAGCCAAAATACAATGCAGCAGATCAATGACATCAAGAGCTGGTTTTTCTAAAAGGTAAAATTGATAAATCTTTAGAAAGGCTCATCAAGAAAAAAAGAGAGAAGATCCAAATAAAATAAGAAGTAAAGAAGGAGAAATAGCAACTGATATGGTAGAGATATTTAAAAAAATCAGAACAGAATACTACAGCTATATGCCAACAAATTAGACAATACAGAAGAAATTAATACATTTCTAGAAACATAAAACCTTTCAAAAATGAACCAAAGGAACAGATATTCTGAATAGATCACTAGTAGTGAAAATGAATCTGCAATTAAAAGCAAACAAGCAAACAAAACACCCAGACCAAACCAAAAAAAAACCCCTAGCAGACAAACTCCAGGACTGGACAGCTTCACAAGGGAATTCCACTGAACATATAATGAAGAGATGATATATATTCTTCTCAAACTATTCCAAAAAATTGAAGAGGAGAAAAAAGAAAACAGTTCCCTGACTTTGAAGTATAATCCAAAGCTACAGTAATCAGAGCAGTACAGTAATGGCACGAAAATCGATCAATAAAACAGATAGGCCAGAAATAAACCCATGCACTTATGGTGGGGTCCTTTTTAGGGTATTCTGAATGTTTATAAATGAGTGCTTAATGAGAAACATGCAGCTTTCTTTTGAAATATATTTAAAGATATCTTTCCTGACTAATATTAATACATTTACATCTTCACCAGAATATTTATCACAATCTTTAATTTCAGTATTTTCGACAAAACTGACTAAAACCAAGGCTATTAAAGACCTGGAGCCTCAATCTGAAACAATCTATGGCAAAGGAGACAAGAATATACAATGAGGAACAGACATTCTCTTCACTAAGTGGAGATGCGAAAACTGAACAGCTGCATAAAAAAGAATGAAATTAGAACCATACACAAAACAAAACCTCAAAATGGTTTAAGACCTTAACACAAAACATGAAACCATGAAACTCTTAGAAGGGAACACAGGCAGAACACTCTTTAACATGAATATAGCAATATTTTTTTTGGATCAATCTTCTCAGGAAAAGGAAACATAAGCAAAAATAAACAAATGGGACCTAACTAAAGTTGAAAGCTTTTGCACAGCAAAGGAAATGATCCAAAAAAAAAAAAGGCAACCCATGGAATGGGAGAAAATATTTTCAAATGATATGACTGAAATGGGATTAATATCCAAAATACTAAATAGCTCATACAACTTACTATTTTAAAAAGTTTAAAAATTGGCAGACGATATGAATAGACATTTGTCCAAAAAAGATATACAGATGGCCAACAGGCACATGAAAAGATGTTCAACATCACTAATTGTCAGAGAAACACAAATCAGAAACACAATGAGACATTACTTCACAGCTGTCAGAGTGCCTGCCATCCAAAAGTGTACAAATAACAAATCTGGTGAGGATGTTGAGAAAACAGGACCTGGTGCACTCTTGGTAAAAATGTAAATTGGTACAGCCACTACACAAAATATTACGGAGATGCCTCAAACACTAAAAACAGAACTAACCTATGATCCAGCAATTTCACTCCTGGGCATATATCTGAAGAGAACAAAAACACTTTTTGGAAAAGATACATGTACCCCAATGTTTGTAGCAGCATTATTTACAATAGCCAATATACAGGAGCAACCTTAGTTGCTTTCATCAACAGGCAAAGGGATAAAAAGGATGTGAATACATATGTACACACATACATACTACAGAATATTAGCCATAAAAAGAATGAAATTCTGCCACTTGCAATAACACAGATAAATCACTAAGCATAGTGGGTATTATGCTTAGTGAGATAAGGCAGACAGAGAAAAACAAATACTCTATGTTATCACCTAATGTGTTAAATCTAAAAAATAAAATAAATGTATATAACTAAACAGAAACAGACTCACAGATTCAGAGAACAAACTAGTGCTTTCCAGTGGGAAGAGGGAAGTGGAAGAGGCAAGAAAATGGTATGGGATTGAGAGATACAAAATATTATGTGCAAAGTAAATGGGCAACAAAGGATACATTGTATAGCACAGGGATATATATAGCCATTATTTTGTAGTTACTTCAAATGGAGTGGAATATACACAAATATTGAATCGCTATGTTGTACACCTGTAATGCAATCTTGTAAATCAAGTACACCTCACTAAAAAGTATAAAATTAACAATGATAGTAATAATACTAATAAAAATTTTAAAAGACTGAATATCTATATTGGTGTTAAGAATTCACTTACTTGTATATTAAAATGTAATGATATTCTTATAGCTATTAGGGCTTCAAACATCCAGTTAGATCTAAGATTTCAATTTGATGGATTTTTACATTTTTTATACCAAGAATTCTTTTCTAAGACACTGGCCTACATTTCTACTGCCTTCTTATTATGTTATATAAGGTCTTCCAGGTGCTGCCGTGGTGAAGAATCTGTCTGTTAATACAGGTGACACAAGAGACGTGGCTTTGATCCCTGGGTCGGGAAGATTCCCGGGAGAAGGAAATGGCAACTCACTCCAATATTCTTGCCTGGAAAACTCCATGGGCAGAGGAGCATGGTGGGCTACAGTTATTGGGTCACAAAGAGGCGGACATGACTGAGTACACACATACAAATCAAACTCACAGAGAAAAATGCACAAGTATACATCAGTTCAGTTCAGTTGCTCAGTCATGTCCAACTCTTTGTGACCCATGGACTGTAGCATGCCAGGCTTCCCTGTCCATTATCAACTCCCAAAGCTGGCTCAAGCTATTGTCCATTGAGTCAGTGATGCCATCCAACCATCTCATCCTCTGCCATCCCCTTTTCCTCCTGTCTTCAATCTTTCCCAGCATCAGGGTCTCTTCCAATGAGTCAGTTCTGTGCATCAGATGGTCAAAGTATTGGAGTTTCAGCTTCAGTATCATTCCTTCCAATGAATATTCAGGACTGATTTCCTTTAGGATGGACTGGTTGGATCTCCTTGCAGTCCAAGGGACTCTCAAGAGTATTCTCCAACACCACAGTTCAAAAGCATCAATTTTTCAGTGCTCAGCGTTTTTTACAGTCCAACTCTCACATCCATGCATGACTACTGGAAAAACCATAGCTTTGCCTAAATGGACCTTTGTCGGCAAGTACACATAAAATATACATACAGTATATATGTATACAAGTATACAGAAAATATCTTAAATCTTTAACAGCCACCAGCACCTTCCTTGGAGAAGGCAATGGCAACCCACTCCAGTCCTCTTGCCTGGAAAATCCCAAGGACGGAGGAGCCTGGTAGGCTGCAATCCATGGGCTCGCTAGGAGTCGGACACAACTGAACGACTTCACTTTTACTTTTCACTTTCACGCATTGGAGAAGGAAACGGCAACCCACTCCAGTGTTCTTGCCTGGAGAATCCCAGAGATGGGGGAGCCTGGTGGGCCGCCGTCTCTGGGGTCACACAGAGTCGGACACAACTGAAGCGACTTAGCAGCAGCAGCAGCACCTTCCTTTACTCTATTCTGAATATACCTTCTATTCTTCGTGTATCAACCTTAGTCTTTCCCAACACAAGCTGCAACTAAGTGCAAAGACCCTCAGCAGAAGGCATAACCACCCCACTGTGAACTCTGCTAAGCTGGTTGGTGAGGTAACCTTTACGCTGTCAGAACTTCTTAATGGAAATTCTTTTACCATTGATTGTACTTGGTCCATAATATCTTCATGATCTGATGCTTAGAACAATTAAAAGATAAATCTATGCTGCAATTCTCAGTTGCAATGAAATGATACAGCATTTCCATAGGCACTTATCTGCTTAGCGGGCTAAAGGATTTGAACTCTCATTTCTAATGGATGTTTCCCATGGTGTCATTTTTCAAAGATGCTTGAGGAGATACTAATAAAGCTGAGAAAATTATATGTAAAGGATTTACAAAAAGAGATAGAAAGCACAAAAAAATTAAAAAGTAGAAATATAAAACACATCAACATCTTAACACAGCAGAATACTTTATTACTAGAGCTTCTTTACTGCTAAACAATAAACACTTCAATTTAATATGGAGGGACTATTGCCTGCTTGGAGAAGGCAATGGCAACCCACTCTAGTACTCTTGCCTGGAAAATCCCATGGACAGAGCAGCCTGATAGGCTGCAGTCCATGGGGTCGCTAGGAGTCAGACACAACTGAGCGACTTCACTTTCACTTTTCACTTTCATGCATTGGAGAAGGAAATGGCAACCCACTCCAGTGTTCTTACCTGGAGAATCCCAGGGACGGGGGAGCCTGGTGGGCTGTCGTCTGTGGGTCACACAGAGTCGGACACGACTGAAGTGACTCAGCAGCATTGCCTGCTTTCCCTTTGTTTTCCCCTCCTTTTTCCTTTGTTACCCTCCATTAGCTGTGCTACCTGTCTTAATGGATTAAGCTGACTTCCCTGAGTGGTTTACTCAGAAAGAATTCATCCACTTAAGCTCTATATTTATGATATGTAATTTTATTTCAGCAAATGTCTCCTTTAATTTGCTTCTATTGGGAATTTGAATCATTGTGTAATTACCAAGCACTTGGTTTAAAATTTTCAAGAATAAAAACTGGTTACAAAAGCTTACAATTAAAGGTGTCAGAGAATGCAGTGTGTTCAAACTCTTATTTTCGGATTAGTTACCAGGCAAGGTAATATTATAAAATACCCACCCATGCTCACACATCTTTAATTCTTTCAAAATCAAAATTTCTTGATTTAATTTTATACCACAGCTGTGTAAATATTTTTGCATTAAAATTCAAATCAAGATTTTAAGCAGAATCGATTATTCTTTGTCATTATGAGCAGTCCTTGGGGTTGCAAACAGTCGGACACAACTTAGCTACTGAACACCAACAAAATGGAAAAAGTTCTGTTTGTTTTTTTTTTCCCAGCTTCACTTATTATTGGTACCACCACACAAACTTTTAGGACTATTTTCATTTGTGGGGAAATGTCTATCCCATGTCTTTCAAGTATATATGCTATAAATACAGGAATTCTAAAACTTTATACACAATTCCTGTGAAAAGTTACCAAAGAAGCATGAAAGGACAGCTCAGTGTGTGTGTGTGTGTGTGTGTGTTGGGGATGGGGGTGGTGAGAAAACATTTGCATGAGTGGAACCTGACAGATAATGAAGTGATAGAGCCAGGAGTGAGAACAGTGCATTTCAGGTGAAGAAGAATCACCTGAATTAAAAAGCTTGGAGCCAGTAACTGAGGAATCCTGACAGAGCCAAGCGCTAGTGTCATGGCTCTGTATGGAAAACCGAAGAAGTTAAAAAGAGAGCCACGGACCATATTCTACTCTAAGAATTTGTGTTTTATTCCCCGGGCTAGAAGTTCTCGCTTTTTCCCTATATTCCAATACTTGTGGCAAATAAAGTTGGACATACCATGAAGAATCCCGTTCTTTCATTTCATTCATTTATTTTTGACAGTGCCGGGTCTTTGCTGCTGCATGCACTTTCTCTAGTTGCTATGTGTGGGCTTCTCCTTGTGGTGGCTTCTCTCGCTGCGGTGCACTGGCTCTGAACCACAGGCTCAGCAGTGGGGCACATGGACTCGTGTGGGATCTTCCCAGACTTGGGATCGGACTGGTGTCGCCTGTGTTGGCAGGCAGATTCTTATCCTCTGGACCACCAGGGAAGTCCAGAACCTGGTTATTCTAATAGCTTTGAGGACAGAAGCAATTACAACCACTAGTTGCACAGCTACCTCATTTTTTCCCACTCATGGCAGCAAAGGAATGAGACCAGCAGTATTATAAGCCCTTCCTCTGCTGGGTATGCGGCAGGGGCATCACACAGTAATGCACAGGGCCACGTGCCAAATGCTACCAAGGGCCTGTTTTTATATAGCCTCCAAGCTAGCAATGGATTTTAAATTTTTAAATGGTCAAAAAAATCAAAAGAATATTTGGTGATATATAAATAGTATATGAAATTCAAATTTCAGTGTTCAAAACAAGGTTTTATTGGAGCACAGATCCAGCCTTTCATTTATGTGCTGTATACAAGGATACTATGTTGATAAAAGAAGATAAGACAGATTTTACAAATTATTTCTTGGGCTTTTTTTCCTGCCTGAAAATCAAGAATGGAGACTGGAGAGAGCAAAACCTGACATGCCTTCCAGCTTCCACATGGCACCTCTACCCATGACATGACTCCGAGACTCCAGTCAGGCTGCTCTGCCGTCTTGCTCCTAAAACATACCAAGCTCTTCCCCATTTCAGTATCTTTGCATGACGTGTTCCCTCCGCCCAGAACACGTTTTCCCTCCCTATTTGCACGGATAATTGCTTCTTTTTTTTTTTAACCTTTTATTTTATATTGGAGCATAGCCGATTAACAATGCTGTGATAGTTTCATGTAAACAGCAAAGGAACTCGGACATACATATACATGGATCCATTCTCCCCAAAACTCCCTTCCCATCCAGGCTTCCACATAATATGGAGCAGAGTTCCCTGTGCTCTACAATAAGACCTTGTTGGTCATCCATTTTCAATATAACAGTGTGTACCTGTCCATCCCAAACTCCCTAACTATCCCTTTCTGCCACTCCACCCTCCATTAACCATAAGTTCTTTCATATCATTTCTTTTGACAGTCCACATATAAGGGATACTATATAATATTTCTCCTTCTCTGTCTGACTTACTTCACTCAGTATGACAGTCTCTAGGTCCATTCATGTTGCTGCAAATGGCATTATTTCATTCCTTTTAATAGCTGAGTAATATTCCATTGTGATTGTTTCTTGTTATTCAGGGGGTCAACTGAAATGGCTCCATTGAGAAATGTCTTTCCCAGCACCATATGTAAGGTGGGTTCCTCCTTATTATCAAGGCCCCGTGTCTCGCCCTTCTTTCCCTGAATTTGTTTCCTTCATTACACTCAAAGGATGCTCGTCTGTCTTTGCTTCGGAGGGTTGTATCTCAGCCAGACAAAAGACCTCTAAGATCAGGGACAAGGTTGTGGCTATCACCTTGTCCTCAGGGCACAGTAGAGTGTCAGGCATATAGTAAGGGCTCAAAGATATTTCTTGAATGAATAATCAAAAGCAGTATTTTCCTCCTCCCTCTGCACTCCAGAGGGACAGCTGAGCTTAGTGACTCGTTTCCAAAGAGTAAAGTATGAAGGTGAGGGTAGGGGATGGATTGTACCTTTATAATGGAGGAAACTGGAAAGCAGAACCTTAATCAGGTGATTAAATTAGCATCATCAGTGATAAGGCATCTGATAGCATATAGTCTTGGCATGATATGACAAGAATGTCACTTGGCCTCTGCAGTCTTCTTTTCCAAAACATGAGACAAATCCGAATTGAGGGACATTCTGCAAAATACCTCAGATGCCTCAAAACTGTCAAGGTCAAGAATAACAGGGACAGTCTGAGAAACTACCATATCCCAGAGGAGGCTAAGGAAACACAGCAACTATTAACACACATAATGTGGTCACCTAAATGGGATCCTAAAACAGAAACAGGAAACTAGGGGAAAACTAGTAAAATCAAAATAAAGTGTGGTTAATAGTAACATACCACTGTGGGTTTCCTAGTTGTGACAAAGGTACTGTAGTAACGCAAGATGCTAACAATCGGGAAGCCAGGTGAGGAATAAGTAGGAAGAAGTCTTTACCATCTTTGCAAGTTTTCTATAAATATAAAACGCCTCTAAAATTAAGTTTATTTTAAGAAAGGTGAAATGAAGAACAGCATCTCCTTGGGACCATATATAGAACTAATCACTTTAAGTGGAAGACCCATGGTATTTTGGGTTTTCCCTATATGAGGAAAAAAGAACTCATATATATTTTAATAAATTTGTCTTGGAATCAACACTAGCCATCTAGAACTGCAGACCAGAATATGAAATGTCAGTTAAAGTTCGACCTTGAATAACTTGAGAAGCAAATCAGTTAAAGATTAATTAAACTAGATGTGAAGGTATTTGAACACTGATGTATGCACTCCATGGCAAAGGAACCCAAAATGACATTTATCTAAGTTACTAAATTTGGGGTAATGGTGGGGAGAGTGGAATGCAGAGGGAAAAAAAGAATTCCCTGGGGAAGGGGCAAGAATTTCTCTCAATCGGAGTAGGAGACATCAAGTTCAATGTCACTTCCCTGGGAAGGCTTCCTGATCAACCAGACTAGGTTAGGTCCCCTAACTCCAACACTTCTCATATGACTTCCTCCAACCGTAATTTATTTATTTGTAAAAGTAATCATCACTGTCATCTTTCTCAGAACAAGAATTTGCTCTTTTACTTTTAAGACACAGTTCAAATGAGTCAGAGGGGTTATCACAACATAGCTACCCACCCAGACCTGAGTGAAACAGGATTAGGTCATCATAGTCATAATAATCATAAGTCACTCAGTCGTGTCCGACTCTTTGTGACCTCGTAGACTGTAACCTACCAGGCTCCTCAGTCCATGGGATTTTCCAGGCAAGAATACTGGAGTGGGGTGCCATTTCCTTCTCCAGGAGATCTTCCCAACCCAGGGACTGAACCCGAGTCTCCTGCATTTTGGGCAGATGCTTTACCATCTGAGCCACCAGGGAAGTCCAAGTCTCATAGTCATCATAGTCTCCAGCTAAGATGCAATGTAATTCAACTGATTAGTATTTTTTTTTTAACCACTGAAGTGAATTTTATTTATTTTTGCAAAGTTACCATAGGTTTTTTTTAAGAAAAATCATTGGAGGATAGTGGCTTTACAACACTGTGTTGATTTCCGCCATACAATAACGTGAATCAGCCATGAGTATATATACATTTCCTCCTCCCTCGTGAGAGCTTCCCTCCTACCCGCCTCCCCATCCCACCACTCTAGGTCGTCACAGAGCACTGTGCCGAGCTTCCCGTGCTATACATCTGCTTCCTATCTAGCTGTTCCTAGCTACCTCTTTTACACATGCTCATGTATATATGTCAATGTGACTCTCTCAGTTTATCCCACTTTCTCCTCCCCTGCTGTGTCCACAAGCCTACATCCTGTTGGGATGTTATGGTGCAGGATAACTACATCTTTCGACTAAAATAGGTATTAATTAGATCCATCACCTCTCATCTTGAAGTAATATCTGCATTTGACACATTTCATGTGACGTGTACCCAATTTCCCCACAAACACACTGTTGCAAGATGTAAATAACCCAGTAAGTGGTTATCCCACCTGAAGAAGTATAAAATAGAATGCAGAGGTTATTATTTATCTACTTGACATGAACGTTCTTTTGGTAATCAAAAAATAAAACATTTTTCTCCTTCTTCCCCAAGTCTCTGGGCAACAGTTTGGTTCAATCTCAATAGATACTGTAGAAAGATTTTAACATTTTAAAATATGGTGCAATTAAAACAAAACAAAACAAAAATCCCACCCTCCTAAATTTTAGCTTCTAATTTCCTCATTTATTAGTAAGGGTTTGAGATTCCTTAGGACCCAGAGCTTTAGGCAAAGAGTGCCAGTGTCACTCTCGAGTGGCAGCTTCTTCAGCCTCAGAGCCCGGGAGGAGTTACAGGGTTATGATGCAGCCCATGCCCGAGAGCGGGAGCAGAGCGGCCACCAACCCTGCACCCAGCTCACGCTTTGACCGCAAGGGACGCCTGCCCTCACGGAGAGTTAGAAGGCCTCAGCTCCTGGGAAGTCATTCAGAGCCACTGAGAACCATCTGCACTGTCAAACCTTTGGAAAGTGGGCTGTGCACAAAGCCAGCATTAGAGTGCTTCTGGCAGGATGACAGCAGATGAGCAGAACCATGCGTGTGCTGTGCTCAGTCGCTTCAGTCGTGTCCGGCTCTTTATGACTCCATGAACTGTAGCCTGCCAGGCTCCTCTGTCCATGGGATTCTCCAGGCAAGAATACTGGAGTGGGTTGCCATGCCCTATTCCAGGGGATCTTTCCAACCCAGGGATTGAACCCAGGTCTCCTGCACTTCAGGCAGATTCTTTACCACTGAGCCACTGGGGAAGCCCCGAGCAGAACCATTACTGAGCAAAGTGAGTTCTGTTGCCTTCCTCTTTTTCAGCACTATGAGGGCACCAGAAATCTCCTCCAAGATCTCCAAGCCTATGTGTCCACTAAAAAAACGCATCTGAAGTGGTGCCTCTCACCTTTTAACAGGTCCAAAAGAGGAACTGGTCAGAATGCAGATTCTGACCCCCGAGGTCTGGGTGGAGCTCTGAGATCTTGCATTTCTAACAAAGCTTCCCAGCAGTGCTAATGCTGTTGTTCACAAGACCAGAAAGTGAAGAGCAGGAATCTAAATTTAGGAAACTAATTCTTTTTTAATTCTAATCTAAAGGAAAGTAATTCTCTGTTGAAAGGAGTTTTATAACTAAGATTAATCCTCTAAATATATATTCAGCATCCATCCAAGGGAACCACAAAGAAACAATAGACTAGTAAGTTAGATTAAATGCTAAACACAACCAGAATTTAACACACAGGGATGCATTACTAACTCAGAACGGTTTCACATTAATTAACCTAATAGGTAATTTTATTTAGCCATGGTTCACTGAAATATACCATTATGCAATTAAAGCTAGTGCAAGCTGATGCACAAGGTGGCCATTTATTTATCTTACTTTTCTCTGCTGGAATATGTTATATAATTGCAAAATATATAACTCTTTCCCTATGAGTTAGGCTTCTAAAAGATGAAAGACATTCTGTAAAAAACGGCTTTTTGGTTAAACTTGCAAGAAAATGTATGCCACATAACAAAGGTGATCTTTTCATGTTGGCATTTGCAGTATTTGAAAAGTGAAAGATTAAAAAATTACAGCCCATGTGCCCTTGGTGACTACTGAAGGAACTGAATTGATTAAACTGTCACTCACCATTTACTGCGGTTAGTGCTTCATTAGGTACAGATAGGCACAATACATCTTAGTCAAATACTTCTACGGAGTACTTAGCTCTCAGAGAATGAAAACAAAACCAATCCAAACGCTAGACTGTGGATAAAAGCCCATCTCAGAGAACCTTCAGTTCAAAACAACCAACTTTTTCTATATGGGGAAACTTTAAGATTTATTTTTCAAACTAGGAAGCAAAATTCTCTCTCAAGAATGATACTTAGAAAAATTAAATAAAAGCAAAGAATGAAGTGTGTGAAGTAAGGTAGTTCAATGAAGCCAAGGCACAGGGTGGCCTGCTGCTGGCCAGAGAGGAGAGATCAGGCAATGGTCCGCATTGAAATGGCCCACTGAAATAAGACTGACCAGAAAGATCTAGAAGCCTGGCCACCTTAAAGTACCAACTGGCAACACTGTTCGTGAAGTTACAATGATGCTTTTTGCTCACACACTTTAATATGCATATTTCTATGTCAATAATATTTTAGTGTGTGTATTCCAGTACACATGTGCATTTTAGTGTATGTGGATGTGTGTACATACAGACTTTTTATATATTTCTGTAAAATATAATTAATATATGTATTAAATATAATATAGAAATGTATACTTAAAATACATATACATACATACATGTATATTTATTTAAATTGGAGTATAATCACTTTACAATGTTGTGCTGGTTTCTGATGTACAGTGAAGCGAATCCGCTGTAAGTATATCTATAACCCCTCTCTCTTGCATCTTCCTCCCACCCCGCCGTCCCAGCCCTCCAGATCATCGCAGAGCACTGAGCTGAGCTCTCCATGCTATGCAGCAGCTTCCCTCTAGCTTTCAATTTTACACATGGTATGTCCGCATGTCAATCCCACTCTCTCAACCCGTCTTACCTTCCCCTTCCTCAGTTCCTGTGTCCATCTGTCCGTCCTCTATGTCCGCCTCTCTGTTCCCGACCTGCAAACAGGTTCTATCTGTTCAGTTCAGTTCAGTTCAGTTGCTCAGTCCTGTCCGACTCTTTGCGACCCCATGAACTGCAGCATGCAAGGCCTCCCTGTCCATCACCAACTCCCGGAGTTCACCCAGATTCACATCCATCGAGTCAGTGATGCCATCCAGCCATTTCATCCTCTGTAGTCCCCTTCTCCTCCTGCCCGCAATCCCTCCCAGCATCAGAGTCTTTTCCAATGAGTCAACTCTTCACATGAGGTGGCCAAAGAACTGGAGTTTCAGCTTTAGCATCATTCCTTCCAAAGAAATCCCAGGGCTGATCTCCTTCAGAATGGACTGGTTGGATCTCCTTGCAGTCCAAGGGACTATGCATTAATACATGATACTTGTTTTTCTCTGAGTTACTTCATTCTGCATGATGGGCTCTAGGTCCATCCACACCTCTTACAAATGACCCAGCTTTGTTCCTTTCTATGGCTGAATAATCACAAAGCTGTATTTTTGCTTTCTGGTCCAGTCACCTCAGTCAGAAATCCAGGAATCATCTAAAACCCTTGCCCTTCCCTTATCACTCTCACTCAATCAAGTTCTCACCTCCTCCTGCTGCTGCTGCTGCTGCTGCTGCTAAATCGCTTCAGTCGTGTCTGACTCTGTGCGACCCTATAGACGGCAGCCCACCAAGCTCCCCCATTCCTGGGATTCTCCAGGCAAGAACACTGGAGTGGGTTGCCATTTCCTTCTCCAATGCATGAAAGGAAAAGTGAAAGTGAAGTCGCTCAGTCATGTCATACTCTTAGCGACCCCATGGACTGCAGCCTACCAGGCTCCTTTGTTCATGGGATTTTCCAGGCGAGAGTACTAGAGTGGGTTGAATAGTCCTCCATTCTGGTTTCCAGCCACTTTCCCCCCTTTCCATTTTTTCCTTTTTCTCTATCTGCTTCTTAATCTGTTCCTCTTTCCTACACACAAACATCAGCTGCTTCACTTCCTGGCGGGGTATTTTTGTTCATGACCTGGCCAATGCATCCTCAGCTCTAGCTCTCTCAATGGCTTATTACACCATTTTTCCTTCTAATCTTGAAAGCATGGAAGGATCTTTCTCATTTTTATAATCCCCAGGACCTTACCTGGTGCCTGACACAGAATTAAGTGTTCAATAAATATCTTTCAAATAAATGAGTTGATGAATGAATTAAACAAACTATTCTGAGGAGTGCACAGAAGCAACTGAAATAGAGATAGGAATTTGATTTAGATCCAATATCATCATATAAAATTAAATAGAAAAAAATCAGTTCAGTTACACGAAAATATCTAAACCCAAATTTCATTTAATGTCACTCCAAAGGAATTCCAACCGTCTCCATGGAAACCTCTGGTTCAGCAGTACAATTTCTTTGATTGCTAAAATTTAGAGACAGAGGGGCTTTACAGAATTCATAAGACATTGCTTTGATTTTTACATGCAAGTAAACCCTACTACATGTTTACATGTCAACCCCAGAACTTGAAAATGTGACTGAGAATCCTGGGTCAGTGAGCATTAAGCCACACTGCCTCCTCAATTAGAACGGCGTGTTTTTATGCAGTCGATCTGGTCAGATTAAAGAAGAAGAAACAGAGATGGCAAATTCGTTCTCGAGCCTGGTAACAAATGCTGAGAAGGATGAAGATAAAATCAAAAGGAAAGCCTTCAAAATTAAGGTCTGGGCAAGAAAAAACAAGAAAACTATCCTTAAAAACTGAAGTCTATCACTGTTGATAATGTACAGAAAATAAGATGGGGGTTCAAGGATATTTGAAAGTTGAAAACAGAAATCCAGAGACAATGAAAACTCCAGAGATTAAGTCTTAAAACAAGAGCCACAGGTTACACAGATAACTGGGAATATTCAGACTAGTTATATCTAGAAACCAGGAACAATCATTACAAAAATGTAAATAAGAAAGGCCCTTACTGAGGACTATAATAGGGGGAAAAAATGTAAAACTCAACATATTGCGTCGAATAGCTGAGAAATATTATTTCTTATACTATGGAACCATAAAGGAAGAGATAGATTCCATTTGATCAGTCATTTAAAATTCTACAACCGAGAGCACATCTCCAAGGAATAACTGTAGACCATGCAGGACAAGAAAAAACCAATTAATAAGCTTCACACATCTTTAATTCCTGTTTATATGACAGCTGAGGCACAACAAGGAAGTCATAAGATTTCTCCCTCCAAATGTATTAATCATCCTGAATAATGTGGGGAATTAGGAAAAAAATTATTTGTGGGCAATTATCTTAAAGATCAAAGTAAACGACATATTCAAGCAATCTTTTTAGAGAAACTATATCTAGCAAATCACAAGGACAAATCACTGCTGAAATCGTCATGAAAAGTGCTCTCCTGAAAGAAGAATTCTAAACTTCAATTTACAGAGTGTTAAGCTGATGTATTTAGTTCTAGTTATCAAAGGCCACAGCTGGACTTGGACAGTCAATGGTTAAGAACGTTGGAATGAGCACCACTTAGATATACAACTCGATGGATGGCATTTGACAATGAAATGATTGACAACCATCTGCTATGACAACCATCTTAGATAATATACGGAAGACCCAAAGGCAAAAATCTTCCCACTATAAATCCTTATTGTCCAGTTTTTGGTGAAGTCTGTGGGCTTCTTGGAATATACTCAAAGACTTGCCCTGGAATGTGACTGTACAGATTAGACACTGCGTACAATGTGGACGATGCCCCCTGGAGAGGTATCATGCTTAACTAGAGGGTACTGCTTGAGGGCAGGGACCAGGTCTTCTGAACTCTTGAACCTCTGGACATTCTGTAAGGTTTGTTAAATGAATGAATGACTAAAGATAATCACAATGTGCAAGGGAGATCTTTATGGGAAGGGGGCTACTGTGGGATTCTAGAAGCTCTTTTTCCCTCTGTGCCCCCACCAACCAGCTACTATGAACAGAATAACCAAGAATCTTCAGATTTGGGAGGCAGGGGTACAAAATGGCCATAAAACTAAAATAAAATTGTGAATTGATATCATTAGGTAGCTAAAATTCTGAAACAGATTCTAAATTAAACATGTTAGGATTAAATATGACAGACAAAAATGTATATAGTTGATATAATAAAGGTTTTCAATTTGTTGAGTCTACATTAGGCTATGAATATATTCTGTCTTCAGAAGCAAACATGGTGAAAGCCAGCTATCAGGGAAGAACCACCAAACTATCAATGAGAGAGAACAGAAACAGTTTGCCAAGCTCTGCAGACAAGGCAATTATGTGAACATGTCGTTCTTAGAATTGTACTCTCTCACATGGAAATACAGAGAAATATAAAATGCCATAGCAAAAGATGAATAATCCACATGTGTAGAGGAAAACAGGAAGCTACTCAGATTTGGTCCTCAGTAACTGCTAAGTCCCTTAGACTGCGTTTGTTCCTTAGACAGACTATAATTAAGACAGACTATATTTACATTTTGTTTTATATTTTGATGGAATTTAAAGCAGGCTCTTTCTTGGCCACTGATAGTCTAGTTTAGTTAAATTTGACTTTAATTCTTTTTCAATTATTGTACTATTTCTCTATTTCTCCAGTGATATCTTTGATCAATAAGAATCTAAGTACATTACATTTGAAGAGCAAAACAAAAAGAGAAACACAAACATTCAAGTTTATCAATTACATGCTGCTGCTAAGTCGCTTCAGTTGTCTCCGACTCTGTGCAACCCCATAGACGGCAGCCCACCAGGCTCCTCTGTCCCTGGGATTCTCCAGGCAAGAACACTGGAGTGGGTTGCCATTTCCTTCTCCAATGCATGAAAGTGAAAAGTGAAAGTCAAGCCACTCAGTCGTGTCCAACTCTTTGTGACCCCATGGACTGCAGCCTACCAGGCTCCTCCATCCGTGGGATTTTCCAGGCAAGAGTACTGGAGTGGGGTGCCATTGCCTTCTCCGATCAATTACATAATATAGTCTAAAACTAAGAAAGCTACTAGTATATTTAAGTTACATTAATTTATACAGCAGAATACCAGTAAATGAAAATGTGATTTCTAATTAAAGTACATGCTTTAGTAGTGTCTTGAGGAGTTAATTCACAAATGTCATAACCACACGAAGACCCCATTTTCGTCCTTCAATGAACAGTTCTGACACCTAGATCCCTTTACCAACAATTATGTTTATACAAGCTCCTAGCTTCTCTCCAATCACATTTCCATTCAATCATATCTTTCTTGTGCATGTAAGTTAACAGGCTACCTTTTTACCCTTATTGGATTAGAAACTTTATATCGCCTGGAACACTTGCTGAGTTAGACTAGTTGTTTCTGCTTGTTTTAATAGTAAGCTCATGTTGGATTCACACATGCCGTTGATCCAAAGAGCTACTTGTTGTAATCACTCCTCTCAATTCATGGAAAATTTTTATGTTTGAAAAAATTATCACTGCCCTTTCTATTCCTTCCCATCATTAGCTTGTCAAAAAGTACATGGCTCTCTTTTCATGTTTGTTTTCCTAACAAAGCTGTCATGACTGCATTCACAGTTAAATGGCAAGGATTACAAATTTCTACCACCACACTAAGATTCTGGCAGTCAAGAGGCTCCTGCCTGCCTTGTGCTGTTTGACTGGCTCCGACTCATCAACACTTGCAACTCAAATCTGTACCCAAGAAAAATCACAATTTTCTACAGGATGAGGACCTGAGCAGTCAATTGTCCATAAGTACAGCAATCGATATTAAATTAACAAGAGTAGGACATTTAGTAAAATGTACACAAACCCTGCTGTCCTGCCCCCCAAAGTGAATGAAGTGTCAGTTAAGGAATAACATTTTAAACAAGGGTAAAATAGATGCAGGAGATGAGACACAGGAGATGCGGGTTCACATCTTTGGGTCAGTAAGATCCCCTAGAGGAGGGCCTGGCAACCCACTCCAGTATTCTTGCCTGGAGAATCCCAAAGAGAGAGGAGCCTGGCAGTTATAGTCCCTGGGGTCACAAACAGCTGGACACAGTGGAAGTGACTGAGCACACGAAATAGATGAGGAGACACAAGAGGATGAGAGAGAGGTTTTTCAGTTGTGAACACAGGTGTGGCTATCTAGGCAGACCACAGGCAGTTATAACTACCCAAGTTACAGACAAAGCATTCATGTACAGCAGTTTACAAAAGGCACAGGACGTGGAGACTCAGTTCTAGAAAGTGTGACGTGAATCAACATCTGGAAATAAGGTGGAGGATTGGAAGTGTGTACAAAGCAATTAACCCACAGGCCTTCTCTGACCATTTCTCACCCAATCCACCAGCGAGACACCCGATATTTATCATCTGGAGAAATTAAATCCAAAAAGGCTCTAATTGAGGATAAGTGGTGAGGGCAGGGTGAGGCAGAGCTGGAAAGGGGGAAATTTAGTAAAAAACATGTTTAATTGATCTGTGTATCTATTGGCACCAACAGAAAAAGACACAGTCAAAGCTCACTTTTGGAGACTTCCCTGGTGGTTAAGTAGTTAAGACTCTGCACTCCCAGTTCCGGGGGGCACAGTCCTCGGTCAGGGGGCTAAGATCTCACTTGCCACATAGTGCAGCCAAAATAAATAGATAATAAAATAAACAGCAAAGCTCATTATCAAGCAATTTCAGAGTACCAGGGTTAGACAAAAGAACTTAATACTTTCCAGAGAGAAAGTATAATGAGACACATAAATGACTGCAAATCTGAATGGAATCAGACTTTTCAGCAGCAAAACTAGAAGCTCTGAAGAAATTAAATAATACATTCAAAATTCTGAGGGGGGTGGGGAACTCATTACGTTCTCATCCAAAGTATTATCAGTCATGTGTGGGAGATGAATAAAGACATTCTGAGAAAACCAAGAATTTGAAAACTTGCATCTTTCATATATTCTTTCTTAGGAAACTAAAGGAGGAAGACAAGGAACCCAGGGAACAGAGAATCTATGATCAGTGAAGGTCAGAAGGAAAAGGAATGGAACCCAGGACAGAATGAATTTACTACTTATAGAGGTGTAAGAGAATGAAGAAGATGTATTGAAACACTGAGAGGCTAGTAACAGCAGGAAGCCAGTCATTACCTGCCTTTTAACTAACAGCCATTATTGACCCTAGGATCAAAAAGGTCAGGTGTCACTGAAATCTACTGACAGCTACAGGGGCTTCCCCAGTGACTCAGCGAGTAAAGAATCCACCTGCAGTGCAGGAAGCAGAGGAGACATGGGCTCGATTCCTCGGCTAGGAAGATCCCCTGGAGAAGGAAATGGCAACCCACTCCAGTATTCTTGTGGAGCCTGGTGGGCTACAGTCCGTGGGGTCAGAAAGAATTGGACATGACGGGGCACAAGCATGATTCACAGCTAGAGCCATGACAGAGGTCCTTTCTCACAGAAATTGTAGTTAGCCATTCCCAGAAATATGGTTTAAAGCAGGGAAGAAGTAAGGATGAATATCCAACCCTCTCACATGCCCTTTGCCTGAACTCAGTTGGAAACCAGTAGCGGAGGCAGCTTGGAGGAGGTGTTCCTTAGTGGTCAGCCATCCAGGACCTAGGTCAGGGCAGAAGGAGGTACACAGCAGATAAGGCAGGGGACAGAAAATAACGAAATAAGGACCCATAACAGCAGGAGAGAGTGTAAATGGAAGTCCTGAAATGGAGCCTTTCAGCTGTACTAAGGCAAGAAATCACACAGCCAAGAGAGGAAGCTTTTAAGGAAAAGCGTGGGAAAGGGAGATGTCAAGACAATTAAAAGGGACTGACAAATTTGCTGATGCTTTTGAGCATCTGGAAAATATTTTTCATGTGTAATTGACAAATCTTTTATGCCTATAAATAACAGCAGGGACAAAGACAACTAAACTAAAAAAAATCAGAGACAATTATAAAGTTTAAGAAGAGCAAAACACTGTACAAGAAAGGATACATAATTATGAATACTGTAAGACTTCACCATGAATAATATGCATATATTAATATTTCAAAATGGGATATAAATTCTATATTGACACACTGAGATGAAGGTGGAGTGCGGGAAGGTTGATGGAAGAAAGTTAAATCTTTGTCTACTATATACCTACTTAGTAGACATGTCTAAAAGAGTAAATGAATGGTAGCAATATAATTATTTAAGACACATGGAGACAGATCCTAAGAGTTGAAAGTAGTAGCTGCTTCTGAGAAACAGGATTAGAGGGTGAGTAGGAGGGGGCAAGAGATGGCTGCTCACTGTAATTGTGGCAGCTATTAGCTACGGGTTATAACTGATAAACTGAAGGCAGGAGGAAAAGAAGGCCACAGAGGATGAGATGGCTGGATGGCATCATTAACTCAATGGACATGAATTTGAGCCAACTCTGGGAGATAGTGAAGGAGAGGAGAGGCTGGCAGGCTATAGTCCATGGGGTTGCAAAGAGTTGGACACGACTGAGCGACTGAATCGGAGAAGGCAGTGGCACCCCACTCCAGTACTCTTGCCTGGAAAATCCCATGGATGGAGGAGCCTGGTAGGCTGCTATCAATGGGGTCGCTAAGAGTCGGACACGACTGAGCGACTTCTCTTTCACCTTTCACTTCCATGCATTGGAGAAGGAAACAGCAACCCACTCCAGTGTTCTTGCCTGCAGAATCCCAGGGACGGGGAGCCTGGTGGGCTGCCGTCTATGGGGTCACACAGAGTCGGACACGACTGAAGCGACTTAGCAGCAGCCGCAGAGCGACTGAACAACAACAACTAATGTAGACTTAACCATCAAAGTGTTCTGATTTGGAAAGTGAAGGGAAGGGTAGTTAAGGAACTTCATCAGCTATGTTCACACAGCTAAGGACAGGCAGAGTCAGAACCTAATTTGGGCTTTTGATGTGTTTTCTACTACAATACAGCTTCCTTAAACAGCAAACCACTGCCAGTTACCAGGAGCAGAGAATCGAGCTGCAAATGAAAAAAAATGCACAACTTACAAAACATAAAAAGCACTAGTAAGCATCCAGTATTTTCCAAATGCTGAGCACTAACATATATTTCCAACTTAAATGTATGGGTGCACACACAGACACACACATACACATGTAAGATCAGAACATCCTGGGCCAAACTTCTCTCTAAGTCTCTAGACACAGACAGTGTCTTAATCTCCCTAAAACCAAATACAGAAGCTTCTAATTCTTTAATATATTCCACAGTGCCTGTCCACAGCATACTTTAATAGAAATGCAAAATATTTAGCTTGGCCGATACACCATTTTCAACATTTATGGAGTCGTATATTTCTTAAAGAAGTTCCCATTTACCCATCTCTTGCTATTCTCATCAACCAGTGAGGCAGCTAAGTGTACCAAGGGCAATCTTAGTAACACGAAAGTTAGTCATCGCAATTGGCTATTTAAAACTCATCCAATGACCACGCTAATGTATTGAGTTCTAATATAGTGAGTCCTCCGGTGCGTCTTGGATTGTATAGGGCTATTTGATCTTACACTCCTGCTTCCAGAATAGTATATATTTTGGAATTTTATGTCAGATTTTCAGTTCTCCCAGTTGTTCTTTCAGTCAGCGTAGCAGTGTGCACTTCCATTCGACTCTTACTCTTTAGGGATCTCACACATGGCCTTAAAACTTAGTTTACATCTGCTATACTGCTTTGTGAACTCAGAAATCAATAAAAATATCTGAGGTAACCAAACAAACAAAAAGTCATCCAAACACCAGTTGTGGGCAACCAATTACTTTGCCAGTTCAATTTAGTTCAGTCGCTTAGTCGTGTCCGACTCTGCGACCCCATGAATCGCAGCACGCCAGGCCTCCCTGTCCATCACCAACTCCCAGAGTTCACCCAGACTCACGTCCATCAAGTCAGTGATGCCATCCAGCCATCTCATCCTCTGTTGTCCCCTTCTCCTCCTGCCCCCACTCCCTCCCAGCATCAGAGTGTTTTCCAATGAGTCAACTCTTCGCATGAGGTGGCCAAAGTACTGGAGTTTCAGCTTTAGCATCATTCCTTCCAAAGAAATCCCAGGGCTGATCTCCTTCAGAATGGACTGGTTGGATCTCCTTGCAGTCCAAGGGACTCTCAAGAGTCTTCTCCAACACCACAGTTCAAAGGCATCAATTCTTCGGCGCTCAGCCTTCTTCACAGTCCAACTCTTACATCCATACATGACCACAGGAAAAACTATAGCCTTGACTAGACGAACCTTTGTTGGCAAAGTAATGTCTCTGCTTTTGAATACGCTCTCTAGGTTGGTCATAACTGTCCTTCCAAGGAGTATGCGTCTTTTAATTTCATGGCTGCAGTCACCATCTGCAGTGATTTTGGAGCCCCAAAAAATAAAGTCTGACACTGTTTCCACTGTTTCCCTATCTATTTCCCATGAAGTGATGGGACCAGATGCCATGATCTTCATTTTCTGAATGTTGAGCTTTAAGCCAACTTTTTCACTCTCCTCTTTCACTTTCATCAAGAGGCTTTTTAGTTCCTCTTCACTTTCTGCCATAAGGGTGGTGTCATCTGCATATCAGAGGTTATTGGTATTTCTCCCGGCAATCTTGATTCCAGCTTGTGTTTCTTCCAGTCCAGCGTTTCTCATGATGTACTCTGCATATAAGTTAAATAAACAGGGTGACACTATACGGCCTTGACGTACTCCTTTTCCTATTTGGAACCAGTCTGTTGTTCCATGTCCAGTTCTAACTGTTGCTTCCTAACCTGCATACAGGTTTCTCAAGAGGCAGATCAGGTGGTCTGGTATTCCCATCTCTTTCAGAATTTTCCACAGTTTATTGTGATCCATACAGTCAAAGGCTTTGGCATAGTCAATAAAGCAGAAATAGATGTTTTTCTGGGACTCTCTTGCTTTTTCCATGATCCAGCGGATGTTGGCAGTTTGATCTCTGGTTCCTCTGCCTTTTCTAAAACCAGCTTGAACATCAGGAAGTTCATGGTTCATGTATTGCTGAAGCCTGGCTTGGAGAATTTTGAGCATTTCTTTACTAGCGTGTGAGATGAGTGCAATTGTGCGGTAGTTTGAGCATTCTTTGGCATTGCCTTTCTTTGGTATTGGAGTGAAACTGACCTTTTCCAGTCCTGTGGCCACTGCTGAGTTTTCCAAATTTGCTGGCATACTGAGTGCAGCACTTTCACAGCATCATCTTTCAGGATTTGAAATAGCTCAACTGGAATTCCATCACCTCCACTAGCTTTGTTTGTAGTGATGCTTTCTAAGGCCCACTTGACTTCACATTCCAGGATGTCTGGCTCTAGGTGAGTGATCACACCATCATGAATATCTCGGTCGTGAAGATCTTTTTTGTATTTTTGCCATCTCTTCTTAATATCTTCTGCTTCTGTTAGGTCCATACCATTTCTGTCCTTTATCGAGCCCATCTTTGCATGAAATATTCCCTTGGTATCTCTAATGTTCTTGAAGAGATCTCTAGTCTTTCCCATTCTGTTGTTTTCCTTTATTTCTTTGCATTAATCGCTGAAGAAGGCTTTCTTATCTCTTCTTGCTATTCTTTGGAACTCTGCATTCAGATGCTTATATCTTTCCTTTTCTCCTTTGCTTTTCGCTTCTCTTTTTTTCACAGCTATTTGTAAGGCCTCCCCAGACAGCCATTTTGCTTTTTTGCATTTCTTTTCCATGGGGATGGTCTTGATCCCTGTCTCCTGTACAATGTCACGAACCTTATTCCATAGTTCATCAGGTACTCTATCTATCAGATCTAGGCCCTTAAATCTATTTCTCACTTCCACTGTATAAATTACTTTGCCAACGTTGATGCACATAGGGGAATTTTTATTTGTTTGTAAAATATTTAGTAGTGAAATACACATACAACGTCTCATTTTATATGCTATGATTCAGCTAACCCATTATATAACAAGTGACCAAATATATTCCCTGAGAACACACATAGATTCTCTCACACAAACACACACGGATAAACAACATGGATGTAAGAACCATAAACACACTAAACTTTTGATAGGATAAGAGAACTGGTTTCCATCAGCATTTGAAAATCATCACTAAAGACAGCACTTTGGCCACCACCCACCAGTGTCATAACAGTCTCATACGAGAGAACTGTACTTCTGGAGATAATCTGTTACAAAGCAGTGGAATGGAACTTGGCAGCCAGCTTTCCTTTGGTGTGAAACAAGCAGTCAAATGCACTGTGTCTTCTGACTACCAGTATTTAGCAATTACGGCTCCAGTGCTATGAGTAAGACGCCCACAAGTCACAATTAAATCCCCATTTTATACACATTGTCCTAGCAGAACTATTAACTCTGAAAGGTATCCCAGTATGGACAAAATACTCTATGGTCACCCTACTTTTAAAGAATTTCAATAGTAGAAGAGACTCAGAAACCACGGTCGGCACCAGGAGTTCACCTTTCACCTTCCTCCCGCCCCCAACACCCTCCTGATGACCTCTGTTCTTCTGTTTCTGTGGCATTGCCCGGTCTCTGGCAATACCAATAAGTCATTTGCATCATGTATTATTTAAGCAGTTCTCAAGAGCTCCTAAAGAGATGTTACTTTGGACAGTGACTAATCTGAATCCTCCTTGGTCTTATGATCTGATTAATTGGAAAATGTGTAAATAATGTGAACTGTTAGATGACTTTATGTAGCCCATGAAAAAGTCTCATTTTTAACCAGCCTTCTTTTTCAAATAGATACATTCATTTTAGCAAAAGTGGTAAATGAGTATTGGTTAGGAGTTGGGAAAACACTTGCCAGTATAGATATTGGTCCCACAAAAATGTATTTAATCCAATGAGTCAAGCCTTAAGTTTATTTCAAAAAAGCTCCACCCTGAATAAAATTGAGAGGCTCCACTTGGTTTGAAGCATGCAAAGGACCCAACAAGATTCAGAGCATAACCTAAATTCTCAAAGAGGTATTTTACTGATGTGTGTTTTGGAATCACTTTACTAGTAAAATGAAAAAAAAACAGTTGTTTATAAATCAACTTAGGAGACTATGTAATATGTTTTAGGGAGAAAAGGTTTTGGAGTGGGTTAGCTCTGAGTTTGAATGCTGACTCTATTTACTAAATATATGACCTTTATTATTCTATTTAGTCTCTCCAGGTTTTGCTTTCTTTCACTTTATCATGGAACAGCAGGTAAGTAATTAAAATATATAAGAGGAATAGAAGATCTTATTTACAAAGCAGAAACAGAAACACAGAGAGAACAAACGTAAAGATACCAACGGGGAAGAAGAGGGTGGGATGAATTGGGAGATTGGGATTGACATTTACACACTATTGATACTGTGTGTAAAACAGATAACCAATGAAACCTACTCTACAGCACGGGGAACTCTACTCAAGGCTCTGTGGTGACCTAAATGGGAAGGAAATCCCCAAAAGAGAGGATACACGTATACATGTCGCTGATTCACTTTGCCATACAGTAGAAACCAACATGACATTGTCAAGCAACCATACTCTTCAAAAAAAAAAGAGTATTAGGACAAAATAAACACTGCATATTTTTTTTTAATGTATAAAGGAGCATAGAATACAATTTGGGTCCAAGAAAAGTATCTCTTATTATTACCATTGTTATTACTAATGCTAAGACTTAATTATTATTATTACTACTAGCCAATTACTCAAGATATTATCTCACATGGAACACATTTCTTTTCTGGGTGGGCACTACAGTAGGAATCGTTTATGATTCTTTCTCTTAAAACAGTGGTAAACAAACCTGAGTCCTTAGGAAACTTTATTACATAAATGTCCTTTGTTCAGGAGAGACTCTTAAGGATGAGGGCAGAACTCTATATTGCCAATATGTATGGTAATTAGGCTTCTTTAATAAAATGCAATGCTAAATGGCCTTATAATACTCAATAAATAGGCAATTTCTTTTCTGATATATGGAAAATCAATTTTGATGCAGACATTTTTCTATATATCAAGATCAGTACAGAAATTTTTTTTCTAACCACCCAGCTGCTACAATGTTAAATAAATTGATTTTAATCCTAAATCAGAGATGTAATAGAGAAAGGGTGATTTAATATGCAATCTCATTACATTTGACAGGCTTATTTATAAACGACTCACCCCACATTTTGACAAGCATAGTTAATATGTTAATTAGCTTTGAAAAAGATGATGAAAAGGGGAGACTGACATGCTATTGGGGAGCATGGAATTGACACAAGGTGGTGCCACTCTACACTGTGGCCCCTCCCAAAAGCAGCATGATCTTGATGAGATATTTATTAGCTACAGATAATTTTGTCACCCTATGTTAAAATTTAATCCCTTAAAACAATCCCAAGTGACCTATTGCTTAAGAAAACAAACGCCACTCTAAATATATTTATGAGCTTCTATAAAGCAATATAAAGCTTGTTTAGAGCAATGACCTGGACAGCTGGAGCAGAACTCCTTGACAAGGGACGGACTACACAGATAAGCTCATTGGCACATCTGCACTTCTCTTAATGTGGTTTTCAGTACTTGGTAAGCCTTTTTGGTTTAGAAGCTTAAAGATGATTTCCTATGCCTGGACTTAAACAAAGAGTTATAAAATCCAAGAATTAAGGGAAGTTATACACCAGACAAAGTCCAATTTGATTCCTTTGCTTAAGTCCTCCTCCATGGAGGCAGTCAAGGTACCAAAAACTACCTTTCCTGATGAGTTCTCAAACTGCCCAGTATATCTATACATCACCCACATGCTGGAGACCTACAGCAGTAAATCACAACGGGAGAGCTCTGATTTCCATCACTCGCTGCCAATGTTAATGCGTAAAGTGTCTTCATTAATATTTTTATTGCCCGAAGCTATTTAAACAGAATCCTGGAAACTGTAACACTGGGTAGGGATCGTTAGTTTTTAGTTACTACCCTGCTGCCCCAGGAAGGTAAATGAACTGTAAAACAGCCTGAGACCCCTGCCACCTGCCTCCCCACTATTGTCTATGGGTTAATATTCACACTGCTCTTTGGTGCAGCTGAGCCAAGACTCAACCATAGTCCCATTTCTAGATCTTTCAATATCCAGCATCAAGGTCACCAATGATGCAAAAATCAGTGCCCTGTGAACTTTTCTCTGACTGGAAACATACATACGTTTTACCTGGAAAATAACAAAACGGCTGTTAGAAAATGGCTTGGAATGAAATCAGATTCAGAGTGACAGGCATAGCATAGACATAACTCAGAAATGAACAGCCAATAATGTGGGAAAGTGCTCCAACATAACACATTTATTTTATGTTTTTATGGCAATGCATAATCTTGGCATGCAGAGAAAAGGGCATTTAGGGTCTACTATTTCATATCAGTTTTCCCCCCTTCCACTTAAATTACGATCTTCTTCTTAGGCTTCATTATGTCTCTGTTAAAGCAAATTGGCAGAAAGCAACCAAACCTTCTTCCTTAAAAGGATGGATACCAACAGGCACACATGTGAAAGAAAGAAAGGCTAGGGCTGGGGGCAGTGGAAACACACAGACTGGACATCAAGCACTACACGTCAGAAACAGACATATTAGCAAGTCATAATCCATGTAGTTCTTTGCTCTTTACAGAGCGCTTTCGAAGCTTTGGGGAAAATTAGCCACTGGCGTATAAAAAAATAGCTTCTCCCCACAGAGTCAGACACGACTGAAGCGACTTAGCAGCAGCAGCAGCAGCAGCAGTCTAAGGGTAGAGCTTGAAGTGCCCTGCCAAGCAACTAAGACAAGACTGGCTCCAAGTTACAAATGTTTCCAAACTATGTTCTGTTAGCAGAGTCCTTGACTGACCTCATCGAAAGACAATCTAGAATTCCTATTCTCAAAAAATGGAGAAAAACACTCCCTAACTCAGAATATTAAGTAATGATTATTTGCATAGCCAACTTGCAACTATAGGGGCAGGAAGGAGGAAGGGAATGAGACAGTAACTGATATTCAGATGGATGCATTCATTGACCTTTATTTCCAATCTTATCCTCCATTACAGCTAATGACCAAAAGAGCTGTTTTGTTCAAGCCCCTGCTTAGCTTTGGAGGAAAAAAAAAAAAATCTAATTGTGGAAACAATTGTCCAAAAAAAAAAAGTCAGGAAGTTTGATGTAAAAAATGGATTAGCCCGGCTCCTTAATGATAGACGGTCATCTTTATGCTCAGTGTTTTGGAGCATGTATTTACAATGGTATCAGATTCATTATAAGGCATTACAAAATCTATGGCAATAGCTCTTAGGCTGTTTGATGACCCAGATTCTTTTATAGCTCTACTGAAAGCTAGAGATCTACACCTCATAAAAATAAATACATCCATGTGTACACGAAATGTTGCATAGATTTTCAGTGGCTTCACAGATCCCCAAATCCCATGTCCAAGGGAGTTGCTGGAATCTAAATTAAGTAAATCTATACTGTGCGTTACAACACAAGAAACTTCCTTGTTTTCTCCCCATAAAGTGTTTGGATCAGAAACATCAGGGAAGATAGCCAGGCCACATCACAGCCTAATTAACTAAAAGCCAAGATTACTGAGGGTAGAGCGGTGAAGTAACTACATGGCAAGAAGATAAATGACAAACGCTGCAGCTTTATTGAGGTCATAAACATTATGTGAACATGTAGCTGAATTCTGTATATGGGCCATCATCATTCATGGAAGATGATTCCTGCTATTAAAAAACTATGTGCTATATGAACTGTTTTACTTTAAACACAACTGTGAGTCTAGAAAAGGAATTTTTCTATTAATAAATGACATTTTTAACATTCACTATTAAGCCTTCCCTGGTAGCTAAAAAGAAGATTATTCCCTTATTTGAACTAGATCATACTAGACAGGAAACTCATTAAAGTTTATCATTAATAATAATCATACATTAAATCTCACTGGACTTTGTGCCTCCTATAACAGATTTTTAAGTTATGCGAAACCATTGTGCAGAACTGTGACTCTACTGGAATTAAACTTACTCTGACATTTTTTTAAAAGTGATTGTTTTATTTCATCTTGAATAATTGGCACCAACAGTTTTCAGGGGTATATTGTACCAAATTTAGCACCTTACAGTTATAGCAAAATGTTCAGACCATTTATCTGAATTTTGCTGTGAATTTAAACATGCTTCTACTACTTCCTACTCATACTGCTGTTTGGAGATATATACTCCCTTGTTATAAAACAAAGCCACAAATTAAGACCGTTAGGGAGAAAATCACTGAACTGACAGCTAGAAAAATGTCTCTGCCCTTGTCCATCAAGAGCCATTACCAGACACCATCTGTAAGAGAGCCCCTGATTAGGGAACATTCCCAATTATGTTTTCAAAAACTCCAGCGGTATTGCCACACACCGGCAAACGCTCCAGGACCATTAATCTTCATTCAGACTGTTAGGATGTTTGTCTAGGCTTGACCCAGACCAAGCACTACGGATAAACTAGCTCAAGTAAAGCTCCATTTCTCACCACATGTCAAGGCAGGTGGAATATTCTGTTGAGCCCAAGAGGACATCTGGAGGTCTGTACCACAAGGTAACCACTTCATTGGAGTATGTGTGGCTGGGGACGGATTTTGCTCTTGCGAGACCTGTGGGTTACAGAGAACATGAAGTTTAATAGACATTAATGATCAAAGTAATTTAAATTTGGATGTTCACAGTTTTAAAAGGTCAAACGTGATATTATAATACAGAATCACGAATGCAGTGTCAAAGTTACGCAAAAGGTTGGGAAAAGCATATTTTGGTTTATCTGTTTCAAATACACGCTAATAACCAATAAATCCTTTATATTTCCTAATAAAGCACTAAGAACCTAAAAAAAATCCCCAAAGAGTAAACAAATGATTCATAAACTATTAGATATTATACAGAAGCTTAGAAATCTCCTGGCTTTCCAAAGATTGTTTCATGGTACTTTGGTTCTGACAGTTAAAAATAAGTATTATAAGAAAAAGTTCCAAGACTGAATAACTTTGAGAAAAGATGGTTTAAAAAGTAAAACAGGTCTGTATACTGTGAGACTTCTCAGTGCCCTTAATTTTTTCTAACATGTATTATGAATCCGAAAGAAGAGAATATGACTCTTTTCTCAAAGGTCTTTTCCAAAATTTCTTTTGGTGTCAGTGTTCTGTCAAACACTAAGAAATGCTATTCAAGAGTGTCATTTGAAATACATAAATAAATAATTATAAAGGAATAGTTAATAAATCTGGTACATGGAGATGAGATATCATGTAATAAAATTAAAGTTTTCTAAGAATGTTTAAAAATTGGGAAAGTGAAAAAAAAAATTGGGAAAGTGGTCAAAATAATATATTAAGTGATAAATTATGTACAGTTTAACCTCACAATCATAAATACTTAGGCACTGGAAAAAGACTGTTGAAAAATATATTTTAATATCTTCAATGGTTAGTTCTGAATATAGAAATATTTAGTTTTTTTAATTTAATACATTTTCTGAAATTTTCCCAAGTTTTATACAATGAATACATAATTCCTTTAAAAATCAAAAATTAAAGATATTCTTTTTAGAAAAAAAAAACTGTATGATAGTTTTCTATCTGAGTATGTTCATTAGTGATGAGAGTAAAGTTTTATCTATCACTGTGATGCTCTAAGTAAATAAACATTTTTACAGTGAACCTACCATAATATATTCATTTTAATGTTTTGATTATTTAAGTTTTTATGTAATAAAAAAGGAACATTACCTTTTTTTGTTTATTAAACACTTTTTAATGACATTTCCTTTACTGTATTATATGTAAATATTAAAATTAATAGGGTAGCTGGTCAGATGAAGAATTTCTAATTAGTTCAGTTTGGTTACAATAATTCAATTTTCCCTACCATACAGTTTTTATAACCACACAATGGCATATTATAAACTGACTAGAGTTACAAGTATTCCATATTAATACATGTATTAATATTAGTACAGATTTGACACATTCAAACATACATACACATATATGGTCTCTTCTACACATGACTGGAATGACTATCTCTGAAAATAGATTTCCATAATAACCTCTTCTCCTTTTTTCTGCAAGGATTTATCCTACCTCAAAGCAGGCAAAACTGAACAACAGATAAAACAATCAGGGCATTAACGCGTTTCCAGAGTTTCGTAATACCATCAAAGGGTTTCCTTCCTCAAATGAGCATGTTTCTATACAGACCAAGGAGCTAAGCGTAAGTCCCAAAATCGGTTCTGACTTGCTCCATATGCTGTTGTCAAGGCAAACGGGATGCCAAAAACATTCAGGCTGGGTTTTCTTGGTTTTGCCAAAGCCCTGTTGACAGAAAGCTAGGCCAGAGGGATAGGAGAATTTAAAAATCTGAGATTTTCTTTGACAGCTCAGAAGACCACACTGGTTATAGAAAACTGTGATATTCCCAGTTTTAAAGAGAGAACCAGACCTCAAAATAACCTAGTAGTATAAATCTAAATAATGATGTATGACTCCAAGTCAGTTATGCTCATTCTGAATATAAGTTTGTAAAACTTATTAAATAGTTCTGAAAAACTAGAAACAGAAAAAGCTCTTTGTCTACATTATTTTTCTCCATCTCAAGTTTAGGCCAACTGTGTGAGTGCTGAGTTGCTCAGTCATGTCCAACTCTTTACGACCCCATGGACTGCAGCCCGCCAGTCCATGGGATTCTCCAGGTAAGAATACTGGAGTGAATTGCCATGCCGTCCTCCAGGGGATCTTCCCAACCCAAGGATCAAATCCATGTCTCCTGCATGGGCAGGCAGATTCTTTATCTTCTGAGCCACCAGAAGATAGCCACCAGAAGGAAGCCCCAAATTTAGGTCAAGGACTGCCCAGACTCCATTCACACGGGTCATATAACTTCCCAAATCATCAGGGAAAGTGAGTTTTCGATGTTCTAACTCTTCAATGCGTTAAGACAGTTTCTTAAAATGGTTTGCCTGTAGATGTGTTATATTGAGTAATGTTATGATATTTTTAAGATATGCTCTCCTGCATCACTTGAGAAAAACTCACATCTCAATATATCATAGGATCAATTAAAACATATTCTTGGGGCAAATGTCTTGTATATTGTTAAACAAAAGCTTTTCACCCTAAAAATATTTCTGTTCAGTTAAAGAGATAAATCCCCAAACTTTTCAGAGAGGGAGCCAATTATTAAATCAATGATTCAAAAGAAAAAAAAAAAGCACACCTTGAAGCAGAAATACACAACCACATTTTTAAAATAAATATTTTTAGTAAAGCTACTCCTATGTATTTATATAGTTCATGCATCAAAACACACTTACTCATGCAAAATTTATTAAACTGTATCCTCCAGCTGAAGGGAATCTGTAGGATAGGATTAATTAGCACAGCATGTGTGAAAGCTTTCTTTCTCTGTTCCCTGTCAGTTGCTATGGTTACCCTACAGGAAGAGAGCTACATTACCTTCTAAAAAGGATGAAGTTCAGGGGTTATTATCAAAACTTCTTATATTAATGTTTAGTCTGAATTAAAAGTCAAAAAAGCAAAGTGAAATGCTAACTAGATGAGTATAGCTTATTTGTACGCTGCTGCTTCGGCTGAGTGTGTGTATATGCAAGGGTGCACGTTCCTTTGGGCACCTAAATTGGCTTGCATAACCATTTAAGAGTATCCAACGAAAAGATGTTACCACTTCTAACTAAGGAAAGATCCCTAAAGAGCAGAGTTAAAAATCCTAATATTCAAGGCCTGTTGCCAATTATTCAAATTTGGGCAACCTTAATATGAGTTAGCATAGCAGAAGCTTAGATTTCCAGAAGAGTTCAGAAGCTTTACAGGTAAGTTCTTTCCCAAGGAAAGAATTCCTCTTCATATCTCTATAACACAGTCTAACTTCTGCTGCCATTCTGAGTCTGGTTCTACCCTCTGGCAGGGACAGAAAGTAAGTCATGTGACAGTTCTTCCAACATTTGCCTTAAGCGAACTAATCCTCTGGCATCAATCAACGGAGATTCTTCAGACCTTATCTTAAAAGTTCTCTCAGCTGCAATGGATACAGTTGACCACTCCCATTCTTTTATTTTATTTTGTTATCTCACTTTATTATTATATGTAACATAAGATGAAATGTATAATAATATGCAAATAAAATTATGTGATATGTAATATAATGCAATAATAGTCTAGAAGATGTCTCAGCAGGTAAGGAATCTGCCTGCAATGCAGAAGACACAGGAAACACCGGTTCGATCCCTGGGTCAGGAAGATCCCCTGGAGGAGGAAATGGCAACCTGCTCCAGTATTCTTGCCTGGAGAATCCCATGGACAGAGGAGTCTGGTGGGCTACAGTCTATGGAGATGCAGAGTCAGACATGACTGAGCAACTAAGCATGCAAGCATGAAATATAATAAAATATATATCTGCCACATGGCAGGTTATTTTTGTTTAACTTTTTATTTTGTATTTGGGTATAGCTGATTGGATTTCTCAGGTGGTGCTAGTGGTAAAGAACCCACCTGCCAATGCAGGAGATGTAAGAGATGTGGGTTCCATCCCTGGGTAGGGAAGATCCCCTGGAGGAGGGCATGGCAACCCACTCCAGTTTTCTTGCCTGGTGAATCCCTTGGATGGAGGAGCCTGGCGGGCTACAGTCCACAGGGTCGCAAAGAGATGGACATGAGTGAAGGGACTTAGCACGAACGCATGCATGCACACAGCTGATTAACAATGCTGTTATAGTTTCAGGCGAACAGCAAAGGGATTCAGCCATACATATACATGTATCGATTCTCCCCCAAACTTCCCTCCTAATCTTTTAAATTTATTCCCTTGACTTCTCAGTTATGGAAGAGATAACAGGAGTGATTTGGCCAGCTTCTAGAACTTCCTCTATCTGCTCCACAACTGATGGACTTGTCTACAGCTACATATTTAAACCAATGCTTTCTAAATGCATACACTCTGTGGATAACTGTGGCTCATGCCAAGTTTTAACTGTCATCCTTAGGAGATTTCTCTTATTTTATCTCCAGCTCATACTTCTGTGTGGGCTTCAGATACGGGTTTACCCAATTCCTCACCAGTATCACTCAGTCGTGTTCAACTCTTTGCAGTCCCATGGACTATCGCCTGCCAGGCTCCTCTATCTATGGAATTACTCAGGCAAGAATACTGGAGTCAGTGGCCATTTCTTTCTCCAAGTACAGGAATGGGGATGTACTACAGGCACTAAACTGGACACCGACTGCAAGTTCTCTATAGCAAACTGTATTATTAATACAGGGAAGGTGCTATGAGTCCAGAGTCAAATGGCAATTTACTAGTGAACAGTTTTAAGAACCCCACAGACTAAAATTCTTTTATTAATAGCTACACACTCATGTCCAATAGATTTCTATTCCATGCACATCTAATTATTCTTTCAAATCCTGATGCATCCTTTTTACAGGTGGTAACCCTGCTTGGCGGAGAAGGCAATGGCACCCCACTCCAGTACTCCTGCCTGGAAAATCCCATGGACGGAGGAGCCTGGTAGGCTGCAGTCCATTGGGTCGCTGAGGGTCGGACACGACTGAGCGACTTCACTTTCACTTTTCACTTTCATGCATTGGAGAAGGCAATGGCAACCCACTCCAGTGTTCTTGCCTGGAGAATCCCAGGGACGGGGGAGCCTGGTGGGCTGCCGTCTATGGGGTCGCACAGAGTCGGACATGACTGAAGTGACTTAGCAGCAGCAGCAGCAGCAACCCTGCTTGAAAACTTGAGTTCTCCCTCTGACTCCATGAAGAAAGTGGCTAAACTAAGAATTTGGCTTCAAGAATGCTCACTTCCATGTTTTTGCTTTGACTACGGAATTGCAAAAGAACTGGCAACATTGACTTGTTTCTTTCAAACTAAGTGGAGTAATGGCAAAAGCTAGATGGCCTTGTGAAAGCCAACTGAAACACGACATAAAGGAACGTCTTTCACCACTTCAGTCTTTCCAGAGGACGCGCCACTGTTCAGCCCTTCTCAGTGGTTTTGCTTTCATTTAAGATCAATTCCCACAGGTCCCTCTCATCATACCTCATTCCCCAAACTGAACGATCAGAAAGAATGTTCTGCTCCTAATCACAACGTGATATTTCTAAGACAGGGGCTCCTTTCTTCAATACTTGATTTGAAACAGACATGACATACTTGGGTAACATTTTACCATTAGGCTGTCAGGCTGAAAAGGAAAAGACGTTCTCTATTCTGTCCGCTAATCCATGGAGTAAGGGCAGAAGAAGATTTTTACATTTCTTTCCCATTGAACAGTCCTGGGACCTGGCCAGGAATTTTTTTCTAATTTTTGGTTGCACTGGGTCTTTGCTGCTGCGTGTGGACTTTGCCTAGCTGCAGTGTGTGGGCTTCTCGCTGCCGTAGCTTCTCCTGTTGCAGATCAAGGACTCTAAGCGTGCGGGCTTCAGTATTGTGGTGCACAGGCTTAGTTCTTCTGAGGCATGTGGGATCTCCCTGGACCTGGGATTGAACTCACGTCCCCTGCATTGGCAGGCAGATTCTTAACCACTGGGCCACCATGGAAGTCCAGGAATTCCTTTTTAAATAGATATTTTTAATGGCATTCTCTCCCTCTCAGAGGATTTACATTAAGTATCTGATGATGGGTTAAATTAATTTGTAAAGCTCATTATTGCTCCTCTTAGAGTGTATCAATAAACAACTATCCAACAAAACAAAAGAGAAAAGTACTTTCTTCTAGGGATGTTCAGGGTTTTGGCTTTGACCTTTGGTCTCTGCACTGGATTGGTTTTCCTGGAGGATGTGGTTTACCCAAATGTCTTCAGTTACTACCTATCTGCTGAAGATCCCAAATACGCATCTCTACTATCAATCTTCCCCTAAAACTTAAGATTTCTATATAAAAATAACAATTGAGATCCTCCGTATGCATGTTTATTTTTATTGGTCCCAATTCCCCAAACAGTACAACCACCTCCAGTGTTCTGTAAGTTACCACTAAATGTCACTATCCATCCATTCACTAAAGCTGGCAGTCTTGTTTCATGATAGGCTCCTTTCACTTCCAAAATTACAAAACTCAATGGAAGATCTCCCTCGTGGCACAGTGGACAAGGGGACACAGGTTCGATTCCTGGTCCAGGAAGATCCCACATGCCGTGGAGCAATGAAGCCTGTGTGCCACAAGTCCTGAGCCTGCGTGCTGGAGCTCCCAAGACGCAACCACCAAGCCCATAAGCTCAAACTACTGAGCCGGTGTGCCACAAGTCCTGAGGCCCACGCGCCCTAGAGCCTGTACTCCGCAGAGAAGCCAGCACAATGAGAAGTCCGTGCACAGCAACCCCACCTGCTAAAACTAGAGAAAGCCTGTGCAAAGCAACAAAGACCCAGAGCAGTCAAAAATAAACAAATAAAAGCTTCTAAAAATTCAATGGATTTTACATCATAGTTTCTCTCTTTTCTTCCTTCTCCTCAGATTATCATCATCTCTTGCAGGAATGTAATTGCAGCCTCAGGTTCATCCATGGCAAACAGTTACCAATTTTGAAATATGCTGCTACTGCTGCTGCTAAGTCACTTCAGTCATGTCCGACTCTGTGCGACCCCATAGACGGCAGCCCACCAGGCTCCCCCGTCCCTGGGATTCTCCAGGCAAGAACACTGGAGTGGGTTGCCATTGCCTTCTCCAATGCATGAAAGTGAAAAGTGAAAGTGAAGTCGTTCAGTCGTGTTCGACCCTCAGCGACCCCATGGACTGCAGCCTTCCAGGCTCCTTCATCCATGCGATTTTCCAGGCAAGAATACTGGAGTGGGTTGCCATTGCCTTCTCCGTTTGAAATATATTCTGGACAATAAATGATCTACATGAATTGAGATTAATTTTATTGAAAATTAAAATTTACATGGAACACTCTTCAATGTGAATAATAAAAGACTTACATGACCAATCTCCCACTATGAACACCCTCCAATTCTCTAGCCTCATATTTTCCATAACAGGAGGCAGGAAATGTGAGCATTTGGGGGACACACTTATTTTTTTAATACCTTTGATATCACATATTGTTTCTTAAGGTAGAAAAAAGTTTTGAGATAACAATTATAATCTCCTTTTCTTTCCTTTAAATGAAATATCTTTGCTTTTGTTTCTGTCCAGACTTCTACTTTAACAGAAGGTACTCTTAACAGGATACCGAAATCCCTTTAAAATGTTATGACTGGCATTTGTCAGAGGCTTTCAACTAACTAAGAGTAATCTCTGAAAACAAACTCTGATTAAAATGAAATTAAGCCCACAAGACATTAATACATTTTAAGGTAATATTTTATTTTGCTATTATTTAATTATCTTTGAATTAAGTTAATAAATTATGCCTAGCTTCTGTCTGTCCACAAGGGCACATTTTTTTATCTTTCCTTTGAAATAGCAGGAAGGATCATAATATTTTAAAAAGGACATTCTAAATAAGAAAGGAACATTTCAAATACTTAAATGTTATATATACGAAGATTTTATTTTCTATTTTGCATAGAAGATAAAAAGCAATACATTCCTTTGGGAAATACTGCTTTACATGAAACTGATAGGTGAGGTGGTAAGACCAATTAGCCAGAGTTTTTCGGCCGACTACCATGTAGAAAACATGCTTTTGCTACCAGAGCAGTATTCTGCATTTTGGAAGTTGCAATAAGAAAAAACTAAAGGCCTGATTGTGGTTCTGACACTAGCCAGCTAGCTGTGTGCCCTTAAGTCACTTATGCTCTCTCGCTTATGCTATGTGTAAAATAAAGGGGCTGAGATCAGAGTCAGCCAGCTGTAGCCTACAAGCAGGCTACCTGTCGATGTAAATAAATTTTGCTGGAACACAATTATAGCTGTTCCTTCACATATTGTCTATGGCTTTTCTGCACTCAGCAGCAAAGCTGAGTTGTATAACCTGTAAGGGCTTCCCAGGTGGCGCTAGCGGTAAAGAACCCACCTGCCAATGCAAAAGACATAAGAGAGGCGGGTTTGATCCCCGGGTGGGGAGGATCCCCTGGAGGAGGGCATGGTAACCCACTCCAGTGTTATTGTCTGGAGAATGTCATGGACAGGGGAGCCTGGCGGGCTACAGTTCATGGTGTCACAGAGAGTCAGACAGGACTTGAGTGACTTAGCACACAGCATAACCTATAAAGTTACAAAATTTAGTAATTTGGTCCTTTAAGAAAAAGTTTGTTGACCTATGGGGTCAGGCTAAGGAAATCCTTTAAAGTCCATACAGGTACTAAAACTCACAGATTCTAAGAAAATATTACTAAGAATTTTGTTTCCTAAATGTATGAAGATCATAGATGCTCAAGTTCTTAAAAAGCCCTTTTAAGTCAATAATTCCACCTCACTGATCCCGCATCACATCTGCATTAGCAGAAAATGCAAAATCATTTTCAAGAGAGTATATGTGAATATATCATCATTTTCACAGTTCATTGATTTACATTTCATTTTCTAGTTTCTGCTTCTCAGTTAATGAAACTCACAGTTATTATTCCAAGGTTAGATGACAACACAATATAGAAAATGAATTTTATTACTTTGACTAAATTGGCAATTTTGATGAATTTCCATATCCATGCTTGTTTCCAGTTTTTTAAAATTAAAGGCAAAACATACTAAATTTATCATAAGAATCCAAGTTTTAAATCAAGCTGTAATACTCAGAACTTTCAGACCATTTACTTATAAATATATATAACAAAAATATAATGAGTGTGCATTTATATGTTTTAAAGAGATTATTTATTGAATAATTGTAACTATAATTAAATTTTATATATAAGATTTTATTTTCTATTTTGCATAGAAGATAAAAACAATATATTCCTATATTGTTGGAATAATTACAATATTATGCCAAATGTATGCTTTGTGCTTAATATGAAAGAAGCCAAAGTATAAAGATGAAATTACCATATATACATAATATTCAAAATAACCTATGTTCTTTAATTTTGAAGAACGATAATAAATGAGAGTGAGTGTTCTTTTTGGAGATGTATGCGAAAATTATTTCCATTTCCTTCCTAACCCACCTAGAATTTTGTAAAAATAGGGGAGGGACAATATTCTAGTCTTATTATAGATAATATAAAAATACGAAGATCAGTGGATATGCTAGTGCTTATAATATAGCGGCAAACCTGATGAGAAATTCTTGAGCAGTTACAATCTGCTGGGTATTCTGAGAGTTTTGAATGTGTGATATCACTTAATCATTAAAATAACCTATTAAGTAAAATAATTGTTGTGCACGAAGTCACTTCAGTTATGTCCGACTCTGAGACCCCACAGACTGTAGCCCACCAGGCTCCTCTGTCCATGGGATTCCCCAGACAAGATTACTGGAGTGGGTTACCATTCCCTTCTCCAGGGGGATCTTCCCCACACAGGGACTAAACCTGGTCTCCTGTGTCTCCTGCATTTGCAGGTGGGTTCTTTACCACTAGCACCACCTGGGAAGCCCTAACATAATTTTTAGTATCACAGCTAAACACAAAGGAAACTCATTTACCTCTGGCCATATGGTAATAAGTGGCTGTGCTAGGCTTTGAAGGCATGCAGTGTGATTGTCTCCTGGGGAAGACTGGGAACCTGGGGACTTCTTTGTGCCTGAGCTCCAGATGGGCAGCAGCACAGCCTGAGTGGGTTGAAAGCCCCCAAACGGTGACAAGTCAGGTTTGTGACAGAGGGAGAGGGTTGGGGTGAGGACAGGGAGGCAGGGGACACTGGAAGGAAAGTGAAGAGAGAAAACAGCTAGTTCTGCTAAAAGGAGGCTCCAAAGACATAAACTCAACAGAAAATGACTGACGCTGTCTAGAGAGCCTCACAGAACAGACAACCCTCGAGGCAAAGAGACATTTGAGCAAGAGAAATGGCTCAGGAACTTCAAGTTAGGCTCTGATTGCCGAAATGAGAACAATTATTATCAGCTGCTTTGCTTGTCTTTTAAAATGGAAATTGGCAGAAAGCAGTGGCCCCAGAAATGGAGTAGTTAGCCAGAAGGCTGTGGTAACTTGGAGAGTAAGAGCTAGCAATTCAGTTTTGGGAGGGCGGGGGCATTATTTATCTTACAGGAACCCAAGGCCCATGTTTTCCTTCAGAAACCTCAAACTTGAGTGCAGTTAAGCTAACCTGAAGAATATGTAGTAGCAACACATAAACAAAAGGCTCTTCTGGGGTGTCCTTACTGAAGTGAATGTTAAAAATATTCCATGTGATGTAAGTAGGCCACTGTTCTCAAACTTGAGCTAAGAGGTTTTTCTGTTTTTATAAGGGTAAATGCCCAACTAAATGAGTTCCAATTAATGAGGTAATCACCGAGCCAATGTCAAGGACGGAGGGGAGTGGTTTGGGCTACACTAAGTCATTATGAAACTTCTAAAATGTTATGGTTGTTGCCCGATTTTTATGAATTATTTTCTCCCACTCTTTTACTTTTTTCTTTTCCTACTATTTGAACAGAGGTCAAGTTAAATTTTGGGGTTTCAACACTGTACTACTCACTACAGGATTTCAGACATTATCATTAGAAGAAAATGTTTATGAAAATACATGAACATTATTTTGATGATTTTAACTTTACTTGGATGATTTCAAAACATGTTTTATGACACCCAGTGACAATCCTGGTTGTCCTGATACTGGGATTGGGCATTACTAATACAGAAATCACGGCATCTGGTCCCAACACTTCATGGGAAATAGACACTTCATGGGGAAACAGTGGAAACAGTGTCAGACTTTATTTTTTTGGGCTCCAATATCACTGCAGATGGTCATTGCAGCCATGAAATTAAAAGATGCTTACTCCATGGAAGGACAGTTATGACCAACCTAAATGGCATATTAAAAAGCAGAGATATTACTTTGCCAACAAAGGTCTGTCTAGTCAGGGCTATGATTTTTCCAGTGGTCATGTATGGATGTGAGAGTTGGACTGTGAAGAAAGCTGAGTGCCGAAGAATTGATGCTTTTGAACTGTGGTGTTGGAGAAGACTCTTGAGAGTCCCTTGGACTGCAAGAAGATCCAACCAGTCCATCCTAAAGGAGATCAGTCCTGGGTGTTCTTTGGAAGGACTGATGTTAAAGCTGAAGCTCCAATACTTTGGCCACCTGATGCCAAGAGTTGACTCATCGGAAAAGACCCGGATGCTGGGAGAGATTGGGGGTTAGGAGGAGAAGGGGACGACAGAGGATGAGATGGCTGGATGGCATCACTGACTCGATGGACATGAGTTTGAGTAAACTCTGGAAGTTGGTGATGGACAGGGAGGCCTGGCGTGCTGCAATTCATGGGGTCGCAAAGAGTTGGGCACGACTGAGCGACTGAACTGACTGAATACAGAAATAAACTTTAAATCTCCAAAAGGAGGTAAAATGAGCATTCGGGGAATATTTTAAAGATACATCAATTGCATAAAAGAAACATATATCACAATCATCGCAGAGATGAGTCTTACAGCTTTCGTGCTGGAAAGAATCTAAGACAGCTGTTCCCTACATTACTTCTTTTTTTTTTTTTAAGTATTTATTTATTTGACTCCACCGGATCTTAGCTGCAGCACACGGGATCTTCAGCTGTGGCTCGTGGGATCTAGTTCCTGGACGAGGGATTGAACCCAGGCCCCTTGCATTTGGGGGGTGAGGCGGAGTCTTAGCCACTGGACCACCAGGGAAGTCCCTATATTATCATTTCTCATTAGAAGGAAGTGGAGGCCTACAGTTCTATCCAATCTGCCTCCACTGTTTCAAATCCTGTCCCCTCTTTCTGTCTTTATGGCACTAGCATTTCAGGCCCTCAAACTTATCCCTCTGGGTCTTGAATCTTGGAAAGAGCTCCTCACTGGTTTCCCAGCTGCCAGGTTGGCCCTTCCGAGTCCTTTGCCATAATCTGAGGACGAGACGGTTCCCTGTAATGTGTGAAAGCTTCCCCTGTGTGCTCAGCTGGGACCTCCATTCACAAGCTGTGTGATTCGGGGCCAGTGATTAACTGAGCTGGCTTGTAGCTGCTTCACATATGAGATGCACGTGGTAACCCTGCTGGATATTCTCTGTCTGCCTCTCCTGACGCATTCTTGCCTCTTCCTCCTTCCTGCTCTCTGCTCCCCAGAGGGTGACCTTAATGGGCCTGTAATTACAGAGTCTTAGGTCCCCTGGCCTCAAGCTGGGTTTGGCCAGGGGGAGGCAAAGGGATCAAAAATCGCAGAGAAGGAAAAAAAAGTGAGGTTGGTGTATTTTTTTTTCCCTTGGCTCCTTCCCAGCTGGACAGGAAATGGCCGTGGCTAAGTCCTCTCTTGGAAGGATACACTCTTGCTCAGTCGGTTCTAAATGTATTTCTCCCTTAATCCTGCAGGGCTGAGTGAGGGCACACCTCTTTAGCCCTGCGCACAGTTTCACACAGAGTTCCTTCATCCACCCCTCCTCAATCACCCGTGAGAGTCGCCCTTTGTTTCCCTGTAGGATCCCGGATACAATGACCATCCCTGACTCATAGGGTATTTCTATGAATTAAATGAGAAATGCATGGAAAGTGATGAATAGTGCACTTGGTCTATAATAACAAGATACATTCCTAAGTGGCACAGTGGTAAAAAGTCCACCTGCCACTGCAGGAAAAGGGGGTTGGATCCCTGGGTTGGGAAGATCCCCTGGAACAGGAAATGGCAACCTGCTTCCAGTATTCTTGCCTGAAGAATCCCATGGACAGAGGAGCCTGGCAGGCTACAGTTTATGGGGTCGCAGAGAGTCGGACATGACTGAGCAACTAACACACACACACACAAACTCAAAATATTTATAAGATGCTTTAATTCACTTATGATGTTCATAAACATGTTAAAATAAAGATATAACAAGGGGTATCATACCATAATGCTATTAATATTCAAGCTACTGGTTAGCAATGTAAGTGATACTTATTTTCCTAACAAACTCCATGATGTCGCAAACTTTAATATGATCTTTAAAATTTAGATCAATGAAACCTCAAGAACTAGTCAATCTCTCCTCCAAATTTTAAAATCATATCTCACTCTCTAGTCAACTCACTTGACAGTAAGTGTATAAAACTGTTTTATTCATGTTTATCTATTATATATTATAAGCTACCTATGAGCAATGTTAATTTCCTATGATTGCCCATTTCTTATTACTACTTCCCCCTTCTTCATCCCAACATTAACAGACTCTCCTGTAAAACACAGGACTTAGACAAGACTACCTAAAGCATCCTCAAGGGCTTCCCTGGTGGTTCAGTGGCAAAGAATCTGTCTGTTAACACAGGAGACACAGGTTTGATCCCTGGTCTGAGAAGATCCCACAATCCGTGGGGCAGCTAAGCCTGGGAGCTGCAACTACTGGAGCCCTCACACCCTGGGATCTGCGCTCGGCAACAAGAGAAGCCACCACAATGAGAAGCCTGCTCGCTGCAGCTGAAGAGGAGCCCCGCCTGCTGCAACTAGAGAAAGCCTGTGCACAGTAAGGAAGATCCAGCATGGCCAAAAGAAATAATAACACTAGACTAAAGCACGTTCAGACAGAGGATCGATCTGCCTCTACTTACTAGAACCCCTGCCTATGAACTGCACGGCTCCTGTGTGTGAAACCAGCCTAGATCCCAACTGTATCACCAGCAAGTGACTCTGATTCTGCATGGCACCTTAGCTGCCGCTCAAAAAGTTAACTTAAGCATGGAAAGGCGTATGTGCAGACCTGAGAATTTTAAAAAAACAAAACAAAAAAACCCTTGATGAGCAGAAGTACAAACACTCATTTCAAAGCTTCCAGATGTTTAGTTTTACTGACAGGAAGAGACCTGAATTTACCTTTGAGGCTAACTGTTCCTCTAGTCTAAGAAATCCAACGATGGCAATTTATGTTGTATAAATGGCAACTTCTGTTGTATAAAAGTAGAGCAAGTCCCTACCCACTGTTCTGGGGCAAGCAATGAAATTAAGCTGCATCTTAATACTTCATACACAAGCCATCAAGAGATCTCAGGGAAGGGCTCCCCTGGTGGCCCAGTGGTTAAGACTCCACGCTTCCACTGTAAGGGGCGTGGGTTTGATCCCTGGTCCGGGAACCAAGGTCCTACATGTTGCATGGTGCAGCCAAATAGGAAATCTCAGGGAAGTATTATTCCAGACAGAAGGGAAAATAAGTGCCAGCATTCTTGAGTGGCAGAGGGCCTGGCACAAGGCAGGACTGGTGAGGAGGCCCCGTGTGGAGGGCCGTGCACCCACCTTCCTGGACCCTCCCCATACGCCTTCTCACACGTCCATGCCACTTCCGACATGGACGTCTAATTCAACCCACCCTCCATTATTCTCTGACCCCCACATCAGAAGTCACTCCCCCCGGCTGTGGGTCTCCACGGTAGTCTGCCGCCCCTCTCACTGGTCACTCAGCACTAGATCGCGAAGCACTGCGATCACTGAGGAGTGACAGTGCCCTGTGGAGGGCGGAGACCATGCCTGACGCCGCACAGTCCCCAGGACCAGCCTAGACGGGGCCCAGAATGAGTAACGTGCTCCCAGAGGTGGCTGGTTGAACTGAACTTGGAAATCACTGAGTGTGTTCTGAAGTAAGTTTCAGAAAGTGATCAACGGCATCTTTCTCCCATGTTTATACACACAAAGACTTATGTGCGTGGATATCTGCTGTGGTGCTTTTTATACTAAAAGACTAAAAATAACCTCAAATTCTAGGAGAAAACTAGCTAAATAAATTACAGTACAAAAATGCAGCCAATGAGGCCATTAAATCTACATGTACTAATATGGAACCAGCAATGACATACTCCTAAGAGAAAAGGCAAAATAAAGAACAGTGAGCAAGACGGAAAAGCATAAATATCATACGACATCCCTTATATGTGAAATCTAAAAAGAAACTATACCAATGAACTTACGAAACAGACTCACAGACTTCTAAAAGGAGCTTATGGTTGCTGAGGGCGGGGAGGGGGGAAAGAAGGGGGAAGGAATAGTTAGGGAGTTTGGGATAGACACGTACACAATGCTATGTTTAAAATGCATAACCAACAAGGATCTTCAGTACAGCACAGGAAACTCTGCTCAGGGCTTTGGCAGCCTGGATGGGAGTGGGGCTTGGGGGAGAATGGATACATGTAAGGCTGAACCCCTCTGCCCTGGTCACCTGAAACCATTACAACATTGTTTGTTAACTGAGTATACCCCAACACAAAATAAAAAGTTTTCTTTAAAAAAAGAACAGTGAGCATGATATTTACTATTTGAATAAAAAGAGAGGTGCTTATACATGTATATGATGTCTCTGAAAAGAGACATAAGAGACAGGTAGAAGCGACCTGCCTGTGCAGAACCATGGCGACAGGAGAGAGAAGGACACTGTTTTCACTAAATGCCTGTTTTTTCCTCTTGGAAGTATCCATTACTGTTGTGGACATGTTCTGACTGAACAAAAATACTGGTTTTTAAAAGAGAAATAAAAGGGATCGAATATATCCTCACTCAGCCCTGTGCAGTCTTAGCGCCCCCTTTTTCAACTCCACCCTAAAATTTCAGCCTATTCCTTATACTTTATAGCGCTGGTCCTAAAATAGTCATGGGTTGTAAACGATAGGCTTTTCTCGTGCCGCAGGAAAACTGATGGCTGGTGGTGGTGAGTTAATGACTGGGTGGAACAGGCAGAAATAAACTATTATTTAGATATTCTCACCACTACAACCAAGCTGCCTTCTAAAGCTCTCGTCTGTCTGCATAATAGCCAGTTTAGCTACTAAGACCGATGATAGGCTTGCATGAGTAATGTGAATCATCAGGCAATTTTGAAGTTTAAAAAAAAAAAATCTTCCTTAAAGGGAAACGTGCTTCAAAGTATAGTACTTAGAATACATTTCCCTAAGATGAAAGTGTCAAGACTGCCCGAGCGGCTAGGATTTTTAAATTCTTACAACTAATGCAATGAAGGTTTCACTTCTACATCCAGTTAACACACCCGAAGGCATGGCACTCTCTAAATAAATAACCCAGGACTCATGGCTTTAAGAGTATCAGGTAGATTTTGAAAAGTCTGAACTCAGAATCAGTAGCCCGACAATTTATTTATCCTCACTTGTCAGCATAAATCACACATGCTAAGTTTGAGAGGACCAGAAGTGTTCACAAAAGACTGCCGTGGTTTTAAAAGAGCTGTCAGTAATGAAATGTAAACTCATCTTGTGCTATACTAGACAACTGTCTTATCCTTTAAGACTTAAAGACAGAAACCTACCATCTGAAGCACATGTCCTTTTTAGAATCTGTTAAATATACTTTAAATATCCCCATCTTGTCAGTCCAAATAACTCCTTCTTCAAGGCATTTATCTTCACCAGGGAAGCTTTATTTGAAAGCTTACAATGTAACTTAAGGCATTTTAAATTTAGAAACTTTCTTCCAACCAATTTGAGTTCCAGAGTCATGAAGTCCTCTCGGTTTTGCTATCTACTCTCTTCTTGATCCTACTCGTTCCTTCATTAAACCCTTCATTAAAGGAGCACAGAAGGGAAAAAATACTTGAAATACATATCTGGAAGTCAGGTACAATTTAGTACTTGTGTAGATTGATTAATCTTTGAAATCATGCTTGTATATTAAAATCGAAAAGAAAAAAAATAAAATCGAAAAGTATGAGACAGTATCTCATGGGCACTGAATGACTCTAAGCCAATACACGCCATTAAAGATGACCCTACAGCAAATACTTTGGCCACCTGATGCAAAGAGCCGACTCAGGGTGGATGGCAGCGTCCACTCAATGGACGTGAGTTTCAGCAAACTCCGGGAGTCAGTGAAGGTCAGGGTCATGTGGCGTGCTGCAGTCCATGGGGTTGCACAGAGTAGGATGCAACAGAGCAAGTGAACAACAACAACATCAAATTTTATGAACAGATGCAGTATATATTTCTAAACATATATTTTGAGGGAATTTATCTTCAAAACAAATCATCCATGCTTTCTAAAAAAGATATCCTTTATACTAAATCATTTTCTATGAACTTGGTTTTTTTTTTTGCCTTAAAAAATGGTAATTTACACATTACTTACTTTTAAGTAGAAAGGTAAGATGTCTTATATAACATTTTTTTCCCCAAAACACTTTTTCTATGTTAATGTCCAGTTTTTGAAATGTTCTTATCACAAAGTCACAAATGACTATTTCCTATTACAAATCACTGATTACCTAGCACCTAAGATGCTGCAAGAGACTCCTGAGAGTCCCTTGGACTGCAAGGAGATCCAACCAGTCAATCCTAAAGGAAATCAAGCCTGAATATTCATTCATTGGAAGGACTGATGCCAAAGCTGAAGATCCAATATTTTGGCCACCTGATGCAAAGAGCCAACTCATTGGAAAAGACCCTGATGCTGGAAAAGACAGAAGGCAGGATGAAACGGGGGCAACAGAGGATGTGATGGTTGGATGGCATCAGCAACTCAATGGACATGAATCTGAACAAATTCTGGGAGATAGTGAAGGACAGGGAAGCCTGGTGTGCTGCAGTCCATGGGGATGCAAAGACTCGGACGTGACTTAGGGACTAAACAGCAACAACAGCTCCTATGATAACCTATTCTTCCTCAATGATGTGCGAATTAGTAAATTACGGCTGATTTTTTATATATATATAATATTACTAGGCTTTAAGTTAAAAGCTGCTTGGTGAAGACAACATAACATTATACACTTGGACTTTGAGCAAAGAAAAGATACTCTGACAAACGTCTTACGTTCAGAGGCTAAAACTCCAACCTGGAAAAGCGTTCCGTCACAGCCTAGTCTCTAAGGATGCTCAGTCATCCCAAATGGCACCACTGTTCTCCTGCATCAAGCTCTTGAACCCTGAGGACTTGGTAAGACTCTTCAAATGGTTGCAGAACACTCACAAAATAAAGGCAGATTATTCACTCAAAAACAAGGCACTATGCCATTCAGAGCAGCCATACTACGAGAAAATACAGTATGACAGATGTTAAGCATTTGTAAAGATTTTGTAGGTTGGTACTATGATTTACAATGTACAATCCAGGTTTTAGCTTTTGGTACTAATACTAATTTCAAACAACTCTTTTTTCATTATCTCTTTGTTACTACAAAAAAATTGAATAAAGTTAATTTATTCTAATTGTACTTTGTGGGTTGTTGGGTATCTCATATATTGGACATTTTCAGAACTAATAACTTCTAAAAGACAAGTATGATAAATTAAAATGCTACAAATTATTTTATTAACTAATGTATTGCTTTGAAAAGCTCACTGAACTAAATGTTTTATTACCAGCTCATTGGTTATATTAATAAGAAATACTGAGTTTCAACGGTCTAGAGCAGCGGTTGAAAAATTACATCTCAGGGACAAAATCCAACCACATCCATTTGTTGAAATACTGTCTGTAGCTGCTTTTTCACTAAAGCAATAGAATTGTATAGTTGTGATAGAGACTTCACGGCCAAAAATATTTATTATCTGTCTCTTTATAGAAAAACTTGGCTAACCCCAGTTTAGAATTTTTCATAAGACAGTAATTTTCTTGTCCAAGTACTTTTTATTATTCAGGGTCTCTAAGATTGACTAAGGTCTGAAAAAAAGTTAAAAAATAATAGTAAGAAAAGCAGTATTTACTTGACTGTTATAATATTTTTTCAGGTGATGAAAGTGTTCTTATAACCTGGTTATGGAGGTAGTATTATCATTATATACCTTTATCAAACTCGTCAAATTGTAAATGGCAAATTTCATTTTATGTAAAATATAATGCAACAAACAAAAATACTCAAGGATAACATTTGAAGTAAACTGACTGTTATAGATGGAAAAAATTTTAAACTAAAAGGTATTACAAGATCATAATAAAGAAAATAAGCTAATAATCTGATTTTGTGATTTCTGGTAGAAATGTTTCTATAATTTATTATATGAATTATTAAATACAAAACAATGTAGAACTATGAAAAATTATTCTTAACCATTTTTTACAATGCCCTACACCTTGAATTATTAAAAACACTTTAATTTGGATGTCAGATACAACATGATTATTCATCCACGTACCAAGAAGTAGATCACAGAGCAGTAATTATTTTGTGATGAAGACTCTTCCCTTCTTGACGGCACCCAAGCTAAAGTCTCAGAACGGAAGGATTTTAAAGAATTATTTAGCCTGAGATACACAAACCAGACAGCTATGATAAACCTAGACAACATATTAAAAAGCAGAAACATCATTTTGCCAACATATGTCCAAATAGTCAAAGCTATGGTTTTTCCAGCAGTCATGTATAGACTTGAGAGCTAGGCCATAAAGAAGACTGGGCACCAAAGTGATGCTGGAGAAGACTCTGGAGAGTCCCTTGGACTGCAAAGAGATCAAACCAGTCAATCCTAAAAAAAATCAACCCAGAATATTCAAGTGAAGGACTGATGCTGAAGCTGAATCTCCAATACTTTCGCCACCTGATGCCAACAGCTGACTCATTGGAAAAGATCCTGATGTTGAGAAAGACTGAAGGCAAAAGGAGAAGGGGATGATAGAGGACGATATGGTTAGAAAGCATGAATTTCAGCAAACACTGGGACATAGTGGAGGAGAGAGGAGTCTGCTGTGCTACAGTCTATGGGGTCACAAAGAATTTAACAAGATTTAGCAACCGAACAACAACACACATTCAAAATTAAGTTAAAACAATGACCACTTAACAAGACTGAACAAATCTACATTAAAAGAATCTTTTACAGGTTTTTGGTTACCATGAGGTTCACATACTTCATCATATATAAAGAGATCAAACCAGTCAATCCTAAAGAAAATCAGCCCTGAATATTCATTGGAAGGACTGATGCTGAAGCTGAAGCTCCAATCCTTTGGCCACCTTTTGTGACGAGCCAACTCACTGGAAAAGACCCTGATGCTGGGAAAGATTGAGGGGAGGAGGAGAAGGGGGCGATGAAGACGAGATGGTTGGATGACATTGCTGACTCAAAGGACATGAGTTTGAGCAAGCTCTAGGAGATGCTGAAGGACAGGGAAGCCTGGTGTGCTGTAGTCCATGGGGTCATAAAAAGTCAGATACAACTGAGCATATGAAAAACAACAACAACATATATAAATATGTGTGTGTGTGTGCATATATATATATGTATCAGTTTGTTTTAAACTGATAGTCACTTGAGTTTGAATACAGTCTAACAGCACATTTTTACTCCTCACCTCCATGTTTTCTGTTTTTGACATATTTTACATATTTGAAAATACGTAACTACTCATTGTAACTATAGCTAATTTTATTATTTTTGTCCACTCGTCATACAAGCTTTTAAACCGGTATATTTACTGCCTTTACTGAATATACTTGCCTTTAACAGTGAGATGTTTTCCCTTCATATATTTCCCTATTATTAGCAACAGTCTTTTCCTCTTCTTTTTAAATAATCTATTTTAACTGGAGGATACTTACAGTATCGTGATAGTTTTTTGCCACATATCAACAGGAAAGGCCACAGGAAGACATGTGTGAGCCCCACGTCCTGAAACCCCCTCCCACCTGCCTCCCCACCCTATGCCTCTGGGTTGTCCCAGAGCACCAGCTTTGGGTGTACTGCCTCAGGCATTGAACTTGCACTGGTCATCTATTTTACATATGGTAATACAAAAGTTTCAATGCTATTCTCTCTAATCATCCCACCCTCACCTTCTCCCAAAAAAATAAATAAAAAGAAATAACAAGTGTTGACCAAGATGCAGAGAAAAGGCAATCCTTGTATATGGTTTGTAGGAATGTAAACTATTGCCTTCACTATGAAAAGCAATATGGAAGGTCCTCCAAAAATAAAACTATCATACAGTCCAGCAATTCCACATCTAGGTTTTTAGCTAAAGAAAAATCACTAATTCAAAAAGATATATGCACCACAATATCCACTGTGGGCAGGAATTCCTTAGAAGAAATGGAGTAGCCATCGAAGTCAACAAAAACGTCCGACACGCTTGGATGCAATCTCAAAAAAGACAGAATGATCTCTGTTCGTTTCCAAGGCAAACCATTCAATATTGCCCAACCAGTAACGCTGAAGAAGCTGAAGTTGAACAGTTTTATGAAGACCTACAAGACCTTACAGAACTAACACCCAAAAAAGATGTCCTTTTCATTATAGGGGACTGGAATGCAAAGGTAGGAAGTCAAGAAACACCTGGAGTAACAGGCAAATTTGGCCTTGGAGTACAGAATGAAGCAGGGCAAAGTCTAACAGAGTTCTGCCAAGAGAACGCACTGGTCATAGCAAACACCCTCTTCCAACAACACAAGAAAAGACTCTACACATGGACGTTCACCAGTTGGTCAATACTGAAGTCAGATTGATTATATTCTCTGCAGCCAAAGATGGAGAAGCTCTATACAGTCAGCAAAAACAAGACCGGGAGCTGACTATGGCTCAGTTCATGAACTCCTTATTGCCAAATTCAGACTTAAATTGAAGAAATGGAGGAAAACCACTAGACCATTCAGGTATGAACTAAATCAAATCCCTTATGATTATACAGTAGAAGTGAGAAGTAGATTTAAGGGACTAGATCTGATAGAGTGCCTGATGAATTATGGACAGAGGTTTGTGACATTGGATAGGAGACATGGATCAAGACCATCTCAAAGAAAAAAAATGCAAAAAAGCAAAATGGCTCTCTGAGGAGGCCTTATAAATAGCTGTGAGAAGAAGAGAAGTGAAAAGCAAAGGAGAAAAGGAAAGATAAACCCATTTGAATGCAGAGTTCCAAAGAGAGCAAGGAGAGATAAAAAAAAAGCCTTAGTCAGTGATTAGTAGAAAGAAATAGAGGAAAACAACAGAATGGGAAAGACTAGAGATCTCTTCAAGAAAATTAGAGATACCAAGGGAACATTTCATGCAAAGATGGGCTCAATAAAGGACAGAAATGGTATGAACCTAACAGAAGCAGAAGATATTAAGAAGAGATGTCAAGAATACACAGAAGAGTAGTACAAAAAATATCTTCACGACTAAGAGAATCATGATGGTGTGATCACTCACCTAGAGCCAGACATCCTGGAAAGTGAAGTCAAGTGGGCCTTAGGAAGCATCACTACAAACAAAGCTAGTGAAGGTGATGGTATTCCAGTTGAGCTATTTCAAATCTTAAAAGATGATGATGTCAAAGTGCTGCACTCACTATGCCAGCAAATTTGGAAAACTCAGCAGTGGCCACAGGACTGGAAAAGGTCAGTTTTCATTCCAATCCCAAAGAAAGGCAATGCCAAAGAATGCTCAAACTACTGCACAATTGCACTCATCTCACACGCTAGTAAAGTAATGCTCAAAATTCTCCAACCCAGGCTTCAGCAATAAGTGAACCGTGAACTTCCAGATGTTCAAGCTGGTTTTAGAAAAGGCAGAGGAACCAGAGATCAAATAGCCAACATCCACTAAATCATCGAAAAAGGAAAAGAGTTCCAGACAAACATCTACTTCTGCTTTATTGACCATGCAAACCTTTGACTGTGTGGATCACAATAAACTGTGGAAAATTCTGAAAGAGATGGGAATACCAGACCACCTGACCTGTCTCTTGAGAAATCTGTATGCAGGTCAAGAAGCAACAGTTAGAACTGGACATGGAACAACAGACTGGTTCCAAATAGGAAAAGGAGTATGTCAAGGTTGTATATTGTTACCCTGCTAATTTAACTTATATGCAGAGTACATCATGAGAAATGCTGGGCTGGAAGAAGCACAGCTGGAATCAAGATTGCTGGGAGAAATATCAATAACCTCAGATATGCAGATGACATCACCCTTATGGCAGAAAGTGAAGAACTAAAGAGCCTCTTGATGAAAGTGAAAGAGGAGAGTGAAAAAAGAGCCTAGAGCTCAACATTCAGAAAACTAAGATCATGGCATCTGGTCCCATCACTTCATGGCAAATAGATGTGGAAACAGTGGCTGACTTTATTTTTCTGGGCTCCAAAATCACTGCAGATGGTGATTGCAACCACGTAACTAAAAGACGTTTACACCTTTGAAGGAAAGTTATGACCAACCTAGACAGCATATTAAAAAGCAGAGACATTACTTTGCCAACAAAGGTCTGTCTAGTCAAGGCTGTGTTTTTTCCATTGCTCATGTATGGATGTGAGAGTTGGACTATGAAGAAAGCTGAGCGCCAAAGAATTGATGGTTTTGAACTGTGGTGTTGGAGAAGACCCTTGAGAATCCCTTGGACTGCAAGGAGATCCAACCAGTCCATCTTGAAAGAGATCAGTCCTGGGTGTTCATTGGAAGGACTGATGCTGAAGCTGAAACTCCAATACTTTGGCCACCTCATGCGAAGAGCTGTCTCATTGGAAAAGACTCTGATGCTGGGAAAGATTGAGGGCAGGAGGAGAAGGGGACGACAGGATGAGATGGTTGGATGGCATCAGTGACTCAACAGATATGAGTTTGGGTAAACAGGAGTTGGTGATGGACAGGGAGGCCTGGCGTGCTGCAGTCCATGGGGTCACAAAGAGTTGGACATTACTGAATGACTGAACTAAGCAACTGACTGGTAACTAGACTTGTGATTATTTTATAATGTATAAAAATATCAAATCACTATGTAGAAAATCTGAAACTGATAATATTGTAAATCAATTATGTTTCAATAAAAATTCTTAATGAGAAAAGAAACAATCTAATAACTGCAGTCAGTTCAAAGAAAAAAGAAAGAAACAGCATTAAAAGAGGTCAAGCTTTTTGCACAAAAGTTTTTGTTAAAAATCTGAATAGTATATTCATGTATATGAATGTACAAGGTAGCAAAAGGTTTATTTGTATTGTAATACAATGTTACTGTATTTCAATATAAAGTTTGTGACCATTTTATGGAAAAACATTTGTCCACTTGTCTACTGCATTTCTGGTACGTCACATAAATATCCACCTTACCAGAAACATCATTTTGGACAACTAATAAACTGGTGATTGGTGAGAAAAGTAATAAAATTATATAGCCTTCAAAAGCAATGTATGCACCATTAAAAAATTAAGCAATTTACCTTTTTAAAGAAAAATATGTCATTATGTTAAGTATACAAAATAACTGTGAGGTATGTTAACAGAGCCTATGTTATAAAAAAAAGAAAATTATATAATGTTTCTTTCCTTCTTTACAGTAGGCTATAATGTCTATTTTAAAACAAAAAACATGCATGACTTAAAGTTAATATAGAAAAATCATATATAAAGATTTTCTCTATGTTAGTGATAAAAACAGAATCCATGCTATCAATGATATATAACTGTTATTTTGTGAAGATAATTGGCTCCCCTGGTAGCTTAGTCGTAAAGAATCCACCTGCCAATGCAGGAGACCTGGGTTCGATCCCTGGGCAGGGAAGATTCCCTCAAGAAGGAAATGGCAATCCACTCCAGTCTTCTTGGACAATCCCATGGACAGAGGAGCCTGGCAGGCTACACTCCAAGGGCTCACAAAGAGTCGGACACGAGTTAGTGACTGGACAACAACAAAATGTGAAGATATATATGCATGTTACCAATAAATTAAAAGTATTTAGAAAATTTTAAAATAACTACTGGGACTAGGTTCACAAGCTTATGATTTTAAATGTGTTTCCTTTGGTCCCGTCATCTTATTCTCAGTGTTGAGAATAATAAAGAGGGAAGGAGGAAAAGAACTGTGCATTCTCTTTGGGTGTAACGTAAAGATATCCCTTGAATTTAGTTTTAAAAATGACACTTCACACAAGCATTAAAAGTTCTTCATTCTTCTTCCTTGTTTCCTAGTTACAGACATTAGAATTATCATACTAAGAAAGGTAATAAAAACTCTGCTCTAGATAAGGCCAGTAGTCAAATAATTCTGTATCTTTTGGGTTTGCATTTTCACGGGGAAAGCAGTTTAAGTTATCTACAAGAAAATGACCACAAACTATGTGTATTCAATAGAGAACAAACTTATTTAGAAGAATAGTTTTTTAAGGGACATTTAAAAATATTGAAACCTGGAATTCAAAGCTTCAGTTCAGTTCAGTTTCAGTTCAGTCGCTCAGTCGTGTCCGACTCTTTGCGACCCCATGAGTCGCAGCACGCCAGGCCTCCCTGTCCAACACCAACTCCCGGAGTTCACTCAGACTCACATCCATCGAGTCAGTGATGTCATCCAGCCATCTCATCCTCTGCCTTCCCCTTCTCCTCCTGCCCCTCCTCCCTCCCAGCATCAGAGTCTTTTCCAATGAGTCAACTCTTCGCATGAGGTGGCCAAAGTACTGGACTTTCAGCTTTAGCATCATTCCTTCCGAAGAAATCCCAGGGCTGATCTCCTTCAGAATGGACTGGTTGGATCTCCTTGCAGTCCAAGGGACTCTCAAGAGTCTTCTTCAACACCACAGTTCAAAAGCATCAATTCTTTGGCGCTCAGCCTTCTTCACAGTCCAACTCTCACATCCATACATGACCACAGGAAAAACCATAGCCTTGACTAGCCGGACCTTTGCTGGCAAAGTAATGTCTCTGCTTTAATTTAAAGCTTAAAGAACGTTAAATGAAGTCTTTTTTTTTTTTTAAATTTTCATAAAGTAAAACTGTTTAAGTGACAAGTCCAGGATCAAGCAACTATTTAGTAAAAATGTTAGAACAAGCGCATGGACTCATCACCCCTGCTACCATGTTTTTTTACTAAATTTCACTGCTGAACGAGCAGGGCTGCCATCTCTCTCCAAAGGAGGGGTTCCAGCGGGTTCCTAATTTTTCACCCACAGTCTTTGCTGTGGGCTTGGCTGTCACTGTTCTGACCAAGGGGATTGGTAACCCAACCAGGACTTACTCTCTCAGCTTTGACCTCTCCGGATCTGTCAAGGGGCTCTGAGTGGCAAACTGCAATTTGCAGGCACCTGGCTCAGTGCCCTCTCACAGTCCCAGGGGCTCTTCTGCGCAGGGGTTGGGCCTGGCCCAGGTCCTGGCCGACTGGCAGTAGGTTATAGCTGATAGAAGGCCAGAGAAATGAGTGCTAAATCCTCTTGTGCTGCAGCTTCTGGGGCCTCCAGGCACTGGCAGGAGTGCCTTTGCAGACACACATGACTGGAGATGAAGCCCAGAGATGGAAACTGGAGATGAGGAAACGGGCAGAAACAAGTCTGCCTAGAACAGCCTCAGGCTAAAGAAGAATAAAGCAAGTGGACCATCAGATTAGCAGCTGTTTCAGGGCCATTCTGGAAAGCGGAGGAGGATAAATAAATCATAAAAAAAATATAACCAAACAGTTGCCATCTGCTGCTGTGCCACCACCTGACTGACATTTAATCTGCTGTGTGGCTTTGCTGCCCACGTGTCCACCAGCATCTCTACCTGCGGCTAAACAGTAAAAGCTTTGTCCTTTGTCATGGTACTTGGAGAGGGGCTGTAAGTACTAATGGTGGGTAGTCTGGGGAGAAAAAGGACTCCAAGATGGCGACTCCAGAAAGCGGCAACTAGAAACACCACAGCGGAGAGCCGGCAGACAAAAAGGAAGCGGAGGGCGGGAGTGAGACCTTCTGGCAGGAAAACAGGCCCCCCTCCGCCCCGAGACAACCCTCTTCACTGATTAGCCTTAAGAGCGCGGCCGTTTGCATTCCCTTCCCTAATTGGTGGTGGGTACAGCCCTATTTTGCATAAGGCTGAACCAATCAGAGAGCTGGAGAATGTAAAAACCGTGAAGCCAAGCAGGATCATAGCCACCCCTTTGGGGCTGGCCCACCATCACGTCTCCAGGGTGTATTGTGTGCTATTTGTTTAATAAAATTCTACCTGCTTGAGCTACAACTGAGCTGTAACTAGTATGTTGTATCCAATCTTTCTTATAACCAGAGAAGAACAGAGGGAAAGAAATAAACCAACCTGACATTACCATTCTTAACTTAAACCGTGTATAAGTCAACTTGTCTCAGAACTTACACTTTTCTCAGAAACCTCATAAAATCCTACTCATTCTTTCAAAAGACTTCTTTACATTGTACCATCTAAGTCTCCCCAGCAAAAAGTGTGGCACCTTTTTCTGGGCCCCTATTCTGTATAGAGAAGTGAAAATTTTATAATTAGTGGCATGAATTATCTATTCTCAGTAAGTCACTTGAGAACAACCTACAGACTTACTGCTTACTTAACTTCTCAAACTTCTATTTTGGTTTCTGGACAAAGAAAGCTTATATAAGGATCAAGAAAGATACGAAAGCAGAGGGCTCCTATCTGACACAACACCAATCAATAATGCTTATTTATTATCACCATTTACCATCATCACCAACATCATCACCAATACCTTTATACATCCTTACACTGCATAGGGTTTATATGCACAGCTCATTGTTAACTCTTTATGGAAAATCATATCAAACAGCATAACTACCATAAAATAACTGGACAGTACTTTTAAATCAAGTTGGCAGGCTGTAAGGTAGTTCTCACAATCCCCTGACTCCTGGTATTCATGCTCTTGGGGAATTTCCTGCCCTTGAGCATTGGTGAAACCTGTTACTTGTTTCTTAAAAAATGGGACATGGCGTAGACAGTGGGATATCATTTATAATATTCAGTTTACATAGGACTATAACTTTTAGCTTGCTACAAACTCTCTTCATTGCTTTCTTGGTGAATCAAGTAGCCACACGGGAGAGGTCCACAAAACAAGAAGCTGAGAGTGGCTTCTGGCCTGCAGCTAGCTTGGAAGAGAGGCCCTCTGTCCTACAGACAGCTAGGAACTGAATTCTGTCAAGAACCATGTGAACTTGGGTAGGTCCTTTTCCAGTAGAACCTTCAGATGACACCCAGACTGCAGCCTTGTGAGAGACCTGGAAGCAGAGGCACCTAGCTAAGCCATGCCCAGATTCCAAGTCCACAGAAAAAGTGAGATAATAAACTTGGGTAGTCTTAACAAGCTTCAGTTCATCTCAGTTCAGTTCAGTTGCTCAGTCATGTCTGACTCTTTGTGACCCCATGAATCGCAGCACGCCAGGCCTCCCTGTCCAACACCAACTCCTGGAGTTCACTGAGACTCACGTCCATCGAGTCAGTGATGTCATCCAGCCATCTCATCCTCTGTCGTCCCCTTCTCCTCCTGCCCCCAATCCATCCCAGCGTCAGAGTCTTTTCCAATGAGTCAACTCTTCACATGAGGTGGCCAAAGTACTGGACTTTCAGCTTTAGCATCATTCCTTCCAAAGAAATCCCAGAGCTGATCTCCTTCAGAATGGACTGGTTGGATCTCCTTGCAGTCCAAGGGACTCTCAAGAGTCATCTCCAACACCACAGTTCAAAAGCATCAATTCTTCGGTGCTCAGCTTTCTTCACAGTTCAACTCTCGCATCCATACATGACCAGAGGAAAAACCATAGCCTTGACTAGACAGACCTCTGTTGGCAAAGTAATGTCTCTGCCTTTCAATATGCTATCTAGGTTGGTCATAACTTTCCTTCCAAGGAGTAAGCATCTTTTAATTTCATGGCTGCAGCCACCATCTGCAGTGATTTTGGAGCCCCCAAAAATAAAGTCTGACACTGTTTCCACTGTTTTCCCATCTATTTCCCATGAAGTGATGGGACCGGATTGCCATGATCTTCGTTTTCTGAATGTTGAGCTTAAAGCCAACTTTTTCACTCTCCACTTTCATTTTCATCAAGAGGCTTTTACAAGCTTACTTTGTGGTAATTTGTTGCATGGCAGTAAGATAACTAATACACCAACATTTCTCCGACTTATTATCCACAAGCCAAAAATCTGTCCTTAATGAAATAAATCTAGGAGGTGTAATGTCAGATTTAACTGCAGCAAGATCAAGAATCTTTTAATCACTAGCTAATATATGCTGTGATTCCACTGGGAGTGGGTAAATGGGAAAAATACACACAGCTCACCCAAAACTGATGTGACCAAGAAAAGTTTTAATAACTTTAAAAACCATTTTTCTTTAATTAATGCTAAATGGGTCACAATTTTTTTAAAAAGTCTTCAGGTTTAGAGAAGCCATAAAAGAAATAGCAATCAAAAGCTGGCTCTGGCTGGCTCAGTGTACAGAGAGACAAGAGCCATCCAACTAATTGGGGGAGATTTGTGGCTCCTTCAAGAAATAATATTATACAAAAATGAAGAAATTTCACTTTCAGTATTTCTCTAGTCTTTTTTGGTCTTTCATCACTCTAAATATACCAAGCATGATATTTTTATGAATAAAATGAATCATACACTTGTGTCTCTCAACAATTCCCAGCTATGAAGATGACCAAACAGTAGTTCTCATTCTTTCCGCTTGTTTCCCCATCACAGCAGTGATGTGCGTCACATGTTACCAGCATCCATGGTGACTGTCAGCGAACTGATAGATTGAATGGGACAGGGCAGTTTGGAGAGAGGAAGGGAAGGGGCAGATTAAAGTCTAACGAACACCTTGCTTGGTGTCACATATGTTAAAAAGAAGGTTTTGAGTTTTGGTTTTGGTTTTGAATGCCTCTCTGAGTTCCAGAAATTCTGTCTTTGGCAATGAAAGGGCAAGTACACAGATGGTAGAATGTTTTACTGCCTTTAATGTTTTTGTTCTAAAGTTTTAGATAACCATTTAGTGCCAGTGGGCAAAAGTGCTAATGATTATTTTGGCATTCCCTGATAGCTCAGTTGGTAAAGAATCCACCTGCAATGCAGCAGACCCTGGTTTGATGCCAGGGTCAGGAAGATCCCCTGGAGAAGGGATAGGCTACTCCCTCCAGTAATCTTGGGCTTCCCTTGTGGCTCAGCTGGTAAAGAATCTTCCTGCAATGTAGGAGACCTGGGTTCAATCCCTGGGTTGGGAAGATCCCCTGGAGAAAGGAAAGGCTACCCACTCCAGTATTCTGGCCTAGAGAATTCCATGGACTGTATAGTCCACAGACTTGCAAAGAGTTGGAAAAGACTGAGTGACTATCACTTTCACTTTTAATGATTCAAGACCAATTTTAAACTTGAATTAAATTTTTCCTTTTCTCGGAGGGATATCAAACAGTTTATGTATACCTATTCCCATTGATAAGAGCTGGATAGCAAAATGTATTTATCTATAATTGTCATATTTAGAAGATCACTGATCATAATGACAATCTGAACAACTTGAACACTCTTTGTGCCATTATTTAAAAGATAGAAAAAAGTCATATGATCTCGTAAAATGATTTTGAGACAAATTATTTTTGTCTATAGACTCAACAGAAATGCCAGTGTTAAAATATCAGTCATTCTGATAGCCAGGTTGAGTTAATATCACAAGCACAAATCAATGTTCTCATAATTAAAAGAGGGTAATGAGACCTGTACCATCCACTACACAGGACTATAAGAATAAAACAAAATTAGAGTTATGAAATCACTTCATGAACTTTAAAGTGCTGCTATTATTATTATTAGAAACAACAGAGATGGGAATCAATTTCATTTCCTAAGTGCAATCTAATGTCAAGGTCTTCAAATAAAATGTTTCAATGATTCAACCATTAGTCATTCAGTCGTGTCTGACTCTTTGTGACCCAAGGACTGTAGCCTGCCAGGCTCCTCTGTCCATGGAATTCTCCAGGAAAGAATACTGGAGCGGGTACCCATTCCCTTCTCCAAGGGATCTTCCTGACCCAGGGACTGAACCCAGGCTCCCACATTGCAAGCAGATTTGTTGCCATCTGAGCCACCAGGGAAGCCCCATGCAACTACCAGTATGCTTCCAAATGTTAAATTTAATATTAAAAAATAAGAATGCTTTCAGACTCTGGAGTCTGCAGCAACTTCTACATTCTTGTTCTAGGCAAAATGATCCTCCTCAGTTTCAACTCTGCACAGGACAGAGGCCCATATCCAAAGCAGACCACAGGCAAGTCACTTACAAAAAAACCTAAAAAACAATTCCTAAAATTTAAGAAGTGACTAAGTTTGCTGTCATAGCTGAGGCTGATACGAAATGTAGGGTATTGATATTTTTATTGGAATGAAGATACACGCACTTGATTTCTCAATGAGCTAAGGAATCTAACATTATCTTAAATCATTTATTTTGACAATCTACACATACTCCTTTTCAAAAATTACAAGTGTACTCCTGCATTTACACAAATTTCTGTTGTCTGTATTTCCTCTTAAGATTTTAGAAGACTGGTCAAATGAACTTTGACATCAAGTCTAACTTTCAGAAAACTGCCAGGTCTCAGAATACATTTTATAATGGTTACACATAGTTTTCTTACCAACTACTTTCACTGTTTTACAGAGCAGCAAACCTCTGAAGACCCTTAAAAAAACAGTATGCCATTTTGCATTAAGATTCTATGACAATCTGAAAGCAATTTCTCCAGCAAGATTATCTTCTAAGAGACTACAAACAGTGATACCGCACGGAAGTAGTCTTCATTCTAGACATTTCGAGGGTTTACTCATTTCTTTACTGAACTGTACACTAAGGTGCAGTGATACGTTTCATTAAGACTTAGTTTTCTTGTGATTTGCAAAATTTTATCATCTCACAGGTCTCTCCTAACGAAATATTTGACAGGAGCACTCAGATGCTGCTTATGAAGAGATAATGTATAATATTGGTGAATTTTTGGTTGATTAACAAAGTTCAACCTCTTAAAGGAATTAACATGAAGTATAATCTTTTCCTCAAAGAATGGCCCTAGTACTACAAATCTATGATAAAAATTTTTTATCACGGTAATAATTCCCTTTTATTAAATTATCCTAAGTCCCCTTCTCAGGGAAGCACTGTGATAGAGTGATAGTGACATTGTGAATGGCACTGTCATAGAGATATTCTTTAATCTGAAATACAAGCCACAGGAAATTTTTAACATTAATTTGTAAATGGTAAGGAAAGCTTAGAGTGGGATTGCAAAAACCACATTGCCTTGCTTTCCCACTGTGCACTGCGCCACAAGCATACCACTGAGTATACAGCAGGCACTCAGTAAAAATCTGTTGAATGAACTAGTGAATAACAGTCCACATTACATCCTTGTTTAAGAAAGCAAGAAATCATGTTGTATATTTTAGGGGGGAAAAATTAAAAATAAACACATTTTGAACACTTAACCTCTAAACCCAACCTAAGTGTCCATCAACAGATGAATAGATAAAGATGTCATACTCACACACACACACACAATGGAATATAACTCAGCTATAAAAAAGAATGAAATGTTGCCAACTGCATCAACATGGATGGAGTTGGAGGGTATTATGCTAAGTGAATTAAGTCAGACAAAGAAAGACAAATACTGTACGATATGACTTATATGTGACATGTGGAATTTTAAAACTACCACAAACTAGTGAACAAAACAAAAAAGAAACACTCATAGGTACAGAGAACAAACGAGGGCTTGCCAGTGGGGGCTGCGAGGAGAGGGGAGACATAAGCTCCTGGGCATAGGGCTGGCTGCAAACACAGTGTGTATAGTAAAGATGTTTTTCTTTTTAATTCTTACAATGCTGTGTTACTTTCTGCCATACAGCAATACACATCAGCTATAACCGTGCATACATTCCCCTCCCTGCCTTCCTGCTCTCCCATCTCATCACAGAGCGGCAGGCTGGCCCCTGTGCTATGCAGCAGCTGCTCTCCACCTCTCCATCTTACACCTGATAGCGTACATGCATTGACGCCACCTCTCCTTTCCTCCCACCCTCGCCCTCCCCCACTGTGTCTGCAAGTCCATTCTCTACATCTGCATCGCCTGCAAACAGGTTCCTTCAACACCATTTTTAGAGATTCCATACATATGCCATCATATACTATATTTGTTTTTCTCCTTCTCTATAACAGGCTCTAGGTTCAGCCACCTCACTAGAACTGAAACACAGAAGCAGCCTAGATGTCCATCAACAGATAAATGGATAAAAAAGAAGATGGGGTATGTAGCAAATATTTTGTAACAACTGTACATGGAATTTAACATTTGAAAATTATATCTTAAAAACATAAATGGATAAAAAAGAAGATGGGGTATGTAGCAAATATTTTGTAACAACTGTACATGGAATTTAACATTTGAAAATTATATCTTGAAAACATATATGAAGAAAATCTAATAAAAATTTTTAAATGTTTTTAATTAAAAAATCCTCAACCCTAAAGACTGAAGTGACTTAGCAGCAGCAGCAGCAGCAGAAACCCTAAAGATTATAAATAAACATGACATTTATATGAACTGTCTACAAGCCACATACTGTCTTTAAATGACTTACAGTATCAACTGCTTTAATTCTTATAATTTAGTATTACCATTGTTAGCTTCACTTTCAAACAGATAGATTAAGGCAGAGAACTCGAGTAACTCACAATTTGTAAACAGCAGGGACAGGATTCAAACTCAGGCATCTGACTCCAGAATCTGCACCCTAACCATTCTGGAATATTTTTCTTTATTTTGTTTCTTGATGTGGGTTTATTCATGTCCATGGAAAGAGTCTTCTCTGTCCGACCCAACATTTTACTTAGTACTTCCGTTACAGCTCCATCTACCCTGCAGTTGTATACTGTTTCTTTCCAGCCTTTGGAAAAGGTAAGATTTGAACAAGAGACTCCTCCCACTGGCGGGGGGTGGGGGCGGTATCAAGGGCATCTTTAACCTAGTACTGCTTGCTCCTTGGAAGGAAAGTTATGACCAACCTAGACAGCATAGTAAAAAGCAGAGACATTACTTTGCCAACAAAGTTCTGTCTAGTCAAGGCTATGGTTTTTCCAGTAATCATGTATGGATGAGAGAGTTGGACTATAAAGAAAGCTGAGTGCTGAAGAATTGATGCTTTTGAACTGTGGTGTTGGAGAAGACTCTTGAGAATCCCTTGGACTGCAAAGAGATCCAACCAGTCCATCCTAAAGGAGATCAGTCCTGGGTGTTCATTGGAAGGACTGATGCTGAAGCTGAAACTCCAATACTTTGGCCATCTGATGCAAAAAGCTGACTCATTTGAAAAGACCCTGATGCTGGGAAAGATTGAGGGCAGGAGGAGAAGGGGATGACAGAGGATGAGATGGTTGGATGGCATCACCGACTCAATGGACATGAGTTTGGGTGGACTCCGGAAGTTGGTGATGGACAGGGAGGCCTGGCGTGCTGCGGTTCATAGAGTCGCAAAGAGTGGGACACGACTGAGCGACTGAACTGAAGTGAACTGCTGAGTTGTTATTAAAGGGGAACATCGTTCAAATCAATTCAGCCTTTGTTTGTCCACAGGGCTTCTCAATGCTTTAATTTATCCCAGCAATATAATGAAAGAAAGTAGCTCCTTCTAATTCATAAATCACCAAGCCTTTATTCCAATTTATATTTCCAACAAGCCTTTCTACGAGTCTGCTGTGAGCTATGTTCTTTGTGCTGTTTCTTTCAGTTTCCTCAAGACACATGTCCTAGTTCCAGTGTTTAGTATGGAATGGTCTCACTGTTAAGCTGATTCAGGTCACCAGGTTGGCAAAGGTTACTCTGACCTGGATATCTGGTTAGCACTTGTACCTTCTCATGTATTTGGGGGCTAAGACCATCCACACATGTGCTAAGTTATCAATAGCCTGTTGGAAACTACACTAGGGCTGTAGAGACACTGGTTATAATAATACTTGCCCTGGTTCAGTCGCTCAGTCGTGTCCAACTCTTTGCGACCCCATGGACTGCAGCACGCCAGGCCTCCCTGTCCTTCACCATCTCCCAGAGTTTGCTCAAACTCAGGTCCATTAAGTCAGTGGTGCCATCCAATCATCTCATCCTCTGTCATCCCCTCCTCCTCCTGCCTTCAACCTTTCCCAGCATAAGGGTCTTTTCCAATGAGTCAGCTCTTCACATCAGGTGGCCACAGTATTGGAGCTTCGGCATCATCCTTCTAATGAACATTCAGGATTGATTTCCTTTGGATGGACTGCTTGGATCTCCCTGCAGCCCAATATTAATAATAACTTAACACTTGCCAAGTAACAGGCATGATGCTCACTTGGGTTTTCACCTCTGGGCCAAAGAATATACATTTTGAAATGAGGGGAGTTTGGACTAGATAATGAGGGGTTCCTTCAAAATCCAGAGAAAAATCTAAAATAAAAAATTTCTGTAAATGTGAATGTCAGGTTTTCCTTTTTAATTATACAATTACAACAGATTTATTTCAACCTTCCCCTTAGAGTTATCTTTATTCTGAAAAACAAAAAGAACAAAACTTTCTCAGTGATATGATTCAGTCAAAAGCTAGATGATGACTTCAACAAAAACACCATACTCTGCTTCCAATTCTGTCACCAAATACTTGCATATCATATTTATTTTGTATTGTTCTTATAATCTTCGTATTAGTGATTCTCATTAGATGCTCATAACTTATTTTAAGTATGTGGAGAGCTTACTGGTAACTTTTCAGAATCTTCCAACTTTTCCCATGCCCTGTTGTCCCATTCTCTTGCTGAGAGCACTCAATTTAGCCAATTCATTGACCTCTCTCACCCACTGCCCATCAGTTCACGATTCTGGGCTGGTCCTCAGCACTCTTTTTCCATACTTAGGATGAGCTGTTTGTTGTTTCGCTCAATTGATTTCTTTAGCTGACACTTCTATTTCAAAACTAGAAGAAACACTTCAATTTGCCTTTCATATCAGTTATCTTTTCAGATTAAAAATTAGAATGTCAAATAACTTGACAGATATTTACTAGACAGATGCTCCATTTTAAAGTTTGAACTTCTGAAAAAGGTTACACTATCTCAGATCTGCAGCCTTGATTACACACATCAAGGTTATCTTATGCATACAGACATGCATGCATGCTCAGTTGTGTCCGACTCTTTGTGACTCCATGGACTGTAGCCAGCCAGGCTTCTCTGTCCATGGGATTTTCCAGGCAAGAATACTGGAGTGGGTTGCCATTTCCTCCTCCATATTTAAAGTATGTGATAAAATTAACATACTTTTCCAGACATGTAACTGAATTTCCTCAGCAAATTAGCTCTTAATTGCTTTTTTTTTTTTAATTTTTTAATTGTCTAGTAGTTTATTCCAGAGAAGGCAATGGCAAGCCACTCCAGTACTCTTGCCTAGAAAATCTCATGGATGGAGGAGCCTGGTGGGCTGCTGTCTATGGGGTCGCTACTAGTTGGACACGACTGAGCGACTTCACTTTCACTTTTCACTTTCACACATTGGAGAAGGAAATGGCAATCCACTCCATTGTTCTTGCCTGGAGAATCCCAGGGATGGCGGAGCCTGGTGGGCTGCTGTCTATGGGGTCGCACAGAGTCAGACACGACTGAAGCGACTTAGCAGCAGCAGCAGTACTTTATTCTTTCATTAAAATGCAAAGAAGGCCTGAGCTTTCTATGATTACCTATTGTAATGGAAGAAACCATTCAAGGTGAGAAGGGAATTATTTTTCCAAAATACATATGTCCTTCATTGAATGTTATCTTAATAATTATTATTAAAGTACATATTCATGACCTCCCCTGGAAACCCCTCTTTTGTTCAGCCCTCCCCTACTTCCAGTCACTACTCACCCCCAAGGGGGAATCCCTGTCTGGATATCTAACAGTATTGATTAGCTTTTGTCTGTTTTCACTCTTTATATAAGTGGTGGTGGTTTAGTTGCTAAGTCATGTCTGACTCTTGCGACCCCAGAGACTACAGCCCATCAAGCTCCTTTATCCTTGGGATTTCTCAGGGATCAAACCTGGTCTCCTGAGGTCAGTCTCCTATATTGCAGGTGGATTCTTTACCAACCGAGCCACCAGGGAAGCCTTCTATGTAAGTAGAATCTTACAACATGTACTCTTCTGTACTCTCCTGTATCTGGCCTTTTTCCTTTTTATCACTGTGTGTAGTTGTGGGTTGTATATATGAATATGAATGTGCACTATTTCAAAAGTAATAAACCAACACATACAGCATTTTAATAATCTTTAGCAAACAAGAGGAAAGCAAACTAATATTGAACTGATAGTATTAAAGCACAAAAACAATCAAAATCACAAAATTTTCAAGTATGTCTAACCTACAGAATTTACAGTATATCTTGGATTTTTCATAGTAGATGGTAAGCTTTTCTTGCTTCCAGTAAATTTTTAGAAAACATATGCCTTCGCCTGCAATGACTCACTGTCATCCACGATACTAGAATAAATCAGAGTATTGATGCATGTAACAGTCAAGTTTGACTTTGGCTGTATTTTAAAATGCTTCTTGGAAGGCAAAGAGCAGAAGACAAAGGGAGATCCATAAATAAGGGACATCAATGACTTCTACACTTACCTAACGATTATGAAAACTCATGTTCAAGTGTAATCACAGTTGTCTTAAATAGCAAGTGCTGCTGCTGCTGCTGCTGCTGCTAAGTCTCCTCAGTCGTGTCTGACTCTGTGCAACCCCACAGACAGCAGCCCACCAGGCTCCCCTGTCCCTGGGATTCTCCAGGCAAGAACACTGGAGTGGGTTGCCATTTCCTTCTCCATAAATAGCAAGTGAGTGCTACCTAATTCTAAATTTCATTACAGTGCTATTCTTGACATCACATAATACTTCCACTCTGGTCATCACTGACAACCCTTAGGGTTCCAGTCATCTCCTATGTAGATTTTTAAAAGATATATTGGTGTATTTCAACTCAGTCTGCATTCCTTATCTGACTTGCTGCCAACAAATCTGCCCTCATATTGTACAGAACAAAAAATATTTTGCATATTGAAATCTTTTTGCCCAGCAGGTTTCCATCAAGAGTAGAGAATGAGATGATCAGCCCTATTTGAAGCGTCTGTTCTGCATTTTAAGATGTCTCGTTACCTCACATGCATGATTTGGCTAAAAATGAACTAACACTTTTGAATTTTCTCATTTTCATGGAGTTTGAAGCTGCCATTCTTAGCAATCAACCCCTCACCACATTGCTTCAATCTGCTTTATGGTGATTGAACAGAGAGATTTCTCATATATAGAGGAGAATATGCTTATTAATTGCATTTTATATAAGTTTCTCTCTTGTTCCCATTTACAACTTAAAAAATATAGCTAAGTTTTTAGACAATTTTTAGGGCAGCGAAACTCTTCTCTATGATATAATAATGGCAAATATATTACATGGCGTTATAATCTGTCAAAACTGAGGAGGTACATCAAGAGTGAACCCTAATGTAAAGTATGAACTTTGGGTGATACTGCTGTGTTCATGTAGGTTCATCAATTGTAACAAGTGTTAACACTCTGGTGGGGGATGTTGATAACGGAAGAGGCTATGCATGTGTGAGTGCAGGAGGTATATGGAAATCCTCTCTGCTTTCCAGTCAACTTTACTGTGAATCTAAAATTGCTCTTGAAAGTAAAGTCCATTATAGACTTAAATATAAGGCATCACACTATAAAACTCCTAGAAGAGAACACAGGCAAAACATTCTCCAACACAATTTGTCCAGTGTTTTCTTAGGTCAGTTTCCCAAGGCAATAGAAATAAAAGCAAACATAAATAACACCTAATCAAATGGACAAACTCTTGTATTGCAAGGGAAACCATAAATAAAATGAAAAGCCAATCTATAGAATGGGAGAAAACGTTTGTAAATGATGTGACTGACAAGGAGTTAATTTCCAAAATATACAGAGTTCACATAGCACAATCAAAAACAAACAACCCAATCAAAAAATGGGTGGAGGAACTAAATAGACATTTCTCCAAAGAAGGCATACAGATGGTCAACAGGCACATGAAAAGATGCTCAACATCGTTACTTATTAGAGAAAGGCAGATCAAAACTGTTATGAGGTACCACCTCACACTACTCAGAATGACCATCATTATCCCATTAAAAATTAATTCTTACCCTGTAGTGTTGATAAAAATGTAAACTGGTACAGCCAGTATAGAAACCAGCATGAAGTTCCCTCAGAAAGCTAAAAAGAGTTGTCATACGATCCTGCAATCCCACTCCTGGGCATATATATCCTGGGAAAACTCTAATTTGAAAATACACATGCACCCTAATGTTCACAGAAGCACTATTCACAGTAGCCAGACATGGAAGCAACCCAGTGTCCATCGACAGATGGATAAATAAAGATGATGTGGTATATCTATACAGTGGACTCTTAGCCCCCAAAAGAATGAAATAATGCCATTTGAAGCCACATGGGTAGACTTAGAGATCATCATACCAACGGAAACAAGGCAGAAAAGACAAAGCATGAAGTGGGCTGCCATGCTCTTCTCCAGGGGATCTTTGTGACCCCAGGATTGAACCCCCGTCTCTTACATCTCCTGCATCGGCACGTGGGTTCTTTACCACTAGTAACATCTGGGAATCCCAAATTGTATATGCTAATGACAAAAAAACAGTTAAAAGTTTATAATTTGGGGACTAACAGGCTCTTATTCAGAGACTTTAGATTTTATCAAGTTGATAGATGCTACTCTTGACTTCTTTCTGTTCTCTACTATTCTCTACATGAATTCTGAGAGGCAGATTACAAACAAACCCTGCACTCACCATGGCCTCTGCAGAGTTACATCTCTGGAGTGTTCTGCAAATTAATCTAAAATGTGATTTATAATAATTTCCTTTCTCAAATCAAGTCAAGGAACAGCCTGGAGGAGGAAACTACCAACATGAGGAAGGTCATATGTTTAGACCTCTGCTGGGAAAGAGACCTGTGTAATTTTACTTGATTAAAACCACAGAACTGTTTAACTCTGTTCCTGTGTTAAGAAAGCCAGTAAAATAATCCAAGACCTTAAATGCTTGTATCACAGAGTTTGCACTGTCTTTTTTTTCTCAGAGGCAAATTTAACCCAGCTGTCTTTCCATGCAGCAAGGCTGTGCATGCATGCATGCATGCTTAGTCGCTCAGTTGTGTCCTTCTCTTTGCAACCCCATGGACTGTAGCCTGCCAGGCCCCTCTGTCCTTGGGGATTCTCCAGGCAAGAATATTGGAGTGGGTTGTCATTTCCTCCTCCAGGGGAACTCCTCAACCCAGGGATCAAACTCACACATCTGCATCTTCTGCATTGGCAGGCGGAATCTTTACCACTGAGCCACCTGGGAAGCCCCAGAGCAAGGCATTGACCCCGTACAATAGCAGAAGAATGGCTGGAAAATGTGTGTGACACCATCATCTTCTTGCAAAAATTGCAAGAAGCTGCTACTCTACAGACTCATCTATTTTGTTTTAAACTCATTTACATGGAAACATATCTTTTTAGTTTTCATACTATCATACTGCAAATGAACATTAGTTTCTTGGTGAGTTTGTACATTTACTTGTCACACTTCAACAGTTTTCTTTTAATGTGATCTCAACGCATATCACAAAAGTGGGACTCTCACCTACTTCAATTTCCAGAAACCAGAATAAAAAATGAGGTCCTAGGAAGGGACGTGTAGCACTGGTTAGGGATTCACTCAACTGATTTTTACCCACCAGTGAATACCTGATCATTAGAAAATAAATTCATTTCAGAAGTGTACAACATAAATAAAAACAGCACTGAGAAGACTCTTAGTATCTGTTCAATGCACTTATTTTTTAGTTGAGGAGTATAAAGCTCAGAGGGGAAAACTAGCTTGAAGTCATAAGCTAGTTATAGACAGTTATAGACAAAAGCTACTTATAGAGTCAGGCCTCTTAATTCAAAGCTCAATACGCTTTTCTCTCAACAATAGTACAATCAATCATTTAAGGTCTGTAGAGTAGGAACGTCAAATCTTATACATCTTTTGTACATGTTTATATTCACTGAGTGTTTATTTCTGCAGCCTGAGGTTACAAATACAATAATACCAAGCAGGTATACAAGGCTGATGTGTAAGAGCCTCGATACGCTCCTGAGGCTCCCACACTCTCAATACTCAGGTCATCTAACTCCATCTGCACTCTTGACTGTGCCCAGCCAGGACAGGACTCATGAAGAGAAAATTAATTTGTAAACTGCTGGTTTGCTAAAGTGAATCAAGCAAAAATTGGGAAATGCAGGTGGGTCTTGGTCTTTACACTAATACTCAATTTTGTTACACATATTGTTTCTTCATTCAGGCAGTATTTCCTGAGCACCTCTAAGGTTCCAGACATAGCAGAGACAAGAGTGAGCAAGACAGGCCCAGTCCCTGACCTTATGGGATTTACAATCGAATAGTACAAGCCAAAAATTAACAGATAAACAAATGACAAAATTATTTCAGTGCACCGTAAGTGCTATTGAAGAAGTTGAACTGGATGATTTTGGAAAGGTGGGCTTTTAAAAAAATATTTCATTTATTTACTAAAAAAAATTTTTTTTGGCCATGTCACAGTTTGCAGGATCTTAGTTCCCTGACCAGGGCTCAAACCCTCAGCAATGAAAATGTGGAATCGTAATCACTGGACCACCAGGGAATTCTCAAGAGGTGATCTTTTTGAAAAAGTAACATAGGATCTACCAGCTGTGTGATGAGAAGGAGTCAGCCATGTGAGAAGCAGGGAGAACAGTGTTCCAGGAAATGGGAAAAGCTAAGTAAGAGGTTCTGATGTGTGGACACATTTGGGGTTTGAAATATTTTTTCCCAAAAATAATGTAAAGAGGAACCCGTTTTTAGAAATGAATCTGTATTCTACACAATTTTATTATCTTATTACATACAGATGGGACAAACTTCTGCATTAGGAAAACACAGTGATTCTAAACCATGTATAATTTACTTATTTCCAAATGCATATAGAAAATAAGTCTCAGGTAAGTGCTTCAATATGACTTTGTTTACAAGAAAAAAAAAACAGTACAGTACTTTGACCAACTGGAATTCAGAACTGCATTCTGTTTAAATCTGAATGGGTTTACATATAAATTATCATCTGGGTACTTTGTCCAGCAGGTAAATTATCTTCTGGTTTACTTTGTCCAGTAGGAAAAAGCTCCAAAGGACTAAGGTTGAAATCACTCACTACTGAATTACTACTACTCACTACAAATGACAAAATGTTCATTAAATTATGTGATGCATTTTTGGGGGGGGTATTAGTGCAATCTATATTCATAGCATGAGTGTCATATTTGTTGTATGTAGAAAGCACATATAATGGTTAATAATTTGCCATTGGTTAAAAATAGTACTGATATATAAATATAAACACATGTGATGATCAATAATTTATTGGAAGATTAGGCAGTTTTATAAGGTAAAATATCTATGTAAATAAATATAAAGACCCTGGGCCACCTGAATTTGAAAGATATGGATCAAGGATCTGAATTCCAGTTTTGTGAGCAGCTACCCTCATACAGTCAAGCTTGGGCAAATTTCTAACCCTCTCTGAATATCTTGGCTCTCTCCAAAGTGTAGGTTAGAATAACTTCCTAGGTTTATGAGACAATGAAATAAGAATTTCTAAGGGTCTGGCACACACAATAAACTCAGTAAATTTTAGTGTTTGTCCCGCCCCCCCATATATTTTCTCTAATAAAAATAGCATTAACAATACAAGAATTACGCTCACACAGATTCCTTCTGTCTCTTCTAATCAAAATATGATGGTATTTTTCACATGAGAGAAAAAGGTAGGACAAAGGAACCGCTGCTATGGCTCTTGACACATCAAACTGAATTAAGACCCGGTGTTTCTAATTGTTCTGCTGCCTGGAACCATCCCATTTTGACTGTCTAGCTCCTCCACGGCTTCCACTGTACTGCCTTCATCAGAGACCCAGACACGTGCCCAAGTGCAGTAAATCACAGTTAATTGCATGTCTTAAATTAAAAGACAAAAATGATGCACAATTAATTGGAGGAAATTGTCATTTGGTGAGTGAGTCTCGCTCATTACACTCTGTGCACAGGACGCATGCCAAGTCTGTGTTCCAGGCAAGAAGACTCCGTCTGTGACACTGAGGTTCAACCTTTCTGCAGAGCACTCTGGTCAAACACTTTAAAACACTCAGCACTGCAGCTGGAGTACAGCCAGCTTGCTCTGCAAGGACATTCAACAGAGGGACGGCACATAACCGTGACGATTAGAAAGAACCAAAACGTTCGGCGATGGGGGACTGAGTAAAAGGCCTAGGTTGTGGCCATTAAGGGAAAATCTACATTGTAACAAATGGTTTTTTTCATATTGAATAAGATAAGAAAATGTCCATGACATATTCCTAAGTGAAAACTGCTTACAAAACAGTGTGGGTTTCTTCTTTTGAGGATTACATAATAAATGGAAGAAGAAAAAGAAAGAATGAGGAGAAACAGTGGGAAAATATACAATAAAAATGTTAACATTTGTAATCTCAGAGTAGTTCATAGTCTCTAGATTTTTCTCCTTTTCTAAAAAGTTTTCTAAGTTGTTTAAAATTACATTTCAATTTATTTCTGAATCTATTACAAAATGTTAGTTTTAAAGATTCGTAAGAATCCTTTAACATGAATTTACCCATTATAATAAAAAAGTCATCATAAAATTAAAAAATAATCCCTAGTAAGCACTTAGATACAATCCTATTATTCCCCTAGTTATACAGACAAAATAAAGTTAATAAAAAATGCATTCTATAAATACACAAGAAAACCATGTTCAGCAAAATTAAATGTTCAATACAATAAACTATGCAAACATATACCTCATACTATATATTAAGATAACAGAAGAAAATCACTATGAATTCTTCTTAGTTTAATACTAATATCAACAAACTAAAAAAATATGTTCATGGTGAACATAATGACCTTGAATTTGAGGAACTGCAAATCTTCTCTCCTCCACACCTCTTCTCTCATCATCATTTTCTACCCTGAACCGAAACACTTTACATCTAGCCACCTAGTATTATTCTGATGCTAAAACTTGACAACAAACAACTTTCTAGCTCACATACACACACACAGTTTCATAATTTTCACAAATAAGAAAAGAACAAAAAATGTCCTGCAATATATCACCAATGATGTTAACTTTTGTTTCAATTTTAGAAGAAAAGAATATACGAAATGCAAGAGTAGATTAATTCCAAACATACTGAACACTCTCCTAACCTTGAAATAAGCAATAAACATTTCCTGCTCTCTTTTATTTCTCAGGGGGGTTGGTGGAGTGAGAAAAGATAATCATATTCTGGAAAAGCCTGTATCTCAATCTCAGGCATCCTTACTTCCCAAGGGTAATATTTCCATTCCACTCTTAATGGAACAAATTTCTAATCAGAATATGTATCCAAAAATAATTGAGGCAATGCAATGTCAACAGATCATGCTGCCATCAGCGCTCCTGATGCTGGGAATCAACTCTGCACGCCAATGTGACAGAGAGCGCGGGCAGCGCAGACACATCAGACCAACAAGCAGGACACAGCAGTTCTGTTCCCCTTTGGCGCTCAAGTCAGTGCTGGAGGACAGCTTCTAAGCTGGAAGAGGCCAATCTCCAAACCTTCCAGGGAGGGGTGACTTACTATGGGGCCAGGCCAGGACCTCCACTTTTAAACTGGCATCAGTGTCTTCCTTTAGAATTTTTGAAACAACAGTCATTTTTGGAAAGGTTAACAATGCCCTTAGATTTCTGACAACAAACACCACTGAATGTATTTTATGATGCTCTGAAACTGTCCAGAGGTTTAAAATTCAGGTTTGACAATAATTGTTGAAGCTGGATCAAGAGTAAGGGAGACCCCTTAAGGTATCCTACTTAAGAATGCATTTGACATTTTCCTAATTAAAAAAAAAAAAGATTTATTTCAAAGTATTTTATATTCAAAATTATACTGACTTCAACTTTGGAAATATATGAAATCTGATTTGTGCTTATTTAAGACTTTAATAAGCAATGTAGACTTTTAAAAAAATCCATCAAGCATGATGTTGATCATAAAAAAAATTTCTTCACTCCTGAAAGAATGTTACCAGGATCTGTAACGACAGAAGACGGGCACCTAAACAAACGCAGTGCCGCCATATGCCTGGCATTCTCTCCGTGTGACAAAATAGACTGGTAATTAACTGCTTTCCTACCGAAATCTGCCAGCTTCAACTCCCCCGTGTCACTGATCAGAAGGTTCTGTGGTTTCAGGTCTCTGTGCAAAATATAGCGCTGGTGGATATAGGACAGCCCTCGCAGCAACTGAAATAAAAACAGCTGGAAAAACAGGGAGAGAAAAGTTAAAATACGAACACAGTCCAATGCCACTTTCTACATACAGTCTGCCAAGTACTTGTATTTCTTGAAAATGGGTACCCATCACTAAATTTTCTATCAAACTATTGAAACAGAATTTGCATACATGTATGGAAATTCCTAATGCACAAACTAAATCTGAAAATTTTTAACAACCTATTATGTCAACCCAGAGTTCCTTAGCCAGAAAGATCTATAATCCAATCTTTGTTCTAGAAATTAAGCGAAATGTAAAGAACCATTTTCTAAATAATATTTGATTTCCTCAGGTCTGAACTGATGCTTGAGACAGAGAAAAAACCCTATTCAGAATGTTATAAAAGGAAGCAGAATTTTTTAGTGTAAATTTAATTAACATATATTTAATTCCATGGAAATGATATAAACATGGTATCCAGTGATTTACTCAATAACATGCTTTAAGGAATAGAAAGATAAGATGATTTCAAATAATTAAAACAGAAACAGTCACGGGGTCCAATTATTACTACACTGTAATTACACTGCTTCGGCACATATGGCCACAGAGATTAGGTTGTTGCCTAAAGACAGACGTGTACTTTTGCTAATTACAGAACAGACCCAACCTAAAGGGACAGGAATCACAGAAAACAGAGAAATCAAGAATTCAAGAGCAAGAGTTTCATAAGAAATACAATTAAGAAGCGCCTGATGGTCTTCTCTGTTTCCATTCATATTGGATCATAATAAATATTTCCATTTTGATAACAAAAAAGGTGATCCACTAGGCTTTCCAATGCTCTGTTTATTAAAAAAAAAGGACTATCTTTAAACTATTTACTTGCCAAAATAATCCTAATTGACATAGTTTTAAAAAAAAACAATCTCCTAAAACAAAACTAAAAACAAGTGGTTTTAAGTGCCATCAGTACTGTAGTCTATGTAATCAGCTAGTAACAAAATGCACTTTCTGGGAAATTTTAAAGGAATTAGCTGCCAAATACTGGTAGGATAGGGCTTCCCAGGTGGCAATAGGTGGCAAAGAACACACTGCCAATGCAGGAGACATAAGAGAAACGGGTTTGGTCCGTGGTTCAGGAAGATTCCCTGGAGAAGGGAATGGCAACCCACTCCGGTATTCTTGCCAGGAGAAGCCCATGGACAGAGGAGCCTGGCTAACTACAGTCCATAGGGTCGCAAAGAGTCAGATATGATTGAAGCAATTTAGCGTGCATACTGGTAGGATAAGGATTCTAGAATCTTCACATAAAAAAGACTGGCAACTCCTCAAGGGCCATGGGAGCTAACATTTCAGAATATTTTCCAACTAACCAGGGGCTCTGAAAGCCAAGTAAAACGTTTAAAGGGGGGATACCTTGGAACACTTGTTCACTTGCTAAGTCATGCCGACTCTTTGCCACCACATGGACTGTAGCACACCAGGCTTCCCTGTCCTACGCTAAGTCTCAGTGTTTGCCCCGATTCATGTCCATCGAGTCGGTGATGCCATCCAACCATCTCATCCTCTGTCGTCCCCTTCTACTCCTGCCCTCAATCCTTCCCAGTATGAAAGACAGTAGATACGTTCATTTCAAAATCTTTGTATGTGATAATAAGCTATGGTGTCAGGAAGGCCTAGATTCATTATTTCCAGAATCTAAGCACCAGAAACTAAACACCTGTTCTGTGTTAGGCTGGATTAAATCACTGGCTCAAGAATCTCAGGAAGTAAACTTCTCCTGGACTCCTCCTTTCAGTCCTTCCTGTGTAGCAGATGGAAAGACTTAACGCCATCAGCAGCAGCTTCCAGCCTCATTCCTCACTTCTAAAACCCCCTGCATCTCGAAGCGGAAAAGCTTACAATTTCAAAGAAAATCCAAATCCCTTCAGTTCAGAAAGGAAAAAGGATGAGCAAATAAAGCCACTTTGCATTTTCAAAAGCTTTTCATCAGTCACATAGGCAGATCGCAAAACAAATAAACTGAATTTCAAAAATAAACTGATTTTGAAAGTCTGCATTCTGCAAGGTGCTAGCTGGGACTTACCAGACTGTGATTATCTACCTAACCACAGCAACATATTTTAGTTGAACAAGCAAATGATACAAAGTGCCAGCTGCTATTCTACGTATCATAGAATATGAATTCTTTTGATCTCTGTAAAGAAATTTTTTAAAAAGATTTTTTGATGTGGACCATATTTTCTTTAAAGTCTTTATTGAATTTGTTACAACACTGCTTGTTTTATGCTTTGGTTTTTTTGACCCCAAGGCATGTGGGGTCTTCATTCCCTGACAAGTGATTGAATCTGTACTGTGTTGGAAGGCGAAGTATTAACCACTGGACCACCAGGGTAGTCCCTGACCTCTGTAACAATTTTAATGGTGATGGTACCACTATTCTGGGCTTCCCTGGTGGCTCAGCTGGTAAAGACTCTGCCTGTAATGCAGGAGATGAAAGAAATGAGAATTCGATCCCTGGGTCAGGAAGATCTCCTGGAAAAGGAAATGGCAACCCACTCCAGTATTCTTGCCTGGAAAATCCCATGGACAGAGGAGTCTGGCAGGCTCCTATAGTCCATGGAGTCACAAGGAGTCAGACACAAATGATTGCACACATCTGTGCCCACACACACGCACACATCGCATCCTATCTGTATCAGTGATGAGGAAACTGGAATCAGTTTAAGTGCCGGGACTCAAATCCAAGAAATTTGACTCCAAAATCTACTCCCTTAACCACTCTACTCTAGGAATCCTGGCCAGAACACAAATAGGCAGTGTCCACACAGAAGCTGCTTCCTCCAGTCGGCAAGAAAAAGCACAGGCGTCTAACAGCATGGCCTTCAAGGCCACTGAGCTGAGCCCTGACTCCAGCTGGGTGCCCAGGCATTTCCGACCCCAAGCACACTCAAAGTATATTGCTGTTCAACCCTTTTCCCTCGTTCTTACGTCTTCTCTCACAGAAAAGCCTTGTCTCACTTTTGCCTGCTAATCTCCCTGTGTTTCTTAGGTCTCTCCTCAAACGCCACTCCTCCCTGGACCCCAGGCCTTCAGTCTCCCTGCAGGTCTGTGTGAGGCGTTCCTCCTCTGTGCTCCAGGGGCAGCTGCTACATCTGCCTATCACAGGATGGGATTCCCCTGTCTCCCCAGAATGTGTTGTTGTAGTTCAGTCACTCAGTCAGGTCCAACTCTTTGTGACCCCACGGACTGCAGCACGCCAGGCTTCCCTGTCCTTCACTATCTCCTGGAGTTTGCTCAAACTCATGTCCATTGAGCTGGTAATGCCATCTCATCTGCGGTTGTCCCCTTCTCCTCCTGTCCTCAATCTTTCCAAGCATCAGGGTCTTTTACAATGAGTCGGCTCTTTGCATCAGGTGGCCACAGTATTGGAGTTTCAGCTTCAGCATCAGTCCTTCCAATGAATATTTATGGTTGATTTCCTTTAGGATGGATGGGTTGGATCTCCTTGCAGTCCAAGGGACTCTCAAGAGTCTTCTCCAATACCACAGTTCAAAAGCATCAATTCTTCAGTGCTCAGTCTTCTTTATGGTCCAGCTCTGACATGCATACATGATTACTGGAAAAACCATAGCTTTGACTAGATGAACCTTTGTCGGCAAAGTGATGTCTGATTTTAATATGCTGTCTAGGTTCATCATAGCTTTTATTCCAAAGAGCAAGCGTCTTTTAATTTCAGACTGCCTCAACCATCTTCCTAATCTGCTCCCACAGCTGACACTCATTACTAAGTAATGTGATGACTGAACAGGATTTAGGGACATCTGGATGAAGCAGATAGAAAAAAGAACAGACTCCTGGAATGGGAGTTTCTAGAAGCTAAGAGTAGAAGTGGGAAGACCAAACGGTCCCAAAGGGCTCTTCTTTTAACACCTTTACTAATTAGCAGAAATATATAATCCTCATGTTAATCCAGAAGCTATTCAAATAGGATAGCAGATTAAAGAGGATTAAGAAAATCAGTGTTAGGGAAAGATGCAACCACACACTCAACTACAGTTGTATACATGACGAATAAGCTCCAAGTAAGACAGACAGAGCCCAGAGCATCAAATGAGAGCCCCACACAAACTTTTAGATCTTTGAACAATGCACAAAGTTAAGTCAGAACAAATCCCCAGATAATACATTCCTTAAGGATTTACGAAGTGCCAACCATCTGCCAGGTGCTATCATGTAAGAGGGATGCAAAGATGAATAGGATGTAAGATGTAGTTCCTTGACTTGAGGAACTCACAGCCCACTGGATATGAGAGACACATAGACAGATTCATGTATCCATGCTAAGTGGCTTCAGTTGTGTCTGACCTGGGAGACTCTGTGGACTGTAGCCCTCCAGGCTCCTCTGTCCATGGGATTCTCCAGGCAAGAATACTGGAGTGGGTTGCCATGCCCTCCTCCAGGGGATCTTCCTGAGACATTGAACCCATGTCTCTTACATCTCCTGCACTGGCAGGTCAGTTCTTTACCACTAGCCCCACCTGGGAAGCACATAAGCAGATTAACTGCACTTAAAGAGGTCTGCTTAGCAGCAGCAGCAGCAGCAGCACTATGACAGCTACACAAACGGAGTGTAACTGAAGGCCCACAGGAGGGAGGACACTTCATTACGCATAAAAGTTTAGTAGGAAAAGGAGCATTCATTAGATACACAAGATGAGACAATGTATTACATGACAAACCTCTTGCTTTTCTGAGGGAAAAAATTGAGGAAAGCAAGCAAGGAAATCACTAGGCAGATGAATTAATAAGAAGAAAAATTGTAATTAATGAAAAGAAGACAATATATGAAACTGTAAAATGATCAACATACCGTCATCATAATAATGGTGGTGAAGGGGCAATATAACTCACTAAAACCATTAGTAAGGGCTTGCCTGATAGCTCTGTTGGTAAAAAATCCGCCTGCAATGCAGGAGACCCTGGTTCGATTCCTGGGTCGGGAAGATCCCCTGGAAAAGGGAAAGGCTACCCACTCCAGTATTCTGGCCTGACAATATATGAAACTGTAAAACCATCAACACACCATCATAATAGTAATGGTGATGAAGGGACAATGTAATTCACTGAAACCATTAGTAAACTTGAGCATTTTCTGTTAAACACCTTAAAATGTTATTTCTAAAACACCAAGTTTACTAATGGTTTCAGTGAATTATATTGTCCCTTCAAGGGACAAGGAAAGAGCAGTCATTCCGAGTTTAACAGAATGTGCCATAGAACATTGCTTGGGAATGTTTTGAGAACCCAAGTCTTAGGGATTTCTTTCTTTAGACATACAGGCAAGTATCTAACTGGCCCATGTAAATTTTTAAGAAAGCCAGTTCACTGGGTTGTTGTAGAAATCACCACATAACAAGCTAAGTTTGATCTCTGTGAAAACCAGAGGGTACTATGAGAACAAGAAGTACCACCAAAGGAGGGGCTGCATGCAGAGGAAAAGGAAACATCAGCTTTGTAGCTCCCTAATAAAACTTGGTGAACGTCGACGCGATCTCAGGTACTGAAAAAAAAAAACAAAAACGGAAGACAGACTCATAGTAATTGAAGGTTTACACTCATTTGAAGACTGTTCTGGGACTTCCTGCTAGTCTAGTAGCTAGAACTCAACAACTCCCAATACAGGGGGCCCGGGTTCAATCCCTGCTCAGGGAACTAGATCCCACGTGCACACAGGTATGCTTAGTCGCTCACTCGTGTCCAACTCATCGCAACCCTATGGACGGTAACCTGCCAGGCTCCTCTGTCTATGGGATTTCCCAGACAAGAATACTGGAGTGGGTTGCCGTTTCATCTTCCAGGGAATCCTGCCCACCCCAGGACTGAACCTGTGTCTCCCGAGTCTCCTGCACTGCAGGAGGATTCTTTACCAGTGAGCCACTAGGAAGCCCTCTAGATCCCACATGCTGCAACCGAACAAACAAAAGCCCCAGTGTGCCGCAGCTAAAAGACCCCAAGTGCTGCAACTAAGACCCGGAGCGGCCAGAGATATAAGCAATAAATAAACTTGAAAAAAGACTAAGTAATTTTATGTGTCTTTTATAATCTCGTATTTTTTTCCTTTTCTTTTAAGCAAATGAGAAAACTAATGCTCTTAAAGCCCAAGAAACTTACTCAGTCAATCCAACCATCACACAACACTCGTGAACTTTCCACTACACCTCATTGTCTTAACCAAGGATGATGCTTACTAAACACATGGATGAATATAGCTATACACCCAATATAATCAAAGTACTTTTATTAAGTGAACCCAAGTTTGTAAAAGTCTCAATTAATGTAGTATGTAATAAGCATATGGTTCTTGAATGTCTATTTTTGCTATTTAAAATCCTCTTAGAAGTAAATACTATGGCAGCAGAAAGCTTTATATAGTGAAGTTGATAAATTAACATATTTTTCCTTTCTATTTGCTTATTATCTACTGTAGTAACCATAAGGTCTTCCTAAGAATATTTTGTCCCCTTAGGGCATTTTTTTTTTAAATTTTTACAGCATTGTGTTGGTTTCTGCTGTACAACCGTGTGAATCAGCTGTAATTTTACATATATCCCCTCCCTCTTGAGCCTCCCTCCCTCCCCCCGCCCAGCCCACCCCTCCCAGTCATCACAGAGGGCCATACTCAACTTTATGAAGGGAGAGGTCTTCAGATTCTTCAGTTGGATCACTGAAGAGTTATACTCCAGTTCAAATATGTTCACTTTTTGCAATAAGAACCCCAATGGGAAAATGCCTAAAACAGCAATGACGTGATGAACAAGGACATTTTGCCAGCAGGAGATCTATCTATAACCCTGCTATCTTGCCATCCCCAGCAGAAAGCAACTCATATCCTCGCGGCCATGGCAGATACTGCTTGGGAATATCCTTAATACTCCTTCTAGTCTCTTCTGAAACTCTTTGGACTTTGAGTAGATAAAAAAAACAATATCAAGATAAGGCTATCAGAATATTTAGAGCAAGTTGATTAAAAGCACACACATCATTGGACTCAGCACGTTACATCTGTTACTCAGAAGAATTATTGGCACTTGCAGTGAGCAACAAATTTTTTAACCCCCTCATCCCCCCTCAAAATCTAAGGATATATGATTTTGACGCTCTTTGTCTCAATGTTTACAATCAGATTTATGAATGGTCTGAAAGGCATGCATTATTTAATGTATAAGGGTCCATTTAATATGAGACTCAGCACGGTGAACATTTGCAGATTTTCTAGGCAAGGGTTCACGATCTTCAAGGGATGTCCATCATCTCTTAGGGTTTATTGGAGCAACTAGCAATAGATGAAAGGCCTATGGATAACATGGAGAAGGCGATGGCACCCCACTCCAGTGCTCTTGCCTGGAGAATCCCATGGACGGAGGAGCCTGGTGGGCTGCAGTCCATGGAGTCGCTGAGGGTCGCGCACGACTGGGTGACTTCACTTTCACTTTTCACTTTCATGCATTGGAGAAGGAATGGCAACCCACTCCAGTGTTCTTGCCTGGAGAATCCCAGGGACGGAGGAGCCTGGTGGGCTGCTGCCCATGGGGTCGAACAGAGTCGGACACGACTGAAGTGACTTAGCAGCAGCAGCAGCAGCATGGACAGCACTAATTCTTCTTCATGAAGAGTAAAATCTCAGTCCTTTTTTTCGCTGACCATGCCATAATTTTTTATTATTTTTAATTGAAGGATAATTGTTTTTGCAATCTTGTGTTGGTTTCTGCCATACAACATCAAGAATCAGGCATAACTATATATACAGAGAGAGGCAGGATATATATACATATATATATATATCCCCTCGCACTCTGCACGTCCATTCTCTACATCTTTGTCTCCATTCCTTCACTGCAAATTAGGTTAATCAGTATCGTTTTTCCAGATTATATAGCTTTAATATAATATATTTGTTTTTCTCTTTCTGACTTACTCCACTCTGTATAAAAGGCTTTAGATTCATCCTCCTCTCTCCAACTGATTCAAATGCGTTCCCTCTTATGGTCAATATTCCATTGTACGTATGTACCACACACATACCCCAACTTCTTCACCCATTCACTGAACAGCACTAATTCTTACAGAGACAGTCAAGCTACTTTTCTGTCACTTGCACACCAAGGTTAAATACCCGTCATCTTAAGTTGCTCACCTTGAAAATGGTTAATTTTCTCACATGCCCTTAATATTTGTCCAAGCTATAAAACTGTCTCATTTCATTATTGTATGGATAACAGCAATAGAAGAGACTCTGCAATTTAAGCAACTGCAGTAACGGCTGTTTACTAAGTACTTAATAGTAAATTAATCTTCCCACCAATTCTGCTAGGCAGATCCTATTATCTTTATTTCACAGATAAAGAAATAAAGGCTCAGAGAAATCACATGAATTGGAAAAAGGGAGACACAGCACATGTAGCAGAGGTCCATTTCCCATTCCCAATACTTATATTTCCCATTTTTGTCTTGCTCTGACACCCACAATTTAAAATACTGCTACCACAGGTATACATGTATACCTGTGTTGGATTCATTTTGATATTTGGCAAAACTAATACAATTATGTAAAGTTTAAAAATAAAATAAAATTTAAAAAAAAAAGAAAAAAATAATAAAATAAAATAAAATACTGCTACCAAAAAGCGTATGTATATTGTTTGATTAAACAAACGGTAACGAAAAGTAATACACTGTGTGACTACAAGGATAGGAAATATGACATTAGCAAAGAAACCAAAGTAGTACATGGGTAATAAATGCTTCAAATAATATGCCTCATGGTTAGCATCATATTATTTAAAAATCCACAGATGCACAAGCATTAAATTACTCAATACATCAAACTTTCTAGGAGTAAAAAATAATTTAAAAATTTGAGTCCTGAAATATCTAGTGAATAGTAAAATACTTTCTAATAGAAATCAGATAATGATTTTACTGCAATAATAGGTCTTCTTCAATTTTTCAAAGTATGATTTATTTCATTTGGTCGAGTTTCAAATTTGAAGATACCTAATGCAAATATCAAATCCTAATCTGTAATGCAATGTACATAATTAATGCCCAAATAGTTTATATTTTATAAAGCATCTTTGTAATTTTATGTGTTGGATTTTTAAAAAAAGAATACTAAGAAAGCTCTATGGAGATATAAGGGAGATAGAACTAAAAGTCCAGGTAATAAAAACTATGGTATAATTTGTCACTCTGGACATTCTGAACATATTAAGTGTGCTCCTGGGATGGTGTAAGAGAAACATTTATGCCAGGGCGTCAGATCAGAGATGCGCCCCTTTTTTGCCATGTACTACAGTCAGATTGGGGCTTCCCAGTGATGCTAGTGGAAAGCCACGTGCGAATGCAGAAGATGTAAGAGACGCAGGTTTGATCCCTGGGTGGGAAGATCCCCTGGAGAAGGGAATGGCAACCCTCTCCAGTATCCTTGCCTAGAGAATCCCATGGATAGAGGAACCTGGAAGGCTGCAGTCCATAGGGTCGCACAGAGTTGGACATGACTGACGCGACTTAGCACGCACACATGCACAGACAGATTCAGTTCTCAGGAAATCTGAGGATTTAGGGGAGTCTGCCTTGACATATCTTGTTCTATTTGAGTTCTTCTAGTCAACTTTCTGCTTCTTCACTCCACTCCCTCTGCTGAGATGTGTAACACGCCTCATCATTTCCAGATAATGTAACCAAATTTACCTTGCACTCTACTACATTTGTACATTAATCTTCTATACTAAAAATGATAACCTTCTGGAAAAGGGAATAACTCTGAGAATAAGAATCTCAAGTACTTGGGCAAAGTCTTGGGGGAAATGACCTTGCATACTTTCTGTGCTCCTTAAGTTGCCTTCCCATTCCGCCCACTCCTCCCGCCTCAGTACAACGGAGGAGGACGCCAGCAAGGGGTTATTCTAAGCTTCGAGATGCCCTCAGGGAGGAAGGTGACTGGGCTCATGGGATCCAGAACTGGGATACTTACAAGGAGTCAAACGGCAAAAACAGAGCCTGGTTTGCCCATGCTCCCTGAAAGAAGTTCATTAGCTTTTTTAGAACGCTAATATATTACACTAATGTATAATGTATTAGATAATAAGTAGGCTTCCCAGTTATGAGGGTTTGTAGGTATGATGATGAACTGGGGAGGGCTGAGGACAAGAACCTTCCATTTAACAAGGTTGGTCAGAGCTTCCCTGGTGGCTCAGTGGTAAACAATCTGACTGTCAATGCAGGAGACATGGGTTCGATCCCTGATCCAAAAAGACCCCCATAGCTGCGGGATAACTAAGCCTGTGTGCCGCAAATAATAAGCCTATTGAGCCTGCACTCTAGAGCCCAGGGGAACTACGGAGCTCACGTGCCACAGCTGCGGAAGCCTGCGTGCCCTAGAGCCTGCGTGCCCTAGAGCCTCTGTGCCCTAGAGCCTGCGTGCCCTAGAGCCTCTGTGCCCTAGAGCCTGCGTGCCCTAGAGCCTTTGTGCCCTAGAGCCTGCGTGCCCCAGAGCCTCTGTGCCCTAGAGCCTCTGTGCCCTAGAGCCCGCGTGCCCCAGAGCCTCTGTGCCCTAGAGCCTCTGTGCCCTAGAGCCCGCGTGCCCTAGAGCCTCTGTGCCCTAGAGCCTCTGTGCCCTAGAGCCCGCGTGCCCTAGAGCCTCTGTGCCCTAGAGCCTCTGTGCCCTAGAGCCCGCGTGCCCTAGAGCCTCTGTGCCCTAGAGCCTCTGTGCCCTAGAGCCCGCGTGCCCTAGAGCCTCTGTGCCCTAGAGCCTCTGTGCCCTAGAGCCTGCGTGCCCTAGAGCCTCTGTGCCCTACAGCCTCTGTGCCCTAGAGCCTCTGTGCCCTAGAGCCTGTGCTCCACAACAGGAGGAGCCGCCATAACGAGAAGCCTACAAGCTGAAACTAGAGTGTAGCCCCTGCTCGCCACAATTAGAGAAAAGCCCACGCACAGCAAAGACCCAGCATGGCCAAAAATAAAACAAATAAATAAAAATTATTTTAAAAAATAAAAAGTTGCTCAGTAGCCTAAATTTAGTATTAGGAATATTCCCTACCTGAGTAGAAACAAGACAATCAGATTTAAGCTACTGGCTTATTAGTTACCCAACATAATTTTACAAGAGAAAAACTGAAACAGTTGTTTCAAGGAATTCAAATAACAAAATAATGTTGAGTATACATTGACCTTACTGGTATGCACTTTTTGAAACCAAAAAGAAATAGAATGAAATACAAATTTTTACTCAACTTCACTTGTGAATGCATGCACTGCTTCCCCAACTTCAGAGCCATTCTTTTTATACATGATGAAAAGAAAAAAATAGAATTTAGAAGCCTCTTGAGAGTCCCTTGGATTGCCAGGAGATCAAACCAGTCAATCCGAAAGGAAATCAACCCTGAATATTCATTGGAAAAACTGATGCTGAAGCAGAAGCTCCAATACTTTGGTCACCTGATGCAAAGAGTCAACTCACTGGAAAAGACCTTGATGCTGAGAAAGATTGAGAGCAGGAGAAGGGGGCGACAGAGGATGAGATGGTTGGATGGCATCACTGACTCAATAGATGCGAGTCTGAGCAAACTCCAGGAGATGGTGAAGGACAGGGAAGCCTGGTGGGCTGCAGTTCACGGGGTCACAAAGAGTGGGACACAAGTGAGCAACTGAACGGCAACAATAAAATGGTTTTACTGCCTAAAGTAACATCTCAGACACTATCAGCATGAATTATCTTAGTATCATTTGATAAGGCCAATGTAACTTTAAAAAAAAATGAGAGAGAGAGATGCAGACTGAAAAACTGATGGAGCTGATGAATCTTGAGCATAAGAGTCTTAGAGAAAGATCACATCTGCAAGCTAAACAATAGAGAAAAATATGTTTCAAGTGGCATGCAGTAAAGACTCTGAGTTTGATAGGTATGATAAATAAACTTCTCTGCATCCTCTTTAGAAAGGTCACAAGTGACAAGAATTTCTGTATTAATGAGAAAATATCTATGAAATGTACTGGCTAGTCACATGGAGGCAGAACCTGTCTAAACCAATCAGGAAAATCCCCAGGAGTGTATACACACACTACCACTCAGCTAATTTCCCTCCTGCGTTCTCTTGTTTGTCTAGGAAAACACGCCAACAAAGGAGTCAAGTGCAAGATTCATTTTAAATAGGAGAGGGGCAAGGTGAACGGCTTGAAGCTTAAAATCCAGGAGGGTGTTTTTCCTATTCCCCCTGGATATCTGCCCCCTAAGCTGGGTAATTCTATCTGACAATTAAAATATCACATGGCATTATTCTAATGACTATGTGAATTTCATCAATCTTTGGGGTAATTCCATTTCAATCTGGGTTTTAAAGCACCTCTAGGAAAGAGTGGGCTGTTTAATTAGCTGCCTTGATTTCTTTGTCTGATTCAAATCGTTATAAGCAGATCAGCAGATGATGCCAAGGATACAAAAGACATGTTCTCAACAAGCAAATGCAGGCCCTACATCTTAGCCAGAAATTCACTATTCAGACTACCTCTGAACATCCAACACAGTATGAATTGACACATGGATTTCACTCTTTCGTTGTTAATCTTTCACTTTCTAGATATGGAAAATTATTTTGTTATAATAGAAATAGGATGAAAAGGTTCAAAAGAAAACTGGACAGGTGCTGAGACTAGGTGTCAAATTTTTAAAACACTGGAATGACTTCATGAAATAACCATATTTCCCAAAATACAGAAAAAGGAAAGGCTTTATAATATTCACTATAATACATAGTAGGGAATCATTACCAACTAAATGAAAGTTCTAATGCAAAATATGGAGAAAGTCAGGTGTTATCTGATTTCCTATCTCAACATTAGAAATTCTCATTTAGGAATCCATTCACTGTGCCATCTGTATAAGACAATCTTAATTTGGCATAATATTATTCTGACTGTTATACACCTGCCTGTTCTCTGGACTATGAATGAAAAATAGCAATTTTTCAACCATAATAATCCTCGAGTCTTTTTAATTAATACAGATATTTAGATACAAAATAAAAAGGCTTTACATCAAAAGAATTTCAGATGCTTCAGAGAATAAGGCAGAGAATTCAGAATTACTTTGGATATCTTTGATTACAGTTCTGTAAAAAAAAAAAAAAAGACAAATGTGTTTTTAGAAAAAATTCATCTAGAAAAGTCATTACGATAACATGGAAATGAAGGTAATTACATAAAAAATACAGGAAGATCCAGGGTTGTCATGGTAATAAGATGTAAGCATCTACATTTCTGGATATGAGCTGGAGACAGCATCAATTAATCTTTTTTTTAAAGATGAATCTCAATTTTCAGTCTCTCATGCTTGCCATTTTTTAAAGAACACACGAAAACCTGAATGAAAGAGATTTAGACTGTCACGGTCGCTTTTTAGAAAACCAATCAATCTGTAAATCACTGAGGATTATACAGTGAAGAACTTCAGGTTCTGTCTTCAACTCGACTATGATAGTCAACACCCAATAAAATTCATAGTGAATGGTTTGTAAAGGGGAGAAAAATGAACTACCCTCCCCCCAAATTCTTACAAACCAATTATCATGTTCTAGCAATTGGTTGTTATGCCTTTAATCATCATAAATATTTATAACAAGGCCAGTGTCCTCAGGCTTTCCATTCAGGTTTTAAATTGCCCTCTAAGTAATTAACTGCTAAAATTACCCATTTGTCTAAAATTGATATTATGCTACAATACAGACCATTAGTTAATAGTGAATATTTATTTCAGAACCATATTGCAAACAGACTCAGTTTGTAGGCCATTAAAGCAGCAGAGTGACTACAGAAATTTAGTTAACACTGAAACAATCTTTTTTCTGATGTGCTTATTCCAAAGCTTACAAGGAATATATAGCACAAAAGATAAAACTTTAACAGATGATTTGCTGGGATTTAGTACAAAATGACCATAGACTACTCTGTGGCTTATTATGAAATCACTAGCTATGTACTCTTTCCTTTGTTCCTTTCTACCCCCTCATTCCTCAGTGATACATCACCTTTGTAACGCTTGCAAGCTGACCTGATTTACCGTAAAGAAAAATCGCCTGAATTCTTAGATGCATGGTATCCCAGCTTTTTACAATAAACAAGTTATACGAAATCTAAACAAAGATATGCACATTTTTATAATCCGAGAGAAATGTTTAAAATATTTCTCCATATCATCATGCCACATAGTGATGAGAGCAAAAGTCAAAACTGTCAAATTTAGAAGCAAGATTTGATCAGTATGTTTTCCTTCTGTTCACCATAATCAATATCTTCTATTTATCACATCCAACCCTTTAATAATCCATGAAGTATTTAACCAGATGCAGAGCTTCAGAGTTATTGCAAGAACTTGCTCTTTTAAAGACAATCGTTTATCTCACCTTGATTTCACACCCTGCATTTATAGAGACCCATTAAAAGATCTTATTTTAGCTCAGCTGTTTTTCTTTATCAGCATCCAGCACAGCATTATGAACAGCTGTTAACTTAGTAAATATTATTCTTAGGTTCTTCATTTTGCATTCAGAAATCTTAAGTGACAATAAATATCACCACATGAAAAAATAGGTTAATCCATCACACAGAAATACCCATGGGACCTCTGCCACTGTGTCATAGTCAGGCTTCTTTGAGAATAATTTCACCTGCAGTGCAGATCCTACATGGAGCTCTGGAGGAGGGCACTGTCTCTGTGCAGACAAACTGTGAAGAAATGCCAGTGCGTAATTAGCTGAGTGGCCCCCCATGGAAAGCAACGTGGTGATAAGGGCTGTCTGCTTCCATGCACTGCAATTCAGATGCCAAAACACAGGCATTAACAAGATGCATTCTATTTTTTTTAACTTCCCGTACCCTCAGAGAAGTAGGACTATTATCTTCACTATGAAAATGCTGACAAACCTATGTGACTGAGAGCACATAAAGTCACAAATAAAACGCTAATTGCAGTAATTTAATAAATGAATCATGCAATGTAAGGAAAAGAACATTGGACAAAGAGTCACAATGCTCTGACAAAATCATGTTGATCTTTATTTTATATCAAATGTGGCAGTTGAAATGGAAGACTGTTTTAGGATGCTAATCCTGGAATGAGGCTGGCCATAGCAGAATCCTAAAGAGGTGTTTGTCTTTTTTTAACTATGTAATACATCAACATGTAATATTGATTACATATTACAATATTACATATTGATTATAATACTGTATTATCATCATGTAAATGTTATTTGCAGCTGAGCCATTACGTTTCATATGAATACTTTTCTCTACTGCACAATAATTTGTTTTTCCTGGTGTAACAATCTAGATCTTTTGTTGGTTGGTTGGTTTGCTGTTGTTGAGTTTTCTTTGGGGTTATCACTAATTCAACACCAAATTCTTCTTCCTTCTTGTGCCTGAGTGCTCAGTCACTAATCTGTGTCTGACTCTTTGCTACCCGCCAGACTCCTCTGTCCATGGGATTCTCCTCGAGTGGGTTGCCATTTCCTCCTCCAGGGGATCTTCCTGACCCAGGGATCAAATACGCATCTCTTGTGGCTCCTGCACTGGCTAATTCTTCACTACTGAGGTGCCGGGGAAGCCCCTTCCAACTTGTAAATCTGCTCAAACACATTTGATATTCTATCTGACAATTTCATCTTAGAAATCTCGCCTGGAGTCTTCTGACCTGTGCGATTGGACTGACGGGTTACTCTTCCAGCCTGATGCACCACTGTTATACTGGGATTCTTTTCATCATCTCAAGGATCTCCATCCCTCTTTAGAGGTAGCCTCTACTGCCAGGTTTCCTTTTCTTTTCTGCCTTGGTTTATTCCCTGAGTTACAAGGTGGAGTATATCTTCAAGTCGTTTTCTGAGAAAGGATGCAAGGTATGCAAAATTTTCAACTCCTTGAACATCTGAAAATAATTATTCTGCTTTCACACTTCATTGATAGTTTGCATATTATACTAGATTGGACAATTTTACATCAGAATTGTCAAGTCATTGTCCCACTTCCGTCTCCCTTCTAGGGCTGCTGCTGAAGTCCAAATGGTGAAGGTTTAGTTCCTAAGTCATGTCCAACTCTGCGACCCCATAAACTATAGCCCTCCAGGCTCCTCTATCCCTGGGATTTTCCAGGCAAGAATACTGGAGTGGGTTGCCATTGCTTTCTCCAGGGGATCTTCTTGACTCAGGGATTAAACCCGAACGACTGCATTGCAAGCCGTCTCCTGCATTGCAAGTGGATTCTTCACCAACTGAGCCACCAGGAAAAACCCCCTAAATGGTGACGACACCACTGTAATTATTGATTCTGAGCAGTAAATCTGTTTCCTTTTGGTAGGATGTGTCTTTGAAATCATGTTCAGAAATTCTGCAATAATAAATACTACTGTTCTTCTATTTTCATTAAATGTTCTGGGCATTTAAAAGATCTGTTTAATCTTGAAGTTCACATCCTTCACATCTAGAAGAAGCATATTTCAAAGTTTATTATTTTAATAACTCCATCCTATTTTCTCCAATTATTCAGATGGCCCATCTCCTGAAGTGGATTCTAAATTTTTTTAATACTTCTTGTCTCATGTTTCAGATTTCTATTTTATGCTCTACTTTGTGCATAAGCACAAGTTGGTACAATTCTCCAACTTTTTCTTCCATCCATTTTTACGACTGTTGTTTATTTTATTATATTAGTAATTGCTTCATTTTATTTTAGAAAGTACAAAGAAGAAAAGTGGAAGAAAGTAGACTTTGCTTAACTTAAATAGTGAAAATAGAAACCTGAAGGGGAATATAAAATACAAAAGCAAATTTCAAAGTTTACCTACAGCAATGATGTAAAGTGCATCCTAAGTAATCCTGTTTCCCATTTAAAAATTACTGTTGTTGTTTTTAATTTCTGTCATCGTATTTTTAATTTCCAAAGCTACCTCATGTTCACTGATTTATCCTGTTTAAAATAACAGGAGATAGTGAAGGACAGGGAGGCCTAGTGTGCTGCAGTCCATGGGGTTGCGAAGAGTCAGACATGATTTAGTGACTGAACAACAACGAAAGTAATGCAGCGTTGTGCTTTACAGGTGTATGACTCTCTTTTGCCTCTTAGATATTATTATTCATAATTTTTTGATGCTTCTTTCTGTGTCTAATCAAAACAAACCAACCTTGCTTCCTCTGAGTCACTTATTTGACAAGGGGGGGCCTTTGCTGTAGCGTTACCTAGATCCTTTAGGTCCGTTCTCTTGGACTGACCCGATGTCCCATAAAAGACGCTTTCAGTCTTCAGGCCTGGGTCTGAGACCTGTTTTATGAAGCTCCCATATCCCCTCCTACCTGCCCAGCCCCTGCTGTTCTCTGGGACACCCCACCAGCCAGCTGGCTGGCAGAGTGACTGCTGTTGAGGCAGCCAGGCTGCGGGGCTGTGAGAGAGCACAGGCCCTCACCACCACCAGCGCTCCAGGCTGCAGGCAAACGCCTACAGGAAAGCAGCTGATGCTGGGGCTTGTGCGAGGAGCCAGGCCTCTCAGCCCTGGCCTGAGCAAATGCCCACCATCTCCTACTTAAGAGAAAGTCACTCATGGACTATATACGGTCCACTGAATTCTCCAGGCCAGTATACTGGAGTGGGAGCCTTTCCCTTCTCCAGGGGATCTTTCCAACCCACAGGTCTCCCCCATTGCAGGCAGACTCTTTACCAGCTAAGCCACAAGGGAAGCCCATTTCCTCCTTAGGGTGCTTTTAAAATTTTGATTCTGGGAAAAGAAAAGAGACTGTGTGTGTGTGTGTGTGTGTGTGTGTGCTCAGTTGCTCAGTCATGTCCAATTCTTTATGATCCCATGGACTGTAGTCTGCCAGGCTTCTCTGTCCACAGGATTCTCCAGGCAAAAATACTAGAGTAGGTTGCCATTTCCTACACCAGGGAATCTTCCCATCTCAGGGATAGATTCCATATATCCTGAATTGGCAGGCGGACTCTTTACCGCTGAGCCAGCAGGGAAGCCCACGTATAGATATATATACATACACACATATACATATATGTATATTTTTTTAATTTCACAGATGACTATGCTATGGAGCCCAGTTTGAAGACCTCTTCGATGCCAACCAAAATTTCTTGCCCCCTTAAGTATTCCAAGAACTGGGACAATCAAGAATATTTTGGCAAATCCTCAAAGAAGCCAAGACCTCAATAGCTATGGGGAAAGGGATACTTAGATATCAATACCTATTGCTGCCTCTCATATTTGGAAAGCTATACATACTAAATATTTGAATGATGTATATATACATATCGGAGAAGGCAACGGCACCCCACTCCAGTACTCTTGCCTGGAAAATCCCATGGACGGAGGAGCCTGGTGGGCCGCAGTCCATGGGGTTGCTAAGAGTCAGACACGACTGAGTGACTTCACTTTCACTTTTCACTTTCATGCATTGGAGAAGGAAATGGTAACCCACTCCAATGTTCTTGCCTGGAGAATCCCAGGGACGGGGGAGTCTGGTGGGCTGCTGTCTATGGGGTCGCACAGAGTCGGACACGACTGAAGTGACTTAGCAGCAGCATATATACATATACTAAGTATATGATGACAGATCATGGGGTGAAAGAAAAGCTTACAAAATGGGCAAGAATTATTGAAACACAATTTCAAGCAGTGCAGCCTAGTAACCGAAAATCAGTAACCTATAAGCTCAATCTCTCCATGACTATCAAGAAATTAAGGGAAAATGTAATGGAATGGAAAAAGCAGAACTTACTACAAAGGCTACAGAAATCACCAGTGATGCCAGCCTGAGCTGAAAACAACAATGCTCTGTGGGAAGAGCTCTCTTTCTCTGCTTCACAGATAAAGTTTTCCACCAATTCTTACCCATAACTAATGAGCCATGAAATTAAAAGATGCTTGCTCCTTGGAAGGAAAGCTATAACAAACCTAGACAGCATATTCAAAAGCAGAGATATCATTTTGCCAACAAAGGTCCATGTAGTCAAAGCTATAGTGTTTGCAGTAGTCTTAAACAGATGTGAGAGCTGGACCATAAAGAAGACTAAGCCAAAGAACTGATGCTTTCGAACTGTGGTGTTGGAGAAGACTCTTGAGAGTCCCTTGGACTGCCAGGAGATCAAACCAGTCCATCCTAAAGGAAATCAGTCCTGAATATTCATTGGGAGGACTAATGCTGAAGCAGAAGCTCCAGTACTTTGGCCACCTGATGCGAAGAGCTGACTAACGGAAAAGACCCTGATGCTGGGAAAGATTGAGGGCAAGAAAAGGGGGCAATAGAGGATGAGATGGTTGGATGGCATCATCGACTCAGTGGACATGAGTCTAAGCAAACCCCAGGAGATAGTGAAGGACAGGAAAGCCTGGCGTGCTGCGGTCCAGGGGGTCACGAAGAGTCAGACATGGCTAAGTGACTAGATAACAACAAAGCGTTGGTGAGAAGACCAAACCAGGATAATGGAAATCCGGTGATGCCTGTGTTCTTCGCAAAGGCTGAGTCAGCTCTTTAATCTCAATCCTGTCACTGAATTTAAAGTCGGGAGGTCAAAGTTAGCTCAGAGTAGCCTCTGATTTCCACTGATTCTAGTAGGTCCTGGGCTTTCACTAGCTGGGCTCTCTGCAGATTACCTGGGCTGAAGTGGAAGATAGGAGTAAGGAGGTACCATACTGTTGATTTTGAACCCAATCAACCCTAAAAAGAGAACATTAAATGTAGTAATGAGATGACTTGAGATGTTTGGGTGTTAAAAAAAAATTGCAGTCATTAAACATTCAGTTCAGTTCAGTTGCTCAGTCGTGTCCGACTCTTTGTGACCCCATGAATTGCAGCACACCAGGCCTCCCTGTCCATCGCCAACTCCCGGAGTTTACTCAAACTCATGTCCATCGAGTCAGTGATGTTTGATGTTAAAAAAAAAATGCGGTCATTAAACATTAGTACTGTAATTAATAATATCCCAGAGTTTACTCAAACTCATGTCCATTGAGTCGGTGATGTTGATGTGAAAAAAAACTGTGGTCATTAAACATTCATATTGTAATTAATAATACTATTAATTAGTATTAAACAAGATTAATAAAAAAATCTCTTAGCCTGTTAAAATTTCTTGCCCAGTGCAACCACTAAAAATCTATCTATGTCAATGAATACACGTTTAAGAAAAGCGAATAGTCAAAAAACTGAATCTAAATAAAAATTTAATAAAACAAAAAACCACAACAATGAAAAAGGACGTATATGAAAAAAGTCAACAAATACTTCAAGTACCATACTGATTCTAGTATTTATTTTAAAAAGAATGTCTTGCCAGAGTTCCTACAGTTTCCCACATTTTAAAATTGTATAACAAAAGTGATCATCTTAAAAAGCACCATCATTAATGTTACAACTATTAAAAATAGCCTTCAATTTATTAAGAAAAGAACAATGCAATAGAAAATTGAACAATATATAAGAACAGGCAAATTGTAATGGCAGAATCACAAATGGTCAAGAAACATGAAGATGCCCAGTGTCACTAGCAGCCAAGAAAATGCCAATGTAAAAACATTTCATTTTCACTCGTCAGAATGGCAAAAGTTTTAATGACTGGTTAGTCAGTCCTAGGGAATGTAGAGAAAAAATCCTTCTGTTATTTACCACCACGTGGGCAAATGTTTCAATTAAATTCATTACAAGTGACATCACATCTCTAATTAATAAAGAAAACCCATTAACTAGATATCAAGAAAATATGAAACTATATACAATAAAATATTATTTTTATAAAGCAAAAAGAAATGAACACATGTAACGCTATATGTGAAATCTACCTTTATTAGCAAAGGGAAAAGTACAACAGAAAAACCATGCCACACTGCAAGAAAGGTGCAGATAATGAATGTGATGAAAAGGAGACAAATCATGATACTTCAAATGCATTTATATCACTAAATGGGTTCTCAGGATCCTGAAATGTAGCCATTTCAAAACTAAAATGTAAGCACATCATTAAGCCCACTGATAAACTTTAGTATCTTCTAACTCCCTAACATATGCCAAGAAAAGAATCTCCTCTTTTAAGTTTGAAATATGGGGAAAATTTTCCAAAATGGTTGCTAGGTCAAAACTTAGAAAAGCTTAATTGTTTTTACACATACTAATCCAATATCTGGTAAAAGAAATAAAAGAAAACTGAAGGAAAAATCATTTTTATCTGTTTATACAAACAAATGAAAAAATATGCACCATGAACTCATCATAACACTGTTTTGGATCATAATAATACATTATCTTGAAACCAACTGGTATTTCAGTATGGAGCGCTAAGCTAGAGCGACTGGAGATTCCCCTCTACTGAAAACATAGTTCTGGCAGGATTCCAGTAGATCCCTCTCATTACTGGCAAATGCTTCTCCATGAAGGAAAAATAGGGTACAGTTTAAATAATAATAGTCCAATGAAAATATTTAATGCCCAAGCATGGCTTTCATTGTCAAATCAATGACTATGGTTCGCTTCAGAATCACTTCTCTTCACACAATTAAAAAAAAAATTATAGTAGAGAGATTAGCTTTTGGCTCAAAAAATGAACATGAAGAATGCTAAGCCTCGACTTAAAAGATCTTTTCCTACCTTCACATTATCTGGGTGCAGCCCCCCAGGGTGCTTGTCCATGTACTGACATAAATCAGTATGCTAGAAGGAAAAAAGGAAAATGTATTAACATCCCTTTGGCTATAAAACAATGAATCAATATTTTTCTGTTTCAAAGTCATCACTACTTTCTGAACTAAGCAAATATAAGGCAAGCGGGTGGATTTTTTAGTGTATGCAGTTGCACGCTCCTCCACCCTCCATTTTAACCACAGCTGAATCATTACTCCAGATTCTATCTTACGTTAAACATATCTGTGCATTAGAAAGAATTTATGTCCACAATTTGTTAATCTGTTAAATGCCTAATTCTCACATTGAATATGTATCTCTTAAGTGGAATAAGAAGAAAACTTACCTAAAATATATATACTTTAACTTCAACTAAAAGCACATACGCATACAGTTAACCAATCCAAATACAATTTCAATTACCTGCATTTTTCAAGTGGAAATGAAGGTGATGGTTATTTATTTTGTATGACATGTAAATATTACAAACAGATCATTCTAATAAAATTAATCATTGGATGTACTTACTTTTTCATAACTATATTCATTAAAAGATAATTTTCAGATTCTCAGCACTCTTGAATATATTTGAAAAAATACTGATTTTATAAAACTTTATAATGATTTACTTTCTAAATCAATGCAAATACTTCCAAAATTATAAATTAGGACAAATACATCCAGATTTATTTTTAAAAGAAATATCCCTAGATAGCAACTTACACTGTAATTTTTCCAAATATCCCAAGTTGAATTTGCACACAATTGTATATTTTCTTTTTAATGCTTTTTCTGTTTATATTATGAGCTACATAAAATTTCTAAAGAAACATGTAGAGTTGCTATATAAATTTTCCTAATCTTATTTATTGGCGGTAACAATTTTATGATTTAATCACTCTGTAAAAACCAGTGACCGTGATTATTTATGCCCCATTATCAGGTTTCAATTGTTGAGGAATTATAAGCTTTTGACACATTCATAAAGCTGTACGTGGTTGTAGCCATGATGATAACAGTTCAGATTCCTTTACTGAGTTTTTATTGCATGCCAGCTGGTAACTGCTGAGAATACAGTGCAGAATTTAGCATTCATTCACTGTTCACCATGTATTTCTCAGCTCATTATTTTCCAGGCACTACACCAGTCATTTTATTGCTGTTGTTCAGTTGTTAGATCACGTTCCACTCTTTACTACGCCATGGACTACAGCATGCCAGGCTTCCCTGTCCTTCACTATCTTCCGGAGTTTCCCCAGACTCATGTCCGTTGAGTGAGCGATGCTATCTAACCATGCCATCTTCTGCTGCCCTCTTCTTCTTTGCCTTCAATCTTTCCCAGAATCTTTTCCAATGAGTCGGCTCTTCGCATCAGGTGGCCAAAGAAAGCTCTGGAGTTTAGTGACACTAGTCAGTAAGGATACAGAATTCAAGCAAACAGATGTAGGTAGAAAAAAACCAGGATGTGTGTAATGACTGTACAGTAAGTTGTACATTAGGAATATTACTGGGCACTGTTTGAGGACATAGAGGGGGGCACTTAATGCCTGCTAAAAACAGGCCACAGTAAGTGATACTTTCAAATAAGATCTGAATAGAGAATGAAAAAGGTCAGCCATGGAGAACAAAGGGAAAGAACATGGGATAGAAGAAATGGTCTTGGATATATTCTAAGGCTGTATTGCCTTTCTCTTTTCCACACACTGAGGACAAAAACTATATACTTAAAAAAATTTTTATTTCATACTGGGGCATAGCCGATTAACAATGCTGTAACAGGACATATAAAATGGTCCGTGAAAAAGTACTTTTTAATATATAACATGATATACAACTACAATGTGCTCATTGTCTCACACATAATAAACTGGTGAATAGAAAGTACATCCAATCATAACAATAATTACATAAACATGTTAAAATCTCTTTAAAAATGTAAATTTTCAGTTTACACAACAAAATCAAACTCATACTCGTTCCAAGATAAAGGCTAAATATAATAAACAACAAAAAATAACAGAAAATCTGAAAGTAAAGGAATGATACATCATATTATATATTGATTTTATTTGTATTTTATGATATTTATACTGGCAAATACCAATAAAAAGCAAAGAGCAACTTATCAATGTAAATGTTAAACATAACAGAATTCAAAGAAAATGGATTAAACATTTATTCAGCTAGCAACATGGCATATCACTATAAAGCAAATACTGATCAAAATAAAAGAAGAAGCTCAAATTTTCACAAAATCTTGAAGGTTACTTCTTTAAAAAAAGAAAATCAACCAATGAAATTGACAAAAAAATTAAAAAGTAAACAGGAGGTTATATAAAGGATATGAATAACAGCTAAAAAGCATGTTTAATTTTACGCCCAATAAACTTATGCTACATATGCTTAAAGAAGTGAAATGATGTTAGGGACAAAGCTTCCATTGCACTTTCTACTTGACATATATGCATTAAATGCAAATTGTGCATAAATAAATGACACAGTGTCTGCTTTCAGAGAACTCAAACGTTCTGTGGATTTTAATATACCTGTGAAATTACTGTAACTTTTTTCAAAGAATAAAGCATTCAAGCATTTTGTTTGAAACCAAACAAACAAACAAAATCCCCACTTAACTATGAGGATGGAAATATATCACGAACGGGGGGAAAAGTTCCTGATTCTCATGTATACCTCATATCCTTCTGTGTATATATGCATGCCCAGTGATACTGCAACACAAATAACAAGGAGGCTTCTCCAGAAATGGGATCTTGGGAAATTTCAAAAAGATTTTCCCCAAACCTTTAAAAATTTTAAATTTGTATTCCCTCAGCTGTATGGTGGAGAAGGCAATGGCAACCCACTCCAGTACTCTTGCCTGGAAAATCCCATGGGCAGAAGAGACTGGTAGGCTGCAGTCCATGGGGTCGCGAAGAGTCGGACACGACTGAGCAACTTCACTTTCACTTTCCACTTTCCTGCATTGGAGAAGGAAATGGCAACCCACTCCAGTGTTCTTGCCTGCAGAATCCCAGGGACGGGGGAGCCTGGTAGGCTGCCGTCTATGGGGTCGCACAGAGTCGGACATGACTGAAGTGACTTAGCAGCAGCAGCAGCAGCAGCTGTATGGCATGAACATGTATGTATGCACACACACATGGCTGTCACTAGCCATGTAGCTGTAGGTGGGTCATATAACCTCTGGGTATCAGTGTCTTCATCTGTGTTATGGGGATAATCCTAGCACACCTACTGCACATGGATATTGTGAAAATTACTATGTAAATCTCCATAATGCCCAGCACGGGGTAGCTGCTACAGGTTATGATGAGGATAATGATGGTGATGAAGATTTTCTGTAGTGTGTTTAGAGTACGAAGGGATATTTTGGAGGACTGCAATTCAAAATGAAATGCTAAATATCGTTTGAGAACTGGAACTCTTAGGCGTAACATTTCATTCTTATTATATGTGTTCTTCCTGTCTATACGTCCAGACATTCTCATTCATACTCCACAGCTCTCTGTACACAACCTATGAGACTACTTCCAGCAAATACATCATTAATCTCAGATTGCTCTCGGTGATTAGGAGCAAGAATCTAGAGAACCTCAAATGGAGGAAAAGACAAAAGGTGGTATAAGGTCTTGTATCCTGGCAAACTTCCATTTTACCTTATTTAAAAACTTTCCCCCCCTCCTCTTTTTTTTAATATAAATACTATGCCTGGAACTACATTCAGTTCAGTTCAGTCACTCAGTCGTGTCCGACTCTTTGTGACCCCATGAGTCGCAGCACGCCAGGCCTCCCTGTCCATCACCAACTCCCCGAGTTCACTCAGACTCACATCCATTGAGTCGGTGATGCCATCCAGCTATCTCATCCTCTGTCGTCCCCTTCTCCTCCTGCCCCCAATCCCTCCCAGCATCAGAGTCTTTTCCAATGAGTCAACTCTTCACATGAGGTGGCCAAAGTACTGGAGGTTCAGCTTCAGCATCATTCCTTCCAAAGAAATCCCAGGGCTGATCTCCTTCAGAATAGACTGGTTGGATCTCCTTGCAGTCCAAGGGACTCTCAAGAGTCTTCTCCAACACCACAGTTCAAAAGCATCAATTCTTTGGTGCTCAGCCTTCTTCACAGTCAAACTATATTAGACGTGCCTAAATTACAAATATCATTAAATCTCTTCATTTTAACTTCTCTCCTTCATTCAACTCACTGGATTCTGTGACCCTTGTGACTTTTCCTGGTCTAGAAATAACAGAAGTAACCTTAACAATCACGCTGGGAGGTAATTCTCTGTTATTACACTTTTGAAAGCCATCCTACACATACAAGTTCTGAACAGAAGGCCCCTGTGGCACGTGACCAACAGATCACTCTCCACCGATGAGACACGCATAGTCTCAGATCCATCTGGCCTGATCTCTGGCCATTTCTTGGTCCAAAAATAAAAGGAATGTCTTTAGACTAGGTGCCTGGTAACTATAGACCAAACCCAGTCACTCTTCCGCCCCCTAGTCTCTATCTTGGCTCGTGGCTAGCATCTCTTCTGGCCTGCACTACATTATGCTCCACTTCATCTTCCTGCATCTCCCTCTCATTCACTCTACAACTGCTGCTGTTCTTCTGGGCAACGCTTTTAGAAGTACTTGTGTCTGACAGGTTTATACCTGAATGCCTAAGAATACTTCGCCAGTCTTCCCTCTAGAGTGTGTGATTTGAAATGAAGCTATCAAGTGTGGCCAGATCTGTACACCACGCAGAAGACTGAGAGCAGAAAGAAGCTGGAAGGTTCAATCCCCACACTTGCATACATTTCTTTCAAGATCAGGTTCCTCTTTCCTCATTGTTGATTATCCATCAAGTAGCATTTATTTAAGGTTCCCAGGTGGCTCCAGCGGTAAATGCAGGAGACATAAGTAAGACACGCAGGTTTGATCCCTGGGTGGAGAAGATCCCCTGGAAGAGGAAATGGCAACACACTCCAGTATTCTTGCCTGGAGAACCCCATGGACAGAGGAGCCTGGTGGGCTGCAGTCCATGGGGGTCACAAAAGAATCGGACATGACGGAAGCGACTTGGCATGCATGTACACAGCATTTATTATAGGATTTACAAAGGTGCATGAGTGTTTCAAGGGGAAGGAATTTGAAGAACATATCTGAAACCATAATCCCCTGAACATAAACGTTTTCTGTGAAAGAACCACATTTACAGTTTGGGTTTCTCCATCTTGACTTCATTACACTGTGGCAGGATCAGTTTAGAAGGCAGAAGACAGATATTTCTTTGTAAAAAAGCAGCATATAGAAAGACCATAAAACACTGAAGAAAAGGCTCTTTCCTCATAAGCACTTTCACACAGCAGAGTCTCAGTTAATTTCAATCATATGTAGACTGGAGAACTAGATGACCAACAGAACACACCCATGAAACTTAAAGAGAAAGACATGAAAGGAGACTGCAAAGATAAATTATAAATATGATGACAGTTTTAAACAGGCCTGAGTGGAGAACATCCCTTCAAAAGATAACCAGAAAAAAAAAAAAATCCAGCCAAAGAAAAAGATGAGAAACAAGCTGGACTATGACATTCACCTTTTCCTGTTTTCCATTCTCCATTCCTTGTTGTCGTTCAGTCACTCAGTCGTGTGCGACTCTTTGTGACTGCATGGACTGCAGCACGCCAGGCATCCCGGCCATCACCAACTCCTAGAGCTTGCTCAAACTCAGATCCATCGAGTGGGTAATGCCATCCAACCATCTCATCCTCTGTCATCCCCTTCTCCTCCTGTTCAATCTTTCCCAGCATCAGGGTCTTTTCTAGTGAGTCAGCTCTTTGCATCAGGTGGCCAAACTACTGGAGCTTCAGCTTCAGCGTCAGTCCTTCCAGTGAACATTCAGGATTGATCTCCTTTAGGATGGACTGGTTGGATCTCCTTGCACTCCAAGGGTCTCTCAAGAGTCTTCTCCAACACCACAGTTCAAAAGCATCAATTCTTTGGTGTTCAGCCTCTTTCATGGTCTACCTCTCACATCCATACATGACTACCAGAAAAACCATAGCTTTGACTAGACAGACCTTGGTTGGCAAAGTAATGTCTCTGCTTTTTAATATTCTGTCTAGGTTGGTCATAGCTTTTCTTCCAAGGAGCAAATGTCTTTTAATTTCATGGCTGCAGTCACCATCTGCAGTGATTTTGGAGTCCAAGAAAATAGTCAGTCACTGTTTCCATTGTTTCCCCATCTATTTGCCATGAAGTGATGGGACCGGATGCCATGATCTTAGTTTTTGGAATGTTGAGCTTTAAGCCAGCTTTTTCATTCTCCTCTTTCACCTTCATCAAGAGGCTCTTTAGTTTCTCTTCACTTTCTGCCATAAAGGTGGTGTCATCTGCATATCTGAGGTTATTGATATTTCTCCCAGCAATCTTGATTCTAGCTTGTGCTTCATCCAGCCCAGCATTTCGCATGGACTCTGCATATAAGTTAAATAAGCAAGGTGACAATATACAGCTTTGATGTACTATTTTCCCAGTTTTGAACCAGTCTGTTGTTCCATGTGTGGTTCTAACTGTTGCTTCTTCACCTGAATACAGATTTCACAGGAGGCAGGTTGCTACTAAGCTGCTTCAGTCGTGTCCGACTCTGTGCGACCCCATAGATGGCAGCCCACCAGGCTCCCCCATCCCTGGGATTCTCTAGGCAAGAACACTGGAGTGGGTTGCCATTTCCTTCTCCAATGCATGAAAGTGAAAAGTGAAAGTGAAGTCACTCAGTCGTGTCCCACTCTTCGAGAACCCATGGACTGCAGCCTACCAGGCTGCATGGGATTTTCTAGGCAAGAGTACTGGAGTGGGGTGCCATCGGTTAGGTGGTATGATATTCCCACCTATTTAATAATTTTCCACAGTTTGTTGTGGTACACACAAAGACTTTAGCGTAATCAGTGAAGCAGAAGTAGATGTTTTCCTGGAATTCTCCATTCCTTACTCCTTTTAAAACTGACTTTGGGTGAGGGAAAAGAAGTAACATGCTTTCACTGAACACCACTGGTAAAAAGCTCTCAGAAGACCCCAGAGTCAGACAAGCTTTTGGACATGAAAGCTGACCAGGGAAGAAACAAGTATAAGTCAATTATTAAGTAGGCTTCATCATTTAGTATGTGTTTGAAAGTGAAAATGTTAGTTCACTCAGTCGTGTCCAACTCTGTGATCCCAGGCACAGTAGTCAACCAGGCTCCTCTGTCCATGGGATTCTCCAGGCAAGAATACTGGGGTGGGTTGCCATTTCCTTCTCCAGGGGATCTTCTTGACCCAGGGAACAAACCCAGGTCTCCTGCATTGCAGGCAGATTCTTTACCATCTGAGCTACCAGGGGAGCTGTTAGTATGGGTTTATGTTTCTTTGTAATCAATGTATTATCAATGAAATGAGGTTTTCCAATTACTTTTCCTTGAAAAGATCAAACTTCTTATTCAAGAGATGCCAAGTTCCTCAGAGAAATTATGCTTTAATATCAGCAATGAATTTCAGACTGACCTTTACTCATTAAGCAGGAATCTAAATAGAGCACCTTCCCCAACACACTCTTTCCCCCCACCCTCTTATGTTAAGCATGGTGTCAACAATATTTGTCAGCTAATTTTTGATATTTTTCAGAAGCACTGCCAAAATGTGATATTGAAAGTAGCATAGCCCTATTTTTAGCATCTAGGCTAAAAATAAGGAAGTCTTTCCATGGGGATAACCAACAGAAATCCTCATTTTGAAGTTCTGCCACACACACCCTCCATATTCTTCTTCTCATGTTAGTGTTCCATCTTGACAGCAAGACAGAAGTCAGTATATTCAGGATTCATGTAATCTTACAGCATTTAAAAAAAAAAAAAAACTGCTTCACAACAGTAGGAACACTGGAAAGATTCCAGAGATAATAAAACTAATTCTGAATTTCTTTCTTCTTGAGGAATAGGCTTATTTTACATTTAAATACCACAGTTCATTCATGTTAATGTATGGCATATTCATGCTGATATATGGCAGAAACCAATACAATATTGTAAAGTAATTATCCTCCAAATAAAAATGAATTAATTTAAAAAACAAGCATCACACCTCAGCTATACTTTTATTTGGAAATCAATGAATACTCGTTTAAAAAAAAATGAAACATTAAATGAAAACCTGAATTTTTAAAAAAACAAAAAGATGGGGGGGTAACTTCCCTGGTGGCCCAGTGTCTAAGACTCTTTGCTTCCAATGCAGGGAACCTGGGTTTGATCCCTAGTCAGGGAACTAGATCCCATATGCCACAAGTAAGATCCTGCATGCCAAAATTAAGACTCAGCACAACCAAATAAATAAATTTAAAAAACAAACACATGAGATATGTTAAGAACTAGTTGATAACATGTACCCCTTGAAAATATAGAGCCAAGGCACAGTATATAGAGCACACAAAAATATCGAGCCCTCCTTATCCAGACTGATCCTTATTGTTTAAGGAGCTCCTTGCTCCTCATCCCAGTTTGATTATACCCTAATCTCTTCCTTATAATGGGTAAGTGATCCACTATTAAAAAAAAAAAAAAAAAAAAAAACTTTGAATATTCCTCTTATTGGTGAGAGAGCATATTAAGAAATTTGCAAATATCTAAAGCACAAGAGCATTCAAGAGCAATTCCTTCCACTTTTCAGTGGTACCCCATAGGGTCCCAAAATGAATGGCAACAATGCTAACTGTTCATGTATCCAAGGCAGAGGCTTACTTGTGATACTTACTCTTCTCTTGGCCAGTGTCTCCTTCACTACAGTCTGGGATACACCACACACATTTTAACTAAAACCACACCTCTCAGACAGTAATACATTTGGGAGATCTCACTATCATTTTAATTTTTAATTTATCAATATTTCACCTGTAGCTCATTTAAGTCAAGTGATTCTCTGGGGAATGGCTGCTGCTAGAGGCAATTGAAGAAAACTTCTAGAAGCTGAGCCCTCCTTTCTTCTACAGCAATCAATGCCATTTTCCTCTGGCTATAATCTCTGTTTTAATCAGTCTACATTGCTGTGAGAATTAATACATCAAATTACTGAACAGTTAGTTTCTAACTGTTCTTATATGAAGTCCACAGGTTTAAATTGACTTTGAAATTGCACTTCCCCCCATCCAGCTTTATAGTATTCATCTATTTATTCCCAAATTATAATAAATAAAATTTTAATGTGGGTTCAAACATGTGAGCACTATTCGTTAGTGAGAAAAAGTGAAAAGAAATATTAATCAACTTTCCATTTAAACAAACTCATAGCCATTCAAGGTGCCTTATGGAGAAGGTCTGGATCCACTATATATCAAAGGGTCCATTTTTAAAACAGTGGTTAAAAAATAAAAGTTTGTAAGTATTCCATTATATGTTATTTAGGTATTCTGCAAATGAACTGAAATCCCTTATCTTTAATGACAAAAACAAGACATTCATGAGCAGCTACAAAAGTACTATCTCTTCCCTCTGAAGTACTAATAGAAATTCTAATTACTGTGTCTCAAGTTGTATCACAGGACATGATACGACAATAAGAGAAAAATACGGTCTTCTGATCTATCCCATCATACGTAAAATATGTTCTTAAATGGAATACTCTCAAATATTCCACTGTTACTGCCAAGACTTACTTTACATATTCCAAAGCCTGTTTCTGGGTTATTTTATTTTCAGCTGTTTTTATGCCACTTAGAAAATGTTTGAAATTCTACCAGTAAACCCCACACCTATTTCCTAAAGAGGGCAAGGGCAGCTCACACACACAATGGTTAATACCATATAAAACTCCTCCATAGTCATTACACTGTGACAACCCAGATGGGTGGGACGGGGAGGGAGGTGGGAGGCTGGTGCAGGATGGGGGACACATGTATGCCTGTGGCCAATTCATGCTGATGTATGGCAAAAACCATCACAGTATTCAAAGTAATTATCCTCCAATTAAACAAAGAATTTTTTAAAATACAAAAAAATACTGTATAAAAATCCCCTATAGTAATCATACTGCCTCAGCTTAGCCCTAATTAAATTAGTTGCTTCTTTTTTTAATCATATAATGTATTGTTCTCCTTTTTGGACATAACCTATATGTGACTTAGAGATCCCCTAATTCTGACTAATTGGTTTCAGCTGTCATTTCTGAATTCAAAATACATAGGCAGCCTGGGGCTGGAGACTGGAGCAGGAAGCATTTCTAACCATGTAAAATCAGCAACCTGAAAGATCTTTTCCATTAAAACAAAAAACGTACTATTTGGCTTCTGGCAATGACATTATGGGTAGAAAGGCTGTATGTCTTTACCCAGGCAGTAAGACTGTTGGGAGTCATTTTTCTCCGATAAAAAGAATGCAGACATTTATTTTCCAATAGTTCAAATGTCTGAAGTAGTTTCAATATTACAGGGGATAATTCATAAAACATATATCTATGTCCACATCACTGCAGAACACCTCTACGAGGTACAAATGATAATCCTTTCTTAAATAAATTCAAGGTATAGAGTTGGGATGTTTCAAAAAACTGGACGAAATCTTCTAGAAGAAGAACATTGAGGTTCTACAGAACTAAATGCTATTGCTGCGTTACAGGACTGTATAAACCTGCTCTCTTCAAAGAGTGAAGGAAAGGACTACTCTGGTTGGTTTATATGCCCTCTGGCACACCATTCACAAGCCTAAACCATTTAATAAATTTTAACAGAGTCACACAGCCACTTTAAAAAGATTTTCATACTATTTTGAAGCCAAGTTTAAAGGGGGAAAAAGCCAATGGGTATGAAGAATGGAATGCTCTGATCACTCAAAACCCTCAAATATTTGAAGAGAAAAAAAAAGGCTAACAAAGTGGGCCATGAAACATTTTCTGGAGTCAAACTATGAGACAGAAAAAATGAAAAAGGAACTGAACAGTTCTCAGGAACAATATTAACTCTGAAAACACCCTCTGGAGCTGTCCTGCTGGAAATAAGAGAGATTCTGAAATTATAGGGTAAAAGCAACATGAGAGAAAAGATTAGAGACAGAGAGCTAGAATGGAAGAGAAGAGAGAGAAAGAGAGGGAGAAGGGACAGAGGAATCAATGGTGGCTATCTTGGAATAATGTTTTCTGGCTACAAAATAGAGAGCTGTTGTTTAGTGACTCATGTCCTACTCTTTTGAGACACCATGGTCTGCAGCCCACCAGGCTCCTCTGTCCCTGGGATCTCCCAGGCAAGAGTACTGGTGGGTTGCCATTTCCTCCTTCAGGGGATCTCCCTGACTCAGGGATCGAACTCATGTCTCCTGCACTGGCAGACGGATTCTCTCCCACTGACCCACAAGTGAAGCCCAGTGGCTAAGAGTAACACCCACATAAGGACAGATCAAACCAGATGTGTGTTTCAGACAATTCTATGAATTATACTGCAATGAACTTTCAGTACATGTTACTTTTAAAAATTTTATTGGATATAGTTGATTTACAACAGCATATGTTATTTTTAATATTAAAAATAGCAGTTCTGGAACACACTAGGAAAATATTAAACAATTACAACTGTTCAACTCTGTCATCCTGTCTTTTGGTTTGGCATACCAACCGATATTCAAAATATACTCTGAAACTCAAAATGGGTAAAACATTGTAAAATGGATAAAAACGGATAAACAGTATTCACTCTTTAACAGCTTACCAATGACTGCAAGGGAAACAAGAATGATAAATCAATAATACTCTCTCCCTTATCTCTTTTTTTTTCCTTCCCTTATCTTAAATGACACATTTACAGCAGTATTCTATCATTTGAACAACTAGTGGCAATGTTAGGCATTTTTCCTCCCAAGGAGGGAGGAAATACAGAGGGATGTAATAGAAGCAACATTATTAAGATTTTACAATGCAAAATACCTTAAAGTTTCTAAAGATGGTTATGGATATCTGATTATTTATGGAGCAGGAGTTGTGTGCTACAGACTCCAAAATGGGACAAATCAAAATCTCTTGAATTGATAAAATAGTTTGAAAAATAAATTTGTACTACAAACATAAAATTCATTTATAGTTTCAATTAAATCTGTGGCTGGTGGCAATACAAAGAATATAGAATGATAAAGCTTTCAGGCAAAGCAAGACAAAGAGACATATATGAAATGTATGTTTGTCATACATGATGAAAGAGATGTCATACTGCTATCCTGTGGCACACTTGAAGCATAAGTACATTACAAATACACTCAGGTACGATCTATTGTTTTCCACTAATTTAAACTATTATAATATAGTACATAAAGCGGCAAAAGTAATTTGCTAACTGTTACTGCTAAGTCACTTCAGTCGTGTCCGACTCTGTGTGACCCCATAGACGGCAGCCCACCAGGCTCCCCCGTCCCTGGGATTCTCCAGGCAAGAACACTGGATTGGTTTCCATTTCCTTCTCCAATGCATGAAAGGGAAAAGTGAAAGTGAAGTTGCTCAGTCGTGTCCGACTCTTAGCAACCCCATGGACTGCAGCCTACTAGGCTCCTCCGCCCATGGGTTTTTCCAGGCAAGAGTACTGGAGTGGGGTGCCATTGCCTTCTCTGAAAAGTAATTTAGGTTTCCTCAAATTCTATGAGTAAAAGAATCACAACAACATTATTTTTTTTTTAATGCAAGCTTTTACTTAGAGGTTTTGATGCTCTGAAGCATGAAAAATTGAAGAGTAGTAAAGTAGACTATTAAGGGGCCACAAAAAATTATAAGTTCTGCTTGAAGTAGCTCTTTTAATACCAAAGAATAAAAAGATCTCAGATCACAGAGGGGGTTTAAAAAAAAAAAAAAGAATTTTTGTATTCTGCCTTTTACCGAAAGTTAAAATGAAGCAGAAATTCCCAAGTATCTTTTTTTTAGGTTCCACCACCAAAATCAAGTTGCTGACTTACCTGATATTTAAAAAAAAAGAATTACCAAAGATCAAATCATCACTGTTTTTCTTTTCTTTATCTACTTGCTTTTTTGCTTAATCCATGTACAAAGGAAATATATTTAGTTCCTTGCCATGCATGAGTATGAACTTAAAGATACCCTGGAAACAGAACTGCTTTTTTTCCCCTCCATCATTAGACACTTGCAAACTTGCCAAGATAATAACTTTCCCAAGAGCTTGACATATTTGGCAGATATAGTTGATATTTTGAATATGAATTCTGAAACTTCAAGAAGCAAAGGCCAACATTATTGCTCCTCATGATATGTTTTAAACTTTAATGCCAAAATCTAGTTATATATTCAGTGAATCAGAGCTAAAAATATCTTTTCTTGACTTAGTGCAATTTGCCATAAAAAGATTACTGAAAAAAAATTTCAAGAGAAATAATAAAATCTCACCAAGTCTGTCTAGGATGAATTCAGGTAGTGCCTTCCTGATGCTGTGGTTGAAAATACCACTTGAAAGTCAGTCTTTCTACGATTAGGATATGTAAAATAGATAGGGTGTGGGTATTTGATGTGTGACAGAGGGAGCTCAAACCTGTGCTCTGTGGCAACCTAGAGGAGTGGGATGGGGTGGCTGATTATTATGGCTGATTTATGTCGATGTATGGCCAAAACCAACACAATATTGTAAAGCAATTATCCTCCAATTAAAAATAAATAAATTTATTTTTAAGTCAATCTTAGCAAAATTTAATAAAAGCTACTAGTGCTTAAATTTTAAATCAATTAGAAAAAAATTTTAGAAAATCATAGTGGAGAATCTGAGGCAAAAATTCCTGTATTTACCTTAAAATAAATAAGTAGGCCTAGCACGTAATTACTATAATCAATATATAAACATGGTTGTAACCATTTCTATCAAGAATAACAGCAGAAACCATTCTTGACATAGAAGGTGACCATATCTGTACTTCGCCATTGACACTATCACACAAAAACTTGTGGTAAGTATGCTGATTTAGTGCCCTCACTGATAAAACATTTAGTTTTGTCAAAAACCAGAATCAAGTGCTTAATAAAATATTTTTTAAAAATCACTATTTAAATTTGTTTTATTAAGAATTTCAAATTTATCCAAAATTTTAAATGGTATCAAAGAAAAGCATGGGAATTTTATATTAACACAAAGGGTGCGTGAATTTTAAAATGTGGGCAGACTTTGGTACATAACCACATTTAGTGATTTGAAACAACAGTAGCATGAACTTCTGAAAGCTTTTTAAAAGATTAAAAAATCGTATATGTACTATAAATTATAGTATACATATATGTACATATATATATATATATACATATATACACATGCCAACATGCATTGAGTATGCATCATAAAAGAAGTCTTTAAAAAAAACACATTAGCATTAGCTTTCTCTCGGGTGGCTGGATACTAAGTAATCTGGAATATGTCAGTCAGGATAGGCTAAGTTATACTGTGATAACAAATAACTCTTGCTCACAATTTATTGGCCAAAGCAAGTCACAAGGTCACACCCTGGTTTAATGGAGAAAAGAGGTATAATCTTCTTGCAGGAGTTGGAATCCAAATACTAGAAAATAATAATATAATTATCTATATTAGGCAAATTATATTCATTTTTAACTGCTACTATACTAAGAATATAGGAAGAATAGGGCTTCCCTCATAGCTCAGTTGGTAAAGCATCTGCCTTCAGTGCAGAAGACCTGGGTTTGATCCCTGGGTTGGGAAGATCCCCTGGGGAAGGAAATGGCAACCCACTACAGTATTCTTGCCTGGAGAATCCCGTGGACAGAGGGGTCTGGCAGGCTACAGTCCATGGAGTCACAAGAGTCAGACACGACTTAGTGACTAAACCATTACCATAGTAAGAATAATAAATATATATACACATATATTTGCACTGAATTTTAAAAGAAACTTTTGCCAAGGATTTAATAATTTCAAAAGGATTGTACAATTTTATGAACTCAATTATTTCTCATCCAAAGTCAACTTTTCCAGAAATTCCTGCTATCCCAGGTTATTTATTTCCCCTCTAAACTCTGAAAAATCTTTAGATTTTTCTAGTAGATGTCCTGATATTCTTGGATATGTAAATCCGAACCCCACCTTTTAACAGGAATTCCCTAAAAGATAAAAAAAATTCTTATTAAATTTCAAAATTAATCTTTATTCACTGTACAGCACAGGGAATCCTGTTCCATCTTATGTGTCAGGCTGGATGGGAGGGGAGTTTGGGGCAGAATGGACACATGTGTATGCATGGCTGAGCCCCTTCCCTGCTCACCAGAAACTATCACAGCATTGTTAATTTGATATACTCCAACATAAAATAAAACGTTAAAAAATAAAATAAAATCCATCTTTATGACACCAGGTCATAGGTTTGGCTCTCCAGGTGGACTTTAGGGCCACAGCACCCTTGTTAGGTTAATAAAAATAAAATATGTTCATTAGGTGAAAGGAATGTAAAGGAAGCAGGGTTGGACAAAGGATGCGAAAGTGTGATGCGGGCCAATAAAGCCTTGGCCAACCGAGTACCAGCATTTGCCCTGTGTCAGGCAGGCAAGGCCAGGCCTCTCCACCCCCACTTCACACAGTCACCAGACACAGGATGCCTGGGGGAAGGCACGACCTCATTCAAGACACGCCCCTCCTCCCTGGTCAGAGCCTGGGCTGCTGCTGAGGGATGCATTCTGGGGACATACAGCTATGCTTGCTGTGGCTAGTCAGAGCGCTCCCCTTTAAAGAGGATATGGAGCCCGTATCTCTGTGTCTGTCACACTCTATAAGGGTGCTTAATGACATCCTTGAAAAATGACTACATTTATGTTATACACACACACACACACTCAATCACATCTGATGCATTTATTTTATGGGAAAAAAGAATATAACAATTTGGCAAAGATTTATAGAGTGCGTACTGTAACTGTACTACGAGACATACTACGTACTACGAGGAACAAGCCGCTGCGCTCAGGAAGAGGAGCTGCTTCTGCATCTCACACAGATGTCAGAACGACAGGCAGGAACAATCCTGTTGCCCTGCTCACCCTTTACAAGACACCACTCAGTTCACTGTATTTTTATGCTGGTGAGATCTGATTTAAAGAAAACCAAGCAAAAAAACTAATCCTTTCTTGTCTTCTTGATTTCTAATAAATATTCTGTTATTGATCACCCCGCCCCACACCCTTTCCCCTCAGCATTGCTAGTTTTCTTTCTTGTTGCTAGAATTAGACACTGTTCCTCAACACATTTCCTAAAATCCTGGCTAAAATACTCAACATATCATCTTTCCCTGTTGCTTCTGATCCAAATAGAAAGGGAAGAGAAAGAGAAAAGAGGAGAAAAGAGACCAGGTCAATCTTTCAAATGTCCCTGAGGATGGCCAAAATGAAAACTAATAGCTGAGATCCAAAGCTTTAAAACAAAGAGCACATATTCAAGAAAAAAGGAAAGACCCAGAAGATGGAAAATTCTTTACTTAGCAAATAGCTGCCATGACAAATTAGTTTTTCAGCTTCTGAATTATGAAATCAAAATGAGCCATGAGCATCTGTCGGGGATTTTATAGCTGAACTGGTATCTGCCAGGGAAAAAGGAGTAAATGACTCACTTGAAGCTGGAAGTTAACTTAGAGCACTAAAGTTCATATTCTCAAAAGGAAGATTCTCATACTATACACCTATCAAAAGCATAAAGAATCTTCAAAATGAGCAACCTATACATTCTTAATTATGTTTTAAAATCAGAAGCCTTCACCATTGTTCATTCCTTATACATACAACTTGCATTGTAAAAAGGTTCTTAATAGCTTTTAAAATGCTCTCAAATGTGTGAGTGTGTGTTTATACAGGCTATCAACTTCCTACAATCATCAGAACAAGCTATAATAAAAAAAAAAAGCAAAATGACTCATGGACCAAGTAATAATAGTAAATGTTTTTCATCAAGACAAGGCATCCTAATAAAGGCATATTCATGCTCTAGACACTGATTGTGTGCCTAAAATTTTACTGATGGGATAATAATCTTAAAGTGAAAGTGTTAGTCAATCAGTCATGCCCATCTCTTTGCAACCCCATGGACTGTGGCCCGCCAGGCTCCTCTGTCCATGGAATTCTCCAGGCAAGAATACTGGAGTGGGTTGCCATTTCCTACTCCAGGGGATCTTCCCAACCCAGGGATCAAACCCAGGTCTCCTGCACTGCAGGCAGATTCTTTACTGTCTGAGCCACCAGGGAATCTAGTAACAGTTAATTCAAATGTTTTTACTCCCACTAGCCTTGTCACATGTGATAAACTCTGATAATTGATAAGTAGCAGAGATTTATATGCTTCACAACCAGCGATGTGAAAAAATTCCTAATTACACAGTGGTTTACACAGTGACAAGCTCAAACATTTGTTCATATTTAAACTGAAGAATGGATGTAATTTGAAGGTAAAGATGGCAAGCTGGACATGCATACCCATTCTGTACTCTTGAATAGGTACTCACCAAAATTTTAGGAGCTCTGAAACAGATGGTAGCAAGTTCAGCATAGCAAAACACAAACAAACAACAATGGATTATTACAATGGCAGCAGGAAAAGCCTAGAGGCGACCTTATTTGTATGATAGAACAACCAAATGGCTCAGAGCTGGCACCAGGAGGTGAAAATGAACAGGAGATCTACATATAGAGGTCAGAAATATGCAAGAGTAGTGGGAAACCTTTTCAGTAGATTTTAATCGTTATACCTTTATTCCACTTTGCTTACACAGGTAATTGCCTCTCCGAAACCCAGAGATGATAAAACTATTAACTAGGAAACCCAGCCAGTTAAGGACAGGCATACCATCTTGAAACAGGAGGATTAAGTGGATTCCTGTCCTCTATTTTGCTTTCAGAAGATTGTCAGCTAGGACTTTATCTTCTAGGCAGGGGTTTAGGAGAATCTTCACCAGAACTCTTATAGCACTGCAGGGAAGATAGTGATATCAAAGGTTGTTGGGGGCCAGAGTGAGGTACTCCGCCCATGGCAAAGGTCATGAGGAAGGAGGCTCGACATACCATACGCAAAGGCGGGATCGAGCCTCAGGAGTCCCCCTGGAAATCCTCGAGCATCTACCCCCATAACCAGAGCCTGCCTACTTTACTACTTTGTGCTCTCACCTACATCTCTGACTTTACAGGGGGCTGTCCCCCACCACCTCTTTCGGAGAAGGAGTTAACCTAGAGCTCCAGTTAATAAAAACTCCTGGGCGTGACAAGAGTGTTTTAACCTACAAACTCCTCTGAAGGTTCTCTGGCCTGCCTGACAGGCTTGTCCGGCCACATGTGATTGCTCACAGCCTCCCAACCGTGAGAGGCACGAGATGCTTCAAACCTTCTAAAAACAGGTTCCTTAGAAAAGTTAGAAAACTATTAGTATAATGGGCTGATTAGAAATTGTATTGGTGAAGGGTTTTTCATTTGTTGAGCCAATGTTTGTTGCTAAGTCTCCATATCCCCTGCCCCTACACACATTAATGAATATATAGAAGAAATAAGTATTAACCTTTGATATTAATCATGTTAGACCTTAGGCTAAGTAAATTCTTTCCTTAACTGAAACCCACTACACCCTCACCCTATAGGAATGTAACTTTATTTGGGTGGCGTCTGTTTTAAGAATAATCACCCCTGGAGAAATAAGTGTCCTGGTTGACTGACCGCTGTCACAAGGAGAGGGTCATAATTTGTTAGCAGGCCCCCTGGCCAGAAGATGATGTAACACCCCTAAGACCTCTGTATACATTTGTATGAAGCACCTGACTTTGATAAAAGTCAGGACTGCTGACCCTGCGTGACTTTTGCATAACATCTCAGTGTATAAAAGTAGACCATGGAAAATAAAGAATTGGGATCATTTTCTCGAGATACTGGTCTCCCCATGTCGCTCTCTCTCCCACTCTGGTTGAGTCTCCATCTGGAGCGCGGAACCCGCCATGCTTACTAATTATGCCTGGGTTTCTAAGATCTGACTGGGGAGGCCTCAGTGTCTCCTCTCCTTCGGGAGAACGGAAGGACACCTGTGGCCTACGTAAGTGGTGCAAGCTTCTTGTCTTGAAGTTTTATTGGTCTCCCGCGTAAACCAAGCTACTCAGCCTCTTTTCTCCACTGAATTTTCCTACTGAGCTATCCTCATTCTATTACTCTTTATATCTTTGATGAATATTTAAATAGTCGCCTAAGCCGTCTCCCCTTCGAATACCCTGGATCAGCCAGGGCTGGACCCTGGTAAAAGGTGTCTCAACAAAATGGCTGAGACAATTCCTACAGTGAAATTCATGGTGAACCAGCTATCCAACGCACTTGGAGCTCCCAATCAAGTTGTTACCGCACCATTTGAAAAGGTATAGCAACCGTGAAACAAGAAAAGGCTATTATAAAATGGAATATTCTGAGAACGAAAAGGTCTCTAAGAAATTAATATGGAAATTTTAAATGTCAATAAAATAGATGAAACACAAAGTTGAGTCCCTTAATGCTGAGCTAAAGGAAAAAATAATTAGAAAATAGGAGAGAAAAGGCAAGAAAATGGGAAGAGCAATCCAGGAGGTCTGACATTTACATAATAAAAGAGCTAAAAAAAAAAAAGAAAAAGTAAAGGGAAGAACTCAAAATAATTTAAAATATTTTCTTGCAACAGAAGGACCTTAAAAGAGCTCAACCTCATTAGTCACCGTCACGAGGAGCGACAGTGAGAAACTGGCACAGACCCCCTGTACCAGGAGGGACAGACAAGAACAAGCACTGGGGAGAGTGTGGGGAGACTGGGAACCCCACACCCTGCGGCTTACACTGTGAAGTGGTGCATCCAATTCGGAACACGGTCTTAAGATGGTCCCTCAAAATTTAAAGACCGTTATCAGATGACTCAGCACTCCTGCTCCTACGTATGTTCTCAAAAGAACTGAAAACAGGTGCTTATACACAAATGCTCACAGCACTGCTACTCACAGGAGCCGAAAGGTTAAAAGCAACCCAGTGCACATCAACCGACGAGTGGATAAACAAATTTGATATGAACCTATTAATCAAGATTTCAGAAATGAAAGCCTGATTGAAATAAAGAGGCATTCCTTTGGAGTTTGTTAGGACTGCATGTGAGAAAAAGAAACTCAAGGAGTCCTTGAATTGTGCTCTGTTACAGCACAAAATGGAGGAAACTTATAAAGGCAGAAATTGCAAGGTCACAGTTAATGACATAAATTGTTTGTCAAGAATTATAATTTGAACTGGCAAGAACTAAGGATGCGTATTAAGGAAGGATGGATTGGGGTCTGAAATGGCTGTGTAGTTACAAGGCAGGACTTTGAACTCACAAAGTTGCAGTTAAGGGATGATGTTCTAAACACAGGTGGTGGGGTTATACAGTTTGACTTGAGTTCAGAGAAAATTCAAAGCCTCAGTGTCTGAAACCAGATCCTCAATGACTGCCTGACACTGTTTTTGTATGCCTGACCTATGATTATATCATTATCATTTCAATTTGTCATCAAGCCATACTATGGACTATTATTCAGCCATAAAAAAGAATGAAGGCTACACCATGAATGAACTCCAAGAACATTATAATAAGTGAAAGAAGCCTGCACAAAAAGTCACATATTAATTATTCCATTTATATATAATGTCCAGGAAAATCCTTATAAAGATATAAAGTAGATTACTGGTTGCTAGCAGTTAGAAGGGTGGAGATTACACAGTGACTGCTAATAGGTATGGGACTTCTGTTCAGGGTGATAAATTTTCTAAAATTTAGCAGTAATGGTTCCAAAACTCTGAAAATATACTAAAAACCACTGAATTTTACACTTATTTAAAACAGTAAATTTTGTTATGTGAATTGTATCTCAGTAAAGTTGTATTTAAAAAAAAGGAAAGACATACACAAGTTTCCAGAATGAAAAAGTGCACCCAAAGAAAATAAAGCTATATCGTGACCAACTTTTTGATTCAGCATGAAATTTCAGAACACTGGAAATAAAGAGAAGTGTTTTAACAAAAACAATGGAAACTAGACAATAATGGAGCAATTTCATTGAAATTCTACTGAAATTATTTCTAACCAAGAAACCTATATCTAGCCAAAATGCCAATCAAATGTAAGTGCAGAATAAAGATATTTTTGGAAATGCAACATCTCAAAAAAATAAAAATCTCCCCCACATTCTTTCCCAGAAAGCTATCAGAAATTATGTCCAGTTTCATCCACCTCATTAGAACTGCTTCAAATGTATTCTTTTTAATGGCTGAGTAATACTCCATTGTGTATATGTACCACAGCTTTCTTATCCATTCATCTGCTGATGGACATTTAGGTTGCTTCCATGTCCTGGCTATTATAAACAGTGCTGCGATGAACATTGGGGTACACGTGTCTCTTTTAATTCTGGTTTCCTCGGTGTGTATGCCCAGCAGTGGGATTGCTGGATCATAAGGCAGTTCTATTTCCAGTTTTTTAAGGAATCTCCACACTGTTCTCCATAGTGGCTGTACTAGTTTGCATTCCCACCAACAGTGTAAGAGAGTTCCCTTTTCTCCACACCCTCTCCAGCATTTATTATTTGTAGACTTTTGGATTGCAGCCATTCTGACTGGTGTGAGATGGTATCTCATTGTGGTTTTGATTTGCATTTCTCTGATAATGAGTGATGTTGAGCATCTTTTCATGTGTTTGTTAGCCATCTGTATGTCTTCTTTGGAGAAATGTCTAGGGGTGGGGTCGGGGGGGAAGGAGTGACCCCCCTTCTCTTTCTTGAGGCCTGCACCCCGACTCCCGTCCCTCTCGCACCTAACCCTAACCCTAATCAGTTCTAATGAGGTGGATGAAACTGGAGCCTATTATACAGAGTGAAGTAAGCCAGAAAGAAAAACACCAATATAGTATACTAACGCATATATATGAATTTAGAAAGATGGTAACAATAACCCTGTGTATGAGACAGCAAAAGAGACACTGATGTATAGAACAGTCTTATGGACTCTGTGGGAGAGGGAGAGGGTGGGAAGATTTGGGAGAATGGCATTGAAACATGTAAAACATCATGTATGAAATGAGTTGCCAGTCCAGGTTCGATGCATGATACTGGATGCTTGGGGCTGGTGCACTGGGACGACCCAGAGGGATGGTATGGGGAGGGAGGAGGGAGGAGGGTTCAGGATGGGGAACACACGTATACCTGTGGCGGATACATTTTGATATTTGGCAAAACTAATACAATTGTGGCGGATTCATTTTGATATTTGGCAAAACTAATACAATTATGTAAAGTTTAAAAATAAAATAAAATTAGAAAAAAAAATAAATAAAAATAAAATTAAATTAAAAAAAAAGAATTAAACAGTAAAAAAAAATAATAATAAAATAATTTTCCATTGCAAAAAAAAAAAAAAAAGAAATTATGTCCACTCCCAAACAAAACGTGGGATGGAAGAAAAAGAGCTCCAACCTAGCAGTGATGGAAAGGGCACCCCAGGAAATCAGTGACGAGATACAGCAGGCAGAGACTGGGGAAGGTCCTGAATTAACAGTAGAAACGAAAAATGGGAAATTATTAATTTTAGGGAAACCAAACTGGTAAAGAATCCACCTGCAAGTCAGGAGACCCTGGTTCGATTCCTGGGTTAGGAAGATCCACTGGAGAAGGGAGAGGATACCCACTCCAGTATTCTTGGGCTTCCCTGGTGGCTCAGCTGGTAAAGAATCTGCCTGCAATGTGGGACACCGGGTTCGGTTTCTGGGTTGGGAAGATCCCGTGGAGAAGAGAAAGGCTCCCCATTCCAGTATCCTGCCTTGCAGGTGGATTCTTTACCAGTTTGGTTTCCCTGAAATTAATAATTTCCCATTTTTCATTACACACTGTACTACATGCCTCAGCTATAAACAATATTTATATTGACATAATATGTAAATACTGAATTTGTGATCTAATAAAAATTATAATATACCCATATTGAGAGGATGGAAGGTTGGGACAGTGGCAGAATAGGATGGGTTCACTTGTTTGAAAGTGGGGAAAAAATTTTTTTTAATTTTAAAAATTTCCATTTTTCACTGTAGGAATCAATGGATGATGCCAAAAGATGAAAAATTAAGAAGTAGCAATAAAAGAAAGTCTTATTAAGGTATTTAGAGAAAACTTTGAAAGAATCAGGTAAAAGAGTTGAAAATAAAAACAGCTATTTCTCATAACAAGCCACAGAATGACCTGGCCCTTTATACACATACGATGTACAATGTGCATAGAACAACCATCACAGAAACAAACATGAATGACTTGACTCTGCAGTGGTTTTAACTGCCTTTTACCAAAGCACAGAACTAAAGTGATGCTAACAAATGAATCTGAAATGTAATAAATAATCATCATATGAAAGAAAATCATTCATTATAATGGTCATTGTAAGGATATGCATTTATCAAATGACTGATTTTGAAAATTGGTGAGAAGCTGTAGGCACTCCCTTTTGTATGATATATAATAATTTATACTTCACTTAGATTTGCTAATGATTTTTTTCTCCAATTACTTCATGGTCTATTCAAACAGAATGTGAAGGTAACTGGAATTATTGATCATCTTCATCCTGGTCTTGAGTACTTTCATCAGACGGCAATTTTAGTACTTTAGCTGGAACATTTGTCCAATTTCTTCACCCAAGCTGATTATTATTGTCAGACTTATTAATGCATCTCTCTCCTGCTTCCACCTGCCCCATGATGTGTGCATGGTTTTTTTCAAGATTATTACTTCCTTAACTTAGGAAACATGAAAACAATTTCTGTGAGGAAAAAAACAATTAATATGTGAAATATGTTTCTTCCTTTCTAAAGGAATTCTCTTTTTACTACTGTTATCTTCTGTATGACTTCCTTCTACCAATGAAGTCTGTTTTTTCAGTCCATTCTTTCCACATGTCACAGATTATAGCAACTTCCCCAGTACATGTCTGTAGTTTAAATGGTGAAATTCGAAATGAGAGTAAGAAAAATAATTTTTAAAGAAGCCATAGTGGCATAGTGTAGTCTCATCAAAGTTGCCTGATTCAGAACCTATTTGCAGGGAAGGAATGAAGACACAGTTGTCCAGAACGGACTTGTTGACACAGCAGGGGAATTAGGGGGACGAACTTGAGAAAGTAGCAGTGACATGTATACACTATCGTGTGTAAAACAGACAGACAGTGGGAAGCTGCTACGGAACACAGGGAGCCCACCCTGGAGCTCTGTGATGACATAGAGGGGTGGGATTGGGGTGGGTGCGAGGGAGACTCAAGAGGGAGGGGATATATATATACAGTTATGACTGATTCACAGTGTGGTATGGCAGAAACCCAATATAACATTGTAAAGCAATTATCCTCCAAATAAAAATGGATGGAAGTACCATCTATAGTGGAAGGTACTCATAAATTGTGTATCTTTGTAAATAAGCAGGTTATTTACTATCACAATAGTTAAACATCAGACACAGTTCCATCTTAAATCCTGTAGATTAAAATACTCAACTGCGATCAAGACCTTCTAATAAATGGATGGCAACCATATGAAATAAAACTAGAAAACAGAAAAGATAGGTATGAGGTAAACAGAAAAAATAAACTAAAATCTCAGCACCCAATGTGATAAGGAACTAACAACACATTTGAAAATGACTAAAGGAGACCCTAAGGGCTTCCCTGGTAGCTCAGCTGGCAAAGAATCTGCCGGCAATGCAGGAGACCCTGGTTTGATTCTTGAGTTGGGAGTTTCCCTGAAGAAGGGACAGTCTATCCACTCTAGTATTCATGGGCTTCCCTGGTGGCGCAGTTGGTAAAGAATCCACCTGCACTGCAGGAGACCTGGGTTCAATCCCTGGGTTGGGAAGATCTCCTGGAGAAGGGCATGGCAACCCACTCCAGTATTCGTGCCTGGAGAATCCCATGGAAGGAGGAGCCTGGCGGGCTACAGTCGATGGGGTCACAAAGAGTCGGACACGACTCAGGGACTAACAGTTTGCACAGCACAAAGGAGACCATGACTCCCTATCAGATGTGAAAAACCCATGAGGGAAAAGGATAGAAAAGAAGATAATGGACTTTGTCCTACCAATCAGATAAACGGAACATTCCCAACAGAGCAATGGTGGAAAGCTGGTTTGTTTCATTTCTTTACTTTCTCCTTATGATTCAGAATAGCTGTATCTTACGCTGCGTGCACGCTTTGTCATCCACAATGTTTACATCTGCTCACTCGCAGTAATCGGTTCTGCATGGCAACTCACCCTTTCAGAATATAAGATCGTACTATCACGCGGCATAACTAGTTCTCCATATATGAAACTGAGTCATCCTTGAAAGTTTTCCAATAAAGAAAAGTCCACGAGTCAAATCGTCTTCCCACTGTTGTCACTAAAACATAAATACGTTCTAGTCCGTGACACATGAAAATCTTTAACAGTGACTGAGAACTCAAATGGCACATGGAGATTATCTGAGATCAGAGGTATTATCTGAGATCACCAGATTCCAACCTCTTCAGCAAGGGCTGTACAATGTTCTGTGTACAATGCTCTGTGATGACCTGGAGGGGAGAAATGGGGATGGTGGGAGGGATCCTGGACAGGGAGGGGATATATGCATACTTATGGCTGATTTATGTTGCTGTATGGCAGAAACCAATACAACATTGTAAAGCAACTATTCTCCAATTGAAAATTTTCTTAAAAGTAAGGGCTATCCCTTGAGTTTGAGGACAGTCCCTGGCATACAGAAGACAGTCTATATGTGTTGGAGGGGGAAAAACTGAATTATTAGGTGAAAGTTTATAGCAAGTTGTATTTCTGCTTCCAAAAAATATGCCAAATGGGATTAGTTTAAACAGCAGTGTAAAAATTTTGGGCAGTCCTTTGCTATGTAAACTTGGAGTAACCCAGATTCACACTCAACACAGGATATGATACAGTGCAGCCACTGGAAACGGCGTGCATGGAGCCTTAACGTCTAAGTATGAATTTCCTCATCTGCAAAATGGAGGGATTCCCCACGTCATGGCATCAGTCGGAACTATATGAAATAACGTATCTAAATTATATATTTCAATCCCTTGCATAACTACAGGTTAGGAACCCTCCCTACAATATTCGATGTAAATCCACTTATCCTCTACTGAATGCTTTTAGTGATAAGGTGTTCAAGGCACTGAATTTAAATTTGTAACAAAGCATTTAACATTCTCCCCAGGATTAAGCCGTAACTAGCCTCTCCAGAACTCTCACATTTGGCTTTCTTATCTTATCTGGAATATTTATGTTCCCTTTTCTCTGCTCTCCCCAATACGGCTTCAATTCTCCTAAATCCTGGTATCTTTACTGGTTCCATGTTGTATCTGTTCATAAAGCCCTCCTCAGTGCACTCTCCCGTCCACTTCAGTTCTTTGAACCAAATAAATTACTAGACTTTTTCACATAAACTGCTTTTAGCCTTATTTTTCTGTATTATGTTGGGCTGCCTTTTTTTTTTTTAATCAAATACACTGTTTTACTTATCCCCACAGCAATTCGCCTTGTAAGGTTCAACTTATCATTTCATCAGATCTTTTTTGAGCCCTGATTCCATCATCCAAGTGTTAATTATGGCTCCCAGCGACAACATATATGCAATAGGTCAAGCACATCATCTCAGTGCCTTCAACTAAGTCATTAATAAAAATACCAAATAGGACAAAGCCAAGGACAACGCCCTCCAGCATACCCCAGCAGACTTTTCTCCATCCTGATGTCAATTCATTAATCAATTGGCTTTGGGTGAAGTTGTTCAACCAGAATAAACTGAAAGAATAATCTTTGAACAGTTGAGTTTCAATGTTAATGTTTATAAGGATCTCATGAGAGTCCCTGTCACAATCTTGGCTGAAATCAGGGAGTAAGAATGTTCCTTACTATTTATAAAAGGTAACGATTAGACTTGAATGTCTAAAACTCTATTTTTGCATTTCACTAATGTTCTATAGTAAGCTTATAGGTTTGTTTCCTACCATCTTTTAAAAAACCTCATCTCCATTCTTGATGAGTTCTCAAAGATTACATGCAATAGTATTTTTTTTTCACATTCTAGATGTCATTTATCTGGGACTACATAATGAATTATTGAAGTGGATGTTTATGAGTAGGTTTTTTTTTTTTTTTTTTCGGAGGGAGAGAGGTTGGGAAGAGCAGGGAGCTTTAAGTCCTATATCTGAAAATAGTCACTCCATTGAGAAAATCCTCTGCTTCATGAATTTTGATGGAAGGCAAGACCTCCCTGTCGTGACAAAAGTTGAAAGGCCAGACACTTTCTAAGGGGCCTGTGCAGTCTCTGGCCCCTTATAGTTGCTGGCCCTTCCTGCTTCAAATGTCACTTATTCATTCATACAAGAACTATTGGCTAATATTATGTGCCACTCTGCCAGGCACTGGAGAGGCAGTCTCTGCTCTTGTAAAACTCCAGTCTATCTAGCTATTTCAGCTGAAACAGCTTTATCAGGGTTCACAAAAAAATCCCCTTCCTTCCTGACATTCCTTTTCAATACCCACTGCTGGTGTTCTTCATCACTTTGACGCCTTAATGTTATGCTGAAAGTTGAAGTGCCCCAGTGCTCAGTCCTTGAACTTCTCTTCTACATTTTAGGTCCATCTGCTCACACAGAGGTTAATTATTGACTGCGGGACAAGAAACTAACCCAAAGTTTAGTGGCTTACATCAACAACCAGTGAATTACTTCTAATGATTCTTGGGTCAAAATTCAGAAAAGGCAGAGCAGGGGCCAAACCACATTGGCTCCACACGATGTCCGTGAGACTGGAATTTGCCCTTTGCCCCCACCCAAGAAGCACGATGGCTTGCTGGGCAAATGGCTTGGCTGGGGTCTGCGTCTCAGGTCTAACTTCACACTGCCTTCTGAGTTCTCAGTTCTTCTCATTACAGTCAAGGGCCTCTTCTCATGGGCTCCCCAGCAGAACAACTGGAATTCTAACATGGCTGAGCAGGTGCTCAACAGGGCAAAGAAGCTGTCAGGACCACAACTGGCATTGTGTCACTTCCAGCATGTTACTTTATTGGTTAGAGCAAGTCACAAGCCCAGCCTAATCATAAGGGGCAGGGAGTACACAAAGGCGTGAGTATCCAACGGCAAGGTTCCTTTAGAGCCAACAAGGTAACAGTGACCACACCTGGCGATCTCATCTAATCCCTTTGTTAAATATCATAATGCAGACAACTTGCAAATCTCCACCTGTGATCTCTCTCCTACATTCCAGACCCATATACCCAACAGCCCCGTGACATCTCCACTTGCATATATAATAAACATCTCAAACTAAACCCCGTAAAGGCTGAGTTGCATCTTCCTGCAGTCTGCCTTGTGTCTCCTTATAGCAGCTCCACTATTATAGCCATTTCAGCTTTAAACATGGTTGAGCAATGAGGAATTGATGCTTTCAAACTGTGGTGCTGAAGAAAACAAGATCTTGAGTGTCCCTTGGAGAGCAAGGAGATCAAACTACTCAATTCTAAAGGAAATCAACCCTGAATATTCATTGGAAGGTCTGATGCTGAAACTGAAGCTCCAATACTTTGGTCACATAATGTGAAGACCTGACTCCTTAGAAAAGACCCTGATGCTGGGAAAGATTGAAGGCAGGAGGAGAAGGGGACGACAGAGGATGAGATGGTTGGATGGTATCACCAACTCCATGGACATGAGTTTGAGCAAACTTTGGGAGATGGTGAAGGACACAGAAGCCTGGCGTGCTGCAGTCCATGGGGTTGCAAAGAGTCGGACATGACTGAATGACTGAACAACAGCCAAAATCATTAGGATCATCCTTGTCTTGTCTTCATTTCTCAAATCCCACACCAAATGCTATCAGATCAACCTTAGAAAAATGTCTACCATTCATCCACTTCTCACCACCTCCACTGCCGACATCATGCCACACAACTGTGACAGCCTTCTAACTGGTTTCCCTGTTTCAGAACTGGCCCATCTATTCTTAAGAAAGCAATCAGAGATTCAATTAAACTGAGTCAGAGCCGATCATTTCTCTGCTGACCATCCTTTTCTGGTTTCCCATCTCATTATGAGCAAAAGCAAAATTCATCAAAATAAAACACTACAAGAAAACATAACTAATGAGAAGCTACTGTACAGCCCAGGGAACACTGCTCAGTGGTCTGTGGTGACCTAAATGGGAAGGAAACCCAAAGAAGAGAGGATGTACATATAACTGATTCCCTTTGCAGTCCAGTAGAAACCAATACAACACTGCAAAGCAACTATACTTCAGTAAAGTTTTTTTTTTAAAAAAGGCCTGAAGCAATCTGGACCCCACTGTGTCTTGCATTGTGTCTCGTTGTACCATCCTCTTTGCCTGCTTCGTTTCAGCCATAGGAACCCTGCTGCTCCTCACACGAGCCTTCTATCTGGAAAGTTCTTGACTAGAATATGTATGTCTTCTATACCTCCCTTTGTACCGAAAGACCTCTCATCTTCTCAGCAAGGTCTTCCCTGATCACCACCATCTACAGTTGTACATGCACACATGTGTGCACATATATTGTGTCTCACAGGAAAGCAGAAAAATTCTCAACTGCCTTGGGATAGTTTAATCTGGAAATGAGAAGACTGATGGAGAGCTCATTTTTGAGAACAGATGTGGTATAAAATCATGCAAATTAAAGCATTCTTATTATCTTCAGAAATCAAAATGTATGAGGCATAGAAAACAATTAGGTAAATTGTGTGGCAGGGTGAAAAGACAGAACATAACTTTTCAGCTGCCAGTCCCATATCATAACATAATATATACCTCAGACCATCAATATAACTACCAAAAAAGAATGAAATAATGCCTTTTGCAGCAACATGGAAGAGCCTAGAGATTATCATACAGAGTGAACTCAGACAGAGAAGGAAAAATATCATATGACGTCCCTTATATGTGGAATCTAAAAAGAAATCATACTAATGAACTTACTTAAAAAACAGAAAAAGACTCACAGACTTAGAGAATGAACTCATGGTTAATGGTGGGGAGAAGAAGGGAGGGGATAGTTAGGGAGTCTGGGACGGACATGCACACACTACTACATTTAAAATGGATAACTAATAAGGTCCTACTGTGTAGCAGAGAAAACTCTGCTCAATATTATGTGGCAGCCCGGATGGGAGAGGGGTATGGAGGAGAATGGATACATGTATAATATATGGCTGAGTCCCTTTGCTGTCCATCTGAAACTATCACAACATCATTAATCAGCTATACTCTAATACAAAATAAATTAAAAAAAAAACTAGGAAGATGGTTAATATGAGAAGGCTGCAGGGTAAAATGGAGTAATAAAGATCTTTAGACACCGCAGATGGGTTAAAGTTTTATCTTTTACCCTTTAGTCTATCCAGGTGATTCAGTAAGTCTTAATTTCTCAAAGCATTCTTTCTCTCTATCAGTGAAAAAAACTGAACAAAAATACAGGTCTTATGTACCTCCCTGGTGGCTCGGTGGTAAAGAATCCGCCTGCAGTGCAGGAGACAGGGCACACATGTTCGATTCTTGTATTGGGAAGATCCTCTTGAGAAGAAAATTGCAACCCACTTCAGTATTCTTGCCTGGGAAATCCCCGTCCACAGGCAGGGGTGTAAAGTGTCAGACAAGCCTGAGCATGAGCACGTGAAAGATGGAGTCGGATGGAATAACATTTATGAGAGAGCGCTTTTAATAATGTAAAACACTATAAAAATACCTTATGTGAAAAAAAAGGGGGGGAAATGTGATTTTTTGATGACTCATACAGCACTTTATATGACTTTTGGTGACACAGTTTTTTTTTTTTTTTTAAATGTGGAATAGAGATTTTTCTTTTACATAATGGTGCATATTAGTTTGGAATTTTTCACAGTAGAAGAAATAAAATGATTGCTCCAAAGAATAATTATGATTAGTTATAAGCCTGCTGGTTTTCCTTCTTGTACATAATTATTAAATAGGTAATGAAAAATGCTGCTACACATACTTTGCTCTCATGCAATTTAAAATAGAACAGAACAGTTGTACACTTTAACTAATGGTAATATTTATTTACATAATTGTGTTTACTAATTTATTGATATTATTTCCACTTACAGAGTCTTCTGTTTTAGATTTTTTACATTGGTGTTAAGCAGGGCAATGTGGCACTTACTTGTCTTTGGCAAAAAAAAGTAAAAACTACATTGCTTTACTTCCTGTTTAAGTAGGAAAAATATTTATTAGCATTTTCACATTTTCTATATTTCTCTTACATGTTTCAAACATATGGAGAGAAAGAACATGGCTATTATTATTTCAGACCATTATGAAACCACATACCTTTCCAAGCTACTAAGAGTCACTGCCTGGTTAACAACTGGAAGGAGGAAGGGCCAGCCAGGGGACCCACAGACTACACAAGGGTCATGAGCCGTGTGGGCAGCACGTGTCCAAGTGGGTGTCGACCTTGCCGCTTGCAGATCCCTATGGCTAAACATTTTCAAAGTGTGTAAGAAAGTAACTTTCAGATGTTTTAGGAGTTCTACCCAATACTCTTGAGATAGCCTACACTAACAATCTCCTCTTATCCACTGAATCACTTTCTTTTTTTTTTTTTTTTTAATGATCTTGTTTCCTAGTTCAGTTCAGTTGCTCAGTGATGTCCGACTCTTTGTGACCCCATGGACTGCAGCACGCCAGGCTTCCCTGTCCTTCACCATCTCCCAGAGCTTACTCAAACTCATGTCCATCGAGTCAGTGATACCATCACCAACTCCCGGGGTTTACTCAAACCCATGTCCATTGATTCGGTGATGCCATCCAACCATCTCATCCTCTGTCGTCCCCTTCTCCTCCTGCCCTCAATCTTTCCCCAAATCAGAGTCTTTTCAAATGAGTCAATTCTTCACATCAAGTGGCCAAAGTACTGAAGTTTCAGCTTCAGCATCAGTCCTTCCAATGAATACCCAGGACTGATCTCCTTCAGAATGGACTGGTTGGATCTCCTTGCAGTCCAAAGGTCTCTCAAGAGTCTTCTCCAACACCACAGTTCAAAAGCATCAATTCTTCGGCGCTCAGCTTTCTTCACAGTCCAACTCTCACATCCATACATGACTACTGGAAAACCATAGCTTTGACTAGATGGACCTTTGCTGGCAAAGTAATGTCTCTGCTTTTTAATATGCTGTCTAGGTTGGTCATAACTTTTCTTCCAAGGAGTAAGCATCTTTTAATTTCATGGCTGCAGTCACCATCTGCAGTGATTGCCTTTATTAAATTTGTTACAATACTGCGTCTTAGTGTGTGCTGTGGTTTTTGGGGCACAAGGCATGTGGGATCTCAGCTCCCCTACCAGGGATCGAACCCACACCCCCTGCACTGGAAGGCAGAGTGTTAACCACTGGGCCACCAGGGAAGTCTCAGAATCACGTTAAGAGTGACCTCCCAAGTCATTTCCTCAAATATTCTTTCACATCCCTAACTTTTCATCACTTATTTAATTATTCTGGCCTTCAGCAGACTTTATAGTAACCTAAAATATCATTCATGGGACTTTTAATATAAAGCAGCCAGGCTTAGAGCTCTTTTTTAAAAGCACAAAAACAGAACTATATACAGTGTGTACACTACCATAAATAAGAATCTTTTACACTGTGGAACAAATTCCATAGATACCTCCAAAACACCCTTGATAACTTAGTTAATAAAGTCCAAAGGAAAGATCCAATAATAACTAATGAATCTTAAATTATGTTACTTTCCCTACACATCTAGGTTTTAATGGTATGAGGCATGGATTTTCCTACACCGTTTAACATACTTGGTCTACTCCCTCAAAAAAGATACTGTTAATTACATAGAACTACAAAATCAATATCTTTTAGAAAATAACTTTGATGTTAACAATTTTTAAATGTGGCTATATCATCATTAAGTTTGGGAAACTGCAGATTAAAATGTTTGATATTGATTTTGAAAGTGAAAGTCACTCAGTCATGTCTCTTTGCTACCTCATGGACTTCTCCCGGCCAGAATACTGGAGTGGGTAGCCTTTCCCTTCTCTAGGGGATCTTCCCAACCCAGGGACTGAACCAGGGTCTCCCACATTGCAGGCGGATTCTTTACCAGTTGAGCCACAAGGGAAGCCCAAGAATACTGGAGTGGGTAGCCTATCCCTTCTCCAGGGGATCTTCCCAACCCTGGAATCAAACTGGGGTCTCCTGCATTGCAGGCGGATTCTTTACCAACTGAGATATCAGGGAAAAGTGAAAGTCGCTCAGTTGTGTCCAACTCTTTATGACCCCATGGACTAAAGTCCTGGAACTCTCCAAGCCAGAAAACTGGAGTGGATAGCCTTTCCCTTCTTTATGGGATCTTCCCAACCCAGGGATCGAACCCAGGTCTCCCACTTTGCAGGCAGATTCTTTACCAGCTGAGACACAAGGGGAGCCTGATATTGATTTGCTGCTGCTGCTGCTAAGTCGCTTCAGTCATGTCCAACTCTGTGCGACCCCACAGACGGCAGCCCACGAGGCTCCCCCGTCCCTGGGATTCTCCAGGCAAGAACACTGGAGTGGGTTGCCATTTCCTTCTCTAATGCAGGAAAGTGAAAAGTGAAAGTGAAGTCGCTGAGTCTTATTTAGGTCTTGCTAAATAACAAGACTGTGTGTGTGTATTAAGTAGATCCCAGTGAAACACATCAGGCATGTACATGTCACTTATAAGTTTGCCTTTTGGAGACATAAAACATTTCATAATTAAAATTTTAAATGGGTTGGGTTTTCAGCGAGTCTATAATACTTATTTAAACTGTAAAGCACTTGAACCATATTTGGGATTTAAATACAGCTATATCTTTAAGTGCAGAAAAAAGAAGAGTTGTGGAAAGAAAAAAGAGTTTCCTTTCCTCCTTCTGACCAAAGGCTCACCCTAAGTAAAGTGGAACATAAACAGGAGATACAATATTGCCACTAGGGTTCAAAGTGAGATGGATCTGAGTCTATCTTTCTTGCTGCAAAATCCTAAAAAGCATTTCATCTCCCAAATCCTTAGGTTTCTTCTTTATAAAGTGGCAATAGTCACAGACCCATAAGACTACTGAGAACATCAAAAGTGAAAATGAATGTAAAACCCCAGCACAGTGCCCAGCATAAAACTCAATACGTTTTCAGTGCTGGTTTTCAGTACTGTGGTCATACTTGTCTGCGGGGAGCAAGCTCCGCCCCCGGCAAAGGTCTTGAGGAAGGAGGCTTGGCATACTCAAAGGCGGGATCAAGCCTCAGGAGTCTCCCTGGAAATTCTCGAGCATCTACCCCCAAAACCAGAGTCTGTCTACTTTCTGCTTTGTGCTCTCACCTACACCTCTGACTTTACGGGGGGCTGTCCCCCACTACCTCTCTCTGAAAAAAGAGTTAGCTTACAGCTCCAGTTAATAATTCCTGGGTGTGACAGTGTTTCAACCTACAAACTCCTTTGGAAGTCCTCTAGCCTGCCTAAATAGGTTTTTCTGGCCACATGTGATTGTTCAGAGCCTCCCAACTGTGAGAGGCATAAGATGTTCTAAACTGTCTAAATACAGATTCCTTTGAGCAGTTAAAAGATTGATTAGAAATTGTATTGGTGAAGGGATTTTCACTTGTCCGACCAATGTTTGCTGCTAAGTTTCCATATCCCTTACCTGCTGTGTCCCTGGCAGTGTACTGATTAATATAATTGGTGTAAGTAGTAGCTTTAATGTTTGTAACCTGGGACCCTTGAGTTAATTCTTTTTCTTGTTATAGCCCACCACACCTTTGCTCTGTAGGAATGCAACTTTATCTAATGCTTTTTGGAGGCTGGCGCCTGACTTTAGAATAATCACCTTTAGAGAAAAATAAGTTTCTTAAAATGTTAACAGGCCTCCTGGCCAGAAGATGATGCAAATCACCTAAACTTTTGCATATGATAAGTTTGCAGGAAGAAAGCCTGGCTTACCGCATGACTCTACCCCTTCCCCCATTATCCTCTATACATAACTTAAGGTATAAAAACTACTTTGGAAAATAAAGTGCGGGCCTTGTTCACTGAAACTTGGTCTCCCCATGTCGTTCTTTCTCTTACCTTCTGGCTGAATTATTCAGCCTCTTTTCTCCACTGAATTTCCTCACTGAGCTATCCTTATTCTACTACTCTTTATATCCTTAATTAAAGTTTAATTAAGCAGTTGTTTCCTGATCCTCGCCGATGCCGTCCCCACTTCGAATTCCCTGGATCCACCGGGGCTGGACCCCGGCACTTGTCTTAAACATTATTTTACCTCCCTTTCTGACCCTTCACTCATCATCGCAAATCTACAAGTGCCTCCTGTTTCCTGCTCTGCATCCCTCCACTAGATCTGCTCTAATTCCTGTGGCATAGCATGCTTTGAAATTTCTATCACCCTTCCACTGCTGTGAAACATGCAAGAGAAGAAAATTTATTCCTGCCAGATACTGTGAGGAAAGCAATCTGATTAAATTAATTCAATTAAAGTATGTAAGAATCTTAATTTTCCATTGGCATATAAAAATGTATTGCAGGCTGAGCCACAAGGGAAGCCCAAGAATACTGGATTGAGTAGCCTATCCCTTCTCCAGTGGATCTTCCCAATCTAGGAATTGAACTGGGGTCTCCTGCATCGCAGGCAGGTTCTTTACCAACTGAGCTATGAGAGAAGTCCCAATTAATTCATTAAAGTATGTAAGAATCTTAATTTTCCATTGGCATATGTTAAAAAAAAAAACAAGCAATGAAAAAACAGTGTAAGAAAACAAAAGCTTTAGAAAATACTCAGGAAGTTATTTCTGTATTAGGCAACTATCACTGAGTCAGGTTAATACTGTCAAGGAGTCTACACCTTCCCAACTCTAACTTGGAAAACTCTTCTAAGGAATTTCTACAGCACAGAGCTCTTCCCCTCCCCAGTCTGTTGTCCCAGCCTCCCCAACTCTGATTTCAGACATTCAGTGGAATATTTTCCTTAGAACAAACAAAAGCCAAACAAACTACAGTTGAGGCCACAAGAAGTACTAACTTCATCAGAGAGGCAAAAGGGCAGGAGATGAAGTGAATAGAAAATAACAAACAAAGAAAGGCAGTGAAGAGAAAGGCAAAGAACAGTGGGAATATAAAGAGATATAGGTGGAATAGAGAACTAGAGATGAGGCAAGGAGGGCAGTCATAAGAAATGAATGACATGAGTATGCCCATTCTCTAAAAGAGAACAGGGAAATCTACATCTTCGCTGCCCCAGAGAAGTTAGGTGTCAACCTGAAAATACTCACAACCTAAAGGCTGAGAGTTATGTTCCATCTGGCAGGAAATTTTAGGGTTTCAAGCCTGGGTGACAGCATCTCACGTGAACCTGAGAACTGCTTCAAGGAGGCAAGGGGAGGAGCCAGGTTATATAGAAATTTTGCAACAAGGGGCAGGTTGTCTGAACATCAAAAGATCATTGCTAATTAAAGAAAACCAGACTTCTCAAGTTAATGAATTCAGCGCTTTTCTACGTATGTATTATAACGTGTTCAGTTGCTGAGTCGTGTCTCAATCTTTGATCCCATGGACTGTAGTCCACTAGGCTTCTCTACCCGTGGAATTTTCCAGGCAAGAACATGGGAGTGGGTGGCCATTTCTTCCTCCAGGGGATCTTCCAGACCCAGGAATTGAACCCAAGTCTCCTGCACTGCAGGTGGATTCTTTACCACTGAGCCACCAGGATGGCACAAGGCAAGCGTCAGAGCTCACTGAGATCATGCCAGTTTGCTGTGTTTTTCACATCCGGAGCCTCCTGAGGGCTCACGGTAGGGCATGGCTGCAGTCTGACGGCTGCTAGATGGCAGGCAATATTCCATTTCTGAAAGGCATGAAATGCCCACAGAGTACTGCACATGTGCATGCTATTATGTGGCTTATTGAAGAGGAGCTGGCATGTCTCCACAAGAACTGGGGCCAAGGAGAAGTTCACTCACACAAAGAAGAATGAGTTTAGCAGTCAGTCGCAATCAGTTGACAAATACTGCAGAATGGTGCATTTCCTTCCTTTTATATGGCAATTTCCACAGAATATAAAAGCACAAAATGACAGTGTGCTTCAATGGGCATATTTTTAGCCTCACAAATATATTTCATTTTCTTTTAAGATTCGAAAGACCCAATTTCACATTATTTTTGTTCATTACTCTATCAACGTTACTGATTTTAGGGACCAAACTAAGTTTTTCTTCTTCTCAATTAAATTATCCAATTTGGGGGGATGGAACAAGTATATTTTTGAAACCTCTTTTATAAGTTACTGAAATATACTGAGAAAAAAAATTTGGATTTAACAGAAATACTGCAACTAGACATACTGGAAAATATGGAACAAAAATTCCAATTTTACATCAGCTGAATACATTATTGACCCCCAAATCATCAATTAAACAAAAGAAATTATATTTGCATTGATGTCTGAATCTGCATCCATTCTTGGTAGCATGTAATATATGCAACTGCTCAGTTCTAGCTGTCCTTGTAGCCACATTACCATATTATTCAAATGTATCCATCATTTATATGTAAATAGACAAGATGAATGGCTTTTTCATAAGACAACAATTTTTAAATGACAAACAGACTTAGGCAGACATTAGCAAGATAAAATGTTGTAAATATTCATTCTATTATATATTTTTAAGGAAAAATGGACACTATTTCAGTTTTTTTTAAAGTAGTGTGGTAATTACAAAATGGGATCTTAATACAGTCACAATACCAACAGCTACTCTTCTCAATAAAAGTCTCCACCAATGTCATTTGTATCTTGTAAATTACATGTTCTCAGATCCATCTGTGAAAATTGGGATGTTAATTATCATGGTTACATTTCATGATTCCACAGTTAAATGCTGAAATGGTGCTACACAAATACCATATGTTTTTCTAAGAGAAACGGAGAAAGATTAATTATGAGTTCAAGCCCAAGTCTCAACAGAATAAGATCATTACACCGTGTGCTATGCAAATTGGAAGTTTTAATTAATAGCTGAAATACTAACCAAGGGGAAAAACTGTGAAGTCTAAATTGTAAGTATCAGCCTTTTCTCTACAAATATCACCCGAATAAGGATGCTTTTCTGAACCCAAGTTATAAATCCAAAGGAGAAAACATTTTTGTTGTCTGTGAACTTCCTTTGATGGAGTGCTCACCATCATATTGTTTTATATTACTTGATAAAGCCGAAATTTAGAAAGTGTACTAGTAACAAACAGGTTATAACAGATCATATAGCTAGTGAAACTTCAACTGAACATTTTTTCTGGATTTTTCTTTAAAACACATACCATTCAAAATTATGCAAAATAAGTCTCATGTACTCAGATAAAATACTTCAGTATAGCTACCTAAAGACAAAACTCTATGATAATACTATAAGACTTTTGCTCATAATTATAAAATCTGAATTCTCATCTTACTCACCACATACTCAAACACAAGTGTCAGTGTCTCCTTGGTGTGGATGATGTCATGAAGTAACACTATGTTAGCATGTTTTAGTCCTTTTAACAGAGAGGCTGTAAGAGAAAGTGAACAAACAGATACGTTATTATGGGTAACAACCAACTGATAAGCTTCTTTTATTGTACTGGTACATCATCAGATGAAATATACCTATTTTTCCACTTTCTATGCCAATATAGATATGGCTTATCTCCATATGTATGAAATAAATATTCTGCTGATGTTGAATGGCGGTTTCTGTAAGTGTCAATTACAGCCTGTTGGTTGATGTTGTCATTGAATTCTTCAATATATTTGCTAGTTCTCTGGAGAGTGGTTCTTTCAATGACTGAGGGATGGTGACATCCTCAACTGTAATTGGGGATCTGTCAATTTCTTATTTGAATTCTCTTAGTTTCAGCTTTGTGTGCTTTGAAGCTGTAGTTTGCTACACATAACATTTAAGATTGTTGCATTCTGTGAATCAGGCCCTTTTATCAATACATAAAGCATCTCTTTGTCCCTTGTAATTTTCTTCACTCTGAAGTATTTTGTCCCTGGCAATTAATATTGCCACTTCAGCTTGATTTTGATTAGTGCTCATATGGTGTATCTTTTATATATATATATATATTTTTTTTTTTCTTTTGGCCTATACCAATGACCATTCAGGTAGAACATTTAAAGAACAGAAGCTTTTTCTATCATTGTTAATTATTTTAGTAACACTGTGTCTTCAATTTTGGTTTTTGGTATATACCCTAAAGAGAAAAGAGAAACACCAAATACGTGTTTTACATGTTTTCTATCAGGAACTTGTAATTGCTCACATATTCATCAAATATTTATTGAGAACCTAGTCACTGACACTGACGGCCCTGGACAAACCTCAAACCCTTGATACTCAATAGTGTTGCAAGCCCACCTCTTTAAAAGGGGATTTATAACACCAAACGTGAACCCTAATGTAAACTCCGGACTTTGGGTGATTATCAGGTGTCAAGGTAGGTTCCTCTATTGTAACAAATGCACCACTCTGGTGAGAGATACCAACAGTAGGGAGGGTTGGGGTGGGAGGCAGGGAAGAAAGTACAGGAAAATCCTCTGCACTTTCCACTCAATTTTGCTTTGACCTTAAAGCTGCTCTAGAAAAATAAAGTCTATTTTAAAAAATAAAAAGATATACCTGTGTTTTAACATACTAAAAGAAACAAATCTAGATTATCTAATATTTTACTCAAATAAAATGATATTTTAGATATGGAGTCATCATGCAAAAAAAGCTGTACAGGACAGTCCCCAGAGAAGAGAGAGAGAAAACGTGGAGACTAGTACATTCTTGTATGACTCCCATGAATGCAAGCTCCTGTTTTTAGTTATTATTGCCTTGAATTTCCACTGTCTTCACCAGGCAAACCTACTTCAGGACGGTAATATATCTTTAATCCCAAGATATACTTCAATAAATACCTAATTGGCCCAAAGAAGGCCATTCAGACTGAGAATTCCCTGGTGTGGCTGGTTCCAACACCAGAAGACCACGAAGAAGTATGTTTCCTCTGAAACCGAATTGGCAGCTTCATGTGCTGCCCAAGGCCAGGGAAGTCTAAGCTATCCAAGGGAAGTCCTACAAAAAAGTAAAAATATTTTGGACTTCTCTGGTAGTTCAGTGGTAAAGAATCCACCTGCCAATGCAGGGGACACAAGTTCAGTCCCTGATCCGGGAAGGTTTCATATGCAGCAGAGAAACTAGGCTCAGTGCCACAACCATTGGAGCCACCACAGTGGGGAGCCCATGCACTGCAGCTGGAGAGGGGACCCCACTCACTGCAGCTGGAGAGGGGACCCCACTCGCTGAAGCTGGAGAGGGGACCCCACTCGCTGCAGCTGGAGAGGGGACCCCACTCGCTGCAGCTGGAGAGGGGACCCCACTCGCTGCAGCTGGAGAGGGGACCCCACTCGCTGCAGCTGGAGAGGGGACCCCACTCGCTGCAGCTGGAGAGGGGACCCCATTCGCTGCAGCTGGAGAGGAGACCCCACTCGCTGCAGCTGGAGAGGAGACCCCACTCGCTGCAATGGGAGAGAGCCTGTGCATGGTAGAAAAGACCAGGGGTACCCAAAAATAAATAAATAAAATACATACATGAAATATTTACAGATTTATCAGAGCTTTTTAAAACTAGCACTCACGACAAAATACTTACCAAAAATAACAATAACAGTACAGACACAAACTTTGAAGAAATAAGCACTACAAACATGTATGACAGAGTTTAGTATTGTTGATTCCAATAATTTACAATCTTCTTTCTTTTAATTATTCAAATATTTAATTATTCAACCATCAGCCTCAAACAACTGAAGCATATTACATGGCTAATTTCCAGGCATTCATCATCAGTCTGGGGACCAGCTTCACATGTGCTCATTTTTAAAATGACACTTGGCCCCACATTAGTCTTCTAAGACAGACTCATCCTTAGAGATCAAGATTTCAAACCACAACAGGGTATTTGGAAATGATGGCCAGGCACAGTACTTCACAGTGTGGGAATACGCATAGGTGAAATGAATTAAGGACCTCATGGGTATCACGCTTATGAAAGGAACCTAGCTTTGTGAGGCAAGTTTTGGAAAGATATACATCGTTTGTAATTTTGTCCAATTTCATTTTTCAAGTTATCCCCTCAGTTTGTCAAGCGCTGATCCATCCTTATCAGCAAGACCTCCAAAAAGGTACTGAAGCTTACAATCTATGGATGATCCACGCTCTAAGAACCCTTTGCCTAGGAATTTTGTTGTTGCTTTTATTATGATTATTACTTTTCTCCCACTATCACCCTGCTTCTCTGACCGTTTAGACCTAAATTGTTTCCCATTTCTCAAAGCAACGACTTCATGCCCATCATTTCCCATTGTGTTTTTCCTACAATTTCAGTAAAATCAAATCTCTGCCATCATTCATCCTGTGAAAAAACATCTTTTCTTAACTGTGACCGATATTATACAAAAAAAGGCCATGCTCTTTTTTTCTTTTTTTGGCTGTGCCCCGTGGCACGTAGGATCTTAGTTCCCCAACCTGGGACTGAGCCCATGACCCCTGCATTAGAAGCAGAGTCTTAACCACTGAAACACAAGGGAAAGTCCCTGTCATTTCATTTGTTTTTAAACATGGTATTTTTTTTTACCATTTCTACAGAAACACTCAAAGCCTCCACGTTTCAATGTATTAACTCTCAATTATTATAGGTTTTAGACTTCTAACTATATTTACATACAGTTTAAAAAACACACTATCGGTTAAATAATGACCAAGAACTGTTTGAAAGCAAGCCCTTTTTCTTTTGAGATTAACATAATGAACTCGTATTTGGAAAAGGATAGGCCATTAATTTCAAAACTGACGGCAGAAAAATGGCATTGAAGGGCACAAAACCGTCCACAATATCTACCAACATGAGGGTAGGTGGCAGACCTGACTAACTTGAAAGCTGCCAGCACAACAGTCTCTGCTCCAAGCCAGGTGCCAGATACTGTCATTCCTGCCGTTGCCAAGGCGAGGAAGCCTCCTGGTTGCCAAGGCGAGGAAGCCTCCTGGCTGCCAAGCGGGTGCGTGATTAACACCACAAGTCCCAGAGCCACTATGTCTCCCTTTGCAAGACAAACACTGTCAAAATAACACTCCATGTAATCCTAATAATATCTCAAATATACCACATGTTATTTTCTCATCGTTTACATACAAAATAAATCCTGTAACACTGGCTTTAACAATCCCAGCACGCTTGGTTTCCCGCAAGTTTTAAGCAAACATATGGCAAACATTTTAAATTCATTTCACCAGTGAGGCTTGGAAAGGTATGATTCTACATGACATAAAGGACTTGTAATTAAGGTTGAGGGTAAAATTTCTAACAATCAATTTGGGGCCATGTTGAAACAGTACAAAAGCAGAAAAACATGTTGCTCATAAAGATAACCGCAAAGTCTTGGCAGGACAGGACATAGAGAGCCGCCCCTCAGTGTGGGAACAAGTTCAGACACCCACTCATCCACCATATACAGACCTCGACCTTCTGCTTTCAGAATAAACATCCTAGGTTTCCACTCTGAGGTGAAACAGATCAGATGAGATCAGATCAGATCAGTCGCTCAGTCGTGTCCGACTCTTTGCGACCCCATGAATCGCAGCACACCAGGCCTCCCTGTCCATCACCAACTCCTGGAGTTCACTCAGACTCACGTCCATTGAGTCGGTGATGCCATCCAGCCATCTCATCCTCTGTTGTCCCCTTCTCCTCCTGCCCCCAATCCCTCCCAGCATCAGAGTCTTTTCCAATGAGTCAACTCTTCGCATGAGGTAGCCAAAGTACTGGAGTTTCAGCTTTAGCATCATTCCTTCCAAAGAAATCCCAGGGCTGATCTCCTTCAGAATGGACTGGTTGGATCTCCTTGCAGTCCAAGAGACTCTCAAGAGTCTTCTCCAACACCACAGTTCAAAAGCATCAATTCTTCGGCGCTCAGTCTAAACACCAACCTCATCATGATTAAAATAAATTATGTTATCGAAAAATTCAGAGCGTGTTCATTTTTTCACTGAAGGGGTTATTTTAAAAGCAATGTTAACCAAGAAATGACAAATAGAACCTTTCTTTACGAAGTCAAATAGTCTTCTAGGTCATTATTTGACATCTTATTGCTAGGAAAGGAGATATCACAAATAAATGCAATCCAAGCTTGCTCACTCCCCTTTAGCCTCTGGAAGGAACAAGTGTGTTCACATTCTCCCCTCATCATTTTACATGTTCCCTTTCTGTGTCAACCCCAGTGGTGTGGGCTGGAGGTGCTGCTACCTGATTTTCCCAGAAAACAAAGATTATTACTTATTATTACACAAGAAAGCAACCATATTTCAAACTACAACCCCAACAGACTAAACTTTTGCCTCAAGCCCGCAGATAGACAGATCTGTGTGTGTTCGACATTCGGTGTGTCCAGCTCTGCGACCCCGTGGACTGAAGCCCTCCAGGCTCCTCTGTCCATGGGATTTTCTAGGCAAGAATACTAGAGTGGGTGGCCTTTCCCTTCTCCAGGGGATCTTCCTGACTCAGGGATCGAACTCAGGTCTCCTGCATTAGCAGGCAGGTTCTTTTCCATCTGAGCCATCAGGGAAGCCCAGATAGATTTAAAGCTGTTGATATTCGCCTTATACTAGAAATAGTATACTTTCTTCCTTTGCCTACTTTATTTTTTAATTGAAGTATAGCTAGTTACAATGCTGTGTTAGTTTCAAGTGTACGGCAAAGTGATTCAGGTGTATACACACACGCACACACACACACAAACACACACATTCTTTTTCCGATTCTTTTCCATTATATGTTATTACAAGACACTGACTATAGTTCCCGAAGCTATATAGTAGTTCTTATTGTTTACCTATTTAATACACAGTACTGCGTATATGTTAATCACAAACTCCTAATTTATCTATTTATTTATATTCTGCAAGAAGTTCTCACTTACTTGCTACTGGATTCTGAATATTTTGAAAGCAAAAATATTCTGAATGGGAAAAACTTAAGGGCAAATAAGAACAACAAGATAAACACAGAGAAAGACGAAAGTGCTTGCCTGTGATGAGGTGATCACAACAGAGAAAGAACTCGTGCCTGCCCTGAAAACAGCTCCAGGGTAACTTGCGCATGGTTCCAGAAGGTATGCTGCGCACTGTGGCTGCATATTAGGAGAAATAGTGTAGTCCTGCTCCGTTCTGAATTTTCCCCTAAATGAGATCTGATCTAAAATGCACATACTCACACAAACCATAAACTAAGAAGTGAAAAAGTGAGAGAATCGGGTTAAAAAAAAAAAAAACGGAATTGTATTTTTCACTTCATGTTTACTTTTTACACTTTTATACACATTTACACCAAATTTGAGCTTCCCTGGTAGCTCAACTGGTAAAGAATCTGCCTGCAACGCAGGAAACCCCAGCCGGATTCCTGGGTCGGGAAGATCCCTTGGAGAAGGGATAGAGTAACCCACTCCAGTATTCTCGGTCTTCGCTGGTGGCTCAGATGGTAAAGAATCTGCCTGCAATGCGGGACATGTGGGTTCAATCCCTGGGTCAGGAAGATCCCTGGAAGAAGGAGTGGCAACGCACTCCAGTATTCTTGCCTGGAGAATCCCCACGGATAGGGGAGCCTGGTGGCCACAGTCCATGGGGCTGCAGAGAGTCTGACGGGACTGGGCAACTAAGCACAGCACATACCAAGTTTACATGAAAAAGCATTAACTCTCTGTTAAGGGGAAAGAGACCACAGCTAATCCAGAACACAAAGTTAAAACGCATGTGATGCCCTATAGACTTAATTTAGCTAAAATCACATTAAGGATTTAGAGACATGTTTTTCACTCACCAGATGCTGTCCAAATGTGGAAGGATAATAAGACAGGTTAGGAATACTTTATAAACATCACAAAACTTGTTTTCCATCCACCAAAAAGTCTACTGTTTTACTTACTCCCTAGTTAAGACTTGCTATTGGGGAATAGTGGAGAAGGCAATGGCACCCCACTCCAGTACTCTTGCCTGGAGAGTCCCATGGACAGAGGAGCCTGGTGGGCTGCAGTCCATGGGGTCGCTAAGAGTTGGACACAACTGAGCGACTTCACTTTCACGCATTGGAGAAGGAAATGGAAACCCACTCCAGTGTTCTTGCCTGGAGAATCCCAGGGACGGGGGAGCCTGGTGGGCTGCCGTCTATGGGGTTGCACAGAGTCGGACACGACTGAAGCAACTTAGCAGCAGCAGCAGCAGCATTGGGGAATAGACTAACTTCAACCCCACTACATATTTCCCCTGCTCTTTTCCCCTCCCAATTTCCACAAAGTCACAGACCTGAAATGTAGTCCTGACATTACAACCTCAACTATTCTCCCTGCCATCAGTACCTGTGTATCCTCTTGACTACTGGCAAACATCAGTCATCTGGGGTCTATTTCCACACTGTAGGACTGCTTCCTAAATCACTCAAAGAAGAGATTCCTCTAAAAGTACAGCTTAGCCACATGAAACAGCCAATATTTGGCATTTTTGATCTACTAACACAGCAATTTCCAGTGGCTCAACCCAATAGAGTTTACCTGGTTCAAACCAATTTTAACTTTTTCACAGAGGCATAGTTACTTTTCCCATTGTTAACATTGAAACCAATTAATCAGCTGCTAAATGGTCAATAATCAATCCTGAATACAAAAAAAAAAGGAAGCATCTGTTCATGAAACTATGGTTATTGAAGAGGGGAGGGATATAGAAATAATTTGTATGAGTACTTTTTGATAAAATTTGAATTATGATAAAGATATATTCCTTTTATAATAAAAGACATATCTGGAAAAGTTCTTTATTACAGTAGATTGGCCAAATAAAACTAAAAAAACACTATAAGATTGGCCAAAGAAAATTGAAATAATGCTATAAAATAGTATTTTGTGTGCTAAGTCACTTCAGTCATGTCTGACTCTTTGTGACCCGCCAGGGTCCTCTGTCCATGGGATTCTCCAGGCAAGAACACTGGAGCGGGTTGCCACTTCTTACTCCAGGGGATCTTCCCAACCCAGGGATCAAACCTGCAGCGCTTTCATCCCCTGCATTGGCAGGCAGGTTCTTTACCTCCATCATCACCTAGGAAGGCCTTACAAAAGGTACGCTGCTGTTTACACAATTAATGCGCAGCTATAATAATTAATGATTATAACTGTAGGGTGACCCTTCACTACTGACCCCTTCTCACAAAGGGAGTGGTGCCACTCCGTGCATTATGAGGGTTTCTTTTCATATCCTGGAACTTGGGAGGCCTCTAATTTGCACTGAAATCCAAAATATTGAAAGTTTTTCTTGTCTAAGTGGTCACTTTCCCACATTAAGGTTAACTTACTCACTGCAAAAGACTTCTACTTTTGTTTCCAACTACTTCCAATTGAGGGCTTCCCTGGAGGCACAGTCATAAAGAATCCCCCTGCTAATGCAAGAGACACAAGTTCTATCCCTGGATCGGGAAGATCCCCTGGCGAAGGAAATGACAACCCACTCCAATATTCTTGCCTGGAGAACCCCACAGACAGAGGAGCCTGGTGGGCTGCTGTCCATGGAGTCTCAAAGAGTTGGACACGACTTAGCGACTAAACAATTCCCAGCTGAACCTATAAATGACCCACCGGCTGCCTTTCTGCTCCAGCTAATCTTGTTCCTATGTGCCCCTGGACACAGCCATGCATATATGGGATGTGCATGAGTGCAAGACATGTGGTTCTTCTCAAATGTAAACACCTCACTAGTACCTTCGGCAGAAAAAAAAAAAAAAAAACTCATGCCAAGCGAACAGGGTTGGAGACAGTGGTGGTCATGCTCCATGTGCTGTTTTTAGGCAGGAGAGAGACCATGGAGGTGCTGAGGGTTACTGAAAGACTTGGTCCAAGTTGTTTTCATCTGGCCATAACAACCAGGTATAAAAGCTGTTAGGCAATTTACTTTTTTGAACTATTTTTACACTTTATTATGGTGGGTTACATGTATAGACAGAAAGAATATTGCAAAGTATGCAAAAAAAATGTGATTTGGCATCAATCCCCTTACACTTTCTGGTTAAGAAGAATAAACATTTATATCATAACATTAATGGCTATCTCTGTCTGACTAGACTTAAATAAGCTCTCCCCACATAAAATTATGTGAATTGCTATCACTGTATTCTTTTACAAAAGTTAAAATAAGTCTAAAGTCATAAAATATACTGCTTGCCATGGCTGCAAGTCCTAGTCTAAGGACCTGCACCTAAGACTCTGGCCCTCAAAAGCACTGTCGGACTCCTCCACACAGCAGGGCAGGTTTTCAGACACAGGACTCTTCATCCCCTGCTCCCCACAGCCACAGCTGTGGTCCCACCAGGAGGTGCTTTGCCAAGCGTGGTGCTTCAGCCACCTCTCAAAGTCAAGTGGCCAGTGAATGAGGCCCCACAGCAAATCTACCAAAGCCAAGGCTACGGGCGCTGGGCCCCAGAATCACCCAACAAGTAGTCAACATCTACCATGTGCCAATCACCACAGGGAAACATGTACGCTTTTGTTCTCATGGAACTTGTATGTTATATGTCAACCAAGTTTTCTATTCAACCCTTACATCTCCTAAAGTTTGAAAATCGCAGTGCTGTGTCATGGTTTTTAAATACAGTGGGTAACTACTTGAGGGGGGTGTGTGTCTGTGAGTGTGGGTGTGTCTATGAACTTAGTCACACTGTAATCTACTCACTGTTCCAAGAGCAAATAAATAAAAACAGCAATTTGATCAGTTAATGTACCTAGTATCTACTTCTATCTATCTCTGTTTCTCTCTGTCTCTCCCTTTCACACACACACACACACACACACACACACAGCCATTAAGATAGATTCCACCAAAAAATATAGTCTTGGCCTAGAAAACAAAGAGAATTCTTTATTCTGAAAATTTGATGGCATTTTGATATATGTGGATTTTCTCCTGCTCAAAAACCCCAAAAATGTGAGGTCATATTTTCAACATGAATAAAATGTTGAAAAGGTCATGATTTATAAGGCCTTTACAATTCCACTGGTGGCTCAGATGGTAAAGCGCTTGTCTACAATGCGGGAGACCTGGGTTCAATCCCTGGGTCAGGAAGATTCCCTGGAGAAGGAAATGGCAACCCACTCCAGTACTCTTGCCTAGAAAAGCCCATGGATGGAGGAGTCTGGTGCAGGCTACTGCCCATGGGGTCGCAAAGAGTCAGACACAACTGAGCGACTTCACTTTCTTTCTTTCTTTCTTTCTTTACAATTCCACCACAATTTCTAAAATCTGTGAAAGAGCTAAGTTTTATATAAAATGTTTGCAATACATTTTATTGCCTTAGCACCAGAGCTTTGATAAACAGAAACCAACAGCAGGTCTGGAGATAACTGTAAACAGACGATGAGCAAAGGAGGAGGCGAAGTGAAAGACTATGAAAAATGAACAGGAATCTCAGTGGGGGTTCATTTCTACCCTTGAATATCCCCTGACTTGAAACTTCACACACAACATCACTTCATCTGACTGAACAAGAAAGTCAGAGTCATAAAAATTACAAATGAAAGCAGAACTCAGTAGACAGTACACAGCCCCAGAGCACCGTGTTTCTCACAAAATTAGTTCAGCTTCAGGCAGTCACGTCACCTTCACTTTGACCTCCCCAGGACAGAAGTCACCCCGCTGTCCCTAGGCCTGGACCAGACCTTGAATTCCCTTCATGCGGCCTTAATCAGTGGTGGCCCAGGTGAGAAGCCAAGTTCATCTCCGCCAAGGAAGCTCTGCCCCTTCTGAGAAGGTCGCTATACACCGAGTCCCAGTCCGCTCCGCTCAGTCACGTGGTCCCTATGCTTGGTCTGCACTGATGCTCAGCTATTGACGGCACAACAGTTGACAGGTTCTAGCACCACTTAACAGGCGTCCTGGGTGGCACCAGTGGTGAAGAATCCACTTGCCAATGCAGGAGCTGTAAGAGATGCGGGTCCAATTCCTGGGTGGGGAAGATCCCCTAGAGAAGGAAATGACACCCTGGGTTGGGAAGATCCCCTAGAGAAGGAAATGACAACCCCCTCCAGTATTCTTGCCTGGGAAATTGTATGGACAGGGGAGCTTGGTGAGCTCCAGTCCATGGGGTCACAAAGAGTTAGACATGACTGAGCATGAACACACACACACACACACAAACACAGTACCACTTACATGTTCAGGAGTTTTACAAGATACTTAAGAAAAGCAATTAAAGACTCACTCAGGGATTGCCTTCCAACTGTACAAAGAGAGGCTAGCAAACCCCATCTCTGAGAGCTCTCACTAGCTCCTGCTTCATATGGCCTTGGCTATGGGAGCATTTGAAGGAGATGTTTCTATATTTGGAAATCCAGGAAAACAAACACACCTATGAAAGGCAGAGTGACATCTTAAGTGTTCAGCATTTAGAATCCTATGATGATGATAATAAAACTGTTAATGCAAAGTCACATGGGCAAAAATGGTATTTAATGAGTTTAGGGAGGGGTTCCTCCCAACCTCTTCTGAAAATAAGAACTTTCTAAATTGCTTCTATGCTCAAAAAGTCACTTCAGTACAAAAATAGTAACTTTAAAAAATTTTTCTTAGAGTCTCATCCTTTTAAAGTCACTAGCTATTTGTCAGAAACTGGCAACATCTTAGAAGTACTAGATTTCATGCAAGGTATCACAGGATTGCTTAAGACAGAACATCTATCTGCTGTGATAACTATACAAGTTAAGTTAAAGACAAGGAAGTTGTACATTACACATTTTATGCTTCTAAATTAGCAAGGCAACTTCAGACTGTCATGGCAGTTAAAAAGAAAAAGAAAAAGCCATGCAAGAAAACGACAAGGGGAAAGAAAAATAGTACTATGATCTCAAAGTTTCCAAGAAGTTTGTACATCTGTCTTCCATACTGCCAACCAGAGGAACTAGGGGAAGGGATAACTGGGTTTTACACTTACCAAGGTAGGCTCAACATTTGGTCCTCGAAAGTTGTGACTGGGCAGAATTTTTTAGTGTCTCTGCAAGGCACACTTGAGACTTGAGACTGGTACCGACAACGGTTCCTGTTCACACAACCTGCCTTTCCATATGTGGAGTCAACTCCCGGACTATGACAAACATCCCCCCATGATGGGCATGACTGCCATGTTCTCAAATGTATTCTATCTCCTGTGGACCCACATGTTCCTCCTTAATGAAATTTCACCTTGTTTCATATGTATCACACACACATACACTCATACATACACAGATATGTAAAATCTTAGTGCATGAAAGACATCTTTCACTTAACGCAAGGTGACTGAGTCATCACTCACAGCTCAAACAGTCCTCATAGAATTTAATAGCCAAATGTCACCCTCAAGAGCATCTAATCCAACCCTTCATCTGACAACTGAGGAAATTCATATATGGAAGTTTGGTCACAAGACTCAAACCCTGCCCTCCCGACCCCTTCACACAGGAGAATTCTGTTTCTGTAATCAAAAGCATCATCCTCTCTCTCACTGTCTTGGTTCTCTCCTCTTCACTCCTTGCCTTTTGCTGTGATCATGGTTTCCCTTTATCTTTGTTTCTTTCCAGGTGGTAAAGGCAGAAAAGCCTGAAGCTAAGAAGACTAGAAGGACATCTGCTATCACAAACCTATCTACACTCTTCACCTGAAGCATCATCACCGGGACTAAAGAGGCTTCAAAGGAGAGTAACAGGTAAAGAAGGGAGCTAAGGGGGCAACTGCTGTTCAAACTGGCTTTTTAAAATCATGTTTAGGGCTTTCCTGATGGCACAGTGGGTAAGCATCTGCCTGCCAATACAGGGGACACGAGTTCGACGTCTGGTCTGGGAAGATCCCAAATGCCGCAAAGTGACTAAGCCGTGAGCCACAACTACCGAGTCCACTCGCCTACAGACCATGTTCCGCAACAGGAGAGGAGTCCCTGCCCACAACTAGAGAAATCCCGCACGCAGCAACAAAGACCCAGCATGGCCAAAATATCCATCTTTTTTTTTTAAAAAAACTCACCTTTCTCTGATCAAGTCCCTCCTCTTCTTCAAACATTTCAATGGCTGCCTAACATGACTCCCAATGACCTGAGCGATAAGGCTCTTAATCTCAGAGGCTCCGCCTCCCTCTACACCGTGAACTCCAGCCATATGGCACTTCTTGTCTGGGTGTGTGTGCTAAGTCACTGCAGTCGTGCCCAGCTCTTTGCAACCGCATGGACTGTAGCCTGCCAGGCTCCTCTGTCCAAGGGATTCTCCAGAAAAGAACACGGGACTGGGTTGCCATTTCCTCCTCCAGAAGATCTTCCGGGGATAGAACCCTCGTCTCCTGCAGTTCCTGCATTGCAGGTGCAATCTACTGCTGAGCCACCGAGGAAGCATTGTGCTTCTTACAGATTTCCAATTCACTTCATCCTCTCAGACCTCTGGGATGCTATCTCTTCTGCTCCCTTCCTCCTAGTCTCTGAGCCTCAGACATCCCTGCCATCTCTTCAGAGCTCAACTTAGCTGTGATTTCCTTTGAAAGGGTCTGCTGACTGCCAAGCTCTAGCTAGAAGCATTCATTTTCTGTCAGTCTCTGAGCTCGGTGAGTTGTCCCATCCCAATGTTATAATTACCCAGTGACCTAACTCCACCTGTCTGTATCCCCCACTCACTCATCATTTGCTTTTGCTCTGGTGCAGGAGATATAAGAGATGTGAGTTTGATCCCTGGGTCAGGAATATCCCCTGGAGGAGGGCATGGCAACCCACTCCAGTATTCTTGCCTGGAGAAGCCTGTGGACAGATAAGCCTGGTGGGCTACAGTCCAGGGGGTTGCAAAGAGTCAGACATGACTGAGGCAACTTAGCACACATGCATGCGCCTGCTATTCTCACAGCAATCCTTTCAGTGCTGAATTTATAGAAGACGCCTATTGAGTGCAGCTTGAATAATATGCATGAACGAGAAAAATAAAATCTTGACATGATCTCCCATAAATCGCCATCAGCAAGAACAGTCCCTAAGACTGAGCTCTACTGTGGACTGGTTATCTTACTACAATGCTTTTAGTTCTGCCTGGATATGTTGATCAAAATAAATCCACTCTAAACGTTGTAGTAACTGACAAACACACTGAGGCTATATATTTCACTGACTTTAAATAAAGAAGCAAGGAAACATCTTACAGGATGTCACCAGGCCTTTTCCTTTCATAAGGAGGTGGAATGCTGTATACTACAACCAAAAAGGCAGGATTTTATTTCCACTCATATTTCAGATTATGGAAAGATGGTAAAAGATTTAAACCACATTCTATTTCTTAAAACTCCTATTAAAAACTAAAATTACATCCTCACATTTTTACCCAGCATGACATAATCTCATAACAATAAGGTGGTACCAATTAGAGAAGGAAGATGTTTTCAACCCTTATGTGGGTTTACAGCACAGTCAAAGCCAACCCATGGCTTTGTTTGTTTGCCCTGCAAAATGTTTTAGAGATTTAATAAGTACTGAAGAAGCTGAGGTTTTCACATAAAATGCACAACTTTGGCTCTTCAGAAGTAACAGGTGTGGGTAAAAGTTGTGTCTACACAACTGGTCCTCACACAACACGTTACTGCTACGGCTTCCCATCCTCCTTGTCCTCCAGAGTGACAGAGGCTCTTCCAGCCTGTTACTTGAAGGACCTCTACATTCGTGATCTATGAATTAATATTTCATGTGTTAAAGAGCCAACATCGGGCTTCCCATGGTCCAGTGGTTAAGAATCCACCTGCCAGCGCAGGGGTTGTGCGTTTGAACCCTGGTCTGGGAAGATCCCACTTGCTGCGGGGCAACTTAGCCCGTGCTCCGCAACAAGAGAAGCCACAGCAATGAGAATCTCCCCCGCCTTGACAAGGAGTAGCCCTGCTCGCTATACCTAAAGCAGAGGCCTGCGCACAGCAACGAAGACCCAGCTCAGCCAAAAATTAACAAATCTTTTATAAAAAAAAAAATCCAACATTACTTTGATCACACAAGCTGCAGTAATAATTATGAGGAAACTGGAAGCAGCCAATCAAGGTGGGTTTTATGAGTCCCACAGACCAACAAAAGAGAGAGAAAGGTAACTAGAAAGAGAACAAGGAAGAAGTTGTAACTACAGAAAAGTCACAATTCCTACCAAAGAGAATAGACGGAAGTGAAATTATGTCCATTTCAAACGGTACAGCTCAAAATGCCAATGAAAAAAACTAGATGGAAGAGGCAGCGCCCTTACGGTTACCAGCACGGGACTTCTTTCTCACATCATTTCAAATACAGATCTGAAAGATCTATACAGACCTCAGAGGGTATGTAGTCCAACACTTGCACTTTTTCAGATAAAGTACCTTGGCCCGGAGAGATTGTCAAAAGCCATATAATTTGGTATATCACTTCGCCTCTCTAGCCCCTTTTCTCCAATTCACTCTCAAAGACTGATTAAAAAAGAAAAATCAGGTGGGCATTAAACATCTGATATTTACCTCCTAAGAAAAATGAGAAGTAAACAAACAAAATGGACTTATTCAAGGTAGCAAGAGTTAGTCAAGCGCCAAGCTGGGCCAAGAGCCAGATCTCTGATTCCCAAACCACAGTGCTAAGGCTTCTGCCTATAAACCTGTGGGGTTTCAAGTCAGAGAATGACAGGTAAAGCTCATGGGCCTGATAGCCTTTATCCCCGATGCACAAACGAAATAAATGAGGGGCAGGGCACTTATTAGAGAGGAAACCTAAAGCAAGAAACTCAAATCATTAATAATTAATGCAAATAATATTTCTTACTGACAAGGTTGTAAGGAAATAAACACACTCATACACTTTGAGACCAGATATTACTGGGGTAGGAAGGGAGACTGGTCAAAATTTATCAAAAATGAAAAAACTTCTCATAGCCCCTGAGCCAGCATTTCTTCAAGGAATAGACAGACAAAGACCCAAGAATGTTCTCTTCAATGTTCTTAATAAATAGTAAGTGGCTCAGATGAATCTGCCTGCAATGTGGGAGACCCAGGTTCAATCCTTGGGTTGGGAAGATCCCCTGGAGAAGTAGATGGCAACCCACTCCAGCATCTTGCCTGGAGATTCCATGGGCAGAGCAGCCTAGTGAGCTATGGTCCAAAGGGTCTCAAAGAGTCGGACATGATTGAGCAACTAACTGCCCATCCATTGTGTTTTGGTTGAATAAAATACGGCACATTCATATGACAAAAATTGCACAGTCATTAAAAAGAATGCAGTAAGTTACTATAAGCAGTAATATTGAAATGCCTAAGATATACTCAGTGGGGGAAAAAAGCCTCAGGTTCAAAGCAGTCTGTATTCAAAAGGGAAGTGGAAGGGGTGGATATAGTCCAGAAGGGCTTCCCTGGGGGCTCAGTGGTAAAGAATCTGCCTGCAAATCCAAGAGACACAGGATTGATCCCTGGGTCAGGAAGATCCCCTAAAGAAGGAAACAGCAACCCACTCCAGTATTCTGGCTTGGGAAATCTCACAGAGGAGCCTTGTGGGCTACAGTCCACAGGGTCACAAAGAGTCAGACACAACTTAACGACTAAAGAACGATGACAGTACTCCAGAATCTATGAACACTGCACCGAATGACCCTGGGCTCAGCAGACGCGTGGGTGGGATGGTAGTTTACTTTTCTCTTACATTTATTATTGTTTAATTTTTTTTTTATCTAGAGCTAGCATTTTATATTAATAAAAATAAAATTCTTTATTAAATAAAAAATTTAATGAAAAAAATTCAAAAGTCTTTGCTCTCTGCTCTCTTGTTAGGTGGGCATCTCTTTAACAAACTACTTATTCATTCATTCAACTAACATTTACTGAAGGCCTGTGATTTATTTGCAACTATCTAACCCTGGATGTCATACTCTATGTGGGTTAATGATGGAATAAACATGCATATAAAATCAACTCCTATTGCTTGGTAGGCTCTGCCTAGAGAAACGTTTTGATAAGTACAATTACTAGCTCTGCTTCTCTGAGATAAAGCAACTAAATGAAAAAAGAAGTATCATGTTGCCAGCCCCTCCCCCAGCCCGTCCCCCAAATTCTTTGATGGAGCCGTAGAAGGAAAGACGGTAATGAGAGCTGAGGTTCTGTTTGACCTTCCTCCATTCATACATAACAGCTTTGGTGAAATGGACCAGCCAGAAAACAAACTGCTACCGACAAAGAGTAAGGGGAAGGGAGAGATGGAAACTGCAGGGAATGACTCCACACAGGAGCAAGGCCCCACTGTGAGACTCCTGGGTACCATTTTGGTTACTTACACGATGCTCATCTCTTTCCCAGTGAATCACCTCATAAAAGCCACGGTCAACAATGGGCCTACAACCAGGTAATGACTGATCACACCAAAGCTGGCCACAGCTATCCTCTGCCCAGATCACAGGTCTAACCTACTCTGGTGTGGGAGACTGGGCAACTGATGTGTTTGTATCTTCTTCCTCTTTTCCTGCTGCCTCAATAAACAGGTAGATTTTTGTGTCCCCTTTTAACTCTTGAGGTACTGCACAGTTTGATGGAAATGGGCAGGAAAGCTGCTTTCAGCACACTGAGATGGTCTCTTACCCACAGTCTGGGAACATTCTACAGAGTGTTCAGCAACAGCACAGACTGTGGTCTCTCCAAGAAGAATGCCACCCAGATCCTCACTTTATATAAAACACGCACAGTCAAGTGGACAAGAAGCAACACACAATAAACGATCAGAGATCTGTGTAAGTGCCATGAAAGAGTAGTAACTGGACAACTGAAATACTAACGCAATGAAGAGGAAGGAGAGAGAACTTCCAACAGGAGCCAAGTGTGGAATCTCATAAGACAGGCATCAGAGTTTCTCTAGAGGAGACTATGGGTGTGCTATAGGAAGATGGAACATTCTAACCTCAAGGAAACTGAGGGTTGGGAAAGAATAAGAGGGGCTTCCTTGGTGACTCAGATGGTAAAGAATCTACCTGCAATGCAGGAGACCCGGGTTCAATCCGTAGGTCGGGAAGATCCCCTGGAGAAGGGAATGGCTACCCACTCAAGTATTCTTGCCTGGAGAATTCCATGGACAGAGGAGACAGGCAGGCTACAGTCTATGGGATCACAAAGAGTCAGCCATGATTGAGAGACTAACACTCACTTTCTTTCAAAGAACAAGAGTCCTAAATGGGGAAATGTTTGGTAGTTTATTTTGGTAGAAAAAGAAAATGTATGAAGAAAAGAAATGGAGACAAGGTTAGCAACAAAGGATTGGGTCTCCATGGCTTTTCTATATTATTGCATACAAAAAAGAGGGGAGGGTGAAACAGGACCTGCAAACAGGATCTGAAGATTCAGAGAGTGGACTGTCATCTAAAAAGAGGACGCCTTTTCACATAAAATTAATGACCTGAATGTACTCTTCTAGTGACTGTTTGGCAAACAGATGTTAATGGATAGAAACTAGATTACTAACTGCCCTCCTACCTCAGTGACATAATACTGTCACCAAGGAGGGGGTAAACAATTCTCATTTCATTTTTTCAGAAAATGTCAGACAGGTATTACATTAACTGAAATGAAAATGTACATGTCTAATAAAAGGTTAGCCCTCAGTGGTACCTGTTACTTGTCACATAAATAATACAATTTACCACAACAAATCTAACAAGAAGGTTTGTTGGGAACATATTCAAATGAGTGGCACCAGGAAAGAAAGCCAGCAAAAACAATTTCCGCTTGCCTACACACTGTACATTTGAAATTGGACATATTATTTCCTGCCAGTTCTAAATTACCACTTCATTTGTGATGAAAAATGGATTGCAAGAAGAATTCAGATAAGGAGCTTACTCAATTTTCTGATGGAAATTTCACCTAGAAAATAACATTTCCAGTTAATGATTACAAAAGATGAAGAATATACCAAAGCCTTTAGAACAAGTGGGGTAAAAACACTGATGTCAAAAAATGTTTAACCAGATTTACTTAAAGTGACTTCTATCGTTTAAATACCTTAAACTATGGAAAATGTGGTTTTAAAGAGCACAGATACGTATCATGCAATACTTGCTTTTAAAATGTCACATGAATTCATTCACTCACTCAATGAATGTTTATTGAGTGACTACTACAAGAGAGGCACTGGAGACATAGCAGTGAGAAAAAGGTAGAGCGAGCAAACTCCCTGCCTGCATGATGCCTATATTCTGCTGGGGAGAGACCACAGAGAGAAAAAAGAAAAAAGAAACGTATGAAATGTGTGGTTTGTTAGATTATAATGCACACTGCGGAGAAAAAGGAAGGACTCAGATGGCAGAGACTTTCTCATCATCATTTGTTGACCTCAGACAGGGCAGGGTCACCTGAACTACGCAACCTGGAGGCCAGGATGAAACACGGGCATCATTCCTACCACCTCTTTGAACATCTGTGCAACTAGAGCATAACTATTCTATAATTACAGAACATAGACAAAGTAGAGAACCGAGAAAATAAAGAATGTCCTCTCTAGATGTTCCAAGAAGATAATCTGGCTTCATCCTTCATTTTCAGGAGAGACTGAAACCCAGTTCAGGAATTTATAACCCTTGCCTCCTAGCTTTAAGACCAATGTTCTTTTCACCATCTGTTCTAGAAGAACACCACGTGAGCTGAAAGGGAGCTTTCATATGAGTGAGACCAAACTCCTCATTTTGTAGATTACTACTTGAGATCCTGGAGCGTCAAATCCCTTGGCCAAAATCAAGGTTTACTGCAAGCAGATTTTGAACTCACCTCTCTTAACATCCCAAGCTGACTATACTTCCACAGGCCTATTCCTCCAGCCTCCAATATTAAGTGCCTATGTAAACTGTGGAAAATTCTTAAAGAGATGGGAATACCAGACCACCTGACCTGCCTCTTGAGAATTCTGTATGCAGGTCAGGAAGCAACAGTTAGAACTGGACATGGAACAACAGCTGGTTCCAAATTGGGAAAGGAGTACATCAAGGCTATATATTGTCACCCTGCTTATTTAACATACATGCAGAGTTCATCCTGAGAAATGCTGGGCTGGATGAAGCACAAGCTGGAATCAAGACTGCCTAGAGAAATATCAATAAACTCAGATATGCAGATGACACCACCCTTATGGCAGAAAGTGAAGAAGAACTAAAGAGCCTCTTAATGAGATTGAAAGAGGAGGGTGAAAAAGTTGGCTTAAATCTCAACATTCAGAAAACGAAGATCATGGCATCTGGTCCCATCACTTCATGGAAAATAGATGGGGAAACAATGGAAACCGTGACAGACTTTACTGTTTGGGGCTCCAAAATCACTGCAGATGATGACTGCAGCCATGAAATTAAAAGATGCTTACTCCTTGGAAGAAAAGTTATGACCAACCTAAATAGCATATTAAAAAGCAGAGACATTACTTTGCCAACAAAGGTCCATCTAGTCAAGGCTATGGTTTTTCCAGTGGTCATGTATGGATGTGAGAGTTGGACTATAAAGAAAGCTGAGTGCTGAATAATTGATGCTTTTGAACTGTGGTATTGGAGAAGACTCTTGAGAGTCCCTTGAACTTCAAGGAGATCAAACCAGTCCATCCTAAAGGAAATCAGTCCTGAATACTCATTGGAAGGACTGATACTGAAGCTGAAATTCCAATACTTTGGCCACCTGATGTGAAGAACTGACTCACTGGAAAAGACTCTGATGCTGGGCAAGTTTGAAGGCGGGAGGAGAAGGGGATGACAGAGGATGAGATGGCTGGATGGCATCATCAACTCGATGGACATGAGCTTGAGATCAAAACTCCGGGAGTTGGCGATGGACAGCGAGGCCTGGTATGCTACAGTCCATGGGGTTGCAAAGAGTCGGACACAACTGAGCGAATAAACTGAATTGACTGAAACTTTCCAAACTTTACAATTCAGTTGATAAGACTGGAGTTGGATCATCCGCTGATTCTTGAAAATCACTCTGCCAGTCTCCCCAGTGGGGAACTACACTCAATATCTCTTTCACTCATTTAAAATAAAACAGGGCATTGAAACAAAGATAGGGGTTGCTGGGCTAGAAAAGACAGGAGAAAAGAACATCTTAGCTTGAAAGGCTGACAGCTTCTGGTGACAGTGACAAGGTAATAAGACAGGCAGTCCTTCTTAGCAGGAAAATAGATGTAGCCTGTCCTCTGAAACAAGTTATTTCCAGCCTCTCATCCATCAATTCCAAAGTGTAAATGATGGACAGCTTAACTCTCACTCTTCATTCTTCCTGTATCTTTCCAGATGTCTCTAGTGGTTATAAGTTTTGGCTGCTCTGAACTGAATGTCCCAGCAGGCAAACCTGTGTGTCGCTTCAGAAAGGATGGACAAGGAATCACCATAATACTAGGAAACAATTTTAAAAGGGGAAAAAATTCACTATTCATAAGCATCTGGGCACACATTTCATTTTTATTCTGAATGAAAACTGTATAATACTCTCTTGGCTATAATAATTATGTTTCAGTAAAACCAATGGTTTATGCTAGATAAGTTAACGTAAGCCCAGAATCCAGTGGTGCTATGTGGAAGAAATCTGCAAAATGACCAGAGAATACAAGTATTTGTTTCTTAGGTGCAATTTGTAGGGTTTCTATAAAACCTTTCTAAGACTCCTGAGGCACAAATTAGCCATTCATTTCTTTTTTTTTTTTTTTCCAACCCTTGTCTGAATCTTGAGATACTCTGTGCTAAGTGGAGACCATTAAAGTACTGTACTCTAAGGAAAATAATAGATGGGTGGGAGGGAATAAGCAAACAGGGTTCTCCGCTTACAACCTATGCTACTAAAAAGCAAGCTTGCTGTGAATTTCAGCACACAGGAACAGCAAGTTCATAATGATTAATGAACTTTTTGTAGGGAGGCTTCCCAGGTGGCACTAGTGGTAAAGAATCTGCCTGCCAATTCAGGAGACACTAAGAGAGGCAGATTTGGTCCCTGGGTCAGAGTAGGACATGGCACCCCACTCCAGTATTCTTGCCTGGAATAATCCCATGGACAGAGGAGCCTAGGGGCTATAGTCTATAGTCCATGGGGCTGCAAAGACCATGACACAACTGAGCAGACGCACACGTACGTGCAAGCGTGTGCGCACACACACACACACACAGGGGCAGAAGCACAGTAGGGGAAAAACAGAGAGTCAGAACTCTGGAGAACAAGCTACAGTCTCCAGTTTACACTATTAGCTATGGAATCCGGGGTAAGTCAGTTCACCTGTGGGACTTGATTCATTTGCTTACTTCTTAAATGAATGGGGGACCAGATCTCAACATGTTTTCATCCAAACTTTCTGCCAAACTTTCTCACTTGACTGCCAGCATGTCTGCCACAGCCAAGGGAATTCTGATCAGTGTCTTTTCTGTTATTCATATCATGAAAACAGGCATCCTATACATGGTTTTCCAAACAACACCTGCTTTCCCCTCCCCATCACAATTTTAACATGCAACCAATCGAGGTTTGAAAACCATTACAGTAAAAGATGTTCAATATGCTTTCTGACACTGATGTTTTGAGACTCTGGAAATCTACAGTTCATCCTACAAAACCGAGGCACATCTTTGGAAAAGAGATGGTATCCACACGAACCTCTGCCTAATTGCTCCGACTGGGGCAAATCGAACACAAAGGCAAAAGTCTAGCTACAAAAGTCAAAGAAAGACAGGCTCTGTGGGCTCATAAGCCCATCTCTAACACTCGGGCCACGCTCCTCTGGGCCAGCATGCCTTTCTCCTCTATGGAGAAAAGAAAGAACACACCCAGCCTTTGACTATAAAACCAGGGAGCAAAAGACAGACAGAATCTCTGATGGGAGAGTGGCGGCAGGTACCTCTCTCCCTCCCTCTGTGTTATCTGAATGACTCCTGACACCATGTTTTGATATACAAAGCCTATCATTCTGTCGTCTAGAATTGTATTTCATTTGTAAATATTACTAAAAATATTTCTGCATTAGTATGTGCTCACTCGATTGTGTCTGACTCTTTGCAGTGCAATAGACTGTAGCTCACCAGGCTCCTCTTCACATGGAATTTCCCAGGCAAGAATATTGGAGCGGGTTGCCATTTCCTACTCCAGGGGATCCTCCTGACTCAAAGATCAAACTCACATCTCCTGCATCTCCTAAATTGGCAAGTGGATTTTTTTTTGCCACTAGTATCACCTGGGAAGCCCTTGTATTAGTACAGCACATCTAAAAGAAACTCTCCACGGCACATAGACATCCTCTCACATGAACCTCATAGTTGATCACAGTGCCCGGAAATACTCATTGCTCTGAAGTCCACATAAGACTGATGGAAAATGGCCCCATCATTTCATTAAACTCAAGAACTGAGTCTTGGGCTTCCCTCAGGGCTCAGATGGTAAAGAACCAAGTCTTAATGTGGGGAAGATAGGAAAGCCCCTGGTGTTCAAGTAACCTCTGAAATGTGTGCTAATGTTTATGGTTTTATATTTTCCTGATGAAGGAAGACTCAATGCTTACATCAGATTTCAAGAGTCTATAACTGAAAAGAGATGAACCTCCTACTTGCTATTCGTAGCTGGAGAAACATTATACAAACACACTCACACACAGTGGAGGAGGGAAAGAGGCGGGAGGAGAAGATAAGGAAAGTGAGCAGTGACAGTGGGTTGGTTCTCTCTGATAACTCATATTTCTTTCTCTACTAGATCACTGCCATCAAGCACACCCTTTAGTTCAGTTCAATCTCTTTGCAACCCCATGGACTGCAGCACACCAGGCTTCCCCGTCCATCACCAACTCCCAGAGCTTACGCAAACTCAGGTCCATTGAGTCGGTGATGCCATCCAGCCATCTCATCCTCTGTCGTCCCCTTCTCCTTCCACCTTCAATCTTTCCCAGCATCAGGGTCTTTTCCAGTGAGTCAGTTCTTCACATCAGGTGGCCAAAGTATTGGAATTTCAGCTTCAACATCAGTGCTCTCAATGAATATTCAGGACTGATTTCCTTGAGGATTCACTGATTTGATCTCTTTGCAGTCCAAGGGACTCTCAAGAGTCTTCTCCAACTACAGTTACAAAAGCATCAATTCTTTGGTGCTCCAATTTCTTTGTGGTCCAACTCTCACATCCATACATGACTACTGGAAAAACCATAGCCTTGACTAGACAGACCTTTGTTGGCAAAGTAATGTCTCTGCTTTTAATATGCTGTCTAGGTTGGTCATAACTTTTCTTCTAAGGAACAAGTATCTTTCAATTTCATGTGCAGTCACCATCTGCACTGATTAAGTCTCACTGTTTCCATTGTTTCCACATTTATTTGCCATGAAATGATGGGACCAGACGCCATGATCTTAGTTTTCTGAATGTTCAGTTTTAAGCCAACTTTTTCACTCTCCTCTTTTACCTTCATCAAGAGGTTCTTTAGTTCTTCTTCGCTTTCTGCCATAAGGAGGGTGTTATCTGCATATTTGAAATTACTGATATTTCTCCTGGCAATCTTGATTCCAGCTTGTGCTTCATCCAGCCCAGCATTTCACATGACATACACTGCACATAAGTTAAATAAGCAGGGTGACAATATATAGCCTTGATGTACTCCTTTCCCTATTTGGATCCAGTCTTATTCCATGTCCAGTTCTAACTGTTGCTTCTTGACCTGCATACAGATTTCTCAGGAGGCAGGTCAGGTGGTCTGGTATTCCCATCTCCTTAAGAATTTTCCACAGTTCATTGTGATCCACACAGACAAAGGCCTTGGCATAGTCAATAAAGCAGAAGTAGATGATGACTTTCTGGAACTCTCTTGCTTTTTCGATGATCCAATGGATGTTAGCAATTTGATCTCTGGTTCCTCTACCTTATCTAAATCCAGCTTGAACATCTGGAAGTTCATGGTTCACATACTGTTAAAGCCTAGCTTTGAGAATTTTAAGTATTACTTTGCTAATGTGTGAGATGAGTACAATTGTGCAGTAGTTTGAGCATTCTTTGGCATTACCTTTCTTTGGGATTGGAATGAAAATGGACCTTTTCCAGTCCTGTGGCCACTGCTGAGTTTTCCAAATTTGCTGGCATACTGAGTGCAGCACTTTCACAGCATCATCTTTTAGGATTTGGAATAGCTCAACTGGAATTCCATCACCTCCACTAGCTTTGTTCATAGTGATGCTGCTTCCTAAGGCCCACTTGACTTCACATTCCAGGATGTCTGGCTCTAAGTGAGTGATCACACCATCGTGGTGATCTGGGTCATGAAGATCTTTTTTGTACAGTTCTTCTGTGTATTCTTGCCACCTCTTCTTAATATCATCTGCTTCTGTTAGCTCCATACCATTTCTGTACTTGATTGTGCCCATATTTGCATGAAATGTTCCCTTGGTATCTCTAATTTTCTTGAAGAGATCCCTAGTCTTTCCCATTCTATTGTTTTCCTCTATTTCTTTGCATTGATCCCTGAAGAAGGCTTACTTACCTCTCCTTATAAATCTTTGGAACTCTGCATTCAGATGGGTGTATATTTCCTCTTCTCCTTTGCCTTTAGCTTCTCTTTTTTCCTTAGCTATTTGTAAAGTTTCCTCAGACAATCATTTTGCCTTTTTGCATTTCTTTTTCTTGGGGGATGGTCTTGATCACTGCTCCTGTACAATGTCATGAACCTCCGTCCATAGTTCTTCAGGCACTCTGTCTATCAGACCTAATCCCTTGAATCTATTTGTCACTTTCACTATATAATTGTAAGGGATTTGATTTAGGTCATATCTGAATGATCTAGTGGTTTTCCCTACTTTCTTCAATTTAAGTCTGAATTTTGCAATAAGGAGTTCATGATCTGAGCCACAGTCAGCTCCTGGTCTTGTTTCTGCTGCCTGTATAGAGCATCTCCATCTTCAGCTGCGAATAATATAATCAATCTGATTTCAGTGTCAACCATCTGGTGATGTCCATCTGTAAAGTCTTCTCTCATGTTGTTGGAAGAGGGTGTTTGTTATGACCAGTGTGTTCTCTTGGCAAAACTATGTTACCATTCAATATCATAGTAATTGAAATCTATGTCCCAACCAGTAATGCTAAAGAAGCCAAACAGTTCTATGAAGGCTTATAAGACCTTCTAGAACTAACACCCAAAAAAGATGCCCTTTTCATTATAGAGGACTGGAATGCAAAACTAGGAAGTCAAGAGATACCTGGAATAATAGGCAAATTGGGTCTTGGAGCACAAAATGAAGCAGGGTAAAGGCTAACAGAGTTTTGCCTATAGAACGCACTAGTCATACCAAACACACCCTAGTGTCATCTTAAAAGAAAGTACTTCCTTGACCTCAAGTTCTTCAGCCCACAACTGCCACCCTTGACAACCATTTCTAGTTCCTGCTCAGAGATGTCAATCCTTGCTCATTCCTCTGATCATCTCCTGTTTGACCCACAATCCAGTCTGGCATCCATCTTTTCATTACTTTTAGTCAATTTCTGTCTTGTAAAAAAAAAAAAAAAACTAACAAATTTGAATACACCCTCTTTCAATGTTTTTATTCTCCTGTTTACCTTTTTCCCTCTCTTCAGTCACCTTTGCTTTTGCGTTCTTTCCTGACTGACTTCTAAACGCTGAATTCTGTCCTGACTCTTCGTCTCTGCCTACATTCACTCAGTAGGTGATTTATCAATTTCTGTGGCTTTAAAACCATCTAATTCACTAATAAATCTCTAGTTTTTCCCTGAGGCCCCAGTGTCTCCTTGAGCACCAGTCTTATCCATCCAGCTGCCAAAAAACATATGTCAAGTTGGATGACTCATGAATGCTTGATTTCCTCCAGGTCTGTCTCCAAACCCGTTATTCTTACAACATATCACATTTCAGTGAATGCTAAACCTTGATTTCTAGTTCACTCTGATCCAGCAATAGTAACATCAACAAAATATATCCAGACTCCATTTACTTTTCTCCTTCTCCAAACTATTACCCTAATTTTTTTTTGTTTGTTTGTTTATTACCCTAATTTAAACTACCAACATCTTTCTTCCTGGTCTACTATAAATATAAAGAAGTCTCTTAAAACTTAAATCAGGTTATATCATTCCCCTGTAAACAAACAAATCCTTAAATTCCTTGCCAACTACCCCAATGGCTTCCCACTGTACTCATAATAAAATCATAGCTTTTTACATACAAGGTCCTACTTTTCCTGACTGCTCCCTCTGCCTCAGTCTCTATGCTTTATTTTCAAACAAGTCAATCTACATCCAGATATAGTACTATTATTTTAACAAACTAAACCTATATGATGATAATCAAGGTTTTTCTCAGAGAATCCCTACTGGCATCATTGATTAATATGCTTTTCAAAGTCTTTTCTAGGAAGATATACTAATTATATATGCGATGTGAAAGATACAAAGTAGTGACACAGCCTCTAATTGACTCCATGTTATTTTCAGATCATTTACTTATAAAAGCTTTTACAGTAAAGCTTTAGAAAGCCACTGAGCTTTTTGACCATAAGACAAACACCAATAGCTAATGATTGATTTCATCACCAGTAAGGAAGGGGTCTCTTAGTCACAGTGTAAACAGTTCATAATAAAGCAAGTGGATAATATAGATGCCACACAGTTTTAAATTGCCTCTAAGATCATGGGAACTATTACACAATACGCAAAGTTCACATTCTAAGGTATTTGAAAAGAGATGCAACTTAAATTTATAAAACACGTGGGGGAGGGAATTTATTTTCACAACAAAAAAGTTAACCAAATGACTGGGTCTATTTTTAAGTCATTGCTGAAAAATCTTACCAGCTTAGGGAGGGGGTGCGGGTGGGGTGGTATTTAAACGTCTACTTAACCCTATATATGCTTGGAAGCCAAACTAATGATTGACATGCTAAAATAAACCATACTATACCAGTTAGACCATCTGGTACATTTCTACCCAAACTCTATACTCCGGGAATAAATCAAGGACACTCAAACCTATGCTGTCATATCCAGACTCCCCTCCAAACACATCAATCAAATAAAAAGAAATCCAACTATGTCATTCGTGTTCACTTTCATTTTCTGATGAGATACAAGTATCTTGAAGGCAGAGACTCTGCCTTAAAATTCTTGTTCTGTCCCCAGAACAGTGGTTTCAGAACTTTACCACCAAGATCCCTGCTCGGGAGCCTTAAAGGCTCTGACTCAGCATAGCTGGGTGTGCCATGGGATGTGTGTGGAACCACTCTCCCCTTCTCCAAGGGATCCTCGTGCATGGAATACTGGCAAATCACAGCCTCAGAGCCCTGACACAGTGTCTTATCATGACAGTCTGACTAAGGGTTTCACAAATTTTAGACATCAGTCAGTTTCCATTATCAGTCAACTAAGCATTGGATGTAATCCCATCTTTATAGAACATGAATGAGATCTGAAATGGAAAAAGGCTGTAAAATGGTGAAGTGGTGGAGCTGAAGTCATAAACAGTCCTGGTGATCATGAGTCCCATGATCTCACTGCTCAGGAAGTACCAAGAGCTAAGCGCGGGGCTTCCCTGATGGTCCAGTGGTTAAGAGTCCGCCTTGAAATACAGGGAACACCGGTTCAATTCCTGGTCCGGGAAGATCTCTCATGCTGCAGACCAACTGAACCTGTGTGCCACAACTACCGAAGCCCACACTCCAGAGCCCGTGCTCCGCAATAATGAGAAGCCCACACAGCTCAACCAGAGAGGAACCCCTGCTTGCCGCAACTAGAGAAACCCTGCACGTGGCGACAAAGACCCAGGGCAGCCACAGGCAACAAAAATGAAACAATAAATAAAACTATTTTTTAAGAAAGAGCTGAGTGCTGACATGGTGGATGACAAGGCGAGGACAGGAGGTGTGGGAAGCAGAGGCCTACATGCATGAGAAGAGACTCTGCAGGTGCCACTGACAGCTCCAGAAAGTTCCCCAGGTGCTAACACACATGACCCTTCTCATCTCCGTGGACCATCCTAGGCATAGTTACCCACCACTCTGAGGACCTTCCTCTAAAATAACCTCCTCAGAGCCTTCTACGTAAGCTTCTCTTCATGATCTCCATTCTGAAGGAAAGCATTTTTATCAGATGCGATCCCAGGCCCATGGCTGCTTAAGATAAAGCAGAGGAGAGTGCTCCATGAACTGTGTGACACTATTAAAACTTAAGAGCTTACTGTATCCTCAATGATACTTCAGTACTTAGCAACACATTTTTTTTTTTCCAGTCTGAGATGCTATTTTAGAAATTCAAACTTATTTAAGAGATTTCAGGTATATATTTTAAGCATGACTATCTTTTTGTAAAATACTAAGTATTTTACTATAAATTACTCTGTATGAAAAGTGGCTTAAAAAAACTATAAATGGCAGTGTCTAATGTACACTCCGTGTGGAAGACTGTAAGTTACTTTAGCAATTCTAAGTCCTCAAATAATTTCAAGTATTCTATTTTGTTCTCAGCTTTGTGCTTACACCACTAATTTTACGTTTGGTTTGAGATGCTATAAAGCAGTACAAGAGGAAAATGAAATCAGCAAAGGGTCCACTGACACGTGTTTCAATTAGAGTCTCTTATATGTAACTTACAAAAGACTCCCTTCAGCTGCTTCATCACTGGGAAGGGGAGCAAGCAGCAAGGGAGGCAGAAAGGAAAGTGACTGTCAGTGAGTGGGGCATGGTCAAGGGCATCTAAGACCAGGAATGGAAATGCCTCACAGAGATCTGAACTCAAACCAGTCCATCATTCACTCGATAAATATTCATCAAGTGCTTGCTTATATGTGTCAAGTCCTGCGGATGCAGCTATACTGAGACAGGCATAGCCCTTACTGTCATTAGGTTTTCACTCTTCTTTCTTATTTTTTTTTTTTTTGCATAGGTTCCATTACTCCGTGGCATGTGGGATCTTCTCAAATCAGGGATCGAACCCATGTCTCCTGCATTGGCAGGTGGATTCTTCCCCACTGAGCCACCAGGGAAGCCCTACTGGACTTTTATCCCAATGAGAAAACCATTCATTCATGCAGTATATTATGTTAAAATGATACTGAATAATTACTGGCACCAGGAAATATTTAGGTGCTGAGGGTATAGTAATGAACTTGAAACAATAAATGAATAAACAGACAAGAAAAACAATGCCAACTGCTGGTGAGGACTATGAATAAAAATTAATCCATGAGAAACCACAGAGAGGTGGTGACGAGGGTACAACGTAGGGGAGGTGAGGGGGGACAGAGAGGGAGTTTAAATCAGAAAGCGGTGATCAGATGGTCAGACGCACTCCCTGAACACGTCTCTAAGGAGGTAATTCTTCATGTGAGGGACATCAAAATTACTATTAATTTTACAGAGAAGAGTGTTCAGTAAATGCTAATATTATAGAACACAAGGTCGCAGGAAGAGGCACACTCAAGTTCAAAGGTGCTGAGGTGAAACCTCAAGTAAAGGAATAACAAACATGGAGCCCAGTCTGGCTAAGGACACTGCCTGGATGTGAGGTCACAAAGAAGCCAGGATCTGGGACACACGGGAAAAGTATCTGGATGTCAGTCTATTACTAATACGATGAAAGACTGAAGGTGACCTAGAAGGGTGGGATGAGGGACGCTGGGAAGGAGGCTCAGGAGGGAGGGGACAGATATATATTTACGGCTGATTCATAGTGTTGTGTGACAGAAACCAACACAACATTGTAAAGCAATTATCCTCCCATCAAAAATAAAAATAAGGAAATAAAGCCACTGCAGCGTTGACAGTAGTAGGTCACTCATCTAATTTATGGTTTAAGATCAAGCCAGCTGCTGTGTGGAAGACAGACTATGGGCAGGAGTGGGGTTACTGTGGAAGGAAAATGAACAAACAAGAAAAATACATTAGGAGGTGATCTAACAATAGAGCCCAAGTGACATATAACAACGGCCAAGGAGGCGCCGAAAAGCTGGTGATTCCTGTGGAACCAACAGAATTTATCAATGGACTAGACGCAGGAGGTGAGAGAAAGAAGCAAGTTCATCCCAATAACCTCATCTCAAAACTGTCCTTCACAATAAATCTTTTGTGAAAAGCCTTTAGTTGGATTTGAAAATCACCCTGGCACTTTTAGAACAATACATTTCCATATAATATAAATGTTACACAAGACTTCAAATATCTGAACTCTAGAACGCTACTACTTCACCTTCCTTACTAAGTATGATTCACGATCACCATTTTCTCAGTGACTCATTCAATGAGCAGACAAGTGTCCCAGTCAGACACGGCTGGAAACTCAGCACAGCTGTCACGAGCCAGATTCTAGTGTCGTGGCTTGAGACAGACAGAGGTGTGAGAGATACAGGGAATTCAGTGGTATCACTAGATTAAAATAGCTTTAAGGGTTCTGACCTAACCAGGCAAGAAAAATATGAAAAGAATATACAATTCCACAAAGAGGAAGAGAGATTAGCTGAGAGAACTCAAGTGCCTCTGATTAGGAGGACTGCAGGGTCAAATAAGATCAAAGAATTACTTAAGAATAGAGACCCGGATCCTCCTGCTGTTATCCTGATTATACAGATGGTGCAGTGTATCCTTCAGTGCCTGGGGAAGAAGAGCTGTGACACCCACGCCCTCCACCAGGTCTCAGGCCTCTGGCTGGTAAGTGACCGACCTCGCTCTACACAAGGAGCCTGACTCTTCCTGGGATGGCAACCCTAAATCACTCTGGGTGACAAGAACTCCAAGAATCTTTAGTTTTCAATAGAGACGTAATGATCAAATCTAACCCTAGGTATTAAAATCTCCGATGTTAAGTTTAGGAATCCTAGTGTAATTATTACTTGCTTCCCTGGTGATTCAGATGGTAAAGAATCTGCCTGAAATGCAGGAGAGCCGGGTCAGTCTCTGGGTCAGGAAGATCCTCTGCAGAAGGGAATGGCTACCCACTCCAGCGTGGACAGGTTCAATATTTAGTTGATAACATGTTTATTATGTTTAAGACACTTTGACATGTTAACAGACTATACTTGTAATCTCCATTTATTTGAATCTGTGACTTTAAATTGAAAGGTGGAATCTATATATCTTTTATATATGGACTCTAAAAGGATGAAACTGATGAATCTGTTCGCAGAGCAGCATTGCAGACACAGACATAGAGAACAGACTTATGGCCGAGAGTGGGGGAGAAGAGGGAGAGGGAGAGATGAATGGAGGGAGTAGCATGAATGCTCTGTATGTAACATATGTGTGTAACATATGTGTGTAACACATGTAAATAGACAGCCAATGGAAATTTGCTGTATGACTCAGGGAACTCAAACTGTAATAACCCAGAGGGGTGGGAATGGTGGGAGGTGGGAGGGAGATTCAAGGGGGAGCAGACATATTAACCTATGGTTAATTCATGTTGATATATAACAGAAATCAAGCCAATATCGTAAACCAACCATCAATCAAATAAAAATAAATAAATATTTTAAAAATAAATAAATTGAAAGGTGTAAAAGGGTTTTACTAGATGCTCCAAGCACTGGAATTCTTAAGATGGACTTAAAAACTTGTGTTAGGTTTATAAGAAAAGTTCAAGTACTTGGAGAAGTTCCAGTTGTTAGATCAAGGTCCTTGAACACTTAAGAAGAACCAAGTACATTAAATTTATAAATGCAGTTTTAAAGTGTTTATGGGAATTTAATTAGCTAGGCCTGTAACTGGGACTGATTAAGGCTGTTTATTAGTACTCCCCTTGATTGTTTTGAACTGTAACCAAGCAGGAAAACATCCTTCCAACTTCTCCCCTAAGTCCACTTACCCACTGGCAGGAGACAGACTGGCGTTTGCAGCGCCAGACTCACACTTTAAAGTGAGCAATCTTCCCCCATCCCAGCCTCCCACTCCCATAAACAATGGTGTGTTTATCTTGACTCTCATCTACATATCCAGTGTCTACTTGCTCTCTAGGTACTGGGTTGGCCAAAATGTTCTTTGGGGTATTTCCATAACATTTTAAAGAAAGAAACTAAGTACCCAAAGGAGTTGAAAACTTACATCTGCACAAAATCCTGCACAGAACACTTAGAGCAACTTTACTCAGTTACCAAAAGCTGGAAGCAGCTGAGATGTCCTAGGGCTTCCCAGGTGGCGCTAGTGGTAAAGAACCCACCTGCCAATGCAGGAGACATGACACATGGGTTGGATCCCTGGGTCGGAAAGATCGCCTGGAGGAGACAACGGCAACCCACTCCAGTACTCTTGCCTGGAGAATCCCATGACAGAGGAGCCTGATAGGCTACAGTCCATAGAGTCGCAAAGAGTTGGACACGACTGAAGCGACTTAACACACATACACACACACAAGACATCCTTCAGTAGGTGAATGAATAACTGTGTTATAGCCACACAATGGAATATCATTTAGTGATAAAAAGAAATGAGCTATGAAGCCCTGAAAAAGCATGAAAGAAACTTAAATGCAGATTAATAAAGGAAAGAAGCCAATCTGAAAAGGTTATATACAATATGGTTCCAACTATATGATTCTGGAAAAGGCAAAACTAGAGGGATGGTGAAAGATCAGCTGCTGTCAAGGGTTAGATGAGAGTAAGGTAGTGAGGGGATAAACAGATGGAGCCCAAGGGATTTTTAAGGCAGCAAAGCCATTCAATAATCCTGTGTCTGATTGTTCGCAACCCCATGGACTGTAGCCCACCAGGCTTCTCTGTCCATGGGATTCTCCAAGCAAGAATACTGGACTGGGTTGCCATGCCCACCTCCAGGGGATCTTCCTGACCCAGGAATAGAACCCCAGTCTCCGGGGTTACCATGCCGTCCTCCAGGCGATCTTCCTGACACAGGGATAGAACCCCAGTCTCCTGCATTGCGGGTGGACTCTTTATCATCTGAGCCACCAGAGAAGCCCTTAGTAATCATGAATACATTGTCATGCATTTGTCAAAACCATAAACCTGTACAACGCAGAGTGAAGTCTAACGTAAGCTGTGGACTTCAGTTAATCATGACTTCATTCATTAACTGCAGCAAAATTTGGGCCTGGGGAGAAGGGTGTACAGGAAATCTCTGCATTTTATGCTCAACTTTTCTGTAGGCCTAACACTATTCTAAAAAAAAAAAAGTATATTAATTTTTTTTTAAAGCACACATAAGCAACTTTCTAGAGAAAAAGAGAATTTAAAAATCGTAAGAATTTTAAAAATTAAGCCTCCCTTTCTTTCTTCTCTTTGCCCTCCACAGAGATGGTCAGTAGTGTCAGGGATTCTGAGCTCATGGAAAAATAAAATGAAGAAATCAAGGCTTCACTTAAGAATTCATCAAATGAGTGGACAATGGTCTACAAAGCTTAATGGCTGCTAAATCATAGGATTGAGAAGCTTCCCTGCAAGTTACTAGAGCTTGAACTCAGACATTTAGATCTAGTTCACTCCAACAGCTGGAATTAATTGCCACTCTTGCTCAATTTCTCTGGAAGGAATTCCTCTAAAATAGCTATAATTGCAAAAGCAGTTTCTTAAAATTTCTATCCAGATGACTAATCAGGTCTTTAATCTAAAAAAAGTGAAACTGCTAGGAGTTTTGACTAACAGAAGTATACCTACCACACTCTGTGTGGTCGTTCTGATGTGAATTTACCTTTAAAGAGTCCTTTTCAAAATACGAGTAATTAAATTTTTAAACAATGATGAATAAATGTATGATACAGAAATCTAGTCAAATAGAATTAGTCTTATTAGCAAAACAATTCATGAAAAAAAATCACACATTTGCCAAGTCCTTAATATTAAAGTTCGTACTATGTGAAAAATTCCATAAGGACTGTATTTGCTATAAATTGCATACAGAGTTATTAAAGGGCTTCCTCAGTGTCTCAGGGGTAAAGAATTCGCCTGCAATGCAGGAGACCTAGGAGACAATGGTTTAATCCCTGGGTTAGGAAGATCCCCTGGAGGAGGGTATGACAACCCACTCCAATATTCTTGCCTGGAGAATTCCATGGACAGAGGAGCCTGGAGGGTTACAGTTCATAGGGTTGTAGAGATGGACATGGCACATACAAAGCTATTTTTTTAAAAAAATTCATCCCCCAATTTTTTGATCCAAAAATAATCACTTTCAACTTACCAGCTTTTATACACGTCTCCATTACTTATACCACAGCAAGAAAGAAAAGCAACGACAACCAATACAAAAATACGAAGTAAATGTTTTCTAGCTCTGAAGAATTCCCTCTAAGAGTATTTGAATTTCATTTTTAGAAAGAATTATATGGCTTTATTGGTTTCCATAAGGCATTTTACTTAAAAGAGATGATTTGCAAATGACTAAAATGTTGCTATTATCTTTCATTTATACAAAAATTTTCCTGGAAGGCCCTAGGGATCCTTTACAAATCTCAAATGCTAAACTGGAGGCATCCTCCATTAAATTGGCAAGTTCCGGCCCAAATGTGATGCTCACTTACGTATAAACACAGGCTCATATGGCCACACTTCAGCCTGTGAGTCAGAGTACAAAGTATAGAAAGAAGTATATTCTCTTCCTCCTGGCTACACTGTGAAACTCAAGTTCCTTAATAGCTAAGTACTACAAGTTATGTACATAATCCCATTCTTTATGAATAGGTCTCAAGTGATTGAGATGTTAATTTGGCCATGAATTGTGAACTGACGCCAAAATTCAGGAGCATAGACTGTACAACTAAAGGTAACCTTTCACAATTTCCTGAGGAGAATTTAATTGCTTGTTTGAGCCAAGAAGGGCAAAAGCTGAAAATCTACCAAAAGAACTTAATCAACAAATATTTGAAATATTGCCAGCAAAGGGAAGTCCAATCATTGTGGCCATCTGATGCAAAGCTATTACTATTTTTTTTACTATTTTAAATCATTATTATTATGATTGTTATTAAAGCATCATCAACATATAATTATTATTAGCATCACCATGTGTATTACTTTACACTGTTAACAAAAATAACTTCCTTTGTAGCACTTGACAATTCATAAACCCCAGATTTGGTTACAGTAGTCCCATAGAACAAAAAGGCAAAGGACATTATTTCTCAATCCTCTTTGAAAATGAAAGTCATGTCCACTCTTTGTGACCCCATGGACTGTAGCCCACTATGCTCCTCTGTCCATGGAATCCTCCAGACAAGAATACTGCAGTGGGTTGCTACTCCTTTCTCCAGGGGATCTACCCAACACAGGGACTGAACCCAGTCTCATGCATTGCAGGCAGATTCTTTACCATCTGAGCCACCAAGGAAGCCCAGTATCCCTCTTTAAAGATATTAAAAGAAATAGATACCCTGTTTTGTTAAGTAACTTATCCAAGACCACAGAAAAGCTATTGAGTGGCAAGGGCTTGAAACCAGTTCTCTCTCCACATCCTTTCCATGCAAACATGCTAACCGTTTATTAGCTACTGCTTCATGGGGATTTCCCTGGTGGTCCAGGGGCTGAGAATATACCTGCCAATGCAGGGGACACTGTTTTGATCTCTGGCCTGGGAAGACCCCCCCATGCTACGGAGCAACTAACCCCACACACCACAACTACTGAGCCCACACTCTGGAGCCCACAAAGCACAGCTACCAAGCCCACGGCTGTAACTACTAAGCCTGTGTGCCAACTACTGAAGCCCGAGCACCGCAGCTAGAGAAAACCTGCTCACAGCAACGAAGACACTGCACCGCTAGAAACAAGGAAATAAATGCTGTAGAAGAGCAGAGATAGAACTATTGACCCCCTAATCAACTCTCAAGAAAAAGAAATGCAAAGATGGGCACCATAAAGGACAGAAATGGTAGGGACCTAACAGAAGCAGAAGATATTAAGAAGAGGTGGCAAGAATACACAGAAGAACTGTACAAAAAAGATCCTCACGACCCAGATAATCACGATGGTGTGATCACTGACCTAGAGCCAGACATTCTGGAATGCAAAGTTAAGTGGGCTTTAGGAAGCATCACTATGAACAAAGCTAGTAGAGTGATGGAATTCCAGTTGAGCTATTTCAAATCCTAAAAGCTGATGCTGTGAAAGTGCTGCACTCAATAAGCCAGCAAATTTGGAAAACTCAGCAGTGGCCACAGGATTGGAAAAGGTCCGTTTTCATTCCAATCCCAAAGAAAGGCAATGCCAAAGAATGCTCAAACTACCGCACAATTGTACTCATCTCACACGCTAGTAAAGTAATACTCAAAATTCTCCAACCAGGTTTCAATAGTACATAAACCGTGAACTTCCAGATGTTCAAGGTGGATTTAGAAAAGGTAGAGGAACCAGAGATCAAATTACCAACATCCACTGGATCATCAAAAAAGCAACAGTGTTCGAGAAAGTAATCATCTACTTCTGCTTTATTGACTACGCCAACGCCTTTGTCTCTGTGGATCACAATAAACTCTGGAAAATTCTGAAAGAGATGGGAATACCAGACCACCTGACCTGCCTCTTAAGAAATCTGTATGCAGGTCAAGAAGCAACAGTTAGAACTGGACATGGAACAACAGACTGGTTCCAAATAGGGAAAAGAGTACATCAAGGCTGTATATTGTCTCCCTGTTTATTTAACTTATATGCAGAGTATATCATCAAAAATGCTGGGTTGCATAGAGCACAAGCTGGAATCAAGATTGCCAGGAGAAATATCAGTAACCTCAAATATGCAGATGACACCATCCTTATGGCAGAAAGTGAAGAAGAACTAAAGAGCCTCTTGATGAAAGTGAAAGAGGAGAGTGAAAAAGTTGGCTTAAAGCTCAACATTCAGAAAACTAAGATCATGGCATCTGGTCCCATCACTTCATGGCAAACAGATGGGGAAACAGTGGAAACAGTGTCAGACTTTATTTTTGTGGGCTTCAAAATCACTGTAGATGGTGACCACAGCCATGAAATTAAAAGACGCTTACTTCTTGGAAGGAAAGTTATTACCAACTTAGACAGCATATTAAAAAGCAGAGACATTACTTTGACAACAAAGGTACGTCTAGTCAAAGCTATGGCTTTTCCAGTGGTCATGTATGGATGTGAGAGGTGGACTATAAAGAAATCTGAGTGCTGAAGAATTGATGCCTTTGAACTGTGGTGTTGGAGAAGACTCTTGAGAGTCCCTTGGACTGCAAGGAGATCCAACCAGTCCATCCTAAAGGAAATCAGTCCTGAATATACATTGGAAGGACTGATGCTGAAGCTGAAACTCCAATACTTTGGCCACCTCATGCAAAGAGCTGACTCATTGGAAAAGACCCTGATGCTGGGAAAGATTGAAGGTGGGAGGAGAAGGGGATGACAGAGGATGAGATGGTTGGATGGCATCACTGACTCGATGGACATTAGTTTGAGTAAACTCTGGAAGTTGGCGATGGACAGGGAGGCCTAGCATGCTGCAGTCCATGGGGTTGCAAAGAGTCAGACACGACTGAGCGACTGAACTGAACTGAATCAACTCTCAGTTCCCCTGGGAGCAACTGTTTCCAAAACAACTTTGGTACCATCCCCCACAGATGCTGTGTTCACTCTTAGGATGATTCAGATGGCTACAGAGGTTTGGAACACCTGTCCGACTCCCTCACTAACTGTGTGTTTCTGAGCAGGCTGCACCCCTTTCCTTGAAGGTTTTTTTTGTTTTGTTTTGTAAAATGGCAGCATATACCCCATAGGGAACTTGTGTGGATTTGACAACATATAAAGCAGGTATTTACGTGCCAATCCCAGAGTCCACACAGCACTCCTAAAAGGGGACGAGAATCCCAGAGAAGGAACTTCAGGCTGCAGTGGCCCCAGGACAATGTGAGCAAGTGAGCCAGGACAAGAAGAGAAGGAAACTGCTATGAATTCATGATTGTAGTAAAGCTCATCCACTCAGGAGCCATGCAAACCCTGTAACTCGGACACTCTGAAATTTTCTTCAAGACAAATTTCATCCCTTGAGTTCAAACACAATCTTTCTAGAAGGCCCCTTCCACCTTAAGTCATCACTCTTGAGATTCAATTTTTTGGCTGCGCCACCTACAAAAACAATCAGGAAAGCAAACAGTTTCTCATGGATCCTATACTATGAAGCTAACATGCTGCTAGATTCTGCCAAGAACACTCAAGAGGTGAAGTACTATGTGCCACATTCCAAATTAATAGAACACTGAAAATGAGAACAGCTTATCGCAAGCTACTGAAGAAATACGATAAAATACGCAATAAATTACAGAATTATACGGTGTAACTAGAAGCAGGACTAAGACACTGGGTGTGAAAGGACAGACTTAGAGGAGGGGGCGCTGCAGGCAAGGGGACAGCACAAGTCACCCTGAATGAGGGTGACAGGGATCTCAAGGAGGCTACAGAGCAGACTTGACCACTCGGGTGACACCGAGGTCAACCTTCATTGCACTGGAGGGCGGGCAGGGAAGACGGTGGGACGCTGAGTTCAGTAATAGATGCGGCGGGCCCAGATCACAGAGGGCCCCTCGCAGTCAGGCTGAGACACTGACCCTGAAGCAGGCAGGAAGAAAGCAATGCAGGTTCCTACATGGGAAAGAGCAATGCTCAGCGTGGCTGGAGTGAGTCTCATGGGGCTGGACTCACAGCCCCCTTCAGCATCAACACACTCATCTCTCAGAGGCTGCTCTGCCGTGTGTCCCTTATCACGAGGAGCCCCTGGCTGCAGAACAGACTCACTCGGTTCCTGCCCGCTCTCAGTGGGGGTAACTGGCTTAGAGCCAGGCACACGAGGAGGCAGCAAGGTCACAGAGCAGAACGCTTCCCTGGTGGCTCAGTGGGATCTGTCTCCATGCAGGAGACCCTGGTTCAATCCCTGGGTTGGGAGGATCCCCTGGAGGAGGGCATGGCAACCCACTCCAGTATTCTTGTCTGGAGAATCCCCATGGACAGAGGAGCCTGGTGGGATATAGTCCATGGGGTCGCAAAGAGTCAGACATGACTGAATGACTAAGTAACAGAGCAACAGCAAAGCAAACAGAGCCATACAGGAGAGGAAACTAGGGCCTGTGAAATGAACCACAGCAGGGACGTCTTGGTAGAGCTAAGGGTGTTGAAGGGTCTGGTCCTTTGCCTCCATTTGTGAGCGCTCTGTGGGCTCAGCTACAAATTCACTGCAGGCAAATTTCTCTTTGTTCAACCTGTCTTCTCACTTCCTTGCAGGTGAGAGCACCTTCACTTCCCAAACCTGCATGCAACCTGGCCTCTGATTCTGTTTCCAGGGAACCCAGCCAAAGACTGTGCTTCAGGAGGATGAATCTGGCAGCAGAAAATGGAAGAAACTGAAAGGATGGCCCCATGAACCAGAGGGGCCCAGAGAGGAAACCACTTCACGGACCTTCACAACTTTATGTCTGGACAGGAAAAAAGCAAGGAAGATGAAAAGGAAGAGGAGAGAGTGGACGCTGTTGTGAGGAAAACCCTGCAGTGGAGGCAGATTACTTAGGAGGGAAGAGGGGAGTCTAATATAACACGACCCAGTGTAGATAACCTGATGTGTTTCAGTCAAAGGAAATAATGTTATGCCTGAAACACACTGGTCCCGACGCATCTAAAACTGTTGGGTTGGGTTGGGTTGGAGAAAGCAACAGAACCTTTAATGAGTTATACTAGGTTATCTGAAGGCGGTGGCATACACAGTCAAGGCTAGAGCTGTGGTTTGGGGAATCAGCCCAGAGAAGTGACAGCTGGTACTAAAGGATCATGATCTCCCGTGAGCGAGTGAGGAGAGCCAACACCGTGGATTTGCAGGACGCCCTTAAGAAGCCAAAAGAGAAGGTCTCTGCAGAAAAGAAAGGGTTCTACGAGAGGCCAGCTTTAGCAAATAAAAATACAGCATGCCCAGTGAAATGCAAGGGACATACAATTCTTCAGTGGCAGCAGAAAACAGTGTCAAATAATAAAATGGTATTACAGATGACCAAGAATTTGAAAAGGTCCTGAGTTTTTGCTAAGTGGAAGTCACTGGTAACCTTTAAGGGAAAACATTCTAGGTTTTATTTGAAAAATCCTGTAAAAGACTGATTCCTGTGTTTTGAATGACAATGTGTGCTCTCTTAACATTTTGATTTCTGGTTAAATTATTCTTTTACAAAAATTGTTTGGGGTTGGGGGAGGGGGGAGCAGGGCATTTTACCCCTTCTCCAGGGAAAGGACAAATGTTCAGCATTAGAAACCCTCCTCTTCCAACTAGGGGAAGGTTAAGATTGCTCAAAAATATGGAAGTTTCTCAAAAGACTGGTTTTCTACATTAATATATGCATTTTAAATGACCATTTAAAACCTTTAAAAGATGTCTTCTCGCTCTTCTTAAAGACTACAAATTGCTTAGAGTGATACCAGGAACTCCGGGGGCCCACAGAAATAAAAAGGAAGACAGCTCCTTAAATGTTTATGTCTATGAAATTAAAACACACACACACACACACACACACACACACACCAGGGAAATGGAAAACATGAATTGCACTTATTAAACATGATATATCTAAAATAGGCTTTTAATTTGCAGAAATGTGTCGATGTGTATATTCATGTGCATATATAACAGAAAGGGTTGTAGCTAGGAAATATTAGCATTGAAGAAACCTTCCTAGATATCCCCTAGGCCATATATGCAAAACAAATCATTTTGGTTACTTCCTTATATATAAACAAAGAAAAGCAAACATTGTCCCTAAGAAAAGTCCACAGGTTTGAAAATCTCAATTCTTGACTGTCATCTCAAATTAGCTTTTGCATTATATTTCATCCCTGAAATATAAAAGGCCATGTACTGCCCTCCAATGACACATAAAGCTTCCACTAACAACTCCATTCAGAGACCAAGGTAATCTATCACCGTACTTAAGGATTTGCCTAGATGCTTTATGAAACCCAAAAGCAAAACATGGGTTTATCAAATCATCGAAATAACATAACCATACATTTCTCCAGTCATATTTCTTGCTCCAAGTACAGCAATATGTATAATAACACAGCAGCAAATAAAGAACTGGGGTAATAAATTATATATATACACACACACACAAAGTGGCCATTTGTTCTTTGTAAGTTTTAAGACTGTTCTTTACCCAAACATTATAGGAGTTTCCTGGTAGTCCAGTGGTTAAGAATCCACCTGCCAACGCAGGGTACGTGGGTTTGATCCCGGGTCTGGAAGATCCCACATGCTGCAGGGCAACTAGGCCCATCTGCCACAACTAGTAAGCCTGTATGCTGCAACTGCAGTCCATGCTGCAACCAGTGAGGCCCACGTGCCTAAAGCCCATCCTCCAGGACACGGGGGGCCCCAGCAATGAGAAGCCCCAGCACCGCAACCGGAGCCAGCGCCCACGCGCTGCAGCTAGAGAAAGCCCGCGCCTGGAACGCAGACCTCGCGGGCCAAAAATAAATTAATCATTTATTAATTTTTAAAATAGTATAGGTTGATGAAGTTTTTACTTAAAGAAGGCAGGAACTTCTGGTTAAAGACTGCAGTGTCTCACACCAGTAATTTTTCTATCTCATAGACAAAATTCAAAGTTGACAATCTTAATGAACCAAGTTTAAGATCACTTGTGCAGAATACTTTTATGACTTTACTTTTAATGGTTTAGGTAAAGCTTAAATGATAATAGCATAGGCTTGTCCGTCAAGTATTTTCAATAATCTACTACTGAGGTAAAACTCTTCTGGAAATATAAGAAGTACCTGGAAGTCCAGTTTTTCAAGCAGGAGCTAAGCTACAAGCAGTCCTAATTCTGAAAACTTTCAAGTATGTGTCTGAAATCAAAATTGTATGGTAAACAGCTGTGTTTTCATGTTTTTCCATTTTCAGTTTGATTTAGCTCCCCGGATGGAGCTAAATCACACTTTTTAAAAATATTTTCTTTTGCACTAATTATTCCACTAAGGGCAGTATCAATAAGTTCTGCAATATTAATCGCCTTAAAATTAGCAAGATATCTAGTACTTGGTTAATCTATGTTCCAACAGTTAATTGGTTATGGGTGAATCCTGCCAGGCAAATTTCAGTTCTGTTCTAACACATTCATGATTCTACTAGAGAAGACTGCATGTATTAGGCTAAGAAAGGAAAGTTGGAACAGGAACTGGGGAACTGATCTGCGGCCCCAATCAAGTACAAATCACTGAGAGGTTAAATCTTCATCTCTATGATCCTGCCTCTAGGAAGTAGTACATTCTCGTGTTAATAGCCGTACTATAGAGTCAGATGGAGCTGCGTTCAAATTCATCAGGTAGTCAATTCTGTGGGTTTACAATCTGCTGGTTAGAATGGGTAGGTGGTGGGAGTTACTGGTTCCCTGCAACACCATCAACCACCTGTAGTTAGACCAGATGTATTAATATAACAGGGGCAGAGGGAAGGACATACTCCGGAGCCAAATCAACCCTGGAAGTCAAAAAGTAGAAATGTTTACCTGTGGAACCTCCCTGGTGGTCCGGTGGTTAACAATCTGCCCGCCAATGCGGGGGACACAGCTTCGGTCCCTGGTTCAGGAAATAACATCCCACAGGCCACGGGGCGACTACTGAGCCTGTGCTCTAGAGCACACGCTGCAACAAGAGAGGCCACCTCAACGAGAGAAACCCTGCACGTGGGACAAAGACCCAAAACAGCCAAAAATAATAATAATAAAAAAAGGAAATGTTTAACTGTTTCCCACAGGCTTACAATTTTAAAAATATATTTAAAGGCACTTAGAAAGCAATGAAATAGATAACTGTTTATTGAATGCCTATAATGCATGTAGAATACTTAAAATACTACCCAGATCATCTTAAATAAATAAACCCAACCAATCTGCTGCTCATCATGCATACTTTCTCAAATCTCTGAGGAAAAACAAAAATGTCCCTGCAGAAAAATTAATCCTGGTCTTTCAACAAGAAAATTTTGTAATCATAAGTAGTTCTCTGAAACCAAGTCGTTGTCATTAAAACTGAGCATGCTGTGAGCTCCTGCCTACCCTAGCCCTAAACTTCAGGACAGAAGGAAGAACTATCAGCTCACCGATGACAGAACCACTGCCAAGTTCATGCTCATTATTTCCTTTAATTCTTTTTCTTGGGCTCTATTCAAATTGTTCGTGCTTTTAAAAAGTGCTATTATCAAATCAATTCTTCTGCGTATACTCAGGGACTTGACTGGGATGGCATGTGTCCAAAACATACAAATGTCCTATACTAAAATTTCCTTGAACTCTCTACTTCTAAAGTTTTCCCACAACAAACTGGTACATCTTCTCCACGTATGGGATTAATTTTCTTTTTTAAAGAACCAAAATCAGAATTATTTGATCAGTCTTCTGAAGGCTTCTACCACATTCCAAAGTGTCAGAAGAAAATGAGAAATAGAGGAAAATTGAAATGACGTATCTTTTTTGGCACTTCCCACTTAGATCAGTTATAATCTGTGGTGAGAGCTGCATTTTTAAGTAGTGATTCACTGCCAAGATTCTCTGAGCATCTTCTCTACAATAATGACTCAAACTGACTTTCACTCCAGGCCTAACTGTCCTGATCTTGGTAGTTATAAACTATCTACTGAACTCTCCAGGACTCAGCTTGTTCTTTTGCAAAATGAAGGAACCAGATGACAGACTCACTGAAGATCTTCTCAGCTCTAAAATCCTATGATTTGGTGATTTCTAACTCATATAAATGGCTCTCACCTCAACTTCAGCATATGTAACATCTATTTAACTCCTCTGACTATAAAACTGCTGCTACCTCTGGCTTCCGGGGCTTCTCAGGTGGCACTAGCAGTGAAGAATCTGTCTGCCAATGCAGGAGACTTAAGAAACAAGGGTTCGATCCCTGGATCTGGACGATTCCCCTGAAGGAGGGCATGGCAACCCACTCTAGTAGTCTTGCCTGGATAATCCCATGGACAGAAGAGCCTGGTTGGGTACAGTCCATAGGGTCACAAAGGGTTCGACATGACTGAAGCGACTGAGCATGCATGCATGCACCTCTGGATTCCAGTTTCTATAAATGTAGGTTCTATCAACCTCAAACTCAATTCTTGCCCAAGACACTCAAATTGTCCTTAGCACCTTATCAATCCCCCTCAACTGGGCATGTTCTTCCTTTTCAATATACTGTTCTAGATCCCCTTTCTCAGGTTCCATGGCATTCCCTTACAGATCCCTGGGTCTCCTGGTTTTCTCCTCATCAATTATCCCACGTGTCCTGGCCACATTAATGATCTGGGTTCAACCATGAAACACAGAGTAACAAATACTGGAGTAACAAAACAAATGAAAAAATAACAATTTACCAAAAAGTCCTAGAAACAAAATCTTTGCACGGAAAAATACGCAAATTATCTTTTTAGTAGACTATCAACAAACACAAGAACAGGTACAGTTTTCATCAGAAAACATTTAGGAACAACCCACACACACCACTGCAAAAAGAGATTTACTTCCTCAATGGCTGCAAACTGGTGATGGGATTGAGGTGGAGGGGAGAAAGTGATTCATCCTACCTTAGATAACTACTCTAATGGGCATGCTTTCTTCTCTTCAGTTCAATTCAGTTCAGTTGCTCAGTAGTGTCTGATTCTTTGCAATGTCATGGACTGCAGTATGCCAGGCCTCCCTGTCTATCACCAACTCTTGGAGCTTGCTCAAACTCATGTCCAAGGAGTCAGTGATGCCATGCAACCATCTCATCCTTGTCATCCCCTTTTCCTCCCGCCTTCAATCTTTCCCAGCATCAGGGTCTTTTCCCATGAGTTGGTTCTTCGCATCAGGTGGCCAAAGTACTGGCGTTTTAGCTTCAGCATCAGTCCTTCCAATGAATATTCAGGACTGATTTCTTTCAGGATGGACTGGTTTGATCTCCTTGCAGTCCAGGGAACTCTCGAGTCTTCTGCAATACCACAGTTCAAAAGCATCAATTCTTCAGCACTTAGCTTTCTTTATTTTCTCTTCATTTCTCCTTATGTGAATCCTACCTATCAGCTATGGTCTGAATGTTTGTGCCTCGTCCACTCCCCACAAATTCATATGTTGTAATCTTAATTCCCAAAGGTGATGATAGAAGTAGGTGGGGCCTTTGGGAGGTGATTAGCTCATAAAGGTGTTGCCCTCATGAATGGGCTTAATGTTATTTCATTTTTTAAATAATTTTATTTATTTATCTTTGGCCGTGCCGGGCTGCTGTGCTCAGGCTTTCTCTGGTGTGGCGAGCAGGCATCTCACTGCAGTGGCTTCTCTGGCTCTGGAGCACGGGCTCTAGAGCACACAGGATTCAGTGGTTTTAGCACAAGGACACAGTAGTTATAGTAGTTACAGCTCCCCAGCTCTAGAACACAGGCTTAACAGTTGGAGCACATGTGGAATCTTCTCAGATCAGGGACCGAACCCATGTCTCCCACACTGGCAGGTGGATTCCTCACCACTGAACCACCAGAGAAGTCCTCTTTCTTTTTTTTTGGCCCTGCCGTGTGTGCTGTGTGGCATCTTGGTTCCCCAATCAGGGGTCAAACCCATGCCCCCTACAGTAGAACCCCAGAGTCCCAACCACCAGACTGCCAGGGAATCAGGATTAATGTTCTTTAAAAAGAGCTGCCCCGGGGCTCTCTAGCCAATTCCACCACATGAGGACACAATGAGAAGTCTCTGACCTGGAAGAGGACCTTCACTCAAACATCCTGTCCCTGTGATCTCAGACTTCCAGCCTCCGGAAATGTGAGCCATATGTTTCTGCTGTTGATGCTGCCGGTCTCTGGATTTTGTTATAGCAGCCTAAGCCATGGTACTATGACTTAAGCTCAGCCCAAATCTCATCTCGTCCATGTCCACACCAGAGATCGCGTTCCTTTTAATCCCAACACTCCGACAGTCATTTTCAGTACTGCTTAAACTCCGTTCAAACACTACCCGGATCCTTGATTAGTTTCATTTTGATGGGGCAGAGAAAGAGCTGGGACATGACGAGTCAATGCCAGCTTCATACCACAGTCCTCAGAATAAAAAGGCCCAGAGGTTATCAGTTAGTTTACAACTGAACACAACTGGACCACATCATAAAGTACAATGCCACCGCTGCTGCTGCTAAGTCGCTTCAGTCGTGTCTGACTCTGTGTGACCCCATAGACGGCAGCCCACCAGGCTCCCCCGTCCCTGGGATTCTCCAGGCAAGAACACTGGAGTGGGTTGCCATTTCCTTCTCCAATTCAGGAAAGTGAAAAGTGAAAGTGAAGTTGCTTAGTCGTGTCTGACTCCTAGCAACCCCATGGACTGCAGCCTACCAGGCTCCTCCGTCCATGGGATTTTCCAGGCAAGAGTACTGGAGTGGGGTGCCATCGCCTTCTCCGAAAGTACATTGCAGTACATGCTAAAAGATAAGTGTACAAAGATCAACAACAACAGAAGCAGAGCAAGCCAGAAGAGCCAAAAAGGAAAAAAGATTATTTCTGTGAAAGTCGAAAGGGTTTCAGGAAAGAGACAGGACTTCAACAAGGTCTTAAAAGATGGTTCAAGCAGAGTTGAGGAGGGATTGGGAGGACTCAGGCAGGGCAAGGGACATTTCTTCCTATGCGATACAGCTTCTTCTCTGACCGCTTCTCCACTGGGTAGTCATAAAAGTACAATCTGTCAATTGCCATTTACAGACAGCTTCCTGGCTCCATAAGTTATACAATGATTTTTTTTTTTTACTTCTAGTGGGTTATTTTTTTCTCACCAAACAAATAGTGTGTTGTGATTAAAGCTACTTGTCAAAAACCAACTGCAACAAAACATGCTTCAAAAGTTCTTTGGTTCGACCGTTCTTTCCTTCTCCCAAGTGGTTAGAAAAGATCAGTTCAGCTCACAGAGACTGCTCCTACTTGCCCTCTGTCTTCCTGGAATGAGGAAACCTTCAGAATTGATAATGTCACCTTTATAACTAGAAGACTTCAACTCTTTCTATTTTTTGCTTTTTTAAAACTTTTTTTAATAGAGGAAAACTGCTTTACAACGTTGGCTTCTGCCATACGATAACTCAAATCAGTCATCACCATACTACATACAACTCTTCCCTTTGAAGCCTCCTTCCCCTCCCTCCATCCTGCCTCTCTGGGTCATCACAGAGTGCCAAGCTGGGTTCCCTGCGGCATAGAGCAGCTCCCCACCAGTCATCTGTTTTACACGTGCTCGTGTATATTCGCCAATGCTGCTTTCTCCATTCATCCCACCCTCTCCTCCCCCCACAGTGTCCACAGGTCATTCTCTAAGTCTGCCTCTCCATTTCTCTCCAGTAAATGGGTTCATCAGTACTAGTTTTCTAGATTCCATATACATGCTTTTTTTTTTTTTTTTTGAAAGTAGCTCAGTCATGCCTGACTCTTTGCGACCCCATGGACTATACAGTCTATGGGATTCTCCAGGCCAGAATACTGGAGTGGGGAGCCTTTGCCTTCTCCAGGGGATCTTCCCAACCCAGAGATTGAACCCAGGTCTCCCACATTGCAGACGGAGTCTTTATCAGCTGAGCCACAAGGGAAGCCTAAGAATATTGGAATGGGTAGCTTATCCCTTCTCCAGGGGATCCTCCCGACCCAGGAGTTGAACTGGGGTCTCCTGCATTGCAGGTAGATTCTTTACCAGCTGAGCTACCAGGGAAGCCCTGGCTGTTTCCTAGTAAACTCTATAACAGAGGATAATTTATTTTTGCTGGACCTCAATGACCTCATCAGTAATATGGAGATACTGATATTTATATTTAACACAAGACACATTTTGGGAATTAAACAAGATAACATTTTTAAAAGGTTCTTAGCATTTCAGGCACCAAAAAAAGTCCATATTTAAAATAACTATGTAACTATTTCTAATTTGAACACATTTATAACTGGCTTTAAATAAATAAATAAAAAATTTTAGCCAGTTATAAATGCCTTCAAATTAGAAACAGTTATATAGTTCTCCTAAATGTGTTTTCAATATAAATATATCAGAACTCAATTTGTATTTCCAATAAAATGTTTATTTTATGTTTAATTTAATGTATATTTATTTATATATCCAATAAAATGTATATTTCCAAATATAAGCTGAAAACTATTACTTCCAAATAGAAAAGACAAAATATAAAACTTCTTAAAAATTTAAGGCAGACAAGAATAGATGTTTCATTAAAAAAAAACTTTATCCTTAAAAATTAAAGACATGGAAAAGATAAGACATGGTTTTATAGTTTTTAAAGTCACATGATCTAACAGCTTGCAAATTTTTTGTTGGTATCAATTGGCAGACACTCATCAAATTGCTCAGACTTACAAAGAATAACAATTTTGGAAATTTACATAAGCTTACTTAGAATCAAAGTCTAGACTCATAGATTTTTATCTTCCATTAAAAAAAAATTTTGTCTGTCAATTGTCAAATGCTCTGAAGCAACTGATGTTAATTTCTTCAGTGACAGACATAAAAGGTTATTATTAGAAGGTTTAAAAGAAATATTCTGAGCACAGTAATGTGTATCACACTACAGAATGTGTGGATGCGGAATACTGATGATACAATTATAGATCCTTTGTCCAGGAAAAGATTCATGCTGGTACTAGTATTTTAATCATGATGCATATGGGGGCTTCTCAGGTGGCTCAGTGGTAAAGAATCCACCTTCCAATGCAGGAGACCAGGTTCAATCTCTGGGTCAGGAAGATGCCCTGGAAAAGGAAATGGAAACCCACTCCAGTCTTCTTGCCTGGAAAACTCCATGGACAGAGGAGCCTGGCGGGCTACAGTCCATGGGGTCCCAAAGGAGGTGGACACGACTGAGTGACTAAACAACAGCAACATAAGATCAGACAGTTCGAGTCTGCTACTTCAGAGATGAAGAAACCGAAGATAAAATGTGTTAAGTAACTTGCTCATGATACATAGGTAGTTGCACAGTCTTCATCACAACTTTGCTATATGGAACTTCACCTCTTTATTTCTTAGCAGCCTGAAAGACTCTACATACAATTGGATCAGTAAGGATTTGGGACTTTCGCACTCATTCAGTCACTCACTGGTTCAACATGCACAGAACAGCTATCATGTGTCAGGCACAGTGCTGGGCACTGGGTAGGAAGACCCGAGCTGAACTCCTTGTCTGTCACAAAGTATGTGTGTGACTTTGGACAAAAATGTCTTTAGATCCCAGCTTCATAAAAACTTCTTAACACGAAGACAGTAACATCAACTTCTCTCACAATGGTGAAAGATTAAATGAAATCACTCAGGAAATGCTGAATGATGTCTCCAATTTACATGCAACCGACCTATTACCTAACGTGCAAACCATATAAGCAAATGCCATGTGAATGTCAGACCTCACACTTAACAAGTCAAGACTGAACGTCCTATTTTTCCTTTCTGTAACTGCTTCATTTCTTGTATCCTAAGACATTTCAGCTACTTCCTTTCAAACCTTTCTTGTACCTCCTGATGCTTTATCAGTACAATCAAAACTCATGACAGTATCATACAGGATTTTAGAATAAAATAGAAAAGCTGGTCTCAGCACAGCTACTTAATTTCTCTAAGCTCCCATCAAAGACAGAATGAGTTTCAAAGCACCTGAACCTGAATTAAAGTCATTAAGTACTCTAGCTCTATGAGATAAAAGTCAAAGTCCATCTTTGGACATAAATCTAGGTAAGATTAGGGTTGCTTACAAGTGTTTCCACTTTAGGGGAAAATTATGCGTTAACATCTAAATTCCCAGGTAAGCTTATAACTGGCAAGCAGCCACTTGAAAACTACTTTACAATGCACAGGGCTTTCTTCATTTGAAATCTTCCTGCTATTGACATTTGGTGAATGAGGAAATTGACCAAAACAGCAGAAAAGGGGCAAACTCAAATTAAAGTGCTTCCTCTCAGTTGAACAAGCCATGACAGAACCCTCATCAATGTAAAAACGAACATAACCCCCCTTCGTCTACCGAAGCATCTACAACGTGTATAACGAAGCATCTACCACCTTCGTCCTAACTATTCCAAGTTCTACCGCAGGAAGCACAGAGGAGTTCTGTGCATGGATTTCTAGGATTAGTAACACCGAAAGAGAACGAACACTGGTGATTGCTCTTGCGTCCACACATAAATAGCAGAAAAATAAGACTTATAAAAGGTAAGAGTGGAACAAATAACCAAAACTGCCTAGAGTTTAATTCTTTTTCTTATACGGTCATTTATCTCCAATAAAAATCACTTGGAAGTCAGATTTTACTTGGAAAATCTTAAAATATTTTATTCAAAGGGAAAAGACAATGTCTCACTGTGATCAGTTTCTACACGCCTCTACAATTCTTACACCACTCATCTCCAGAGCATTCAAAACTCTGAGTTTAAGGACTCCTTGGGAAATCAAAGCCACAGTGCAGAGCTAGGTGGTGCCTGAGAAATGGCACAAACCAACTCCCATGTTCTGCATAACAGGTTTGTACTTCATGCTTAGTCGCTGAGTCATATCCAACTCTTTCCGACCCCATGGACTGCAGCCCACCAGCCTCCTCTGTCCACAATATTTTTTCCAGACGAGAATACTGAAGTAGGTTGCCATTTCCTCCTTCAGCAGATCTTCCCGACCCAGGGACTGAACTGGGGTCTCCTGTGTCTCCTGGATTGCAGGCAGATTCTTTCCTGCTGAGCCACTGGGGAAGCCCCTTCTGCACACAGTTACTGAGGCCTAAAGCCATTAAGTGCTGTTGTGGATTGAATTGTGTCCCCCAAAATGCATATGAAGTCCCAACACCCTAGCACCTCAGGTTATGACAGTATATGAAATAGAATTTTTTTCAGAGGTAATTAAGTTAAAGTGAGGTCACCAGAGTAGAACCTTATCCAATATGACTGCTGTCCTTATAAGTAAAGGACATTTGGACAAAGGTACAGAGAGAAGCTAACTTGAAGACACAAGCAGACAACAGCCATATCTATTAGTTAAGAAAGACTTGACACAAGCCTTTCCCTCGGGATCAGAAGGAGGAGCGCCCAGACACCTTGACCTTAGATTCTAGCCTCTGGAACCATGAGATGATACATTGCTGTTGCTTCAGCCACTCAGTCTGTGTTAAGGCAGCCCTAGCAAAGTAGCACAGTGATGCAAAACAAAGCCAGGATTAAAACCCAGCTTTGCAGACTCTAACATGAGGCTTTCCAACTCAGTGCACTGTCCTGCAACTTAACTCTCTGTTTTCACTCAAACTTCTCTCCCATAAAAATCCTACACTTGTTCAACTTGTAAAAGACCATGTCAATGTACACTGTTTATGTTGAACTCTTGGGAGCTTCACTTCCACATCACCAGAGAGATTTTCACATAGATGTCTCATGAACTCAAACCCTAATGTCTAAAATCCCAATCAACTATTCCACAAAGTTAGTATGGACACTGTTTTAAATCTAAGAAAGTCTAAGTACAAGATTCAAGTCCTTGGACAAGTCGTCTAAGCTCTCCAAGCCTTAATTCCATATTAATTATATGAATTGTACCAACCATATTAATTCTATATCTGCCCCTCTCAAAAAAACCTTCAAAGGGCAAATGTGAAGGAAGGTTAAATTGGATAACAGCCTTTTCAAATTGCAAGGTGTTCAAAGCAATTCTCCACACAATCACAGAATGACAGAATGCGATGGACAGAATGTGGTCCCCTGGAGAAGGGAATGGAAACCACTGCACTATTCTTGCCTTGAGAACCCCATGAACAGCATGAAAAGGCAAAAAGATAGGACACTGAAAGAGGAACTCCGCAGGTGCCCAATATGCTACTGGTGATCAGTGGAGAAATAGCTCCAGAAAGAATAAAGGGATGCAGCCAGAGCAAAAACAACGCCCAGTTGTCAATGTGACTGGTGATAGAAGCAAGGTCCGATGCTGTAAAGAGCAATATTGCATAGGAACCTGGAATGTCAGGTCCATGAATCAAGGCAAATTGGAAGTGGTCAAACAAGAGATGGCAAGAGTGAACATTGACATTCTAGGAATCAGTGAACTGAGATGGACTGCAATGGGTGAATTTAACTCAGATGACCATTATATCTACTACTGCGGGCAGGAATCCCTCAGAAGAAATGGAGTAGCCATCATGGTCAACAAAAGAGTCTGAAATGCAGTACTTGGATGCAATCTCAAAAATGACAGAAAGATCTCTGTTCGTTTCCAAGGCAAACCATTCAATATCATGGTAATCCAAGTCTGTGCCCCGACCAGTAAAGCTAAAGAAGCTGAAGTTGAACATGAACATTTCTATGAAGACCTACAAGACCTTCTAGAACTAACACCCCAAAAAAGATGTCCTTTTCATTATAGGGGACTGGAATGCAAAAGTAGGAAGTTAAGAAACACCTGGAGTAACAGGCAAATTTGGCCTTGGAGTACAGAATGAAGCAGGGCAAAGGCTAATAGAATTCTGCTAAGAGAAGGCACTGGTCATAGCAAACACCCTCTTCCAACAGCACAAGAGAAGACTCTACACATGGACAGCACCAGATGGTCAACACCGAAATCAGATTGATTATTATTCTTTGTGGCCAAAGATGGAGAAGCTCTATACAGTCAGCAAAAACAAGACCAGGAGCTGACTGTGGCTCAGATCATGAACCTCTTATTGCCAAATTTAGAATGAAATTGAAGAAAGTGTATGACCTAAATCAAATCCCTTATGACTATACAGTGTAAGTGAGAAATATATTTAAGGGACTAGATCTGATAGAGTGCCTGATGAACCATGGATGGAGGTTCATGACATTTTACAGAATACAGGAATCATGACCATACCCAAGAAAAAGAAATGCAAAAAAGCAAAATGGCTGTCTGAGGAGGCCTTACAAATAGCTGTGAAAAGAAGGGAAGCAAAAAGCAAAGGAGAAAAGGAAAGATATACCTATTTGAATGCAGAGTTCCAAAGGATAGCAAGGAGAGATAAGAAAGCCTTCCTCAGTGATCACTGCAAAGAAATAGAGGAAAACAATAGAATGGGAAAGACTAGAGATCTCTTCAAGAAAATCAGACATACTAAGAGAACATTTCATGCAAAGATGGGCTCAATAAAGGACAGAAATGGTAGAGACCTAAGAAGCAGAAGATATTATGAACAGGTGACAAGAATACACAGAAGAACTGTACAAAAAAGATCCTCACGACCCAGATAATCACGATGGTGTGATCACTCACCTAGAGCCAGACATCCTGGAATGTGACGTCAAGTGGGCCTTAGGAAGCCTCACTACGAACAAAGCTAGTGGAGGTGATGGGATTCCAGTTGCGCTACTTCAAATCCTGGAAGATGATACTGTTAAAGTGCTGCACTCAGTATGCCAGCAAATTTGGAAAACTCAGCAGTGGCCACAGGACTGGAAAAGGTCAGTTTTCATTCCAATCCCAAAGAAAGGCAATGCCAAAGAATGTTCAAACTATCGCACAATTGCACTCATCTCACACGCTAGTAAAATAATGCTCAAAATTCTCCAAGCCAGGCTTCAGCAACACATGAACCGTGAACTTCCAGATGTTCAAGCTGGTTTTAGAAAAGGCAGAGGAACCAGAGGTCAAATTGCTAACATCCGCTGGATCATCAAAAAAGCAAGAGAGTTCCAGAAAAACATCTATTTCTGCTTTATTGACTATGCCAAAGCCTTTGACTGTGTGGATCACAATACACTGTGGAAAATTCTAAAAGAGATGGGAATACCAGATCACCTGACCTGCCTCTTGAGAAACCTGTATGCAGGTCAGGAAGCAACAGTTAGAACTGGACATGGAACAACATACTGGTTGCAAATAGGAAAAGGAGTCTGTCAAGGCTGTATATTGTCACCTTGCTTATTTAACTTACATGCAGAGTATATCATGAGAAATGCTGGGCTGGAAGAAGCACAAGCTGGAATCAAGATTGCTGGGAGAAATATCAATAACCTCAGAAATGCAGATGACACCACCCTGATGGCAGAAAGTGAAGAAGAACTAAAGAGCCTCTTGATGAAAGTGAAAGAGGAGAGTGAAAAAGTTGGCTTAAAACTCAACATTCAGAAAACTAAGATCATGGCATCTGGTCCCATCACTTCATGGCAAATAGATGGGAAACAGTGGAAACAGTGTCAGACTTTATTTTGGGGGGCTCCAAAATAACTGCAGATGATGACTGTAGCCATGAAATTAAAAGATGCTTACTCCTTGGAAGGAAAGTTATGACCAACCTAGACAGCATATTCAAAAGCAGAGACATTACTTTGCCAACAAAGGTCCATCTAGTCAAGGCTATGGTTTTTCCAGTAGTCATGTATGGATGTGAGAGTTGGACTATAAAGAAAGCTGAGTGCTGAAGAATTGATGTTTTTGTACTGTGGTGTTGGAGAAGACTCTTGAGAGTCCCTTGGACTGCAAGGAGATCCAACCAGTTCATCCTAAAGGAGATCAGTCCTGGGTGTTCATTGGTAGGACTGATTTTGAAGCTGTAACTCCAATACTTTGGCCACCTGATGTTAAGAGCTGACTCGCTAGAAAAGACTCTGATGCTGGGAAAGATTGAAGGCAGGAGGAGAAATGGACGACAAAGGATGAGATGGCTGGATGGCATCACCGACTCAATGGACATGGGTTTGGGTGGACTCCGGGAGTTGGTGATGGACAGGGAGGCCTGGTGTGCTGTGGTTCATGGGGTCACGGAGAGTTGGAAACGACTGAGCAACTGAACTGAACTGACCGTGCAATGACAAGCTATTTCTCTCTCTGGCACCATTTTTTTTTTTTAACTCATTCAAACTCAAAACCATTGATACTTCCCTCTGAAATCACCTATAACCAATCATTCACCTAGATCTGACCTTTTTTCCTCTACAACATCATTGTTTGTCCCTGCTTTCCAATAAACCTGAGTTCTCATAATTTCAAATCTACACTGCTTTGAATGACTGATTTATCCACTTCCAGTTTCCTCCTCTAATCTATATCATATTCTAATACCAGATTTATCTTCCTAATAAACTCAGCTCAAAAGTCTTCAGAGGCCCTCTAAGCCACAGAACAGGTCCCAACTACAATACCCTCATTCTACAACACAACCACAGCTCAGGGCCCGCTTCTAAGCTCATCTCAAGGTATACCAGGTGCCCAAAGGCCTTGCCTCATACCCAGCCAGTATGAATAGACAGATCATCAAAAACCTTAATATGACCCTACTTCTTGCTTCTTCTCTTGAGCTTCCCATGGTGGAGCAAACTGTCAAAACTGCATCTTCTGATAACACTAGGAACTTCCTCTTAACCTTGAATCTAGAAAGACATCAGCAAGGTTAAGCTGGTTAATTCCAGCACATGCCCCACCTGCTAAGGAGCATGCCTGCTGCCCAGAGTCACTCCCCTCCTGCTTCTCTTGTGGCCCAGCAACTCTTTGGCACTCTCCTACTTCCTAACATTCAGAGTGTACCATAACTAAACTTCACAGGTCAACGGGAACCCACTGCCCTATCTCAGCTAGTAGTCTCCAGTTTCATCAGACTGAACACAAGTATTTTATTCCTGGAATAAATCTCACCTGACAGTGATATATTTTCATGTTTACATATTACTGGATTCAAGAGGAAATGCCACATACGCAGAAGGATATGTGAGAATGGAAACAAAGACAGAATCTTAGCTCAAGAGAGGTATGTGCTGGTCATCACATTATGGTTACTATTTAACTCATGAAATGAATAAAATCACATGGGAAAGAGTGCTGATTAGAGAAAAGAAGGTCCTTTCCCTGTTTAGGGGAACTCCGTAACACTTAGAAAAGGAGACAGCACAAGAGAAAGACAAACAGTTACCTACTTGGAAAATCTGGTCTCATAGAAGAGAATGTTTTAACCACATACAACCTGATAAAAGGCTGGATAAGGTAAGACAGGTGTCTATTGAATGTGACAGTAAGAAGTTCACTGATGAACCTTCCAATATTTCCAGCTAAACAGGAATGACAGAAACCAAACTGAAGAGAGAGGAAAAGGAGAATGAATGGTAAGAAAGTGAAAATAGGAAGTAGACTTCTTCAGAGCTCCCTGGTGGCCCAGTGGTGAGGATACTGGGCTTTCACTGCTGTGGCCCAGGTTCACTCCCTGGTCAGGGAAACAAATCAGAGCAGTGACATACTACATTCAGTTCATCAATATCTTAATACTACTACTGAAGTAAATCATTATTATTTATCTCATTGTGGATCAGCAGACAAGTAGTCATAGTTCCTGCAAAGCCAAAATAAACCAAAGTCTTATTTCAAGATCATTTATACTTTAAAAACATGCTGCTGCTGCTGCTAAGTCACTTCAGTCATGTCGACTCTGTGTGACCCCAGAGACGGCAGTCCACCAGGCTCCCCCATCCCTGGGATTCTCCAGGCAAGAACACTGGAGTGGGTTGCCATTTCCTTTTCCATAAAAACATGCAGTAGAAGTAAAAGTTCTGAAAGTGAACTGAAAAGATCCCACTAATAAAAGGTGATTTATTCCCTTGAAGTAGAAAACTATGCAGGAAGGTATAAAGCAAAAGATAGAGCAATTTTATTTTATAAAAATTTAAATGTAACAAATAACTGTTTAAAAGACTTTTTAGGACTTCCCTGGTGGTCTAATGGTTAAGAATCCACCTTGCAATGCAAGGCACGTGGGTTTGATCCCTGCTCCTGGAAGCTCCCATATGCCATGAGGCAACAAAGCCTGCGGGCCGCAACTACTGAGCCTGCCCAAGGCAAATAGAGAATAACTCCTGCTAGCCCAAACTAGAGAAAGCTAGCTCACAGCAACAAAGACCCAGTGCAGCCAAAAATAAGGATTTTTTTAATATAAAAAAATAAGAATACTTTATAGAAAAATGACAGTAGAAAAAAATATTACAACATAATGCTGATACATAAAGAGCATCTATAAATCAATAAGCAAAGCCAATAGAAAATAAAGAATAGGAAAAAAGAAATCAAGAAAGATGAAATACAAAAGATGAATAAGATAGCATAATTCCCCCCATTTTTAAGAAGTTTCCTTAAAAGTCATGAGTATAGAGTAATTTTAGATTAACATGTGCCTTAAGAACTCTGCAAACAAAATCAGATGTGTAAAATCCCTCAGCCAGCTATAGTCTCACCATCAGCACATACTTTTTTCCCCCCACAGCTGAATACTCAGCAGGATAGTTTTATTTAACATGACTTGATGTGATTGTAAGAGGTGCTGATTTTATATTTCAGTTCACACATTCCAATTAGAAATAGAGCCATATACTTTAGAAACAGCATATTCAGAGGTGTATACTATTTAAACAGTTATGGGCATCACACAAACACAAAAGCAAGGATGACAAGGGAAAATGCCTACCTTCCCTGATAGCTGTAAAAGGTGTACCTTCCTCTTCCTGCAGCCTGATCACCTTCAGGGCTACCAGCTTTCCATTCACCCTGGAGAAACGGAGAAACAGAAGAGAAGGAAATCCATGAACACATGGTCTTGTTACGGTTCTAATTGGGCTTCCCAGGTGGCGCTAGCGGTAAAGAACCCACCTGCCAATGCAGGAGACATAAAAGACACGGGTTCGATCCCTGGGTTGGCAAGATCCCCTGGAGAAGGGCATGGCAACCATCCAGTAGTCTTGCCTGGAGAATCCCATGGACAGAGGAGCCTGGCAGGCTACAGTCCATGGGGTTGCAGAGTCAGAAATGACTGAAGGGATTTAGTACACACTCTTCTAATTTGTCTTCATTACGATTTGTATTTTATGGATTTGCACTAAAAATGGCAGTGACTCAATTATGCCACCACAACAAGACTAACTTCAGTAAGGCTGGGAACCCTATATCATCATCATAAATATTCACACTTCAAATATTCACATTTTAAATATTCACACTTGCATAGTCCAAGATTTAACTCAAGTTTTCTGTGATTCACTCAATGTGCTTTCCAACATGTAACTAGTGCTTAACAAAAAAAAATACTGTGTTTGATCAATTATTCAGATTAATTAAAAATCAAGTACTCAGAATAACACTCTCCCTTTATTTCTCCAATAGCTCCTTTGTTTCTTAGGATCAAATGTCTGTAGGGCTTCCCAGGTGGCTTAGTGGTAAAGAATCTGCCTGCCAAGCCGGAGACCACAGGTTAGGTCAGGAAGATCCCCTAGAGAAGGAAATGGCAACATACTTCAGTATTCTTACCTAGGAAATTCCATGGACAGAAGAGCCTGTCAGGCTACAGTCCATGGGGTCAGAAAGAGTTGGACACGACTGAGTGACTGAACAACAAGAACTTCATTTCCAGTCTTAAGCTGACGTCATTCAGTCCCCAAAGATGGAAAACTGACCCTGGCTTCTTGCTTCTCCCCTCTTCTTTCTCTGTCTCTATCAATACCACCTGTTCCTCTCTTTTTTGCCATTTTCTTAAGCTAGAGTCTCCTAAAGTTGTATTTAGTCTGATGATGTTTTATAATGCTATATATCATCACAATAAAAGTTAAGAATATTTTACTATTACAAAATTATACAAGACCCATACAAAACAGATGGTTCTTCTAGACACATTCTAAATGTGCATCAGCTCTAATTAAAAGTAAGATTACACTAGGCGAGTAACTTTCTATACAATCAATTCTGTTAATAAAATAAAGACATTCTTCTAGCTGAATGTTCTACTTTTACCTTGACTAGGCTTACCAACATATTTCATACTAATATACTTAAATAAAATAAGTAAAATAAGCACATATTAAAAATGTAAAAGCTACAAGAAAGCTGTAATGAAAAGTAAATCTCCCTGACATAGCCAGCTCCCACCCTCTGAGGTCACTTAACTCAGGTAACTTAGCTTGATATGTGTACTTAACACACACATATACAAATGGTAATATGCCATACGGGGTACAGTGTATATTATTTTTATCTCTCAATATATTTGGGTGACTTCCTCATAAACTCATAGAAATCGTCTTTTGTTTTTAGAAAACCACAGGGTGTTCCTTTGTTTAAGTGTAGTATGCTTAACTTAATTCCAGTCCTCTGCTGCTGCTGCTAAATCGCTTCAGTCGTGTCCGATTCTGTGTGACCCCATAGATGGCAGCCCAACAGGCTCCCCTGTCCCTGGGATTCTCCAGGCAAGAACACGGGAGTGGGTTGCCATTTCCTTCTCCAATGCGTGAAAGTGAAGTCGCTCAGTTGTGTCCGAATCTTAGCGACCCCGTGGACTGAATCCCACCAGGCTCCTCCGTCCATGGGATTTTCCAGGCAAGAGTACTGGAGTAGGGTGCCGTCGCCTTGTCCATCAAGCTTTTTAGTGGAACATTAAGAAATTATCCTACACACAGGTTGTACCAATTTCTACTACCTATAGCAAATAGGAGCTTGGGTTCCCCCTTTACTGATAGATCCTAGGTTATCGACCACTGATTTGGCCAACTTGATGGAGGAATAGAGGTTCTCACTGTAGTCTAAATTGCAACCAGAAGTCTTTAGAGCTTATGGAATCAACAGAGAGCCCATGCGTCCCAGAGAATCCAGTGCCTGAGTCTGAAATAAAAGAATCTGAAAGTCTCTTTCTTGTAAACTGCATCCAACTGGTCTATTTTTTATTAAAAAAAAAAAAAATCCTGCCACAGACACAGAATTTGAAAGGTCAGGGATTTATCACAACCCAGCCATCCTAATGGCATCCCTCATTGAACTGATTGTTCAAATACATTACTGGTTACAGTAATCAAAGGACATCTGATTATAAGGCTCTGCAATGTGCTGTCTCCTCTGGGTTAGGGGGCTGGTTTATTTTCCCCTGTGTTTCAGCTGGGAGGACAGGCCTGGCACTTTTCTGCTCTGCAATTCTCTTCTCCTGAGTATGTCACCTTGATGTCTTTCTAATCCTGATTATGCTCTAGGTACCAGGTGCAAGTAAAACATTAATATTCATATGGGGTTCAACTGGAGACTGACTGTACCTTGCCCTCTCCACTTTGCTCTTTACGGCTGAGGGAGGCCTCCAGCCGGGCTTGAAGCTGGGATGCAGTCAGTATTGACATCTGCACAGATTTTCTCAGCCCAGCTGAGCTCATCACTGGCTCCCTAAGGAGATGGGAACTGAGGCCAAGAACTGCTTGGAATTCTCCTTTCATTTACAGATAGTCTCCCATCACCAATAACACATACACACACAGAGCCTTCTTCCCACAAAGCTTTTCCATCTCCCTTGAGATTGCTGGCTTACACGCACTGAATTCTGGAATATAGGGAATTTATGGTTTTGGAAGGCTATATGCTTAAAACAGATGCAGACCATGAAGCTATGATTCCCCTGTAATACACTGAAAGGCGATGAGCCTTTAACTGAACCAGCCTTGATACTTTAAATGCAACCAGAGAAGGAACACCTTTAAGCAACCTCATAGACCGTGTGCATCATTTCTGAGGTGAAATAAAACTTGAACATATTTACTATGATAAACTGCCTGAAAGAACAAGATCCGGGTTAATGGAATCCTGACTCTGTAGCATAATGCTCCATGAGTTAAACCTCCAACTATCAATTTCTATAGTTATGATAATCACAGGAGTTAAAGACACTGGGATTTTATGTGAAACTAAAAAATTCCTTAAAATTTATACTAGACTATTAGATTTAAGAGCAAAGGAACTTTCTTCTGTTTTGTTAACTGTTACATGCCCAATGCCTAAAACCATCTGACATACAGAATACACTCAAAATATTTGATTGAATGAATATTAAAAATGTTAATATACTAACATTTCTTTCCTTACATTTGCAAGATAATTCAAGAATAAAATGTAAAAATTATTGCTTTCAAAGATTTCAGAAATATCACATTTTTTTAAAGATTTCAATATCTTCTTTCACATTTAATTTTTTTAACAGTAGGTCCTTGTTGGTCATCTATTTGGCATGTTCCTGTCAATCACAAAACTCTCAATGTTTGAGTTTAAATATTTATTTTGGGACTTCCCTGGCGATCTATCAGTTAAGACTCCATACTTCCACTGCAGGGGCCATGGGTTCAATCCTTGGTTGGGGAACTAAGATCCCACGTGCTGGAGAGTGCAGCCAAACAAATAAATATTTTCTTTTTTCAAATTAAAGGTGGAGTCTCTTTGTTTTTGATGATGCATGCAGATATATAAAATTTTCATTTCCTTAAGGTTTTAGAATTTATAGAATGCTTTGTTAATTAACCTTTTTCACCCAACAGACCAGTTTCAAACCCCTCAGTATCTTCAATAATCTGAGCTCAGATTGCTAATCAGTTTCTCCCTCTTTTCAACTGCTTAATTGGTTTCCCATTAAGAACCGTATTGATCATCAAATTGTTCTTTAACCTAGGAGTCATTGTGACTGTTTTCTTAATTTTTCACCACACGTCTAGACACTCACCAACTACTGAATCCCTCAGCATAAAGTCTAGTAAAAACATTAAGTCACTGGCTCAACTTTTGGAAAAGGTATCTCTTGAAAAAATAATTACAAATATTCTAATGTTCAACCTTTGGAGCATATCTAATAATTACTTTGTGTGGTTAAACTGTTTAATTAAATATGCAAAACACATACTTCAAACATTGACTTAAGTTCTTTAGAATAATTACGAAATTCAAATTGAATCAATAAATTAGAGCTGTTTACAGGAAAACACTGAAGATTCCTCTTTAACAAGTCTTATTAATTAAATCAAAGGCTAATGAATAGAAGGCAATCAAGACTTGATTGGCAACGGAGACATTAACCCAGGTAAATAACATTTTTAAAATGCTTTAAATTGTGTTAATACTACCACAGAACCTTCTGCTGGAGAAATTGCCAGGCTCATGTCTAGCTATTCTAAGCCATACAGGGAGCTGTTTTAATTTCAGAGACTAGCTATCAGTCTCTAATTCTTCCAAGAACTGCCATTCCCAGCTTGGCCTCCCTGTGAAGCTCGCTGCATGCTCAAGGACGTGTGATTTCAAACTGGTTCTAACCACAAATCCAAATCTCTGCCAACTTCAGAAATTCTGTCCACAGATATGTGTGCCCATAAGTCTGTAAATAATAAAATTATCTTGTGTGGGTGAAGCAAGACGGAGAAGTTCTGAATAAGGAGAATGGCCTATTCATTTTTGCACGCATGTACTATTTTGACATTTCATGAACCCTACAAAGCAAAACTTTCCCACTCAGGGTCGATTTTCCAGGCTCAAAAGACGATGCACGAAGAGAATTTCCTAATGGACAATTCTCAAAGGAAAGCCTAAAGGTTTTCTATCAGATTAGTTACCGCAAATTCGTAAGATAACTTTGTACAATAAAACAAAATAACAAACATTATCTAGGTCATCTCTGAAAATAGTGTTCATGTGCTAACACCTAGGAGAAATTATGTCTAGAGGATATAAAGGAAATTAAGGCAATACACCTAAAAGAAATTTAATATACTCTGGCAAATTTAATATATTCTGCCTCTCTCTTCCATTATGAGTCTGTCTCAAGAGAAACTGCTATGGAAAATAATACTGAGTGCACAGAGATACACAGCTTTTGTTTCCTCGCTGCATTGGTTTAAAGCAACAGAAGGAAATGTAGTTACTACTGACAGAGTGGCAATAGCAAGGCTGAGCACATCCAGGACAATATTTTGAACTGAACTTACACCTTTTTGGCAAAGTCATTAAAAATATTTTAAAGGTTTTACCATCAGTGTTTCTTTCATTTGTTCTCTCTTAAGACACTGGTTGGAATGCTGATGATACTGTATCACATACACACTTCAAAAATTAAAGGCAACTAAATATTCATGGTCTTACCATCTCCGCCTAAATTCAATTTTCACTCAGGTATAAAAGAGAAACCATCTCAGTACTATTTAACCTTTGATATTCAGAAATACTCTAAAAGTACATTATTTATTCTGGAAAAGTAAATTTAGAATTTCAAGGTAAGTTGTCAGTAATCACACCTCACCCTAATCTTTATCAAAACAATACAGAAAAAACAGGAAGAAGACTAATGTTATTTCTGTTGAATTGATTTCTTTTTTTAAATAAAAAAAAGATTTATAAAAGAATGGCATAATGGTTATTTATTAAGATATGATTAACAATGCAAAAAGTCTAATAATTTAATGCAATGAGAAAAAGGGTGCACTCAACCAACAATTATTATGAGATTGTACGTTTGATAAAATATTGATAATGATGCTTCATTAAATGTACAAACTCATAATACTTTGAAACATAAAATTAGAGGAATATATATCGTTTCTGGGAGAAAAGAAAACAATTACATTTCAATAACTTAAAACTTGCATTTTTCCTAAAATAAAGTCTGTCAGTAAAGGACTTGAGAATCTTAGAACTTTAAAAAAGTAACCTCAGTGGAGGGAGGGTATGGACTGGGAATTTGGGGTTGGCAGATGCAAACTATTACATTTAGGATGGATAAACAAGGTCCTGCTGTACAGCACAGGGAACCATTTTCACTATCCTGTGATAAACACAATGGAAAAAACACAATCAAGAATGGATACATGTGTATAACATAACTGAGAAGTGAGTCAGTTTGCTGTACAGCAGAGATCGGCACAATACTGTAAATCAACTATACTTCAACTTATAAAAATTAATTTAAAAAAACAGAAGTAAACTCAGTGATCACTCAAAACGAAAAAATTCTTACTGGGTTGATTGTCACTCCCAGGAACAAAGCACTCCCTCAGAAGACTTTGTTGGAACTCAAATCCCCTAAAACGCCCACATTTTTTAGTCCCTCTTTATGTTCAGCCAAAATTGGCTTCCTGTAACTTCTACTCTCTCAATCAAGTTCTGAGTCCACAAAGACTAAACTAAACGCTCTTCCTCAAGACAGCCCTCCACTTAATGAAGTTTTACTATCCTGCCTCCTATTCAACAAATACTAATGGAGAGAATGTCAAGCTGTGCTGGGGATAAAGAATAAACAACCCAGACACGGTCCCTGCACTCACGGCTCACGGAGGAGATAGATGTAAAACATGTATCTACAAAGACAGCTAATCAAAGGGGGGCAGGAGATGCTCGCTTGCCAAAAATGGGACAATTTAACCATCACTAAACTAATACCTGTGATTGAAAGGCATTAAATATGTTTAAATCAATAAGTTTACAATGAGATATTATTTACTTATAAGTTCTATTTTTTTAAGATTTTTTTTTGATGTGGATCATTTTTAAGTTTCTTTTTCTTTTTTTCAGTTTATTTTTCATTGGAGAATAATTGCTTTAAAATGTTGTGTTACTTTCTGCCATACAACAAGGTAATCAGCCCTCAGTATACATATATCCCTTCATTTTGAATGTCCCTTCCAACCCTTATACCCAATCCCCCGAACCCACCCCTAACCCACCCCGAACTCACCCCTAACCCACCCCGAACTCACCATCACAGAGCACTGGGCTGAGCTCACTGTGCTATAGCGCAGCTTCTGATGTGGACCATTTTAAAAGTCTTTATTGAATTTGTTACACTACTGCTTCTGTGGTTTATGTTCCAGTTTTTTGGCCATGAGGAAATGTGGGATCTTACCTCCCTAAGCAGGAATCAAACCTGCACTCCCTACATTGGAAGGTGAGGTCTTAACCACCAGACCACCAGGGAAGTCCCCTATAATGAGATTTTAGAAGAAACTCATGAGTTACATTTGGAGCGTACTATGGATCCCACGCATTAGTTTAAAAACTGTTAAAGAGAACATGTCAAGCATTCGCTTCCCTTTTCATATACCTTCCTATACACTACGTGTTGTCACTGTTCAGTTGCTAAGTTGCTTTGACTCTTTGCGACTCCATGGACTGACTGCAGCGTGCCATACACACTATACCTCAGTGTGATCAGATAGTGGATATTTGAAATTTCTCTGTAGAGATGCATCATGTGAAAAATGAAGGGGAAATGACAAAATCTGAATATCAACATTAACAGCTGCTGAAATCACACAAAAAAGCTACCAGATATTAAGTGCCTCCTGATGGGAGCACTCATGCACCTCAGTGGAATCAATTCAATCTGAATGTGACCAAGTATCATCTAATCCCTTATTTTAAGAAAACAAAGGAACAATTTATTAAATAAATAACACCATTTCTTATTGGGATAGAGTGAGAAAAGTCTACACTATAGGAAACTATAGGGATAGGAACCTGTTTCTTCAACAAATAAATTTCAAGAAAAAAAAGGTGGGGGAAAGCCCACAACTTAAAAGAGAGAGATATCAACTAACTGAAATGAACTGCAATGTTATCTTGATTCCAACAAAGCTAATTTTAACACTGACTATATATTTGACGATTTAAAAAATTGCTAAAATTTTTATACTTGATAATGGTATTGTGATTAGGTGCTTATCTAAAACAAGGTTCTTATCTTTCAAAGAAAAAATATACAATGATGTTTAGGGTTTGTTTCAAAATAACTGGGAGGAATGAAGACAAACGAAATACACAGGCTGTCAAGGACGGCATCATGGGGAGTTATGAAAACTCCAGTCTCTTCTAATTTTCTATAGTATGTTCTTTAAAAATGAAAACAAACTCCCAATAGAAATTGAGATAAATGCCATGAAGGAAATCACAGCATGCCATAAAAAAGATAAAGAACCTATTTTAACAGAAATACAAATGAACTTACTTGCAGAATGCTGCTGCTGCTAAGTCGCTGGTCTGACTCTGTGCAACCCCATAGACGGCAGCCCACCAGGCTCCCCGTCCCTGGGATTCTCCAGGCTAGAACACTGGAGTGGGTTGTCATGTCCTTCTCCAATGCATGAAAGTGAAAAGTGAAAGTGAAGTCGCTCAGTCACGTCCGACTCTTAGCGACCCCATGGACTGCAGCCCACCAGGCTCCTCCGTCCATGAGATTTTCCAGGCAAGAGTACTGGGGTGGGGTGCCATCGCCTTCTACTTGCAGAACAGACTAACAGAAAACAAACTTATGCTTCCAAAAGGAAAAAGTAGGGGAGGGATAAATTAGGAATTGGGATTAACAGATACAAACTACTATAAATAAAATAGATAAGCAATAAAGACCTATTGTGCAGCACAGAGAACTATATTCAATATCTTCTAAAATGGGAAAAAAGTCTAAAAAAGGATATATACATATGTATACCTGAATCATTTTCTACACCTAAAACATTGTAAATTGACTGTACCTCAGTTTTTCTTTAAAAAAATAACCTACTTGAGACAGTTAGAGAAGGATTTTCTGAAAGTGTGACATTTGAGCTGAAACAAGAAATATAGCAAGAGGAAGTAAATAATATTCCAGGCAGATGGAACAACCTGTACAAAAGCCCAGAGGCAGAGAACACAATGCATTAAACAAAAATATAAGAAAGAGTGGCTGAGGCTTGTTGTCACTGGGGGGTAGGGTGCATGGATGGGGGAACGTGGAGAGAAGGCAGGAAAGCTTGATCACAGAGGTCCTTAAGGGCCACAGAAAGGCCTGATTAAAACAAACACCACTGGGACTCTTCAGAAAAGAGATAGCATGGTTAAATTACATGCCTGCAGCTCCCTCACTATGGTGTGGAGAAGAGACTGAAGGAACCCAATGGTGGGAGCAGCGAGAAGAGAGGTGGGACAGTGACTGCTCTGGTCCAGGGAAAAGATGCTCGCCACCAAGAACCAGAGCATTGGCAAAAGCAATGGGAAAAAGGAAAACAATATTCTGAAGACAGATTCAACAGTCTATAAGCATAAACTGGATTGGGTGTAGGGCAAGTGGTGAAGGATGATTCCACATGTCCTGACTGCAATGTCTGCGTGGGTAGAAGTATGTGTACTGAGGCAAGGGAAACTACAGAAGAGATTTAGACAGAGATTCAAGAGTCTGTTTGGGAGGAAAGTAGTCTAGAAGTGACCAAGTGCAGACATAAGGGAAACATTCGTGTTTATGAGTCTGGGTCTCAGTACAAAAATCTAAGCTAGACATAAAAATGTGTGAATCATTGGAGGAGTTCAAGGGAAGCAATAATCTCAAGACAGCCAGTTTTCCGTTAAAGCAGGAGTAAAGAAAACACTAAGAAAAAGGTAGAATCAGAGAATGGTATTCTAAATCTAGATGACATGAAAAGAGTCTGAAGGATAGGGGGAGGGACAGAGTAGGAGACAGAGTAAGAAATACTCTGTGAGACCCTCAGTGAGGTCTGAGGTCTTAAGGGCCAAAGAAAGGCCTGATTAAAACAAACACCACTGGGACTCTTCAGAAAAGAGATAGCATGATTAAATTACATGCCTGCAGCTCCCTCGTTATGGTGTGGAGAAAAGACTGAAGGAACCCAACAGTGGGAGCAGCGAGAAGGGAGGTGGGGCTGTATACCAAGGAGCTGTATACCTACACAGCAAGGGAGCTGTATACCACGGGTGGTGCTGTGGTAACAGATAAATACATAGACAGACAGGCAGATAGACAGACAGATTACCAAGCAGTAGATAGAAAACCGGGAAGTTATATACCACAGGTAGTGCTGAATATCCATTGGAAGGACTGATGCTGAAGCTGAAACTCCAATACTTTGGCCACCCGATGCGAAGAGCTGACTCATTAGAAAAGACCCTGATGCTGGGAAAGATTGGGGGCAGGAGGAGAAGGGGACGACAGAGGAGGAAGGTTGGATGGCATCACAGATTCAATGGACTTGGGTTTGGGTAAACTCCGGGAGTTGGTGATGGACAGGGAGGCCTGGTGTGCTGCGGTTCATGGGGTCACAAAGAGTGGACATGACTGAGAGACTGAACCGGCTGAGCACTGTAGCAAACAGAGGTACTGAAATGGAGCAGAACCCTATGGTCCTTGAACCCCACGTCCTCAGTCTGCCTTTTGTCTATGGAAAACCTTCAGCCAAAGGATAAATTTATAGTCAGAGAAGTGAGAAAACACAGAAACAAAGCAAAATAGTCAAAGGAGACCAAATAATAATATGTTCATTAAAGTCAAGGACCTTTGGTTCCGTCTCAAGGGCAATAGCTTTTCAAAGGCTTTAGTTCCTCTGAGCCATATCCTGTGAGCTGTCTTATAGATACTGAAACCTCCACCAGGCTGAAAAAGTTAACTGCATGATGACCAGACTCTACCCATGACACAAGCTGCCACAATTCCGTGAAATGACCTCAAAAAAAAAAAAAAAAATTAGAAACAAACTGACCCTAGAACTGAAGCTAAAACAACCAAACGGACACTGATCAGACCCCAGTGACCAATTTGAAGATGACTGTCAAAGCTGCCAGTGCTGTTTCTGCATGGAGCCCCCTCCCTCTGTCTATAAAAGCTCTATGCGCTGGCTGTCAGCAGGCTGTGGGAGTGGGGGGACCGGCGGCCTTTGGACCGGTTGCGGGCATCCAAAAAAAAGCAAAATTCCTTTCCACCAACCTGGCCTCTTCACTGGCTTTTGAGCAGTGAGCAGCCAGACCCCACACTTGCCGTGTGAGGCAGAGGCAAGTCCATCCTGTCTTGGCTGTTACTCAGCAAAGCCACCCCTGTGTGTGTGAGGCAAGGCCTGGAGTGGGTTAGGGCCAGCCCAGCAGCTGTGCAAGAGACCAAAGTATAGGATCTCACTGCCGTCTACATTTTAAAACCCATTTGTTGTTGTTCAGCTGTACAGTCATGTCCGACTCTTTGCAACCCCATGGACTGCAGCACACCAGGGTTCTCTGTCCTTCACCATCTCCCAGAGTTTGCTCAAACTCATGTCTATTGAGTTGGTGATGCTATCCAACCATCTCATCCTTCGTCGCTCCATTCTCCTCCCACCTTCAATCCTTCCCAGCATCAGGGTCTTTTCCAATGAGTTGCCTCTGTGCATCAGGTGGCCAAAGTACTGGAGCTTCAGCTTCAGCATCAGTCCTGAGAGCTGGGCGTGTGGAGTCTTAGCCACTGGAAGCTACCAAGGAGTCCCCAGGGCAGTGCTCTTTGACACCACGCTTTCGACACCCATCCCATCCCCTCTAGGGGGACCTGGCTTCATTGACTGTCTTCTCTTTTTTTCTCTCTCTCTCCTTCCTCCTTCCCTTTTCCCTTTCAGACTCTCTAACCCAGCCCTTCCTCTCCATGGCCACTCTGTCCCAAACTACTACACTGACCTTCTACCTCTACCACTGGACTGTTCTGGAAAATTTGCATGTATCACACAGTGTTCAGTGGTGAATGAATGAGTCAACCCTTTACCTTATAAAAGAAGTACTCAAAATCCTACCACTTTGACCAGCCTGTTTTAAATCTACCACCAGAAACAGCAGATCACTCAATTGTCTGTGGCCGTCTAACCTACCAGAACATAATCAGAACATTTACCCATGTTGGAAAAACAAGCAGATATCCAGCATTTACAGTGTTCCAGTCCACTAGCTTAACTATCTCCTCAAAAAGAAGAATTAAAGTTATTTAGGTATGACATAATCTTTTATGAACTCTTGCTGCTGCTGCTGCTAAGTCACTTCAGTCGTGTCCGACTCTGTGTGACCCCATAGACGGCAACCCACCAGGCTCCCCCGTCCCTGGGATTCTCCAGGCAAGAACACTGGAGTGGGTTGCCATTTCCTTCTCCAATGCATGAAAGTGAAAAGTTAAAATGAAGTCGCTAGGTCATGTCCAACTCTTCGCGACCCCATGGACTGCAGCCCACCAGGCTCCTCCACCCATGGGATTTTCCAGGCAAGAGTACTGGAGTGGGGTGCCACTGCCTTCTCTGTATGAACTCCTAGAACACTATTTTTCTTTCTATTTTGACTTACTCAGAAATCATCTGAGTGGATCATCTGTCCTAAAATTTCCAGCTGGAGGAGGGGGAATGAAAATAGGCATACAAGGGTTAGGTGACCCATTTCCATCTTCTTTGTGAACATCTGGACAGCTCAAGGCTGCTTACTGTATCCCCAGTTTTCCACAGATCCTCAAAGATGACTAGCAATGAGGGGACAATCTCAACTCCCAACTTCTTTAAAAGTCTGTGACACAGACATCTCAGACCCTAAATCAGAATCCCTCAGAGAACCATAGTACGATCAGACTTCCTGAGACATCTGATAATTTAATTCACTCGTACATTTGCTTTGCACTTTGGGGCTTAAAAGGAACTCTTCCCAGCATTATGGTGTCAGCAAAACATAGAGTAATTGCGCTTATTTCTAGCCCAACAGCATCTTTTGTATGCAAACATCAAACCTGAGCTTTTCCTGAATTATTAATACTTCCTCTCCTTCCATCATTGAGCTGGACTGTATTGTAGTTATCTTGATGTTTGTTGGATTTTGAGAGATTTTTATCACCCATGTTGACATGTTAACCTTCCAGAGTTTTAGGGCAAACCACTGTACACATCTCAGTATTCTTCTGGAGTATCTCCAATTGCAAGGAACCATTCTGGGGCGAGCAAAAAGTTACCAGCATATAGTACTTGAGGAGATTACCAGCCAAAGAATAAATAAGACAGTATCAAGCAACTTAAATGCATAATAAAGGTAAGTTCTTTGTCCAAAAAAAAAAAAAAGTAAAGCAAATTTATCAAAGACAAGGAATGAAAGAATTAACTTTTCAAGAAAAGGCAAGAAGCTTGGAAATAACGCCCAGGACACCCATAGATGTAAAGGTAGTTGGTTACACTACTCCTGAAGTTACTGGAGAAGAACTGTTTATTTGATGAGATGAGAGGGTTTCATAAGACCTAAGTAAATGTAATTTATTATTAGGAGTTTTGAGACTGATTTTTCACACAAAGTGAGATTTGAAGCTAACTATATTAGTTCTGTAAGTTTTCATCTTTAACGTACTGCAGTTCATATCCCTAAACATACATCTATATGTACACATAGAGATGAAAACTAAGAATTAGGGCATGATGGGAAGATCAAGGAACAAAAAGAAGTAGGAGGGCTTTTTCTACTTTGTTTTTCTCTAGCCCCACTTTCAAGAACACTTGTCTTAGAAAACATATTACTGCAGTCTTTGGAAAGGTTGCATTTTACATTTCTAGAGAAATCACATTTTCTTCTTCTGAGGTCAAGTTGCCACTTCAAAACAATTTTTATCTTCAGTAGCTTTTTTTTCCCCATAGAAAATGGTCCCAAAAAAGCAGAAAAGAAATGGACATATTTCTTGATGATATTATCATTTTTACCTGTCTTGGATTACTATTTCCTGGATAATTCTTACATGGCATCTCTTTTATTTTTGAACAAACTCAGGGAGATAGCGAAGGACAGGGAAGCCTGGCGTGCTGCAGTTCATGGGGCAGCAAGAGTTGGACATGCCTTAGCAACTGAACAATAACAATATCTTATACCATTAATATATCTAAAAATAAAAATAATTCATAATTTTTAAAAAGTCTAACTACAGCATCAGAATGACAATGAGTCATTCATTACATGAGCTGGGATTAAAGAAAAGATGATGAAGTCTGATATTAACTCTTATAGCATTTCAAGCTTCCTAGTTCAAAGGTATGTTTAAAAGATGATATTCCCATTTCTCTCAAGGAGAGTCATAAATGTTCCCCCTCCTCTAGGAAAGACATACATGTTCAGCATCCTAAGAGAGAGGTCAAGCTTCCACTCTCAGGAAAAAAGCATCTCCAAAGAAGTTAAATGAGATGTGCCAAAAGCCCATCACCGACTCACCAAGAGACTCTGAGGAGTCCCCAAATACTCATTGCCAAGTAATGGTAACCACAGAGATCTTGTGTTTTCCATTCAAACACAGCCTTACAAAATTAAGTGAAGTTTGGAACAGCAGGATTAAACAATTAAAGCAGCCCAGGAGAGCCATTAAGGCAGGGGTATTCCGAGTTCAGACTATTCTCAACCCATTCTCCCAATTCTAATAAAGACATGTGTGTGCACACACACACACACACACCCCACACTTCCAGCTTATGTTACAAACAGGACAGCAAGCTAATGTTTTCTTTTTTTGGTTTGGCTGTGACAGACCATGAAGAATCAACAAAGAAAGTTATTATAAATACACTGAACTTGGTTAAAGGACTAGAAGGCTTATATCAAGTCAAAGAGATTATGAGTGATTTTAATTTGCTCCAATGAAAATGTCTTACTTTCATAATTATAGAAAATCTGTCATTGTTGTAAGTTTTTAATGAAAATTTACAAAAATATCAAGCAAAGCCAAATGTATCTAGTTTGACTTGTCTTTATGACAAAAATGATGGGACAAAAATGCTACGGCATCACGAATTATCTAAATCTAAAAGGCTGCACTTCTAGAAATTAAAGTGACACTCAACTGGATTGCTTTTTAGGCAAGTAGAGTCTCAAAGTAAAAAATGATTCTCCTAACTATAATGTTGAAAATAACCGACCTATACATGCTGAAGATCAGGGTTTATATTGATTCATACGTTGGGAAAGAACTGATTAAATATTAGTAAATAATATTAAGTATATTTAAACATTAAATATTAGTTGCTCAGTCGTGTGTGACTCTTTGCCACCCCATGGACTGTACCCCGCCAGGTTCCTCTGTCCATGGGATTCTTCAGGCAAGAATACTGGAGTGCGTAGCCATTCCCTTTTCCAGATTTTTCCAACCCAGGGGTTTAACCTGGGTCTCCTGCATTGCAGGCAGATTCTTTAACATCTGAGCCACCAGGGAAGCTGATTACACAAAGAAAGACTTTCATAAAAATTATATATAATTGATATGATACGATCTATGCTAGTCTTACTTCCAAATCCTATCAACAGTATAAATCAGTCAGCCTGATTTGGAATAAAATGATTTTTTATACCACCAGTAAGTTTAAAATCAAGATGGTTATCTTTACCTTAAAAATAGCATTCGTGTTAAATGTTCCTGTTAAGGTACCCACAGTACCTTAACTGTGGCAGACCTGGGACAAAGAATTTATTTACAGTAATTTGGTCACTACACCACCTTTGTGGGGCAGATAGTATTACTATCTCCATGTTTATAAAGAAACTGAGGCACATATTAGAAGCAGTAGGTCCACAAATTGGACCTAGGAGACTAGCCGTCAAGGCCCATATTCATAAATTCTCTGTGGAGTAGCAATAATTAAAGTGTAAACTACAGAAAAAAGGTGTGTGGCCCATACCCTCATATTCTCCCTTCAACAGATGCACTCTGCTTACACCAGACACATATTACTTACTCTCAAAGCAACGTCATTACTTTTTGTGTTTTCTAATGCCTTGTAAATATTATCAAAATAAACCAATATACTTTAGAATGGCATTAATAAGTCTTACCCTAATTATCATGCGTATCAGAGAATAGTTGGAAAATACAGGAAAAAAAATTTACATCAACAATAATCCCAGTATTCAGTGATAAATTCTTCAACAAAAGTATCACCTAGACTTTTTTCCCCTATTGCAGATTTTTATAAATGCTGTCCTCCCATATTTGGTCATCTACTTTTCCACTTTAGTTTAAAAATCATTATTTTACTGCATGGGCTGCAGTAAGAACCAGGAAGCCTCAAGTTTGAACAAGCCCACATTTTCCTTTTAAGGTAAATGGTCCCGGTACTTCTTTAGTTCATGAAATCTCATGACTCCTGTACTGTGATTTACTGATGAAAGTAACTCTGCTAAAAAAAATAGAGGCCTGAATGAGGGGCAGAACCTTCGGGGCACAGTTGTTCCGAGTCAGCCTGACTGGAATTCAGTCTTCCGGGGCTGCTCCAACCCAGTGACAGAAAAGAATCACGTAAGTCACCTCCAGGAAAGACATTCTAGCATATTTAACTCCATGAAGCCAGATACATGATCTTAGGAGAATGGAGATAATAATAATAACACGATAATCAAATGTGTACTTGAAGAAAGAACTTAAGTCCTGACTAAGAAGAGATTTGTATGGTAAATCTCTCCATACAAGAGCCAAACATCTAAGTCTCTTCTCATATTTAAAGACCCTGCTGACAGCATTCCTAAACATGTCCCCCAAACATTACATACTTTTTAAAATATTTTATTTATTTGGCTGCATCAGGTCTTACTTGTGGCAGGCGAGATCTTTTACTCGTGGCATGTGGCATCTGGTTCCCCAGCCAGGGATCGAACCAGACCCCGTACACTGGGAGCATTGGAGTTTTAGCCACTGAACCACCAGGGAAGCCCCACATAGTTAATCTTTATTAAGCATCTATTAATAGTACTATAACAGGTGCTGAAGAATAAGTTATATGCATATGAGAATATGTCACATACATATGAGGCAAAGGAGCTGTCGAGCAAGGCAGTAACAAAATTATGAAAAAGAAGGAAAAAACTATTCTGATATTTGCTTAAAAAGTAAGATTTTAATCAGGACTACTGCAACAATGGAAAGAGAGATACGGTTCAACTTTGAATACAGCAACAACAGGTGGGTTTTTATAGCCAAAGAGCAGATGGACAGAAAATTACTAAGAGGAGATATCAGGGGTAGGAGGGAACCTTGCTCAACTGATCTATTAAGATTCCTGCTAAAAACAGTCCAGAGCCATCAGATATCAAGGGTGGGGGGATTTTCTCTAAACTGACTTAGCAGGATCCTTCCTAAAACTGGGCCAGGCAGGCCTGGCAAGGACAGGGCTAGGGCTGGGGAGGGAGTGGCAAAGTCAAGGCCCAGTCAAAAGAGAGCTTAGAATAACACATGTGTGTTCAGTTGCTTAAGTCCTGTCCGACTCTTTGGGACCCTATGGACTGTTGACCGCCAGGCTCCTCTGTCCATGGGATTCTCCAGGCAAGAATACTTGAGTAGGTTGCCATGCCCCGCTTCAGGGGATCTTCCCGACCCAGGGATCGAACCAGTGTCTCCTACGTCTCCTGCATTGCAGGTAGATTTACCACTGAGCTATCAGGGAAGCCCTTAGAGTAACATAATTGAAGTTTATTCCAAGAGAGTATCTTGTCAGAAGCCAGGGAATGCTCATAACATGAACAGGACTTGAAGATGGGATAGAATGTGGACATGTAAAAAGAGGAGGCAAGCTGCTTACATAAAGGGATCCATCATAAAGATGCAGAAGGGGTACGGGGGTGGGGGGGGAGGCACGTTCAAAGCACAGAGAGTAGAAACTGGGGAAGCAGAAGGACATAAGGCAAGAAAAGCAGATGCCGGGTCGCCTACAAAATTGAACCAGCAATCAGATATCTGATCTTATTAGACAGCAGTATCTTCATTATCTGCCTACATATTTCAGGGTAGAGCTTTGAAAGAAGCAAATAGGCTTCTAAAGTTAACAAAATTTTTTTTAATTTTTACATTAAATTTTTACATTAAAAAAATTTTTAATTGGAGGGTAATTGCTTAACAACGTTGTACAGATTTTTGCCATACAACAACATGAATTAGCAGTAAGTAAACGTATGTCCCCTCCTCCTTGAGCCTCTTTCCCAACCTCTCACCCATCCCACCTCTCTAAGTCATCACAGAGCAGTGGGCTGAGCTCCCTGTGTTAAATACGCATTTTTATTCCCAACCAACAAAGGTAAATTAACAGAGCTTATAAGTCTATTAAATATATCTCCATGATATATGCAGAGATTAAAAACAGACTATAAAATGAATACAGTTATCAATATAAATTAAAACCTACTAAATATTAATATAGCTTCCCAGGTGGCTTAGTGGTAAAGAATCTGCCTGCCAATACAAGAGATGCGAGTTGGTTTCTTACATCTCCAGGGAAGAAGCTCCCCTCTTCCCTCTTCCCCTTCCCCTCTGGAGGGCATGACAACCCACTCCAGTATTCTTTTTTTTTTTTTTCACTCCAGTATTCTTGCCTGGGAAATTCCATGGACAGAAGAGTCTGGTGGGTTACAGTCCATGGACTCGCAAAAGAGTTGGACATAGCGACTAAACCACAACAAATATTAATACATTTCTAGGATTGAAATGCTGTAGTTACAAATATATACAGAACTATAAAATATTTGGTAGCAAATCTGCACTGTAATGAGAAAGAAAGCTGAATACAATTTGTTAAATCCAACTATGCTACTTTCAAGGCTTTCCAAGCAGTAACATGTGTTTATCACCATCAAACAGGACATTAGCATCCTTTCTCTACACACAGCAATCTGTTTTGCTAGGTTTGGTGCTACAGAGTAAGGAAAACTGACAAGATCTTAAATTACTATTCAGTAACGTTAAGGCTCGCCCACTAAATCTACTTCTAATAAGAAATCTAATTTCTACTCAATGAGATGAAACAATCTAGCCATTCTAAGGAGAAATCATGTTTTATGGCTTTCATGGAGTCTGGCTCCAATAATACTGCACGCATGAATGAACGAAGTCAACTATCTCAAACCAGGACTAAACTAGGAAACAAATATAGACAGGACTTTATATCAGCTCTCCTGATAGAACAATTTCTATAAGTAAGAAATTCCCAAACTCAGGTTTCCTACAAGAGCTGATGCATTGGAAAAGACCCTGATGCTGGGAAAGACTGAGGGCAGGAGGAGAAGAGGGCAGCAAAGGATGAGATGGTTGGATGGCATCATCAACCCAATGGACATGAATCTGAGCAAACTCCAGGAGATAATAAATGACAGGGAAGCCTGATGTGCTGCAGTCGACGGGGTCCCAAAGAGTCAGACACGACTAAGCGACTGAACAACAATATACTCAAAAGCAACTAAATATTTGCTGGGTTTTCATCTAAAATGAGGGATGAATACAACTGCCATGACTCTTTTCCAACTGAAGCAGATGGGAAATCATCAGTAGTCATCCAGTTGAAGAACTCTTCCATAACAGCATCGTATTTACAAATCCTAGCCCAGAAAATAAATGAGGCTTCAGCTAGTACAATATGTTACCTTACAATGAGTTTAAAAAATAGTACATCTGTAACTTGGGTAAATTAAACACACATACCTAAATGTTTCTGTCAAATATCCACAGATATCTATTCACTTAGTAATTGTCTACATCCTCTCCTTTTATAATATTTATACTCTTTTCTTGTTTAAAAAAAATGGAAAGTCACTATATTAAAATTACAGTAAGACTTTCCCTGGTTATCTTGTGGTTAAGAGTCCACCTGCCAAGGCAGGGGATGCAGGTTTCATCCCTGATCCCGGAGGGTCCCACATGCTGCAGAGCAACTAAGCTGCCTGTACCACCTCTACTGAAACCTGCATGCCAAGAGCCCGGGCTTGGCAACAAGAGAAGCCACCACAGTAGGAAGCCCATACACTGCCAGGAAGAGTAGCCTCTGCTCACTGCAAGTAGAGAAAGCCTGCGTGTAGAAATGAAGACCCAGGGCAGCACAAAATAAAAATAAATACATGAAATTACAATGAAAACGGATACTAGAAAACTAATCTCCTGTGTTCACGGTACACAAACAACACAGAGGATTAAAATAAGGGTTCATTTCCTTTCCTTGTTTCTTTGTTTTTAAATACACAAATATTTAAAGAAAAAGTACATGCAGGTCAGGAAGCAACAGTTAGAACTGGACATGGAACAACAGGCTGGTTCCAAATTGGGAAAGGAATACATCAAGGCTGTATATTGTCACCCTGCTTATTTAACTTATATGCAGAGTACATCATGAGAAACGCTGGGCTGGATGAAGCACAAGCTGGAATCAAGACTGCCAGGAGAAATATCAGTAACCTCAGAAATGCAGATAACACCACCCTTATGGCAGAAAGCAAAGAACTAAAGTGCCTTCTGGTGAAAATGAAAGAGGAGAGTGAAAAAGTTGGCTTAAAACTCAACATTCAGAAAACTAAGATCATGACATCTGGTCCCATCACTTCATGGCAAATAGATGGGGAAACAGTGGGAAAAGTGGCTGACTTTATTTTGGGGGGCTCCAAAATCACTGCACATGGTGATTGCAGCCACAAAATTAAAAGACACTTGCTCCTTGGAAGAAAAGTTATGACCAACCTAGACAGCATATTTAAAAGCTAGACATTACTTTGCCAAGAAAGGTCTGTCTAATCAAAGCTATGGTTTTTCCAGTAGTCATATATGGATGTGAGAGTTGGACTATAAAGAGAGCTGAGCGCCAAAGAATTGATGCTTTTGAACTGTGGTGTTGGAGAAGACTCTTGAGAGTTCCTTGGACTGCAAGGAAATCCAAACAGTCCATCCTAAAGGAGATCAGTCCTGAATATTCATTGGAAGGACTGATGCTGAAGGTGAAACTCCAATACTTTGGCCACTTGATGCAAAGAACTGACTCATTTGAAAAGACCCTGATGCTGGGAAAGATTGAAGGCAGAAGGAGAAGGGGATGACAGAGGATGAGATGGTTGGATGGCATCATTGACTCAATGGACATGAGTTTGAGAAAACTCCAGGAGTTGGTGATGGACAGGGAGGCCTGGCATGCTGCAGTCCATGGGGTCGCAAAGAGTCGGACACAACTGAGCGACTGAACTGAACACTGCTTATTCTTCTTTTTAACCCTTATTTTAAACATCCCAACCATGAGGACTTCCTTGGTGGTCCAATGGTTAATAGTTCACTTTCCAATGCAGGGGGTGCAGGTTCAATGGCTGGTCAGAGAGCTAAGATCCCACATGTCCCGTGACCAGAAAACCAAAACATGAAACAGAAGCAATATGGCAACAAATTCAACAAGGACTTTAATAACAGTCCACGTCAAAAAAGAAATCCAAACCACTAATAATCTGAGATTATTAACTTTAGAAATTGAGAGGACAGGATTAATCATGTTATCAAGCAAGCATTCAGTCATTACGCTCATAGCTTACTCAGCACTTCAGCCACCTGATGTGAAGAACTGACTCATTGGAAAAAATCCTGATGCTGGGAAAGACTGAAGGCAGGAGGAGAAGGGGACGACAGAGGATGAGACGGTTGGATGGCATCACCAACTTGATGGACGTGAATCTGAGTAAGCTCCGGGAGTTGGTAATGGACAGGGAAGCCTGGCGTGCTGCAGTCCATGGCGTCACAAAGAATTGGACACAACTCAGTGACTGAACTGAACTGAACTAAAGGAGAAAGTGTGACTCAATTATACAGGATACTTGAAAAAACAGAGAGATTAACTCATTTTTGGATAGATGGAATGACTCCAACTCTTCAATACGGTAAGAAAGTATCAGATGAGAAGCTGAGATACAAGTTTTCAGTGAAGAAATTTTACTACTCAGAGCTATAAACCTGTACCTATCTTTCAACCTGTCAACTCCACTTTCTTCAACTTTCAAAGAAAATCTCTACTACAACCTCTTTGCACTTTCTTTTCATATATATACATATATATGAATACCTCTATATTAATAAGCTATATGAATATATATAATACAAGGGAAAGGTTTTGACACATATAAAGGGAAATAAAACTATACAGGCTAATTATTAAGTAGCTACTAACACTGTCTCTCGGAGAAGGCAATGACACCCCACTCTAGTACCTTGCCTGGAAAATCCCATGGATGGAGGAGCCTGGTAGGCTGCAGTCCATGGGGTCGTGAAGTCGGACACGACTGAGCGACTTCACTTTCACTTTTCAGTTTCATGCATTGAAAAAGGAAATGGCAACCCACTCCAGTGTTCTTGCCTGGAGAATCCCAGGGACGGGGGAGCCTGGTGGGCTGCCATCTCTTGGGTCGCACAGACTGAACACGACTGAAGCGACTTAGCAGCAGCAGCAGCAACACTGTCTCTACATAGAAAACTGGCCATGTCAGCTTCAGCAGGGCTTCCCCGGTGGCTCAGCAGTAAAGAATCCACCTATCAATGCAGGAGACGCAGGAGATATGAGTTTGATCCCTAGGTTGGGAAGATCCCCTGGAGAAGGGAATGGCAAATCACTGCATCATTCTTGCCTGGAAAATTCCATGGACAGAGGAGCCTGGCAGGCTATAGTCCAGGGGGTTCACAAAGAGTCAAACACAGCTGAGTGACTGAGCATGCACGTAGCTTCAGTAATTGTGTTTATGATGAAGCATCATCCACATAACCATACTTATTAGGCAAAATAACCTTAACTACATTTGTTCTTTCCAGGTCTTATTAATTAAGCAAGCTTCTGTTCTAACAGATGAGTCAACGGCAAGTAAGCTCAGGTCATGTCAAGCATTCTAAAAATGATTTGAAATTAATCAAGTCACCTGAAAACTGGTGAACAAATATATTCAAAAAAGGTACCTGCTTAGATACTAACACAAAAGGAAGTGACTAATATAAGAACAAGGCCGATGAAAATTTGACAAGACTTTCAAAGGATGTAATAGGTATAGAGAATCATTTTCTCCTCTTAATTCTAGGTTGGAATGCCAAACTGCATTCATAGCTGGTGCTGGGAATACACTTTGAGTAGGGGTTCAAGGGTGTTGAGTTTCTGATTTACTCAAAAACCTATTGGAAAGCATTTTATTTTGTTAAGGTACAATCCTTACTGCCATATCAGTTGCTCCATTATTTATGAGAAGGATAAAACAGCTGTAAAGGTGTTGGCAGATTCGGAGTTATGTCTGCCATATGAAAAGAATTTTTAAAAAGTGGTAAGAGAAATTGGTGCCATCCAACCTTGGTCTGTGGTTCACCATGAAAAGGGAGCAATGGGATGGAAACCTTGTCCAAAATAAACGTATCCAATAGACAACAAAAGGGAACAGTAAGAGTTCTATTTCATGCAGGCACCTACTATTTGGAAGGCCATAAACCACTTGGGTGAAATACAGGGAAAAATCACTATGGTGTCACTGTAGAGTTGCCCAGAATAGTGGAGAATACGAATGATAAATGAAAATGACACAGAGGAAAGATATAATAATCACAGGGGAAAAAAATGGCTAAGTACCCCTAGTGTTGATCATTAACAAGGGATACAGTGATCATAGATAGCATACATGTTTTAAAATATTTTTCTTTACTTATTCATTTATTTGGCTGTGCCAGGTCTTAGCTACGGCATGTGCGAGCTTAGCTCCCTGACCAGGGGCTGAACTAGGGCCCCCTGCATTGGGACCGCATCATCTTATCCAATGGACCACCAGGAAGTCCCGACAGCATAGATTTTAAGAAAACAGATATCAAAATGTCTTCCGCACACCCCCTCAAAAATGAAAGGAGATAAAAATTAAGAAATTGGATCTTCAGTTGGAGTGACCAGCTCCATCATTGAGCTGTGTGATTATGGACAAGTTACTCAAATTTTATGGACCTCAGTTTCTACATCTGTAAAACAAGAAAGTAACCTCATTTCAAAGCTTTTCTAGTATTGTTAATAGAAACAAAGAAAAAAGTAATGGCCAACATTCATTTAACACGTGAGACACAGTTATAGACACTCCAAAGGTATTCATTCATAGACACTCTTCACAACCATGTGAAACCAATTTCATTATCAGCCCTACTTTCATGGATGAGAAAATCAGGCTTAACCCAGCGTTCAATAAATATAAGCTTTACATCATGACCCTAATCACCAAGAGATAGGTAGCATCAAAAAATAGAAGATTTACATAAATCAGTGTTATTTTAAAATCTTAACTAGCACCAGTGAAGAAAAATTGGCCAAGAAGAGAAACCAATGGGCTACACAGACAGTTCAGTAATATATCTGAATTTTTAAAGAACACAAATAAAAGGAGAAGAGATATTTAAGAAGAATTATGTTCTCATGGCCTTCCCTGGTGGCTGAGATGGTACAGAATAGCTGCCTGCTATGTAGGAGACCCGGGTTCAATCCCATCCCCTGGAGAAGGAAATGGCAACCCACTCCAATATTCTTGCCTGGATAATTCCATGGACATAGGAGCCTGGTGGGTACAATCCACGGGCTCACAAAGAGTCAGCCATGACTGAGCAACTAACACTTTCATGTTCTCATATGTCTAAGTCCAACATGAGACAAAGCTGGCAAGGAAAACAATGATTTCAGACCTATATATTATCAGAATAAGAAAGGGCAAGACCAATTATCAGGGACATACGAATAAAGTTCAAGTGACAGAGTAAAGAGAGTACCTCAAATTTCTGCATCCAGAAGTGATTCTTTAATCAATTCTTCTCTCCCTTTTTCCTGGCTCCTTTATTGTAATCTATACACACACTCAGCTCCTTCCCATTTAGTTTAAAGCTAAAACATCGAAAACACGTTTGCCCTTTCTCCTTGTTCTTTCCTTTCCATGTTCTTATTGGCCATTTGTGTCCATTTTGTTGGGTTGTTTTTCATGTTCTTTAGCCATCTGAAATTTTGCTACTTTTTTCTTATTTTTCAAGAACTTTTTTACAATAATATAGCTTTTATTAATACCACACATAGTATTTTACATATAAAACATAATATGTAGCCACTCTTACTATAGCTATATTCCTAATTTGTCATGTATTTTCTATGCTAGTTTAAAATTTTTTGAATAATAAATTATATATCTTATAAATGATTTTCAAGTACATAGAGTAGAAGATAAAGTCTAAAAGTATCAGCAGAAATCATGTTAGCTATATTTATTCCCATTCTTATATTCCAGTTTTAGCTATTACTTTTAAAATTTATTTTTATCTGGAGGATAATTGCTTTAAAATATTGTGTTGGTTTCTGCTGTATAACAACACAAATCAGCTATAAATATACACTTGTCCCCTCCCTCTTGAAGCTCTCTCCCACCCCACCCCTGTCCTACCCCTCTAGGTTGTCACAAAGCACTTTTGCCCTTTCTTCTTATTCTCCTTTTCTCCCCTGCCTCACCCCTCAGAAGAATTGCTTGCAGAGTTCCCTGGAGGTCCAGTGAGTTAGGACACCAAGCTTCCAAATGGAGGCATAGGTTCGATCCCTGGTCAGGGAACTAAGACACCATATGTGGCATGGCCAAAAAAAAAAAAAAAAAAAAGAGCTTGCATTTCATCCTCCATTTTCCCCCTTCTGTCTTCAACCAAAGCAATAGGTCTGTAGCCCTCATCAGTCCCCTACACATACTTAAGAAACACCTTCCTAATTGTAACGGGTTCTTTTCAGGACTCTTCTGATTCGCCTTTGCCAAATATCTGACACCATCATCCACGCTTTTCAGCAACTCTCATCCTTCCTTGGTGCTTGGCTGGTTTTCTTACTCCTTCTCCTAGCAACCCCTTTCACAGTCTTTAGTTCTTCCTTTGTCCAACTCTATTAACACTTTATTTTTTCATCCCTTCTATTTCACCCAGAGAAGAGACAGATTCAGTTTTAATTTAATCATCCTCTATGCTTCACTTTGGGCCCAATCCCAGGCGCCCTCAACTCTCCAGAGCTTGACACTGAAACTTTCCCAGGACATGAATCGGGGGAGTAGGCGGAGGAGTGTCACTCTGTTTAACCAAGTCCATTGCCTTCTCATTAGGAACTCAGCTTCCTCTGCGATCCCCAGTAGGTCTTGTTTGTAACACTGATTTGGTTTCTCAGTATCTCCATTTCCTTCTTCTTTCTCCTAGGAGGTCTGATCAGACACACAGCAAAGGCCTTTGGTTCCTTTTCCTCTGGGTTTTTTTTGTCTGTCGGTACCTGCGCTGCCTACCAAGCTGCTTCAGAATTATATCCCTTGTCTCACCCATCAGGCCAATTAGGAATGACGTCTATCTTATTCTCAGTTGAGTTAGAACAGGGCTTTCAACTGGTAACCAGAGTTCCTAGTGTTTACAATCTTCCTTCCTCTCAGTCAATGCTGGTGGATCTGTAGGATCATTTATTTAAATCCCTTAAAACAGCGACAGTTAAAAACACAGCAATCCCAGGGAGACCATTTCAAACTAGAAACAGAATTATCTTTTAAATTTTCAAAGAATTTGTTTATACAGGGAAATATATATATATATATATATATATATATATATCTGTCTCCCTGAACCCTAGAAGGAAGGGAGCACATATTTGCTTGGAATCAACCATTAAGCATGAGAAATGTCTCATGCCTGGGATGTTTAAAATAATTTCCTGTCTGAGATTTGTTAAGCTCAGGATATTTTTCTTCATAAAAGCCCCTGAGCTTGTATTATCTTTTCCATTTCCAAATTTTACTGACAAAGGTAGATAACATTCTCTGATTAATTATAACGGAGCAACAAACGAGAACCTGAAGTTGGAGGACTTGCCTGGCGGTCTAGTGGTTAAGACTCCACACTTCCACCACAAGAGGCATGGGTTCGATCCCTGGTCAGGAAACTAAGATCCCACATGCCACAGGGTACACCACTCCCCCCAAAAAAAAACAAGAGCCTGAAGCTGAACTTTAGGGGCAACTCAAGCATACGGAGGGAAAGAATCAGATCAAACCCCTGACCTACCAGATCTTGTATTCCTTAATGCTATGCTAAGTCACTTCAGTCGTGTCTGACTCTGTGTGACCCCATAGACGGCAGCCCATCAGGCTCCACCATCCCTGGGATTCTCCAGGCGAGAACACTGGAGTGGGTTGCCATTTCCTTCTCCAATGCATGAAAGTGAAAAGTGAAAGTGAAGTCGCTCAGTCGTGTCCGACTCTTAGCGACCCCATGGACTGCAGCCTACCAGGTTCCTCCGTCCATGGGATTTTCCAGGCAAGAGTACTGGAGTGGGGTGCCATTGCCTTCTCCTTGTAGTCCTTAAAAGTCACCCCAAATCAACAGGGTCTACAATCCAATTTTGCATTCAATTACTCTATACAATTTGTAGTCTGAAACTGTCAAGTACATGACATGTCTCCATTGTTATAATTGCTCCTAATGGTATAGTGAGGGCTTCTCAGGCGGTGCTAGTAATAAAGAATCTGTCTGCCAGTGCAGGAAATTCAAGAGTCAGTTTTGATCCCTAGGTTGACAAGATCCCCCGGAGGAGGGCATGGCAACCCACTCCAGATTCTTGCCTGGAGAATCCCATGGATAGAGGAGCCTGGCGGGCCATAGGGTCGCAAAGAGTCGGACTTGACTGACGTGACGCACGTAATGGTTTAATATACTCTTTTTGTACACATCAGTGCTAAACAGACAGTCAGCATTTGACTAAAACTTATTGACAGTAAAAACTATTAGCTTTGGGCTCTAAAAGTTCCTGATTTCATCCAAGCCCCAGCTTACTCATTAATGCATGTTTCAATATTGTTCAATATTTCTCTTACCTTGAGTGGCTCTGAGCCTATGTTTTATGGCATGAGTAGTAAGGGATCTGGGTAAATCATATGAATTTTAGACTGATCAGTTGCTACAAAATTCCTGAAGTCTAGCCTCCATACCTTGCTGTCCTAGAGCATGTGCTATACCTAAAACTCAGTAATTAGCCATGAAACTTTTTAAATCAATTGACAAATCTTCATTAGAGGTTCAATGATAATCACAAACAATTCAAAACATCTCCAAGGTTCACTGCAATTGATGCTTCTAAGTACTCAACTAGATTCCACAGTAAAATACTTTAAAGGAATTTTGTTTTTGGCAAAATGTTTTGTCAAGTTCTAGAAGAATAAAGCACTACATAAGGAAGGTGATCACATATTTTATCATCCAAATGGAGACACTGAATAGTAAAAAAACACTGAATTAGCAAAAATGAGCAATAAATAATTACACAAAGATAGGAAGCATAAATCAGGACTGTCCCAAGCAAACCAGGACATAAGGCCCTCCTTTCCAAAAAGCACCTTACACCAAAACACCTTTGTCCCTCTTGGGAATATGATACAAAATGAGTGAGGGTAATCCAAAAAGTAGGAAATGAAAAGACAAGTGAAAGAACTCTGTGCAAAGGTAGGAGTAAAGATTGAATTCCAGACTAAAATGAAATCCAAGCAGTATTGTGAGGTATTAAAACATGGCCCAAAGACTCTTTGACATTTTTCGCTGAGAAGTGCAGTCTGCATCCCCTTCCCGGGAATCTGGTCTCTTCCAACAGTTGATTGATGAAGTTGACAGTGACCCCTCAATGCTGGGCATGGGCCTTACCATGTAGGCGGCTTCCACCTTCTGTATTCTGTTGTTGTTCAGGGCATCTATTCCTTGCTAATACTCCTTCTTGCTTGATCTATGAGTTACTGACAGACAGACGGGTCCTGAAGTCTCCAGTTACTACAGGGGGTTTGCCTATCAATCCTTCAGTTGTATCCGTTTTTGCCCCATGTATTTTGACACTTTATTGTCAGATACATACACTTTAAGAACTTTTGTGTCTTTTTTAGAAAACTGACCTCTCTATCATTATGGAATGCCCCTCTTTATCTCTGATGGTCTTTAGAATCATCAGAAGTGTCTGCTTAGTCTGAAATGAGTATCACTAATTCCAGCTTTCTTTTAATTAGAGTTAGCATGGTATATTTTTCTCTCTTACTTTACTTTTAACCTGAATCTTTATACCTAAAGTGGGTTTTTGATAAAGAACATATAGTTAGTTTGATCTTGTATTTTATCCACTTTGACAATCTCTGTCTTTCAACTGGAGTATTTACACCAATTACATTCAAAGTGATTTTCATATAAGTGCACTAATATCTATCCTGTTTGTAACTGTTTTCTATTCATTGCTTTATCCTTTTCCTTCTTCTTTTTCTTCCCCCTCTTATTGAGCATTTTATATCCACCTAGTGAATCATATACAGACCCCTCATTTCCCAGTTCAGCTGTGAAAAATGACACCATATGGAACAGCTACAACCCTTTCCCGTCCAGCCCTTCGCAATAGCAAGTTCATAAGCAAAATAAATGGCAGCTGCTGTTTTAACTCTCTAAGCTTTGAGGTAGTTCATTTTGCAGTAATATATAAGCAGAACATTCCTAAGACTATCCTCAAATCCTTGACAACTCTTCAAAGCTCAAATCATACCAACCTCCCCTGAACTCCCAGTCACATGGGGCTCTCTGAGTCTGCAGAAAACACCAAGCTCTTCCCAGGGTCTGACGTGCAACTCTCTTGTCCCTGATCTTTACTTGGTTGGTTACATCTCCTCCTTCAGATTTAAGTGTAAATGTCCCCTCATCAGCAAGGCTTCCACTGGCCATTCATCTAAGGTAGACGCACTGCCTACCGCTGTCCCTGACATAAACATAGAAACCACCACCCGCTACCTTAATTATTTCTCCTAGCTCACTTTTCGGAGAAGGCAATGGCACTCCACTCCAGTACTCTTGCCTGGAAAACCCCATAGACGGAGGAGCCTGGTAGGCTGCAGTCTATGGGGCCACTAAGTTGGACACAACTGAGCAATTTCACTTTCACTTTTCACTTTCATGCATTGGAGAAGGAAATGGCAACCCACTCCAGTGTTCTTGCCTGGAGAATCCCAGGGACGGGGGAGCCTGGTGGGCTGCAGTCCGTGGGGTCGCAGAGTTGGACACGACTGAAGTGACTTAGCAGCAGCAGCAGCAGCTCACTTTTCCTTTACGTGATTTAAAACTACATCTGCTGTAATTTGTCTGCTGACTTGGGGCTTCCCAGGTGGCGTGGTGGCAAAGAATCCACTTGTCAACACAGGAAATGCAACAGCCGTGGGTTCAGTCCCTGGGTCAGGAAGACCCCCTGGAGAAGGAAGTAGCAGAATACTTCTCCAGTATTCTTGCCAAGGAAACCCCATGGAGAGAGGAGCCTGGTGGGCTACAGTCCATAGGGTTGCAAAAGAGTCAGACACGACTGAGCAACGAGCACACAGGCTGCTGACTTGAGTCATGTTTGCCTTCCCCACTAGATGACAGGCCCCATGGAAAGCAAAACTCTCTTTGGTCCACCATGAAGGAGAGGGGGTGACAGGATGAGATGGTTGGATTGCATCACTGACTCAATGGACGTTGAGTTTGAGCAAACTCTGGGAGATGGTGGAGGACAGGAAAGCCTTGGGTGCTGCAGCCCACAGGGTCACAAAAGTTGGACACGACTTAGCAACTGAACGACAACAACAGATCCATTGCTTGGCCCAGAACCCCAAACTCGGTACCAGCTTAGGAAACATCTCCAATGGAAAGAGCTCTTTGAAATGGGCAACGCCTCTATACACTCCTTGGTGAGACCAGGGCTTCTCAGATTTGGCGCTACTGACACTTGGGGCCAAACGAGTCTTTGTTGCATGAGACTGTCCTGTTCATTTGTACGATGTTTCACAACACCCCTGGCCTCTCGATGCCAATACCACCACTACCACTCCCCCAGTTATGAAAACAAATATGTCTCCAGGCATCAGCAAATGCATCCTGGTTTAAACTAAAAGGATGGCAATAATAATGAAGCAACTCAGGAATGTGGGTTTGCTTTAAACTGAAACCAATCTTACCATGTCATTCCAAGCCCTCCTCAAAAACCACTTAAGCTGAACTGCAAGAGAGTCTAAGAGCCCTGACATTATGATAATTGGATATTCTACACTAACTCTTTCAAAGGATTCCTAATTTCCAAAGAATGCCTCCATTTTCACCAGCTAGACTACAACCCTAAAGACAGGAAATATCACTGATTATTTTGAGGGTCTCCTAATCAAATGATCAAAGAACCCTGATAATGAAAATGGCTAACGGAGGCCATCATTAAAATATTGTCTAATAGGAAAGCTATCCCCGTGCAGTGTAGTCTAACTATTGAAATCATGCTTCTTGCTTAAACAATATCCTCATTGTCACTTTTGTCAAAAAGATTAGGTATTGTTTGTGTATCTGCTGCAAACTAAAGGAAACCAGCTGTGCCCACGAACCAGCTTGCAATGCCTTGCATTCTTCTTCCAAAGGAAGTCTGGGCTGAGTCTGCAATCTGAATAGGCTTTAAGATTTTGAAAAATAAAATTAGTAGATGCTGGTGGGTGGGCTGTTATCCTCCTCGGACTAAGTAAAGATAAAAAATTTTACTTTTCCAATGTTCATCTGTACACAAGGAGCCCCCAGTTTGGAAATTACATGGTGCCAACTCCATTCATTCCATTTTTAATCCAGTGTCTCTTGATGTACGCTGTAATACCGTACTTTGTGCATTAAATTACAAAACTAACATGGATTGCATTATCATAGCAGGCTGCTGTTTTTCACACCATGTGACGAATAGTGTGCTTACAGGCTTGATCTTTGAAGTGAGCTGTGACAATAAGCCTATGGACCCAAAGTCAAAAAGAAATCAGAGCAGACCTAATGAGAAACGGAGAGCAGCAGAGCCGATAAAAAGTAATCAGATTTGCCTCTCGTCTGTAGCTTCTGTTTGTGGGTAGATAACCTCTCAGGATGTTGAAAGTCGGTATAACAGTCCAAGTATCAACACTGAAGACCAGAACCTCAGTGAACCCGGAGTCCAGTGTTCTGCGTCTGAGGTTTTCTGACTTCTAGAATGCTTCACACTCTGCTGATAGTGTTTCAGTGGAGCTGACCTTCAGGGCCCAGCAGTAACAGCCAGCCCCTCTTTAATCTCAGATATTCTGAAAAGGTGGTTAACTGCCACTGCCTTTCTTCTTGCTACTGCTTGTTTTAATTAACAGCATTTCTTCCCCTACTTCTCCTGGGCCTTTGAAGAGCTCTTTGAAACGTATTTAGTATGGCTCAGCCTTGGTTTGGCTGTAGTCTCTCAATTTATGAGGTCATTGATTTCAAGTTCAATTATTCGGCACAAATTGGCAGAAAGAAATGCTAAAAGAAGACTGGCATTTGCAATCACATAAGTCTTGTGTTACACAAAATGAGCAAATTCCTCCATTATTCCTTCCTATTGACCTCTGAGATAACGATTCAGAGCTGGCACACACCAGCGTGGGCAGGCTTCTCTGTCGAGCAGGCTCCTGCAGGAGGAAGGTTTTGGTACCTTCACCTCAACAGAAACTGATGACGAGATGGGGAAAAAAAAAAAGACCAGAAATCAGGAGCATCCATGGGATGACTAAGTCCCATACTCTTAATTCCAGAGACGGAACTAGAGAACAAAGTTTCTCTTCCTCTAAATGACACAAGAAGTATGAGAAAATCAAAAACAAGCAGCAACAGGACTTCCCTGGTGGTTCGGGGGCCAAGACTTCGTGCTCCCATCGCAGCGGGCCCGGCTTCCCGCTGCATGCCATGGCTAAAACAGTACCGCAACAGAGAGCTGAGGCAGCCAAATGAAGGAATGCATTAATTTAAAAACAAGCAGCCACAGTCTCCATCCTCTCTAGATAAAACAGGAAGGAAAAGAGAGGAGTCTGAAGTCTGTCCCAGGCAAGAGTAAAGGTTCCCACCACTCGCGGCAGGGGGTGGAAGCCAGGAAAACTCGAGCATCTGGGGTGAGGAGGAGATGCAGGTGCACCCCTCCAGCAGATCCCAGCGCAGTGAGGAACACACAAGCCCGCCACACTCCAAGTCTGGGAGCTGAAGTGGCTGGCGCTCACAGCTCCTACCTACAACAGGCAGCCATTCATGAGCTCACCCGTGAACAACCCGCCAAGCCTTTCAAATTCTATTGCTTAACGCCAATCCCACGTTAACACTCAAACACAACACTAGTGCTTTTATTTAAATTTGCACAATAATTCAAATAAAGCAGCTTGCTTTTACGTTATGGCCCTCGGGCTTTCACAGACTTTGTGAAGAGTTTGGTAACAAACAGTGAAAATGTCATTGCGTGTGCCTAGAGGACCAAGTCCCATAAGAAAACTCTCCCAAGGAGTCCTACAAATAACACACAGTGACGAGGGAGGCTGGATTTAAAAGCACATGAGGCTATGAATTCAACCAGTCGCCACTGGAGAGAATAAATACTTTACTCAACATTCTTCTTTTTGAAATTTCACACCATTTCCCCTGGGCCTTTCTGACTGCATTCTAGCTGTATGTATATGTAAATAGATAGATAGATACTGTAGCCACTTAATGCAAAGAGCCAACTCATTGGAAAAGACCCTAATCCTGGGAAAGACTGAGAGCAAGAGGAGAAGGGAGCGAAAGAGGTTGAGATAGCTGGATGGCATCACTGACTCAATAGACATGAACAAACTCTGGGAGATAGTGAAAGACAGGGGGGTCTGGCAAGCTGCAGTTCATGGGGTTGCAAAGAGTCAGATGCAACTTAGTGACTAATCAACAATAACAACATTCTAACTTATACAGAGTTATTTATAGCATATGGACCATCTCCCTTCAAAACTGTTGTTTCCTGAGGGCAGAATCTGTATCTAAGCTTCTTTCTATCCACCTGCAGCATAGAACACTCACCATTAGTTTTAAAAACTCAAAAAATGTGAACAAATCTCTGAATGTACAAAAGTGTTCTGGAAAACAGAGGATTTCAAGGTGCTGAACTAAAGATATCTTTAAATGCCACAAGTTTTAAAATGTAGAGTATTATACACTGCATGATTTTTTTAAATCCTATATTAAATGTTACAGGGATTTAGACGAGAGAACAAAACCAGGAAATCAAACCAGGAAAAAGATTAGTAACAGGAGTAATGATAAACTGCCTCCCATCCCAAACATAAACACACATAAGCACAAAGAAAGTATTAAGAAGCTGGAGAACACTGGTTTCAAAACAAAACAAATCTCTACTTAAACATGGAACTGTGGGAGGGTTCAAAAAAAAATTTTTTTTTAATAAGAAACTTGTTTGTAAGTGTTGTACGCTGAAATGGTTGCAGTTAACCAGCCATACTTTTTAGAGGCAAGTTCCTTACCAAAAAGCTACACAGTATAGGAATCTCAGACAACTTCTCCCCAGACTATGTACTGTTACAGGAATAAGAAACCCAAGTGAATTCAAGAGTAAAAAAAAATCTTTCTATTTCTACTCAGGTTTCTAAACAATGGCTAACGGCAACGGTATCAAAGTCAAAAATTACACAAGTCTTTTGATTGGGGGGATATTCTTTGCCTATTTTATTTGAACCATGAAATAAAAGATGAGGTACTTATACCATAAATGGAGATGGTAAAGAAGAATATTACCATGCACACTGATGCTAAATTAGTGAGGTCTGAAATGAATGAGTGTTATGGATTCAACTGTATCCTCCAAAAAAGATATGCTGAAGTTCTAAGTCCTAAATCCTAGCAACATCTTGTATGGACACAGCATCTTTACAGAAGTAGTCAAGCGAAATGAGGTCATTATAGTGGGCCCTAATCCAAAATGACTAGCGTTCTTATAAAAAGGGGAAATTGGGATGTGGAGGCAAACATGTCGAAAGAGAACACCACGTGAACATGAGGGCAGACATCAGGGTGACGTAGCACCGAGTCAGGAGCGCCAAAGACTGCCGGACACCTCAGGAGCGAGGACAGAGTCAACGAGCACACTCTGCCTTACGGCACCAGCCGTAAGAACACCAGCTGTGCCAATTCCCTGATCTTAGATCTAGCCTCCAGAACCAGGAGATGATACGTTTCTGCTGTTTAAGCCATGCTTAAGCTATGCTATTTATTTTAGCAGTCTAGCAAACTAATAAAATGAGCTCTATGGCAAAATCCAAACTTGACATTTTACACATACGTAAAATGCTCACCATTCAAGCATCAGTGGTATCTCTACAAATGACAGGCAGCTTTATTGCAATGTAATGACAGCTGCTCTTGAGCATGATGCTAAAGACAATATTTAAAGATGGAAGCACGAAGACTTCGCTAGTGGTCCAGTGGCTAAGACTCCCAAAGGAGGGGGCCTGGGTTTGATCTCTGGTCGAGAAACTAGATCCAGTATGCCACAACTAAGACCCAGCACAGTCGTAAGACTCCCAAAGGAGGGGGCCTGGGTTTGATCTCTGGTCAAGAAACTAGATCCAGTATGCCACAACTAAGACCCAGCACAGTCAAAGAGATGAATTAAATGAACAATTGAAAAAAAAACGAAGAAGTAGGGATGCAGACAGCTATGAGAGAGTGAGTAGTATTGGAACAAGGATCCCGACATTCAGCTGACTCTTTAAACCATGCAGTGCTTCAGAAGACACACCAAATTCAGCTCTCCAATGTTGCTAGATGCACGTGACTATTGTTCTTTGGCCTGACCTTGCCACTGTAAAGGTAAGGCCACTTACCGCTGTAAAATAAGCCAAGCAGCCTGTCATCTCCTAAAGCAGGTGAGTGGTCAGTGGATTCCATCTCCAGCTGGAGGAAATTAAATAGTTCACGTGACCAGAGAGTTTTAAACTGCTCGAGAAATGCTGACAGGTTACACTGAAACCTGCTGGAGTGAAAAGTATTAACTGTCCAGAAGGATCCTTCTCAAAGACTGTAGGTACTTAAAAAGCAGTCTTTGTTTTATTCAGGCATAATAAACAGAACGTTTCAACTATGTCTCAAGATTTTGTCATAAATCTGAAGCATCTGAGTTGTAATCTGGTACTTGGAAACCAGGCGAGCATATCTTTGATGGGAGGGCACTGCAAAGTGATTGGTTCATTTCCATATAACGAAATGCTATGTTTGCTTCAGTTGGATTCACAGTTAAAATAAGTCAGAGCATCTGGGACAACCATCTGGAATATTTACGCAGGACCAAGTCTTTCCAAAAAGACCTTATCCTGTGGAAGGACAATGGTTAGGAAAAGACGACCTCAAATCAGATAGACATGAGCCAAGACAAGCTCTGTCACTAATAACCTGCATGGACTTGGACAAGGGACGAAATTTCTCTAGGCACCAAGACGCCTGGTCCAGCGGAGATGGCAATAATGTAATAATGGGGCCTATCTTACAGAGTGTCGTGAGGAGTAACTGAGACAATGAGTATACCATACTTTATACAAAACAATTGCTTAATTCAGTCTAGTTATCTTCACCTTCTTAACATCAAAGGTGCAAGTTATGTTTATACAGCAGAATACTATTTTTCCTTAGGAAAAAATAAAAAAAAACCTGGGATACAACCACTGTTGAAATTAACTCAACTAGTGAAGCCATTTTCATGATATTTCATTATGCTCAAGGGATAGAATGAAGTCATCAACAGCCCTCTAGATTTTGTTACTTCGTTCCCCATATATTTTTTTCCTACTCAAAATTTATAAGGCTTTTTTAAGTAAAAAAATAAAATCTCAAAATTAACACTCAATTTTTGATCTACAGCATTCCTGAATTTCCATACTTACATATCTTCCTTTATCAGGAATATTGCTTCACCATCTTAACTTAAAAACTATGAACAGCGGTGTAAGACTACTTTCCAGAAAAGCCAGAGTACCTCAATAAGCAAATAGTCAAAATTTCCAATGACAAGTTTAGAATGATCCTTCACAGAACTGTCTTCTATAGCTCTTTAATTACTTATCTTAGTGAGTAACTCAATTATTGCTAACTGATTGCTTAGTTGGAATTTCCTACCCTTAATAATGACTTAAAAGAGAGACAAAAACGAGGACAGTTTACACGCTACGTGTTACCAAATACAGTAACTCAGTGTTAATAAAAAAGGGAGAGGGAGAAGGCATATCAGGAACATACAGAGGCAAGCTTCTGAAGAACCCAAATTTGTAGGATTCCCTGCCAGTCCAGGGGTTGGGGCTCTATGCTTCCACTGTAGCGGGCACGAGTTCAATTTCTGGTTAGGAATCCCACATGCCACTTACCAAGGCCAAAATAAATCACCAAATTAAATTAAATTTAAAATTACCTCATTTTTTTAAAAAAATTAAAAAAAGAATCCAAGTCTGTGTCCTGATCCCAGGATAGCATGGGGGAAAGAAGAAGAGTTGCTTCTGTCTGTGGAAATACTTACAGCGTGAGGTCAAAGGAGACAGGAAGAAAGAGCTTGTAGTTTAATTACTTCTGAAAGATGGCATAAAAGCTCAGTTTAAAAAGGTCCCAGTCTTATGGACTCTGTGGGAGAGGGAGAGGGTGGGGAGATTTGGGAGAATGGCATTGAAACATGTATAATATCATGTATGAAACGAGTCGCCAGTCCAGGTTCGATGCATGATACTGGATGCTTGGGGCTGGTGCACTGGGACGACCCAGAGGGAGGGTATGGGGAGGGAGGAGGGGGGAGGGTTCAGGAAGGGGAACACAGGTATACCTGTGGCAGATTCATTTCGATGTCTGGCAAAACTAATACAATATTGTAAAGTTTAAAAATAAAATAAAATTATATAAAAAAAAAAGAACATACAAAAAAAAAAAAAAGGTCCCAAGAATGGTCAATACATCTGACTCCATGAAATCAGTCCTCTTATTCTTAAGCAAACCCTAAACCTCCAGAAGAAATTAATCATATCATTCACCTGGAAATGAATTGTCATTGGAGGGTTCCACCTCCAAGGAGAGAAAGAGAAAATAAAGATGGGGGAGGGGTAGCATAGAAAAGAGGAACTGGGCAAGTCTGCAAAACTTTGCTCACAGAAAAAAACCAATTCTAATGATTTGTTAAAACAATGACAACAACAAATAACAGAAAACCTGAGGGAGGAAAGTCTATTGTTTGTGAAAATTATTTAAATACACTGTTATTTTGTACTAAGAGAGCAGGCATACTTTCCATGTGAAATATTCAAAACTGAGTGAACTTACTTGCTTTTCCCTTTGTATACTGTAGCATAAGATCCTTCCCCTAGTTTTTCCAGTTTTTCATATGAGTCAGCTTTTCCAAATTTGGGACTTGTTGGCTAAAAATGAAGCAGAGGGTAAACAAAACAGATTGTATCAAACTAATTAACAATAAATAACCCAATTTTGCTGAAAATGTTGATTCTCTATCAGTTTTTAAATAACTCCTCTCTGCTATAAGAATGTTTATTTTTAAAAACATTATAAATATTCAGGATACAAAACTAAGAAAATGCATATGAACACAGTGTAGTTTAAATTTACCCATGATCTAATCACCAACAGGGAACCACCATCAGTGACTCTTCTAGTGTTCTCTGTATGCTGATGAAGGCTTTCTAACATTCATCACTACAGATCACACTACAGATAGTGTTTTGTAACCTGCTTTTTTCACTCAAAAGGAATATTTTCCGTGTTATCATATAGTCTTCTAAACTGTGGTTGTTGTTCATCACTAAGTCGTGTCTGACTCTGCATCCCCATGGACTGCAGCACACACTCCTATGTCCTTCACCATCTCCCGGGGTTCACTCGAACTCACGTCCATTGAGCTGGTGATCCTATCCAACCATCTCATCCTCTGCCACCCCCTTCTTCCTTTTGCCTTCAATCTTTCCCAGCATCAGGGTCTTTTCCAATGAGTTGGCTCTTCATATCAGGTGGCCAAAGTATTGGAGCTTCAAGCTTCAGCATCCTCCTTCCAGTGAATATTCAGGGTTGAATTCCTTTAGGATGCACTGGTTGGATCTTCTTTGAGACCAAGGGACTCTTAAGCGTCCTCTCCAGCACAACAATTTGAAAGCATCAATTCTTTGGCGCTTAGCTTTATGGTCCAGTTCTCATATCCATATATGGCTACTGGAAAAACTAAATTAGGGGCTAAAAAATTTAGCCTACCACCTAGTTTTACATATCTCGTAAACGTAAGAAAACTCTATATATTTTTAATGCAGAGGGAATCTAAAAAAGAATAAAATTTCATAGCATGTGAAAATTATATGAAAATCAAGTTTTAGTGACCTAAAGTTTATTGGAACATTTGTTGTTTAAGTCGCTAAGTTGTGCTCTACTCTTTTGCAACTCCACGGGCTGTAGCCTGCCAAGATCCTCAGCCCATGGAATTTTCAGGCAAAAAATACTGGACTGGGTTGCCATTTCCTTCTCCAGGGAATCTTCCAGACCCAGAGATGGAACCCAGGTCTCCTGCATTGGTAGGCAGATTCTTTACCACTGAGCCACCAGGGAAGCCCATTATTGGAACACAGTCGCACTCATTCATTTACATATTTTTTTATGCTTTTTCAACTTCCCTGGTGGCTTAGATGGTAAAGTGTCTGCCTACAATGTGGGAGACCCAGGTTCAATCCCTGGGTTGGGAAGATCTCCTGGAGAAGGAAATGGCAACCCACTCCAGTATTCTTGCCTGGAAAATGCCATGGACGGAGGAGCCTGGTAGGCTACAGTCCATGGGGTCGCAAAGAGTCGGACACCACTGAGTGACTTCACTTTCACTTTTCACTTTTATGCTTTTCAAGCTACAGCAGAATTATAGTTACTATAAAGATCATATAGCCAACAAAGCTGAAAATATTTACTACCTGACTCCTGTTATAAATCATGACTGTATAAAATTCAGTCATATAAAGTTACCTCTCTGATACCTTTTAGCAATAATACAAATAATGAAATACATTCAGGTAACACTAGTTATTACAAAATGAACTCTCTTATGTCTACATACACCAATCCTTAAGGTTAAGCTGCAACAAAATCATTCTCCCTTAAGAAACCGTACATCCTATCATGACCACAAAAGTGCTAGGAGCAAGTGGTCTCATCACTCTTGCTGCGGTCAACTCCCACCCCACTTTCACCAGACAGCAAGAAAAAGGGAGTGCTGTCCTCTATGAGGATAAATTACCTGCTATTTTAATGTCACTATAAAAAGATAGTATCAATACACATTAAAATGAATATTCTATAAGGAATTAATAACTTCTTAAAAGTATTATGTAATCACAGTTTTAAGTATATTTGTAACTGATTAAACGTTACTAATGACTGTGGAACTCTGTAAGAAACCAATCTTAGAAGCTTAGGGCAAGAACTTAATGTTACACTATTCTTGACCATGTGCTCTTATACCACTTATGAAAAAACACAATTTACCCTCAATGAATCTGACTCCTACAGTTTATAAAGATTCTATGCAGCAAATTGAGCAATGCTGTTTACCTCCTTCCTACCTAGAATGCCACAGAATGACTGAAAAGAAACTTTTCAAAAATAATAAATCAGAAATACAAAAGGGAAACAAAAAAGAGTGTCAATTTCTAATCACATGTTTTGAGGAATTCTAAAACACAAAAAGTAATCTGAATCAAAACTTCAAAAAAACTGGGGGGACGTAGAGCCTTAATATGTAGGAGAAAACTAGTACAGATAAAAGAATTAGGAACCTCTAGGTAAATGGGGTTCCCTATAGCTCAGATGGCAAAGAATCTGCCTGTAATGCAGGAGACCCGGGTTCAATTCCTGGGTCAGGAAGATCCCCTGGAGAAGGGAATGGCAACCCACTCCAGTACTCTTCCCTGGAGAATCCCATGGACAACGGAGCCTGGCGGGCTACAGTCCACGGGGTCACAAAGGGCTGGACACAGCTGAGCGACTAACACTACTACTAGGTAAGTAGGAGACTGATCGACAGAGCTGAACACATAATGTCCTCCCAAGCAAACTGCAGGAACATGTGCAGAGGAGACAGCTGAGAAGGTGGGTATTCAGGCTAGAAGGGCAGAGCGAGGACTGAGTGGGTAATACCCAGAGAAAGAATAAAACATCTACTTCCTCAAATGTAGTCAGTCCCTGCCTCTCACACAATCACCAGAGACAAGGTACAGAAAACAGAATAAGCTGAGAGCAATTCTAAAATACAAAACTGAGTATACAACCAAGAATCACATATCATTTCAGGAATACCAACATCTTATTGAAAACGTAACAACACTGAATAAAAATAACCGGTATCTTAAGAGAGATCCAAGAAGATATTGTATCCTTTAAAAAGAAACAGAGATTTAGAGATTAAATATTTAATATGGGCCGTGACTAAAAGAATGTACACAGGTGAAAAAGTAATAAGTTCAACGTCTGAATGGAATTTTCAAAAAAAAATCTAGGGAGAAGTTACATTTAAACAGAAAATTTTTTCAACCAGCATAGTATTTTTATAGATTTAACAATGGCTGAAAAAAGACAACCAAGCAACTGATACTCAAGATAGCTGAGTATCAGTTGGGATGGAAAAGTTGCAATTTTATCACCCACAGGGAAAGAAAAGGTACAAAATTCCATTTTATCTCCATATAAGTTAGAGTCAGAGTGACGGGGGAAGTGCAGGAAGGCAAGAGACAGTAGAATAATAAAAATAAAAGCATACTGGGATTTACTGGATTGTTAAAGACAGATTGCAGATACTAATTAACTCCATATGCATAATTTTTAGTACATTTCTTAAGACTTAGATGGTAATTACTAGAATAAATAAGATGTACAAATCCCAAACAAGTTAAGAAGAGAAAGAATGTAAGAGAAAAGAAGAAGGGAAAAAAGGGAAAAGAATGGAGAAGCTAGAGAAGGGGCATATACTCAATAACAAACATATAAAGTAGAAAATCATAAAATAAGAAAGTTATATCCAAACATATCAATGTTTATAATAAATAGAACGTTAAAAATTTCCCTACTAAAAGAAAGTTCTCAGATTGGAAAGACAATCTAGCAATGTGCTATTGAGAAAAGACAAAAGAACAAACAAACAAATTAAAAAACACACACAAAAGAGCAAATCTGAAAATAAAAAGGGAAATCTAGCCAAAAAAAGTATTTTTGCAAAACTGTACATTATAGCAACACTGACGGCAGACAAGACAGAATTCACAAAACAGCAGATAGATTATTTTCTCCAATAAAATCCAAAAAGAGATTTACGTTTTAAAAACCTTTTTATTTTGCATTGGGTTATAGCCGATTAACAATGCTGGGATGGTTTCAGGTGAACAGGGAAGGGACTCAGCCATGTACATATACAGGCATCCATTCATTCCCAAACCCCCCTCCCATCCAGGCTGCCACATAACATTGAGCACAGTTCCCTGTGCTACACAGTAGGTCCTTGTTAAAATCCACCAAGAAATTTACTAATCATACACTAGTATGAGCCAAACAACATAGCTTTGCAGTGTATGAAATAGTTGCTGGTAACAATAAAATGAGAAATGTGAAATCCACAGTGATAATGCCAGACAAACACTCATCATTCAGACATCAACAGAGCAGGCAAATGACCAATAAGTAAGAGACATATGGGCTTGAGTATTAGAAATAACGTTTTAACATATGCATATTAACATATATTCTTTTTAAGTACACATTTAACATTCACAAAAAATGGTGAAAGATTAGGCCACCAAAAAAAAAAATCTCAATATCAAAACTGTAAGAAACACTTCAAGTTACTTATTCTGAACACAACGCAACAAATTAGAAATTATTAATAAGAATAAAAAGAAAAATAAATAGTCTAGCCATATGGGTTAAAAAGCAAATCTAAATTGAAAATTTATAAGTACATAGGCGGCATTGAGGACATGACATTTTAAGACCCATGGGATGCAGGCAAATCTATACCTAAAAGAAAATTTAAATAAATGTGTACACACAAGAAAAGAAGAAAGGTTGAAGTATTATGATTTAGATATTTAACTGCAGTTAGAAAATGAACAAAAAAAACTTTACAAGAAGAAATTAATAGACAATGGACCATCTATTCTTTTTTCTTCAAGAAACTGGTAAAGCATCAACCACATGTTGAGTTGAATCAAGTAAAACTTGATGGAAAATTACATTCAAAAGCGCCTGACTAGTCCTGTGTGGGTTATGTTCTCATGCATTTTTCATCACCAAGAAACAGCTTGAGAATGTCACACTTTACCATCACCCTCCTGAGCCCAAGTTTTAAATAGAAATTTTAAAACCTATATTAAACTTCAGTATAAAATGATCTTCAATGGGAAAATATTGTGTTCACAGTTCCACTCTAAATTATTTAAAATCAGAATGAGGAGTCTGTATGTTTGCTTTTGTGCTCCTTTAAGACTAAATTCAATCTAAGTTAAAGAAAAAAGAAACAGCAGAAAATTACCTCTTTAGTCCTATTAGGAGATAAACTGCTAATGTGTACTGAGAGCAAGGACAAGACACGTTACACAAAGCTGGTAACATAATAGGAAGCTATTATTTTATCTTTCTGGAAAGGTGCAGATAATTTTCCAAAAAGGATATATTTCACTCTTCCTAAACTGCCTATATTAGTTTATGTAATTTTAAGACATGGACCATATTAAACTTACTATTTGAGGAAACTGAATTAAAGAAATTCAAAAACTAAGGATAACACTCTTTTTTAGGCTATATCTCATTTACCCATAAGAAAAAATAAAGCAATAGATGTTAATGACACAAAGTATTCTATTTATCTAACTGAGTAGATCTGGGTGCATTAACTGCCATGCTTAAAGTACATTCTATTAACAATATGATGGCAGAAAATGATTATTTTGCCACATTGGGTGGGAAAACAGTCAATGTGATTTGCCTTGTGCAACTGATATGAACACACTGTGGAAATATACTGCAATTTACAGATCAATCATGCTGTAAGACAGAAAGAATCACACACAGATAGTGGCTCTCTAAAAGTGATTTTAGTCCACCAAAGAATGGGTCCATGGAACAGGCCATGTCTGTGAGATGGTCTGAGCTTTAAGAGTTAAATTCTTGTAAAGTTAATCTCCTATTTTAAGTAAACAGAAATGTTCTGATCTTAATTATTTTGAATATAAATAAGGAACTCAAATGCCAAGTGTTTTGAGAGGCCAATATTAAAATACTTCCAATCAAAGGAGCCAACTAAGAATAATTCAGAAAAAGTCCTGTTTTCTTGGATAATTAAAGCCCGAGCCTTTGGTTTGCCTTTTTTTTTTTCTTTTTTCCCTTGAAACTTCATTAAATCATCACATTTTAAATAAAGATGCTAGCTCAAACCAATAAGCAGTTAACCCCAACATTATCTTTGGCTCTTTGATGTCAGGTGCATGGATGGATGGAAATAGCTTTATGGGGCCACTATTCTCTGCTTAATCACTTCCTCCATTTAGACTGCAGGTTTGAGATAGCACTTTAGAGGACTGGATATACAGAGCGCTAATCAGCAATTATTAACAGACACTACATGCATAGAGACACAGAATTTAATGAGACAATGTTAATACATTTTTTTTTTAACAGAATAAAGGCACAGAGAACTGTCAATTGTCTGGATCAGTGGAGGGGAACACTGGCATGGATAATGAAAAAGTCAAGGTAATATTCCGGCTGAACGGTGTTTATCACCCTGTCCTGAAGGAGATGCTCCTGGCCCTTGCTGCTCTAGGTTCACTATGGAATCCACAAAAACAATCAGCTACTATGGATTGTTTACTATGGTCCGTGCTTTGAGCTTATCACTTTACATTCATTATCTAAATTTAAACCCTGTTAACACCACGTTGAAGTTGGTTCTATTAGTACCCCTTTTTGAATACGAAGAATTTAAGACTCCAAAACAAAGTAACTCATCTAAGATCTTAGAGCTAGTGCTAGAGCTAGAATTCAAACCCAGTGGACTGGAACTGAGAACTTATTTTCTTTGTACTACTACATTGGTAGGCTCTAACTCCCACCCAAATGGAGGAGATTTAAATCGTGCTTAAGTCTATCATCCACTGAAGTCCCTTGGAAACAAGGATGGGGTTTTTACCAGATTTTAATAAACTGCACGAGTATACCTGAGTGCTCACTGCAGTGATACTGTGATATGGCTACACAGTTTTACACTGAATTCACTGAAAATTTACTTTAACCTTCAAACATAATCCCTTACTTCAGACTGCTGATGATCCCCTGCATTGTAGGAACACCACAAGTAAGAATCACTGCTCTATTACATTACACTAAAGAAGTGTGAGACTGGGTGAGGGGGAAGTGGGACAGATTCAATCAGCACCATTTGACCTGGGCTTCCCTGGTGGTCTGGTAGAATCCGCTTTGCAATACAAGGAACATCTGTTTGACCCCTGGTCCCGGGCAGAGGGGTCCCACACGTCGTGGGGCAGCTAAGCCTATGCACCACAACTACTCACATCTAGAGTCCACGCTCTGCAAAAAGAAAAGTCACTGCAAGGAGAAGCCGGCTAGAAGAGCTGCCCCCACTCGACACAACGAGAGAAAGCCTGCATGCAGCAGTGAAGACCCAGCACAGCGCAATATAAATAAATAAATTTCTCTTAAAAAAAGAGCTATCTCACCTCATTAAACAAGGATTTTTGAAGTCAAACATTCCTTGGCTAATTTTTCTTTCGTCTTTGATCTTCACAATAGGCTCTATCATCCTGCTCATTTCCAGCCCTTTTAAACATTGTAACACTAAGATAATTCATAGTTGATGGGTAACTTGCTTACAAAATAGATCTAGATGCTAGACAGGGCAACAGACCCAACCTCCCCACATACTAACAACCCGACAACAGGTTCTTGTATTTATCTTTTTATCTATGTCTTTGACTGCACTGGGTCTCAGCTGCAGCACACGGGACCTTCAATCTTCCTGAGAGCATGTGGGCACTCGAACTCCAGCTGTGGGCCGTGGAGTCAGTTCCCTGACCAAGGATTGAACCCAGGCCCCCTGCATCGGGAGTGTGGAGTCCCAGCACTGGATCATCAGGGAAGTCCCGGGCGGGGCTCCATCTGGGAGTTTCCTAGTCCTGGTAAGAACGACGCAATGCCAAATGAGATCCCCAAGTACGAGCGTCAGAGAACTGTAGTGGGACTCTCATCTTCAAGTTTGCATCTTCCTTCTCTCTTTCCAAAAAAAGCCTGCCTGTCACGGGATGCAGCTTTCCCCACCCCCACTCTGGCTGAAAGGAAGTAAATTTGGGAGAAATCTGCAGAAAGCATAGAGGATCTTAATCTAAACATGAATTTCTGAAAATATGTTCTCTTTAAGCTCAGCTTATGATAGCACAGCTCAATGAAATCCTTCTAAATTGGACCAGGAAGACAGTCTCCTACAGCACTGCCAATACTTCTAGCTACTGAAGGGCACAGCCTGGTTGGAGGAGGTGGTAAGAAAAAGGGAACAAAAGTTTGTCCTGTCAGGGACAGTGCTGAATACCACCCAGGGACTGGACCCAGGGAGAGGAGGCACTCAAAACTCATCTGAAACAAATACGCAAAATCTGTCAAACACCTCTTGAAATATACCCATTTAAATAAAATCCCATCCATAATATTCTGCCTGAATTTCACTCTATTTTTTGAAACTTTTTATTTTGTATTGGGTATACTCAATTAACAATGTCGTGATAGTTCCAGGTGGACAGCAAAGGGACTCAGCCATACATACATATGTATCCATTCTCCCCCAAACTCCCCTCCCATCCAGGCAGCCACATAACATTGAGCAGAGTTCCATCTGCTATACAGTACATCCTTGTTGGCTGTCCATTTTAATATAGCAGAGTGCACATGTTCATTCCAAACTCTAACTATCTCTTCCCCTGTCCTTCCCCCATGATGACCGTAAGTTTGTTCTCTGAGTCTGAATTTTAAAGTGCCACTGTCTGGACAAAATCAGGAAGTTCAGATGAATGTGATGGTCACTAAGGCTAAGGCACTCTTAGTTCCATAATTTTAGTCATGACTCCTCACATAGACAATGACCAGTATATGAACAGCAGAGAGATGTAATAGTGCATAACTGTTTCTACTACAGTATTTTCAAGAAACAAGAGTGGCTACCTTGCTTCCTCATAAAAACAGGAGCAGCAACACCACCCTGCTGCTCACTTCCCCCTCCTTCTCAACAGTACTCTTGGAGCCCATTCAAGATACCTAATACTTTCAAAGAAATAACAGTAAAATAAAGATATAACATTAATCTTGGTGGCCTTTAGATAAAGGATATCCTTGGACACTCATCAGTCATTAAAAAAAATCTTTAAAAATAAAACATATCATAAAACTCTCATGCCACTGAGTATGAAATGATCAAATGTTCCGTAAAGATCCTATCTCATTGTCCCCCTGAGTATGAAGTGATCAATATCCCATACCTATAGGACAGGAGGCTGCACAAAAACTGCCATTATTGACCCAGTGAGGAATCTAAAGGAAAACAGTCTTCCTGTGAAAATGAGTATGATAAAATTCCCCCTCCCACTACAATCAGGGCGAGAACAAAAAGGCAGTGGGCAGGGAGGACTCAGAATAAAACAGAATACTGTGGTGTCATGCTAAAAGAGAAAAAAGGAAAACTATTTCCAGCTTGAACAAGAAAAAGCAAAAGCCTTTTTCCAGGGCATACTGAATGGAAGGAAAAGCTCCCAAAATGAAAAGAAAGCAAAGCATTTACCACACACAATAATAGAAGTGCCCTGATATAGAAGAAAGGCATCCCAGAGTGGACCAGAAAAGGATAAACTCAATAAGAAACTCTCAGGAAAGAGGATCTAAAGGAAGTTAATATAATGGGTGAGAAATAGTGGACATTTCCAGTTAAACATGGTAGCCTGGAATTCCAGGGCAGGATTTCCTCTGTTTCGACATTTTAATAATGTTGTGCATACGTGTATGTTTACCCCACACAGCTGTTCAGTCTGTTCCCCTGGTAAGCCTCCTGTTAAAGAATAACACGGGGCTTCCCAGGTAGCACAGTGATAAAGAATTGGCCTGCCAATACAGGAGACACAGGAGACTCGGGTCTGATCCCTGAGTCAGCAAGATCCCCTGGAAAAGGAAATGGCAACCCACTCCAGTTTTCTTGCCTGGAGAATCCCATGGACAGAGCAGCCTGGAGGGCTACAGTCCATGGGGTCGCAAAAGAGTTGGACATGAGAGCAACTGAGCACATGGTGTCTTGAACACAAGTATTTATTTCTCCCCCATAAACCAATGTGTATTAAAATGAAAGCAAAGAAGAGCAACTGAATGAATAAAGGGAAGACTGCAGACAGGATACAAACAAAAATTTTGAGAAACAAATTTTGGGAAACGAATGAATAGGAGGTCACTGACAAGGACGATGACCACAGATGGAAACCAAGAATGGGAGTCAATGAGAAATAGGTCCATTCCCACTTCAGAATCCCTGAAACACTCAAGAATCGGAAGCTGAACTTCAAGGAGGGGTGAAAACCAAAATGATTGGTCAGATTAGATTTAAAGAACAAGTCCTTTCCCCTAGACTCTCCCAATCAGGTGTCTGCCCATCCCTGATCCCGGGACAGGTTTATTCTCTGAAGAGGTAGAACGTGAAAGGCTCATAACTAGGACACCAAGAATTATGAAAATCAGGATTAAGAATCAGATTGAATGAAAACAATGCACAAAAAAGGGCCTGAGCCCCTTCTTGATCATCTCTGGAAACAGCAACTAGGCTTACATATCCTAAAATCTAGATTGGTCGTTCAGCTTTGGAGGAATGAAAGGATGCTCCTGACAGCTACTAGGAGATGGACCAGTCCAGACTGGATGAGGCCAATGGAGGACCATAAGGACAACCTCAGGGGACGAAAACCCGACAGATTGCCTCATTCTGATTTGTTTCAGAGGAGTTTTCTAGTTTTATCAAATAGTTTGGGGCCTCAATTTGTGATTAAAATTCTATTAATTAATTGTATTAATTGCAAACAAGTGAAAAGAAGAGGTAAGTACAAGCAGGAAAAGCAAAAAGTTGAGCAAGCAAAGAAAGTTAATCATAGTACACTATGTGACCTCACTAACAATGGTATGCACATCATCTCAAGATTGTAAATACTGTATATTAACTAAAGGCAAAAAGTAGGGAAGGAGACTTCCTGGTGGTGCGGTGGGTAAGAATCTGCCTTGCAATGCAGGAAACACAGGTTCGATCTCTGGTCGGGATTCTTGCCTGAAGAATTCCACGGACAGAGGAGCCTCATGGGCTACAGTCCATGGGGTCGCAAAAATCAGACACAACTGAGAAACTAACACTTCTAAAAGAGAAACTTCCCTTCATCGATGACTAGATTACCTTGAGGTGAATTTCATGTAGAAATCACTGAAAATAAATGCTTAATTGTCTGCTTTATTTACCAGTTTTCAACACTAATTCTTTTCTTTTTTTTTTTCTGGCCATACCACACAGCATGCGGGATCTTACTTCTCCTACCAGGGATCGACCCAGCACCCACTGCAGTGGAAGCCTGGAATCTTAACCGCTAGACCACCAGGGAAGTACCTCAACACTAATTCTTATTTGTCCTTATAGTGGTATCTATTGGGTTTTGTATATTAATGTTACAATCTGCAATCTAACCTCTCTCATTGTTTGTAGTATTTCCACTGATTCTTTGTTTTTTTCAAATATAGCATCATAAATCTGCAATAAGGAAAACTGTGCCCCTTCTCATTTGCTTTCATTATCTGTAGAGATGATATGCTACTCCTTATTCTCTCTCTTTTTGACAGGTTTGTATGGGATTCAACCAATCATTTTTCTATGGTTATTTTTAAGGAAAAGGAATGTTTCAGTAGTTTGAGAAGGGTTATGACCAAGATAGCTTTTCTAGCTTTATGGAATAAAGTTCTTTGCTCTGTTTTCATGAAGTAAAAAGAAAAACAAAATGTAAAAAAAATATATATATATATATATATATATCGCACACATTGAGATTTCCCCTTTTGCTTCACTTCAACACTTCTTTCTGGAATTTCTTTCTCCCTATTGAACCTGCCCTGCACAGAAGTCTACTCAGTACAAGGCTTTGCCCTGAAAAGGTGCTTCAATCTGATATTCTAGAGAACGCAAGGAGAAAGACCAGCAGACACCCCGTGGTCTCTGGGCCTGCATCCGCCCACAGGTGCATCAAAGTCCCCTCCACGCACAGCTGCTGTCCTCACAAGGCCCCAACATGCCCCTGGTGGCCATGCTAGGGCTTCCTGGCTCTGAGAGTAGTCCCTAGTCCCCTGGCCTTTCCTGAGCTTCCTCCACTACACTTTCTGATAGCACATGCTTCTTAAAATTGCACGTGGTTTGCTCCCCTCACTCCTCTTTTGAGGTTCCCGGAGAAACCTCCTCCTCTTTATTTGCTGCCAATGTTGCCACTGCCACCCTCCCTGAGTCTGCCCCTGTGTGACACATACACACTGCTATATTTAAAACAGATAACGAACAAGGACCTACTGTATAGCACAGGGAACTCTGCTCAATATTATGTGACAACCTAAATGGGAAAATAACCCGAAAAAGTACAGATAACATGTAAACGTATAACTGAATCACTTTGCTCTGCGCCTGAAACCAACATAACATTATCAATCACCTATGCTGTGCTGTGCTTAGTTGCTCAGTCATGTCTGACGCTGCGACCCCATGGACTGTAGCCCTCGAGGAGCCTCTGTCCATGGAATTCTCCAAGCAAGAATCCTGCAGTGGGTTGCCATCCCTCCTCCAAGGGATCTTCCCAACCCAGGGATCAAACCCAGGTATCCTGCATTGCAAGCAGATTCTTTACCATCTGAGCCACCAGGGAAGCCCAAGAATACTGGATTGGGTAGCCTATCTCTTCTTCAGAGGATCTTCCCAATCCAGGAATTGAACCAGGGTCTCCTGCATTGCAGGCGATTCTTCACCAGCTGAGCTACCAGGGAAGCCCCATTAATCACCTATACTCCAGTATAAAGGACTGGACTTGCCTGGTGGCTCAGACGGTAAAGGTAAAGAGTCTACAATGCAGGAGACTCGGGTTCAATCCCTGGGTTGGGAAGATCTCCTGGAGAAGGAAATGGCAACCCACTCCAGTATTCTTGCCTGGAAAATCCCATGGACAGAGGAACCTGGTAGGCTACAGTCCGTGGGGTCGCAAAGACTCACACACGACTAAGCGACTTAACTTTCACTTTCCAATATAAAATAAAAAGTAAAAGAAAGAAGATAGTGCTGGAGAAGACTCTAGAGAGTCCCTTGGACAGCAAAGAAATTAAACCAGTCAATCCTAAAGGAAATCTACCCTGAATATTCACTGAAAGGACTGATGCTGAAGCTGAAGATTCAATACTTTGGCCACCTGATGAGAAGTGTCAACTCACTGATACCCAGAAAGATTGAAGGCAGGAGGAGAAGGGGGTAACAGAGAATGAGATGGTTGGACGGCATCACTGACTCAATGGACATGAGTTTGAGCAAATTCTGGGAGATAGTAAAGGACAGGAAAGCCTGGCATGCTGCAGTTCGTGGGGTCGCAGAGTTGGACAAGACTTATTGACTGAACAACAGCAACAACAAAAAAAGAAAGAGAAATACAGAATGTATCAGACAAGTCTCAACTTTCCTTGAAAAGAATTTCAGCTGATTCCTTATTTCAAATTACAATTAAATATCAAAATCCCACCATTGTTATTTATACTCTGATGTACACATTGACTTTTAAGGTTACATGACCCCTAGTAGCAGCAAACACACCCAACACCCAATCCTGGTTTCTAAATACCATGCTTCAATAAAAGGAAACATCGCTCTCTGGAGAAATGGCTGAATCTGGGTCTGGGGCTGGGAAAATACAAGATAAGCCAAGAGCAACTTGTAGGACAAGAAAGTACGGAAGTGCTAAGAAAACACTCTGCATAATAGGCTCTAGGTTCATCCACCTCTTTAGAATTGACTCAAATGTGTTCCTTTTCATGGCTGAGTAGTATTCCATTTTATGTATGTACCACAGCTTCTTTATCTATTCACCTGTTGGTGAACATCTAGGCTGCTTCCATGTCTTGGCTATTGTAAACAGTGGTGCGATGCATACTGGGGTACATGTGTCTTTTTCAGCCCATGGGAATTTGCAATATGACTGAGGGAACTCAAACTGGGGCTCTGTAATAACCTAGAGGGGTGGGAAGGAGATTCAAGAGGGAGGGGACATATGTACACCTACGGCTAATTCATGTTGATGCATGACAGAAATCAAACCAATATTATAAACTAATCATCAATCAACTAAAAATAATAAAATATTTTTTAAAATATTAAAAAAAAATTTTTATATATTTTTAAAAGGTACATGGGACAAATTGGAGAAGGCAATGGCACCCCACTCCAGTACTCCTGCCTGGAAAATCCCATGGATGGAGGACCCTAGAAGGCTGCAGTCCATGGGGTTGCTAAGAGTCGGACACGACTGAGCAACTTCACTTTCACTTTTCACTTTCATGCATTGGAGAAGGAAATGGCAACCCACTCCAGTGTTCTCGCCTGGAGAATCCCAGGGATGGGAGAGCCTGGTGGGCTGCCATCTATGGGGTCGCACAGAGTTGGACACGACTGAAGCGACTTAGCAGCAGTAGCAGGGACAAATTGAGAATAGCATTGAAACACAAACACTACCATATGTAAAACAGATAGCCAGTGGGAATTTGTGGTGTAACACAGGGAACTCAAAGCCTGTGCTCTGTGACAACCTAGAGGGGTGGGATGCGGTGGGAGGTGGGAGGGAGGGTCAAGAGGTAGGACATAGTGTATCAAAGGCTGACTCATGTTGATATATGGCAGAAACCAGCACAATACTGTAAAGCAATTGTCCTTCAATTAAAAATAAGTAAGTAAATAATAAACATTTCAACAATTTTAAAAAAAGGGGGATGAGACATCTCAAAAGGACACAGGGGCCAACCTAAAAGAGCTCCCAATGACCAACGACTGAAGCAGGAACAATCTGAGCAACAAACGAAATAATGCACCATTGGACAATAACTAGGATTGAAGATGAAACACAGAATAACTAGTTTAATTTGATTTTCATATAAACAGTGAATACGTTTGCCTCGTTGCACTATCTCAATGCCAATTTCTATATATCATATAGATATAGGATGACAAATAACATTATTAAGATAACTATACAGTAAAATGGGGCTTCCCTGGTGGCTTAGGTGGTAAGGAATCTGCTTGCAATGCAAGAGACCTAGGTTTGATTCCTGGGTTGGGAAGATCCCCTGGAGAAGGAAATGGCTACTCACTCCAGTATTCGTGTCTGGAGAATTCCATGGACAGAGAAGCCTGGCAGGCTACAGTCCATGTGGTCACAAAGAGTCTGACACAACTGAACAAATAATATATATAGTAAAATACATTTATAATTCTCTTGCAATAACAGAAGTTTAATCATTCTCAAAGATTCTTTTCATTTCTTCTCCGTGATACTGAATCTAAAAGTTTTCCCAAGTGTTAGTGTTGTATGCGTGACCTAGACAGACACTACACTGCAATCATAGATAAGATTACAGGGACCAATTTGGGGAAACCCAGATAATCAATTCTCCTCAAAAATGTTGCATTAACAATATTTATTTTCACTTCATTAACAACAACAAAAAAAAACCTGTGACACAAGACTTTCGTAGTATTCCACACTTTAATTAAATTGAAGTGTCAATATTCTAGCAGCTGACATTTCTCGCTCTTTTTTGACCATCATGGAATTTAATATTTAAAGTCTGCGAAATGGAGTATGTTTCTTAGCAAGACGACAGAATCAAATTCTCTTAGCATTCTTCTCTTACCCTTTAAATTCTTAGACTATGTCATAAAGTTCTTAAGTGTGGGTTAAATTGGAAAATTACTGAATTTCAAAAGATCATAAAGCTTTTTTTTTTTTTTAACAATGTTAAATGAAGGCCAGTCTTGGAAAGATGAGTTTCAATAAAATTCTTTACAGTCAAAAAGCAGCAATCACCTCTGAACTTTATACCTTCTTGGGCCCGAAGGCAAGACTTGCTTTAATACAGACTGACCTCAGAAAATTTCCTTGTGATGAATAAGATTTCTCTTTATAAGATCAATTTCAATGTCTAGCTCCTAATTTTTAAAATATTGACAATGAAAACCAACTATAATAAGACAAGTGAACAACTTTTAACAAGTATTCTGAAATTAAATTCTTCGTGAATCTCTGTCAAATTCAAAACTATCCTTACTGGCTGCCAACACCATAAAGTTTGAAAATCCTCTCCAAGAGTTTGAATTACTCAAGGAGTTTAAATGACAAATTCCTCTAACTGGAAACAGCTAGGGAAAAAAAATAATTTTCCCAAAAATAAGTTTAATCATTTTTCATTGGCTTGCTGGGTGCCTGTGAATCAAGAATTTGTATATGTAGTTGGTACTTGCGCATGCCTGCACACTGTCTTCCAGAAAATGTTGAACCACGTAAGGAGAGAATTCATAATAATGCACTGATAAAGCCACCTGCTGTCTCCCTGCACAGCGTGCCAGAGAGACACTTGCTCTGCTCACCCATTGGTAAGTCAGAAGACCGCACTCACCGAGCTGGGGCTAGAGTGCCGCCGAACTTTAGGAGACTCTTTGCCAGCGGAGGAGCTCTTATTAAAGTTAATGCAAGCATTGTTCTCAGAATGCACCCTCTTTACTTGATTAGTGGGTTTCTCAAACGGGTCAAAAGTGCTCTGCGTCCTCTGAACCCTGACTTTCTTATCCTCAGGAATTGTGTCCAGGGGTTTGATCATTGAGTCCATTCCTGGGCAGTTTCGTGTGGACATCTTTGTGACACATATCTGGAGGAAAAAAGAGAGAGAGAAATTAAACTCAGATCACTCCACTGAAACTTTAACACAAGAGGATTTATTATCCTACACGCCCATTTTTATCTCAGGAAATACCCCTAAAGGCTATATTCTAAAAGCTCTGCTAAGTCACTTCAGTCGTGTCGGACTCTGTGTGACCCCATAGACAGCAGCCCACCAGGCTCCCCCATCGCTGGGATTCTCCAGGCAAGAACACTGGAGTGGGCTGCCATTTCCTTCTCCAATGCATGAATGTGAAAAGTGAAAGTGAAGTCGCTCAGTCGTGTCCGACTCTTCTCGACCCCATGGACTACAGCCTACCAGGCTCCTCCGTCCATGGGATTTTCCAGGCAAGAGTACTGGAGTGGGCTGCCATTGCCTTCTCCATTCTAAAAGCTACACTAGCTTAAACCACAATATGAAAAACTCGTCGCCATCATTCCACTTACCATACTTGCTGGGGGCTTCCCTGGTAGCTCAGATGGTAAATAATCTGCCTGCAATGCAGGAGACCCAAGGTCAATCTTTGGGTTGGGAAGATCCCCTAGAGAAGGAATGGCTACCTACCCTGGAGAATTCCATGGACAGAGGAGCCTGGCGGGGTCGCAAAGAGTCAGACAGACTGAGCAACTAACACTTTACTTATATTCGCTGAGGGCTGACACTAAAAATGTTATCCCTAAAACAGGAAGCTTAACACCTGGACTGCTAGTGCCCTGAGGTGGTTCTCGAACTCCGTTATTTATTTTACCTTGACTGCAAGTGGCATTATTTCTGAATCATTAAAAGATGGATAAATTGCCTTTATTTTTAAAAAAAAAATCAGTTCAATTAATTCAGAAGGCCATTTTAATTGATGGGCCATCACAGAAGCAACTAACACAGCTAGAGAAAAACATCACTATGTTCTTCAAAACTTTAATACATGTTTAAAGCTTGTACATGTAAAGCTTGAATACATGTTTAAAATCTATCCCCATCTTGATTTCATCTCTAAACTAGAATGGAGCATATAAAAGGGCTAATGGTTAGAGATACTGAAAGTTGAAAGCAATGTTTTTTCTAATACTAAAACTAACAGATGAAAAGGAAAAATAATACCACAAAGAAAAACACGGAATGACACTCATTTCAAAATTTTGTTTGTATTACTCTGTTATATCCCTATTTCCTTCTCAATTTTATTCATTCTCTTCTGGCATAATCTGAACCCCTCTCGTTTTATTTTAGTCTCTCTGATGTTTGCTCCTTGTTTTCCACTGTATGTTCCAGCTCTTTCATTCTCCATATATTCTCGAGACATTTTTACTAGTAACTTCATGGCCTCTAGCTTGCCTGTAAAGTAAGGTAACTTTATTATGCAGTCTAAAGAAAAGATAACTCTGAATTTGCTTTTAAAGTTTTATTTTTTTTATCTTGTGAAAAGTTTCCACATTCCTATTTAAGAAAGCAGGAAAACAGACGGTATCTAAGAAAATCTCATATTGTTAAAGTAAACATTTAAGTGTCTGAGTAATACATATGGGATGATTCCATACTGGAAAGAAATGAAACTATGTGTATGGATATAAATAGATAAAAAATATATATATACACATATATATATGACAGATAGAGATATTTGTGTGTGTGTGTATGAGCACATATTAATATAAAGGTATAGAAGGAAATACACCAAAGTGTTAAGATACCTCCAGATAAGCAGACCTGAAGGGGCAAAGGGTAAGATTGCTTACTTTTTACATACCCCTGTATTTTTTGAACTGTATAATAAACACGCTTGACATGTAATTTTTTTGAAAATAGTAAAGTGTATAATTAAATTATTTCAAGTTACTGAAGCAAAATTTGGATTAAATACCAAGTATCAACTCTGTGCTATGAGTGTATCTGAAATACCAAGCATAGGTTGAATTTTAATTAAATCCAATAAGAAGGAGATCAACATACTTTTTACAATATCACAAAACTGCTGAAGATATCTTTAAAAGACAAGGCAGAGTCCTCTACTCCTGATCAAGAGCTAACGATTTATCACAATATTAAATGCATTCAGTACTTTTAAGAGTTCATGTGTTCCTCATACAGATATGAAAGCAAAAAGCAGTAGATGTGATATGGATATGAAACCACTCATCTCACTGAGGCAACTGAATTGCAACATATAAACACATGAACCTGAGGAGTCAATGAACCCTAAATATAAGAAATCTAGAGAAAATGACACGAAGGTACATCAAAATCAAATTGCTTAAAACCAGTAAAAAAGAGAGTAGCTTAAAAAGGGGCCAGAGGGAAAAATGTACTTTAAAAGAGAAGACAGGAAATATTTGGGAACTAAACAATAGGGAATTAGAAAGTCTCTTGAATTAATTGAATAAAATCTCTTGAACAGAATATCAAAATAGATACAGCTTAAATAGTATTTTAACTGTAGGAAAATTTATAATAGTAAATGCATTGAGCAGGAAAAAAAAGTCTCAAAGTAGTCAGAGTACACCTTAAGGGATTACTCTGGTGGTTCAGTGGTTAAGAATCTGCCTTGCAATGCAGGGGATGCGGGTTTGATCCCCGGTCAGGGAACTGAGTCCCACAAGCCTCAGAGTAACTAAGCCAATGCACCACAATGAGAAAGCCCACGCACCGCAACAGAAGGTCCTGCATGCCACAACTAAGATCCCGGGCAGCCAAATAAATATATAAACTTGTTTTTTAAAAAGAATACCCCTTAAAATACTAGCCATAAAAAGAACATTTATTAGAACCTGAAATAAGCAGAGAATTAAAATGATGAAAATATCTCATCATGGAAATAAATGAAATAGAAAATGAAAAACAGCAAAGAAAATCAATGAAACCAAAAGCTAGTTTTCAGAGAAGATTAAAAACAAACTGATACACCTCTAGCCAGACTGATAAGAAAGAAAGGTAAATAACATGCATTGCCAATAACAGAAATGAGAGAGACAACAGCACTACTCATTCAACAGATATTATCAAGAACTTTATGCCAATAAGTTCAGCAACTTAGATGAAGCAAACTCCTTGAGAGACAAAAACTACCAAAGTTCACTTGAAAGCAAAGTGATTTCAAAGAAATCAAAGGTGTAACCAAAAACCTTATCACAAAGAAAATGCCAGGACCAGAAAAGATTGCTGGTGAAGTAAACCAAACATTTAAGGGAAAAAAAACACCAATTTCACAGAAACTCTTCCAAAATATTAAAGAGAAGGAGATACTTTCTCACTCATTATATGAAGCCAGCATCATTCTATCACTATAACCAGACAAAAGTAAGAAAACTACAGATCCATTTCTCTGATGAATATTGATTAAAAATTATTGGCACATTTTTAACAAACTGGATCCAACAACATATAAAAAGAATAATAAGGAAAAAGTGGCATTAATCACAGGAAGGCAAGGTTGGCTTAATACTCAAAAATGTGTAATTCACCATTTTATTACACAATATCAGAAATCTCTAAAACGGCTCCCCGTGATGGCCACTTTCAGGCAGCCACACTCTTCTTTCGTCTGCAGATCTTCCACGTGGGCTCTATTTGCTGACTTAGATCCAATAAACAGAATACAGCAGAAATCACGGGCTATCACTTCTGAGAGAAGATTATAGAAAGACTGTGGCTTCTGTATTGGTACCTCCTCACTCCCATCCCGTCTCCTAGATCACTATCCAAGGCAAAGTCAGCAGCCACATCAGAAAGTGGTTCTGTAGAGAGGTGCATTTATGAGAAGGACTGCCAACAACCACATGAGTTGAGCCTTCAAGTGTGACCACAGCCTCTGCCCCTGCTTGACTGGAACCTCATACAAGACTCTGAGTCACAGACACTCAGGTAAGGAGTCCTAGATTTTAAACCAACAGTAACGGTTAAACCGAATGCCTTTCTCCCAAGAACAGGATGTCCACTCTCATCATGTTGACTCAGCATTGTATTACAAGCTCCAGACAACGCCACACGGCAAGAAAAAAGAAATAAAAAACATCCACGTTGAAAAGGAAGAAATAAGACCAACTTTATTCACAGAAGACATTATCATCTATGTTGAATGAAATCTACCAAGAAAAAAGCAAAAACACTAGAATTAACATGTTTATCAAGGGTGCAAGATCTAAGATGAACATACAAAAATCATTTGTATTTTCAGATACTAATAATAATCAGAAAGTTTAATTAAAAATAACACCGTTTATAACAGTTTCAAGCAATATAAAATATTTAGTGATATATCTGACAAAATATGTGCAAATCTGTACACAGAAACTATAAAGTATGCTTGAGAAAAATAAAACAAAGGGACCAACCAACTCACGGGTCTTTCAATCCACTGTGATACTTTCAGAAGGAAGTTAACCTCTGTGTTTCAGCCATAAAATACTGAATTTCTTAAAAGAAGATTTAATATAACTATCAAGCAGGGTGATAAATGTGTATGAAATGATAACATAAACAGGTACAAATGGGGGTTGAATGGATACAATGATAATGGGAAAATGATGACCACATTTGAACTCCAACCCTATCCTTGAAAGTAGCACCAGGAAGTATAAACCCCATGGAAACTCTTAATTTTGCCAAAGAAAATATGGAGCTAACACAGCACCGTACTTAACTCTACATTCTATTTTTTATTCAAGCTCTTTGAACTACCTTAGTAAATTCGACTTTATCAAAAAAGTTTTTTTTTGGCATATTCATGAGGAAATACATGGGAAAAACTCCTGCAAATGTATAGGGAGATTTTACTATAAAATATAACATTTTAGCACACATACACCAGCACACCATAGTGGGGGAGAAGGTAAAATGACAAATGTCACTTCAACGTGTTGGCAGAGGAAAGGAGAGCTATAAGGGCACCTTCAAAGCTAAAAAGGAACGAACTTACTTCTTAGCCAGTTTATGATAAACTCAGATAAACTCATATCAGATAAACTCATATAAACCTTTCATTTGCTTCCTGCCTCCAACTCTGAGAAAACTAATATTCACACGGTTTTTTGTTAACTTTAAGAGACACAGGTACATTGGATCGGAAATTCCGATAACTCTTTAAGAGAAACTGTTACAGAATACACTGTGATTAAAGCCTTATCTCCTTCTTCATGCCTTATACTAAGAGCCCTACATTAACATGTTTTCAGTCGGGTAGCATCCTACTAAACAGACAAGCACGATAATTGTAAACATCAGTGTAAAGTGTACACCTGTGGAAAACCAAGTTCTCTAAAGCCATGAAGACAAAAAAGGCAGCCCAATTCTAATTTTTAACAGGAAAAAGTATTTCAACAAAATTTTCTAAAATTAAAGTATTTCCCACAAACATTCTTAAATATTTCATGTTTATCATTTTTGCTATCTACTAGCAAACGACTAAATACAAGTAGAAAACAACTACAAATGCAAAATAAACTTCTGGGAAACAGTATACTTGTTCAAATACATGCCTTGGATGTTACTTTACTTACTACATTCACAACCATACTTCTTGCTAGTGAGTTTCTAATTCATATGATAATTTAGAAAGGTATCAATATTCCGTGGTGGTTTGCAGAGTGTCAGATTTTCCAGGCAGCTCATCAGAAGAACACACGGGAGACTCAGCATCTTCTGATGCATTTCCATGCAGACAAGGATGTTGTATATATCACTTAACCCTTTCCTTACTGGCTCAGTGCTTGGCCCACAGTAAACTGCAACAAGTTTCTCTAGAATTAATCCACCAAATTTAAGAGGATTCATCCAAATTATCAGTCTTCATGCTCTCTTGCTAAAAGGGCTGAAGTTCTGCAGTATTTATTATTCAAGATCTACTGTTACGAACAAACCAAAACACACACACACACACACACACACATACAGCAATCTTGACACACAAATAATAAATATACATATATATTCATAAAATGCTGTCGGTAAAAGTATTTTTAAACTACAAGCTCATTGTGATCAGCAGAATTCTACAACACCCAATTCACCTTTCTCTCTCTCTCTTTAGTCGCTCAGTAGTGTCCGACTCTTGCAACCCCATGGACTGCAGCCCACCAGGCTCCTCTGTCCATGGGATTCTCCAGGCAAGAATACTGGAGTGGGTTGCCATTTCCTTCTCCAGGGTATCTTCCCAACCCAGAAATCGAACCCAGGTCTCCTGCATTGCAGGCAGATTCTTTACTGACTGAGCTATGAGAGAGCCTTTGAATAATACCCTTCCATTTGAGAGTGACTTTGATGAGATATCACACCACGGTTCCTTTATGTGATATGACAAATGGGAGAGTGGCCTGCTGGGCCTGACCTAATCAGCTGAGCCCTTTAAAAGCAGAGCATTTTCTCCAGTTGGCTTCAGAACAGAAAGTAAGAGACATGATCTCACTAGCCTGGAAGAAAGTCAACATTTCATGCTATGACTGCCTATGGGGGCCACAGGGCACAGAATAGAGGGTAGTTTCTAAGGGCTGACAGTAGTTACTGACAACTGGAACAAATGGGACCACTGTCCTACAACCACAAGAAAACGAGTCCTGCCAACAACTAGTGAGCTTGTACGTTGATCCCAAGCCCCTGGTGAGATGCACGACCATGGCCAACACCTTGACTTCAGCCCAGTGAGACCTAGAGAAGAAAAATAAGCTATACTGTGCCTGGACTTTTAAACTACAAAAACTGTAAGACAATAAGCTAGTAAGTACGTAGCAATGCGTTACATACCAACAGAAAACTAATAAACTTGCTTTAGTGAAATTGTCTGAAGCACTCAGATATTTGAGCAGAATGTTCTTAGAAACATGTTGCAGGTACCACTTTCTCTACTGATACACTGTATCAGATCCAAGAGAGATAGGCAACATTTCTAAGGATTGCTATCCATAAATGACCATATTATTGGGAGCTTTCTGCATGACATAACTCCATCAGCAATATAAAACCCATGAACAAATTCTCCACGTAACTAAATTAATACACAATTTATGCTCGTGTCCCCTTCACTTGGGTTTGTATGAATAAAACGAGTATCAGGCCCGCTTTGTGCAGGTACCTTCATGCAGGGAGAGTAATCCATACTTGCGTTTTCCACATAGGGCAAGGTGACTGTTCTGGAAAGTTTCAAGTTTCCAGTATTTAGGACCAACAACTTAAACTGGATCTGGCCATCTCTGTTAACCACAGCACAACAGAGAGCAGGATCCAGGCCCTGCAGAAGGATACGGGGAAGCAGCCTCGCTGATCTCATTAACTCATCAGGGAGGGGTCTTGCCCACAGAAGGAGCCAGGCAAGGTGAATTAAGAGTGGCCCTCATTCCCCTTAGCTGCCATTTCTGACTTTCCTGGTGACTCAGTTGGTAAAGAATCCACCAGCAATGCAGGGTTCCATCCCTGGGTTGGCCAGATCCCCTGGAGAAGGAAACAGCAACCCACTCCAGTATTCTTGCCTGGAGAATTCCATGGAGAGGGGAGCCTGGAGGACTTCAGTCCATGGAGCCACAAGAGTCGGAAACAACTTAGCAACTAAACTACCGCCACCGTATAATTAAATTATTAAAGCGCACATAGTGTGCGAAGAAAAGGGTGCGCTGACAAGAGTCCTAGTGTAAAAGAGGGTTCTAGAAGGCAGATTATACACTGGGGCTATGCTCCAGTGCCCAGGGCTTCGCTTGAATCCTTGCATCAACCTGTCAGCAATCTACATAACACTGTGCGTGCACCACCCTGAGTGCGCGCGCCACCCTGAGCGTGCGCGCACTTAGCTGCTCAGTTGTGTCCAGCTTTTTGCAATCCCGTGGACTGTAGACAGCCAGGCTCCTCTGTCCACATGATTTTTCAGGCAAGAATACTGGAGTGGGTTGCCATTTCCTTCTCCAGCGGATCTTCCCGAACCAGGGATCAAACCCACATCTCCTTGACTTCTGCACTGGCCGGCAGATTCTTTACAACCGAGTCACCCAGAAAGCATGTGGGCTACATTTGCACCCCCAAATAGAATATTTCTTCTCACAACAAAATGCTTGTGGTTGGTGCAGTAGAAGTCTTGGTGACAGAATCTCTATGAAAAACAGAGGATAAAAGCATAATATGTCAAACTGGAAAAAAAAAAATCAACAGGAACCCATAACTTCAAAAAGGCAGATTTTGTTTCAACTACAGAACAGTAGTCCTTTGATCCACTGTTAACTTTCATGTGCAGCCCCAGTGCCCAGATCCTGGTCTATGTTCCAATTTTCCACTGTGAAGAAAGAGGAATCCTTGGAAGCAACCTGATTCCAGGTCACAGGGTAGGAAGCACAAAACAGCTGTGAAATACCCAGCTGTTACCAGAAAATTAAGATTCTTTCAAAAATGTCAGGGACAATGTTAGAAGGACAAAGGAATCTGGATATAGGGATTCCTACTGGTCAAGCTGTGATTACATAATTGGGCATCAAAGAGAAAATAAAATTATGGTTAAACGGAACAAGTGAGTTATGGAAAGACCCTGAGTTCATTCTGATTTTGAGAGAGAAAAGTCAATATTAAGGGGCAAATGGCAGTTGTGAGGAAGGATGAATGTAACAGGATCCACGGTTGGCTTTCACATGTGGAACTGTGAGTGAGCCAAGCAGTGCCAGAAAAAGTAGGAGCTGTACCCAACACAGGAGTGGGCGCTCAAGGCTTGTGCAAAGAGGGTCTATACAGCCCAAGTGCGCAAAGAACGGCAAGGCAGGATGTTTCGACAACAGACCAGGTCAATATAACACAGCAATAAACTAAAGGGCCTAAGCAATGTTTTACAAAGCATACATTTAGTGGAGAGAGACCAGATGGTAAAGAAATGTGATGTCATTGTGGAAGACATTTTTTGGAAATAAGTTAACTTTTTAAAACTAAGTGAAATTTAACCCTTAAACAGAAAATTCAATTCAAGTGCTAACCAATGACTCAGATCTGAATCACTCTGGAAAAAATCAACAAGCCTTTTGTGGACCACAGTAGTCAAACGTGAGTTTGAGCAAGTTCCAGGAGTTGTTGATGGACAGGGAAGCCTGGCATGCTGCAGTCCATGGGGTCGCAAAGAGTTGGACACGACTGAGCGACTGAACTTAACAGTCTACAACTCCAGATCTTGCAACCCCAGCTATTCTGCGAAGACATTGTTTTAATTGTGGATTTGTAACGATTACACAATGGGCTTCCGTGGTGGCTCAGTGGTAAAGAATCTGCCTGCCAAAGCCGGAGACATGGGTTCAGTCCCTGGTTTGGGAAGATCCCCTGGAGAAGGAAATGGCAACCCACTTATTCTTGCCTTGGAAATCCCATGCACAGAGGAGCCTGGCAGGCTACAGTCCATTGGGTTGCAAAAGAGTTGGACACGACTTAGCAACTAAACTACAACAACAGAAAAGATTACACAATCCCAAGAAGATTCAAAACCATTATTACTGAAACCCTTAGAAGGAATCTAATTAAGTAGACCCATATTCTTAGGAAGGCATAAAAAGAAATATAGAAATAATATGAAATTAATTAAACCCAGTGCTGGTGTTTTAAAATAGGATGAGCATAAGTGTGGTAATGTAACGTGCAAGAATATTTGTGCATGTTTTCCTTGTTTAAAAAGTATCTGAAATACGTTAAGATAATCTGTCACACTAAGTATTTGAAATTAAGGGAATTTAATTAAGGCAGTAATCAGTACTTAAATAGATTGAGACAAATTGGTTTTCAAAATTACATTAACTACATATATTTTTAATGATGTGGGCACTAGCTGGGGATGTTCCAGGCACAGAAGACTCTTAGACATGATATTCACCATCAGCTTTCACTGTCCTTTGCTCAGCACAGGGCACACCAAGCCATAGACTTCCTCTTACTCCAAGCCCTGGGCCAAGCCAACCACAGTGAATAGCTACACCAGCAGCACTGCCTGAAAACAACAGACATTCCAATGTTACCAGGAAACAGGATATGTTTTCTCTGTGACGGCATTTTTTCACACTTCCTTGATCCACTTAGAAACTGAAGTGACAAAATTTACATAAGCAGGGATGTCTGATGGTACTTGAAAACAGAAAAAAAGAAATCATCACAAATACCAAAATAAACTTCTGTTCCTTTCTTTTTTTCGGTAAATTCAACAGAACCCAGAATTTCAAACATGGTTAGAGATGCACCCACCCATTTAGACGTTCATCGGAATCCATTACTTCGGTTCACTCATCATTAAGAGGGGTCTGTATATAAGCTCACAGACTGAAAACTCAGTAAAAATTGTTAGCAATTCAAACAGTGTTGGAGGCTCCAAAAGTCACGGTTTGACCTACAATTTTAGCTTGGAGCTATGTAAAATCCAGACAACTGTCTCCCAAACTCACAGCAGTGGATTTGAAACAGCACAACTTAATTCTGTTAAGGTTGGCACTCACTGCAAGCAAATTCATTGGGGCCGAAAACTGTCCCTTTGAATCAACCATTTTCTGACGAGCGGCATTTTACTGGGTTCAGAGGGTGATCTCTACTTCACTCCACACTCTTTATGAAGGCGAACACCAGAAAAAGAACCGGCTTCCATCATGATCTCCTGACATTCATAAAAGGAATATCCATGCCAGATTCAATGCAAAACTGAAAGCAACACAATTCCTGACACGGAAACAACCTCTTCCATTTGTTTTCCCCTCATCTGTTACCCAGTGAGGGCTTCGTGGCTTTGTCTTACTCAGACAAAAATCTTCTTCTCTCAAAATCTGCTCCCAATTAAAAAGCAATCCTCAGTCATTCACAAGTCTTTGAACACTTAAAATCAGAGTACCACTTCTCCCTGGGTTATTTGAACGTTAAGCATTATAGGATAAAAAGCTTCGTCCACTGTAAAGAATTGGTGAATGGGGAATGAAGGGGGAGAGTATAGGAGAAATTTCTAATGCCACTAGACTCGTAATTCTTAAGTTGCTTTCATCTCTAACCTAAACCTGCAAGACCTAAAAGCATGCTGTCCTCTCTTTGGTTGTAGCCTCCTCTTTTCTCCTCTGTGTGTATGAGTGTGTATAGCAGTGACAGTGTGAATGACTACATGGAACAACAAAAAAAAAACAGAATGCACTCTCTGTATGTATATAACGGGATATATGCCCGAGAGTCCTTTCACTTACAACTATATTTTATCAGAACCAACATCTTGCCTAAGATCACCTTCAGAACATTAGCAAATATATAGGCAAGCATGCCACCCATATTACTCAGAGGGCTTCCCTGGTGGCTCAGTGCTAAAGAATTTGCCTGTCACTGCAGAAGACTCAGGTTCGATCCTCGAGTTGGGAAGATCCCCTGGAGAAGGAAAGGACAACCCACTCTGGTATTTTTGCCTGGGAAATCCTGTGGACAGAGGAGCCTGGCAGGCTTCAGTCCATGGGGTTGCAAAGACTTGGACAGGACTTTGCAACTAAACTACAACAAATGTCTCAGAACAAATCACTTCAATTCCCTGGGTCTCGGTCTTCTCATCTGACACAGCTGGAGCAAACGACTCTTCAGGCCTTTGACAGCTCAACCTTTCCATTACAAACTCCAGACAGCAACTTACTGCTGGAGGTTGTTTTTGTTCAGTCGCTCAGTTGTATCTGACTCTGTGACCCTCTGTGACCCCATGGACTTCAGCATACCAGTCTTCCCTGTCCTTCACCATACCCCAAAGTCTGCTCAAACTCACGTCCATTGAGCTGGTGATGCCATCCAACCATCTCATCCTCTGTCACCTCCCCCTTCTCCTCCTGCCTTCAATCTTTCCCAGCATCAGGGTTTTTTCCAATGAGTCAGCTCTTCGCATGAGGTGGCCAAAGTATTGGAGTTTCAGCTTCAGCATCAGTCCTTCCAATGACTATTCAGGGCTGATGTCCTTTAGGATGGACTGGTTTGATCTTCTTGCAGTCCAAGGGACTCTCAAGAGTCTTTTCAAGCACCACAATTCAAATTCCAGCAACATCAATTCTCTGGCACTCAGCGTTCTTTATGGTCCAAATCTCACATCTGTACATGACTACTAGAAAAACCATAGCTTTGACTATATGGGTATTTGTCGGCAAAGTGATGCTTCTGCTTTTTGATACACTGTCTAGGTTTGTCATAGCTTTCCTTCCAAAGAGCAAGCATCTTTTAATTTCTGGCTGCAGTCACTGTCCACAGTGGCTTTGCAGCCCAAGAAAATAAAATCTGTTACCATTTCCACTTTTTCCCCTTTGCTATAAATTACTATTAATATTCACTGCTGGTAAATGATTTTAAGTAGAACAACTACAAAGATAAGACCAGACACATAAATTCACTTCTCTGTGCTTCATTTTACCTTTTCTTTCTCTTGGGATTTTAGGATTTAGAGAGGAGGCAGGCTCATACCAGGAACACCTCTCCTGAGAGCTCCAGCCTCCGTGGATCTTCCTTAACTCTCTAGTCCTGGCATTGTCTCAGTGACAGCGTCCGGGGCCTCTTGGCTGAGGGGTTGGTTATGAGCAAGCAGCACACGGCAGCAGTCACACTGTGGGACACTGGTAACCCCAGTCCTGTCTACTAAATGCTAGTCATGTCCCTGTGTCACGGTCATTGTCGCAACCAAAAATACCCGCAGTAAGAACCACACCTGTTTAGACTGTACCTCATAACCTGTCACTTAAATACATGCCGTCCAATGTGTTTTCATATAAGCTACTATGGAATTTGTTCTCATGCATTTGGTTTATCTGCTGGGGTGGGAGGAGGCGTTTGTCTTGCTCTGTTGCTCATGTATTTTTATTTCTACAACCAGACTGCAAACACCTGAGCAGAGAAACCACACCTTCCATTTTTTTCATATTCTCAGAGCTCAAAAGACAGCAGGAAATGGGTACTCTGATAATAGTTATTCAGAGATGGATTGTTTTCCTTATTGTTTCCTTTTTTCTTAGTTTAAGCCTTCCCTTTTAACTAAACATAGGCCATTTCACGGAGAAGGCAATGGCACCCCACTCCAGTACTCTTGCCTGGAAAATCCCATGGATGGAGGAGCCTGGTAGGCTGCAGTCCATGGGGTCGCTAGGAGTTGGACACGACTAAGCGACTTCACTTTGACTTTTCACTTTCATGCATTGGAGAAGGAAATGGCAACCCCCTCCAGTGTTCTTGCCTGGAGAATCCCATGGACAGAGGAGCCTGGTGAGCTGCCATCTATGGGGTCGCACAGAGTCGGTCAGGACTGAAGCGACTTAGCAGCAGCAGCAGCAGGCCATTTCAAAAATGAGTCCTAAGAAACTACGTACAGTACAGTGAGGTACCTTCTGAGACCAGTTCTTCCCCTGTCAATGAAAAGGCTTCACCAGCCGTTCCCACTAGCCAGAATTCCGTTACTGGAATTTAACTTTAAAATGCTTTTTTTTCTACTGACCGGTTTCTTTGGGGTCTGACCTAATTTCATTCAGTCTGAATCTGTCAGCTAATGGACACGGCTGAATGGAGAACTCTTGAGGACATCACATTCCTTTATGCCACTTCAGTGACTGTAGTCTCGTTACGTCCTGCCTGGGCTTCAGTGCTTATCACCAAGAGACTCAATCCTGGTTTTCCTGATTGTATTATGAAATATGTAGGTAGTCTTCCCAGGAGTTTAAACTTCAATATGCATTACTAAAATGATTTTATTGAGTTGCTTTCCCTTCTGGTATAATTATACACTTGATTTAAATGTAAGAGATTCAGTTTGCTTAAAGGCTGGCATAGACAGAAGCATGTATTTACTGACCTCTAGGTTCTTTATTTTATACTATTTCTACACTAAAAACTAACTAGCCCCAAAAGGTCAAAAGAAGAAAGAAGAAGACATTTGAAATTTTCTGACTCCCACTTGATATCCAATATGATATGCTGGTTAAAATTCCATGATTTCATAATGACAAATCTAACATGAGGTTGAATGAACATTCACAGTAAGGGCTGAAATGCCCTCTCTGCTGTTAGTTGTTGTCTGTTTTTTGGAATGTGGTTATTTTGGGTGATCAGGATTTCATCTGGAATAGTCTTTACCCCTGGCTGCCCTCAGAACGCCAGCACAGACATCACCCAGGATCACAGGCCCCACCCTTACCTCAGTCCTCCCGAACTGGAACCTACATTTTAAAAAGACACCCAGGGGATCTGTGTGGACATTAAAGTCAGGTGCAATGCTCTAACGCATGGAAGAATAGTAAAGTCTGCAGCTACGGTCAAATAAAGAACTGAGATTGTGAAAGAAGTCAAGCTTTAGAGAGGCAAAATCTGTTTCAGTCTTTGTGTACAAAATAAGTGATAATCATTTCAACATTCCTTGGGTAGCATTTTTGCTCAAGCTTCCCAACAGATATCATGGTAATTTCAGCTAATTCCTTTATATAATTTTGAACTCTGAAGACAAATTCTCCAATAAGATACACCCAATATATACATGAATTTTTAAAAAGCAATGGGATTGGAGCATGTGAGGAGTAGAGAAGACTACACATAGATTATAAGAACACAAGTAACATTACTTCCTGTGTAGAAACTTATGGAATTATGTGTTTCTAATGCAGAAGCCATTGTTTTGCTCTGCTGCTGCTGCTAAGTCGCTTCAGTCGTGTCTGACTCTGTGTGACCCCATAGACGGCAGCCCACCAGGCTCCCTGTCCCTGGGATTCTCCAGGCAAGAACACTGGAGTAGGTTGCCATTTCCTTCTCCAATGCATGAAAGTGCAAAGTGAAAGTGAAGTCGCTCAGTCGTTCCTGACTCTTAGTGACCCCATGGACTGCAGCCTACCAGGCTCCTCTGTCCATGGATTTTCCAGGCAAGAGTACTGGAGTGGGGTGCCATTGCCTTCTCCAAGTTTTTCTCTGGGCCACTATTATCTGTGAAAAAAATTACCACGTAAGTATTCTAAGGAGAATTGAATAGAGAATTTCACTTTATTCTTTATCTACCAGAGTTTATGTGGTAACTTTGAAAAGAAAAAAAAAGAATTCAAAGGAAGTCACTTCAGGATCCAGAAATGAAATTTTAAAAGGCACTTACATATATGAACCGTGCCATGTACTATAAAACAGGTTAAAAAAAAAGCCCTCTGCCTATGAGACGTAACTGTTCATTTCCTGCCCTAGTCTAGACAAAGGACGGGAACCCCTACTCCCAAACAGAAGGACGGGCAATTCTCTGCAAGTCTGGGCCTCTTTCCTAACTATTTCCAGTAAAAACTTGCTAAATATCTCCAAAAGGCCCAGAGGGGGAAAGGAGACGATGTGTGAATTTTCTGCTTCCCACCTGACAACCGTAATTATATGCTGGTTAAAATTCCATCAAGGGGCTTCCCTGGTGGTCCAGCGGTTAAGAATCTGCCTTGCGATGCGAGAGACACAGGTTTGATCTCTGCTCTGGGAAGATCCCACATGCCACAGGGCACCTGAGGGCCGGCGCTGCAGCTACTGAGCCAGAGCTCTAGAGCCCATGAGCCACAACAACTGAAGCCGCTCTTCTGGACGTCGTGTCCGCCACAAGAGAAGCCACGGCAAGAGCCCCGCACGCCGCTGTGGAGAGGGACCTCTGCTGCAGCGAGAGAAAGCCCACGTGCAGCAACAAAGACCCACCAAAGCCATAAAAATAATAAACAGATCTTTTAAAAAATTCCATCATGAAAAAAAGGGAGCCATGGGTGTGACGGTCACATCATAAGCCACATGAACACAGGGTGTTGGGAGGTGAAATGTTAGCATCGACATCTTTATTGCTTCCCCCCTCCCATCTAGAGCCAGAGGGCTCGGAAATGGACACATGAAATGAGAATGCGCATGCACGAAACAGGAGTGGCTTTACTGAGACTCCACAAAGCAAAAGCCTATTCTAACCCACAGAACTCCCACAGCTGCAGTGGGGAACTGGAATACCCACCCTCGACCCAACAGGAGACTTGAGCTACAGAACACGGCTCACACGGCATGGCTAATTAGTTTCTTCACCGAGACACTACTCCCTTACAGCTCTTACTCTAGAAAAAAGTCTGTTCCTGCAAATAGGGACTTTTCCTCACCTCTCTCATAGAATTTACAGGTTTAAATAGAGCTTTTCTCTTTATTAGGTTTTGTTTGGGGTCCTACCTGAGAAGGAGAAACCAGGCTGTGTTTTCAAAGGACCCCATACCATGCAGAGGTACAAAATAACCCAGGGAGGGGAGCTGACTAATACTGGGGCAATGTTAAAAGGTTGGTCATGTCAGAAGCACTAACAACCAATAAACAGACCAGGCTGAACTCAGAGTCGTAGATGTTTAAAATCAATAACATGGTCAGACTGCTTTCTGTACACATATGCTTAGCATTTGAGGGGGTTTTTTTGTTTGTTTTTTTAACATCATGAGGACAAGAGAAACTGTCGTGTGTCTCAAAGGCTGTGAAAACGAGTCTCAATGCCTTCTGAATTCTGTTTTCTGTTCCTAGCCTCACTGCACCACCCACAGCTTCTTTGTACTAAACTAGCCTAGTTCTTCCTTCATGTTTAAACGTTTCAAATATCTGTAGCTCACTATTTTGTCCCTCATGCAAGATAAAGCATCCAGAAGGTAAAATAACATTAAAAATATAAAGCTGAAACGAGACACTACTGCAGGTACTTACTGATCCATCAGGACCTGAATTTCTTTCCCCTGGTAACCATATGAACAGCATTTAAAAATAAAGATTATAAATATGTTTAAATTCCTTCCCTGAAGGAGAAATAAAATTGTGTACTTTCTTCTTACTCTCAAACAGATGGCTGTATAAATAAACACAACTTCTATCTCCTCAACTATGATAACCATTTTTTTTTAATAACATCTAAATGTATTATTAATGCTTGGGAAATAACAGTGATCAATGTCGAGAGTGATGCTAGAAAGTTTAGAAGTTTAATGGTTTTATTCTAATAAAATAAATCTAGACGCAAACCTCACCAAAGAATTCAGAAATATATAGGGCACCACTCAATATAGAATTGACTTCTGAAGCTCTTAAAATTTTCAGAGAATCATATATGGGTCACTAACCACACAGAGCTCATGAAGAGAAACACAGGGAACAATGAACCTCTGGGCAGAAAATGGAAGTATCTCTCAATGTAGCTTTAACAGCTGGCCCATCTTTTGTAAAGAACTAAAATTTCGACGATAATAAATTTGACAGCAATCCATTAATAATGAAGTCCTGACTGCTTTCATGAGGACTGGTTCTGTAAACCTTTCCCATGACTGACAAAATTCAATAGTGAATCCTAACTGAGACATTCAAGGTGAATAGAGCAGAACAGTGGGATATACACACCCTGCTGTTTGGCTGCCACCTGAAAACAAGCCCCAGTGCTTCCAGGAACATTTCACTGTCAGCTTTGTATTTTTAGCAAGATCTCATTTAGCTATGGAATAAGCCACTGGAGCAAATTTGTATCAGTTGGGTCGAAGAGGAAATCTACAGAACATATAATCCTTCCCAAACCTGCCAGGTTGTAACTAGAATACTAAAGACTTTTTTCTTTTATTCACCTTTTATACCCAAACCCAATAACATTAAGAAACTGTCACATATGTCCAATAAACTAGCAAACTGGAGAAGGATCTTGGGCAAGATTTGATATAAATTTATAGAAAAGAGAGATGGAGATCAAGGATTTCTAGATTACCATGACAATGATGATGAAGGCTACTGTGTGTGCTCAGTCATATCTGATGTCTGACTCTTTGTGACCCTACAGACTGTAGCCTGCCAGGCTCCTCTGTCCATGGGATTCTCCAGGCAAGAATACTGGAGTGGGTTGCCATTTCCTCCTCCAGGGGATCTTCCTGACCCAGGGATAGAACACGTGTCTCTTGCGTGTCTGCATTAGTTAGGCAGATTCTTTACCACTGAGCCACCTGGGGTGATGGCTATTATTAAACTCTTATTAAATGAGATACTATTTTAAAAGTTGCATAAGTAGTTTCTCAATTAATCTCTACAACACCCTCAAGAGGTACAATTATCATCCCAGTTTCACAGATGATTAAATTGAGGCACACAAGAGTTACATAACATGTCCAAGACCACACAGAGCATGCACAGGAAACGGGAATTATTTCAGGGCTTTGACTGTGAAGCCCAAGCTCTTGACCACCAGGTTATCTTCCTTACACGTCCCTTGGGACTTAGATCCTGAGAGAAATAAGGAAAGCACAGATCTGACCTGCCACACTTCTCTCACTATTTCTCCTGATACAAAAGAAAAGTGCTTTTAGAACTGAGCAAAGTAACTGCTCTGTGCTTTGAGGTTTTCCAACCCATCCTTGCCACCTCCTCATCACTTCCACCCTGTAAATTTAACATGCTTTTGACTAATCTGGCTCTCAATCTTATCAAAAGTTGATCCTCATATCAAAAGTCAAGGCTGAAAATCAAAGTATTAGGGTGTATGTGGGTGGGGGCAGAAAGCAAAAGATTTATTAAGAAGGACAGACTGATGGAGAAGATGGGAAGGCTCAGGCCTCTTCCCATATATGCTTGTGTTTCCTGAAGTGACAGTGTTAGTTGCTCAGTCGAGTCTGCCTCTTGGTGACCCTATGGGCTGTAGCCTCTGTCCATTGGATTCTCCAGGCAAGGATACTGGAGTGGGTTGCCATTCCTCTCTCCAGGAGATCTTCCTGACGCGGGGATCGAACCCAAGGCTCCCACATTGCAGGCAGATTCTTTACTATCTGAGCCACCAGGGAAGCCCTGTGTTTCCTGAAGAGTATGTTAAAGGCATGGATATAAAGTGTTGATTGAACCCATCTAAGAATCATCATATTGGTCAATGGTAGATAAACAGAGGCTCTAGAGCCTTAACTCGGCTTTCTAAAAAAGATCTATGAGAAAGTCATTTAGATTTAATAGTAGCATCAGGAAGAAATGTGAGAAGGAGAATGCCACACTGATGAAGCCAGGCTGACCTCATCCAATGGAAATCTGCTTAATGGGCATGACTCTTGTCCCCTTTCTCATTGTCCTCTAACTCAGAGATCTGTGATTTGGGGGCTGGGTGTACACTGAGAACAGCACTGGGGAGTGGGAGAAGACTTGCGGTGGGCATCGAGAGATGAGTGCAGTCTCACCCTCCAACTGGCCAGATGAAACGAAGATGAGTCAACTGGTTAAAGGACTGACTGCTGAAGTACCTCCCAGTTCTAAGAGTCTCTGGTTCTGCAAGAGGATCTCAACATGATCAGCCTTTGCTTATAAAGTTTTTATTTAACAGACTAGAAGCAGAGTGGGTAAAATCTGAATGTTCACAATGACAAAACCCACAGTCCAGCCTTCCGCTATATATTTCAGATGACAGTTGCTTTCTATAAGCAAAAAATTCACATGAAAATCTCACTAGCCCAATTACCATGCTCAACTACCAGGCCATGTAAAGAACCAAATGAATATATCCTTGGATCATTCCTTAGATCAGTGCATTTCTATTCCTCAATCCTACACTGCTTTTTAGTATTTCTAAATTATCCATATTTATTAGATGTCCATAGAAGTCGATATGGAAACTTGCTTTATTGAAATTATATGGGGGGGGGGGGGCGGGGAGACTGCTGTCTTTTCCATATTAAAAAAAATTAAAGCATACATTAAAAAGGAATGAAATTCTGATATACGGTATAACATGGATGAACCCTGAAAACACATTGGATAAAATAAACTAAACACAAAAGGACAAATACTTTATGATGCCACTTGATATGATATGACATACCAAGAAAAGGCAAATTCATAGACACGGATGTAGACTAGAAATTACCAAAGGCTGGAGACGGAGACTGGGGAGTTATCACTTAATCGACACAGAACATCTATTAGGCATGATGGAAAGTTCTGCACTTGGACAGCAATGATGATAGCAAAACATTGGGAATGTACTCAGGCCAATAAATTACATACCTAAAAATGGTTAAAATGGAAAATTTTGTGTTACATATATTTTTCACCACAATTTTTTAAATGCAAAAAAATGAAAGTATATAGTGTATGTTTCATAACTGCCCAAAATGAAAAAATTTAAAAACGTCTCCTTGAACTATTTTAAGGAGTAGATTGTAAGTTTCCTGAGGACAGGGACTAGCTATGTCTCAGCAGTTACACTGCTACTCAGTAGACTCTCCATAAATGCTTGTTTAATAAACAAATGATTAAAAGATATAAATAGAGGACAATTCTAAGTAGGAGAATACAAAAAGCATCAAATTTACTTATTCATGAGAGAGTATAATGGGGCATATTCCTGAGAAAAATACCAAAGCTACGATCCCTAAGCTCCTTCAGGGAAGGCAGTATATCTATCTCATCTTTACTCCCTTCACAGCACATCTCAGGATGCCTCATAGAGTAAATGGCTGATAAATGTTTGCAGAATGAGGAATTTTAAAAAAACTGATAGGAAAATCAATCTTATTAACTGCTCTACTATTCTCCTTTTAAAAAATTACTTTTTGCAAACGTACAACTCCTGCCACAGGACAAAAAAAAGAAACCTCATAGCTTACAAAAAGCGAAGGTAAAATATAAATAACTCGAAGATATCACTCTCAGGAAAAGAAACAGCAAACACAGTCACATCATGTTCTGAGCAGAAAAAAAAAGTTGTTTTCTTTTTTTTTTAAAGGAACAACTAAAGTATAGAAAAGATAGCTTGTATAGTTCATCTCCATTTTTTAGGAAAAAATAAATGGTCAAAAATAACAGAAAATTTTAACTATCTTTGGAAGAAAATCCAAATATTCCTTGCCAAAAATTAACGTCTGACCTTTACAATAAATAGTTGAGTGAATACAGAAGAATATTTAAGGTCCCCCTTAAAAAAATTCTAGTGAACCCAAACATTATCACTAATTCTCTCAACTAGCCTATCAAGTAATCAAGTGTTCTTTCTTAGAAATACTTATGTCACAAAATTACCTACAACGGGCTTATGACCAACATGCCACACCAAGTTACTGATGATTTTCTCAACTAATATTCACTATCATCATCATTTACATTTTACATGAAGTACTCAGTTAAAGTATACATAAGGAGAACATTTTTAAAGCCAAAAAATTCAAATGCTGACATCCTTAACATCCAGTACCTATACAACAGTCGGAACCTTATAAAATCACCAGAACCGTGCGATGTAGTAGTCTCACTTTGAGCAATATTAAAACATGTCTTTCAACTTCAACCACCCCCACCCCTAAGACAAGGTGCCCATTAACAAACGGAAATAGGAATTCGACCTCTGCAGAGATCACGGTTTATTACATTTCTGTCTCTCAGCTGTTATCTTCTCCCCAAGCAGGTGGGCATCATTTTGGAGGCGCCTCTCTGCTGCCTGGACCTTCATGCCTGCAGGAGTTCTCCATTAGCATCCAGAATGCTAACAGTCCACTCTTAGAGTCAGCACTTCAAGCAGAGCTGCATGAAGGATGCCCACTTCTGTACATGAAAGCACAACCACTCCAGGTGGGAAGATACAAAATACCAGCGCACTGACCTCTGCCAGGCAGCAAACACTTAAAGCAGGTGCATTTCCGTGCTCCAGAAGGGAGGGGGGAGGAGCAGGGAGGAAGCCCCAGATGCCTAATATATTAGAGGTGTTTATTGCACTCAGAACCATTCCAGCTAATTCATGGACATCAGTTTATCCAATGAGAAAAGTGGTCTCCCGTCCTTCACCAGCTCGACTCAGAGGGCATTCAGCCAAGCATAGCCGGGCAAAACAATCCGTAAGATCTCTTTAAGCTATAATAAATAAGATGAGTTTCAGAAGAAATAACATTCAGCTCTGGCAAAGAAGCACAGTCGCAAACCTTTTCCTCATCTTATCGCTGCTTCTGGTGTTTACAAAGTACAAGCAGTAGCCTCGGAAACCTCAAGAGACTCTGCCGTCGGTAACCTCCTGTCAGATCTTTAGCTTAAATAGCCCCTGGATCAACCTGTGATGGGTTTTGGCAGTTAAATAGAAGGGAGTGAGTAAAATGACATGCACAAAATGAATCCTTTTCAAGTTGTAAATGAGTGAGTCAGGATTCAGACTTGCTGAGATGCTCCAAATTAAACCCCCTGCTCTAATTTTAAGCATGCTCCGTCTTACCGTTTCGCTGTTGTCTCTCTCAGGCTCGAATCACCTGGAACTCTTTAGCATGTCTCTAGCAATGTGTTTGCACCAGGCCAGGCTCATACAGCAACTGAATTCACATCTTTCTGCACTAGCAAGCTGAAATGGTACGGCCGTACTACAACCAAGAAAGGGGGAAGCAAAAACAGGGGAAAGAAAAAAAAAAAAAAAACACCCAGAAATACCTAGAGAAGCTAATCTCCAAGGAAGAAGACCAAAAATGGTTCAGAAGAACACAAAGGACATGCTCACATTCAGGATCAATAGCTTTAACACTTTAATTTTTTTTCCCAAAAGAATCTCTCTTTTTTTTTCCTCTAAACACGATGGACTTGCCTGTGGAGTTCCCAGGAAGACAGAGTAATCCGGGCTCTGCAGCAGCATTGCAGCCAAAGTAACCGTGCATATTCTGTCCAGGCAATTCACAAGACACTGTCTCTTCAGAAAGATATTGATTTGCAATGCAGGGCTGCCTCAGAAGAATGGGAGCCAAACAGATAATGGTGATTGCATAGGAGGAAAAACATTTAATCAAGGGGATGCACCTCATCATGCTCGATTCAATTTTTTAAAAGCACTGGGGCCAGCCAGTAAGTGTCTTGAGTGACAAACCCATTAAACAGTAATCTGAGGTCCTAGAGAAGGCCAAGTTTAGGCTGCCATCATTTGCATTTGTGCTGCAAAAGCCACTAAAACGTTTAATGTATCTATGTGCATAGATTTCTCATTTGCAAATGGGGCATGATGAGAACTCTAAAATAACCATGCACCAAATATGAGAGGTTAAAAAAAAAAAAAAAAAAAGCACAGGTGTAGCATTTACGGAACCAAAGTAATAAAATACATAGTAATGAGCCTGCACAATTCTTGATGGGAGTTACAGCTCATATGACCCTCAAAAGTAAAATATCAACACAAACCAGATCTCACAATCCTTAGGCTAATTGTGTCAAGTCATGCCACACGGTGCTGGGTGGCCAGCAAAGATCCCAAACTGCCACTCTCGTAGCGACCCCTACAGGAGAGAGACTGATCTACAACTCACCCTTGTTTCAAGTTATCTCCTATCCTCAGAAGACAGAATTGCAAAAGGGCAAAAAAGTAGATTAGGACACAGCCAAGAAATACATTGGGCAACAAATCAAAAAAGTCAGGCATGACATCTGACCTCATATATTCACTTAATTAAGAAATCAAAGGACAAGAAGAGGTAACAACAATGTCAAATATTTCCATAGCTCCCAGGACTAGTGCACACGTATCAGTAACCTCAGGGGGAGAGTAGCACTGAAATATATGCAATGCCATGTGCAGACTAGAGGCTGATGGGAAGCTGCTCTCCAGCACAGGGAACCTGTGCTCTGTGACGACCGAGACGGGTGGGAGGGAGGCTCAAGGGGGAGGGGACTCACGTATACTTGTGGCTGATTTCTGTTGTACGGCAGAAGCCAACACAGCATTGTAAAGCAATTATCCTCCCATTAAAAATAAATTAAGAAAAAGAAATCCCAGGGGAAAGTGCTTTCCCTTTACATGCTAACTGGTTCAAAGGAATCATCTCCCGCATCTGCTATTCGCAAACCATCCTCATCCTCGTCCTCCTCAGTGACAATGGGAAGACACTGAACTATTTTTCTGCAAAACCAAAGCTCATCCAAAAATCTTACGAAAAGTTCTTCAAACACAAATAGTATGTAGCCTGCTCTTCACAAAAGCCAGGACAGAAAGTTATCTCCTTAATATGGGAAAACTATCGAGTTATATGCACTTTGCTTCTCTGCAGCAGACTTCATTTCAACAAGTCTCTCAAGAATCTGGAGCTGTGTTTGTGACTGCTCAAGCTCCAGTCCACAAAGACTCTCCTTTTTCAGGACCAACAACATTCACTTGAATCATTTAAGCCTTTGAATCATTAACCATATGCTGTCTCATAAAACTCTCCTATAGTACTGGTGTTTCCCCCTATGAAGGCCATTGAGGAACAAATTCACATTAATTCCATCTTTCTTTTTTTTTTTAACTCCTCCATAGCATGTTAACACACTGCTACACATCTAGCAAATTTTAAATTAAAAATTTTAAGAATTAGTGAATTTCCCAACTCCATATTTTAAGGCTTAGATAATCTCCTCTCACATCAGAAGTGTTAGCTTTAGTTTCTTCACTTAAGTAGTGCCTATGTGTTTTTCTTTCTAGAGAGTTGGTAGATAAGGGCATGTACAGTGTTTGTGTTCACTAAACTATTCTGTATAAAACACAAGAAACTTAACACAATAATCTTCTGCTTTATTCTTTCATTTATTCATTCAACGAATAGGCACCGATGCACCCAGCGATGAGCAGCCATGCTCTCTGCAATCAAAGACTCCTCCTGACTTGGGTGGGTCCTCAGGTAGCTCCTCCTCAGAGCCCTCCTGGGGCTCCCCTCTTGCATTGGTGCCCCCTCAGCCCAGCACACGCACTGTTCTTGCTTCACTGTCTAAATTATTTGTTTGTCTTCCTCCCCTACTAGAACACAAACTACTCAAGAGCCTGGAATTCTACTCATTGGCTCTCCTGTGTTTTCCTAGCCCCTAAAACAGCCTCCGCACTTGTTACATCAATCAATATCAGGAGGATCTGCTGACACCAGTAGTTCAAGCCAACTCTGTGGACTCCTGTAGAGTGGAAATGGATGGGGAAGCTTGAGAGGTGTGTGGGGGAAAGAAGTGTCACCAAATATATACAGGTAAATAAGAAGTTTGGCCATGGAACAAAAGTAAGGAGAGAGGCTGAAGGTGAAGCTGTGGAAAATTAATCAGTATGCTCATGTTTTATAGGAAGGATTCGCTATCTACTGCTATGAAGACTATCTTTATTAGGGGACACTGAGGTGTATATTGGAGAAGGAAATGGCAACCCACTCCAGTGTTCTTGCCTGGAGAATCCCAGAGACGGGGGAGCCTGGTGGGCTGCCCTCTATGGGGTCACGCAGAGTCAGACACGACTGAAGCAACTTAGGAGTTAGCAGAGGTGTATATATCAAACCACACCACAGAAGAGCGTTAGTAGAAATTAAGATAAAGGATCTGTCTTCAAAGAGAAGAGACAAAAGTCTTTTGTAAAAACACCATCTCAGTGGACATAGAGGAAAAGATGGGAAAGAAACCAACAAAAATACTGTACTAACATCTGCTTTGGTCATATTTACAAGTAAACAAAACTTGATCTCTTGAAATGCCTGCCTTTATGAAAAAAAATTTTTTTAATTCTAAAAAGTACTATGCACTTCTATAACATTTTAAATATCACATAATAAACCAAAACTAATCTTCAATTGATGATGGGGTCAATTATGAACCAGTGACAGCCAGCAGGTTTTAACAGCAAGTATACAGGGCCACTGCCTCCTGATCTCAATAATGGATATTTGTGAGCTCCTCTGCTTCACTGAGACACTTCATCCTTTCTTTGCCATTAAGCTTTCCTTCTTACAGCTGTAATTGTGCCACTTCCTTCTAACACCACCACACCCTCCTCAGTCCTGCCACAGATTCTTCAACCATCCCTGTGCTGAGCAGCTTAGATAAACAGACTTGTTAGAACACCGAGTGAACAGAGGTCTGAGTCAAACGGTATGTTCAAAGCAGAACTAGGAACCTTCTCCTGAGTGGAGAAATATTAGCTCGGGCATCCACTGACCACAGGCTTTACCATATAGGCTTTGTGGTAGTTCTCATCTGTGCAGAAACTCTTGCTTCGTATCAACTTATGTGGAGCTAGCTCAGACATATAAGGCTGCCAGATGTCTGATCTTCACGCAAGTAGGGCCATATAGGCAGATGGGACCAAAGAAGATTAAACCTGGAGAAAACAGGTACTTGGAAAAAGGGATGCAGAGCGGGTGAGGTGGGTGGGGGGTTGGGCGGGTAGAAAGTGTGTGTGTGTGTGTGTGTGTGTGTGTGCGCGTGCGTGTGCACCCACATGCTCAGTCATGTCTGACTCTTTGCACACACCCACATGCTCAGTCATGTCTGATTCTTTGCCACCCCATGGACTGTGGCCCATCAGGCCCCTCTGCCCACGGAATCTCCCAGGCAAGAATACTGTAGTGGGTTGCCATTTCCTATTCCAGGAGATCTTCCTGACCCAGGGATCGAACCCATGTCTCTTGCATCTCCTGCATTGGCAGACGGGTTCTTTACCACTGTGCCATCTGGAAAATCCAGAAAAAATGAATGGAGAAAGGTTTTTTAAAAAACTGAAAAAACACATGTATGCCTGTGGCAGATTCATTTTGATATTTGGCAAAACTAATACAATTATGTAAAGTTTAAAAATAAAATAAAATTTAAAAAAATTAAAAAAAAAAACCAACAACAAAAAAGAAAAAAAAAAACTGAAAAAAGAAAACATTAAGGAAACTGTTTAAAAATTAGGAAAAGGGTTAAGAGAAAAAGGTTACTTTATGCATATAACTCTAATACAATGTCATTTACTTAATGAATTAATATCATTAAATACTTAGGTATAAAGAGGGGACACAGCTTATTTTGAAAAGTGATAGAGAAAAGATTGAAATTTCCCCCAAAAAGGTTCAATTTCAATTTTAATAGTTCCATGAAACAAATGTCTTTCTATTGTAAAGCTTTACAGCGAAATGTTCACATTATGATTGGTTTGCAAATGTTCAGGATATTTCAATAAACCTGTTTTTCCAGTGGTCATGTATGGATGTTAGAGTTGGACTGTGAAGAAAGCTGAGCGCCGAAGAATTGATGCTTTTGAACTGTGGTGTTGGAGAAGACTCTTGTGAGTCCCTTGGACTGCAAGGAGATCCAACCAGTCCATCCTAAAGGAAATCAGTCCTGAATATTCATTGGAAGGACTGATGCTGAAGCTGAAACTCCAGTACTTTGGCCACCTAATGCTAAGAGCTGACTCATCTGCAAAGACCCTGATGCTGGGAAAGATTGAGGGCAGGAGGAGAAGAGGACGACAGAGGATGAGATGGTTGGCTGGCACCACCGACTCAATGGACATGGGTTTGGGTGGACTTTGGGAGTTGGTGATGGACAGGGAGGCCTAGTGTGCTGTGGCTCATGGGGTCACAAAAGTCGGACACAACTGAGCGACTGAACTGAAGTGAACCCTTAACTTTTTAATAAGCCCTAAAAACTTTATGACTTAATACTTCTCCTCTGGTGTCAGTCATTACCTAATTCCCACATATTCATTGAAATGTTATTTATTTAAAATACTTTCTCAAATGAAGTAACTGACAAGGGATTAACCTCCAACATATACAAACAGGAGGCTTCTCTGGTAGCGCAGAAGGGAAAGAATCCGCCTGCAAAGCGAGAGACCCAGGTTCGATCCCTGGGTTGGGAAGATCCCCTAGAAAAGGGAATGGCAACCCACTCCAGTCTTCTTGACTGGAGAATCCTATGGACAGAGAAGCCTGGCAGGCCATAGTCCATAGGGTCACAAAGAGTCAGACATGACTGAGTGACTAGCACCCACATACAAATAGTTCATACAAGTCAATATCAAAAAACAAATAAATGCCCCAATCAAAAAATGGGCAGAAGATCTAAACAGATATTTCTCCAAAGGAGACATACAGATGGCCAAAAGGCACATGCAAAGATGCCCAACATCTCTAGTTATTAAGAATATGCAAATACAATGAAGTATCACCTCACAATGGTCAGAGTGGCCATCATCAAAAGTCTACAAATAATAAATGCTGGAGAGGATGTGGAGAAAACGGAACCCTGCTACACTGCTGGTGGGAATGTAAATTGGTACAGCCACTATGGAAAAGTATGAAGGTTCCTTAAAAAACTAAAAATAGAGCTACCATATGATCCTCCAATCTAACTCCTGAGCATATATCTGAAGAAAACTGTAATCTGAAAAGACACACACATGCCAGTGTTCACTGCAGCACTATTTACAATAGCCAAGACATACAAGCAAGCTAAATGTCCATCAACAGATGAACAGATAAAGAAGATGTATGTTTATACAATGGAATACTACTCAGCCATAAAAATGAAACGCCATTTGCAGCAACACAGATGGATTTTGAGATTATCGTACTAAGTGAAGCAAGCAAAGACAAATATCATATGGTACCACTTACATGTGTAATATGGAAAAAACTGATACAAGTGAATTTATATACAAAACAGAAATAGAGCCACAGACATAGAAAACAAACTTAGAGCTACCAAAAGGGAATGGGGGAGGGATAAATTAGGAGTTTGGAATCAACATATATACACTATTATATATAAAATAGATAAGCAACAGGGACCTACTGTGTATCACAGGGAACTATACTCAATATTTTGTAATAACCTCTAAGGGAAAAGAATCTGAAAAAAACGGATACATACATATGCATAACTGAACTGCTTTGCCGTACACCTGAAATAAGCACAACATTGTAAATCAACTAAATCTCAAAATACTGTGAAATTCCGGAGGAGTTTGAATTGAATGTTTAAAAGTCATTTCTTAACCACGTACCAAAAACATCGACATGTCATTCATGGCATTTCATAGAAACTTTGCGATTTTCTCCTTGAGTGATAGTTGCTCAGTCATGCCTGACTCTTTGCAACTCCATGGACTGTAGCCTGCCAGGCTCCTCTGTCCATGGAATTTTCTCCTTAATATTACACAATTTTGAATGTTTTCTAAATTCTGGAGGGAGAAAAATGAACCAATTTTATCAGTAAATTTGGATAATTCCATCAACCAATACATTTGTCCCTGAAAAGCATTGCATTCCGTTCAACTGCACCCTGAAAACAAGGTTATTTATTGGGAAAATAAGACTGAGAACAGACTATTCAAAACCCATGCACCTAGAGCACTAATAAAAAAATAATAATAAATCCCTGGAGAAGGAAACTGCAACCCACTCCAGTATTCTTGCCTGGGAAATTCCATAGATGGAGGAGCCTACAGGGTTATAGTCCATGGGGTCACAAAGAGTGGGACGAAACTGAGCAACTGAGTGTGAGCATGGCTTCTCATGGAAGATGCACTGCTGTTGCTGCTGCTGCTGCTGCTGCTAAGTCGCTTCAGGCATGTCCGACTCTGTGCAACCCCATAGACGGCAGCCCACCAGGCTCCCCCATCCCTGGGGTTCTCCAGGCAAGAACACTGGAGTGGGTTGCCATTTCCTTCTCCAACGCACAAAAGTGAAAAGTGAAAGTGAAGTCGCTCAGTCGTGTCCGACTCTTAGTGACCCCATGGACTGCAGCCTACCAGGCTCCTCCGTCCATGGGATTTTCCAGGCAAGAGTACTGGAGTGGGGTGCCATTGCCTTCTCCGGGAAGATGCACTATTCTCCTGAAAACCAAAGCTATCAACCATCAGAGGATAACTTACCAAAGCTCTATAAATGGTCACAGGACATTCTTTACCATCACAATCTTTTTCAGGGAAACTGCTTGAATATTTTCCTAAGGACATTTCTGCATAACTGAAAATTCAGAGCTGATTGTAACAATGTCTATTCTAGGCTCTGTTTATGTGATTAGGTAGGATGCAGATCACTCTAACAGTGTAAAAGAAACAACCTTTCCTTTTTTCTCAATTTATTTACTTTTCTAATAGTTTGTTGCCAATAACATGTAAATTAATTATATAATTATTTTACATCTAAATTAATTATATAATTAATTTACATGTAATTTGACTTTTATAAATTCACTTATTGATTGCAATAATTTATAAAACTCTTATTTGACCAAGCAAAAAAAAAATCTTAACACACGCACACAGGCTACATCCTGCTCCTCTCTGAATTCCCTACAGTGACGATATTAGGTCTTGCATACAACAGAGGCACTATCAATGTTTCTTGGCTAGAGATAAATCCTGTGCTGCTCTATGTGAACTGCAGAAAACAAGTCCAGGTGAAAACAATTCAGTTATGAACTTCATTCTACGTTGAAAAAGTCCAAAAATAAAGCTAGAGCAGCAGAGCTTTAGGTTACGTTTGCTAAAAGCAGCATGGAAGGTAGAGAGTCAGGAATCTAAAAACAGAAACAGGCTGCAATAATTAAGATAGGTTGGATTTTTGCCTGTATTTCAAAAATCTGAGGTCTGATTACAGTTCTGCTCCTATGCAAGGTTTTAGCCTAATCCTTTTTAGGGAACAATTTTCTTCCTTGCTGTATGTTATGCATTCCTGGGTGCGTGTCCTCAATTACCCTGGGTAACAACCTGTTATCGATAAAGGACAGAAATGGTAGGGACCTAACAGAAGCAGAAGATATTAAGAAGAAGTGAGAAGAATACACAGAAGAACTGTACAAAAAAGATCTTCACGACCCAGATCATCACGATGGTGTGATCACTGACCTAGAGCCAGACATCCTGGAATGTGAAGTCAAGTGGGCCTTAGAAAGCATCACTACGAACAAAGCTAGTGGAGGTGATGGAATTCCAGTTGAGCTATTTCAAATCCTGAAAGATGATGCTGTGAAAGTGCTGCACTCAATATGCCAGCAAATTTGGATAACTCAGCAGTGGCCACAGGACTGGAAAAGGTCAGTTTTCATTCCAATCCCAAAGAAAGGCAATGCCAAAGAATGCTCAAACTACCGCACAATTGCACTCATCTCACACCCTAGTAAAGTAATGCTCAAAATTCTTCAAGCCAGGCTTCAGCAATACGTGAACCGTGAACTTCCAGATATTCAAGCTGGTTTTAGAAAAGGCAGAGGAACCAGAGATCAAATTGCCAACATGCGCTGGATCATATAAAAAGCAAGAGAGTTCCAGAAAAACATCTATTTCTGTTTTATTGACTATGCCAAAGCCTTTGACTGTGTGGATCACAATAAACTGTGGAAAATTCTGAAAGAGATGGGAATACCAGAACATCTGACCTGCCTCTTGAGAAACGTGTATGCAGGTCAGGAAGCAAAGGTTGGAACTGGACATGGAACAACAGACTGGTTCCAAATAGGAAAAGGAGTACGTCAAGGCTGTATATTGTCATCCTGCTTATTTAACTTCTATGCAGAGTACATCATGAGAAACGCTGGGCTGGAAGAAGCACAAGCTGGAATCAAGATTGCTAGGAGAAATATCAATAACCTCAGATATGCAGATGACACCACCCTTATGGCAGAACGTGAAGAGGAACTCAAAAGCCTCTTGATGAAAGTGAAAGTGGAGAGTGAAAAAGTTGGCTTAAAGCTCAACATTCAGAAAAGGAAGATCATGGCATCTGGTCCCATCACTTCATGGGAAATAGATGGGGAAACAGTGGAAACAGTGTCAGACTTTATTTTTCTGGGCTCCAAAATCACTGCAGATGGTGACTGCAGCCATGAAATTAAAAGACGCTTACTCCTTGGAAGGAAAGTTATGACCAACCTAGATAGCATATTCAAAAGCAGAGTCATTACTTTGCCAACAAAGGTCCGTCTAGTCAAGGCTATGGTTTTTCCAGTAGTCATGTATGGATGTGAGAGTTGGACTGTGAAGAAAGTTGAGCGCTGAAGAATTGATGCTTTTGAACTGTGGTGTTGGAGAAGACTCTTGAAAGTCCCTTGGACTGCAAGGAGATCCAACCAGTCCATTCTAAAGGAGATCATCAGTCCTGGGTGTTCTTTGGAAGGACTGATGCTAAAGCTGAAACTCCAATACTTTGGCCACCTCATGCGAAGAGTTGACTCATTGGAAAAGACTGATGCTGGGAGGGATTGGGGGCAGGAGGAGAAGGGGACGACAGAGGATGAGATGGCTGGATGGCATCACTGACTCAATGGACATGAGTCTGAGTGAACTCTGGGAGTTGGTGATGGACAGGGAGACCTGGCGTGCTGCGATTCATGGGGTCGCAAACAGTCGGACACGACTGAGTGACTGAACTGAACCGAACAACCTATTTGCATCTCAGTCTTTGCTTCTCCTTTTCTAATCCCTGTCACATAAGACTTGTGTTTGTACTAAAACATATAAGGTTTTTACATAAATATACACACACATCTATGAACTTGATAATTATTCAGGTGATCTATAAAATGCATGGGCATCCCCATGGCCCAGTAGAATGTTCTCTATTAACACCCAAGCAGAAACACAACAGGATTGTTGATGTGGTGTGAGATAAAGCAGAGGAATCCAGATGCAGAAGAGATTTTGTTATAACCACATTCACAAAAGAACAGTATTAGAGAGTTCCAAAAATGTAGAACGAATATGATCTGAGAAACGTGAATTAAATTACAAGACCGCAGTGGCCGACACAAAATCCTCAGGTAGAGGATTCAAGAAGAAAGGCTAAAGCATTGAGAAAAGATGTGAGGGTTTTTCTCCCTTCCTGGTGTCAAGATTCCAGTAAGGACAGAGGCTACAGAGCCATAAGTATCAGAAGCTTCTTAAGGAACTAAGTCTTTCGTCTTTCTCTCTCTGTCTCTCTCTTTCTCTCTCTCTTTTTAACTTCTCTAAGTTTTTGAGTTAACTATGAAGAGAGGAGAACAAATTTTCTAGTTCAGGGTTAAAAGTCAGCTTTCTTGCTTTTAAGGACTTTATCCAGCTTTCTAAAATTTCACTTGGTTAGAAAATCAGAAAAATCCCAAAATGAAGAAAAAACTTTCTTTAAAGAGCTTGCCAAACAGACTTACAGAAATAACTTTAAATTAAATTATATTTGGCATTCTTAAATCTAGAAATAACCCTGACTCAGGAACTCATATATACTTTCAAATATTAAAACAGAGTATTCATTAAGCAATCTGTCCTTTGTCTCATCTAGACACTTAAGAAATAAACCACGATGCGAGACCATGGGGAAAAAATGGAAAACGATGCTGTACCTTCAACAATAAACAGTTGTGATAATATAAAGACGACTAACTAAAGAAACTCACAACTGAAATGAAAACATGTTCCCTTGAGTAATCTAATTAACTGCTGTGGAAAATGTCTTAGTACTGATATTTGCCTTTTCAAGTTAGGACTGATACAATTTAGATCATTCTGAAACCACATGGACATCATCCTCAACGAAGAGAAAGCAAATCAAAGTGATCATTTATCTAAGGAGAAATCACCATGTTACTATCATATTACCACTCCAATCTCACTGGTGCAACAGAGAATAATGTTTGCTACAAATGTGCCTAAATAGCAAGGATATTAACAACTCTGAAATGCTTTAACTTCCCCTTAAAATAGTGACTTCCCAGGAGCTGCAGTGGTAAAGAATCTGCCTGCCAATGCAGAAGATGCAAGAGAACCATGCTCACTCTCTGGTTACTGAAATAGCCTACTGAAATAGGCTGCTGTTGATGGCAGGAAAGGAGGGTTTAATAGCAGGAAAAGGTTTTAGCTATCTCATAAACCTACCATATATAATATTTCTATAAACTGCTACTAAATTATCATATATGTTAAAATTACTTATTTATTCTTATAATTTACATGGGAAATTATATAACTACCCTAAGTCATGGAGCATGACCTATTACTAAGAAGTAGAACCAGAAGTTCTGAATGGCCAGCACATCTTTTCCCTTTGCCTGGAATGGATCTTCCCTGCTGCCACCCACCACAGTCTTGGGAGCGCTGTGCCCTGACTAGCAGCAGACAAGAGATCCCACTTGGGCCAGTCATTCTCTGGGACTTCTCCAACCAAAACTGAGCTGCACCTCACCTCTGCACCTCTGAGGGCAGCAAAGCAGAGAAAACACCAGCTTATAAGCAGCCAGTCTCAGTGTTTCCAGCCTGGTAAGAGAATCAGGACAGGGATGCTGAACTACCAAGTACTAAGAGTAAAGATGAGAGCAAGAGAGAGCACAGGTAATGTGGAACCCGTGATCCTAGCCCTTGAAGACCAGCCAGCTGGATGTCTGACTTTCTAAAGCCTGGCTGTCAAGTCCTTGTCTACTCTGTCACAATGAAGGCAATGGCACCCCACTCCAGCACTCCTGCCTGGAAAATCCCATGGATGGAGGAGCCTGGTAGGCTGCAGTCCATGGGGTTGCCAAGAGTGAGACACGACTGAGCGTCTTCACTTTCACTTTTCACTTTCATGCATTGGAAAAGGAAATGGCAACCCACTCCAGTGTTCTTGCCTGGAGAATCCCAGGGACGGCGGGGCCTGGTGGGCTGCCATCTATGGGGTCGCACAGAGTTGGACACGACTGAAGCGACTTAGCAGCAGCACCTTCCCAATAAATCTCATTTTTTTCTTTAGTGACTTCAAGTTGATTGTCAGTTCTTTGTAACCCAGAGTCTCGTGTCATTTTACACGGTAATACATGTAGAAGGATGCAGAGCTACTGGAAAACACTAATGTCAGAGCTAGAGCTGAGTAACAAGAGATGTGTTGCCTTAAACTCTAGGAAAAGAGGATTTAAGGCTGATGTTGACTTTAAGGCTGATGTTGATGGCAGGAAAGGAGGGTTTAATAGCAGGCAAAGGTTTTAGCTATCTCATAAACCTACCATATATAATATCTCTATAAACTGTTACTAAATTATCATATATGTTAAAATTACTTATTTATTCTTATAATTTACAGGGGAACTTATATAACTACCATAAGTCATGAGCATGACCTATTACTCAGTTATCTGTACCTGTAGGATACCTGAATGCCTGTACCAGTTACTGTACCCAGGCATCCAAGGTACCATAACAGCATAAATTCACATTCTAGGCACCTAAAGGGAAATAAACTGACTTACTTATAAATTGTTGGTACCCACACTAGCTAAGAAATGTCACAGGAATTATGAAAGGGAAATCAGTTTGTTATACCAACCCCAGGCATTACAGATTTCTGGCCATGAAGGAAAGAGGGTTATTAAAAATTAAAGAACTAACAGCAAGGGGATTTTGGAAAAAGCCACAAGAGTACACAAGGGACTGGTGGAGTCTGTAAAGAAAATGCTAAGATGTAAAGGAAACTACGTTTTCTGTATTTCATCAAGAAAGGATTTCTTTTTCTTAACTTGATATTAAGCATTCAAGATGAATGAATCTGCTGGTCTCACAGATACTTATACAAATATTAAATATAATACAAGTAACAATTGCCATAGAATAAGGAAAATAAAATATTAAGGGAGTTCAGAATGAGGGAGGGCTCACAACGAGGGAGCCTCTGAATGGGGCCAAGCAAAATTGGCAGATTTTCACTTACAGTCATCAAAATTCTGCATCCTAGAGTTACAAAGAATTTAATAGGTAAAATGGTGGGGAGAAGTGTACATCCAAACACTAGCAATGACCACTCCTAGCACAATAACTGTTATCAATATTTGGATGTAATTTGATCATTTAACAAAGACCCTTTGTAAAACCATAGGAGCACAGCTTAGAAGACTTGAACAACTTCCATGATTTGAACCCTCATGAACAATGGTTCTTTTCTCCCCTCTGGTGGAAGATTATCTGGATGGACTCCAGGGACTCCATGTACACGGCCTGACCATATGGTTCAAAGATGTGTTTTCTCCTAGTTACCCTGGACACAGAAAACCAAATTCTTTTTTCGTATTGCTTAAGGAAAACTGACCTTTGAAAACTGTTGCAACAGCAAGTCACAAGAAACTCAGGGAGCATCTTTACTTCTGATTCCTCTCTCCAATACTGATTCTAATTTAGGGTTGGTGGAATTTTACTTTTCACAAAACAAAGGCCAAACCTATCTACTTAGTTTTACCAGTTCTCCTCTGAAGCATCTGATTGCCTCAATTGTCACTGTTTCTCCTAATCATTGAAGGAAGGTTCAGTCCATATAAAAGTTCCTAAAAAAATAAAATAAAACAAAATAATTCCATTCACTCTTCTTGGATGACCCCATCACAATTAATCTCTTATAAAAGCACAGAGTAACTACAGGGCTTCAACCTGAAACTCCAATCCTTTGGCCACATGATGCGAAGAGCTGACTCATTTGAAAAGACCCTGATTTTGGGAAAGATTGAGGCCAGGAGGAAAAGGAGACGACAGAGGATGAGATGGTTGGATGGCATCACCAAGTCACTGGACATGAGTTTGGGTAAACTCTGGGAATTGGTGATAGACAGGGAGGCCTGGCGTGCTGTGGTCCATGGGGTCGAAAAGAGTCGGACACGACTGAGTGACTGAACTGAACTGAACTGCAGCACAGGCAGGACCACCTGATTTCAAGGAAATACAACCATGTAGCAGCCCACCTGGAAAATTCTTAAAGAGATGGCAATACCAGACCACTTGACCTGCCTCCTGAGTATCTGTACGCAGGTCAAGAAGCAACAGTTAGAACTAGACAGGGAACAGACTGTTTCCAAATTGGGAAAGGAGTAGATCGAGGCTGTATACTGTTGCCCTGCTTATTTAACTTATATGCAGAGTACATCATGAGAAACGCTGGGCTGGAAGAAGCACAAGCTGGAATCAAGATTGCCGGGAGAAATATCAATAACCTCAGATATGCAGATGACACTACCCTTATGGCAGAAAGTGAAGAGGAACTAAAAAGCCTCTTGATGAACATGAAAGAGGAGAGTGAAAAAGTTGGCTTAAAGCTCAACATTCAGAAAACGAAGAGCATGGCATCCAGTCCCATCACTTCATGGAAAATAGATGGGGAAACGAAACAATGAGAGACTTTATTTTCTTGGGCTCCAAAATCACTGAAGATGGTGACTACAGCCATGAAATTAAAAGATGCTTGTTCCTTGGAAGAAAAGCTATGACCAACCTAGACAGCATATTAAAAAGCAGAGACATCACTTTGCCAACAAAGGTCCATCTAGTCAAGGCTATAGTTTTTCCAGTAGTCATGTATGGATGTGAAAGTTGGACTATAAAGAAAGCTGAGTGCAGAAGGATTGATGCTTTTGAACTGTGTTGGAGAAGACTCTTGAGAGTCCCTTGGACTGCAAGGAGATCCAACAGTCCATCCTAAAGGAAATCAGTCCTGAATATTCATTGGAAGGACTGATGCTGAAGCTGAAACTCCAATACTCTGGCGACCTGATGAAAAGAACTGACTCACTGGAAAAGACCCTGATGCTGGGAAATATTGAAGGCAGGAGGAGAAGGGGATGACAGAGGATGAGATGGTTGGATGGCAACACCTACGCTATGGACATGAGTTTCAGTAAGCTCCGGGTGTTGGTGATGGACAGGGAAGCCTGGCATGCTACAGTCCATAGCATCGCAAAGAGTCAGACACTACTGAATGACTGAACTGAGCAACCCACCCTGGTTAAGATAATTCCTCTCGGGCTTCTCTGGTGTCTCAGTGGTAAAGAATCCACCTGCCAATGCAGGAGACACCAGTTTGATCTCTGGTCCAGGAAGATCCCACATGCTGCAGAGCAACAAAACCAGTGCAGCCCAACCACTGAGCCCCTGTGCCCCAACCACAGAAGCCCTCGCACCTAGAAGCCCCTACAGTAAGAAGTCTAGGCACTGCAACTAAAGAGTAGTCCCTGCTCACCATGGGGTCGCAAAGAGTTGGACACGACTGAGCGACTGAACTGAACTAAAACTGGAAGGCACACATTGCAAAAAAAAAGCACGGGATGCTATTTTGAGATATGCCAATCAGGAAGCAGGACTCTGTCTTCTGAGACTGTACTAAACAAAATGTTCTGTGTGATCAAAGAAGAAATAAAATTCTGATGCACCAGCTTTCAAAATATACACAAATAAATGGCTTTCTTGTAAAAATTTGGAAAATCATCCCTGATAATCTCTATGGAGAAGCAGAGTCTACCCACAGGTGCTAAATCTTCATCAGGTAAACCCACCACCAATCTGCTCTTCCTCTCACTTACAAAAGTATTTTCTTCCCTCTATGGGCAGGTAGCCTAAGGTAATACAACTTCGAAACTGCATTTTATTAGTAGGAAAGAAATTTATACATAGAATTCAATACTGAGCTCTCATTGCAATTACCATGAAATTAAAGTGAAAATATAAACACTTAAAAGAAGCAGTTTGTGTTAGAACAGCAATATGTGAGTACAGGTGGAAATGCCACCAACCACAGGATTCAGAAGAAGGCTTCTCCAAGAGATTTCCCTCCAACACACTGAAATGCCAGATGAGCATATAATCGTGTGGACAATTAATTTCAACTAAAACTCACCCTACCTATGAGAACAAACATTGAGTAGCACGTATCAGTTAATTTTCTTCAAGTATTTAAGTACTTCTCAAATGTTTTTAAACAACTGGCACATCCATCTACCACTTCTTTTTATTGGGAAAATGTGTGATTTGTTTAACTCTGCATACGTTGGAAACATCCATCCCCTGGAGAAGAAAATGGTAACCCGCTCCAGTATTCTTCCCTGGAGAATTCCATGGACAGAGGAGCCTGGCGGGCTGCAGTCCATGGGGTCCCAAGGAGCTGGACACAACTGGCATGAACATGAGGAATTCTAAAGAATTAGAGTACTCTAACTGTCACCAGTTTTGTTTCAGACACAGAAGTCCTCTCTAAAAATTTTATTCTGAAATTACTTCTGGTTCACAGAACATCTCACACAGGGTAGTTCAGCTTTATACCAGTTTACAGATACCATCTGATATCTGGAAAGTTAAAGATGAAAGCCACATTGCAAGTGCACTGAAATCTAATACTTTATATTAAAAGATTTCAACACCACAAAGAATGCAAAAAGCTCTCTCTCTCCATGATAATTCTTGTCATTTCTTTTATAGGACCTGTAGACGTTAGAGCTAAGGAATGCTTCAGCTAGGGAATGTCTTCTTGTTGATCAACAAAAAAAAAAAAAAAAGAGGGGAGGGGAATGAAATTGCCATTATTCCCAAAGTTATCTTCCTCCTTAAAACCTTCCTGATCTCTGAACCCCTCCCCTCTTCACATCTCTGTTCCCTTTATACCAAAATTCCTCAGGAAGAATTAATTGGCTTGCTAATTGAATTAATTAATCCTAATTGGCTTCAGTGCCTTTTCTCGCTGTTATTGCTTTTTGTTTGTTTTTTAAATTGAGCTATAATTAACATATAGCATTTTATTAGTTTTAGGTTTATAACATAATGTGTATTACATATACATACACACACACACACACACACATGGCAATACACATATATACAACACACACATATATGGAAAATAATTCCCACACATCAGTACTGGCAATGGTTTTTGACACCAAAAGTAAATGCAACAATAGCCAAAACTGCCTTTCCTTTCTTCATTCCCTTTTTAAATTTTATTTTTTGGCTGTGCCACTCAGCATGTGGATCTTAGTTCTCCAACCACAGATTGAACTCACACCCTCTGTGTTGGAAGCATGGAGTCCTAACCACTGGCTCTCCAGGAAATTCTCAAAACTCTCTTTCATTCTTAAACTCATTTTACTCAGGCCTCAAACCCCTCATGCCTGCAATGGTCAGCCATGGCCTCCACTCTGCCAAGGCCATGGGTGCACCCCTAGACCCCTCAACAGTGACAGACACACCTGACCCCTCCTCCATCCTCAGACTCTTTCCTTATTTGGGCTCCAAGGCTGGTTCTTCTTGCTACTTCATGGGCTCTGCCTTCTCAGTCTCCTTTGCTAGAGCCTTCTCTTCCCATCCTCTAAAGATGGAGTTTCATCTCATCTACACTGTGGTTCGTGGGGTCGCAAAGAGTCGGACACGACTGAGCGACTGAACTGAACTGAACACTCCCTCCTTAGGTGACTCAAGAGTCACGGGTCTAATGGTTTAGATGACATTGACACACTGAGGGTTCCCAACATTATATCTGCCATTAACACACTCGATGTCTCTGGTCCAAAACTGGAGAGTCCTCGATTCCTGTGTCTGATATCCCACGTCCGATCCAGCAGCTGGTTTGGTTCCCGTGGCTCCACTTTCGGAACATCTCAGCACCTTCACTGATTCCCTCCTACTCCAAGCCACCGTGGAACTTGATGAGCACAACAGCTCCCTAACTTGTCTTTCTGCTGCTGCTATCTTATCTTTTTCTCTGCCCCAATCCACACCAACAACCAAAGTTTTGAAAATGCCACTGTCTTAAATGCAAATCAAAACTACAAATCAAAACTACAAATCAAAACTACAAAAATACAATGAAGTATTACCTCACACAGTCAGAATAGCCAATCTACAAACAGTAAATGCTAGAGAGGATGTGGAGGAAAAGGAGCCCTCTTGCACTGTTGGTAGGAATGTAAATTGATACAACCATTATGGAGAACAGTGTGGAGATTCCTTAAAAAACTAAGAATAAAACTAATATATGACCCAGCAATCCGACTACTGGGCATGAACCCTTAGAAAACTGTAATTCAAAAAGACAAGTGTTAACTGCAGCACCATTTACAATAGCCAGGACACAGAAGCAACCTACATGTCCATCAACAGATGAATGGAAAAGGAAGCTGTGGTACGTCTAGACAATGGAATATCACTCAGCCATAAAACGGAACAAATTTGAGTCAGTTGAACTGAAGTGCATGGACCTAGAGCCTGCTACACAGAGTGAAGTAAGTCAGAAAGAGAAAAACAAACACCATATATTTATGCATATAAACAGAATCTAGAAAAATGGTACCGATGAACCTATTTGCAGGCCAGGAATAGAGAAGCAGTCGTGGAGAACAGACTCGTGGTCACAGCACGGGAAGGAGAGGGTGGGCCAAAAGCAAAGAGGCTCTGAAATACGTACACTGCTATGTGTAAAACAGCAGCCAGTGGGAAGTTGCCGTATAACAGGGAGCTCGGCCCAGTGTTCTGTGACGACCTAAAGGGGTGGGATGGGGAGTGCGGGCAGGGATGGGGGGGTGGAGGGTGGGATGGGGGTCGGGGCTAGGAGGCAGTTTCAAAATGGAGGGGATATGTGTACACTTATGGCTGATTCACGCTATGATACGACAGAAACCAGCACAACATTATAAAGCAATTATCTTCCAAGTTAAAAAAAAAAAAAATACCACTCTCTTGCTGAAAAGCTGTTTCTGACTTAGAATAAAATGCTACACTCTAATCATGACCACCAAGTACTACCTTTCTGCCCTTCTCATCAGTCCCCAGCTCACTGCATCTACACTTCTTCCTGTTTCTTAAGAACATTAAGCCCCTCTAACCTCATGCTGCACCCTCTTCCTCCAGATACGACCACAATTTGCTCCCTCCATTCTTACACTGCTGCTGTGTCACTTCAGTCGTGTCCGACTCTATGCGACCCCATAGACAGCAGCCCACCAGGCTCCCCCGTCCCTGGGATTCTCCAGGCAAGAACACTGGAATGGGTTGCCATTTCCTTCTCCAATACATGAAAGTGAAAAGTGAAAGTGAAGTTGCTCAGTCGTGTCCAACTCTAGGGACCCCATGGAGCCTAGCAGGCTCCTCCGTCCATGGGATTTTCTAGGCAAAAGTACTGGAGTGGGGTGCCATTGCCATTCTTACACATCTACCTACAAACATGACCACAGAAATATCATCCCTGACCATTTTATCAACACTCTCCTCCACGTCTTTCTTTCTCTTTGCCTTGTTTTGTAGTCTTTGCATGTCTGCCTGACCATTATATGTGTCTATTATCTGCTTTTTAGGGATTCCCAGGTGGTGCTAGTGGTAAAGAACCTACTGCCAATGCAGGCGACATAAGAGACTCAGGTTCGATCCTAGGTTGGGAAAGATCCCCTGGAGGAGGGCATGGCAACCCACTCCAGTATTCTTGCCTGGAGAATCTGATGGACACAGGAGCCTGGAGGGCTGCAGTCCATGGGGTCGCAAAGAGTCACAACTGAAGCAACTTAGCACATACATCTGCTTCTTATCCCCACTAAAGCAAAAGTTCCATGGTGACAGGGATTTCTCTATCTGCCTCACTCTTGAATCTCCAGGGCCAAGAACAATGCCTGACAAATAGTAGGTGCTCCAAAATTATTTCTTGAATGAGTACATCAATGAATCATTTCTATACTCTTACTCATTTCTTGGCTTCCCAGGTGGCGCAGTGGTAAATAATTCGCCTGCCAAGCAGGAGACACAAGTTCAATCACCAGGTCAGGAAGATCCCCTGGAGAAGGAAATGGCAGTTCATGCCAGTATTCTTGCCTGGAAAATCCCAAAGACAGAGGAGCCTGGAAAGCTGAAGATCATGGAGTTGCAAAGAGTCAGACATGATTTAGCAATTAAACAACACCAACTCAATTCTTACTGGGGTATAGTATATATATTTCAATTGTTTATACTTTAATACATATTAATGTCAAAAGGAATCATTAAATATTTTTCAACTTATTTTTTTAGAGCCTCATATTGAGAGCAAACAGATTTTTAGACAGAAACAACAGCATGAGGAAAATAAATCAGGTAGAAAATATTATAACAAATTTATGGGGAGACAGTAGAAAGCAAAGAGGAGCTAAACAGCCTTTTGATGAGAGTGAAACTGGAGAGTGAAAAACTGGCTTAAAACTCGGCATTCAAAAAATTAAGATCATGGCATCCAGTCCCATCACTTCATGGTAGAGAGATGGGGGAAAAGGGCAGATTTTATTTTTCTGAGCTCCAAAATCACTGTGGAGGGTGGCTGAAGCCATGAAATTAAAAGACCATTACTCCTTGGAAGAAAAGCTATGACCAACCTAGACAGCATATTGAAAAACAGAGATACCACTTTGCCAACAAAGGTCCATCTAGTCAAAGCTATAGTTTTTCTAATAGCCATGAATGGATGTAAGAGTAGGACCATAAAGAAGGTTGAACACCAAAGAATTGATGCTTTTGAACTGTGGTGCTGGAGAAGACTCTTAGAGCTCCCTGGACTGCAGGAAGATCAAACCAGTCAATCCTAAAGGTAATCAACCCTTTAGGACCCAATCATTGGAAGGACTGATTCTGAAAGCGAAGCTCCAATACTTTGGCCGCCTGATGTGAAGAGCTTATATATTGAAAAGACCTGATGCTGGGAAAGATTGAAGGCAAGAGGAGAAGAGGGCTACAGAGGATGAGATGGTTGGATGGCAAAACCAACGCAATGGACATGAGTTTGAGCAAACTCTGGGAGACGGTGATGGACAGGGTAGCCTGGTGTGCTGCAGTCCATGGGGTCACCAAGAGTCAGACAGGACTTAGTGACTGAACAACAACAACAGTGGGAAGGTGGGTAGTTTCCTACAGAAAATTTGAGGAAAGCTGGGGGAAAAGAAAGCAGGATAGGAAAAAAAGACGAAGCTTGGAACAAAGCTGAAAGCAGATAAAGGGCAACCATGAAGGATCTTCTGTGTTGGCCTGGGTTTCAAGTGTTATCTTGTAGGCAACAGGGAGTCATAAAAAGGGAAACAGCAATCAGAATTTCATTTGAAAAAAAAAATACTCTGGTCACATAGATTATATAACACATATAATCATGTCTGTTCTGAGTTCAAGTAGCAATTTTGCTGCTCAAGAAATATAGACATAAGATATATAGAAATAAGACATGCCACATAAGTCTTAAAAAACTGTGCTGTGCTGTGCTTAGTCTCTCAGTCGTGTTCTACTCTTTGCAACCCTATAGCCCTCCAGGCTCCTCTGCCCATGGAATTCCACAGGCCTTCTCCAGGGGATCTTCCCAACCCAGGGATCGAACTCAGGTCTCCTGCATTGCTGGCAGATTCTTTACCATCTGAGCCACAATTATTTAACCCTTTTTCATACCTAAAAGGAATTCATAGTTTCTGGCTCACAAACTGTAACTAATTTTCCTAATGAAATATTTTCTCAGCATGTTCCTATTTGAATATTTTCAGCTTTTAATCAATTAGCTCTCCAATTCAAGAACACTTACATGACAGTCTTTAATTAATGCATACACACAGTGAATCAGTTAACTTACAATACTAAACATTAATACTATATTGGGTAGTGAAATATTAAACAAGAAAATTCAATTATGGGTTTTTTTTTTTAATTAGTGAAAAACTGGCATCTGATCATTCAAATATCAAAAGAGTCTACAGTTTATCCAATACAAATTTCAAATTAAAGTAAAAAAGAGTTCAGTTCATCTAGACAAGAGGCATTAGACAATACTGGATGTTTAAGATTAAAACAATAGCTTGGTTTTAATATTCAAGAAGCAAAAGGACTTTAATATTCAAGGAAGCAAAATAACTCAGAGGAAAAACAAGGTATGATATTAGAGCCAGCTTAAATAACTTCTCACTGCTGAGTAAGCAGGTTTATGGTTAATATCAAGTCATAGAGGATCTAGAAAAGGAGTCAATTAGCAAGAATAAACAAAGGCAGAACCCAAAGTCAATGACCAAGTGGATTTTCTGTCACTGAGACTTCTTCATGTGTGCCTGAGACATTCACTGAACTGAGTCTAGGGACAAAGAGGGTACACGCCACAGTTCCGCTGTAGTGCAAGCTAGCTCAATTTATGCCTTCCTCCTCCACTTCCCCAGTGAACCGTTCCTAACAATGAGAGTAGGGCGTTTTGTTGTTGTTTAGTCACTAAGTTGTACCTGACTCTTCTGCGACCCCATGAAGTGTAGCCTGCAAGGCTTCTCTGTACATGGGATTTTCCAGGCAGGAATACTGGAGTGGGTTGCCGTTTCCTTCTCCAGGGGATCTTCCCAACCCAGGGATCGAACCAGCATCTTCTGCACTGGCAGGTGGATTCATTACCACTGAGCCACCAGGGAAGCCCCTAGGGCATCTAGGGAAAACCAAAAGGAATGGCATCTGCATAGCTATTCACCAAGAAGATTCAAATTACAGGAAAACAGGAAAACCCCTAAAGATGTCTGTCTCCAGTTGGGAATACTTACAGACTGGGTGTTAATCTTGGCCCATTTCCTCCAACTCTATGCAGGCATCACAGACGGGGGTCTATTCCAGGACTCACTACCATTTATATAACTTATACAACTTCTGTTCCATAAATATTTAAGTATGAAGGAGCGTAGATGTTTTAAATTTTAAAAATGACCTTTAGACATCAACCTTAATATTTACATTCCACAGAAGTCATCACATTTTAAGTACCTTTGGGAAGAAGACATAGAGTAACCATTTCAAAATGGAAAAAAAGCAAATATGTACAAAATCTGAAATACTTCCTATAACAGCACGAAAAAGAAGTCTAGCTTTTCACACACAGGCTAAATGAACTATTCTTTCCTTCATGTGCTTCACATTTTTATGCACCCTTTCCTAGTACCCCATAAGCTACAGAACCCTGCTGGCAAAATGCTTCTCTCTGGGGAGAAATTTTTTTTTTTAACTTGACAGGAAAAAAAAAAGGCCTTGAATTTAAAGCAGTTTTTCTTTCACATCATAACAGTGCAGTGACCTCTATGCAAAACATAATGAAAAATGCAAGTCGATGCTATAAGGTAGAAAATGAAACTTGGGTTTGTGTCTACAAAGACAGCAGATCTATGACTTTAGAGTTCACACAGTAGGAACAAAGAAAATATAAAATAATCCTATGAATGTAGGAACCCTCCTGCTGGGAAGCCAATCCTGACGACCAGCCTTCATCCCAAAATTCCTATGTTGTCTAAACAGATAGATAGCAATTCAAGAGGAGACAAAATAAGATTAAAAAAAAAAAAACAAAAACTAATACATAGACTGTACTTGCTTTAACATTCCAATAAAATTTCCAACCCACAATAAATTCGACAATTATCAAAGGAAAAAGGCATCAGACAGAGATTCAGAAAGAACAAGTCCAGTCTAGTTCATGGCCAGCAGTTCATAAATGCTTACTGACTTGGCTTATGATCGTGGGCAGATGATCATGGGCAGGGAGGAGGTGTCAAGGCCATTATCGCTCTTTCATAAGGCCGCGCAGTGTAGCAATGAGGGGTGCTCAGTGGTTGCCTTTATGATCTAAGATGTAGCAAGGAAAGAATGCTTCATCCCTTTCTCCAAGGCTGTGAATGACGGTCTGGAATAGCTGAAAAAAACCACCTGGGTAGAGAATCTCCTCCCGCACTTAAGAGAAGGATCACCTTTATCCTGAAGGCTATAAAGTACATTGAAAGGGATTTAGCAGTTGAGGGGCAATGGCATAATTGAGTTTTAATGTGATCATTAGCTAGAATTTTGAGGCTCGATCTCAGAGGCACAGAATGAGTGACTGCAGCCAGACAAGGCACTACTGTAGGAGTCTAGGTGAGAGATGAAAACTTTGACTGAGGTTAAGTGAAGTACGTGAAGTCGCTCAGTCGTGTCCGACTCTTTGCGACCCCATGGACTATAGCCTACCAGGCTCCTCCATCCATGGGATTTTCCAGGCAAGAGTACTGGAGTGGGTTGCCATGAGGTTAGTGGAGTAGAAAAGAAATTTGAGAAACATTTGCAAACGAAAGCAGTAGGGTGAGTACGTGAAGGAGAGGGAGATGTTACTGCCTTGCTGCTAGCTGCAGCTAATACTATTATCACCAAAATGTACTGTGTTTTCAACATGTGAGTCATGGTACTAAAGGCTTGTTCATATCATCCATTCAATCCTATTGACATCCTATTGACATTTATGGATACTATTATTCTCCCCATTTTATAGATGAGAAAAATGAAGCTTAGAGAAGTCGAGCAGCATGTCCAAAGCCATGTAAGTGGTGGAGCCACTTTATCACCACAAGGGAAGCCCAAGAATACTGGAGTGGGTAGCCTACCCCTTCTCCAGGGGATCTTCCTGGCCCAGGAATTGAACTGGGGTCTCCTGCAATGTAGGTGGATTCTTTACCAGCTGAGCTACCAGGGAAGCCCAGACTTTTACTTCCTTTGGAATCTTATGGTTCCTCTGGGCTTCCCAGGCGGTGCAGTGATAAAGAATCCACGTGCCAATGCAGGAGACACAAGAGATGCTGGTTCGATTCCTGGATCAGAAGATTCCCTGGAGTAGGAAACGGTAAACCACTCCAGTATTCTTGCCTGGAAAAAATCCATAGACAGAAGAGCCCAGCAGGCTACAGTCCATGGGGTCGCAAAGAGCTGGACATGAATGAGCACACACACGCTACGATGGCTACACTACAAGCTCTTTAACAAATATCGTGGTTCAAACGAAGACTGAAGGGGAGCTGCTAACAACTTAATGTTGACACACAGTGACCATTCTACTATTTTATTTCATAATGGTCAAGACCATGGACTTGGGAACTAAATTGCCTGGGTTTACATCAGGACTCTCATCGACCAGCTATGTGACTTCCAGCAAATTCCTTCACTTTTCTGACATTTCCTAGCCAGAAAATAGAGATAATAATAGTACCAACCTCAAACAACTGCTGTAAGAATTAAATTAGTTGATCTTTGTAGGAACTTAGAATAATGCCTTAAACTTTCTAAACACTATATAAGTCTTTATTACATAAAACAAACATAAAAACACCTCTGGCCAAATACTGAACTTTTGCCAATGCACAAAGCAGTGAGATGGAAAATCCAATTACTATGTGCTCCAAAGCTAATTAACCTTCAAATAAGATGTTTTATATCTATATATTATTATAAGAAATGCCCTTCAGCAAGGAAACTACTCTTAAATAAATGCATTATTCCCTGTTTAGGAGATATACACAAAAATATGTTAAATCTATCCAATGCATAGAAAACAAATATAAGGAGAATTTGGCCTGTTTATTACTAAATTCCATACAAGTATATCATCTCAGTTACCCTATTTGAGTAAACATAAATATAAAATAGTTCTTATACAATTTCACTTGCCTACCTAGATTTAAGTCTCATGACACCAAAGATTGCATTTATCTCTGAAATTTAACAGGGTCATAATTCATCACTGAGAACTTTCATGGACTAGTTCTGTCACAAAGAAAAATAAACCCAGATCAAACCTAGAAACTACAAAATCTGAATTTCTTTTATTTTACAATCTATTTTTAGTAATTTAAAAAATACACAGTGATCAGCAAAAAAAAAAAAAAAATCACACAGCTATTTGTCAAAATCCCCACACCTCTAAAGAACTCACAAAGCAGGGAAAGAGAGAGCAATGGAAACAAAATGTGCCCGCGGGCATACTCCATTATTCTTTAGCAGTTTTTTTCCTTTCTTTTTGGAGAATAGCCTACGTAGAAGGAACAGTGATAACCTATTTCAGACATCTAAAACTGCAAAGGTTGCCTTTAATCAAACTAAATCCTATTGTCTGGAGAATTCCATGGACAGAGGAACCTGGCGGATACAGTCCATGGGGTCACAAAGAGTCGGACACGACTGAGCGACTAACGCTAACACTGCCTAACATATCACTATATTAACGTTCCATGGATCTCTCTATTTTGTGTTCTGATGCATATTAAAGTTCTATATCTACATTCACAACACTATCCTTTAAAATGAGCTGTTAAAGCATTTTGTACCCAGCCGTATTCCAGAATGACTTTTAAGGTGGACAGGAAAATACTCAGACTATAGCAAGATAAAACGAAAATGTTAATAGCCAAATGGGACATGGGATAAAACACGGCAGATAACCACCCAGACCCTCTGTCTTCTTTCTCTCTCAAAACATATGCCAGTAAAGGGACAGAAAGTGCATGCACCAGGACAAAAAGAAAGTTAGAAACATTTCAACAAATGCTGGAGAAACAATTATAGATCTGACAGGCTAGAAAGCTGCTGGTCAAGTGTCTGTCAGGGGGATACCAGTGAGATGTGAGCCAACTCCCACACGAAACTCTGACAGGTCAGGCTGACCGAGCAGAGAGAGCGGAACAGAACTGTAAGCAGGAGGGCTGGGCGAACTGAATCCCCCTTCTCATCCTCAGTCAGTACAGCCAGGTTATTCTCTGGAGAAAATGACCTTTACAGCAGAAATGCAACACTGTAAAGCAATTATCCTCCAATGAAAAATAAATAAATCCTTTTTTAAAAAAAGGAAAATTACCTTTAGAGGCTTGAAGATCAGAGTTATTATGAAGGAAATAAGGCCTGAAAACCAGGGCTGAACAAAGAGTGAGTGAGTAAAAACTTGCAAACAGAAAGACACGAGGAGTCTCAGATTAAGTCTCTTGATCTGCTCTCACATATAGGACTCAAATGTCCCATCTACGAGGTTGAAAGAGTCTCCTCTAGAAAAATTCGATCTTTCCAAGAAAAAAGGCTTCACATACTGACAGTTATGAGTCAGTCCTGTGATGAAGCACCTTGCTTCCCACTTCATCACCATACAGCCAAAATAACCTGCCAATAAACTGTACATACAGAGGAGGGGTGCTAGTCAGCACTCAATCTTAGAAATCACTTGATAGAAAATGATAACTACACACTTAAGAACAGTCTCCAACATATAAGGGCAACATACCAAAATAAACAGAAAAAAAAAGGGGGGGGAGGGCTATGGATATAACAAAGACATTGCACAGACAGAATACCTTAAACGCAGAGAGAAATTCTTTATTTAAAAATTATATTCAATATTGCCTAGAGAATCATTTAAACACAGACCCCCCCAAAAAGAACCTAAAATTAATATCTTCTCTATTAAATAGAGAAAGAAGAAATCATATAATAAGGACAGAATGCTATGTAGAAGGAATCACCAGTGACAAAGAAAGATATTCCTGATATTAAAAATATAATTAATAACTAAAATTTTAAAACAAGATGTTTGAAACTAAGTCAAGGAAATCTCCCAGAAAGCAGAAACGAAAGAGAAAGGAACAGTAAATAGAAGTGAACAAATAATATTAGAATACCAATCCCATCATCCAGTAGATCCCCAAAGCTAACTAACAGAAGTTTCCTAAATTATAGGGAAAATTGAGAAGAGGCAATTAGTAAAGTAATAAAACCAAAAAATTCCCAGAACAGAAAGTCTGCAGACTTATCCTAGAACCAAATGTTGTTATAAGTCTTCAGATTCAAAGAACTCACCAAGGGCTCAGCATGAAGAAACAAAAGGAGATCTATAAGGAAAATTACTATGACATTGTACCATACCAGATTATAATAATATCCAAAAGACTCAAAGAGCTCCCAAAGAAAAAAAAAAAAAGGTAAGACACATACAGACTTATCTAACTAGAAATTACAATAACAGAGTTTTGAAAGTAAAAATGGAATCTGGAAGACAATACAGAACACTGATTTTTAAATTCTATAGGAAAACATTATTTTCAACACAGAATTCTATTCCCAGCCAAACTATCATTTAAGTGTGATACCAGGAATAAAGGGACCTTTAGCCATTTAAGGAACAAAAAATTAGCACCCCATATCCCTTTCCTTAGAAAACTATTGACTGAGTGTTCTGCCAAACAAGAAAGCAGAAGGCATGGGATCTTGAGGATCCTAAAGCAGCACTGATGGAAGAACCAGAACAATGGAGACTCTTGTGACCCAAAAGTAAGAGCTTCAGGACAGAAGTCCCCCAAAGCAGTCAATCATTTAAAAGATAGCCTTCACATCTGAGGGGGGAAATGGTAAGGGTTTAGAAAAGTAACCAAATGGGCAACAAAGTCTTAATTATTAACTCAAATTGAAACAGAGTTGTACAAGAATGGCAACATATCAGTCTACCACCGCACTGGGTAGTAAATGCTAATGCAGGCTTCATAATGCAAATATACACCACTTTTTAAAATAAGAATGGTGACAGAAGCTAAAAACACTTGACAAACTACATAAAAAGAGCTGAATGTCATTGTCTACATAGATTAAGAACTAGCAGAGGGAGAGAGAAAACCATAGGTGTGCATGGAAAATAGGAAATCACTGTTTTTTTTCTCACAATCAATGAATACTTAGAATGATTTCACATTTTAGTGCTCTGTGTACATACATTAGATATTTTTTTAAGTAATCCTTAAAACTATGTGAACCAGTGAGAGCAGGAAACGGGAATTGTTCAACAGATGAGAGTTTCTATTTGGCAAGATGAAAAAGTCCTAGAGATCTGCTGAACAACAATGTAAGTAGAGTTAACGCAACTGAACTATACACTTAAAAATAGTAAAGATGGTTAAGTTTTATGTTACATGTTTTTTACCATAATTCAAAAGAAAATTAAATTTAAAAATAAGTGCAAGAGAAAATTTAAGTCAAAGGAAAAGCAATTCACATTTTCTAGACAACAAATTTGACAGTAGGCTTTTAGCAGCCATAAGTGACATGATTTAGTGTCCATAGATTTTTTAAAACAGAGCCATTATTTTCAGGAAAATTATAACTAAATCCTGACATGTCTGCTCAGTCACTCAGTCATGTCTGAGTTTTTGTGATCCTATGGACTGTAGCCTGCCAGGCTGCTCTGTCCATGGAATTTCCCAGGCAAGAATACTGCAGTAGCTTGCTATTTCCTTCTCCTAGGGATTTTCCCGACTCAGGGATTGAACCCACATCTCCTGCATTGGCAGGCGGATTCTTTGCCACAAGCTCTACATGGGAAGCCCAAATTCTGATATAGGAAACAAGAAAAACTTATGCAAGGATTCCACCAAGATGATACAATAAAAGAATTATACAAACACAGCAATATGCCTCATTTATTTTAAAAGAATCTACTGGGAATACAGAGATCTTTAATATCTAATACCTATTTCAGAGAAATAAGAAGGTATTAAATGCCTACAGACCCCTCTCCCCTTGGTCCTGAAGATGAGGACAGTGCTGGTGCCCTGCAATCCTGGGGCAGGAAGCAGAGGACAAGGAGGGCCTAGCCCCCTCCCCAGCAAGACTCTAGCAGGCAAAGTCTCATGCAGGCTCATCGGTCCACATCATTAGACTACTGATGAGTTTAAGACTAAATTTGGCACATGCAAAGTTGTTGGCTCCTAAGGAGTATCAATGTACCATGTGCCAAAGCGGAGGTTGAATGAAAGTCAATGTCTAAAAATTGAAACTCTCTTTAAAAAACTAATTTTCCCGTGTGGCTTACAAGCTAGTTGTGAATTAATATAAGAACAGAATTCCAAAAATATTTGAGCAACTGTGGCATCATTTTGGGATAAACACACAGCTATCCAACGTAGATTATGCTTGAAAGATAAGTCCCTAAAGATAAATATGCAATGGAATGTTTGGGTATATCTGCCTAAAATCAAACAAACAAAAAAATCATTCTTGGCTTACCAGAAAGGAAATGTTAGAACAATGACATAAGGAAGCAAAACAGAAATATGGCTTCCTAAATATCTGCAATCAAGTGAATCTCTAAATCTTTAAAGGAATTCAAACTGTAAATGATGTATTTCTCAAATTGGAGCACAACCTATCTCATTTTCCCTTATATTTATCTTTTAATTGGAGGATAATTGTCTTACAATATTGTGTTGGTTTCTGCTGTACAACATCACGAATCAGTCATAACTATATATTTGATATATATACTCTCTATATGTATATCTATAGCCTCTTCCTCTTGAGCCTCCCTCCCCCGACTCCATCCCACCCCTTTAGGTTATTACAGAGCGCCAGGGTGGGCTCCCTGTGTTATACAGCAGCTTCCCGCTAACTACCTATTTTACACATAGTAGTGTACCTACATCAATGCTACCTTCTCTTAAAAAGTGTTAAGAGAAAGTGTTAAGCTCTTAAAAAATGTAATTTTTTTAACCTGTAAGTGCAACAATACATGTGCTCTGGGATTCCATGTAGAAACCTGCACCTTTCCCCTGAAACTGAACACATCAGAAACCAAACCGCTGAGCCACTGCCCCACAACAGTTTTTTTTTTTTGCGAAATTTTGCCTCCAATACATTCTTTGAAAGTAAAAACTATTTTCCAATTTCTGGTTTTCTCTCTGCTCTTCAGCATATGAAGAGGCAGAAGTTGGGGTGAGGGGCAAAGGGCTTTTAAAGCAGACATTTGAGATGAATTGACATTAACATCTTGGTTTGGGCTCCATGGAGTCTGTGTCTGCTCTGAAGGTGTTTTTACATCTTGACTTTGTCAGCAGTGGTGTAGTGGGTAGTAGGCTTCCAGGTAGGGTAATCTCTTGGGGATTCCTCAACGGACTTTCAAAGGGTCCATTAACAGTAATCCCATCATTCAAGTTATATTCAGACCCAGCACTTCAGTTCAGTTCACTTCAATCACTCAGTTGTGTCCGACTCTTTGTGACCCTATGGACTGCAGCATGCCAGGCCTCCCTGTCCATCATCAACTCCCAGAGTCCACCCAAACCCATGTCCATTGAGGCGGTGATGCCATCCAACCATCTCATCCTCTGTTGCCCCCTTCTCCTCCTGCCCTCAATCTTTCCCAGCATCAGGCTCTTTTCCAATGAGTCAGCTCTTCGCATCAGGTGGCCAAAGTACTGGAGTTTCAGCTTCAACATCAGTCCTTCCAATGAACACCCAGGACTGATCTCCTTTAGGATGGACTGGTTGGATCTCCTTGCAGTCCAAGGGACTCTCAAGAGTCTTCTCCAACACCACAGTTTAAAAGCATCAATTCTTCAGCACTCAGCTTTCTTTATAGCCCAACTCTCACATCCATACATGACCACTGGAAAAACCATAGCCTTGACTAGATGGACCTTTGTTGGCAAACTAATGTCTCTGCTTTTTAATATGATGTCTAGGTTGGTCATAACTTTGCTTCCAAGGAGTAAGTGTCTTTTAATTTCATAGCTGCAGTCACCATCTGCAGTGATTTTGGAGCCCTAAAAAATAAAGTCTGCGACTATTTCCACTGTTTCCCCATCTATTTGCCACGAAGTGATGGGACCGGATGCCATGATCTCAGTTTTCTGAATGTTGAGCTTTAAGCCAACTTTTTCACTCTCCTCTTTCACTTTCGTCAAGAGGCTCTTTAGTTCTTCTTCACTTTCTGCCCAGCACTTGGATGATTCTAATTTGATATCCAATCCGTTAGCAAATCCTGTTGACTCTACTTTCAAAGTGTATCAAGACCCCACCCATTTCTCAGTATCTCCAGAGCAGTCACTCTAATTGGAAGGTGATGTGATCCACCATCATCTTAACTGATCATTGAAGAGGCCTCTCAACTGGGCTCCTGCTGCTCCCTCCCTTCTTTTCCCAGAAGAGCTCATGAAGTGATTCTTTTCAAATGGAAGCCAGGTCACTTTATTCGGCTCAAAAACTTCCAGACTCCCTTGGGGTTCCAGGGGTGAAGAATGAGCCTGCCAATGCAGAAGATGTGAGTTCGACCCTTGGTCAGGGAAGATCCCACGTGCCACGGAGCAACGAGGCTGGTGAGCCACAAGGGCTGAAGCCTGCGCTCTAGCGCCCCTGCTCCAGAACAGAAGCCGGCGCAACGAGAAGCCGGCGCCCCGCAGAGGGCGGCCCCGCTCACGACGACCGGAGAGAACCCACGGGGGGTTCAAGACCAGGGGCGGCCCCGCTCACAGGGACCCCAGAGAGCCTACGGAGCGGCCAAGACCCGGGCGGCCAAAAACAAATATGGCCGCCCTCTCCATGGCTTCTCATTTCATAGAGAACAAAAGTCAGGGTTACAAAGGCCAGTAAGCTCTCTTTGGTGTAGCTTATTTTTCGTTCCTGCCGTTCTCCCGCTTGTTCACTCTGTGCACCCACAACGGCCTCCCTTATGTTCCCTCTGCCTGAAACACTCTTCCCCCAAGAAGCCACATGGCTCACTCCCTCATGGCCCTCAAATCACACTTCCTGTGACGTTTTCTTCACCCTTCCTAATTAAAATGACCAACTTCCCTATAGACTCCCTTGCTTTATTTCTCCCCATGGTATCTACGCCATCAGACAAACTTTGCCTACGGGTTTATCATCCGCCTCCCTTCACAACTCGGTTCCGCGATGGCAGGGATTTCTGTCTGCTTTGCTCACTGCTGTACTTCATTGTTCAGCCCTGAGAAAGACACATACTAGACGCTCAGTAAATACCCAGGAATGAAGTAACTTCTATCTGCAAATCACCAAACTGCATGTGAGTGCAGTTTACAGTTTTTAAAAAATATTTTCTAGTAGAGATTTCCCTGATAGTCCAGCGGTTTGACTCACACCCCCAACACAGGGGGCTTGGGTTCAATCCCTCCTCAGAGAACTAGATCCCACATGACTCATCTATGACCTGGCACAGGGAAATAAATATTTTTAAATGCACTTTCAAGTAATTACTATCATGAATACAAATAAAATAGAAAAATCACAGTCCAGAGTACACTGAGAACTTAAATCAGAGTTGAGCATCAGAAGAATCATGGTCACATTTACAATCAAACTTTACAATCAAGATTTTTTTGGTTCTGCTTTTATTTGCTTACTTTCCAAAGTAATCTCTGTCAAAAGAAGCTGTTACAAGTGTAATTATCTTAATGACCTTTTAATGCTCTAACAATACTTGTATGTGAAAACAGGTATTTACAACTGAGTGGAAAATTCTATACGGTTGCCCGATTGTCAATGTTTTGATTCCATATTAATTTCATTTTAAACTAATGTATGTGATTGCTCCTAAAGTGACACACAGATAAAGGATTCTTTTTTCTGTAGCTAGAGAACGCCATCTGGCTCAACGTGAGAGAAACCACACTATTATACTGAATACTGCTATAAGTGCAGTATTTAATGTTTGTAAAGGAATTTCCTTCTAAGATAAATTACATTGTGGTATTTTATCTAATTCACTTAATAAATACTTTCTAAATCACAATTGCATACATACAGTGACAGAAGTTAATATTATTAATAACAACACTAGGTACTTCTAAACATTTTACGTGAATTGCCATATTTAATCTGTCACTGCCATTGTGCTCAGTCGCCCAGTCGTGTCTGACTCTTTGCGACCCCGTGGACTGTAGCCCACCAGGCTCCTCTGTCCATGGGATTTCCTAGGCAAGAATACTGGAGTGGGTTGCTATTTCCTACTCCAGAGAATCTTCCCGATGCAGGAATCAGGCTGCATCTCCTGAGTCTCCTGCATTGGCAGGTGGATTCTGTACCACCTGGGAAGCCCATTTAATCTGTACAACGGTCCTTTGAGGTTAGGTAAGTACCACTGTTATCCCATTTTACAGATGAGGAAACAAGAGCACTGAAAAAGTAAGATACTCTACTGGGATTCTTGCAGAGCTAGAATTCAAAGTGGAACGCACCACAGTTGGGGCTCAGCACGGTGGTAGAGTCCCCCTGCCAGTGCAGCAGAGGCAGGTTCAGTCCCGGCGTCGGTAAGATTCCCTGGAGAAGGAAATGGCGCCCACTTCAGTATTCCTGTCTGGGAAATCCCATGGACCGAGGAGCTAGTTCACGCTCACACAACTTAGCGACCAAACAATAATTGACTCAAGTGAAGGTTAAATCTTCAGGTTGTTAGGATTTTTAATATGATCACAAGAGACATGCTATCTCCACTTCTATGTCTATTTCTTATTTATTTCCGAAGGTGTCATTACTGACTCCCATTAAATCTATATTCACTGGTCTATGACTGATCCCAGCTGTCAAAACCAGATATTGGATGTCCACAGGAAATCTGTAAAGCAAAAATTGCATTTAGTTCATTTTAGATGCAGGAAAAGAAAGGGCATAGGAATGTGTTCAACATGTGGGCTCCGACTGCTCTGTGATTAGCACGGTCCAACCTGGATTTCTTGAATTTCCCTCCTAATACCTTCCTTGTGGCCTGAGCTTTTTAACTTTATACTTTATCATTCTAATACTGTTGGTATTGATTCAGGTGACACAGAGAAAAAAAGACATCATAATTCTAAGTCATATTTCTCAGTTGTCAAATCCGGTGACTTAAATCGAGTATTTATTGACTGCCTTTTCTGCCCTTCGGCAGCTACTGCTTTAAGCTCCCAGCACTGTTCTTGTTTGTTTTAGATCATCAGCAAAAGACACCACTATTTCACTATTTTATTTATCAGAGTATCTCAGAAATTGCTTTTTTTAAAGCAAGTGAAGTTTCTTTGTGACTAATAATGTCTTTCAAATTCCTATGGAAGAAGTTAATTAGATTTTAGAGGTAAAATGCCATGCTTATAGAACTGCCTCAATCCTTCAGGGACATGCGGAGAAAACCTGCCTGGCAACCAAGACACTCCAAAAACTTAGCACATGGTTTCCCAGCCAATTACACATTTAGTTGTTAATATGTATCTAGACCCATCCTGGCTCTCACACATCATCATTCCTTCCACTTTCAATACAATCACGCTCATCTTTCCCTCTTGTCCAGAAAGCCCTCCTTTTCCAACCTTCTACACAAATCTTCAACCCTCTACTCAAACCAAAGCCTTTTGCCCTCACAGTTCTTGTTTGAATTAGCCTCCCTCATCTCACACGCTAGTAAAGTAATGCTCAAAATTCTCCAAGCCAGGCTTCAGCAATATGTGAACCGTGAACTTCCTGATGTTCAAGCTGGTTTTAGAAAAGGCAGAGGAACCAGAGATCAAATTGCCAACATCCGCTGGATCATTGAAAAAGCAAGAGAGTTCCAGAAAAACATCTATTTCTACTTTATTGACTATGCCAAAGCCTTTGACTGTGTGGATCACAATAAACTATGGAAAATTCTTCAAGACATGGGAATACCAGACCACCTGATCTGCCTCTTGAGAAATTTGTATGCAGGTCAGGAAGCAACAGTTAGAACTGGACATGGAACAACAGACTGGTTCCAATAGGAAAAGGAGTTCGTCAAGGCTGTATATTGTCACTCTGTTTATTTAACTTATATGCAGAGTACATCATGAGAAACGCTGGACTAGAAGAAACACAAGCTGGAATCAAGATTGCTAGGAGAAATATCAATAAGCTCAGATATGCAGATAACACCACCCTTATGGCAGAAAGTGAAGAGGAACTAAAAAGCCTCTTGATGAAAGTGAAAGTAGAGAGTGAAAAAGTTGGCTTAAAGCTCAACATTCAGAAAACGAAGATCATGGCAACTGATCCCACCACTTCATGGGAAATAGATGAGGAAACAGTGGAAACAGTGGCAGACTTTATTTTTCTGGGCTCCAAAATCACTACAGATGGTGACTTCAGCCATGAAATTAAAAGATGCTTACTCCTTGGAACGAAAAGTTATGACCAACCTAGATAGCACATTCAAAAGAGAGCCATTACTTTGCCAACAAAGGTTTGTCTAGTCAAGGCTATGGTTTTTCCTGTGGTCATGTATGGATGTGAGAGTTGGACTGTGAAGAAGGCTGAGTGCCGAAGAATTGATGCTTTTGAACTGTGGTGTTGGAGAAGACTCTTGCGAGTCCCTTGGACTGCAAGGAGATCCAACCAGTCCAGTCTAAAGGAGATCAGCCCTGGGATTTCTTTGGAAGGAATGATGCTAAAGCTGAAACTCCAGTACTTTGGCCACCTCATGCGAAGAGTTGACTCATTGGAAAAGACTCTGATGCTGGGAGGTATTGGGGGCAGGAGGAGAAGGGGACGACAGAGGATGAGATGGCTGGATGGCATCACTGACTCGATGGACATGAATCTCAGTGAATTCCGGGAGTTGGTGATGGACAGGGAGGCCTGGCATGCTGCGATTCATTGGGTGGCAAAGAGTTGGACACGACTGAGTGATTGAACTGATCTGATCTGAACCTAAAAATACTATCCAATGATTTCTTCTTACCCAGCCTGTCCTTGAAACCCTTAACAATGGGTGATTAACATAACAGACCCATATTGAAATGATTTCTTTTTTTTTTTTTGGTTTACAGGGGAAAAAAAAAAAGAACACATTTCATTACTTAAATCTTCCTATTTCTCATGTATATTTTGCAGTCTACCCAGATCATGGATTAAGAAATACTGAAATCCATTTTTTAATCCATGATCCCTTCTGCCCTGATGTGAATGGTTTGATCTGGTTGCAAGTTAACATTTCTAAACTTTGTAAGTCACAGCTGCTGCTTAAAAAAAAAAAAAATTCATTCACAATTAGATCATGCATTCACTTGTGAGAGGCGACCATGATGAATGGATTTTTAAGTCTGTCTTCCTCCCTCGTCTTTAGTTCACGAACAGTTTGGTATGTGGTTAGAGTATCTCATTTTCTCTTCTTCATACAATATAATGCAACTGCATTACTCACTTAAAATTCACTTTAAGCACGACAGAATGTCTAACACATGGAAGATTTTAATTGGAGACAAAATAATATTTCGCTGACTTTCTCAACAAATCCCTGTCTCGGGATTGATGGCTACTAGAAGCAATCTGAATTCATCATTTTCCCCAAAAACATTTTACTTTTAGAAAACAATAATAGCAATCACTTTTATAACACCTTATACACTCCATTTAATCCTCTTAGTTAATAAGGTTAACCAGCACTCTTGAGGGAGAGGAGATACACTAAGAAACAAGAGAGTCCCCTTTTAATAAGTTGATGTTGACTTTGGCTTTTAACTGGGGCATTCTGGACAGCACACTTGCTTACAGACCATGTCTCCCAAAAGCTTCTCAAAGAAATAAACAACGCCTATTCTATCATTCATTCTTCACTAGTTCATTCCCCAAATTCATTCACATTAGGAGATAGCTGATATTTTGATTGAGAAGTCAAAGACAATTGAAAATGGTAATGATCCAGGACACGTTTTCCCTGATTAAACTGGTTTGCAGAAAGGTACTTTGAAATCTTACCTGATCTGAAACAGAAAACAAAATATTTATAAAGGGATAAGGGACTAAATATTGGAAATTATAGAAAAATCAAATGAAAGAAACTACTGGAAACACAACGAAAATGCAGAGAGAAACCTGTCAAAAACTAAGAATCATCATAACAGCAATTAACATTTGCTGAGAACTACAATGTACTAATTAAAAATCATCTCATTTAAACTTGAAACAATTTTTATGAAGCAGTTACAACTATCATCTTAAAGATGAGAAAGTCTGAGCAAGTAACTTTCCCAAAGATACACACTGTGCTCTACTGTTTATTAAAATTCGTATGTAGACTAAAACAGTTTTTTTAACATACCAATATTAAAAGACAGAAAAGACAGCTGAGTGCAAAGCACAATCAAGCTATCAAGAAAGGAAGCATAGACCATCAGGGAGTAAATAAGAAATCCATAGTACCTACCTGATGAAAACTAATACAAGTGAGTAACAAAGAAGAAAACAAATAATTGGAAAAGGTAACTTAGTTTTGAACAGAAAGACTTCAATATTCTTAATCCTTCCTAGTCAATTTCTAAATTCAGTGCTATTCTAGTCAAAATCTCAGTATGAAATATTTTCTATTTTGAAAAAGAAATTCTAATATTCATTGGAAGACTAAATGTATGACAAATGGATCAGCATGTTTTGGTAATTAAAACAGTGGTACTGACACAGGTAGAAAAAGACAAATCAATGTAATATCACCAAGATACAGTCCAGAGTATGTACTGAAAATTAATTTATGATAACAGTCGCCCTTCAAATGAGTGAGGAAAAGATGGATTATTCAATAAATGCTAGTAAGACAAATTAAAAGCAATTTGAAATAGGTGGGTTCCTTCCTCAAACCTTATATTAAAATAAATTTCATATAACTAAAAAATATAATTATCAGAAGAAAATAAGACATTTTTCTTATATAGTGTAGGTAAAACTTCTATAAACATGATTCCAATATGGAACCATAATAGGATTGATGATCATGATTCCCTGAAAATGAAAAACAGTCTTCACATTAAAAAAAACTATATAGATTTGAAGGAAAAATGACAGACAGAAAAAATTATTTGCTACACAAATATGGAAAGTAAAGATGGCTGTCCCTAGAAAAAGAATTAGCTCTTGAAATAAGAAAAAGGACTATTCCAATGGAAAAACTGACAAAGGTTAAGAACAGACTAGTCACATACACACTGCTGCTGCTAAGTCACTTCAGTTGTGTCCGACTCTGTGCAACCCCATAGACGGCAGCCCACCAGGCTCCCCCTCCCTGGGATTCTCCAGGTAAGAACACTGGAGTGGGTTGCCATTTCCTTCTCCAATGTATGAAAGTGAAGAGTGAAAGTGAAATTGCTCAGTCGTGTCTGACCCTCAGCAAACCCATGGACTGCAGCCTACCAGGCTCCTCTGTCCATGGGCTTTTCCAGGCAAGAGTACTGGAGTGGGGTGCCATTGCCTTCTCCAAGTCACAAACACACACATAAAAGCAAATGACCAATAAGCAACTGAAAAAAATTCAACCTCAGTAGACATCAGTTCAGTCTCAGTTCAGTAGCTCAGTCGTGTCCAACTCTTTGTGACCCCATGAACCACAGCATGCCACGCCTCCCTGTCCATCACCAACTCCTGGAGTCCACCCAAACCCATGTCCATCAAGTCGGTGGTCCCATCTAACCATCTCATCCTCTGTCATCCCCTTCTCCTCCTGCCCTCAATCTTTCCCAGCATCAGGGTCTTTTCAAATGAGTCAGCTCTTCACATCAGGTGGCCAAAGTGTTGGAGTTTCAGCTTCAACATCAGCCCTTCCAAGGAACATCCAGGACTGATCTCCTTTAGGATGGACTGGTTGGAACTCCTTGCAGTCCAAGGGACTCTCAAGAGTCTTCTCCAACACCACAGTTCAAAAGCATCAATTCTTCGACGCTTAGCTTTCTTCACAGTCCAACTCTCACATCCATACATGACTACTGGAAAAACCATAGCCTTGACTAGATGGACCTTTGTTGGCAAAGTAATGTCTCTGCTTTTTAATATGCTGTCTAGGTTGGTCATAACTTTCCTTCCAAGGAGTAAGCATCTTTTAATTTCATGGCTGCAATCACCATCTGCAGTGATTTTGGAGCCCAGAAAAATAAAGTTTCTCACTGTTTCCACTGTTTCCCCATCTATCTGCCATGAAGTGATGGGACCGGATGCCATGATCTTAGTTTTCTGAATGTTGAGCTTTAAACCAACTTTTTCACTGTCCTCTTTCACTTTCATCAAGAGGCTTTTTAGTTCCTCTTCACTTTCTGCCTTAAGGGTGGTATCATCTGCATATCTGAGGTTATTGATATTTCTCCCAGCAATCTTGATTCCAGCTTGTGCTTCATCCAGCCCAGCATTTCTCATGATATACTCTGCATAGAAGTTAAATAAGCAGGGTGACAATATACAGCCTTGACGTACTCCTTTTCCTATTTGGAACCAGTCTGTTGTTCCACGTCCAGTTCGAACTGTTGCTTCCTGACCTGCATACAGGTTTCTTAAGAGGCAGGTCAGGTCGTCTGGAATGCCCATCTCTTTCAGAATTTTCCACAGTTTATTGTGATCCACAGAGTCAAAGGCTTTGGCATAGTCAATAAAGCAGAAATAGATGTTTTTCTGGAACTCTCATGCTTTTTCCATGATCCATCGGATGTTGGCAATTTGATCTCTTGTTCCTCTGCCTTTTCTAAAACCAGCTTGAACATCTGGAAGTTCACGGTTCACGTATTGCTGAAGCCTGGGGCTTGGATTATTTTAAGCATTACTTTACTAGCGTGTGAGATGAGTGCAATTGTAGACATCAAGTAGACATCAAGGCAATACAAATAAAAAACTAAATGTTTTCACCATGTCAATTTAGGCAAAGAAGAAGATCTAGAAATTCCAATGGTATAAGGCTCCTATACAGTTAACTTGGTACAATGTTTCTGGAAAACAATTTGATTATTTCCATTAAAATATAATTTCAACTGACTTAATTCTCTTAAAATTTATTCTGAGAGATGAAACATACACAAAAATGTGGATGCAAATTATAGCCTTAATTTTAATAGCAGAAAAGCAAAAAGAATTTAATTGTCCACTATCAGGGAATTAGCTAAATAAATCATGATGTATCACAATTGTGATTTTAACAAGATGAAGTATCTATTGCTTCAAAAAATGTGCATGGCTGGTGCCCTGCAGCAACCCAGAGGGAGGGATGGGCTCAGAGGTGGGAGGGAGGTTTGAGAGGGAGGGGACATACATATACCTACAGGGATCCATGTTGATGTACGGCAGAAACATCACAATGTTGGAATTACTCTCCAATTAAAACTAAAATTAAAATTTTGAAAAATGTGCGTGGCCTTTTGATGAAAAAAGTAGAACATCAGCGATCACATGAAAGTTATGCTCCAACAAGTAGGTGGGAGAATAATGGGGTAAAAAAGGAAAAAAAGAAGCAGCAGTAGAATTTAATGCATTGAATGGAAAAAGAAAAACAAAAATTCAAGAAACATTCAGTACTAAATTTGTGGAGGAAAAAAATAAATGGAGGATATTGTAAGAATATAAATTATCAGAATTAATCCAAGTGATACAAAAAAGTTGATATACAAGAAATTGAAAAGTCATCAAAGATCTAGCTACCTAAAGAATACTTTGGAGGCAAATCTACCGAATCTTTATGGAACAGATAATCCCTTGGTCACTAGCAGAGCCCTCGTATCCAAACATGACAAAAGTAATGCAAAATTTTAAACTCTAAAACAATCTCATTTATGAATATGAATTCAAAACTCCTAAAAACACAGGCAAATCAAATTAAGGTGAAATAAGATCAGACTTTTAATTTATTGATTTGATTGTGCTTGGTCTTAGTTGCATCATTCGAAATCCTGCATTGCAGTGCACGGACTCTAGTTGTGGTACGCTGGCTCAGTAGTTGAACATAGGGGCTTAGGTGCTCAGAATCTTCTTATACGCAATGGACAGTTCCTGTTAGTCTTACAAGACTACTAGGTGGAGATTAGTTATGACAGTGTCAGGTAGATACCGAATTGGAGTCACCTCTACTAGGTACTGAAAACACTCATTTCAAACAAGTGAACTAAGCACTTCATAAAGAGGTCTTAGCCTGCCAGAAGTGCACAAGGATTAAAGTGACATATGACCAAGGTTATAGGCAAGTCGACTCTTTGAGACCCTCCTGGTGTTCTTACAGACCAGCAATATGAGAGAGAAGAAATGTCTGGTGCTAAATAACATACAACAGTTTGAAATTTGCACCCCCAACTAGCCAAGTCTTAAAATAGTTCATTAAAAACAGAAATATATGAGCTAAAAGGGAATAACAAGAATATAATACAAGAGGAAAGTTAAAATTTGATGTTTAACCTTGATGCTGTCTTATAAAATAAGCTAAAGACCCTGATGCTCTCTTATAAAATAAATGCAAGCATCCATACTTTTGACATGTATACTACCTCCAAATGCAGAATCTATCTCTGTAGAACCCATAAAAGGGGCTTTAATTTTCCAACAGAGTTTTTAGAAAAGTGTTAGTTACACTCATGGTCGTATTCTAAAGCGCACTCAGGCATGGATGAAACCTGGTTAGCCCTACAAAGTTTCAAACCACTAAAATAAGTTCTTTAGGACTTCCCTGGTGGTACAGTGGATAAGAATCTGCCTGTCAGTGCAGGGAACACAAGTTCGATCCCTGGTCCGGGAAGATTTCACACGCCTCGGAGCAACTACGCCCCTGCAGGACAACTACTGAGCCCACGTGCTGCACCTCCTGAAGCCCTAGAGCCTGTGTGCCTCCAGCCTGTGCTCCACAGCAAGAGAAGCCACTGCGATGAGAAGCCCACACATCGTAACAAAGAGTAGCCCCAACCTGTGGCAACGAGAGAAAGCCCACAGGCAGCAACAAAGACCTGGTGCAATCAACAAAGACATAAAATGCATTTAAAAAATAAGTTATTTAGTCTTTTAATCTAGGATCGCAACTGTGTCTCCATTAGAACTATGTGTTAACAAAATAAAGATCACTGTCCGAGTAACTGGAGCTAACTTCTATCACATCCACCTCTTCTCCACCCTCAAGGACTCAAAGGAACAGCAGTGTCCAAACGCCACAGCAGCCGATCTGAATCACTACTTTTTATGCATATCTGATATGTGATGAAAACGAGACATGCAACTGAATGCACTATCTTATTATGAAGAGCTGACAGAGGGAATTTGATTAATTTGCCCAACAGATTTCCATATTACAGGTCTTCGGGAGCAAGACAAATAGAAGCTCATTTTGTCTGACTCCAGGTCTCATCTGGCTCTTTCTCTGCCGTGATTTTTAAATGTATTATTCTTCCTATATTTTATTTGTCCAGTCAATGAAGAACCGATGCTCTTCCATCCACTCGTGGATGGAGAAATTTAATTATATTAAATAATACTTGACAATGTAAGACAACATTGAAGTATTTTGAGCATTTTAAAATCAGACATCAGAAAATATATACAATGATACAACAAAACTTGAGTTCACCTCATAGAGGTTGTCATAAATTCTACAGCAGATATAAATTGGTGTCCTTCTAATGATAATTAGTTGAGCTAATATTTCACAATATACAGAAGGTCAGATGCTACACAAGACTCCTACCTGAATGGAGACATTTTTCTATTTAGTCCTCAAATTTCTCTCTCTATATATGTATATGGAGTGTATTTGTGCATATACGCACAAATATATGTATAATATACATAAACAAATATGTATATAAAATATATATGTACTAAATATATAAATAAAAGTTATAGTTTATATAAATTTATATATAAAAAGGGGGAACAGTAATGCTATAGCCCCTGATTCTCAATTACACAGAAGCATTTTTAATCACATCTAAATTACCAGGGGAAAAATAATGAAGATAATGGCCTCTGAGAGTCACCACACATTTCTAAGTTGCAGAATCAACCAAGGCAGTCTCTTTAATAGCCATGGTGACTATGAATCTATATGACAAAAGATCACTTTAAAAGTCATTCTTAAAAATGAGAGCTTCAGTGATTTATAAAGCAAATCATATGACACAGCTGCACTTTGCCAACAAAAATGGGTTGACTTGTTAAAAAATAACAATAAGATAAAACAATTTTTAAGAAAAATCTACCTCCTCTCATCCAGTAAAACGACTGGGGTCACTTCAGAGTATTTCTTACAGAGCCACAATACACAGAGTATTTTAAGAGGTAAAAAAAATCACATCAGTTGGATCTTTCACCATTCTTTGCATTGTGGATGAAGGCAGTCAAAAGGTACAAACTTCCAGGTGTAAGATAAAAAAAAAAAAAAAGATTCTAGGTATGTAATGCACATGCCAAATATAATGAAACCCTACTGTACTTATACAGGAAAGCTGTTAAGAGAGTAAACCTTCAGAGTTCTCTCATCACAAGGAAAAAATTTTTTTCTGCTTCTTTAATTCTGTATCTGTGTGAGATGATGGACATTTACTGAACTTACTGTGGTAAGCATTTCATGATGTATGTTACTCAAATAATTATGCTATATACCTTAAACTTATACAGTGCTTGCTACATGCTTCCTGGTGGCTCAGCAGGTAAAGAAGCTGCCTGCAGTGCAGGAGACCTGGGTTCGATCCCTGGGTTGGGAAGACCCCCTGGAGAAGGGAAAGGCTACTCACTCCAGTACTCTGGCCTGGAGAATTCCATGGACTGTATAGTCCATAGGGTGGCAAAGAGTCAGACACAACTGAGCGACTTTCATATGTAGATTATATCTCAATGTGAGTGGAAGACAAAAGAGAAAAGACAGAAACTGCTTTGGGGAACTAATGTTTCTGGAGGTCCTTGTAAGAAGTAAAAGATTCACAGTTTGACAAAATACACATTAATTCAGTTTGAAATAACTTCTGTTACAGGATATTAAACAGACAATGTACTACTTACCCTAATAAGGCATCAGTTTTATTATACAAAAAGAAGTACTTTGAGTAAATTATCAGAAAAATGTATCTAAAGTAATGAGCTTTCAAATGCTATATCTGAATGTGTAACTGAAATTATTTTGTTAATTCAAGTTGCTATCAGTTAATATATTTTAAGTGGATCACACAAAATTATCTCTGAGTTACATTTCTTAAGAATTGTTCCCAACTCTCCTTCAACTCTACATAACACAATTCCTTTGGAGATAATTTAGGTGGATAATTATTCTCTTGCTCTTTTTATTTCAAATAAAGAAGGCTGTGAGGTCCTTCATAAGCCACTGATGAGATTATATTTTGTATCCCCAGCAGCTGGCATTTAATAGGTGGTATCCAGGACCTATTCATTCATTTGATGAATGAATGAATGGATGGATATTCAACGCATCAGTGATGATTCCTGTGTTTATATAAAGATGGTCCTGTCCTCTGCTCTTGTACAATCCTTCTGCATTAAAGCTCATACTTTCAAAAGGAAGAGAGTAAATTTACACAGGGTGGGCTCCTCGGAACATAGCTGAAAAACAAGTCACCATCAAACTGAAGAGGTTAAAAATAACATTAGTGTCAAATAGATAGCTAGTGGGAAATCACTTTACAACACAGGGAGCTCAGCCTGGTGCTCTGGAACAACCTAGAGAGGTTGGATGGGGAACAGGGTGGAAGGAAGTCTCAAGAGGGAGGGATATATGTATACTTATGGCTGCTTCGGGCTTCCCTGGTGGCTCAGCTGGTAAAGAATCCACCTGCAATGAAGGAGACCCTGGTTCGATCTCTAGCTTAGGACGATCCCCTGGAGAAGGGATAGGCGACCCACTCCAGTATTCTTAGGCTTCCCTGGTGACTCAGACAGTCAAGAATCCACCTACCGTGCAGAAGACCTGGATTTAATCTCTGGGTCGGGAAGATCCCCTGGAGGAGGGCATGGCAACCCACTCCAGTATTCTTGCCTGGAGAATCCCCATGGACAGAGGAGCCTGGTGGGCTACAGTCCATGGGGTCGCAAAGAGCCGGAGACAACTGGGCGACTGAGGACAGCACAGCATGGCTGCTTCCCATTTGTACAGCAGAATCTAACACAACACTGTAAAGCAATCATCCCCCAATTTTAAAAAAAGATGACATTAAAAGGGGAAATTCACCCCACTCTTCAGTTCATTTCAGTAAACAATGCTGATATAAGATGAAGATGCATGAACACCTCTCTCAGGGCATCCACAGTCCAGTGGAGGAGAGAGAAAATGTAAACAAATAATAATGCATGCGTGTAGTCCTGTATGCTGTTCCCTTGGCTTCCCTACCCCTCCTCCCCTAAAGGTGTCAATCAAGTTTCCCCATTCATGTAGCGACTGTGCGGTGTCTCAGCAACCAACACTCTACTCTCAGCCCAAGCACTGGCCAAAGGAGCCAGGCAAACCGCTTCCGCTCTCTCCCATCTGCTATCCTGCTCAGCCTCACAGAGCCCACCGAGTGCCTATGCTTCCAACATCGCAGCTTCGCTGGATATTCTGAACAAAAAATAGAGGACATTTTCTTTCCTTCTCTGAAAGCCCCTATTTTATTTGCTGCCAGTAATACTGTTCTCCAACAAAGGCTGCAGCTTTCCACCACTGCACTCCTATAATCAGCTAATAACCGAAGACCAGAAGCTCTGCTCCTCCTAACCGTTCAAACTAATATTTACACTCATCGTTGATTTGCAGCCTTTTCTGGCCCAACTGTTAACTCCGCCAAAGAGGCGCCTCCATGGCCCAGCTGCCTGCCAGCCACATCGGCTGGCACCACTGGGCATCTCCCTAACCCATTCCCCTGACAGCCTAAGTCAGCAACATGCCCTGGAGTGGGGTGCTAATCATCAACCACAGAGACCTGACATGCATTAACACCCGCCCCCCATCTCCCCTTTCCGTAAACAAAGTGATAAAAATCACAAATGTCATTAAGGCGGAAAAATCAAGTCACTGTAAATACCAAACATCAACTTCAGAGGAATCAGGCTTGATTACACATGTGTGAGGGTGCAGATGGTGGACTTTCCTCCTCCTACTCACATGAAGAAAGAAGAGCTTCCAAGGAAATACATTATGTATTCTTCTCTCGTCGCCTCGAAAATGCCAAGTGACTTGATATTTTCCTTCTTAGAGAATATACAGAGGAGACCTTGGTAAAATGACTATCGGGTTAGATTCTGGAACTAAAACCATGATTTTATAAACCTCACTCCATTTTCTCTAAATAAGCAGATAACAAAAAGCCAACAACACAATAAGACAGTGTGAAAATGACTACAAGACCAGAACAAAGGTATCTCTGTCTTAAAAAAAAAGTATAAAATTAGTCTGAAATTGACTTGTTACAAGCATCTTGAGTTTCACAGTAAGTTTTATAGGAACCCATAAATTTAGAGGAAATTGGCAGGTAGGTGAATGACAGGAAATTATATTTCAGGGATCATTATCTGCAATTCTGACTCCTTAAATGAGATTACAAACCACAGAGTTCACCAGCTTAGAGCACAATACTCTTCTGGTGGGCATCGAAGTATTCATAATGTCAAATGGATCCAAAGAGGTCTTTTCTTATTTGCATCCAAAATAAACAATGATGTACCAAATGTAGAAGGACATCCTAAAATGTTTGCTAAAACTTCAAAATGGTCTATGTCAAAGTCAAGAGAAAAGAAACTGTAAACTGGTACCTGTACACACCAGTATGTCTCTTCATTCTTCCAAGCGTCGGAAACTCTGAGCACATAAAAAACTTGATATACAACTGAATAAAAATTATGAAGTATGACAAGGCTAATTTCCTTGTTTTTTTAAAAAGAAACTTTTTATTTTATATTGAAGTACAGCCAATTAACAACATTAGGATAGTTTCTGGTGAACAGCAAAGGGACTCAGCCATATATATACATGTATCCATTCTCTCCCAAATGCCCCTCCCATCCAAGCTGCCACATGACTTTCAGTGTGGAGTTCCCCATGCTATAAAGTAGGTCCTTGTTGGTTATCCATTTAAAATATAGCAGTGTGTACATGTCCATCGCAAACTCCGTAACTATCCCTTCCCCCAGTCTTTCCTCCCATAACTATAAGTTCATTCTCTAAGTCTGTCTGTTTCTGTTTTGTAAATAAGTTCATTTGTATCATTTCTTTTTAGATTCTGCATATAAAGGATTCCCTGGGCTTCCCTGGGCTTCCCTGGGAGCACAGAGCAGGTAAAGCCACTGCCTGCAATGTGGCCAACCTGGATTCCATCCCGGGGTTGGGAAGATCCCCTGGAGAAGGAACTGGCAACCCACTCCAGTATTCTTGCCTGGGAAATGCCATGGATGGAGGAGCCTGGTAGGCTACAGTCAATGGGATCGCAGAGAGTCGTACACGACTGAGCAACTTCACTACTCATATAAGGGATAACATATGATATTTCACCTCTGTCTGATTTACTTCACTCAGCATGACAATTTCTATGACCATCCGTGTTGCTGCATGTCGCATTGTTTCACACCTTTTTATGGATGAGTAACATTTCATTGTATGCGTGTGCCACGTCTCCTTCATCTGTTCGTCTGTGGACAGACATTCAGGCTGCTTCTCTGTCTTGGCATTATAAATAGCGCTGCTATGAACACTGGGGGCGTGTGTCTTTTCAAATTAGTTTCCTTGGACACATGCGCAGGAGTGGGATTGTTTTTATTCGAGGTCCTGCCCTTTATTACCCAAAGAGCCTTGAAAACATCTAGGTCTGGTGCTGGAGTTGCAGGCGCTAACCACAATCCTTCCAGCACTCTGCCCAGCACCCCCTCCCTCCAGCCTCCTATAAGGACACCATCCTTTAAACTGACTGTTCCCACAGCCAGAATCTTTCTTCCCCTAATATCCCCACCAGACCCTCACAGCCTTCTGGTCATTTTTCCAAAGACAGCTTCTCAGGGAGACCTTCCCCGACCACTTTATCAAGTATCCTCCCCAATCTTTTACCTCCCCTCCCTTCCAGGTTTGAGTTTTTTCTTCTTAGCAATTACTAATATCCAATATACAACATAGATTGTATATTATTATGGTTCCTACACTAAAATGGAAGCTCCAGGAGAGCAGGGATTTGGGTCTGATTTGCTGACTACTTTGTTTCTCATGCCAGGCATAGCTGCTGCTTGTACTGCTGCTGCTGCTGCTGCTAAGTCACTTCAGTTGTGTCCGACTCTGTGCAACCCCATAGACGGCAGCCCACCAGGCTCCGCCACGCTGGGATTCTCCAGGCAAGAACACTGGAGTGGGTTGCCATTTCCTTCTCCAATGAAAGTGGAATGTGAAAGTGAAGTCACTCAGTCGTGTCCGACTCTTAGCAACCTCATGGACTGCAGCCCACCAGGCTCCTCCGCCCATAGGATTCTCCAGGCAAGAGTACTGGAGTGGGGTGCCATTGCCTTCTCCGACCAGGCATAGAGTACGTGCTCAGTGGATATTTCCTGAATAAATGAATAAATCTACATAAAGACCATGCTTAGATGGTCCTACCGTCTGCCTTCTCGCCAAGCTGCACAGTTTGCTAGTGTGACCACACAGGACCTTCGCCTCACCCAAAGTTCTTGACCTTTAGCCTCACCACCCACCTACTCCTTTTTCAGTTTTCTTCTGCTTTCCTGTAGTCACTGATTTCGGTCTTTTTGAAAGTGGACATTCATTATCAGCAACCTGAAATTGTTGGGGAAAGCAAGTGGATGTAAAGCAATCAATAAATAGAAGACCATGGTTCCCGTGGAAGGTTTTCTCTCTCTTTCCACCTTGCTGCAATCTTTGAATCATATCAGAAGATCATCAAGAGGTGACTGATATTAACTGACGTAGAAAACAGCTGATTTGTGTACATACTTTACACACACAGAAAAGAAGATAAATTGCACTGGTGCACTGAATCAGTTCTGAGTGTAATTCAAGAAGGTGCTGTTAAAAAGGTAAAGCATAAAAACCCTTTAATAGTGTTACAGTTGTCTGGCTATTTTTCAGAGCATGTACCTTGCTATCAACTTCATGATACCCCCAAATTAACTATGGTTAGTTTGTCAGTAATAGCCAAATTTGTATTTCAAGAACAAAAGCTCTACACAGTCTAGATCAATGCTCATTTGGCATGGTGGGGGAAGCCTATATTCAGATCTTAAAAAATAAGTATTCAAACAAATGAAAATAGGTCAAAAAGTTTGAAAGCAGAATGAATTAAAGGCCAGCCTGGCCATACCAGGTATTAGAATGTCTTGTACGCCTACAATAAGCAGCACAGTTTTGGCACAAGAACAGACATGTAGATAAATGGAAAATGGTATCTCAAGGTTTTAAAAAAAAAAAAAAAACCCTACTATAAAACATCTATTTCTGGTTTATTGACTATGCCAAAGCCTTTGACTGTGTGGATCACCATAAACTGTGGAAAATTCTGAAAGAGATGGGAATACCAGAACACCTGACCTGCCTCTTGAGAAATCTGTATGCAGGTCAGGAAGCAACAGTTAGAACTGGACATGGAACAACAGACTGGTTCCAAATAGGAAAAGGAGTACGTCAAGGCTGTATATTGTCACCCTGCTTATTTAACTTATATGCAGAGTACATCATGAGAAACACCGGGCTGGAAGAAGCACAAGCTGGAATCAAGATTGCCAGGAGAAATATCAATAATCTCAGATATGCAGATGATACCACCCTTATGGCAGAAAGTGAACAAGAACTAAAAGCCTCTTAATGAAAGTGAAAGAGGACAGTGAAAAAGTTGGTTTAAAGCTCAACATTCAGAAAACTAAGATCATGGCATCCGGTCCCATCACTTCATGGCAAATAGATGGGGAAACAGTGGAAACAGTGTCAGACTTTTTTTTTTTTTTTTGCTCCAAAATCACTGTAGATGGTGACTGCAGCCATGAAATTAAAAGACACTTACTACTTGGGAGAAAAGTTATGACCAACCTAGACAGCACATTAAAAAGCAGAGACATTACTTTGCCAACAAAGGTTCGTCTAGTCAAGACTATAGTTTTTCCAGTGGTCATGTATGGATGTGAGAGTTGGACTATAAAGATGGCTGAGCACTGAAGAATTGATGCTTTTGAACTGTGGTGTTGAAGAAGACTCTTGAGAGTCCCTTGGACTGCAAGGAGATCCAACCAGTCCATCCTAAAGGAGATCAGTCCTGGGTGTTCATTGGAAGGACTGATGTTGAAGCTGAAACTCCAATAGTTTGGCCACCCGATGCAAAGAACTGACTCATTGGAAAAGAGCCTGATGCTGGGAAAGATGGAAGGCAGGAGGAGAAGGGGACAAGAGAGGATGAGATAGTTGGATGGCATTACTGACTCAATCAACATGAGTTTGACTAGACTACGGGAGTTGGTGATGGACAGGGAGGCCAGGCGTGCTGCAGTCCATGGGGTCGCAAAGAGTCCGATATGACTGAGCAACTGAACTGAACTATGTACATATAGAGACTTGATATATGTAAAGGGAATGTTGAATGGGCAGGATTCCAGGCTTTCTAATCCACAAAGTCATCCCCAACCCCAAACCATCTCAGTATTAATGAGCTCCATGTTGCTGATAAGTCAGTATGTTTCTCCCACCACAACCAAACACCACACAATGAGAATGAACTATACTTAATAAATGGGGCTCCTAAAATTGACTATTGGCGAGGGCATGGAGGAGAGGAGCCTATGTAAGTCTTTTATATAACTGTTGTTTAGTCATGTCCGACTCTTGCGACCCCATGGACTACAGCCCACCATGCTCCTCTGTCCATGGGATTTCCCAAGCAAGAATCCTGGAGTGGGTTGCCATTTCCTTCTCCAGGGCATCTTCCCAACCCAGGGATTGAACCCATGTCTCCTGCATTGGCAGGCAGAATTCCTACCACTGAGCCACCAAGGAAGCCGCTTTAACACCCTAGATCAAAATAAATCCCAGATGGACAGGGCTGAATTCTACCTTCTGACCAGGGTGGTGTGCCCCATCCAGGGAGGGAAGGAGAGGCAAGAAAAGAGAAATGCCTGGCTTGGTTTCACAGCCAGATTGGGGAGTGCAGGGAGGGGGCTCCGCCTGTCCCAGGAGTCTGGAGCTGCCAGAGTGCAGGGTAGGAGGAGCCAGTGCTTCCGGGGCGGGGAGGTAAGCAAGTCACTACGGTTTCTACCCACCATTTTCAAAACTGCCTAGACAAAATGTTTTGGGAAAATATCCTTACACAAACCATAATTATGCATTTTATATTTTCCTAGCCCTCTGAGAAGAGAATCATCCCTTAAATATGTAAATCTAAAAAAAATCTAAAAGTTTAAATGTGTCCTACCTCCCCATTTCCAAGTATAATTATGGAAGCCACTAAGCTGCCGAGGTTACTCAACAGTTCCTTTCTCTTCTCACCTTGGACACGTCTAAATCTGTAGGAATTCTAGAGGAGTCTGTGGTCCCACCTTTACTAACTGGTCGTTCTTCTCTAGCTATGACCATGCTCTCTCTGGTGGTGGTCATTTAGTCATTATGTCATATCCAGTTCTTGAGGCCACATGGACTACATCCCACCAGGCTCCTCTGTCCATGGGATTTCCCAGGCAAGATTACTGGAGTGGGCAGCCATTTCCTTCTCCAAGGCTCTCTCTAGACGGATATGATTTGTTCAGGCTGAAACCACCAATCCAAACTCTGACAATCCCACCAAGTGATCCCCGCCACCTCCACCAGCCAGAGGTCTCCCTCATGATTGTAACCTGGTGGGCCCATAGCCCAATAATTAATATATGGCTTTGTTTCAGAGGCTGTATTAATGTTCTTGCTATAGATAAGCGCATTCTTAAAAATGTTATTCCATCTTTGGAAGCAGCCTTTTCATATGACTAATTCAAAATTTCCTCGCAATTTTATATCCCCCTTCATTATGAACAATAGGCTATCTCACCACAGAACTAGGGGTCAAAACAGCCAACTTCATTTAAATGCCTAAATGTCCAAAAAAGTGTTTTCATAACAAAGCACTCATTTCAACGCAATCAGCATGATTGAACATTCTATAAAAGCAATAAGCAGCATGTATGTGGAGGCTGCTTAAACAAGTGATAAACAAGTTAATTCAGTTTATTAGAGTCTTAATATCCACATAACAATAACTTTTAACTTTGAATAAATTTAGTGGATGCCAGAATAGTTAAAAATATATCAATTACAGTATTTCATCATTTTACCAGTGCAACCAGAAGTAACCATGAAAGCAAAGTAAGGATGTGTTACACAACAAATAAGGCCTAATATTTATAGCTTTGTGATTTATAAAAGATGACCTTGTGGTTATTCAACATACAGATTATTCTCAGTGCAATGATACATATTGGAATCATTGTCATACTGAAATTACAAGACTTCTAGGGAAAATCTTGTTAATAAGCACCATCTATTTTGTCTCTGGGCAATGAACTAAACAATTTTAAGAGTTTCTTTCAAATTCCATAGTTCTTGATATAACAAAATAAGCAATTTTCACAACACTTGTAAGTAAGACAATAATTAATTATTCTTTAAAAAATAAAGACTAGACTTCAAAATACTATTTGTGTACCAAACATATACTGAGAAAAACCTAAGAAAAAATTTGTATTAATTTTAAACTCTAGTAAAATACATGATCTCAATACTAAGAACTTCATCTTTCCATATAAAGTTACCCCTATTCTACTTCATTAATATCCAAGTTTTCTGTTCAATAAATGGATTAAAAAAAAAAACAGAAAAGCTTGTCAAAATGTTAATATAAATATAAAATAGCTCAAAAGAAAGTAGAAATAATGTAAGTCCACAGAAAAAGAAATTTTAATTTTGTACAACTGACAAGGTTTGGTAGTTTGTTATGTGAACATGATTCATTTTATTTTGTTTCCCTAATAAAAAAAAGAAAACACAGAGTGTTAAATAATAGTGATTATGATGGTAACAAGAAAGTAGCGAGCAAAATTTTAAATTATTTTATATTGTGGCAAAAAAAAAAAAAAGGTTCTAATTCATTTTTGGAAAACTCAAATTTGAATGTGACCACATTTGTGAAATGCAGTCTTCACTGACCCTTCCAGGTGTGAAGCCATCATTCCTCTTCCTTCTCCAGTAACGGCTCCCCACAATGCCATCCAACATACTGAAGTCGATCCATGTGCTAATTTCTTCTACTAACGGCGTCTCCTTGCTACAGGAGCATCAGCAGCATGGAGCCAGCCCCAGCGCCTGATGGCAGAAGGTCCTACCCCTTTCAGTTCAGTTCAGTCGCTCGGTCGTGTCCGACTCTTTGCGACCCCATGAATCGCAGCACACCAGGCCTCCCTATCCATCACCAACTCCCGGAATTCACTCAGACTCACGTCCGTGGAGTCAGTGATGCCATCCAGCCATCTCATCCTCTGTCGTCCCCTTCTCCTCCTGCCCACAATCCCTCCCAGCATCAGAGTCTTTTCCAATGAGTCAACTCCCTGCCTGAGGTGGCCAAAGTACTGGCGTCTCAGCTTTAGCATCATTCCTTCCAAAGAAATCCCAGGGCTGATCTCCCTCAGAATGGACTGGTTGGATTTCCTCACAGTCCAAGGGACTCTCAAGAGTCTTCTCCAACACCACAGTTCAAAAGCATCAATTCTTTGTCGCTCAGCCTTCTTCACAGTCCAACTCTCACATCCATACATGACCACAGGAAAAACCATAGCCTTGACTAGACAGACCTTTGTTGGCAAAGTAATGTCTCTGCTTTTCAGTATGCTATCTAGGTTGGTCATAACTTTCCTTCCAAGGAGTAAGCATCTTTTAATTTCATGGCTGCAGTCACCATCTGCAGTGATTTTGGAGCCCCCCAAAATAAAGTCTGACACTGTTTCCACTGTTTCCTCATGTATTTCCTACCCCTTAGTCAGAGTGAAATGATAAGAGTGTGAGAACCAATATCTTGGATAGTGATGTGTCTGGGGGAACAGTTTAATAATTTCTTAAAATGGAACCAGTTAAAAAAGTTCCAGCTCCATAACTAAACTAAAATCAGACTTCTGAATTTTTTACCTACTCCTTAGAAATAAATACACAGGTTTTACATGATAAAACATCAATTAGTATTGAAACTACAGTAAGCTAAAATATTTCTGACATCTTTGTTATTAATAGAATAATTTCCCACTGACCTGTGTATTACATCTGTGTAAAAATAAAATGTATAAACAAATCCTTATAGCAACATTATCCCTAATAGCCAAAAGGTAAACACAATACAAATGTGGATCAACTGATGAATGGATAAACAAAATATGATATATCCACACCATGAAATACTCCTCAGTCATAAAAATGAATATGACACTGAAGTCTGCTATAGCACAGAAGGATCCTGTAGACTTTATTCTAAATGAAAGAAGCCAGAAACAAAAGGCCACACACTGCAATGTTACGATCCCGTTAATACAAACATGTCCAGAGTAGGGAAACCCAAACACAGAGAAAGGAAAACAGTGACTGCTCAGGGCTGGGGGGCTGCAATAGGCAAAGCATACAAGGTTTCTTTTTTTTTTTTTAATTTTTAATTGGAGGATAATTGCTCTGCAACATTGTGCTGGTTTCTGCCATTCAACAATGTGAATCAGCTCTAAGTTTACAAATATCCCTTCCCTCTTGAGCCTTCCTGTGTTATAGACAGCAACCCCCCCCCCACCTCGTTATCTGTTTTACACATGGTAATGTATGTTTCAATGTTACTCTCTCAATTCATCCCATGAGGTTTTTTTTTTTTTTGAGGTGATGCAATGTTCTAAGATTGACAATGGTATTGTCTGCACAATTCTGTGAATATACTAAAAACCACTGAAAAACTTTAAATGGGTGAAGTTGTATAGTATGTGAATTATATCTCAATACAACTATTACTAAAAAAAAACATATATACATATACACACACACATAGAATTTTCTACATTCCTATATTCTATATGCCTATACTCTTCTCTCCCAGCTTCACTCAGACTTCATCTCTTCCAGTTTCCCTCCTACACTAGGTCCAAGCAATTCCAAAAGTTGTATTTTCCTTCCATTTCACTTATCCACCAAGACAGACTACACCCAACGGTGAGTATAACTGACAAGCTATTCAATTTCCCAAGCTCTAGCAAATGGTTCCTGGACACCAAAGAGAACAGAATAATTTGCAGCTAGCTTAAACACATTTGTCTTTCTGTGTCATCCTCAGTTTTAGACAGCAAACTTGTAGTGAGTGCACGTCATGTGAATTTCACTTTTCTCTTGACATACTACTAGGAAATGTGCCAAAGGAACTTTCTATGTGTTAGGCAAGTTTCATAACTGCAATCGTGGGAAACTCATTAGAAACACTTCCACTGAGCCTCAGGAAAGACATGAAACAACAGCCAGTGGTGCTAAACACCAAAGTCTGCTACAGGAGAGAGAGAGAAGGGCATCATCACCCTGTCTCCCCAGACTCCACCAGTGGCCCTCTATTCAGCCACCCCAAACACACACAAAATAAGAAAATACGGGCTTGCTATCTAAACGAAACATCAAGACATGTCATCTTAATTATCACACAGATTTCCTCTTCTGACCCTATTCTATACAAAGGTTCTGAGAGTCAATTGTGTGCATAATCAGTCATGTCTGACTCTTTGTGACCCCATGGACTGTAGCCTGCCAGGCTCCTCTGTCCATGGGATTCTCCAGGCAAGAATACTGGAGTGGGTTGCCATTTCCTCCTCCAGGAGATCTTCCCCACCCAGGGACTGAACCCAAGTCTTCTGCATTGGTAGGTGGCTTCTTTACCACTGTGCCACCTGGGAAACCCCTGAGAGCCCAGCAGAAAGGAGCAAACATTAGCATCAACTTTTCTGAAGAAAAAAAATTCTAACTTTTCTTTACTTTGTCTGCTTACATCTTAATAGTTTTATGCTAATCTCTGAGCAACTTTTTTGAAGCTGTAGTGGGTCTGTATAACCTTCTTATTATGCAAGTTGCAGAGGGGAGAAGATGGTTCAGTAAAGAAGATTAAAAAAAAAAATCATCTCCCGAGAGAAAAAAAGAATATGAGACTTCTAATAATTGCCTGATGTCAATTTCAGTATGCTGGGAATCCTGTGTGCTGGAAATAGGTGTGAAGAGAATCTGCGTAAGGACCACAGTTTCCCGCCTGATTTAACAGACAGGGGGAGCACCATCTGGATGAAAAGTGACAGCCATCCAGCCACTCCAGTGGAGTCCGGGTACCAATCTCAGAACGAAGAAAACACCCAGCTGGCAATCTGCTAAACAAAAGGCTCATCCCCATAAAATCCTGCCCTATTCTTTACTTTCTCCTCAAGAATTTTACTGCAAGTCTCACCAGCTTTTGTCCTTAAGAAAGTGATTTTTTTTTTTTCCTGCAGCAGAAGCCTCAATAAAAGATATGAAATAGAAGAAAGACTAAACTAAGAATAAAGAAACCAAGATTATAGTTCCTTCCCTGCTGTGTGACTTCGGGTACACTCTGCTGCTGCTGCTGCTGCTGCTGCTGCTGCTAAGTCGCTTCAGTCATGTCTGACTTTGTGCAACCCCATAGACGGCAGCCCACCAGGCTCCTCTGTCCCTGGGATTCTCCAGGCAAGAACACTGGAGTGGGTTGCCATTTCCTTCTCCAATGCATGAAAGTGAAAAGTGAAAGTGAAGTCGCTCAGTCGTGTCTGACTCTTAGCGACCCCATGGACTGCAGCCTACCAGGCTCCTCTGCCCGTGGGGTTTTCCAGGCAAGAGTACTGGAGTGGGGTGCCACTGCCTTCTCCGGGGTACACTCTAGAGGGGCTATAATTTCTTTTCTCAGTGAAATGAAAGAGTTGGACTGAATGATCCTAAGTCTATAGGGTTAAAACAACACAAAGCACAATACTATACAGGGCCTTTATCTCAAAACTACACTAAATAGGACTTCCCTGGTGGTACAGTGGATAAGAATCCTCCTGCCAATGCAGGAGAAACAGGTTCAGTCCCTGTGCCAGGAAGATTCCACACGCAGTGGGGCACCTAAGCCCGTGCGCCACAACCACTGAAACTGTGCGCCTAGACCTGTGCTCTGCAACAGGAGAAGCCCCGCAATGAGAGCCGCGCTGCAGCCAGAGGAGCCCCCACGTGCTGCCACTAGGGAGAGTCTGTGCACAGCAGCGGAAACCGTGTAAGCAAAAGGAAAGCTTGGGTTTTTTTAATGCACTAAGTAAAATATAGTAAGGCTCTCAAAACCTTAATGCCACTTCCCAAATTATGAATTTTCTAACAACCTGGTATTTCAGTCCCCAGCTTCTCTTCGTGGCCATTAGAAAGGTGCCATGGTATGGGCTACCTCACAGTCGCTGCCACACTACTGGTGGAGTGTAACAAAGTGTCCTTCTTCCACAACATAATGGAAATGATTTCTGTAAGCCGTGGTGGAAGAATGGGTTCTATTGTTTGCAAAACAAGTTAGTGAACGCCAGTTCATTTCTCAACCCCAAATCAGTAATTATCTTTCTGAAGACTTTTTCCAGTTCCCGCCCCAGTAGTTGTGCTCTTCACCTGTTTTATTCAGGGGTCTACTCGTGCATTTGTCATACATTTCTTTCTTTCTCTCTCTTGGTTTCCCTTCTAGGTTGTCAAGTCCAAAAAGGCACAAAGCATTTTCTACAGTCTGTGTCTTCAGCTTCTATCATTCTATCTGCAGCAGAACCACAAGTCTTTCAGCTGTGAATCTCAAAAGGAATGTCTGTGTATCTCATGCATTCAGAAGGCCCAGGAATGGTTTAAACCTCAGGCAAAGCTGGGTCCTGCTGCTGAGTGGATAGTAAGAACCCATCTCTCAACTCACCTTTCCTCATATTGCTTGGCTTTTTATTGGAGGATAACTGCTTTATAATATTGTGTTGGTTTCTGCCATACAACATGTTGGTTTCATTAACAGACAGATTCCCCTTTCTGCGAAGAACTGGGGAGCCTCTTGATGAAACTGAAAGAGGAGAGTGAAAAAGCTGACTTAAAGCTTAACATTCAGAAAACTAAGATCATGGAATCCAGTCCCATCACTTCATGGCAAATAGATGAGGAAACAATGAAAACAGTAAGAGACTTTATTTTGGGGGGACTCCAAAATCACTGCAGATGGTGATTGCAGCCAAGAAACTAAAAGACACTTGCTCCTTGGAAGAAAAGCTATGACCAACCTAGACAGCATGTTAAAAAGGAAAGACATTACTTTGCCAACAAAGGTCCATCTAGTCAAGGCTATGTTTTTCCAGTAGTCATGTATGAATGCAGGAGTTGGACTATAAAGAAAGCTGAGTGTTGAAGAATTGATGCTTTTGAACTGTGGTGTTGGAAAAAACTCTTGAGAGTCCCTTAAACTGCAAAGAGATCAAAGCATTCAATCCTGAAGGAAATCTGTCCTGAATATTCATTGGAAGGACTGATGCTGAAGCTGAAACTCCAATACTTTGGCTGCCTGATGCGAAGAACTGACTCACTGGAAAAAGATCCTGATGCTGGGAAAGATTTAAGGCAGGAGGAGAAGGGGACAACAGAGGATGAGATGGTTGGATAGCATCACCAACTCAGTAGACATGAATTTGGGTAAACTCCGGGAGTTGGTGATGGACAGGGAGGCCTGGCATGCTGCAGTCCATGCAGTCACAGAGTCGGACACAACTGAGCAACTGAATGTAATGTACCCCTTTCTGATGTTAAGACAGCAGGACTTCCAGGCTACACCTACTTATTTTCCCACTAATTCCACATACATCTCTGTTGATCCTTTTTGGTTCTATGTACATCTCTGCACCAATCACCACGGCTCCAGATATTAAGTTCTCATCAGCCAAGTCAGCACAATTCGCCCACTCCTTGAACAGGCGTATGTGCTGTAAGGTCAGCTTACAGACGGGGACTGTGGGAAGCCGACTCCACAACCCACGTGCCATTTCCAGAAAAATGGAGTCGTCAAGGAAGGCAAAGGGCTTCCCTGGTAGCTCAGTCAGTAAAGAATCCGCCTGCAATGTGGGAGACCTGGGTTCGATCCCTGGGCTGGGAAGATCCCCTGGAGGACGGAATGGCAACCCTCTCCAGTGTTCTTGCCCAGAGAATTCCATGAACAGAGGAGCCTGGAGGGCTGTGGTCCACAGGGTCGCAAAGAGGCGAACGTGACAGTGACTAAGCAAGGAAGGGAAGAACAAACAAACCAAACAGGAGGAAGACGAAAACACCAGATGTCTACTGTACCGTGCTTATTTGCTTAATTAAATGTAATCAAATTTGTAATGAAGACTTTGTCCTCTCGTACTCTGATTACCCTGCTCCCTAATACACAAAGAAATTCTAATAAATTGTGTCCTGATTTGCTAAGGATAGAAGAGTTGGGATGGGGCGTGGGGTCCACCAGGACATGCAGGCGGAAGGAAAATAACTATCTTTCCAGGTCAACCTGCAGGCTGAAGCTAAAATTTCACTTTTAAGAGTGTGGCCCCTTCCTTATACCATACACACACAAAAATGAGCTTGAAATGTATCAAAGGCCTAAAATAAATGCTAAAGTTAAAAACTCTCACGAAAAAATAGACATAAATCTATATGATCTTGGATTAGACAATGGTTTCTTAGGTATAACACCAAAACCAGAAGCAAGAAAAAACAGGTAAATTGGACTTGATCAAAATTTGAAATTTTTTGTGATTCAAAGGATAGCATCAAGAAAGTGAAAAGACAACCTGAAGAATAGATTTACATACCTGCAAATAATACATCTGCCAAGGCCCTGGTATTCAGAATATACAAAGAACTCTTGCAATCCAATAGTAAAAAAACAAATTACCCACTTCAAAGCTAGGGGAGGATTTGAGTAAGTATTTCTCCAAAGAAGAAATATAAATGGACAATACACAAATGAAAAGGTTCTTAATATTTGTCATTAGGGAAATATAATTGATTATATATTATATATTTATAATTTATAAATTATATGTTATATATTTATAACATGTTATATATTTATAACATATAATTTACATATATTTATATCAATTATATATTTATAATTGATTATGCAAATCAAAATCACAATGAGATACCACGTCAACACCCACTAAGATGGCTAAATCTCACAGACAGACGATAAGTAACAGGTAAAGGTGAGGATGCGGAGCAATCAGAATTCTCAAAAGTTGACACGATGGGAATGAAAAACGTTGCCATCGCTTTGAAAACAGTTTGGCAATTCCTCAAAAAGTTATATATAGAGTTACCATGTGACCTACCCATTCCACTCTTAGGGATATACACACAAGAAATGTAAATATATGTCAACACAAAAATGTGCCTGAATGTTCATAATGATGTGTTTCAAATAGACAAAACGTGGAAACATCCCAAATGTCCACCAACATTTGGTGAAAACAAAATGTAACATATCCATACCATGGGACATAACTCAGACATAGAAAGGAATAACGTACCAATTCATGCTAAAATATGAATGGACTTTGAAAACATTAAGCTAAAAGAAAGAAGCCAGTCAGAAAAGACCAGATACGGCCCAGAATAGGCAAAATCTAGAGACAGGAATTAGATTAAAGGAGGGAGGAGAAAATGGGGAGTGATTGCTGAGTATGGGTTTCTTTGGGTGCTGATAAAAAGATGCTGAAAATAGGAGTGATGGTTGCATATGTTTTTTAATATCCTACAAACCACTGAATTTTCTATTTAAAGACTAACTTTTATGTTATGTGAACTATATCTCAATATTTTTCAAACTTAGAATGTGAACTGGGTAACAGACATTCCCAAGAAATTACCATAATTTTGATAAATGCAACAATATTATTGCAAGTAATATAAGCAATGTCCACTTTAGTGAAGACACACTGAAAGAGTGAAAGAATGAAATGATATGATGTCTTGGATATGCCTTAAAACAGTTCAGCAAAAAAGGAGGATAGACAATAAAGAAAAAATGAAGCAAAATTTTAATAACTGTTAAATCTTGGTAATAAGCATATGTGGGTTCAACATACTCTCCTCTCTACTTCCGTGTATGTTTGAAATTTTTCAAATAAAACATTATTAAGAGATTGTGATACAAATTTGTATTTCTTGTGGTTGGACTGTGTGACTATCAGGGAAGCCATGGCTTTAATAAGATGTCTGCACTAAAAATGATGCAAATATTGAAATACTGAAATGCAGTTGTGAAGTCCATTCAAAGAAATGGACAAAATCTATTTGGTCTCTCCATCATTCCAGAGACATTGTTTTCTAAGATATTTCCTCATATTAAGCAAAACCACGTTTTAAGGCAAGATTGTCCCCAAACTATGTTCCCAAGTCAGCCTTCCCTCAAGACTTTAATAAATGTTCTCAAAGAACACTGTTCCATTGTCAAATAAGCTTGAGAAACACTGACTCAAACAATGTTCTGACTTGTAAGTATGCTCACAAGCACAAGGTGCGTCATTCAAAAGGAGCTACCATATGCCTCATTCGGGAAGCTCACGTCAATCCCTTGATTTATGTGTGTGTTAGTTGCTCAGTCATGTCCGACTCTTCGCCACCCCATGGACTGTGGCCTGCCAAGCTCCTCTGTCCATGGAATTCTCCAGGCAAGAATACTGAAGTGGATTGCCATCCCATTCTCCAAGGGATCTTCCTGACCCAGGGATCGAATCCACGTCTCCTATATTGCAGGCAGATTCTTTATCATCTGAGCCACTGGGGAAGCCTTCCATTTATTTATTTAGCTTATCTTGCAACCCTGGCAGAGAGTCAGAATCACTTCTACAGCTTGATATAAATACAATTTTCTCTGTTTTCTTAAGCTCTGACTTGAACCAGAGTTTATGAAATGCTGGTTTAGAGATAAGAAAGTATTTGCTTAAGAAAAGATACTTAAGCTGAGTCTGGAAACCACAGAAGCTAATCAGGCAACATTATATTCAAGACAAAGGGAATAACAAGAGCAGGGATGCAAAAGCAAGAAGCATTTGTGAACTGAGATTAGTCCCCTATTCTGGGAAGCAGGAATACACGAGGGAAGGGGGCTGGCAGAAGATGAGGCTGAAGGAGCAGGCAGGGGCCAGGTCAGGAAGGGCTCTGCTAGGCTGGTATGGTTAAAGTGTAAGCAGTGGAAAGTCGCTGAATGACTAGATAGGAAGGATGTGGTCAAACCTCCAATTCTTTTTGGTGTCCCCAGATACAGATGCATTTACCCTGAAGCATGGTGATTTGCTCTGGTTAAGTCACGTATCTATATGAAAACCGATTTGCAGGCTTCCCATGAGGCTCAATGGTAAGAATCCACCTGCCTATGCAGGAGACACAGGCTCAATCCCGGTCCAGGAAAATCCCACATTCCGTGGAGCAACTAAGCCCACACATCACAACTACTGAGCCCGTGCTCTAGAGCCCGAGAGCCGCAATTACTGAGCCCATGTGCCATGACTACTGAAGCACACGCAACCTAGGGCCCGTGCTCCGCAACAAGAAAAGCCACAGCAATGGGAAGTCCACACATCGCAACGGAGAACAGCCCCCAGTCTCTGCAACTAGAGAAAGCCGCACAGCAACCAAGACCCAGCACCGCCAAACACAAATAAGTAAAATTTAAAACAAAAACAAAAAAGGTGATCTGCCAAATGAAGCAATTCCCCAGTCCACACTGACAATTACTCAAACTTCAGCGTAGGCCCAATCCACTTAGGTCTTCTTTCCAACTCATTCTACCACTGGCTGCAAACGCAAAAACTTTTAAATGTGTTATTCCCCTGTACTGCACACATGGAACATACTTCTCTAAAATTCTCTCGCTCTCTCTCATTCTTTCTCTCTGACGCTAGGATTTCTAGAAAAAAGAGAAAGCTTCCAGGATATGCTGCCACTTGAAAGAATTTCCCTTCATTACTTAAAAGCTATCCTCGCCAGTCGTTTCCCGTGTTGCACTTTCAATTATTGACCCTGACTGCAGCTGAGGTTAAAGACGGTCCCCTTACTGTGTGGCTGGGGATTTGCTTTTTCACTGGTTTGTCTGCCATCCATTGCACTCTTAAAACAAAGAAATGATAATAATTAGTTAAGAGCATTTAACCATCTAGTGATTTAACATAAAGTCTGGATTTCTTGAGTTCCTTGATATTTTTATAGAGCTGGCAATACTGAGCTTGAATTTTTGCAGGGATATAATCAGCTAGAGATAAAAAAATAACAGCACCCCTTAAATGAGCCTTCCAAATACAAAAAGCACCCCAACCACCCTGCACTTTGCACATTCACATTCATGGAGTGTGGGCTGTGCTGCCTGGTTGTATTTTTATTACATAGGTTTAAACTGACCTGGAGAAGGGAATGGCTACCCACTCCAATATTCTTGCCTGGAGAACTCCATGGACAGGGGAGCTTTAAGGGCTACAGTCCACAGGGTCACAAAGAGTCGGACGCAACTGAGCAACTAACACTTTCGCTTTCACTTCACTTTTCATACTGACTTAAATTTCATCCAAAAAAATTTAAGCAGCTTATCAAATTAAATACATAACACAGGATCATTAACAATAAAAACAATACCCACCAATTACACAGAAAAAGCAAATAGATTTTCCAGGCATCTGGGGGATATAATTACACAAAATGCAGCAAGTAATTACTGCTGTTGAATCTTGACTTTGTCTAAGTAAAACATGACTTCAGATTCTTTTTCCACAAGTAAAAAATTTTAGGATTCCAAGGTAAGGCTGAGCTGATCAACTGAGATTTAGCAGAATCCCCACCACCTCCACCCAGAGTAGAATTCCTTCAACTAGCTTTATTTCATTCATTATTTTTTAAAATATTTCTTTTTATTTATTTGGCTGCATGTGAGATCTCAGCTGTGGAATGTAGAATCTAGTTCCTTGACCAGGGATCAAACCCAGGTCCCTGCAGTGGGAGTGAGGAATCTTAGCCACTGGATCACCAGGGAAGTCCCCCTTCAACTAGCTTTAATCTTCAGAGCTTTACAATTTATCTCAACCCAGAGCAGACTCAATATTTCTGTGATCTCACGGTGGACTATCCATCTGAACCCTGTAGGTAATGTCTAATAGCACATAAAGGCCATAAATCATTTCTGATCGATAAACCTTATCAAAGGTATGAAGCTCTGTTGACTTTTCTTTTAGTTAACTCAGTCTTAATAGTCACTTCTCCTTACCTCTTTCAAAAAAGTGAAAGAAAACTTTTTATTTTACACTGGATGTGTACATAGCTTTCAAAATATCATCAAGCTATGAAGAAACAAAGGGAACGAGGAGAAATTACTTGCTCACGCTTTAGCCAGGAGAGTGGCTGTGACGCTTTAGCCAAGAGAGTGACTGGCTATTCAGCATTATACTTATCAGATAAATCTAGCACAGAGTAAAGGCACCAAAACTCTCACCTCAGTGTGGGGTTACCCATTTTCTGATGGAAACAGAAAAGTCACCTGGTCTCTCCCAGTTGTCTTGTGTTTTATGGTGGTGACTTAGTCGCTAAGGAGTCCAGCCCTTTGCAACACCATGGGCTGTAGCCCACCAGGCTCCTTGGTCCACGGAATTTCCCAGGCTTGTGTTTCATAGAAAGTTGCTTTTTCCTTTCCATTATCTGCTTCACATTGAAGTTCAAACACTCTGCTCCAAGGGGTTAAATTTGTTGTGGATGTCAGCTGGCCACAGGATAACGTCTAAGATCCTTCAGGTTCCATGCCACATAAAGTTTAGAGGTAATTTATAAAAGTCCTTGCACAAGTATAAGCAATCTCGGCGGTAGTGGCAGGGGGATATATTCGTCTTGACCTATTTTCATAGTTCATCACATCTTGAACATTTTTTAAAAATATTCATTAGTTTCAGTACTATTAACAGTACAATTTAGCAACTTCTGCTGACTTTAATTCTTCCTTACCAATTACTTCATTTGAAGGCTATTTTCCCCCCTACTTTCCACTATATTGTAAATTCCTCAAAGTCTAAAACAACTTTGCATCATTCACTATAATATTCCTAGAATCTAGCGTAGCACCTGCCATAGAATGCATAATACATATTGGATGAATGAATGATCCTTAAATACTGTTAACAACAATATAATTTTAAGCAACACTCAGGGAAGATGCATTTAGAACGTTTTCAAGCAAAATGTGGGAAGTAAAAAGCAAAAATGTGTTACAATAAAAAGTATTAGAAAATACTATATTTAAAAGCACTCCAGATTGAGAATGTAAATACTTTCTCCACTGGTTTCAGACTCTATAACTGTAAAAACTCAATACTTTTTTAGAAAGCAATTTCTATTCTGCAGAGAAAAGGTACTATAAAATGCGTGCATTACCAAAGACCTCCAGAACCAGGAAAGCAATGGAAATTTGTTTTTGTTTTATTAAAGGTGACTAAAGGTTGCAATAAATTTTTAGAGAGACATTCTGAATAGAAGACAATGGCCAAAAATCTTATGCAGAAACTTTGCTCATAACAAGTCAATGTCTGGGAATATCTCTAGTTTTTTTTTTTTTTTTTACATTAGAACAACAGAAACAAAGGAACAATGGCTTCTGGAGATGAGAAGCAGAAGGTCCTCATCTAACACAGAGATACTGAGATTAAAAATAGTGGCTGAAGAGCGCAGGCCCCCAACGTGCTGGCAGGAGAAGAGCCACTCCTTAGTCACTTGGATGAACTGTTCCATCAACACCAACATTTCCTTCCTGAGCACCTTTCACACACTCAGTACCAAGGTGAGGGTAATCCAAAATAAGTACAAATCTTTTCTTTTAATTGGAAGAGAATTCCTTTACAGCGTTGTGTTGGTTTCTACTGTACAACAATGTGAATCAGTCATGAGGACTGCTCCCTCTTGAGTCTCCCCACCCCATCCCACGCCTGTAGGTCATCACAGGGCACGAGGCTGGCTCCGTGTTACACACCAGCTTCTCACTAGCTATCGGTTTTGCACATGATAACGTATACACGTCAATGCTACTCTCTCAATGTGTCCCCACCTCTCCTTCCCCTTCTTTATCTAGAAATGCATTACCTATATCTGCATCTCTATTCCTGCCCCTCAAATAGGCTCATCGTACCATTTTTCTATCCATATATGTGCATTTATATGTTTTTCTCTTTTCTTTTTCTTGACTGTATTTATTTACTGGCTGCACTGGATCTTCCTTGCTGCGCAGGCTTTTCTCCAGATACGGAGAGCAGGGGCTACTCTCTATTTGAGGTGCACAGGCTTCTCACTGCGATGGCATCTCCCATTGCAGAGCACAGGCTCTAAAGCACTTGGGCTTCAGCAGCTGCAGCACGAGGGCTCTCCAGCAAAGGCTCAACAGTGGCTTAGTTGCTCCTCGGCATGTGGGATCTTCCTGGACCAGGTATTGAACCTGTGTCTCTTGCACTGGCAGGCAGATTCTTTATCACTGAGCCACCAGGGAAGCTCTATTTTTCTCTTTTCTTAATGCTCTTTCTCAGAGAGAGAAAGCAGATACATGACAAACGATGTTAAATAATTCAAGATAATACACATGACGTGAAAGAAAGTCGGGCAGGTGTGCCATAGTTTATACAAAGGGAGATCTATGAATGTTGGAGAATGATGGGGGAAGGGGGACTCACAGAAGAAACAGAACACCTAAGAGTGTGCGTGTGTGCGTGTGTGCGTGTGTGCGTGTGTGCGTGTGTGTCTGCGTGTCTGTGTGTGTGCAGACATTGCACTCAGTGCAAAGGGAACGAAAAGCACGTGCCACCTATGTGCTAAGGCTAGTTGCACATCCATTTCCTCTAACCATCATAACCTCATGAGCATATAGCCACTTGGTACATGAGCAAACCAAGCCGGTGGCATGAGATGAATCCATTTGCACGGCTAGCAAGTCAAGAAGCCCAGACTGAAATTTATGGTTACCTGACGCCAAAGTTTCTCCCCTCCTCAACCTCGTATTACAAAGTCTCAAGATGACTGTGTAAGCTTTTCTGCAGATACTTTCGCTCACATGCGAGTTTTAAAAAATTAAAAGGAAACTTTCAACACATAATCCTATCAGCTCATGGTCGTATAGCACCTACTCTATGCCAAACACTGTCGGAATTACAAGTATTCACACACAACATCCTTGCATCTCTCCTAGTAGGAAAGGAAACTGAAGCTCACAGAGGTAAACTAACTGTCCAAGGTCACTCTTCCAGTAAGCGACAGGGCCTTTATAAGCACATTCCACACCATTCCAATAAAGTGTTCAAATGAGCATCACCTCAATTACACAGAGAGGCTCTCTGAATAACCCCCGCAGGTCTCTGGCTTCTCCAGGGCCCCTGGGTCAGGGAGAACTGAGCAGGACGTGGGTCTCCCTGGCACAGCACAGTCTGGGCACTGGCTCAGGCTCTGTCACCACCCATCAGTTCTGCCACTTTGGGACTCAGCTCTGACACCTGTAAAAGGAAGAGTTTGTGACAGGGCTTCCCTGGTGGCTCAGTGGTTAAGAGTCTGCCTTGCAGCACAAGGGACACCAGCTCGATTCCTGGTCCGAGAAGATCCCGCATGCTGCAGAGCAACGAAGCCCGTGGGCCGCAACTACTGAAGCCTGCCGCCGAGCGTCTGTGCCCCTCGACAAGACACGCCACCAAAACGAAGAGGAGCCCCCACTCTACGCAACTGGAGAAAGCCCACACACCGCGACAAAGACCAGGGACACCCAAAAGTAAACTAATTACTTAATTTTTTAAAAAAGAGCTTGTGATAAATGATACCAGAACTTCTAAACTTGTTTGTGGTTTAAATCAATCAGACTTGCTTAACACCCACACTCCTAACTGCCAAACATGCGGGGGGAAAAGAAAGGAAGGAAAGAAGGAAGGAAAAAGGAAAGAAATGTGGGCAGTGATCTGCTTGGTTGGTGTGCGTGTGTGCGTGTGTGCATGCACGGGGAGAGGTGTGCGTGTGTGCTCACTCAGTTGCGTTAGTCCTGTCCGACTCTTTGTGACCCCAACAAAGACTAGCCCGCCAGGCTCCTCTGTCCATGGGATTTCCCAGGCAAGAACACTGGAGTGTGTTGCCATTTCCTTCTCCAGGGGATCTTCCCGACCCAGGGATCGAAGCTGCGTCTCCTGCTTTGGCAGGCGGATTCTTTACCACTGAATTAGTTGATGAATAAATATAAATTCATTATAACCTATACAAGCAAAATGTATTTATCCTGGTTCCAATCACCCCAAAGTTATTTTTCACTTTCCTAAGTTCTCTAAATTAGAATCACAAGCTGAAAGTATTCCCTGAAGTACCTAGAAAACTGGTTAAAATAAAGAGAACACAAACTTTTTGTCCCAGTTCAAGTGACCTCATAGAGATCAGTGCCAACATTTCCTTCTCCTTTGTTGAAACACAATTTTGTTTTTCTTTCCTGGAAGTGTTCTAAGCCTCTTGCCAGACACAGCTCTAGCAAATAGCAGATTTAATCCTGGTGTAACGCAGGAGAGGGCTTTGCAGACTCCTAGGGCAGCTGCTGGAGGTCCTCGAGACCCCGCCTGGAGCAGCTGGAGGCACGGCCCGCCCTGCTGCAGGAGACCAGCAACCTCTTACACACACCATCAATACATTTATAACCCCGCAGACCTTCCAGAAGATCAATCCCAGCAACAGCAGCTGTAGGAATACAAATCAGGCTCACAAGTGAAGAATGCTTAGTGAAGTTCCTAGCACACGTGGGTTCGCATTCCTTTAAACCAGTCACCAAATGATTAAAGAGTGGTAAGACCTGTCCTAATAACCTGGGTAACAACAGTGAGAGTTTGGATTAACATCAAACCAGACAGGGGAGGCAAGTGGGTTATCTAAGTATTTAGAGTTCAACACCCCGACCAGTTGAAGGTCCAATTTCATCCATAAGACCAGGATACATTCCAAAGGCCTTGTAACAACAGGTTCCGAGAACAAAAGTAAGAGTCAAATTCAGGACGAGGACTGCCCTCAGCAGCTGTGCAGTTTGTGTCCCTCACAACTTCAGGGAGCACACTGTACATAAACTACCTAATAAATATTGTCCCCTGGCATTGTGTACTGCAGTGGTCTGGCTCAGCACACTTCTAAAATAGCAACAAAGCCAGAAAGAGAGCAGCAACAGCCACGAGCACCTTTGGTCAACAGAAATTTTGCAAAGTACACTGGTTCTTGCTTTTTTTTACCTTTTATTTTGTACTGGGGTAGAGCCAAGTAACAAACAATGAGGTGACAGTTTCAGGTGAACAGTGAATGGACTTAGCCACACATACACATGTATCCATCCTCCCCAAACTCCCCTCCCACCCAGGCTGCCCCATAACATCCAGCAGACTTCCTGCACTACATAGCAGGATACTGTTGGCTCTCCATTTTAAACGCAGGTGATGGCACCCCACTCCAGTACTCCTGCCTGGAAAGTCCCATGGACAGAGGAGCCTGGTGGGCTACAGTCCATGGGGTTGCGAAGAGTCGGACACGACTGAGCAACTTCACTTTCACTTTTCACTTTCGTGCACTGGAGAAGGAAATTGCAACCCACTCCAGCGTTATTGCCTGGAGAATCCCAGGGACGAGGGAGCCTGGTGGGCTGCCGTCTATGGGGTCGCAAGAGTCAGACACGACTGAAGCGACTTAGCAGCAGCAGCAGCAGCAGTGCAAAGTATACTGCTTCTTAACTTCACCTTAAGCAGACGGACCTCAGTGGGCAAATCTTAGCCCTTTTCACAGGATTCCTATGCAGACATAGGACTTACTTGACCTGTGGCTCCACATTCTACCATGAAAGGTTTCAGAATCCTTGGGAAATGACCCAAGGACAACGTCTGTTCCATCTCTACGTGCCAGCTAATGAGGCTGAAGTCACCTCATGCAGTGGCTTCACTCCATGGTTTTGCCAGTTTCTCCTTCCTTAGACTTGGGAGACACCCTTTGCAGCTGAACTGTAACCAAACCTTCAAGAAATAGGAGCATCTCCTCCTACTTGGTACATTCACCAGAAATGTCAGGGTGAAGTTAGTGTGCATTTCCCCAGTGGGCCAGATAGTCCAATCTTAGGAAATCCATCCAACTACGAGAAAGTCATCAGAACTTACGGAAAAGTCTAAACCACAGGGCACGGTATAAGAAAATTAATTATTTTTATGTTATCTGAAGAGGTTCAAACTAGGTTTTAGAATGTCCACTGAATTGATGCTAGTTGTTAAATCGCAACAAAGAAAGCCCACACCTGGCTCTTCTGTGTTGTATTGAAGGTGTATATATATATTCTTTATCAATACGCGCTATTTTACCTGCTAGTCTGTAAGACCTCTGACACCAGAAATTTTCTCATATCTCTCCACTGCACTTAGCACAGTGCTAGGAACACATTAATAACAGTCAACAAGTGGGGCTTCCCTGGTGGCCCAGTGGTTAAGAGTCCACTTTGCAATGCAGGGGACACCAGTTCGCTCCCTGATCCTGGAAGATCCCACATGCAGCAGAGCAACTAAGCCCACGCGCCATAACTACTGAGCCTGCGCTTAGAACCCAGAAGCCGCGATTACTGAGCCAGCAAACCTCAAGCCCACGCTCTGCAATGACGGAAACCACTCAATGAGGAGCCCACGCACCGCAACTAGACAGTCGCCCCCCACTCACCACAACTAGAGAAAAGCTCACACAGCAATGAAGACCCAGCACAGTCAAAAATAAATACAATTTCAAAAAATAAAATGGGTGTGTGCATGCATGCTAAGTCACTTCAGTTGTGTCTGATGCGTTGTGACCCTATGGTCCAGCAGCCCACCAGGCTCCTCTGTCCGTGGGATTCTCCAGGCAAGAACACTGGAGTGGGCTGCCATTCCTTCCAGGGGATGTTCCTGACCCAGGAATCAAACCTGAGTCTCCTGCACTGGCAGGCAGATTTTTTTTACCACTAGCACCACCCAGGAAGCCCTAATGAGTGCGTACTGGACACCAAACATGGATCTATTTAACATTCAATCCTCACAGCAATGCTATAAGGTAGGCAAAATTGTTATTCCCATCTTACAGAAGAAACTGAGGATCAGAGAGGTTAAGTAACTCGCCCAAGCTGCAGAGCTAGTATGTAGTAGAGCACGTCTGAATCCAGAAAGTCCGATGTCTGCATCTGTGGTCTTAGCCATCACACTGTTCTTTCTCCACATTCTACAGACTCAGTACACGCTGCTGGAATGTTAACATACATGTTATGTTATTATCGAGTGGTCCAAACCATTCTCTTCTCTCCTTTAAACCGTTACATTCTGATGGATCAAACATTCACTTTATGTCATTGAGGCCACTAGTTTCCTGGAAAATTCTATCTAAAATTCAATCCTTACACAATACTTCCTCAAAATTCCTTAACTGGAGTTCAAATTAATACACAAGGTACGCTTTTACTACAGGGGCTTCCCCAGTGGCTTAGAAGTAAAGAATCTGCCTGCAATGCAGGAGCCACAGGAGACATGAGTTCAATTCCTGGGTCAGGAAGATCCCTTGGAAAAGGAAGGGCAATCCAGTCCAGTATTCTTGCCTGGAGTCCCCATGGACAGAAGAGTCTCGTGGGCTACAGTCCACAGGGTTGCAAAGAGTCAAACACAACTGAAGCGACTTAGCACACACGCACACTCTTACTATAAAGAATCAATTCAAGGTCCCTGATAACATATATATATATTACATTCTGATGAGTGATGCTGATAATGAGGAGGCTATGTGTGGATAGGGAAGGGTATATTTGGGAAATCTCTGTAGCTCTCAATTTTACTGTAAATCTAAAACTCCTCTAAAAAAACTAAAATGTTTGGGGGGAAAAGAGTCAATCCAAAGATCTATATCCACACGTAGTCCCCAGCTCCAGGATTCCAACCCCTTCAAGCCTCCTAGACTGCTGAGCTCTTTCTGAACTACTGAACTCTCCACAGTCTTCTGAATCATTCTTGGAGCCTCTCCTCGTTTCTGCTTTATATCATTATTCCCATAAGCTCCTTGAAGACAGGAACAACATGCCACTGTTATGGTCTCCTCAGCACCCAGGATAGAAAATATATAGTAGAAAATATTGGGATGAAACACAGGAAATCAAAGCATCACAAATAAATGTGGAGATTCTTATCCCAGGACATTAAAAAAAAAAAAGAAAAAACTAACTGTACCATAATGGAGGGCAATATTTTTGCAGAAAGTACATCATAAGATCATTTCTGGCAACATTCAGAGTTAAACTATGTGTATTTTTAAAGAGTAGTTTAAGGCTTCCGTCATCTCAGCAAGAAATGTCTATTTATTGAGCCAAAAAAAAAGTTATGCTGCTTTAAAATTCTGCTGTTTCTTGCAGACAGATCAGTAGGGAGGCATGTAGTCCAACCCTTTAGGGTCTGAACATAATAATGCCTAGAAAATGCTATAAACCAACAGAGATTATTGTACTGCTTTGGGTTCATAAACTTTCCTCCCAGATACCATTAATGCTCAAAAGTGCAGACTCTTACTTCAACTTCTATTCTACCAACAATCTGTAGACTCCAGTTGTCCACATGACATTAAGACTACAACTTACATAAATACCAGCCTATATATGTATACTATATATTTTCAAACATGAAAAAAGAGATAAGAAGGAAGACTGTCATGAATTTTTATAAGACTTAAAATTTTTTGACATGTACACCCTGGTCTATTTATTTATGGCTATACTGGGTTTCCATTGCTGTGTGGGGGCTCTCTCTAGCTTTGGGAGCGGGGCTCTTTCCAGCTGCGGTGAACAGGCTTCTCACTGTGGTGGCTTCTCGTGTTGGGGAGCACAGGCTCGCGGGCTCTCAGGAGCTGCGGCTCTCAGCTCCAGAGCACAGGCTCAGTTGCTCCAACGTATATGGAATCTTTCCAGACCAGGGATCAAACCCATGTCCCCTGCACTGGCAGGTGGATTCTTACCCACTGTGCCACCAACGAAGTCCTTGTCAGGCATTTTTAAAAATCTCAATGGCCTGTGCAGAAATCTGAAAATGAGTATTGATTATTTTTATAAATTTTTTACCTGGTACTAAAGGAGAGTATCAGATACACTATTGCTGTTGTCTTGAATGTCATTCTATCGTAACCCTAATTCCCTAGTGGACAGAAACCCAAGAAACAATGAGGAACCAATAATATGTATCAAAAGAGAAACCACCCTTACCCCAGAAATGCTAAATACCAGCAATTCCACTCTCGGGTAAACACTCAAACAAAATGAAACCATATGGCCCCACAAAAATTCGTGCATAACCATTTATAGCAGCATTACTCATAACAACCAAAAAGTGGTAACAACCGAAGTCTCTAGCGACTGATGACTGAATAAACAAAAGGGGAATATTACTCAACCGTACAAAGGAAAAAAGGACTTGCACAGACTTCAACAGGAGTCAGTCACAGAGACCACATAGTGCGCTATATGATTCCGCTTAGGTGAAATCTCTAGAATAAGGAAATTTATAGAGACGAAAAGTAGTTTTGCGGTTGTGAGGGGCTGGAGAGGAGATGAGAAGCAGTTTCTGCTAGCAGGTCAGGGTTTCACTTTAGAGTCATGAACCATTATAAAACTTCAATCCTGGGGAAGGAGACGGTGGGGCCATGGGCAGCGCAGCGTTGACAGTAGACACCACCGTGTGCACAGCAGCCAGCAGGAGGCAGCTGGGCGGCACAGGGAGCTCAGCCCGTGCCTTCTGACGGCCTCGGGGGGCGTGAAGGGAGGCTCAGGAGGGAGGGCCTTCATGTATACATGCTGAGCGTACACACACACACACGGCTGATGCATGCTCTCGTACAGAGGAAGCCGATATAATATTGTAAAGCAATTATCCTCCCATTAAACATGTTTTTAAAAAAGACATACAAAAAAAAACTTCAATCATAAGAAAACATCAGACAAACCCAAATTGAGTGACATCCTATAAAATAACTGATGCCGTGGTTTGAACTGAAATTAGATCCTGTGCTGACATAGAATGAGCAAGCCCCGTGGAGCAGCTCGGTGACTTTGGCCATGGTACCCATGCTCCCTGGGCCTTGCCTTCCTCACAGTAGAACAGGAGCTCACAAGCTTGCTACAAATCATGAACAGTACATACCCAGCAACGTCTCTAGCACAAAGTAAACAGATGCTCCACAAATTTTTATTTTTGTTGCTCTTATTAAGCATGTGAGGACGTTAAAATAAAACATGACTCACCAGAGCTGTGCTGTCCAGCACAGTAACCACTAGCCACATGTGGTTCTTTAAATCTAAATTAATTAAAATTTAAAAACTCAGTTCCAGGAGACGCTTTTCACATGCTTAATAGTCACAAAAGTCTAGTAACTACAGTAACAGCACCGACCCAGAAAAATATCAACTGATGAATTTCTGTAGCTCCAGAACACATTTACCATCACTGCACTAGAGACCTGAAGACGCTCCAATGCGTGATCACGTTAAATGTAAAAATAAACACACTTTACATTCAACTTTAAACTTTCACACTTAGCCGAAAACACTACAAGCATCAGCTACTAGAAGTTCTGTCAAGACAATGATAAGACAGAGGGGAAATTAAGGAATGTTCACAGAAAATACTTGCAAGACATATTTCAAACTAGAAGAAATAAAAACAAATCAAATTGCAACCAAAGTCCTTATCACAGTTACATTGTTTAGGCTGTTAAATAAGCACTGCCAAAGTGCAAAAGTCTGACAGTCTCCTATAATTACAAAATGAGAAGGAGGAGGAATTAAGTCAGTGAGCAACAGCAATCTCTGAATGCTTGTGACACAAATTTCTCATTCATAAATTACATTTTTATAGAAAATATTTTAAAATATCTATTTCTCTGCAGCTGTTTCCAGTTCATGCGCTTTATCAACTGATGTCAACAAAAGGAGGCTTAAGTCTCCAAGAGATGCTGTGTCATATTTTTAAATACAAAAGTATTTTAAAGTGCTTTAAAAACATGGGCTCATCCACCTTATAATATCCCCAGGCAGCAGAGAGGCTTGGTACTCCTGAAAACACAAAAAATTGAGGTAATTTCCATTCAGAGTTTGGTGAGTCAAGGTGGGAATTTCTATGTTCTGGCTCAGCACCCAAATAACCCTGAACCAGACGCTCTCAACAGACCACTAGAGACTCTAAGGGCATGAGTCAAAGTCTCTAAAGAAAGGCTGGCAGATTCCCAGCCATTTTCTAGGAAACAAAACATAGATCCAATTTATAGATACAAAAATCTTGTTTATGATTTTTATTAACAATTGTAAAAAATGACCAAGCCATCCCTCAGTGTTTCTCACTTTTATCATCACACTAGATGCTGTGAGCGACATGGAGAATCCACAGACTGGAACGGTTCCATGAAACAGGCAAAACCAGACCAAGAAGCTCAGTCTGCTAGTGATCTTCAGAAACAGAGAGGAAAAGCACCTGTCCACTTTAGATTAAGGAAAATTCTGGGCCACTGCATATGACACCCTTAAGTTCAGATTTCCAGGTGGCCCAGTGGTAAAGGATCTACCTGTCAATGCAGGAGAGGCAAGAGATGAAGGTTCAATCCCTGGATCCAGAAGATCCCCTGGAGCAGGAAATAGCAACCCACCCCAGTATTCTTGCCTGGGAAATTCCATGGACAGAGGAGCCTAGAGGGCTACAGTCCACTGGGTCACAAAGAGTCAGACACAACTGAGCGATCGAGCACACACACACCAAAATGATCAAGAGTACCAATTTATGATGAAATATTGAGTAATAATTAAAATCTCTCCCACTGCAACTCAAATGCTCTCACATTCAAAATACATTACCCTTCTAAAGGAATTAAATGGGAGTCCTCAGAAGAAAAGGGTTGAGTGTTTGGCTCTGCTGGCCTTATTCCAGCTAGAATACACCCAGTAATTATGCCTGGAAGTTGCAAGGCACTTTTCCCTGGGGAGCTTTAAGTGCTTTAAAAACATGGGCCAATCCACCTTTATAATATCCCTAGGCAGCAGCAGAAAGAAGCTTGGTATGCTCAAAAGCACACAAAAAAAGTTGAAGTGATTTTTATGAAGTTACACCACTCAGAGTTAGGTGATTCGAGATGGGAATTTATAGATTCTGGCTCAGCACCCACATACCCTGAACCAGAAGATTTAAACCGACCACTAGAAACTCTTAGGGGTGTTTCAGCCTGAGTTAAACCCTCTGAGGAAAGGTTGGCAAATTCCCAGGATGTCAGCCCCTTTGGCAGAATTATTAGTGGCCACAGGAAGTCTCGAAAGAATGGCTCTTTGCTTACTCAAAACAAAGGGAAAGCCGCATTAACATCCCAAAGATGTGTTCATACGTCAAGCATGTATTTGTAACGTGTTTACTTTCCTCAGTTTGAAATAAAAGTCATCTGGTAAATTGCTCATATAAAATTATAAAACAGATAAGTATTTTATACTTGATTTATGATGTCAGATATTCAGTTTGTATTTCACCTCTAATTCTCAGGTCATGTATTAGCATGTGATTAATTAAGCCATTAATTAAGCCTTGGTATGTCTGGCAAAGAAGCAACTATCTGCCTTTGTCTCTGACTAGTCAAAGAAACCCCTCTTCAGGATTAGAGTCTGGACTTTACATCTGAGTAGGTAGTATACTTCCTTTTCCTGTGTTACCTTTTAATGTTATGTCTTTGCCTTAGTGCTTGTTTAATATCGAAATCATTATAATAGGGTGAGAACCAAACATTAACAGAGAAAAAATTACATTTCTCCTGGTTGTTAAGAAAAGATTTATGTTCCCAAACTCCACCTACATCTTAAATCCTGGGACACTAGTCCAAAACTTAGGTCCACACAAAAACCCATGCCCAAATGTTTACAACAGCTTTCATCATAGTTGCCAAAATATGGATGCAACCAAGATGTCTTTCAATAGGTGAACGGTTAAAAAACTGTGGTACATCCAGACAATGGAATGTCATTCAGTGATAAAAAGAAATGAGCTGCCAAGCCATAAGATATGGAGGAACCTTAAATGCATACTGCTTAGTGAAGGAAAGCTCTCTAGAAAGGCTCCATGCTGTATGATTCCAACTCCATGACATTCTGAAGAAAGCAGAACTATGGAGACAGCAAAAAGATCAGTGGTTGCTAGGGGTTCGGGAAAGAGGAGAAAGGATGAAGGGGAGGAACCAGGAGATCTTCAGGGCAGGGAAACCATTGGGTATGACGCTGCACAGTGAATACACGTCATCAGACATTTGTCCAAACCCACCAAACTGTAAACACAGTGAAGCCTAATGTAGACGATGGACTTTAGCTAATAATAATCAGTTAATATTGGCTCATCAATTGTAATAAATGTATCACACAAATCCAAGATGTTAGGAGCAAGGGAAATTAAAGTGAGAAATGATATGAGAACTATTTTCTGTAAACTTAACATTGCTCCAATAAAATAGTCTATTAAGTTAAAAAAACAGAAGCCTGATAGATTTTCCCAAACTCCATATGCAGCTTAAATCCAGGGACACAAGTAAAGAATTTTATTTGATTGACAACTTTTCTGGTGAACTTGGCCTTTTTGTAAATATGATGAGTTCTAAAAACCACACTACCGGCTACTTATTAAAAAAACTATAGTCTCCTCTTTGTTGTCAATTTTCAAAATTCTGGGCAGGAGACAAAGCTAATGTACAGGTAGACAGAATCAGTAAGCAGTTTTTACACTGCTGGCCACGTTTCACCTGAGTTACCAACTCACTTCCTGTGCTAGACGGTCCTTCAGTCACGCTGCTTCTCAAGCCCATTACCACTTTCCTTTTCATTACTATTATTATGAACATTTTAACCTGCACTGTAAGTTCCCGGAGGCTTCCCAAGTGGCAGAGTGCTAAAGAATCCGTCTGCCGATGCAAGAGACACAAGAGGCATGGGTTCGATCCCGAGTCAAGATCGGGAGGAGGAGACCTGGGGGAGGAAATGGCAGCCCACTCCAGCTCTTGCCTGGGAAATCCCTTGGACAGAGGAGCCCGGCGGGCTACAGTCTATGGGGTCGCAAAGAGTCTGAGTAGTGACTGAGCACACACACGTTAGTTCCCCTAAGGCAGGGGCTGTGCCTTAGCTATCTCTTACCCTCAATACTGAACATACTGAGAAAAGATGGAAGGCGGAAGGCATGGGGAAAGGAAGGGACACTTTACAAATATTTGCTCATTATCAGTCTCAACCAGAAACACACAATACACTCAAACTGGGTATCATACATTCAAACTGAGTTTGCTCAAAAGACCACTTTTAAAGGCAGGGCAGGGCTCTTGCTATGTTACTCACTCTGGACTGGAAAGGTCAAGGGGTGAAAGCGATTCCTGGAATTGACAGAGAGACAGAGAGAGGAGGGAAGCACGAAGCCGTGAGGGTAAAAGTATGGAGCCAACAGGCCAGGACCCAGTAGAAAAAAGCTGAAGGAATAAACACCCGTCACTCTTGACCTGCCCTCAGAGCTCCTATTTCTTCCCATTGGTGGAATCAGTCTGGAAGCAGAGGGCAAGCATTCACTGGTGTAACCCACACAGGTCGGCCACCCAAGGCACAGAGCAGGATGGGCAGGATGAAGACTGCATCCAGGGGAGCAAATGGAAGACACCCAGCACATCTCAAAACACACATGCCCACCAGCATGCCCCAAGTGCTCCCAACCTCCCCTTCTGCTTATGAGAGTCTGTAGACTCAAACCAACCTAGCCTTCAACTCCTAATTCCCGTCACTTCATTGATGAGTATCCTTGGGCAAATGACTTAATCGCGAAGCCTCAGATTCACCACCTGCAAAACAGAACTAGCTAGAGGGACTGCTTGAGAACTGCAAGGATTAAATGAGAACAGAGTGCTTAGTGGCTGTGAACAGGAAGTGACATTATTACACGCCCCACAGCACACACTTAAGGACAGTTTTTAGCACATAATCTTACACTTATTTCTGTCCCTTAGCTGTTTAATGTATAAGTTCTGTCTCTCCAGGTACACTGTATAGTCTTTCAAGACAGGCAAGAGTTGGGACATTTTATTTCTTTGCTATGCCCCAATGCACCTACCTGATATAGTGAGCTGAGTAAACAGGGCAACAAAATAAATATTTACTGAAGAAACACATAACCCCTCCAATAAAAAGAGAAAGGCTTAATTAATTTATTAACCTGCAGAACAGAAGCATCACTAATGAAATCACTAGACGTTTCCTCTGGCCTATAAAGTACTCACTTGATTCATAAGTTGATATCTCTTTTCAAGCAAATTTTAATATGTACAAACTTGGCATCATTCCAGTTGGGGATAATAAGAAAAAGAGGGAACAAGAGTTGGGAATAGAAAAGGATATAAAGCGGATGGCAGAGTAGGAGTAAAAGTCTTGGGAAAAATGAAAGAAGATGAGGAAAGATAAGGGTGTATCCCCCATGCCCACTGGTGGGCAGTGTCTGCGAGGAAGGAGGCCAGTAAATGTGTGCTGTGTAGATGCAGTGTGCTCAGTCACTCAGTCTGACTCTCTGCAACCCATGGACCTTAGCCCGCCAGGCTCCTCTGTCTATAGGATTTTTCAGGCAAGAATACTGGAGTGGTCACCATGCCCTCCTCCAGGGGATCTTCCCTGGAGGGAAGACCAGGGATGAAACCCACGTCCCCTGTGTCTCCTGCATTGGCAGGAGGATACCCACTGAGTCACCTGGGAAGCTCAAGACGTGGGGAGAAAAACAGCAGATGCTCAGGCAAGACCTGGTAAAGCCAAGGCTATTCAGTGGATGCTCTTTTGTATTGGGAGAGAAAGAGGAAAATACTGGGGTTGAATAGATTAAACAAAACCACTCAGGCATCCCAGATAATCTGCATCTCTAAGACCGCTATGGAAACAATGAAGCAGGATCCCAGAGGTCTGCCCATGTGCGCAGACCCATAAAACGAAGTCAAGAATTGTAAGTGCTAAAATACAGAAGAACACTAAACATCTGGACTAAGAACCACATGAGGCAAACCAATGCCTCTCAGCTCTGACCTTGCGAGAGAGAAAATAACTTCAAAGAGATGACAATTGTTAGGGATGACATACCTAGAAACTTGAGTAACTTTCAGTCAGTGGGAATGCTATGTATTTTCAATGGCAGAGATTTAATAGAAGAAATCGGTTACGTAGGTATTAAAAGACTAGAAAAGTGAAAAGGGGACACAGAGATAACCTTGATATCCATCACTGCAAGAAGCAGCCTTAACCTTAGGGCTCAAGAAACAAAAGGGAAGAGGTGGGGTAACCAGAACCTAGCTTCTCAAGGGAGGGACTATTAATAGGACTCAAAGCAGGCTGGGGAGGGACTTCCCTGGTGGTCCAGTGGTTGAGAATCCACCTGTCGATGCAGGAGACAAGGGTTCAATCCCTGGTCCAGGAAGATCCCACATGCCTTGGAGCAACTAAGCCCATGCACCACAACTACCGAAGCCCCGGCTCTAGAGCCTGTGCTCAGCAACGAGAAGCCCACGCTGCAACTAGAGAGAGTCCTGAAGAGGCACGAAGACCCAGCAGAGTCAAAAATAATAAATAAAAAACGAAAGAAGCAGGGTGGGGAGAACAGGACACACACAGAATAACTGATACTCCGAACCTGGCTGGGACCACAGTAAAGGGATGCCAAAAATTCCTAAAGAAACTACAGACTAGAGCTATCACTGGCCACAGGAGAAACGTGGACGGGAGCTGAAAACAGCCAAGTCCCTTCTCCCCCTTGCTCCTACGTTTCAATCTTCCACCAGAGTCTCCTCCTGCCAGAAACCAACAGAAACTGAGATGTGAGGGGATCTGGGAGATGGATTTCTCAGAGTTCCAGCCCCAGCCTCACAAAACAAAGCAGAAAATGGTGGGCTTGAGGCTGAGACCACAAGTGAAGAGCCAGCACAGTGGGATATCCACATGTTCCCTATTAGGTTTCAGGGTCTTCAATGGAAAACTCTTTAATATTGGTTTTCCAGGAACCCAACCCTGATTTTTTTATTTTTTTGAGAAACACTGACTGTCATGAAGCTTTTCTGATTAAAAATCAGTTGGAATATTTCACTAAAACTCCTTTTTCCCCCTCTCAGGATTATAAATATTCCTATTTATTTGGGACAGAAATTTCATAAGATAGAGCATAAAGAATGATTGTTATAATGGAGAACACTAGCCAAATACAACCAACTTCTCCTCCAACAAAGGAAAATTCTTAATAGACTTCTAGCATTTCCAAAATCTGTTTAAATAAGTATCCCCTAATTCTCCTACCCAAAAAGTTGGCCTCTGCACTGGGATGAGGGGTGTGTGTGTGTGTGTGTGTGTGTGTGTATGGGGGAGGGGGGCTCTGAGAAGGAGTGTATTTTGTTCTCCAGGTAAGAGAAATACAGATCTTTGGGGGCCAGAAGGTGAACAGTCAGTCTCCAAGAAAGCCCCCAGTGAACCGTGTCTCCTAGAATGCACACTCTCGTATGGTCCCTTCCCATACTGAATAGGACTGACCAGTGGAACCGCAATACAAGAGTATTGCAGGGACAGCCATGCATGACTTCCAAGTCAGAAAAGACATCATGGCTTCCATTTTGCTTTCTTTCTGATTGCTCACTGTGGGAGAAGCCAGATGCTGGAATGCAAGGACCTTCACTGTAGCTCTGTAGGGATGTTTATGTGGCAAGGAACTGAGGCCTTCTACATGAGCCACGTACAAGCACACCCTCCAGCCAGTCGCGCCTTCAGATGACTACAGCCCCAACGTCCCGAATACAACCTCTGAGACACCCAGAGTCAGTGCCACCCAGCAGACTTTGAGTCCCAATTCCTGACCCTCAGAAACTCTCTGAGATAACAGATTTTTATTACTGTTCTAAGGCATTAAGATCAGAGGTAACTTATTATGGAGCAGTAGCTAATTAACATACCCTTAAAGAGCCCTGATGCTGCTGCTGCTAAGTCACTTCAGTTGTGTCCGACTCTGTGTGACCCCATAGACGGCAGCCCACCAGGCTCCCCCGTCCCTGGGATTTGAGCCCTACTTGGTCATATTCTTTAGTCAAGTGGACAAGATTTGCTTCATAGGCATTGCTCCGAGTCTCCTGATTGGGACTGAAAGAATCTTCCAGTTTCATTAAGATGGTTTATTTAAAGAGTCCAGCTGCTCCCACCCTCTCTATCTATTCCACTACTCTTTTAAGATATCTTGAATTTTCTGTCAACTAAGCCAACAGAGGAATTAGATGCCCATGAGGTTTTAAGCCCCTTTAATACTGGAAGTATTCAAGCAGATGATCAAAGGTTATAAAGTACTTCCTATACCAACTGGAAGGTGGGACCAGATGGCCCATAAGGTTTCTAATCACACTAAGAAGTTTCTAAGACGCAAGTCTCTGGGTGTGCTCCCCAAAAAACTGTGATGTAATTCTCATCAGTTACAACAAAGTATTGAAAGAGGCCTGGAGTTCACAGGGAAATAAAGAATTAAAATGGCTTATAAGCCATTATAAACTTAAAAAGATGCTCAGCCTATTAGTAACTAATGCAAAAATAACAGAACTAGTCAAACATTAATTTACATGTGCCTGGTTGGAAAATCTTCCAGTTCCAGAAAAGACATTAGGGCAAAGGGTAGAGAAATAGACATGGGGAGCTGCTACTGCTGCTGCTGCTGCTGCTGCTGCTGAGTCGCTTTAGTCGTGTCCGACTCTGTGCAACCCCATAGACGGCAGGCCACAGGCTCCTCTGTCCCTGGGATTCTCCAGGCAAGAACACTGGAGTGGGTTGCCATTTCCTTCTCCAATGCATGAAAGTGAAGTTGCTCAGTCATGCCCGACTCTTAGCGACCCCATGGACTGCAGCCTACCAGGCTCCTCCATCCATAGGATTTTCCAGGCAAGAGTACTGAAGTGGGTTGCCATTGCATGGGGAGGGGGGTAGGTAAATCGATGAATGTTCTTCAAAAAGTAATTCAGGCAATGTATATTAAAATTTTAACTTCTCATAGCATGTGTGGAGCTTCCCAGGTGGCATAGTGGTAAAAAATCTGCCTGCCAATGCAGGAGATGGGGGTTCAACCCCTGGGACGGGAAGATTCCCTGGAGAAGGAAATGGCAACTCACTCCAGTATTCTTGCCTTGTCTGGGAAATCCCATGGACAGACTACAGTCTAGGGGGTCGCAAGAGTCCAGACACAACTTAGCAAGTGAAAACCAATAGCCACGTGACTCTGCACTTTCCATTGTGAACAAAATTATCCATTCTCCTGTTTGTAAGGACAAAATCCTAAAGTGAAAGAAAGTGAAAGTGAGGTCGCTCAGTCGTGTCTGACTCTTTGCGACCCCATGGACTGTAGCCTATCAGGCTCCTCCGTCCATGGGATTTTCCAGGCAAGCATGCTGGAGTGGATTGCCATTTCCTTCTCCAGGGGATCTTTCCAACCCAGGAATCGAACTCAGGTCTCCCGCATTGCAGGCAGATGCTTTACCATCTGAGCCACCAGGGAAAGGCAGAATCCTGTTTGTAAGGACAAAATCCTATAAAAGATCTAAATATTTACCAATTTTAAAAGGGGGTAAATAAATTTCATTGCAACTATATAATGAACAGCATACAATCTATGAACAGAATGAGCTGTATCTATATACAACTGATAGGAAACACTGTCAAGGTATACTGTTAGAAAGAAAAACAAGATATGTCTTAATATAAGAGGGAGGAAGACCCAAGCACAGAAAACACCTGGGAGGAGTTTTTAAAATGCCATTCCCACTTGCCACTAGGAAGGGATACTAATTACTTGGGAGGAGGAAATCTTTTTGCTATATGCTCATTTGTACATGCACACACTCTAATTTTTTTAAAGTGTGTGTGTGGGCAGGGGGGAAGCTTAATACAGAAAAAAGAACAAAAGAAAAAATAAAGAGTTAAGTCACAGCTACTTTCCAAGTAATTTAAAACACAGTCCATCCAAGTAGCCGGAGTCTGGCTTTGAGTTTAAGACACTCACATGTACATTCAACTGTTAAAAATCACCTCTGAGAGAAAAAAAAAGGTCCTTCACACCATCAGCATGCCTCTCACTAACTGCAGAACCAGAGCTCTCTGGCCATCTTAATGCAAACCACTAACTCAAAGATGGGAGGGCTCCACAAGGCGATCATCTTCCTGCCCTAAGCATCACAAATCATGAAATGTGATAGAGCTGCCTTAATGTGAATGTTAGGCAAAGAGCGGCAAGGTTAAAGAAATACAAAGGAGTCAGCATTCACGGTCCTAACTGGTCCAGAGCACACAGCTGTTGTCAAAAAGCTGGCTGCCCCTGCCGACGGCCTCCCCCCATAAATGCCAGCCTCATGTGATCCTCCTCTCTGTTGGCCAAACCCTTCCTGAGACTAAGTGAGCACTTCCCAGATCAGTGATCTTCTTTGAAAAGAAGTCTAGTAAGTGGTGGTTAATTATTCTCAGGGTGTGTGACACAGAAGGGAAACTGCATTCAGAAGGAACATTCTTTTGAGGGGAAGAGACAGGGTGTTTGGGACTGACATGGACACTTTGCTATCCTTAAAACGGATAACCAACAAGGTCCTACTGTATAGAACAGGGAACTCTGCTCGATATTATACGGCAGCCTGGATGGGAGGGGAGTTTGGGGAATAATGGATACATGTGTATGTATGCCTGAGTCCTTTTGTTGTTCACCTGAAATTATTACAACATTGTTAATCAGTTATACTCCAATATAAAACAAAAACGAAAAAAAAATAAAATTGGACTGCGAAAAAAACAAAAGAACATTTCTTCTCTTTGGTCCAATATGTTAAAGATGAGAACTTTTGTGTCTTAAAATGGGCTTTATTTGCTCACAGGTGAGGTACTTTTGTTCATCTCACAACAAATAAATTGTAACTATCTAAAAACATTCATTTAAATGTTATCAATTATCTTATGACCTAAGTTGGACCAAAAAGAAGGCTGAGGGCCAAAGAATTAATGCTCTTGAATTGTGATGCTGGAGAAGTCTTGAGGGTCCCTTGGACACCAAGAAGATCAAGTTAGTCAATCCTACAGGAAATCAGCTCTGAATATTCACTGGAAGGACTAATGCTGAAGCTGAAGCTCCAATTCTTGGCCACCTGATGAGAAGAGCCGGGAAAGACCCTGATGATGGGAAAGACTGAGGGCAGGAGGAGAAGGGGGCAACAGAGGATGAGATGGTTGGATGGCATCACTGACTCAATGGAGATGAGTTCTAGCAAACTCTGGGAGCTAGCAAAGGGCAGGGAAGCCTGGTGTGCTGCAGTCCATGGGGTCAAAAGCGGCAGGACATGACTTAGTGACCAAACAACAACACATCATAAAGGCCCCACCTCCAAATACAGTCATGTTGGAGGAAAAGTTTTGGCACAGAAATTAAGGGAGGACACAATCAGCGGGGAGCAAGCCCCCTTTCACGTGGTTTCGATCCTCTCACGTGTGAGTATCTGCTATATTGCTGGAAGACTAAAAACCTCAGGCTGTCGAGATGTGAATAAGTTTGTCCCTTTCCTGCTGCTACAGACCCAAAGAGGATACGGTTGTTGGTTTGGCTCTCTGAGTCAAACACATAAAGCCACTCAACCTAGAGAAGATGTAGTAAAAAAAGAGAGAGAGACACTGTCTCCTGGCTCGCTAACTCAGCAAGAATACAAGGCTGTTTACCATCAAGGAGTTAAGACCTGCAAAGAATTGAGTGTGGGAATGGTGGGCTCCACATACATTTTACAACCCTTCTTACCACTTAGTGGGGAAACCACTTTCAGAAACAAGATTTTGCTGCTGCTGTTTCAGCCAAATCTGTAATTTTATGAATCAAAACAAGTCATCATAATTCTATGTGATGAGAAAGTAAAACTGAAAAGTAACTAAAATCAAAAGTCAAAGAACAGACTAAAACAGAATATCTGTCTTAAACGTGACAATAATTAACACTAATATTAGCATCCGAACAGAATGGAGGTATGTTAATGACAAAAACAACTGCATGTAGTCGTGAATAAACAGAAAACACCGAGGACCTAACAGTTCTTCATCCTGAGGGAACCTCTGGGAACTCCTTGCCCACAACACAGGATTTGGTGGCTGTCTATAATTCACACTCTCTCTGCCCCTCATCGTTCCTCCCTTCAGGCAGACGACGGCACATATTCAAGCTGCACATATACATAACCTCGCTCCTATGCTGGCCACATTCCCCAGGTTCCTCCTTAAACACCTTCTTATACTTTAAGTGAAACGCTCATTGTACCTACTATAACTAATTATTTTCCCATGAGAAATGGAATTTTTTGAGTGCACAAGCTAAATAAGCCTTTCTCATCTTTGCGTATACCCAGCAACTGGCACAAGTCTTGACTCCAGGTGGAAGTGTTAGTCGCTTCGGTCGTGTCTGACTCTTCGAGCCCCCATGGACTGTAGCCCACCAGGCTCCTCTGTCTGTGGGATTCTCCAGGCAAGAATACTGGAGTGGGTAGCCATTCTCTCCTCCAAGGGATCTTCCCAACCCAGGGATCGAACCCAGGTCTCCAGCACTGCAGGCAGATTCTTAACCGCCAGAGCCTCTGGGGTGTTCAGTAAACACTCTTGAATAAATTAAAAAGTCCATCATTCATGAGGTAATCAAAAGAAACAAACATTTAAAAACAATTTGTTTAGTCAAAGAAATACAATTTAAAGAAACTTTAAATTGTCCCTTAATTGGTAGGGGACACTATACTTAACAAAATAGCAAAATTGTATTTTAAATGTTCAAAAAATTCTTCAACCCTTCAGAAAAATAACATGGCACTACCTATTTAAAGTCTCAGCAATCCATTCATTCCTGAGAGTCAGCTAGAATTTTATCCAAAGAAAATAACAGAAGAAAAAAAAAAAAAGCTTGTCTGGAAAGTTTCATTATTTAAAATATCAAAATATGAGAAAATCCTTATATAGGAAGAGAGTAAGCAAAGTAGTCTGCATCAATTCAATGAAATATTATGCAACAAAAAACTGATAATTTATGACTGCAGAAATATGGCACTTTTTTTTTTCCAGTGTTTAAAGTTACATCTGGAACAATTTACCTTAAGTTTATTTAAAGGATCCAAAGTATGTCATTTCTGGTATATTCCAACCACTGACATTTTAAAAACAAAACTATTACATTATTGTTAAGGAACTCTATTGAGGTACAGTTCACATGCCATACAATTTACTCATTTAAAGTATACAACTCTATGGCTTTTAGTACATTCACAAAGTTGAACAAACATGCACACTATGAATTTGAGAACACTGCCCCTGCCCCAACAAGAAACCCCACACTCCCTGGTTGTCAGTCCCTGACCATCTCACCATCCTCCTAACCAAGTCCCAGGCAGCCATTCATCTACTTTTCACATCCACAGATGTGCCCATTTTGGAGATTTTGTATAAGTGGAATCATACACTATGCAGTCCTTTGTGACTGGCTTATTTCTTTCAGCATCACGTTGTCAAAGCACATTCATGGCAGCATCTATCAATACTTCTTTTTATTCACAAATAACATTCCATTGCACAGATAGAGCACTTTTCACTTATCACTCATTAGTTGACGGACATTTGGATTGTTCTCATTTCCTAGCTATTATGAACACTGGTGTAAGTCTGTATGGGCTTGTTTTCATTTCTCCTGGATACACACTAAGGAGTGGATTTACTAGATTATATCGTAACTGTATGTTTAACAATTTGAGGAACTACAGACAGCTTTCAAAAGCAGCTGAATTACACACATCTGTGACAGCACTTGTAATTATGTCCTAGGTGGCATCTCATTGTGGTTTGACTTGCAAATCTCTGATAACTAATGACGCTGAGCATCTTTTTTTATGTTTATTGACCATTTGTATAACTTCCTTGAAACATCTATTCACATCCTTTGACAATTCTCAATAGGATTATTTGTCTTTTTATAACTGAGTTGTAACAGTTCTTTATATATTCTGGCTACTCACCCCTTATCAGATAGACGACATGCAAAAATTTTCTCCCATTCTGTGGGCTGTCTTTTCACTTTCTTAACACTATTCTTTTCAATGTGTCCAGAGAAGCCTAAATATCATGGAGATTTCATTCCCACCATAGTCCATATAAAACAGACATAAACAAAGGCCAGGAAATGGACATCATGCCCTTTGCTCTTTGAAATATTTCATTCCTCTTCTCCCTCAGAAGTTCATGCTAATGTATTTATGCTTGATAGTCTTCCGATTTATTAATACTCTATTGTACTTCTGTGTAACAGCTTCATACATACTTAAAAGTTAAATGCCTTTGATCTCCTGTGACCACAAAATCTAGTCTTTAATGTTTTTCTTCTAAATTCAATTATTCGAATTATTTTTTATTTGTGTATTTTATTATAACTACTCATAGTTAAGGGCTTCCCAGGTAGCATAGAGGTAAGGAACTGTCTGCCAATGCAGGAGATGCAGATCCGATCCCTGGGTTAGGAAGCTCTCCTGGAGAAGGAAATGGCAACCCGCTCCAGAATTCTTGTCTGAAAAATTCCATGGACAGAGGAGCCTGGTGGGCTACAGTCCATGGGTCGCAAAGGCTCAGACAAGACTGATTGAGCACACACACAAACACACACATCCAAGAAGAGATCCAGACGCTGATTAATTTTATGCAATTTTCTCTTTTACTCTAAAGTTTGATGGCTTCAAATCCCTTGTTACACCAGACAGAGATATACAAATTAGCCTAAAACCTATATTTTGAAAACCCGGCTTAAGCTTGACAAGTGTATGACTGGATTAATATTGCTTACACTCATCTAGACGTCACTTTGACAAACAACATGTTTGTCTTGATGGCATCTCCCCTCTAGGCATATGGCACTTCCATTAACTCTGGTGTTATCTTTGTAGCAGGAGAATATGCCTCATTGTTTTCAGATTATTCATAATTTACAAGGTCTCTCTTTGGTCATGATTCATAATTGCTCATAATATTGAAGGGAAAGATCCATGCACAGATGCTATTCAGTGTGTGGGGGGTTAATTATTATTAATTTCAAAGAACAAACTGTCCTATTTGAAGCAAACATTCAGCAGTCATGATCCAAATATTAGATGAAATTGTTACCTTATAAAGTATAACATAAAAAAGATGTTACGCTGAATTTTATCATGGCAACCTTTGGCAACTTGGAGAAAATCTGCAAATATGAAGTCACAAAAGAATATAAATTCATGATATTCAAAATAATTCCATTAACAAGTATTTATTATTAATTCTACTTGCATATTACTCAATGATAGACACAGAGATCATACACACACTTCACCCCTTGATTCTATCACCTAACTGGCATAACGAAATACCCAAAGAATCCGAGGGCTATAAGGGGATTTGTGATACTAATATTTATCTCCAAACTTAGGTTGTCTTCATTCAAAACTACCCTCTGGGGAACTGATGACTTATAAAATCAGTTCCGCAGGCAAACATTCCCTCCCATCTGCCCTTTCTGCAGTGGCATGAAAATTCAAACAAATCAACTACAAATCTCGCCAAATAAACAATATTTCGTGAGATTAATTAAAGTGACTTTGGAAAACTGCTTGTCATGCACAGGACCACAGAAAGAAGAGGACCACAGGATTCTCTTTATAATCCACAATTAAAGGTTTTAAAATCTACAAGCTTATAGATACTTTAAAAGAGAATATAATAATCATCAAATTTTTTAATCTCTTAGAGAAATGAAAATAAATAAGACCCTCCTCATGATTATACTTAAAAAGTCATTGGAAAACGCCCTAATGCTGGAAATGATTGGGGGCAGGAGGAGAAGGGAGCGACAGAGGATGAGATGGTATCACCAACTCGATGGACGTGAATTTGAGCAAACTGCAGGAGATGGTGAAGGACAGGGAAGCCTGGCATGCTGCAGTCCATGGGGTTGAGAAGAGTTGGACGTGACTGAGCGACTAACAACAACAACATATATGTTATTATACAATTGCAGGAATGATTTTTCCCAAAAACCTTATTCATTTTTTCCCCTAATTACTAGCACATATTTTTCTAATTAACTGCAAGTAAAAACTAAAATGAACTTTATTTTCATGATGATCAGTTTATTTTCTAAAAGACCAAATCCCAATCACACTTTATATGCACAGAAATCATGAAATGTCAATCTTCGTTCCCGTGGGTTCACCTTTAGTGACCTTTTTCCAGGGTCAACGGTCCTTGAGCCTCCTCTCTCTTTCTAGTTCCAACTAATGAGCAATGTTTTAGCCAGATCTAAGCCCACCTGCAGTACTTCTCCTGTGGGCCCCACAGTCATCTTGCTCCAGCTCAGCCCCAGGAGCCTTTCCCAGCACCAAGCATGGGCTGTGTACACTAACCCCCCTCCCTGAGCCCCAAGACTCACTCAAGACAACCACTGAGCAAGACACACAAGCCTCCCCGGTCCGTGAATTCCAAAGATCCCATTGTTAATTACTCTGGAGTAGACATTTAATTGGAAAAGGCAATGGCACCCCACTCCAGTACTCTTGCCTGGCAAATCCCATGGATGGAGGAGCCTGATAGGCTGCAGTCCATGGGGTCGCTAGAGTCGGACACGACTGAGCGACTTCACTTTCACTTTTTACATTCATGCATTGGAGAAGGAAATGGCAACCCACTCCAGTGTTCTTGCCTGGAGAATCCCAGGGACGGGGGAGCCTGGTGGGCTGCCGTCTATGGGGTCGCACAGAGTCGGACACGACTGAAGCAACTTAGCAGCAGCAGCAGCAACAGACATGTAATCATCAAAAAATTCTTATAATAGTGGCCCCCACTCTAAGAATCTTCAATTCTTCCTGGAAAACCAAAACACTTTCTACTTTTACTCACCTGACACTTGAACTTTAATTCATAAAACTCCCCACCTCCAGGACTGCCAGCACTTTCCACACCCCTTCATACCTCAGCATTTTCCTAATCTCTTCCTCCAGGGATTAGACACAGTCTGTCTTCCCTATTATTAATAAAAACCCAAGGGAAGCCAAGCAGTGGGTCTCAGGTGGGCACTCTGCCTTTCTGAGGAGCTCCAGGCAAGAAGTCACCAAGTAAGCTAAGACATTTTACCACGTGTTCAGTCAGTCACAAACCGTGTACTACAACTCGTGTGATGTAGAAGTGAAAGCATTAAGTCATTCAGTCATGTCAGACTCTGCGATCGCATGGATGGTAGCCCACCAAGCTCTTCTGTCCATGGGATTGCCCAGGCAAGAATACTGAAGTGGGTTGCCATTTCCTTCTCCAGGGGATCTTCCCAACCCAGGGATGGAACCCAGGTCTCCTGTATTGCACGTGGTTTCTTTACCGTCAGAGCCACCGGGAATGATGTAGAGCATCTAGTGAATTCAGAGACATTAAATGAGCGGCTTGGAAAAATAAGCCAAAGATAGAATGCAAGAATCCTTGATTCCATGATGTTTCCATAAGAACAAAGGTTCTCAACCCTACCAGACCAATGCCACCTCTAGACACCAAACCTTTGGAATCCACAGAGAATATGTACACATACAGAGAGAGAAAACTGTAGTATAAAGGAAAATGACAGGGAACAGCTTTGGCCATCTTTCATATGTGTAAATTACATGTATACGTATTTTGAGATGCAAACAGACATGACCACATCAAATGATTTAATGATAATGATGTAAGATGCTTGCAACTATTTCAAATGAGTCTGAACTTAAAAGAAGTAAAATGCATTCATCTGAAAATGTTCAATGCTTTCTATCGGATATTTTTATTTGCTTTGCTTTTATTTATTTTTTTACTGAGGGATAATTGCTTTACAGAATTTTGCTGTTTTCTATCAAACCTCAACATGAATCAGCCACAGGTATACATATATCCCCTCCCTTTTGAAACTCCCTCCTATCTCCTTCCCCATCTCACCCCTCTAGGTTGATACAGAGCCCCTGTTTGAGTTTCCTGAGCCATACAGCAAATTCCCGGTGGCTGATATTTTACATGTGGTAATCAAAGTTTCCATGTTACTCATTCCATACATCTCACCCTCTCCTCCCCTCTCCCCATGTCCATAAGTTGTATATTTTTAAATAAAGGCTAAGTGTGTGTGTGTGTGTGTGTGTGTGTGTGTGTATTAATAATCATTATATTACCCAAAAATATGTATTGGTACAATTCAGATGTCACAAACAGCACTGCTACAGATGAAAGAATTTACCAAAAGGTGGACATGTCTTTGAAAAGTTACAAATAAGTCAAAATCAGTCAGTCAGTTCAGTCGCTCAGTCATGTTCCAACCCTTTGTGACCCCATGGACTGCAGAACACCAGGCTTCCCTGTCCATCACCAACTCCCAGAGCCTACTCAAACTCATGTCCATCAAGTGGGTGATGTCATCCAACCATCTCATCCTCTGTCATCCCCTTCTTCTCCCTCCTTCAATCTTTCCAAGTAGTCAGTTCTTCGCATCAGGTGGCCAAAGTATTGGAGCTTCAACTTCAGTCCTTCCAATGAATATTCAGGAATGATTTCAAATCTTCAGGATGGACTGGTTTGATCTCCTTGCAGTCCAAGGGACTCTCAAGAGTCTTCTCCAACACCACAGTTCAAAAGCATCAATTCTTCAGTACCCAGCTTTCTTTATAGTCCAACTCTCACATTCATACATGACTACTGGAAAAACCATAGCCTTGACTAGATGGACCTTTGTTGGTTGGTAAAGTAATGTCTCTGCTTTTTAATATGCTGTCTAGGTTGGTCATAGCTTTTCTTCCAAGGACTAAGCGTCTTTTAATTTAATGGCTGCACTCACCATCTGCAGTGATTTTGGAGCCCAAAAAAATAAAGTCTCACTGTTTCCATTGTTTCCCCATCTATTTGCCATGAAGTGATGGGACCAGATGCCATGATCTGAGTTTTCTGAATGCTGAGCTTTAAGCCAACTTTTTCACTCTACTCTTTCACTTTCATCAAGAGGCTCTTTAGTTCTTCTTCACTTTCTGCCATGAGGGTAGTGTTATCTGCATATCTGAGGTTACTGGTATTTCTCCCGACAATCTTGATTCCAGCTTTTGCTTCATCCAGCCCAGCATTTTGCATGATGTACTCTGCATATAAGTTAAATAAGCAGGGTGACAATATACAGCCTTGACATACTCATTTCCTGATATGGAGCCAGTCTGTTGTTCCATGTCCAGTTCTAACTGTTGCTTTGACCTGCATACAGATTTCTCAGGAGGGAGGTCACGTGGTCTAGTATTCCCATCTCTTTAAGAATTTTCCAGTTTGTTGTGATCCCACTTCCCTTTTTGCTCTGGGAAAGAATCCGCCCACAATGCGGGATACCTGGGTTTGATCCCTGGGTTGGAAAGATCCCCTAGAGAAGGGAAAGGCTACCTACTCCAGTATTCTGCCCTAGAGAATTCCATGGACTATATAGTCCATGGGGTCCCAAAGAGTCGGACACCAATGAGTGACTTTCACTTTCATACAGTCAAAGGCATTGGCATAGTCAATAAAGCAAAAATAGGTGTTTTTCTGGAACTCTCTTGCTTTTTCGGTGATCCAGTGGATGTTTGCAATTTGATCTCTGGTTCCTCTGCCTTTTCTAAAGCCAGCTTAAACATCTGGAAGTTCACAATTTGAGTACTGTGGAAGCCTGGCTTGGAGAATTTTAAGAATTACTTTGCTAGAGTGTGAGATGAGTACAACTGTTCGGTAGTTTGAACACTCTTTGCCATTGCCTTTCTTTGGGATTGGAATGAAAGCTATGGGCAGAAATCAAAGTGCAGCTTTCTAAGTATTCAGCAGTCACATTTTCTGAAAATTTCAATATATATTAATATTAAAACTGGGTCCCCAAAATTTTGTCTTTATATGTCAAATAGGGTTAGGTTTTTGGTAATTACAGACAGATATTTCACCAAACCCCCAATAAGGATAATCTAAGATTTTGCAGGGGAGAAGGCAATGGCACCCCACTCCAGTACTCTTGCCTGGAAAATCCCATGGACGGAAGAGCCTGGTAGGCTACAGTCCGTGGGGTCACTAAGAGTCGGACACGACTGACCGACTTCACTTTCACTTTTCACTTTCATGCATTGGAGAAGGAAATGGCAACCCACTCCAGTGTTCTTGCCTGGAGAATCTCAGGGACAGCAGAGCCTGGTGGGCTGCTGTCTATGGGGTCGCACAGAGTCGGACACGACTGAAGCAACTTAGCAGCAGCAGCAGCAAGATTTTGCAGAACGCACAGGGTAAGCTTCCACTTGTTTGGTTACTATTGTTCTCTAAACTACAGAATGCCTAGATCTCTGGTCGCCTACCCACCAAACACGAGTCACACACTCCATGCTCCTGGGCCACCAGAGTCAGTTCCCACAGATTTCCAAAACACTCCTGGAGGAAGCAGTCCCCCTCCCACTGAGACCCAGTGAATAAAGCTCTACGGAAAAGCACTGCCTGGGGACTCACAGGCTCCAGACCCAGTGCAAGACAGGAGCGCAATGTGGTGAAAAAAAAAAAAAACAAGTGTAGGGACTTCCCTGGGTTCCAGGGGTTAAGAATCCACTTGCCAAAGCAGGGGACATGGCTTCGATCCCTGGTCCAGAAAGATCCCACATGCCCTGCGGTAACTAAGTCCCAGAGCCACAACTGCTGAGCCCATGTGCTGCTACTCCTGAAGCCTGCACACCTTTCAGCCTGTGCTTCCCAACAAGAGAAGCCACGGCAGTAAGAAGTCACGCCACAAAGAAGAGGAGTCCCTGCTCTCTGCAACCACGGAAAGCTCAGGGGCAGCAACAAAGACTCACTGCCAAAACTAACTAAAATAAATCAATGTTTTTAAAAACAGGATAATAACTATAGCAAATATCTATAAAAAAAAAAAAACTTGAAAAAAAAAAAGAACCTAGAGCACAGTGGAGAAAGTGAAGTTAAACAACACCCAAGTAATTACGTCAATATAAAACACTCTGTGCCATGAAAGAAAATTAATAAACTAATAATTTAGATCGTGGGGTGGCATCAGACTTTAGAAGTCTGCAGATCAGTGAAAATATTTTCTTTTATTAACTTGGAGACATAAATAGGTTTGTCGGTTTTTTGATTTTGCCATGAAAGATCATTTAAAAAAAAAAAAAGAACTACCATTTACCATCACCATGGTAACAAGAAGGCAGGAAAGAAATTATTTCTGAATTTTAAAAGAGTCGCTAAAACAAGAACATGTTTAGTGTAGTGGAAAACCTTACTCACTGCATTATTATTTCTCTCTTTTTGTTTCAGGCTAGGAAAAACTTAAACAAAGATTGGCATTTTGTAACCATAGCACAAAATCCTTGGTGCTCCAAGTGTGGCCTCTGGACCAGTAACATCGGTATCACTAGAGAATTTCTGAGAAAGGCAAAATGTCAGGCCCCATCTCAAACCTACTGCACCTAAATCGTTAACAAGGTGATTCACATCCACATCATAGTTGGAGAAACACTGTCCTAGAATAGAAAATGACCCTCCAATGGCTGAAATTCAGCCATAGCCATCTACACTGTGACTCAAAAATGATCTTTAATCCTCAAGAACCGTTTTTCTCTAAAATAGTAATAGAGAGATCCTGGAAAGACGAGGACACAGGATGAAACATAAAGCACAGGAGCTGGCACAAGGATCTGTCTTCTTTTACCTTTTAAACCCGATAAACTTGAAACATATGGGAGGCAGGTGTCAATCACAAATGACATTCACAGCTTTGCAGAAGGAGTTCCCCAGCTTCCGTGCATGGCAGAGCATCCAGAGACCGTGCTAAATTCTGAGTCCTATTCAGACAGCTAAGTCTCACCATTTGTTGTTCAGTTGCCAAGTCATATTCACTCTGCAACCGCATGGGCTGCAGCACGCCAGGCTTTCCTGTCCTGCACTACCTGCCAGGGTTGCTCAAACTCATGTCTATTGAGTTGGTGATGCCATCCAACTATCTCATCCTCTGTCCCCCGCTTCTCCTCCTGCCTTCAACCTTTCCCAGCATCAGGGTCTTTCCCAGTGAGTTGGCTCTTCACATCAGATGGCCAAAGTACTGGGGCTTCAGTTTTAGCATCAGCCCTTCCAATGAATATTCAGGGTTAATTTCCTTTAGGATTGACTGATTTGATCTCCTTGAAGTCCAAGGGACTCTCAAGAGTCTTCTCCAGCACCACATTTCGAAAGCATCAATGGAGGGGGGCCTCAATAAAGTCCAAATCATACTGTGATATGCTGGGTTAAATATTATATAAAATTAGTCACCTATTCTTTTTATATTTTAATGTGACTACTAGAAAACTTCTCATTTTCTAGTAAGTTTTAATGTGACTTACATTATAGATCCACTGGAGAGTACGGGTCAAGAAGTTCATTAGACTTATACATGCATCAACTCTATGTTTAAAGTAAGTATGGAGATGGATAAGTCCTAGAGAATAACTGCAGAAACCCTGTTTAGGAGGTAGCCAAACTTAAAAGGGGATGGCAAGTGTTCAGCAGATCTTTTTATTTTAACAACTGCTGAGCAAGTGAGTCTTTTCTGAAATGAGGGGGCCGGGGAGGAGGGGTGGCAGGGGTCCCTGAATTTACATCCAAAGAAGCGAGAAACATCAAGTGTTTAATAAAAATAGAGCAAGGGGAGGAGCTGACACTAACTGAAAGGCAATCCCCCAGCGATGATGAGTTCTCTCAGAGTCCAGGAATGCAGAGGCGTAGAAAAGATAAACAAATTCCACTGACAATAGCCAATAATTTCCTGGCCTGAGCCACTCAAATCACCAAACCTTTCCACCCCTAAAATGGGAAAGGTGAAAACCACAAGCTCAATACATGGATCCAATCAAGAAAGGTGTCAGGCCTGGAGAACACCAGGGGCTGACCATACTGATTTGCAGAGATGAAACTATAAATGAAAATGAATTCACAATTCTTGTGCACTACAAATAAAAACTAGAAAAACTTCCATGAGATTAAAAAGTAGATTCAAAAAAGTTTTTTTTAATAAGACCTTACACTCCAGTGTGAAAACAGTATCCCCAACAATGGGAAAATGGTGCTGGGTTGGTCAGTTTGGGAATGGGGCTACCAATCTGAAACTAGCAGAGGAGCTGAAGCCATATCCAATCTGGGCAGATTCCTTTCATTCCCGCCTGGGAACAATCCCATCACTTAGGAAGCCTGGATCTCTGCCAAGGCTCTGCTTCTGCGGTCGGCTGGGGGATGGGCGAGGAGGGTGGAAATGTCTGGGCAGCTGGCTTTTATCACAAAGCCTTCTCTCTTCAAAAGGCTCATCATGAATTTCCTAGACATGGTATAACACAGTATTTTAAGAGTTTAATAATACAAAAATATCACATTTAAAACATAAGTGTCCAATGTGTAGGAGGCCAATAACTACATAAAGGGAGGCTAGTGCTTATATGAAAATATATTCTAAAGGTTTTTAAATTCCTTTCATTAGGCTAAACCTCAACAAATCTATAAGGGAGAAAAAGAAACCAACATACTGAGAGCTTAATAGAAGCACCAGGTACTTCCCTACCTTGTCACATTTAAGAATGACTAACTTTTGATAAGAAACTTTTAAGTCACTCATGTATTAAAATTCATATGATCTTAACAACCTCAGGTTATGTTTCAGTTACGTTAGTCGCTCATCAGTCATGTCCGACTCTTTGCGACCCCATGGACTGTAGCCTGCCAGGCTCCTCTGTCCAGGCAAGAATACTGCAGTGGGTTGCCATTTCCTTCTCAGGGGATCTTCAGAATCCCATGAGGTAGGTGTTATCAATGTCCCCCTGTTCAGGATACGTGGGGAGGTAGAGTATCACACAACCAAGAGGTGCTGGAGCCTGGACGGAACTGCAGGTTTATGACATCAGACCCGCCGCATCGGCACCCTGAACTCTCACCTAACACTTGGCACTGCCTCACAGCCTTCACCCTCAGACAGGAGACAGAGGCTCAGAAGGATCCAGAGACTGACTGTCCGTCCTAACAAAGAGCCTACAGAGAGGAGCAAGGACTCACACCCATACCAAATGCTGAATTCTTCTCAAAAGCAGCTTCCTGTTTGCACCAAACCTTTGGCCCAGTTTGTAATGCTGTCACAAGTATGTTCTCCCTATGCCCCAGGGAAGAGTGGCTAGCCACTTCTCCCTTCTGTTCGCTTAGCTAAACTGCCAAGACTCCTACTACAGTTTGAGCTGCTGGCCCTTGAGGCATCTGAAAAATACAAAAGAGGATCGATGCTCTGCCGCTGCTGCTGCTCAGCCACTTCAGTCCTGTCCGACTCTTTGTGACCCGGTGGAGTGTAGCCCAACAGGCGCCTCTGTCCACAGGATTCTCCAGGCAAGAATACTGGAGTGGGTTGCCGTGCCCTCCTCCAGGGGATCTTCCCAACCCAGGGATCAATCCCACATCTCCATCTCATGCACAGCAGGCGGATTCTTTACCACTGAGCCACCGGGGAAGCCCTCTTCACAGTTATGTAGAAGTAAGTATTCAGGTCTAAAAATCTGTCATGGAATATAGAAAATCAAATGCATCTGTCCAGATGGATAAATTAGTGGGTGAGTCACATTAATTCTCATTAAAATTATAAGATTGAGGAAATTAAATACCACTTTGGAGGCCACGTTATTAGAGCTTGCCTGATTTGATCCTGAATGCAATATCCTTAAATCCTGACTTTGGTGGGTGAAGCAGAATAATGGGGTCAAAGCAGGAGGACAGGAAACCCTGGTTGCAGACCCAGCTCCACTGTGAGAATACAAAACTGTAGCCTGGGGCCCAGCACACCCCTTCTTGGAATGCAGTTTCCCCTCCACAAAACAGGGATGAAAATATTTATCCACTGCTTCACAGGGTTGTTGCAAGAAATGACTGAAGTAACATGTGAAATTGTTTTGTAAACCCTGAAGCCCTATAAAATCTGTTCTGAAAACACAGTGATGCTCTTGCCTGGTATGAGCCAGCATGAGAAAGGGTTTCAGGACCTCGGATGACGATGAGGGGGAACGCGGTCTGTCCCTCTCATCCCACAAACCCAGTAACTCAGCCTCCAGGTGAATTAACCACTGGATTCTCAGGTCACGAGCTGTGTTTTTAAACAACAGTAAGAGATAATAAACACAGATTTAAATAAAAGGCTTACAAACTCCGGAAGGCAAATCACCTCAGCAAGTGCCTTCCTAATCAAATCTCCAAGAGATGTCTAAGGATGCTCGAGGGGCGCTTTCATTGCTAGACCCTTTGATCAAATGCAAGATGAAGGATTTTACCTTAAAATTACTTAAAAATGAATGACATGTACAATGCTTAGATACTTTACATTTTTTTTAAATCAACCAACAACAAAAAAAACTTAGGAAAACAAACCAATACCTTAAAATTGAATGTTCAGAACACTTCAGATAATCCTTTTCAGATGTTTTTATTTTCCCTCCATGTATCACATTATGGACACGCGAGTAGCAAAGTCCGTTACCAAACGTGCCAAGAAGATGCATATATGGGGAACAGCCCTTTAAAAAGAGGAGCAAAATAGCTCAAGATCTTCTAATTCAACTCCAGTAACAGCTGCCCCTCTCTTAAAATAAAGGATGCCTAATTATTGGTATTCATGTGGTCAGACTATACCATCAGAAGACAGAGCCACTCTTTCAGGCCACAACAGAAATCCTTTTAAGCCATTTGACATCTTGCACGGTGTAGTTTTAGGCTTGTACATATGCCTTAGCTAGAGACAGAAACTCACATGATTACAAACCTTAGGAAAAAAAATTTTTTAAGACAGAGGCCAACATTTTTACAATAAATAAAAGAAACAGAATTTTAAACAATTACAGTACAAGGAAGCCAGTGCGCTGACAAATGACATGCTACTACGTTAATGATGGAAACTATGAATATTCATTACACAATAGTCATAAATAGAATGAAAGGATACCAGAGAGTGCTCATGGAGCAAAAACTCAGAAAGCTTTTAAAAGAAGAAGAAGAAAGAAGGAAAGAAAACACAGACGGCCTTAGACAATACTATTTAAGAAAGCGTTCCTGGGTGGAAACTTTGATCTAAGATAAGATAGGACAGTAAAGAAGGAATTTCCTTACAAAAAGGTAAATAAATAAACAGTATAAAATTACCCAGAATGACAGGAAGAGCTCTCAGTAAAAGCACATTTGGGGTCATCTTTGCTCAGGATGTCTGGGACAAGAATCCTGCAGTCTCCTAATTACTACCAAAGTTAGTTAAGCACTGCCACACCCCTCACATTCCCAACTCCCCACTTAAAGAAGGGACAAGCCCAGAGAAAAACCCAGCACACTGATGTGCAATCTGGAATGTTTAATTTGTATGTAACTTGAGAATAGGAGGAAAAACCAAAGATGCAGAACTTCACCTTCTAATGCAGGGGGCGAGGGTTCAATCCCTGGTCAGGGAGGTAAGATCCCGCATGCCTGGCAGCCAGAAAAACCAAAACATAAAACAGAAGCAGGATGGTAACAAATTCAATAAAGACTTTAAAAATGGTTCACATCAAAAAAAGTCTTAAAAAATAAAAACCAAAAGAATCACAGATTTTGTTTCCCCCATGAGAAGCTAGAGACTTCTGGGAAAAGACACCACACTGGACAGACAGTCTTTCTAGAGGACAGTTTCAAGACAAGGACAAAATTCCCACAAGCTCTAGATGAGCAAAAACATGACTATGCAAATGGACAGTCATTCTACATTTTTAAAATATGTGCACAGATTATTCTAACTTGCTGTCTCCAAACTAACCATAGGGGCAAAAAACATGGTTACTAAATTATTGACAACACATAACATCTGGCCTGTACTGTTTAACTGGAGAAGAAAGGATCCTTTGGGGAAATGCCACAGGATGGACGGGCTGGGAAGAGGCCCCTACTCTAAGTGGGAAAATCACAGGATGGATGGGCTGGGAGGAAGCCCCTACTCTAAGTGGGAAAATCACAGGATGGATGGGCTGGGAGGAAGCCCCTACTCTAAGTGGGAAAATCACAGGATGGATGGGCTGGGAGGAAGCCCCTACTCTAAGTGGGAAAATCACAGGATGGACGGGCTGGGAGGAAGCCCCTACTCTAAGTGGGAAAATCACAGGATGGACGGGCTGGGAGGAAGCCCCTACTCTAAGTGGGAAAATCACAGGATGGATGGGCTGGGAGGAAGCCCCTACTCTAAGCAGGAAAATCACTGTGTCTGCAGTACTTCCATTTTGTTTCTCAATTAGCCCCACAGCCAGGGGCTACTCTAATATACTCTCAGCATTCATTTGCAGCTTTAAAATTCACACAATTCAATAATGAATGTTAATCGTCATTTAAATGCAAGGAACTTAGTGTTCCTTTTAAAAGGCCAACAATCCCACAAGTCCCTCCCAGCAGTTTCTTTAGCTGTCTGAAAGGGGGCTGTGGAGGTCACCCCCAGCTCTGCCACTTCACAGCCCTGGGATCCTGAGCTGGTTGCTTAACTTCTCCAAACTTCCGTTTCCCCATGTGCAAAAGTAGAAATACTAATGCCAATATTATTGGGAAGACTAAATAATGTGCAGAAAGAACAATCATTTAAACAGTTTACTGGGTTTTTCTCAAGTCTCACCATCAATAAGTGATTAGTGAATTCCAAAAAAGGACAGAGAGAAAGAAAAAGATATTGTGTGAATTATGGAAATAAACTCACCAAAAAGACCCCAAATGTGTCTTCTACTTATTCTTTCAAGCACCACTTACTCAGCACATACTAGGTACAAAGCACAGTGTTGAACAAAGGAGGTTTAGAAAGAGTGAGAAATGACCTCTGCCCCCTGGAGCCAAACACTCTTGCTGGGGAAATAAAAGATGATTTTAAGGATGTGAGTATCTGCTCAGGTAACAGGTCCCAAGATTCTAATAAGAAGCACCTATGATGGGATAACATCCTGATGGGGGGAAAAAAAACTAATTCCTCAACACGTAGGCACAGGACAGACAGAAAGGGACAAAGGGCTGCAACCGATCATGAATAAGTTCCAGGAAAAATATTGGTAACCAAGGAAGAGAGCCACACAGACATCATCCAGAGAAACTACAGGGCAAGCACTGACCCAGAAGTGGGAAAGGATGGGGAGATTTTCCTCGCTCTATAGCTAAGGTAAGCCCTGGAGATCTTTCTGGAAATTGTCAACAGACACACACTGTAGATGTGGTATATGTGACCACTGTTTCCTACTAAAACATTGGTTAAGAATGCTCACAACAGCCACGACATGGAAGCAACCCAAGTGTCCATTGACAGAGGAGTAGACAAGGAAGATGTGGTACATATATGCAAAGGAATATTACTCAGCCATAAAAAAGGAAATAGTGCCATCTGCAGCAACGTGGATGACACAGAGAATGTCATACTGACTGAAATAAGTAAGACAGAAAAGGAGAAATATTCCATGACATCCATTCTATGTGGGATCAAAAACAGAAATAATACAAATCAACTTACTTACAAAACAGAAACAGATTCACAGAGTTAAGAGTTGCCAGTGGGGTGGGGGAGGGATGGAGGGAAGGGGTAGTTAGGGAGTTTGGGATAGACATATACACACTGCTTCATTTTAAATGGATAACCAACAAGGACCTACTGTACAGCCCAGGAAACTCTGTTCAATGTTATATGGCCGATTGGACGGGTGGGGAGTTTGGTGGAGAATGGATACATGTATATGTATGGCTGAGTCCCTTTGATGTTCACCCAAGACTATCACAACATTGTTAATTGGCTACATCCCAGTACAAAATAAGAAGTTTTATCTTCTTTATAAAAAAGAAGAATTCTTACCAATGCAGAGTCCATGACTGTCTCCTAGGATATAAAAGTCCACCCACCAAACCCATGGAGCTGACACACCCCACCAGTAGACACTCCCTGAGGCCATGGCAAGGCCACTGAGATGGAGGAGAAGGGGGCAGTGACAGGAGGAAGACTCAGCCTGGACTTCAGAGAGCCCTTATCTTTAAAATAAGGAGGTTTCTTAAATTCTAGCACTGGTATGTCACAATAAAGCCAGCCATCGTGTGACCCCCAGCTTGTTGAGAGCGCCTCGCCACCCCCCCAATAGATGGGAGAGCTCACACTGAGAGAAGGATGACACAGGCATCCCTGAGCATGAGGGCTGCTGTGAGTGGCACAACGGAGCCCTGTAAGCAGAGTGCCCGCCATGTGCCCAGTCTGACAAAGGATGGACAGGTATTATCTGATTAATCATAGTAACACTGCCAGGACCTTCCCAGGTGGTCCAGTGGTTAGCGTTCGTCTGCCAGTATGGGGGACATGAGCTCAGTCCCTGGTCCAGGGAGATCCCACATGCTGCCAGGCAACGAGCCCTGTGCACCACAACTGCTGAGCCCACAGGCCCTGGAGCACATGCTTCACAACAAGAGGAGACTGCACACCACAAGAGACGAGCCCCTGCTCACCTCAGCTAGAGAGAGCCCCTGCAGCAGTGAAGACCCAGAGCGGCCAGAAAGAAAATAAACACAATAGAAGTTTAAAAATGTAGTGGTGCAGGGGCGGTTCAGTGGTAGGATTCTTGCCTGCCAGACGGGAGGCCCGGGTTCAATTCCCGGCCCTGCAGCCAGAGTCCCCTTTAGAGCATCCCTGGTGGCCCAGACAGTAAAGAATCCGCCTGCAATGCAGGAGACCCGGGATCAGTCTCTGGGTTGGGAAGATGCCCTGGAGAAGAGAATGGCTACCCACTTCAGTATTCTTGCCTGGAGAATCCCCATGGAGAGAGGAGCCTGGCGGGCTACAATCCATGGGGTCGCAAAGAGTCGGGCACAACTAAGCGACTAACACTTTGACTTTGCAGTTAAAAAAAAATATTAATAGTAACATTGGGAGGTACACTATCCTTGCTGCACAGATAAGGAAAAGGAGGTGCACAAAGTCTGGGGCGTTGGGGTGGAGAACTCCACTGGACTGCGGAAGAAGTGAGACCCCAAAGCTCTTGTCCCTGCGCTTTCCACTCTGCATTCTGCTTCACGGGGCGCTGGGGATGGAGAGAAGCCACGCAGAGCTGCAGGCACACGGACAGCCAGGACAGCCAGCACTGGGAGCTGGGGATGGAGAGGGAAGCCACCCAGCGCTGCAGGCACACGGACAGCCAGCACCAACCGCTTGAAAAATTTTTTTAATCTCAAAAAAAAAAATACCCAACCCATCAATGATTGAATCAGAAGTTCCTGAGAATCGTCCCTGAATTGGTGATCTTTGCTGATCTCAGAAATGGCGATAGATGTGCCACAGAAAGTTCATACACATTTTTCAGGTTTCTGACTAGATTAAAAATACCCTGGGCTAATGGTGACCCAGGGCACACTTGTGGCTTTCATCACAGAACCATTTCACATACAGACTCCTAAGACCAATGGAAAATCAAGAAGATACTGAACAAAAGGCATCTCTCTCTTTTTCAAAAGTAAGTTCAAGAATTCCTCAAATAATCAAACATAACTGGCAGTTCTCTAACACAGAAGGCTTAAAAAAGTCACCAACAAAACTTACTATAACATGTATCTGAGGACCCTTTGATTATTAAATATCTAGAAGTAGAAATAATATCTTATGCTCACTACATTTCTTTATTTTGAAAAAACTCTTCTGAGACCTGAAGAAAAATGACAGCCTTCATTTAGAAAGTTACAAACATCAAGAGAAAAAAAAATGATATCATCTCATGCAATACTGGAAAGGAAGAGATAAAAAAATCATTTGCAGATGACATGATTATATACCAAGAAAACCCAAAGGAAACCTCTGAAGAACAGTGGTACTAACAGAGTTGAGTTAAACAACAAAACACAAAATAAACATGTAAAAACCTATAGAAACAGGCAGAAAAGATACAAATTAATTCTCATTCTTAATTAACAATTATTTTTTAAAAGAAGTCTCAAAATAGCATCATTGACAAATAAAAAAGCAGGTCACAAAAATTTTTTAAACTATAACAGTTTATGAAGAGATTTTTATTTTTTACAAAAGGCTTAAATGATATCAGAATATCCTATGTTTCTGGATTTTAAAAAAAATAAACTTTTTGAAAAGGATATTTTAAGTATGAAAAGAAAACTTTTTACTAAATATAAAACTTAATATTTTAAACTTCCCTTTTTTATATCATCTGTATTTTTTTACATTTTCATTAATGACCAGCTGTTTATTTTACAATGTAAAACTACAACAGTATTAGAATTAATGGTAAAAATATCAAAAGCCTTCAAACTCAAAACATCTTTGAGTTTTGAGGCTGTATTTTAATCAATTTTCCAGTTTTCTTAAGCCTCTAAATACGTGTGAATTGAGTTATTAATATCAGAAATGAGTTTAACAAGACTGAGCAGTAGACACAGAGAAACACGAGAGAACTGACGAAGTTTCATTTCTTTCCCTTCATTTAATCTCAAGATAAATGTAATTTGAAGCTTTAAAATAAAAAACAGGTGTTACAACAGGAATCGGCCCATCGGACTAGTCACTGGCCTCAGAGGTGAAAGGCCCGGTGGAAGTGGAAACCAGTTAGAGGCTCTCACATGTGAGCTAAATGGTCCCCAAACAAACAGCAGGAAGGGCTGGCAAATACATTCATTTTAAAAGTAAATATTAACTTAATGAGCTTGGTGACCGGAAAACTGATACTGCTCTCTTGAGATTTTTCACTTCCCTGCTCCTTCTCATCAAAAAAAGAAAAAAAAAAAAAAAAAATACTAAGGCACACATTCTTCTAGTTCTGAGCCCACTGACAAGTACCAGAGAAAAATCTAAAAGTCACTCTTGGGACTTCCCTGGTGGTCCGGTGGCTAAGCCCTCCAAGCTCCCAATGCAGGGGTCTCGGGTTCAATTCCTGGTCAGGGAACTGGATCTCACATGCAGCAACTGAGACCTGCCACAGCCAATTAAATTAAATTAAATATAAAAATAAATAAATCAAAAAATAAAAATCACTCCTTACATCTGAGTACTCAAAACTTCCCAACTTGATCAGTGGTAAAAGCAGAAAGATAAAGTAAATCAAATAATACACATGCACAACTAGTCCATGAAACGCAGCAGGGAGCATAAGGAAGTTCAGGCCTTTTTTTAGGGGCTATAATTCTGTCGACTGGTTGCAGAACAGGGGTCAATCATTATAGGGCATCTGCCTCACCCCTTACCCGCACCAGTCACGCACCAGAAAAGAATCGTGTTTGTCACAGTGGGAGGATGTAAAAGCAGCCACAAAGGTTACTCAATGGATGAGACCCAGTGCCTGGACTGGGAAAGAGCTCAGGCCAAAGAAAGCCCAGTGGCTACCAGTTAGATCGCTTGCTTCAGAGAAGAAGGAGCGGAGGGTCCCCACCAAGAACAAGCAGTTTCAGGGAAAAAAGGAAACCCAATGACACTGGAAGCATAGGAAGGGAGGAAAGAAGGAAAGAGGGATGGAGGGAAGGAGCAAAGGGAGAAAGGAAGAAAGGGAGGAGGGAAGGAGGCAGAAATGGTCTCTTTTCTCAGCACCCATCCTACTAATAAAAAGGAATATGAAGCGTTCAGTATTTCTCTCCATGCCCACCTACAAGCCTTTTTTTTTCTTACTAAGATCTATTGAAAAGATCTGCCTGTTTTCTCTTTATTTTTAGCCTTCACAAACATTCCAGTTGTCACAGTTGGAAATAAAAATGAAGCTAGAGTCACTTCACATGCACAAGCTAATAATCCCACGTGTATACATAGCCAGAACTTGGAGAAAAGAAATGAATTTATCATCTGACACTTTCTGTTCAATATTAACTATCTACCTTATTTGAGGAAGGCAATGTACATCCTCTGAAAGGTGTTCTGACACTGTTTTCTGAACACACCAGTTAAAACCCACACCAGCATCACCCTCATGTCTCCCAGCTCCAACCAACCTACTGGCAGGCTTGTTGGTGATCCAGGGTACCTCACGCAACAGATAACCTTCCATACCCTTCACTGGGGCAGTGCCTTAATGTCTAACCGGAAATTTGTATTAAGTGATCAAGGATCAAGCTTATGTCTCAAACCATTCCACCTAAACCCCATCTATATCCAGATAAAAAATGGCAATCAAAGCACAGTTTTAATAAAACCATGAAACTGAAACCTGAAATGTAAAGAGCTATTTAGACAAGAGACCTCCTGGATCTCACACTAACCAACCATATTCTCTTCACAATTGATTTCATCTACCTGGACCTCAGTTTCCCCTCTGTAAAATGGTTACGTGTAACTTGGTTCAAAAAGAGCATAGCTCAGCTGCAGGAATCTTTTAGGCTCATTCACTCCCTGTGCCTTATTAGAAAAACCATTCATCTATTAGAATTACTACCAAACATGAATTGCACCTTTGTAAGAATGCGGGGTCCTTTCTCCATCTATCTGCAACACCACCACACAGTGCCTAAGCACTGCTCCTCCCTTCTCCTAGGAGGGCTTTCCTCATAGCTCAGTTGGTAAAGAATCCACTTGGAATGCAGGAGACCCCAGTTCAATTCCTGGGTTGGGAAGATCCCCTGGAGAAGGGACAGGCTACACACTCCAGTATTCTTGGGCTTCCCTTGTGGCTCAGCTGGTAAAGAATCCGCCTGCAATGCGGGAGACCTGGGTTTGATCCCTGGGTAGGGAAGATCCCCTGGAGAAGGGAACAGTTACCCACTCCAGTATCCTGGCCTGGAGAGTCCCATGGACTGTATGGTCCATGGGGTCGCAAAGAGTCAGAGATGACTGAGCGACTTTCACTTTTAACTTTCATTTCTCCTAGGAAGCAGCCTAGAAAAACGTCAAGCACACAGTGGCATCAGACAGACTACCTTGTACTTACAGACTAACTGAGTTTCTAGCTAAGGGGCTTTGAGCAAGTCACAGCGTCAATGAACTTCAACTTCCATATTAACCATTCATTGATTTCCCTTTTTTCTGATGTTTCCCCCGTATAGAGAACACATATGTTCTACAAAGCTGAGATCAGACTTATACACAATGGCTGCTTTCACTTAACATAGTCATTTTTATTTTTTAGTATTTCATAAATTTTCTGCAACGAGCATCCTTAGTTTTCTTCATAGAAATATTCAAACTACTCAGTGATAAATACATAATTGTGATAAGAAGGGAAAATTGTGAACCAGAAAAAAAATGTCCAGGGTGACTTCAATATGCTGTGTTGCCTGAACAAAAAATATTTAAATGAGAGAAAAAAGTGTGTGTGTGTGTGTGTGTGTAGAGAAAGAAAGTGCTAGTCACTCGGTCATGTCCAACCCTTTGTAACCCATGGACTCTAGCCCACCAGGCTCCTCTGTCCATGGGATATTCCAGGCAAGAATATTGGAGTGGCTTGCCATTATGGCAATGGGTTGCCATTTTCTGCTCCAGATCTTCCCAACCCAGGGATCAAACCCACATCTCCTATGTCTCCTGCATTTACAGGCAGATTCTTTACCCACTGAGCCATCAGGGAAGCCACATATATATGTGTATGTGTGTGTATATGTATATATAAATTTATATATACATTTACACAATGGATATGCCAATGGAGGAGATGTAAGAGACGTAGGTGATTCCTGGATCGGGAAGATCCCCTGGAGGAGAGCATGGCAACCCACTCCGGTATTCTTACCTGGAGAATCCCATGGACAGAGGAGCCTGGACGGCTACAGTCAATGGGGTCACACAGAGTCAGGCACGACTGAAGTGACTTAGCACACACACACACACACACACACATATAATATCATAATAAGGGACAGAAAAGGAACATTGTGGATACTAAAAGTGAATCAACCATAATTATGGTCACCCAATTAATGTGTTTCATACAGGTTTTAACATTTTTATTTTCTAATAAGTGTAGCGAGGGTAACATAAAGATAGATTTGCGTATCTTGCAAAGTACATATTTATCTTTTCCTTTCATGGACAAAGCTCTTGTTCATGTAACACACCATTTAGGTAAAGTAATGCAAATCTCCTGGGGAGAGTTCTGAGCTCAATTAGGGCATCTGGGAACAGGCCATATGTTACCAAGTCTTCTGCATACCTGAACCCCAATACCTAATGACCCAAGGATGCTCATTCATAAAATTAAATAGTCTGCCTTTTAGGAGAAGAGAATCAAGCACTGCAGAACATTCTCCATCATATTCACCTGAAGACAATATCAGGCGAGCTATACAGCTGAAGAAGATTTAAAATAAATGACCAGGGACTTTTCTGGTGGTCCAGTGGTTACGACTCCACACTTCCTCACAAGGGGCACGGGTTCCATCCCTGATCAGGAAATTAAGATCCCGCATGCTGCACTGCTGCTGCTAAGTCACTTCAGTCATGTCCAACTCTGTGCGACCCTATAGACGGCAGCCCACAGGCTTCCCCATCCCTGGGATTCTCCAGGCAAGGAGTGGGTTGCCATTTCCTTCTCCAATGCATGAAAGTGAAAAGTCAAAGTGAAGTCGCTCAGTCGTGTCCACCTCTTAGCGACCCCATGGACTGCAGCCCACCAGGCTCCTCTGTCCATGGATTTTCCAGGCAAGAGAACTAGAGTAGGGTGCCATTGCCTTCTCCACATGCTGCACAGTGAGGTCAAATAAATAGAATTTAAAATAAATGAGCATCAATAACACAAAAGATGTAATTCATGCCCTGAGTGACTAACATACAATTTTATTTCATCAATCTTATCTCTTCTTTACCTATAATGTTTTTAATTAATGCATTTTTCATTAAAACTGAAAAAATAACCATAAGTTACTCTTACTCCTTCTTAACCTATTGTAGATATTATCTACTTAGTCCCTTCTTTGTTAAACATTTCTTTATCACTGTCTGCATTTTTCTTCGGAGAAGGCAATGGCAACCCACTCCAGTACTCTTGCACTTTTCTTGTAGCTAAAATACCTAGAAAATCAATGTGATGTTAGGAAATACACAATTGTAGAACTAAGACTCTATTTTCAGGACCAAAACTTAGGACATATGATCTAAAATCAAGAGCTGTTCAAAAAAATTCAGACTGCATGTGATTGTACCAATATCCATCTTCAACTCACTTCTAATAGTTCAGTAACAGATATTTTAGAAGAGTGGGTCTCAGTCATTTCTATCATCAAACACACTTGTGGGATATGACACACTCTCAAAACCTGACCTGCACTAACTATAGCAGCAGTATTCTCAAGGTGTGTGATCTGGGATAGGAGGAATTTTCCTGCCCCCAATCTCTATTCAGGGAGCATTTAAAACATGTCCACCCTCCACACCATCACTGTTTTAGAGCTGGTGCAATCCCCATTTTTGAAAATCCTTTAAAATAGAACAAATCATGCTCTGAGATAAGTAGAGTCATAGCCCAGCCTTACGGCAAGGAACAGACTAAAGGAACATATTTCTTTGGTTTCCACTAAGACATATGTCATGGGTAATTGTTCATACTTGGCACGTTCCCACGGGCAAACTCTGGAATGTGCCAAACTCCTGGTCCTCTAACTGCAGCTCAGCCCTGTTCTTTCCCACTCAAGAAAATACATCAAAACACAATGGAGACATCTCAATCTGCTATTTTTTTTATAGGAAGCTATTTGCATAGTTAATATTTCAGCTGATCAGAACATAGCAAAACACAGAATATGAAGATACATTGTAAACATCACACTTTATAGGCATTTCACATGAGAGTATGCAGAGACTGAGATAACACGATCCACAGATTCGAAAACACATGGAACCGAAGACTTCAAGACCTTCCCAGACGCTCCATCCAGTTCCAAGTCTCTTTCAATACTTCTGATTTGCCAGGTTGGAAAAAACTATCCTTGGAAATTCAAATAAATACTCTACCTGATACAATGTAGGCTGAGTCTACAATTACATGTTGAAGCAGATTTTCTACTTTAACTATATGGTCATAATAGTGTTTAAAAAGTTTTTCCCACACATTCATTAGCCATGCATGTAAGATATAACATCATGCAATTTAAAATTTAGAGTAGCTATTTAAAATACTTACACATTGACTTCCCTGGTGGCCCAATAGCTAAGACTCTCTGCTCCCAGTGCAGGGGACCTGAGTTTGATGCCTGGTGAGGGAACTAGATCCCACATGCTGCTAGGACCCAGTGCAGCCAGACAGACAAATAAAAAGAAATATTTTTTTTAACTTACACAAAAAGCTATTAATCTCATTATTTTAAAATTTAAGCATATAATGTTCCAGTGTAAGACACTGTAATAAAGAGTACTGTCATACTTTCAGATCATAAAACTTACACAGTTTTAAGAAAATGCCCAGACTCGTATACTGAAAAGGAAGGGAGAGAGGGAGGAAGAAAGGGAGAAAGGAAGGAGGGAGGGAGGGAAAGAAAGGAAGGATGGCAGAAAAAAGTAAAAGAGAAACTAAAATTTTTAAACTGAATAAAAAATTGAAGGATAAGCAGAACTTACTTTATATTTCAGAAAATACCCTGATATCAATAAAGACTGAAGGCAGGAGGAGAAGGGGACAACAGAGGACGAGATGCTTGGATGGCATCACCGACTCAATGGACTTGAGTCTGAGCAAGCTCTGGGAGATGGTGAAGGACAGGGAAGCCTGGCGTGCTGCAGTCCATGGGGTCGCAAAGAGTCGGACACGACTGAGCGACTGAACAACAACAATTTTATATATTGAAAATAAAATCGACTCAGAAGGAAAAAGTGAGTATTCCTTCCTGAAGAGCTCCTTCAGGAAGCCAGACATGGATCCATTCTGGAGAAATCAAACTTGCATTTTGGAACCAGCATTTTGCTAGTTCCAAGTTTTGATAACTGAGGCTTTTGTAAATTTTATGACACAGAGAATAAGAAGAGTCATGAGTGTTTTGGACTGTGCGTGAGCGTTAAGTCACTTCAGGCGTGTCTGACTCTTTGCAACCCTGTAGCCCTCCAGGCTCCTCTGTCCATGGGATTCTCCAGCCAAGAATAGTGGAGTGGGTGCCACCTGAGAATCACCTTTGGACTGTTAAAAAAAAATTAATAAATGTATCATCCTCAGAGAAGCATCATTAGGCATCCCAGAGCCCTAAAGGTCAGCACATTCCCAATCGAGTGTAGACGAGGATTCCAGTCCTCAGAGAACCCTCACCCGTGGCTTAGTTCATGGTTACGGCTCCATGAATAAGAGGCCATTTCAAACCTGTGTGCTGTGCTTAGTCATTCAGTCGTGTCCGACTCTTTGTGACCCCATGGACTGTAGCCCACCAGGCTTCTCTGGCCATGGTGATTCTCTAGGCAAGAATACCGGAGTGGGTTACCATGCCCTCTCCAGGGGATCTTTCCAACCCAGGGATTGAACCCCGGTCTCCTGCATTGCAGGCAGATTCTTTAACAGCTGAGCTGCCAAGAAAGACCAACACAACCAAGCTAGTTAAGGATTTGAGGATTATAAATTAGCGGCTCGAATTTCAGTCAAAAGGAAAATGGGTATAACGTACTTTGTATAGCTGGATCCATTTTGAACCTGTTGAGGAAAATCATAAGTACCTGGGTTGCACAGAGAGACTTCCTAAGCCAGAGGTCAGCTTTCTGTAAGTGAATTCAAACACACAAATGAAAGCACTGTCCGTAAGGGAACACCAGCCGCCGTACAGGAGAGGCTTCCTACAGTCTAACGCAGCAGCTGTCAGGATGCACAGTGCCCACAGAGACAGAGAGGATGCTGTTCAGCGCTTTCCACTTCCGTAACATTGTGTCTTTGGAGAATGAAGACTATCAAAGTGATGAACTCTCTCAAATTGTCATACGTTTTGTATTTTGGGACATGTACCTCCTCTCTGAACCTTTAGAGCACTACCCAGACATTCTAGCCACTGTCTGGGACTAGATATAATTATGGCAATTATGTCTACCATAATTAGGGAGAGGGTAAATATGATCAAACATTTATAGAAAGGAAAAAATGAAGCACAGACGAAGTTTTAAGAATCCGAAAATTTCAACGCAATTTCCAAAGAGAGAATTAAAGAGGAAATGATGTTCTTTCTCAGCCATCTAAAATGCTGAACTGGAAAGATAATGACTTACCAAAGTACTGACATCATCAGGAAACTGTTAATTTCTAGACCTCTTTTCAGGTGACAGGTTCATAGCATCCCAGGTTGGCAAACATGGCCATGGCAAGAGGAAAACAGGATATAAAGTAATATAAAATCTTAATATAAAGAGACAAATTGAGTCTGTGCCCAAGCCCAGAGCTGTAAGCCAACAGGGGCTGGTCAATCTGTGAATGCCAGTGGCATGATCTTGGAAATCAACTAGAGTGAGAGTCAGGTTCTGAGCACATTCAGAGCCTGGCGTAAAACAGACATCAATTCAGCCGTCCCTCAGTACCATCGGCGTGGATGCTGAGTTCCCTATAAAAAGCATCGTAGTTCTGCACATAACACACACATTTTTCCATATATTTTATTTTTTTCCGTATACTTTTTTTACCTTTTTATTTAATACTGGGGTATAACCAATTAATAATGTTGTGACAGTTGCAAGTGAACAGTGAAGGGACTCAGTCATACATACACATGTACTCCTTCTCCCCCAAACTCCCCTCCCATCCAGGCTGCCACGTAACATTTAGCAGAGTTCCACATTTCCCCCTATACTTTAAAATCATGTCTAGATTACTTACAATACCTAATACAATGTAAATGATATGTAAATAGTTGCAAGTACAATGTAAATAGTTGTAAATAGAATGTAAACGCTACATAAATAGTTGCCAGCATGCAACAAATTCAACCTTCACTGCTTGGAGCTTTCTGGGATTTTTTTTTCCCCCAAACATTTTCAATCCAAGGTTGGTTGAATGCATGGACACAAAAGCCATAGAGAGGGAGGGCTGACTGTGAAGGCCTGCTGCACAAATCTCTGATTAGGAAAGGATCATGACAAGTTGATCTTGTTTCCCTGGTGGCTCAGATGCTAAAGAATCTGCCTGCAATGAGGGAGACCTGGGTTCGATCCCGGGTTGGGAAGATCCCCTGGAGAAGGGAATGGCAACCCACTCCAGTACTTTTGCCTGGAGAATCCCATGGACGGAGGAGCCTGGTGGGCAACAGTCCACAGGGTTGCAAAGAGTTGGACACGACTTAGTGACTAACAACAACAACATAACAAGAAAGATGCCTTGGGAAGGCTGGAGTGGAGGCGTGAGAGACGGAGCAGTAAGGCCGATGAAAGGCTGCTGGCGTAAAACAAGAAAAGGTGATGAAGTCCTGACCTGAAGTGGCAGCAGCTGGACTGGTAATTAAGGCGTTAAAATAAGAGATGACTGTCTGATAAGGTGGAAAGGCAGGTGAGAGACGGATGATGAAAGGCCTTAAACGTCAGTTTGGACTTGAACCTGCAGCTAACATGGGGCTTTTAAAGCATTAAGCACGAGCACAGCACAATTTACATTTTAGATCCGTTATTCTATTAGAATAGGAGGCAAGCTGTAGGCAGGGACGCCAGTCAGAAGGCTACTGCTGTCCAGACAAGAGAGGCTGAATGCTTACCTCAGCAGGGGAAAGGATGGAACACGAGGGAATAAGAACCGACCCAAAGCATGGATGTGGGGCTTAGAGGAATGTGTAGAATGGGGTCATGTTTCTGCCTTCAAAAATCATGTGGCTGTGAAAGCAACCACTGAGATAGGAAAGAGAAAGGACGCACATTTAGAGAATATAGGAATTAGTAACACAGGTGACCGTTGAACAATTAGGGGTACCAACACCCTGCTCAGCCAAAAACTTGAATATAGGGCTTCTCTGGTCGTCCAGTGGTTGAGAATCCACCTGAAAATGCAGGGGACACAGGTTCGATCCCTGCTCTGGAAAGACTTCCCCCATGCCGAGGAGCAACGAAGCCCCTGTGCCACAACGACTGAGCCCGAGCACCTGGAGCCTGCGCTCACAACTCCTGAGCCCGTGCAGCTACAGCCTGCACTCACAGCTACTGAGCCCGTGCAGCTACAGCCTGTGCTCACAGCTCCTGAGCCCGTGTACCCAGAGCCTGCACTCACAGCTACTGAGCCCGTGTGTCCAGAGCCTGCGCTCACAACTCCTGAGCCCGTGTAGCTACAGCCTGTGCTCACAGCTACTGAGCCCGTGCACCCAGAGCCTGCGCTCATAACTCCAGAGCCCGTGTGTCCAGAGCCTGCACTCACAACTCCTGAGCCTGTGCAGCTACAGCCTGCGCTCACAACTACTGAGCCCGTGTGTCCAGAGCCTGTGCTCACAACTACTGAGCACGTGCACCTGCGCTCACAACTACTGAGCCCGTGCACCTACAGCCTACGCTCACAACTCCTGAGCCCACGTGTCCAGCGCCTGCACTCACAACTCCTGAGCCCATGTGTCCAGAGCCTGTGCTCACAACTACTGAGCACGTGGGTCCAGAGCCTGTGCTCATAACTACTGAGCACGTGTGCCTCTGCTCACAACTACTGAACCCGTGCGCCCAGAGCCTGTGCTCTGCAACGAGAGGAGCCACCGCAGCATGAAGCCCAGGCCTAGCCCTCATTCTCAGTGACTAGAAGAAGCCCAAATGCAGCAACAAAGACCCAGCACAGCTAAAAACAGAGAAATATATACAGCTTAAAAAAAATAAATCTGAGTATAACTTGATAATCAGCCCTCTGTATCCACAGTTATGCACCCACAGATTCAACCAACTGCATTTGCTTTAAAAACAATCCATATGTGAGCCAACCGCTGTGGTTCAAACCCATGTCATTAGAAGGCCAACTGTATTTGATGCACTGAAATCCAGGTGACTACAAGATACAGAAGCAGAAACATCCAATGGGCAGCTGGATAGACTTAACCATGCTCAGAGCCTCTGCTGAAATGCCTATAAGAGGGAAGAGACAGGAAACGCAGATAAGGAAGTAAAGAATCATGGTTTTCTCAGGGTATATGATCAGTAATGGGACTGCTGGGTCATATGGTAGTTTTATCTTTAGTTTTTTAAGGAACCTCCATACTGTTCTGCATAGTGATTGTATCAATTTACATTCCCACCAACAGTGTAAGAGAGTGGATGAACCTAGAGTCTGTCATACAGAGTGAAGTAAGCCAGAAAGAGAAAAACAAATATGAACGAAGATATACGGAATCTAGAAAAATGATACTGATGAACCTACTTGCAGGGCAAGAACAGAGACACAGACAGAGAGAGCGGGCTGTGGACACACGGTGGGAAGGAGAGGGCGGACAGACTGACAGTGGCCCTGACATGCACTCTCCCACGTGTAGAGAGCTGGCGGGGCTGCAGCGCAGCACAGGGGCCTCAGCCGGGGTCCATGGTGCCCAGAAGACGTGGGGCGCGGGGCTTCAGAGGGAGGGCACATATGTATACAAATGGCTGATTCACACTGCGGAACAGCAGAAGCTAATACAGCATTGTAAAGCAGTTACACTCTACTTTAAAATAAATTTTAAAAATAAAATAAATTATACAAATAAAGGAAAGAATCAATTACACAAGCTTCTGGAGTGGACAAAAGGGGAAGGAATCAGGAGAAACCAGAAGAGGAAAAAAAGACATATCTTCCTCTCAGGTAGAGAAAAACAGGAAGTATGATTGTAGCAAATAATGTATATACATAGGCAAGGGGCTAATACCTAATGTTGTTAAGGGATCTAAGAAGGTTGTTATCAGTTGAATTGTATCTACCAAAAATGTCTATGTTTAAGTCTTAAGTTACCCCAGTACCTATGAATGTGATCTTACTTGGAAACAGGGTCACTGCAGATGTAATTAGTTAAATTAAGATGAATTTGTAACAATAGTCATTTATGGATGTAAGGGTTGGACCATAAAGAAAGTTGAGCGCTGAAAAATTGATGCTTTCAAATTGTGATGCTGGAGAAGACTCCTGAGAGTCCCTCAGACAGCAAAGAGATCAAATCAGTCAATCCTAAAGGAAATCAACCCTGAATGTTCATTGAAAGGACTGATGCTGAAGCTGAAGCTCCAATACTTTGGCCACCTGATGTGAAGAGCTGACTCACTGGAAAAGACCTTGATGCTGAGAAAGACTGAAGGCAAGAGGAGAAGGGGGCAGCAGAGGATGAGATGGGTAGATAGCATCACCGACTCAATGGACATGAATCTGAGAATGGTGAAGGACAGGGAAGCCTGGCATGCTACTGTTCAGAGGGTCACAAAGAGTCAGACATGACTTAGCGACTGAACAACAATAAACCAGAGCAGAGATTGAGTGAGCCCCTAATTAGAGTGAGCCCCTGATTCAATATGATTGAGGTCCTTGTTAAAAAAAGGTGGGGGGATTTGGATACACACCCACCGAGGGAAGATGATGTGAAAACACATGGAAAAGAGGACCATCTACAAGTTCAGGGAGGAAGCGTGGAATAGATGCTTCCTTCACAGCCCACAGAAGGAACCAAAGCTGCCAACACTTGGACTTCAGACTTCTGATCTTCAGAATTGTGAGACAATAAAATGTCTGTTGTTTAAGCCACTGAGTTTGTGGATGTTTTTCCATGGAAACTCTAGCAAACTAATAGAGAGCGAACGTCATGTAGAAAAGGAAGGAGGGTTGGATGAGGGTGGTTAGAAGGTTTGAGGGGAGTGGAAATGTTTTAGCAGGAAACAGGTCAGCCACACAGCACAAGACTGTGCACTGCTGCCTCGGGTTCCAGCAAAGAACAGAGATGATAGATTTATTTACAGAGTGATTTTCTCAAGCAGCTTTGGCAGCCACTGGGTAAGACAGGAAAAGACGCCAGGTCAAAATCGAGAGCTGGCAGAGTAGATTACAAGCAAAGTACAAAGGGGTAAGGCCATTGAGGATACTGTCAAGGGAGATATATACCATGAACAGAAAGGAAATAGGGAAGGGAGGATCAGTTGTGGGCTGGAAGAAGGAGGCAAGGTAGGCAGAGGAGGGGTCCTCTGCAAACTGGAAACCAGCATAGAAGAGATACAAGGAGTATAACCTCAGCAAGAGGGCTAAGGAACCACTGTTACCAAATTTAGTATTTTAGATGAGAAGTCAGGGAAGTGCGAAGCTGCAACATTGTATACAACACACACATCATTCACAAGACACTGAGAGCTCCAGTGATGAAGACAGTTAGGGTGAAAAAAGAATGCAAAGGCTTCTGCCATCCTCAAAGGATGGAAAAGAATCACCAGGAATATCCCCAAAATATTTGTACCTAACCCCTAGTCTCTGGTTCACATTAAAAAAATCACTGCCCTATCTATTATTTGGGGTATCAGAGTTATACCTTTATACAAAATAACAAAAGAGGGACAAGAACTAGAAACTGAGATCAATGTACAATGCCCCATCTATCTCCCAATCTGGGTTGGCTGAATCCATGGGTGTGGAACCCCCAATATGGAGAAATAACTGTAAAGTTCACATGGATTTTTGACTGTGTGGAGGTTCAGAGTCCCTAACACTGGAATTGTGAGTATAGAGGGAGTGTACCTCAACATAATAAAGAGAATATATGACAAGTCAAAGCTATCATGCTCAACGGTGAAAGCTTTCTCTCTCAAATCAGGAACAAGAAAAGGACAGCCCTTTTCACCACTCTTATTCAACAAAGTACCAAAAGTCCTAGCCAGAGCAATTAGGCAAGAAAAAGAAATAAAAAGCATTAATTGGAAAGAACATAAACCTGTCACTATTTGCAGATGACATAATGCTAGATATGGAAAACTAAAGAGTCCGCCAAAAAACTGCTAGAAGCAATAAACGAAGACTTCCCTGGAGGCCCAGTGGTTAAGAATCAGCCTGCCAATGCAGAGTGCATGGGGTCAATCCCTGGTCCAGGAGAACTCCACATGCCTCAGGGCGACTAGACTCATGTACAGAGACTACTAAACCATGTGCCACAAGTACCGAAAGCTGAACACCCTAGGGCCCATGCTGTGCAACAAGAGAAGCCGTTGCAATAAGGAGCCCGCACCCTGCAACTAGAGAGCTGCAGTGAGAGAAACTAATTGCCCTGCTCCCTGCAACTGGAGAAAGCCCACACACAGCAACAAAGACCCAGCACAGCCAAAAACAAAAATAAAGAATTTTTTAAAATAAAGAATAAATTCAATAAAGTTTCAGGATGCAAAAATCAATGCCCAGACATCTGTTGTTTCTATATACAAATAATGAACTATCAGAAAGTCAAATTAAGAAAACAATTCACTTTACAACTTAATCAAGAATCTAAAATATCAAGGAATAAATTTAACCAAGGAGGTGAAAAAAAAAACCTGTATACTAATAACTATAGGACACTGATGAAAGAAAGAAATGGAAAGATATATGACTGGAAGAAATAATGTTGTTAAAATGTCCACATCACCCAAAATAGCAAATAGAATCTAATTTCACAATTCTTATAGAAATAGTGTAAACAATTCCAAAATCTGTATAAAACCACAAAAGACCCTGAATCGCCAAAGCAATCTTGAGAAAGAAGAACAAAACTGGAGGCATCATGCCCCTGATTTCAAGCTATATTAAAAAGCCACAGTAACCAAAACAGTATGGCATAAAAAGAGACACATAGGTAAGTGGAACAAATAGCCCAGAAATCAACTCACACATCTATGGTCAGTTAACGTACAAAGGAGCCAAGAATATACAGTGGGGAAAGGACACGCTAATAAATAGTGTTGGGAAAACTGGGTAACTATATGCAAAAGAGTAAAACTATCTTACTCCATACACAAAAATTCTCTATCTTACCCCATACACAAAAAATAACTCAAATGGATTAAAGACTTGATTATAAGACCTGAAACCCTAAAACTTCTAGATGAAAACACTGGCAGTAAGCTCCATGACATCAATCTTTACAATAATTTTTTGGACCTGATACCAAAAGCAAAAATAAATAGCTTCTGCACAGCAAAAGAAACTATCAACAAGGCAACCGGATTATAGAAAGAATTGCAAAGGCAGTCCACTGAATGGAAGAAAATATTTGCAAATAGTGTATCTGGTAAGGGATTACTATCCAAAATATATAAAGATGTAATACAGTTTAACGGCAAAAACCAATCATGTTTCAAAAATGAGCAGAGAATCTGAACAAACACCAAAGAAGACATACAGATGACCAACAGATGTACTGTAGAGCCCTGTAACTATAGTTAATAACACTGTCCTGCACATTTGAAAGTTTCTAAGAGAGTAAGAGTTTGCGTGAACTCCAGGAGTTGGTGATGGACAGGGAGGCCTGGCGTGCTGCAATTCATGGGGTGGCAAAGAGTCGGACACGACTGAGCAACTGAATTGAACTGAACTGAACCGAAATCTTAAAAGTTTTCATCACAAGAAAAAACAATTTTGTACCTATGTATAGGGACAGATGTGAACTAGACTTATTGTGGTGATTACTCTGCAGTATGTACAAACACGGAATCATTATTGAAACTAATACAATATACTATAAGTTAATAAAGAAAGAAGGAAAGTAAGGAGGGTTAGAGGGGGAAAGGGAAGGAAAAATAAAAAATTCTTCCAAAGAAATCCACGTTTCTTTTTCTCTTTCTGTTCAAAGTCAAACATTTATACAACCTACAGAAATACTCTACATGAATAAGGGAGCAGCTACCACGCTCCCCGTCTAGGCACTCTAGACAAAGCCACTCCTTGAGATAAGGCGCTCTCCAGCTCATAAACACTGAGGAAGGAGTCGCCACACCTCACGCATATCTAAGAATCGCACTCAGCTCCCAGATTCCAAGACTCAAATCTTAATTGGATTCCAGTGGACTGTGAGTTCCCCAACTCCCACAGGAGAAGTGGAAGTCCATGAAAGGAATTCAAGAAAATTTCTACCATTATAATCTGAAAATGATCATACAAAAACCTCAGTGACTTCTTGTTTACATAAGCACGGATCTAGTACACATTTCTGATCTTGGTAAAACTGTAATTTTATGTTGACTGTTTTGCAGGATTCTGCGCTGCACTGACAGATAGAAAGCAACTTGAAGATCACAGCCTTACTGACTGGTTTTACCAATGAGAAAACTGAGTCCTGGATAAAGTAAATACCTGCACAAATAGCTAGGAAGTGGCAAATGAGAACCCATGTTGGCTGACCCTGGGATGAACTTTCTTTTCATTTGCAACATATATTCACTCATATTCAATAGTTTTTTTGAACATTAACCACATGCAAGACACAGAGGAACTACAAAACTGAATGCAGGCAGTCATCCCTTCAGGGAATCTAAAAAATGGTAGGTTTTTAGATACTAGTTTTACAGTCTTAATATGCAAATCATCGCACAAAGTCTTTGAAATTTTAAGGGAATATCTGAAAATAATTCTCCTCATGGACTATATACTTACCTTTGAATTTAATCTTTCCATCCTCCTTGTAGCCCTTCAACTACAGAAGGCAGATATCATGTTAAGAGCATCAATAATGATGGCAATGATGAGGACAAGGACAATGACACGATGAAATATAAGACATTTACTATGTGCCAGTGGCTATTCTGGAATCTTTATATACTTAGCTTAACTAATCCTCCCAATATGGGCTTTCCTGGTGGCTCAGATGGTAAAGAATACGCCTGCAGTGCAAGAGACCTGGGTTCGATCCCTGGGTCAGGAAGATCCCCTGGAGAAGGGAATGGCAATCCACTCCAGTATTCTTGCCTGGAGAATTCCATGGACAGAGGAGCCTAGCAGGCTACAGTCCATGGGGTCGCAAAGAGTCAGACACGACTGAGTGACTGACACACACACAATCCTCCCAATAACCTTAGGAAGGAGGTACTATCACATGTCTATTTTATAAAAGGCCTGGAGAAAGGAAGTTGATTGCCCTTGAAAGGGTGGTTGATTTGGGGCTGACGTTCAAGCATGTCTTTACTAATCCTGTCTCCCAGGCTCCTGGCCCTGGGTCCTCTCCTGACTAAATAAAAATCACCTGTTCCCCTGCCCCGGACCTCAGTTTCTCCACCTTTGAAACAATGAAGTTGACCACCTGATTTCCAACGTCTCCTCAAGATGGAACATTCTGTGATTTACTGACGTAAGCTATCTATCCAATCTCTTTCCTTTAGCAGAGAAAAAAAAATGGCTTTATAAAAGTTAAGGATAGGGGTTCCCTGGTGTCTCAGTTGTAAAGAATCTACCTGCTGATGCAGGAGACACAGGTTCAATCCCTGATGCCAAGGAGCAACTAAGCCTGTGCACCACAGCTGGTGAGCCTGTGCTCTAGGGCCCACCCGCCACAACTGCTGAAGCCCCTGCACCCCAGAGCCTGGATTCTGCACCAAGAGAAGCCACCCCAGTGAGAAGAAGCCCCTGCACCATAACTAGAGAAAAACTTGCGCAGCAAGGGAGACCCAGCACTGCCAAAACTTAAGCAATTAATTCTTTTCTAAAAAAAGCTAAGGATAATTCTTCCCCAAATTGCAAAAGTGTGGGGGTAAGGTAGGGCACGAAGTTACAAGTTTCGCTCATTCGTCCTGAACTTCCATCTAGGTTCCAGCCTCAGGTGTTTTTGAAAGCTGATGTCACCACCACGTGGCAGAATAACACACAATCATTCATGGTGTTTAAACAAGACAACAGGTTTTTAAAATTTCTAACAAAGATTAGGTGTCATCTGTAAAAATACTCAAAAACAGAGGTTGAAAAAAAAGTGGGATAAAATATATGGGCTACAGTTTTGGGGGCGGAGGTTGTTTTTGTTTGTTCTTTACACAAGAAAAGAGGCAAGGACATTCAATAGCAGATGTAATTGAATAATAGGATTGGGGAGGTTTTTCTTCTCTTTTTCCTTATTTTTTTTAATGTAAACTTAAATTACCTCCATTATTAGAGGGGAGAGTTTTCTTTACACAAAAAAGGTGCTCAATATTCTCACACTGATTTCTTCCGAGAAGAAAGAAAATACTCTCCGGAAAACATCTTGGTAACACTGCAGAAATTCCAGAAAGACAGGTTTCAAGGAGAATAGCATTATGACCCACTATGGATAGGAAAGAAAAGACTCCTTTATTGCTTCAGGTCTGGAATCACTAAATTTCACAGCGTATCTCAGGAATGTTGGCAGGGAAAGTTGCTTTGGAGTCCAGGGACACGCAGCTTTGTAGAGCTTGTTCAGTCACTCAGTCGTGTCCAACTCTTTGAGACCTCGTGGACTGTAGCCCACCAGCCTCCTCTGTCCATGGGATTCTCCAGGCAAGAATACTGGAGTGGGCTGCCATTTCCTCCTCCAGGGGATCTTCCCGAACCAGGGATCGAACCCGTTTCTCCTGCATCAGCAGGAGGATTCTTTACCGCTGAGCCACCGGGGAAGCCATGTGTACAGCTGGACCCAGTGGGGAAGAAAGAACAGGTGCAAAAAAACGAAGTGGCAGACCGTGAAAGCTGAATGTCTTGGGCACCTTCCAGAAATCCCGGTCTGGTGCAGGTTCTCTCTGAGTGCCCCTGTCCTGCACCACAGCCAGCCACATGGCCCGGGGAACTTTCCATTAGCACATGTGGCCTTTCCTCTCTGAAGCACTGCAGCACAGGGGAGTCGGGTAGCCTCTTTCGTGGAATCTGCAACTGTTAAGACAAATCAAACCACAACCAAACTCATCTATTCTTCCATCAGGCTACAGGATAAGTACATTATGTAGATACGTATGTGTTCACGCATAAACATACTGTGTGTGTGTGTGTGTGTGTGTGTGTGTGTGTGTGTAAAGGGATAGGCTACCCACTCCAGTATTCTTGGGCTTCCCTGGTGGCTCAGATGGCAAAGAATCCACCTGCAATGCGAGACCTGGGTTCGATCCCTGGGTTGGGAAGATCCCCTGCCAGAGGGCATGACAACTCACTCCAGTATTCTTGCCTAGAGAATCCCATGGAAAGAGGAGCCTGGCGAGCTACAGTGCTTGGGGTTGCAAAGAGACAGACATGACTGAGCACATATATACATATATATATACACATATATGGCCCCATTTACAACATATATCAATGACAGTGGCTTTGGATGGCAACAATGAAACACTTCACTCTACAGAGTTCTTGAGAACATTCTGGAAACACGTTACTTGTCTAGTGATTCCCACAGATATTATCAAAAATTCAGAGAGAGTACAACTGAAAAATCACATTCAGAGTGCTATTAATTACATAGGAACCCCCTGCCTTTCTGGAACAATGCTACCTTGCGGCAAGTAGATAAAGACAGATCTGATAGGCGAAGACCAGGAAAACTAGAACAAGAGAAGACAGCACCTCCTTTGGGAGTCTGACAGACGATCTGTGGCGTCAGCATCGCATCACGCCCTCATTCAGAGCGGTGGGGCCCGACCTGCCAACAGCTCCAGACTTGCCCTGAGCACACACATCACGCTGGGCTTCACCAGCACCACCATCGTCAGCAAAGCAACCAAACAAAGCTCGCAGGGGTCTTGCGTTCGCTTGTTAATTTCAAAAGACACCTTTCTGTTGACTGATAACAAAATTCAATCTGAACAGTTATTTAAAATTGGAAAATACAACGTAAATCTTGTTGTATTTTGTCTGTCGCTTGTCTGTTTTTCTAAGGCATTTTTTAAGATTGTTTGCTTCTAAGTGTAAAGTTGACACCTACTGAGTTTACCTGGCAGTAATCAAACACTTCTAACGTTAGATAAAGAAATTTAACCTACCTCTTCAAAGGTGGTGTCCTCTTTCTTCAAGGCTATAAAATAAAAGGGGAAAGGAAACAATTATTGTGAAACATCTCAAAGAGGCCAAGTATCTAAGTTCTAGGAAATTTAAAAAAGACGTAGCATGGTGTTTCCATTTCAGAAAGTAAAATCGTACCCCAAGCTGAATAACAATGTTACGATACAAATATGAAAGCTGCAAACGACAGAACTGCACAGCACACACCTTTGTGAAGCACTTTCATAAATACGTAAATGAAACTACACTCCCAACCATGGAAAAGTAGTAGGCATATCTTTCCTCTATTTCTCCTTTAGTAGAAAAATGTTTTCATCAAAGTATGAAAGAATCAAAAAGGAATCTTAAAGCAATTTCCCCTTAAACTTCTGTTGTTTGCTCGTCTACCATTATGCAGAGGGTGGCTGAACCTCCCAAACCAACTGTCAGGAAGACACCGACTCTGCACAGGGCCCCGAACGAGATTCTCATACTGAGAGAAGTTTAAGTTTGATGATAAAAGATAAGATGTGCAAAATAAGCACTGCAGAAACATCATTCAAACATTCTCAACATCACTTTTCTAACAGGGTATCACCAAAGGAAACAATACATTTGGGGTGTTTCACAGGAACGAGTAAATACTTGAAATTTACTTGAAATATTTATACCCTCAGAACAGGCATTTAATTACTCTGAAGAGAAAGAGAAGTATTTCATGTTTCGCTGACAAACACCTAGGTCCTTAAATGCTACAATTATTTAGAATGTTTGAGATTAAAAAGAATGCGCAAAGGAGTAAATTTAACTGAAATCATGAGTTGGAGAAACGTTTCAGATGTACACATTGTGCATAGGGGCTTACTGGTCTATCCGCTAAAGTTCTATTCAGGCTCAATAGAGTAGACACTAGAAAATCTTTAACACCCAGACTGGACTATTTCCTTCTTGCCACCTAAGTCTTACCAGTTCCTCCAACCTTCTGGATAAAGGGCTGGGATCTATAGGTAGAAAGAAAAGGAGGAAAGAGAAAGGGTGAATTGCAGGTGTATTTTCTAATATATAAAGAGAAGGAAGCCAAATAATCTCCCGTATACACTATTCTCAAACCCAGGACACCACAGGGGAGAATATTTTAAGACCAAGAAGTCTACCCCTTCATTGAACACTTAATTACTAAATTGACACCTTGCATTGTTTCTTTTAAACACTGAATCCCTTCCCTGAAGAGCAATTAGTGGTAACAAAAAAGACCAATTAAAGTTGTCTTTGCCAAATATTTATCAGGTCACCGATGAAATTCTGACCTAAACAAGCATACAACATCTCATTATTGATTACATTCCCTGCTTGTCATTAATCATTCATGTAAATACAAACTCACAACTGTCTTCAAGGATATCATGGAATAACAAGCATATTACATTTTTCTGGGTTAACAAAGGGGCATATATTAAGCCATCTAAAAAAATCAGATATTCTATTCAGTCCTCTGCTCAGACCCTGCTCCCTCTAGAAGTCTTTCCATGATCTCACTAAGACCAAAATGGTATCCCTCCTATGTTCCCCCTACAGCAAATGATGCGAATCTTCCTGGTAGAATTTGTCAATGCTCATTCATTGGCCTGTCTTCTCTTAAAGTCTTTGAGGGACAGGAAGCAGTATCAATGGTCACAGACTCTGAACACCAGCACAATATCCAGCACACAGGAGGTACTCAATAATTATTTGTGGAATTAATGAGCTATACTTCAAGGGCAAAAGAATAGCATCTTACCCTTTGAGATACATTAAGTTTTGGCATGTGAAAACCAGGTACCATTGTCTCTTATGAAAGAATCCAGGTAGTATTGTCTCTTATGAAAGAATCATAGATATAAATTCCATATCACAGTTTTCAAAGTAAAGTCTTCTGAAACTGCATGGGGAAGGGGAGGATATGGTGCAATAGTTCAATTTTGCATGTGAACCTTTAACCTTACATTTCTCTTTTTGACAGAATGGATTTATCAAGTGACAGCTGGACTCTAAAATTACACTCTTACAGAACAAGGTAACAAACCCCCAATTTCAACGTAACCACAGCCTCTTCCTTTTTTTCAGTTATCTCACAAGCTTCATCTTTTAAAGAAATGGTATACATAGGGTTCGTCTCAAACATCACAGAGTATAAACTTCCTTTCTCAGGGAGATAATCCAAGTAAGTGTGAAGAAATGCATTCAAACGAATATGAAGAAACATCAGTTCAACCTTAACCTCACATTAGGTATTACAGAAAGCCTTTCTCCTTCTAAGCAGTCATCTGAAAATAAAAGAAACAAGGAAAGAAAAGAGGAAATGGATTTTAATATTTAAACAATCAATTTCCCATTTGTCTCTATTTATGCTAATTTTTTAAGTGACACAACTATAGTAATTCCTAATAAGTGAACACACTAACACTATTTAGCAAAAAACCATAAATACTCACTACTGAAATCAATGGATGACTTTGAAATTCAATTATACCCATCTTACAAAAGAACCATAGCTGTGTCACTCCCTGGCAAATGTCATAAATTAGAGTGCTATGGCTTGAAAGCCAGTGTGTTTTATTAGACCTTTTATAATAGAGTAATCTCAGATCAGCTGTATTTGAAGTGGGTAGTGACAAAGTTGGCTGATCTTGCATGTGCAAGTAAATTAAACATGAGCAATGTCACCGATATGTGGAGTTATTATTATTAATCTTTTATAATAATGGATTATTAATCCATAATTAAGGAAAATCACAGACTTTGCAAAACTGTCCTCATTTTCTGTAGATGATTACTAATTTCTCATGGCTAAACAATGATACTATATGTTTTACCCTATAACAAACTATACTTTTGAATAATACTAAAAAAGCAAAATAAAGTCAGTATGTTTATTTCAAAACCCATAGTAGATTGGTTAAAGGGAATGAATATACTGACACGTTGAATTACTCAGCAGGAATAAATCATTCACTCTTTGATGTCCTCAAGAAGTACCAAGGAAGAAAGGAAGAAGATAGAGGAGATAAACTGAGAAATCAGAAGGAACAGTAACAGCCTCCAGGATCAATCTTCACCACGGGAAAGATATTCACTGGATAGTTTATGTATTTTACCTGATCTAATCTTCATAACGGCCTTAGGAAAACTGACAGATGAGGACTCTGGGATTTAGGGAAACTCTGCTAGTTGGCCAAGGCACACAGCTAGCAACAGAAATGGGATTCGAACCCAGATCAGTGTAACTCCCAAACCCATCCATTTTTCAGGTTAACTCTACCATCAAGTCAATGGCCACTTCTTTTCTCTTGCTTTCCACCAGAAGATCCATATGTCAGGATGTTGTAATCATTAACATAACACATTAGGAACATCTATGGAGTCTTCAATCCCATACAACACAGGACATCTTATGCGTTACTTAACTAAGTGCCAATAACAAAGTGACTCGAAAAGCAAGCTCAGAGATGAGGGACCTGTCCACGGTCACTCCACTGTAACTGATGACGCGGGAAACCCCAGTCCACCTGACGCACAGCCCATACCTTTAATCTATACACTAGGTGATCCCATAGTGACGCTTCAACTCAGCAGCCTCCGGTACCTTAAAAATCCTTAAATACTGGGATCGATTTCATTGCTTTTTGATTTTGCAAATAAAACTTTAAAAAATATGTAGATAACAAAGACGTCTCTTCTGTAATGCTACTTCTAATCAATGTCTTGAGCTTGGTGTACTACCGGAGTCACTTAACCCTCTTTTTCACAAGAGTTGGAATCAAAAGGAGTTCCACATCACTAAATCTCTATAAGCTATAAAATCCAGTTAAAAACAATATCACATTTGCCAGCATTGTAGTTAATCCTAATTTTACTGACTGTCGATCAAAACCTGGAAATTATTTAAACATAAGGAATTTTTATATTAATGTCCTTGGCTTCTTACTGAGACTCAATTGCAATGAATTATTTAACACAAAACTGGATGTGTTCCAACAGAGTTATTAGCATTAGTAAATATACATTTAGTGCCTTTTAGAACAGGGCTTAATGGACTCCAGAATCTGCCTCTGTGATAGTTTGGGTCGGGGGCTGAAACATCCTTCTTAATAATGCACAGAGACTCAACACCTTGCTATCTCACACTCTTTTTGGCTTCAAACTTCATTTGAATGCAAGGGCTCTTCATAGGCATCCCTAACTCATAAAACTGCAAATACCCAATACACAAAATAAATAAACCAGGGCTAAATATTGGTTTCATACCATAACTTTATGGTCATCTTGGGAAAGATTATGTATACCAATACGAAATTTTTTAAGTTAGAAGACAACAAAGAAACCTAGACTAAAAACATATTTTGACTTGCGGGAAGTTTGCATATTTCACGATGCACTTATACCACTATTTTTAAATGAATGGATGGAAGGACAAGGACAATACTCAAATGCACTCCACGGTTTTAGTTTAAGGCATGAAGCACCTTACGTTTAATTTCCATTAACACCTTCATTAACATGGATGACATGTTAAACAAGCGAAACAAAGGCTAGAGGGACTCAAAAGGCTTCTTAGGGACTCCGAGGTATTATTTTTAGTTCTTGTACCATTTTCCTGCTGAAAACAGTTGCCTGTGCAAATGAAAGTTCAGATGTTAGAAAAGGTAGCCGCCGTTGTCAGGTTAAAGGGGGTTTTATGGCCAACCCTAGAAATCGAGCCAACCCATTCCACGTGACACTGTTGTCAGCCTGTGATAGTCTGTGACACGGATTTATTCTTAAATGTCCCGAATATTTCTCGGTCGGCTATCTGTCGGTCAACTGGCAGGCTGATTTAAAGACAATAGCCCTGGAGCTCCAGTATATGGAAGAAGTTTGGGAGACTTACTCCTAAAATGTTCAGACAGGTTCACAGAGCGCATTTCTCTGCAGCAATGGAAAGATTCAGATAACTCGGGACTCAACAACCAAATCTCGGTTTCGAGGACCCGAAGTACCGAACAAAAGATCCCAAGGTATCTGTCCCACTTCTCTTTAGGCTGGATGTTAAACAATACCATGGCACAAACTCAACATTTCACCAATTCCCAAAGTTAAATTACTGACTAAACACCCAATACCAAGGCCTGAGAGCAAAAAAAAAAAAAGTGACCCAGGCGGCCGCGCAGCTGGGAGAGCAGCGGGGGACGGAGCGTGCCCTCGCCTGTCCCCCGCGGGCGCGAAGGCAGGAGCGCTAGTGGCGAGGAGAGGGAACCCAAGTCGTAGGCTTAAAATCATGCAGAAATGAACCCTCCGATCATGAGGGGAAGAGGTGTCCCTTCTTTTTGTCGTCGCCCTCCCCCAGGTCCCGGGCACTGTTCCCCCACCCTTCGCGCGCAGCGCACCCCACGCCAGTCCCGGGTGGCCCCTGAGCCGCTAGTGCCAGAAGCGCGGGGCCGAGGGCGCCCGGCCGGGTGCCCGGGACAGCACGCCACTTACCAATGCGGCTGAAACTATCCGACAAAGTTCTCCGCAACTTCTTCATCTTGCCGATCTTCTCGGCCGGCTGCGGCTCAATGAGGTCGCACATCTGGGCGACACGGGGCTCGGGCAACTTCCCCAAACTGGTCCAGAGCGGAGCGCAGACAACGGCGAGGGCGCGCGGCGCGGCGAAGGCGGCGCCTCCTCCGCCTTCTGCACCTCCTCCACCTCCTCCTCGGACCGGGAGGCGAAGCGCAGGGCTGGGGAGGCGAGCTAGGAGCAGCAGGCTCGGCTCGGGCCTGGGCCGCGCGGCTGGACGGGCGGGGGCGTTCTACGTGGTGCCGGGGGCGGCCGCGATCGCCGCCGCCGCCGTGGTGGCCCCGCGCCGCGCCGCCGCCGCCCAGCTCATTTTCCCTCCTTTGTAACCGAGAGAAGCGCGGCCGGCGGCCGGCGGTGGGGGCGGCGCGGGCGGAGGCGGGGCGGGGGCGGGCCGGGGACGAGGTGCGGGCGCCCGGGCTGGGGGGCGGTCGCCGAGCGCGCGGGGCGCGGGCGGGGAGAAGTTCTCAGCCCCGAGTTTCGGGCGCTCGGGAGAGAAAGCCGCGGCGCGGATCCGCCAGCCGCCCCGCCCTCAACCCCCTCCCGCCGCCGCCTCGGCCCCGCCTTCCCCCTGGCGCAGGCCCCCGGGGCGCGGGACCCCGGCGCGACCTCGGCCCCCGGCCCGGACCCCACGTTCCCTGCCGCCCTCCCCGGCCCGCTCGCGCCCCCGCGCCCCCACCCTCACCCCCACCCCCACCCCCACGGCGGCCGGCCCTGCCCGCGCGGTCCAAGACCCCGGCCGCCGGAGGAACGCGATCGGGCGAGGCTGGGAGCCGGCTGCCGCTGGGAACCCCGTCTCGCGCTGTGGGGAGGCCCCGAAAGGAAAGGGGGTGAGCCTGGATCGTTTATGACAGCGGTTTTGTCCCTGCCGCGATCGCCTGTGAAAAGAGCGGGATGGGTGGGGGTAGAGGTGGGGTCGGCCGAGATCGCTTCCTCTCGGTCCGAGGAGTGGAAGAGCCTCGGGGATGCACCCAGGTTTGATGGTGACTTTTTGTTTTTCTTCAGTTTTGACAAGGAAACTGTGAAGCGAAAGAACTAAACAGGAAGGTCAGCCCGTTTTTTAGGAGAGTCAAGTGCAAAAGCAGAAGCTTCAAGTGTTAAACTCCCCAGGCAGGGCAGGGCTGGTGGTCTGTTCCCTTCATCCGCCGTCACGCTGAGTGACAGACGGTAATGTAGACGCGGCTGATTTCTGATATGAATATCCAGTTCTATAGTAAGTAGCAAGCAGAAGGCCTTAGTCTATTTACCATTTTTAGAATATGGTTCTAAATTGAAAGGCTTAGAGGCAAAAAAAAAAAAAAAAAAAAAATTCAGACCTCCACTTCCCCAAACTCAAAACAAGAATTTTAAAAGAGGGTTTCGGGCTTTATAAAATCCCAGAACCTACAGTTCAGGCAGCAGACACACATGTCTTCATTCTGGAGCTAGCCTCCAAAAGTCTGTTTCCCAAGGGAGAGAGAAGGAAGATGGGGGAAAGGCCTGACTGTGTTGATTTCGGGCCAAGAAAGTCCTTATGAATAGAAATGTAGTAATCTTGAGTCATCTGGCTATGAAAGTAATGAGAGTTTGTGAGCATGTGACAATGCTATTTGGTTTACAGGAAGTTTTAGGGAGTTTATGTTTTATTAATAGACTTTTATCTGAAAACAAAAACTAGCCCCCTGCCTTCCTTAAATTGTGAGGTGGAACACTTCGATTGGTTCTGCTCTGCACTGAGCACATTATAGGGTCTCGATAAATGGCGACTGATAGAAGACAGGAAGTCAACCCAAGTGGGGAGCAGAGGGTGGGGAATTCCTTAAGAAAGTTAAACTGATGAGTTAAAATGGATGTTGGGTCCTGGTGCCTCTAACAAGATGTTACTGACAGCACCAAGTGTGGCCTCAGACGGAGAAGGTTTGACTTTTCCACTACATCAGGTTAGTTGGAGAGAAAGGTAGCAGCAGCTTTGAATGAAAAGTCTAAAACCACCAATCAAGATACTGATGGGTTGTACCTACCAGTCAACAGCGATGAAGTAGTCATTAACTGAATGGACTTTGACAACTATGCCTCTGTGGCTAGCCTATTAATCCTATTGCTCACTCTGACAATGTTGTGTGTGTGTGTGTGAATATGTTTATATATGTGTGTGTGTGTGTGTATACATATATATAATTCATGTTCTCTGTTTTACCTTCCCAGTATTTAGTATCATTGACTTTTTAAAAGATCAACTTCTGTTTGAATAAATTATGGTATATGTAGTCTATGGTAGAGTAGGTAAACATTTTAAAAAATGAAACAGATCAATATGTGTGGATATATAAATATGTCTCGGGTTAGTGGAAAAAACTATATTTACCGTTAACCCATTTTCATAGTTATAAGAAAAAATAGACATATATGTGTTTCTAAATGCTTAGAAAATTTCGGAAGAGGAACAAAAAGCTGAGTGTGTATACTCAGGATAGAGAGAATGTTTTCTTTGCACTTTGTACCCTTAAATATAATTTAAATGCTTTACCCCCAAAATGCATTAATTTTATAGTAATAGAAATAATAATTTAAAACATAAACATAATAGTTACTACATTTTTACGTATCCCACTCCAAAAAAATTTCACGCAACTGCCATGGTATATCTTGCAGGAGAAACAGCTGTTAGTTGTGGGCCATGTAAAGCTTGGCAAGTGTGAAAAATCAACTTCCCTTCGTCGGTTATAAATTAAAATGGCTAATTTCCAAGAAACTGTGATATTAAAAAGGAAATTTTAACTGGATGCTTTTAAGATATGTACACTAAAGTTATAGGATTCAACTTTTTTTTGACTGTGCTGCCCAGCTTTTGGAATCTTAGTTCCCAGACTAGGACTAGCATCTGTGCCCTCTGCATCGAAAACCTCGAGTCCTGACCACTGGCCACCAGGGCATTCCCAGACTCAACTCTTAGTACCGTCATTTGTTCCATATTTGCCTTCATTTTACAGTGTAAGTTCCCCGAGGGCTAGGGCCTTGGGTGTTGTTGTTGTTTACTCACTAAGTGATACCCAACTTTTTTGTGAACCCATGGACTGTAGGGCCCTAGATATGAAAGGTATAATACCTGTTTCATAGTGGATGTGAATTAAATATTTGTCATGGCTCAGACAGTAGGAAATCTGCCTGCAGTGCTGGAGACCAAGGTTCAATCCCTGGGTCGGGAAGATCCCCTGGAGGAGGAAATGGCAACCCACTCCAGTATTCTTGCCTGGGAAATCCCATGGACAGAGGAGCCTGGGGGTCTACAGTCCATGGGGTCGCAGAGAGTCAGACACAACTGAGCGACTAATACTTTCTTTTTCACTTTCAGATGAATTCAGAATGTATTGCTGCCACTGAGAAGTTACGTGTTGTCCTCAGAAGCAAAGATGACTCTCCAGCATCTGTATGGCATATGTATTTTCAGAGGGAGAATGGATCTGTGCCAGTTGTCTCTGGCCTGAATTAAAGGTGTAGCGTCTGCCTTTAAACAGATAAGCTTACTGAGGGGCTGAACCCAGCACGGGTGGAACTGAATCAAATTCATCAGTTAAAGCATGTATGTGTATTAATTTGCTCAGTCATGTCTGACTCCTCGTGACCCCGTGGACTGTAGCCCACCAAGCTCCTATGTCCATGGGATTCTCCAAGCAAGAATACTGGAGTGGGTTGCCATGCCCTCCTCCAGGGGATCTTCCTGACCCAGGGATCAAAGGGTATTAGTTAGGCCTCAAGTAATTCCAGCGGGTTGCTGGAGACCCAGGACTCATGGGTTCTCATCCCTACTCTATCCCCAGATGTTGTGTGGCCTTAGACAAGTGACTTACCCACTTCGTTATCTCTGAAATGATGATTTCCAAGTCGCTGACCTCTAGGTCATCCATAGTTGCAAAATTCTAATTCTAAGTTGAATGGTGACACTTCTCCTCTCTCAGCTTATACACTGGGATACATTAAGGAAGAGTAATTAATACACAAGAAGATGGACCAAGATCCACTAATGAAAATGTTGTGACATTTAACCAAGATACACTAGTCATGTTATACAAAAATTATGCTCTTATTATTAATGGATCTTGTTCATATAAGAAAAATAGTAGGCTCATATGCTGGCAGTTAATTTTAAGAGAATGAATCTTAATCCAAATGAGATGAAATATACAGGATTTGATTAGAATCTTAAGTCCCTGTAGAAGCAGATTTACTGATCTGAAACAGTATCAGAAGATGGTATCAGAGAAAAGAAAGCCATGAAACAAGGATGTGGGGACTAGAGTTGGAAAGTGAAGTTAAAGTGAAAATATATGTTTATTAATGTAAATATTTACTATTCAATTATGGTAGATAGCTAATGATTACGGCATATAGCTGAGTGTAGTTATTAAAGTGGTGGAAACTTACCTAATTAAATATCCTCTTCGAACTCTAAACAGTTACCCTAGTTAATTATTTTTAGGATCAAATATTATCCTTTTTTTCCCACACATCCAGGAACTGAAGTAGCACAAGTTTAGGTGACCTATACCAAGTTCCCAGTGAGTCATCAGTGAAACTGGCACATGGAATTCAGAGCTCTCACCACTGACTTATGTCCCAGCTGTTGGGTAATGTCCAATCTTACGGGTTCCTTTTTGTTATTGTTGTTGTTTTGACAAAGAGAAAATTAAAATTAAAAAACGGAGAACCTCCCTGGCGGTCTAACGGTTAAGACTCTGCACTTCTGCTGCCAGGGGTGCAGGTTTGATCCCTGGTCAGGAACTAGGATCCCACACGCCTGCTGTGTGGCATGGTCAAAAATAGATAAACAAATAATAATTATTTTAAAACAATTTTTTTAAATTAAAATCAAAAAAAGGGAGGGAAATGGAAGGGCGCAGAAACCAGTGTTTCTCACACTCAGGTAAATGGAGGCTCTCCTGCCTCCTTCTCTTCTGTTCTAACACCCATCCATTACCTGCTGCTGCTGCTGCTAAGTCGCTTCAGTCGTGTCCAACTCTGTGCGACCCCATAGACGGCAGCCCATCAGGCTCCACCGTCCCTGGGATTCTCCAGGCAAGAACACTGGAGTGGGTTGCCATTTCCTTCTCCAGTGCATGAAAGTGAAAAGTGAAAGTGAAGTTGCTCAGTCGTGTCCGACTCTTAGCAACCTCATGGACTGCAGCCCACCAGGCTCCTCCATCCATGAGATTTTCCAGGCAAGAGTACTGGAGTGGGGTGCCATTGCCTTCTCCCAAACAGTGTATAGAGGAGTTTGAGTAAGCTCTGGTGTTGGTGGTGGACAGCGAGGCCTGGCGTGCTGCAGTCCATGGGGTCATAAAGAGTCAGACAGGACTGAGAAACTGAACTGAACTGATTCAGTGAGAGGAGTATTCCAGCTATTTGGGGAAAGAGGTGGGGCTTTCCAGGAATGGAGCCACCACCCACTTTCTGACCTTCTGCGGTCATTCCTGGAACCATCGAGGTACCTGCGATGTATTACAAGGAGCATATACTGAGGTTGAGGTCAGGTGGAAGTTGATTCTGACCTCTTAGACCTAGTTGGTTCAAATCAGTTTTATGTCATATCCTTGGGCTTGTCATTCTTTTAAAGGTCGTGCCCTTCCCTCTTCCTGTCTCAAAGACACCTAGACTTTTTTCTTCACTTTCTTTCCATACTTCTGCCCAATAGATTGCCCTCCAGTGAAACCCACAGTTAACAAGTCAACAACCGTGTAAATTGAACTTGCCCCAGACTTTCTAGTGCCTCTCTTCTAGATATGGGTGGACAGCCAAGGATCTCTAGACAGTTGATAGAATATTCTAATAAGAAAGACAGTGGCCGAAACTAACAGAAAAGAAACAAAGAAGAAATAAAGATGATGCAGGAGGGAAAAATAAAACGTATTATTAATAACTTTAAAGATTCAAAGATACTGACACATTATGATATTGCAGCCATTGAATAAGAGCTAGATGGTATTAATGATTTTAAAAGTAGCAGTCAGAGGATAAAGATGAACTCTTGGATATTAAAAGCATCATAGTATAAAATAAATTTTCTAGTGAAGGTTTAAAGTATAAAATTGAGGAAATCCCTCAGAAAGTAAAACAAAAAGAAAGAGAAGAGGAGATAAAAGATGAAAAAGGCAGAGACTAGTCCATGAAGTGCAATATCTGAATAAAAGGAGTTCCAGAAAGAAAGAACAGACAAAATGGAGGGGCTGAAACTATCAAAGAACCAATTCAAGAAAATTTCTTAGAATGAACAGACCTGACTTTCCAAATTGAAAGAGCCTATTGAGCTTCCAAGACGATGGATGAAAATAAACCTACACTGAGACACATTCATCATGAAACTGAAAACCCTGTAGACGCACAGAATATTCTAAAAACTTTCAGGCAAGAAAAACAGGATTTTAAAAAGAGTCAGGTATGGGAATGGCTTTAGGATTCTCAGCAGCCACACTGAAAGCTGGAAACTAGTAGAAGGAAAAGACTTCTAATGTAGAGTCCCCCAGGCAAATGAGTAACTAACTGAGAGGGCAGAATATGTATTTTTCTGATGTGAAAGAGCAAAAACACTACCTGATCGGTCCATTTTTCAGGGAGCTATGAGATACTTTATTCAACTAAAATAAGAAAAGAGAAGACGGAATCCAGGGAAAGGAATTCTGATACACGAGAAAGTCCGGGTGATAGTGAAGAGAAAATCCAAGACCACAGCTCTGAAGGAAGCCTAAAGATCAACCAATCTGCTGGGCTGGAGCAGGACAGAGGCCATGGAGAGTGAGCACCAAGAAAACGAGAGTGGAATGTAAAAAATGCTGAAGGAAGTAGTAAAACAGGGGGTGGGGCAATTTGGGAATGTATTGATGATAAGTATCCAGAAAAAATGGAGTAAGAAATGGCAGGCCACTCCAGTATTCTTGCCTGGAAAATCCCATGGATAGAGTCTGGTGAGCTACAGTAAATGGGGCTGGACACGACTAAGCAACTGAGCATAGGTAGAAAGTACATAGTTCAGTCTGCCCAAAGGTGAGCACTCCCCTTAGGAATTTATCTGGATGTCCAGACACATTTGACAGAATGCGTCCACCCACGAATATAATACAGAATACTAAACTTTTGAAGTTCCCAGCAGGAAAAGTGCTCATATAGAGGTTTGATGAGGAAATGACAAAGGTTGAAGGGTGGTTTGGGGGCTTTTATTGTGGTTAAAGGGTGGAGCTGGCATGGTGGGGAATTTTCCTAAACATGAGCTAAAGTCTGCCCTATTTGAAATTCCCATGGACTCTTGGGGGCTTCCCTGGTGGCTTAGATGGTGAAGAATCTGCCTGCAATGCAGGAGACCTGAGTTCAGTCCCTGGATTGGGAAGATCCCCTGGAGAAGGGCATGGCAACCCACTCCAGTATTCCTGCCTACAGAATTCCATGGATAGAGGAGCCTGGAGGGCTACAGAGTCAGACACTACTGAAGCAACTTAGCATGCAGCATGCATGCATGCCCCGAAGAGGCTGAAGCATAAGAAATAGAGGACAGTGCAGGGGAGGATTCGTTTGTAACACGTGTGCATGAGTAACTTCTCAAACAGATATAACTAAATTGCCCCTCAGATCTGACTTTATCTTAAAGGCAACGGAGAGCTACCCATCACCTTGGTGATCTAAGCAATGAGGCTCTGAGCATGATCGTGAGACCAGTTTGCACTTCATTGAGATTACTCTTGTCACTTTATGGAGAGGAATCAAAGGAAGGAAAGAATGCACATGGTGGTGTCTATCAAGAAGCTTAGCTAGTCTAGCCTGAAATCCAGACAGGAAGTTGGCCTGGATTCAGGTATGGCTACAGGGGTAGGTAGCAGTACTAAGATGGTGATTGATTGTACTGTGAGATGGAAGAGACTCAAGACTGAAGACTAATATTGCATTTTCTGGTTTGAACAATGAGTAAGTAGGGTGCCATTTATTAAAATACAAAATCCAGGGACTTCCCTGGCAGTCCAGTGGTTAAGACCTTGCCTTCCATTGTAGGGGGCACATGTTTAATCCCTGTTTGGGGAACTAATGGCTGTCTGGGAAGGCCTTACAAATAGCTGTGGAAAGAAGAGAAGAGAAAAGCAAAGGAGAAAAGGAAAGATATAAACATCTGAATGCAGAGTTCCAAAGAATAGCAAGGAGAGATAAGAAAGCCATCCTCAGTGATGAGTGCAAAAGAAATAGAGGAAAACAACAGAATGGGAAAGACCAGAGATCTCCTCAAGAAAATTAGAAATACCAAGGGAACATTTCATGCAAAGATGGGCTCGATAAAGGACAGAAATGGTATAGACCTAACAGAAGCAGAAGATATTAAGAAGAGGTGGCAAGAATACACAGAAGAACTGTACAAACAAGATCTTCATGACCAAGATAATCATGATGGTATGATCACTCACCTAGAGGCAGACATCTTGGAATGTGAAGTCAAGTGGGCCTTCGAAAGCATCACTACGAACAAAGCTAGTGGAGGTGATGGAATTCCAGTTGAGCTATTCCAAATCCTGAAAGATGATGCTGTGAAAGTGCTGCACTCAATATGCCAGCAAATTTGGAAAACTCAGCAGTGGCCACAGGACTGGAAAAGGTTAGTTTTCATTTCAACCCCAAAGAAAGGCAATGCCAAAGAATGCTCAAACTACTGCACAATTGCACTCATCTCACACGCTAGCAAAGTAATGCTCAAAATTCTCCAAGCCAGGCTTCAGCAATACATGAACCATGAACTTCCAGATGTTCCATCTGGTTTTAGAAAAGGCAGAGGAACCAGAGATCAAATTGCCAATATCTGCTGGATCATGGAAAAAGAGAGTTCCAGAAAAGCATCTATTTCTGCTGTATTGACTATGCCAAAGCCTTTGACTGTGTGGATCACAATAAACTGTGGAAAAATCTTCAAGAGATGGGAATACCAGACCACCTGACCTGCCCCTTGATAAATCTGTATGCAGGTCAGGAAGCAACAGTTAGAACTGGACATGGAACAACAGACTGGTTCCAAATAGGAAAAGGAGTACATCAAGGCTGTATATTGTCACCCTGCTTATTTAACTTACATGCAGAGGACATCATGAGAAATGCTGGGTTGGAAGAAGCACAAGCTGGAATCAAGATTGCTGGGAGAAATATCAATAACCTCAGATATGCAGATGACACCACCCTTATGGCAGAAAGTGAAGAGGAACTAAAAAGCCTCTTGATGAAAGTGAAAGAGGAGAGTGAAAAAGGTGGCTTAAAGCTCAACATTTAGAAAATAAAGATCATGGCATCTGGTCCCATCACTTCATGGGAAATAGATGGGGAAACAGTGTCAGACTTTATTTTTGGGGCTCCAAAATCACTGCAGATGGTGACTGCAGCCATGAAATTAAAAGACGCTTACTCCTTGAAAGGAAAGTTATGACCAACCTAGATAGCATATTGAAAAGCAGAGACATTACTTTGCCAACAAAGGTCCATCTAGTCAAGGCTATGGTTTTTCCAGTGGTTATGTATGGATGTGAAAGTTGGACTGTGAAGAAAGCTGAATGCCGAAGAATTGATGCTTTTGAACTGTGGTGTTGGAGAAGACTCTGGAGAGTGCCTTGGACTGCAAGGAGATCCAACCAGTCTATCCTAAAGGAGATCAGTCCTGGGTGTTCATTGGAAGGACTGATGCTGAAGCTGTAACTCCAGTACTTTGGCCACCTTATGCAAAGAGTTGACTCATTGGAAAAGACTCTGATGCTGGGAGGGATTGGGGGCAGGAGGAGAAGGGGACGACAGAGGATGAGATGGCTGGATGGCATCACCGACTCGATGGACATGAGTTTGAGTAAACTCTGGGAGTTGGTGATGGACAGGGAGCCCTGGCATGCTGCAATTCATGGGGTCGCAAAGAGTAGGACACGACTGAGCGACTGAACTGAACTGAACTGAGCTGGGGAAATAAGATCCCACATGCCTCGTGGCCAAGAAACCAAAACATCAAACAGAAACAACATTGTCAAATTGTTTTACAGTTGCTTCAGTCGTGTCTGAGTTTTCAGCCCTATGGACTGTAACCCCCCAGGTTCCTCTGTCCATGGGATTCTCTAGTCAAGAATACTGGAGTGGGTTGCCATGCCCTCCTCCAGGGGATCATCCAGAAAATCCAAAAGAGGAGCAGGTTTGAAGGAAATAGAATGACTTTTGTATTGGATATACTCAGGCTCAGGAGAGAAAGCCTGGCTGGTGATGGAGATCTGGCATCAGCGGCATAGGAATAGCCCTGAGGTCCTGGGAGTGAGAGACTGTTCAGGGAGTAGGCGTAGAGTAACCAGCATCAAAGACAAAGCCTGAGCAAATACAAACAGGGAAGAGGAGTTGGCAAAGGGGAGGAAAAGGGAATAGGTGCAGAGGCAATAGCAAGGTCTCTGTACATCAGGAAGTCAGGGAAGAGAATGTTCAGCCATATCCAAAGAGCTGAAAGGGAACACCGCAGTACGCTGGAGAGGAAAAGAGGAGGGAAAGTAAATACCCTTGATAAGAGCCCTGTCTGCGGAGCAGGTAGGCAGGCTGAAGAATACTTGTGAGTCAGGACACTCATTTTCATCACTGTTTAAAAGATAACAGGAAATTTTCTTGAGTGCTTATTATGGCAACATGCTGACTTAGGTACGTTACATCCTTTAGCTCATTTAATTTCCAAAACAACACCATCTCTACGAAATACATACTATTGTTAACACCCCCATTTTTCAGATAAAGATCCTGAAGTTTAAAGAAATCAAGCAATTACTCAAAAGAATAGAGATGATAAACAGACTGGCTGGAATTTGATCTCAAAAAGAGATTGTCTGACTCCGGATTGTACAGTCTTCAACACTGCACTCACTATACCCTCTAAACAATCTGCCCCAAATAATACTATTCCCTTGTCCATTCAACAAACGTCCTGTGTGCCAGGCATTACTCCAGGTGTTGGTAATCCAGCAGTGTCCGTAACAATGCCCTGACCTCACAAATCCTACTTTCTACTGGAGGACATAGATGGTAAACAAAATTTTGAACGGCTTGTGTACTCTCAGTATTTAGTGTCATGAATACCAAGAAATCAAGGTAAATAGCTGGAGAGTGGCTAGCGAGGAGAGCTATATTTTAGATCACAGGCCTTCCTGAGATGATATTTGAGCAAAAAGCTAAATGAACTCAGGGATGGAGCCAGGAGAAGATGCATTCCAAGCTGACGGAGGAAGTGGCACAATCCTGAGATGGGGGCGGGAGCAGAGGGCACACAGAATGGGGGGGGTGGGGATTGGTAAGCCAGATGGTGGCCAAGGGAGGCAGCGCCATAGCACACTCAGCCTCGCAAGAGGCTAGCTGTGGTGTGGGGAGTGATGAGAAGCCGGGAGGATTTTGAGCAGGACGACGACAAACTCTGACTCACACTGCATTAGCTTGCAATCAAGTCCAGACTTTGGATTCTGTGACCATCACCCTTTCCATTTTTCTCTAGAATCGAGATGCTGCTGGGGCTTCCCAGGTGGCGCTAGTGGTAAAGAACCTGCCTGCCAATGCAAGAAGGAGATGCAGGCTCAATCCCTGGGCCAGGAAGATCCCTTGCAGGAGGGCACGGCAACCCACTCCAATATTCTTGCCTGGAGAATCGCATGGACAGAGGAGTCTGGTGGATACAGTCCATGAGGTTGCACTGAGTCGGACACGGCTGAAGTGACTTAACACATGACTACAGAGCCCTTGAAATGTGACCAGTCCAAACTGAGATGTGCTTAGTGTGACATGCACACCAGATTCCAAAGACTCAGTACCAGCAAAAGAATGGAATAGAACTCACGGCCAACTTTTTATCTTTGTTATATGTTGAGATGATAATATTTTAGATACATTGGGTTAATTATAATATTCAAAGTAATTTCACCTTTTTAACTTTTTTTTTCTTTTTTTTTTTTTTACTTTTTTTTAATGTCGTTACTAGAAAAATTCTAGTTACTTTCTATTTGGCTCATGTTATATTTCTATTGGACTGCACTGGTCTAGACAACTTCCCTTCTGTTTTCAGCTTCAGAACGTTATAAAGACAAATGACATAACTTGTGTAGGGTTCTTTGAGTTTTCTTAAGGAAACATATTATGTAACAACAAGATAAATTTTTGAGGATGACAGTCAGCCAAAACACGTACTGTTCTTTAGAGGCCAAAGATAATGTTACTGAATTGGTCGTGGTTTTGTGTTGTTTTTCCAACAATGCAGATGAGTTTGCACAAAAGCTTCTGTAGTGTTTCCCCATGCATTCCACCCGCTCCCTGTTCTCCCTTATAACCAAAACAGCATGTTTTCTAAATACCTGGCCCAGGTTAAGAATGCAGTTCTCTAGCCATGAAATTTTTTCTCTGTGCAAAGCATTCAGTCTTGTACATGTTTGCACCTCAGAATATTTAACATGATATTCTAATTATCTGGTCTACTCAAGCAAGCGGATTCCAAATGTCAGTGATTATATCTGTAATCATAATTATAGGATACTCTTGGCTCTTTTATATTTAATTCTAAATATGGTCAATTAGAATGTGCTATTTATAGTGAAAAAATCTGCACACATATCCTGATCAAGAAATTTGTTTTTCTTTGTGAATTTCTATCTATGGAAAGTCTCACAGTGTTATAAATTAAATCATATTTTGATTTACAGCTAACATAATATTACGATAAGATGTTGGAATTACTGGGGATGATGTAACTATATTACTCTGTCCTAGGCCTTGAACACCAGAAAGAAAACAGAAGAATCAGACAGAGAACCTCCCTCATCTTCTCTGACCACTCACATCTGGTCCCCCCTCCTTTTCCCTGTTCTATTAGGTAGATGACAGGCCTTCCCTCTCAGTGTTCAACCTCTGTTCTTATGCTCTGGAGTCATGCTCTTCCCCAAGCACCTCACTGCTTTCCCCCGCCCTTCTCCCCTGCGTGTCACCATCACGCTACTGGATCATCTCCATCAGCAAATGGCTCTAAAACCTCCCATCATTAACACATACACAATCCTCCGTGGCCCCCGTTTCCTTCCCTTTGTACCTTCTCTATTCCTCTTCACAAAAATATCTTTCAAAAGCATTGCAGGTAACTCTGTTTCCATTTCTTCTCCCATTCATTCTTCAACTGTAGGACAATTGGATTTCCCTCCCCCACAGAAATTGCCCTTGTTGAGCCAGCTAAGACCTCCTGGGGCCAAATACAGAAGACCTCTGTTTTCATCTTAAGAGTTCTTGCAGTCCTGGGATACTCCCTTCTCTACGCTTCTCGGTGATACTCTTGTTTTGCTCCTAACTAATTGGCTGCTCATTCTCAGTTTCCCCCTCCCCCTACTTCTTGGTTTCCATCAGACCTCTAAACATAGGGGATCCTCTGATTCCTTAGACTCTTCTCCTTATCTTCTTCTTCCCTTGTTGTTGTTCATTGTTCAGTCTCTCAGTCGTGTCTGACTTTTTGTGATCCCATAGGTTGCAGCACGCCAGCCTTCCCTGTCCTTCACCATCTCCTGGAGCTTGCTCAAACTCATGCCCATTGAGTCGGTGATGCCATACAACCATCTCATCCTCTGTCGTCCCCTTCTCCTCCTGCCTTCAATCTTTCCCAGCATCAGGGTCTTTTCTAATGAGTTGGCTCCTTGCATCAGGTGGCGCTCTCAATTCCCATAGCTTTAAATGCCATCTAATTGCTGATAATTCCAAATGTATATTCCAAATGCAAATTCCAGACTAATAGATCCATATAGTTGAGTCTCAACTGTGTACCTCAAGTTTAACATGTCTACAAAGAAAATATTGATGTATTCCTCCCATACAAAGAGAAATAAGAAAAAAGATGATAAAAGAAGAGGAGGAAATTCCCTGACGGTGCAGGGTATTAGGACTCAGTGCTTCCACTGCAAGGGACATGGGTTTGATCCCTGGTTGAGGAACCACAATCCCACATACTGTGAGGTGTGGCCAAAAAAATAAAAAAGATAAAGAAGAGGAGTAGAAGGAGAAGAAAGGGGAAAGAAAGAAAGGACATATTATATTTTTGCTCCAAGCAAAAATAAGATGCTTCTTACTTCCCATATTCCCATATTTAATCCATCAGTAAATTGTATAGACCAGCTCCAAAACGTGTCTCAAACCCTTCACTTTCTGCTTATCTCCACTGCTACTGCTCTAGATCAGGAAATCGTTCTCTCTGGGTCACTACTACATCCTTCCTGGGTTACTGCCAGTAGTAACCTAGGTTACTACTGTAAGTGAAGTCGCTAAGTCGTGTCCAATTCTTTGCGACCCCATGGACTGTAGCCTGCCAGACTCCTCCATCCATGGGATTTTCCATGCAAGGATACTGGAGTGGGTTGCCATTTCCTTCTCCAAGGGATCTTCCCGACTCAGGGATCAAACCCGGGTCTCCCACAATGCAGGCAGACTCTTTACCATCTGAACCACCAGGGAAGCCTCTGGGTTCCTACTGCATCCTTCCAACTGATTTCCTGTCTCTGCTCTTGTATCTGCTCACCTCATTTTCAGAACAACCAAAGGGATCTTTTAAAATCACATATCAGTTCATGTCACTCTCCTATTTAAACTGTTTAGTGGCTTGACCACTTCCCATTGCACTTGGGAGTTCAAACACCTAACCATCTCTCACGAGCTCCACGTGGTCTGGTCCTCGCCTAATTCTCTAGCTTCATCCTGTGCCACCTCCCATCCCCATCATCCCCATTCTTCTACACCTTACGGCTTTTATACTTGCTCACTTTCTACCAAGAAAGCCCCCATCTTCTTCCCTCATCTGAACGACAGGCTTCTTTTCATCTTCCAAGTCTCACTTCAGATGTCATCTCACAGAGCCTTGCCAGATTACTTACCCCTTTGAAAGGATCCTTGTCCGTTCATTTTTTCCACAAGGCGTTGTTTGTTTCCTTCCTGGTCTGAGCCACAATTCCACCCAGGTCTTTTAGTACATCTGCCTTCTGGACTCTCAGCCCCTGCCTCCCACTCATCTCATCCCTGGTAAGAGGGCTGACAGACTGGTTGGGGTTAGCCACTGGGTGCTGCAGCCATGCCGCGTCTTCTTCCCTTCTCCTGAAGCTATATATCTGCCTAGGCACCCTTGTCAGGAGTTTCGTAAGACCGGTGTGTGCTGGTTCAGCATAGCCTGTGGCTGAGTGTGAAGTTCAGGCCCAAAGTATTAGGAAACTTGCTCCAAGCATAAGCTAAGCAATGACCACACAGCTCCATCTGTAAGAAGACTAACATTTTGAACTGGGGCCCACTGTCTTTGGAGATCAGGTAAAGAAAAGAGAACATACTATATTCTGTATATACTGACCCATAATAAACACCAATACCTCTTTCCTAAAATTTATGAAAATCTGGGTCTGTCGCTTTGCAATTGTCTTAAGCATGATATCCTTTCTTGTAACCATGTATGTTAGTCCCAATATGTGGGAAAAGAAAAAAAAAAAAACCTAACAAAATAAATGCAGACATGTCCTGGTTACAGTAGTGATTCTATTAACTATCACTTTTATGTAGCAAGTAACAGGAAACTCAACTCAGATTAGCAAGCATTGAGAAAAATTCATTAGGTCACATGACAGAATTTGGGAATTTATATGTATCTGGGAGAAGATGGTCCCAGATTAAATGACTCTGAGGAGTTCTGGTTTCTGCCAAGAGCTCTGAGAAGCTCAAGATGGAAAAAGAAATTGTACTTGTGGACATAGGGTGGGAAGGAGAGTCTGGGACGAACTGAAATAATAGCATTGACATATATACATCCACATTCGTGAAATAGATAGCTAGTGGGATGCTGCTGTATAACTTCCAGGGATATCAGCCCAGTGCTCTTGAAACCCTTTACCTCAGATCGGGACTTGAACCCTTGTGCTGGGACTCGAACCCAGCCAACACCCACAGCACCTGGTTTCAGGGGCTAATAAAGCTCAGGTTCTTGATGTCTCGTCAATGAAGGAATTCAGTGAGAGACAAAGTGATAGGTAAGAAGTGGTTTTATTCAGAGAGAAGCACACTCCACAGACAGATTGTGGGCCATTGCAGAGGGCGATTATGGCCTTGAAATGTGGCCTGGTTAGTTTTTATAGGCTGGGTAATTTCATATGCTAATGAGTGGGAGGACTATTCCAACTATTTTGGGGAAGGGGTGGAGATTTCCAGGATTTGGGCCACTGCCCACTCCTTAGACTTTTAACAGTGCCTTGGAACTGACTCATTGGAAAAGACCCTGATGCTGGGAAAGACTGAAGACAGGAGGAGAAGGGGACGACAGAGGATGAGATGGTTGGATGGCATCACCGACTCAACGCACTTGAGTTTGGGTAAACTCTGGGAGTTGGTGATGGACAGGGAGGCCTGGCGCGCTGCAGTCCATGGGGTCGCAAAGAGTTGGACACGACTGAGCGACTGAACTGAACTGAACTGGAACTGTCATGGCACCTCTGGGTGTGTCATTTCACTTGCTGATTGAGGATCAAGGTCTAGCCTTGTCTGCCATCTTGGCTCCATTTGATTCCGATTGGTTTATGTTGTGTGCTTGGCCTATGCCGTTCTTTCAAAAGTTGCACCCTGCCCCTTTCCCTCCTGTTACACTCCGTGATGACCTAGAGGGACAGGATGCAGGAAGAGCAGTGGGGGAGGGAGGCTCAAGAAGGAGGTGATATATACCTATTTAGGGCTGATTAACCCTGTTCTTTGACAGAAGCCAGCGTAACATGGTAAAGCAACATTATCCTCCAATTAAAAAAAAAAAATTGTACTACAAACAAATAGTGTTGGATCTGTTTTTAAAACACTTCTGCCCTCGTGGACAGAGGAGCCTGGCATTCTACATTCCAGGAAGTCGCAAAGAGTCGGACACAACTTACAACAGAATAACGACAATAGCCATCGTGCTTGCAAGACGGCTACTGGAGATGCCTGGGGCTTGTTCTCGTCGTTCATGCCCAAAAGCAAAGGAAGCATCTCTGCCAGCAGCTTCTGCCAAAACATATATTTGAATTTTTTATGTTTTCTTTCTCCCTAGAAGCCTGGGGAAAATCTCCTGGATTGAATTATATGCTCTCTCAGACCAATCAATTCCTACAGAATATGGGATACACTGGCCTAGGTCAATGACCACGTCAGAACCACAGGGCTAAGATGGGATCAATCACCAAACGCTTGTGACTGAGAATGAGTTGGGGGAACTCGCAGTGAGGGGAAGTGTTACCGAAAGCTAGGCCTCTCTGTAAGCTGGTGCTGAATCAAATCCCGGAGATGAAGTTTTTCGTGAAGAAGAATAGTTTGCTTGCTTTGCCAGGCAAAGGGGGACTCACTGGGCTTCTGCCTCAAAAAGCCGTGTGTCTTCACTCCAAAGAACTTGAGGGGTTTATAACAGTGAGTCAACTGTTAACAGGGGTCCCTGACAAGACTAGCACGTGAGCAGGGTCTCAGGCGGTTTCCTCATCTTGAGGAGCTTCTCTGGCCCCTTTAGTCTCGGCTCAGCTGGTTTTTTTGCTGCTCCTCCCTTGGTTAACAACTGTTCAGATCTGCCCTTTGGAACTCAGGGAAGGTCATAATGGCTGGAGTCTTGCCTACAAGAAATGGGGGAAAGAAAGGCCTTCGTGCCTGCGAGCCCCACACTGCCCTGCTCAGTTTCAAAAGGAGGAAGAGCTGTTGAATGGAGACATCCAATCAGTCTGTGTGAGCCTGAGAAACCTGAATAAGTGCAGCCTGATGCACAGCCCCACTATATGGAATCAGACTCTTATAATTTAAAATCCCATCTGCATCTTTAACAATATTTGTGATCTTCCCTCCCTCTTCTCTCTTAAAAAAAAGGAAATTTATTTACTTATTTATTTTTGGCTGCACTGGGTCTTTGTTGCTTGCTTGGGCTTTCTCTAGTTGCAGCAAGCAGGGGTTACTCCCTAATTGTGGTGTTTGGGCTTCTCATTGCAGAGGCTTCTCTTGTTGCTGAGCATGGGCTGTAGGGCACGCAGGCTCAGCAGTTGTGGTGCATGGTCTTAGCTGCCCCAGGGCATGTGGGATCTTCCCGGACCGGGGATCAAACCCATGTCCCCTGCATTGGCAGGTGGATTCTTAACAACTGGACCATCAGGGAAGCCCCCTCCTCCTCTCTTTCTTTCTCCCTCCCTCTCTATTTTTCTCTCTATTAGATTGGCCGGGATAGTTAAATATCTGTGTTCATAGAGTTGCCTTACTTATAAGACCTTATAGGAGCTTTCAGAAGACCTTAAAGTTTGAGAAAATATGTACAAGAGATGGGGAGAAAAAAAGGCCCTCTTCACAGAACAAATATAAAAGACTAACCACAGAGCTTATCAGCAATGCTAGGATGCTAAAGTGCCAAATGACCAAAAGCTTAGAAAAACAAATGCTAGACACCAAGGTCTTCAATTAGAGGAGGGGAGATACAGGAGAATAACCAATGGGTAAGTGGGCACAAATTGTTTCAAGGGAATTCGTTTTCAGATAAGCTTTCCTAGAATGGATTGACCCAAGAAAGTTCCTTTGTCCAGACTTCAGGCTGTTTCTCCTTTCCCATCTCTTCTGCTCAATTTCTTTTATCAATTGATCATAGAAAGACATACCTCACACTCACCCCAAACCTACTAAGGCATTGTTATTGTTGTTCAGTCACCAAGTCGTGTTTCTTTGCAACCCCAGGGACTGCAGCACACCAAGCTTCCCTGTCCTTCACTAGCTTCCAGAGTTTGCTTAAAATCATGTCCATTGAGTTAGTGATGCCATCAAATCATCTCATCCTCTGTCACCCCCTTCTCCTCTTGCCCTCAGTCTTTCCCAGGATCAGGTGACCAAAGTATTGGAGCTTCAGCTTCAGCACCAGTCCTTCCAATGAATATTCAGGGTTGATTTCCTTTAGGATTGACTAGTGTGATCTCCTTGCAGTCCAAGGGACTGTCTAGAGTCTTCTCCAGCACCACAGTTCGAAAGCATAAATTCTTGGGATCTCAGCCTTCTTTATGGTCTGACTCTCACATCTGTACATGACTACAGGAAAAACCATACCTTTGACTATATGGGGCTTTGCCGGCAAAGTGATGTCTCTGCTTTTTAATACGCTGTCTAGGCATTGCCTGGAGTGTAAAAGCCTCTAGGGTGCTGAAGAAAGGAGAGTCGAATGACTCTAATAATAGGGTACTTAATCCTTTGCTACTCAAGTGGACTACAATTCTCTGCTTTCCACAAAGAGGAAGGACACCTAATTAAGTTGTCGAGATGACAGATTACTAAAAATAATCTTGATGATGTATTACCATGTAATTTGGGGTATATAACTGAGAAGAATCCAAAGAATTGAGTCCTGTTCTATAATAAAACTCTATCGCTCCCATTTACTTATTTGGGTGAAGACCTTCTTAGCAACTATCTGCCAAACCAAACATTCAGCATTGATGCTGACTCCTGTGTATTTATCCCTGGATACATGGGGGAGAAAGGCTTTACTTGTCTCATGAAGAGCTGGAATTCCATTGCAATTTTACATTTTAGGTTTACTAATGGTTCATCAATATTTGCAATATATTTATGCTGTTCTGAGAAATTGTGTAGAGGTTTCTAACACTCAGAATCTTATGATCACATAGAAATTTTAAATTATTCCCATTTTTTCCATGTTTCCATGTTTTTAACATGCATAGAAGTATGTTATTCATGAAATACTTTAAAGTATAAAATATATTAGGAAATAGAATGGAAATACAATATCAATAAGAAAAACAAACAAAGAAAATTTCTGATGGGTTAAGAAGAACTTATTTATGTGTATCTTAAAAGTATGATGGGGCATCAAATTGTTGTATCATTTGCAGGAGAAGAAGGGGACAACAGAGGACAAGATGGTTGGATGGCATCACCAATTCAATGGACATGAGTCTGAGCAAACTCCGGGAGCTGAAGGACAGGGAGGCCTGGCCCGCTCCAGTCCATGGGGTTGCAAAGAGTCGGACATGTCTGAGCGACTGAACAACAGCAACAAATAAGAACTTATTTATGTGTATTTTAAAAAGTATGATGGGTCATCAAATTGCTATATTATTTAGATTCAACTGGATAGATATTAAATAGTGATGTGATAGTTTATTTTTAAATGTCATTATTTATAGTGTGCTGGGACATATATATATATATTTGTACATATATATTTGTAGCTCGATATGGTAAAAATTCTAGGCAAGATGTATTGCATCTTAAAATATTTTAGGAGTACTTTAGTGAACACATCCAGAAACAAAAGGAGAAAATCATGTTAGATAAGAAAATGATGAAGGGAAGAACAGGCCTGCTATTGAGACCGATTGCACAATGAAATATGATGACAAAGGACCTGTCTCTTCACATTTCTTTCGTGTCCTTTATCAGAGAGAAAGATCTAACAAGAATGATGGAATGGACGTTGGTAAAGAGGAAGAGATGCCCAAGATGGAAAAAGAAGGGGTTCCCTGGTGATCCAGTGGCTAAGAATCCGCCTTGTAATTCAGGGGACACAGGATCAGTCCCTGGTCCAGGATGATCCCTCATGCCACGGAGCAACTTAGCCTGTGCGCCACAGCTACTGAAGCCTGCATGCCCTAGAGACCATGCCTGGCAACAAGAAGAGCCGCCACAGTGAGAGGCCTGTGCTCTGCAAATGGAGAGTAGCTCCTGCTCCCTGTGGCTAGAGAAAGCCCACATAGCAGTGAAGACCCAGCACAGCCAAAAGCAAGTAAACACATAGTTTTTAAAAAGATGGGGGAAAAAAGCTGTAGCAGTGTACCCATTTCCTTTGGAAGCCAGGAGAAGTAACAAGGATTTGAGTCAGCCAGAACTGACTCAGAATTCTGATTCTGCCAGTATTATTGACATGACCATGGCAAAATTCTTAAGCCACCTCATCTGTATAATGGGCATAGAATGATTTACCACACAGGGTTCAGTTTCACACATTTCAATGTAAAGTGCTTTGCACAGAGTCAAGCATGCGTGCACACATGCTAAGTCGCTCAGTGTCCAACTCTTTGGGACCCTAGGGACTGCAGCCCGACAGGCTCCTCTATCCATGGGATTCTCCAGACAGGGATACTGGAGTGGGTTGCCACGCTGAGCCTGGTCTCTTACAGGGTTGTGAGAGGCCGGGTTACAGGTTCTCTAGCTGCAGGGAGAGGGAGCTACTCTCTAGTCGCAGTGTGCAGGCTTCTCACTGTGGCGGCTTCTCTTGTTGCCAGGCATGGGCTCGAGGGCATGCGGGCTTCAGGAGTTGTGGCGCACAAGCTGAGATCAAACCCGCGTCTCTTACATCTCCTGTGTTGGCAGGTGGGTTCTTTACGCTAGCACCACAAGGGAAGCCAGAGTCAAACATAGCCATACATAAATAGTGGCTATTTTAACTACCATGTAACTACGGCCCTTGGGCAACTTATCTGCCATGAGCCTCACTTTCCTCCTCCATAACACAGGAATAATAACATCTACCTCTTAGGACTGCCATGAGGATTAGGTGGATAATAAACCTGAGGGCACTTATAGCACAAAGAAGGCATTCAATAAATATTAGTTCTTTCCCCACTCCTTCCTTCTATAGCTTCCTATCGATTCAAGCAATTCTATGGTATCCCTGATGGGGTGTGATGAACAAGAGTCTAATTCCAAATACCCACATATAGATGAGTATATTACTTTTATTGTGTCTGCTAATAAACAGACTAAATCTGAAGTGATTCTTTTTTCTTGCTAAGAGACACAGGTCTCATATTACAGATGACTCTATCCTTGTGGATATGACCTTTCTGCTTTACTAGCAAATCTCATTAATGACAAAATTATTTTCCTGAAATTGTGGAAGACAAATATATTGCCGACCTATGACCGCGTAATCAATCCTCTCGCAAAGAGGCTTGAGCATGTGCGCTTGGTCATGTCGGACTCTTTGCAACCCCACAGACTGTATTCACAAAGAGGACCACCTCACAAAGAAAAATTTCTTCCAAGTGTTTCCTATTCTCTTCTGAGTGAAATGACAAGCACGTATTAATCTGTGGGAATAAATATACTGTTGATTAGTGTCTTTCACTTGTTTTAAATGGCACCAAGTATGCCCTCTCTTTGCAGCTTTGGGTACAAAACAAAGCCTGGATGAGCCAGGATGACTGGGGCGGGGAGGCGGTGGGGCAGAGTTAGGGAGCCAAGTTGCATTGAAGAGGCAGGAAATATGTGTAAAGCCACTTGCCCTATTTTAACCTGTGGGATAATGTCCATTTGGTTCTTCTCAGAAATAGTCTGTCCTGGTTGAAGAGGGAGGTTTAATGACTCTAAATAGTAATTCAAGTGCATAGGGAGGCCCTACATCAGTCAGGATCCCAGCCAGAAACAGATGGCACGTGCCAAAGAAATGAAAGAAGTATCATTGACCCTGGGTAGCGGGTATGTGGGCATCCACTACACTAATTTCTCTTTTTTCGTCTGTGTTTGAAATAGTCTATCCTAAGATATATGAAAATGGAAGCATGGAAAAGAGGGTCTTGTTCAGCCACTCACTTGCGTCCAGCTCTTTTGCTGGACTGAAGCCGGCCAGGCGCCTTTGTCCATGTGATTTCCCAGGCAAGAATACTGGAGTGGGTTGCCGTTTCCATCTCCAGGGGATCTTTCCAATGCAGGGATCGAATCCCCGTCTCCTACACTGGCAGGCGGATTCTTTATGTCTGAGCTACCAGGGAAGAAGGACTAGTGAAAGTGATTTACATTTAAAGGCCTGGGCAGAGGATAACGGAAAATCAGGGAAGGTGATATCTCCTTCCCCACCGCCCCCCCGCCACCAGACTGGCAGTAGTGGCAGGTACTATCAGCAGCGGGCTTGAAGGTGCAAGGGAGAGGGATCATCTCTGGGCACCCAGGGAGGCCTGTGGCAGGGAAGGGCCACCATCAGGAACTGCAGCCTTGGGTGGAAGAATCATTAACTATGACCCAGTACATAAATTTGTGAAGCCCAGTGCAAACTGAAAAATCAAAAAAAAAAAAAAAAGTAATTGAAGATCTTGAAATCTAAAACTTTAGCTTTTCTTTCACCATCTCTCATTCCCTTTCACTTGATGGGTCATGTTTTAAATTTTTTTCTATTTCACACCATTTTAAATAAAGAAAACATTAAAAGTTTAAGTGATTAGTACAAACTTTACCACTTACATTGTGCAGTGTCAATTTTAAATGCAGTATAAGAGCATTTAACTTGGATGAAGAATCACAAAATGATACAATTTGTATTTCATAATCCATACATAACATTGGCAGTGGATTCAAACGTTCTGACTCGGCTCTTGGCGCCAGATTCCTCTGTCCATGGGATTATCTAGACAAGAATACTGGAGTGGTTTGCCAGTTCCTTCCCCAGGGGATCTTCCCAACCCAGGGGTCAAACCCGGGTCTCCCACATTGCAGGCAGATTTTTTACCATCTGAGCCACCAGGGAAGCCCAGGCAGCTTGCTCTCAAATCCCTTTTCAGCAAACTTGGTTCCTTTTCAGTTCCGATAAAACAGAAAGGACCAGGCAGGCCCCAGGTGTGACTCCACATTTTTGTGGGCCCCGATCCTGATGCAATTTTGTGAGGCCTCTATAAAACAAAAAAACAAATAAAGCAGAATCACAAATATAAATTTGGTACAAAGCTGGCTATTTACTTAGAATGAGAAATCACAGTAAAATCCTGGAGCTTAGGAAATTCAAGTACCTTTCTTCTGAGGTCTCTAGGGAACTATACCTTCAGAGACATCCTTCTTGATTGCACCAGCTTTCCCTCCCCACCTGGAACCCTCTACAACTCCAAGCAACTCCCACCATTCTCAGGGGCCTGGGATGTGAGGAGTCCTGAGGTTTAAATGTTATTAGCTTTATGGTAAATTTCTCTGTAGGCCCTGAAACTTAGAACATAGAATTAAATGACTGTAGAGTAGCAAGCAGGCTTTCTCCAGGGCTCAGTGGGGAAAGAATCTGCCTGCATTGCAAAAGACACAAGAAACAGGGGTTCAATCCCTGTGCTGGCAAGATCCCCTGGAGGAGGGCACAGCAGCCTACTCCCATATTCTTGCCTGGAGAATCCCATGGACAGAGGAGCCTGGTGGGCTACAGTCCATGGGGTCGCAAAGAGTCACGACTGAAGCGACTGAGCATGAGCGTGAGAGCAGCAAGCATCTGCAAGCAGGTGGAAAGGGCAGGCCCTCGAGCTGTGGTGTGACCCCTTCCCCACTGCACACAGCACGGGCAGCGGGCCCCTGTGTGGGGCTCCTCGGCTCTACTGCTGTTTCTCGTAGTTAGGAAATCCCATCGAGGCTTAGGTACATTATGTAGGGAACTGAGAAGGTAGGGGACAGTCGTGGCCACTCCTCTGCCTCTGTGGTGTCTCGTCTACCCTCTGCACTGTTCTCTGACCAGGGTGGAATAAGCCACAGGGAAAATGGCCTTAAGGAACTCACTGTTTTCAATCACCTTCAAATTCTTTTTCTTTTTTTTTTTTTTAGCTGCTCTACACAGCACGAGAGATCTTAGTTCCCCGACCAGGGATCATGGAAGCTCGAGTCTTAACCACTGGACCACCAGGGAAGCCCCAGTCACCTGCAAGTTCTGACCAGACTTCGTTGCCCTGGCCTAAGCAACAGGTTCCTCTGTAGACATAAAATACTACTGGGCTTTCTTCATAGTAGCTGAAGCAATGGCGGAGGCAATTTAGATTCAGAAAAAAGATTCAGGTCAGTTTGCTGGAAAGGCTGCCCTCAATGGGGCTGTGGGGCCAGGGCTTGGGAGAAGCCCATGGGAAGAGGGAAAGGAGTAGATGAGGCCAGAAGAAGGGAAGTCATGGGCAAACGCAGGGAGATGGAAACATGCTGAAGAAAGATTTCAAATGTTGCTAAAACCCTGGTTGGTGAGCTATTTGCTTTTGATAAGTAAGGTTGTTCTTGTTGTTCAGTTGCTAAGTTGTGTCCATCTCTTTGTGATCCCGGGGATCAAACCTGGGTCTCCTGCATTGCAGGAGAATTCTTTACCATCTGAGCCACCAGGGAAGCTGCTGAGTACAGGGAAGACTGCTAATATCTGAACTAAGAATATGCACTTAACATGAGAGTATTTGGTCTAAATAAGATGGAAGAAGGTAGTGCTTAAGTGCTGGGTTCAAATTTTAATGTTTAATAGCTATGAGACTTTGATCAAGAAACTCATTCTTTTTGTGCCTCAGTTTCATCATATGAAGCTCTTGTGTTGTGTGAGAATTAGAGAAGTTAATAGTTATAAACCACTTATAATAGTTGTTAGTAAACATGAGATAATAGAAAATATACATATACTGGCCTCTACCCCTAGTCCCTGGTACAGAGCGCCTAAAACCCTTTTAATTTCCTAAGTGGTAAGAGCTCTAGGAGCATCTTTTGTTCTACTATTTGGTCTTTGACCCTAGTTCCTGACACCAATCTCCTAAATCCTTTGGAATTTCCTGAGGGATAACAGTCTTTTTTCTGATAAGGTGACTCTTGGTGGGCTCTCAAATGGGGGCTGGTCACCAAAAAAAGACCAAGCCATGATTAGAAGTGTGGCGTTTTCAACCCACATCCCATTCTCTAGAGGAGGGAAAAGGGCTGGAAATGGAGTTAAAGATCCTTCATGCCTACATGATGAAGCCTAAAAAAAAAAAAAAAAAAAAAATCCCCGAGGTATGGAGTTCTAGGAGCTTCTAGTGTAGGTTGTGGAAGACGTGGAGGTGCTGGGAGAGTGAGCGTGGAAGCTCTGCACCGCTTCCCACATTCTTTGCCCTTCAGATCTCTTCCATCTGGATGTTCAGCAGTATCCTTTATCATGCCCTTTAATAAACTGGTAAACGTGTTTTCCCGAGTTCTGTCAGCCGTTCTAGAAAATAATCAAATCCAAAGGGGAGGAGTTCTTGAGAACAGTTGATTCGTAGCCAAGTTAGACGCAGGCTGTGGGTTACCTGAGGGTTTACTGTCAGGGGAAACACACTGACCAGAACTGCCCACCTGGCCAGGCACCACAGTCACGATTTGCATGAGTTATTTTATGATAGGAGGTCCCAGTAAGGAACACGGAACTGACAAGCCACGCCCAACCAGAAGAATTCGGGAAAGGTCCAAAGGAGATCCCACATCTCCTACCACCTCCCACAGTCCTTGATGGAATCTGTCTTGCCTGAGCATTGCCTGCACCACAGGAAGGGCCCTGAGTCAGAATGATTGGCCAGAGACAGCCAGAAACCAATCCCATCACCATAAAGCCCACGAGCCACATGGCAGAGTCGTTCTCCGGGGTTCTCGTACCCTGCTCCTCTCCGTCTAGGCACTTCTTTCCAATAAAGTCTCTCGCTTTCTCAGCATGTCTCTCCCCACACAACTCATTTCCAAGTGTTAGACGAGAGAGTACTCTCGGGCCCTGGAAGGGATCCCCCTTCCTGCAACAATACTACTTGTGAGTGGCATCTAAAGTGGTGGAGGGCAGGGGCAGTCCTGTAGGACTGAGCCTTTAACATGTGGGATCTGGTGCTATCTCCAAGCAGACGGTGTCAGAATTGAGTTAAATTGTAGGACATGAAGCTGGTGTCGCAGGACTGCATATTGTGGGGAAAAAACCACACAGCTGGTGTCAGAAGTGTGGTGAGTGTGGTAGTAATGTCAGAGTAAAAGAGATACACAGGGGCAGTTTAGGTTTTCTCTACACAATTGGTACCTGGTAAAAGTAAGACAGTATTATTATGAAATGACTCCAAATAAAGCATTTAGACACAACGTTTGAAGCTGTAACATTTCAGCAACCGATGAAGAATAAGATCCATGCATTTTCACTACATATAATTTTATAAAAATTATGATTTTGAGTGAATGGATTTTTCCATGTTTAATCTCTAGCCAAAGGTAAGTACTGTGAAGTACTGTGAAGTTTTCATTAACAAAACACAATCACTTCAGAATTTTTCTTACCAAAAAGCAGAGGTACAGTTTACCATTTTTTTGCTTTACAGATAAATTGTCCTACTCCACAATCCCCAGACATTGACAAAAGATTTTGTTTTCTCTTTAACCTTGGTCCATTTACACACTAACCTGAGGAGATTAGATGGAATACCAGATCCCACTGGGCAAAAGCTAGGAGGGGCTCTTTTCTCATTAAAGGCAACTTCAGATTAGAATCAAGTTTGAATAAAATAAACAGTTTAGAAAAAATTAGGGCAGCTTGATCATCAGTCTTTCTTGCTTCTAGACGTCAAGCTGAAATAAAACTGTAAGAGCCAGACTTTCTGGATTCCTGTTGTTGACTTAAAAAATACTCACAACCTTGAAGTTGAGAAAGAAAGAAAGAAAGTGAAGTCGCTCAGTCGTGTCCGACTCTTTGCGATGCTATGGACTGTAGCCTACCAGGCTCCTCTGTCCATGGGATTTTCCAGGCAATAGTCCTGGAGTGCAATTGTGCGGTAGTTTTTGTGTGGTAGTTTGAGCATTCTTTGGCATTGCCTTTCTTTGGGATTGGAATGAAAACACCTTTTCCAGTCCTGTGGCCACTGCTGAGTTTTCCAAATTTGCTGGCATATTGAGTGCAGCACTTTCACAGCATCATCTTTCAGGATTTGGAATAGCTCAACTGGAATTCCATCACCTCCACTAGCTTTGTTCATAGTGATGCTTTCTAAGGCCCACTTGACTTCACATTCCAAGATGTCTGGCTCTAGGTCAGTGATCACACCATCGTGATCATCTGGGTCGTGAAGATCTTTTTGTACAGTTCTTCTGTGTATTCTTGCCATCTCTTCTTAATATCTTCTGCTTCTGTTAGGTCCATACCATTTCTGTCCTTTATCAAGCCCATCTTTGCATGAAATGTTCCTTTGGTATCTCTAATTTTCTTGAAGAGATCTCTAGTCTTTCCCATTCTGTTGTTTTCCTCTATTTCTTTGCATTGATCGCTGAAGAAGGCTTTCTTATCTCTTCTTGCTATTCTTTGGAACTCTGCATTCAGATGTTTATATCTTTCCTTTTCTCCTTTGCTTTTCGCTTCTCTTCTATTCACAGTTATTTGTAAGGCCTCCCCAGACAGCCAGTTTGCTTTTTTGCATTTCTTTTCCACAGGGATGGTCTTGATCCCTGTCTCCTGTACAATGTAACGAACCTCATTCCATAGCTCATCAGGCACTCTATCTATCAGATCTAGGCCTTTAAATCTATTTCTCACTTCCACTGTATAATCATAAGGGATTTGATTTAGGTCACACCTGAATGGTCTAGTGGTTTTCCCTACTTTCTTCAATTTAAGTCTGAATTTGGCAATAAGGAGTTGATGGTCTGAGCCACAGTCAGCTCCTGGTCTTGTTTTTGCTGACTGTATAGAGCTTCTCCATCTTTGGCTGCAAAGAATATAATCAGTCTGATTTCTTCAGCAATATGTGAACCATGAACTTCCTGATATTCAAGCTGGTTTTAGAAAAGGCAGAGGAACCAGAGATCAAATTGCCAACATCCGCTGGATCATAGAAAAAGCAAGAGAGTTCCAGAAAAACATCTATTTCTGCTTTATTGACTATGCCACAGCCTTTGACTGTGTGGATCACAATAAACTGTGGAAAATTCTTCAAGAGATGGGAATACCAGACCACCTGACCTTCCTCTTGATAAATCTGTATGCAGGTCAGGAAGCAACAGTTAGAACTGGACATGGAACAACAGACTGGTTCCAAATAGGAAAAGGAGTACGTCAAGGCTGTATATTGTCACCCTGTTTATTTAACTTATATGCAGAGTACATCATGAGAAACGCTGGACTGGAAGAAACACAAGCTGGAATCAAGATTGCCAGGAGAAATATCAATAACCTCAGATATGCAGATGACACCACCCTTATGGCAGAAAGTGAAGAGGAACTCAAAAGCCTCTTGATGAAAGTGAAAGTGGAGAGTGAAAAAGTTGGCTTAAAGCTCAACATTCAGAACACGAAGATCATGGCCTCTGGTCCCATCACTTCATGGGAAATAGATGGGGAAACAGTGGAAACAGTGGCAGACTTTATTTTTCTGGGCTCCAAAATCACTGCAGATGATGCCCGCAGACATGAAATTAAAAGACGCTTACTCCTGGAAGGAAAGTTATGACCAACCTAGATAGCATATTCAAAAGTAGAGACATTACTTTGCCAACAAAGGTTCATCTAGTCAAGGCTATGGTTTTTCCTGTGGTCATGTATGGATGTGAGAGTTGGACTGTGAAGAAGGCTGAGCACTGAAGAATTGATGCTTTTGAACTGTGGTGTTGGAGAAGACTCTTGAGAGTCCCTTTGACTGCAAGGAGATCCAACCAGTCCATTCTGAAGGAGATCAGCCCTGGGATTTCTTTGGAAGGACTGATGCTAAAGCTGAAACTCCAACACTTTGGCCACCTTATGCAGAGTTGACTCATTGGAAAAGATTCTGATGCTGGGAGGGATTGGGGGCAAGAGGAGAAGGGGACAACAGAGGATGAGATGGCTGGATGACATCACTGACTCAATGGACGTGAGTCTGAGTGAACTCCCGGAGTTGGTGATGGACAGGGAGGCCTGGCGTGCTGCGATTCATGGGGTTCCAAAGAGTCAGACACAACTGAGTGACTGATCTGAGTCCTGGAGTGGATTGCCATTTCCTTCTCCAGGGGATCTTCCTAACCCAGGGATTGAACCTGGGTCTCCTGCATTGTAGACAGATGCTTTACCATCTGAGCCACCAGGGTGCCTCTCTGAAGTCGAGAGTTATGCTTTATTTGGTGGGAACTTTTAGGACTTCAAGAGCAGGAGGCAGCGTCTCAAGCAACCTTGACAGAACTGGTCCAAGATTGGGCAGGGGGGTGGGGTAGGGAGCCAGGTTAGATAGAAATTTTACCAAAAAGATCAGGTAGCCTGATCATCCAAAGATTACTGTTAATTAAAGAAAACCAAATAATCCAAGTTAAGGAATTTAGTGCTGTTCTCTGTTTGGGAAGATACAGGAGTCCAGGCTCCCTGAAATCATTCCGTTGGTATGCAGCTCAGCTGCCTGGGGCCAGGATCCCGTGTTTCCACATCCTGAGTTTCCTCAGGGCTCAGCGTGGGGAGTGGCTGCATTCTGATGGCTGCTAGAGGGCAGGTATTCTTTCCATCCTGAGTTTCCTCAGGGCTCATCGGCTCACCACTGTGGTGGCTGCAACTGCCGATGACTGTGACATCTTTGTTTACTGATAGGACAGGAAACATTCCATTTCTCACTGTGTATATCCAAGCAAGACCATCACATAACCTCTCTGACTTCCTTATCCTCATCCATGGGAGAATCATGTGGGAAGTGCTGCCCAGCACCACTCCTAAGGTTCTCGTGAGGATTTTTTTTTTTTATGTTATTGTTTAAAAAAAAAAAATCCCAAAAAACAAAAGCGCTCTACAAATGCAAAAAGAATTTACTCAAATGACTTTCTTCTTCCCACTTTCTTTTTTGCACGTCATTCAACAGCAGGTAGGCTGGCTTATCTGCTAGAAGCAACAGCCCTGAATTAAACTGATTCACATCTTTGGAGTGCTCTTACCAGTATCTGTAAGGAAAAAAAATCATACTTGATTAACCAACTAGTGTTCTCTAGGGTTCGTTATAAATAAATGTAAGTAAATGGTGCCTGGTCAATAACAGGTACTCAATAAATATTTGTTGAATGAATTTGCAAGTTCTATAATTTAAAACATTTTACACAATTCTACCTCTAAGGCTACTAAAAGTCAAAACAATAGTTAAAACAACTCAATTACTAAGGAAACATAATTTTCTTCTAGTAGGAGTTGAATAATAACAAGAATCAGAGGCCCATGGGAAATGCTGTTCTCTTGGCAGACTCAGCCATGGTGACTATCTGGCATGAATGCATAACATCAACACTATTTAGAATTTCTATTAAAAAAAAAAGAGTTCACAATAAAAGTAAAAAATTGAAGATGGTATTAAACTCTTAATCAAGTCATAGTACAGAATAATGTTAGTAAAAAAAAAAAATTGCATGTGGGTTTCATAAACTCTGAGTAAGAAGGACATTTGCAATGTGAACAGTGAACCCTGGCAGGGAATGAGAAAGGAGAAAAGGGTTTAAAGCATCATTATAGATTCAAGATATTGGCAACTGTTGTCTACAATTCATAGAGAAAGCTGAGAAAGTGAAAAAGGGATTTTTTGTGTGTGTTTTGTTTCTTTTTTTTTTTTAACATTATATTAGCAGAGACCATCTTTTACCATCTGTTTTTCTTCAACATTTATCTCAACATTTTGTCACTATTTGTTAGCATTTTTTATTTCTTTAAACAGTTTAACTGAGCTACACTTCTCACATACCATGTAATTCACCCAAGTAGAGTATACAATTCAAGTTTTTTAGAATATTCACAAGATTGTTACAACCGTTACCACCATTTAATTCCAGAACATTTTCATCACCTCTAAAAGAAGCCCTTGCCTATTAGCAGTTACCCCTCATTTCCCATCCTTCTCCTAGGAAAACCACTAACTTACTCTCCTTACGTCTATAAATTTGCCTGTTCTGGACATTTCACACAAGGGAATCGTGTACTATGTGGTCTTCTGTGACTGGCTTCTGTCACTTACCTAGTGTTTTCAAGGTTCATTTTACTGCAGCATGCATCTATGTTTCACTTCTCTTTGTTGCTGAGTAATATTCCAACGTGTGGCTACACCACATTTTATTAATTCTTTCATCAAGCGATGGACATTTGGGTGCTTTTCATTTCAGGGCTATTTTGAATAATGCTGCTATGAACACTCATGTGCAAGTTCTTGTGTGGACATACATACCCATTTCTCCTGAGTGTATATCTTCTGGGGAGAGGGTGCTATGCCGGGTCTTGGCTGCAGCACGTGAGATCTAGTTTCTTTTGTGTGTGTGTGAGGGGATCTAGTTTCTTGAACAGGGGTCAAACCCAGGCCCCCGCATTGGGAGCATGTGTCTTAGCCACTGGGCCACCAGGGAAGTCCCATCCTGAATACATATCTAGGAGTGGAATGGCTGGGCCAAATAGTAGCACTTGCAACCTTTTAAATAAACTTTTAAAAACTTAAGATATAATTCACATACCATAAAACCCACCATTTTAAAGTGTGCACTTTCCTGGGTTTTAGTATCCACACAAGGCTAAGCAACCATCATCAACATCTAATTCTAGAAGAATTTCATAACCTCAAATAGAAACCCTGCACCCTTTACCCTTGAATTATGGTTGGATCAGTAAGCCTACATGCCTCTGCTCTTTCTTTTGCCTTGGGAAAATGATTTAAAACACATTGTCATTTTTATTAAAATTGAAATTTCAAGTGGTTATTCGAGAAATAAGCATATTGACTTTCTAAAATAATGGACTTACTGAGATGTAACTCACATACCATAAAATTCGCCCGCTTAAAACTGTACAATTTAGTGGCTTATAGCAGTTTCACAAAGTTGTGCAATCATTACCACTGACTAATTCCAGAACATTTTCATCATGCCCAAAAGAAATCTCTACCCTTTAGCGGTCATTCCCCATTCTCCCCTCCCCCTAGCTTCTGGCAACCACTAATTTACTTTCTGTCTCTGTAGATTTTCCTATTCTGGACTATGGTTAACTTTTTGAAGTGTAAAAAAGAATTCTTTACACCTACATAAAACGTTTGGCTACACACACCATGTATATTCACACATGCACCCACCCACACACACGCACTTATTGGTTTTTGTCATTACTGGCATGTTTATATATTCATGACACTTTGTTGTACTCACAGATGAGTTTGGTACCTGATAAAATACCAAAGTGGGGAAAATAAGATAAAATTTTTAGTATGATATGATAAAACATATGATAAATTATTGGTATCCTCAATAGAGAGGTTTATTCATCTCCCAAGTGACCATAAACTACAGATTAAAATAACTTGAAAAAAATTTATTTTGGCCTCACCACACAGCTTATGAAGTCTTAGTTCTCTGACTGGGGATTGAACTCACACTTTCTGTACTGGAAGCGTGAGTCTTAACTACCGGACCATCAGGGAAGTCTCTAAAACAACATAATTTTTAATCAAAAATTTCTCTTCTGAAAGAGGATCTAAATACTGTTGACTAAAAAAATATTCACAATCTAAACGTTGAGTTATGTTTTATTAGGTGGAAATTTTTAGGACTTAAGCCCAGGAGGCAGAATTTCAATTAACCGTGAGAGAACTGCTCTGAGGAGGTGAGGGGAAGAAATAGGTTATACAGAAGTTTTGAAGCAAAGGGTGGGTAGTCTAAACACCAGATATCTCAAGATAAGGAATTTAGCACTTTTCTATGCATGGAAAGGTGCATACATACAAAGGGCTCACTGAAATCAATCCTTTGGTATGCAGGTCCTCTGTCTGGGGGCAGTATCCCGTGTTTCCACATCCCGAGTTTCCTCAGAGCTCAGCGTGGGGAGTGGCTGCAGTCTGGTGGCTGCTACAGAGCACATATTCCTTCCTTCCTGAGTGCTCTCAGGGCTCACCAGCTCAAAGTGGAGGGCTGTAATCGCCCTTGTTTACTAATATGGCAGGAAATATGCCATTTCTCAACACTATCAGTTCAGTCGCTCAGTCGTGTCCAATCTTTGCAACCCCATGAATCGCAGCACGCCAGGTCTCCCAGTCCATCACCAACTGCCAGAGCTAACTCAAACTCATGTCACTCAAGTCGGTGATGCCATTCAGCTATCTCATCCTCTGTCGTCCCCTTCTCCTCCTGCGCTCAATACCTCCCAGCATCAGAGTCTTTTCCAGTGAATCAACTCTTCGCATGAGGTGGCCAAAGTATTGGAGTTTCGGTTTCATCATCAGGCCTTCCAATGAACACCCAGGACTGATCTCCTTTAGGATGGACTGGTTGGATCTCCTTGCAGTCCAAGGGACTCTCAAGAGTCTTCTCCAACACCACAGTTCAAAAGCATCAATTCTTCGGCATTCAGCTTTCTTCACAGTCCAATTCTCACATCCATACATGACTACTGGAAAAACCATAGCCTTGACTAGACGGACCTTTGTTGGCAAAGTAATGTCTCTGCTTTTGAATATGCTATCCAGGTTGGTCATAACTTTCCTTTCAAGGAGTAAGCGTCTTTTAATTTCATGGCTGCAGTCACCATCTGCAGTGATTTTGGAGCCCCCCAAAATAAAGTCTGACAAAGTTTCCACTGTTTCCCCATCTATTTGCCATGAAGTGATGGGACCGGATGCCATGATCTTCGTTTTCTGAATGTTGAGCTTTAAGCCAACTTTTTCACTCTCCTCTTTCACTTTCATCAAGAGGCTTTTGAGTTCCTCTTCACTTTCTGCCATAAGGGTGGTGTCATCTGCATATCTGAGGTTATTGAAATTTCTTCAGGCAATCTTATTCCAGCTTGTGCTTCTTCCAGCCCAGCATTTCTCATGATGTACTCTGCATATAAGTTAAATAAACAGGGTGACAATATACAGCCTTGACATACTCCTTTTCCTATTTGGAACCAGTCTGTTGTTCCATGTCCAGTTCTAACTGTTGCTTCCTGACCTGCATACAGATTTCTCAAGAGGCAGGTCAGGTGGTCTGATATTCCCATCTCTTTCAGAATTTTCCAGTTTGTGGTGATCCACACAGTCAAAGGCTTTGGCATAGTCAATAAAGCAGAAATAGATGTTTTTCTGGAACTCTCTTGCTTTTTCAATGATCCAATGGATGTTTGCAATTTGATCTGGTTCCTCTGCCTTTTCTAAATCCCACTTGAACATCTGGAAGTTCACAGTTCACATATTACTGAAGCCTGGCTTGGAGAATTTTGAGCATTATTTTACTAGCATGTGAGATGAGTGCAATTGTGAGGTAGTTTGAACATTCTTCGGCATTTCCTTTCTTTGGGATTGGAATGAAAACTGACCTTTTCCAGTCCTGTGGCCTCTGCTGAGTTGTCCAAATTTGCTGGCATATTGAGTGCAGCACTTTCACAGCATCATCTTTTAGGATTTGAAATAGCTCAACTGGAATTCTATCACCTCCACTAGCTTTGTTTGTAGTGCTGTTTCCTAAGGCTGACTTGACTTCACATTCCAGGATGTCTGGTTCTAGGTGAATGATCACACCATCGTGATCATCTGGGTCATGAAGATCTTTTCTGTATAGTTCTTCTGTGTATTCTTGCCATCTCTCCTTAATATCTTCTGCTTCTGGTAGGTCCATACCATTTCTATCCTTTATTGAGCCCATTTTTGCATGAAATGTTCCCTTGGTATATCTGATTTTCTTGAAGAGATCTCTAGTCTTTCCCATTCTATTGTTTTCCACTATTTCTTTGCACTGATCATTGAGAAAGGCTTTCTTATCTCTCCTTGCTATTCTTTGGAATTCTGCATTCAAATGGGTATATCTTTCCTTTTCTCCTTTGCTTTTAGCTCCTATTCTTTCACAGTTATTTGTAAGGCCTCCTCAGACAACCATTTTGCTTTTTTACATTTCTTTTTCTTGAGGATGGTCTTGATCGCTGCCTCCTGTACAATGTCACGAACCTCCGTCCATAGTTCATCAGGCACTCGGTCTATCATATCTAGTCCCTTAAATCTATTTCTCACTTCTACTGTATAGTCATAAAGAATTTTATTCAGCTCATACTTGAATGGTCTAGTCATTTTCCCTACTTTCTTCGATTTAAGTATGAATTTGGCAATAAGGAGGTCATGACCTGAGCCACAGTCAGCTCCCAGTCTTGCTTTTGCTGTTTCTCCTTCTTTGGCTGCAAAGAATATAATCAGTCTGATTTCAGTGTTGGCCATCTGGTGACATCCATGTGTAGAGTCTTCTCTTGTGTTGTTGGAAGAGGGTGTTTGCTATGACCAGTGCATTCTCTTGGCAAAACTCCATTAGCCTTTGCCCTGCTTCATTCTGTACTCCAAGGCCAAATTTGCCTGTTACTCTAGGTGTTTCTTGACTTCCTACTTTTGCATTCCAGTCCTTATAAAGAAAAAGATATGTTTTTTGAGTGTTAGTTCTAAAAGGTCTTGTAGGTCTTCATAGAACTGTCCAACTTCAGCTTCTTCAGCATTACTGATCAGGGCGTAGACTTGGATTACCGTTATATTGAATGGTTTGCCTTGGAAACGAACAGAGATCATTCTGTTGTTTCTGAGATCACATCTAAATACTGCATTTCAGACTCTTTTGTTGACTATGATGGCTACTCCATTTCTTCTAAGGGATTCTTGCCCATGGTAGAGATATGATGGTCATCTGAGTTAAATTCACCCATTCCAGTCCATTTTAGTTTGCTGATTCCTAAAATGTCGATGTTCACTCTTGCCATCTCCTGTTTGACCACTTCCAATTTGCCTTGATTCATGAACCTAACATTCCAGGTTCCTATGCAATATTGCTCTTTACAGCATCGGACCTTGCTTCCATCACCAGTCCCATCCACAACTGGTTGTGTTTTCGCTTTGGCTCTGTCTCTTCATTCTTTCTGGACCTATATCTCCATTGATCTTCAGTAGCATGTTGGGCACTTACCGACCTGGGGAGTTCATCTTTCTGTGTCTTATCTGTTTGCCTTTTCATACTGTTCATGGGGTTCTCAAGACAAGAATACAGAAGTGGTTTGCCATTCCCTTCTCCAATTCCTTCTTATAGGAGGAACACCAGTCACCACAGAGAGGGGGTAACCAAGATCATATTTTACAGTGTTCATATTGGCCAAATTGCTTGACTTCATGGCTACTCTCAGTGCTGCCAAAAAAAAGTGAGGGGGTAAATTTAATTCACAGTTGTATTTGAAGATCAACTTAAAAAGTGCACTGTATATAAAACATAGTGAAAATACATAAAACTCAGAAACATTTATTATAATTGAAATTTTAAAACATTTTATTAAATATGTCTCTTTTCACTTTCTGTACCTGTAATATCTAGCTCTTGGAATTATTATTATTATTTTTTTTTAATTAATTTTATTTTTAAACTTTACATACTTGTATTAGTTTTGTCAAATATCAAACTGAATCCGCCACAGGTATACATGTGTTCCCCATCCTGAACCCTCCTCCCTCCTCCCTCCCCATACCATCCCTCTGGGTCGGTCCCAGTGCACTAGCCCCAAGCATCCAGTATTGTGCATCGAACCTGGAATTATTTTAAAAATACTGCTACCATACTTAAAAGTATTGCATCACTATTGTATTAAGCTGCCCTCTGGTGGCTTTTAATTTAGTAAATATCTTGAACTACCTTAGTATCTGATGTGAAGTATCTTTAAGGTATTGTGGTTTATTCAATACCATACTAATTCATATTTTCTAAATGTACTTATTTGGCAGGGGCTTTGAAATATTTATTCATTTGAGAAGAATAGACACTGCCTAGTGTCCAGAAAAGATAAAAACAATAAGAGAATTCATGAATCTAAGTTTGTGCATCCCGTATAACAAATCATCAGTTATTACCATTGTTTCTCTTATTATCATGACAATACAGGAATGACTGATACAAGCTTTAATCATAAAATGCAGAATATAACAATCGAAACCGCATGAAAACTAGAATACATTTATTAAGTAATGGTCCCTAATACGTGCTAAAGGCTCTCATATCACACAGTAATAAAATATTCTCATTAAAGAATTGGCTAGGTTTGTCACTGCTCCATATAATCTTATAGAGCTGTTTTTTAACTTCCGGCCAAAGATAAACAGGATGTACCTGTTGAAAACATACTTCTAGTCAAACCAGCCTCTTGTCTTTTGATAATAAAAAGGAAATAGTCACTTTTGTTGTGTTTTGTTGAACTTTCTCTAGTATAATGACTGTAATGTACAAAATGACTGTGATTACAAAAACGATACATTTTACCTGTAAGAGTTTAAAAGGTGGAGTACTATTCAAATTTTCTTATTATTCTTTTTAGAAAAAGGCAAGTTCTATTTGGACACATTAAATTATTTGTCTTACATGTATACTCTTCCGTTGAGGGAAAGGAGATCCTCATTACCTAAGATTTACATTAAACACTTTTAAGTTCAAATATTTAGTTAAGTATTTGAGTACCTTCTGTGTGCCTAACGCTGTGTAGTCTGCACTCTAGAAAAGATGGCCATTTCTAGAAAAGAAGTTCCAAATACATTTTAAGCGGTTGCAACATCATGAGAATTAGGACTTGAAAGGAAAAGTGTTCCAATGGTTCAGGAAAGAATTAAGAGCTACATTAGCTGCAGGGGGGAATGAAAGCCTCATAGAGGAAATGGCACTTGAATTGGGCTGTGATAGATTGATGGGATTTTGGTGGCAAAGAATCTATTGTTGAAAACATTTCAGATCAGAAAATAAAGATGAACAGAAAGATGTAAGTGGATTGCATGTTTGTGTAAAGCACTAAGGGAACTGAGCTGAAAATCAGTCATCTTCTAGAACAAATATACAAGACGTTGTAGTAGAAACAGAAATACATGTGCAGCTATGTTTTGCAAAATTCAGAAGATTCAAATGTTGTTGTTTAGTTGCTAAGTCATGTCCAACTCTTCTGTGACCCCATGGACTGTAGCCCACCAGGCTCCTCTGTCCCAGGCAAGAATAGTGGGTTGTGAGTTCCTTCTCCAGGGGATCTTCTCGACCCATGGATCGACCCTGTGTCTTCTATGTCTCCTGCATTGGCTTGAAGATTCTTTACCCCTGAGCCACCAGGGAAGCCCAAATCAACAATAGTTTAACCTACTTAGATAACATATGAACTGTTATTCATCAGCAACATCAAGTAATTGACCATTGTTAGGAGAAGGCAGTGGCACCCCAATCCAGTACTCTTGCCTGGAAAATCCCATGGATGGAGGACCGTGAAAGGCTGCAGTCCATGGGGTCGCTGAGGGTCGGACATGACTGAGCGACTTCACTTTCACTTTTCACTTTCATGCGTTGGAGAAGGAAATGGCAACCCACTCAAGTGTTATTGCCTGGAGAATCCCAGGGACGGGGGAGCCTGGTGGGCTGCCGTCTATGGGGTCACACAGAGTCGGACACGACTGAAGGGACTTATCAGTAGCAGCAGCAGTAGAATTAGTAGGATCTATGAATCAGTGGTTATGACAGAGACTAAATGCAATTATTATATTATTTTAAACTGCTCAAGTTTTTAAGGATTGAGATACCATTTAAACAGTGAGAATGCACAGATCTTATGTGTATAGTCCTGTCAGTTTTAACAAAATTCCCAACAGGCTTCAGTTCTGGCACCTGCGGTCATCCACACATTTATTAAGATAAAGAATGTACTAATAGCAGAAATTCTCTCAGCTCATTTCTGGTTATGCCCATCACCTTTACCCCCAAGCAACAGCTATTCTGATTTCTGCAACCATAGATTAGTTTTACCTGTTCTTGAACTTCATACTAAATAGTACAATATGTACTCTTTTTTAATCTGGGTTCTTTTACTCAAGCACAATGTATGTGAGACTCATCCCTGTGGTTGTATGAGTCCCTTTTTATCACTGCATTGTATTACTGTAAGAATATATCACAGATTATCTCTTGTCCTGTTTGTGGATACCTGGACTGGTTCCAAGTGAAGGCCACCAGGAATGAAGCTGCTATGAACATTTATGTATAGGATTTTATGTAATCATCTTTTTTTTAATTTAAATTTATTTATTTTAATTGGAGGCTAATTACTTTACAATATTGTATTGGTTTTGCCATACATCAACATGAATCTGCCATGGATGTACACGTGTTCCCCATCCTGAACCCCCTCCCACTTCCCTCCCCATACCATCCCTCTGGGTCATCCCAGTGCACCAGTCCCAAGCATCCTGTATCCTGCATCAAACCTGGACTGGCGATTCATTTCATATGTGATATTATACATGTTTCAATGCCATTGTCACAAATCATCCCACCCTCGCCCTCTCCCACAGAGTCCATAAGACTGTTCTATACATCTGTGTCTCTTTTTCTGTCTCGTACACAGGGTTATCATTACCATCTTTCTAAATTTCATATATATGCATTAGTATACTGTATTGGTGTTTTTGTTTCTGGCTTACTTCACTCTGTATAATAGGCTCCAGTTTCATCCTCCTCATTAGAACTGATTCAAATGTATTCTTTTTAATGGCTGAGTAATACTCCATTATGTATATGTACCACAGCTTCCTTATCCACTCATCTGCTGATGGACATCTAGGTTGCTTCCATGTCCTGGCTATTATAAACAGTGCTGCGATGAACATTGGGGTACACGTGTCTCTTTCCCTTCTGGTTTCCTTGGTGTGTAATCATCTTTTCATCTCTCCAGGACAAGTATTTAGGAGTGGGACTGCTGACTTGTGTGGTAAGTATGTATCCCTTTAAAACGCCACTTCTTTGCTCATTTGGCTGTGCAGGGTCTCCGCTGGTGTGAGGCTGCACTGTAGCCATGGTGAGCAGGCGTCACTCTCCCGTTGTGGCATTCAGGTTTCTCGCTGTGGTGGCCTCTCTTGTCGTGCAGCATCGGCTCTGGAGTGTTTGGGCTTCAGCAGTTGTGGCTTCTGGGCTTCAGATCACAGACTCAGTAGTTGGGGCACATGGGCCTGAAGCATGTGGGGTCTTCCCTGATCAGGAATTGAACCTGTGTCTCCTGCATTTGCAGATGGATTCTTTACCACTGAGCTACCAGGGAAGCCCCATAAATATATGTTTAACTTTACAGGAAACTGCCAAACAATTTCCCAGAATGGTTATATCATTTTATACTTTTATTTGCAAAACATGAAGAGTTTGGAGTTTTTCTTTTAAGCCATTCTAGTGGGTGTGCTGGAGAAGGAAATGGCAACCCACTCCAGTATTCTTGCCTGGAGAATCCCAGGGATAGAGGAGCCTGGTGGGCTGCCGTCTGTGGAGTCGCACAGAGTCAGACACGACTGATGTGACTTAGCAGCAGCAGCAGTGGGTGTGCATTGTATCATTGTGGTTTAAAATTGTATTTTTATAAGACCTTAAAGATGTTGAGCATTTTTCAAGTGCCTATTGGCCATTTATGTATCTTTTTTGTGAAATGACTGTTCAAACTTTTTTGCCTAATTTTAAGGTTAGATTTTTTATATTATTAAATTGTAGGGGTGTTTTTGGGGCGGGTACAAATGTTTGGTCAGACACATGTGCTATAAACGTATTCTCCCAGTCTGTGGTTTATCTATTCATTCTATTAACATTGTCTTTTGAAAGTGTTTAACTTCAATGAAGTCCAATTTAATGTTTTTTTTTTTTCCTTTTGTGGTCAGTGCTTTCCCTTCCCCTCAGGAAATCTTTGCCTTCCCCAGTACTGCAAAGATATTGTCCTATGATCTCTTCTAGAATCTTTATTGTTTTAGAATTTATGTTTAGGGCTATAATCCACATTGAATTAATTTTTGTGTATGGGATGAGGTATGAATTGAATTCCATTTTTTTTCCCCATGAATATCTAGTTGTTTCAGCACTGTCTGATGAAATTACTTTATTCAAGATTAACTTCACTGAAATTACATCAAGAAACAGGAAAATTTTAAACTATTCCTGAAAAAAGGGAAATTAAGAGTAAAGAGGGCACTTGACTCATACTTAAGTCATTCTTTGAACTCATACAACAAACATGCACAAAAGACGGCTAATTTTTTTTTAAGGTTTTTTGATGTGGACCATTTTTAAATTCTTTATTGAATTTGTTACAATGTTGTTTCTGTTTTATATTTTGGTTTTTTGGCCTGGAGGCATGTGGGAGCTTAGCTCCCCGAGCAGGGATCAAGCCCATTCCCCTTGCACTGGACGATGAAGTCGTCATCATCCACTGAGCTGTCAGGGAAGTTTCGATATTGAAAAAAAATACAGCCACACATTTGCATTTCTGACAGTTAGCTCTATTCCTCTGAATGAACTAACAAAGCTATTTTACACGGAAAGTGGCCTCTATCTGCAGCAGAATCCTGACTTGTTTGAAAACTTGCAGCATCTTTCTATTTCACTAAGTGCCTATGAAGCTAGTTAAATATTTGGGAGGCAGGGGTGTGCTTAAGTGGATCTGTTGACTCTGAAAAAATAAAGCTCAAGTCTCTTCTAAATTGGAGTTTTAAGGATTTCTACGTTGACGCGATTGAAGCGACTTAGCAGCAGCAGCAGGAACTAGACTGCATGATGAAACACGGTGAAACATGATGAAAACCGGGACAGGCTTTCCATCAGGACAAGGGAGGAAAACTAGGTTTTCTCTGTCATTGGCCCTCAGATGAGATGGGGGTTTATGCTCTGGGTTGGCAGTACTTTGGAGGAGGCACAAATATAGGGTAGAAGTCAGGGGTCAAGGGGCGGGGAGAGGGGGTAGGTAAGCAGCATTTTAGCAACATGAAGACTTCCCCAGTGGCTCAGTGGGTAAAGAATTTGCCTAAAATACAGGAGACACAGGAGACCTGGGTTCAATCCCTGGGTTGGGAAGATCCTCTGGAGGAGAAAATAGCAACTCACTCCAGTATTCTTGCCTGGAAAATCCCATGGCCAGAAGAGCCTGATGGGCCAGAATCCAAAGGGTCGCAAAGAGTCGGACACAACTGAGCAACTAAGCACAGTAATAAAATCAAAGGTCGGACTCCTTGAAAAAGGTTTAGCTGTGAGCCCCAGAAGCACCCTTTTCCAGTGAGTAGTTTTCTGTCTGTGTTTCCATTCCATAGACTCTTAAGTTCTTGGTAAAGTTATAGCTAGATATTGCTTGCTGCTGCTGCTAAGTCGCTTCAGTTGTGCGACCCCATAGACGGCAGCCCACCAGGCTCCCCCGTCCCTGGGATTCTCCAGGAAAGAGCACTGGAGTGGGTTGCCATTGCCTTCTCCAATGCATGAAAGGGAAAAGTGAAAGTGAAGTCGCTCAGTCGTGTCCGACTCTTCATGACTCCATGGACTGCAGGCTTCCGGGCTCCTCCGTCCATGGGATTCTCCAGGCAAGAGTACTGGAGTGAGGAAGTTCAAAAGGGAGAAGTGTCTCAGCTTGGAGGGAAATTGAAAGGGCAGCAGGAAGCAACCTCAAGAAAGGTAACCTGTGAAAAGTTTGAAGAATAAGCTGCAAAGCTTTGCTAGCAGAATATAAACCACAGACAATAATACCAAGTGTTTGGTTTAGATGTAACATATTCCATCTCTTGTGAGGCATCATGTATCTATTGTGAGAATTTCTGTGTTTTCAGGAAGAAAATTTAGATCTAGAGAAGAATTAATTAATGAAGCCAAGAGTAGGGTCACACATGATTTGACTCTTTTTTAAAAAAGCAGCTTGAAAGGCAAAAGCTAAATGAAGGTATGAGAGTAATTCTACAGCACAAAAGTATTCACAGGGCAACCTTGGAACTGTCTGATTTACACAAAATCATGTAAGTGAGTGCTTCTCAAATTTTAATGTTCATTCTGAAATTAATACATGTCCACTATACCTTGGTAAATTAAAGAAAAACTTTAATGTTCATACAAATAATCTGAAGATTTTTGTTAAAATGTGGATTCTGACTCAGTCAAACTGGTATGGGACCTAAGAGCCTGTATTTTTTAAGTGTCTGTTATATTTTTAGCAGCATCAGGTCTTAGTCGTGGCATGTGGGGTCTTCATCGTCCTTCGGCATGTGGGATCTGAGTTCCATGACCAGGGATAGAACCTGTGTCTCCTGCTTCGGAAGGTGATTCTTAACCACTGGACCACCAGGGAAGCCTGTGAGACTTTTTTGAAGTACTGTTTCTTAGGCCCACACCAGACCAACTGAGTCAGAAATTCTGGGGCTGAAATCTTAATCCTCAAAAATTCCTCCTGCACTTGTCTTAGGCTATGGAGACCAGAAGAAGAAGAAATAGAAGGTTGGGTTCGGGTCAGTTCAGTTCAGTCACTCAGTCGTGTTCAACTCTTTGTGACCCCATGGATTGCAGCATGCCATCACCAACTCCAGAGCGTACTCAAACTCATGTCCATGGAGTCAGTGATGCCATCCAACCATCTCATCCTCTGTCATCCCCTTCTCCTCCTGCCCTCAATCTTTCCCAGCATCAGGGTCTTTTCCAATGAGTCAGCTCTTCGCATCAGGTGGCCAAAGTATTGGAGTTTCAGCTGCAACATCAGTCCTTCCAATGAACACCCAGGACTGATCTCCTTTAGGATGGACTGGTTGGATATCCTTGCAGTCCAAGGGACTCTCAAGAGTCTTCTCCAACACCACAGTTCAAAAGCATCAATTCTTTGGCGCTCAGCTTTCTTCATAGTCCAACTCTCACATCCATACATGACCACTGGAGAAACCATAGCCTTGACTAGACGGACCTTTGTTGGCAAAGTAATGTCTCTGCTTTTCAATATGCTATCTAGGTTGGTCATAGTTTTTCCCCCAAGGAGTAAGCATCTTTTATTTCATGGCTGCAGTCACCATCTGCAGTGATTTTGGAGCCCCCAAAAATAAAGTCTGTCACTGTTTCCCCATCTATTTCCCATAAAGTGATGGGACCGGATGCCATGATCTTTTTTTTCTGAATGTTGAGCTTTAAGCCAACTTTTTCACTCTCCTCTTTCACTTTCATCAAGAGGCTCTTTAGTTCTTCTTCACTTTCTGCCGTAAGTGTGGTATCATCTGTATACCTGAGGTTATTGATATTTCTCCTGGCAATCTTGATTCCAGCTTGTGCTTCATCCAGCCCAGCATTTCTCATGATGTACTCTGCATACAAATTAAATAAGCAGGGTGACAATATACAGCCTTGACATACTCCTTTTCCTATTTGGAACCAGTCTGTTGTTCCATGTCCAGTTCTAACTGTTGTTTCTCTACTGCAATTTCCCAGAATGTGTTTTTCTCAGACCCACACTGGGACTTTGAATGTTTTACCTCCATAAACGTCTGTCCTATGAACAAAACAGAGAGAGTATCTTCCTTTAAAGAGTTTAGAGTTCAGCTGGGAAATCAGTCCTCAAGTACATTATAAATACAGAGCAATAAGAGGCATGATATGAGGTGTACTGTGTGTTTTAGGAACCCACAGCAGAGGAATCTAAAGGTCAAGAAAGATCTTCCCAGACAGGGGACATTTAAGATGATTCCATATGGATGAATAGGAGTTTTTCAGAACAGGAAGGGTGGAAGGTTTCCCAGGGAAATACAACAATATGTCCCAAACCCCCAAAATAAGAGAGTTACTGCGAGTTCAGAAAACTGAATGAAGCTCAGAATGACTGGAGTGTGTGGTAACACAGGAGATGGGCAGTGAGGTTGTCAGGGACCAGATGTCACAGGACTTTATAAATAGGGTGACCTCTTAGGCCATTTTCTCAGACAGTCTCAGAATATACACTTGTTCCTTCATAATTATTAACAGCACTTCCTTTCACTCTCCAAAGTGTTCTGTATGGACAATAAATTAAATGGCCATACTTCCTACAGGCAAAACTTTGACTTTTTCCAAATGGGAAGAGATTGATGATTATTTTTGAGACTGATGAATTTTAAGCAGAGAATTGACATTGTTAAAGAGTTTTGAAACAATCCTTTAAGACTTCAGAGAGAATAATGAATTGAAGACCAGTTAGAAGGCTGTTACAGGTGAGAGACAGTGGTGTCCTAGAGTTGTGGCATTGTGCATGGAGAAAAGTAGACAGAACTGTGAACTATTAAGAAAAGAGAAACAATTTGGTGCATGAACAGATGAGAGTCAAGTCGACCACTCTTCTGGCTTGAGCTAGTATTACTCAGGTAGTGCGTTATTTGCTATGACAGAAAAGGAAAAAGGAAGGAAAACATTTTTGAGAGAACTGAAGTGTACTGAATGATTAAGAAATGTCAAGTAAGATGAGGTCTGAACATTCCCACTACATTCATTGGCCACACTGTGAGAGAACTTTTTCTATTTTCTTGGAGCTAATGACTACATAGCAAGGGAATGAACAGGAGGTAAATGGAATGAAAGAGAAGAGAAGGGGATGAGGGGAAGAGAAATTGAGTGGAGATAATCAAGGAGTTTGGCTCTGAAGAGGAGGGGAGGAATGTAGCTATAGCTGGAAGGGAAATTGGAATTGAAGGTTTCTTTTGTTTTAAATTGTTTTTCCATTGGTAATTGCTTGTTAGAAGGAGAAGGTAGATAGAGAAGATTTGAAGATGTGGAAAAAGAGAAGCAAGTGAGAAGGATTCAGAGCACAGATGAAGGTTGATTAGTTATCTATTGCTGCATAATAACTTATCCCTAAATTCAGCAGCATAAGACAGCAAATATTTACTATCTCACAATTCCTGTGTGTCAGAAACCAGGGCACATCCAGGGCTCAAGGTCTCTTATGAAGTTGCTGTCAGGCTATTTTCTTGGTCTGTGGTCTCATCAGGTGACCCAAGAGTGGCAGGGGGAGGAAGGAAGAGGATCTGCTTCTGTACTTACGTATTATCATCAGCATTCAGTTCCTCAGAGGCTGCTGAGCTATGAGCCTCAGTTCCTTGTTGCCTGTCAGCCAGAGGCCTTCCTTGGCCCATGAACCTCTCCGGAGGGCACCTCACAATATAGCAGCTGAACTTTCTCCAAGATCAGTCAGTGAGAGAGGAAGAGAGAGCTAGAGAGTACCCAAGACAGAGTCATAATATTTTTATTAACCTAGCCATAGAAGAGACACTCTATGAATTTGACCGTACTCTATTTTAGGGAAGAAGTTACCTATGTCTGACTGTCATTTGAGTGGAGAGGGGTTTACAGAGCATGACTATGGCTGTGTGCACGCTCAGTTGCTCAGTCATGTCCAACTCTCTTATGACTGCATGGACTATAGCTAGCCAGGCTCCTGTCCATGGGATTCTCCAGGCAAGAATACTGGATTGGGTTGCCATTTCCTCCTCCAGGGGATCTTCCCGACCCAGAGATTGGAACCCACATCTCCTGTGTCTCCTGCATTGGCAGGTGGATTCTTTACTCCTGAGCCTCCAGGGAAGCTGATGAATATCGCTAAGTAGGAGCCACTGGAGCCAGTTTACAGACTGCCGATCACAAAGTAATAGTTTAGTTTAGTTGCTCAGTCATGTCTGACTCTTTGCAACCCCATGGACTGTAGTCTACCAGGCTCCTCCGTCCATGGGATTTTCCAGGCAAGAGTACTGGAGTGGGTTGCCATTTCCTTCTCCAGGGGATCTTTCCAACCCAGGGATCGAACTTGGGTCTCCCACATTGTAGGCAGATGCTTTACCGTCTGAGCCACCAGAGTAATAAACTATCAACAAAAAAGGGAGACCTCTTCCCTGGTAAAGAAGGAAGGGGGAAGAGTCGGATCTAGATTTGGGTAGTTTCGGATAATTGTAGTGAGAATGGAGAGATTTCTGTTCAGATGGCTTCTATTTTCTATGCCAAGTAAGACACATGGTCTATTTTTTTAAAAATGAAACAAGAGGAAATTGGAGTTTTGATAGTGCTTTGAAACAATCCCTGTTGAGTATAAGATAAAGAAGTGAGCCAGGAAACAGAGAACTGAGTAGGAATGTTATGAGCCCAGCTGAAGAGGGTATCCACAAATTTATAGCCAAATCAATCTGCCCAGAAGGTGATTTTTCTCCAGCAACACTTAGTAAAGGAAAGAGGAAGTTCTCCACGGCTACTTTCTGATGATTGCCCACTTTCCCTTAGGGTGACATGGAAAGCATGAAAAATTGCTGAAGCTGACACCAAAATTTATATAACCATAAAATTGAACAAAGTAGCTGTCAGTGTCAGAGTCTAAAAAAGGAATCTGTCACACAGTTTCATTTGCCGCGAAATTCATGGAGAGTCAGGTTAGCACAAAATAGGCCGGGTTGCTAAGTTATATACCATAAAGTTGTCTCATCGTCTGCCTTCACTGGAATTCATGCTTGCTAAAGATAGTTAAATCCACCAACAACAGGCGAGTGTTAGAAACTTCTCATTGATTACTTTGGAGAAGATCTTTTTTTTTTTAATGAAAAGTCCCCAAAACAAATTTTTGAGAAATAGTTTCACCTGTTAACTTCATCTTTTTAATAAAACCTAATTAAAGCTCTACTCTGATGCTTTCATTTCTTATATATAAAACTAGTCCTTTTCTGGGCTTCCCTGGTGGCTCAGCAGCAAAGAGCCCACCTGCCAATGCAGGAGACACAGGTTCAATCCATGGTCCAGGAAGATCCCACACGCCTTGGAGCAACTAAGCCTGTGAGCTGCAGCTACTGAAGCCTGCATGCCCTAGAGCCCATGCTCCAAAACAGAGGAAGCAACGTCAGTGAGAGGCAGGCACACTGCAGCTCGGGAGTAGCCCCCTCCTTGCCACAAAGGGAGAAAAGCCTACATAGCAATGAAGACCCAGCATAATCAAAAATCAATCAATAAATACATAAAATTCTAAAATAAATAAATGAAGTCAAGAATGAAAAAAAAAAAAAAAGAAGAACTAGCCCTATTGTAAGAAGAATGAGAAAATTTCCTTAGACTGGAGGCCTGCCTGGAGACAGGGAGTAGCTATCAGCCTTTTGCTCTCTGCCAAGTGAGTGCACCACGCCTGGCGAATGCTTGGCCACTGCATCAGTGGATATGGCTTTGATAAAAACTGACACGCGCAGCCCTCTCTCTCACCCGTGTGTGCACATGTTGCTGGATCATGAAAGTGAAATGTTGAAAATGTTTCAATATTGAAAAAGTGAAAATATTCAGGTTCTGTATCACTCGGCCTTGACTCACCTACTGTTTTAGATTCAAGCATTTAGTGAACAAAGGACATCTAAAGACGGGAACATAAGGAGGCATCGTAAGGCAGGAGATAAAATTTTCCTAAACCAGAGACCGCTTAAAGCCAAGATACCAACATGGAGAGAAGACGGGCCGTTGGATTTCTCCAGAGTTGAGAGTTTCTCAGACAGGGAACGAAACAAGGAGGTTTAGGATTAGTCAGTTGGAGAAGGCAATGGCACCCCACTCCAGTACTCTTGCCTGGAAAATCCCATGGACAGAGGAGCCTGGTAGGCTGCAGTCCATGGGGTCGCTGAGAGTCAGACATGACTGAGCGACTTCACTTTCACTTTTCACTTTCATGCATTGGAGAAGGAAATGGCAACCCACTCCAGTATTCTTGCCTGGAGAATCCCAGGGACGGGGGAGCCTGGTGGGCTGTCATCTCTGGGGTCGAACAGAGTCAGACATGACTGAAGCCACTTAGCAGCAGCAGCAGGATTAGCCAGTAAGCATGGTTGACACATGGATCCTGACGGGGGCAGATGGGGGCCGCAGGGCCTGAGGGATGTGAAGAGGGTAGAATGGTCCGTGGGTGGGTGGTGTTGATGAAGCAGACCCGAGGTGTGAGGTGCTGAGGGTGGAGGAACCCCTGAGCTAGAAGGGGAGGCAGTTGTAGCCCTAAATGGGACTGAACTCATGCTCACCGTGAGTTTTACAGAGTTATCATGATAGAATGGGTTTTGCCCACTAACGGCTATGCATGACATGATTTATATGGGTGAAAGCTTTCCAGATTTTTGTGTTTTTTACAGAGATTTAGTCACTTCTCTTCTGTAGAGTGGAGACTCCTACCTAGATTTTGTAAGAAGAATGTGCTGTGCTTAGTCATTCAATCATGTCCAAACTGCAACCTCATGGATTGTAGCCCGTCAGGCTCCTCTGTCCGTGGGGATTCTTCAGGCAAGAATACTGGAGTGGGCCCTCCTCCAGGGGATCTTCCCAACCCAGAGATCGAATCCAGGTCTCCTGCATTGCAGGTGGATTCTTTACCAGCTGAGCCACCAGGGAAGCCCAGTAAGAAGAACAGAGCAACTAAAATAGGCCTGGGGACCTCCCTGGTGGTCCAGTGGCTAAGACTTCAAGCTCTCAGTGCAGGGGGCCTGGGTTCCATCCCTGGCTGGGGAAAAAGATCCCACATGTCACAACTAAGACCCAGCACGGCCAAATAAATACTGAAAACAACAACAGTAGGCCTGGATAATCACTAGATACGACAACTGAGATAGATTAAGTCAACACCTATTTCTGCTTTATTGACTATGCCATGCCTTTGACTGTGTGGATCACAATAAACTGTGGAAAATTCTGAAAGCGATGGGAATACCAGACAACCTGACCTGCCTCTTGAGAAATTTGTATGCAGGTCAGGAAGCAACAGTTAGAACTGGACATGGAACAACAGACTGGTTCCAAATAGGAAAAGGAGTACGTTCAGGCTGTATATTGTCTCCCTGCTTATTTAACTTATATGTAGAGTACATCGTGAGAAACGCTGGGCTGGAAGAAGCACAAGCTGGAATCAAGATTGCCAGGAGAAAAATCAATAACCTCAGATATGCTGATGACACCACCCTTATGGCAGAAAATGAAGAAGTTAAGAGCCTCTTGATGAAAGTGAAAGAGGAGAGTGAAAAAGTTGGCTTAAAACTCAACATTCAGAAAACTAGGATCATGGCATCCAGTCCCATCACTTCATGGCAAATAGATGGGGAAACAGTGGAAACAGTGGCTGACGTTACTTTTCTGGGCTCCAAAATCACTGCAGATTATGATTACAGCCATGAAATTAAAAGACGCTTGCTCCTTGTAAGGAAAGTTATGACCAACCTAGACAGCATATTAAAAAGCAGAGACATTATTTTGCCAACAAAGGTTCATCTAGTCAAGGCTATGTTTTTTCCAGTGGTTATGTATGGATGTGAGAGTTGGACTATAAAGAAAGATGAGCACTGAAGAATTGATGCTTTGAACTGTGGTTCAAAAGGAGATCAGTCCTGCATGTTCACTGGAAGGACTGATGTTGAAGCTGAAACTCCAATACTTTGGCCACCTGATGCGAAGACCTGACTCATTTTAAAAGACCCTGATCCTGGGAAAGATTGAGGGCAGGAGGAGAAGGGGACAACAGAGGATGAGATGGTTGGATGGCATCACCAACTCCATGGACATGGGTTTGGGTGGACTCCGGGAGTTGGTGATGGACAGGGAGGCCTGGTGTGCTGCGGTTCATGGGGTGGCAAAGAGTCGGACATGACTGAATGACTGAACTGAACTGAACTGAACTGAAGTCCATCCTAAAGGAAGTCAACCCTGAGTATTGATTGGAAGAACTGATGCTGAAGCTGAAGCTCCAGTACTTTGGCCACCTGATGTGAAGAGCTGACTCACTGGAAAAGACCCTGATGCTGGGAAAGACTGAGGCCAGGAGGAGAAGGGGACAACAGAGGATGCAATGGTATCACTGACCCAATGGATAAACTCCAAGAGATAGTGAAGCACAGGGAAGCCTAGTATGCTGCAGTCCATGGGGTCACAAAGAGTCAGATACAACTGAGCATCTGAACAAGTTATATAACAGGTAAAAATCCTTCCTGATAACAAGAATGCCCTTCAAGCAAGAAAGTCATTCTAAATATCTTTTAGTTACTACTGAAAGGGAAATGCTCACTGAAAATTTGGGAACCTGACCCATCCATTTACCCCTTCCTTCAGTGAAAACACAAAGCCTTGGTGGCGTTGTTGGAGTCACAAGGATACAACAGCAAATACGACACAGAAAGTTCCTGGCTTCCTAGTGAGGGAGACTGCTAAGTCAAAAGTGTAATACAGTAATTAAGGAAAAAATGATTCCTTATCATTCCTTAGCAGCAAGATGGAGATTGACTGCTGGGCAGGGTGGGGAATGGAGACACAGCAGATGTGGTGCTTAGAAAAAGTCCTAGAAGAGATGACAGCTAAGCTGAGATCTGAATAATGAGAACAGATCAATCAGAACTGGGAGAAGGGCATGTTAAGTGAAAGTAATACTTGTTGTTCAGTTGCTCAGTCGTGTCCAACTCTGCAACCCCAAGGACTCCAGCCTGCCAGGCTCCTCTGTCAATAGGGTTTCCCAGGCAAGAATACTGGAGTGGGTTTCCAGGGAATCTTCCCAACTCAGGGATCGAACCCATATCTCTTGTGTCTCCTGCACTGGCAGGTGGATTATTTACCACTAAACCACTGGGGACACCCTGAAAGTGATATTTGCCAAGCCCTTAAGAGTGGGAGAGACATTAGCCAAGGCTAGGAACTGACTATAGCCCGGTGGGCTGGAGTTGAATGAGCCAAGCAAACAGCTGTTGGAGATTCAGTCTGCACAGTTGGCAAAGGCAGGATGCGGAAAGACCCTGCAGATGGTGGGACGGATTAGCATTTTGTTCCCAGGGCGACGGAAAGCCAAGTTGGAATTTTAGGCAGGGAAGACATGTCATTGGTCCACATTTTCTTAAATACCATGTATTTTTAAAGACGTATTTATTTTCGGGTGTACTGGGTCTTTGTGCTGCTCGTGGGCTTTCTTTAGTTGTCGAGAGTGGGGGCTACTCTCCAGTTTCACGGGCTTGTCGTGGCGGCTTCTCTTGCTGTGGAGCACAGGCTTAGACGTTCAGGCTTCAGTAAGTTGTGGTGCCTGGGCTTAACTGACCTGCAGCACGTGGAGTCTTCCCAAACCAGAGATGGAACCCATGTCCCCTGCACCAGGCAGATACGACTGAAGCAACTGAGCGCCCACGCCGGCATGACCACTTAGATACACACTACATTTTCAGCCTTCCTTGTTGACACCTGTGGATTTATGACTTCCTTTTGACCAGAAATAGTTAAGTAAAAATTCTAGGTCAGACTCTTAACAGGAGTGTGCCTTTCCCTTTCCACCCTACCGCAGGGGTTGAGAGTCAGGAAGCTGCCCTGTGACCAAAGGGGAAGTCAAGTCAAGATGACACAACCGTCTTGCAGGCTTAGCTGTCCCACTCAGGACTCCAGTGTGGACAGAAAGTTCCATCTCTTCCACTCTGGGGTCTGTCTGTCACAGAGGCTTACACGGCATTGTAGATAGAACATACCCTTCAAGACTGGATCTTTACAAGGGTGGGTGGGAAGATTTTTCTTTTTCATAGTTGTCCCCAGTCTTTAGTACAGCTTATATTTGGCACTCAAAATATATTGGTTAAATGTTGTTATTAGCTGAATTGTGTCCTCCCAAAATTAGTATGTTGAAGTCCTAACCTTCAAGTGCCGCAGAAAGTGGCTGTGTTTGGAGACAAGAGTCTTTAAAGAGATAGTTAACGTTAAATGAGGTCATTAGGGTGAGCTTTGATCCAAAATGACTGATGGTCATTCTAAGAGGCTATTTGGACACAAGCACAGCGGAAAGACCATACAAAGACATAGGGAGAGAACAGCCATCTATCCTACCTACAAGCCAAGGAGACAAGCCTCAGAAAAAACCAACCCCACTGACACCTTGATTTCAGACTTCTAGCCTCCAGAATTTTGAGAAAACATATTTTTGTTGTTTAAGCCACCCAGTCTGTGGTTCTTTGTTATGGCAGCCCCAGCCAACTAATACAAATACTTAAATCATAGAGAGATTTTCATAAAAGTTTGTTGTTGTTTTTTTTTAATAAAAGAAGGCCTGGGGCATTAATCAAGGTTAGCAAAAACAGGTAGATAGAGAACTTTTCTTTTACTCAAGGATAGTTTCAATGTGTGCTAGAATCACTTAAATAAAAAGTAAAAAGAGACCATTAAAACTAAAAGGTAAAATTCAACAGTTTCAAGTTTGCCGAAGATTTGAGTCACTTATGGACTTAGCAATTGATCAGAAATCTAATTACCACTGAGATATTTAGAGGAAAGATCTTTATTTTAAAATCCTCAAGAACATTGCAAATTGCACCACTCATATTATCCAGGGTAAAAATGACTGCTTTAAATAGAACTTTCTTATGTAGCAGAGGAACAAATCTTCATTCAAGTGACAGTAATCGTAGCACTTCAAGATGTGCCCAGACCAGAAAAAGTCACTCTTCAGATTTGCTTTAGAGTTTAATGAGCTAAAAATCCACGACTGTACTCCAGTTAGAAGACAGACTTTTATAAAGTAGGTGTTTGTTAAGAACTTTCACTTAAAGCAGTACAAACCTAAAGAGTAAACAAAAAAACATATTTTACTGGAAAGTTACAGGGAGTTTCTCAGAATAAACAGGCAGAAACTAAAGGTGGCCTCTGGTGACCGCGATCTTCACCATTACTCTTTCGTGGTGTGTGTCTCTCTCTGGACTCCCTTGCTCTCTCGTCTCTGTTCCTTTATTCATCTTTGTTCCCACTCCTATCCCCTCCCTCCTCTCTTGCTCTCTGTGGTCAAAGGTGGAAGTGGTAGCCATAAGGCATGTTGTATACACAGAGCAGACATACCCTCCACCTACAGGAGCAGGGGGACCTTGATTCTCGGAGAATTGGAGATGATCTGTGTTTGGGCTAATACCCTCAAAAGGTTATGTTCTCATGTTCACTTAAAAAAATCCACATGTATGCATTCTCATCCTTGACATTTTTCTTTGTTAGAAAAATCACACACTTCTGGTAGCTGAATATAAATACTTATAAAAATTCACATCATTGTCTTCCTATTTTTTTTTAATAAATTGTGATTTTGAAACAAAATGAACATGAGCTGGGCATTCTGAAAGATCTTGCTTACGAATTAATAATTTTATCATAAGTCAAAAAAATATTAAATTGAAGAAAAATGAATTGAGCTTGCAGTTCTGTTAACTTAGATCAAAATCAGAAGGTGAGATAGGGAGTTAGGGATGGATACGTACACACTGCTATAGTTAAAATGGATAACCAACAAGGACTTACTGTATAGCACAGGGAACTCTGCTCAATGCTATGTGGCAGCCTGGATGGAAGGGGAGTTTGGGGGAAAATGGATACAAGTACATGTATGGCTGCTGGCTTTCCTGGTGGCTCAGACGGTAAAAGCGTCTGCCTACAATGCCAGAGACCCAGGTTCGATCCCTGGGTTGGGAAGATCCCTGGAGAAGGAAAGGGCAAGCCACTCCAGTATTCTTGCCTGGAAAATCCCATGGACGGAGGAGCCTGATAGGCTACAGTCCATGGGGCCGCAAAGAGTCGGACACGACTGAGCGACTGCACTTCACTTCATATGTATGGCTGAGTCCTTCTGCTTGTCACCTAATACTATCACAACATTGTTAATCAGATATACTCCAACATAAAATAAAAAGGTTAAAAAGGATATAACCAGAAGAGGGTAAAATCACTGACTGTTCTGAGAGTGTTTAAGAACAACAAAAAAACATAGAAGGCGGGAGAAGGCAGTCTACACTTACAATGCCTGCAGGCAACACGTGGGGAAAATACTATCTTCCTTTCAGAAAAGAAAAAGTGAAGTCCTATTTAGACTCCACTTAAGAATCTATATTTAGAAATTTTTCTCAAGGCAATTTTATTTATGAGGTGGTTTTATTTTTTAAAAATCATCTCATTGTGCATTTAAAGACATCACATTGTGCATTTTCATGTAATACTAAGTGTGAACTTCTAGACAGGTTCAAGAGTTTATACGACTAAGTGGCACTGTATTTTTATAACTTCACTGAGAAGACTACTAGGGTGTGATGATGATTAGGGTATGATTTCCTAGAGAACAAAGTCAACTGAAGTTGATAAAGCTCCGTTTTCATGTTGTTCCCTGTGACCTCAAGTTAATTTCTGGGATTTAAAGTCTCTGCTGGTGATGGTTTAGTTGCTAAGTCATGTCCGACTCTTGCAACCCCATGGACTGTAGCCCACCAGGCTCCTCTGTCCATGGGATTCTCCAGGCAAGAATACTGGAGTGGGGTGCCATTTCTTTCTGCAGGGAATTTTCCTGACTCAGGGATAGAACCTGGGTCTCCTGCATAGCAGGTGGACTCTTTACCAACTGAGCCACCAGGAAAACCCTAGGGTACCAAAGTTCTGAGCTGAACCTTTATTGATTGGTACTGAAATAAGACAGACCATTGGCAAAGGGGAATGAGAAGCAAAGTTCTTTCATGTGTGTGTGTGTGTGTGTGTGTGTGTGTGTGTGTGTGCTCAGCCGCTAGGTCATGTCTGACTCTTTTGCAGCCCTGTGGACTGTAGCCTGCCAGGTCCCTTTGCCCATGGGATTTTCCAGGCAAGACTACTGGAGTGGGGTGCCATTTCCTACTCCAACAGATCTTCCCAACCCAAAGATAAAACTCACGTCTCCTGGGTCTCCTGCATTGGCAGGTAGAGTCTTTACACTAATGCCCCATTGGAAGCCCTGCACACATATACACATCTTAAACAACAGTTGTCAATAAACAGAAGAACCAGTTTTCAAAGTAGGTATATTTCTATCCCACATGTTTAGAGTACTCTTTCTGAAGAAGCTGATGATGAAGAATTGATGCTTTCAAGAATACAGAGTTCATGAAGTTATTTGAGTCTCTCTCTGACATCTATCACACTGTAGCATATTTTCAACTGGCCCATCTGTTGGGGGTTATAAACTTACCAATACTTTTAAGAGTGGATCATTTTTTGGCAGTTTATAGCTCATTCCCCTTGGAAACTAGGAGGACATATGTATGAGGCAGGTTGGTACCCAGGCAGAATAGAGCTGATGAGGAAGAGGATTTACACTGGATGTAGAACCCTGTTCTACCAAGGTGCATGGGAGCAAGATGGGGGAGCTCTCTCATTTGCAGAGATTGTTTGGATCGAGGTTAATCCACAGCCTTAGCAGACAGAGCAGACCAGACATGAGTCATTCACGCAATACCATCAAGAAATCTACCAGACGTGATTCTTTTAGTCGCAAGTAATAGAAACCTCATCCCAAATTGGTTTGAGCAAAACCCAGATGAATTAGCTCATAAACTGGATAGTCCCAGGAGAGTGTAGGTGTGGCTTATGTGGAAACTTACATGATATAACCATAATCCAGTTCTCTCCACCTCTTGGTTTGGCTTGGTTTTTCTCTGATATGTAGGATTTAAAAAAATTTTTTGGGGGCGGGGATGTGGACCATTTTTCAAAGGTCTTCATTGAATTTGTTACAATATTGCTTCTCTTTTATTTTATATTTTTTTTGGCTGTAAGGCATGTAGGATCTTAGCTCCCCAACCAGGGACTGAACCCATGCCCCCTGCATTAGAAGGCCAAATCTTAACCAAGATTAAGACTAAGACACCATGGAAGTCTCTGATGTGTTGGATTTAAGATACATCCTACCTTTATGGTTGTGAGACAGCTTCCTGAAGCAGTGCCATCCTTCAGTCCAATTGAAACGGGACCCTGCCCCAGCTCACAGGACCCTGTACTCTAGGGAGTTCTTCTCTGGATCTGCTTCAGCCATGCCCTTCCCTATGGGGCAAAGAGCCTCAGGAGCCAAAGGCACACACTCCCCTAGAAGCTTTTCACATCCCTCTAGGTCACACTCTGGGTACCACGGACCCAAGGATTCCCTGCCCCAAATCTGCAAGCTAGCTCTCAGTCCTGAGTGGAACTCTGCTTTAGTCCATCCCCCTGAAGGTGAGTGAAACTGACAGCTTGCACATCTTCAGGCTCAAGAGTGAGCTGCTTGCAGATGATGCATATGGAATTTAGATGAGCAGGATGGGGTTCTCTTACATGTCTTATGAGTCCCCTTCTGGCACAGAATTGAGGCAGGAGTAAGAAGAGAAGCAGTTGGACCATGGTTTGCAGATCTTTTCATCCAGCTGTGTTTCAGAGCAGAAATCTGAAGAGTCTGAGGATTTGAACCTTGCCTTCAAGGTCATTATGAAAGTATATTTGTCCAAAAGTCAAAGTGTTAGTCACTCAGTCATGCCCCACTCTTTGTGACCCCAGGGACTGTAGCCCACCAGGCTCCTCTGTCTGTGGGGTTTCCCAGGAAAGAATACTGGAGTGGGTTGCCATTCCCTTCTTCGGGAGATCTTCCTGACCCAGGAATCGAACCTGGGTTTCCTGCATTGTGAGCGGATTCTTTACCGCCTGAGCCACCAGGGAAATAGAGCAAAAGAACAATTAGTATTTAACATTGTGTGAGATTTTACATATTTAAGCACATGGTTCTATGCTTAGAACATAAGCCTCCTCTTGTTTCCTTGCTCCGTGACTTCCACATATTATCTGTTTAGGTTATAACCTTTCAGGTTTAAAATAAAAGAAGATAAGCCGACTATCCTACAACTTTCAGAGGAAGTCCTGACGTTTTCTCTGCTTGTCTTTTTTAGGCCACATTCCCATCTCTGAACCAATCACTGTTTTCAAATAGGATATCTTGGCTCCCAAACTGCCTAGGACTTAGAACCGAGGTCCACCTAGTCTACTCAGACTAAAATGGGTGAAGGCTGAATCTCAAGCAAAAGCTGGAACTGTCGCTAGAGAGAGGGATGTGTGTTTAAGCTAGAAGGCCAGCAATGATACTGGGAAATTGTATCCGGTTCTCAATTGTAATATGTTGATGGCTTGTTTCAGAGGATGGCCTGGCAGGAACTGGTGGCTCCTAGGAGGAGGGGCACCGCTCTTAGTAAGGAAGGTGAGAAGGCAGACAGGATGACTAGAGGCAGACATGCATCCATGGACAAACCAACCAGGGGGAGGACGGAACCACTCAGCGGGGAGAGGAGGAAGAAAGCTCTAGATCAGGAGTGCCCGGGCATCCACGACACACCGAGTCTGGTATGATGAATTAGCTCTGAAAGGCTTGCAGATAGTCTGGGGGTCTATGCTTGGACACAGCGTATGGGTGAAACTGTATCTGTGAGTAGATGGCATCTGTGGAAAATGCAAAGGAAAGATGGTGAGTCAGAGGGAGGAAACCCGGCTGGCTTTCCCTGACATTACTTTCAGAGAGAATACTCTTCAAAGAAAAGCTGGTCTCTTGAGTGTGTTATTTGCAATGTTAGAATCATTGTGACCAAAACAGAGTTTGTACACTTTTTAAAAAGGCATTAGATGAGAATATTATTAGTCTTAAGATCCCCAAGTTATGTTTATGCTTGTTTTGCCATAATTCATAAAATTCTAAGCCCTTTATAAACAGGCAGTTTTTATTAATAATCAAATATATTCAATTTACTATCATTACATAGATGGGGAACTAAAGTACAACTAAATTCAATCCACATACTGCAGGATTTACTCCCAACTCCTTCCCTATCACTTGCTTTCTTTATTCAGGATTTCTAAGGGTATTTCCATTTCTTTTGGGTTAATTTTCTGGTTGTGTGCCTACGAGCTATGTTGCTTCAGTTGTGTCCAACTTTTTGCAACCTTATGGACTGTAGCCTGTCAGGCTCCTCTGTCCATGTGATTCACCAAGCAAGAATACTGAAGTGGGTTGTCATGCCCTCCTCCAGTAGATCTTCCTGACCCAGGGATCGAATCTGAGTCTCCTGCATTGCAGGCAGATTCTTTACTGCTGAGTCACTGGGGAAGCCCAAAATAAAATTATAGTAACTCATATATTGGGCTTCCCTGGTGGCTCAGCTGGTAAAGAATCTGCCTGCAATGCAGGAGACCCTGGTTCAATTCCTGGGTCAGGAAGATCCCCTGGAGAAGGGATAGGCTACCTACTCCAGTATTCATGGACTTCCCTGGTGGCTCAAATGGTAAAGAATCTGCCTGCAATGCAGGGGACCTGGGTTCAATTCCTGAATTGGGAAGATCCCCTGGAGGAGGACATGGCAACCCACTCCAGTATTCTTGCCTGGAGAATCCCCATGGTCAGAGGAGCTTGGTGGGCTACAGGCCATGGTGTTGCAAAGATTCAGACATGACTGAGACACTCAGCACAAACACACAACTCATATATTATGGGGACTAATCAAATATATGATTTATATGGAAGAAAGTGAGATAGACTTTACTAATGTCCTAATTCATGTCATACTGACTCATAGAAACTTGAGCTTAGAAGAATATTTGGAAAGCTCTCTTGTCCATCTTTTCTTTACAGAGGAGGAGAAATTTTCAGATAGTTAACAGGCATTTCAAAGGCAAATACTACATAATGGGAATATCCTGAAAGACCTGAAAATCACTTCTTTGTCTACATATAAAACTGGCTTGAGATGGGAGTTGCTTTTAAAAGTTGCTTTTTCTATCAATAGCTGAGACATGTTAATAGTTGTTTTTGAAAATAGAAAAAATTCCACTGGAGAAAAGGCTTACTTCTCAGGAACTCTCAAGAATGGGACAAAGGCCTTGGAGATCAGTTGGCTTAAAACCCAATGTGATGCAAGAATCCTTTTTTTATTGCCTTGAAAGTTATTGCAAAGTTAGGCAATTTTGAAACATCATTAACAAGGAGAAAATGGCTTTGAAATACTGGATGTAAGTCAACAGGAGCAGCAGCAATACCACTGAAAGCTAAAGAGACAGGCCAGTATTGGGATGCTGGGACTCTCAGTCTAGATTTTGCTACTCGGCACCTACTCAACATTCTTACCAATTATTTCTCACATTATATCAACATGGGGCACATATCAACTTTCGAAATGCCTGGAAATCTTTTAATAACTTGGCCCTAGGCAACTGTTAAAACTCATGCTTCTAGAAGCTACACAGAAAATCATATTAGAGCTCAATGATGTTTTCATTCTCCAGGTTATGTATTTTCACCAGCAAGAGGGATGCAGTTAACTTCCGTGTCATAGTTAGTGGATTGCAAGAAGCATGGAATGATGATTCAGCAGAAAGGTCCCAGATGGATGGGTTGAAAAATCATCTTTCTCATTTTATAGTTGAGGAAGCTGAGGCCCAGATACCTTGGCTGGTTTGTAGCAACCCCAAGGATGGGTAAATGAGTGGCTCAATGACATCCCTGAAGACCTGGGTTCTTTCCAGTTTCAGTTCTGCCTCCTTCAAGGTATTCACTTTTTCCACATGTTTATCGCAGTGATTGGGAAAGTAGGTGGAACAGCTCTGGGAATCACAGCTGGTATAATATTGTCCAACTGAAAATGAGGAAGGTGTCTTTAATAGTAAGAAAGCCTTTCTTAGAGGAGTCCAGCAGATTTCTCGTTTCTGATTGGTCAGAAGTGGGTCATGTATCCTTGCTAAACCAATGGCAAGTAAAATCAGAGTGTCGTTGAGCCATTATGATTTACCTTCTTGGGCTAGAATAGGGCCAGCCTGCTACTAGTACGTGGTCACATGGAGGAGGGTAGCTCTTTGAACAAAACCTTGGTCATTTTAGCACAAGTGTGCAGAGAAATAAATATTGAGTAGGCAACCAAAAAAATCTTCTAAAATCTATTAGGCACCCCAAGCCTCAAGCAACAGCTGAAGATCACTGGAAATGATTTATTTTAGAAGCTGCGGAGCATTTCTTTGCTGTCTCTTGCCCTGTTACACCTAAAGTTTTCCTCTTCGGACTTACCTGGTGGTCCAGTGGTTACGTATCCACCTGACAATGCAGGGGACATGAGTTCGATCCCTGGTCTGGGAGGATCCCACATGCCACTGGGCAACTAAGCCCATTCACCACAACTACGGAGCCTGCGCACCTAGAGCCCGTGCTCAATGACAGAAGCTACCGCAGTGAGAAGCCCGCACACCACACACAGAGTAGCCCCCACTCGACACAACTAGGGAAAGCCCAACCAAAGCAGTGAAGACCCAGGACAGCCAAAAATAACCAAATAATTCATTTTTCTTCTTTCCTGTCTGCCTCACCACTTTCTCCTTCCCAGCGTTTTCCCTAAACTGGTCGTGAACTAAAACTAGCGTATACCACTTTCAGGGTCTACCGCATGCAAAGCATCACACTAATATTACAATCTTAGGGGCGTGTTTGTTACAACACTATAAACCATATTCTTTAAGTCAGTTTAATTATTTCATAATAGTAAGGAAATTGCTATTTGATACCAAAACTTGTTTGTTTCTTTTTTTTTCACCCTGGTAATCACAGATCTTCCAAAAGAAAAGATTTACACTGAGTTGCAGCCACCAAAAGGGTCTCCCCAATGACTCAGTGGGTAAAGAATCTGCCTGTGATGCAGGAGATACAGGAGACTTCAATCCCTGCGTCAGGAAGACCCCCTGGAGGACGAAACGGCAACCCACTCCAGGAATCTTGCCTGGAGAGTCGCATGGACAGAGGAGCCTGGCGGGCTACAGTCCAAAGGGTCACAAAGAGTCAGACATGACTGAGCACACGCGTGGTGCCACCAAGACACATAAGAATCCACATCAGCTCATGGAGTTTTTCCTTAAGTATTCACTGTACCTCGAAATGCTAGTAAATGTATTATTTTCTCTACTAGTCATTTCATTCTATAATCAGAATTACATTCTCCTCTAGTAGGGAGTTCTCTCATTTCCTTAAAATCTTTTAAAATTACAGTTCCTTGTCTTGACAACCATATCGGTGCTGTCGTACTAACTGACAAGGGGTCAGTTGCTTTGTGTTCCAAAACCTGCTATAAAAATGGAAATGAGTATTATTCTTCAGCTCTGAAGGAATATAACGTAAATCATCAACCATTATGATATAAATGTATATAAGTAGTGACTATAAAAAAAATAAGGCTAATTATTATTTAACATAACAAACCTTCGTTAAAGATAAGCCAGTTCTTTCACTGAGCTGAAAGGCACAGAAAAGCACCTAGATTTTTCAGGAAACAAAACCTAGCTGAAGTCTACACTGAGATATTGACTATTTCTGTGGCCTTTTGAAAGCTGTTCCTAAATCTTACTTTTCTTTTCTCTACAGTAGAAAAAATAAAAATACGAATAATCTCTTTCTCTCTCTCTCTGTAGTCGCTAAATCGTGTCCAACTCTTGCGACCCCATGGACTGTAGCCTGCCAGGCTCCTCTGTCCATGGAATTCTCCAGGCCAGAATATAGGAGTGGGTTGCCATTTCCTTCTCCAGGCAAAGAATAGGGTCAGCCTATAACTTATTGTCCAGCTGGGACAATTTCTGCATGTTTCCCTCAGACATTCTTTCAGGTCCTTTTATGGGGGAATTTTGGCTTGAAGTTTAATACATATATAGAAAAGTGGATTTTCAAAAACTGAATATATCTATGAAATAGATTTATTATGAAATAACCAGATTTAAAAATCTATAAAATCAGTACCCAGACTAAGGAATAGAATATGACCAACCAAGCTCAGATATGTTCTTTAAAAAAAAAAAATGTATTTGGCACAGCATCTGGGATCTTAGTTTCCCAACCAGGGATCAAAGTGGGGCTCCAGCGGTAAGTGTATCAAATTCTAAGCATTGGACTACCAGGGAATTCCCTAAACTGAAATATTTTTGAGAATGCAAGGTGGCATTATTTTTTAACAGCTACTTGAGGTATATTGATATACAATAAACTGTGCATATTTAAATTTACAGTTTGTGCTCCTTTCAGCAGCACATATACTAAAATTGTACAGAAAGGATTAGCATGAGCCTTGTGCAGGCGTGACATGAATTTGTGGAGCACTCCATATTTTAAAAATAATGAAATAAAAAAATAAATTTACAGTTTGATGAGTTTTGGCATATGCCTGTGAAACTATTCACCACAAAATAATAAAAATATTCACCATCTCAAAAAGTTTCCTTGTATCTCTTTGTAACTTCTCCTTTCACCCCTACCTTCCCTATCTTCAGACAACCACTCATCTGGTTTCTGTTACATTTGTGTTTTATAGAATTTTATATTGACAGAATCAGATCTTAGTAGAAAAGCTTTCAGTTTTTCACCATTGCACATTTTAGCTATGGGCTTGTCATATATGGCCTTTATTATGTTGAATATGTTTCCTCTATACACTGTTTGGGAGAAGGCAATGGCACCCCACTCCAGTACTCTTGCCTGGAAAATCCCATGGATGGAGGAGCTTGGTAGGCTGCAGTCCATGGGGTCACTAAGAGTCGGACATGACTGAGCGACTTCACTTTCACTTTCCACTTTCATGCACTGGAGAAGGAAATGGCAACCCACTCCAGTGTTCTTGCCTGGAGAATCCCAGCGACGGAGAAGCCTGGTAGGCTGCAGTCCATGGGGTTGCACAGAGTCGGACACGACTGAAGTGACTTAGCAGCAGCATACACTGTTTGCTGAGAGTTTTATCATGAATGGAGGTTGGATTTTGTCAATGGTCTTTTCTGCATCTATTGAGATGATAATATGCTTTTAAAATTCATTTTGTTAATGTGTTGTTTCAAGAATCATACACTACATTCTTTTTTGTTTGACTTTTTTCCACATAGTGATTCTTAAACATTGTATGTTATGTATCAACACTTTTTTTCATAAGGATTTCTGAGTAATATTCCACTGTATGGCTAAATCATGATTGTTTATTCATTCTCCTATTGTTGGATGTTTGGGTTTCCAGTTTGGAGTTATCATAAATAAAGCTGCTATGAACATTCTTGTAAAAGTTTTGGTACAAACATATGTATTCATTCTTATATAAGCATCTCCATGTGGAATGGCTGGGTGATACGGTAGATGCATTTCAGTTTTTAAGAAGCTATTGGGAATCCCCTAGAGGTCCCGTGGTAAGGAGAGCTTTCCAGGTTGTGCTAGTGGTAAAGAACTTGGCTTCCAAGGCAGGAGACTTAGGAGACACTGGTTTGATCCCTGAGTCAGGAAGACCCCCTGGAGGAGTGCATGGCAGCCCACTCCAGTATTCTTGCCTGGGAAATCCCATGGAAAGAGGAGCATGGTGGGCTACAGTCCCAAGGGTTGCAAAGAGTCAGATGGACACGACTGAGTGACTAACACTTCCATGTCACATAGCCCTGTATTAAAATTATACTTTCACCATATGCTCACCAACAATTGTTATGATCAATGTTTTTTACGTTAGCCATTCTAGTGACTGTGTATCTTATTTTGGTTTTAATTTGCATTTCCCTAATGACTAATGATGTTGAACATGTTTTCATGAGCTTATCTGAGGGGGCACTATTTTTAATTACACTAAGAAAACAAGCATAAAGTAAAAGTGTCCCAGGCAAATTGGGACATACGATGGCCTAAACAAAGACAAATGAAGGCTTGCTTTGTGGATGCTGAAACATCCTTATACCCTGGAATAAAGCCGACTTGAACATGGTGTATGTGCTACAACATGTATGACAAGCCATAGCTAAAATGTGCAATGGTGAAAAACTGAAAGATTTTCTACTAGGATCTGAAACTTTTGCCACTTTTATTCTACACAGTACCAGAAGTCCAAGCCACAACAGGCAGTCAAAAAAAAAAAAAAAAGAAGAAAGAAGAAAAAAAGTCAGAATTGTCTCTATTTGCAGATGTCATAATGTTATATAAAGAAAATGCTAAAGAGTCTACCAAAAACTGTTAGAAATAATAAATACATTCAGTAAAGTTGCAGGATACAAAAGCAATATTAAAAAATAAGTTACACGTTTATACACTAATAACAAACTATAAGAAAGAGAAATTAAGAAAACAATTCCATTTCTAATTGCATCAAAGAGAATAAAATAGTTGATATATAACAGAAACAAATACAATAATGTAAATCAATTATCCTCCAATTAAAAGGATATAAATTTAAATTTAAAAAAGAATAAAAAACATAGGAATAAATTTAACAATAGAGGTGAAAGACCTATACACTGAAAATTATGATATTGATGAAAGAAACTTAAGAAGCCATGAATTAGTGGAAAGATATTTTGTGTTCATTGACTGGAAGAATTAATACTGTTAAAATGTCCATGCTACCCAAGACACTGAATCTAGACTCAATGCAACCCTTGTCAAAATTCCAATGGTATCTTTCACAGCAGTAGAACAAATAATCCTAAAATGTGTATGGACCCACAAAAGACTCTGAATAGTCAAAGCAATCTTGAGAAAAAAAACAAAGCTGGAGGCACCGTGCCCTCTGATTTCAAACCATATTACAAATCTACAGTAATCAAAGCTGTATGGTATCAGCATAAAGAGACACATAATCCAATCAAACAGAATAGAGAGAGCCCAGAAAATAACCCATGCACATATGGTGAAGTAATTTACAAGAAAGGAGCCAAGAATATACATTGAGGAAAGGACAGTTTCTTCAATAAGTGGTATTAGGAAAATTGAACAGGCTGTATACAAAAGAATAAAACTGGACCCTTATCTTGAACCATATTCAAAAATCAACTCAAAATGGATTAAAGACTTGAAAGCAAGACTTGAACCATAAAATTTCTAGAAGAAAACATAGGCATAAAGTGCCTTCATATCAGTCTTGGTAATGATTTTTTTAACTTGACACCAAAAACAAAGATAACAAAAGCAAAAATAAGTGAGACTATATGAAAATAAAAAGCTTCTGAACAACAAAAGAAACCATCAACAAAGTGAAAAGGCAACCTGTGGAATGAAAGAAAATATTCACAAATCATAGGTCTGATAAAGTGTTCAGTTCAGTTCAGTTCAGTCGCTCAATCGTATCCGACTCTTTGTGACCCCATGGACTGCAGCACACCAGGCCTTCCTGTCCATCACCAACTTCCGGAGTCTACCCAAACTCATGTCCATTGATTTGGTGATGCCATCCAACCATCTCGTTCTCTGTCACCCCCTTCTCCTCCTGCCCCCAATCCCTCCCAGCATCAGGGTCTTTTCAAATGAGTTAGCTCTTTGCATCAGGTGGCCAAAGTATTGGAGTTTCAGCTTCAACATCAACCTTCCAATGAACACCCGGGACCGATCTCCTTTAGGATGGACTGATTGGATCTCCTTGCAGTCCAAGGGACTCTCAAGAGTCTTCTCCAACACCACAGTTCAAAAGCTACAATTCTTCAGCACTCAGCTTTCTTTATAGTCCAACTCTCACATCCATACACGACTACTGGAAAAACCATAGCCTTGACTAGACGGACCTTTATTGGCAAAGTAATGTCTCTGCTTTTCAATATGCTATCTAGGTTGGTCATAACTTTCCTTCCAAGGAGTAAGCGTCTTTTAATTTCATGGCTGCAGGCACCATCTACAGTGATTTTGGAGCCCAAAAAAATAGTCTGACACTGTTTCCACTGTTTCCCCATCTACTTGCCATGAAGTGATGGGACCAGATGCCATGATCTTAGTCTTCTGAATGTTGAGCTTCAAGCCAACTTTTTCACTCTCCTCTTTCACTTTCATCAAGAGGCTCTTTAGTTCTTCTTTACTTTTTGCCAAAAGGGTGGTGTCATCTGCATATCTGAGGTTATTGATATTTCTCTTGGCAATCTTGATTCCAGCTTGTGCTTCCTCCAGCCCAGCGTTTCTCATGATGTACTCTGCATAAAAGTTAAATAAGCAGGGTGACAATATACAGCTTTGATGTAGTCATTTTCCTATTTGGAACCAGTCTGTTGTTCCATGTCCAGTTCTAACTGTTGCTTCCTGACCTGCATACAGGTTTCTCAAGAGGCAGGTCAGGTGGTCTGGTATTCCCATCTCCTTCAGAATTTCCCACAGTTTATATTAAAAAAATATAAAAAATTGTTACAACTCTATAGCAAAACCCCCAAAATTATAGTTATGTGGTCATCATTTTGCTATATATGTACATATATACATATACAGTGGAGAAGGCAATGGCACCCCACTCCAGTACTCTTGCCTGGAAAATCCCATGGACGGAAGGGCCTGGTGGGCTGCAGTCCATGGGGTGGCGAAGAGTCGGACACGACTGAGTGACTTCACTTTCACTTTTCACTTTCATGCATTGGAGAAGGAAATGGCAACCCACTCCAGTGTTCTTGCCTGGAGAATCCCAGGGACGGGGGAGCCTGGTGGGCTGCTGTCTCTGGGGTCGCACAGAGTCAGACACGACTGAAGTGACTTGGCAGCAGCAGCATACATATACACATACGTATCAAATAATTATACAGAATATCTAAAACAATGTTACATGTTAACTAAATGTCAAAAAAACTGGGAGAGTGGAGGAAGGAAGAATGAAGGAGAGAAAGGGAGAGTGATGTAGACAAAGAAGAAAAAAAGCCCTTCATTGGCAATGCTTTGTTAACATAAAGTTGTATAAAATTTTATTTTGTTATTATATAAGCTAATAATAATAATTCAAGTTGATTTTTTTCACAAAGAAAAATATGGTAAATGTTACATTCTTGATTAAGGGATCCCAGATTCAAAATTTTTATGAAAGTTAGCAAACTGCTATGTTTAAAATTTACACATACACACACACATAATATATATCAAATGGTTTAGCTAGTGTATAGGGCTTCCCTGGCGGCTCCCTGGTCATGAATCTGCCTGCCAGTGCAGAGATGCAGGTTTAACCCCTGAGTCAGGAGGATCCCCTGGAGAAGGGAATGGCAACCCACTCCAGTATTCTTACCTGGGAAATCCCAGGGACAGAGGAGCCTGGCGGGCTACAGTCCACGGGGTCACAGAAGAGCTGGACACAAGGCAGTGACTAAACAACACACGGTGTATAGGAAATAGTAAAATGTACTGTCTCATAGCTCTGCACTTAAAAGAGCTCAATGTCACAGACGTTGGAAGTAGTTCTTCTTCCTACATCAATTCTAGCCTTTCCTTTTTCCATAGTGCAACAAGCCAGAATGTGTAAGATGATAGAATGCTTAGGGCTCTTTGGAGAAAGTCTGCCAGTCACTTTTGAGACAGCTGAAGAGACTAAAAGATACTTATTAGTGTCTTGCATTTTGAAGTATAGATTTTTTGTTTTTCTGTCCTCTTTTTATAAAAAACAAAACAAATATTGGATTTTTAAAAAATCATTTTCCCCCTTGCTTTTAAAAAAAATTGAAGTATAGTTGATTCACCATTTTACGTTAGTTTCAGGTGTAGAGCAAAGTGATTCAGTTATACACACACATACATATCCTTTTTCAGATTCTTTTCCATTACAGGTTATAATATATACCTAATATATACATTATAGGTTATAATATGTAATAGGTTACAAGATACTGAATATAGTTCCCAGTGCTAACAGAGTAGGTTCTTGCTGTTACTTATTTTATATATGGTAGTGTGTATCTGTTTTAAAAAATCTTGTTTAACTCACATTTCTCAACATAGAAGATTGATACAAGATTAGGAAAAAAGCATTCTAGCTGTGGAAAGACTGAGACTAGCCACAGTCCTTATCTGTTGTTTTCTTTTTTAAGGAAAATGTTAGAAGAATTTTCAAGTAAGAAAAATCAAGTCAAGAAGATTTTGGAACAAAAAAAGGGAGTTATATGTGATAAAATATCTTTATTGCTGACAAAAAAATACACAGACTTAGAAAAAATATTGGCAATTGCTGATGTTTGTGTATATTCCACGGATTTTTTTTCTATGTGTAATTATGTTTTAAGATGAAATAACCTGTCTATTGTCTAGAGCATGAAGTTTAGAGCATGCAAGCAAACATGAAAACATCCTGCTAGCTAGAATCTGTATCTACAGTGAGTGATGTCTGGGCATTATGTCATATTTTTATATGCAGCACTGTTATTGCAATTATTATGAACAACCTATAATGCTTTGCACAGAGCAGGGCCTCAAATGTTGTTAGGATTAAACATTGGGCACAAAACTATTCCCCAAAATGGAACCCGTTTCACTAAGGTTTTAGTATATGATTTCCAGATGGCTAGAAGACTGTCTTTAATAAAATCTTTTGAAATTTAGGATTTTCACCGTGATGAACAAAGTAAACATTTGAGCTGTAAGTCAGTGGAAGTGTTTGAACCAACTAAAGGGTAATAAAAAGCATTCCAGTCCTTGACTTCAAAACTAAGCATCAAGTTTTCTGGTTTATCTTGTAGAGCTGAAAAAGCATTTTCCTCTAGAATTGTTCAGTTTCACTGAGAGGAAAGTCTTTTCTATTTAACAGCACAATAACCTCTTTTTTGCATGATTTTAGAAAAATGGAAAGAAATTTTTTGCGGTATTATCTCACTGAGAAGCAGCTTTTTACGTGACAAAAGCTGTGTCCTTCCAAGCCTACGTTCATGTCTTAAACCCATTATGATGTTGGACAACTCATTTTGCTGTGGCTGGCTTGTTTAAGGGACTTCCCTGGTGGCTCAGACTCAATGCAGGTGCAATTCACGAGATCCAGGTTTGATCCCTGGCTTGGGAAGATCCCCTGGAGCAGGGAATGGCTACCCACTCTAATATTCTTACCTAGGGAATCCCACGGACAGAAGAGCCTTACTTGTTCAAATACCTTATTTATAAAATAGAGGCATTAGTACCTGTCTAATTCAAAATAGCCATTTAGAAAATGAGAAAAACACCATTTTCTTGAATTAATTTGTCTTGACCACAAATAATTTGGGGTCAGGATTAAAATTAGGGGGTCACATGAGGGGAGGAGAGGGAGGCTTAAAAGAGAGATGATATATGTATAATTATGGCTGATTTGCATTGTGCTACAGAAAACAACACAACAGTGTAAAGAAATTTTTCTCCAATTAAAAAAAATTGAAATTAGGACCAGGTGTCCTAAATCTGAAATTTGAACACCTCTTCCAAGCATACCACTCAATCTCATGAGGTTAAGACGGAGAAAGTTGAATAATCAGTATGAAATTTCAGCTAGCAGCTTGTATCAAAATGATCATTTTTGATCCCTCTGTAGATTATATCTTTCTAAGGTGAAAACCATGGGTTTCTCTGGTGACTCACTTGGTTAAGAATCCACCTGCAAGCAGGAGACCCCGAGTCTTCGATCCCTGGGTCAGGAAGATCCCTTGGAGAAGGGAATAGCAATCCACTCCAGTATTCTTGTCTGGAAAATTCCATGGACAGAGGAGTCTGGTGGGCTATAGTCCATGGGGTCACAAAAAGTCAGACATGACGGGCAACTAGCATTTTCACTCTTCAAGGTAAACCAAAGTTCTGATTTGGAATGGAGACTCTCTCTCTCTGAATCTAAATTCCTTTCCTCCTTTATAAAATTACTTTGCTTCCTCTCGTCAAAGCTAATGTTTTCTGGACTCACCTTGATTCAGCATCATCTATGCAACTCAAGTTAGTGATGACAGGGAAGCCTGGTGTGCTGCAGTCCATGGGGTTGCCGAGAGTCAGACACAACTGAGTGACTGAACTGAACTGAACTGAACTGCACTGATGCAACTCGAGTTTTCAGAAACTTAAGAAGGCTAAGATGTCTTCCTAGTAAGAATCAAACAGGCTGGTGCAAGCTGGAGAATTAGGCTTTTGTCCAGATTGATGCCAGGTGAATGGAAGAGCCTTGGGAAGAACTAATCAGATTCAGTTTTGATTTATATGCTGTTTACTCTGAATCCCAATATAGATATGAACTCAGAAGTACAAATTAAAATCATATAAAATTTCAGCACTTCATGCGCCACCACTACTTCCAAATGTTTGCATCCTTTCCAGTCACCATTGAAAATTCAAAGTTTTTTCAACCACTGCTGAAATAGTTTTGAACTTTTCTTTTCAAATTGCTATCCTATCATAATCAATTTCAGCCCCTCCCTTTCCTCCCTACCTTTTCATTTTTCCAAGTTTTTCATAGCCTATCCCTGACTTGTTCCAAAAATGGATTTTCTGAAGCAATCAGTTACCTGTTCTTATCACATATGGGTATGAATGCCTATCTGCTACTTCAAAAACAAATTCTTTGTTCCCATCTCTCAACCATCCTTAAAATATGATGACTTGCCACCACTGAAGATGTTTTTTAATATGTTCTACAGGTTCTTAAAGACATTTCAAGTAACATCGGAAGTGAAATATGTGAATAATTTCAAATAGTGAATATCCTCAAGGGAGAAAATCAATTTTGGTTCTTAATTTTAGTGTTAAAAGATGATTCAGATTAAAGTATAGCTATACTTTATATATATATGTACACACACATACACACACTGCGTGTTCATGTACATCATCTTGAAATCTCTTGTGTATTTTAAAAAGGAAAGTTAAAATTGAAAGACAGCAAGAAAAGAAAAATCAGCATATAAAATGCCATGGGAGGAAACACCTGCTGGGAAAACATAGATGTAAAAAAGATCTGACAGCCTTCCTTCATAATTTCACCTGGTAAAGCAGTAATATTTAGAAACAAAAGTGTTGCAGAAAAGCAGTAACATTGCAGTATTTTAACACATTTAAAGGCTCTGGTTCCATTGTCAAGTTGTCAGGAATCTAAAAGCCTTTAAGAAAACCTTCTGTTTTTCCAATAAATCAATTTCAGTGTGCATTTTACTCCATTATTTTACTCATTTAAATTAATGAACCTTTAGGAATAAGTTTTAAAACTTTATGAGGAAATTTTGTCTTACTGATAAACTTGTGAAGACTACATTTACATTTTATCTAGGTATTTCATTTTGTTATATACTACTGAAAATCTGGTAATCATAAATGCACAATCTTTTACTCCTGACGCACACACACAGGGTCTCTTTAATAATTCAAAGAGCTTTCTATAATGATGAAGTCATACTGATGAACTCAATAGGAAAATTCTAACACTATTAAACATAATTTAAATAAATCACTGTAGAAACCAGGCCTAATAGAGCAAGAAAAGTAATTTCTAAGTGCTCAAAATATTTTGCTTTTTCTTACACCAATGCATATTTCGTAAATCATAGTGACAGTTCTCCTCTCTTTTGATGGAGTGCATGACAGCTATTCATGTCCTGAAGCAGGTACAAAAGATAAAAGCCTTCCTATTAAAGTCAAGAACGTCAGCACTCCATGTGCTGTGATGGGCAGGTCTCCATCATTTTTGCATAAGATGTCTCCTGGGAAAGCTATCACCAGACCATTACTACACTATCAACTTACTTTCATCTCAAATTATTATTCTTCAAAGACATACAGCTGAGTTTCACTTTACTTTTTTATAGATTCCCTGATAGGTGATGAAATGAAAATGTCAAACAGAGCACAGAGAGCAAGGTTATTCATAATTTCACTTAATGCCAAACAACTCCAAAGTCATTAATCCTTTAAATATAGTATTGTTAAAAAAATATAGTATTGTTCAATTTGGAATTATGATATATTGATAATTATTCAATCTGACTATATAAAGTGATTGAGAAAAAAACTTCTAAAATGTTTAGTAAATCATTTTTATAAATGTAGAATTATAGTGAATTTTAAAATGAATTAATTAGGAACAGTCATGAAAAAATTAATTGAAAAAGTCTATTAAAATAAAATAAGTATGGCTTAATATTTTATTATTTTCTTTGGTATTTATTTATAGAAGCCCTCTTTTAGATGACTGAAAATTAAGAGCCATACTCAGATTATACAACTAAAAGATGATTTTTTTTCACAATTTAGTAGAAATGACATGATATTCTACAGAAGATAATATAGCCTACACCTAATTATTTTGAACTAAGAACCTAAATTGGAATTTATCTTGGTGAAATAAACAAAAAAGAAACTCCCTCCAAATATTAATTAATGAGATTTTGAAAGATTTTAAAATGTTGTATTAACACAAAATGAATGTATTTTTGTGTTAATTTTTGGATTCCCTGGTGGCTCAGACGGCAAAGTGTCTGCCCACAATGAGGGAAACCCGGGTTCAATCCCTGGGTTGGGAAGATCCCTTGGAGAAGGAAATGGCAACCCACTCCAGTACTCTTGCCTAGAAAATTCCATAGATGGAGGAGCCTGGTGGGCTACAGTCCATGGGGTCACAAAGAGTTGGACACGACTGAGCGACTTCATCATGAATGTATTTTTAACATTCTGAAAGTTAGCATGCTATTGAGATATGAATTCCTCTAATAAAAAGGATATATTTCAATCTGGCAATGGTAATTGTATAAATAGTCAACATATGTTGCATATGTATATGTATGTTATGTGTATATGTGCACGCATGCTAAATTGCTTCAGTTGCATCTCACTCTTTGCAACCCCACGGACTGTAGCCCACCGGGCTCCTCTGTCCATGGAATTTCCCAGGCAAGAATACTGGAGCCATTTCCTACCCCAATATGTATACATAACAGCAAAATATTATTCAGTCACGAGAAAGAAGGAAATCCTGCCATTTGTGACAACATAGATGAACGTGGAAGATATTATCCTATCTAAAATAAGCCAGACAAAGGCAAACATTATATTGTGTTATATCACTTACATGTAGAATATTAAAAAAAAAAATAAGGTCAAACTCATAGAAACAGAGTAGAATGGTGATTACCAGAGGCTGGGGGTAACTGATACAACCCTTTGGTCGTAAGATGAATAAATTCTGCAGATATAATGCACAGTATGGTGACTGTAGTTAATAATGCTGTACCTTACACTTGAACTTAAAGCATAGTCTTAAACTTTCCCATCACATATACACGTTCACACATCAGTATGTGAAGTGATGGATGTAGGAATTAACTTGGTTATGGTACTCATTTCACAATATATATGCATATCAACCATCATGCTGTATTGTTTTATATATGTGATTTGCTTTTTCACCACACCATGTGGCTTGTGGGACCTTGGTTCCCCAACCAGGAACTGAACCCAGGCCCTCAGCAGCGAAAGTGCAGAGTCTTAGCCACTTGCCCAGCAGGCAATTCCCTATATATGTAATTTTATTTGTCAATTATACCTCAGCAAAGCTAGGTCAAAGGAACTAAAGTGAGGACAAGCATTGGGAAACAAGCAAAAGCAGAAAGAGAGAGACAGAGAGGAGCAAGGTCAGGGTTGTTACTTCATGAGGGAAAAAGACAGGAAGTTCTCATATTTTGGGCTTCCCTAGTAGCTCAGCTGGTAAAGAATCTGCCTGCAAGGCAAGAGACCTCAGTTTGATTTCTGGGTCAGGAAGATCCCCTGAAGAAGGGAAAGGCTACCCACTCCAATATTCTTGGGCTTCCCTGGTGGCTTAGCTGGTAAAGAATCTGTCCACAAAGAGGGAGACCTGGGTTCGATCCCTGGGTTGTAAAGATCCCCTGGAGAAGGGAATGGCTACCCACTCCAGTATTCTGGCCTAGAGAATTCCATGGACTGTAGAATCCTTGGGGTCACAAAGAGTCGAACACAACTGAGTGACTTTCACTTCTCAGATTTTGGTGGAACAAAGAATTACTTACTTCTGCATTGCTGTTACAGTTCACTGCATGCTCAGTTGCTTCGGTGGTGTCCAGCTCTTTGCAACCACATGAACTGTAACCCTCCAGGCTCCCCTGTCCAAGGGATTCTCCAGGCAAGAATACTGGAGTTGGTAGCATGCCCTCCTGCAGGGGATCTTCCCAACCTAGGGATCCAACCCACGGCGATTGCAGATGGAGTCTCTCTGCCTAGCATAGAAATCAGTCTTTGATCCAGTGAAATATCTGTTTTGCTGGAGTTACAGCCACATCAACTAAAATTTGTTTTTTCCTCGCTCAAGTTATTCCAGCCTTGATAGCTTTGAGAAGCACTTCTAAATATATACAGAATCAAGTTTTATTCATTCTGTAATGATAATTGATTGTTTTCTTCACAATTCTTTATATCACATCCCCCACTCCCAGTTTGATTGAAGCCATGTTAGTTTACATGAAAGTACTGCAAGTAGCAAAAATATCAAATATAAGTTTATGCCTTCTTTTTTCCAAATTCTGCCTAATAGGTAAAGTTTAAAAAAAAATGTTGGTGAAACCCACTTAATGAATATTTCAGAGCATTACTGAATTTTAGTGAAGAAACTATTTGGTATTGAAACAAGACTGGCATAATTTTGTTCTATTAAAAAATCCTCTAAAAAAAAAATCCTCGAGTATTTTTCTTACATTGTTAAGAGTTATTATCTCTCTTTTTTTTTTTTTTTAAGAAAAAAACTTTTGATTTTGTATTCGGGTATAGCCAATTAACAATGTTGTAATAATTTCAGGTGAACAGTGAAGGGACTCAGCCATATATACACATGTATCTGTTCTCTCCCAAACTAACCCCCATCCAAGCTGCCGCATAACACTGAGCAGAGTTCCATGTGCTGTACAGGAGGTCCTTGTTGGTTATCCACTTTAAATATAGCAGAGAGTACATGTCCACCCCAAACTCCCTAACTATCCCCCCCCCATCCTTCCCCCGGCAATCACATTATCTCTTTTATTTTTAAACTATCTATAGCATTAAAAATATATTATCATTGATATATATTCATCAACACAGATTCTAATAACATCGATCATTACTTAAAATTTACTACTGTAGGGAAGATTTGAATAGTGGAGCATTTTTGTAATGATAAATGTAAGCAAGATCAGAATCTTTATTTATTGTCTGGTCATCACAGCAACTTCAGACACAAACATAGGTGCTACGTGCACAGTCATGTCTGACTCTGCGATCCCATGGACCATAGCCCACCAGGCTCCTTTGTCCATGAATTTTCCCAGCAAGGATACTGGAGTGGATTGTCATTTCCTCCTCCAGGAGATCTTGACCCAGGGATGGAACTCACGTCTCCTGCATTGCAGGTGGATTCTCTATCGCTGAGTCATTGGGGAAGCCCATATAAACAGAGAGTGTAGCCACTAATCTTTCTGCCATGCATAAATTTACATGTCAGGTGCTCGTACATTCTATATTTATTCCATGTTATATACAAAGGGAAGAATATTAAGATTATAAAGCTAGTGAGGAAGGAGATTATTCAAAAGTTAAAAAAAAATTTTTTTAACTAACCATAAAATCTTGTTTCAAGAGTTTTTTCAACCCTTAGAATCACAAATTACTTCACAAGTCATAATGTAAAAGTAATGAAATACTCTACAAAAGTGTTCAATAGAATTTAAATTTTTAACTTAAGGGAATTTGGAAGTTCAACCATTCTCATAGAGGCTGTATGGGTGATTAAAATCCTAAAGGAAGCCTGAAAGAAAAAGAACACAGTCATTACTGGAAATGTAATACCACGTTAACTCTCAGGTTTCACGTTAGACTAGGAAGCTTAAGTTCAAGGCCATTACACCAATTTTCATAGAAATATAATGTTCTCCAACTCATGGTCCTTCCCTTGAAAAGCTGTGCGTGGGTAATAGTGATTATCAACTCAAATTAGTCACACGCAGCAGGGTAAATTGGAAATGAAAAGCTTCTTCAATTACTCAAACTAACATAAGTGATTTATTTCCTTCTGCTGACATGAAAGGAAAAGGGTTGAATGTTCGTGAAGGATAGCATTTATCCGCCCTGCTCTAAGGTCAGGGAGCTTACTCAGCACAAATACTCCCAGAAAAGGTTCGACTTGGCAGAAAAGAAACCATCTATTCCAAAAGGTGACCATGTCGGCTCGACTTTTCATCTGATGTGATAAAATTCCTGTCCAGTCCATTACTGTAAGGCAGCAGCTGCTCTATAGACTGATAGCCTCTGAAAGAGAGTAGTTTCTCATAATCCCCAGCGCAACTCCTCCACTTCAGACTATTTCATCTCCTGATACCATTCTTCCTCACAACCTCATGGCTTTGCTCTTCCATCTCAAACACCTAATCCCAAATATTTCTCTACATTTTACATAGTCTTAAAGTGAGCTTACTGGAGGAGGAACTGGCAGCCCACTCCAGTGTTCTTGTCTGGAAAGTCCCATGGATGGAGGAGGCAGGTTACAGTCCATGGGGTTGCAAAGAGTTGGACATGACTGAGTGACTAAATAACAAAGTCAGCTGAAAATCCGATCGTCTCAGTCACATCTAACACAACCCAAACTCCTTTTAATTACCTAAGCTGCTGCTGCTGCTAAGTTGATTCAGTTGTGTCTGACTCTGTAACCTCATGGACTGTAGCCAGCCAGGCTCCTGGGTCCAAGGGATTTTTCAGGTAAGAATACTGGAGTGGGTTGCCATGCACTCCTCCAGGGGATCTTCCAGACCTAGGGATTGAACCTGTGTCTCTAATGTCTCCTGCATTGGCAGACAGGTTCTTTACTAGTAATGCCACCTGGGAAGCTCTTCAGTTCAGTTCAGTTCAGTTCAGTCTTTTAGTCGTGTCTGACTCTTTGCAACCCCGTGGACTGTAGCCCGCCAGGCTCCTCTGTCCATGGGATTTCCCAGGCAAGAATACTGGAGTGGCCTGTCATTTCCACCTCCAGGGGATCTTCCTGACCCAGGGATTGAACCCGCATGTCTTGGGTTCCCCATATGTGGATTCTTTACCTCTGAGCCAGCTGGGAATGTAAATTAATCTTCTGTGGTGGAATTTTAGGTATTATGCATGGTAGTGATGATATTCTTTGAAGCCTGAGTTCCTCCTATGCTCAGTTGCTCAACTGCGTCCGACTCTTTGTCATCCCAAGGACTATAGCTAACCAGGCCCCTCTGTCCATGGAATTTCCCAGGCAAGAATACTGGAATGGGTAGCCATTCCCTTCTCCAGGGAATCTTCCCAACCCAGGGATTGAACACAGGTCTCCTGCATTGCAGGACGATTCTTTACCACCTGGGCCACCAGGGAAGCCCGAAATGATCAAGAAGGTTTGTGAATTCTAATCTCAAGTGTCATTCAAGTCTCCTCCCAATTTCATGCTGTCAGCTGTGCCCACTTGAATGACTGGCACTCTTCCTGCCTCAGTCTCCCCTCTCTAAATCATCCATTCATCCCATCTCCTGTCCTGCTCCCCTCAATGATACTCAAGATATATTTCCTTGCAAATGTGATTGCTATTCTTCACCTTTGCCAAAGTGTGCTTCTACGTTTCTTCAAAATAAAGTCAGTATCTCCTTTACTTTAAAAATGAAGCTCAAATTCCTCAGTGGGGATTTCAAGGTTCTCCAGGAAAAAGGACCAGATGCCTTTCTCATGATTAAAAGTATCATGTAGTAGTATCATGATTAAAAGCTCAGACCCTAGAGCCAGAGCGCCCAGCTTTGGCTGAGGACTGCTGCACGCACTCGTGTAGGCTGAGGTGTCCCGAGTGACTGAGGGCGAGGTGTGAGCAGGGGTAGAAGTGTAGCCCTCCACTCACCAAGCTGCCTCAGAACAGGGCTTCTACAGGCTCAGGAAAGTGACACCACTTTCTGTTTCACGTATAGGCACTGTTAAGGTTCTATTCCCTTATACATTCAGTGGAGCCAGCACTAAGGCTTTTCTTGTGGGGCTGTTGTGAGGATTCAGTGAATCACAGCCCTCAGGGCAGCATCAGGCAATGACTGCCCAGCAACCGTCAGGGCTTAATCATGCCCCTTCCCTGTTCCTTATACGTTAAAGAAACAGAATTGGCTTACTAGTTTATTCATGTATAATTGTGCTTTTCCACCTTCATGGCATTCATCGATCCTCCTGCTTTCTTTCCCCCAAACTAACTCTCCTTGCAGCTCTAATCTCTGCCTGTCCACGCTTCAAACTCAACTGAGCTGCCGTGATTGTTGCCATGAAGGACTTACTTGACCCCTACAAATATGAGCTGTCTAGACTTTAACTCAACTCCGGGGCACCTATGGACCCCTGTTGTGGAACCTGACTTCACTACTATTTGTACTATCTAAACTTAAACTCGTATATCTTAAGACCTTGTCCTCCTCAAAAGATTTTAAGTGTCTAAAGGTAACCTGTAAGCTTCTTCCATATGTTTCTACAGCGCCTACAGACATACAGGGACATAACAGGCAATAACAGAACCATTTATTGAGTATCTACTATATGCCAGGCACTACAAAAATTACTTCTCACAACAACATTTTTAGTATTGCTATTTCCCTTTCCTGTAGAATGACTTAGTATTTAAATAATTTGCTTAACAAGCAAGCAAAAAATCTAATTCAACTTTAAAATTCATGAATTTAAATTTATGAGAGTTTTATTATAATTTTTGAAGTATACTTCATTTTTTATTATGAAATAGTAAATATTTTTTTGAGGAAATTTAGAAAATGAAAAAAGTGAAATTGTTCTGAATCCCACCACTGCAAAACAAACACTGTAAACATTTGGGTGTTAGAATTGTTTTTAGTTACTACTAATAATATTCTATCATTTAATTGGGTTTTTACCTATGGCTGATTCATGTTGGGTTTTTAATTATATATTAAAATCGTTATAATCAGTCTCTCTAATTATCCAATTTTTATTACTCTATAGTAAAATCTACAATAAAGACCAACATGAACACCAAAAAATAAATAAATAATTTGCTTAGCATTAAACAGCTCAAAAGCCTTCTCCAGTGGCTCAGCAGGTTAAGAATCTGCCTTCAGAGCAGGAGACACAGGAGACAGAAGATGTGGGTTCGATCCCTGGGTCAGGAAGATCCCCTGGAGGACGAAATGGCAACCCACTCCAGTATTCCTGCCTGAAAATCCCATGGAGAGAAGAGCCTGGTGAGCTACAGTCCAAAGAGTCGCAAAGAGTCAGACATGACTGAGAGTGTGAGCAAACAGCCCAAAAGTGTTGGGCCGAGATGAGAACCTAGGATCCTGCTGGTTCAGGGACTAGACTACTTCATGGTAGTATCTTGCCAGGCTCCTTCCCTTGCCCAGGAGCTACCACTTACTGAGTGCATATTATATTCTAAGAGCTTCTCCTACATTTTTCCTCAATTTCCTTGCAAAGTGGTTATTATTATTCTTATCCTAAAGGAAATCAGTCCTGAATATTCATTGGAAGGACTGATGCTGAAGCTGAAACTCCAATACTTTGGCCACCTGATGCGAAGAACTGACTCATTTGAAAAGACCCTGATGCTGGGAAAGATTGAGGGCACGAGGAGAAGGGGAAAATAGAGGATGAGATGGTTGGATGTCATCACTGACTCGATGGACATGAGTTTGAGCAAGCTCTGTGGTTTGGTGATGGACAGGGAAGCCTGGCGGGCTGCAGTCCATGGAATCACAAAGAGTTGGACACGACTGAGCAACTGAACTGAATTGATGTGCCCAGTTGCTTCAGTCATGTCTGACTCTGTGCAACCCCAAGGACTGCAACCCGCCAGGCTCCTCTGTCCATGGGATTCTCCAGGCAAGAATACTGGAGTGGGTTGCCATGTGCTCCCTCAGAGGATTTTCCCAACCCAGGGATCGAACCTGCGTCTCCTGCATTACAGGGAGATTCTTTACTGCTGAGTCACTGGGGAAGCCCATTATTCCTATATGCATGAAGAAATCAAGGCTCAGCAATTTACCTGAGATCTTACAGTGAATAAATTCCAGACACATCTTGTAAATCTGACCTCTGAACTCCCCCATTTTCCCAAAAGCCTTGTCACATTTTAGGAGAGTCCTTTTAGAAAAATGTTACTGCCTTCCCAGAGTCTCATTTAGGTTGTTATATTTCATTTAGACACCCTTTTGACAGAAAGTATCACTATATACATTTATATTGAATAGAAAAAAGTCAATCCTTGCATTATATTTTATCAACTTTTATCTTTATATATCAACTATTAATCCTGCCTATTATAAATAACTTGGCAGAAAAATGATTGTTCCCCAAAGAATTTGATAGAAATTTACATAAAAACGACCTTGATGTCAGAAAAAGTTATTGATATAAAATGATTTAGACACCTTTTGACAGAAAGTATTACTATATACACTTACATTGATATAAAAAATAGTAAATACTAGGTCAGGAATATGTTGAGAGATTTACACTTAGTACTTGTCATTATTAATTTCACCAGATAATTGGGTTGTGCTGTATTTCTATTATATTCAAGTTATTTGGAAGGTCAAGATAAAATACTAAACCTAAACAATAGGCACTGATATGAATACCAAAATAGATCTTGAACTAAATGCCAAGCAAAGAAAGAAGAAGGGGAAAAGGAAAGATGCAGGATCAGAGTCAAACACTAGATTTATTTAAGAGTTTATAAGAATACAATGTTGAAAAGGAAAAACTTGAGGGAGGGGGTGATTTTACTGGAAATTAGTCTCACTTATTTATGGGAAAGCAATAATACTAAGCAAATATGCAGCAACTTCCAAGTTGATCAAAAGATACTTAGAAGATATTACTTAAATCATTATTCCCTTTTGCCAGCGCTCACTATTTGATTGGAAATATCCTACTGGTTTTGGGGGGAAACAACAGGCAAGTGAAAGTAGAAGAAAATTAATAGAACCCAGATCTTCCCAAGCAAAGAATAACTCCAAAAGAGTGGAGTTATAGTAACCTTCATTATGAAAGCACCAGATTCCAGAGCTTCTAGAAGATTCTGAGGAAAACTGGACATATTTGCAATGCATTATAAATGTATAATTACCATTTAAATGGGGGAGAGAAGGCTGGTGAGTGAAATGAAAAAAAGGCATTTTCTTATAGCCAACCAGAAGTTTGCATTTCGGGCAATGATCATCTAATCTACAGAGTCAGGTTAACAAAGCTATTGTTGTCTGCCACTCACCCTCAGCCTTTTAACTGCCGGCTCTCTTCTACCAGCAGAAACAGAAAGTTAAATCTACCTCCATGATTTTCAGTCACAAATTTGCTCATGAGGCTCTGGCATGCTCGACAGGCAATTCAACAGCATATGTTTACCAAAAAAAAAAACAAAACAGAAGTGACATAAAGGCGTCTCTTTTTATTCTCCCTTTTTATTATTTGAGGGCCCAATTTATAAGAATAAGTGAAAGTTTGGAGTAAATTTCTATTGGTTGTACAGTTGCGATGATTAGGGTCATCTCATCTCACCTACAATCCAACGAAGACTTTCTTCAGTAACATTCCTGTTTGTGGATTTGGCCAGGCAGCAACTCGAATGTGGAAAATACTGCCTTATTCCAAAAAGGCACTGAACATCCTTTTCAAAGGAGTTTAAAATTTGTCATGTAGATTTCAAAACTCTGGAAAAGTATCAAAGGTGTTTTTATTGGACAGTTGAATAATAAAGTACAGAAGGCAAAAGATTTGTCAAGAATCACACAAATTAAGTGGAAAGACACCTATCACATGTATATTTCAGAAGTCTAATCTATTACTTTTGGATTACTGCTACATTTCTTATGAGATTAGCTACTTTTTAAGATGTGTTTTGGAGAAGGCAATGGCACCCACTCCAGTACTCTTGCCTGGAAAACCCCACGGGCGGAGGAGCCTGGTAGGCTGCAGTCCATGGGGTCACTAAGAGTCGGACACGACTGAGCGACTTCACTTTCACTTTTCACTTTCATGCGTTGGAGAAGGAAATGGCAACCCACTCCAGTGTTCTTGCCTGGAGAATCCCAGGGACCGGGGAGCCTGGTGGGCTGCTGTCTATGGGGTCGCACGGAGTCGGACATGACTGAAGCGACTTAGCAGCAGCAGCAGCAGCAAGATGTGTCTGCCAAAACTTGTCTGAATTTATCAGGGTGGCATATATTGACTGGATTAATTTTTGCTTCTATCTCAGAAAACTCAGTATTTAGAAGTAAGAATATAAAAACAAAAGATGAAACATTAATAAATCATGAAATGAAAGCCTGTGTATACAATATTAACCATGTAACAAAATTGATGGGATTATTAGTTACATAATGGCTACCCTATTTGGGCTTTCCTTTTGTGTCTTCTTTTGTCTATTTTATTTGGAATCTTTGAAAATATTTGTTACAAAGTCAATGTAATGAGATAGGCAATCGTCTTTTTCATCATCTAAACCAGAAATCCATGAACTGTGGCTGACAAACCAAACCTGGCCTTCTTGTGTTTTTGCAAATAAAATGTTATTGGAACACAGTTACATACATTCAATTATATATTGTCTATGGCTGATTTAGCAGAATGATAGCGAAGTTGAGTAGATCAGAAAACGCCCAAAGCCTAAAGTATTTGCTATCTGGCCCTTTATGGAAAAAGTTTGTTAATTCCTAAATTGTCCCATCTCTTAGTGTTCTAGAAGACATTTTAATCCCTGGGGACAAACCTACAACCCCACTCTCTGTCCCATTAGATCTGCTTTTATTTCTACTTCTTCAAGACAACCATATTTCAATTGCCTTCTTTTCCTAGTAAATCTACCATCTTCTGCTTACATATTTTTCCCTTCTCGGTATCACAATTAATTCTATTCCAAAATTTATTTAAATATAGTCACATGTGGCCCAATCTCTGCATAAGGTCAATCAAAATAATAATAATGGAAAGATATCATTGAAAGAAATGTTAATATTCCTTTGGGTTGTAAAGAAAATGTAAAAGTTGAAATGGAGGAGTGTGCTTTTAAAGAGTAATAGAAGTCTTGAGAGTCCCTTGGACAGCAAAGAAGTCAAACTAGTCAATCCTAAAGGAAATCAACCCTGAATATTTCATTGGAAGGACTGATGCTGAAGCTCCAATACTTTGGCCACCTGATGTGAAAAGCTGGCTCATTGAAAAAGATCATGATACTGGGAAAGGTTGAAGGCAAAAGGGAAAGGGGGCCACAGAGGATGAGATGGTTAGAGAGCATCACTGGCTCAATGGACACGAATTTGAGCAAATTCCAGAAGATAGTGGAGGACAGAGGAGCCTGGCATGCTGCAGTCCATGGGGTTGCAAAGAGTCGGACATGACTTAGTGACTGAACAACAAGAAGAACATTTCAAATCCTATCTTCCCAGCATTGCTAATCTCAATATCCCCCCAAATCAATGACAGCTGCTGTGGTAGATGCCTGGACCTCCCTTTCCAGAACAGGGTACTCATTCCTCCAGTGGCCAGGCTCTCTTTGGTAATTGCCCTCAGTCAAAGGGAGCTGCCCCGCTCAAAGTTAAGTCTCCTTTTGAAGAGCATTCCACATTTAATGACAGCTGATACAGAGGTTTGGGCCCCTTTGTCTCAATTAGAGAGGCCTACCAGGTTCCAGAACTCTCTGTAAAATTGACTGAGGTCTCTATTGTGATTCTATGACTATTTCCCCCCTGCCCAAGTCTCCTTCTCTCTCTCCCGCACATGAGTTATTCCTAACAGCATTCTCCAATAAATTCTTATAGGAAAAACTCTGCCTTGGAGCCTATATCCCAATTTAAGATAGCTCCCTCTTCTAATACTCTTTCTCTCATTCCATTCTCATCACTCAAAGGCTTCCCTGAATCTCAGTCTTTCTAGTTCTTTATTTTTTTTTGCTCAAAAGTCCTGTTTGCTCACAATCCTGGGTCAATTCTTTTCCTCTCAATAGAATTCATTACCTTTTCTTCAAATTTACTGGTTAGATATAAACAAGAATTGAAAAGTCATTATATAATTTGTGCTAGTATATTTTAATGCCTTGTTTTAAGACTTCAAAATATTGCCTTATAAAAGATACTTTGGGGCTGGAATATCATGTCTATTTTTTAAATGTTTCAACTGTTTTATTTTTTAACATACTATCTAACCAAAAAGCATTAAAAATTGTAACTTTTATATTATGCATTTGAAAGTATTTCTATGATGTTTATATGCTCAAATGCATAGTAAAAGTTCTTCTGAAACAACATTTTCCCTCTGCAATAGCTATTTATTCAAAACAAACTGCTCTGCTACAAAAGTTGGACAGCAAGGCAGCATAAGAAGACCTAAATTTAAAAGATATACTAATATCATCAAATTTTTCTTTGGTTAAGTCTGCTCTGAAAGGAAGAAATGAAGGTTGGAGGAAAAAGAAAAGAGAGCAAGAAGAAAAAGAAGAGAAAAAGAGGAAGAGGAAGAAAGACAGGACAGGAAAGGACAACCAAGTTGAAACAAATCAAGAGGAAATAACTGTAAAATTATGAGTTACTTTATGTGCTGCTGCTGCTAAGTCGCTTCAGTTGTATCCGACTGTGCAACCCCATAGACGACAGCCCACCAGGCTCCCCCATCCCTGGGAGTCTCCAGGCAAGAACACTGGAGTGGGTTGCCATTTCCTTCTCCAATGCAGGAAGGTGAAAAGTGAAAGTGAAGATGCTCAGTTGTATCCGACTTCGCGACCGCATGGACTGCAGCCTACCAGGCTCCTCCATCCATGGGATTTTCCAGGCAAGAGTGCTGAAGTGGGGTGCCATTGCCTTCTCCTACTTTATGTGCAGAACCTCTGAAGTTCGGGAAAGATTATCTTTTCCAGATACCAAATATTTAACTTTTTGAAATTTCCAGCATTGGTGCAAGTTAGAATAAACAATTCATCTTTATTACGCTTGAACTTAAAATTAAGGAAAAAATGGAAACAAAAAGACTTATGTGAGGTGGGAAGAAGCTTAACACCATCTCCAGATATTAAAATAATTTACATATCCTCCATAATTAATTACAGAGAAGGCAATGGCATCCCACTCCAGTGCTCTTGCCTGGCAAATCCCATGGACCGAGGAGCCTGGTGGGCTGCAGTCCATTGGGTCGCTAAGAGTCGGACACGACTGAGCGACTTCACTTTCACTTTTCACTTTCATGCGTTGGAGAAGGAAATGGCAACCCACTCCAGTGTTCTTGCCTGGAGAATTCCAGGGACAGCAGAGCCTGGTGGGCTGCCGTCTATGGGGTCACACAGAGTCGGACACGACTGAAGCGACTTAGCAGCATAATTAATTAAGGTGTTAGGGAATGAATAGCCAGACAAACCAATGGCAGTCAATAGATATACAAAACTATACTCAAATATGTATGGAAATTTAATTTATGAAAAAGATTCCATCTCATCACTGATGTAAAGATGGACTTTTAAAATAAATTGTGTTGGACAGCCATTTGGAAAAAGACATAACTTGAACTGAATCTCACAGCATATATTATGCCTAATTCCAAATGGATCATAGAGCTAAATGTTAAAAACTGAAACTATTTCAGATTATTTTCACAGGATAAATTCCCAATAGTGACATTATTGGGATTTAAAGAGTAAAAAAGATTAAGGTTCTTAATTCATATTAGCAAACTGATTTTTAGAACTCTTCTACTAATTTATATCCCTAAATGTAGTATATGTCAGTTCCCATTCTTATTCAAGCCTGGACAAGAACTGTGTCCTATTTTTTAAAACATTTAATAAAATATGTGTGTGTAGAGCATAAGCTTTAGGAGCCCTCAGTTGCCCTAGGCCTTTCATGACCCTGGGAATATGTGTTATCAAACATTTTTGTAAAATTAAGAAAAGGATGATATAAAAACAATTTTTAGGAAGGTCTCCAAATTCCATAAGTTTCAGACCCCACAACACCAAGATCAACTCCTGATCATTTTATTAAACTATATGCAATTGCTCGTTTAATATGTCACAAATGGACAAATCTAGAAATTTCAAATGATTCAACTAATACGTATCATTTTGGTGATTCATAAGGGGAAAAATCTCCATTAACTAATAACAGAATTACCAAGTCATAGAGTAACTCAAAAAAGGTTTTGACAGATATTGTCAGATTTCCTTTTTTAAAGTTTGTAGAGATACCCAGCCCCTCCAACAGCACACAGACACACACATGTCCCTCCCGGCAGTGGCACCAACCAGCACGGCGGCACGTTCTCACCTGTGCACGAGACTCCTGGTTTACACCTGGCCTCCCAGCATACTTGTTAGTACCACCACTTTTACTTTCAAAATGGTTTGGATGACAGACGGTCATCCAGGTGTCATCGGTCTTTTAAACTCTAGTTTTTCTCCTGGAGACCATCCTGGCTTCTAGGGGGCCTGCAGGCTTCTGGGGGTTCCCTGCATTCTCTTTCCCCCCTTCCTTATTCACCTGCACTGACAACGGCAGAGTCACAGGATCAGGGAGCAGCATGCCTCTAGGTAGGGACTCCCTTTCCCTGTACGCGGATGCTGGGTGTAGGAGGTAGCAATAGGAGTATGCCTGTGTGTTCATCCTGTTCAAAGTCAAGCACCTGTGTGTGCACACAGCGTATATGCACACACACCACACAAAGCCACATCACTAACTGTTTAAATCCAAGTGACAGTCCCCAGCTGCTCACCATCCAGCATGCCAGCGATATGGGCAAGAGGGTCCTAGCACTGGAGCAGGAGCTGAGCAGGGTGACCTTTATTTGCCTCCAAGGGCTGAGATTCGTGACTCCCCTAGAAACAGTGAACATTTATTAAGGGCTTACTGAACATGAGGGAAATTCTAAAAATTTTGCCCATAAAATCTCATTTTGTCTTCAGACAAAATGACTAATTTAGTCACGATTACTAGAGAGTATTAATGAATAAGCAAACTAAGACACAGACAGGCCAAGTTAGTGGTCTAGGATGACATACTTAGTAAATGGAGCCCAGATTTCAACTCAGGCAGCCTGACTTAGGAGCTGTTATAGCTCCACTTTCTGGTTCATGTTTCAGGCACTGAAAATCACTTTACATTTCACAGATTTTATTTCCATTTACTTTCTGCACCACTCTGATTACATTTCTGAAAAGCTTCATTATAGAAGGGAGGGAAGTCATGCAGAAAATTCATGCAATATAATTTGAAAGCTTACCATTGAAGAAACTTCCTTCTCTATCTGGGCAATCCAGCTTTTCAGTTATCTATTCATTATATACTGCAAGAAGAGACAATCAATTTACCTTTTCAAAGTCTTCCTAGGCAAAGTCAATGATGACTTACCTAATTTTCAAAAAAAATGCTAAACATAAAATATTTATGAATATCATATGATTTCTATTCTGAGATTTTTTTATTGTTGTTTATTCACAACGTTGTGTCCAACTCTTTGTGACCCCACAGACTATAGTCCACCAGGCTCCTCTGTCCATGGAATTCTCCAGGCAAGATTACTGGGGTGGGTTGCCATTTCCTCCTCCAGGGGATTTTTCTGACCCAGGGATCAAACCCACATCTCCTGCATTGCAGGCAGATTATTTACTGCTGAGCCACCCAACTGCTATTTTAATAATTAAGGCTGAAATGACGTAAGGTATTATCAAATTGGGTGTGAGTCAAAGAGAAAAAGGCCAAATATCTGGTGGTGACCACAAGACGACTTGTCTCTGACGACAGCCTGTGGATGCACAATGAATTCCTTTTGAAGAGTCTTGTTTCCTTTACTCAACCTTTTAATACAGGCAGTCCCTTAAGCCTGAGAAGTTTCTTCTGGGTAAAAGTAAAGCTGCTTTGTGAATTTGATTACATTATATTCTTACAATGAATCTCCTGTAACTAACTGTTCTCAAAATGTGAATACATAACTGCTTCTACCTAAAATGAATAAATATCCAACCTTGTGCTCTTTGGTAAAAAAAATACCAACCTTTTATTTTGTATTGGAGTACTGCCAATTAACAATGTGATAGTTTTAGGTGCGCAGCAAAGCAACTCAGCCACACACATACAACCCTGTGCTCTTTTCAAAGCATTTCTCCTCGCCCAGTTGCTATGGAATTGAACGTGGATGGACACAAGTTGAAATGCCACATCGTTCTCTGCAGTCCTCTGGTTTGATTTCAATCCTAGGAAGCAGCACTTCAGCTCCTCTCCTTAAACAGCTTTATTTTTTTTTTTTAATTTATTTTTAACCAGAGGATAATTGCTTTACAAAGTTGTGTTGGTTTCTGCCATATATCAAGATGAATCAGCCATAGGCATACATATATCCCCTCCCTCTTGAACCTCCTTCCCGCCTCCCACCCCCCATCCCACCCCTCTAGGTTGTCACAGAGCACCAGCTTTGAGCTGCCTGCATCATACAGTACATTTCCACTGGCTATCTGTTTTACATATGGTAATGTATATGTTTTAATGCTACTCTCTTAAATAGCTTTTCCAAATAGTTCATGATCCTGTTACCATCGAAACAATTTCTATGTAACAAGAGCTAGGGGTTAGCAATGGAGTCTATACATGCTTGACAGTTGATCCTTAAACCATACAAATTTTACCCTGCTTCTCATTCAGATATAGTATCATGTCCCAGAGGCCCAAAACAGCACAATAACCTGGATATCCCCTGACATTATTTTTAATGGGAATTATAAAGGACCTTGCAGTACCCTTTCATCAGTCAATATTTTATGGTTCAGACATCCAGGTGAACAAGGGTACTATGGTTCTGACTTTAGTTGGGCTTCCAGGATCTAGGGGCTTCCCCGATAGCTCAGTTGGTAAAGAATCCACCTGCAAAGTGGGAGACCCTAGTTTGATTCCTGGGTCATGAAGATCCCCTGGAGAAAGGATAGGCTACCCACTCCAGTATTCTTGGGCTTCCCTTGTGGCTCAGCTGGTAAAGAATCTGCCTGCAATGCAGCAGACCTGGGTTCGATCCTTGGGTTGGGGAAGATCCCCTGGAGAAGGGAAAGGCTACTCACAGTATTCTGGCCTGGAGAATTCCATGGACAGTTGATGGGGTCGCAAAGACTCGGACATGACTGAGCGACTTTCACTTTCACTTTCCAGGGTCCAGGCATGGGTGCAAGCATGTGAGAACCTACCCAGAGCTGTCCCTGTTCAGTGGAAGGAAGCTAAGATTTGAGTTCTGGGTAAGGAGGAACCTTGTAAGTAGGGGAAGGCTTAAAGAATCAAGCTGAAAAAAAGTGGAGACAGGGTCAGTCGACTAAGCAAGGCAAATTGTTTTGGGAAAAGTCTTCAAGGATTTCTTAAAGCAAAGTTAATTTTTTGTTGAGTTCTTTTTGTGGAGTGGGAGTAGGGGGAACTGGGAAAGCTATTAATACCCAACTCTGACTGGAAATTTTAGTCTTCTCTATCAATATGATGGTTTTTACCCATTTTAGATTAGCTATTGAGGTTACAAGAATATGTTTTAGAAATGAGAACAGTATTTAATACTCATACTTTAATTTTGATGCCTGGAATAAGTAAGGGGAAGAATTTCAATTGTGAGTTACTGAAAGAGTATGGGGCATCTCATCAAATAAATTAAAATACTTGCCAGGATCACCCCCATGAGGCATGTAAACTGTGTGTGGTCTTCCACCAATATAGACTTGAGTTCTGTTCAAAAGGATGATAAATTTGAAATTAGTGAGGCTTATTTTGAAAATAAATTTATCATTGGAGTTATTTTATTTCATTAGATTACATTTATGTAATGTTCTATTACCATTGCTTTATCACATATTAAATTCTCCTTATATTTATCCATCAGGAGACTTAAAGTGTTTGATTAAGGATATGGTAATAAAATTAAAATTAATGAAATGTCATTTAAAATTTCAGTAAGTTAGCAATAGAATTAACAACTGCTAATTTACTTCTCCACATCTTCTCTCAGTAGGATGTAAACTATGTGAAGGCAAGGATTTATCTTTTCTTGCTATAATTATGTCCCTAGTGACAACCACATTACATAAGGCATAATAAATACTCAGTAAATATTTACTGAAACAGATGAGAGTCAAGGAGGCATTGAGTACATGAACAGTTAAACATTTATGTTATCTGACATTTGGAACTTTAAAAAGTGCTTTAACTTAGAAGCATATCTGCTAGATAATAAGACCATTAGATCAGATGTAATAATCAATATTTTAATGCCCCATTACTCATTCATTTTTTAATTGAAAAATGGATGTTTCTGGAACCCAAGAAGAATCTTTGTATTATGAAGCACAATAAGTCCTTAACACAAATTTCCCTAACAGGATGCAGTTCTCACGGAATTAATAAGATTTCCAAAATTAACAGATGTTTAGAAGAAAAGCTATGACAAATCTAGACAGTGTGTTAAAAAGCAGAGATAACTACACTGACAAAGGTCTGTGTAGTTAAAGCTGTTGTTTTTCCAGTAGTCATGTACGGATGTGAAAGTTAGACCATAAAGAAGACTGAGCACCGAAGAATGATGCTTTTGAAGTGTGGTGCTGGAGAAGACTCTTGAGAGTCCCTTGGACAGCAAGATCAAACCAGTCAATCCTAAAGGCAATCAACCCCGAATATGCATTGGAAGGATTGATGCTAAAACAGAAACTCCAATACTTTGGCCACCTGCTGCAAAGAGCCAACTCATTGGTAAAGACCCTGAGGCTGGGAAAGATTGAGGACAAGAGGAGAAGGGGGAGACAGAGGATGAGACGGTTGGATGGCATCACTGACTCAATGGACCTGAGTTTGCGCAAGCTCCGGGAGATGGTGAACGACAGGAAAGCCTGGTGTGCTGCAGTCCATGGGGTCACAAAGAGTCAGACACGACTTAGTGACTGTAAAACAACAGATCTCTAAATGAAAACAAAAAAAGAAGAGATAGATAGCAGGTGAATAGCAGAGCAAAACCAGAATGAGGGCAGTTGTTGGCCCATATTTACAGGGGTTTCAAAGCTTTCATTCAAACTGCAGAAGCTTCAGTGATGGATATTTGCTCGGGCCCCTATTCTCTTGTGGGAATAATCAGCCGCTTCACTGATAAGCAACTATGCAAAAAAGTGATGACACTTATAAAAGACCAGGGCCTAGGGGAAAATATAGGTATTTTTTTTTAAAAAGCAACAAGTTTGTTACAGCCTCTTGCCACAAATGTAATGTACACTTTTTGGTTCTTCTTTCTGGGTATATTTTTGTAATGAGATGTAAAGAATAAGGAATTATCTTCTATCTTACTGTTTCTTTTTTCCTTATATGTTAATAAGAAGAGGATAAAAAGTCTCATAGCCAGAAAAATACAAAGTCCTGGACAAATTAGTGGTCTTAAGTAAGCGAACAGAACATTTGGCCAACACTTATTTTTTCATACAGGCACATTTTACTTACAGACGGGCCTATTAATGAGCCTCTGCCTTATCTATGGATCTTTCTATCTTGTCTATGGGTTCTTCTTGAAAAAGGCACACAAACTGAAGAAAGAAAATAATATTGTGTTGGCTTAAAGGAGAATGGAGAAAAGCTTCTCAAAGTGTATGGACTATGAAAATATTTTTCATACCGTTTGTGAACTCCTTTTGAAAAAGTTACTTGAAAATACACTCCAGCAAAAGACAAAAATAATGAATTCTAAAAAAAGGAAGATATGGGATTAAAAAAGTTCTTCTAACTCAGTAGAGCAGTGAAAAGAAACTAATTTTTGTAAATTATAACAGGAAGTCAGAGGACTTTTAAAAGAATATTTATAATAAGAAAATGAACATATTTTACCAAATACTAAATGAGTAAACCAGTCCATTCTGAAGGAGATCAGCCCTGGGATTTCTTTGGAAGGAATGATGCTAAAGCTGAAACTCCAGTACTTTGGCCACCTCATGCGAAGAGTTGACTCATTGGAAAAGACCCTGATGCTGGGAGGGATTGGGGGCAGGAGGAGAAGGGGATGACAGAGGATGAGATGGCTGGATGGCATCACTGACTCAATGGACATGAGTCTGGGTGAACTACGGGAGTTGGTGATGGACAGGGAGGCTTGGCGTGCTGCGATTCATGGGGTCGCAAAGAAGTCGGACACGACTGAGTGACTGAACTGAACTGAAGTGACTGAAATGAGTAATCACAGTGTTAGGAATAAAGATACATGTGTCCTGTGTCCTTTTTGTCAAGAAATAATAAAGGTAGCTAAAACTCCAGGAAATCCAAAAGCTGTATAAGAAAGTTACAATTCAAGCTGAAATGTATCAGGATTTTGAGAAATGGAGAGTAAAGAAAGAGACTATTTGGTTGGAACACTAGGTAATTCTTTGTTAAGCAATACAGGTTTGTGACATAGAATTACCTTTTGACTGAGCGACTTTACTTTCACTTTTCACTTTCATGCATTGGAGAAGGAAATGGCAACCCACTCCAGTGTTCTTGCCTGGAGAATCCCAGGGACGGGGAAGCCTGGTGGGCTGCCGTCCATGGGGTCGCACAGAGTCAGACACGACTGAAGTGACTTAGCATAGCATAGCATATTTCCACTTCAGTTCTTTCCTAACCATTATTTGCACAATCACAATGTGTTTTATTCTTTTTAATAGTTAAAAAAAATTTAGATTCAAATTATAGAGTAAGTATTTCAAGATATAAATAAAGTTACAGAACAGAATGCAAATACTACACACTGAAAAAAGTCAAATGAGTGAGAAGGCTTACTGAATTTAGGAGTTAGAGAGAGAAGAAGACAAATAGAAGGAAACAGGTTTCCAGATTTTCTGATCTTAATTAACAGGAAAAGTATTGATAGGTAGAGAAATAGAGGGCTAAGTAGATTACTCAAAGTAAAAAAGATGGCCAACAGAAGAAATATTAGAAATCTTAACAGCTAGTAGTGAACAAGGATAGTTACAATTCTAAAATAGCAAAATAATAATATCCTGTAACAGTGAAAAACAAAAAGAAATATGGATCGTGCAAGATACATTTTTCAGTTTTCATGATGGGGAGCAGATAGATAATATCTAAAGTCAATAAATCATGAAAAAGAGAAAAAGCCATATTGTTCAAAGACTTGGAGTTAACCAAAAGAAGAACCACAAATAGAATCACACTAAAAGGATTGCTTTTGGAGAGGAGGTGTCAGAGGTGGAGTGGGGAGTGGGAAAATTAAACTTTTTATTTGACAATTTTCTGTACTTTTCGAAAAAGTGATGTGCCCTTATCATATGGATACATGTATTATTTTTATTACATGAAAAAGGTAAACCATTCCTTGATTACTAGCTCATTCTCTTCAGTGATATTATCCCAAAGTGTTTTCTTACTAAGGATAAAATGAACATACCTCTGTAGGTAATATTGATAAATGCAGAATTGACAAATGAACGCTATAACCATGATTGCAAGGAGTAGAAGCATCAGGAATCCAAACATGTCAACTGAAATGAATGAAAAGAACTATATTTTAAGCCGATAGAAGGTTAATTTCTCATAGTTTCATCATTTCTACTACCACGCAGTCTAATTCTTAAATACAAATTCACAGGTCATTGTTAAAAATTATACAGTACCATACATTATACACTCCAATAAAACCATCTTTAACGCAATCGTCACTAACATCTGAAAATAATCTGGGTTGCTAAAAAATGTTCTTTATCTCCCTGGTGGCTCAGACAGTAAAGAATCAGCCTGCAATGCAGGACACCTGGTTTGATCCCGGGGTTGGGAAGACTCCCTGGAGAAGAGAATGGCAACCCATTCCAGTATTCTTGCCTGGAGAATTCCACGGACAGAGGAGGCTGGGAGGCTACAGTCCATCATGTCAGAGAGTCAGACGCGACTGAATGACCAACAGTACTTTCATCTCTAGATTGGTAAACCATTAGGCCACTAGCTTATTTTTTTCCTTTATCTCTAAACTCATTCCCAGGCGATATCTCAACAGAAAGAAAAAAAAAAAAAAGATCCTTCAGGCTACTATTTCTGTACAAATACAAATAGTGGGTAGTGGGGGATGGTTTATTGTTTGAGTTTCAAGAGTTCCTTATCAAAAAGACAAGCAACATTTGCTGGGAAATCAGATCTCCAGCACTTGGAAACTTTATCTCCTCTCAATACTATTTAACTTATCAGCCTGGTGTACCTGAAAAATGAAACCAGAGGGCAGAAGATGAAGTAGGAGCCTAGGGGTTCCCCATTCATACTAAATACACAAAGTGTCACTCACTCATATCAGCTCTTTGCAACAAACAATTATGAATTCAATTTACCTGATGGTATCTGAAGAAAACATGGGTTTGTGAGAAAAATTTGTAATCTTTCACTTTAATTAAAAAAAATACAATATTACAGATATAATTTAAAGATTCTTTGATGATTGAGATGAGTTTAGTTCTAGGGAATCATTCTTTTTGATTGGCAATTCTCAGTATTAAACACATTAGCTGAGAAAATATAAATTATAATAACACCACTGGGATCAGTATGTCCTCATCCCCAGGATTAGCTTATAAGAAACTCCTGGAGTTCCTAAAGCAACTTAAGAACACAATCCTCCTTTCACTGAGTTATAGTCATTGTATATAGGAGTATTTTAGGGATGAAATTTGAAGTATTTAACAATTGGTAAGGTAAGCTGACAGAGAAGGCAATGGCACCCCACTCCAGTACTCCTGCCTGGAAAATCCCATGGATGGAGGAGGCTGGTGGGCTGCAGTCCATGGGGTCGCTGAGGGTCGGACACGACTGAGCAACTTCACTTTCACATTTCACTTTCATGCATTGGAGAAGGAAATGGCAACCCAGTCCAATATTCTTGCCTGGAGAATCCCAGGGACGGGGGAGCCTGCTGGGCTGCTGTCTATGGGATTGCACAGAGTCGGACACGACTGAAGCGACTTAGCAGCATCAAGGTAAGCTGAACTCCAGTACTTTGGCCACCTTATGCGAAGAGTTGACTCATTGGAAAAGGCCCTGATGCTGGGAGGGATTGGGGGCAGGAGGAGAAGGGGACGACAGAGGATGAGATGGCTGGATGGCATCACTGACTCGATGGACGTGAGTGTGGGTGAACTCCGGGAGTTGGTGATGGACAGGGAGGCCTGGCGTGCTGCGATTCATGGGGTCGCAAAGAGTCGGACATGACCGAGTGACTGAACTAAACTGAACTGAAGGTAAGGCACCCACCAATCAGAATAAAGGTTGACCTAGTTTGGAAGCTAGTTTGGAGAAGGAAATGGCAACCCATTCCAGTGTTCTTGCCTGGAGAATCCCAGGGACAGGGGAGCCTGATGGGCTGCCATCTATGGGGTCGCACAGTCGGACACGACTGAAGCGACTTAGCAGCAGTAATTTGGAAGCTGGCTGGAAGCAATGAGGGGAAACAGAACTGAACAGATTTGCTGTATTTTAATAAAGTAAATATAATAGTTTTTCAACTTTAGCAAATCAGTAGTGTTTGCAAGTCTGTTATTAAAAAGTGCATAAAAATTCAAATAAGGACAACTCACCTTGACAGTTTAACCAAAATGAACAACTGACAGGACACTCAGAATTTGGAAAACAAATTTTTTTGCAAGCCTTTTCTTCACTGCACCAAAAACACTGTTTGGAAGGAAAAAAAAAGTATAATAATCACAATCTCAGTAACTTTCTGGTACTAGTTTGATAAGTATTCAATTTATAACAGCCATCATCATCATCATCATCATATTATTATTATTTGTAGTTGATGCTGCTGGTGGTCTGCTCAGATCTGCTTTACCAGGCCCAAACACACAAACCCAGCTGCAGTGTGTGGTGACAGACAGTGGCTCAAGCTGCCCTTTTTCTTGCATTGTCCTCATGGATAGGTACCAACTTGCCTCTGAGGTTACTTCCACCTCCATCAGTAACTGACAGGTATGTTGTGTTGTTGCATGGGTGTGCTCAGTCACATCCAACTCTTTGTGACCCCATGGACTGTAGCCTGTCAGGCTTTTCTGTCCATGGGATTCTCCAGGCAAGAATACTGGAGTGGGTCGCCATGCTCTCCTCCAGGGGATCTTCCCGACCCAGGGATCAAACTCATGTCTTCTGCATTGGCAGGTGGACTCCTCATCACTTGAGCCACTGTGCGTTGCCAACTGACAGGTACACGGGGTTCTGAGTGATGGGTTTGCTTGCCTCAAGGCAGGCACCAATCTGCTATATAACCTTTTGCCCCAGAGCTGCCCAGGGTTCAGGCCAAGTATAGGCTTTGGCCGAGATCACATCTTAGCTTGGCTCTTGTCCCTTAGTTTCTCTGAGTCCCTTACTCCTTCATATTAATAATTTTGCTGAACAGCAGTCACTCAAGGAATCACATGTTCCTGGATTCTTTCTCAGGCTCTGTGGTTGTTAGATTGTGTGAGTGTACTCAGTCACGTCTGACTCCTTTCGACCCCATGAACTATAGCCCACCAGGCTCCTCTGTCCATGGGATTCTCCAGGCAAGAATACTGGAATGCCATTTCCTCCTCCAGGGCATCTTCCCAACCCACAGATCAAACCTGAGTCTCTCGCGTCTCTTGCATTGATTGGCACATGAATTTTTACCACTGAGCCACGTGGGAAGCCCTAGTGAACTAACACATTACTTCACAGAGCATTAATAAGGATTTCAGTAGATAGGTTGCTTTTTGGCCCCTTTCTCGAACACTCTTTCCTATCTCCCTTGTCTGCAGCACTCTCACTTTCCTCTGGGGATTCCTCTTCTACTATACATGGGCCTGGAGGTGCTGTCAACCAGCCTTGCCTTGGCCCCTTCCCCTTTTTGTTCTCTGGTGGTTGATGATCATTCGTAAATAGGAAAGCTGAATTCTAAGTCCCTTGTTGAAGTAAGTAAAAGCAAGGTATAACGGTGGCAAGCACTGATGGGAGATTAGACCAGAATCTAGAAGAATAAAAAGAAAAAAAAAGATAAGGACAGCAGAGTGGTAAAAATGGCTGTCACTTACATAAGGCTTACCACGTGACAGGCACTATTCTGAGCCCTGTATATGTATTAAGTCACTTCACACTCATGACAACCCTATAAGCTATGGACTGTTATGTCCACTTTATAGAGGAGCAGAAGGTGGCACAGAGCAGTCCAGCAACTCACATGAAGTCACACATCTAGTAAATAGGGAAGCGTAGGTTCTAACGCAACCAATCTGATTCTATGCTGGTAACCAATCCTATGAGACTGCTCCCAGACCCCTCCCAATCTCCTCCTGCTGGATATCCTGAGACCAGCAGGATATACATTCCAATGTAAAAAGTCACTCCTTAGATGGCAACCCACTCCAGTATTCTTGCCTGGGAAATTCCATGGACAGAGGCGCCTGGAGGGCTACACTCCATGGACTCCCAAAGAGTAGGACACAACTGAACAACGAACACTTTTCAGACACTTCCTGAGAACAAGAGATACATCACAGGTCAGCTTTCGTTTCGTGTTAGCCAAGATCAAAGGTCAAGTGAAGGTAAGTTTCAGATTGAAATCATTTAGGCTAAATGGGTCCTGTCCTCTTGGACTTTTGCTTAAAGACTGGAACTTCAAGGTCAAGGGCTAGAATCAAAGATTACACTGTGGAGACTTCAGGCCTTGGTCATTAGATCTTGAAGTTTCTAAGTTCATGCCATCTAGCAGGGTTTTTGTTTTGTTTGGGCTGAGCTGCGTCTTCATCATGCTGCACAGGTTTCTATTCTGGTGGCTTCTCTGGTTGTGGTGAACGGGTTCCAGGGCAACCCAGCAGTTGTAGCACAGGGGCTTATTTCCTCGGCGGCATGTGGGATCTTCCTGGACCAGGGATCGAACCCATGTCTCCTGCATTGTCAGGCAGAGTCTTAAATGCTGGACCATCAGGGCAGCTCTAGCAGGGTTTTATGGGAGATGAGTTGCCAGGAAAAACCTGAACCTGTCAGAGAGGAGCTTGTGGTCACTCAGCACCAGGCTGGTGCCCTGGCCCCGGACACCAGGTTCACAGCATGTGAGCTTCTAAGGCAGTGCAGCCCCCAGAAGAGACTTTCTCCCCTGCCCCTCTCTTTGATAGGAGCTTAGGGAACAGTGGAAGAGGGAGCTGCTTTGCAGGTTGAGCCGGGGGGTCGGGGGTGGCGGGGCGGGTGGCAGCCAGACTGGGTGATCAATAACTTACTGCCTGGTCAGGGAAATTCCACGAATATCTGCACATTTCCCTGAGATTCCAAAGTTATAGCTGGGTGGGAGTGGGAGGCAATAACTGACAATGATTCTGAATAATTCCAATTTTACTTGAAGGCTAGATGCATTATTTTGCCAGGAGCATTTTTTAAAATGTAGGGATGAGGAAGATAGAATATGTGCCTCCTAAAGGTCAAAGGATGAAACAGGCGCCTAAGGTAGTTTCTTTGTTTCCTGTCTGCCTAGACTTCTTCACCACCCTGCTTCCTCTGCTAACCGTACCCTCTTTCCTTTGTGGAGCTCTTCCCCAACTTTCTGGGGTGCTACAGCAATCAGCCAGCTTCGCTCCACCACTTTCTTCCTACTGGAATCACCGGATGCGGGTGATGGTACCCAGAGCAGCTGGTTCCTCTGGCCCAGTAACTAGTGCTGAACCGGACAGGAGAGACAAGTAGGGTTGATCAGAATCTTCCGGGGAATTGTATAGACATTGGGAGAGATCTGCTAAGAGCCTGCCTCTTCCCCGGCTCTCTGGAATGTTCATTCACCATAGAACACAATGAGGTCAGTGGCTCAGCGGTAAAGAATCCGCCTGCAGTGCAAGAGACACAGGAGACTTGGGTTCGATTCCTGGGTTGGGAAGATCCCCTGGAGGAGGGCATGGCAACCCAAACCAGTATTCCTGCCTGGAGACTCCCATGGACAGAGGACCCTGGCGGGCTACAGTCCATAGCATGGCAGAGTCATACATGACTGAAGCGACTGAGTACATCCAGAGGGAGGCAGAGCTGGGGGATAAAAAGAAAGAGAGGAAATGTGAATAACAGCCTTTTAGACTCAGCTGTGTGTAAAGTCAAGGCCACCCTGGACTTACCAGTTTTGTGAGTCAATATATTCTCTTTTGATTAAATTAGTTTGAGCTGGGTCACTTATCACAAAAAGATCTAATTCCTTAACTGAGGCTAAAAAGTCTTCAAAGAGCAGAACTTCAAATTACCCAGAAGAACTGCAGAATATATTCAACCTCTCTAAATTACTAATGCATAATTTAGGACAACTTACAGGATTTTTTTTTCCTGTAGCTAAGGAAGATGACCTGTATAAACACAAAGCCATGCCAACCAGAGACCCTTCAGAGAGTGACAAGTGAGAAGTCAGCTAACAGACTTTAGACTGATGGATAATATCATTAGAATGGAAAAAAATGCAGAGAGGAGAAAGGTACTTACTGTGCAAAGAGGGATTTCATAGTAGTGGACATAGAGAGGATAAAGAGTATTTACTAATTATTTAAGGCCAAGCGTTAGAGATAATAGAGGTTAGATTACACTGATATAAATAGCATTGTTTTCTATAATTTTATTCTTTTATTTACTTTTGACTGTACTGGGTCTTTATTGCTGCATAGGCTTTTCTCTGGTTTTGGCGAACGGGAGCTACTCCAGTCGCAGTGCTCAGGTTTCCCATTGTGGTGACTTTTCACAGTCTCTGGGGGTGCGTGGGCTCAGTAATTGTGGCTCCCAGGCTCTAGAGCACAGGCTCAATAGTTGTGGTGCAGGGTTAGTTGCTCCGTGGCATGTGGGATCTTCCCGCATCAGGGATTGAATCTGGGTGTCTCCTGCATAGGCAGGCAGATTCTTTACCACTGGGGGCTGGCAAGGAAGCCCTAAAGTATTGTTTTCTAGAGGCTGAAAATTTAACTAGCAGACATAATATGTCCACTCTATTTAAAAAAAAAATGTCTCTAAGTGGAAAAATATAATTTTGAAAGGAGTGGAACAGATAATAAATGTGATAGTAGTTCATAAGAGAAAGTACTCACTCCTAGTTGATTAACTACATAAGATTTCTTTCAGAAAATAGGAAGAATTTGTCTGAGTTTTGAAGAATAGGTAAAAATCTATATAGGAAGGGAGGGCTTTAGACACAGAAGCTATGGTAGAATAAAGAACAGGTTTCAGCAATAAATGCTGGAGAGGGTGCAGAGAAAAGGGAACCCTCTTACACTGTTGGTGGGAATGCAAACTAGTACAGCCACTACGGAGAACAGTGTGGAGATTCCTTAAAAAACTGGAAATAGAACTGCCAGCAATCCCACTGCTGGGCATACACACTGAGGAAACCAGAATTGAAAGAGACACGTGTACCCCAATGTTCATCGCAGCACTATTTACAATAGCCAGGACATGGAAGCAACCTAGATGTCCGTCAGCAGACGAATGGATAAGAAAGCTGTGGTACATATACACAATGGAGTATTACTCAGCCATTAAAAAGAATGCATTTGAATCAGTTCTGATGAGGTGGATGAAACTGGAGCTTATTATACAGAGTGAAATAAGCCAGAAAGAAAAACACCAATATAGTATACTAATGCATATATATGGAATTTAAAAGATGGTAACGATGACCCTATATGCGAGACAGCAAAAGACACACAGATGTAAAGAACAGTCTTTTGGACTCTGTAGGAGAGGGCGAGGGTGGGATGATTTGAGAGGGTAGCGTTGAAACGTGTATATTATCACATGTGAGGTGGATTGCTGGTCCAGGTTCTATGCATTGAGACAGGGTACTCAGGGCTGGTGCACTGGGATGACCCTAGAGGATGGGATGAGGAGGGAGGTGGGAAGGGGATTCTGGATAGGGAACACAAGTGAGTCCGTGGCTGATTCATGTTGATGTTTGGCAAAAACCACTACACTATTGTAAAGTAATTAGCCTCCAATTAATAATAATAAAAAAAAGAACATGTTTCAGGCTTCCCTGGTGGTTCAGTGGTAAAGAATTTGCCTGCCTGTGCAGGAAACACAGGTTCGATCTCTGATCCAGGAAGATCCCACATGCCTGAGAGCAACTAAGCCCCTGCACCACAACTGCTGAGCCCGGGAGCCTAGAGCTCACAGCGTCAAGGGCTCTGCAGAGCCCATGTGCCACAACCGCTGAGAGCCCCAACGCCCTGGAGCCTGTGCTCCACAACAGGAGAAGCCAGCATAGGGTGAAGCCTGAGCGCCACCACGAGACCGTAGCCCGTGCACTCCACAACCAAAGAGAAGCCCAAGCAGCAACGGAGGCCCAGCACAGCCCAAGACAAACCAGTAAAGTTATGTATACAAAAGAAAAGGCTTCCATAGTGGTGGGAGTGAGATTTGTCATCGTGGGATTTTGTGGAATTATTGGGAAAGGCAAACTTTTCTCAAGTGGAGATGGACTTTGAACCAGACTAAAGAGTGTGTTTTTTCTTTTCTTTTTAAAAATTGAATTATACTCTGTGGGAGAGGGCGAGGGTGGGACGATTTGGGAGAATGGCATTGAAACATGTATATTATCATAAGTGAAACAGACCGCCAGTCCAGGCCGATGCATGATACAGGATGCTTGGGGCTGGTGCACTGGGATGACTCTGAGGGATGGGATGGGGAGGGAGGTGGGAGGGGGGTTCAGGATGGGGAACACATGTCCCCCGTGGAGGAGTCATGTCAACGTATGGCAAAACCACTACAGTATTATAAAGTAATTAGCTTCCAATTAAAATAAATAAATTTATATTTAAAAATAATAAATAAAATTGAATTATAATTTTTTCAAACAAAAATTATTTTGCTTTTGAAGTATAATTTTCTAGAAGGAAGTACATGTTCACACTAAGTTTTTCCTTTATTTCTAGGTTCTCAAGGAATGGTGTGAAATGCAGAAATACATCTTAATAACTGTGACCAGTCATTCCTATTATTAAAGAACTGTGTAAATGAAGTTTGGTATACCTTTTAGACTACAACTGTAAATTACATGACTTTATAATACTCCCAAGACAATTTCTTCATATAAAAGTTAACTTACTTTCTTTCTGTTTATACATGATTGACAATCATTCTTTGCAGTACATTCTGAAAAAAAAATTAAGTACAAAAATATAAATATTTTTGTTGCTTGATTTTAGATAAAATGCATTTTGTTAAGTCATTCCTGTTTCATGGCAAATGTATCCATACCTGCAGCATTTTCCTTTATTATTTTCATAAGTCTAGACACTTTCTCATTGATACTATTTAAACCCTAACTCCTTACTTTCTCCTCTTAAACTCAGAAAAAAATGAGATAGCACCATCCAACTTTGATGAGACAAGTAAAGTTCTAAAAAATAACCTCCCTCTCCTACACTAACTCCCTGGTCCCACCAGACATCGAAGGCTACGCCTCTGAAGCAAATTGGACTAATCCCACACTGCACTCACCGATCCAAGGAAAAGGAATCTGACAAAGTCAGACCAATCAGAAGCCTCCTTCCATGATTTACAGATTGGAACTTGAGGGTTAGAGATCTCCAATTCTTCAAAATTTTAAATAGGGTTTTTATCTTTGTGTAATTATAAAAGTGATACATATTCAATATAAGAAATAAGGATACATAAAAATCAAAAGTCAGCTGAAATCCCACCATCCAGAGAAATTCTGATGCTTCATCTTATTTTAAACAAATTATCACCATGATCTAAATTTGAATTTTGCCATCATTACAGAGGACTGCAACCATTAAATCTTAAATTTTTAAATAGTTAAAAATCTTAAATCTAGTCAGAGACTAGAATCTTCTCTCCTTTCCTCTTGTTTGCATTTTGGCATGACTCAGACCTTTACTTTTCATGACGTTTCCATCGTTTTCCAAATCTATTTGCTCCTTATGGCCTCATTCCTTTCTCTGCAGCCTGCACTTCAGGTCAGGGAATGAGCTGATCTGGGTCCATCTTAGAGATTTAGACGAAGTATTTGTAGAACTAACCAGTGGTCCTTCTTGTAGTCTCTCTTCCTATTACTGAAAAACCAATGAAGGGCAGCTGACCTACATGACCATCGGCTACATGAAGCAATGAGTTCTTTCCTTCTTTTCCTCCGTGCCTGAAGAAAGAGACACCAGCTATTTCCACAGCATTCTCAGGGCCAGATTCTCCCTGTACTCTAAAGACTGGTTTTTGTGTGTATTTGTTTTCTATCTAGTCACTTCCGTCCTCCTGAATACATTTTCCTAATACCTGCAGCATCACTCTCTCCTAGTTCTCTTGGAATGTTTCTGGCCATTCTTTTTGAGTTTTTTGGTTGGTTCCATTTGCTCTAATTATGCCTAAAATGTTGCTATTCCATAAAGTTCCATCCTTGGTCTTCTTCTCTTCTTCCATGAGGGATCACAATTTCAAATACCTAGAGACACCAGGCATCAAAATATATTATACTCCATATCAAAGGAAAAACTTTCTTTTTGATTGGCATTGCAAATAATTAATAACTAAAAAATTGAACAACTGAATCTGACAAGTTTATCTAGGATGAGTAAAAATATCTTTGGAATCAAAATTTTTTGATAAACAGGTAAGAGAAAAATTTAGGCAATGGATAACAAGATTTCATATATTACTATTCTCTAGACCACCTCTTTATATTTTATTTACTTTATTGATTTCTTATATAGGTATGTAAATTGAGTCCATGGGGTTTTTAATTTGTTAAGTGCTTTTTAAAGTTTCTATCAGCTTTGGCTAGAAAGTAGTTCTATTTCATAGTTTATATTTCAAAATTATATTGTTAGGTGAATAAAGATTCATAATATATCATCTCCATGTGTTGAGCTGTATGTCAGTATGGAATATTGCTTATTATTCTCCTTAAATGTTTTTTATTTAAATTCTGTTTTATCTAACTATGTTGCTATACTTGCTTTATTTTTCATTAGCATTTGCAGTGTATATGTTATTTCATCAATTTATTGTTTGTTCCTTTATTTCCTCTAGTCACACCCTGCAGTCACACCTGTTTCTGTTTCCTTAAAATTTTTTGAGATATGTTTTATATTCTTCTTTCTCTCATTGATTCATCAAGATCTACATTCTCCACCTATACAAGGATCTTAATGTGCTTTAACTTTCTTCCTTTCCCTTCCCACACCACTCCCCAGGAAGAAGTCATCTGGAATTTTAATAATTATTGGTTATCAATTATTATTAGACTATCAGTGCATTTACATTGCTATCAACTTGCAATCAATCATTTATAATTAATTCTGTTTCACTGGTTTCTTTGCTTACTACTCTTTTTTGAATCCCACATTTCCCCTTAGTTCATTTTCATTTTATTGAACAATATCCCTGGGCACACCTTTCTCAGAGAGGGTCTGTAGAGTGACAGAAGTCACTCTGACTATATATAAAATAGGTTATAACATAGGAGTCAGGTACCCAGGTGATAGAAAAGATTGAGAAATCTACCAGGAGGAAGACAGCGAAGACCCAGCTCACCCCAGATATCAGTACATGCTATGCTAGAGGGCAGAGGAAGGAGGCAGCTACCAGAATCCAATATAATAAGTATATGTAGAGTCTGCATGACAGATATTCTTGGTGCGTTCACCATTAGCAGAAATAAACAAATATATACTACAGAAATAAAGAGAAAACCTGCAAGCCTTGCCTCATTTTCAAATATGTAGCCTTCATTTTATTTTCTTGGAGAGACCTGACTTTTCATCTCATTCTGACTTTGAGATCTGTTTCTCCTTTGGTGGTTTCCTAGCTCAGCCCTTGTGGGGGAGATTGTCATCTGTTCCTTGAGTTATGCTTTCTTCTAGGACAGTTTATCTGTTTTTCTGCATGTGACCATACGTGTGTGCTCAGTCACTCAGTTGTGTCTGTTTGCAACCTCATGGACTGTACCCCACCATGCTCCTCTGCCCATGGAATTTTCCAGGCAAGAATACTAGAGAACAAGTTGCCATTTCCTCTTCCAGGGGATCTTCCCAATCGAGGACTCAAACCCACATCTCCTGCATGGTAGGCGGGTTCTTTGCTGTTGAGCCACCTGGGAAGCCCATGTGACCATGTGCTCCTTCACTATCTACTGTTAGCTGTGCAGTGTTTGCTTAGGTTCTATATTGTCCATTTTCACCTTACTAATGCTTTGACAGCTTCTTTCAGAACTTCCATGTGTGCTGACATAGTATAAGTGACATCTTGGCCACCTTACCACTGTCCTTGAAAATTTTCTTCTGACAAACTAGTTTTACCATATTTTATGGTGGCACTACTGGTAAAGAGTCCACCTGCAAATGCAGGAGATGCAAGAGATGCAGGTTTGATTCCAGGGTCAGGAAGAACCCCTGGAGTAGGAAATGGCAACCCATTTCAGTATTCTTGCCTGAAAAATTCCATGGACAGAGGAGCCTGGTGGACTATTGTCCATGGGGTTGCCAAGAGTTAGACACGACTGAATGGCTGAGCACACACACAACAGCACATTCTTCTCACTTGGCCGTTCTGAGCATTTGACAAAGGGAGAACTCACGTGAGCCTGTGCCACCAGACTTTGTTATGGTATCTGGACTCTGTACTCTCTTCTGAGCTTTTGTCTTTTTTCCATTGCAGGGTTCACTCTAGCTAATTGCTAAAATTGCTCATTTTCAAACAGGGGATATCTTTGAATTGTAGATCTGCTCCCTAAATCCAGTGTGTAGCCCAGGAACTTGTGTTTCCATCAGAGTCAGATCCATTGTTCAATTTCTCTGTTTTCCTTATTTCTTCTCTGTAACTATTTCTCTGTTCTTCAGAACAGGGTGAAAAATAGGACACCCAATCAGTTTGCATCTCTCTAGATCCGGGAGTACTAATAAACATTTTTGGAATTTAGTGACTGGGTCATTTCTAAGGGGTGATGGTGGCATTTGGAGTGTTGCCATGCTGTGCTGTTCTGTTCTGATCCAGAGTCTTCTATTTCTTTCCATGCTTCCCCTTTGTTGTCTGACTGCTCCCAGTAAGAGAACTTCTCTAGAGTTTAGTATTTTTGTTCACTCATTAGGTAATAGAGAAGAAGATTCTTAATCCAAAGTACCAAGAGCAAACTAGAACTTCTTCAGATATTGCTTACTAAACTCTCAAATGTAAGTGAACATCAGGGTTAAAAGCTCTGGGGATCAAAGTAACCCACTTAGTAGGAGATCTCACTTGATGTGGGATCATTCACAGAGTGCCGTGGGTACCTGTGGGAAGGTCTATCACTCGGAGTGTTAGAAATGATGGAGGTGGAAATCTCCTGTGAGAGGTTAGAAGAGGTTTTGGAAGTGAAAGTATCATGTCTAAGAAACCATATGCTTATAAAAGGGGAAGGTTGAATGTGCTCAAAGGGGAAATTACCCCACGCTAAGAAGCCAACACTCAGGAGAGGCTCAGAAATAGGCTGAACCAGGTCCTCCCTCCAAAAGGGAAGTTGTTTTCTTAGAAACACTGACCAAGATTGGTCAGCCCCAGAACCAAGCTGGCTAGAAGACAAGACTGTCATCTATTTGCTGTTCAGTCACTCAGTTATTTCCAACTATTTGTGACCCCGTGGACTGCAGCACGCCAGATTTCCCTGTCCTTCACCATCTCCTGGAGCTTGTTCCAACTCCTGTCTGTTGAGTTGGTGATGCCACGCAACCATCTCATCTTCTGTTATCCCCTTCTCCTCCTGCCTTCAAGCTTTCCCAGCATCAGGGTCTTTTCTAATTGAGTCAGCTCTTCACATCAGGTGACCAATGTATTTATTGGAGCTTCAGCTTCAGCATCAGCCCTTCCAATGAATACCCAGGACTGATCTCCTTGAGTCTTCTCCAACACAGTTCAAAAGCATCAATTCTTCAGTGTTCAGCTTTCTTTATAGTCCAACTCTCACATCCATACATGACTACTGGAAAAACCCATAGCTTTGACTAGACAGACCTTTGTTGGCAAAGTAATGTCGCTGCTTCTTAATATGCTGTCTAGGTTTGTCATAGCTTTTCTTCCAAGGAGCATTCTTTTAATTTCATGGCTGTCATCTACGATTCTTGATTTATTTTTGTTTCCTCCCTTTTTGTTCTTCCTCAGTATTTTAACATGGTTTTCTAAAAAATTCTAGTATGACTCCAATTTGCTAGGAGACAAAGGGAAAGATTTGTTTCTACGTTCAGCCTATGTTTTTAGGCACTCTTTGTGGGGAGAATGTGGCAGGTGTGGTAAGAGAACATTGTTTCGCTTAAAGTATGTATAGGAATGATTGCGAGGTTAAGTGAGAAACATGTACATGCATGCTGAGTCACTTCAGTCGGGTCCGACTCTGTGTACAGGAGAGATGAAACCCAAGGAAGCAAGCCAGGTCTTCCGGTTCAGCTGCCCCCACCCCCCACCCTCTCAAAGGAACTTCTCACTTCAGGGCAAAGCTAAGAGCTTTCGGTTGGGTTTTAGGAAGGAAGACAAACTTGGTTATAGAAAGTATCTTTTTGACTCTGAAAACCAGAAAGCAGTAATTATTCTGTCTCAGTCTTCATAAAAATGGCAACCTTGGCTTTTACAGGGCATTTTCCAAGTAGTTCAAATCCTGTCCTTATTCTATCTATACATTTCCAGTTTAGGATACTGGAAACTTCATCTTCAGGTTCGTAAATTTAACTCAGTAAGGCTTTTAACATTTCAACATTTCTTCTGTTGGGGAGGGGAACCAAGGGAAGTCTCTAAACCAAAGTAATGACTTGACAAGACCCAAACTAAGAATTTATTAGTTAAGACTTTAAAACACTAAAAAAAGACTGTGTGAGTGCTTAGTCTTGTCTGACTCTGCGACCCCGTGGACTGCAGCCCTCCAGGCTCCTCTGTCCATGGGGATTCTCCAGGCAAGAATACTGCAGTAGGTTCCAATTTTCTACTCTAGGGAATCTTCCCAATCTTCCCAACCCAAGAATTGTCTCCTGCATTACAGGTGGATTCTTTACCATTTACCAGAGGCACCTGGGAAGACCCCAATTTAACTGGATTTCACCAAAAACGTGAAGATCTTTTAAAAATGTCTTCCCATTGTCAACTACAAATTGGCACTTGCCAAGGGCATTTGCCGTCTGCCTCTGAGGAGACTGAACACCCACTGAAGGAGTTCAGGGTGGAGTGAGGCACTCTGTGCTCCAAGGAATCTGGTGGGACAGGTCTTTAGATACTTAGATATTTTCACAAACTGATTTCATAATCCCAATCCTTACATCTCTTCATATATAGAAAAATCACTAAATCCCTTCATGGTGACATCAGCTCCTGGTGACTGGCAGAAAACCTCTTGTAAAGAAAGCATTTGATTGCATTGAGCTCCCCCTTCACCAAAACCTCATATATTGACCTTCCCCCACTGCCTCTTTGGAGTGGTCTCTCAGAGCTATCTGAGGTGCTGTCTCCCAGGCTGCAGTCCTTATTTTGCCCCTCAAAAACTTCATTAGTATCTCACATGTTGTGCATCTTTTTAGTCAACACCGTCAACACCCAAAGGCAACTTTAGAGATGTAAATTTCAGCCTTCCAGGAAGGCTGAAATATAAAAGCCATGGCACACGTGAAGCCTCTGGGCTCAGGACGGCTTACCTACCATCATCCATAGCTTTTGGTCTGTGCTTGTTCTTGTATCTGGAGATTTGGGGAAAGCTATTTTCTGAGAAGCTGATAAACAGTTGGATGAGAAAGAGAGAGATAAAAACTGGCAGGAGGATTTGGCTCCACGACCGCAGGCAGCACATAGCTCCTCGGACCTCGGTGCCACCAGTTGCTGGCCAGAGGGACTGTGGTAGGCATCAGGTACTTATTTGGACCTGCGGACCCACTCACGGACCATGAGCCATCCCAGCAGTCCCTTCCGAGGCAGCTCTTTCAGAGCCTTGGACTCCAGCAAAATTCACAGAATTTTAGTACCACTAATGTTCCAGCCAGAATGCAGAATGTTTGTCATGCAACGCTGGCCCGCCATGGTCACCACCTATGCTTTGTCCACTGGTCTCGATCGAAGTCCATTACCCTCCCAAACCCACAGCGTTTCCCTGCTGGGTTGTTGCTTTTGAAGAAGGCCTGAATTCTAAGCTCCACCATTCAATAGATAGAAAGCAGTAGCAGCTTTCTTCGCCTGCTTATTAGTTTTTATTTTTAAAGTGATGGGGAAAATATAACTAGTAGTTAAGATGCTGATGCTGGGAAAGATTAAAGGCAAAAGGAGAAGGGGCCAGCAGAGGATGAGATGGTTAGATAGCATCACCAACTCAATGAATACAAATCTGAGCAAACTCAGAGACAGCAGAGGTCTGAGGAGCCTGCCTGGCGTGCTGCAGTCCATGGGGTAGCAAAGAGTCGGACACGACTGAGCGACTGAACAACAAAGTCTGAACAATGACAAAGTCATAATGATATACTGGCAACAATATATGCTGTTCTTTTAAAATAATCTAGGTAAAAATGTCACGTTTCAGAAATAGAAATAGTATGGTTTAAAGGATAAGGCAAAATTTGTGAAGGTGGTTCCAGAATGACTGAAACTTGAGCAATATTGCCCCAGTGCCCAGGGGTATGGTGGGAAGGAACAGAGTATAGAGGCCTCTGCTTGATCAGGGTCTATCTTGTTGTTTCTTAAGTCTTTATTGAATTTGTTACAATATTGCATCTTTTTTTGTTTTGGTTTCATGGCCCCAAGGCATGTGGGATCTTAGTTCCTTATCCAGGGATCAAACTGAAGCCCCTGCTTTGGAATGTGAAGTCTTAACTGCCGGATCACCCAGGAAGTCTCTTATTTTTTAAAGCTGAATGATGGAGCTGTCCCATGGCCTCCTTGACACATTGATCAAGACTTCATGCTGAGGACGATGAATCCAGTACTGACAATAAAGATGGTGAGCGTGACCAGCACGGAGTCTCTTTTCCTCACCTCTCTGTAATGCAGAGGACAGATAGAGCTGTTAATATAATATGAAAAGTACTCATAAACTGACAAGATAAGGACAGAAGGAAAAACAATAGTCATTTCAGAAGAAGAAATAAATCCCTGCTGATCCTTTTGGACGCTGAATCAGACAATCCCTGGAATCAAATTGTTCGATCATCTGACTTAATAAGTCTCCTTTTGCTTAAGCCAATTTGAGTTATGTTTTCTGTCTTTTTGAGCATTCCTCAACAGCAACATATCAAGACTCCTCCTAGGAAGGAAAAGCGGTGGTTATAGATTTGTGACACTGTTCTTAAGCAAAGTCCCTGTGCTCCTTTCTGGAATTGATGTGAATATCTGCAGCGAGGAAAGGGAATCTGTAACTCGACAGATCCCATGTATGGAACTCCTTTTGTTCATAAATGAAGCTTGCTCTCTTGCTCTTTCTATCTACATACACATTTCCATATGTACATTTGTATACACTCATTTGCATATGTACATACACATACAAAATTACCTATCCAAATAAGCAAAACTGTCTATCCAAATACATACAAGATAAAGGTACCACTTCTATACAGTCCCACATTCAGAACAGAACATTGTGATTGTCACAGGAGACCCCTAATTTCTAGCGTAGAACCGTAGCGCCTGGTCAGGACACTCCCATGGCATCTCTCTCCTGTGTCACTTAATGCCTTCCCTGTCCTGATGTGGGCCTCAGTGGCTCTGAGTCCCTGAGTCTATTCAGATAACTGCAGCATCCCACTTCAGGCAGAGGGATGAGAATGTGATGTGATCACCCACCATGCCTGCAACTCTTGGACTGACCTCAGTCTCCTGGCACTTCACGAGTTAGGTTTTATCGCCTCATCACAAGCACCATCACGCCCAGAGAGGTTGCCCCAACTCTGGCTGACCTGAAACCAGCCTCATATACTCCGACATAACAACTGCCACTTACTCATCGCCTTCCACTTGTAGCTGATGGCCTTGTTTACTACACCAGAGAAAATGGAACCAGTCCAAAGGAAATTTACCTAGATTCCACTTCCACACTTAGCCCAGCATCTGCACTCACATTCTCTGCTTTCATGTTTGTAACCATAGAAAAATTTTTCGTGCTCCTGTTCAAAGGCAAAGCTGCTCCATGGGCACTTAAGATTTCACCCTCTATGTCTCTCCCATAGAATTGCTCCATCAACTCTCCTCTTTTTCTTCTGCATTATTTGTTTTTCAGTCTCTATTGGTTCATTCTCAATAGTATACAACATGCTCTTATTGATTCTGTTTTTAAAATCACATACAAACTATGTCCTAACTCTACTTCTTTTATTAGGTATCACCTCATTTCTCAGGAGGAGCCTATACTTAATGACTTCAATTTTCATCCATTATTGTCTCTTGTTGTTGTTATTGTTCAGTCACCAACTCATGTTTGTGACCCCACGGACTGCAGCACGTCAGGCCTCCCTGTCCCTCACCATCTCCCGGAGTTTGTCCAAGTTCATGTTCATTGAATCAGTGATGCCATTCAACCATCTCATCCTCTGTCACCCTCTTATCCTTCCACCTTCAATCTTCCCCAGCATCAGGGTCTTTTCCCAGAAAAGTCCAAATTGTCTCTTAAACTCTCTCTAATCATACTCCCCAACCCCAACTCCACCAAAAATCTTCTTGTCAAGGACACTAATGATCTCCATGTACTAAATCCAATGATCAGATCTCAACCTTCCTTTTCCTTGACTGATGGCCAACAACTGGCATTGTTGCTCGCACCATCTTCCTTGATACCCGCTCTCAGTTCGTTTCTAGGTCACCAAGCTCTCTTGAATGTTATACCCCTCAGGTTATTCCTGCTTAGTTTTTTTTTTTTTTTTTTTTTGATGCTACTTTTCTCCAAGACCTGTTCATATTTGCGTAGTCTAGAGCGAATCCTTGGTTTTCTTTTCTAAATACATTTATTCATCTAGTGATATGGTTTTAAATATCATGGCCAATATCATCCAATGTGCTGCTGACTCCTAAATTTCTATTTTCAACTTGGACCTCTCTCCTAAACTCCAGACAAATATATCAAAATGCCTATTCAACAGCTTCAAACAACATCTTATCTCTAGACAGTCAAAATTTATGATCTTCCATCCATGTTCCTATCCTTTTAATTTTTCAGTCCCCAAACCTTAAAGTCATCCTTGTTGTTTTGTTTTCTGACACTCTGCACCCAAATTCATTAGCAGATCACCTCTTGTCTTCAGATGAATAAACCTCTCCCTCCTCTTCTGTTATTCTTTGCTCACAACCTTGTCCTGCCCTACTCTCCCAGCCTGTCAGTAACACAGCAGCTTTGGAAGGACTGATGCTAAAGCTGAAACTCCAGTACTTTGGCCACCTCATGTGAAGAGTTGACTCATTGGAAAAGACTCTGATGCTGGGAGGGATTGGGGGCAGGAGGAGAAGGGGACGACAGAGGATGAGATGGCTGGATGGCATCACCGACTCGATGGACATGAGTCTGGGTGAACTCTGGGAGTCGGTGATGGACTGGGAGGCCTGACGTGCTGCGATTCATGGGGTCACAAAGAGTCGGACACGACTGAGCGACTGAACTGAACTGAACTGAGTAACTCTGTTAAGAGTCAGACCAGGTAACATCTCTACTTGGAAACTTCCATCTGAGAGTAGTACTCAGCTCCTTACAGAAAGCTGATGACTGTGTGGTCTGACACTTCCCTGCCTGGCCCCTCTGGCATCAGCTACTCTCTTTCTCTCCTCGTGTGATTAGGCTCCTGCCATGCTGGCATCTCTGCTGTTTCTCACATATACTCACTATGCTGTCAGCACAGGGTTTTACAATGGGTGTTCCCTTTGCCTGGAGCGCACTTCCTTTAGATAGCCCCTTGGTTAACTCCCTCAGCTCCTTCAAGTCTCTGATTAAATGGCATCTGCTCAGCGAGGCTTCACCTGAACCCCCTTGGAGAATATTGCAAGCCACACCCCCTTATAGCAGTCCTCCCAATCCCCTTAGCACGCTCTATTGTCTTTAGGCTTTGTATTAACTTCTAAAATACTATAAAATTTGCTTCTTATGTTACTGCTTTTTTCCTTTCTCCTGTCCACTGGAAATATAAACTCCACAGAGTGAGGATTTCCGTCTCTTTTGTTTACCCATACAATGCAAACATTAGAAGAATGCCAAGCACATGGTACATGCTCAATTTTTCAAATTGAATCTATATCCCCAAGCATTCATCACCTTGGCTCTGGTCTTATACTCCAAGAAATCTCTACTTGAACATCCTTCAGATGTCTCAAACCCAGTATGCCCAAGGTCAGTCTCATTTTTTCCCATCAAATTTGTTCTTCCTGCTGTCTTCCCAGTTTGATTTACAGCACCAATATCCATCCAGTCACTTAAGAGGGAAGCCTCAGAGTCATTCTTCAGTTTTAATTTTGGAACAAATGCCTAACCCTTTCCAAAGGCTAACAGTCATTTGATATTAATCACAGTCCTTTAGCCACATACACAAACAGTTTTTAATTGTTTTAGTCACTTGTCCTGGTCTCTTGTGGATTATTTTCCATTGGTTAGTGGGTAAGTCTGCTTGGGCTGCCATAACAATATACCAGACTGGTGGCTTAAACAGTTAATTTCTCCCAGTTCCAGAGGCTGGAAGTCCAAGTTCAAGGTGCCAGAAGCATTTGTTTCTCCCGAGGCCTTCATCCCGTGTTCTCATGTGGCCTTTCCTCTGGGTGTGCGTAGGCTTCCCCGGTGGCTCAGTGGTAGAGAATCCACCTGCCAATGCATGTTCAACCCCTGGGTTGGGAAGATCCCCAGAAGAGGGCATGGCAACCTGCTCCAGTATTCTTGCTTGAGAAACCCCATAGACATAAATTTGAGGGGCATATTCTGCCCCTAAGAGTCAGACATAGCACTTTCCCCTCATCCTGAGATTCACTCTTTGTCCTTCAGAATTATTCCTGTCAAAAAAATTCATTCCTTGTGCACATGCAAACTTTGTTTTCCCTCGTTTGCATTTTTTCCAGCTCATCTGTATTCTTGCCTTTATCAAAAGCAAATGTGCGCCTACGAAAATGGTTTTCAGTACTTTCCCTGCTTTCATGTTTATCGGGTAGAGAGAATTGTTTGTAAAATATGGGGAAAAAAACACAACTCTTTTAGGTTTGGGGCACCAATTTCAACATGTTGGGGGATATTCCCCCCACAGTGCTCTGGACAACAGCTGGGTGCCCTACAATTCAACTAAATTCCAATGCTGTCTACCCAGAGGTGGCATCAGATTCTTCAGGGAAGGGTTCAGTAACACAAGACTGCACCCCTACCCCAACACACTTTAGACACAAGTCAGAGCAAGTCTATGTTATCGCCTGTGCTTTCGAGGTTGCCACAACATCCTGCTCTGGTTCAGTTAATTTATTAGAGTGGCTCACAGAGCACCGAGAAACGCTGTGCTTAAAAATCATCAGTTTATTATAAAGGGACATGATTCTGGGGCAGCCAGATGGAAGAGATACGTAAGACAAGGTATGGGGAAAGGCTGAGCGGCTTCCACATGCTCTCCAGCCCCACCACTCTCCCATTTCCCCATGTCACCAACTGGGAAGCTCTTCACTCCCACTCCTCTGTGATTTTTATGGAGGCTTCATTACAGAGGTGTGTTTGATTAAGTCACTGACCATGGGCAACTGATTCAACCTCTAGCCTCTCTTGAGTGGAGGGGAGTGGCAGGGGTGGAAAAGGAGGGAAGAGGGTAATTGGCAATCAGCTCCCATACTTAGAGGCTCCAAAAGTCACCTCATTTACATTAAAAAGGCACCTTTATCAGGGTCCTGGGTCTTCCCTGGTGGCTCAGCAGTAAGGAACCATCTCCAGTATTCTTGCCTGGAGAATCTCCTGGACAGAGCAGCCTGGCAGGGTACATTCCACAGGGTTGCAAAGGGCGGACACAACTGAAGTCACTGAGCATTCACGCACCCAGCCATCGTGGTCCTTACTTAGAAATTCCAAGGGACTGTTTGGTTGAAGTATAGTTGATTTATAATAGTATACTAGTTTCAGGAGTACAGCATAGTGAGTCAGTATTTTTACAGATTGTACTCCATTGACACTTATCACAAAATAATGGCTGAACGAACTTCCAAGAGTTTTAGGAGCTCTATGCCAGAAATAGGATGAAGACCAAATACGTATATATGTATCTTATATATCACAAGCTGGAATCAAGATTGCCAGGAGAAATATCAATAACCTCAGATATGCAGAATGACACCACCTTTATGGCAGAAAGTGAAGAGGAACTAAAGAGCCTCTTGATGAAAGTGAAAGAGGAGAGTGAAAAAGTTCCCTCAAAGCTCAACATTTAGAAAATGAAGATCATGGCATCTGTTCCCATCATTTCATGGCAAACAGATGGGGAAACAGTGGAAACAGTGTCAGACTTTCTTTTGGGGGGCTCCAAAATCACTGCAGATGATGACTGCAGATGAAATTAAAAGACGCTTACTCCTTGGAAGGAAAGTTATGACTAACCTAGACAGCATATTAAAAAGCAGAGACATTACTTGGCCAACAAAAGTCCATCTAGTCAAGGCTGTGGTTTTTCCAGTAGTCATGTATGGATGTGAGAGTTAGACTATAAAGAAAGCTGAGCACCAAAGAATTGATGTTTTTGAACTGTGGTGTTGGAGAAGACTCTCGAGAGTCCCTTGGACTGCAGGAGATCCAACCAGTCCATCCTAAAGGAGATCAGTCCTGGGTGTTCATTGGAAGGACTGATGTTGAAGCTGAAACTCCAATACTTTGGCCACCTGATGCGAAGAACTGACTCATTTGAAAAGACCCTCATGCTGGGGAAGCTTGAAGGCAGGAGGAGAAGGGGATAACAGAGGATGAGATGGTTGGATGGCATCACCAACTCAATGGACGTGAGTTTGAGCAAACTCCAGCAGATGGTGAAGGACAGGAAAGCCTGGCATGCTGCAGTCCATGGGGTCACAAAGAGTAGGACATGACTGAGCGACTGAACAACAATAAACCTCCCAAAGCCAAAGAGGCAAAGAAACTCAGGTAATAATGCAATCCAATCGATAGATGTCAGGGCAGTGCAGAGGAGGGTGGAGAATGGGTTTGAAAGTTTAGCTGGTGAATAATCTATACCTTTACTTCACAAAACAAATAGCCCTCTCCTGTGATATATACTTATACACAAATATGTATTAGTATATAAAATCATGTTGTATTATGAATTTTCATTTTATGTGTTTGGCTCCCTTTACTAAATCAAGACTCAGTTCTTACATGCCTCATTCATGGTGTTAAGTATGCCATTACCCATTATAGGAGGAATTAATAAATAAATAATTTTTGAATAGCTAAATGAATGAATACTTATTGTCTGTCTCCATGGCTTAAAATTTTGCTGGGGGAATAAGGGAAAATGTACACTAATTTTGTGTTACATTTTAATGACCAATGAATTCCATCTGGCTCCTAAGTATAATAAAGATGTCAATAACAAAAACAGGATAATTGTTCCTGATTGCTGGCTATATGCAGACATGAGAAACACACAGCAGAATCTAAGAATTTATAGCACAATTTGCCTTTTAAAAATTAATTTTCCATTATTTAAATAATACTAGCTCATTTATCTTTGGTTTGGGGTTTGAAAGTCCACATTTTTGTTTCTTATTTTGAATTTAATTTTTTAATTTTATTCTGGAGAAAAGTTGATTTATAATGCTGTGTTAGTTTCAGATGTACAGCAAAGTGATTCAGTTATACATATATTTTCTTTTTCAGATTTTTTTCCAATATAGGTTATTAATGGAAGTGAAAAATTGAGTTTATCACCAAAAGAAGCACTAAAGTGAAAATTTAAAGCACTCAAATGTTGTCTAACAGCCGAACCTTGATAACTAAACTGCTTATCGAAAGCAAGCAGATGAAAAGTCTCCAGGATACTACTGGAATAATTAGTGAATACTATTAAAGTTGGTATCGATGCCCCTTTCCCCCCAAAGTATAGAGAAATTGTGTTTTGGTGACTGACGTTCCTTTTTCACCTGTGGGTCACTGAGCTTTGAAAGTTGCGTGAGATGACGCTTAAGGCAAACGTGCAACTGGGCCCATTACTTACTGTCTAGTACTACTGCTGGCTCAGTGACAGGGCTGCACCAGTTTTTAAGCAGTACCTCGGTAATACAGTAGACACTTCTCTAGACTTCACATTCTTTTTACATTCCCAACCAGTGGAAAGAAAGCATAGTGGGGATTGTTTTCTTGGTATTTTGTTGTTACAGAAAAAAGGAATGTTTATGATTAGTTGGACATTTCTGAGGGCACGTATAACATGAAAAGGACATTTCAGTAGAGAATGTACATTCTGGCTGGACACTGTTGTTAAGTGCATTGTTCATCAAATGTTCCGTGATACTGAGTTTCAGGCATCAGTTGGATTATATTATGGTGAAATTTGTGATTAAGGTAAGCTAACTCAAAATGACAAGCCAAGGGCTTTTAAAACCCACATTTCAATGAAACCTGGCAGCACAAAAACAGCTGCTCTAAGTCTGCTCCTCTAATATTTCAAAGGAAGACTAGCAATGGATTTCTGATACCATATGTGCCAACTGCAGAAATTCTAGAACAGTCTGAGAGACCTTGGGTGAAAGGTCACACTCTGCCTTATACAGATGGCATGTTTAATTATTAAAGAGCAATTTGAATCATCTAATCATTTTAAGCCCTGAAATGAAAGGTTTTCTCAGATACCTTGAAGCTTGTTGCAACCTAAACTCTACTGTCAAACTTCCATGGAGTGTGGAATAGCATATGTGATTTCATATCCTAACTTGATTTACATTCTCATGTGAGCTGAATTTGTTTTGCAGGCTCTGAAAGACATTGTTTTGGGGGGGTGGGAAACTGAAGGTCATGTCTTTGGCAGAGAATTTACCTATTCCTAACAGGAAAATTAAATCTAAATCCTTGCTTCAGTCTTAAATGAGGCTCAAATTTCTCAGGAGGATGGCTGAATTGCCCCTTCTTTCAGCAGAGTGTTTGCAGTTCTGAGAGAAATGTTTGCATCTAGCTTTGAAAATCTTTTTCAGAAAAATCTTAGCTTTTGTTTGTTACCCCCCAAAAATAAATAAATAAATAAATAAACCTAGCAAAGTATCTGACGTGCAACATTCAGTAAATATTAGACCCTCCTCATTCTCTCATTCAATGCGTGCACAAACTTTTACACGCTCATAGATTGGAATTCAAAGTTATGTGATCTGGCAAGCACCATGGAATAAAATCAAGGATAACTGCACGAATCTATAAAGGCAAAGTTAGTTCCTATTGTTTTCATCCAAAGAATTCTAATTGACACATAGAGTTTATTTGATAATGTCATGCTTTTATCTTCTTTCAAAACTTTATGTATTTTACTTCTGGCTCCTCTTTGTCGGTGCACATGGGCTTTCTCTAGCTTTGGTGCCTGGCTTCTCTTGTTGTGATGCACAGGCTTAGTTGACCCTCTGCATGTAGCATCTTCCCGGACCAGGGGTCGAACCCATGTCCTCTGCATTGGCAGGCAGATGCCTAACCACTGGGCCACCAGGGAGGTCCAATAATGTTTTCTACTGAGCAGAATCTGGGGGAAACGTCCCTTAACAATGTCAGTTGAAAATAATAAGAAAGGACATGCAGTAAATCTGTGGCTTCAAGTTCACATGGAAACCAGACTATGCTCTCCCAGGAGACTCTTGCTTTATTAAGACTACTGATCATTTTGCCTAGCACTGACAGGTGGTCAGAATAAATGGCCACAAAGATAATGGGTCTTTGACCTTGACTTTCATTATATGACATTATGTTACTTCTCAAAGGGAACAGATGATGCTGACTTCACATCTCTCCTCCAACTTGTTTTTTACCAATCAACAAAGAGAGAACTGCTTTGTATCATTCTATTTACAGAGAAATGTGATTAGGAGCTACATAAATCTAAAGACTATTTCTCCCCGAAGATTTCTGTTCTTTAAAAAATCACAGGTATTGGATTTCCCTGGTGGTCCAGTGGCCAAGACTCCACAGTCGCAATGCAGGGGGTCCAAGTTCCATCCCTGGTCAGGGAACAAGATCCCATATGTCTCAGTTAAAAGGTTTCACATGCCACAACAAAGATCAAAGATCTTGCGTATCATAGCTAAGACCTAGCGCAGTCAAATAAATAGTTTTTTTTTTTTTTAAATCACAGATATTAAGTGGGATACTATGCTCTTCTGAGTATCACCCATTTGCTTCCAATTCTTTGGTTTTGTGCTGGTCCATTTGAAGTCACACCAAGGAATAGAGGCTTTGAGCAACAGAGCAAGAAAAGAACATGATTATAACTATTCATATGTGTGTGCTGTGCATGGTCACTCAGTTGTGTCCGACTCATTGTGACCCCATGGACGGTAATCCCCAGGATATTCTGTCCATGGGGATTCTCCAGGCAAGAATACTGGAGTGGGTTGCCATGCCCTCCTCCAGGGGATCTTCCCAACCCAGGGATTGCACCCAGGTCTCCTGCATTGCAGATGGCTTATTTCCCATCAGAGCCACCAGGGAAGCCCTTAATATACTTCTAGAAACATTTGGGATATCCTGAATATCACTGGAACATATGCTTGTAGATACTGGATACTGATTTTATTTCAGAAATCGGATAACCTTCAGTTCAGTTCAGTTCAGTTCAGTCGCTCAGTCGTGTCCGACTCTTTGCGACCCCATGAATTGCAGCACGCCAGGCCTCCCTGTCCATCACCAACTCCCGGAGTTCACTCAAACTCATGTTCATCGAGTTGGTGATGCCATCCAGCCATCTCATCCTCTGTCGTCCCCTTCTCCTCCTGCCCCCAATCCCTTCCAGCATCAGGGTCTTTTCCAATGAGTCAACTCTTCACATGAGGTGGCCAAAGTATTGGAGTTTCAGCTTTAGCTTGCTATTCTGTAAAACAGCAGGTCACACTGAGAAATATGATCCTTCTAAAAGTGCTTGCCTCTTCTTGTTTTCAGATGATTGCTCACATGGAAAATCCAAGAGAATCTATAAGTTATAAGAATTAATGAGTTCAAAAAGTTTTCTTGATTTCAAATCAATGTTCTCATATGCTAGTCAAAACCAACTGGAAAATGTAATTGAAACAAAGTTCCCATCTACAATATCATAAAAGCTAAAGATATAAATATATTAGCTTTAAATATCAACATAATTTCAGAAACAACATTGAATGTAGAAAACGAAGTACAGCATGGTAGATACAGGATAGATATTCATATAAATTTGATAAATTTATCTTTTTATATAAGTACAAAACTGGTATTAAAAATTTACATGCTAAAGTACTATATAAACATTTATGGGTTAATATAAAAATTTTAGGTTGCTGGTTACTTCTGGGAGGTGCAAGTGAAGAATGGAATTGGAGAAACATTCACTGGTACTTTATTACTTAAAAAAAAATCTGAAGCAAACATATGGTAAAATGATCATGTGTATTGTAGCTGTGTGGTGAGTATCATTGTTTTCTTCAAGGGATCATCATTATTTTCTATAACTACTTATATTTCATAAAAATGTGCTTAAATGCCATTGTAATTGTAAGGAATGGCACAAAAAGATTTTTTTTTTTATTGTTCTCTTATACCAAGTGGAGGATCTGAGAGTGAAATAAGAATCAGTCTGAATGAGTGAACAGTTCTATTTTTCTTAGGCACTTCGCCAACAAGTTAGCCAGAGATGAAACATGCAATAAGTTGGAACCTACATGACCAGAGTTGATGCTTTAGAAAAACAACCTCCTACAGTTCCCCTAATGGAGAAAATTACCCCTCCAGCTTTTATGAAACAGATGTGGTTTTAGTGGCCCTGGACTAGGGAGGAAAATGTCCTGAGTCAGGAGGTCAGCTGTGCCACTACTTGGTGACTTTGGAGAAGCTCCTTTCTCCTGACCTCAGTCTCTTTCATTTGTAACACGTGGGTATTCCCTGCTTCCCCTTCGCACAGCTTGCTGTGCAGAGTAAATGGAGTGATGCAAATTTGACAGAGGATCCTATGTACATGATTTTCACTGATTTTCAGGCTGAACATTATAAAAAGCCAAGTGTAGTTAAGATAGCAGGGGAGTGCAAAGACAATCAGTTTGGGGGGAAAAAGAATAAACTCTGCCTGATATCAAAGGCGCAATATCAGGGGAATGATCATGCATGAACAGAATTTAACCCCGAGGATGATCTTTAGAATAACATGTACAGAGATGTTAATTTTCGTGCTTTTTTCCCCCTACATTACTAGAGGACATTATTTGAAGAATTTCCTTCTTCTCTTATCAGGCTGAGTTGTTTGGTACAAATTAAGATGCCTAAGAAAATGCACTGGTCATAACAAACACCCTCTTCCAACAACACAAGAGAAGACTCTATACACATACATCACTAGATGGTCAACACCAAAATCAGATTGATTATATTCTTTGCAGCCAAAATGGAGAAGCTATATACAGTCAGCAAAAACAAGACCAGGAGCTGACTGTGGCTCAGACCATGAACTCCTTATTGCCAAATTCAGACTTAAATTGAAGAAAGTAGGAAAAACCACTAGACCATTCAGGTATGACCTAAATCAAATCCCTTATGATTATACAGTGGAAGTGAGAAATAGATTTAAGGGCCTAGATCTGATAGATACAGTGCCTGATGAACTATGGAATGAGGTTTGTGACATTGTACAGGAGACAGGGATCAAGACCATTTCCATAGAAAAGAAATGCAAAAAAGCAAAATGGCTGTCTGGGGAGGCCTTACAAATAGCTGTGAAAAGAAGAGAAGCGAAAAGCAAAGGAGAAAAGGAAAGATATAAACATCTGAACGCAGAGTTCCAAAGAATAGCAAGAAGAGATAAGAAAGCCTTCTTTAGCGATCAATGCAAAGAAATAGAGGAAAACAACAGAATGGGAAAGACTAGGGATCTCTTCAAGAAAATCAGAGATACCAAAGGAACATTTCATGCAAAGATGAGCTCGATAAAGGACAGAAATGGTAGGGACCTAACAGAAGCAGAAGATATTAAGAAGAGATGGCAAGAATATACAGAAGAACTGTACAAAAAAGATTTTCACAACCCAGATAATCACGATGGTGTGATCACTGACCTAGAGCCAGACATCCTGGAATGTGAAGTCAAGTGGGCCTTAGAAAGCATCACTACGAACAAAGCTAGTGGAGGTGATGGAATTCCAGTTGAGCTATTCCAAATCCTGAAAGATGATGCTGTGAAAGTGCTGCACTCAATATGCCAGCAAATTTGGAAAACTCAGCAGTGGCCACAGGACTGGAAAAGGTCCGTTTTCATTCCAATCCCAAAGAAAGGAAATGCCAAAGAATGCTCAAACTACTGCACAGTTGCACTCATCTCACACGCTAGTAAAGTCATGCTCAAAATTCTCCAAGCCAGGCTTCAGCAATATGTGAACCGTGAACTTCCTGATGTTCCATCTGGTTTTACAAAAGGCAGAGGAACCAGAGATCAAATTGCCAACATCCGCTGGATCATGGAAAAAGCAAGAGAGTTCCAGAAAAACATCTATTTCTGCTTTATTGACTATGCCAAAGCCTTTGACTGTGTGGAGCACAATAAACTGTGGAAAATTCTGAAAGAGATGGGAATACCAGACCACCTGATCTACCTCTTGAGAAATTTGTATGCAGGTCAGGAAGCAACAGTTAGAACTGGACATGGAACAACAGACTGGTTCCAAATAGGAAAAGGAGTTCATCAAGGCAGTATATTGTTGCCCTGTTTATTTAACTTATATGCAGAGTACATCATGAGAAACGCTGGACTAGAAGAAGCACAAGCTGGAATCAAGATTGCCGGGAGAAATATCAATAACCTCAGATATGCAGATGATACCACCCTTATGGCAGAAAGGGAAGAGGAACTCAAAAGCCTCTTGATGAAAGTGAAAGTGGAGAGTGAAAAAGTTGGCTTAAAGCTCAACATTCAGAAAACGAAGATCATGGCATCCGGTCCCACCACTTCACGGGAAATAGATGGGGAACAGTGGAAACAGTGTCAGACTTTATTTTTCTGGGCTCCAAAATCACTACAGATGGTGACTGCAGCCATGAAATTAAAAGACACTTACTCCTTGGAAGGAAAGTTATGACTAACCTAGACAGCATATTCAAAACCAGAGACATTACTTTGCTAACAAAGGTTCGTCTAGTCAAGGCTATGGTTTTTCCTGTGGTCATGTATGGATGTGAGAGTTGGACTGTGAAGAAGGCTGAGCGCCGAAGAATTGATGCTTTTGAACTGTGGTGTTGGAGAAGACTGTTGAGAGTCCCTTGGACTGCAAGGAGATCCAACCAGTCCATTCTGAAGGAGATCAGCCCTGGGATTTCTTTGGAAGGAATGATGCTAAAGCTGAAACCCAGTACTTTGGCCACCTCATGCGAAGAGTTGATTCATTGGAAAAAACCCTGATGCTGGGAGGGATTGGGGGCAGGAGGAGAAGGGGACGACAGAGGATGAGATGGCTGGATGGCATCACTGACTCGATGGACATGAGTCTGAGTGAACTCCGGGAGTTGGTGATGGACAGGGAGGCCTGGCGTGCTGCGATTCATGGGGTCGCAAAGAGTTGGACACGACTGAGCAACTGATCTGATCTGATCTGATCTGAGGTTATTTTTGTGGGGTAAGGGCTATCCTCCAGGATTTACTTTAACTGAAAAGAGACTGTCAACTATTTTATTTTTATCCACAGATGTAGAAAGTCAGTGGTTAAAAGCACAGACTCATTAGCTCCACTGACCTAGTTTGACTCCATACTCTGCCACTTATAATTGATGCCAACTTATTAACCTCTTTGTCTCCGTCCCTTCCTAAGAAAAATGAGGATGATGTTGGTACCTAACTTTAGGCTATTGGGTTTTAGAGAAGGCAACCATAGCTCTCCCCAGGGTGGCCCTAGGTTTTATGGGGTCTGAAGCTTGTATTTTTTAGGGATCTCTTTAAGAGAAAGAATATAAACCAATACAATAATGTAAAGTAATGAGCCTCCAATTAAAATAAATCAATTTAAATTTAAAAAAGAGAAAGAATATAAAATTATAAATACAAAGTTATAAGGCCAGTGAAGGGTTCAGTCATATCTGACTCTTCGCGATCCTATGGGCCATAGCCTGCCAGTTTCCTCTACCTATGGGATTCTCCAGGCAAGAATACAGGAGTGGTTTGCCATGCCCTCCTCCAGGGGATCTTCCCAACCCAAGGATTGAACCTGTGTCTCTTATGTCTCCTACATTGGCAGGTGGGTTCTTTATCATTAATGGTACCTGGGAAAAGGAAAGATATTCCCATCTGAATGCAGAGTTCCAAAGAATAGCAAGGAGAGATAAGAAAGCCTTCCTCAGTGATCAATGCAAAGAAATAGAGGAAAACAACAGAATGGGAAAGACTAGAGATCTCTTTAAGATTATTAGAGATACCAAGGGAACATTTCATGCAAAGACGGGCTCGATAAAGGACAGAAATGGTACGGACCTAACAGAAGCAGAAGATATTAAGAAGAGGTGGCAAGAATACACAGAACTGTACTAAAAAGATCTTCAGACCAAGATAATCATGATCATGTGATAACTCACCTAGAGCCAGACGTCCTGGAATGTGAAGTCAAGTGGGCCTTAGGAACCATCACTATAAACAAAGCTAGTGGAGGTGATGGAATTCCAGTTGAGCTATTTCAAATCCTGAAAGATGATGCTGTGAAAATGCTGCACTCAATATGCCAGCAAATTTGGAAAACTCAGCAGTGGCCACAGGACTGGAAAAGACCAGTTTTCATTCCAATCCCAAGAAAGGCAATGCCAAAGAATGCTCAAACTACGACACAATTGCACTCATCTCACACTCCAGTACTCTTGCCTGGAAAATCCCATGGACGGAGGAACCTGGTGGGCTGCAGTCCATGGGGTCGTGAAGAGTCGGACACGACTGAGCGATTTCACTTTCACTTTTTACTTTCATGCATTGGAGAAAGAAATGGCAACCCACTCCAGTGTTCTTGCCTGGAGAATCCCAGGGACGGGGGAGCCTGGTGGGCTGCCGTCTATGGGGTCACACAGAGTCGGACACGACTGAAGTGACTTAGCAGCAGCAGCACATGCTAGTAAAGTAATGTTCAAAATTCTCCAAGCCAGGCTTCAGCAATACGTGAACCGTGAACTTCCAGATGTTCAAGCTAGTTTTAGAAAAGGCAAAGGAACCAGAGATCAAGTGGCCAACATCTGCTGGATCATGGAAAAAGAAAGAGAGTTACAGAAAAACATCTATTTCTGCTTTACTGACTATGCCAAAGCCTTTGACTGTGTGGATCACAATAAACTGGAAAATTCTGAAAGAAATGGGAATACCAGACCACCTGACCTGCCTCTTGAGAGACCTGTATGCAGGTCAGGAAGCAAGAGTTAGAATTGGACATGGAACAACAGACTGGTTCCAAATAGGAAAAGGCTGTATATTGTCACCCTGCTTATTTAACTTATATGCAGAGTACATCATAGAAACACTGGGCTGGAAGAAGCACAAGCTGGAATCAAGATTGCCGGGAGAAATATCAGTAACTTCAGATATGCAGATGACACCACCGCCGTGGCAGAAAGTGAAGAGGAACTAAAAAGCCTCTTGATGAAAGTGAAAGAGGAGAGTGAAAAAGTTGGCTTAAGGCTCAACATTCAGAAAACAAAGATCATGGCATCTGGTCCCATCACTTCATGGGAAATAGATGGGGAAACAGTGGAAACAGTGTCAGACTTTATTTTGGGGGGCTCCAAAATCACTACAGATGGTGATTGCAGCCATGAAATTAAAAGACGCTTACTCCTTGGAAGGAAAGTTATGACCAACCTAGACAGCATATTCAAAACCAGAGACATTACTTTGCCAGCAAAGGTCCGTCTAGTCAAGGCTATGGTTTTTCCAGTAATCATGTATGGATGTGAAAATTGGACTATGAAGAAAGCTGAGTGCTGAAGAATTGATGCTTTTGAAGTGTGGTGTTGGAGAAGACTCTTGAGAGTCCCTTGGACTGAAAAGACATCCAACCAGTCCATTCTAAAGGAGATCAGTCCTGGCTGTTCTTTGGAAGGAATGATGCTAAAGCTGAAACTCTAGTACTTTGGCCACCTCATCCAAAGAGTTGAGCTAGTGGAAAAGACTCTGATGCTGGGAGGGATTGGGGGCAGGAGGAGAAGGGGACGACAGAGAATGAGATGGCTGGATGGCATCACCGACTCAATGGACATGAGTTTGAGTGAAGTCCGGGAGTTGGTGATAGACAGGGAGGCCTGGCGTGCTGCGATTCATGGGGTCGCAAAGAGTCAGACACGACTGAACGACTAAACTGAATGGTACCTGGGAAGCCCTTATCTACCTCTACATTTCTGTATTTTCCAAACCAGGAACCAACTGAGAAAGTAGACACAGTTGGAGATCAAAATACAGCCAAACAATCCTTTATCTACAATTCGAAATCCAAAAAGTTTTAAAACCCAAGAGTTTTTGTAATTCATTTGGCAGCAGAATCCAACATCTTTGAACTCATTTGACAATAAAATCTGGTCTGACTTAATGAGACATAGTCTTAATTTATCCAACATTGCATGAACATTCATACCTTTTATTGCATAAATAACAAAGTGATAATGGGGAGTTGTCCCAGAACCTGTAAGTAAGACATATAACCTTTCTGAAGTCTTAAAATTTCTCAAATTTGAAACCCACCAGGTCCCAGGAACTTCAGATAAGGAATTGTGTAATGTCAGGTACCTTACAAAGAAAGCTGAATTGGGGAACACATCAGAACCCCAGAAGTACAGGGGCAGGGTTCTGAGCACGTACAGAGGGACTGAGAATCCCCTAGGCTGGGGCACAGCCTCCCCAGGGAATAAGCTGCAGCTGCTTTCCCTTCTCTTAAACCACCAACTCTCCCAAGTTCATCCTGAGGAGGAAGGAGTTACACAGGAGAAGATTACGTAGCCCAACAGGTCACTCCCAAAGTGACCCGGGGAATGGAGAAGAAACACAGTAAATAGGAAAAAAAAGTCCCCCACTAAGAATGGTTTTATTGTAAAGATGAAGCAGAACCATGACTTGCAGAATGGAGCTGGAGGAATCAACCTTCCTGACTTCAGACAATACTACAAAGCTACAGTCATCAAAACAGTATGGTACTGGCATAAAAACAGAAATACAGGCCAATGGAACAAGATAGAAAGCCCAGAGATAAACCCACACACCTACGGGCATCTTACCTTCGACAAAAGAGGCAAGACTATACAATGGAGAAAAAGATAGTCTATTCAATAAGTGGTGCTGGGAAAATGGGACAGCTACGTGTAAAAGAATCAAACGAGAACACTTCCTAACGCCATATACAAAGATAAAACTTGAAATGGATTAAAGATCTAAACGTAAGACCACAAACTATAGAAGTCTTAGAAAAAAACAAACAAACAAACATAGGCAGAACACTTTTGTCATAAATCACAGCAAGATCCTCTATGACCCACCGATTAATGGAAATAAAAACGAAAATAAACAAGTGGGCCCTAATTAAACTTAAAAGCTTTTGCACAGCTAAGGAAACCATAAACAAGATGAAAAGACAACCTTCAGAATGGGAGAAAATAACTGCAAATGAAGCAACTGACAAAAGATTAATCTCCAAAATATACAAGCAGCTCAACATTAGAAAAACAAACCACCCAATCAAACCATGGGCAGAAGACCGAAACAGACATTGCTCCAAAGAAGACACACAGATAGCTAACAAGCACATGAAAAAATTCTCAATGTCACTTACTATTAGAGAAATGTAAGCCAAAACTACAGTGAGGTATCACCTCACAACAGTGAGAACGACCATCATCAAAAAATCTACAAAAAATAAATGCTGGAAAGGGTGTGGAGAAAAAGGAACCCTCTTGTACTGTTAGTGGGAATGTAAATTGATAGAGCCACTATGGAGAACAGTACAGACATTTCTTTAAAAACTGGAAATAAAACTGCCCACGACCCAGCAATCCCACTACTGGGCATATACCCCTAAGGGACAGACTGAGAAAGTAGCATCGAAATATACACATAACCATGTGTACAAGAGAAAGCTAATGGGAAGTGCTGTATAGCACAGAGGCTCACCCTGGTGCTCTGTGATAACCTAGAGGGGTGGGATGGGGTGGGAGATGGGAAGGAGGTTCAAGAGGGAGGGGACACGTGTTTACCTGTGGCTGATTTGTGTTGATGTATGGCACAAACCAACACATCAATTAAAAAAAAAAGTTACAGAGCTTAGCCTGGTTTCTGACCCACAGGGAGCCTGAGTAGAAGCTGTGGCCACTGTTACTGTCCTATATCAACCTCCTGCACTGACTCATTTCCCTTTGGCCTCAATCTCAGAGCAGTCTGAGCCTCCCCAACTCTGATCTCTTTCTTTTAGGGTGAGGGAGCTATTTAGAAGAGTCAAATCACCCTCAAAAGAAAAATGGATCTTAAGGGATAGATTTCATCTTGTGATTTCATTTTCTCTTTCTTTCTGTCCTGTTTTATCTTGATTTCTCCACCCGCTTATTTCACATTTTCCTTTCTCTGGTTACACTTCACTTATTTTTAAAACTTGTGTATTTTTTTAGTAAGGACTTTAAATCCTTTCTGGAACGAGACTGAGTAAAATTATATAAATAATTTTAAAAGAATTCGAAGAATGTCAAAAGTATTTGCTACTTACTCCACATAAAATATAGATGAAATCAGTCAAGTGTGGAGGAGAAACCCTAGGATTAAGCAGTCTTGCATGACTGAAATTTGGTGGAAGAAATAACCTTCATGTCAGATATTTTTGTATTCAATTATCTTCTGGCTCCATGAACCAGAAGCTTCTCCCTTTAAAAGTATCAAAGAGCATATCATCTTATTTTATAAGAAATGTTTGATCAAACATCAAATCAAACTGCTTAACGATAAAATAGGTTACTGGAGTGGGGAAGAAGGAGCGGACAGTGCTAGGGCTTTAGGTGAGTAAATCATGTGCCGTGTGCTCAGTCACTCGGTTGCGTCAGACGCTTCATGACCCCGTGGACTGTAGCCCGCCAGGCTCCTCTGTCCATGGGATTCTCCAGGCAAGAATACTGCAGTGGGTTGCCATTTCCTTCTCCAGGGAATCTTCCGGACTCAGGGATCAAACCTGCATCTCTTGCATTGGCAGGTGGGTTCTTTACCACTATCGCAACTTGGGAAGTCCAAGTAAACCATAAGCTATGTGAAAGTACAGTTCATGTATCTTACAAGAATTAATCAATTCTAGTATATATACGTGTGTGTGTGTACATATATAAATATATATTTACTTTTTATAATCACAATGAAATGTGTGTCCACTGTAAAGTATTTGGGAAATACAGGTTAGTACAAAAGAAAGCAATACACATGACCCGAATCTGAGATCAACTCTGAGATCATGGTTAACATTTTGGTGCATATCCATGCAGTCTTTTCTCTTGACACGGACAGTCTTCTGTTTTCTAAAATGGGATCATATTTTACTTATTGTTTATAACTTGCTTTTTCAGTTAACTACAGATCCTAAATATCTTCCCATATTATTAACTATTACTTTAAAATAATTTTTGTAACATACATAATACATGTTCTTGGTAATATATTCAAATAGTAGAGCACCATATGGAGACAAAAGTCAAATTCCACTCATCCCACCAGTGTCTCACAGGCACTCCCTAGAAGTGCCCACTGCAATAGTTCAATGTGTGTATGCGTAAAGGAGGTTGGTAAATGGAACTATAGCTCTTAAGGAGATTGAGGTAGGTCTCCATACTGATGAGAAAAGATGTCAAAAATATGTAAAGGGTAGAGTAATATTGATAATATGATTCCTTTTATGTAGAAAAACAATTTCCGTGCAAAGGCCCAGAAAATATCTGAAAGGATGTATATACACATACACACGCATGCACACATTGAACTATTGCAGCGGGCACTTCTAGGGAGTGCCCGTGAGACGCTGGTGGGATAAGTGGGATTTGACTTGTGTCTCCATACAGCGCTCTACTATTTGAATATATTACCAAGAACATGTATTATGTATGTTACAAAAATTATTTTATTTATTTAGTAAAAATACTAAAACACTATAAATGTAACATATATATATAACATATATATTTACTAAATAAATAACACTATAAATTTAAATTATAAATTATGTAACATTTATAGTGTTAAATAAAATAATTTAAATTTATAGTGTTAAGTAAAATAATTTTTGTAACATACATAATACATGTTCTTGGTAATATATGTTATATATATATAGTGTTATTTATAGTAATATATTTATGTAACATAATCATGTAAATTTAAACACTATAAATGTTACATAAATAAAGATATATAACTTTTAATTTTTATCCCCTGGGAGACAGCCTTTTGAAATATGACATAAAATTAAAATTATGAAGGAAAAATCTGATATCCCTGACTACATAAATCTCAAACATTTGCAAAGTGAAACAAACAAACAAAAATCACTAGGTATAAATAATAAATGAAAAACTGAGAAAGATATTTTCAGTGCAAGTTATAGATAAATTATAGACTAATTTCCTCAGTGTGTGTTGGCATTTCAGGGATAAAGAAAAACAAGTAGCCAAACAAAATAAAAACAAAAGAAAGAAAAAGGAAAAACAGCCATAGAAAGGTGAAATGCCCATTCATAAAGAAATGAAAATCCAATGAAGATGAATGCATTTGGTAGCTGTCATCACTGGTTAGATGTGAAGAAGTCTGTACTTGCGGTTGCAGAAGTATAAACTGGTGCAATCTTCTTTGGAGGGTGAATTGACAATACCAACATTCTAAATACATCTTTTAACTCAGAAATTCCACTCCTCAGTTTTGTTGTTGTAATTTGTCTCTAAGTGATGTCAAACTCTTTGTAATCCCATGGACTGTAGCATACCAGGCTTCCCTGTCCTTCACTATCTCCCAGAGTTTGCTCAAACCCATGTCCATTGAGTCGGTGATATCATCCAACCATCTCATCCTCTGTCACCCACTTCTCCGCTTGCCCTCAATCTTTCCCAGCATCAGGGTCTTTTCCAATCAGTCAACCCTTCCCATCAGGTGGCCAAAGTATTGGAGCTTCAGTTTCAGTACCAGACCTTCCAGTGAGTATTTAGGGTTGATTTCCTTTAGAATTGACTGGTTTGATGGTCTTGCAGTTCAAGGGACTCTAAGAGTCTTCTGCAACACCACAGTTCGAAAGCATCTACTCTTTGGTATTCAGCCTTCTTTATGGTCCAACTCTCACATCCATATGTGATTACTGGAAAAACCATAACTTTGACTATATGGACCTTTGTCGGCAAAGTGATATCTCTGGTTTTAAATGTATTGTCTAGCTGTTATAGCTTTTCTTCCAAGGAGCAAGCATCTTTCACTTTCATGGCTGCAGTCAGCATCGTTGGTGATTTTGGAGCCCAAGAAAATAAAATCTGCCACTGCTTCTGCTTTTTCTCCTATTTGCCATGAAGTGATCGAACCAGATGCCATGACCTTAGTTTTATGAATGTTGAGTTTTAAGCCAGCTTTTTTTGTCTCCTCTTTCACCCTCATCTGGAGGCTCTTTACTTTCTGACCTTAGAGTGGTATCATCTGCATATCTGAGGTTATTGATATTTCTCCTGGCAATCTTGATTACAGTTTGTGAGTCATGCAGCCTGGCATTTTGCATGATGTACTCTGTATATAAGTTAAAGAAGCAGAATGACAATATTCAGCCTTGACATACTCCTTTCCCTATTTGGAATTAGCCTGTTGTTCCACATACGGTTCCAACTGTGGCTTCTTGATCTACGCACAGGTTTCTCAGGAGACAAGTAAGGTGGTCTGGTATTCTCATCTCTTTAATAATTTTCCACAGTTTGTTGTCATCCACACAGTCAAAGGTTTTAGCACAGTCAATGAAGCACAAGTAGATGTTTTCCTGGAACTCCTTTGCTTTCTCCATGATCTAATGAATGTTGGCGATTTGATCTCTGGTTCCTCTGCTTTTCCTTAACCCAGCCTGTACATCTGAAGTTCTCGGTTCGTGTACTGTCAAAGCCTAGCTTGAAGGATTTTGAGCATAACTTAGTTAGCATGTGAGGTGATCACAACTGTATGGCAGTTTGAACCTTCTTTGGTATTGCCCTTCTTTAGGATTGTAATGAAAACTGACCTTTTCCAGTCCTGTGGCCACTTCTGAGTTTTCCCAAATTTGCTGGCATATTGAGTGCAGCACTTTAACAGCTCCATCTTTTAGGATTTTAAATAACTCAACTGGAATTTCATCACCTCCACTAGGCTTCCCTCATAGCTCAGTTGGTAAAGAATCTGCCTGCAATGCAGGAGACCCAGGTTTGATTCCTGGGTCAGGAAGATTCTCTGGAGAAGGAAATGGCAACCTCCTCCAGTATTCTTGCTTGGAGCATGCCATGGACAGAGGAGCCTGACAGGCTACAGTCCGTGGGATCACAAGAGTCAGACACGACTTAGAGACTAAACCACCACCACCACTAGCTTGTTCCTTGGTCTTTATCCCATATAATTAAGTATGTAAAAGGGTGTCTATAAGGATATTTGTTATAGTGTTATTTAAATAGCATGTTCTCATATTTGAATGCATTTAATGAAAACACATGAAACCATTCCTTAGAATTACTTAGAATAACCACTAGATGTCACAATTGTTGCACAAAAATAAAGCTATAGCCAAAGTCAATCAAATTTGAAGGTAATAAAGAACTTTGTATATATAGTCCTTTATGTGTGCATGCTCAGTCATGTCAGATTCTGCAACATCATGGACTGTAGCCTGTCAGGCTCCTCTGTCCATGTTATTTTCCAGGCGAGAATACTGGAGTAGGTTGCCGTTTCCTCCTCCAGGGGAATCTTCCCAACCCAGGGATGGCACCAGCATCTCCTGTGCTTCCTGCATTAGCAAGTGGATTCTTTACCACTGAGCCACCTGGGAAACCCCCATATAGGCTTTCACTTCAAGATAATTGGTGCTTATCCAGGCCACCCAACTCTTCAACAAGGACAATGTACATCACAAAGTACTTTGTAAAACAGTATTTCACAAAGTGATCTTCAAATTCTCTTTTTAAAAAATGTTTTTCTCATATCAAGGAACTCAAACCAGGGCTCTGCAGCAATCTAGAGGGGTGGGATGGGGAGGGAGGTGAGAGGGATGCTCTAGAGGGAGGGGACATATGTATACATAACTACGACTGATCCATGATGATGTGTGGCAGAAACCAACACAACATTGTAATTATCCTTCAATTAAAAATAAGAAAAAATAAAAAAAAATTTATCACAAAGAAGTCTCAGTGGGTTTTTATATGCTTTTATAAAACTTTATTCTAAAATGCACTAAAATGGAGTAGGCTTTTGTGGTGTGATTTGGGAGCTTCCAGGAGGAACTCAGGCTTCAAGGAATCTCACCACAAACATGTATAATTCCTAAAATTTCACTATGAGAGATTAATGTTGAGGAGTTTACGAGTTTCCAATCTTTATAAGTGTTAACTGTAAAATATCTCTGAACGAGGTGACCCTTTGAGCACTGTTACTGAATAGTTGTGAAGATTTATTGAGCTTTAAACAAGAACAAAGCCCACTGCGAAAGAAAGGTAAGATGAGCGCCCAGGAAACGAGGTGGGGCGGGGTGACAGCGTGCTGGGAAGCACGGCTCAGGCTGGGCTGTGCACGTCTACCTGATCGCCCTTTAAGCTAGACATGACACAATCCAGTGAGATCTACTTCTGAGAAATGTGAATACTTCGGGGACCCTAAGACCCTGGATCACATGTGGCTTATCAAAACCTGCATTCTCACAACGCTTTCCTAATGCCACCCGTATTTCCCTGATATCAAGTGCATATTTGATGCTGGTCTAAAGTAAACACACACAAATATATTAGGAAATACATATCATTTGTTTCTGTACTCAGAAACTATAGTCAAAGCAAATGTTGAAACCAAGCCCATATTTAGTGTTCGATTAAGAAGTTCCAAATAAAACAACTGCACACAGAGGGCTAAATAAACGTTTGGCTTTAAAACCAGGATTTCTTCATCAAATACAGAAGCAGGAGCTGCAAACTGAACAGGAAAGCAGATCAACAGTGTTAGGTGATAACTTTTACAAATAGTTGCTCACTAGTTTTATATCAGATATAAAATACAATCGGTAATGAAAGGGCTGAGAAGGTCTCACTTTGGCAAAGCAAAACAGAACATCAAACCTGAAGATTCAGGTGCTTTTTGAAAGTTCATTTGTAATGAGTTACAACATTTGTTACAATATTAACAAAGTGATATATGTAAGTATATTTAGTGTTAGATATTAGTCAGCTCCATATTAATACCTTTAGTCCATGGTACTGTCTACAATTTTCAAAGCAGATTTTCATAATTTCTTTGATTTTCTCCTATAGAATGACTTTTTTGGATTGATATAAAAAGTTCTATCAGCCTGTAATTAATTTTCTCCATCCAACCTATAGGTCCAACTGAATTAAATATCTTTAACCTTAGGCATTTCAGAAAGAGGAGAATAAGTCTGCCTATTGCTTGGGCCACCTCATGTGAAGAGCTGACTCGTTGGAAAAGACTCTGATGCCGGGAGGGATCGGGGGCAGGAGGAGAAGGGGACGACAGAGGATGAGATGGCTGGATGGCATCACTGACTCGATGGACATGAATCTGAGTGAACTCCGGGAGTTGGTGATGGACAGGGAGGCCTGGCGTGCTGCGATTCACGGGGTCGCAAAGAGTCGGACATGACTGAGAGACTAAACTGAACTGAACTGATTGCTTGTGGACAAAATTTTTTAAAGCTAGAGATGACATCAGGACCCAGTCCCCTAGCCACTTCCCCTGGCCTCACAGCTCTAGCTCATTCATGTCTTTTTCAAATGGACATGGTTTATGATGTCAGTTGTTCAGTCGTGTCCAACTCTACGACCCATGGACTGTAGCCTGCCAGACTCCTCTGTCCATGGAATTCTCCAGGCAAGAATACTGGAGGGGGTTTCCATTCCCTTCTCCATGGTTTGTAACTGAATAAATAGTAATACCTTTTCCTGCACCATGCCATCATCCATTTTTTCTTATGCTTGAACTAAATGGTAAGGGTTACATCTTTATCGTAACATGATGGAAGAGCAGTGTGGTAGCTCTAAACTGGTTAAGGGCTGGGTCTTTTCCCCCACCCAGTTTATCTTAGGTCATATTATTGGAGAACTGTGCAAACACACAGTTTTGTAGACCAGGGGTCTTCTAAGCATGGATGCACCCATGATGATCCATCAGGGCAGTGATCTGCAAAATCCAACCCAGCCACACCCAGCCCACCACTTGTTTATCTTTTCTTAAAAATGTTTTTATTGAGATAAAATACACATAACATAAAATGTACTCTCTAAATCACGTTTAAGTGTGCAGTGGTATTAAATACATTCCGAATGTTGTGTAACCAGCACCAATGACTGTTTCCTTTATGGTGTCTCCTCCACCCACTCAACACCCACTCAAACTCCTGTCCGTAATAGCAGCATCAACTTTCCACTGGGCCCTTCCCCGAGCTAATGACTTACTCATTCCTGTATTCCCCCCTAAAAATCATAGTAAAAGGGGAGAGGTAGGTCTCATAACTCTTGGCTCAATTACTTTGTCTTATTTAAGAAGGCTAGTTTAAGGAGAAAATACTTAAGCGTGATACTGTGTTTCTTTAAACTTGTAATGCATTTTGGGTTTTTTAAATTTTGTTTTGAGGTTATTTTAAAAATTCTGTTTATTTATTTATGGCTGCGCTGGGGCTTGCACGTGGGCTATCCCTAGTTGTGGTGAGCGGGGCTATTCTCTGCTTGTGGTGCCCAGGCTTCACTGTGGTGGCTTCTCTTCTTGCAGAGCACAGGCTCTAGGCACAGGGGCTCAGTAGTTGTGGCACAAGGGCTTCATTGCCCAGTGGCAAGAGGAATCTTCCCAGACCAGGGATCAAACCCATGTTCCCTGCAAGGTAGATTCTTAACCATTGGACCAGTGGGGAAGTCCTTGTAATGCATTTTGAATAGGGTCATACTCATCTGGGCTTCCCTCATGGCTCATGGTAAAGAATTCACCTGCAATGCAGAAGACACGGGTTCAATCTCTGGGTCAGGAAGAGCCCCTGGAGTAGGAAATAGTTACCCACTCCATCATTCTTGCTGGGAAACTCCCATGGACAGAGGGGCCTGGGGGGCTGTGGGGTCATAAAGAGTTGGACATGACTGAAGTGACTGAACATGCACGAAACTCATCATCCAAATTCAAATATCATCATGGAGTGTGCTACCGTTCTTTCTCGACAAGCATCTATAAAGGAAGATTCTGATATGCAACATGCTACCTTGCATCACCTTTTTCATTCTCAGCTCCAATATTAGGTGTGGTCACTCACCTAGAGCCAGACATCCTAGAGTGTGGAGTCAAGTGAGCTTTAGGAAGCGTTGCTACAAACAAAGCTAGTGGAGGTGATGGAATTCCAGCTGAGCTATTTAAAATTCTAAAAGATGATGCCACTAAAAGTTCTGCACTTAATATGTCAGCAAACCTGGAAAACTCAGTGCTGGCCACAGGACTGGGAATGGTCAATTTTCATTCCAATCCCAAAGAAGGACAATGCCAAAGAATGTTCAAACTACTGTACAACTGCACTCATTTTACATGCTAGCAAAGTTATGATCAAAGTCCTTCTAGTTAGGCTTCAACAGTACATGAACTGAGAACTTCTAAATGTACTACCTGGGTTTAGAAAAGGTAGAAGAACCAGAGATCAAATTGACAACATTCGTTGGATCATAGAAAAAGCAAGGGAATTCCAGAAAAACATCTGCTTCACCGACTACACTAACATCTTTGACTGTGTGCATCACAACAAACTGTGGACAATTCTTAAAGAGATGGGAATACCAGACCACATTACCTTTCTGAGAAACCTGTATATGGATCAGGAAGCAACAGTTAGAATCAGATATGGAACAACAGACTGGTTCAAAATTGGGAAAGGAGTAAGTCAAGGCTGTATATTGTTATCCTGTTTATTTAACTTCTATGCAGAGTACACCATGCGAAATGCTGGGCTGGATGAATCTGGAAACAAGCTGGAAACAAGATTACCAAGACAAGTATCAACAACCTCAGATATGCAGATGATACCACTCACATGGCAGAAAGTGAAGAGGAACTAAAGATCCTCTTAATGAGGGTAAAAGAGGAGAGTGAAAAGAGCTGGCTTAAAACTCAATATTTAAAAAACTAGGATTGTGGTATCTGGTCCCATCACTTCATGGCAAATAGAAGGGGGAAAAGTGGAAGTACTGACAGATTTTCTTGGGCTCCAAAATAACTGAAGACACTGACTGCAGCTATGAAATTAAAAGATGCTTGCTCCTTGGAAGGAAAGCTATGGCAAACCTAGACAGCACATTAAAAAAACAGAGACATCACTTTGTCGACAAAGATCCATATAGTCAAGGCTATGGTTTTTCCAGTAGTCATGTACAGACAGATGTGAGAGTTGGACCATAAAGAAGGCTGAGTGCCGAGGAATGGATGCTTTCAAATTGTGGTGCTGGAGAAGACTCTTGAGAGTCCCTTGGACAACATGGAGATCAAACCAGTCAATCCTAAAGGAAATCAACCTGAATATTCATTGGAAGGACTGATGCTGAAGCTGAAGCTCTGATACTTTGGCCCCCTGATGCGAAGAGCCGACTCATCGGAAAAGACCCTGAAGCTGGGAAAGATTGAGGGCAAAAGCAGAGAAGGCCAGCAGAGGAAGGGATGGTTGGATTAGTTGGATGTGACTTAGTGACCGAACACACACACACAACAGAACTGAAGAAAAGTCCGTTGCAGCCTCACAACCATCTTTGAAAAGAAGTGTGGTGGCTATTAGCCTTCTTTGGTGGCTAGGACAATAAAGAATCTGCCTGCAATGCAGGGGACCGGGGTTTGAGCCCTGGGTCAGGAAGATTCCCTGGAGAAGGGAATGGCTACTGACTCCAGTATTCTTCTGGAGAATTCCATGAACAGAGGAGTCTGGTGGGCTATAGTCCATGGGGTTGCAAAGAGTACTACACGATTGAATGACTAAGACTACTACTAAAGTGGTTAATACTGTGTCAAGGTACAGATGTAGAAACTGAGAAACAGGAGCTGGGATTCTCAGACACCTGCCCATAGCCTACTTAGTGAGAGGAGACCCGGAACTACAGGGATCTCAGTGCTCTTGACTCCACACGCAGGGCTCCTCTGCTGCCTCCCACTGAAACAAATTAAGAATTTCAAGGCAGGGTTTCCCCGGTGGTCCAGTGGTTAAGAATCTGCCTTGCCAACGCAGAGGATACGGGTTCCATCCCTGGTCTGGAAAAATTCCTCATTCTGCGGGGCAACTCCGCCCATGTGCCCCAGCAGCTGAGCCCCTGAGCTGCAGCCACTGAAGCCTGCACATCCTAGAGCCAGTGCTCGGCCACAAGAGAAGCCACGGCCATGAGAAGCATGAACACGGTGGCTGGGGAGTGTCCCCTGCTTCCCACAACAAGAGGGAAGCCCGCGCAGCAATGAAGAGCCAGCACAGCCAGAAAAGAATACAGAAAGAAAGAATTTCCAGAGGGCGTCCAGACTATTAAACCAAGGGCAGAGCCCTTCTGAACCCAGGGCCTCATGTGCCTGCACAGGTCCCACAAAGCCCTGCTCCCATGACACAGTACCTTCCCAGAGCACAGATCCAGCTGGGTCTCGGGGAACCGGGGAGTGCTTCTTATGTGTCCATGGTACAGCTTGTGTGTGTGCCACAGTAAAAGAGTTGCTAATGTATCTTGGCAGGGAGAATGACTTTACTTCTAACAAAAAATTCAGAGGCATCTGTAGAAACAAAAACAAATACATAAACACAGGAAAAAAGGCCGCCAGTCCCTTGAGGGGCGACTGTCGATAGCAGGGCTCCCAAGTAAAACATCAGGGTAAGATGATTTTCTTTTTTTTTTTGTGCCATTTTTTCTCATTGGAGCATCCTAAATTTTGATTCCTTTACTTCCTTAACAATCATACTTTTGTCCTTTGAATAAACTGAATTTCTAGTCATCATCCTTTCATGGTACCACTTCTAAAAGCAAGAATTTCACTGGAGTTGAACTTTAGAACTTTAGATAATTTCCACTTTCCAGTGTTAGGTCTTCCTTAATTTTTGCTCTGTTCCCGGTCACGGTGGTTCTGCTTTAGGGGAAATGTATCAGTCTCTCCCTAACTCCAGGCTTCCCAGTAGTAAAGAATCTGCCTGCCAGTGCAGAGGACGCAAGAGACAGGGTTCCATTCCTGGGTCCGGAAGATCCCCTGAAGTAGGCGATGGCAAACTCACTCCAGTATTCTTGCCTGGAGAATTCCATGGACAGAGGAGCCCGGCGGGCTCCAGTCCATGGGGTTGAGTCAGACACAACTGAACAACTGAACACACACACACACACACACACACACACACACACACTGACTAACTCCATGTTATTAGCATTAATGGCTTTTTCTCCCTCTGTGCCTGCCAAAGTTGTACCGGCTGGTGGAGAGAGAAGCAGTCTAAGAAGGGTAGGGACAGTTGGCTTTTGATGCTTTCCGTTCCGTGGCTGAGCCATTCTCCCCACCCCCACCCCACCCCACCCCCACCTCCCAGGTCACTTTTTCTTTCAGTCTCTTTTATTCCCCAACTGAGGAATTCAGTGTCGTTAGGCTCCCCGCTCTGGGAGTCCTAAGCTACCTAGCTTGTGCCCTTTTCAGGCCAAGTATTAGGAAAGCAATCAGATTAACTTCACTGTACTGAAATACCAATACAATTCAGCTTCCTGCTCCTAATGCTGATCTCACAATTGCTGTCATCAAGTTTTTAATTTTTCTTTTGGCTGCACGGCATATGGATCTTAGTTCCCCAGCCAGGGATCAAACCCCCACTCCCTGCACTGGAAGTGCGGAGTCTTAACCACTGGACTGTCAGGGAAGTCTCTGCCACAGGATTTTATCTTGCCGTTTGTTCTACCAAAGAAAGGTTTTGCTTGTCAACTCCACTGCCTGGTGAATCTTAGAATCAGCTATTTCCTCCTCTACCTAGGAAACTATCAGCTTTATTTTTCTTCCTGAAAGGCTGACCCCAGAAATAATTGACCATTAGATAAAAACAAACGATCTATTTTTTTAAGGGATGGTTTATTCGTTCCTGATAACCACAGACCAACATAACACTGTGTATGTGTGCTGTGCTAAGTCGCTTCAGTCATGTACATGTCTTTGCAACACTATGCACTGTAGCCCACCAGGCTCCTCTGTCCATGGATTCTCCAGGGAAGAATACTGGAGTGGGTTGCCACATCCTCCTCCAGGGGATCTTCCTGAAGGACAGAACCGGAGTCTCTTACTTCTCTAGTATCGGCAGGTGGTTCTTTACTACTAGTGTGACCTGGGAAGCCCCAACCACTATATATATGTGGACTTGAATTCACAGCCTAAAAGCTGAGAGTTACATTTTATTCAGCTGTGATTTTTAGGACTTCAAACCCAGGAGACAGTATCTCAAGTGACCCTAAGAGAACTGTTCACAAGAGGCGAAGGGAGGAGCCAGATTATATAGAAGTTTTGCAGAAAAAATTCAGGTAAGCTGAACAGCAAGAGATTATTGTTAATTAGAGAAAACCAGATAACCCAAGTTAAGGAATTTAGGGCTTTTCTATGTATGGGAGGGCTTCCCTGGTAGCTCAGTCAGTAAAGAATCCTCCTGCAATGTAGGAGAACAGGATTCTATCCCTGGGGCAGGAAGACCCCTGGAGAAGGAAATAGCAACCCACTCCAGTATTCTTGTCTGGGAAATGCCATGGGCAGAGGAGCCTGGTGATCTACAGTCCACTGGGTTGCACAGAGTCAGACACAGCTTAGCAACTAAACCACCCCCACCACTGACTGCTGGGCGGAGAATCAATGATACAGGAAAAGGGTGGAATCCTGGTGACCACTGACAAGCTATTGCACCACCAGTGAGCCATGGTGGTGGTTTGCACTGGATGGCTGTATGGGTAGATGCAGGAGTCCGGGCTCACTGAAATCATTCCTTTGGTATGCACCTCAGAGTCTGGGGCCTGTATCCTGTGTTTCCACATCCTGAGTTTCCTCAGGGCTCACCGCAGGAGGTGACTGTAGTCTGATGGCTGCTATGATAGAGGGCAGGTATTCCTTCCTTCCTGAGTTCCCTCAGGGCTCACCAGCTCTCCACTGTGATGGCTGCGATTGCTGATAACTGTGACCTCCCTTGTTTACTGATATGGCAGGAAATATTCCACTTCTTATATATCATAGTGCTGCTGCTGCTAAGTCGCTTCAGTCCTGTCTGACTCTGTGTGACCCTATAGACGGCAGCCCACCAGGCTCCCCCGTCCCTGGGATTCTCCAGGCAAGAACACTGGAGTGGGTTGCCATTGCCTTCTCCTATATATCATAGTAGTTTGACTGTAAATGCATGATTTAACATCTATTCCAAACCCCATGTATTCTTCAGTTTATTTCCCTGGTAACAGAGGCAGTCACTTATAACCTAACCAGAATTAGAAAGGACTCTGCTCCCAACCTAAACCCAGGTATTTCTCACCTCCCACCCAGATTAGGCTGTTTTACCACATTTTGGTAATAAATATTTAGCATTTTCTAAGGGAATCTGGGATGAGAGAGATTTTTTTCTGACACGGAGCCAGGAAAGCTCACAATACCTCTTCATAGTGTAAAGACAAATATTCCTCAAGGTTACCCCCGAGTTTGCTTTATGCTCTTTGTAGGTCATCTACTGCCATATAACAAACTGCCCCTGAGAAACGGAGTATTTCCTGCCATATCAGTGAACAAGGACGTCACAGTCATCAGTGATTCTGGCTCTCCAAACATGAACTCCTGAGCCCTAGAGGCAGTCAGGAGGCAGAACGACGCCTGTATCATTGGCAGCCACCAGGTTGCAGCCACTCCCTACAGTGATCAATGAGAACTAAGCATGTGAAAAAAGCAGGATACTGGCCCCAGATAGCTGAGGTGCATGTCAAAGGAATGATGCCAGTGAGCTCAGACTCTCGAATCTTCCCATATACAGAAAAGCACTAAATTCCCTAACCTGACATGCCTGGTTTTCTTTAATTCACCACATACCTATGATGTTCAGACTACCTGCCCCTTGTTGCAAACTTCTATATAAGCTGCCTCCTCCCCGCGCCTCCTCGGAGCAGTTCTCTCAGGATTACTTGAGATGCTGCCTCCTGGGCTTGAAGTCCTGAAAATTCCCACTGAATAAAACACAACCCTCAACTTTTAAGTTGTGATTATTTTTTAAGTTGACAGCTTCACACATACCATCTTGAAACAACAGTAAGCACTATTTCACATAGGATGTGTGGGTCAGGAACTTGAGGCAGCTTAGCCAGGAGATTCTGGCTTGGGACCTTTCAGTCAGGTTGCAATTGAGACGTTGGCCAAGGCTGCAGTAATCTGATACCTGTTTCCAACATGGCTGGCAAATTGGTAGGGGGCCTCAGTTCTTCCTAAATTAACTCTAGGGGCTGTGTATGTCCTTACAACATGCAAGCTGGCTTCACCCCAGCAGAAGTGATCCAAGAAAGAGAGGCAGAAGCTACATCTTTTATGACCTATAACCTCAGAAGTCACAAGCTATCATTTCTGCAAAGTCTTACTGGTAACACATGTCAGCCCTGCTGCAGGGAAGAGCCAATTATGACTCCTAGTTGGATCTATTTCTTTGGTTTGCTTTTCGTTACTTTATTATTATAATCATACGTAATGGCTTACCTTGGGGACCCTGCCCCTCTGCCTGACTAAAAGTGCCTTTGTTCAGCTCACAGAGAGACAACTTGAATGCAATGCACAGGTGGGCATTCCAGCCCACCTGTGAATGGCTGCAGGAAAGAAATTAACACATCCCCTCCTATGTTGCAGGATAAATGGCCTTTTTACTTTACTTCCTCACCCCCTAACATCTAGATCCAGATAAGATGGTTACTTTGAGATATTAGTCTGCCACCTTCTCTGTCAGTTGGTTTTCCGAATGAAATTGTATTCGTTGTTTCAACACCTCATCTCCAAGTTTATTGGCCTGTCATGCTGCGAGCAGAGAGAGCTTGGACTCTAATGTATTCAGTATGGGAGCAGGACTGCATAAGGATGTGAATCCCAGGAGGCAAGGATCACTGCAGACCATCTTAAAGGCTAGCAATCACATTCATTATGCCACTCTTTCCATCATATAGGAAACAGAAACTCCTTGTTTCCAACGTGGCTTTCCTACATGGTCGGAAAACTGGTAGGGGCCTCAGTTCTTCCTAAATTAGCTATAGGGCTGTGTACATCCTTACAACATGGAAGCTGGCTTCGCCCCAGAGGACATGATCCAAGAGAGAGTGAGGCCTCTCTCTCTTGTGACCAATTTGGATTGGTATGTGACCAATCCAAAGGTCCTCGAGAAGCGATAGTCGCTATTATTTATTATTGAATTTGCATTCAATAACTAACCCTAACTTTTAAGATATTGTTAGTGTCAATAATTGCTAAAAGTCTGATCAATAATGGGCACGATGAAAAAAAAAAAATCTCTCCAGGTAATTTGTGTGGCTGTGCAATGCCAGGCAGTGTGCTTTTCCTGGCTCCATGTTCTTTGATGTACTCCTTTGTTTACTGCTGCACAAGACCTACCACTCAGTCTCAGAGCAAGAATGTAGATTCTGTTCTGAGAGGTAACTAACTGCTGAATAAAGCTGAGGACAGACAAGGTCATGTTTGGATTTTATTAGGTTCCTTCTGTTGTCAGTATACGGGATGGGTTGGTGGTGGGGAGGAAGAAAGAGCAATACTGGAAATAGGCTCATTAAAAGTCTGTTTCAGAGAGTCCCTTTATCAAAGATAAAGTTTTACACTTGTTATAATTTCCAGCTCCTTCATTAACTAATTTGAAGCTCAGCAAATTAATCTCACCTGAGCAATGGTATGTGCTTATTTAGTGTTTAATAACAGCTGAGGAGGGTGGGGAACGAGAAGAAGGAAAGAAGGAAGGAAGGCAAGGAGGGAGGGAGGAGAGGAAAGAAGACAAAAAGGGAAAAGATAAAACTTTGTAGTATCTGCTAATTTCTGTGGCATCAATACTTTCACCATGGCCAATTTCAAACTACAAACATGATCTCACTGGACAAGGAGCTGGGAAGAGATGTGTACACCTGGCTGACACCACCAGGCTCCAGCACCCACTGCTACCTTCAAGCTCTTTAAGCAGAAGCAGCCAGGAGCAGGTCAGTAGGTCAGAACATTACCCAAAGTCCTTACTCACATGGCCAGCAAGGGGGAAGACAGACTTCTTAGGCACCTGCTCACCCCAGAGGGGATCAGTCAGGAGCCAGGGTCCTCACCCTCCGCAGAAACATCCTGGTACTCAACTCCCAACCTGGACTATCCAGACCACAGAATTAGCCTAAGAGTAAGGACAAGAAAAAGGACATGGGCATAGGGACAAAAAGTATTTTTAAATTTAAGTGAATTATCTGTATTCATTTACTGGTAGCTCAACTGGTAAAGAATCTGCCTGCAATGCAGGAGACCCCAGTTTGATTCCTGGGTCAGGAAGATCCCCTGCAGAAGGGATAGTCTACCCACTCTAGTATTCATGGTCTTCCCTGGTGGCTCAAATGGGAAAGAATCCACCTGCAATGAAGGAGACCTGGGTTCAATCCCTAGGTTGGGAAGATCCCCTGGAGGAGGGCATGGTAACCCACTCCAGTATTCTTGCCTGGAGAATCCCCATGAACAAATTGAGCCTGGCAGACTACAGTCCATGTGGTCGCAAAGAGTCAGACATGACTGAGCAACTAAGCACAGCACACACAGCCTTTCAAACTATTAAGAATGAATTGTGGAGCAACGCCACTAGATATATAATGCAGTTAAAGTATTACTATGCCTTTTCTCTTAATGAGAAGCTGTTACCTTTTTCTATAAAGCATAACCCTGGAGACATGAATCTACATATATATTTTTTTCTATAGAGGATTTAAGTGAACAAGGACCACTCGAAACCATGATTACTACATTATTACTAATAGGACCCAGTCACACTGGGTTTTTCACAATGTGAAAATAAAAAATTTCTTTCCTCATCCACCATCTCATTGTCTTCATCAAAATTTGCTGAAGCATTTGTTTCACAGAACAGCGTGGAAAGCTGGCCCATTTCCAAACAAAGTGGAAAAACCCTAAATTCTCTGTTAATCGCAGATTTGCATAAGAATATTAGGCAGGCCATAGTTGGGCTTTTTCTCGCAGAGTTCCAGTCCTACCATGAGGTTTTAAAGGGCTCTGGCACGCTATGGCACTGACACAGTACCTTCCTGGCTGGAGGGTGGTGAGACACTCAGCAGGGACAGGGAGAATGACTCTCTCCTAGAAAAGTTCTCCAGTGTGGGAGAGGGGAAGGGAAGGGGACAGCCCTTAGGCTAACCTGTCAGTATGCTTCAGGATTGCAGTTATTGATAATCAGTGAAATGGGACAGCTAATTCAGATCCCTTGAGTCCTGTGGTTCTGTCACTTTGATTTATATCTCTTTTGCAAGGACCTTTTTATTTTTTCCAGAGAAACCTGATGCAAGCTCTTCAAATTCTCTCCTAAACATGAAATATTTTAGAGATAATTTTGACTGTAAGTTTTTCTGCTTTTTTATAAAAATGAAGAGGTGTGAGATCAGGAGAGGTAGAGAAGGAAGCAAAAAGCAAAAGCAGAACTGACAAGCTACATGTTTCCTCAAGATGAGTCTTAAGCGATGGTCTTAGTGGAACTATCACAAAAGCCATGATTTGACCGTCTCGTTGCATCATATCTAGAGGTGCATGGTGTTGGTTTAACATTGGTGATAAATTTATTCACCTGGTTAAAGCTGCGACTGCCAAGTTGATCCATTGTTACTTATTTTCCCCTCAGAAACTAGTAATTTGTGGAACAGTATTTTGAGATTATGTAAATATCCTGTTTTTTGTCAAACTTTCACCAATCAGTTTTAATTCCATTGATGTTTTCCCAACTCCATCTATTTTTCTATACTGATCATTTGGTAGTTTACTGAAGAAGCGACTTTTGTTTTTTCCTATTTCTATCGGTAGGGATGCATGGCTTTTTGCTTTATTCAATAGATTCCATGTTATTTTGATGCTTAGATTGTCCCAGATTGAACCAGTGGGAACCTCTTTAAGCCAGCTCCTGTGTAATTTGTTAAGTCCCCATCCTTCTTCGAGCGTTTCTTTTTGCAGAAGACAATGTACTGGGCTCATCTTGCACTTTTCCTACCCCAGGACTGGAATCAGTCTTTTTCTCCAAAGAGCTCTGTGTAGGGGATATTTTTAAAAATTGGTCTTGGATAGTGATTGCAAGCCATCTATATTTTTCACTTCTGGTTGGTAAATCACTTGTGAATTTGGTTAGCATGAAGAGTTTCTCCAGCATTTTGGCCACCCTCAGGGAGCTTGTGCAACTTGGGGGCAGACTCCAGACTGTAGTATGTTAGTATAATCAGCTATGGCGATGGCCAGCCTGAAATGGCTTCACACTTCTAGTGCAACAGCTCTGGCATCCAATGTCCCATCAGAGCCATGGGTTCAGTGAGGGGTGCTTGTGAATGCTATCACTGGGAGGCCAAAAACTAAAAGCTCATTCCAGGTCCTGGAAATTTTGAGGTGCTTACCTATTAGGACCACTTTTCCTGGCAACCTTGAGTTCTGAAGAATGAAGAAAGGTCCTCTCACTTAACCATTTGAGAACTCGCAATCGCCAAGAGCACAGGTGGCTGGAAAACTAGACTGATGAGGCAAGTCTGGCCCATTTGACTTTATTTGTTGTTTTTCTGTGGAATGTTGAAATAGTCCAGTGAACTCCTAAGACCATTCTTAGAAATGAAGGGTCTTGATGCTTCTGAAACAATAATGCCAAGTTTTCTGATTCCAACTGCTATTCTACAGGGGTTTAAAAGGGGCCGTGTCTTTTACAATTTGCACATATTTGAGAAACATTTCTCAAAATATTTCACCTTAAAGCACTGATGAAAATGAGGACAGAAACAGAAACTTGTAAAAATACATCTTTTAATAAACATCAAGAAGTACAGTGCAGTTTTATCGAAGTTTTACACTGCAGTTTACAGCAAACATATTATCTATTATAGTGTATACTTATTTACAAGTAAAGTAAACTCAGGCGTTTTTTCCTCCCGTGGTTGGATAAACCAAAACTCGTCCATCAGACTACATTTAAGGTCTTGCAAACTGTTTCCCAAGCTTCTGTAAAAGGCCTTTAACATGAAGAGACTTGCAACAACAAAAGAAAGATATCCCCCATCACAATGATAGCCTGATGAATGCTCAAAAGTTATTTAAAAAATTATAAATATATGGATTCCTTTGATGGCTTTGAAGAATAAGAATAGTTTCTGACAGCAAATCTGAAATATTAATGACAATAAGGGAAACACCTGTTTCTATTGCCACGTGAATCCATAATAAACACTAATTTGAGGCTATAGTTTATGAAAAGAATCCAAAAAATGCTTGTAGTAAAAGTTCAACATTTTATATGTATTTATATATATGGTCCCATGGACTAAAAACTGTCTAGAATATTAATGGCTTGGTCTGCTTTTAACATTACTTATACAAAGAATGGTGGAATTCTTGACACTTCTGGACAAAGTGAGTGAAAATGGGAACAGAAATTAATTAGTAAAAGGAAAATTAATATTAATCTTAAAATTTTACCTGCTGTTGTCTTGGAATGATCAAAACTCAGCTACATCCAAGAAGAGTAAAAAGAACTGAAGGAAATCAGAAGCTATTGCTTAAAAACCAGAGTTTTGCATGCTTTCAACTGAAGGCATTTAAAAATTATACAACTGGATGTACTTGCTATTTACATAAACCAGTGTTTGGAATTAGAAACGAAAGTACTGCTTTATGCACAGAAGTTCCAGAAGCATACTCAGATTTGCAAAAGAGGCACAATAACGTGTCAATCATGCAACTAGTTGTACGTGAGATTTGTAATGGGTAATAGAACAAATTCCGCATGAACACAGCACTGATGTGGAGCAAATGACATCAAATAAGTACGCAGCTCAAATTCCGAAGGGTAAAGACCCAATATCCCTGAATCTGTAAGCATTCATCTCGGTGTTAACATGGTTTCCTCTAAGCATTATCTCATTAGAAGAGAGATTTAGATACTTCTCCCTCTTTGATATGCCATCATATTTTTAGAGGTGAAAAGGGAACAATTGGTGGGTTTTGTTTTGTTTGTTTTTTACCACTGTGGCCCATCCAGTTCTCATGAATCTGATACCCTGTTATCACAGCATCAAGACTAAGGTAGGTGCTCTACAGGATCCAACAAACTGAGTTTCTGGATCCAAATATTGCTGGTATTTACAATAAGCCTGGCTGCCAGAAAGCCATGCTTTGGGTGAAATGTACTCCAGGCACAATGACTGAGTGAAGACCAGCTGCCACTGAGGTCATTAACCGTATGATCTTCTATCTTGAAGTAAAATTTCTTAGTAGATGGGACGAGATCTCATACTTTCCATGTATTCTCAACTGCACCTAGTAACGTGCTGGGCAAAGATATACACTCACAGAAATAGTCGGTGATGGGGCGGGAACTGAATCAAGAGGGAACCTGGTCATGGGGAGGCCATGCCTCACTCCACCCATCACCCAAAAGGCAGTCATCCCGATAAACCTCTGCAGCTGTCACCGAAGAGCAGATGCTTGTCCCCTGCCACTATTTGAAGAACTAACCACTCGGGCCTCTTTCTTTCTCTTGGTCACTAAGAGATTACATGTGGGCCTGAGTGCCACCTGGTTGATGATATCTGGAAAAAAAAAGGTTTTTTTTTTTTTTTTGCCTCAAAGGAAGCACCAACCCATCACATGGCACAGTTTAACTCTAATAATACAACTTATAGAACCATTAACTTTTATAATTAGGTTAAATGTTATCCATACTAATAGATATTTTAAAGGTTAGGCTTATTCTGACATCACTTAAGATACATTTTATTTTTAAACATAGGCATGAGGTAGAAGATAAGAACTCACAAAAGAAAGTCATCTTCAAAATACCAAACTCTATTCAATACAATTAGCCCCGAGAAAGAAGTAAGAAAAGTTACAGCCTAAGCTGGTAGACTGGCTACTGATAAACTATTACCCTTACCTGAAAAAAAAAATCTTAATTTGAAATTGTCCATTTTTTCCCACCAATTTAAGGTATTATAGAAAAAGGGCGATACACATTCTGACATTCTGAAATATTTCTAAGGATCGCATATAACAGCTCCTCTTAATAACCATTTTTTTACTATGTGGCTCTAAATCACCTCAATTGAGACACAGGTCCTTTCTACCTAAATAACTGGTCAGATATCAATATGGAGGTTAAAAATGCTTTGAGCACAAGAAGCAAGATAAAAGGAATGATTCACATTTAAAATATTGTACTTTTCATAAAAACTAGCAGCACTTCATCCTACCAAGACATACAGATTTGGCTTCACTGACTGATCAGGAACCGAGGAAAATGGATATAGGTTCAAAACGGCTTCTTCACGAGGGAAATGTGAGGCTAGAAGGTTTCTTGAACAACGACTTCCCCATTAGGTGGTGTGGGAAACTACTGGAATGTCGATTTCAATGGCAGAGAGGCGGGAACGGGCTGAATAGGGCTGTGAGTACGTGTGCATACCGGGAGGGTGGGAGTACAGCGGCTGCCAGAAAGGAGAGGGCAAGGACTTGCATGCACAGTACCAAATAAATAGTAGCAGGGCCGTCATAAACAAGCCCCCAGCACTAGCCACAGTGACGTACACAGCATAGTCAAACGCAAAGACTGGCTCGAACTTCCTGTTCAGGTGGGTGTTGTAAAAGATGACCCAGATGGACGGGGAGAGGCTCACAGTACCCGCCAGGAAAAACAGCAGCCCGGCCACCAGATGGCAGCCCGCACTATTGACCAGGCACTTAGCCAGCTTGATGTTGGGCACGGAGGACCTGAAGGCCGTGTTACACATTCCGATCAGGCAGAGCAGCAGGGCGCCCATCGCGATCAGGATGCTGAGCGGCAGGGCAAACTGGAGGACCCGCAGGTCCAGCTGGTCCACGGAGGAGTACCAGGCAGCGTCGTACATCAGGCAGTCATTGCCCCCGTCATAGCGGGCGCACTTCACCCACAGGCCTGTGTAGACTGTCAGGTTCTTCTCGTTTCTGTTGAACGTGATCAGTCGTAACTTCCTCCAGTTGGGAAGCAGTGTGCCTGCAAAGAGGCCCGCTACGGAGGCGATTCCACACAGGAAGGACAGCACGGTGGCCGCGTGGACATCCCGACAGCCCATGGCAGGCAGGCAGGCGTGTGCAGTACTGCCAGTCAGACTGGGGGGACACAAAAGAGGAGAGATCATGAGGGGACCCCGGGAGAGCAGAGCAGGAAGGGTGGGGCTGTCTGGAAACACACCAGGGACATGGAATCAGACAGAATTCTGTCCCTTGTCTCCATATGCAGTAGGAACGGGTATGAGCACACGTGCCGTGACCGCAGAGCACAGGCGTACATGCACACCCCTGCTCATCAATGACTGCTCACACAGCAACCAGAGTCTTCACACACGAGCATTTTTCTATCCGGTGAATCAGAGGAACAACCAACATAATTCCAAATTCACTTAACATCACATCTGAAATTCTCTCAGTTTTCAAAAATCACTCATTCGACACCCACGTTGTCAAGCACTTAGGTGTGTCAGATACTCAAATATGCAGGGTCACAGCACCATCCACAAACACACCACCATCAACTCCAAACACAAATTCGGCCTCCGATGCTCACGCAGATGTAAAAGGAGACTAGCAAAAAGGCAAAGGTGTGAGGAGAGAGGGCAGCGGAGTAGCTGAAGGCAGACGCTGAGCTAGACGGCTCGAATTCGAATCCCTGCTTCCTCAGTTACTAGCCAAGTGACCCAAGTGCCTTTGGATCAGCAACACTACTTCTGTGCACCTCACTTTCCTCATCTGCAAGATGGGGAAAGTAACAGTGCCTAACTCACAGCTTTTCTAGGTATTCAATGAATTAATATGACATCAAGTGCTTAAAATTATACCTGGTGCCTTGGAAGTGCGATCTGAGTGTCAACTATTCTAAGCACTCAGTGATCAGCTCAGTGCTTGGCATCATGGAGCAGTTCAAAGAACATTTGTGGAGTAAACGTTAAATAAGAAAAAGCAGACGGCTCATTCCTATGTACTAGGCATACCAGAAAACACAAAATGTAAATAGACTCCTCTCCAATGAGTTAGTCAAAGCAAAAAGATAGCAAAAAGGTCCCTGACATTATTCTGCGTCATCACTTCCTCACTGATTGACTATGGCTGGCATGCTTTTCAGATTAAACTATTGGTTATTGGTTATAATACTGACATACTACTATTGGTTAGTCTACTATAACTGCTCATATAAGATGAATGTAAAGATTTCTGAAATGACAACCTATCTGTATTAATGCTAGCAAGACCCTTCATCTCAAATTAAAAGGCTGGACTCTTTATCTGTATATGACATATTATAAAAAAAAACCCAGTATATTATTCAGCTTTATTTCTTCAGGAGTTTGAAACTCACTCTCCAAACACCACTCAAATGTATTTTTTCTACTTTCTATCATGTCTCCTGCAAGGCAACAGAACAGACTGCTTTAATTTACTATATATTTAGTCCAATCACAAAAACTGGGAATAATTTTTAGTCAAGGCTGTGGTTTTTCCAGTAGTCATGTATGGATGTGAGAGTTGGACTGTGAAGAAAGCTGAGTGCTGAAGAATTGAAGCTTTTGAATTGTGGTATTGGAGAAGACTCTTGAGAGTCCCTTGGACTGCAACGAGATCCAACCAGTCCATCCTAAAGGAGATCGGTCCTGGGTGTTCATTGGAAGGACTGATGCTGAGGCTGAAACTCCAATACTTTGACCACCTCATGTGAAGAGTTGACTTATTGGAAAAGACCCTGATGCTGGAGGGATTGGGGGCAGGAGGGGAAGGGGACGACAGAGGATGAGATGGCTGGATGGCATCACTGACTCGATGGACGTGAGTCTGAGTGAATTCCAGGAGTTGGTGATGGACAGGGAGGCCTGGCGTGCTGTGATTCATGGGGTCGCAAAGAGTTGGACACGACTGAGCGACTGAACTGAACTGAACATACTTATACACACACACATACGTAAGTGTACAATATAAAAATCAGTTTAAGTGATTTTTATATTGTAAAATATAAAAGTGACCATTTTTTAAAATCCTCAAGAATAACTAGTTGTAAGTTTTTCTGTTCTTAGTTTACTATTTGTTTATCATGTTGTCTTCTGTCAATATAACTAAAAGTAGTAATTGTTTTAAAAAAAATGTTATGGATGAAAATACTTGGAGGAATTATGGTCATAATTTATTTATTTTTCCTGCAAATTTTAAATGCCTGATTTTAGCAACCAACCAACCACCTGAGTCCTACAATGGAAACTAGTGCAGGTTTGAGGATGTTTACACTGGAAAACGCCACTAGTTTTGTCAGGCTCCAGAACCCAGCTTCCTGTTGGTTTCTGCTCATGTATCTTCTCCCCAGTATACTGACAGCAACTTGCACACAAGTCATTTTAGGAATATTTGAATAAATAAATACTAGGCTCTGACCCAAGACCACAGGAGCTTAAAAAGGTAGGCTCTTAATGATATAGAACTGGACAAGGAAGTAGCCATTACTAAGCAATCATTCATTCAGCAGGGATTTACTATTCAGCACACGCAGAACACTCTGTTAGGTCCTTGAGGCACACCCAAGGCCATGAAGATCTGGACTTTGCCCCAATATGTTAACCATCAGACTGAGGGAAAGAATATGCTGCTTTATCAAAACTCAAAGTGCTGATAATGAAAAAGGCATCTGATTACTACATATTAAGTGATCATTATTAGGTATCAACCAAATAAGATATGCTATGCTATGCTATGCTAAGTCGCTTCAGTCATGTCCGACTCTGTGCGACCCCATAGACGGCAGCCCACCAGGCTCCCCCGTCCCTGGGATTCTCCAGGCAAGAACACTGGAGTGGGTTGCCATTTCCTTCTCCAATGCATGAAAGTGAAAAGAGAAAATAAAGTCGCTCAGTCGTGTCCGACTCTTAGCGACCCCATGGACTGCAGCCCACCAGGCTCCTCCGTCCATGGGGTTTTCCATACAAATTCATAAAAATGAATAATTCAGGCTTAGAGAAAAACTGAGCAATGAAAAGAAAGAAGACTTAATCAACATTGTGAAGATGTAAAAAAAAAGTTTCCCTCAATTCCTTTCAAAGCTTCAGAAAGCCTTCAGATCACCACTGCTAAGTCCTAACCCAATCACAATTCCTTCCTGTTTTCAGAGGTAGGGGACAAATACTTAGAGTATCAGTATAATTGAGTTTTTTTCATTCAAGCTCCCCTGTACCCCTGATTCCTACAAACAAAATGAGAAACAAGATCAGAACGAATTTTATTACTAATAAATAAATTTCTGTAGTTCTTAGCCTATAGATTATCAAATGACACTAATAAACAGAGCCAGATCAATACTTAACATCTATTTCAGTTTTAAGTGTGTTCAAATTTATCAAACATCATATCAATCCAGATGTTGGATCAGTCCCCTGAATTGGCTTCTGCTTGGCTCAGATCTCAGAAACTAACTAAGTCATATTTTTAGAGAGCCAACAAGTATACCTGGAGCAGCGGCTGCGCGGCAAGCAGCCGAGAGGACCTACCCCACATCCAAGGTCAGGAGTGGCGGCTGCATTTTGCTGGCGCAGCCGTGAAGACATACCCCATGTCCAAAGTAAGAGAAAGCCCAGTAAGACGGTAGGCGCTGAGAGAGGGCATCAGAGGGCAGACAGACTGAAACCACAATCAGAGAAAACTAACCAACCTGATCACATGGACCACATCATGGATCACAGCCTGGTCTAACTCAATGAAACTAAGCCATGGGTGTAGGGCCACCCAAGACAGAGAGGTCATGGTGGAGAGGTCTGACAAAATGTGGTCCACTGAAGGAGGGAATGGCAAACTACTTCAGTATTCTTGCCTTGAGAACCCCATGAACAGTATGAAAAGGCAGAAAGATAGGACACTGAAAGATGAATTCCCCAGGTCGGTAGGTGCCCAATACGCTACTGGAGATCAGTGGAGAAATAACTCCAGAAACAAGGAAGAGATGGAGCCAAGGCAAAAACAACATCCAGTTGTGAATGGGACTGGTGATGGAAGCAAGGTCTGATGCTGTAAAGAGTACTATTGCATAGGAACCTGGAATGTTAGGTCCAATTGCATAGGAACCTGGAATGTTAGGTCCATGAATCAAGGCAAATTGGAAGTGGTCAAACAGGAGATGGCAAGAGTGAAGATCAACATTTTAGGAATCAGTGAACTAAAATGAACTGGAATAGGTGAATTTAACTCAGATAACCATTATATCTACTACTGTGGGCAAGAATGCCTTAGAAGAAATGGAGTAGCCATCCTTGTCAACAAAAGAGTCCAAAATGCAGTATTTGGATGCAATCTCAAAAACAACAGAATGATCTCTGTTCGTTTCCAAGGCAAACCATTCAATATCATGGTAATCCAAGCCTATGCCCCTACCAGTAATGCTGAAGAAGCTGAAGTTAAATGCTTCTATGAAGACCTACAAGACCTTTTAGAACTAACACCCAAAAAAGATGTCCTTTTCATTATGGGGGACTGGAATACAAAAGTAGGGAGTCAAGAAACACCTGGAGAAACAGGCAAATTTGGCCTTGGAGTACAGAATGAAGCAGGGCAAAGGTTAATAGAGTTCGGCCAAGAGAATGCACTGGTCATAGCAAACACCCTCTTCCAACAACACAAGAGAAGACTCTACACATGGACATCACCAGAAGGCCAACACCGAAATAAGATTGATTATATTCTTTGCAGCCAAAGATGGAGAAGCTCTATACAGTCAGCAAAAACAAGACCAGGAGCTGACTGTGGCTCAGATCATGAACTCCTTATTGCCAAATTCAGACTTAAATTGAAGAAAGTAGGGAAAACCACTGGATCATTCAGGTATGACCTAAATCAAATCCTTTACGATTATAGAGTGGAAGTGAGAAATAGATTTAAGGGACTAGATCTGCCTGATGAACTATGGACAGAGGTTCATGATATTGTACAGGAGACAGGGATCAAGACCATACCCAAGAAAAAGAAATGTAAAATAGCAAAATGGTTTTCTGAGGAGGCCTTACAAATAGCTGTGAAAAGAGAATCGAAAAGCAAAGGAGAAAAGGAAAGATATACCCATTAGAATGCAGAGTTCCAAAGAATAGCAAGGACAGATAAGAAAGCCTTCTTCAGGGATCAATGCAAAGAAATAGAGAAAACAATGGAATGGGAAGACCAGCGATTTCTTCGAGAAGATTAGAGATATCAAGGGAACATTTCATGCAAAGATGGGCTCACTGAAGGACAGAAATGGTATGGACCTAACAGAAGCAGAAGATATTAAGAAGAGGTGGCAAGAATACACAGAAGAACTGTACAAAAAAGATCTTCACGACCCAGATAATCACAATGGTGTGATCACTCACCTAGAACCAGACATCCTGGAATGTGAAGTCAAGTGGGCCTTAGAAAGCATCACTACGAACAAAGCTAGTGGAGGTGATGGAATTCCAGTTGAGCTATTTCCAATTCTAAAAGATGATGCTGTGAAAGTGCTGCACTCAATATGCCAACAAATTTGGACAACTCAGCAGTGGCCACAGGACTGGAAAAGGCCAGTTTTCATTCCAATCCCAAAGAAAGGCAATGCCAAAGAATGTTCAAACTACCACACAATTGCACTCATCTCACAGGCTAGCAAAGTAATTCTCAAAATTCTCCAAGCCAGGCTTCTGTGAACTTCCAGATGTTCAAGTTGGTTTTAGAAAAGGCAGAGGAACCAGAGATCAAATTGCCAACATCCGCTGGATCACCAAAAAAGCAAGAGAGTTCCAGAAAAACATCTATTTCTGCTTTATTGACTATGCCAGAGCCTTTGACTGTGTGGATCACAATAAACTGTGGAAAATTCTGAAAGAGATGGGAATACCAGACCACCTGACCTGCCTCTTGAGAAATCTGTATGCAAGTCAAGAAGCAACAGTTAGAACTGGACATGGAACAACAGACTGGTTCCAAATAGGAAAAGGAGTATGTCAAGGCTGTATATTGTCACCCTGCTTATTTAAGTTACATGCAGAGTATATCATGAGAAACACTGGGCTGGAGGAAGCACAAGCTGGAATCAAGATTGCCAGGAGAAATACCAATAATCTCAGATACGTAGATGATATCACTCTTATGGCAGAAAGTGAAGAAGAACTAATGAGCCTCTTGATGAAAGTAAAAGAGGAAAGTGAAAAAGTTGGCTTAAAACTCAACATTCAGAAAACTACGATCATGGCATCCGGTCCCATCACTTCATGAGAAATAGATGGGAAACAGTGGAAACAGTGGCTGACTTTACATTGGGGGCTCCAAAATCATTGCAGATGGTGACTGCAGCTGTGAAATTAAAAAGACATTTACTCCTTGGAAGGAAAGTTATGATCAACCTAGACAACACATTAAAAAGCAGAGATATTTTCTTTGCCAACAAAGGTCCATCTAGTCAAGGCTATGGTTTTTCTAGTGGTCATGTATAGATGTGAGAGTTGGACTATAAAGAAAACTGAGCACCAAAGAATTGATGCTTTTCAACTGTGGTGCTGGAGAAGACTCTTGAGAGTCCCTTGGACTGCAAGGACATCCAACCAGTCCATCCTAAAGGAGATCAGTACTGAATGTTCATTGGAAGGACTGATGTTGCAGCTGAAACTCCAATACTTTGGCCACCTGATGCGAAGATCTGACTCATTTTAAAAGACCCTGATGCTGGGAAAGATTGAATGCAGGAGGAGAAGGGGATGACAGGGGAAGAGATTGTTGGATGGCATCACTGACTCAATGGACATGAGATTGGGTAAACTATGGGAGTTGATGATGGATAGGGAGGCCTGGCATGGTGCAGTCCATGGGGTCACAAAGAGTCGGACACGACTGAGCAACTGAACTGAACTGAACAAGTATATGGCATTTTTCAGAAGGGAAATATTATGAACCTTAATTTAACTGAATTTCAATCTCGGTGCTGGAATTAATGTCCTCACTGTTTGTAAACTTCTTTGGCTGCTTTACATTTTATACCCTGCTCATAACTCTACATGTGTATGATTTGATACAAAGCATAGAGTCAGACGCGACTGAAGCGACTTAGCAGCAGCAACAGCACCAGTATATCCCATAGAGGGATAAAGTAACATCTTATAGGGACAGTGAGAGAAGGAATATGTTCAGTGATTTAAAACTGAAAGATACGCTGACTCTTGGAGTTCTACCAAATAATTTGAAACCACGCATTATTTTTTCAATTGCAAATCTGATCATTTCACTACATTTTACCATTCAATAGCTTTCTATTGGGAGAAGGCAGTGGCACCCCACTCCAGTACTCTTGCCTAGAAAATCCCATGGACGGAGGAGCCTGGTGGGCTGCAGTCCATGGGGTCTCGAAGAGTCGGACACAAGTGAGCGACTTCATTTTCACTTTTCACTTCATGCATTGGAGAAGGAAATGGCAGCCCACTCCAGTGTTCTTGCCTGGAGAATCCCAGGGATGGGGAGCCTGGTGGGCTGCCATCTATGGGGTGGCACAGAGTCGGACACGACTGAAGCGACTTAGCAGCAGTAGCAGCTTTCTACTGAATAGTTTCCTCAGAAATAAAGTTTCCAAAGTTTCATATCTTTCCTATAATTTCCAAAGTTTTACTTCCCACCATCTGGTTCCTGCCAGATTCTTAGTCTCCTTACTGAGTCAGTTTTCTACCTTACATATTAGTCTATGTAGACATAATGCTTTTCTTTTAACTTTTCAAATTATGTTTTTCAATGTGGGCTTTTTCTCATGCTGTGTTTCCTCCTAGAACTTTCTTAATCCCATCCTATTCTTTGCTTAGCTGACATGTACTTACCTTTCTAGTTTCCAAGGAGGCTGGACCTAAACCTCCCCTCTCCTTTCCAACTCTTCCTCTTCCCCCTTCCCTAGTTACACGCCCTGGTTGCACCTTTGTAATTTTTCTTTGATAGCAGTGAATTTGCTTATATTCTCTGTTCAGTGTTTATCCGTCTTACCAGACTGTAAATTCCTGGAGGACAGAGAGCCTTCTGTTTTATTCACTGTGTCCAACACTGGCACATGGAAGGCACTCAATTATTTGTTTAATGAATGAACAAAAAAACAAATGGAAGGTTCATATGAGTATGGTGAGGACACAGAGAGTTATCAATTTGCTCCAGGATCAGTTCCACTCATTACATTCTTTCATACTCTGTGTTCTGAAGCCTCCAAACTGCTTCTAGAATGTGCCCCTGCTTTCCACTCTTTACTGGCCAAAGTCTCTCTCATTTTTAAAAATGAAGTTCATTTTCTTCCCCCAGAAATTTCCTAAGAAAGATGAAGCCATTCCCAGGTTATTTATATGCAGCCTCTGCTTCTAGAAACACGTATCTAAGTTTAGCAACACTGGTTAATTCCCACCGTGGTTAGATAATTATGACAGTTGATTCTCGTGTTTTCAACTTAATAGGTATGTTACATACAGGATGTGCCTTTAAGACTACTGGTTCATATATTGAATTAATGTTTGCTTATCAAAGTTAAGCAATTTTTTATACTTGTATTTCTATTTCCTTTTTAAAATATTTTTCCCAACTGAGGAAAAGAAATAAACATCTTTTTGCCATATGAAAGCCTCTTATTAGCGACTGCAGCAGATGTGCAAGGCTAAGAATACACTTTAACAATCTGAGGAGCACCCACGAACACTAGCTGGGTGGCAGGTCTTGAGCTGAGTTGTATATACAGATGTGTGGGTTTGCTGTTTCCATCTGGGAGGCAGCATGGTATTGTAGCCCAGGCGACCCAAGACTCAAGCGCCAGTCACAAACCACCATTTGCAAACCGGCCAAGTCCTATGCCCTCTGCATCTCAAATTTCTCAAATGTCCCCCAAGATAGTTGTGAGATCATAAATAGTAAAACCCTTCGTAAAACAGAATAGGGTGGGAAATTTAAGTCTGTGACCATTATTGGTAGGTTTATTGGAGAGCATTCTCTTTGAGAATAGCTAGTGACCAAATCAGATAAGGCCTCTGTTCGAAACACCCACTTCACATCTGACTGTTCCACAATGACGTGCAGAGGAGATGGTACACAATTAAAGGTTATCAAAGATACTTCAAATAAAAATATTTTCCAAAAGAACATCTTTCCTGTAGGTCTGAATGAGTTCAAAGAAGTCTGAAGCAGGAATAATGTTGAAAAGCTTTAAGAATTCTCAGATCCATTACTGTATTTTTTTCAGAGACAATTCTAAGGAATAGCTACATGAGAACACATCTGTAATAGCAGCTACATTAATCCTCGGTAGTAACACTAGCAGTCCCTTCTACCTTAGAAGGTACTGTCTCCCTTAGAAGGGTTTTCTTAGAAGATATAGATCATCAACATAGCACGTGGAATGGAGATCTATCCTGTAACTTTATTTTGTTAAGAGAAAAAAGTGTCATATATATGGAAGTAAAAGGAAGAAATAAAATCAGGGCATGTACTTACTCTTTGAGGTACTTGATAGTTCCAAAACAACTTTAATCAACTTAGAAGAAATGTATGCACATCTGAACACAGTCAAGATGGCCTGGACCTAAAGAACAGGAAAAGCACTCCAAATTAATATAGTACTTCTTTAAAAACTCAATTTGAATTCATATGGAGCTAGGAAAAATAATTACCAATCATCTAAAACCAAAGAAATCTTAAGCCAAAAAAAGGTGGGCAGTAAGTTAAAAAAAAAAAAAAAGGTAGTTTATTCTTGAATTCACACAATATCTATTTGTGAGCTACAGAAGAAAAAATTAACTCTCATTTTGTGACTTAAGAAGATAGGAAAAACAAGGATGAAAATCACTTCACTGTTTTGGAAATCTTTTCATAACTACAGTGAAAGAATAAGGAGGGCTGATGAAGCACTATGTAATTAGTTGTCTTGGCATAAAACACATTCCTGAGGTTTCTTTTATTCCTTTTAAAAGGATACTGACAACAAAACTAGTCAAAGTTGCTTGGTTTTACCATGCCCCCTAAAACTTGCAACTAGAATTTCTCTTCAGTTTATAGTTCCACCAACAGCTCAACCCACCATTTAAATGTTTTCATATGTCTTTCTTAAGCATCAACAACTTCCTCTTCAAACACTAATTACCTCAAGTAGAAGGATGAGAAGGAAAACTTGTAACGCCTAAGAACTTCCTGGTTCAAGGTGTGTCTATATACATATATATTGCTAGCCCTACAATGATCATAAAGTAGAATGATGTTCCCAACAGTCTGCAAGAAAGGGATTTCAGCCAGATTTTTTTTTTTTCTTTTCTAAATGTATGTCTGGTTGGTTTCAATCACAGTTGCTTACTTACTCCAAAGTTAAGTGTCACAATATAAACACACAATAGGATCTCTGAGCAATCCTTTTAAAGTCAGGTCACCAAGTCTGGCCTTCTAACGTCACGACTGGCCCCTTGCAAAGCCTGTAACACAGAACTTGGGCTTCAGAGAAAAGCAAAGTGGGCTTCCAGAGAAGCCCGCCTCCTCACTACCCTCTCTGCACTCCCTTTGAGCTGTGTCCTCAGGAGCATCAGAGTTGGTAGAAAGACAGAGGAGGTTGAAAAAAGAGACAGAGAGAGAGAGAGAGAGAGAGAGAGAGAGAGAGCTTTCCTGGTTAGAGCCAGTGGAAAGAGACCGCAGCAGTGGCTGTACGCTCTCAGAACAAGCTTATCCCTGCACCACTAAGTGGGTTTGAATAGAGAGCAGGTCATCATTACACAACCAGCATGAGCCAGTGATTCAAAAATAGCAACCTGCACCTCCACAGCACACACCTGGCCAGCCAGGCCCCTAGCCCTGGCCAGACACGTCGACATTTTCATACTTCTGGGTCCAAAGTAATTTTGAGAGCTTCATCAAACACCTCCTCATTCAGCATTCACGTCCACAAAGGTGGTCAGCACGTTCCAATGCTGAGTGACTCTCCTCGTTTAAGCAATCTTACAGAAATCCTCAACTACTTATGCAAAAGACCCAGAAACCAGAACATTCTTGCCCACACCTACCTGTTTCTCACATCCAGGGCATTTTCACTCGCCCACACTGAGGAGCCTCTCGGAGCGTCTTCCTCTCGGCGTCCCAGGAAGTGCGTTCCCAGAGAGCCGCTCCAAAGGCTTCTGGGACTCGTAGTCAGGTTCCCTAAACAGGAATGCCCTGGATGACTGGCAGACTACAATTCCCAAAATCCACTGAGCTGGCAGTCCCAGGCAATATCCTGCGACCACCTCCCGCCTTTCTGCTCTGTTTCCCACCTCCCCCATTCTTTTAACACCTTAACTTACGTTTAGATTTGGGTTATAGGTCTACAAAACAGTTAGAGGAAACAGAGCCAAAAATAATTTTGAGTTGGGTACCCAAATAAATATTTCCCACTAAGTAATTTATTTACCACTTTTTATTTACCCCGCCCCACTGGGGTAGTCAGAGTGTTATTTGCTTTTAAACTTTTTATTTTGACAATATGTGAACCGTGAACTTCCTGATGTTCAAGCTGGTTTTAGAAAAGGCAGAGGAACCAGAGATCAAATTGCCAACATCCGCTGGATCATGGAAAAAGCAAGAGAGTTCCAGAAAAACATCTATTTCTGCTTTATTGACTATGCCAAAGCCTTTGACTGTGTGGATCACAATAAACTGTGGGAAATTCTGAAAGAGATGGGAATACCAGACCACCTGATCTGCCTCTTGAGAAATTTGTACGCAGGTCAGGAAGCAACAGTTAGAACTGGACATGGAACAACAGACTGGTTCCAAATAGGAAAAGGAGTATGTCAAGGCTGTATATTGTCACCCTGTTTATTTAACTTATATGCAGAGTACATCATGAGAAACGCTGGACTAGAAGAAACACAAGCTGGAATCAAGATTGCCAGGAGAAATATCAATAATCTCAGATATGCAGATGACACCACCCTTATGGCAGAAAGTGAAGAGGAACTCAAAAGCCTCTTGATGAAAGTGAAAGTGGAGAGTGAAAAAGTTGGCTTAAAGCTCAACATTCAGAAAACAAAGATCATGGCATCCGGTCCCATCACTTCATGGGAAATAGATGGGGAAACAGTGGAAACAGTGTCAGACTTTATTTTTCTGGGCTCCAAAATCACTGCAGATGGTGACTGCAGCCATGAAATTAAAAGACGCTTACTCCTTGGAAGGAAAGTTATGACCAACCTAGAGAGCATATTCAAAAGCAGAGACATTACTTTGCTAACAAAGGTTCGTCTAGTCAAGGCTATGGTTTTTCCTGTGGTCATGTATGGATGTGAGAGTTGGACTGTGAAGAAGGCTGAGCACCGAAGAATTGATGCTTTTGAACTGTGGTGCTGGAGAAGACTCTTGAGAGTCCCTTGGACTGCAAGGAGATTCAACCAGTCCATTCTAAAGGAGATCAGTCCTGGGATTTCTTTGGAAGGAATGATGCTAAAGCTGAAACTCTAGTACTTTGGCCACCTCATGTGAAGAGTTGACTCATTGGAAAAGACTCTGATGCTGGGAGGGATTGGGGGCAAGAGGAGAAGGGGACGACAGAGGATGAGATGGCTGGATGGCATCACTGACTCGATGGACGTGAGTCTGAGTGAACTCTGGGAGTTGGTGATGGACAGGGAGGCCTGGCGTGCTGCAATTCATGGGGTCGCAAAGAGTCGGACACGACTGACCGAGTGATCTGATCTGATCTGATAGCCCATTATTGGGCTTCCCTGGTAGCTGAGATGGTAAAGAATCCACCTGTAACGCAGGAGTCTTGGGTGCAATCCCTGGGCTGGGAAGATCCCCTGGAGAAGAGAATGGCAACCCACTCCAGTATTCTTGCATGGGAAATCCCACGGACAGAGGATCCTGGCAGGTGGGCCAGGAGTCTACGGGGTCACTGAGAGTCCCACTGGACTGAGCACTAACACTTTCACGTTCATGGCCCATTAACAATGCTGTGATAGTTTCAGGTGAACAGCAAGGGACTCAGCTACACATATATGCCGATCCATTCACCCCAAACTCCCCTCCCATCCAGGCTGCCACATAACATTGAGCAGAGTTCCATGTATTGTAGAGTAGGTTCTTGTTGATTATTCATTTTCATTATAGCAGGGTGTACATGTCCATCCCAAGTATATTATTTTTTCCCCACCTGCTGTTTCTGAAGTAAATTTACTTCAAAACAATGGGTATGCCATTGAGGCATATTTGGGGGTGACCTGCCCAGGACAGATGTTGAAGTGTCATGATCACACACATAAATGCAGATAGAGTAAGTGTGGCAAATGTTGGTAACTGTTAAATCTAGAGAGAGTTATGTATGTGGGTGTTCATTGTACTATTAAAATTCTCTGTACTTTTGAAATTTTTCAAAATAAAAAGTTTGAGAAAAAGCATCATAGTTGTAAATAAAAGTAAAGGATGGCATCCATTCCTATCCCACTTTGCCGCTGTATGACCTTGGGCAAAGTAAGGAACCTGTTTGTACCTCAGAATCTCATCTGTAATAATTATTTATATAAAAAACTGCAGTGAGGATTAAATGAGTTGCTATAACACAGAAAAGTTTGCAATAGTGTCTAACACACAATAAGGACTGTACGTGTTTGCAATTACCGTTTTTCTGTTGCTTTAGTAACAACGGGACTATTTACTAGTTATGGAAAAAGCCACTATCTGTGCATTGCTACCACTTTCTCATCTGCCACACTGCTTCAGAGAATGCAAGATAATTAAAAACCAGAAGCGATCTGACCCCAAAGCCAGGCCAAGAGATGTGGCAGTGAGAAAGAGGGCAGCATTAGATAGTAAAGAAACTCTGGGAACAGAAAGTGTCTGGGCTGCAGGCCAGCTCTGGTAATAGCAGACAGGCAAGAACAATACGACACAGGATTCTTTGCTCTGAACTTCAGTTCTCTAATGTAGAAAATGGAACTGAATCAGATAACTGTGTACAAAAATCATTTTATATATATTTTTTCCCAATCATTGATGATTAGTTAAATCTGGTTAGCAGACTTTCAGAGAAGGCAATGGCAACCCACTCCAGTACTCTTGCCTCGAAAATCCCATGGACGGAGGAGCCTGGTAGGCTGCAGTCTATGGGGTCTCTAAGAGTCCGATACGACTGAGCGACTTCACTTTCACTTTTCACTTTCATGCATTGGAGAAGGAAATGGCAACCCACTCCAGTGTTCTTGCCTGGAGAATCCCAGGGACGGGGAGCCTGGTGGGCTGCCATCTATGGGGTCGCACATAGTCGGACACGACTGAAGTGACTTAGCAGCAGTAGCAGCAGACTTTAGCTGGGATGTATATGTAGCTGATAACAGTTTTTTTTAAAGCTACAAACAGAAAGGAAAACAACTCTGTTTCTAGACTTCTTAATCAAGTGCAGGTCTATGGTTAGCTTGCCTTCGGTACAGAAAAGATGAAATACTTACATGCCCGAGTGTTACGGGAACCACACTGACTAGGCTCTGTAGTGAATGTTTGCATAAGTTATTTTACGACAGGAGGTCCTGGTAAGGAATACAGAACTAATAAGCCACCACCAACCAGAAGAATTAGGGAAAGAATGAAAGGAGATGCCACATGTCCTACCACCTCCCAGAACCCTCCTTGCTGAAATCCTTGGCTGAGCAATGCATGTAGCACAGGAAGGACCCTGAGTCAGAATCAGTGGGCAGAGACAGCCCAGAAACTCGTCCCATCACCCACTATAAAACCCAAGACTGGGAGCCATGTGGCAGAGCAGTTCCTCTGGGTTCCCTTGCCCTGCCACTCTCCGCCCTGGCACCCCTTTCCAATAAAGTCTCTTGCTTTGTCAGCACATGTGCCTCCTCAGACAATTCATTTCTGAGTGTTAGACAAGAACCCACTCTCAGGCCCTGGAAGGGGCCCCCCTTCCTACAACATATTCACATTGTTGCTGGTCTATCTAATACATAGTTTTCTAGTGGAGATGATTAAAGGAGCTGGGGAGCAGTGTGGACGCTACTCATTATGTTTGTTTATTGTGCAAGGAAATACCCTCATCAGAAATGCAATTAGAGTGAAGCATACAAAACATCAGTTTGGGTGTGGAGTTGGAAGTAAGGAACTAACCTTTTCATAATTGCAGAGATGGTAAACTCTACCTGGATAACTATTTATTATGTGCGTGTTTTGCGACTCTTTGCGACCCCCGGACTGTAGCTCACCAGGCTCTTCTGTCCATGGAATTCTCCAGGAAAGAATACTGGAGTGGGTTGTCATTCCCTTCTGCAAGGGATCTTCCCTATTCAGGGATCAAACCTGGGTCTCCTGCATTGAAGGTGGATTCTTTACCATCTGAGCCACCAGGGAAGCCCATGTATTTATTAGCTCTTACCCAAAGCTGTGTCTACCAGTGTCTGTCAGGCGCCTACTTCCTCACTTCAGTCCTGAGTCCCCCGAGGAAGGTTTTTTGCAGACCTGTAGTTACCAGTTAATGTCAGAAAAATTACCCAAGGGGAAAGACTGACATAGCTAAGAGGTACTGTGGCAATCCTGATGGGCAGCATTTGTCTTTATTTTTTCCTATTACATGAGAAAACTGTAAAATGAGGAAAAGTGTACTGCAGAGGTGGCACGAGTGAACGTCTTTTGAGAATACTACTACTTTCAGTTCAGTTCAGTCGTGTCTGACTCTTTGCGACCCCATGGACTGTAGCACGCCAGGCTTCCCTGTCCATCACCAACTCGCAGAGCTCGCTCAAACTCAAGTCCACCGAGTCGGTGATGCCATCCAAACAACTCATCCTCTGTCGTCCCCTTCTCCTCCCGCTTTCAATCTTTCCCAGCATCAGGGTCTTTTCCAATGAGTCAGTCACATCAGGTAGCCAAAGTATTGGAGTTTCAGCATCAGTCCTTCCAATGAATATTCAGGACTGATTTCCTTTAGGATTGACTGGTTTGATCTTGCAGTCCAAGGGACTCTCAAGAGTCTTCTCCAACACCACAGTTCAAAGGCATCAATTCTTTGCCACTCAGGTTTCTTTATGGTCCAACTCTCACATCCATACATGACTACTGGAAAAACTATAGCTTTGGCTAGATGGACCTTTGTTGGCAAGGTAATGTCTCTGCTTTTCAATATGCTGTCTAGGTTGGTCATAGCTTTTCTTCCAAGGAGTGAGCATCTTTTAATTTCAGGGCTTCAGTCACCATCTGCAGTGATTTTGGAGCCCCAAAAATTAAAGTCTGTCACTGTTTCCCCATCTATTTGCCATGAAGTGGTGGGACCAGATGCCATGATCTTCGTTTTCTGAATGTTGAGTTTTAAGCCAACTTTTTCACTCTCCTCTTTCACTTTCATCAAGAGGCTCTTTAGTTCTTCGCTTTCTGCCATAAGGGTGGTGTCATCAGCGTATCTGAGGTTATTGATATTTCTCCCGGCAATCTTGATTCCAGCTTGTGCTTCTTCCAGCCCAGCGTTTCTCGTGATGTACTCTGCATAGAAGTTAAACAAGCAGGGTGACAGTAGCCTTGACAGACTCCTTTCCCAATTTGGAGCCAGTCTGTTGTTCCATGTCCAGTTCTAACTGTTGCTTCTTGACCTGCATACAGATTTCTCAGAAGGCAGATAAGGTGGTCTGGTATTCCCATCTCTTTCAGAATTTTCCACAGTCTGTTGTGATTCACACAGTCAAATGCTTTGGCATAGTCAATAAAGCAGAAATAGATGTTTTTCTGGAACTCTCTTGCTTTTTCAATGATCCAGTGGATGTTGGAAATTTGATCTCTGGTTCCTCTGCCTTTTCTAAATCCAGCTTGAACATCTGGAAGTTCATGGTTCATGTACTGTTGAAGCCTGGCTTGGAGAATTTTGAGCATTACTTTGCTAGCGTGTGAGATGAGGGCAATTGTGCAGTAAGTTGAATATTCTTTGGCATTGCCTTTCTTTGGGATTAGAATGAAAACGGACCTTTTCCAGTCCTGTGACCACTGCTGAGTTTTCCAAGTTTGCTGGCATATTGTTTACAGCACTTTCACAGCATCATCTTTTAGGATTTGAAAGAGCTCAACTAGAATTCCATCACCTCCACTAGCTTTGTTTGTAGTGATGCTTCCTAAGGCCCACTTGACTTCTCATTCCAGGATGTCTGGCTCTAGGTGAATGATTAAACCATCATGGTTATCTGGGACATGAAGATCTTTTCTGTATAGTTCTCCTGTATTCTTGCCACCTCTTCTTAATATCTTCTGCGTCTTTCCTCTTTTACTACTTTAATGATAGGTTTTGCTTAAACAACTCTTCAGAAATTCTTGTTCATCTTTTAGATATTAAAGGAAATATACACCAATACATTTCATAATTTTTTAGAACATTACCATATGTGGGGCCCATTAGAAGTGTTAGGTACAGTGCTGGGGGCTGGGGCTCTGAGGAAGGAGCCCCTCCACCCAGGAGAACTGATGTCCAGTGTTCGTTGGGTGCCTGTTGCTGTTTGGTTGGTAAGTTGTGTCTGATTCTTTGCAACCCCATGAACTGTAGCCCACCAGGCTCTTCTGTTCATGGGAATGCCCAGGCAAGAATACTAGAGTGGGTTGACATATCCTTCTCCAGAGGATCTTCCCGACCAAGGGATCAACCCCCCATCTTCTGTCTTGGCAGGCAGATTCTCTACCACTAAGTCACCAGGGAAGCCTTGTTGGGTGTCTGCTATGTTTCATTTTGATGTATTAGAACTTTTTTTCCCCCTTTTGTGACTTCTGAAGTCCGAGTCATAGTTACAAAGGTCTTCCTCTATCCAATGTCATACAAGAGTTCTTCCAAGTTTTACTGTTATAATTTTACAGTATGTTTTGATTCTGTTGCACCTGTAAATTTTTTACCATGTTAGGAATTCAACATGTTACCAACAGGATTCCCTGGTGGCTCAGACAGTAAAGAGTCTGCCTGCAATTTGGGAGAACTGAGTTCAATCCTTGGATCCAGAAGATCCCCTGGAGAAGGAAATGGCAACCCACTCCAGTATTCTTGCCTGGAAAATCCCATGGACAGAGAAGCATGGCGGGCTACAGTCCACAGGATCGAGAAGAGTCAGACATGACTGAGCAACTCCACTTTCACTTTCTTTCTTTCCTTTCACCAATGGAGAAGTATGAATGGAATGCTCTTTTCTTAATGACAAGGTTATTGTTCCAAGCCATTTGTTTTTCCCTATGCTTTTAAAAATGCCACATTTATCATGTAAATATTACATTTTGATGTAGATATCAATCTATTTCTAAATATCAGAAATATAATTTTTTGTTTGTTCCATTGATTTGACAGCGTTCCAGTGCCACACAACTTAAATTATTTATATCTATGTCACTAATAATTCTGGGAAACCAGTCCAATGTGTGGGGTTTTTTCCCTCCCACCAGAAGAAATGCTCCAACACCAGCCGAGTGTCCTATGAATCAAGTCTGACACACCCCACAGGCCCCACAAGACTGCCCCCTCATTCAGCTCCCCCATCACAGTCCTATCCTTCTGATCAACGGGCTGTAAAGTGGGGTACCATGACCCCCTCTTTGTATTTGAATATTTTGCCAGAGCCGCTCACAGAACTCAAGAGAAACATTTTACTTACTTCTTACAAAAGGAAGTAACTCAGAAACAGCCAAATGTAAGAGATGAATAAAGTGAGGTGTGATGAAGGGGCTCACTGCTTCCATTATCCCTCAGAACTGGCCAGCGTTCCCTAACCTCCAAAGGTTCACCAGTGTGGAAGCTGTCCAAACCTCAACCTTTCGGATTTTTATGAAGGTGCCTTTACATAAGTGTGATTGGTTTGATTTAATCACTGGCATTCCATTCAGCCTCCATCTCCTCTCCAGTCCCCAGACATTGGGGGCTGAGATTGAAGGTCCCAATCTAATCAGTGGTCGCTTCTCCTGGCAACCATCCCCCATCCTTTCCAAAGTTACCTCATTGACACAATAAAAGACACCTTGCTCACTCTTATGGCTTTGGAAATTCCAAGGATTTTCGGAGCTCTGTACCATAGTGAAGTGAAAGTGAAAGTCGCTCAGTCATGTCTGACTCTTTGCAACCCCATGGACTGTACAGTCCATGGAATTCTCTAGGCCAGAATACTGGAATGGTGAGCCTTTCCCTTCTCCAGAGGATCTTCCCAACCCAGGAATTGAACCCAAGTCTCCTGCATTGCAGGTGGATTCTTTACCAACTGAGCCAAAAGAGAAGCCCATAAACTGGGAAGAAAACCAAATGTATATTTCTTACTGTAAATCATAGTATAATAGTCATACAGCTGTTTCCCTTTGTTGTCATTTTTTTCAAGGTTTATTTTTGTTGTTGTTCAGTCATTAAGTCTGCCCAACCGTTCGTGACTCCATGGACTGCAGCATGCCAAGCTCCTCTGTCCTCCACTGTCTCCTAGAGTTGGCTCAAATTCATGTCCATTGAGTCAGTGATGCTACTGATATCTAACGGTTTCATTCTCTGGTGACACCTTCTCCAGCTTCCCACTGAGCTTATATTTCCACTGAAATTTTAGAGTCAATTTGGTTGAAAACACATCCCTTTGGTTTTCTATGTATATGTGTTTTAATCTTTTAAAAACTTGCTAAAATGGAAAATGTTAAACATATATAAATGTAGACAGAATAGTATTAACTGAAACCTTGTGAACCAGTACCTAAATTCAGTGATCATTTAATGGCCAATCCTTTTTATTGATCCTCCTGTTACATAGAAGACCCGATTCCATGTTGGATCTGCTTGGTGCTATCAAACATAAAAATAGTAAATACTCCATCTGTCCTGAAGGAGAGCCTTTTGTGGTGTATATCAGATAAATGGGCCAGACAGATCCATGAGCCTATGACTAAGAAAGACAGGATATACTATTATAATGGAATTTGTACACTATGTGTATGAGGATCAGAAGAGTGATGGCCCCTGAACGGCTCTTTCAGTTATTTTACGATCTCGCAGTTGGAAGTGTTTTGCAAAAGAGCAGGGAAAAGAGATAAGATTTCGTATGCAGAAGCATTTATGCACTTAAATCAGGAGGAAGAGGAATCAGAGGACTGCCACCCTGTGGTACAACCGCTGAAAGCAAACCCAGGGGAAACCACAACCCTGCCTGCCAAGAGGACCCACTCCGTACCACTGAACTCTTCACCTCCGTATTGGCCAGCCACCGACCCACTTAAGAATACCAGACCACCTGACCTGCCTCTTGAGAAATCTGTATGCAGATCAGGAAGCAACGGTTAGAACTGGACATGGAACAAGAGACTGGCTCCAAATAGGGAAAGGAGTACGTCAAGGCTGTATATTGTCACCCTGATTGTTTAACGTATATGCAGAGTACATCATGAGAAACGCTGGGCTAGAGGAAGCACAACTGGAATCAAGGTTGCTGGGAGAAATATCAATAACCTCAGATATGCAGATGACACCACCCTTATGGCACAAAGTGAAGAGGAACTATAGAGCCTCTTGAAGAAGTGAAAGAGGAGAGTGAAAAAGTTGGCTTAAAGCTCAACATTCAGAAAACTAAGATCATGGCATCCGGTCCCACCACTTCATGGAAAATAGATGGGGAAACAGTGGAAATAGTGGCTGACTTTATTTTAGGGGGCTCCAAATTCACTGCAGATGTTGACTGCAGTCACGAAATTAAAAGATGCTTACTCCTTGGAAGGAAAAGTCATGACCAACCTAGACAGCACATTAAAAAGCAGAGACATTACTTTGCCAACAAAGGTTCGTCTAGTCAAGGCTATGGTTTTTCCAGTGGTCATGTATGGATGTGAGAGTTGGACTGTGAAGAAAGCTGAGCACTGAAGAATTGATGCTTTTGAACTGTGGTGTTGGAGAAGACTCTTGAGAGCCCCTTGGACTGCAAGGAGATCCAACCAGTCCATCCTAAAGGAAATCAGTCCTGAATATTCATTGGAAGGACTGATGTTGAAGCTGAAACTCTAATCCTTCGGCCACCTGATGTGAAGAACTGACTCATTTGAAAAGACCCTGATGCTGGGAAAGATGGAAGGCAGGAGGAGACGGGGAGAACAGAAGATGAGATGGTTGGATGGCATCACCGACTCCATGGGCATGAGTTTGAGTAAACTCCGGGAGTTGGTGATGGACAGGGAGGCCTGGCGAGCTGCAGTCCATGGGGTCTCGAAGAGTTGGACACGACTGAGCGACTGAACTGAACTGACTCCACTTGGGCAGACACTGACCCTTTTATAAATATAATGCTTACTAGGGATGAAAGGCGGAGAAGGCAATGGCACCCCACTCCAGTACTCTTGCCTGAAAAATCCCATGGGTGGGGAGAAGCCTGGTGGGCTTCAGTCCATGGGGTCGCTAAGAGTTGGAAATGACTGAGCGACTTCACTTTCACTTTTAACTTTCATGCATTGGAGAATGCATGAAATGGCATTGGAGAAGGAAATGGCAACCCACTCCAGTGTTCTTGCCTGGAGAATCCCAGGGACGGGGGAGCCTGGTGAGCTGCCGTCTATGGGGTCGCACAGAGTCGGACACGACTGAAGCGACACAGCAGCAGCAGCAGCAGCAGCAGCAGGGATGAAAGGAGGATGGTCACTAACAAGGTTGGAGAGAAAGTGCACCAGCACCATCTAGCGGATCCAAATGGAACTCCAGAAGGAAAATCTTGCAGTCCCTATTGTGGAGCCTTGCTGCTACTGCTGCTAAGTCGCTTCAGTCGTGCCCGACTCTGTGCGACCCCAAAGATGGCAGCCCACCAGGCTCCCCCGTCCCTGGGATTCTCCAGGCAAGAACACTGGAGTGGGTTGCCATTTCCTTCTTCAATGATGAAAGTGAAAAGTGAAAGTGAAGTCGCCCAGTCGTGTCTGACTCTTAGCGCCCCCATGGACTGCAGCCTATCAGCCTCCTCCACCCACGGATTTTCCAGGCAAGAGGACTGGAGTGGGGTGCCATTGCCTTCTCCGATTGTGGAGCCTTACTGGGATCCTAATAACGGAGGCATGCCACTTTTAGAACACTGCAGGAGATGTATCTTAACGGGTCTTCAAAAGGGGATGCAAATCTCAAAAATGACAGATGATCTCTGTTCATTTCCAAGGCAAACCATTCAGTATCACAGTAATCCAGGTCTATGCCCCAACCAGTAACACTGAAAAAGCTGAAGTTGAACTGTTCTAAGAAAACCTACAAGATCTTTTAGAACTAACACCCAAAAAAGATGTCCTTTTCATTATAGGGGACTGGAATGCAAAAGTAGGAAGTCAAGAAACACCTGGAGTAACAGGCAAATTTGGCCTTGGAATACGGAAGGAAGCAGGGCAAAGACTAATAGAGTTTTGCCAAGAAAATGCACTGGTCATAACAAACAGCCTCTTCCAACAACACAAGAGAAGACTCTATACATGGACATCACCAGATGGTCAACACCGAAATCAGATTGACTATATTCTTTGCAGCCAAAGATGGAGAAGCTCTATAGAGTCAGCAAAAACAAGACCAGGAGCTGACTGTGGCTCAGACCATGAACTCCTTATTGCCAAATTCAGACTTAAATTGAAGAAAGTAGGGAAAACCACTAGACCATTCAGGTATGACCTAAATCAAATCCCTTATACAGTGCAAGTGAGAAATAGATTTAAGGGCCTAGATCTGATAGATAGAGTGCCTGATGAACTATGGAATGAGGTTGATGACATTGTACAGGAGACAGGGATCAAGACCATTTCCATAGAAAAGAAATGCAAAAAAGCAAAATGGCTGTCTGGGGAGGCCTTACAAATAGCTGTGAAAAGAAGAGAAGCGAAAAGCAAAAGAGAAAAGGAAAGATATAAGCATCTGAATGCAGAGTTCCAAAGAATAGCAAGAAGAGATAAGAAAGCCTTCTTCAGCGATCAATGCAAAGAAATAGAGGAAAACAACAGAATGGGAAAGACTAGGGATCTCTTCAAGAAAATCAGAGATACCAAAGGAACATTTCATGCAAAGATGGGCTCGATAAAGGACAGAAATGGTAGGGACCTAACAGAAGCAGAAGATATTAAGAAGAGGTGGCAAGAATACACAGAAGACCTGTACAAAAAAGTCTTCACGACCCAGATAATCATGATGGTGTGATCACTGACCTAGACCCAGACATCCTGGAATGTGAAGTCAAGTGGGCCTTAGAAAGCATCACTACGAACAAAGCTAGTGGAGGTGATGGAATTCCAGTTGAGCTATTCCAAATCCTGAAAGATGATGCTGTGAAAGTGCTGCACTCAATATGCCAGCAAATTTGGAAAACTCAGCAGTGGCCACAGGACTGGAAAAGGTCAGTTTTCATTCCAATCCCAAAGAAAGGAAATGCCAAAGAATGCTCAAACTACCGCACAATTGCACTTATCTCACATGCTAGTAAAGTAATGCTCAAAATTCTGCAACCCAGGCTTCAGCAATATGTGAACCGTGAACTTCCTGATGTTCAAGCTGGTTTTAGAAAAGGCAGAGGAACCAGAGATCAAAATGCCAACATCCGTTGGATCATCAAAAAAGCGAGAGAGTTCCAGAAAAACATCTATTTCTGCTTTATTGACTATGCCAAAGCCTTTGACTGTGTGGATCACAATAAACTGTGGAAAATTCTGAAAGAGATGGGAATACCAGACCACCTGATCTGCCTCTTGAGAAATTTGTACGCAGGTCAGGAAGCAACAGTTAGAACTGGACATGGAACAACAGACTGGTTCCAAATAGGAAAAGGAGTACGTCAAGGCTGTATATTGTCACCCTGCTTATTTAACTTATATGTAGAGTACATCATGAGAAACGCTGGACTAGAAGAAGCACAAGCTGGAATCAAGATTGCTGGGAGAAATATCAATAACCTCAGATATGCAGATGACACCACCCTTATGGCAGAAAGTGAAGAGGAACTCAAAAGCCTCTTGATGAAAGTGAAAGTGGAGAGTGAAAAAGTTGGCTTAAAGCTCAACATTCAGAAAATGATGATCATGGCATCCAGTCCCACCACTTCATGGGAAATAGATGGGGAAACAGTGGAAACAGTGTCAGACTTTATTTTTCTGGGCTCCAAAATCACTGCAGATGGTGACTGCAGCCATGAAATTAAAAGACGCTTACTCCTTGGAAGGAAAGTTATGACCAACCTAGATAGCATATTCCAAAGCAGAGCCATTACTTTGCCAACAAAGGTTCATCTAGTCAAGGCTATGGTTCTTCCTGTGGTCATGTATGGATGTGAGAGTTGGACTGTGAGTAAGGCAGAGAGCCGAAGAATTGATGCTTTTGAACTGTGGTGTTGGAGAAGACTCTTGAGAGTCCCTTGGACTGCAAGGAGATCCAACCCAGTCCATTCTAAAGGAGATCAGCCCTGGGATTTCTTTGGAAGGAATGATGCTAAAGCTGAAACTCCAGTACTTTGGCCACCTCATGTGAAGAGTTGACTCACTGAAAAAGACTCTGATGCTGGGAGGGATTGGGGGCAAGAGGAGAAGGGGACGACAGAGGATGAGATGGCTGGATGGCATCACTGACTCGATGGACGTAAGTCTCAGTGAACTCCGGGAGTTGGTGATGGACAGGGAGGCCTGGCGTGCTGCAATTCATGGGCTCCCAAAGAGTCGGACACGACTGAGCGACTGATCTGATCTGAAAAGGGGATACCTGAACAAAGGAGCTTAAACAAAATCCAGAAGGTAAAACAAAAACCAAATGAAGATCCATCAGAGTTTCTGGAAAGGATTTATCAAACTTACAGGCACTACTGTGTAAATATAAGATCAGGAGAGGTAGAGAAGGAAGCAAAAACAAAAGCACAACTGATAAGCTACACGATTCTTCAAGATGAGTTTCAAGCGATGTTTTTAGTGGAAGTAGGACAAAAGCAATGATCTGACCTTCTCATTGCATCATATCAAGAGGTGCATGGTGTTGGATACAGACCCTGAGGCCCCTGAGAATGTAAGGATGATAAATATGACCTTTATTGGGCAAAGTGCCTCAGACATAAGAAGAAAATTACAAAAATTAGATGATGTATTTAGAATGAGCCCTTCTCAATTAGTAGATGTTGCTTTTAGAGTATTCAACCATAGGGAACAAGAGCAGAAGCAAGAAAGATGGAAACCAGAAGGCAGCTTTTCTGGCAGCAGTACTGGATTCCCAGAAGCCGAATAACCTAAATGAGGTAAGCCACCACCACTGGGGGAGGAACAGTGTGCTTACTGCAAGGAGGATGGGCACTGGAAAAATGATGGCCCTAAAGTATATCAGGGGGACAGGAGCCTCTCATATGGTAGAAAGAGGGGAATATTCTGATAATGAATGAAAAGTCCCACCGGCTCCCTTAGGCTTGAGGCATCTGATTCTAATTTTGCCACAGGAGCCCTGGGTGACTCTGCCAGTGGGGAATAAATCGATAGGCTTTCTAACAGATACGGGTGCCACATATTCTGCAGTGAACACCACAGTGGCACAGAAAACATCCCAGTGTATCCCAGTCTTGGGAGTTCTGGACAAGTAGTAAACCATTCATTTTAACTACCTCTATAATGCCAACTAGGGGATCTCAGCCTGAAACACAACTTCTTATGTGTCAGAGCGCCCTAGCCCCGCCTTGGGGATGAGATCTCCTTTGTAAATTAAATGCTCAAGTAACTTCTTCCACCAAGAACAGCTTGACACTAGGGTCCCACTGGAGCATGTGCTGAGCCTACAAATGATGCTCATGAAAACCCCAGAGGAGGAGACAGAGTTCTTCCCCACCTAGGTCTGTGAAAAGGTAAGGCCAGAAGTGTGGGCTAACAGCACTGTGTGTGTGTGTGCTTGGTCTCTCAGTTGTTTCTGAGTCTTTGTGACCCTTTTAGACCCCTTTTAGGCTCCTCTCTCCATGGGATTTTCAGGCAAAAATACTGGAATGGGTTGCCATTTTCTTCTCTAGGAGATCTTCCCAACTCATATATTGAACTTGCATTTCCTGTGTCTCCTGCATTGCAGGCAGATTCTTCACCTACTGATAGCACTCTGGGGAAGGCCAAAAAAGCAAGACCAATACAAATCCCATCAAAAAGGGATTCTGGGACACCTAATCTAAAATAATATCCTCTGAGACAAGAAGCCCAAAAGGGAATACAGCCAACTCTAGAAAAGTTTTTGAAAATAGGACTGATTAAACCTTGCAGGTCTGCATATAACAAATGGCAACCCACTCCAGTGTTCTTGCCTGGAGAATCCCAGGGACGGGGGAGCCTGGTGGGCTGCCATCTATGGGGTCGCACAGAGTCGGACACGACTGAAGCGACTTAGCAGCAACAGCAATCCTCCTGGTTAAGAAGCCAGACTCGACAGAGTATCAGTCTGTCCAGGACTTGAGGGCTGTTAATGAAGTCTTATACCCTGTGGGACCTAATCCATGGTGGTCTAGTCACTAAGTCATGTCTGACTCTTGTGACCCCATGGACTGTAGCCTGCCAGGCTCCTCTGTCCATGGGATTCTCCAGGCAAGAATACGGGAGTGGGTTGCCATTTTATTCTTCAGGGGATCTTCCCGACCCAGGAATCGAACCCAGATCTCCTGCACTGCAGACAGATTCTTTACCGAATGAGCTACAAGGGAAGCCCTATGTACCCTGCTTACAACTATTCCAGGAGAATATGGCTGGTTCTCAGTCCTGTACTTGAAAGATGCTTTCTTACACATTCCAATTACAGAAAAATCACAGCCATCTATTTACTTTTGAATAGCAGGACCCAGAAACACAGGTAATCCGACAGTATTGTTGGACAGTCCTGCCTCAAGGATTTAGGAATTCCCCTACCTTGTTTGGGGAGATGCCAGCTAGAGTCTTTAGAAATTTAAGATTGGATGAAGCACTCTTACTCCCATATGTGCATGACTTGCTCACAGCGAGTCCTACAGGTGACACGTGTGTACAAAATACCATCAGGACTCTGAACTGTTTGGCCAATTGTGGATATAAGGCCTCCCAGAAAAAGGCCCAGATATGCAAAGAGCAAGTATCTAGGCTTTGCTCTCTCTCAAGGACAGCGGGGGTCTTTGGCCTCATAGGAAGTAAGCAATTGCAGAATTGGGAACATCTGTGGGCTCGCAGAGTCAGACTGAAGCGACTTAGCAGCAGCTGCAGCAAGACCCACAGCCAACTGAGAGGGTTTCTGGAAATGGCAGGGTTCTGTCGGATTTAGATCCCAAACTACGGGCTCACAGCGAAAACCCCTCTAGCGGGGCACTGAAGGGACGTGACCGTGAACCCCTGTTTGGGACTAAAGAGTGCCAAACCGGTCTGTGAAACAATAAAAATGTTAATAAAGTTACTCTCAACCCCAGCTTTGGCACTCCCAGACTTTAAAAAGCATTTCAAACTGTATATACATGAGAGATAGGGTATAAGCCTTGGGGCGTTAATTCAAACTCATGTCCTCCTCCAGGGGATCGTCCCAACCCAGGGATCGAACTGTGATCTCCTGCATTGCAGGCTTATTCTTCACCAGCTGAGCTACCAGGGAAGCCCCTGGGTATGCAGTGGCAATACTTAAAGGGATTATTAAAGCAAAAGCCCTGCCCCCAGGGACCTCAGCTCAGAAGGCAGAAATCAGCTCCTGGCTGATATATACTCGGGCTCCCACTATGCATCCTCCGTGGGGCAGGTTCACTGGGCAATCTGGAAAGAAAGGTGGCTTCTAACCTCAAACAATAAGGATATTAAACAGGCCTCTGAAATCCTGTCACTATTTGAGGCAGTCCACAAGCCCTCACATATGGCCAAAATATCAGAATTTTTTTTTTTTCTGGGTTTTAATTTAAGATTTAACTGAATTTGTAGATCAGTTTAGACAGAATCGACTTCTTGACAGCTAAGTTTTTGTATCCACAGGCAGGATAATCTTTCCATTTTTTTAGGTCTTTTCATTATCCACTGCTGTTTTATTGGGTCTTCATACAGTTTAATTCTTTCATTTGATTTTTTTAAAATTTCCATTGAGGCTTTTGTAAATTATATCCTCTTACTGGTTGTGGTTTATATTTTTTATTTTGATTTATATATGATAATTTTGTATCCATCTTTGTTTATAATGTATTTTTTCATTGATTTTATTGCTTTTGAAGGAATTCATCAAGTCATCTGCAAATGAATTATGGTTGGCCTTCTTAAATTTTACCTCTAATTTCTTTAGCTTCTCTAATTACAGAGTGTGTCCAGATCAGTGTTAAGTAATAGTGGTAACAGCAGATATCCATGCCTGGTGTGGATGAATTAATAAATGAAAGCAAATATGCTATTACGAGAAAGAGTGTTGAGAATTACCATCTTCTTCTAAATGCAAACTCATTTTTCAGTGCTTCAACAACATGATTCATCCTCAGAAGCCACACTAATGCAGAGACTGAATTTATTTTCATATTCTTAATAGTAAAATTCATTCACTTTTTACTGCAGGTAAGAACCACTTTAAGGTTTCTCTCCCACTTCTGATTTTTGATTCCTATGGATGTGATATAATCAAAGGGAATTGGAGTACCTGACTATTTTGGACTTGTGATCATGGCTGCCTGCACCAGTTCTTCTAGCTGTCATCTTTTGGGGTGCCATGAACCCTGAATCTATATAAACAAGTATAGTTTGGGTGTCCCCAATTGCTGAGAATTTTAAGTTTCACACATAACAAGAATTCAGGAACTTCATGCTGAAAAAATAGAAAAGATTAAAATTAATGTCTTATCAAATGAACTATCTCAAAGAATCTCAAGTAATGCTGATATAAATGAAAAAAATTAGAACACTTTCTTTCCTTCTTAACTCAAGTACTTTCAAGCACCAGTCTAACGGATGACATCCTGGTCTACCGTCAGGAAAGACCTGATAAAAAGGCAGACACGGGGAAGGCAGATAGCACGGTGGTCTGCACACCGGGGCCCTCTCCGCCTTCTCCTGCCTCCACGGTGGTCCTGACTGGCTGCCCCAGGGAGGGGCAGGGAGCGACGTGGATGTACAGTTGACTGTGGAACTCGGTAAGGGCATTCATTTCTGACACATACATTGCTTTCAGCTTAGATTTTCTCGCCACTGGCCAAGAGGCGTAACACACTTGTGTTTACACGGCTTGAGGTGCCTTTTTCATCTTTTCACTAGTTCCTGTGACTAATGAGAACTAGTGAATTACATTTCTTATGCCTTACTGACTTTTAGGGATTTATAAGTTACCAACTGGTATTCCTTCCCCTTTGAGTTAGGCTAAGAAGTTTTTCTTATCTGGTATGAAATATCTATTCTCTCTAAGTTCCTCTCTGCCTCCAATCATCTTGTTTTGTACCATTATCCCCACCCCCTCTACCCAAGAAAGAAGATAGTGACTGTCAGATTAAATATTATCAAGGGAATCTGACAAATAAGGACTGAGGAAGAGTATGTGTGTGTGTGTGTGTGTGTGTGTGTGTGTATAAAAGTAATAGCAAATAATAAAAAAAATTTGTCTCGGAAACAACTTTTGTATTATATTTGCCTGTTTTTTTGCTTTAAAACTTATGAACATGATTGGAGCTAAGAACTGGAATTCAGACAAGGCTTGCTTATCTCACACTTCTGTCACAGTCATTCTCACACACCACTTTACATCAAGCAACCCCACAAATCCCTCCTGGGGATGGAGCCATGGATACCGCACCTTCTCCCAAGGCTCTCATTACCTGGAGTGCAAATGTTTGGACGGTGGTCCCTGTTTTGTTATATACAAACTGACCTAGAAAAATTTCTTCTCCTTCACATTGTTTCAAGACGCCCTATAAAGAAAGCAACAGACAGGGAGGTTGTAATGAATGTGTGTTCTGTTAAAATAAACGGAGTCAATTGTCTGTTTAAGTAACAATTCCCCAGACATCTTTGGTGTCCACCAGGGACACACTGCTGCGCTGCATGTCAGCACTGGGTATGGAAGGGGGGGAGGATTGTGAGGCAAGAACCAGCCTAATCAAAGGGCTGAACAGACTAAGATGGAGAGAGACAGACAGACGGGATGAAGAGACAGATGACAGCACATGTCAGCATTGACTTTGACCTCCTAACTGTATTTACTACGCTTTGGGTAAAATAAACCAAAAAAATGAGCCCCAACATCGACCCAAAACGCGTTAAACTTCACCAGTTTGCTGAACTTTGATCACACAGATAGCTCCATCCAAAAAGTAAGCTTTTGTTGATATGTGTGTGCAATTTCCCTTGTGCTTTTGACCTTTCTTCTCTACCCTTTAAAGCTGAAGATTTATGAGGAGAGAGAGAGCACACTGGTGGACATTATCTTGCAAATCTAAAGTTTATGGTTAGAGTCTTTGAATTGCAGCACCTCAACAAAAAATAAAGTTTCATGAGTTCAATCATTTTGTAATGAAAATCATAATATTTAAAATATGAGTCAATTTTGTAAAAGAATTGGGACTTCCCTGGTTATCCAGTGGTTAAGAATCTCCGCCTGCCAATGCAGGGGATGCAGGTTGGACTCCTGATCCGAGAAGACCCCACACGCCACAGGGCAATGAAGCCTGTGGGCCACAAGTACTGGGCCCTCGCTCCGGAGCTCACGAGCTGCAGCTACTAAGCCTGTGCGCACAGCTACCGAAGCCCAGAGCCCAGACCCCACTGTCCGCAACAGAGTAGCTCCTGCTTATTGCAACTACAGAAAGCCCACACGCAGCAGGGAAGACCCAGCGCAGCCAGAAATAAATGGATAACTAAAAGAACTGGATACATCATGATTAAATAATGCCCCACAATTATATATACTTTTCATCTATACAATGACACATATAAACATACATATTTCATATTTGACATATATATATATCATCTCATATAGTTCCTTTAGCCTGTTCAGAGAGATATGCTAGTTTTATTTCAAACCTTCTTTATGATCCTGTTTTAATTTCACTTGGTTCATAAATGTGCTAATATTGAGAAAAACAGTGAGAAGTATTTTGTCTTACTAAAAGGATTTTTTTTTCACTCTTTAAATATGGTCAGTTTCTTAAAGGATTCTTGCCTGAAGGATTCACTCATAATTCCTCTCTAATGAGCAACTGTGTGCACTTTTCTGAGACAGGTTTGACCTGCTCCAATCCAGTATAACTCAACTACAAGTGTCTGTAGACACCGACTGTGAGTGCCAGCAGGCTCGCATCAAAGGATGGCAATCTGTTTTACAACTCTAGAGCCACAGCATCTAAAGGTGTTCCAACGACACACAAGGCAGGTAAGCGCCGTGTTTAACGCTGAGCCCCCTTCAGAGAGGGACCCTGAGGGGACGGAGTAAGGCATAAACCTCTGAGGGAAAGACGGGCGCAGACCCGAAGAGAAAAGCGTCTGGAGACGGCCAAATGGTGCACTGGCCTAGAGGAAACTCAAGTCGCGCTGGCTGCAGGGGGCAACCAGCAGCACGCTGGAGCTGGTGCTGACTCCTAGTTTAGAAAGGGCCAGAGGTGGGGCCACCGAGTGGAGGCCAAGCATGAAGCTGGGAGTCCCCTCATTTGAGGGTGGGCTGATGATCTTTTTAAAAAGCGATTAAGTTTTCATCGCACCGGGTCTTCGCTGTGTGCGAGCTTTCTCTAGTTGCGGTGAGCGGGACCCGCTCTTTAGTTTCTGCGCATGGGCTTCTCACAGCGGTGGCGCCTCTTGTTGCAGGGCACAGGCTCCAGGCACATAGGCTTCAGTAGTTGCAGTGCGCAGGCTCAGTACCTGTGGTGTGTGGGCTTTAGTTGCCCTAGGCAAGTGGAATCTTCCCAGACCAGGGATTGAACCCGTGTCCCCTGCATTGGCAGGCAGACTCCCATCTGCTATACTACCAGGGAGGTTCCTCTGATGGACTTTTTAAGGAGCATTTAGAGCCTAGCCATCACTCCTGTCCTGGTGCAGAAAAGAACTGTCGTTTTCTTCCCACCTCCAGGACAACTGACCTCAAGAGCATCCTGCAGAAATAACAGGGGAAGGTAGATCCTATCATGAATGATGGGCTGTGCACTGCCACACCCAGGGTGTGGGCGGAGCTGAAAACCCCTGGGCACAAGGTTGTAGGATTCCTGGGGTCAACCTTCTAGAAACCACACTCTGGGGTCTCCAACCAGACCATCGAGCTGTGAAGCTTGCTGTCAGCTTGCCCATAATGTGTGCAGAAAAAGCCAGCTTTTGACTGTTCAGCTCTTAAATGAGACAGACAAGCATCACCAAACACACGAGGAAAGCACTTAGCAAGGAAGATGGAGCCCATATTATAAATAGCAAGGGAGGTACTTGGGAGTATGTGAAGGAGCTGAAAACATGGAACAAATCTACATCTGCTCATATCTTCAGACGTTGGAGGGAAGTATTGCAACCATGAAGGAAGATATTTAGATTCTAGAAAAGGGAGCATTTGCAAAAAAAAAAAAAAAATCAGAATAATCATAACAGCAGAATTTAAATATTCAAAATTAGGTTTAAAATATAAATTGATTAGATATTCCAAACAGTAAAACAGAAAACCAAAGAAGAAACATTAAAAACATTTTTAAAACAACAGATTTAAAACAAGTCAAATCCTCAGAGAGTGGAGCTGAAATCCCCTGATAACAGCTGTGCAGCAGGCCGGACCAGGCACCAGGTGGGAAGAGATGTGAGCAGACTGCTCCCGAGGGATATCTTTAAAAAATAAAGGAACTTCCCTGGTGGTCTAGTGCTGAAGAGTCTGTGTTGCAATGCAGGGGACATGGGTGCGATCCCTGGGAAGGGTGCAGGGAAGGGATAGTTATGGAGTTTGGGATGGCTACGTACACACTGATACATTTAAAGTGGATAACCAACAAGGATCTGCTGTAGAGCACAGAGAAAGAACTCTGCTCAGTGATGTGGCAGCCTGGTTGGGAGGGGAGTTTCGGGAGAATGGATACGTGTATATGTACAGCTGAGTCCCTTTGCTGGTCACTTGAAACTATCACATTATTAATAGGCTATACCCCAATACAAAATTAAAAGGTTTTAAAAAAAAGAAAATGTATTCAAGGGCATTGTATGACTCAGCTAAGAACAATACTGTTCACAGACTCACAATGAACACATTGGATGTGTACTGAAGCTGAGATATACCATCTGCCAGTGTCTCACACATGAAACACAGATTTATCATGTGATCTAGAAACTCTGCTCCGAGGCACAAACCCAAGAGAAATGAAAACTCAGGTCCACAGAAAGCTTTGTACCCAGCGCCTCACAGCAGCATTGTTCATTGTTCATAACAGTTAAAAGAGTGGGATCCACTAAGATGTCCAGCAACTGCTGAATGGATAAATAAAAATGGATATTTTACTATCCATATAGTAAAATATTATTCAGCAATTAAAAATGAAATATTGACACATTTTAGCCTACATAGACCTTGAAAACATTATGCTGAGTGAAACAAGCCATTCACAAAAACCATTCACATACAATATGATTCCATTTTATAGGAACTATCCAAAATAGGGCTTCCCAAGTGGCTCAGTGGTAAAGAATCCGCCTGCTAAGCAGACGACATGGGATCTATCCCTGGATTGGGAAGATCCTCTGGAGAAGGAAATGGCAACCCGTACTTGAGCAGTATTCTTGCCAGGAAAATCCCATGGACAGAGAAGCCTGGCAGGCTGTAGTCCAAAGGGCTGCAAATGGTCAGACATGACTTCGTGACTAAACAACAATGACAACATTTGAAAGAGGCAAATCTATAGATACAAGAGAGACTAGTGGTTGTCAGTGGCTGGGGCAGTGAGGTGGGGGATGAGAAGTGACAGCTAAGGGGTGCAGGGTTTCTCTGGAGAATAGTAAAAACACTCTAAAATTGATCATGATCATGGTTACGCAACTCTGTGAATATACCAAAAGTTACCAAGTGTACACTTTACCTGACTGAATTGCTGATGTGTGAATTATATCTCAATAAACTTGTTTTTTTTTTTTTCTTTTAAGTTAAGACATAAACATTTTGGGAGAATTGGGAGAGGCATGGAAGAGAACTAATCTCCATTTTCCATTCAAGGAAGTCAATTGTAACAATCAAAACTGAAAAATCAAGGAATAACAGTAATAGCAAATATGAAGGGAGTAACCACACAAGCAGCCCAAACTCTGGCAAGTGAAAGCTTCCAGGGAGTAAAAATTGGTGGGAGAAGTGAGACAAGGGAAAATCTTGTTTCATTTTCATCTATGGGAATTGTACACATAAAACTTGGATCTATTTCTGCTTTATTGACTATGTCAAAGCCTTTGACTGTGTGGATCACAATAAACTGTATAAATTCTGAAAGAGATGGGAATACCAGACCACCTGATCTGCCTCTTGAGAAATCTGTATGCAGGTCAGGAAGCAACAGTTAGAACTGGACATGGAACAACAGACTGGTTCCAAATAGGAAAAGGAGTTCATCAAGGCTGTATATTGTCACCCTGATTATTTAACTTCTATGCAGACTACATCATGAGAAACGCTGGACTAGAAGAAACACAAGCTGGAATCAAGATTGCCGGGAGAAATATCAATAACCTCAGATATGCAGATGACACCACCCTTATGGCAGAAAGTGAAGAGGAACTCAAAAGCCTCTTGATGAAAGTGAAAGTGGAGAGTGAAAAAGTTGGCTTAAAGCTCAACATTTGGAAAATGAAGATCATGGCATCCAATCCCATCACTTCATGGGAAATAGATGGGGAAACAGTGGAAACAGTGTCAGACTTTATTTTTCTGGGCTCCAAAATCACTGCAGATGGTGACTGCAGCCATGTAATTAAAAGATGCTTACTCCTTGGAAGGAAAGTTATGACCAACCTAGATAGCATATTCAAAAGCAGAGACATTACTTTGCCAACAAAGGTCCGTCTCGTCAAGGCTATGATTTTTCCTGTGGCCATGTATGGATGTGAGAGTTGGACTGTGAAGAAGGCTGAGTGCCAAAGAATTGATGCTTTTGAACTGTGGTGTTGGAGAAGACTCTTGAGAGTCCTTAAACTGCAAGGACATCCAACCAGTCCATTCTGAAAGAGATCAGCCCTGGGATTTCTTTGGAAGGAATGATGCTAAAGCTGAAACTCCAGTACTTTGGCCACCTCATGCGAAGAGTTGACTCATTGGAAAAGACTCTGATGCTGGGAGGGATTGGGGGCAAGAGGAGAAGTGGACGACAGAGGATGAGATGGCTGGATGGCATCACTAACTCAATGGATGTGAGTCTGAGTGAACTCCGGGAGTTGGTGATGGACAGGGAGGCCTGGCATGCTGCGATTCATGGGGTCGCAAAGAGTCGGACATGACTGAGCGACTGAACTGACTGACTGAACTTGGATAAAATTTTTTAAAATAGCATTAAGTAGTAGTAATCATCTGGTCCAACCCTCTCACTTTGCAGATGACAAAGCTGAGATACTGGAAGTAATACACAGAAATGTTTAGCTGCACAGCTCAGATGAGACCCCAGCTCCCAGTTCCTAGCTGATCACCTCCTATAACCCCTTCTGAAGGAAGATTTAGACAGCTTCTCACATAGACAGAAAATTCCTTGGGTGCGCTGGAGATGTTTCCTGAGGGGGACACCTTCTCTGAGATGTGCTCCATGGTAACAGCAGTTGGTATGATCTTCCTGGCAAGCTTGATTAGGGCATGACCCTGGGAGCCTGGAAAGGCCCAGCACTTCCCAGGGTGGACGTCCGGCTGGAAAGAAAGCACTGCATCAATCCCTGACTTGCTTATATATTTCCACTCCTACAAGGTTGGCCAGCTAATCACTACTGACTATAGATCTTGCTTATGCCTATAATATGAAGGCACTGTGTGAGACATATCAAACAGCAAAGCTGCCAGAGTCCCACAGGTGTGCTGATGTCAATCAGAACCTTTATTTCATGTGTGTCTTCTTTTGTTGCTCTAATTAAGACTGTAAGCTGCTAGATGCAGCCGGTTGGTATGAGTGGTGATAGCACTGGAGAAGATAGTGCTGGTTGTGGTAATGAAGAGAGAGGTGACAGTGATGGCAGGTGACGGTGATGATGGTTAATGTGATGGTGGTGGTGGTGGTGCTGGTGATGGTGGTGATGGTAGGTGATAGTGGTGATAGTGGTGATGGTGGTGGTGATGGGTGAGGATGATGATGGGGTTGTGATGATGGTGGTGGTGATGGTGGTGGTGGTTGGTGATGATGGTGGCGATGGTGATGATGGTGGTTGTGATGGTGGTGCTGGTGGTGCTGGTGCTGGTGGTGATGGTAGGTGATGGGTGATGATGATGATGGTGGTGGTTGGTGATGATGGTGGCGATGGTGGTGATGGTGGTTGCGATGGTGGTGATGATGATAATAGAGATAATAGAGATGATAACGGTGGTGACAGTGATCCTGGCACTGGTACTAAGGAAGAAAAATGATGTCCACCATTTTCTAGATCTAGATTGTACTCTGGACTGAGATTTATAGGTTTGCCCCTGAAGGTATTTCTAAATTAGAAATAAATTCAGGTGTGTAATTATGGTTAAACACTCTCCTGTCAGTTGGTATCAAGGGCCTTTTGAATTGAACTGAAATGTTAATGAAAATATTACTTGGAAATTTCTGCTGTTAAAATTGGGCTTTATAAAAATGTGGTGACCTGAACAGCACAAAGCACAGTACTTGCACTCAGGGGTCACTCACCTTCAACAAATATTTGTCAAGTGACTGAAGTTTTTGGTGCAAAAGGAAGACTACAGAATCAGCTTTAAGAGAAGATATGGAATGTATATGTCCTATTTGAGAAGTACATAGTCTAGTTCACTGATCTTAAAATAGTAATCAAGTAGCTAATCATAGTTTTCTGCCCATAAAATAAGAAATAATGTATTTTGATGAGTATAAAAATGCATTTTCTGCCCATGTATTTTGATAACTATAAAAATGCAAGGAGATGGTTTCAGGTTCTCTGACAAGTTCAGAGCTGCATCTCTTTCAGACATTAATATTTTCATGATAAATAATAGGAACAAGATCCTAAAATATAAACAGGTTATTTTTAATTTAACTCTTACCTGGAGAATGATGTCTGGAGGCATTTCATAATTTAAGAAGCCGATCCCATGCCAGTACAGTTTTGCTTTATTATTTTTGTAACTTTCTGAGGTCCCAGCTTCAACAACAGAGGCTCCTGATAAGATAAAATAATTTTTTAAATTAAAAAAAAATCACACAATTCAAAACACCATTTAGATTTTAATGTTGCTGGAAAACTATTACTGGGCAACTCACAAATGAGGTAAAACTCATACCAGGAAATTGGTGGTAGAAGTATGATTTTCAGCTTTAATTACCACTGAAATCTTGTCACTTTGAGAAAATCATGTTTGTTCTGTGGTTTCACAAAATTTCTGGAACTGACATTATGATAAAAAAATGAAATCTGGAGCCACTGATTTAGACATGGAACTATTAGGTGGATTGTGTTTATTACCTAAAGAAACATGGATCCCCACATTTTAACAGCTTTTGTGATAAATAAACCTGATTCACTCAAAAACAAAAGCAGAAGAACCAACTGTGTCATAAATATACTAACAAGTTGTATTTATAATAGCCTTTCTTCGGATTCATTGAGCTTTAATTTTAATCAAAGAAATAAAAAATATACTCATCAAATATTATCCCTTCAAATTACTTCACTTTAGAAATAAAAGGTGTTTTAAGAAATCAAATGCAAATCACTTCCTTAAATTCCATCTGGGTATCAAAACACAGCATTAAAAAAACACAAGTATGAATGACTATCAAATCACCAGTGCTTTTTCTGAGAAGGCAGGCTTTGCAATAGTGAAGTTTGAGAGTGTTTACAAATTCTGGATGAAAGGCCTTTGTCAACTATTTGGTTTGTAATACTGCCTCCCAGCCCATGACTTGTCTTTTCATTCTTTTCAATATCTTCTCGCCAAGCAGAAGTTTTAAATTTGGATGAAGCCCAAATTACCCATTCTTTTCCTTTTGGAACTATATGTCCAACTCTTTGAGCACCATCAACTTGCTTTTTCCCTACTGTCAAAAGTTAATTAGTGTGGGATTATTTCTGGACTTCCTATTATGTCCCATTGATTTCAAACTCTCATTACCGCAGCTTTATAATATTGTAGCTTAACATCAGGGAGTCCTCCAAATTTGTTCTTCTTTCAAAACTGCTTCAGCTATTTTAGAGACAGTTCGTAGACGTCTACAAACAGTCGTGCTGGGATTTTGATCAGGATTGTATTGAATCACCAAACTAGTCAGAGAATTGCCATCTTAAAAATATTGAAACTTTTAATCGACAAACATGGAAGATCTGTCCAGCATTTAGGTCTTCTGTTATTTCTTCCATTTGTGGGTTTTGTTTGTTCATCTGTCCAGTTTTTAGCACACAGATCCTATGAAAATTTTATTAAATTTACACCCAAGAATTTCATGTCTTGCACTGTCATTGTGAATAGGACTGTTTTTAAATTTTCTTTTCCCAATTTCTGATCATGAGCATTTAAAAATGAAATATACACAGTTGAACTTACTAATGTCACTTATTCTAATAGAGTTTTGATGATTCTCTATGTAAATCTCTATGTAAGTAATAATTATTTGGCAGAGTCTTGATGGCTATATATATAGTATCGTGTCGCCTGCAAATTGACACGATAGTTTTACTATCATGATGGTTTTACTTCTTTTTCTCCCAATTGGATGCCTTTTACTTCTTTTCCTCTCTGATTGCTATGTCCTGGATTTCCAATACGATGCTGAACAAAAGTACAAAAGTGGTGAGAGCAGGCATCGTGTCCAGATTCCGATCTTAGAGGAAACGCGTTCCACTTTTCACACTGAGTACGCTGTTAGCTGTGGACTTGTCATAGACGCCTTTACTACGTTGAGGTAGGTTCCCTCTACATACTTTGTGTTCTTTTTAGTGATTGCTCTGGCAATATTAATACACATAACTAACTTTTCAAAGTCAGTTTACAGTTAATATCTTACCAACATGTGTAAAATTCAAAATTTTATAACCATAGAGTTTAACCTCACCCATTGACCTTCCCTCAAGACTTGTCACATCTGCATGTATTAAAACCCCATCAGGGACTTCCCTGACGGTCCAGCGGCTAAGACTCTGCACTCCAAAGGCAGGGGGTCCAGGTTCGCAAGTCACAGAGCAGCTAAGCCTGTGCACCGCAACTACGAGCCCACGTGCTGCAATTCCGAAGCGCACGTGCTGCGACTACGGAAGCTCGCAGGCCTGTGCTCAACAAGATAAGCCAACGGAATGAGAAGCCCGTGCACCGCAACAGAGAGTAGTCCCCACCCACAGCAACCGGAGAAAACTTGGCACAGCAGCAAAGACCCAGTGCAGACCAGTATTTAAAAAAAAAAAATTTTTTTTTTAAAGGACATTACATAGAGTTGAGACACTATCACTTAATCACTAATGGTGCATTGAGACCAGTCATTAGCAGTCATTTTTGTATGTAGAAGACAAAATGCAACGAAGTTTGTGATGCTTACGCAAACTTGCTGTGGCAGGCAGGCTTTCTCTGTGGTCCTCTTCACAGACGCTAGTGAACGGAGATCGTTCTGAAGTCCTGACTTTTTACACCGAGCTTAACGTTTCTTTACTCACCTGCTGACTTAAGGGCATAATCAGCCATCTGGACTTGATCTTCTCTCAGCTTTTTCAGTATGTAATTCACCAAGTTGGACATTTCCTATACAAATTGTAAAAAGAGTTTCCTGTTAAGAATCTCCATCATCTTCTTGAGTCTTGACAATTTACTGATTCGGACCTACGTTTGCTAATCGGCCAAACACACACAGGTTCTTCCTCTCCCCTCCGCAGATCAGTGGGATCCGTGTTTCACAGGCAGCTGAGGTATCAGGGAGCTGAGAGGTGCTGGGCCACTCGCCAAGGTCATGGAAGAAGGCTGGATGTCAGTCCCCTGAGGAGCACCCCAAAATGCTCGCACAGTGGAACAGCCCAGTGAGGTTGTGTGTGCGACCTGCTGGGCCCCCCTGCTTAGCAATGAAGACTGGAGTGTTCTGTAGCTGTTTGGGAATCGAAGGCAGTTTACACAGAGCACATGATTGCTTGTGTTAGAAATTATTCCTCTTTTAAATCAATATTGGGTTATAAGGATGTTCTCAGTCTTAAGAAACCAAGCATCCTGAGAGAATGTAACGGTCTGAGTTCTAAATGACAAAGCACTTTGTCCCAGGGCCGTGAGGATGGGGGCTTGGAGGCAGTGGTGGTCAACGTCAGCAGAATGTGTACTTCAAAAAACAGAATCTCAGGAAAAAGAAACGAAGCCAGTGCTAACAGAAGGAGAAGAAGTAAAAACAAGCTCTTGGTCTTCATCATCATGTTGCCTGATCATGGTGCTCATCCGGTCAGATACACTAGCGTTAGGTCCCTGAATAAAAATATTTTACTATTTAAGTATTTGTGTATAAACGTTCAGAGACTGCCATTTGTGAATGAGCAGTCTTTTTTTGTTTTTTTAACTGCAAAATAAAACAGTCAGTTACTTATTTGGGTGGAAAGTCAGTCTTACTGCAATACAAAATCTTCCCTGTGACACAGCCATTATGAAAAAGTGTGCTTCTAGGGGTGAGCCTTAGTAAAAGTAAAGTAGGGGCTTCCCTGGTGGCTCAGATGGTAAAGAGTTTGCCTGCAATGTAGGAGACCCAGGTTCGATCCCTGGGGTGGGAAGATCCTGTGGCGAAGGGAATGGCTAGCCACTCCAGTATTCTTGCCTGGAGAATTCCAAGGACAGAGGAGTCTGGCGGGTTGCAGTCCAAGGGGTTGCAAGAGTCGGACATGACTGAACAACTAACACTTCACTTTACAAGCTAATGTAGAAAAGGAATTTTCAAGAAGAAAGAAGACAGACCACACATCCCAGCCATCATTACATTTCCCCATCACATAAGTTGTCCACTTTCTGAAAGCGGACACGTCCCTGCCTCCCTCCACGCTCACTTACCTCGTCGATGACCTCGGTGTGGTTCCAGCCTTCAGCGGGGTCTATGTCGGCATTCCAGCTGTAGTTGTGCAGACCATCCCGCATGTCTCTAAGCAATGCCTTCAGAACATCTATTTGTTCAATTAAAAAGAGAATTTCCCGGAAGTTGTTTTCCAAAGTCTGGCTCTCCTTCCTGTGAATGGAGACCTTCACTGTGAAAGGAGGAAGCAGTGGGCTCCCTGCCAGCCCCATGCTGGGCTTCAGGGCCAGCAAAACTAAGCAGCGCTTTACCTTGCAGAAGAGAGAACCCTGAGTGAGGGGTGCCCCCTTTTCTAGAGAACGGCCCTGCGCTGTGCATGAGGAGCAAAGACATTTCGGGAAGCACTCCTGAGGGCATCGCAGGCGTGGGCTGCGCTCTGTGCAGGGAAGGGGGGCTCAAAGGCCTTCACTCAACCCATTCCTCCCTCGGGGATTGAGGCCACGCTGACTTGAGCTGGGCAACTCCACAGTGCCCCAAACCCCCCTCTCACCGCCTTAGGGGCAGGGCACCTTGCACTTTGAGTGGAGTACAGAGCAGGGGGATGCCAACCAAGCCCTGAAATTCTGTGAATCAGCCTTTAGAGACGAGTGACTGAAAGATTCAGGGGCCCAGGTGTGGGGGCTTAGGGGAGTGGGGTGGGGGTGGGGCAGCTGCCTTTCACCAGCTCAAGGGTGCAAGATTTTACTTCCCAAGAATCGGCTCTGCTACTCGTACAGTTTGAGAGTTACTGGTAGAATAAGAAAATGTCAAACCAATGGGTATTTCTTTATGTTGAAAAAATGTAAGTACTGTCATTACTTATTGTGTGTGTGTGTGTGTGTGTGTTTAGTCACTAAATTGTGCCTGACTCTTTGTGACCCCCATGGACTGTAGCCCGCCAGGCTCCTCTGTCCATGGGAGTTTCCAGGCAAGAACACTGGAGTGGGTTGTCCTTTCCTCCTCCAGGGGATCTTCTCCATCCAGGGACTGAACTCATGTCTCCTGCATTAGCAGGCAGATTCTTTACCGCTGGCTTTCCCTTTACCAGGGAAGCCACTTCTTTCCCCCCAGTTTATGAAATGGGTTTCCCTCATGGCTCAGTGGTAAAGAATCTTCCTGCCAATGCGGGGATGCAGGTTCAATCCTTAGGTCGGGAAGATCCCCTGGAGAAGGAAGAGATAACTCGTTCTAGCATTTTTGCCTGGGAAATCCCATGGACAGAGGAGCCTGGTGGGCTACAATCCATGGGGTTGCAAAGAGTCAGACATGACTTAGTAACTAAAAACAACAAGCAAACAAAAACTTATGAATCAATATATGTTCACAATTTGGAAAATGTAAAACTGCTGAAGAAATAGAAACTGTTAATAGTTTTTGTAAAAGTTTTTATCTCATTCAAAAAAGTTGTATTAAATAACAAAATAATTTTGTGTCCCACTACACTTCTCAGATAACCAAATATATTTTTAAATTATTTTAATGGCTTCATAATTCTCTATTCCAGGTATTTAAACCTTGGCTTATTTTTCTAATTTTATCCCATTAAAAAAATAATAAATAATACTGAAAGCACCTCCCAGTGTATGTTCCCTTCAAGAAGGATCCACAGAAGTAGAAATTAGCTTTATAATTTTACAAAAGCATTTCAGTGTTTGGACACACGCCAGAAAGTCACACACACGAGAACATCCCACTCACTTTAAAAGTTCCAGTTGCTCTTTTGGCATTCGAAGCCTGGCCTGAAAAATAAAACAGAGCAAAGCTGTATCATTCCAAATCCTGCCTACTCGGGTGGAGTTATTTTTCCCATTTGTGGAGGGGGAAGGAAATCACCCGACCACCCTTGATAGACACACCTAGCCAGCAGGACCCACAGTCTCTAAGACACCTACATCTTCCTGCAAAGAGTGACATTTAGAGGAGACGCAGAGACATCCAGCCCTGAGGCTTGTCCCTGTAAACAGTGAGGAGCATCCCCTTTCTACATGAGGAAGCTGGCTGCTGGAGTCCATTAGCCGTGACATCAGGAGGATCACAGACGCTTATCTAACACCGACAGGGTGTCTCAGAAGGACCGTCTTGTGTGTGAACAGGTGGTGCCCCAGCCAGGCTGACGATGCTACTGATGTCGAGGATGTGCACGGCCTCGGTGGAGGTGGTCCACACAGGGACAGCGGACCGAGGGTCTGCTCAGGCTGCCGTGCCCCGACCCTGGTACCCCCACCAGCTCCTCTGTGTGGGAGGCTCCACATGCCACTCAGGATCCCCCAGATATGGCTGAAAAGCTAGCAGTTTAAACTGACAGAGGTGAATTCTCTCATGGGCCTGAAGGCCAAAAGTCCAAAGGCAGGCTGTGGGCAGGGCCGTACTTTGCTCTGAGGTTCCAAAGAGAGTCTGTTTCTTGCCTCTTCCACCTTCTGGCGGCCCTGGGCTTCCTGGCTGGTGCAGCACCATCCAGGCCTCTGCCTCGTCCCCACGGGCCCTTCGCCCCCAAGTGTTTCTCCTCTGTGTCTCTCTTCTGAGGACACATCTCAGTGTGCTTGAGAGATCATCTGGGAGAGGCAGGACGACTTCATCTCAGGATCCCCAATTACGTCTACAGACTCTTTCTTCAAATAAAGGTCCCGTGGGCAGGTTCTGGGGGTTGGGCCATGAAATAGCTTCTCGGGGCTCACTTTCATCACAGGGACCATCCATGTGTTCTCTGACAAACGAGGCCCATCCTCTCAGCGGACAAGTCTGCTTCCATGTTTCAAAGACTCTGGCTTCCCATCAGTTTGCTGCCAAAATGGTTCAAGGGGCGAGGGACATCTTATCCACACCACTGTACACTGCACAGAAAACAATCACCTCACTTTTTTTTCCTGCTGAGCATTTTAATTTCATTTTTAAAATTTTTATTGGACTATCGTTGCTTTATGACGTTGTGTTAGTTTCTGCCATACAGCAAAGTGAATCAGCTACCCGTATACACGTGTCTCCTCTTTTTTGGATTTCCTTCCCATTTAGGTCCCCACAGAGCATTGAGTAGACTTCCCTGTTCTATACAGTAGGTTCTCATTAGTGAGCAATTTAACTTATTACAGGCTCTCCTCGATATTTTTCTTTGTACAGAGATGTGGAGTTGGGAGCTGAAGCTGGGAGCTGATTTTTGGTAGGGATAAATTCTTATTTCCAGTGTTTCAGTTGCTGTTTGAATAGGTTTCCTTTCGCTAGGGGCAGTGTTTTGCATTTCTGTTACTTTTTTCTGTTTTACCCTTAAAAGAACATATAGAAAGTATGCCTTCACTAATTTGCTGATAAATGAATTTCAGAGTTCTTTGAAAGCTAACATTCTCCTAATTTTTAAAAGCATTTGCCTCATTCCCAAAAGGACTTCAGGTGGCTTCCACTTTACGAACAAACATAGAATAAAAAGTCATTGAACAAAAAGGTGAGGCAATGAAAGTGAATAGAAAACAAGGACTGGAAAAGGACGAAAACATGTGAAAGATGAGTGTGACTTCAATTCCTGGAGTTCTCAGCTATGGCCCTACATCTGTTCCTAACATTGTAACAGCGGAATTGGGTGCGGGTGGGAGGGAATGGGGAAGACAAGAGTTGACAGCGGTCCACAGGGAAAAAAAAAAACTCAAAGATGTGGCAGAGGCTGCTTTGCCTATGGCTGGTAATCCATCCCTTCCATGAGGCTCCTGTGATAAGAACGTGCTGGGTGTCTCCTAAGAACTTTCCCAGGGCTTCCTTCCTGGCAGGTGGGCAGAGCCCCATGGAAGGTTAGGACAGCCATCCAAAGCCTTCATTAAGACTCTGCAGCAACTCCAACAAGTCACCTGCTGGCCAACCCTAAACATGCCCATTAAAGGAGGACCAGTGGGCATCTGCAGTCAGTTGAATGGGTGTAGAATTGGCAGCCTCCTGAGAAATGACAAGGTGAAGGAGAGAACGCAAAGGAACAGCTGTGGGCAGGGCCACAGCCTTGCTTCTTCTTGTTGTTTCATTGTTTTACCCTTAAAAATATGGATGACTTATCAATTAAAAATAAATAAATATTTTTAAAAATATGGAAGCCTTCACAAATCTGCAAGTTGTCCTTGTATGGGGGCTGTGCTGATCTCTGCATTGTTCCAGTTTTTGTATATGAGCTGCCAAGCTGAGCGCTGTTTTGTTTTTTCAGGTAAGGTTGACTGAGATCCAAAACTTTATGTCTTAGAATGTGGCCCCGATACTTAGAGCTGGGACAGATTGGATGCAAGAGCTCACAAATGCCTCACATGGCCAGTACTTCTTTCTTTTTTTAGACAAAACTGTCACAAGTTAGGGCTTCCCAGATGGCGCTAGTGGTAAAGAATCTGCCTGCCAATGCAGACGACAGAAGAGATGCGGATTGGATACCTGGATCGGGAAGATCCCCTGGAGGAGGACATGGCAACCCACTCTTATATTCTTCCCTGGAGAATCCCATGGACACAGGAGCCTGGCGGGCTACAGTCCTTACATCGCAGAGTCAGACAGAACTGAACAACTGAGCATGCATGCAAGTTATCTAATTTTAAACCCTGTAACTTCCAGTTGAATCCTGGAAGCTATCGGATTGGCCAAAAGTTCATTCAGTTTTTTTCCTGTAAAATGGCTCTAGTAGTGTTTAGCTGTCTCTAACTTTGTTTTAAACAATTTTGTTAGGTTGTATTGTGACTGCTGACGTATCAGTGTGCATTTTTAAAAAATTTATCAAATTGGTGAATTTTTGTGTGGCCATTTTAATATTGAAGACAGAAGAAAAAAGGAACATTTCTGGCATATTATGTTTGGCATAATATGCATATACCATTTTGGGCATATTTAATATATCAAGAAAGATAAAAATGCAACTGAAATACAAAGATTTGCAGAGAAGCTGCTGTGAGTGATCGAACATGTCAAAAGTGGTTTGTGAAGTTTTGTGCTGGAGATTTCTGGCTGAACGATGCTCCACGTTTGGGTAGACCAGTTGACAGGGATTAAATCGCGACATGAAATGAGATTACTCAATGTTATATCACATGGGAGATAGCCACCACACTCAAAATATCCGAATCAAGTGTTGAAAATCATTTGCACCAACTTGGTTACGTTAATCGCTTTGATGTTAGGGTTCCACATAAAGCCTTCTTGACCATATTTCCACCTGTGATTCTCTATTGAAACATAATGAAAATGGTCTGTTTTTAAAACAAATTGTGATGAACAATGAAAAGCTGAAGAGACTGTGGGGCAAGTGAAATGAACCACCACCAGCCACATCAAATGAATATGTACTGCTCTCAACTAGACCAACTGAAGTTAGTACTCAATAAATAGTGTCTAGAATCAGTCAACAGAAAGCCCATAATCTTCCATCATGATAATGCAAGACAGCATGTTTCTTTGATAACCAGGCAAAAACTACTGCAGCTTCACTGGGAAGTTCTGATTCATCTACTCTATTCACCAAACACTGCATCTTTGGATTTCCATTTATTTCAGTCTTTATAAAATTCTCTTAATGGAAAAAGTTTCAAAAACATTTTGGGAAAATGGAATTATGAAGTTGCCTGAAAAATGGCAAAAGATAGTGGAACAAAATGATGAATACATTCAATAAAGTTCTTGGTGAAAATGAAAAATGTGTCTTTTATTCTTACCTAAAAAATCAAAGGAATTTTTTGGCTAACCCAATACAATGATTGCAGATTGCACCTGCAGTTAGATCATTAAGCTTGCTGCTTTACATAGAGTTTTAGATCTAAACCAATTAAATATTTGGAGCAAGTAATTTGCAATCACTGGTCTTAAGCCCTTCATTGTGATGGTGAGTATATGGTCCACTGAGACTGTACCGTGTGTGACAGCTGAACTGTGTCCTTAGCGTAAGTAAACAGGACAGACCAATGGCCACGCACAGCAAAGCTGGAGTTTGTCTTTCATCTCTGGAATTTAGAGCTGTGTTGCTTTAGGCACACACAGAAATTCCCTCAATTGTTCTGATCCAGCATTCTGATCTATAAATAGATTCGCTCCCATTGGAGGATAAAGTGATACCTGTATTTAATGTACTTACAAATAACTTCTGGCGCATTATCCTCCCGTTCTCCATGGTGGGAGACTGGGGGGTGGGGCACATCTAACTTTCTGAAAAGCAATATTGGGACTTTCCTGGTGGTTCAGTGGTTAGGACTCCATGCTTCCACTGCAGGGGGCATGCGTTCGATCCCTTGTCAGGGAACTAAAATACTATATGCCTTGTGGCAAAAAAAAAAAAAAAAAGTGGTATTGATTAATTAAGATTCACTATTAAAAGGTCACCTAAAAATTGTGAATATCCTTCCTGTATCCTTCTTTTAGTTTATCCTAAGTAAAAAATCAAGAATGAGTGAAAAGATTCAGCAACAATGACATTTATATTGAAAAGTTGAAAACAATTCGATTGTTGAGAAATAAGTATTTGTTGAATATATTATTTATTCATTGGAATATTAGTTAGCAATCAAATGCTGTTAAAAATAATATCTAAGGACTCCCCTGGTGGCTCAGTAGCCAAGACTCCATGCTCCCAGTGAGGGGGCCCTGGTTCTATCTCTGGTCAGGGAACTAGATCTTGCATGCTGCAACTGAGACCCAGCACAGCCAAATAAATAAATATTTTTTAAAACAATAATGTCTAAAGACAGGGGAACATCTTCAAATCTATTGTTAGTTGAATTTTAAAAAAGGCTGAGAAACAGCTTCTATTGCATGTAGCTTGGGATCTATAAAGAAGTCACATGGAAATGAGTCACAGATTCATATGGTTTGTAACAGAACTTTCTTCTGTGTGAAAAACAGGTTAACCATTGGTTATTGATCATAGTAAAATGCTGATGCTGTTGTTTAGCTGCTAAGTCGAGTCTGCCTGTTTTGAGACCCCAAGCCTGCCAGATATCCTCTGTCCACGGGATTTTCCAGGTAATACTGGAGTGGGTTGCCATTTCCTTCTCCAGGGGATCTTCCCCAGCAGGGGACAGAACCTGTGTGTCCTGTATTGGAAGGTGGATTCTATACCATTGAGCCACCAGGGAGACCCAGTAAAATGCTACCCGCGTGAAAAATACCGGCTTTATATGCTCAGCCTTAGAAATTAAGGAGAAGGCACTGTCGAGTGTGCTGATCCACCTAAACCCATGAAGTGGAGAGGAAGGTGGCCTTTCAAAATGACAGCACTCTCATTCATTCCTTCATTGACTCATGCCAGTGTCTGTGGAGACTCCGTGTTCCGGGAACGGTGTCAGGCTTGCACAAGCTCTCTGCTCATTTCAACAAGTCCACGGTGAAGTAGAGGCAACACTTGATGTACGGGGACTGTCACCAGTAGGCGGCTGGCCACAGAAGCCTCTCCCAGGTGACACGTAAGCTGGGCTGAAATGCCAGAGAGGAGTTACTCCTGCAAAGATCTGGGGCAGAATATCATAGGCAGAGGGAGTATATTAGTCAGGGTTCTTCAGAAAAACAGAGCAGGATGTGTGTATTTACACAGAGAGACTTACTTTAAGGAACTGGCTCATGTGATTGTGGAGGCTGGGAGTCTAACATCCGTGGGGCAGCCCAGCAGGTCCATGACTCAGAGGAGAGCTGATGTTGCAGCTCAGGTCTGAAGGCATCTGGAGGTGGAATGTCTTCCTTTTTAGGAGAACTTGGTCTTTTTCTCCTAAAACCTTCGACTGATTAGACGAGGCCCACCCACCATATGGAGGATAATCTGTTTTACTCAAAGTCTACCAATTTAAATGTTAAACTTACTTTAAATATACCTTTGGAGTAACATCTAGACTAGTGTTTGACCAAACATCTGAGCACCATAGCCTAGCAAAAGTGGCCCATAAAATTAGGCATCACAATACAGTTGATCACGATTTGGCAATTATTGGAGGTCGCCGTTGACCATGTCTCATCTGTTTTTCTGGTGATGAGCTTTCTCTGGCTCCTCCTGTGAGCCCAGGGCCTTGGGCTTTGATGTGGGGACCTCGTGGTGTAGGAGTTATCTCGGGTTTCCACAGACCCACAAGGAGATGCCCTTCCATCTGGGACCTGATTCTCACAGATTCTCAGTGTGGGCAAAATGAGCAGCATCCTTGAACCTGTGGGTGCTTCCCGTGTGACCTGTGAACTCCCCAGGGAACAATCATCACTAGGCTGGAAAGCTGCAGGGACCACAGGAGCTCCATCTTCCCCTTTAGGGGCTCCTCATGACAAGCACCCTGAGATTCAGAAATTGCTGGATGAACCAGGAAACAGAGAATTTCAAAAGCCCCAAGGGAACTCAGGTCAAGTTTGCTGACAGGGTGAATTCATTGATCTGTCCCTTCTTCCGACAGAGCAGTGGTTGACTTGATTGAAGCTCCTGTCTTTCTTCCCCTCTCTTGTCTTCAGAGGCCAAAGTGTAGGATGGACAAGGCTCCTCCTGGCGCACTGGAGAGCCAGGGCATGCACCAGAGAGCAAACACCAGTGTCTGGTCCATTCTCCTCTAGCTAGCTCCAGGACCAACACGAAGCCATTCCGTCCAGAGCTCCAGGCAGGGGTTAACTGAAGTTCTATCTGCCAGAGCTTCCCTTGGGGTGCCAGCTTAGTTTGTTCGGGTTGCACCAGAACACCAGAGACTGGTCAGCTTGTGAAGAACAGTTGATTTCTCACAGTTCTGGAGCTGCAATTTCACGATCAAGACACCAGCAGAGCTGGTGTCTGATGAGAACCACTTCTGGTCCTCAGACAATGTCTCCTCACTGTGTCCTCACATGGCAGAGAGATACCCTCTGGGGTCTCTCTTTTACATTGTATTGATTCATTCATTCATTTGACTACACAGGGTCTTCACTGCTGTGCACAGGTCTTTAGCTGCGGCAAACGGGAGCTACTCTGCATGGTGGTGGGTGGGCTTCTCATGGCGCTGGCTCCTCTTGTTACGGAGCGCAGGCTCTAGGCTCACGGGCTTCAGTAGTTGTGGGGCACAGGCTTAGTTGCTCCTTGGCATGTGGAATCCTCCCAGACCAGGGATCAAACCCCTGTCCCCTGCATTGGCAGGTGGATTTTTAACCACTGGACCACCAGTGGTTCTCTTTCTTTACAGTACTAATCCCAGTCAGGGGGCTCCACCCTTATGACCTAATAACTTCCCAAAGGACCCACCTCCTAATACCTGGGGTTTGTTGTTGTTGGTTAGCTGCTAAGTCATGCCCAACTCTTTTTTGACCCTCACGGACTGTAGGTCGCCAGCTCCTCTGTCCACACAATTCTCCAAGCAAGAATACTAGAGTGGGTTGCCACTTCCTTTTCAGGGGATCTTCCTGACCCAGAGATCGAACCTGAGTCTCCTGCATTGGCGGGTCAACTCTTTACCACTAAGCCAATAGGGAAGCCTTAATACTTGGATTGCTGCTGCTACTGCTGCTAAGTCACTTCAGTCATGTCTGACTCTATGTGACCCCATAGACGGCAGCCCACCAGGCTCCCCCATCCCTGGGATTCTCCAGGCAAGAACACTGGAGTGGGTTGCCATTTCCTTCTCCAATGCCTTGGATTAGGTTTCAACATATGAATTTTGGAGGTGACACAGCAATCAGTCTATGACATTCTAACTCTTGCCCCCCAAATTAATGTTCCTATATGCAAAATACATCCTTTTATCCCAACAGACCCCAAGGCCTTCATTCATTCCAGCATCAACTTATGTCTGAAGTTCAATGCCTCAACTAAATATCATCCAAGTCAGATACGGATGAGACCCCGCATACAATCCATCCAAAGCAACCTCCCCTCCAGCTAAGATGCTGTGAAATCAAACAAATTGTGTACTTTCAAAATACAGTAGTGGGATCAGCATACTATAGACATTCCCATCGCAAAAGGGAGAAACTGGAAAGCAGAAAAATTGATGAATCAGAAACATCCAATCTGTGGCAGGAGTTTACAGGGATTGGAGACTGTGGAGGATTTTTAGAGTCTCTTAGTCACAAAACTGGAGAAGGAAATGGCAACCCACTCCAGTACTCTTGCCTGGAAAATCCCATGGGTGGAGGGGCCTGGTAGGCTTCAGTCCATGGGGTCGTAAAGAGTTGGACACGACTGAGCAACTTCACTTTCACTTTTCACTTTCATGCATTGGAGAAGGAAATGGCAACCCACTCCAGTGTTCTTGCCTGGAGAATCCCAGGGACAGGGGAGCCTGGTGGGCTGCCGTCTATGGGGTTGCACAGAGTCAGACATGACTGAAGCGACTTAGCAGCAGCAGCAGTCATAAAACCACTTAGTAGATCTCCAGTCCCAACATTATTTATTTATTTTTTTTAAATTATTGGAGTACAGATGATTTACAATGCTATGTTAGTTTCTGGACTACAGCAAAGTGAAGCAGTTATACATATCCATGCATGCTAAGTCACTTCAGTTGAGACCCTATGGACTGTAGCCCGCCAGCCTCTTCTGTCTACGGGATTCTCCAGGCAAGAATACTGGAGTGGGTTGCCATGTCCTCCTCAAGGGGATTGTTCTGACCCAGGGATCGAACCAGCGTCTCTTACACCTCCTGCATTGGCAGGTGGATTCTTTACGACTCAGTCAGTTCAGTCGCTCAGTTGTGTACGACTCTTTGCAACCCCATGGACTGCAGCACGCCAGGCTTCACTGTCCATTAGCAACTCACAGAGCTTGTTCAAACTCATGTCCATCAAGTTGGTGATACCATCCAACAAGCTCATCCTGTCGTCCCCTTCTCCTCCTGTCTTCAATCTTTCCCAGCATCAGGGTCTTCAAATGAGTCAGTTCTTTGTATCAGGTGGCCAAAGTATTGGAGTTTTAGCTTCAGCATCAGTCCTTCCAATGAATATTCAGGACTGATTCTTTTAGGATGGACTGGTTGGATCTCCTTGCAGTCCAAGGGACTCTCAAGAGTCTTCTCCAACACCACGGTTCAAAAGCATCAATTCTTTGGTGCTCAGCTTTCTTTATAGTTCAACTCTCACATCGATACATGACTACTGGAAAAACCATGGGCTTGACTAGGTGGAACTTCATTGGCAAAGCAATGTCTCTGTTTTTTAAAATGCTGTCTAGGTTGGTCATAACTTTCTTCCAAGGAGCAAGCGTCTTTTAATTTCATGGCTGCAACCACCATCTGCAGTGATTTTGGAGCCCAGAAAAATTAAGTCTCTCACTGTTTCCATTGTTTCTCCATCTACTTGCCATGAAGAGGTGGAACCAGATGCATGATCTCAGTTTTCTGAATGTTGAGTTTTAACCCAGCTTTTTCACTCTCCTCTTTCACTTTCATCAAGAGGCTCCTTAGTTCTTCTTTGCTTTCTGCCATAAGGGTGGTGTCATATGCATATCTGAGGTTATTGATATTTCTCCAGGCAATCTTGATTTCAGCTCGTGCTTCTTCCATCCCAGCATTTCTCATGATGTACTCTGCATATAAGTTAAATAAGCAGGGTGACAATATACAGCCTTGATGTACTCGTTTCCTGATTTGGAACCGGTTTGTTTTTCCAAGTCCAGTTCTAACTGTTGCTTCTTGACCCGCATACAGGTTTCTCAGGAAGCAGGTCAGGTGGTCTGGTATTCCTATCAATTGAAGAATTTTCCAGTTTGTTGTGATCTACAGAGTCAAAGGCTTTGGTATAGTCAATAAAGCAGAAGTAGATGTTTTTCTGGAACTCTCTTGCTTTTTCAATGATCCAGTGGACGCTGACAATTTGATCTCTGGTTCCTGTGCCTTTTCTAAATCCAGCTTGAACACCTATTAGATGTTCTATTAGATAGTCACATGCAAAACCAATATAACACATGTCTAGTTGGACTCTCTTTTGTAGCACATTAGATTTTAAATGAGTAACAGACAAAATGATTTAAGGAAACATCACCTGGTAATTGTAAAGCCGTGAACCATATTCTGCAATTACAGCATAAATTTGTCTAGATTTCTGAGGAAACGCTTTCTCTTTAAGCTTCATGTGATTTATAAATCCTGTTAAAGAAAAGATCAACTTCGGTTAAAGAGTTTATCTTGAAATACTTATATTTTACATTGATGAAACAATTTATATTTTCAGGCAGCACAAGAAAAAAATAAAAGTTCCTTCTCTGTGTCCATTCAGGCCTCCTCCCTCCCTCCTTGATGTATGGTGTGCATGCACATTACACATTAATCAGAGTGCCTCAAAAATGGGGATGAACTTTATATAAATATCAGTATGTCATTTTAACATATGAGCCTTTGTCTCAAAAATGTGTATGACTGTGCCTTCAACTTCTAACACATGAAACAGGTCTCAGAGCTTCTAAGAGTCTGTCTCGTGGGATACAATCCTCAGTTTAGCTTGGATAAAATTCCTCTTTTTTCTTAACTTGATTGTTAGTTGAATTGTTGTTGACAACATATATTAATATAAATTTCTCTAAGGAGGGAAGCTATAGCAAGTTACTTTTTTTTTTTTTTCATTTTTCATTGTGTTGGGTCTTCGGTGCTGTGGGGAATTTTCTCTAGTTGAGACCAAGGGGGCTCCTGTCCAGTTGCAGTGCTCAGGATTCTCGCCGCAGTGACTCCTGTTGTTGTAGAGCACAGGCTCTACAGTGCACACGCTTCAGTAGTTGAGGCTCACAGGCTTAGCTGCTCCTCGGCATGTGGGATCTTCCCGGACCAGGGATCAAACCCTTGTCCCCTGCATTGGCAGGCAGATTGTTTATCACTGGACCATCAGGGAAGTCCTATGTCAGGTTCTTGAGGGACAATAATTTTCAATGGCAGCAAAAGGTGCTCAAAAAATTGTTTCTCCATTGAAACAATCATCAGCTGGCAAAGACTATCAAGATCAACTTTATTGGAATTCCAAAACCTAATCACAAGCTTGCATCAACCAGAGGACTGAAGGAAAGGGCAGATTATTTTTGGCAAGAGAGCAGTGTGGCATTATCACTCACTTGCATACTATCTCCCAGAATGGTGGCACTGGCTTTGTGGGTGGCAGCCAATATTTCTGATGCAGCTTGCTTGTGCCAGGGATCTAACACAGACCTTATTCTTCAACTACTTTGACTCTATGTGCTTATCCACCTGGTGTTGCCCTGATTGTCTAGTGCAGAGCCAATCTTTGTTTCTATCCACTCCCATGCACTAGAAAAATCTTCTGGGAGGGTATAATGACTGTTGAAAGAATTAAAGACATAAACTGGCCATGACCATCTGAGCAAGGGACTGTGAATGGAGAAAGTGGCAGACAGATCCAACATCAAGGGAGAGAGAAGGCAGAGGATGAAGGCTTATGTGGGAACAAAGGCTTGGAAGGGAAGGGAGAGTGCGGTGTGAGTGTCCAGGACTGGACACATGCTCAAGAAAGATCCCAGAGAAGACCCCAGGCTTGCCCCTAGGTGGATCTGTGGGCTGCATGCAAACAGGAGGTGAAGATTATGACAGAGTTGTGGGTGGCCCAGTTTGGCCTTGAAATAGTGTCCCAGCTTAGAGCCAAACAGCCCGGACTGGGAGAGCGGTTCTCACATCCTTGCTCTCTCTTTCTTATTCATTGATCCTAGGAAACCTGTCAGGACATAGGTTGACCACTGTGATATCAGAAAAGTGACCATCACTAAACAAACAAATGACTACAGCCCTCAACAAGTAATAAAGCAACCTTTGGAAAAGGGGAAATGCCAATTCCTAGAGTTACTGCATTATGAAACTGAAATGTCTGGTTTACAACACAAAATTACAAAGCATACAAAGGAAAGTACAGCTCATTAAAGGGAAAAAAATTTGACCGACATCTCTGAGGAAGCTCAAACTTTGAACTCACTGAACAAAAACTTTACAAATCAACTGTCTTAAATACGCTCAAAAACTAAAGGAAACCATAGACAAAGAACTAAAGAAAACCAAAGAAATGAAGTATGAATGAAATGAGAATATCAATTGAAAAATTACAAAAGGAAACAAGTTCTGGAGATGTAAAGTACAGTAGCTGAAATGAAAAAATTCACTAAATAGGCTCAACAGCAGATGTTAGCAGGCAACAGAGAGATTCAGTGAACTCAAAAATAGAACAACTGAGATTATCAAGTGTGATGAGAAAGAGGAGAATTGCAAATCCAGAGCTAGGCCTATACATCTAGGGATGACTGAATTTTTTGACAAGGGTAACAAGACCATTCAATGGGGAAAAATATCTTTCCAACAAATGATGCTGAGACAACAAGATATCCATTTGCTAAAAAATGAATTTGGTTCATTTTTAATTCATTTGCTAAAAAATGAATATGAAATTTAAAAATTCATATTATACATAAAAAGTAACTCAAAATGGATCGATTAGCTAAACATAGCAGTAAAAATCATAAAGTTCTCAGAAAAAACATGGGGGTAAGCTGTCATGACCTAGAATTTAGTAATGGATTCTTAGATATGACATCATTAAAACTGAAACCTTTTATGCATCAAAGGACATTACTTAAAAAGTGAAAGGACAATCTATTGAATGAAGGGAAATATGTATCTGAGAAGAGTCTAGTATCCAGAATATATTTTTAAAAAACTCTTACAAGTCAACAACAAAAAGACAAAACCCCAATTAAATGGGCAAAAGATTAGAAGAAATTTTCTCCAAAGAAGAGGTATAAATGGCAAACAAGTACGTAAAAAGTTGCTCAGTATTAGTTTATATCATTCATTGGTGGTGGTGGTGATTTAGTCACTAACTCATGTCCGACTCTTGCAACCCCATGGACTGTAGCCTGCCAGGCTCCTCTGTCCACAGAATTTCCCTGGCAAGAATACTGGAGTGGGTTGCTATGTCCTTCTCTAGATACCAGTCATTAGGGAAATATAAAGTACAGAATAAAAAATACAAAATCCCAGTGAGACAGCACTTCACATCCACCAGGATGGCTACAGTTGTGAAAAAAGAATGGCAAGTGTTGGTGAGGATGTGGGAAAACTAGAACCATCACACACTGCTAGTGGGAAAGTAACATGGTGCAGTTTTTCTGAAAAACAGTGGCAATTCCTCCCTAGCAATTTACTAGTAGGTGCATAACCCATAGAATTGAAAACAGGTATTCAAACAAAGGAGCAGTGGCTGCGATGGCGCAGGAGCGGCCAAGAGGAACTACTCCACGTCCAAGGTCAGGGGCAGCAGCTGCGCTTTGCTGGAGCAGCCGTGAAGAGATACTCCACACTCAAGGTAAGAGAAACCCAAGTAAGATGGTAGGTACTGAGAGAGGACATCAGAGGGAAGACAGACTGAAACCATAATCACAGACAACTAGCCAATCTGATCACACAGACCACAGCCTTGTCTAACTCATTGAAACTAAGCCATGCTGTGTGGGGCCACCCAAGACAGATGGGTCATGGTAGAGAGGTCTGACAGAATGTGGTCCACTGGAAAAGGGAATGGCAAACCACTTCAGTATTCTTGCCTTGAGAACCCCATGAACAGTATGAAAAGGCAAAAAGATACGACACTGAAAGATGAACTTCCCAGGTCAGTAGGTGCCCAATATGCTACTGGAGATCAGTAGAGAAATAACTCCAGAAAGAATGAAGGGATGGAGACAAAGCAAAAACAATACCCAGCTGTGGATGCAACTGGTGATGGAAGCAAGGTCCAATGCTGTAAAGAGCAATATTGCATAGGAACCTGGAATGTCAGGTCCATGAATCAAGGCAAATTGGAAGTGGTCAAACAGGAGATGGCAAGAGTGAACATTGACATTCTAGAAATCAGTGAACTAAAATGGACCGGAATGGGTGAATTTAACTCAGATGACCATTATATCTAATACTTTGGGCAAGAATCCCTTAGAAGAAACGGAGTAGACATCATAGTCAACAAAAGAGTCTGAAATGCAGTACTTGGATGCAATCTCATAAATGACAGAATGATCTCTGTTCGTTTCCAAGGCAAACCATTCAATATCACGGTAATCCAAGTCTATGCCCCAACCAGTAATGCTGAAGAAGCTGAAGTTGAACGGTTCTATGAAGACCTACAAGCCTTTCTAAAATAACAACCCCCAAAGATGTCCTTCTCATTATAGGGGACTGGAATACAAAAGTAGGAAGTCAAGAAACACCTGGAGTAACAGGCAAATTTGGCCTTGGAATACAGAATGAAGCAGGGCAAAGGTTAATAGAGTTCGGCCAAGAGAATGCACTGGTCATAGCAAACACCATCTTCCAACAACACGAGAGAAGACTCTACACATGGGCATCACCAGATGGTCAACACTGAAATCAGATTGATTATATTCTTTGCAGCCAAAGATGGAGAAGCTCTATACAGCCAGCAAAAATAAGACTGGGAGCTGACTGTGGCTCAGATCACGAACTCCTTATTGCCAAATTCAGACTGATATTGAAGAAAGTGGGGAAAACCACTAGACTATTCAGGTATGACCTAAATCAAATCCTTTATGACTATACAGTGGAAGTGAGAAATAGATTTAAGGAACTAGATCTGATAGAGTGACTGATGAACTATGGAGTGAGGTTCGTGACATTGTACAGGAGACAGGAATCAAGAACATCCCCAAGAAAAAGAAATGCAAAAAAGCAAAATGGCTGTCTGAGGAGGCCTTACAAATAGCTGTGAAAAGAAGAGAAGTGCAAAGCAAAGGAAAGATATATCCATTTGAATGCAGAGTTCCAAAGAATAGCAAGAAGAAATAAGAAAGCCTCCCTCAGCGATCAATGCAAAGAAATAGAGGAAAACAATAGAATGGGAAAGACTAGAGATCTTGTCAAGAAAATTAAGAGATACCAAGGGAACATTTCATGCAAAGATAGGCTCAATAAAGGACAGAAATGGTATGGACCTTACAGAAGCAGAAGATATTAAGAAGAGGTGGCAAGAATACACAGAACTGTACAAAAAGATCTTCACAACTCAGATAATCACGATGCTGTGATCACTCACCTAGAGCCAGACATCCTAGAATGTGAAGTCTAGTGGGCCTTAGGAAGCATCACTACGAACAAAGCTAGTGGAGGTGATGGAATTCCAGTTGAGCTATTACAAATCCTGAAAGATGATGCTGTGAAAGTGCTGCACTCAATATGCCAGCAAATTTGGACAACTCAGTAGTGGCCACAGGACTGGAAAAGATCAGTTTTCATTCCAATCCCAAAGAAAGGCAACGCCAAAGAATGCTCAAACTACCGCACAATTGCACTCATCTCACACGCTAGTAAAGCAATGCTCAAAATTCTCCAACATAGGCTTCAGCAATACGTAAATGGTGAACTTCAGATGTTCAAGCTGGATTTAGAAAAGGCAGAGGAACAAGAGATCAAATTGCCAACATCTGTTCAATCATCAAAAAAGCAAGAGTTCCAGAAAAACATTTACTTCTGCTTTATTGACTATGCCAAAGTCTTTGATGGTGTGGATCACAATAAACTGTGGAAAATTCTGAAAGAGATGGGAATACCAGACCACCTGACCTGCCTCTTGAGAAGCCTGTATGCAAGTCAGGAAGCAATGATTAGAACTGGACACGGAACAACAGACATGTTCCAAATAGGAAAAGGAGTACATCTAGGCTGTATATTGTCACCCTGCTTATTTAACTTATATGCAGAGCACATCATGAGAAACACTGGGCTGGATGAAGCACAAGCTGGAATCAAGATTGCCAGGAGAAATGTCAATAACCTCAGATATGGAGATGACACCATCCTTATGGCAGAAAGTGAAGAAGAACTAAAGAGCCTCTGGATGAAAGTGAAAGAGGAGAGTGAAAAAGTTGGCTTAAAGCTCAACATTCAGAAAACGAAGATCATGGCATCTGGTCCCGTCACTTCATGGCAAATAGATGGGGAAACCATAGAAACAGTGGCTGACTTTATTTTAGGGGGCTCCAAAATCACTGCAGATGGTGGCTGCAGCCATGAAATTAAAAGAAGCTTACTCCTTGGAAGGAAAGTTATGACCAACCTAGACAGCATATTAAAAAAGCAGAGACATCACTTTGCCAACAAAGATCCGTCTCGTCAAGGCTATGGTTTTTCCAGTGGTCATGTATAGATGTGAGAGTTGTACTATAAAGAAAGCTGAGCACTGAAGAATTGACGCCTTTGAACTGTAGTGTTGGAGAAGACTCTTGAGAGTCCCTTGGTCTGCAAGGAGATCCAACCAGTCCATCCTAAAGGAGATCAGTCCTGAATATTCATTGGAAGGACTGATGCTGAGGCTGAAACTCCAATACTTTGGCCACATGATGCGAAGAGCTGACTCATTTGTAAAGACCCTAATGCTGGGAAATATTGAGGGCAGGAGGAGATTGTTGGATGGCATCACCGCCTTGATGGACATGAGTTTGGGTGGACTCTGGCAGTTGGTGATGGACAGGGAGGCCTGGCGTGCTGTGGTTCATGGGGTTGCAAAGAGTCGCATACAACAGAGCAACTACACTGACTGAAACAAATACGTGTACACACATGTTCTATACACAACACCCAAAGGGTGGACACACTGGATGTTCATCCATAGCTGAATGGATAAACAAACTGTGGTCTATCCATACATTGCAATGTTATTCAGCTACAAAAAGGAATGATCCGTCTACAACAGGGATGAGCCTCAAGAACATAAGCTTAGTGAAAGAAGCCCAACGAAAATGGCCATACATTGTATGATTCCATTTATATGATACATTCAGAACACGTGTGTCCTTAGAAACAGAAAGCGTATTGGTGGTTGTTGCCAGAGGGTGGGGGTGGGGTGGGGCTTCGGATTGACTAAGAGTGTGGGATTTCTTTTGGCATTGATGAAAATATTTTGGAAATAGAAGTAGTACTTGCACAACATTGTGAATGCACTAAATTCCACTGAGTTGTTCATGTCAAAATGGTTCGTTTTATATTATGTGGATTTCACCCTAGCAAATAAAAATGGATGCAAGTTCAGTTTAATTCCATTGAAATCATTAACACGTCAGTGGTGGCTAAAAAGGATCTGGCACTTTTGTGGGCAAATGAGTAACCTTACAGTGAAAGTGAAAAGTGAAAGTGAAGTCGCTCAGTCGTGTCCGACTCTTTGTGATCCCATGGACTGTAGCCTACCAGGCTCCTCCGTCCATGGGATTCTCCAGGCAAGAGTACTGGAGTGGGGTGCCATTGCCTTCTCCAGGGGATCTTCCCAACCCAGGGATCGAACCTGAGTGGGGAAAGACAAAGAAGCAGTTTTGTACGCACTAAAAAGATGTATATATTTCAATCTTAAAAGATGTCAAAGTAGAGACTTTGCTGGCAGGCCGGTGGTTAAAACTTCCCCTTCCAATGAAGGGATTGCAGATTCAGTCCCTGGTTGGAAAATAAGATCCCACATGCCTCTCAACCAAAAAAAAAAAAAAAAAGTAAAACAGAAGCAATATTGTAACAAATTCAATAAAGACTTTAAAAACGGTCCACATCAACAAAAATCATCAAAAAAAATGTCTAAGGGATATAGGGCATTCGTTTCCAAAATAAGGAAAATTCTGAGCACAAACAATTCTACTGTTCACAGGGCATGTTCCTGACACAGGCAGGGCGGTGGAGCCTCAGAAGAGCAGGCGTGCGTCACTGGACACAGGGCTGGGGTAGGGCTGCGGGAAGTCTCAAGGGCAGAGGGCTCGTGACGGCAACAGCGACGGGGTCGGGGGAGGGCTGCTGAAGCTCACAGGCTGAAATCAGCAGAGGTGAAGACCAGACAGATGGAAGCAACAGAGCCAGACAGCGTGCAGTTCTCAGTAGACCTGGAAACTTCAAGATGAAGTTTCGAGGTCTGCTGAGATGGGATGGGTGCTCAGGGCACTAAGATGCAGCTGACGGAAGGCTGGCACAGACTTCAGAGAGCCCTCAGTCCAGGTATCCACGTGCAAGCCCAACTGAACAGCCCCCGTTGCTGCGTAAAACGGCATTTTGTGGCAATAGCTGGGTGAAACTCTGACTTCCCTGGACACTCTGCAATTCGAGGTGTCCACGTACCACAGAACAATTCCTCATTGTACTAGGATTCATGGTGTGTGATATTTACAGCCAGAAAATGGCAAAGCATGTGTTCTAGCATTTCTTCAAGAACCCCATGATGAGTCAGTCTCTGGTTGTCAAAATCCTTCAAGATGAGTAGCCCAGATTTAGAAAAGATCAATTCTATGTGTTTGCAATAAAAATATCAAGGATTCCTAACTTCAAAGCAACTTCTTTTATTTTGAACCATGATTATGTAACAGGGAAGAAAAAAATCTGACTCCATATTGGATCTGTTTCTTTTACTTTAATCATTGCTTCCCATGGCTTTTGTCCATTAAAAAGATATTGTCTATACATAATGGCTTGCCTTGGGGAACCCTTCCCTACTGTATGAATGTTAAACTAAAGTGTCTTTGTTCAGCTCACTGGGAGACATTCTGACCCTGCCCACTTGTGAATGACAGCAGGAAAAAGAAATGAATGCATCCCTTCCCTGAGGATGGCCAAACCAGGAGGTATTTTGCAACACTTATGGCCTTTTGATTTCCCAGATGGCTCAGATGGTAAAGACTTTGCCTTTAAAGCAGGAGTAATGGTAGTGTTAGTCGCTCAGTTGTATTTGACTCTTTGCGACCCCGTGGACTGTGGCCTGTGGGTCTCCTCTGTCCATGGGATTCTCCAGGCACGAATACTGGAGTAGACTGCAAAGCAGGAGACCTGGATTCAATCCCTGGGTTGGGAAGATCCCCTGGAGAAAGAAGGGATTGGCAACCCATCCAGTATTCTTGCCTGGAGAATTCTATGGACAGAGGAACCTGGTGGGCTACAGTCCATGGGGTCTCAGAGTCGGACACGACTGAGTGACTAACACTACCACTACGACTACTACTCGGCACTGCAGGACTGAGTGACTTACACTTTCGCTTCATGGCCTTTTTACTTTACTTCCTTTCCTCCTCCTCCTCCTCCGTTCTGTAAAAGAAACTGGCATCCAGACCCCATAACATAGTACTCCAGGACTCTCATCCACCATCTTCTCGGATGCCCAGCTTTCTGAATAAAGTCTCTATTTCTTGCCTTGATACCCTGCCTCCCGATTTATCGACCTGTTCTTGTCAAACAGAACGAGCTTAGATCTGTTAACAACTCTAAGAGAAATAAAGTTCTCACTAAGTTTTCAACAAAGAAACCCAGATCACTTTTACAAGAGAACCTGAGTGCTGCAACCACTGAGCCCACAAGCCACAAGGAAGACCCTGCATGACATAATGAAGACTCTTCATGCCGCAACTAAGATCTGATGCTGCCAAACAGATTCATAAATAAATATTGAGCGAGGGGAAGGAATGGTTCAAGAGCATTCAGTCACTTCCAGGTTTCTGGGGCATTTATTGCAAATGTGAGTCATTCCCCTGCCAGCTCTCTCATCACACACACACCCTGTGAAATGGCTTCAAGGATCGTTGCTTAGTAAGACTCACCTAGAAGAAGTAAGGTCAGTATAAACACCATACCCATGACAGCCTTCCATGATCGAGTTAACCTAAAAAGAAGAAAAATAACAGCAAAAAGAATTTAGCAATACACCACTCTTAACCTTTAATTTGAACTTTAACCTCTACAACCAAGTCGACAGACATGACTAGGCTGAGCATGTGAGTTAATTTAGTTCCTAATCCACTGTGAAACTGAGGGAAAACAGTACTCAGAGTGGTATATATACATATTCACACATATATACACCATACACAGCCCTCTCTTTCACACATATTACTGCCCTGTTGTTGCAGGTTTTTATGCCTACAAATGCTTATGAAGAAGAAAGCAAAGGAGGTTATCCTAGAGGTCTGCAATGTATCATCAGTCCAGAAGAAAAAAGAAAAAAAGAGTCTGGACTGAGCCCATGAGGCTCCTCTGTCTATGGAATTCTCCAGGCAAGAATACTGAAATGGGTTGCCATTTCCTACTCCAGGGGATCTTCCCCGCCCAGGGATCGAAACTGTGTCTCCTGCTCTGGCAGGCTGATTATTTACTGCTGAGCCAGCTGGGAAGTCCAAAGAACTATGTCAATGAACACAAAATTCTGATAAAATTCTCTAAAGCAATCCTAACCCTTTCCCTCACTTTTTATTGAAATATAACATACATAAAGAAAAAAGCACAGATCATGGCACAGCTCAGTGGATCCAAAGGCCAACTCCACCCTCCCACTGGCAACCAGTGGGACAAGAGCTTTTGTAGACAGGAGGCGGCTCCATGCAGAAACAGCACAGTCAGCTCCCACAGCTGTCTTCAGATTGGTCACGGGTGGTCTGACCAGCATCATCCTGATTCTTTTAGGTACAGTTAATCTTCAATTTCAGGGTCCATTTTTTCCCATGTCTTTGAGGTCAGTTCTCAGAATTTCGGCAGTTTAAGTTGTGGGTTCACCTTGGAAAGTCTGGTCATTATGCAGTTAACTCCTTCTATCTGAGGTTTCAATATCTATAAGACAGCTCACACGATATGGCTCAGAATATTAGGAACTAAAAGGTCCTTGACTATACTTAATGACTACATTATTATTATCTGGTCTCCTTCATTTTCCTTTGTTTCTGTATTTCTCATTTCCCTGATTAAACTTATTCTTTGACTCAAGCTTTCCACAGACAAAAGGCAGGCGGAGGACAAGGGGCATTGGGACAAGCACCACGGGGTCCTGCTCTGTTGGACCAGAAATTGCTGGGTTTGTGCATATCCGGTCTCAGCAGATCTTTCCAAAGAGTTTCACAAAGTGATTGCAGTGACCTTTCCACATCCAACTTTAAAGATTTTTTTTTAAAGGAGAAAAAAAAAAAAGAAAATGGCTAAAATAGACTAATCTCACTGAAACAGAAGGCTAGGAGCTTTGGGACAAAGTACTCTAAGACAGCAAATTGAAATTTCTATTTAAAACATATAAAAACCAGTTGATGATGAGTCATTCATTAATTACAGAAGGCACCTTGATGTAGCAGGAGAAGCACTGAGTCACAGCTCAGAAAAGGGGGTGAAGCTGTCACCGACCGTGCCGGTCACACAGTGAGGCCAGACCATACAGAAAGGTGGAGTTTGGAGCAGAGAAAGTTTTATTGCATGGTGGGGGGCAAATTTTGTTAGGAAGCATCATTACGAACAAAGCTAGTGGAGGTGATGGAATTCCAGTTGAGCTATTTCATATCCTGAAAGATGATGCTGTGAAAGTGCTGTACTCAATATGCCAGCAAATTTGAACAACTCAGCAGTGGCCACAGGACTGGAAAAGGTCAGTTTTCATTCCAATCCCAAAGAAAGGCAATGCCAAAGAATTCTCAAACTTCCGCACAACTGCACTCATCTCACATGCTAGTAAAGTGATGCTTAAAATTCTCCAAGCTGGGCTTCAGCAATACGTGAACTTTGAACTTCCAGATGTTCAAGCTGGTTTTAGAAAAGGCAGAGGAACCAGAGATCAAATTGCCAACATCCACTGGATCAACGAAAAAAGCAAGAGAGTTCCAGAAAAACATCTATTTCTGCTTTACTGACTATGCCAAAGCCTTTGATTGTGTGGATCACAATAAACTGTAGAAAATTCTGAAAGAGATGGGAATACCAGACCACCTGATCTGCCTCTTGAGAAATCTGTATGCAGGTCAGGAAGCAACAGTTAGAACTGGACATGGAACAACAGACTGGTTCCAAATAGGAAAAGGAGTTCGTCAAGGCTGTATATTGTCACCCTGTTTATTTAACTTATATGCAGAGTACATCATGAGAAATTCTGGGCTGGAGGAAGCACAAGCTGGAATCAAGATTGCCAGGAGAACTATCAATAACCTCAGATATGGAGATGATATCACCCTTATGGCAGAAAGTGAAGAGGAACTAAAGAGCCTCTTGATGAAGGTGAAAGAGGAGTGAAAAAGTTGGCTTAAAGCTCAACATTCAGAAAACAAAGATCATGGCATCTGGTCCCATCACTTCATGGCAAATGGATGGGGAAACAGTGGAAACAGTGACAGACTTTCTTTTTAGGGGCTCCAAAATCACTGCAGATGGTGACTGCAACCATGAAATTAAGAGACACTTACTCCTTGGAAGGAAAGTTATGACCAACCTAGATTGCATTTTAAAAAGCAGAGACATTACTTTGTCAACAAAGGTCCATCTAGTCAAGGCTATGGTTTTTCCAGTGGTCATGTATGGATGTTAGAGTTGGACTGTGAAGAAAGCTGAGCGCTGAAGAATTGAAGCTTTTGAACTGTGGTGTTGGAGAAGACTCTTGAGAGTCCCTTGGACTGCAAGGAGATCCAACCAGTCCATCCTAAAGGAGATCAGTCATGGATGTTCATTAGAAGGACTGATGTTGAAGCTAAAACTCCAATACTTTGGCCACCTGATGCGAAGAGCTGACTCATTTGAAAAGACCCTGATCCTGGGAAAGATTGAGGGTAGGAGGAGAAGGGGACGACAGAGGATAAGATGGTTGGATGGCATCACCGACTCAATGGACATGGGTGTTGGTGGACTCCAGGAGTTGGTGATGGACAGGGAGGCCTGGTGTGCTGTGGTTCATGGGGTCACAAAGAGTCGGACATGACTGAGTGACTGAACTGAAGCACAAGCCACCTAATTTCACCCAGTACAGAATCTCTAAGTAGCTCATCCACTTACAGAAAGCAATAGTGCCCATTGTCTGTCCAATGTGTTATTGTTATTGTTGTTCAGTCGCTAAGTCGTGTCTGACTCTGTGACTCCATGAACTGCAGCACGCCAGGATTTCCTGTCCTTCTTCATCTCCCAGAATTTGCTCAAACTCATGTCCATTGAGTCAGTGATGCCATCCAACCATCTCATCCTCTGTTGTTCCCTTCTTCTCCTGCCTTCAATCTTTCCCAGCACCAGGGTCTTTTCCAATGAGTTGGCTCCTCACATCACATCAGGTGGGCAAAGTATTGGAGCTTCAGCTTCAGCATCAGTCCCTCCAATGAATATTCAGGGTTGATTTCTTTTAGGATTGAGTAGCCTGATCTTGCAGTCCAAGGGGCTCTCAAGAGACTTCTCCAGCACCACAGTTCGAAAACACCAATTCTTCAGCACTTGGCCTTCTCTGTGGTCCAACACTCACATCTGTACATGACTAGTGGAAAAATCATAGTGTTGAGTCCTGTCCCCCAGGCCATAGGTGGGAGGCTTTGCACCAAAACCACAGAAGCAGAGCCCAGAATCAAGGTCACCTCTGAAGCTGAACCTAAGCCCCTTTGTAACCGTTGCCAAAAGCCCCCTAATAATCACTAACAAGCTTCCTGATTCCCAGTTAGGCAAAGATGCCCAACCAATCAACTAGTGTCAGCTTTCCTGTAGGAATTTTCTTTGCCTTGAGGCTATAAAAATTGGCTATTAACCCACAAAAACTGTCAACCCTCCCTGGTCTGTCAGGAGGTTGACCCGCTGCACTTGCAGTGCCCACATTATCTCTGTTCTTTGTTCTTAATAAACTCTCCTTTCTGCAATACTCTGTCTGGAAATCTTTTTCCAATCCCAGCTTGGACTGCTTCAACACATAGCTTTGACTATATGGGCTTTGTCGGTAAAGTGGTATCTCTGCTTTTTAATACACTGTCTTGGTTTGTTGTAGACATGTGCTAAAAGCAACAGAGAAGAAGGTCGTCCCAAAAGTCTCCTCTGAAAGGACACGAAATCTTGAAACCACCATCCTTCACATCTCACTGGTCACATGAGGGATCCACTGTCTAAAGAGAGTTACTCAAAGGTCATAAGACCCTCCCAAGGGACTGGCTTAAATGAACATTAACCAAAGGTTCACTAAGCTTTTTCATTAAACCTTAGCTGTTATCCGTGGGGTGGTTATTTCATTACTCTCTGTTTTGTTTTACCAGCAGGCAGTGCCTTCAAGGGCAAAGTTGATGAGGCTTGGGTTTTGGAGCCATCCAAGTGGTCCAAGATTTCCTGCTGTTTCCCCTTCTTCCAGTTAGAGGAAGCACAGTTGTTAGCTCAAAACGTACACCCACTAACAGCCCGTGTAGTCAGTTCTCACCCAGGGATGTAACAAGCGCCCTCCATGTAAAGACTTGCAAAGCATGGTGCTGGACCTTGCACCTGGCAGAGACTGAGCAGGAGGCCACTGACAAATGATCGACCCATGAGGCTGCAGGTTGCAGTCATAACTTCACACTGCCGGTGAGACTCATTCCTTTAAAAAGAATGTCTTCTCTTCCACAAACTTCGTCCCCCACTTGCTGTGTGTGCTGTGCCTAGTCGCTCAGTCATGTCCGACTCTTTGTGTTCCCGTGGACTGTAGCCCACCAGGCTCCTCTGTCCATGGGGATTCCCCAGGCAAGAATACTAGAGTGGGTTGCCATGCCCTCCTCCGGGAGATCTTCCCTCCCACTTGCTGTAATTAACCTCTACCACAGAAGGAGACAACAGGTCAGAAAGTACTGGGATCCAGAGAAATCTTCAGAGGTTCTCTCTATAAAGGAAGGTTATTTTCCAGGGGGACGAGCACACGTGATACATGACATGTACACTATTAAATCTTAAGGAGATCACCCTGCAGTTACGTACCCACTGGCGTTGGGGTTTTCCTGCTGTGGGAGCACAGCGCTCCCACTAGAGCCGCTGCTGGCGTCCTCAGAGGGAGCCCTGAAGAGCCTGGAGCTCCCCCTCGAGTTGGGTCTCCCACTCATCTCCCCCAGCCGAGTAGCTGATTGCTGGCAGCCTCTTTGCTACTTGATGGAAAACATGAGGTGATACAAAATGGTTTGGGATTGGCTTGGGGTTTTGCCTTCTTCCTTCTCGGCTGTTTCTCCTTCGAGGGGGAAACTGTGAGTGAACTAACTCTGGAGGAGGCACCCCGGCTCTTCTGTTGCATCACCTTCTGTGACACATCACAATGGCTGGACGCCCAGGCAGGGGGCACGCGGCCTCCCCACCAGCCAGCACCCAGCCCGAGCGTGTATCACAAGGTTTCACGGCAGCGGCTCCCAGACACACCGCGAAATGCCAGGGTCCTCCAGGCCCGATGCTTCTGCCACAAGAAATCTCTGTTTCACTGTGCTTGCTTCAATACTTTTTCAAAAAATTAAATATCACAAACATAATATCATGTTCTGGGAAGACCCCAGAACACCACTCCATTCCTTTCTTTCCTGCAGAAAAATGAAAATTGATATACAAAACGTTTTTGATATTTTACCACATAAATATGTATCCATAAATGTTTTCACGCTGTGAATTCAAATGATAAGCTACTCTCAGATTTCTTTGATTACTGGTCTTGAGAAATACTCACTTCAGATTACTCATTTTAACTGCTGTATAGTATTTTATCACATATACATCTGTCGATGACAGACAAATTCACAATCTGAAAGTTAAGTTTTTTTCAGTGGCCTTATTAAGGGCTGGGCTTTCCCAGTGGCTCAGTGGTAAAGAATCAGCCTGAAATGCTGGAGACACAGGAGAAATGGGTTTGATCTCTGGGTCTGGAAGATCCTCTGGAGGAGGGCATGGCAACATGCTCCAGTATTCTTGCCTGGAGAATGCCATGGACAGAGGAGAGTGGCAGGCTACAGTCCACAGGGTTGCAAAGAATCATCCATGACTGAAGTGACTGAGCTCAAATGCCCTGAGGACTAGACCAACACAAAATTTCTCAGGTAGCTCTGAGGAACTGTCCTGAAGAGGCAAGGAAGGAGCTAAGATATATAGGGGATTTTGCTGAAAATCAAACAGACTAACATGTAGTAGAATATCAAAAGATGACTGCTAATCACACATCTGAACTAATGGATTAATGCTTCTCCATTAATGGGAAGATGCAAGAGTCTGGGCTCATTGAAATCATGCCTTTGACATAGACCTTAACTCTACAGGGCTAGCATCCTGCTTTTCTCCACTGTGAGTCCTGTCGGCAGTGACCGATGGCCTGATGGTCGGGCAGCATTCCTTCTTTACTGCAATGGCAGGCAACACATCACAATTCACTTTCCCAGTCTTTTATCAGTTGCTTTTGGTTTTTTAGCAACACGATCAAAGTTCAATGCCTGCCTTTGTCCCGTGCACACCACAAGGGCTTCCCTGGGTGAACCTCCGGAATGGAACTGCTGGAATGATGAGCATGCTTACTCGGGGCATAAAACTGCAGGCTGACAGTTATTTTCCTCTGAGTCCTTTGAAGATGCTATTCCATAGTCTTGGACTTGGCTGTTGGGGATAAAAATCCTGCCTAATCTTCATCTCTCCTTATTCCTTTTTTGTGTGACAGACTGTGTGGCAACTTGGTTTTTCTTTTCCCTTTGGTCGTTTTCAAGGTTTTCTGTTCATCTTTGATGTTCTTCAGTTTCACCACTGTACCACATTGTGATCATGGTTTTTAATCTTTTCTCCTTTTTGGAGGAAAAAAAGCATACGATATTTCATGCTCGTGTATTTCTTCAATTCTGGGATTTTTATTTTGGCCATCAGTGCTTTAAATGCTGCTTCTCCACCACCGTCATCCTTTTCTCATGATGGCCCACCTGTTGACATTTGTACAATGGCGCTAAACTGCCCCTTTAAATTTGTTTTTGATGTTTTTCTTTCTTTCTTTTTTTAATGCTGATTTCAAGGTAAATTTGTAGGAGCTATTTTTCTAATACACTAATTTTCTTTTTAACTTGACAAAGTCTAGACCTATCCCAAGAAGTCCCGAGATTTCTGAATTTTTACCTAATGATCCAAAATTCAAAAGATGCAAAATGATACATAGCAAAGTACTTACCTACTTCTGCCTGGTAGCTATCACTTCTCTACTCTCCTTGCATCCATGGTGCCATTTTCATTTTATTTCAAAGATATGATCTGTTGTTTAGTCACTAAGTCGTGTCTGACTCTTTGGACTGCAGGCTTCCCTGTCCTTCACTGTCTCCTAGAGTGTGCTCAAACTGAAGTTCATTAAGTGGATGATGTCATCCAACCATCTCATCCTCTGTTACCCCCTTCTCTTGCTCTCAATCTTTTCCTACATCAGGGTCTTTTCCAATGAGTCCCATGAATCGCAGCACGCCAGGGCTCCCTGTCCATCACCAACTCCCGGAGTTCACCCAAACTCATGTCCATCGAGTCAGTGATGCCATCCAGCCATCTCATCCTCTGTCGTCCCCCTCTCCTCCTGCCCCCAATCCCTCCCAGCATATATTTATATAAAATATATATACTTATGTACAAATTTATGTGTGCATCTGTCTATCTCTATATATCCATCTCTTCACTTTGTTGAAAGTAAAAGGAAACTTGTTAGAAACCATGTTCTACACTTTGCTGTTTTCAGGTAAAAATATATCTTGGTGACCAAGATGGTGGTGGTGGTGATGAAAAAAAGAAATTTTAAATAATTTGATTATCAAAGCTGTTTGATCAAATAGCTTTGATTTTATGGTAGTAACTTTTCTCTCTCAGTAAATGTTTTATGAAAGTTCCAAAGAGTTTTTAATCTTTTAAAAACATATTATAAAATCTGCCAAGCATAATAAATTAATTCATACTAGGAAAAAATATATCTTGGGTTTTGTTTTGCTTTGTCTGGCCATAATAGGTCTTTGCTGTGGCATAGACACAGATCTTCAGTTTCAGCAAGTGGAATCTAGTTCCCTGACCAAGGATTGAACCTGGGTCCCTGCATTGGAAGCATGGAGCCCTAGCCACTGGACCCCCAAAGAAGGTCCCTGGAAGTTTTTCTGACTCACTCTGAGTTGATCTTTTTCTTTCACGGCTCCCTAGGGTTTCGGTGTACGAATGTGCACCAATCTGTTTACCCTGATGAGCATTTTTCTATTGCAAACAGTGTGCAATACTGACCACATGCTGCGGTTATTCTGCGCGTCTGAGTGCATCTGCAAGAAAGCACAGCCAGAGGAAGAACCGCTGAGTCCACATCTCTCCCTGTCTGTCATTTTGATAAATGTTGCCTTTGTCCTCTCCAGAGGCTCTGCCAGCTAAGTTTCCACTGGAATTTATGATATTTTCCTCTTATTCACCAACATGGTGTATTATCAACCTTTTAATCTTTGCCAATTGAATACCTTTGTAAAAACGGTACCTTAGGAGAGTTTCTTTTTGCATTCTGATGAGTGAGTTTGAGCTTTTTTCCCCACGTGGTTAAGACCCTCCTGGATTCTGCTTTTCTTGTTTACCTGTTTTTGCTTTGTTTCTTTTGCTTGGAAATGTATTTTTAAATTCATTATCATTCTTTCACTTAGGTCTTTGTTTTTTAAATTTTTATTTATTTTTGGCCGTGCTGGGTCTTCGTTGCTGTGCGTGGGCCTTCTCTCATTGCCAGGAGCCGGGGTTGGGGGTGGCCACTCTCCAGCTGCAGTGTGTGGGCCTCTCATTGCAGTGGCTTCCCCTGCTGTACAGCATGGGCTCCAAGGCCCATGGACCCCAGCAGCTGTGCCACTTGCGCTCAGCAGTTGGGGCGCACAAGCTTAGTTGCTTCGCTTGCATGTGGGATACTCCCAGACCAGGGGTCAAACCAGTGTCCCCTGCATTGGTAGGTGGTCTCCCAACCACTGAACCACAAGGGAAGCCCTCATTTATGTCTTGAAGTGTATAGTTATTTCTTTAAGTATGTACTTATTTTAAAAGCCCTTTTCAAGCAACTGAATTAAAGATAAAATCTGTCTGGAGATTACTCATTTTCTGATGAGTCACCATCTTTCCATGGCTTGTTTCTACAGTGACTTAGGGTTGTGCACGGCAGACTTATTTTGAGTGAAGAGTTTCCTATTTTCACTCTTGTTCGTCTCTGATCCTCTGTGTTTATTGGCCTCCCATGACTTCCAGAGCTGTAAATTATTTTCTATTTGCATTTCATCTACTGCCATTATAAGTTTGGAAATAGGAGGTACTTGAGACCTTGGAAGGAAAGTTATGACCAGCCTAGATAGCATATTCAAAAGCAGAGACATTACTTTGCCAACAAAGGTCCATCTAGTCAAGGCTATAGTTTTTCCAGTGGTCATGTATGGATGTGAGAGTTGGACTGTGAAGAAAGCTGAACACTGAAGAATTGATGCTTTTGAACTGTGGTGTTGGAGAAGACTCTTGAGAGTCCCTTGGACTGCAAGGAGATCCAACCAGTCCATCCTGAAGGAGATCAGTCCTGGGTGTTCATTGGAAGGACTGATGCTAAAGCTGAAATTCCAATACTTTGGCCACCTTATGCGAAGAGTTGACTCATTGGAAAAGACTCTGATGCTGGGAGGGATTGGGGGCAGGAGGAGAAGGGGACAAAAGAGGATGAGATGGCTGGATGACGTCACCGACTCGATGGACATGAGTTTGGGAGTTGGTGATGGACAGGGAGGCCTGGTGTGTTGTAATTCATGGGGTCGCAAAGAGTTGGACACGACTGAGCGACTGAACTGAACTGAACTGAGACCACAACCCCAAAGCTTGTATTTGGCAGAAGACCCCAACCTATTTGTAACTGTTTATTTTAAAAAATATTTATTTATCTATTTGGCTGGTCTTGGTCACAGCATGCAGGACCTTCATCACACCGTGCAGGTCTACAGGTCAGCAGTTGCAGCATGTAGGCTCAGTTGCTCCACTTGTGATCTTAGTTCTCCCACCCGTGATCAAACCCATTGTAACTGGCAGAAAAAACTGGGAGTTGTCTCATACAGTAGGGCTGGCAGTGAATGCAGGCAGCACATGGAGACAGATGTCCAGGACATCCCTAACGTTCCAGTGACTAAGGCTGCACTACCAATGCAGGGGCTGTGGGTTCCACCCCTGGTCCAGGGAGTTTCTCCTGAAAGCCAAGTGGCATGGCCAAAAAAATTTAAAAAACATTGGTTTCTGATAGCCTGTAACAACTTAGCTTTTTCAATAATAAATCATACATGATAAATGGCCTTACTATTTTTCAAATATGAAGTATTTCTTCAAAACTAATACAATTACCTTAGCATTATATATAAATTGTTGCATTCAGTTCAGTTCAGTTCAGTCACTCAGTCGTGTCCGACTCTTTGCGACCCCATGAATCACAGCATGCCAGGCCTCCCTGTCCATCACCAACTCCTGCATTATAGGAATTTAAATTAAAACGATTTAAACTGTTCTGTTACTTTCATATATTTTTTTACTCTGTCACTTTTCCAAAACATTTTACTGTTACATCTTAAGAAAGGTAATCTGTTGAAATTTATTGTAAAATGTGAAGTTTTTCTACCAAAGAGAAAGATCATTATCACTTTAACACATAATGGAGGGGAGATGCTGATAAGGACACAAAGAAATCCTGTCTCATTCTGTGCCAACTACAGATGATAATCTTGTTTCCACAGATGATAATCTCAGTTTTCAACTGGACTGAAAACCCAAAATGCTGCCTAATACTGAAATACATAAATGTGTCGAAAAGGAAGCATTTGTCTTGAAATGATTAGATTATCATCAAACAGAAAACACCAAATTTGGAAATCCCCCCCATTTTATGAAACTGTAGTCTAAGGAATATGCTGCATATTATGGAGGATTGAGTCTCCTGGGAATGATGTTTAGGGAAAGGAATTTATCTACTGGGTTGGAAGATGAAACAAGGATGGGCTTGAGCCTGAAGATGTGTCTTAGGAGTTTAGAAATATTAGCTTCAGTCAACAACATGAGCAAACCAAGAGCAGGCAAGAAGGAAGGGTCCGAGGGCTGTTAAAAAATCGGAATTTATACTCAAATACATGTTTTCCTCTTCCCCCAAAACTCATAAACAGTTTATAATCATATACAATATCTATGTAAGATACAAATCTCTAAGAATTTATCCATATATAAAATAGAGATAATACTTTAAACAAACATCTACAAATAATTGAATATTTTTTCTCCATAAAGTGCTGACTAAATCTGTACATGAAGTGAGATTGTATATGAGGAAAGGCTGGATCCTTCTAAAAACTCTGGGCTATTGTATGAAAGAAAGATCATATGTGTTAAAGTATAGCAAATAAACAGAGAAATCTTCACAATAGATTTTTCTTGTGCCATGTTTTCATTTGTATAGCAGCTCACTTACGTTCTTATTTAATTTGGCACCTGCAAATACTTGTGATTTCAGTCACATTCCAAAAGTCAGAACTTTATTCTGAGGAATGATCATTCTTCATTATAGCTCAAATCATGATTTCAACTAGTAAAAAGGGCTGTCAACTTGAGTAAGTTTCCTTCTCTTCTGTTAACCAAGCTCAGAAAGAGAGAAAGATATTCTTTAGGCAGGATGGCTTCAATCAGTAGGATACACTATTTTAAAAAACCACCTTCTCTTGGCGCACAGTTCCCTGGGTAAACAATGCCCTGACTTATGCAACAGGAAACCCTGTTATACTTAGTGAGAGTCTACATGTCTACCTGCAATGGGACAAACATTTGACATTGAAAAGTGATGTCTTGCTTGCTTTCAAAACTGGGTCAGCTGAGGATCCTGAAAATATTATATGAGAGCTGGATAACCCACAGTGAGAGTAAATTCCTGTCACAAGAATTCTCTTCTCCCTACCAAATGGTTACATCACCTCTCTTCTGCTAGATTTCTAATGCTTAACTTGTGTAGTAGCAAAAGCAGCGCCTTGTTTAAAGTTGCCAAATGACCACCGTTAAGACATCGTGATTTTTCTATTTTAGCAAAAGACAACCTTAGCTCCAACTGCTGCCTGGGCTGGTGGAATCACAGAAGGACTACAAACCAAGTTTCCAAACCAGAAATACTGAAAAAAATAACGTATGAGGAAAGACGTGTGCATAGTAATTTTCCTACTAATACACAACTGGCAGAAATGGCTGTCTTTTGAGTTTCCCCAGGTACTTACTCGTCCTCTTTTTAACAATGTATTAAATAAACCGGAGATGGACAAGAAAACCGCTGTTGGGTTTTCCAGGACGTCAGGTGGGCGGAGGTCTCACCAGGAGAACTCTGAGGCTGGCACGCCCCAGCAGCCACGCTGCCAAGCCGGCGCCACCACCTCGACAACCCCCAAGCCCCAGGCAGTTGACTGTAGGCGCCCAAGCCACGCCCCTGACGCGATTGGCCTGCCCTCACACTGCGCCAATTGGCTGCCTGTGCTCCTTCCGCGGCCGCCGGTTGGCCCAGGCCGTTGCCCTGGCGACGCGGGTTGCTGTAGTTCCGCGCCTCTCTGGGAGTTTGGGATTGGTCTCAGCCGCCAGCGGGAAGAGACTGGTATCAGACTTTGCAGGTGGCACCCATCCAGACCCTAGGTTGGCAGGTGAGCGGGGTCAGACGGCCAGTGGGGTCGGGACCGGGAGGGACCCCTGTCTCCTGAAATGGGGGAGCACCGGGCCGGGGCGGGACTTCGGTACCTGCTGTCTCCTGCTGGCTACTCTGCATGTGTGCCCATGATGCATATACCCTGGCTGAACGCGCTCCTGTTGATGGCTTGCCTGGGCATGCGCGCACTACCTGAATGGTGAGACTCCTGCATACCTGTCAGGTGGAGGAGGACGGACCGAGTAGGGGTGCGGACCCAGCCTCTGCAGCTCAGCCCCGGCAACGGTTCCTGGCTCACCCGTGAACACCCGGCCCAGCGTGTCTCAGGGCATGAGGAATACCAGCAAGGAGCTGCATGGGGCCGCGAGCCGCTACGCTCCCTGCGGTGAGTGACCAGAGGAGAGGAGATCTGCCTTTGTTCTGCTACTGGACAGGCTCACCTGTATTCTGCATGCGTGTGTGGAGAAGGCGGTGGGGAGGGGACAGGACTAACACGGGGTACCATCAAAGAAAGCTACACACTGCCCCTGTGCCCCTGGGTGGAAGTAAGGCTTAAAAGCAAGGTGGGGATCTAGGGGTAGAGGGGAACTTGACTTCTGGGGTTTTTTCGTTTGTTTCCCTATTTTCAACAAAAGAAAGCCAGGGTACCGGCCCACTGCTGTTAGAGCTACTCAGTTCTTGGAGCAATAGCATCTCTGAAAATTTCTCTGTATCAGTAACCGTGTGCTGACTTGGACACTTTCATTTTCAGCTGCATCCTTATGTATTTCATTGATCACCTATCTCTTGCTCCTAATTTAGACTCCAACCAGGGTAACTGTCTCCTGCTTTAAGCGGATTAACACAGGAATTAAGCCTCCGGCGGAGGTTGGCACTGCAGTGGGCTTCTCATTGTGAAGTTGGAAGAAGGGAAAGAAGAAGACCTAGCTGCTGCGGTCTGATTTTGACTTTGTTGTTATTCTTACACATCTCATGAAGGGCTGGAGTAGGAGGATGGAGAAGAGAGTCCCGAAGCTCTATTGGAAGAGGCGGGGTAGGGGTTGGACTGCAGGCAGCGGGCCCGAGTGTGGCCTTCACAGTCTCCCCGTGCCTCTTGCCCAGAGCTCTACTGTGGCCGCTACTGATGAGGCTGTGGCTGTGCTGGAATGGAGGGGAAGGGGCACAGGAGGCCTGGGTCCCAGTCTCTACTGTGGGCTCTCAGCCTGGTTTTCTGGTATCTCAGCGCCGTACTGCGTAGCCTCCCCTGTGTGCTAAACACTGTCACACTAACATTGAACTTCAGGACAACCTGCTGAGGGGTTGTTAGCTCTGGTCTGCAGATGAGAAACCTGAGGCTTAGAGTTTCAAAAAGCTGCCCTGTTCTCCAAGGCTGAGGCTGGTTGCCAGGATCCTGCCTTTGGGTTGCCTCTCATGGCTCAAAGACCAGAGAACTGCAGGACTGAGTCACCCTACGGTCATCTCTGAGCCGGGCTCCTTGGGACAGGGGAGCCGGTAAAGAAATCTACATGGTCGTGAGTGATCTGGTGCCAGACAAGTACTAATCATGTGTGTGTGTGTGTGTGTGTGTGTGCACGTGTGTGCACACGTGTGTGTGTGTGTGTGTGTGTGACAGTTGGTTCACAGTGACTCATGTGCTGACTCTCTGCAGGGCACGCCATCATAAACTGCCAACCAAATTAGAGCTCAGTTCCTGCCCGAAGCTTCCAGTAATGAGATGTAGAAACTGTTCTCTGTGGATTAATTAGTAATCAAAATACAGAGAGGAAAAATAAAGCTTTTTTCCCTCTGAATGCTTTCCCTCTGAAAGAAAATATTTGAGCTGAAGACGATCAGATATGATGCTCCTAAGCCCTTCCTCCTGGATCTAAAACTAACTCTGTGAGCTCAGGCAAACTTCTTGAAAGCTTTCCTGTTGGGTTCCCCCCACCCTTTCTCTTTTCTCCTTCTCCCTCTATTGTGTTTTCACTATAGTTTTCATCTCATTATTGTTGTTCAGATATTTTAAAGATTTTTCCATGAACATTCATTTTTTACGCAGTGAACTCAGCTTTAGTTCTAAGTAGAAATTGCGTGGCTAACTTTTAGCTGTGGAGGAAGGCGACTTCTTGTTCCTGGGATCCGTGTGTGCTTGTGTAAAGCCATCTTATTCAGCCTGCTTTCCTGTGATCCTGCTGTATCACTCGGAATTCTCCAGAGCCCAACAACATCTGTGCCTGTGTGTATGTGTGTGTGTGTGTGTAGAAAGAGAAAGGGAGATTGACTGAGACATCAATTTATTTTAAGGAACTGGCTCACACAGTTGTGGAGCAGGCCGAGAAGGAGCTGATGCTACAGTCCTGGGTTGGAAGGCTGTCTGGGGGCAGAATTCCTTCCTTCTCAGGAGACCTCAGTCTGGGAACTGTGGCCTAGCCAAGTGAACGCAGGAAATCACCCATTGCACCTGCCAGGAGCTGGTCCTGTGTTAGACCCTGACTGTCATGCATTTTGGACAGCTGGTTCCAGTAAGCTCTTAAATTCTAGAGACACTTGTGCCATGGTAGTGGTGTCTTTTTAATTTCACATCCCTTCTAGATTTTGTTCCCCTAGTTCTCAGTCAGCTGTGATGTCTGTTCTTATATTTGGACACGTGGGTTCATCAGTTTCGGATGCAAAGTGTCACCAGAACACCAACAGCCCTAGTGTCTTCTCTCTGTGGGATTATGAGTGGACCTGATAACTGCAGGTCCCTGGGCTCCTGCTGACACCTCTTGCTCCTGGCAGGGACCCTCATAGGTGGTCACCAAAGCCACCTGCAGGGTTCTGTCCTGGGTGCCCACTGAGGGGCCTCAGGGCTCTGCCAAGGCCCGTTCTGCTCACCACACATGACCACTCTCTGGGGGAGGTAGGGGTCAACAGATCAATGGGGAGGGAGGTGAGAGAGTATGCTGGCCTTCTCTTATCCCCCTTTGTCCTCCCACCCTCGTCTTTATCCGATCTCAGATCCTAGAAATCTCATACACTGTTTAAAATGGATTTGTTTATTTTGCCTGCACTGTCTCTTCGCTGCTTGCATGGACCTTCCCCAGTTGTGGTGAGCAGGTGTCTCGCTGCAGTGGCTTCTCTTGTTGGCAGAGTGCAGACTCTAGGGCACACAGGCTTCAGGAGTTGCAGCACGTGGCCTCAGTAGTGTGGTGCACGGTCTTAGTTGCTCCAAGATTGCACAAGGGATCTTTCCAGACCAGGGATGGAACTCACATCCCCTGCATTGGCAGATGGATTTTTAACCGCTGGACACACGCTTTATCTGTACTCATCGCACGTCAGTTTTGCGGGACCCAGCTGGATGTTTCCACGGGAACCACACTCAGCCCCCGATCAGTCTGCAGCCTGAGAGGGTTCCCACAGCACGAGGTTGCCCAGGGCAAAGCCCCTGCCTCTCTGTTCAGCAACCATTCAGGGTGCTTCTCCCTTTTCCCGTCTGACCTCTCGGGATGTCCTGCTTCCCGCCTCAAGCAAAAGGAAAGCTGAGGGGCTTGTGTGGAGAGGGTGCGGCCAGCGTCTGGGAGGAGGGCCTGCCAGGATGCCCCCCTGGGGGGTGGGTGTCAGGTCAGGTTGCTCACCATCTAGCCTTCCTGAGGTGGCACTCGGTCCTGCTCCTGTCAAATTAGCAAACATGTTCACTAAAGCTGTGACTTCTGTCTCAGTATGTTTGTTTTAATTGAAGTATATAGCTGATTTGCAATGTGGTTTGTGCTAGTTTCAGATGTACAGCAAAGTTATTCAGTTACACGCACACACACATATATATACATTCTTTTTCAAATTCTTTCCATTATAGGTTATTAAAAGATACTGAGTATAATCCCCTGTGCTATACAGTGGGTCCTTATTGATTATGTATTTTATATATAGCAGTGTGTACATGAACATCCCATGGACGGAGGAGCCTGGTAGGCTGCAGTCCATGGGGTCTCGAAGAGTCGGACACAACTGAGCGACTTCACTTTCACTTTTCACTTTCACGCATTGGAGAAGGAAATGGCAACCCAGTCCAGTGTTCTTGCCTGGAGAATCCCAGGGATGGGAAAGCCTGGTGGGCTTCCATCTATGGGGTTGCACAGAGTCAGACACGACTGAAGCGACTTAGCAGCAGCAGCAGCAACATGTGAATCACAACCTTCTAATTTATGCCTCCCCTCATCGTTCCCCTTTGGTAATCATTAAGTCTGTTTTCTATGTCTGTGAGTCTGTTTCTGTTTTATAATTGAGTTTATTTGTATCATTTTTTAAGATTCCATTTATAAGTGATACATGGTATTTGTCTTTCTATGTCTGATTACTTCACCTAGTATGATAAGCTCTAGGTCCATCCGTGCTGCTGCAATGTCATTAGTTCATTCTTTTTTATGGCTACGTAGTATTCCATTACATGCACCACATCTTCTTTATCCATTCATCTGTTGATGGACATTTAGGTTGTCTTCATATCCTGACTATTGTAAATAGTGCTGCTAAGAACATTGGGGTGCATGTATCTTTTTGAATTAGAGTTTTCTTCTTTTCTAGATATATGCCCAAGAGTGGGATTGTAGGATTGTATGGAAGTTCTATTTTAGTTTCATAAGAAAGCACCATAGTATTCTCCATAATGGCTGCGCCAATTTACATTCCCACCAGTAGTGTAGGAGGGTTCCCTTTCCTCCCCACCCACAGCATTTTTTGTTTGTAAACTTTTTGATGATGACCATTCTACAAAACTACAATGACCTCATTGTAGTTTTGATGTGCGTCTGTCTGCTGCACTCAATATGCCAGCAAATTTGGACAACTCAGCAGTGGCCACAAAACTGGAAAAGGCCAATTTTCATTCCAGTCCCAAAGAAAGGCAATGCCAAAGAATACTCAAACTGCAGTACAGTTGTGCTCATTTTACCTGCTAGAAAGGTTATGCTGAAAATCCTTCAAGCTAGGCTTCAGCAATACATGAACTGAGAACCTCCAGATGTACAAGCTGGATTTAGAAAAGCCAAAAGATCAGAGATCAGATGATTCGTTGGATCATAGAAAAAGCAAGAGAATTTAAAAAAACATCTACTTCTGTTTCACTGATGACGCTAACGCCTTTGACTGTGTGGATCACAACAAACTGTGGAAAATTCTTAAAGAGATGGGAATACCAGACCACCTGACTTGCCTCCTGAGAAACCTGTATGCAGGTCAAAAAGCAACAGTTAGAACTGGACAGGGAACAGCCCACTGGTTCAAAATTGAGAAAGGAGTACGTCAGGCTGTATATTGTCACTCTGCTTATTTTATTTATATGCAGAGTACATCATGCTAAATGCCAGGCTGGATGAAGCACAAGCTGGAATCAAGATTGCCAGGAGAAATATCAATAACCTCAGATAACACCACTGTAATGGCAGAAAGTGAAGAGGAACTAAAGAGCCTCTTGATGAAGGTGAAAAAGCCAGCTTAAAACTCAACATTCAAAAAACTAAAATAATGGGATCCAGTCCCATCACTTCATGGCAAATAGAAGGAGAAAAAGTGGAAGTAGTGACAGGTTTTATTTTCTTGGGCTCCAAAATCACTGCAGACGGTGACTGCAGCCATGAAATTCAAAGACACTTGATCCTTGGAAAGAAAGCTATGACAGACCTAGACAGCATCTTCAAAAACAGAGATATTACTTTGCTGACAAAGGCCAAAATAGTCAAAGCTATGGTGTTTCCAAGAGTCAGGGACAGATGTGAGAGTTGGACCATAAAGAAGGCTGAGCACCAAAGAACTGATGCTTTCAAACTGTGACACTGGAGGAGACTCTTGAGAGTTCCCTTGGACAGCAAGGAGATCAAAGCAGTCAGTCCCAAAGGAAATCAACCCTGAATATTCATTGGAAGGACTGGTGCTAAAGCTAAAGCTTCAATACTTTGGCTATTTGAAGAATAGAGCTGACTCATTGGAAAAGACGCTGATGCTGGGAAAGATTGAAGGCAGGAGGAGAAGGGTGTGACAGAGGATGAGGTGGTTGGATGGCATCACCAATTCAATGAATGTTAACTTGAGCAAACTCTGGAAGACAGTAAAGGACAGGGGAGTGTGACATGCTGCAGTCCATGGGGTCACAGAGTCGGACATGGCTTAGCAACTGAACAACAACAATAATTGATGATGTTGAGCGTGTTTTCATGTGCCTGTTGGCCATCTGTATGTCTCCTTTGGAGGAATGTCTAGCTTTTCTGACCATCTTTTGATTGGGTTTTTTGGGGGCTTTTTGTTGTTGTTATTGCATTGTATGAGCTGTTTGTGTATTTTGGACATAAGCCTTTGTCCATCACATAGTTTGCAAGTATTTTCTCCCAGTCCATAGTTTGTCTTTTCATGTTGCTTAAGTTTCCTTTGCTGTGCAAAAGCTTGTAAGTTTGATTAGTCCCCTTTGTTTCTTTTTATTCTATTGCCTTTGGAAACTGACCTAAGAAAACAGTGTTATGATTTATGTCAGAGAATGTTTTGCCTGTGCTGTCTTCTAGGAGCTTTATGGTGTCATGTCATATTTTTCTCTCAGCCATTCTGAGTTTATTTTTGTGTGTGGTGAGAAAGTGTGTTCTAGCTTCATTGATTTAAATGTGACTGTCCAGCTTTCCCAATACCACTTGCTGAAGAGACTGTCTTTCCCCCCTTGTATAGTCTTGCCTCCTTCGTCAAAGGTTAGTTGACCACAGGTGTGTGGGTTTATTTCGGGGCTCTTTATTCTAGCCCATTGATTGGTTTGTCTGTTTTTGTGTCAGTACCACACTGTTTTAATTACTGTAGGTTTGTAGTATTGTCTGAAGTCTGGGAGAATTATATCTCCAACTTTTTCTTTTTCCTCAAGATTGGTTGAAAATTCTGGATCTTTTAATATTCCATATAAATTTTAGGATTATTTGTTCTAGTTCTGTGAAAAATGTCATGGGTAATTTGATAGGGATCACGTTACAGCTGTAAATTGCTTTGGGTAGTATGGTCTTTTTAACAGTATTAATTCTTCCAACCTAGGAGCATGGGATATCTTTCCACTTCTTTAAATCATCTTTAATTTCCCTTACAATTAGCAGCATATGTGTCTTCTGCCTCCTTGATCAGGTTTATTCCTAAGTATTTTATTTTATTTATTTATTTTTTATGCTATTTTAAAAGGGATTTTTTTTTTTTACTTTGTGATATTTCATTATTAGTATAAAGAAATGCAACAGATTTCTGTATGCTAATCTTGTATCCTGCTATGTGGTTAAATTTATTTATCATTTTTGGTAGTTTTTGTTTGGAGTCTTTAGGGTTTTCTGTATATAGTATCATGTCACCTGTGTATAATAACAATTTTACCTCTTTTCGAACAGTTTGAATACTTTTTATTTATTTTTCTTTGTTGACTGCTCTGCCTAGGATTCCAGTACTATGTTGAATAGAAGTGGTAAGAATGAGCATCACTGTCTTGTTCCAGAGTTTAGTGGGGAGGTTTTCAGCTTTTTACCATTGAGTATTATGCTGGCTGTGTGTTTGTCATAGTAGCTTTTTATTATGTTGAAATAGGTCCCTCTATGCCCACTTTGGTGAGAGTTTTTATCATGAAATCTCAGTGTTTTAAAAGTCTAAGTTGATCAAATCTTGGCCAACTTTTGGCCACATAGTCCAGAGACTTGCCCATGTTTAAGTGATTTTGGATCTTTCAGGAATGTGTGGGTGCATGATGCATGCTCAGTCGTGTCTGACTCTTTGCGACCCCATAGACTGTATAGCCCATCTGGGTCCATGGGATTTACAGGCAAGAATACTGAAGTGGGTTGCCATTTCTCGCTCCATCAGGAATGCGTACTTCCTGACATATCCAGAAATGCAGTCAAGTCCCAATTCAGGGAAGATTGAAGGAGAAGAGAGATAGACAATTAGGGAATTTGGAAACCTCACTGGGAGGCTAAGACCCCCAGGGAAGGGCTCTGGTCTCACTGCTTTGGGACAGCGGGGCAGCTGGGCGCAGAGGCCAGCTGGCCCCCTCGAGGGTGTTCTCCTGCTGGGCACTGTGGCTGCTGCTGGTGGCCTTTAGGATCTGCCGACTCCATGACCACAGGGAGACGCATCAGGTAACAGGTGTTCAGAAGGGGGCAATTTCTCCTTTGCCGGTGTCCTGGGGAGGGTGAGACAGCCTCCTTGATGTCTCCTGGGCAGGGGGCCAAGCCAGCTTGGGCTCCGTGAGTAACATCCCGACCCTGGGCCTCCTCTTCCCTAGACTGGTATTACCACCTTCCTGTGAAGCAGTCAGAGAAGGCTGTGGACGCCCCGCCAGCATCGCAGATTCCTGGCCTCAGCGACCCGAGGGAAGCCCCCAGCGGGCACACGCTCGGGCTGCGGAGGTACTGGGTGAAGGAGACAGACTCGGAGTACGTGAAGCTGGCCAAGCAAGGTGGCCGCCCTGGTGAGTGCTTCTGTGTGTGGGGGCGGTGGGCAGGTGGTGTGACCTTGTCGTCTGGACATCCAGATGCCATCTGTGATCTGGACACTTGTTACTGTCAAGTGTAGGAATTTTGCCCAAGGTCATAGGACATCCAGGTCACCTGATACAGCCCAGGGTGCAGACTCTTCAGGGACATGCTGCCGTTTATGGGAAAGACCGACTGGACTGTGCATTCACCAGACTGGGATTTTCTTTGGATTTCTCCTGAGCACCACCCTGGGGTGACTCCCACGCCAGCCTCACTGTCTAACTGCAGAGTTGCTGTCTCTGCCCTGACTGTGGTCACCCTTCTGGGGGGTAAGAAGGGGTTGCCCCTTCTGCACTTGCCCGTGAAGCATCTTTGCTTCCTGTTGCTCGGTCTCCTCATCCCTCAGGGGTATATTAATATCTCCTGCATGGTAGAGGCTGATGAGTGTCAGCGGTGATGTTGACAAACATCTGGCCTTTATCCATGATTTCGCTGAGCAAGTCTTGCTCAGTTGTCCTAACTCAGGTTGCTGCTCAGGTTAGGAGTCACGTCTGGAACACCTTCGGCCGGGCCTTTGTGGAGAGCGACCCTGAGAAACGCTGACCTTTCTCTTTCTGGCCGCCGTTCCTTCCATGAAGGTTGTCGCGGAGAAGATGGGCTACGTGGCAGATGGTGGCATCTGGGCTGTGATGCTACAAAGCCCAGAACAGACTGTGTGACTCATTGCGTGTGAAGCACAGAAGCAGGGTCCCCTCCTCACTCTGAGCCTCAGGCTAAAAGAACATCAGGGGGACAGCTGGCAAAATCTGAATAAGATCTGTAATTGGATAAAAGGATTGCATCACACTGACTTCCTGATTTTGATCACTGCGCTGTGATTATGTCATAACTGTCACTGGAAACACCCCACGTGGTCCCCCAACGAGCAACAGACAGTGACAATACTAATGGGGGAGAGAAAGAACGAGCAAATGGGAAACGAAGCATGGTGTTTGGGGAATCTGGGTGATGGGTATAGCGGAATTCATACCTTATGAGGGAACTTTTGTCTACATTTGAAATATTTAAACAATGAAAGTTCACATATTAAAAAAGTTTCAAATGTCTACTAATAGTATTGGCCACTGACCCCCCCCCTCCCCCCATAGCAGGCAAAACCTGCTTAGCAGGCAAACCAGTCACTCCCAGCTGGGGCCCATCGACCTCCTGCCTGAGCTGCCCCTGTGAAAAGCCTCCAGCCTGGGGGAGGGGGACGAAGACCTGGCAGCAAGTGGGTGGGTTGGGAGCTGGAGTGAGTCTCTGTGCCTCTCAGCCTGGCTCTGAAGGGGACACCGGTTAATAGGACCCCTACTCTCGTGATTTAGAGGGGCTGGTGCCCGCTTCCCACCAGAAACCTGGAGGCTTACCCCAGAAATGCCCCGGGTGTGAAGGAGTAGGGACAGAGAACAGACCCTCCTGGGCTGAGAGAGGAGACAGCAAGCGACCCCCCGGCCCCCCAGCCCGATGAGTTTTGTCTCCACAGTCACAGGCATGGAGCAACGACACCCCCCACCTTCTCCAGGGACGCTTGGATGGGAGGAGGAGGTGGTGGGGCAGAGGGAGGGGCTGTTCTCTGGGCAGGCAGCGCTGGCAGGTGAGAACCAGGGACACCCTGACGTCCGCCCCCCGCCCCCCGCCCCCACCCCCACACAACCCCGACCCCAGTCAGAGAAGCACAGGAGGAAGCCCAGTTCCCTTGTCAGCAGCGGGGACGTGCTGGCTGGTGATGCTCAGGCTCGGATGGGGGCGGTGATGCTCACCGCCACGTCTTTTTGCCTTCGAGATCTGTTGAAGCACTTTGCCCCCGGGACCACGAAGGGCTCCCCGGTGGCCTACTCCTTGCCAGACTGGTACATCCACCACAGCAAGCCGCCGACGGCAGACCAGAGACAGTGAGTGTCCTGACCCCCACGTTGCAGTCACCGCCCAGCCCGGCACCCCCAGCCTCTGACTTCGCTCCCGGCTACTCCGCCTGCAGCCTCCTTGCCGCTGCAGCCCTTTTCTCTCTCATCCTTCCTGGCGTTCTGCTGGCTGCCTAGCTTCTCCTGGGCCCTGCATCCCGGAGGCTTCCCCGCTTCCCTGCTGTCTTTTCCCTCCCTTCTTCCCTCCCTTCCCTCCCCCTCTCAACTCTTCCCCTTCCCTCCCTCCTTTCCCCCAGCTAAGAGTTGGAAGTTTATCCTAGCTGAATGAGGAGCCAAGAAAATGAGGGGTGGGGGAGGTGGGCGGGGCCTGGAGAAGGTCAGTACCGGGTGCTGGAGATGGGGGAGCAGGGGAGGGGGAATCCGGAGGTGGTCCTAAGCAGCTGGCCGGGGCCCTTTCCTTTGTTTCTGCAGGGTCCCTGCTGTGTCCATACCTGACTACATGGTTTATGAAGAGTTTAACCCAGATCAGGCCACTGGCAACTTCGAGTCCAGAATGGGCCCCTTTGACTTTGACATGAAGACGATTTGGCAAAGAGAGGCCGAGGAACTTGAAAAGGAGAAAAAAAAGGTGACAGGAGCACCAGATAGATAGCATGGCGTTGCTTGTCAGCTGTGTGTGTCTCGTGGCCCCGGAATCTGCCTTTTAAGTTTGATTTTTTCAAAGGCCAGTTGTTGTTCAGTCACTCAGTCATGTCCCACTCTTTGCAACCCCATGGACTGCAGCACGCTAATCTTCCCTGTCCGTTACCAACTCCCAGAGTTTGCTCAAACTCATGTCCATTGAGTCGGTGATGCCATCCAACCATCTGATCCTCTGTCATCCCCTTCTCCTCCTGCCTTCAAACTTTCCCAGCATCAGAGTCTTTTCCAGTGAGTTGGCTCTTCTCATCAGATAGCCAAAGTACTGGAAAATACAAAGGTCAGAGGCCAAAATAAATTAACTTCCTTTTCTCCTTTTTTTTATAATAACATTTTAAAAATATAGATTTATTTATTTTAATTGGAGGCTAATTATTTTACAATATTGTATTGGTTTTGCCATACATCAACATGAATCCGCCATGGGTATACACGTGTTCCCAATCCTGAACCCCCCTCCCACCTCCCTCCCTGTACCATCCCTCTGGGTCATCCCAGTGCACCAGCCCCAAGCATCCTGTATCATGCATCGAACCTGGACTGGTGATTCGTTTCATATATGATATTATACATATTTAAATGACACTCTCCCAAATCATCCCACCCTTTCCCTCTCCCACAGAGTCCAAAAGACTGTTCTATACATCTGTGTCTCTTTTTCTGTCTCGCATACAGGATTATCATTACCATCTTTCTAAATTCCATATATATGCATTAGTATACTGTATTGGTGTTTTTCTTTCTGGCTTACTTCACTCTGTATAATAAGCTCCAGTTTCATCCACCTCATTAGAACTGATTCAAATGTATTCTTTTTAATGGTTGAGTAATACTCCATTGTGTATATGTACCACAGCTTTCTTATCCATTCATCTGCTGGTGGACATCTAGGTTGCTTCCACGTCCTGGCTATTATAAACTGTGCTGTGATGAACATTGGGGGTACGCATGTCTCTTTCAATTCTGGTTTCCTCGGTGTGTATGCCCAGCAGTGGGATTGTTGGGTCATAAGGCAGTTCTATTTCTAGTTTTTTAAGGAATCTCCACACTGTTCTCCATAGTGGCTGTACTAGTTTGCATTCCCACCAACAGTGTAAGAGGGTTCCCTTTTCTCCACATCCTCTCCAGCATTTATTGCTTGTAGACTTTTGGATAGCAGCCATTCTGACTGGCGTGAAATGGTACCTCATTGTGGTTTTGATTTGCATTTCTCTGATAATGAGTGATGTTGAGCATCTTTTCATGTGTTTGTTAGCCATCTGTATGTCTTCTTTGGAGAAATGTCTGTTTAGTTCCTTGACCCATTTTTTGATTGGGTCGTTTATTTTTCTGGAATTGAGCTGTAGGAGTTGCTTGTATATTTTTGAGATTAGTTGTTTGTCAGTTGCTTCATTTGCTATTATTTTCTCCCATTCTGAAGGCTGTCTTTTCACCTTGCTTATAGTTTCCTTTGTTGTGCAGAAGCTTTTAATTTTAATTAGGTCCCATTTGTTTATTTTTGCTTCTATTTCCAATATTCTGGGAGGTGGGTCATAGAGGATCCTGCTGTGATTTATGTCAGAGAGTGATTTGCCTATTTTCTCCTCTAGGAGTTTTATAGTTTCTGGTCTTATGTTTAGATCTTTAATCCATTTTGAGTTTATTTTTGTATATGGTGTTAGAAAGTGTTCTAGTTTCATTCTTTTACAAGTGGTTGACCAGTTTTCCCAGCACCACTTGTTAAAGAGATTGTCTTTTCTCCATTGTATATTCTTGCCTCCTTTGTCAAAGATAGGGTGTCCATATGTGCATGGATTTATCTCTGGGCTTTCTATTTTGTTCCATTGATCTATATTTCTGTCTTTGTGCCAGTACCATACTGTCTTGATGACTGTGGCTTTGTAGTAGAGCCTGAAGTCAGGCAGGTTGATTCCTCCAGTTCCATTCTTCTTTCTCAAGATTGCTTTGGCTATTTGAGGTTTTTTGTATTTCCATACAAATTGTGAAATAATTTGTTCTAGCTCTGTGAAAAATACCATTGGTATTTTGATAGGGATTGCATTGAATCTATAGATTGCTTTGTGTAGTATACTCATTTTCACTATATTGATTCTTTCAATCCATGAACACGGTATATTTCTCCATCTATTAGTGTCCTCTTTGATTTCTTTCACCAGTGTTTTATAGTTTTCTATATATAGGTCTTTTGTTTCTTTAGGTAGATATATTCCTAAGTATTTTATTCTTTTCATTGCAGTGGTGTATGGAATTGTTTCCTTAATTTCTCTTTCTATTTTCTCATTATTAGTGTATAGGAATGCAAGGGATTTCTGTGTGTTGATTTTATATCCTGCAACTTTACTATACTCATTGATTATTAGTTCTAGTAATTTTCTGGAGTCTTTAGGGTTTTCTATGTAGAGGATCATGTCATCTGCAAATAGTGAGAGTTTAACTTCTTTTCCAATTTGGATTCCTTTTATTTCTTTTTCTGCTCTGATTGCTGTGGCCAAAACTTTCAAAACTATGTTGAATAGTAGTGGTGAGAATGGGCACCCTTGTCTTGTTCCTGACTTTAGGGGAAATGTTTTCAGTTTTTCATTATTGAGGATAATGTTTGCTTTGGGTTTGTCATATATAGCTTTTATTATGTTGAGGTGTGTTCCTTTTATTCCTGCTTTCTGGAGCGTTTTTATCATAAATGGATGTTGAATTTTGTCAAAGGCTTTCTCTGCATCTATTGAGATAATCATATGGCTTTTATTTTTCAACTAGTTAATGTGGTGTATTACATTGATTGATTTGCGGATATTGAAGAATCCTTGCATCCCTGGGATAAAGCCCACTTGGTCATGGTGTATGATCTTTTTAATGTGTTGTTGGATTCTGATTGCTAGAATTTTATTAAGGATTTTTGCATCTATGTTCATCAGTGATATTGGCCTGTAGTTTTCTTTTTTTGTGGCATCTTTGTCAGGTTTTGGTATTAGGGTGATGGCCTCATAGAAAGAGTTTGGAAGTTTACCCTCCTCTGCAATTTTCTGGAAGAGTTTGAGTAGGATAGGTGTTAGCTCTTCTCTAAATTTTTGGTAGAATTCAGCTGTGAAGCCATCTGGACCTGGGCTTTTGTTTGCTGGAAGATTTCTGAGTACAGTTTCAATTTCTGTGCTTGTGATGGGTCTGTTAAGATTTTCTATTCCTTCCTGGTTCAGTTTTGGAAAGTTGCACGTTTCTAAGAATTTGTCCATTTCTTCCACGTTGTCCATTTTGTTGGCATATAACTGCTGGTAGTAGTCTCTTACGATCCTTTGTATTTCTGTGTTGTCTGTTGTGATCTCTCCATTTTCATTTCTAATTTTATTGATTTGCCTTTTCTCCCTTTGTTTCTTGATGAGTCTGGCTAATGGTTTGTCAGTTTTATTTATCTTCTCAAAGAACCAGCTTTTGGCTTTGTTGATTTTTGCTATGGTCTCTTTTGTTTCTTCTGCATTTATTTCTGCCCTACGTTTTAAGATTTCTTTCCTTCTACTAACCCTGGGGTTCTTCATTTCTTCCTTTTCTAGTTGCTTTAGGTGTAGAGTTAGGTTATTTATTTGACTTTTTTCTTGTTTCTTGAGGTATGCCTATATTGCTATGAACCTTCCCCTTAGCACTGCTTTTACAGTGTCCCACAGGTTTTGGGTTGTTGTGTTTTCATTTTTGTTCATTTCTATGCATATTTTGATTTCTTTTTTGATTTCTTCTGTGATTTGTTGGTTATTCAGCAGCATGTTGTTCAGCCTCCATATATTGGGATTTTTAATAGTTTTTGTCCTGTAATTGACATCTAATCTTACTGCATTGTGATCGGAAAAGATGCTTGGAATGATTTCAATTTTTTTTGAATTTACCAAGGCTAGATTTATGGCCCAGGATGTAATCTATCTTTGAGATGGTTCCATGTGCATTTGAGAAAAAGATGAAATTCATTGTTTTGGGGTGAAATGTCTTATAGATATCAATTAGGTCTAACTGGTCTATTGTATCATTTAAAGTTTGTGTTTCCTTGTTGATTTTCTGTTTAGTTGATCTATCCATAGGTGTGAGTGGGGTATTAAAGTCTCCCACTATTATTGTGTTATTGTTAATTTCCCCTTTCATACTTGTTAGCATTTATCTTACATATTGTGGTGCTCCTATGTTGGGTGCATATATATTTATAATTGTTATATCTTCTTCTTGGATTGATCTTTTGATCATTATGTAGTGACCTTCTTTGTCTCTTTTCACAGCCTTTGTTTTAAAGTCTATTTTGCTGATATGAGTATTGCTACTCCTGCTTTCTTTTGGTCTCTATTTGCATGGAATATCTTTTTCCAGCCCTTCACTTTCAGTCTGTATGTGTCCCCTGTTTTGAGGTGGGTCTCTTGTAGACAACAGATATAGGTGTCTTGTTTTTGTATCCATTCAGCCAGTCTTTGTCTTTTGTTTGGGGCATTCAATCCATTTACATTTAAGGTAATTATTAATAAGTATGATCCTGTTGCCATTTACTTTATTGTTTTGGGTTCGAGTTTATACACCTTTTTTGTGTTTCCTGTCTAGAGAAGATCCTTTAGCATTTGTTGGAGAACTGGTTTGGTGGTGCTGACTTCTCTCAGCTTTTGCTTGTCTGTTAAGCTTTTGACTTCTCCTTCATATTTGAATGAGATCCTTGCTGGGTACAGTAATCTGGGCTATAGGTTATTTTCTTTCATCACTTTAAGTATGTCCTGCCATTCCATTCTGGCCTGAAGAGTTTCTATTGAAAGATTAGCTGTTATCCTTATGGGAATCCTCTTGTGTGTTATTTGTTGTTTTTCCCTTGCTGCTTTTAATATTTTTTCTTTGTGCTTGATCTTTGTTAAGTTGATTAACATGTGTCTTGGGGTGTTTTGCCTTGAGTTTATCCTGTTTGGGACTCTCTGGGTTTCTTGGACTTGGGTGATTATTTCCTTCCCCATTTTAGGGAAGTTTTCAACTCTTATCTCCTCAAGTATTTTCTAATGGTCTTTCTTTTGTCTTCTTCTTCTGGGACTCCTATGATTCGAATGTTGGGGTGTTTAACATTGTCCTGGAGGTCTCTGAGATTGTCCTCATTTCTTTTAATTCATTTTTCTTTCTTCCTCTCTGATTCATTTATTTCTACCATTCTGTCTTCTATTTCACTAATCCTATCTTCTGCCTCTGTTATTCTACTATTTGTTCCCTCCAGAGTGTTTTTGATCTCATTTATTGTATTATTCATTATATACTGACTCTTTTTTATTTCTTCTAGGTCCTTGTTAAGCCTTTCTTGCATCTTCTCAATCCTTGTCTCCAGGCTATTTATCTGTGATTCCATTTTGATTTCAAGATTTTGGATCATTTTCACTATCATTATTCGGAATTCTTTATCAGGTAGATTCCCTATCTCTTCCTCTTTTGTTTGGTTTGGTGGGCATTTATCCTGTTCCTTTACCTGCTGGGTATTCCTCTGTCTCTTCATCCTGTTTATATTGTTGTGTTTGGGTGGCCTTTCTCTATTCTGGCAGTTTGTGGAGTTCTCTTTATTGTGGAGTTTCCTCACTGTGGGTGGGGTTGTACAGGTGACTTGTCAAAGTTTCCTGGTTAGGGAAGCTTGTGTCGGTGTTCTGGTGGGTGGAGCTGGATTTCTTCTCTCTGCAGTGCAATAAAGTGTCCAGTAATGAGTTATGAGATGTCAGTGGGTTTGGAGTGACTTTGGGCAGCCTGTATATTGAAGCTCAGGACTGTGATCCTGTGTTTCTGGAGAAATTGCGTGATATGTCTTGCTCTGGAACTTGTTGGCCCTTTGGTGGTGCTTGGTTTCAGTGTCGGTATGGAGGCGTTTGATGAGCTCCTGTTGATTAATGTTCCCTGGAGTCAGGAGTTCTCTGGTGTTCTCAGGATTTGGACTTAAGCCTCCTGCTTCTGGTTTTCAGTCTTATTTTTACAGTAGCCTCAAGACTTCTTCATCTATACAGCACCATTGATAAAACATCTAGGTTAAAGATGAAAAGTTTCTCCACAGTGAGGGACGCCCAGAGAGGTTCACAGAGTTACATGGAGAAGAGAAGAGGGAGGAGGGAGTTAGAGGTGACCCGAATGAGATGAGGTGGAATCAAAAGAAGAGAGAGCAAGCTAGTCAGTAATCACTTCCTTATGTGCGTTCCACAGTCTGGACCACTCAGAGATGTTCATGGAGTTATACAGAGAAGAGAAGAGGGAGGAAGGAGACAGAGGTGGCCAGGAGGAAAAAGGGGGAAATCAAAAGGAGAGAGACAGATCTAGCCAGTAATCAGTTCCCTAGGTTTTCTCCACCATCTGGAACACACAAAGAGATTCACAGAGTTGGGTAGAGAAGAGAAGGGGGAGGGAGGAGATAGAGGCGACCTGGTGGAGAAAAAGGAGAGTCCAAAGGGGGAGAGAGCAGTCAAGCCAGTAATCTTGCTCCCAAGTAAAAATGAGTACTGAAGATTGGGTTCTTAAAGGTACAAAATTGATAACAAATACCAAAAATCAAAGATTAAAACTCTAGACGAGAGGTTGGATTTTCAAAAATACAATATTAAAGAAAAAAAGTCACAAAAATTAATATATATATATATATGTATATATATATGTATATATATATATATATATGAAGTTTGCTTTAAAAAATAGGGTCTCCTTTTTTTTGCAAAGTAGTAGTAGGTTATAAAAATGAAAATTAAAGGAGTAATAGAGGACTTAACATTTTTTTTTAATTTTTAAAAATGATAGTAAAAATATATCTAGGACTTTCTTTGGTGTTGTTGTGGGCAGTTTGGGGTCAGTTCATTTTCGGATAATTCCTTGGTCCGGCTTATATTTCTCAAGATCTATAGGCCCCTTCCTAAGTAGTCAGTACTAAGTACAGGGTTTTAATCTATTGCACCTGTCACTTCCAAGGCGGTTCCCTCTGTTTTAGCTTCTGTTTGCTGGTCTCTTCAGTGTCTGATTTCCGCCCTGACACAAGAGGGCGGTGGTGGACACTTTTTTACGCTCACTTGTTCAGTTGCGCTGTGGGGAGGGAGGGACACTGCAAACAACACTGGCATGTGCTCGCATGTCTCAGCCACACTGGGCCTGCCCCAGCTCACCGCGCACGTGCCCTCCCTGCCCACACTGCTCAGGCTCTAGGTTGCCCTGCTGGGAACTGTCTGAGGCCGGCCCCGGGTTGTATGCACCTCCCAGGTCTAAGCTGCTCAGGTTCAGGCACTTGGGTAGTCCTCAGAGGTGCAGACTCGGTTGGGCCTGCATTTTGTGCCCTTCCCAGGTCTGAGCAGCTCAGGTGACCAGGTGTTTGGCGAGCGTGGTCGCTGTGACTTATCGCCTCCCCCATCCCTGCCGCTCGGTTTTCTGGGTGTACAACCAGCACACCTTCTCAGGCGGATGTTGACTGTCCAGAATCCCAAGAAGTCTTAGTTAGTGAAGAAGCCTGCTTGCAGTTTGGTAGATAATGCCACTCTGGGGCCGCGATTGCCCCCTTCCAGCTTCTGGCTGCCTGTCACCGGAGGGGGATGGTCTGCAGCCCACTAGCCCTGTTCAGTCTTTTGTTCTATGAGCGGGTCTGACGGGGTCTTAGGTTAGGGCTTTTCTCGTAGCTCTAGTCAGTCCTTTGTTCTGTGAGTGGGCCTGGTGGTGTCTTAGGTTAGGGCTTTGGGTGTGGTAGCTATCCTGCAGTCTGGTTTGCTAGCACAAGTTAGTTCCCTCAGACTGCCCTCGGGGCATTCAGGCCTGGTCCTTACTCTAAGCAATGCAGCCCGCGCCTCCCTGCCCAGCCCCTGCCTGCTAGTGGCGGGTGCAGGCGTCTGTGCTGCTTCTCCGCTGGGGAAGTTACCGCTGGACATGTAATCTGTGGGTTTTAATTACTTATTTATTTTTCCTCCCAGTTATGTTGCCCTCTGCTGTTCCAAAGCTTGCCACAGACTCGGCAGTGAGAGTGTTTCCTGGTGTTTGGAAACTTCTCTCTTTTAAGACTCCCTTCCCGGGACAGAGCTCCGTCCCTACCTCTTTTGTCTCTCTTTTTGTCTTTTATATTTTTTCCTACCTCCTTTCAAAGACAATGGGCTGCTTTTCTGGGTGCCTGATGTCCTCTGCCGGCATTCAGAAGTTGTTCTGTGGAATTTACTCAGCGTTTAAATGTTCTTTTGATGAGTTTGTGGGGGAGAAAGTGGTCTACCCATCCTATTCCTCTGCCATCCCAGGACTGCCCTATCCTTTTCTCTTTATGAACATCAAACCTGTGATGTGAGACTGCCTTTTGTTTAAGGAGCTGACATGGGGAAAGTTAGCCATCACTTCTCATCTGCCCAGATAGGAAGGACATTATCCAGTTCCTGAATGAGCCCATTCTGTTTGAGGGTTTAAGGTAAAATTCCCCAGAATACTGTGTGGACAGGAAGGGAAGAGGAGACAGTGCTTTGCAGCTGCACAAACCCCACAAGTGTATTTGACCTTGAAGGAATGCTGGCTCCAGGGTGACACACTTTTAAGGCATTTCTGTTTCAAGGGAGCCATGGAAGGCCATCCCTGGTTGGTGGCTTTATGGTGGTGTCTCAGTTCAGAGGCCATTGGTCACAGCTCCCGGGACGTGGGGATCTATGGGTGAGCTGGTGATGTTCATGTTAAAACTAGCAGCCGTGTCCCGGCAATGAGCCAGCCTTGCCACCCTCACACTCACACACACACACACACACACACACAAAACAACCCTGCCTTGCCAGGGAGTAGCCTTGAGGCCCACTTCCCAGTGTCTAGTTGGAGGAGAACCCTTGGAAGTTTATTTTGGGGCTTGGAAAATTGAGCCCCATGTGCAGGGTCAGCTGCCTATATTTAGCTGGCTGTTTGCCCCCAAGACACCCAGTCCCAGCCCTGAACCTGGGTCTTGGCTTTTGCACAATCACTGAATGAGCTGCTCTCAGGAACATGCATGTTTCTGGCAACACCTCCCAGCAATACCCCGAGCCTTCAGATAGATGGTAAACAGGGTTGGTGCACATGCCCTGTTAAAGGCTGAAATGCTGCATTGCCCCCAAACCATGGACAGAGTTATCCAGGGGCTGAGAAAGTTCAGGGCTGGGAAAGTGTGGGGAGCAAGCCTGTTCTATCCTGTGTTTCTCTGCACAGGTGAGGCTCAGTTCAGTTCAGTTGCTCACTCATGTCCGACTCTTTGCGATCCCATGTACTGCAGCACCCCAGGCTTCCCTGTCCATCACCAACTCCTGGAGCTTGCTCAAACTCATGTCCATCGATGATGTCATCCAACCATCTCATCTTCTGTCGTCCCCTTCTCCTCCCACCTTCAATCTTTCCCCAGCATCAGGCTCTTTTCCAATGAGTCAGTTCTTCACATCAAGTGGCCAAAGTATTGGAGTTTCAGCTTCAGCATCAGTCCTTCCAAAGAATATTCAGGACTGATTTTCTTTAGGACTGACTGGTTTGATCTCCTTGCAGTCCATGGGACTCATCAAGAGTCTTCTCCAACACCATAGTTCAAAATCATCAGTTGTTTGGCACTCAGCTTTCTTTATAGTCCAACTCTCACATCCATACATGACTACTGGAAAAATGATGGCTTTGACTAGGTGGGCCTTTGTTGGCAAAGTAATGTCTCTGCTTTCTAATATGCTGTCTAGGTTGGTCATAGCTTTTCTTCCGAGGAGCAAGCGTCTTTTAATTTCATGGCTGCAGTCACCATCTGTAGTGATTTTGGAGCCCAAGAAAATAAAGTCTCTCACTGTTTCCATTGATTCTCCTTCTATTTGCCATGGAGTGATGGGACTGGATCCCATGATCTTAGTTTTCTGAATGTTGAGTTAAAGTCAGCTTTTTCACTCCTCTTTCACTTTCATCAAGAGGCTCTTTTGTTCCTCTTCACTTTCTGCCATAAGGGTGGTGTCATCTGCATATCTGAGGTTATTGATATTTCTCCCGGCAATCTTGATTCCAGCTTGTACTTCATCCAGCCCAGCATTTCATATGATGTACTCTGCGTATAAGCTAAATAAGCAGGGTGACAATATACAGCATTGATGTACTCCTTTCCCAATTTGGAACTAGTCTGTTGTTCCATGTTTGGTTTTAGCTGTTGCTTCTTCACCTGAATACAGGTTTCTCAAGAGGCAGATCAGGTGGTCTGGTATTCCCATCTCTTTCCATGGTTTTTTCTATGCTTTTTCTGTTTCTTTGCTTTTTCTATGATTCAGCAGATGTTGGCAATTTGATCTCTGTTTCCTGTGCTTTTTCTAAATCCAGCTCAAACATCTGGAAGTTCACGGTTCATGTACTGTTGAAGCCTGGCTTGGAGAATTTTGAGCATTACTTTACTAGTGTGTGAAATGAGTACAATCATGTTGTAGTTTGAGCATTCTTTGGCATTGCCCTTCATTGGTATTGGAATGAAAACTGACCTTCCAGTCTTGCCAGTGCTAAGTTCTCCAGATTTGCTGGCATAATGAGTGCAGCACTTTCACAGCATCATGTTTTAGGATTTAAAATAGCTCAACTGGAATTCCATCACTTCCACTAGCTTTGTTCATAGTGATGCTTTCTAAGGCCCACTTGACTTTGCATTCCAGGATGTGTGGCTCTAGATGAGTGATCATACCATTGTGATTATCTGGGTTGTGAAGATATTTTTTGTATAGTTCTTTTGTGTATTCTTGCCACCTCTTCTTAATATCTTCTTTTGTTAGGTCCATACCATTCCTGTCCTCTATTGTGCCTGTCTTTGCATAAAATGTTCCCTTGGTATCTCTAATTTTCTGGAAAAGATCTCTAGTCTTTACCATTCTATTGTTTTCCTCTGTTTTTTTTTTTTTGTTGTTGTTGTTGTTGCATGGATCACTGAGGAAGGCTTTCTTATCTCTCCTTGCTTTACTTTGGAACTCTGCATTCAAATAGGCATATCTTTACTTTTCTCCTTTGCCTTTCACTTGTCTTCTTTTCTCAGCTGTTTGTAAGGCCTCCTCAGACAACCTTTTTTCCCTTTTCCATTTCTTTTTCTTGGGAATGGTCTTGATCCCTGCCTCCCGTACAATGTCACAAACCTCTGTCCATAGTTCATCAGGCACTCTGTCTATCAGATCTAATCCCTTGAACCAATTTGTCACTTCCACTGTATAATCATGAAGGATTTGATTTAGGTCATACCTGAGTGGTCTAGTGGTTTTCCCTACTTTCTTCAATTTAAGTCTGAATTTGGCCATAAGGAGTTCATGGCCTGAGCCACAGTCACTTCCCAGTCTTGGTTTTGCTGACTGTATAGAGCTTCTCCATCTTTGGCTGCAAAGAATGTAATCAATCTGATTTCAATATTGACCATCTGGTGAACGTCCATGTGTAGAGTCATGTCCTGTGTTGTTGGAAGAGGGTGTTTGCTATGACCAGTGCATTCTCTAGGGAAAACTCTGTTAGCCTTTGTCCTGCTTCATTTTGTACTCCAAGGCCAAATTTGCCTGTTACTCCAGGTATCTCTTGACTTCCTACTTTTGCATTCCAGTACCCTTATGATGAAAAGGACATTATTGGGGGTTTTTTTTGGTGTCAGTTCTAGAATGTCTTGTAGGTCTCCTTAGAACCGTTCAACTTCAGCTTCCTCAGCATTACTGTTTGGGGCATAGACTTGGATTACTGTGATATTGGTTTGCCTTGGAAACAAACAGAGATCATTCTGTCATTTTTGAGAATGCACCCAAATACTGCATTTCAGACTCTTTTGTTGACTATGATGGCTACTCCATTTCTTCTAAGGGATTCTTGCCCACAGTAGTAGATATAATGGTCATCTGAATTAAATTCACCCATTCCAGTCCATTTTAGTTCACTGATTCCTAAAATGTCAGTGTTCACTCTTGCCATCTCTTGTTTGGCCACTTCTCATTCACCAGTCACATCCTCAACTGGGCATTGTTTTTGCTTTGGCACCGTCTCTTCATTCCTTTTTTTTTTTTTTAAGTTTTATTTATTTATTTATTTAACTTTACAATATTGTATTGGTTTTGCCATACAGTGACTTGAATCCGCCATGGGTGTACATGTGTTCCTCATCCTGAACCCCCCTCCCACCTCCCTCTCCATCCCATCCCTTTGGATTATCCCAGTGCTCCAGCCCCGAGCACCCTGTATCGTGCGTCAAACCTGAACTGGCAATTTCTTTCACATATGATATTTTACATGTTTCAATGCCATTCTCCCATATCATCCTGCTCTCGTCCTCTCCCACAGAGTCCAAAAGACTGTTCTTTACATCTGTGTCTCTTTTGCTGTCTTGGATACAGGGTTATTGTTACCATCTTTCTAAATTCCATATATATGTGTTAGTATACTGTATTGGTGTTTTTCTTTCTGACTTACTTCACTCTGTATAATTAGCTCCAGTTTCATCCACCTCCGTCTCTTCATTCTTTTGGGAGTTATTTCTCCACTCTTCTCCTGTAGCATATTGGGCACCTACCGACCTGGGGAGTTCATCTTTCAGTGTCCTATCTTTTTGCCTTTTCATACTGTTCATGGGATTTTCAAGGCAAGAATACTGAAGTGGTTTGCCATTCCCTTCTCCACAGGTGAGGCTGCCAGCCATCAAGTCCAAGTATCCAAGCAAAGTGGGGACCCCTCTTGGCCACAGAGAGCCTGCAGGAAGCAAACTGTCCTTTCCACCCATGTAAGTGCATGGGCTGGGCAGCGCAGTCTGGATTCGGTGTGGGTTTGGTCTTTGGTCCAGGTGGCAGGCACCCTCCCACACCACAGGCGGATGCCGCCTAAGGCTACTCACCTCCCAGCAGCAGGCTTCAGGGGTGTCCCTGCAATTGCACAACCTCCCGCGGCCCGGCCTGTCCACTGGCCTCTTCTCCCGTCTCCCCTTCCCTCCTGACGCCCCTGGACCCTATGGCCCCCTTTGTCCCCTTGTTGTCTCATGCGCCTGTGAGCGCGGGCTGAGTTGTCTCCTCCATCAGCCCGAGTGCTGCCTTCCCCCTCTCAGGAACCCCCTCACCCAGGCTCACCCTGTCAACCTGGGACCACTCGGCCTAATACGTGTGTGCTGCTCAGTCCTGCCGCCTTCTGTCCCTGGGGCCTGGCCCCCAGTGTCCATACCAAGTGAGCCCCCGACTCTGCGTTCCGCTGGAGCATCCATCAGGTGCCCTGACATGTGGGTAGTTGCCTGGCTGGAGAGAGGGCCCCTGATGCCTTCTATTTCTCTTCACTTTCCCAGAATCCCATTTTAGTGCCAGAACCAATGCCGTTAATTGTCCGACTAATTCTTCAAATGGCTTCTCCGCTAGTGGGTGGAGGGGAAGGGGAGTGATCAATCAGTCACATTATGTGTGACAAATGTCATGAGAGCGCCGCACTCAGACTATGAGGGCAAAAAAATTCTATCATCTCCCTAACTTTCCATCTCTCTGTCTATCCATTCGTCCTTCTATCTATTCCCCTAATCATCTATCATCTGTGCAGAGAAGCAGAAGATAATCTGTAATGTGAACTGGGCAGAACTCATTAAGAAAATAATAATTTGTTGCAAAGTGGTAGAGTCAGAGTCACTCATCCCTCCCCAGGGACAGGGCAGTGCTTTCTCCGGAGAGCTCTCCAGAGAATGCTGGAATTCTGCTTCTTCTCATTGTCTGTTCTGAAGAAAGGCTTTTGGAAGCTGAACTAAGTGTGAGCTGAACTAAGTATAAGTGTCCAGGGCGTGCTTGCTGGTCACTTCTTTATGTTTAAAAGTGGAGAGAGATTGAGAAAGAGGTGGAGAGAGGCAGGGAGAGAAGAGAACCATCTCTATTATGTCTTTAGGAACAATAACACATGTAATTTACCATGAATATGATTGCTTCTGGGTTTTCATTCACCTTTGTTCTTAAGTACTTAATTTTTCTCTTTTTGAGACCTGGTCAAAGACCCAGTTCACCTACAAACTTTTCCAAACTGATTAGCAATGGATATAAGGATGAGTGGTTACAGCAGCAAGCGGACTCAGACAAGAGGGCCCCGCAGACCCCTCAGTCCTCTGTCTCATCTCCGTCCCCACTGGACGCTGAGCCGCCCGCAGACCCAGAGGCTCCCGGAGACACCACGGAAGCCGCAGGTGAGGAGCATGGCCACCGAGGCCCCTTGTCTCATTCACTGTATCATAATGAGTGATCCAAAAGCCACATAAAAAACCTACAGAAGTATTGAGGTTACAGGCACACATGAGGATAATATGTATTTTATTTTTTTCCCTGTTTATTCGGATGAATAGCAAAAGTCATTATTTCTGTAGCTTTATGTTTTCTTTTAGTTGTTGAAAATTCCGACGCTTCTTGTGTTGTACCACACACATAATATCGATTTTAGTCTCCTGGATCCAAAAGGTTCTGACCCACGCAGTGACTGGTCTTCTCTGGGGCAGCTTCAGAAAAAGCCATGGTTTCTGAAAAGCACTAGCAGTTCACGTTGGAGTCGTGCCATTGTCAGCACTTCTTACACTTTGTCATTAAACTTTACGTATCAACAGTTTAGTCCTTTCCCTGAAATTTGCTACCCAGAAACTCTATTTGATTTTTAACAATCGCAGTCACAGGGACAGTTGGTCTTATTTTTTGGCCACGTCCGTCTTCAAATCCATCGAGTACTATGCTTAGTTTCTGTGGTTCAGTCGCCAAGTCACGTCCAGCTCTGCGACTCCATGGACTGCAGTAGGCGAGGCTTGCCTGTCCTTCACAATCTCCCAGAGTAGGTAGCTCTAGGAATTATTGACCGTTTACCTCTAGGAAACTTATTTTCACCCTGAGGCTTCAGTTCTCCGATTAAGGAGGCAGGAACTGTGTTATGTCCCTTCAAGCATCTCAAATGTTTTATATATAAGTGTGATCTCTGTGCACCTTCCTGTCCAGTGGGCACCTCACTGCCCCAGCCACTGTCTTAATGACACACTCCCTCCACTGTCACCATGATGCCATCTTAAGTCATACAACTTTTTACTAATTTTTAAGTAATTATTAAAAGTAATTCTTTTAAAATTAGCCTGTTTTATTGAATTAAAAAACTAATGTACTTGTTCTTTATTCCAGAGTCTTCTCCTCTGAGTGAGTATTTTTAGAGAAACTGACCTGCGTCCAAATATAAAACGTGTCTTAGACGCACAGAACAGTCGATGGACATAGTTCTTGAACCTGAAGCTGACGTGTCTCAGAAGCCTATGAGATCCCTCTCTAAACTGCTGGTGTCCTAACTACGAAAGCTGGTGCCATCTACCCCTTTAAAAAGTCAAGTTCTAGCAACACAGTCTGGGGACAGCAAAAGAAGGAGCACTTACATTATTACAATAAGACTAGTCTTTTATGCAGATCACACAAGATAAAGCATAGTATAGTTCACTTTGCTGCTGCTGCTGCTGCTAAGTCGCATCAGTCGTGTCCGACTCTGTGCGACCCCATAGACGGCAGCCCACCAGGCTCTGCCGTCCCTGGGATTCTCCAAGCAAGAACACTGGAGTGGGTTGCCATTTCCTTCTCCATTGCATGAAAGGGAAAAGTGAAAGTGAAGTCGCTCAGTCATGTCTGACTCTTCACGACCCCATGGACTGCAGCCTACCAGGCTCCTCCGTCCATGGGATTTTCCAGGCAAGAGTACTGGAGTGAGGTGCCAGAGACCTACATTTTATTAAGCACCGTGTGAGAGATGTGGGTTTAAATAATGGTAAAGAAGTGAAAGGGGCTTCCAAGATGACTCAGCGGTAAAGAATCCGCCTGCCAGTCGGGAGACACAAATTCATCCTCTGGGTCAGGTCTTCTCCCTGGAGAAGGGACTGGCAACCCACTCCAGTATTCTTGTCTGGAGAATCCCATGGACAGACAAGCCTGGCAGGCTACAGTCCATGGGGTCACAAAAGAGTCAGATATGACTTAGCAACTGAGCACAAAGAATGAAAGGCCACGAGAGGACCCCAATTTAAATACAGATGTGGCAGGCACCAAGGCCCACCTACGGAGGGTCTCCAAGGGGTTTTATTGTCATTTTTCTGCATCGTCTTAAGTAGGTAGAATTTACTTCACCACCACCAAAATATGTTATCTGGTTAAAGAACATTAGTCTAAGGTTATATACTTCCTACTGGGAAATAAATCATTGCACGTGTTGTATAATATCTCAGCACACGTGGGACTGACTCAGGGACCACCAGCTGCCTGCGAGTTGGAAGCCGGTGTTTCTGACACGTGATTAGTCCTTGTGGGTAGGACAGTACACTAGAATTTTATGTAGACTACAGTTAGAATCCGGTAAATAGGATTACTACTTTAGTAAATCAGTACAGAGACATTTCTTTTCTTTTATTTAAAATAGATTAATAAGTTAGGGACTTCCCTGACAGTCCAGGGGTGGACTTCCCCTTCCTATGCAGGGGTTGCAACTTTGATCTCTGATCAGGAAGCTAAGATGCTACCTGCCTCCTGGCCAAAAAAAACACAAAACATGAAACAGAAACAATATTGTAACAAATTCAGTAAAGACTAAAAAACGGTACACATGAGCCTCTCAGCCTTCTGAGATGGCCCACACTCTGTCTGGGGACCCTGTTTCTCTCTAAATAAACCCACTTCTTACCTATCAAAAAAAAAGATGGTACACATTAAAAAAAATTAGCTTGCAAAAAAAATACAATTAATAGGTTAGATTTTTAAATTTATGAAACAGGCCATCTTAATATCTTTACTTGTCAACTCTTTGTTTTATATTGCAGGTTCAGCAGCACCTCCACCTGACTCAACACCCGTGGAGCTCAAATAATCCCTGACATAAAGGGCATCCTGGATCTATGTTACAGCTATAGTCACAAGTCCCCTGTTATAGTTTATTAACACAGATTTTACAGAGTGACCCGTCTTAGAACAGATGTGAACTCCCTGCTGCGTGGCGGTGCTGGTGTTGGGTTTTGTTTCTTGCGTCTCTCTGGGATGGCAGGCAAGTGGCCTCTGCCCCGCTGCGCCTTGCCAGCCTGGGATGTCCCAGAGCTGCTTCCTCCCCATCCTCAGCAGATAGCACGTCACCTCCTGCCGTGTGAGCCTCTGTGGGTCCTACCTCTTTTGAAATCCGTGGTTTAGATGCTTAACTGGAAAAAACTCACCAAAACTTTTTCACTGTTTTGGTCTTGAAATTTTTGTAGAAATAATTTTTCTGTTACAAAACAGCATTTAATTCCAGAATATTGTGATATAGTTTATATTAAGAAAAAGATTGATTTGTTATACCTTGAAGTTTTAAACATTTAATATAAAAACATTGCTGCATTTTCTAGTTTTAAATGTTTGATAATATTTTTTGCATCAACTGAAATTCATAGTAGCGAACATTTATTGTTTTGCATTAAGTAAAAATGTTTAAATACTTAATTTAGTAATCTTAACAAAAATGTTTTAATACAGAGACAGTTCTCTCATTTTATAAATTTCATTGCCATTTAAATGTAAGTAATTAGCATAAAATGTAATTTTATATTTTGTACATTTAATTCATTAATAAAATAATAATTTTCTGCTGGAAGATTTCAGATAGCCAAGTAAAGTCAGAGATATTTTAGCTTCTTTCCCAGAATAAACTTATCATGTACTTGCTCACCTCAAATTGAAGTTTTCAATTAATTCTTCATTTAAGGACACTGAGTTGAGCACATGGATCTGTATCCTTGAATCAGCCATAGGGAGATTGTGAGTGGTGTGTGTGCTGAACAGAGAGAGTTCGCTTTAGGGGAAGGTGCCAACTTTCTTTCCTTTGTGACCTTTTCCTTCCTCTTCTTTAAAACCTACCCCATCCTCACCCTTCCCTCCCCAAGAAAAAACCATCAGGAACAGATACAGTAGCTTAGTGTTAGTTGCTCTGTCATGTCCAACTCTTTGTGACCCTATGGACTGTTGCCCACCAGGCTCCATGGGGATTCTCCAGGCAGGAATACTGGAGTGGGAGAAGATCCCTTCTCCAGGGGATCTTCCCGATCCAGGGATCGAACCCGGGTATCCTGCATGGCAGGTGGATTCTTTACTGTCTGAACCACCAGGGAAGCCCCATACAGTAGCTTATGACTATTTAATTCTCTTTTGAGGGTATTAGAGTACAGAAACCTGTGGTTTAGGAAGAGGACAGAGTTGGAGCAGGGAACCTGTGACCAGACCTTGGTTCCATGCAAGGTCTCTGGTGTCTGTTACTGGTAAAAAACAACCCTGCAGTTAACTTTCTGCTTTGTAATAAACAACAGACTTTATGAAAACAGAAGTTTTGCACATTCCATCCAATTATTTTGAAGCAAAGGGCTTTTGCCAAAAGTAAGAAAATACAGCAAAATCATTCTAAAGAAAAATTGTCAGCTTCAACTAGCAAAAAAAGCGTTTAATGAAATACCTCTTTTCACACATGTGCATGCAGGCATGGGCAAGCACACCCTTCCAGGGTCCTGATGGTTTTGTGACAAGCATCTGGCAACCTCAGCTCACCACAGACTGCTCTCAGAGCTTAGCTCCGGGCCTCGGTTTCCTTCTTTCTCAAAAAGAGATACGTCCTATCCAAAGGCTGTTGTGAGCATTAACCAAAATAAAGTTCAGCGAGGTTCCTGACACAACATCTGACACAGTACTCAATCATTCTCTCGGCTTTCAGATCCAGTGCTCAGTTCGGTGGTCAGCTTACAGTGAAGGGAGCCCAGACCCACAGAGGAAAAGCAGCGTCCCTGGAGAAAGCCGTGACTCCTACCTCTGTCAGCTGGTGTACTTTCCGCTTATACACAGCCTTGAGAACTGCTGAAATGGGCCCATGAAAAGCAAAGCAGAAATTAGTGGAAAACTGAAAAGACCAGAGAAGCACTTCAAGGGGGAGAATGCAGAACAAAAGCAACCGTGAGGCAGCATGGAGAGAAAGCAGAAGTGAGTGTCAGGAGTTAGAGCAGACAAGATGATGGAAGAGAATGAGACTCTGAACCCCTCGATAGGCCTAACCTGAGTCCGAGAAACAGTTTAAAAAATTCGCCAGACTGTAAAAAAGTAAAAGAAAGTCCAGATGGATTCATTGGCGAATTGTACCAAACATTGAAGAATTTATAATTTAATTATAATTATATAATATATAAAACAATTATATGTAATTATTTATAATTATAAATGATTATAATTAAAATTTATGATTAATATATAATATAAACATATTTATAAATATATAATTATAATCTGTAATTATATGAATTAATTATAATTATACTAATTCTACAATCTCTTCCAGAAGATAGAAGCAGAAAGAATAAGTCCTAAATCATTCATGAGATCATCATTATCTGTATACTAAATTCAGACAGACATTACAAGAAAATTATGGATGCAAATTAAAATATCTCTCATGAACATAGATGCAAAAATCTCTAACAAAATATTAGCAAGTTAAATCCTAAAATAGGGACTTCCCTGGTGATCCAGTGGCTAAGACTCCATGTTCCCCATGTGGGGACTCAGGCTAGATCTTTGGTAAGGGAACCAGAGTCCAGATGCCGCCTGCTGCAACTAAGAGTTCACGTGCCACAGCAAAAGATCTCATGTGATCCAGTGGATGCTGGCAATTTGATCTCTGGTCCCTCTGCCTTTTCTAAAACCAGCTTGAATATCTGGAAGTTCACAGTTCAGGTACTGTTGAAGCCTGGCTTGGAGAATTTTGAGCATTACTTTACTAGCGTGTGAGATGAGTGCAATTGTGTGGTAGTTTGAGCATTCTTTGGGATTGCCTTTCTTTGGGATTGGAATGAAAACAACTTTTTCCAGTCCTGTGGCCACTGCTGAGTTTTCCAAATTTGCTGGCATATTGAGTGCACCACTTTCACAACATCATCTTTTAGGATTTGAAATAGCTCAACTGGAATTCGGAGAAGGCAATGGCATCCCACTCCAGTATTCTTGCCTGGAAAATCCCATGGACAGAGGAGCCTAGTAGGCTGCAGTCCATGGGGTCGCCAAGAGTGGGACATGACTGAACAACTTCACTTTCGCTTTTCACTTTCATGCATTGGAGAAGGAAATGGCAACACACTCCAGTGTTCTTGCCTGGAGAATCCCAGGGACAGGGGAGCCTGGTGGACTGCCATCCATGGGGTCGCACAGAGTTGGACATGACTGAAGCGACTTGGCAGCTGCAAGAGCAGCAACTGGAATTCCATCACCTCCACTAGCTTTGTTCATAGTGATGCTTCTTAAGGCCCACTTGACTTTGCATTCCAGGATGTCTGGCTCTAGGTCAGTGATCACACCACTGTGATTATCTGGGTCGTGAAGATCTTTTTTGTACAATTCTTTTGTGTATTCTTGCCACCTCTTCTTAATATCTTCTGCTTCTGTCAGGTCCATACCATTTCTGTCCTTTATTGACCCTATCTTTACCTATTAGTCATGATAAATACATTCACAGGATGGATTGAAGGCTTTCCCACCCAGACTGAGAAGGCTAAGGAGGTGATAAAAAAAATTGCTCCATGAAATCATTCTGAGATTTGGCTTGCCCAGGTCATTACAAAATGACAATGGGACATCATTTACTTCTAAGTTCATTCAAGGGGTCTCTAAAGCTTTGGGCATTACTTATTATCTCCATTGTACCTGATAGCCTCAGTCTTCAGGAAAAGTAAAAAGAGCCAACCAATTCTTAAAATCAACAGTAAAAAAGATAACCCAGGAGACCTCCCTGGGATGGAAGGAGGCTTTACCAGTAGCTGTCCTCCACACCTGTACTGACACTGTTTCCACTGTTTCCCCATCTATTTCCCATGAAGTGAGGACCAGATGTCATGATCTTAGTTTTCTGAATGTTGAGCTTTAGGCCAACATTTTCACTCTCCTCTTTCAGTTTCATCAAGAGGCTTTTTAGTTCCTCTTCACTTTCTTCCATAAGGGTGGTGTCATCTGCATATCTGAGGTTATTGATATTTCTCCCAGCAATCTTGATTCCAGCTTGTGCTCTTCCAGCCCAGCGTTTCTCATGATGTACTCTGCATATAAGTTAAATAAGCAGGGTGACAATACACAGCCTTGGTGATTGCAGCCATGAAATTAAAAGATGCTTACTCCTAGGAAGAAAAGTTATGACCAACCTAGATAGCATATTGAAAAGCAGAGACATTACTTTGCCAACAAAGGTCCATCTAGTCAAGGCTATGGTGTTTCCAGTGGTCATGTATGGATGTGAGAGTTGGACTGTGAAGAAAGGTGAGTACCAAAAAATTGATGCTTTTGAACTGTGGTGTTGGAGAAGACTCTTGAGAGTCCCTTGAACTGCAAGGACATCCAACCAGTCCATTCTGAAGGAGATCAGCCCTGGGTGTTCTTTGGAAGGAATGATGCTAAAGCTGAAACTCCAGTACTTTGGCCACCTCATGTGAAGAGTTGACTCATTGGAAAAGACTCTGATGCTGGGAGGGATTGGAGGCAGGAGGAGAAGGGGACGGCAGAGGATGAGATGGCTGGATGGCATCACTGACTCAATGGACACGAGTTTGAGTGAACTCTGGGAGATGGTGATGGACAGGGAGGCCTGGCATGCTGTGATTCATGGGGTCACAAAGAGTCGGACACGACTGAGCGACTGAACTGAACTGAACTGAACACCTGTATTGCCCCTAAGGAACAGGTTGGTCTTAATCCTATGAGATGCTATATGGATGACCTTTTGTTTATGTCAATGACCTCTTCCTAGATCCAGAGGCTCAGACCCTCTGGTCTTATACCACGGCCATTGGGCAATTCCAACAGGATATACGCTTGTGGGGTGTCAACCAGGAACCAAAAGGTGGCTCTAAAGAGCCACCATTATATGCTCCAGGGACTCAAGTCCTAATTAAAGTCTGGAAAGATGGGCCCCCAAAGGCTCAACTGCAGCCGACATGGATGGGCCCCTACCCTGTAATACTTTCTACCCCTCTACAGCAGGCAAGGTACCAGGACACGACTCCTGGATTCACTACTCATGAGCCAAGCTGTGGAAAAAAAACAGAAGAGGACACTCAATACACCTGTGAGCCCCTGGGAGATCTCAGATACCTATTCAAGACTACAAATGAGTGCCATTCTAATGAACACCACCAAAATCTGGTGTCTGGGGATAAGATTTCTCAGGAGAGCTCTAAACAGCCAACACAGCTTGAGAGATTGTACTCCAAAACAGACAGGAGACAGATCTCCTGATCCCTGAACAAGGAGGGACTTGAGCCAACTTGCATGAGATGTGTTGTTTCTGGGTAAATATTTCCAGCTAAGTTAAAGAAAGTCTTACCGTCCTCAAGAAAAACATTCACATTCTACAGGAACTCAAAGAATGAGCTGGAGAGTTCTTGGGTGACTACAATCTCTCTTTGGTGGATATTTCTCCTGGCTAGGGGGAATTTGCAGTTGGCTGACTGAACTGAACTGAACTGATGCCCCTACTAATCCCTGTTATCACCATATTGATGCTACTTATGACTGCTCCATGTATTATCAATTGTCTCACTCATTTTGTCTCTTTCCAGGTCAACAAGCTACAAAATGCAGTGCTAGTCAACAAGAATATATAAAACTACACCAACCATGGAAAATATTACTCACCTTTAGATGGACACCTCTATAAGGACTCTGAGGCTTGAGACTAGCAAGAGGGAGAGGCCCAATGCCCCTTGCCATCCTAGCTCAGCAGGAAGCAGTAGGCAGAAAGACCTTGATGCCCATATTTCCAAAGAATTATGCCTCCCATTTTTTGAGGAGGGAATTTTAGGTAGTTAGATTAGGAAAAATGAGGCTAAAAGATAAAGAAGAGAAAAGCCCATGAAAATTGAACAAATAAAGGTCCAAGCACCAGAGTGAGAAACCTCAGGTGAAATAAACAGCCCTCATGGCTAGCTCAGTTTACATAGGGCAGGCTCAGGGGGAGGAGAAAAAACATAAAAAGAGGAGCCAAAATTGAGCCTAAGGCTTCTCCTCTCCACTCTGCGCTTCTTTTGGGTCGACCTGCTCTCATGCCTTGAGGATGTATTTTCCTTTGCTTGCCAAATAAAACTGAGCTGTAACACTGATCCGTTCATCACTTCAAATTTTTGCTATGGCAAGGCAGAACTAAGGAAATTACAAACTCGCCCCAACAATAATAATTAATACACCTAGACAGAATATTAAAAAGCAGAGACATTATACTTTGCCAACAAAGATCTATCTAGTCAAGGCTATGGTTTTTCCAGGAGTCATACATGGATGTGAGAGTTGGACCATAAAGAAAGCTGAGCATCAAAGAATTGATGCTTTTGAACTGTGGTGTTGGAGAAGACTCTTGAGAGTCCCGTGGACTGCAAGGAGATCCAAACAGTCCATCCATCCTAAAGGAGGTCAGTCCTGGGGGTTCATTGGAAGGACTGATGTTGAAGCTGAAGCTCCAATACTTTGGACACCTGATGTGAAGAACTGACTCATTTGAAAAGACTCTGATGCTGGGAAAGATTGAAGGCAGGAGGAGAAGGGGATGACAGGATGAGATAGTTGGATGGTATCACCAACTCAATGGACATGAGTTTGAGTAATCTCTGGGAGTTGGTGATGGACAGGGAGGCCTGGTATGCTGTAGTCCATGGGGTTGCAAAGAGGCAGACATGACTGAGCGACTGAACTGAGATATAACACCAAAGGCATAAGATGTGAGAGAAATAATTGATAAGTTGGGCTTAATTAAAATGAAAAACTTCTGCTCTGGGAAAGACATTGTTAACAAAATGAGAAGATAAAACAGACTAGGAGAAAGTATTTGCAAAAGATGAATCTGATACAGGACTGTTATCTAAAACATACAAAGAAATATTAGAGCTCAATAACAAGAAAACAAACAACCTGATTGAAAAATGGACCATGATAGACACCTCACCAAAGAAGATATGCAGAGGGAAAATAAGCATATGAAAAGATGTTTCATGTCAGATGTCATCAGGGAAATGCAAATTAAGACGAGATACCACCTATTCAGTTCAGTTCAGTCGCTCAGTAGTGTCCGACTCTTTGCGACCCCATGAATTTCAGCACGCCAGGCCTCCCTGTCCATCACCAACTCCCGGAGTTCACTCAGACTCACGTCCATCGGGTCAGCGATGCCATCCAGCCATCTCATCCTCTGTTGTCCCCTTCTCCACCTGCCTCCAATCCCTCCCAGCATCAGAGTCTTTTCCAATGAGTCAACTCTTCACATGAGGTGGCCAAAGTACTGGAGTTTCAGCTTTAGCATCATTCCTTCCAAAGAAATCCCAGGGCTGATCTCCTTCAGAATGGACTGGTTGGATCTCCTTGTAGTCCAAGGGACTCACAAGAGTCTTCTCCAACACCACAGTTCAAAAGCATCAATTCTTCGGCACTCAGCTTTCTTCACAGTCCAACTCTCACACCCAAACCTGACCTCAGGAAAAACCATAGCCTTGACTAGACGAACCTTTGTTGGCAAAGTAATGTCTCTGCTTTTGAATATGCTATCTAGGTTGCTCATAACTTTTCTACTGCCTATATGGATGGACAAAATCTGATGTTGACCACACCAAATTCTGGGGAGAATATGGAGCTATAGGAACAAGTGTTTCATTGCTGTGGGAATGCAAATTGTGCAGCCACTTTGAAAGGCAGTTTGGCAATTTCTCACAAAAAACACACTCTTGTCATAGGATCCAGTGTTCAGACTCCTTGGTATTTACCCAAATGAGTTCAAAACTTGTCTACGCATGTACCTGCACTGGTTATTTATGGAAGCTTTATTCCTAATCATCAAAACTTAGAAGTAACCAAATTCTTCATCAGTATGTGAGTGGACAAATAAACTGTGGTCCATGTATACAATGAACTATCACTCAGTGCTAAAAAGAGATGAGTTATCAAGACTTGAAAGGACACAGAGGAGCCTTAGACATGTGTGACTAAGAAAAGAAGCCAGTCTAAAAGGCTCCAAACTATATGATTCTAACTATGACATTCTGGAAAAACACAGAATTACAGGGACACTAAAAAATCAGAGCTATCCAGAGGTTGGGGAGGGTGGGGTGAGTAGGTGGAGCACAGAGGATTTTCAGGGCAGCAAAACTACTCTGAATGATAATGCTGGATATACTCAATCACTCAGTCATGTCTGACTCTTTGTGACCCCATGGACTGTAGCCAATGGAGCTCCTCTGTCCATGGGATTCTTCAGGCAAGAATACTTGAGTGGGTAGCCATTCCCATCTCCAGGGGATCTTCCTGACCCAGGGATTGAACCTGTGTCTCCTGCATTGCAGGCAAATTCTTTTACCCCTGAGCCACTGAAGAAGCCCATAATGGTGGATACATGTTATTAAATATTTGTCAAAACTCATAGAAATGTACATTACTGGAAGTGAACCCTAATTTAAAACTGTGGACTCTAGGTGATTATGATGTGTTAATACACGTTTGTTAATTGTATCAAATGTACCATCTGGTGCGGGATGTCGCTTGTGGGGAAGGCTGTGCATGTCAGGAGGCATGGGATACACAAAACTCTCTACACTTGTCACTTGATTTTGCTATGAAACTAGAACTGCCCTAAATGTGGTGGAAGTACTCACTTCTCTCCTGCTCCCTTACAACCCACACAGAATGCTTCACTTCCCATACTTCTGGTCATAAACTGTGTGTTTATCCCCCAACAAGCAATTCTCTGCAACGGCAGGTGGTATCTTACAAATTAACTTAATTCTGACCCTATCTTATCTGGAAATAGTGTCAGATCCCACAGGTCAAGGGCTCAGTCCCACAGAACTGCCTGCCTCCAGCACCCACCCCATGCCCCCAAGCACAAGTCTAAGTTGTCACCTCTACTCTTGGTCAAACTGCTATAAATTGGGGCTCCCAGGATCCCCTCCTTACATTTGATAATTTCCTAGAATGGCTCACAGAACTCCAGGAAACCCATTTGTTATAAAAGAATGTGATAAAAGATACAGATAAGCATCCAGGTGGAAGAGATATACGAAGCAAGGTATGCATAGGGGAACACCAGAGTAGTCCTCTCTCTCTGGACATGTCAGCCTCCTAGCACCTCCATGTGTCCACCAACTTGGAGGATCTCTGGACCTGGTTCTTCAGGCACTTTTATGCAGGCTTCATCACTTAGGCCTTAACTCCATTTTCAACCTCCCTCCCCTATCTGGAGCATAGGAGGTGGGAGGGAAATGTTCAGTCATCTTCATAGCTTAATCATTCTGGTGACAAGTCCCATCCAGGAGTCATGTGGAAGTCAACCAGAATTGACTCATATAAGACACACAGATGGGAAAGGGAGAAATACATCTGTCTATTTGCAAATAACATGATTTTCTATGTAGGAATTTCCAAAGAGGAGAGTGAAAAAGCTGGCTTAAAACTCAACATTCAAAAAACTAAGATCATGGCATCTGGTCCCATAACTTCATGGCAAATAGAAGGGGAAAAGTGGAAACAGTGACAGAGTCACTGCAGTAGATGCTTGGTCCTTGGAGGAAAATCTATGACAAACCTAGACAGCATATTAAAAAGCAAAGACATCACTTTGCAAAAGTCCACATAGTCAAAGCTATGGTTTTGACAGTAGTCATGTATGGATTTAAGAATTGGACCATAAAGAAGGCTGAGTGCCAAAAAATTGAATGGTTTTGAACTGTGGTGCTAGAGAAGACTCTTGAGAATCCCTTGGACTGCAAGGATATCAAACGAGTCCATCTTAAAGGAAATCAACCCTGAATATTCATTGGAAGGACTGATGCTGAAGCGCCAATACTTTGGCCACCTGATGTGAACTGCTGACTCATTGGAAAAGACCCTGATGCTGGGAAAGATTGAGGGCAGGAGGAGAGGGGGGCAGCAGAGGATGAGATGTGTTAGATAGCATCACCAACTCAATGGACATGAATTTGAGGAAGCTCCAGGAGATAGTGGAGGACAGAGGAGCCTGGTGTGCTGCAGTCTGTGGGGTTGCAAAGAGTTGGATATGATTTATTGAGTAAACAATCACAACAACCTCCCAAAGGCCCTATCTCCTAACACATCATATTAGGGGTTAGAACTTCAACAGAGGAACTTGGGTGATGTAAACAGCCCCTAACACCAAGGGTGGGGAATTCTCACTAAATTGACTCATCAGGATTCCTGCTAAACCTGGAATGAGCAGGCCAAGCCCACAGTGGTGCCTGGTCAGGAGGAAGACTCAGGATCCTGACTTACTCCACCCAGTATAAAAGCCTCTATGTGATTACAGTAATCATAACAGGCCAATGTTGACACATAGATGACCACAACTTCTATAGAGTAGGAAGCCCAAAATCCCTACACAGACATGACCAACCAGCTTCTGACAAAGAGGCTGAGGTTATTCAGTGCAGGAAATACAGCCTTCTCAACAAGTAGTACTGGAGCTCCACCAAAAATAACTCCAAAAATCAAAACCCAAAAAAATTCACCCAACCATCACATCTAAAAAGTGACCATAAACATGAGTTTTACCTTAAAACTGTAACATTTTTAGGAAAACAACAACAACAAAAGAGGAAATCCCCAGGATTTATGATGCAGCCAAGAGTTTTTAAGACTTGACAGCAAAAGCATGACCTGTAAAAGGGAAAACGGATAAAAATCCCATTAAAATTAAAAAAAAAGCTGCCCTGTGAAATCTATACCAAGAGGATAAACAGACAAGCTACAGACTTCAAGAAACTGTAAATGGTATCTCCAAGAGAACTTGTGTCTAGTACATACAAAGAACTCTCACAACTCAACATGAACAGGGAAAAGAAAAATAAAAACAAGCAATTTGAAAGTAAGGAAAAGACATGAACAACAATTTCAAAGAGGATACACATGAAAGACACTCAATACCATTAGCCATCAATAAATGCAAATTAAAACCACAATGAGATATCATGGCATGAGGATTAGAATGGCTGAAACAATGAAATGACATCAAGTACTGGTGAGGACTCAGAGAAACTTGACTTCACATCCACTGTTGGTGGAAATGTAAAATATTACAGCCACTCTGGAGAAGAGTCTGGCAGTTAAGAGTCTGGCAATTTCTTGGAAGATTAAATGTGCAATTATCATACAACTCAGAAGTCAGCCACTTGGCTTCTATCCCAGACGAATGAAAATTTATGTTCACACAAAAACCTGTGCATTAAATTTCATGGCAGCTTTGTTCTTTATGGCTTAGAGCCAGAAATAACCTAGATGTCTTTCAGCAGGTAGATGGCTAAGCAGCTGGGGCAGATCCATGTCATGGAATGCTGCTTGGCGAAAGAAGGGAATCAACTACTGATACATGCAGTGTGGACAGATCTCTGGAGATTCTGCTAGATGGAAAACCTAGGTCCAAAGTTAGACACTCTATGGTGGTGGTGGTGATTTAGTCGCTCAGTTGTGTCCAACTCTCTGCAGCCCCATGGACTGTAGCCCAGCAGGCTCCTCTGTCCATGGGATTTTCCAGACAAAAATACTGGACTGGGTTACCATTTCCTTCTCCAGGGGATCTTCCACACCAGGGATTGAACCTGTCTCTCCTGCATTGCAGGTGGATTCTTTACCAACTGAGCTACCAGGGAAGCCCCTGCTGTTGTTGTTGTTCAGTCCCTCAGTTCAGTTCAGTCACTCAGTCGTGTCCGATTCTTTGTGACCCCATGGACTGCAGCACACCAGGCCTCCTTGTCCATCACCAACTCCTGGAGTTTACTCAAACTCATGTCCATTGAGTCGGTGATGCCATCCAACCAGATCATCCTCTGTCATCCCCTTCTCCTCCCACCTTCAATCCCTCCCAGCATCAGGGTCTTTTCCAATGAGTCACCTCTCCACATCAGGTGGCCAAAGTATTGGAGCTTCAGCTTCAACATCAGTCCTTCCAACGAACACTCAGGACTGATTTCCTTTAGGATGTACTGATTCAATCTCCTTGCAGTCCAAGGGACTCTCAAGAGTCTTCTCCAAAGCATCCAAAGTCTTCAAAAGCATCAGTTCTTTGGCTTTCAGCTTTGTTTATAGTCCAACTCTCACATCCATACATGACCACTGGAAAAACCATAGCCTTGACTAGATGGACCTTTGTTGGCAAAGTAATGTGTCTGCTTTTTAATATGCTGCCTAGGTTGGTCATAACTTTCCTTCCAAGGAGTAAGTGTCTTTTAATTTCATGGCTGCAATCACCGTCTGCAGTGATTTGGGGACCCAAAAAATTAAAGTCTGCCACTGTTTCCACTGTTTCTCCACATATTTGCCATGAAGTGATGGGACTGGATACCATGATCTTTGTTTTCTGAATGTTGAGCTTTAAGCCAACTTTTTCACTCTCCTCTTTCACTTTCATCAAGAGGGTCTTTAGCTCTTCTTCACTTTCTGCCATAAGGGTGGTGTCATCTGCATATCTAAGGTTATTGATATTTCTCCCAGCAGTCTTGATTCCAGCTTGTGCTTCATCCAGCCCAGCATTTCTCATGATGTCCTCTGCATAAGTTAAAAAAGCAGGGTGACAATATACAGCCTTGATGGACTCCTTTTTCTATTTGGATCCAGTCTGTTGCTCCATGTCCAGTTCTAACTGTTGCTTCCTGCCCTGCATATAGGTTTCTCAAGAGGCAGGTCAGGTGGTCTGGTATTCCCATCTCTTTCAGAATTTTCCACAGTTTATTGTGATCCACACAGTCAAAGGCTTTGGTATAATCAATAAAGCAGATTTTTTCCTGGAACTTTCTTGGTTTTTCAATGATCCAGCAGGTGTTGGCAATTTGATCTCTGGTTCCTCTGCCTTTTCTAAATCCATCTTGAACATCTGGAAGTTCACGGTTCACGTATTGCTGAAGCCTGGCTTGGAGAATTTTGAGCGTTACTTTACTAGCATGTGGAGAAGGCAATGGCACCCCACTCTAGTACTCTTGCCTGGAAAATCCCATGGATGGAAGAGCCTGGTAAGCTGGAGTCCATGGGGTCGCTAAGAGTCAGACATGACTGAGCAACTTCACGTTCACTTTTCACTTTCATGCATTGGAAAAAGAAATGGCAACCCACTCCAGTGTTCTTGCCTGGAGAATCCCAGGGATGGGGGAGTCTGGTGGGCTTCCGTCTATGGAGTTGCATAGAGCTGGACATGACTGAAGTGAGTTAGCAGCAGCAGCAGTTACTAGCATGTGAGATGAGTGCAATTGTGTGGTAGTTTGAGCATTCTTTGCCATGGCATTTCTTTGGAATTGGAATGAAAACTGACCTTTTCCAGTCCCGTGGCCACTGCTGAGTTTTCCAAATTTGCTGGCATATTGAGTGTAGCACTTTCACAGCATCATCTTTTAGGATTGGAAATAGCTCAACTGGAATTTCATCACCTCCACTAGCTTTGTTCATAGTGATTCTTCCTAAGGCCCACTTGACTTCACATTCCAGCATGTCTGGCTCTAGGTGAGTGATTAAGCCATCATGGTTATCTGGGACATTAAGATCTTTATCTGGGTCGTGAACATCTTTTTTGTACAGTTCTTCTGTGTATTCTTGCCACCACTTCTTAATATCTTCTGCTTCTGTTAGGTCCATACCATTTCTGTCCTTTATTGAGCCCATCTTTGCATGAAATGTTCCCTTGGTATCTCTAATTTTCTTGCAGAGATCTCTAGTCTTTCCCATTCTATTGTTTTCCTCTATTTCTTTGCACTGATCAATGAGGAAGGCTTTCTTTGCACTGATTACTAAACAAGGAAGCTTATCTCTCCTTGCTATTCTTTGGAACTCTGCTTTCAAATGGGTATATCTTTCCTTTTCTCATTTGCTTTTTGCTTCTCTTGTTTTCACAGCTATTTTTAAGGCCTTCTCAGACAGCCATTTTGCTTTTTTGCATTTCTTTTTTTAAAATGACCAGTTTTAGCAATGAAGGACAGATCAGGGGATGCCAGGGTTTAGAAGTTGGTATGGGTGTAGGCTGTCAAACGGTGACATGGGGGTCTTTGGGTTATGAGATTTTCAGCAGCTTGACTATGCTGGTATCATGCACACAACAAAGTCGTACAGAACAAAAGAGTACAAAAAAGTTGAGAAATCTGAACCACATTGGGGGGGGGCTCTGTTAATTTCATACTCTGGCTAAGATATCTACTACAGTTCTGCAAAATATTGCCATGAGGGAAATCTGGGTAAGGCTACAAGAGGCCCCTCTGTGTCATTCCTCTTTATTCACATACTGAAAGTGAAAGTGAAAGTTGCTCAGTTGTGTACGACTCTTTGCGACCCCATGGACTAAAGAGTCCATGGAATTCTCCAGGGCAGAATACTGGAGTGGGTAGCCTTTCCCTTCTCCAGGGGATCTTCCCAACCTAGGGATCAAAACCAGGTCTCCTGCATTGCAGGCGGATTCCTTACCAGCTGAGCCATGAGAGGCTCAAAAACAACAAACATTTATCTCCCACAGTCCTGGAGACAGGACGTTCAGGACCAGAGCATCAGCAGACCCGGAGTCTGGTGAGGCCCCTTCCTGGTTTATAGCCGCCCATCTGCCCTGAGTCCTCACCTGGAGGAAGGGATGCGCATCTCCGTGTGTCTCCTCTGTGAGGGTACCAGCCTCATCATGGGAGCTCTACTCTCGTGACCTCATTGCCTCCCAAAGCCATCACTTTGCAGTTAGGGTTTCAACGTGTATGTTTCCAGGGAGGCGGAATTTACACATTCAGACAATAATGGACATAGTAATGTACAATATCATCTTAATACGATTTCACAATTTTCTCAATAAAAATTCAGTTGAAAAACTGCAGTGGGCCCATGGGCTACAGTTTCAGGGCTAAGGCACTGGGAGGTGACTGAGGTCAGGGGCGACTCCTCAGAGATGATCTCGAAGTCGAGAACTAAGCCAGGAAAAGTTGCTCAGACAGGGTGAGTGTGCACTGAGTGGGCAGGAGCTTGGGGTGCCCACCAAGGACCTTCCTGTTTCCTCAGCTGAGAGGGTTATCTGTTGTAACTGGAAAGAACAGAATTGATTCCAAGTTGGGTCTGTTTCTCTTCTGTTAACATTTGCTTCCGTTGCTTTTGTTATTATTATCACTAAAAGGATGCTGTCTATAGGTGTCAGCATTGTAATGGTCCGCCTCAGGGAACCTGCCCTTCTGCTTGACTGCTAACCTAAAGTGTCCTTGTCCAGCTCACAGGGGGACATTTTGACCCTGCCCACCTGTGAATGGCTGCAGAAAAGAAGAAATGAACACATTCCCTCACCAATGCTGGCCAACTCAGGAGGTATTTTGCAAGACTTATGGCCTTTTTACTTTCTCACTTCCTCCTCCTCCCTGCTCTCTAAGAGAAACTGGCATCCAGACCCCATTAAGACAGTACTCTAGGGTGCTAGCTCGCCATCTTGGCAGGGGCCCAGCTTTCCGAATAAAGCTGTGTTCCTTGTCTCAACACTCTGAATTATCGGACTGCCATGTGGTGAGCAGACCGAGCTTGGACTCAGTAACACTGTGACAAACTAGGGCAAATTTCAAAAAGTCTCAAGTAAAAAGGTGACTGTGGGTACTGGGTGGTTCTGTGTGGTGGGTGAGGGATGCAGAGACATGTAATTTGACAGGAACCTGTTACTGACTCCAAGCTGGATCTGCTGGACACACACCAGGCCAATGAATAGGAGAGATGAGGTGCTGACGCAAGGAATATGACTTTATGCAGAGAGCTGGCTGACCAAGAAAATGGCAGTCGAATGTCTCAATATAACTATCTTGTCAGGGTCTGGATGTCTGGTTCTTTAATAGAGTCAGGGAGAGAGAAGCAAAGAGGAGCTAGTCAAAAGGCAGCAGAGACAGGGAGAGGCAGAGAGGAAGTAAAGTAAAAAGGGTCTTCCGTCTTGCAAAACATCTCTGGGAAGGGCCAGCCTTCGGAAGATCAGTCGCTCAGTCGTGTCCGACTCTTTGCGACCCCATGAATCGCAGCACGCCAGGCCTCCCTGTCCATCACCAACTCCCAGAGTTCACTCAGACTCACGTCCATCGAGTCAGTGATGCCATCCAGCCATCTCATCCTCTGTCGTCCCCTTCTCCTCCTGCCTCCAATCCCTCCCAGCATCAGAGTCTTTTCCAATGAGTCAACTCTTCGCATCAGGTGGCCAAAGTATTGGAGTTTCAGTTTTAGCATCATTCCTTCTAAAGAAATCCCAGGGCTGATCTCCTTCAGAATGGACTGGTTGGATCTCCTTGCAGTCCAAGGGACTCTCAAGAGTCTTCTCCAACACCACAGTTCAAAAGCATCAATTCTTCGGCGCTCAGCCTTCTTCACAGTCCAACTCTCACATCCATACATGACCACTGGAAAAACCATAGCCTTGACTAGACGAACCTTTGTTGGCAAAGTAATGTCTCTGCTTTTGAATATGCTATCTACGTTGGTCATAACTTTCCTTCCAAGGAGTAAGCGTCTTTTAATTTCATGGCTGCAGTCACCATCTGTAGTGATTTTGGAGCCCAGAAAAATAAAGTCTGACACTGTTTCCACTGTTTCCCCATCTTTTTCCCATGAAGTGGTGGGACAGGATGCCATGATCTTCGTTTTCTGAATGTTGAGCTTTAAGCCAACTTTCTCACTCTCCCCTTTCACTTTCATCAAGAGGCTTTTGAGTTCCTCTTCACTTTCTGCCATAAGGGTGGTGTCATCTGCATATCTGAGGTTATTGAGATTTCTCCCGGCAATCTTGATTCCAGCTTGTCAACGAGGGACAGGGGAGATACAAAAGCCTGTTATGATTGGTAGGTTTGCTGCAGAGAGAAGCCAGTTCTGACTCCATGTTGAAAACTATTTCTTTAACTTGCCTTTCATTGCTCTTGTTCTCTTCTTTTTTTGTAACCATTCACAGGTGGACAGGGTCAGATTATCATTTTATGAGCTGAACAGACACTTTAGTCAGGCAGAGGGGCAGGGTCCTTTGAGGCAGGCCATTATGTACGATTATAATAACAAGAGCAACGAAAGGCAAGTTAAAGAAATAGTTTTCAACGTGGAGTCAGAACTGGCTTCTCCCTGCAGCAAACCTACCAATCATAACAGGCTTTTGTATCTCCCCTGTCCCTCGCTGACCCCTGCAGAACGGGCATTTTCCCATCTGAGGGATGACTTCAGAAAGTCACCAGTCAGCACACAGCACAGCCAAGGTCACCAGGGGAAAAGTCACTATGGATTGAGCACCAGTTAAAAAATTAACTGACTATTCCTGAGCGGCACAGTGAAGGATTTCTGTGTGAGACAATGGTTTAGAATGAGGTAGAAAGCGACGAGGACGAAGGCTCTGCAGGCAGAGCTGTGGGGATACTGCTGGGCCCTCTGCGCCTTTGGTGAGGTGTCCCAGAGGGGACATTCAGGCTGGTGGCCGGGGGCGGGGGCTGCTGCCCTTGGCTGTGCACCCCACACAGCACTTCCGCTAATGCCCCTTTTCAGCAGGGGGCACGAGCCTGTCAGCAGGCAGCATCAATTTGGGGACTGGGGGCGCTCTGATGTTTGGGTGGGTGAGTGGTCTTGTCACCTAGTCCAAGCTCGCTCTGTTAGGCACTAAGTAAAAGGTGCTCAGTTGTGTCCGACTCTCTGCAACCCCATGGATGATACAGTCCAGGGAATTCTCCAGGCCAGAATCCTGCAGTGGTTATCCTTTCCCTTCTCCAGGGGATCTTCCCAACTCAGAGATCAAATCCAGGTCTCCCGCATTGCAGGTGGATTCTTTACCAGATGAGACACCAGGGAAGCCCAAGACTACTGGAGTGGGTAGTCTATCCCTTCTCCAGGGGATTGTCCCGACCCAGGAATCAAACCAGGGTGTCCTGAATTGCAGGTGGATTCTTTACCAGTTGAGACACCAGGGAATCCCCACAGGGCAGCCGATTAACTGAGAGACAAGATGCTGAGGCAAGGAATAGGACTTTATTCGGAAAGCCGGCTGACCAAGAAGATGGCAAACAAATGTCTGAAAATAACCATCTTATGGGGGGTCTGGAGGCCAGATTCTTTTTATAGAACAGAGAGGGAGAGGAGGTGAACAAATAAAGTAAAAAGGCCATTAAGTTTGCAAATATCTCCTGGAATGGCAAGCCCAGGAAAGGGATGTGTTAATTTCTTCCTTCCTCCCATCCACAGGTGGACAGCATCTGAAAAAAGGCATTTTAACAGTCAGGCAGAGGAGCAGGATTCTTGGTATGAGCAACCGTTATGTATGATTATAATAATAAAAGCAACAGAAAGCAAATCAGAAACGGTTCCAACCCAAATCAGGATTGGCTCATCCCTGCCACAGCCTGAGAACTCTGTGGGTGACACAGAGTTACCTGCCCCCTCCACTGTGTGCAGGGAGGGGGGCTCTTCTCCTCTGTTCTGTCTCATGAGCAATCAAACGCTGGCTGTGCCCCACTATGTTGTTTCATGACCTCCTGATGGGGCTTGCCAGCTACTTGGAAAACACTGTCCTTTGGGGTTTCCACCTTCACTCAGTGAGGCATCCAGGGCAGCCCCGGGATGGACAGGGACTTGGGAAGTGGACCCAAGCAGCAGGAAGCCTCACTGAGTATCTCTGAAATACTATCAGGTTTAAGAGAATCCGGCTTTGGAATTAGTCTGGGGTTGCCCTTACTCCTTGGGAGAAAAGTTATGACCAACCTAGATAGCATATTGAAAAGCAGAGACGTTACTTTGCCAACAAAGGTCCATCTAGTCAAGGCTATGGTTTTTCCAGTGGTCACGTATGGATGTGAGAGTTGGATTGTGAAGAAAGCTGAACGCCAAAGAATTGATGCCTTTGAACTGTGGTGTTGGAGAAGATTCTTGAGAGTCCCTTGGACTGCAAGGAGATCCAACCAGTCCATTCTAAATGAGATCCGTCCTGGGTGTTCTTTGGAAGGAATGATGCTAAAGCTGAAACTCCAGTACTTTGGCCACCTCATGCGAAGAGTTGACTCATTGGAAAAGACTCTGATGCTGGGAGGGATTGGGGGCAGGAAGAGAAGGGGATGACACAGAATGAGATAGCTGGATGGCATCACTGACTCAATGGACGTGAGTCTGAGTGAACTCTGGGAGTTGGTGATGGACAGGGAGGCCTGGCGTGCTGTGCTTCATGGGGTCGCAAAGAGTCGGACATGACTGAGCGACTGAACTGAACTGGGCTTCCCTGGTGGCTCAGATGGTAAAGAATCTGTCTGCAATGTAGGAGACCTGGGTTTGATCCCTGAGTCAGGAAGGTCTCCTGGAGAAAAAAGTGGCAACACACTCCAGTATTCTTGCTTGGAGAATTCCCATGGATGGAGGAGCCTGGCAGGCTACAGTCCACAGGATCGTAGAGTCAGACACATGCATGACTGAATAACTAACACTGCTTTAACCTTTGGTGAGCCCGACTGAGGGTGTGTCACACTTGGTGTGGTCTGCCCTTCTAAGGAAGACAGATTCTGCAGAATCAGGAGGAGTTCTCTGAAGGCGTCCAAGTGGGTGGGGTGGACTGGGATGGTGACTGCTGGCTGTCCTTAGCTTTGCTGGCTGTAGGGGCAGCGCTGGAGCTGGTCGGGGTGTTGCAGAGAAGCCAATTCTGACTCCATGTTGGAAACATTTTTAGACTTGCTTTAAGTTGCTTTTGTTATTATAATTATACACAATAGCCTGCCTCTGAGGACCCTGCACTTCTGCCAGACTGTAAATTAAAGTGTCCTTGTTCAGCCCATAGAAATAATCTGTCCCCGCCCACCTGTGAATAACTTCAACAAAAAGAAAAGATAACATACCCCTTTCAAAGGCTCTCATTTCTGGAGATGTTTTACAAGACTGAAGACCCTTTCACTTTACTTCCCCACTGCCTCTTCCTCTCTGCTCTGCCTTTTGACTTCAGATTCTGATTGCTTCTCTCACAGGCTCTGTAAAAGAACCTGGCATCTAAGCCCCCACAAAATGGGTATTTGGAGACGTGAGTTGGCCATCTTCTTGGTCAGTCTGCTTTGGCTTTCCAAATAAAGTCCTATTCCTTGCCTCAACACCTCCTCTCTCATTGGCCTGTCCTGCAGCAAGCAGAGTGTGAGCTTGGACTCAGGAAACAGGCTTGACTGGGTTCATCTGTATGTTTTAGAAATGGCTGGAGACAACTTGTTTCCAGGTGTCACATTTACCAGGTTCTAACTTAACAGAAGGAAAGTTATGACCAACCTAGATAGTATATTGAAAAGCAGAGATACTACTTTGCCAACAAAGGTCCGTCTAGTCAAGGCTATGGTTTTTCCAGTGGTCATGTATGGATGTGAGAGTTGGACTATGAAGAAAGCTGAGTGCTGAAGAATTGATGCTTTTGAACTGTGGTATTGGAGAAGACTCTTGACAGTCCCTTGGACTGCAAGGAGATCCAACCAGTCCATCCTAAAGGAGCTCAGCCCTGGGATTTCTTTGGAAGGACTGATGGTAAAGCTGAAACTCCAATACTTTGGCCACCTCAGGTGAAAAGTTAACTCACTGGAAAAGACCCTGATGCTGGGAGGGATTGGGGTCAGGAGAAGAACGGGATGACAGAGGATGAGATGGCTGGATCGCATCACTGACTCGATGGACATGAGTTTGAGTGAACTCCGGGAGTTGGTGATGGACAGGGAGGCCTGGTGTGCTGTGCTTCATGGGGTCGCAAAGAGTCGGACACGACTGAGCGACTGAACTGAACTGAACAGATTGTTAAGTCCTTGGTGTTTGGTTTTCTGGCTCAAGTGCAGCCTGTTGGAAAGAAAAGGACTTCATCTCGCAGGGATAGCAGGCCACTGAGTGCACTCCCCAGAGGCCTAGGGCTCCTGGGGGGGCGGGGCGGTGGGGTGCCTCTCAGGTCCCCTAGTGACAGGACTGGCAGGACCGCCTGCCCTGGCTGGAGGCCGGGAGGCAGTTCCGCTGCCTCAGCCGGTGGCTCTGAATGAATGAGTCATTTCCTCCCGCCCTCCCGGGCGCTACTAGGACCAGGCGAGTCCCAGAGTGAACCCGGGCCAGAGAGACCCAGGGGACCACCTTTGGCCTGTGGGGCCCACTCTCATCCCCAGCCCAACGCTAGCTCCACACCGGTAACTCTGGCACTCGCCCCAGACAATCCGCCTGCCCCACGCTTGCACTCGGGGTGGGTTCCCGCAGATACCCTGGCTCCGGCCGGAGCGGTGACCTCGGGGGGTCACCTCTGTCCCCTAAGTCTCTGCTGTCAGGAGGGGAAGAAGCCGCAGGGAGGTGTCGTGGGCGGGACGAGTGGCTTAATGAGTAAGCGGTTGGTCTCCGGTCACTCGCCGTCGCCCGCTGCGCAGCAGGAAACCCGCCGGGGGTGGGGCGGGGGCGCCGGGATGGGAGGAGCTGCGGGCCGGCGGGCGGGGACCCCCGGGAGGCCTGACTCCACCAGCTCCCCAGTACCTCCCGGCACAGGTCGGGCAGTCTCTGCGCGGGGAGCCTCGGTGGCCGGAGTCCAGTTTTCGGGAATCACCCTGCCGGTAAGGCGACTCGGTGCGAGGACGCAGGGCCATCGGCGGGGAGGGTGCGCGGGTACGATGTGCCGGGAGAGCGCACGGGGAGCGAGTGCGCGGAGCGAGCGCGGGGAGGGCGTGCTCCGAGGGTGTGCGGGGAGGATGCCCCGGGAGGAGGTGCGGGGAGACCGTGCGGGGAGACCGTGCGAGGAGGACGTGACAGGAGGGTGTGCGGGGAGGGCGCGCGCAGAGGAAGTGCGGGGAGGATGTTCCGGGAAGGTGTGCTGAGAGAGCGCGCGCGGAGGACGTGACAGGAGGGTGTGCGGGGAGGGCGCGCGCGGAGAATGTGACAGGAGGGTGTGCGGGGAGGATGCTCCGGGAGGATGTGCGGGGAGGACGTGACGGGAGAGCGCGCGGGGAGGACGTGACGGGAGAGCGCGCGGGGAGGACATGACGGGAAAGTGTGCGGGGAGGATGTGCGGGACGGAGGGCGCTCATCTTTGCCTCCGCCGTTGGGGTGTCGGGGCTCCGCCAAGATGCTGGGTCCACCCGGTGCATGAGATGCGCAGTCCAAACCGAACGAGATAGGTCCCGGGACACCTGGAGCGTCCCCTTCTCGCGAGGGGCGACGTTTTGGAGAAAGACTGTTACCAGACCTTCAGAGTTAAAATGAACCCCAGTGTGTGCGTTGAGCCAACAGATTAAGTGTCACAGCGTAAAATACTGGCGTCAAGGTGTCCGGCAGGTCAAAAGAGAAAACTTCACAGTTAAAGTACCTGACAAATATGATTTGCACCGGGGAGCGGGTCTGTTTGCCGCTCTTGAAAGCGGCCGGTTGCTTTTAAGACGGGCGTGTGGGGGCGCCTCCCCAGCTCTGGGGTCTGGGCGTGTCCAGGTAAGTCAGAGTCCCCGCCCGCAGCCTTCTCCTACCCGCTCTTTCCCAGCCCTGGCCGTCTTTCGCTTTCCTCGCCAGAGGTCGGCTCTGCCCTGGGCAGTTCCCGGCTGATGGTGACTTGCAGAGAAACCCCCTCTGAAATCCAGGCTGGAATGGGGCCATATCCTGTTAGCTGGCTCCAGGCGTAGTGACTCTGCGCTCTGAACTCTTCGGCTGTTTTCCGTCCTCCCGGCTGCCTCTCCGTCCCCTTGCCCTGGTCTCCCTTCGCAAGTCTTACCCCCCCTTGCTGTGTTTCCGGGTCAGAGACCTTTGATTCCATTCATTGGCTGTGACCCTGGCTTTTAAAAGATTTGCACTTTCCCTGAATAGAAAGAACCATCGCCCAGTGGGTTTCCCACCCTGCCAACCCCTCCCAGGACTGCCTTGCCTTTCTCTCGGGCTGCCTGACTCTTAGCAGAGGGCCCCCTCTCCCACTTCTGGGTCAATTCCACCCCCCTCCTCCGGCCCCACCTTTCAGAGGCCAAACTGACCTTTTAGTTGTCTTTCTGCATTCGCTTGAAGACTGCAGACTAATTCAAACAGGTTTATCAGACATGAATTATATTTTTTATTCCAGTACTCTCAACTCTGGTAGGCATTGAAGTAGCACTTTAGTTGAAACAAAGTAGTTATTCTTTACATTGGCTTTTGTCCAAGTGAACTTTCTCATTGTCCTAAAATTAAAAATTTTTTTTAAACAGAACAAATATACAACAAGAAAGTGAAACTTTCAGTTTTTCTGCTTCCTAAAGATAAAGGGCTTCCCTCATAGCTCAGTCAGTAAAGAATGCAATGCAGGAGACCTGGGTTTGATCCCTGGGTCCGGAAGATCCTCTGGAGAAGGAAATGGCAATCCACTCCAGTACTCTTGCCTGGAAAATCCCATGGACAGAGGAGCCTGATGGGCTACAGTCCATGGAGCCACAAGAGTCAGACATGACTTAGCAACTAAACCATGAAAGACAAACCCTGAACATCTTTCTTGTCTCCCCTCCCTCCTTCCTCTCATATACACACACATTTGCTTTTGAAATATGTTCATTCAAAAAATATATATAAACGTTTACACACTAATCTATATGCCCAAAGTAATCCGCCTGTCTGAGTTGGATTAAATAGGTTAAAACTAAAATAAAACAGAACAACAACAAACACAAAACAAGAAAACCAAAACCAGCTGCCAGCTGGAGGGCTTTTTGATTTTGCAAGTTGGATTTAGCAGAGCTAGAGTGAGGACCCAGTTAAGGAAGTGGTGCTGGTGGTTTAGTCGCTAAGTCGTGTCTGACTCTTGCAACCCCATGGACTGTAGCCCACCAGGCCCCTCTGTCCATGGGATTCTCCAGGCAAGAATACTGGAGTGGGTTGCTATTTCTTTCTCCAGGGGATCTTCCCGACCCAGGAATAGAACCTAGATCTCCTGCACTGCAGGCAGATTCTTTACCAACTGATCTGAGGGAAGCCCCTGTAAGGAAGGGGTGGGGTCAAACTAGGTTACATCCTGTCTCACAGACGAACAACAGGCAGTGGAGAAATGGAAACACTCTCTGGACAGCCCTCAGTTAGGAACCAGAGTGTGAATTTCAGAACCTTTGCATTCTCTGCACTGATGGTTGGCAAGAAGGTGACTGATAGCCTCCTGTATCTCATGTGGAAATGTTGCCAAGCTCTTGGCTCCCACTCCACCAATGCTGAATAGAAAGATGGAGACAGTTTGGAGGAAATAGAAGTGACTTTATTCCCGTTTGCTGGGCAAGGGGGAGAACATAGCAGGCTAGCACCTCAAGTACTATGCCCCGCTTCTAGCGGAACCGAGAGACTTTAGAGCCTGGGTCTCGTCGTCTAGGATAGATGATAAGGCTCACAGTGATGAAGGTCTTGCCTTCTTGCATTACTTCAAAACAGTCACAGCTGGCAACAGGCTGCCTGGTAATTGGGTCCATTTGTCTCTGGGTTATGAGCTTCCCTGGTGGCTCAGCTGGTAAAGAATCTGCCAACAATGTGGGAGACCTGGGTTCAATTCCTGGGTTGGGAAGACCCCTTGTAGAAACGGAAAGGCTACCCACTCCAGTATTCTGGCCTGGAGAATTCCATGGACTGTATATTCCAGTTAGTCAGTCATTCAGTTCAGTCACTCAATCATGTCTGACTCTTTGCGACCCCATGGACTACAGCACACAAGGCCTCCCTGTCCATCACCAACTCCTGGAGTTTACTCAAACTCATGTCCATCGAGTCGGTGATGCCATCCAGCCATCTCATCCTCTGTTGTTCCCTTCTCCTCCTGCCCTCAATCTTTCCCAGCATAAGGGTCTTTTCCAACCAGTCAGTTATTTGCGTCAGCTAGCCAAAATATTGGAGTTTTCAGCTTCAGCATCAGTCCTTCCAATGAATATTCAGGACTGAGCTCCTTTAGGACTGACTGGTTGGATCTCCTTGCAGTCCAAGGGACTCTCAAGAGTCTTCTCCAACACCACAGTTCAAAAGCATCAATTCATCAGCGCTCAGCTTTCCTTATAGTCCAACATTCACATCCATACATGACCACTGGGAAAACCATAGCTTTGACTAGATGGACCTTTGTCGGCAAAGTAATGTGTCTGCTTTTTAATATGCTGCCTAGATTGGTCATAACTTTTCTTCCAAGGAGCAAGCATCTTTTAATTTCATGACTGCAGTGATTTTGGAGCCCAAGAAAATAAAGTCTCTCATTGTTTCCCCATCTATTTGCCATGAAGTGATGGGACCTAATGTCATGATCTTAGTTTTTTGAATGTTGAGTTTTAAGACAACTTTTTCACTTGGTTTCTTCACTTTCATCAAGAGGCTCTTTAGTTCTTTGATTTCTTCCATAAGGGTGGTATCATCCACATATCTGAGGTTATTGATGTTTCTCCCAGCAATCTTGATTCCAGCTTGTGCTTCACCCAACCCAGCATTTCTCATGATGTCTTCTGCATATTAGTTAAACAAGCAGGTGACAATATACAGCCTTGACAGACTCCTTTACCAATTTGGAACCAGTCTGTTGTTCCATGTCCAGTTCTAACTGTTGCTTCCGGACCTGCATACAGATTTCTCAGGAGGCTGGTCAGGTGGTCTGGTATTCCTGTCTCTAAGGCTTTGGCATAGTCAATAAAGTAGAAGTAGATGTTTTTCTGGAATTCTCTTGCTTTTTCGATAATCCAACTGATGTTGGCAATTTGATTTGTGGTTCCTCTGCCTTTTCTAAATCCAGCTTGAACATCTGGAAGTTCACGGTTCAGGTACTGTTGAAGCCTGGCTTGGAGAATTTTGAGCATTACTTTACTAGCATGCTGCTGCTGCTGCTGCTGCTAAGTCACTTCAGTCGTGTCTGACTCTGTGTGACCTCATAGACGGCAGCCCACCAGGCTCCCCGTCCCTGGGATTCTCCAGGCAAGAACACTGGAGTAGGTTGCCATTTCCTTCTCCAATGCATGAAAGTGAAAAGTGAATGTGAAGTCACTCAGTCGTGTCCGACTCTTTGCGACCCCATGGACTGCAGCCTACCAGGCTCCTCTGTCCATGGGATTTTCCAGGCAAGAACACTGGAGTAAGTTGCCATTTCCTTCTCCAATGCATGAAAGTTAAAAGTGAATGTGAAGTCGCTCAGTCGTGTCCAACTATTTGCGGCCACATGGACTGCAGCCCACCAGGCTCCTCTGTCCATGGGATTTTCCAGGCAAGAGTACTGGGATGGGGTGCCATCATGTGGTAGTTTGAGCATTCTTTGGCATTGTCCTTCTTTGGGATTGGAATGAAAACTGACCTTTTCCATTCCTGTGACCACTGCTGAGTTGTCCAAATTTGCTGGAGTATTGAGTGCAGCACTTTTCACAGCATCATCTTTTTAGGATTTGAAATAGCTCAACTGGAATTCCATCACCTTCACTAGCTTTGTGCCCATCTTTGCATGAAATGTCCCCTTGGTATCGCTAATTTTCTTGACGAGATCTCTAGACTTTCCCATTCTGTTGTTTTCCTCTATTTCTTTGCATTGATCACCGAGGAAGGCTTTCCTGTCTCTCCTTGCTATTCTTTGGAACTCTGCATTTAAATGGGTTTATCTTTCCTTTTTTCCTTTGCCTTTGCTTGTCTTCTTTTCATGGCTATTTGTAAGGCCTCCTCAGACAGCCATTTTGCTTTTTTGCATTTCTTTTTCTTGGGGATGGTCATGATCCCTGCCTCCTGTACAATGCCATGAACCTCCATCCATAGTTCATCAGGCACTCTGTCTATCAGATCTAGTCCCTTAAATCTATTTCTCACTTCCACTGTATATTCGTAAGGGATTTGATTTAGGTTGTACCTGAATGGTCTAGTGGTTTTCCCTACTTTCTTCAATTTAAGTCTGAATTTGGTAATAAGGAGTTCATGATCTGAGCCACAGTCAGCTTCCAGTCTTGTTTTTGCTGACTGTATAGAGCTTCTCCATCTTTGTCTGGAAAGAATATAATCAATCTGATTTCGGTGTTGACCACCTGGTGAACGTCCATGTGTAGAGTTATGTCTTGTGTTGTTGGAAGAGGGTGTTTGCTATGACCAGTGTGTTCTTTTGGCAAAACTCTGTTAGCCTTTGCCCTGCTTCATTCTGTACTCCAAGGCCAAATTTTCCTGTTACTCCAGATATTTCTTGACTTCCTACTGTATAGTCCACGGGGTCAGAAAGAGTTGGACACAACTGAGCGACTTTCACTTTCAGTTTATTGGCCTGCAACTGTCTTTCTGCAATGCAGAAAGCTACAAGGGTTGATGTATTGCATGGGAGCGCAGGGAATGTAAGCACCTGCAGGCCGTAGTTTATGGAGTTAAGGGTGGTAGGTTGGCTTTCTGAAGTAGAAATCTCGTTACAGGCAGCACAGATTCTCTGCAGTTAAAGCAGAGCCAGGAGTGACTAACTCTTTCGGCACTCTGCTTCCTCTCTAGCCTGCTCACTGCTCCCTTTACTTTCCTTGTTTTCAGGAGAGAAAAACTTCATATCTATTTTTGCTGCAATAGAAACAAAGAGTAGTTCTGAGCAATTAATGATTTTAAAAAGAACAAAAAGGGAGGGAACCAGCAACCCTTTTCAGGCACGAGAAGTCACTGTAGCAAAGACCAGAAAGCAGTCATAAAGACCCCAGTTCTGTTCCAGAGGTAAAGATCATCCTGGTGAATATTCTTGAGCTGTTTTGCCCAAACCCACTCAAGGGCTCAACCAGCAGATGAGCCTCAGGAATAGCGATGCTGACCTGTGCTGACCCCCGAGATGTGCTCAGCAGGTGCCTAGATCTTGTCAACCTAAAGCGGATTTAGGAAGGGGGCCCCTTCCAGGGCCCGAGAGTGGGCTCTTGTCTAGAACTCAGAAATGAATTGTGCTAGGAGATGCGCATGCTGACAGAGCAAGAAACTTTCTTTATTGGGAAGGGGCGCCTGGCCGGAGAGCGGCAGGGTAAGGGAGGGAACCCAGGAGAGCTACTCTGCTGGATGGCTCCTAGTCTCGGGTTTTATGGTGATAGGTTTAGTTTCCGGGGTGTCTTTGGCCAGTCATTCTGACTCAGAGTCCTTCCTGGTGGTGCACGCCTTGCTCACCCAAGATGGATTCCAATGAGAAGGATTCTGGGAGGTCGGTGGGAGATGTGGGGTCGCCTTTGACCTTTCCTGAATTCTTCTGGTGGGTGGTGTTTGTTCTTTGTACCTTACCAGGACCTCCTGTCATAAAATAACTCTCGGCAGATGGTTACTGCGGTGCCTGGCCAGCAGGAGCAGTTTCCATCTGTTTCTCCTAACAGTGACTTTGCCTCTTAGTGCTAAACTCTCTGCTCTTCGGGCAAGATTGCTGCTGGTTTTGCACATACACAGGATGCTGGAGTGTGTTATCCACTGGGCAAGGGCACCTAGGACTCCACTCTACAGGGAAGGTCACACATGCCCTTTGGTGAACACACGTGCCCTTTGGTGAACACACGTGCACCCTTGGCTTAGGCCATCCCATTCTGCTACTGGGGGAGACAGCGCTTTGAGGGCTAACTCCCTGTCTCTTTGCTTGTTACCAGTAGTAAACGCTCCTGCTTTAACCAAAGGCTCCTGGTGTGTTCAGAGGTTCCGCACCCCTGGCATTGGGTCCATTGAGTCTCCTAGCAGTCGGCAAAGAGTCGACATTACTGAGACAACGACAATCAGGAACCCTCCTGCTCACAGCAAAGCCTGGGACCTGCGAGCCCAGAGCCAGGTTCTGAGGTCTCTGGGAGGCAGGACCTCTGGGCTTGGAATCTAGTGGAACCCTCCTGTTTAGAGAACAGAGGTTTCCTAGAAAGTGAGAGGGGCCGTCTTCAGAACACCTGCAGCCCTTGGGACAATGTTAGAAGAAATGTTTTCTAAAACTGACTCCAGGACAACCACATCCTCAGGTGCAGGGTCTAACTCATGGAGCCTGCCCTGCTGTGGGAAAGCCATCGGCTCTTCTGGAAGCCCTGTACCAGCTGACCATACTGGACCACTGACCAGTGAGCATACTATTACCCTGAGCCCTGCTGACCCTAGTTAGATCAGACCCGTGAATGACAAGAGTTGAAAGTCAATGCTTCCCCAGCAACCGATCCCTAATTCCTACCTTCTCCTTGTCCACAAGCACTTCCACCTTGGGTGATGCCTGTGGGCATCTTGTATGGGAAGCCGGCGCCTCTGATGAAACATTCAGGTTGGTACATCATGTGGCCTTCCTTCCCTGCAAATCCACTGGACACAGGCATCCCTTACAGCTTCATCTGAATGCCACCTTCCAGCCCTTAGGATTCACCTCCTGGATCCAGGATGCACCAAACTTTCCTGTTGTGATTGCATCTCTGCTCACCCTCTGTGCACAGATCACATGTTGGGGAAGAAAAACTTCTATCCATTTAGATTCTATTCTTGTTGTTGTTCAGTTGCTAAGTCTTCCGCATAGAAATTAAATAAAGAAAGTGAAAGTGAAGTCACTCAGTCATGTCCAACTTTGCGACCCCACAGACTGTTGCCTACCAAGCTCCTCTGTCCATGGGATTTTCCAGGTAATAGTACTGGAGTGGATTGCCATTTCCTTCTCCAGGGGATCTTCCCAACCCAGGGATCAAACCCAGGTCTCCCGCATTGTAGGCAGATGCTTTACCATCTGAGCCACCAGGGAAGTCATTAAATAAGCAGGGTGACAATATACAGCCTTGATGTACTCCTTTCCCAAATTTGAACCAGTTCGTTGTTGAATGTCTGGTTCTAACCGTTGCTTCTTGAACTGCATACAGGTTTCTGAGGAGACAGGTAAGATGGTTTGGTATTCCCATCTCTTTAAGAATTTTCCACAGTTTGTTGTGATCCACACGGTCAAAGGTTTTAGCATAGTGAGTGAAGCAGAAGTAGCTGCTTTTCTGGAATTCTCTTGCTTTTTCTATGATCCAACAGATGGCAATTTGATCTCTGGTTCCTCTGCTTTTTCTAATCCTACCTGGTACATCTGGAAGTTCTCAGTTCATGTACTGCTGAAGCCTTGCTTGAAGGATTTTGAGCATTACCTTGCTAGCATGTGAAATGAGCACAATTGTAAGGTAGTTTGAACATTCTTTGGCATTGCCCTTCTTTGGGCAATGATTCTATTCTTGGAGACTGCAAATTAAAAAGACAGGTTACCAAGAGAACAGACAGATTTGAATTTACATGTGTATGGGAGAATTCAGAGAAAAATGCAATCTTAGGAGGTGGTTAGAATCCGGGGCTTACATACCATCTTAATGGAGGTGGGGAGAGGCAGAGAGGCACTTGGGAGAGAAAATGCCTTCTTAGAAGAGGGTGGGGCAGGAAGGGCACTTATGCAAACACCGAGGACCTTGGAGAGAGAAGTGGTCACTTGAGAGAGATGAGCAATAAGACAGGACAATATCTGTTTGGGTTTTTTCAGAGAAGAGGAGATCAGTTTTTTCTAGGAGGGGTAGTGACACATTTGGAAAGTCCCAAGGTTCAGGCATGTAAGGGCTTTCAGGACCTCAGAGTCTTGAGAACAGAATAGTTGTTAGATAACAATGGCTTATTCTGGAGCCCTTTGTGTGGATCTCATATGAAAGCCTCTGACTGCCATTCACTGCGCCCAAGATTTCAGAGCCCCCAGTCACCTCCAGGATGGGGTCACGTTGGTGGTGACACCTGGCCGCCCTTGCGCCTGGTCCCGGGCCAGCGCCCAAGTCACCCCTCTCCACCCCGAGCCCGCTGAGCTGCTTGGCTCTGCATCCTCCACATGTCTCATGGGTTCAGGTCTCCTCGCTGTGAATACTGTTTGTCCTGTCCTCTCTTGGCTGCATCTTTCCTGGCTATTTTGAGGAATCCGGGATCATTAAGAAACAACTCGTTCCTCACGTTGAACTAGAGAAGTTTGTGCCTTTACCTGGCTCTCCCTAGGCCAACAGGCATTGGAGTTCATGTTCACACATGTTTTACTACACTGGACTCAGAGTCCTGCATCTTGTCCTCTCTCTACACACACAACACGTGCTGATACAAACCTTAACAGGTACACCTGTTGGTGATTTTACTTGAATGACTAATGAGTGCAATTCTTAGCACCTTCTGCTATCTTACAGATAAATAGGAAGGCATTGTAGTTGTTCAGTTGCTAAGTTGTGTCCAGCTCTTTGTGACCCCATGGACTGCCGCACACCAGACTTCACCATCTCCCGGAGTTTGCTCAAGCTCATGTTCACTTAGTTGGTGATGATATCCAACTATCTCATCTTCTGTCACCCCCTTCTCCTGCCTTCAATTTTTCCCAGCATCAGGGTCTTTTCTATGAGTCTGCTCTTCGAATCAGGTGGCCAAAGTATTGGAGTTATAGTTTTATCATCAGTCCTTCCAATGAATATTCAGGGTTGATTTCCTTTAGGATTGACTTGCTTGATCTCTTGACTGTCCAAGGGACTCTGAAGAGTCTTGTCCAACACCACAGTTGGGAAGCATCAGTTCTTCGGCACTCAGCCTGTTTTATGGTTCAGCTCACATTTGTACATGACTACTGGAAAAACCATAGCTTTGACTATATGGACTTTAGTCAGCAAAGTGATGTCTCTGCTATTTAATATGCTGTTTAGGTTTGTCATAGCTTTCCTTCCAAGAAGGAAGCATCTTTTAATTCCATGGCTGCAGTCATTGTCCACAGTGATTTTGGAGCCCAAGAAAATAATCAGGCTTTAGTATAGTGAGTGAAGCAGAAGTAGATGTTTTTTCTGGAATTCTCTTGCTTTTTCTATGACCCAATGAATGTTGGCAATTTGATCTCTGTTCCTCTGCCACTTCTAAATCCATCTTGTACATCTGGAAGTTCTCTATTTACGTACTGCTGAAGCCTAGCTTGAAGGGTTTTGAGCATTACCTTGCTAGCATGTGAAATGAACATAATTGTATGGTAGTTTGAATCTTCTTTGGCTTTGCCCTTCTTTGGGATGAAAGCTGCTGACCTTTTCCAGTCCCATGGTCATTTCTGGGTTTTCCAAATTTGCTTTCATATTGAGTGCAGAACTTTAACAGCATCATCTTTTAGAGTTTTAAATAGTTCATCTAGAATTCTATCACCTCCACTAGCTTTGTTTGTAGTAATGTTTCCTAAGGCCCACTTGACTTCACACACCAGGATGTCTGGCTCTAGGTGAGTGACCAAACCATCATGGTTATCTGGGTCATTAAAACCTTTTTTGTATTGTTCTGTTTATTCTTGCCACCTCTTAATATCTTCTGCTTCTGTTAGGTCCTTGCCATTTCTGTCCTTTATTGAGCCCATCTTTGGATGAAATATTCCCTTGCTATCTCCAATTGTCTTGAGATCTATAGTCTTTCCAATTCTATTGTTTTCCTCTACTTTGCATTGTTCACTTAAGGGCTTCTTATCTCTCTTCTCTGGAACTCTGCATTCAGATGGGTATAGCTTTCCCTTCCTCCCTTGCCTTTTGCTTCTGAGTTACTAAAAAGGTGAAGTAAAAGTATGAGGCAAGTACCTGAATTCCCCCTGACATTTCCGCTCCGGCCACAGCTGTACTGGGTGAATAGGGGTGGGCAGCACCGGGTGGCACCTTTTGTGGGTGGACAGCACTGTGGTGCTGATTCAGTGCTAGCGTTTCTCTGCCACGGAGGAAATGAAGTGGGTGCCACACAAGTATTGACCTGGGGTGATGCCCAGGCTGAACGTCATTTGTACAACATCAAGGGTGTGTCCTTAGGAAATACATAAACATATTGTCTGTTGGAGGAAACAGGTGCATGATAGCATTAATTCAGTACAGCAAATGAAAAAGCAGTTGTCAGAAATGTTCCCTAAATTCTCTGAATGAGCTTGCCTATGATGACTTCTAGTTACACTGCACAAGGACTTCCCTGGTGACTCAGATGGTAAAGACTCCCTGCAATGCAGGAGATATGGGTTCTATCCCTGGGTTGGGAAGATCCCCTGGAGAAGGAAATGGCAACCCACTGCAGTATTCTTGCCTGGAAAATCCCATGGGCAGAGGAGCCTGGCAGGCTACAGTCCATAGTGTTGCAAAGAGTCGGACAGGACTGTGAGACTTAAACTTTCAACGCTCTTTAAGTTGTGACCTGAGTTGAACCAACTGCAGTGGATCCTGGTGGGCTCCTTCTCTCTTTGTCTGCATTAACCCCAGGCGGACAGACTTTGGCCTCGATGGTGAAGGACCTATTTTCTGATTCCTTTGATGGCTGGAAAAAAATAATGCATCTTCTTGACAAAAAATAAAACACCACTACACAACTTAAAAGTTGGGAATTAAGTTTTGTTTGATGGACTTATTGAGGACTTAGGTCTGGGGAACAGCCTTTCGGGTAGCTGTGAGGAATGCTCCAAAGAGATAAGAGTGGACCCAGGATATATAGGAGTTCTGCTGAGAGCAAAACAAAAGCCAGACGTTTACGTTGAACATCAGAAGATTACAGTCAATCGCAGAAACCAGACATCTCAAGTTAATGATCTCAGTGCTTTTCTATGTATGGGAAGATGTAAGAGGCTGGGCTTCTTGAAATCATTCACCTGATGTTCATCTCAACCACCTAGGGCCAACGTCTTGTTTTTCTCCATCCTGAGTTTCCTGGGGTGCACCATGGGGATGGCTGCCTTGGCTGAGGACTTGATGGAGGCAACATTGTTTACAGCAGTGGCTGGTGACATCCTTTTACCCACAAGCTTCACATACACATTAAAAGATTTATTTATTTGGCTGCACCAGGTCTTAGCTGCAGCCTGCGGGATGGAGTTCCCTAACCAGGGCCCCTGCATGGGGAGCTCGAAGTCTTTGCCACTGGGCCACGGGGAGTCCCCTATACATTTTTATTAACTTGAAAATTTCTTCTGAACTTCCACCTTCGCATGGTTCCCTGAGTGGTTATTCTTACGCATCACCAGGGTCTCCTTTTACAGAAGTGGGGCGCTCACTTTGTTGGTGGCCTGCAGAATAAGGGTGAGTCTGAGTGAGCAACCAGTCTGCCTGTGACAGCGGTGTGGCTCTTGGACCCCGTCTGTTCCAGCTGGTCTGAGGGCAAGTGAATTGAGAGAGGGGAGGGACTTCCTTCACCCCCTCCCCATCTTTGACCTTTCACTGGGTGAGTGGGGTAGCCATATCATTTATCCTCCACACCCAGCTCCTTCTGAGAGTGACATACGGCTCTGGTGGTTGTACCAGGATTCCTTAGGCAAACATGCATGCATGCTCACTCCACCTGAACATCTTAAGATATTTAGTGAGGAAGTTACCAGTTACAACATTGCAAAGGCTGTAATCTTCTCTGCACAAAGTTGGTTAAATAAAGCTTTCTTGTCGGTAAAGCCAGGACCTGGCCCCAGGAGGAGTTGTCTTGGGGGTGGGGAGCTCACAGCCTGGAGGGGAACACCTGTCAGGCACTAAACTGAGTCTAGGAAGCCTACCACACTTCAGGAAGGAGCTGAGGTCCAGGGTGGCAGAGGGCAAGGATAAGACAGAGAAAATGCATGCTCTGCTTCAGAGGGAAGCAAAGAACTGGGCTAGAGAGTAACACTAGCAAGTCCAGACAGGATGCCTTCTCTGTGGCTAAGTTTCAATTCCTGGAAAATAGGGATGGATTCTCCCTGAGGACCCCTGGGCTACCCTCTGAACTCTGTGATTCAGCTGCCACCCTGTGGGAAGGCACCTCTCACCCTTCCTCTTTCCCATACCCGCCTCCCCCATACCACCCCCAGAGGAAGAGCTGGCAGACCAGAGGGGGCAGATTGCAGGAGGAGGTGACTGACTCTCCATGACCCTCTGCCCGACTTCATCTCTCAGGGGACAGTGAGGGCCAATAAGGAAGGCTGTGGGCTGGTGCTCCAGAAGACGTGTCTGCACTTACTACAGACAATGAGATGGATCCCAGAGGGGCGGTAGCTGCTGCCTGCAGGGTGCACGTGACGAGAGTGGTGTTTCCTGGATGCCAGGCTTCTTCAGAAACTGGGCTGTCTGCGTCTCATTTCATCAATCTGCCTGCTGGATGCTGTAAAGGCAAACTATGCCCTTAAGAGTTTGATCACTGAGCACAATTCTGATTTGTTTTCCCCACACCATCAAGCAGTTCTCCATACCAGCTCCTACACCATCAGGGAGTCCTACAGTTGGACTCAGTTCTGACACTGTCTACCTGGGGACAGTGTCAGACTCCACAGGCTAGGGGCTCAGTCCAACAAGACTGTCCGCCTTCCCCAACCCCAAGCCCTGCACTCCCATCACAAGTCTGGGTTGTCACCTGGCTATGGATGAGAGGTTCCCAACAACCACCCTGCCCTGCCCAACTTGGGTACAATCAATTTGTGATGGACTCAGGCTGCTGGGCTTCCCAGGTGGCACCAGGTTTAAAGAACCCGCCTGCAAATGCAGAAGACCTAGAAGACACAGATTCGATCCCTGGGTCAGGAAAATCCTCTGCAGGAGGGCACAGCAACACGCTCCAGTATTGCCTGGAAAATTCCATGGGCAGAGGAACCTAGCGGGCTACAGTCCATAGGGTTGCAAAGAGTCAGACATGACTGAAGTGACTTAGCACGCATACATGCACAGGCTGGCAATTCCTGAGAAGCGTCCTATAAATGCTAAGGGAGGATGAAGTCCAGGTGAGGAGAGACAAGGTAACTCTCCAGAAAAATCTGTGCCCCAGACCCAATTATGATAATATTCTTTGGTCTTCAGCATTTTCTAAAAATGGTCAAAATTTAACTGTGTAACAGCAGCCATGGATCCTTTTCTCCAAAAGGAGACCTTCTGGGTTTTCGCTTGGTGGGTTTGGTTTTCTGATAAGTGGCTGGTGGGGTTCCAGGTTGAGAGCCTGAGCTGGGGGTGCTGGCGGTGGCTCCATGCAGAATCCACTCACCGTGTTCACCTCTGGCAGATCCTCAGGCTCAGCGCTGCAGTGTCAGTAAGATAACTCTGGTTACCTCTCATGGCCTTCCCTTCTTCCCGCTCTGAGTTGGAGCAGGGCGGTGGTTGATCCATACCTGCCCCAGGTCCTTCCCTTCCCTCCATGGCAGGCTCTGGAGAGCTGCTGCCTTTGCTTGCTCCCTTCCTGCCCTGAGCTGGAGGAGAGTTAAGATTCTAGAAGGATGAGGCAGCCCGGTGTAGTCCGCTGGGTCAGGGCTGTCTTGCCCCAGGGATTGCATGAGACGCCAGCCCACACTCTGGGTATATTTCCTCCAGCTGCTCTCTAAAATTAGCAGCCTTCCTGGTTGTTACGTGCTGGCATGTGATGCAGAAATGTAGGATTCCTCTCGAAGGCGCTGGCCTTCCACAGGTTAACGTGGCCTTGCTGACTGAGCGACAGTGGTTCCTATTGGGAGGATTAACTAGTGTTCAAATAATTAAACAAGGAGCCCACTGGACCGTGGTGGGTCTAATGCTGAGGCAGCCCGTGTCAGCAAACTGAAATCTAAGCGATAAATGCCTCAAGGCTGCAAATTCAAAACAATACGAACAACCATCACACACAGCCGTCTGGGCCTCTTGCTGCGGCCGTCAGTCACCTACTTGCTTTGCTCCCACCTTCTCTCCGTGGGTCGCTCTCCAGCTCCCTGGGTGACCACGGACTGCGATCGCTGTGCCCTCAGATGAACTCCTAAAATGTTCACTATTACCTTCTCACAGACTCTGCCGTCTTCTCCTAGGGTCCTGCCTCAGCTGAGGGAATGGCCTCCACCGTGGCTGAAACGGAGAAGCCGGAAGATCACAAGTAAGGTGACCTGCGTGCTGCCTGGCCTAGGCTGGTGGGGATGACCTCGAGCCCACAGGAGCTGAGGCGTGTGGACACTTTGGTTCTTGGGTCTGAGGCCGAGCGGGGTCTGGGGGACTGAACGCTGGGTTGGCTGGCAGCTGAGCTGGCTGAGAACGCCTGGCACCTGGTGCCGGGCACAGCTTGTAGCCTTGGAGTGTTTGTCCCTCAAGGATTCAAGCGCTCAGACCTGTATCCAGTGGGGTTTCCTTACTCCCGGACACTCTTTGTTTTTTTTTTTTTTTTGGTGAGCTAAATTTTATCTGGGGCAAAAAGAGGACTGCAGCCTGGAAGGCAGCCTCAGATAGCTCTGAGAGGCCACTCCAAAGAGGCCATTGGGGAAGGTCAATACATAAGATTTCGGGGAAGGGGGAGCTCAATGCAATCCAATGATTACTTTATAAGAAGCTTTCTCCTCTTGGACACTTTCTGAGTCACAGTCCCTGCTGCCCTCCCAGCTCTCTTGGTTCTGACTTTCAAACACTTTCCTTATTTCTTTCCAGTTGTTCATTATCCACTGTATGATTCACATGGCCACTCTTTTATGTATATTAGTGCATTGCTGGTACTGATGAAAAAAAATTAATAGTCAATATGAGAAAAAAAAGGAAAATTATATTCCAGTTAGCCTGAGAATTATAACCCAGGAGATGGCTTTTCAAAAAGCTCTAAGGACTGTTTTGCCCAAAAGAGGTCAACGGTTTTGAGACAAAGTGTAGTAACATCAAATGGTGTATTACTGGGGCTCCTCAGGTGGTGCTTGTGGTAAAGAATCCACCTGCCAGTGCAGGAGATGTCCGAAACGGGTTCAATCTCTGGGTCGGGAAGATGCCCTGGAGAAGGGCATGGCAACCTCCTCTGGTACTCTTGCCTGGAGAATCCCATGGTCAGAGGAGTCTGGCAGGCTATAGTCCATAGGGTCACCAAGAGTCACGACTGAAGAGACTTAGCATGCCTGCATGCACGCACACACGACATATTACTGACAGTTTACACAATCCAGATACACGTCCACAGAGCAGTGAGTCATGGGTTGTCATGACCCCTCACAAGATTAAGGAGGAAGATGACAGCTAAAAAATTTATGGCGTTTTGATTCCACTTGTTTGACTTAGTATGAATAGAATGCTAGGTTTGTAATTTATGTATCAATGGCACCCCACTCCAATAATCTTGCCTGGAAAACCCCATGGACAGAGGAGCCTGTTGGGCTGCAGTCCATGGGGTCGCTAAGAGTCGGACATGACTGAGCGACTTTACTTTCACTTTTCACTTCCATGCACTGGAGAAGGAAATGGCAACCCACTCTGGTGTTCTTGCCTAGAGAATCCCAGGGACGGGGGAGCCTGGTGGGCTGCCGTCTATGGGGTCGCACAGAGTCGCACAGACACAACTGAAGTGACTTAGCAGCAGCAGCATTCACTCAAAACTTTGATATAGTTCCGTGTATTTTGGCATCGGTATTACTGCTAAATGTCTAGAAAGTTTGTTACCTTGGTGATTTAAAAAAAATTTAAATGAGGCTTGAAAGTTCTAATTCAATTTTGAGAATATGAAGAAATACTATGTTATAAAAAAATATCTAGGAAACGTGTTATACAGTATTGTTAACTAAAGTAGAGATTTTGTTTAAATCTAACAAAATTTTATGCTAGTGTCCATTGTTTTCATCCCTTATTCAAGATTCATGTGTTCAGTTGCACTGAGCAGCTTCAGCTGCATGCAACAAATTCTGGTAAATTCTCTTTTCATTTTTATTCTGTTACAAATATTTTCTAATTTTCCTTTTTATGGTTTCTTAGATACACACATCATTTAAAATGGACATTTAATTTCCAAATACATGGGATTTTTAAAGTATCTTTGCTATTAATTTCTCATTAAATGCTTTCTTCTCTGCAATCAGCCCCTGTGTTTCTTTAGTCTCCTAACTTTATTGAGACTTCCAATGGCTAAGTCAAAGATCTCTGTTGGTAAATGTCACATTGCACTTGAAAATGTGGGTTATTTTGAAATATCTTTTGATACTAATTTCTAACATAATTCCACAGTAATAAGAGAACAGACTCTGTATGATTTCAATACTTTTAGACCTAAAGGCCATCCAGTAAGAGAGGAGAAACCCACCAAGTTAACCTAGGAGTACTGGACAGAGGTAATTGGCCACGAACTCAGCAATTAGTTTGACTTTTGAAACTTAAAAATGACTGAGCCCAAGGAAGAAATACTTCTGGTTTATAAGCAAAAGTGTGAGCAATTATTAAAGTAATTAGCTTACAGGCCTGGTCTGGCATCTTGGATCAGATGTCTACTTCAGATATCATAATTTTCTTGTCCTGGTCTGGCAGTATTAATCTTAATCAAAGTCTAAGGAAGCCTAATAGAGTCCCTTCCAAAAGTCCTTTATCTGATGTCTTTCCCACATGTATAATCCCCTGGTTGCAGGCCATGGTACATGTGATCTTCGTTCAAAGATAGATTACTGTAATAAGCTTCAGAAACAAACTGTACCATAATGTAGCACAGCAACAAGGAGTCATCTGAGAAATGCATCCTAGGCAGTAAATACAGACCTCAATTAGTAATTATTAATTAATTTTATTACCTGATAAAGCTGATGAGAAGGGAAGAGTTTCCAATTTCTGGAGAGATCAGGTAGAAAAGATAACTGTCTGAATTGTACTTACTAACGTGTAATTTACCAAATTTCTGTAATTAGGTTGAGGGGAAGAGTTTCCCTGTGTCTGGAAAACAGGTCCAGTGGTTAGGACTCTGAGCCTCCAGTGAAGGGGTCACGTGTTCAATCCCTGGTTGGGAAACTAAGGTCCCATAAGCTGCTGAGCAAGGCAAAAAACAAAATGAGCAACTCCCCCCATCAAAAAAGTAAATAAATAAAAACCACCGACCAGGAAGTGAATCCAAGTCCTGGTAGTTAAAGTGCCAAGTCCCAACCACTGGACTGCTAGGGAATTGCCAGAAAGTTCTTGCTGTGGAATCTTTTTGAAGATGAAGCGGTCTGTAAATGACAAATGACTTAAAAAGGCAAGGTTAAAGGTCTGATTACATTGTATTTGGTAAAGAAACTTGGCTATTTCTGTGACATACAAAATTTTAACATAATAACTACAATTATGATTGTAAACATTATCAGGATGTACCAGATTCTAAGGAGTGGCATATAATTTCTAGAACATGTATATTAGTAATACTTAACCCACACAATGTAACCTAAGAATATTTACCACGACAATGCTGCCCATGTAATTTAACATACCAAATAAGCCTCATGAGTTTAATTTTACTCTCTCTGAGATGCTTCAGGGGTCCTTTCTGAAGAATCCCAAAGTCAACCTCAGGGAGAATTTGGGAAGTCTGTCAAAATAGTAAAAAAGTTTTAAAACACTTGGTCAAATAGGACCTTAGGTCACTGTGGAACAATACTTAATTCACTTAACCAAAGTGAGAGCACAATCTTTCAAAAGCAAATACAGCTCACCTGAAAGGCAAAGACGTACAAATCCAGTAGGGAAAACGGCTCGATATTCCAAGAGAACTTTATTTTTTAAACATTAAAAAAAAATACATATTCATTTTTCACTTATTTAACTGCATTGCATCTTAGTTGTGGCATGTTGGGAGCTAGTTCCCTGACCAGTGATCGAACCTGGACCCCCTACATTGGGAGCGCAGCATCTTAGCCACTGGACCACCAGGAACGTCCCTCCAAGAAAACTTTATTCTCTTAGCACAGAGAGAAAACCAAGCTTCAGTTTCGTATCAATTACTCTTAGTAACAAAATATATTTAATTGAATTCAGTCCTCACTATACATAAAACTCTTTTCTCAGGATTCCCTTCTAAGAAGGGCTCCTTGGTTCTCTTCTTGGAGGTTCCTCAGGAGGTCCTCTGGAGCCTCACACAGGTTGGTCACCTGCTCACGTCCTAATCCCACATGGACACCTGCCCTTTCCTTCCTTCCCTGCAGAGTCTTTGGCCCATTTTCAATTTTGGGGGCTGCCCCGGGAATGGCGCTTGCAGAGATAACTTTACTTGAAATAGTAGGGTCCTGAGTGCTTCCTATCATTGACAGCCAAACACACCCTGTCCCCACTGTCCTCTCCCTGACCTCTGCCCCCAAGTTGAGGACCCTGGGGGCTGATGGAGTGGGGATACTGTGAAATAAAGGCTGGAGAAGGGGACCTGGGCACCAGGTGAGGTGCAGTGACCCCTCCTTTGGTTTCAGAGTCCCTTCCTCATCTGCCAGCCCCTTTTTTAGAAAATGTTTATTTGTATTTATTTGGCTGTGCTGAATCTTAGTTGCAGCACGTGAGATCTGTCTTAGTTGGCACATGCAGGATCTCATTACCTGACCAGGGATTGAAGCCCAGGCCCTCTGCATTGGGAGCATGGAGTCTTAGCCACTTGCTCACCAGGGAAGTCTCTCTGCCTGTTTCTTGAGCATGCGACCCTAGACATCTGGGCCAGTTTGTCCAATAGCCATGTTTTTCCCTCCCTGCTGATAAACCCCTGGAATCATAAGTCAGGTTTCATTCCTTTTGCATGTCACCCATTTCTTTTACAGAGTAGGTGCTCAACGAATATTTGTTAAATAAAGTGACAGAATAAAGGAAGATACAGTCAAGTTTGAAACTGTGTGTAGGCTAGAGGAACAGTTTTCCATTAATATGTCTTTTACTTGTTATTTTAAAATCCTTTTTAAAAATGGAGTATAATCTTTAAAAAATTGAATCACTGTGGTAGACCTGACTCTATTACAACACTGCGGGTCAATTAAGCCTCAGTAACAAAAGTAAGTCTGGGCTTGTTCTGTTCGCTATTATGTCTCCAGAATTACACCCTATTTCCTTCTCTTCCTGGAATGAAAGAGGAAAGAAAGCTTTTGTATTTTGAAATAAGTGACAAAGTTGTTTGGTCACATCCTGTTTTGTCAGTTCCGATGCTTGCCTAGTAACCCTTCTGTTTGTAGTCTGTCTTGTGAACATCCTGAAGGAGGCCAAGAACCATAATTGTAGTAAAACAATTACCTTTAAAGGAGCTTCAGATGCTGTGATTGTGTTGCGACTTCAGAATTTCAGCTTGGCCTGGAGATTCAGAAGGCATTCAGGGAAAGCTTGGGATTTGTCCCCGCTGGATTTGGTCCCCTGGAAAGAGACCCCCTGCCCCAGGAGGGTGGGCTTGGCTGGGACTGGTTGGGGCCCAGCACAGACTGTGGCTTGGGCAGGTGGCCTCATGTGAGTAAGACTCTCCCATCTCTGCCCCAGGGCCGTCCCGTGAGCCAGCCATCAGCACCTCCCCTTTAGAAAAAGATCTGTCTCTCTTTAGTATTTTGTTTGCGTCTTTAAAATTTTTTTTTAATTTTTTTCACTTGATGATAATTTTTATTGACATGTCTTAACACAAAAAATAATGCATTTGCATTGCAGAAAAATGTTTACCTCTTTTTGTATTGCTTCTCGGCACTGTTGGGCTGTGAATTAACTTGGATGCCATTCTAAGGAAATAGGAGGGAAATGTGAGAAGGGAAAGGAAGAAGTGATGAGATGCAGAAAACAGAGGAGCAAACACCTTTGGTCTAGAGCCTGGTCTAGAGCGAGGACCAGTGGATGCCAGGAAAACGGGCTAGAGACAGCAGAGGAGGTGGCCTGGGTCAGTCGCATTGTGGTGTTTACAAATCCCAGGATGCTTAGACCTTCTCCTGGATGTTTTTTTCTCACAGTTATATTGAGAAGGAAATGTGATCAGTGGGTTCTGAGCAGAAAGTCTGACTCAGAAGGAAGAAATAGAAGGTCCTAACTGCTGTGAACTGGGGCCCTGTGCCGCCTCCCTCTTTGCCCCTGGCACTGGGCAGCACACTTGTGTTTGGGATCTGGAAGGCACAGGTGTAGAAGGAGGTGTGTCTAAGGCTGCAGATGCAATCTAGACCTCGGCATCATGTTTAAAAATAAAGTTTTATTGGAACACATCCATACCCATTTGCATGTTGTCTGTGGCCACTTGGATGTGACAACAGCAGGGTTGAGAAGAGGTGATGGAGCCCATATGACCTTCAGGGGAAAAAATATTTACCATTTGGTCTTTTTTGGGAAATGTTTGCTGACCCCTACTGCCAGCTAGCAGTGTACCGTCCAAGAGAAATATAATGCAAACCACACAAAGTTTCAAGCAGCTGCAGAGAAAAAAACAAAATCAAAAGATGTCTTTTCTCATCACTCTCTTTTGATGGTTGTACCAGCTAAGTGCTGGCTAATGACAAGGAAGTGAAAAGGAAAGGCGTCAGATTGGAAAAGGCATCTCTGAGTGGGAGGATTATAGGCCATTTTTTTACTTTTATTTCCATGCATATTTCCTGTGATAAGTATATTAGTTTTAACACAAAGCCACATTTACATGTTGAGTGAGCTTGAGTTGGGTAGCAACTGGCTACACTCTTTATAGAGTGAATTGGCATTTTGAGCTTTGTATACCATTCGGTGCTCTTGTGAGTTCTGTCTGATCACCCTCCAAAACCAGCCCTGGAAGTGAAGAGGGGGTGAAGGGGAGGAGTGGGGGGAACTCAGATGGAGCAGAAGCCTCTGTAGGTTGGGGTTGTCCCGCTGCTGGGTTCCACGTGCCTCTCTGGCACAGAGCGCCTCAGTGGTCCAGTTGGCCACTGGACGCTGGTTCTGTAAACTGTCTCCTTTCCTGTTTTGGGCAGTGACTTGGTGCAGCTTTGCAATCCCCACATAGCAGCAATGAAGGAAGACATCCTCTACCACTTCAGCCTCAGCACTAGCACGCACGATTTCCCAGCCATGTTTGGAGATGTGAAGGTAAAATGCTCAGGGCTTTCAATTCTTGGAATTTGTCCTAAGATCACTAATATTCTTAAAGCTTCATTGAGAGACTAGAAAAGAGCAGACATTAAATCTTTTCTAGGGGACTGAGGGATAACGAGGAGGAGCAGTCACCATGTCTGCTTGCTGTCTGTCATTTAAGATGCACATCGATTTGTTGAGCTGCTTCCTTCAATGACTTAACCTGCTGAATGCAGCTTCCAGGCTCCCCTCGTCTGGAGCCTGAAGTGCCTGGGTCCAGAATTGTCCTCATAGAGGACTTTTAAAGTGGACTAAAGTTTAGGATTCTAAACTGAAACAGGCCGCTGACCCTAGATCCAGGGCTGCCTCATGGGATCATAAGGTCATGACCAGGTTATGTCCCACTGGCCACCTGGTTCTTTCATGCTGTTTGTTTCAAACTGAAGGACGATTTTCCATTTCCATTCTTCCCTTAAATCTAACCTATAATTTTTTTCTAGACTGTAAAAGTTTTCTTTTTTATGTTTAGAGACTAATAATTCTTTGATCATTGAGTCCCTAGGAGTGACTTATTTGTTTTTCTTTTGTGAGCTTTCTTGTTTTGCACTTTGCAGACCGCAGGTTCTGTGTCTCTGAGATTTACCCGCTCCATCCACAGCTACGACTCCCCAAGCCCCCACTGGCCCCTGACTCTTTCTCAAATTGGCCATTGGGTTCTCTGCCGGCAGGTGAAAGAGCGGTTAGAAGTCCATTTTATGGATAGGCTGCTTGCACACTGAGGGTCCTGTCCCACCTTATTCCGAACCCAGATGGATGCCCACACAGCTGCCGCCCACACAGACGGATGGACCCCGGGCTGGCGTGGAGCCTGGATTTAATCTGCCCAGCGAGGGCGAGGCTGTCCTGCATTTTGTGCGTCTGATTGCTTCACACTGTTGGGTCCAATAGCAATGAACTGAGTCCATGAACCAGTGCTTCTTACATCTGAAGGAATGCTGGAATCACCAGGGGGCCTCCACGGCACACAGATTACTGGCTCCCCATACACAGCGGGTCTGGGGTAGGCCAGGGAAGGGACCTGCACTTCTAGCAAGTTCCAGGAGATGCTGCTACAGTGGGGGGTCCCACTTTGAGGACCCATGCTCCTCAGACGGGGTGCATTCCCTCTGCTGACGGGGTTCTGTTTTCTGTCTGCAGTTTGTGTGTGTTGGAGGAAGCCCTTCCCGGATGAAAGCCTTCATCAAGTACGTGGCCATGGAGCTGGGCTTTGCCCACCCGGGTGCTGACTATCCCAACATCTGTGAGGGCACTGACCGCTACACCATGTTTAAAGTGGGCCCGGTGCTGTCGGTCAGCGTGAGTACCTGCCCTGGCAGGAGGCCGGGGCTCCCGGCTCTGCAGGCTCCCCGCCTGCCCTGCACACAGCCCAGCAGGGGGGACAGGGGTGAGGGGAGCCTGGAGCTGGGGCCTGCCTTCAGGACAGGCCAGGACACACATGGACACACATGGTGGTGCACGCCCACCCAGCTGTGTGCACGCGGTGAGGACCCAGGGTGGAAACCAGGAGGACCTGCCTAGACCAGGGCCCCAGGGAGAGCCAGGACCGGGACCAGGTGGCCCCCGCCCTGGCCACCTCACAGGGACTTACATCACACATGTGTGATTCAGCAGTGAGTGAACACATATCTCTGGTGTTTCTCGGTTCCCGGTTCTGGTTTCCTTTGTAGGCAGGAACATTAAGCAAATGCTGCCATAGAGTAAGGCTGCCCAGAGGGTGCCCCTGCTCTGAGTAGCTGAGATGTTTGGCAGCTTCAACAACACTGCACACACCCAGGAATCAAGACGTGTTCAGATCTGGATACTAATAATCCATGGAAGCACTTCCCACATGCCAGACTCCATGACAAACACATCCTCCAAGGACTGCTCCACCTTGGATCAGCTCCTGGTGGCCGTGACTCCAGCAGACCTCTGAAGAAGGGCGAGGGTTGGGGGTGGAGAGGCAGCGGCCTTCATAGGGCGGAGCCACAGGCCAGCCATTGAGGATGGCTGCAGCAGAGCATGTGGAGAAAGGGGAAAATGTGTGCAGGGCTTCCCAGCCCAGAGGGGCTGCTCATTACCTGGCAACCGCAGGCTTCTGGTCCTCAGCTGAGATCCGTTCTATGGTTGTGGTGCATCAGATGGGGTCATCCGTTCAACAGCATCATGCAAACCTTCCCCACATAGTCATAATTTTTAACTACGTTTTGAAGTTCATCTTCTTTACGACCACTTAGCAATGCACCACAGGGCACACAGAGACTCCACCAGAGCGTGACGCTAGTGTTTCTCCCTGGTTCTAGCACGGGATGGGCGTCCCCTCCATCGCTATCATGCTGCATGAGCTCATCAAGCTGCTGTACCATGCTCGCTGCTCCGGCGTCACCCTCATCCGCATCGGCACTTCCGGTGGGATAGGTCAGTGTGCCGCGCATGACCGGGACCTTCTGGGGGTAAGGGGGGGCATCGAGGAGACCCAGAGCTCCTACCTGGGCTGTGCCCAAGTACAGCTCAGCAGCAGCAGCAGGTGTGACAACATGTTTGTTTTGTTATTTATCTGTTTTTTTTTTGTTGTTGTTTTTTGGTCCAACTACTTCTCCCAACCCATACCCCAGAAATAGCTGCAGAAAGCTTCCAGGCCACCCGCATGTGAAAACCCATTCTTTTCGGGGTATACTCTCACGCCTTCTTGTTTGCTTGATTCTCTCTTTTTATTCTTTCTACTCCCTCATTTCTCTTTCTCCTTCAATTTGCTCACTCCTCCCTATTCTTGCAAGGATGTGAAGTACCTTATGAGAAAACCTACAGGAAACTCAAAGGGGGAAGAAAGAGATGGAATACAAAATTAAGATAAGTGTTCTTAAATTGCCTAAAAGCCCTCAGTGCTCATCGTAATTTTTTTTTAACATCCCCAAATGCTTAAACTTATGTTGAGTTTTAAGCCAAAGTCGTTGAAACAAACTTGTTTTATGTAAGTTGTCCTGCTTTCAGATGTCCCAACTCAGGGCAGGTTTTTCTGCTGAAAAATGGGTTCTGACAGTTCTCACTCCCATCAAGGAGCTGGGAGCTGCTGGGAGGCCTGGCCTCTGCATTGGTTTTTAACTGCCTAGGCCTGACTTCCCCTGGATTTACGGTAATTTGAAAATTTAGGTTTCCTTGCTGTGAATGGGGCTTCTGTAGGCCCTAAATCTTCTTGATACATAGTCTGATTTTCTTTCCACTACATAGACAGATTGATAGGTAGCATCCATGTTTGCAGATTGTCATTCAAAGTTTAACGGGGTTCTCAGAAAACACCCCAATGACTAGGGAGGGCCCTGCCCACTTAGCTGTGGTACTTTGCAGTGCGTAGGCTCTCCTTCATGCACGTGGCACCAGTATCGCCAGAAGCACCGCCAAACTTTTCCTGAGTTCTTGCTCTGCAGGGATTTTAAAACCAATAACCAGAGAATGAATTCTGGAGGGAGTAGGGTGGGTTTTGAGTCTCCCAAAATTGCTCCATAGAAATGGACAGATCAACTAAAGAGCTGGACCCCAAATCCTCAACAGCAAAGTGTGACATGGCATCTCCCCAAATCCCAAAATAGGAATAGTGGGTGGGTAGCACAGGCCCCCACTCAGGAGGAAGCATGAGAAACTCTGGGGTTCCTGATGGATGTGAGAAGAGAATTCTGAAATAGCCAATGGGTATCCTGAGAGAGTGCAGGGTCTGAGGAAGAGCAGCTGACCCTAGAGGAGGGCTGCACCCTCCAATTTGAGGCCTGAAGCGGCTGGAAAATCCTGGGCACCATCAATTCATAAAAGCCACCATCTGAGGGTTCTTCCAGGTCCACACTTGGGGTGGGGAGACACTTGAGAAGTGTCTGTGTTGAAGCAGCAAGGAAAGTCCAGATGGACACACAGTGGGGTGAGCAGAGCCAGAGCCTGAGGATTGGTCATATTTTTTAATGTTTCATGAAAGCAGCTGATATGGGGGTAAGGGCGTGGAGCCCTGGAACAGCTCTCATGGCTTCTTTCTCCTTAATGTCTAGGAAAACCAACATCCCATTAAAGCAAGTAGTGGTGAGAAATGCTAATGGTCAAATCTCAAGCAAAGTTATTAACAGTCCAAAGACGGAGGAGCAGAATAATGTTGGTACAAATGTGGAAACACCCAGGGAGGCCCAGAAAGCAGATCCTCACCAGGGGTCACTCCTGGAGGGAAGCCAGAGCATCAGGGGCTGGTGGCCACAGGAACCAGTTTTGGGGAGCCTGGAAATTCCTTACACTATTCTTGCCTACTTTTGTTTTACTCAAAACCTTAAATACTAAAAAAAACAAACAAAAAAAACTACAAAACAGGGACCAGCTGAACACTTGCTGGTAAAGGGAGCCCCAGAGAGTTCCAGCAGCAATTGTTAAGACGCTGCTCAGTGGGGTGCAGAGGCCCTTTTTTGCACTTTTTCGTATTTTCTGTATCCTCTACCCATTCGTTTCTTTTACCATCAGGAAAAATAAATCTGGTGTCAAAAAGGGGTCCTTACCTATTTCTTTTTAGGGCCTGACTGACCTTTCAGTGTTCCTATGAATGGACCAGGCCCTATCCTGCCCGACCCCCGCCTTCCTTCCTTCAGGTCTGGAGCCCGGCTCCGTGGTCATCACCCGGCAGGCAGTGGACCCGTGCTTTAAGCCGGAGTTCGAGCAGATTGTCCTCGGGAAGCGAGAGGTCCGGAACACGGACCTGGCTGAGCAGCTGGTGCAGGAGCTGGCGCGCTGCTCCGCGGAGCTCGGCGAGTTCCCCACAGTCGTGGGCAACACCATGTGCACCCTGGACTTCTATGAGGGTGAGGGGCGCTCTGGGCTCCTGCTGGGGGTTTGCCGCCGACTTGTGCTTGCTTCGCATGATTTCCACTGCGGGCCGGATTTTGAAGGGGAAGCAGGCCGGGCGGGCTCGAAACCACCTCTGAGTCTGGGGAGTGGGATGGGCGTGCAGTGGGTGTTTACTGCGTGCGCGTGCCGAGTGCTCCACGGTTTTCCAGGGCAAGGCCGCCTGGACGGGGCACTCTGCTCCTACACTGAAAAGGACAAGCAGGAGTACCTGCAGGCAGCCTACGCGGCCGGCATCCGCAACATCGAGATGGAGGCGTCGGTCTTTGCTGCCATGTGCAACGCCTGTGGCCTCCGAGGTGGGATCCCTAGGCCGCCCCCCGCCCCCCCCCGCTGAACCCCCTGCTTCTCCCCCCTCCTCACCCAAGTCCTTCCGGGGATTACCCGCCCACCCTGCCCCCAAGGCATGCCTCGGGGCCGAGTGCATAGCGCACCTCTCTGCTCTTCAGATTGACACGCGCTGCAAAGCAGGATCCGCAGTGTCTCTGCTGGACTCAAGTGCCACTAAGGAACCAGAAAGATGAGAAAGCTGCCCCCTCTGCCAGCTGTCCAGTGAATCTGGCCCTCAGAGGTCCTGGGATTTCTGAGTTGTAGTTCCTGGCCTCAGCCCTCCAGTCCAGCTCTGCTTCCAGAAATCCTGCCATCCCTGTTGTCTCATCACAGCCTTTCAAGGCAGTACAGGGGCCCGAGCTAGTCCTGAGGTTCGCTGAGGGAATCTCTTTGGGACGCAAAGGCAGCCGGAGCATGAGACAGTGGGACAGGATGCTCTGCATCCCACACCTTGTGAGGAGTGGAGGCTGGTCTCCCGGGATTAAGCTAGAAATCCCCCTGTTTGTGCTGACCTGACGTTTGCTCCCTGCAGCGGCCGTGGTGTGCGTCACCCTCCTCAACCGCCTGGAAGGAGACCAGATCAGCAGCCCCCACGAGGTGCTGGCCGAGTACCAGCAGCGGCCCCAGCGGCTAGTAGGCCAATTCATCAAGAAGCGCCTGATGCAGGCCTGATCCCCCAACATTTATCTAGAGGGCGTTTGTGGTTCCTGCAAATAAAATCATTGCCACAATCTCCTCTGTGTGACTTCCTGGATCCTTTATACAAGAATCTAGGGAACTGATTTCAGGTCAGAGGCAAAGAAAATCCTGCCTTAGCTATGCAGATTAAAAAAAAATTTGCTTTTTTTAAATTTATTTTTTGGCTGTTCTGGGTCTTGATTGCTGCGTGGGCTTTGCTCTAGTTGTGGTGAGTCGGGGCTTCTCACTGTGGTGGCGTGTCTTGTGGAGCACAGGCCTTGCGGCATGCGGCCTTCAGGATTTGTGGCACACAGGCTCTGGAGCACTGGCTCAATGGTTGTAATGTACGGGCTTAGCTGCTGCCAGACAAGTGGGATCTTCCCAGATCAGGGATCTATCTTGTGTCTCCTGCATTGGCAGGCGGATTCTTTATCGTTAAGCCACCAGGGAAGTCCAAGGATTTTTTTTTTAAAGCTTCGTTGGAGCATGCCCCCATGTTAGCCTGATTTGGGTTTTCTTTAAGAAAGTTCCTCAATATTTGAAATATTTCTAGGGAGCTTTTTCAGACTTGCAAATACTAATTGTAGTCAGATTTCACTAAGTGAGACTCAGGTCCACTTTGCCCGTAAGCAGCCCTGCATCAGTGCCTCCGTGTCCCTCAGCTTCCTCCAGGGGTCAAACGCCCTTCTCCAGACTGGAGGCAGAAAGGGATTGGAGGGCACTCCAGGGTGTCCTCTCCTGTCTCAGACGTGTCTGGCAGTAGCTGTTTTTGGGGTATCCCCAGGTCCCCCAGCCCAGAGGCAGGTGCCCTGGTTGCCTTGTTGGCACATCTACACCCTTGTAATGTTCGGTATTCAACTCTGTTTTAGGTTCTCAGAGGGCTGTTTTCTGATTGTACACCGAGGCCTGCACCTGTGCCTTTTTGGTTTGGGGAATCATGTGGGGACCGTGGTGTTGATGTATGAGTATGGTCCATGCACTCTTCAAAAAGCCTCTTTCCTGAGATTTTGAGGTTCATCCCAAATTGAGGGTTGGTAATCAAGTCATTCAAGAGGCACCAAGCTGGGCGCCGGTCCAGATGCCAAGACCCCTCTATTACAGGGAGGGGCCAATAATGACTCCATGTTAGAACTTTTACTTTAACTCTTGCTTCCCTCTTGCTCCTCTTCACTAAAAGGACACTGTTTATACATAATGGTTTGCCTGGGGGAGTCCTGCCTGGCTGCTGGAATATTAAACCAAAGTGCCTTTGTTTAGGACCCTGTCCACCTGTGGATGGCTGCAGGAAGGAATGAACACATCCCTTCCCCAAGGCTTGTCATTCTAGGAGATATTTGCAAGATCAATGGCCTTTTAACTTTGTTTCCTCACCTTCCGCATCTCTGTTCTATAAAAGAACCTGGCATCCAGACCTCAAGGTGGTTACTTTGAGACTTTAATCTACCTTCTCTGTCAGCCTGGTTGTGGAATAAAGTTGTATTCCTTGCCTCAGCACCTGCTCTCCATTAACTGGCCTGTAGCGCAGTGAGCTGAGTGAACCCCCTGTAACACCTCCTGGCTCCCAGTTGCTAGAGGCCGCAGTGTGGAGAAGGAATGCCTGCGGTTTTTCCCTCGGTCCCCTCAAGGGGTATCTGCTGCACCCCAAATTTGAGGCTGTTCCAGAAGGAGCCGCCTGCAGCCCCCCAGCAGCTGGCAGGTCCTGGAATATGTGTGTCCTCTCGCGTTTGGCAGCCTCTGACTCTGGCTCAAGGCTGCAGGAGCTGTTCCCAGGCTCCTGTCACCATGCTCACATCTGCCCCCCAATTCCCAGTGCCCCAGGCTTCAACGGAGACATTTCCAAGTCCGTCTGCTCGCGGGTCTGCTGTGCCCGCAAACCTGGGTGCAGGGGCAGACAGGGTCGGTCTCCGAATGCCTGGCTGGTGGGCTGGCTGGCGGCCCCTGCAGCCCAGGTGTGGGGCTAGGACCCCGTGCGTGTGGTCACCAGGCTCAAGTCCCGTGAGGAGCCGCGGGGACCTGCAGGTGGGTCCTGTGTGTGCCGCTCTCACGCAGGTGTGGACGTGGGGTGCCCCGTGTGAAGCGGGGAGACGGCAGGAGCTTGGCAGTCAACAGCACGAGAAGCTGTTTACAGCCAGAGAAACGGAATCCTGCGACCGCAGTCCCTGCGGCGTCTCCCGGGCCGGCGGTCCCTGCCCCGCGCCCACGGATGGAGCCTCCTGAAACCTGCTCACTGGTCCTCTCCCCCTCGGCGGCGAGGACGAGGGAGGGGGCTCGAGACTAGGTTCTTCCTCACAGACGCCGAGGCCACGCGGAGGCGCCCGGCGGGACCTGCGCCGCTCTCTGCTGGCCACAGTGGGAAGGGGTTGGCTCACCCGCGGGGCCGCGCTGTACCCACCCGATGGGGTAAAAGCAGCTGATCACACCTATTTCCAGCGACACATCCGACCCTGTGGACTAATAGAGATCCGGGTCGACCCCAGAGCTGACGCTCCCCCGCCCTCGCCACCCACCCGTGCCCGGGTCCCCCCCTCCATCCTGCGCTGGCAACCGCCCTCCCCGCCCACCCGCGACTTGCCCACCCCCCACCCCCGCTCCAACTCCCATCCTTCGCTGGCAGAGAGAACGGGCGCCAGAACTGAGGCGCAGGGCACCTGGAGAGCTGGTTCAGCTGTGTGGGTGGTGCGACTGTGCTGGTGCGGTGTGCTCGGTGCGCGCACACAAAACAGAAGTCCACGTACGCACATGCTCCGTGCACACGCGGGCCCCGCAGACATTCACCAGGTAGAAAGCGAGTGGTACTCAGTGGCCTTAACGTCCTCCCGGAAAAGGAGAACTTCGGCCTAGGTCCCACCCACTGGGCCAGCCTGGGAGCCCCGACGAGGGTGGGGCACGCCTGCTCCTATTAGGGTCTCCTCCAGGTGGCGCTAGTGGCAAAGAACCCGGCTGCAGGTGCAGGAGACGGAAGAGACCGGGTTTCGATCCCTCGGTCGGGAAGAACCCCTCAAGGACGGCACAGCAACCCACTCCAGTGTTCTTGTCAGGAGAATTCCACGGACAGAGGCCCCTGGTGGGCTACAGTCCGTAGGGTCTCAAAGAGTCAGGCACGACTGAAGCGACTGAGCACACACGTACCAGAAAGTGGTTTAAAAAGAAAAGTTTTTAAAAGGTTAGGTACGGCTGTCACTGGGCTCCAGAATCACTGCAGATGGTGACTGCAGCCATGAAACTAAAGGAGGCTTACTCTTTGGAAGGAAAGTTATGACCAACCTAGACAGCGTATCTAAAAGCAGAGTCATTACTTTGTCAACAAAGGTCTGTCTAGTCAAGGCTATGGTTTTTCCAGTGGTCATGTATAGATGTGAGAGTTGGACTATAAAGAAAGCTGAGTAGCGAAGAACTGATGCTTTTGAACTGTGGTGTTGGAGAAGACTCTTGAGAGTCCCTTGGACTGCAAGGAGATCCAACCAGTCCATCCTAAAGGAGATCAGTCCTGGGTGTTCATTGAAAGGATTGATGCTGAAGCTGAAACTCCAATACTTTGGCCACCTGACGCAAAGAACTGACTGGTTGAAAAAGACCCTGATGCTGGGAAAGATTGAGGGCAGGAGGAGAAGGGGATGATAGAGGATGAGATGGCTGGAAGGCATCACCAACTCCATGGATGTGAGTCTGAGTGAACGCCGGGAGTTGGTGATGTGACAGGGAGGCCTGGCGTGCTGCAATTCATGGGGTCGCAAAGAGTCAGACCCGACTGAGCGACTGAACTGAACTGATGACTGTCACACAGGCATCAGTGAAACATGTGTGGTAGAAATGAAGGGTCCCTCCATCTGTTCAGGTGTGTGCGGAGGGAGCAGACTTTGTGTCCAGAGGGGCCCAGGTGCCACTGGATCAGGCACAGTGGGAGCTGTACGCGGAGGCTGGGTCTCCCATCCTGTGTGGGCCTTTAAAAGAGGCCTGTGTTTCTCCTCTTAGCCCAGAGGGAAGGACGGCGCTCAGTCCACGGTGCTGGTGGGGTCTTGCCCACGCCCTCGAGGCATGGTCTGCTTATGCACAAGTGTGGGTGAGCCTGGCTCCCTCGTGACCTGGGACAGCTGTTTTGCTGGAATTCGCTCATCAGTGACGTTAGATTCCTCTAGTCATGTGGTGTGATGGACCCAGACGTCAGGACCACCTGGCCCCGTGGAGGGCGCCCTGGACCGCTGTGGAGCTCCTCCTGTCACGCTCACGCAGGGCAACTAGGGGGTCCTGACGTGCTTGCTGCCCTGGGAAGGCCTCTGGCACAGTCGGCCTTGAAATGCCGCTGGCATGCCTTCCTTCCGAGGTTCTCCCTCCGTTGCTGTGGGTGCTGCTGGCCTCGCTTTACTCTGCTCTGCTGACCCCTGAGGCCACGGAGGGGAGCGGCCCATCCCACCAGCACTGGGTGAGGCTCGGGTCTAGGAGTCAGGGAAGCACAGATCTCTGAGTCTGTTGGTTCTCATCCTCAAGGGCTTCCTAGCCCCTTCCCTCAACCCCCCCCCCCCCAAGGCTCAGAGGTTCTGTGACTCCTCTAAGCCACATGGCTAAAATGTCAGTGGAAAAGGTGCAATGGAAAATGGAAATGGGCAATGGTCAGTGGAAAATGGCTGTGGAAAACAGTACAGCAGAACCTCAAAGAATTACACACAGAGTCACTGCGGGATCCAGCAACTCCACGTCTGTGTACCTGGATGAAAGGACTGAAAGCAGGGATCCGAACGGACGTTGGGACACTTGTGTTCACAGCAGTGTTATTCACAACAGGCACAAGGTGGAAATGGCCCAAATGCCCATCAATGGATGACAGGATAAACAAACTATGTCCATGCAGACAGATGGGGCTTATCCAGCCTTAGAAAGGGAGAAAGCTCTGTTACATGCTGTAACTCAGAAGAACCTTGAGAACACTATGCTGAGTGAAATAAGCCGGTCACAAAGGACAAATACTGTAGGATTCTACTGATATGAGGTTCCTAGAGTTGTCAAGTCCATAGAGACAGAGGTAGGATGGTGGTTATTGGGTCTGGGGAGGGGAGATGGGGGGTCAGGGTTTACTGGGGACAGCGCTTCAGTTTGGGAAGATGAGAAAGTTCTGGAGCCTCCCCCCTGCCCCAGTGTGCTTCCCTGACCATCTCCAACACCGGGTGGGTGGGTGGGTGGCTGATAATTAGATTCGATTCTGACACTTACCTACCTGGAATTATATCTGATTCCACAAGTGGAAGGCAAAGTTCTTGACCGCAGTGCCCTTGTTTTAGATGCCAGCTGCAAGCGGGGTCCCCAGGCTACCCACACTTCAAATCTGGGGCTTTCTGTGATGCTCTCAGGTTTGACATTTGTTAAAATGACTGAAAACACTTGGCGAAGTGCTGTACTTACAAATGTCATTTTAGCACATAGGCTGTAAATGAACAGTGGACCGGGAGCCCAGGTCTAGGAGTGCCCAAGTACAGGCGCTCCCGTCCCTAGGGCTCAGTGCGAGCCTCCCTCCTGTACATCCATGTGGTCACCATCAGGAAGCTCCCTCAAGAATGGCGTTCAGCATTGGTACGTTGAGTTTCCATTATCCAGAAGGAAATGGCAACCCACTCCAGTGTTCTTGCCTGGAGAATCCCAGGGACGGGGGAGCCTGGTGGCTGCCGTCTATGGGGTCGCACAGAGTCGGACACGGCTGAAGCAACTTAGCAGCAGCAGCAGACACGATGGAATAAAGCACTGGCCACAGGAGTGAACGCAGTCCCCAGCCCTGCTGCCCTCCCCTTCCCGGACGTCAGATACAGCAGAAAGGGGGGTGTTACTGTTCAGTCGGCTGAGGCCGCTGCAGCACACTGCCACAGACTGGGAGGCTTGAATGATGGGAATTCATTTCTCACAGTTAGGGAGGCTGGAAGTCCAAGAGCAAGGTGCCTGCTGACGCTGTTCCCTGGTGAAAGCCCTCAACCCAGTCTGTAGTCTGTTTTCTATAAGAGTGTTAATCTCTTAATGAGGGCCCCGCCTTCAAGACCTTACTGCACCCTCATCACCTCCCAAAGGCCTCACATCCAAACACCATCGCGTTGGGAGTCGGCGTTTCAACACATGATTTCTGGGGGGACACAGTCAGTCCATGGTGGTAAAACAAGACATTCCAAGGATTTTTGAAACAGGATAAAGGCCAGATATATGTTTATTAGCTCACAATATCATCTAGGTTTATCATATTGATAAACCTAAGTATCCTTAAGGCAGTGGTCTTTAAGTTTTTTGGTCATTTATTCCTAAATATGGGTTCCTTGATGGCTCAGAGGTAAAAAAATCTACCTGCAATGCAGGAGACGCAGGTTTGATCCATGGGTTGGAAAGATCCCCTGGAGAAGTAAATGGCAACCCACTCCAGTATTCCTGCCTGGAAAATCCCATGGATAGAGGAGCCTGGTGGGCTACAGTCCATGGGGTCACAAAAGAGTTGGACACAACTTAGCGACTAAACAACAACAACAAAATTCCAGAATATAATTTGAAAATCTGTGTACCTCCTGGGAAAACTTTAGGTCTACATCTAACTTTTATCATAAGTTTAGTAGAGGCAAAGGATGTAATATCTGGGATATCTATTGTACTTTTGCTTTAAATGTATCCAGTCAAACCTCAGAGCAGAAAAGTTAGCTCATTTGATTTCAGATGTGTCATATATTCTAATTGACAGAACTCATCCAGTCAGTCATAATAGGCTTTCTGTCAGAAGAAAAATTGATTCTTTTCAAATCTATTCACATTTCTATTTGAATAGAAATCAATTTCAAGTTCTACTCACATACACATTATTAACTAGCAGTTCTGTTACTCTGAGTTGGAGGGCTGACTAGACAGGCAGGAATAGATGAACAATAGGGAATAGATGCCAGGCCTCCCAGCCCTTATCACCTGGAAGAAATAAAGCATGTACCCAGTGCCTCCCTGCTTTCTATCAGAGCTCTTCTGGCTCAGTTTCTGGATTCTCTCTTGAGCTGTTAGATATCCTCACTTGGTCCGTAGATTTGGCCCCAGAAGTTCTTAGACCATAACGTGTACTTTTTTCCCCCTTCAAATGGAAATAAGATTTATTCATTTCATGTACAAGGAATCAGGAGTTTGATCCAATAAGAGGGCAGTTACAATAAATCGAAAGCCACTGAGTATATAACAGTTTGACTTTTTGAACTTGACCTGATTTTTCTAAAAGTATAAATCCCACACATACAGCTTTTATGAATTATGCCAAATCAACTAGTTTTCAGAGGTGTGTAACATAAATCTTTAAGGAAGCAAGAGAAGATGAAGAAACGTGGCCTTTGTTCTTTAACAACAGAAAACCTGAAAGGGAAGAGAAAATACACACATGCCCAAATTAATTTCCACGTTGAGATGATCGTGGATGCCAAGAGATGTTTTAATACTAAATATCACCTTTTTCAGCTCTTAAAGAATTGCCACAGTAATTCACAACTATGAAAAGGGTAGAGAAGCTGCTGAAAATTGCTTTTTAAAGTAATCTGTTCTTTTAGGTTGTATTAACACTTTCACTTTTCACTTTCATGCATTGGAGAAGGAAAGGGCAACCCACTCCAGTGTTTTGCCTGGAGAATCCCAGGGACCGGGGAGCCTGGTGGGCTGCCGTCTATGGGGTCGCACAGAGTCGGACACGACTGAAGCGACTTAGCAGCAGCAGTGGCAACAGAAGTATTGGGACTAGACCAGAAATGACTTACTAGGTAGATTCTTACAGATTCTTGGGATGGGAACTACAGTTTAGCTTACATGGAAATTTAAACATCTAGGTATTTAATATGAAAATCCAGGTTTTCATCTTGTCTTGAACAGCGGGAGCGCCACAGGTGACTGGAGCCAGGGGCTGTTCTGCTCAGTGGCAATCACCTGGGATACTGCCTGGACGTGCAGCATCCCATCGGGTTGGAGCCACGGGGCCCAGAGGGGGGCAAGAGGGGGCTGGGGCGAGGGGGTCGGAGGGGTACAATGGGGGTCCACACTCGGGGGTCGCTCTTGAGCAGGCCCTGTCTCTGCACACCCATACAAGCGTAGGAGCACGAGGAACCCCAGTAATGAGGGTCGCCCGCATGTCTGGGTGGGTGACATTTAAACCCATACCCTTAAAAATGTAAGAATGAGTAAGTTTAGCTGGGTAAAATGCCTTGGAAATGAATAGTATTGTTGGAAAACTGCATTCAGTCCAGCAACGTTTTCCAAAACTGGAAGGATCTTTCTCATTTTCTGGAATAATAATGAATTTCATCTAATGAATGGACCTGAGTTAAAATCTACTCTAGAGCTGGAATATAGACTAGAACACATACTCAGCCCTCAGGTTGCTGAGCATTGAAGGAGAGGAGGACATTTGGCATTAAACAACTGGGGTAGAGTCTGCAGTGATGCCGGCGGGGAGGGCTTGATTTCTCTTCAGACATATGCTGTTATTTCAGAAGATGGTTATCAGCTTTCCAGGTCCTGGTATCAAGAGCCAGGGCACTCCAGTGAAGTGTTGAAGCTGCTTTGAACTCAGGGATGCCCCATGGTTTACACTTGTCACAGTTTCCCTGAAGCAGGTTACTGCCTACCACCTGGCTGTTTGCAAAGACCATCAGTCCTGTGATGCTAAGCAGCACTGAGCAGGCCAGGAAGTCTGGTGGGGAAGCCCTGCCAGAGACTGCGGTGCAGGTGGGTCATGGCCGCTTCTGTACTGAGCGTGCTCAGGTCCCAGGGCATCAGTGTGCCTGAGGTTTTATGAAATAAGAAAAATGTCCCTGCCCTGAGTCCAAGGAGAGAATAGATTAACAGGGTTTGCAGACTTTTAGCAGCTTCTCTGGAGGGTGCTTATCCCTTAGAGATAACTTCATGTACCATAATCAATCCAGGCTCCCTTTATAACCAATGTTTGGGGTCCCTTAAAGAACAGTTTGCCAAATGAGCTGGAACAAGTAATTCCCCAGCAGGACACTGCTATTTCATAGGACATGAAATGAATTCTATTACTGCTGATCCCGAAATGACCATAATCTGAATGGCTTGCATAGTGATCATGTTGTTCCTCTAAGAAATATTTATCATATGGTAGCAGAACATTGTCCTGGGGGAGGGTGTTCTGTGTGGGATTCCCTGATGCTTTTGGATTGAGTCACCTTGAATCACATGGAGCTCAGGTGTGTTCCCTTCAAGAAGTATGGCTGCCCTGCAGGTGAGCTCAAAATCACTCAGGAAACAGGAAGGAACTGAAGCCATAGCCCCAAACCGTGGTTCAGGATGCATGGTGCTGAACTTGCAACGTGAATATCACTTGAGAACGTGTTGAAAATGCAAATCCCCAGGCCCTCGGTGGACTGAGTTAGAAAATCTGTGTGGGACACAATCTATGACCTAACAGCCCTTCTGGGCAGTTCTGATACAAGCTCCTGTCTGAGAACAGTGTACAAAACCTAGGGGAGCTCAGTTAGTTCTGCTGATGAGGAGATTCTGACCATCTCACTTGGGACACTGTCGCCTCCAGGTAACCACTCTGCCCTCTGTTGTTCATAACTCACATTGCAAGTTGTGCAGGTGGAGCCGGGTTGGGATCAGGGTCACTTACTGGCTGCTGCCACTTTTCTGTGGCTCTCCCTCTTTGCTCTCTTTTAGGATTAGTTTCACCTCCATGCAGTATTGAGATGACTATGGGGTTTGCAAGTGTCACATCCAAAGTCAAGGCCATTGCCCCTGGTGTCTTCTTCCCAAGAGCCTAGACAACTGTCAATGAAGTGGCAGTAGAGCACCCAGGACCAAATGAAACCACTGGGTTGTGTCTTGGGGGCTCTGAGGACCTCTGGTTCTTTATGTCTCTGCACAGGAAGAGTTCAGCAAGAGGCAACGTTGTAGATAAGAAATGATTTATTAGAATAAGACGCTTGTGAGGTTGACAAGCAGACAAGCAAGAGGGTGCCATGCCCTGAGAACTGAGTGGGCCACAGTTTTATAAGCAAAAAAAAGTGGGGAGGAGGAAAACACCTTGTTCTTCCTCATTCTTCAGTAGAAACGCTTCCATCATCAGCTCCTCCTCCATGTCGGGGAGGGGAGTTTTCTCCTCCTTATGTGGTCAAGCCAAGACAGTCGTGGCACTTTGCAAAAATTATTTCAGGCCTCAGTATGATGAAGGTCTTTCACTTTGAAATATCATTTTTCCATAAGTGCTTGTTCATGCCCTAGGGTCATTAACTTCCTGAGCTCATTGGGCAGCGGGCGGGGCTCAGGCCACCATTGTTTTATTGTTTGGGGGCACATCTCATGCTTTTGTTGCATGGTAACATTGCTAAGCAAGCCTGCTTGATTTTGTAGTTATACAAACCTACTTCCTTGAGTGATCGTTAACTTACAGGAGTCTCCCATATATTTTTCTTTACTTACAGTCCCCTGGTGGGATTAACTATTTAATTGCCTACTTTGTCCCTGGGCTTCCCTGGTGGCTCAGTCAGTGAAGAATCTGCCCGCAATGCAGGAGACCTAGGTTCCATCCCTGGGTCAGGAAGATCCCCTGGAGAAGGAAATGGCAACCCACTCCAGTATTCTTGCCTGGGAAATCCCATGGACAGAGGAGCCTGGTGGGCTACAGTCCATGGGGTCACAAAGAGTCGGGCATGACTGAGCGACTAAACCACCACCACCACTTTCCCTGTCAAAGATGTCTCATGTGAGACCCCTGCCCCAGTTCTGTGGGAGGGGGATGAGACTGCCTAGGTGGGTCAGTTGAGGTTTGCTTCTGAAACTGGGGATTATGTACTTTGCTTTAAGTCTCATGCAGCAGCTTGGCCTCCAGAACAGGAAAAGACTGGAGCTCTGCCAGCTGGTCCTTTCTGATTTACATACAACGCAATGAACCTTTAAAATACACAGTACTATGGCTTTTCACAAACATTTTGGAATAAGTGTAGATACAGAAGTTGCAAAGACAGTCCAGAGAAACCCCACAACCCTTCACATGGTCTCCCTCAGTGGTTATGGCTCACATAACTGGTGTAACACCAGAATCAGAAAATTGACATGGGTGCGATGTGTGTATATGGTTCTGTGCTATCGTATCACACGTGTAGGCTCAGGAACCACAGTCGATAACACAGAACTGTTCCGTGCCCACAGAGACTTCCCTCTAGCTCCCTCCTGTAGTCAGACCCAGTTCCCGCCCCCACCACTAAGACGGTCTCCATCTTTACAACTCTGTCATTTTGAGAATGTCACAGAAGTGGAATCACACTGTATGTGACTTTTGAGGTGGATGTTTTTCATGTGATTCATCCAGGTTACTGCCTGTATCAACACTTAATTCCTTTTTATCTTCCAGGGTGTGGATGAATGACAGTGTTTAACTCTTCGCCTGCTGAAGGACATTATGATTGTTTCCAGTTTTGTGCTATTTTATGAATACAGCTGCTATGAATGTTTAGGTACAGGATTTTGTATGAACATAAGTTTTCATTTCTTGGGGATAAATGCCCAGGAATATAATTGCTAGGTAATATGCTAAGTGTATGTATACTTAATTTTTAAAGAAACTACCAAATTATTTTGGTGGCTGCACCATTTTGCCATCCCATCAGCAATATAGGAGAGATCTAATTTCTCCACATCCCTGCCAGAGTTTGCTGTTTTCACTGATTTTCATTTTAGCAGTCTTAAGAGGCAGGTGGAGATATCTTATGTTGGTCTTAATTTGCATTTCCCTGATAATTAGTGGTGTTGGACACCTTTTCATGGCCTTATTTGATATTTGTACATCTTTTTCCAGGAAATGTCTCTTCATGTCTTTTGTTTTGACAGCTTTTAATATATTCTAAATATAAGCCGTTTGTCAGATTTGGTTTGCGATTATTTTCTCCCAGCCTGTTGGCTTCTTTTTAAATTCTCTTATCAATGCTTTTCACATGGAAAAAGTTTTAATTTTGATAAAGCCTAATTATGCATTTTTTCCTTTCATGGATTGTCTTTTTTGTGTTATGTCTCTTTATTCTTCATTTGTTTTTTTCTATGCTAATTATCTTTTTCCACTCTTTCCTTCACACCAACGCTATGAATGTTGCAAACTTTGATATTGTTCACAGGTCTGGAGGCTCTGATTATTATTATTTTTTCAATCTTTTTCCTTCTATTGTTCAGACTGGATAACTTTTATTGATCTATCTTCACGTTTGCTGCTCTTTCATCTTTCACATCCATTCTGCTACTGAGCTTCTTCAATGAATTTTTTCCTTCTGTTATTTTATATTTAAGTTTTAAAATTTCTCATTTGGTTCTTTTTTATACATAATAATTTTTTTGCTGAGAATGTCCATCTCTCCAGTTGTTACAAGAGCCTTTGTCTTTAATTTAATGAAGCATGGTTATAATAATTACATTAAAGTGAAACTGAAAGTCACTTAGTCGTATCCAACTCTTTGTGACCTCATGGACAATACAATCCATGGAATTCTCTAGGCCAGAATACTGGCATGGGTAGCCTTTCCCTTCTCCAGGGGATCTTCCCAACCCAGGAATCGAACCCAGGTTTCCTGCATTGCAGGTGGATTCTTTACCAGCTGAGTCACAAGGGAAGTCCTGTGTTAAAGTAATTATTTAATGATTCCAACATTTGGGTCATCTCAAGGTTGCTATCAGTTGGTTGCCTTTTCCCTTGAGAGTTCTCTCTTTAAGGTTTTTCTGGCTTTTAAAAATAAATGACCCAATCAAAAAATGGGCCAAAGAACTAAATAGACATTTCTCCAAAGAAGACATACAGATGGCTAACAAACACATGAAAAGATGCTCAGCATCACTCATTATCAGAGAAATGCAAATCAAAACCACTATGAGGTACCATTTCACGCCAGTCAGAATGGCTGTGATCCAAAAGTCTACAAATAATAAATGTTGGAAAGGGTGTGGAGAAAAGGGAACCCTCTTACACTGTTGGTGGGAATGCAAACTAGTACAGCCACTATGGAGAACAGTGTGGAAATTCCTTAAAAAACTGGAAATAGAACTGCCTTATGATCCAGCAATCCCACTGCTGGGCATACACACTGAGGAAACTAGAATTGAAAGAGACACGTGTACCCCAATGTTCATCGCAGCACTGTTTATAATAGCCAGGACATGGAAGCAACCTAGATGTCCATCAGCAGATGAATGGATAAGAAAGCTGTGGTACATATACACAATGGAGTATTACTCAACCATTAAAAAGAATACATTTGAATCAGTTCTAATGAGGTGGATGAAACTGGAGCCTATTACACAGAGTGAAGTAAGCCAGAAAGAAAAACACCAATACAGTATACTAACGCATATATATGGAATTTAGAAAGATGGTAACGATAACCCTGTATGCAAGACAGCAAAAGAGACACTGATGTATAGAACAGTCTTTTGGACTCTGTGGGAGAGGGAGAGGGTGGGATGATTTGGGACAATGGCATTGAAACATGTATAATATCATATATGAAACTAATTGCCAGTCCAGGTGTGATGCAGGATACTGGATGCTTGGGGCTGGTGCACTGGGACAACCCAGAGGGATGGTATGGGGAGGGAGGAGGGGGGAGGGTTCAGGATGGGGAACACATGTATACCTGTGGTGGATTCATGTTGATGTATGGCAAAACCAATACAATATTGTAAAGTTAAAAAATTAAAAAAAAAATTAAAAAAGAAGTTTTTCTGGCTTTTAATGTATGTTGAGTGATTGTGGGGCTTCCCTAGTGGCTCAGAGGGTAAAAAGTCTGCCTGCAATGCATGAGACCTGGGTTCGATCCCTGGGTCAGGAAGATCCCCTGGAGAAGGAAATGGCAACCCACTCCAGTACTCTTGCCTGGAAAATCCTATGGACAGAGCAGCCTGGTAGACAACAGTCCATGGGATCACAAAGAGTTGGACACGACTGAGCGACTTCACTTTTCTTTCTTGAATGATTGTGAATTCTATCCAGGGCACTCCTGAATATTATAAGACTGGGTCTATTAAAATTTTCCAGGGAATGTTGATTCACTTTGTTTTAGCAAGCAGTCAACACAGCCAGGTTCACTGTGCAAGTCCTGAGCAATCTTTTGTGGGCTTTGCTGCCAGTGTTAATTTTCAGACTTTGCAGTGCTAGTCTGGTCTGCTTCACACGTGTGTCCCCCAGGGTCCAGTCTGAGTCCTGAGCAGTGTCGACTTGGAGTTCTGTTTGCAAGCCCTTTGCTATGTTGACATTTTTTCTGTTCCAGGACTGCACAGCTCAGGGGGATCCCAGGGCTTCATGAACAGAGCTGCAGGCTCTCCTTCTCTGCCCCATGTGGTCTGAGATGTTCCCCACACAGAGGTCCCTGAGGTCGCTTTCTCCTGGTGCCCTGGCTGGGAGCAGGGCCTTTAGGGTCCTTGTGCTGCTGCTGCCCTTCCCTGCTTTGGGGTCTACGTCTGTTATGGGGTACACCAGAGGCTCAGGAGGCTCACCAGAACTCCATGCATACTGTGAAGCCTCTCTCTAATGTTGCTGCATGCTGGCTTTCTCTAGATGTGGCAGGTGGGGCTACTCTCTAGCTGTGGCAGCTCCTCCTGTGGCTCACAGCTTCAGAGTACAGTCTCAGTAGTTGTGGCACGCAGGCTTAGTTACCCCAAGACAAGTGAAATCTCAGACCAGGGGTCGAACCCGTGTCCCCTGCATTGGCAGGCAGATTCTTATCCACTGGACCATCAGAGAAGTCCATGAGGTCGCTTTGTACCTCCTCTGGCTCAAGGAAGAGGTTTTATTCTAGGAGCTTCCCCATCTGAGTTTCTTCACATTCCCAGGACTTGGGGGACCCTCAACTGTCAAGCAGGCAGTACGGAAGGAATGCCTCCCAAACCCCTTAAAACAAAAAAGAAACTCACCATCATAGGGATCAGTGTTTGAGTTTGATTTGCTATTCAGTTTTCCAATAGTTACTTTCCATATTCTGTCCAGGAGTTTTAGCTGCTCTCAGTGGGACATGAAGGGTAGAAAATGCCTAATCCATTGTAACCAGAACCAGACTGGACAACTGAGCTTTTAGGTCAAGAGGCCACTGGTCCAGATACAAGGCAGAGTTATTTGGAGGGCTATTCTTTGATTTTTGTCTGTGTGTCTCCTCTTCTGGGAGTCCACATAAAGTTGTCTGATGTAAGTAGATGGGATTCTTGGGGAAACCTGAATGGAAAGATTTTTTTTTTTAGAGGAGACCCTTACCCCTTCTATCTTCCTTCTCATGTTATCTCCAGGGTGGGGCTGGGACACCACAGCACCAGCCAGCAGGGTGTGAGTGTGCAGGGGGCTGGCGGTCCTCTGTCACCTGAAGCTGTGCGAGGGGCCCTCCTGCATGAGGCTGGTGGAGTGGAGACGGCAGTGCGGCAGAGAGGGGCGGAGGAAGCCCACCATGCATGTGGCCCCATGCTTCCCAGTTGGAACTCCACTCTCAGGACTTCCCCTGGTGCTGAAGTGGCTGATATGCCTCATCCCCAGTGCAGAGGGCCTGGGTTCAATCCCTGGTCGGGGAGCGAGATCCTACATGTTGCAACTAAGAGTCTGCATGCCACAACTAAGAGATTTTGTGAGCCAGACAAATAAAGAAATAATTTAAAAGAGCTCAACTCTTTGGCCATGGAATAAACGGAGATCACATTTCATGTTTTCTCCTGGAGAAATACAACTCAAATGGAAGGTACAAGAAGCGTGACTCAGGCCTCAGCTTGTCTAGAGGGGACTACAAGACTCCTATCCATGCCCTTATATGTGGGTCATAGGTTGGGCAACTCTCCTCTCAGTATTCTTAGTGGATTGTTGATGGTATCTTTTCACTTTCTTAGCTCAGTGGGCACCAGGTGGCATTAGAGGATGAAAACCACATATTCCAGTCAATTTATTACCTTTTGAATGCACATCCTTTAGATACAAATTGGTGTTATGGTGTTCTATTAGAGAAAAAAGAGAAACTAATTCAGATTCATGGGAAATTATTGAAATTAGAAAGACAGAATTTCAGTATCAGAGGAAAGTACATTATTTAAATTGCCCATGAGGTTATTATTTTTCAAGATTTATAATAAAAACTGCAATTAAATAAGGTACAACTGGGTCATGAAAATTCTTTCTGCTATGAAACTTCTAATTGCTTATTGTCCCTAATTTTAATAAAACTTTTAAACAGAGACAAAGAGGCAATTTTACCTGAAGATCCTGAAGAATTTGCATTATAACTTTCAAATGACATTACCATATCCTTTCAGAGGGACCAGCCATGTGTATAAAGTAATCTCCTGCATTCAAGCTCGCAGCATGCTCTCTGAAGACATGGTTGTCTCTCTGGGAGCCTGGAGAAAGCCCCTGGGGAAGCTTCCCAGCTGGTGCGGTGGTAAAGAATCTGCTTGCTGATGCAGGAGACACAAGAGACGAGGATTTGATCCATGGGTCAGAAAGATCCCTTGGGGTAGGAAATGGCAACCCACTCCAGTATTCTTGCCTGGAAAATTCCATGGACAGAGGAGCCTGGCCAGCTACAGTCCATGGGGTCGCAAAGAGTCGGACACAGCTGAGCACTCCCTCACTCACTCACTGGGCTGGTGGAAACTGGCCTGTTTAAGGAGAGTGGGAGAAGTGCAGCTGGGATAGAAGAGGGTTGGAATCAGCCCTCTGACCCTCCCCTCTGTGTGCCTGGCCTCACATCCACTTTGCTAACCTAACTCCCTTTGCTGGGAGTCAAACCGTCATGCGAAGGACCCAGCTGAGTGGCAGTGGGATGAACGAATGGTGGGTGGGGTGAGGGTGGGCAAAGAGCAGATGCTGGGGGCAAGCCCTGTGATCACTTCTGAAGCCAGATGTTATCTTTATAAACTGGTATGTGATGCCTTCTGACAAACGGTCAGTGAAGAGAACCCTGATTTGTAATGACTGGACCTGAGGCAAACTGTGTACCCAGCACAGATTACTCAGGAGCCCGTGCTAATGCAAGTGACCAGTTCTCTCTCCAGGGAAACATCAGCTTTACAGAAAATCTCCAGGAGTTCCATTCTCAGGATCCTTTCATACAAAGACTTTTCTGCTAACTCCATGATCTCCTGATTGTATTCCATGGCCAGAGGAATGCCCAGATCTGGGTAAGTTGCCAGCACCAGAAAGCCTCACCTGCAGAGACACAAATGCAACTCTAGCCTCCCAGACCCCTGCTGTAAGACCCCTGCATTGGCTTCCTAGGGCTGCCAAAGCACAACACGGCAGGCCGGGTGGCTGCACATCTAAGGCCAAAGTGTCAGCAGGGTTGGTTTCTGGTGAGGCCTCTCTTCCTGCCCTGCAGATGCTCACCTTCTGGCTGGGTCCTTGCGTGGCCTTTCCTCTGTGTGTATGTGGAAAGAGAGTGATCTCTGGTCTCCTCCTCTTCTGGTAAGGATACCAGTCCTATTGAGTCAGGGCCCACCCTTACAACCTCATTTAGCCTTAGGGTCTGATCACCCTAAGGGTATGCTCTCTAAATACACATCTGGGGTTAGAGCTTCAACATAAATTTTGGGGGACACAATTCCATCCATAACACTCTCCTTTTCTTCCTCCACTCACCTTGTTATATAGGTTTCACACTTCCTGTTTCCTAATCATCGATGAACCAGCAAACCTTCTTTCTTGTGCATTATAAGGAAGAGGAAGGGTGAGCCTCCTCTCATGCTTTCTTCCACTAATTGTCATGGTGACATTTGAACTTTCATGCTTCTCTCTGGATGTGATGGCCCTTGACTAGAGAATGTGAAACAGGAGGTTGTCTGAGTAAGATGGCTGGGGTGTGTGTCTTTGTGTGTTGGGAGCGGGCAACAGGTGGGTGCTCTTGGTGCTGGACAGTCTGGGAGCCTGCTGCACGGGGGTATGGGTGGGGAACCCCTCTGGGAGAGGGCAGGCAGAAGGCGGGATCACTGTAACCCAGGATCCACATGGAGGGACAGGAGTGGGAGAGGGGCAAGGAGTAGGAGGGTGGAAAGAGGGAGGGGAGGGTGACGGAGGGTCGGCGTCGTGAAAAGTGCCCCGTGGGTCATGGCCAAGGTAGCAGCACTCAGCGCCTCAGTGAGCATGACACAGGCTCCGTGCCGGGGGCTGTGCCCCAGGTGGGAGTTCCTGGAGCCCAGGTTCCTTCCTTCTTTTCGTTAGGGTGTGCGTGGGGATGCGGAGTCTTGCAGGCCCCGTCTCCTCCGCAAAGCAGCCACTCCCCCTGTGGGGGCACCATTCGGACTGCTGGAATCTCAGTCTCGGGCCTCGGCACCGCTCCATCCAATCCCCAGCCGTCCTGCTATACAATTATTATTACGCGATTATTGTTTACAGCGTGAGGCTGCCTACGGGCTCAGCCGGCTGCTGGAGAAGAGCAGACAGAAGTTGGCTGGGGCTGGCACTGGGTTGGTTCGCATCCTGCGAGCTTTCTGGGGGGCAGGGAGACAGGAGAGGGGTAGCCTTGCAGGGGGGGGTGGGGGCAGGTCACCACCAGGGGAACCTGCGCGCGCCGCTGGCCCCCAACGACCACCACCGTCCTCTAGCTCGGTGGAGGTTTGGCTGGACTCACCTTGGGTCCCTAGCCTGCACGTTACCCTCGGAGGGTGCGCTCTCGAAGCGGTGGGTACTGGGGCGGATGCGCGCCGTGTGGAGGGCGAGGAGTTCAGGTCGCCGGGACGGGTCGGGTAGGCGGGTGGTGTCCCCTCCACCCACGAGCTGGAGCAGCAGGCTGGCCGTGGGGCCGCCACATCTCCGTGTGCACATGTGTGCACGTGCGTGCCCGTGTGCCTACACCTGGGTGTGCGTGCGTGTGCGTTCATGTGTGTTTGTGTGCCTGTGTGTGTACGTGTGTGCGCGTGGGGAGCCGCCGCCGTAGCCAGGGGCAGATGTGCGGAGCGCTGGGGAGGGTGGGCACCGTCTGGGAGGAGCGTCTGCCTGGCTTCGCTCAGGCGAACCAACCGCAGCCGCTCCCGCCTGACTCGTGGGGACGTGGATGCGGCAAATTCACAGATTTGGCCCCACGAGGGGCCAGCGTGGTCCAAGCTGCCAGGATCAGACGCTGGTTCTCCGGCCGCGCTGCACCCCACCTCATCCTCGGGTAAGCGCGGCCCGGTGGCTGAGGACAGAAGAGTAAAGACAGCCACTGAAAAGTAACTCCCTGAGGGACACGGGCACGTGACATGAAACTGGCCATCTGACAGTGAACAGTGCATCCACAGGCTGCGACCACCTCTGTTACCTGGTCCCATAGCGCGGCCTCCCATGGGGAGGCTGACCTGCGACCCGCATCGGTACCCCGCCTCCCCATCTCTCCGCTCCAGCCCTCTTCACGGCTTCAGCTCAGTGGTTTTGTCTCCTCTGCCCACTCCCGTGTGCAGGACTCACACGTGTGGCCTCTCCTGTCCGCCTTCCTCCACTGGGTACCCTCAGTGTTATTGAGGTGTCTGCATTTCACTCTGTTACACGCATGTATCTACCAACATGTGTTGATCCACTTGTGGCTTCCTGGACATGAGTGTTTCCAGCTTTTGGCAGTTGTGAATGTGCTGCAGTCAACGTGGGTGTGCCTGAACCCAGACGAGTTCCCATTTTGGATTCGCAGCGGTTTATACTTAGCACTGGAATTTCATAGTCACCTGGCAATTCTCTGTTTAACTAAAAGTCACTTTTTGAATCTTGGACAGTGGCCCTGGCAGCAACCCCTCCTCACTGGTGCAATTGGGACCTGAATGCCACGCTCATGGCATGGTTCCAGAGAAGGATGAGTGAAGCCACGTGCAAGTGAGCAGAGCACTGGCTGCTATAAGATGAAATGGGGAAACTCCATGCTTGGGGGCTTTTCCTTACACCGGATTTTTTGAGAAGAATTACGGTCCCCTGGGATGTGAAGTGTTGTCTGCAAAAGGGTTGGATTTTAGGGAGGAGTGGAGGCACCTGTGGCTGGAGCATCAGGCAGGACTGTGTGCTTCCCCTCCACCCCCATGACCTTCAATTTGGTGCTTCAACCTTGGTTAAAAATGAAAGAAGTGCTCAGACCCTCACTTGGGTCCGACTCTTTGCAACCCCATGCACTGTGGCCTGCCAGGCTCCTCTGTCCATGGAATTCTCCAGACAAGAATCCTGGAGGGGGGGTGCCATTTCTTCCTCCAGGGGATCTTCCCGACCCAGGGATCAAACCTGAGTCTCCTCTTTACCACTAGCGCCACCTGGGAAGCCCAACAAATAAAAGAACATTTAAATTTTTATTTATGTATTGGTCTCCTGCACAGCAATGTGAAATCTTAGTCCACAACCAGGGGTGGAACTTGCACCCTCTGCGTTGGAAACCCAGAACCCTAACTACTGTACCACCAGGGAAGTCCTCTAGAATACCATTTAAAAATGATGTTCTTTTAAAAAATAGGTTTGTAGGATAATTGACTCTGCTGAAGCCTGTTCCCTTTGCTGTTGCAAAGCCCACTGATAGAGCATTGGTAGCTTGAGACAATGGCTTTATGAAATGAGAGACCACAGAAATCCGGTTGCCTGACATCCTCCTGACCACAACACCAAGTCCACAGGAACCCAGGAGCCTTGTCCACTAGGAGGATGGAGCAAGTGCTGCCCAGCTGAAATCTCCAGCTGGTTAGGAAGCTAAAGGTGTGGGGAAATCAGCTGGGCTCCGCAACTTGCTGGTTCTCACTGCTCTCCACGGCGTGCCCAGAGCTCTGTCGGTTGCTTTTCTCCAGGGGCAGCGATAAATTACAGATGGGAGAGCATAGTGGGTTTACTCACAGAACCAGGAGAGGTCAGCCAGGCCCCCTGGGCTTTTCGGGGAAAACAGATGAAACACGTGGATTAAGCGGGGCGTGACAGCGCAGCGGAACTTGAAGTATGTTCTTTCCATCCCCCGGAGACCAACACTGCTTCCCTCGGTTCTCCCATCTCTTTCCCACTGATGATCTGCCACTGGGCGTCCGAAATGGAGCCTGTTGTGGATTGGTGTGATAGCGGGGGTTTCAGGGGAGGGCAGGGGTAACTCCATCCGGTTAACGTCAAGGGGAAAAGGGGCAGCGCTAATGTGAGCATTGCTCCTGGCCGTGCGCTCCGCAGCTGCAGCTGCGTGGGTGCTTGGAAGTGCGCGTGCCTACAGGGCCCGGAGGCTGCCTTCTGCAGCCCCACTCTCCCCGACGCTGGACTGAGTGAGAAGGTAAGATTTCTCAACACACGCAGAGCAGGAGGACATTCGATGCCCGCCTTGTTCAGTCACCTGCAGGTTGTCTTGCATCACTCACTTTTGTTGGAATTGACTAATCCGCACCGGCCTCGCCCAGGAGGCCAATATAAGCCGGGTGCTTGGGGCCGGAGTCCTGAGCGCCCTGGAGGGCAGGCATGGGGCGGGCAGGTCGCCAGTTCCGGGCCCTGGTCTGGAAGAATTGGTTGTGCAGGGTCAGGCACCGGGTGAGTGCTGTGTGTCCTCCGGGTTCCGGGGTCACAGAGGCTAGTGAGGTGCGGGCGAGGGGTTGGTCTGGCTCACTTAGGAAACTGCGGACACTGGATTATTGAAATCCAGAACCTACCCCCCCAGGCTAAAGTATTATTAACAAAAGCTGAGCCTTCCTGACCATCTGTAGCATTGGGTTAGAAAACTGCTAGTTTATAAAAACTTTTTTTTTTTTTTTAAGAGAATTTGAACTGTACTCGGTACTTTGAGCATCTGTGGTAAAAATTGAACTGCAAATCTTCTGGTTGAAAGGACAGGGCATTACATCCTTTTAATGCATAAACAGAACATCACAGGTATGGACTGCAAACCAGGAGGCTACACAGCCTAGGTAACCAGAATTGGCAAGAAGCATCCATTCTATTATTCTTTGATGTTGTATGTTTAGTGTTAATCCACATCTCTTGGGAGCTGCATCCAAATTGCAGAGCAAGGCTCTCCTAAGAAGACTGGACTTGTTCAAACCAAATTTGTGCTGATGCTACATAAATATCCTGCACAGGTGTGTTTTAATGACGTAGAATCAATGGCTTATTATTACACTTGGCTTTATTCCTATGCTTTAATTTAATAATTCCTATTATTAGACTATGCTTTATTCCTAATGCTACAAGATTAAAATGAACACTTGGAAATGTTATTTCCAGTAGAAGTAGACCTGCGGTAATATCTGCATCATTTCTGATTTTAAGGTCCACACTTAGCATGTGGAGTTTGTGTGTGTGTGTGTGCTGACCAATTCTTCTTTTGGAAGAAATTCAACTATTGACATTGAATTTCATTTTGCTAAATCCTCATCTGCAAAATATTCTTGCTTCCTCAAAATAATGTAAAAAATGTTTTGAAAAGATGCTTTCTTTCTCATGCAAAGATCTTCAGGATGAAAATGATTTCAGTTGGAAATTTGCACAGAATTTTGAAGGTCAGAAACTAACAAGTCAGACTTTGCTCTTGATGGATTGTCAGTGCACTGGTGTCTGTGAAAGTGGTTTTCAATTTATGAAAAGCAGATTTTATTGACATTTAGTTGGTTTGGGGGAATGAAGCCTATTTTCCTCTGAAAGAACGTTGTGGGTAGAAGTCAGGTTCTCAGGCTCCACACTTTCTGCTTTTTGTCAACTGATTTAAAGCTCAGAACAGCTCAGTAGGGCAGGCCTGTCTCTCCTTCATTATCAGACCCTTGAATTGTTTAAATATTTTCACGACTGAATGCTGCTGAAATAAATATCCCCATCAAAAATATTTTATGCATGTATTGGTCTGTTGACCACTCATTTCAATGGTAGCTCCTGTAGCCCATCATTCTTTGCCTTATTTTTCTTAGTATTTATCACCTCATAACACATCATGAATTTACTGATTGGTTCATTTGCTCTGGAACTCACATTAGATTGTCAGGTCCCTTAGAGCTGAGAGTTTTTTTCTGATTTGTTCACCAACATATTCCCCAGCACCCAAAACAGTGCTTGGAACAAAACCAGTGTTCAATAACTATTTATTGAATGAGTGAAAGAAGAAAGGAATATAATATTTATTGCATCTCTGCTGTGTGCTAATAATAGATGCCTGCTGAAGCTGCCAAAGGTGTGCCCTCCTCTCATGGAGCTACAGGTTAGGACAGAGAAAGTGATGGGGTCTACAAGCGCGTGTGTAATGAACCCGCCTTTGGGGAAATATTGGGAAGAGCTGTTTGCACACAGTCATGCACTGCAGCGCTGTGTGTAACAGCAAAGGAGTATTGATGACCCCAGGGTTTGGTGCTGAGAGCACGTCCCACCTCGCCCTCACTCCTTCGCTTGTGGAGGCAGATTTCCTCCCTGTGAAGGGAGAGTGAAGGATTAGAGTCGGTGCATGTCACGTGTTTGCGGCAACGCCTAGCATAGGAGTGAGACCTGTTTTCTTATTTGGCCAGTTTCAGAAATGGTAGAGGTGGGGGTCTCAGACATCTGGGGGGGTGGGGGGTGGGAGATGACCCAGAGGAGTGAGAGAGGAGAGAGATCCAAGGGCAACTTGTGGCTCCTGCCGCATGAGTGGGTTGGAATGGAGCCCTGGGGACCACACGCAAGGAGGAGTTCACATCTCACGCGATGGCCTTGCACAGATTGAGGCCAGGGCCCCTCTGGGCGAATGTCTTTGACCTACTTCTCACAGCTTCCTCCTGGTCCCCAATGGTCATCTGTAAATTCTTTGTTCACAGCAGCTTCCGGACTATGAGAATGGGGTGTCGGCAGAAACAGTGTGGGGGTAGTCAATCGGACCGAGTCACTACATGGCCTCAAATAAATGTTTCCTTAGTGAATAAAAATTGACACTGCATGTAAGATGAGCATACCACTGAGAGAAGTATGTTTCTTTTTATATTTACTTTAAAAATCCCTTCATTTTTATTAGATTTTATTATTATAGTTCCTTTAAGAAACCTTTTATTAGTGACATTTCAAACAGAGAAAAATAGTAGGAATAGTATGGAATGAATGAATAAGACCCATCACACTTATATTAATTCTTAGTTTTATAGATTTTTGAAATGCTACTGTTTCTGGAAAAAGTTGGTTTTAAATCAAGCACATTTTTATAACTACTTTAAATTACTTACTTTTTCTCTTGAATGTTATTTATTATACAAACAGCACCATAACAATAAGGAAAAGTTTAAAAATCACCTAAAATTCCATTATCCAAATGTGTCTGTTACTTTTGTGGTCTTGTCTTTTGGTAGGTGTTATACAACATTTTTCTGTGGTTAAAATGCTAGCTTTCTTTTTCACTTAACATTGAATCACAATATTTTAAAAGTTGCTGCTTAGTCTTCATATTTAATGGTTATATTGGACAGTAGTTTATCAGTTGGATAGAAGTTTATACAGTTGGCATAATTTATCCAACTGTATCCTGGTGTTGGGTGTGAACATTCCTCCCAAGTGAGAATAACTTCTTGGTGCCTGAAGGATGTGTCTCATGCTGACTCATTGCTCTGGAATGAATTTCCTGGAGCAGGTTTCTGGTTCAGATGTAGGACGCATGCATTTGGGCAGGTCCACGGCAGTTGGCGGTGGCCCCAGAGGAGACCAGGTGGGACACTTCTAAGAAAGCTTTCCAACACGGACAAATATCTCCTGGCAGTGAGCCATGCTTTCCCACCTGAATTTATGTATTCATTTTTATATTTTTGTCTGTAAGTCGATCTGTCCACTGAGTCTCATTTTAATACTTTAATAATAAGAACCAGATAATGTAAGCCAAGTGTCTACTGCTTGGATGTCTCCCAGCTCTGCAGTCTTTGAGGTTTTTCCGTGCTTTATTAAGGAGAGGCTGAGCAGTGCTTGCTCAGCAGAGATGGCTCTGCTCCTCCAGGCAGCCTGTGGCTCATGGAGCGGTGACCGGCTCTGGGCTGAGGTTGCCTCCTGTGCTCTGCACCTGCGGGAACCTTCCTTTCTGCCCTGCAGCTCACCTCCTGTGACTCCCCTCACCCTTGCCAACTCCATCCCCAGCTGGACCAGCCTCTAACTCCTGACTCCTGAAGGAAGGCTAATGCAAGCTTTAGGCTTTGGTGAGCTTTTACTGGAGACTCGGCTAACAGAGGGGGCTTGGAGTGTGGTTTATTGCAAGGACACTTTCATCCTGTAAATCCATGGTCCACTCCCAGCTGTGGGTTGAAGGGAGCTGGTGGAAAGAATAACACTCTCCTGGTTACCATTTCACCAACAACACACTTCTGCCTGTCGACACACATCCAGACCCACGCCCACACGTAAAGGGTTGTCTTCTTGCCATAAAGGACCACCTGTGTGGTAAAACGCATACCTCTTGTACAGAATTATGGTGTCTTCACCAGGGCTGCTCCTTCTGGCTTGGCTACAGGAAGCCCCTGATACACGAAGCGGGGGCAAGTTCAAGCTTCAAGCCTCCCTCTAGAAAACCCCCAGGAAGACCACGCACTCCAGGCTGCATCTGGACTCTGTCTCCCTCCCATCTAGGCTTTTGTCTACCTGCCTGGTCCTTAAATCGACCCCCGAATCCCACTTCTCTTTAACATGTAAAGAGCAAACTCAGTCTCAGCTCTAATTCCTTGAAACCTGAGGACTTTTGTGTGCACGTGTCTGTGTTTTCTTTACAGAACAAATCCCTCATATTTCTTTGAAATTTCAGGTGCTAAAAGCCTAACATGGTGTTAAAGAATAATTTCCTTTGAGAAACAACATGTGAAGTGAATTGAAAGTCACTCAGTCGTGTCTGATTCTGCGACCCTATGGACTATACAGTCCATGGGATTCTCCAGGCCAGAGCACTGGAGTGGGTAGCCGTTCCTTTCTTCAGGGGATCTTCCCAACCAGGGATTGAACCCAGGTCTCCTGCATTGCAGGCGGATTCTTTACCAGCTGAGTCATAATTTCTGTATATTTCTAGAATTGTGAAAAATTATAGACATCAAGTCCCAGAAAGTAAAGAAGCTCTTATTTCTTTTGGAAAAGTACTGAAGTCTTAGAGGTTGATGTTTGCTGGTTTTGTACTGTTCAGTCGCTAAGTTGTGTGTGACTCTTTGCAACCCCATGAACTGCAGCACACCAGGCTTCCCTGTCCCTTCACCATCTCCTGGAATTTGCTCAAACTCATGTCCATTGAGTCGGTGATGCCATCCAATCATGTCCTCCTCTGCTGCCCCCTTCTCCACCTGCCCTCAATCTTTCCTAGCATCAAGGTCTTTTCCATTAATAGACTCTTTGCATCAAGTGGCCAAAGTATTGGCGCCTCAGCTTCAGCACCAGTCCTTCCAATGAATATTCAGGGTTGACTTCCTTTAGCATTGACTGGTTTGATCTCCTTGTTATTACAACTGGAAAACCATTCAGAAGAATTCTGTCCAGCTAAAGAGACAAAGCTGACCATCTTTCTACTGGGCGTTGCCTCTGTGTACGTCTGCAGGGTCCTCAGGGCTGGCCTGGTTGCCCTGGGCCCTGGGAGGAAACAAACCCAGTCAGGGAAGGTCAGCAAAGGTCATTTGCATGTGTTTTCAGTTTACTCAGAGCACTGATCTAGGAAACAAGCGAGTATGGAAACGCAGGCATCCTTGCGGAGTGTGGGGCAGCCCCAAGCTAGGCAGTTTGGGTTTGTTTGCTTTGCCCTCCAGTCATAATCATGATCTCAGCAGAGCCCTTTCTTTCATTCTGATTTATCTTAATTTGCTTCTAAGTCTCTGGCAGTAGCTCGGTTTTCCTCCTTTGTGGTCTTTCAAAGCTCTGGTGATTAAATAAACAATGGAACAAAAGGTGATTTTGAAGGGCGCTTCGGGAGTGCTTGCAAAGGAAGCCTCTTATTCAGGGTTTTCTTTGGCTGGAAGTGTTCTCGTTGTCCTTCGTCACTGCCTGAGTTTAACAATGTAAGAATATCCAGTCTTTTTAAGGTATGGGAAACTGACGGGATTTCAAAAGCAAGGCATCCAGTTTCTCATTTTTCAATTTGATTGTCAGGGTTAAAAAACACATCTCTTTGCTTCACTCTTTCGCTAAAATGGTTACCAGCATATTGAAGGGAGGGGCTTTCCAGGTCGTGCTAGAGATAAAGAAGCTGCCTGCCTGCCAATGCAGGAGACATAAGAGACGTGGGTTCCATCCATGGGCTGGGAAGATCCCCTGGAGAAGGAAATGCCAACCCACTCCGGTATTATTGTCTGGAGAATTCCATGGACACAGGAGCCTGGTGGGCTACAGTCCATGGGGTCGCAAAGAGTTGGACATCACTGAGTGACTGACACTTTTACTTTCTTTCATATGGGAGGGAAAGTGACAAGATCTTCATGGGGAAGATTGTTTCTAGGATGGTGGGTTAGCTTCTGTGGGGAAAAAAAATCAACTGAAAACCACAGAACAAGCGCCTCCTTCTTATTTGATGGAAATCCTGGAGTTTCCCTGGTTTATTTAGTTGTTTTCTTTAGCCTGGATAAGCCTGGATTTTGCAATGATTAGAAAGACAAAAAAAAAAAAAAACAAACCAACCAACCTGACCTCCTGGTAACAATAACTGCAGAGACAGAGGCAGAGGACCTTGAGGCTTGATTGATGCAATTGTCTTGGAGCTGAGGCTGCCTCCTGGGGAACCTTCTAGACTGAGGAGCACCTTTTCCAGCCGAGGATCCAGGGGCCACTTTGTAGGGCCTTGCTCTGAGGTCAGCTCTGCGCTCTCCACTCCAGATGCATCTCCTCCCTCCTTGGCTCTCACCTGCTGAGGACCTTTCCTTCCTGCCCACCTACTGCTCCCGTCACACCCGTGCGCCCTGGTCCTGGGGTGCGCTCATCAGCAAGGACTGGTTTGAAGCTGAAGCTCCTGGCAAGAGTCTGACCTGGCTACCCTAGTCTCTCCCACTGCCAATTTGGAAAAGAATCATTCCTTAGGGCCGGTAGGAGGGAAGCGGAGGCAGGGTGCCTGCATCTCATCTTGAGCTTTGTCTCAGACTTGCAGAATCCCAGCTGAGTGTGGGGCAAGGGGCTGCCGAAACAGCAAACCTGGGAGTGAAAGCAGAGTTGTGCTGTGACCAGGGTGAAGCTGTGCGCAGGGAGTCCTTCCTCCGCTCGTCTCCTCTAGCCTGGGTCTGGGTCGTGCTGCCCAGCCCAGTGGCCTCAGACCATCACCTTCTTTAGATCAGGATCCAAACTTGCCTGGTCTTGCCACAGCCTGTCTGGCAGGTCCCATTTCAGTGCCTGGGTCTGGAGCCTCACTGCTGGGGACCCCAGGGCTTCCTCCCGAGTTCCTCCAGTGAACACCTTCAAAAAACATGTGCAAGGTTTATTTGTTGAGGGCTAACCCACTCCAGTGGAGAAGGCAATGGCACCCCACTCCAGTACTCTTGCCTGGAAAATCCCATGGATGCAGGAGCCTGGTAGGCTGCAGTCCATGGGGTTGCTAAGAGTCGGACACGACTGAGCGACTTCACTTTCACTTTTCACTTTCATGCATTGGAGAAGGAAATGGCAACCCACTCCAGTGTTCTTGCCTGGAGAATCCCAGGGATGGGGGAGCCTGGTGGGCTGCTGTCTATGGGGTTGCACAGAGTCGGACACGACTGAAGCAACTTAGCAGCAGCAGCAGCAGAGCTAGAGAAAGAAATGGCAACCCACCCCAGTGTTCTTGCCTGGAGAATCCCAGGGACGGCGGAGACTGGTGGGCTGCTGTCTATGGGGTTGCACAGAGTCGAACACGACTGAAGCGACTTAGCAGCATCAGCAGCAGCAGAGCAGCTGAGTTCTAGAAAGTTGCACCTGTATGGCTGAATAGGACAAGACGCTACAAACAACAAGGATTAGGAAATTCTTTCCTGCTGGGGATGGTTTGGCCATCTCCATGGGGAGCTGCTCGAGGGCCCTGTCTCTAGTGCAGCCTTATAATCTGTCAGTCTCACAGCTGGTGTGGTGTCAGACCCAGACACACAGGCGTGAGCTCCCCTCCTGAGGTGGCTCCCTCGTTCCCAGCCTGCTGAAAAAGTAAGTCTTAGAATAAATCCAAAATAGCAAGATAAGCCAAAGGGAACTCAAATTACCATCCATCTCGAGGGTTTGTGCTACCTGTCGGTGGCTTCTCTCCAGAAGGGATGTCAAGTCCTGTGACGCCAGCGGTGTGTCCAGGTTCTGTCTCATGGCCCTGTCGTTCTCCAGCTATTGGAGTGTGTGTGTCATCTATGTGTGCATAGTAAGGCTTATTCAATAGTCTACCTTGAGGGTTAGTGTAAGAAGGAGGGATATATATATATATATATACACACACACACACACCTATATATACATATATATATAGTTGCATATAAACTGCCCATTCTCTTCCAGTTTCTTTTTAAAAATTTTATTTATTCTAATTGCTGCACTGGGTCTTAATTGCAGTGTACATCTTTAGTTGCAGCATGTGGATCTTCCTCGTGGCATGTGGGATTAGTTCCCTGACCGGGGATTGAACCTGGGCCCCCAGCACTGAGAGTCTTAGCCACTGGACTACCAGGGAAGTCCCTCTTCCAATTTCATAATTAGAGGCTTGGCAATTTCTCTTGCTCATTGGTTATTAAGACCTCGCTACATGTATTACCAGTTTCTACACCTTGTTGTTCTTTTTTGGTGTTTCCTTATTTTTACTGTTCAGGTTGAATTTGTGTGTTTTGTCTCTGTTTCTCTTTGAAGTCTTTTGTAATTCCCAAAGTGCAGGAATTTCATACTTCATTCATCCTTAGGTTTGACCAGCATTCTCCTACAGCCTTCTAGTTTTTCTACTACTGAATGTACTGTTCTAGACTTCTGTCTACTCAGAGTGCACATTTGAGCACTGTATAAGACTTTAGTTTATCTTTGTGACAGAGTCCAAGTTCAGGTGACCTAACAGTATGGTTGAATGCTTCCTTGCCTCCCTGAACCAAAAAGGTTCTTTAGTCATATGTTTTGAAACATAGTTGAGTCAATTTTGGACTTCCCATGCTGTTTCATGAACTTTCCATGTATATCTGTTATTGCACCAGTTTCATTTTTTAAAAAGTATCTATACTTTAATATGGGCTTCCCTGATGGCTCTGCAGGTAAAGAATCCGCCTGAGTACAGGACACACAGGAGGCTCGGATTCGATCCCTGAGACAGGAAGGTCCCCTGGAGGGGGGAAATGGCGACCCACTCCAGTATTCTTTCCTGGGAAATCCCATGGACAGAGGAGCCTGGCAGGCCATAGTCTGTGGGGTCACAAAGAGTCGATACAATGGAGCAACTGACTCATGCATGTATACTTCAGTATGTTCTATTATACTGCTTTTGTAGAATTATAATCTTTCACAGCTCATCTTTGCTTTTGGAGCATATATGCTCACCAATTATATTTTAGCATCATTTTTGAGTTAAAAATGGTACCAATTAAATTTGGATCAGAATTGTGTTTGGTGTGAGCAGGTGCTTGCGGGGAGAGGGTGGTCTCAGCCCTCCTCTCCTGTGCCTTGTGGTAATCTTGGCCATCTGTGTCCCTGTGGACGGAGCAGTCAATCCCTGGATGTGCTTCGCTTTGCCTTTTTCCTCGCCTGTAACCTTTGCCTCCTTGTGGCTGTAGCCTTTTGTATGACTTAGCTGTGGCAGGAAACAATATCAAAATCACTTTTGGGGGGTAGGTATTTTTCCAATTGTCTCCTTAGAAGCATCCATTGAATTGGAATTTTTGTTTCAAAACGTCTGCACATCTACTGCTTTGAAACAAATAATTCACCTGACTTCTGGAAAGGATGCACCAATGTGTGCCTCCTAACAGTGTTCCCTTTAATTTGGGTGACCTGTTCGCTTGTTTCCTTTGAATCCTTGAGGGAAGAATTTATTTCTCATTCATTTTTATGACTCACTCCGAACTCTCCCCACCAGTACTGAAAAGAAGGAACTGTCTAATGAATGTTTATTTTTTTAATTAAAAAAAATTTAAATTAATTTTTATTGGTGTATAGTTGCTTTACAATTTCGCATTAGTTTCTGCTGTACAGCAAAGTGAATCAGCTATATGCATTTAAACGAATGCTTAATGTATGGGTTTGAAAGAAAAGCAATTGTTTTTCAATATAAAGCTCAAAAAATCAAGGAAAGAGAGAGTTTATTCGTTTCTCCCTTTCAGTACCAAACTAACTCCATAACCAACTTAAAGGTTTGCAAAAGGTCCTCTTGGCCGGGAAGTTTACACTCTGAAGGAGGGACTGTCAGAAGACTCGGTTCTGAGCAGCTGTGGACTTTTCGACCAGCTCAGCTGATGGTTGCCACTGGACTTTGGCTTATTCTTTGTCTGAACCCCTTCTCTTGCAGTGTTTTATAGCAGGGACCTTATAATACTTCTGGGAAAGTCTCCTTTCCTGAGTGCCTGGCATCCAGAAACCTGAGCACTCCAAAGAGACACAATAGAATTTCATCCTTATGTAAAGCCCTTTGTTTCCAAGGAAAGGGCGGCAGCCTAATTATAGGTTGGACTTCAGCTTCCTCGATATTTGAACCTTATTAGGCTGTTTTCCTCTTCTCAGCCAGTGAGATCTCTGAGATCTTGGGACCTGCTCCTCCCTCCAAGGACCCTCTTTCCTCCTTCATTTGTTTACAATTTTGCTTTTTGTCCCCAAGTATTTTATTCTTTGTGCTTTTCAGCCGTAATCAAACCCACATGCTACCAGAGCAACTTGGAGGTTTTAAAATAGGGTTTAAACTCAGTCCGCAAGATATTTTCTTCAAGTGAGATGGAAAGTTAGCGTATTTAATTTGCAGGCATGAGGCTCAGTCTCCAGATTCAGGTTCCATCACAAACAGGTTCAGGGGCTCCAGGGAAAAGAATTTTCTCTGTGGTCCCCAGTGTGTGAAGCCAGTGCGTGTTTCCTACCTCACCGATGTTGGGAGGATAAAGTGATGGATGAATGAGCACTCTTGAGCACTCAGGGCGATGACAACAAACGGTTGGAGGAAGGCCTGGTCCTCTTTACGGCGGTGTCTGCCTCGTTGCCTCCTCGTGTGGGCTGGAGGCTGGGCTCCACACGCTTTCAGAGGCGCTCACGCCTTCCTTCCGGGCGAGGATTCTGGTCCTATGCATTCTTTGCTGTTTCCCCAGCCCTATGAGCTGTACGTGCCGCCTAATGAGGGAATTGGTTCACTTGCTTACAGCTCTAGTGCACCAGTATTTTATTGATCCATCCTCCTAGTCTTTCTTTTTTTCCTGCATGACTTCCTCCAATTTTTTCCATTCACAAATAATGCTATTGTAGGTAAAGCATCTGTCTACGATGCAGGAGACCCAGGTTCAATCCCTGGGTTGGGAAGATCCTTTGGCGAAGGAAATGGCAATCCACGCCAGTACTGTTGCCTGGAAAATCCCATGGACAGAGGAGCCTGGTAGGCTACAGTCCATGGGATCGCAAAGAGTCGGACACGACTGAGCGACTTCACGTACGTACGTACGTACGTACGTAAGCAGTCTTGAACACACCTTTGGAAAACAACTGTAATACCTTTTCAAAAAGTAAGTCTTATGTTGAATCTTTTTTTATAAATTAAAACTAGTCCAATATAGGGAGTTCCTTGGTGGTCTAGTGGTCTGGAGTCTGCTCTTTCCTTGCTGTGACCTGGATTCAGTCCCTGTATTTCTATTGATTGTTACTTTATGTATATTGGCTACATTTGTTAAGCATATAAATGCATAACATTTTATAGCTTCCTATTGTAAGGCCTCTTTTATTATGTAGTAATCCTCTCTGTGTATAGTAATACTCTGTGTCTTCAAGTCTCTTGTTTGATATTACTGTAGTTCATTTATTATTTACCTAACTGTATATTTTTCATCTCTGCTTTCATCTGTTCTATATCCTTATGTTGAATAAACTGGTTTCTGGTTATCTGAAACTCTTACCCTCATTTTTGAGAGATGAGTTTTCTGGGTACACAATTCTAGATCAACCAAGTTTCTCCAAGGGATCTAAAGATACTTAATTCTCTTCTGGTTTCCTGCTGTTCGTGAGTTTTTGTAAGTCTCATATTCCTTTGAGGTCATGTGTTGTTATCATGTGAATTGCTGCTGAGATTATCTCTTTGACTTCTGTATTTGAAGTTATTAATGTGGATTTCTGTTTCCTGATACATGTTCTATTTCCTTATCAGTGAAATTTGTGTATTTTATGTGTTCTGGAAAATTCTCAGCCATTAGTTATTTAAATATTGCCTCACCTGCTTTCTCTCCAATCCCCTCGAGGGAACTTGCTCCTATGTAATTCGGTCTTAAAGATTCAACTCATGACTTCTTATTTCTTTTTAATTAATTTTTTTTGGTCAGTTCCTCTTTCCAGGTCTTTGGAGATTTCTTTTTACTCTCTCATCTCTGTAAGATCAGCAATACAATAAAACTATATATTTTTTTCAGCAGGTGTTGCCCTATTGTTCTGGTCAGCATAATATTTGAAGCAAAGTGATACTGGATTTTGAATTTGGTCCCATTTTCATTTCAGCTGGATTTCATTGCTAAGCCTTTTTATCGCCTCAGGGTTCATGGTTAATAATTATCTGTGTGCTTTTACCGCGTTTGAGTCAGTTCTAGTGAGGTGGATGAACCTAGAGCCTATTGGACAGAGTGAAGTAAGTCAGAAAGAGAAAAACAAATACCTTATATTAACGCATATGTATGGAATCGAGAAAAATGGTACAGATGAGCCTATTTGCAGGGCGGGAAAAGAGAGGCAGACATAGAGAACAGACCAGGATACAGCGGGGAAAGGAGAGGGTGGGAGAAATTGAGAGAGTAGCATTGAAACATACACATTACCATTTGTAAAGCAGATAGCTGGTGGAAAGTTGCTGTATGACACAGAGAACTCAGTGTGGAACTCCGTGACAACCTAGAGGGGTGGGATAGGGTAGGGGTGGGGAGGAGGTTCAAGAGGGAGGGGATACATGCATACTTATGGCTGATTCATGTTGTTGTATGGCAGACGCCAACACAGTATTGGAAAGCAATTATATTCTAATTAAAAATAAAAAAATTATTGATGTTCTTTTATGGTTGTGAATGTATGTATATTGGTTCTTATTTAAGGATCATTTTGGCTATGTATCATATGATTATCACACTTTCTTTCTCTTAGAACTTTGTAAATATTGATGCATCATTATCTAGCACTGGATATTTTGAGGACATGTTTGAGGCCAGGTAGGTATCTTTCCTCCTCTGTGGATATTTTCACAGGTATGACCTAGAGCCAGACATCCTGGAATGTGAAATCAAGTGGGCCTTAGGAATCATCACTACAAACAAAGCTAGTGGAGGTGATGGAATTCCAGTTGAACTATTTCAAATCCTAAAAGATGATGCTGTGAAAGTGCTGCATCCAATATGCCAGCAAATTTGGAAAACTCAGCAGTGGCCACAGGACTGGAAAAGGTCAGTTTTCATTCCAATCCCAAAGAAAGGCAATGCCAAAGAATGCTCAAACTACTGCACAACTGTACTCATCTCACGTGCTAGCAAAGTAATGCTCAAAATTCTCCAAGCCAGGCTTCAACAGTATGTGAACCTTGAACGTCCAGATGTTCAAGCTGGATTTCGAAAAAGCAGAGGAACCAGAGATCAAATTGTCAACATCCGTTGGATCACTGAAAAAGCAAGAGAGTTCCAGAAAAACATCTACTTCTGCTTTATTGACTATGCCAAAGTCTTTGACTGTGTGGATCATCACAAACTGTGGAACATTCTTAAAGAGATGGGAATAGCAGACCAACTTACCTGCTGCCTGAGAAACCTGTATGCAGGTCAGGAAGCAACAGTTAGAACTGGACATGGAACAACAGACTGGTTCCAAATAGGAAAAGGAGTTCGTCAAGGCTGTATATTGTCACCCTGCTTATTTAACTTATATGCAGATTACATCATGAGAAATGGCAGGCAGGATGAAGCACAAGCTGGAATCAAGATTGCTAGGAGAAATATCAAAAACCTCAGATATGCAGATGACACCACCCTTATGGCAGAAATCGAAGAACTAAAGAGCCTCTCGATGAAAGTGAAAGAGGAGGGTGAAAAAGTTGGCTTAAAACTCAGCATTCAGAAAACTAAGATCACGGCATCAGATCCTATCACTTCATGGCAAATAGATGAGGAAACAATGAGAGACTTACTTTTCTTGGGCTCCAAAATCACTGCAGTCATGAAATTAAAAGACACTTGCTCCTTGGAAGAAAAGTTGTGACCAACCTAGACAGCATATTAAAAAGCAGACACATTACTTTGCTGACAAAGGTCCATCTAGTCAAAGCTATGATTTCTTTCAGTAGTCATGTATGTATGTGAGAGCTGGGCTGTAAAGAAAGCTGAGCACCAAAGAATTGATGCTTTTGAACTGTGGTGTTGAAGAAGACTCTTGAGAGTCCCTTGGACTGCAACAAGATCAAACCAGTCGATCCTAAAGGAAATCAGTCCTGAGTATTCATTGGAAGGACTGATGCTGAAGGTGAAACTCCTGGCCACCGGATGTGAAGAACTGACTCATTGGAAAAGACCCCGATGCTGGGAAAGATTGAAGGCAGGAGGAGAAGGAGATGACAGAGGATGAGTTGGTTGGATGGCATCTCCGACTCAATGGACATGAGTTTGAGCAAGTTCCGGGGTTTGGTGATGGACAGGAAGCCTGGCATGCTGAAGTCCATGGGGTCGCAAAGAGTCCGAAACGACTGAGTGACTGAACTGAACTGTTTTTTCTTCATCTTGGGAGTTCAATAGCTCTAGGGCAACTGCAGCTTTTTCTTTTTTTTGAATTATCGCATACTCTTTCAGTCTTGAGACAAAATTTTCATCAGAGTTTTCTCTTTTTTAGGGAAATTCTACTGTTATATCTTTGAGCATATTTTTCATTACATTTGTTGGATTCTCTGTTTTAAGTACAGCACTTACCATTATATTGTGGAGTTTTTGCTTTCCAAAGCTGATTCTATTAGCTTTTTGTGTTAATATTTTGCCTTTAAAACGTTTTTTAAAGAATTCACTGTTGTTATCTCAAACTGTTTGTCTAACGTAGAAATGAAATTTAACCAGTGTCTATGCTCTTTTTTCTGGTTTCTAAATCCCTTAGAATTCCACAGTGATGTTTTTTGTTGTTTTTTTTCCCCTTAGATCTGTAACCACTTTTTTCATTTAGCATCTTTTTCCTAGGCTCTTATTTCTGAATGTTTGTTCTTCTCACATTGTTCTTTGTGAAACAGGTGTACAGAAAGTCTTCGTGTTATTTGAGTTGCTTCTTTGCCAGTCATGCTCCTTGACTGTCTTCTGCTTTGCTCTTTTCCCAATGTTTAGACAGCTGTTTTTCTTTTCATCTGACTCATCCTTGGGCAGCTTAGCCCAGGTGATGCATTTGTCCTTGACTCTCTTTTCCATACACCTGAGACGAGTTTGATTTCTCCCTTAAACTTGGGTGGAGCATCTGAGCAAATCTTTCATGTGCCAGGTTTCTCCAGCAGGAAGGAGAGAGGCTTGGGGAGCTGGTGGGGACGATGTGCAGTCATGTTAGCCTTGCTATGCTCTGAGCTCTCTTTCAACATCTTGTCACTTATCTGTGTCCAACTCTTTGCAACCTCACGAACTGTGGCCTGCCAGGCTCCTCTGTACATGGGATTCTCCAGGCAAGAATACTGGAGGGAGTTGCCATTCCCCTCTCCATGGGATCTTTCTGACCCAGGGATCAAATGTGGGTCTCCTGCATTGCAGGCAGATTCTTTACCATCTGAGCCACCAGGGGAGCCCTCCTTCAACACCTTGTTAGAGGTTTTGTATCGTATTCACCTATCCAGTTAGGGAAGTTATTCTCTGACTGTGGGTTCTTTCCTCGTTTTTGTGTACAGCCTAGGGAGTGTCTCCAACAGTTAGCTCCTTGTTCACTTTCTGTCTGTCATTCGAATATCCCCGGCAGCAATTTCCTGACTTCCGGGGTCAGAAGCAGGAGAAAAGGGGATCCCTTCAGGGCACCCGAGTGGTGGGGAGATGCGTGTGGTGGGGAGAGTCACTGGCTCTGGAGACTCTGGGCCGCACTGGGACTGAGCCCTGGTGGGTGATCCCCACTTAGAGGTGACCTCCCTCCCCAGCTCCTCTAGCGTTTCTTTTCATTTTTCTCTCTCTTTATGGTGTCCGGAAAAAGGACAAGTCTGTGAGGAGATTTCAATATACCTTTTCACCCAGGGCTCCTTTATGTGTACATTTGTGTGTAGGTGTTGTTAAGGGCTCCCCACAAATGCCGTGGTATTCTGAGGGGCCTGAGGGCAGAGCTCCCATAAGCATCACTGTGGGATGTGGGATGTGGGCTACAGAACAGGCATTTGGGCACTTCCGGTGAGAGCTTCTCTGCTGGCACTCATGGCAGGAAGAGGGGACTTTGTGGTGGTTTGGAAGAGCGGTCCCTGTTTCGTGAGCACTAGTGGGGCTTCCATAAGGCTGTCTTCCTCGAGAGCGGGGCCTCCGGCAGCATCTCCTTCTGGCTGCCTCTGGCACAGCTTTGGGACCCCTTCCTGCCGCTAAGAAGCTGTGCCCAGGGGGCCTGCAGCGTGGGAGACCTGGGGAAGCACAAAAATTAACCCGAAAGCAAGAGTCAAGGACAATAACAACACATAAGAGAAAAACATGACAGGAAAATCTGATGAGACAGGGGAGGCTGCTTTTATGCGCTTGCGGAGAAATAGTCCTGTGAAAGGAGGTGAGTCACTCACTCACAAGGCACAGCCGCACAGCACACCTGGGCCGGCCATCGTTTTCTTCTGAACCAGGGAAGTTCACATTCAGACCAGTGGCAGATTTTTCCTACCGTTGCTTCCCAGAGGGTCACTGATTGGCTTGTAAATGAAAAAAAACTGAGTTACTATAATTTTACGTTTAATTGGAGTTTTAGTTAGCAAAGAAGCCTGCTTACAGTTTTATAGATAATGTCTCTCTGGGGCTGCGATTGCCCCCTTCCGGCTCTGGCTGCCTGTCACCAGAGGGGGAAGGTCTGCAGCCGGCTATCTCTGTTCAATTCTTTGTTCCGTGCGCGGGCCTGGCGGTGTCTTAGGTTGGGGCTGGCTTTTCGCGTGGTAGATATCCCACAGTCTGGTTTGCTAGCCCAAATTATTTCGCTCAGATAGTGCTCAGGGTATTCAGGCCAGATTCTTACTCTAAGCGATGCAGCCCGCACTGCGCCTCCCTGCCCAGCCCCCGCTTGCTAATGGCGCATGCAGGCATCTGCGCTGCTTCTCCGCTGGGGAGTTTTACTTTTATTTCAAGATCTACAGAGAAACTTTTCAATTATAAGTCTACCAATTTATTTATTGGTAGATAAGAAGTAGATTTATTTACAGAGAAACATACCCCGCAGAGTGTGGGCCATCTCACAAGGAGAGAGTGGTTGCGTTTTATTTTTTTTTAAGTATTATTCTCATTTGAAACTAGAGATGTGCCATTGATTTTATGACTGGGATGACAAATATTTATAATTTCACAGTTGCCATTGCCTATTTTAATTTGGCTTTGACAAGATCGTTTAAATTATGGCGGTTTTTATGTGTAGAGAAAAAAAATCTAGATACTAAAAATAAAAAGATTGATAAACTGATTGCTTAAAAGATTTAGACAAGGGACTTCCCTGGTGGTCCAGTGGTTAAGAATCTGCCTTGTGATGCAGGGGACGCAGGTTCAATTCCTGGTTGGGGAACTAAGATCCCACATGCTGTGGAGATACTAAGCCCTAGTGCTGGAACTACTGAGCCCTCGAGCCGCAACTAGACAGTCCATGTGCTGCGAGGAGAGATCCTGCTTGCTACAACTTAGATCCAAATAAATAAATATTTCAAAAAAGATTTAGACAATAAAAAGTCTAATATAAACAAGTTGGAGAAAATATTTTTATTGATGGTCTTTGGTTATATCTACCCATTAAAATCTAAATTAAAAAATCATACATACTTTGGCTCAAAAATCTTATTTAACAGTGCTACCTCAAAAATATACTTGCAAAAGTCAGCCAAATGTACAGAAAGCTCACAATAGCACTGGTGCCGAACAGAAAACTTTGCAAATTCCATAACTGGGTGGTTGGTTAAATACATTAAAATTTACCATATCTTCTTATGTCATCTTTACAAACAATGGGGCTGATCTACAAGTACTGATCCAAAAAAATTGTTTCTAAAAATACGTGTTACATTTATTTATATTTGTAAAAAAATGAGTTAAGAAAACTGTGTAAATCTTTTGGGAGAATGGTTGTATTCTTCCTGTACTTTTTGAATACCCTAACCATGTATCTATTTGTGAATTTATAATATCAAAAAGGGTGGGACTTCCCTGATGGTCCAGTGTCTAAGATTCTGTGCTCCCAATGCAAGGGGCCCAGGTTCAACCCCTGGTCAGGGAACTAGACCCCATAAGTCGCAGCTAACAGTTCACATGCCACAGTGAAGACCAAGGATGCCATGTGTGCAAGTAAGACCTGGTGCAACCAGATAAATGAATGTTGAAATAGAAGGGTCTATATGAGTTTTGACTGTATGAGCCATTTTCAGTTTTCTTTATATTTATTTGTTTTAAAAAAAGGCTGTATTATATTATTGGGGGCTTCCCTGGTGGCTCAACTGGTAAAAATTTTATTATTTTATTTTTAACATTGTATTATTTAGTTTTAATTATTATTTAAATTATAAAATAAAAAAGTTAATAACAAAATAATTATATTATAGTTATAATAAATGTTATCATTATTATGTTATTTAAAATGCTATTAACATCTTATTATTTATTAATAATAAAATTTTAGTACTTTTTTTAACCTCCCCAATTACTTATGTATTTATTCTTCCTAATGATGTCAAGTTATTCTTTAATATGAGGTATAGTTTCAATCTTGCACATTTATATTTAGCCAGAATTAATTACAGACACCCCACCATCCCTGTACTTCAAGAAATGACTCATTTGTTACAGAGAACGAACAGGTGACTTAAGTTCTTCTGCAGAGTGTTTGACCAATTAATTTGGTTTAATTACTATCCTTTGAGCCAGAGGGATCAAAATTATGGCCAACCTAGACAGCATATTAAAAAGCAGAGACGTTACTTTGTCAACAAAGGTCTGTCTATTCAAGGCTATGGTTTTTCCAGTAGTCATGTATGGATGTGAGTGTTGGACTATAAAGAAAGCTGAGTGCCAAAGAATTGATGCTTTTGAACTGTGGTGTTGGAGAAGACTCTTGACAGTCCCTTGGACTGCAGGGAGATCCAACCAGTCCATCCTAAAGGAGATCAGTCCTGAGTATTCATTGGAAGGACTGATGCTGAAGGTGAAACTCCAATCCTTTGGCCACTGGATGCAAAGAACTGACTCATTGGAAAAGACCCTGATGCTGGGAAAGATTGAAGGCAGGAGGAGAAGGGGACGACAGAGTATGAGATGGTTAGATGGCATGAGTGACTCAATGGACATGAGTTTGATTAAACTCTGGGAGTTCATGATGGACAGGGAGGTCTGGTGTGCTGCAGTCCACGGGGTCGCAAGGAGTCGGACACGACTGAACTGAACTGAGCCAGAGGGTGCCCTCCCTTGAACATTTCTCTTTTATCAGGGTGGGTGGTGTTGGTTTTCAGCACTTTCTCAGAGAACTTTCCATAAGGATACAGTTTCTGGCACGAGAAATACTTCCTCATGTCTCATTTCCAAGAGGGTGCTTTCTTTTCTTCTTTAATTACACCAGGGATGGAAACATTCTTTCCCACCTGAGTTTTGTCTTTTTGGTTTCAGACCACATGTGCTCACCTGGTCACACAGGTGACCAGGAAGAAGGTCTGCTGGAACTTCTGGGGAAAGGCTGGGACCAAAGCCTAGGATGTAGGGCTGTGGTAGGTCAAAGACCAATGCAGTAAAGTGACAAGAAGCTCACTTTAGTTCAAAGCATCATGATTTTGGAGTCTGAAAGAACAAGACATGCTTTTTCATGCTGACAGCATCCTTAACTTCCTAACCTGCAGATTCTTAGGATTTTGTCTGTGCCATTATTGATCTGTGCCTTGCTTGGTCTGTGTCTGGCTGTAAACTTTTGTATTTATAAACTGAGTGGAAGCCAACAGAAAACATTATGCACCAGAAACCAAGTGAAGAATGTTGGCAATAAAAATAATCTTGTGATAATTGAGGATTTTCTATTAATTTTTCATTAGGCTATTCTTTGGGTGTTTCCTTCTTAAATAATTAAATTCCGTGTATCAATGTTAGTTCCTTTTCTTTTGACTTTGAAAATTCAGGATTATACAAATAACCGCAATCCGTATGAGTGGCTCTTTTGCCACCTGTGTCAAGAGATTTGACTCCAATAACCTGACTTTTCAGAGTTTGTTCCAATCTCAAGAAAGTGATTTAAAAGAAAATTACTTTTACAAAAAAATTTATTGACAAAAGATGTAAATTATGATGCGTTCATTTGTAAGAATGTTACATTACCAGTAAGATGATAGTTAAATACAGTGTGTGGCAACACGTGAAAATATTCATAAGATGAAACCAAGTGTCTGCCACCACCAACCCTGGAAAAATAGCTACTTGGATGGAAAAGTCAGACATGTTAAAGAAATGAGAAAAATAAAAATAGTGAATCTGTTGGAGTGTGAGAAATATGGATGAAATTATTTGTTTAATTTCTTTAATGTCATAAGTTCTTCAATAAATAAAAATGTGAGGAAAAGGGAGGAACAGAAGCCAGGTCTGGTAGGAGAAAGACAAGGAGCTGACAGTTGTGGATATGGATACAGTGAACAGGGGCTATCTCTGTGGGGCCCTTCTCAAATGATTGTTCTTAGGTACACACAGGAAGGATGAAAATGACTTCCTTTAAAGGAAGCCTACTCTGGCCTACGAACCCTCCTTCAACAGGGGGAGATCTCATAATGCTTTGTGATTTATTTAGACACTAATTTTTTGGACAACTTTCCAGGTGCTCTCCCTGGCTGAATTCTTCTGGCCTTGTATCCTGTTCATGATTCTGACAGTACTTCGTTTTCAAGAACCTCCCAGACACAGAGACAATTGTGAGTTTCATTTTTATTATACTTTTTGATGACCAACATCTAGAGAAGAAAATGCAGCATTCTTTTTTTTTCTATTGTTCTTTATAAATTCTGAATCCTGAGTGAAATGAATGGATAGGGTTCTCTTGTTTATACCTCTATTTCTGGGATATATGCCAGTAGGCATCTATTTAGGTTTTTTCTCTTAAGAATGATATTCACATTTGCCCAATCTAACAGATAGATTTACTCCTTAAATTAAGCTGTCTCAATTCAGGATATAGGTATATAAGTCATTATAAACATAGAAAGAGTAGAGGAAGAGGTAAATGTGGGGGAGATGCATTTCATTTTACCAGTGTGATGGTGGTGATGATGGTGGTGGTGGTGGTGGTGGTGGTGATGATGGTGGTGGTGGTGATGGTGGTGGTGGTGATGGTGATGATGAAGATGGTGGTGATGAAGATGATGGTGGTGATGAAGGTGATGGTGGTGGTGATGGTGGTGGTGGTGGTGATGGTGAAGATGGTGGTGATGAAGATGATGGTGGTGATGGTGATGAAGATGATGGTGATGGTGGTGATGATGGTGGTGGTGGTGATGGTGATGATGAAGATGGTGGTGATGAAGATGATGGTGATGGTGGTGGTGATGGTGATGGTGAAGATGGTGGTGATAAAGATGATGGTGATGGTGGTGGTGGTGATGGTGGTGGTGGTGGTGGTGATGGTGATGGTGAAGATGGTGGTGGTGAAGATGATGGTGATGGTGGTGATGAAGATGATGGTGATGGTGGTGATGATGGTGGTGGTGGTGGTGATGGTGATGGTGAAGATGGTGGTGGTGAAGATGGTGGTGATGAAGATGATGGTGATGGTGGTGGTGATGGTGATGGTGGTGATGATGGTGATGGTGGTGATGATGGTGGTGGTGATGGTGATGGTGAAGATGGTGGTGATGAAGATGATGGTGATGGTGGTGATGAAGATGATGGTGATGGTGGTGATGAAGATGATGGTGATGATGGTGGTGATGATGGTGATGGTGGTGATGATGGTGATGGTGGTGGTGGTGGTGATGGTGTTGATGGTGATGAAGATGATGGTGATGGTGGTGATGATGATATTGGTGGTGGTGATGGTAATGACAACGATGGTGGTAAAGTGTTTAGAAACCATTATAAATAACTTCCTCTGCTCCAGGTCTTTTATCAGAAAGACCATTTAGTTCATCTGGTTTAAACCTCAACACTCCTTGAGAAATGATTGCCTATTTTGTTCCTATCATGCTTATCCTCACTTGAAATATGGATAATGTGGTTAATTCTAAAAATGTTATATGATTAGAAATTATCAAGGGGTGACTTTTATCTGAAATAGTATGTCACTATTCAAAATAGTAAATTAATGTATTTATTCATTTGGCAAATAATGTTTTGAGTGCCTTTGTGTCCAAGCTTTGCTCAGGATGAAGTGGTAGACACAGTATTTTTCCTGTCCTTCAAGAACTTACTGTAGGGTCAGACTATGATAATGCAGTGAGATAGTGTCATGTTGGGACTCCATACAGGGTACCAGGAGCACAGAGGAGAAGTGGCTGCTCCGTTCTGAAGAAGGGGTTCTGAGGAGTTAGCAAATGTGAATCTTTGTCAGATGAAAGAGTTCAGGGGAGGACAGATCTGGGCAGACCAGATAGCATGGGGGAAGATCAGAAGAAAAGGAGTTTATATGAATGAGAAGCAGACATGTGGCTGGAGGAACAAACAGGTTCAGATGAGTAAAAGCTTTGAAGGATGTGGAAGATGGTGACTTCCCAAAGGGTGCTGAGGGGGGGCTTCCCAGGTGGCACTAGTGGTAGAGAACCTGCCTGCAGTGCAGGGGCCATAAGAGATGCAGGTTCCATCCCTGGGTCGGGAAGATCCCCTGTGGAAGAGCGTGGCAACCTACTCCAGTATTCTTGCCTGGAGAATCCCATGGATAGTGGAGCCTGGTGGGCTACAGTCCATGGGGTTGTGAAGAGTCAGACGCGACTGGAGTGACGGAGCACGCACACACACACACGTCTGGGTTGGGATTCCTGAATCGCATGGTCATTCTATTTTTAGTTTTCTGAGGAGCCTCCACTCTGCTCTCCACAGTGTCTGCACCAACTTACACTCCCACCAACCGCGTGAGAGGGTTCTCTTTTCTCCAGAAAGTGGTTTATTGTACCATCTGTCCTGAAAGCCCTTGGATCCTATCCAGTTTTTCTAAACATCTTCGCGTTAAATGACCTTTAGTAACCACACTCAAGTTCTTAAGAATCCAAGAATTCCTCTGCTTTTATATGAGACGAAAGGAGGTGTTTGCTCTGATTCTTCCAACCCACAGCCTGTTCACAGTGTCTGGAGGTGAGGTTGAATGACGAGGTATTGACACTCCCTCAGCAGGGAGAGGAGTCTCATGCAATTGTGCTTATGGCCAGGCAGAGCCGTCCTGCCTTGCAGCCTGTGGGTAGGCCCTGGAAGAAAGGTGTTAATGTAAAAGGTTTCTGTCCTTTCTTTTTCCTGTTGGGTTGCTGAGGTGTTTTGGGAGAATGGCATTGAAACATGTATAATATCATATATGAAATGAGTCACCAGTCCAGGTTCGATGCATGATACTGGACGCTTGGGGCTGGTGCACTGGGACAACCCAGAGGGATGGTACAGGGAGGGAGGAGGGTTCAGGATGAGGAACACGTGTATACCTGTGGCGGATTCATGTTCATATATGGCAAAACCAATACAATATTGTAAAGTTAAAAAATAAAATAAATTAAAAAAATAAGTAAAAATAAAAATAAACTAACAACAGGACTAATAATGTAATAACATGATATCACATGTTACTGAACTCAATAGGTATTCCATTTCTGGGACCAGTCGTATGGACTCATTTCTGCCTTGTATCCACATCCAGGCTATTTGCAACCCCGGGATCTGCCCAGCCGGGGTGTTTTCCCCTTTGTCCAAGGCCTTCTTTGCAACACCGGGTCGAGGTGCAGGAACACAAGCTATGAAGGGGCTATGGAGCAGCGTTTTCGGTAAGAGAAACACAAACATCCTTTTCACGGGAAGCTCCTGAATAGAACTGACATGAGGCTTTTAGTTCAGCCTCAATAATTTGGGGTGGGCCAGCCATCATAAGAAACACAGAATTTAGAGTCACCAGGAAATCGGCTTTATGACATTCAGACTCACATGCAAACAACCTCCATAATGGTTTGTTTCTAGTAACAGGTCTTTCCACAGCTGTTCCAAGAGTCACAAAGTGATTGCTGATTAGCAGATGCGTTTTGCTTGTCCTAGTTTGTTTTCTGTAGGTTAAAACTCTGACCTCAAAGTTACCCTCTTGGCCAACTATGCATTTTTGGCACCAAATGCTTGAAAACAAGTATTTGTTTGAGTTACCCACTGGCTTTTCCTACTGTGCTATTTTGGACCAGCATCTGTTCACAGCTGAGATACACTTGACCTGGACCAGGTGACAGTAGCCATCGTGACTCTGGATGCTGAGCCTGGCCTGTGTTTACCTGTGGCAGCAGTCTGGCACCAAAGACTAAAAAGAGAAGCAATGGGAGGTATTTTATGTGAGAAGAGTCAAAATACAGAAGGGTTTTAACTTAGAGCTCCCTGAAGGCTCTGGAAACTTCTCTCAGTGGAGTTAGAAATGAAAAGAAGCAGCTGAGTCATCAGATAGTTTGAATTTTTCACATGTGAATCATCTGTCTTTGCTTCCTCCATCCTTCCTGCTGTTGACCCGTCTATGACATTGAAGTGTAAAGCATGCAAACATAAGTGATCTTTAACTTTCAACTGTAAGTTACAAGAAGAGAATGCAAAGCTTCTAGGTAATTTTGGACACATCTGGTATGATATTTTTAAAGGGTGGGTGCTTACATTTTTTTTGAGAGAGGTAATATAAACATATGATATTAAGAAAACCATTAGAGAGTAAAGTGTAAAGTTATAACCCTGAAATACATGCTGGCCTTTTTCTTTGTTTGGGAAAGAAAGTGCCTTTCTGGGAAAATGAGAAGTGTTTGAGGCTGATCAGCGTCTCTGTTTCAGGTCTCTCTCACATCTCTTCGTCACTTAGAGTGGGAAATTTGTGTGTCCTTGAAGGGGGAAAAGTGGGGCTTTGCACGCAAACCATATCGACCCCATCTCTTCTTAGTTGTGTGCTTCTGAGCAATTTACTTAATGTCTCTACATTTGCTTCTCACTCCCCTCCTTCCACATCGTGAGTGTTGAAGTGCTGGCAGGGTAGCCCTCCTGCGGTGGGAGTTAGCACTCTCCCATCCCTATGGCTCTGGCTCCAGCAGTCACACTGACACTGGAGTCTCCACATCAGAGAATAGCTCTGCCTGTGTCTCTCAGGCCACTCCACACCCTCACCTGCACTTACTGAGAACAGGTGGTCACACAGCCTGCAGAGACCTCTCCCCACATCCTGAGAACCACAGTACTTTTCAGAGCCTTGGACGCTGATGAGCAGGAAAGAAGTCCCTCCCGGTTCTGGGCTCTGTCCTCGGACCTGCCCCCTCCACTCAGAGGCTCTCATTGTTTTCATGTTGGTCCAGGACGAATTCAGTGGACTCCCAAAACCATAATTAAAAATTCACTTCTGATCACTTTTTGAGAATTGTCTCAGATTATGAATATCTGAAAGCAAAATTTAAATCTATTTAAACATCACGGTTAACCAGTTTGTGGATTTCTGTGCCCTTTGTGATCCCTGGGGAAAATTCACTTTGGGCAGGAATCTCAAATTTCATCTGATCTAGGATCAGTTCAGTTTAGCTGCTAAGTCATGTCTGACTCTTTGTGACCCCATGGACTGCAACATGCCAGGCTTCCTTGTTCTTCACCATCTCCAGGAGTTTGCTCCCTGGGGAAAGTTCACTTTTGGCAGAGATCCCCAATTTCATCTGATCTAGGTTATGATTATGAAAATCCACTTTCAGATTCCTGGTTTTATTACAGAGCCAATGCTCAACACTTAAAAGGTGATTTCAGAGTTGGAATCGTGAACCATGGATCATGACTCCACAGATTAAGTGGGTATTGCCACTGTGTGGCAATACAAGGAATCGCTCTTCATTGTTTACAGTCAAGCTGATGGCAGAAAAGCAATGGAAAGTGCTTCACGGAGCGAACGCACTGTCTGAACTTGCCCCCTGCGCCCTTTCACTGTCAGGACCTGCAGGAGCTGCTCGCCAGGCCAGGCCGTCCTTCATTCTCATCCCAGCCCCTTGAAGGGTTTCCATCCAACTGTTCCTGACTATTCCCCACTCTTCTCACTTTCTTATCTTCAATATTTTAATTTTTCTTCTTCCTCGATCCCAGATCCCCCAGAGCCATCTCGCTGACTCCACCTCACTCCAGGAAGGCCTCCTGCTGTACATCTCACTTACTCCCTGACTGCGGCCGCCTCCCTCTTGGCTTCTCCTCCGTTGGCTTTTCCCTCTTGGGATGCTCTTTATAGTGCCTTCCAAGCTTTAGCCTCTCTAGTGTATAGTTTTCCTGATCACAGGGTCCAGCCCCTTTGCCATGAGTTGAATCATCTTTTTCCAACCAAAGCAGCTAAGAATTTGATGCTTGTCTCATCAGCGACTCCTCTGACAGCAGGGAGGACTCAAGTTCAAGGAAGGAGTAAGGTGGCCCTTTCCCATACCCTGTCCTTCTCCTGGGGGCCTCCTTTCTCTCACTCTGTCCCCACCCTCCAGCCTTTGGAGGCAGGCTGCTCCCCGTGGTCCAGGTTCCCCATGGGGAGAAACCTTGTGGCCTCCGAGCAGCGTGGATTCTCTGGCTACACCTGTTGCACCAGAGCAGAGAGCCTGCAGGTTCCTGATCCAGGCTCTCGCACATCTCCCTCCCCTCCTGGCCTCGGAAAAGAGGGGTCACAGTTAGGGTGATCACAGACGGGGAACTGCCCGCACCACTCCACGGTGACACAGATGCTTCCGTTGAGCAAAGGCGCTTCCTTTTCTGCCCAGTTGGAGGGTCTGCCCCCTGTGCGATGAACTTTCTCTTCTCTCTTTCTCGGGCTTTCCCAGCCGTAATCCCAGCTTAGTCCCTGTCCTTACGCCATTCCTCTGTCTCTGTAGTGTTGGCTCTAACAAGCCACAATGAAAGACAATTTTGCGGGGTCCTGGGTGTGTTTCCAGGCCCTGAATTTCCCGTGTTTCAGTGAAGCGCTGGCTCAGCGCGTGTGAGGGATGTTCCCCTGGTCACGGAGCCCCCCTCTCTGACCTGCGGTCACCCAGAGGTCCTGGTCTATCTTCTGGCTGCGTGTGGGTGGGTCTCCCCCCAGGAGCCCCCTCCAGGCCCAGCTGAGCTTCCTCTCTTTGGTGTTCAAGAACTTGGGGAATCAGATGTGTTCCTCTCTCCATAAAACTTGGATTATATTTAGAACATGTTTATCTCTTTAGTTAATAAAGATAACTTCCTTGGAGAAGAAAATGGCAACCCACTGCAGTATTCTTGCCTGGGAAATCCCATGGACAAAGGAGCCTGGTGGGCTACAGTCCACAGGGTTGCAATAGTCAGACATGACTTAGCAACTAAACCACCATAAAGATAACTTCCTACATTATCTTCATTATCTTCCAAAAGTACGGGTTTCCTTTCACGTGTAAATCTCTCATCCATCTGGGCTTTATGTCTTTGAATGATGTCACAGTGATCCATTTTAGATTTTTTCCATTTGGATTTGTGATTGCTGTAGCACTCTTTAAGGAAATCGCCCATCTTGCCCTGATCTGCAGTCCTGAGGGTCTACGTGTCAAGCCTCTTGTGTGCCCTTTTTCCAATGTCTGTTTTGTCCAGCAGGCCATCCCTGAACTATTCCTCAGTGTCTTTTTTATGATAATGTCTGACATCTGATGTCTGACATATTTTGCTCTGCTCCTTGAGGGAAGTCTCTGCTCTTCCATTTAAATTTATAAATTCATTGTCAAGGTCAATGAAAAAACCCTATTGGCATTTTTTTTTTATCATTCTTTTTTTTTTTTCTTGCATATATATTAATAGTATCCTTGAAAGGATATTATGCAATCCAAGTCTCGATTCCCAAACTTTCTAACGTGAATTTTCTATAACCAGGCAGTTTATTCAATGAGGAAATAAAATGCATACTGTTCAAAGATGACTACAATACCAGTTTCCTTGGGGTACATGGTACAGAATAATCTTTTTTACAGCAGATCATTAATCTTGTTGTTCCTTACTGTTTTAGTCCGATCACTCAGTCTTTCTTGCACTATTTATTTGAGTGGGTTCATGAAGTCCAGAGATGCTTGTTTCATTTAAGTTTACTGTGAGATTTTTACACCCTGTGGAGAATTCTCTGGTTGTCATTATAAAATACACTTTTATTCACCCCAAGCAGAATGGTCCTGCAACACCCCATTGCCTTTTCTAATTTCTAGAATTTCCTGTTCATTCTTTTTTTTTTTTTTATCCAGATAAACTTTATTTATTTATTTATTTTTACTTACAATGTTATATTCATTTCAGGTTTACAACATAGTCATTCAATATTTTTCTAGATTATATTCTATTTATTATTATTATTTTTTTGACAGCTTTAATTTTTCAGCACTTTATTCTTTTTATTTGATAAATTTAACGCCTTTTATTGCCATACCTCATTTTACTGTGCTTTACTTTAGTGAACTTTATAGATACATGTTTTTTTTTTTTTCCTTGTTAATTTTCTGTTTAGTTGATCTATCCATAAGTGTGAGTGGGGTATTAAAGTCTCCCACTATTATTGTGTTATTGTTAATTTCTCCTTTCATACTTGTTAGGATTTGTCTTACATACTGCGGTGCTCCCATGTTGGGTGGATATATATTTATAATTGTTATATCTTCTTCTTGGATTGATCTTTTGATCATTATGTAGTGACCTTCTTTGTCTCTTTTCACAGCCTTTGTTTTAAAGTCTAATTTATCTGATACGAGTATTGTGACTCCTGCTTTCTTTTGGTCCCAATTTGCATGGAAAATCTTTTTCCAGCCCTTCACTTTCAGTCTGTATGTGTCCCCTGTTTTGAGGTGGGTCTCTTGTAGACAACATATGTAGGGGTCTTGTTTTTGTATCCATTCAGCCAGTCTTTGTCTTTTGGTTGGGGCATTCAACCCATTTACGTTTAAGGTAATTACTAATAAGTATGATCCCGTTGCCATTTACTTTATTGTTTTGGGTTCGAGTTTATACACCATTTTTGTGTTTCCTGTCTAGAGAATATCCTTTAGTATTTGTTGGAGAGCTGGTTTGGTGGTGCAGAATTCTCTCAGCTTTTGCTTGTCTGAAAAGCTTTTGATTTCTCCTTCATACTTGAATGAGATCCTTGCTGGGTACAATAATCTGGGCTGTAGGTTATTTTCTTTCATCATTTTAAGTATGTCTTGCCATTCCCTCCTGGCTTGAAGAGTTTCTATTGAAAGATCAGCTGTTATCCTTATGGGAATTCCCTTTAACCCAAGGAGAAACACCCCAAGACACATATTAATCAAATTAACAAAGATCAAACACAAAGAACAAATATTAAAAGCAGCAAGGGAAAAACAACCTATTGGCATTTTGATTGGAATTGCATCAAGTCCCATGGTTAAATGACACATCATTTAATTTATAGCTTCATAATATTTTTGCTTAAAAGCCATGCATATTTTTTATTGAGTGTGATCTGATTATACTTTTAGTTTGCATTTCCTTAATCATGGATGATGTTGAGCATCTTTTCATATCTTTATTGGCTGTTTGACGTTCTGTGTATAAATGGTTTGTTCAAATCCTTTTTTGGTGGTTGTGGGGAAGTGCACTGCATGGCATGTGGGATCCTAGTTCCTCCACCACTGATCGAACCCTACAGTGGAGTGTGGATTCTTCAGCCACTGGATCGCCAGGGAAGTTCCCTGTTCAAATCTTTTAACAATTTATTGTGTAATTTTTGGTTTTACTGCATTTTTAGAACTCTTTACTTACTTTGTTTGTAAATCTTTTATCAGAAAAATGTGTTGTGAATATTTCTTCCAGTCTGTGACCTTTTTTTGAAGAGCAGAGTTTTTTTTCATTTTGATGAAATTCAGTTTATCAGTTTTTTCTGTTTTGGTTTATGCTTTAAAAAAATTAAAAAAAATTTAGGTATAGTTGATTTACAATGGTGTGTTAGTTTCAACTATACAGTAAAGTGATATATATAAATGTCTGTATCCCTTTTTAAATGTTCTCTTCAATTATAAGTTATTATAAGATACTGAGTATAGTTCTAGTGTAGGAACTATAGTAGGTTCTTGTTGATTATCTACTTTATATGCAGTAATGTGTATATTTTAATCCCAAACTCCTGATTTATCCCTCTCTTCCCCTCCCCTTTGGTAACTCTACGTTCATTTTCTATGTCTATGGGCCTACCTGTTTTATAAATAAGTTCACTTGTATCCTTTTTTAAACTCCACATATAAGTGACACTATGTAATATTTGTCTCTGTCTGACTTACTTCATTCAGTATCACAATTTCTAGGTCCGCCCATATTGCTGTAAATGGCATTCACTATTCCACTCACTTTTATGTCTGAGTGTTATTCCTCCGTATATATGCACCACGTCTTCTTTCTCTGTTCACCTGGGTCCACTCAGTGGTCGATGGACGCTGGGCTGCTTCCGTGTCTTGGCTATTGTAAATGGTGCTGCTGTGAACATTGGGGTGCATGGATCTTTTTGAATTATGGTTTTCTCTGGGTATACATGCCCAGGAGTGGGGCTGCTGTCATATGATAGCTGTTTTTAGTTTTTCAAGGAACCACCATCCTATTTCCCACAGTGGCTGCACCTATTTATATTCCCACCAACAGTGTGGGAGGGTTCCCTTTCCTCTATACCCTTGCCAGGGTTTATTGTTTTTTATAGATTTTTTGATGGTGGCCATTCTGACCACTGTAAGATGCTATCTCATTGTAGTTTTTATTTGCATTTCTCTAATAGTGATGCTGAGCATCTTTTCAAGTGCCTTTTGGACCTCTGTATGTCTTGTTTGTCTCTTTTGTATTTTTCTCTAACAATGAAATATTTGTGTAACTGAAGATCATTACAATTACCTACTGCAGTTTCTGTTAAAAGTTTAATAGTTTTAACTTTTGTTTGGGTGTATGACGCATTTTTGAGTTAGCTTTTGTATATGATGTAAGTGTTGAGGTTTATCTTACATCTGGTTGTCTAGTATTTCTAATACCATTTGTTGAAAATACTAACATATGCCCATTAAATATAGTTGGCACCTTTGTTGAAAACCAGTTGATCTAATAATATCATGTAGATCTGCTTTTGTTCTCTTTTATTTCAATGGTCTTTACAACTATCCTTAGGCCAATACTCTATAGCTTTAGAGAAAATGTCTTGAAATCAGGTACTATATGTGTCCTTCAACTTTTTTTTCAAAATTATTTTAGCACATCTGTGAATTTCCATATATATTTAAAAACCAGCTTATTTATTTATACATGAAAGTCTGCTGGGATTTTGATGAGGATTACATTAAAAAATAGCCTTATAGAGATTTAATTCATATACCATAAAATGACACATTTAAAGCATAAAATTCAATAGTTTTTAGTGTATTTACAGAATTGTGCAACTATCACCACAATCAACTATAGAAAATGTTGAATCACTCAAAACAAACAAACAAACAAACAAACCTGTATCCATTAAAGCTCACCCCTCCTTGTCTCCTCATTTTCCCTACTCTTGGCTTCAGGTCAGTTCAGTTCAGTTCAGTCACTCAGTCATGTCCGACTCTTTGCGACCCCTTGAATTGCAGTACACCAGGCCTCCCTGTCCATCACCAACTGCCAGAGTTCACTCAAACTCATGTTCATCGAGTCGGTGATGCCATCCAGCCATCTCATCCTCTGTCGTCCCCTTCTCCTCCTGCCCCCAATCCCTCCCAGCATCAGAGTCTTTTCCAGTGAGTCAACTCTTTGCATGAGGTGGCCAAAGTACTGTTGGGTGGCATTAAATCTTCAATATCTTTACTGATTTTTTGTTTGTTCTATAATCAAGAAAGGATTTCTAATCTTTGAAATTGTGGCTTTTTCTGTTTTTTCAGTTCTACTGATTTTTGCTTCATTTACTTTGAAGCTCTGGTGTAAGTGCATGCATGTTAGAGTCAATCTTTTCTGTGTTGATTCATTTATCATTGTATAACTTAATCCAGTTATCTCAGTTATTAGACATGCATACAAGACATTGTACATGCAATATATCACACAATATGTTATATGCATTATACTATATCCATTATCTAAAATACTATAATACATAATATATGATATGTTAATATAATCTCTTTATCTCTGGTTGTATTTCTTGTTTTGAAGTCTATTTTGTTGGTATTTACATAAGCCCTATAGCTTTCTTTTGATTAGTGTTACATGATATATATTTTTCCACCTCTTTTACTTTCTGGCCATCTTTAAATTTTATTTTTAAAATGTAATGGTGTAGAGTTGGTTCTTTCTTATTATTCAGTCTGACAGTCTTTGCCTTTTAGTGTTTAGACCACTTGTTTTTATTATATTGGATTTACTTTTGTTTCCTTCTTTTGCCATCTTTCTGTATTCCTATTTTTCTCTTTGTTGCTTTTGTTTATGAAAATTGAATATTTCGTATCCTTTAATGTTTCTCTATTATTGACTTATGAACTGTACCTTTTTGTTATATTTTTCTAGTGGCTTATGCATTTTCATACTAATGTAGATGTATCTATAGGAGTGATTACTAGAAGCAGAATTTCAAGTCAAGAGAAAAATGCATTTTTTATTTTAATGGCCTTTTGCAAACGATCCTATATAGGGATTATAATATACTGCACTCTACCTTTTGAAATATGAGGCTATCTCTTTCTTTAGTAAGGCCAATAGAGGGTCTGGTTGAAATTTTAGATTTCTGCCAACCTGATTCTTTATTAATTTCTTGATGAGAAATGATATCTTGGTGCATGTTTGATTGGGTTTTCCCTATTATGGAGGATGTTGAACCTGTTTTTATATCTTTGTACAATTTATACTTATTTTCATGGCCTTTGTCAATTCTTCTCATTTATTATTTTTCTTCCTGATTCCTAGAGACTCTTTACATATTAAGGAGTTAAATCCTTCATCTGTTGTATGAGTTGTAAATATTCTTTCCTGAGTTTATCATGTATTATTTGACTTTATTTTTCTTTAACTTTCATTTTGAAATAATTATAGACGTAAAGGGAGTTGTTCCTCAAATAGTGAGATCTTATGTAACTATTGGGCAATATCAACATAGGAATGGGGGGACTTCCTTAGCAGTCCAGTGGTTAAGATTCTACACATCCAATGTAGGGGAATGAGTATAGATTCTGTCAGAGGTAAATTTTCAAAAAATTAAAAATGTCTTTTGTATAACAGATATATCACTGAGTGTTACTTCATTAATTACATGATCAGTAGGAAGACAAAGTTGGTTCAAGGAACAGTTGAGAAACTAGTTATGTCAGCCTTTAAAAACATGAATATTAATTCTGTAGGTAAGACACAAAGCTTGTTTGGGCCCAGGAGGGACAAGAAGGCAATAACTTTGGAGGTGATCTTTTTAACAGGAAAAACGTCTTCAAGTCACATGTAGCTTCAGAGCTGTATTCTCCAGGAAAAGCAAATAATTCCAGGGTGGACATGGATTAAAAAAAAATAGATCTAAAGAAAGTGCCAAAGACTTTTTACTTTATTTCTTCCTTCCTCAGTTGGGAATTTCTCTAACTTTCCCTCTCTTTTAAACTCCAGATCGATTACAGGTTTCAAAAGCCTTTACATCCTTGAGACTCTGCTTGTCAGCACTTGTCCTGGGTTACTGGTGGGCAGTGAAGGGAGGGGTCTGGCTGGCCTTAGCGGCCACAAGGCAGCTGAAGGGCATTCAAGACAAGACAGTTCCTAAGAGAATTACTTTTTTGCATTGGGATCTGGCTGTCTTAAGAAACAATCCTAATTCTGTTAGACTGTGCCTTGGCAGTAAATGAATGAGAAAAATTTACATGTGTGCTCAGTCGTGTCTGACTCTGCGTGACCCATATGGGCTGGATATACCCCATCATGTTCCTCCATCCGTGGAATTTTCCAGGCAAGAACTGCACTGGGTTGCCATTTCCTGCTCCAGGGAATCCTCCTGACCCAGGGATTGAACCCACATCTCCTGTGTCTCCTGCATTGCAGGCAGATTCTTCCACTGAGTCACTGGGGAAGATCCCAGTAACAGACATTAGCAGAATTTATAATAGAAACAGTGCTTCCCAGGCAGTGCTAGTGGTTAAGAATCCGTCTGCCAGTGTAGGAAGGAGATGTAAGAGAGGCTAGTGCGATCCCTGGGTTGGGGAGATCCCCTGGAGAAGGGCACAGCAATCCACTCCAGTATTCTTGCCTGGAGAGTCCTGTGGACAGAGGAGCCTGGTGGGCTACAGTCCATGGGGTCACAAAGAGTGAAGCATTAGCACACACACACACACGTAATAGAAGCAACAGTCCTTTTATCTTGCTTGCTTTTTCCTGCAGCTCTTGGGCTGAAACTGTGTCTGTCCCAGCATCAGCTGTATTATTTCTGCCCTTTATTTTTAATTTTAAAATTGTTTCACAGTCCTTTGTTTGTAAAAATTACTTATTTATTTTGGCTGCACTGGGTCTCCATTGCTGCACACAGGCTTTCTCTGATTACGGAGGCTGCTCTTCATTGCAGTGTGTGAGCGTTTCATTGCAGTGGCTTCTCTTGTTGTGGGCTCTAGGGTGTGGGCTTCAGTAGTTGTGGTACACGGGTTTAGTTGCTCTGTGGTATGTGGGATCCTCCTGGACCAGGGACTGAACCTGTGTCCCCTGCACTGGCAGGTGGATTAGTAACCACTGGACCACCTGGTAAGTCCCTATTACTGCCCTTTAAAGAGAGCTGGGAGCTGGACTCTGTGCTAAGATTTTACATAGATTCCCTCTGCTGACCCTCCAGCAACCTTATTAGGGTTCAGGTCAGTTCAGTTGCTCAGTCATGTCCAACTCTTTGTGACCCCATGGACAGCAGCATGCAAGGCTTCCCTGTCCATCACCAACTCCTGGAGCTTGCTCAAACTCATGTCCATTGAGTTGGTGACGCCTTTCAACCGTCTCATCCTCTGTCATCCCCCTCTCCTCCTGCCTTCAATCTTTCCCAGCATCAGGGTCTTTTCCAATGAGTCAGTTCTTGCATCAGGTGGCCAAAGGATTGGAGTTTCAGCCTCAGCATCAGTCCTTCCAGTGAATATTCAGGACTGATTTCCTTTAGGATGGACTGGATCTCCTTTCAGTCCAAGGGACTTTCAAGAGTCTTCTCCAATACCACAGTTCAAAAGCATCAATTCTTTGGTGCTCAGCTTTCTTTATAGTCCAGCTCACATCCATACATGACTACTGGAAAAACCATAGCATTGACTAGACAGACCTTTGTGGGCAAAGTAATGTCTCTGCTTTTTAATATGCTGTCTAGGTTGGTTGTAGCTTTTCTTCCAAGGAGTAAGCATCTTAATTTCATGGCTGCAGTCACCATCTGCACTGATTTTGGAGCCCCCCAAATAAAGGGTTTTATTATTTAAATCATAACCTATTAGGGTTATGATCCCATTATTTGAATGATGACTTTCTAAGGGAGACATTGCTTGAGAAACATTTTGGCTTTGGGGACCCTCAGAGGGCTTCAGTTTCCTTGTCTGCAAACTGAGGGAGGGGCCTGAGTGATTCCTCCCACCTCTGACATCCTCAGGTCCTTCACTGAAATCCCACGGGGGTTGCTGGATGTAGCGTTTGGCTCGGGGCCCTTTGAGAGGGTGGTTTCCTACTGGTCTGAGGGCCACCTGCAAGGTGGCCTTTTCTTGTCTTCCTGAATCAGATCTCCTTTGTCCGCTCTTCCATTCACGGCTCCTCCGATACCTGGCAGGGTCCAATGTCACCTGATGAAAAGACCAAAGAAAGAGTTGGACTTGGGAAGGAGGAAATTGGTCTCCACACAATGCCTGTTTCAGCCCTGGGATTTCCCCGTGTGTGCTAAGTTGCTTCTGTCATGTCTGACTCTTTGTGACCCCATGGACTGTAGCCTGTCAGGCTCTCTGACCATGGTATTTTCCAGGCAAGAATACTCGTGTGGGTGGTCCTTCCCTTCTCCAGGGGATCTTCCCGACTGAGGGATTAAACCCATGTCTCTTGTGTCTCCTGCACTGGCACGTGGGTTCTTTACCTCTAAGTCACTTGGGAAGTCTCTGCTTCCTTGTAGGTGGTGACAATTAAAGGCTGATGTCCCAGGGGGGCTGATGCAGCAGGTAGATTTACCTGTTGACAACCGTTCCTCCAGTCACAGTGTTTGAGAATTTATATAATAAAAGGTTTGGGAGTTAAAAAATCTAATTGGATCTATAACTTTTTAATCAGGAAAAATTTCTCCCAATTTTACTTATTTTTTCCTCTGATGTGCTAAAAGTAATTGGACACCTACTTAAACAAGCTTCCAGCAATTTGTGAAATGATTCCTTGTTTTATTTTAAATCAGTAGTTTCTTACTGACTAAGGTAAGTTCCCACTGAATTTGAGAATGGATGTAGATAGGGTTCAGTTCAGTTGCTCAGTGGTGTCAGACTCTGCAACCCCATGGAGTGCAGTAGAGGGTAGATTGTGCTGATTTTAAAGGTCATGAGAATGTTTTCTCTTTCTCAGTCATGAAAAATAATTTTTCCTCCACATATGACAAGTATTAATATAAAGTTAAGAAAAAACAGCAGTTTTATCATTTTTTAAATTAGAACTACAGAGTGTTCCTAAAAACAAAAATTCACAAGTAGATTTTAAAGGTTGAATTGGCTGTATCCAATGATTCATGAATCGAGCAGCACCCCATCTGGTCAGTAGAGAGGGCCCCTTGTCTTGCCTTTAAAAACCTCACAAGCAAAAAAGAGCATTTCAAGCTTAGGCAACCTTCCTGTGTGGAAAGAGAGGGTCCATGTGGCAAACCGTCTTTCTCTGGGGATGGAAAGGACCACCTCCTTGGTGTTGATCAGAGAATTTCACACTGAAATTACATCCCACAGGGTTATTTTCCTGGGGAAACCGACCTGCAGTTAGGTTGGGGGTTAAGTCTTGGTTTTAGCATGGGGGACCATCCGGGGCCTGTGTGTTTTCCCACATCATGAAGTCAGCCAGGATCGTCCCTATTAGAACCACTAGGAGGGTGGGTTAAAATGCAGAGTCCTGGGCAGCCTCCTGGCCGAGGGTGGGAGGCAGACTCAAAGTCTGTACTTCACAGACTCCCACTCAGTTCTGACCATTTCTGTGGAAGTCTGCTTCCTGGAACCCCATTTTTAAAGATGAAAGGAAATCTTTTCATAAGCATGTGATGTTATGTTAACGCTTCTCCTAGAACTTGACATTTACATTGGGCCTAGATCTTACCCTTTTAGATCATTGCTCTGATGGACATTATTGTTGGCACAGTTTACATTCCTCAGTATCTTCTAGTGGTAAAATTATTCAAGGCTGAAATAAATTGGAGAAGGAAATGGCAACCCCCTCCAATACTCTTGCCTGGGAAATCCCATGGACAGAGGAGCCTGGCGGGCTACAGTCCTTGGAGTCGCAGAAGAGTCTGACACGACTTAGCAACTAAACAAACAACATAAAATTAAAGGGAAAAACAAACAAACAAACCGGGAGAGGATATTTCTTATAAATATGACAAAGGGAAGCTGTGTTTCAAACATGAGAAGACAGGGGACATCCCAGCAGAAAACGGGGCTGTGGCCTTGACCACCCAGTGGGGACGGCCCTCTTCCCTCCTGATCGCTAATCCTTGTGACCTGGCCTGACATGTGTCCTTTTTGTCTGGGGCTCCTCTGCTTCTACCCACAGCTGACCTCTCCTGGGGAGGCACCCCCCAGTGCTCCCTGGACATCCCCCTGAGCCCCTCTGCCTGACGCCCCATCTTCATAATGCCCAAGTGGGTCTAAAATCAGGGGTGAGACACACAGACTTGTCTCTGGGCTGCCCTGCTGGGCTCCCTCTGCCCGCCCAGACCTTCCTGCTCATCCCCAGCTCAACGGAGCCTCGGGACGGTTGACCCACCTCTTGGCTGGACTTGGCGTTTACCGTGGGGCTCCTCCTGCCTCTTCCACCTGCAGGGCCTCACTCACCGCTGTGTTGACCCCCGGCATGTTGCTTGAGGCATGCGGTGTAATCAATGAGAGGAATGAAATGACTAATAAACATATAAAACGACTGAGCCTCACAGATAATAAACAGACTGAGGACAGCTTTCTAACTGTATTGTTTTTCATTTTAAAAAATTTATTGTTATTATTATTATTGGCCATGCTGCAAGACATGCAGGATCTTAGTTCCCTGACCAGGGATCAAACCTGTGCCCTCTGCAGTGGGAGCACGTAGTCTTAACCACTGGACCATCAGGGAAGTCCCTTTTATTGTTATTTTTTAAACTGAAGTATAGTTGATTTACAGTGTTGTGCCAATAACTTTCTCATTTTAAATTGGCCAAGGTTTTAAAAAACTATTGATGTGGCTGTGTCTGGTCTCAATTGCGGCACACGGGGTCTTCATTGTGGGACAGGGACTGTCTAGTTGAGCTGCACGGGCTTAGTTGTCCTGCAGCATATGGGCTCTTAGTTCCTCGCCCAGGGATCCAACCTGCATCTCTTATATTTCCAGGAGGATTCTTAGTCACTGGACCATGTCCCTGGACAAGTTTTTTAAAATTTTTATTTTATTTATTTTTTTAAAGACAGTATTTTTATTTTTTAATATAAATTTATTTATTTTAATTGGAAGCTAATTACTTTACAATATTGTATTGGTTTTGCCATACATTGACATGAATCAACATGGGTGTACACGTGTTCCCCATCCTGAACCCCCCTCCTACCTCCCTCCCCATCCCATCCTTCAGGGTCATCCCAGTGCACCAGCCCCGAGCACCCTGTCTCATGCATTGAACCTGGACTGGCGATCTGTTTCACATATGATAATATCCATGTTTCAAAGCCATTGTCCCAAATCATCCCACCCTCTCCCTCTCCCAAAGAGTCCAAAAGACTGTTCTTATACATCTGTGTCTCTTATGCTGTCTTGCGTACAGGGTTATCGTTACCATCTTTCTAAATTCCACATATATGCATTAATTTACTGTATTGGTGTTTTTCTTTCTGGCTTACTTCACTCTGTATAATTGGCTCCAGATTCATCTACCTCATCAGAACTGATTCACATGTATTCTTTTTAATGGCTGAGTAATACTCCATTGTGTATATGTACCACAGCTTTCTTATCCATTCATCTGCTGAGGGACATCTAGGTTGCTTCCATGTCCTGGCTATTATAAACAGTGCTGCGATGAACATTGGGGTACACGTGTCTCTTTCAGTTCTGGTTTCCTCAGTGTGTATGCCCAGCAGTGGGATTGCTGGGTCGTATGGCAGTTCTCTTTCCAGTTTTTTAAGGAATCTCCACACTGTTCTCCATAGTGGCTGTACTAGTTTGCATTCCCACCAACAGTGTAAGAGGGTTCCCTTTTCTCCACACCCTCTCCAGCATTTATTGCTACAAGTTTTTTTTTTTTTTTTTTTTAATGATTGAGTCCATTATGGATGAAGTTCCAGGAGAGTGGGCTGTTGGGGCATTGGAGGAGGTATAAATGGGCACAGGCTCAAGTGAGGACAATTGGGCCTTTTGGTACCAAGAACCTTAAACTGCTGAGGAGACTCACCTATAGATGAGTTCTACCTGGGTATTTACTTCATTTATTTAAAGTTCTCCTAGGTTCCCAGCTGCAGCTGCTCCTCACCAGAAGGTCGACAACCTGGCCTTCTTAAAAGAGATACAGGACCTTGCCCAGGAAGTTTATGAAGTGATGGACAAGGCTAGAAACTTACAAAAACTCTGGGCAGAAAGATCCAAGACTCCAGGCAAGTAAATCTCTCAGACTCTTCACTTCATCCTGGTACTTGGGGTTGCTCATTTAGCTAATGAAAACAAAAGACATTCATTTAAATTTTTACCGTAAGTATATTTGGTATATAATTTTTACCACAGGCTCTCTGAAGCCATTGTTTAGGGCTTTTTTTCTGTGGTGGTTCCCTTCGGCAGGCTCCATTGATTAGGATTGGTGATTCACTGCATCTCCAGCCCCTCACTCTCTGATGGTCAGGGGTGGTCACTGGTGCGGGGGGAATGAAAAGTCCAGCTCTGTTACCAACTTGGGTTCTTGGGCTCCTCAAAGTCAGTAGAAATTGATCAGAGACCAGATGAGAAATTCAGGTGAGGCTTTATTGAGGCCCCTGCTGCCCAGAAGAGAGCGAGATCAAGTGACCGGCTCCCTTAAGTGGGACGAGGGTGGGGCGGGTGAGTGGGTCATATTGGGTGATCTGCCCACCCCCTGGGAGGTGCAGTCTGCAGGGATCATGTTCAGGACAGTTGGATTGTGGCCTTTTTTATCCTGTTCATACTTTAGCCCAACTGCAGGAGATGTTTGTCCCAAGTAGGCCCCAAGTCCAGCCTGTCTCAGCAATGTGTCTCGGCTTTTCCAGTGAAGCCATCTGCACACCCAAGTGCCCAGGCATGTCCTCAGTGTTCAGAGGCACTGGCATCACTTGGAGGTCACAGGGCTTTTTGAAGCTCTCCTGTCAGGAACAAGGACTGACACACAAAGAGATGCTCCCATCACACCCTCCACTCGGGAAATGAGAGTTCTAGGAGCCAGAGGCCAGAACATATTTCTTATTTGGTCACAACCAGATTCCAAATATAATCTGAAAGTCACACTTTCATGTTCCTCTCCCTCTTCCATTTTTTTCTTTCTCTTGTTTTTCTTTACTCTCCCTTTATTCTCTCTGTCCTGTTCTGTACGCTCACAATGCCTGTGGAATTGGAGACTGAGAAAATAATAGATGGTTATTTGGTGATTCCATTTAATTTATTGGTTATTCCAATAAATAATTAATGGCAAATGGTTGAAATTTGGTTTACCAGTTAAATCACTTCCCTGGAATTTATTTAACAACAATGTGTTTTGAAAGGAGTGACTGTTTTCTTCAGATTTACTTCTCAGGTTGTTGTAATCATCTCTCAGAGCAGGACTCTGTGATTGGCATTTGATTTTGGAGCTAGAATAGGTGCTTGGCATGTGCTGTCTGGCTGCTGCCTGAACTAATATCTCTGACGTCTTCTTTTTGTAGATTCTCCTTATGGTTCCAGTTTTTTAACAGTAAGTATTTTAACAAAAGTTTGAAACTTAGTCTTCAGAGACATAATGGCATTGACTGAAAAAAAAAAAGCTGAGAATTATGTTTTTTAAAATATTTTTAATTTTTGAGTTTTTTGCTGCATTGTATGGCCCAAAGGATCTTAGTTCCCTGATCAGGGATGGAACTCATGCCTCCTGCAGTAGAAGCACAGAGTTCTAACCACTGTACCGCTGGGAAAGTCCAAGAACTATTTTTTTTTTTTTTAAGAATTATGTTTTAATCAGTGGACTTGCTGAGGACTTAAGCCAGGGACAGCTTCCCTGATGACTCAGATGGTAAAGAATCCGCCGGTAGTGCCAGAGACCCAGGTTCGATCCCTGGGTTGAGAAGATTCCCTGGAGAAGGGAATGGCAACCCACTCTGTATTCTTGCTTAGAGAATTCTATGGACAGAGGAGCCTGGTGGGCTACAGTCCATAGGATCTCAAAAGAGTCAGACTTAGCGACTAATGCTTTCATGTACACTTACAGTCTCAGTTCTCTCTGAGGAACTGCTCTGAAGAGGCAAGGGAGGAACCTGGACATGTAGGAATTTTTGCAACACAGACAGGGAAGTCGGAACATCGAATGAGTCCTGTTGATTAAGGAAAAAGCAGATCTTGTGTGAATGAGCTCAGTGCCTCTCCATGCATGGGAAGATGCAAGAGTCTGGGCTCACTGAAATCATCCTTTGGATGTGCATCTTAGTTATCTGGGCAGTGTCTGGCTCTTCTCCATCCTGAACCTCCTCAGGGTGCGCAGGGGAGGGGTGTGGAGTTGGGGGGTGGGAGAGTGGTCTCGGATGCAGCACCTGCTGGCTTGATGGTTGCAGCATTCCCTGTTTACTGATATGACAGGCGACGTTCTTCTTCCACTACGGTTAAGTTCAAAGCACTGATTTTAAGTTTATTCTTGAAACGCATCTTTCTAGTGATTTGATTGTTAGTTAACACTGTATAGAAGCTGTATTTGAGATAGCCAGAATCGTGCAGGAGATGGATTAAAAGGCGAGTTTACTTTTCTGAAGGAAGGTCGTGAGTTTAGAAACCCAGAGGGTGAACATGGCGTTGGGTGACGCAGGGCAAGTGGCCCTGCTCTCCCACTGGAGGGTGCCCAGGTTCCGTCCCTGGCAGAGAGCTAAGACACCGCAAGCCACAGCATAGCCAAAAAAAAAAAAAATGATTCATGTGTATGGCACAAACCTTTGACTTGCATTAGACACACAGCCTTCAGTTAAGGCCCCAGTCGTCGCCGGGGGACATTTTGCTTTCCAAGGGACATTTGACAGCGTGGAACGTAGTTTTGGTCACATGTTGGTGGGTGCGGAGGGAGGACGAATTTTTGTGAGGATGGAAGTATTCAGTTATTGACACTATAACTGATATAGTCATGATTGTGCTCAGCTGCAAGAACAGAAAAAACCCAGATAACAGTAGCTATTCCAGTTTTGTTCAGATTTGAACAATTCATCATCTGTTTCTAAAATTATCTCAACATCTTAGAAATTGGTTCAGCTTGTTACAAAAACAGACGTCTACCTCTCTTCCCTGGTTCAAACTTCCACAACAGTTAAAAAAACCAACCTCACGGAGTAAATTTAAAATCGGGTCTGTTCAAAGTAGTGACTCGGGAGGTGCGACTTTGGCCCCCAGGGTCTCTGCGTTCTTACAGCTGTTGTGGCCCTGCGCCTCCCCGACTCCCACATGGCGTTTTGTTCCATCAGATGGATCTCAATAAGACCGAGGAAGTGATTGAGAAGCTAGAGAGTCTCCACCAGCAGCCTCACCTCTGGGACTTTCTGCTTTTACTGCCAAGACTCTACACAAACACCTTCCACGTTGCAGATGTCGTCCTCGCGGGCGGACACCTACTCCACGCGGTTCTGACGTAAGTTAAAATGAGAAATGCAACCAGCTACAGAGGATTTGGTTCATCCTTCTCACTTTTTTTTTGTTGTTGTTTGTTTTGCTTTGTTTAGCTTTGGCTGCGCTGGGTCTTCTTTTTTGTATTTTCATCTTTTTCCTAATTTTATTTTTAATTGGAGGATAATTGCTTTGCAATGTTGTGTTGGTTTCTTCCTCCTCACTTTTTTATTGAGAAAATACATCTCTGAATGATTGCTACAAGAAAAACAGGCATTATATCCCTGGAATTATATCACCCAGAGATGGCCGAGCTCTTGCCTCGCCACGCCTGCCTCGCATTCCCTGTATAAATATTTTACATAAGTGCAGTGATGCTATTCAGAGCATGTGCTCCCTGATTTAAACAATATAATGTTGCATCATTAATGTTTCCTGTGTCCTGATAGTCTTCAGATGAATAACATTCCATTTTGATAAGGTACTGTATACCGCAGTTTACTTGATAATTTAGAACTGGTCTTTGGTTGTTTCTGAGCTTTTCGTTACTGGAGATGTGACATGAACATAATGTTACTGAGTCCAAGCTTGCTAAGCTTGCTCTGCTCACTGCATGACAGGCCAATGAATCCAAGAGATGAGGGGTTGAGGCAAGGAATCCGACTTTATTCGGAAGGCTGGCTGGCTTACCGAGAAGATGGCCAACTACCGTCTTGTCGGGGTCTGGATGCCGGGTTCTTTCATGGATCACAGATGGGGGATGGTGGGAGCACAAAGTAAAGAGGCCATTTAATCTTGCAAGTATCTCCTAGAATGGCAAGCCTCAGGCAGGGGGGTGTGTTAATTTATTTCTTTCTGCCATCTCTAGGTGGACAGGGTTCTGAACAAAGGCACTTGTCAGGCAGAGGGGCAGGATTCTCTGAGGCAGGACATTGTATGAGAGTAATAATAATTATTATTAATAATAATAACAAAACAACAGAAAGCACATCAAAGAAACAGTTCCTATAAGGAGTCAGTCCCTGCAACAATAACACTTTAAACTAGTTTCTTAGTAAATGATGCTCAGTCTTACCAGTTGTGGTTCATGGAGCGGCACGCTGGTCTCCTGTGATGGACCTGACCCCATGTTACCCTGGGTTGAGATAGGAGTGAGATTTAAGCCCCCAATTAAAGTAACAACCTTTTGCTTTCCTTTCCCTTACCTTATATTAAATAGCTGCTGCTCATCAATCACCGCTTTCACGTCTGTGTTCTTGCTTCCTAGTTACACCCAGGGAAATGAGGGCTACCTGGGGAGGGGAGGGATCTGCAGTTTGAGCAGAAAGTTTACTGTGTATAAAAGATACCTGGAACAAAGCCGGGGCACTCAGCCTTTGGAGGTGACTCTGCTGGGCCCACAACAGTGCTGAATAAACCCGGCTGTTCTGCATCTTTGAATGCTGCTTATCTCTTTCTGACACATGGTTTCCATAAGAGGGTGACCTTTGAGAGGACCCCTTCCCAGGTGGCTTCCCACATTTTAATAATGTGGTCTTCCTCCCCTCCCCAAATCGGACTCTGTGTAAATCTTTTGTACCAATAGGGTATTTTATTAGTAAAAGTTGATATTCTTTCCAGATTTTAAACCATGACTTGTTTTCTCTGCCATCAGTGAGAGCAGTCAGTGTTGTCCTCAAGCCAGGGGGGAGGAGTCCTTTTTCCAAAGGGGGCCCCTGGCCTCTGCAGCAGCCGGAGCTCCCTGTGCAAGGGGCCAGAGCCCACTCTGAGAGCTCCATAGGCCCCTTCCCTACCCACCATGGAGGGCAGCTCTCCCCACTGGAGTGTGCACCCCCAGGTCCCTGGGTGGTCCAGGGGCTGCTGTGGGCAGGAGTGTAAGGTAGGGGTGTGGATGGTGCTTGGATGTGCAGGCAGGAGGTCCAGGGGTGCAGACGGGGCCTTTGAGATTCAAACAGAGCTGAGGTACAGGCAGAGCTGGGGAGTGGAGGGCGGGGGGACCAGGGACTCCTACCCCTTCATTCTGGTGCATAACTCAGAATCAGAACATTATGAAGTTGAACAAGGCTTCCCACAGGGTTCTCCAGTAGGCAGGGGGTCCCCGGATATTAGACTGAGTGTCCAAACTTGACACAGGAGGGCTGATGAGCACTTTTCTGAGGTCACAGCACTTGGCACCTGTCGGCTTCCCGAGTGGACCAAAGAACGCGCTTAACTTTTGTTAACTTTTGGTCCAGGGAGTCGGGGTCACACTCCAGCCCTGTGAGTTCCAGCCACATCCTGCTGGGGTGGGGCGGGGCGGGCCAGGGGGATGCCACCTGTTTTGCTAATGGTGTTCTGGTTCTGCTTCATTTCCAGGTCCTTATCAGCTCTAGAAGATTTAGATTGGCTGCCTCTCAACCACACCTTTTTCAGGGTCTCTGAAATGGTGCTAAAGGCGGCTGTTTCAACGCTGGCATCCCTGCAGGAGAGTGGAGCCATGGCCACAGGTGTGGGCATCTTACCACTATTGTGACATTTCACTGTTGTACTGGTTAAATTTATCAGCAGCCACCACAGAGCTCACATGCTGCTCAAAGAAATGATTTAAATAAAATATCAAATGCAAGAAAGAATCGGTTGTTTCTGATAGAGGTAGACTGAAAATTTGAAACTCAAAACAGCTTGATTTTCTACCAAAATTCTGCAGTCATTTCTAATAAATATGTTATTTTTAATTAAAAAAATAACTGATTTTAAAACTCTTGAACTTGTGCCCTCTAACAATAGACCTGTCATTGGTTCTTTTTTTTTGGTTGTACCACTCGACTTGTGGGATCTTTGTTCCCTGAGCAGGGATGGAAACCTGGACTCCTAAAGGACGTACAGAGCCCAATCCATTGGATTGCTAGGGAAGTCCCATTAGTTCTTTGATTTCAGCCTTTCTTCCCTCCTGAACTCCTATTATTTGAAAAATATTTGAAGTATTTGAAAAACAATAAGAGCAGAAAGGTGATATGGATTTAGAACCATCCCCTCACCCCCAACCGAATAGTCTTTCCACAGGAAAAGGTGAAATGACTTAGCTTGACCCAGGTATCCTTTCTTGTTTCCTTAAATTTTCATTTTCTTTTATTTTACTGACAAAATTGTATATATTCAAAGTGTACAAGGTAATGATTTGCTATATGTATACATGGTAACATGATCACCAAAAACAAGTTATTTAAAACATTCAGCACTTCACACTGTTGCCTTTTTTGGGTGATAATAATGTCTGAGTGATAAGTATATAATACGGCATTGTTGACTGTAATCCCAGCGTCATGCGGGAAATCTCCAGAACTTACCTTTAACTGAAAGTCTATACTATGACCAATATCTCCTTCCTGGCACCTCTGCACACACAGGAAGTACTCGTTTTAATCTCAGAACCTGTTTTTTCCCCAAGCCAGATTCCTGGGTAGCCGCCCCCTCCCCTCCACTTCAGAACCTACCCAGAGTTCCCTGTGACCCTGACTTCCTGGCATCTTCACAGCAGTAATTTCAGGGCAGGTGAAGTCTCGTAGGAGGGCTTGAGGTGGAGGCTTGTGTAACTGTAGCACTCAGCTGATGCTTGTTGAATCATGATCTGAAATGACCTAGAGTGGGTTTCCAGATGCAGCTTCATCTTGGAATTTGTGTGCTTTTAGGTTTGAAGTTGCCATACTCCCCGGAGGTCACCCGACCTTGGAGGTCTCAGGTGTAGATTTTGGGGCAGGGGTTGCCACTTCTGTATGGCGTTGCTGGGTTACTTGGGTACCTTATGGGTTTTATATCTTGATTAGCTCTGTTGCGGGGAAACTTTTTCTTTGGTTTTAAATAATTTTTATAAATATAATTTTAAAGACTCCACAGTATTTTGTGCTATAAATAAATCATATTTCCTTCCTTCCTCCAGTGCCAGACACTGAATTGGTTTTCAATATTTAAACAGTGTAAAATCAGTGCAGTAATATCATGGTTCGTGACTTTTCCTTCAGGCATTTATTAGGTTTCTTCAGATAGATTTTTTAAAACAAAATTATTGGGTTCAATATGTGAATTTCATAAACTTCTTGTCATTCCCTTTTCCAGGGAATCTTCCCGACCCAGGGATTGAACTCAAGTCTCCTGCATTGCAGGCAGATTCTTTACTGTCTGAGCCACCAGGGAAGCCCATTATCAAATTACCCTCTAGAAATTTGTGGTCATTTATGCGCCAGGAGGTGGCTCAGTAGTAAAGAATCCACCTGCTAATGCAGGAGATGCAGGAGATGAGGGTTAGATCCCTGGGTCGGGACCATCTTCTGGAGGAGGAAATGGCAACCCACTCCAGTGTGCTTGCCTGGAAAATTCCACGGACAGAGGAGCCTGGCTGACTATAGTCTATAGGATCTCAAAGAATTGGATAGGGCTGAGCATGCAAGGAAGCAAGTGATGTATCACCGCAATCTCTGTAGCTCTGGATTAGCTTCTGTTTGCTCTTCCTGTGAATGGTCCAGTTGGCCTTTGCACTGCATTTGCCTTTCTGTTCGAAGTGGAAAAGACATCATTTTCTAAATGACTTTCGACCTGTCACAGTGCTGCCGCAGCCGACAGTATAAAGCACTTGTTGTCTTGCAGAGTCAGGTTACAGCCTGTCCGTGAAGGAACTGATGTGGGACCCACAGAAGGTTCAGGCTGACCTGAAATCCCAATTTGGCTTTGATGACCTTCATGCAGAACGAGTCCTGAATTACTCTGCTGACCTAGACGAGGTACGCACGCTCGGCTGCTCTCACGCTTTGGGTTTCTCCCCGAGGGCAACTCTAGAACCTTCTCCTGGGACCTCGGGGCGGGAGTTCCCTTACTGAAATCTGGCTCCTTGGACCCGGTGGGATGCTGCTGTGTCTGACTGTTCTAGAACTGCTCCTTCCCTCTTTCCTTGACACGTGATCCTGCCTCAAACACAGTTTGGATGTAATAGAACACCTCTAGGCAGCAGGGGGACAAGCCAGGCCCCTGAGGGTGGGAGGTTGTGAAGGCCAGTGGGGTCCAGATGGGGCAGAGGGCATGAAAGGACTGCTTTCCAGGCAGAGCGATGCCTGGGGTCTGGGGAACCAGCTGGCTTCACCAGATCAGAGCCTCACTTTCCAAACTGTAAAATCAGGGGCTCTGACCCACTGACCCCTCCAGGCCCCACTAGCAGCTGCTCCTGCTGGTCTGGGAGGCCCTTACCTACTGACCCTTTACTCTCTTGGCACATCTGTGGGTGCTTCTGCTTCTCGCAGGGCAGGAGCCAAATACTGTAGCCCTGTCTCCTTCCTGTGCCTGCTCTCCCAGACCCCTTCCCCACCTCCAGATAGGATGACACCATGATTGTTATAAAACTATGTAATAGAGGAACACAGTTCACTCCAACAAGAACATACATGTTTAATAGCATTGTATTAGAGAAACTTCATGTGAAGGTCATTCACAGAAATAAAGGGGGTTTGGTTTCAAAATATTAAGTGATTTCTGACTCAGAACTCTGATCCAACTTCATCCGGCTCTGATACTTAGAAAATGATTTTGGCAAAGCAAATTTGTGAGTCCAAGGTATCAGTTAAACTGGGCCAGCATGTGGGTGCCTTTGGCCCAAGGGAGTGGAGATGAACAGTTTCTGAAATCATCCTGTGTCCTGGAGAAACTGAGATTCTCCTGAAAAGGGTCATCAGCTTACTGCTGCGCTCTGAAGGCCTCCCCTCCAGGTAAATGCATGTGGATGATAGCGCTCTGTCAACTTGTTATGTCTTCAGTCAAACAAATGTCGGAGCTTTTTCTTCGGCAAGATTGTGGTATTATTAGGAGATAAACATCCCAGGAAAAACACGCTGATTTCTAAATAGTTGCTGTATCATTGGCAGATCCCCACAGACGGTTCCCTGGAGCAGATGCTGTGCTCAGCCTTGTCTGGCTCCTCCGAGGATGAAGATGACGGAGAGGGTCGCCCTGCAGACTGTGACCCTCGGTGGTCAGCGGCCAAAGACTACCTGGTCCAGGCGGTCAGCCGGCTGCACCTCTACAGACAGGTGAGGTCCACAGTAGACACCTGTCCTGGCATGCCCACACCGAAGCACTTTCCTCCTGAGTGTTTCACTGCTGGGTTTAATTTATTTATCTAATCCTTTGGATTTTTTTCTGGGTTTGGTTTCTTCTCCTGCCCCCCCCCCCATTTATTTACTTTTGGCTGTGCTGGCATTTTGCTGCTGCTCTAAGAACTTTCTCTGCGGCAGGTGGAGGCTACTCTCCAGTTGCAGTGTGCAGGCTTCTCACTGCAGTGGGTTCTCTTGTGATGCATGGGCTCTAGGGCACACGGTTCAGTAGTTGTGGTGGGTGGGCTTAGCTGCCCCGCAACATGTGGGATCTTACCCACGTGATCCCTGACCAGGGGTTGAACTGGTGTCCTGCACTGGCAGGCGGATTCCCAACCACTGGACCACCAGGGAAGTCCTGAATTCTTTTTAATACTTTTTTTAAATTGAAGCATAGTTGATTTACAATGTTGTATTAGTTTCAGGTGTGCAGTTATATATATATATATATATATATATATTTTTTTTTTAATTTCAGATTCTTTTCCCTTAGAGATTCTCATAAAATATTGCATATAGCTCCCTCTGCTATACCGTAGGTCCTTGTTGGTGATCTTATTTATACTTATTATTTTATTTTATTGTGTGGAGAACACTGAACATGAGATTTACTCTTTCACCTGATTTTTAAGTGTCCAGCACAGCAGTGCTGCCTACAGCTCAGGCCATCCAGCAAAGCCCAGCAAGGGTGCACCTGGCTTACTGGAGCTTTACAAGAGTCAGTCCATTCATCACTGCCTGCCCCCTTCCACATCTTTCTGTGGGGGAGGCCTGAGGAGCCCCACAGCCTGGCCTCCTTCTGCAGCTTCATATGCACACAGACAGCACCAGGGATCCCTCTTTATTTTATTGAACTATAGTTGATTCACAATATTATGTTAATTTCTGCTGTTTAGCAAAGTAAATTTCTGCTGTTCAACTATATATACACACACATTCTTTTTCATACTGTCTTCCATTATTGAATATAGTTCCCTGTGCTATACAGTAGGGCCCTGTTGTTTATCTATCCTGTATGCAATCATCAGAAAGTTGAAAGGGACAGCAGTGACCTGACCAGCATTGTCACGGTCAGTGGAAGCCTTGTCTGGGTGGCGAGCTCGTGGAGAAACGGAAGATAGTCACCGCACAGCCCTGTTCTCTATACATCCCCATCCTTTCAGTCTGGGCAGGAATGCCCTGTTTTAGTGTAATGTTGATAACCCACAATATGAACCGCCTTTAGAGCCCCCAAGTTCATGACATTAAATGATATTCAGTAACTGTGTATTAGCTATATAATTTTCAGACATATGAATATATTTATACCATTCCACATCAGCTTAGTTTTTAAGATTTATTTCACTTATTTAGAAGTGTACATTATTACCTTCGGACTTCCTGATGGCTCAGCAGGTAAAGAATCTGCCTGCAGTGCAGAAGACACAGGAGACTCTCCAGGCTGGGAAGGTCCCCTGGAGGAGGAAATGGAAACCCACTCCAGTATTCTTTCCTGGAGAATCCCACGGACAGAGGAGCCTGGTGGGCTACAGTCCATGGGGTCATGGAGAGTCAGACATGACTGAGTGACTAAGCACTGTTATATTACCTTTTCTTTTGAAAATGGGGAGAGGGGAAGGAAAAAGAGAAATTGGGCCAATGAAACAATTGCATGCATCCATTGTTGCAATTTGCAATTTTTAATTTCTGAGTAGAAATGAAACCCTAATACAGTTGTTAACAGGTGTTTCAATCTGCCAACCACATAAAAACAGGCCATCTGTCACCTGGAATAGTCTGTTGTTATTCCTGTCTTTTTTCCTCTTATTTTTGGCTGTGCTGAGTCTTTGTTGGTTTGGGTGGGTTTTCTTCAGTTGCAGCAGTGGAAGCTGCTCCTCAGTGTGGTGCATGGGCTTCTCATTGCAGTGGCTTCTCTTGTGTTGGGCACAGGCTCTAGGGGGTGTGAGCTTCAGTAGTTATAGTTTGTGGGCCCGGAGGTTGTGGCTCCCAGACTGTAGAGCTCGGGCTCAGTAGTTTTGGTGCGTGGGCTTAGGTGCTCCTTGGCATATGGAATCTTCCCAGACCAGGGATCGAACCTGTGTCCCCTGCATTGGGAGGCGAATTCTTATCCACTGTGCCACCAGGGAAGTTCTGTTACTATTTCTTAACTAAACTCTATCATTTCTAGTTTATTATTGTTGATAACAATGTTCCTGTTTCTTGACATTCAGGTATTTGATCAGCAGTGGAAAGGCAGCCTCTTCCAGCAGGTCCTGGCGGGGATTGGCCGTGGCCTGGAGGCACTGAGGACTCAGTCTGGGGAGGGGAGCCAGCCCTGGAAGGTGGTCAGGGCTTTGCAGGCCGCTCTCCTCCTCCTGAATGACAGCATGGCAGCAGATGGCCCCGAAGGCAGCCACACACCTACCAGGATGTAAGGCACTTTTTCCTGTTTGGTTGTTGACGAGGTTTGACAACTCCAATTTTAAAGAGTGCATGACTCTTAGTATGCTTTCTGTGCAACCCCAGTTAAACAACAAAGGGCTAGTTAGCAGCTGCGAAGTGCGAGGCTTGTATTGTGGACCCTGGTAGGATTGTTTGCAGCAATCTACGTGCCTGTACGCCAAGGAGGCCTGGCGTGCTGCGATTCATGGGGTCTCAAAGAGTCGGACACGGCTGAGTGACTGAACTGAACTGACATGCCTGTACAGGTTTAAAAACAACCAATGAGGGTACAATGTTTGAGGCGGTTTTCAGATTCTTGACCTTTAGGTCTTCTGTCTCTGATATTTGTTTTAAAATGAACAAAAATATTTTAAAGGTCCTTTCCTGTAAGGAAGTACCTATTTCCTTATTTCTTTATAACTTTTTGTGTAGTTGAAATGTTTACGTGAGGTCCAGAAATATTTCAGAAGTAGGAAAGGTGGGTCACGTGTTTTCGTGTTTAAGATACTGAAACCAGCACTCACATGGAGGAGGGAGGAGTCTAGAGTGGCATGGGGTCTGTTTCTTCAGCGGAGGTGGCTGTTTGTAGTGATTTGATGAATCTTGTGTTGTTCGGTCGCTGAGTCACGTCTGACTCTTTGCGACCCCGTGGACTGCAGCACATCAGGCTTCCTTGTTCTTTACCATCTCCTGGAGCTTGCTCAGACTTGTCCATTGAGTTGGTGATGCCATCCAACTATTAAACTCCTAAAGTTAGGGCTTTCCTTTGAATAGAACAAAACTTGAGTGGTTGCCCAGGGCATGTGGGTGCTGTGGTGAGGCTTCCCACAGGAGGGAGGGGCAGGCACCACAGAAGGGGTGAGGGGTCAGCCAGCCGCAGACACTTGCCCGATTAGCTGGAGAAATCATGAGACACATGGTCCTGTCTCATGAGAGCTTCACATACAGAACACGAACGAGGGCATTAAAACCTTCCCTGCTTGGCTGTCTACTTTAAAGCTGTTAAAAATAGCACCTCTGTTACTTAATGCACATCAGTAGAGACACTGCAGTGGGTCATCTTAACAATCCTGCCAACTTCCAGTGTGTCCTGGCACTTCTGCCCAGGGTCCTGCCTGGATTGTGATGGACCACAGTGTTGGGGGCCCCAGGAGCCCTGCCCCCGCTCTTGGCTTCTCAGGGATTCGGGGCATCAGTGACCACATCGTGCTCTGAGCCCACTGACCAGGCATCCTCCCGAGTGACCCAGAGTTGGAGGAATGCGACTTGCCCGCGGTCATCCTGTCAGGCCCTGTTATGGAAGCCACCTAACAGGGTGCAGGGGTCTGGTTGGAGCTGGGCAGCCTGGACTCCACCACACACCATCTGGACATTGAAACACTCTTAAAATACACTTCTGTGCAAAACTTTTTCTAATAACTCAGGTTTCATGCAAATGTCTTTAAATCTCACCTGGAATTTTATCCTAATCCTTGTCTCTTCTACCCACTACTCAGAATAAACTTTTCTGTTTTGGGGTAAAGAGCGTATTTAATCCATGTTCAGCCTAAAATAATCTCCAAATTGGAGGATTCAGGGGATACGATCTGTCAGGAACTTGGTTATCTGTGTCTGTGGGGACGTGAAATCCTGAAGCTGTGGGGGATTCTCCCGTGAGCGGGATTTTATTTCCCAAGGAGGCCCGTGAACTGCTTTCCATCGTGTTTCATTTGTATATTTCCGCCCTCAGATTACTGTATATGCAGAGACTGCAGCGCGTCCTCCGGAAGCTGCCCCCGGGGCTGGCCCTGACGAGACTGCTCCAGCTAGACGGGGCTCTCAGGAGCGCAGGGGCCCAGGATCTACACCTCGTCCGAGGTAACTAGTGCCAGGCTTATTTGTCCACACTGCACATCAGGGCAAGTGTGAGCGCAGGGAGGGCAGACTCCAAGCTGCCAGACACCTGTCGGGTTTGCAGGTGAGGTGCAGGCGTGGAGTACATACTGCCCGAGGTGCTTCAGACCTGGCACGTCCAGGCTGAATAAATAGCTTGTCGCCTTGGAGGTCACACCCTGCTGCTCCCTGTCAGCCTCCCTGGGGCCTGGATGGGCTCCTTCCTGGGACCAGGTCTGCTGTCCCATCCACTCCCATCCCCGGTGCTTGGGTGGGACTGATGCTCACACCCCTCCTCTGTTCCCTCCCCACGGCCCTGGCATCCTCCTGGGCCGAAGGCCTTGTCCCCCTCGTCTGCCCAGCACCGTTCCCTGACCGAGACCATGACTGTGGTCCCAGGAGGCGGCCGTGTGCACTGGGCAGTCAGGGTTCTGTCCCTTCTCATGGTGGGGGTGGAGCGAGGTGGCTGACGGAACCTCCCCTCGTGAGTCTTCAGAAAGAGGAGCCAGAATCGTGGTGACTTTCTCAGCTCCCTCCTCAGGGAGACAGGAATGTCTGACCGCAAGTCTGGGTGCTGACACGCCTGCTTCCAGGGTTCAGTCTGTTATTTGACAGCCACATGTTGAGTCAGGCACGGAACAACCTGAGGGGCTGAACAGTAACCCGTCTTTCTGTCCTTCAGAAATCCTCATTTGCCTCGAGGCTTCTGCCAACAACTCTAGATCCCATGGACCTGGCCAATCGAAACTGGAAAAGGACATGCTTTTTAAGGAGTTAAAGCAGGTAAAACAGCAAAGAATCATAAATAAACAACTTGGCTAGAACACTCGAGAAAATCAAGTGGTATTTCCTTTTGCTCCTGCTTTTCTAGCAAAGTAAAGAGAACAGTAGGCAGTTTTTATGCCTTTTTTTGGCCATATTGTGTGGTATGTGGAACTTCCCCAACCAGGGATGGAACCCGTGTCCCCTGCACTGGCAGGCTGATTCTTATCACTGGACCACCAGGAAGTCCCAGTAGGCAATTTTAGAGGAACTTTGTTTTCTCTTGTAAGTCTGGCTCCTGTTCGTGGCCTCTGGCTCAGAAACTGTCTCACGTTGCTCTCCCTGCCTCTGTTTGTCTTAGTTGCTGATGAATAAGAATGCCACTTCTCTCTGCCTTGGTGGGTGCTTGTTGGAGACGGGAGTTCCCCTGCGTCCCAGAGTGGCTGGCGTCCAGGAGGCCCTCGGGGGACTGACCTGTGGTCCTCTCCCCTCCAGCGAGGCCAACGCTTTACACAAGCTGCTTGGGTCCGTGCAGGACTCTGTGAGTACCCACCATCTGGCCTCTTCCGGGCCTTGGGAGCTCATTCCTGAGGTAGATTCACTGAAGATATCCATCCTGGAGCTGTGGTTTTATGAGGCAGCTGCTGATGTCGTCGAGCCCCAGCTGCCCCGGGACCCCAGACCTTGTCTGGCCGCCTTAGGAGGTTGTGTGCCCCACCTGGCCAAAATCTACTTGATGTTGAACGGATCTCCCCAAGAGCACCCAGGACTGTCCCCAGGTCACATCTGCTTCCCTGTATCCGGCTCCACTTCCAGCTGCAAATGCCACAGCGGGTGGAGCCGTGTCCGGAGGTCAGTCAGCGGTGGTCCGAGTTATAGCTCCAGTGGCCAGAGCTTGGTGGGCATGTGCTCTCCCTACGTCGTGCCCAGGACCTGGGGCTGCCTTCCCCCAGTATCTAAGTGTGCAAAGTGTGCAGCATTAGTGAAAAGGACTGTGTCAAGTCCAGCCCATGTTTTTCCTACTGAACACTGTCGTGTCTGCCCAGTCATGTCCAATTCTTTGTGACCCCATGAACTGTAGCCCGCCAGGCTCCTCTGTCCATAGGATTCTCCAGGCAAAAATACTGGAGTGAGCTGCCATTCCGTTTTCTCCAGGTTATCTTCCCGACCCAGGGATCAAACCTGAGTCTCCCGCATTGCAGGCAAATTCTTTACCTTCTGAGCCACAAGGGAAGCCCTACTGAACACTGGAAGTTATATGAACGTTCATCCTTTTTATTGATAGTTCATCTCACTTTCAGTATTTCCTGTTTCACGTTTATCTTCTTTCATATAAACCATGGAATAAAATCAGTGAAAAGATGAAACTAGTGAACTGTAGTAGTAGCAGTAGTGTAGTTGCTCAGTCATGTCCAACTTTTTGTGACCCTGTGGACTGTAGCCCACCAGGCTCCTCTGTCTATGGGATTCTCTAGGCAAGAATACTGGAGTGGGTAGTCGTCCCCTTCTCCAGGGGATCGTCCCAACTCAGGGATTGAAGCTGGGTCTCCCCCACTGCAGGCAGATTCTTTACCGTCTGAGCCACCAGGGTAGCGTGTCAGTCCAGTTGGTGTTTTCTCTGCACCTGCTCTGTGAGGGATTGTGGGTGGAGGGGTGCACGCCGGCCTGACTGAGGAGGGCGGGGGGCAGCCTGGGTCCCCAGTGGGGTGCGTCCTCCCAGATGAGTGTATGAGCTCGTAAGGAGGCTGGGGACTGGAAGCAAGGAGAACTCGGGGAGAGTGCTGGCCAGAGGGAAGGTGTGTGCAGGCACAGAAGCCATCGCCTGTTGGCACAGCCGTTTTCCTGCTCTCAGTTTGTAAAGTCTTTCCCGACAGAAAGCCCACCCATGTTTCTCTGTATCTGTAAGGCCTATGTCATGGCGCCCATGGGCTTCCCAGGTGGCTCAGTGGTAAGGAACCTGTCTGCCAATACAGGGGACTCAGATTCCATCCCTGGGCCAGGAAGATCCCCCAGAGAAGGGAATGGCTACCCACTCCAGTATTCTTACCTGGAGAATTCTGTGGATGGAGGAGCCTGGCAGGCATGGAGTTGCAAAGAGTCAGACATGACTAAGCACACAGCACACTTGGAGCCAATAGAGCCAGCATCTGCTGGTGCTGTGAGGTCTTTATGTTCATATATTTATGTACACGTGATAGCCTTTCTGATGGGGCTTAGGCTATGTGTCAGTAACGAACCCCTAGAGTGTAGCAGGTGGTTCTGATGGTCCCACCAGATGCCTCTCTTTTAGCTGCGGGAGCCTGGGGGTAGTTGCAACATGGGTTGGGGCGGCTGTCTCCTCCAAGTGCCAGGGTCCCTCTGCTCCTTGTGGCCTCTTCATGTGGCCCCCAGCAGGGCAGCCACACTTCTCCTGTGGCAGCCTGGGATCCCAGGCAAGAGAGTGGGGCTGGGAGCCGATGTTCTCAGAAAGGGTGGGGCTGGAAGGGCCGTGTCCTTCTGCTCTGTGCTGGTTAAACGTGGGTCCCAGCCTGGCCTCAATGAGCTGCAGGGACCGGTTACAGGGCTGTGATGCTTGGAAGTCTGCTCCACTGGGATCATGTGGGCAACAAGCCAGTACAGACGGGCTTGAAGAGTAGGTGCTCTCTGGTTGACGTCTGCCTGCAGCTGAATTTGGGGTTTGTTCAAGTGAACAGACACACAAGTCCAGGACTTGGTGGTCCCAACCCTACATGGTGCAGTTCAAAGGGACCCGCTGCTGAGTGAGAACAGGGCAAGGCTGCATCACCATTGCCCACAGTTTAATCACTTTATGGACCACAAGCCATGCTGTATCTGCCTTTTCAGAGTCATCTTTTGCAAGCAGCCATTACTGGGCACACAAGTATGCCAGTTTCAATACCAGAAGATGCCCCGGACTGGCAGGACCTAGGGGCACAGCTGCAGGAAGCGAGCCTGCCCTGCACTCGGCTCCTGCGGCTACTGAGAGCTGATGTCTCCGCTGCTGACTGTGCGGACCAGCTTTTCTCCACGGTGTAAGTAGTAGCTGTTAGGTGGAAAACGTCTGCACAATCGGAAACCGAAGGGATTCCTGTGGCTGCCTTCTATATGAACGATAGGTCAGCGTGGCATATTCTACTTATAAATAGTCACTTAATTTTTTTTTCTATTTTAAAACTATTAGCCTGTTTGGTACTATTGGAAAGCATCTACAGGGTATAAAATAGTAAACAGTCCCTTTTAACCATTGGCTTAATCTTTCACAGGAAATCTAGAACCCTCATTTAGTCCAAGGAGCTTTATTTAAGAATATATATATATATATATATATATATATATATATATATATTTTTTTTTTTTTTTTTTTTGGCAGCTTTGGGTCTTAGTTGAGGTGAGAGGGCTTAAGGTTGCCTTGGGGCATGTAGGATCTTAGCTCCCAGACCAGGGTTTAAACCTACATCCCCTGCACTGGCAGGCAGATTCTTAACCACTAGCCCACTAGGGAGGTTCCCCAAGGTGCTTGTTTTATCACGTCACCCAGGATGCTCGCGTGAATCGCCAGCAAGTGGCTTTCAAAGGAGCTGTGCTTTTCCAGAAAATCCGCCTTGCTTTTATTTTCTCAAACCATGGATTGTACGTGTAATGAATTTCCATTCTCCTCAGCTGCTAGGATGTTCAAAGTCGAATATGTCAAATGGGAAATGTGTTTTTTGTAACTCAGAACTCGCTTCATATCGTATCCTTTAATTTCCCACTTTCTCCTCTCTTGGCTTGTTGTCTTATGTTTTATGTATTTCCATAAAATAATTTTTCCTCATTTTGCAAATCAGGATCAGAATGTTCATAAATAAGAAAACGATTTCAAAGGTTCTAATGTCCTGTATAATCAGACTGTCAGACATTTGTATATATTTGTACTTAGATGAGTTTGTGATAAGACCTTCTGGAAAATCATTATTAAAAGTTGTTTTCTCTGGATTGGTTTTAATTGCAGGATGTTTGATACACTTGAGAAAGCACAATCATTCCTGGAACACACACACTTTTGGAAAGCCTTCATGGGGTTTATCAGGAAGACTTGCGAAGTGGCTCGATATGTGAATAAGCAGGAGGGTATCCAGAACAGTTCACTGGGTAAGTCGGTGCTCTGGACTCCAGCCATGTGGGTGTTTTCCCCATTTGCTGTGGCAGCACAGCTTCCTCAGAGACAAGCAGTCCCACCGAGGGGAGGGGGCTGACAGCGGGGGCTTGCCAGCACAGGCACACTGAGCTTTCCCGTTTACTCTATCAGTGGTAACAAGACTGACCACAGGTCCCAGCACAGTGACTGCTTCCACTTTAAACTGGCCCAGTTTGGCCCATAAATACTTATCTGTACAGACTCATCGTAACCCAGCCTTTGAAAGTCCAGATGCTCTGTGTGCGGTACCACCTCCCTTGGCAGTGTGCCTGCCCCAAGTACCCGTGGCAAGTAGATTCCCCTCTCTCCGTACCAGTGTCAGAGCCAAAAGCCCCTTAAAATATGAACTTTACAACTTGCAACTACAGAACTCACAGAGAATCATACTGGTCTCCGAGAAGCTGTGCTTTTAGAGAAGATGCTGGCAGGGAGACACCTCCATCTCTGCGTCAGCTTCTTCTGGGTCTAGAGCCGGGGGTGTGCTTCCATCTACCTTGGGAACCATGTGCCTGGTTCTCCTGTGTTACATAGGCTCTGGTCCCATGCGGTCATCAGCATCTCCTTGGAGCCCCTGTGTCTTGAGCTTGGGGATTGGGGCCTGGGGATGACAGTTTCCTGTTCCTTTTCTGTGGCCGTGTCCATCCAACACTCCTTCCTTCCTCCTCAAACTGATCCGAGGGGCTGCTAGAGACCCCATGTCTCTGGTTCTTGGTATCAGACTCATCAGCCGTGAGAGGGGTCCCTGCATTCGCTGTTGTTACTCTCCAGGCTATGTACCCCATATACAGAGCTGGGTCCATGTGGCTTCTCCAGTGGGTTGGCCCTGTTCTTCTGTGTTGGGTGCTCATCCTACATGTTGGGTTTCCCTGGTGGCTCAGTGTAAAGAATCTGCCTGCCAATGCAGGAGACATGGGTTCAATCCCTGGGTTGGGAAGATCCCCTGGAGAAGGAAATGGCAACCCTCTTCAGTATTCTTGCCTGGGAAGCATTCTTGCCTTGCAGGCTACAGTCCATGGGGTCACAGAGTCAGACATGACTTAGCGACTAAAAAACAACAACCTACATGTTAACTTCCTGCTTCAACACCTTGTCCTCCTTTTCATCGCATATTTCTGCACAGTTCTACCATTTCCAGAAACACGGGCTACAAACATACTCACCATCAGCCAGAGGCCCAGGTTCAGAAGTCTCTAGTATTGATAATCACACACAATCCTCATGGCAACCTATGAGCTGGGTATAACTTCATTCCAGAGCTCATGCAGATTACATCCTGCCAGAGTCCAGCTCCAGCAGCCAGGGAATCAGCCTGAAGGGATGAGCGGTGTAGGCGAGTAACGATGCAGCCTCTCATTCAGCTTTTTTGGACTGCATGTTTATTTCAAGCTTTAGGTTCTCTTTTATACTTTGACAAAAGCATTAGGTCAGAGGTTTGACGTTTTCAATTTCCCCTCACCCAGATTTATTGTCTCCATAAATCACTGTTGCCCTTCAAGCGGAGTTTCTGCTTCAGGGGTTGTCTCAGAATTGTGTTTGCTTTAACTTGTGATTACATTTCAACTCGTGCTTATATCTGGGCTGCATACCACAAACCTCAGTTTATTTCTTATCTTTGTAAATCCTGTTTGCCCCTAGTATCCTGGTCTCACTATCTCCTAAAAAGGCTTCTAGCTATTAATATCTCTAAAATTCCTAATCTCTATAAGCTGTAGTAAAATATGCTAACATTATAACATTCCTTAAATCTTTAGCTTCTAACTATTTCTAATTATTCCTAAGCCCTAAATTCAGCAAGCTCCTTTGCTATAAACATTTCCTTCACAAATAAATTTCAGATAACAATCCTTCCCATGGCCTCAAGCTGTGGCCTATGTGCTCATCCTGGAACACTCTTTTGTAAAGATCCTTGAACAAATGTCAATGATTAACTTTATGAATTATTCTCTGAGCACAACTGCAGAAGGCTTTGTGCCTTCTCATGTCCTCTCAAGAATAATAAGCACCTTAATATTCTTTTCAGTCAACTCAGCCGAGGAAAGGAAAAAACAAGTCAGAATCACAAGATCTAGGTCCTTCATCCCGGGTCCATGCCTGCGGGACAAGGAGAGGGAGTTGGGGCCATGCCTCCATTTTGTCAGTAATGGCTAACACGGCTCCCGACAACATCCCTGGAGGACGTCACAAAACTACTAAGTGTCAAATCCAGAAATCCTCACTGTGGTGCCTGCAAGCTTGACCAGTCGCTTCCCTTTGGAGGGATCCTTGCAGGAGCTTAACTCTGCCTAAACATGCTCCATTGCAGAAATACAGCCTCTTCTGACAAAGAACTAAGTTTTGTTGGTTTCTGCTGTATGTTTTTTTCCTATTTCGCTAATCTTTTTTTTGGTCTTTATTTCCTTCCTTCTAGTAAATTTAGTTTGATGTTCTTTTTCTAGATTTTTGATTCTCAGATTTTCTTTTCTAATATATGCTTTTAGGACTGTACATTTTCCCCTCTGCAAAGTTCTGCATATATTCCATACATGTTGATACATCATGTTTTACATCAGACCTGCAAATCTTTCTGTATTGAACACACTCAGATTTTAAGGCTTTGGGTAGTGAATGTGTTGTCAGGCAGTTTTGATGGTCACATGGAAACATTATTTGATTAATAATGGTCAAGGGAAGTTAGTGGCTCTGGGCCCTTTCCTGACTGTGTTGGATGAGTTACACACTCCTGATTCACATATATCTTTGCTATTCAAAGTGTGGTCCCTGGATCAGTGGCATCAGTACCGTCTGAGAGCCCATGTCAGATGTACCGAATCAGAGTGCGAATGTCAAGACAACATAGTACTAGGACAAAGCCTATTGGTCAGCGTTCATCTTTAGGTTACACGTTCCATATTTCCCTTCCTCCAGTAGGAAACAAAACCAACTGCACGTGATAAGAATTTGTTATTTATCTATAATGGTTCAGTTCAGTTCAGTCATTCACTCATGTCTGACTCTTTGTGACCCCATGAACTGCAGCACGCCAGGCCTCCCTGTCCATCACCAACTCCCGGAGCCTACCCAAACCCATGTCCATTGAGTCAGTGTTGCCATCCAACCATCTCATCCTCTGTCATCCCCTTCTCCTCATGCCCCCAATCTTTCCCAGCATCAGGGTCTTCTCAAATGAGTCAGCTCTTTCCATCAAGTGGCCAAAGTATTGGAGTTTCAGCTATAATAGAGATACTAAGTGTTCTAATAACTGGATTCTGTTGTAAGCATTTGAACTGTGCAGTGCAGGCAGTTTTGCAGGCAGATGGAGTTGGGAGCAAACCCTGTTTGTGATACAGACTTTACTGAGTGAGTTATTGGCCTCCCATTGCAATCAGTTTTCTCCTTGGTGACATAGAAATTATACGGTCTACTTTACTGGGTCCTTATGAGGATTAAGCAAGCTAATGTACATAAAATGCCTAGTGCAGTACTGTTAGGCAGTTGCCATAGATGCTAGTTCCTTCTTCTCCCCACAAAAATGATGCCAGAGTAATACTGTACCACAAACAGTGGCCACGGAATTCACTTTACTGGATCCTATTTTTATTTTTGTTTAAAAAAGTTATACCATACAGACTGGTTTTTCTGGTAGCATTTGCTTTAAAAAAATCTGATATTAATCATACACACCTGTGCTCTTTTTCGAGATGGTTACCATCTTTTTCCCTGTCTTAAACACTTATGAAATTATATACACATAAGCCAATCAATTGCAGTGGGAACTCAGTGAAGCATAAAAACTGCAAGTTTTATGTAATTTTTCCTCTGAAATAGGTGCTAGAGAGATTAAATTACTTGCCTTAAATGAGAAGGATTTCTTTTTAAAAATTAGTTTTATTGAAATATAATTGCTATGTACAACAGATCACACATGTTTAGATCATGGCATCCGGTCCCATCACTTCATGGGAAATAGATGGGGAAAGAGTGGAAATACTGTCAGACTATTTTTTTGGGCTCCAAAATCACTGCAGATGGTGACTGCAGCCATGAAATTAAAAGACGCTTACTCCTTGGAAGGAAAGTTATGACCAACTTAGATAGCATATTCAAAAGCAGAGACATTACTTTGCCAACAAAGGTCTGTCTAGTCAAGGCTATAATTTTTCCAGTGGTCATATATGGATGTGAGAGTTGGACTGTGAAGAAAGCTGAGCACCAAAGAATTGATGCTTGAACTATGGTGTTGGAGAAAACTCTTGAGAGTCCCTTGGACTGCAGGGAGATCCAACCAGTCCGTTCTAAAGGCTATCAGTCCTAAAGGTGTTCATTGGAAGGACTGATGCTAAAGCTGAAACTCTAGTACTTTGGCCACCTCATGCGAAGAGTTGACTCATTGGAAAAGACTCTGATGCTGGGAGGGATTGGGGGCAGGAGGAGAAGGGGACGACAGAGGATGAGATGGCTGGATGTCATCACCGACTCGATGGACATGAGTTTGAGTGAACTCTGGGAGTTGGTGATGGACAGGGAGACCTGGTGTTCTGCGATTCATGGGGTCACAAAGAGTCGGACACAACTGAGTGACTGAACTGAACTGAACAACAGATCTCACATGTTAGATATACTATTTATTGGGTTCTGACATGTGTGTGTGTATCCATGAAGCTATCATTATAGTTAAGATAGGGTTGTGCCCACCTCTTCCCAGTGTTAATTCCAGCCCCGACTCCTGTCCCCAGGCAACCACTGATCTGCCCTTGGTTGCCATCAACTAGTTTTTTCCTTTTCTAGAAATATATATATATATATAAATGGAATTATATAGCGTGTTCTCTGACATCTTTTACTTACTGTCATTAATTAGAACTAATTAGCTTCGGCTTCATTCATGAGGTGTTACGCGTCCTCTTGACTGCTGAGTGTGGATACATCACAGATTGTTTATCCATTCACATGAGTTACAATTTGGTTCCTGTTTTGGGCTACTGAAAATAAAGTTTTTTTATGGAAATATGCTTTTTTTCCCTCTAGAAGTAAAATGGCTGGATTATATGGTATGTGCATGCCTAACTTTTTAGGAAAATGACAAACTGTTTTTCAAGGTTGTACCTTTTGCAGTTTCAACCAGCACCTTTTCTACCAGAGAGCTCTGATCCTGCCACATCCTCACCAGCACTTCGTGTGGTCAGTGTAGAAACTTTTAGCCATTCTAGTGGGTGTGGTATCTCATTATGGATTTCATTCGCAACTGTGACTAGTGATTTGAACAGCTATCTTGTCGTGTGCTTACGTATCCTCTATACATCATTAGTCATGAATTGTCTATTCAGATCATTTCCCCAGTTTTAAAATTAGTCTGTATGTTTCTTTATTGTTGAGTCTGAAATTTCCTTGTAAAGGTAAGATATAGAAGCCTTTTATCACATATGTCCATTGCTAATATTTTCTCCTACTCTCAAGCCTGTCTTTCCACTTTTCTCAACAGTGTCATCCAGGAGCAAAAGGTTTGATTTTGATCAAATTCTTCTCTTTTTCTTTTTTCCGCAGTGGATCATGGTTTTGGTATTGTAGCTGAGAAGTTTTGCTAGCTCTCGAGGTCACAGAGATTTTTGAGCTATGTTTTCCTCTAGAAGGTTAATAGCCTTAGGTTTTAAACAAGGTCTATGGTGCATTCTGAGTGAATTTTTATACATGATGTAGGTGTATATCAGATTTTATTATTTTTTGCACATGGAGATCCAGTTGCTCCAGAAAAATTTATTGTGACAATTCTTCTCTCTCCACTGACTACATTTGCACTGTTGTTAAATACACTGTGCAAATTCATGGGTCTTTCTCTGCACTGTTTCATCTGTTCCAGTCATCTCTGCACCAGTATCACCTGATCTTGATTATTATAGTTTAATGGTAAATCCTAAAGTCAAGTGAAATTTTTCCAACTGCGTTTTCTTAAAAAAAAGTTTTTAGCTATTCCAAGTCATTTGCAATTTCCAATCTGAACACTTGTCAGATTCTCAAAATCCTGCTAGAACTTTTTAATTGGATTGAATTGAATCTATCAATAAATTTAAGGGAGAATGATATTTTTCTGGTAATAATGAGTCTCCTGACTCATGAACATAGAGTATCTCTCTGTTTATTTGTGTCTACTTTACTTTCTCTTAACAACTTGTAGTTTTTCATTGTAGTTGTCTTAATGTTTTTATGCTATTGAAATGCTAATGAAATATATATATAATGTTAAACCAACTTTGTATAAATGGGACAAATCCCAACTGGTAAGGTGTAAACCTTTTTTGTATATTATTGAATTCAATGTGCTAAAATTTTATTTAACACTTTACATTTGTGCTATGATAGATATTAGACTGTAGCTTTGCTTTCTTTTAATATCTTTATCTTATTGTGTTATCAGAGTGATCCTGGCCTCATGAGTTGAAAAGTGTTTTCCCCTTTTTAGTTTTTTGTAAGAGTTTGTGTATTTTTTCTCCCTTAAACATTTGGTATATTTCACTAGTGAAGCCATCTGGGCCTTTTATTTTCTTTGTAGGAAGATTTTAAACTACAAATTCAATTTATTTAATAGCTAAAGGCCATTCAGATGGTCTATTTCTTCTTGCATGGGCTTTGGTAGATTGTGTCTTTAAGGAATTTTTCTCTTTCATCTAAAATGTCTAATTTAGTGTTTTTCATAATATAGCTGACCTTTGAACATCATGGGTTTGTACTGCACTGGTTCACTTGTGCGTGGATGTTTTTCAGTAGAAAATGCTACAGTGCTGTGTGAGCCGCAGTGGGTTGAATCTGCAGATATGGGGGATGTGATCTGGAGGGCTAACTACACATGATACATGGGTTTTCCACCTTGTGGAGGGAACCCTGATTCCCATGTTGCTCTCTGAATGTTAGAGAATCTGTAAACTCTTTGCCTCTCTCACACCCCTTCTCAGTAACGTATGCCTTTCTTTTTGCTTGATCCCTCTGTCAGAGGTTTGTCAGTGTTACTGATCTCAAACAAGAAGCCTTTGGTTTTGTTCATTTTCTGTTCATTGTTTTTCTTTTTCCTATTTTCTCGGTTCCCACCTTGATCTTTAAGATTTTCTTTTTTTCTACTTACTGCAGGTTTAAATGACTCTTCATTTCTCTTTTCTTAACTTGGAAACTGAGATCTTTATTTTTTTCCAATACAGAAACTTAATGGTATAAATGTCTTCTTAAGTACATTTTCTTAGATGGCATCTCACAAATATTAGTATACTGTACTTTCATTTTCATAAAATTTTAAAGTGCTTTTTAATTTACCTTTTGATTTCTTTTTGGCCTGTAAGCTGTTTTCCAGGTATATTTATGTCATTGATTTCTTTTTTTTTTAAATTATGGAAGTATGATAACACATTTATAGGAAACTTGGAAAATACAGAACAAAGTTTCACTATATTACAATTATCTTTTCAGTAGATAAATTAAGACTTTAGTTGAAGTTTCAATATCAAACTCTCAGAAATTAATAGGCTGAATAGACAGAAAAGTAGAAGGATATTGTAGACCTGAAAAGCTCTATGAACCAATTCAACAAAAGTAAGATTTATACAACTTTCACACAACAGTAGAATATAAATTCTATTCAATTTCTCAGACTATAAAGTAGGAGATACTGGAATTGATAGGGACATAAAACAAGGTGCAAAAATTCATAGTCTAAAGGTATTGGGATCATGTAGAGTCTATTCTCTTATCACTGTGGAATTATGTTAGAAATCTATATCAAACCTCAATAAAGTTAAAAAACTGAAAAAATACAGGAGGTGATTGTAGAGAAAAATGTATTTAAATGAGAAATTATTATCAAAATGAGAAATTAATATCAAAGATTATGTTTATTGATATATAATTATGTCATTGATATATAATTTAGTTAATCAATGAACATTCTTTGTATGACTCTAATCTTATTAAATTTATTGAGATTATTTTTTATAGTCTAGAATATGGATGATCTTATAAAATATCCCATTACTTTTGGAAAGAATATGTACAATGTTGTTGTCACGTGGGGCATTCTTTAAGCACCAGTTAGATCATGTTATCTGATAGTATTGTAGAAATCTGTATCCTGATATTTGTCTTTGTCTTCTATCAATTATTTGGAGAGAGCTATTGAAATTTCCAACTATAATTGTGGCTTTGTCTATTTATCCTGTATTTCATCAGTTTTTGTGTCATATGGTTTGAGGCTCTGTTATAATGTGCATAAAGATTTAGAATTGTTATGTCTTCCTGATTAATTGTTGCTTTTATGGTTATGGAATAACAATGATACTATCATCTGACATCTACTTCATCTGAAAGCTTCCTTTTGAAAATGTAGGGTGATATGTCTTTTTCATCTTTTTACTTTTAAGTTTTTATGTCTTTTATTTCAAGTACATTTTGTACATGCAACATATAATTAGTTCTAGTTTTGTCTGACCTGACAAATTTTGCCCTTTAATTGGGGTTTTTAAGCTAAGTATTATAAACTGTTTTATGTGATGAGTCCTCTTATCTACTAATTCTACTTGAATTCTGTCAGTTCTGGGTAAGTTTTGATTAATCAATTTTTCTCCTAGTTATGGGTCACCTTTTCCTGCTTTTCTGCATGCCTTGTAATTTTTGACTGAATGCTAAATATTATGAATTTAACCTTGTTTTGTGCTTGTTATTTTGTTTTCCTTTTCTTGAAAACATTGCTTGAAATAGTTTGATCCTTTAGGGTCTTACTTTTAAGATTTGTTGGGCAGGGCTAGAGCAGTGCTTAGAGAGGTTGTAAATATCCCATTACTAAGTCACGACCCTTTTTTTTTTTGCATCTTATCCTCAATGTCTAACACATCATGGATCACTCCAGACTGATTAATGGGTTCAAAGTTTTTTCCTGGTCCTGTGTGATCACTGGCCAGTGAATTGTTCATTTATTTATTGGCTGTGCTGGGTCTTTGTGGCTTCATGTGGGGGTTCTTGCTGGTTTTGGTGTGTGGGCTTTTCACTGTGGTGGCCTCTCTTATTGCAGAACACAGGCTCAGTACTTCTGGCACAGTGGCTCCTTAGCATGTGGAACCTTCCCGGACTAGGGATCAAATCCGTGTCCCCTGCATTGGCAGGTGGATTCTTCTTTTAATACATTTTTTTAATTGAAGGATAATTGCTTCACAGTATTTTGTTGGTTTCTGCCATACATCAACATGAATCAGCTGCAGGTATACGTATGTCCCCTCTCTCTGGAATCTCCCTCCCACCTCCCTCCCCATCCCACCCCTCCAGGCTGTCACAGAGCCCCGATTTGAGTTCCCTGAGTCACACAGCAAATTCCCACTGGCTGTCTATTTTACACATGGTAGTGTATATGTTTCCCTGCTACTCTCTTCATCCTCCCACTCTGTTCTTCCCTTGCACCCCTGTGTCCGCACGTCTGTTCTCTGTGTCTGGAGGCAGATTCTTAACCACTGGACCACCAGGGAAGTTCCTAAATCTTTAATTTTGGTGTGGGTCTTTCCCTGGTCTCAGGGAGCCCCTTCTCGTGCACGGATCAATTTGTCCTCAGCTGTGTACTTGGAGAGGGCAGATGGCAGAAAACTCGCTTCCTTAGTTCTGCTCCCCTGTCCTGTAAATTCTGCTATCTCTTGGACCCTAAACTTTTTCCCCTGAACTCAGCACGCCCACCAGGCCCCAGCTCTGTTCCTGCTGTCTGAGTCACAGCCTGGAAGGTCTCACCTTGCTTATTTTCTGTGGTTCGTGGGTCTCTGTCCTACATTGCTTGATGGCCAATGGTACCTCATCTTGGCCGCAAGTGGAAGACAAATGAGAAGGACTTCTAATCCTCTTTTGTTATACTTTCAACCATGTTAACTGAGACACTGTAGCATTTTTCACTTTACTAGACTTGACCTTTTACCCAATTTGAAATCAATATATGAAATGCCTTTCTATTTAGGTTTCTCTGAGGAATCTCCTTGTTATAAAGAAAACATGGATTGGAAAAGCATCAGTGATAATTATTTTGCATTTTTGAATAACTTGTTCAGGACTCCAACAGCTTCCATGTCCAGGTGAGTTTTCAGAATTCAACTTCTAGGTCTTGACTTGACTATTATTTGAAATAAACAAAACGCTTGCTTTAAAACATGAGATCCTGATTTAGCTGTTGATAGTCTTTCATATGTATTCAATTCTCAGTAAATATTTGTATAATAGAATATATAACTCATGTTTCCATGGATTTTGAAAGGAAACAAATTAGAGGAATAAGATTTCCATTTGATAATGTAGTTTATTATAAAATCCCCCCACTACAAAAAAATCATTCTTTGAAAAATAGTCTTATCTATTTACTTAGAGTTTACACTGGGGGTCAATGATTTAAGAGTCTGAAGTTCTGGAGACTTTTGGGAGAGAAGTGATCTTTGGACCAAACCTGCCAGATTATATACTGCTATACTGTTTCAGTGCATGTACTGAAATGGACATTTTAATATATAATCATGGATACTGTGTATAGTTTAAAAGCACACGTTATTGTCTGTGGGGTGTGTTGGGACATGATGTGACAGAAGCTTTGCCTTAGAGTAGTAGTTCTCAAACTTGGAAATGGATAAAATTTATCTGTAAAGTTTGCTGAAAATACAAGTGCTTGAACTTTGCCCCAGACATGCTAAATCTTGCTTATGTGTGGGACTCAGATTTCTATAGATAGGAAGAATTCTATAGGTGGCTCTGGTATAGGTCAAAGCTTAACAAGCATCCCATAACAAGTATCCATCACTGGGATCCATCACTTCTGGGAAGCTTTTTTTTTTTTTTAATTAATTCTTTTATTGAGGGATAATTGCTTTACAGCATTTTGTTCTTTTCTGTCAAATCTCAACATGAATCAGCCATAGGTATACATATATCCCCTCCCTTTTGAACCTCCCTCCCATCTCCCACCTCATCCCACCCCTCTAGGTTGATACAGAGCCCCTGTTTGAGTTTCCTGAACTATACAGCAAATTCCCATTGGCTATCTATTTTACAGATGGTAATGTAAATTTCCATGTTGTATCAAGTATTTAGAGAAGAGCTAATGCCTATCCTAAAACTCTTTCAAAAAATTGTAGTGGAAGGAACACTTCCAAACTCATTCTATGAGGCCATCATCACTCTGATTCCAAAACCAGAGAAAGACAACACAAAAAAGAAAACTACAGGCCAATATCACTGATAAACAGAGATGGAAAAATCCTGGGAAGCTTTTTAAGCTCAGCTATTAGTGGGCACAGGAGGAATAGCAGGGGACAGACCCTCTGGAGAATCAGCCCTTTGCTCACGTGAGTTAGGTTTATAATACCTCACTTTCCTGAAGATATTAACTACTTAATAACACAGAAAGCCAGCAATGAAACTAGTCTAGATGCTCCAAGAGCATGTTTTAATTTTATATTTGTAGATCCGTAGCAGCTGGCACAGTGTCTTTAATGATAGTAGTAGCAGTGTTAGTTGCTCAGTTGTGTCTGACTGTGACCTCATGGACTGTAGCCCACCAGGCTTCTCTGTCCATGAAATTCTGTAGGCAAAAATACTGGAGTGGGTAACCATTCCCTTCTCCAGGGGATCTTCCTGACCCAGGGATTGAACCCAAGTTTCCTGCATTGCAGGCAGATTCTTTACCATCTGAGTCACCACGGGAGCCCATCTTTCATGACAGGGGCTAGGTACCTAGGTGTTGACTTAATGAATGGATGAAGAAGAATGGACACTAAGCACAACTAATATTAAGACAGCTGAGCCTGAAATGAGAAAACGCAGCCCATACCTGGTTCCTGCTGTACAACAGCAGTTTGAATTTGCTAACTTAAAAAATCCTGAAATGTTTCTTTCCTTATGAAATGGAAATAATGATGTTTACTTCAAAGGGCTGTTGTAGGAATGAACTAAGATGATAGTCGAGAAAGTGCTTAATAAACTGTAAGGTGACATAAATGTGGGAGGCAGCATCATTACTAGTAGCAGCAGTTCTGACTCGGTTCTCAGTCATCCGACTACTACTGCTTCATGACCTCCAGTTGCTAATGAAAAACAAGATCGTTCTGCATTCTTCTGTACCAATAACACAATCTCTTCATGCATGTATTTCTCTGCCTGGCTGGATTTGAGTAAGGCTTATCTCAAATTCTTCATAGTCGAGCTTTCTTTTTCCTGATGGAATTTTCTCCAGGAAATGTTTTCAATGTTCTGTGGTTCAAACTAGCAGCTCTTTGTTCTACAAACAATAGTAAACTAAACTGAGCCTGTAGTTTTTCTGCTTTCAGATCTCAGCTCTGAGAGAGGAAAACTATTCCTGCATCTCATCCATCCTCTCTCTATTCTATGCCAGGCTGGGTTACACACAGGATTATAGAATTAAGGAAGTTCAGAAAGTAATTCACCCTTTAAGGCAATAATAGCCCAAACAGGTCAAAATCCTGTACCCACAGTTCTGAAATCTTAAAAACTCTGAAAACTGAAGCTCTTCTTATGGTTGGCAGCACAACTCATTCTGCAGACTTAAAGTGTTTGTTTTTTTTTTTTAACTTAAAAAAAATATTGGCTTTGGGGACTCTTCACTGTGGCATTAAGGCTTTTCTCTAGTTGAGGTATGTGGGCTTATTTGCCCTGCAGCATGTAGGATCTTAGCTCCCTGAGTAGCGATCGAACCCGTGTCCCCTGCAGTGGAAGTATGAAGTTGTAACCACTGGACTGCTGGGGAAGTCCCAGACTTAAGTGTTAAGGGTCTGTTGCCCACACACACTGAGCCTCTTCTGAAGTTTCCCTGCAGAAGTGTTGGTGGGCTGATAGAGGGCTGCCTGGTGCCTGTGGGTGGAGGGGCTGTGAATGCACGTGTGGTAGACACAGGCACAAGTTTCCTTCCTAGAGTCCAGAACACACAGCCCCAGGACTTCAAAAGTGGGTGTGTTGTTCCTGAGTCTGAGAAGTAACTCCTTCAAGTGAAGACTCACACTGTAAGTGTAGATTTGTCATAATTGCTGAGCTGCTCCTTTGAGACCTCTTTGTGTTGTAAAAATAAACTCCTGGAGGAGAAGTTTATTTTATACCATCTAAAACAATAAGTTTCTCATAGTCAGGAGTACAGCATTGTTTACAGAGCACTGTGATTGCTTTTTAGAATGAGAAATCTCAACACTTGTCCTTGGATCATACAGGGGCAAATTGTCTTGCCATTTGGACAACTTCTATCACTAGGACACTCTGAGATGTAATAAGGAATTGAATGCTAAGATTCTTCTAGAATAAATAGCAGACGTTAATGACCATGCGTATCAACTCATTGAGTAAAATAACTTTAAAATGCATTGTTTTTGGTGCAAGAAGCAGAATTTAAGCTAAAAGTATGCAACTACATTGTAGATTTCTAAAACATTTTCAGATGTTCACATTAATTTAATCTCTGTGGGAAAATATATTGCCTAGTAAATATTTCATTTATGTTTTCCTGTAAACAAGACTGCATATTGTCTGAAAATTTGATAAGTTGAATTTTTCTTAAAGGTATTTTTTTCTGGTACTGAATTGGTTCTGTTAATATTGTAGGGTCTTAAATTATACAAAGGAACTTCTAGTGATGGAAAAGAAGTTGCAGACCCATAAAGATGAACAAATAAACTTCCTTTTATCTTTTATGGAATTTTTGGAGAAATTATTATTGCCTAATCCATTCAACTTATCCAGTATTCTCAAATTCTATAACCTCCCATCTGTCCCTGAGATGACTCTAAATACAAGTCATTTGTGGCTAAATCATTCAGCAAGTTTAGGGAGAGATATACCTGGCATGGATACTCAGAAACTTCTGGAAGTCAGCAAAGAGATGATTGAAAAAATAGAAACTCATGAAAGTTTCTGGATAAGGAAGGAATCAATAAATATCTTGAGATTTGTGGAGTTAATGCTTCTGGGCATGAACCCCAAGTTTCTGGCATTTTGGATGCATGGCGCTTCAAAAGAAAAGAGAGCTGAACTGGGACTCTTGCCTGCACTTGCAAATTTGTCTGATTCAGAAAATGAGATGATTCATAGGAAAAGCTTTAACTTTTCCCAATTGTTTCATTCAGATTGGCCTCAATCACCAGCCATGAAAATGGACTTTGTTCATGTAATTGAAGTGATAATAAATAGTCTCTATGAGTTTGGATTTCTGAGCCAGGAACAAGTCTCAGAAACTGTGGACACACTCTATGCTATGAGGAACGCATCCAGTCTTTTCTTAGCCCTTTCTGAACCTCAAAAACAAGACATTGAGAAAATTTTGACTTGTGTATATCTACATGTCTTCCAGGACAAAGATTCAGCTTTACTTCTGCAAATTTATTCTTCATTTCACCAGTATATGTATAAATTCATGAGCATTCAGAGCAGAGAGTCTTTGCTTTTTCTCCTTATGCAAATCTCAAAACACATTTTGGATATCCTAAAGCAGTTTAATTTCCAAAACATCAGCAAAGCATTTTCATTTTTATATGAGACAACAGGGGTCCTCGGGAGGATTTCTGAAGTACCTTACTGTCAACAATTGCTTTCAATTTTTAACTTTTTGGAGCTTCAAGCCCAATCCCTGGTGTCCACAGAGGGCCCTGCAATGGAAGTCATCCATGCTACTTTGAGAGGCCTCAAGCACCTCTTCATGGTGGATGACGGTTTTCGTAATTCTGTATTTCAGTATGTGAGTCAACTCTTTAATGGCTCAGCAGAGGCCCTGCTGGGTGATGAATGCTTTGTTCTGGATAATAAAAGCATTTCTTCTGCAAATTATTCACCAGCTGATGGGTCTCCATTTATCCTCCCATGGGCACAAATCCTTTCAAAGTTCCCAGCAGATGGCAGTGAGTTCCACGAGTTTACAGCTCTTCATTGCACCACTCTGTGGCTTCACACGTGGACCGAGGTCTGTGGACACATAGCTCAGATATTTCAGCTGGACACGAACGTTTTCACTCCTCTTCGTGTTGGTCTCAGTCAGCTTTTGGATGAACTGGAAAGTCATAAGAAAATTCCTACAAGCTGTCAGGAAGTAATTCCCAACCATCACCCTGCTAGACTCATCTTACATTTGTTTAAGAATGTAACTCAAACTGATGGCTTTCGTGATTGGAATGATTTCCTGAATCTCAGGGATCTCTGGGTAGCACTAGGTGATGGATTCGTTCTAGTAAAGTTGCTTAACCTGGACCAGATAGAGAAATCCCTTTTCACCATGGAAACTACCCTGAGTCAGCTGAAGTCACTAGATACCAACACGAGCAGAGAGTTTTTATATTCTCTGCTCAACATTTTTATTGAGTTGAGCAATACCTCAGCATCTATAGATAGAAGTGTACATTTGATGAATCACTTTCTCTTAAGGAACCTCACAAATTATGAAGTAAAGTTTGCAAGTGTCATCACCGACCTAAGAGACACGGTATTATTTCTTAAAAATATGTCCCACAACCAAGATTTATTGTCCTGTGCTGACATTTTCCAAAATGTCACTGAGTTTATCTTGGAAGATGGTTTATTGTATGAAAATTCTTCCCAGAGGGCATTCCACATTCTGGCCATGTTGAATTCCACATTTTCCTCTGTGGACATAGTTAGCAGACTGAAAGGATGTGCCACGTGGGTCAGCGCTATAAACCACCTGTGTGCTGTGTATAACTCCAGTTTTTCACAAGGCCATCTTCACGGTGTTCTGCAGAGTCTCAGAGAGGTGAAAGACAAACTGAACTCTACTTTGAAGCTTGTTACTGGGATGTTGAATATAATGATGGAGCCTTGCTCACTGAATAGGTCACATATAAACTGTGTGAATGTTTACTTAAAAAACGTGACAGACTTTCTAAATGTTCTACTCACCGCAGTCTTTGGAAAAGAAAAGGTACCACATTTTGAGATTTTATTAACTCTTTTAAATGATTCCACAAACCAAGTAAGGATGATTATCAACAACGTCTCAAGAGACTTTGATTTTGTACCTCAATCTAACTGGACACATTTTACTGAATTAATTCTAAAACCCATAGAAATGTCAGATGAAATGCCTCTTCAATTTCAAAATATTTGGCTGCAATTAGTAGCTCTAGGGAAGGAAATTCAAAATCTTGTGAAAGATATTTCCCCTAACAACCTAGAAAATAACACCTCATATAAAGCTGAAAAAAATTTAAACATAATTGCTACCAGTCCAAAGGAAAAGGATATACACAGCTTAGGCAATTCATTTTACCAGTTAGCTAGTTACCTTACCTTCAATTTATCTCACGATCTCCAAAGTTCACCCAAAATAATTTCTCAAGAAGTAATGAAAGCTGTGGGTCTCAGTATTCAACTCATGAAGGATTTGTTCAACTCCCTAAAACCCTCTGCTTATCACAATATTCCACAAGAGCCAGGTGACTTGCAAATTTTAAAGAAGATGACTTCTGTCCTGCACACTGTTAAGAAAACAGACATATATCTGCTAGTAGATCAGCTTGAACACATTAGTGAAAGCATGATGGATTTCTTTAAGAACATCAGCAGGTTAGGTGCTAGCAATTTGGGGATCAACTTCTTTGTTGACTTAATGGAAAAATTTGTCGACAGCTCACATTCTTGGAGTATTAACCACCTGCTGAGGCTCTCACGTCTGTTTCCTAAAAAGGGTGCTGATGCCCTGGTGGATGTGTACTACATGCTCCCGCATGCCATGAGGCTCCTGCGGGGCATGGGCGACAAGAACATCACAGAGGCCCTCAGGGATGTCTACAACTTCACACTCCTCCATGGCATACACCTGTCAGATGTCACCAAGGAAGACTTCACTGCTGCGATAAAAACTCTTATGGACACAATTGAATCAGTATCAGCTCAACCGGGCATCCTTTCGGAGACATTAACTTGTCTTCCTGTGTTTTGGTGCTGGAATCATACAACTTCTGGGTTTCAGCAGAACCCAAGATCAGACGCCTGTAATGCTCATAAGCTCACATCTTCCTTTTACAGCAAAGTAGCCAGTATCCTTGACCACCTCCACCTGTCTCCCCATGGTGATGATTCACAATGTTTGAATGAAAGCTCACAGATGGAAATAACTAGGAAAGTAGCCTGTGTAATTCATGAACTAATGGACTGGAGTTCCATTCTTCTAGAGCTGTGTGAAGTTTTCCACGTTAAAACTCCACTTGTGAAATCTGTGCAAGAGTTTTGGCATAAGGTGTTACCATTTGTCCAGCTTTCTGGAAATCAGAGCAGTGGTGGCATCTCTGAGCTCTGTCCTGGTCATCTCATAAAGCAAGTCGCTTTGCCAATCATAGAAAAATTTAAAAACTTCAACTTTACGAAAGTCACATCAGATGAAAACCTTCTTGAAAAACTAGTTAGTTTAAACAAGGTTCTTAATGTGGATGAAGGAGCAGAAACATCTGTTCGGTATAATATTTCCTTTCATTTGAAAAGGATAACAGACTTTCTTTCTAGGAAGGAGAACCTGGTAAACAGCACCAATTCGCTAGTTTCTCCTTTCATGACATTGCTGAATGCAAACCTCACAGGCAGTAGTTTAGAAGCATTATCATGTTTTATTAAGAAAAGCAAAGCAGCTTACAACTTGGAAAAACAATGGCTTGAGTTTGAACAAATCATGAAAGATCTAACCCATAATTTTAGTATCAGACCCCTATATTCTAAAATTGACAACATGATACAAAGGACTAATTCAGTGGCTCTTCAAAACATAACCTTACCACTTGCTCATTTTTTGGAAAGCCTGGATTTATCATCATTGAAGACATTAGAAATTATTGAAGATTTTTTACTGGTCATAAAAAACTGGTTTCATAAATTTGCACATGAAGATTACTCCAAAATGATACAAACATTATTTCTTCTTTCGGCTAACAAGAGTTCAACTGATGATATCGCTTTGGTGACTAAAGACATTGCTACCTTTTTGGGTTATCTCAAAAATGTTTCTAGAGAAGGTAATTTTGATGTTGCCCTTCTTACTCGTCTGCTAAGTCAAGAACAGCTAACTAATTTCTCAGTTGTTCAGCTGCTTTTTGAAAGCTTCCTAATTAATTCAATCAATAACTTAGCTGAGCGTTCTCAAGGAGCAGCCTTGAACTTAAGTGATGCTGACCTTCAAATAATGAATCTCATTAACCTCGTCTTGAACCACACACAATCAGAAAATGGTAAGAGAATCGTTCTCCCTCCAAGAAGCAGAGTGGGTTTCATGGAACAGCTTTTGAAAACATTCTTCTTTTTACCAAAGGAAAATTCTGGGAACAAAATATTTCTTCTGCTAAAAGACATCCACAAAGATCTCTTTGCAGAGATAAGGTGAGTTTATTTTTGCTTGTAAAGCACCTGTAGTTGTACATTACAATCCAGTTTATTTCCTCGAACTTCTACGAAAACTTGGAATGATCTTTGAACTGAATTTTGTCTTAATGAACATTTTGGAAAAACCAAGGTAAAGTATCTTTGATGATTGTCATCTAACTAATAAACCTGTATACAAATGTATATATTATAGTATTATGTTTTATTATATTTTAGATTATGAAAATAGTTGTTAAAATTATATTTTATATGGAACTGAAAAATTATTATATACACTTATGGATATATGCAGTGTGTATGTGTGTGTGTGTGTATAAGTGCTAAGTCATGTCCAACTCTTTGTGACCCTATGGACCATAGCCCACCAGACTCCTCTGTCCATGGGATTCTCTAGGCATGTCCTCTTCTAGGAGATCTTCCCCACCCAGGGATTGAACCCAGGTCCCTTATGTCTTCTGCATTGGCAGGCAGATTCTTTACCACTAGCACCATGTGGGAAGCCCAGATGGATATAAATCAGGGTCATATTTTGAATTAAGGCATGAACTGTCTAATTACGAATGAAGGGCTTAAATATTTTCATTCTGATAAGTTTACTATGATGTTTATATTTGGAATTGATAAAACTCCAACATTTTAAAACTGATAGTCACACTATATTTTTTCATATATTATGTTTTCATCCACTTTTAAGCTTGCCAATGAAAAGACTGGAGGGAAATTCTCATTTATCTAGGATATCTATATCAGTAAGGTGTCAACCTCAGAAGCAGAACGAAAACAAAGATTTCATACCAGGACTGGCTTCTGCAGTTCTGGGGTTGGCTCAGCGAGCCTAGAATCAGCAGGGCAGGCCATTAGGAAACAATAGAGCCTGTCCCACAGATAGGGGCTGCAGGTTCCCATCCACAAGGGCTGGTCAGGGGGTAATGGGATATGTCCAGTCCAGGACATGCCCAACCACTCACCCATTAGAGCCCAGGAGGTCCTAACCATCTCGAAGACCCTCCATCTATGAAGTCAGCCTTTCCAGGGCCACATACCTTTGCACTGACTGGGTCTTTAGTCACATCTGACAAATCTCCCTAAGCAGCACCTACCCTAGTGTTTACAATGATACAATGTGGGCATCCTGACTCTCGTAAGTGGACCCCCTGTGAAGCCCAGCAAAGCAGAAACACACCGGAGAGGGCTCTGCGGCTGTCACGTGGCCCAGCTAGCCGCCACTAAGCCAAGCAGCTTGCCAGGACTTGAGATATTCAGAAGGATGTTCCCTCCCACCCTGAGCATCCCATTTGATCATTTCATGTTCCTTTCCTTTCTAAAGGCAAAAGTGCACGGCTCTTTAAGTTGTTAGGTTTGAGGCTTTGCAATGGATTGATACATAAAACCCACCCACTCTTTTCATTATTTGGCAACAAAACATTAATTTTCATCTGGAATGTATTGTAACATTTCAATTTTTCAGTATTATCCTCCTATAATACTATTATAAAGCCCCTGAGAAATCACTGCAGTTTACACTTGAACAACCTCATGAGCCCAGTTATACTTGGATTTTTTCAATAAATACATGCTACAGCACTACCCAATCCATGGTTGGGTGAATCCGTGGGTAGGGAATGGCAGACACAGTTTTTAATCTATGTGGAGGCTTAGTGCCCATAAGCTTTGGATTGTTCAAGGGGCCACTGTGTAAGCTTTCACTCTTTTCATTACTAACCATGAAATTAAAAAATATATATTTACAGTTTTGTTCCAAAGGATAAAATTCTAGAAAATCTGAAACTCGATCATTTTCTCACCTCCATGAAAGAAGATAGATTGGTGAGCGCTTTTTCAACTTTAAAGGAGACTGTGTATCATCTAATAAAGAACTCATTTACGTTAGATGATGGAGAATTATATTTTGATAATCATCAAGGACTGCAGCTCCTGGGAGATTTATTCCACACTCTTCTAAGGGAAACATCAATGAAAAACGAGACTGAAAATGATCTGGAGTTTCTTATGGTGCTGAATCAGTTGCTTTCCCATATGAACAGTTCTGAGGACCTTTTCAAACTCAATCAAGATCTCCGGTCAGCTCTTCACCTCGTGAGAGAAACCTCCATAGTGTTAGCATATTTCATGGACACTCTTTTAAGCTCTCCTGTTAAGGACTTCCGTGTGCTGTACCCTTCCCTCCAGGAAGTTATACTTGCAAATCTAACCAATTTGCTTTCCTTTGTAAACAATTCATTCCCCCTAAGGAACAGAGCAACATTAGAAATTACCAGGCACTTACTGGGTGTTATCTCAGGAGCAGGTGGAGGGAACTGTACCCTTGACCCACTCTTGGAGATGTCTGACACTCTGACCATGCTGGCCGACGATGGTGTAGAGATGAAAGGTCTTGCCACGTCAGTCACCTCCACCGTGAAATTTCTTAAGTTAGCCAAGAAAATCGCAAGAAAGGTGGCCACCATGTTTCAAACTCATCTCATTTCCATTGCCAATGACACCATGAAATTCTTTGACACTCTTTATTTTCTTTTGCTACAAAGTGCTCGAAATGTTGTCAATGAAATGATTACTTTAAAAAAGGCAGATCATTTAATATTTGAAAATATAGATGACTTGTTGATGCTATTTCTTGACTTGGCCTTTGGGATGATTGGAGTTAAGCCTAATATTTCCCAAGACTCAGATATCCTCAATATGTCATCTGGCATATTCACATACATGAACCAGTCCAAACATCTTTATGATATTAGGGAAGAAATAGCTGACTTTTTAACTTCTGTGAAAATCAATTTGGGAGACGTGGAACGTCTCCTGGCTGCATTTAAAAATGGGGCCCAAATATTTTCTGTGGATTCTGTCAATTTATGGGAAGAAATCCTTGATTGCTTAGTTCTTATAAACAACATCACCAGCCACATAGACTTCTTATATTCTAACCCAACTTCCACTCATAATTTCCCTCGAGATACAAAATGGGAAATAACTCATGAAGTGATCCTGTTTCTGCGTGAAATCCTGTCCCAAAACAGGACAGAGCTAGGGAGCTACTTGAGAACGGTGATCAACCTCATCTCGGTCACGCTTTGGAATGACACAGGGAAGGACCACAGGGGTGTTTTGAATCTGTTGCTGACATTGGCTCCGCATCCAGATGACCTTCTGAAACTCATCAGGACAGCAGCAGAGGCCTCCCGTGAAGCGTCACTTTTTAACACCTCTTGGATTCAGAACGTGACTGAGCAGCAACTCCAAGAAGCGATCCAGACCCTGCTGAGGAAAATAGCTCTCGTGAAGAAAGAGCTTCTCCTCAACAGCTCTCAGTGGATGCACTCCATGAGCACTTTGCTTCAGCCCTTTTTTGAAATTTTTATTCATGCAACCACTGGAACGCATGAGAAGACCCAGAAAGAGCTGGTTGACATTCCCAACATCCTCAAACCATTATCACGTTTTGAGAAATACCGGAAGGCATTGATCGCATTGGTTGAATACTGGCAGAGGGTCTCGCTGATTGATCAAAGGTAATGAAACACCCAATTTGTTTTATTCTGCCTGCCCGCACCACCCCTCCCCCGCCACAGTAACTATAAAACAGAAGCAGGCAGGAATCACACTGATCCAGGGTAAGCATAAGTTCAGTTCAGTCGCTCAGTCGTGTCCGACTCTCTGTGACCCCATGAATTGCAGCATGCCAGGCCTCTCTGTCCATCACCAACTCCCGGAGTACACTCAGACTCACGTCCATCAAGTCAGTGATGCCATCCAGCCATCTCATCCTCTGTCGTCCCCTTCTCCTCCTTCCCCCAATCCCTCCAGCATCAGAGTCTTTTCCAATGAGTCAACTCTTCGCATGAGGTAGCCAAAGTACTGGAGTTTCAGCTTTAGCATCATTCCTTCCAAAGAAATCCCAGGGCTGATCTCCTTCAGAATGGACTGGTTGGATCTCCTTGCAGTCCAAGGGACTCTCAAGAGTCTTCTCCAACACCACAGCTCAAAAGCATCAGTTCTTTGGCGCTCAGTTTTCTTCACAGTCCAACTTTCACATCCATACATGACCACTGGAAAAACCATAGCCTTGACTAGACGGACCTTTGTTGGCAAAGTAATGTCTCTGCTTTTCAATATGCTATCTAGGTTGGTCATAACTTTCCTTCCAAGGAGTAAGCGTCTTTTAATTTCATGGCTGCAGTCACCATCTGCAGTGATTTTGGAGCCCCCCAAAAATAGTCTGACACTGTTTCCACTGTTTCCCCATCTATTTCCCATGAATTGATGGTACCAGATGCCATGATCTTCATTCTCTGAATGCTGAGCTTTAAGCCAACCTTTTCACTCTCCTCTTTCACTTTCATCAAGAGGCTTTTTAGTTCCTCTTCACTTTCTGCCATAAAGGTGATGTTATCTGCATATCTGAGGTTATTGATATTTCTCTCGGCAATCTTGATTCCGGCTTGTGCTTCTTCTAGCCCAGCATTTCTCATGATGTATGTTCCTATAAATAAGGAACTTTTTAAACAGACTTTTTATATTCTAACCCAAATTCCACTCATAATTCCCTCAAGATACAAAGGGAAAGAACTCATCATCCTGTTTTTGCATGAAATCCTGTCATGAAACAGCAGAGAACTAGGGAGTTACTTGAGAATGGTGATCAACCTCATCTCAATCACGCTTTGGAATAACATAGGGAAGAACCACAGGGATGTGGTCTTTGAGTTCAGCCTTCTTCTCCCTCTGACACTGGCTTCCACAGGAATGATTCAAGCCCAGTCCCTGCTTGCTATTTGACTAGTCAGCACTTAAATATGATTTGAATTTATTCCAAATCTTTCCATTCATTTTCCCCAAAAGTAAAAACCTCTCATTCTATTCACACATCCCAAGACTAGGTACCTAACTGGCATTTCTGGTCCCCTGCTCTGGCAGCCAACGGTCCTGCTACTTGATATGGAAATAGAGATTTGGCACCACTCAAGTCACACAGAAGTCTGCACTTTCAGTGGTAACTGCCCACTGGGCAAGGCCAGATTTCACCCCTCCTCAGATTCCATCCAAGACCATGTGGTTGACCCACACCCAAGCACCAGCCGCCCAGCCTGAATGGTGGGTCAGGGGAATGGCAGGTTCCTGGAAGGCCCAGTGCTATTGGCTGTCATGCTCTGGAGGCTGTCTGCTGCCCAAGGATGTGGGCGAGAGCAGATGTGCCCTGGCCCATCCTCTCTGTGTGTGACACACGGTTCCAGTGGTCTGTGGGCTCCGCGGTACCGATGGTTCTGTGAGCCCCAAAGGGAGATGGAAAGTGAACCCTCACTCACCTGCCAGACAGCCTGACCTGCTGTCCTCTATCCCTGTTGCCACAGGGCTGCACCTTGAATCCACTCCTTCTTAAAAAGTTGGAAGGGTCTCTCCTTGGATAGTGAAGCAGGTGTTTATTGGCATGAAGAGCTATTAATAGCAGTGCCTTGGAATTTGAATGCTGGCTTTCAGAGCCTCACTGTTTCTGATCCTAAACTCTGTCTGACTTGACACTTGTCTCCGAATTTTTATTTGAGCTGGAGGTGATTCCGGCAACCCCTGCTCCCCACCAGTCCTGGCTTTCACCCTGAAGTGTCCAGTCCTTCATGGAGGTACTTTACACCGTGGCCCCAAGACTGGAAACTAGTGGGCTGTGATCTGGCTGGGTGTGGTCATCCAAGGCACAGTGCCCAGTTTCATTCCACTTTAGTGATTCCTTCCTTCCACTATTTTTTCCCTGTCTTTTTGTTGTTGTTCGGTCACTCAGTGACTCTTTATGACCCTATGACTGCAGCATGCCAGGCTTCCCTGTCCTTCACCATCTTCCGGAGCTTGCTCAAACTCATGTCCACTGAGTCGGTGATGCCATCTCCTGTCTTTACTTTTCTTTGATCACTGCCTTCTTGATGAGGAAGATACAAAAAGTCCAAGACAGAGAACCCCTCTGGTAGGGAGGGAATGCCAGGATTGTTGGCAACAAAATGATGCTCTGAATGAAAACAGGAGACCTACTGTCTCCTCGGCTGTGTCCTCTGATGTCTGTGGAGTGAGTGGCCCAGCAGTGGGATGGTTCTTTCACAAGTGTTACACATGCAGTCACTTAGAGAAGCTGGTCTTCACCTCTAATATTCCTGTCTGTTTCCCCCAAGTGTCTTGGATACCTGTCAGGCTTTCCTGCAGTCCCCGAAGCCCCCGGATGCTGTGGTGACCCTGTGGAGAATGGAGACGCTGGCCCAGCACGTGCTCCTCCTCCTTGCAGGTGAGCTGCTCTTGGGAGAAGGGCTGGTTGGTCCCCGCCTGTTTCCAGAGCTCAACTGGCCACAAGATGGTTGGATGCCCTTGAGCTACTCTTGGGCTCAACTGCAGCCTTCTTGCCAGGTTCCCTAGACCCTGAGGACCTCCTCTCCCCCTGCCCCCAGCACTGTGACCTCCAGCCAAGGTGAACATCCCCCTCCCTGCTCCAAGCTCTGCCTCTGCTCATGGAATGTGCTTCCCTGTCTCTGCGGCCTCAACTTCAGCCACGCCCTCTGGCTGGAGCCAGGGCATCTCTTCCAGGAGGAATGCCTGCATCCCATTTGCGTCCTGTTTGCTTGTGGTGACCTTGAGTTGACCTCTATCTAATGTGGTATTAAGGCTCCTATTTCTTAAGTCTCCCTCCTCTGCCCGAGTCAATGTTCTTTGGAGGCAGCAACTGTGTCTCCGTCTCCTGCGCGTGCCCAGTGCCTGGCGTGGAAGATCACTCTACTGACAGGTGCTGGGTGGTCCATGCAGTGACTCAACTCCTAGAACACTTTCTCTGAAGTCCTGGCACTGAGTGCTTGTCTTTAAGTTTGTTGGACCCTCTCCTGCATTTCTTTGCTACTTCACTGAGAACAGGATCTGTTACTCATTCAGTTCTGTCTCCATGATACTCAGCATAGAGTCTGTGACAGTGAGTCATTGCTACTTACATTGTAAACGAATTCATTCATCTAAGATCCTTCTTACCAAATCCATTACTACAGATTTCAGTGACATTTCCCTGGCATACCATTGTGGAAGGAAAGTACCACGAGCTGCCTCGTGGGGCTCCTGGGTGATTTTTAGATCTTTTTCCAAGACGTGAACCCTGGCCTCAGAGCACATTTGGACCATAGACTGCACAGTGCTGCTGGAGTGTATTCACCCACGCATGCATGTTGCTGCTTTTTCACGCGTAGGCTCCTAAATGAGGCTGCACCCAGACCTCTTTTTTTTTTTTTTAATTAAAACAATGTGTTTTTGGCCACATTCCTTTGTGGCTCAAATGGTAAATAATCTGCCTGCAATTCAGGAGACCTGGGTTCGATCCCTTGGTAGGGAAGATCCCCTGGAGAAGGGAATGGCAACCTACTCCAGTGTTCTTGCCTGGAGAATTCCATGGACAGAGGAGTCTGGCAGGATACGGTCCATGGGGTCACAAAGATTCAGACATGACCGAACGACTAACACTTTCACACTTTCTGCTGCATGTGGAATCTTAGTTCTCTAACCAGGGTTGGAACCTGTGCCCCTGCATTGGGAGAACAGAGTCTTAACCACTGGGTCACCAGGGAAGTCTTTGCACACAGCTGTCTTGGTGCAGTCGGGCCTAAAGTCCTTGACAGCAATGGTGTCAGGGATGTTGGGGAGATGGGTGTGAGCCCAGAGGAGGACACCGGGAAGCTGAGGTGGGCTGATCAGGAGAAGAGAGGAGCCAGGGTCAGTGGAGCAGGCCATGAGCCCTGGGTCCCTCGTGGAGCCTGCCAGGCCAGCTCTGCCCCCTCCCTGTCATCCCAGGTGGACCTGACACCTGCTGCCTCCTCCTGACTTACTCTCTGATGACTGTAATTACTTAGATGATTATTCTCAGGTGAGGCGTTATGTCCTCTGAGAAGCTCTTCTCAGCACCCCTGCCTGGGTTTGGTGGCCCTGTGTCAGGCCCCTTAGCTGTGCCCTCTGGGCAGTGAGCCCGTGGGCTCCTTGTGACTGCATTTGAATGTGGGGACTGGAGCCGGCAGCCACTGGCAGATGCTTGGTGAGTGAACACGTGAGCACGTGTTAGCAGCCCTCCTGGGCTCAAGTCTCTGTCCCCTGGGACTCCTGCATGAGCGTGGTCTGTGAATTTTGCTCTGACATCCTGGAGGGAACATGTGGCCCTGGCAGGCAGTGTCCAGGCCCAGGTGTCCCTGTGTGGCTGTGTGGCACTGGAGGACACCCTGCAGAGGTTGCTTGGGCTCAGTGCAGGAGTGGCCACACCCGCCACCGACAGTGATCTAGGGCCTGGAGGGGGTTGACTAAGGGTGTGCGCAGCAGAGGCTGGGGCTTTGGGAGGAGAGGCTCATTTGGGGCAGGACCCAGCATATCAAGTGTTAGTGTTAGTTGCTCAGTTGTGTCCGACTCGGCAACCCCATGGACGCAGCCCGCTAGGCTCCTCTGTCCATGTGATTCTCCAGGCAGGAATACTCTGGTGGGTTGCCTTTTCCTCCTCCAGGGGATCTTCCCGACCCAGGCATCAAATCTGGGTCTCCTGCATTGTAGGCAGATTCTTTGCCATCTGAGCCACCAGGGGAGATGTCAACTTTGATCTCACATTAAGTTGAATCATGGTGGCTGGGGCAGGGGAAGGACCAGGGCTTCCAGACCAAATGGGCCGGGGTCCAGTGCCTGCAGACACAGGCTGGCCTGAGCTGGACACAGAGGCTGGAGCTCATGGCTATTTCCAAGTGAGAGGATGAAATCAGTGAGGCATGGATGCATGGGTGCCTGGCATGTACTAGGCCTGCTCCTGGATTCTGTTAAGAGGGCAGGTTGAGTATGGGTGACCCTGCCCACCGTGGGGACATCATCCCACAGCTTATGAAGAGCTGTTTGTAGCGAAAAAGGGTAACTTAGGGTCTAACACAGGCTTAGCTTTGATCCACTCACTCACCTCTCTTTTGTAATACCTTCTTAAACCCAAGAATCGATGAATCTTTTAGTGGCAGAGCAGGAGAGGAGTGAGGCTGGTCTGGGAGGCAAGGTGAATTCATTTTATAAATGAAATCCCAGTTGTCATGTAGGTTTATTTTTTTCTTTAAAGAAAAATCTCTGTTTCCAGTCAGAGATGTTATGAGTGTTGTTGCTGTATTATGCACCTCGGCTCACCTTTGGGTGGCTGACAGATATTCTCACATGCAGAGCTCGCACTCTAAATGTGGCTGCTTATCTGACATAGTGAACCCAGCCACACTTTAAAGCATAATTATTTCACTGTTTTATAGTCAGCTAATGTAATGGCTTTTAAATAAATTAAACATTCATCAATACTTGAATTTATATGAATTTTGCCATTCTGTACTGCATTTGCTAAATTAATATAGCACACTTGAGTCACTTCGTTACTGAAGATTAATTTCTAATTTTTATATTTCATTTCAAGAAAACCCAAGCATGTCATACTTAAGCATGAGTAACATTCAAACTTCATCTCCACTTTCCTTATTAGGTTGTCACTCCATTCTGTAGTGACAGGCCCAGAGAAGTTACAAACGCTAGCCAACAGGGTATTGGGGTAGAATGGGCCAAAATGGGCAAGTTGTCCTCTTCTGTCACACAGAGGGAACACAGTCAGATCTGTGACAGTGACTGTTGACAATGAAGCAGTGATTGGTGTGTCACAGAGTTAGGTTCAGCAACACCATGAGGAAAGTAACATTTTTGTCCTTTGGATCTAGTACCTGAAATACGTTAGGAAAGTCTGCCTGGGAACAGGGTGTGTAGTTTGACAGCTCTTAAACCAAAAGGGACCTCGTAGTCACCTTTGACTTGGTTTGATCTGGTTTCCCAAATTGGCAAACAAAGGTCCAGAGAGTGTGAGTGACTTGCCCAGGGCCTGGGGTGTGGGGGAGAAGTCAGAGTCCCTCTTCAGTGGAGAGGCATAGAAGGGATGACCAAACAGAGAAGAGGGTCCGGACAGGGAGATGGGCCAGGCATGGGGGTGGCCTGATGTGACCAAATGCTGGAAGAATGCCAGTAGCAGGTGGGAAGAGCCAGGACTGGTCGAGGGGGCAGGTCTGCAGAGGCCAAGTGAGGTGCAGCAGGAATGGGCCTGGAAGGTAGGGGACAGAGGTTAGCATTTTCAAGCCTCCTGGGCAGCTGCAGGACAGTGTCAGTGGTGGGGCAGCTACATCTCCAAAACAGAGGGTCCATTTGTTCTCAAGGCTTCCCTGGTGGCTCTGATGGTAAAGAATCCACTTGCAATGCAGGAAACTTGGATTCGACCCTAGGATTGGGAAGATTCCCTGGAGAAGGAAATGGCAACCACTCCAGTGTTCTTACCTGGAGAATCCCATGGACAGAGGAGCCTGGTGGGGTCACAAAGCATCAGACATGACTGAGTGACTAAGCACACACACATTTGTCCTCAAAGATACATGCTGGATGCTTCATATACCTTCAGATCAGATCAGATCAGATCAGTCGCTCAGTTGTGTCCGACTCTTTGCGACCCCATGAATCACAGCACGCCAGGCCTCCCTGTCCATCACCCACCCCCGGAGTTCACTCAGACTCACGTCCATCGAGTCAGTGATGCCATCCAGCCATCTCATCCTCTGTCGTCCCCTTCTCCTCCTGCTTCCAATCCTTCCCAGCATCAGAGTCTTTTCCAATGAGTCAACTCTTCGCATGAGGTGGCCAAAGTACCGGAGTTTCAGCTTTAGCATCATTCCTTCCAAAGAAATCCCAGGGCTGATCTCCTTCAGAATGGACTGGTACCTTACCTTATTCATTTTCCATTTTAATAAGAGATTACTTGTATTTTTAACAATAATATGTTGGGTTTCAAAATCAGAGAAATAGCAAGATTAATGAGAAAATATAAACTGGGTGGTCTGCTTCTGAAAAGTGTGAATTTGGGTTTATTCTATGCACTCTACCTTGTCTGCAGTTCAAAACCATTTTAAAAAAAGAATTTTTGAGAGACAATGTAAAAATGTAAGAAGCAGGACTTTTGCTTCTTTTTTTTCCCTATGTGAAAGTGACAGAAGTTTTGTTATTCGTGAGAATACATTTCATCTGCTATAAGGTGAAGACACAGAAGCACGTGTGAAGCCAGGGGCTGCACGCCTGTGGATGCGCTAGGTTTGCGCATGCGCAGTGGAGCCCTCTGTGATTCAGCAGGGTGGGTCGCGAGGCTGCGCTGAGCAGCGTTGCGAGCAGCCGGGAAGCAAGGCAGTTGTAGTCCTGAGAAGATAAGAGGTCAGGAGCCTGGGGAAGGAGCCGAGAGCGAGTGAGATGGAGCCGCAGGTTCCTTCACCAGCTGCCTGCTTTAGGAAGAGCACGTGGCCCAGGGTGGAGGCGAGTTGGGGGGAGGGAGTGGCGAGGGACAGGCCTGTCAGGGTGTCACCCAGTCCTGGGCATGACCTGGGGGCTCTGGACAAGGCACAGTGTCCAGAGGTGTTGAGTGTGACTGACAGTCGGGTTTGTGAGGAGCCAGGTGGTACTCCCAGGATGCCGCATCTAAAGGGTGGACGGTGGGGGCCTGCTGTCCATCGTGTGTGTGCGTGTGTGTGTGTGCACGCGCACGCGCGCGTGCACGCATGTGTGAGTGAGAGAGCTCGAACAAGCGAGAGATGCACCTTCAGACTGAGGCCCTTCTACCTGTCGCTACTCCAGGCCCGTTGGTGAAAACCAAGACTGCCCTGGGCAAAGTGGGTGCCGGGGCACGTTGCCCAAGGGGTGCGAAGACGGGGGCCGTTTGGGGCTGGGGGAGAAATATCTTAACTTCTATACTTTCAGTTAGACCAGAATAAAACAGTGTTTATTTAGTTGCATTTGAGACTCTTAAAAGGAGCAGCGTCCCCCTCATTTCTGGTAGTTTTAGAATTCTTTATGAATCTGAGTCATTTTGAACCTTTTAACAGTGCCTTTGTGAGAGCCGAGGAGAACTGCATACTGATGGCTTCTCTGTGTGTTTCCTCTGCAGAAAACCACTCTCTGACGAAGGACGTATTGTGTGCCGCTCTGCACTGTGAGCAGAGCGTGGCGAGGCTTCTGCTGTTAGCTGCCCTGCGAGCGGTCGTTCTGGGGCACGACCACTACCAGGTTTGGCATCTTTGATGACTCAGAGACCTCCCTATTCCTTATGACTGGCCCGTGCAGGACAGTTTCCTGTTCCAGGCTTGCTGGCGTGGTCCTAAAGACAAGGGACCATGGTGCAGAGCTGTGTGGGGAGTCAGGGCTGCAGACTGGGTGTCCACACCTCCTCCCCCAGGTCTTCCGGCTGCTGCTTGAGTGGCTGGCACAGGCTTGGGAGAGCTGGTTGTTAAGTGTTTAAGAGTTTTGCAAGTTGGTTCTTAAACATAGACATCATTAAGAATCCAATTATATATGGTAAAATAAAGTTGAAAACAAAGACACTAAACATTCAAGATTCCTCACTTCCTAATTAGTTTAGCATGTTTTGCTCTTGTCTGAGAAGGTTTGTGTTCTTTTATCTGCACAGTGGGCCTGCTACTGCTGGTCTCTTCCCCATCCTGTGTTCAGTGACGTCATGTAGCCTGTTTGAGTAGGTCATGCCGAGAGTCTGGCAGGCAGAAGGAACATGGGGGCAGAGGAGAAAAGCCATGTGTGCGTGAGTTTGCCACCAAGTAGGAAGCGAATAGTCTGGTCTGATGGACTGCCCAGCCCCACCCTCCCCAGGCCTCAGATGGACAAGACTCCGGCCAAGGCCTCGTGCTCTGAACACCACCGGTCCCAGGCTTCTCGTCTTCCTTGCTCCACAATTCAGAGGTTCCGTGTGGTGGCCCCTTTAGGGGACTTGCGTTTTGGTGCTCAGATCACATGCAGAGTTCGTTTGTGCCCAGGAAATCCCAAGGCAGGGACTCAGAGGCCAGGACTCTCTACTTTGACATCTCAGAATTCTTCACATTTAACTTGCTTGGAACACACATTTGTTAGTTCTCTGATCATCTGAACAATTGATGACTTTCCTTTGTGAGAGTGATCAGTGGCAGTTTTGAGAAAGATATTTAGAAGCGTTATTAAAATGTAATGTGTTCTCTCAGCCTTAGCACCATCTTTGGAGAAACCTCTGTGCCATGAGAGTGAAGTGGAAGGAGAAGCCATTGTGCAAAAGAAAACAGATGAGGCGGAGGTCCAAGCAGACGTGTACACCCATGGCAGCCACAGAGGCAGGAACAAGGGAAGCCCGAGGCCAGGGACGCTGGGACAAACTGCTGGACTGCATGCCTACTATCCAGAACTTGTCTCAGTGGATCTGGAACTTTGAATGGTCTCCATGGCCATTCTGATCTCCTCAACCACCTTTGAGAGACTCAGCTTGCTTGTATCAAAGCAGTCCCTTTGCCCTGGACCTGTGACATTATGGGCTAGTTCTCTTCTCAGTTGTGGCTGAACGTAACGTGTACAATACATCATCTCTTTTGCTGTCTTAGCTGAAGGAAAAAAAAATAGTATGTGTTGATTTACATGAGATAGGGGCTTCCCTGGTGGCTCAGTGGTAAAGAATCCGCTGGCCAATGCAGGGAACTAGGGTTCAATCCCTGGGTCAGGAAGAGTTCCTGGAGAAGGAAATGGCAGCCCACTCCAGTATTGTTGCCTGGAGAATCCCATGGACAAAGGAGCCTGGCAGACTACAGTCCACGGGGTCACAGAGAGTCAGACGTGACTGAGCATGCGTGAGTTACATGAGATGAGATTTCCCCAAATCCACACAACCTGGGACTGTGCTTGCAACATCAGGAAGAACTGGGTGATGAAATAAATCAATTCTGATGATGTGAAATAAATGATATACAGCAGAACTATACTTAAAATGGGTAACCAACAAGGACCTACTGTATAGCACAGGGAATTCTGCCCAGTGATGTGTGGCAGTCTGGATGGGAGGGGAGTTTGGGGAGAATGGATCCATGTACATGGATGAGGCCTTTGCTGGTTACCGGAAACAACCACAGCATTGTTAATTGGCTATACCCCAATACAAAATTAGAAGTGTTAAGTTTGGAGGAAAAATGATATATAGCAGAACTGCTGAGTCCAGGGAAGTGTGTATAGGTTTATATGTGTCTGTACATATAAATACATGTGATCTCCTGCTTTTGGGGTCATTTTATATTTTAAGTGAAGTTATATTTGCCAGTTAGTTTTATGAATTATAGGTATTTTACATTCTTATCAATTTATAGGTATTGTATACTTTATAAAATGATCAGTCTTTTATACAGCTGTTTATGCTTGTAAAAGATGCTGATAACGTGTCCATGGAGTCTTAAGAGTCAGGGCCCAGACCAGGGATTCTTCCGTGGGGCTTCTCCAAGCACCCACTTCCCCTGCCAAAGAGTGGCCTGGCACCTTCCTTGAACAGTGTCTGTTTTCAGGCTCTCAGCTGGGCAGTGCTGGTCCTTGCCATGCCCTTGTGTCCGCTGGGTAAATGGCAGGGCCAGGCAGAGCAAGGCTCTCCTGGTTCCCAGCCAAGGGCTCCTTCCAAGGCCTTGCAGTGTGCACCCAGGCAGTTGGGCAGGATCAGACATTCTCCGTCTCCTCTGCCCTGTTTCCTTAGAGTGAGGACGGTGGACTGACAGCTGTGTAGACAGTAGACTGACGGTCCATGTGATGCTCGGCAAGGATGCCAGCGTGTCTGGTTGAGCTCACGCCAACAGTCTCCAACTGTATCACTGCTGTGTTTTCTAGGAATTGGAAAAGATATGGACCTCTCCCCATCAACTAAGCTGTGAAGGCCTTCACAGGAATCTCTCCAGAGCCTTGGAAAGCTTCAGAAGCAGTTTGGAAGATGCCAGTGAGCAGGACTGTGAATGCCAGTCTGGGCCGGCCTCCAAGCCACACACGTATGCCCTGGTGGGGCCCAAGCTGCCTCAGTCTCTCTCTTCATAAGGACGATGTTGTGCATTAGTAAATTATGAATCTCAGGCAATAATGTATAACATACACCGTTAATGGCTCAGAGGGTAAAGCATCTGCCTGCAATGTGGGAAACCGGGGTTCGATCCCTGGGTCAGGAGCAGCCCCTGGAGAAGGAAATGGCAACCCACTCCGGTACTCTTGTCTGGAAAATCCCATGGACGGAGAAGCTTGGTAGGCATCATGGGATCACAAAGAGTCAGACACGACTGAGCAACTTCACTTTCACACACCGTTAATGTACATATTAATGCATGTATTTTCTCACCCACACCAAAGTTTCCCGTGACTTTTAACTTTTGAAATTGTAAGTGGTAGGAGCAGCATTAGTGCTGAGGCTGGCTTTATTGGGGAACAAGAAATTGAATCAAAATGTCAAGATTCAACGTTACAATATAGTAGTAAAGATGTTCTGTACAGTCAGGCAGTGATTTTCCAAAGCACCTTCATACTGGGTTAATTTTGCTCTGTGTTCTCAAAGTGTTAACCCTCAGAAAAGGAAGCTGGGGACTTGTTTCTGAAAGTGACTTATTCCCAGAAGAAATGGTGTTCCTCTGACTTTTTGGTATCCTCATTTCTCGTACATTCCATGGTCTACCCTAACTGTTCTTTCTGCATTTATGAGAAGCCATTTGTTATGCATCCTTACTCTCCTGCCTCCTCCTGCCTGGCAGGGGGTGTCGTGATATTAATGGGTGTCCACACACAGACACATCGTGTGTCCAATTATCTGAGAAATTTTAGGGAAACGCAATCTTGTTATCTAGCTCATTTCCTGGGAACTGAGGCAGTGTATTCAATGAACATTGTTCCTGGGGCTTTATCTTGCCTAAATTAGCTTTAATTTTCTGCCATTTTAGGTTGGCCCAAAGCCTGGAGAAGACTTTATTGTTGTCTGGGAATCCCATAATGACTTTTCTTAGCAATTTCACAGTAGCTGAGGGTGAGTATGTAGCTCCTCCAAGTGTGCTTGATTAAAAATTAAATTTAGTTTCTCACACAAATATATCATTAAAATAAAACATGTAAAGGGTGAGTTATGCTATCTATATGTGGTAAATAGCAATTTAGAGCCTGGATGCTCTGATGTATTTGGGGCTGAGAAGAAAGTCCTAGAATCCTGGGTACCAAAACGAAGAAAGGATGAGAGACGCTTCTGTGGTCCAGGAGTCTCCCTGGCCCTGTCTCCCTGTCTCCCAGTCTTATAGATCCCGAAGCCCCCTTGCATCACCGTGTCAGGTCTGAAGAATTCTGGCAAATCTCTTGTTCGGAAAAGTGAGATGAATAGATATGTGGGGAGAAGTGAGTTTCCTTGGTCACTGTTCCCTTGGTGGGGACACTTCTTTCTAGAGTAAAATTTAAAATGCATGGGTCTTAGAGGAAGCAACTGAGCAGAATTGCCACATCATCTGGGGTTTTGTTTTACTTCTGATACAAATGATCGCAGCACCCCCATGGAAGAGTAAGGTTTGACTTTATTTGGTGCTTGTTATGGGCTGGATGGAGTGGAAGAACAGTCCTTGCCAGGTTTTCATGTCAGATCTTATCTTCACTACTTCAGTCAGGAGTAGCCCGAATATTTATTATAAGATTTCCTTCCTTCTGATTGTCTTTCAGATGTAAAAGTAAAAGATTTGATGCAGAATATCAGCAAGTTAACTGAAGAGCTGCGATCTTCTCTGCACATCTCAGATGGAACCATCAACAGTATTTTAGAAGCAAACATCTCCCACTCAAAGGTGGGGTTGCCACTTCTGTTCATGGCTGGGGCTGCTGACCTCCTGTGGTCCTACCCCTACCCCACGGCTGGGGATCCCCTGTGAACTGTGTGTGTGTATTTGTTAATTGCTCAGGTGTGTCTGAGTCTTTGCAACCCCCTGGACCGTAGCCCATCAGCCTCCTCTGTTCATGAAATTTAGCAAAGAATACTGGAGTAGGTAGCTGTTTCCTTCTCCAGGGGATCTTCCTGACCCAGGGATCCAACCTGAGTCTCCCGCATTGCAGGCAAATTCTTTACCGTCTAAGCCAGCAGAGAAGCCCCTGAACCATGTAAATGGAGCCAGAAAGGAGATCACAGAACACGCTGGCAACCCAGGGGCATCATGATCTGCTGCCAAGACCTTGGAGTCTTCAGTTTCATAATAGTGTCTTTACCAGAGTTCAGTTCAGTTCAGTCACTCAGTTGTGTCCTACTCTTTGCAACAGCAGCATGCCAGACTTCCCTGTCCCATCACCAACTCCTATATCTTGCTCAAACTCATGTCCATCAAGTTAGTGATGCCATCCAACTATCCTCTGTTGTCCCCTTCTCCTGCCTTCAGTCTTTCCCAGCATCAGGGTCTTTTCTGATGAGTCTATTCTTCACATAAGGTATTGGCCAAAGGATTGGAGTTTCAGCTTCAACATCAGTCCTTCCAATGAATATTCAGGACTGATCTCCTTTAGAATGGACTGGTTGGATCTCCTTGCAATCCAAGGGACTCTCAAGAGTCTTCTCCAACACCACAGTTCAAAAGCATCAATTCTTTGGCACTCAGATTTCTTTAGGGTCCAACTGTCACATCTATACATGACCACTGGAAAAGCCATAGCTTTGACTAGATGGACCTTTGTTCGCAAAGTAACATCTCTGCTTTTTAATATGCTATCTACGGTGGTCATAGCTTTTCTTCCAAGGTGCAAGCGTCTTTTAATTTCATGGCTGCAGTCACCATCTGCACTGATTTTGGAGCCCCCCAAAATAAAGTCTGTCACTGTTTCCATTGTTTCCCCATTTGTTTGCCATGAAATGATGGGACCAGATGCCATGATCTTGGTTTTCTAAGTGTTGAGTTTCAAGTCAACTTCTTCACTCTCCTTTTTCACTTTAATCAAGAGGCTTTTTAGTTCTTCGGTTTCTGCCATAAAGGTGGTGTCATCTGCATATCTGAGGTTATTGATATTTCTGCTGGCAGTCTGGATTCCAGGTTGTGCTTCATCCAGCCCAGCGTTTCTCATGATGTACTCTGCATATAAGTTAAATAAGCAGGGTGACAATATATAGCCTTGATGTACTCCTTTCCCAATTTGGAACCAGTTTGTTGTTCCACATCCGGTTCTAACTGATGCTTCTTGTCCTGCATATAGATTCCTCAGGAGGCAGGTCAGGTTGTCTGGTATTCCCATCTCTTTAAAAATTTTCCACAGTTTGTTGTGATTCACATAGTCAAAGGCTTTGGCATAGTCAATAAAGCAGAAGTAGATATTTTTCTGGAACTCTCTTGCTTTTTTGATGACCCAACGGATGTTGGCAATTTGATCCCTGGTTCCTCTGCCTTTTATAAATCCAGCTTGAACATCTGGAAGTTCACGGTTCACATACTGTTGAAGCCTGACTTGGAGAATTTTGAGCATTACTTTGCTTGCGTATGAGATGAGTGCAATTGTGCAGTAGTTTGAGCATTCTTTGGCATTGCCTTTCTTTGGGATTGGAATAAAGACTGACATTTACCAGTCTTGCATCCACCGCTGAGTTTTCCAAATGTGCTGGCATATTGAGTGCAGCACTTTCACAGCATCATCTTTTAGGATTTGAAATAGGTCAACTGAATTCCATCACCTCCACTCACTTTGTTTGTAGTAATGCTTCCTAAGGCCCACTTGACTTCGCATTCCAGGATGTCTGGGTTTAGGTGAGTGATCACGCTGTTGTGATTATCTGGGTCATGAACATCTTTTTTGTACAGTTCTTCTGTGTATTCTTGCCACCTCTTCTTAATATCTTCTGCTTCTGTTAGGTCCATACCATTTCTGTCCTTTATTGTGCCCATCTTTGCATGAAACGTTCCCTTGGTATCTCTAATTTTCTTGACAAGATCGCTAGTCTTCCCCATTCTATTGTTTTCCTCTATTTCTTTGTATTGATCACTGAGGAAGACTTTCTTATTTCTCCTTGTTATTCTTTGGAACTCTGCGTTCAGATGGGTATATCTTTCCTTTTCTCCTTTGCCTTTAGCTTCTCTTCTTTTCTCAGCTATTTGTAAGGCCTCCTCAGATAACCATTTTGCCTTTTTGCATTTCTTTTTCTTGGGGATGATCTTGATCACTGTCTCCTGTACAATGTCACGAACCTTCATCCATATTTCTTCAGGCACACTGTCTATCAGATATAATCCCTTGAATCTATTTCTCACTTCCACTGTGTAATCGTAAGGGATTTGATTTAGGTCATACCTGAATGCTCTAGTGGTTTTCCCTACTTTCTTCAATTTTAGTCTCAATTTGGTAATAAGGAGTTCATGGTCTGAGCCACAGTCAGCTCCCGGTCTTGTTTTTGCTGACTGTATAGAGCTTCTCCACCTTTGGCTGTAGAGAATATAATCAGTCTGACTTCGGTGTTGACCATCTGGTGATGTCCATGTTAGACTTGTGTCTTGTGTTGTTCGAAGGGAGTGTTTCTATGACCGGTGCATTCTCTTGGCAAAACTCTGTTAGCCTTTGCCCAGCTTCATTTTGTACTCCAAGGCCAAATTTGACTGTTACTCCAGGTATCTCTTGACTTCCTACAAATTTTGCATTCTCGTCCCCTATGATGAAAAGGACATCCTTTTTGGGTGTTAGTTCTAGAAGGTCCTGTAGGTCTTCATTGAACTGTTCCACTTCAGCTTCTTCAGCATTACTGGTTGGGGCATAGGCTTGGATTACCGTGATATTGAATGGTTTGCCTTGGAAACGAACAGAGATCATTCTGTCATTTTTGAGATTGCATCCAAGTACTGCATTTCGGACTCTTTTGTTGACTGTGATGGCTACTCCATTTCTTCTAAGGGATTCTTGCCCACAGTAGTAGATATAATGGTCATCTGAGTTAAATTCACCATTTCCAGTCCATTTTAGTTCACTGATGTTCCTAAAATGTCGATATTCACTCTTGCCATCTCCTGTTTGACCAGTTCCAATTTACCTTGATTCATGGACCTAATGAATGGTTGTTGCTGACCCATGAAAAGACGTAGGGATTCTTGGCCTCCGGAAGAGAAGAACTCAATCTGGGGCCAGAGTCGAGGCTTGATTGCTCTGAGCTTTTGGGCAATAGAGTTTTATTAAAGTGTAAAAGGGATAGAGAAAGCTTCTGACATAGACATCAGAAGGGGTCACAAAGAGTACCCCCTTGCTAGTGTTAGCAATGGAGTTATATACCTTATACCTTTTAATTAGTTATTATAGTGAATAAAAAAAATGTCTCAAGTTTGTGAAAATTTTATGAGACCTACTCTCACAATTTACAGTTTAGGATAACAAGATTAGAATTTAACAATAGAAAGATCCTCCAGACCTACTGCCATAATATACATTCTAAGATATCAGGATTAGTCAGAAGGTTTTCAGGAAGGAGAAACTGTCCTCCAGCCGGATACATTGTTGTTATATAATCCCTAGTACAGAATTTAAACTGAGTTTTGTAATTGACTGAGACTACGGAATGCAGAGGAAAAAAGTTTTTCCTTTCTCCTCCTTGAGAGTTCCAGACCCCCAATCTCCACTTTGAGAGCCCCAGACCCCTTTCTCCTCCTTGGGGACCCTGAACTTCTTATCAATCTGCCTGGGAATTGACTCTCTCACTAACATTCCAGGTACCTATGCACTGTTGTTCTCTACAATTGTTGTCTGGACTTGACCAGAGTTAGAAAGGGTAAAATTGGTGGTGATGTTCGTTCCTGATTCCCAAACTGATTTCCTTTCAGTAGGGAATGGTCTGCAAGCTGACAGCATGTTGGAGCAGTGTGACAGCAGCGGGCAGGCCACCGCCTGGTGGGTGAGGAGCACTGAGGGCCCAAGAGTAAGGAGATGGGGACATAGGCTGGGTTTGCCCATGCAGGGCAGAGCAGGTGAACTTCATCTGGATCCTCCGCAAGTGCTTTGCTGAGATCACCTTTTGGCTCTCGCATGGGGGTTTACTTCCCTGTTGGTAAAGAATTTGACTGCAGTGTGGGAGACCCAGGTTTGACCCGTGGGTCAGGAAGAACCCCTGCAGAAGGAAATGGGCAACCCACTCCCGTATTCTTGCCTGGAGAATTTCATGGGCAGAGGAGCCTGGCGGGCTATAGTCTGTAGCAACTGAAGCGACTTAACACCGCAGAGGTTGCTGCCTGATTAGCAAGTGGCCGCCAGGTGTCGCTGACGCTCTGCTGCGGGAGGGCTGGGCCCTGCAAGGGCTTGAGGTCTGAGGCGCCTTTACGGTTGAGGTGGCTGTGCGGTGCTTTCTTGTGTGTGTCCTTCTGACCATGTGGGTCACTGCGGATGGTCACCCGAGTGGCTGGATGGTGAGGCTATCGGCAGGGGCGTTTAAAAAGCTTGCATTCTTGGGATTCAAATTAGTAATGTAAGTTAGTAATATTTGCTGTGCTACCTAAGTGGATACATGAACTCTTGTGTGCCTATAAATCTGAGATAATAAATTCATGTTTGGTTAAGTGACACTTGAGCCCTAGATTCTTCTAGATTGTTAGGTTGATGGCAGCATCTCTTAATACATATTATCAGTAGTAACTTCGGCATTTCTCTCTTTGAACTTCTCTGCCTTTCCCTGGTTGGGAAGATCCCCTGGAGAAGGAAATGGCAACCCACTCCAGTATTCTTGCCTGGAGAATTCCGTGGATTGAGGAACCTGGTAGGCTACAGTCCACGGGGTCTCAAAGAGTCTGAGCGGCTTCGCTTAGCTTCGCTTCGCCTTACCCTCAGCCAGTGTTGAGTTTGTCACCTACCTCAGAGGTCTCAGAGCTTCCAGAACATGGAGTCCGCAGTTCCCCAAAGGCAGCAGGTGTCTGATGGGCTGGCTTGCAAGATAAATAGATGTGTTTGTGCAGCAGAGTTCCAGAAGCATGTGTGAGGTGGCGTTTCAGTGTGAGCCATGCAGTGAGGGAGCCCCTGGGCGTAAGGAGCTGCCCCGAGGATGGGGCTGAGGGCTCAGACGGAAATGGGGAGAAACCCCCACTGTGAGAAGTCACGGGAGAGCCACAGGTTGGCTGACTCGGGTCAGGGCTCCCAAGGAGGCAGAAAGGGACGGAGCCAGCCGACCGGTGGGGACACGGGCATCCGGGAAGCCCCTCTGTCCCCACGCTCTGTCCGTGAACGCCTGTATCTCCAGGTTAAACCTGAAACATAGACTCCTGGGTCCTGGAGTCCATGTCCTGGGACTGAATCCCCTCCCCGCGCCCGAGGCCAACCAAGCTTCCTATGCTGGGATGCGGTGTTCTTGGCTCAGGTCAGCAGTGACTTCCTCCCTGTGTGTTCCAGGCCACATTTTTATTCTTTTAAATGTCACAGCGAGGTCTAAGAGTTCAGGACCAAATAGACTGAGAGAGCAACCAGAGGCGCTTCTTCTCCCTGGATGCTCTCAGCTGGGGAAGCCTGGGTTCTAGCATCCTCAGCAGCTTTGTCCCTTCCCTCCCCCCAGCACCCAGGTACTTATGGAGGGAGGAAGGGAAGGGCTGCCCCGGCTCCAATCTCTCCTGGGAGGCTTCTAAAGGGAAGAGGTACTCTGAAACCTTGTCTTATTTATGTCCCTCGGGCAGAAATGTGTGCATTTGGTAGGCCTGGCACAGTTTCTCTCTCTCACTCGAGGAGGCCGTCACTGAGCATCAGGAGCGACTGGTGCTCTGTTAGCTGAGAGATGCCTGGTCCGGATTCAGCCAGCTCCACACGTCCCATTTGTTACAGCACATGAGGCTTGTCTTCTGGAAAGCTGCAATGGATAGTTCTTGGTGTAACTCGTTTCAGAGTGGACCCCGGTAAACAACTGGCTCATTCTGGCTTTTCTCTTCCCTGAGAGAGAAAGAAAGAATTACTTTGTGAGTGGAGTTAAGAGTTTCTGGCCCACGCAGAGGACTGTGGCCAGGTGTGCCCTTTAAGGGACTTCCCTGGTAGTCCAGTGGCTGAGACTCCGAGCTCCCAATGTAGGAGGCCTGAGTTTCATCCCTGGTCAGGGAACTAGATCCCAGGTGCTACAAGTGAAGATCCCGCATGCCACAGTGAAGATCTAAGATCTTGAGTGCCACAACTAAGACCCTGTGCATTCAAATGCATCAGTAATAAATACATTAAAGAAAAAAGGCACCGCCAACCATGCAGCATTTTACCTGAGGGAGCTGGTGCTAGCCTTGCCTGCAGGTAACCCCACCCCTGTGGCTTCAGATTGGAGCTTACATAAGGCCCTTTTAACTTGGGGAGCTTCAGACCCCCACTGTCAGTAAAGAAACAAAAATGTTGAATGGCCCCTCTAATGGGGCCTCTGTTTCATTACTCACACTTAGGTAAATATTTTTAAGCCTAAGTCTTAAGATTGATTGCATTAATTTCTGCAGAAAGTATTTCTTACCGATTCTGGCCAATTATTCTAACCATCAAGGTGTTTTCAGTCCTGATCCACTTTGCAGAGTGTCATTTGTCTCTCATCTTGGCTAGTCACAAAGGAGAAAATCACACCATCTGTATCTCATTCGTGTTATCAATGTAGAAAGAGGCTTGTGACCTGAGCAGTTGCCAACTCGCACCTGTTTAACAGTTTGGGCTCTTAGACCAGCTGTAGCACAACTGGTAGCTTGTGTGTGTGCTAAGCCACTTCAGTCATGACCTACTCTTTGCAACCCCGTGGACTGTAGCCCACCAGGCTCCTCTGTCCATGGAATTCTCCAGGCAAGAATACTGGAGTGGGTTGCCATGTGCTCCTCCAGGGCATCTTCTTGACCCAGAGATAAAACCTGCATCTCCTATGTCTCCTGCATTGGGCGGGAGAGTTCTTTACCATTAGTGCCCTGGTAACATACTAATCTAATAACTCTGCCTTTGAAAGAAAATGACTTTGAATTGATCTGGCATGATTTTAGCAATTGCCATATTCTTAAAGGGCTCGTGGCTAACCCAGGGTCAGAATTCACACCAGGGCTGACATTATCTGACAGTCATTTCTAAAGTTTAAAAGATAAAGCTAAGGTGGTTTTACCTTTCTTCTTGACTTCTAAAACACTCTTGGTGATAGACTGTTATACTGTCTGAAGCCCTGGGAGAAGGGGGCCCTGGGGATGGGCCGGGGTTGGGGTCTTGGGGGGGAGTGGAGTTTCCCACCAGGCCTGCAGCTGGTGGGTGACTGTCTTGGGGGCAGGCCCTCCCCCTTACTGCCACTTCAGGACAGGATGGGGGGCTTGATGCTGGCCCATAGACTTTTTATAGGAGTATGGAAGCAAAGAAGGAATTCACTAATTTAACTCTCGTTCTTAAATTCAATACTTTTCAATCAGTAAACCCATCTAATTCTTACACATCTTTCCTCACATTCCAGTAAGTCAAGCTCTGTTTTTGCTGTTAGCCTCCTGTCAGCTATAATGGATGTCACTGGGCTGTGTGTCATTTATAATGATCTCGTTTGGTTCTCCCCTTGGAGCACTTTTGGGTCTTGTTATCGTCTCTTTTGCTCAGATGAATAAACTCAGGCTAACAGTGTTGACCTCTGGGAGGTCCCACAGGAGGAGTTGGAGCTGCCTTATTCTGGACCCTTCCTGAGTCCTCCCCATGGTCTTCCCACTGCGTGTGGCTGCAGCTCTTCCAGATGGTCTAGGAGCCACCTACTGCCCTCTCATTGCACCCATCCAGGCCTCTTCACTGTGCGGGCAGAGCCGGGCCCCAGCTCCTCTCTGTCCTGTAGAAACTGGTGCCTAGTATCCAGTCCCACTTCTTTGCTTTGAAAAAACCGGAGGTGGTCCAGTCACCTCGTGTGATGTTCCCCATCCTTCCCCGTCACTGTCGGTGCTTTTCTTCTAGTCACAATTAGGCTGAGAACAGTGATTCCTCCCAGTGTTTCTGTGTGCCTCTGAGTCTGAAATTACCAGCTGTGCAAACCCACCTCTGAACTGCTGCTCTGAGCACAGTTAGCATTTTGGCAGATCCCAGGAAACAAGCTCCTGCTGAAAATGCAAATATCTCTCCTGGCGATCACTTCCACTTTTATAGGGAGTCTGTGAACGCAAATGAATGTCTCATCGAGTGTGTGTGTGTGTGTGTGCTTGGATCACAGTGGTGGGGAGCTGTCTGCCCTGGACCCCTGGCTCCTTGAAGTTTTCCAAGCAAATGTGGACACGTAGGAAAGGTGCTGGCAACTTGGCATCCACATGTTTAATTAAACTGCCTGGACCAGTCTGAGCTGAAAGATGACTGACTCTAAAATGGATTCACCCATGATATTTTGAGTCCAACAAAACTGAGTATTTTCTCTGTTTTTCCTACTCCCTGCCTGTTTCAGGTGCCTTTTATGCATGGAAAGTGGTCACAGTAAAATTAAAAACAAAGATAAAGAACGAAGTAGGGAGGCACAGAGCAGGCATGGAAGCAGACAGCGTGCAAGGCGCTGTTCTGTATGTGGTGTGGCCGTGAGGTTTCTGCATGAAGGCAGCCCCTGGGCCCTCCCCGTTGGTTGAGAGACATGTATACAAGTTTTAAGACAAATGTTGTCTTTAGGGCTAAATTCTAAATGATGCATGGAATATGATCTTTCTTGGGGACCACGCTTGATGCTGAAATGGTGCAGAGGGACCCTCACCAGCTGGTTCTGGTTGGTGCCCACATGAGACCGGGGCAGTGATCCCGACTCAAGGAGAACGTCCATGGAAGTCTGTTTTACAGAACTGGCCAAAGAGGGGCTTCCCTAATCAAAGTGAAGGGTGGATGTACATTACCCCCCCAACCCCTCTTTGAAACCGTCTTTCAACCAGAGGCATGCACCTTCCCTTAGAGACCGTGATGGAACAGTGGAACAAGGATATCTTTCCCAAGGTACACCTGTGCCTCGTAAGTCCCCTATGGAAAAAGAGCTTTTGGCTAATTAGGTATGAAAACAACATCTTTCTCAAAGATTCAAAATGTCCATCAGCATATTAAATTCTCTCTCCGTTTGTGATGGTTAGTTTTATACGTATATAGGGCTAGGCCACAGTACCCAGATATTTGGCCAGATAGCAATCTAAGTGTCCCTGCGAAGTTATTTTTTAGATGAGATTAACATTGAAATCGTAGACTTTGTGCAGATGGTGGTTGTTGTTCTATTGCTCAGTTCTCTCTGACTCTTTGCAACCTCATGGGCTGCAGCACGCCAGGCTTCCCTGTCCCTCACCATCTCTCCGAGCTTGCTCAAACTCATGTCCATTGAATCAATGACACCATCCAACCATCTCATCCTCTGTTGCCCCCTTCTCCTCCTGCCCTCAATCTTTCCCAGTATCAGGGTCATTTCCAGTGAGTCAGCTCTTTGCATCACGAGGCCATCATGTTGGAGCTTCAGCTTCAGCATCAGTCTTTCCAATGAGTATTCAAGATTGATTTCCTTAAGGACTGACTGGTTTGATCTCCTTGCAGTCCAGTCTTGAGCAGATTACTCTTTGTACTATGGGTGGGCCTCATCCAATAGGTTGAAGAACTAAGTAAAAAGACAGAGGCTTCCCGGGGAAGGGGGATTCTGCCTCCAGGTGGCTCCTGGGGCTAGTCTGCCATGTTGGCTTGTCCCTGGGCTTCCCTGATGCCAGCCGACCGTGCAGAGCATGGTCTTGCCAAGCCCCGACAACTGAGTGAGCCAATTCCTTAAAAAAGTCTCCCAGAAGATGCGCATCCTATAGTTTCTGTTCTCTAGAGAACCCCCATTAGTCCATCGTTCTATCTCTTAATGATGCTGGGGGCTTTTTATGGCATTACATGAAAGCATCTGATGAGTTCTCCATGTTTACAAGGCTCCTAATAAGGGAACAGTAGCTCTTGTTCACAGAGGGTCCCTCTTGGCTGGAATGTTTTGCAGTAATCGCAGCCATCAGAGTATGAACACAACAGGAAGTCTGCTGCTTGTTTTAAATTCTGCTTTATAATTTGTCACATTAACCAGAAGACCATTAACCGGAATTCATTCCCAGGCAGAGACGCAGCCCCGGCCTTCTCACAGAGGGAACAGCGGTGTGCCCAAGAGCAGCACAGCTGTCCTTGGGCCCTGCTTTTCACACTGTTTGCTTTTTCTTTTCAAAAATGATAACTGCCTTGGAAATCTGGTTTCCAGTTGGAGATGGAGGAGAAAAAATGGTTCACGCTGATAACAGTGAAAAATAAAAAAAAAACTGATAACCTGAGAGCAAAGGCTAAGACTCACTGTCAGAGGGAGAGACACAGACATGACTTCTGAGAGCACCTTGGGTGGAGGGTGGGAGGCAGCTGGGGGCCTGAAGGTCCCAAGTCATCACTCTGTTGCCTACAGATTCAGGGGATTATGTGTACATTTTGGAAACCTTTCCCTTCAAAATGTTTGAAATAACACAGGGTTTGGGGAATCCATGAAAATGCAGGTAAAGCCTCAGCATCTTGGGAGAATGGGCTTTCCAAGGTCTCATCACTGGGGCGTTCTGAGTCCGGGGACTCCACATCTCAGGCATAGTCATGTCCAACCCTCGTGCTTTGACACAGGTGCTGCCCAGTGCCCTGACAGTGGCTTTGTCTGGAAGTTGCAACAGGGACATTCTTCAGCTCCTGCTCCAGTTCCCTGAAGATGGAAAGTCCGAGTCTGCAGCGAGGGAGCTGTGTGGCCTGCCCAGGGCCCAGGTGTTTTCCATGATCGTGGTGTTGGCTCGAAACCTGGACCTGCGGAACTTCATTTACAAGGTAAGGGGAAGGCGGGTGCTGGCCTGGCTTGGGCAGCATGAGGGGCCGGTGTGGATGCCTCAGGGCCAGCAAGGCAGGTGCAGAGTTCACAGCCTTGGCCTGTCCCCGAGCCTCCTGGGCACCACCTCTGGGTCGGGGGGCTTGGAGTCAAGGGTTGCTCAGGAGATTTTCTAGGGCCCTTGCAGTTAGACCCATCAGGACATTTGGCGCAGCATTGGTGCAGTCAGCGTGCTCACTGGGGAAGACCAGTGAACAGAGTCACCACCCGAGCTTAGCACCTGCTCCCTCCTCTTTGAGGAGCACTGGTCTGACTTTCTCTGGGAGGCTGGGTTCTGCTGCCCATCACCCCCAGTGGCCCCTCTGAGTCAGAGCCACTTCCCTACCTTGGCCATGACCTCCTCTGCCCCCCGTTACATCCTGGGGCACACGGACTGTGTCCCATGAGGGGACGTGCCCACCTCTGCTGTGGCCTGTCCAGGAGAAGGTGTGCAGATGGTAGGGGCATCGGGCAGCCCCTTCCTGTGTGAACCAGCTTGTTACCTCCCCCACCGCCACCACATGCCCATGCCCAGCAGGTGAGGGGAGGGAGATGGGAGGAACCGACGGTTATAGTGTGAGTGAGAAGGAGCTGAAGGTGACCGTGGGGACAGCTGCCTGGGGAGCCCAGTCCCTGCTGCACACAGGAGTTATGCCCGAGGGATTGCACGCACATGGCTCATGGCCTCGATCTTGCGCTCTTGGTCCTGCCTCGTCTACAACTTCCTCATCTTCCGGCCTCCACTCTGCTTATGTCTCCAGACCCTTCACCCTTGACCTCTAGGGGCTGGTCTTGCTCCAAGTTTCTCCCCAGGGAGATCAGCCGACATCTGGGCCGATCGGAATTAGCACGATGGCTCGCTCCACATCCCAAAGGACAGTTTCGGGCTCAGGAAAAGGCAGATTTGCCAGTCCAGTCCTGTTTCCTCCGTGGTCTCCCTCTTTTCAGTAACTCCAAGAATCCAGTGGGTGGATGTTGTATCATACACACACACACGGAACAAAGAATAACTCTCAGGATGAGAATTAATTCTGAACATTTCAGAATTTTCGTTTCAAGCTCACAAGCAGGAGAATGAGCATGTCCTGAGTCTCCATGACTGGTGAGGCCGCCCCCACCGAGGAGTGTCCGGACCTCCAGCTCACGTGCAGGCGGGTGGGTCCTGTGCTCAGCAGGTCTCTTCTCTGTGCCACGTGCACTTTGGGAAACATGCTGCCCGGCAAAGGCCAGCTCTCTTAGGCACACAGAAGCGACCGATTTGAAACTGGTGCTTCTCGGGCCCAGATAGTTACTTTGACAAGGGCCATAGGGATGGAATACTGGGTTGGAGTCGCTCTCCCAGACACCATGAAATGGACACCACCGTTAGTAGCACCAGCTCCTTCTAGTTTCCCGGCTCCAGGGAAGCCTGTTGGTCCATGGTGATGCTCTGGTGTTAGAGCCCTATGGACGCACATGGGAGCCACACCAAGCCCAGGCATCAGCAGGCTCAGCCTACGCCCCGGGCCTCTCGACTGACAGCGAAGCTAAGGTGCATTTCACAAGACACCATTTGTGGTTAATGTCCAGTGTGTTCCTCTGGCCTTAGCTGCTGGGTCCCAAATCTAGCCACGCAACAGCCAGTGTCCCTGAGGGCAACTTCTCAGATGCAGCTGCAGTTAGAAAGGCGGTGGAAATGTGACAAGAGCCAGCGCTCCCTTTGCTCCTGTCCAAGGTGTCTCTGCTGCCTTAACTGAGGACAGTCGCTTTGTTGAGTGTGTGAGGGACAGAGCGGGGCTTCTGTCCCGCAGGTCATGGGCAGAGCCAGCAGCCATGTGGCAGGTGCAGAATTGTGAGGGGCCAAGGCCCGAGTATGCAAACCTGGAAATTCAGATGAGAGCAAAGGGAGGACACCTACTGTGCAGCCTCCACCTCTGAGGGAAGAGGCAGAGTTTGCTGACTTACCCATTCATCCAGAGACTGGTATTTTTTGGAAATTTTTATTTATTTGTTTGTTTGTTGACATTTTCTCCTAACACAGTCTCCAAAAAAACTTTTTTTTTTTGATCTGGACCATTTAAAAATCTTTATTGAATTTGTTGCAATATTGTTTCTGTTTTGGTTTTATGGCCATAAGGCATGTGAGATCTTAGCTGTCTGACCAGGGATTGAACCCACACCCCCTGCCTTGGAAGGCAAAGTCTTAACCGCTGGACTGCCAGGGAAATCCCATGACAATCTTTTAAAAAATTTTTTAACCTTTTAAATTATAGTTGGTTTATAGTATTGTGTTAGTTTCAGATATATAGCACAGTGATTCACTTATACATACATGACTATTTTTTCAGATTCTTTCCCCTTATATGTGTGTGTTCAGTCATTTGAGTTGTGCCTGACTCTTTGCGACCCTGTGGACTGTAGCCCACCAGGCTCCTCTGTCCATGGGATTCTCCAGGCAAGAATACTAGAGTGGGTTGCCATGCCCTCCTCCAGGGGATCTTCCCAACCCAGGGGTCAAACCCAAGTCTTCTGCATCTCCAGCACTGCAGGCAGATTCTTTACCACTGAGCCACCTGGGAAGCTCCATTCCCCTTATAGGAAAGGGGAAACAACCTTATGGATTATTACAAAACATTGAGTAGAGTTCCCTGTGCTAAGCAACCAGTATTGCCAAAGGCTGTTCTAGTCCCTGTGGCCACATCAGTGACCACGACAGGCAAAAATCCCTGCCTCCATGGAATTTACATCCCCAAAACAAGAGGATGCCATGCATAAGTCAAGTGTAGAGCATTCAGTGGTGACGGCACAGGTGGGTCCCAGGATAAGGAGACACTGATGTCTCTAAAGCACCCAGGTTGCATTCCTGGCCCTGATCATCCAGCTGTGATGCTGTGGGAACCCTTGCATCTCTCTGAACTCAGGTTCTTCACCCACAAAACCAGCCCCAGCACACAGCCTGCAGGGGCAGGGAGGACTGGAATGGATGTGTGCTGTGACCTAGGAGGACTGGAAAGGATGTGTGCTGTGACCAAGGACGACTGGAAAGGATGTGTGCTGTGACCTAGGAGGACTGGAAAGGATGTGTGCTATGACCTAGGAGGACTGGAAAGGATGTGTGCTGTGACCTAGGAAGACTGGAAAGGATGTGTGCTGTGACCCAGGGAGGCAGTGGATAGATGGAAACTGTCTCACACGTAACAACTATCTCATTTTGACTCTCTTCTTAAATTTCCACTCAGGGCACCCCAAAGACAGAAATATTTTTTTTAGACTAAAAAAAATGTTTTTTAGTTCTATCATTTTTGCTGTTGTTTTCCAATTCATTAATTTCTGCTTCTATCATTATTATTAAATGTTTCCTTTTTTGATCTCTTTAGGGGTAATTTTGTTGCTCATTTTCTAACCTCTTAAATTGGATGCTTAATTATTCAATTTTTTTTTGTAAATGTAAGTATTCAAGGTTAAGACTCAGCCTTTAGATACAGATGCAAACTATTTTGGGCTTCCCAGATGGTACTAGTGGTAAAGAACCTGCCTGCCAATGTAGGAGATGTAAGAGATGCAGGTTCCGTCCCCGGGGTGGAAAGATTCCCTGGAGGAGGGCATGGCAACTCACTCCAATACTCGTGCCTGGAGAGTCCCATGGACAGAGGAGCCTGGTGGGCTACAGTCCATGGGGTCACAAAGAGTAAGACACGCCTGAAGTGACTTAGCACACACGAACTGATTGTTTTATTTATTCATTTGTTTGTTTATGGCCACATCGCAGGTGGGATCCTAGGTCCCCCACCAGGGATCAAATCCTTCCCACGTGCAGTAGAAGTATGGAGTCTTAACCACTAAACTGCCAGAAAAGTACTAGAAAGAATTTTGAAAGTGGTTTGAATTTTAACAACAGGTCCCATCTGCCCGTGCTTTACGTGCTGACAATCCCGGTGCGGTAGAGCGTGCTCCAGAAATGGAGCCGATAGAGAGGACCTCACAGGGCACAACAGAGGTGTCTCCCAGGCTCAAGAGGATAAAATCCAATAACACTCTTCACTCCCTTCACTGTCCAGCGTTGGTTACGTCGTGTTGTGTTTCTTTTGAGACTCTGCTTCCTGCTGAAGCCAGCAGCCTGCTGAGGGCCCTGCTGGACATCGTGTCCAGGCTCAGCCACCTGCTCCCCAGAGCTGGCCGCGTCCTTGAGCGCCTTCCCGCATTCCTCCATGAATTTAAGATCACTGCTTTGCTGGATGCACCCGACTTCCAGCAGGTGGGTGTTTGGTCTTGGCCCCGAGAAAGGTGTGGACCCTCTGTGTCTTTGTGTTTGCTCCTTTGTTTTTCTTTCTCTTTCAAAGTCTGAAATGTGCATTGATGACCAAGCATGGGGCTGAGGAGACCTCTTAATGGTTCTGGAGGCAGCAGTGTTATGACATCGTGATGAAGAGCAAAGCCTGGGGTGTCCTTCAAAATCCGAGGAAGCAGACTCCAGGGAGGCACATCCATCCACGCATGTGTGTTTTCTGTGACCTAAGAAATCACAGAATTGATCATCCACACAAATGAGATTCCAGGGGCTTTTTTAGCTTCTCAGAGAATACATTGCTTTCAAAAACCTCAATACATTTATTTGCACACAAATAATTGGGTTACAGATTACGTATTGCAAATACAAACACAAAGTCCAGTGAGGTTAGTATCCTGAGGTTCGTTTTGCTTGGACTCTGTCTGCCTGGAATGAAATGGTGGGGAGGGGGCTGTGTGGGGGCCTGTTGAGTGGGAGGGGCAGGATGAGGGGCGGGTGGTGTGTCCTTGGACCTGCCTTGGAGGCAGCACTCGGGTTGGTCATCAGCTGAGGGCTGCTTTGATGATCCTCAGGCATCTGGGAAATTTGGTTGTAGAGACACATATTCATACTATTGGTTAGTCTGAGTTAGTGATGTTTATTGAGTAATAATTTATGTGTGTGTATGACATTTGTCTCTTCAAGCATATAGACTAGCAAAATCAAGGGCAGAAAAGACTAAAGCTCAGATACTGTATTTTTGACGTGGTGACAGTCTTCTGTGTTCCTTTGGAGGAGGGACGGCAGGCTCAGGAGCCTTTGAGGGAATCACTCTAAGCCACTGTTTGCCTGGGACTTATTTTTCTTTTGTTCTCAGACTTCACAGAGTAACCAGGCCAGAAGTTCAGCCATTGGTTCTTTCCAGTCTTTGATGAAGATGGTTTGCAAGGACCAAGCATCTTTCTTTAGCAGCTCTGACACCTTTCTTAACTTGCCTAGAGTTCATGAACTCTTAGGAGATGACAAAGAGAAATTCAACATTCCTGAAGATTCAAGTAAGAAAACAGTAATCCATATGTGTTTAGATTAATTTGCATTTTGATAATTAGCCCTGCTTTGTACAAGATACTCAGTCTGTGTGGAAATTGGGAACATACTTGCCAAGAATTTCCTGTTCCACCGTCCAACCTGTATCCTTCGTTTAGTGTAAAGTCAGTAAATGCTGGTCTGGCAGTTGGCTTTGTAAGACCCCTGCACCCTTGAGCACAGGCTAATTCTGTTGCCTGTGATGCCATGGAACTGGGTCTTAAATTCTGGTGCACCTGAAGCCCCAGCCCTTTGGGATCCCGGGATAGCTAGAGACAGTGAGAGGTCCGGGTTTCGGTTCCTGCAGGATGGCTGTCTCACAAAGCCTGGAGAGCTGTATGTGGCCTCCTACAAACTTGCCTTCTAGATCAAGCTCAGTAGCAAATAACAGCAGAGTTAAAAGTGATTTCCTGGCCCTACTTGAAGTGGATGCATTTTGATTAGAAAGACAGACTAAGGGTAAGCGTGCTGATAAAGGTTTAGACTGTTCAGTCCCACCAACAAGTGGGGTGTCTTCGGTCCAGTCACGTCACGTCTCAATCATGTTCATCTTGTGTTTAACATGGAAACTTCATACCTGCCTCCTAAGGTTATTATGAGAGGCATTAGGAGTGACGCCTGCTAACTGCTGAGGACCGTGCTCTAGTGTGTCCTAGTGTATGAATTACTCTTCCATGCTTCCCAGCAAGTCAGCGGTTTAGGACACACACACTCATCATCTCATAGTCTGTAGGGGCCACAGTCTGAGCACTGACTAGCTGGGTCCTCTGTCGGGACTGACAAGGCTGCAGTGAGAGTGTTCGTTGGAGGTGGTTGTTGGTAGAACTCACTTTCCTGCAGGTGTAGGAGCCCTGATGGCTGCATCTTTAAGGACAGCAGTGCATCTCTGGGGGGCTTCTGGACTCTTTTAAAGGGTTTGGCTGATGGTTCAGCCAAGATAATCTACCCTTTGACCAACTCCGGATAACCTGACCATGGGTGTGTCCACACAAGAAAGCATGTGTGCCTTGAGGCCATCTTAGACTTCTGTCTGCTGTACCCAAGACCCCTCTTTCTGTACTTGTGCCTGGGATGGATGGAGGTGTTGATGGGTCGAGGGGAAAGGAGAGTGTTGGACTGTGTAGAGGAGGAGCTGCAAGGTTCCTGAGAGCTGCCTAGAGACAGGGTGTTGGTGTGTTCATCAGCTGATGGGTAATTGGGTGGCTGTTGTAGATACACATTAAGGCTACTAATGTGGATACTTTTGTTGTCTCCTATACTAATCCTCATTTCCTCTTTTTTCTTGCATATGGGTTTTTTGATGATTATTGATTTGTTCATCAAATCCAGTCATTCAACCATTTATCCATCCATTTATCCTTCCATCTTTCCAACTATGGATCCATTCATCCTTCCATTGATCCATTGATACAGTCATCCATCCACCCATCAGTCCGTCCATTCAGCCATCCATCCACCCATCCACTCATGTATCCATCCAGCCATCCATTTATCCATCCACCCAGTCATTCATTCACCTAACACTGAGGACCAGTCTTTCTGGGTTCTTTCATACATTTATTTCAGATGATTATCCCACTAACCATAGGAAATATTAATACCTTCATTTTTCAGTTGACATGATAGAAGCTCAGAGAAGGTTAACTGACTTGCCCAAGTTCACACAGCTCCCAAGTGGCAGATGTCAGGATTCTTGGTTTCAGATTTCTCTTTATGTTCATATTCTTATATGTTTTCCAAGCTAAAAATTGCCACCATCTATATTAAGCTTATAATTTTAAGTATAAGTTGTTAAAATATCAGTAAGAAGGATAACCTCTATACTTAATGCTATAAAAGTCATTATGGAATCATGTACTTAATTTATATTTTGTGAAATTATTTCTTTCAATTTTATTGTGTTTATTTAATAAAAGGAATTTGCTTTTATTTTCAAATGGGGAATTTAGAAAGATGAAACTAATAGTGAAAATTATCATAACAGTAATTTTCATACACTGGGTATTACAGATAATGGTATCAAAGCTAAGATAATATTTTCATTTTAAATATTCTCTTTGGGAGTAAAAGAATGGGTTATACTGAAGCATTTATCACTAGCTTAAAACCTTTAATATTTGATTACTAATATTATCATGGTAAAGGTGCCACCTTCATTAGGTACCTATTGGTTTCGTCAAGTAAACCTTCCATTGAAACCAACCAGCACCACAGCAGGTATGAGTGCCATCACAAGGAATTGATATTTGGTGAAAGCTAGGCTCTTTAATGGAGAAGGCAATGGCACCCCACTCCAGTATTCTTGCCTGGAAAATCCCATGGACAGAGGAGCCTGGTAGGCTGCAGTCCATGGGGTCGCTAGGAGTCGGACACGACTGAGTGACTTCACTTTCACTTTTCACTTTCATGCATTGGAAAAGGAAATGGCAACCCACTCCAGTGTTCTTGCCTGGAGAATCCCAGGGATGGGGGAGCTGGTGGGCTGCCATCTATGGGGTTGCACAGAGTCGGACACGACTGAAGGACTTAGCAGCAGCAGCCGCAGGCTCTTTAATGTAACAAAAGTAGTCAGTACCTCAATAGTTAGTCAGTAGTCAGTAGTAGCAACAGTTCTTCGTAAATGCAGCAAAGGAAAGCCTGTAGCATTTCATAAAGCTAAATCTTTAGGATTATGAAAAAGCCTGTAGCATTTCATAAGAAAAACCTAATTCTAATCTTGATACTGTGACTGTTGAGATGAAAATTTTCTAGATTAAACACCAGATGCATTCCTTTTACATCACTGTTTTCATTTTCAAGTCTTTGTCATTATTTGGTAGCTTTACTGATGATTTAGTTTAAAAATGTGAAAATCATATTTCCTTTTCATTCAAAATATTGATGGGAACAAAGTTTTGAGAAAAGAACTGCTAATGACAGGGACCAAAAAATTATTTCTGACCTGACTGCCCCAATTCAGAACTGAATCATGAAAAAAGTATATAAACCACTCATTTGAAAGTGAGGTGTCATGGCTATATAAGTGAATTCTCCTGTTATCCTGTATCATGAGTAACACTTTTTTTTTTTTTTTTAAATGGTGACAGCACCATTTTGCTTGAAGCTTTATCAGGAAATTCTGCAGTCTCCAAATGGCGCATTGGTGTGGTCCTTCCTAAAACCTGTATTACATGGAAAAATACTGTATACACCAAACACTCCAGAGATTAATAAAGTCATTCAGAAGGTGAGTATGACTGAATGAGCGTGTTATAGACCATACCAGAAGTGCAGTGGGGAGCAGGCTGCTAAAATATTTATCATGATTGTTGTATAGCTCGGATTACACACAGTTTTCTTATGTTGATGACAATTCATTTTGCTTTTTGTTTTGTTTTGTTCTTTTTTTTTTTTTTTTGCCTGTGCCCTTTGTTGTTGAGCTTAGATGTGCTGCATCATTCTCTCAGGACATCTCGGGGGAGGAGGTGTTATTTAGAGTAACTAATGCAGGGGGAACAATTAGACAGAAAGAAGGAGGCCGGTCAGGTGATCCCAGGAGGATGTGGAGAATAAGTGGGCACCTGGTGATGAAGGGAGAGTCAGACCCTGTGTTTGTGTCTGGGTCTGGTCATGTCGTTTCCCAAGTTGGTGGTGAGCCTTTGGTGCCCTCACTTTCATTCCTTGGTCCCCGCCCCACTCCGCCCGATGGCAGGCAAGCTCAGGTGAAGAAGTAGAGAGCTTCCCTGGAGGAGTTTGGGCATTGCACAGCTCTGCGTTTTTCCTTTCTTAGGCTTCTTACCTTCTCGTGCGTGCTAAATTGCTTCAGTTGTGTCTGACTCTTTGTGATCCCATGGACTGTAGCCCGCCAGGCTCCTCCATCCATGGGATTCTCCAGGCAAGAATACTGGAGTGGGTTGCCATGCTACTGCAGGGGATCTTCCTGATTCAGGGATTGAACCCGGGTCTCTTATGTCTCATGCATTGGCAGGTGGGTTCTTTACCACTAGCGCCACCTGGGAAGCCCCATTCAATTCAGGATTTATCATTGGTCATATTTACGCTTTCTTCTGAGATGATGGTGCTGTGTTTTCCTGCAGTCTCATCTTTTTTTCTGATAGTGGCTTATGAGTCCGCAGACACTTTTGAGGGGCTTCAGGAAGCCATGGGGCCTGTCAGACCCGAGGAGGAATCACCAGTCCTATTAGTGCTGAACTTCCAGGCTTCAGATGCTACTCACAACTTAAAAGCTGAAAAGTTAGTGGTGGTCATCCAAGCAGTTGGGTTATTTTGGGTCCAAGTAGGTTTTACAAGTTCATGTTTCCTTTCCCTTATGGCTGCCATGTGGAGTCTCTTTCCCACCTGTGACTCAGCTCAGGGGCTATATTTGCCACTGTTTATTCTGATGGGGAAACAGTGGCTGACTTTATGTTTTTAGGCTCCAAAATCACTGCAGGTGGTGATTGCAGCCATGAAATTAAAAGATGCTTATTCCTTGGAAGGAAAGTTATGACCAACCTAGACAGCATATTCAAAAGCAGAGACATTGTCAACAAAGGTCTGTCTAGTCAAGGCTATGGTTTTTCCAGTGGTCATGTATGGAGGTGAGAGTTGGACTACAAAGAAAGCTAAGCACTGAAGAACTGATGCTTTTGAACTGTAGTGTTGGAGAAGACTCTTGAGCGTCCCTTGGACTGCAAGCAGATCCAACCAGTCCATCCTAAAGGAGATCAGTCCTGTGGGTTCATTGGAAGGACCGATGCTGAAGCTGAAACTCCAACACTTTGGCCACCTGATGTGAAGAGTTGACTCATTTGAAAAGACCCTGATGCTGGGAAAGATTGAAGGCAGGAGGAGAAGGGGATGATAGAGGATGATATGGTTGGATGGCATCACCGACTCAATGGACATGAGTTTGGATAAACTCCGAGAGTTGATTATGGACAGGGAGGCCTGGTGTGCTGCGGTTTATGGGGTCACAAAGAGTTGGACACGACTGAGCAACTGAACTGTGCTGATTCTGAACGTGCTTGATAACTTCTGCTTTTATCTTGAGAATGTCCATTTGGAGGGGTATTTACCGAAAGCCTGGGCTCTCACAGTGAAGTGACGTTAATCTACACGGGCGTCAGGCGTTCATCCTTTCAGGCCTGTGCTTCAGAGGGGCCTAGAGCCAAAGCCAGTGTTATTCAGATAATCTCAGTGCATTAAGCTTTTAAGGACTGTGGGTATTTTAGAAATTTCACAGAAAATGGCTCTGTGTCACAGCTTTATTTTAAATTCAACTTAAAAAGTTCAACAAAAAATGAATTTATTATTGTTATAGTATATATGGGCTATATTCTGCACTGTAACAGCTAGTGTGACCATCCTCTTGTTGAAGAGCTCACCCTGCAATGGGGAAAGAGAAGACAAACATCTGAGGAAATAACCCAGAAATAATGTGATGAGCGATTCATTCTGAGAGCAGTGTCCACAGGCTTCCTTCCTGGTCTGTGGGTCAGGGTTCAACCAAGAGAAACAGCAGGGAGAGTTAAGAGGAAGCGTTACCACTGTATCAAGGTGCTAGGGTGGTGGGCCGGTCAGTGATGTGAAGAGAATTTTAAAGCAAGAAGCCTCTCTGCTGGGCTAGGAGGGTGTCCGAGGAAGGGACAAGACCGGACGTGGCCTCCAACCAGGGTTGGGGTCCCGACCTCCCTGGGGAGAGTGTGGTTCTGGCCAGCTGGGTGGCCAGGTTGCCCAGGAGCCTTCCTGGTATGGTTTCAGGGGCATCTGCGTACTGGGGGCTGGAGAAGGTCTACACTCGGTGACTCTCAGTGAGGTTGGACCAAGCCAGGCCTGGGGGCATCATCTGCATCAGGGAGTCGTCCACAAGGAGGTGCCAGGCCAGCAGCAGCCCCTGCTGTTGGAGGAGAGCCTGGAAAGGTGCTGTGTGCGGGGGGCCAGGTGCACGGGAGCTGGGTAACCAGGAGGCTCTGGAGGCAGCTGCCTGCTGGGTGGGGACTCCACAGTGAGGTCAAGAGGAGAAACCTCTGAGGGAGCCTCTGCAGGGAGCCGCCTGTCGGGGTCGGGGACTCCACAGGAGATCAAGAGGAGAAGCCTCTGAGGGAGCCTATGGGGGAGTCGCCTGCCAGGTGGGGACTCCACAGTGAGGTCAAGAGGAGAAGCCTCTGAGGGAGCTTCTGGAAGGAGCTACCTGCTAGGGGGGTACTCCACAGTGAGGTCAAGAGGAGAAGCCTCTGAAGGAGCCTCTGGAAGGAGCCACCTGCTAGGGGGGTACTCCACAGTGAGGTCAAGAGGGAGAAGCCTTTGAGGGAGCTTCTGGAAGGAGCTGCCTGCTGGGTGGAGACTCCACAGTGAGATCAAGAGGAGAAGCCTCTAGGGAGCCTCTGGGGGGAGCTGCCTGCCAGGCAGGGACTCCACAGTGAGATCAAGAGAAGAAGCCTCTGAGGGAGCTTCTGGAAGGAGCTGCCTGCCGGGTGGAGACTCCACAGTGAGATCAAGAGGAGAAGCCTCTGAGGGAGCTTCTGGAAGGAGCCACATGCCGGGTGAAGACTCCACAGTGAGATCAAGAGGAGAAGCCTCTAGGGAGCCTCTGGGGGGAGCTGCCTGCCGGGTGGGGACTCCACAGTGAGATCAAGAGGAGAAGCCTCTGAGGGAGCTTCTGGAAGGAGCCACCTGCCGGGTGGAGACTCCACAGTGAGATCAAGAGGAGAAGCTTCTGAGGGAGCTTCTGGAAGGAGCCACCTGCCGGGTGGAGACTCCACAGTGAGATCAAGAGGAAGAAGCCTTCCCAGCAGCCCTCCAGATCTCTGTGGCAGAGCCTCATATCGAAGCAGCCAGCATGGGCCAGCCTTGCCCTTCAGACCGGGCCTGAGTGTGGACTTGGAGCGGGGGGATGACCAGATACCCACATAGTGGGTCCTGCGTGGGCTTCTTCATCTTAGGGACCTGGGCCTCCTGAGGGATAAGGAGTTCCCACAAAGCTCCTGGAGAAGGAAATGGCAACTCACTCCAGTATTCTTGCCTGAGAAATCCCATGGACAGAGGAGCCTGGTGGGCTACAGTCCATGGGTTCGTAAAGAGTAGGACATGACTGAGCATGGTTGCACATGGAATTAAAGTACAAAGCTCATCAGCTCTTAAATGTTAAGTCTTAGTTTATCAAATATATATTGAGAGGAGGTGGAGGGAGAGATACTAGGGAGGAATCCCTGCTGGAACCTCATCCAGCCCTCACACCCACAAGGAGTGTTAGCAGTGACCTCACTCACTCCTCGGGTGAGTCTCAGGGGCTAGTCAGCATGGCAGAATCTCTCAGCAGGGGCAGTGGTGACTTCTGAACCTAGGTCTGTGTGTCTCCAAGGCCCATGTTTTGCTTCTCTGTCACACCTCACTGTATCCCTACCCTAGGATGCAAGTGCTAGCACAGCAGCTCTGTCCTCAGAGGAGTGTGTTGTGGGCAAATGGGACACGGATCCCCAGCGACAGCACCGGGCAGCAGGGTGGGGAGCAGACTGCTTCCCACAGGATGGGTGGTTATGGGAGGTCATGGTAGGGGAGGCTGGTCACTGCTGGCCTTAGGGCTTCTGATGGGGTGAGGGGCGGGGGTGGGGGCCGTGTGGGTGGACACCCATTCCTGCTTCTGCACTCAACACGTTCAGATGCAGATTGAACCACGTGCTTCTCCAAGGTTCCAGGAACCATCATAGTCACTTTCCCAGATCCTCTCTCGTTCACATCTCAGAAGAACCCAGTAGGGCAGGTGCTTGTTGTTTGAAATCATTGAGTTGTGTCTGACTCTTTTGTGACCCCATTGACTGTAGCCCACCAGGCTCCTCTGTCCATGGGATTCTCCAGGCAAGAGTACTGGAGTGGATTGCCATTTCCTTCTTCAGGGGATCTTCCCGACCCAGGGACTGAACCCACATTTCCTGCATTGGCAGGTGGATTCTTTGCCACTGAGCCATCAGGGAAGCCTGCGGGTAGGTGCTACTAGGTCCATTTTACAGATGGAACATAGTGAAGGCTGGTGAGGTTTACTCTCCCATACTGATTAGCTGGTGCATGCATGCTCAGTCACTCAGTTGTGTCTGACTCTTTGCAACCCCATGGACTGTAGCCTACCACGCTTCTCTGTCCATGGGACTTTCCAGGCAAGAATACTGGAGTAGGTTGCCATTTCCTCTCCAGCGGATCTTCCTCACACAGGGATCAAACCCATGTCTCCTGTGTCTCCTGCCTTGCGAGTGAATTCTTTCGCTGAGCCATCAGGGAAGCCCTCATTAGCTGGTACATGGAAGCATATTGTGGACTCCATAGCTAAATGCTTTTCACCAGCTGTATTTACAGTGTTAGGTTGTCATGTGGGAAAGAGCTTGTACCCTGCAGCACCCTTTACTATTATCAGCCTGGGACACTAGATTCCTGATCAGATGCTCTGCACGATTTTATGCCTGTGTGTATTGGTGCGTGGTGTTTATGCACCTTCAGCACGTAATTGCCTTCAGGGGAACTTTGGGAGGATGAGAATCAGCCTCACAGGTTACAGATGGAAAGAGGCTACTGGTGTTTTAACCATTAAATGGACATAAAGCCTGATGATTAAGTAACTGAATAGAAATGAAAATTCTGCTTTCTGCTGCTTGTCAAAGATGAACGATGTTCGTGAGGTGGGAGCCTCCCGGGACTGGAGTCTGTAAGTGAACCAGGCACAGGCTGGAGGCGCATGCGCCCTGCACACAGGACTGTGTGTGTGCACAGAGCACTGTGGCCCCAGGAGGCAGCGACTGTCCCCGGGGAGCCCCTCGGAGGGAACAGAACTCGCACTCATTCGATGTCTGACTGCAGGCATCAGATCACTCATCTGAAAGTAGGTCCTCAGCCTTCACCCCGGAACGAGATTCTCGGGTGGGTGGAAGTGTTCAACATGAAACATTTTATCAAAATGCAGCAAAGTTGCCCAGAGAAAAAGTAATTACGTTTACGAATAGACTAGTTTGAAGTAATCCCTTGTAAAGCGGCGGTCCCTTGAGAAAGCAGCATCAGTAGGTCTGGGAATACACTGTTCTGTGAAACCAGATAATCCCCAGCCCCCGAGATGCATGCTGCTCCCAGAGACCTCGGATGTCTGTGTGCTGTCATCATTTTGTCCTCAAGTCCAAGGCCACGGGTTAATTAAGGTGACAGCTGTGAGATGGCTGAGCCAGGACAGACAGCCAGCCAGCCACATCCAAGCACCATGAGAGATGATCACCTTCAGCAGGTTGCTTTGTAAACCCGGCTTCAGAGCTGAGATGGTTTGCTCAGGGTCTCTCCACAGTCCTTGGCCAACCTGGCCTCCAGCTCATGTCCTTTGACTCAGAAACCTTGTTCCTCCTCCAGGTCCCTCAGGCCTCATTCCCCTTAGAAGCATTAGGCAAATATTCTGAATGCTGAGGAGGGAGCAGGGTGATGTAAATAAGAAAATAATGAGCAGAAAAAATAAGTCCACAGCTAAGATCTCATGCTGAGATCCAGTCACCTCTTTCTTTCTTTCTTTTTTTAAAGTCAGAATTAACTGCAAGTAAGACAGGCTATTTTCTAAAACCAGCAGTTATTAGGTGATTGATAGGTGAAAAGAGAACCCAAGCAGTTTCTCCCAAGGAGGTAGAAGTGAAGATAAGACTTGAGGCTGTGGCATTTCTGAGAATTGTGCCCACTTCCAGGTGGGGCTCTGAGCTCCGAGCCTCCTGGTCTCCCTACAACCATCTGAAGGTTTTGTTCAAGTTCTTGATTCTGTAAGTTTTCTATTTCACCAGTTTGGGGAAGTTTTCAGCCATTATTTCTTCTGATAGCTTTTCAGCCCCACTCCTATCTTTCTTGGACTCAGATACAAACATGGAACCTTTTGTTATTGTCTTACAGGTCCCCAAAGCTCTGGCCGCCTTGTCTGTTTTTTCCTCTTGCTCATATTGGTTGATGTGTAATATCCTGTCCTCAAGTTCACTGGTCCTGTCCTCTGTCGTTTCTTCTCTTCTACTTGAGGTCATCTGGCAAATTTAAAATACTTTTTGTTACGGCGTTTTCCAGTTCTGTACTGCCCTGTGCTTATCTGTCTTTCTAATAACTTGTATTTTCTTGTTGAGATTTTCTGCTATTTAATTTGCTTCAAGATAATTTTGAATTGCTTGTTGAAGCATTTCTATGATGACAGCTTTAAAATACTTGCCAGATCGTTCCAGCATCAGCTTTGTCTCAATATTGGCGTCAGTTGACGGCTTGTGAGTTCTCTGGTTCTGTGTGCAGCAGGCGATGTTCGGTTGTATTGTGGGCATTTTGACTGTTGCGTTCAGAGACTGTAAGAAATACCTTTCATTTTTGCAGACAGTCTGTTGTTTAGGTTTAACACACAGGTCTCAGCCTTGTTTGTAGGCTGTGACTCCAGGGACGTCTAATCATCACAGGCTTTGTGCTGTTATTTTGATCTGCTCAGTTCATCTGGTGCCCATGAGGCTTCCAGTAGTTTCCAGTCCTGCTGCCTGAAGTGGGGAGGGCTTCTCCAGGAAGTCTGTGCCTTTGCCTATTTCACTGGAGACCACTAGTTTGTTCTCTGAATCTCTGAGTGTGTTTCTGTTTTGTTTGCTGATTTGTTTAGTTTTTTATGCTAAGTGAAATAAATCAGAGAAAGACAAGAACTTAAATGTGGAGTCTAAAAAAAAAAAAATGAAACTAGTGAATATAACAAAAGAGAAGCAGGACTTTCCTGGTGTTGCAGTGGGTAAGAATCTGCCTGCTGGTGTAGGAGACATGGGTTTGATCCCTGGTCCGGGAAGAGTCCGCTTCCTGTGGAATCGTAGTTGTTGTCTGTGGAGAGACTAAGGCACAACTAAACCCATGTGCCTCAACTGCTGAGCCTGTGCTCTAGAGCCCGAGAGCCAAAAGTACTGAAGCCAGGGTGCCAGAGCCTGTTCTCTGCAACAAGAGAAGCCACCGCAATGAGAAGTCTGCGAACAGCAGTGACGATTAGCCCCTGCTCACTGCATCTAGAGACAGCCCGGTGTGCAGCAACAAAGATCCAGTGCAAATAACAGTAATAAAAAGACAACCCTTAAAAAAAGCAGCAGACTCACAGATATAGAGAGCAAACTTGTGGTTGTCACTAGGGAGAGGGGGTGGAACAGGGGCTGGGGAGCAAGAGGTACGGACTCTTACGTATGAAATAAGTTGCACGGGTATATTGTACCGCATAGGGAATATAGCCAGTACTTTATAATAACTAAAATAGAGTATAATCTTTAAAAATTGTGAATCACAATATTGTATACCTGTAACTTATATATATTGTATAGCAACCATACTTTAATTAAAAAAAAAAAACAAAACCAGAAATGGTCTTCAGATGTGCAGACTCAGCAGTGGTTTTCCCCTTCCTGTGATAACTGGGCCTGTTATCTAGCCCTTTCTCTGCTCTGAGTTCCGAGTCCTCCCTGGCTTAGATCTCTTGCATCTGTCTTGATTGTCTCTGACTTGTCCTTTTCCTTCTTTGTCTCCAGCCTCCTCTGAGGGCTGGAGTGGGGTCTGTGTTATGGCTCCAGACCAGTCCCCAGGCTGTCCCCTTTGCTTTGACTCCGAGCCTGTGCTCAGCCTCTGGGTTGCACCTCTTCCTGTGGGGTCGTTCCCGTGTCATCACGGCCTCCTCACCACCTCCTCTGTGCTCCTGGATGTTTCTTGAAATACATAGTAGTTGCTTCATACATTTTTTTCCTGTCTTACCCTAAATCAGTTCCAGATAAAGACCTTTATTCTGATGGATACACTGGCCTCGTCTTTTGAATAGAAGGATCTCTTCATGTGCCCCTTGGTGTTTCCCATGCTTGCTCATCCTTAGGAACAGAGGCTCACACTTACCCACAGACGTCATGTGGGTCCACACCTCCCAGGGTCATGTGAAGGCAGAGGGGAGGCGTATAGACAGGCTGCACCTCCCTTTATGGCTCAGACCCCAGCAGCCGAGCAGAGGGTGGGCACACGTGCAGGGTGGGGAGGGCAGTAGGCGGCAGAGGCAGCCATGTGCTGGTGAGCGCTTCATCCTGTCCTGGACTCCTGGTGGGAATTAGCAGCAGGAGCCCCTCGCTTCTTTCCAGCCCCTGAGCTGGCGTGACCTGTGCCCTTGTGACCTCAGAGGTGTGTGGTTGGACTCCCAAACCCTCTTTAATCTTATCTCTTTGCATTTAGACTGTTTTTGATATAGAAATATAGTAATGTGGCCATAGGCATCTTCATGGGACTTTCCAGGTGGCTCAGTGGCAAAGAATCCACCTGCCAGTGCAAGAGACGCAAGGGATGCGGGTTCAATCCCTGGGTCAGGAAGATCTCCTGGGGAAGGAAATGGCAACCCACTCCAGTATTCTTGCCTGGGGAATTCCATGGACAGAGGAGCTTGGCAGGCTACAGTCCACAGGGTTGCAAAGAGCTGGACACGATTAAGTGTGCACACACTCACACACACACACACACACACACACACACACACAGAGGCATCTTCATGGGTATAGCTTTGTATTTCATTTCAATTATTTCCTTAGGACAGTATCCTTTTATTTTGAGAGAAAAAGGCAAGGAAGTTTTTTGTAGGTCAGTGACTATGAATATTTTTTATGATACCAAATTATTTTACAAAACCCTTATGCTCATTTGCTCTGCCAGCAGCAATAAATAAATAAATAGAGTTTTGCACTACTGGTGATAATGTAAATTAATACAGGCACTATGGAGAACAGTATGGGAATTCCTTAACAAACTAGGAATAAAACTACCATATGACCCAGCAATCCCACCACTGGGCATTGTTGTTCAGTTGGTAAGTCGTGTCTGACTCTTTGTGACCCCATGGACTGCATCGTGCCAGGCTTCCCTGTCCTTCACCATCTCCTGGCGTTTCCTCAAACTCATGTCCACTGAGTCAGGGATGCTGTCTAACCATCTCATCCTCTGACATCCTCTTCTCCTTTTATCTTCAGTGTTTCCCAGCATCAGGGCCTTTTCCATTGATATGGCTCTTCGCAGCAGGTGGTCAAAGTATCGGAGCTTCAGTTTCAGCATGAGTCCTTCCAGTGAATACTCAGAGTTGATTTCCTTTAGGATTGACTGATTTGATCTCTTTGCTGTCCAAAGGACTCTCAAGAGTCTTCTCTAACACCACAGTTCAAAAGCATCAATTCTTTGGTGCTCAGCCTTCTTTAAGGTCCCACTCTCACATTCGTACATGACTACTGGAAAAACCATAGCTTTGACTGGATGGACCTTTGTTGGCAAAGTGATGTCTTTGCTTTTTAATGCCATCTAGATTTGTCATAGGTTTCTTTTCAAGGAGCAAGCGTTTTTTAATTTCATGGCTGCAGTCACTGTCTGCAGTGATTTGGGAGCCCAAGAGGATAACATCTGTCACTGTTTATACTTTTTCCCCTTCTATTTCCCTGGAGTGGCTACCCACTCCAGCATTCTTGCCTGGAGAATTCCATGGACAGAGCAGCCTGACAAACTACAGTCCACAGGGTTGCAAAGAGTTGGACGTGACTGAGTGACTAACACTTTCATACTACTGGGCATATACCCTGAGAAAATCACAATTCAAAAAGATATATGCACCCCAGATTTCATTGCAGCACTGTTTACAATAGCCAGGACATGGAAGCAACCTAGATATCCGTTGACAGAGAATGGATAAAGTTGTGATACATATATGTAATTGACTACTACTTAGCCATAAAAAGAAATGAGTTGAGAGTCAGTTGTAGTGAAGTGGACGAACCTAGATCCTATTATACAGAGTGAAGTAAGTCAGAAAGAGAAAAACAAATACTGTAATTAATGCAGATATATGGGATCTAGAAAAATAGTACTGATGAGCCTATTTGCAGGGAAGAAACGTAGACACAGGCTTAGTGAACAGACTTGTGGACACAGCGGTGGAAGGAGTAGGTAGGATGGATTGAGAGAGTAGCACTGTAATGTAAAAACATTACACACCATGTGTAAAATAGACAGCTGGTGGGAATTTGTTGTATGACACAGGGAGCTCAAACCGGCGCTCTGTGAAAACCTAGAGAAGTGGGATGGGATGGGAATGGGGAGCAAGGCTTGAAGAGAGGGGATATATATAGTTATGACTTATTTGAGTTGCTGTATGGCAGAAACCAACACAAAAAAAGCAATTATCCTCTAAATAAAAAAAATTATCCTCTAATTAGAAACAGTTTTGCTTTCTCCTAGAGTTGGGTATCATAAACCAGATCATAGATGCTAGTTGAGAATGTATGGTTGAGGAGGACGTGTGGGCAGATGTTGTCTTATTTAGCCAGTGTATACTGGAACATTCATTCTTAGAGTGACCCGTACCCTGGAGACTCCATGGTGAACAGATGGGCAACATGCAGTGGAAGGAGCCTGGAGGAAGGGGCACTGGCACGGTCACCTTATCCGGTGACGTGTGGCCTTGGAAGATCTTTGCTCTGATGGCCAAGTTGCACACAATGTGTATCTCCTTGTTGTGGCAGCCACAGGGCTGGAGGATCTGCCCAGTGCAACACAGCTGAACTAGAGACACACCCTGATGTGCTTTATTTTGCAGGTAAATCATACTTTTGATTTTGTGGGCAAGTTGAAGACTTTGTCAGAAACACTGCTGAGTGCGTCCAGCACTTTTCAGAGCAGCGGAAACGGCCAGATGCTCCACCAGCTGCAGGTGAGGGGTGGCTCCTTTGCCACCAAAGGCTGGGAGACCCCAGGTGTATCTGCAAAACCAGAGGTCTCCTTCAGAGGTCGCTAGAGAGTCACCTGCGGCTTGGCTTTGCCGGGTGACTAGTAATGTTGATGTAAAATTGGATAAGTGAGAAAACTTCTTGTAAATGATCAATTGTTTTGCCCATGTAAGATCTTACTGCTGTGAGAATGATCAGTAATTCACTAATATTTATTTGTGCTTTAAATTCCATATTAACTTAAAGCTGTTTTTTTTTTTTTTTTTTTGAGCAGAGAACGGTTTATTTCAGGGCCATGCAAGGAGACAAGTAGCTCGTGCCTTGGTCTCAGTTTTTTATTGGAATATATTTGCTTTACACTGCTGCATCAGTTTCTGCTGTACAGCAAAATGAATCAGGCATACATATACGTATATCCCCCCTTTTGGATTTTCTTCCCATTTAGGTTCCCGCAGAGTATTGGTGAGAGTTCCCTGTGCTATACAGTAGGTTCTGTTAGTTATCTATTTTATACATAGTTATCAATTGTGTATATATGTCAATCTAAATCTCCCGATTCCAGTTCATCAGCCCTGCCAAGTGAAAGCTTTTTGGAAGGTTTGCATGCTTTTGAACTGTGGGCCTGTTAAACCCTTCATTCCCTAATATTCTGTATTGAGAACATAATGTATTCCAAAAAATCATGGACTTTAGCTTCAAATGTCTCAACCTCTTCAGAGAAGGACAATCACTAATTACAAAACTTTAATCAAGGTAGGTCACATGATAACTTTCTGGGGCATCTGTGTCGCTCTAACTTGAGCTTGAGAAAATATACCTACATTTTGTTCTTGTTTGGTTTGTTTCTTATCCACCAGACGTGTAGTTCTAGGTGGTCCCGAGCAGGGACTCAGAGCTGGAGAGTCTTGGATTCCCAGCCCTGTCCCCACTGCCGTGTGATCTTGAACTTCTCTGTGCCTTGGGCTTCTTACCTGTGAAGGGAGGAAAGAACCACAGTTTTGAACTGTGAAGCGATTTAGATTATGTAAATCGAACAGGACTGAGTGGCTTCATTTCCACTTTTCACTTTCATGCATTGGAGAAAGAAATGGCAACCCACTCCAGTGTTCTTGCCTGGAGAATCCCAGGGATGGTGGAGCCTGGGGCTGCCGTCTATGGGGTCACACAGAGTCGGACATGACTGAAGCCACTTAGCAGCAGCAGCAGCAGCAGCACCAAAGCACTGGTACGTAGGAGAAGATGTCTCTGCATCTGGGTCCTTCCCAAAGCAGATACTGAGATGAGGTTGCATCTGTGAGGATTTTGTCAAGGAAAGAGGTGTTGAGGCAGAGGCAGGGAGGCAGGAAAGTAGGAGAGGTTGGTGAGGCAGGAGAGGCAGATGAAGCAAGGGAGTCAGGGGAGGCTGATGAAGCAAGGGAGGCAGGGGAGGCTGATGAAGCAAGGGAGGCAGGGGAGGCAGGGGGGGCAGAGGAAGGCAGGGGAGGCAGGGGAGGCTGATGAAGCAAGGGAGGCAGGAGAGGCAGGGGAGGCAGGGGAAGGCAGGGGAGGCTGGGGAGGCTGATGAAGCAAGGGAGGCAGGGGAGGCTGGGGAGGCAGGGGATGCTGATGAAGCAAGGGATGCTGATGAAGCAAGGGAGGCTGGGGAGGCAGGGGGAGGCAGGGGAGGCAGGGGAGGCTGGGGAGGCAGGGGAGGAAGGGGAAGCAGGGGAGTCAGGGGATGCTGATGAAGCAAGGGAGGCTGGTGAAGCAAGGGAGGCTGATGAAGCAAGGGAGGCTGGGGAGGCAGGGGGAGGCAGGGGGAGGCAGGGGAGGCTGGGGATGAAGGGGAGGCTGATGAAGCAAGGGGGGCTGATGAAGCAAGAGAGGCAGGGGGAGGCAGGGGAGGCTGGGGATGAAGGGGAGGCTGATGAAGCAAGGGGGGCTGATGAAGCAAGAGAGGCAGGGGGAGGCAGGGGAGGCTGGGGATGAAGGGGAGGCTGATGAAGCAAGAGAGGCAGGGGGAGCCAGGGGAGGATGGGGATGAAGGGGAGGCTGATGAAGAAAGGGAGGCAGAGGAGGCAGGGAGAGGCAGGGGAGGCTGGGGAGGCAGGGGAGGCTGAGGAGGCAGGGGAGGCTGGGGAGGCTTAGGAGGCAGGGGAGGCTGAGGAGGCAGGGGAGGCTGGAAGGGAGGGGAGGCAGGGGATCCCGAGGAAGCAGGGGAGGCAGGAGGGACTGGGGAGGCAGGGGAGGCTGAGGAGGCAGAGGGAGGCTGGGGAGGCTGAGGAGGCTGGGGAGGCAGGGGAGGCAGGGGAGGCTGAGGAGGCAGAGGGAGGCAGAGGGAGACAGGGGAGGCAGGGGAGGCAGGGGAGGGAGGGGACTCAGGTGTGGCAGGGGAGGCAGGGGAGGCTGGGGAAGCTGATGAAGCAAGGGAGGCTGATGAAACAAGGGAGGCTGATGAAGCAAGGGAGGCTGATGAAGCAAGGGAGGCTGATGAAGCAAGGGAGGCTGGGGAGGCAGGAGAGGCAGGGGAGGCAGGGGAGGCAGGGGAAGCTGATGAAGCAAGGGATGCTGATGAAGCAAGGGAGACTGATGAAGCAAGGGAGGCTGGGGAGGCAGGGGAGGCAGAGGAGGCAGGAGAGACTGGGGAGACAGGGAGGCTGAGGAGGCAGAGGGAGGCTGGGGAAGCTGAGGAGGTAAGGGAGGATGGGGAGGCAGGTGAGTCAGGGGAGGCAGGGGAGGCTGGGGAGGCAGGGAAGGCTGGGGAGGCAGGGGAGGCAGAGGAGGCAGGGGAGGCAGGGGAGGCAGGGGAGGCAGGGGAGTCTCGGGAGGCAGGGAAGGCTGGGGAGGCAGGAGAGACTGGGGAGGCAGAGGAGGCAGGGGAGGCAGGGGAGGCTGGGGAGGCAGGGAAGGCTGGGGAGGCAGGGAAGGCTGGGGAGGCAGGGGAGACTGGGGAGGCAGAGGAGGCAGGGGAGGCAGGGGAGGCAGTGGAGGCTGGGAAGGCTGGGGAGGCAGGGGAGGCAGGGGAGGCTGGGAAGACAGGGGAGGCAGGGGAGGCTGGGGAGGCTGAGGAGGTAGGGGCTGTTGGGAGGCTGGGGAGGTAGGGGAGGCTGGGGAGGCAGGGGAGGCTGAGGAGGTAGGGGAGGCTGCGGAGGCAGGGGAGGCTGGGGAGGCTGAGGAGGTAGGGGATGTTGGGAGGCTGGGGAGGCAGGGGAAGCAGGGGAGGCTGGGGAGGCAGGGGAGGCTGGGGAGGCTGAGGAGGTAGGGGAGGCTGGGGAGGCTGGAGAGGCAGGGGAGGCAAGGGAGGCTGGAGAGGCAGGGGAGGCAAGGGAGGCTGGGGAGGCTGTGGAGGAAGGGGAGGCAGGGGAGGCTGGGGAGGCTGGGGAGGCAGGAGAGGCAGGTAGGGCAGGCTGAGAGGCTCGGGAGGCTGGGGAGGAAGGGGAGGCAGGGGAGGCTGGGGAGGCAGCGGGAGGCAGCGGGAGGCAGGGGGAGGCAGGGGAGGCTGGGGAGGCAGGGGAGTCAGGGCAGGCTGGGGAGGTAGGAGAGGCAGGGGGAGGCAGGGGGAGGCAGGGGAGGCTGGGGAGGAAGGGGAGGCAGGGGAGGCTGGGAGGCTGGGGAGGCAGGGGGAGGCAGGGCAGGCTGGGGAGGCAGGAGAGGCAGAGGAGGCAGGGGGAGGCAGGGGAGGCTGGCGAGGCAGGGGAGTTTGGGTGCTGGGTCCCCAGTCAGCAGATCTGGCCCTGCAAGATGTGGGTTGTGGGGCCGGGTGGAATTGGCCCCGCCAGTCCCTGTGTTTGGTGAGTGCCTCCGTTGAGCTGAAGTCAGTTACCAGGGGACAGATTCCTGTGTCGGGGCGCCGTGGCTCTTAGGCGTGACTTTGGTGATGGTCATGGCTGAGAGCAGCCTGGGGAGGTGTGGCCTCTGGGCAAGGATTTCCAAGCATAGCAGTGGGCCTTGGCCGGTTCCGTTCCTGGAGTTGGAAGCCTGTGATGCTCTTGTGGTGGGTATGGCTGTTACTGCTTTCTTCTTTGTTTTCCCGTGGGTTTGTCTGCTGACATAAAGATCAGGAGACATTTTCTGTTATGAATCATATAGGGTAAATACTTCAGGCTTTGATAAGGGCTCTGCTATAACTACAGATGATTACATGCAATATGTGTGGGTGTGCTTAGTCCCTTCAGTCGTGTCTGACTCTTTGTGACCACATGGACTGTAGCCCGCCAGGCTCCTCTGTCCGTGGGATTCTCCAGGCAAGAATACAGGCGTGGGTTGCCATGCCCTCCTCCAGGGGATCTTACCAACCCAGAAATCAAAGCCATATCTCCTGTGGCTCCTGCATTACAGGCAGATTCTTTCCCACTGAACCACTGAGGAAGCCCTACATGCAGGATAATAAACAGCAAATCGAGTGTCTAGAAAGTAGCATGAGACATGTGAGCAGGAGAGCACATGACAGTGCCCAAGTCCGTCTCAAGAATCAGGTGGTTTGTGGAGGGGTAGGGAAAAATTAGGAGCTTGGGGTTAACAGACAGTCACTACTGTATATAAAACAGATAAACCACAACTTACTGTATAGCACAGGGAACCATATTCAATATCTTGTAATAACCTAAAATGGAAAAGAATATGAAAAAGAGTAAAAGACTACACATACGTATAACTGAATCACTATGCTGTACAACTGAAACTAATACAACTTTGTAAATCAAACATACTTCAGGAAAAGACAAGGAGGCCGTTTCATGGCGAAATCTTCAGTTTAGCTGAATGCTGTTTACACAGTAGTCAAGTTAGAAATTAAAGCCAGTTATTCAGTCACTTGAAGAACTTTTTGCTAAGAGAATGAAGTGTGGTGAGTGGCTCTATTTCTTAGCATCAGGATCGCATTCAAGGAGCATCCGTAATATCCTTGGACTTTCAATAAGTGATGTCAGGGCCCTTCGCTGGTCTGGCTCTGCCCCCAGAGGGCCAGGTTAGTATTCTGCTGATGCCGGCAACCCTGACTGACTTTTTCCTTCAATTAAAAGCATCTTTTTGTGGAGATGTTGCTGAGATTAAATGACTAATACATATAAAGTGCCTTCCACAATGGTGGGTGAGTAGCTAGTGCTCAAAGAAGATCCCTGGAGATGTAAATGGCAGCCCACTCCAGTGTTCTTGCCTGGAGAAATCTATGGACAGAGGAGCCCAGTGGGCTACAGCCCATGGGGTCACAGGAGTCAGACACGACTTAGTGACTGAACAGCAGTAGCGGCAGTGTAAGAATATAAACAAGATTTTTAAAAAGCAGACACTGAGGTTTCATCACGCAGTCCTGTCATCTGTAGACAAGAGGCGACTGTGAAATTAAAGAGCTAAATGCAGAAGGTGGTTCTTATTTGAAAATTGTCAGAAGTCCTCAAGTTATAAAGTTGTTTGGTAAAGGTAAGTCAGGATAACATCAGTGTTCTCCAGGGAGCTAACAAATCCCCAAATTAATCCCCACTCAGAGCTCCCCCTCTCTTCAGCTGATCCTGCGTTGGCGCCCTGCACCTACATTTTCACTCTCAGTGGCTTGTCGAGTAAAATAAGTGGGTGGTACCACAGTGGGCGTGTGCATGTGCCCGCTGCAGGGTAAGCAGGCAAGAGGCCATCAAGCTGATGAAAGTAATCTTGGAGAACCTTCCACAGGGAAACCTTTGACCAATGAGGTGGAGCTGGAACTGTCCATAGTGAAAGAAGATGTGCATGATGATACGAAACGTGCTTCCAAAGAGAAGGCTTTGAATATTGCAGGTTCAAGACAGGGTTTGGGAAAAGGCTGAAACCTTTCGTCAGTGTTTTTGTAACAATGACCCCCTCTTTATAACTGGCCTGTGGAAAAGGCAACACAAAGGATTTATATAAAGGACCACCAAATAGTTTTGTTAGAAAGATTTGAAATAAAAATCAACACTGAATTCATTCTTTGTTTTTAATGAGTGTATCCTAAGTGATTCAGGCGCGTTCAACTCTGTGATCCCATGGACTGTAGCCTGCCAGTCTCCTCTGTCCATGGGATTCTCCAGGCAGGAATACTGGAGTGGGTTGCTATGCTCTACTCCAGGGGATCTTCCTGACCCAGGGATCAAACCTGCATCTCTTACATCTCATTGGCGGGAGAGTTCTTTACTACTAGCACCACCCAGGAAGCCCCTTATTTTCAATATTAGTGCATAATTACCACTATCACTCAAATTGTTTTCAGTCTTAATGCATATTTACAATTATAACCTAAGTGGTTTACTTTTGTTTTTCAAGTAAATTCCTGAGCAAATGTTGTCCTGTTATTCACTGGGGTGTTTTAAAACCCTTTACAGAGGACTCACTTTTTGAGCCATTTTCCCGTATCATGAAACTTGAGATAAACCTAGCAAATATTATTTGACGAGAGGAATGGTGGGATTATTTTTGTTAAACTATATTGTTTTCCTCTAGGAAGCCCTGAAAAACAAATTTATAAGAAGCTTTATAAAAAGCCAGCTACACATTGATGTAGGCAAACTGACTGAAAAGCTTCAGATCTTCGGTAAGTGTGGTGGATGGTGTGGTGGGTCCACCCTCCGGCCAGGAAATTTCTGGGTGACACAGATAAGCCACTGCTTCCTCCCCCAGTTTCTGGTTTCTCATCTGTTAGATGAAGAGCTTGAATTAAATATACTCCATAGTTTGCTTATAACTGAAGTTTTCTTACTTGCTGATTCAGGGCTTGAATAGTAAGGGACTTAGTTCAAAAGGAAGGGTTCTGATTTAAATATATGAATTGTGAGGTATAACACAAGTTTATAAAAGAAATGGCTATCACTGAGTTACTAAGTCAATTGAAAGCATTTATATTGATTTGAGGATTTGAAGATCTGAAGCTTAGATAAAAAATTCATCAATCAGCAAATGTTTATTGCATGCCTACAGTTTATCAATCCGTGACTTCATTTAGATACTCAACAACCGTTTTGTGAACATGCAGGAGAGTCAGGCTCTGAGCGAGAATCTGATTTTCCAGGTGCGTCCCAAGGATGCTCCCAGGAGCGTGGACCAGTAGATGGAATGGAAGTACTTCCAGGAGGGGAGGAAGGGTGTCAGGCCATCCGAGGCCCCCGGCACTGTGCTCATGCCCGGGACAGGGGCTGCATCTGCCTGGAGCATGAGGGTTAGTGGGGGGCAAGGCATTAGTGATTTATGGCCTTAGAAAGTTTAACAGTATTTTTAAATAGATATTACTGCCTTGAATCATGTTTTCATATAGTTAAAAGCAGACTTGAAAACACAGTCATTCTGGAAAACTAGCAAGTGGCTCCCTTGCGAGCTGTGGGGCGAGGATCATGCTTCCCATCCCGACACTGAGGCTCATTACTGTGTGTGCCTGCAGCCCCACTAGGGCTACCTTGGGGCACAGGGACCAAATGCTTCTCCAGCACCCTGCTGAGAACCCATACCACTTCTCAACAGGTTTCTATTTTCCATATTATTCAGTGAAGTGGTTTTTTTTTTTTTTTTGGTTCTTTAATTATTTGAAGGTTTATAACTTAATTTAGAAATATTTGGGATTTTCCACTTATCTTTATGTTACTGATTTCCAGCTTCAGGTCACGGTGGTCAAAGCATGTACAGTCAATATGACTTAATTTGTTCCAGATTTGTTGCCTTAATGCCCCTGCATGGTTAGCCTGGCTTCTCCATATAACAGTTCTATGTGGGGACGGGATGCAACCCTGTATGCCCTTGGTTTTTGTAAGCCTGTTCTATTGGCTATTAAGAAGTGCGTGTTTATATTTCCCGTTATGGTTGTGGATTTGTCTATTTCTCCTTGATTCTGTCAGTTTAGGCTTGATTTGTTTTGAGACTGTATTTAATTTTCTACTGAGAACATGTAAGATCTTTATTATCTTATGTTTGTATTTAAAATTTTTGTTTCTTTCTAGCAGTTTTACTTTACATTTTACATCATGGGTTTCCTGGTTTGGTTTTGAGGCACTTCTTGAATTAGTTTCTTGATATCGTACATTTCGGGAGAGTCTTATTTATTTTCTCTCGGTATGTTACTTCTGAGCAATTTTCTCTCTAATTTTCCTCTGAAACTCCAATTAAACACCATGAAAGATTTTCTTTGTCCATATGCTTATTTTATCTTTTTCTCTTGTTTTCTAATCTTTTTTTCTCTGTGCTTCAGCTTGAGATCTTTTTTTTCGTGCTTTTTTTAAATCCGCTTATTCTCACCTCAGCTGAGAGTTCTTTGTTTCATTTGTCCTGTTTCCCAATCTAAACTTGCAATTTGATTCTGGGTTGGTTTTTTTTTTTTTTTTTGGCCATACCTCTTGGCATGTGGGATCTTAACTCCCCAACCAGGAATTTAAATCTGTGCCCCCTGAAGTGGAAGTGCAGAGTCTTAACCACTGGACTGCTAGAGAAGGCCCTGGAGTTTTTTTTTAATAATAGTTTTCAGTTCTTTGCTGAAATTCTCCCTGATTTGATCTAATTTTTGGACAATTGTATCCAAAGATTTTTGAAACATGTATTGAGTCTCTTGTTAGTTTTTCATCTTTTTTTCTTCTAGGTTTTTGGTTATTCTGTTTTATGATGTCCATGAATACTAATAAGTTGGCAGTATCTCTGGAAGCTCTTTGAAGCCTTCACACAGATTTTTAAAAATCATCTGTATTTTCTAGTTGTTTGTCTTCAGCAGGTTGTCCATCACTATCATTAATACTTTAATATTGGATCCTTTTAGTCTGCAGGCAATTGTCCTTCACATATCAGATATTTTCCTGTCATTTCATTGAATCTTTCACCTGTATGTAAAAAATAATGTCATTTTAATCTTTAGGTTCATTTTTGATCATTGTTTCTGTTTTTTGTTACTCATTTTGTTTGAATTCTCTCTTTCATGTTGGAGGGTTTCCTTAAAATGTTTGGTGAGGTTAAGAACGAGGTGCTGAAACCCAGTTGGATGCTTCTCATGTGCATAGTGCTTATTTGGCCTCAGTTTCCTTCTGTGGGTCTCAGCTGAGGGAGGGTTTGTCCCCAGGGGCACCTGGCAGGGTCACAGCTGGTGAGCTGCTCTGGCCAGGACAGCTCCCCTAACAGCAGTGGCCCCAGATATTGGGAAGCCTTCGTCTGGAAGAGCCAAAAGCATCAGGATGGAGGCAGTTGTTGAACATCATTTTTAGGGCCAGAAATCGGGGACCTTAGGTCTCCTTGGAGAAGGCGATGGCACCCCACTCCAGTACTCTTGCCTGGAAAATCCCGTGGGCGGAGGAGCCCAGTAGGCTGCAGTCCATGGGGTCGCTCAGAGTCGGACAGGACTGAGCTACTTCACTTTCACTTTTCACCTTCATGCATTGGAGAAGGAAATGGCAACCCACTCCAGTATTCTTGCCTGGAGAATCCCAGGGACAGGGGAGCCTGGTGGGCTGCCGTCTATGGGGTCGCACAGAGTCGGACACAACTGAAGCGACTTAGCAGTAAGTCTCCTTGCTGGTCACGGCTCACACTAGTGTGTCTCAGGCCCTCAGTCATAAGCATCAAATGGGAAAAATGCTCAGCTTCTCCTGGCAAAGCTTGGCTGAAATCACTGTAGAATCTTGTCCCCTGTGCCTGTGTGAGCCTCTGAGTCTTGCTGCCTTTGCAGGCTGACTGGGACCCCATGGCCTTCCTGTACCTCCTGCTCCTTGGTCCTGTGTGTCTTCCCTCCGTCTCGTTGTGTGTGATACAGACCCAGGAGAGAGAAGCCGGCCTGGTCCAGGCCTCTCACGGTGGGCTTTTGTGCCCTGTCCTGTTTCCACCCTCTCCTGTGGAGGTGCCCCCCCAGCACTCCCCAGCACCCTCGTCAGGCAGGGGAGGGCATTGCAGTGTTCAGACTCAACAAATGGTGAAGACTTGAGAGGCTCTTGTGGTACACTTGCTCCGTTGAGTGAGAGCTCTCTCCACATACATGCTGCTGCTTTTGGGGGTTGAGGGAGGGCTCTGCACGGGACCCTGAAGCCTGTGGCGTTTGTGTGGTGCTGCTTTTCTAACAATACACATGTACACACACAGCTATAATGATTCAGTTATATAATGATTCAGCTATGCCAAGCCCACTTAAAGCAGCTTTGGTTCTGTCCCTGGGAGACAAGCAAAGCCACACTCTGCAGAGCCCAAGTCACTCCTTATTCCATGAAGCCTCTGGAATGACACACAGTGAGATTTCTGGCAACCTTCCTGGGCAAGCTTGTAGAGCACACATTCCAAATGACAGACGATCGGCAACACAGAAATGCCCCCTTTGCCCCATGCTGCCAAATCGAACACTTTGCCATTCTCTATCAAAAACAAGAAAACAAAAATCCTCAACAGTCAGAGCCCCTCAAGAGTGTGCAGCCCTCCTATTTTCTAGCTGTTGAGCTTAGTTTCATTAGGAAGAATTGAATTAAGATTGGTGCCTAGTTCTCCTCTTCAGCAGCTGGAACCATGACAACAGGAGGTACTCAGTAAGGACTTACACACACGAGGTACCCACGAATGCTTAATCCTCAGGATGATCCCATAGGGGATTCTGATTTCTTCACACTTCAGATGAGAACACAGACTTTGACATTTCAGACAACTTTCCAGTGTAAACATGGAGTTACAGTAGAGCTGATTCAGGAGCAACACTGGATCTTGTCCCCATTGCAGAACCCGCTACCCGGCTGCCCTGAGAAGGTACAGAGGGGGGCAAGGCCACCTCTCGCTCAGAGCTGGCTTCTTCCAGCCCATGTCTCTCACCTTCTTTCCCTTGGTTCTTCATTCCCTCTGGCCCCTGCTACTGACTTGCCCATTGGTTGCAACCTCACCTTCTGTGATTTAACTGTTTTCTCTCCAAGTATCAACATCACAGGGAGTGTTTGTGGAAGTTTGCCCTCAGCATGGAAGCAGCAGTTTTAGCATGGAACAGAACTGGACTGTTTCGAGTAATTTTCTCATGAGGGAGCTTATTTGCATAATCCCCGCTGTAGGAACCGTACATGCTGTGCCGAGAAAACTTGCTATGTCCTCGTTTTATGCTCCTCAGGAGGGAAGTTGGACGCCATGTTGAACCACACGGGCACCGGCCGCCTGCGCTCCCTGGGCCGCGTCCTGGTCGACCTGGCCTCCTGCGTCCGGCTGAACCGCTTCCGGGGCCTGGCCTCTGCTGCCGCCCTGGAGGCCACAGCACAGGCGCTCCTGCGGAAGAACACTTTATTGGCCAGTAAGTATTCAGTTAACACGCATGCTCATAAGGGCAGTGCTTGCGTATTTCTCCCCAAACGTGTCATATCATGGCTCCAAAAGAAACGGAGTGCTTCCCAGGTAAAACGAGTAAAGCAGAATTGGTTGCCTTGAGTTGGTGGAAAGATCGGCCTTGTATGCTATTTCCAGTGTCTGTTTTTCCCAGTTTATTAAACTAATTTACTAGTTTATGGTTAAATTTCGCATGACACATTACACGACACGTTACGCTTTTCTTGATTAAATCTATGATTTCTTACATCTCTGTTATTTTTACCATGGTGTCTCAACATCGTTGGTGTCAGCGAAGAAGAGACGGTGGCTAGTTCAGGTCTTATTGAGTCAACATGAATATGATGTATTCTTGTATTCCTTTTGAATAAACAGTGAATTGTTTCTATTCAGCTCTGTGTTAGTTTTCTAAGGCTGCTGTGACAGTCTCACAGACTAGTAGCCTAAATAGTGGAAATTAATTTTCTCACAATTCTGGCGTCCAGGTATGGGCAGGCCTGGCTCCCTCAGAGACCTCGCTCCTCGGCCTGTGGACGGCTGTCTGCTCCCTGTGTGTCTCCTTGCCTCCCCTCTGTGTGTGTCTTTCCAAAATTCCCCTTCTTATAAGTATCCCAGTCCTTCTGGGCTAGAGCACATCTTGTGACCTCATTTTCACTTGGTGACCTCTGTAAAGGCTCAGTCTCCAAACAAGGTCATATTGTGAAGTACTAGGGGTTAGAGCTTCAACTTATGAATTTCCAAAGGGCGGACTTCAACCCACAGGGGATTTTATATAAGAAGTTGGAAGAATTACTATAGCAGAACACAGAAACCAAAGACATCAATTCTTAGGGACATATTTTATCCCATGGAAGGAAATCCTGATTATTTAAGCAGCCTCGTGTGATTTTTCAAGTCCTGAAAAAATGCAAAGGAAATTAATTTTTATGTATTTATGACACCACAGTGTTGGTTTTATTAAAATAAAAAAGACAGTTCTTTTAAATTACGGATATCATTTATGAATATTGACATAAAAATCTTGAGCAAAATGCAAGCATATGAAAGCAGTACTTTAAAAGGGTTATATTACTATGACCAATGGAGATTCATTCCTGAAATCTGCAAATAGACACAAATTAATCAATGTGATATGTCACTATAATAAGATGAAAGGAAAAAAATCATCTCAATGCAATAAAAGAATTCCACAGAATTCTACATTGTTTCATGATAAAAACACTTAATAAACTAGAAATAGAAGGAAACCTACCATGATAAAGGCCATATAAGAAAAACCCACAGCCAGCAAAATATTCAGTGGTGAAAGACTGAAAGCCTTCCCCCTAGAATCAGGAACAATGGCCACTTTCGACACTTCTAGTCAATTTTATGGACTTCCCCAGTGTCTCAGTGGTAAAGAATTCACCTACAGTGCAGGAGACGTAAGAGATATGGATTCGATCCCTGGGTCAGGAAGATTCCCCTGGAGTAGGAAATGGCTACCTGCTCCAGTATTCTTGCCTGTAAAATTCTGTGGACAGAGGAGCCTGGATGGCTACAGTCCATGGGGTCATAGAGAGTCGGACGTGACTGAGTGCACACACACATATACACAGTCAATATTATATTAGAAGTTGTAGCTAGAGCAAGTACTCAAGAAAAAGTAGGGAGTTAGGAGGTCTTGGTTCTACCTAATGGCTGAGGGCTGTGTCACACAGATTAGCCTCATCTGCCCGGAGTGAGGCCCCTGCATGATGGGGGAGGGACTGAGCTGAATGTCTTGGATGGTCTGGTCAGACCGGTGCTGACGTGCTGTGAGCCTCTCCTAGGTTATGATGACCCCTTGTTTGCCCTTTTCTGACCTTAGGCATCATATTCAACAGTTCCTTAGTTGGTAAGAACCTCAGCTCAGAATCTCTGCAGCTACCGCCCCAGGTCACCTACAGCATCCGGACCAGTATCTTGTATAGCATGAGAACGGATCTGGTGAAAAACCCTTTCTGGAAGTTCCACCCTCAGAGCCTCCCAGCCGATGGGTTCAAGTATAATTACATCTTTGTGCCATTGCAAGACATGATCGAAAGAGCCATCATCTCGGTGCAGACGGGGCAAGAGGCCCTGGACCTGGCCACACAGGCCCAGGCCATCCCATACCCCTGCCACACCAGCGACCTGTGAGTACCCTGGCCATGGTGGGGGGCCCTGTGTTGGGAGACCGGATAGAGGAAAATCCTGGAGCTTCTGCATAGTCGTTCCACTACAAAGCACTGGAAGAAAATCCATTCTCCATTTTGATTTCCTAAGGCTCATTTCTATCTGAGCCATCCAAATAGAAGAAGAATTGTTGAGACAATGTGTTCGGTTAAAACTGACATCAGGCATCTGTAGCCTCAAACACCCCTTGGAATAAGTTTGATGAGTACTATTCAAGGGGGCTTCCTCCCACCTGAACTAGGGAATCAGAGAAAGTGTGTTTGTTCTTCAGCAGAAATCCTTACAGTTTAGGTCTGCGCCACCCACATGTAGGGGTGGGGGATTCCCAGAGGCTTGGGGCGGTGGCTTAGTGGGGTCTGTGTTGAACTGGGTGATTCGGTGGGTGATCTCTTGGGGTGACAGTGAGGGGAAGGTCAGTTGAGGGGACCCAGGGCAGTGCCCACCCTTGGGATGCCCTTCCGTTTTCGACGCTCCAGAGTGAGACATGGGTGGTGATGGGGTGGTGCTGTGTTTAGAGAGGTGTGCGTGCATTCTCATCCTTCCTCCTCCTTGATTATCCCAGTGGGTTAGTAAACAGGACTGGGAAAGGAGAGGATGAAATCAGACTCCCTTCTCCAGGGCTGGGGAAGCCACACACTTCTGTGTGTGTGCATCTGGCACAGGCTGGGAGGGAGGGCACAGCCCTGATGTGAGCCTTGAGAGCCCCAGATTCACCCCTCTCTGAGTGCCTTCCTCGCCCATATCATGAGTCACAAGGGACTCGAGCCCCAGTGCTGGAGAGGGTGGTAGAGGCAGAGAACCTGCATCAGCCTGGCACTGGGGTCATGGGTGGGTTGGAGGTAGATGAAGGGGAAAAGGCAGTCAGGAGGCCAGGAGGGTGAGCTGGGGTGAAGTGTAGTGGGCAGTGGAGGTTGACCACCACCCTGCACTTGCACCGATGTCATGCATCTTGAGAGACAAGAAAAAGAAAGCGTATTTCTCCAGTGCTTCTTCCTGCATGTACAGTTTTGATTCAACATGCTCATCATTTTCTGTCTTTGAACTCCCGGGACGCTGCTAATAGAGGCAGGGCACAGAGAAAACTCTATTAACAGGGGCGTTATTAACATGCAGATCAGGGATTCGCCACCTTCAGGAAAAGCGATGGTGACAATGAAATGTTTATGAAGATCAGAGTATCCTTTTAAAAAGACTTTAATGAAAATGTTTGATTTCCTCATTTCAAAATTTGTTGACAAGCTTTTGTTTGGGTTCCAGAGTAAGGATAAATACTCAGAAGAGTCTGGAACAGGTTTGTTTAATTCATGCTGTCCAGATAACAGGGAGGTGACAGATAGTCCTTTTTCTGAGGTCACTTAGACATCCTTGATTTAATATGTTTCCTTTTTTGTTAGGTTTTATGAACAAATGGCTGTCAAGAGTTAAGAAAATAGAGGGAAAAAAACCATACTTCATACCCTTTCCTAAATCATAAGTTGGTTTATTTTGTTTGTGGAGTATCCTTGCTTACCTTGTGATACATATTTTAATATACTTGAAATCATGACATCTTGCTAAGAGTGCAAGTTTTTGTGCTGTTTCTTCATTTGAAGCCATTTATGGAGCATTTGCTATGTGTCATGTATGTATTGGACTGTCGTACTTGGTGGTGAAAATAGGTGTTGCTCCCGCCTTCTGGAGGCTTGCAGACAAGGATTAACCAGGACCATGTGAACCCCGAGAACTACGGTCACCCTCCCCTGTAGGATGCCCCAGGGGTGAGAGTCAGAGGACCTCTTCTTGCCCAGTTGGGAAGCTGGTGGAGGTGCACATGCGTCAACATTGTGTATCAGCCTCTTCCCTGAGGTCCGAGTGAGGATTTGAGGCCAAGCAAAATGACCGCGGTCCTTCTCCCCTGCCTCCTGCTCCTTCATTTTCTCTCTGTCTGTAGTTACTCCCTTTTCAACACACTTCTGTGTGTTAAAAATTCACTCGGGGCACACGTAATTTCCTTATTTTCTGGTTCTCTTGTTATCTTTTCAAAGAACTGCACTTGGACTTTATCAATTCTCTTCTTTTGTCTTACTTACTTGTTGTTTCTGCTTTTATTTTTATTACTTCTTCACTTTTATGTATGGTCAATTGTTATGCTGTTTCTTTGGTACTTTTAAAAAAGATATTAATTTATTTATTTGGCTGCATTGGGTAGTTGCGGCATGCGAGGGATTCTCTCTAATTGTGGTGCATGGGCTTAGTTGCCCCTCAGTGTATGGAATCCTCCCAAATCAGGGACTGAACCTGCATCTCCAACATTGCCAAGCAGATTCTTAACCACTGGACCACCAGGGAAGTCCGTGTGTCTTTGATAATTGTCTTTGATAATTGAGACTTGTGTTTGATTCATTATTGTTAATGTTTTTTTCTTCTCTTTAATTTATGTGTTTGCCTAAGGTGATGACTTTTCTTTCAATCTTTATTTTAACCACCTCCCATGGATCTGATATATGACTTAAAGTTCATTGTTTTGTAGACACTTGCAGTATGGGTTTCTATAATCTTCTTGACCCAAGAGCTGTTTAAGTAAAATTTCTTTCAATTTCCAGATGGAAATTCTCTGGAATTTTAGGCATATGAAATTACTCAGCTTACTCCTAATAAGAAAAATTCAAATTAAAGCTAGTCTGAGATAGCATTTAAAAAATCAGGTTGACAAAAATCCAAAAATTGCATCATACCCTAAATATTGCTGATAAATCCTAATTCTTGCATTTGCCACCAGAAGATACTGTCTTAATCCTTTTCATTTTTTGAATGTATGGCATTTTCCTCTATCAACTAATATATAATCTGATGAATGATTTATGGGCACTTGAAAAGAATTTTTAATGTCCTGTTTTTGCAGTGGAAAATTTACCTGCATTAACTTTGTTATTTAGGAGTTCTCTGTCCTTGTTGTCTCCACTTCATCTGTCCTGAGCTAAAGAGAGAAGTCATAGTCCCTGCTTCTGGAACGTGCCCTCGATTTTTCCTGTGGTTTGGCCTTCTAGTCTTGAGGTTGAGTTGCTCTGTGCAGAGCTGTGAATAACTGTGTTCTGGGTCTTTCTTATGTAGTATGTCTTTAGTATGTCTCATTAGTATGTCCTTAGTAGTATGTCATTCTACTTTGTATATGGTTAAATTAGTGGTTTCTGCTTTTCCTCCTTTCTTTTCTCTCTCTGGATTCTCATTTGCTGCCATGCCTTTTGCCCATCCTTTCATCTTAAACTTTTCTGAAGTGTTTTCTTTCAGGCGTGTCTGTTGTGAGCAGCACATAACTTCTTACACAGGTGAGGTTAGCTGTTCAACAGTATGAAATGGAATTTCATGTGTATATGGTCTTAATTGTGTCTTATATTTTTCTTATTTATATTTAGTCATGTTCTGCTGTTCTAGTGGTTGCGTTGTAGTTGTAACTTTGTATAAATATTATCAATCCTTTTTTTTTTAACCATGACCAATAAAAAACATGATTTTTCTTCTTCCACTAATGTCTTCCTTTGTACCATTAGAAGATGACTGAACTTGTAGTCTACATTTGTCAGTGTTAAAAAAAATAGCCTTTAAAAAAAAAGATTGATTTCTCTGTATGTGTTGACTGGTGGGTCTTCGTTGCTGTGTGCAGGCTTTCTCGAGTTGCTTCGGGCAGTGGCTTCTCTCCATTTGTGGTGTGCGTGCTCCTCACTGTGGTGGCTCCCCATTGTGGAGCACAGGCTCTAGACGGATGGGCCTCAGTAGCTGCAGCTCAGGGGCTCTGGAGCGCTGGCTCGGTAATTGTGGCATGTGGGCTTAGTTGCTCTGCAGCCTGTGGGATCTTTCCAGACCAGGGATGGAACCCATGTCCCCTACATTGCAAAGCAGATTCTTAACCCCTGGACTGCCAGGGAAGCCCAAAACAAATAGCCTAATAATAGCCTTTTATTTTGGATTTCATCAACTTTATTCTTCCTCTCTGGCTCATTTCCCCAATCTTGCAATTTTTGTTTTTTTTGTCTCATTTTTACATTTCCAGGAACAAAACATTTCCAGTCTGTCTTGTCACCTTATTTTTAATATTTGTTTCAGTCTTATTTTTACTGGAAATACAGTCACTTCTTGCTTTATCCTTTCTTTATCTTTATCCAAAAGAATGCACAAAAGTCATTCTTTTGTGGGCTGGTTTGTCTTCTGGTAACTTCCTGAAGAAGATCTCTTGAGATGATTTAACCTGAGTTCTTACATACATTTTTTCATGTAACTCTCATGTGAACTTGATTATGTTTAGCAGCTTTTTCGAATAGTTGGCCGTCTCTTCCAAATATGTATCAGAATCACAGTGTCAGTTTTTCTTTCCCTTGTTGGTTGGGACTCATTTCCAGGAGCAGATTGGAAAAGGGTTGAGTTATACATCCATGTATTGTAATTTCTCTTCAGTTTTTTATTCTCTTTAATTTGCATGAAATGGCCTCACTGAAAAGTCTGTGCAAAACATCTGGACTTCTCTGGATCTTGGATAGTGACTCCAAGAACCCCAGAGTCTGGTTCCTCCAATTCCAGGCCCCTCATGACTCTCTCTTTACTCTGTTCTGTGAGGTTTAGCACTTAGTATCCTTCAAAATCAGGGTACCCAGCAGTGGTTCTGCCCCAGTCATAGGGTCAAACGAGGTTGTGTTCCTGGGTGAACCCCAGGGCTGTAAGGACTGCAGGATGAAGTGTGGGAGCTGAACTCACTGAGAGCATCTTGGGGCAGCCTGGATGCTGACTGGCCCGTCCCCACAGGTTCTTAAACAACGTCGGCTTCTTCTTCCCCCTGATAATGATGCTCACGTGGATGGTGTCTGTGGCCAGCATGGTCCGAAAGCTGGTTTATGAGCGGGAGATCCAGCTGGAAGAGGTAAGCAGCCTGGGGGAGGGGAAGGGGCAGCGACTGGGGGTGGCCGGATACCCTGTGTGTTTGGCTGGGTCCCACTGTCCCAGGAGAGAAGCCGCATGCCCTGCCAGAGCTGTACAGTTGACACATCTGGTTCACCCACAGAGAGGGAGCGAGGCTGCAGATGGTCCCGTTAGAGTCAGCAGCGTTGGTGCTCATGTGACCTAGACGGACATACAGACAGAATTCCCGTCTTCATTTACAGTTGAAATTCTTTGTGTGTAGCCTTGCTATTTTTGTTAAAACTTGAAACTATCAAAACTGCTTTTAAGAATGAAAGTTCATAACAGCATCCAGAAAAGACCAAGCCTCCCGTTCATCTGGGCCGATGCCTGGGCACACGCGATCCACGTGTTCATTAAAGAAAAGGGAAGGTGCAGAGAGTACAAAGTGCATCTCATTCCGTTTTGACTAGAATCGCACTTCCGTTTTGTAGGTAGTTTACCTGTGTGGAACACATGCATTCCTGGATTTCTGTGTTTCTTCCCCGTCCAGCTGCTTCCCCTGGACCTTGGGGTTAGTGAGGCTGTGGGGCTGCGGGTGCATCCAAATTATTCTCATCTTCGAGTATTCAGCCCCACACCCAGAGATGTCACCCCATTATAGATGGGCAAGCAGGAGGTTAGTGGGTAGATAAATTTTAGTGTCATGATTTTAACCTGAGTTATTTTGCAAAACTCGCTCTAGAACCTGAGCAGTAAGCCTCAGAGAGCAGCTTAAGGCTCTGTGTTTCCTCCTTCATTTTTCTGTTTGTTTTTATTAAACAAACCCAAGACACACCAAATGACAAATAAAAGAACACAATCGACGGAAGCTCAATAAACAAGGGAAGGCAGCAAGAGTGTGGCTGGTCAAGCTGGGGTTTTGGGTCCCTCCTTGAGGTTGGTCTAAGGTCACCTGGTCCCAGTTCTTACCTCTTCACAGCCAGCGACCTGCTCTGCTGGGGTCTCATTCAACTAAACGCCGACTCTGGGCAAAGTGTCTGGTGCGCTGCCTCTGGGGCCAGGTGTCCACGACAGCGGCCCCTTCCCCCGGCCCCACACAGCTGTGGCCTTCCCGGGAACATGCCCTGCTCGCTCTCAGTCCCTGTGCTGACCTGCTGTCCTCTCTGTGTTGACAGTACATGAGGATGATGGGCGTGCACCCGGCCGTCCACTTCCTGGCCTGGTTCCTGGAGAATGTGGCTGTGCTGACGGTGAGCAGTGCCGCCCTGGCCCTCGTCCTCAAGGTCAGCGGCATTTTCACCTATAGCAGTGCTTGGATCGTCTTCCTCTTTCTCCTGGACTTCGGCGTGTCGGTGGTCACGCTGAGCTACCTCCTGAGCGTGCTGTTCAGCCGCGCGAGCATGGCCGCCCTGTGCAGCAGCCTGCTGTACACGGCCAGCTTTCTGCCCTACATCGTGCTGCTGGTGCTGCACGACCAGATGGGCGCCACCCTGCAGACGCTCCTGGTAAGTGTGTTGTCACTCAGTCGCCCATTCGTGTCTGACTGTTTGAGACCCCACAGACTGCAGCACACCAGGCCTCCCTGTCCTTCACCATCTCCCAGCGTTTGCCCAAGTTCATGTCCATTGAGTCAGTGATGCCATCCAACCATCTCATCCTCTGTTGTCCCCTTCTCTGGTCTTCAGTCTTTCCCAGCATCATGGTCTCTTCCAGTGAGTTGGTTCTTTGCATCAAGTGGCCAAAGTATTGGAGCTTCAGCTTCAGCATCAGTCTTTCCAATGAATATTCAGGGTTGATCTCCTTTAGGATGGACTGGTTGGATCTCCTTGCTGTCCAAGGGACTCTCAAGAGTCTTCTCCAACAACACAATTCGAAAGCATCAGTTCTTCAGCGCTCGGCCTTCTTTAAGGTCCAACTCTCACATCCGTACACAACTACTGGAAAAACCATAGCTTTGACTAGATGGACATTTATCGGCAAAGTGATATCTTTGCTTGTTTAATATGCAGTCTAGGTTTATCCTAGCTTTCCTTTCAAGAAGCAGTCATCTTCTAATTCTGTGGCTGTAGTCCCCATCTACAGTGATTTTAGAGCCCATGAAGAGGAAATCTGGTAAGTGTGCTGTGCTGTGAAACTGCAAAACAGGACTGCGTGTCCCCGGCAGCACACAGCCCACGCTCTCCACGTGTCAGCGCACCGTTTCAGCTCTGCAGGGCTTCCCACCTCCCATGGCCTGTCCTCCCAGCTCAGGGCAGCCTTGCCATGGGTGGGGCCACTGAGACCACAGAGGACGGCCTGTGAGAGACCGTCACTCGTTACATGACGGGACTGTCCTCTGAAGACTGTTTCACTCAAGAGCATCTTAAAGGAAGCCCTTGACTCTGTGTCTCTTTATGTGGAATGAAACAGATTTCCAAAGCTATTTTAGAAGTAAGAAATACACATTTTTCCTTGAAGTATCACGGATTACTTTGCATTAGGTGGAAAGAACTCTCCTTTGGCAGCATCAGTCATTCATTTAGAATGTAGCTCTCAAAGCATTAGAATACTTGCTGGTCTGTGATATAAACACTCAGAAGACAGACACTCATCTGCTTTTTGATGACGCCTGGCAAGCATGGTGCTGACACACAGCAGAGACACAGGGCAGGAGCCCCCCACTGGAAGGGAGGAGGAGCTGGGGTTAAAGGTGTTGTTGTCATGTCATGCAAACCTCCCACATGCTCAAGGGCAGGGCAGGTCCTCCCTGCAGGCTGGGGAGTGTGATTGGAGTCCCCCAGCTGGAGGGAGGATCTGAGGAGGGACCAGGGGGAGAGTCAGGCAAAGACAGAAACCTCCAGGTGCTGTATGTTTTCTCTTGAATGTGGAATCCAAAATATGCAACAAAGGACCATATAACAAAGCAGAAGATGACTCATGGATACAGAGAGCAAACTAGTGGTTACCGGAGTGTGTGGTGGTAAGGGAGTGGAGGGAGGTGTGAGGGAGGGTAGAGGATTAAAAGGTGCAAACTGCTAGGGACCAAATGAACATTCTGAGGATGTGACATACAACACGGGGTAGAGCCGCTATTTTATGGGAACTCTATGTGGAATATCATCTGTAAAAGTATTGAATCACCATGTTGTACACTTGAAACCAACAGAATACTGTTAAGTCAACTGTGCTTAAGTTATTAAGAAAGACTCCCAGTGCTGCCAGGGGATGACCAAGGCCTTCAGAGGTCTCCCGGCCCCCTCACTGGGGCGGGGGTCACAGTCTCTGCTCATTTCATGCCTCAGAGTAAAATATCAGTGCTTCCAAGAAAACGGAATTATTTTTCTCTAACATCAGTACGCCCTTCAAACCGACCTGGTTTCCGCAAGTCATAAGCATAGACAGGCACGGTGTTCATCAGTATTTTACCCCCTGGTACGTGCTTCTCAGTCGGGATTAGTTTGTGTCCTGCCTGTAGTCATTCATAACCAGTCATCTTGTGTGTTAAATAGGTGTTTGCTGAATAGTGGAAACACCTGGGAGTCCCCCCCGCTCCCCGGTGCCCTCATCACATACTTCTTACATGGGGAAAACAAGCCATCGGCCAATAAAACATCCGGCCTGTAAAACTCAACAAAACTTGAGTTTCAAGTGATGTTTTTTGTTTTTTATTTCAGTCCTTAGATTTAAGATTTTATGTACATGAAGGCTGATTTCCTTTTTATATGCTGAAATTGCTTCTAGCAAATAAAAAGTCTGACTCCTGTACATTATATTTTTAAATGTGAGATACTTTTCCAGTAAGGTTTTTTTTTTTTTTCCTTAAACACAAGACCTTCCACTGGAGATGAAATAACATTTTCCTCCAATGCACCCTCTTCTCACGTAGAATTGTGCGTGTTCGGCGTCCAGTCTGCCTTCAGTGTGCTCCAGGGCCTTCACTTAATAATAAAACACAGTGAATTGCTCTATTCCATTTTCCACTGTTTGGTGTTATAGGTTTCTGTGTACAGTGCGTTGGATTTATGACACTTCAAACACTGCAGTAAAGAGAAGTAATTCCTTTTAACATTAAAAACTGGCTTGTTGTCACACTTTTCAGAACGGAATGATGCGTGGCCCAGTCCTGGGTTCAGACGTTGGAACCACCACCTGGAGCGGTAGTTTACATCATTCGCGCCTGAACGTGCAGTGGTTTCTCTCTTTGAATTCAGTGCTGTGGATTTTCCTCGGTCCCCAGTCAAGCACTAACTCTCTGTTTTTCTCTTCTCTCCCTCAATCTGCGGGCAGTGCCTCCTCTCCACAACCGCCTTTGGACAAGGAGTGTTTTTTATTACATTCCTAGAAGGGCAAGAGGCAGGTAAGAGGACGCAGTTTTTTAAGTAGTGACTCTAAGTGACTCAGGTTTTTGGAACTGTATAGTTATCATGTTTCACGTGATAGAGTAGAGAGTGTCAGTTACTAAGCAGAAGGTTTGGAAGGAGATCCTGGTGTTGGTTTGCTGCTGCTGCTGCTGCTAAGTCACTTCAGTCGTGTCCGACTCTGTGCGACCCCATACACGGCAGCCCACCAGGCTCCCCCGTCCCTGGGATTCTCCAGGCAAGAACACTGGAGCAGGTTGCCATTTCCTTCTCCAATGCATGAAAGTGAAAAGTGAAAGTCAAGTCGCTCAGTCATGTCTCTTAGTGACCCCATGGACTGCAGCCTACCAGGCTCCTCCGCTCATGGGATTTTCCAGGCAAGAGTACTGGCGTGGGGTGCCATTGCCTTCTCCCACTGATCACCCTACAAACATTTAAAAAACTGTTGGCAATAATCTTCACTTATATTGGGATTTTGGCAACTAAAATTCTAGGCCAGAGGAGACGTGTATTTCTTAGATGTTTATATGATTTTTGTGGTACATTGAAGATGCAGGGAAAATGTATACCATATATGAAACCAAACTCCAGATCTCATTACATTAGCTCATGAATTTGTGCCTGTCTTGAAATTCTCAGACTTTTCGGTAAAACATGTTGAACTGTCCTGAACTATACAACACTAAAACTGTATTAAAACAGATGAGTCATCCTGAAATGACCTATCCTGAGTTCTTTGAACTGATTTTTAAACTAAACGGGATCATGAGAATATGGAAGAAATATGGTTACTGTTAGAGTGTTTGAATATTTTGATCCAGATTCCAATAAGTCCACAATGTTGCAACATTTATTTGCTCATTTATTGGCTGTGTTGGGTTGTTATGTGTGGAGTTTGCACCAGTTATGGCGAGCAGGGCTACTCTCCAGTGGCTGTGTGCGGGCGAGCAGGGCTACTCTCCAGTGGCCGTGTGCGGGCTTCCGGTTGCAGTGGCTTCTCTCATTGTGGAACATGGGCTTCCGGCACACAGGCTTCTGTAGTTGTGGCCTGGCAGGCTCTGTGGTTGCGGTTCTCTGGCCCTGGAGCTTGGGCTCTGTAGTTGTGGCACACGGGCTTAGGTGATCCGTGAGATGCGGGATCTTCCTGGGCCAGGAATCCAACCAGTGCCCTTTGTACTGCAAGGCAGGTTCTTAACCACTGGAGCACCAGGGACGCCCTGAAACATTTATTTTATTGAGTTCTAGGTTAGTACCATCGGAGAAGGCAATGGGACCCCACTCCAGTACTCTTGCCTGGAAAATCCCATGGGTGGAGGAGCCTGGTAGGCTGCAGTCCATGGGGTCACTAAGAGTCGGACACGACTGAGTGACTTGACTTTCACTTTTCACTTTCATGCATTGGGGAAGGAAATGGCAACCCACTCCAGTGTTCTTGCCTGGAGAATCCCAGGGACAGAGGAGCCTGGTGGGCTTCCGTCAATGGGGTCGCACAGAGTCGGACACGACTGAAGTGACTTAGCAGCAGCAGCAGCAGCAGCTTTGCCCCTGGGCCCAGTGGACTCCGGTCATCAAAGTCTGCCCTGAAAGAGGATGAGCTGACGCTGACGTTTCTCTTCCTTCCAGGGATTCAGTGGGATAACATGTACCAGTCTCCAGAAGTAGCAGGCATGACATTTGGATGGGTTTGCTGGATGATTCTGTTTGATTCAGGACTTTATTTTCTATGTGGATGGTACTTGAACAGCTTGATTCCTGGTAAGATTTCTGCACTTTATGACAAAATCAACTTAAAAAACAGTTTGAGCAATGTATGTGAATATTGGATAATTATTTGTTCTTTAAATAAGACACGAGAAAGGGAGTTGATAGGATGTGTTTTAAAGGGAGCTGAGCATGTTTGAGGAAAAACTGGTGCTTCTGAATCCTGAGGCAACTGAGACCCTGTGAAGACAGGTGGTGGAGGGGTCCCATGGGCCCACCGCGCAGCTCCCCAGCCTGGGGGCTGCAGAAGATGTAACGGCAGAGAAGCTGGTTCTCAAGATCATGTGTGTGAGGAGGATAGAGGTGAGGGAGTGAGAGCAGGAGAGCCTGGCACTCATGTGTCTTGGGTCCCTGGAGCCCAAGGTCAGGGGTTCAGAGAGCGCCGTGAGGTAGGAGTAAAAGGACCTGGTTCTCAGCCAGGCCAGTGGGTGGCAGGACCTGGAGGTAAGCTGGGCTGGCAACAGGGGGCTGAGCGGGGGCCTGGTGGTTGGGAGTCCTCCAAACCAGAGTCAGTAGTGTTGTGTGTGGAGGTGATGCAGGGCTGGCTGCCCAAGGCGATGGGCCTCCCCTTCGGTCAGTGGGGGAGGAGGCGCTCATGCCACATGCCTGGCTCAGCCCCAGGCAGCAGAGAGAGCGCTTCAACCTTTTTTAGTTTATGTATTTTAGAAATAGCTTTTAAATGGTATCATACTTCCTTGCTGAAATTGCTTGTGGTTCTGGCTATTTACTTTCCAAACAACTGGGCATTTCAAGCGGCATCTAACCTTTAAAGTTAAGAACTAAAAGAGATTCTAATCATATACAAGTTGAAAATGAAGGGATAGGAGAAAATAAAAAACCTTCATTCTGTTTACAAAAATATATTCTATGCCTGGAGAGTTTATGCACCATTTAAGGATGAGTAAAAATCAAAATAAAATGGGTCATTGAAAAGATTATTTTACATATGAGCAGGAAAAGTGATGCCCAAGAGGTAAAGATATCATAATTTAGAAATGTGATTTATTCTGGAAAAACTTAGATTGCACTGTTGTGATATTTGAATAAAATTTAAGAACAGGTGGATCTAGGAAATGAGAAAAAAATTTAACCGAGGAGGCCAAGGTGAAGGGAAGCTGGAAAAGGCTGGATGTTACCAAGAAGCTGGTTAACCACGAGGGATGTTGTAGAAGATGGTGGGATGTTGGTTTGAAATGTACAAGAAGTGGTGCAGAGGAGCGGCCATGCAGTCAGGACAGGGACATGCCCAGATGGTGCCGGGAAAGTGATGGATCAGGCAGCCTGTGAACCCCAGACTCCCACCCCTAGACAGATCCAGGGGGAGAAGAGGAGCCATCACGTTTCAATGAGAAAAACCTGATTTGAAAAGTAAAGGCTCAGCACATTGCACACAAAATAATAATTAAAAAAAGCTGTATTTAGATGCAAAATGGCAGATGTCTTGGAGTCCACAGAAAAAGAAAAGAATTCGAGGAGTGTAAAGTCCAGGGAATCGTGTTGCCCTCGTCTAGGTGAAGATTATTAGCAGATTTGTCCCTGGATCCAGAAGAAGCTGAGTTTTTCCTTAGCGCTAGGGCCTTGAGGCAAGAGGTCCCAGGTTCTAATTTTCATATATTCCAGTGAGGCAAAGGGGCTTGTGATGCTCAGCAAGGGCTTGACCCCCAGTTCCCGCTGGGACATTCCAGTGGAGGAAGCCCAAGTCTTAAGTGGGAAGGTGCTTCTGTCCAGACCTGAGGCCAATGGACTGGTCAGACAGGGACTTCAGAGGCTTCCTGGCAGCACCTGTGAATGAGCCTGGCATGTTGCTCAGGAAGAGGGAGAGAGACAGAGGCACATTCAGAAGACAGAGTGACCAGAGGGAGGTGGCCTGGTTGCGACCATCCTGCAAGTTTGGGGAAGCTTTGGGGAGGAACTGGGTAAAATCTGAAAGTAGGGAGGCAGTAGCTGTGGGAAAGTGCAGAGGACAGGCTTTTGATCTGATGATGATTCTTGTGGATGTTGGGACGTGAGAGGGGGCATCTGGGGCTCAGAAAGCCCTGCTGTGCAGGAGGGGCAGGGCAGGGTTGGAGTAGGGTGCCAGAAGGGGCCAGCACACGTGGCGGGGTGTGCCTCTATCTGTCTGCCTGTCCTGGGCGCCGAGGACCTCCGCCACAGGTGTGGGCTCAGATGGGGCCTGGCGATGCTCTGGGGGCACCTGTCTCCTCCCGAGGAGGTGGGGGCACCTGAGACGGGGTGGAGCTGGAGGGGCGGGTTCCTGTCTCTGCTCCGCCCCCCAGCTGTCTGCCTGCCCCTACTTCCTCGCTGTGACAGGGATAACCTGGGAGACACAGGTTCCAGCTGTGGGAAATGGAGAATCAGAGACAATGGAAAAGATAGAGAAAACCAGGGTGTCCCTAGCTCAGTGTGAGAATCAGGTGAAAAACAGGCCCATCAGATGACTGGTCACTAATACACATCCGTGAACATCAATGCCTGACTCTCTGTTGTCAGTAAATAGAGACTGCAGTGGGGAAGGTAGCATTAAAATAAATAACAGTGTGACTCCAATGGAGAGGAGAATGTTTATCAAATTAAATATTTAAAATAGGTTTGAATAAACGGAAAGAGATGCCACATTCCTCAACGTGGCTACTTGTCATGAATATGTTGATTTTTTCCAAGTTGATGTATAAATTTATATAATTTTAAATTATATAACATTTACTATGAAACATGTCAATGTAAAATAATGAAATTTACATAATCATTTAAATTAAAAATACTGTTACAAGGGATTTGTTTTTAATTGATGAAATGTTTCTAAAGATAGCTAAAATATGACTTGACAACAAGTATCAAAATTTACTGAAAATGATAAGAGGGACAGGTGTCTGATGATTATGTGAAATCTCTATATTTGACAGGGATTAAAACAATGGAGTACTCATGCAATAATAAAGCAGTGGAATATATTGAAAAATTCAGTAACCAACCCATTTATATATAGTAATTTACTCTGGGCACTGAGATCATTTCTGTATCTCAGCCATTGTAAACAGTGCTGTGGTGGAAATACATGTGCTTACACTTCATGGGAAATAGATGGGGAAACAGTGGAAACTGTGTCAGATTTTATTTTTCTGGGCTCCAAAATCACTGCAGATGGTGACTGCAGCCATGAAATTAAAAGACGCTTACTCCTTGGAAGGAAAGTTATGACCAACCTAGATAGCATATTCAAAAGCAGAGACATTACTTTGCCAACAAAGGTCCGTCTAGTCAAGGCTATGGTTTTTCCAGTGGTCATGTATGGATGTGAGAGTTGGACTGTGAAGAAGGCTGAGCGCCGAAGAATTGATGCTTTTGAACTGTGGTGTTGGAGAAGACTCTTGAGAGTCCCTTGGACTGCAAGGAGATCCAACCAGTCCATTCTGAAGGAGATCAGCCCTGGGATTTCTTTGGAAGGAATGATGCTAAAGCTGAAATTCCAGTACTTTGGCCACCTCATGTGAAGAGTTGACTCATTGGAAAAGACTCTGATGCTGAGAGGGATTGGGGGCAGGAGGAGAAGGGGATGACAGAGGATGAGATGGCTAGATGGCATCACTGACTCGATGGACGTGAGTCTCAGTGATCTCTGGGGGTTGGTGATGGACAGGGAGGCCTGGCGTGCTGCGATTCATGGGGTTGCAAGGAGTCAGACATGACTGAGCGACTGAACTGACACTGTTTCAAATTCATGTTTTCATGTTCTTCGGATAAATATCCAGAAGTGGAATTGTGGGGTCATATGGTAGATCTAGCCTTAATTTTTTGAGGAATTCCCATGCTGATCTCCATAGTGGCTGTACCAATTTACATTTGACTAACAGTGTAGAAGGTTCTTTTCTCCACATCCTGGTTATTTCCTGTATTTTTGATCACAGCCTTTCTAACTGGGCATGAGGTAATACTGTGCTTTTCATTTTTCTTTCCTAATAACTACTGATACTGAACATCTTTGATGTGCCTGTTGGCCTTCTCAATGTCTTTTATTGAAAAATGTCTATTTAGAGCCTCCGCCTAGTTTTTTATCATAATATTTTCTTTGATGTTGTATGTTAATAATATGTTAGATGTTAACCTCTTGTCAGATATATGAGTGGGTTTCCTCATTCCTGCTCTTAAAGGGATAGCTTTCAATTTTCCACCAGTATAATGTTACCTGTGGGTTTGTCATATATGACCTTTATTATGTTGAGGTATCCTCCTTCTGTACCCATTTTTTTTTTCTGATTGTATGTCATGTTTTTTTTTTTTTTTTTTCTAATTTTATTTTTAAACTTTACATAATTGTATTAGTTTTGCCAAATATCAAAATGAATCCGCCACAGGTATACATGTGTTCCCCATCCCGAACCCTCCTCCCTCCTCCCTCCCCATACCATCCCTCTGGGCCGTCCCAGTGCACCAGCCCCAAGCATCCAGCATCGTGCATCGAACCTGGACTGGCAACTCGTTTCCTACATGATATTTTACATGTTTCAATGCCACTCTCCCAAATCTTCCCACCCTCTCCCTCTCCCACAGAGTCCATAAGACTGTTCTATACATCAGTGTCTCTTTTGCTGTCTCATACACCAGGTTATTGTTACCATCTTTCTAAATTCCATATATATGCGTTAGTATACTGTATTTATGTTTTTCCTTCTGGCTTACTTCACTCTGTATAATAGGCTCCAGTTTCATCCACCTCATTAGAACTGATTCAAATGTATTCTTTTTAATGGCTGAGTAATACTCCATTGTGTATATGTACCACAGCTTTCTTATCCATTCATCTGCTGATGGACATCTAGGTTGCCTCCATGTCCTGGCTATTATAAACAGTGCTGCGATGAACATTGGGGTACACGTGTCTCTTTCCCTTCTGGTTTCCTCAGTGTGTATGCCCATTTTTTGAGAGTTTTTTTTTTATCATAAATGCATGTCATGTCCTTTCAGATGCCTTTTCTGCATCTTTTGAGGTTATCGTATGATTTTTATCCTTCATTTTGTAGATATGGTGTATCTGGTTTGGTATCAGGGTACTAATGTTGGCCTGGTAAAATTAATTTGGAAGCATTCCCTCCTTTTCAGTATTTTGAAAGAGTTTGAGAAGGGTAAGTATTGAGTCTTCTTTGAATGTTGGATAGAATTTACCTGTGAAGCCACTGGGCCTAGACTTTTGTTTTGGGGGATGTTTCTATTACTGTTTCAGTCTCCTTCTGGTGGTCAGTCTATTCAGATTTTTTCTTTAAAATTAAATTGAGTCAGTCAGTTTATTTCTGGCTGTGCCGGGTCTTCGCGCGGGCCTTCCGCAGTGGTGGTGAGGGGCGCTCCTGTCTAGCTGCCGTGCTCAGGCTTCTCACTGTGGCGGGTGATCTCCTTGTGGAGCGTGGGCTCCAGGTGTAGAGGCTTCAGTGGTCACAGCGTGTGGGCTGCAGTGGTTTTGGCACATGGGGTAGTTCCTCTGTGGCATTGCCAAGCAGATTCTTAACCACTGGGCCACCAGGGAAGTCCTGTTCAAATTTTCCGTTTCTTTACATTTCAGTCTCTGAAAGCCGTATAATCCTAAGGATGTTCTTTTTCTTCTGGGTTGTCCAGTTTTTTGGTGTGTAGTTCTTCATAGTATTCTCTTGTAATTCTTTGTATTTCTGTGGCATCCACCATAATTTTCTGTTTTTTATTTCTGACTTTGTTTATCTGAGCCCTCTTTTTTCTTAGTGAGTCTAGCTGAAGGTATGTCAATCTTGTTTTTCTTTTCAGAGAACCAGCTCTTAGTTTCATCAATCTTTTCTGTAGTCTTTTTAGTCTCTATTTATTTCTGCTGATTTTTAATTATTTCTTCCTTTATACTGAGTTCCAGCTTTGCTCAGTCTTCTTTTTCTGGTTCCTTTAGATTTACGGTTAAAGGCTAGGGCTTCCCAAGTGGCTCAGACAGTAAAGAATCGCCTGCAGTATAGGAGGCCCAGGTTCAATCCCTTGGTTGGGAAGATCCCCTGGAGAAGGGAATGGCAACCCACTCCAATATTCTTGCCTGGGGAATGCCATGGACAGAAGAGCCTGGCGGGCTACAGTCCTTGGCATCACAAAGAATCAGAGCGACTTAACACTTTCACTTTTTTCACTGAGGTTTAAGGTTAGATTGTTTGAGATTATTCTTGTTTCTTGAAGTATGCTTGTATTGCTGTAAACTTTCCTTTTAATATCACTTTTGCTGAACCCCATGGATTTTGGTATGCATACTTTCATTTCCCTTCAGGTATTTCTTGATTTCTCCTTTAACTTCTTTATTGACTTGCTACTGAACTGAGCTTGATTGTGCTCAGTAAGGCCAAGCTACTGACCCTGAGTTGTGGTTAAGGAAAGTGCAGCCTTTATTGCAGGCACCAAGCAAGGAATCCAGGCAGCTAATGCCTCCAAGCCTTGAACTCCCCAGAGGCTTTCAGGGAAAGGTCTTTAAAGAAGAGAGAGGGAGAGGGTTGAAATGTGTGTGATCAACTCATGGACATTCTTCTGATTTGTTGATAGTGAGGTAATTAGGAGTCAACATCATCAACCTTCGGGTTCCAACTAGTCTGGGGTCCATGTGCTTTGGGGCAGCATACAGTTAACTTCTCCCACCTGGTGGGAGTTTCGGTATCTGCAAAACAGCTCAAAGGACATGGCTCAGAATATTATCTATAGCCCTTGAAGAGGAACTGAATGCCCTTTGACTTTGTTTCATGGCTAAACAATTATTATTTTGTCTTGCTTGACCATTTCCCTTTGTCTCTGCATTTTTTCACTTCTCTGATTAAATTTATTCTTTGGAATGCAGGGAAGGTATAGGAGGTCAACGTTTTTCTACAGCAGGAGCCAAGTGGAGAGCATGGTAGTGGTGGCAGAAGGGTTCTGTCCTGGGAAGACCCCATAGCGTCCTGCGTGGTTACAGACCCAATAGCTGTCCACTAGCATCCTATTTAGTCTCCATAAATTTGTGATTTTCCCAGCTTCCTTCTTGTAGTTAATCTCTAGTTTCATATCATTGTGTTTGGAAAAGACGCTTGAAGATATGATTTCAGTCTTCTTAAATTTATTGAGATTTGTTCTGTGTCCCAACGTACGATTTATTCTTGAGAAAGTTCCAAGAGCATCTGGGAAGAATGTGTATTCTGCTGCATTTGGATGGAATGTTCTGTGTGAATCTATTAAATCCATGTAATCTAATGTTTCATTTAAGCCTGGTGTTCTTTGTTGGTTTTATGTCTGGTGGATCTATTAATTCATGTAGGTTGAATGTTAAGTTTGCTTAACACAGTGGTGTTGCTGTGTTTAGGTCTGTGGATGGTTACTTTATATATTTTGATGCCCCTGTGTTAGGTGCGTATATGTTAATAAGTGTTATATAAAGAATGAGTGTTATCACTTCTTGAGGACTCGTCCCTTTTAACGTGACATAATATCCATCTTTGTCCTTGGTTATCTTGTTTGGCTTGAAGTCTATTTTGTCTGTGTAAGCATAGCCACCCTACTTTCTTTTGGTTTCCATTTACTCAGAGTATCATCTTCCACCTGTTCACTTTGAGCCTGTTTTCGTTTATGGAGCTGAGCTGAGTCTCCTGGAGGCAGCATATGGTTGGGTCTCATTTTATATTCCATCCAGACACCCTGTGTCTTTTGCTTTGTCAGTTCAGTCTGTTTATGTTTAGAGTGATTGTTAATGCGTGAGGACGTAGTGCTGGCATTCTATCTTTTGTGTTTTGGTTGCTCTGTATCTCCATTGTGCCTTTTCCCGTGTGTCTGCCATTTTAGCCAGGTGATTTCCCATGAGGTTTTCTCAGTCTCCTCCTTTTTGTGTTTTATGTACCTCTTTTAGATGTATGTTTCATGTCACTCACGAAATAAGAAGTTTTGTGTAAAATGTATCAGATAATATAGTCCTTTTACTGCTGATATTTGGCATCTTAACTTCATTTGCTTATATGGGTTCTATCCTTTCCCTCTTTCCCATTTATCTTTTTGTCTTCTCAAATTATCCCTTATGATGTTGTGGGCTTGTGACCAAATTAGTTATTTTTACTGCATTTTAAAAAGTTTTATTCTATAATTGTTTAACAATCTATTCTTATACAGTTTCACTTTTCTTTCTTTTTTTCTTTTTTATGACTGTGCATTGCATGGCATGTGGGATCTTAGTTCCCTAACCAACCAGGGATTGAGCCCTCCACACTGGGAGCTCCGAGTCTTAAGCACTGGAACACCGGGGAAGTCCCAGAGTTTCACTCCTCTGTCTGCTTACTGTCTACCTTACTCAAAGTTTTGTGTACTTTTGCCTCTTTGATTCAGATAGAAAAGGTTCTTTCAACTTTTCTTGTAAGGCAGGTCTAGTGGTAATGAGCTCTCACAGTTTGGGAAGATTTTATTTCTCTTTTGTATCTGAAGGATAACTTTGCTGGACAGAGTATCCTTGGCTGAGAGTTTGTTTTCATCTTTTAATCTTTGGCTCTGATATTCCACTCTCTTCTTGCCTGTAGTTTCTGATGAGAAATCTGCTGATAGCCTAATGGGGATTCCTTTGCAGGTTTCTGCCTTTTTTAGAACGCTGGCTGCATTTAAAATTCTTTCTTTGTCATTTTTGACAGCTCTAATGTGCTGTGATAAGGTGTTTTTGTGCCGAGGTAATTACTGCAGCTTTATGGACTCACGTGCCCAGTTCCTCCCCTGGGTTTGGGACATTCTCAGCTCTAGTTTCCTTAACTAAACACTCTCTTCCCCCCTTCGTCTCTCAACTTTCTGGGACACACGCTACCTTTATGGGCCTTTCCTGGTGGGGTTAGATAGTTCCTCTGGAATTGTTTAATTTTTTAAAAATCATAGTTTTCTCTCTTCTTCTACCTGAATCATTTCCAGATTTTTATCTTTGGGCTCAGTACTCTCCCTTCCATGTGGTCTGCTCTATTTCCAGTGCTTCCTGTCTCATCGTACTTATTGAATTTTTTACTCCACAATTTTTGTTTGGTTCTTTTTTAGAGTTTCAGTCTCTTTGGCAAAGTATTACTTCTATTCCATTAATTTTATTCCTAAGCTCATTGAACTGCCTTTCTGAGTTTTCTTATAGCTCATTAATTTTCTTCTTGAGAGCTATTTTGAATTCTCTATCAGTTAGATCAGATACATCCACATCTGTCATTTCCTCTTTGGCCCAGCCACTTCATTCTTTCTGGAGCTATTAGTAATTGCCCTTTTGTCTTCCCCAGTAGCATATTGGACACCTTCTGACCTGGGGCAGAGCTGGGGGGCTCATCTTTCTGGTGTCATATCTTTTTTCTTTTCATACTGGTCATGGGGTTCTCCAGGCAGGAATCCTGGAGTTGGCTGTCATTTCCTCCTCCAGTGGACCATGTTTTGTCAGAACTCTTCACTGTGACCTGTCTGTCTCGGGTGGCCTTGCATGTCATGGCTCATACATTCATTGAGTTGTGTAAGCGTCTTCACCACAACAAGGCTATGCTTCCTGAAAGGTGATTCAAGCTGACTTGGAACTCAACATTAAAAAACTGAGATAATGACATCCAGTCCCCATCACTACATGGCAAATAGAAGGGGAAAAAGTGGAACCGGTGACAGATTTTATTTTCTTGGGCTCCAGAGTCACTGCGGATGGTGATTGCAGCCATAAAATTAAAAGATGCTTGCTCCCCAGAAGGAAAGCAGTGACCAACCTAGACAGCTATTAAAAAGCAGAGACATCACTTTGCCAACAAAGGCCCACATAGTCAAAGCTATGGTTTTTCCAGTAGTCATGTATGGGTGTGAGAGTTGGACCATAAAGAAAGTTGATTGCTGAAGAATTGATGTTTTGAATTGTGGTGTTGGAGAAGACTCTTGAGAGTCTTCCAATCAATCCTAATGGAAATCAATCCTGAATATTCACTGGAAGGACCCATGCTGAAGCTGAAGATCCAACACTTTGGCCACCTGATGTGAAGAGCTGACTCACTGGAAAAGACCCTGATTCTGGGAAAGGAGAAGGGGGCGACCGAGAATGAGATGATTAGATAGCATTGCTGACTCAGTGGACACCTCCCGGAGATAGTGAAGGCAGAGGAGCCTGGTGTGCTGCAGTCCATGGGGCCACAGCGAGCCAGGCACGACTGAGGGATTGAACAGCAACAACAACAATAAATCAGATTACTAAATTCTTTAAGTTTGATTTCTGAAGAATTGTCATTTTTGTCTCTGCGATACCATGCTATCATGGTTTCTTTGGCGTGTGTGTGTGAAACTGGATGAATTTCTCTTCTGCTGGTACATTTGAAGTAGTAAACACTTTTCTCATTTTCAGTAACGCTTTTTTAACTTTGATTCTGAGTTCAGCAGATTGATGACTAGAGGCCTTTTTCCTGGATTTTCAGTAGGTGGCGCTGTAACTCAAGTTTTTGGGGTCTCTTCCCTGAGTGGCCTCTGGCTGCATTTGAGACAGCGTTTCCACACCCACAGCTCTGCTGGATGCTTCCCCACTGCCTGTTGTTGCTCCGTGTGCCTCCGGGGTCATGGGTCTCTGCTGTCACTGGCGTTGCTGCTGAGGGGGCACTGGGATGGAGGACGCTCTCACCCCCATGGTGGGGGTTTGCCGGGGTCAGGTTACTGCGCCCTAGTATGGAGAGTTGCAGTGGGAATGAGCTGGGGTGGCTGGCGTCTCCCTGGGTCTGGGGTTGTCCAGTTGGTTTGTGGGTGCCATTGCCTCAGGCAGGGGATGAGGTGGCTGGAGCGGCTGGGGTTGTCAGCCTCCTCCCTGTGGCTGAGGGCACCTCCATGCTGGAAGTCGGGGTCCTGGGCACCACACCCCTGCTGCTGTGGTTCTCTGCCTGGAGCTTCAGCATCAGCTGCTGTGGTCCCCAGTGGAGAAGGGGTGTGAAGGGCAGAGGAGCCTGGTGTGCTGCAGTCCGTGGGGTCGCAGAGTCGGACATGACTGAGCGACTAACCAGCAACAGCAGCAAATCAGTGGTGTCACTGACTTTTGTGACTTTAAGTTCAGTGTCTGGAGAGCTGTCATCTTGTCGCTGTGATGCCATGTTACCATGGTTTTTAGTGACCTGACCTCACGGAGCGTCCCCAGTTGGGGATTGCAGGCCCCGCCTCCACTGCCCTGCTAATCCTGCCTCCTCGGTATGTTCCAGTGCGCCCACCTTCAGACACACAGGTGTGGGGGTCTCTCCAGGGTCCTGGTGTGCTGGGCAGAGGAACCTTGGCTGAGTCATGGATGTTTTACTAGTTGTAGATTGAAGCAAGGAGATGAAGAGGGCATCTTATGCCCCCCTGATGCTGACCTTGAATCAAAGTTGACATTAATGGAAGAGAAAGGATATAGAATTCAGTCAATCCACTAGTGAGAAAAAATATTACTCATTCATAAATTCATCAAAAGTGGTATCATTAAAATAATGAACAAATAGGAAAAGTATGGTTTTAAAGAGAAGGAAGGCCTTTTGCACTGTAATGCCAAGGACATAAATGATAAAAATCACTAGTTTCTGACTCACAGAATGAACCATAAGAACGAACTTATGGTTGCTGGGGCAGGAAGAATGGTTGGAAGGGAGAGTTAGGGAGTTTGGGATGGACATGCACACACTGCTATATTCAAAATGGTCTAACAAGGACCGACTGTGTAGCACAGGGAACTCTGCTCAGTGTTACGTGGCAGCCTGGATGATAGGGGAATTTGCGGGAGAATGGAGACATGTGTATCTACGGCTGAGTTTCTTTGCTGTCCACCTGAAACTATCACAGCGTTGTTTATCAATTATACGCCAATATGCCTGGAGAATCCCAGGGACGGGGGAGCCTGGTGGGCTGCCGTCTATGGGGTCGCACAGAGTCAGACACGACTGAAGTGACTTAGCATAGCACAGGGTAAAAAGTTTAAAAAGACACAAAAAACAAAAAAATCACCAGTTTCTATTATAAGAATTTAAATCAGTATTTCAAAAATCCAAATGAGAATTATACACTTTTCAAAGTTATAAAAGCTATTTAATGAGTATATGAAAATTGAAATTCTTGAGTCAAATTTTAAAAACATATATCTCAGCAGATATCCTAGCAAATAACTTGAACCATTTGTTAGAAAGTAAAGTTTATATTTAGTGAATTTATAAAAAACTTTAATGAGCATACAAAAGTATAAATTTGCAAAATACATAGAAGACAGTTTTTTTCCTCTATGATAAAAATTACAGTAATTAATGCAGAAGATAAATTGTAAAAACTGACTATATTTTCTTTTATGTTTTCTCAGCATGCTAAATAATTTAATAAGAGGAAAAGAAAGCAAAAATTTTTGTTGAGGTGGTGGTGCAAAAGACAACCTAGAAAGGAGAGAGGCATGTTTGGGAATGTGGCTGGAAGAATCTACTTCGTGGTTTTGGTGATGAAAAACTATTTCTTCCTATTCTTCTTTTGAAAGGTGTAAGAGACTTGGTTCTGTTTCTCCTGGAAGGAACTAAAAGAACAGGGAAAAAAAGTGAAAGTGTTAGTCCTGCCCAACTCTTTGTGACCCCATGGAATGTAGCCTGCCAGGCTCCTCTGTCCATGGCCAGAATACTGGAGTGGGTTGCCATGCTCTCCTCCAGGGGATCTTCCCCACCCAGGGATGGAACGCAGGTTTCCTGCACTGTAGGCAGATTCCTTCCTGTGTGAGCCACCAGGAAGCCCCCGAACAGAACTGTAAGTGAACTGTGGATGTTCTGTGAGCAGGTAGTGTTGCAGGAAGGGAGACCCCTTCCAGGGCCCGAAACTGGGCTTTTGTCCAACACTTGGAAATGAATTGTCCGAGGAGACACATATGCTGACAAAGCAAGAGATTTTATTGGCAAAGGGCACCCGGGTGGAGAGCAGTAGGGTAAGGGAACCCAGGAGAGCTGCTCTGCTGCGTGGCTGGCAGTCTCGGGTTTTATGGTGATGGGATTAGTTTCCGGGTGGTCTTTGGCCAATCACTTTAATTCAGAGTCTTTCCTGGTGGCGCACGCATCACTCAGCCAAGATGGATACCAGGGAGAGGGATTCTGGGAAGTGGACGGACACGCGGTGTCTCCTTTAGACCTTTCCTGAACTCTTCCGGTTGGTAGTGACTTATTAGTTCCGTATCCCTTATCAGGATCTCCTGTCATAAAACAACTCATGCAAATGGTTACTATGGTGCCTAGCCAGGGTGGGCGGTTTCAATCAGTGTGCTTCCCCTAACAGTAGGAGGCAGGGTCTTTAGAAAGACGATGATGTGTTGTGTCATGGGCGATGAGATCCACTGGGTTTGCATTGGTACTGTCCACTTGGCTCTGGATAGAACAGAAAGACACAGGATCTTCCCCTGCGATTGGACATGAGTGTGCCGGGTTCGTGGGCCTTCAGACTCAGACTGAGACTTGTACTAGCAGCATTCCGCACCCCCAGTTCTCAGGTCTTTGGGTTTGAACTAGAACCACTCAGTTCACTGTCCTGGGCCTCCCACTTGCAGAGAGTAGATGGGACTTCTCAGCCTTAATGATTGCATGACCCAAGCTCCCATGGTAAACTTCTTTCTGTCTGTCTCTACACAGATAGACACTCACACACACCCTGCTTGATTCTGTTGCTCTGGAGATTGCTGAGTGACACACCTGCCAAATCATAGCGATATCAATAGAGGGTAGAATGTGGCTCACTAGGGGCTGGAGGAGAGGGGGGTGGGGGCCTGGATGGTACAGGATGAAGGTAGCTTTGGAGATGGCTGCACAACAGTGTGATGAACTTCACATTCCTGAATTGTTTGCTTGAACTTGGTTCAGACGGTAATTTTGTGATATATACTTTATAATAGTTAAAAGAAGAAACCGAACCCTTGAGGGAGATATCTGGTGCTCAGAAATCCCACTTTCTAAATCACGTTTAAGGGGAAGAAAAGGAAGCTTGGGCAGGCTCCTGGAGGAGGGGAGGTCAGCTCAGAAAGGCTGAGAGATGGCAGGAATTTCTCAGGAGGGAGGAAGTGCTTAGTCATCCCTTGTTGTGTGAGTCTGCAGAAGATCAGCCAAGCTGGTGATTTTTAGAGAGTATTTGATATTTTTCTAAAAGGTAAATAAGGTCAACCTAGGGCTCAGAGGGGAAGGAAAAGTCATTTTCCTTAAGTGACCAGGAGACCTAAAAGCCCAAGTTGCTTATCTTTTGGAAAGAGCATGATCATGAGGGCCACTCTGGGTTGGGGATTCCATGCCTCTGGTTCCTCTCTTGCTGGTCCCCTAAGGCCCACGTGTCTCCTGGCTCCTCTGCTGTCCCTGCTGCAACAGCCCACTGTATCCAGGCACCAAACCTGCTGCCCACTCCTCTCCTGGTACATTTCTGTCCCTTAACTTCCACCAGTAATGTGAGCACCAAGTCAACCCTCTCCTCCCACCTCAGACCAGGGCAGAACCTCATCCCTGAATCAGACCCCCCATGCTACCCCATGCAGGGGACACCTCCACTCTGCTTGCAGGTCTTACGAGGTCTGTAACCTGGATATGCTTGGGAGTCCCTCCATGTCACACTCAACTCCTCACAAAGGGGAGTGAAGGCAGAGAACCTGGAAGCAACCTTTGCATGAGGAATGCCCCTCTCTGCATTTTGTGTAGAGAATTTGAGTGGGTTTTTCTCTTTCTGGCTGAACTAGTGGCTAGTTAGGAAGAAGACCAAAGTCTATTTCAAGATAAAAGATCAAAACTCCAAGATCTTTGTAAGAAGATATAAAAATAAAAATTTACCAGAGATGACAATAAATATTTTTCCTTTTTTTTTAAATCATGAAATTCCTTGATTCTTCATTTCAGAAGTTAAAAGAACAACTGTAATTGGTAATTTATGTACCCTTAAATAACACAGAGTATTTATTTTCAACTTTGATGAAGTCTGCCAATAATAACAAAAAATGAAATTGCTAGAAGGTATCAGTGGACTCTCAGATCCATAAGTACTAATTACAGTTTCTGGGCACTGTCTGACTCAGCACACTTATTTTTTTGGGGGTGGGGAGGTGAATAAATTTTATTGTTCTATAATTTTCAAAGCCTCTTTACTTCAGTAGGATACAATAATGATAGAACTAGAAGGATTTCTAAAGGGCATCAAGGTGACAAATGAGTTTCAAATGAGCGACAAATGATACTTCCAGTAGCATTCAGTACTCTCTTTTTAAGACAAATATTTTGTAACACACCCTTGACTCTCATAAGATGAAAGTCACAGACAATAAAGCCTACCTATATATTATATATATATAAAATTCTTGCAGGTAATTTAAAAAATTAGTGTAATGTCTTAACTGTAATATAAAAGAGAAAGCAATTCATAATGAAATAATATATGAATTCTCAATGGTCAACCAAGACTTTATTAAAACACAGAATGAGGTAGATACTCAGATTCTGGGCATAAATTTGTATTTAAGGGAAGGAAAATGATCAGAAAGCATTGGTATTAAAAGTAGAAGAAATTTATGAGAGGAGATGAAGATAGAGACTAAAATAAAGCTAATATTAAGATAAGGAATACCAGATAAGACTTGTTTGTATATGATAAAAAAATATGGAAATAACATTAATTAAAATAGGAAAAATGTGAAAGGAAAAATTAGGCGCAAATGGAGTGGATAAAAGAATGCTATTTTGGTAAATGATCTGGGTCTTATTTAACAGTGTACGATCAGATAATTCCTTAGGTCATTTCACAGGACTGGTAATGATGAAGCAGCAGATACATCTGTCTTACAATTTCACCTCATGTCAGAGCCTCCATTCAGACTCCAGGTTTTTGGATTTTAGGTATCATATTCTGTTGCCAGTGACAGGAAGTAGAGGGTGGGTGGGACGAAAGAGCATTAATAAAGGGGGTTTGAGGAGAAGATGGGGTGAATACCTGAGAACAGCGTCAGAGGGAGATTGAAATCTAACAGGAAGCCTGCATATGAATCATTTTAATGTGCAGTTTTACATAATGGATTTCTTATTATTGTACTATAATGCTTATATATACACATATAATAATAATGCAAAACTGTTTCCAGAAAACCTTTACGGATGAGATTTAGTGCATTCATAACTGCCACCATAAGCACCTTTGGTTCTGAGTTTGCTAGAAGCATCTCAGCGCTCTTGTCCTGTGTCTGTGGGTCCTGTGCTGAGCTGTGGCCACCGTCATGCTGCACTGCAGACCAACAGCAAGTTGCTGTCACACTCGTGATGGGGTTTCCTGAAATGATGAACAACTTCCCCATCAGATCATCTTTCACTTGGTGTTAAGGCGGTTGCACTCCTGGAGAATTCAGTATGTAATGAAATTACACAGAAACTCTGGGTTTATGTGTCCGGCACTCACATGAACAAGGGCTTGTCCCCTGTATGAGTATGTGTGGTGGTCTCACAGGACACAGGTCAGGGACAGGTCTTCCCTTTGTAGGATACCTGCCATCTAGGTGCCTGCCCACTGGAGGGGATTTGTATAGTCCCTGCTCATTCATCCGTTCATCAGGCCTTTTTATTTCTAAAATAAATACAAATTCCTGCTAATGTGATGTGCTGGGGCTTTCCTGACCCTGGAGAGACTGCAGAGACAGGGACCCCTTCTCCCCTACAAATGAATCCCTGGAGACGGTGAAGGCCCTGCCCATAAGCATGCCTTTCACACTCAACACAGGAAATCTGGGCCATACGCCAGCCTCTGCTACATGCTTCCACCCTCTGGCCACTGTCCCTGCCCTTGTCACCCAAGGCCAGGAACAGACAATCAGGGGGAGCCCTGTGCCCAGAGCCCAAGGGCATTACCCAGACTGACTGGTCCTAAGCCCGCTTACCCATTCCTTCTAGGGAAGCCACAGTACAAACTGTTGTCCACGATTCCCCTGGCTTCCTCTGCTCCCTGCCCAGCTCTGGTGCTTCCTCAGGAGGCCCTGCCAGGTGTGGCATGTCCCTCCTCTTGAGAATGGGGTTAACCAGACTTGGTGGCCTCACTGTGCCTGAATAATAATGATGCCCATGTTTAAAAACACCCATTCACTCTGTCAACCCAAAGAACCCCTTCCCACACATCCAGGACTCCCTGGAGGGCTCCCAGGCACTTGGTGCTCAGTCACTTCAATTGTGTCTGACTCTTTGTGACCCCATGGGCTGTAGCCCACCAGGCTCCTTTGTCCATGGGATACTTCAGTTGTTTTCGACTCTTTGTGACCCCGTGGACTGTAGCCCACCAGGCTCCTCTGTCCATGGGATTCTCCAGGCAAGAATACTGGAGTGGGTTGCCATTTCCTCCTCCAGGGGATCTTCCCGACCCAGGCATTGAACCTGCATCTCCTGCACTGCAGGCAGGTTCTTTATCAATGAGCCATCAGGGACGTGCCACTGAGGCACTTGGGGATGAGGACAGTCACTGTGTGACAGTCTCCCTGGGTAAGAGGGTCTCCCCGGCTTGGGGGGTGGGTGACAACTTTCTGTCTGTCTCACACACACGTGTGTGCACACCCACACAAGTGCTTTCTCTGCATTTTTTTTTTTCTTGGTGCAGCAATGGTGTGGAAACTGAGCCTGGCATTTCCTAGGCTCAGTATCTGAGGGGCATGCCCTGCAGACCCAGAGTCACAGATGACCGAGTTACAGGTCACTGCTGCCAGCAGGGTTCTGTGTCCACTGCAGGGCCCCCAAGCTCCACTCAGTGCATGAGCAAGCATCTGGTCCTCCTTGGGAGTTCATTTCACGAACTCTTCTTTATGTATCTCCAGCCGGATTGGGTTTGGCCCCAGCTGTCTCATGTCTCTGGCTTCTTCCTGCACCGCTGTCAGAGTAGAGGAAACATTGATTCGCTTTCTGGTCTGTGCAGGCTCCCGGTTTACACTCTCAAGGAGCTGACTCTGGATGGACTGAGGGCCTTCGCTTGTATTAATGCTCCCATTATACTTGGTGACGTGAGCAGGGCGCTCAAGAACAGGTGTGACTTTAGGAGCAAGAGCCAAGGGCAGGGGAGAGCTGATCGGCTTCTGTGGTGCCTGGGCCTTGGCCCCTCCCTGTCTATCTTAGATTAATAGGTTAATTAGGAGGATTTAAATGTCCAGACAGAGCAGAGCGAGGGTGGTTTAATTAGCAAATCAGCCATTAATATTCAATTTACTTCTAATTTGTTTTTCTAACTGAATGGCCTCTCCCATTCTGCCCCCACCTTTCCATCCCTGCAGCCGTGACCCTGGCTCAGGCCTCAGGCATCCCATCTGGACCTCTCAGCATCCTCCCAATGCCCGTCCAGGCCTCCAGGCGCCACCCCCCACCCCCACCACCTCACTTCTGCTAATTCACAGCCTGTGCCTAACCCTGTGCATCTGATCCCACCTGCTCTTAACAGGCAGGGCCCCTTCTGCTGGCTGTGGCTGCTCCTGAGCTTGGTTATGGTCACCTAGGCGAGGTCCCAGCAGGAAACTGCTGCTGCTTGAACAGGGCAAAGGGAGAGAAGGCAGCCGCTGGCATCACAAACTAGTTTTCCTGATATGTTTGTTGCTCACTCTCTTTTATTTCCACGAACTTGTCATTCACGCGAGTGCCCAAGGCTCCCACCAGGGGGTTGAAGACAGTGGAGTCCAGGAGCCAAGGCAGGCACTCTGCTGGTTTGAAGGGGCTGATGGGCAGGTGCTCCCAGAGGCTGCCCGGCATCTCATTGTGTGGCTTCTGCAGCCTCTTGTCCCAGACTGCCTTGCTGCCTCCCTTCCGCTTGGGGAGGAGAGGTGACAGCCCTGTCCCCATGGACAGTGTTTTCAGGACCCTGGACAGTGCCTGGCATAGCGTGCAGGTGCAGTGCAGGCTGTGATGTGACCTAAGGCACGGTCATTAGTATGTAAGGTCTTGGGGAATATTCCGTGTGCTCTGTTCAGCTTGGTCTGCCATTACAGAGTACACAGACTGCGACTTACAGGGGTGTTTATACTCTCACAGCTCTGGGCTCCAGACATCCATCTCCTCTTTCCATCTCCTTCCTGTGTCCTCACATGGCCGTCCTTTTGTGGGTGTCTGAGTCCTGATCCCTTATAAGAACACCAGTTCTGTTGGGTCAGAGCCCACCCCCATGACCTCATTATATCTTAATCACCCCTTTAAAGGTTCTTCCTCCAAATACAGTCACAGTCCAAGGTACCAAGGCTAAGACTCCAACAACCCATGATAGGTGGTAAATACCGGACCAAACACCAGCTCAGCATCTCCCTTCACATCAAAAGACAAGGGACCCGGTGCTCTTATTTGCAGTCACCTCTTTGAATCTTTTGTGTGGAGTGTGTGAGGGACTGTGTGTCTCTTCTGTGCTTTATAGTCAGAGAGCTAAAACATGAAACAGTCTGCATGGAGGTCTTTATCTCCTCAAGCACTTGCAGAATTTAGACCACCATCAAACTTAAGCTAGTCTGACTGTGTTGAAAGAAAACTGAGAAGCATTAATAATTAAATCTCCTTTCATTTCGACACATAATGGGGTAGTGACTATTAAGTGGACGAAATGAATTTGGAGAATCCATTTGAAGAATGGCAGTATGTTTCACATAGAAATGTTAGCACTCTGAATTATCCTTCTCTGTAGGGTTTTAATTGATTAATTCCTTCAGCTTTTAATCATGTCTAGTAATCCATGCAGATGGCAAAGACATACAGGAAGAGTGACAGCTAAACAGGAGGGGGAAGGCTGGGGGAACATTCCCCAATTATTTAACACTAGTCTTACTTCTTTTTTATTATTATTATTTTTTTTAGTCTTACTTCTAATAAATACCTGCCTGTTTGTTGAACACCTGCTCAGATGACTTTTTGTGGGAAGGGGATGTGAGGACATCATGGAGGGCCCTGGCCAGGCTGAGGGAGGCTGGGGGCTGATGCTCTGTCCCCTGTGGTCACTGGTCCATGTAAGGGATGTGGATGGAACATGATAAGATGGGATAAATTTTTATAGTAATTTAGCTAAGATATTCCACTACAGAATCTTCTTCTAAGTAGAAAAACAAGCAAATTGATTTCAACTCATCTTATTTTTTTAGGAACTTTCGGTTTGAGGAAACCATGGTATTTCCCCTTCACCGCATCCTACTGGAAGGATGTGTGTGGGCTAGTGATGAAAAGGCAGAGCCCGGCCAGTTCTAAGCTGTTCTCCTCTAGTGAGAACTTGGATGGTCAAGGTGGGTAAAGGGCGTGTTGGAGGTGTCTTTCTCCTTCCAGTCAGCTTTGGTTTTGGTTTTCCTTTCCAGTTGAGCCTTTGCAACTGTGAGTGCATGGCTGCCCAGAGACCTGCCTTCCATCCTAGGTGGGCAGGAACCTGTGTGTGAGTGTCACTGTTCACAGCATCCTCTGTGCCTCTGCTGTAACTCAGCTAAATGAAGCTCCATTACTAACATGATTTTGTGTAAATAATAAAAGCAACGATGGACAGCTACTGAGGTGTAATATACTTTAGAATGTTCAGTGTTTCACAAGTGCTAGTTTATTCCAGGCTCCATGAAAGAGAGACTGTTGCTGTCCCTACAGACGGGGACATGCTTCCCAGGAGACTCTGTGGGCACCTGCCCTGGCCTGGGGCTCGTTCACAGAGCACAACTTTTTTGGGAAAAAAAATCTATGGATAAACTGGTTCTCACCATGATAATTTTGTACTATGAGTCAATACTGTAATTTTCTGACTCTACAAGTCAGAAATACAAATCTTACAGAAAATTTGGATCAGCACCACCTATTAACCTCTGGAGACTTTTGAAGTCTTCTCAGGGTGGACTGCATTTTCCTCACAAATACAAATACAAATCTTACAGAAGATTTGGATCAGCACCACCTATTAATGGTCACCTCTGGAGACTGTCAGTTATGTGTAACTAATCTGATATTGTTCTTCTGTGTATATGTATATATAAACACATGTGTGTGTGTTTATTTTTATTTTCTTGCAAAATGTATAACGTAAAGGCACAGAACCTTGCAGTCACTGCTTTCATTTAAGTTTAGCCATCATATAATGTGCCTGTTGATTTAGGTAGAGAAAGATTTTGGAATTGTTTCATAAGTTTCACAAATTCAGGCCCGAGGTAGCCGCTGGGTTATCACGTGTGAACATTGATTTGGAGACTTTTGAGGTCTTCTCAGGGTGGACTGCATTTTCCTCACAGGCTCATCCCTGCAAAACGGGAAAGGAGAGCTGGAAGGAGGCTCCCCCGGCGTTGTCCTGCTTTCCGTGACCAAGGAGCACGATCGCCACAAGGCGGGGGTCTGGGACCTGACCCTGACCTTCCACAGGGACCAGATCACCGCGCTGCTGGGGACCAACGGGGCTGGGAAGACCACCGTCATGTGCGTCCCACTCCCCTTCTCCCGCCTTCCCTCCAGGGCTTGGGTTCTTAGAGATGTGTTTACCTGTGAGATAGGGGCTAGATCCCTGTTTTGTTTGTTTATTTTTGTTTAGTTTCAGTTATTGTTGTTCAGTTGCTAAGTCCTGTCTGACTCATTGTGACCCCACGGACTGCAGCACACCAGGATTTTACTATCTCCTGGAGTTTACTCATATTCATGTCCCCTGAGTCGGAGATGCTATCCGACCATCTCCGTACAGAGTTTACAGACACATCAGAAAGACAGCCCTCTCAATAGAGCTGCTGCAGGTCTGAGCAGGCTCAGGGGTAGGGGGGAATCTTTTAAAATAGATTTAATTCTTCTTTTATTGCCTGCAAAATATTCATGGGTTTACTTTGGCCTTTGAAAAGTCTTATGACATTCTTTTCCCCCCTCCAACTAAGTTTAATTCTGCTTGCATACTTAGAGGAAGATGAAATTTTAATGATGTTTGCAAATTTTTTTAACACTTCAGTATTTTTCTTTTTCATGTTCTGCTTTTTATGTGGTTGTGTTTTTGTGAAGCCTTTATTTTTGATATGGGATCCAGTGGTTCCAGATTTGCTTAAAGAATCGGATCATGTGATCCCAGAGAAAGAATGAGCTGAAACACTCACAGTCCACAAAACAGCCCCAAGTTGGCTGTGGAAATGGGGTATTTTTAAGGCCAAACCACCCAAATTATGGAGTTTCTGTTTTGAACAAGTGACTTTCTTTTTGTTCTGTATTAGTAGGGCTAAATAAAGTATGCTTAGTTAACACAAGGAAAGGGACTATTTGCTTCAAGATTCTTAACAAAAGAAGAAAAATAACATTCAAAAAGCTTCAGCAATCTCTTATTGACAATAAATTGAAAAGAAACATCTCTTTTCTTGGATGCTGAAAAAGAACTGAAGATTTCATGAAGGATGTTTTTAGTGTTTTCAGATTGGGAAATGTTGCACTAATAATGACTCTGAAAGCCAGCCTCCACACTGAGTTTTTACTAATGCACGTTTCCTGCAAGAAAATCTGGAGTCTGTGTTTTGCACAACGAAGAGAATTAAATTAGGAGTTTTCAGATGTTTTGAGGGTCGCTGGCTGCACTGCTTTTAGTGACTGTTGGAAATCGGTCGTGAGTCTTCCCAGCAATGTCTCTTCCTGGCACTTCTCGGAGGAGAGGCTGAGAGGCTGTTTCCGGGCTGGTTGTCACCATTTGAAATGAGGCACTCTGAGGTGCACTGATATGGGTATACTCTGTGTCATTGTATTCCCCGGTGAGGTCTGAAAACCATATAGCCAACAGCTGTCAGTCAAGGCTACTGAAGTGCAGTTTATTCCCAGGAAACAGTATATGTCCAGGTGTGCATCTGATGAGCTGGGCTTGGCTAAAGCTGCACAAAGCCCGGGGGACAAACAGGACGCCGACATGTGAACCCTCCCCCTGCTGGCCCCTGGGCCTCCTGGATCCTGCCCCCTGAGTGACCACAGTCCTGCTGTTTGAGGCTGTGGTTCAGTTAGAATTTTCTAGCATTTCCTATAATGGAGTCCTACTGAGTCTCCTGTTGGTATGATGCTTGGAGACCCACACGTGGTGCTGTTGCATCAGCTGTCAGGTCCTGAGGAGTCCATGCCATGGAGACACTACAGTTTATTTATCTTTTCATCTGTTGGCGCAGTTGAGGCTGAGTCCAGGTTTTGGTGATGATGGACATTCACGTACATCATTTGTGTGGACGTAATATTTTAGGTTCTTTCTGTAAGTAGTTAGGTGTGGTTTGCTAGGTGCTGTGGTGGGTATATGTCTAACTTTTTAGAAAGAGAACATAGTGTAAAGCATGAATAATAAATGACCTGAACTAGGAGATGGCAGTCCTCAGGTGTCCTGTGGGCTGGCAGACAGGAGCTTTGGAGACGAGCTCTTGGCTTGTCATGGATTTGACGTTGGCAGGTGGGTGACTCAGGCATGGAGGCACGAAGCTTGGCTGCAGGGCTGTGGGGGGGTGATGGAAGTATGAGCTGCTGCTTGGCTCACATCTAATGATGACTTGGGTGGTTAGGCCATCCATTTAGGCTGTTTCCTCATCTGTGAAGACCCTTGAAGTCATCATCGAAAACTCTCAGCAGGGATGGTCATTGGGCACAGAGCATCCTAGGCGAGCATAACCCGATCACAGGCCCACGTCCCACCAAGCTCTGTCCAGCTTTTGTCTCACCATGTAGCAGGCGCTGGCGGGGGAGGCTGGCTGTGAGCTCCCCACGGGATGCAGATGTCCTTGGGGCCGCCGGGTGGTCAGGGCAGCAGCACATCCAACTCCCGTGCCCCCACTGACGTGTCTTCTCTGCAGATCCCTGCTCACAGGACTCTACCCTCCCACGTCCGGGACCATCACCGTCAATGGCAGGAGCCTGCAGAAGGACCCGTCTGTGGTCAGGGCGGAGCTGGGGGTGTGTCTGCAGCGGGATATCCTGTTCGACCGCCTCACGGTGCTTGAGCACCTGATGCTCTTTGCCTCCCTGAAGGCACTGCGGGGGACTCGCCAGGAGCTGCGTGAGCAAGTCCATAGGTGTGTGACACCACCTCTGCCCCCTGCCCTCCATCCTATGTGGGTGTGGGGGGTGCAGGGAGATGCCTCACGAGCATCACCGCTGCCTGTATGTGTGAGAAGAAAGCGTTAGCAAGTGGTTCTAATTATGGAATTACGACCCCAAACCTGGGATCAGAAAATGTCCCAGGGAGGATACCGAACCTGGTCTGTCCTCAAGGAGGGAGCAGACAGCATGGGGACTGAGGTCTGTGTCCAGAGTGTGGGTGCCTGTGGGTGTCCTGAAGTGAAAAGGACGGGTGGGGGAGTGAGGAGTGGGTTAAGGAGCCTGAGCAGTCCTGCCGAGGAGTCTAAATGTCACCCTGCAGATTTGGGGTTATGGACTGGAGGGGGCAAGCAGCCCGGGGCCTGGAAGGCGTACCTGTGACCCAGGGTGGGTACCAGGCCTGGCTGGGGACGGGACATGGAGAGGCCGCAGGGGAGGCCCAGGTCTGAAGGCTGTTGGAGGCCAACTTGACAAACTGGGCGTCCAGGGTGGGGAGGGGAGAGTCTGGGGTCCGGATGCATTCCAAGGGGAGCAGAGGACATGCGTGTGGGGAGAGGAGGCAGGGGCTGGGATGGCAGGATGGGCTGGGGTCACGGAGCTCCTCCAGTCTCACAGAGACTCACAGAAGCGGAGCCCACAGGGAGGAGAGGACCCGAGGTCCCTAGTCAGGAAACAAATTGGTGTCTCCAGGGGGTGAGTGTGGCTGGGGGGCCGAGGGGGAAAGATAGGGCTGGAGTGGGGCCTGAATCCAGTGGGGGAGCTACTGATCTAGAAGACGCGGGGTGGGGTTGTGTGTGTGTGGCAGCTGTGGCCCAAGCTGGGCTCTGCCCCTTGAGGGGACCGTGAGACCACAGTGTGGAAGCTCCTCACTCTCAAGCCAAGTTCATGAAGCAGGATATCAGTCAGGCCTGACCCATGGGGGACCAGGCCAGGGCGTAAGGACAGATGGTGTCACTCATGTGCCTCAGAAGAAGAGGGGCCCCTGAGGAACTATGACTGTTACTGCTTATTGCTGCCTTAAAATATGTTTGCAAGATTTGTCTTGTAAAATAAGGATTTACAGTCATGTGGTTGGCAGCTAACTGGTGTCTAAGGCCGTTCACCACCACAGCGGGACTGACTCACATCCCGTCTTCAGAAGTGGCTGCTGATGACAACCACACCAGTGATGATGGGGACTCAGATACACAGGAAAACATCTACTTTGCACCAGTCAAGCCTGTCCTAAATGACAGCAGGAACTTAGGGAGAAATAGTGCACATCTCTAAAGGACAAACTGGTTACATGCTACCTACACTTTTAAAAAAATTCCCAGGCCACCAATTTTCATTCAAAGTCTGCACCTACCCTGGACCATGGCAGACTTTGCTGTGCTGGGGGCTGGGCCCAAACCCAGCTCCTAAGGATGCTCCGAGGGCTTCATCTTCTGATGTGGGCACAGCAACCTCACGGGTTATCAGTTTGCTGCTAGTTACCTGGCAACGACGCTGGTGTGCACAGAGGTAGGTGGGGAGAGATCATGTTTTAGGATAGCCATACTCAATTAGAGGAGCAAGGACTGAAAGCCCTGATTCGGAGGCAGGGCGATCAGTGTCAGCTCCTGTGGCAGCACTTGGTTCCCTTAATGGCCATCTTGGTTACAATCGAGCTGATACAATCTGGGGTAGACTCCTTAGAGAGAACATTTGTCTAGAGTCAGGTCTTTACCATTTTGCCTTTTATTTGAAGGAGAAGGTAGAAGTCAAGAGGGGAACTTAATCAATGGGATATCATGATGCGGTTAGTGTTAGTCCTGAGGATTCTGGCAAGCATCACAAGGCATGAGCTGCAGGCTGGCTTGTTTGATGGTGATGAGACCCACAAGGGCATGTGTGCAGGTGGACATAAGCAGAGGACACAGCATTGAATCCTGTATGCTGCCATGTGAAGAGGATGGAGGGATGAAGAAGGACCTGCCAGGAATAACGGGGAAAGAGGAGAAACTAGTCCATTAAAGAGCAGGGATCAGTGAGGAAGGAGGCGGGATCAGACCATTAAGGAGGGAGAGGTCTGGTGCATCAGATGCTGCTGAGGGTCAAGTAACATGAAGACTGAAGCTTAACCTCTGGACTTAGTGTGAGGAGGTTGCTAGTTGACTGGATCAGAGCCATCTTGGTAGCACAATGGGGAGGGAGGTCTCTCTGGAGTCAGGGGAGAAAGGATGGAAGAAGATTAGAAACTGAACTCTTCTGAGGAGTTTTATGCAAAAATGGAGCAAAGATTTGCGACAATATCAAGATGAAAGAGAAACAGACATTTCAAATACTGAACAAACCACTGAGGCAACACAAGGTGGGTGGCTTTCTGGGTGCCATCCTGTGAGCAGTGGTTGGGATCTGTGGGGGGTGGCCGTGACACTGTGGCGGGCAGAGCCTGTGGACACAGGAAGCAAGGAGGGGGAAGGGAAGAGAGTTCCATTTTGTGGGAGTGATAGCTGGAGGCAGGGACCGGCTGGCGAGAGGATGTGTGGGAGAGGATGGGTGGAATTGAGCCTCTGGCGGGGCCGTGGATGCTGGAATCAGCCAGGTCCAGGGTGTGGTTTGGTCCTGAGTGGCTAGGAGTGTGCTGACTTCAAGATCAACAGAGAACGGGGAGGGTTTTGGTTTAAGGTAGAAGTGTAATTAGGATGTGGATGTTTGAGAACATCTGACATCTCACTGCCTTGTTTTTGTTTTCTGTGTCAGTCAGTCTCTGGTTAATGGAACTAATGGGATTAATCCCCAGAGGGTCACCTCCTCTGGAGCGGGAGCCACCAGGTGGGAAGGGATTGCTGGCTTCTAATGGGAATAAAGGTCAAGACAGCCCCCTGCTGAGATGGGCCACTTGTCCTCTTCCTCCCAACTGGGCTGCTGTCCACAATGGGAGCATCTGACAAGGGCAAAAACTGCTATAAATGTAGGTTGAGGTTCACTCCACAGGAAATGCAGGGCCACATGGACTAACGGTCCAGTGGGCCTACTGACAACCAGACCTGAGAAGGGAGCCTGGGCTCCTTCTGGGTCTGGATGAGGAATCTGTCAACAGTGAAACGTTTACTCGTTGCTCAGGTGCAAGTACCTGGGATTTTACTGGTGTTTGCATGAGAGTTTTGCAGTTTTCTGGGTCCCAACAGTCTTGAAGCTCAACTGCATGGAACCTTGTAATCCCTCCTCTCCCCGACTCCTCCTCCTCTGGCTGCTCCTTGGCCTTGGGGAAGTTGTGACTGGCCTGTGGCTCAGACGGTGGGAATCTACTGGGTGTGGTGCTCAGAGGAAGGTTTCCTGTGTGTGTGTGTGTGGGGGGGGGATGGGGGGGACGGTGCTGCTGCTCCAAGAGGGGGCTTAACAGAGAGTGAGATGAAGTAGGTGGTGACAGTTTTAAGTGTTCACGTGTTACTGGGCACATGGTGCAGAGTGAGAGGTTGCTTGTGAAGTGGCGCTTCCTATGCATCGGAAGATGCTGGGTGTCTGCAGTCAGTGCGGAGATTGGAAGTTCGTGGAGAGAAGAGGGCTGGTCCTCATGTTAGCGGCATCTGTCGCTCCTGCTCTGCAAACCTGGGCTGCGTCCCAGGTACTCAGGCAGGAAGGGGCTGATGCGGAGCTAGTGCTCCTGGGCGAGGTCAGTCTTCTGTAGACGCGTGGATGGACAGTGGGCGGCCTCTGCCTGTTGCTCTGACCACACCTGCCCATCGGCCATCCTCCCCAGGGTCCTGAGGGGATGGAGGTCCCTTGGCAGGTGAGTGAATCCAGAGGGGACACAGCACGTACTTCCTACAAGCAGGACCCACCCGGCACGCCCTGCTGCCAGGGCCTCATGCTGGGTCCCTGGATGTGGTCGTATCTGGTCCCCAAGGAGGCCGGCACTGTGGCGTCAGGATCATGGGCACGTGGTTCTGAGTCCCGCCATGTGTCCGCGGATGAGAAAAAGACGAGTCCTCGCGGTGACTGTTTCCTTCCAGAGTGGGACGTCAAGCGCCGCTGAGGAGTCCGGGAGACTGAGGGCTCTGTTCTCGTTTCAGAACTCTTCAGGATGTGGGGCTGACGCCACACCAGCACCAACAGGCTCGAGTGCTCTCGGGAGGCACGCGAAGAAAGCTGTCCATTGGCATCGCCTTCCTGGGCGCCTCGGGGACCGTGGTCTTAGATGAACCCACCAGCGGGGTGGACCCGTGCTCCCGCCGTGGCATCTGGGACATCCTCCTCAAGTACCGACAAGGTGGGGCTCAGCGGAGCGCTAGTTTTCTTCCCGCGATATCACGGAGGAGGGCGGTGCTTTAAGTTCTCTTTCCATCCTATCACCGTGAAGGGCTGTGCTCCATGTCCTTTTCCCGCGATATCACGGAGGAGGGTTGTGCTTTATCTTCTTCATCCTTTCACCGTGAAAGACGATATCGCTCTGTTATTTCTTGGGTATTGAGGTGGAGAGGAATGAGGCCCATGTCCTAATAATGATACATATTCCCAGGGAAAAGAAAAATTCCTGGAACTTTCCTGTCGGTCCAGTGGTTAAGTCTCATGGCTTCCAGTGCAGGGGGTGTAGGGGAACTAAGATTGCACATGCTGTAGAGCATGCTTCCCCCCACCTCCCCCCAAACAATAAAAAAGTTACCCAGGGGCGCATAGAGAAGAGACACATCCATCGTGACCTCCCCATGGTATTGGGGGTCTGGGGGTTGCTCAGAACCAGCAGTGGTGCCTTTCGAGCATGTTACGCGTGATACGAGCGGACACAGCACTCATCCACAGTGGCTTCCATTCTGGAGTAATTTTGGGATTGTCAGAAGGGGTATCCCAACTACAATCTGGAAAAAAAGAGTTTCCTCACTTTTTTCAGTGAGGAAACTGAGACACAGAGAGAAGGGTGTGGGGTTTGCTTAAAGCCAGCCTCAGAGGCGGTTCACCCAGCCAAGGGAGGAGCGGTCATCTGGTCTGGAGGCTTCAGGTTTCTCGTCTTTGTTAAGGTGAATTTCTAACTTGAGATGGGCAGTTACTGATTTCCAGCTTCTCATTTCTCCTGTGTGACAGCCAGAAAACATTGCTATGGGCATTTTGTATAGAAACACTAGAATTTGGAAAGAAACCTCAGGAATAGGGGAACATATCTTGTGCTTCTAGACAGGTGTGGGAGCGTCAGTGGCAGGGTTATTGCTGATTCTTACAAAACACAGTTTTGCTTTTCTTTTTGCCCTTTTGGGTACAAAGCCTTTCTGACTTGACCTGAAACCTTCACTTCCCTGAAGTTAGGGTTTGCTCCTTAAGAAATGCAAGGAGAAGGGACCCAAGAAAAGTCATCAAATTCTCTCCTTAGGGCAGGAAAGATGCCCCTGCCACTTAAAGCTTAGTCTGGGGTCAGGGAGAAGCCCTGAAAGGACCATCTTATCCTTTCTATTCCAGAAATGTAGAGGAGCTGCAGAAGGACACAGGAAAATCAGATGCAGGCGTGGTTTTCTATTCCTTTCTGGGCACTGGCCTGCGCTGGGCGATCATTCCAGAACCATGAGGTTGTGCCGGGGGCACAGATTCATCGGACCTGGGGCAGCTACGTCAGAGCTCATGAGGCCAAGCAGGACCCTGGCCCAGGGCTATGCCCAGGGCAGGTGTCCTGAACTTTCACAATTCCCAGCTTCTGGACTAATAGGGAGCAGAGCCTGCCAGGGAGGCTGCCTGGAGGGACTAGGTGGGCCCTGGAAGCTGGGAGAGCCTAGGGAACGGGCAGCCAGCTGGACTGAGGGGCCCCAGGAAGTAGGAGGTGCTCGAGGCCATGGACTGACCTTGTCTGAGGCTCTGCTGTACAGGTAGGGCAGGGACAGGTCTGAGTCATCACCTGGGGCCAGGAGACACTGACCACACTGCGCCTGAGCACCTCGCCTGCCCATTGCTCTGAGATCCCATCCATCCACTTACCTAAGGCCTTCTGGGGAGGAAAGTAGAGACCAGAAATGAAAACTCATGACTTTTGAACACCATTTAAAGGACTGATGGAGTTTTGAGATAAATGTAAATCATTGCCCTGCTCCTGGAGTGGGGGCAGATGACAAGGATGGGTGAGAGGCAGACAGATCAGTAGATTTTGTTTCCCTGCTCGCATGAATTGCATACCGTTCGAATTTCATACCACAAGTTCATGGCTCTTGTTTACTTGAAAAATCAGAGTTGGGGTCTTCATGGCTCAGCTGACAGAACATTTGAGTCACAAGCTTAATTTTAATTGGATACAAAACTAGATCCAATAAAAATCTCAGAAATAGGCAACTTTCTTCAGATTCTCTTCTTATGAGTTAAATGTTTTCTCACTGTTCTTGGTCGTTTGGCAATGGTTGTCTTTCAGGGGCTCCTTGGAAGACTGACTCACGTGCAGAATCAGGATCGGGTGGGGGGGTCCTAGGAGGGAAATATGTTTTCAAGAATCAAAATGTAGTCGTTTCTGGAAACAGCTCCAAGCCTCCAGGCAGCTGGGCCGCAGCTTTGTAAACCAGATCTAAGCGCAGCATGAAAACAAGCGACCCTGCTGAGTAGAAGAGGGTTCTGCTGGCAGAATTCGGGTGTTTGGGGCTCTGTCTTCCTGGGGCCTGACCCTTGTTTCCTGCTGAGTGACAAGCAGTGCCGACTGCCTGGTGACCAGTGCTTCTGTGCCTGCCTTAATGGGAGCAATAAAAATGGAAAAGGTACCAGAGCAAATCAGTCTGCTCATCCCCCTCCTGCTCCACACGTCCTATATGGCCTGGAGAAATGATCTCACCCCTCTGGGCAAACAGTTTTCCTGTTTGCAAGTGGAGGGGATCATGCTGCTGATAGGGTGGTGTGAGGTGTGTGTGAATGTTTACAGATGAGCACCTGGTACGTGGGTGCCTGGCCAGTGGCCGTTCATCAGTGCTGTTAAACAAGAGAAGTGGGTGTGGGAAAGATCACTTCCTGAGGAGAGGGGTTCAGAGGCAGCACCCGAACCGGGGAAGCAGTAAAGATGTGTCTTGCAGAGTGACACTTGTCCGTTGAGGGTTGAGGTGTGTCTCAAGTTGCCTAAATGTCCACTGAGAAGCATCAAACATCTGTGAACTTCATCTACATTTTTGGGGAATTTACATTCCAGCTGACTTTAATTTTTAGATGATATGATTGTCTGCAAACACATCATCTGGTCTCTTAACTCCAGATCAGGGACTGAGCATATTTTCTTAGCCTTGAAGGAACTTGTGTTGTGAGGGGATTTGGCTTCGGTCTTCGGGACACATCTCTGGTGAACAATAGAATAGGCACATACCTTTTAGGTAAACTGGAGAAGGAAATGGCAACCCAGTCCAGTATTCTTGCCTGGAGAATTCCATGGACAGAAGAGCCCGGCAGGCTACTGACCATGGGGTGGTAAAGAGCCAGACGTGACTGAGCACACATACACCACGTGGTGAAAGTGGCCACCATGCCCCCTGCTCCTCGTCACTCTAGGGTCTACATAGCATGGTTTCCTTTTGATGTAGTTTTTAAAAGATGAATTGAGAATCCTGGTCTTTCTATCTTTCTCTGCTATTTAAAAATATAAACTCAGAGTTAAAATTGGGCTTCCCAGGTGGCGCTAGTGGTAAAGAACCCACTTGCCAATGCAGGAGACATAAGAGATGCAGGTTCAATCCCCAGGTTGGAAAAATCCCTTGAAGGAAGACCTAGCAACCCACTCCAGTATTCTTGCCTGAAGAATCCCATGGACAGTGGAGCCTGGCAGTCTACAGTCCATAGGGTTGCAAAGACTCAGACATGACTGGAGCGACCTAGCACACAGGCATGCAGAGTTAAAATCATGTTCAGTTTTTGCTCTTGGAAAATTTGCTTTTGAGATAAGAATCAATCAGTGTGTTTATTCAGTAAACCAGAATAGGTAGAATTGGGCTTGATATAGGCCTGTGGGGGAATGTATTGAGTTGGCTAAAAAGTTTGTTCAGAGTTTTCTGTCACATCCCCAAAAAACTTCTTGGCCAAGCCAATAGAAAGTAAAAGTTCAGAGAATGTCCCTTCATGTAACTGACATGAAATTTATGAAAATGCCTTCCAGGCTGTCTGGCCTCGGGCCCCCTGAGGTCAGTTTGGGCCCTTTCCTCCCCCAGAAAAGGCTGGAAAATGTGACCAGATGTGAGAATTCATAAAGGATACATATAAGCTGATCATTTGTTTCTGCGAAAAGTGGCCACATGCCCTCTTTCTTCCTGGGGAGGCCCTGGCTCATGCCCACCCCTCCCTCGCCCCCTGCCCAGTGCCCAGAATGCTCTCTCTGTGGCCTTGGCTGCTGTGAGCTCTTCCCAGGAGGAGGTAAGTGTGGTGCCCCCCATGACTCGTGGTCACATCACTTGACAAGGGCGTCGACTGGCCCCTTGGATGCTACCCCGCCCTTCACAGTGCTTACTGATGTTCTCATGCAGCAGCAGCAGTGCTTCCATAGGACAGAGCTTCTCCCAGCATCCGGCAGAGGTGGTAGTGAGGTTGAGGGTGGAGGGTCAAGGATCAGAGGACAGAGAAGGATGTCCCGTTCAGCTGTCTCTTTGTGAATTTCTCCTCTACATCCACTCAGTGATCTGTCTCGGGGCTCACACATGGGGCGACTGGACCCGGGGACACCCTGGCTTGCCCCTTAGTGTCACGCCTGGTGATGGTGGGTTTGCAGAAGCCACGTCCTAACCCCAAGGTGTTTCTGGGGCTCTGATTTGGGGGGTGATCTCAACTGACTTAAAACCCTGTGATGCTCTTGACACCACCAACCTCCTGCCCCAGCTCCTCCACTGGAGGGAGGGGATGAACCCCTGGTGTGCCATGCAGATCTGATGCCCCTTTTTCTGGGTTGCAGGTCGGACGATCATCTTCACCACTCACCACCTGGATGAAGCTGAGGCACTGAGTGACCACGTTGCTGTGCTGCAGCGGGGGCGGCTCCGCTGTTCTGGGCCCCCTGCCAGCCTGACCCAGGCCCACGCCCAGGGGTTCCGCCTGACGCTCAGCAGGCAGGTGAGACCCTGGTAGCGGACACAGGGAGACGTGGCCCTCCTCCGTTGGGGGAATGGAGGAGACGAATCGAAACTGTTCCTCAGTTACAGCATTTCCACGTTGCAGTCAAGTCATTCAGCAGATCTTCATCCCAAATCCAGGCAGGGCCTTGCTGGCTGTGGATCTTGGGGGAGGTGACAAAATAGGGGGCGTGCTTTCTGCACAGGGTCCTTGGGGGTCTCAGTCTTTGGGGAGGAAACAGTGTGGCCGAGAAAGTGATAAACAGAGCATGGTCACTGGTGGGCGCGGAGTTGGGAGGCAGGGAGGTGGGAGGGCCTGGGATGAGGCTGGGAAAGGAGGGGGTAGTTAAGTGGAAACCTTTGTGTACAGAGGCCCTGATGCTAAAATAAGTTTTACAGCAATGAGTGGGGCCTCACAGACACTTTCTGTCTGCCAGGAGGAGTCAGGTGGGATTCAGGGCCCCTAATGGGAAACAGGGTTGGCCTGAGAGGCTGGCTGGGCACCACCATGGCCCCACCTGTTCCCAGGTAACTTTCTGACCCTGATGCTTGGTTAAGAGGCTAAAGCTATACCATAGAAAGGGTGAAGTCAGAGTTCTCAATGAGAGACATCCTCATTGCCCTGTGTCAGCTGGGGGCGGGCCGGAATTGCTCTGGGGCTGGGATTCAGGGCTGAGGTCTCTAAGTTGCCCCCTACCCCCGCCCCCCGCCTGAGTCTTGATGGTCTGACCCTTGGTGGCCCTGAGTCCAGGTTCTTATTTCCTCTCTATCTTATCTTCCTCTCTATTCTATCTTCCTCTCTATTCAGGGGGAGTGTCTTACTGTCCTGGGGGAGGGGGCATTCTCCATGGGTGGGGGTCCTTGTCTCCCTTTTAGAAAGGCTCAGCCCCATATCCTGTGGTCCAGTTGCTGGGCTGGAGTGGCTTTCAGGATTCTCCGTAGGCAGCGAGGGTGTCCGTAAGCATAGACCTCCTGGGGGCCTGTTTCATGTACCTGGGGACCAATTAGTGTTACATCTTGCCTGGCCAGCTTTCCCACTAGATTTAAATTTAAAAAGGAAAAGGTGCAATGCATCCTGGAAATGCTGTTTCTTGATTTTGCTGCTCGGAGTTGAAATTTCAAAACAATTTGCTTAGGGGTAGAGGTGAAACCAGTTAATGTAAATTTAGTATGTTTGGGTTTGCTTTCCTTACTGTTCCCCTGCTTTATTGGGGGGTAGCCTTCTGTTCCAGAGGCTGATGACCCGAAGGACACAGCTTGTGCCACGTCTCTGATCCAGACCTACCTCCCGCAAGCATCTCTTCAAAGCAGCAGCCAGGGCGAGCTGAGCTACGTGATCCCTGAGGGTGCAGACAGAGCCTGCTTCAGAGGGCTCTTCCAGGCTCTCGACCAGAACCTCCACCAGCTGTGCCTGACAGGCTACGGGCTCTCAGACACCACCTTAGAAGAGGTACCTGCTGATGAGAGATACTCGAGCAGGCTTTTCTGGTTTGTGCTTTGCCGCTGTGCGTGGGAGAGACAAAAGGGAAGGACGCGCTGGGGACCCTGTGCATTTTCATTAACTTCCCAGCTCTGATTGGTGGCAGGCATGGCATTTATATGAATTTAATGCACTCGATAGGTGACTGGTTCTTTAAGGGGGATAGCATTTTTATATTTGAGAACTTTGATTTCTTTAATCCAGAAGCACTAGTTCTCCAGACAGTTTCAGCAGCGGAAGGCTGGCTGGTCCTGTTTGCTCACCTGGAAGCATCCCCTTTTCTCTCTGGACCTGGTTCTGCTCAGAAGTCCCAGCCCCACCCTGGGAAAAGATAGGCAGAAGCTCCCACTTGGGAACGATGCTCCTCCCACTCTGCTCCCCTCCCATTCCCCCTCCCCCAAGGGAAATCGTGCTGGTGCCTGCCCCTCAGAGTATGGGTGTGGTTTCTTCATGAATGCTCCAAGGAGCCAGAGGCAGGCTTTTCCTCCAGGAGGAAGTTGCTATTTTGTGTAGACAATCCAATGGCAAGCTGTGTGTGAGGGCCTTGAGGTTGATTGTGAGCCAGATCTGAGTTTTACAAAGCACTGCAGATTTCAAATGAAAGTCAAGTGCTGAAGGTTAAAAACGTCTGGAAAGAACCTTGGGCCACCTTCTCTGTATTACCCGAGAATAGTAATAGAGTAACACCTGGGACTTTCAGTGGCCACGAGAATTAAAATACTGAGGCTTCTAGAGTGTCAAAGGCTGAACTTCTGGTTGGGTTTTGGAAGGGATTTGGGGGCTGAAGGCACATCCCTGGTTGGGTTAGTGATGCAGTAGGTAAGGCAGCCACTTGTGTGTAAATCAGTGTGACTCCAGGTGACAGCGGCCACTGCAACTTTTCTGTCGAATTGCTGCTGCGAATAAGGGGTCATAAAAGATTGGAAAGCAGTAAAAGATTTGCAGTGCTACAAGCAGCTTTTACGCATAGAATGTATTTGATTTTCCCTTCCTAACTCTGTAACTTATTATTCCTGTTCTAAGGTTGAGGCTCCGATAGGCTAATTTTACCCTGGATTGCAGGGCTTATAAATGGTAGTGCTGTTCTTGGACATAGGTTTTCTGAGAGTGGGTCATGTTGAATGGGTCACCATTGGGGGGATGCTCTGGCTTCCATGGACCATCAGCTGCCCTCTTGTTCTTGTGAAAAGAGCAGCTGAGGCCTATAGGACAACAGGGGATAGCCTGATTCACAACCAGGAAGGGTGGATACGAGCTGCTTCCTCAGCCAGAGCTTGGAGTCCCGAACCCTCTTTGTCAGGGCCGGCTTTCCCTCTCTCGTCCTTCCAGCTGAGACACGGATGCTTTCCCCATTGAGAGGCAGCTCTGATCCCACGGTCCTGGAAGCTCTGTGCGCCTTCTCTGCCTGCCCCACTATGGTCCTCTCCACAACCCCCTCTGACTTGCCATCTTGCGCCTAGGATGCTAAGGGTCTTCTGTGCCCAGCTGCACTCTGCTGCGCTGGTGCACACTTGGCCCAGTGGCTGCTGATCAGCATTGCCTTGAGAGCTTGCTTGGAGGTTCTAGTAAGGGAGCACAGCTGCTTGTACACCCTTGACCGAAGCCTGATCCTTCTCTATCAGGGATGGTCGTCCTCTTCACCTGAGCTCGCAGCTTCAGAAGGGATACCCATGGAGTGGTGAGGGAGGAAGGGCAAAGACCCCTAGGCAGCCAGATCAGCCGAGTCACCCTGGTGATCAGTGGAGTGACGGATGTCACAGCCAGATCGCCCTCACATCCTGATGAGTGTTTGCTGAGTGGCGGGGTGTCTGGCTTGTGGGGACAGCCTGTCACCATGGAGGTGGTGAGTCTCAGCCCACACCTTTCCCCCTCCAGTACCTGCGGCCTCGGATGAGTCATTCAACTCCTGAGCCTCAGTTTTGTGGTCTTTGAAATGGAATAATTATTCCAGGAATTACCCGTAATAGTTAAATGCCTGGAATGAACCAGGCAAAGCAGTAAAGGTCCTTCTTGCCTTGGAATGTGAGACTGTTGCTGCGGCTTTGGGGTAACAGTGGAATTAAATTGCGTGTATGCTCCAGGAAAAGGCACCTCTTGCCCAGGGCCTTTGGCTGTCGTCCGACCTGCCTGTGTGGATGTAGGAGATGGGGCATTTCCCAGACCCCCTCCCACGATGCCTGAGTCAGGGGGGTTGGGGTTCTCCTTTGACCTGGGTGGATGGCCCGGGCAGCTGCTTGGAGCCCCGATGGGTCTGGACTGTGGTTATGCCACACACCACTGGCACTGTCCTCTGAAGTCTGGATGACCAGTCTGAGTCATCCAGGAACCTAGTCACTAGTTACTAGCAAGCTCGTGATCTGTACAGTTAGGAGCCTCTGTGTGGTGTGAATCACAGCTTCTCTGCAGATGGAGAGGAGGTGCCTTTGGGTGTTGTTTTGCCAGCCTAGGTCACTTGAAAAAGAAGACGAGTTTTTTTCAAATTGTTACAAGAGGGGTTTGCCAGTCACGCGCAGACGTGTTACGCACTGTCTCTCTGGAGTCATCTTGTCGCTGGATGTTTCCTAGGGTATGTTGCCTGGTGTGGACAGATGGACACATGTCCTGCGCTCGCTGGACTAGCTAGGGCCGCCGGGCCTGAGGGGGCATGGCTCAGCCTTTTGGACCAAACACACTCACCAGTAACGAGTGTTCACCCTTCTCACGTGTGTGCTCACTTATTTACGGCTAAAGCCATAGCTAGAGCAAGTGTTCCTTCGTGTAAGTGGCATCTTCCTCTGCTGCCCGGGAAGCAGGGAACCTCAGGAATCCTGTGATGCTTGTTGCGAGGTGGAGGGAGGTGGTGGGGAGGGATCGGCCTATTTTATGGCTTTAAGCATTGCAGGGAACGTGGTGAGGAGGGTCTTTAAGTTCTGGGCAGATGCTCAGCTTTTAAATGTTTCATTAATCAGTGCGCTTCATGGAACCAGTCAGTACTGTCTCGAGGCAGCATGAACATCCAAGAAGAGGCTTATTGAGAACTATGCTTTATGTAAATCAGATCCTTCAGTATTCTTAGTAACTCCCTCCCTTCCCCCTCTCTCCTTCCTTCCCTCCCTTCTTCCCTTCCTTCCTCCTTCCTTTCCTTCCCTCTCTCCTCTCTCTCTTTTTCCCTAATCGCTTCCTTCTTTTCTTTCAAATGATGGTTGTGGCTGCATGTTCCAGCCCTGCCCACAGCAAGGAAGCTTCAGGAGGAGAGATGGCAGCCCTGCTGTTTACCTGTTTGTTTGTATCACTATCATCTGCCAGGTCTTTTTAAGCCAGTTGTCTCCTTCATAAGCGTTATTCTTATTGCATGCTGAGTTGCTTCAGTTCTGTCTGACTCTTTGTGACCCCAGGGACTGTAGCCCGCCAGGCTCCTCTGCGTGGGATTTTCCAGGCAAGAACACTGGAATGGGTTGCCATGTCCTCCTCCAGGGGATCTTCCCGACCCAGGGATTGAATCTGGGTCTCTTAACGTCTACCTGCGTTGGCAGCAGTTCTTTACAACTAGTACTACCTGGGAGGCCCCTTATTTCAGTAAAAGCTAGACAAATTGATGGAAAATTGACTTGAAGTGCAACAGCAAGCTGTGGCCTGCTGAAGCAGAGGAAACAGTGAGGTGACCTCTGTCAAACTGTTGACCATGGCTACATGGCTGACCTAGAACATGTGTGGTGATGCCTTAAATGCTAGGGATTCTTATCTGCTGACAGGGTTCATCTCGGGGTAGAAGTGGAGGTTTCTGTATGCTCCCCTCATGCCTGGGCGATGATGACCTGCCTCAGGAAGCCCTGGTCTGGCTGCCTCGTGGGATGGCCCTCAAGGTTTTGGCAGAATTCAGGGAGGCCCAGCCCAGGCACTGAACGTAGAGCCCACGGGTTGTGGTCCTGCCTTCAGGCTATGGGCACGTCTGCCCCCTGCGCTCTGTGCCTCCACTGAGGAGCAGGGAGCTGGGCTGACGGAGGGGACCCCAGCGTAGGCCTGGTGTGGTTCAGTGTGACTGGGGCCTGCGTGGGAGACTGCAGCCTGGGGCCACTCTCCCTGGATGGGGCATCCTTGGGGCCTCCACCCCATCTCATGGGAGTGTCCCTTCTCCTGCTGGGCTCTTTCACCTGCCAGCCTCCTCTCTCAGCCTCTCCTGGGTCCCCCTCTCGTGGCTTCTCCCTGATTTCTGACCACACCCAGCTCACCCCCATCTCTTTCCTCTCTCCTCCGTGGAGACCTTCAGCTTGTTAGGAACCTGCCCAGAATTTAATTTATTTCTATTTTCCTTTATATAATTTGCATTTATTTATTTACTTTTGGCCAAAGGGCACGTGGGACCCTAATTCCCCAGCGGGGACTGAACCTGTGCTCCCTTCAGTGGAAGTTGAGATTCCTAACCACTGGATGCTGAGGGAATTCCCTTGCCCAGAATTCTAAATTAGGTTTGAAATCTCATTGCATATATATGTGTGTGTGTGTATATAAAAGAATCAGGAGTTACCCAATTAACGCTATTTATCTCAAGCAGTATCCATTTCCCCCATAACCGTTATCTTTATGGCTACATAATTTCTAACATCAAGCAGTTCCACAATGCAGTTTCTCACTTCTGCCCTGTAGGGCACTTAAATCGTGTGCAGTGTTTCCATACTGTCAATAAGATGATGCAGAGCTCGGTGAACAGGGTGTGGGGGGCGTTCTGCTGTCCTCGCTTTAGAGTCAGAAGTGTGATTTCTGGGACAAAGTTAGGAACCTTCAGAACTGTAATCATGCACCTGTTTGTAAGCCCAGCGTTTTTTCCCCTGGTAACCCCTTCCCCGAGTCCCCGAGTCGTCCCCTGTCCCACTGGGGAGGAGGGAGTGTGAGGTCTGGGGAGTGAGCGGGTCTTGCTGTCAGGGGAAGCTGGTCTTCCATCCTAGGCTGGAACTCCACGTTTCTCATTCCTAAAGGAGACACATCTTCCCTAACTTTCACACGCAGTTTTCGTCTGGATCGAGTAATATAATAATACTGAGTACAGGTTACAAATAACAAGGAAACACACAAAGGTGAAGACTTACCAGTATTACTTTTTCTGCTGCTGTGTCCAGAGTACCCGTGCAGTGATTTATTCTGAAATAAAGGTTTCTTTATATTTTTAATGTCATGATCAGTGTTCCATCATAGCATGACTTCTAAAAATGGTTTTTATGCTGTATTCCTTAAATATTCCTTTCTGTTTAGTATCTGCCTTTCTTCTCCAAAATATTTTTACTTTACCCATACATGTTCTTTTTGAACACTTCTTTGATTTTGTTGAGCTATAGTTGATGTAAAATGTTGTGTTAGTTAGTTTCTGGTGTACAACAAAAGTCATTCAGTTATATATATATATATATATATATATATCAGATTATTTTCCATTATAGTTTATCAAAAGATATTGAATATGGTTCCTTTCGGGCATTTTAAAATCCTCCTTCTCTTTACTCTCTTTTAAAAAAAATATATTATTTAAATTGCATGCAGTAAAATGCACTCTTAAGCACTGTGGCAACTGCAGAGGATCATGGGACCTCCACCGAACTGGACACACAGAAGGCTCCGTTCTCATTGCTTCTCGAAGGAGTCATTCCGCCAAAAACCTCTCCTCCCTGTAAACTGCCTTTTCTCTTCCAGGGTCCCCTCCCCACACCTCACATCCTGTTCAGTTCAGTTCAGTTCAGTCGCTCAGTTGTGTCCGATTCTTTGCGACCCCATGAATTGCAGCATGCCAGGCCTCCCTGTCCATCACCCACTCCCGGAGTTCATGCAAACTCACGTCCATGGAGTTGGTGACGCCATCCAGCCATCTCATCCTCTGTCATCCCCTTCTCCTCCTGCCCCCAATCCCTCCCAGCATCAGAGTCTTTTCCAATGACTCAACTCTTCACATGAGGTGGCCAAAGTACTGGAGTTTCAGCTTTAGCATCATTCCTTCCAAAGAAATCCCAGGGCTGATCTCCTTCAGAATGGACTGGCTGGATCTCCTTGCAGTCCAAGGGACTCTCAAGAGTCTTCTCCAACACCACAGTTCAAAAGCATCAATTCTTCAGTGCTCAGCTTTCTTCACAGTCCAACTCTCACATCCATACATGACCACTGGAAAAACCATAGCCTTGACTAGATGGACCTTTGTTGGTAAAGTAATGTCTCTGCTTTTGAATGTGCTATCTAGGTTGGTCATCAGTTTCCTTCCAAGGAGTAAGCATTTTTTAATTTCATGGCTGCAGTCACCATCTGCAGTGATTTGGGAGCCCCCAAAAATAAAGTCTGACACTGTTTCCACTGTTTCCCCATCTATTTCCCTTGAAGCGATGGGACCAGATGCCATGATCTTCGTTTTCTGAATGTTGAGCTTTAAGCCAACTTTTTCACTCTCCTCTTTCACTTTCATCACGAGGCTTTTTAGTTCCTCTTCACTTTCTGCCATGAGGGTGGTGTCATCTGCATATCTGCTGCTGCTGCTAAGTTGCTTCAGTCGTGTCCGACTCTGTGCGACCCCATAGACGGCAGCCCACCAGGCTCCCCCGTCCCTGGGATTCTCCAGGCAAGAACACTGGAGTGGGTTACCATTTCCTTCTCCAATGCATGAAAGTGAAAAGTAAAAGTGAAGTCGCTCAGTCTTGTCCAACTCTTAGCGACCCCATGGACTGCAGCCTCCCAGGCTCCTCTGTCCATGGGCGAGGTTATTGATATTTCTCCCAGCAATCTTGACTCCAGCTTGTGCTTCTTCCAGCCCAGCGTTTCTCATGATGTACTCTGCATATAAGTTAAATAAGCAGGGTGACAGTATACAGCCTTGATGGACTCCTTTTCCTATTTGGAACCAGTCTGTTGTTCCATGTCCAGTTCTAACTGTTGCTTCCTGACCTGCATATAGGTTTCTCAAGAACTTCCAGATGTTCAAGCTGGTTTTAGAAAAGGCAGAGGAACCAGAGATCAAATTGCCAACATCTGCTGGATCATTGAAAAAGCAAGAGAGTTCCATAAAAACATCTATTTCTGCTTTATTGCCTATGCCAGAGCCTTTGACTGTGTGGATCACATCCTGTTAATCATCCCCAAACAAGCCCAATGAGGAGTCACAGAACCAACTACTCAATTACTTTGAAAGTCTCATCTGCTCCTCCAGTTTCTGGCAGTAATTTCCACCTGCTACGTTTAGTACACGCTTTGTGTGTAATAGGTACTAAATAAATATTGATTGATACAGTCTCATCTCTCTTCTCTCTCTCACACACACACAGATACTAAAAAAGAAGGTATCTGTTGTTAGGGGCAGCCAACATTTTATATATCTCAGATAGGAGATTTAATGAAATATAATTTTATAGTATATTTGGATCTATTTGAGAAAGCTTTCGTAAATGGAAAAAAGATTAAGCCCCTTAAAAAAATTCTTTTGTTTGGTATTGTCTATAAAATACCCATCTCCACCAATTTTGTGTCTTTACACTTGGCGAGTATTGACTTTGCGTCCTGAGTCTGTGATCGATTACGGTTAGCGGGGCTATAACTGCACCCAGGACGTTTTCTTTTGTTTGTCTGCATTCTGCCTGACGACTTCCTAGTGGGTGGGGAGGGGCTGCCAGCGGCACGCCTGGCTCTGCAGCTGGAGCCCAGGCTTCACTTGAGCTGCGATCATGTCCTTGTAAGTCACGGTCCCGAAACAGGCCCCAGGCCAGTGAGACTGGAATGTGGAATTTGATTGTGGTCGTCACTGTCTTTATTTTGGCAATTACATACCCACCCCTCTATCGATGCTTTCAAATAGTGGCGCTGGAGAAGACTCTTGAGAGGCCCTTGGACTGTAAGGAGATCAAACCAGTCAATTCTAAAGGAAATCAAGCCTGAATACTCATTGGAAGGACTGATGCTGAAGCTGAAGCTCCAGTACCTTGGCCACCTGATGCGAAGAGCCAACTCATTAGAAAAGACCCTGATGCTGGGAAAGATTGAAGGCAGGAGGAGAAGGGAACAACAGAGGATGAGGTGATATGATGACATCAGAAACTCAATGGGCAAGAGTTTGAGCAAGCTCCGGGAGGGGTTGGTGATGGACAAGGAAGCCTGGAATGCTGCAGTTCATGGGGTCACAAAGAGTCAGACACCACTGAGTGACTGAACATCAACTCCAGTGCAAGGGATAGTGTTTACTGTGTGGGGCTGTGGTCCAGGAGAGTGGGGCCCCCAACCTGCAGATAAAGTCTGTTTACAGACGTCTCTAAGGCTAAGACAGAATCTGCTGACGTAATGCACATAGGGTGAATATGAGTAGCATGGTGTTGAACAGACTAATTTTTGGAGCCGTTTTAGGTTCACAGCAGTGGAGCAGAAGGTACCAAGGTTTCCCATACATCCTCTACACCGCTGCACCCCCCTCCCTCCCAACAGCGTGTCCCTCCATGACTAGTGTCCTGCTGCTGCTGCTGCTGCTAAGTCGCTTCAGTCGTATCCGACTCTGTACGACCCCATAGACGGCAGCCCACCAGGCTCCCCCGTCCCTGGGATTCCCCAGGCAAGAATACTGGAGTGGGTTGCCATTTCCTTCTCCAGATTAGTGTCCTAGGGCAGTTTTAATATACCTGAAGTTTTTAGTATTTTAGGAAGTCAGACTGGCCATGTGAGATGGGCAGTTTCTTTCCACCGAGCCTGCAGAGTTCCTCTAGGAGGGTTTCCTTTGTCTCTCTGTCAAGAGGATCCTGAGTGTCATTCCCTCTGGTGCCTGAGCTTGGATGCCTTCATCTTACACAGCATTAAGAGGATGGAAAAAATCAAGTCCAGAGTGGGAATAAGGACCTGACATTCATGTTCTAGTTATTTACTTTTACTCTTTGAGAACAACTTTCAAGAACAAAGAACCCCCAGGCATTCTTCGCCCATCGTGTTTCAGTCATCCCACTCTTGCCCTTAAGAGCAAAAGGATCTGATTCATCAACACGAGTCTCGCTCAGCTCACTGCCCATCTCGGCAGCAGCCATCAAGCAGGAAGAATCCTTGTTTCCTTGACTTAGTGATCTGGATGTTCCTGCAGATGATGGAGCCCTCACTTTGCAGTGCTGTGGGTTCCTCCTGTTCACCTTCTGGCTGGAGAGTCACAGGAGGGCCCGCCTTGTCTCTTTGCTCCCCACTGCCTGGTGCTGGAGGTCCATCCATCACACTGTGACCAGAACGTTGATCGTCCAGGTCAGGCAGTGTCTGCCAGGCATTTCCCCTGGAAGCTGTTTCCTTTTTCCATCATTATTGCTTATTTTGTAAGGATGTGCTTTGAGATTCTTCAAATTCCCATTCTTTCTTTCTTTTATTTTTAACTTTACAATATTGTATTGGTTTTGCCAGATATCAACATGAATCCACCACAGGTATACACGTGTTCCCCATCCTGAACCCTCCTCCCTCCTCCCTCCCCGTACCATCCCTCTGGGTCGTCCCAGTGCACCAGCCCCAAGCATCCAGTATTGTGCATCGAACCTGGACTGGCGACTCGTTTCATATATGATATTATACATGTTTCAATGCCATTCTCCCAAATCATCCCACCCTCTCCCTCTCCCACAGAGTCCAAAAGACTGTTCTATACATCAGTATCTCTTTTGCTGTCTCGTACACAGGGTTATTGTTAGCATCTTTCTAAATTCCACATATATGCGTTAGTATACTGTATTGGTGTTTTTCTTTCTGGCTTACTTCACTCTGTATAATAGGCTCCAGTTTCATCCACCTCATTAGAACTGATTCAAATGTATTCTTTTTAATGGCTGAGTATTACTGTATACATGTACCACAGCTTTCTTATCCATTCATCTGCTGATGGACATCTAGGTTGCTTCCATGTCCTGGCTATTATAAACAGTGCTGCGATGAACATTGGGGTACATGTGTCTCTTTCCCACTGGTTGTAGCCCTTCTCCGTGTTCCTTGTGGCTGAGACATCTGCCAAGGGGACAATTTCCTAACCCCAGTGTGGAGTCTACATTTTTAAATTGACATTAACATGAGGAAGCGCTGTATCTTCACCCTGTCTGTTGATGTCCATAGTGACGCATGGCTTCCTATTTTGTTCAGTGAGCTATAGTTCACTGTGATAATTATTCACTTGGAATTCATATCGGATTTAGCCAGTGGACCCCACTGGGCTGACCTGTGTCTTCTAACATGTCCCCCCATCTTTGAGCTCCAGATCCTATTGTAATTCCCAGGAGTTAAAGTCATTGTCTCTCCCAGGAGCCTGGCTGCTGGATGCCGTCATGGTCAGGAGGGGGCTGCTCCCTCTGATCCCTTCCTGGTGGAGTCTCAGGCTCTGCACTCACTCCAGCTCTCGATATATACTGAGAACCACTCGGAACCTCCAGAGCCGGCATATCCCTGGAACCCTGGAGCAGGTGATGCCTTTGTGGAAGCAGAGATCGCAGCGATGAGCTTTGAAGACAGAGGAAGGGGCTTCGAGCCAAATAAACAGGCCACTAGGAGCTGAAAAAGGAAGCAGAGGGCCTCCTTCCTCAGCCCCTGCAGAAGGAACCCAGCTCTGCAACATCCTGATCTTAGTCCTTGGGTCCATTTTAGATTTCTGACCTTCAGGAGTATAAGGTGGTAGATGTGCATTGTCATAAGCCCCGTGTTTGTGACAATTTGTTATATCAGCAATTGTGAATTCATTCAAGTTCTTTGAAATAATAGAAGTCCTTCTGTGTGCACGGTGTGACCTGGCAGCAGAGAGCCCTGCCCAGAATCCCATGCCTGGAGAGGCTTGGCCAGTGACTGTCTTATTCTTTATCATTTAAACCATCTCCATGATTTTATCTTCCATTGTCTTAAAAAAAAAAATCTCTTTGGGGAAGCTGAAAGACGCAGCTTATGTTACATTGGCCAAAGTTAGGCAGTTCTTCCTCTGCTCACGTTCTTCCTGCAGTGATGCTACCATTGTCTTACAGAGGTTGGTCAGTTTTGTGAATTTCTGCAGCATCCAGGCAGAAGGTGTCTTGCACTGGCTGTCTCCAGGATGCAGTCCATCAAGCTGGCATTTTCAGTGCAGGTCAAGTTTGGGGTCTAACCGTGCTTGATGAGGGCACAGGCTCAGCCCTGCGGTCTGAGGATTGATGGCCCAGTTGACATGGAGGTGACCTGGGACCATTATGGAAGTTAGATCCTGCAGCTCTTCTCAATTACCAAAACACAAATCCCCTAATGAAGACTCCCCAACACCTGACCTTCTGTTCCTTTAGAGGTGCCATAGGCTTTGTTCTTAAATCCATAGTTTTGTTAAATTGTCAGTTGTTTTCACACTGTTTAGTGTTCCTGATATTTAATTTGGTTATTTCTTTCTTCTCAGTTTTATCAACATATAACATTGTATCAGTTTAAAGAGCACAACATTATGATTTATGTATATATTGGGAAATGATCACCATTATAAATTTAGTTATATCCATCGCCTTACATAATTGTGTTTTTTTTTTTGTTATGAGAAATTAAAAAAATTATTCTCTCAGCTACTTTCAAATATACAACACAGTATTGTTACCTGTAGTCACCCTGCTGTACATTATCGCCCCAGGCTGCTGAGACTAGTCCTTACGACACAAGTTCTGTGTTGTACGGATCTGTCCGGTGGTCTGTGAGCTTCTGAGAGCAGGGCCTCTGCCTTTATTTTGTTTCCTCGTCCCAAGTACACAGGTACACATGCACACACACACACTGCCTTGCTAGGAAAGGAGAAAGAGAGGGAAACTGTTAGAAGAGCAGATGAAGATGATTATCAAGACTCCCTCCTTTGTTTTCAAGGTATGTTTTGCATAATTCACAATTACATTTCAAAACCCAATGAAAATTCCCATTAAAATGAGGTACAAAGGAAGCCTTTGCTCAGTGAATGAATCTTGAGTTGCACTATTTCTACTGTTTCTAATTTCATTCTTGGTAAACGCACCAGGTGAATGCTGGTTTCACTGGGCCTCAGTGCTCTCTTCTTAGGGAGATGACCGTGCTGATCTCATTGGGTCAACTTAATAATTAAGTGATGTGACACTTTGCAGGCGTCCAGCTGTCATTATTCCTCCTCCCATCACTCTTGGGCTCAGATATCATGAGCTTCTCATTTGGCTAGCATTGTCTTCCCAGCTTTACATGCAAACACATTCACTTTTTGCAACAATTCTATTTTTTTGTGTCTTATTATTAATACCGTTAATTAGATGAGACAGTGAAGGTGACACATGGCACAGCGTTGCTATTCTCTTATTATTAAGCTATTGTTCCCACTTGTAGTAATTGTGAGGTCTGCAGCTTTTCCTTGGGGTCTTACTGGGAATCAGCAAGAGGTTATCTTACTAATAAAAGCAACCTCATCAGATCGAAAGTAATGACAGCTCATGGCTCATCACTAATTCGGAGGACTCAGACCTCAGCAGGAGTCTGCCCAAAATAATGCATCATATGTACTGAGAAGGCAGGTCTCTCCCCCTTGCCAGCTGCTTCTCCCCTGGCGCCCTCTCCCTGTCTTCTCCTAGGGGCCACGGGCTCCCAGGAATGCCTAGAGTCGGTCAATATTTCTGTGCTCGTTCCCCGAAATAAACTCAGTCAGGATGGAAATGCTGTTTGCAGAGTTCAGAGTCCAGGGAGGGGGTGACTTGAAGTCACAGTGGGAGCCCGCCTGGTGGGGAGGCTGCAGCAGGGCCGAGGTCAGGACCCCAGGGCTTTGCAGCAATGGGCAGCAGCGAGGGGGCATGTGTGTGGTGATGCCACCAGGGGAAGGGCAGCACTGGGCAATGCCTGGCTCAGTGATGGTCCCCAGGAGAGGCTGAATGGACTGTGGCTGAGCAATGAGTGAGGAAACCCACTGCCTGCTCCTGGGTCTGTGGCCGTTATGCACTGAGTTACTGTCACTCTGGTCTCGGGATGTGTGAGTCCTCTGTCTGTGGCGCAAGGCTGACCAGACCTTTGCTGGGTGTGGAGCCCCTGCCTCAGAGCCCAGCGCCTCTGCCCTCTCCACATTGCCTCTCCTCGCACCCTGCGAGGGTTCTCATCAGGGACACCCTCCCTCCTCTGCACGTGGCCTGTCCCCTCCTCTGAGCAGTCACCCACAGACTCCTGTCCTCGAATCTCCCTGTCTCCAGGCACATGCATTTGCACCTCGCTCGTACTGATTTTGGGCCTAGTCCTTGGATTTAAAATTTTTTTTATGGAAATATAGTTGATATTCAGTGTTGTGGTAGTGTTAGGTGTACAGAAAGTGATTCAGTTATGTGTATGTATAGTAGTAGTCACTCAGTTGTGTCCTACTCTTTGTGATCCTACGGACTGTAACCCACCAGGTTCCCTTGTCCAAGGGATTCTCTGGGCAAGAATACTGGAGTGGGTAGTCATTCCCTTCTCCAGGGGATCTTCCCAATCCAGGGATTGAACCTGGGTCTCCTGCATTGCAGGCAAATTCTTTACTGTTGAGCCACCAGGGAAGCTCTGTGTGTGTGTGTGTGTGTACGCACACATACATATGTGTATATATGTGTGTGTGTGTGTGTGTGTGTGTGTATATGTGTGTGTGTATATATATATATATATATATATATATGTGCTGTGCTGTGCCTAGTTGCTTAGTCATGTCTGACTCTTAGCAACCCCATGGACTGCAGCCCACCAGGCTCTTCTGTTCATAGGGATTCTCCAGGCAAAACTAATACAATTATGTAAAGTTTAAAAATAAAATAAAATTAAAAAAAAAATACTGGAGTGGGTTGCCATGCCCTCCTCCAGGGGATCTTCCCAACACAGGGATCCAACCGAAGTCTCTTGCATTGCAGGTGGATTCTTTACTGTCTGAGCCACCAGGGAAACCCATGAATATTGGAGTGGGTAGTCTATTCCTTCTCCAGGGGATCTTCCTGACCCGTGAATCAAACCAGGGTCTCCTACATTGCAGGCAGATTCTTTACCAGCTGAGCTACCAGGGAAGCCCATATAATACATATATATGTATGTTTATATGAATATGTATATATTCTTTTCCAGATCCTTTTCCCTTATAGGTTATTACAAGATATTCAGTATAGTTCCCTGTGCTATACGGTAGATCTTTGTTGGTTATCTGGTTCTTTTATAGTAGTGTGTGTATAAGTTCATTCCAAACTCCTAGTTTATCCCTCGCTCCTTCCCCATTGGGTAACCATAGCTCTGTTTCCTACGTCTGTGAGTCTGTTTCTCTTTTGTAAATAAGGTCATCTGTCTCATATTTTAGATAGAATGTATGAGCAATGTTTATGATGTCTTTCTTTTTTTCTGCCTTTCTTCAGTTAGTATGATCATCTCTGTGTCCATCCATGTTGCTGCAAATGGCATTATTTCTTTCTTTATTATGGCTGAGTAATATTCCATTGTATGTATGCACCACGTTGTCCTTATCCATTCCTCTGCTGATGGACATTTAGGTTGCTTCCATGACCTGGCTACTGTAAAGTGTTGCAGTGAACATGTATCTTTTCGAATTATGTTTTTCTCCAGCTACGTGCCTAGGAGTGGGATTGCTGGGTCATGTGGTAGCTCTATTTTAGTTTTGTAAGGAACCTCCATACTGTTCTTCATAGAGAATGCTCTACATTCCCACCAACAGTGTAGGAGGGTTCCCTTTTCTCCATACCCTCTCCAGCATTTATTGTATGTGGACTTTGATGACAGCCACAGCCCTTCGGTTTGAACAGTGAGGCAGGGCGTCGGCGTCCAGCACTAACCAATTACTGACTTCAAGCCAGTTTATAGGACAAACCTGTTTAGGTATTAAGAGGTCCCAGAGCCTGTGGAGAAGACTCTGTGGTGGGGATTGTCACACGTGGGCCCACCCACTCTGAATCCGTGGTGCAGCTCATGAGTTTGTGGCCTGATTCTTCCTGAGTTTCTCAGATGCTGGACAGCGCTTCACAAACCACAGTTGAATTGGATGCTCTGTGTGATCGGCCCCACCACGCCCTGCCCATTCCTTCCTGGCGGCTTGGCCAGGACCGAGGTGCCCTGAGGTTCAGACTGGTTTTACTCACCTTTGTGTCCTGTGGGCAGGACCAGGTGGCCTTAGAGTTCTGTCCCTTAACTGAACGACCAAGTAAAATATGGTGGCTGTTTGGTGAATATTGTCATAATGACCCAGTTGGGTAATTGAGGCAGAAGAGGTACAATGTGGAAGGGAACATAAAATAACGTGAAGCTCTTTTCCATTTTCAAAAAGGTGTTTCTGCATCTCTTGCAAGATTCCAAGAAGCAACCTGATACTGCCCTGAGCTTGGAGTCGGCACCCCCAGAGCCTGGTCCTGGTCACTGTAAGTCAGGGGATTTCTTTGCATTTCCACTGGGTGAGGGGGCGGGGGTGTGTGAGGTGAAGCCCCCACCCGTACCGCCACCTTGTTTTAACAAAGTAAGTCAGGAAGAGAAAGACCAATACTGTATATTAACGTGTATATATGGTATCTGGTACCAACAGTCCTATGTTCAGGGCAGCAATGGTGACGCAGACGTAAAGAACAGACTTTTGGACTCAGTGGGAGAAGGAGAGGGCGGGATGATTTGAGAGAATAGCATTGGAACATGTGTTACCATACGTAAAATCGACAGTCAGTGCAAGCTTGATGTATGATGCAGGGCACCAGAAGCCGGTGTCTGTGATAACCTGGACGGATGAGCTGGGGAGGGAGGTGGGAGGGGGGTTCAGGAGAGAGGGTTCACGTGTATGCCTGTGGCTGATTCGTATTGATCTATGGCAAAATCCATCACAATATTGTAAAGTAATTGTCTTCCCATTAAAATAAATAAATTAAAAAAAAAGTTGGAGAGGAAGAGATTAAGCACAGTGAGGGGTGTAATTGAATGGAGGCAGAAAGCTTAGTGTTTTTCTTTGACTTGAATCAAACATCTGTGTGTTTGTGGGACAGCTTTACATTTCTTCAGAACTTAATTTATCATAGAAGCAATGTCTTAGTGTAGAAAACGAGGGTAACAGAATCAGTCCATTTTGTTTTCCTGCCTCACGAACAAGCCAGTCCAGCATCATTCTCGATGGGCACCTTATGTGCAGGGACTTGGCCAGGATGGGTTTACATGCAGAAAAATCCAAATGTGAGTCTTGCTCCCTGGAGCCTCTGTCCTCTTGGGACTGAAGTGTGTTCTTAAGTTTCATGTGCAGATCTCCATGCACAGGCGTCGGCCATGGAGCAGAACCCTGGTGTGTGACTAGGCCTCAGTGAAGCCAGTTCCTACCCAACCTGTGGGCAGTGACCCAGAAAGGAGGACAGAGCTGGGCTGAAGAGGCCTGGAGGAGGACAGACCTCAGAGGCTTCCTCAGAGACTCCAGGCACATAGAGGGCAAATAAGTGACCAGAACTAAGTGCTTCCGGATGTTGACGACAGATGTTTGGTAGACTGCATTCTCACAAGCAGTGTATGAGTTTCCATCGGCCCTGCTTCCTTTTCAGCTCTTGGTACTGTCAGGCTTAAAAATTATCTATTTTAGGCATCGTAATTGGTTTGTAGGGGTCTCTCATTGTGGTTTTAATTTGCTTTTCCCTAATGATTAATGATGTCGGGTGTATCTTATTCTAACAGCTCTATTGAGATAATAATTTTACACGCCACACAGTTTGTCCATTTAACACAGTTCAGCAGCTTGTAGTTTATTCAGAGTTGTGTATCCCTCGCCCCCATCAAGTTCGGAGCAAGTTGTACTACCACAAGTAAACTCTCCTCAGGTTACCTGTCGCCTCCCCTAAGCCCCGTGTGCTCCAGTCATAGGTCAGCTGTACTCTGCCGTCTGTCTCTGCGTGCCTGTCTGCTCTGGACATTCGTACAAGTGGAGCCCACGGCACGTGGGTGTCTGTGTCTGGCGTCCTTTACTCGGCCTGATGTTTCCCAGTGACCACGTGCTGGTCTGTCAGTGCTTCATCCTTTGGTGGCCAGACCATGTTCATTGTCCAGATGCACCAAAATTGGTTTGCTCTTTCACCAGCTAATGATCTTTCGGGTTGCTTCTAATTTGGGGCTATTACGAAGCTGCTGCCATGAGCATCTGTGTATGAGTTATCTGTGGACGTACGTTCTCTCCTGGGCGTGCATCTAGGAGTGAGATCACTGGTTAACCATGTGAGGACCTGCCGGACTATGATCTTCCTCCAGTTTCCAGCAACAGGTACCTCACTTCCTCTTGAGCCTCCTCGGTGGCATCTGTAAAGTTCAGGTTTCAGACTGTCTAAAGAAGTTTAAGCTGACTTCACTCAGTATAATAATCTCTAGGTCCATCCGTGTTGATGCAAATGGCATTATTTCATTCTTTTTAGTGGTTGAGTAATATTCCATTGTGTGTAAATGCCACATCTTCTTTACCATTCATCTGTCAGTGGACATTTAGGTTGTTTCCATGCCTTGGCTATTGTGAATAGGGCTGCAGTGAACACAGGGGTGTATGTATCTTTTTGAGCTATAGTTTTGTTCAAAATATGCTCAGAAGTGGGATTGGTGGATCGTATGGTAGCTCTGTTTTTAGTTTTAAAAGGAACCACTGTACTCTTCTCCATAGCATCTGCACCAGTTTACATTCCCATCAGCAGTGTAAGAGGGTTCCCTTTTCAACACAGTCTCTACAGTATTTATTATTTGTAGATTTTTTTTTTTTTGATGATGGCCTTTCTGTTTACTGTGAGGTGATACCTCATTGTAGTTTCGATTTATATTTCTCCAATAATTAATGATATTTAGCATCTTTCATGAATTGGAGAAGGAAATAGCAACCCACTCCAGTGTTCTTGCCTGGAGAATCCCAGGGATGGGGGAGCCTGGTGGGCTGCAGTCCATGGGGTCACACAGAGTCAGACACGACTGAAGTGACTTAGCAGCAGAAGCAGCAGCATCTTTTTATGTACTCTTGGCTATTTGTATGTCTTCCTTTGGAGAAATGTCTTCTTAGATCTGCCCATTTTTTTTTGATTGGATTGTTTTTTTTGATATTGAGTTGCATGAGCTGTTTATAAATTTGGGGGACTAATCCCTTGTCACTCACATCTTTTGCAAATATTTTCTCCCATTCTATGGTTGTTTTTTTGCTTCTCTTATCGTTTTCTTTGCTGTGGAAAAGCTTTTAAGATTAATTAGGTCCCACTGATTATTTTTGTTTTTATTTCCATTATTCTAGGAGATGCCTTGGAAAAAATATTGCTGCAATTTGTGTCAAAGTGTGTTCTGCCTATGTTTCCTCTAAGAGTTTTATAGTATCCATTTTGAGTTTATTTTTGTGAATGGTATTAAAGAATGTGCTGCTTTCATTTTTTACATGTTTTCCCGATACAATTTATTGAAGATACTGTCTTTCCTCCATTGTATAGTCTTGCCTTCTTGGTCATAGATATGTGACCGTAGGCATGTGGGTTTATTTCTCGGTTTGCTGACCTATTCCATTGATCTGTATTTCTGTTTTTGTGCCTGTGCCATACTGTGTTGATGACTGCAGCTTTATAGTATAGTTTGAAGTCAGGGAGCCCGGTTCCTCCAATTCTGTTTATCTTTGTCAAGATTGCTTTGGCTGTTCAGCATCTTTTATGTCTCCATACAGATTTTTAAGATTTTTTGTTTTAGCTCTATGAAAAATGCCATTGGTAGTTTGATAGGGATTGTATTGAATCTGTAAATTGTGTTGGTTAGTATAGTCATTTTGATAATATTCATTATTCCAATCCAAGAACATCGTATATCTTTCCATTTGTTTGTGTTATCTTTGATTTCTTTCATCAGTACCTTATAGTTTTCGAGTACAAGTCTTTTGCTCCTTAGGTAAGTTTATTCATAGGTATTTAATTCTTTTTGAGATAATGGTAATGGGGATTGCTTCCTTGAGTTCTGTTTCTGAATTTTTGTTTTTAGCATCAAAATGCAGCAAAATTCTGTGTATTAACTTTGTATCCTGAAACATCACCAGATTCATTGATTAACTCTAGTAGTTTTCTGGTAGTATCCCTAGGATTTTCTATCTATAGTATTATGTCATTTGGAGACAGTGACAGTTTTACTTCTTTTCCAATTTGGATTGGAATTTGAATTCCTTTTTTTCCCTTTTGTTCACTGATTGCTATGGCAAGGAATTCCAAAACTGTATTGAATAATAGAGGTGAGAGTGGACACCCTTGTCTTGTTCCTAATCTTAGAAGAAATTCAGTTTTTCACCATTGAGAATAATGTTTGCTCTGAGTTTGTCATATATGGCCTTTATTATGTTGAGGTAAGTTCCCTCATGGTCAACAAAAGAGTCCGAAATGCGGTACTTGGATGCAGTCTCAAAAATGACAGAATGATCTCTGTTTATTTCCAAGGCAAACCATTCAATATCATAGTAATCCAAGTCTATACCCCAACCAGTAACTCCGAAGAAGCTGAAGATGAACGGTTCTGTGAAGACCTACAAGACCTTTTAGAACTAACACCCCCAAAAGATGTCCTTTTCATTATAGGGGACTGGAATGCAAAAGTAGGAAGTCAAGAAACACCTGGGGTAACAGGCAAATTTGGACTTGGAATACAGAATGAAGCAGGGCAAAGGCTAATCGAGTTTTGCCAAGAGAACACACTGGTCATAGCAAACACCCTCTTCCAACAACACAAGAGAAGGCTCTACACATGGACATCACCAGATGGTCAACACCGAAATCAGATTGATTATATTCTTTGCAGCCAAAGATGGAGAAGCTCTATACAGTCAGCAAAAACAAGACCAGGAGCTGACTGTGGCTCAGATCATGAACTCCTTATTGCCAAATTCAGACTTAAATTGAAGAAAGTAGGGAAAACCACTAGACCATTCAGGTATGACCTAAATCAAATCCCTTATGATTATACAGTGGAAGTGAGAAATAGATTTAAGGGACTAGATCTGATATAGTGCCTGATGAACTATGGATGGAGGTTTGTGACATTGTACAGGAGACAGGGATCAAGACCATCCCTATGGAAAAGAAATGCAAAAAAAGCAAAATGGCTGTCTGAGGAGGCCTTACAAATAGCTGTGAAAAGAAGAGAAGCAAAAAGCAAATGAGAAAAGGAAAGATATAAGCATCTGAATGCAGAGTTCCAAAGAATATCAAGGAGAGATAAGAAAGCCTTCCTCAGTGATCAATGCAAAAAATAGAGGAAAACGACAGAATGGGAAAGACTAGAGATCTCTTCAAGAAAATTAGAGATACCAAGGGAACATTTCATGTAAAGGTTGGATAAAGGACAGAAATGGCATGGACCTAACAGAAGCAGAAGATATTAAGAAGAGGTGGCAAGAATATACAGAAGAACTGTACAAAAAAGATCTTCATGACCCAGATAATCATGATGGTGTGATCATTGACCTAGAGCCAGACATCCTGGACTGTGAAGTCAAGTGGGCCTTAGAAAGCATCACTACGAACAAAGCTAGTGGAGGTGATGGAATTCCAGTTGAGCTGTTTCAAATCCTGAAAGATGATGCTGTGAAAGTGCTGCACTCAATATGCCAGCAAATTTGGAAAACTCAGCAGTGGCCACAGGACTGGAAAAGGTCGGTTTTCATTCCAATCCCAAAGAAAGGCAATGCCAAAGAATGTTCAAACTACCATACAATTGCACTCATCTCACAGAGCTAGTAAAGTAATGCTCAAAATTCTCCAAGCCAGGCTTCAGCATTACATGAACCGTGAACTTCCAGATGTTCAAGCTGGTTTTAGAAAAGGCAGAGGACCCAGAGATCAAATTGCCAACATCCGCTGGATCATAGAAAAAGCAAGAGAGTTCCAGAAAAACATCTATGTCTGCTTTATTGACTATGCCAAAGCCTTTGACTGTGTGGATCACAATAAACTGTGGAAAATTCTGAAAGAGATGGGAATACCAGACCACCTGAACTGCCTCTTGAGAAATTTGTATGCAGGTCAGGAAGCAACAGTTAGAACTGGACATGGAACAACAGACTGGTTCCAAATAGGAAAAGGAGTCCATCAAGGCTGTATACTGTCACCCTGCTTATATAACTTCTATGCAGAGTACATCAGGAGAAACGCTGGGCTGGAAGAAGCACAAGCTGGAATTAAGATTGCTGGAGAAATATCAATAACCTCAGATATGCAGATGACACCACCCTTATGGGAGAAAGTGAAGAAGAACTAAAAAGCTTGTTGATGAAAATGAAAGAGGAGAGTGAAAAAGTTGGCTTAAAGCTCAACATTCAGAAAACGAAGATCATGGCATCTGATCCCATTACTTCATGGCAAATAGATGGGGAAACAGTGGAAACAGTGTCAGACTTTATTTTTTTGGGATCCAAAATCACTGCAGATGGTGATTGCAGCCATGAAATTAAAAGACACTTACTCCTTGGAAGGAAAATTATGAACAACCTAGATAGCGTATTCAAAAGCAGAGACATTACTTTACCGAAAAAGTTCCGTCTAGTCAAGGCTATGGTTTTTCCAGTGGTCATGTATGGATGTGAGAGTATAAAGAAAGCTGAGCACTGAAGAATTGATGCTTTTGAACTGTGGTGTTAGAGAAGACTCTTGAGAGTCCCTTGGACTGCAAGGAGATCCAACCAGTCCATTCTAAAGGAGATCAGTCCTGGGTGTTCTTTGGAAGGACTGATGCTGAAGCTGAAACTCCATTACTTTGGCCACCTGATGTGAAGAGCTGACTCATTTGAAAAGACCCTGATGCTGGGAAAGATTGAGGGAAGGAAGAGAAGGGGACGACAGAGGATGAGATGGTTGGATGGCATCACTGACTTGATGGACATGAGGTTGGGTAAACTCCGGGAGTTGTTGATGGACAGGGAGGCCTGGCATGCTGCAGTTCATGGGGTTGCAAAGTGTCTGACATGACTGAGTGGCTGAACTGAACTGAGGTTCCCTTTAGGCTTTACTTTCTGGAAAGATTTTTTAAAAATCATAAATGGGTATTTAATTTTGTCAAAAACTTTTTATGCAACTATTGAGATGATCATATGGTTTTATTCTTCAGTTTGTTAGTGTGGTATATCATACTGATTTGCAGGTGTTGAAGAATCCTTGTATCCCTGGGATAAATCTCACTTAATCATGGTGTATGATCCTTTTAATGTGTTGTTGGATTTGGTTTGCTTGTATTTTGTTAAGGATTTTGCGTCTGTGTCCATCAGTGGTATAGGCCTGTAATTTTCTTCTTTTGTGTTGTCTTTGTCTGATTTTGCTATCAGAGTGATGGTGGTCTTATAGAATGTGGGAGTGTTCCTCCCTCTGCAACTTTTTGGAATTGTTTAAAATGATAGGTGTTAGCTCTTCTCTAAATGTTTGATAGAATTTATGTGTGAAGTCATTTGGTCCTGGGCTTTTGTTTGTTTGGAGTTTTAATTTTTTTTTAATTTTATTTTATTTTTAAACTTTACAGTATTGTATTGGTTCTGCCATATATCGAAATGAATCCGCCACAGGCATACACGTGTTCCCCATCCTGAACCCTCCTCCCTCCTCCCTCCCCATACCATCCCTCTGGGTCATCCCAGTGCACCAGCCCCAAGCATCCAGTATCGTGCATTGAATCTGGACTGGTGACTCATTTCATATATGATATTATACATATTTCAATACCATTCTCCCAAATCATCCCACCCTCTCCCTCTCCCACAGAGTCCAAAAGACTGTTCTATACATCAGTGTCTCTTTTGCTGTCTCGTATACAGGGTTATTGTTACCATCTTTCTAAATTCCATATATATGCGTTAGTATACTATATTGGTGTTTTTCTTTCTGGCTTACTTCACTGTGTATAATAGGCTCCAGTGTCATCCACCTCATTAGAACTGATTCAAATGTATTCTTTTTAATGGCTGAGTAATACTCCATTGTGTATATGTACCACAGCTTTCTTATCCATTCATCTGCTGATAGACATCTAGGTTGCCTCCATGTCCTGGCTATTATAAACAGTGCTGCGATGAACATTGGGGTACACGTGTCTCTTTCCCTTCTGGTTTCCTCAGTGTGTATGCCCAGCAGTGGGATTGCTGGATCATAAGGCAGTTCTATTTCCAGTTTTGTAAGGAATCTCCACACTGTTCTCCATAGTGGCTGTACTAGTTTGCATTCCCACCAACAGTGTAAGAGGGTTCCCTTTTCTCCACACCCTCTCCAGCATTTATTGCTTGTAGACTTTTGGATCGCAGCCATTCTGACTGGCTGTTTGGAGTTTTTAAATCGCAGTTTCAGTTTTATTACTTGTGATTAGTCTGTTCATATTTTCTATTTCTTCCTGGTTCAGTCTTGAGAGATTGTACCTTTCTAAGAATTTGTCTGTTTCTTTCATGTCTGTTTTATTAGCATATAGTTGCTTCCAATAGTTTCTTATGCTCCTTTGCGTTTCTGTGCTGTCTATATAACTTTTTTTTGGCCATACCACGTGGCACATGGGATCTTAGTTCCCCAACCAGGACTAAACCCCCGTCTCCTGCATTGGAAGTGCAGAGTTGTAGCCGCTGGGCTGCTAGGGAAGCCCCATAACTCCTCCTTTTCTGTTTCTAATTTTGTTGATTTGAGCCCTCTTCCTTTTTTTCTTGATGAGGCTGGCCTAAGGTTTGCCAGTTTTGTTTATCTTTTCAGAGAACTAGCTTTTAGTTTCATTGATCTTTCCTATTGTTTTCTTCATTTCTGTTTCACTTATTTGCACTCTGATCTTTTTGATTTCTTTCCTTCTACTAACTTTAGGTTTTGCTTGTCCTTTTCTTTCTAGTTTCCTTAGGTGTAAGGTTAGGTTGTTTATTTTTGATTTTTCTTGCTTATAAGGTTGTATTGCTATGAGCTTCCTTCTTAGAACTGCTTTCCTGCATCCCATAGGATTTGAATCATTGTGCTTTCATTTTCATTTGTCTCCAGGTCTTCTTTGATTTCCTTTTTTATATTTTTTAGTGATTCATTGGTTGTTTAGTAGCATATTGTTTCACCTCTACATGTTTGTGTTTTTTACTAGATTTTTCTTCCTTGTGGTTGATTTCTAATTTCATAGTGTTGTGGTTGGAAAGGATGCTTGATGATTTCAATTTTCTTCAATTCACCAAGGCTTGGTTTGTCGCCCAGCATATGGTCAATCCTGGAGAATGTTCCATGTGGACTTGAGAAGAATGTGTATTCTGCTGCTTTTGGATGCATGTTCTATACGTATTAATCAAGTCATCTGGTCTAATGTGTCATTTAAGGCCTATGTTTCCTTATTGATTTTCTGAGTGTTCTGTCCATTGATTCAAGTCGGGTGTTAAAGTCCTCCACTATTATTGTGTTATTGTCTATTTCTCCCTTTATACCTGTTAGTATATGTCTTATATATTGAGATGTCCTGTGTTGGCTACATATGTATTTATAATTGTTATAACTTCCTGAATCGATTCATTGATCATTATGTAGTGTCTTTCTTTGGCTCTTGTAACAGTATTTTAGTCTTCTTTGTCTGATATGAGAATTGCTACTACACCTTTCTTTTTAAATTTTTTTTAACTTTACAATATTGTATTTGTTTTGCCATATATCAACATGAATCCACCACAGGTATACACGTGTTCCCCATCCTGAACCCTCCTCCCTCCTCCCTCCCCCTACCATCTGTCTGGGTCATCCCAGTGCACCAGCCCTAAGCATCCAGTATCGTGCATCGAACCTGGACTGGCGATTCGTTTCATATATGATATTATACATGTTTCAATACCATTCTCCCAAATCATCCCACCCTCTCCCTCTCCCACAGAGTCCAAAAGACTGTTCTATACATCAGTGTCTCTTTTGCTGTCTCGTATACAGGGTTATTGTTACCATCTTTCTAAATTCCATATATATGCGTTAGTATACTATATTGGTGTTTTTCTTTCTGGCTTACTTCACTCTGTATAATAGGCTCCAGTTTCATCCACCTCATTAGAACTGATTCAAATGTATTCTTTTTAATGGCTGAATAATACTCCATTGTGTATATGTACCACAGCTTTCTTATCCATTCATCTGCTGATGGACATCTAGGTTGCCTCCATGTCCTGGCTATTATAAACAGTGCTGCGATGAACATTGGGGTACATGTGTCTGTTTCCCTTCTGGTTTCCTCAGTGTGTATGCCCAGCAGTGGGATTGCTGGATCATAAGGCAGTTCTATTTCCAGTTTTGTAAGGAATCTCCACACTGTTCTCCATAGTGGCTGTGCTAGTTTGCATTCCCACCAACAGTGTAAGAGGGTTCCCTTTTCTCCACACCCTCTCCAGCATTTATTGCTTGTAGACTTTTGGATCGCAGCCATTCTGACTGGTGTGAAATGGTACCTCATAGTGATTTTGATTTGCATTTCTCTGATAATGAGTGATGTTGAGCATCTTTTCATCTGTTTGTTAGCCATCTGTACGTCTTCTTTGGAGAAATGTCTATTTAGTTCTTTGGCCCATTTTTTTATTGGGTCATTTATTTTTCTGGAATTGAGCTGCAGGAGCTGCTTGTATATTTTTGAGATTAGTTGTTTGTCAGTTGCTTCATTTGCTATTATTTTATCCCATTCTGAAGGCTTTTTCACCTTGCTTATAGTTTCCTTTGTTGTGCTTATAGTTTCCTTTGTTGTTAAGCTTTTAAGTTTAATTAGGTCCCATTTGTCTATTTTTGCTTTTATTTCCAATATTCTGGGAGGTGGGTCATAGAGGATCCTGCTGTGATGTATGTCGGAGAGTGTTTTGCCTATGTTCTCCTCTAGGAGTTTTACAGTTTCTGGTCTTACGTTTAGATCTTTAACCCATTTTGAGTTTATTTTTGTGTATGGTGTTAGAAGAGTCTGTACGTGTCCCTAGATCTGAAGTGGGTTTCTTATAGACAGCATATATATGGGTCTTGTTTTTGTATCCATTCAATCAGTCTATGTCCTTTGGTCGTAGCATTTAATTCATTTACATTTAAGGTAATTATCAATATGTATGTTCTTATTGACATTTTGTTAATTGTTTTGGGTTTATTTTTGTAGGTGTTTTTTCTTCCCTTTCTCTTTTGTTCTCTTGTGATTTGAGGCCTAATTTTAGTGTTGTGTTTGGATTGCTTTGGTGTGTGTTTGTGTGTGTGTGCATGTATAATGGAGATTTTCAGTTTGCAGTTGCTATAAGGTTTTGATATAGCAGGCTATATATACATACACACATACATATATACACACACACACACAAGATTGCTTGAAGTTACTGATCTTTTAGTTTCAAATGCATTTCCAATATCCTACATTTGTAGTCTCTTCTTACAATTGCTGGTTTTACATCATATTTGTGTGCAAAATATTCACTTATCTCCCAGTCTCTGAGGGCAGAAGTCTGGAGTCTCCCAAGGCTGAAATAGAGGTGCCATCTGCTCTACATTCTTATTTAGAATCCTCCTTATCTGGATCCTCTACCAGATTTTCTCAGCTTGTGGGTAGAATTTAGGTCCTTGTGCTCATAGAAGGCAATGGCAACCCACTCTAGTACTCTTGCCTGGAAAATCCCATGGATGGAGGAGCCTGGTAGGCTGCAGTCCATGGGGTCACTAAGAGTTGGGCATGACTGAGCGACTTCACTTTCACTTTTCACTTTCATGCATTGGAGAAGAAAATGGCAACCCACTCCAGCGTTCTTGCCTGGAGAATCCCAGGGACAGAGGAGCCTAGTGGGCTGCTCTATGGGGTTGCACAGAGTCGGACACGACTGAAGCAACTTAGCAGCAGCAGCAGCTCATAGAACTGGGCTCTACCATGGTTGGCCAGCAGTGAATGGATTTGCTCTCAGATCCTATAAGTCACCCTCAGGTCTTAGCCATGTGGCTCTCACACAAGAGGATGCATTTCTTCTTCAGACTGAACAGGAGAAAGTCCCTGTTTTGATTTTTTTAAAGGCAATCTTAATTAAATATGTAAGTTTTTACTTCTGCTGTTGTGTAGCCTAAGTGTAGGAGTGACAGCTGTTAGATTCAAGGTCTTCCCCTATAGTCAAAGGAAAAGGCCTGTAACCCTTTATGAAGGGTCAGCCTTTGGGTTCCTTCAGACTTATATTATTGTAACTGCCGAGCTTATTTCCATGTTACTAATTAATTTGGGCCCCTCTTCATATTTACAGTGATTTGAATTTGTTTCAAAATCCTGTAATTGTTTACTTTTCCCATGAATCATTAATTTTTAAAAGTAGTGTTTTATGTGTGTTTTTACTAACAGAAACTGGGTGTATCTGACCATAAAGGGCACAGTTCTCAGGCACACAGTTGGGTGAACTTCCCATGGTGCACCTGTGCAGCCATCGCCCAGGCTGGCTTGGCTGGCCCTCATGTTCTCGCCCAGTCAGACCTTTCCTCTGACAGTAGCGCTCTAACTTTCAGTAGTTTTGCCTGTTTTCTTAACTTCATATGAGTGGAATAATACAATATGCACAAAATTGTGTGGGTTTTTTTCCTATGTTTTATCTCTGAGATTCATCTGTGTTACTGCTTGTGTAACTTCTGTGTTAATATTCCGCTGTAGATGTCATAACTTGTCTCTGTTTTATATAAAATTTTTATTTTAACTGAACAGAGGCATTATTTTTTCTTTTCAGTACTAGAATGTTGCCTAAGGGGTTAATTTTTGAGTCTTCAGTTTTTTATGTCACATTAGTTAAATGACTTTTATATATATGCACAAATTTAAAGAAAATATGATTATGCTCTCATAAACATTTTGTCATTGTTGAGAATTTAAGATATTTACATTGAAAATGTATTGCCTACATATATATCCTCTTCATTCTGGCTATATGTCTCTTTTGAAAAATGATAATTCCATGTTCTGAATTTGGGGAACATTATGAAAATCCATGTAAATATGTTAGAAATAGACATACAAAAAAGCTAACATTACTTGAAAAAGAGGTATGTTTTAAATTTTAAAGAGAATCCCAAGGAAAGAAAAATTATAGTGTTTTCCATTACTGTTGTAAAATATGATATAAAAATGTAATCTCATTTATCATTGAAATTACAAATTATGGAACTGGAAAATACATCATTTGAAAATCTATTTAAGTATTTCATTACTAAAAAAGAAATGAGTCCAAGAAACATTAAAACAAATTTGGTACCAGATTGCCTACATTTTCCAATTTTATCATATTCTGCAAAATCCTCCTGTTCAGCTCAGCATGAGGCCTGTACCTAAGTAAAATTTATGCTACTTCCTGGAAGTAATTTTATCAGAAAGCTAGATCAGGATTTCGGAGACTGTGTGTTTTCATGTCTTCTGGGTAAAATGCTTTAGTGACTATGTTTGTCTATTTTTGTTTGCGTGATCCCCATTAGGGAAACATGATTTCTAGAGTAACCACTTACAGAAAGGTTCCTCTTCCAACGAATGCCCTGGAAACTTACTGTTTGTCATGTTTTCCTATACCGGGGGCACCCCCTACCCCTGCAGATACCCCTTCTCTCTACACACCCCGTGTCTTCAGAAACAGCCTGCCAGTAAGTCAGTTCTTATTTCTCTGAGAGACTGATGAAGGCAGAATAAACTATAGAATATAGACTTAATCCTTGGAGCCCCAGTGCTCCACAGAGATGAGCTGTGAAGTCTAGTCCTGTGCAGTGAGGCAGGCGTGGGAACTGCCCCCACATAGAGGCACCCAGAGGGCGTCAGACCTGTGACACACACACTGTGTGTGTGTTCTCACTACACACCCACAGCCAGCCTAGAGGCAGGCCTTCCCACCTGTCTGGGTGAGGAGGCTGAGATTAAGTTATCCTGTCTGTCTGCCCACCCTCAGCAGGTCCAGCAGGAAACGCCCATCGAGGTGCACTACCTGCTGTTTTGGTCTCTTTGGATCCTTTATTTTTTGCAAAGGCTTTTCCAAGATCTAATATACTTGGGTTTATTATAATACTTGATGTATACCTAGAGAACTGGATTCACTGGTTGACTTACTGAAAAATTTACTGAGCACACATCAAAATGTTGACCCAGAGAATTTGTTGAGATATTGAGCACTGAACTTCACCCCCAGATTCCCAGTTCAGTTGTTTAGGATGGGGGCCAAGGACCTGCATATCTGATGAGCTCCCAGGCATTGCTGCTGCTCCAGGCCCCACACCTTGAATCCACTGGTTGGGTGGAATAGTTGGGCAGTTCTACTTAGAATCACAAGTTTCAAGTCTGTTGGCTCTTTCTGCTGCTTTCTAGCAGGGCATTGGTGTTGCGGACTGAATGATGAATGATGAAAGAAAGTGAAAGTGTAAGTTGCTCAGTTGTGTCCAACTCTTTGTGACTCTATGGACTGTAGCCCACCAGGATCCTCTGTCCATGGGATTCTCCAGGCAACAATCCTGGAGTGGGTTGCCGTTTCCTCCTCCAGGGGATCTTCCTGACCCAAGGACTGAACCCAGGTCTCCCACATTGCAGGCATATTCTTTATTGTCTGAGGCACAGGGACTAAATGGTGTCTGTTAAAGTACTGGTCCCACCACCTCAGCAGGTGAGTGTGTTTGGAGGCAAGGTCTTTAAAAAATCATTTTTTTAATGCAATCTTTTTAAAAATTTATTTATTTTAATTGGAGGCTAATTACAATATTATATTGGTTTTGCCATACATTGACATGAAACCGCCGTGGGTGTACACGTGTTCCCCATCCTGAACCCTCCTCCTACCTCCCTCCCCATCAAATCCCTCTGGGTCATCCCGGTGCACCAGCCCCGAGCACCCTGTATCATACATCAAACCTGGACTGGTGATCCATTTCACATATGATAATATACATGTTTCAGTGCCATTCTCCCAAGTCATCCCACCCTTGCCTTCTCCCACAGAGTCCAAAAGACTGTTCTATACATCTATACATCTGTCTCTTTTGCTGTCTTGCATATAGGGTCATCATTACCATCTTTCTAAATTCCATATATATGTGTTAGTATACTGTATTGGTGTTTTTCTTTCTGACTTACTTCACTCTGTATAATAGGCTCCAGTTTCATCCACCTCATTAGAACTGATTCAAGTGTATTCTTTTTAATGGCTGAGTAATATTCCATCATGACCCAGATAATCACAGTGGTGTGATCACTGACCTAGAGCCAGACATCTTGGAATGTGAAGTCAAGTGGGCCTTAGAAAGCATCACTACGAACAAAGCTAGTGGAAGTGATGGAATTCCAGTTGAGCTATTTCAAATCCTGAAAGATGATGCTGTGAAAGTGCTGTACTCAATATGCCAGCACATTTGGAAAACTCAGCAGTGACCACAGGACTGGAAAAGGTCAGTTTTCATTCCCATCCCAAAGAAAGGCAATGCCAAAGAATGCTGAAACTACCGCATAATTGCACTCATCTCACACGCTAGTAAAGTCATGCTCAAAATTCTCCAAGCCAGGCTTCAGCAATACGTGAACTGTGAACTTCCTGATGTTCAAGCTGGTTTTAGAAAAGGCAGAGGACCCAGAGAGCAAATTGCCAACATCCGCTGGATCATGGAAAAAGCAAGAGAGTTCCAGAAAAACATCTATGTCTGCTTTATTGACTATGCCAAAGCCTCTGACTGTGTGGATCACAATAAACTGTGGAAAATTCTGAAAGAGATGGGAATATCAGACCACCTGAACTGCCTCTTGAGAAAGCTGTATGAAAGTCAGGCAGCAACAGTTAGAACTGGACATGGAACAACAGACTGGTTCCAAATAGGAAAAGGAGTTCGTCAGGGCTGTATATTATCACCCTGCTTATTTAACTTCTATGCAGAGTACATCATGAGAAACGCTGGATTGGAAGAAACAAGCTGGAATCAAGATTGCCAGGAGAAATATCAATAACCTCAGATATGCAGATGACACCACCCTTATGGCAGGAAGTGAAGAGGAACTAAAAAGCCTCTTGATGAAAGTGAAAGTGGAGATTGAAAAAGTTGGCTTAAAGCTCAACATTCAGAAAATGACCATCATGGCATCTGGTCCCATCACTTCATGGCAAATAGATGGGGAAACAGTGGAAACAGTGGCTGACTTTATAGAAAAATAAAATAAAAGTGCTGGAGATTTTACTCACTGCAGATGGTGACTGCAGCCATGAAATTAGAAGACTCTTACTCCTTGGAAGGAAAGTTATGACCAACCTAGATAGCACATTCAAAAGCAGAGACATTACTTTGCCAACAAAGGTCCGTCTAGTCAAGGCTATGGTTTTTCCAGTGGTCATGTATGGATGTAAGAGTTGGACTGTGAAGAAAGCTGAGTGCCAAAGAATTGATGCTTTTGAACTGTGGTGTTGGAGAAGACTCTTGAGAGTCCCTTGGACTGCAAGGAGATCCAACCAGTCCATTCAGAAGGAGATCAGCCCTGGGATTTCTTTGGAAGGAATGATGCTAAAGCTGAAACTCCAGTACTTTGGCCACCTCACGCAAAGAATTGACTCATTGGAAAGGACTCTGATGCTGGGAGGGATTGGGGGCAGGAGGAGAAGGGGACAACAGAGGATGAGATGGCTGGATGGCATCACTGACTTGATGGACGTGAGTCTCAGTGAACTCTTGGAGTTGGTGATGGACAGGGAGGCCTGGCGTGCTGTGATTCATTGGGTCACAAAGAGTCGGACACGACTGAGCGACTGAACTGAACTGAACTGAATATTCCATTGTGTATATGTACCGCAGCTTTCTTATCCATTCGTCTGCTGATGGACGTCTAGGTTGCTTCCATGTCCTGGCTATTATAAACAGTGCTGCAATGAACATTGGGGTACACGTGTCTCTTTCATTTCTGGTTTCCTCGGTGTGTATGCCCAGTAGTGGGATTGTTGGATCATATGGCAGTTCTATTTCCAGTTTTTTAAGGGATCTCCACACTGTTCTCCATAGTGTCTGTACCAGTTTGCATTCCCACCAACAGTGTAAGAGGGTTCCCTTTTCTCCACATCTTCTCCAGGGTTTATTGCTTGTACACTTTTGGATGGCAGCCATTCTGACAGGTGTGAGATCGTACCTCATTGTAGTTTTGATTTGCATTTCTCTGATAATGAGTGATGTTGAGCATCTTTTCATGTGTTTGTTAGCCATCTGTACGTCTTCTTTGGAGAAATGTCTGTCTAGTTCTTTGGCCCATTTTTTGATTGGGTCATTTATTTTTCTGGAATTGAGCTGCAGGTGCTGCTTGTATATTTTTGAGATTAATTCTTTGTCAGTTACTTTGTTTGCTATTATTTTATCCCATTCTGAAGGCTGTCTTTTCACCTTGCTTATAGTTTCCTTTGTTGTGCCCAAACTCATTCTATGAGGCCACCATCACCCTAATACCAAAACCTGACAAAGATCCCACAAAAAAGAAAACTACAGGCCAATATCAGTGATGAACATAGATGCAAAAATCCTTAACAAAATTCTAGCAGTCAGAATCCAACAACACATTAAAAAGATCATATACCATGATCAAGTGGGCTTTATCCCAGAGATGCAAGGATTATTCAATATCTGCAAATCAGTCAGTGTAATACACCACATTAACAAATTGAAAAATAAAAGCCATATGATTATCTCAATAGATGCAGAGAAAGCCTTTGACAAAATTCAACATCCATTTATGATAAAAAGTCTCCAGAAAGCAGGAATAGAAGGAACATACCTCAACATAATAAAAGCTATATATGACAAACTCACAGCAAACATTATCCTCAATGGTGAAAAATTGAAAGCATTTCCCCTAAAGTCAGGAACAAGACAAGGGTGCCCAGTTTTGGCCACAGCAATCAGAGTAGAAGAAGAAATAAAAGGAATCCAAATTGGAAAAGAAGAAGTAAAACTCTCACTGTTTGCAGATGACATGATCCTCTCCATAGAAAACCCTAAAGACTCCACCAGAAAATTACCAGAGCTAATCAATGAATATAGTAAAGTTTCAGGAAATAAAATCAACACACAGAAATCCCTTGCATTCCTATACACTAATAATGAGAAAATAGAAAGAGAAATTAAGGAAACAATTCCATTCACCATTGCAAAGAAAAGAATAAAATACTTAGAAATATATCTACCTAAAGAAACTAAAGACCTATATATAGAAAACTATAAAACACTGGTGAAAGAAATCAAAGAGGACACTAATAGATGGAGAAATATACCATGTTCATGGATTGGAAGAATCAAAATAGTGAAAATGAGTATACTACCCAAAGCAACCTATAGATTCAATGCAATCCCTACTAAGCTACCAACGGTATTTTTCACAGAGCTAGAACAAATAATTTCACAATTTGTATGGAAATACAAAAAACCTCAAATAGCCAAAGCGATCTTGAGAAAGAAGACTGGAACTGGAGGAATCAACCTGCCTGACTTCAGGCTCTACTACAAAGCCACAGTCATCAAGACAATATGGTAGTGGCACAAAGACAGAACTATTGATCAGTGGAACAGAAGAGAAAGCCCAGAGATAAATCCACGCACCTATGGACACCTTATCTTTGTTGTGCAAAAGCTTTTAAGTTTAATTAGGTCCCATTTGTTTATTTTTGCTTTTATTTCTTTTACTCTGGGAGGTGGGTCATAGAGGATCCTGCTGTGATTTATGTCAGAGAGTGTTTTGCCTATGTTTTCCTCTAGGAGTTTTATAGTTTCTAGTCTTACATTTAGATTTTTAATCCATTTTGAGTTTATTTTTGCATATGGTATTAGAAAGTGTTCTAGTTTCATTGTTTTACAAGTGGTTGACCAGTTTTCCCAGCACCACTTGTTAAAGAGATTGTCTTTTATCCATTGTATAGTCTTGCCTCCTTTGTCAAAGATAAGGTGTCCATAGGTGCGTTAAGTGAGGTTACACAAATGGGTACTAAACCTGTATGACTGTTCTCCTCAGGAAAGGCAATTTGGCCATAAAAAGAGACACCAGAGAGCATGCCTGACTGGGAAGAGCCATGTGAGGACCCCATCTGCTGGCCTGGAAGGGAGGCCTCAGGCACAGCAGCTCTGCTGGCACCTGATCTTGGACCTCCAGCCTCAATGCCAGAGATAATGCATATTTCTATAGCTGAATCCACCAGGACTGCCTACTTTGAAAGGCTTTCAGAGCAACTGGTGCAGCCAAACAGCACGAGGTGTTTCCCTGCTGTGCTCTTCACACAGGACACGAAGGTGGAGTTGCAGGGTCCAGCCCTGTGGCTCAGCCACACCCTTGGTGACCTTGACCTTCTGCCTGCCTTGAATCCGCTGACCCCAGGGCATGGTGATCAGCCTCTGCACCCCAGGCCTCTCCTCTCTCCTGAGTGGTCACATCCCTGCAACGTCCAGTGTGTTGGTCCTTCACAGGTTTGACCAGGCTGAGTTCTCTTCACTCACTTGCATGGTTCTCACTTTCTTCCGAGAGGCTTCTGAACGCCTCTGGACTGCACAGTGGCGGCAGGGGATGGATGCTCGGTGACTGGCTCTCGGCCGTCCAGCTTGCCTCCCTGGGCTCCCATGGTACTGGTGAGAATTCAGTCACTGGAAATTGCACCCTCCTTGTGGCTCTGGCCTCCCCCTTGCCTCTTCTGCCACAGAGAGCACTAGCCTCTGCCCCCCTACCCCCCACCACCCCTGCCTGCTCCACTCCTTCTTCCCTTGTCTCCTCCCAGGAGAGAGAGGGTCCCCCTTCCTGGGTGAGCACAGGTCCTCTGCCCAGGACAAGAGCCTCCGACCTTCTGAGCAGAAATCCTTTCCTTTGTCTTTTCAGTCTCCTATCTCCTGAGTCTCTCCCATCAGGGCTTACATAGGCTCGTGGGTCTTCCTTTGGAAACCAAATGGCACATGAAAGCAGAAGCTTTCTCCGCAACCCCTGCCCCCACAGACCCGCCCGCCTCCTGGCTTCCTGCAGGGCTCCCCCCTCACATGGACAGTGAGATACCCTCACATCCACCCGCTGTGTCCTGTGCCCACGCCACTCACCCAGGGTTTGCTCTGATTCCCCAGTGGCCCTGTGCCGCTCGCTCTGAAGGCCTCACTCCTGACCTGTGAGTGGCGTTCAGCCCTGACTGTGCACAAAACCCTCTTTCCTGGAACCTGGTGATGTCGCACGTCTGCAGGCTCCAGGCCCCGGCCTCTCCTCTTGTCACCCCTCTCTGAGCTCCACTCTCTGCCCACGGCTATCTCTTCCTGGCCGGAGGCGGCAGTGTCTGTCTGCTCGTCCCTGTAGCTCTTGAGGAATCTCTGGTTTCACCCCCCGAACCCAAGCTGGGGCTGTGATCACCTGCTTGCAGCTCCATCCAGGAGCCTCTCAGCCCCTTCCTCTCTGTGTGGTCCAGCCTAGCTCATGATTCCCACCTGTCAGTCTTCCACCCCTTCAGAGAACATCATCTCTCTTCACTTGGTTTACATGACACTCACTCCAATCCCAGCCTCCACATAGCCAGAGGCATTGAAGTATTTGATTGCAAACTTCCTACTCAAAGTTTTCCGTTTTTTGGCACCCAGATTCTGCCCACAGACCTGATCGATCCATAGCTGGCAGTGCCTCCCAGTGTCTGTGCTGCAGCCAGCCCGGATCCCTTCCATATCTTGAGCTGTGGGGCTCTGTCTGGCCCCTGGGGCCTTCACCCTAGCCCTTCTCCTGCCCCCAAGGCCTCTCCCTTCCCTGCGTCTCTGAGCACATCCCAGCTTCGGCTGGTCCAGTTGTTCCTCATTTTTATTGCTAAATAATATTCCATTTTATATATATATATATATATATATATATAAAATGTGTGTACAGGGTTCTGACTTTTCCACATTCTAGCCAAAAGTTTCTACACAGCCAAGGAAACAACAGAATGAAAAAGCAGCCTACAGAATGAAAGAAAATATTTGCAAACTATGTACCTGATAGAGGTTAATATCCAAAATATGTAAGGAACTCCTGCAATCAGTAACAAAGAAACAAATAACTTGATTTAAAAATGGGCAGAGAACCTGCAATATTTCCAGAGGAGACATACAGATGGACAACAGTTAAATGAAGAAATTCTCAAAATCACTAATCATCAGGAAAATGCAAACAAAACCATAAAGGGAATCACCTTATATGTGTTAGGTTTGGCTATTTTATATATATAAAGCAGGGTAACCTGATGTTTATTAAAATGGCAGATTTTTATGCCTGACTTCCACAAATTTTGGGCTTCCCTGATAGCTCAGTTGGTAAAAAATCTGCCTGCAATGCAGGAGATTCCGGTTCAATTCCTGGGTTGGGAAGATCCCCTGGAGAAGGGATAGGCTACCCACTCCAGTCTTCTTGGGCTCCCCTTGTGACTCAGCTGATAAAGAATCTGCCTGCAATGTGGGAGACCTGGATTTGATCCCTGGGTTAGAAAGATCCTCTGGAGAAGGGAAAGGCTACCCACTCCAGTATTCTGGCCTGGTGAATTCCATGGACTATACAGCCCATGGGGTTTCAAAGAGTTGGATGTGACTTTAACTTTCCACGAATTTTGATTCCAAAAACTTAGACGTTTGCTTTTTTAAGCGTTCATCCCAGTTTACTTTGATTTAGGTAGTCTGTGGTCACTGCTATAAAAGCACCCTTTAAGAATCTCTTTAAACCAAATTTGATGTGAAACTTCACAAATCCATCTAATAGTGAATGTAGGAAACAAGTGTTTTCTCCCTATAAGGCTTTGCTGCTGAGATCCCATTGATATTCTGATAACTCTGGCTGTCAGCATCACTTTATCTAAACTTCTTTCTTTCCCCTCGATTTAATCTTCTGTGCTTAGTCTATAATTACTGCTTTTGTGATGATGGGAAGCAATTTTGGCAGTGAGTAATCTGAAGGCTCTGTGGCCTCTCCTGTGGTTTTTAAGACCATCCTGTTGACTGCCATCCTACTGGGAGGCCAATATTCTCTGCCTCTTCATTGAGCTGTTGCAGATTCTGTATATCTCCTAGGGCTTGGCCTTGGCGTTAGATGCAGAGCTGTCTTTTCTTCTTTGTCCACATTTCCTCAAACTTCAAATGCTTCCTTCTCTGTAAGAGGTGGTGGTGGTGGTGGGGGGGGGGGGCGGAAATTCGTGTCTGCTGCTGCTTACACCTGCCAGAGAAGGTCTGTGTGCCAAGTTCGCTAAAATCAGCAGAGAGCTACTGGCGGGGTGCTTTGCAGAAAACGGTCTGCCAAAATAAAAATGGGATTGAAATAGACTTGGGTGGAATACATGCTAGTGGCAGGTGCCAGAAAGCAGCAGCTTTGGTCACAGGGGACTTGGGAAGCAGGGAAAGTGTGTGGAGCTGGCATGCAGATCAGAACCGCCAGAGCAAGCTCCCGAGGCTGGTGATGTTTGTGCTCAGTTGGGTCTGACTCTTTGTGACCCCATGGACTGTAGGCCGCCAAGCTCCTCTGTCCATGGGATTTCCCAGCCAAGAATATTGGAGTAGGCTGCCATTTTCTACACCAGGGAATTCTCCTGACTCAGGGATTGAACCCACGTCTCTTGAGTCTCCTGCATTGGCAGGTGGATTCTTTACCACTGGCGCCACCTGGGAAGGTTGGCGATGAATAGTTACCATATCATCCTCATTTCCTGAACTGGAGTCTCATCTTCTTGTGAAATATTTGACAGAGAATGTGTTTTACTTCTCTGAAGTGTAGTCATTGCCTCAAAAGTCATGGGACCAACTCGGGTAAATCAGACAGGAGAGCTCTGGGCACCTTTAGGGGCCTGCCAGTCCTCAGGAAGCTGAGGATAGATGTGCCCTGGATGCTTCCCGCCCCCTCCACACACCCCCCCTGGCCGGAGTGGGTGGAGATTGAGTCGGGCATCCTGAACTGGTACCTTGTTTGTTCCTCCCTGGTGGTTGCAGCTGCCTTGGGGGTATCTGAGCAGCTGTATTTACGTCTCTAAACACCGCAGGGTCGTGTCGTTGCTTTGTCACCTGCTTCAGCGTTGTTGTTTATGCTGATTAAAATCAGATTGAGATGGAGCCACCAGTGGTGTCTTGAGGACAGCTTATGAGGCCCACTAGGCATGACTGTCATAACCAAGAGGGTACGGGGCCTGGGGAAATGCACAGGGGTTGTTTGTCAAGTAGGGAGAAGGGCCTGGGGTGGGGGTGGGGGAGCCACAGCCCAGTGAGTTACAAATAGATGGGGATGCTGGATCCAGCCATGCCTTCATCCATCCAACCCATGCAGAACAGAGCCCGAGATGACGGCCAGGGGTCAAGATGGGGGTGCAGTGGCAAGTGTCCCCAAGTCCTCTTTCCTAATCATGTGTTAGAACTTTAGAGGGAGCTCAGATTTGAAAACCCAAGAGTGAGGCCCTTTAGATACTTCTGGAGGGCCTGACTTTGGTGCACTTAAGACAAAATGCAAATTCTGAGCTTGTGACTTGCCCAGGTGATGTTTGCAGCTCGTGGCAGAGCTGGGATGCACCCTGGTTCTCTGAAGGTCAAGTCACTGTTTTTTCAAGGTAAGTTTAAACAAAGGGATTTCGGCAACCTTTACATTATTAAAAAAAAATATGGCTAGGTATAAGGGGTGACCCTATGCCAGAGTAAAATGCTAATTTGATTCCTTTAACCTTTTGGTTATTACAGTCATGGTGGCTTTTAAAAATTTTATTAAAGTACAGTTGATTTACAGTGTTGTAAAAGTTTCTGCTATACAGCACGGTGACTCAGTTATACAGATATATACATTCTTTTTCATATTCTTTTCCATTATGGTTTATCCCATAAGATTGAATATAGTCCCCTATGCTAAACGAACTTGTTGTTTGTCCATCCTACATATAACAGTTTGCATCCGCTGTTCTCAGACTCCCACTCCTTCCCTCCCTCACCCCCCACCCCTTGGCAACCGAAAGTCTGATCTCTATGTCTGTGGGTCTGTTTCTGTTTCGTAAATAACTTCATGTGTTTCACATGTTAGATTCCACATGGCAGTGACTTCATACAGTGTTTGTCTGACTTGCTTCACTTCGTATGACAATCTCTAGGTCCATGCGTGTTGCTGCAGTTGCCATGGTTTCATCCTTTTTTATGGTTGAGTCATATCCCATTGTATATATGTACCACATCTTTCTTCCTCTGTTGATGGACATTTAGGTTGCTTTCACATCCTGGCCATTGTAAATAGTGTAGTGAATGTTGGTGTGCGCGAAGCCTTTCAAACCGTGTGTTTCTATGCATATGTTTCCAGGAGTGGGATTGCTGGTCATATGGTCACTCTATTTTTAGTTTTTAAAGGAATCTCCATACTGTTCTCCATAGTGTGGGAACCAAGTTACGTTCCCACAAGCAGTGGGAGAAGAAGTGGAGGGTTCCCTTTTCTCCACACCCTCTCCTGCATTTATTGTTTGTAGACTTCTTGATGATGGCCATTCTGACAGGTGTGATTGTAGTTTTGATTTGTGTTTCTCTAACATTGCAGCCATGAAATTAAAAGATGCTTACTCCTTGGAAGGAAAGTTATGACCAACCTAGATAGCATATTCAAAAGCAGAGACATTACTTCGCCAACAGAGGTCTGTCTAGTCAAGGCTATGGTTTTTCCAGTGGTCATGTATGGATGAGAGAGTTGGACTGTGAAGAAAGCTGAGCGCCGAAGAATTGATGCTTTTGAACTGTGGTATTGGAGAAGACTCTTGAGAGTCCCTTGGACTGCAAGGAGATCCAACCAGTCCATTCTAAAGGAGATTAGCCCTGGGGGTTCTTTGGAAGGAATGATACTAAAGCTGAAACTCCAGTACTTTGGCCACCTCATGCGAAGAGTTGACTCATTGGAAAAGACTGATGCTGGGAGGGGTTGGGGGCAGGAGGAGAAGGGGACAACAGAGGATGAGATGGCTGGATGGCATCACTGACTCGATGGACGTGAGTCTGAGTGAACTCTGGGAGATGGTGATGGACAGGGAGGCCTGGTGTGCTGTGATTCATGGGGTCGCAAAGAGTCAGACACGACTGAGCGACTGAACTGAACTGAACTGAACTGAACATTTGACGATGTTGAACATCTTTTCACCAGTCATAGTGCTTTTTAAAGAACCAAATCAAGGATATATACCTGTACAGAAACTGGAACGTTCAGTGGCTTGTCATGTAGAAAATTATTCTATCACATACTTTTTTCTTTTTTTAAAGGAAAATCATGTCTAAGAAAATAGTATGGTTATTACAAGAAACGAACAGGTAAAGTGCTATAAAATTTGGGTAAAATAGAGTTATGAAATTATTTTCAAAACAGTTTAGATAAAATAGACTCTATTTGTTAGCTTTTTAAAGAATTCAACATAATATTGGATTTGCTTTATAAAAGAATAGTTAGCAAAAGTCACAGTAAGTTGCGTGGTTTTACGTTTTATATATTTTTATATTATCGTGTTTAACATTTAAGAAGTAAATGTATTTTGGGTTTTATGTCATATTAATAAGCCTATAGTGTGTCACAAAACTTCCTTTTAGATTTTTCCTCATTCTTTTTTCAATTTTCTCTTTTTATCTCTTTCCCACCCCTGTTGCCCACTTTCCTTCCTTTCTTAATTGGAGGATATTTTATTTTGTTAGTTTTCTTCTTTAAATGGTATGAATTCTTATTCATAATTCAGTCAGAATTTGCATAAATGTGGTACAGTTATCGTCTTTACTGGAACAGAGATTGGGAACCACCCCAGCTGCATCTTTTGTGTTCTGAACAGGGTCACTGGTGGGACAACCCCTGCCCAAAGGTCAGTGTGTCCACATGAGGCCCGGGTGTCTGGGGCCCGATGCTGGAAGCTGTGTCCCTGTGACATGTTTTCAGTGTTAATGCCCATCTACAGGTGTCCACTGGGTTAACTGAGAGCATACCCCCCCAGGAACCATCCAGCACTGTCAGTTTTCCATACAGCTCACTGATTCTAGTTTTTGGACTGGTGAGAACAGATGAAATGGTGTAAGCTTTTTACTGTCTGCTAATAATTTTGAAATCCCAGGTCATGACTGGGGTACAGTAGAAAACATCGTTGTCCCTCCATGTCCAAGGGGTAGGCGTGGTTCCCAGACCCCGTGGACAGCAGAGTCCCCAGAGGCTCAAGCCTCTTCTGCAAAATGGTGTAGTATTTGCATATAATCTACACACACCCTCTTATATTTTTAAATCACCTCTAGATTACTTTCAGGGCTTCCCAGGTGGTATAGCAATAAAGAATCCGCCTGCCAATGCAAGAGACGCAGGTTTGATCCCTGGGTCAGGAAGGTCCTCTGGAGACGGAAATGGCAACCCACTCCAGTATTCTCACCTGGGAAATCCCACGGACAGAGAAGCCTGGTGGGCTACAGTCAGTGGGGTCACAGAGAGTTGGACATGACTGAGTGACTGAGCATGCCTGCTTACAGATTACTTCTAATACCTGATACAAATGTAAATCCTATATAGTTATCAGTTCAGTTCAGTCCAGTTCAGTCACTCAGTCGTGTCTGACTCTTTGCAACCCCATGAATTGCAGCACGCCAGGCCTCCCTGTCCATCACCAACTCCCGGAGTTCACTCAGACTCACGTCCATCGAGTCGGTGATGCCATCCAGCCATCTCATCCTCTGTCGTCCCCTTCTCCTCTTGCCCCTAATCCCTCCCAGCATCAGAGTCTTTTCCAATGAGTCAACTCTTCACATGAGGTGGCCAAAGTAGTGGAGTTTCTGCTTTAGCATCATTCCTTCCAAAGAACACCCAGGACTGATCTTTAGAATGGACTGGTTGGATCTCCTTGCAGTCCAAGGGACTCTCAAGAGTCTTCTTCAACACCACAGTTCAAAAGCATCAGTTCTTCAGCACTCAGCTTTCTTCACAGTCCAACTCGCACATCTATACATGACTACCGGAAAAACCATAGCCTTGACTAGATGGACCTTTGTTGGCCAAGTAATGTCTTTGCTTTTGAATATGCTGTCTAGATTGGTCATAACTTTCCTTCCAAGGAGTAAGCGTCTTTTAATTTCATGACTGCAATTACCATCTGCAGTGATATAGTTACCAGTGTGTGACAAATCTGAGTTTTGCTTTTTGGAACGTTCTGGAACATTTTTTCTTGAATATTTTTGATCTGAGGCAGATAGGGAGGGCTGGCCACATCCATAATACCCAGCTTACCATGTTTCTGTCTCAGAATTCGTTTCTCCTCCCTGGAGGTCCTCTCCTACACCAGGCATGCCTCCATACCCATCAGAGAACATTTTTTACTCCTTGAATTTCTGGCAGTGACAGCTCTTTGGAGAAGTCTGACCCACTGTTGAACAGAGTACACTGTGTTGGTCTTGTTTAATTGTCATGTTTTGTTACATTTGACTCTATTACAGGACTAAAAGCTTTGAGGACTTTATTCAAAGAGACAACCTAAGGGCCTAGCAAAGCACTTATACATAATAAAGTCCACGGTTTGTTCTCCCAAATTTACCTTTCCTTCACAGTTTCTCTTGAACTGGGTCTGTTTATAAGTAAGTGAAACGTTTGAATTACTATATCTAAGATCCACTTCAACTGTAAAATTCTCTAACTCAGTGAATAAAGAAAGATACTATTTCTGTTTCGTAAAATCATACCTCATTTCCCAGATAAATACACAGTCTTTACAAAATAATTATTGATTAGTAGTGGTTTCATCTCTAAGTCATGTCCAACTCTTGAGACCCCATGGATTGTAAGCTTACGACATGCATAAATATTCACTGTTTAAAACCCAGAAACTATGAAGAAGAAAGTTGAAGTAGATAATCTTACTGCACAAGGAGTTACAAATCTTTAGTAAGTAGATTGAAAATGTGTATAGCACTTCAGCTTTTTGAATCTAAAAAAAAAATCACTTGGTCAAATTCAAATAATGTATAGAGTATAGCAATTCATAAAAGACAACTTTTCATTAAGGTATATACACAAAACAGCAGCAATTTATTCTCCATGTGTTATGTTGTAACGCATTTTTCTCCACTGCATGGTTGTATTCTCAACTGTTGAGTTCATCTCTGTGTGTCGGACATTTGTTTCCAGCTTCTTGCTACTGTTTTCTATAGGATGTAACAAACCGCCTTGCTTGCTCTATTTGATGAATTTCTCTTGCTTTTTTGACTAATCCCACTCTTGGATTGGAATTAAGCTGATCAGACGGGGCTCATATTTGTTTCCCCTAGAAAGACTGGCCAGCAGTTCTTCCAGCACTGCTGCTGATGCGGCCAATTTCCTAAAACCCTCAGTGATGGTAGGGATTCACCTTGTTTTTAATCCTTACCATGTTGATCATCTGAAAACTTATTTTCCAGATAAATTTTCTTCCGTGAAAATATCTGATTTCCCAGTAAGCATATTTTTACTATTTTGTAGTATTTTTAATGACCTGCACATTCAGATATGCTGTTAGCCCAGTTTTCTTTCGGAGTACTCATTTTTAGAAAATTGATTTAAAGGCATTACATTTGTAATGCTTTATTTTAAATTCTTTGAGAATATTTGGATGAAGTTGGTGATGTGGAGATCACACTCTGGGGTGTATGCAGAGTCCTTGACCTTTTAAGTTATTTCTTAGTAGGCATTAATGTTTCAGCAATCGAAGCCATCTGACCCAAAAAAAAGAAAAAAAAACACCTTTGTACATCTTACCTAAGCAATATGATGGTCAGGGTAAATGAGGGTGAATAATTATGGGCATAATGGGAGTCCTTGAATATAATTGGACTCATAAGTCAAATGAGACAATTCATAACAGTTTGGCCCAGTATTTCAGTTGTGTCTGTTAAATTATTCATATGAATACTTTTATGAGTTTAGCCATGAATATTTGATTGGTGTTGATTCATGACATCAGCTATTTTAGCTTCAGTATCTTAGCCCTTTATTTTTTCCATTTATGTACAATTAATGATTATGGGAAGCTGGGGAAAACTCATTTTTCTTAATATAAGGAACACCTTTCTCTGCAGACTTATTGGGGCTGTCTGATGAGCATTTACTATTATTGGTAGTTTAATAAGTGTGGTAATAATAATCCTCACTAAGGGAAAATACTATAAGTCTGTATTTTACAACTGAGGGAAATGGCATTCAGAGAGGTTAGGTAAGTTTCCAGAAGTTACACAGCCTGTTGGCTGAGATTGGATTCAAATCCTAATTTACATGGATTAAAAGATGAGGCTGTACCCACCCCACAGTGATGGCCAGAGGGCACAGGGCCATTCTCTGACTCGGGTCCAGCTCCTCCATCACCAGGGAATCCAACACCCACGTAGTCACATCCTCTTTCCATTTTGTAGCATCTGCTGCATAGACAGACCGTTTGTGACGTGAACAGGTGTTTGCAGTCACGGCCTGCGGTGCATGTGTGTGAGAAGGTGCGTGTATGTGAGAAGATGCACAGTATGGAAGCAGCTGCCGTGGCCAGACATGCACTCAGAGGATGCTCCTTAGAGGCTGGCCCAAGGGGTGTGACTCCCAGTGGACAGTGTCCAGAGGCGTGGCAGAGACCAAGCCCCAGAGTCCACCAGTGACTTCCGGTTTGAATTGAAAGAATGAGGCATTCTGTTCTGGCAGAGAAAGAGCTCCTGAGTCCAAGGCTGTGAACATCAAGCAATTATCTCAGCAATCGTTTTGGAAATCTAGGGGTTTGGCAACCAGCAACATCTCAGTTATTTCAGCTTGAGCTAGATAATTCACATAATTATCCTAATAGATCTGCACGCATAATGCCCAGCATCAGTATTATTCCACACCAGAATCTCCTAAAATGATTGGGAAGGGGGTGTTTTATATTCACATCTGTATTTATGTGAGAAAGGATCATATTTAGCTTAATAATACACCTTTTTCTAGCACTAGAATCTTTCCATCTGCTCATTTAATAAGTGCTTCATGAGTTACATACGAATCCCCATTGGTTGTGCATTATATCAACCATTCAGAAACCCAGCTGAACATCAGGAGCCTCTGGGAAGTTTTTCTTTTTTTAAATTTCTGAGTCTTTTTATTTTATCAGTCTGAAGATCTGATTCTGTTGGAGGTGGACCTGGGCATCAGCATTCTTCAAAAAGTTCCCCTGGAGAATCTGATACGTAGTTGAAAGTATTAACTGCTGTTTCCACCACACAGTGCCCACCCTTGTTAGAGAATGCTCCTTGTTTTACAGTACAATATTACTTTATATCATAATGTGCATCCTGTCATGGGACCTTCAGTCCAGTAAAGATCTGTAATCCTTCAAGTGGCTGGTAAAGATCTCCATGAGTCAGCATCTATCTTTATTTTATATTCAAGATTTATTTATCTCATGGGAGTATATTTGTTTTACACTACTGTGTCAGTATCTGCTGTACGGCAAAGTGAATCAACCATATGGATACATGGTCACCTCAGAGCACTGAGTAGAGTTCCCTTTGCTGTACAGCAGGTCCTCATTAGTTACCTATTGTATACATAATGGCGTGTATATATCAATCCCAGTCTCCCAAGTCATCCCGCTCCCTGGGCCCCACTTGGTATCCATATATTTGTTCTTTACGTCTGTCTCTATTTCTTTTCTTTTTAGAACAATACTCAGTTTTTGAATTAATTAATTTTTGGCCGCGCTGGGTCTTCACTGCCGTGCACGGGCTCTCCCCAGTTGCAGCGCGTGGACTTCTCAGTGCAGTGGTGTCTCTTGTTGCAGAGCGCAGGCTCTAGGCACACGGGCCTCAGTAGCTGTAGTGTGTGGGCTCTCCAGCTCAGCTTCAGGAGGGGTGGTGCACAGACCTGGTTGCCCTGTTGCAGGTGGAGTCTTCCCTGAGTAGGAGTCGAACCTGTGTCCCCTGCATTGGCAGGTGGATTCTTAACCACTGGACCACTAGGGATGTCCATGTGTCTCTATTTCTTCTTTGCGTATTAATTTTTAAGCTGCACCTCTGCCACTGGCCACATATACTCTGCATCTCACACAGAATATACCATGAGGGTTAGTACGTCATGTTCATCTTTAAACATCCACATTTTCTTTCACACATCTCTGGAGTCTTAAAGATTCTGCTTCTGCACTTTCCCCTTAAACCTCCCAAGACTGTGTCCTTGGCACCAGCCCTTTCAGCCCCGCCTGGGCTCCGCATGATTGTTTTGTCGTGTTTACCTTGTGTTGGGTTGTTCATACTTTTGTCTCAGTCCCTACTTTATGCCTTTTTTTGAGGCCAGAAATCAGACCACCGGAGCCTGCCACGCCCTGGGGCTCACTGAGGACCTGCAGATGAGGGATTTTCCCGACGTGTGTTCCACACCTCCACCCACGTGCCTTTGCACCTCTGTTCTCAGTGCCATTATCAACCATTTATCTTTCAAATGGTAGTTTCTGTAGAAATATTTTCTCTGGGACTTTAAGCTTATTCATTGCTTTTTTATTAACTATATAGCAATTTGATGTTTGTATTAATAAGCAGTATGATCAATTTACCATATCTGTTCTTTTTTTTGTTTTGTTTTTTGGCCATTCTGCATGGCTTGTGGACCTCAGCTCCCTGACCAGGGATTGAACTAAGGCTGCCAGAGGTGCAAGCCCAGAATCCTAACCACTAGGCCACCAGGGATCTCCCGTATCTGTTCGTTCAGAAATCCACATTTCTAGTACCGTGCCTTAGGAGGACTCACTGGGGGCCCATGGGCCTGGCCGGTGGTTTGAGCCGCATCGTCCTCTAGACATAGCTGGAGACAGCAGGCCTTAGGTGCCTCAGTTTGCTCCTGCCTGGTGTCCTCGTTGCTGGACACAGCCGCTGGCATCACTTGTGGGAATGGGGGCAGGTTCACTGTGGGGTGTGGACCCAGATGCCCAGCCTAAGAGGGAGCCTGGTGAAGGACCGAGCTAGGGCGTCAGCTTGCACTACTTCCTGGGTCTGCATTTTGCCCCTCTGTTCACAGAGGCCATTTTCAGATCTGCCATGTCAGGAAGGGTGGCCCGGACTGCTGAGACTGACAGGCTATGAGTGGATGAATTAGAAGCTGGGACCCCCTGCTGCCCCAGAGGTTGCCCCAGGCTCCTCCCCACTTGGGATGTCTTGGATGGGCAGGGGACGCAGGTGCGGGCTTCATGGGGACCTGGGTGGAGGCAAGCATGTGCTGCCTGGATCTAAAACGAGAGGTACCAGTGTCAGGGGTAGGGACTCAGGGTGTGGACAGAGGCAAGAAGCCTGGAGATGACGTCTCATTTGGGTGGCACCGTCTCTGCCACCCCCAGCCCTCCGTTGGTGGCTTAGAATTGAAGCTCATATCACAGGCTTTGTTTTAATCTGCAGGAATAAACATGAAGCCTTTCTCCCTGTCCTTTCCCATCTGCCCACCCCCCTTCAGCTGCAGGAACCAAGGGGGGCTACCATGATGTCTGTCCTTGTGTTTGATGTTGTGAGATGCCCTGTGTGTGAAACTTCCCAGGGTGTCCTGACTTAGGGTATACCTGAGACTGTTGGTGCAGGGACTTGCAGGATGAGAGCAGGGTGGGGGCTGTCAGGGATGCCGCAGGAATCCCAGGGACTCAGACCTGCCACATCTTCCTCTCCTTGCAGACCGCACACCTGCTGGCACACCCCTGGTGCGGGGTGGCCCCCTACTCCTGGCACAGACAGCTGCCCTCCTGCGGAAGCGGCTTCTCCATGCTCGCCGGGCCTGGAAGGGCACCGTCTCCGACCTACTGCTACCTGTGCTCTTCGTGGCCTTGGCCATGGCCTTGTTCATGGTCAGGCCTTTGGCCATCAACTACCCTCCCCTCAAACTGACACTGGGTCATTACGACAAGGCAGAAACCTACTTCTTCAGGTAAGAACCTTTCCTTGTTTTCCCCCCTTGTGCTTCCAAATTACATCCGGACAGGTTATGAATAGTGGTAGCTCTGATTCTTGAAGAATTTCAAATATACACAAGTTGTTATCATTTTGGAGGTCTGTGTACTTGAGGGTGAGTGCTGAATAGTTTTTGCTTTTTTGGAGTCTGTCCTGTGATAGATGCTAGGGGCACACGAGGCAGACCTGGTCCAACCTCTGTGTCCCTGGGGGTCCTGCCCACCCCCCACACCCCCCGGGTAGCCGAGTCCCGTCTGTGGAAAGGGCCATGACTTCTGATGTGCAGAGAGTCGGGAACACAGCTGCCCACAGGCCCACAGGACTGGGAGGGCTCTTTCTGGTCCAGGATGGTTATGACTTTAGAAGAGTACGTGTGTGCGTGCGTGCTAAGTCACTCAGTCGTGTCCGACTCTTTGCGGTCCCATGGACTGTAGCCCACCAGGTTCCTCTGTCCATGGGATTCTCCAGGCAAGAATACTGGAGTCGGTTGCCATTTGCTTCTCCAGAGGATCTTCCCAACCCAGGGATCAAACCCTTATCTCTTAACATCTCCTGCATTGGCAGGAGGGTTCTTTACTACTAGCGCCACCTGGCAAGCCCTTAGTAGAGTATACGGATTGCATATTTCACACTTCAAGGCTGCTTCGAGACACCGGTCCTCAACTGTGCACGCCCCTCTACAGAGAAATGTCTGGATTTTTCTCTCTAAACAGGATGGGTCCAGGCACCGCTCCAAGTCAGAATAGGTCCTATTTCTGCCAGCATGTTCAGGCCAGTTCGAGTGTTGCCACCAGATATGTTTATGTAGGAATTTCTCAGAGCTTCGAGGGGTGCTGTTTCACTCACGTGGAGTTGGGGACCTGAGAGGTGTCCCTGGCACCTGAGACCCTTGTCCTGGGCGGGCTGGCTCTGCCAGATTGCGTTCAGAGCATCGTTGCTGGGCACCTGCCATGGTGTCTTTACACTGAGCGCCAAGACTGGCCCGTCCTCCTTCCGGGAGGCAAAGCCCAGTCCCGTCGGAGTGGAGACCAGGGCTCGGTGCACCTGGCCCCACCGAGCCCGCGTCTTCATTGGGCTGTGCACGGTGCGGGCAGCCAGGAGGTTGGGTTACTTTGCTTTTGTCAGATGCGAATCTTGATGAAAATACTGAGCTTCATGAGCTCAGCTCTGCGTGCCTGCTGACCTTTATGTCAATTTTGGAATGAGATTTAAACAAATATAGGCCCAAAAGGGAAAGCTGAGAATACACTATTTAGTTTTTTCTATCTCCCATGGTTATTGGTATTTGCTTCCCCCATGGAGTCTGGGTTTGACCAGCAGAAAGCCCTCTCCATTGCCTGCCTGTGTGAAGGATTCTGTGTCTGTTCTGACTAGTCCTTTCCAAGTGGGGTCCTCCTCTCTGGCCATGTACTTTATTTGCCTTCTCTCATTTCTCGTTTATGCTATGCTTTAAATGTGTAAGACGAATGTCTAATAATGCCTTCTCTGGCCAAGTGTTCAGATTTCTGTCACTCTCCTCAGCGGTATAGGAGGAGCTTGTATCCTACTGAGCCTTCCTCAGCAATCAGTGCAAAGAAATAGAGGAAAACAATCAAATGAGAAAGACTAGAGATCTCTTCAAGAAAATTAGAGATCCTAAGGGAATATTTCATGCAAATATGGGCACAATAAAGGAAAGAAATGGTTATGGATCTAACAGAAGCAGAAGATATTAAGAAGAGGTGGCAAGAATACACAGAAGAACTGTACAAAAAAGATCTTCATGACCAAGATAACCACGATGGTGTGATCGCTCACCCAGAGCTAGACATCCTGGAATGTGAAGTCAAGTGGGCCTTAGGAAGCATCACTACGAACAACGCTAGTGGAGGTGATTCAATTCCAGTTGAGCTGTTTCAAATCCTGAAAGATGATGCTGTGAAAGTGCTGCATTCAATATGCCAGTAAATTTGGACAACTCAGCTGTGGCTGCAGGACTGGAAAAGGTCAGTTTTCATTCTAATCCCAAAGAAAGGCAATGCCAAAGAATGCTCAAACTACTGCACAATTGCACTCATCTCACATGCTAGTAAAGTAATGCTCAAAACTCTCCAAGCCAGGCTTCAGCAATACATGAACCATGAACTTCCAGATGTTCAAGCTGGTTTTAGAAAAGGCAGAGGAACCAGAGATCAAATTGCCAACATCCGTTTGAGCATAGAAAAAGCAAGAGAGTTAAACATCTACTTCTGCTTTATTGACTACATCAAAGCCTTTGACTGTGTGGGTCACAACAAACTGTGGGAAATTCTGAAAGAGATGGGAATACCAGACCACCTGACCTGCCTCTTGAGAAATCTGTATGCGGGTCAAGAAGCATCAGTTAGAATCGGACATGGAACAACAACTGGTTCCAAATTGGTAAAGGAGTGTGTCAAGGCTGTATATTGTCACCCTGCTTATTTAACTTATATGCAGAGCACATCATGTGAATTGCTAGGCTGGATGAAGCCGTAGCTGGAATCAGGATTGCCCGGTGAAATATATAACCTCAGATACACAGATGAAACCACCCTTATGGCAGAAAGTGAAGAACTAAAGAGCCTCTGGATGAAAGTGAAAGAGGAGAGTGAAAAAGCTGGCTTAAAGCTCAACATTTAAAAAACTAAGATCATGGCATCCAGTCCCATCACTCTATGGCAGATAGATGGGGAAACAATGGAAACAGTGACAGACTTTATTTTTTTGGGCTCCAAAATCATTTGCAGATGGTGACTGCGGCCATGAAATTAAAAGATGCTTGCTCCTTGAAAGAAAAGCTATGACCAACCTAGACAGCATATTGAAAAGCAGAGACAACTTTGCCAAAAAAGGTCCGTCTAGTCAAGGCTATGGTTTTTCTAGTAGTCATGTATGGATGTGAGAGTTAGACTATAAAGAAAGCTGAGTGCTAAAGAATTGATGCTTTTTGTTGGAGAAGACTCTTGAGAGTCCCTTGGACTGCAAGGAGATCAAACCAGTCAATCCTAAAGGAAATCAGTCCTAAATATTCACTGGAAGGACTGATGCTGAAGCTACAATACTTTGGCCACCTGATGCAAAGAACTGACTCCTTGGAAAAGACCCTGATGCTGGGAAAGATTGAGGGTAGGAGGAAAAGGGGACAACAGAGGATGAGATGGTTGGATGGCATCACTGACTTGATGAACCATGAGTCTGAGCAAGCTCTGGAAGTTGGTGATGGACAGGGAGGCCTGGTATGCTGCGGTTCATGGGGTCACAAAGAGTTGGACACAACCGAGTGACTGAACTGTTATATCCATTATAAGCTATAACTATTTAACCCTCTAAGTTATAAGCTATACAACCCTGTAACTATGTTGAGCTTTTGAATTACAAAGTATGTTTTTTGAAGCAAGTACTGTAAGAGACAGGGTAGCCTAAATTTAAAAGTAAATCATGCATGTTCCTGCTAGCCCTACCTACTGCAAACCTGTTGGTGTGTCATCGACCCCTCGTTACATAAAATATTTTCCAATCCAGGCATTTTTACTTTTGGGCTTCCCAGGTGGTGCTAGTGGTAGAGAACTTGCCTCCATTGCAGGAGACACAGGAGACACTGGTTTGATTCCCGGGTCTGGAAGATCCCCTGGAGGAGGAAATGGCAACCCATTCTCCCATTCTTGCCTGGAGAATCCCACGGACAGATGAGCCTGGCAGTCCACAGTCCTTAGTGTTGCAGAGAGTCGGACAAGCTGGAAGTTACTTAGCACACATGCATGCATTTTTACTTTTATAATGATGAGCTCACACTGTAACACTGTTCATCATTTGCTTTTCTACTTGATAATGCATTTGTGGATATATTTTTGTACAGTGGTGCCAGTTCCTTGGACTTGCTGTAGAATGTTGCCTGGAGGGGCTGAAATTTATGTCAACAGTCTCTATTTGGGGGCATGTATAGATTTGTTTATTTATTTAGGTAAGTGTTCCTACTATGGACAGTGGTGTAGGAATACTTTGGATTTATGCAACTGTCCATTTTTTCCATTACCATACATTTCTGTCACAAGTTTTTCCAGGATAGCATCAGTAATTTCAGGGAAGATATTACCAAATTATCCCTGGTGGCTCAGTGGTAAAGAATTCACCTTCTGGTGCAGAAAACATGGGTTCAATCCCTGGACTGGGAGGATCCTCTGGAGGAGGATATTGTAATCCACTCCAGTATGCTTGGCTGGAGAATTCCATGGACAGAGGAGCCTGGTAGGCTGCAGTCCATGGGCTTGCAGAATGGGACACAGCTTAGCCACTCAGTCACCCTCACCACCAGCACCAGCCACCACCATCCTTACAAATGTGCACTAACTTACAGTCCCATAACACTTTTGTTTTATTCAACAATATTTATTACACATCTGTGTGTGCATGCTCAGTCTCTTCAGTTGTGTCCAACTCTTTGTGACCCCATGGACTGTAACCCAACTGACTCCTCTGTCCACGGAATTCTGCAGGCAGGAACATTGGAGTGGGTATGCCTTCCTCCAGGGGATCTTCCAAACCTAGGGATCAAACTTATGCCTCCTGCACTGCAGGCGGAAGCCCTATTATGCACCTACTGTATGGCAGATACCATTCTTGGTGGTCACACACATGTGAGTAGAACAGGCTAAAGTCCCCAGGTTTGTGGGAGAGGGGAAGCTTGTTTCTCCCAAGTGTTCTCTATTACTTTTGACTCCGTGACTTGCTACTGTGTTTCTGTTAGGCAGCTGTTAGGTTTCTCTTAAGACTGAATGTTCCCAGTCGCTTTGTGGTTGTTCTGCATTTAACTTTGCATGTTGAATAGATCAAGCATCACATACAATTAATCTCCACTCAGTGTTTTTCCCTCTCCTCTGCCCCATCTTAACCTTTTCTTCTCAAGCAGGTGAGCATTTCTCTTCATTGGGCTCATGGCACTGAAATGCTTCCAGTTGGTTGCCAATACCAATTCAGTTTCTCTGCTGTGTTATTAATTTGGTAATTATGTTTTTTTTGTTTGTTTGTGAGCATTTCTTCCAGCTCTCACAGTATTAATCTTTCATAAAAGTAATGCACTCCAAAATTATTTTGAGTCTGAGAGTTAGAGATCTTTTAATATTTTCTTCCATTTCTAAGAGTAAGTCTTTCAAATGAGAACAAAGATATTTCTCATGTTGCATAAATTATGAAACAGAGGAGCCTACATATTCGGTGCTCATTTTCTCATATTTACAGATGGGGACCCATCAGAGATTGCATATTTCCCTTCTACTTGTCTTTCAGTTCAGTTCAGTTCAGTCGCTCAGTCGTGTCCGACTCTCTGCAACTCCATGAATCACAGCACGCCAGGCCTCCCTGTCCATCACCAACTCCCATAGTTCACTTAGACTCACGTCCATTGAGTCGGTGATGCCATCCAGCCATCTCATCCTGTGTCGTCCCCTTCTCCTCCTGCCCCCAATCCCTCCCAGCATCAGAGTCTTTTCCAATGAGTCAACTCTTCGCATGAGGTGGCCAACGTACTGGAGTTTCAGCTTTAGCATCATTCCTTCCAAAGAAATCCCAAGGCTGATCTCCTTCAGAATGGACTTGTCTTTAATTTCAGACTAAACAGAAAAGAACAACTTTACAGGTTGTTACTTTTTGTTTTAGTAGAGTAGGAGTGTACCTAAATATGGAGGTGGGGGGAACTAAGATCCTGTGGGAGATCATTAATTTTCCTGCAAACGTTCCTTCCTCGTCTGAATTCTTGTCTTTTACGTTTGCTGTGGGCCAGAGGAGAGCCTCTGCCCGCTTCAGTGGGCACAGCTGTGCTGCTGAGGGCTCTCCATAGTCCTCACTGCCTGCTCTGGGTCCCAGATGCCCTAGTGGGGTGACCCCATGTCCTGGTTTGCTAGAGGTGAGGTCTGGCATCGTGGTGCATAAGTTAATCATTCCCTTTCGTGCTCAGAAGTTTGCTCGAAACCCTATGTCTTGGTTTCAGAAAGAAAACCCTGTGTAGGCATGTGAGTCTCAGTCACTGTTACTTTATTTATTTAGTTTGGTTCAAGGTGTCTATTCATTCAGTGACTTTGTTTTTGTTGTGGTGAAATATGTATGACAAGAAGCGAAACCATGTAAACTGGTTCTAGCTGTGTTGACCTTATATTCATTGAGTGTCTGTACTCTTTGGGTTTCTCTGGCTGCTGGGGCCCTGGGGCCGTGTTTGTTCTGAGATGCTCGGGCGGTGCAGAGGGGCCCAAGCTGTGGCGGTTTCCTCCTCTGCTTCCTCCACACTCCCTGGCTCAGGAGGAGGAAGGCGTCTGCCCTCTCATTCAGCTTTTCCTCTCCTCTTTGGGGCCAAGAGACCAGGGAGGTTGTGGTCAGCAGGTCTCTGAGGGCCATCCTCTGGAGGACTGGCCCATTCTCTTCCTTGCCCCGGGTGCTTTGCAGCTGCTCTTCAAATGCCATCCCTGTGCCACCTAGCCCTGAGATTGCTCTGCCTGAGGAAGTGCCCGTGGAGCCCAGCATCCCCTGGAGCTGATGCCTGTCTGATCCAGGGCTGGCTCGGGGCAGCGGGGCACTGGACAGCAAGCAGGGTGGGGAGAGTCACGTGCAGGTCGCTTCCTCCCAGAAGCCCCACATTTCTTAATTTGGTTTGATTGCCAGGAGCTATACCTGGGGACTCTTGTTAACAACACAAAGACCTTTGGGATGATGTGTAGTAATCCACATTAGCTCAAACAAGCCCCTGGGCCATGCTGCTGCACGTGAAGTTTTGAGATGTGCTGACATGGAGAGGAAGCAGTGCCCATGTAGGAGATGCCTCAGGAGTCCCAATCTAGCACTATTTCCAATTCCTGCAGTCTAGTAAGGACAGGCTTCTCATGCTTCCAGCAGTGCTCTAAATACAGCTAAGAGTTTGAAGATAACCAAAAAAAGGAGTTAAAGAACAGGCCACGGGCTTGATCCCTGGGTAGGGAAGATCCCCTGAAGAAGGGCATGGCAACCTACTCCAATATTCTTGCTTGGAGAATCCTATGGTCAGAGGAATCTGGTGGGCTACAGCCCATAGGGTCGCAAAGAGTTGAACACGACTGAACCGACTTAGCATGCATGCATGCACAAAGAACAAGCATTTGAATTTTATGGCAACATGGATAATGTAAAGCTAGTTTTTTTTTTTAAGTGACCTTTAGACCTAAGCAAAAAAGTGGTAAAAGTAAGCCATAACTTTGAAACTTGCTTTCAATAATTATCCCTAGTAAACAACTTCGTGGATCAATATTTTTTTCAGGAAAAAAATTTCAAACTTTCATATTTGTTCTTGGATTAATGGGTCAAAAGAGTGCAATTCAGAGTGTTTCCACAGATGCCACAAATAATGTTTTCATTTTACGAGCCACATTTCCTTGGAAAATATGTCCCTTTCCTTCTAAAAGTGTTTTCTCATTTGTCAGAAACTTGAAGACTATTTATACAGAGGTCACACTGCCTACTTATGAGATGTAGCTTTGCCGTAAATTTCAGTATCTTTCATCACTGCAGAGTTCTGGCCATGGCTGTAGGGAATCAGATTAGGCCAGCTGTAAACCACCTGGATATTTTAAACTCATGGTTATATTTCATGCAGTGGGGAAGGTGGCATTTTCCTGTAAATAATTATTCGTTTTGGTTTTGGATGCTGTAGCAGTATTTGCATTCCATCTTAGGTCTGAAAGTAAAGTTGTCCTCAGCAGAAATATATGACTTATTTGGTGTAATGAGTTGTTATTTCTTTTCCATTAAAACTGGTCCTTTCTCAAAGGTAAGAGGTCCAGCAAGATCCAGTTGAGAGAAGTAAGATAACTGGGTGGAGATGAAGGATTAGGTCAATGATTTCAGCATATCAGCAAGATCACAATTTGTTCACAGATGGCTCAGATATAAAGAATCTGCCTGCAAGGCTGGAGACCCGGGTTCAATCCCTGGGTGGGGAATATCCCCTGGAGGAGGAAATGGCAACCCACTCCAGTGTTCTTGCCTGGAGAATCCCATGGACAGAGGAGCCTGGCAGGCTACAGTCCATGGGGTTGCAAGGAGTCAGACACGACTGAATGACAACACGCACGTGCATGGTTGTGATTAATCGTAGTACGACCCACTGCTAATCAGCCTAATTGAGGCAGGTTTGAAATACTGTTTCCTCTGCATTTTCTCAAGTCAAGATGTTTTGTAAAACTGATGTATAAAATTTACAGTTAAGTTTGTTTCCACATCTCCGCCAGACTAGAAGAATAGTGTGTCTTATCTTTGATGGTGTCTTCAATAACGAGATTCCATCCATGGCTTGGTTCCCATGGATGCTGCTTGAAATGTTAATTAACTTCTGAGATTCATGCCAGTAAAATAGAGACTATAATTCATTGTGTACTTAAAGCATACCTAGAGCTTCTTATTGGAGAAGGCAATGGCACCCCACTCCAGTACTCTTGCCTGGGAAATCCCATGGACAGAGGAGCCTGGTGGGCTGCTGTCTTTGGGGTCGCACAGAGTCGGACATGACTGACGTGACTTAGCAGTAGCAGCAGCAGAGCTTCTTATCAAGAAAATACTCAGTATAGTTTACATATTCATGTCTGACTCTTTGTGACCCTATGGACTGCAGCCTGCCAAGCTCCTGTCTATGGGATTCTCCAGGCAAGAATACTGGAATGGGATGCCATTTCCTCTTCCAGCAGATCTTCCCCACCCAGGGATCCAACCCACATCTCCTGTGACTCCTGCATTGACAGATTCTTTACCATTACCACCACCCAGAAAGCCTGTATAGAAACATTCAGTCGTGTCTGACTCTTTGAGACTCCATGGACTATACAGTCCATGGCATTCTCTAGGCCAGAATACTGGAGTGGGTGGCCTTTCCCTTCTTCAGGGCATCTTCCCAACCCAAGGATCAAACTTAGGTCTCCTGCATTGCAGGCAGATTCTTTACAGCTGAGCCACAAGGGAAGATCAAGAATACTGGAGTGGGTAGCCTATCCCTTCTCCAGCAGATCTTCCCAATCCAGGAGTTTAACCGGGAACTCCTGCATTGCAGGCAGATTCTTTACCAACTGAGCTATCAGAGAAGCCTGTAGAGAAACACACAGAAGACCAAATATAAGAAGTTTTGTCACTGGGCTGTGTAGTAGAGCAAATGTTCATAGCAAACCAGAGCTCCGGCATTAAGAGAATAGTTTTATAACTTTAATATGTTAACATGATGTAATATTATGCAGCCTTTCAAGTTAATTTTTTAAAAACATGCAGAAATGCTAGAGTTAGTAATATTTTAAGTGAAAAGATGAGACAAATGATGCACTCGAGTGCAAATATATAAAAATGGGTTTATCTGTGGTGGCAAAACTGTGCTTTTACGATGCCTCTTCATCCTGGTTGACTTCACCATAAACAAGGTGAATGATGAGCTCTAACTGCTGCGCTGGGAACACGTGCCTGGCCTGGTGGGCCTGGGGCTGGCTCTGAGGCAGAACATCCTGAGAACTCCCGGCTGAGTACTGACCTCCCCCATTGTCCTTTGTCTCCCGATGAGCAGCAGTGAGAACGATGGCCTGGAGCTCACCCGGGTGCTTTTGCGGAAGTTTGGGGATCAGGATCCGCCCTGTGCTGACTTATACCCAGACCTGTAAGTACCTGACACCCTTTGCAGAAGAGCAGGCTCGAGCTGGCGACGCATAGGCTGGCAGGATCTCCTGGCACCTGTTCTCACTACAGGGAGAGCAGTAGCCAGATGAGAGGGCGAGGACTGAGCATGCCTGATGCTGGCTGTTGATAAGATGACCTAAGAGAAACTCCATCACTCTCCTTTCCCTTCCTTGGTAAATACAGGCTTTGTATCATTGCAAAATCAATTAGTAAAATCAATATTGAATAGCATTCAGTTAACTTACTAAAACCTCCAAAGAATAAACCTGTAAAAAGAATAAAGTAACAATTAAATATGAAATAGATATTATTAATATTTATTATTTACTTTTTAGGGTAAACTTGTACCTATGAAAAGATTAATTGTGTGTTTTGTTTTTTTTTTTAACTAAAGAGAGTTAAAAAGTCAGTAACATCAGTGTGGGGGTGAATTACTTTGAAAACTTTTTTCCTAAGATTTGAAAATGATATTAATAGTATAGAGATGAGACCTTGATAAAGCATGCCTTTCTTCATAAACAGTCTCCTCTCTTACTTTGCTTGACTGTTATTTATTGAGGATCGTGCTGTTGTAGGAATCAGGATTGATGGAGGACTTAGGAATTTACAAATGGGGAAGTGATAAAAAAAACCATAATGATGTATTAAGTACTGAAGTGTATGTTTTTCAGTAATAAATACTAAAATCCAGACAATAATGCCGTATCGGTGCGTGTTCTCCTAATTTGTGATGACTCGTCTTGTGCATTATTGATGTTGGTAATGAACACGAGACTGAATACCTATTACTGGTCTCAGTGAGGAAGAATTAATAGAAAGTTAATCACGTTGTTTCACTTTAGTCTTCTCTTGAAAAAGGAAGTAATTAATTTAACTAAATAAAAGCTTCCATGGTGATGCTTTTATTTCCCTTCCGTCTAAAGAAACATGCAGGATGTAAAAACTGTCTACCTTTGATAAATTGAAATATAATCTATGGCCTTGCAGGGTTTAGTCTGGGCCCAACCTGGCAACAAAGAAGAAAGAACAGTTGGCAGAAAAGAAAAAGATATTTATCTGGCCTTTCTAGAGGAGGGAAAAGGTAGAATCAGTGCTAAGACAGGAGACCATGTTCCAAATTCTGTTCAGACGTCAGTTTTACCCTCACGAACTGTTGCCAGGAGTCCGTGGCCCCCAGGCCCTCCTGCCTCACCCCGTGCCCCCGAGCTCTGCCCCTGCCCCACAGCCTGCAGATGCTCACTCTTCCCTCCTCAGCCTTTCCTCCCACTTCCTGGGTCTGCTTCTTCTTCTTGTCCCTTAACTCCCTCCTAACTGTTAACCATGTCTATGCTTTTCCTTGGTCAGCATGACCAAAAGCTGGAGGAGGGCGCTATACAAGGAGGCGCTTTGCATACTTACATCAGTAATAATTTCTGTCCACGTCTCACAGTTAAGTCTTATTTACCGAAATCTCAGGTTGAAACAAAAGGTTTTATTTAAAACAAATAATTTTCCTTCTATAAATGTAAAACAGTATTGAATTCAGTGTCTACATTTTCCATTGTGGGCAGACTTTAGCCATCATTTGATTATGAATTAGCAGACACATTTTAAGACAGTAGACGAGATTCTGTGTATTGACTGTTTTTCTGCTCAGACTCTGAGCTTCTGCTGAGGGAGCATATTGAACCCCCAACTTTACCTCTTCTCAGGCAGGAAAGTGAAGAAAGTGATAGTCGTTCAGTCATGTCCAACTGTTTGTGACCCCATGGACTGCAGCTCACCAGGCTCGTCTGTCCATGGAATATTGGAGAGTGTTGCCATTCCCTTCTCCAGGGGATCTTCCCAACTCAGGGATTGAACCCAGGGCTCCTGAATTGCAAGCAGATTCTTTACCATCCAGGCTGCAGAGGACCTGGGGCAATGGAAGGTGAGGTCAGGAATCTAAAGCACACCCAGAATGCACATATCGAGCACCCAGGAAAACTGGGGGAGACTCAGATTCTGGGTGGGGCCACAAGAGCCTACATCCCAGCTCTGCTGAAGACACTCTTGAGTGATGTGGGCGTGACTCGCCTCCCTCTGCTCTTTTAGCATCACTGTGCTCCCACGTCTCGCAAGACAGCAAGTGTCACCTCAGACCACAGGGTGTCCCTGTGCCAAGACTTTTGTTCCTTCAGGCAAGTTTGTGTCAGAACCTTCCCTCTTGAGAGTAGGTCCTGAGAACCTCTCTCTGGCACTGAGATGCAAAGTGCACATCTGAATGTTGAAAACTGCAGGCAGGCGGGCCTGCGTCAAGGAGACCCACTCAGTCCAGCCTCACCAGATGCGACAGACAGAGGGACCATGTCAGACACCCCCTTGGGATGACATCACTGCTCATGTGTCCTGTGAAGCCTGGCTGGTGTTCCACACACAACCCTGGGGTCCTGATGTTGGAGGGGTGCGAATAAGTCTGATCCTACATCTCCCATCTCCTGTGCCCTCTGCGAGCACAGCTTCCCAGGACTTCCTGGAGGCTGGGAGGCTCCCACATCTAGAACCTGCTAAATGCTGTTGCTGGTCCCTGTGCAGCAAGGTGCATCTCTTTACTCTCTAAACCGGAAGCTAAGAGAAAAACCAGTGGAGGATTTGGAAGAGACAACGAGACATTTTGAAGAAATGCATTATGTTGTAAATACTTGCTAACAGTCATCAAAGACCAGCAGTGGAAGCAAGGAAGGCTGCAAACTTCAGGAATGTAAACGGAGTCATTTTTTCCCAAGTGATTATCAGATACAGCAAGCAGTCTGATTAAGCACATCACTGCCTTGGCTACTGTCTTCCTGTCACTTTCAAGGCTCAAAACAGGAGTCTCCATAGGTTGGTTGACCGAGAAAGTCACACCAGGGAAGCCTTGAAGTGATTTTTGATATTTCAGAAATTTACATGGAAATTATATTTTGCTGACCTAGTTAATAGAAATGGCAGATTTCCTTTCATTGGCCTGGACGTTTTTCACCTTAATGTTCTAACACTAGAGCCACACCGCCTGGAGCAAAGAGCGAGGGCTTAGAGCACGTGAGACTGTCTTCCAAAGGGTGATGTCGTGTGAACCCCTGACCTCTGAGAACCCCAACCCTTCTTCCCAGAAGTGAGGTTGCAGATGTTTGTGGTGAAAACATCTAGCCAGGTGCCTGTAGTTCAGTGAAGGTTAATTTCCTCCTTTCTCTCCCAGTTTGTGAGTAAATAACAATTATTAGTACTAAAGCAGATTTCAGTTTGTAAACATTGCTGAAAAAAAAATCAAAACAAGAGGACTAACAAGGAGAACAGTGACAGGGAGCTTTGGAATACAGAGATTCTGAAACTCTGCCGTAAGTTGGTTTCATAGCAATTTCTGAGGCACCACCGTTCTTCACGACAGAAATTTAATACTAGTCGCTTTTCTTTAAATGATGATCAGTTATGATGTCACACGATGGAAAGGAGTTAGCAACTTCCTGTGTTTAGGAGTTGCTGTGCTGAGGGTACCTGGTTTGGCCACCAGGAGTCCTGGGGTCCATGACAGCCCACCGGGAGCCTCAGTGGCAGATTCAGTGCATGAACAGAGAGCATCATTTAATATAATGGAAATAATGTGATTGTAATAAAGCATTGTCATCAGATTAACAGCTCAAGCTGTGAAAACAAATGTGAGCACTCTGCCTTCTGCATCACGGGGAGATGATGCTCTTGTGAGCCGTGCTCTGGTCTGGGGGATGCTGTCATGGAGATGCAGCAGCTCTGTGATCTGAGTATCATCCTACCTTCTCCTTTGTTTTGTCAGGGAGAATTCTTCCTGCTGGCACACCGACCCCTCCTCTCACTGGGGAGTCCAAGAGTCCTGTGGCTGCCTGGTAGGTTACCTCAGTGTTTTTGATTTTTTAAAAGCCTAAACCTCAAGGAACAGAAGTGAGTTCACCTATTCTCCCAGTTCACCCAACCCTCCCCTTCCCCTGCCTCCCCTTCCACGTGTCCATTCTGTACATCTGCGTCTCTATTCCTGCCCAGAAGATAAGTTCATCTGGACCATTTCTCTAGATTCCATATATATGCATTACTATATGATATTTGCTTTTCTGTCTCTGACCTACTTCGCTCTGTATGGCGGACTCTAGGTCCATCCACATCTCTGCAGAAGTCCGACTCTGTTCCTTTTTATGGCTGACACTACTGTGTGTATATATACATATGTGTGTGTATACACACACACACGCACACACATCTTCCTTCTCCGTCCATCTGTTGACATTTAGATTGCTTCCCTTGGTGCTCTGTGATGAGCCAGGTGGGTGGGATGAGGGGAATGGTGGCGGGGGTGGGGGAGGTCCATGAGAGTGGGAATACACATATAGCTGATTCCCTTCCTTGTTCAGCAGAGACTAACACAGTATTGTAAGGGATTTATATTCCAATTTAAAAAAAAAATGAGTTCACTCCCATCTGAAAAATCTTTGTTTTTGGTAACTACATGAACTTTCAGACTAAATGAGTCTTAGGTTTCCTTGATTGGGTGCTTCTTGGAAAGGTGTCATGACGTGGTTTCCAGGGTGACCCTCCCATTCATTTTCCACTGGTCGCAAATCAGCGACAGTCCAACAGCGGACCTAGAATGCACTTCAGGGGGGAAATTTCCCAGAATTTCAAGGCAGGGTGACCTCAGGTTTCTTGTATTTTTATTTGAGTTTTGAAAGCTGGATGTTAAAAACTAAGATATCACATGGCTCTTCTAACTATGGCTGAGCAATACAAAGGCACACAGAAGTGGGTTACCCCTGTTACAGTGAGAGGCACGCTGTCCAGTCTGTTGAGAAGAATGGAGTGAAATTTATGTGGAAAACTGGTTGGAACTCATCTCAAAGGAACTCTCAAGAGGCAGTTAGTAAAGGGCACAGGTGTATTGGCTAAAATCAAGAAACAGATATGGCGATCCTAATTTATAGGAAAAAAATAAGACAAACAAAAATCTTAATTTAAATTGAGTTTTAAGAAAATGACCATGTGAGCATGTTTATAAGTCTTTTCTGTTTAGTGGTCCACAGGGTGTGTGTTAGTTGCTGAGTTGGTTCTGACTCTGCGACCTTATGGATGGTAGCCTCTGTCCATGGAATTCTTCAGGCAAGAATACTGGAGTGGGTTGCCAGTCCCTTCTTCAGGGGATCTTCCCAACCCAGGGATTGAACCCATGTCTCTGCATTGCAGGCAGATTCTTTACCGTCTGAGCCACCAGGGAAGCCCTCCTAATAGTGTAGTGACTTTCGAAAGGCTTCCTTTCGATGGACCCGGTCTCCTTTCTTCTCTTAGAGCGAATGTCTGCACTCAGGTGAGGCAGTCACACAGCACCGTGGATGTAGGTAGGGCCCACCAGAGACCGCTGATGGATGCCGCATGCCACCCTTACGGCCTGGGCCATTGGTGATGCTATTTGCTGCTCCTTTGTGGTGACTAGCTGCTCTGCTCAAGTTCTTTATGGACCCAGTGATTGGTTTCTTCCCCATCTTGTTTATTCCATTAACTCAGGAACCCTATAAGTTTTCACTCCATGCTCTGATTCTTTGGCCTTGATTCACTCATTCTGTTAGACTGGTACTTTTTATTACAAGCTGCCTGAAATTTATTGGAATTAGATTGGGTGTCAGTATCAGACAAATGAATGAACAAGTACCAGAATGGTTGATGTTGAATTCGCTCGAATTCACATGAACTGTGAGATCTCAGAAATATGTGTGCAAGGAGAAAAGGATTTCCTGTGAAAAAGCTCCATAGCCAAGGGAGCTTCAGAAATGTCAGAGAAAGCCCCATGTAACAGGTCTCTTTGCCATAGCTCCTGCAAGATGCTCAAATCACAAGGAGTGGGAAAGAGGCAGCTTTTAATTTATCTGACTAAAGAATCCTTGTTTTTGTATGTGTGTGTGTGGTGCCTAGGTGCCTTGGCAGAATCTTCTGGAAATGCTAGTCTACTTGTTAGGAGCCAGAGGCCCTCAGGAGAGAGGAAGTCAGGTGGTCCCTGCTGGGCAAATATTTCCAGGTTCCAAGCCTCTGAGTGGCTGCAGAAGAGGAGTTTGGTCTCTGTTTCAGGCATTTAGGGAAGAAACAGTCTTTTGAATTTTCTCGGTTATTGTCCTCTGACTCTCTTGGTGGTTCATCAAATGCAAGATGACCCCAGTGAAAACATATTTTCCCTTTTGAGTTCTTACCCATCTGCCCAACTTATATAGAGGAAAGGATTGGAAGTCCCCCAGTGTAACTAGGGGCAAAGGTTGCAGTGGAATTCTGGTATAATTCTCAAATGTAGGTGACTCTCTTAAGAGAGACATGAGGAATCAGAACATATAAAAGGCCATCGATGAGTCACTGAAAAAGTGAGAGCTGGGAAGAGTCACATTTGCTTTACTTAAGTGGTATCGGGGAACCTGCATGTGCGTGTGAACGAGCTTCTACTTCTACTTTGGAAATGATTGCAGAAGTGCCCCAATGCGAGCATCAGGGCTCCCTACCTGACCAACCGCCTGGGCCACCGGCTTCTCAACCTCTCTGGCCTCCCCCTGGAGGAGTATTTGCTGGCGCCGATGGAAAAACCGAGGTGGGTTTGAAACCTCTGCTGTATCTTTCCTGTTCTCAGAGTTACTTAGGAAATCTGATCGTTTCAAATGCTGATGTTTTTCAATGCTCAGAAGTCTCCTGGTAACCTTGATACTCATAAAAATTCTGAAGCCGTGCTGCAGAACTTAATCAGATTCCTCCTGCTGACTTTCACTCCGGCCCCGGGGGGAGTGGGGGAGTCATGTTCATGGAGTGTCACCTAGGGGAGCCAGAAGCAGCTTGACTGCTTTAGAGGATAAGCCCTGAGACGTTCACAGCATAATGAGGGAAGCTCTCCATGGTATCCTAACGTCCCTCTTAAGAGATTTTGAGGAAAGCTTTTGTTCTGTGCTGCATTTCCTTGAGCTTGAGAGGGGGAATCTAGATGAGAGGATAGGGATGAGCTGCTCATTGCTTTAAATTACAATCATACTCACTATTCCATCAAATGTCCTGAGACCCACCCCCCAACACAAAAGCATCATTGTATGGGGTGTCTGCGATGCCTAGAACATCCTCCCACCCCACCCCCAGGCCCTTTTTCCTTCTGATGCTTCCCGGACCATCTCTGGCCCCTGCTGCCCTCCCGTTGTGCCTTTAAACACATCCAGGAATCTCTGATTTTTGAAGGTGGGCGCTTGTGTGCCTAGGACTTAGAATAGTATCTGGTATACAAAAGGCACTCAATCAATGAATGCTTGAGTCTCTGAAATGAATGATTGAGTTAAATTGAGCTGAGTAGGAATCTATCCTTATTCTTTTGCCCCAAATTTCTGCTCAAAATCCAGGCACAAGGGTGGAAATTTGTTGTTTTAATCTCCTTTTATCCAGAGACTGGGAAACAAAGTTTAGTATGTGTTTTTATTTCTAATGTCCAATATTTTTAGAAGCTTCATAAGTGCTAAATATACTATATAACCCAAGGGATATGGAGAGAAAATTCACCCCACATCCCGGGAGAAACTCACAGAGCTGTGTAAGAGATGAACTGGCAAAAAAGACAGTTAAGGTCCAGCATAGCAATCAACACAAGAAATGGAAATTAAGGTGTTGTGAGAACCCCAAAGAGAAGGCGATTCACCCCAGTCGAGGTAGCCAGGGATGCCTTCCTGCAGGACGTAGTGTGTGCACAGAGAGTGAGAGAAGCGAGAGGAAGAAAACTGTTCAAAGCAGGCTGACTCAGGAGCAGGGCAAACCAAAGGGGACTGAAAGCTGATTTTAGGGGAGATGGCCATTAATGAGAACACCAGCAGGGCAGGCGAGCACAGCAAAGCCCTGCACGGGGCGTGTGTCCTCACACCTCGGGGAGTGCTGAGAGGCTCTACTCTTAACGTGTGTGAGGAGTGGGTGATCTCATCCATCCCTGCTAAATAAGCAGCGCCTTCCTTGGATACCTGCCTGGGGCCAGGCCGCATCCCGCAGCAGGCTGACCCCGGGGGGCTGCGACCCAGAGCCTGGAAGTTCCGCAGCCACTGTTTTATGGCTTCCGGTGTGGTGGGTGGGAGACATCCTCTGTTAGGAGGTGTCTGCCTGGTGCTGCCTGGCGAAAGCTCTGACCTCTTGTTTACTTCCCCAGGCTCGGAGGATGGTCTTTTGGAGTACAAATCCCCAATCAAGTTCAAGACACAAATTCAAATATGTCAAAACCCCAAAATCTGGCAAAGGTACAGTCTTTCCTTTTTTCCTTTTTTTCTTGTTTTAGAAAGCATTCAGGGAAACTTGCTTTGTAAATATCTTTGTGGGTATAGGCAAAATCAAACCAAATACCAGTGTTTGTTGCCCTGAAACACAGCCAGTTGTATGTGAGCTTTCTCTTGAAAGAGAAAATGAGTCGTTTCCTTTAGACTATCTAGAAATATATGAAATAGGTCACTGTTTTTTGTAAAGATGAGAATTCACTTGATAGACCTAAAGCAAATAAGGAAAGTAATCTGCTTTTAAAGACGCTTATCATCAGGGTAGGGCTTTCCAGGTGTCACAAGTGGTGAAGAATCTGCCTGTCAGTGCAGGAGACAGAAGACATGCAGGTTTTATCCCTGGGTTGGGAAGATCCCTTGGAGGAGGGCATGGCAACCCACAGCAGTATTCTTGCTTGGAGAATCCCACTGACAGAGGAGCCTGGAGGGCTACAGTCCATAGGGTTGCAAAAAGTCAGACACAACTGAAGGGACTTAGCCACAGCAGCAGCAGCAGCATCAGGATGACAGTGATCTTGATACATGTATTTATTGACCAAAACGTTCATTCGAGTTTTTCCTGTAACATTCTGAACCAACTTTTGGGTCAACCCAATAAATTCCTTTTCTTCCTGATGACTGGATGGACCCAGAGTGGTGAGCACCCCTCCCAGGGGTTGGATTTTTAAGCCCTCCAGGTCTGGCCCTATGAATGAGGAAAATCCCTTTGGCATTACCAAGAGTGGCCAGGAAAGACCCCCTTACACCAGTACCACCCTTACCCCCTTAGCCACCAAGGAACTCAGAGGCAGGTAATCAGGACAGGTTTCCCTAAGGAAAGAGCTTGGTACAACCTTAAGATGGGAAAGATTTGAAGCTCGCAGCCTCAGTAATTGGGGAAATAGTCTGGTTTTGGTCCTGATTTTGAGAGAAATTGGGAAAGAGTAAGTCATGGGAGTGGTGTGTGTGTGTGTTAGTTGCTCAGTCGTGTCCGTCTCTTTGCGACACCATGGACTGTAGTTCTCCAGGCTCCGCTGTCCATGGGATTCTCCAGGCAAGAATACTGGAGCAGGTTACCTACTCCAGGGGATTTTCCTGTCCCAGGGATCAAACCCATGTCTCTCGAGTCTCCTGCATCGGCAGCTGGATTCTTTACCACTGAGCCACCTGGGAGTGATATCTGCTTGTACACCTGTCATATCACCGATGAAATGTTTGCCTTGTCGTGGGGCCTTTCGTGGTTCATTGTGACTTGGAAAAGCTTTTCAGGATCCAGGCTTATGCCCGTTGAAGGATTATTCAGTGAAATAAGGTGCTTTACAGGTTTTTAACAATGTAATCCCTGGTGAAAATGTTAACATTCATACTTCACAATCTAATCACAAAGAAAAGTTTTAACAGTCGTATTTCACAATGTAATCCCTGATGAAAAGTTCTGGTCCCTGTGTAGACTGTTCAGACATCCCTCATTTCAGCTGAGGTTTGTTCAAATCTCTCTCACGCTGCAGGCCACACACAGGGAAAGATTTATAGCTTAAGATGAAAAGATCAAGATTCATAGCTTGATAGAAAAATAATCTAAAATACCTTTGCTGGCTTTTTGAACACATGATGTGACTGTTATTAATACACCCAGTTTGTAGGAGGAATCTGCCCATTTCCTCCGAGAACATTTTTTAAGTTTCTAATCTGTGTGAATACCAAGCCTCCTGCTGACAGTGGAACATCCTGTCTGTGCTTCTAGGGTCTGGGGCAAGGCAGCCAAGGCTCTCCTGTGTCTCTGCTCCCGTGACAAGGGCTCAGCATCCTGTGTCTCCCTGACACCTGCTCTTTTTCCTCTTTGTTTGTCTTCTGTATCGACATGTTTGAGCAGTGACTTCTGCAGCTTCTGATGTTGTTTGACATGGACTTTGCCATACTCAGGTGTGCAAGTATCCAGCCCTTTGGGGAGAGAGCCTCTTTTCAGGGAGCTCAATGATCGTGAGTCCGTATTGGACTCTAAAGGGCATCTGGTGTCTCAAATTCCTATAGCATTGTTGGTGGTTGATGTCATGTCAAATTATTACATTAACCTCTTGGTAATTAACCACCAGCCTTTTTGGCCTTTGGGGTACATTCATAAGACCACAGAGTTTACGATTTTCGCAGTCTTTTTGAGGAGAAAATGGGAAATTTGCATATGAATAGGCTTAATACTTAAAATTCATCGTATTTTAGAATATCTCTCACAGAACCTTTATGAATGATTTCATTCACATCTTGAGTGTTCAGCTGGTTTAGTTAAACACCCTCTAGAACATATTTTGTTGTTGTTCAATTGCAAAGTTCTGTCCAATTCTTTGTGACCCCATGGACAGAGGGAGCCTGAAGGGCTACAGTCCATGGGATTTCCCGGGCAAGAATAGTAGAGTTGGTTGTCATTTCCTTCTCCATGGGATCTTCCGATCCAGCAATAAAACCCGCATCTCCTGCATTGGCAGGTGGATTCTTTACCTCTTAGCCACCAGGGAGACCCTCTAGAATGTACACACTTCAGTTAAAAAAGTTAAACACACTCCCCTCTTGTTTGGCGTTCATTCTGTTTTGTTCTCGTGTATACTTTTATGCATTTGAATATCCATCCAGAGATTTTTTTTTTCCTTATAGTAACTTAGTTGCCTCTCTGAGGAACTGTTCCTGGGGATCGTGACATGAAAGGTCTGTTTTGAGGTGTCATGATGTGTTCCTAAAAGGAGGTTAACTTCCTCCTTCAGCTGTTGGATTTATTGATCCTGTCTTAGAGACCAGCAGGGAAGGAAGTCCCACAACTTATTTAAGATCATCATGAAGCATCTATCACTTACTTAAAAGAATTTATAAAATTTCTCCCAAGCAAAAGCCAGTTTGTAGTAGAACTGAAATGATGTTCAAATTGTTCCTTGGAACTCTGTATGTTGTCATCTGTCCTGAAAGTGATGCCAGGGTCGTCAGGACCATCAGCAGCTGGCCGTCGTGGAGCTGGGTGGGGCTTTTAGGGGCTGCGCTCTGCACAGAATGCCGAGTCTCCCTCTGGTTGGGGAGGCTCCTGGACTGGATCCCACCTGGCACTGTCCCCATGGCCGTGTTCTCAGTGCCTAGACTCAGGCTAATGGAGCAGCTCCTCACTGGCCCCCTGCCTGCAGAGAGCAGGGCTGGAGCCCTTAGAGGCCAGCATGGCAGCACCCCCTGCCCTCTGACCTGGCCCCGTTGATGAACCCTGGCGTCTCCTCGTCTCACTGAGGTCTTCAGGCTGCATTATGGCTCCTATTAGGACAGGTTGCACCCTCTATGGTTAACGAGCATTTTGGGATGTCAGGGTCCTCAGGGTTATACCCTTTAGGTCCCTGGAAGCCCCTCTGTCACCTGAGAGGGTCACTGGGCACCACCCCTCCCTCAGCAAGCATCACCAAGTTTCACGGCCACACCTGTGACTTGGTGTTGATCATAAGGCATCCCTCTTGACCTTTGGCCTAGAGACTGTGTCCCTGAGTGGAGAGGTTTGTCAGCTGCTGGTCTCAACTGGGATGATGGTGGGGACCCAGTCCTGGTGGTTGCCTGGAGCACCGCGGTGACAGCAGAGGCACAGGGGCTGAGCCCAGGTCGGAGACCCACAGCCACGGGTAGAGGAGAAACAGAGCATGAACTTGACCCAACACAGAAGCTGAAGCCGATGGGGAGGGGTGGGTGAGATGCCCAGGCTCTGGGGTACCCCACCTCCACCATAGCTATCCCACTTTGGTTTCTGTATTTTTGTACACTGTGTGTATTTTTTAAATACAGTCCCTATACAGTAAATCCTTGTTGCTGTTTTATTTTAATCAATCACTTAATTTTTAAAGATGAAAAAAAAAATTTTTACCAAACCATGAGACAGGTGGGATCCTAGTTCTCCAACCAAGGATCGAACCCGAGGCCCCACACTGGATGTGCGGTGTCTTGGCCACTGGACCACTATGGAATTTCCATGTACAGTGTCATTTCTAAGCTAAGAAAAATGTCACCCTGCTTTTATTATTTTTTTAAAATTTTATTTTATTTTTAAACTTTACATAATTGTATTAGTTTTGCCAAATATCAAAATGAAGAAGGCCCCATGTCTAGAGCAGAGAACACCCTTGGCTTTCATGTTTTTTTTCCTCCAGTTAAGTAGTTAATGAAGCCAAGATGGTGGTGGGGGGAGCAGGCCGTGGACTGTGGTTCCCGTCCACAGCAGAGGTTTTATACTGTATGTCCTTTAACTTTAGCAGTCTTGCATTTTGCGTCATTGTATCCAGACGCATAGCTAGTCCCTGTATGTTAGCACATCTGCAGGTGCGTGTGTTTGAGGGTGGGGGTGGTGAGAGGTGGACTAGGGGCATCCTGCAGGGCCTGGGGTCACTGTGTTGCGTATAGAACGGGGGCAGATACCCTCTGGTAAGTGATCTCAGTCCAGGGCAGGGCAGGCTGCCCTGTGAAGGGAACCCATGCTTTCCCCCACTTTTCAGAATCCTGTGTCTGAATTACACCCATTTGTGAGTCTGTGGATTTTTCTGTTACCAGTCTCAGATCCACTTGAGCACAGCCGAGGGCATCAACAGGTTGTCCTGGGTCTGTGGATAGTCAGTCTTGAGCAGAATTTCTCTCTTCTTGGAGTTGGAGGGAGTGACTGCTAAGGGTTTCCCTGAACCTAAGAAACTATTTGAAGATGGGAGTGTGTAATGGCAGCTGCTGTGACAGAGGGCAGGGTTCTGCCTCCTTAATCACCCGGGGAGGTGGGCTTCCTAAGAAAGAGTTGGGCCACTGTCCTGCAGAGAAAGGCATTTTCATGAGCTGTCACTGGATACTTAGTTCCCCCTGTGAACTCAGGACCCTGGTGGAGACAACTGGTCACCCTGTGATGGGGTTGGGTAGGGGAACGGGTTAGAAGCCCAGAGACCTGAGATTTGGCCTGAACTTTGCAGAAATTATGAGAACCTGTACAGCTTCCTCTGAGTAGAAACCAGTGAGAGAGCAGCTATAATTCCACAAAGAAGATTGTCACAAAAGACAGTGTCATCTAGAGAAATGAACTTGAATTAAGGTCAAAATTTGCTGGTTGATTCATTATCTCTTAAAGACACTCACCAGCATTCCACTGAGTACATTAAAATTTTTTTCATTAAAATATCAATATTGTGAGATGTAGATATACTGATGGTTCAATTAGTATTTTTATGCTACTGCTTATTTCAATTTTAATAACATTGTCTGTCTCCCGTTTTCTCCTTCACCTTCCTCCTGTCTGACGGGCCTGCTGCGTTATTCTCCATGCTCAGCAAATGTTCACTTCAATTTATTTTGAGGAATAATGCTCCACATTCAGTTATTAATTTGAGAGTCATCATTTTTTTCTTATCATTTCTGTGCTTTTAATTTGCAGGTCAGATTTCATTAGCTTACCAATGGAGAAAGAAAAAAAAATAAATGGGCTTAGATTCCTTTTTTTTTGCTGTGAGAATATAATTATAGAGCAACACTCACATTTGTTCTGGGGAAAATTAATCTATTTTTAGCTATAAATTATATGCTGGAGATAAATATAAAATTAGCAGGCTGGAATTCACTGCTCACTGTCAGCCATGCGGGACCATTACACGGAGGCCTGTGTTCAGGTGCTGGAGAAGCAAATTTACATGTGTTCCTTATATGTGAGAACAGCTTATGAATAGACTTAAGAACTAATTTCAGGAGGGCCATTAAGTTATCTTTCTCTTTTAGGTGTGGTACAACCAGAAAGGCTTCCACTCCCTGCCTTCCTACCTAAATCATCTCAACAATCTTATTTTGTGGAGGCACTTACCCCCGACCGCAGACTGGAGACAGTATGGTAATGTTATTCTGTGTGCATTTTCTAATTCACTACTTTCCAAAGACAGTGTTGTTAATGGGAAAGAATCACAAAAAGTTGTGAGCAGAAATGTGAAGAGTGATGCGAAGTTTCTATTTGGCAGCCAATCCGTGTAGAAGCGCGTACACATTGAGAGGCTGTGGTGGCTTTTGTGTGTGTGTGTCCTTCAGTGTCTTTACCTGTGAAGTTGTGACCTCAGCTGTGAGATGACAGGAGTTGAAGCTGACTAGAAAGCTCAGTCCCAGTGACTTAGCATCCTCCAGAAGCAAGAGTAATTGCTCTTTCTAAAGACACTATCGTGTGGTCCAGGTCACCATTACTGATGGGAAGGTGCTCATCGCTTACCATAATTTACTTTATGCTGAGCCCTCCACTCATCAGTCACCTTTGTTGACTGTGAATTCACTCCCTGTGCTTTCTTCTTTTGGTAAACGACACGGGTCCATTTCTGGAACCCAGAGTGGATTTATTGGTTTAAGGGGATGTTATATGCTTCACTTGAGTAGTTTATCAAATTCATTCAGTTCTTTGGAAAAAAAAAAGAAAAAGTGCAGGCAGATGTATAAATACCAGCAGGTCATAGCTGTCATAATTTATTTACATGAATTTTTTTGAAGCATTAATTCACATAGAAATAAATGTTAAACCATTTCCCCAGTATGCCATGACTTTATTCCAAATTCATTCTGCCGTATTTGTTTTCCCCTCTCCACCAATTTTCAAAATAAAACAGGTTTAATTATTCTGTGGCACTGCAATTGTTTTGGGATGGCAGTGCATATAATATAAAAATGTGTATGCCCAAGTGAAGTAATAAAGAATAAAGAGTGCTATGGAAGAGGAATAGCAGAGTGGTGTTTATTGTGTCTGAAATGTACTAGGGGCATTAGATATTTTTATATCCATGGTCCCATTTAGTGTTTGTGTTAATTTGTAAGGTGGGTGGCATTTGCCTCTTTCACTGTTTAAAAACCTGAGATTCAGAGGAATCACCCATTACCTGCTTGTTGAGTGAAAGGGCCACAGTTCGGTTCTAGGTATGGCTGATAACACAGCCTTTGCCTTTCTGTTGCAACAAACTGAGAGGGTGCTTCTAATAGGCACAAATGGAACATGCTTCATGGAGGGGAACATGCTTCATGGAGGGGAACATGTTTCATGGAACATGCTTCACGAAGGGGAACATGCTTCATGGAACATGCTTCATGGAGGGGAAAATGCTTCATGGAGGGGAACATGCTTCATGGAGGGGAACATGCTTCATGGAACATGCTTCATGAAGGGGAACATGCTTCATGGAGGGGAACATGTTTCATGGAACATACTTCATGAAGGGGAACATGCTTCATGGAGGGGAACATGTTTCATGGAACATACTTCATGAAGGGGAACATGCTTCATGGAGGGGAACATGTTTCATGGAAAATGATTCATGAAGGGGAACGTGCTTCATGGAACATGCTTCATGAAGGGGAACGTGCTTCATGGAGGGGAACATGCTTCATGGAGGGGAACATGCTTCATGGAACATGCTTCATGGAGGGGAACATGCTTCATGGAGGGGAACATGTTTCATGGAACATGCTTCATGAAGGGGAACATGCTTCATGGAGGGTAACATGTTTCATGGAACATACTTCATGAAGGGGAACATGCTTCATGGAACATGCTACATAGAGGGGAACATGCTTCATGGAGGGGAACGTGTTTCATGGAACATGCTTCATGGATGGGAACATGCTTCATGGAGGGGAACATGTTTCATGGAACATGATTCATGAAGGGGAACGTGCTTCATGGAACATGCTTCATGGAGGGGAACATGCTTCATGGGGGGAGCATGATTCATGGAACATGCTTCATGAAGGGGAACATGCTTCATGGAGGGCAACATGTTTCATGGAACATGATTCATGAAAGGGAACGTGCTTCATGGAACATGCTTCATGGAGGGGAACATGCTTCATGGGGGGAGCATGCTTCATGGAACATGCTTCATGAAGGGGAACATGCTTAATGGAGGGGAACATGTTTCATGGAACATGATTCATGGAGGGGATCATGCTTCATGGAGGAGAGAATGCTTCATGGAACATGCTTCATAGAGGGGAGTGTGCTTCATGGAACATGCTGCATGGAACATGCTTCATGGAGGAGGTCACTAACACTGGATCAGGAACATGAGCAAAAGTGTGACTGATGTCAGGATGCTACTGTGGGTACTAGTGGTGCTGATGTGAGAGAAGTCAGAGCATCTGCTCAAGTTCCTGGAGGAAGTTCCAGCTGACCTCATCCCGAGGGCGAGTGTACAGGAGGAGCACTGTTGATCTGTCTGAGAGGGCCTCTGAGGCCAGCTTCTGCTTGACCTTCACTGACAGGGGAGGATGATGGCCTTTATGCGGTGGACAGCTGAAAGGCTTGGTCTGTATCTGGGAATGAGGATGACAGGATCCCAGGAGTGTGTCAGGAAGAATAATCTGAAGCCACATGGTAAAGGGAGGGGCCCTGGCTGCTGCCACATGCCCTGCTGGAAGGATGTTGCTCCCAACTTAGGAGTGACCCAGGTAAGGCCAGGACGCCTCAAGGCAAACAGGTGAAAATTATCAGCTTCAAAGAGGTGGGAGGAAAGGTTGAGCCTTTGGAGAAGGGAACAGGAAGAAAAATTAAGAATTTGACACCAGGACATTTAGAGGAAGAGCTTAAAGGATTAAAATATAAAGCTGAGCTTTTAGTAATGAATGATGTAGTGGTCAGTACTGATGACCTGGGAATGATTCAGGAGCAAGAGACAGAGTAAGGGATTTATACAAGTTCAGAGGTGGTGGGTTCATGTCACATGTCAGGTGAAAATACATGTGCAGCAGGATTCAGACAGCTGGAGAGATAAGGGCAGGAGAGGGGTCATGAATAAAAACCATTTAGCTCAAACTGACGTGGAGACAGGAAAGTCGGGGTGAGAGAGGGTGGGAGTGGGAAGGAGGCAGAGGGGCTGTGGCCCCTGAGGTGAGAGAGTCTCTGCACAGAGTCCAGAGAAAGGTAGAGTGTCAGGAAGAGCAGGAAAAAAAAATCACCCAGTATTCCAGCATCTCCAGGAAAATGGGTGTGCGGTGCATTGGCTGGTGGCTTCTGTGGACTAGACGTGGGGACTTGTGGAGATAGAATCAGAGGGAAGGAGGGTGGTGAGGGAGGCCTTTTCAGGAATTTAGGAGGCCAGATGGATAAACTCTGCTCTGTGGGAGGTTGGCTGTGAGGAAGGATGATCAGGGAATGTGCGTGTCATGTGTGTGCATGTGCGTGTGCATGTGTGTGCATGCATGTGTGTGTGTGTGTGTGTGTGTACAGCTGCATGTAATGTAAGCAGCGATTGGGCCTAGGGACAGTGTGACTAGCCCACAGGCGCCTGCCGATCGTGTCTTCTCCGTCCTGTTTTCTGGGGTCCCAGGCCTTCCTGGTGAGAGGGTCAGCTGAGAAGTGTCCACTGGTAGTAGACTTTTTGTTCCTTTGTTGTAAGGTTGTGTTGACTTGAAGAAGACATTTATTATCGGCTACTGGCAACTTCTTGAGCAGCATGTTATCTGTGTCACATCCCAGTTCCTCGTGGCATGAGTACGTGGTCCTCGTGGGAAGGAAGGTCTATGCAGTGAATCGGGAGCACAGTCCCTCGGGAGAATGTGTGGGGACCTGTCATAGCCAAGTGTTGATTAAGGACTCTGATGAGCAGGGCTCTGCACAGAAGCCCCTCCTCACACCCCTGTCTGTCTGTCTGTCTGCGATGGACAGACAGCAAGCTGTTAGCTTAGCCATTATGATGACTCAAGAGCTCATGGGCCATGGGACTCAGGTAGGGCCATGCAAGCAGAGCCTGAGTCCTGAGCCCAGCAGAACTGGGAACCTGATCAATGGGCATCTTGGCAACAACTGCTGATGAACCGCTCTGCATACAACATACCTGCTTCTTGTCTCCAAGGCCCTGGGTCCTGGCACACCTGGATGTCCCCGCCTTCAATGGAGGAGCTTTCTGAGCCCTGACCTAGCCTGCCCACCCTGCTGTGCCCCAGCAAATTGGCAGCTTGTCAGGGCCCCCCTGATTTTAAGCGTGAAACTCAATGTAAAGCAGGTGACTAGCCTCGCCCAGCACCTGGAGTCATCGTTAGATGACTGGCAGGCTGGCGGCGGTCTAGACGAGTAGACGTGTTCATGCACGGACTCTGCAGGGAGGCTCTTCCACGTGAGTCCACGTGTCCTGCTTGGTGACTGCCCACAGTGGCCTGGACATCTGTGGGTTCTGGGCAGAGCCCTGCAGCTGGGGAGGGGGCAGGTGTGGATGTGGCCTCAGTTCATCTGAGGAGTGGGGGTTACAGAATGCGGCAACTCAGAGGCTTTGTTCTCATGTCAGCAGGATAGTCACACGGTGAGGTCAGACCCCGGGAGACAGTGAGGGACAGGGAGGCCTGGCGTGCTGCAGTCCATGGGGTCACAGAGTCGGACACAACTTGGCAACTGAAGAGCAACAACAGCAAGGTCATGTGATGATGTTTTTCTGGGTTCCGAGGGAAGTTAGAAGTCAGTTGAGGCCAAGTCCCCCCAGCCTGGACAGCTTCTTCCTGCGCCTCCCACCATCAGTCCATCTCTCTGCCCTTGGAATCCTGAATATTCTCAGTATCTGCACCACCTGCCCCTGTGTCAGCCTCGAGGGCGAGTCCCTGGACTCTCACTTGCCTCCAGCCCCACAGCCTCATGTCCTCTAAGTGCCCACTTCACCCACAGGATCCGTCCTTCAGATCACACACCCACCTGCCTTCCTGTATGTCCTATAATCAAATAAAATAGACTCTTCCCTACAATCTGAAGCCCCCCACTTGTGGCCAGACAGCTCCTCCTGACTCTCTTTCTTCCGAATTCCTCTCTGCCACGTCCCTCCCTCCTTTCTTCTTGGTTCTTGAGAAGCCTGACTGTTTGTCATACCCTCCTGGATGAAATAATAATAAAACCTTCAAACCCAAACCCAAGTTCAGTCCTGCTTGCCCATCGCCGGCACCTCACTCCCCCTTCACGTTGCGCACACGTCTGCATCCGCCCGGCCCCAGTCTGGGTGCTCCCCTTGGAAAGTATTTTTGTTGAGATTCCACTGATAGTGATTCAAGAGTAAAGACATGGTGAAGATGCTGACGCTTTGCTGGGGGAAGCGTTTCTAAAGCGGTGAGGTTGTCCTGGCCCTGTGTTCAGGCATCAGTGCCTGTGTTGGCTCCCACGTCAAAGGCCGCCTTCTAATCTGCTGCTGACCTGTCATTGCGCCCCGTTCCTGCCATGCTCCCCTCCTACCCTCTCTGTGGCCAGCACGTCACCCCACTGACCTGCTGCCCCTTCGGGCCTGGTTTCTGTCCAGAGCACCTCTTTCACTTTTCTTCACCTTAAAAATTTCTGCCCAACTTTCTACATTAAAAAAACCAAAAAACTGTATTGAGATACGTTTGACATATGAAAAATTGTAAACACAATATAGACACCTTGATGAGTTTGGGGTAAGTATACACCCTAAAACCATCATCATGGTCACGCCCCTAATGTTACCTTTGTCTCCCTTCTGTCCCACACATCTGTCTGTCCATCTGTCTATTTCCCTCTATCTCTCTACTGTCACTCTATGGTGGCTCAGATGCTAAGGAATCTGCCTGCAGTGCTGGAGACCTGGGTTCAATCCCTGGGTTAGGAAGGTCCCCTGGCCTGGAGAATTCTGTGAATATTCATTGGAAAGACTTATGCTGAAGCGCCAATACTTTGTCCACCTGATGTGAAGAGCTGACTTATTAGAAAAGACCCTGATTCTGGGAAAGATTGAGGGCAGGAGGAGAAGGGGATGACAAAGGATGAGATGGCTGGATGGAATCATTGACTCAGTGGACATGAATTTGAGCAAACTCCAGATGATAGTGAAGGACAGGGAAGCCTGGCTTGCTGTGGTCCTGGGGCGGGGGGGTGGGGGGGGGCGGTCACAAAGAGTCGGACATGACTTAGCAACTGAACAACTACAGCAATCTATTATCTATCTATCTATCCCTTGATTATCTATCAATTTATTTTGTGATTAAAAAACATAAAATCAATCCTTTTAGCGGATTTGTAAATGCACAATGCAGTGCCTTAAACCCTAGGCTCTGCACAGACTAAGACTTACCGCTTGTATAATTAAAACTTTATACCTTTGACAACACCCCTCATCTCCCTTCCTCCAGCACTTGATAACTACTATTCTATTCTCTGCTTCTAGGAGTTGAACTAGTTTAGAATTTTCATGTAAGTGGGATCATGTAGTATTTGTTCTTCTGAGTCTGACCTGATTACTTCAAGGAAACAATAAAATGAAAAGGCACCTTATGGAATGGGAGAAAATATTTGCAGACCATATAGCCCATGGACTTAATATCCAATACATATAACACCTTTGACTCAATAGCGAAATAAATGGGCAGAGGACTGAACAGATGTTTTTTAAAGAAGGCACCCAAACGGCCACATGGGCTGAACTGAGGGCACCTGGCTGAGTCGTACTTCGGTTACTGCGGCAGGGAGACAGACAGAGGGTGAGTGGGAGCCACAGTCAAGGGCGCCCCCCCTTGCCTCCTCTCTGAACTCGGACACCGCTGCCCGGCACGATGGACACCTGAGTTGGGGGCAGGAAGTATGGTCCTGCATCAGGAGCCAGAAGGAGCTTGTCCGTTCCTCCCACACCCACCCTCCTCTGCTCCATACCCCACTTTCTGAATCCCCTTGGAGGGGACAGTTTGCAAAGGTGCTCTCAACCCCAGAGAGGGGAAGGTGACTGGGGCAGGGCACACACGGGAGCAATGATGTGCCCGCAGGTGGGGGTGAGATGAGCCTGTGAGCAGGAGGGAAGCAGGTTATGGGCTACTTTTTTTTTTTTTTTTTAACACAATACAATTTTAGTTACGGTAAGAGTGAGCCTCTCTACTCACAGGATTGTTTTAAGAATCAAAGTAATTCCTACATAAGACGGTTTGGGGGAAACCACGCAGCCAAACAATTCCAGTTGCTGGTATTTTTCAGGAGGAAGTAATGAGCATATAATTTCAGAATTATCTTTAAAGCTATGCTTGCATAGTGGTTTAAAATAGTTTTTAAAAATTATAGCAACATACATACCTCCAAGCAGGAATTTGATATCGTGGAATAGTGTAGAGAGACAATAGGTATCTATGTATATAACACAGACACACACACACACAGATTCAGAAATATTAATGGTGGCTTTTTCTCTGAGTAGATGAATCACAGAATGCTTAAAAATTTTCTGTCTCATACAGTAAGTTATGAATTTTCTCCCATGTATGTATAACTCTTAAAAAAAAAGACTGCTTGGAAAAAAAATTAGTGTTTCACAGTAAAAACAGCAATTAGATAGCTCTCCCCAGAATTTTTATCCTTAAAAATTTCACTGTTCAAAGCCTAGAATGGAACAGTAAATACAAGGCCACTTCCTCAGAGTGATCAGAAGGAAAATATGTTTAGCAGAGTTTCCTCACTACATTCCTTTTGATGGAATAAGATGCACATCCCCTAGGAATAAACCCCTGAGTCCTGGTGAGAGAGCCCAGGCCTGAGAACAGGATGCACAAAGAGATGTCGGGTGTCAGGAACTGGCCATCAGCACTGGCCTTCAATTTGTTCGGAGATATTTGAGAGAGAAAATCCGGTCTCACCCAAGTGGAGGTGACGAGCTCCCTGTGCTGAGAGGGCCGTAGGCACTAAGGTGTCAGGACCAGCCCCTGGCCTCCTTGAGGAGGAGTCAGAACAAAAGACAAAACCAGCTGTCAAACCCAGCACGGGGTCAGGGACCTGCCCCACGTCTCATGGAAGGAAGACACCGCACACACTGAGAAGGGGCTACCAAGGGAGCATCCTAGGATGAGCTCACGTCCGCACAGATCCAGGCAGGTGTGTGAACTCATGAAACAGAGGAGAAGAGGTGCAGGAAAGCCAGCCCACGTTGCAGGGCTGGGGCAGAAGACAACTGCTGCGATGCGGATGGTGGCACACGCTTTCACTGGATGCAGAGTCACTGTACTGATTGCAAGTCTTCCTGTCCCACCTGCAGTCTCCTCAGAGCACAGAGGGAAAGCATGATGTCATTAAACTGAGGAGGAGGAGGAGGAGGAGAGCTACTCGGATTAGGTAGAGAAAGAACACAGACAAATAATAATTAAAGTAACAAAGAATGATGAGAGAAGAAAACGTGCATCAGAACAAAACAGCATGACTTTGGACAAACAAAGCGTTTGCCATAAATCAAGCAATATTCTCAAAATGGAAATGATAAGATAGAAATTATTGATAAAAAAAATCTGATGATTTTTCTAAAGTTCAAAGTTAAAGAACAGTCTCTTTTACAAAGCTGTAACAGATTACTTTTGAAGTGATACAAATAAGATTGGCTTCTGACTTTCAAAAATTTCCTTTGACACCTGCTCTTGTCCTCGGGGATTATTTAGAAGTGTGTTGTTTAAATTGTAGTCTTCTGGAATTTTCCTGTTACCTTTCTGTCATTGACTTTTTGTTTGGGTCATCATAGTTAGAGCACACACTCTGAATATTAATGATTTTATGTTGGCTGAGGTTTGTTTTATGGTTCAGGTGTGGTTTATCTTGGTAAAGTTTTCATGGGGGATGGAAAAAATGAGTATTCTGCTGTTGTTGGGGGGAGTGTTCTGTATATATCGATTAGGTTTTACTGCCTGTTTTTGTGGCTGAGTTCATCGGTACACTTGCTGATTTTCTGTCTGGTAGTTCTGTCATATGCTGAGTGGGGTGTACTGAAGTTCCCAAATATCATTGTGGATTTGTCTGTTTCTCCTTTCCGCTGTGCCAATTTCCGCTTCATGTATTTTGAGGCTCTGATGGTTGGTACATAGTTATGTGTTCTGGGTGGACTAATTCATTAGTCACTGTGTAGCATTCCTCATTGTTGCTATAATTTTAGCTGCTGTTAAGTCTACTTTAATTGATATTAATACAAATTTTCCTGCTTTTTAAAATTAATATTTGCACAATGTATCTTTTTTGTTCTTTTATTTCTAGCCTATGTCATTATATCTGAAGTGAATTTTGTGTAGACAGGGTATAGTTGGATCTTATTTTTTAATCTACTCTTACCAATCTCTGCCACTGAATTGGCATATTGAGACCATTTATATTGAATGGATTTACATTTTGATTCTGACACTTTATTATTTGTTTTCTTTCTTCTGTTTTCTTTTTCATTCCTTCCTGTGAAGTATGGAAAAGTTTTTGGGATTCTGTCTGGTTTAGCTGTCATATTTTGAGTATCTCCCCTGATGTAGTTTTCATAGTGATTCTCGGTGTTACAGTGTACACAGGTGACTAACTGGTTTTGGCATTTGCCACTTTGCTCTGTAGAAACATTCCTTGAACTTAGGCCCCTTAGGTCTCTCCATTCATAAATTATAACAGTCTTAAGTATTTACTTATAACTGAGCGCCATCTTATATCCTGTTCAAACTATTGCTTATGTCACAATCTGTGACTTGAGAAACTCATGTGATAAAGGCCAGTCTGCTATGTTTATCTCCATTTTTATCTCCATCCTGATGTTGTTCTGTCACTTCATGGGAAATAGATGGGGAAACAGTGTTAGACTTTATTTTCTGGGACTCCAAAATCACTGCAGATGGTGATTGCAGCCATGAAATTAAAAGACGCTTACTCCTTGGAAGGAAAGTTCTGACCAACCTAGATAGCATATTCAAAAGCAGAGACATTACTTTGCCAACAAAGGTCTGTCTAGTCAAGGCTATGGTTTTTCCTGTGGTCATGTATGGATGTGAGAGTTGGACTGTGAAGAAGGCTGAGCGCCGAAGAGTTGATGCTTTTGAACTGTGGTGTTGGAGAAGTCTCTTGAGAGTCGCTTGGACTGCAAGGAGATCCAACCAGTCCATTCTGAAGGAGATCAGCCCTGGGATTTCTTTGGAAGGAATGATGCTAAAGCAGAAACTCCAGTACTTTGGCCACCTCATGCGAAGAGTTGACTCATTGGAAAAGACTCTGATGCTGGGAGGGGTTGAGGGCAGGATGAGAAGGGGACAACAGAGGATGAGATGGCTGGATGGCATCACCGACTTGATGGACATGAGTTTGAGTGAACTCCGGGAGTTGGTGATGGACAGGGAGGCCTGGCGTGCTGCAATTCATGGGGTCGCAAAGAGTCAGACACGACTGAGCGACTAAACTGAACTGAACTGAACTGATGTTGTTCTTTCCTTTTGGAAGTTCTAAGTCTTCTTCTGCTATGATTTCCCTTTTGCTTAGAAGACTGACTTTTGCTATTTTAGAGTGTAGGTTTCAGTTCGGTCCAGTTCAGTTGTTTAATCGTGTCCAACTCATTGTGACCCCATGGACTACAGCACGCCAGGCTTCCCTGTCCTTCACCAACTCCCAGAGCTTGCTCAAAGTAATGTCCATCGAGTCGGTGATGTCATCCAACCATCTCATCCTCTGTCGTCCCCTTCTCTTCTCACCTTCAATCTTTCCCAGCATCAGGGTCTTTTCTAATGAGTCAGTTCTTGACATCAGGTGGCCAAAATATTGGAATTTCAGCTTCAGCATCAGTCCTTCCAATGAATATTCAGGACTGATTTCCTTTAGGATGGACTGGTTGGATCTCCTTGCAGTCTCTCAAGGGACTCTCAAGAGTCTTCTCCAACACCACAGTTCAGAAACATCAATTCTTCGGTGCTCAGCTTTGTTTCTAGTCCAACTCTCACATGCATACATGACTACTGGAAAAACCATAGCCTTGACTAGATGGACCTTTGTTGGCAAAGTAATGTCTCTGCTTTTTAATATGCTATCTAGGTTGGTCATAGCTTTTCTTCTAAGGAGCAAGCATCTTTTAATTTCATGGCTGCAGTCACCATCTGCAGTGATTTTGGAGCCAAAAAAAAAAAAAATAGGGTCTGTCACTGTTTCCATTGTTTCCCCATCTGTTTGCCATAAAGTGATGGGACTGGATGCCATGATCTTTGTTTTCTGAATGTTGAGCTTTAAGCCAACTTTTTCACTCTCCTCTTTCACTTTCATCAAGAAGCTCATTAGTTCTTGTCCGCTTTCTGCCATAATGGTGGTGTCATCTGTGTATCAGAGACTATTGATACATGGAATAACAGACTGGTTCCAAACTGGGAAAGGGGTACGTTAAGGATGTATATTGTCACTCTGCTTATTTAACTTTTATGCAGAGTACATTATGTGAAATGCCAGGCTGGATGAAGCACAAGCTGGAATTACGATTTCTGGGAGAAATATCAGTCACCTCAGATAAGCAGAGAGGTTTATTAATGGCAAATTCTCTTTTCTTTCCACTGAGAATGTTTTAATTTCTCCTTCATTCTTGAAATATATTTTCTTTGAATATATCACTCATGGCTGTCAATTAGAAAAGAAAATTCTGCACTTGAAAAATATGCCAATTTCTTTTGGATACCATGGTTCCAAATGAGGAATCCACTGTGTTTTGAGTTTGTGTTAACCATCTCTTTCTCTGGCTGATTTTAAGACCTTGTAAAATTATCTTTAATTTTTGGAAATTTAATTATAATACATTGTGGCGTGGATTTATTTGTGTTTTCCTGTTTGGGATTCACTGAAGTTTCATTTAGGATTAGCTCTGGACTTTGTAGGGTTACCTCTTCTGCCAGTGTAGCAAAGTTTTCAGCCATTATGTCTTCAAGTGCTTTTTCAGTCCCTCTGTTTTCTTCTTGGACTATGATAATAAGAATGTCAGGTCTTCTGTTAGTTTTCCATAGGTTCCTTAGTTTCTGGGATTTATTTTCTTTGTTTTTTAGCTTGGGTAAGTTCTGTTGTTCATCCTCTAACTCACTGATTCTATCATTCTATTTCCACCCAACTGTTGAGTATATCTAGTACATTTTTAAAAATTTCTGTTACTTTCAGTTTTAGAATTCCCACATGATTATTTTTATCACTGCTATATATTTTTTTAATGATACACTAAAATATTTTTACATTTAAAGAGAATTCACAATTACATGCTGAAACATCTTTATGCTCTGTGTTGTCAGATAATTCTCACATCCTGACTCATCTCAGTGTTGGTGTCTGTTCATTGTCTTGTCTCTTTCAAGTTGTGATTATTCTGGTTCTTGTTATGAAGGATATTCTAAATTGAATCCTGGACATTTTGGATGCTAAATTATTAGATTATGAATCCAATGAAGTGGTTTGGTTTGGTTTTTAAGCAGGCAGTCCTTGTTGAAATCTAGCCTAAGAACGAGGTAGATAATGTATGTTGAATGTACCCCTGGGCCCTGCAACAGATCTGCCTTGTTTTGGAGAGTGGGCTCAGATATACTGAGCCTGGCGAATAAGGCACCAACATGCACTGTCTCGTTGCTCCCAAGTGAGGGTTTAAGTTCATCTCCCAGAGGCCCCTTGGCATTCCAAGTGTCCCACCTCACAGCCCCCTTAGTCTCAGTGGTGCTGGTGGGATGGAGGCATGGCCCCTGAAGGGCTGTAGGGCGGGACTGAGTGTGGTGGTGAAGCAGGGTGCTGGCAGCCCTGCCCCACGTGGCCACGTTGTCGGTGCCCCAGGTGGATCGGGGCTGGGCTTCCTGTTGCCTTACCGCGCTCCGCCTCCCTCAGTCAGTCTCACTGGCCAGGTGTGGGAAAAGGCTCAGCTCACCTTTGGACGCTGGCAGGGGATCCATGGTGCCAGCTGTCTCTACAGGTAGGAGGGATCCACTTGCAGATGGGACCTGCTGTAGGACAGTTTTCCTAGAGACTTTTGGCTGGAATGGCGGGTGGAGTGGATATTGCCAGGAGGGTTTTCTTTCACTGGGCCACACTTTTCTGACTTGCTGGCTTCTTGGAGCCAGCACAGACAGAATGTCTTTCCCTGCTGGCTGTTCCCACTTGGAGTTAGCGCTTGTCTGGGTGTGTGGGGGCAGTGAGTAACCCGGGGACACGCAGTGTCCTTCCCTGTGTCCTCAGATCTGCCTGTCAGAGCTTGCTCTGAGTTCTGTTGTGTGATGGCCAAGGGTTTGTGGTCTCACAAGGGAGTGGAGGAGCCACAGTTTGATTTCTGACTCTGACCATAGTCTCCAAGGCAGCAGGTCCTGTAACACTGCCTATAGAACATGGTGGGAAAAAGCCAGGCACCCAAACTCCTGCTCAGTGGTAAAGAATCCACTTGCAATGCAGGAAACCTGGGTTTGATCCCTCAGTTGGGAAGATGCCCTGGAGAAGGGAATGGCCACCCACTCCAGTATTCTTGCCTGGAGAATCCCATGGACAGAGGAGCCTGGCGGGCTACAGTCCATGGGGTCGCAAAGAGTTGGACACGAGTAAACTGTTAACACTTTCACCAAACTCCATACATTGTGAAAGTGTTGCTTGTAAAGTAAAGAGACCACAGAAATACCCTTCTGTGGGATGTAGCTCAGAAACATATCATCAATATTCCTAGGGAAAACGAATGCCCAAAGACAGTCATGTAAGGGATTCATCAGGAGTAATATCACAGAAATATTGAATCCATAGAGTGAATAAAATAATTTGGTGAACATCAATTCTAGTGAAGCGCATAGATTATGCACATGTTTGCATACATGTAGCAAAAAATTGTTTTTGGAGAATCCCAGGGACGGGGGAGCCTGGTGGGCTGCCGTCTATGGGGTCGCACAGTCAGACACGACTGAAGCGACTTAGCAGCAGTAGCAGTAGCAGCAGCAAAAAATTAATTGAAGGTCATGAATGATCCATGAAATAGAAGATACCTAAAATGAAATATAATTTAATAATAATGTGTATATGGAGGAAACCTTGGACATTTTGAAATAATTAATATAAAAATGCAAATAGTATTTAATTCTGGTTGGTTTGGGGTTGGATTATGGTTTAATTTTACTCTCTACCCTATTCTTTAAAATCTTTTTATGATTGGCATCTACTACTCAATAAGCATAATAATTAATCTTACTATTGATAACAAAATCTTTTTTTTCCAGAAGAGATTAAGAGAAAGAATAGACAGAGAGAAAGCCATCAAAATGCCTTCTAGTCAGAAAAGTTCATACATTTCTCTTACTACCCTGTCAGATTAAATAAACTCTTCCATCTCTCATAGTGAATTAATTAAAAGAACAAAAACTTTTGCCCATGCGTTGATGCCAAAGCCAGTCTTTTCTTTAGGTGTAGATGTTTACAGACATCTGGGCATTAGTACTTGCAAAGATAAGTTTTACAGAAGAAATGAACCCAAAAGTGACTGCTTGAATTGGAGACAAGTTAAGTACTTTGCTATTGTAATGGATATTGGACAAAAGCACAGATGTGCATTTTTACAAATGACAGATATACAGACTCTGGAAACCATAGAAGACGTGGTCTAATGAAAAGACTAAAAACTAATTTTATACATTTGTACATTGCCATGGGCCAATTCTTAGAAAAGCTGGACTATAAATGGCAAGAATAATCAAAGAAAAATCAGGCAAGTGTATTCAAAATGTACTTTTTGAAACGTTGTTTCTGAAAGCCTTTGGAAGAGAGATGTGAGTGACTTCCTTTCATCCTGTGCAGTGCCGGAACCATGGTCCTTCTCGAGGAGCCTGGGCCTTTCCCTCATAATCAGCTCCGAGTTGTTGCCTAAGCGCAGCTCTGAGTACACGTGATGTGACGGAAACAAAACCCGGTTACAGGGCTTGCTGTTGCAGTTCCATGGTTCCCACAGCAAGGGCATCACAGGCTGTAAATGCAGACAGTGGATGCGCTGGGCTCCAGGTAGTCAGGATTGTGGCTGTCACTCGCCTACTGATTGTGTTTGGCCTTACGTGGTTCAGATGGTAAAGAATCTGTCTACAATGCAGGAGACCCAGGTTAGATCCCTGGATCAGGAAGATATTCTGGAGAAGGGAATGGCAACCCACTCCAGTGTTCTTGCCTGGAAAATTCTATGGACAGAGGAGCCTGGCAGGCTACAATCCATGGGGTCACAAAAGAGTCAGACATGACTTTCTCTTAGAGAGGCCACTGGAGCCTCCTCCACCTCAGTTTCCTCCCTCCTCTCAAGCCTCCTCTCAACTCTGCAGCTTCTGAGCGGCTGGCTACAGCCTCTCCGTCACGTTAGAGAATTCACTAGAAGCTCACAGAACTCAGGGAAGCCCTGACCCTACAATCACAGTGTTATTCTGTTACAAAGACTGCAAGTCAGAAACACCAGCCAAATAAAAAATGCTGAAGATGCAACCTCCTGCCTCAGAGGTCAGGCTGGCCCACAGTTTCAACCTTCTAATCATATGCTTTTTTATCTCTTCTGAATCTACCTCCTTGGACTAACTTCTAGAACACTGTAGACTGAGTCCATCTTCTGTGCTTATGACAATCCTCTAGCCACCTGAAGGCATTTTCAGGCTCCCTCTTGCTCCAGGGGTTATTTTCAGGTTAGTCAAGTTCAGTGTTCTCCTGTGTCGCTAAAATAAAATATTTTCCAAGCTGCTTGTCAGCGAGCTGCATTTTTCTAGATGTTTTCTCGTCTAGAACGTGCTGTTCATCCATGTAGCCCTGAGTGTCGCACGGCATTGCCAATGCCTGGTGGGACCCTTGCCAGGTTTTGGCTGGATCTGCATGTTTTGAGCACAGTCCTCAGTCCCTTAGCTGCTGGGCCACCTCTCAACAGGGCTGGTGGATGCTGAACCGCTTGTCAGGTGACTCAGCACCTGCAGGAGCCGGAGCTGGAGGATACCTAAGGAGGGGGAAGAGCCTTGTTCCGGCAGAGAAAGACAGAAGAGGGGGTGTCAGTGGTCCCGATAGGCAAGTGGTCAAGAGCAGCAGAGTTGGCTCATGGCAGATGCGTATGTACATCATGTCTAGGGGCTGGGAAACCCACTCCGGGCATTTGGTACACAGGCTGAGAGTCTGTGGGAGAGCACCCAGACAACATTAATTTAGAGTCCAGAAATGGTTCTGGAAAGCTGGACCAGTAGCTCCCACTGTTCTCTCTGCTGTGAAAGCTGTTGCTTTGGTGTGTGGCTGAGCCCAGGGTGGGAGGAGAGAAGCCTGGAGTGGGAAGGAGGCATGGGGGTGGACAGGGATCAGGGTGCCTGGTGGCAGGGCTGGTGGGACCCTGGCTTCTATTGTCTCTTCTGGCACCAAGCTCTTTAATTATGTTTACTTCTGCCCCATGTGTTTCCATAAATATTTGGCATGCTGTCATAAGAGAGTGCAAAATACAGATCACTGGCTAGAGCCACCAGAGGAGGAGACGTGTAGGGGAGCTGGGTGAGATGGGGCAAGGATGCAGTGATGAGCTCCATGTGCAGCTGCGCCTCAGCTCTGCACCTCTGAGATGACCAGTCAGAACAGGAAAAGGGGTTGGTCTTTATCGTTGACAGTAAGATGAGATGCCTGATGCCCTGGAGTTCTTCTGGATACAACACTGATGGAGTTTGCTGGGGTGGGGAGCACACATGGATGTCTCAAAAGCCTTCACGATGAAATCCTGTTTTTTAAATGATTTTATTTTTAATTGGAGGGTAATTACTTTACAATATTATTATGGTTTCTGCCATACATCTCCATGCATCAGCCCTAGGTACACACAAACCTAGTGATACTTTTGAACTGTGGTGTTGAAGAAGACTCTTGAGAGTCCCTTGGACTGCAAGGAGATCCAGCCAGTCCATCCTAAAGGAGATCAGTCCTGAATATTCATTGGAAGGACTGATGCTGAAGCTGAAACTCCAATACTTTGGCCACCTGATGCAAAGAACTGACTCATTTGAAAGGACCCTGATGCTGGGAATGATTGAAGGCAGGAGGAGAAGGGGATGACAGAGGATGAGATGGTTGGATGGCATCACCGACTCGATGGATATGAGTTTGAGCAAGCTCTGGGAGTTGCTGAAAGACAGGGAAGCCTGGCGTGCTGCAGTCCATGGGGTCGCAAAGAGTCAGACACGACTGAGACTCAGCGACTGAATTGAATTGAACTAATACACGAACCTAGAGCCTATCAAGGAGAGTGAAGTCAGAAAGAGGCAAATATTGCGTATTAACGTATATATATGGAGTCTATAAAGATGGTACAGATGATGAAGTCCTTTTAATCAACAAGTTGATGGCAAGTTCTCCATATTAGCTACTGTGGTTACAGCAATTAAAAGCCTCAAAAAACTAACAAAGCAAAAAACAAAACAATCCCCAAAGCAAAGCTGGGCCAATGGAGTGTTTCAGGTTTCTGTCTAGACTTGGCTTGATTTGGAGGAGAAGTTTTGAGTATTTCAGTGGTTTCCATGAAGGAGTCCCCTTGGTGTATTGTTGTTTGGTCTTCTTGAGCCTGGCTCCCCACAGTAAACCACGGGTAACACATTACCCGGGCCACAGTGACAGACAGTCCGTCGCTGTGACGTGTTAGCACTGAGGCTAGCGTGTAGGGCAGATGTGTTCAGTACCTGTGGGTGGTTTCTGGGAGCAGTGGCTGCAGAAGTTCCAGTGCATGCTGGTTGACCTGCTGGCTGCGACTCGCCGTTGTCCAGGTGGAGGGACTGGCCCTGGCCAGGTGGGCAGGCAGCACTGGGCACGGTGCCTCGGGTGGCTAGCAGGGGGGGCTGTCCCTGGACCGCAGGCGGGGCTCTCTCACTCATTTTCAACTTGTCTTTCGTAGGAATCACGCTCTACAGCCACCCGTATGGAGGGGCCTTACTGAACGAGGACAAGATGTGAGTTGAAGGAACAGAGGGAGGGCTGGCTAAGGAAGAGCATCTTGGGGTTGGTAGGGGTGCTTCTCATCCCTCTTCTCATCCGTGAGTGATGCTGGCAGATGCACTGAGTGGAGCAAGACTTGGGCGTTGAGTGCAAAGCATGAGGACAGGGATGAGTGAAGGAGGGCGTGCATCGGCTGAGTCTAAAAGGGATGCGCGTGTTGTACGGCTTAGTTCCAGGTGGAAGTTGTTCTGAGGGGATGATTCACCAGAGCCCATGGGACCCAACATCTTTCTCAAGTGAAGATTATAAGCACAGTGTTTACTGAGGTCACCATAACAATGCATCTTGACAGCTCCCGTGAGTCTTTCCTCGATGTCCACATGGAGATGGTGCTAGTGAGCCCCTTTATGTACAGACCCGAGAGTCTTCTCCTCCCCGTCTCCCTTCTCTGCCACACAGTGAGCGAACCTTTAGTGAAAAATGGGTGACAAGAAAAAATATTATTTATGCACCTCCTGTGACCTCCCAGACGGGGCGGGAGGACATCGCTCTGCCTGATGGGCGACCTCCCCTCATGTCCTGAACATGGCAGGTGGTCCTCACGCTTGCATGTGGACTCTTGGGGTCCTTTCTTTACCTGACGCCTGCCCCAGATTCTAGGCGTGGGCCTGTCAACTTCGGTTATACAGTAAGACGTGATGGACGGTTTGAGCTGAGCCATTCAGCCGGGCTCTGACCATCCCCGAGGAGGAGGTGGTGGTGGGCCAGAGGTGTTAGCGATGCTCCCGTTAAAAATGGCCCAGGAAGCACAGTGCGTGTCATCGCCGAGCACCACCGTCTATGCAGAGCTTCAGTGCTTTGAGAGCTTAGGTTCCGAGGTGGGCTGATCGCCTCCCTGACCCCATGGGAGCTGCTGTCCAGTGAGGTGGCCCCAAGTGGGCAGAGGGCACAGCTCAGCACGCAGGCCAGGTGGCAGGGGTCATCCGTTTTACCTGAGCGCAGACTCAGTGTCATGTCAAGGCTCTGAGTGGGCAGACGGGCACCTGCGGGAACCCTTCACTCTCCTCTATGTCCTCTGGATGCTGGGAGCTATAACCCAGGCCTTGAAAGGTCATCAAGGGGATTTAGTAAGAGAATCCACACCCTTAGCCAATATGCTGGCTGGTCCGGTTTATTTATTTTTTTTCCTTTGAGGAGAGATATATATATTCACAGTGTAGGCAGAGCTCACTGGCTATTTGAAAAGTAAATGAATGAGTCTGCATTTTTAATTTTTACCTCACTTTCTTACAGTAAAGTAAAATCCATATGAAACAAACACTTAAAAGTAAAACTTTAAGATAATGAAAGAAAATGTCTGAATATTTTTGTAATTTTCATGAACTAAAATTTTCTAAGCCCAATGCAAAGCCTATAAAGTTAAAGAATATATTATATAAATTATATAAATATATATATTCAAAAGTAGAAAGTAAGTCTGTCAAGAAATAAACTTTAAAAAGTGAAGAGAGAAACAAAAATATTTACAACACATCTGGCAACAGCTAGTTTTATTGAGAGTGTAGGACCTTCTTATAAGTCAGTAGAGAAAGGATGAAAGATCTTTTTCTTTTTCACTTTTTAAAGAAAGTAAGTGAAAGATTCTTTAAATTCTGTCATGCTTTACAGTTTTCAGAAGTTTCACACATATGATTTCATATCGTCCCATAATAATTTTTCCCTACCCTGTCCTCCCTTCGGGCTGCCCTGGTGCTCAGGTGGTAAAGAATCTGCCCGCAGTGCAGGAGACGTGCGTTCTATCCCTGGATTGAAAAGATCTGCTGGAGAAGGGAGTGGCAACCCACTCCAGTATTCTTGCCTGGAGAATCCCATGGACAGAGGAGCCTGGCAGGCTACAGTCCACAGGGTTGCAAAAAGTCAGTCCTCCCCATCCCTGTAACCATTCAACTGATAACTAACAGTTCACTGACTGTGGCAGCAGGAGAAGCCCCGGGTCCCTGTCAGCCGCTGATGCCTGTTCTGCTCCTGCCCGCAGCCTGGAGAGCATCCGCCAGTGCGGTGTCGCCCTGTGCATCGTGCTTGGCTTCTCCATCCTCTCTGCGTCCATCGGCAGCTCCGTGGTGCGGGACAGGGTGACCGGGGCCAAGAGGCTGCAGCACGTGAGCGGCCTGGGCTACAGGACCTACTGGCTCACACACTTCCTGTTTGACATGGTAAGTCTCTGGCGCTGTCCCTCTGTGTCCCTGCACCCCCGGGAGGCGTGTGTGCGTGTGTGTGTGTGTGTGTGTGTGGCTCCACCTTGCTGGCCAGTTCCTGGGAGCACATTTGACGTTAAGCCTCCTCTCTGCACTTCCCAGTCATGTTGCTTCTGAGGAGGGGAAGATGGATATAAGCTGGGATCTGTGCAGCTGTGGGGACAAAAGATGTAATTCCCATCCAGACGAAATGCACAGAACTGTATAAGAGATGAACTAGCAGGAAGACAGTTAAAACCCAGCATTGCAATCAGCACAAGAAATGGAAATTAAGGTGTTGTGAGAACCCCAAAGAGAAGGAGATTCACCCAAATCGAGGTAGCCAGGGATGCCTTCCTGCAGGATGCAGTGTGTGCACAGAGAATGAGAGAAGCGAGAGGAAGAAAACTATTCAAAGCAGGCTGACTCAGGAGCAGGGCAGACCAAAGGGGACTGAAAGCTGATTTTAGGAGAAATGGCCGTTAAGGAGAACACCAGCAGGGCAGGCGAGCACAGCAAAACCCTGCATGGGGCGTGTGTCCTAACACCGTGGGGCGTGCTGAGCGGCTCGCACTCTAACGTGGGTGAGGAGTGGGTGATCTCACCCATCCCTGCTGTTTAAACAGTGCCCTCCTTGGATGCCCGCTTGGGGCCAGGCCGCGTCCTGAAGGCTGACCCTGTGGGACCACGACACAGAAGCATGGAATCGGGAGTAACTGCTCCGCGGTCGTGTGTCCAGAGGGTGCAGAGCAGGCGGGGCAGTGCCAGTTGCCCAGTACTGGTTCAGGGACCTCCGTGGCTGCCCATCGCCATGCCTGCTATTTAATGATGCAGAGTGACCCTTGCTTCCAAGAAGGAGAAGGGGCGGGATGTACCCGGAGAGCATAAGAGCAGGCAGGAGAGACCCAGAGCCTCCCCCTTCCTGAAGTCATGAGTTGACTGTCCTCCTCTCCCTCCCACTAACCGTGGCTCCTCTTTACTCTGGGGGCATAAGTCAGGGAGCACTGCTTTCTTCTCGGTTTCCCACCTCCATCCAGTCATTCCCCACCTAGTCAGTCACTCATTTAATGGAGGCTTTTGAGGTTTTGCTCTGGGCCAAGGTGTGGCTCAGACGGTAAAGCGTCTGCCTGCAATGCGGGAGACCTGGGTTCGATCCCTAGGTTGGGAAGATCCACTGGAGAAGGCAGTGGCAACCCACTCCAGTACTCTTGCCTGGAAAATTCCATGGACAGAGCAGCCTGGTAGGGTATAGTCCAAGGGGTGGCAAAGAGTCGGACACAACTCAGCCACTTCACTTTCTTTACTCTCACTTTCTTTAAGGTGTGTCTGAGGTGTTGTGGACAAACCATGAACAGAGCAGAGAGGGTCTCTGCCTGTAAAGAACTTGTGTTCTTATGGGCGGAAGCAGAAAGCAAGTAGATAAATACAAATAAATACACAAGATGCAATCGTCTAGAGACTCGGTTTGTCAGAGGTGTGGGAGAGGGCCACTGGACAGAGGGTGACGAGATCAGAGCTGTGGTCTGACGCTTCAGGAGGGGCACTGCTGCTGGGGGGTTTTCCACGGGTTGTCAGTCCTCGGGGGCTGCTCCCTGCAGGAGGGGTTTCTAGCCTTGGCTCTTAGTGTAGGAAGAAGCTGTGCGTCCTGGCAGGGGCTGGGTTCCTGCCCTTTCCCGTAGGAGGTGGGTGTGGGCAGTGTAGACGTTAGACGTTTATCTCATGGCCCCTCTAGAGGCTGGAGTCCCAGATCCCGGCGTGGGCAGGGCTGGTGATACTCCTGAGGCCTCCGTCCAGGGCTGGTGGACAGCCGTCTCCTCCCCACGTCCTCGCTCTGGGAGCCTGTGTCCTCATTTCCTCTCTCTGTAAGGACCCCCACCCGGTGGAGTCAGAGTCCATCCTCACGACCTCATTTTACATGAATCTCGAAAGGGACATGTTTCAGTCCCAAACTGTGACTCTCCAGGCCTGAGTCCACTGCTGTAACCATGTGCTGGGCCAGACAGGACACAGGCTAAGTGGGAGCCGAACCGAGAGCTTGTGGTCAGGTGTGCGTGCTCGGTTACTCAGTCATGACTGACTCTTTGCGAGCAACCCCGTGGACTGTAGCCCTCTAGGCTCCGCTGTCTATGAGGATCCTCCAGGCACGAATACTGGAGTGGGTTGCCATGCCCTCCTCTGGGAGATCTTCCCAACCCAGAGGTCTAACCCAGGTCTCCTGCTTTGCAGGCAGATTCTTTCCTGTCTAAGCTGCCAGGGAAGCCCAAGAATACTGAAGCGGGTTGCAATGCCCTTCTCCAGGGCGTCTTCCCGACCCAGGGATGAAACCCGCATCTCTTGTGTCTCCTGTATTGGCAGGCAGAGGTCAGGAGATGGTGATAGACAAACCCTTGTGCTAACAGGCCCTCTCCTCTTCATTTCTCAGCTCTTTTACTTGGTCTCCGTCTGCCTGTGTGTCTCTGTGATCATGGCCTTCCAGCTAACCGCCTTCACTTTCCGGGAGAACCTGGCGGCCACGGCCCTGCTGCTGGTACTTTTCGGGTATGTGATGGGACGCGTGGCTGCAGAATTACGGCTTGTTTTCTGAAGGAGAACCCCCCGGGGCAGCTTTGAACCTGCTGCCGGCTTCATGGTTTTCTCTCTTTCCAACCAATTACGCTGTTGCTTCTAGGGGCACGGAGCTGAGCAGCCTGAGCAGGACGCCTGGCGCCTGCTCACGGTCGGGGGGCAGTGACGGGGACGGCTTGGCCCCATCTGTCTCAGAGCCCGTCATTCTGTCTCTGATGCTCCTCTGGGGCTCAAACACACCACCTACTCTGCTCTGGAGCTGTCCTGGAACTCGTGAAGCTCTACGGCTGCCGTATTTCTCCCTCTCCTGGTCTCAGAAGTTTGGAAATGTTTTGTCTAACTTCTGTCTCTTTATTATTTTTCTCACAGCATCAAAGTAACAAAAGCAGAAAAATCATTTTACAAATTTCTCCTTTGTACACACTGATCAGGATCCTTGCTAGCAGTCCCCAGAGTGTATCTGCCAGGTAGCAAGAATGCATAAGATCATCATTTGACTCTAGATCTAGGCTAGGTATGTGAGAGATGCTTGATAATAGTAGGGAAAAAATTAACTTGTGACTCACTGGTAAAGAAGCCACCTACCTGCCAGTGCAGGAGACATGGGTTCAATCCCTGGATCAAGAAGATCCCCTGGAACAGGAAATGACAATCTATTTCAGTATTCTTTCCTGGAAAATTCCATGGACAGAAGAGCCTGGAGGGCTACAGTCCATGGAGTCGTAAAGAGTCAGACACGACTGAGTACACACACATGCACACATATACACTTATATGTGTGTGTGTGTGTGTGTGTGTGTGTGTGTGTATATATATATATATATATATATATATATATATATATATATGTTTTTTTTTTTTTAACAGAGCATTCTGCTTTTATCTAAGCCAAAGTTTATAAAATGGTTTTTACATAGATGACAGTTGTATCAGCAATTCAGACTTTTCAAAGCATCTAATTAGGGAACAGTTATATCCTTACTGGGATGGATAGATGAATAGATGAGGGACAAAGAGAGAGACAGAGAGACCTTAAGCTAAGAATTCTCTGCACGTTCATGACAGCAGCACTTTTCAAAGGATTTCAGGAGACTCACTGGTCTCTTCGGGTTGAGGCACAGCCATGGGCCCAGAGGGTGACATGTCAAGTGGAGGGTCCTAGGTGAGGGGGACCCAGAGGACCTGGAAAGGTGACTCAGGCAGGTTCTGGGGGGAAAGCACAAAACAGGGACCCACCAGGCTCTCAGGTGACATCCCAGGGCTGGTTCAGTTTTTAGACAGGTTCTTCCTCCACTGGAGCCCAGGAATTTGCAGGACCCTGACATGGTGACTCCCCTGCAAGAGGAGAGATCCCTGGGGCCCCAAATGCTACCACATCCCCTGAGTGCCCCAGTGGACAAGCGTGTTGGCTGACCCCTCCTGTCCACAGAAGGAGCCCCAGAACCACCTCAAAAAGGCTGATCCTAGAATAAGCTGAGACCCAAGAACACAGTCAGGCATTAAAAGGGGCCGTTTGTTTGGAATCTGGAAAAACTAGGGATTGTGTAAGTGATCAGAGTCTCATAAGATATAATAGGAAAACATGCCCAGTTACAATTTTCCTTTTTCTTTTCTTTCTCTCTATGGAGGAAAAATCAATATTTAAGCTGGAAAGGGAGAATAAGCATCAAAAAGGAAAAAGAAACCTAAAAATCTCAGAGAGAAAAGAGAATCTAACTTATATAAAAACATGAAACCTTAACCACTATTTAGTGCACATTTAACACTAAAAGATGAGAGCACAGAATCCTGTTCCATGTCTTGGAAAATTCCTGCCATGTGGGGCGAGGGGCCAGTTTCAAAGGGAGGCTGCTGCTACTGCTGCTGCTGAGTCGCTTCAGTCGTGTCCAACTCTATGCGACCCCATAGAAAACCCCATAAATGGCAGAATAATGGTTAGCAGCCCTCCGACCTCCGGTGTTAAAATATTAAAATGGCATTATAGTTTAATAAAAAATGGAGGTTGTTAGAAGCTACCATAGGTTTCATTAAAAACAGGTTATGCCCTTTGTGTGTGTGCTCAGTTGTGAATGACTCTCTGCGACCCCAGGGACTGTAGCCCGCCAGGCTCCTCTGTCCATGGGATTCTCCAGGGAAGAAGCGTACTGGGCTGGGTTGCCATGCCCTCCTCAGGGGATCTTCCCAACACAGGGATTGAACCCATGTCTCCTGCATCTCCTGCAGTGGCAGGCAGATTCTTTACTACTGAGCCACTGGGGAAGCCTGCTGAGTGGCACACAGGCTCTTAATTCCCTGACCTGGGATGGAACCCATGCACCCTGAGTGGAATTGCAGAGTTCTAACCACTGGATGGCCAGGAAGTCCTTGAAACAGTAGTTTTAAGTTGTTGGGGAGGGAGTGTTGGCTCATTTTTGGAAGGAATTTCACAGCAACTACAGCTGCCTCCCACAACTGGCTCACAGACTGCTGCTGCTCCTTGTGTTCCGGTTAAAATCTGCTCTGACTGCTGCTGTCTCACGTGCTCATCCAGAGAGCCGCACAGCGGCAGGGTAGTGCTTGTTTATGTCCTGGGGGACAGAGAAGGACAGAGAGTGGCCGTGTGGGGCTGAATGTGAGGCAGGGCTGCTCTCTGTATTTCAGATGGAGACCATGGAGCCATGACCTCTTTGGTAATTAATTTAGTTAATTTTAAAATTAATTTTTATTGGAGTATAGTTGATTTATAGTGTTGTGTTAGCTTTCGATGTACAGCACAGTGAATAAGTTACGCATACGAAGCTCCAACATTTTGGCCTCCTGATGTGAAGAGACAACTCATTGGGAAAGACCCTGATGCTGGGAAAGATTGAAGGCAGGAGTAGAAGGGGGTGACAGAGGACAAGATAGTTGGATGTCATCACTGACTTGGTGGACATGAGTTTGAGCAACTTCTGGGAGATAGTGCAGGACAGGGAAGCCTGGCTTGCTGCAGTCCATGGGTTTGAAAAGAGTGAGGCACGACTTAGCAACTGGACAACATATTTCCACTCTTTTTAATATTCTTTTCCCATATAGATCATTACAGAGCATTGAGTCGAGTTCCTTGTGCTATACAGTAGGTCCTTATTAGTTATCTATTTTTTACATAGTAGTGTGAATTTAGTTCAGTGATCATTAATCATTGAACTGTTTGATGCAACAGCTAATTAAGACCAGTTGCATTAAAGCACTTACCTTCCTCTTGTGTGCTCAAAACTCATTTTCTTCATGCCTGAATTATGAGGCAGACTGTTGACAGAAGTTTCTAACATACTGTATGATTTTATGTTTAATATTAAACATATATAATATTAATATTTTCTGAAATACAAGGATGTATTTTTGATCCAGGGGCAAATACCATAGCTTTCATGTGGATAAGGAATTACACTCAAATCTAAAACTATTTCAAGAGCCTGCTGAGCCAGGGAGAGGGACTTCAGAGTTCAATGGTAGCTGTATTTTTAGTTTTTAAAGGAGCCTCCATACTGTTCTCCACAGTGGCTGTACCACTTTACAATGGAATGTTACTCAGCCAATAAAAATGATGAAATGATGCTAACATTGCAGCAGCATGGATGGACATAGAGATTGTTCCGAATGGAGTAAGTCAGACAGAGGAGAAATATCGTATGACGTTCCTTATGTGCAGAATCTAAAAAGAAATGATACAAATGAACTCCCAAAACAGAAACAAACTCACAGACTTAGAGAACAAGCTCCTGGTTGCCAAGGGGGAAGGACAGAGGGAAGCGATAGGTACGGAGTTTGGGATTGGCATTACGCACGGCTGGGCTTACTAGGTGGCGCTGGCGGTAAAGAACCTGCCTGCCAAAGCAGAAGACTCAAGAGATTCGGGTTCGATCCCGGGGTCAGGAAGATCCCCTGGAGGAGGATCCAGTACTCTTGCAGCCCACTCCAGTATTCTGGCCTGAAGAATCCCGTGGACAGAGGAGCCTGGTGAGCTACAGTCCATGGGGTCGTAGTTGGACACTAGTGAAATGACTGAGCACACACGTACACACTGATATATTTAAAATAGATAACCAGCAAGGACCTACTGTTTAGCATAGGGAACTCTGCTCAGTGTTATGTGGCAGCCTGGATGGGAGGGGAGTCTGGGGGAGAGTGGATCCATGTACATTTGTGACTGAGTCCCTTTGCTCCACCTGAAACTATCATGACATTATTAATCAGCTCTACTCTAATATAAAAAAGTTAAAAAACATTAATAAACATTTTTTAAAAAAGTCAGTGACTTCTCTGCTGGCGTCCACATTGAGGTACCAGCTTCCTTTGCTTGGTGGGGTAGGTGGGTTGGGGAGGTCACAGGAGGAAGCCGAGGGGAGTCAACCGTGAATAAATCCTGGCTCTGTGCTCTGGAGAAGGAAACACGAAGAGGTGTTTTCCTGTGAGGAACCTTGTGGGTGTTTTCCTACAGCGTGAGGCTGTCTGAAGCCTGTGGGGGCCACTTCTGGGCTTCGCTGTCCACTGCCCAGCTTCGGGTCACACAGAAATGACTCCCACTTCAGCTCCACGTCCTTTCCAGCTGTGGGTTCCCAGTCAGGCGTCTGAGCCTTGTCAGTGCCGTGGTAAAACGGGGCCACGGCTCCCACCTGGGGGGCTGTAGGAGAGGGGAGGTCAGAGCACACACTGGAGGCATAAGGCATGAAGCCCGTGAGGGCACCCCAGAGAGGAAGCTTTCCATTTTCATCTGAGGTCCTCTTTTTGTATAATGTTCTCCGCTTGTGATAGCTTTAATTCTCACTCTGACAAACAGGTGTCATGTCTCTTTGCTGAGAAGCTGTGAGCGAGGAGCAAGGCCAAGCTCGCCCCACCGGGTGGGGGAAGTGGGCCTTTCTTTGGCTCATGAAGCTGCACGCCCAGGCCTGGGTTTGACCCGACCCAGGCTCTGATATTACGGAAAATGCGCTTCATCTTTAGAAAATACTGCCAGCTTTATTAAGTCAAGTGTGCTTCTGTTCATTGAGGGAGGAAGACTAACCAGCCAACAGCATCTCGTCTGTGATTCAGTCTCTAGAGAAGGAAGAATTGCAGGTCGAGGAGCACGGCTTTTCACTTTGCTTTTCAGGTATGCCACTCTTCCCTGGATGTATCTCGTCTCGAGGATCTTCTCCAGCTCGGACGTCGCTTTCATCTCCTACATCTCCTTGAACTTCATCTTTGGCCTCTGTACCATGCTGATGACGGTCATGCCCCGGCTGCTGGCCATCGTCTCCAAGGCTCAGGTCCGTGACCCTCTGCATGGCCTCCCAGGGGCGAGGGGAGGGACAGAGGGTCGACTCACCCCGAGACCATTCCTTTTCCAACTGGGCTTCACTGCAGATGTGCTGGTGTCTACTGTCTTTACCTCCAGAGAGAGACAGGGACCACTTAGCAGAAACATCTGTGCCTTGACACGCAGCAGATCCAGGCTGGCAGCCGCAGGCAGAAGATGAGTTGTTTGTGCTCCTGCTTCCTGGGTGAAGGGCAGACTGAGCAGTGCATTCACGGCCGCATCCCTGTTTGTGGATGAATGACCGATCGATGGTTGAAAGAGTGGCTGTTTGGGTGAAGTGTGTCCTGTCTGGGCGTCGTGGGAACAGGGCTCAGACATTCCTGTCTTTGGGCTCGGATGCTCCGGTCTGGCAGCCCACTCCAGTACTCTTGCCTGGAAAATCCCATGGGTGGAGGAGCCTGGTAGGCTGCAGTCCATGGGGTCACGAAGAGTTGGACACAACTGAGCGACTTCACTTTCACTTTTCACTTTCATGCACTGGAGAAGGAAATGGCAACCCACTCCACTGTTCTTGCCTGGAGAACCCCAGGGACTGGGGAGCCTGGTGCGCTGCTGTCTATGGGGTCGCACAGAGTCGGATCCGACTGAAGCGACTTAGCTGCAGCAGCAGACCATACTCTCAGGCCACAGCGGGTTTGGATTTTCCAGGTGATTCTGCTCTCTCCCCTCGGAGCCCTGGGACAGATTTAGATTTGCTGCTCTCAGAGTTTTGGAGCAGAAGGCTTCCCTGTTACTGGACTCCTGGCCCAGGAATATTTATCAGGGTGAGGAGGTGCCTCTCTCAGGGAACCCCTTCCATCAGGCTGTCTGTATCGGGAGGGCCACTTCGGAGCTGTCACTCCAGCAGGTATCAGGGTCCAGTGGAACCCAGCAGTGCTGGCTACCCCCTCCCACCCACTGCCTCTTGTCGGGCCAGTCTCCTCCCTGTGAGGCCTGCTGGGTTTTGTCCACAGTAATTCATCTTGTCTCTTTCTCAGCCTCCCCTGGGCTGCCTGTGGGGATGGACTTCAGAGTTTGAAGCCTCCTCTGCCCATCTTTCCACACTTCCCCTTCTTGGCTCTGGCCACACCGTTCTCTCCTGACTTCCTACTGTCTGTGTGGGCCCCGTTCCTCACTAGTCCTTGCGTTGGATCCACTCAGAGGCTGAGAAAACAGCCTCAGAAAGGCCCAGTCTGGAGGACGAGCTGCTGGTCAGTGTCCAGCAAGTTGGAGGCTGAGCTCCCTTCCCGTGCCCAGATGCACTGGGACCTGATTGATTCTACAGCAATAGCTTGTGTTCTTTTCCTCAAGTTTGTACAGAAGCAGCGAGCTCTGTAAACAAGCATTTTTGGATCCAATTGAAAGAAACAATTTATTCTGGTGATTTTTTTAGATCTGTTATTGACACTAATCTGTATTAGTGTGTCTAGACTTTAAATAGCAAACTAGCAGAACGATTCATTGACTTTAACTCGAGAGAGCATTGAAGTTAGTGGAGGCAGAACAGAGCTTCCTTGTCCCCGTCAGAGCGCTGATATACCATGGATCTCAGTCATGACCTAAATGGGAAGACAGGCAGATTCGAAGTAGACAGTCCCTGCCCTGGGGACGGGTCACAGACAGAAGAGGAGGAGGAGGAGGGTTCTTCTAGACCTGCAGAGCAAACCAACCCAGAGTCTTGAGGTCCTGAGACTGAGGTCAGTGGGATGCCTTGTTGCCTCCCGTTATAAACAGCTTTGTTCACTTGGAGAGAAATCTGCAGGCAGTAAGTTGTTTGCAAAAAAATGAGTCAAGCTCAATTGTTAACAGATAACAAAAGGCATTTCCTTGCTGTTGCTGAGGTCTTTTTTTCCCCTTTGCTCTTTATTTTGATATGCTCCACTTAAAAAGATCAACGTCATAAATGGGTGATTTTCAGATATTCCTTTGTAAGTTCAAGAGGTAACATATTCCTATGAAAACATGACATAAGATGAGAAAGGGGACTAGGTTTTCAGACCAGTGCCAAAGACCAGTAGAGCTGGTATTAACCACTATGTAGACAAACAATCGGAGAAGGCAATGGCACCCCGCTCCAGTACTTTGCCTGGAAAATCCGATGGATGGAGGAGCCTGGTGGGCTGCAGTCCATGGGGTCGCTAAGTCGGACACGACTGAGCAACTTCACTTTCACTTTTCACTTTCGTGCATTGGAGAAGGAAATGGCAACCCACTCCAGTGTTTTTGCCTGGAGAATCCCAGGGATGGGGGAGCCTAGTGGGCTGCCGTTATGGGGTCGCACAGAGTCGGACATGACTGAAGTGACTTAGCAGCAGCAGACAAACAATATTGTTAATGTGAGCATTTTAGTTTTGACCAAGTCACAGTTTATAAGCAGATATGCACAGAAAAGGCATTTGGGGCTCTAATTCAGGCTGCGGCGCATCTGTCTCTCCCACTGCGGAAGTTCTCTTTTGAGGGATGGGGGATGCAGGTAGGTGAAAAAATCATAGTGTTTTTTTTATGTTTATTTATTTGGCTGCATTGGGTCTTGGTTGCGGCACGTGGGATCTTGGTTGTGTCATGTGGATCTTTCATTGTGGTGCATGGGCTCTCTAGTTGTGGTGTGCCCACTCAGTAGTTTTGGCTTTTGGAAAAAGCTCAGAGTTTCAGTAATTTATGTCTCTACTTTATCAATCTCCAATTGATAAAGTAGAGACATTATGAATCAGACACTTGTGAATTGCTGTTCTGTGACTTTGTGTGGCTACACTCAACACATGTGGGTTATTTACCAAGTTGGTGTTATGAGTTGCAAATAGCTTCGTTCATGTGGTAAGAGATAGTGTGTGACTTTCTTGCAGTCAGATCTGAGTCCTCACCATTAATTAATTATTCCCTGAACTGTCAGATCCTGAGTTAAAAGCTATAATAGTCTCCTGTTTCTATCTTGTTAAAACGGAACCCTTTGAAGTCATATATTATTTGATCCAGGGACATAGTTTTATGAAAAGTGGGATAATAAGCCCCTTTAGGACTGCTTGAAATCTGTAAATAGTGGTAGTTGGTCAAGACTTGAACCAAAGGATCATTAAATGAGCCTTTCATGTTTTTCTCATGTCTGCATGCAAAGGACAGTAAACTGATGTAACAATACATGCCCCCCCAAAAGTCATTTTTTGCTTTATTACTCTTATTTTTCAGCTTATTTTTTTATTGAAGTAGAGTTGAGTTACAATGTTGTGTTAATTACTACTGTGCAGCAGTACAGTGACTCAATCATATGCGTCTGTACTTTCTTTTTCATGTTCTTTTCCATTATGGCTGATCACAGGGTACTGAATGTAGTTCCCTGTACCATACAGTGGGGCCTGGTTGTTGATTCATTCTTTATATTGTAATAGCTTGCATCTGCTAATCCCAAACTCCCTCTCCACCCCTCCCCTTCCCCCCTGCCCTTGGCAACTGCAGATCTGTCCTCTATGTCTGTGAGTCTGTGTCTGTTTCACGGATCAGCTGATTTGTGTTGTAGTTTGGATTCCACATATGAGTAGTAGCATATAACATTTGTCTTTTGCTTTCTGACTTGCTTCACCTAGTGTAATAACCTCTAGTAGCCTCCATGTTGCTACAGCTGGCATTATGTCATCCCTTTCTATGACTGAGTAATGGTTCACTGTGTGTGTGCACCACATCTTCTTTATCCCTTCATCTGTTGAAGGACATTTCGGTTGTTTCCATGTCTTGGCCATTGTAAATAGTGCTGCTGTGAGCATAGGGGTGCATGTATCTCTTCAAATTAGATTTTCACTGGATATGTGCCCAGAAGTGGGATTGCTGGATCATATGGTAGCTCTGTTTTTAGCTTTTTAGGGAATCTTTGTCCTGTTTTCCATAGTGGCTGCACCAGTTTACTTTCCCACCCCAACAGTGTAGGAGGGTTCCTTTTTCTCCACACCCTCTTCAGCATTTGTAGACTTCTTGATGATGGTCATTCTGACTGGTGATATCTCATTGTGGTCTTGATTGGCATTTCTCTAATACTTAGCAATGATGAGCATCTTTTTATGCCTATTGACCATCTGTATGTCTTCCTCAGAGAAATGTCTCTTTAAGACTTCTGCCCAGTTTTTGATTGGGCTGTTTTGATTTTGTGTTGACCTAAAAGCCTTTTTTTTTTTTGATTTTCTATTGTCCTTGAACCACACTAGTAGAGACAACTCATTGTGAACAGCCATGAGTTTACATTGTAAGGGAACACTGGATGCTATTGGCTGTAAGACTGAGGGTTTTGTATGTCTTCTTTACGAAGAGCTCTCACTTTGACTTCTCTTTCTTTCACTGCACAGAATTTACAGAACATCTATGACGTCCTCAAGTGGGTCTTCACTATTTTCCCTCAGTTCTGCCTGGGTCAGGGGCTGATAGAACTCTGTTACAATCAGATCAGGTATGACCTGACCCATAACTTTGGCATCGACTCCTATGTGAGCCCATTTGAGATGAACTTCCTGGGCTGGATCTTCGTGCAGTTGGCTGTACAAGGCTCGGTCCTTCTCCTCCTGAGGGTGCTGCTTCACAGAGACCTCTGGCTGCAACCCAGGTACGTCCTGCAGGGCTCGTCCTTGATGGAACTAGTGTCTGAATAAAGATGGAGCAGCAAATCCATCCTGGAGGCTGCGGGACAAGAAACGTTCTGAACAGTGTCGTACCCACACCTCATAGTTAGGGTTTGACAGTTTTTGTTTGCTTTGTTTTTGTTTGTTTTTTTCTTTTCATTGGTGAGTTTCTGACATTAGGAAGGGGAATGACAAAAGAAAAGGTGTCAACCTCTGAGATAATCCACCCAATTCTTAATTGGGTGAGATAATCAACCCAACCCATTAGTCACCTTAATGAATTTTCCTTCTTACAATTGCTCAGTTTTCCTCTTACTCTGATTGTAGCACCTAGGGTGAATTCAGTTGATCCCATAACATACTCTTGACTTCCCTGGTGGCTCAGATGGTAGAGAATCTTCCTGCAATGCAGGAAACACTGATTCGATCCCAGGGTTAGGAAGATCCTCTGGAGAAGGAAAGGCAACCTGCTCCAGTATTCTTGCCTGGGAAGTCCCATGGACAGAGGAGCCTGATGGGCTACTTTCCATGGGGTCTCAAAGAGTTGAACATGACTTAGTGACTAACACTTTCACTTTCATAACATAATATCATTTTGTGGCAAAATAGCATCAACTCCTAAAAGCAGGTGTGTAAGAAAGTCAGTGCTGATAACCACTTGCCCTTTGAAGATCCTCTTGTTCAGTTCAGTTCAGTCACTCAGTCGTGTCCAACTCTTTGCGACCCCATGAACTGCAGCACGCCAGGCCTCCCTGTCCATCACCAACTCCCGGAGCTTACTGAAACTCATGTCCATTGAGTCGGTGATGCCATCAAGCCATCTCATCCTCTCTCATCTCTTTGTCCTCCTGCCTTCAATCTTTCCCAGAATCAGGGTCTTTCCCAATGAGTCAACTCTTCACATGAGGTGGCCAAAGTATTGGAGTTTCAGCTTCAACATCAGTCCTTCTAATGAACACCCAGGACTGATCATTAGAAGGACTGATGCTGAAGCTGAAACTCCAATACTTTGGCCACCTCATGCGAAGAGTTGACTCATTGGAAAAGACCCTGATGCTGGGAGGGATCCTCTTGTTATTAGCACTAAAAATGTTTTATTTAATTACTGTTGTTCAGTAATGGTGCTGATAATGTCCTCCTCTTTGTTAGGTGAGAATGAAAGTCAGTAGCCCAAGGGGTGTGTGTGTATATGATGTGTGCTGTCCACGTGAGTTTGTGTGTGCCCATGTCCACACAAACACATTCTTATACCCTCATCTCTATATTCTCAATAGGATCACAAGTGGTTTTGCAAGGATGTGTGACGTATTGACAGATAACACATTTTAAATATTAAGCAAGGAGTGTACTTTCTTATGTAGCGTCCACAATGGCATGTCTCTCCCTCTGTAACCCTTGTGGCCTGAATCTGTGGAGTTGCTCTAAGAAAGGGATACTTCATGGAGAAAGTACTAATTAGGACTATATCACAGGAGAAACTGTTAAATATTATAGACCTAGTAGTAACACTCCATGATGATTTCCTTATAGAATTTCTCCCCCTCAGTCAATTCATCAACATACTTCCTTTAAAATCTGCTAAAGTGGAGAACCATTTGAATACCCATCACAAACCTTTCTTGAGTTAGCCACAATCCCTCTGGAATCTAGATTTCCAATACTGGCAGAGGTTGAAATAGAATTCTGTGTGCCTTTCAAATTGGTCCTGTATTCGGCCCTCCATAGTTTAATCTATTTTAAAACTTATTTTGTAGAAACCCCTTCAGCAGATTTCGGGGTATTCAATCCTGCTGCAGCATCAAAAGATTTTTCTGTAAAGACTTTGGGTGTTACCTTACATGAAACCCCATGGACTGCAGCATGCCAGGCTTCCCTGTCCATCACCAACTCCTGAAGCTTGCTCAAACTAATGTCCATCAAGTCGTTTGATGCCATCCAACCATCTCATCCTCTGTCATCCCCTTTTCCTCCTGCCTTTAGTCTTTCCCAGCATCAGGGAATTTCCAAATGAGTCAGTTCTTCGAGTCAGGTGGCCAAAGTATTGGAGTTTCAACTTCAGCATTAGTCCTTCCAATGAATATTCAGAACTGATTTCCTTTATTTATTTATTTTTACTTCTGTGTACATACTTTTATTAGAATCACTAGTGAAATACATTTTATTGCTATTTGGCAATGATGATGCTTATCAATTAAGGAAAATGTTCTACCAAACACACTAATTGACAGGTTTGATCTCCTTGCAGTCCAAGGGACTCTCAAGAGTCTTTTCCAACACCACAGTTCAAAAGCATCAATTCTTTGGTGCTCAGTTTTCTTTATGGTCCAACTCTGACATCCATACATGACCACTGGAAAAACCATAGCTTTGACTAGACGGACCTTTGTTGGTAAAGTAATGTCTCTGCTTTTGAATATGCTGTCTCGGCTGGTCATAGCTTTTCTTCCAAGAAGCAAGTGTCTTTTAATTTCATGGCTGTGGTCACCATCTGCAGTGATTTTGGAGTGGAAAAGTATAAGTGAAACCAAATATTAGAATAACGTCCTTGTTATCTGCAGTAAATAGTCAATATTTGCTGTTCTTTGTCATTGTGAAGGTTACAGAATCCAGAAATTAAATATAACTTAGACACTGGGTTACCTGTCACTCCATTAAGAATGACAATGATCTGACCAAATTAATATGTTTTTAAAATGTAGATCTAACCAGGTCACTAATCACTGCCTGAAAGCCAAGTCCAAGCTTCTCAGCCAGGCCCTTCAAGCCTGGCAGCTCATGCTCAGGGCCGCTCCATGTGATGTCCCTTCTGTCTCCACCTGTGACATTGGCCCTGATCTCCAGTCTGCGCTGGTCCTTTGCCAGGACGGCCTTCCTCATCTCCAGGACCCTCCCCGTAGGTCCTCCTGCCTCTCCAGCCCAGCATGACGTCCTGCCAGTGTTTCTGTTACAGCTAGCATTTACCATCAGGGCCGTCAGTGTTGTTTTAACGTGTTTGTTCCTCTCCTCTACCTGACTCTATAAATTCCTTGTGCAGGAAATATTTTACACTGTTGCAGTGAATTCCTGGAAAAATAGGAACACCCTACCCTCTGCATCTGGGCAGACAGTTCCTGCAGCCCTCCTAAGTGGACTGTCTCCTGCCTGACTTGGTGCCGGCTCCCCACTGCCCTTGCCCACCCGGCGCCTGCTTACAGCCTGCAGTCCCTCTGTCAGCCTGTGTTGTCTGCCCAGACCCAGGACCACATCAGAACCTGCACTCCAGCCACACACGAGTCAGGTTGGGTGGGTTTTGGTCATGGGGTGGGGGGAGGTCCCTGTTTGTTGTCTCTCTGGTCTGGAGGCAGTTTCTGCTCTCTATATCCCAGTTGCCAGCTGGGTCTGAGCAGCCACATGGCCCAGGGCAGCGTCTCCCTTCTGATATCAGCTGCACTAAATCCCTGCAAGAACCTGCTGCACCAATGCCCACCAGGCTCCTTCCTCTTGACACAGATGCCGTTTTTCATGATTGTCAGTTGGAGGATGGCCAGGCAGCTCGTTTCTGAGTACAGAGGCATGAACTGCATGTTGTGTTGTGGGGAGGAGGCCAACGGGCAGTGACCTCACTCAGAGCCCCCCACCCACCAGATCCACTTGAGATGAAACCAGTAGACGCGCTGGAGCCCCAAGCCCTAAGAGCAGACTCTCTGGCCTGAGACCAGGCAGCAGGCACAGAGCTGCCCGGTGATGCTAATGAGGAGATGGTCGAAACTGCTGATGGGTCTTGGAATCAGGAAGGGATAAGGTGATGTGTGTCCTGGTGGAGTGCGAGACAGCCTCTGGATGACCAGACAAGGCTGAGGGCCATAGAACGCACCCTCACCTGGGGAAGGGTGCCCAACAGTCAAGGAGAAAGTGTCAAATTCAGTGAATGTTCGTAAATTGAACACAGCTGCGATACCTTCCCCCAGTCAGTAGGACCTGAAGTCCCCTCAGAACCCCCTGTCAGTCAGCCACACTCTGTTTGCTGTTCAGTCCCTAAGTTGTGTTTTTGCAGCCCCATGGACTGCAGCACACCAGGCTTTCCTGTCCCACTCTATAGACGGATTCATTTCTTATGCTTTTGAACGTTATATAAAATCCATAATATAACACATACTCCTGCATGTGTAGCTGTATTTTCTAATCATCTGTGTTGTGTGTTGAGAAAATTATATGTTTGTCCAGTCGTGATTTCAGGTATGGAAAAGATAGTACAGGGAAAGGGGCTGGGGGCACTGGAGTCTAGCTCTAGATATTTTATTGTATTTTTAATACTTTTAAAATTTTAAAATAGCTTAAGACTCATAAGAAATAGCAAAATCAGTCCAGAGAAATTCTATGACCCCTTCACCCAGCTTCTCCCAACAATACTGTGATAGGATAAAACACAGTACACTACAATATTACATTGATAAAACAGGAAATTGATGTGGGTGCAACACTATCTCAGTGATCTGTACTCATTTAGTTACTAAAATATTGGCTTATTACAGTTTGCAGAAATTGGGATTTACTCGAAAGGCAAAATGCACCAGAAAAGAAAATCATAAGGATTAGAAAGTGAGCTGGCTCAGATTTAGGGAAAATAAATCAGAGGCGAGAGTTAGCTTTGTGCTCACCTGGCAGGTGTCTGTCGCGTGCCTCCCGTGTATTCTTTTACACAGTCCAGCGCGTGCTGCAGAACTGTAGCACTTGGAGACTTTCATGTATAATCTAGTTTATCAAGGGGCTTGTTTGCTCCAGGGCTTCCCTGCTGACCCAGATAGTAAATAATCCACCTGTAAATGCAGGAGACCCAGGATCAATCCCTGGGTTGAAAAGACCCCCTGGAGAAAGAACTGGCAACCCACTCCAGTATTGCTGCCTGGAGAATTCCATGGACAGAGGAGTCTGACGGGCCATAGTCCATGGGTCTCAGAGTCATACACAACTGAGTGACTAACTCTTGGCTTCACTTGCTTGAAGTGGTCGGACAAGTTGATTTCTTACAACTTTGTGATAAATTATTTGTCCTCTGGCACAAAAGTCTGGTGTGACTTTATTGTTCATAAAATCAGCAAGTGGTTTGAGTTTGGTGTCCATCTGTGTCACCGTTTGGATGATCTCTGACCTTTCTTTCCCCCTTTCTGGCCCATCTCCCAGGTGTGAATTAACTCTGAATTATCTATCCTCTCAGGGGCCACTCTGCCATTCAAGGCACAGTCACATCTTCCAAGGACATAGATGTTGAAAAAGAGCAAGTAAGGGTGCTGAAAGGCAGAACCAGCGGAGACAGTCTGGTGCTGTACAACCTCAGTAAGAGTTACAGGGGCTTCTTCAAGAGCATGATCGCCGTGCAAGATATCAGCTTGGGCGTACGCAGGGGAGAGGTAAGAGACTTCTGCCTGTACCTTTTCTGCTGCAAACAGGCCTCAGTCTAATTGTTGATCTTCTCATGTTATTCCCTTAGAATATCTGACATCACAACTGAAAGCATCTGCACATTTTAGGAATCTCTCCTGGATCTGTATAAAGAGTCGGTTGACTTTCGCTAGTGAAAACTCTGCTGATTGATTGATGGGGTTTATCCTCTTTCATAATTTTAAAAATTTAAGTGATCAAGGTTGGTGTTGTTCAGTTGCTAACGCATGGACTGTAGCCCACCAGGCTCCTGTGTCCATGGGATTCTCCAGGACAGAATACTGGAGTGGGTAGACATTCCCTTCTCTAGGGGATCTTCCCAACTCAGGGATTGAACTCGCATCTCCTGCTTGGCCAGCGGGTTCTTTACCAGGGAACCACCAGGGAAGCCCAAGTGACCCAGGACTTTTCATTGTTGTTTGGGTTACAGGGTGACTCTCCATTGAGTGCAAATATTTTATAAATCCGATTAATTAAGGAAAACACTTCTAACTCCTGTTTGAACTTCAGTACTCTTTAAGTGGCCAATTAAGCCATCTAGTAAAATGTTACTCTGAAAAAGTAAAAACTCTCACACACCACAGCTAGCTTAGAGTTGTTTTTCATGAACGTGGCATTAATTCTAGTAGAAGTGTTTTTTCTGAACTGACAGAAGCCACGTAAATTGTTCCTGATGCATGCTTAATGCATAAAGGGAAGTCAGTTCTGGAAGTGATTACTTTTAATTAACTGTTAAAATAAATGAGACTATCTTGCATTCATATTGTTCCAAACTTCTGAGGAATTCAAAGTAGGTTATATGGGTATCTGATTGGTATCCAAGCTCTGCTGTGAGTGGATCTGAGGTAGAGAGGAGCTGAGAGAGGATGGATCCGTGCCTACCCAGGGACATGGCACCCTGTACCGAGGTGTGCAGTCAGACAGGACAGATGTTAAACAAGTGTTTTTTTGCAGGGTTTGTGTTTGCTGCTCAACTCTAGGACTAGTATTGTGATTTTTGCCATCTTATGGAACTATTTTTTTACCCTCGCTTAAAAAGAAAACAACTTCCATTTTGCTATTACTTCTCCATGGCTTCCATGTTTGCTCAGTGTAAAGAACCTGCTTGCCAGTGCAAGAGATACAAGTTCAATATCTGGGCTGGGAATGACTCCCTAGAGGGGGAAGATCTTCTGGAGGAGGAAATGGCCCACACCAGTATTTTTGCCTGGGAAATGCCATGGACAGAGGAGCCTGGTGGGCTACAGTCCATGGGGTCTCAAAACAGACATGACTGAATGACTAACCAACAGTTCCTTCTTCGTGATAGATTTAAGGAGTAAGAAAAAAACCTTGAAAAATGTCCTAAGAGAAATGCTCCAGATATCTTAAATGGTCCAGGATGCATTCATCTTGGGATTCTATTCACTAGGCTTTATTTGAATGTCTGAGTTTAATGACTTAGATGTAAAGAATTGTGCAAAAGCCTACGGAAAACACCGAGACGGCTATGCTGTGCCCCTTTCCCTCCAGGAATTAATAATTGGGCAGGCTGTGGGAGGTCATAAACAGTGCCCAGTGTGATGTAACAGCGGATCAAGGTTGAAAGGCGCAGAGTGAAGTGAATGGTCTCAGAGCCATAAGTCTAGGGAGGGCGGCGGGGGTGGAGCCTGAGAGCAGGGAGGCAGGAATGGGCGGAGTGGGGAGGCAGGAGTGTGAGAAAGAGGGCTCTGCTAAACTTCAACCTCAACCCGGAGGGTAGAATGTGCTCCAATTACCTGATGGTGTTGTACCTGGGGCAGCAGCTCAGGTGTGGTCTGGCTGACATGAGTGATGGGACAGCACAGATCTGCAGCAGGATGGCCCCATGTTTCAGAGGGTAGAAGAGACCCACTAAGGTGGGGAAAGCATAAGTGTTGAAGCAGACTGCTCCCAGAGCTACAAAACAGGGCTCTGTGCTAACTAAGTGGGCTCAGCCACAGGAAACCCAGGATTCAGGGAGCCAGGAAGCCAGCAGTGCCCAGACATCGAGAAACAGGTGTCCTGGAAGGAGGTCAGTAAGGATAAGCGTCTCGGCTTCCACCACAGCATCTCCAGCTAAGAATAGCCTAGGTTCAAGGTAGACACTGGGCTGCAAAAGACAGCAGGGCTGTGTTCCACACAGAATATGACACAGTCATGCAGGAAAAGGTGACCTGACGCTGAGTGAGATCATATGGAAATAGAGGGCTTTCTTCACTAGTTGTCAGGCTTAGGCCATCATCAGAGTTAGAGGACAGAGAGAGGTTCAGAGACAGAGGAAGGCACTGGGATAGTCCTGACTATGATGATGTGACTCCTAAAAATCCTGTGCTAACCAGAGGGACACAGGAACCTGTGATGTGGGCCCCTGTCTTATCAGACAGGATTCAGCATAATTTGTGGTAATTGCACTTACTTGTCATGCTCTTTCATTTTCCAGACGTGAATATATTGTCTGTGAATTAATGCTGAAATTATACCGCTCAAATGTCACAGTGATTTCAGAAGTACTGTGTGAGCTATAAAGTGCTTTATACACTTATTTTATGATTGTAAAAGGCTACAAATAATACAAACCAAAAGTAGCACAAAAGGAGTTGAAAGCAAGTGCCATTTCTGATGTAATTTTGATTTTATGGTCTGTTTCTTTTTCTGCCTTCAGTGCTTTGGGCTTCTCGGGGTGAACGGGGCTGGGAAAACCACCACTTTCAAAATGCTGACTGGGGACCTGCCTCCAAGCTCGGGACACGCCATCGTCAGGACTCCCACGGGGTAAAGTCCACGTTCCATCACGTTATTGCCTGTAGAGATGATCATCAAATCTAGAGAATCCCAGCCTCCCCCCATCCTGTGCTCTAAAGTCAGAGGAGGTCATTGGCCTCCAAATTTATTTCCAGTGACCACTGCTCACAAGAGGGGAAAAAGGCCTCTAAGAGGGAATGAAATGGACTTGATGTTTCCAGCCAGAGGGTGGTGAAAGCAGCCCGGGGCCACCCTCTTCCAGCAGTGATGCTGGGTGCTCTGCCCCATGGAAGCCGGGTGGGTGGGAGTGGCCGGGGCAGGCTTCTTCTGCTTTGCCACGGACAGGGTGGAGCTTCAGACGGCTCACTGCAGTGCAGGGGCTGGCAGGGGCGGGGTAGTTTCATTTGTTTTACCCCCAGACTTTGCCTTTCTGGCAGTTCAGCAGTTTTCCGCCTGTCCCATCTGTGTGCCGTGCATATGTGTCCTAATAACCCTTTAGCTGTTCCCCACGCCCACCCTGTACCCTGCTCTTCTGAGCATCAGTGCTGTACGACAGGTCCCGGCACATATCCTTCTGCTTTTCCTGCTAGAGCGAATTAATTGTAACTTGATAATAGATTTCAGAAACCTCTCATGGAACTGACATAAAGAACGCGACAGGCATTGTGATATGTTCTCTGAGGGTCATTATATAAATAGCCACCAAGTTCTCAGTTTCATAGTCTGTCTACCAGGAATCCTAGAGTTATCTCTTAATAGACTTGGAAGTAGTTTGCTTGAGATTTTTATATATAGGTTGAAATAAATTCATGGAAAAAATTTCAAAAATATCATAAGTACTCATTAATTAGCTAATTTTTTTTTTTTTTGCATTGACAAATAGTTATCGTCCATCTATGACGTGCCAGGCACGAGGAGAACAGAAATTCATCCTCTAATCCTAAAATCCAGTGTTAATATTTGTATGTCTCCTGCTCGTTGTTTATACACAGGTGTCCATGTGTATGGATCTGATTTTATCACTTTCTGCATATGTGTAGGCATGTCAAGTGTAGGTGATTAAATATGTGGGGAGAAGTGTATTTTAAAATCAGACACGATTATAAAGATCACTGTGTAGACTTCATCTACACTTATTCCATGAACAGTTCATAATCCTCTTCAGGAATAGTTATTAAAAGGTTTAATTTTTCACAAGCCTGGTGGGCAGGCAATTTCATTGTTAGATTGATTTGCATTTCTTTAATTACTCGTGAACTTGGCAGAGTGCTTTCCCTATATCTGTCTGTTCCCTAGGGTTTCTTTCTGCCAATCACCTGTCATGACTATGGTTCTTTTTTATAAGGTTGTCTTTTTTACTCATTAGGTAAGAGTTTTTAATATATTCAACTGGCAATATATTCACATATTCAATATCTTCAACGTGCTTTATATGTTTCAAGTATTACCTGTTAGTGGTTCCTTGTATTTTAATTTTGTTATAGACATTCTCAGTTTTGATAAGACAGTTTGTTCTTTTATTCCTTTGTTATTTCTTCCTTTTTGAGTCTCAGGAAATTCTCTTTCTACGATGATAAAGCTATTTTCTTCTCAGAGGCTTCTTTTCTACATTCATGTTTATTATTTGCATGGAGTCTATATTTGAACATATAATCTGATTTTTTTCCAGTCCAAGATTCCAGTTCCAGTTCGTCTAAGGCCACCTTCACAGCCATGTGTCTTTTGTCTGTTTTTTTCTTTGCACCGAGTTCGCAGCTAGGCTGGACTCACTTTCCCTCCTTCTGTTTCAGATGTATTCTGGTGAGTTGGTCCCTCCTGACTCTTTTCCTAGTTTTTCAATTCCAGAATAATTTGGACCACTTTGGTACCTTTATGAGTTATCATTTTTAGAATCATTTTGGTAACTTGTATAAAAGTGTCACAATATTTGAATCTTGATTGGAATGGAGTCAAATTTATTTTATATTTTGAAGAGATTTACATCTCTATGGTAGTTTGTGTTCTTTATCCTTAACTCTGGTACAGAGCCATTCATTCAGGTCATTTAAAAAAGCGTCATTTACTTGTTTTGCACTTTTCTCTGTAGAATCCTTGCATATCTGTTTTAGATCTGCAGTGAATTTGTCTTCATCAGGAGGTAATTCATCTCTTGAAAATGCAAAGTGTTAATTGTGTCAGATTCTGTGCGATCCTGTGGACTGTAGCCTCCCAGGCTCCTCTGTCCGTTGAATTCTCCAGGCAAGAGTACTGGAGTGGGTTGTGATTTCCTTCTCCAGGGGATCTTCCTGACCCAGGGATTGAACCCATGTCTCCCATGTCTCCTGCATTGCAGGTGGATTCTTTACCCACTGAGCCACCTATGTAGTAGAATATATGTCAATCCCAAACTCCTAATTTATGCCCCCCCCTCCCTTACCCTTTGGTAACCATTCATTTCTTATGTCTGTGGATCTATTTCTGTTTTGCATATAAGTTATTTTTTTCAATGTAGAGAAAAAATGTAAAGCTGTTTTCACAATTCACACTGGAGTTTTGACTTTATATTGCATTTATACTAATAGATTAACTTGAAAATAACTGGTATGTGAATGTTGGTCTTTTCTGCAAACCTATATTTTCCATTCATTGAAACAAATCTAATTCCTTTTAAAAAGTATTTTATTCCATCCAGAATACAATATTTATCCTAGTAATTCATGAAAATCTTCTGTTTCTCCTATAGTAATGCTTCTGATTCCTATTTCCTTTTTGGTTTCCTTAAAACCATTCAGGCAATGTTCAATGGTAGTGTATCTTACTCACCTAATAATAGTGTTTCTTTTTATTTTTTCCCTCCTCTATTTTTTTATTCCAACTTTATTGAGATATAATGGACATACAGTAGTATCATTTTATAAACCTGTGTAAATTGAAGGAGTACAGCATAATGGTGTACATGTATCATGGAATGGCTTACGTATATCATGAAATTAGTATCACAAATTTAGTGATCATCAATCATCTCATATAGATATAAAAGAAAGAGAAAATTATATTTTCTGTGTGATGAGAATTCTTAAGCTGTCTTCTCTTAACCACCATCATGTATAGCACACAGCGGTGCTAATTGTATTCATCGTGTTGTACATTTACATCCCTAATACTTATTTATCTTATAACGGCAAGTTCGTGCCTTTTGGCTGTCTGCATCAGATTCCCCTTCCCACCATTCCTGCCTCTGGTGACCCAAATCTCATCTCTTTTTCCATGAGTTTGTCAGTCTGAAGTGTAATTGGCCTATAACACTATGCTAGTTCCTGGTGTGCAGCGTAGTGATTAGCTCTTTCCATACATTACGGCAATATCACCAGGGTGATCGAGTTACCATCTGTCACCACACAAAGTTATTATGTTATTATTGACTATATTCTCCACACTGAACATTTCATCCCTGTGACATATTTATGTCACAAATAAAAGATTGTCGATTATCAATCTGTCCTTTTATTTCTGCAGCACACTCTATTTTGTCAGGAATTTAAATATTTTATTTGTTAAATTTCATGCATCATTTAACCTTCGATTCATAACAAAACTAGTTGTTTTGTTAAAAAAAATCTGATGTTAAATCCGTACTATTAATTTGTCATTGTTTAGTCATTCAATCATGTCTGACTCTTTGCGACCCCTGGGACTGGGCTCCTCTGTCCATAGGGTTTCTCAGGCACGAATACTGGAGTGGGTTGCCGTTTCCTTTTCCAGGGGATCTTCCCGACCCCCAGGGAGGGAACCTGCGTCTCCTGTATTGGCAGGCAGCTTTTTTACTGCTGAGCCACCATGGAAGCCCTACTGTTAAGTTACTTCTATTTTTTTGTTATTTTGACAACAAAATATTTCTCTCTTCCAATGAACCTATTTACTCTATTTCTTTTTTTTATTATTTATTTATTTTTAATTTTATTTAATTTTTAAATTTTACATAATTGTATTAGTTTTGCCAAATATCAAAATGAATCCATCATAGGTATACATATGTTCCCCAGAAGTATAGTTGATGTACAATGCTGTGCTAGTTTCAGGTATACAGCAATTTGATTCAGTTATACATATAGTCACAATTTTTCATAGTCTATTTCAATGTAGGTCACATTACAGAGTATTGAGTAGAGCTCCCTTATTAGTTACCTGTTTTATACATAGTAGTATATATTTATCAATCCTGATTTTCCAGTTTATCTCTTTCCCACCTTCCCGTTTGGTAACCATAAATGTTTTCTACATCTATGACTCTATTTCTGTTTTATAACCTATTTACTTAATTTAAAATTTTAAGTACCTACATGGAGTTATAACTATGATCATCTTAATATTTGTATTTTTCCTCTCTCTGTACCTGTATAGTTGTGATTTTTTTCTATTAAATTGTCTTTATACTTTCCAGACTATGACTGTTTTACTTTAAAAAGAACGAAAGATCGAATTTACTTAGTAATTCAAATGTTTTTCAGTTTCCAAATTTATTAAATTTTGTCATTTTTTAACAAAGTCACAGATCAGTTTATTTTACCAAAGTTTAAAATCGATATTTAAAAAATAGATCTTCCATTTTATTTTGCTTCAGCTGAGAAAATCACACACCAGTTTTTCTAAATAATACCTTCTAAAAAATTCTTGTTTTTAATATTTTATTTTTAAACTTTTTATTTTATATTGGAGTATAGCTGGTTAATAATGCTGTGAGAGTTTCAGGTGCACAGCAAAGTTACTCAGCCATCCTTCCCCAAACTCCCCTCCCAGCCAGGCTGGCCCATAACACTGAGCTGAGTTCCCTGTGCTCTACAGTAGGTCCTTGTTGGTTATCCATTTTAAACACAGCAGTGTGTACATGTGGCTCCCAAACTCCCTAGCTATCCTTTCCCTCCATTCTCCCCACCACCCCCAGCAAGCCTAAATTCATTCTCTAAGTCTCTGTTTTGTAGATAAGTTCATTTGTATACTTTCTTTTTAGTCCGCATTAGGTTCATTTGTATAATTTCTTTTTAGTACACATTAAGGGATGTCATGTGATGCTTCTGTTTCTCTGTCTGACTTCACTCACTATGACAATCTCTAGGTTAAATTTTGTCATTTTTATTAGCCTTTCCATCATACTTTTCTCAGTTTAGTTATGTTGTTTTATTTCTAACTTGATTTGAATGAATTTTAAAATCTTTTTCTTTAAATAAATTATCAAACCAAGTCTATACATATGTTTCTTTGTACAGATTTATTTTAACCCTAAAAATTTCATAAGTGATATTATTGCTGTCATTGCTCTGTACATAATATATATAATTTTGATTTCATCTTTCCAAAATTTACTTACAAGGATATTTCTACTATCTCAAAATCTTGTGTTTCTTGGTTTAATGTATTTTTTTAAATGCCTTTTAAAATTTTTAATTGAAGTTATAGAAAAGAACATTTCAATGAATTTTTACAAAAGTGAAATACTTTTGTAATCTGTGTCTCTCTCAAGAAACAGTTCAGGACTTTTTTTCAGTAGTTCAGTTGTAGCCAACTCTTTGTAACCCCATGGACTGCAGCACACCAGGCTTCCCTGTCCATCACCAACTCCTGGAGTTTGCTCAAACTCATGTCCATTGAGTTGGTGATGCCATCCAACCATCTCTTCCTCTGTCATCCCCTTCTCCTCATGCCTTCAATCTTTCCCAGCATCAGGGTCTTTTCTAATGAGTTGGCTCTTTGCATCAGGTGGCCAAAGTATTGGAGCTTCAGCTTCAGCTTCAGCATCAGTCCTTCCAATGAATATTCAGGACTGATTTCCTTTAGGATTAACTGGTTTGTAGTCAAGTGACTCTCAAGAATCTTCTCCAGCACCACAGTTCAAAAGCATAAATTCCTCAGTGCTCAGCCTTCTTTATGGTCCAACTCTCACATCCATACATGGCTACTAGGAAAACCAAAGCTTTGACTATATGGATCTTTGTTGGCAAAGTAATGTCTCTGCTTTTTAATTAATGCTGTCTAGGTTTATCTTAGCTTTTCTTCCATGGAGCAAGCATCTTTCAATTTCATGGCTGCAGTCACCATCTGCAGTGATTTTTGAGCCCAAGAAAACAAAGTCTGTCAGTGTTTCCATCGTTTCTCCATCTATTTGCCATGAAGTGATGGGACCAGATCCATGATCTTCATTTTTTGAATGTTGAGTTTTTCACTCTCCTCTTTCACTTTCGTCAAGAGGCTCTTTAGTTCCTCTTTGCTTTCTTCCATAAGAGTGGTGTCATCTGCATATCTGAGGCTACTGATATTTCTTCCAGAAATCTTGATTCTCGCTTGTGCTTCATCCAGTCTGGCATTTCCCATGATATACTCTGCAAACAAGCAACGTGACAGTATACAGCCTTAACATACTCCTTTTCCAATTTTGAACCAGTCCATTGTTCCATGTTTGGTTCTAACTGTTGCTTCTTGACCTGTATACAGGCTTCTCAGGACACAGGTGAGATGGTCTGATAGTCCCATCTTCACAGGACTGTACCCCTTAAATCCCTATCCAGTCATTTTTCCCCTTCAAAGGTAACTCCAATTATATATATATTTTTTTAATGTAAATTAGTATATTATTATAAGGCAAGCTTTTATCACCAAGACTCTGACCACGACCCAGAACTTTGGCAGGTAACCCAGAAGCCAGTGTGCCTGCCCTGTACCAGCAACATCCCCTCTATGTAGAGGATCCCGTGTGGCTTTATCTCCTGAGATTGCCCTGGACACAAGCGTTTAGACTTGCTCATTTGTAAAGATCTCATAGGACTTTTCAGACTCTCAGTTTACAGGTCCCCTCTTCCTTTCTTTCTTTTCTTTCTAATCTGCCTTTGATCCTAGGCCGTTGGATTTGGAGAGAGCTGCCTGTGGATCACACGATTGCGTACAAATGATGTGGCCTGATGTGATGTTCTGTCCTGTTTCTTACAAGTTGCTGCTGGGTCCAGAGTTATAATCAGTCTTTGGGTCTGTCCTTTGGCACAAGTAAGCAGGAGGTAGTATTTTCGTGTTTTGATTTTTCATCAGGAAGCATATAATATTTGGTCTTGTCACCTTTTTTGATGCCTAATGCCAAGGTTAATGCATTAATTCATTGGAGATTGCAAAATGGTTATGTATTAACTTGTCATTTTGTTTTCATTTACTAAATGGAATAATTTTATAAGTAGTTTCTGTTCCTGTATTTTATTTCACTACCCAGAAGTATATTTCACATAAAAAAGAACAGATAAATGCTTGCTTTTGTTTTTCATTTCTATCTATTCAGTTTTCAAGATAACCAGTTCATTCCAATCACCCTGAGAGGTGAAAAATTAGGAGTTGTTTGCTTGTTTGTATTTGGTTGTATTATTCTAATTTTATTCTGATAGATTTAGAATATATCAGACATTTACTTGTGCTTCATTATTCCTTTCGCTTCTTAAGATGGCATTTTTCCTACCTCTCCCCATTCCTCCAGTCTGGCTTCCTTATCCTTTAACTAGGAATGATGTTCTTAGGTGTCGAAGATTCAGAGAGGTCTGATATCCAGCAGCTGGTGTGCACTCCTCATGCAAGGACTGTTCCCATTCTTGGCTTCTGTGAGGACAGTTGGAGACCTGAAATCATATCTGTCTTACTCCAAAGACTGTATGTCCAATTGTTCTGCCATCTATTGGCTCTTGTTTGCTTTGTTGTTTTTAATTTAAGTTTTGCTTTATGTTATAGTTGATTTGTATGGGCTCTTAACTGTTACAATCATTGCTGTCTGTGGACAGAGACTGCATTAAACTTCGGTGAGTCTGTGACAATTGATTAAAAAGTCAGTATTTGGAACTAATTATGTTCAAGAACAGAGAATAGAAAGAACTGATAAGTTGAGTGAGTGAGTGAGGTCTATGGAGGTAGGGTTGTAGATCCCAGTTGTCACCCCGAAAGGGAACCGAGCCCTGTGCACTGAGGCTCTCGGGTGGTGCATCGCTCATTTTCCTATGTGGCCATACGAGTGAAAGGTGCTTTTGCTGCTTCTGCGGTGCCCTTTCCCCTCCAGTTTCTCTGTTTACACGCGCATGTGCGCTCAGTTGCTCAGCTGTGTCCCACTCTCTGTGACCCCATGGACTGTAGCCCACCAGGCTTCTCTGCCCATGGTGATTCTCCAGGCAAGAATTCTGGAGTGGGTTGCCAGTTCCTTCTCCAGGGAATCTTCCTGACATAGGGATCGAACCCGAGTCTCCTACATTGGCAGGTGGATACTTTGCCATGGAGCCAGTAGGGAAGACCCAAATAGCACAATATTACTGCTTATCTGAACAAGAGGTACACGTGTGCTCACTGGCTAAGTATACATGGCCAAAAGGATCAGAATTTCAAAAGAAAACAAAAGTATGGGGTTCATTTTATCAGCCCTGCAAGGCTGACTCTCTCCTTAATAATCCCATTCCATCATTTGTCAAGTAATTGGAAAATGAAATTCAAATAGCTGATCTTGAAAGGAAGAATAAATTTACATCCTTATAATGGTCTGTAAGACCCTTATTATGCTACATATCTGTGTAATTAGTTTAATTATAACTAGGTCACACTTGCATTCATTTTATTTTTAACCTTGATTATTTGTAATGTTAATTGTACATTGATATTCAAGGGAGTAAATGGATAATTAGAACACAATGGAATTTTTAACAATTTAGGGAGTTGGTATATACCTTTTATGCCTAGGAAGCTCATAATTTAACTGTTACCTAATTGAAACACAGCAATTCATTCATTTGTTAGATTAGGGTTCCTTTGGCCTCTCCTTTGAAATTATGTTATCAGAAACAGTTGTGTTTTCCAATTTATTAATTTCTGTGATTCAGTTCAATTCAGTTCAGTCACTCAGTCCTGTCCGACTCTTTGCGACCCCATGAATTGCAGCACGCCAGGCCTCCCTGTCCATCACCAACTCCCAGAGTTCACCTAAATTCATGTCCATCGAGTTGGTGATGCCATCCAGTCATCTCATCCTCTGTCGTCCCCTTCTCATCCTGCCCCCAATTCCTCCCAGCATCAGAGTCTTTTCCAATGACTCAACTCTTCAAATGAGGTGGCCAAAGTATTGGAGTTTTGGCATTAGCATCAGTCTTTCCAAAGAACACCCAGGACTGATCTCCTTTAAAATGGACTGGTTGGATCTCCTTGCAGTCCAAGGGACTCTCAAGAGTCTTCTCCAACACCACAGTTCAAAAGCATCAATTCTTCGGCACTCAGCCTTCTTCACAGTCCAACTCTCACATCCATACATGACCACAGGAAAAACCATAGCCTTGACTAGATGGACCTTTGTTGGCAAAGTAATGTCTCTGTTTTTGAATATGCTATTTGGTTGGTCATAACTTTCCTTCCAAGGTGTAAGTGTCTTTTAATTTCATGGCTGCAATCACCATCTGCAGTGATTTTGGAGCCCCCAAAAATAAAGTCTGACACTGTTTCCACTGTTTCCCCATCTATTTCCCATGAAATGGTGGGACCGGATGCCGTGATCTTAGTTTTCTGAATGTTGAGCTTTAAGCCAACTTTTTCACTCTCCTTTTTCACTTTCATCAAGAGGCTTTTTAGTTCCTCTTCACTTTCTGCCATAAGGGTGGTGTCATCTGCATATCTGAGGTTATTGATATTTCTCCCAGCAATCTTGATTCCAGCTTGTGCTTCTTCCAGCCGAGCGTTTCTCATGATGTACTCTGCATGTAAGTTAAATAAGCAGGGTGACAATATACAGCCTTGATGTACTCCTTTTCCTATTTGGAACCAGTCTGTTGTTCCATGTCCAGTTCCAACTGTTGCTTCCTGACCTGCATATAGATTTTTTAAGAGGCAGGTCAGGTGGTCTGATATTCCCATCTCTTTCAGAATTAGCCACTAGAGAAGGCCAAGCTTGAGAATATGATGTGATTATTATGATTTGGTTTAAAGTGGTATAACGGCAGCAGTCACTAAGTGGAACACTGCAGGCCAAACCCCACCCTCCCTGTCCTTACCTGAGCACAGTGTTCAAGTGCTGACCAGCTCCGTGTCGTGGGCTTGGCTTCCTCCACCTTATCTCATAATTGTAACAACCTTGAGAGGAGGCTGTTACCCTAATTTGAGGGAGAAAGAAGCTGAGATTCAGAGGACTTGAGCGGAGGACAGAAGGCAGACTCCCGGGAGGAGCAGAGGACATGAATCCATGCTCATAACATATTGTCAGCAAATAACTGATGGTTGGAATCTAGGCCCATTATTGGGACAGCAGGCCAACAGGAGACTGAGGTGCTGACTCCGAGCCCAGCTGGCCTGACCTGGTCCCTCCTGGAATAAGCTCAGATTTGGAGGCTTCTCAGCAGGTGTAAATCAGCTCTGGGAAAGGACCCTGTGCATTGCTGAATGTGTTTATGTCATATCCTGTCAGCATTGTGGAGGCTGTGCCATTTTTTTTGCTGGTCCTACTGATGATTAAAGTAAAAGATAAAAGATAAAGTTAGTCATTCAGTCGTGTCCGACTTTGTGACCCCATGGACTGTAGCCCACCAGGCTCCTCTGTCCATGGAATTCTCTAGGCAAGAATACTGGAGTGGGTTGCCATGCCCTCCTCCAGGGGATCTTCCCAACAGGATCCCAATGGGATCGAACCCATTGACTCTTTTTACATAGTGGAGAAAAGGAAAATCCTGTTTGCGTTTTTCCTTTCAGTTCACCTCTCTTGTCTGTTCTTGATCCTAAGATCAACTTCCTTTCCCACACCCTAATCACTCTGATCCCAATGATAACTTCTGATCCCAATAATAACTGTATATAGTTCTGCATGCTACATATGCTTCCCAGGTGGTGCTTCCGGTTGTTGTTCAGCCACTCAGTCATGTCTGACTCATTGTGACCCCGTGGGCTACAGCACACCAGGACTCCCTGTCCATCACCAACACCGGGAGCCTACTCATGTTCATCGAGTCAGTGATGCCATCCAACTGTCTCATCCTCTGTTGTCCCATTCTTCTCATGCCTTCAGTCTTTCCTAGCATCAGGGTCTTTTCCAATGAGTCAGTTCTTCACCAAAGTATTGGAGCTTCAGCTTCAGCATCTATCCTTCCAATGAATATTCAGGATTGATTTTCTTTAGGATTGACTGATTTGATTTCCTTGCTGTCCAAGGAACTCTCAAGAGTTTTCTCAAACACCACGGTTCAAAAGCATCAATTCTTCAGTGCTCAGCTTTCTTTATGGTCCAATTCTCACATCCATACATGACTAGTGGAAAAACCATAGTTTTGACTATATGTACCTTGTCATCAAAGTAATGTCTCTGCTTTTTAATATGCTGTCTAGGATGGTTATAGCTTTTCTTCCAAGAAGCAAGCGTCTTTTAATTTCATGGCTGTGATCACTATCTGCAGTGATTTTGGAGCCCCCTAAAATAAAGTCTCTCACTGTTTCCGTTGCTTCCCCATGTATTTGCCATGAAGTGATGGGACCAGATGCCGTAATCCTGGTTTTTTGACTGTTGAGTTTTAAGCCAGCTTTTTCACTCTCCCCTTTCACTTTCATCAAGAGGCTCTTTATTTCCTCTTTGCTTTCTGCCATAAGGGTGTGTCATCTGCATATCTGAGCTTATTGATATTTCTCCTGGAAACCTTGATCCCACTATGTGCTGCATCCAGCCCTGCATTTCATATAATGTACTCTGCATGTGATTTAAATAAGCAGAGTGACAATATACAGCCTTGATGTAATTCTTTCCCAGTTTGAACCAGTCCATTGTTTCATGTCCAATTCTAACTGTTGCTTCTTAACCTGCATATATGTTTCTCAGGAGGCAGGTAAGGTGGTCTGGTATTCTTATCTCTTGAAGAATTTTCCACAGCTTTCTGTGATCTACAAAGTAAAAGGCTTTAGCATAGTCCATGAAGCAGAAGTAGATGTTTCTCTGGAATTCTCTTGCTTTTTCTTTGATCCAGCGGATGTTGGCAATTTGATCTCTGGTTCTTCTGCCTTTTCTAAATCCTGCTTTAACATCTGGAAGTTCACGATTTACTTACTGTTGAAGCCTGGCTTGGAGAATTTTGAGCATTACTTTGCTAGCACGTGAGGTGAGTGCAATTGTGCAGTAGTTTGAACATTCTCTGGCATTGCCTTTCTCTGGGATTGGAATGAAAACTGATCTGTTCCATTCCTGTGGCCACTGCTGAGTTTTCCAAATTTGCTGGAATATTGAGTGCATACTTTAACAGCATCATCTTTTAGGATTTGAAATAGCTCAGCTGGAATTCTGTCACCTCCACTAGCTTTGTTCGTAGTGATGCTTCCTAAGGCCTGCTGACTTCACATTCCAGGATGTCTGGCTCTAGGTGAATGATCACACCATTGTGATTATCTGGGTCATGAAGACTCTTTTGTATAGTTCTCCTGTGTATTCTTGCCACATTTTCTCAATATGTTTTGCTTCTGTTAGATCCATATCTTTTCTGTCCTTTATTGTGCCCATCTTTGCATGAAATGTTCCCTTGATATCTAATTTTCTTGAAGAGATCTCTAGTCTTTCCCATTCTGTTTTTTTTTTTTTTTTTAGCACTGATCGCTAAGGAGATCTTTCTTATCTCTCCTTACTATTCCTTGGAATTCTGCATTCAGATGGGTATATCTTTACTTTTCTCCTTTTCTTTTTGCTTCTCTTCTTTTCTCAGCTATTTGTAAGCCCTCCTAAGACAACCATTTTGCCTTTTTTGCATTTCTTTTTCTTGGGGATGGTTTTGTTCACCACCTTCTGTAGAATGTCACGAACCTCCATTCATTGTTCTTCAGGCATTCTGTCTATCAGATCTGATACCTTGGAATCTATTTGTCACTTCCACTGTATAATCATAAGGGATTTGATTCAGGTCATACCTGAATGGTCTAGTGGTTTTCCCTGCTTTATCAATTTAAGTTTGAATTTGGAAATAAGTACTTCATGATCTGAGCCACAGTCAACTCCCAGTCTTGTTTTTGCTGACTGTATAGAGCTGCTCCATCTTTGGCTGCAAAGAATATAATCAATCTGATTTTGGTATTGACTATCTGGGGAAGTCCATGTGTAGAGTCTTCTCTTGTGTTGTTGGAAGAGGGTGTTTGCTATGACCAGTGCACTCTCTTGACAAAACTCTATTAGCCTTTGCCCTGCTTCCTTTTGTACTCCAAGGCAAAACTTGCTTGTTACTCCAGGTATCTCTTTACTTCCTACATTTGCATTCCAGTCCCCTATGATGAAAAGAACATCTTTTGGGGATGTTAGTTCTAGAAGGTCTTGTAGGTCTTCATAGAACCATTCAGCTTCAGCTTGTATGACATTACTGGTCAGGGCATAGACTTGGATTACTGTAATATTGAATGGTTTTCCTTGGAAACACAGAGATCATAATGTCGTTTTTGAGACTGCATTTTGTACTCTTTTGTTGACTATGATGGCTACTTCATTTCTTCTAAGGGATTCTTGCCCACAGTAGTAGATATAATGGTCATCTGAGTTAAATTCACCTGTCCTGCTCCATTGTAGTTAACTGATTGCTAAAATGTTGATGTTCACTCTTCTCATCTCCTATTTGACCACTTCTAAATTTACCTTGATTCATGGACCTAATATGCCAGGTTCCTATGCAATATTGTTCTTCATAGCATTGGACTTTACTTTCACCACCAGTCACATCCACACCTGGTCATTGTTTCCACATTGGCTCAGCCTTTTCATTCCTTCTGGAGCTATTTCTCTGCTCTTCTCCAGCAGCATATTGGGCACCTACTGACCAGGGGAGTTCATCTTTCAGTTTCATCTTTTGTCTTTTCATACTGTTCATGAGGTTCTCAAGGCAATAATGCTGAGGTGGTTTGCCATTCCTTACCCCAGTGGACCACGTTTTGTTAGAACACTCCACCATGATCCATCTGTCTTGGGTGGCCCTACGTGGCATGGCTCAGTTTCATTGAGTTAGACAAGGCTGTGATCCATGTGATCAGTTTGGTTAGTTTTCTGTGATTGTGGTTTTCATTCTATCTGCCTTCTGATGGATGAGGATAAGAGGCTTATGGATGCTTCCTGATGGGAGGAACTGGCTGTGGGGTATACCCAGTCTTGCTCTGATTGGCAGGGCCATGCTAGGTAAATCTTTAATCCAATTTTCTGCTGATAGGTGGGCCTGTGTTCCCTCCCTGTAGTTGGCCTGGGGTCAAACTGTGGTAGGGGCAATGGTGGAAGTCCTGTAATCAAATCCCACTGGGCTTCAAAGTCAAATTCCCCAGGGGTTCTCAGTCCCTTTGCCAGATCAGGTAGGAAATCTGCTGTGGGCCCTAGAACTTTTGCAAAAGTACGAGAACTTTGGTATAATTGTTCTCTAGTTTGTGGATTGTCTGCTCAGTAGCTTTATGGTGGGGCTAATGGTGAGCTCTTCCAAGAGGATTTATGCCAAACGCCATGCCTCCCAGGTCTGCTGCAGCCAGAGCGCCTGTCCCCTTGGCAGGCCACTGATGACCCATGCCTCTGCAGGAGACACTCAAACACTCAAAGGCAGGTCTGACTCAGTCTCTTGTGGGGGGTCACTGCTCTTTTCCCTGGGTCCTGGTACATACAAGGATTTTGTCTGCCCCCTCCGAGCATCTCTGGTGGATATGAAGCTTGATTCTAAACACGATTGTACCTCTCCTAGCATCTTGCTGGGGCTTTTCCTTTACCCTTTGATCCAGGGTATCTTTTTTCAGTGGGACCAAATATTCTCTTGTCGATGGTTGTTCAATAGGTAGTTGTGATTTTAGTGTTCTCACAGGAGAAGATGAGTGCACTTAGTGGTAAAGAATCGCCTATATATTTATATATTGCATGTTAAGTATGTTTTTTATATAAAATATATATTAGACATGTTAAATATATATGTTTAAATATTCCTTTCAGAAAGATATATACCAAATTTTATCTTTCTCAGATATAAATACACTTAAATTATAATACTTATATGAATATTTATATACTGGTAATGAATTTAAAAAAATTTTTGATAAAACTCAGATACTGTCATTCACACTTTAGAAAGTGAACAGACTGTCCACAAAAATAGTTTGGAGACTTGAAGAGTTTGCACTTAAAAAAAATGTAGGTCTGATTAGTCTGTATAAATTTCTCTGGCAACAGTAGTTAACTTTTAACCTCCCACTCAAAAACTTTACCACTGCAATTATTCCCTATTACTAGTACCATGGTGATCATATCACCAAATTTTCCTGAGATCAGTGTTTAATGTTTCTCTTAGAAACCTAGAAATAATGCAAATATATATAAACATTCATTAGTCAATGGGGAATTATTTATTTAAAAAAATTATTTATTTTAATTGGAGGCTAATTACTTTACAATATTGTGGTGGTTTTTCCCATACATTGACATGAATCAGCCATGGGTGTACATGTATCCCCCATCCTGAACCCCTCTTGCAGCTCCTTCCCCATCCCATCCCTCAAGGTCATCCCAGTGCACCAGCCCTGAGCACCCTGTCTCATTCATCGAACCTGGACTGGCAATTTTTTTATACGTCTCAATGCTGTTCTCTCAAATAATCCTGCCCTCGCCTTCTCCTACAGAGTCCAAAAGTCTGTTCTTTACATCTATGTCTCTTTAGCTATTTCACATATAGGGTCATCATTACCATCTTTTTAAATTCCATGTGAAGTGAAGTGAAGTTGCTCAGTTGTGTCCAACTCTTTGCAACCCTGTGGACTGTAGCCTACCAGGCTTCTCCATCCATGGAATTTTCCAGGCAAGAGTACCGGAGTGGGTTGCCATTTCCTTCTCCAGGGGATCTTCCCGACTCAGGGATTGAATCCAGGTCTCTCACGTTGTAGGTAGACGCTTTACCCTCTGAGCCACCAGGGAAGCCTTTAAATTCCATATATATGCATTAATATACTGTATTGGTGCTTTCCTTTCTGACTTACTTTGCTCTATATTATAGGCTCCAGTTTCATCCACCTCATTAGAACTGATTCAAATGCATTCTTTTTAATAGCTGAGTAATATTCCATTGTGTATATGTACCACTGCTTTCTTATCCATTTGTCTGCTGATGGACATCTAGGTTGCTTCCATGTCCTAGCTGTTGTAAATAGTGCTGCAATGAACATTGAGGTACACGTGTCTCTTTCCCTTCTGGTTTCCTCAGTGTGTATGCCCAGCAGTGGGATTGCTGGATCATAAGGCAGTTCTATTTCCAGTTTTTTAAGGAATCTCCACACTGTTCTCCATAGTGGCTGTACTAGTTTGCATTCCCACCAACAGTGTAAGAGGGTTCCCTTTTATCCACACCCTCTCCAGCATTTATTGTCTGTAGACTTTTGGATAGCAGCCATTCTGACTGGCGTGAGATGGTACCTCATTGTGGTTTTGATTTGATTTCTCTGATAATGAGTGATGTAGAGCATCTTTTCATGTGTTTGTTAGCCATCTGTATGTCTTCTTTGGAGAAATGTCTGTTTAGTTCTTTGGCCCATTTTTTTACTGAGTTGTTTATTTTTCTGGAATTGAGCTGCAGGAGTTGCTTGTATATTTTTGAGATTAATTCTTTGTCAGTTGCTTCATTTGCTATTATTTTCTCCCATTCTGAAGGCTGTCTTTTCACCTTGCTTATAGTTTCCTTCATTGTGCAAAAGCTTTTAAGTTTAATTAGGTCCCATTTGTTTATTTTTGCTTTTATTTCCATTACTCTGGGAGGTGGGTCATAGAGGATCCTGCTATGATTTACATCAGAGAGTGATTTGCATTATGTTTTCCTCTAGCAGTACTTTGCCTGGAAAATCCCATGGATGGAGGAGCCTGGTAGCCTGCAGTCCATGGGGTTGCGAAGAGTCAGACACGACTGAGCGACTTCAGTTTCACTTTTCACTTTCATGCATTGGAGAAGGAAATGGCAACCCACTCCAGTGTTCTTGCCTGGAGAATCCCAGGGACGGGGGAGCCTGGTGGCTGCCTTCTATGGGGTCACACAGAGTCAGACACGACTGAAGTGACTTAGCAGCAGCAGCAGCAGGAGTTTTATAATTTTTGGTCTTACATTTAGATCTTTAATCCATTTTGAATTTTTTGTGTGTATGGTGTTAGAAAGTGTTCTAGTTTCATTCTTTTACAAGTGGTTGACCAGTTTTCCCAGCACCACTTGTTAAAGAGATTGTCTTTTCTCCATTGTATATTCTTGCCTCCTTTGTCAAAGATAAGGTGTCCATAGGTGTGTGGATTTATCTCTGGGCTTTCTATTTTGTTCCATTGATCTATGTTTCTGTCTTTGTGCCAGTACGATACTGTCTTGATGACTGTAGCATAGTCTGAAGTCAGGCAGTTTGATTCTTCCAGTTCCATTCTTCTTTCTCAAGATTGCTTTGGCTATTTGAAGTTTTTTGTATTTCCATACAAATTGTGAAATTATTTGTTCTAGTTCTCTGAAAAATACCATTGGTAGCTTGATAGGGATTGCATTGGATCTATAGATTGCTCTGGGTAGTATACTCATTTTCACTATATTGATTCTTCCGATCCATGAACATGGATCCATTTATTTGTATCCTCTTTGATTTCTTTCATCAGTGTTTTATAGTTTTCTATATCTAAGTCTTTTGTTTCTTTGTGTAAGTGAAGTTGCTCAGTCGTGTCTGACTCTTTGCGACCCCTTGGACTGTAGCCTACCAGGCTCCTCTGTCCATGGAATTTTCCACACAAGAGTACTAGAGTGGGTTGCCATTTCCTACACTTTGTTTCGTTTGGTAGATTTATTCCTAAGTATTTTATTCTTTTTGTTGCAATGGTGAATGGAATTGTTTCCTTTATTTCTCTTTCTGTTTTCTCATTGTTAGTGTATAGGAATGCAAGGGATTTCTGTGTGTTGATATTATATCTTGCAACTTTACTATATTCATTGATTAGCTCTGGTAATTTTCTGGTGGAGTCTTTAGGGTTTCTATGTAGAGGATCATGTCATTTGCAAACAGTGAGAGTTTTGCTTCTTATTTTCTAATCTGGATTCTTTTTATTTCTTTTTCTTCTCTGATTGCTGTGGCTAAAACTTCCAAAACTATGTTGAATAGTTGTGGTGAGAGTGGGCACCCTTGTCTTGTTCCTGACTTTGGAGGAAATGCTTTCAATTTTTCACCATTGAGGATAATGTTTGCTGTGGGTTTATCATATATGGCTTTTATTATGTTGAGGTATGTTCCTTCTATTCCTGATTTCTGGAGAGTTTTTATCATAAATGGATGTTGAATTTTGTCAAAGGCTTTCTCTGCATATATTGAGATAATCATATGGTTTTTATCTTTCAATTTATTAATGTGGTATATCACATTGATTGATTTGCAGATATTGAAGAATCCTTGCATCCCTGGGATAAAGCCCACTTGGTCATGGTGTATGATCTTTTTAATGTGTTGTTGGATTCTTATTGCTAGGATTTTGTTAAGGATTTTTGCATCTATGTTACATCAGTGATATTGGCCTGTAGTTTTCTTTTTTTGTGGCATCTTTGTCAGGTTTTGGTTTTAGGGTGATGGTGGCCTCATAGAATGATTTTGGAAGTTTACCTTCCTCTGCAATTTCTGGAAGTTTGAGTAGGATAGGTGGTAGCTCTTCTCTAAATTTCTGGTATAATTCAGCTGTGAAGCTGTCTGGTTCTGGGCTTTTGTTTGCTGGAAGATCTCTGATTACAGTTTCAATTTCCATGCTTGTGATGGATCTGTTAAGGTTTGTATTTCTTCCTGGTTCAGTTTTGGAAAGTTATATTTTTCTAAGAATTTGTCCATTTCTTCCAAGTTGTCCATTTTATTGGCATATAGTTGCTGATAGTAGTGTCTTATGATCCTTTGTATTTCTGTGTTGTCTGTTGTGACCACTCCATTTTCATTTCTATTTTTATTGATTTAATTCTTCTCTCTTTTTTTCTTGATGAGTCTGGCTAATGGTTTGTCTATTTTATTTATCTTCTCAAAGAACCAGCTTTTGGCTTTGTTGATTTTTGCTATGGTCTCCTTTGTTTCTTTTGCATTTATTTCTGCCCTAATTTTTATGATTTCTTTCCTTTTACTAACCTTGGGGTGCTTCATTTTTTCTTTTTCTAGTTACTTTAGGGTAGAGTTAGGTGTTATTTATTTGATTTCTCTCCTATTTCTTGAAGTAGGCTTGTATTGCTATGAACCTTCCCCTTACTCTGCTTTTACTATATCCTATAGGTTTTGGGTTGTTGTGTTTTCATTTTCATTTGTTTCTATGCATATTTACTTTTTGATTTCTTCTGTGATTTGTTGGTTATTCAGAAGTGCGTTGTTTAGCCTCCATATGTTTGTATTTTTAATAGTTTTTTTTTTTCCTGTAATTGACATCTAATCTTACCGCATTGTGATTAGAAAAGATGCTTGAGATGATTTCAATTTTTTTGAATTTACCAAGGCTAGATTTATGGCCCAGGATGTGATCTATCCTGCAGAAGGTTCCATGTGCACTTAAGAAAAAGGTGAAATTCATTGTTTTAGGGTAAAATGTCCTATAGATATCAATTAGGTCTAACTGGTCCGTTGTATCATTTAGAGTTTGTGTTTCCTTGCTAATTGTCTGTTTAGTTGATCTATCCATAGGTGTGAGTGGGGTATTAAAGTCTTCCACTATTATTGTGTTACTGTTAATATTCCCTTTCATACTTGTTAGCATTTGCCTTCCATATTGCAGTGCTCCTATGTTGGGTGCATATATATTCATAATTGTTATATCTTCTTCTTGGATTAATCCTTTGATCATTATGTAGTGTCCTTCTTTGTCTCTTTTCACGGCCTTTATTTCAAAGTCTATTTTATCTGATATGAGTATTGCTACTCCTGCTTTCTTTTGGTCTCCATTTGCGTGAAATATCTTTTTCCAGCCCTTCACTTTCAGTCTGAATGTGTCACTTATTTTGAGGTGGGTCTCTTGTAGGCAGTATATATAGGGTCTTGTTTTTGTATCCATTCAGCCATTCTTTCTGTTATGGTTGGGGCATTCAACCCATTTACATTTAGGGTAATTATTGATGAGTATGATCCCGTTGCCATTTACTTTGTTGTTTTGAGTTTGAGTTTATACACCTTTTCTGTGTTTCCTGTCTAGAGAAGATCCTTTAGCATTTGTTGAAGTGCTGGTTTGGTGGTGCTGAATTGTCTCAGCTTTTGCTTGTCTGTAGAGCTTTTCATTTCTCCTTCATATTTGAATGAGATCCTTGCTGGGTACAGTAATCTGGGTTGTAGGTTTTTCTCTTTTATCACTTTAAGTATGTCCTGCCATTCCCTTCTGGCCTAAAGAGTTTTTATTGAAAGATCAGCTGTTATCCTTATGGGAATCCCCTTGTGAGTTATTTGTTGTTTTTTCCCTTGCTGCTTTTACTATTTGTTCTTTGTGTTTGATCTTTGTTAATTTGATTAATATGTGTCTTGGTGTGTTTTGCTTTGGATTTATCCTGTTTGGAACTCTCTGGGTTTCTTGGATTTGGGTGGCTGTTTCCTTCCCCATTTTAGGGAAGTTTTCAACTATTATCTCCTCAAGTATTTTCTCATGGCCTTTCTTTTTGTCTTCTTCTAGGGCTCGTATGATTCGAGTGTTGGGACATTTGACATTGTCCCAGAGGTCTCTGAGATTGTCCTCATTTCTTTGAATTCTTTTTTCCTCTCTGCTTCATTTATTTCTACCATTCTATCTTCCACCTCACTTATCCTATCTTCTGCCTCCGTTATTCTACTGTTGATTCCCTCCAGAGTGCTTTTGATTTCAGTTATTACATTATTCATTAAATATTGACTCTTTTTTATTTCTCCTAGGTCCTTGTTAACATTTTCCCACATCTTCTCAATCCTTGTCTCCAGACTCCATTTTGTTTTCAAGATTTTGGTTCATTTTTACTATTATTATTTTGAATTCTTTTTCAGGTAGATTCCCTATCTCCTCCTCTTTTGATTGGTTTGGTGGGCTTTTATCATGTTCCTTTACCTGCTGAATACTTCTCTGCCTTTTCATCTTGTTTAGATTGCTGTGTTTGGGGTGGCCTTTCTGTATGCTGGAAGTTTGTGGTTCCTCTTTATTGTGGAGGTTATTCCCTGTGGGTGTGGTTGGACAAACGGCTTGTCAAGGTTTGCTGGTTAGGGAAGCTTGCATCGGTGTTCTGGTGGGTGGGGCTGGATCTCTTCTGTCTGGATTGCAATGAAGTGTCCAGTAGTGAGTTTTGAGGTGTCTATGTGTTTGGTGTGACTTTTGGCCCCCTGTATTTTTGTGCTCAGGGTTTGTTCCTACATTGTTGGAGAATTAGCTTGGTATGTCTTGCTCTGAAACTTGTTGGCTCTTGGGTGGAACTTGGTTTCAGTGTAGGTATGGAGGCTTTTGGATGAGCTCTTGTCAATTAATGTTCCTTGGAGTCAGGAGTTTTCTGGTGTTTTCAAGTTTTGGATTTAAATCTCCTGCCTCTGGCTTTCAGTCTTATTCTTACAGTAGCCTCAAGACTTCTCCATCCATACAGCACCAGTGATAAAACATCTAGTTTCATGGTGAAAAGATTCTTCACAGTGAGGGACACCAGAGAGATTCACAGATTTACATGGAGAGGAGAAGAGGGAAGAGGGAGTTAGAGGTGACCAGGAGGTGAAGAGGAGGAAGCAAAAGGGGAGAGAGCAATCTAGCCAGTAATAACTTCCCTATGTGCTCTCCACAGGAGAGGAGGGGGAGTCAAAAGGAGACAGACCATTCTAGCCAGTGATGAGTTCCCTAAGTGTTCTCCACAGCCTGGAAAACCCAAAAAGATTCACAGAGTTAAGTAGAGAAGAGAAGAGGGAGGGATGAGATAGAGGCGACCTGGGGGAGAAAAAGGAGAGTCAAAAGGGGAGAGAGCAATCAGGCCAGTGATCACACTCTTAAGTAAAAATGGGTACTGAAGATTGGATTCTTAAAGGAACAAAATTGATAACAAATACCTAAAAGTGAATATTAAAAATCTAGAGTTTTGACTCTCAAATATATAATATTAAAAAAAATCTCAAAAGTTATTAAAAATATATGAAATTTGCTTTAAAAATAGGGTCCTTGTTTTGCAAGGTAATAGTAGGTTTTAAAAATGAAAATTAAAGAAGTAAAAAGAACTTAAAAAAATAAAAAAAATGATAATAGTAAAATATATCTAGGAATTTCTCTTGAGCTATTGAGGGCAGTGTGGGGTCAATTCAGTTTCAGATAGTTCCTTGTTCCAGCTTATACTTCTTCTCAAGGTCTATGGGTCCCTTCCAATGTAGTCAATGCTAACTACAGGGTTTTAATCTGTTGCACCTGTCACTTCCAAAGCAGTTCTCTCTTCTTTGTTTATTTTGGCTTCCTCTGTTTGCAAGTCTCTTCAGTATCTAACTTCAGCCCTGACACAGGGGGGTGAAGGTGATCATTTATTTAGGCTCACTTGTTCAATTGTGCTGTGGGGAGGGAGGGACACTGCAAACAAGTATCACCGGCATGTTTGGGGAGTGCTCGCAGTGTCTGGGCCACACTGGGTTTGTCCCCACTCACACCGTTTGTGCTTTTCTGGTCTACACTGCTCAGTCTCCAGTTTGCTCTGCAGGGGAACTGATAAAGCAGGCCCTGGGTTGCATGTGCTTCCCAGGTCTAAGTCGCTCAGGTTCAGGTTCTCGCATATTCCACAAAGGCACAGACTCCTGTGTTTTTTTGCCCTTCTCTGGTCCGTGCAGCTTAGGTGACCAGGTGCTTGGCGAGCACACTCTTCCCAGGTAGGCGGTGTGCCTTATCACGTCCCCAGTCCCAGCTGCTCGGTTTCCTGGGTGCACAGCAGGAGTGCTGTCTGAGGTGTGCTGTGTGTCTCCTCTGGGGAACTGATCTCTGGCTGTGACCCTCCTGGTGGATGTCAACCGTCCAGGATCCCAGGAAGACTTGGTTAGCAACTGAGAGCCTGCTTGCAGTTTGGTGGTGGATGCTGTCTCTGGGGCCAAGATTACCCCTCGCCTTCTGGCTCTGGCTGTCGCCCACCTGCCTCCCTGCCTCTGGCAGGGGATGGGCCAGTCCACAGCCAGCTAGCTCTCCTCTGGTATTCGCTCAGTCCTTTGTTCTGTGAGTTGCCTGGCAGCGCCTTAGGTTAGAGCTTTTCACAGGGAAAGTTCCCTCTCTCTCTTTCCTCTCCCCACCACCACCCCCCGCCACAGTTTGGGTTGGTATCTCACATTAGCTCCCTCAGATTGTCCTCAGGGCATTCAGGCCTGGTCCTTACCCTAAGCAATTCAGCCCACGCCTCCCTGTTCAGCCCCCGCTTGCTGGTGGGGATGCGAGCATCTGGGCTACTTCTCTACTAGGAGTTGCAGTTAGGCATGTAATCTGTGGGTTTTATTTAGTTATTTTTTCATCTGGGTTATGTTTCTCTCTGAGATTCCAAAACTCCCCACAGACCCACCAGTGAGAGGGTTTCCTGGTGTTTGGAAACTTCTCCTCCTTCTCGACTCCCTCCCCAGGACAGGTCTCCATCCCTCACTCTTTTGTCTCTCTTTTTATCTTTTATCTTTTGTTTTACCTCCTTTCAAAGACAATGGGCTGCCTTTCTGGGTGCCTCTTGTCCTCCTCCAGCATTCAGAAGTTGTTTTGTGGAATTTGCTCTGCATTCAAATGTTCTTTTGATGAATTTGCGGGGGAGAAAGTGGTCTCCCTGTCCTATTCCTCCACCATCTTAGGACCGCTCCCCTATTTCTGAACATTAATATAAAATTCTTCATGCAAAATACAGATATATTTAAATGTGGAAATTCTGCATTTTTCTGTAAGCAAAAACACTAAAATTTAAAGGCAAAAACAAGAATCTAATGACAGGATAGACATATAAAGTAGTTATAAGTTTGACTGAATACTATTTATTGACAGTTAAGGTGAAAGACTGGAATAATCTTACAATGCTCTTATTACTAGTTAAACCATGATTACTTTATAAGTGCCTATCTGAGACCACAAGAAGGAAAGGGAATCCTGGTTCTATGACTGAAGAGGAAACTCACAAAGCAGAGTGATTGCTTGGGCTGGTGCTCTGGCTGCCTGACAAAGCCAGAGCACCTCTGGGTTTGGGAATTGGAGGTTGTGGTTTTAAGGTCCCTGAAGGTGAAGAGATGTGGCTGCAGCTTTGTACAAGGGAAGACTTTGAACCTATAATCAGTATAAATCTAGCATCACTGAAGGGCTGAGTCCTCACTGATGCAGTGGGCTTTTCAAAAGCTGGCAGAGAGAGAGATGATAAGAAAACTTGTTGGTTTCAATTGTGGGTCAGAGTTTAAAGGCAAGGTTTCCCCTGGGATTTTGAAACTCTGGGATTCTACTGACTGTGGGGAAGGGGGTTTAATTTAACTACCTCTGGAAGGATTTTCATCTCTCCCTACACAAGAATGTAACATAAAGATAACTTCAGGCTGATGGTCCCCATGGGCACCTGCAAGAAGACAACATGAAATTTATTTGAAAGGGTGCTTCCACCACCCAGACTTTATGGGAATTTCATTTAAAAAAGCAGAGTCCCACTAAAATAGAGTTTCCAATCAAACATTGTAGAACTCAAAAAATTATCTATTGAGGATATACACTGATGGGTATGACAGAGGGAACGTGTGTGCATGCTAAGTCGCTTCAGTCGTGTCTGACTCTTTGCGACCCATGGACTGTAGCCCTCCAGGCTCCTCTGTCCATGGGATTCTCCAGGCAAGAATACTGGAGTGGGTTGCCTTGCCCTCTTCCAGGGGATCTTCCCAACCCAGGGATTGGCAGGCGGGTTCTTGACCGCTAGCGACATCTGGGAAGCCCATGACAAAGGGGACAGTTAGCCTCAAAGAATCTAATACAATAGAATTGTAACCTCATAGAGAGCTTGCAACATGAAGGAAGCAACAGGACATCATAAAAAAGAAGCGATTTGAAAAAAAGGATCACTTTCTAAGGTTGAAAAAGATGGTCATTGAAATAAAAAATAAAATACAGTTTTTGTGTTGAAAACAAATAATACACAGCTTATAAAAAATATGTGAAAGAGAAATTAAGAGATATGAGGGGTAGAAAGAGAAGATCTAACACGTGTTTAATCAGATTTTTGAACAACAGAAAAGATAGAATAGAATAAAGCTACCACTGGAAGAAATTATAGCTAAGACTTTTCCAGTACAAATAAAAAGATGATTCTTCAGGCTGAAAAGCACTATGCTTCTCAAGCATAACAAATAAGAAGATATTCATACACATCTTACAGTGAAACGGCAGAATTCCAAAAGTAAAGAAAAAAAGCAGAAAACATAGATCATCATAAAGGTGTGAAATTAGACTTGTACCTGTTCAAAATAGTCATTACTAAACATTCATGGCTTCTAGGCTTCAATTTAAATAAGTTAATTTTAAATTTAATTTCTTGGTAGCACTAGCCACATTTCAAGAGCTTCAACAGTTTCGTCTGTTTTAGATGGCATAGAGGCAGAACATTTCCATGGTCACAGGAATTTCCACTGGGCAGTGAGGACATACACCAAAGCCACCCTCTTAGCAGCAGGATTATACATAGAAATAATGGAATAATAGCATGAATGAAAAATCTGAAATTTCTGGATAGGTCAACAGTTGTTTTGTCTCAGTGGGGAATGACAGATAATTTTTATTTGTTCTTCATTCTTTCCTCTGTTTTTCAGCTCATATCATGATCCTATGTTAAACTGTCAGATATTTAAGTAATAAGCAATAGAAAAACTTAAGATACAAGGCTTTCTGTTCACATTTCAAACCAGCATTTTCTGAACCTGCTCTATTTTAATATGTACAAGTGATAGACTTTTTCCCCCTTAGTTTCTCCCTGTCTTAAATGATCACTATCATAGGATTCATGGGAACAGTAACTATAAAGTGCTGTAACTCCATCAAATTGCTAAGCATTATGGAATTACAGCATTTAGGAACTTATATACAGGTTCCTCTGCTTCATTTAAACCACTGCAATACCTATATAAAAACACATGGAGCTCATTTATTGCTAGTAAAAGCCTTATCTTCCTTTAGATTGACAGGAATCCCAAATTAGAGTAATTTAAACCATAAGCTCACCAACTAGGAATTGCTTGAACATGTATTTCTATTTTAAATTAAATCACAATTTAACAACTCTAATACAGTTAGAGAAACAATGAAGGAAAACCCTGTATAATCTTACATTAAAGTTATTTTCATTCTTGTAGTCCCAGTTTTGCAAAAGAAATGTAGCTATGTGTCTATAAACACATGTATATATGCAGATATACATAAATACGTAGTTGCAATACCAATATTATTTTGGAGCTCAGAATGCAACTTTTTAAAATGGAAAATACCTTCAGGATGTAAAGGATTGCTGACCTTTCATATGGAGTGTGCAGCATGACTTATTATTTCTTGCTGGGGCTTTATCCTATGCCTGCAAAATTGCTCTGTTCTCCTGCCGTGATGTGCCAGTATAATTGCCTCATCTTAGGCAATCTGTGTGTTTCATTACAAACCGGTATTAGAGGAACTCTGAATGTCCCCTGGCAGAGCTGTGTCCTTAAACATTTTTTTAATTAGGGATAATGCTCACCGAAGAGGGACATTGAAGACAATTGCTTCCTTTCTTAGATACTGAAACACAAAAGCCTTGTGGAGGTCTCTGTAAATTGAGAATATATTTTTTCTCAGGCTGCTCTAACATGGAGCCATATTTCCTTTAATAAATAGACTAGGCTACAAAGAGTAGGGGGCATTAGGAACAGCAACCTCAGACATTTGATTTTTCACCCCAAGATTTTTAAATGTCAAAAACCATCACATAGAAACTCTACTCAATACTCTATAATAACCTAAATGGGAAAAGAATTTGAAGAAGAATAGATACATGTATACACTGAACTGAATCACTCTGTTATACACCTGAAACTAACACAATGTTGTTGGTCAACTGTACTCCAATATAAATAAAAAATTTTAAAAAGTCACAAATTTAGAGCTTGTATCTTGAGCTGTACAAGGGTTCTATTATGAGCTTGGAATATTAAAATAGAGTTGGTTGTCTCGGCTCAGCCACTGTCTGTGGACCCTCATCACCATTGCTGGTGCCCCTGCCACATGGTGACAGCCGTTCCCAGCATCTCGTGGGTCCTCAGCACCTCTCTAATTCGCTGTGCTCAGTTGCTCAGTCACGTCTGACTCTTTGTGATCCTTCGAATCCCTGAGGGGAGGAGGAAGTGGCAACCTACTCCAGGATCCTTGCCTGGAAAATCTCACAGACAGAGGAGCCTACTGGGCTACCATCCATGGAGTCTTACAAAAGAGTCAGAAACAACTTAGTGACTAAATAGCAGCAACATGTTAAGATTGGTGAAGAAGGTGGTCACTTCCATGACATACCTGTGGCCAAAAACCTAAACTTAGGGGTCATTATATATCTCTTAGTCTGATGCTAAAGATTTCTGGTTCCTCTCATGAACTATACCTATAAATATGTTAGCTACCTAGATTGCATTTCACATGTCATTTATAAGATTAATTTTCACCATGCTCTAACTGAAGCAGCATGATTAATATGACTGAGGAAAAATGATTTAAAAGATTTTTCTATTGACTTAAAAGTGAGAGTCGTCATTATATTTTCTGTCATTGAATTGACAATCTATAAGGACATGACCATGTGAATGGAGACAATGCAGACCACTGTGGGATTAATCAAATATTTAACTAGTCATGTAGGTGAAATAAAACTGTAACCTTTGAGATTACAGCAGAGACATTATTTTGCCCACAGAGGTCTGTTTGGTCAAAGCTATGGTTTTTCTCATGTATGGATGTGAGGGTTGGACCATAAAGGAAGCTGAGCTCCAAAGAATTGATGCTTTTGAACTGTGGTGTTGGAGAAGACTCTTGAGAGTCCCTTGGACTGCAAGGAGATCAAACCAGTCCATCTTAAAGGAAATCGGTCCTGAGTATTCATTGGAAGGACTGATGCTGAAACTGAAGCTCCAATACTTTAGCCAACTGATGCAAAGAACTGACTCATTTGAAAAGACCCCGATGCTGGGAAAGATTGAAGGCAGAAGGAGAAGGGGACGACAGAGGTTGAGATGGTTGGATGACATACTGACTCGATGGACATAAGTTTGTGCAAGCTCTGGGAGTAGGTGATGTGATAGACAGGGAAGCCTGGCATGCTGCTGTCCATGGGGTCACAAAGAGTCAGACATGACTGAAGGACTGAACTGAACATTTGAGATGTATTAAAATAGTAACTAAAACTATAACACAGTGCTTTAAATCTCCAGCCATTGCCATTATATCTTAACGGCACAAAACAGACATTGTTCTATGTGTTATGTATTTTCATGTATAAACCACGATCTTGACCTTCAGGAATCTTCCTGGGTTAAGGGCAGTGTTTTACATTTGGAGCATAGGAGAGACTCTCTCTTGATCTAAATCTTAGTTTTGCAACTGACTAGCTATGTGAGCTTGGGTGAGTTATTTTATCTTCATTAAATATAAGCTTTTGATATTTAAAATGAGAAAACAATAGATTGAAATAACTTACCCCAGGGGTCTATGTGAGGGTTAAATGAGACAGTCCATGGCTAGAACATAAGGAGTGATCAATAAATTTTTGCTGTTTTTATTACTGCCTTTGTTGAAGTTTTGACCTTAAGATGTCTAGAAAACAGGAAGAATGTCATGAACTGTAACAGCCTGGTTCAGCAGAACACTTCTATACTCCCTCTCTCCTTCAAGCTCATGATTAGATGGTACATAGCTGACATTTTTGTGCCATGCCTATCATGAAATGTCTGAATATTATATATTTTCACAGAAAATTCAACTTTTCATGTACTCCCTTGTGTATCAAGCATTTTATATATTTCTTGTTTTTATTGTTGAACAAAAGTCCGTTGAAACAGTTGTTTTATACTGTTTTCTTTTTCTTTTTTTCTTTTTGCAGTGGATGGCACCATGGGTTGAATGACAGTATGTGTGTGTTTGTATGTAAGTGTGTGTGTAATATTACACTCAGTCGTGTCTGAGTTTTTGTGACCCCACGGATTGTAGCCCGGCAGGCTTCTCTGTCCATGGGATTCTCCAGGCAAGAATACACAAGTGGGTAGCCATTTCCTTCTCCAGGGGGTTTTTCCTACCCAGGAATCGAACCCGGGTCTCTGGCATTGCAGGGTGATTCTTTACTGTCTGAGCCACCAGGGAAGCCCTAGTATTACACTGTTATATATATAATAATGTTCTAGGGATGCCACAGCAAAATTACATAGACAGGTGGCTCAGGCAATAGAAATTTATTTTCTTGTGGTTACTTTTTTTAATTAAAAAAATTTTTTTTGAAGTATAGTTGATTTGCAATGTTGTGTTAATTTCTGCTGTATGGCAAAGTCACTCAGTTATATATATATATATATATATATATATATATATATATATATGTATTCTTTTTATATTCTTTTCTATTCTGGTTTATCACAGGATATTAGATATAGTTCCCTGAGCTATACAGTAAGACTTTTTAGTTATCCATCTCATATGTAATAGCTTGCATCTACTAACCCCAATCCTTCTCTCCCTACTTTTGCATGGTTCTGAAGAGAAGTCCGAGATCAAGGTGTCTACAGGTTTGGTACTACAGAGGCCATCCTCCTGAGCTGGCAGAGGGCTGCTTCTTGCTGGGTCCTCACCTTCCTGGGATCTGTCTGACTTTCCAACCTTATGACCATATTTAGCGTCGCTTACCTCTAAGGGCATGTCCCCAGAGTATTTGAAAGTCCCATTCTGAGGCCCTGGGGTTAAGATTTCATGTTTTCTACACAAGGACAAGTCATCACTGCTCTGTTCCTCCCCTGCACCCCTGCTGTGTCAGCTGTCACACCTGGCACCCCACAGGACTTCACTCCATCACATGGCAAATGGGACAAGAGACCTGTCAGCTGAGATTTCATCTGTCTTCCTCCTCCCCAGTTCAGTTGCACAGTCATCTCTGACTCTGCCACCCCAGGGTCTGCAGCACGCCAGGCTTCAGGCTTCCTAGAGCTTGCTCAAACTCATGTCCATCGAGTCGGTGATGCCATCCAACCATCTCATCCTCTGTCTTCCCCTTCTCCTCTTGCCTTCAATCTTTACCAGCATCAGGATCTTTTCTAATGAGTCACTTCTTTGTATCAGGTGGCCAAAGTATTGGAGCTTTAGCTTCAGCATCAGTCCTTCCAATGAATATTCAGGACTGATTTCCTTTAGGATTCACTGGTTTGATCTCCTTGCAGTCCAAGGGACACTCAAGAGTCTTCTCCAACACCACAGTTCAAAAGCATCAATTTTTGGGTGCTCAGCTTTCTTTATGGTCCAACTCTCACATCCATTCATGACTACTGAAAAAAAACATAGCTTTGACTAGACTGACCTTTGTTGGTAAAGTAATGTCTCTACTTTTTAATAATGCTAGATTGGGCATAGCTTTTCTTCTGAGGAGCAAGCGTCTTTTAATTTCATGGCTGCAGTCACCATCTGCAGTGATTTTGGAACCCAAGAAGATAAAGTCTCTTAGTGTTTCCATTGTTTCCCCATCCATTTGCCCTGAAGTGGTGGGACCGGATGCCATGATCTTAGTTTTTTGAATGTTGAATTTTAAGCCAGCTTTTTCACTCTCCTCTTTCACATTCATCAAGATCCCCTTTAGTTCCTCTTCACATTTTGCCATTAGGGTGGTGTCATCTGTGTATCTGAGCTTACTGATATTTCTCCTGGCAATCTTGATTTCAGCTTGTGCTTCATACAGCCTGGCATTTCATATAAGTTAAAGCAAGGTGACAATACACAGCCTTGATGTACTCCTTTCCCTATTTGGAACCAATCTGTTGTTCGATGTCCAGTTCTAACTGTTGCTTCTTGGCCTGCATACAGATTTCTCAGGAGGCAGATAAAGTGGTCTGGTATTCCCATCCCTTGAATAATTTTCCACAGTTTGTTGTGATCCATATGGTCAAAGTCTTTGGTGTAGTCAATAAAGCAGAAGTAGATGTTTTTCTGGAATTCTCTTGCTTTTTCTGTGCTCTAATGGGTGTTAGCAATTTCATCTCTGGTTCCTCTGCTTTTTCTAAATCCAGCTTGAACACCTGGAATTTCTTAGTTCATGTACGGTTGAAGCATAGCTTGGAGAATTTTGAGCATTATTTGTTAGCATGTGAGATGAGTGCAATTGTGCAGTAGTTTGAGCATTCTTTGGCATTGCCTTTCTTTGTGATTGGAATGAAAACTGACCTTTTCCAGTCCTGTGGCCACTGATGAATTTTCCAAATTTGCTGGCATATTGAGTGCAGCATTTTCACATCATCATCTTTTAAGGTTTGAAATGGCTCAACTGGAATTCCATCACCTCCACCAGCTTTTTTGCAATGATCCTTCCTAAGGCCCACTTGACTTTGCATTCCAGGATGTCTGGCTCTAGGTGGGTGATCACACCATCGTGGTTATCTCAGTCATTAAGATTTTTTTTTTGGTATAATTCTTTTGTGTATTCTTGCCATCTCTTCTTAATATCATCTGCTTCTGTTAGGTCCATACCATTTCTGTCGTTTATTGTACCCATCTTTGCATGAAATGTTCCCTTCGTATCTCTAATTTTCTTGAGGAGATCTCTAGTCTTTCCCATTTTATTGTTTTCCTCTATTTCTTTGCATTGATCACTGAGGAAGGCTTTCTTATCTCTCCTTGATATTCTTTGGAACCCTGCATTCAAATGGGTATATCTTTCCTTTTCTCCTTTGCCTTTTGCTTCTCTTCTTTTCTCAGCTATTTGTAAGGCCTCCACAGACAACCATTTTGCTTTTTTGCATTCCTTTTCTTGGGGATGGTTTTGATTACTGCTTCCTATACAGTCTTGCAAACTTCTGTCCATAATGCTTCAGGCACTGTATCAGAGCTAATCCCTTGAATCTATTTGTAACTTCCATGGTATAGTCGTAAGGGATCCTCCTCCCCAGATTCCACCATTCCCCCCTTCCTCCCCCTCCCCCTCTTCCTCCTCTTTTCTGGAAGAGCTAAGATGGTGAGTGTACAACACACAGAAGCCACGTCCGCTGGAAACTGAACAGACACTGCCTTTCTCGTCATTGCACTCTGATCTCCTCATTCTGTATTTCACCCTGTCGCTTTAGGGCAAGTAACTCTCCTACTCATTCAGCTTTCCTCTGCATTGCACTTGGTGGAATAAATTAGAAACCTCTTCCAGTGCAGCACGGGGTGTGGGCTTTCCAGGAGAGCCGGGCAGGCTTCTAGAATAAGGTCTGCATGTGTCATTCTTCATGCCCACCTTCTGTAGCAGGAATGCTGGAAGTGCATTCTGAGAGAAAACAAATACTATAATCTGAAATACTTATAAGAATCAAGAAAACAAGCAAACTAAACACACATCACTTTTTTAACATCCTCATGGAAGTAATTGACATTAACACTCTGAATTCCCAGACAAATTTTTATGATTGGAGATGAGATGATTTTAGTTTTTCCTTTCTAGTTATTCCAATAACTTGATCTCTACCTACTATTGATGTTCAACCCTAGAGTAACGCATAGCAATGCACAATACTGTCTTCCCCACCTAAGTAGTAGAGATGGTCACACAAGATAAAATTCTGATTCCTTGTTTATATCAAAATCCTTTTGGATCTGTATCTTATTCAGGGATACAAGAATGAGATACAATTAAGATTTGAATTTTAAAAAGGGTTATCCATTTATTCCCATACCCATGCATAGTTGATGTTTATTGATTTGAAGTGACCCACTTAGCATTTAATACACTGTTAGGTTTATTTATATAAACTTGATATGTTTATGTGCTTTAAGTTTCAAACTCGTTTGCATTTTCTGGCACAAATTCTACCCTACATCTTTCAAACTATGGTTTTATAATATATTTTATGATCAAAGCAAGTTCCTTTATCATTAGCTATCAGAATTTTCCTGTTGTGAAATCTACATAGATGTAAAGACTTGTTAAAACATTGAAAATATTGATGATTCTAAGCCTTCTTATTTAGGACTATGGTTGCTACACTTTTTGCAGTTTTCTAGTGATTCTTCCAGAGAAGGCAATGGCACCCCACTCCAGTACTCTTGCCTGGAAAATCCCACGGATGGAGGAGCCTGGTGGGCTGCAGTCCATGGGGTCTCGAAGAGTCGGACACGACTGAGTGACTTCCCTTTCACTTTTCACTTTCATGCATTGGAGAAGGACATGGCAACCCACTGCAGTATTCTTGCCTGGAGAATCCCAGGGACGGGGGAACCTGTGGGCTGCCGTCTCTGGGGTCACACAGAGTCGGACACGACTGAAGTGACTTAGCAGCAGCAGCTGCAGCGATTCTTCATTAAATTTTAACATAACCTGCATATTTCACATTCTGGATGTGTCTTCATATTTTATGTAATTTGATAGTGCTGTGAAAGAAATTTTCCTTCACTTATATTTTTAATTGATTAATGTTGATATCCAAGGAAACTAATTTTTTAAAGCTGTTTCCATTTTGTAAAATTGTTTTATTTGATCTGTTATTTTCCTAGTTAAGTATCAGCATTTTTCTTGGTAGAGAAAAATATTACTTCTTATTTTATAATATTTATATATCTAATATTTATCTCTATATTTTATATGATTGAATTTATTTGAACTAGAATTATGCTAAACCTGCATATGTAATAAGTATCTTTTACTAAGAACTCACTTTTCTGAATTTTTCCATTAGGAATGATTGCTGATTTTATCTAAATCATGAATATCAGTGATCTTTCATCATCTGAACTATATTATTTTACACATTTTTAAAGGAATACATATGCACAGTGGTTAACTTTTCTGTTCAGTGTCTATAATATTCAGTTCATAAATACTACTTGTAGTTGAGCTCTTTTGTTTTTTGCACTAAAAGTCTTAATGAAGACTCTATGGGTTCTTTTAATCAGTAAAAGCTTGCTTCTTTTGATGCTTAGACATCTTCTTGATTTTTTTTTTTTCTTTTATAATTTCCCCACTTGTGTTTCTTTGTTATCTCTTTCTTGGTCTTCTTTATTCAGCTGTCATGTCTCCTAGAATGAAACATTTTCTCTTCTCTTTTCAGCATCTTTGTTTTCTAGTTCTACTTTCTGGGAGATTTTTCTCAACTTTTAATGTAATCATTGCTTTTACATTTTTACTAGTTTATTCTCTGTGGTTATTTATTTATTTATAAAACATGACATTCTATTTGGTTTTTTGTTCCCCCTCTCATTAATCCAGAGGTGACTGGATCTTTTTCCTCTTCCAACTTGATCATATGAAGAGATTTTAGATTCAGACTGTTGCTAAATTTTTGTATTGTTCTTTCTCTTTTTAAAGAAGAAGGTGCATGTGTGCCGCACACATCATTTATTTAGATATATGCCTGTTTTAATTGGTGTCAGTACTGATCATCAGCTTTTCCATTTATATTTATAGTGCCTAGTCCTGCCTAGGTTTTGTTTGTTTGTTTTAATGAAGGATAACTGGGATGTAGAGATATATGTATTCTGGTTGCTGGAGTATCAGAGACTTGCCTTCGTGGTGAAAGACAACCTGAGTGTATGGATGTCCGCAGGTCCCATGGTCTTTCTCAGAAGCTCTGGATGTTGCTCCATTGCCTGCTGCCTATCAGCCTCACTTTGCTTCCCTTTCAGATATCTGTATTGTCTTATTTTCTTTCCCCTTAAATTTACCAGAACAAGCAAAAAAACAAAACCTATTAACTATTCTTCAAGAATTAGAGAATTCATAGGTTTTTTTTTTAATTTTGGATTATGTTTAGCCCTCTCTCATATGTTTTAAATTAAATTCAAGAAGATAATTTTGGTTTCCTTACTGTCCTTCTTTATTTGAAGTTATGACCTGTTATTGTCATCCTGGGAGACTTTTTATTTTGATGCCCTTTTACCTGCCGTTTCTCTCCGTGGACTAATGTTTCTCTTTCACTGAGGCTGCTCTATCTCATCTTCTACCAGGATTGTCTACATAGTTCCTAAATGTTTCAGACACCCTCTTGATGAATTTTCTGGATGTTGCTCCCTTTTCACTCTTCAACACTGTTTTTAGGGGATATCATTTTACTTCTCTTAGCAAAGGTGTGCTCTTTCTTAAGTTGATGTTTCTTGGAAGCAGTGGTAAGCAGGCTTCTCTACGCAGGTGGGACTAGTTGTGTACAAAATTTAGAGATGCTTGCAGGAGAGGGGCGGAGAAGGCAATGGCACTCCACTCCAGTGCTCTTGCCTGGAAAATCCCATGGATGGAGGAGCCTGGTAGGTTGCAGTCCACGGGGTCGAGAAGAGTCGGACACGACTGAGCGACTTCACTTTCACTTTTCACTTTCATGCATTGGAGAAGGAAATGGCAACCCACTGCAGTGTTCTTGCCTGGAGAATCCCAGGGACGGGGGAGCCTGGTGGGCTGCCATCTATGGGGTCGCACAGAGTCGGGCACCACTGAAGTGACTTAGCCGCAGCAGCAGGAGAGGACTGGCTGCAGGTCCGTGTGGGTGGCCAGCAGGTTTTTCCCTTTTGTTGGCCCCTTGTACTGAGGTGGCATTGATTCTCGCCTGTGCCGCCTTGTCCTGCAGCTCTGAACCAGCGTAGAACATAGACACGAGCTGGGACTCAGAGCGGCACCTGAGGTTTCTGGAGCCCTGTCTTCTGGTGGCTGTTCTTCTTTCTTCTCCGACCCAGGATCCAGGTGCTGCATCTGTGGGTGGGGGAAGGTGGATGTGGGTTTACCTGCCTTTCTTCACGTATTCTCTTCTATGATTGAAATCCTTATTATGAACTGGGTTTTTAATAGTTTCTTAAAATCCAAGTCCTTTGGTTATAACTATTAAGATGCTGTCTAATATTATTACAGATTATTGCATTGCTTCTCTGTATGAAGAGATTTTGTTGAATTTTATGGGCTTCCCAGGTGGCACTGGAGCCTGCCTGCCAGTGCAGGAGACATAAGAGACAGGAGTTGATCCCTGGGTCAGGAAGATCCCCTGGAGGAGGGCATTGCTGCCCATTCCAGTATTCTTGCCTGGGAAATCCTATGGACAGAGGAGCCTGGTGGGCTACAGTCCATGGGGTTGTAAAGAGTTGCACATGACTGAAGTGATTTGCACACATGCATATAGAGGCATTTTAAGGTAAACATTATGGATGTAATTTTTAAATGGAAGTTTGACCTCTGGTTGTAACGCTGATAATAAGGTAAAGTGAGAATTGATGTGGATTAATATGAATTAACATTTTTTTCTCCGAGATGTAGGCAAGGTTCAGTGGTAACCAAACCAGGAGAGAAGAGTTGAGGAGAAAAGAAAGAGGCCCAAATAGTTCTGGGAACATAGTGCCATACATTTTGAACAGGGGCATTGAAAGAAGATTGAGAAGTGTGAGTCAAGATTTTCTGAAGATTGGAGTGTTAACCAGCAGTAGAGTTGCAAACTAAAAACCAAAAAAAAAAAAAAAAAGACCACTGAGGGCAGAAGATCAGGGCTTTACTGTTGTTTCTTCTTTTTTTAAATTTTATATTCAGTCTTATGTTCCCTGCAATATATGCTCTTTTCTAAAAGGGACAAATGCATCATATTTATGTTATTTTTCCTTTTTCTTCCTAGACAAAACTGTAAAAGGTAAATATGCTTCCTGAGACAGACAGGGATGAAGTTGTGCTTTTGATGTAAATTGTTGCCTTTGAATATGGTAGATGATTATCCAAATTATTTAGCATAAATAGTAAACATTTGGTATTATCTGTCATAACACTGATGTATTATAATTTCCATGGGGAAGGATGATGCTTTTTAGCCTCTAGATCACAAAAGAGTATATTTTAAAGGCTGTGGGCTTTGTATGGATACTATTTAATACTTTGGTCTAAAATATCAGTTTCCTTTTTGCATTCTTTTTATCAGGTAAATAATTTTTGTGATGTTGCTTCAGCATTTGTCACCCTCCTTTTAGCTGTTTTGGAATATGCAGTGCATACATGTGGTAGAAATACTCAAAGACTGTAGATTATGGGGTAACTGGGTTCCCCAGTGGGCCGGTACCCCTCTGGAGGGTTCATGCTTCAGTCTGTGCTCCTGCTTGCCTAGACATTGTGGAGGGAGAGGGAATGAATGGGAGTTAGTCATCAGCATCTATTTCTCAGTTTCTGAAATGGTAATTGGTCTACATTTTGGCTGCCAGCCTAGGGTCAGAGGGGGCTATTTCTATTTCCTGGAAAATAATTTCATCCAAATGTAAGTTTATTTGCTTTGATATGGGCAAAATAATGTCTTCTTATTGTTCTACTTTCCTCTATATTTGTAATGTCATTGTTTTTATTTCACATTTTAAGCTTTGAGATTTTTATCTTTTTTTTTTCCTTAGTGGAATGGATCTTTTGTTTGCTTTTTTCAGCTATTAATTGTTCTAGTTTTTGTTTCCAGTTATTTAATTTCTGATTTTTATTTATTCTTTCCTTCAATGTCCTTTTAAATTTTCTCTAGCTTTTTTAGTATGCTGCTTAATTCATTAAATCCAATTAGTTCTTCTCTGTTATTGAAAATTTTAAATCCATGAACTTTCCTCTGATCATTGTTTTTGACAGTATTCCACGTATGATTTCATTTTGTTATTTTCCATATATTTTGCACAGTCATTTGATTTTTCATTTTGGAAAGAGCTTTCATTTTGACATTTCAAAGTTCTGCAATGTTTGGTTTCTCCGCTGGTTTATTTCATTCACTAGGAGATTTTCACAGGCCCTATTTCTTCTTGGTCTGTTTTTGTTTCTGTTGAATGCTCCTTTTTTATTTTCTGAATGCCTCACATTTCTTCTGACAATTTTGAGGGTTTTCAGACTGTGTTCAACTTCTCTGGTTTCTTCTACAAATATAATTGTATATAATACATAATTTTATACTTTATAGAGACTATTATCTCCTCAGCATCAGTAAGTTCAGTTCAGTCGCTCAGTCGTGTCCGACTCTTTGCGACCCCATGAATCGCAGCACACCAGGCCTCCCTGTCCATCACCAACTCGCGGAGTTGACTCAGACTTATGTCCATCGAGTCAGTGATGCCATCCAGCCATCTCATCCTCTGTCGTCCCCTTCTCCTCCTGCCCCCAATCCCTCCCAGCATCAGAGTCTTTTCCAATGAGTCAACTCTTCGCATGAGGTGGCCAAAGTACTGGAGTTTCAGCTTTAGCATCATTCCTTCCAAAGAAATCCCAGGGCTGATCTCCTCCAGAATGGACTGGTTGGATCTCCTTGCAGTCCAAGGGACTCTCAAGAGTCTTCTCCAACACCACAGTTCAAAAGCATCAACTCTTCTGCGCTCACCTTTCTTCACAGTCCAACTCTCACATCCATACATGACCACAGGAAAAACCATAGCCTTGACTAGACGAACCTTTGTTGGCAAAGTAATGTCTCTGCTTTTGAATATGCTATCTAGGTTGGTCATAACTTTTCTTCCAAGGAGTAAGCTTATTTTAATTTCATGGCTGCAGTCACCATCTGCAGTGATTTGGGAGCCCCCAAAAATAAAGTCTGACACTGTTTCCACTGACTCCCCATCTATTTCCCATGAAGTGATGGGACCAGATGCCATGATCTTAGTTTTCTCAATGTTGAGCTTTAAGCCAACTTTTTTACTCCACTTACACTTTCTTCAAGAGGCTTTTTAGTTCCTCTTCACTTTCTGCCATAAGGGTGGTGTCATCTGCATATCTGAGGTTATTGATATTTCTCCCGGCAATCTTTTATTTTTTTTTTTAACTCTTTTGTGACCCCATGGACTGTAGCCCACCAGGCTCCTCTGTCCCTGGGATTTTCCAGGCAAGAATACTGGAGTGGGTTGCCATTTCCTTCTCCAGGGTCTCCCGGCAATCTTGATTCCAGCTTGTACTTCTTCCAGCCCAGCATTTCTCATGATGCACTCTGCATATAAGTTAAATAAGCAGGATGACAATATATAGCCTTGATGTACTCCTTTTCCTATTTATACTCCTCAGCATAAACAATAGCAAAGTCCATACGTTCCCAATTTCAGACATCACCCCCTCTTTTCTTTTTTTTTAATGAATTTTCTCGTTTCACTTTTTACCCCTAGCATTTTTTTGTGGGAGGTGATACAGCATCACTGATGTAGGAGTGAGAACTGGACAAAAGCAGAGACTTTGGTGTCACTTGGTTGTCAGACCTTTACCGGTGTCTCCACGTGAAGCAGTGTAACTCATATATTAGCTTTTTCTCTGACCTCTAAACTTGTAAAATAATGACCTTGAGTTTTCCAGACTGTTTTTTTTTTAATTGAAGAAAATATGTTAGAATTTCAAACTTTAAAGAATGCCATAAAATTGAGGCATTATCGTCTTATGTCTGCTGTGTATCAACAGCTTATTAGCACTAAAAATGAAATTATTTTGCTAGTAGTATTATTTGTAGCTTGTTATTTTCTATGAGACTCAGTAGATTTTGACACATGACATAGTAAAGTAACTTACATGTCTAATGTAGGCATTACAAGTCTCACATTGAGAAAATAAAAACCATAGCAACTTTGCCGGTCCCTGCTTAAATATTCCAACTATTAAGTAGGTAGAGAATATAAACATTCCCAGTTTGTCAATTTTTTATGAATATCCTGGTGTTTTAGTATTTCTTTATATGAAGATTCATTATAAAATTTTATTTTTTCTTAATACATACATATATGATTGAAGTACAGTTAACATGCAGTGCTTCAGGGGCACAGCAAGGTGATTCAGTTATAGATATACACAAATATTATTTTTCAGATTATTTTCCATTATACGTTATTTATTACAAGATACTGGCCATAGTTCCCTGTGCTATACAGTAAATCTTTGTTGCTTGTTTCATATCTGTTCTTTTTATTTAGAAATCTAGCATTCCATTCACACCAAGTCAAACAAGTGGAATCAAAATGTCAAATTTTTTAGCCTTGTATAATTTTAAACAGAGCTACCCACTATTAGAATAATTTAAAGAAAAAAAAAAACACTCTTCCTGACAATATCTATTCTAGTCAGAAATAGATACTGTATTTCTACTCATAGTGCATTTAATATAATTTGAATCCACATAGGTACAAATATATGCAAGACATGTTACAATTATCCTGTGAGCCAGTGACCCTCAGGCTTACTGTCCTGATCCTGCGAGCTCCGGTGACTTATTCCGCCTTTAACCCTGGCGTGAGGAGGGGTGTGTGTGGTGACGCGGTGCTGCGGACAGGGCGGCGCCGCTGATGCCCGTGGTTTCCCACGTGGACCAGCATGTCTCATTTCACGTCTGGCGTCAAGTGAGAAAGCGCTGAACGGACAGTCCAGTGACAGTGCAGCAGGAGACTGGCAGAATCCCAGCATTTGTTCTTCAGGAACAAGTCTTCAGTGTATCCACCTCATCTTTCCTGGAGTAAATGAGTAGATTGAAGACTTGTGCACCAGCAATGTGTCTAAGGCAATGAGCCACTTTGCTGCCAGAAGTTCGTAGTGTTGCCTTGGGCAGGAAGGCAAAAATATCAGCCATAGAAAAATATGATTGGGTATCATTTTACTGTTTTGAAAGGACATTACTTAATCAGGTTGCTGGCTTCTCCCTTTGTCAGTTGCAAAGAGATAATAAAAATAAATACAAGTCATAGCTTCTGCTGCTGCTAAGTCACTTCAGTCGTGTCCGACTCTGCGACCCCATAGACAGCAGCCCACCAGCCTCCCCCGTCCCTGGGATTCTCCAGGCAAGAACAGTGGAGTGGGTTGACATTTCCTTCTCCAATGCATGAAAGTGAAAAGTGAAAGTGAAGTCACTCAGTCGTGTCCGACTCCTAGCAACCCCATGGACTGCAGCCTACAAGGCTCCTCTGTCCATGGGATTCTCCAGGCACTCCCTAAAAGAGTGACCGTGTTCTCTGAATGTTGCAGGTGTGCTTGTGTTTAAGTACTGTTCTGAAGGACCTGAGAGAACTCAGGTCCTCTGAGTAGTAGACAGTAGAATATGTGTGCTGTGTGTGGTATGTCTGTGTGTTTCTGTGTGTGTGTGTGTGTGTCTGTGAGTTAGTGTGTGTGTTTATGTGTGAACCAGGGGAATGAACTTATTCTGTCTTCAGAGAAGGAGCTAAAACATGTTATTGATTCCTATTTAAGAAACAGAGCAACATGTCAGCGTCATGTCACTCTAAAGCCACATCAAGTCATCATGGGGGTTCACCTCCCGGAAATCCAGTCGCTGAGTTTGTTCTTGGGCTCAGGGGTTTCTCCTGACACAGGGCTCATGTTCAGGAGTCAGTGACACTGACTCACAGTCCAGTTGCTCAGGAATCATGTTTGAAGACAGCCCTGCCCTCACCTGACGACAGAATGGGGGTGAATTAGTGGGTAACCTTGCAGTGAGATGTGGATGGTGTCAGCAAAACATCAAGCATTTTGAGGGCAAACAGGTTTAAAATACTGACAGGAAAGCAAATCAAACCAGGGCCACCAAACAGTTCTTTCTTGGCTCTTTTTGACCTATTTTGGCAGCTTACAAACTGCTGATGATACAAAGAAAATTAACGGCCTGAAGTGAAAAGCGAAACCCTGGTAAAACCTTTCCCAACATTAAACCATTGGTTTGGTAAAGACCTCTCAGAATGCTCCAGACACTTTATTTAATTTTCATAATTTCATGCCGTGTTATTAAATAAAGAGAAAAATAGCCTAGTCAGCATGCATTGTGGTAAAAGCCACTCGAAGTTCATTCTTATGTCAGACCTTCAACTGAAAAATGTCTTGCCTTTCTGATCGGCACTAGAGCATAAAGCATACAGTGTTATGACCTTTCTTATTAGTTTGAGATAACTGAAATGCAAGTATGTGGAAACTGAAAAATAGATGTGAGCATTTTCCAATAGCACATAGATGTGATTGACAGTGATTTTGATTTGGAAAATGTTTGGCTAGCATCACTCACGGATGAGTTGGGAGATTAATATCCGCAGGTTCATCTTCTTTTAGGTCAGTTAGAATGAACTCTGGTTTGGTCCTGTACTCTGGCCTTACTCCATAGCTTCATTGTCATATGATGCCCTTTTGTACATACAGGGGTATTGTATTTTTTTCTCTCTATCTTTTTTTAATTAACTTTTATTGGAGTGTAGTTGCTTTACAGTGTCATGTTAGTTTCTACTGTACAGCAAGGTGAGTCAGCCATACGTACACACGTATCTCCTCTTTTTTGGACTTCCTTTCCATTCAGGTCACCGCAGAGCACTGAGCAGAGACCCTTGAGCTACACAGTAGGTTCTCCCTGGTTATCCATTTTATGCATAGTATCAGTAGTGGATATATGTCAATCCCATCTCCCAGTTCATCCAATTCACCCTTCCCCCTGACATTCATATGTTTGCTTTCCCATTCGTATCACTGTTTCTGCTTTGCATATGAGATCTAGATGTTGAATATAGAGAAATGGTATGTGCATGTATACTGAGTTGCTTCAGTCATGTCCAGTTCTGTATGACGCAGTGGACAGTAACCCATCAGGCTCCTCTGTCCATGGGATTCTCCAGGCAAGAATACTGGAGTGGGTTGCCATGCCCTCCTCCAGGGGATCTTTCTGACCCAGGGATCAAACCTGCATCTCTTATGTCTCCTGCATTGGCAGGTGGGTTCTTTACCAGTAGCACCACTTGGAAAGGCCGAAAAAATGGTATAGATGATTTTATTTGTATGTATGTTTTCACAAGGCTGTGCCCACTCCGTCTCTGGTTTATAACTTGATGTCATTGAAAGTGAGTCATGTTCAAGCTGAACTTGAGGTGTCAGGTTGATCTCTTCGAGGCCTTATTTCCCCCGAAATTTTGATAAAAAATGTTTTCTAGTTACAAAGCAGCAGGTATTTAAGCTAATGAGATAGAGCTAAGGAAACCTTGACATGCTTTGACTTCATGTGTCTTTAATGCTGTTTGAGCAACTAGCTCCACTGCGGTTCAGGAGCCCCACAGAGATGAATGCCAATTCATAATAAAAACTATAGAACTGACAAGTATCCTGTGCCAGATGTGAGCAGGGAGGCGATTCCTTCTCACTCAAAGCAAATGCAAACATTTTAATCGCATAGCAGGCAGAAGACGCCCTGCTCTAAAAGGAGAGGGTAAAAGCACTTTATCTCACTCCATTGTGAAATCTTATCCTTAGTTAAAAGCTATCAGTCCTGTGTGACTAGAAATTAGGCTGCAGTCACTGGGCTAAGAATTTGCTCAAACTCATGTCCATTGAGTCAACGATGCCATCCAGCCATCTCATCCTGTCACTGCCTTCTTCTCCTGCCCTCCGTCTTTCCCAGCATCAGGGTCTTTTCCAAGGAGTCAGCTCTTGGCACCATTGCATTTGTTGGGGAACATATAAGGCATCCCAGTTGTATACATATTAAGGAACATGGCTGTTTGCAGGGAGCATGTGCGTTTTCAGCCTTTGTGGCTACTGACAAACTGTTTTGCTCTATGATTCATATACCATAAAATTCATACTTTTAAGTGTAGAAATTTGGTGGTTTTTAGTAATTCACAAAGTTATGCAACTATTTCTACTAATTCCATATCATTTGCATCACTTTTTTTTTCGCCATGCTGCTTGGCAAAGAGGATCTTATTTCCCCCACTAGGAATCGAACCTGTGCCTCCTGCAGTAGAAGGGTGGAGTCCTAACCACTGGACTGCCAGGGAAATGCCCATTTTCAAGTGGCCATTCCCTGTTGTCCCTCCTCCCTGTGGCAGCTATCAGTCTGCTCTCTGTCTCTGTGAATTTGCCTATTACAGACATCTGTAAGAATGGAATCACACAGCATATAGCCTTTTATGATTGGCTTCTCTCACCTAGCGTGTTTCCAAGGTTCGTTTGTGTTGCAGCCTGTGTCGGTCCTTCACTCCTGTTTATGACAACAGTACTTAATGGTATGAGTCTTTCAAATTTTGTTTATCCACTCATCAGTTGAAGGACATTTGGTTCCCTGCTTGTTTTGTTATTATGAGTAAGCTTCTATGAACATTAATGTACATATTTTATCAGACATATGTATTCAGGTCTATTGAGTGTATAACCAGAAGTGGAATACTGGGTTGTATAGCTAGGTATCTAAGCGTAGCGTTTGAGAAACTGCCAAACTGTTTTCCAAAGCAGCTACACCATTCCTGGTAGTCATATACGAGGGTTCCGATTTCTCTACCTCCTCACCAACATGTACCATGTTTCTTGTTTTTTATTATGGCCATCCCATGGGGTGTGAACTGTATGTTATTATGGCTTTGATTTGTGTTTCTCTAATGACTAATGATGCTGACAACTTTTTCTATGTTTATTGGTTATTTGGAGAAGGAAATGGCAACCCACCCCAGTGTTCTTGCCTGGAGAATCCCAGGGATGGGGGAGCCTGGTAGGCTGCCATCTGTGGGGTCGCACAAAGTCGGACACGACTGAAGCGACTTAGCAGCAGCAGCAGCAGTACATCTTCTTTGAAGAAATATACATTCAGATCCTTTGAACATTTTTCAAATTGGGTCACTTTTTAAAAATTATTGAGTAGTATGAGTTGTTTACATTCTAGAGTCAGCCCATTATTAGATATATGATTTACAAAAACTTTCTCCAGTTGCATGGGTTATCTTTTATATTCTTGATAGTGTTTTGAAACACAAAAAATTAAATTTCAGTTTTATGCAATTTATCTTTTTTGTATTTTTTCAGATTCATTGTGGTATAATTGATGAAATATTAATATGTTTAAAGTGCATATGGTGATGACTTGATATATAATATATAATGTGGAAAGATTTCTCTCATCTACTTAAAGAATTCATATATTACACACTGATTTTGAGTCCTGAAGTTTTACTGAATTTGGTGATTCATTCTAACAGTTTTTTTTTTTTTTTTTCAGTAGAGTCTGGATAGATGCTGTCTTTTCTATTGTTGCTTATCCTTTTTGTGTCATATCTAGGAATTATTGCTTTCTCCAAGATCAGGAAGATTCAGGCATATGTTTCCTTCTAGGAGTGTCATAATTTTGGTTCCCATGTTTAAGTTTTTTTTTTTTAATTAATTGTGAGTTGATTTTTACATATGGGGTGAGGTATGGATCTAATTTGTTGCTGTACAATATTTACAGTATTCCCTTATAAATTTTTTTATTTCTGTAAGTTTAATACTAATGCCTCTTGTTTAGTTTAATACTAATGTCTCCTCTTTAATTTTGATTTCAATAATTTGAATCTTCTCTCCTTTTTCTTTGGTCAGTCTAGCCTGTGGATCCTCTTGTGTTTTTTCAAAGAACCAACATTTTGTTTTGTTGATTTTCCCTATAATTTTTCATATTCATTTTTTGTTGTGATTTTATATTTTTCCCTTCAGATTGCTTTAGATTTAGCTTGCTGTAATTTTTTCTAATTTATTACTGGGAATGTTAGGTTATTATTTTGAAACTGACTTTCCTTCATATATATATTGCAACTGTTTCTTTCCCTATATGTACTCCTTTAGATGAATCTCATAAATTTTTATATGTTTTATATTTATTCTAGTCATCTCAAAATATTTTCTAGTTTTCCTTCTTTGGCATATCATTTTCTTGGGAGCATGTCATTTAAATTTTACATATTTGTGGTCCTCTCAAATTTCCTTCTTTTTCTATTTCTAATTTCATTCTATTGTAGTCAGAAAGCGTATATTGATTTTTTTAATAAGCTCACAAATATTTTATCTGGAAAATGTTTTAAGAGCATCAGAAAGGAATGTCCATCTGCTGTTGTGGGTGAGGAATTCTATAAAAGTCTCTTGGTCCAGTTGGCTATAGTGTTGTTCAGGTTCTCTGTTTCCTTCTTAATTTTTCTGTCTGACTTTTCTATCCATTATCAGATGTGATATTCTGAAGATTCCAACTTTTATTGTTAAATTGTTTCTTCTTTACTTCTGTCAGTTTTTCCTCATGTATTCGGGGGGCTCTGTTCTAAGGTAAAAACATGTTAATATTTGTTACATTTTCTCAAGGAATTGAGGCTTTTATTATTATGTGCTTTCCTGTGTGTCTATCAAGTTTTATACTACAGTTTATTTTGTCTGATACTAGTATAGCCACTCCAAAATGCTTTTGGATACCATTTGCATATCTTTAAAAAATTTGTTGTAAAACATACACAGCATACACTTCACCATCGTGACAATTTTTAGGAGTACAGTTCAGTATTAAGCTATGAAAAGTTGTGGAAGAAACTTAAATGCATATTACTAAGTAAAACAAGCACATCTGGAAGGACTATATATCTGTGTAATTTCAACTCTATGGTGATCTGTAATAAGAGTCAGAGCTATGGAGACAATGAAAGATCAGTGGTTTCCAGGGAAGATGGAGAGAGGGGTGGAGAGGCTGAGCACAGACTTTAGGGCAGTGAAGCTGACCTGTGTGCTTCTGTGGGTGCCTGACATCATGACTCTGACAAAGCCCACAGCATGTTCAACTCAAAATGCAAGCCCCAGGGTGGATTGTGGACATTTGTTAATAGGAGTATCAGTCAGTTTTAACAAATGTGCCATAGCAATGAAGATGATAATTGGAGGGGGGTGATTCTAGGTGACCTCCTTCATCTTCCTGTACTTTCTATTCCACTTTCCCATAAACCTAAACCACTCTAAAAATTAAACCGATTAGTTAAAAAGGTAATAACCTCCTCTCTTCCTTTTTTATATTGTCAATTTATCTTTGTACAAAAGTGTTAAAGAATGAAAACAATGGTAGACTTGTATGGGCCACATAAAGGTGTTAGAACTGGTTCTGTAGCCAGTTCAAGGCAGCGGTGCCTTGCAGGGTTTAGTTTTCACATATACAAAATGGAAAGTGGTGATTAAAAAAGAAGATGAGGGGCTGGAGGGACAGGGAAATGAGGCATGACTCATACATGCATGTTGATCTAAAACAGATAGAATAAATAGACTGCTGGTTATTTTTCCAGCAAGGGTGGGTTTGGGGGATCATCAAAGAAATTATGATTTGGGGTCTGCAACCATGGCAATGCATTGGCAAGTCCCCCTGTAAAATGCAGAAAAGAAAGCTTTTATAGAATGGAAGGGAGGGTGGGTGGAGCAGTAACAAGGAGCCTGCAGCTGACTTTCCATTGGCTGAGTCCAGGCCAGAAGAGAGGTCCCTCTGCCTGTGGGCCCTGCCGCTGTCACAGGGCTTGAGAGCTCCCTGCTGGTCTCCTATGTATGTTAGCTGCCTAGTCATGTCTGAGTCCGTGACCCCATGGACTGTAGCCCACCAGGCTCCTCTGTCTATGGAATTCTCCAGGCAAGAATATTGGAGTAAGTAGCCATTCCCTTCTCCAGGGGATCTTTCCAACGCAGGGATCGAACCCGGGTCTCCCACATTGCAGACAGATTTTTTACCATCTGAGCCACCTCAACTAACTTTGTTTGACTGAAGTTTCTGTTTCTTTATTTTAAATATATCAATAATTATGAGGTTACCTTTGAGGATATTGGAAATGTTCTAGAACTAGATGTTAATAGTAATGATGAGTGTATAGAATGCTTTTAATATTCCACTAAATTTTATACTTAAAATGTAAAATGGCTAAAATGGTAAATTTTGTATAATGTCTTTTAGCACCATGAAAAATAAAAAAGAGGATAGAAAAAAAGTTATTGAGTGAAGTTTTTCCAGAGGCAGTGGTTCAAAACAAAACCTGATGTTACATATTGAAATAAAAAATTCTAATATGCCAGTAAATTTGCTGAAAAAGATACACACCACTGTATGTCTTGTGAAATCTCTTAAATACACTGATAAAGAAAATTCCTAAGAGTGATCGAACAGATGAACATATTTTCTAAAGAGTAGCAAAAATCAGGCTGAAATAAATTTTTGCTATTTGAAATTTAGGGAAAAATTTTACACAAAACCAAATTTTCTTGCATTGTTTACTTGTTACCAGGTACTTGTACCACTTAAATACAGATTAAAACATTCAGTCAGTTCAATTCAGTCACTCAGTCATGTCCAACTCTTTGCGACCCCATGGACTGCAGCACACCAGGCCTCCCTGTCCATCACCAACTCCCAGAGTTTACTCAAACTCATGTCCATTGAGTCGGTGATGCCATCCAACCATCTCATCCTCTGTCGTCCCCTTCTTCTCTCGCCTTCAATCTTTCCCAGCATCAGAGTCTTTTCAAATGAGTCAGTTCTTCGCATCAGGTGGCCAAAGTATTGGAGTTTCAGCTTCAACATCAGTCCTTCCAATGAATATTCAGGTCTGATTTCCTTTAGGATGGACTGGTTGGATCTCCTTGCAGTCTAAGGGACTCTCAAGAGTCTTCTCCAGCACCACAGTTCAAAAGCATCAATTTTTCGGCACTCAGCTTTCTTTATGGTCCAACTCTCACATCCATACATGACTACTGAAAAACCATAGCCTTGACTAGACGGACCTTTGTTTTGCAAAGTAATGTTTCTGCTTTTTAATATGCTGTCTGCTCCTGCTAAGTCACTTCAGTCGTGTCTGACTCTGTGCGACCCCATAGACGGCCTCCTACCCGGCTCCTCTGTCCCTGGGATTCTCCAGGCAAGAACACTGGAGTGGGTTGCCATTTCCTTCTCCTGTCTAGGTTGGTCATAACTTTTCTTCCAAGGAGTAAGTGTCTTTTATTTCATGGCTGCAGTCACCATCTGCAGTGATTTTGGAGCTCCCCAAAATAAGGTCAGCCACTGTTTCCACTGTTTCCCCTTCTATTTGCCATGAAGTGATGGGACCAGATGCCATGATCTTAGTTTTCTGAATGTTGAGCTTTAAACCACCTTTTTCACTCTCCTTTCACTTTCATCAAGAAGCTCTTTAGTTCTTCTCCGCCCTTCCATAAGGATGGTATCATCTGCGTATCTGAGGTTATTGATATTTCTCCCAGCAGTCTTGAATCCAACTTGTGCTTCCTCCAGCCCAGCATTTCTCATGATGTACTCTGCATAGAAGTTAAATACGCAGGGTGACAATATACAGCCTTGACGTACTCCTTTTCCTATTTGGAACCAGTCTGTTGTTTCATGTCCAGTTCTAACTATTGCTTCCTGACCTGCATACAGGTTTCTCAAGAGGCAGGTCAGGTACTCTGGTATTCCCATCCCTTTCAGAATTTTCCACAGTTTATTGTGATCCACACAGTCAAAGGTTTTGGCATAGTCAATAAAGCAGAAATAGCTGTTTTTTTGGAACTCTCTTGCTTTTTTGATGATCCAGCAGATGTTGGCAGTTTGATCTCTGGTTCCTCTGCCTTTTCTAAAACCAGCTTGAACATCTGGAAGTTCATGGTTCATGTATTATTGAAGCCTGACATGGAGAATTTTGAACATTACTTTACTAGCATGTGAGATGAGTACAATTGTATGGTAGTTTGAACATTCTTTGGCATCGCCTTTCTTTGGGATTGGAATGAAAACTGACCTTTTCCAGTCCTGTGGCCACTGCTGAGTTTTCCTAATTTGCTGGCGTATTGAGTGCAGCACTTTCACAGCATCATCTTTCAGGATTTGGAATAGCTCAGCTGGAATTCCATTACCTCCACCAGCTATGTTCGTAGTGATGCTTTCTAAGGCCCACTTGACTTCGCATTCCAGGATGTCTGGCTCTAGGTCAATGATCACACCATCATGATTATCTGGGTCATGAAGATCTTTTTTGTACAGTTCTTCTGTGTGTTCTTGCCACCTCTTCTTAATATCTTCTGCTTCTGTTAGGTCCATACCATTTCTGTTCTTTATTGAGCCCATCTTTGCATGAAATATTCCCTTGGTATGTCTAACTTTCTTGATGAGATCTCTAGTCTTTCCCATTCTGTTGTTTTCCTCTATTTCTTTGCACTGATCACTGAAGAAGGCTTTCTTATCTCTCCTTTCTGTTCTTTGGAACTCTGTATTCAAATGGGTATATCTTTCCTTTTCTCCTTTGCTTTTCACTTCTCTTCTTTTCACAGCTATTTTTAAGGCCTCCTTAGACATCCATTTTGCTTTTTTAGTCATTGAATGACTAGATTCACTTTTTTTGTTAATGAAAGATGATCATAACAGCTTCTGTAGTAGTCATGATTTCTCAGCAAGTTTTTCTTTACATAATGTTCCATTTTGAAACTGTAAATTTTCCTTTCTGAAGTGTTCTCAGGAAAATTTATAGACTTTATGATTCTATCTATGTAAAAATGCATAGAAAGACATCAGTGTTTCATGTTAAATGTGATCACATTTGAGTAGTTTAAAAATGTCCATGATGAATATCTATTAATAATAAAATTAGGATAAAACAGGAGCTCTTTTCCTTTGAGTAAGTACAGTTTTGTATAATCCTCAGCAAGTACTCGTGGAGCATTGCTACACTTAAAGGATTAGCAGGAGCATATCAATGGTAGATACTACCTGAGGGCTGAGACCATGAATTTTTCCTTTTAGCCTCTATTTTTCTGTATGTTCAGTCAGATATATATTATTGCTATTGTAAAAGTGATTTAAAAAAAATGTGGTACTGAGTGATAGCCTCACCATGGATTTATTAGATGTTCATATAAATTGTTTTGGTTGGGGGAATAATAGCTGTGATGGCCATTTATGGAGCAGCAGGCACTGTTGCCAAACCCCTAGGGAATTTGACTTTGGAGGCCAGTGGAATTTGATCACAGAAGTTCCACTGGGGAGACAGACTCTTGGAGGGCACAAACCAAACCTTATGTGCAGCCAGATGATGCTGGGAAGCTCTATGCCTTATGCCTGTTCTTTGACATCCAGAGCATTCGTGGCATTAGAACTAGGTCTGTCCTACCCACACATGGACTGCTACTAGTTCACTGAACCCATTTATACTAAGTTAACTAATTGAATTAGACAAACTGCAACAGGCTTCCCAGGTGGTGCTTGTGGTAAAGAGCCTGCCTGTCAAGTCAGAAGACCTAAGGATGTGGGTTTGATCCCTGGGTCAGGAAGATCCCCTGGAGGAGGGCTTGGCAACCCACTGCAGTATTCTTGCCTGGAGAATCCCATGGACAAAGGAGCCTGGAGGGCTGCAACCCATAGGGTCACAAAGACTTGGACACGACTGAGGTGACTTAGCACGCGCTTAGTATACAGCACAAACTGCCACAAGCTTGTGACCGGTGAGCCGGTTTTAAGAAATGGGTGATGTTTGTCCAGGAAGTTGGATCTTCTGTATGCTGCTTCTTCTCTTGGCAGAGAGGATGTGAATCTGTCTCTTGCTGGTGCAGCTGGCATCCGAATTGGCTACTGTCCACAGCAGGACGCCCTGGACGAGCTCCTGACGGGCTGGGAGCACCTGCACTACTACTGCTGCCTCCATGGGATTCCAAAGCAGTCTATCCCCAAGGTAAGAGCCTCCTGGGGCTTCTGGAAAGAGGGACCAGCAGAGGAGTGCGTGGCAACACCCGGGTCCCAGGCCAGCTCTCTCAGCCTGTGATGAGGATCCGCAGTGTCAGATTAAGTGTCCCTGAAACATATTTCCAATATTGTCACACTGAAGTTAACACAGATATGAAGTTAACACAGATATTCATGATGTATATTTAGAATAGGTCCCTGCCCAGAGAAGAAGCCGTGGGTAGGAGTAAAAGCCCACAGCCATCTGCAGTCTTGTTTTCTATAGGACCCCCTCCCCCACCAAGCGTCTTTTACATTTAGTGGGCTGTTAATTTATACTGAAGAGCAAATAGCATAGACTTGGATCCCAGGGCCTGTGGAGAAGGACTTAGCTCATGTGTGGATTTGGTGGGTGAATGGAAAGGATGACTTCCTGTCATGCCTGGGCACCTTTCTGGAGGGTTCTGCATCTCCTTTCTGGGGGGTCCAGGGGGCAGATGTGTGGCGGGAGCCACAGAGTCCCCCTTCCCTTCGGGGCTGAGGGAGTGGGTGCCACTGAGAGAACCAGAAGCAGCCGCCCTTCTGTCGCTTCCAGCTGTGGCCAGCGAGACGGAGCTGACAGTCTTAACTGACAGCTCAGGCCAGGGGGCCTCAGACTGGCAGTGGTTTTACCTCTTCTGCACCTCACTGTGGAGGGTGTGAGGTGCTGCTTGCCTGTCTAGATTCTGAAGTTGGAGCAGAAATAAGGGGCGTGTGGGATGCATTTTCAATGAGCTTCTGCAGGAGATGGAGCAATCATGGGGTTCCCAGGAGACAAACCCACAGCCATCTCCTTCACCAGCCCATGAAAATTCATTCTCTGTGCTGCCGTGCCGTGCTGCAGCCTTCCCTTCTTATTTATGCTCTGTGACTTGAAGTGAAACCAGAATGAGATTTTTCCATGTCCCTAGAGGGGTGCTAGTCCACTCACCCACCTCCCATCTCAATAAAGCAAAGACACGTGTCTGCCCAAAGGACCCTGCTCACCACAGTTTAAGCAGCTCTTGACATCCAGGGCTAGTTGCTGGCTCAGCCTTTAATGGGTGTTCATCTCCGCCAGCTCCCCTGGCTGGTTTCTGATTAAAGAGGTGGATGCTTGGCGAGCGCTCAAAGCTAGCTTCCCTGTTGTCCCGGGGAGGCGGGGGAAGCACGCCCTTTGAAAGCATTCTTGTTAAGACAGTGAAGCTTGCTGTCTTCCAGAGCAATCGCTTCTGATCCTCAGCTGTCTTGCGAGCTCGCTGTGCTGAGCGCCTCCACAGAGAAAAGTTATCTTAATGGTCGCCAATTAGGAACTGGCTTCATTTCTTTCATAAAATGGCAAGTGATTTTTGCAGATAGAATAGCTGCTTACTCAGAGGTTTCTAAGATGTCAGCACATGTGTTCCGAGAGGAATTAGCTCCCCTGATGACAAATTCCCCTGTCCTGTAAATTTTAGAAATATGTGAAATATAGAAGAGGCTTGTCTGTTCCAATGCACTCATCACTACATGACCAGAAGGGATTTTGATAAAAGAGCAGAAAACAATAGTTCTCTTATTGTGGGCAAGGCACTGTTCTGTTTTACAACCACCATGGGAGCTGTGCAGGGTGTATTCCTCATTTCAGAAATGGTGGGATGAGATGGTGAGATAGCATCACTGACCCATTGGACATAAATTTAAGCAAACTCTGGGAAAGAGAGGACAGAGGAGCCTCCTGTGCTGCAGTCCATGGGGTCTCAAAGAGTCAGTCGGACACGGCTTAGTGACTGAACACAGGATAGGAAGCCGCCCAAACCAGTGGCTGGAATGTGGGTGGTTTGTTTTGAGGGCAGACGGACTGGCTCCGAAGTGTGGGTTCTCAGCACATTTGGGTGGCTGGCTGATCAGACGGAGTTTCCAGTGCCCCGAATGGCTCAGTCTGTTTTTCCGCACCTGGTGAGTGGCTGAAGGAGGGAAACCTCATGAGGTTATGGCAAGGCTCCTCTGACGGGGAGCTATGCTGGGTTTCAGGACTCCCAGATCTGGTAGGAGGCTCTCCTGGTGTCTGCGCTGTACTGGGCCCTCTTCTCACTGTCCTCGCTGTCACACGATGCCCACCCTTATGTCTTCTGTGATTCTGGAGGCAGAGCCCCTCTGGTTCTGGGGAAGGTCCGCCCCCAAGCATCCCCCCACCTGGTGCTGCCACTGTGCTCCAGGGTCCTTGCTCATGTCCAGCTTGGGGTCTCCAATGTGTGGTTGTATCACCCATTTCCGTGACCTTCCAAAAGTTCAATTTGGTAAGAAAAGGATGCTGTCTTCATTCAGCTTGAATTTAGGCTCAGCAGATTGATGTAATCATTTAATTTTTTTCCCCCATTGTCCACACTGCATAGTTTTGGACTGTATCCATTTCTGAGCCTGAATTCAGTTAATCCAATTTTTAAAAACTTAGGTAAAGTTATAACAAAATGATTATAACATGGTCTGGATTGCTAGAGACACATGTAAGAAAATTTGAGAGTTAGAGTCATATTCAAAACACCAAACCACACTGCCAATGGGATGGAGCTGGGATTTCTGTATTTTAATTTTCCCTGGAATAGATGAGGTAGGCCCTTAGCCATCTCTTCTTTGTTAATACTGGCAAATACCAATCAGGGAAAAACCCTACTGCATCTTTCTACTTATCTTCTGCACAGATATCACTTGTCTCCCAAAGTTTTCTTCTATTCCCAGTTTTGTTAGAAGGAGCTAGATGTTATAAAACAAGAGGGACAGGGGCCAGAAGGAAATAGAGAGAGGATCAGAAAGAAGGCATTCTGCCTTAAGCCCTTCACTCCCTTTTTCTACTTAACACTTCATTTTGATCTTTTAATCTCATGAAACATTTCAATGTGGTTATTGACACGTAAGCTAGTGGAAAAAATTTGGGCTTTGGAGTCAAATGGATGGATGTATGAATCTCTGGGCAATTTATTTTGATTCAAATAATATTTATAGAAGTTCCATTATGTGTTAAAGATGATTAGAGATTGAGGCGATAAAGTGAATAATCCCAAATTCTTGCCTTAAGTGCAGTACAATTTCTAGAATTTATGCCAAGAAAATATCTAGCAGCGGAGAGAGATCCCATTAACTATTGACATTTTGGTGTTTAGATGGCATTTTGCAACCACAGTGACTAAGGCATTACTTTTGCCATTATTTTGACAAGAGTACTGAGTGCAGGAAAGACTGCAACAAAACACTTCTTATTAGACCATTTTCAGTTATTTTTCTGAAAACATGATATTCTGAAAGTGGATCAAACTAATACGTCTGTTCCTGTATATTCTGGATTCTTTGCTATGGTTAACCAGTCCAGAATTTGAAGGTTGCAACGCTTAACCTTTTGTGAAATTGGAAAAGCATGACACATGTTTCCTGATTTCATAAAAACTCTCAGTATTAGTTTGGTAGGCTTATTTAGAAGTTCTCTTATCCAGGAGTGCATTTTCTACAGCAACAGGCTGTACTTTTGTGATTGTCTTATTTCATTTTTCTGCTTATAAGCTTTCATTTAGGTCTTGCTAGGCTTTAAATGAACTTCCCTGTTGGCTCAGATGATAAAGAATCTGCCTGTAATGCAGGAGACCCATATTCGATCCCTGGGTTGGAAAGAGCCCCTGGAGAAGGGAATGTCTACCCACTCCAGTATTCTTGCCCGGAAAATTCCATGGACAGAGGAGCCTATGAATAAGGAGAATGGGCATGAAATAAAATTTATTTCTGATACATATGTATATTTCCAGTCTCTTTGGTACAATTTTTATGGATCTAAAAATAACCTAAAAATATCATTTTCCCACCAGCTGCCCCACAGCTGGTGGCACCACCTTCCAGGAGGAGTAAGCTTCCCAGCAGACTCTGCCTTCCCAGTTTCCTCCTTTTCACGTGAACAGAGCCTCTTCTTCCAAGAAGCCTCTTTGGCTGTCTTCTTTCATTTTCTATGTGAATGTCTGCTTGTGGACTGGTCTTATTCTCTGGAAGACCCTCTCTGATTCCAGCCATCATATCTCTGTCTCCCTCTCACAGGACTGCCTTTCACACTTCTGTCTGTTGTGAATCATTTGTTTTGTTTGAACAACTTTTTACTTACTTCATTCATTTACTTTATGTTAGGGGCTTCCTAGGTGGTGCTAGTGGTAAAGAACCCACTTGCCAATGCAAGAGATGTAAGAGATGGGAGTTCAATCCATGGGTCAGGAAGATCCCCTGGATGAGTACATGGCAACCCACTCCATATTCTTGCCTGGAGAATCCCATGGACAGAAGCACCTGGTGGGCTACAGTCCATGGGGTTGCAAAGAGCTGGAAATAGCTGAAGCGACTTAGCACACAGGCACTTTGTGTTAATTGGAATTATTATACTTACTGGAGCTATGGAAAGGGATAGTACCTCTAAACCCATCTAGGAAAACGATGGCATTTCCAAGATGAACAAACTACTGGCTGAGATGTTATTCTTTGCCAGATCTCAGGGGATTTAAGACCATCCTCTGGAATCTCTGGGGCCTTGAAATCTTCACCTCCTCGAATTAACTGTTTCACAACTAGACCAGTCACGAAGACTCTTAATTCTTTCTGGGTCATTTTGAGGCTGTACAAATAAAGTGAAATAGCAGTTGATCTTGAAAAGTGAAAATGTTACTTGTTTTGTCCTGTCGGACTCTTTGCAACCCTATGGACTGTAGACCACCGGGCTCCTCTGTCCGTGGGATTTTCTAGGAAAGAATACTGGAGTAGGTAGCCATTCCCTTCTCCTTGGGATCTTCCTGACCCAGATCTCCTGCATTGCAGGTGGATTTTTTTGCTGAGTTATTGGGGAAGCCCCAGTTTATGTTAAGGAGTTTTTATTGGGTGGCCTAAATATTATCCTAGTCTTAGAAGTTCTTAATATTTCATCATTGCAATTACCACTGTTATTATTACTATCCCAACTTTTATGCATTTATCAAAAAAAAAGTGTATGTATGAGTTTAAAACTGTGCTCTATTGGGTTATTTAGAACACACACTTATTAGCTCACCCCCAGAGTCCTACAGAGGTTTTCCCACTTCTCTGATGTTTGAATTGAGGTACGATTTTGACCAGTTCAGTTACATGATGATATTGAAAGAAACAAATCTATGTTAATACTTCTAGGATCACAAGAGTTAAATAAAATTGTTTACAACATTTTAAAATCATGCATAGTTGAAAGCACACGTTTCTTCATCTTGGCCCCCAGAGGAGCCACCGCAGCCAGGAATCAGACAGAAAGAGTGTGAAGCAGCTAAGGTGATGGGGGGAAGCTGTTTTCTGCTGGGAGGGAAGGAAAGGATCTGGGGCTTTCAGGAGATACAAAAGTGTGACGGGCTGCAAGGTGGAGGGGGAAGAGGAGTGGTGACCGTACCTGAAATACCGGGGGCTGGGATGCTCCTGGGGCTGGAGGTGCTCTGGTGATAGGCAGTCAGCATCCTCTGGACCTGATCAGAGGGTGCTCAGTGGTTGCAGATAAACAGGACACCCACTCTTCTTCTTTCTAAACTGAACCAGGAGTGCAGTCTCTGGGGAAGAGTCTTCCTTTCTTGGCATACTGAAGGCTCCCGCTTGCTCCTCTGTCCCCTGAAGCTTCCTCTCCTCAGGTTTTGCCCCCCTCAGCTCCATCTTTGTCCTTGCTTGGCTCACCTGTGTTTGCTCACCTCAGCATGGAAGTGTGTCTGACCCACGCTGGACCCCACGTTGATGGCCCTTGCTGCTCCCTGAGTCTAAGATCTGAGCTCAGGGTTCTGGCCATCAATTCCGTAACTCATAGGCTCAAAAAACCCAGCTTTGTCCAGGGGGGCTCCTACCTGTTCATTCCCAGCATCCCTGTGTCATGGGGGGTTGTTCAGGAGCAGGGCTGAGTGTGGGTGTGGGCAGGGCGGGAGGCAGCAGGGCTCCAGGCCCAGAAACAGGTGTCGGGGGGGCCCTTGGTGAATGGGGTGCCCTTACAGAGAGCTCCTCTCTTCCAGGTGGCTGGAGACCTCGTGAGACGCCTCCACCTAGAAGCCCACGTGGACAAACCCGTGGCCACCTACAGTGGGGGCACCAAGAGGAAGCTGTCCACAGCCCTGGCTCTGCTGGGGAAACCTGACCTTCTCTTACTGGTGAGTAGTGGATGGAGCAGTGACATGCCAGTGTCTCCAAATAAAATGCTTTGATCTATCAGAGGTCCTCTGGGGAGGATGTTCAAAATTTGCAATGTCACATTTCTGAACTAATAAATGTTTTGCCCTGAATCAACATTTTCCAAACAGAATCTATAATACCATTGGAATTTTACTGAGACAAAGCAGACTCTTTGGAGTCCTTTTTATTTATCCAATTGAAGATTCCATAAAATCTTAACACTAAAGACAATATTTTTAAAAGAATACCAGAGCCCATTTGTAATCTGAAATCCAAAGCACGCCTGTCTTCTGGCCTGTTGCTTTAAGTCTTCTCCTGCAGATACGATGGTCAGAGCTATAGGGACTCTGTGGTGAATCTGAGGGTGGGGGTCTTGGGGAAGGAAGAACCTGCGGGGGAGGGGAGGGCGTCCAGCAGGAGAGCAGAGCACAGACAGTGGACCTGAGACAGGGCCACCTATAATCCACATGGGCACTGAAATTAATCCAGTTTGGCGGATAGAAGCATGAGTTAGAGGTGGCCCAGGTGTCAATAAACAGAGCCAATTGTTTTGCATTTCAAAAATAGCTAAGAGTAGTATCATTTAAATAATAAAAAGAAGTCATTATTTGTGGGCCATAGACTGGATTCTAACCATTAAAGGACCTCCCAGGGTTTTGCACTGAAAGGGCATCTGAGGAACATGGAACAGTATGGGAGATAAAAGACAGCCTTTCTTTGCCTGTTATTGTTTGTTCAGTGGAGGCAGCGTTTCAGTGGGGGGACTTAAGGGAGATTCAGAAGACCTGCGTTGAAGAAAGGGCCCCATCGTGGAGTGTCTTCTGGAATCTGAGCTGGATTCTCCTCTTACTTGCACTAAGCTTGCTTTTTCCCAAGGTCTGGAATCAAAGACGACTGTGTAATCCATCTTCTGAAACCGGGTAACCAAAGCTTACGCTTGCGTGATTTTGCAGTTTGCAGAAGGCCTTTTCCTTACAAGAGGAGAGTCTGGCTTGCCTTAAAGCGTTCCCGGCGGGGCTGTTCCCTGCCTTCAGCAGGATCCTCCGCTCAGCCTTGCCCCGCATATCCTGCATTGGCTGGGACTTTGGTCCTCGATCCCACTCTCAGCGCGCTAGGTCTCCCGTGCTTGGGCGGTGACCTGGGTGGGGACTCACAAGTCCTGTGCATGTTTCCTCCTCATCTGAAGTGGTCCTTGACAACAGTGTGTGTCTTTCGGAGTCCTTGAAGTCACCCTTGAAATCCTCCATGTGAAGTGTTAGTGACGGGGTGACTGTGAGTGTGTGCATCTGGTGGAGGAGGTACGCTGAAGGACGCTCAGCATCCTCCCCAGAGACAGGACAAGTGTCCTGCTGCCGACACTTGTGTGGAAATGTGGAGTGATGCCTCCGACTCTCTCAGGGAACAGTGGCCAATCACGCCTTCCACTTAGTTGGTTTGTAACTATTCACCGTGTCATGTGATTTTGGGGCAGTGGATGACCTCAGCTCTTAAGAAAAATATGTTCGGTACTCCCTGACCACAAGAGCACAGAAATGCATCAGGCAGCTTACACATAGCTCTCTCTAAAGGGGCTCAGAGAAGAAGTGCTTGGGTGTTTGTTGAAGGAGGAAGCTTCCGGTTTAAAAGAGATTTCACTGTCCTTGATGTTGTGAAACCAATGAAGCCTGTTTCTGCTCTTGTATATCTTCTAGGGTAGATGCTTCTGCTGTTATAAAGAGGTTGGGGTGCATCAGGGAAGGCCTGCCTCCCCAGGATTCCAAGGGGAGCCCAGCAGACTTGAGGGGTGCTGTGCCTGCTGAGCATAGCGCGTGGGCTGGAGCTGGGGCTGGATTTCCCCCAGCTTGCACCCTTGCTCCGGGGAGTGTGTTCCCGAGTGCCTTCTCCCCCTCCCCTCACCCTCTGTTCTCTCTCCTTCAGGACGAGCCCAGCTCAGGCATGGACCCCTGCTCCAAGCGGCACCTGTGGGAGGCACTGAGGAAGGAGGCTGAGGAGGGCTGTGCTGTGGTCCTGAGCTCCCACAGGTGAGCCCAGTGGCTCCCCAACCGAGTGCAGTGCCCCACACAGCACTGCCACACAGATGCCACGTGTCACCCCCTGACGGAGGTCGGGACACTGACCAGGCCGTTCCCCCGGTGCGTGGCCCGGCTGGGACTCTGCAGCCAGTGGGCCCTCACTGACCACACTCTGTCCGTCAGTCATGTCTGAAGAGCCAGGCATCCTCCTCAGGCCCTTCTGCGACCAATTTCAGCCCCTTTATTCCAGCAGGAGAATTAGCTGAAATGAAAACTCAGCACGTTTCTAAATAGGGTCTCGTATTTTCTTCCTCACAGAATTAGTCTTGTAGTGAGATTTTCACATGGTTGGCTTCTTTTTGGCTTTATGCTGCACTGTTCCAGGCCGCAGAGGGTCGCAGTTCTTAGGTTTCCTAAACTCACGGAGGGAGAGTGAACACAGTGATTTGGCTCATCAGCATTCTTTTAAAATTTATTATTTTGTTTAATTTTTATTGGATATAGTTGATTTACAATGTTGTGTTAGTTTCTCTTGTACAGCAAAGTGAATCAGTTATACGTACATATACTCCCTTGTGTTCAGATTCTTTTCCCATAAAGGTCTTCACAGAGTACTGGGTAGAGTTCCCGGTGCTCTACAGTAGGGCCTTATTGGTGGTCTGTTTTATACATGGCACTGTATGTCCTACAGTGGAGATCAGGCTTTAGAGTTTAGAGGTGGTTTCTTCTGCCTTGGAAGTCAAATATGCCAGGAGCAAAATGTTAGCAACGGTGAAGGATCTGGGATTCTTCCTTACTTGGAAGCTTACAGATCTGGCGTATGGGCTTCCTGGATGCTTCCAGAAGACAGGAGACTCATGAGTCAGAGAGAAGCACCCCGCATCAGCAAAGTCATCTGGTCCCCTGAGCCTGGGTCACCCCAGGGATGCCGAAGACTCAGACAGACACCTGTGGGCACAGGAGAGACACACGGACCTGGGAACCCTCTGCTTGATAGCAGCTGACAAGCCAGCCAGCTCTGCCTCTGGGGGCGGAGGGCCCTCATTATGCGGGGTTGCTCATGAAAACACAGCTGTGGGCAAAGGCCCAGGTCAAGACCAGCTGGGATCTTGCAGGCTGGGGATTCCTAACCAGACCTGTGAGGGAGGAGGGGCCCTGAGGAGTGTCCCCCAAATTTCCTCAATGGATAGGTCTGAGCTGGACTGAGTGGCCTGCTCCTTGTTGCTAGAAGTGAAACACAAAGCCAGCCCATCACTCAAGATGGGAGGTCTCCGAGGGGGTCCTGGGAGACACTGCCGATGACTGCAGCAGTGTCAGTTCCTGGAAAAATAACACCAGGCGCTGTCAATCCAGGCACACAGACCCGTGGTGGGAATGCTATTACTAGAACTAATTCCCCTGGGAGGGCTGGGGGCCGCCCTCGGGTCCCGGCGGGTCGACCCTCATCCGGGAGGGATGCTGTTCACACCACTGCTTCCTCTTTGTGTTTTTCTAGCTTACACTCGCTCAGTGATGGGCTTCCCAGGTGGCTCAGTGGCAAAGAATCTACCTGCCAAGCAGGAGACCTGAGTTCAATCCCTGGGTCAGGAAGATCCCCTCGAGAAGGAAATGGCAGCCCACTCCAACATGCTTCCCTGTAGCATCCCATGGACAGCGGCATGTTATAGCCCATAGTGTTGCAGAGAGTCGGGCACAGCTCAGCAACTAAACGGCACAGCAGCAGTCAGTGATGCTTTGCCTGCTGCCCGACTTTCCTGAATTTTTTTACTGTCAGACCTCACTCTCCATAGCCCAGTCATGTCTGACTCTTTAGGACCCTATGGACCCACCAGCCTCCTCTGTCCATGGGGTTCTCCAGGCAAGGGTACTGGAGTGGGTTGCCACCTCCTCCTCCAGGGGATCTTCCTATCCTAGGGATTGAACCCGGGTCTCCTGCATCTCTTGCATTGGCAGGTGCATTCTTTACTGCTGAGCCAGCAGGGAAGCCCTTACTGTCAGACTACCCACTGCCATTTAAAAAAAGGTTCTTTGAGGTGTGATTTATGTACCGTGTGATTTCTCCACTTTAAGTGCACCTTCCTGTGTGTTTTTCGTCACCACAGCCCTGTGCCTCGTCATCAAGACCCAGTTCAGGGCATCTCCATCACTTTGGAGGGTTCTCACTTAACCCCCGTCCACTGCAGTCTCTCTGTCTCCATCAATGTGCCTTTCCTGGATGTTCCATCCACATGGAGTCATGTGACCTGTGATCGTTTGTTTGTGACTCTGTCATTGTCCTCTGTCTGAGAGTCACCACTCGGCACCCAGCAGTGAGCTGTGTCCCCTGGGCAGCAGGACAGTGCTTGCTGCCCACTCCCCGGTCCTGGCCCTTTGGATGGTTCCTACACTCAGCTGTTCAGTGCAGAGTGCTGTCAACAGCCGCACACATATCTTTGTCCAGACACACGTTTCTAGTTCTCTCAGCGTCTTTTTCTGGGTGGTATGGTAACTTGTGTTCAGCACTTTAGAAAGCTGCAGAGCTGTTCTCCGAAGTGTCAATCATCTTTTAATCCCAGGAACACTGATGGAAGTTTCCAGGATCTCCAGGCTGCCATCAACACTGTTGGTCTTCCTATTTGTAACCGTCCTGGTGATGTGTGGTTTTAACTCACATTTTTGGAATGAACATCTTTCCTCGCTATCTGTTCACCTGCGTTGCTTCTTATAAGAAGCCAGCCGCTAACAGCTCCGCTGCTCCCTGGATGTCCTGAGTTTTGTCTGGCTCTCTCCAGATTTCTCAGTGCCTTTCAACGGCTTGACTTTGATGTGTTTGGATGTAGATCTCTGTGTGTTCTAGCTGGGTTTTGTTCATGTTTCTTGCAGTGAGCAGCTCCTGATGCTTCTGTCTAGTTGTTTTTTTCAACTTTGTTTTCATTTTTTGAAGCCTGGGTGTTTCTGGAGCCACGCTGTTTTTGTCCGGGCGAGTTGCCAGTTAGAGCCTTTGCTGGACTCTGGAGAAGGAAATGGCAACCCAATGCAGTATTCTTGCCTGGAGAATCCCGTGGACAGAGGAGGCTGGTGGGCTGCCATCCATGGGGTCTCGCAGAGTCAGACACCACTGAATCGACTTAGCAGCAGCAGCAGCAGGTCTACAAGGATTCAGTCTCTGCTGTCACCTGAGTGTGGCCAAGGCGGGGCTCTCCCAGCTCAGGCCGTTTTCTAGTCAGCCTGGTTTTGTCTTTCCTGGTCCCTCTAGTCTGTGTAGGGTGCATATGGATGGCAAGTGTAAGGCTTCTTGGCTCACGTGGCGTGAGTGGCTGGCCTGCACTTCTCCAACCTCTAGTGCTGTACACGGAGCCTCACAGGCTGCTGGGCTGCTGGCCCTTCCTGCTTGTGGAGTCTACAGCGGGACAGGGCTGACAGGTGTGGGCTCTGCCCCGCCCTGCACAAGGCACACATCCTTCCACAGGGCAGAGAAGCTGCCGATGCTCGTGGCCTGGCCCCCTGCTAGGAGCTGCCTGTTGCAAGCCAGGATGCCACAGCCCATTCCCCTTCTTACCCTGGATCAGCAGTTTGTCAACTGTAACTGTTTCTCTTATTGTCCTATGCTTTTGGTCAATTTCCAGAATTCTGAAACATATCATTTTTGTTCACTTTCTCCAGTTTCTTAATTGTCTTTTGAACATGACTACCCTTGGCAGTATGGCTGTTAGCTGAAAGTCCTGAGTATGCTTTTTTTTTTTTGTCTTTTTTCATTTTCTATTCAGAAAATAAAATGTTACATTGAAGTAAGATAAATTCGGCAAATCCCTTGCTTTATCATAATACATTCCTGCTTCCAGTGACCATCTTTCTCTGCCAGTCCTGGGAACTCTGATTTCTATTGTCATTCTGCCAGTACTTAGGTCCCCTAAGCTCTAAGATTGGGAACTCAGATGTCACGTTAAAAGGTCTTTATAATTCTCATGTAACATATAATTATTGCAGAAAGCTCTCAGAAAGACCAAATATCACTGTAATTTCTTTTTTATATCCTCCTGTTCATTTGGTCTCACATTAATGATGTATCTTTATTTCCAAAAATCTGTCTGTAGTCACACAACACCAAGGTCTAAATGACTGACAATGGAGAGCAAGGCAGCCTTGGATTGATTCCCTGATTCTAGGAAGTCTCTGAACTAGAGTTTCCTTTTAATTAGGAGTCCATCTCCCCCCTCTCCAAGTCCTTATCCTATGGGACTGTGGTGGAGAGCAGGGGTAGGGCACAGAAGTAGGAGTGCTGGGTCCTGATTTACGTTTTATGAGAAATTAAAATCAGCCCGACCAAGAGGGCCAGAACTGCTTCCTCCTCACTCATCAGACACTGATCTGAGAAGTTCACCATAGGATGTCCACTGTATACAAACGAGTTCCATTCTGAGAACACATTTGTAAGTTCAATTTGTTTATAAGTCCAAAAAGTTAGCCTAGGTACCCAACTAACACAGTCAGGTCTGTAGTACTATACTATATAAGTTTATATAACTTTTCTCACGAATAATAAACAAAAATCACAAAAATAAAACATTTTTAATCTTACAGAACAGTACCTTGAAAAGTACAGTAATGCCAGCTACATCACCACTGCGTTTACACTTGCTCCTGGACATCCAGGGCTTGAAATAAACATGCTGCGCTGCCGTACTGTATCCCGCACTGTGTGGTACACGAAAGCACAGTTGTGTGTAGAAGATGCGTGCACACGACAGTGTATGCAGACACGTGAGCTAACTTACATGATTGGACATGTGAACGCATGTTCGTGTCTTTGAAAGTTTTTGACTTGAAGGTTTGTCTGTAGGGGATTTACCATATAAACACTTAAAGCTCTGAGTTACCTGACCCAGTTCTGTCCCCATCTGCTTAATCACCAAAAATAAACAGCATAGTGTTTATGTTTGAATGAATGGTCAGAGATTCCTTTCATTGTGTAGAACCTTGACTCTGTGTATCCTTCCTGATGCTGAAGACCATCAGCATCTCAAATCTCTGCCTCTGGGTCAAGACTCTATAGAATCCCAAGTTTCTGGAGCATAGTTGTTTGATAGCAGATACTCAGGCAATTGGAAACTGCAAGTCGTTATTCTGCGGCCTGAATAATATCAGTTGTTGTTGGGGTCTTGTGTTTAGGAAGGTCATATAGAAGTGACTAGATATTCTATCACTTTAATTAGAGACCTACTGCTGCTGCTGCTGCTGCTGCTAAGTCACTTCAGTCATGTCCGACTCTGTGTGACCCCATAGACGGCAGCCCACCAGGCTCCCCCATCCCTGGGATTCTCCAGGCAAGAACACTGGAGTGGGTTGCCATTTCTTTCTCCAATGCATGAAAGTGAAAAGTGAAAGTGAAGTCGCTCAGTCGTGTCCGACCCTGACCCTCAGCAATCTCATGGACTGCAGCCTTCCAGGCTCCTCCATCCATGGGATTTTCCAGGCAAGAGTATTGGGGTGGGGTGCCATTGTCTTTTCTGAGACACCTACTATGCACTCATAATAAAAAATGATATGGTTATTTTAAACTGAAATTAATTAGGAAACATAGAGAAAGATAACATCTGCACATAAAAATATATAAAGCATACTTGGGATGTGAATAGCCCTGAGACTTCATGTTAAGCTACTGTAACAAAGACCCCAAATGACAGTGACCCAGACCAGACAAACATTTCTCTGCTGCATTCTCAGTTCACACTGGGGGGCTGTGTCAGAGCCAAGGGTCATCCAAGGACTCCGATTGTTTCCACCAAGTCACTCATTCTTTATCTTCAGTGTTGAGTTGACTCAGTAGCTGTATCCACATCGCAGCTTATGGGAAGTGGAAAGATCCAAAACCCAGGGCAAGTGGCTTGCCCCCTTCAGTGTGACTCGTAATTTGTCCTTCACATTGACCTGTTTGGCCGCGTGTCCCCCTGTGGCTGCATGGAAGGCTGACCAGTATAATCTTGATAAGAACGTACACTGACCGGACAAGCACACTGTTTTTGTGTCCACTCCCCATTAGGAAAACTACCATACTTTCTTTAGAATTTGTATAATACAACACGGTAGAAGAAGGAGAGAAATTCCACCAGTAACTTCACTTTTCAGGTATTTGATAGTCATACTTCTTTTGTGCTTTTCCTTACTGTTTTTTTTAAACATATATGTGCAGTTTTCCTAACGTGCATTGTCATTTTACCATTGCTAAATCGTTACCTTTTCCATATCCAATTAATTGACTTTGGAAACCCTCATTTCAGTGGCTGACGCACATATGGATGTACCCTCATTTATGTTTCTGTATTATTCTATTGTGGAACCTGTTTCTAGATTTTTTACAGTTATAAATAAGTTGTTATATGCATTCATATTTTCTGTATTTCTTTGCTAAGGTGAGTCCCTAGGAAAGGAATTTTTGGCAAATTGTTTTTCACCAAGGTATGCCAGTGTTTTCTTCCTAACAGTCATATATACACTGACCTGTTTAAAATTATTGAGAGAGTGTCTAACTTTGGGAGTATTTTTTTGGATCTGTTTATTGTTTTTATTCACATAGGAGATGGAGGGAAAAAGAATTTTTATCTGTAACACACACAGGTATATGTGACAAATGCCTGTCAGGCTAGAAAATAGTTTTAAGATCACTTATCTGATGGTTTTGTTTGTAATTTATTGGTATGTTTATTACCCATAAATGACTTTTTTGAAAAGTCTATATATTATTTACCCTTTCTCTCTTGAGTTTTTGTTTATTTTTATAGTTGTATATATGAGTTCTGTGGGCTTCTGAGGTGGCACTCATGGTAAAGAACCTGCCTGCAAATGCAGGAGACACGAGTTGCAGGTTCGATCCCTGTGACTTCTTTCCTGCCATCAGGAAGATGCCCTGGAGGAGAGCCTGGCATTCCACTCCGCTGTTCTTGCCTGGAGAATCCCAGGGACAGAGGAGCCTGGCGGGCTACAGTCCATGGGGTCGCAAAGAGTCAGACACGGCTGAAGCAACTTAGCACACACACACGAGTTCTATATAATAAGTGCATCAAATATTACCCTTTGTGTTTGTTGCAGGTTTTTAAGTGTTAGTTTGCTGTGTTTTGACATACTTATTAGAAGTTTGTAGCTTTTCATTGTCAAGTACATAAAACTTCCCTTCACAGTTTATTCCACTGCTCTTATGCGTGGAGTCACGTTCCATGCTCTAGTCTGTATTTAAAATACTAATGTCTCATCTGCACTGTCATATTTTGTTCCAAAGATCTTCCTTGTAATTCCTTAGCATACTGTCTCTTTTTAATTATTTAAGAAAATGTTAATATTTTCTGGAATGAGTCTTATTTTACTTCTCTCTTGTTTGACCTTTTTCTACCTCTCTCTAAATAGTGTTAAAGTATATTTTTTAAATTGTTTACAGTTTTTCTTGTGGGGAGTGATAAACTTTTGATCAGTATTATACGTTCTTCTTAAAATTTATATTATACTTTTATATATTTAGAATGATATAATTGTAAATTTTAAATCTTGATAACATACTTCATATCAACATAATATTAAATTATATTACAAGCTAAGTTATAAATTACATTGTTATTTTTTATATATAACATACTGTATTAAAGTATGACTTTTGTTTATAGTTTATACAAAATTTATACTTGTTACATTTTATACTTACATTATATTACTTATATTATAATGATTTTTTTAAACAATTTCTCATTTAAACTGTATTTGTTCTTTTCCCTCTTTCTTATATATCTTCCCACTGATTCAAAATTTCATTTTCCATCAGTAAATCTTTCTTTTCATAAGAATTCCACATGTTTATGAAGGTCTTTCTGATCTATTTTGCATTTTTGTGCTATTGCTAAAAGGTTTTCTCCGATATATTCAGTAACAGTTTTCCCTAGGACATGGAAAGACTACTATATTTTAGTTAATCGTGTAGTTGGCCATGTAAATGAAGCCTTAACCATTTCCAGAGTGCTGTTTTGAGTTCTGCGAGGTTCCTATATGGAAAGTCAGCTGATTTTCAATAATGGCGTGTCTCTCCTCACCCATCCCCCTGTTGATTCAAGCCCTGAGTCTGGGGCTGCGGCTCACCCCTGGTCTTGTCTCCCACAGCATGGAGGAGTGCGAGGCTGTGTGCACAAGGCTTGCCATCATGGTCCACGGCAGCTTTCGATGCCTGGGTTCCCCACAGCACATCAAAAACAGGTGCGTGCCATCTTTTCATTTAGATGTCTGCTGTGAATTTGTAGCTGGACCCGTTATAACCAGAGGGGCACTAGGGTTGGCATGGTGCAGGCCCCTCATGGCCTGGGAGAGGAGACGGAGGCTGCGATGGGAAGGGTGTGTGTGAAACACCATCGCCGAGGGGTGCCCACTCTCAGCCCCACAGAGCCCAGCATTTCCCCACAAGGTCTTCTGCCCCCAAGGACACCCACTGTCATTGTGGTGACATTGGGAGGGTTCGAAATACCACTGCAGAGTCAAGATGAAATGGGACCAAAAGCATCCTCACTGATACACAAAACCTCATGGAAAGATTGTACTGACATATCCCTCACCCAGAGCGGGTAAGTAACGTGTGCTGCACTTGGAGAAAGACCCCATGGATTTAGGGTGGTGAAAGATGGTCCTTGTGGTTGCTTCCTAGTTCAGCTAATAAACTAGAGACTTTGTGCTTTAATAGCTTAGATTTCTTCCTTGGTTAATTGTCTTTTTTTCCATTTACTCTTTGGAATATTAATGATTCTATAATCAAGTTGTATGAGTGTTTTTAGGTATTCATATAACTTAAAAAAATTCAGTGTTGCCTAAGCTGTTTTCAAAGTTTATAAGGCATGCCACAATTTTATTGCGTTTTACTTGACTGCACTTCACAGATGCTGCGTTTTTTTCAAGTTGAAGGTTTGTGGCCACCCTGCACTGACTAAGTCAGTTGGTACCATTTTCCCAACAGCATTTGCTCACTTTCTGTCTTTGTGTCACATTTTGGTAATTGTTGCAGCATTTCAGACCCTCCACTAGCAAAAAGATTATGAGTCACTGAAGGCTCAGATGATAGCATTTTTTTTTTTTTAGCAACAATCTTTTTAAAATTAAGATATGTACATTTTTGGGCTTCCATGGTGGCTCAGACAGTAAAGAGTCTGTCTGCAGTGCGGAAGATTCAGGTTCGATCCCTGGGTTGGGAAGATCCCCTGGAGAAGGAAATGGGAACCCACTCCAGTATTCTTGTCTGGAGAATCCCATGAATGGAGCCTAGCAGGCTACAGTCCATGGGGTCTCAGAGTTGGACATGACTGAGTGACTTCACATCACATGTACATTTTTAGACATAATGCTATTGTACACTTAATAGACTACAGTATAACATAATTTTATATGCACTGAGAAGCCCCCCAAATCATGTAACCCCTGTAATTGTGGTATTTGCTGGATTGTGGTGGCCTAAACCAAACCTGCAGTGTCTCCAAGGTCTGCCTGTCATTTCTTTTAAATGTGTTGTTTAATCTGTCCCTTTTGACCTAGAGTAATTTATCCATGTATGTTGATAAATCTCTTTTATTTATTCAACGTTTTTAAATTTGGAATTCCAAAGCAGAGATTTGTTAAATTTGTAACAAATTTGTAAATTTATATATTAGGTTGAAATATTTTTATTCTATGGAGAAAATAACAATGAATGCTTGGATCGAGATGCTGAGTTGGGAAGTAGATCGCTGTTTTCCGGTGGCTCAGAGTTGGGGCACTGCTTGTCTGCCCTGCTCACTCTCATTTCAGGTCAATCCCTCATCAGATAGCCTGCTGGAAACTTCTCTCAGAATGTGCTCTGCTCACCTTTAATAAGGATCATCAAAAGACAAATAATATTTCACGCTCCCTCACCTTTATGAATGCCCACATAAAGTTTTACAGCCCTTGCCCGATTGCTGGGTGATGTATGTCTGAGTTTGGCTTCTTGCCCTTCAGGAGGTCTCCTGACCTCACTGGAAGTAGCAGTGAGCAAGGTCCCGGAGGAGCATCCTCTCCCCGCTTTGGTCTGCATGCTCTCACCTGCTGCTGAGTTTCACGTCTGATAATGTGTAATGTGTCACTCAGATGGTAAAGAATCTGCCTGCAATGCAGGAGACCTGGGTTCAATCCCTGGATTGGGACGATCCCCTGGAGAAAGGAATGGCAATCCACTCCAGTATCCTTGCCTGGACCATTCCATGCACAGAGGGGCCTGGTGGGCTACAGTTCAGGGGTCACAGAGAGTGAGACACCACTGAGCAACTATCACTTTCAGCGTGTAACAGGATTGAGAACAGATGGTCAGTAAGTATGAATAGTACAATTTTGTTAAGAGAGATAGTTTGTGGGTGATTGACTGGAACCTTGAACTTAATACATTCAAAAAATGATGTGTAAAGTTGGTATATTCTTGTGACACACTGAGTGCATGTGTTTCCATAATATTGAGATAAAGAATACAGGGTTCATCATAAAAGGGAATGCTGGGCTTCTAAACCTGGGGGTCATCAGTGCGGTGCCTGCTTCTCTCCTCCGGGTGTTGGGGGGCTTCAGGAGGCAGCTCGGGGAAGATGGTGCCCCCTGGGCCTCAGAGCCATCACGTCATGTCTGAGCCTGGGGGCGAGACCAGGTCCAGGTCTTCCCTCTGCCTCCCTCCTTCCCACTGCCTCTTCTTGGGTGGTTTCCATGGACACGCCATTCTTGCTGCTCTGATTCTTTTTTTTTAATTAATTTTTTTATTGAAGGATAATTTCTTTACAGAATTTTGCTGTTTTCTGTCAAACCTCAACATGAATTAGCCACAGGTATACATATATCCCCTCCCTTTTGAACGTCCCTCCCATCTCCCTCCCCATCCCACTCCTCTAGGCTGATACAGAGCCCGTTTGAGTTTCTGAGCCATACAGCAAATTCCTGCTGGCTATCTAATTTACATGTAAATTTACGTGTAAATATAAATTTTCATGTTACTCTCTCCATACATCTCACCCTCTCCTTCCCTCTCCCCATGTCCCTAAGTCTGTTCTCTATGTCTGTTTCTCCACTGCTGCCCTGAAAATAAGTTCCTTGGTACCATTTTCTAGATTCTGTATATATGCATTCAGTTCAGTTCAGTCGCTCAGTCGTGTCCAACTCTTTGCGACCCCATGAATCGCAGCATGCCAGGCCTCCCTGTCCATCACCAACTCCCGGAGTTCACACAGACTCACGTCCATCGAGTCAGTGATGCCATCCAGCCATCTCATCCTCTGTTGTCCCCTTCTCCTCCTGCCCCCAATCCCTCCCAGCATCAGAGTCTTTTCCAATGAGTCAACTCTTCGCATGAGGTGGCCAAAGTACTGGAGTTTCAGCTTTAGCATCATTCCTTCCAAAGAAATCCCAGGGCTGATCTCTTTTAGAATGGACTGGTTGGATCACCTTGCAGTCCAAGGGACTCTCAAGAGTCTTCTCCAACACCACTGTTCAAAAGCATCAATTCTTCGGCGCTCAGCTTTCTTCACAGTCCAACTCTCACATCCATACATGACCACTGGAAAAACCATTGCCTTGACTAGACGGACCTTTGTTGGCAAAGTAATGTCTCTGCTTTTGAATGTGCTATCTAGGTTGGTCATAACTTTCCTTCCAAGGAGTAAGCGTCTTTTAATTTCATGGCTGCAGCCACCATCTGCAGTGATTTTGGAGACCCTAAAAATAAAGCCTGACACTGTTTCCACTGTTTCCCCATCTATTTCCCATGAAGTGATGGGACCAGATGCCATGGTCTTCATTTTATGAATGTTGAGCTTTAAGCCAACTTTTTCACTCTCCACTTTCACTTTCATCAAGAGGCTTTTTAGTTCCTCTTGACTTTCTGCTATAAGGGTGGTGTCATCTGCATATCTGAGGTTATTGATATTTCCCCCAGCAATCTTGATTCCAGCTTGTGTTTCTTCCAGTCCAGAGTTTCTCAAGATGTACTCTGCATAGAAGTTAAATATGCAGGGTGACAATAAAGAGCCTTGACGTACTCCTTTTCCTATTTGGAACCAGTCTGTTGTTCCGTGTCCAGTTCTAACTGTTGCTTCCTGACCTGCATACAGATTTCTCAAGAGGCAGGTCAGGTGGTCTGGTATTCCCATTTCTTTCAGAATTTTCCACAGTTTATTGTGATCCACACAGTCAAAGGCTTTGGAATAGTCAATAAAGCAGAAATAGATGTTTTTCTGGAACTCTCTTGCTTTTTCAATGATCCAGTGGATTTTGGCAATTTGATCTCTGGTTCCTCTGCCTTTTCTAAAACCAGCTTGAACATCAGGAAGTTCACGGTTCACATATTGTCGAAGCCTGGCTTGGAGAATTTTGAACATTACTTTACTAGCATGTGAGATGAGTGCAATTGTGCGGTAGTTTGAGCATTCTTTGGCATTGCCTTTCTTTGGGATTGGAATGAAAACTGACCTTTTCCAGTCCTGTGGCCACTGCTGAGTTTTCCAAATTTGCTGGCATATTGAGTATAGCACTTTCACAGCATCATCTTTAAGGATTTGAAATAGCTCAACTGGAATTCCATCACCTCCACTAGCTTTGTTCGTAGTGATGCCTTCTAAGGCCCACTTGACTTCACATTCCAAGATGTCTGGCTCTAGGTCAGTGATCACACCATCGTGATTATCTGGGTCGTGAAGATCTTTTTTGTACAGTTCTTTGTGTATTCTTGCCACCTCTTAATATCTTCTGCTTCTGTTAGGTCCATACCATTTCTGTCCTTTATCAAGCCCATCTTTGCATGAAATGTTTGCTTCGTATCTCTAATTTTCTTGAAGAGATCTCTAGTCTTTAGTATACGATATTTATCTTTCTCTTTCTGACTTCCTTCACTCTGTATAATAGGCTCTGAGTTAATCTACCTCATTATAACTGACTCAAATGCATTCCTTTTTATGTCTGAGAAGTATTCCATTGCGTATATGTATCACAACTTCTTTATCCATTCATCTGTCGATAGACATCTAGGTTACTTGCATGTTCTAGCTGTTGTAAATAGTGCTTCCATGAACAATGGGATACATGTGTCTCTTTCAATTTTGGTTTCCTCAGGGTATATAACTAGGGGTGGATTGCTGGGTCATATGGTAGTTTTATTCCTAGTTTTTTAAGGAATCTCCATACCGTCTTCCATAATGGCTGTATCAATTTACATTCCCACCAGTGGTTCAAGAGGGTTCCTGTTTCTCCATACCCTCTCTAGCATTTATTGTTTGTAGACTTTTTGATGGCCATTCTGACTGGTGTGAGGTGATATCTCATTGTAGTTTTGATTTGCATTTCTCTAATAATGAGCAATGTTGAACATCTTTTCATGTGTTTGTTAGTCATCTGTATGTCTTCTTTGGAGAAATGTCTATTTAGGTCTTTTTCCCACTTTTTGATTGGGTTTGTTTTCTTGGTATTGAGTTGTATGAGCTGCGTGTATATTTTGGAAATTAATCCTTTGTCAGTTGGTTCATTTGCTATTATTCTCTTCCATTCTGAGGGTTGTCTTTTCACCTTGCTTATAGTTTCCTTTGCTGTGCAAAAGCTTTTAAGTTTAATCAGGTCCCACTTGTTTACTTTTCCTTTTATTTCCATTACTCTAGGAGGTGGGTCATAGAGGATCTTGCTTTGGTTTTTGTTGTCAAGAGTTCTGCCTATGTTTTCCTCTAAGAGTTTTATAGTTTCTGGTCTTACATTTAGGTCTTAATCCATTTTGAGTATATCTTTGTGTATGGTGTTAGGTCTGATTCCTTTCTTTTTAAAAGAATTTATTTACTTTTAATTGGAGGATAATTCCTTTACAATATTGTGTTGGTTTCTCCACCTTTGCTTGTTTGAATTCCTTTCCTGGACCCAAAGGGGCAGACCCCAAGAACCGCCCAATCAGAGAATGTTCCTCCAAAGGGCAAGTCCTTCCCCAAGTCCTTTCTGAGCTTCTCAGCCCAGCATCCTGCTGCATGCCCATCCTCCCACCTCCTCCATCCCTCCTGTTTTAAATGCATTCATCAAAATATGAGTTGTCATGAGGCCCGCAGACTAGAAGATGATTGGACCGAGGGCTTTGTCACATCTTCTGGGCAGAGGTGTGAGGCTTGAACTCAGTGGGAGGTACCAGATTGGCCCAATGGAGTCTCTCCCATTGGGTGCCCATCAGTCTCGGAAGTGAGCTCATGGTGCCTGTGGCATTCATAGGCCTGGTAGGTGGGCATCTCAGGAGAGGTAGCAACCATGGGTCCAGGAGAGGGGACTGCTCTGGTTGGGGGTCATAGAGAAATCTCTGAGTACAGGTAAAAGTACCATGGGGAGACTGTTTAAAGGGCATTGGATTCTTGATTGCATAATAGACACATCTCTATAAATACTGGATGTGAGAACACTTAAGAGGGATGAATGTACACCAGCTAAAGAATGCTTTGATTTAATGTTGAAATTCAAGGTAATCATTGGGCTGAGTGAAATCCACCCTGGGAATAGCTGATTTTTAAATATTGGTGGGAAAAGACCCTGATGCTGGGAAAGATTGAGGGCAGGAGGAGAAGGGGATGACAGAGAATGAGATGGTTGGATGGCATCACCGACTCAATGGACATGAGTTTGAGCAAACTCAGGGAGATAGTGAAGGACAGGGAAGCCTGGCATGCTGCAGTCCATTGGGTTTCAAAGAGTCAAATACAGCTGAGCAACTGAACAATACATATGGCTGAATGACCATGGGTTTTCTGGCCTTACCTTGGGTTTCACAAGCCTGCATTCTTTTCATTTTGGGGTGGATCACTCTTTCAGCGGAGCCTGTCCTGTGTCTCATTCGGCAGCGCCCCCAGCCTGGGGATGACAGCACAGCATGTCCCCAGACATGGCCCTGGTTGCGAAGCACCATCTCACCTGCACTTTCCCCCGTGTCTTCAGGCAGTCAGAGATGGCTGAACATGCGGGCAGAACTGAGGTTGGAACTCAGAGTCCCCAGGGTAGCTCAGGCTGTAGCCCTGCCCTTTCCCTGACCTCCAAGGTGTGGCTCTGCATCAGCTAGAGGAGAGACCGTGAGCGGGATGGGCTGGGAACAGGCCTGATGAGGGCCAGCTCTGCACACACTGGGGGATGGTTCTTCCTGTAGGCTGGTCCTCTGGGCCCTGGGTAATCTCATTTTGCATAAGTTCCAGGATCTAGTGAGAAGAGCATCTTCCTCTCCTTCCAGCCTCAGTCTGGTCCAGCTCAGATGTGAGAAATGGTACCCCAGTGCCAGCGGGCCTGGAGGACACTGTGAAGATGGCAGGTTGGGGTCCCCCACATCCTCTGAACACCCCTCCTCTTCCTGCCTCACTGTCTCCCGCTTGCTTGGACACCTTGCAGCCATGACTGCACCCCACCAAGCCGCCCACACCGCCCTCCTTCCTGGCCAGGGCACGGGGCCTCTGGCCTCTCCGAGGCTCAGCACTTCTCTGCCTTGTGTCTTCGCAGCTACTGCTTGTCTCTTCTTTGGCAGGAGCTGTCTCCTCCCTGCCAGGAGTTCTGTCTGTGCCAGACCCACCTGGTTCCAGTGAGACCTGACGCTCCTGGATAACACCGCCTGGGTGCTTTGTCTGCCAGCATCACCCTGGGCTCAGCATCCATGCCGTCTCAGGGATGGAACCTGGGGGCAGTGAGAGCCAGTCCTGGATGCCTTGGTGCAGGGAACCCAACAGAACCACCTCAGAGATGCGCATGTGGTCCTGAAATGTTCAGGCTTTGATTCCCAGGAGCCCTCATGTTGCCAGACTCTAGACTCACTCCTTTGTTAATAATTGGACATCCTATTTTGTCAGGTTCCAGGCCTTCTTTTTATAACTTTTTAAGGTATCTTAAGTCATATTTCTAAACAACTGAACATTGTGTTTGGAGAAGGAAATGGCAATCCAATCCAGTATTCTTGCCTGGAAAATACCATGGATGGAGGAGCCTGGTGGGCTACAGTCCATGGGGTTGCAAAGAGTTGGACACGACTGAGTGACTTCAATTAGTTAGTTAATTATAAACATTGTGTTTAACCTTAGAGCTGGCATTCTAATTTATTTTTAAATGTTTTTTGTGTTTGCAAGCCAAGAACAAACCAAGTCGAGTCTGATCACTGCTAGGTTTCTCTTCCTGGGACTTACCCAGGCTCTGGCTCTGCTGGTCCCGGCTTCAGCCAGCATTGCATCCTTAGCCTGCCTGCTGTGGAGACAGGAGGATTTGGCTAAAAGTGGGACTGGTGGGCCAGGAGGACCCACAGGGTCTACGACTGACTTTCTGAGGTGTGGTCTCTCAGGGAGGGTGGCGCCCTGGCTCCGCCCCCGTCTCTACCCCATCTCTGTGCCTCCCCATACCCCGCGCCCCCCAGCCTCTGCTTCAGGCTAGAGGTGTGTGTCCCTGCCCCCATCCAGCCACAGGGCTCTTGCCATCTCAGAGCTCCTCTCAGATCCCTCCTCAGTCTTGTCTGCACTCCCTGCCTTTCTGCGCTCAGCCAGACCACCTCCCGGACATCATCCCTCCTCCGCCAGCCTCTGGGGGTGGGGGTCATGCCTGTGCTCAGTGGCTGTGGGGCTTGGATGCCACTTTACTTTGTCCCCTGTTTCCAATCAGAGCAGGAGAGTTCCTGGCGCCCCTGGAGGACCCCTTTAGGGTCAAGAAACTTGGGAACATGTCCCTCATCCTTTGGCCTTTTCCTTTTGAAAGTGAAAGTTGTTCAGTCATGTCCAGCTTTTGCAACCCCATGGACTATACAGACCATGGAATTCTCCAGGCCAGAATACTGGAGTGAGTAGATCTCCTTCTCTAGGAGATCTTCCTAACCCAGGAATCGAACTGGGGTCTCCTGCATCATTGCAGGAGGATTCCTTACCAGCTGAGCTACATGGGAAGCCTATGGTTAAAGAAGTCGCCTTCTCTGAAATGTATAAAGCATGACAATAGCCCGCAGTCCCAGACCATCGCTCCTCGGTGACTGGGCCCTTCCAGGGAGTCACGCCCATTGCCCTTTCTCGCTTCCCCAGGCTCTGGGTCAGCCCTTCTAAGTTCCAAATTGCCTTTCTTCCCTGGTGGCCATTGATTCCTGTTTTCATCCCTGCTGGACTAAGTACTGTGTATAGATCATCTAGCTTGCTAGGTAGTAATACCCAGAGATGACACCTGTAGAGTGCATTCCAGACGCTGGTGTTAAGTGCATGTGCACATGTGTGTTTGTGTGAGCCACTCAGTCGTGTTTGACTCTGCGATTCCCACAAACTGTAGCTCACCAGGCTCCTCTGTCCATGGAATTCTCCAGGCAAGAATACTGCAGTGGGTTACCATTCCTTTCTTCAGGGGTTTTATGTGTATCAGGTAACTTATTCCTCATGACCATGATGACCAACCCAGGAGCCGACATTATGGCCTCTCTACTTTTACAGGCACAGAAAGTAAGACTGGAACATTTGGGAGTCTCTCTAGGTCACTGGTTAGTGAATGGAAGAGCTGGATTTGAGCCCAAGCACTGGGGCTGACCGTCCCCATCTAACAAGTACAGGAGTGAGCCAGGGTGAGGTTGGGGCTCACCTGTGGTCCATCTGACTGCTGAGCCCCCGGGTGGTCAGCTTGCACCAGGCTGGCTTCCTGCTGGCTGCAACCTGGGGCTGTACAGATGAGAATGGATGCAGATGCGTGCCGGGTCTTCAGCCACACCAGCCTTCCTCTTGGTGTGTTTCTGCATATTCTAATTGTCACTGAGAATCTGACCCCCCACTTAACGTTTAACTTCTGATTTCCAGGTCTGAAAGATGCTTCAGTGGGGTCTCGCTAAATATTTATTCAACATTCTTCTCTTCCTATGTCCCTATTTTTGAGGAAGAAAATTGCTTCTTTATCAAGTGTATTTCTTGTATCCATTTGATACTGACATGATCTCCTCCCCTTGAGACCTTCCTCCAGTGGTTTTCTCCTTCCTCTTCTGAATCTTTCAGGTTCTCTTTTGTGTCAGTTGTGAGATACATTTATCTATTAGTAACAGAACATGAGACACATAGAAGAATATTTGTTAGGCATATTCATTTTCACATGTAGTAAAAACCCAGAAGCAACTGGTTATTGGCACTTGTTCACTTGGCTTGAGTCTTCACAATTTGCTTGGTCCCCAGAATAGCTGCTTGGCTCCACCCACCCGTCACATCCATGTCCTAGACGAGAATCAAGAAGAAGGAGGGAAAGGCAAAAAGGGCCCATGCCACCGTCCCCTCTTCAAGCAGGCTTTTCCAAGTCCCGCCCAGCGACTTTCACTTATACGTTGTTGGTCACCCTGGCTACTAGAAAGGCTAAGAAATATAGACCTGAGCTAGGGGCTTCCCCAGTGAAATAAAGTTGATTTCTGTTACGAGGAAGACAAGGGAGGTAGATGCTGGGTGGTTCTCTGCAGCGTCACATTCTGATAGGATTGTTTCCTCAGTTGAGAGTGGTTGTCAGTTTCAACGGGCTGTGATCTGTGGCTTCTGGTACAAGACTGATGTGTGATATGGAATATATGTCTGTACATCGTGTGCACGTGTGTGTCTGTATAAAGGAAAGCTGGAGGCAGCGGTGGCTACCTGGTAACCAGGGATGACCAACACCGACCTCTGTGGGCACTGGTGCCTCGTCCCAGGTAGTGAGGGATGCAGGTCGTAATGGAGCACATCCTGAGAGTCTGGGCAGCTGCCTTATCACCTGCAGGCTGTGGGCACGTTCATGACCCACCAGGGAGGGACCGTAACAGCCGTGCATCACACCCCTTTGCTTTCCCTCCCTTGGGACTGGCTTAAGCGGGAGAGTTAAGTCTGAAGGTGAAAAGCGGTCCTCCCAGGAAGGAAAAATGAGTCACATTTCTGAAGCACAGAGTTTACACTTTGAAGTCTGCTGGGCCAGTTTAAGTGGAGAGGGAAGATGGGGCTGTTTATGTATACACAAAATAAAACTTTATGTGATTTTAAAGAGACTACTTAAGATGATGAGAATTTTCATTTCCTTGAGTTGTCTGACATGCAAATTTTAGGAACTGAGAAAGAAAATGAAACAAACCTCAAAGGATGTGCTCATCCATCATTTATGTTGCTATTTTACTTAAAATATAAAGAATGTGAATGTCATTCAGTCGTGTCCAACTCTTTGCGACCCCGTGGACTATACAGTCCATGGAATTCTCCAGGTCAGAAAACTGGAGTGGGTAGCCGTTCCCTTCTCCAGGGGATCTTCCCAACCTAGGGATCAAATCCAGGTCTCCCACATTGCAGGCGGATTCTTTACCAACTGAGCCACTGAGGGAAGCGCAAAATATAAAGAATAACCTGGAGGATTTATCCATCAGTTTTCTGCGAAGAGACAAGAGGAGGTACAATGATGTTTCAGTTCTCAAACTGTGACTTTCTGGGCATCTGCAAATTAATATATCACCTATGTGACACCATATGCTTAAGCATGACAACTTCAATCTATTACTTCTACAAAACATTACCACATACATAAAAGCCTAGACTTAGATTATATCGCCTGATAATAAACTGGCTCACTTAAAAATGAAATATCTGATGATTCTGTGTGTTTATATCATCTTCACAAAGGAGGAGGCACTTTGTACATGGGTGCATAGAATGACTTCTGCTGTGGCACGGAGCTTTTGAATCACGGGGGACAAGATTCTACTGGTCTGCGTTTTGCTTGCTTAGAAGCATTTCACCACTTCTAAAAACAATGAATTCATTCTCTTTACTAGAAATGGTTCTTTTGAGAGAAAGGACTGAGCTCTCCTCAGCATGTGTGCACTTTACAGAGGCGAGTAGTTTGTTATCCTGTTTGCTTTGAAGACACTGAGCTGCCTGAACACACTCAGTGTTGCTCCAGGGGTTTCTGATCTACGTGCTCCTCTCCCGCTGGACTTCTTGGGCGATATCCCTGGTCTTGGACATTCAGCTCATGAGGGATGTCATCCAAAGTGTCACTTGACCAGAGGGAGCACCGTGCTTTGATTTTCTCATATTTTCCCTTGGAACAGTGGGACTGCTTCTTGCCTACAGTGAAGATGTGCAATGGAAGTGATGGGAGATTTTTTCCTGGATTCAGACTCACACCGTGATCCCTTTTCATTCGTGCACATTTGATGAGGGCCTGTGTCAGGACCCCAACTTGAGCCTGGTCCCTTATGTCAGTAAGTCTGGTGTCAGATGGACACACATTACAAAGACATATAAATGCAACACAGTGAGGTAATTTTGTGGACAAAATGCTGTATGATGCAACTGTTATTGGGTGTCTCCTTAGTCACAGGGTCTTTAGCTGGATAGATGAATAAGGTGCAGCCCAAATAAAAGCTTACATAAGATACCATAAGTGCTACTCATGGTAAGACTTAGGAGGAGACAGCCCAGTGTTTTAGATGATGGATTGCCTGGGTGGCTTCCTGGAGAAGGAGGCATTTAAACCAGGTGTATTTGTGGGAGGTGAATCAACTGTGTGAGCCCTTCTGGTGGTAGGAGAGTCATGGAGATGAGTAACGCAAATCACATTTGAGAAGAGCTGGACTGTCACACAGGTGCAGGGTGAATAATGGGGGCATCCACTTGGAGACAGTGTTTGGGGTTAAACCAAGGGAGGTTTAAATTCTGGGGTGGAAAATAAGGGAACAAAGGGAAGCAATAAGAAACAGGAGCAGAAATGGTCCATTAAAAGGTGACTTTTGTTCTTTAGCTGGAAGTTAATTAAGATGAACTGGAGTCAGCTGAGAACAGGGCAGGCGGGAAAGAAAGCATTGGTGGGGAGGCTTGGCAGAAGAATAATAGAGCTTTACAGCCAGCTGGTCTGAGGCAGTAGGAGAGAAGGAGCTGTCATGTCACTAGCCTTGGGATCTGGGAGGTGGAAGATGGTGATGTCAGGGGAGAAACACGAAGTCAGGATGGGCTGAGAGGGAGGAGCTAGGAGCGTGTTCTCTGTGAGCCTGGGGGCTGCCCAGGGGTTCCTAAGGAAGAAAGGATGCTGTGTTCTGCCCGGATGCTCTTAGCTGTGGCAGGAGACAGGGAGAGAAGCCTAAAGCTGATGGTGATCTTGACTCTCTCGGGAGACAGAGGCAGGGGGTAGCTGGATTCAGGCCACCTTTGTCACTTTTGTGGATTTGGATGTCGTGGGGCGGGGCTCTCATCCATGTGCTTACCTTTCCTGAAACATTACTGAACTTGGGCCATTTGTCAAGTGCTGTTTGTGCATCATCTCATTTAATAGCCTAAATAGCTGTGATTCACCCGCTTCACCATAACGCAGCTCAGACCTAAACAAGCTCGGCAGTTGGCTCAGAACGCAGAGTTACAACTGAACCAGTTTTAGAACTCAATTCTCAACTCCTAAGATCCTCATACTACGGCTGTCTCCCCAACTCACCCCAAACTGACGGCATGACAGAGCTCTGCTGCTGGGAGCTCTTGGGTGTCTGTCTGTGATGCCAGCTGGGAGCTTCCTCTGTAGAACTTTCTTCTCTTGCCTCTGCAGAGAGAACAGACTCCCCTCATTTTGAAACATGGGCTGACTCCTCTTTGAAAGCTAGTATGGCTGGATGAGATGCAGCCAGTCAGTCAGTCTGACGTTACAGTCAGACTTGGAACATCACCTCTAGGGCTTTGAAAAAGTTATTTAACATTTCTGAAAGCTTGTTTTTTTCTCTTAATGGGGACAATCATACGTATTTTGTGGTACTGTGGAAAGAAGTAGCTGGATACAGTGAGTATATTTCTACCTTGAGGGCTAGGACACCCTGAGATCAAATTGTGCTTTATTTCCTCAGTTCTTTTCTCAAAACTTACTCTCCAGTTGGATCTCCTGTATGTAGTCCACCTATTCATAGAAGCATGAGAGCCCCTGGATGTTAGCTAGCAATATAGCCACTTGGAAATAAGAATGCACTTTCCAGCTCTCACTATCTGTACATATGGGAAAAGAGATTATAGAAGAGGTACTAGCAACTTCAAGGATATGAATTTGTAAGGAAGGGTGTGCACTTTTTCTGCCTCTTCCTTCCTTGCTTCTGATGTGAATGCAGATGTGATGGTTAGAGATGAAGCAGCCATCTTGGACCATGAGGCAACTTCAGCAATGGAGACCTGTGAGCAGAGCAATATTACAGGATGGGCCAAAGAAAGCCTTACCCTTTTGTGGTTGCCTGACCTCAGATTTTATACTTGCTAATATCCTGCTTCTCTGGGTTTTCTGCCACTCATTTATGAATCTGAACAGACTAGCACTCTCTGACATATAAAACACAACATTCGTGGTTTTTACTATTTTAAACTTTTTCCTGATAGAATGTAAATCCTTTGACAGTAGACCTTTGTTTTTATTACTGTATCTCTGACATTCGGGACAGTACATGACGTATGCTCAGGGTACTTGTTGAACAAATAAATAGATGAGTGAATGAACGCAAACTCTGTAGTGCATGGGATACCTTTGCTAGACGATATCTTCTTCCAGGCTGCTTTGATTGAACTTTAAAAGAGCAGTCAGATGAGACTGTGGGAGAATTTAGGCTCTGCTCAGCTTAATGAAGAATAATAACAACAATCAACCCCTTTGATAAAGATTTCTATCCAGCTCCCACTGATCTCTGGACCGGATGAAGCCTGCTTTCTCCCAGAACCTTCTGCATTGTTTGTCCTTTGTTGGCTGCTTTTAGAAACAGGCTCTGTCTTACTCAGTGTCTCCATGAACAGGAACCATCAGGTGCGTGATGCAGGCCCAATTGCTGCTCAGTCTTGGCAGTGTTTTCCTGTCACTTCCCTGCAGGGTAGCCAGACCCAGTACTGACGTAGCCTGACCTGCCAAGAACTAATGTGCACATAGACAGCAAAAATGTGCCACTCCAAAGCTCAGCGGGCACTGCAGGATGGTGAGTTCCGGTTGCAAATGCAGCTTAATAAGCCCAGGAATACCCAGGCTAGCCAAAGAAATGGATTCCTCTTAGCCCAGGACTTTGCTTCCCTGTTGGCTCAGATGGTAAAGAATTTGCCTGCAATGCGGGAGACCTGGGTTTGATCCCTGGGTTTGGAAGATCCTTTGGAGGAGGGCATGGCAACCCACTCCAGTATTCTTGTCTGGAGAATCCCATGAAGAGAGGAGCCTGGCAGACTACAGTCCCTGGGGTCACAGAGAGTTGGACATGACTGAGCGATGGAGCACAGCACCGTGAGGAGGTCAGCTCAGTGCAGTAAATGGTGAACTAGGTCGGAACTGTATTTCAGGTTTCAAATAATTCAGGATTAAAATTTTGGAAGTTTATTTACTCTGGGTTCAGTTACCCTAAAATTTAGGTGTGTGTGTATATGTATCTCTGTGTGTATGTGTGTGTACATGTTTCTCTGTGTGTGAGTGTACATGTGTGTCTGTGCATGTATGTATGTTTGTATGTGTGTATATAAGTGTGTGTGTTCGTGTATGTGTGTGCATTCAAAGAAAATGCGTGAGGCCACAACGGTTTAAAGGTTTCATAGTTGAGAAGCATTTTACAAATTTGATTTGGGGCTCTCTTTTATCAAAAGCATAAAAAAAAACTTTGCATGAGTTAGCTTTTGTTGTAAACAGCTGCAAAGTGAAGTTTATGAGATGCAGTGGCTGATATGATTTTCATTCATCCTCCAGCAGCTGCAGATGGGCTGGTCTGGATGGTTCAAAGGGGCTGGCTCTGTCCCACCTGTAACACATCCTCCTTCCAGAATCAGTGTCTGAGCATTTTCCAAACAGGAAAATGTCTAGAGAGCACAAGTACGATTCAAGCCTGAGGTCACATCGCACCTGCAAATCGTGTCACGTGGCTGTTAAGAAAAAGAGCAGGAGAACAGTCTCACCCCTTAAGGCAAGAACTCAGCAGGGTGATATGGCAAAGGGTGTCATGTTGGAGCCATGCTTCCCTGGTGGCTCAGAGGGTAAAGAAACTGCCTGCAATGCGGGAGACCCAGATTTGATCCCTGGGTTGGAAAGATCCCCTGGAGAAGGGAATGGCAGCCCGCTCCAGTATTCTTGCCTGGAGAATTCCATGGACAGAGGAACTTGGTGGGCTAGAGTCCATGGGGTCACAAAGAGTCGGACACAACCGAGTGACTAACACTTTTACAATCTACTGCAGTCCCAACCACTTGTCATTGATTTTTCAAAACAGTGGCCATCCTTTCTTTGTCTTTTAATAGATTAATTGAAATATACTTTACATGTCATACAACTCTCTCGCTTAAAGTGTATAATTCAGTGCTTTTTAGCATATTTACAATTATGTGCAACCTTCTCCACAGTCAATTTTAGAGCATTTTCATCATCTCAAAAAGAAACCCTGTCCCTTTAGCGATCAATTTTCTTTTCATTCTAGTTCTAACCTCCACTGATCTGCTTTCTGTCTCTATAAAGTTGTCTCTTATTGACCTATAAATGGAATTACATAATATATGGTCTTCTCTGACCAGCAGCGTTCACTCATTGCAGCGTTCACTCATTAAGGCTCATTTGTGTTATCAGTACTTCATTTCTTTTTAAGGCCAAATAACATACAACACTTCTGTTTGTTCATTGTCAGTGGGCGTTTGGGTTATGTTCACCTTTTGGCTGTTATACATTCTGTTGTTACAAACAATCAGCTAGGAGTTTTCTTAGGGGCATATCTTTTATTTCTTTGGGTATATACCTTTGAGGAAAATTGCTAGATCATATAGTAAAGTGAAAGTGAAAGTCACCCAATCGTGTCTGACGCTTTGTGACCCCTTGGACTACACAGTTCATGGAATTCTCGGATTCTTTACCAGCTGAGCCACCAGGGAAGCAGCTCATATCGTGAACTCTGTGCTTAAACATTAAAGGAGCTGTCAGTTTGTTTTCCAAACTCTCTGTACATTCCTATCAGCCCTGAATGAAGTTTGTAATCGCTCTACATCCTGTTCATTACTTTTTATTATCTGAATTTTTATTCTAGCCGTCCCAGTGAAGAGTAGTATCTTGTGGTTTTGATTTGTCCACGTGCTTGTTGCCCACTTGCCTGTCTGCTGTGGAGAAATGCCTATTCATATCTTCTGTCCATTTAAACAGTATTAGGTTGTCTTTTTATTATTGAAAGAGTTGCACATTCTAGGTACAAGTCCCTTTTCAGATAGGTGATTTGCAAGTATTGTCTCATTTTTAAATGCACTTTTTAATTGGAGTATGATTGCTTTACCATGTTGTATTAGTTTCTGTTGTACAACAGTGTGAATCAGCCATAGGTATGTCCGTCCCCTGCCACTCGGGGCTCCCGTGCACATCCTCCCACCCTTCTAGGTTGTCACAGAGCACTGAGCTGAGCATCTTGTGCCGCGCATGCGCATCCTCCCACCCTTCTAGGTCGTCGCAGAGCACTGAGCTGAGCTTCCTGTGCCAAGCAGTGTCTTCCTGCTAGCTGGCTGTCTCACACGTGGTCGTGTATATATGCCAGTGCTACTGTCTCAACTTGTTGGTTTGCTTTTTCATTTTCTTGATAACACCTTTAGAAGCACTGCAGCTGCTGCTGCTAAGTCGCTTCAGTCATGTCCGACTCTGTGCGACCCCATAGACGGCAGCCCACCAGGCTCCCCCGGCCCTGGGATTCTCCAAGCAAGAACACTGAAGTGGGTTGCCATTTCCTGCTCCAATGCATGAAAGTGAAAGTGAAAGTGAAGTCGCTCAGTCGTGTCCGACTCTTCTCGACCCCATGGACTGCAGCCTACCAGGCTCCTCCTTCCATGGGATTTTCCAGGGAAGAGTACTGGAGTGGGGTGCCATTGCCTTCTCCGTTTAGAAGCACAGATATCTTTAATTTTGATAAAGCCCAACTTACCAGTTTTTTCTTTTGTTTTTCATGTTTTTTTTTGTCATATCTGAGAATCTCTTGTGAAATCAGAGAAAGTGAAGATTTATCGCTATGTATGATTTTAAGAGTTTTGCATTTTTACACACCTACATTTAGATATTTGATCCATTTTGCATAAACTATATGTGTTAACTCTTGGTATTGCTGTATATCCAGACCAATTTGATGAAAACATTATTCTTCTCATTGAATGGTTCTGACCACCTTGTCAGAACCATTCAATGGGTTGACCATAGGCCCACAGGCTTATTTCTGGACCCAATACTGTTCATTGGTCTATATATCTATCCTGATGCTAATACCAAACTGTCTTGATTACTGTTGCTTTTGAGTACGTTTTGAAATTTGTATTAGTCCTTCAGCTTTCTTCCTCTTTTTAAGATCGTTTTAGCTAGTCTAGGTCCAGTGCAGTTGCCGCCACCCTTGGGACCAGGTCAGCTCAGCCGTGTACCCTCTCATCATGTGCCCCCAAACACATCAGGCTCCAGTGTACTGCGAACTTAGTCACTTCCCTGATGTTGTTGAACATGGAGCTGGGGGCAAGGTGGGCATGGGCAGCACAGAGCTTCCCGTTTGCCTGGCGCCATCCTGCACCCACTATTTCTCATCTCCACACTCCTCTGGCAGGCAGCATGTATCTACCCTGGTGTCCAGCAGGAGTGTTTTAGCCACATTCAGGCCCCAGAGACTTTTGCCCTGAATCTGGCTTCTTGAAGCATTTTCTCAACAGGGGGAGGGAGTCTACCTCTTAATTCCTCTCTGCTAAGAAAATCATTTTTCTCATTATTCCCTTATTGTTTTAAAGGCTGTATTACATAGGGTCTGACTGGAGTCCACAGAGATTATTTGGGAACTCTCTCAAATGAAATTCAGAAGAGCTTTAATCACATCTTCTAAGAGGACCCATCCCCCTTACACCCCAGGAGTTTCAAACTCCAGCCAGATGGCATCAAGTGCATTTGCTTGTGGGCCTGGAACAGAGTACTTCCTGCTGCCACAAAGGGCTTTTTGAAGCTGTGATCTTTGTCCAGAGGGCAGCTGAGCGGGGTGCAGGCTCTGAGGGTCCCCATTTTCATGATGCTATTTCCCTCCTGGGATCTCATGCATAAATTCTATGGCCATCTCTCCAGGCAGCACTCATCAGGTCAGGCAGTAAATTGCAGTGGCCGTTTTCCATGGGGCGTTTGCTGAATTATGTAGAGAGGCTCAGAGGGAGAAGTCAGGAGGAGAATGATTACCTTAGTCCCATCTGCCTCTGCAGGGGATCCTGGTGTGAGCACAGCTTGGCAGCTGAGACTGTCTGCAGGCAGATCTCCAGAATTTGTCTTGTTATGAAGTCTGATGTAACTGGACATCCATCCAGCTGCTAGAAACTTCTACATTTGCTAAAGACCCTTCCCTTCTTGTGCTGACATTACCCAGGATGGACAGACATTAAAACCACAAAAAAGCCATTCTCTTTGATGACCAGGCTTCTTTTTTAACTTAATTTTAATTGCAGTATAGTTGCTTTTTAGGGCTTCCCAGGTGGGTCAGTGGTAGAGAATCTACCTGCCAATGCAGGAGACATGGCTTCGAACTCTGGGTAGTGAAGCTTCCCTGGAGGGCATGGCAACCCACTCCAGTATTCTTGCCCTGGAAATCCCATGGGCAGAGGAGATTAATGGGCTACAGTCCATGGGGTCGCAGAGTCAGATATAGCAGAGCATGCACACATGCACGCAGCTGCTTTTCAATGTTGTTAGTTTCTGCTATACAGCAGAGTGAATTAGCTCTATGTATACATACATCCCCTCTGTTTTGGATTTCCTTCCCATTTAGGTCACCACAAATTACTGAGTAGAGTTCCCTGTACCATATGTTACATTCTCATTCAGTTCAGTTCAGTCACTCAGTCGTGTCTGACTCTTTGATACCCCATGGACTGCAGCACACCAGGCTTCCCTGTCCATCATCAACTCCCGAGGTTGCTCAAACTCATGTCCATCGAGTCGGTGATGCCATCCAACCATCTCATTCTCTGTCGTCCCCTTCTCCTCCTCTCTTCAATCTTTCCCAGCATCAGGATCTTTTCAAAGGAGTCAGCTGTTCACATCAGGTGGCCAAAGTGTTGGAGTTTCAGCTTCAGCATCAGTCCTTCCAATGAATATTCAGGACTGATTTCCTTTAGGATTGACTAGTTGGATCTCCTTGCAGTCCAAAGGACTCTCAAGAGTCTTCTCCAATACCACAGTTCAAAAGCATCAATTCTTTGGTGCTCAGCTTTATCGTCTAACTCTCACATCCATACATGACTACTGGAAAACCATAGCTTTGACTAGATGGACCTCTGTTGGCAAAGTGATGTCTCTACTTTTTAATATGCTGTCTAGGTTGGTCATAGCTTTTTCCCCAAGGAACAAGTGTCTTTTAATTTCACGGCTGCAGTCACCATCTGCAGTGATTTTGGAGCCCACAAAATAAAGTCTCTCTCTTTCTGTTGTTTCCCCATCTGTTTGCCATGAAGTGATGGGACCAGATGCGATTTTAGTTTTCTGAATGTTGAGCTTTAAGCCAACTTTTTCACTCTCCTCTTTCACTTTCATCAACAGGCTCTTTAGGCTTCTGGGTGGTGTTATCTGCACATCTGAGGTTATTGATATTTCTCCCGGCAATCTTGATTCCAGCTTGTGCTTCTTCCAGCCCAGCATTTCTCATGATGTACTCTGCATATAAGTTAAATAAGCAGGGTGACAACATACAGCCTTGACCTACTCCTTTCCCAATTTGAAACCAGTCCGTTGTTCCAAGTCCGGTTCTAGCTATTGCTTCTTGACGTGCATACAGGTTTCTCAGGAGGCTTGATGTGAGAGCATTACTACTAGGAATGCTATGGGGGACTTCCCTGGTGATTTGGTGCTTAAGAATCGCCTTCTAGTGCACAGAACTTGGATTCAAAACCTGACTGGGGAACTAAGATCCCACATGCCATGGACAAAGTGTCGACTTAAAAAATAGTCACAACCTGAAAGCAGACTGAAGGTAGAGATGTTTTATTTGGTGGGAAAATCTTAGGACTTCAAGCCCTGGAGACAGCATCCCAAGTAGCCCTGAGCAGTAGGTCAGTTTATATTGATGTTTTCAACAAAGGGGGCAGGCAGCCTGAACATCAAATATTATTGTTAAGTAAGGAAAACTAGACATCAAGTTAAAGAATTTAGTATTCTTCTATGTATGGAAAGATGCAAGAGTCTGGGGTTATTGAAGTCATTTCTTTCGTATGCATCTCAGCTGTCTAAGGCCAAGCATCCTGTATTTTCACAAAGGTATTCTTTTCTTTCTTGAATTCCCTTAGGGCTCACTGGCTCACCCTGGGGTAGATTTATAATCACTGATGACTATGACATCCTTAAGTTGTCGAGTAGGGAGTGGCACACTTATCGTCTGCATGGCTCAGAAATTCACATTTGGAGGGCAGGAATCTCAGATAGCTTTGACATTCTTGTTTGTTTATATGGCAGGAGATATATTTCACAAAAGCCTGCATGCTGCAACTAAATAAATATTTTTTTAAAATGAATGCCATGAGTGTGAGCGATTTGCAGAGGAGCCTCTGGAAGCTGAATAAAACTGATGAGTATCCATCACTGAGTCACTCCCTCCTTATTTCCTCCCTGGCTTGTACAGTATATATCTGTACACTTCTTATTCCACTAGTCCATTGCTACTCGCCTGTTTTACTGTTTATTGCATATGTTACACTGAACATTTGTGGTACCTAAATGCTGATTCTCAATAGTGACTGAGTGCTTCTTACAGGCATCTTCAGTGACAGGTAATGCTGTTTATTTGTCTTTACGTAATTGCTGGCTTTGCAAATGATGTGGATGTGATCGGTTATCTGCAAATGTGAGAGGGATGAGTGAGTTTATACACAAATGACTCCTTTGCTACTTTGAAAGCTTTTAGAATGGAAAGTGCACAAATCGAATAAATCCTTCGTGGAATTTAGATCATTGGCATTAAGTGTAGGTTACAGGCAGAAGTGAGAAAGTAAGAATAATGTAAATTAGATATATCATAATTTGATTCTACAAAGATTCTCTCAATTATTGAAGATGCTGTGATTGTATAATTTTCTGTCTGCATGTCTTATCAAGTATTCTAGAGAGATCCTGAGGAGTTTGCAATCTATTTCAGAAACATTTTCTCTTTGGTGGTTTTTTTTTTTTTTTTTTAAGGAACTGTGCAATTCTGATTCTCTAGAGTAAAGCTGAAATGGCTTAGTGCAAATATAACTTTTAAACATTAATTTGTATACATGCTTATGGTGAGAATATTAGACCATTATTGGAATTTAGCGTGCATTAAACAACATTCTAGGAGAATACCCCTGGAGGGCTGCCATTTCTGATGATGTGAAGGGGATCCTAATGTGCGTGAAACAATGAAGTCATTTCTGCTTAGTCAGTGTCACCTCTCACCCTGTATTTCTGTGTAATAAGTGCTGCAGATTCATGTTCTGATTCTTTACTTTTTGAGGTAATAGTTGATTTATAATATTGTGTTAATTTCTGCTGTGCAGGAAAGTGACTCAATTATGCACATATGTACATTCTTTTTCATATTCTTTTCCATTGTTGGGTAAGATATTGACTATAGTTCCCTAAGCTATACAGTAGGACCTTGTTGGTTATCTGTTTTATATAGAGTAGTGTGTATGTGTTAATCCCAAGCTTCTGATTTATCCCTCTGCCTCTCCCCCTTGGCAACAACAAGTCTGTTCTCTATGTCTATGAATCTGTTTCATTTGTGTCATATTTTAGGTTCCACATAGAAGTGATATCATATGATACTTGTCTACCTCTGTCTGACTTCCTTAGTGTGGTCATCTCTAGGTACAGCTGTGTTCTGATTTTTCATTTGCTTTGTCTACGTTCCCCAGATCTGTGAGCATCTTCACACCAAGGATGCTCCTCATTCTGGGCCTGTCCCATGTGGAACCTCACTTTCACTGGATGTTCATGCACCTGCTTCCTCAGGGGTTCGTGTACTCAGGCTTCTGACCCCCTTGTCAGGGGCCTCGTTCTATGAGCCTGTTTTCTAGATGAGAGAACGGAAGTGAGACAATTCGACTCCATGGGGTCAGAGGTCTGGTGCATGGATGGGGAGCTGGATTTACACATAGGCTTCCAGACACTTTGACCTTCACTCTCAGGCTGGCCATAACCACGTGACTAGGAGCATCTCTCCCCAGGACAGCAGAGAGCTCTCTGAAGGGCAGCAGCTTCTGAGACAGCACCTCACCCTGGGAGCCGTTCAAGGATCTGGGCCTCAGCTCTTCCTCCATGGAACCCTGAAATACACCCATGTGGGAGGCTCTCAGGGACACAGAGCAGGCACCCTGGTTCCACGTCAGACATGCACCCCTGATCGAGGGGAGCCCAGAGCACATACACTTCCTGTACGAACCAGGTAGGGTCGGCCTCAGAGAGTCCTGGGAACGAGCTCAGGAGAGCCAGATGGGTGGGCTACCTCCCTGGCTGCTGTCACTCAGGTTTTGCCCATGTTCTCAGTGACCTCTCATCCCGGAGTGGACGTGAAACCATGAACTTGGAATAGCTGGGGGCAGTTGGAGTCACACACAGATCTCAGAGGAAGTCTGAGATCAGGGCAGGAGGTGGGAAAGCAGAACCGGGACCAGGATCTCTGGGTCTTTGCAAGGCTGTTCCGTGTCCCTGAAGCAAAGCCATATTATCTTTGTCCTCTTCTTCACCAGGTAGACTTACCTGAAAAGTGATTTGCCCATAAATGTGTTAGTTAGTCTCAGTCATGGAAAATTGACTTAAAAGTATCACATTTCCCCCAGCAATGATCGTGCTTGTAAGGCTCTGGGCGTAGTATTTTTTCATTCATTCATTCAACTACTGTTTATTAGTTCTAGGTACTTGGGGTAAATATATCAGTGATTTTTTGCTGATATAAAAATATATCAGCAAAACCAGCAAAAAATCACTATATCATGATATATTTGTGTATTTGCTTTCACTCAACAGATCTTCACTGAGATCTGACTGTGTGTCTGACACCATGCTGGGCACCTGGCCTATGTAATAGAACAATGTAAATCGTCTTGGGAAGCTCCCTCCACTCTTGGGGTTCACTATTAGAGGTTGTGTGTGGTAGGAGTGTCACCTCGGTTGTGGTTGCTCAGACCCCAGCAGACCTCCATTCACAGCTCTGTGACGTCAGGGCCTTGGCCCCCTGCAGTTGCTGGGCCCTCAGAGTTTGCGGACAGTTGAGGGAATTGTTTTTCATGATAAGCAAATGTCTGTCTTGATTCCATGATCAGCCCCTGTTACCGTCCACTCTTCTAGCCACTTGGGCATCAGTGCAGTTCTTGAGACTGGGATAGTCTCAGGGCTCATCTCCAACTCAGCTCTGGCTTCTTAACTTAGCACTTTGTCTTCACAGCTTGCATTTTCACCCTCTCTTTTGTATTGAACCAGGTGTTGATTCTAAGATTTGCTAAGTTTTCAAACAGATAAATCAGTATCTGTGTTATTAATTCTTGAATATTCTGTTTTTGAGAACACACAATCTTCCAACAGTTTGGAATAGTTACTTACTTTTTCTGCCTTCCTGTGAAAATGGACTTAGAGTTTATCTATCTTAGATTTATATAATAGTAACCTTATTTTTTAAATTCAACTCTCAGGTTTGGTGATGGTTATACAGTCAAGATTTGGCTCCACAAGGAAGTAGATCAACACAGTGCTGTTTCCGACTGCTTGAAGCTCTATTTCCCAGGAATCCAGTTTAAGGTAGTGCTAACATTGTACATTACTTCATTTTGAGCTAAAAACCTCTCACAAATGCCCTTGTCTTTCCCCTATTTTAATTCTATGCTTCAAAGACAGTGCCTACTGTTGTGAGCTCATTGCAAAGTACAGGCCATATCTCTTCCCCCAAAACAGCAGGGGCTGTCTGTGGGTGTCACCTGACCTCTCTGAAGGATGGCGAGCCTCTGGTCCTGTTATGAGGTCTCCCAGTGCAGATAGTTCTTATTCATCTTCCCTTTCCTGTGGGCACAACTTCACATAGTTCATTTTCTTTAGGAGGGAAGATACACAAGTTAGCTTCTTCCATACATTTACTAGGGGGTTTGTAGCTTCTGTGGTTTCAGCATTAATTCACAAGAACTGCCCTGGGCTTGAGGTCACAGCCCTCTACACACCTGATGCAAAGTGTGGTCCCTGAACCAGTGGGTCCTCATCACCTGGGAGTGGGTGAGACCCGTAGCATCTCAGTCCCCAGCATCCTAACCCCTGGTCTGTGTGTTACCAAAGGGACCAAGCAACCCCTGTGCACAGGAACCTCTGAGAAGCACCATTTGCAGTTCTCTTGGATGACCCCAAGATTCCTGTTTGTCATAACTTCTAATAGATTGTTGTCCTTAAAGGAGCTATTGCTTGTCTATTTCATCTACAACCATTGGGTAAAATCCTACCCAGCAAGAGGCATGCTGTCTAGGTTACAGGGGTTCATGTTCAAGGCCCTCTACCCCGTGAAACTACTACTGGGGTCTCCACATGCACCCCTGAGAATGGGGCTCAGAGAGTTAAGCATCTTACTGGGAGTCGCTCTGCCAGTGGTGAGGATGGCGGGTGCTCTGGTGTGAGGTTCAGGGGTCTCTGTGCATCTGTCTCTGATACCACGTCCACCTCCCTCTCCCTAGCTGTTAACAGGGTCTTCTTTCCCCAAGAAAGGGTTTCCCAGGCTTGTGGCACAGTGGGGACAGAAAGGGGGCAGAGCAGCACCCCTCCCTGGGGGATACCTCTTATCAAATATGCCTCATGGTAAAGCACAGCCCATGAGCATTCTTGGAAGGCTCACAAAACTGACCTCTGACTTTAGTTGGTATCTGAGGGTTTGAAAAGAGTTTGAAAAGGGTTTGAAAAGACTCTGCTTTGAAAAGAGATAGTTTATTTGGCAATTAACTATAGTGTGGTCAGTTTTAATGATTCCTAATCCTGTGATCCAATCTTTTTTTTTTTTTTGCTTTCAGGGGCAGCGCCTTAATTTGTTGGAATATCACATGCCAAAAAGATGGGTGTGCTTAGCCAACCTGTTCAGAGTTCTAGAAGACAATAAAAGCTTCCTGAATATCAGACATTACTCCATCAACCAGACCACTCTGGAGCAGGTATAGTACCTTGAAGGAGACACTGGGTGGTTTTTCTTGAGGCCTGCTCCAGCTGATTTAAAAAAGGGGCAGATTACTTCTTGAGGTCACCATTTCTTTTATTAACCACTTTTTGAGTTTATAAAGGAGGTCTGTTGATTGTGTGCTCTCCACTCAAGGTAAGCATTCAGCATTCAGGGCTTCCATCAGCTCCTAGTTTCATTGGTGTTCAATAAGCAGGTCAGGCTGTCATCCACTGTGTCTCCAGTTATCCCCCACCCCCACTAATAACTGGGCTTCCCGGGTGGCGCTAGCAGTAAAGAACCCTCCTGCCAATGCAGGAGACATAAGAGGCGTGGGTCAGGAGAATCCCCTGGAGGAGGGCATGGCAACCCACTCCAGTATTCTTGCCTGGAGAAACCCTTGGATGGAGGAGCCTGGTGAGCTACAGTCTATAGGGTTGCAAAGAGTCAGACATGACTGAAGCGACCTGGCACCCACGCACACCACTAATAATTAAAGGGGCTCCACTGTGAGCTGACCTTAGGAAAAAACGTGCTTGGTTCCCTAAGAGTCCTGGCATGTGAAATTAGATCATAGGTCAATCTAAAATTGTGCTTAAGGCATCGAGAATTTCCTGGCAGTTTATTGTGTCTGGAAATGTTTATCATTCCTGAAGTTCGGACCTATGTGTTGAAGGTGAATCGGAAGGATTGGTATGAATGAATGGTTGTGATCCTTAGGAATGTTTGAGAAGATGTTCCTTGTATGAGAACAAAGGGTTGAGGGTTCCTCGAAGTTAGCAATTGTGTTCATCATTTCTTCCAGATATTTGTTAATTTTGCGACTGAGCAGTGGCAAACTCCATCACCTTCTGAACTGTCCGCCAAGTGTGATCACTCACGGCACCTGCCTGTCTAAGCACTAAGAAGATGCTTTTTAGGGAAATAAAACCTTGTCTTTTGTTTTAATTAAATTCAAAGATCAAAGAAGCAAGTGGGCCCCAGAGAAGGTGGAAGACACGGGTGGCAATCCAGTCTCATTCTCGCCTTCATGTTCTGTTTTGAAGCTCTTTGTTAGTTAATAATGAACACACTGAAAGGTCATGCTTTTCTGTAGACTTTTGGGCACTTTCTCTGATTTAGTTACTCTTTTTGCCAAGCCAAGGTGGCTTCCTGGGACACAGGAAGGAATTCACATTCCTTCAGGAGCTAGAAAGGCTGTCAGAGGTTGTCCGGGTGAAATGTTCCATTTTAGTTTTAAAGCAGCTGAGGCCCCGAAGGTTAAAGACTTTCCTGACTTATTTGCATAGAGAATAATACCCAGGATTGTTTCCTGTTTTTGTCGTCTTTTTACGAGGTTATCTTTGTTGTTGTTCAGTCGCTCAGTTGTGTCTGACTCTCTGCGACCCTTTGACTGTAGTTCACGAGGCCCCTGTCTCTGTCCATGGAATTTCCCAGGCAAGAATACTAGCGTAAGTTGCCATTTGCTTCTCCAGGGGAATTACCTTTACATGTGTCTAAGTAACAATTCAGTGATTTAAATGTACCCTTTCCATAACCCTGGATGACATTATATGGTATGAAATGAAAGCATACCATTTCTTCCTTATAAAAGAGTCTTTTTAAAAATAGTAATTAAAGAAATTTTTAGTCAATTTTGCTTTATCAAAATTAAGTAAATTGAACTGGGGACTCTATCATTTACAAAAAATTTGACCAGAGTTTCCCAGATTATAAATTCAGGGAAATATAGAAAGAATTGTGGTATAGATGTATTTTCCTTTTATTAATTTGAATTAGTTATTGTTGTTCTTAAAGTTATTCTAAGTCAGTGGTTTTCAGAGTGTGTTGGTGCCCATAACAGCTGCATCAGCATCTTCTGGGAGCTTGGTAGAAATGCAGGTTTTCAGCCCCCACCCCAGAATCTAAAACTCTGGGCCGGGGGCCCTGCGGTGTCGGTTTAAACAATTCTCCTGGGTTTCTGAGGCACTTTTCAGCTTGAAAATCAACGATCTAAGAAATACTTAGATACCTTCTAATTATAGAAGCAAAAGTACCACTATATGTAGGAAACACTGATTTTTAGACAAGTTTTATATTTCTAAAGTTATGTTATTCTCAGAATTATTGTCCTTGGAATGGTCTCAGATATAAAGCGCTCAGGTGTGGCTCTAGAAGGCTGTGTAAACTTGAATAAAATCACCATGTCTGCTCCTTGAAAGAGTTTCTAGGCAGACACTTCTGAGTTAGAAAGTTTTCTCAACCTTCATTGAATAACATTTTTCTAAAATAGAGGACTGTACTGACTTTATTTTAAAATTTAACTTTATGCAATTAAGTTATTGAATAATAGTAGCTTGTGATCAAAGCAAAACACTTTCATGTGGTATTTCTTTGCTGAAGCAAGATTTCATTAAAATATAATCTGTCCTGAATATAACTCTATACTAGAGATTTTTTTAATTGGTAAGGATTAAGCCAATCATGAATTGTTTTGGTGGAATGATTTTGATCCACATGTATCACTTGAATTATGCTTTCTTGAAGAAGTTACAATTCGGGGTTTTATGATCTTCCCCAAATTCTCACATTGTCTCCCTGTCAAAATGGAAGATGTAATCTTTTGTTGTTGTTGAATCAATAGATAAAATTTGTGAATAATGAACATGTTTATACTGCTGTGAATAAATGAGATGTACTTTAACTTGCTTCTTGGAATGTAATTGTGTTTCCACCAGTATATTTCCTTGCATCTTTAGGAATTGAATTTAATTTTGGTAAGCAGGAAAAGAAACTACTAGATCTTTTAAAGCTTGAAAAGGTTAAAATTTTATTGAGTTTTACTCTGCTACAATCTGCTCTTAGGGATTGTTTTCTAGGCTTTGAGATGCTGTGTTCTTGAAGTTTATGCTTCAAGGTGTACTCTGAACAATACACAGGAAGGAAAAGAGAAACCATACCTGCTAACACACCGTATCCCAGAAGGCTGGACACAAAAGGTCAAAGCTTATGTTAATGTTGAAAATGTCATTGCATTCATAAGTCATGCAGATATGTTATGCCTTTGAAGTTGAACATTTGTCTTAAGACCTTTGGGCTTAAGGTCACCCAACTGAGACTTTTAAACAAACTCCCATCATTTGAAAGCATTATGAGTGGAGTACTTTGTAAGGCAGACACAACCATTATGATTCCACTTCCACTGATCTGACTTTTATTATATGGTGTATCTTTACCCAGATGTTTAAACAGAGGATGTATTAAGACCCTCATGAAAAATCGAGAGTGTAAAAAGCAAACAAGAAGTATATTTTTGTAATAGTAAAGAGTAAGAGCCTTAAACTTACACTTAGTTTGGTTTAGTGGATATTGAATTAAAAAGTGGAGCTAGAGTAAACTCCAGGAGATAGTGAAGGACAGGGAAGCATGGCACGCTGAAGTGCTGGGGGGTCACAAAGAGTTGGACATGGCTTAGCGACTGAACAGCAATAACATTATCCCTCCAAATCATCTTATGAAATGCATGCTCCTCACATACCCTTCCCCTGATATTTCATGTCATAAGTAGGATATGAATACTTCAGTTTAATCACAGATATTCCTACACAAATGGAGGATATAGACATTTTAAATTTCCCAACAGGTATGGCTGTGTTTTCTCCTTGTTATTGCTTGGCTGTTGCATTAGTCTTGCTTAGTGATGGTTTGGGGGTGGTCTGTCTATGGTATGTTTCAGCTCAGTTTCATACCCTAGAATAGTCCAAAGCCCTTTCAGTCACATAAGTGTGCATGCACATGATCATTTTTTCAATTAATATTATCAAGCCCTCTCTGTGTACTAAATGAAAGGTGAGAGTGCAGTAAGCAAGAGGTAGTGTATTCAGTAAAAAGCTTGAGAAGCAGGCGGTTGGTGGAGATGGCAGGTTGAGACCTGTGAGCACTGACCACCCTCTGCTCTCCAACCAGTGGTGTGGGTACTGACCTCATGGAATCCTCACCATCTGGATGGGCCTCCAGAGATGGAGAACAGGAAGAAGTATATTGAGGGTAAGAGAATTTTAGAGCAAATAAACACTCTTCAGTGAGCAATGGCTATTTGCCTACAGTTCTGGAGGAAACATATAATGGATCCACAGACACTGAGAACCCAGATCTGCCATCTTTAGAATTTCCCTTATATTCCAAAGTGGCTGCTAAAGCTCTAGCTATCACAATATAATCCAAAAGGAAAAAAAAAAAAAAAGGATTAGGGTGGGGTAGGGGGAAGTACAAAATTTAAAGAAGTCTCCTGGCTTATATGACATTGGCCAGAAATAATCACATAGCCATAGCTTATCTGCAAATGTTTGTGCAATACATTGTCAGGAATGGCCCTAAAATGAAAAGTGGGTTCTGATTTTATGCAAGAATAAAATAGATACTGGATATAAGCAGCCAGCTATTACTACCACAGGAACACACTACAAGTTTTGTGGCCATTTCACCTTGAGAACAGAATGAAATCAGTTTTGGCCGTGCTGAGTGAACTAGGTGACTATCTTGGTGCAGCCCAGGCTCTAAGAGCATTACTATTTTTAGGATGAGTGTAGTGTTATTAATATCTGTGGGCTACCCTAGTGGCTCAGATGGTAAAGAATCCACTTGCAATGCAGGAAAACTGGATTTGATCCCTGGGTCAGGGAGATCCCCTGGAGGAGGGCATAGTTACCTACTCCAGTATATTTTCCAGGAGAATCCCATGGACAGAGGAGCCTGGAAGGTTGCAGTCCATGGAGTTGCAAAGAGTCAGACACAACTGAATGACTAACACACACACAAACGCACACACACACACATTAACATCTGTAGGTCAAATGCTGTTTGTATTTACAAGCATTATCAAATTGGATCCAATAGATAAAGAAAATAAAAAATGTTATGTATATATTCAATTTGGGCTAAAAAAATATCATTGCCATTTTCTCCCAGTGAGAATTCCTATGGAAAGCTTTAATGGATAATTTTTTCTTGCTGGAAAGGGTTTCAAATTGCTGAAAGAAGTCAGAAGCATTTTTCTTAATTATTTGCTATTGCTTATCATTGCATGGGGGATATTTCACTATCTTATCAGTCAATTTATCATATTTTTCTTTACATTCAAGTGTTTCAAGGAAAAAATGGAGTCTACTGAGGTAAATGCATTTCTCAAACCCAGCAAAATGTACTGGTTAAAAAACACATCTAGAAGCTTCATGAGACTGTCTTTCAAATGGGAGGCATTATTGTGAATACTATATTTGCCATGGCATATATGTATATGTATATGCCAGGACTGTATATTCAATGGACTGTATACATGGGGTTGCAAAGATTCAGACAGGACTGACAACTTTCACTTTCAATTTCATATGTCCGAGGGTATGACTTTGTACACTGAATCCCATGGGTTACCAAATTATGGGGATGTATTTGTGGTTTTGTTCATTAAACATCAGGATGTAACTTCAGACAAACCCTTCCTATGGTGTCATGATGGCTGATTGGTCACTGTTCCTCCCCCAACCCCTGCCCCCCCCCCCACACTCATAATTACCCTGTGCTGGGCTATGCTTAGTCACTCAGTCGTGTCCAACTCTGTGACCCCATGGACTATAGCCTGGTGGGCTCCTCTGTCCATGGAGATTCTCCAGGCAAGAATACTGGAGTGGGTTACTATTCCCTTCTCCAGGGGATCTTCCCAACCCAAGGGTAGAACCCAGGTCTCCTGCATTGTAGGCAGATTCTTCACTGCCTGAGCCACCAGGGAAGTCCAAGAATTCTGGAGTGGGTAGCCTATCCCTTCTCTAGGGGATCTTCCCCACCCAGGAATTGAACCAGGATCTCCTGCATTGCAGGTAGATTGTTTACCAGCTGAGCTACCAGGGAAGCCCCATAGTTACCCCACCCAAATGTAATCGGATGAAGGCTTCATTCACCTTTGCATAAACTGAACTGAACCAGGGTTATGAGCCAGGGTCAGACAGCAGGTCAAGGGCAAGATCACCAGCTTGGGCGCCAGCAGATCTGGCTCTGCTTCCAGCTCAGATGTGATCTTCTCCAGCCCACTTTGTGATGTACACTTCCCTCCAATACATCAAAGCTTCTGAGTATTTTTTCTGTAGTTCCTCTGAAAAGCATGTTTCTCCTCTCTTTGCTGAAATGCTATAAAATTCAGGGCAGTGGAAGGATGGTTCCTGAAATCAGAAACACCTAATTTCAAATCTTGCCTCTTTGACCTGAGAATAGCGGGTCTTCTGGGGGTGCTGGGGTTTCCCTAGTGGCTCAGACAGTAAAGAATCTGCCTGCAATGCAAGAGACCCAGGTTCAGTCCCTGGGTTGAGAAGATCCGTTGGAGGAGGAAATGGCAAGCCATTCCAGTATTCTTGTCTGGGAAATTCCGTGGACAGAGGAGCCTGGCAGGCTATAGTCCATGGAGTTGCAAAGAATCGGACACAATTGAGTGACTAACACTTTCACTTTGGGAATGTTACTTGACCTCCCTGGATGTGGAGGGCATTTGTAACTCAGGATCAAGCTAGAACATTAATGCAAATCTCTCTTCATCACTGTCCAGCATGGAGTAGATGTTCAGTGATATTAGCAGCCCTTGGAATCAGTCCTGAGGCAGGATTGTGCTGACATGAATAGACTGGGCTTGACTGTAGGTCCTAGTGGTGCAAACTCGAGAGCTTACTTAACTGGCTGTGATTCAGCTTTTACATAAAATATGTGTATGATCACTGCTGTTGTAGGAACTCAGTGAGATGACCCGTGTAGAGCTTTCATGTGGTGAACAGTTAAATAAATGGTCTTATTATCACTATCACCATCACTGCCCCAGGCCTGCCGTAACAACATGCTGTGGACTCGGGGGCTGAAACAAAAGAAAGTTACTTCTCTCAGATCCTGGAGGCCCCAGGTGCTTGGGGGTAGGTCTGATTCTCGGCTCTCTTCCTGGCTTTCAGGGCTGAGCGCTCAGCTGGTCTGAGCTTTCAGAGACAATGAGCTGGTGCCTTCTCTTCCTCTAAGGACACTGATCCTATCAGACCAGGGCCCTACCTGTGACCTCATTGAGCTATAATTCTGTGATGGCCAGTTTCCAAATTTAGCCATATTGGAAGTGAAGGCTTCAACATATGAATTTGTGGGAGACACAAGCATTCCATCCAAAGCACTGTTATCATTCCTGTCATTATTATTTACAATTCAACACAGATATCATCCTATTATTTAAAATATATATTTTTTAAAATTAATTTTTGTTGGTGTATAGTTGCTTTACAATGTTGTGTTTCTGCTGTGCAGTAAAGTGAATCAGCTGTACATATACATATATTCTCTTACTTTGGATTTCCTTCCCATTTAGGCCACCACAGAGTACTGAGTAGAGTTCCCTGTGTTATACAGTAGGTTTTCATAACTTATCTATTTTATACATGGTATCAATAGTGTATATGTATCAATCTCAATCTCCCAAATCATTCTTTTTTTTACTTAAAAAAATTTATTTTATTGAAGTACTGTTGCTTTACAATGTTGTGTTAAACTGTGCAATACCACAAAGTGATTCAAATATATATATATATATGTTGCTTTTTATATTTTTTCCATTATGATTTATCCCAGGAGATTGAATATAGTTCCCTGTGCCATACAGTAGGACCCTGTTGTTTCAGCTTAGTCGCTCAGTCATGTCCGACTCTTTGCAACCCCATGGACTGCAGCACACCAGGCCTCCCTGTCCATCACCAACTCCCAGAGCTTGCTCAAAGTCATGTCCATCGAGTTGGCGATGCCATCCAACCATCTCATCCTTTGTCGACCCCTTCTTCTCCCGACTTTAATCTTTCCCAGCATCAGGGTCTTTTCCAATGAGTCAGTTCTTCACATCAGGTGGCCAAAGTATTGGAGTTTCAGCTTCAGCATCAGTCCTTCCAATGCATACAGGACTGATTTCCTTCAGGATTGACTGGTTGTATCTCCTTGCAGCCCAAGGGACTCTCAAGAGTCTTCTCCAACACCACAGTTCTAAAGCATCAATTCTTTGGTGTTCAGCTTTGTTCATAGTCCAACTGTTACATCCATACATGACTACTGGAAAAGCCATAGCTTTGACTAGACAGACCTGTGTTGGCAAAGCAATGTCTTTGATTTTTAATAATGCTGTCTAGGTTTGTCACTGGAGATGGCAATGGCACCCCACTGCAGTACTCTTGCCTGCAAATCCCATGGACAGAGGAGCCTGGTAGGCTGCAGTCCATGGGGTCACTAGGAGTCGGACATGACTGAGCAACTTCACTTTCACTTTTCACTTTCATGCATTGGAGGAGGAAATGGCAACCCACTCCAGTATTCTTGTCTGGAGGGTCCCAGGGATGGGAGAGCCTGGTTGGCTGCTGTCTATAGGGTTGCACAGAGGACAACCCTACAGACACGACTGAAGTGACTTAGCAACAGGTTTGTCACTGCTTTTTTTCAAAAAAGCAAATGTCTTTTAATTTCATGGCTACAGTCACCATGTGCAGTGATTTTGAAGCCCACAAAAATAAAGTCTGTCACTGTTTCCATTGTTTCCCCATCTACTTGCCATGACGTAATGGGACCGGATGCCATGATCTTAGTTTTCTGAATGTTGAGTTGTAAGCCAACTTTTTCACTCTCCTCTTTCACTTTCATCAAGAGGCTCTTTAGTTCTTCTTTGTTTTCTGCCATAAGGATGGTGTCATCTGCTTATCTGAGGTTATTGATATTTCTCCCTGCAATTTTGATTCCAGCCTGTGCTTCCTCCAGCCCAGTGTTTCTCATGATGTACTCTGCATATAAGTTAAAAAAGCAGGTGACAATATACAGCCTTGATGGACTTCTTTCCTGATTTGAAATCAGTATGTTGTTCCATATCCAGATCTAACCGTTGCTTCTTGACCTTCATAGAGATTTCTCAGGAGGCAGGTCAGGTGGTCTGGTATTCCCATCTCTTTAACAATTTTCCAGTTTGTTGTGATCCACACAGTCACAGGATTTGGCATAGTCAATAAAGCAGAAGTAGATGTTTTTCTGGAACTCATTTGCTTTGTTGATGATCCAACGGATGTTGGCAATTTGATCTATGGTTGCTCTACCTTTTCTAAATCCAGCTTGAACATATGGAAGTTCTCGATTTACATATTGCTGAAGCCTGGCTTGGAGAATTTGGAGCATTACTTTGCTAGTGTGTGCGATGAGTACAATTGTGCCTTAGTTTGAGCATTCTTTGGCATTGCCTCTCTTTGGGATTGGAATGAAAACTGACCTTTTCCAGTCCTGTGCCCACTGCTGAGTTGTCCAAATTTGCTGGCATATTGAGTGCAGCACTTTCACAGCATCATCTTTTAGGATTTGAAATAGCTCAGCTGGAATCCCATCACCTCCACTAGCTTTGTTCCTAGTGATGCTTCCTAAGGCCCACTTGACTTCGCATTCCAGGATGTCTGGCTCTAGGTGAGTGATCACATCATCATGGTTACTGGATCTTGAAGATCTTTTTTGTACAGTTCTTCTGTATATTCTTGCCATCTCTTCTTAATATCTTCTACTTCTGTTTCGTCCATACATTTCTGTCCTTTATTGTGCTCATCTTTGCATGAAATGTTCCCTTGGTATCTCTAATTTTCTTGAAGAGATCTCTAGTCTTTCCCATTGTATTGTTTTCCTCTATTTTTTACATTGATCACTGAGCCAGGCTTTCTTATCTCTCTGTGCTGTTGTTTAGAATTCTGCATTCCAATAGGTATATCTTTCCTTTTCTCCTTTGTCTTTAGCTTCTCTTCTTTTCACAGTTATTTGTAAGGCCTCCTGAGACAACCATTTTGCCATTTTGCATTTCTTTCCCTTGGGAATGGTCTTGATCACTGCCTCCTGTACAATGTCACAAACCTCTGTCCATAGTTCTTCTGATACAGTCACTGTATCAGATATCATCCTTTGAATCTATTTCCCACTTCCACTATATAATTGTTAAGGGATTTGATTTAGGTCATACCTGCATGGTCTAGTGGTTTTCGCTACTTTCTTCTATTTACATTTCAATTTTGCAATAAGGAGTTCATGATCTGAGCCACAGTCAGCTCCAAGTCTTGTTTTAGCTGACTGTATAGAGCTTCTCCATCTTTGGCTGCAAAGAATATAATCAGTCTGATTTTGGTATTGACCATCTTGTGATGTCCATGTGTAGAGTCTTCTCTTGTATTGTTGGAAGAGGGTGTTTGCTATGACCAGTGCGTTCTCTTGGCAAATCTCTGTTAGCCTTTGACCAGCTTCGCTGTGTACTCCAAGGCCAAATTTGCCTATTACTGCAGGTATCTCTTGACTTCCTACGTTTGCATTACAGTCCCATATAATGAAAGCATCATCTTTTTGGGGTGTTATTCTAGAAAGTCTTGTAGGTCTTCATAGAACCATTTAACTTCAGCTTCTTCAGGGTTACTGGTCGGGGCATAGACTTGGATTACTGTGATGTTGAATGGTTTGCCTTGGAAACGAACAGAGATCTTTTTTTTTTTTTTTTTTGAGATTGCATCCAGGTGCTGCATTTCAGACCCTTTTGTTGACTATGATGGCTACTCCATTTCTTCTAAGGGATACTTGCCCACAGTAGTAGATATAATGGCCATCTGAGTTATATTTGCTCATTCCAGTCCATTTTAGTTCTCTCCTAAAATGTCGGATGTTCCCTCTTGCCATCTCCTGTTTGACCACTTCCAAATTGCCTTGATTCATGGACCTAACATTCCAGATTCCTATGCAATATTGCTCTTTACAGCACTGGACTTTACTTCCATCACCAGTCACATCCACAGCTGAACGTTGTTTTTGCTTTGGCTCCATCTCTTCATTCTGGAATTAATTCCCCGCTGATCTCCAGTAGCATATTGGGCACCTACCGACCTGGGGAGTTGATCTTTCAGTTTCCTATCTTTTTGCCTTTTCATACTATTCATGGGGTTCTCAAGGCAAGAATACTGAAGTAGTTTGCTGTTCCCTTCTCCAGTGGACCACATTCTGCCAGACTTCTCCACCATTACCCGTCCGTCCATCTTGGGTGGCTCCACACGGAATGGCTTAGTTTCATTGAGTTAGACCAGGCTGTGGCCCATGTGATCAGATTGGTTAGTTTCCTGTGATTGTGGTTTTCATTCTGTCTGCCCTCTGATGGAGAAGGATAAGAGGCTTATGGAAGCTTCCTGATGGGGGAGACTGACTGTGGGGAAAACTGGGTCTTCTTCTGATGGGCGGAGCCATGCTCAGTAAATCTTTAATCCAATTTTCTGTTGATAGGTGGGAATGTGTTCCTTCCCTGTTGTTTGACCTGAGGCCAAACTATGGTGGACGTAATGAAAATAATGGTGACCTCCTTCAAAAAGTCCCATGCATGCACTGCTGCACTCAGTGCCCCAACCCTGCAGCAGGCCCCTGCCAACCCACGCCTCCACCAGAGACTCCTTACACTCATGGGCAAGTCTGGCTCAGTCTCTTGTGGGGTCACTGCTCCTTTCTCCTGGGTCCTGGTGCACACAAGCTTTTGTTTGTTCCCTCCAAGAGTCTGTTTCCCAGTCCTGTGTGAGTTCTGGTGACTCTACGGTGGGGTTAATGGCGACCTCCTTCAAGAGGGCTTATGCCATACCCAGGTCTCCTGCAACCAGAGCCCCTGTCCCTGCAGCCATCCACTGCTGACCTGTACCTCTGCAGGAGACACTCAGACACAGTTCTGGCTCAATCTCTGTGGAGTCTCTGGGTGCTGGTGTGCACAAAGTTAGTTTGAGCTCTCCAAGTGTCACTGGTGTGTATGGAGTTTGATTCTAAATGTGATTTCATCCCTCCTACCATCTTGCTGGAGCTTCTCCTTTGCCCTTGGCCGTGGGGTACCATTTTTTGGTGGGATCCAACATTCTCCTATCAATGGTTGTTCAGCAGTGAGTTGTAATTTTGGAGTTCTCTCAAGAGAAGCTGAACACACGTCCTTCTACTCCTCCATCTTATTCCTACCTTGGTGTTTATCCATCCTATATATAATAGTTTGCATCTGCTAAACCCCAACTCCTAGTCCATCCCCCTACCCACCCGCCTTGAATATCATCTATTTTTAAGCCTTTCTTTACTTCCCAGAAATGATTTACTCTCGGCATTAGTCTAGATGATTATGCATATACATCACAATACACATGTATGTATTTCCTACTACGAGACTTGAGTTTTTGGCATCCTGCATCCCTTGCCTCAGTCGCATATTTGGAAGTATCTAAATGTTTCTGATGCCCTGGGTCTGCTCGCAGATGCTCCTCTGCTCTCAGTCTCTCTGTGTTTCCTTTCAGATGCTCTTGTTGCTGTGTCTTCACATTTGATAACCTGTCCCCTCCGTGCTGAGCAGAAATCTTTTCTGACTCTTACTCAGTATTTTTCATCTTAGACATTATAGTTTTCAATTCCAGAAATTCAATTTGGGCTGCATTTTTTATGTCTTCTATGGCTTGTACTTTGCTGTGCTCTGCTTCCTTGAATATATCAAATAAAGTTGTAATGAGTGTCTGAATGTCCCTGCTACAATAATTCTGTCATCGTCATCTCTTTCTGGATCAGCTTTGATAGATTTTTATGCTTCTTTCATGTATGGAAATGTTTAATTAGATGTCTGACGATGTTGTAATTTTACTTTTTTGAGTTCTGTACCTCCTTTTACTTTCAACAATTCTTCATTTTTATTCTGTTAAATTACTCTGAAACAGTGGGGTGTTGTTGAGACTTGCTTTTCAGCTTTGTTAGACTGAACCACACCAGCATTTGGTGTGGGATGTATTTTCTCATGATTGAAACAAAACCCTCCCATGGGGTTAACTCTTCCCGATCCTCTGTGTATTATGACTTTTTTTCCACTTTGTACAGTGGAGGTACCAACTATCCTGGCCTGAGGGAGCTTTGAAGATGGTTCCACCTGCTCCTGTGGGATCATTCTCCCAGAGCTTCAGGCATATTCCTCAGCCTGTGCTCCCATCAGCCCTCAGCTAAGAGCGTGGGGTGGCCCTCTGCAAACTTTGGAGACCCAATCCCTCACCTCTCCATGCTTCTTGGCCTTGCAATCTCTGACTCATCTCCAGAATCCACACTCTGTCTCTTGTCACCATGGCAATCGCTAGGCTCCATCTGTGTTCCTCATCCAACAGTCACAACCCAGAATCCTTCCCCAGGCAGGCAGCAGGGCAAGCACAGGGCTTTTACCCTTTGCTTCTGTTCTCTCAGAGAACTCTCATGTCTGAAAACCATTGTTTTATAAATGTATATTTTCCTCATTCTTTTAGTTATTTAAGGTGAGAAGGCAAATCTGGTTCCTGGTTTTTCCATCTAATTGGAAACCAAAGTCTCTCTGTAAAGATCACTTGGACAGAGGAGAATAGAAACCAGGTAGTAAGAATACCAGGCTTTTCCTGACAACAGGTGGTGCAGTGGCAAATTTGCCTACCAATGCCAGGAGATGTAGGTTTGATCCTTGGGTTAGGAAGATCCCTTGGAGTAGGAAATGGCAACCCACTCCATTATTCTTGCCTTGGAAATCCCATGGATTTCCAGTCTATGGAATCTCAAGAATCAGGCACAGCTGAGCACGAACACACACACCCATACACAACTGACAACAAGGCACAAGGAATCTCACTTTGTGATACAAAGGGAATGCCTTAGAAATAAACAAGAGTCCACAACTACTTGAATTGTGTCTAAGTGGCAAGACTTACATTAAAATGTCCAGCACAGTTTTGACCCAGATTCTGGACTCCCCCATTGCAGGACAAAGGCAGTGGTGGTGACCTGCAATTCTGCTCATGGTCTATTATTGCATGTCCTTCGATTTTCTGAACCAACACTGGTTGTGGAACTACTGATCACGCATTCACAGAGGTTTCAATACAAGTTTGTTTGAACACCAAGTTGTCTATTTTTCTTTGTCTAGAATAAATACTGTCAAGATTGGAATTCTGTTATGGTGTGAATTGTGGATACAACTAGTTCTAATGCAGTTTTTAATTAATCTGAAATCAAAAGGCAGGTTATTTGGAATGTTTAGGTATTTCCAAAATTTATTTCCAAGACCTAAAGAGTTAAGCTTCATTTGCATGAATTTTCTCAAAAGACTGCTCCTCCTGTAGATTCCCAGCACATCCTCATCTTCACACTGCTTTTAAGTAATGAAGCAATGCAAATTGTTTTTCATGCATATGGATTAGAACATTCAATTAGTTTTCAATTATGTACCCAACTGCTTTTAAGAAACTCTCAATTTGTACTGTGCTAACACCAGATCCTTCTTCTTTTTCTTTTTAAACCTTAACCAATTTTAAGAAATCATCTAGCAATATTACAGCATCTTTTGAACAGAGGAAGGAATAGTTTCTGAGTTTTCAAAATAAAAGGTCTCAAAGAATCAAACTGTCTTGTCTACTGGATTAAATTCCATTAACGGCATTATTTGCTGGGAGTTTAAGGTGTATCTCAAGGTGCTCATGATCTGGTGTGTAAGAGACAAACTTTCAGAGGGGTAAGTGGAAGTTGCTAGAAAAGCAGAGAGACAAGGGCATCCCAGCCAGATTGAAGACCAGGAGACACATCCAGAGGTTTGTTCTTTCGTTTACTCACTCATTCCTTGAATGTTTCACAAACATTTGTATGGTGATGACAGGTACCAGGTGAAGAGTTGAGGGGTGAAGGGAGGAGAGTATGAAGGTAAATCAGACATGAGTTCAAGTTTTAGGGAGTCTGTGTATGGAGCTGACACCAAGCATAACTAACCAACACATTCTCTTCTGTTACCTGATTCTTCTATGTAAGTGTTCGTTTATTTCCTTGTTTCTGGCTGCACCACATAGCAGACAAGATCCGACCGGGGTTGGAACCTGTGTTCCCTGCAGTGAAGTGTGTGCATCCCTGCTAAGTTGCCTCAGTTGTGACCGACTCTTTGCAACTCTACGGACTGTAGCCTACCAGTCCATGGGATTGTCCACGGGATTCCCAGGCAAGAATGCTGAGTGGGTTGCCATTTCCTCCTCCAGGAGATCTTCCTGACCCAGGGATTGAACCCACATCTCCTGCAGCTCCTACATTGCAGGTAGATGCTTTTCTGCTGGAGCACCAGGGAAGTCCCAGCAGGCACTTTATATGCCTTAACTGGTCTAGTCTTCCCTACAGCACTGTGCAGCATGGGTTATTATGTCCATTTTACAGATGAGGTAACAGAAAAAAATGGTATTCCTAGGTTAGCAAGAAAATAGTTGAGACGCAGCTCAAAACAAGATCAGTTTGACTTTAAAGCAATTTTTTTCCAATGATGAAGCATAGTTTCCTTTTTCTCAAAATTTCTCTCCTAAATTAATAATTCCACATGAAAATAAAGCAGAAGGCAAGATGGAAAGGGGTAAAATTTGCTGTATCTGCTCTCCTCTGCCCTTCTTTGCAAAGTGCTCTTTGCCATCTGCTTACCTGGTCACCTGCTCATCTGCTCTCAGCTCTTGAAAAACAGTGACTGGCATTTAGTAGATGTAATTGTTTCCTAGTGTTGCTGTAACAAATTACCACAAAGCAGATGGCCTGAAGCAGCAGATATTTGTTCTCTTATCGAAATCCAAAATGAAGATTTTGGGCAATGCTGTGTCTCTTTGAAGGCTTGTGTCTCTGGCGACTCCTGTCAATCCTCGGTGTCCTTGGCTTCTAGCCCATCATCCCAGTCTCTGTCTCCTGGTCACACAGGTCATCCTTCATGCATCTGCATCTTGCCTCTTCTTCTAAAGACACCACTCATCTGGCTTAGGGCCCAAGCTAACCCAGGATGATCCTGTCTTAACTGACTGCATCTACAAAGACCCTACATGCACATGAGATTTGAGGTTCCACTTGGACATAAGTTTTGGGTGTCACATATTCAGACCACTGCAAGATAATAAACAAATGTAATGAAGACTTGCTGAATGAGAGAGTGAATGAATACCCTGTAATATGCATGTCTCTGGCTCCTCACCCAAAGATAATGATGGTCCATGGAACACTGACCACGGCCACTTGATTGAAGCAATGAGACTGATCAGTCCATGCCTGATGGAGTCCACAACTGTGAACCTGGTCTTGTCTATGGAGCTTTCCCTGAACAATAAGACATTTGCAGACACGATGCACAGACTTGGACATGCTCATATGTTAGGACTAGTTAGCTGTCGTCCTCTGAGCCTCTGGATGATATGTCTCCTAAGGATGAGTGGCCAAATGGAGCTTGAGTGGGTATTCTATTTTATTAAAGATATTTGCACACACAGACACACACACATACACACATGTCTATGCTATTTCTATATCCTGCTGACTAAAATTAACCTTTTAATTTTATTGAAGTCTTCCAAGTAGAGGAAGATATCTAATTAAAGATGTGACCCATTTAAATTTTAATTATTCCGATTCTTAAATGCATTGTTTCCAAAGAAGGGAGACTTTCACTGAATTACCATTTTGAGGGTCATTCACTTTGAATACATTGGAAACGCATCCCCTTCCTTGCCAAAGGGGTTGTCATACAAGAGAACATTCCTACTGCTGTCAGAGCATGGTATGTATTTCTGTATATGTGTGTGTTTGTTCAGTTACAGCAGGGAGTCTGTGATTCCTCTTTTAGTAATCTCAAATCACATTATACAATAAACAAATAGAAGATATAATTCAAATTTCATCACACGGAAATTTCAACAGAGCCCTTAGTTACTAAAATTTCCTCATAAGACAATACCATCCTAGCAGATAAAAATGGTGCCTGCAAAAGTCTAATGTAATTGATAATATTACCAAAATGCATCAGGGTAATTAAGTATTTGCAGTGAGCACAACTTTTGGTGGGAGGAATTTTTGAAAGTTTGGTCCTTTTCTGGAATTTTGTTTAGATAAAACCAAGATCACTGGAGCCTGAACATTTCTTAGTTCTTGATGGATGCCTTCTTTCTCAGTGTAACCAGAGATCAACTCTATCGAATTGCTGGAATGAAGAAATGGTAGAGAAAATGTACATTTGTTTCCATGAAATTGTCCTCAGAGAGAAAAGTTGACTCATGGAATCCAAAGGAGAGTCTCGACTTTCTGAAAGATTAGAATTCAAAACAGCCAGGTGCCCACGTCTGGGGAGGCCCACAATCGGGAACTGCCCTCGCCGAATGCTCAGACCTTGAGGCCCTGGCCAGGGCCAGCACCATCAAGGCTGCTTTTTGTTTGAGGGCCTTGAAAATCCCCTTATTGTACAAGAAATTTTGGGGGTAGGCATTCACTATATTTATCTCTTATTACAACTAACAGGTTGTCAAAGTCTACATATGCAGGAGTTTGTCTAAGAAAGGTGTTTTCACACAGTTTTACCATAAAATTGGTTGCTGCATAATGAGATTCACTGAAAGTTATTTTTCTTTTTATCAATCTTGTTCACCTTTTTATGTGAAAGTGTCAAGAAAAAATACCTTGTGTTATGTTTGTGCCGTGCTTTGATCAGCATGGTTTTGCCTGAATATTTGCTATTCTAAGAGCAGTGGCTGCCTCTTGCAGGTTCCACTGTGGGGCCAGGATGTGGTTCTTTCTGATTTCAACAATCCCATCTGTTGAGAAAGATAAAACTTCTGGTTTTCCTTGCATTTTGGCTGGAGAGGAAATTGAGGCTGAAACTTGGAAAATGCTTACTCTGTAGCTTCTTCTTGAATTCTTAACCAGCTGTCACTGGCATGGGGCCTCTGCACACCTTTCTGCTTCTAGGGTCCCGATGGTCTGGGATAGGCAGACTTGTGGTTAGGAGATGAGGAATGGAAATATCAACTGGTCCAACATGACAGAACTAGTAACGTGTGGCTAACTATCCAAATGGTAGTTGTCACAGGCAGTCTTGAAGGCAGAATGAACGTCTGAAATCTAAGAGAAACCCTGCCCCTTCCTTGGGGGAAGTCTAATGCTTTTATAAAACACATTTAAACTCAGGGTGCAAACCTTGAGATACATGTCTGCCTGAGAAAAAGATTTCTTCTTCTAGGGGCAAGAATTATCACAAAATATTGTAAAACAGTTTATTATCATATTGCAATCATCTTATGTACATTTGCTATGAGCCAGCTGTGAACTGTGTTGTTACATGCCATAATTTATCTTGTGTTCACGTTATCCTGGCTCTGCTGGAGAGACACAGATGCACCCATTTTACTGATGAGAAAACTGAGGCTCAGGGATTTAAGGAGGCAGAAGAGAAAGACTCAGGCAGTGAGATAGAGATCATACTCTGAAATAGTAGATACATGTATACGTGTAACTGAATCACTTTGCTGTGCACTTTAATATAATGTTAATAAACTCCAATATAAAATAAAAATGTTTTTAAAAAGGGAGGATAAAATAAGTAAATGGATTCCCATTGGGAAATCAATTATGGAAATGAAAAGAGTTAATCATCATCTTATTTATCAAGTGTAGGCTTGTGGAGATTGGGATGAAAGACACTAAGATGTTATGGACTTTCATATTTCGTGATTTTTTGTTTTCAAGTTGGTAAAGTATTGAGTTGGCCAAAAAGTTCATTTGGGTTTTTCTGTTACATCATATGGAAAAGCCTAAAAGAACTTTTGGGCCAGTCCAACAGAATTGAAACACCAAAACAAAACACAGAGCAGACATGAAGGCCACACGCCCAGGAGTGCACAGCCTAAGGTGAAACATGTCAGTGGGTCTCCTCATTTCATTCTCTGTTCTGCTTCACTTTACATTTAGACATCCGCCTTGGTGTCCTTTTTATGTTGGATATGTTTTCTTTATATATATATATATATATATATATATATATTTTTTTTTTTTATTGAAGCATAGTTAACTTACAGTGTTTCAGGCGCACAGTAAAGTGATTCAGTTATACGTATACACATATCTTCAGAGAAGGCAATGGCACCCCACTCCAGTACTCTTGCCTGGAAAATCCCATGGGCGGAGCCTGGTAGGCTGCAGTCCATGGGTTCGCTAGAGTCGGACATGACTGAGTGACTTCACTTCCACTTTTCACTTTCATGCATTGGAGAAGGAAATGGCACCCCACTCCAGTGTTCTTGCTTGGAGAATCCCAGGGACGGGGGAGCCTGGTGGGCTGCCGTCTATGGGGTCGCACAGAGTCGGACACGACTGAAGTGAGTTAGCAGCATACACGTATCTTATTTTTGAAATTATTTTCCATGATAGGTTATTGCAAGATATTGACTGTAGTTGTTTGTGCTGTTCAGTAAACCTCTGTGGCTTGTTGCATATCTTTTTTTCTTTTAATTAGAAATCTATTCATTCTACTCATACTAAGTCAAACAAGTGGAATAAAAATTGCTCAAATTTTACCTTTTTTTCTTCACAATCCAATAGGATAATAGACGGAAATGAGTAAACCGTGATGAAGCACTGAGCTTCAGAGAGGTTGGTAAATTACTGACAGTCACAAGGGAAAGATAGAACTTGACCCAAGTTCTCTCTGACCATGAACCCTGTCCACATATCATGATGTGTCCAAGGTGGCAGGGTCTGCAATGAGATTCTGTCCACAGTTTAGGAACACTGGGTCCTCTAAGGAGGTCGACCGTGGCATGGCCTACTCTCATAGTGTTGCTTTTTTCCTTCAGGTAGAGGATTTAGGGAGGGAGAGCAGAAAGACTCAGGACATTGAGGCAGCTTTCCTCGATGTATTCCAGGAGTATGTCAGCACCACAGAGATGCTCGTCTGGCTTTGAATTTCTAAAAGGCATCAATTAAATGTAATAAGAAGGTGTTGCCCAAGAACATACTTGGCAAGCATCCTCCCAACAAGCATCTTACGACAACACACAGTAATCACCTGTGGAGGTGTCTGCCCTGAATGTTTTCAGCTCATCAAAGAGATTATGGATTTGCACAGCCTCTATAAATTGCATAGGAGCAAAAAGCCATTTGAAGCACCTACATTTAGCTTTTTAAATAAAATTTATACTCAAGAATAGCATGGTAAAAATGGCCGCATGTAACACATTTCTAGTCTGTTTTAAAACCAATCCAGATCTATTGTGATCTATTGAGCATCTATCTTGAATCAGACTCAATGTTTCCCAAGTCAAAAATGTTCTGCAAACACAGCCTCTACTCACTGAATGAATGATACACTGGGCTCCTGTGAGGGCACGGTCAGAGCAGTGATTAGGAAGGTGTGAGGCATTGGCATCCGATGTACACGGATCCAGAGCCCACCCTTGTGCAGGGACGCGTGCTTTCCCCCAGGGCACCGTATCTGCTTCACTACAGCACACACAGCCTGTCTTCTAATTGTCTGATTATACCTTTGTTGTGAGTGACAAGGAAATTGAATGTTTCATTCCTCTTGTTTTTAGCAGCACGTCTGATGCATGGTAGGTGGTCAGTATATTTTCTTGAACACAAGTTAACCGTAGATTACACAGAAAACTTTAAAATCAAGTAGGCTATAAATTACTGGGCTGGGACAAGTAAACGATTCAGCCTAGATTCTTTTCCCATTCTCCAGAATGACTTTTCATCTCTATAGCGGTGTTTCTTTGTGTGTGTGTGTGTAATTATGTAAAGAAAGCTATGGCCTAACACTGGTTCATGTGTCAGTGGCCATGGGTTGGAGATTACCTCCCAGATAAGCAAACCTCAGGAAATCGGTCTTGAGGGTCTGCTTTAAACTTTCCAGGATAGTTGACCTCTTGCCACAGTTGGACAAATAGAAATAAAGAAATTTGTCTATAAAATCGCTATAGGGGCCAGAAGTCTCCACGGTAAGACTCTCCAAACCTGTCCCTGTGTCTTGTTAGGTATGTGACCTGAGAGGCAGGGCGTGCTGAATAGTGACTTCTGGATTTCTGGATGCATGCTAAGGCTGTGAATGTGTGGAAAACATTCCGCAATTCCTGGTGATTTATGTCCAACACATCCAGGAATTCAAGAGAAAGAAACTCTTGCTAGTGGAGGTCATTAGCAGCTGCTGAAGGAGGAACTGACCCATCTCAAAAAGCAAGAAGAAAGTTTTTTAGAGTACCTAACATGAAGCTTTTTTTTAAACCTAAAAACTATTTCACCCCTATTCCTGACTGTTGAGCAGTATGATGATAAAATGTCATAAAAGGGGAGGAGCAAAGATGGCGGAGGAGTAGGACGGGGAGAACACTTTCTCCCCCACAAATTCATCAAAAGAGCATTTAAACGTCGAGCAAATTCCACAAAACAACTTCTGAATGCCGGCAGAGGACATCAGGCACCCAGAAAAGCAACCCAACTCTTCGAAAGGAGAGAGAAGAAGAAATACAGCTCCACCCACCAGAACACCGGCACAAGCTTCCCTAACCAGGAAACCTTGACAAGCCACCTGTACAAACCCACACACAGTGAGGAAACACCACAATAAAGAGAACTCCACAAACTGCCAGAATACAGAAAGGACACCCCAAATTCAGCAATTTAAACAAGATGAAGAGACAGAGGAATACTCAGCAGATAAAGGAACAGGATAAATGCCCACCAAACCAAACAAAAGAGGAAGAGATAGGGAATCTACCTGATAAAGAATTCCGAATAATGATAGTGAAATTGATCCAAAATCTTGAAACTAAAATAGAATCACAGATAAATAGCCTGGAGACAAGGATTGAGAAGATGCAAGAAAGGTTTAACAAGGACCTAGAAGAAATAAAAAAGAGTCAATATATAATGAATAATGCAATAAGTGAAATTAAAAACACTCTGGAGGCAACAAATAGTAGAATAACAGAGTCAGAAGACAGGATTAGTGAATTAGAAGATAGAATGGTAGAAATAAATGAATCAGAGAGGATAAAAGAAAAACGAATTAAAAGAAATGAGGACAATCTCAGAGAGCTCCAGGACAATATTAAATGCTACAACATTCGAATCATAGAGGTTCCAGAAGAAGAAGACAAAAGAAAGACCATGAGAAAATACTTGAGGAGATAATAGTTGAAAACTTCCCTAAAATGGGGAAGGAAATAATCACCCAAGTACAAGAAACCCAGAGAGTCCCAAACAGGATAAACCCAAGGAGAAACACCCCAAGACACATATTAATCAAACTAACAAAGATCAAACACAAAGAACAAATATTAAAAGCAGCAAGGGAAAAACAACAAATAACACACAAGGGAATTCCCATAAGGATAACAGCTGATCTTTCAATAGAAACTCTTCAAGCCAGGAGGGAATGTCAAGACATGCTTAAAATGATGAAAGAAAATGACCTACAGCCCAGATTATTGTACCCAGCAAGGATCTCATTCAAATATGAAGGAGAAATCAAAAGCTTTTCAGACAAGCAAAAGCTGAGAGAATTCTGCACCACCAAACCAGCCATCCAACAAATACTAAAGGATATTCTCTAGACAGGAAACACAAAAACGGTGTATAAACTCGAACCCAAAACAATAAAGTAAATGGCAACGGGATCATACTTATCAGTAATTACCTTAAATGTAAATGGGTTGAATGCCCCAACCAAAAGACAAAGACTGGCTGAATGGATACACAAACAAGACCCCTACATATGTTGTCTACAAGAGACCCACCTCAAAACAGGGGACACATACAGACTGAAAGTGAAGGGCTGGAAAAAGATTTTCCATGCAAATAGGGACCAAAAGAAAGCAGGAGTAGCAATACTCATATCAGATAAAATAGACTTTAAAACAAAGGCTGTGAAAAGAGACAAAGAAGGTCACTACATAATGATCAAAGGATCAATCCAAGAAGAAGACATAACAATTATAAATATATATGCACCCAACACGGGAGCACCACAGTACGTAAGACAAATGCTAACAAGTATGAAAGGAGAAATTAACAATAACACAATAATAGTGGGAGACTTTAATACCCCACTTACACCTATGGATAGATCAACTAAACAGAAAATTAACAAGGAAACACAAACTTTAAATGATACAATAGACCAGTTAGACCTAATTGATATCTATAGGACATTTCATCCCAAAACAATGAATTTCACCTTTTTCTCAAGCGCACATGGAACCTTCTCCAGGATAGATCACATCCTGGGCCATAAATCTAGCCTTGGTAAGTTCAAAAAAATAGAAATCTTTCCAAGCATTTTTTCTGACCACAATGCAGTAAGATTAGATCTCAATTACATGAGAAAAACTATTAAAAATTCCAACATACGGAGGCTGAACAACACACTGCTGAATAACCAACAAATCACAGAAGAAATCAAAAAAGAAATCAAAATTTGCATAGAAACGAATGAAAATGAAAACACAACAACCCAAAACCTGTGGGACACTGTAAAAGCAGTCCTAAGGGGAAAGTTCATAGCAATACAGGCACACCTCAAGAAACAAGAAAAAAGTCAAATAAATAACCTAACTCTACACCTAAAGCAACTAGAAAAGGAAGAAATGAAGAACCCCAGGGTTAGTAGAAGGAAAGAAATCTTAAAAATTAGAGCAGAAATAAATGCAAAAGGAACAAAAGAGACCATAGCAAAAATCAACAAAACCAAAAGCTGGTTCTTTGAAAGGATAAATTAAATTGACAAACCATTAGCCAGACTCATCAAGAAACAAAGGGAGAAAAATCAAATCAACAAAATTAGAACGAAAATGGAGAGATCACAACAGACAACACAGAAATACAAAGGATCATAAGAGACTACTATCAGCAGTTATATGCCAATAAAATGGACAACGTGGAAGAAATGGACAAATTCTTAGAAAAGTACAACTTTCCAACACTGGACCAGGAAGAAATAGAAAATCTTAACAGACCCATCACAAGCATGGAAATTGAAACTGTAATCAAAAATCTTCCAGCAAACAAAAGCCCCGGTCCAGACGGCTTCACAGCTGAATTCTACCAAAAATTTAGAGAAGAGCTAACACCTATCCTGCTCAAACTCTTCCAGAAAATTACAGAGGAAGGTAAACTTCCAAACTCATTCTATAAGGCCACCATCACCCTAATACCAAAACCTGACAAAGATGCCACAAAAAAAGAAAACTACAGGCCAATATCACTGATGAACATAGATGCAAAAATCCTTAACAAAATTCTAGCAATCAGAATCCAACAACACATTAAAAAGATCATACACCATGACCAAGTGGGCTTTATCCCAGGGATGCAAGGATTCTTCAATATCCGCAAATCAATCAATGTAATACACCACATTAACAGATTGAAAAATAAAAACCATATGATTATCTCAATAGATGCAGAGAAAGCCTTTGACAAAATTCAACATCCATTTATGATAAAAACTCTCCAGAAAGCAGGAATAGAAGCAACATACCTCAACATAATAAAAGCTATATATGACAAACCCACAGCAAACATTATCCTCAATGGTGAAAAATTGAAAGCATTTCCTCTAAAGTCAGGAACAAGACAAGGGTGCCCACTTTCACCATTACTATGCAACATAGTTTTGGAAGTTTTGGCCACAGCAATCAGAGCAGAAAAAGAAATAAAAGGAATCCAAATTGGAAAAGAAGTAAAACTCTCACTATTTGCAGATGACATGATCCTCTACATAGAAAACCCTAAAGATTTCACCAGAAAATTAATAGAACTAATCAATGACTATAGTAAAGTTGCAGGATATAAAATCAACACACAGAAATCCCTTGCATTCCTATACACTAATAATGAGAAAACAGAAAGAGAAATTAAGGAAACAATTCCATTCACCATTGCAATGGAAAGAATAAAATACTTAGGAATATATCTACCTAAAGAAACTAAAGACCTATATATAGAAAACTATAAAACACTGGTGAAAGAAATCAAAGAGGACACTAATAGATGGAGAAATATACCATGTTCATGGATTGGAAGAATCAATATAGTGAAAATGAGAATAATACCCAAAGCAATTTATAGATTCAACGCAATCCCTATCAAGCTACCAACAGTATTCTTCACAAAGCTAGAACAAATAATTTCACAATTTGTATGGAAATACAAAAAACCTCGAATAGCCAAAGCTATCTTGAGAAAGAAGAATGGAACTGGAAGAATCAACCTGCCTGACTTCAGGCTCTACTACAAAGCCACAGTTATCAAGACAGTATGGTACTGGCACAAAGACAGAAATATAGATCAATGGAACAAAATAGAAAGCCCAGAGATAAATCCACGCACATATGGACACCTTATCTTTGACAAAGGAGGCAAGAATATACAATGGATTAAAGACAATCTCTTTAACAAGTGGTGCTGGGAAATCTGGTCAACCACTTGTAAAAGAATGAAACTGGACCACTTTCTAACACCATACACAAAAATAAACTCAAGATGGATTAAAGATCTAAACGTAAGACCAGAAACTATAAAACTCCTAGAGGAGAACATAGGCAAAACACTCTCCATCATACATCACAGCAGGATCCTCTATGACCCACCTCCCAGAATACTGGAAATAAAAGCAAAAATAAACAAATGGGACCTAATTAACCTTAAAAGCTTCTGCACATCAAAGGAAACTATTAGCAAGGTGAAAAGACAGCCTTCAGAATAGGAGAAAATAACAGCAAATGAAGCAACCGACAAACAACTAATCTCAAAAATATGCAAGCAACTCCTACAGCTCAACTCCAGAAAAATAAACGACCCAATCAAAAAATGGGCCAAAGAACTAAATAGACATTTTTCCAAAGAAGACATACAGATGGCTAACAAACACATGAAAAGATGCTCAACATCACTCATTATCAGAGAAATGCAAATCAAAACCACTATGAGGTACCATTTCACACCAGTCAGAATGGCTGCGATCCAAAAGTCTACAAATAATAAATGCTGGAGAGGGTGTGGAGAAAAGGGAACCCTCTTACACTGTTGGTGGGAATGCAAACTAGTACAGCCACTATGGAGAACAGTGTGGAGATTACTTACAAAACTGGAAATAGAACTGCCTTATGATCCAGCAATCCCACTGCTGGGCATACACACTGAGGAAACCAGAAGGGAAAGAGACACATGTACCCCAAATGTTCATCGTAGCACTGTTTATAATAGCCAAGACATGGAAGCAGCCTAGATGTCCATCAGCAGATGAATGGATAAGAAAGCTGTGGTACATGTACACAATGGAGTATTACTCAGCCATTAAAAAGAATACATTTGAATCTATTCTAATGAGGTGGATGAAACTGGAGCCTATTATACAGAGTGAAGTAAGCCAGAAGGAAAAACATAAATACAGTATACTAACGCATATATATGGAATTTAGAAAGATGGTAACAATAACCTGGTGTAAGATAAAGCAAAAGAGACACTGATGTATAGATCAGTCTTATGGACTCTGTGGGAGAGGGAGAGGGTGGGAAGATTTGGGAGAATGGCAATGAAATATGTAAAATATCATGTAGGAAACGAGTTGCCAGTCCAGGTTCGATGCACGATGCTGGATGCTTGGGGCTGGTGCACTGGGACGGCCCAGAGGGATGGTATGGGGAGGGAGGAGGGAGGAGGGTTCGGGATGGGGAACACATGTATACCTGTGGCGGATTCATTTTGATATTTGGCAAAACAGAAAAAAAAAAAGAAAGAAAGAAAAAAAAATCGCTATAGGATTCTGTTTGTCCTTTAGCAAATAAGAGTCACAAAATTCATATCTGTTGAGATCTGTAAACTTACTTAAAGAAATTACTTAAGAGAAGGAGGAGCTAAGATGGCAGAGGAGTAGGACAGGGAGAACACTTTCTCCCCCACAAATTCATCAGAAGAACATTTAAACACCGAGTAAATTCCACAAAACAACTTCTGAATGCCGGCAGAGGACATCAGGCACCCAGAAAGGCAACCCAAGTCTTCGAAAGGAGGTAGGAAAAAATATAAAGGACAAAAAAAAAAAAAGAGACAAAAGAAGGAGGGACAGAGTTCCGTCCTGGGAAGGGAGTCTTAAAAAGAGAGAAGTTTCCAAACACCAGGAAACCTTCTCACTGCCGAATTTGTGCCAAGCCTTGGAAGCACAGAGGGCAACATAACAGGGAGGAAAAATAAACAAACAATTAAAACCCGCAGATTGGAAGCCCTATGGTAACTCCCCCAGTGGAGAAGAAGCACAGACGCCTGCACAAGCCACTAGCAAGCAGGGGCTGGGCAGGGAGGGGCGTTGTGGGCTGCATCCCTTAGAGTAAAGATCTGGCCTGAATACCCTGAGCGCTATCTGAGCGAAATAATTTGGACTAGCAAACCAGACTGTGGGGTATCTACCACGTGAAAAGCTAGCCCTAACCTAAGACACTGCCAGGCCCATGCACGGAACAAAGGACTGAACAGAGATAGCCGGCAGCAGACCATCCCCCTCCGGAGACAGGCAGCCAGAGCCGGAAGGGGACAATCGCAGCCCCAGAGAGACATTATCTATAAAACTGTAAGCAGGCTTCTTTGCTAACTAAAACTTCTTGGGGGTCTGGACAGTCAACATCTGCCTGAGAAGGTGCGCTGGTTGTACACATAGATAACCAAGCGGTGGGGAGGCGATAAGTCGCAGCAATCGCCTGCGTCAAACACCTCATCACCTGAGGTGCTCGGATCTGGGAAGGGCACAAAACACAGGCCCAACCGAGTCTGCACCTCTGAGGACTACCTGAGTGCTTGAACCTGAGCGGCTTGGACCTGGGAGGTGCAGGCAGCCCAGGGCCGGCCACGGATGGTTCCCGGCAGAGCAACCTAGAGCCTGAGCAGCGTGGGCAGAGAGGCTACACGCGCCTTGAGCGGGGGCAGACCCAGTGTGGCTGAGGCACTGCAAGCACATGCCAGTGTTATTTGTTTGCAGCATCCCTCCCTCCCTCCCCACAGCGCGAGTGAACAAGTGAGCCTAAAAAAAAAAAAAAAAAAAAGTGTCCTCCACCGTCCCCTTTGTGTCAGGGAGGAAACCAGACACTGAAGAGACCAGCAAACAGAAGAAGCTATAACAGAGGGAATCGCCTTGGAAGCTACAGGCAATAGATTAAAACCCTGTGGTTAGTACCAACTACATAGGAAGGGGCCTATAGATCTTGAGAAATATAAGTCGGATCAAGGAACTAGCCAAAAATGAACTGAACCCACAATACTCAGAACAAAACCAGAGAAAGTCCTAGATATATTTTTACTATTTTTACGATCATTCTTTCTTTCTTATTTAAATTAAAAAAATATTAAGTCCTCTATTATTCCTTTAATTTTCACTTTTATAACCTATTACTTTGCACACAAAAAAAGAAGACCCTATTTTTTTAAGCAAACTTCATATATATTTATTTTTTATAATTTTTTTGACCTTGTTTTTTTTTTTTTTTTCCTTCTTTTCTTTAACACTGTATTTTTGAAATTCCAAACTCTACTCTAGATTTTTAATTTTCACTTTTTGGTATTTGTTATCAATTTTGTACCTATAGTTTTTTTTTTTTTTTTATAATTTCTGTGACCCCCCCCCTTTTTTTTTCTTTTTCTCTGTTTCTTTCTCTTCTTCTTTTAAATAACATTGTATATCTGAATTTCCAAACACTACTCTAGATTTTTAATTTATGCTTTTTGGTATTTGTTATCAATTTTGTACCTGTATTTTCTTTATAATTTCTGCGACTTTGTTTTTGTTTGTTTGTTTTTTTCCCCCTCTCTTTCTTTTTCTTCTTCTTTTTTTTTAACATTATATTTTTGAAATTCCAAACTCTACTCTAGATTTTTAACTTTTGCTTTTTGGTATTAGTTATCAATTTTGTACCTATATTTTCTTTATAATTTTTGCAACATTGTTTGTTTTTGTTTGTTCGTTTTTTCTCTCTTTCTTTTCCTTCTTCTAACATCGTATTTTTGAAATTCCAAACTCTACTCTAGATTTTTAATTTTCGCTTTTATGTATTTGTTACCAATTTTGTACCTTTAAGAACCCAATCTTCAGTACCCATTTTTCACTAGGGAGCAAGATTACTGGCTTGACTGCTCTCTCTCCCTTTGGATTCTCCTTTTTCTCCACCAGGTCGCCTGTGTCTCCTCCCTAACCCCTCTCTACTCTACCCAACTCTGTGAATTTTGTGTGTTCTAGACGGTGGAGAATACTTAAGGAACTGATTACTGGCTGGATCTGTCTCCCTCCTTTTCATTCCCCCCTTTTATCCTCCTGGCCACCTCTGTCACCTTCCTCCTTCTTCTCTTCTCTGTATAACTCTGTGAACATCTCTGAGTGGTCCAGTCGTGGAGTGCACATAAGGAAGAGATTACTGGCTAGCCCACTCTCTCCTCTATTGATTCCACCTCATCTCATTCGGGTCACCTCTAACTCCCTCCTCTCTCTTCTCTTCTCCATGTAACCCTGTGAACCTCTCTGGGTGACCCTCACGGTAGAGAAACTTTTTATCTTTAACGTAGATGTTTTACCAATGGTGCTGTATAAAAGGAGAAGCTTTGAAACTACTGTAAAAATAAGATCGATAACTGGAAGCAGGAGGCCTAAGTCCAAACCCTGACTCCAGGGAACTCCTGACTCCAAGGAACATTAATTGACAGGAGCTCATCAAATGCCTCCATACCGACACTGAAACCAAGCACCACACAAGGGCCAATAAGTTCCAGGGCAAGACATACCAAGCAAATTCTCCACCAGCAAGGAACACAGCCCTGAGCTCCAAGACACAGGCAGCCCAAAGTCACCGCAAAACCATAGACATCTCATAACTCATTACTGGACATTTCATTGCACTCCAGAGAGAAGAAATACAGCTCCACCCACCAGAACACCGACACAAGCTTCCCTAACCAAGAAACCTTGACAAGCCACCTGTACAAACCCACACACAGCGAGGAAACACCACAATAAAGAGAACTCCACAAACTGCCAGAATACAGAAAGGACACCCCAAACTCAGCAATTTAAACAAGATGAAGAGACAGAGGAATACCCAGCAGGTAAAGGAACAAGATAAATGCCCATCAAACCAAACAAAAGAGGAAGAGATAGGGAATCTACCTGATAAAGAATTCCAAATAATGATAGTGAAAATGACTCAAAATCTTGAAATCAAAATAGAATCACAGATAAATAGCCTGGAGGCAAGGATTGAGAAGATGCAAGAAAGGTTTAATGAGGACCTAGAAGAAATAAAAGAGAGTCAATATATAATGAATAATGCAATGAATGAAATTAAAAACACTCTGGAGGCAACAAATAGTAGAATAACAGAGGCAGAAGATAGGATTAGTGAATTAGAAGATAGAATGGTAGAAATAAATGAATCAGAGAGGATAAAAGAAAAACGAATTAAAAGAAATGAGGACAATCTCAGAGAGCTCCAGGACAATATTAAACACTACAACATTCGAATCATAGGAGTCCCAGAAGAAGAAGACAAAAAGAAAGACCATGAGAAAATACTTGAGGAGATAATAGTTGAAAACTTCCCTAAAATGGGGAAGGAAATAATCACCCAAGTCCAAGAAACCCAGAGAATCCCAAACAGGATAAACCCAAGGCGAAACACCACAAGACACATATTAATCAAATTAACAAAGATCAAACACAAAGAACAAATATTAAAAGCAGCAAGGGAAAAACAACAAATAACATACAAGGGAATTCCCATAAGGATAACAGCTGATCTTTCAATAGAAACTCTTCAAGCCAGGAGGAAATGGCAAGACATACTTAAAATAATGAAAGAAAATAACCTATAGCCCAGATTATTGTACCCAGCAAGGATCTCATTCAAATATGAAGGAGAAATCAAAAGCTTTTCAGACAAGCAAAAGTTGAGAGAATTCAGCACCACCAAACCAGCTCTCCAACAAATACTAAAGAATATTCTCTAGACAGGAATCACAAAAAGGGCATATAAACTCGAACCCAAAACAATAAAGTAAATGGCAACGGGATCATACTAATCAGTAATTACCTTAAACGTGAATGGGTTGAATGCCCCAACCAAAAGACAAAGACTGGCTGAATGGATACAAAAACAAGACCCCTACATATGTTGTCTACAAGAGACCCACCTCAAAACAGGGGACACAAAAGACTGAAAGTGAAGGGCTGGAAAAAGATTTTCCATGCAAATAGGGACCAAAAGAAAGCAGAGGAGCAATACTTATATCAGATAAAATAGACTTTAAAACAAAGGCTGTGAAAAGAGACAAAGATGGTCACTACATAATGATCAAAGGATCAATCCAAGAAGAAGATATAACAATTATAAATATATATGCACCCAAGATGGGAGCGCCGCAATATGTAAGACAAATGCTAGCAAGTATGAAAGGAGACATTAACAATAACACAATAATAGTGGGAGACTTTAATACCCCACTTACACCTGTGGATAGATCAACTAAACAGAAAATTAACAAGGAAACACAAACTTTAAATGATACAATAGACCAGTTACACCTAATTGATATCTATAGGACATTTCATTCCAAAATAGTGAATTTCACCTTTTTCTCAAGCGCCATGGAACCTTCTCCAGGATAGACCACATCCTGGGCCATAAATCTAGCCTTGGTAAATTCAAAAAAAAATTGAAATCATTCCAAGAATCTTTTCTGACCACAATGCAGTAAGATTAGATCTCAATTACATGAGAAAAACTATTAAAAATTCCAACATATGGAGGCTGAACAACACGCTGCTAAATAACCAACAAATCACAGAAGAAATCAAAAAAGAAATCAAAATTTGCATAGAAATGAATGAAAATGAAAACACAACAACCCAAAACCTGTGGGACACTGTAAAAGCAGTCCTAAGGGGAAAGTTCATAGCAATACAGGCATACCTCAAGAAACAAGAAAAAAGTCAAATGAATAACCTAACTCTACACCTAAAGCATCTAGAAAAGGAAGAAATGAAGAACCCCAGGGTTAGTAGAAGGAAAGACATCTTAAAAATTAGGGCAGAAATAGATGCAAAAGAAACAAAAGAGACCATAGCAAAAATCAACAAAGCCAAAAGCTGGTTCTTTGAAAGGATAAATTAAATTGACAAACCATTAGCCAGACTCATCAAGAAACAAAGGGAGAAAAATCAAATCAATAAAATTAGAAATGAAAATGGAGAGATCGCAACAGACAACACAGAAATACAAAGGATCATAAGAGACTACTATCAGCAATTATATGCCAATAAAATGGACAACGTGGAAGAAATGGACAAATTCTTAGAAAAGTACAACTTTCCAACACTGGACCAGGAATAAATAGAAAATCTTAACAGATCCATCACAAGCACGGAAATTGAAACTGTAATCAAAAATCTTCCAGCAAACAAAAGCCCAAGTCCAGACGGCTTCACAGCTGAATTCTACCAAAAATTTAGAGAAGAGCTAACACCTATCCTGCTCAAACTCTTCCAGAAAATTACAGAGGAAGGTAAACTTCCAAACTCATTCTATAAGGCCACCATCACGCTAATACCAAAACCTGACAAAGATGACACAAAAAAAGAAAACTACAGGCCAATATCACTGATGAGCATAGATGCAAAAATCCTTAACAAAATTCTAGCAATCAGAATCCAACAACACATTAAAAAGATCATACACCATGATCAAGTGGGCTTTATCCCAGGGATGCAAGGATTCTTCAATATCTGCAAATCAATCAATGTAATATACCACATTAACAAATTGAAAAATAAAAACCATATGATTATCTCAATAGATGCAGAGAAAGCCTTTGACAAAATTCAACATCCATTTATGATAAAAACTCTCCAGAAAGCAGGAATAGAAGCAACATACCTCAACATAATAAAAGCTATATATGACAAACCCACAGCAAACATTATCCTCAATGGTGAAAAATTGAAAGCATTTCCTCTAAAGTCAGGAACAAGACAAGGGTGCCCACTCTCACCACTACTATTCAACATAGTTTTGGAAGTTTTGGCCACAGCAATCAGAGCAGAAAAAGATATAAAAGGAATCCAAATTGGAAAACAAGAAGTAAAACTCTCACTGTTTGCAGATGACATGATCCTCTACATAGAAAACCCTAAAGACTCCACCAGAAAATTAATAGAACTAATCAATGACTATAGTAAAGTTGCAGGATATAAAATCAACACACAGAAATCCCTTGCATTCCTATACACTAATATGAGAAAACAGAAAGAGAAATTAAGGAAACAATTCCATTCACCATTGCAACGGAAAGAATAAAATACTTAGGAATATATCTACCTAAAGAAACTAAAGACCTATATATAGAAAACTATAAAACACTTGTGAAAGAAATAAGGGGACACTACTAGATGGAGAAATATACCATGTTCATGGATTGGAAGAATGAATATAGTGAAAATGAGTATACTACCCAAAGCAGTCTATAGATTCAATGCAATCCCTATCAAGCTACCAATGGTATTCTTCACAAAGCTAGAACAAATAATTTCACAATTTGTATGGAAATACAAAAAACCTCAAATAGCCAAAGCTATCTTGAGAAAGAAGAATGGAACTGGAAGAATCAACCTGCCTGACTTCAGGCTCTACTACAAAGCCACAGTTATCAAGACAGTATGGTACTGGCACAAAGACAGAAATATTGATCAATGGAACAAAATAGAAAGCCCAGAGATAAATCCACGCACATATGGACACCTTATCTTTGACAAAGGAGGCAAGAATATACAATGGATTAAAGACAATCTCTTTAACAAGTGGTGCTGGGAAAACTGGTCAACCACTTGTAAAAGAATGGAACTGGACCACTTTCTAACACCATACACAAAAATAAACTCAAAATGGATTAAAGATCTCAATGTAAGACCAGAAACTATAAAACTCCTAGAGGAGAACATAGGCAAAATACTCTCTGACATACATCACAGCAAGATCCTCTATGACCCACCTCCCAGAATATTGGAAATAAAAACAAAAATAAACAAATGGGACCTAATTAACCTTAAAAGCTTCTGCACAACAAAGGAAACTATTAGCAAGGTGAAAAGACAGCCTTCGGAATGGGAGAAAATAATAGCAAATGAAGTAACTGACAAACAACTAATCTCAAAATATACAAGCAACTCCTACAGCTCAACTCCAGGAAAATAAATGACCCAGTCAAAAAATGGGCCAAAGAACTAAATAGACATTTCTCCAAAGAAGACATACAAATGGCTAACAAACACATGAAAAGATGCTCTACATCACTCATTATCAGAGAAATGCAAATCAAAACCACTATAAGGTACCATTTCACGCCAGTCAGAATGGCTGTGATCCAAAAGTCTACAAGCAATAAATGCTGGAGAGGGTGCGGAGAAAAGGGAACCCTCTTACACTGTTGGTGGGAATGCAAACTAGTACAGCCACTATGGAGAACAGTGTGGAGATTCCTTAAAAAACTGGTAATAGAACTGCCTTATGATCCAGCAATCCCATTGCTGGGCATACACACTGAGGAAACCAGAAGGGAAAGAGATACGTGTACCCCAATGTTCATCGCAGCACTGTTTATAATAGCCAGGACATGGAAGCAGCCTAGATGTCCATCAGCAGATGAATGGATAAGAAAGCTGTGGTACATGTACACAATGGAGTATTACTCAGCCATTAAAAAGAATACATTTGAATCAGTTCTAATGAGGTGGATGAAACTGGAGCCTATTATACAGAGTGAAGTAAGCCAGAAAGAAAAACACCAATACAGTATACTAACGCGTATATATGGAATTTAGAAAGATGGTAACAATAACCCTGTGTACGAGACAGCAAAAGAGACACTGATGTATAGATCAGTCTTTTGGACTCTGTGGGAGAGGGAGAGGGTAGGGAGATTTGGGAGAATGGCATTGAAACATGTATAATATCACGTATGAAATGAGATGCCAGTCCAGGTTCGATGCACGATACTGGATGCTTGGGGCTGGTGCACTGGGATGACCCAGAGGGATGGTATGTGGAGGGAGGAGGGAGGAGGGTTTAGGATGGGGAACAGAGATATACCTGTGGCGGATTTATTTTGATATTTGGCAAAACTAATACAATATTGTAAAGTTTAAAAATAAAATTAAATTAAAAAAAAAAAGAAATTACTTAAGAAATCCTCTCAAACACACACTAATTAGAAATGCTGTTTAGAGAGAAGGAGATGCAAGAAGATTAGTTATGATGAAACACCTGCTCTGTGGCAGGAACCCTACACTCGGTAAATGTGTGGACTCTTCCTGAAGCAGAGCCCAAGATAAGCAATTCTGAAGCAGGGACTGGGTGAGACTAGATGATCTGACAGGGATGCATCAATGTCATGCTGGATAGAACAAAGATTCATATCTAATTGTGCAGAAATCAAGACTTTTGCTTCCCAATTGACTGTCTCTATTATATAGGGATGACAAGGAAAGAGGGCTTAATTCTTCATCAAAGCATAACTACATAAAACATGCTAAACTCAAAGCCTGAAACATGGAAGGAATGATCTATTCCACTATTATAGCACAGTGATGGCACCTAAATCTGATGACTGGCCTATTCATAAGATAGCTCTTAAAAATTACACTCATAAACATTTGTGAGAAGAGAAATTTATTTTTATTGGAGTTTAGTTGGTTTGCAATGTGGTGCTACTTTCTGTTGTACAGCAAAGAGCATCATCCATATGTTTACATACATCTGGGCTTCCCAGGTGGCACGAGTGGTAAAGGACCTGCCTACAAGGCAGGAGACACGGGTTCTATCCCTGGGTGGGGAAGATCCCCTGGAGGAGCGCACAGAAGCCCACTCCAGTATTCCTGCCTGGAGAATCGCATGGGCAGAGGAGCATGGCGGGCCACAGCCCATGGGGTTGCAGAATCAGACACGACTGAGCGACTGAGTGTGCACGCGTATGTACACTCCTCCTTTCTAGACTTCCTTTCCATTTATGTCGCCGCAGAGCATTCAGTGCAGGTCCCAGGGCTGTACAGTATGCGCCCATCAGCTGATTATGTTGCACATACTATCAACGGTGTACATGTATCGATCTCAATCTCCCAGTTCCTCCAGAAATTTGATTCATATAGGAACAGATCCTCGGGAAGGAAAACAAATCAGGGAATATTAATTAGAAGAATTTGAGTTTATATAAAAAATTACTTTTAGAATTGCATGCATTGGGAGCTTGGTGGGCTGCCGTCTATGGGGTCGCGCAGAGTCGGACACGACTGAAGTGACTTAGCAGCAGAGAACAGACATAGTTGCCAAGAGGGAGGAGGATTGGGGGACAGGGTTGACTGGCTGTTTTGGACTGAGTGGGTGCAACCTATTACATACAGGCCGAATGAACAACATGGTCCCACTGTACAGCATGGGGAGCTATACTCAGTATCCTGTGATAAGCCATAATGGATAAAAAGAATGTACATATATATGTGTGTGTGTGTGTGTGTAACTGAGTCATTTTGCTGTACATAAGAAATTAATACAGCATTGTAAATCAATTATACTTCAATAAAAATGAATATATAAAACATGCTAATTCATCATACACGTTAAAAGTTATCTTTTTCAGTTTGTTGCTTATTTTTTAAATAAATTCAGGGCTCTTTAAAAGAGATATGCTTCCTGATTCTTCCTAAGTAATAATTTAAAATTTGATAGTAGCAATAAAGATATCTTTACTTTCCTTGTGAATCTTTGTCACAGCTCCTTGTCACTCTGGTAAGCCATCCAAAGAGGTGCCTTTCTTAAGCTATTTATTTATTTTTCCTTATTAAGTTATTGGGCCTCTTGCAAAATCCAGGTGCTGTTAGCTGTGGTGAAGGCATAGCTCCTGGCCAGTATTGATGCCCAGACTCAGAAGCTAACTTGCTGTGCATGTGTGACGGAGTGAGAGACTTTACCTTAATGAATGGCCACTTTGCCTTTTCCCTGCAGTTGTCATAAAATACACCTTAGAGGGGTAATATCTCTTTTCACCAGGACTTTTCATTGCTTGTGATTTAAAGCTGCAGTAATTGAGATGTTGAGTAGGGAATTGTGACAGAAAGGTGAGAGCTTGGGGAATGAAGTTAGGACCCCAGAAGCTAATAACGCAAAATCACAGACTGAGGAGATGGTGCGTCCTGGTTATTCATGGTGGGAAAAACAGAGACTCCTCTTTTTTATGGACTAGAATAGCAGCCTTGGATACTGTGGGGCAGGGGTAGATAAATTATAGTGAAGACACTGGGACTGGATTTGTTGAGAAAGTTGCATTGTTTGGGGAACAATGAAATCCATGCACTTGGTTTATGTTGGCAGCAAAACTTTCTGAACAGTATTTGAGAAGAGCTTCCATCCTTTCTTGCTGCTGAGAAACCAAACCTGTGTTCCAAATATAGCACATGTATAAGATCTGATAGTATTTATTTTATGACTAATCTTTCCCTTGAATGAAAATTAATTTACTGCTTTTGTTCATGCATCTTTTACTTTTTTGATGTTGTATGTATTTCTTATCTAAAATTCTTCATAGATTTACTTAGCATTTTTCTTTTTTCCTATAAACTATCAAACAGATTTAGTAAATGTTTTAGCTCAAAATTACTTTGAAATTGGGAAGATACAACTCTAAGTTTCCTAGTAGATGAAGTTTTCAGATACTGAGACCCATCTCAGACAAGGGTAAGAGGATACTCTGAAGGTGAGGTGAGCCTTGGCTGTTTGCTGGCCCTGCAGGTTTCCCCTCCAGGGTCTCTGAAAGCTGTGCTATAAGAATCATCTTTTATTTTTCTTTTATTGATTTGCTAATTTCCCTGGGAAAAAGAAAAGCCATTAGGGCCTCTGATTTTTCCTGAAAATCTTATTTTACAGAAAAGCTCTCCATTTAATATAATCTTCACCTATTGTTGTTGTTGTTGTTCAGTAGCTAAGTCATGTCTGACTCTTTGCCACCCCATGGGCTACAGCATGCCAGGCTTCCCTGTCCCTCACTATCTCCTGGAGTTTGCTCAAACTCATGTCCAATGAGTCAGTGATGCCATCCAACCATCTCATCCTCTGTTGCCCTCTTCTTCTCCTCCCCTCAGTCTTTCCTAGCATCAGGGTCTTTTCCAATGAGACAGTTCTTCCTATCAGGTGGCTTGGAAGTATTGGAGCTTCAGTTTCAGCATCAGTCCTTCCAGTGAATATTCAGGACTTATTTCCTTTAGGATGGACTGGGTGGATCTCCTTGTAGTCCAAGGGACTCTCAAGAGTCTTCAACACCACAGTTCTGCGCTCAACTTTCTTTATCATCCAACTCTTACATCCATACATGACTACTGGAAAAACCACAGCTTTGACTAGACAGGCTTTTGTTGGCAAAGTGATGTCTCTGTTTTTTATTGGGTTATCAGCTGAAATAACTTTGGGACTAGTCTCCAACAGAAATGGAGCAGGACTCTATGGTCCTTGCCCTCATGCCCTCTGCCTGATTTTTGCCTGAGGAAAAACTTTAGCCAGAGAATAAGTTTAATCAGAGCAGTAAGAACATGTAGAAACAAAGGAAAACAGCCAAAGGATGATAGTTTAGTCATTAGGCGAAGCCAAGGACCTTTAATTCCTTTAGATACTGAAACCCCCACCAGCTGGAAGAAGTTAACTATATGGTGACCAGACTTTAGCATGATGTAACCTGCCACAATTCCTCCCCTCAAGGAAATGGGAACAAACTAATCCTGGAACTGAAGATAAACTGTACATAAAATAATCAACATGACACTGGTCAGACTACTCAGGACCAATTTCAAGATGATTGTTAGAGCTGACTGGCTGTTTCTGAACGTAGCCCCCTCCCTTTGTCCATAAAAGCTTTTTCTCACTGATTATCAGTGGGGCAGTCGGCCTTTGGACAGGCATCCAACCTTTTTCCCACCCAACCCTGTTGCCAGCCTCTGAAGCCAACCTTTCTTTTCACCAGCCTGGCCTCTTTATTGGCTTTTGAGTGGCGAGCAGCTGGATGCCACTTTCGGTTACATGAAGGTCCTTTTCTTTATGCCATTGGACCATATCTAAAATATTCCCAAGTTAAGTTATTTTCATGATGGATAATTTCTTCCCCTTAGTATCTGATGTCTTTTCTTGGCACTTAGCACTCTCTCCAGTCTGGTTCTACCTTTCATCCACATCTATTCTTTTTTTTTTTTCATCCACATCTATTCTTTACCAAACTCTCTCAGTTGTCAGCCCTCAGCAAGTTTGTCTCCTGGTGGGATGCAGACTTTGGCCTTATACCCTCTTCCCATGATTTTTGTTTCACCTTTCCAGGTGTGTGTGAGTTTGATCTTATATCAAGGTACTCATCATCTTCTGCATAGAATTTTTTTTGGTTTTGGTTTCTCATATCCACAGCTAAGAGTCTAAAATAAATAGATAGGGGGAGATGAAAGAGTCTTGGAAAGGTTTTCTTTTACATACAAAATAAGAATGAGACAGATTGAAGGTTTAAGATTAGGATGGAAATATGAAGCTCAAAATCTAGATTCTTCTTCTCCATTAGACCATGTATGACTCAAATGATCATAAATATTTTCCAGGGTTGTCTTCCTATTCTTCCCTCCCAGGGCCTACCACCCATTGCTCAGCTATTGTCTGTCTACTATCTACCTATCTAGCTACATCTCTGTGTGTGTGTCAGTCTACCCATCTGTCGTCTACCTTAGCTATCTGTCATCATCTACCTAGTTATCAGCTGTCTGTTATCTGTCTGTCATCTGTCTACTTATGGTCTCTCTGTCTCTGTGTCTATCTACCTATCATCCTTCTTATCTATCATCCATCTATCATCTAGCATTTGTCTGTCTATTATCAATCTACCTCTATGTAGTTATCTATCCACCCATCTCTCTCTATCATTTCTCTCTTCATCTCTCTCTGTATCTATTTACTATTTCAGTCAGTTCAGTTCAGTTGCTCAGTCGTGTCCGACTCTTTGCAACACCATGAATCGCAGCACACCAGGCCTCCCTGTTCATCACTAACTCCTGGAGTTTGCTCAAACTTATGTCCATCGAGTCAGTGATGCCATCCAGCCATCTCATCCTCTGTCGTCCCCTTCTCCTCCTGCCCCCAATCCCTCCCAACATCAGTGTCTTTTCCAATGAGTCAACTCTTCACGTGAGGTGGCCAAAGTATTGGAGTTTCAGCTTCAGCATCAGTCCTTCCAAAGAACACCCAGGACTGATCTCCTTTAGAATGGACTGGTTGGATCTCCTTGCAGTCCAAGGGACTCTCAAGAGTCTTCTCCAACACCACAGTTCAAAAGCATCAATTCTTCAGCACTCAGCTTTCTTCACAGTCCACCTCTCACATCCATACATGACCACTGGAAAAGCCATAGCCTTGACTAGACGGACCTTTGTTGGCAAAGTAATGTCTCTGCTTTTGTATACGCTATCTAGGTTGGTCATAACTTTCCTTCCAAGGAGTAAGCGTCTTTTAATTTCATGGCTGCAATCACCTTCTGCAGTGATTTTGGAGCCCCCCAAAATAAAGTCTGACACTGTTTCCACTGTTTCCCCATCTATTTCCCATGAAGTGATGGAACCGGATGTCATGATCTTCATTTTCTGAATGTTGAGCTTTAAGCCAACTTTTTCACTCTCCTCTTTCAACTTTATCAAGAGGCTTTTTAGTTTCTCTTCACTTTCTGCCATAAGGGTGGTGTCATCTGCATATCTGAGGTTATTGATATTTCTCCTGGCAATCTTGATTCTAGCTTGTGCTTCCTCCAGTCCAGTGTTTCTCATGATGTACTCTGCGTATAAGTTAAATAAGCAGGGTGACAATATACAGCCTTGACGTACTCCTTTTCCTATTTGGAACCAGTCTGTTGTTCCATGTCCAGTTCTAACTGTTGCTTCCTGACCTGCATACAGGTTTCTCAAGAAGAAGGTCAGATGGTCTGGTATTCCCATCTCTTTCAGAATTTTCCACAGTTTATTGTGATCCACACAGTCAAAGGCTTTGGCATAGTCAATAAATCAGAAATAGATGTTTTTCTGGAACTCTTTTGCTTTTTCAATGATCTAGCAGATTTGGCAATTTGATCTCTGATTCCTCTGCCTTTTCTAAAACCAGCTTGAACATTTACCTATTTATCTATCATCTATCCACCTATGTATGGTCTATCTTACCTATCATTTATCATTTACCTATCTATCATCTACTTATCTGTCCCTCTATCTCTATCTACTTATCTGTCATCTACCTATCTTACCTATCATCCATCTTATCTATCTAATATAGATTTTAATGAATTCAAGTGTAATGCACAATTTCAGACCTTGAAGATTGCTGAAAAAATCTGACACAGAGAATATCTTTGACTTTTAAAGGTTCTTACAGTCCATTTGGGGGAACACTTGGTAGAGGAATGATTTCAGAGGCTCTAAAAGGAGGGGCAAACCAATGGGTATGGGTTATGGATTAAAGTTACCATCCCCAAACTTACAAAAAATAATAAAATGACACTAATCAAACAGGTACTATTTCTGAGCACCTGAATTAAATTGGGTGTCTTATGACATTCTCTCTTTCTGTGGGCAGCTGCCAGGTCTGTTCTCTTCCTCCAGTTCCACCCAGGACATTCTCTAATAGCTTGCTTATAAAATAATACTAATAGCACATAATAAATAAGGGAACTGAAATTGTGCACCAGCCCAAGCTGGGCTGCTGGAGTGAAGAAATATTTTAATTTCACATTGAATGCTGGATGACTCTCAGCAGCTACCCCAGACTGTGACAACTGAGTCAGGTAGACCATCCTGAGCCCCACCCTCAGGCACTGCCCCATGGGTGGCTTATCCCCTTTAGTCAGACCCTTAAAAATGGCTAACGTCAGGCCACTGTAACCAAGCAGGACCCTATGAGGCCCTGCTGGAAAAGACCCCAGCATGTCCTCTGCCTGCCTTTGTCTTTAGAAAAACTTCAGTCAAAGAATAAACCTAATCAGAGAAGTGTGAAAATGCAGGAAGGAAAACAGCCATATAGGATAAAATAATAATACTTTAGGCATTGAACAAAGCCAAGGAACTTTAGTTCCTTCCAAGAACCATAGATAATACTCTGAGCCACGTCCTTCGAGGTGTTTTACAGATACTAAAACCCATCAAGTGGAAGAAGTTAACTTTAAGCTGCCTACAAGCATGCAGACTGGTTGAGACTGGAAGGTTGATGACAATGACTCTTGATGACCTCATCACCAACCAATCAGAAGAATGTCCACAAACTAACCATGCTGTCTTTGAACCATTACTGTAAAACTCACTACCCCTTTCAGATCAGGACACAGAGTTAGGAAAGAGGGCATTAACCCAAAGTGTCCCTCTTTGCCTGGCAAAGAAATAAAACTCTTTCTATTTCACCCAAAACTCCGTTTCCTTAATTTAATCCAGCACCAGTGGACAGAGGCTGAATTTGGACAACACACCGAGTTAACTCAGTCACATGGTGTCTTTCAACAGAAAACTAGCTACGAGCTCATTTTTTCCCCAGCTTTGGTTGGAATTTAATGTCACTTGTCATCTGTCCTCTTCTTTCATTGCATTCTTTTCAACATAAACAAAGGCTGGATTTTAGCAGCATTTAAAACCTCCAACAGACTTCCTGTTTTGGCTCATCCTGAGACCCTTTCCCCAACCTCTTCAGATAATTTAGTCGTAAACCATGGGAGCATCTGCTTCATAGAGAAAACACACGATTTCAGCATCTGAAAGAGGCGGGTTGATTGGGGCTAGAGAACAGCGCTCGCGTGGCAGGTCCCTTTCAGCGAGGCTGGGGACTGAGAAGGAGCCGCTCTACACAGCTGTTCTCTGAATGGCACTTGAACAGCACGTGCTGCCTGAGGCTAATGAACGTCTTGAGGAAAACAAATAACCCAGCGCTTAAAATTAGAAGGGGAAAGAGCTAGTTACTGGATTTTTTCCCCCAAAATCTGTTACTCATGCATTTCCTTTAAAATCATACTATCTGCTAGTCCCTCTTTGCTTCAAAGCCGCCTGGCAAATGATATACCTTCACAGGCACAAAGCACCATGCTTGTTTTCACAGTTGGGGGCAGGCTGTGAACTGCACGTGTGGTTGCGGATCCCTCTTCCATAGCTGGCTGCTCACCTGCCGCCCACCCGTGCGCATCCCTCCACTGAGGCATGACTGCCCACTGCTGATGAGGAAGCCGCTTCCACATTTCTGCCAGCTCGGGCCCTATTACACATGCAAAATCTCTGGATGGGAGTGGTGCTCCAAAGGGTCCATTAAGGCAGTGGTCCCCAACCTTTCTGGCACGAGGGACCAGTTTGTGGAAGACAGTTTTTTTCTAAAGATAGGGTGAGAGATGGTTTCAGGATGATTCAAATGCATTATATTTGTTGTGTACTTTGTTGTTCAGTCTCTAAGTCCTGTCCAACCCTTTGCGACCCCATGTACTGCAGTATTCAAGGCTTCCCTGTCCTTCACCACCTCCCAGAGTTTCCTCAAACTCATGTCCATTAAGTCAGTGATGCCATCCAGCCATCTCATCCTTTGTCATCCCCTTCTCCTCTGCTTTAAATCTTTCCCAGCATCAGGGTCTCTTCCAATAAGTCGGCTCTTCCCATCAGGAGGAGCTCCATCTCAAATCATCAGGCATTAGATCTGGGAAGTTGGGGACCCCTGCCCTAAAAAATTGTCTTCCAAAGAAGAACCCCTGGCAGAAGACGCCTGGAGGCTGATCTTCCCAGGCAGATACTTCCTGAGTATCTTTAGTCAAACTTTAGTTAAAGTGGCTTCTGTTGCTAAAAGGGTTGACTTCAGGGAAAGAAGTGGGGCCTGAAAATTAAGCGTGGGTTAAGTCAGCTGTGCTTAGGGGCCCTGACCCAGTCCCAGGAAGGACTCCAAAGTCTCTCGAGGCTTTCTTTTCAGCTCTGCTTGTCTAGTCCCAGCTTCAGAACAGGGATCCTGGTGGCAGGATCCTGCCAGCAGTGGGGTTTCTGACCCTCAAATGTGCCTGGTCTCAGGCGTGCTCCTGTTTTGATCCCCAGTGGGTGAGGGTCCATTAGTCATAAAGACAGATTCCTGCGGGTTGGGGTGGGTAAGGAACACATCTTCAGTTTCCATGAAGATGAGAGGGAAGTCCTGAGCCCCAGAGAAGTGAACTTCAGTGCAGGGGTCACACCTGCCAGGGGTGAAGAGATCTGGAGAAGGGGGAAAAATTAGAAACAGACATTTGCACAGCACTGTGGTTGTTGTAATTAGGATACTTGGAGCAATCCCTAAGGCCCCTCAATAGGTTTCATGTGTGAGATCTTCATACCAGGCGATCTGGACAGCAGGGGTTCAGTGCAAACCGAAGACCAGACTGTAAGCAGGAGTGCTGGTGGTGACAGGTGGGGGCGGGCTTGTTTTTCAGGCAGTTGGCCCAGAAACAAATATACAAGCAACTCCTGCAGCTCAACTCCAGAAAAATAAATGACCCAGTCAAAAAATGGGCCAAAGAACTAAATAGACATTTCTCCAAAGAAGACATACAGATGGCTAACAAACACATTAAAAGATGCTCAACATCACTCATTATCAGAGAAATGCAAATCAAAACCACATTGAGGTACCATTTCACGCCAGTCAGAATGGCTGCAATCCAAAAGTCTACAAGCAATAAATGCTGGAGAGGGTGTGGAGAAAAGGGAACCCTCTTACACTGCTGGTGGGAATGCAAACTAGTACAGCCACTATGGAGAACAGTGTGGAGATTCCTTAAAAAACTGGTAATAGAACTGCCTTATGACCCAGCAATCCCACTACTGGGCATACACACCGAAGAAACCAGAATGGAAAGAGACATGTGTACCCCAATGTTCATCACAGCACTGTTTATAATAGCTAGGACATGGAAGCAACCTAGGTATCCATCAGCAGATGAATGGATAAGAAAGCTGTGGTACATATACACAATGGAGTATTTACTTAGCCATTAAAAAGAATACATTTGAATCAGTTCTAATGAGGTGGATGAAACTGGAGCCTATTACACAGAGTGAAGTAGGCTAGAAAGAAAAACACCAATACAGTATACTAACGCATATATATGGAATTTAGAAAGATGGTAACGATAACCCTGTTTGCGAGACAGCAAAAGAGACACAGATGTATAGAACAGTCTTTTGGACTCTGTAGGAGAGGGAGAGGGTGGGATGATTTGGGAGAATGGCATTGAAACATGTGTAATATCATATGTGAAACAAATCACCAGTCCAGGTTCGATGCATGATACTGGATACTTGGGGCTGGTGCATTGGGATGACCCAGAGGGATGGTACGGGGAGGGTGAAGGGAGCGGGGTTTGGGATAGGGAACACGTGTATACCTGTGGCGGATTCATGTTGATGTATGGCAAAACCAATACAATATTGTAAAGTAATAAACCTCCAAAATAAAATAAATAAATTTATATTAAAAAAAAAAAAAAGACCATCTTCAGCCCCTTATGTACTGAGTGGAGCTCTGGGTCAGCCCGACTCTACAACTGAAGTAGATCCAACAATGAACCTTTTCTCCCCCAAGATCCAGGATGTGACCTTGCTGAGAAATTGGTATTTGGAAGACAGACTCATCAGTGGCTTTCCAAGTCCAGAAGTCAATTTCGAAGTCAGGGAGGGAGTGCTGAACCACTGGGCTTCTCGGGAGATGATGGAGACGTTTGGGGCAAAAAGACAACCGAGGGCGAACGATTTCTACACCGAGTATGTCGTATGGATGCGCTCTGCGTGGCCAGCCTGCTCCATGGACAGTGATGAGTAAGAGTCAAAGTCAGTCTTCTCTCCTTTAGGCAGATCGGGAAATAGTTCTAGGTGACCACGAGGTTCTGGGCATGTAAGGAAACCTCCTATTTCATTCATCTGCCTGAAAACACTGCCTCCTTAGTCACCCACCTGAGGAGATAGGTTAATGAGTCTGGTGCCTCCTTGAGAAAAATATGGAGACTGATAAACTCGGGAGTAGAAATCTGGCTTCAGGTATTCTCAGGGCAAAGGAGGTGCAGTGACCCCTGGGGGAGAATCACCTGCAGAACTTCCACCAGGATGCAAACCTGACTCGCGAGCTAGTCAAGACCTAGAAGGAGGCTCCTTAGAAGCATTGATGCAGAAATAATTTAAATTTCTCTCCTACACATTTTAAAGAATTACTGATTAGTCTCAATGCTATACCCTGAGTACTTCTTAAGATTAATTTTTTTGGAGTGTAGCTGCTTTACAATTAGTTTCTCCTATACATCAAAGTGAATCAGCTATATGTATACATATTGTTGTTTAGTTGTTAAGTCATGTCCGACTCTTTGTGACCCTATGGACTGCAGCCTTCCAAGGCTCCTCTGTCCATGGGAGTTCCTAGGCAAGAATACTGGAGTGGGTTGTCGTTTCCTTCTCCAGGGGATCTTCCAGACCCAGGGATCAAACCTCTGTCTCCTGCATTGGCAGGCAGATTCTTTACTGCTGAGCCACCAGAGAAGCCCATGTATACATATAGCCCCTCTTTTTGGACTTCTTTCCCATTTAGGTCACCACAGAGCACTGAGTCGAGTTTGCTGCATTATACAGTAGGTTCTCATTGGTTTCTGATACAGAAGGTTTGGTACATGTACACAATGAAGTATTACTCAGCCATAAAAAAGGAATGAAATTGGGTTATTCACAGAGACGTGGATGGACCTAGAGTCTGTCATACCAAGTGAAATAAGTCAGAAAGAGAAAAGCAAATATCATATATTTACATATATAAAATATAGAAAAATGGTGCAGATGATCTTATTTACCCTGAATCTTGTTATCAGCTTGGCTTTTGCTGCACCATCAGGTGAGTGGATGCTCCCCTGGCTTTTTCATCCAGAGGTTCTGAACCATCAGGACACTTGCCTCCCCCCACCAAGTGGCTGTTTGACAACATCTGCAGAAACAGTTTTGGTTGTCAGAGCTGCAACCAAAGGAGGATGCTTGTGGCATCTAGTTGAGAGTGAACAGGGATGCTACTAAACAGTAGTACCAGCATGCAGAAACCACACCCTAACTGGGGTTTCCACATTTAGTACCTAAAAATAATGGGTGCCCAAGTTAAATTTGATTCTCATATTTTAGTATATCTAGGGGTGTGTGTGTGTGTGCATATGTTAGTTGCTCAGTTGTGTCCAACTCTTTGTGACCCCGTGGACTGTAACCCATCAGGCTTCTCCATCCATGGAATTCTCCAGGCAAGAATACTAGAGTGGGTTGCCATGCCCTTGTCCAGGGGATCTTCCCAATCCAGAAATTGAAGTTCAGTCTCCAAAGGCAGATTCATCACCATCTGAGCCACCAGGGAAGCCCTTAGTGTGTGTTATAATTGCACACACACACACATATATAATTGCATGGGACAATTATAGGTTTAATATATCTGAAATATTGAAAAGGGTGAATACTTACACTAAAAAATTATCCATAGTCTATCTGAAATTCAGGTTTCTGCACTTGATCTGGCAACCCTGGCTCTATCTTTTTACAAGAGTGTGTCCAACCTTTTCTACAAATTCCACAAGATAGAACTTCCTTCAGTTTGAGGTGATCATTGTAAAGAAGGCATTATTATGTAATAGCACAAGCTTTGAATAAAGCAAATCTCCAACCCCACTTCTGGTCAGCTGCATAGTCTTTAATTTCTCTAAGCCTCAGTTCCCTCATACACATTATGGGAATATGTTATGACTATTCCATGAGATCACTGAAAGAAGCAAATAGAATCATGTATGCAAAGTGTCTGATATTCATAAAGGATACTTATCATTGTTAGCATTAATTTTTTCTTTCCCTCAGTAATATCTTGAAGTTCCACTTAAGTTCAGGCTTTATCAAGACAATTCTCCCTTCTGATATACTCAGTGGAATTATGGAAGCATACAGTATTGGACGAGCCCAAAATAAGTTGACTGTTTTTCTTTTTAATGGTTGTTGTAGTAAAACAAACATACACTTGAATTAGCAAATCTTCATTATACATCTCATTGTTAGTTTTTTTTTTTACAAACTGAACACACCCAGGTAACTGTCACCCAGATCAAGACATAGTCAGCACCCCAGAAACTTTCTCATGACTTCTCCCCTTCATCACACTGTCAGAGACAATGCCATTTCCATGCCATTCACCACAAATTCGTTTTCTCTTTTAGAACATACTATAAATTGAATTATGTGCTAAGTACTTCTTTGTGTTGGGATTTTATTTTTGTGTTTATATCTTTTCTCAACATTTATCCATGAAATTTCTCATGCTGTTGCATATAGCAGTTCTTTAATATTTTTCTTTGCTGTATGATATTCCATATAGAAATATCCCAGGATTTATTTATCTCTTCAGTTGCTTATGGGCATTTGGGTAGTTTTCTGAGCTTTGCCACTGTCAGTGGTATTTCTGTTAATATTTTGTAGTGACTTTTGATAACTATATGAATACATTTCCATTGATGGAAGAGTTGTGTTACCATTCATGCTTACATTTAGTGCTAAGTATATCATCATACAGGTTTGCATGGAGACTCCCAATTTACCCCCAACTAGCAGTGTCTGGAAGCTCATGGTCCCACATTCTCCCTGCACTTGGTACTGTCCATTTTTATAAATGTCAGCCCTTAGGACAATTCTAATGCTATCACACTGTGGTTTGAATAACATTTTCCTGACAAGAAATGGTGTTGTGTACTGACCACAGTAATATAGGTTTATAAAAGATTCTATCTTGACCCAGATTTGGAAAGGCAGAAGCTAGTCACATTTAAAAGGTATCAAACAGATCTGTTGGTTGTCAGTCTGTCAGGCTGCCTCCTGGAGCAGAGCCTGGGGGCTGCGAGTGACAGGGGTCCCACTTTTGGGAGCGCTGTGTGTTCATCATAGGAGTAGCAGGGATGGCTCAGGCAGGTGTCTAGGTAGGGGTGAAGGTTTACAGGGCCCAGCGTGCTTCCTCATGGGGCCAAACAAGATGCTGAGCCCGCCCATCAGGACAGTCCAGGCCTTAGAGTTTACCTCCATGAGCCAAGTAAGGGCGCAAGCTTTCTCAGGGCAAGGGCAGTCCTTTCCTGCAGTTCCCTGCGGTCCTTCCCTGGAATCCTGCCTTGCTGGGTGTGGTTCTGCTTCCAGCCTCACTCCTGCCTCTCCTTTAGTGGAGAAACTGCAAAGTTCCTGGTGAAGGGTGTGAATGCACAGGAGTAAAAGATTGAGGAAATAACATGATCTCTCACAATAAGCACCCTGGGACTCAGATCAGGGAAAAAGGTAAGAAGAAAATATACTGAAAGCCTCTGTGCCCAAGGAACCAGTTTGAAACAGAGTGTGACTGTGATAATAATGTTTGAATTTAACAGAGAATTCGAGGAACCACAATGACTGTGCAGAGATGTGTTACAGGTATTTGAAGATGGTGAAAATTGACGTTTGGGTGAGTGGCTCTGAATTACCTGGTATCAGAGAAATGGAGGGGAGGAGACAGAAGAAAAACAGATGCTATCAGGCGGTGGATGTGGGGCTTGAACAAGGAGCAACTGAAGATGATGCTCTGTTTTCCTGATGGGTGCTGGGGTTGCAGGAATGAGCTTAAGAGAAGCAGAAGAAAGAAACATTTTGGAGAGAAAGCTGAGCTTAGTGAGGGGTTCCATCACAGTTGGCTTGCTAAAAATTTCTCATCTGTAACCAAGTTCTTTTCCATGGCAAGGTCTTTGCACAAATGGTTCACTTCCTAGGTAAAATATTCAACCTAACCCATGCTTCTGACTCTGTCCTGCCCACCCATCAAGTCTCAGTTAAGCATCGCTTCCTTCAGGAGCTGTTTGCATCCATATATGAAACCTCCCAGTTTAATGCAATCCTCTTCTTTAATTTTTTCTTTCTTTTGTCATGATTTTTTCTCCTGATTATTTTTTCTGTTTAGTTGTCATGATTTTTTCCTTTCTTTTGTCATGATTTTTCTCCTGATTATTTTTTCTATTTAGTTGTAACATCCATGATGATGGGTGTTACCTCTATCTGGCTCCTGTCTGTATATTTCCTATGCTGAGCTCATTGTCCCATAGTTGGCACTTACTGAATACATTCTGAATAACTCAATCAATGAAAGAATGAATAAATAATGCTTTTATTATTTGCTAGAAAAAAGAACTCTCAAAGGATGAGCTAAAATCTAATACAAATACTTGTTTGGCAGGCAGGGAGAATTTGGATGAAGGATATATGGATGAAACCAAGACTTTCCTGAGTGTTTCTCTAAATATAGTTTGGACTTTTGAAACATAGAAATATTTTACATGTTAAAAAATAAAAAAATAAAATTTATTTAAAAAGCACATCCTGAAACTGAAAATAAGCAGAAACAAATGAACCCATATATTAATATAACCACAAAAATGAAACAATTATTTTAGTATTAAGTAACAATTTTGAATGCACTGATATTATCATAGACCTTTCAGTTGGTTATGCTTTAAGAGTAAAAAAAAACTGAAAAGAATTTTATAATTCTATTAACTATATTATGAAAGTAGCAATATTAATACTGTAATTTTAAAACTCTTTTAATAAAACACTCAATCAAAAAAATGGCAGAAGACTTGAGTAGACATTTCTCCAAAGAAGACATACAGATGGCCAAGAGGCATATGAAAATATCCTCATCATTGCTAAATAGTAGAGAAATGCAAATTAAAACTACAATGAGGTACCACTTCATACTCTTCAGAATATTCATCATCAAAAACTCTATTATTATAAGTGCTGGAGACAGTGTGGAGAAAGGGGAACACACCTACGTGGCTAGTGAGGGTGAAAAGAGCCACTAGGGAGAGCAGTGTGGAGGTTCCTTAAAAAACCAAAAAGAGAAATATTATATGACACAGCAGTCCCAATCCTGGGCATATACCTGGAGAGAAGTTTAATTCAAGAAGATACACTCACCCCAGTGTTCACTGTAACAAACAAACATATCATCACTAGGGGTCAAGAGTGGGAAGGGATAAATTAGGAGTTGGATATTAACATATACACACTACTATATATAAAATAGATAGCCAACAAAGTTCTCTGTATAGCACAGAGAACTACACTCAATATTTTGTAATAACCTATAAGGGAAAAGAATTTGCAAAAGAATATAAATATATAAAACTGAATATAAAAAACTGAAAAAATATATGTATAAAAATATATATAAAAAATTGAATATATATATGTGCTGCCGCTGCTGCTAAGTTGCTTCAGTCATGTCCGACTCTGTGCGACCCCATAGACAGCAGCCCACCAGGCTCCACCGTCTCTGGGATTCTCCAGGCAAGAACGCTGGAGTGGGTTGCCATTTCCTTCTCCAATGCATGAAAGTGAAAAGTGAAAGTGAAGTCGCTCAGTTGTGTCCAACTCTTCACGACCCCATGGACTACAGCCTACCAGGCTCCTCCGTCCATGGGATTCTCCAGGCAAGAGTACTGGAGTGGAGTGCCATTGCCTTCTCCAATATTTGTGGAGGTTCTGTTTTTGCACTGAAAAATTCTCTTCATCAACAACCATCATAGTTTAGCAACTGTTGAAATTTCTGTCTTAATTGAATTTTTTTCCAGAGTGTTGAAAAATGGTGATTTTTCTAATTCTCTCATTCTTTCTTCATTTATGAGTTAGAATTATTCTTTAAAACATGACATGAGCTTACCTTCTTCGAAAGAGTCATCTTTAAAATAGAATTTGAACTATGGTGTATTTACAATGTGTTAGTTTCAGGTGTGCAGCAAAGTGATTCAATGCTATATATATTTGTGTGTGTGTATGTGTATATATATATATATATATATATATATATTTAGAAAAATCCCAATTTTCCAACACTCTGGAAAAAAATTTACCTAAGACAGAAATTTCAATGGTTGCTAAACTATGGTGGTTGCTGATGAAGAGAATTTTTCAGTGCAAAAACAAACAGAACCTCCACAAATAACTTGCTCATTGCAAAGGGGAACATGTGACTTTCGTTGAAGATCTGAGCATGGCTGGTAGTGTGGTGTCCTGACTAACCCGTGCCCACTGATGTGGTTTAGTAGAAAGGGTACAGCATCACTTGGGAATCTCTTAAGCCAAATGTTTAAAGTGAATCCAATCAAATCTTCAGGCCCAGCTTTCATTTAGGAAATAAAGGGATAGGGCAAGATTCTCCAATCTTGGCTATGCACTGCAAACACCCTACAAAGTGAGACCATACTAATGCCTGGATTTTATCCCTAGAGATTCTGTAGAACTGAAGAAATGGGAATATGAATGGATATTAGAAAATTATTCTTTAATTAGTTGTGATGATGATATCCTGATTCTATACAAATGGAAGTCTTGGAAAAAGTATTGAGAGTAATAGCAGCTATTAAATTCATATTTGATATCGATTTGATATAATCATTTAAAACAATGTTTGAAAACATTACATTTAATTAAGAAATAATTAAAGGCTTTCCTTAACTCCCCAGAGTGCTCAGTTTCTGTTAGTGTTCAAGTTTCCGTAATACTTATCACTCTTTGTGATGATGTGATTAATTTTCTTGTTTCCATGTTCTGTGTTTGTGTGTCTAGAGGCTGCACTTGCCTCTGTATAAACAGTAAGCCGTAGCCAACGCCAGGGCCCTAGATGACTTGCAGAGATCAGCGCCCACCATCCAGATCTTACATCTGCAGGGGTGCTGGTTTCCATACCATCCATGTGCGCCTGAGTGTGCACAGGCAGAAGGCATGCAGATCTTGGCAATGACTCAATCAGGTGGTGAGGACCACAGTGGTTTGCTGCAGATGTGGCTTGTTGAGTCAGCAAATGAACAAGTGTCTGGGGCCTGGTGTCCTGCTCCTGATTCTGTGAAGGTTTTCTCTTTATACCTGTTAAAAAGACCAGTAGTGTTTCCTCTTATCTCAATATTAATATATTTTACTTATATATTATATATATATATATATTTATATTATGTGGTGGTGGTTTAGTCACTAAGTTGTGTCAGACTCTTGCAACCTCATATGGTGAATATTATTATATTTGTTTTATTTTTATAAATTACACTTGATTGTGATAATCAGTTTGGGCCACTGTAATAGACTGGGAGTCTTATACAACATGATTTGTTTCTCCGTTTGGAGGCCGGGAAGCCTTGATCAAGGAACAGCAGGTCCAGGGTGTGGTGAGGCCTCTCCTGATTTGCAGATGGTATCTTCTCACTGTGTCCTCACATGGTGGAGGCGAAACTCCCAAGTCTCTTCTCGTAAGGGCACTAATCCTTAAACCTGAGGGCTCCACCCACAGGACCTAAGTACCACCCAGAGGTCCCACCTCCTCATATATCCAATTGCAGCTTAGGATTTCAACATGTAAAGTTTGGGAGGATACAAACATTCAACCTGTAGACTATAAAATATAATTTATGCATATTATTTTTGTTTTCTTCCTTCTTTTACTCTCTTATCACCTAATGATTCACTTCAGATCAGTTCAGTTCAGTCACTCAGTCGTGTCTGACTCTTTGAGACCCCATGAACCGCAGCACACCAGGCCTCCCTGTCTATCACCAATTCCCAGAGTTTACTCAAACTCATGTCCATTGAATCAGTAATGCCATCCAACCATCTCATCCTCTGTTGTCCCCTTCTCCTCCCACCTTCAATCTTTCCCAGCATCAGGGTCTTTTCAAATGAGTCAGTTCTTTGCATCAGGTGGCCAAAGTATTAGAGTTTTAGCTTCAGCCTCAGTCCTTCTGGTGAATATTCAGGACTGATCTCCTTTAGGATGGACTGGTTGGATATCCTCACAATCCAAGGGACTCTCAAGAGTTTTCTCCAATGCCACAGTTCAAAAGCATCATTCTTTGGCCCTCAACTTTCTCTGTAGTCCAACTCTCACATCCATACATGACTACTGGAAAAACCATAGCCTTGACTAGATGGACCTTTGTTGGCAAAGTAATGTTTCTGTTTTTTTTAATATTCTGTCTAGGTTGGTCATAACTTTTCTTCCAAGGAGCAATCATCTTTTAATTTCATGGCTGCAGTCACCATCTGCAGTGATTTTGGAGCCCCCCAAATAAAGTCTCTCACTGTTTTCCCATCTATTTGCCATGAAGTGATGGGACCAGGTGCCATGATCTTAGTTTTCTGAATGTTGAGCTTTAAGCCAACTTTTTCACTCTCCTCTTTCACTTTCATCAAGAGACTCTTTAGTTCTTTGCTTTCTGCCACAAGGGTGGTGTCATTTGCATTATTGGTATTTCTCCTGGCAGTCTTGATCCCAGCTTGTGCTTCATCCATTCCATCATTTCTCATGATGTTCTCTGCATATAAGTTAAATAAGCAGGGTGACAATACATGGCCTTGATGTACTTCTTTCCCAATTTGGAACCAGTCTGTTGTTCCATGTCCAGTTCTAACTTGCTTCTTGACCTGCATAGAGATTTCTCAGAAGGCAGGTCAGGTGGTCTGGTATTCCCAACTCTTTAAGAATTTTCTAGAAGTTCACAGTTCATGTACTGTTGAAGCCTGGTTTGGAGAATTTTGAGCATTACTTTGCTAGTGTGTGAGATGTGTGCAATTGTGCAGTAGTAGGAACATTCTTTGGCATTACCTTTCTTTGGGATTGGAATGAAAACTGACTTTTCTAGTCCTGTGGCCACTGTTGAGTTTTCCAAATTTGCTGAAATATTGAGTGCAGCACTTTCACAGGATCATCTTTAAGGATTTGAAATAGCTAAACTGGAATTCCATAACCTCCATTAGCTTTGATCGTAGTGATGCTTCCTAAGGCCCACTTGACTTCACATTCCAGGATGTCTGGCTCTAGGTGAGTGATCACACCATTGTGATTATCTGGGTAGTGAAGATCTATTTTGTACAGTTCTTCTGTGTATTATTTCCACTTCTTAATATCTTTTGCTTCTGCACCTAATAGTAAGATCTGCTCATTATAGTTAACTTTACATCTTGGTGTGTAAGTTGTGGACTGTCACAAGAGATGAGTGTGTGTCACTCGAGGACTTTGTGTCCTTTCTGGGGGAGGGGTAACTTTAGGCTGTACATGGGGTGGTTGTGTCATGTCAGGCAGCAGCATGATTCTATCACTGAGACAGAGTTAGGAGAGGTGGATGAGTGCTCACTTGACAAAGCAAAGCCTGGTGTGGTGTCAGCTTGCTAGACTCAAGCGTATCCCCTAGAATCCCCTTTTCTGGTTTGTCTATCAGGAGGATGCAGGAGAGATGCCTTGTGAAAGTTGTAGGATGGGAGGGAGCAGCAGCTGTTTTGAGGTTTACACACACCTTCAGCCAAGTCATTCAGTCAAATATGAACCTAAGCACTTGTGTGAGGGAGTTGAGTGGATGTAATCAAAGTCCCTAATCCCAGCTGATTCTGAATTAGGGTGGTTATATTGGTTGGACTTGACTCAATTAATCAGAAGGCTTTACAAGTGGATTTAGACCCTCTCTAGGGAGAGAAAAGGACTCTTGGCCCCTTCCATGGATGACTATGTCTTGTGGCCTTGGGGTTCCACCCCCTTGGGTTCTTCTATTTGTAACTATCCAACTTATAGGCACTGAAATCCATGGCCAGCCCCACAATTTCACAATTAAGTAAATCTGTTTCTAGTAATAAACCCACATACAAGTATGTGTGTGATGTGTCTGCATGTGCATGTGTATATGTGTGTGTGTGCATGTGTGCTAAGTCCCTTTAGGCATGTCAGACTCTTTGCGACCCTATGGCCTATAACCCACCATGCTCCTCTGTCCATAGGATTCTCTAGGCAAGAACACTGGAGAGGGTTGCCGTGGCATCCTCCAGGGAATCTTCCCAATCCAGAGATTAAATCAGTGTCTCTTACATCTCCTGCATTGGCAGGCAAGTTCTTTACCACTAGTGCCGCCTGGAAAGCCGTATGTGTATATACATGTTTGTATCTATGTATGCATGTGAGAGTACATACATGTATGTATATGAGTCCATTGGCACTGGGCCCGTTTAACAGAGGTTTGGATCAGAAACCCATTCATATTCTGACCCCCTTGTGCCCTCATTCAAACCAGTGGTGGATGGGATAATTTTGGACCCCAGGTATTAGGATTAACTGACTCACTCTCTCAAAATCCTCCAAAAGGCCCCTCCAAGCACTGCTGCCCTGGGACACAGTTGCAGGCCACCTTGGGAAAAATGTAGAGGAAAGTTTACACGTTATATTTATTACAGTGTTGCAAGGACATTCCGCAAGGACCTCTGGCCTCTTCTTCAATCAAGGCATCTTGGTTTGTAAACTGACTTAGATTTGGGGATGACGACTGGGTGAATCTGAGCCATTTCCTTTATTTTCTTGGGTAACCTCTAAGATTGGATGCTCTAACATCCTGTCTTTAAAAAAGTGCCATGGAAAAATATCATATGATACCACTTATACATGGAATCTAAAAAAATGATACAAATGAATCTATTTACAAAATAGAAATAGAGTCACAGATGTAGAAAATAAAATATGGTTACTAAAGGGGAAAAGAATTTGGGGAGGGATACATTGGGAGATTGGGATTGCCATATACACACTTATATGTACAAACTGGATAGCTAATAAGGATCTACTATGTAGCACAGGGAAGGTCTCCCTAACGTGGTGCAGTGGTAAAGAATCGCCTGTCAATGCAGGAGATGCAGGTTCAGTCCCTGGGTGGAGAAGATCCTTTGGAGTAGGAAAAGGCAACCAGCTCCATTATTCTTGTCTGGAAAATTCCATAGACAGAGGATCCTGGTGGGCTACAGTGCATGGGGTTATAAAGAGTCAGAAATGACTGAGCATGCACACAGGTATAAAAGAGGGAACTCTACTCAGGACAGAGGGGCCATCTGTATAATGTATAGCTGAATCGCTTTGCTGTACACTCGAAATTAACACCACATTGTAAAATAACTATACTCTAATGAAAATTAATTTTTTAAAAGTATCATAGAATTGTCATTTTGGTGACAGAGTTCAGAGTCAGTGTTTATTTTTCAAAGGCAGGATTTCAAGTGACCTGGGTATTGTCAACTGAGAATAGGAAAAAAAAAAAAAAAAAACCCAAAGCCAAATCATTCCACTGACAGGGTGGTCTCACAGAGGACACTCCTGTTTTCATGTGACAACATAAAAATCTTCTGTGTGGCTTTCAGACCTTTCATCCTCCTACTAAAGAATCAGGAGCCCTGTCTTACTTTGTGATTCTCAGAGCTGTCACCTCCCCTGCTTCTTACTGAAAATCCTAATCTCAAATTTTTAATCTGGCAAACTCTTCCTCCTTTTAAGTGGATGCCTATAGTGTTGGCATCTGTGAACCATCCCTACATTTCCCTTCTCTGGGCTCCAAGAAATGCTTTGCTTTTATTTCAAAAACAAATTGAAATAAAAATCTGTGGTGTGGTCTCCCTGGATGAGGATAGGGACTCTATTGCATTGAATTTGGCTTAAATGACTAACAATGGCCATATTAGTGTTTACCCCACATTTATGTGTGTAAGAGGCAAGTTCAAGGCATTTCCTCCTGTCCAGTAAAACACATGCTTTCAATAACAGAGAGAACATTAAAGATTGGACATTTATTACTTTCAATTAATTGTAATTATTATTATTCATTTAATGTATTTGCTAGGATGTTTGTATGTTTTTAATGAAAAATGGAATATTTCCTGCCGTATCAATAAGCAAAGACGTCACAGTCATCAGCAATTGCAGCCACCTCAATGGTGAGCCTTGAGAGAACTCAGGAAGGAAAGAATACCTTCCATCTAGCAGCCGTCAGATATAGCCACTGCCTGAGGTGAGCGCTAAGGAAACTCAGAATGTGAAAACATAGGAAATTGGCCCCAGTGAGCCCAGACTCCTACATCTTCCCATACATAGAAAAGCACTAAATTCCTTAACTTGGGATAGCTGGTTTTCTTTAATTAATAATAATCTGAAATTCAAGAGCAGTTACTTATAGTACAAAATGAAGAGACACTTTTGAGACAACAGGACATAGGGATGGGCAGTTACTTTTGTAACTCTTTTTCTCCAATATTCCCAAGAAAATGGAAAGTCTTTCCAATTCTGCTCTGAAAGAAATATCGCTGACTTAAATCATCACCCATGACAGAGGACAGAAATCACACTTTTCAAGGTTTCTCATAGTAGCGTTTAATGGTGTGGCAAAGCGCCTGAAACCCTCTTTCCAAAATCTCCTTCTCAGACTGGTGCCTCAGATCAGACACATGTGTGTATGTGCAGGTACACACACACACACACACACACACACGCACACACACACACACACACACCTGTTTTGAAATCCAGCTGTGTTTGTGATCATTTCAGCAGTGCTTTCTGGCACAGCTGTAGAGCACTTCTCTGATGACTTATAACTAGAGAAGACTCGGCACTGGAAAGGTAAAATCAAGTGGAAAAACTTGCTACAGAAACAATGAATAGGCATCAACAACAGTGCATCTCATGGAAGCGACTGGTGTGGGACCTGTCCAAGGTCCCATCTCTGTGGACCTCGAGTTTAGGCTTAAGAAAGGCATTTCACAAAACCTTTCTTCAACAAATATGTTTTGCTAATGTGGAGAGGAAGACCCAGGGAATGAAATTCCTAATGTCACATGCATGTGAGACTGCAGAGAAGCAATGGATCAGATCTCACCTTATGTATTATGTTCGGAGAAGGCAATGGCACCCCACTCCAGTACACTTGCCTGGAAAATCCCATGGATGGAAGAGCCTGGTGGGCTGCAGTCCATGGGGTCGCTAGAAGTCGGACACGACTGAGCAACTTCACTTTCTCTTTTCACTTTCATGCATTGGAGAAGGAAATGGCAACCCACTCCAGTGTTCTTGCCTGGAGAATCCCAGGGACGGGGGAGCCTGGTGTGCTGCCATCTCTGGGGTCACACAGAGTCGGACACGACTGAAGTGACTTAGCATAGCATATCATGCATTTTGTTCTATCTAACGCACCATGGCCAGTATTCTCTTACAGTATGGATTCATTACAGTTTAAAAAATAATGTATAATGCTCTATTGTGCAACAGGAACTAATATAACGTTGTAAGTCAATTATACTTAAAAACAAACATAGTAAAAGAGATCCAACTTCTGGTTTCCAGAGACAGGAGGTATGGGGAGGGGACTGGAGGAAGGGTGTTGAAAGTTATGAATTTCTAGTTGTAAGATAAGTAAGTTCTAGGATGTGAATATACAACAAGATGAATATAATTAACAGCATTGTGTGTTATATATGAGAGTTGTTAAGGTAGTAAATTTTAAGAATTCTCATCACAAGAAATATTTTTCTAGCTCTTTAATTTTGTATCTATATGAGAGCATTGTAAACTTACTGTGGTCATCATTTTGTGATGTATGTAAGTCAAATCGTGATGCTGTACACCTTATACTTTTATAGTGTGTTAGTAACTCAGTTGTGTCTGACTCTTTGCGACCCCATGGACTGTAGCCCACCAGGCTTCCCTGTTTATGGAATTCTCCAGGCAATAATATTGCAGTGGGTTACCATTTTCTTCTCCAGGGTATCTTCCTGACCCAAGGGTCAAACCTGGGTCTCCTGCATTGCAGCAAATTCTTTACCGTCTGACCCAAAAGGGAAGCCCCAGTTGACAGTGCTGCATGTCAATTATATAAGTCTCAATAAAACCAGAAGGAAAATGAAAAAGAAACATAAATTCAGAAGAAATTAAAGAAGCACTGCCTTGGAGAATGCAAGTAGGAAAGGTTCCATCAGAAAAATCAGCTGGCAGAGACTGGAGCCCAATGGTTGGACTTAAAAGGAGCAGCTGGTCCTAGAGTTTAGCTGATTGCAATCACAGAGGAATGCCAGCCCAGATTTACTAGACCTTCTGGTTTTCAGAGAGAAGTTGGAAATCCAGATTTTTAAAATGAACAATTTCCCAATTATTAAATTTGGCAATTCATTCAGCATTCTTGGAACCTTGGGTTAGGCCACATAGGTATGACCAAAAAGTTTATGGTTTTATGATGCTGCACATGGTGAAATTAAGTGGGTGTGAAAAACATGATAGCTTAGAAGAAAGACAGTTTGTTGGAAGTTCAAAGAGTTGATCTCAAGGCTCATGAATGTTGAATCTTCTGTTCTCTTTAGCACAGTGGACATTCAATGACTGGGACTTGGTGGTGGATGAGGTACCAGTGCTAGCAACCCAAGGCAAAACACTGTGGAATTTCATCCAATATTTTTGCTTTTCTTCTCTCCTGCCCTGATAACTGAGATGGGAGAAAAAAGTTAACTTCTGTATTACTTAGCTTAATATTTAGCACTTTTGGGGATTTCCTCAGGCTAAACACATATCAACAGAAATATGAAGACATTATTGGCTGGAATAATGACTCCTTGCTGTTGTTCACTCAGTCATGTCCGACTCTGCAACTCTGTGAACTACAGCACACCAGGTTTCCCTGTCCTTCACTATTGCTCAGAGTTTGCTTAAACTCATGTCCACTGAGTCAGTGGTGCCATCCATCCTCTGTTGCCCCCTTCTCCTCCTGCCTCCAATCTTTCCCAGCATCAGGGTCTTTTCCAGTGAATTGGCTCTTCGCATCAGGTGGCCAAAGTATTGGATCTTCAGCATCAGCACCAGTTGTGAGAAGTCAGAAGGCTGACAGTTCTGGAATTCCCATTCTGTTGTTTCTGAGCGGGTACATGCTGTTAACCATGTTGAAGCATTAGGAGATGAGGCAACTTCCTGACTCTCCCCAGAGAATGTGTCAGGTCAGGGTCACCTACACTCAGTCATGATCTGTGATCTGAGTATCCTTGACTCTTCCAGCTCTGCAGTCCTCACACTATGGGAGGAAGACTACATTAATCAGCCAGCATGCAAAGTAGGCAAATGAGCCACCTTGGATATAGTTTCAGCTCCTACTCCACAGCTGCTTTCAGAATCCCTAATAATAATAAGATGGACTAAAGAAATTACAATACAGTAATATCAGTTGAATCGATAAAGTATAAAACACAGAGAGAAATTTTTGTGTAGTTATTTTCAGCAGAAACGGACCTGTTGGTACAAGTGGGCACTAGGCAGACAGAAAGGTCTGAAGGATGCAGAAAATTCAGCATGAAACTCTTATATTTGTGAAAAAAAGTAATGTGAAACGCCCGTTAGTGAAGTCGCCCAGTCATGTCTGACTCTTTGTGACCCCATGGACTGTAGCCTACTATGCTCCTCTGTCCATGGGATTTTCCAGGTAAAAGTACTGGAGTGGATTGCCATTTCCTTCTCCAGGGGATCTTCCCAACCCAGGGATCAAACCTGGGTGTCCCACACTGTAGGAAGACTCTACCATCTCAACCACCAGGGAAATGCCCTATTAATGGAGTATGGACCAAGTTGGTTATTCTGGGTTTGCCTGAAGGGGTTTGTGGCATTTATTTTAGTGTAAAAAATTCCTGAAGAGCAAAGAATATCCTGTTATCATTATTTTTAAATCTCCAATGGTGCTCCCACCTCACCCTGCTCCTAAAACTACATGACTGCAAGACTGCCTATGCATGCAGCCTGGGTGATGGACAAAAAGGACTGTGGGATAAAACATGTAAACATCAGACATGCATAAGATGTGTGAAATGGATGTGCTTGATGAATAAATTTCAACAAGGATGAATGAATGTCTTCACAGCATCAGTGACATGATCAAGCAGTTTCTTTCCCTTTAGCTATTGATTTACTATGTTAATAGACTTCTTAATTAAAAAATGCCAGGGAATTGCAGAGTTAGTCCTTGGGTGGTTATCATATGCAACCTGTCAAATTTGCTTTGAGGATGTTGTCCACACTCTACTCCCATGGGCTCCATCTGCACGTTCTTTTGCTCCTCCTCCGGGTTCTGGACACCCACACCTGCAAGGTGTTCTGGAGTTCTGCCCTTGGGCTACTGGAACCTCCTGGATCCACTTTGCAGATGCACAGAAAGCAGAGTGCCTGTGATTTTATACTCCCTGGAGCAGCCCGCAGACTTCCCAGGTGGTGCTGGTGGTAAAGAGCCCACCTGCCAGTGTAGGAGACATAAGAGACTTGGGTTCAGTCCCTGGGTCTGGAAGATCCCCTGGAGGAGGGCAAGGCAATCTACTCCAGTATTCTTGCCTGGAGAATCCCGTGGACAGAGGAACCTGCTGGGCTACAGTCCATAGGGTTGCAAAGAGTCGGACATGACTAAAGTGACTTAACACACACATGCAGCATGGAACAGTCCATGGTCAGAGCCTAAGGAGAACGAAAACCCAGCTCCTACTTGCCTGGAGCTAGGATGCATCCCTGGGATGCCTATAGCCCTGGAGTCTCCCTCGAGGATGTGGCTGAAGCTGCTGTGCCTGGGACTGTCTGACCTGAGGCCTCTCTCTCTTCCCTCCTCCCTTCATCCTTCTCTCCTCTCTTGTCTGCTTTCCTTGATGAGTTTCCTAAATAAATCACTGGTGTTGAATCTCTGTCCTACTGTTTGCTTCTGAACAGCTGGCCTGAAATAAGTGCACTAGATAAGGTGTCCCCAACCTCCACGGTTTATTGCCTGATGATCTGAGCTGGAGCTTATATAATAATAATAGAAAGTACACAATAAATGCAATGTTCTTGAATTATCCTGAAACCACCCCACCACCTCAGTCTGTAGAGAAATTATCTTCCAAGAAACTGGTCCCTGGTGCCAAAGAGTTTGGGGACTGCTGAGCTAGAGGATTGGATTTGTTGTTAAGCTTTGATTTTAGCCTATGTATGAATTTTCTGTTGCTCCTGTAACAAAAAACACCACAAATGTAGTGGACTAAAGAAGTACAAATTTGGGGGCGAATAAGAGGGTGGAGAAGAAGGTGGACGTGGAGTATATCTGTCTCCACGGATTCATCAGGAATACACCTCAGACACAGAAGTGCATGCAGAACACCAGCTGAGAGCAGACAGGAGGACCTGACCAGCAGAAAAGAACGTATTGAACCATGCAAAACTCAGTAGGATGAAGGAACTAGGGGAAAAACAGGAGTGTTAGAAGGACTGGCCCTGCTCTCAGCGGGTGGAGGAACTGAAGCAGGGGTCTGATCCCCACACTGGGGCAATTGTCTGAGTCAGAGGAGAAACATTTAAGGCTGAGAGAGAAACAGCTGATCTGTGGCAGCCTAAATGGAATGAGAATCAGACAGTCCTTGCCACAGCCATAAATACCTCAGACAGGGACGTGGGTCCCCTGGAAAGCACAGCCTCTGGGACCTGGAGTTTAGGGATTGTGGAGCAATCCCTGGGCGAGGGCTGCTGTTGACTGTGGAGAGATGGATCTATGGGATGTGAGGGAAGAGATTGTGATGGGAAATAACTATGAAGGAAATCCAGGCAGCCATGGAAACAAGGCAATACTGCTGAGTCACACGTAGTGGCGTGGAAGCATCACCATAACCTCTCTCTCCCTACACGCCAGAATCGGCAGCTGAACAATAGAGACGCTGGCTCATCAAATGCCTGACTCACTGAACTACAGAGTAGGACCCACCCAGGCTGCTCCTTTAAGTGACTGATGCACCGAACTGCAGATTAGGACCCCAGCCAGGGTACCCTTTTAAGTGCCTGATGCGTCGCTCTATAGAGAAGGACTCCTGCCAGGGGGGCCCCTCTGTGTGCTTGATGTGCTGAACAACAGAAAAGGACCCCAGGCAAGGGAGCCGTCTAAGTGTCTGAACGGGCAGAGCGATGGAGAAAGACTGGCCAAAGAGACCTTCTGATCGCCAGCTACAAGGGGCTCAAAAAAAGACTCTGAGAGGGCCATAACTCCTGCGGTGGAGGCAGTCCGTGTCCCTGCACACTTGGTGCCACCAGGGTCCCCAAAAGCCAAGCAGCTGTGCCACTTTCATGTTTAACCTTCACTGGGGCAGAGCTGTCACAGGCAAAAAAAAGTCTAACTTTTATGCATGCAGGGTTGCATTGGTAGTGTCCGACTCTTTGCGCCATCCCTGTGGACTGTGGCCTGCCAGGCTTCTCTGTCACAGGGGTTCTCCAGGCAAGAATACTGGAGCATAGTGGCCAAGACTGGTTGCCACACCCTTCTAGATCACTGTATCTCCTGCTGCCCTAGCTGCCAACTCCCCTGAGTACCTGGTGCTGCCAGAACCCCTGCAACCCAAGCAACTGCACCACTCCCACACCTGGCCCTCACATGAGCAGACCCAAGTCCTCCAGGGCAGCCCCAGGAGCAAAGCCCAGTGGACAACCCACATGCAGAGGTGGAAATAAAACCCAATTGAAACCCAGGTTCAGTGTGGCTAAGGAAGAAGACCCAAAACCTTCCCACTAGCTGTACAAGCTCCAGATTAAATCCACACGATCCACTAGGCAGACTCGGTGTCTATGAAATATATAAAAGGCCATTGAAAACTCCCATAAAAGGAAACACACTAGTTCTGATAGCTGTGGACATTGGAGGCAAGAACACACAGGAGTAGGACCAGATCAGAATCTGAGCTGCCCCCTCAGCAGGTCCAGAGACCAGCACGGTGCTGGAGGGCATCCTAGGGAGATGAGGTGGACTGTGACTCCCAGTGAGTGAAAGGACTCTGGTGGCAGTGACTCAAGGAAAACATTTATTATTCTTATATTTTGACTTGTTCTATAGATTCTTTTGGATTTTTTTCTTTTTCCTTCCCCTGCCTCCAGTGTAGTTGCTGATTTTATTGGCACTATGAAATCTAATTAAGCTTTTGAACTTTTTTTTACCCTCAGTCATATTTTCTGTTGTTATAAACCTCTGCCTCTATGTTGGGCTTTTGCAGTTCTGTGGAGTTTTCCTTTCTTCTTCCTTTTTTTTTTTTTTTGCTTTTCTCATTTTTTTAATTTTAATTTTTTGACCCTATTATTATCTTTTCTACGTTTATTCCTTTGTTTGCTTTTCCTACTGTTCTTTTCCCCTTGCAGTTAATGTATGTAATTCTTCTTTATATACCTCTATTTAACTTTATATTTATATTTTTTCTTTCCTTTTCTCTCAACATATTTGTTAGTTTTATTTTTATTGCTTTATTCCCCACTTGGGACCTTGCTTAGTTTTGTTTTCCAGTTTGTGCTGTAGTTAGTTTTGTTTTTAACTGGTAGATATAATTTTTTATTTCCTTTGTTTGCCAGGTCGTTCTACTGTACTTTATTGATTTTGCTTATGGGTGTAAATGGACATGTGCATATTCCGTATTTTAATTATAATTTGCCTGGTTTTGTAATTGCCATTTGTCTGGGGTTCATCTTTGCTTTCTTATTTTTGGATGTTTGTTTTAATCTCACTTAATGCCATAACAAACCACTTGTGAAGTCTTCATTCCTGACCAGAGATCAAGCTCTGAGCCTTTGGAGTGGGAGCACTGACTCCAAGACTGTAGACTACCAGAGAACTAACCCTAGGGAGTGTCATATAGTGAGAACTCACACAGAGGAAGCCACTTGAACACAAGACCTGGCATCACCCAGCCACCAGTAGTGCCTGTGCAGTGCGCTCCAACTAAACAACACATAAAATAAAAGTACAAACCCAGTCATCAACAGACGGGATTACCACCTCACTCAGCCTTGCCCATCAGAGGGAAAAGAAACAAAAAGCTCAGCAGAAATCTCACCCTATTTGAAGCTTACAGAAACCACTAGACCAACCTTAGAAGGGCAGAAACCAAAAGGAAGAAAGAGTTCAACCTTGAAGCCTGGGAAAAGGAGACCTCAAACACAATACATTAAAAAAAAATGAAAAAGCAGAGAAATACTACACAAATGAAGGAACAAACTAGAAACACAGAAGTCCAAATAAATGAAGAGGAAATAGGTGAACTACCTGAAAAAGAATTCAGGATAATGATAGCAAAGATGATCAAAAATCTTGGAAACAAAATAGAGAAAATGCAAGAATCAATTAAGAAATACCCAGAAGAATTAAAGAATATACATACAGAGACAAACAACACAATTACTGAAATTAAAAATACTATAGAAGGAATCAATAGCAGAATATCTGAAGAAGAAGAATTAATCAGTGAGCTGGAAGATAAAATGGTGGAAATAACTTATGAAGAGCAGAACAAATTAAAAAGGATGAAAAGAACTGAGGATAGTCTCAGAGACCTCTGGGGCAATATCAAATGCAGCAACATTCAAATTATAGGGGTCCCAGAAGAAGAAGAGAAAAAGAAAGGGTATGAGAAAATTTTTGAAGAGATTATAGTTGACAATCTCCCCAGCATGGAAAAGGAATGTCAATCAAGTCCAAGAAGCACAAAGAGTCCCATACAGGATAAACCCAAGGAGAAACACACCTAGACACATACTAATCAAGCTAACAAAGATTAAACACAGAGAAAGAATATTAAAAGCAGCAAGGCAAAAGCAACGAGAAACATACAAGGGAAACCCCATAGATTTAAAAGCTGATTTTTCTGCAGAAACTCTGCAGGCCATAGAGGAATGGCAGGATATATTTAAAGTACTGAAAGGGACAAATCTACAACTAAGATTACTGTAACCAGCAAGGATCTCATTCAAAATTGATGTAGAAAAAAAGCTTTACATACAAGCAAAAGTTAAGAGAATTCAGTACCAGCTTTACAGCAAATGTTAAAGGGACTTACTTATACAGTCAAGAAATACAAGATAAGAAAAAGATCTACAAAATCAACCCCAAACAATTAAGAAAATGGCAATAGGAACATATATATCAACAACTGCTTTAAATGTAAATGGATTAAATGCTCCAACCAAAAGACACAGACTGGCTGAATGGATACAAAAACAAGACCCATATATATGCTGTCTACAAGAAACCCACTTCAGATCTATAGACACATACAGACTGAAAGTATGGGATGGAAAAATATATTCCATGCAATTGGGAAGCAAAGGAAAGCTGGAGTAGCAATCCTCATATCAGACAAAATAGACCTTAAAATAAAAATATTACAAGAGATAAGGTAGGACACTAAATAATGATCAAAGGATCAATCCAAGAGGAAGACATAACAGTTATAAATATCTATGCACCCAACATAGGAGCACTCAATATATAAGACAATCACTAACAGACATAAAAGGAGAAACTGACAGTGACACAATAATAGTAGGAGACTTTAACACCCCGCTCACACCAATGGACAGATCTTCAAAACAGAAAATTAATAAGGAAACACAAGTCTTAAATGATACATTAGATGAGATGGATCTCAGTGATATCTTCAGGAAATTCCATCCAAATGCAGAAGAATACACCTTCTTCTCAAGTGCACATGCAACATTCTCCAGGATAGACCACATCTTGGGTCACAAATCAAGCCTCAGTAAATTTACTAAAATTGAAATTGTATCAAGCATCTTCTCTGACCATAATGCTATGAAACGACATCAATTACAAGAAAAAAACTGTAAAAAACACAAACACATGGAGATTAAACAACATGTTTCTAAATAACCAACAGGTTTACTGAAGAAATCAAAAGGGAAACAAACAAACAAAAAATCTAGAAACAAATAACAATGACAACATGACAACTCAAAACCTATGGGATGCAGCGAAAGCAGTCCTAAAGGGAAGTTTATAGCAATACAATCCTACCTCAAGAAATAAGAAAAACAGTGAATTAAGCAACCTAAATTTATACCTATAACAACTTGAAAAAGAAGAACAAAAACACCCCCAAAATTAGTAGAAGGAAAGAAATCATAAAGATCCAAGCAGAAATAAATGAAAAAGAAATGAAAGAAACAATAATAAACATTAATAAAACTAAAAGCTTGTTCTTTGAGATGAACAAAATTGACAAACATTTAGCCAGACTCATCAAGAAAAAAAGAGAGAAGAATCAAATCAACAAAATTAGAAATGAAAAGAGAGAGGTTACAAACAATTCAGAAATACAAAAGATTATAAGAGACTATTATGAACAACTATATGGCAATAAAAAGGATTACCTTGAAGAAATGGACTATTTCTTAGAAAAGTTCAATCTTCCAAGACTGAACCAGGAAGAAATAGAAATTATGAACAACCCAATTACAAGCACTGAAATTGAGGCTGTGATCAAAAGTGTCCCCCAAAACAGAAACCCAGGACCAGATGGCTTCACAGGAGAATTCTATCAAACATTTAGAGAAGAGCTAATGCCTATCCTTCTAAAATGCTTTCAAAAAATTGCAGAGGAAGGAACACTTCCAAATTCATTCTATGAGGCCACCATCACCCTGATACCAAAACCAGACAAAGACAACACAAAAAAAGAAAACTACAGGCCAACATCACTGATGAACATAGATGCAAAAATCCTTAACAAAATTTTAGCAAACAGTATTCAGCAACACATTAGAAAGCTCATACACTGTGATAAAGTTGGGTTTATTCCAGGGATGCAAGGATTCTACAATATATGCAAATCAATCAAGGTGATACACCATGTTAACAAATTGAAAGATAAAAACCATATGATCATCTCAATAGATGCAGAAAAAGCCTTTGACAAAATTCAACACCCATTTATGATTAAACTCTTCCAAACATGATCATAGAAGGAACCTACTTCAACATAATAAAGGCCATATATGATATGTCCACAGCAAACATTATTGTCAATGGTGAGAACTGAAAGCATCCTCCCTAAGATCAGGAACAAGACAAGGGTGTCCACTTTCACCACTGTTATTCAGCGTAGTTCTGGAAGCTCTAGCTACAGCAATTAGAGAAGAAAAAGAAATAAAAGGAATCCATATTTGAAAAGAAGAAATAAAGCCCTCACTGTTTGCAGATGACATAGTACTGTACATAGAAAACCCTAAAGATAGTATCAGAAAATTACTAGAGCTAATCTGTGAATTTAGCAAAGTTGCAGGGCAAAATCAATACACAGAAATCACTTGCATTTCAATATACTAACAATGAAAAATCAGGCGGAGAAATTAAGGAATCAATCCCATTCACCATTGCAACAAAAAGAATTAATTATCTAGGAATAAACTTACCTAAAGAGACAAAATAACTGTACACAGAAAATTATAAGACATTAATGAAAGAAGTCAAAGATGACATAAACAGATGGAGAGATAGTCCATGTTCCTGGGTAGGAAGAATCAATATTGTGAAAATGACTATACTAAACGCAAACTACAGATTCAATGTAATCCCTATCAAATTACCAATGGCATTTTCAACAGAACTACAACAAAAAAATTTCACAATTCATATGGAAACAGAAAAGACCCTGAATAGCCAAAGTAGGCTTTAGAAAGAGAATGGAGCTGGAGGCATCAACCTTCCTGACTTCAGATTATACTACAAAGCTATGGTCATCAAGACAGTATGGTACTGGCACAAAAACAGAAATATAGACCAATGGAACAAGATATAAAACCCAGAAATAAACCCATGCACCCATGGGCACCTATTTTTGAGAAAGGAGGCAAGAATAAACAATTAGGCAAATACAGCCTCTTCAATAAATGGTGCTGGGAGAGGGAGAGGGTGGGAAGATTTGGGAGAATGGCATTGAAACATGTAAAATATCATGTAAGAAATGAGTTTCCAGTCCAGGTTTGATGCACGATACTGGATGTTTGGGGCTAGTGCACTGGGACGACCCAGAGGGATGGTATGGGGAGCGAGGAGGGAGGAGGGTTCAGGATGGGGAACACATGTATACCTGTGGTGGATTCATTTTGATATTTGGCAAAACTAATACAATTATGTAAAGTTTAAAAATAAAATAAAATTAAAAAAAAATAATAAATGGTTCTGGGAAAACTGGACAGCTACATGTAAAAGAATGAAATGAGAACACTTCCTAACACCCCATACACAAAGATAAACTCAACATGGATTAAAGACCTAAACGTAAGATCAGAAATTATAAAACTCTTAGAGGAAAACATAGGCAGAACGCTTGATGATGTAAATCAAAGCAAGATTCTCTGTGACCCACCTCCTAGAGTAATGGAAATAAAAACAAAGGTAAACAAGTGGGACCTGATTAAACTTAAAAGGTTTTGCACAGCAAAGGACACTTTAAGCACGGTGAAAAGACAACACTCAAAATGGGAGGAAATAATAGCAAATGATACAACTGACAAAGCATTAATTTCCAAAATAAACAAGCAACTCATGCAACTCAATACCAGAAAAACAAACAACCCAATCAAAAAGTGGGGGAAAGACCTAAAAAGACATTTCTCCAAAGAAGACATACAGATTACTAACAAACACATGAAAAGATGCTCAACATTGCTCATTATTAGAGAAATGCAAATCAAAACTACAATGAGATATCACTTCACACCAGTCAGAATGGCCATCATCAAAAAGTCTACAAACAATAAATGCTGGAGAGGGTGTGGAGAAAAGGGAACACTTTTGAACCATTGGTGGGAATGTAAATTGATACAGCCACTATGGAAGGTGGTATGGAGATTTCTTAAAAAACTAGGAATAAAACCACCATATGACCCACCAATCCCACTCCTAGGCATATTCCCTGAGGAAACCAAAATTGAAAAAGACACAAGTATACCATTGTTCATTGCAGCACTGTTTATGATAGCTAGAACATGGAATTGCACCCCATGACAGTACTCTTGCCTGGAAAATCCCATGGACGGAGGAGCCTGGTGGGCTGCAGTCCATGGGGTTGCACAGAGTCAGCCACGACTGAAGTGACTTAGCAGTAGCAGAACATGGAAACAACCTAGATGTCCATCGACAGATCAATGGATAAAGAAGTTGTGGTCCATATACACAATGGAATACTACTCAGCCATAAAAAGGAATGCATTTGAGTCAGTTCTAATGAAGTGGATGAACCTAGAACCTATTATACAGAGTGAAGTAAGTCAGAAAGAGAAAGATAAATATTGTACTCTATTGCATATATGCGGGAATCTAGAAAAATGGTAATGAAGAATTTATTTACAGGGCAGCAATGGAGAAAGCCACTCCAGTATTCTTGCCTGGAGAATTCCATGGAGAGAGGAGCCTGGTGGGCTACAGCCCATGGGGTCACAAAGAGTTGGACATGACTGAGTGACTAACACTAACAGACTAAATGGAGAAACAGACATAGAGAATAGACTTATGGACATGGGGAGAGGGAAGGAGAGGGCGAAATGTATGGAGAGAGTAACATGGAAACTTACTTTACCATATGCAAAATAGATAGCCAATGGAAAATTTCTGTATGGCTTAAGAAACTCAAAAGGGGCTGTGTATCAACCTCGAGGTGTGGGATGGGGAGAGAGATGTGAGGTGGTGTTTAAAAGGGAGGGGATATATGTATACTTATGGCAGATTCGTGTTGAGGTTTGACAGAAAACAACAAAATTCTATAAAGCAATTATCCTGCAATTAAAGAATAAATTAAAAAATAAGTACAAATTTATCTTCTTATGGATCAGGGGCTCAGCATCCTCACATGGGATGGTGAAGCTGTGGTTCCTTCTGGAGGCTTCAGGGAGAATCTGTTTCCTTGCATTTTCCTGCTGTGGTCCTTCCTCCACCTGGGAGCTATACCACTGCATCTCCTGCTTACACCTGAATAATCCAGGAGCATCTCCTCATCTCAGAGCATACTTTAACCAAAACTTCAAGTGCTTTATGTCATGAAAGGTAACTTACTCACAAGTTCTGGGAGAAAGATGTGGAAATTTTGGAGGGAGGTGTTAGTTTTTTTACTAGGCAGCTATGCTCATTAGTGAGATTGATCTATAATTTTTGTGAGTGATTTGTCTAGTATCAGTGTCAGAATAACAGCATTTGTTGAAAAAAGTATTTTTATTCAGTCTAAAACTTGGAAAAGATCCTGATGCTTGGAAAGATTGAGGGCATGAGGAGAGGGACGACAGAGGATGAGATGGTTGGATGGCATCACTGGCTCAATGGATATGAGTTTGAGCAAGATCAGGGAGATGGTGAAGAACAGGGAAGTCTGGTGTGCTACAGTCCATGGGATTGCAAAGAGTGGGACATGAGTTAATGACTGAACAACAACAAAAAACTTTTTATATAACAAAAAATATACAATTCCTGGAAAATATGGGAAAAAATTGCCTTAAAAACCAAAAGGTAGATATGAAATCTGCTTCTTAAAAGCATATATATATTTCCAGTTATTTCCAATGCTTTTTTCCTAGTAGGGCTTTTCTTTCTCCCTGTGTCAGTTCTGGAAATATTTTTCGTCAGATTGTTTACACAGCGATTTTCAAAGTCATCTGGAAAGCACTGTAGAGGGTGTTGTTTTCTTCTGGTGTGCTGTCATTTTATGGGTTTTTTTTTTTTTTTTCATTGTACAGTGAGTCTCCTACATAGGAAACTTCAAGTTGTAACTTTCAAAGATAAGAATGTGCACTTGAATGTCCAGTCACATATCAGTTCATGTGTCTGGCATACATTGACATGTGTGTGCATCCTCTATAAGTGTTTGTGCTTTTGTGTACTTTACAATACTGTCTCATGTTTTTTTTTTCTTTAAATTCATTATTTGTGGGAAAATATAAACATATTACAGTATAGTACCATATATCTGATTGTGCTAGGTGGGTAACTAGGATAACTTTGCTGTACTTACAAGCAAACTGGACTTACAAACATGCTCTCAGGATGGAATTTATTCATGTGTAGGGGACTTATTGTACAAAAATGACAGAATGATCTCTGCCTGTTTCCAAGTCAAACTATTTAATGTCACAGTAATCCAAGTCTATGCTCCAACCAGTAATACTGAAGAAGCTGAAGCTGAATGGTTCTATGAAGACCTACAAGACCTTATAGAACTAAAACCACCAAAAAAAAAAAGATGTCCTTTTCATAATAGGGGACTAGAATGGAAAAGTAGGAAGTCAAGAGATACCTGGAGTAACAAGCAAGTTTGGCCTTGGAGTACAAAATGAAGCAGGGCAAAGGCTAACAGAGTTTTGCCAAGAGAATGCACTGGTCATAGCAAACATCTTCTTCCAACAACACAAGAGAAGATTTTACACATGGACATCACCAGATGGTCGAAACCAAAATAAGATTGATTATATTCTTTACAGATGAAGATGGAGAAGCTCTATAGAGTCAGCAAAAACAAGACTGGGAGCTGACTGTGGCTCAGATCATGAACTCCTTATTGCAAAATTCAGATGTAAATTGAAGAAAGTAGCAAAAACCACTAGACCAATCAGGTATGACCTAAATCAATTCCCTTATGATTATACAATGAAAGTGAGAAATAGATTCAACGGATTAGATTTGACAGACAGTGCTTGAAAAAATATGGATGGAGGTTCGTGACATTGTACAGAAGGCAGTGATCAAGACCATCCCCAAGAAAAAGAAATGCAAAAATGCAAAATGGTTGTCTGAGGAGGCCTTACAAATAGCTGAGAAAAAAAGAGAAGCAGAAGGCAAAGGAGAAAAGGAAAGTTATATCCATCTGAATGCAGAGTTCCAAAGAATAGCAAGGAGAGATAAGAAGGCCTTCCTCTGTGATCAATGTAAAGAAATAGAGGAAAACAATAGAATGGGGAAGACTAGAGATCTCTTCAAGAAAATTAGAGATACCAAGGAAATATTTCATGCAAAAATGGGTACAATAAAGGACAAAAATGGTAAGGACCTAACAGAAGTAGAAGATATTAAGAAGAGGTGGCAAGAATACACAGAAGAACTATACAAAAAAGATCTTGCTGCTGATGCTAAGTCGCTTCAGTTGTGTCCAATTCTGTGCGACCCCATAGATGGCAGCCCACCAGGCTCCCCCGTCCCTGGGATTCTCCAGGCAAGAACACTGGAGTGGGTTGCCATTTCCTTCTTCAATGCATGAAAGTGAAAAGTGAAAGTGAAGTCGCTCAGTCGTGTCTGACCCTCAGTGACTCCATGGACCGCAGCCTACGAGGCTCCTCCATCCATGGGATTTTCCAGGCAAGAGTACTGGAGTGGGGTGCCATTGCCAATGACCCAGATAATCGTGATGGTGTAATCACTCACTTAGAGCCAGACATCCTGGAATGCGAAGTCAAGTGGGCCTTAGGATGCATCACTCCAAACAAAGCTAGTGGAGGTGATGGAATTCCAGTTGAGCTATTTCAAATCCTAAAAGATGATGCTGTGAAAGTGCTACACTCAATATGTCAGCAAATTTGAAAAACTCATCAGTGGCCACAGGACTGGAAAAGTCAGTTTTCATTCCAATCCCAAAGAAAGGCAATGCCAAAGAATGCTCAAATTACTGCACAATTGCACTTATCTCACATGTCAGCAAAATAATGCTCAAAATTCTCCAAGTCAGGCTTCAACAGTATGTGAACCATGAACTACCAGATATTCAAGCTGGATCTAGAAAAGACAGAGGAACCAGAGATCAAATTGCCAACATCTGTTGGATCATTGAAAAAGCAAGAGAGTTCCAGAAAAACATCTACTTCTGTGTTATTGACTACACCAAAACTTTGACTGTGTGGATCATGACAAATTGTGGAAAATTCTTAAGAGTTTGGAATACTAGACCACCTGACCTGCCTCCTGAGAAATCTGTATGCAGGTCTGGAAGCAACAGTTAGAACCAGGCATGGAACAACAGACTGGTTCCAAATTGGGAAAGGAGTATGTCAAGGCTGTATATTGTCACCCTGTTTATTTGACTTCTATGCAGAGTACATCATGCAAAATGCTGGGCTGGATGAAGCACAAGCTAGAATCAAGATTGCTGGGAGAAATATCAATAGCCTTAGATATACAGATGACACCACCCTTATGGCAGAAAGCAAAGAGGAGCTAAAGAGCCTCTTGAGGAAGGTGAAAGAGAGTGAAAAAGCTGGCTTAAAAATCAACATTCATAAAATGAAGATCATGGCATCCCATCCCCTCACTTCATGGCAAGTAGAAGGGGAAGTAATGGAAACTGTGGCAGAATTTATTTTCTTGGGTTCAAAAATCACTGCAGATGGTGACTGCAGTCATGAAAGTATAGGATGTTTGCTCCTTGGAAGAAAAGCTATGACCAACCTAGACAGCATATTAAAAACCAGAAACATTACTTTGCCAACAAAGGTCTGTCTAGTCAAAGCTATGGTTTTTCTAGTAGTCATATATGGATGTGAGAGTTGGACTATAAACAAAGCTGAGCACCAAAGAATTGATGCTTTTGAACTGTGGTGTTGGATAAAACTCTTGAGAGTCCCTTGGACTGCAAGGAGATCCAACCAGTCCCTTCTAAAAGAAATCAGTCCTGAGTATTCATTGAAAGGACTGATGCTGAAGCTGAAACTCCAATACTTTGCCACCTGATGAAAAGAACTGACTCATTGGAAAAGACCCTGATGCTGGGAAAGATTGAAGTCAGGAGGAGAAGGGAAAGACAGAGGATGAGGTGGTTGGATGGCATCACTGACTCGATGGGCATGAGTTTGAGCAAGCTTTGGGAGTTGGTGATGGACAGGGAAGCCTGGCGTGCTACAGTCCATGGAGTCACGTAGAGTCAGACATGGCTGAGGGACTGAACTGAACTGACAGGACTTGCTCTATAGAGTTTTGCATTTTATGGAATGTTGTTATTGTATGGGGAGCTATCTGAAAGCATTTGTTTAAGATTTAAATAATTTTGGGTCTTTGTTGCTGTGCAGGCTTTTCTCTAGCTGGCGGCAGGAGGTGGCATCTCTTGTTGCAGAGCATGGCTCTAGATGTATGGGCTTTTAGTCCTCGTGGCTCAAGCACTCAGTAGTCGTGCACAGGCTTAGTTGCTCTGCAGTACGTAGGATCTTCCCGGACCATGGATCGAACCTGTGTTCCCTGCATTGACAAGTGGATTCTTTACCACTAGACCACCAGGGAAGCCCTCAATACAGTTTTGTTAAAGAAATACTTTTGATTTTTTTTATATTGATTTGTTATCTGGCAAACTTGCTAAATAATCTCCGTAATTCTGACTGTTTTCCTGTAGAGGATTGCATTTTCTAAGTCTACAGTCTGCACATAACTTCTTTCCTTTCCAAACCCTTCTCTCCTTCTCTGTTTCTTGTGCCTTTATTGCTGTAAGCCCTGGCACAGGGGCATCAGGATGGACGGAGGGGTGGACCTTCCTGGTCTAACCGCAGACCTCAGTGAAAACACTTCCCTGTTTCACCAAAAGGTATAAGGCATGGAGAGGAGGAACTCGTTTATAGCACCATGTGTTTGGGGGACACAATTTTACCAGCTGAGCTGTTTAGAAATCAAACTTTGAGCAGCCCAAGTGTGCCATACACTGTGGGTCTCCTGATGAATGGATGAAGGACATTCCTTTGTACCAACCATGTAAGAGTGCAGGAACTCTTTCTATCCTCCTGGAGGCTGGTTGCTGGACCCTTGATGGTTCTACCAGCATATTGTACCCCCTGCTCCCCATCTAGCCAGGAAAAGCTCCTGACTTTCTGCCTCATTCAGCAGATGAGTGAAATGCCTCCCTGGTTCCATTGCTTTCCCTGGCCAGTGGCTAAACTCAGCTTTTCCTTTTTTTTAATTTCAGAAAGAACTCTTTTCTTTCTAGATGGCCAAAAATCTTGAATGAAAATTGAACTTTATAAAAAGCTTTAATCTGTCTCTTAAAATGGTTATGTATGTTTTTCTCTTGCATGAAATAATTTTTAAATGTTGAGTTAAGGTTGAATTTCCAGAATAAATACAACTTGGTAATTACATAGTTTCCTTTTTTTAGGAAATCTGTGCTAGATTTAGTTTGCTAATATTTTATTTTGAATATATGCACCTTTTTAATGAAAGATGAGATACAAGCTCACTTTTGTTGGAGAATGTAAGCTTCCCTCTCAATTTTCTCTAAGAGTGGGTAGAGATTGAAACATTTCTTTCTTGAGTATCTAGTACTCTTTGCCAGTGACACCATGCCATGCTGAGGTTTCATTGTGGGAAGATTTTTAATTACATATTCTGCATTTTTAATATAGATTTTAAATTTAAATGTAAAAAATCTATATTTTTCATATAGATTTTCAAGTTACCAATTTATCTTTGAATCAATTATTTTTATTTTTTCTTATTATAGGTAAAATTTTAAATGATTAGCATAAGATTATTCATAATATCCCTTTATTATCTGTTTAATGTCTGCAGAATTGGCAGTGATTTTTTTCCCCATTCTTTATATTGGTTGTTTTTGTTTCCTTTTTCTAGTTCAGTCTGCTAAAACTGTGTCAATATTCTTTTTAAAGAACTAAATTTTGGCCTTATCTGCCATCTCTTTATGCTTGTTTTCTATTTCATTAATAGCTACTCTTATCTATATTAGCATCTCCCTTGATTATTGATCTTTGTCTTCTTGTTTTTAATTTTAAAAATTTTCCTACCTTCTGTGAGGGATGCTTCACTCAGAGATTTATTGAATTTCTCTCATTTTTTTCTAAGAACATTAATTCAGTCAGTTCAGTCACAAGAAAGTCACATATAAGATAATAAATTTCCTTTTAGTTGGGGCTTTAGTGAATACTTTAGAGATGGATTATTTTAACTATCCTTTAATTCATAGTAATGTATGTTTTCCTTTATGATTTCTTCTTTGACAATGTGTTATCCATAATTATGGTTTTAATCTTTAAAGAGATATAAGAATTTCTAGTTATTTCTCTTTTATCGGTTTCTAATTGCAGTGTGCTAAAGAGATACATTCTGTAGAATTTAATTCTGTAAAATTTAATTATAAAATAAGTAGTCTTCCTTTGTTCATGTTGTATATTTTGAAACTATTGAATTTATTTTTCTTGATGCTTAATCAAGTGTGGTTAAATCTTCAAAGTGTTTCATTTCTGTGTTGAATCTCTTCCTCAGAAGGGTGTTTTTAAAAACCCTCAGGATGTTATATTTTTCTAGCAAATTGTTTTGTCAATAGAGTGTGTTTATTTCATCTTCCAAAGCAGTATTATTTTTCTAGTTTATTCATCAATATTCATTTGGATTTTCACATTTACTTTTCACTTTCTTTGCTGCTCACCACCTTTTGTCTTCAGGGTAATTCGCCTGGGATCACTTTTCTTCATGTGTGTCCTTCAGATTTAGAATTACCAGGAGGGAGTGCATTAGCCAATGGACTTACACCAAAGTAAGGTTTAGTTGTGAATCAAAGGTAAATACTGGTGGCATCACTGTTTTCTCACTCCTGCCCTGTCTGATACTGGCTTCACCTGATGTGGCTTCACCTGGGCCAGTTTGCCAGTGTCGTGTCCCAGGAATCTGGATCAGGATGCTGGGTTGGACCGATTATCAATAAGTAAGAATTTGGCTCCATTAATGCTTTACGTCTTCAATTTTATCTTATTTGACAATGACTTTCTTTGTTCTCATTTTTGCTTTTTATTTTAATGCCTTTGACCGTAATTTTATTTTTAACCATTTTGTGTCATTTGGTTTCATAAGCTGTGTCTTTTATATTTTGTATATTCCTTCACTCTTTTCATTTCCTGTTCTATTATTATCTTGTTCAAGTTTCCATGACTTTCCCCATCTGCAAATCATAATTCCAATATTTATCCTCTTATCATTTCAAAACGTGCTTGATACTTTGTTTTTATAATGAGAATAAAGATATCTCAGATAACACAATATTTCCCAAAGTAAGGTGAAAATTTAATTTTATCAATTTTTCTTTTATTTTCTTTCTCTCTAAAAATATTCTATTTTGGTAATTTTTTACTAATAGGGGATTTTTTTCTTTCTTTTTTTTTTTTTTACTGGTAAGTCTTTACTTACACTGTGACCAGTTGAAGAATACACAGATTTGAACAAATAGCAAACATTTAGAGGACTTCAGAGAAGAGCATAAAATTTCTTTGAAGAAAATAGGAGTTACAGGAAAAGGTCAAGAGAGCCAAAACCAATTTACTAAGAAATTCTGAAGAATGTCTTAGAAACTGTCTGAAAACATACCTTTCTTTTATGGATTAAATAGGCACCATCTCTTCTGAGGGTCATGATTCCCCTCTCTGTGTCCTTTCACAAATATAGGGTTCTTGAACCAGATAATAACTATTAATTTTTAAATATTCTGATATTCACTTTATTTCCTAGTCACGTAATTAAATATAAATAGATTCACTCTATTATCTATTCAGTTAGTTCAGTTGCTCAGTCATGTCCGACTCTGTGCGACCATAGAAGGCAGCCCACCAGGCTCCCCCATCCCTGGGATTCTCCAGGCAAGAACACTGGAGTGGGTTGCCATTTCCTTCCCCAATGCATGAAAGTGAAAAGTGAAAGTGAAGTCGCTCAGTCATGTCCGACTCTTAGCGACCCCATGGACTGCAGCCTACCAGGCTCCTCCGTCCATGGGATTTTAGAGGCAAGAGTAATGGAATGGGGTGCCATTGCCTTCTCCATCAAGCTTTTTAGTGGACTTTATATTGTTAAACTTTCTGTATTAACATTTTTAGATATATTTAGTACTTGATGTATATTTATTTTTATTCTTTGAATTCTCTTCTATTTGTTCAAATATCTTGATATTAAGCAATTAACAGACTTCTAGTTATTATTTATGTCTATCCTTCTGTCAGTTAATCAGTTAGGGAAGCTCTTTCAACAATTCACTGATGTGTGATTGACTCACGAGATCATTTCAATCTGTGGAGATGTGAACCTACTGTGACACAGACTACATGGCATATCTGTCAGTTAATAAATGTTGGATTGAGAGGAGAGAGGCACTTGGTTGTTAATTATGTGATGTATGCTTAGGCAATTATCTACCCAATTTTTAAATAAACTTTGTCTTTCTACAACATGAACTCTTCAGAGATATAAACTGACACAGACATGTAAATATTTATGAAATTGCCTGTGTTTCAATTCGGACACCTTTTCCTAATAAATGGCTAGAGAATGAACAAGTGTACATTCTTGAAATTCTGCCATAGATGTTCAAACCAAGAGAGAAAGATCCATATGTCCACCAGGGAGAAGAGGGTGAGGCGGCAAGACAGCATCTCCAGGAGCAGGGGGGCACTGGAGATGAACAGTTGCAGGCTCTTCCGGGTTGAACAGGTGTGTGGTCCATAGCAAGGCTGGTGGTTTGGAGGAAGGGGATGCTCAGGACTGTTGTCCCGGGAGAGAGCAGGAGTCAGGACAGATGGGGCACCATGGTGAGGAATGCAGAAATAATAACAGACAGGAGTAAGCATGCTGAGAAACATTCTAATGTTGTCTTAATGAAAAGATTCAACTCAGTTCAGTGTCTGAGATGTCACTGTTACTGTGGCTGATTATTGGGGTTCCACGGGAGAGCTACTTAGATCACACATGTGATCCAGAATGCTTCCATCAGAGTCTAAGTCCCTGACTGTAATTAATCACAACTACAAATTTGTTGATTTTTAAAAATTCCACCAGTGGATTCATTTACTCCTATGTCTTAGTGGCGTATGATTGTCAACTACATTCACAAGTAAATATTCGAATGTACAAAGTACTTAACATTTCATTTATAGTGTTATGGTGACCTGCCATGGTTTACACATTGTATACTCGTTGTGCACACATGGTTTACACACTGGATTGGTTACTTCAGCTGCTGTTAACTTTAACAACAATCTTGGATGGTGTCAGTTTCTATTTTTCTAGGAGAATTTAAAAATCAATTAGGTAACTTAAGTTTTTCCTTTGCATTTTTGACTGATTAAAGTATAGAAATTAGGTTGGAAAATCCGTACTTGTTCTCCTCATCCAAAAAAAAAATTGCAATTTCTCTGCATCTATCCAAGTCATCTTTTATACCCATCTGTAAATTTTTATGACATTCTCTTGTAGTTCTAGTGTGTCTGTATTGAGATGGAATCAAGGCTCCAGTTAGAAAACTCTGAAATGTCTGTCTGGGACTTAAACTCTCTGGGAACTCCCGAAGTGAATGTCCACTCTTGGAAGGGCAAAAATGTGGAAGACTGGTTAATTCTGGCCTTTTCAATAAATATTGTTAGACTTTGTTCCTGACAGATTAAGTAACAGGTAATTAACATTAAGCATGGCAATAGAGGAACTGAAAAGTTTTAATAGTAGACTTTGGCTGCATTTGTTCTTTACAGAAAGCTTATCATTTAAAAATTATTGTTAACATAGTTTTAGTTTTTTCTAGTTTATTTAATTTTTAAATTTCTAAATTTTATCTTATATTTATTATGTTTTAACCTAAAACTTCAGAAATTCCTAGAGATAAAAGATTGCTATAAAATAGAATACATGGATATATATCTTCATCATTTATGTAAATTACATATAAAATCAATTTTTAGTATTAAATCTTCACATTTGCAGGTTGAGCAGTATTACTATAACAGGTGACTAGAGATGGGAAAGAATAAAATTAGTTTCAAACACAAGTATATATAAATGTATTTTTAAATATTGGGGGTATATGTATACATATAGCTGATTCACCTCACTGTACAGTAGAAACTAATACACCACTGTAAAGCAACTGTACTCCAATGTGTGTGTGCCTAGTGTCTCAATGTGTCTGACTGTTTGTAACCCTATGGTCTATAGCCTGCCAGGTTCCTCTGTCCATGGGGATTCTCCAGGCAAGAATACTAGAGTGTGTTGCTGTGCCATTCTTCAGGGATTGAACCTAGCGTTGTGCTCTTCCCAACCCAGGGATCGAACCCGGGTCTTCTGCATTGCAGGCAGATTCTTTATCATCTGAGCCACCAGGGAAGCCCCTATATGCCCATAAAAATTAATTAAAAGTAAATATATAACACATTTATATAAGTAGATATATATGTATTCAGTTCAGTGCAGTTCAGTCGCTCAGTCGTGTCCGACTCTTTGTGACCCCGTGAATCATAGCACGCCAGGCCTCCCTGTCCATCACCAACTCCCGGAGTTCACTGAGATTCACGTCCATTGAGTCAGTGATGCCATCCAGCCATCTCATCCTCTGTTGTCCCCTCTGTCTCCTCCTGCCTCCAATCCTTCCGAGTATCAGAGTCTTTTCCAATGAATCAACTCTTTGCACGAGGTGGCCAAAGTACTGGAGTTTCAGCTTTAGCATCATTCCTTCCAAAGAAATCCCAGGGCTGATCTCCTTCAGAATGGACTGGTTGGCTCTCCTTGCAGTCCAAGGGACTCTCAAGAGTCTTCTCCAACACCACAGTTCAAAAGCATCAATTCTTTGGCACTCAGCTTTCTTCACAGTCCAACTCTCACATCCATACATGACCACTGGAAAAACCATAGATTGACTAGACTGACCTTGTTGGCAAAGTAATGTCTCTGCTTTTGAATATGCTATCTAGATTGGTCATAACTTTCCTTCCAAGGAGTAAGCGTCTTTTAATTTCATGGCTGCAGTCACCATCTGCAGTGATTAGATAGGTAGATATAGATATATTTATGATTGTTTGTGATCTCAATGTATTGTATTGAGTTAAAGACTTAAAAAACAAAATTGTCAACATATAGCTTGAGTTTTATAAATTAAAGCAAGTAGTGTATCTTACAATATGACCCCTTGTAGAACATTAGGACAAACCACTAATTTTCACAATGTGTATTCATGGCAAAGTTTCATCTACAAGCATTTGTAGTTACACACATACTGCACACACATACACACATATTCTGTTTACAAGCTCCTTCAGAGCAATGAGCCCTGGAGTGATGTTGGGTAGAAGCTCTAGATTCAATTTCAACGACAAGCTGCACTTTCTGTCCTCACATAAAATCCATGAAGTTTATGAAAGCGTTGGTGTGTTGCGTCTCTGTGGCACTCTTGGTCATGGTACAGTTCAGGAGTCATTTCCCATGTGGTCCACTTTCTCAGTTTTTCAGTAGTGGCAGTAGTGTTTGACGTCCCCAAACCTATTATATGCAAAATGTCAGGTGCAAGCCAATCCTGATGACTCCATTCTGAGCCTCCGTAAGTGCTTGGTTTAGGAGTAGGGGTGGGACCGACCTTGGCCATGAGTCTGAGCTGGAGGCGTCTTTTTATGATTGGATGTGGCTGTTGGAGGTGTAGCAGCCAATGCTGCCTGCAATGTGGGAGACCTGCGTTCGGAAGATCCCCTGGAGGAGGGCATGGCAACCCACTCCAGTATTCTTGCCTGGAGAATTCCCAAGGACAGAGGAGCCTGGTGGGCTACAGTCCTTGGGGATGCAAAAAGTCAGACATGACTGAGCAACTAAGAAAAGCACAGCACAGCAGCCAATGTGCTGCCAGCCTGAATAAAGCAGAGCCTGGGACTCTTGGTGGATCCTGAAGGGAAACTGACATGACAGAGAATGAATATCTTTATCGTGTAAACTGGATTGCATTGATGTATTTTTTGTTAACAACAGTCAAATGAGTCCTAACAAGTTGAGTAAAATTTGATTGACTATGTTGATAGTGTTCCTGTTGCTGAGGTCTATTAATATCCTCCTGTATCCAGGAGCATTCAGATTTTTGCATGAAATGTTAGTCTCTGCTCTTGCTCAGAATTATGCTTTTTCCTTTAATCAGTTTGCCATTTCTGTTTGATGGTTCCATGGCCCTGCACTCAACTTTAAGCATTGTTCATAGGTGCCACTGCATTTGTTATTGTCATTGGTCAGTGTCACAGTTGTATTGTGTTTCTGCTGCTGCTGCTGCTGCTGCTAAGTCGCTTCAGTCGTCTCCGACTCTGTGCGACCCCATACACGGCAGTGCACCAGGCTCCCCTGTCCCTGGGATTCTCTAGGCAAGAACACTGGAGTGGGTTTCCATTTCCTTCTCCAGTCCATGAAAGTGAAAAGTGAAAGTGACGTCCCTCAGTCATGTCCAACCCTCCGCGACCCCATGGACTGCAGCCCACCAGGCTCCTCCATCCATGGGATTTTCCAGGCAAGAGTACTGGAGTGGGGTGCCATCGCCTTCTCATTGTGTTTCTAGTCTAGTCTAAACCAGAGCTGTCCAAATACAAGTGTTACTCACCAGGGTTCTTTAATCACTTTGCGCCTTCAGTTCAGTTCACTTTAGTTCAGTCACTCAGTCATGTCCGACTCTTTGAGACCCCATGAACATCAGCACACCAGGCCTCCCTGTCCATCACCAACTCCCAGAGTTTACCCAAGCTCATGTCCATTGAGTCAGTGATGCCATCCAACCATCTCATCCTCTGTCGTCCCTTTCTCCTCCTGCCCTCAATCTTTCCCAACATCAGGGTCTTTTCCAATGAGTCAGCTCTTCGCATCAGGTGGCCAAAGTATTGGAGTTTCAGCTTCAACATCAGTCCTTCCAATGAACACCCAGGACTGATCTCCTTTAGGATGGACTTGTTGGATCTCCTTGCAGTCCAAGGGACTCTCAAGAGTCTTCCCCCTCACCACAGTTCAAAAGCATCAATTCTTCTGCACTCAGCTTTCTTTATAGTCCAACTCTCACATCCATACATGGCCACTGGAAAAACTGTATCCTTGCCCCCTTAATCATTAGAAATTGATCAGAGGCCAGAACAAAAATTCAGGCAAGAGTTTATTGGGGCCCTTGTCGCAGCAAGGGGGAGTGAGAACAAACAAGTTCTCTTGCTTGCTTGCCAAGGGTGGGGGTGAACTAGTTACTTTCATGGGGTGAGGGTAGGGGTGGGTCCAAGGGTTGAGCCTAAAGCGTGGCTTAGGTGTTTTGCCCATTCCTTTGGTGATGTTGAGTGCAGGGGGCACGCGCAGCAAACCTACTTTTGCTCCAAAACCCCTGCTTTTGCTCCAGGCTCTTCAATAGTGGCAGTTGGGTTTTTTGGTTTCTTTGTATCTTTTTCTCCAGAATTTGTGCTAACTCCCATACACCCAGTTATTTTTAGTCCCCTATAGGTTCTTTGTATTTTGTTGCCCAAGGAGAGATGTATCCAGGTGCATGCACTGCTACAAAAGGGTCCTAGTTTCCAGGTTTGTCTCACAAGGAGATCTCTATATGAAATGAAAAATTTCCTAATGGCCTCATTTAAAACAGAAACAAGGAAAATAAAATTTAATACTACGTTATTTGATTCAACAGACACAAAAAGTTCAACAACTCATGTTTTTTAGAAGAACTAGCAAAATTACTCATTGGGAGGAAGCCACCACACTCTGAAGTAGCTATTTACTAAACTATTAATTTATCACAGATACACATATAGGCACCATTAGCTGGCTCTCGTTCAGTGTAATGATCTCAGCTCCTTCCTTAGTGTCAAGTGGGGACCGAAGTCTGGAGTCCTGTCTCTGTCTTCATCATGCTCTAGGACTATGAACACAGCCCTTGGAAGCACTTATTTTGCTCTCACACTTTATTTGTTGATTTCCACTGAGATTTAGATACACTGTTTGTGTATTTGAATTTAAGCCAACATGAAACACTGCTAATCCACCTCTTTATTTTCTGAGAAGGAAAGGCACTAAGCTAATTCCTTTGGACCCCACACCCGACATGACCCTGTTAGGTGGGCCCGAACCTCTGGCACCTGCCACAGACTTCAGTCTCTGAAAGATGTGACTGCAGCATTTATGTCGTCCTCCTTCATGAATTTCAGCTTTCTGTCTGGTTGCTGAAGGCAGAGAGAACCTGTGTGTCTCTTCTCTGATTCATTCCTCTAGGCCGTTCATGACTTTTCATCAGAAGTGAAATATAGGTTGAAAAGAGCCCTTTTTTTGTGAACGATGATGGCTGCCTAAGAAATTTTGTCTTTAAATTATACATACTTCTCTGTCTTCCTCCCTTTCCCCTCCTGTTTGCAAAGACTTGAGTAATGCTGCAATTCTGGGAGTCTGGGTGTTGTGGGTATCCTGCAATGTATACAGATTGTGCTTACATCTTCTTTATTTGAGTGCTTCCTTCCTTACTGTGGAGGAAGAGAGCAGTTAGAGACCTCCTTTGCTGAAGAATGGGCATTATAATTTTTTTATATTTTATTTTTTATTAATTTTTATTGGAGTATAAGTGCTTTACAATGTTGTTAGTTTCTGCTTTATAGCAAAGTGAATCAGCTATATGTGTACGTGTGTATGTTAGTTGCTCAGTTGTGTCCAAGTCTTTGTCACTCAATGGACTGTAGCCCTCCAGACTCCTCTGTCCATGGAATTCTCCAGGCAAGAATACTGGAGTGGGTAGCTATTCCCTTCTCCAGGAGACCTTCCCCACCTAGTGATCAAACCCAGATCTTCTGCATTGCAGGCCGATTCTTCACCATCTGAGCCACTAGGGAAGTCCATATGTATAAACATATATCCCCTCTTTTTTGGATTTCCTTCCCACTTAGGTCCCCACAGAGCAATGTGTAGAGTTCCCTGTGCTATACAGCAGGTTCTCATTAGTTTTCTGTTTTATACATGTGAGTGTATATAGCTGAAACTCCAGTACTTTGGCCATCTCATGCGAAGAGTTGACTCATTGGAAAAGACCCTGATTCTGGGAGGGATTGGGGGCAGGAGGACAAGGGGATGACAAAGGATGAGATGGCTGAATGGCATCACCGACTCGATGGACGTGAGTTTGAGTGAACTCCAGGTGTTGGTGATGGACAAGGAGGCCTGGCATGCTGAGGTTCATGGGTCGCAAAGAGCTGGACACGACTGAGCAACTGAACTGAACTGAACTGAACTGAGTGTATATAGGTCAATCCCAATCTCGCAGTTCATCCCACTCCCGCTTCCTCCTCTTGGTGTTCATGTGTTTGTTCCCTACATCTGTGTCTTATTTCTGCTTTGCAAGTAAGATCATCTATATCATTTTTCTAAATTCCACGTATATGCATTAATATATCATTTTTGTTTTGAATTTCATTCAGAGGCTTACATTGTTAATACTTGTACAATATAGTGCAATTTATAAAATATGTTCAATTGTACTATTTCATTGTTATCTTTTAAGTAATTTGACTTATGTTCCACACTGTCAAGCTCAAAGGGCATTAGTAAGATCAGATGGTCAGGTGTGTGTGTGTGGGTTTGTGTTTGGGATGGACCAGGCTGGTCTTCCACCCAGGATGCTTGATTCTGGGTTTTCTCCAAGACACTATGATTTCATGTTTTTGTCCCCCTTCTGTGGGCTATGGAAGGAGGTGTAGACCTTCTCACTGTCTCCCCAAGCTTATGGATTAACAACTCTCTGCAGCTTAGGGAGAGTAGGGGGAGCTGGATCACACAGAGAGAAAATAGGGCAAGTGACTGGCTCCATTGTTTCCAAGTTAACAAACATGAGTTCTTAAGCAAAGGGAAGTCTCTTGCCTTGGGAGACATCATTTCTGAGGAAGTCTTGAAGTGCAGAAAAAGTCTAATAGTTGCAAAATACTATTATTGATAATATAATATGTATTATATAATTATAATATAAATATAATTATTATATTATATATAATATAATAATGTAACCGCAATATGTTCACAACCTTACATTTTACCTTGCTGAATCATTTATGGTTTTACATCACCTTCAGAAAGCCGTACAAGGCAGGAATCAATTATCAAGAGTTTATAAATGAGAAAACTGAAGTTCTGTAATACACCCACACTTACCCGCTAAGTCAGCAGTCATATGAGGATAGGACCTCAGGACCCTCTGTAGGGAAAGTCACACACTTTTCCTCCACGGCTATTAGTGATGCGAGTGGGTGGCAACCTGCTTGCACCCACTTTTCTATTTCTCCTATTTTCCTGTTTATTATTCCAATGCACTCTACTTTTCTTTCCTGAGACTTCTCTGATTAAGGACACCTAAATCACAAGATCAGACTCTGTCAAGCAGCCGCAAATTTATTTTATTCTACTAGAGCAGAAAACTACAGTTTCTGTTTCCTGTACAGATTTTGCAGTGGAGTTGGGCAGGTGATAAATTACTGGCACCTTCCAACCATTGGTTATGTCTTTAGGTGATGCTGGGACTCAGGGTGTGCTGTATACAATCTTTCAAAAATGCAAATGAAAAACGTGTTTGTTTTATTTTTCACCTCTGGTGATTCATCACCCAATTCATTACAACTTTTGGCAGGAAAAAAAAAAAAAACCCACAGGGATACAAAATTTTTAAGGAAGTATTTTGAATTCTTTTTTATTTTTTTGGCTGTGTCGCCTGTGGGATATTAGTTCTTTGACCAGGGACTGAACCCAGGGCATTGGCAGTGAGAGCACTGAGTCTTAATCACTGATCCACAAGGGAAAAGGTAGTGTTTGGACTATATGTAAGATAGATAACCAATAAGAATTTACTAGATAGCACAGGGAAAATAATCTAAAAAAGAGTCGGTATATGTATATGTATAGATGATTCAGTTTGCTGTACTGCATAAACTAACACAACACTGTAAATCAACTATAGTTCAATAAAAATTTAAAAAGTAGTATTTGGACATTTTTGTCACCTATATTTAATATGCACTCCATAAGGAGGAAATGGAAAATACATGTACAAGTTTGGCGAAATATCTTCAAAAAAGTAGAAGGTTAAAATGGAAAAATTAGCAGGAAAGATTTGAGAGCTCCTAATATCCACTATTAGGTTCGTGACATTGTACAGGAGAAGGGATCAAGACCATCCCCATGGAAAAGAAATGCAAAAAACAAAATGGCTGTCTGGGGAGGCCTTACAAATAGCTGTGAAAAGAAGAGAAGCAAAAAGCAAAGGAGAAAAGGAAAGATATAAGCATCTGAATGCAGAGTTCCAAAGAATAGCAAGAAGAGATAAGAAAGCCTTCTTCAGCGATCAATGAAAAGAAATAGAGGAAAACAACAGAATGGGAAAGACTAGAGATCTCTTCAAGAAAATTAGAGATACCAAGGGAACATTTCATGCAAAGATGTGCTCGATAAAGGACAGAAATGGTATGGACCTAACAGAAGCAGAAGATATTAAGAAGAGGTGGCAAGAATACACAGAAGAACTGTACAAAAAAGATCTTCATGACCCAGATAATCACGATGGTGTGATCACTGACCTAGAGCCAGACATCCTCGAATGTGAAGTCAAGTGGGCCTTAGAAAGCATCACTACGAACAAAGCTAGTGGAGGTGATGGAATTCCAGTGGAGCTATTTCAAATCCTGAAAGATGATGCTGTGAAAGTGCTGCACTCAATATGCCAGCAAATTTGGAAAACTCAGCAGTGGCCACAGGACTGGAAAAGGTCAGTTTTCATTGCAATCCCAAAGAAAGGCAATGCCAAAGAATGCTCAAACTACCGCACAATTGCACTCATCTCACACGCTAGTAAAGTAATGCTCAAAATTCTCCAAGCCAGGCTTCAGCAATATGTGAACCGTGAACTTCCTGATGTTCAAGCTGGTTTTAGAAAAGGCAGAGGAACCAGAGATCAAATTGCCAACATCTGCTGGATCATGGAAAAAGGAAAAGAGTTCCAGAAAAACATCTATTTCTGCTTTATTGACTATTCCAAAGCTTTTGACTGTGTGGATCACAATAAACTGTGGAAAATTCTGAAAGAGATGGGAATACCAGACCGCCTGATCTGTCTCTTGAGAAATTTGTATGCAGTTCAGGAAGCAACAGTTAGAACTGGACATGGAACAACAGACTGGTTCCAAATAGGAAAAAGAGTACATCAAGGCTGTATATTGTCACCCTGCTTATGTAACTTATATGCAGAGTACATCATGAGAAACGCTGGACTGGAAGAAGCACAAGCTGGAATCAAGATTGCTGGGAGAAATATCAATAACCTCAGATATGCAGATGACACCACCCTTATGGCAGAAAGTGAAGAGGAACTAAAAAGCCTCTTGATGAAAGTGAAAGTGGAGAGTGATAACTTGGCTTAAAGCTCACCATTCAGAAAACAAAGATCATGGCATCCGGTCCCATCACTTCATGGGAAGTAGATGGGGAAACAGTGGAAACAGTGTCAGACTTTATTTTTCTGGGCTCCAAAATCACTGCAGATGGTGACTGCAGCCATGAAATTAAAAGACGCTCACTCCTTGGAATGAAAGTTATGACCAACCTAGACAGCATATTCAAAAGCAGAGACATTACTTTGCCAACAAAGGTTCGTCTAGTCAAGGCTATGGTTTTTACTGTGGTCATGTATGGATGTGCGAGTTGAACTGTTAAGAAGGCTGAGCGCTGAAGAATTGATGCTTTTGAACTGTGGTGTTGGAGAAGACTCTTGAGAGTCCCTTGGACTGCAAGATGATCCAACCAGTCCATTCTGAAGGAGATCAGCCCTGGGATTTCTTTAGCAGGAATGATGCTAAAGCTGAAACTCCAGTACTTTGGCCACCTCATGCGAAGAGTTGACTCATTGGAAAAGACTCTGATGCTGGGAGGGATTGGGGGCAGGAGGAGAAGGGGACGACAGAGGATGAGATGGCTGGATGGCATCACTGACTCGATGGATGTGAGTCTGGGTGAACTCCGGGAGTTGGTGATGGACAGGGAGGCCTGGCATGCTGCGGATTCATGGGGTCGCAAAGAGTCAGACACAACTGAGCGACTCAACTGAACTGAACTGAATGTCCACTATCGGAGAAGGCAATGGCACCCCACTCCAGTACTCTTGCCTGGAAAATCCCATGGATGGAGGAGCCTGGTAGGCTGTAGTCCATGGGGTTGCTAGGAGTTGGGCACGACTGAGTGACTTCCCTTTCACTTTTCACTTTCAAGCATTGGAGAAGGAAATGGCAACCCACTCCAGTGTTCTTCCCTGGAGAATCCCAGGGATAGGGGAGCCTCGTGGGCTTCTGTCTGTGGGGTCGCACAGAGTCGGACATGACTAAAGCGACTTAGCAACAATATCCACTATCAGTCTATAGCTGATAGAGTTCTGTGCTGTCATTCAGCAGAAAGACAAAGAGGAGACAGCATTGATAGGAAACTGTCCAGTGGAGAATCAGAGTCCATGGAGGAAGCTGACCTTTTCTCCTCATGTTTCTATGATGTGTTCAGTCACTTGGTTGTGTCTGACTCTTTGCAACTCCTTGGACTACTAGTCTCTTCTGTCCATGGGATTTCTCCAGGCAAGAATACTGGAGTGGGTTGCCATTTTCTTTCTCCAGGGGATCTTCCTGATCCAGGGATTGAACCCATGTCTCCTATGTCTCCTGCATTGCAGGTAGTTTCTTTACCTGCTGAGCCATCGGGAAAGCCACCATATTACTATGTTCATCCTTAATTTATGACTGATCTTGGACATTCAGGTCCTCTTGGAATGTATGCATGGGCTTTTGCCAACACTTTTGCCCTCTTAGGAAAGTGTCATGAGCAAAGGTCTGCCATCTCCTCCAGCCCCACTTCTTCCTCCACATCAGGGAAGGATACCTCACCAGTTGGGTGAGGCTAGGGGTAAAAGTCACTTTATATATGGAACCTCCACCCTTGTTTCATTTTTCTCTCCAACCTGTGTGACAACAAGCAACATGATTCTCATTCTTTCTAGCCAGTTCCCTAAAGACCAAGGCTGTCATGATCATCAGGGCAGCTGATTGGGTCAGTGTGTATATTCCGCTAAGCCTGGATACTGGTTCTAAGATCAAGTTGGGGATGGGGAGGAGGCATCTTTTTCAACCACATTCTAAATCACATTTTTTAGGACAGCTGTCAATTGCTGATATTTCTATTCTCATCTAACCTTGGTTTGGGTCTATAATTCTGAACCTAAAGGAAGAGCAAGCATTGTGACCCAGTGTCTGGGTGGAGTTGGGTTAAGAGCAGGATACAGTGGAAGGAGGGAAAGCCTTCCAAGAGGTCACTGAGGCCCAGAAACTAGGCTTTTCAGGGCAACTAGGCTTTGTGAGGACCTCAGAATTTTGATGCTCACCAAGCAAATTTCAGGAGACTGGCCCTCAGGTGTGGGAGGTAAAGCTTTCGGGTACCTACACTTCTTGGGCCACAAGTTTATCCCATACAGGGATATCTAAATGACATTCCTACTGGAAACAAAGATGGCCCTGTGAGCCTGGACTGGGGCAAAAGACAATGCACTGGGTGATCCTAATGGCTTGTGTTGGTAATTTTGACAACCTACCAGAGACATGGGCTTTGCAGGTGGGGCTAGTGGTAAAGAATCCACCTGTCAATGCAGGAGATGCAAGAGACACAGGTTTGGTCCCTGGGTTGGGAAGATCCCCTGGACAAGGAAATGGCAACTCACTCCAGTATTCTTGCCTGGGAAATTCCATGGACAGAGGAGCCTGGGGGGCTACAGTCCATGAGACCACAATGAGTCAGACACAGCTGATCAACTAAACACACACACAGACACACACACTTCAGAGACACAGCAATGTGGCCATGATGAAGACAAGCCAGTAGGGTTTTTGTCAGGTGTGGAGGGGTCCTCCTTTATCTTCTACTTCCTCTTCTCCTAGGACCTCTTTTCTTCTTCAGACACAGATGTTAAGGATATAGACTTTAGGGAAAGAAGAAACCTGGGATGGAATCCCAGGTGTGCCGCTTACTGGTTGTACACACTTTGGACATAAGACTCATATGAGCCTCCATTTGCTCACCTGAAATGTGGAGGTGTAATAATCATAGTGGCGTGAAGGACAAAAGAGCCTTGTAAAGATACTTGTAAAGATACAAGTAAAGATATGTGTAAAGACGAAAGATACTTGTAAAGTGCAGCATCTGGATCATAGTCAGAACTATTTTTAAACCACTGGATGTCTAGTAACTGAACCCTGGGAAGTAGTCTCAGCAAGAAATCGAGTGCAGACATTGTTTAAAGAAAAATTCTGCAGGGCAGATGTGGAAAGCAAATGAAATCTCCTTTGCAATGCAATAATCATTGACTTAATCAGAGATGAAAGCCAAACTCTGGTTTCCTTAGGCAGAAACCATGATTGTCCTGTAACCAGTATCTATCATGTGTAGCTGCAGAGGAGTGAGGTCAAGAGCAGTCTTTGGGGTTAGACAGACAAGGATACAAGTTCCAGATCCCCATTTAATAAGTAAAGCTTGGGTTCATTCAGGTTTAGGGAAAATAATTCTAAGTCTTTCATAGTGTTTCTAAGGTGCCTAGCACAATTACCCAGTATGCAGTTGGATAATTAACAACCAGTCAACACCAGTCAATCCTGAAGGAAATAAGTTCTGAATATTCTTTGGAAGGACTGAAGCTGAAGCTGAAGCTCCAATACATTGGCCACCTGATGTGAAGAACTGACTCATTTGAAAAGACTGATACTGGGAAAGATTGAAGGCAGGAGGAGAAGGGGACAACAGAGGATGAGATGGTTGGATAACATCATCGACTCAATGGACATGAGTTTGAACAAGCTCTAGGAGTTGGTGATGGACAGGGAAACTTGGCACACTTCAGTCCATGGGATCACAAAGTCTGACACGACTGAATTACTGAACTGAACTGAACAATACCACGTTGCAGCAGCTATCCTGGCAGCCAAAACCACAGTTGTGCAAGCCATTGCTTCATTTCCCAGCCATCCTTCCATTTTCCCATTCTCTTATCCATACATACACCCACCCCTGTAACTATCCACTCACCCATCCACCCATCTATCCATCCATCCATCCATTTACTCACCCATGCACCCATCCATCCTTCCATCCTTTTATCTCTACCTCCTTTTATCCTTCCATTCATGCTTCTTCAGGCACTTTGATGGGCTCAAGCAGAGACTTTACACAAAGGTGCTGGAGACACAGATGTCTTTGTGGTGACTTTGGGGACACTGGGAGGTCTGGCATCTGGACAAGGTAAGGAAGGCCTGACAGGTCATCTTTAATCAAAGCAGCTTCTTATTTGAAGGAAGGAAAAATGGCTTGAAGGTCTAGATAACTAAATTATTCTGAAGCATTCTGGGGGTATACTCCATGAATGTATTTGTGGATGGCACAGTTGCCTGTCCTGTACTGATTTGCAGTGGTTGTGCTGTGACTGTTAGGAACGTTTAAATACTGCAGAACTGGAACTCCTCAGAAGCCTGACACAGATTCTTCTAGACCTAGAAAAATTATAAGGCAAAGTTTTCTTTTTACTGTTTGTATTACGGATTAATTCAGAGCTAAAATGTGAAAATCAGTGACAAAAGGAAAATGTTCATTTACTCCATGGAATGGATGGGTTTACTCAGTGACAGATGTGTGAGCTGTGTTATGTGTACAGCTATATTTACTCATTGTGTTTACTCATTAGGATCACTCATCATGGGGATGATAGTCAATTTCAAAGTTTAATTTAAGCTTTATTTGCATGCTACTTTTTATAAAACTCTTAGGGATTTTAAAAGGTGTTTTGGTTTTTTTTTTGTTTTTTTTTTGAAGCAGTTTTATGTTTCCAGAGAAACTGAGAAGGGACAGAGATATCCCAAATATCCCCTGCTTCACATATGCACAGCCGCCCCAATTGTGAACATCCTTCATCAGATGGTACATTTGTTACAATTGACAGATCATGTGACCCACATTCCACAGCTTCTCTTGGAGTTCACTCTTGGTGTTGTACGGTCTATGGGTTTGGACAAGCATATCCATCATTATGGAATCATACAGAGTATTTTCATTGGCATGAAAATTCTCTGTGCTCAACCCATTCCTCCCATGTCCCCCAACCCCTGGAACCCTTACCGTTTCCATAGTTTTGCATTTTCCAAAATATCATCAAGGAAATTACACAGCATGTAGCCTTTTCAAATCAGATTCTTTCACTTAGTAATATGCATTTAAATTTCCTCTGTGTCTCTTCGTGCTCTGGTAGTTTATTTCTTTTTATCACTGAATGGTATTCCATTGTCTGGATGGACTGTGGTTTATTTATCTATTCTCCTACTGAAGGACATCTTAAGTGCCTCCCAGATTTGGCAACTGTGAATAAAGCTGCTATAAAAATCCATGTGCAGGTTTTGTGTGAACATGTCTTCAGTTCCTCTGGGGAAATACCGAGGAAGGTGCGTGCTGTCTCCTATGGCAAAAGTACAGTTAGCTTTGTAAGAAGGCGCCTGCCTGTCTTCCAGAGTGTCTGCAACATCTTGCATCCCAGTAACAATGGTGAGAGTTCCTGTTGCTCCACATTCTCACCAGCATTTGGTGATGTCAGTGTTCTGGATTTTGGCCATTTTGATAGGTGTGTAGTGTGATTTTTCAGTTCAGTTCAGTCGCTCAGTCATGTCCAACTCTTTGTGACCCCATGAATCCCAGCACGCCAAGCCTCCCTGTCCATCACCAACTCCCAGAGTTTACCAAAACTCATGTCCATTGAGTTGGTGATGCCATCCAGCTATTTCATCCTCTGTCGTCCCCTTCTCCTCCTGCCCCCAATCCCTCCCAGCATCAGGGTCTTTTCCAATGAGTCAACTCTTCGCATGAGGTGGCCAAAGTATTGGAGTTTCAGCCTCAGCATCGTCCTTCCAATGAACACCCAGGACTGGTTTCCTTTAGGATGGACTGATTGGATATCCTTGTAGACCAAGGGACTCTCAAGAGTTTTCTCCAACACTACCGTTCAAAAGCATTAATTCTTCAGTGCTCAGCTTTCTTCACAGTCTAACTCTCACATGCATACATGACTACTGGAAAAACCATAGCCTTGACTAGATTGACCTTTTTTAGCAAAGCAATAGCTCTGCTTTTGAATATGCTATCTAGGTTGGTCATAACTTTCCTTACAAGGAGTAAGTGTCTTTTAATTTCATGGCTCCAATCACCATCTGCAGTGATTTTGGAGCCTCAAAAAAATAAAGTCTGACACTGTTTCCACTGTTTCCCCATCTATTTCCCATGAAGTGATGGGACCAGATGCCATGATCTTCATTTTCTGAATGTTGAGCTTTAAGCCAACTTTTTCACTCTCCTCTTTGACTTTCATCAAGAGGCTTTTTAGTTCCTCTTCACTTTCTGCCATAAGGGTGGTGTCAGCTGCATATCTGAGGTTATTGATATTTCTCCCAGCAATCTTGATTCCAGCTTATGCTTCTTCCAACCCAGCATTTCTCATGGTGTACTCTGCATATACATTAAATAAGCAGGGTGACAATATACAGCCTTGACGTACTCCTTTTCCTATTTGGAACCAGTCTGTTGTTCCATGTCCGGTTCTAACTGTTGCTTCCTGACCTGCATATAGGTTTCTGAAGAGGCAGGTCAGGTGGTCTGGTATTCCCATCTCTTTCAGAATGTGTGATCTTACTGTCATTCTAATTTTCTTTTTCCTAATGACATATGATGTGGTATGTCTTTTCATATTCTTATTTGCCACTTGTGCATCTTTTTTGCTTAAGGTCTTGGGCCCATTTTAAAAATGAGATTGCTTGTTTTCTTCTTGTTGAGTTTTTTAAAAAAAATAATTGGAGCATAGTTGCTTTATTATATTGTGTTATTTTCTGCTGTATAGCCATACATATACATATATCCCCCCTCCCATTTGGGTCACCACAGAGCCCTGAGCAGAGTTCCCTTTGGGTTCCTTTAGTTATCTGTTTTATCATAGTAAGTACATACATGTCAACTGCAGTCTCCCAATTCATCTCACTCCCCTTTTCCCCTTGGTGTCCATACATTTATTCTCTATGTCCTGTTTCTACTTCTGCTTTGTGAATCTGTACCATTTTTATAGATTCCACATATTAAAAGTTTTTGTATATTTTAGATAACAGTCCTTAATCAGATGTGTCTTTTCAAATACCTTATAGTCTGTGGCTTATCTTCAAATTATCTTGATACCATCTTTCACAGAGTAGGAATTTTTAATTTTAATGAACCTTATCAAGTATCTTTTTCATGGATCATGTCATTGGTCTTGTATCTGAAAAAATCATTGGCCCTGCCCAAGCTTATCCAGATTTTCTGTTATATTATCTTCTAGGCATTTCATAGTTTTGTGTTTTTCACTGACATTTGTGATCCATTTTGAATTCATTCTTGTGAAGGGTGTGAGGTCTGTGTCTAGATTCAGTTTTGTGTGTGTGGGTATTCAGTTCCTCCAGCATCATCTGTGTTACCTTTTCTCCTCTGTCAAAAATCAATTGGCCACATTCATGGAGGTCTATTCCTGGCCTCTCTATTTGGTTCCACTGATCTATTTGTCTGTCCTTTCACCAATATCAGACTGTTTTGATTATGATAGCTTTATAGTAAGTCTTGAAGTTGAGTAGGTCAGTCCTATTACTTTGTTCTCTTTCAATACTGTGTTGGCTATTCTGGATCTTTTGCCTCCTCTCCATAAAAACTTTAGAATTACTTTTTTTTGATATCCATGAAATAACTTGCTAGACTTTTTATTGGGATTGAAGCTTTTAGTTACTTTTAATGTCTGACATCTTATTATTTTTTGTCTTATTTTGTATTTTCAAAATACTTTCTATTTTACAAATCTCCCTTGGCCCTCAAAGTGACCTTTCTGCACAGATATATCTCCAAGAGAAACAAAATGAGGCTCAGGGGTTTGTATGAGTTTCTATAGCAAACATGTGGCAGAGCTCCCAATGCTGGTGACCTGTGTTCCATCCCTTGTCATGCAGGGAACTAGATTCTGCATGCTGCAACTAAAGAACCCACATGCTGCAATTAAGACCAAATTAAAAAAAAAAGATGCATTGCATTAGAATGAACTGCATTTTAATTGTACTTTTTTTTTTTTTTTAATCTTACCTGCTTTCTACACACTGATCACCTTTTATTCATGTTACATTGGCAAAGGACTAGTTTCAGTCATTCATATTTTCAGACAAAGGCTAGATATTACCTTTAACAAATTAGATATTACACTGATGCATGGTGGCAGCCACCGTTGGAATGCACAATGAGGGCAAGAATGTCTATTTATGATTATTTTCTGGATTCCTGTAACAACAACTTTAAGTTGTTTTGGACCAGGAAATCACAAAGTATGTTTCTTATCATGTAATCATTTTTTTTTTTAGTTTGAATGCACAGAATTTGAATGGACATGCACACACACTTATACTTTAGGGATTATATTAAAATGAGCCTCAAACAGCACAAACAGGAAATTACCTCACTGCTTAAACTCCTGCCTACCCTCTTTGTTCACATCTCCCTGTCCTCCTCTCCCTCCCACCCCCCACTCCGCGGCCCAAAGAGAATCACTACCATACATTTTATCTTAATTATCTACCTATTTTTCTTTATTCTCCTTACTCCATCAGCAATATGTGTATCTCTAAGCATTATATTGTCTGCTTTTAGCAAGGTTTGGGCTTTTTCCAAAGGAATCATACTGGGTGCATTATTTTGAAATGTTGTTTTTTTGCCCAGCTTGTTTTGAAGATTCTTTTTCACATGTGTCAGACACACAATTTGTCCTAGAAAGGAACAATTTAAAAATTGATTGGTAGTGGAATCACCCATTTCCAACTAAATGGACAATCCATATTGCTGGGATAAAAGCTCCAATTACACCTGGTTGAATAACAGCCTTTAACAGAGCTCTTTTTAGGGTGTGGGCGGCCTGGATTTCTGGAACCTCTAAACTCTTGTGAGTTTAAAGTTCTGTCCAAAGGCTTTAACCAGTGGAGGTCCACCTCAGCTGTCTGTCCTGCACCTGATCCCCTACCACCATCCCGCTCCCACCCTGCTCCATGCCACCAGAATGAAGTCAGGCCCTCAGGATGCCTTATTGATGTGGGCAGAAATGTGTTAGTCAGGGTTCTCCAGGGAAACAGAACCAATGGCAAGTGAAAACACGTGTGTGCTTGTGTGTATGCATGTGTTTATATATACTATACAGAGATTTATTATAGGGGATTGGCTCATGTGATTACAGAGGCTGCCACATTTATGTATGCAGTGTGGCCACAGGCTCAAGACCCAGGTGAGCCAGTGGCGCAGATCAAGTCCAAGGTCAGCTGACGGCTGTGCACTTCCCTCTGCTGGGGGTAGGGGCGGGTGGGAGGCCAGATGTTTTGTTCTATTCTGGCCTTCAACTGATCAGACAAGCCCCACTCATATTATGCAGAGTGATCTGCCTATTCAAAGTTCACAGATTCAGTGTCAATCTTATCCAAAGATTCCTGCCAAGTTGGCATATAAAATTTACACAAAGCACAAGGGTGGACATTCAGGTTTTTGAGGTGTCTACTTGAAATTCTCATCTGCTGCTGATCTGCTGCTCCAGTTCATCCCTGTGGATCTCCCCTGGGCCTTTCCTGCATCCCCGGAGAGCTCTCACCATGCTTTGGGATGCTCTCCACGTAGTCCTTTCCAGCTTCGAGGCCAGACGATGAGTCCTGTCTCCTTGTGGATCCCTGGGGCCTCACTGTGCACAGCAGGGATGCAGTCAATGCTGGCTGAATGCCAAGCATTGCAGCCTTGGGACAGCCCACAGCACATCTCGGTAATCCTTCAGTAGAGCCACTGACTAGAAATAGCCCTGTTTCATAGAACATCCTGGAAGGAAAGACTGTCTTCTCCTCTTTTTTCCTGGCATTGAGTTTGACTAAGTATCTGGAATGATCTATTCAGACCCTGTCTGTGAATTACAGGGCCAGGCCAGGCCTTCTCTACAGTTACATCTTTATAAAAAGGGCAGACTAGCAGCACCTCTGTGCACTCTGGCCCCACTTCTAGGAGTCCACCACAACTGTGTGAGCACAGCGAGGTCTGGCCTCATCTTTTCCTTGCCTTGACTCTGCTCCTTGACCCTGTTTCGTAGAAAGCTCTCACTTTCATCTCAGGCTCAAAGGATTTGTTAACAAAATAAGCCCTACAATTAGGGCTTCCCTGGTGGCTCAGACAGTAAAGAATCCTCCTGTAATGCAGGGGACCTGGGTTTGATCCCTGGGTCAGGAAGATTCCCTGGAGAAGCGCATGGCAACCCACTGCAGTATTCTTGCCTGGAGAATCCCATGGACAGAGCAGTCTGGCAGGCTACAGTCTATGGGTTTGCAAAGAGTCAGACATGACTGAGTGACTAACACTACTACTACATATAAATAAATAATATCAATATTTATTAGAATTATCTAGCTTACTTTCAATATACTGATATTGAAAGAAAAGAAAAACAGAAACAGCAGAGGGTGCATCACCAAATTAGGTTTTGACCAACATCCAGACTTAAATAGCACTTGGATGTCACAGCACATCTGGAGTCCCAACTGGGATAAGATCACAGACAGCATGCCCATTCTGTGAGTGAGACTTCAAAGACTGCAATTCAGGTTCCTTCTTATAATTATAATCCCAGAGTGGAAATTGATATGTCATCAGACTGTGAGCATGTTGCAGCTCTGTGTGTGTGTGCTCAGTCGTATCTGACTCTTTGCTACCCCTTGGACTGAAGACTGCCAGGCTCCTCTGTCCGTTGAATTTTTCTAGGCAAGAAGACAGCAGTGAGTTGCCATTTTCTCCTCCAGGGGACCTTCCCCACCCAGGGATCAAACCTGTAATCTTGCATTTCCTAAAGTGTAGGTGGATTCTTTACCACTACCAGCACTCAATGCTGTTTGTTTTGTTTTGTAAAACTTGGAAATGTTGTTAAGCCCAGGGCATGGTTGGCCAGACACCCTTCTGGGCTCAATAATCTCAAGATTCCTCCCCTATCTTATCTGTGGTGCCACAAGGCTTGCCCTCAGAGCAGGCAGTCAGGGCGCTCCCAGTCAGGGCAGTGTCAGGGCAGTTAGAAGCAAGGTCAGAGGCCTGCTCTGCTTTGTCTCTGAAGCCTAAAAGAGACTACATTTAATTTCCTTTACAGTCCCTCACTTACGACCCAACTCCTGGCTCTGGGATGTCCACTTGCCTCTCAGGATCTGTGTTCAGCCGAGTTCATCTATGTGGCCTGGGATTGGTTATGGGGGTTTGCAGGGTTAACTACCCCTCCCCACTTTCCTCAGCCCCCCTCATCCCAGGTTCAGCCTTTGAGCCTCCAGCAGCTTACCCTGAGGGTGGCCTGGGTCGCCACTCTCTGGCCAATTGCAGCACGGTGACTGCATCAGCGCTGGTCAGGTAGAGTTTTCTTGCAATAGGGCCATGGAAACACCTCTGGGCATGGAGAGCCAGCCCCTAAGAGTGGAGGCATGTACAGTGGTTCTGTGGTTTCGTTTAATTTTGTGTGGAAAGCCTGTTGGCCTCCTCGTGCTGGTGACAGAGAGGAGGATGGAGGTGTGGTTCACCTGGTTTACCTCCCGGTGCTTCAGAATGGGGGTGTGAGCTATTACATATAGGATGGATAAGCCACAAGGTCCTGCGGTACAGCACAGGGAACCACAATGGAAAAGAATATAATGACAAATATGCATATAAACCCGAATATATGTGTGTTAAAGTCGCTTCGGTCATGTCCGACTCTTTGTGACCCTATGGACTGTAGCCCTCCAGGCTCCTCTGTCCATGGGATTCTCCAGGCAAGAATACTGGAGTGGGTTGCCATGCCCTCCTCCAGGGGATCTTCCTGACCCAGGGATCGAACCCACGTCCCTAACATCTCCTGCATTGGCAGGTAGGTTCTTTACCACTAGTGCCACCTGGGAAGTCTTGAATATACATATAAAACTGAATCACTTTGCTGTACAGCAAAAATTATTACAACATTGTAAACAACTATACTTCAATAAAAAAAAAAACAAAACAAAACAGTGTAGCCACAGTTCAAATCCAGATCTGTCTAGAGGGGGATGGGAAGATGGGGTCCTGGGTTTTGGAAAAAGGATTTATCACCTCATGTCCCCTGTACCTGCTCATTATCTGGCCCCGAGGGCAGAAGACCGCAGACCAATGTGTCAGCCTGCCTTCCTGCCTGCTGACTGCCACCCTGCCCTCTCCTGGCCACACCCCAGGCTTCCTGCCACAGCAGCCCTAGCATGTGGGGCTGGACCAAGTAGACCTCTGTCCCCACCCCTCCCTGATACCCTGTCTGTCACCATCTCAGGAGATGATTCCTGATGGGAGATGAATATTCAGGCTGAGTGCCAGACTGGCCGGCATGCTGGGGACCCCACACCCTCTGGGTATCAACCTTCACCCGACGGACTGACTGCAGAATCTATATTCATCTGATTCTGACAGAAAGCACACTGCAATTTAAAACAGTTGGAGTGTAAATAGTAAAATGTGATCAAAGGGTAACCTTAAGGTATAAGGAAACTTCACAAGGCACCGAGACCAGAGAAGCACCAGCATCCTCCCCTGGATGGAGTGGCACGCAGTGTTTTCCAGTCCCCCTGTGGGCTCACAGCTCAAGTTAGCCTTCTTTATGAGCTTTCTTCATTTTATCGACTCACCTCCCAGTACCCTTACATTTGTTTCCTGGGACGACTTCCATGCGCATTCTTAGCTCTTTATGTGCTTCTGGGGAAACACATCCTCAGCAGACAAATCAAGCACAGAGCTTAAGGATGAATGATATGTTGCAGGTTTTTACGATGCCAGCATGTGAGGTCATAATGAACGATATAAAGCAAGCAAAGGTAGCCACATTGGGACTGAGGAATTGGGAGTTACTTAGTAAGTGGACAATATCTGAAAATCATACAAGCTATATTAGGTCCCTTGCAAAGTGCAGCAGCTAACTCAAAGGGCTATTGAGAGGATGAAATGAAATTGTAAATGAAAAGAGATTAGCATGCTTACCCGAAAACCTCTGCCTCTGATCAGACTCTTTATGGGCTAAGCCCATAGGTGTATCTTCAACTGTAAAGAGAAAGAAAGACATTGTCCAAGTTTGTGACTAAAACAGGCAAAAGGTCTTGATGTCACAGCTTTGAAATAGGCAGGACATTTGGGGGAAACTGAGAGAAACCCAACTCAAATGAGTGTAAACAAAAAAGAGGCCATATTGGCCAACAGAACTGAAAAGTCCAGGAGTGATGGCTTCAGATGCATATTGAGCAAGGCACGTACAAATATCTTTTCTCTATATTTCTGTTTTTCTTCTTGTTGGGTTCATTTTAAGTTCAGGCTCTTCCCTTGTGGGGCCCCAATCACCACTATAATTCCAGTGAAAGGAATTCACATCCTCCTCAGAGATATGACAGACTCCCCGAGAGTGTGATTATTTAGCAATTGCCACTATCACCTCTGCAAGAGTGTGTCCCTCATCCTGTGACTATACCATTTCCTTTCTGGACTCAGGCAAGAGGTTTTACAGGCATACCTATTGAAATCTATCCCACAAGATTAAGCTTATTAATTAAGCCTTTAGAAAAACTTTCTAAATTGGCATATGAACAGAAGTTTACACTCTTTCCAGACTTCACAATGGCTAACGATTTGATGATGGTCTTCTATTATGATGTCCAAAATGATGCCAAAAAGTTGAATGGTGAGAGAGTATAATGGTGGTTTCCAATGACAGAGGAATTAGGGAGATTATGGTCAAAGGGTACAAACTTCCAGTTAGAAGATGAATACATTCTGGAGATCTAATGCACAGCGTTGTGATGATAGTCAACAATGCTGCTCTATTCCTCAAAGTTGCCAAGGGATTAGATCTTAAATGTCCTCACAACAAAAGAGAAATGGTAATTGGATAATGCATTGGCTAATGCCAGAGTGGCAATCATACTGTAATGTATAGGTGCATCAAGTCAACACAATGTACATCTTAAACTTACACAACATCATGTCAATTATATTTGAATAAAGCTGGACAAAGCTGGATGCTCAAAAAAAGAAAAAATGAAAGTTGGACAAAGTCAAGGACATAGTTTGGCCCTAGGACTTCTGTAACTGAAGCTTGTCCATCCTCAGCCAGCTCAAAGCTATTGTCATTCATTTATATTTTGATTTACACATATAGCAATCCAATCTGAGCAATTTGAAATCTTCACAAATATATCTCTTTTTAATGATGATGGTTAGATAACAGTAAATTTAGTACCAGCTTTTAGTTACAATAAAGAATAATAGCCCCTCAAAGATGTCTATTTCTTAGTCTCTGGAACCTGTGAATAATTCTCCTTATATGGTAAAAGAAACACTTAGATCTTGTTGAGTTAAAGGTCAGAGATTATCTTAGAGTATTTAGGAGGGTGAAGAATTTATAAAAGGGAAAGAAGGAGGTGATCAGAGGTGTATGAAAGAAATTTATAGAGTTATTTTCTTGCACCAGGATTCTCACAATGCATTGCTAGGCTGCAAAAGAAAAATTGGAACATTTTGCCACATTATAAAAAAATAGATTTCTCAACTAGTAAAAAGCGGGGTGTTACATGAAACTAACAAGTGAAAGAATTCAAGTTAGGGTCATTTACCTGACTTTATTTAACCTTGGATTCTAATCTCATTTCCTTATTACAAATAGTGACAGTATAACTGACCTATACATTTCACACAAGGATGCTGTGACATTTAATGGAGAAAAATTATGTTTTATTTTTGTTTTATCTTATAAGACACTTTATATGTTTATTTCATTGTGATGATAATGTAAGGTATTATTAGTATCAGTTCAGCTCCTTATTTTCAGAGAAATTTCAGAGCATCTGAGGTTCACAAATGTTATGCAGCAATGATGATAAGATAGCAATATTTGTGTATCCTAATCACCCATTTGGAAAATTAGTGCTACTTTGGAATTAATGAAATACGGGAGTGTCCAATTAAGGTGAGTGTTAAATTCATCTAACGAGCATTACCTGTGCATCAATTGTTCCCCAAAGAACAGAGGTGATTTCTCTGGAAGAGTTACATGTATTAAACAGAAAATTTATAGCTATCTCCAAGATGTTTTTGCTCAAATGGTATAAGAGGGTTCACCTAATTGCAGCGATTATCTTTCTGCACTTCAAATTGCAGATAGCTCATGGCCAGTATCACCTAATAAATTGCCACTCTTGGGGCACTGATGGTAGATTTCAGCAGGATTCATTTTCTGTTTTATTTCTTTCCCTCTTTTTTAAATAGATAGAAATAAACTATGAAATTTTCAACCTGGTAACTAATGTCCTTGAAGCAACCAGTAATTTTCTGCTAGGAGGAACGAAAAGGTTTTCCCTCTGAGGTTTTAGCTGCTTTTTGGGACACGTAGCAGATCTAAACTTAGGGGATCAGATGCTCCTGGGTGGTCAGACTGTCTTGTGTGAGAAGAAAGAAAGAAAGAGAGGAAGGAAGGAAGGAAGAAAGAAAGAAAGAAAAGTGAAGTCGCTCAGTCGTGTCTGACTCTTTGCGACCCCGTGGACTGTAGCCTACCAGGTTCCTTTGTCCACGGGATTTTCTAGGCAAGAATACTGGAATGGGTTGTCATGTGGCAGAGAGGAGAGCTGCAAATACTGGAGAGAAAGAAAATATGAACAAAAGCTGACATCATCCTGCTAATGGAGCAGGCTTGACCTGTTAGGGCAGGAAGTATCACTAGTAGCAATAGCAGGAACAAATAAAAATAATTTATTTTAGAAGAGATGCATTTAAAATTGCTTACCTGAAAACTGGATAGGGTTGTTATCAAGAATGAAATGATCATCCATGAACATTTCCTTGGAGTCAAACCCATTTGGGCTGGAATCCTGGATGCCCCTTTAGCTCTAACAGGAGCTTGTTTTCGCATCTGAGAACAGACAGACGTGACCTTGCCTTCAAGCCGGTGGCCGGATGGGGTGCAGCTCATGCAGTGCCCGTGTCAGGCACCTGTGCCAACCACGTGCTGTCACTGCTGTCCTTGATGATAGTGCTGGCATGGGTGGGAAAAGCTGGCATTATAACAAGCCCCTGTCTGCAATCAGGCTTTCCCAATGGAGATAAAATTAGTGTCCTGAATGTTGACTTTGAGGTAAACTGAAGTTGTTTTCTATTTTATAGGAGCGCATACATCCACCAAAGCGCAGGGTTTGCCTAACTAAAATATCTGTAACTCTGAGCAGCATCGTGCTTTGTGCCAGAGAAGGTGGGACATTGTGTGTTTAGCTTCTTTCTCTGCCTCAACCCTGACCTTTACTCTCAATCATTTAGGGCTCTTATTTTCTACCCCTATTCTTAAAAAAAAAAAAAAAAAAAAAACTAACAGTGCAAGTTTTTTTTCCCATTGCATGCCTTTAATTATTTTTATTAAAAAATTTTTTTGAAGTACAGTTGATTTACAGTGTTGTCTTAGTTTTCAGTGTACAGCAGAGTGATTCAGTTATATATGCGCACTCACACACACACATATATATTCTTTATTTTTTATACATTCTATTCTATTATGGTTTATCTGAGGATACTGAATATAGTTCCCTGTGGCATACAGCAGGACTTTGTTGTTCATCCATCCTATATATCATAGTTTGCATCTGCTAATGTCAGACTCCCAATACTTCCCTCCCTACCCCTTTGGCAACCGCAAATCTAGGTCTGAGTCTGCTTTGTTTCATAGAAAAAAAAAAAAGTTTTCTCATGTTTTATTCATTGTCATGACAAATATTTATTGATCATCTGAGCTGGGCATTGAGTGGGACCTGGGGCCCCTGGGAAGACCCTGGTAGAACAAAAGGACGTTATTCAAATAAGAACTACCAACTGAGAAAGTTCAGTCTTTTCTAGAAAGTTCTAGAAATGTCCTCAGAGGCCTTCAACTACAGGAAGCCTGTCTTCAACAGGCTTATTTAGAAGATTAAACTGAAGGAAATAAATTTGTGTAGAACTCCAAAAAAATGACAAAGTGGTAATTATTCGAATGAATGTCTGATACATTAAAGGACTCTTTACCACTAAAATTCCATCTCATACTTTGAGCTTCTCCTGTGTGCCTGACCCCGAGGGCAGCACAGAATAACTATGCTGAACAATATTCATATTCTGCTCAGGACACTTCACTTTGTTATCAGGTGCAGGTCTGTGAAAAGCTTATTTGTGGACTAGAATCCAAGCATCTGAACTAGTACTCCCAGGGCCGCCCATAACCACCACGCAGCTGGACTGCCCTCCTGTCACCTGTCTGTGCCCTCTTGGGAATGGTTTTCTCTAACAGCCTCCCTGGCCTACATGTAGGATTTTTCAGAAACACAAACATATAAATTTTTGTTCCTCTGTAACAGCCCACGAGAGGAACTTCTCTTTTTGATTGTTGATTCCTTTGTCTTGGCACAGAAAACATCTCCTTCTTTCTGTGCAAATGGCTGGTTTTGATATTTAGGACACAGAGTTGCAATTTTATTTATCTCTCTGCTTTAGCCAGGGTTGTGATTCATATTGAACACTATTCCAACTGATTCTCATAGGCACATTCATATATTAACTTTCAGCAGCGTTTAAGATATGGGCCCTGGAGAACTCCTGCTGCTGCTGCTAAGTAGGAGAACTCCTACTCCACTGATACTAAAGAAAATTTGGGGAAAGCATGGACTTACTCAAGAAGGCTGGAGCAGTGGTGGTTCTGGTTTTGGTTAATTTGATGACTCAGTGAGGCTACCCTCTTTCTGTCTGCATGTTTTGCCTCAGCATGTTTTGTTTTGTTGTTGACTTCTCTTCAGAGGGCCAGGATAACTCTGGGAGGTGTATTCGTCACATAAGTACATGGCCATGTTGAAGGCAGGAAGGAGACAGTGCCCGCAGACTTCTGCACATGCCTCTGGACAGATTGTTTCACATGCTTTTCCTAATCTAATAACCAGGAGAAGGGAACAGAATGGCCAACACTGAATTAGACTTTCAGGACAGATCCTTCCTAGAACTGGAGGTCTATTCCCTTTGCACATGACTTGGTAGCACAGGTAAATGAAATAGACTGAGCTCTGTCCGCAAAGAAGAATAGCAGGTTACTCTGACAAGTATGCATGAAATTTCCTTCGTGCCTCACCTGAGGTTTATCTTTCTTGGATGAAATGTGCTCAAGTATTCAATCCCTATTATTTGCCCTATTATTTGCAAATGCCTCAAATCCTTTTTCCTCTAAACAAAGTGGAGGCAGAAGCAAAAAAACAGTTCGTAAGTGTTAAATACACCTCTACCTGTGGTCAGGCGATAAGCCCTGTGCTTGAGAATGGAGGCAAAGACATCGAAGAAAAAAGCAGCAAGGCTAAAAGGTTGGGGTTCAAGGAGGAAAAATAGATCAACAGGCTTTGCTATGGGCCTGAGGAAGAGCCTGGAGGTGGGGGGCGTCTGTCATCACTGATGCCAGGGAGACCCCAGAGGTTTGGCTTCTCATCATTGACGGGAACTCGGTGACGAAGATGCTTATGAGCTTAGATTTAAACATACCCTGTTGGGGGGGTGTTCTGAAGAAGAAGTCCCAGAGGCAGTTGTATACATGCGTAAAACTACTTTCAGAAAAATACCTTCCTGAACTTCAGAAAAATGCTTTCCTAACTGTCCTCTCACTTGCTCTTTTCGATCTTGCTGAGAGAAATACATTTTATCTGAAGAAACTGAAACTGTGGAGTATGTGGGCTTTCCCCAGCATAATGGAGTGAACACAGGACCAGACCTCTTGGAAGGGCCGTTGATTCAGACTTTTGCACACACTGTAGACCTCCACCTTGACTAAGACTTCACTTGGTGGGAGGGGCACTTTGGACTGGAGTCCACAGCGCTGGGTGGGGTCTGTTGCTTCTTAGTAGGTTAGGAAAGGAAGAAATGCTGCAGCTTTTGGCCGTATAGATTATCTGACTTTTGCTCATTTTTCCATTCTTCACTCATTCGTTCATTTCCTCATTCCGTAGCCACTGAAGGAACACAAGTATTCTAGGCATTGCACCTGGTACTGTGACACAGTTTGGGATGAAGTCACATAAACAGCATAAATTGCATCTTAAAGCAATTATTATCCAATGAAAAAGTAAATCTATTAATACGTATTTTGTTAATACATTGTGGTTGTTCAGTCGCTAAGTCGTGTCCAACTCTTTGTAACCTCATGGACTGCAGCATGCCTGGCTCCTTTGTCCTTCACTATCTCCTGGAGTTTGCTCAAATTCATGGCCATTGAGTCAGTGATGATACCTAAGGATCTCATCCTCTGCCGACCCCTTCTTTTGCCTGCAATCTTTCCCAGTGTCAAGGTCTTTTTCAATGAGCCAGCTCTTTGCCTCAGGTGGCCAAAGTACTGGAGCTTCAGCTTCAGCATTGGTCCTTTCAATGAATATTCAGGGCTGATTTATGATTGATTGGTTTGATCACCTTACAGTTCAAGGGATTCTCAAGAGTCTTCTCCAGCACCACAATTTGAGACCATCAGTTCTTCAGTGCTCAGCTTTCTCTATGGTCCAACTTTCATATCTCTGTGCTTAGTCTCTCAGTCAATCATTTTTGACTGTTTGAGACCCTCCTGGACTGTAGCCGACTAGGCTCCTCTGTCCATGGGAATCTCCAGGCAAGAATACTGGAGCGGGTTGCCTTCTCCACTCACATCCCTACATGACTATAATATAAAATGATATGGTAATTTATGATATGAAATGACATAACATATAACATCATATAATAATATAATATGTCTAAATTCTATTTTCTGCAGTGTGTCTGTTGACTTGTCCCAACCAGAATGATTTTAATTTAGAAGATAGGGAACAAAAACTGAAGAGGCAGTCGAAATGTTGGCTGAGTATAGAAAGTATTCTAAGGAGCAGAGGAAGTTTTTGCATAGAACCCGACACCCAGGAGTGCCTGCTATTTTTCCTGTGTCAGTGGCAGGGTCCTGGGGGAGGAAGGATTCATCACAGCAGGTGAAAAAGTGGGAAATTGTCTAGAGTGAGGATTGCAAAGTTGTGTGGGAATGAAGCAAAGTCTCCTGGATTGTCATTACTCCAGGGATGCTACCACCAGCCCCATCTGTACGCACCTCTGGCCTGATTTCCCCTTTCGTGAGTCAGAAATGGGGAGCAATTTGACAAAATGAAAGCCTTCATGTCTCTGGTATCAGGTTGAATTTTCTCAAAGGTTATGTTAAAACACTGCTGTGGTTATAGAAAATGTCACACAGAGCTTGTCAAGTTTCACTGAAGTTCCTGAAAATTGGTAACTTGCCAACAGAATAGCAATTGGGAATCGGGGAGGGTGGAGAGCATCACAGGGCATGTTTCAGTCAATCTCTTCTGAATCTGAAGTTCACACAGCCTTCGGCCCTTCCATCCTCAATTCTGCAGAATCGCCAGTCCTATGAATTTGTCCTCTGAGGTTTTATTCATCCCCACTTGAAATGATGCCACAATTCCAGTGGCACTGAAGTTGACCCAGATCAGGGCCGGTCTGACACTGGATGGAACAATCGCAGCCACACTGGCCTGCACCTTATGGGTCCCTGGGCTGCTTCTGCTGACTCAGCGATTGGCCCTGGGCTTTCTTGCCTGCGGCTCTTGAGGGTGTCCAGCTGACCTTAGTAGAGGAGTAGATAAAGATCCCTGCCCACAATTGAGCATTTTGCTTGTATGAGCGTCACTGATCTGCTTTTGTAGGGAAAGGAGCTTGACAGAAATGTCATGCCCATTCTCGTCCTCCTGTCATCAAATTGCAGACACTCATCTTCTTTTAAAAGGCAGGACCTTGAACTTCCTCTCTGATGGTGAACATCATATTGCTTTCTTTCATTCTCTTCATAGGTTATTCCTTGCAGCCTATGATACACTCAGTACTTCTCATCCAAGGTGTGTTAAGTCCCCCAGGTCCCTGACTGTCCTTCTTGTGCTCCCGCTCACCAAAATCATTTATAATGCAGTATGTCTTCTTGGCATTACATCCTGACCCCGGGTTCACTCCTATTTCATAGCAATCAGTTTCCTGTCTCTGGAGATCAGACACTTAAAGATCATCAAGAATATGGTGATTCCATGTTTGATGTGTAGCTTCTCAATTCCCTCTCTCTAGACCACTGGGCAGGAAAGAAGATGTTTCTCCTGAAATAGCACTTTGAGTAGTGGAGGAAGCATCATCTCTCGGGTCTAACTCTGGAGGTTTGGTTTCACCACTTTCCAACTGAGTGAGCCTGGTTGGGCTATTGAAGGTTATTAAACCCGTTTTGCTCATCTATCCAGTGAGAATACTGATCCTTACTTTAAACTGTTTTCCTGAGGATTCACCCTGAGGTCCCTTGTGTGTGTGTGCTTAGTCATGTCCATCTTTTTGTGACCCCACGGACTGTAGCCTGCCAGGCTTCTCTGTCCATGGATTCTCCAGGCAAGAACACTGGAGTGGGTTGCCATTTCCTTCCCCAGGGGATCTTCCTGACTCAGGGATTGAACCCACATCTCCTGTGTCTCCTAAATTGGCAGGGGGATTCTTCACCACTGAGCCACCTGGGAAGCTTCTTGAGGTTCCTATAGGACTCTTCAAATTCACCACAAACAACTCTGACCTTATCATCCACTTTCCAGACTGCTGTCCCCTGGACACCAGAAATAAAACCATTACTCAGTCTTCATGGGAATGAGCCCCAAGTTCATTCTTTGGCTTCACTTTCCGGAATTTTTATAGTCTGAGTTCTTTTTACCATCGTCTTCTAGCTCTGTATCTTATTTTTTCTTGCTTTATCTCTGATAATTACATCTAAATTATCCTCCCCATTTTCAGCCTCTGCTTCTCCTTCTCATGTGCACTTGAATCGTCTTCCAGGTTGTAGCTTTCATCATATTGCTCCTCATGTAGTCACTATGGAAACTGCCACTTGGCCACAGATAAAGTCATGACTCCAATATTCCATGACTTTATAGGAATTTAATATCCCAGATTTTAATTTTGAAATGTTCTGCCTGACACCATTCCTGGGCTTCTCCTGCAAGAGGCTGCTCTCTGTGCCCTGAACGACACCTGCTCTTCTCTTCTGCCCTGATTCAGCATCCCCAATTTAGTTCTCTCCCTCAAACATTCCCCCTCGATGTCAGCCTATCTCTGTTCTCAGAAGCCTTTTGTATCCTAAAAATGGTCCCCTCTTTCAAGAAATTATCCAGAGATGAACCAGTTTAACCTAGTCTCCGCTGTCGCTGCTCTGTCACTGCTGTTACAAGGACTTCATCTCAGGTATTAGGATATTGTGTCTTTGCATTCATTCCTTAAAGTAAGAGGCCACTGTTTTTAAAATGTTTAGCTTTCCTCAGTGCCACGAATATGTTCATTTTCCACTGATGATTATTTCATTCAATTATTGACTTTATTTTATTTATTTTTTTTAATTTTATTTTATTTTTAAACTTTACATAATTGTATTAGTTTTGCCAAATATCAAAATGAATCCGCCACAGGTATACATGTGTTCCCCATCCTGAACCCTCCTCCCTCCTCCCTCCCCATACCATCCCTCTGGGTCGTCCCAGTGGACTATCCCCAAGCATCCAGTATCATGCATAGAACCTGGACTGGCATCTCGTTTCATACATGATATTTTACATGTTTCAATGCCATTCTCCTGAATCTTCCCACCCTCTCCCTCTCCCATAGAGTCCATAAGACTGTTTTATACATCAGTGTCTCTTTTGCTGTCTCATACACAGGGTTATTGTTACCATCTTTCTAAATTCCATATATATGCATTATTATACTGTATTGGTGTTTTTCCTTCTGGCTTACTTCACTCTGTATAATAGGCTCCAGTTTCATCCACCTCATCAGAACTGATTATTGACTTTAGAATTCAGAAAAAAAGATGGGATTCCCTTGGTGGTCCAGTGGTTAAGACTGTGCACTTATACTGTAGGGGGCTGGGGTTCAATCCCTGGTCAGGAAACTAAGAGTTAGCATGCCACAACTAAAACATCCCACATGAGGCAACTTAGACTCAGCACAGTCAAATAAATAAATAAATAAATAAATATATTTTTACCAGATGAAATAATTTTATTCAGTGGCAGAAGCTCAGAACTGATCCCAAATAATTTATCATAATGCTTTTCATTCTCATTTGTCTTATTCCCCATGTAATAGTTTTAAATGGAATTTTTTTAAAAAAATATAAATTTATTTATTTTAATTGCAGGCTAATTACTTTACAATATTGTATTGGTTTTGCCATACATCAACATGAATCCACCATGGGTGTACATATGTTCCACATCCTGAATTCCCATCCCACCTCTCTTCCCATACCATTCCTCTGGGTCATCCCAGTGCACTAGCCCCGAACATCCTGTATCATGCATCGAACCTGGACTGGTGATTCGTTTCACATATGATATTATACTTGTTTCAATGCCATTCTCCCAAATCATTCCACCCTCTCCCTCTCCCACAGAGTCCAAAAGACTGTTCTATACATCTGTGTCTCTTTTGCTGTCTCACATACAGGATTATCGTTACCATCTTTCTAAATTCCATATATATGCGTTATTATACTGTATTGGTGCTTTTCTTTCTGGCTTACTTCACTCTGTATAATAGGCTCCAGTTTCATCCACCTCATTAGAACTGATTCAAATGTATTCTTTTTAATGGCTGAGTAATACTCCATTGTGGATATGTACCACAGCTTTCTTTATCCATTCATCTGCTGATGGACATCTAGGTTGCTTCCATGTCCTGGCTATTATAAACAGTGCTGCAATGAACATTGGGGTACATGTGTCCCTTTCCATTCTGGTTTCCTTGGTGTGTATGCCCAGCAGTGGTATTGCTGGGTCATATGGCAGTTCTATTTCCAGTTTTTTAGGGGATCTCCACACTGTTCTCCATAGTGGCTGTACTAGTTTGCATTCCCACCAACAGTGTAAGAGGGTTCCCTTTTCTCCATACCTTCTCCAGCATTTATTGCTTGTAGACTTTTGGATTGCAGCCATTCTGACTGGCGTGGAATGGTACCTCATAGTGGTTTTGATTTGCATTTCTCTGATAATGAGTGATGTTGAGCATCTTTCCATGTGTTTGTTAGCCATCCGTATGTCTTCTTTGGAGAAATGTCTGTTTAGCTCTTTGGCCCTTTTTTTGATTGGGTCACTTATTTTTCTGGAGTTGAGCTGTAGGGGTTGTTTGTATATTTTTGAGATTAGTTGTTTGTCAGTTGCTTCATTTGCTACTATTTTCTCCCATTCTGAAAGCTATCTTTTCACCTTGCTTATAGTTTCCTTTCTTGTGCAGAAGCTTTTAAGTTTAATTAGGTCCCATTTGTTTATTTTTGCTTTTATTTCCAATATTCTGGGAGGTGGGTCATAGAGGATCCTGCTGTGATGTATGACAGAGAGTGTTTTGCCTATGTTCTCCTCTAGGAGTTTTATAGTTTCTGGTCTTACATTTAGATCTTCAATCTATTTTGAGTTTATTTTTGTGTATGGTGTTAGAAAGTGTTCTAGTTTCATTCTTTTACAAGTGGTTGACCAGTTTTCCCAGCACCGCTTGTTAAAGATTTTGTCTTTTCTCCATTTTATATTCTTGCCTCCTTTGTCAAAGATAAGGCATCCATAAGGGTGTGGATTTATCTCTGGGCTTTCTATTTTGTTCCATTGATCTATATTTCTGTCTTTGTGCCAGTACCATACTGTCTTGATGACTATGGCTTTGTAGTAGAGCCTGAAGTCAGGCAGGTTGATTCCTCCAGTTCCATTTTTTTCTCAAGATTGCTTTGGCTATTTGAGGTTTTTTGTATTTCCATACAAATTGTGAAATTATTTGTTCTAGCCCTATGAAGAATACCGTTGGTAGCTTGATAGGGATTGCATTGAATCTATAGACTGCTTTGGGTAGTATACTCATTTTCACTATATTGATTCTTCCAATCCATGAACATGGTATATTTCTCCATCTATTAGTGTCCTCTTTGATTTCTTTCACCAGTGTTTTATAGTTTTCTATATATAGGTCTTTAGTTTCTTTAGGTAGTTATATTCCTAAGTATTTTATTCTTTTCTTTGCAATGGTGAATGGAATTGGTTCCTTAATTTCTCTTTCTATTTTCTCATAATTAGTGTGTAGGAATGCAAGTGATTTCTGTGTGTTGATTTTATATCTTGCAACTTTACTATATTCATTGATTAGTTCTAGTAATTTTCTGGTGGAGTCTTTAGGGTTTTCTGTGTAGAGGATCATGTCATCTGCAAACAGTGAGAGTTTTACTTCCTCTTTTCCAATTTGGATTCCTTTTATTTCTTTTTATGCTCTGATTGCTGTGGCCAAAACTTCCAAAACTATGTTGCATAGTAATGGTGAAAGTGGGCACCCTTGTCTTGTTCCTGACTTTAGAGGAAATGATTTCAATTTTTCACCATTGAGGATAATGTTTGCTGTGGGTTTGTCATATATAGCTTTTATTATGTTGAGGTATGTTCCTTTTATTCCTGCTTTCTGGAGAGTTTTTATCATAAATGGATGTTGAATTTTGTCAAAGGCTTTCTCTGCATTTATTGAAATAATCATATGGTTTTTATTTTTCAATTTTTTAATGTGGTATATTAGATTGATTGATTTGTGGTTATTGAAGAATCCTTGCATCCCTGGGATAAAGCCCACTTGGTCATGGTGTATGATCTTTTTAATGTGTTGTTGGATTCTGATTGCTAGAATTTTGTTAAGGATTTGTGCATCTATGTTCATCAGTGATATTGGCCTGTAGTTATCTTTTTTTGTGTCATCTTTGTCAGGTTTTGGTATTAGGGTGATGGTGGCCTCATAGAATGAGTTTGGAAGTTTACCTTCCTCTGCAATTTTCTGGAAGAGTTTGAGCAGGAAAGGTGTTAGCTCTTCTCTAAATTTTTGGTAGAATTCAGCTGTGAAGCCATCTGGACCTGGGCTTTTGTTTGCTGGAAGATTTTTGATTACAGTTTCAATTTCCGTTCTTTTGATGGGTCTGTTAAGATTTTCTATTTCTTCCTGGTTCAGTTTTGGAAAGCTGTACTTTTCTAAGAATTTGTCCGTTTCTTCCACATTGTCCATTTTATTGGCATATAATTGCTGATAGTAGTCTCTTATGATCCTTTATTAAATGGCTTTTTAAAAAATATAAATTTATTTATTTTAATTGCAGGCTAATTACTGTAAAATATTGTAGTGGTTTTGCCATATGTTGACATGCATCCGCCACAGGGGTGCATGTGTTCCCCATCCTGATCACCCCTCCCACCCCCCTCCCCATCCCATCCCTCTGGGTCATCCCAGTGCACCAGCCCCAAGCACCCTGTCTCATGCATCAAACCTGGACTGGTGATTCGTTTCACATATGGTAATGTACATGTTTCAATGCCATTCTCCCAAATCATCCCACCCTTGCTCTCTCCCACATTGTCCAAAAGGCTGTTGCATACATCTGTGTCTGTTTTGCTGTCTCACATACAGGGTTATCGTTACCATCTTTCTAAATTCCATATATATGTGTTAGTATACTGTATTGGTGTTTTTCTTTCTGGCTTACTTCACTTTTTAAAAAGCCAGCACACTGCATTTGTGTTGTGAGTGTGGAATTTATTCACAATGCAAATGCTTAATAAATGGTGATTGAAAGTGAATCATGTGACCAGGACTCAAAGTTCAAGGGAAAATATTTTTTTCCCCTGTGCTGGAGGGAATCTCAGTCTTCAGGTGAGTAATTCTCAAATGTTGGTTTGTGTACTGACCACCTGGAGGCCTGGTTAAAAACACCAGAGTTTCTGATTTAGCGGTTCTGGGAGGTGGCTCAAGAATTTGCATTTCTGCAAGTTCCCAGGTGATACAAGTGCTCCAGGTCCAAGGACCACACACGGAGAAGCACTATCCCCGTCTTGAGTCCAGAGCACACTTTTTTCCATGTGGTTCGGGTGGAGTCATGGCGTTGCCTGCATCTCAACTTCACTACGTGAAGGTAATTGATGGACTGAATAGTGGCTTCTCCAGCTCTAGCATCCTACCTATATCTGTGAGTAGCACATTCTTAAGGAATAAACACAATCTAGAAATTTCTGCTGAACCAGTGACATTTCTGTCAATGCTGATAAAAAAACTGATGGTGAAGAGCTATTTCTATGTTTTGGATTGCAGGATGATCTCCAAAGATGACTTTTGGGAAAACTGGACTGTGTTCTGAGGGCTAAGTGCAACTATTTTAGTCTTGATTTTGAATAGATCTTTTCCTTCTTTTTTTTTTTATAACCAAAATATGAGTGGCTTAGCAAAGAGGCCATTGTTTCTAAAGAATACTAATGTGAATAGAATTTATTTCAGTTTTTGCATTTGTTTGGAGTAAAAACAGAACCTATAACAAGTAATTCATGGACTATGAACTCTGGAGCATCATTTGAGCAGCAGCATCTAGGAAATAATCTCAGAAATATTGGAGGTAGAGCACATAGAATTCATAGAGAATTATCACATAAAGGCTCAGAGACATTGCAATCTGGATAGTAAAAGGACATGACTCTATTTTTTTGGCCACAGGGGACAGTAGTGGGTGAATTCAGGTCTCTGTGTTGCAAGGTAATCAAGACCTTTGCTCAAAGGCAGAGCAGGCAGGAAGAAACAGCGTGTCTGTGTGTGTGTGTGTGCATTTATATGTTATCCCTAAGAGCATTTTATTCTATCATTATCTCAATCTTGTATTGAAGTCTGGCCAAGAATTTAAAGGAAACAAACAACAACAACAACAAAACCATATTCTTTCAATAGGCCTAACTGATTTAGTTTCCCAAGACAGTAGAGTATGGCAGGACCTTTCATCCTCAGACCCCTCTTTAAGGACATAAAAAGAGGCAATCAAATCTATGCATTGGAAACCCAGCAACATACTGTGAGGAGTTAAGCTGGGGTAGGGAAGACCTATCAGATTCTCTCTCTCTCTGCTTCTGTCTCTTCTGTCTTCAAGAACTCTAGAAATCAGAACCATAGTAGTGAATGAGTCATATGTCTACCTTTTCTGCACCAAGGTCCTCAAGCCATAGACCACCAGGGACACCTGTCGGTGAACAATTTGGGTTTAAGGCTTGAAGCAAAGAGAGAGAGTTATGGAGCATCTCCAAGGGAAGAACTTCTAGGAGCTGTGCTTGTGTTAAGCAATTTTGGGGGTAAGGTCAAAGAAAATGGAATTCTGCTCTAGAAAGGATGCTGACACATCCTTTCTAGAAGTAGTGAAAATGTTACAATGAATATTTTATTTTTTAAATTATTATTATTTTTAAATTTATGTATTTTAATTGGAGGCTAATTACAATATTGTAGTGGTTTTGCCATTCATTGACATGATTAGCCATGTGTGTACATGTGTTCCCCATCCTGAACCCCCCTCCTACCTCCCTCCTCCTTCCATCCCTCTGGATCATCCCAGTGCACCGGCCCTGTGCACCCTGTCTCATGCATCGAACCTGGACTGGTGGTCTGTTTCACATATGATAATATACATGTTTCAATGCTATTCTCTCAAATCATCCCACCCTTGCCTTCTCCCACAGAATCTAAAAGACTGTTCTATATATCTGTGTCTTTTGCTGTCTCACATATAGGGTTATCATTACCATCTTTCTAAATTCCATATATATTATTATACTGTGTTGGTGTTTTTCTTTCTGGCTTACTTCACTCTGTATAATAGGCTCCAGTTTCATCCACTTCATTAGAACTGATTCAAATGTATTCTTTTTAATGGCTGAATGATATTCCATTGTGTATATGTACCACAGCTTTCTTATCCATTCATCTGCTGATGGACATCTAGGTTGCTTCCATGTCCTGGCTATTATAAACAGTGCTGCAATGAACATTGGGGTACACGTGTCTCTTTCCATTCTGGTTTCCTCAGTGTGTATGCCCAGCAGTGGGATTGCTGGGTCATAAGGCAGTTCTATTTCCAGTTTTTTAAGGAATCTTCACACTGTTGTCCATAGTGGCTGTACTAGTTTGCATTCCCACCAACAGTGTAAGAGGATTCTCTTTTATCCACACCTTCTTCAGCATTTATTGTTTGTAGACTTTTGGATCGCAGCCATTCTGACTGGCGTGAAATGGTACCTCATAGTGGTTTTGATTTGCATTTCTCTGATAATGAGTGATGTTGAGCATCTTTTTTTTTTTTTTTTTTGAGCATTTTTTTATGTGTTTGTTAGCCCTCTGTATGTCTTCTTTGGAGAAATGTCTGTTTAGTTGTTGGCTCATTTTTTGATTGGGTCGCTTGTTTTTTTGGAGTTGTGCTGCAGGAGTTGCTTGTATATTTTTGAGATTAATTCTTTGTCAGTTGCTTCATTTGCTATTATTTTCTCCCATTCTGAAGGCTGTCTTTTCACCTTGCTTATAGTTTCCTTTGTTGTGCAAAAGCTTTTAAGTTTAATTAGGACCCATTTGTTTATTTTTGCTTTTATTTCCATTACTCTGGGAGGTGGGTCATAGAGGATCCTGCTGTGATTTATGTCAGAGAGTGCTTTGCCGATATTTTCCTCTCAGAGTTTTATTTTAATACAACATATCTCTAAGTTAAAAAGAGAGAGTAGAGCCAAAACTCCTACAGGTAAAGTAGCAGTCATGTCACTTATAATAGCTGGGGTAAGGGCTGTTTGGTTATTTTTGTAGTGTGGACAATTTCCATGATGCTGTATTCTGATAAGACTGTAGAGTGATCTTGCAGTTTTCTTGTCCTGTCACTTCACAGAGGGGCCTTGTTCATACTCAGCAGGAACTCAGCTCCAAGCCCCAGATGGTCGCCTCTGGTCAGCTTCCTGCCATCAGCACTGCTTGTCCAGGGCTCCCACCAGTTCGCATGTAAGCAAATCTATACCAGGAAGTAATTCCATCTCTCTAAGTATATTTCCAGAATTAAAAATGTATTATATTATGCTAAAGATAATTTTTCGTCTCCTTCAAGCAAAATACAGATTTGAAAGTAAAAAGTCCTTTAGAATTCATCTGGTGATCTAACCCTGAATTAGTCAAGGTTCTCCAGAGAAGGAGAACCAATAGGAAAGACATAAAGATATGACTATTGCAAAATAGAGATGGAGAAACAGATGTAGAGAACAAAGATACAGACACCAAGGGGGAGTGTGGGTGGGTGGGCTGAGTCAGGAGATTGAGGTTGATGCATATACACTATTGATACTAAGCATACAATAGGTAACTGATGAGAGCCTACTTTGTCACACAGGGAACTCTGCTCGGTGCTCTGTGATGATATAAATGGGAAGGAAATCCAAGAAACAGGGGATAAATGCATATGTGTGGTTGATTCACTTTACTGTATAGCAGAAACTAACACAAATTGTAAAGCAACTATGCTGCAATAAAAATTAAGAGCGCTGAAGAATTGATGCTTTTGAAAGTGGTGTTGGAGAAGACTCTTGAGAGTTCCTTGGACTGCAAGGAGATCCAACCAGTCCATTCTGAAGATCAGCACTGGGTGTTCTTTGGAAGGAATGATGCTAAAGCTGAAACTCCAGTACTTTGGCCACCTCATGCGACGAGTTGACTCATTGGAAAAGACTGTGATGCTGGGAGGGATTGGGGGCAGGAGGAGAAGGGGACAACAGAGAATGAGATGGTTGGATGGCATCACCAACTCAATGCACATGAGTTTGGGTGAACTCCGGGAGTTGGTGATGGACAGGGAAGCCTGGCATGATGCGATTCATGGGGTTGCAAAGAGTCGGACACGACTGAGTGACTGAACTGAACTGAACTGAACTGAAATATATAAATATAATGATTAATTTTAAGAACTTGGCACACATGACTCTGACAAGTCCCAAATGTTCAGGATGATTAGGCAGGAGCTGGACACCCAGGAGAGCCAACTTGCAGTCTGAGTAGGCTGAGAACCAACCTTTCAGTCTCAGTCCAAAGGGCCTGAGAAGCGGGGGACCCTACATTTTAATTTCCAGCTTGAAATTGGCAGCTTCAAGACCCACAAGGAGTCTATGTTGTCAGTTTGAGTCTAAAGGCAATTAAAAGACTGATGTCCCAGCTCTTGCAGTCAGGCGGGAGGAGGTCCCTTTTACCTAAGCCTTTTGTTCCATTTGAGTCTTCAGCTGTTGGGCTGAGGCCCACCACATTGGGGAACACCATCAGCTTGTCCAGTTTACTTATTCACCGGATAAATGAATTCCATCTGGAAACACCCTTCCAGATATCATAATCATGTTTGGCCAAATGTCTGAGCACCTTCTAACAAGTGCAGTTGATGTATAAAATTAACCATTAGAAAACCCAAGGTGAAAGCTATCCAGCAGGAAATTTAAGCAGTGCTCAGAGAAAGGTTTTCTGGATTCTTGCAGACTGTCCATCCCACCTGAGCAGTGCTACTTTATTTAGAGAGGGAAACGATATACTATCCATGGACCTGCCAGGTTAAAACACAAGCAAATAAGCAAAACCATCAAACATAAAACCAGGCTCTCTCTGTTTCTAGTTGTGTCTACCCTGGGAGGGATCAAGAGATGGCTTTGCCTAGACAGCCTTATATCCCAAGAGGACCATAGTATTAAATAAGTGTATTTAGATGCCTGAGTTTTGAGAAGTTGACCTGAGCCCCACCCTGACTGTTAACAATTGGATATTGTAGGTTGTTTATACTAAGTTGAGGCAAAAAGACACAATGGAACCAAAAACTGGGCTCAAAATGTGACTAAACAGTTGTCAAGGAAACTGATGAAGCCACAAGAGTCTCAAGAATTAAAGGAGAACTTATGAGAATTATGGATGTTGAGTTTTAAGGCAGAGGAGCCTGGTAGGCTGCAGTCCATGGGGTCACTAAGAGTTGGATATGACTGAGCGACTTCACTTTCATGCATTGGGGAAGGAAATGGCAACTCACTCCAGTGTTCTTGCCTGGAGAATCTCAGGGACGGGGGAGCCTGGTGGGCTGCCGTCTATGGGGTTGCACAGAGTCAGACACGACTGAAGTGACTTAGCAGCAGTTTTAATTTTGTCTTATGCAATTATGTCCTAGGAAACACAGGTGATATTTCGACCAGAAGGCTGGAAAAGGATCAGAGAGGTCACCAGACTATAGTTAATTATGTGAATTAATTATGTGAATTAACTATACTTTCTCCCTTAAGGCCTTCCTACAGAAATTTGGTTGTGTGATGACTTATGATCACACTAGGATTTCAGGGAGAAATAGCCAAGGTACCAACATGGCAAAAGGGAGACTGGCTGTGGTCTCCTGCATTTCCTACTTATAATGATATCTCTTCTTATGGTCCATATTAAAGATAAATTTTAGTGTTTTACCATAAAGTATGGGCTTCCCAGGTGGCTCAGGGGTAAACAATCTGTCTGCCAAGCAGGAGACATGGGTTTGATCCCTGGGTTCAGAAGATCCCTGGAGAAGGAAATGGTAACCCGCTCCAGCATTCTTGCCTGGAGGAATCCCATGGACAGAGGAGCCTGGTGGGTTACCTTCCATGGGGTTGCAAAGACTTGGACATGATAGAGAGACTAAACAACAATAACATGATTTTTATAGTTGTTTCTAAGTTCCTGAGAAAGGTGTGTTAATATCTTCCGATATTATTGTGGATTTGTTTATTTCTAGTTTTAGTTCTGTCAATTTGGCCTTTTATATTTTTAGGCTAGTTCTAGGTAGATACCAATTTAGTATTATTTTAAATTTCTGGTAATTTCATGGCTGTTATGGATAAAAAAGAAAATCATTCTTTAACTCTAGCAGTTTTTTTATTGGACGATAGTTGTTTTATAATACTGTGTTAGTTTCTTACGAACGATAACATGAATCAGCTGTATGCATACACATGTCCCTTCCCTCTTGAGCCTCCCTCCCATTCCTCCCCCCTTTCCACCCCGTTAGGTCATCACAGAGCTGACCTGAGCTCCCTGTGCTCTACAGCAGCTCCCTGCTGCTCTGTGTTTTAAGCATAGGGGTGTACACATGTCACTGCTATTCTGTCAACTCGCCCCACCCTCCCCTTCCTCTGCCCCTTGCCCTGTCCATGTCTGTTCTCTGTATCTGCATCTGTATTCCTGCCCTGCAAATAGGTTCATCAGAAAAGCAGTTTTAGATTTTTTTAGATTCCTCATACATGTGTCAATATACGATATTTGATTTTCTTTCGGACTTACTTCACTCTGAATAACAGACTCTAAGTCCATTCACATCACTACAAACTCTAGTAATATTTTTGTCTTAAATTCTACTTTGGTTGGCATACCAGCTTCCCTTTGGCCCATGTTCAGATGATACATAAGTTGTTTGTACACTGTTTATTTTACCATTTTCGCATTCTTATGTTTTATGTGTGTCCTGTAAATTAGTATATAGCTTGATGTTTTAAAATCATTATCTTTTAATTAGAGTACTCTGTATATTTATTAATTGGAATCATTGATACTCGGAGGTTTAAGTATTTAGGTTCACTTCCTGTTTGCCCCACCTCTTCTATCTTCCTTTTTTCTTTCTTTCATACATTTAGACTGAAGGGTTTATATTTCTCTTTTACTGTGCATTAGGTTTGTCTATTATATATGCTTGTTATCCTTTAATATTAATAGTTGCTCTGAGATAGACTATGTACCAAATATTCCTCAGCATCTACATTATTTGTTATTTTAATCCTTCTCCTAAAACTGAGTCATTTTCTTCCTCCTTTATTTATTATTTTATACACATTTATACACTTTTCATACACATTTATACACATTATACAGATTCTATATTGTTTTCATATGTCACATGGTAATAAAATAAGTAATTATCATTCTTGTTTGACAGATAAGTGTCCATTTACATTCATATACAGATTGAACATTTTTCTGCCTATTCATCAGTGTCAGAACTTATTATTTTTCTTTTCCTCTAGAATATTCTACTTTTTGATGCATTTCCTGTAGATCTGCTGGTGACAAATGGCCTCAGCAAGTAGCTGTTTGAAATTTTAAATTTTCATTTTCATTTTTTAAAGTTATTTTCACCAGGCATAGAATTCTAACCTGGGAGTTATAGTCCTTCAATGTTTTAAAGATACCATCCTTCCTTTTTTTCCCCTCAGGCTTCCATTGTTTCTGAGAAAATAAACTCACAACCCAGTGGCTGCTGTTTTTTTTTTTTTTTCTTTCTTTACTGGCTATTTCTATCATTTATTTTTGTTTTATTTTTCAATGTTTCCAATACAATCAGCCCCTCGCCCCCGTCTCCCTACTACCATCATACTTTCTTGAGGTTGCTTGAAACTCTGGTTTGATTCATTGCATGAGCTCTAGAAAGTTGCTTAGCTTTGATCTCTTCAAGTCTTGCTTTTTCTCAATTCTTCCATTTCTGTCTTGGACTCAGATTACATATATATTAACCCTGCTCCTCAAATCCTCTACTCTATTACTTTAATTTCTGTATTTTCTCTACTTTTATCTTTTTGTGATTTATTTTGAATATTTTATTTCGATCTATCATGCAGTTGGCTGATTTTCATTTTGTGTGTGTTTAATCTATTGTTAAGTCCATTCGATGTCTTTAATTTTTGTTATTACTTCCATAAGTTGTATTTGGTTATTTTGTATGATTTCCAGTTCTCTACAAATTCTCAATCTTTTCTCTGATCTCATTAAAAAGTTCAAGAATGTTTAAGATATTTACCTAATAATTCTTATTTATGAATTCCTACATATGTCTTTGTATAGTTTGTTTCATTTAAATTTCATTTGTTTATCCAGTTATTTTTAACTGTGCTGCTTAAATTGTGTGTTTGAAATATTGATTATAAAAAAAGTAATTTCAAGTCTAGAATAATGCTACCTTTTATTGAAGAGAGTCAGGTTTTCTTTGGCTGGGCATCTGACACAATGGGCCTCTGGCATGACTGCAGACACTTCTAGGCAGTGGGATGGTTGGAGGCTAAGTGCAGGCCTGGGATGGCCACTTCTGTTACTTCTTTTCTGATCTAGAGGCTGAGAGTGTCTCCAGGACTCTTCCACTGGGGACCCTGAGCAACGCCAGCTTTCCTCCTGGACATTCAGGGCCGCCTACTTTCTACTGAGATCCCAGGGACACAGGCAAAGTGCCTAAGGTTTTCTGTCCATGGAACTCTCCAGGCAAGAATACTGGAGTGCGTTGCTATGCTCTCCTCCAGGGGAATCTTCCTGACCCAGGGATCGAACTCAGATCACCCACATTGCAGGCAGAGTCTTTCCCATCTGAGCCAGCAACAAAACTACCTCCAAGATACCTCAAATGTGTTACTGAAGGCTCTGGAGTTTCCTTTAGGAAAATAATCTGAAAAAAAAAAAAAATATATATATATATATATACACAAACTGATTCACTTTGCTGTACACCTGAAACTGATACAATACTGTAAATCAGCTGTGCCTCACTTTAAGATACCTCAAATGTGTTACTGAGGGCTCTAGAGTTGTAATAAGTTGTTTAAGACAAAGCCACACCGGATGCAAGAGGGAGAGAGCAGCCCAGGGTTCAAAGTCTTGCACTTGGAGATCTGTTGGTTATATCTTTCATATGCAGTAGTCTGTATATGTTAATCTGAAACTCGTGCTTTATCCTCCTACCCCCTCCTTTCTCCTTTGGTAGCCACAAGTTTCTTTCCTATGTCTACGAGTCTGTTTCTGGTTTGTAAATAAACTTATTTGTATCACTTTTTATTATTTTAAATTATTTTATACTTATTTAATTTTTGGCCACACCTTGTGCCTTGTGGGATCTTAGTTTCCTGAACCAGGCCCCTGCCAAGTGTTTGCCTGTTGTTCTAACAAATGGACCTCCACGGAATTCCTTCATGTTTTAGATTCCACTTACAACTGGTATAACATATTTTTACAAGTCTTCATCAGAATGGTTGACCTGAGTCACTCAATTTCTCATAACCTGAATTCATGCAAGTACTGTATCCATCCACCATCCACCAGCCCCGTGGAGGTCACCCTCTGCTACACAGACACCAGGTCTGGTCCATGCTGACTTTCAATATCGAGTACAATGCAGGGACCTTTGGGCACTTGCTCCAGAGCTGTGTGCAGGAGTCATGGAAACAGTGATACAGAGAGAGAAAAGCCTTCTGGCTTTTTCCAGGAGGCTTGCAGAAAGCTGTTCCTGTAATAATTCAAAGTGGGTGTAATTCTTGTTGCTGGTAATTCCTGCTCTAACTCTGCTCCTGAAGAGGACTGCTCCTTGCCTGGCAGGTGTACCTGGTGTCATCTACGTGTCCATCTTGAGAAGTTTCTGACCTTACAGCTTTCTGAGGTGTCAATGAAGGGCCTAAGGTCTGAGATGTTTCTCAGATCTGTAATTAGTTCTGTAAGGAAAGCCTGTATCTACAACCTGAAGATATTTCATTTTCACATAACTTGGTGCTTGAGAGATGTTAAGAACATTTTCATAAGCCCTAAAGAATAGAGTACAGCATGTCAAAATTATCAGCAAAATAATGTTACTTTGTGTTATGAGTGGGAAACTTCAGGGAAGTAAAGTGAAAGTGTTAGTCATTGACTCATATCTGACTCTTTGCGACCCCATGTACTGTAGCCCATCGGCTCCTCTGTCCATAGAATTCTCCAGGCAAGAATACTGGAGTGGGTTACCATGCCCTTCTCCAGGGGATCTTCCCAAACCGGAGATCGAATCTGGATCTCCTGCACTGCAGGCAGAATCTTTACTGTCTGAGCCACTTCATAGGTGAAAGGAAAAAGTATCTAACTCATTTTCCCACTGAAGTGTCATGGTTTTCCTGCTATTTGTTTAGCAGCTGTTAAAATCCTTTCTCCGGATAAGTCCTTTTTGATTTACGTGTTCTATTTTGTGGTGTCATTTCCCCTTGAAAACTTAAGAGTGTTCTAAACACCCTGTGGTAAAGGAAAGCTCCCTCGATAAGCAACAGCCATTCAAAGTCTACAGTGTGAGCTGCTGAAATAAGATTTGGGTTTGTGTTTTAATCAGTATGGAGGGGACAGGTAACGTGGTTATGTTTGCAACATTCCTGACTTAATCAGTGAGTGAAAATTGTTCTGCTCTTTTAAAACCATCATTCAAAACACACCCTGAGGTCTTTAAAGATCCTAAGACATGAAGCTCATAAACTTTTCATTTTCTGGAATCGAGAGGAGCCTGCAGCAGCCTTTGACTGATAGGTTTCTCCATCTCAAGTACTCATTTGGTCCCTAACTCACTCCTAGCCATCAGCGTCTCCTGCCATAATTCTGCCAGGTGTTTGTGAAAAACTACTGCCTTGGAAAGTTACAGGCAGAGGATGGAAGAATTTAACTGTTTCCTACCACAATTACCGGGCTTCCCATAAGTGCTGGCCAGTGCAGGAGACTTAAGAGATGTGGGCTCGATCTCTGGGCTGGAAAGATCCCCTGGAGGAGGGCATGGCAACCTACTCCAGTATTCTTGCCTGGAGAATCACGTGGACAGAGGAGTCTGGCAGGCTACAGTCCATGGGGTCGAAGAGTCTGGACAGGACTCAAGCTACTTAGGGGGCACATGCATCACAATTACCAAGTGACAACTGTTTGGGGAAGTTAAACAAGCTTCAGACACAAAGCAGAGCGGGCCTCTGCCCTTGCTTCTATCCTGCCTGAACACTGCCCTGGCTGTGTGTCCTGACCGCCTGCTCTGAGTGCAAGTCTTGTGGCACCACAGGTAGGATGGGGGAGGAATCTTGAGATTGTTGAGCCCTGGGAGGGAGGAGAGTTTGGCCAACCAAGCTCCAGGCTTCACAACATTCCAAGTTTGACGTGACAAAACAATTAGCATTAACATGAAACCAGAGCTGCAATTCGCTCACAGAATGATGATGATACCGGTTTGCATCCTGGGATTATAAGCGAGAACTCCTAACTGCAACCTTTGAAGTCTCACCCAGGGAGGGGACACACTGCCTGGGACCTTTTCCCGGTTGGGACTCCGGATGTGCTGTGACATGGGACTTCCAGCACGGATTGAGTCTGGATCTTGGTCAGAACCCAATTTGGTGATGTGTCCTCTGCTGTTTCTCGTTCTCTTTTCTTTTAATGTTAGCATATTGAAAGTAAACTAGTTAATTCTCTAATAAATACTGGTATTATTTATTTGTATAGGACGAGAGGCTTATTTGGTTAACAAATCCTTCGAACCTGATTCAAAAGTGAAAACTTTCGGCAAAACAACAATCCTGACCAGTTCAGTTCAGTTCAGTTCAGTCGCTCAGTCGTGTCCGACTCTTTGCGACCCCATGAATCGCAGCACGCCAGGCCTTCCTGTCCATCACCAACTCCCAGAGTTCACTGAGACTCACGTCCATCGAGTCAGTGATGCCATCCAGCCATCTCATCCTCTGTCGCCCCCTTCTCCTCCTGCCCCCAATCCCTCCCAGCATCAGAGTCTTTTCCAATGAGTCAACTCTTCACATGAGGTGGCCAAAGTACTGGAGTTTCAGCTTCAGCCTCATTCCTTCCAAAGAAATCCCAGGGCTGATCTCCTTCAGAATGGACTGGTTGGATCTCCTTGCAGTCCAAGGGACTCTCCAGAGTCTTCTCCAACACCACAGTTCAAAAGCATCAATTCTTCGGCGCTCAGCTTTCTTCACAGTCCAACTCTCACATCCATACATGACCACTGGAAAAGCCATAGCCTTGACTAGACAGATCTTTGTTGGCCAAGTAATGTCTCTGCTTTTCAATATGCTACACAGTGAGCCCCTTCATATGAAACTTCAAGTTGCAGACTTTCACATACTAACGTGCATCCAATTCTAGGGAACCACAATCTTTGCATCCACGTCAGGCATCAGTGAAACTGCAGCTTGCCCTCTATCCCCTATTGCTGACGATCCTTCCACTTCACCGCCTCCCACCTCCTCTCCCTCCTCCAGTCAGGAATGCTTCTTGTCTGTCCACTTGATGCCAGCCCCTGTATGCCAGCTGTTGTACTGCACTACTGTACTTTTCAAGACACTGTAAGATTAAAAATATTTTCTTTATTTTTTGTGTTTGTTTTTATGCACTATTTGTGTGAAAAGTATTATAAACCTAGTCCAGTATAGTACTCTATAGCTGATTTTGTTAGTTGGGTACATAGACTAACTCTGTTGGACGTACGAACAAACTGGATTTAAGAACATGCTTTTGGAACGGAATGCATTGGTATGTATGGGACTTACCGTAGCATTAAATCAGTGGACTTTGAGTGAAGCAAATTGTCCTCTATTGTGTGGGGGGCTTTATCCAATCAGTTAAAAGACTTAAGACAAAAGGTTGAGGTTCCTGGAAGAAGAGCCTCTGGAGATGAGCTGTAACATCACCTCTGCCCTGAGTCCCTACGTTCCTGGTCTACCCTGTGGATATCAGCCCCCATGGTCTCAACCAGCCAGTTCCTTAAAGGCAATCATCCTCTTTCTCTCTCTGTCTCTTTTGACACACACACACACACACACACACACACACACACTATTGCTTCTTTGAGAACTTTGATATAAATGGTTGCAGATACATAAAGAGAAAAGAGATACAGTCCTGAGATTAGAGATTCAAAAATTAGAAACACACATCTTTGCTGAGATATTGCTTGTGGGGATCAGAGAAAAGAGAAAGCAAGCTTGGATCCTACATTTGGGTATGATGCCATTTCCTGAGATGGGGAGAGGGATGGATGTTAGTTGTGGCAGTGGGGTCACTGGGGGTCAGTGTGAGGGTTAGTGAGGGTCATTGAGGGTCAGTGAGAATTAGAGGGTTAGTGGGGGTCACTGGGGACAGTGGAGGTCATTGGGCATCAGTGAGAGGGCCTTAGTGGGGCATCAGTGGGGTTACTGGGGGATCAGTGGAGGTCAGTGGAAGTAGTGAGGATCAATGGGTGTTCTTAAAGAATTGTCCTGGAGGTGTGGAGTTTGAAATACCAATTATTCCACACAGCGATCCCATGTGGTACAGGCTTGTGTCAAAAAGGCACCTTGGGTTGGCAAGAGCATAGAATTCAATATCCCAAACACCACTCAAATCTTGATTTTCCCACTTACAGTCTCTGAGCAGGTGACTTAGGCCTGTGGATCCTGATTCCTTTTTATAGTCTTCAGATAAAGAAACATCTATGTCACAGAGTATTTTTGAGATGACATCCCAAATATTTATGTTAATACCAGCTTCCCAGGTGACTCTGCCATAAAGAATCTGCCTACCAATGCAGGAGATGCAGGAGGCAGTGTTCAATCTCTGGGTCGTGAAGATCCCCTGGAGGAGGAAATGGCCACCCACTCCAGTCTTCTTGCCTGGAGAATACCACGGACAGAGGAGCGTGGTGGGCTACAGTCCATTGGGTCACAAGGAGTCAGACACCACTGAGCAGCTGAGCATGCATGCATACACATCCACCAATATCAAAGATACAAAAGTCATGGACGTTCCAGCGGTGCGAGCCGGGAAATGCTTGTTTTGGTGAAGGTGAGGGTGTGGCCATGGTCACTGGCTGTGTTATTCATCAGTCTGATGCATCGGGTTCCATGGAGCAGGACTGCTAGGAGGACTGCTGGGAGACCAGCTTCCAGGCCTGGGTGGGGCCCCAGGGTCCCTGTGGAGATCAGGTGGTGGGAGCTGACTTCACAGCGGCCACTGCCTCTCTCAGTGCTTCCACACCATCTGTGGGAAAGGACCCATTCCCATTGTTTGACTCCTTAACCTTTGATGGAGCAGAACTTTTAAAACAACAGAATAAAAATAAAATGCTAGAAACACAATTTTAAGAATGACAAAGCATACTACAAGCCCTGGTTTCTTATAGGTATATTCAGCATGTAATATCAGTCTGTGAAATTTCTGTAAAAGTTACCAAATATTTCATCTCCATTTTTTGCATTTGTCTAGGCAAGGACTTGCAGCTTCCCAAATGGTGCTAGTGGTAAATAACCCACTGGCCAAGGAGATGTAAGAGACATAGGTTGAGGAGGGCATGGCTACCTATTCTAGTATTCTTGCCTGGAGAATCCCAAGGAGGGAAGAGTCTGGCAGGCTACAGTCCATGTGCCGCAAAGAGTTGGACACGACTGAAGTGAGTCAGTACGCACGAAGACAAGGACTCGTAACAAGGACATCACCTGCTGTGAACTCAGGAACATCACTGGAGCAGCATTGACTGTGAAATAATTCTCAGAAATGTTTGAGCTGGAGACCACAGGGAACAGATCAAATTTATGGTGATTTATTAGAGGAGGGGTCAGAATTGTAATTTGGAAATCACAGGTGTCCCTGTATTTGTGACCTGGGGGGAATGAGATCCAGGGAACTCAGGTCCTCTTAATCTTGCTGTGTATCAAGCCCTTCACTTGAGGGTTGTGGGTGTGGGTGGGGGAGGGTGTCCAGTGGCCACACTGCATCCCTCCTAGCGTGGGAGGTGCTGCTCTGCCTGGGAACCCAGCCAAATGTGGGAGGAAAACAAGGGTGGTATTGCCCACGGCCAACCTGGCAGGGCTTTCCACCTGTGCTCTCATTAAAGATGTGAAGAAGGGGAATTAGGGCTCCATTTGGAGACCCAGTTCTCAGCTGTGAAGAGCCAAGTTTCCTGACCTCAGGCACTCTTGGAAGTTGGTGGAGGCAGGAGACCACTGTAGCCTGCCCACAGCCCCACCCATGGGTCAGGGGTCAAGGGTGAGGGAGGCAGCTCTGGGGGGTAGACTGTATATAGCCCCTGTCTCCTTGGTTGACATCTCCTGTTCCAGGGAACTTCTCTGTTAACTAATTAAATATTATTGGTAAGCATCCCCCTTGAAAAATGCCAACAAATGATATCTCTGAAAGAAGGCTTTGCTAACTAAGAAGGGCAAAAATTGCTTGAGCCCTGAGAACCATAATAAATTTGAGAATAAATGCAGGTCATACACAGGTTTTCCTGGGAGTGGGAGCAGGAATGTTTGATTTTCCTCTGTAGCAGGCACACTGAACAGGAAGCCAGGAAGGAGACAGGTACCTATTGCATCTGATGATTCAGGAGACGAGTCCCAGCATGTTTCAGAGACCACACTTGGGAGAGGTTTGGATCTGGTCTGGATTAAGCTCAGGATGCTTAATCCTGAGTCTGGTTGTTGAGTCCAGAAACCTTGTATAGGGCACTGTTTATTTTTCTAAGGACAAGAAAAAGATTCAGATATCATTTTTTTTTTACTTTGACTTGAGGCAATTAAAAGAAATGTTTAGACAATATTGGAATCTAGCCAAAAGTGGAAGACATCCAGATGAGGATAAAATAAAAATGGCAACAGTGGTAGGGTCTTGGCAACACATAGTATTTCTAGAAGTCGGCATTTCTAGAGTCTATTCCTGAGCCTCCAATATTACGCATCAGCATGGGGAGTTATTAGAGTCTCCTAGCTGCATGACAAGCTAGCTAGTTGTGTAGAAACAGTGCTTTCCAGAATCGGAGACACGAGGAGTTGATCGTGTGCAGCCTCATAAGGGAATATGGAGTGAGTAATATACACATATTTGGTTCTTTGCTAAATATTAAATACAAAGCTGTTTTCAAGCGAATTGATGTCATAGTGCATACATGCATATGCATGACATATGTTGTCATTTAGTGTAGCAGCTCGCTTTGCCTGCCAGGTGTTCCTTTAAATGCAGTCATGGTGCGCTGGGCACTATGTCAAAGTCAGAAAGTAGTGCAAGACTATTTTCTTATTTAAGTGCATGAAAATGCATACATAGTGTTTAGAAATGCAAATCCCTTAGATAAATCCCTTTGATTAACTCTGGCTTTTTTTCAAATGGTTATAATAGAGGCCCTTTCACATAAATAAAATATGATTCTGAGACAAAGAGTTTCTGAAAAAGTTCCCGTGAGATCCTCCAAGTGGAGGTGTTGAAAAGGAAAGGGCAACCGAAGGCTTTTTCTCCAGCTGCTTTCTTGGCCTGGGAAGGACCACGTGCGTACTTGCTCCTCTTGCTCTAAAACTTAGGGCAGCTTCATTTTTCTAAAGTATCTGGGTGGGAAGCCAAGATGATGCATCATTTTGATTTATATCAATAGTTCTAATGGTCCATTTTCTTCACTGCTGCCTTTCTACCACCTCTGGATGGATTGCAGTACACTCTCTGCCCAAGTGCCCTTTGTAACAAAATAGGTACAGAAGACCACAGAAATATATTCTTAACTAAACTTTCCAAAATATGAAATAAACTGTGTGTGTGTAAATAACTAGAATCAACTATCACCAGAAAGTATCAAATTATGGTATATTTTTTTGTGATAGCTTTTCTGAATTCATTTAAAAAGAGAATTTGTTTTAAAAAAAAAAGGAAAATGTGCCATAGTTCCTGTCTTTGTAGATTTCTTTCCAAGATCTATTTAACATTGTCATTTTAGATCAGAGGAGTTTTAGATTGTTTGACTTGTTTCATGTTTGCTGTGTAATACTCTATATTTTCATGTGTTCTTCTTAAAATTAATGTTTGAACATGTTGTAATTCGCTTACATAGTCTGCGAGTATAGGATTGTCTCTTGTTCTCTGGTCCTTACTTTGATGTTGAATATGAAGCTGTGGGCAGCTGCTGCTCTCCCCACATCACTGCTGCTCTGGGATTCTTCCTGAACAAGCAGCTCTCACCTGAGAACTTTCTTGTCTCAGAGAAGAGGAGATAAAAGATGTGGCAGAACTGTCCATGCTTCATAGAGGATCTGCATCCAGGGGCTCAGGTGAGCTGTGCTCTCAGGGGCTGGAGCAACGCAGGTACCAAGTCTGTAATCTCTAAAGCAGGAAGGACAATCCAGCCCATGGAGAAGCCACAAGTCTGAGACCAGTAACAGAGTCTGGGGCAACTGCCATGCTCTCCTGCTGCTCTGAGACACAACCTACTGCATTTTAATGTAGCAGTCTCTACTCACGTGTACAACATTATATCAAAAATGTGTTTTCATTTTTCATATGTTTACAATCTGTTTTCTTTCCTTCTTTACTTCGCATCCTTAGCTAAAATGCTAGATAAACAATATCATCATTTAATGTTTAATATTAAATGTCTCTAGTGAGTCGTGTCACTTAGTTAACAGCATGCTAATTGCCCTAGGAGTAGACACAACTCAGAAAAAAACTGTCATTTGGGAACTACATTAGGGATTTATTCATTTTACAGCTTAAAGATATTTACAGGCACAAGTCAGACCATTTCCAAAGCACGGAGGAGTCAGGGTGTCAATAGGATCAAGAAAGCAGAATTTCTGTGGGTCTTTTATGTGTTTATGCCACGTTCCTTTGTAATATTCAGCCCTTGCTTTCCCACTCACCAGGAAAAGGCAGGCTGCATTATTTGATGAGTTAGGTCTTTTAGTTCAGCGAATTTTAAAAAATTATCATTTTAAAATTCATCTTTAGACACTTGAACAAATGAGGCACAAGAAATTATGTAAAACTGACAATGAACTAATATTTTTGAAGCTGCACTGGCACTGTTCAAAATTTTACCAATTTGATGAATAGTCGGGGCTAAGTTTCTCAGTAGCTGTGTGTGTTGAAAGCCACCATCTATTTCCTGATCCTCTGGAAACATTTCCTTTCCTCGTTGTGAAATGGAGCAGGGCCCTAGGGTCCTCTCCACATCATGTTTCCAGCTGCCTTTTGTTTACGGAAAAATTTTAGCTGAAGTATAAGCTTAATAGAAGAAGTGAGAAAAAGCAGAAGCAAAAGTAAGCAATCAAACCGGACAAAACAATAATAGTTTAATAACTAACAAAGTCAAGGACCTTTACACAGCTGTAAATAGTATTCTGAGCCATATCCTGTGAGCTGTCTTATACTGAAATCCCCACCAGGTAGAAGAAGCTACCTGGTGAAGAAGAAGTTACATGATGGCCGGGCTGTAGCCATGACATAAGCTCCTGAACTCTGAGAACTGACTTCAGAGAAAGGGAACAAACCAACTCTGGAACTGAAGATTAACTGTACCTAAAGCAATCAAGATGACACTGATCAGACCACTGTATGACCAATTTCAAGATGACTGTCAGAGCTGATTCTGCTGTTTTTATATATAGCCTCATCCCCCTGCCTATAAAACCTGTTGCCTCTTGCCCATTGATTGCTGGTGGGGAGTGTAGGAGTTGGGGGAAGTCAGCCTTTGGACAGGACTTCGTCTCTCCACATTGCCCCATTTCTTTACCCATGGTTGTCAGCCTCAGAAATAAAACAAAAGTTTCCCTTCCACCAACCTCACCTCTTTATTGACTTTTGAGAGGAGGCAAGCAGTTGGCAAAAGTTGCCACTTTTGGCAACATATCCAACAAACAAAATTCCTCTCTTTGGTGATTGCTTTATATAACATTGAGACTAAATCAATGCTTTTCTCAATCTTTTAAAGTCAAATTATATTATTCAGTAAAATTAGCATTTGTAAAGTCACTTGAAAATAAAACTTTAAAATTCTAATAAAATTTTAAAAATATTGATTTACTACATCAAAATCACTGCAGATGGTGACTGCAGCCATGAAACTAAAACACGCTTACTCCTTCAAAGGAAAGTTACGACCACCCTAGACAGCGTACTAAAAAGCAGAGACATTACTTTGCCAACAAAGGTCCGTCTAGTCAAGGCTATGGTTTTTCCAGTAGTCATGTATGGATGTGAGAGTTGGACTGTGAAGAAAGCTGAGCACCGAAGAATTGATGCTTTTGAACTGTGGTGTTAGAAAAGACTCTTGAGAGTCCCTTGGACTGCAAGGAGATCCAACAAGTCCATCCTAAAGGAGATCAGTCCTGGGTGTTCATTGGAAGGACTGATGTTGAGGCTGAAACTCCAATACTTTGGCCACCTGATGCGAAGAGCTGACTCATTTGAAAAGACCCTGATGCTGGGAAAGATGGAAGGCAGGAGATGGGGACGACAGAGGATGAGACGGTTGTACTGCATCACCGACTCAATGAAGATGAGTTTGAATAAACTCTGGTAGGTGGTATGGACAAGGGGGCCTGGTGTGCTGTGGTTCATGGGGTCACGAAGAGTTGGACACTATTGAGTGACTGAACTGAACTGAACTGAATGTAGTAAATAAAACAATATAATTTTAGCTCTTAAAAATCGTTTCATGATCCTTTCATCTCTCTGTTTTTGTTTTCACATTCTTATCTATTTTTTTCTGTTCAGTTCAGTTCAGTCACTCAGTCGTGTCCGACTCTTTGCTACCCTATGAATTGCAGCACGCCAGGCCTCCCTGTCCATCACCAACTCCTGGAGTTTACCCAAACTCATGTCCATCGATTCAGTGATGCCATCCAGCCATCTCATCCTCTGTCGTCCCCTTCTCCTCCTGCGTCCAATCCCTCCCAGCATCAGAGTCTTTTCCAATGAGTCAACTCTTTGCATGAGGTGGCCAAAGTACTGGAGTCTCAGCTTTAGCATCATTCCTTCCAAAGAAATCCCAGGGCTGATCTCTTTCAGAATGGACTGGTTGGATCTCCTTGCAGTCCAAGGGACTCTCAAGAGTCTTCTCCAACACCACAGTTCAAAAGCATCAATTCTTCGGTGCTCAGCCTTCTTCACAGTCCAACTCTCACATCCATACATGACCCCTGAAAAACCATAGCCTTGACTAGATGGACCTTTGTTGGTAATGTCTCTGCTTTTGAATGTGCTATCTAGGTTGGTCATCACTTTCCTTCCAAGGAGTAACCGTATTTAATCTCATGGCTGCAACCACCATCTACAGTGATTTTGGAGCCCCCAAAAATAAAGTCTGAAAGTTCCCACTGTTTCCCCATCTATTTCCCATGAAGTGATGGGACCAGATGCCATGATCTTCATTCTCTGAATGTTGAGCTTTAAGCCAACTTTTTCACTCTCCTCTTTGACTTTCATCAAGAGGCTTTTTAGTTCCTCTTCACTTCCTGCCATAAGGGTGGTGTCATCTGCATATCTGAGGTTATTGATATTTCTCCCGGCAATCTTGATACCAGCTTGTGCTTCTTCCAGCCCAGTGTTTCTCTGATGTACTCTGCATATAAGTTAAACAAGCAGAGTGACAACACACAGCCTTGAAGTACTCCTTTTCCTATTTGGAAGCAGTCTGTTGTTTCATGTCCAGTTCTAACTGTTGCTTCCTGGCCTGCATACAGGTTTCTCAAGAGGCAGATCAGGTGGTCTGGTATTCCCATCTCTTGAAGAATTTTCCACAGTTTATTGTGATCCACACAGTCAAAGGCTTTGGCATAGTCACTAAAGCAGAAATGGAACTCTCTTCCTTTTTCCATGATCCAGCAGATGTTGGCAATTTGATCTCTGGTTCCTCTGCCTTTTCTAAAACCAGCTTGAACATCTGGAAGTTCATGGTTCATGTATTGCTGAAGCCTGGGTTGGAGAATTTTGAGCATTAGTTTACTAGCGTGTGAGATGAGTGCAATTGTGCAGTAGTTTGAGCATTCTTTGGCATTGCGTTTCTTTTTTCTGTATTCATATATAAATTGTAACATTAACACCATATTCCTGCTTTGTACTCTCATTTGGTTATTTTATACTAATTGTTTTCTCATTTTAATGTTTTTTAGTCACTGATTTGTGTCTGACACTTTTGTGACTCCATGGGCTACAGCCTGCCAGTCTCCTCTGTCCATGGGATCTCCCAGGCAAGAATACTGGAAATGGTTGCCATTTCCTACTCCAGGGGATCTTCCCTATCCAGGGATCAAACCCACATCTCTTGCATTGGCAGATAGCCTCTTTACCACTGACCCACCAGGGAAACCCCTCATGTGAATAGATAGTTTTTTTTTAATTTAATTTAATTTTATTATTATTATTTTTTACTTTACAATATTGTATTAGTTTTGCCTAGATAGTTTTAAAAATCATTAATGGCTACATCATATTTTATCAGGCCAGTAAACTACAGTTCACTTTGTATAATTAAATAGTATCCTAGTTTGGAGATTTGTTTTCTTTCCAATTTTTCATTAGCACACAATATTAAATGAAATAATTATTTTTATTCTTAGAGGGTTTCTTTTATCAAAATACTCATCGTAAATTCTAACAGTGACTTTACTGGATTTGGCACCTTTTCAGCTCTTGAAATCAGTGCCAAATTGCCTTTCTAAGACAGATATTTTAATTTACAGATCTGAACAATTTATTACAATGTGTGTTATTAAACCATCATCAATGGTAATTAGAAAATTTTGCTACATAAATTGTAAGGCTTTTAGTTTTAAACCCTTCTTCTATTCTTTAATGCATTTTATTATTTTTTTTTATTTTTTAATAAATTTGTTTTATTATTTTATTAATCAAAATAGGAACCATTATAATTAACACATTCTTTTCCAAACAAGTAAGTTTGTTTATTCCTATAATGTGAAAATCCATGCTTCAGGATTCAACAGAATCTTGGAAAGGATTTTCTGCCTCTTGCTACTTGTGGAAGCATTTCCCCTGAAAAAAGTTGTCAGATGCTTGAAGAACTGGTAGTTGGTTGGTGAGAGGTCAGGTGTATATGGGGGTGAGGAAAACTTTCATAGCCCAGTTTGTTCAACTTTTGAACCAGTCAACAGGAAGGGCCCAATTCTTTAATGCATTTTAAATTACCATTATTAATAGTAATAACAATAGCCATTATTAGTAATTAGTAGCAGTAGTATAAAATACATAGGCAACATGTATCTTTATGACCTTAATTTCTTAGAGTCTTGACATTGTTACATACAAGCTATTTCAGCCATCTTTTATTTCTGTTACAGATATTCTTCTTTCAGTTATATAAATGCTTAATTAAATATGTGTATCAATTTATTGCTCTATCAGTCAAAAGCAAATTCAATACTAAACATTTAGTTATAAAAATGTTAACTGCTGGAAATGTAGAGCATGACCTCTAAGTTAATCAGGGAGCAGGAACAACAGGAAGGTATGGCCATGGAGGAGGGGATGTGGACACTCAGTCCTCTGAGATGGGTCAGCAGGTTCTTCTGCTCTAAACCCAAATGAGGTGCCTGTAAACCTGCGACCTTGACCTTCCACAGGAGCTGCAGCTGCTGGAGACAAGATGCATTGCTGTAGGGGTGCAACAGTGACCACGGGGGGACAACAGGAGGGAGCCGGCCGCTGCTCCTGCACGTGCTGGAAACATTACAGCCCCAGACTCGCAAAGCAAGGGACAGAAGAGTGAGTTTGGCACCAAGGGCAGCAATTTAGTATCTGCAATAAGAAGTTTTAGAAGAGGCAGGGCTTCCCAGGTGGTATAGTAAATAATCTTCCTGCCAATGCAGGAAACACAAGAGACTGGGGTTTGATCCCAGGGTTTGGAAGATCCCCTGGAGGAGGGCTTGGCAACCCACTCCAGTTTTCTTGCTTGGAAAATTCCATGGAGAGAAGAGCCTGCTGGGCTACAGTCTGTCGGGCCACAGAGAGTCAGACACGACTGAATGACTGAGCACGCACATATTTAAGTGTTTATATATGTATGTGTACAGAGCTAGTGGAAGCCTATTTTTTGCTCTGTCAGTTGAGAAGTTGAAAAAAAAACAAAAACAAAACCCTGCCAACTTAGGAGACAAAAGACAAGCCAGTTTGGTCAGGAAGATTCCCTGGACAAGGGCATGGCAATTCACTCCAGTATTGTTGCCTAAAGAATCCCATGGACAGAGGAGCCTGGTGGACTAGAGTCCATGAGTCACAAAGAGTTGGACACAACTGAAGCAATTTAGCAGGCATTTACTATTTTCCAATAAAATACATGAGGGCTCCTTGCAGAAGTGATGATTTGTGGAAAAAAATAAAGAAGATAAGCCTGAAGCATCTTGAAGTACTAGAAAATAAAGAAACACTCAAACACACATGCTCACAAAAATGCATGTCCACACATGGACACACACAGACACACCACAAAATCACACATACCCACACTCACATGCCCACACACAGTTGTTGAGGATATTTCAGAGGAAAAATGCAGAAGCTGACTCACAGTGCTCCCAATATTTAAAACTGAAACAATGTTAACATCAAAATACATATAGTAGTTTTGAATTATAACTCAATAAGTATAACATAAACATCCATGAGCCATACTGATATAAATGATAGAATAAATTAATAGATAAAGGCATAGAGACAAACTTTTCATGCAGAAGAATTCTGAATTATTTGTGTAGGGATTCCAGCGTCAAGGAAGGGGGTATCACTCCCGCTCCTGCAGTGTGAACCTTACAGATCCACGTGTTTCCAAAGTGCATGGCGTGGAAGAAAAGGGGGGTGGGTCATGTTGCAGTGGCAAAGCTCCACAAAAAAAGGCCCCTGCCACGTGGGCAAGGCCAACATCAGCAATCGTGTTGACCCCTGACTCATGACAAACGTTGACATTCGTTGACCCCTGACCCTGCACTGCGTCCATCTTCCCAGTAACTCACAACTGCAGTCTTAGCATGAGAAAATGATCAAACTGCTTTTACACCTCAAAATTGGTTAAGGTCATTAAAAGAAGGAATAAAAAAATGAAAGCAAGGAAAGTCTGGGAAACCGCCACAGCCAAGAGAAGTTTAAAGAGACATGACAACTCAGTTTAACGCGGTGCCTGCACAGGATTCAGAAACAGGAAATGGACAGCAGGTGAAAACTATGAAAATGTAAATAACTAATGAACTTTCACGGGTGGGTGTTAATCACGATAACAATGGCTCGCACCAGTTCACAATGTTAAACCTGTACAACGCATTTCACATGGGAACAATAGCCGGGGAGACAGTGTGGGGTATATGGAGACTCTCTGGACGATTTTCTCTTTTTTCCTATAAATCTCACACTGCTTAAAAAAAATAAAGACATTAAAAGTAGCTACAGTGAATATCTTTATGTACACATCTCTGCAACTTCTGTTTATTTCTTTGACATGTGCTTCTGGAAGTGATATTTCTTTCTGCAAAGATTTGTTTCTTATTAGCTTGGACGTATTTGAAAATATGTCTTGATTGCTTCTAGAGAAATTTTTATCAATTTATACTCATGCAAGGGTGCATTACAGCCCTGGGTTCTCATACTATTGCAAATATTGGGTATCATTTTTTTTAAGTTTTCCAAAAAACTATTTTACTAAAGCGTTAATAATGTGGTTCAACATCTTATGCTATTATTTGACTCTGAAAACGTATGTGCTAATATACTAATTTTGGAATCCAAATCCCCTAAACCTCTTAAATTCACAAATTTATTCTTTTCATCCCTTCCGGGGTCCTTGTACCTTCCTGTCAGCACTTCTCACGTAGTTTTGCCCACTAATGTACCCATAGCAGACCTCCCAGTGGGCACACCCCTGGCTTCCCCACCATGTTCAAGGCCCCGTGGCATCCACCCCACCCTCTCATCTGAAGACTCTTGTTCCTTCATGAGGAAACTGAAGCTTCTGACATGATCTCCCTCAAATTCTAGCTTACATTGACATGGTAGATTTATCAAAACTAAAAAAATTAACATCAGCACACTACTTTTTTTTCTTTCTTTTAAATGTAAATTTTATATTAGAGTATAGTTGATTAACAATGTTGTATTAGTATCAGGTATTTGGCAAAGTGATTCAGTCATACATATACATGTTGGCCATCTGATGCAAACAGCTGACTTATTGGAAAAGTCCCTGATTCTGGGAAAGATTGAGGGCAGAAAGAGAAGAAGTCATCAGAAAATGAGATGGCTGGACAGCATCACTGATGCAATGGTCATGAACTTGGGCAAATTTCGGGAGATGGTGAGGACAGAGAGGCCTGTCGTGCTGCAGCCCGTGGGGTTGCAAAGAGTCAGACACGACTGGGCAACACAGCAACACTTTTTTTTCAAATTCTTTTCACATTTTGGTTAATCACAGAATACTGAGCAGAGTTCCCTGTGCTATACAGTAGGTCTTTGTCGATTGTCTATTTTAAGTATAGCAGTGTGGAGATGTCAGTCCCAAACTCTCAGTGTATCCCTACCCAACCCTTTCTTCCTGGTAACCATACGTTTATTCTCCAAGTCTGTGAGTCTGTTTCTGTTTTCTAGATGAGTTCATTTGCATAATTTATTTTAGGTTCCTCTTATAAGAATTTCATACAACACTTGTCTTTCTCTGTCTGAATCCACTAAGTTTGATAATCTCCAGGCCCACCCATGGTGCTGCAAATGGTGTTATTTCATTCTTTTTAATGGAGGAATAATATTTCATTGTATGTATATACCACACCTTCTTCATCCATTCATCTGTGGATGGACATATAAGTAGTGCATTACTGTTACTTAAAATAGAATTTCTTGATTTATTTATGTGAATTTCACCAGCTTTCCTAATGCCCAACCTAGGAAACCATGCCACATTTAGTCATCATGTTTCCTTAGTCTCTACCATTCTATTCTCAGGTTTTTTTTTTTTTCCCTATTGCTTGTCTTGTCTATGACACATTTGAAAATCACCAGTTTCGAAATTTGTAAGGTTTTCCCAATTTGGGTTTTTCTGATATTTTCTCCTTATTAGATAGGTTATGGACTGGGAAAGAATATCACAGAGGCAAAATGTTTTTCTTTCTCACTGTATCAAACCAGAAGACACATGATGTCAACATGATTTATCACTGATATTAGCTCAAACATTTCATTAAGTTGTATCTTATGTTGTTTTTATAATTCTGATCTCCTTTTTGTTAGCTGTGCCTTGTTAAATCCAGCCTATACTAAAGGGCAGGGTAATTCAGCTCCACCTTCCAGAAAGAGATGTTTCAAATAATTTGTGAACATAGGTTACAGCCACCATAATAGTTTTGTAAGGATATAATTTCTGTACAAAAGTTTTTCTGTGAGTTTTCACTTACAGGCAGGTTTTGCCAGCAGCAACTATCACTCTAACAACAGTTTTAGATTCTCCTCACTATTCCCCTCCCTTCTTCCACATTTGTTGCTTAAGGTCATTCTCTAAGAAAAGTGTGACCTTACCAAATATCTACAGAGTCAGTAATTTATCCATCAGTACAAAGTCATAACCTCTTCATGGATCACAGCCTTGTCATGGTGAAGGGGCTTGTGTAACTCAGTGAAGCTGTTAGCCATGCTGTGCAGGACCACCCAAGACTAATGGGACATAGTGAAGAGTTCTGACAAAACATGATCTGCTGGAGAAAGAAATGGTCACCCACTCCAGTATTCTTGCTTCGAAAACCTCATGAACAGTATGAAAAGGCTAAAAGAAATGACACCGGAAGATAAGCCCCCACACCCCCTGGTCAGAAGGTGTCCAGTATGCTGCTGGGGAAGAGGGGACAGCCATTATTAATAGCTCCAGAAAGAATAAAGTAACTGGGCTGAGGTGGATGTGTCTGGTGGTGAAAGTAAAGTTGGATGCTGTAATGAACAATATTGCATAAAAAAGTGGAATGTCAGGTCCATGAATCAAGGTAAATTGGATGTGGTAGAGGAGATGGCAAGAATCTCCTCCTCCTAGGAATCAGTGAACTAAAATGGACAGGAACGGGCAAATTTAATTCAGATGACCATTATGGGTGAGAATCCCTTAGAAGAAATGAAATAGCTCTCATAGTCAACAAAAGAGTCTGACATGGAGTAGTAGGGTACAATCTCAAAAACGACAGAATGATCTCTGTTCATTTCCAAGGCAAACCATTCAGTATCACAGTAATTTAAGTCTATGCCCCAACCATCGATGCCGAAGAAGCTGAGTTTGACTGGTTCTACAACATCTACATGAAAACCGACAACATCTTCTAGAACTAACACCAAAAAAGATGTCTATTTTCAACATAAGAGATGGGAATGAAAATTAGGAAGTCAAGAGATACTTGGAAAAACAGGCAAGTTTGGTCTTGCAGTACAAAATGAAGCAGGGCAAAGTAATAGAGTTTTGTCAAGAGAACACACTGATTACAGCAAACACCCTTCTTCAATAGCCCAAAAGATGACTCTACACAAGGACATCACCAGATGGTCAATATTGAAATCAGATTGATTATGTTCTTAGCAGCCAAAGATCAGGAATCTCTATACAGTCAGTGAAAACAAAACCTGGCACTGACTGTGGCTCAGATCATGAGTCCTTTATAGCAAAAATCGGCTTAAATTTTAAAAAGTAGGGAAAACCACTATGTCATTCATGTATGACCTAAGTCAAATCCTTTATGATTATACAGTTCATGTCCAACTCTTTTTTTTTTTTTTTAGTTTTAAGCTTTTATTGCCTTGACAGCTTTTCTCCAAACATGGAAAAATGGCAAATTTGTCATAGCCATTCTTTTAAATGTTTGTTTTTTTTTTCTTTTTTTTTTAAATTTTATTTTATTTTTAAACTTTACAATATTGTATTAGTTTTGCCAAATATTGAAATGAATCCACCACAGGTATACCCGCGTTCCCCATCCTGAACCCTCCACCCTCCTCCCTCCCCAATTCTTTTGTGACCCCGTGGACTGCAGCATGCCAAGCTTCCCTGTCCTTTATCATCTCCTGGAACTTGCTCAAACTCATGTCCATTGAGTTGGTGATATCATCCAACCATCTCATTCTCCGTTGTCCACTTCTCCTTCTGCCTTCAATCTTTCCCAGTATTAGGGTCTTTTCTAATGAGTCAGCTCTTCTTATCAGGTGGCCAAAGTTTTGGAGCTTCAGCATCAGTCCTTCCAATGAATACTCAGGGTTGATTTCCTTTAGACTGGTCTGATCTCTTTGCAGTAGAAGTGACAAATAGATTCAAGGGATTATATCTGGTAAACAGAATGCCTGAAGAGGTTCATAAGATTATACAGGAGGGAGTGGCCAAAGTCATCCCACAAAAAAAGAAATGCAAGAAGGCAAAGTGGTTATGTGAGGAAGTTTTACAAATACCTGGTAAAAGAACAGAAGTGATGATAGACAAGAGAGAAAGGGAAAGATATGTCCAACTGAGTGCAGAATTGCAGAGAATAGCAAGGAGACATAAGAAAGCCTTCTTTTTTTTTTTTTTTTTAAGAAAGCCTTCTTAAATGAACAATGCAAAAAAAAATTAAAAAGCAGAGGAAAATAATAGAATGGGAAATACTAGAGAGCTCTTCAAGAAAATTGGATATCAAGGGTATATGTCATGAAAAGATGGGCACCACAAAGGACAGAAATGGTAAGACCTAACAGAAGCAGAAGAGACTAAGAGGAGATCGCAAGAACACACGGAAGACCTACGGATAACCATGATGATGTGATCATTCACCTAGAGCCAACCATTCTGGAATGAGAAGTCAAATGGGCCTTAGGAAGCATTACTCTGAACAAAGCTAATGGAAGTGATGGAATTCCTGCTGAGCTATTTAAAATCCTAAAAGACGATGCTGTGAAAGTGCTGCACTCGTGTTAGCAAATTTGGAAAATTCAGCAGTGGTCACAGGACTGGAAAAGGTCAGTTTACATTCTAATCCCAAAGAAAGGCAATGGCAAAGAATGTTTGAACTACAATACACTTGTGCTCATTTCACATGCTAGCAAGGTAATGCTCAAAATCCTTCAAGCTAGGCTTTAGCAGTACATAAACTGAGAACTTCCAGATGTATAAGCTTGGTTTAGAAAATGCAGAGGAACCAGAGATCAAATTGCCAACATTTGTTGGATTACAGAGAAAGCAAAGGAATTCCAGAAAATATTTATTTCTGTTTCACTGACTATGCTAAATACTTTGGCTGTGTGGATCACAAAAAACTGTGGAAAATTCTTAAAAAGGTGGGAATACCAGGCCATCTTACCTGTTTCCTGAGAAAACTGTATGCAGTTCAAGAAACAACAGAACTGGATGTGAAACAACTAACTGGTTAAAAGTTGGGAAAGGAGTACATCAAGGCTGTATATTGTCTCCTTGCTTATTTAACTTACATGCAGGGTATATCACAAACTGGAATCGAGTTTCCTGGGTGAAATATCAACAACCTCAGATATGCAGATGATACCATTTTAATGGCAAGAAGTGAAGAGGAACTAAAGAGCCTTTTGGGGGCAAAAGAGGAGAGTGAAAAAGCTGGCTGAAAACTCATCAGTTCAAATAACTAAGATCATGGCATCCAGTCCCATCATTTCATGGCAAATAGATGTGGAAAAGGTGGAAATAGTGACAGATCTTATTTTCTTGGGCTCCAAAATCAGTGTGGACAAAGACTGCTGCTGTGAAATTAAAAGAAGCTTGCTGTTTGGAGGGGGAGCTATGACAAATCTAGATAGTGTATTAAAAAGCAGAGACATCACTTTGCTAGCAAAGGTCTGTATAGTCAAAGCTATGGTTTTTCCAATAGTCTTGTATGGATATGAGTTGGACCATAAAGAATGATGAGTGCCAAAGAACTGAAGCTTTTGAACTGTGGTGCTGGAGAAGACTCTTGAGGATCCCTTGGACTGCAAGGAAATCAAACCAGTCAATCTTAAGGGAAGTCAACCCTAAATAATCATTGGAAGGAGTGATGCTGAAGCTGAAGATTCAATACTTTGGCCACCTGATTTGAAGAGCCCACACACTGGAAAAGACCCTGATGCTGGAAAAGATTGAAGACAAAAGGAAAAAGGTTCACCACAGAATCAGATGATTAGATAGCATCATCAACTCAATGGACATGAATGTGAGCAAGCTCCAGGAGACAGTGGAGGGCAGAGGAGCCTGGTGTGCTGCAATCCATGGGGTCGCAGAGTCAAACATGACTTAGTGACTGAACAACAACACAAAGTCATAAATATTTAAATCTTTTGGTTACAAATTAAAATTACTGTTATTTGTTCTGTTTCCCAAGTTTTTCTGGCTTTGGCCCCTGTGAGTTCTCTTTCAGGTAGGCTCGTGGTATCATTTTGACCCTGCTTTAAAAGCTGCTTTTTCTGGCACTCAAAGTTGCTCCAGGCTCAGCCTGCCTCAGTCCTAGAATCAATCACTTCTCCAAAGATTCTTTGTTCCTTTTATTAAAGAATGGGAAAATGAATCCAGTGCTCTATAGAAAGAATTATGTAATATGACAAACTGGAATTTATTCCAGGTGTGCAAAGCTATTTTAGCATTCAAAAATTAACTAATATAATCTGTCATATCAACAGGTTAAAGAAAATCATATAATCATATCAATAGATGTGGAAAATGTACCTGTCAAAGCACAACACAGATTCATGAAATGAATTCTCAGCAAATTCAGAGCAGAGGGAAATTTATATCAGCTAATAAAGAACATCTTCATAAAATCTACCTAAAACCTAATGTGATAATGGATCATGAGAAATGTGACAGAATTGTTCACTTACAATCTTCTTCTCTTGCTTAAAAGTATTAGCTAGGTTTAAAATTTTGTCTTGCTGCTTTCTAATATTCATAGTAAGTTGTTGAATAGAAGTTGGGAGACAGTGTTATCAGAGTCAATGTTTTGTGTCTGCTTCTGAATATTTCTTCATTGATCATGATATATTCTATTTGAAGGACACCCTCTTCTTTTTTGTGTTGCAATACTAGTTTTATTTTTGCTTATTTAAAACAAATTTTTTTGGAACGTGTTTGCTTTACAATGTTATTTCAGTTTCCACAGTACAGAGATGTGAATCAGCTACACATACACATATATCCCTTCCCTTTTCGATTCCCTTCTTATTTAGGTCACCACAGACCGCCAGAGAAGGTGATGGCACCCCACTCCAGTACTCTTGCCTGGAAAATCCCATGGGCAGAGGAGCCTGATGGGCTGCAGTCCATGGGGTCACGAAGAGTCGGACACGACTGAGCGACTTCCCTTTCACCTTTCACTTTCATGCATTGGAGAAGGAAATGGCAACCCACTCCAGCGTTCTTGCCTGGAGAATCCCGGGGATGGGGGAGCCTGGTGGGCTGCCGTCTATGGGGTCGCACAGAGTCGGACACGACTGAAGTGACTTAGCAGCGGCAGCAGACCCTGGTAGTTCCCTGTGTTGCACAGGGCATTCCATTAGCTGTCTGTTTTGTTCATAGTGTCAATAGTGCATATGTGTCAACCTCAATCTCCCAATCCATCCTACCCTTGGTGTGCATACGTGTGTTCTCTACATCTGTCTCTATGTCCGCTTTGCAAATAGAATCATCTGTATCATTTTTCTTGATTCCACACAAATGTGTTCATATATGACATTTGTTTTTCTCTTTCTGACTTACTTCATTCTGTATAACAGTCTCTAGGTTCATCCACATTTCCGCAAATGGCACGATTTCATTCTTTTTTATAATAATACTTCATTGTATATATGTGCCCCATTTTCTTTATCCATTCCTCTGTGTATGGACATTTAGGCTGCTTCCATGTCCTGGCTGTTGTAAATAGTGCTGCAATGAAATTTGGGGTGCATACATTATATGGATTTATGGTTTTCTCTGGGTATGTGTTCAGGAATCGGATTATTGGATCATATGGTAGCTCTATTTTTAGCTTTTTAAGTAACCTTCATACTGTTCTCGATATTGACTATATCAATTTAACTTCCCACAAACAGTAGAAGGAGGGTTCCCATTTTTCTAGTTTTATTTTTAAATGTAGACAGCGTTTTCTCCCACATGGGCATCTGGATCTTTGGGATTGAATTCCAACTTTGACCACTTATTTCATGTGAGACCATATGTAAGTTATTTATACAAACTGTGGCTTGGTTTTACTATATATAAATAATTATATTAACAGTACATGCATTATAGTATTGCTGTAAAAATAAATTGCTGAATATATGCTAGTGCCTGGCATACAATGAGCTATGTAAGTGTAATTATTATATTATTATTCTCCTGCAGTTCTTAGCTTTGCACGAGTGGATTTTCTGATGTTGAGCTGACCTTAGCTTTATAAAAAATGCTACTAGTTTTCCTTCCTACAATTTGTTCTTTTATATTAAATGGAAGAAAATTGCAAAAATTTGAGATTAAAAAAAATTTTGAAAAAGAAAAGTAACACCAAATACCATCATCAAGAATTGTCATTGTTAACATTTGAACATTTTTTCCTGATAATACATTTTTTGTATATATTTTTCTTAGAATTGGCACTGTACATGCAGATAACTTTATATCCAATATCTTCTTTCAAATATCACCTACCACATATTTACCTATGCATTAAGTGACACTCTTGGTGCCATAAAAGCCAATGTTATTTTATGTTGGATTCCCATGTAACCACATTCCACAGGACTGCTCAGAATTTCTGGAAAAATAGATAAGAGCATTTTCCACTTGACACAAACTGCTTACCCTATTTTATTGATCATTATGTGTAGATGGTATGTGTTCCCTAGAATTCTTTTACAAATCCAACAGAAAAGGAAAGCAAAATTATCTTAGCCACATGCAAAACATGTGATGACACTACAATTTCCAGGCTGCAAGTTTCCCAGTGACAGTGAATTTCTAGTAAAATCTATTTTTTAATAAATGACATGAAATATTGGAAACATTTTCACCACCTGCTACTTCTGCTTCAGTTTTTTTAATTTCCTGGCTTCATGCCCAAAGCCAATAGAATCTCTTCTTATAATAAGTCTATTATTTCATAGATTTAAATGAGACAGGAAGCTATGACATATAACAAATGCTGCTAATTGAAAAATATTCATGAACGTATTCATTTAAAAAAGACATAGTATTTATTTTACATTGTTAAGGAGCTCATGTAGACATGAGGTTATAGTTACTTATAAGGGAGAAACCCCACTATGGTGTTCCTTTTCTGTTACTGCTTTAGCAGATTAAACAGTCTGTGACTTAAACAATACAAAGTTATGAACTTATAGCTCTAGTCCCCCTGGGCTAAAATCGAGATGGGAATTGGGATGGTTTCTTTTCTAGAGGCTTTGGGGAAAAGATCCAGTGTCTTGCTCTGCTGTTTTCTGGGGGCTCCTGGCTCCATCTTTCCACCTTCAAAGCCAAAATGCTGCATCTCTGATTATTCCCATAGTGGCACCCAACTCTTCCATATATGGTAACACATTTACAAGATCCATGGATTAGGAAATGTGCCGGGGTCCTTCCCCGGCTGATCTAGGGTATTCGAAGTGGGGACGGCATCAGCGACCTATTTATTTAAATATTTTATCAAAGATGTAAATAGTAATAGGATGAGGATAGCTCAGTAGGAAAATTCAGTGGAGAAAAGAGGATGAGTAGCTTGGTTTACGCGGGAGACCAATAAAACTTCAAGACAAGAAGTTTGCACCGCTTACGTAGGCCGCAGGCGTCCTTCCGTTCTCCCAAAGGAGAGGAGACACTGAGGCCTCCCCGGTCGGATCTTAGAAGCCCAGGCATAATTAGTAAGCATGGCGGGTTCCGCGCTCCAGATGGAGACTCAACCAGAGTGAGAGAGAGAGCGACATGGGGAGACCAGTATTTCGAGAAACTGATCCCTATTCTTTATTTTCCATGGTCTACTTTTATACACTGAGATGTTATGCAAAAGTCACGTGGGGTCAGCAGTCCTGACTTTTATCAAAGTCAGGTGCTTCATACAAATGTATACAGAGGTCTTAGGGGTGTTACATCATCTTCTGGCCAGGGGCCCTGCTGACAATTTATGACCCTCTCCTTGTGACAGCGGTCAGTCAACCAACCAGGACACTTATTACTCCAGGGGTGATTATTCTTAAAACAGACATTACCCAAATAAAGTTACATTCCTATAGGGTGAGGGTGTAGTGGGTTTTAGTTAAGGAAAGAATTTACTTAGCCTAAGGTCTAACGTGATTAATATCAAAGGTTAATACCTATTTCTTCTATATATTCATTAATGTGTGTAAGGGCAGGGGATGTGGAGACTTAGCAACAAACATTGGCTCAACAAATGAAAAACCCTTCACCAATACAATTTCTAATCAGCCCATTATACTTATACTAATAGTTTTCTAACTTTTCTAAGGAACCTGTTTTTAGAAGGTTTAAAGCATCTCGTGCCTCTCACAGTTGGGAGGCTGTGAGCAATCACATGTGGCCGGACAAGCCCGTCAGGCAGGCCAGAGAACCTTCAGAGGAGTTTGTAGGTTAAAACACTCTTGTCACGCCCAGAAGTTTTTATTAACTGGAGCTCTAGGTTAACTCCTTCTCTGAAAGAGGTGGTGGGGGACAGCCCCCCGTAAAGTCAGAGATGTAGGTGAGAGCACAAAGTAGTAAAGTAGGCAGGCTCTGGTTATGGGGGTAGATGCTCAAGGAGTTCCAAGGGGACTCCTGAGGCTCGATCCCGCCTTTGCGTATGTCGAGCCTCCTTCGTCATGACCTTTGTCACCGGCGGAGTACCTCACTCTGGCCCCCAACAGAAATGGATGTTTTTCTGGGGGAGGGAGGACATTTTTCTGCCTCGCACATCTTTATAGTTAAAAAAAATGGACTATAGCCCACCAGGTTCCTCTGTCTATGGAATGATCCAGGCAAGAATACTGGTGGGTAGCCATTCCCTTCTCCAGGGGATCTTCCTGACCCAGGGATCAAACCTGGATCTTCTGTATTGCAGACAGATACTTTACTATCTGAGCCACCAGGAAAGCCCATGTGGTAGGAATTATTAAATTAAATGTCTATGGAGCAGAAGGAACATTTTATAAGGCACATCCACAGGAGAAATTCAGACAATTCAGTTTACATGTTATTTTCTGTGCTTTTCCCTCTTCAACCAGGACCTTCCATATTTTAAATCTTATAATGTTGGCCTTAAAATTGAACATTATGCACTTCAGCAAATAGCCTCGATATTCTAGAACCTCTAGTTTAGATTTGCATCCCCTTATCCAAATTTTGGGCATGCCCCCATCCCGCTGCTTAGGACTCAGAATTTTAATGTTAGTTTGTTAGAGCTCAATACCTGAAGAGTTTAAACCTAGAGTGTAGTACTTGATACAGGTGTTGGGGTGATAAGCTGGACCCTAGGAGTCAGTAAGTTGATATTTGATGTCAGCTTTTAGAAGGCAACATTAATTTCTTCAGGTAAAAATGCTGTTGTATTCAATTTAAGTTTTTGTTAGAATAAATGGCATTTAGGTTTTCTAAAGGAATCCTGGAGCCTGTGGTGAATCCCTCATGTGTTTGGTGCACCATGGCTCTTTCCACCAGGCCAGCCGTAAAAACCAGGTCACATTCTAACACCTCTCTGAAATGGTCCAGGACAGAGGATTGGGCCTTAGTTAGTGAGGGGGTCAGGCCCTCTGTCAGGGACATTAGCTAGGAAGAGTGTCAGGACCTTAGTTATTGACAGAATTGGGCCCATGTTAGGGAATATATCAGCGTCTAGTTAGGGTCAGTGTTAGGGCCTTATTTAGGACCAGTGTCAGGGCAGTGACAGGGCCTTAATTATAAACAGTACAAGGACATGTGTTAAAGAAATCTTCAAAGACTTAGTAAGAGATAGTTCAGGTCAAGAGTTAGGGACACTGTCAGGGCCTCAGTTAGGGACAGCATCAGGGTATTAGCTTGGGGATGTGGTCAGGAACTAGAAATCCCATCGTTTAATTACTTACATCTTTCAGCTCTCCTTAAGCAACATTTTTAAGCTCGATAAAATTATTTCTGATGGCTGTGACTGCCGTGTCAGGCAATTGTCGGGCATTCTAACTGTGGTTATCAGAGAAACACACAGCCCCCAGATTAAAGGCCCAGCAGCCTGGACTGTTCTTCTAGAGCTCAAGCTTTGATTTGGGATAATTCCTTTTTGTCTGGGGACTCAGACACTCAGTGGCTTTTACTCCCCACTCAGGGAAAGTTACATAAGTCTGTTTCTTCATGTATGCTAAGGACAACAGTACCTAACACTTTGGGTAAAGTGACGTCTAAAAGCATTTGGCTCACCAGAATTACACAGAGGTTCCATAAGCCTTAGTTCTGTATCTCTGACAACCCTATGAATAGGTTCTGCTTGCATTTATTTCATAAAATTTGCTAACAGATGAATCAGTTCAGTTCAGTTCAGTCGTGCAGTCGTGTCCAACTCTTTGCGACCCCATGAATTGCAGCACGCCAGGCCTCCCTGTCCATCACCAACTCCTAAAGTTCACTCAGACTCACGTCCATCGAGTCAGTGATGCTATCCAGCCATCTCATCCTTTGTTGTCCCCTTCTCCTCCTGCCCCCAATCCCTCCCAGCATCAGAGTCTTTTCCAATGAGTCAACTCTTCGCATGAGGTGGCCAAAGTACTGGAGTCTCAGCTTTAGCATCATTCCTTCCAAAGAAATCCCAGGGCTGATCTCCTTCAGAATGGACTGGTTGGATCTCCTTGCAGTCCAAGGGACTCTCAAGAGACTTCTCCAACACCACAGTTCAAAAGCATCAATTCTTCGGTGCTCAGCCTTCTTCACAGTCCAACTCTCACATCCATACATGACCACAGGAAAAACCACAGCCTTGACTAGATGGACCTTTGTTGCCGAAGTAATGTCTCTGCTTTTGAATATGTTATCTAGGTTGGTCATAACTTTTGTTCCAAGGAGTAAGCGTCTTTTAATTTCATGGCCACAGTCATCATCTGCAGTGATTTTGGAGACCAAAAAAATAAAGTCTGACACTGTTTCCACTGTTTCCCCATCTATTTCCCATGAAGTGATGGGACCAGATGCCATGATCTTTGTTTTCTGAATGTTGAGCTTTAAGCCAACTTTTTCACTCTCCTCTTTGACTTTCATCAAGAGGCTTTTTAGTTCCTCTTCACTTTCTGCCATAAGGGTGGTGTCATCTGCATATCTGAGGTTATTGATATTTCTCCCGGCAATCTTGATTCCAGCTTGTGTTTCTTCCAGTCCAGCGTTTCTCATAATGTACTCTGCATATAAGTTAAATAAGCAGGGTGACAATATACAGCCTTGACGTACTCCTTTTCCTATTTGGAACCAGTCTGTTGTTCCATGTCCAGTTCTAACTGTTGCTTCCTGACCTGCATACAAATTTCTCAAGAGGGAGATCAGGTGGTCTGGTATTTCCATCTCTTTCAGAATTTCCCACAGTTTATTGTGATCCACACAGTCAAAGGCTTTGGCATAGTCAATAAAGAAGAAATAGACGTTTTTCTGGAACTCTCTTGCTTTTTCCATGATCCAGCAGATGTTGGCAATTTGATCTCTGGTTCCTCTGCCTTTTCTAAAACCAGCTTGAACATCAGGAAGTTCATGGTTCACATATTGCTGAAGCCTGGCTTGGAGAATTTTGAGCATTACTTTACTAGCGTGTGAGATGAGTGCAGTTGTGTGGTAGTTTGAGCATTCTTTGGCATTGCCTTTCTTTGGGATTGGAATGAAAACTGACATTTTCCAATCCTGTGGCCACTGCTGAGTTGTCCAAATTTGCTGGCATATTGAGTGCAACACTTTCACAGCATCATCTTTCAGGATTTGAAATAGCTCGACTGGAATTCCATCACCTCCAGTAGCTTTATTTGTAGTGATGCTTTCTAAGGATGAATCTTAGTGATTCATCCCTAAGATGAATCAATTACTGACTTAATCTTCATTTGTTTACTGGACTTTCCATTTCAAGAGGACTGAATCCACATTTTTCTCACGTAGCCCAGTGTATCTGGTGTCCAGCACTGTTTAATGTTTCTAGTAAATGCACAGTATTTCCTCCCCGCCAAGATCCCTTACATCTTAATTTCACACCTATGACTCATAAGAAGCTTGCCATGAAAATTGTGAGCAGTGGCACAGTGTTTTTTTTTTTTTTTTCCAGTTGGAGTATAGTTGGCTTCAACCAACAGATTTTATTTTCTTGAGTTGCTAAAGCTCCAATCCTTTGGCCACCTGATATGAAGAGCCAACTCACTGGAAAAGACCCTGATGTTTGGAAAGATAGAAAGGAAAAGGAGAAGAGGGTGGCAGAGGATGAGATCGCCAGATAACATCATCAACTCAATGGATATGAATTTGAGCAAGCTCTGGGAGATAGTGAAAGACAGAGAAGCCTGATGTGCTGCAGTTCATGGGTTTGCAAAGAGCTGGACACAACTTAGCTACTGAATACACAACAATAGTTGCTTTACAGTGTTGTGTTAGTTTCTGCTGTACAATGAAGTGAATCAGCCATATGTACCCATGTATCCCCTTGCTCCTGGATTTCCCTCCCACCCCTCTCCCCACCCCACCCCTCTAGATCATCACAGAGTGCTGAGCACCCTGTGCTATACAGCAGCTTCCCACTAGCTACCTGTTTTACACATGGTAGTATATTTGTGCTATTCTCTCAGTTTCTCCCACCTCCTTTCCCCCCTGTGTCCATAAGTCCTTTCTGTATGTCTGTGCCTCTATTCCTGTCCTTTAATAGGTTCATCCCTACCATTTTTCTAGATTCCACATATATGCATTAATCCATGACATTTGTTTTCCTCTTTCTGACTTAATGCATTCTGTATGACAGACTCTAGGTCCATCCACATCTCTACAAAAGACTCAACTTCATTCTTTTTTATGGCTGAGTAATATTCCGTTGCAGTTATGTACCACATCTTCCTTATCTATTCACCTGCTGATGGACATCTAGGTTGCTTCCATGTCTTGGCTATTGCAAATAGTACTGCAGTGAACATTGGGGTATGTGGGCCTTTTCAATTAAAGTCTCCTCAAAGTTTATGCCCAGAAGTGGGGTTGCTTAGTCACAGGCATCACAATTTTAAACCGATTGCCTGAATGACTGACAGTCCTTCTTGTTGGAGTCAGACAAGACTAACATGCAGATGATCAGACACCAGAAAAGGAACCAGTCCTGACTCTGTGTGAGATGGAAGGGTATAGAGACCCCACAGAAAAGGCCTGCACAGGCTCAGGACCCAGCCTGGGTCAAGACAAGTCACCCGGTCTACGCACACGAAGAAGAAAGTGCTGAGATTCAAGCCTGGAATATTGTGGTCACAACACGCTGAGCTGGTACAACCTGCTTGACCATTCAACTGAAAAATTGAAAACAAAAGTATTTGAAAAGATATACTGCATAGCTGGAATGGATTTAGAGAATTAGTTGGCAGTTATGTTTAACCACAGTAGGATTTATTGTGAAGCTGATGAAGCTTGGACTTCACCTGAGGAGGCCTTTCAAAGACCTTGGAGTGACTAGCAGTTTGGTTCCATGAATATGCGGTTGTGCAAAATTTGCAGTGCTGTGCTTCTAGTCTTTCTCTTTTCTAACCCCTCCCCCCAAAAGTTTAGCTATACGGGCCCATCTTTCCTCACCCTTTATGTCCACCTTGCTTGAGCATCCAGAGAAGTTCCACTTGGAGGAGAGACTGGGGCCCAGCATCGCTACAAGACGGAGGCATCAGGGTTCTCTGGGCTGTGTGGCTGGCAGTCTCCAGGCTGTGGAGCTTCCCTTGGGATCTGTGTTTTCAGGCCAAAGTGAGCCTGAGCAGAAATGTCCTGAGCAGAAACACAGGATCTTAAGGAGAGTTTTGTTTGCTCACAGGGAGAATATTTGGAAAAACAGAGGATACCTAATATTGAGGTGGGCGTCTGTGCACAGAGTGACACCCTGGAAGAACTTTTTATTTTGAGTGGGATGAATTAAAAAGTGAAAATAGCTTTTTTTTTTTCTTCTTTGATCACCTTGAAGAACTCAATCTAAATTTATGGGCTTCTATTTGCTCAGGTTGTAAAGACAAAGTCAGAATGTTGGGTCCTAATGGTAACACAAAACCTAATGCTTTTAAAGCTCTTCCAGTGGGTGAGGCACAGTGACAACCATAGTCAATCCTCAGAAAAACCTAAATGAATTCAAAGTGGTTTCTATCACAGAGAAAACTATAAAATCATTAGAGGAAAACAGAAGGATAATTCTTTTGACCTAAGATCTGTTCATGGGTTTTCAGATTTGACACCAAAATCACAAGCAACTAGAGGAAAAAAGAAAAATTAAACTTCATTAAAAATAAGAATTTTTGTGCATTGAAGAACATTCTCAAGACAGAGAAAAGACAAACTACAAAACTGAAGAAAATATTTGCAAGTCACATATCAGATGGGGTTTCCTTCTAGAATATCAAAAGAACTCTCACACTTCAGCAACAAGACAGATGATCCAGTTTTAAAAATGGGCAATGGACTTGAATAGATACATCTCCAAAGAAATATGCAAATGGAAAGCAAGCACATAAAAAAATACTCAACTTCACTGGTCACTGTGCAAATGCTAATTGAAAACAATGACAGGTGTCACTTCACACATGCTAAATGGTTCAAATTTAAAAAGAAAATCTGAAACTAACAAGTGTTTAAAAGGATGTGGAGAAATAGGAACTCATACGTTTTCTGTAAGGATATACAACCATGCAGGTTCAGAGAAAAACAGCTTGACTCAGTGATTTTAAAAGTTAAGCTTAAAATTACCACGTGACAGTGAAATTCCACTCATGTAACACACAAGGGGGATAAAAACATATATTAAATTTCTATGTTCACCCAGAAACTTTTATGCATGTGTGGGTATACATAAAATAAAACATTCAGTTCAGTTCAGTTGCTCAGCCATGTCCAACTCTTTGCGACCCCATGAATTGCAGCATGCCAAGCCTCCCTGTCCATCACCAACTCCCGGAGTTCACTCAGACTCACGTCCATTGAGTCAGTGATGCCATCCAGCCATCTCATCCTCTGTAGTCCCCTTCTCCTCCTGCCCCCAATACCTCCCAGAATCAAGGTCTTTTCCAATGAGTCAACTCTTCGCATGAGGTGGCCAAAGTACTGGAGTTTCAGCTTTAGCATCATTCCTTTCAAAGAACACCCAGGACTGATCTCCTTTAGAATGGACTCAGCTATAAAAAGGGATACATATTTCCATATATTTCTTTATATGAAATATAAATAATAGGTAAATCCATATCGACAGGAAGCAGATCAGTGGTTGGCCAGGAGGTGGAGTAAAGGAGAAATGGGGAGTAAGGAAAGGAGACAAGATATTGTTCTGGGGTGACGAAACACGTGAAACCTCAGAGAGGTGTGGCTCACACTGCTGCAGATGCACTAAGTGCCATGGAATCATGGACCTTGTTTTTTTTTAATTTTTTTTTTTATGTTGGAGTATAGCCAATTAACAATGTTGTGATAGTTTCAGGTACACAGCAAAGGGCCTCAGGCATATAGATACACATATCCATTCTCTCTCAAATGTCCCTCTGCTCCAGGCTGCCAAATAACAGTGAGCAGAGTTCCCTGTTCTATACAGTAGGTCCTTCTGTTGAGTTCAGTTCAGTCACTTAGTCGTGTGCAACTCTGCGACCCCATGGACTGCAGCACGCCAGGCTTCCTTGTCCATCACCAACACCCAGAGCTTGCTCAAACTCATGCCCATAGAGTTGGTGATGCCATCCAACCATCTCATCCTCTGTTGTCCACTTCTTCTCATGACTTCAATCTTTCCCAGCATCAGACTCTTTTTGAATGACTCTTTCCTTCACATCAGCTAGCCAGAGTATTGGAGCTTCAATATCAGTCCTTCCGATGAATATTCAGGACTGATTTCCTTTAGAATGGACTAGTTTGATATCCTTGCAGTCCAAGGGACACTCAAGAGTCTTTTCCAACACCACAGTTCAAAAGCATCAATTCTTTGGCACTCAGCTTTCTTTATACTCAAAATCTCACATCCACACATGACTACTGGAAAAATCACAGCTTTGACTAGATGGACCTTTGCTGGTAAAGTAATGTCTCTGCTTTTTAATATGCTGCTAGGTTGGTCATAACTTTCCTTCCAAGGAGTAACTGTCTTTTAATTTCATGGCTGCAGTCACCATCTGCAGTGATTTTGGAGCCCCAAAAAATAAAGTCTGCCACTGTTTCCACTGTTTCCCCATCTATTTTCCATGAAGTGATGGGACCAGATGCCATGATCTTCATTTTTTGGATGTTGAGTTTTAAGCCACCTTTTTCACTCTCCTCTTTCATTTTCATCAAGAGGCTGTTCAGTTCCTCTTCACTTTCTGCCATAAGGGTGGTGTCATCTGCATATCTGAGGTTATTGATATTTCTTCCAGTAATCTTGATTCCAGCCTGTGCTTCATCCAGCCCAGCATTTGTATGTTGTACTCTGCATATAAATAAGTTAAATAAACAGGGTAACAATATACAGCCTTGATGTATTCCTTCCCCAATTTGGAACCAGTCTGTTGTTCCATGTCCAGTTCTAACCGTTGCTTCTTGACCTACATACAGATTTCACAGGAGCCAGGTCAGGTGTTCTGGTATTCCCATCTCTAGAAGAATTTTTCACAGTTTGTTGTAATCCACATAGTCAAAGGCTTTGGCATAATCAATAAAACAGAAGTAGATGTTTTTGGGGAATTCTTGTTTTTTTCTATGATCCAAGAGATGTTTGCAATTTGATCTCTGATTCCTCTGCCTTTTCTAAATTCAGCTTGAGCATCTGGAAGCTCAGGATTCATGTACTGTTGAAGCCTGGCTTGTAGAACTTTGAGCATTACTTTACTAGCATGTGAGATGAGTGTAATTATGTGGTAGTTTGAATATTCTTTGGCATTGCCTCTCATTGGGATTGGAATGAAAACTGACCTTTTCCAGTCCTGTGGCCACTGATGAGTTTTCCAAATTTGCTGGCATATTGAGTGTAGCACTTTCATAGCATCATCTTTTAGGATTTGAAATAGCTCAACTGGAATTCCATCACCTCCACTAGCTTTGCTCGTAGTGATGATTTCTAAGGCCCACTTGACTTCACATTCCAGGATGTCTGGCTCTAGGTGAGTGATCACACCATCATGATTATCTGGGTCATGAAGGTCTTTTTTGTACAGTTCTTCCATGTATTCTTGCCACCTCTTCTTAATATCTTCTGCTTCTGTTAGATCCCTACTATTTCTGTCCTGTAGTGTGCCGATCTTTGCATAAAATGTTCCCTTAGTATCTCTAATTTTCTTGATGAAATCTCTATTCTTTCCTATTGTGTTGTTTTCCTATATTTCTTTACACTGATTGCTGAGAAAGGCTTTCTTATCTCTCCTTGCTATTCTTTGGAATTTTGCATTCAAGTGGATATATCTTTCTTTTTCTCTTTTGTCTTTAGCTTCTCTTCTTTTCTCAGCTATTTGTAAGGCCTCCTCAGACAACCTTGTTGCCTTTTTGCATTTCTTTCTCTTGGTAATGTCTTGATCACTGCTTCCTGTACAATGTCATGAATCTATGTCCATAGTTCTTTAGGCAGTCTGTTATCAAATCTAATCCCTTATATCTATATTTCATTTCCACTGTATAATTATAAGGGATTTGATTTAGATCATATCTGAGTGGTCTAGTGGTTTTCCCTATTTTCTTCAGTTTAATATGAATTTTGCAATAAAGGTCATGTTCTGAGCCACAGTCAGCTCCCGGTCTTGTTTTTGCTGACTGTATAGAGCTGTTCCATCTTTGGCTGCAAACAATACATTAAATCTGATTTTGGTATTGACCTTCTGGTGATGTCCATATGTAGAGTCTTCTCTTGTGTTGTTGGAAGAAGGTGTTTGCTATGGCCAGTGCATTCTGTTGTCAAAACTCTGTTAGCCTTTGCCCTGCTTCATTTTGTACTCCAAGGCCAAGTTTGCCCATTGCTGCAGGTATCTCTTGACTTCCTACTTTGGCATTCCAGACCCCTAGATGAAAAGGACATCTTTTGGGGGTGTTAGTTATAGAAGGTCTTGTAGGTCTTCATGGAACTGTTCAATTTCAGCTTCTTCAGCATTACTGGTCAGGGCATAGACTTGGATTACCATGATATTGAATGGTTTGCCTTGGAAACGAAGAGAGATCATTCTGTCCTTTTTGAGATTGCACCCAAGTACTGTATTTTGGACTTTTTTCTTGACTATGAGAGCTACTCCATTTCTTCTAAGGGATTCTTGCCCACAGTAGTAGATATAATGGTCATCTGAGTTAAATTCACCCATTCCAGTCCATTTTAGTTCACTGATTCCTAAAATGTTGATGTTAACTCTTGCCATCTCTTGTTTGACCACTTCTAATTTACTTTGATTCATGGACCTAACATTTCAGGTTCCAATGCAATATTGTTCTGTACAGCATTGGACTTTATTTCCATCACCAGTCACATCCACAACTGGGTGTTCTTTTTGCTTTGGCTCTGTCTTTTCATTCTTTCTGAAGTTATTTCTCCACTGATCTCCAGTAGCATATTGGGCACCTACCGACCTGGGGAGTTCATCTTTCAGTGTCCTATCTTTTTGCCTTTTCATACTATTCATGGGATTCTCAAGGCAAGAATAATGAAGTGATTTGTCATTCCCTTCTCCAATGGACCACGTTTTGTCAGAATTATCCACCATGATTCATCCATCTTGGGTGGCCCTACATGGCATGGCTAATAGTTTTATTGAGCTAGACAAGGCTGTGGTCCATGTGATCAGTTTGATTAGTTTTCTGTGATTGTGGTTTTCATTCTGTCCCCTCTCTGACTGATAAGGATAAGAGGCTTATGGAAGCTTCCTGATGGGAGAGATTGACTATAGGTCCCTGTTGGTTCAGTTCAGTTCAGTTCAGTTGCTCAGTCGTGTCCGACTCTTTGTGACCCCATGAACTGCAGTACACCAGGCCTCCCTGTCCATCACCAACTCCCAGAGTTCACCCAAACTCATGTCCATTGAATCGGTATGCCATCCAGCCATCTCATCCTCTGTCATCCCCTTCTCATCCTGCCCCCAATCCCTTCCAGCATCAGAGTCTTTTCCAATGAGTCAATTCTTTGTATCAGGTGGCCAAAATATTGGAGTTTCAGCTTTAGCATCAGTCCTTCCAAAGAACAACCAGGACTGATCTCCTTCAGAATGGACTGGGTGGATCTTCTTGCAGTCCAAGGGACTCTCAAGAGTCTTCTCCAACACCACAGTTCAAAAGCATCAATTCTTCGGTGTCTTTACAGTCCAACTCTCACATCCATACATGACCACTGGAAAAACCATAGCCTTGACTAGATGGACCTTTGTTGGCAAAGTAATGTCTCTGCTTTTGAATATGCTATCTAGGTTAGTCATAACTTTCCTTCCAAGGAGTAAGTGTCTTTTAATTTCATGGCTGCGATCACCATCTGTTGGTTACCTATTTTACATACAGCAGTGTATACATGTTGATCTCAAACATACTAACTATCCTTTCCCCCTATCCTTCCCCTCTGGCAAGCATAAATTCATTCTCTAAGTCTGTGAGTCTCATCTGTTTTGTAAATAAGTTTATTTGTATCATTTCTTATATAAGGTATGTCATACAATATTTCTTCTTCTCTGTCTGACTACTTCACTCAGTATGACAATCTCTAGGTCTATCCATGTTGCTGAAAGTGGCGTTAGTTTATTAATGACTAGGTAATGTTCCAGTGTATATATGCACCTCATTTTCTTTATCCATTCATCTGTTAATGGACATCTAGGTTGCTTCCATGTCCTGGCTTTTGTAAACAGTGCTTCAATGAACATTGTGCTGCACATGTCCTTTTGGACCATGCTTTTTCTACAGATTTATGCACAGGAATGGGATTGCAGGATCATATGGTAGCTCACTGTATATAATCTGAATCTGTCCTCAATAAAAAAGCAATCACTGTAATTTATTAAATATATATATATATATATATATATATATATTTATAAAGAAAAAACATGTTGTTATCTCAGCAGAAGCAGAGAGAGAATTTGGCAAAATCCAACATCCATTATTGAAAAACTCTCAGCATAGCAGGCATCTGTAAAGTTGCTATAGCCAGTGTGATATTTAATGAAGAAAGAATGGGTGTTCTGGCCTAAATTCCTGGAAAAGATGAGATTGTCTGTCCTCTATGTATAATAAGATGGGATAGATTGAGGTCACTGGAAGAAACACAACCAGTGGGAATAGAGATGTTGTCATCCACGGCAAGCGGATTACTTGGCAGCTATTCTCCAAATCTGTTATAGAAAAAGCCAGGCAGAAACCCTTGCCAGTCCAGAGAGTCCTGTGATATCTTCACAACAGGACCAGTCTGGTAAGACCTTCCCAGGAGGGCTTCACACAGTGTCAACATGGTTTTGGAGGAGGAAGAAAAACTCTAGATAAGAAAGAAAATGGTGATGTGTTCCTCATGGACCAACCTGCAGCCTCTACCTCCAGGCAGGCCTCCAGTGGCTATGGGAGGAGTCTCCCTGTGAAACAAGAATTAAGTTAAGGCTGGGCAATCACCTGAAGTAACCATAGAACTGTGTTGATTCCCTAAGAGAGCAGGCTTCTATGGGACCTACACAGGCTTTCACCTAAGACCACGCCCCTCACAGGGCAAGGGCAGCACAAGATTCGATTACTCCATGATTGCAACTGACAAGCTGTGCCCATGCCATGCAGAAAGGAAAAAGGAGCAATCAATAACGCTCAGATGACCTTGGTAAGCATCAGGATTGTTACCTGGGGTATGAATTCTTTGTATAAATCTATCCTTGAGTGTTATTTCCATTAGGTGACTTAGGGAAAACAATAGTTATTCTGAATAAGAAATCAGTCACTTCTACTCGCTCTGACAAATATGTCGTCAAGATGGCAACCCAGGATTTCTGAAGATTGTGCTTTCTTGGATTCTCAGCTTACGTACATCCTTCCCTTCTGTTGCACTTTGTATTGCATCGGGGATGAAAAGTCAGGCAAGACCACTGATGGCTCTTAAAGAAGCACCCTGCACTAGCGCTTCTGTAACTGGGCGGGGAACATTCTTTCCCACCTTAGAAGGTAACGTCTTGCTAGGAGTAGCGGTGTTAGTCACTCAGTCCCGTCTGACTCTTTGGCGACCCCATGGATTATATCCCGCCAGGCTCTTCTGTCCATTCTCCAGGCCAGAATACTGGAGTGGATAGCCATTCCCTCCTCGAGGGGATCTTCCCAACCCAGGAATTGAACCCTGGTCTCCTGCATTGTAGGAAAATTCTTTACTGTCTGAGCCACCAGGGAAACCCCAACATCTTGCTGCCAGTACTTAGTTCAAGAACCATCACTCACCATAAGGCCCCTTCTCATCCTCATTGCCTGAATGGGGCTTTCCTCTCTTTTAAATTTTGCACCAGTTTTCCATTAAGCTTTCTGATAATATTTTAATTTTTCCACGAAGGCTACAAAACTCTAATTTAGAGCCATGTTTTACCTGCAGGGGCTTCCCTGGTGGTTCAGACAGTAAAGAATTCACCTGCAATGCAGGAGATCTGAGTTTTACCCCTGGGTTGGGAAGGGAAGGGCAACCCACTCCAGTATTCTTGCCTGGAGAATTCCATGGACAAATAAGCCTGGCGGGCTAGTCCATGGGATCACAAAGAGTCAGACACAACTAAGTGGCTAACACTTTCACTTTTTTACCTGCCGGGGTTTCCCTGGTGGCCCAGACAGTGAAGAATCCACCTGAAATGCAGGAGAACTGACTTCAATCCCTGGGTCAGAAAGAAACCTTGGAAAAGGGAATGGCAACCCACTCCAGTATTCTTGTCTGGAGAATTACATGGACAGAGAAGCCTGGTGGGCTACAGTCCATGGTGTGGCAAAGAGTTGGACAGTGAGTGACTGACACTTCATTTCATTTTACCTGCAGAATTGCCTGCTACAGCAGATGAAACTCTTTTAAAAATACCTGCTCAGTGGATAAATGATTGCATGGGTGGAAATAGAGGAGCAAATTAGGGAAGGGAGTTACTATTGCATCTCCCTTTAGCAGGGAGTGGAACTAAGGAGCCTCAGAATTGATCAATATGTGGCCAATCTCAGCAGTAGAGGGACAGAAGTATTAGAACAGAAGCCTCACACCCACAGCCTTTGCCTGATGTTCTGCGCAGGCTTCACTACAACATTAGTAATGCTCTGATTCCTCATCCCTAAAGGAGTTACCAAATGAAAGAGAAAGGTCATCTAATTTAAAATCTGATGTCATTCCATGATGCGTAATCTCCCAGCTCCTTAGCCCTGTTAACTGTAGTGGTCATCACATTTGCTTTGCACTTTTATAGAGGAACAAAGCCCTGCCAACATGTGATCATGTTTTATTAAAGTGAAGACGCAGAGGACACATCTTAACTGCTAAATACTTTCTCAGTACTGGCTTTGCTAAGAAAGCATTTTCTTTCAATCAGATCGTCATTTAAACAGGATGACGTCTGTTTCCTCCCACATTGCTTTCTTTGCCTGTGTGTGAGCTCAAGATGATCACAGGTCTCCCGGTTCTCACCCATCTTGTGTTGCTCACCATCAAATAAGGAACATATATCTGAGAGGCGACTTTTCACCTGTTTGCTTGGTATTTATTAGACAAGTACTAACAGCTACCAGTTATTAAATATTTAGTACTGTTTTCAAACATTGTTATTCGTATTGAGAAAAGATGGGCTTCCCAGGTGGCACAATGGTAAAGAATCCACCTGCCAATGCAGGAGACGTGGGTTTGATCCCTGTGTTGGGAAGATCCCCTGGAGAAGGAAATGAAAACCCACCCCAGTATTCTCGCCTGGGAAATCCCATGGACAGAGGAGCCTGCAGGGTTACAGAACAGGGGTTGTGAAGAGTTGGACACAACTTAGTGAACAAACATTAAGAAAAGACAATCTCTTCAATAAGTGGTGGGAAACCTGGACAGCTACATGTAAAAGCATTCTTAAGGGAATTAAGAGGTACAAAGTACTATGGACAAAATATGCAACAGGGAACTGTGCACCACAGGGAATATAGCCAATATTTTATAATAACTATAAATAGAGCATAACCTTTAAAAATTGTGAACCACAATGTTGTGCGCTTGTAGCATATATAATATTGTACATCAAATATACTTCGTTTAAAAAATCCCCCCCCAAATTTTATATGTACATTCTTATTACGCATATCCATCCCCAAAGAGAGAACACAATTATAATCTCAGTTTTGCTAACAGAGAGGCAGAATCCTGAAGCGATTCTAGTAGGTGGCAGAGCGGGTACCCGAGCAAAGTCTGAATGCGAAGGCTGTGTTCTCTGGAGCTACACTGTAAGCCTCTCCTTCACTATTACAGCCAGTTCACCTTGACTGAGCTGTTAGGTTGTGCCTGGGACTGTGATAGGAGCTTTGCAAACTGTATCAAACTGGATGGCAGATGCTTTTATGAAACTTCTGAGGCCTTCCAATTTGTATTTCTTCCTCCTGAGTGCCGGGAGCGCCTCTGTTCTTCTAACTCTCCTTAAATGGATGCTTCTCCCCTGCATCCCCCTCTCTCTCTTTCTCCCCTCCCCATGAACATTATCCTGGTTCCAGTGATTCTCCTGCAGTACTTCATGACCTTTGCCAAAGCAACCCTTTTTAAGTCAGGCATCCAGAGAGCCCAGCCTCTTCCCATGTGGAGGGAAGTGAGGCTGGGTCCTGACCCCCGAGGCCAGCCTTCCACCCTCTTTTCCCCTCTCCCCAGCAGTGGTCTCTGTGCTGTGTCCGTTTTCAACATTTGTGCCCTGAAACAGGAGTTTGTCAAAAGTTTACGCTTCGGGTCACCGTGAAGACAGCTTCATCTTCACTCTCGATGCCTCGCATCCTTTCTCACGGCCTCTGGGACCAGGCATTCCAACTTCTCTCCACATCCCTGTGGCTTATATGTGAAAACATGGCCATGAGAATCAAATGCTCAGCGTTGGTTGTTTCTGGGTTGTGAGAGCAAGGACACAGATTGGGACCAAACAGTTACACTTAGAGGTGAAATTTACCACAACTAAGAATGCCAAGAGTCTCTGGAGAGTGACTGGTTGAGATGGTCACGTGGACACTGACTCAGTCGATATGATGAAGTGCACAGAGTAGTTGGACACGACTGAGCGACTGAACTGAACTGGCCTGAACTGACAGAGGTAGCGTCTTGAAACTCCTGACTCCTCCTGTGAGAGGAAGGAGAAAAATTCTAACATTTGTGTATACTTGTAGCAGAAAAGGGAGCATATAACAGTATAGCATTTTTTCCCCTGCTCAACTATGTAAAAATCTATATCAAATATCAAGACTTCCCTGGTAGTCCCATGGTTAAGACTTGGCCTTCCAATGCAGAGGGTGTGTGTTCTGTCCCTGGTTGGGGAGCTAAGACTCCGCATGCCTCTAAGCCAAAGAAACCAAGAGTTAAAACAAAAGCAATTGTTGTAACAAATTTAATAGACTTTAGAAATGGTCCACATAAAAAAAAAAATCTTAAAAAAAAACCCATATCAAAAGTCTTTCCCATCTTATTCAGGACTTGGCCTTATCAGCTGTCTCTTTGAACCCACGGACCCCCCACGGTGCCTGTGCACGGCCCCTTGCCCTGGCCCGCGGGCCAGCCTGCTCCTGCCTGCCTCTGGGCCTTTGCTCACGCTCTTCTTTCTACCTCAGCCCTCTCTACCAAGGTATTTGAAGGGCTCGTTCTTATTCCTTTAAGTCTTTGCTCAAATTCTGCTTTCTCTGGAAAGCCTCTTCTCATTGCTTTGTTTAAAATTTCAGCCTCCTACACCTTTTCTGTTTCTCTTTCCAGGTCCCGCAGCATTTACCACATTCTATCATACTACACAATTTACTTATTTAATTTGCTTATTGTTGCTTCTCTCTATTGAAATGCAATTTTCATAAGGCGGGCTTTTGCTTTTTGGTTCTCTGCTGCATCCTCAAAGCATAAAACAGTGTCTCATGCTTATTAAGTGTTCATTATTTGTATGATGCATGAATGAATAAATGATGCAGAGAAGCATCTTTGTGTGTTTATCTTTTTGTCATCTAATACATTTTGAATTGATTATAAGCTTCAACTGTGAAACTTATCTTCTTGAATATCAGAGAGCTCCTTGCCCTTTGGAATCTAAAAATCACCCAGATTCTTCCATAGCTGATTAAATCGTTCTGGTAATTGTAATGATTGCCCATGTTGCTCTGAGATGGATGCATTCACTGGGGCTGGTTGTGGAGATTGTTGAGATGCTCCTAAATTTGTGCTGTATACATGATTTCCAAGGCTGAGCAGACACCACCAGAAGCATCACTGATTTGTGGAAGGAGATTCTTTTATCTAAAAAAACAGCTTTATATTGAAATTGTTTTCATCTTAAGAGTAAAGTGCTTTTTCTTCTTTGTCACATTGTGTGGCATGTGGGCATGTGGGAATCTCAGTTCACTAACCAAGGATCGAACCCGTGACCCCTGCAGTGGAAGTGCAGAGTTTTTAACCAATGGACTACTAGGGAAGCCCCCTGGAAGGGAACTCTTAAAATAAGAAAAATAAATGGCACAAGATGGCAGCCTCCCATAAACTCACCTCCTTCCATAATCATTATTATTGTAGTGTGTGTTCACGACACACACACACACACACACACACACGCACAAATAGTCCTGCGTATTTGCAAGTGCTCTGCTCTGTTCCTGAAACTTTCTCCCTCCTCCCCAGATCTCTTCCCAACACCCCAAATCTAGCTGTGGAGCTAAAGGCATTGGGTCTGCTGGCCACCAGGGTTCAGTGGCTCTTTGGTTGGCTTCAGATATTCATATTTTTGGCAATTTATCTTGTTAAAGTATTATACATGTCCATCCCAGGGAATCTTAAAGACAGAAAAGCACAAATGAGAAAAATCACGTGTAACTCCATGATTCAGAAAGGACATCTATCTCTCAAAAATGTTTGGGCGTTTTTTTTTTTCCCTAGAATTTTATTCATGCACTTTTATTCCTATGCATATCTTCTCACAGAATTGGGGTCATTGGGTGCATCTTGTCTGTTATCTACTTTCTTTCATGGAATAATAACTATGAAGATTTTCCTATCCAGCTAATCTTCCTATTTGTTGCTTGCAAGCCATTTATCACCTACCCTGATAGACTTATTAGAAAGACCGTACACACAAAAGTTACAGAATAATCACCCTGAATGCTAAATGAAATCAGAAACACATCATCCTTCCCCTTCTCTATTTGTGGCAAATACCATTATCTCTCCTGTTTGGCCTCCAGCTGGAATTTATGTTCTTGAAGTGTTTTTATCAAGGAGAGGAAAATGATACTTCACCTTTCACTCTCAATTTTTTTATAGCGTGTGATGCTCCTGACAGCATCACACTGGAGTCTCTAATCACCAAATGCAGCTGAATGGTTGGAGTCTGCAGCTCCTCTATTTCCACTTCTCATTTTCCTCCATGGCTCTCCCTGAACAGAACCTATCTGACCATGAAACAAAGTTGGAGTTCAAGTAAATATCACATGAAGCAACTTTCTCCCCTTTAATGACAAATTTAGTTGGTATTCCAGTTCTTTTGGCTTCCCTGGTGGCTCAGTGTAAAAGAATCCACCTACCAATGTAGGAGATGCAGAAGACATGGCTTTGATCCCTGGGTCGGGAAAATCCCCTGGAGAAGGAAATGGCAACCTAATCCAGTATTCTTGCCTGGGAAATCCCATGGACAGAGGAACCTGGAGGGCTACAGTCTATGAGGTTGCAAAGAGTCTGACAAAACTGAGCACACATGCACAAATTGAAGCTTGGGGACATCGTTTCATACATACATGCTCAGGAAAAATTAGTTGTGATTACTTTCCCATATTTGGCAAAGGTTGGTGATGCAAGAGGAACTCATGGGAAAAAATTTGTTACGATGACTCTAGGAGTTCCTTTAAAATCATCTATTAAAGTTTAATGGCCAAACATGCAAATTTCCAGGCAGAGTACACTACCCAATGGTAACATTTCCACATTTATATCTGAATAAACATGCGTGAGCGGAGAAGGCAATGGCACCCCACTCCAGTACTCTTGCCTGGAAAACCCCATGGATGGAGGAGCCTGGTAGGCTGCAGTCCATGGGGTCGCTAAGTCGGACACGACTGAGCAACTTCACTTTCACTTTTCACTTCCATGCATTGGAGAAGGAAATGGCAACCCACTCCAGTGTTCTTGCCTGGAGAATCCCAAGGACAGGGGAGCCTGGTGGGCTGCCGTCTATGGGGTCGCACAGAGTTGGACACGACTGACATGACTTAGCAGCAGCAAACATGCATGAGAGTTATAGCAGCAGCATTTGTAATAGCAAAACAAATCATTAATAAAGCCAACCAAAGAAGCATTGACAAGAGTATGGACAAATGAATTGTGGAATATTTGATAGAAAGACACTCCCACAGTGGGCATGAATTCTGCTAGAAGCTGAAATGTATACAAATTTCACAAGCCAGGTTGACTAAAAGAATCTGGGCACAGACTCACGTGTCCATGGATGCCTGAAAGGTGTAAATGTCTGGCCCAGGTGAGAGAAATAAACAGATCTGTAACCTATGGCCTCGAATATAGGAGTGCAGTTGCCCAACCAGTACATGGAACCAGCTCGTTCAACAAGCATGGAGAGAAAGAAGGAAGAAAAAATCACCTAAATGTCAGTGAAGGAGAAGCACAGAGGTAGGGTTTTTTCCTTTCTGGAATCTTGGCTGAGAAAGGAAAGTGAAAGGTCTTAGCCAGATGGGGATATACAAGAAAAGACTTCCTTCCATGGAAGAAAACTGCACATTCATCTAGTAAGATATAAGGATGAGGGGGAGGAAGCATTTTGCAGGTATCAAAGGGACAAGAGAGGATTCATTGAGTGTGGTTCCCAAGGTGGCAGGTGGAGGGTCCCCTGTGCCCTTCAAGCAGTTGGAAAGGCTGTGGCTGTGTGTGGAGAGAAAGGAGTGTAGGAATAGCCTTGAGGGGTGGAGACGTTCTGTTAATTTAACTTCGGTGAAATTGATAGTTCTAACTGATATAAACTTTCCAACAGGATGAGAAGCTTCGTAGTCGATAGCAACTGAATTCATGCTCCCCATCATTTCAGCCTGGGGTCTCCCTCCTCAAAGTCATGTCTGCGGCTGTCTCTTCAGATGTCTATTTGAATAGGTATCAAACATCCTGCACTCTTGTTCCTAGTCATGCAGATTCCAGTTTTTATCATGGATACACATCTGATACAGTACCTGTGACCCAGGCTCACATGGAGTGCTCCCTTCATGGTTCTATCATAATTTTTCAAGCTCTCTCTACCACTGAATTTATGATAATTTAATTACTACTGATGATCTACCAAGTTTATCTATAATTGTTTCCTTTCTTATATGTTCTCATCTGTAAAGTGAAAATGATACAAGCTTGATTCCACTTCATAGTGGTTAAAAGGAGTGAATGTCTCTGTGACAACCCAGAGGGGTGGGATGAGGTTGGAGATGGGAGGGAGGTTCAAGAGGGAGAAGACATATGTATCCCTATGGCTGATGCATGTTGATGTAGGACAGAAACCAACACACTGTTTCAAAGCAATCACCCCTCAATTAAAAATAAATACATTTTTTAAAAGATGAGTGAATATGTGTATGAATAAAGGATCATAAAGACTTCAGCTCATGATGCACAATTGTTAACTATTTTCCAGAGAAGCAGAGGAAGATATAGAAGTTGGTTACTCAGGTTAAATTCCAAATTCCTTGACCTCACACCTGATACTATACATAGTAGGCTTCACTGTTGGTTTTTTTTTTTTTTAATAAATGTAAATTAAAAAAAAATCAGCATCACTTCAAAATGTTAGAAACAGCGTTGCCTGGCACATAAAGGTCAACGAGACATCCCAAGTGCACCTTAATGGGTACCTCCATCTTCTCCTCAAATTTATTTTATCCCTTTGACCTTTTCTTCCAGCCTCAGCTGAGTGATTCTACTATTTTGCTGAATACATTCTGCAGCGATGTTATGCTTTTGTGAAGAATGAACCCTTCCGAATGTCAATACAAATACCAAGTTCATGTTAGAGCCATTCTGGAGGGAGTACTGATTATGAGTTTATTTATCAAATAGTGAATATTACTCATTAGTCTGACACAGACTCATTTGAATGGACAGGATGGGTTGGCTCTTTGGTGGCCTTGTGCTATCTTAGCAATTCTAATCACAGAAACACTGGGAGGGTCATGACAGTTACAGAATGGAGCCCGTGACTCTTGATAAAATAAGCCCCAACATAGCATTAAATACTCTGCAAAAGCATTGTGATTTGTCATTCTCCCATCAATAACCCACAAATTTTAAACAAGATGGAAAACCATGAATATCCAACACAGATGCCCTAGATGCACCAAGAAGAATGACTCATGAACTTTTGTAGCTTTTGTCTCCCAGTTAGCAGAGCTCTTTCTAAAAATACCTTGCACCATAGCCACTCTGAGAAACTCTCTTTTTGCAGCCAGAACTTTTGAAATCTCAAAATAATATAGACAATGTCACCTCAGAGAGTGGATTCCTGACTTTTCAGGCTAAGTGGAAACTCCTGAACCCCATTTAAGCCATAGGGAACTATATTATTCTCTTCGAAGCTCAGCTATCTAAAATTATATCATCTTGTTTGTTTGTCCAAATGCTACTGTCTTCTCTATCTAGAATTTAGTCTCCATATTGGCAAGAACTTTGCCTGCTTCCCTCCGCCACTTTATCCCCATTACCTGAAGAAGTTTCCAGCACACCATTGTTATTGCTGTTTAGTCACTAAGTTATATCTGACTCTTTTGTGACCCCATGGACTGTAGCCCACCAGGCTCCTCTGTCTGTGGGTTTTCCCAGGCAAGGATACTGGAGTGTGTTGCTATTTCCTCCTCCACGGAACCTTCCTGAACCAGGAGCTGAACCCATGTCTGTTGTTTGGCAGGCAGATTCTTTATCACTCAGGATTCCACAAAGGATTCCATTCCTTTGAAAAGCCACATGCCAAATTGTGGAACTGGGAATTATCAGAGGAGTACAAGAAGCAGGTCTGAAAATAAGCTCTAGTTCTTGATTCTGAAAGTTTCAATTTGGGTATCTCAATTTGGTTGTTTTACCTTCTGATGAGTTTTTACAATTTTATGATCATTATTAGTTAGCCAGCAAAATTTTCTATATAAATCTAGTTCCTTAGCTTTTGAAGCAACAAAATTCCCATGTAAAATGCCGTCTTCAATTGTCCAACACGTTCATGTCAAAATGTGATTGGAATATGATATAGTTGAAGAAATACTGACATACCCAGAGATATTGCTCTAGATCACCATGATAAAGCAAATATTAAATACAGCAACTCACTTGAATGTTTTGGTTTCCCAGTGGATAATTATAATTACATTTGTGTAATTACAGTATGGATTACCGTACTGTAGTCTATTAATTCTGCAATAGCATGTCGAAAAATGTGTACATACAATAATTTAAAACTTTATTGCTTAATATTGTTATCATCTGAGCCTTCAACAAGTCATAATTTTTTTTGCAATAGTAACATCAAAGATCACTGATTACAGATCACCATCACAAATGTAATAATAATGAAAAATTTGAAATGTTATGAGAATTGCCAAATATAACAAAAAGACACGAAGTGAGCAAACGCTGTTGGAAAAATAGCACTCTTAGCCTTGCTCAATGCAGGGTTGCCACAAACCTTAATTTTGTAAAAAGCTCAAAATTTTCAAAGCACAGTAAAGTGAAGTACAATAAAACAAGATGTGCTCGTATTCTCTTCTGCAGTAAGAAATATGCAGATATATGGAAAGAAGTTTCCCAACATGAATGCATTTAACTAGAAGAATCAAGGGTGAAAGGACAGCTTCCTCTAAGGAATATATCTCAACTCTGTTTGACGAATGATCCTCCTCACTGACCTACTTTGTTCTATGAGCAATCAGACTCCTTTATTTCAAGAGGAACGTGCAAGTGTTTGAAAACACTGTTGCAACACAATGGTGATCCTCACTTGTAAGTTTTCAAATCGAGGACGCAGAAGATTTATGATTGCTTGGTTTGGGGACATGACAGAACTGTCACAGAAGCACATGGACAGCCTTGGCATTCTACAGTAGTGCCCAGAATACCTGACAGAGGATGGACCCACAGTCCTAGGGAATGTGGTGGAAGACAACTGGGACTGTGAAAGACCATGTGTATGGTGACGGGGAGGCAGAGATGCTAGTTTCTGTGCTGCTATACTTACCTGCTTTACTTTGGGCAACTTGCACAACATCTCGAAGTCCAGGATCCTAATATTAAAAAAAAATCAGAAAAAAGTAAATCTCAAAGGATTACTAAGAGATGTTGATACCTATCAGACTTTGATTGACAGTAGACTAGAGGTCAAGTACCCTTTTTCTCCAAATGAACCTTAGAGTTGTCATTCTCCCGTTTCAACCCGTTTCAAAACCTTGTGCTTTGACAGTTCTGTAGTGTTGTCCCTGCATTTTAAAAGTTCATAAAAAGGCTCAAAAAATTGAACAGGTTTAAAATTAATAGTGCTTGGTCATGCATTGTCTCATTCAATACATTTCACATTAAATCCTGTTTAATGTGATGTGCAGTGCTCTTTTATTCTCCTATCAGATGAATTACTAGCACATTATTCCAGAAAAGGATATAGAAATGTACTTTAATCCTGTTTGCTTGCCTATGGGAGATGTAAAAATGTTAAATTTACCTTGGAGTAATGAGATAGAAAATGTTTATATGAATTTATTCTAACTTTTTCAATTCTTATCTACATTTCTTTTCAGCTGCATTTTAATAAATTATTTATCTTTATAAGATATATAAAGTATTTCAAATAGAATTTTGATTCTTAAAAATTTTAACTGCTTCTTCTGTCATTATTTAATAAACAGCAATGATATTAAATAAATGAGGATCTCTTTTAACAATGGTGAATCTAAGTACTCTAGAAGAGCTAGTAGCTAATGTCATATTTTTTATGAATTAATTAGTATATTTTTAATAGCAGATCCTTGCTATTTATGTATTTTATTTTTTTATTCATGGAAAGGGATTTTATTTAGCAGTGTGAACATGCAAATTCCAAAGTCCCAATTTATCCTTCCCTCACCTCTTTCACCCTGGTAACCACAAGTTCCTTTTCTAAGTCTGTGAATGTGTTTCTGTTTTGTAAACAAGTTCATTTGTATCATTTTTAGGTTCCTCTGATAAGCACTATCAGATGACATCTGTCTTTCTCTGTCTGCCTTACTTCACTTAGCATGATAACCTCCCAGTCCGTTCATGTTGCTGCAAATGGAATTACTGAATTCTTTTTTATGGTCGAGTAATATTCCATTGCATATATTTACCACATCTTCTTTATCTGTTCATCTGTTAATGGATTTCTAGGTTGCTTCCATATCTTGGTTATCATAAATAATACTGAAATGAACAATGGCGGCATGTGCCTTTTGAATTATGGTTTTTTCAGGGTATGTGCCCAGTAGTGGGATTGCAGGATCTTATGGTAGTTCTATTTTTAGTTTTTTAAGTAACCTTCATACTGTTCTCCATAGTGGATGTATCAGATTACATTTCCACCAATAGTGTAAGAGGATTCCATTTTCTTTATACCCTCTCCAGAATTTTTTATTTGTAGATATTTTTATGATGGCCATTCTGACTGTGTGAGGTGATACCTCATTGTATTTTTGATTTGCTTTTCTCTAATAATTACCAATGTTTAGCATCTTTTCATGTGCCATCTTTGTATCTTCTTAGAGAAATGTCTCTTTACCTTTTCTGCCCATTTTTTGATTGGGTTGTTGTTGCTGTTGTATTTTAATATTGAACTGCTTGAGCTGTTTGCAAATTTTGGAGACTAATCTCTTGTCAGTTGCATAGTTTGCCAAATATTTTCTCCCATTTTTTGGGTTGTCTTTTTTTTTTTTTATGGTCTCCTTTGCTGTGCAAAAGTTTTTGAGTTTAATTAGGTCTCATTTCTAAAAGAAAAAAATTTTTGTTTTCATTTCTATTACAGTAAGAGATGGACCAAAAAAGATCTGCAATTTATGTCAAAGAGCGTTCTGCCTATGTTTTCCTCTTAGTGTCCTGTCTTACATTTAGGCCTTTAATCCATTTTGAGTTTACTTTGGGGTATAGTGTTAAAGAATGTTCTAACCTCACTATTTTAGATGTAACTGTCCAGTTTTCCCTGCACTGCTTATTGTAGAGACTGTCATTCCTGCACTTCATAGTTTTCCCTTCTTTAGCAGGTTAACTGGCCACAGGTGTGTGGGTTTATCTCTGGACTTGCCAGCCTGTTCTGTTGATCTGTATTTCTGTTTTTGTGCCAGTGGCAAACTGTTTTGTAGCTTTGTAGAATAGGCTGAAATCAGGGAACCTGATTCCTCCAACTCCATTTTCATTTCTCAAGATTGCTTTGGCTATTCAGAGTGTTTTATGTCTCCAAACAAATTTTAAGATTTCTGTTCTAGTTCTGTGAAAAATACTATTGATAATTTGATAGAGATTGCACTGAATCTGTAGATTGCCTTGAGTAGTACATATTTCTGAATTAGAGATTAAGTTATTGTTCTGGTAATGTCAATTTTGAGTAAGGGTGTTCAGGTAAATAGTAAAGATGAGATCCAATAAAAACTTTATGGAATACCAAAAACCTATTAACAACTTTCAAGGCATTCAGAGTGTATGAACCAAGATCATGGAGAAGAGAGATGCCAAGAGCTAAGGATGCCATTCAGGGCTCTTATGACCTATAGGTGTTTACTGTTTGTGTTTATAGTTGTGTTTACAACTTTGATAGAGATGACAAGAAGCCCAGGAGGACTTCAAAGAGTAATGAAAACAGACAGACCAAGTCCAGAGTTCAGGGGCCACAGGGAAGAGTGGCTCTGATTAGTTCCAGGGTTTGTACTGGGCTCCACAAAGCTACAAACTAAAAGTCCACTAAACAATTCATGACTCACAAAGCTCAGCTCGGAATAATTTTCGGCTCTTATTGTATTAAGCTGATCTGGGATCCTCTGCATCCCTGGAAGAAGACCACATCATATAAAGCTTTGAATCACCTGTTCAACATTTCATATGTAACAATGAACATTCAATAAAAATAACCAGTCATTTGAAAAGATGAGACTATATGGCAAAAAGACAAGCAAAATTGTAGACAAAGAAATATATGTTTGGGAAGCCAGATAACTGGTATAAAAGAAAAACTTGGTGAACTCAAAGATGAGTCAGAAGAAAATATTCAGACTGATGAACCAAGAAACCAAAGGATGAAATATTCAGAGAAAGTCATAAGATATATATAAAATAGCGTGGCACCATTAGATCCTACATGATTGGGATTCAAGAAAGAGAGTATGAGACAAACTGCAATTGAAGAGATAATGATTGAGAATTTTCTAAAAATCCTAAAGTTATCAAGTCACAGATTTTAGAGGCACTAAGAGGCTTAAGAATGATACATGAAAATAATACACCTAGAAATACGATTTTAAAAAGTAAAGGCTGAAACTATATTTTTAGGGTGTAGAGAGAAAATGATATAAACTTCCAAGAAACATCAATAAATGTTGCAGCTGACTTCTCTGAAATATCAATGGAAATCAGAAGGCAATAGAACAATATCTAAAAATTCTAGTAGCAAAATAAACATTATACAGAAAAATCAATATCCAAGCAAAGATGCACTATGCTATTCTTAGTTGCTCAGTCATGTCTGACTCTTTGGGACCCCATAACTGTAGCCTACCAGGCACCTCTGTCCATGGCTATTCTCTAGGCAGGAATACTGGAGTGGGTTGCCATGTCCTACTCCAGGAGATCTTCCCATCCCAGGGAATGAACCCAGGTCTCCCACATTGTGGGTGGATTCTTCACCATTTGAGACACCAGGGGAGCCCCCAAGCAAATATATTTATCAACAAAATTGAAATAATAGATTTTCAGATAAACCAAACCTGAAAAAATTTGTCACTGACAGGCTATAATAGAGAAAGCAAATATATTCTTTTTTTCAGTAGGAAAAGATCTCAGGTTCAAATGAAGAAGTAAGGAAGTATTATCATATTATAATAAATTAATAATTTTTCTGTATTAAGACATGCAATTTATGAATACAAACATGTATTTATTATGTATAATATATATTTATATAATATATAATATTAGTAAAGAAGAATTAACATACAATATAATAGTAATTGTGTGTGTTAGTCACTCAGTCGTGTCTGACTCTTTGTGATCCCATGGACTGTAGCCCACCAGATTCCTCTGTCCATGGACTTCTCCAGGCAAGAATACTGGAGTGGGTTGCCATCCCCTCCTCCATAATAGTGTAAAGCTGAAAGAAGACACATGGAGCTAATATATTGTAAAATCTTCATAATGTCCCTTCAGTACGTGTGTGTTTCTGTGTGTGCATGTGTACACATACGTGTACAATAATAAGTTACAGATGCAAGAAGTACTCTTCAGGAACACAACAAAAAGCTGTAAAAGAATATATAACTATCAAACAAATAGAAGGAAAAAGACATATATATATATAAACTCACAAAAAATTAAACATAATGACATAGATTAAAAAGCACATTGAATAGACAGGACAAATTGAAGCTATATTAAGATAATAGACTAAAACTCAAATATATCAGAAAGTGCAATAAGATGAATGGATTTAATATTCAATGACCAATTTTCCCAGATAAAATAAAATTATAACAAATTTCAATTATATGTTTCTTATGAGACAATATTAGAGGGAGAGAAAGAATGGAAAATTTATAATATGTAATGTAAAGTGTAATAAAAAGCAAAATATTATTCTTTTTTACAAGATAAACAATAAGTAAAATATATTTGAAATAAGGAAACATTTTTATAGTATTTATATTATGCATAGAGTTTGCATTATTGTATTTTACTGTATTCACATAGTATATATTTAGTACTAATTTTATAGTTATTTGCTTGTAATTTATAATTAAAATATAAAGATAGTGGGTTTCTAGGTTTTTATTCACTTAATAACATAACTTCAAAATATTTTAAGGCAAAGTGAAATAGAAAAGAAGAGATAAATTCCCAGTTACAGTGGGAGAGTTTTAATCCAGTTTTCAATGACTAATAGATCAAGAACATAGAAAACTTTAATGTTTATTACATTTAAACATTAAATGTTTTTTAATGTTTATTAAAAAACATTAACAAATTTGATATTATTTACATGTATAGAATACTGCAATGAATAACTTCAGAATACTCATTCTTTTCAAAACACACAAAATATTGTATAAAATCAGAGGTGATAGACTAGCGATATATAACTAAGATAACACCGGGAAATTCCTACATTCTAAGAAATTAAGAAATTCACTTTTAGTAACCATGAGTCAAAGAAGAAATTAGTAAAATTTAGAATACATTTCAGTGATAATGACAATGCTAAATACTAAACATGTGGATGCAGTTTAGCCATAAGTACAAGGACAATTATAGCCAAAAAAACACACATTAGAAAAGACAAAGCTGGAGATCTATTTTCTAAGGATCTGTGTAAAGAACGAGTGAAGTAACAGTCACACACACACACACACACACACACACACAAATATTTAAAAAATAGCACAAAGTAAACAAAGGGAAAGAAACAATAAAATAGAAAGGAAATAAAGACTCTTCGAGAGTCTCTGAAAGAAGAAATAAAACCTTGTATTATGCCAGCTTCAGGAAGATGTGAGGAAGAGAGAGAGAGAAAAAACAAAAACAAAATACAATAACCAATACCATGCACGACACCAGTGGCATCAATAGGATGTGACGGATACCATAAAGATAAGAGGATCACTTCAACACATTAAGCTGGTAAATCTGAAAGTTTAGACGACATGAACAGAGTCCTAGAAAAACACAGTTTAGCAAAACTAAGCAAAAGAAATTTTGAAATGTTTAATGTATGCTACAGGGAAGATTGGGCTTCCCTGGTGGCTCAGAGGTTAAAGCGTCTGCCTGCAATGCAGGAGACGTGGGTTTGATCCTTGGGTCAGGAAGAGCCCCTGGAGAAAGAAATGTCAACCTACTCCAGTATTCTTGCCTGGAGAATCCCATGGATGGAGGAGCCTGGTGGGTTACAGTCCACGGGGTCTCAAAGAGTCGGACACATCCCATGGAGGGAGGAGCTTGGTGGGCTACAGTTCACGGGGTCGCAAAGAGTCGGACATGACTGAGGGACTTCACTTGCACTTTCACTTTCACAGAGATTAAACTTATAGGCAAACGTCTACCAAAGATGAAATCTATTCCAAATGCTAAATTTTATTATCCTACAAGGTCAGCATAATTTTAATGTAATAGTTTGACAAAAACATTAAAACAGCATCAATAGTCTCAACTGTGAATATAGACTAAAGACAAATAATTTAGATACTGTATCTAGCCATTTATAAGTGAAAATTTAATTTATTTTATATTTAAGTTTAAAAATAAGTATAGAATAAATATAGCAAAGTTGGGCGTTTTATCTCAGTAATTTAATCTCAGTTTAACACTAAAAAAAATCATTCTTGTAATTCACTGTATTAACAGAAGTGAGAATAAAAAGTATGAGTGTAGCACTAGATGACGAGAAAGCATTTTATAAAATTTAGCATCTATTTACAATTTTAAAAATTCCAAGCAAACTAGAAATGCTTTAATCTGGTTGTGCACGTGTCCAGTTTATCTACTGAAAACGTCACACTAAATGGTAATACATTGAAAGCTGATGTGTGAAATTGGGGGTGCTAACAGATAAACTACAGAAAAATTGAGGCATTTGTTGTTGTTCTTTGTTCATTCAGTCGTGTCTGACTCTTTGCAACCCCATGGACTGCAGCACTCCAGGCTTCCCTGTCTTCCACTATCTCTCGGAGTTTGCTCAAATTCATGTCCACTGAGTCAGTGACGCCATACAACCATCTCATCCTTTCACCCCCCTCTCCTCCTGCCTTCAATCTTTCCCAGCATCAGGGTCTTTACCAATGAATTGGCTCTTTGCATCAGGTGGCCAAAGTATTGGGGTTTCAGCTTCAGCATCAGTCCTTCCAATGAATATTGAGGACTGATTTCCTTTAAGATTGACTGGTTTGATTTTCTTGCAGTCCAAGGGACTCTCAAGAGTCGTCTCCAACACTGAAGTTTGAAAGCATCAATTATTTGGTACTCAGCCTTCTTTATGCTTCCACTTTTACAAACATACATGACTACTGGAAAAACCATAAATTTGACTAGACGGACCTTTGTTGGCAAAGTGAGGTCTCTGCTTTTTACTATGCTAAGTTTGTCAAACTTTTTTTCAAAGAGCAAGTGTGTTTTAATTTTATGGCTGCAGTCACTATTTGTGTGATTTTGGAGCCCAAGAAAATAAAGTCTCTCACTGTTTCCATTGTTTCCTTGTCTATTTGCCATGAAGTTATGGGACCAGATGCCATGATCTTAGTTTTCTGACTGTTGTGTTTTAAGCCATCTTTTTCACGCTCCTCTTTTACTTTCATCAAGAGGCTCTTCAGCTTCTCTTTGCTTTCTGTCGTCAGGGTAATACCATCTGCATATCTGTGGTTACTGATATTTCTCTCTGCAATCTTGAGATTCCAGCTTGAACTTCATCCAGCCTGGTATTTGGCATGTAAGTTAAATAAGCAGGGTGACAATATATAGCCTTGACATATTCCTTTCCCAATTTTGAACCAGACCGTTGTTTCATGTCCTATTCTAACTGTTGCTTCTTGAACTGCATATAGACTTCTTAGGAGGCTAGTAAGGTGGTCTGGTATTCCTATCTCTTCAAGAATTTTCCACAGTTTTTTTGTGATCCACACAGTGAAAGGTTTTAGCATGGTCAATGAAGCGGAAGTAGATGCTCTTTGGAATTTTCTTGCTTTTTCTATGATCCAACAGATGTTGGCAATTTGATCTCTCAATCCTCTGCCTTTTCTGAATCCAGCTTGTACACCTAGAAGTTCTCAGTTCATCTACCATTGATGATTCTCTTTAAGGATTTTGCAAATTACCTTGATGGCTTGTGAAATGTGTGCAATTGTGCGGTAGTTTGAACATTCTTTGGCATTGCCCTTCTTTGGGATTGAAATGAAACCTGATATTTTCCAATCCTGAGTTTTCTAAGTTACCTGACATATTTAGTGCAGCACTTTAACAGCATCATCATTTAGGATTTTAAATAGCTCAGCTGGAATTCCATCACCTCCACTAGCTTTGTTTGTTGTGATGCTTCCTAAGTCCCACTGGACTTCACACTCCAGGATGTCTGGCTATAGGTAAGTGACCTAATTTTAAGTTTAGTTAAAAAAAATCCGATTTGAATCATACAGCACCAAATCATGAGTTTTTATAATTCTTCCCACAAGAGCTAGGAAAAGAAAGGCTCAGAGAAGAAAAAGAAGCAAACTAAGAACATTGTTTGATTCACCGTAGCTTAAGCAGTTGTCTATTTGGGGAGCCTAGTTGGCTGTTTGTGATGGATCATCCTTAGGTGTGATTTCTTTAATTTGAGGCACTACAGGTTTAGGTTTTGATTTGCTTGCTAGGCGGTGAGGCATTAGGGCCACCTCAATCTAATGGCCTCCTTGTTTAATTAAGTCAATAGGAGTCTGGGCGCCACTTCTATTCAACTTTGTACAGCAGGACCTCAGCAATGCAAACTTTATTTATATTTTTATATGTGTACCTGTGTATACATATGCATAAGGATAGGAAATAAAAATACATTTTGTCATCACACATAGCACATTGAATTTTTTTGAAGTCTGCAGATAATTATGAAAATTTTAAAAATAGTTCTCTGAATTTAAGGTCAACAAATAAAATGAAACATTTCCCTATGTCAACAATAAACAGTTATAAAATAGTTTATAAATGATGTAATTCACATTAGCAATCAACATCAAATATATATACATACATATATTAATGCGCAAAAATATTTAAGAACTGTAGCTGACTATTAAATAATATTAACATAAATAAAGAAGATTTAAATGGAAGCAAAATTTTATTTATGGATGAGAAAACTAAACACTGCAATGTTGTCAGGCTTCAAAATAATCAATGGATTTAGGACATTCATGATAATAATCCATCCACTTATGCCTTTGTGTGTGTGTGTGTGAAAGAGAGAGAATGTGTGAATTAACAAGTTGGTTCTATAATTTATGTAAAATTACAAAGGGACAAGTTTACGCAAGACACTTTTAAAGAAAAAAAACAAGTTGGAAGATACGTCTACTGTGTATCAAGACCTCTTAGTAGGCTACATAATCTTCCTAGTCTGGCAATAGTACACCAAGAGTGGACAGACCAGTGGAGCAGCATAGAGACTCCAAAGTCATACATGTCCCTATATAAACAGTTGATTTATGATAAAGCTAGTGTTTCAGAATAGTAAAATGGGAGTATGTTTTTTTGTTTCTTTTTATTGTTGTGCTGAGTCAATTAGCCATCAAGATGGAAGAGACAAACAAAAATAAAAGATAAAGAATTGCCTGCAATGCAGGAGGCCTGGGTTTCATTCCTGGGTCAGGAAGATCCCCTGGAGAAGGAAATGGAAATCCACTCCAATATTCTTGCCTGGAAAATCCCATGGACAGAGAAGCATGGCAGGCTACAGTCCATGGGGTCACAAGAGTTGGACATGACTTAGCCACTAAACCACCACCACCACCACACCAAATATAAACCTTAATTTCAAGTGACTTCTAGATCTAAATGTAAAAGAAAATCCCCAAAGGCTTAAATGCTGTTATAGGAGAACATCTTTATGACCTCAAGATAGAGAAAGTTTTGAGAAGATACAGTACATTTTAAAGACAGTGATAATTGGTATGTACTTGAAGTTTGTGTGCACTGAGACATCCCTGGGGAAGTGAAATGTGACCAAGGTGTTGGCTCAAACACAGCCGTCAGCAGGCTTGCATCTGGAAATACTTAAATAAATCTTATAATGATAACAATGCAATTAAAAACACGCACGAGACAATGTATGCATGTAGATGTCAAGTCATGGATAAGAAAGTTCATTGAATCGTAGTGTGGCTGACAATTGCCATAATCTAGAAATTTCAAATGTCTATCAGTTGTAACATGGACAAATAAATTTCACCACAGCATTCATAAAATGGACTTATGAATAAAATGGATACACACATGCACACACACACAAATTAAAATGCACATGCAGCTTAATATGTACATGACAACTGTACAACAGTAAAGACGCATAACACAACAGAGTTCAAAATGGGTAAAATAACCCGTGGTTGGCAGTGAGGATTAGAAGGCCCCTTTGGGAAGCAGGAGCGGGTAGAGCATGAAGAGGCTTGAAAGGAACTTTGAGCTGGGGATGCTTTTCTTTTCCTTGGTCTGTAGAATCTGTGGGAAGCCAGACACATACACAGAACTCATTGACCATGGGTTCCTGGGGAGCAGAACCTGAAGCCTGGGAATTATGGAGACAGTGTTGTCTGGGACACACAGGAAGCAGGAAGGTGACAGGGAATGGGGAGAGGGAAGATGCTAGAGAGGACGGAGCCTTGGATAAAGGCCAGCCTGAACTTCACCCGTAGAGGGGAGGACTCTGAACCGAAGTTCACGCAGGCAGCCCTGCTTGCCTGAGGGCAGAGGGTTATTTCATCTCGAGTGGTTAGTCACTGGCTGGTGGTTATCTTCGAGCTGGCTGCGAAGACTGCCCCTTCTCCCAGGAGGTAACTCCTAGGTAATTCTCCAGAGAAGGGCCAGCACTTGGAGTAGCAGGAAGGACACTCGCCTGGTGGTCAAACAAAAAACCCTAAAGCATCTACTGGGGACTGGAATCCTACAGCTAAGGAATGTACATATTCAACTGTGCTCAGTACCAAAGCCAGGGGCTAACATGGTGTCTCCTAGCAGGTCCTCTAAGCACTGTCGCTGGCTCGCCTGTGGGTGCTCCTCACTCTCAGCCTCTCCGCAGCCCCACAGCTCTGGAAGCATCGATATCTTTTGGCACTTGTCTGTCCCATGTGTACTTTTGGAGACCACCCCACCTTTGTCAAAGCATCCCCCGGTTGCCACCATCCCAGGAGGTCCACACTGTCTGTTTCAGTTGTCCCTTCTGGAGTAGCATTAGTAAGTCTGCTGAGGGAATGGGAAAGAAAGACACTGAGCCGTTTCATGGTGTTTATATTCCTCCTTAAATATTTAAAATGAAAAACGTCTACTGCCTTGAGGAAAACCTCCCACTGGGTTGGTGAGTGTCGTAATTCCATATTAATGAAACTGATACACATTTCTCATTCCCTCAACTCTACATTTTAAAGCCTTTTCATGGAGACTGGCTTTGGCCAAAGCTCTTTCACTACATCTTAGATTCTTTCTCTAGTCTTGGAGAGGAAAGAGCTTCTCATTTTTCTGCAAAAATAGTTCACTCACTTTTGAATATTCCCATCCCTGATACAATAGAATAGGCTATGTTAATAGCTCACATAGAGAGAAAAGGGAAATTATAGAGGGGAGAGAAAAATTACTTTTCCCTACACAGTGTGAGAGATGAGACTAAAGAGATCACCTAGAGGAACATGATTTCCTCAATATATCATTCAGTAGGTCAGTTTAAAACAGAAGATGTATACACAGGTATGGACATGAAACACAGCCCTTCATCTCACTTCCAAAGTGTCATCAATGATATACACATTTCACATAAAATAAGTAGATAATTAAAATTAGGAAAAGCAAATAATACAGAAAGATGCAAGATTTTAAGTGAATTCTTCCCTCAGCTTCATGTCTGAGTCTTGTTTTCAAAGGTAAACATTGGCAGCAGATTTTTGTTATTCCTTCGATAATCAGGGATTCATATATATGTATGTAAGCATTTGTTGAATATATATATAACATTTATAAATATATAATATATATTCAGCAAAAATATATAAAGAAACATAGTTACGTGTGTATGTGTATATACACATATTGATATATGCACAGATATATTACATATATGTGCATGCATAAGTGGGCTTCCCTGGTGGCTCAGCAATAGAGAACCCGCCTGCCGGCACAGGAGATGCAGGTTTGATCCCTGAATCAGGAAGTTCCCCTGGAGAAGGAAATGGCAACCTGCTCCAGTATTTTTGCCTGGGAAATCCCATGCATGGAGGAGCCTAGAGGGCTACAGTCCGTGGGGTTCAAAGGAGTCAGACACAGCTTCGTGACTGAGCACACACACACACAGGGATGTATATATCTATGTTTACACAAATGGTGTGACCCTGTGCACACTTAGTTTCCTCAGTTAATGTCAGATCCTGGAAGGTATGAGCCTAACATGCGCACCTTTGTTTTTTCACAGAGCTGTCTTTCCTGCTTTCAAATAAAGTTTGTTTTGAGTGACTAACAGCTGTTAATATCCTTTGGTCAGCAGAGTTCCAGATTTCCATCTCAGCCATTTCCAGAATCACATTTCCATTAAAGATAGCTAGATTTTTAAACTAACTGATTTCCAATATAAATTATACATTTTCAGGAAAAATGATTTTTTTTTTTAGTGTGTGTGTGTATCTAGTCCCTTCCTTGTTCAAACCTCCAGGTTTAAATGATTTGAACACATTAACCAAGAAATAATGCAAATCCATAAAAAAATAAGTATTATGACTTGCAAATACCACATGAAAATTACTGTTTTTTTTTCTATTAAGGGCATTTCCATTCCTTCATCATTTATGATTCCAAATTCTGCATTTGTACTTAACTATTTCAAGAAACTTCACTTACCAACACAGAGGCTTCAAGTTGTCTATGTAAATACTGTTTTAAGTGGGAGGATTTTAAACATTACTTTTAAACATTGATACTGTTACAGATTTCTCACAGGTTTAAGTAATCTTTGCAGAGTAGCCTTGTAGAGTTTTAGCCGCATCACTGATAATTTAAGATAAATTCTTTGAAGTGGGATTACTGAGTCAGGAATATGAATCCCAATCTTAAGATACATCAGATGCTTTGATGTAGGGCGATAGACATACTGATGTTTGCCTTGTTGAACAAGTTCCTATCAATGAATAATGCATAAACCCCCAGTTGCCAAGTAGAAGAGGAGTAATACCCCTGGGAAGTAAAATACATGGGCAGCTGGAAAGAGGAGGCTTTGAGCTATGTTATTGGGGGGAATAACTTAAAATAAAACAGTACCAAAAATAAACAAATAAGAAACCCCTGATGGAATCCCATGAGATTCTCCCAGAGAGGAAAAGGAGGATGAAGAAGAGGCTGGGCAGCCATGATACCCCTGTGAATAGAAGCCATAAAAATGGTTTATGGTGAAGAGCAGCTGGAGTCAAGGAGATGACAACAATCCCATACCATGAGCTGGAAACTGGACACACTTGAGCTGGAGAAGACTTGGGGGAGAGGACAGCTTGAGCATCTCTGATGGGGGTTCCTGTGCACCTGTGGTGTGGTAGCAGCAGCCACGGGAGATGGGTTGCGCCATCACCTGCGTGCAGAAAGAGACACTGGACCAGCCCTGTGACTCCACCAGAGGAGGGGCTCTGGAACCCCCCAGGTGCCTGGGAGAGGGTTCAGCGGAAGCTGCAGGCTTTGGCTGCCTGATCCAGAGATTCTATAAAGCACAGTATGACTGCTTTCTCTACAAGACCTCATTGATGTTCAATTGCTAGGTCATGTCTGACTCTTTGTGGACCCATCGACTGTATCCCGCCAGGCTCCTCTGTCCATGGGATTTCCATGGCAAGAATCCTGGAATGGATAGCCATTTCCTTCTCCAGGGGATCTTCCTGACCCAGAGATTCCTTACCACTAAGCCACCAGGGAAGCCCACAGGACCTCATAGGATTGGCTATTTTGAAAGAATTTGCATAGTTTGCTGAAAAGAACAGGAACAACGATTTGGCAAAGCAGTGAATCCTGCAAAGGAGGGAAGAGAAAGAACAAAGAAGAGGAAGTTAGTGACAAAGCTGAGATCAAAGCCACCTGGCTTCCTCCTGCTCCTCTCGTGCTCCAGGGGCCACAAATTTATCTGCTAGCATTATGGACTTGCTTCCAGAATGTTCTCACTCAGTTCTCTCAGTGTGCCAGTGCACAGCACCCCACATCAGTATTGCCCCCAGCTCTTTCCACAATGTGCCCCATCTGAGCCTCCAAGTAGCTGTAGCCTCGGCACAATATTTCCAGTGAGTCTGTATTGCTCTGCTTACAGTGAAAGGACTGCATTTCACCATGAGAATTTATCAGAAAGACAGGCACAAAAGGAATAAATGGGGTCGTGGCATCCTGAACTACCATCCCAGGATGAATAAGAAACTGGAGGGCCCTGTACAAGGCCCCCTGTGGGTGCTGGCAAGACCCTCACATTCGACCTTCCAGGGCTCACCTGCTGTTTCAAAAATGAGGATGACAAATCCTGGACTCTAACATTTCTTGAATCCCTAAAGGTGTGTGAAGACAAGTGAGAGAAAAGTGATATCCCCTGTTTGAAAACTATGCTGAGAGTTTCTAGAAGGATAATACAGCCAGCAATGAAAGCATGGGAACAAATAGACATGAAAACCTTTAACCAAATAAGAAGTGAGAATGCCACAGAACATGCTTTCATAGAACTGTTTTCTCCATTAAAATGAGATTTTTTTATTGCATGGTGTTTTAATCAGAATGACACTAGGAAGCTGAAATGAAACCGACAGACTGTAGTCAGTCTATTTGTCTAACCAGGGGACTGGTTTCTAAGCATCTTGCTTCATTTCAACCTCTTGCTGTGCCACGTCACATATCCGGGATGCAATTGAAAATGAAATTATCTGTGACCACGTCAGCTTCCTAGTATTTATTTAAAATGCAAGTGCTCTTTTCTGGAACTTTACTAATTCAAAGACCGAAGAATAGTAATTTTAACAAAGTGAGATGCGTTAAATGAAATTCTAAAATGTGCCGAAAGTTTAGTCAGTTAATGTGTGTGATGAGTGGCACACGTGGACGTGGTCGCAGCTGGGAGAGAAAGTGTTCTCAAAAAGGGTGCCCGGTTCATTTCACCCACTTGAGACATAAAACTGTGACCACAGGGGCTGGAGGGGGTAAAATTGCTCAGTGATCTGAAACAGAACCTGAGCTTCCCTTTAACGGGGAGGAAACTAACAGCTGGGGTTCTCAGGAGGGAATAACCTCACCCAGGGATGTTAATGATGCTCATTTTATGAAACTACCACCTGGAGCAGAATATTTACATCAAACTACAGAGAACAAGGAGTCACTTCATTTCTCAGATACAGCTTTTCCTCATTTAGAAGCTGGTGAGAAGCTCTCTCCAGGGATGGCTGTGGGAAGAGATCCATCCTGGTGGGGTCATTGCTTGAAGATGTTCAAGCTCTTGTGTGTGTGTGTTTATTACCTTTAAACATTTCTGTTGGAGCACAGTCGCTTTACAATGTTGTGTTTCTACTGTACAGCAAAGTGTATCAGTTATACGCATGCATGTATCGTCTTTGGATTTCCTTCCCACTTCAGTCATTACAGAGCACTGAGGACAGCTCCCTGTTCTGTGCTGCAGGTTTTCATCTCGTATCTACTTTATACATAGTATAAATCATGTCACCCATATTTCCTCATACAAGGGAGGCTTGTCCAGTGCTCATTTTAGTTATCGCCTTTATCTGTGTGTATCTGGAGATGTCTCTTTACATCAGCTAGCCCCTGCAAAGTGCTTGCTCTTTGTCCTAACTCTATGTTTACTTGCAGATTTGTTTTCGGAGAATCCCAAACTCCGGTTTTATGGGCATCTCTCTGTGTCTGGGTTCTGATGGGACATGGTTTCTTTGTGACAGGAATGTGACCAGAGTAGAAGGCCTCGCCTGCCTGAACACCAAGATATCTGCTGTGTGTAAGCCCACCACAGAGCACCTCCCTGGTTCAGGCAGCCCGAGGACTGAGCTGACCCAGACATCTCACTCTCTGGCTCCTGTGAACAAGGGCAATATCCTCCTGTTTCTTAGTGTTTGAAAAATCCGGGGATGCCTTTGGATCAAAATGACTCTGCCAGACATATTAGGGTACTAGTGAAAGTCACTCAGTCGTGTCCAACTCTTTGTGATCCCATGGACTGTGGTCCATGGAATTCTCCAGGCCAGAATACTGAAGTGGGTAGCCTTTCCCTTCTCCAGGGGATCTTCCCAACCCAGGGATTGAACCCAGGTCTCCCGCATTTCTGATGGATCAGCTGAGCCACCTAATAGCATTAAATAAACTTTGGACTGTGTTGCACAGGAAATGCTCATCTACTACATCTAGGACTTTCAGAAGTTTAAAAAAACTGACATATAATAAAGCCCCAAAAGACTATATGAATAAGAAAAATACATTTTAAAAAATTTAAATTATGAAATATTCCCTATAATAATGGAGAAGTTGAAAAATAAAATGGCATTAAAAGAGAGAGAGGAAATAAACATTAATAACTTTGTAATTACAAAGAAAAATTTCAATAGTAAAGCTGGAAAATATAGTACAAAAATAAAGGATAGACTATTCACACCTTCATGAATTTACTTTCAAAGGTTCTATATAATAAACTGGCAAAGATCAGTAAGGAGCCTGGCAGGAGGCCTGTAGGCATCCTTGCCCACTGGTGTTGACACTCTGGGAAAGGCCTGCTCCTGGAGCAGGGGCTGAATTTAGTGATTCACTTCAAATGGACAGAATACAGTAGAAGCGATACGAGTTTACTTTCATGATTGGGTTGTAAGAAGACTGTGGCTCTGTCTTGGGATGGCTCTCTCCTATATGCTCAATAGGCCAGCAGCCATGATGTGGGTTACCCTGGGAACCATCGAGGTCACTATCTGAACTTACAGCAGGTATTCCCCAGGAGAGCCTTCAGCTGAGATCGTAGCCCCTGCCAACACCTTGCCTACAGCCTTGCCCACAGCTTTGACTGTGACATGGCTTGCCCACGGTGGGCTTGACTTGTCCACAGACTTGACTGTACTCCTGGCTCACAGAAATTTGGGAGATAATGTGTTAATTGTTTTAAAGGAAAACATTTTGGTGTCATTTGTTATGCAGCAATACATAATTACTCCAGTAAGTTAATCTTCACTCACCATGACAACTAAACTTATCTCATAAATTTAAGGGTTTAGGAAATTCTTCCATTTATTTAGCCAAGAAAAAATGTATTGTGTATATACACATGCCCTGTGAAGTAAGAGAAGTGGTCCCTGCCCTCAGAGACTTTACACTGAAACAAGAAAGACAACAATTAAACTCATCATTACAATAACAGATGACGGGTGTTTTATTTGATAAATAAAAGTAAATGTCAGGGACTAATCCTGTTTATCAGTCAAAGAAGACTTTCTTGAAAAGGAGATATGTAAGCTGACATCTAAAGATTGAGTTGTCATTATCAGGCAGTGGAATTGAGTATTTTATGTCAATGACCAGAGAAGAGAAATGATGGTGCATCTGAAGATGGTGATATACCCCTGGAGGATGTGAAGAAGCTGATGAGAGATGAGGCTGGAAAGCTGACTTGGGGTCAGATCGCGGAGATTCTTGCAAAGCACATTAAAAAGGGTGGAAGCTCTCTTTCAGTAGATAGGAATTTAATGAGGGATGTAAAAGTGGATGGTGGCATGTTTCGAGCTGGTTTTATAAAGTTCTTGGATTTACTGTGTAGAGTTTCTGGAAACAGGATAATTGTGGAGACACGTTAATAGCTTGATGGTACAGTAGCTAGGACAACATTCTCTACTGTGGACATTTGTAATGAGAAGAGGATTACGAGAAATTCAGGAGGGAAAAAATAGAAATTGGTGGCTGGTTTGGAGGTGGTGACAGGAGAAGCAGAGACGGGGGTGAGTTCCCAGCTTCTGTCTGATGAGTCTGGGGTGGCTGGTTGTCCTGGGAACGCTCAGTTCCATCTGCCTCCTGCATCTCTCTCCCGTGTGTCTCTTCCACTTCTCACTCAGGGAACTTCATTTCTGACACTTCTGGTCATGAAATGTGTGGGTTGTTTCCCACCCCCCTCCCCAGACCAAGCAATTCTCTACAATACCAGCTGGGTGTCTTACAACTTAACTCGGTTCTAACACAATCTTCCTGGATGCCGTACAGGTTCAGTCTTGTGAGATACTACCACCCCCACTTCAGATGCCAAATGCAACTAGTGGGTCTCCGTGTCACTGACAACTTCTGTCCAGTTTTGCTACAAATAGCAGATTCCCACCATCCTTTCCTCGGGTTTGATTAACATGCTTGAGGAAACTCAGGGAAACACATTTATCAGTTTATTAAAGGAATCAGAAGAATCAGATAAAGAGATATGTAGGGTGAGGTCTGAGGGTCCTGAGCATGGGAACTCTGTCCCCATTGAACTGGGGTGTGTCACCAACTTGGAAGCTCCCGCAACTGCACTACTGAATTATTATGGAGGCTTCCTGATGCAGCATGGTCAACTATCAACTTCATCTCTAGCCTTTACTGCCCTCTCTGGAGAGGTAGGGCGGGGCTGAGTTAACAATTCCAAGCTTCTAAGCCTGGCTTGCTCTTCCTGGTGGCCAGTCCCGTCCAGGAGCCATGCAGGAGCCACTCTGAGTCACCTCATTAGAATAAGAGATGTTCCTGCTGCTCTTGTGACTCAGGAATTCACAGGTGTTTCAGGAGCTCTGTGCCAGCAACAGTGGGCAGAGTCCAATCGGTGTTTTCTATTATCACGCAATGCTGGTTGGTAAGCTTAGTGGAAGAAAATAGACATTTTCTATTTTAAATTTAGATATAGGGGTTTGAGATGCCTGTAAAGCATCCAGTTGGAGCTTCTCAGAAGAAAGTTGAGCTAAATATTTAAAATTATTATTATAAACATAGCAATTCAATGTGTGTGTGTGCTCAGTTGTGCTCAACTTTTTGTGACCCATGGACTGTAGCCTGCCAGGCTCCTCTGTCCAAGGAATTTTCCAGGCAGGAATACTGGAGTGGATTGCAAGAAAGTAAATGCAAGTAACAAAGAATAGTGCATATAGTAAAAAGAAATGTAGTTCTGAGGACAGTGGTATTTATGTATTAGAATAAGAATAAGAAATCCACAAAGAGTCTTGGGAAATAATAGTCAAAATTTATAAGACAAACTAGAAGTATATTTTTTCTTGAAGCTCAAGGAAAAAATTAGAATTTTAAGATAGAATAATTTTGTAAAAACTGTGACCAAGATGGGATTTTCAAAGTCTATGGAAAATAAATGCAAAAAAGCAAATTGGCTGTCTGGGGAGGCCTTACAAATAGCTGTGAAAAGAACAGAAGCAAAAAGCAAAGGAGAAAAGGAAAGATATAAGCATCTGAATGCTGAGTTCCAAAGAATAGCAAGAAGAGATAAGAAAGCCTTCCTCAGCGAGCAATGCAAAGAAATAGAGGAAAACAACAGAATGGGAAAGACTAGAGATCTCTTCAAGAAAATTAGAGATACCAAGGGAACATTTCATGCAAAGATGGGCTCAATAAAGGACAGAAATGGTATGGACCTAATAGAAGCAGAAGATATTAAGAAGAGGTGGCAAGAATACACAGAAGAACTGTACAAAAAAGATCTTCACAACCCAGATATTCACGATGGTGTGATCACTCACCTAGAGCCAGACATCCTGGAATGTGAAGTCAAGTGGGCCTTAGAAAGCATCACTAGGAACAAAGCTAGTGGAGGTGGTGGAATTCCAGTGGAGCTATTTCAAATCCTGAAAGATGATGCTGTGACAGTGCTGCACTCAATATGCCAGCAAATTTGGAAAACTCAGCAGTGGCCACAGGACTGGAAAAGGTCAGTGTTCATTCCAATCCCAAAGAAAGGCAATGTCAAAGAATGCTCAAACTACCACACAATTACACTCATCTCACATGCTAGTAAAGTAATGCTCAAAATTCTCCAAGCAAGGCTTCAGCAATACGTGAACCGTGAACTTCCTGATGTTCAAGCTGGTTTTAGAAAAGGCAGAGGAACCAGATATCAAATTGCCAACATCTGCTGGATCATTAAAAAAGCAAGAGAGTTCCAGAAAAACATCTATTTCTGCTTTATTGACTATATGCCAAAGGCTTTGACTGTGTGGATCACAGTAAACTGTGGAAAATTCTGAAAGAGATGGGAATACCAGACCACCTGACCTGCCTCTTGAGAAATCTGTATGTAGGTTAGGAAGCAACAGTTAGAACTGGACATGGAACAACAGACTGGTTCAAAATAGGAAAAGGAGTAGGTCAAGGCTGTATATTGTCACCCTGCTTATTTAACTTCTATGCAGAGTACATCATGCAAAATGCTGGACTGGAAGAAGCACAAGCTGGAATCAAGATTGCTGGGAGAAATATCAATCACCTCAGATATACAGATGACACCACCCTTATGGCAGAAAGTGAAGAGGAACTAAAAAACTTCTTGATGAAAGTGAAACTGGAGAGTGAAAAAGTTGGCTTAAAGCTCACCATTCAGAAAACAAAGATCATGGCATCCGGTCCCATCACTTCATGGGAAATAGATGGGGAAACAGTGGAAACAGTGTCAGACTTTATTTTTGGGGGCTCCAAAATCACTGCAGATGGTGACTGAGGCCATGAAATTAAAAGACACTTACTCCTTGGAAGAAAAGTTATGACCAACCTAGATAGCATATTCAAAAGCAGAGACATTACTTTGCCAACAAAGGTTCATCTAGTCAAGGCTGTGGTTTTTCCAGTAGTCATGTATGGATGTGAGAGTTGGCCTGTGAAGAAAGCTGAGCGCCGAAGAATTGATGCTTTTGAACTGTGGTGTTGAAGAAGACTCTTGAGAGTCCCTAAGACTGCAAGGAGATGCAACCAGTCCATTCTGAAGGAGATCAGCCCTGGGATTTCTTTGGAAGGAATGATGCTAAAGCTGAAACTCCAGTACTTTGGCCACCTCATGCGAAGAGTTGACTCATTGGAAAAGACTGATGCTGGGAGGGATTGGGGGCAGGAGGAGAAGGGGATGACAGAGGATGAGATGGCTGGATGGCATCACTGACTTGATGGACATGAGTCTGAGTGAACTCCGGGAGTTGGTGATGGACAGGGAGGCCTGACATGCTGCGATTCATAGGGTTGCAAAGAGTCAGACATGACTGCACGACTGAACTGAACTGAACTGATTAATTTCATAACTACTGTGTCTATGAATGAATAAAAATAATACAATAAGTAATAAGAACTTGGCATTGGATTAAATTAATGAACAATTAACTATCAGTTATATTATTATTATTGCTATTATTACTAATAAAATTATTTAAATGCAAGTGTAAGAGAAAAATATTTTAACAGCTCCCTAGCCATATAACCTGTTTTCTAAAAGAGTGTTAGGTCATTCTATGATATTATTTTCTCTATATGTAGGCTTAAAAAAAATTTCTAATTGCCACAGTAGGTAAGGACATGCTAATCTGAAATTCAAAGATAAATTATTCTTTATAATATAAGGTGAAAGCATCTGAAGCCAGATGGACATTTGCACTCCTTGAGGAAGTGGGCAGCACAGGTTAGCTCAAGTCATAACAGATGGTGAAAAGAGCCTTGTAAGGAGAAGGCTTGCCTGCAACGATTTCCTGGGAAAATCCATCCTGGCTTGGTCTCCTTCCTCCTGGCTTGACTTTACTTCTCAAGGAGCCAACTGGATCTATTTTTACATTTCAGTCTTTTGAGCAAGGATGCTCTCTGCATGATGCACAGAGCTTCATAAATTGGATTGGGTTTTAGGTTTTGAAACTTAAGATCAAGGTTTGGAAACAAACAATCTAGTCCTGGTACTCAGAGGCTGGGAAGTTGTGTGGTCAAGCAGGGTTTTCAGCTACAAAGTATTTGCTTTCCTTGGAATCCAGTGAGGACTTTGAAAGGATTAGTGAGGATAATGCTAAGAATTCAGAAGAAAAGTGCAGCATGACAGGTTTCTTATGTTCAAAGGGAACCAAATTTTTCTTAAAATATTTTTTAGTTTAACAAAGGGACATAAAGAACCTGAAGAAATTATATTTTTGACCTATTTTTTTAAATTATACTGAGACCAGTGTCCAGCTAACAAAATTTCAGACTCTCGAAGGTTTTCATCATGATGTACTATAGTCTCAAGCCTAATTGAAATCTCATCTCCACTGTGCATTGACTTGATGGTTTGGGGTCAGGTCCTCACAGATTTGAGCCGTTAGCTTCTCACAAATGAATTAGAGGCAGCAATTCTGACCCTGTAACCATGCCAGGGCTTGTACATCAGTGCTTTTCAGCATCTTTCACTGGAGCGTCTTCTTCACAAGCAGATGAAAGATGTCACATGAACCTTGAGGAAACCACTTTGAAGCCCATTTGGAGTCTATTGGTTTCACTTTAGTGTGTAATTTACTTTCTGTTCACACAAAATATAAATTTGATGTTCATATTTCCATATCTTTGATTTTTTAAACTTTTTTAAATTTTATATTGGAATACAGCTGATTAACCCCTGGAGGAGGGCACAGCAGCCCACTTCAATATTCTTGCCTGGAGAATTCCTATGGTCAGAAGAGACAGGTAGGCTACAGTCCATGGAGTCACAAAGGGTCAGAAAAAACTAAGTGACTAAGCACAGTACAGCATGTGGCCAACTGACATTGTTGTGATAGGTTCAGAGGGCAGCAAAGGGACTCAGCCATGCATTACACGGATCCATTCTCCCTCGTACTCCCTTCTCATCCAGGCTGCCACAAAACAGTGAGCAGAGTTCCCTGTGCTATACAGTAGGTCTTTGATCGTTATCCATTTTAAATATGTGTGTGTCTGTTAATCTCTCAGTCGTGTCCAGCTCCCTGAAATCCATAGACTGTAACCTACCAGGCTTCTCTGTTGATGAGATTCTCCAGGCAAGAATACTGCAGTGGGTTGTCTTTCCCTTCTTCACCGATTTTAAATATAACAGTGAGTTAAATTGGTAACCAGTCAAATGTATGATATCACAATAACAAATAACCCCAGGGCCAGTGCTGGACACAAACATTGATTTATCTCTATGTCAAAACCCAGTGGATATGGGCAAATGTACCGGGTAGCTATACACTGGGGGCCAGCTCAGAAATCCAGCTTATTTCCATCTCATGGAACCTGTGGGTTTATATATATATATATATATATATATATATATATATATATATATATATTCTTTTCTGGTAGGGAGAAACCAGACTAAAGAAGTGAGACAGGTATACCTCAGTAGTATTTCAGATTTGGTTCCAGAACCTGCAATAAAGGATACGTTACAATAAAGCAAATCATAGGAATTTTAGGTTTCATAGCTCACATAAAAATTATGTTTATACTATACTATAGTTTATTGTGTGCAATAGCATTGTCTTAAAAATAGTTGTACATACTTTGATTCAAATACCATTTATTGCTAAAAAAAAATGTGAACCATCATCTGAGCCTTCAGCCAGTGGGTAGTCTTTTTGCCTTGATGTATGTGGCTACTGACTGATCAGGGTGGTGGGTGCTGAAGGTTGGGGTGGCTGTGGAAATTCCTAAAGACAACAGTGAAGTTGGGTGCATCAGTTATTCTTTCTTTCATGGATGATTTCTCTGGAGCATGCAATGCTGTTCGTTACTGTTTTACTCACAGCAGAACTTCTTTCAAAATTGGAGCCAATCCTCGCAGATCCTGCCACTGCTTTACTAACAAGTTTATGCAATATCCTAAATGTTTTGTTATTTCACCAATCTTCACAACTTCTTTTCTAGGGGTAGAATTCATTTCGAGGAACCACTTTCTTTGCTCATCCATAAGAGGCAACTCCTCATACTTCAACTTTTATCCTGAGTTAAAGGATAAAACTTTTATCCTTTCATTCACTCACGTTTTCAGGTTCCACACCTAATTCTGGTTCTCTTGTTAATTCCAGCACATCTGCAGTTCCTTCCTTCACTGAAGCCTTAAACCCCTCAGTGTCATCCAGGACAGTTAGAATAAACTCCTCTTCCAAACTCCTATTACTGTTGCTCTTTTGGCCTCTTTCCATGATCACAAATGTTCTTTACGGCATATAAAATGATGGATCCTTTCCAGAAGGTTTTCAGTTGACTTTTCCCAGATCCACCAGAGGGATCACTAGCTATGGCAGCTATGGTTTCATGAATGAATTTCTTAAATAACAGGAGTTGATGGTCAAAATTACTGTTTGATCTATGGACTGCTGAATAGATGTGTTAGCTGGCATGTATACAAACATTAATCTTACTGTTCATCTGCATCAGAGCTCTTGAGAGGTCAGGTTCAATGTCAATAGCAGTATTGTTTTGAACGGAATATGTTTTTTGAGAGGGAGGTCGCAACAGCAGGCTTAAAATATACAGGACAACATGTTATAAACATATATGCTATCATCTAGGCTTTGTTCCATGTATGGAGCACATGCAGAGTAGATTCGAGTTAATTCTTAAGGACTCTAGGATTTTTGGAATGGTGAATGAGCTTTGGCTTCGATTTAATGTCACCAACTGCATTAGCCCCTAACAAGAGTTAACCTGTCCTTTGAAGTTTCGAAGCCAAGAACTGACTTCTCATCTCTGCCTATGAAAGTGCCACATGATATCTTCTTTCAATTTAGGGCTGCTTCATCTCCACTGAAAATCTGTTGTGCAATATAGCCACATTCATGAGTAATCTGAGCTACATCTCCTGGGTAACTTGCTACAGGCTCCACAGCAGCACTTGCTGCTTCTCCTTGCACTTTCATGCTATGGAGATGGATTCTTCCCTTAAATGTTGTGAAAAAAGCGCTGATATCTCCCAACTTTTCTTCTGCAGCTTCCTCACCTCTCGCAGCCTTCATAGACCTGAAGAAGAGAGTTGAGGCCTTGCTCTAGACTAGGCTTAGGCTTAGGGGAATGTTGTGGTTGATTTGATCTTCTATCCAGACCACTATACTCACTGGACATGAGTTTGAGCAAACTTTGGGAGATAGTAGAGGAGAGGGAAGTCTGGCATGCTGTAGTCCATGGGGTCACAAGAGTTGGACATGACTTAGTGACTAACAACACCCAGATTGCTAAAACTTTCTCCATATCAGCAATAAGGCTGTTTCACTTTCTTGTCATTCTTGTCTTCAGTGAGGTGACTTCTTTAATTTCCTGTAAGAACTTCTCCTTTGCATTCACAGCTTAGCCAACTGATTCAAGAGGCCTAGTTTTCAGCCTGACTCAACTTTCTCCATGCCTTCCTCACTAAGCTTAATCAGTTTTAGTTATTTATTTGAATTTCTTTTTAAAATTTTAAGTTGGAGGATAATTACTTTACAATATTGTAATAGTTTTTGCCATATATCAACATTAACCATCCACAGGTATACAGTTGTCCCCCAATCCTGAACTGACATCCCACCTCCCTCCCCACCCTGTCCTTCTGGGTTGTTCCTCTGGCTTTGGGTTCCCCATCTATTTTACATATGGTAATGTACATGTTTCAATACTGTTCTCTCAAATCATCCCACCCTTGCCTTCTCCCACTGAGATCAAAAGTCTGTTCCTTACATCTGTGTCTCCTTTGCTTCCCTTCATGTAGGATCATTGTTATTGTCTTTTTAAATTCCATATATATGCATTAATATACAGTATTTGTTTTTTTCTCTATGATTGGCTTCTCTCTGTATGACAGGCTCCAGATTTATAAAGACAGTCTCTTCAACAAGCTGTGCTGGGAAAACTGGTCAACTACATATAAAAGAATGAAACCAGGTCTTTTTCGTGGTGCCTTGGAGGCTGTCGGCTACTTCAGAATGAAGCTAAGCATCTCTTTCCAGGCCACTGGCTGCCAGAAACTCATTGAAGTGGACGATGAGTGAAAACTTCGTACCTTCTACAAGAAGCATATGGCCACAGAAGTTGCTGGTGACGCTCTGCGTGAAGAATGGAAGGGTTATGTGGTCCGAATCAGTGGCAGGAACGATAAGCAGGGTTTCCCCATGAAGCAGGGTGTCTTGATCCATGGCCGAGTTCTCCTGCTACTGAGTAAGGGGCATGCCTGTTACAGACCAAGGAGGACTGGAGAGAGAAAGCACAAATCCGTATGGGGTTGCATTGTGGATGCCAATCTGAGTGTTCTCAATTTGGTCATTGTGAAAAAAGGGGAGAAGGATATTCCTGGACTCACTGATACTACAGTGCCTCATCGTCTGGGTCCCAAAAGAGCTAGCAGCATCCGCAAACTTCTCAGTCTCTCTAAAGATGATGTCTGCCAGGATGTTGTGTGAAAGCCCCTAAACAAAGACGGTAAGAAACCTAGGACTAAAGCACCCAAGATTCAGCATCCGTGACTCCACGAGTTCTGCAACACAAATGCCAGCATATTGCTCTGAAGAAACAGCGTACTAAGAAAAATAAAGAGGCTGCAGAATATGCTAAACTTTTGGCAAAGAGAATGAAGGACGCCAAAGAAAAATGGCAGGAACAGATTGCCAAGAGACGGAGGCTGTCCTCTCTGAGAGCTTCTACTTCTAAATCTGAGTCCAGCCAAAAATGAGATGTTCTAAGAGTAACAAATAAATACGATCAGACATCAAAAAAAAAAAAAAAAAAGAATGAAACTAGAACACTTTCTAACATCACACACAAAAATAAACTCAAAATGGATTAAAAATCTAAATGTCAGACCAGAAACTATAAAACTCTTGGAGGAAAACTTAGAATACTCGCCGACATAAGTCACAGCAAGATCCCTTACGACACACCTCCCAAAGCATCTGAAATAAAAACAAAAACAAACAATGGGACCTAATTAAACTTAAAAGCTTTTACACAATGAAGAAAACTATAAGCAAGGTGAAAAGACAGAACTCAGAATGGGAAAAAACAATAGCAAACAAAACAACTGACAAAGAATTAATCTCCAAAATATACAAGCAGCTCATGCAGCTCAATACCAGAAAAACAAACAACCCAATCAAAAAGCGGGCAGAAGACCTAAACAGAAATTTCTCCAAAGAAGACATACAGATGGCTAGTTTTGTAGTTAAAGTGAGGGACTCTTCCTCTCACTTAACACTTAAAGGCCATTTTAGGGTAACTGACTGACCTAATTTCAATATTGTTGTGTCTCAGGGAACAAAGATGCTTGAGGAGAGGGAGAAAGATCGGGGGGCGGGGGGGACATCTGCCAGATAGAGCAGTCAGAACACACACATTTTTAGGTTAAATTCAAGGTCATATAAGGGTGTGGTCTGTGGCTCCCCAAAACAATTATAATAGTAACACCAAAGATCACTTATCATAGATCACCATAACAAATATGACAAAAATGAAAAGGTTTGTAATATTGCAAGAATTACCAAAATATGACACAGAGAGACAAAGTGAGAAAATGCTGTTGGGAAAGTGGTGGCCACAGACTTGCTTGATGCAGGGTTGCCACAAACTTTCAATTTGTCAAAAAAAAAAAATAAATAAATAAATCGCAAAACATAACAAAGCAAAGCAGGCCAAAAACAAGGTTTTCCTATACCAGAAATTAAATGCTTCCCTGCGGAAGAGAGGTACATCACCTCTGCTTTCATTTCATTGGCCAAGGCATGTCATGTGTCTACTTCAGTGTTGGGAAAATCAGCAGATGGAGACAAGCCACTGGGTGAACACTGGTCAGTGGGAGGAATAGCCATTGCACAGTAACCTCGGCACTTTGCTCTGAAATTCTATATGCACGTGCAGATGGAGTGAATAACCAGAAAGAAAGCAGTGATAGATCAAGATGTCTTGCAGTCCAGGCCAGCTCCCTACCAGTCATGATGCACTGGCTGCAAACCTGGAAGCTTCTCCGCTGCTCATCTCCCTGTTTTTGGACTGCACTGCCTTCACACCACGATGGAGTGCATCCTGGGAAGCCCTTCAGTGGTCCTCAGAGACAAGCTGGCCCTGGGAAGTAGGTTGGGAAGATGCACTGTCCTGACTTCCGTGGTTGAGGCCTGAGGTGGTGAACTGTCTCAGTTTCAGACTTGAGGGCCCTGCATACAAGCATTCACCATGGCACAAGAACCACGCTGCATGGTTATGTGAATGTCACATTTGGGCAGCAGAGTGAGGAGCTGAGAGAAGAAAGAACCCCTGTGTCCTGGCACTCAATTTGAGAGAAGTCAGATGTATATCTGAAAGTAGTTTATTTCTTTTTATTTCACTTTCTGTAGGTTCATATTATTCTTGTTAGTTGAACAAGATCATTCTCCTTATGTAGCAAAGCACCACGGCAGATCCTGGTAAAACAAAGCCGTGGAGACAGCCCAACGCCCCGTGCTCTTGCCAGGCCCTGCCCAGTCCCTTGGGAACCTCCATACAGTCCTCCATGTGGATGCCCTCCTGCAGCCTCACTGTGTCCTGGACCCTGCCTGGACTCATGAAGGTTCTAATGAGATGCATATTCAGAACTCCCTTGTAATGGGAAATAAGGAGGTGTGAAGAAGTTACATCTCAACAACTCCCGAGATTTGCAGTAGGATTTCCACAAAACAGTGTCAGTAGTCCCTCTTCCTCTGTTCACAGTCTGACTGCCAGACCTCTGCTCACCCATCTTTGGTCACTCACCACTTCCTAAAACATCAGACTAGTAAATATACCAAGATTGATATCAGGAAGGGGAATGTATAGATAGCCAGGCAAAATCTTGTATACCAAAGATATACAAGATGTTGGATGCTCAGTTGTGTCCAACTCTTTGTGACCCCATGGACTGTAGCCTGCCAGGTTCCTCTGTCCATGGAATTCCCCAAGCCAGAATACTGGAGTGGGTAATGATTGACTTCTCTAGGGGATCTTCCCAACCCAGGGATCAAACCCAAGTCTCCTGCATAGCATGTGGATTCTTTATTGTTTGAGCCACCAGGGAAGCCCTGTATATCTAAAGATAACACATAAAATAATAAAAAAAAAATGATTCAGGGAACTCTGCTTTCAATATTCTGTAATAACCTGTATGGGAAACAAATCCAAAAAAGAATGGGTATACATCTGTATATAACTGAATATATGTATAATGAGCATATATACAATGCATACGTATAACTGAATCATTGTGCTATACACCTGGAACTAACACAACATTGCAAATCAACTTTAATATAAAATAAAAATTAAAAATGTAAGTGATTAATAAACATACTGAAACCTAAACTTACTCGTATTCAAATGATTAACATTGTAAACAAAGCACTCATTTTTACCTTCATGGCTGTTTTAGAAAGCAATAATACCCACTTTGGAAAAAAATATAGTCAAATATATAAACATTCTGTGCAGGCAAATTTCACTATTTCTTAAACATAATAGAAATATTCATACTCTTGATCATAAATTTCACTCCTTGGGATTTCTTGTGGGGAAATAAACCACATACACAACAAGGAAGTGGAAAAATTACAAGTGTTCAAAAGTTGTGGAAAGGTTAACTAAAGTATGGTACATCTATACAGAGAAAATCTTTGCAGCTATTAAAAAAATGATGATACAGGAAATACTCATGTATCACAGTCAAGCAAAAAGTAAATATACACTGCCATAGTTTTGAGCATGGAGTGGCTGTCATATTCCATTTTGGATATTACTATCTCCTTCCCAAATATTCTACAAAAATCATGTACTGTTTTTAAGATCAGAAAAATGTTAACAAAACATTTTGGCATGCATTTGTTATTGTAAGAAATGACAATCATTTTGTACAGGGTTGTTATATGCTCAGCTTATTTAGGTACAAGTTTCTCAGGTGGAAGTGTTACAGTGAATTTTGTCTTTGCAGGTAAATTTTTCTTGATGCTTTTGGGAACAACTACAATGTGGGTAAGGTACCTCTGCTTAACTTCTCACCAAAACTCTTACCCCAAAACTATGCATGTAGGAACTTAATCAATAGGCAGTGAGATGTAATAGTCACTAAATACAGCAAAGGGGGAAATGAAATGTCCTGTGTTCCCGCCAATCCTGTCTTTGTGGACTCGCTTTGAAGCTCTGGTTGGCTGGGTGGATGAGAAGGCTTTCATGGTGTCTTCTCTGCTGGTGTAGTCAGCTTCCCACTAAGCCAGTGCACTTGGATTTTTACCTTCTATAGGATCTATATTTAGTTTAATGCTCTATGCTTGCCACGTTTCTTCACTGAATTGTCCTCAAATGTGTCTGTCTCTATCTCCCCATCTATTTATATATCATCTATTTATTGCCTATCATCTCCATCTATCTACTTACCTATCTCTGTCTTTCTGTATCACTGTGTCTGCTGCTGCCACTACTTGGTCACTTCATCCTGTCTGACTCTGTGGGACCCTATGGACTACAGCCTACCAGGCTCTTCTTCCATGGGATTCTCTAGGCAAGAGTACAAGAATGGGCTGCTATGCCCTACATCCAGGGGATCTTCCCCACCCAGGGATCGAACCTGGGTCTGCTGCATTACAGACAGATTCTTTACTGCTGAGCCACCAGGGAAGTCCATCGCTGCCTCTATCATCTTTCCATTTCCATCTATCTCTATTTATCATTGATCTATTTATCCATATCTACATATGTGTGTGTGCTTGTTTGTATTTATGTATGTATGTGTCTTATCTATCTATCTATACCTGTCTCTGATGATCATCTCTTTCATGTAAAATGCTGGGATAAGTGGGTATATTTTCTTTCTTTCTTTTTAAATTTAAATTTATTTATTTTAATTGGAGGCTAATTACTTTACAATACTGTATTGGTTTTGCCATACATCAACATGAATCCCCCATGGGTGTACACGTGTTCCCCATCCTGAACCCCCCTCCCACCTCCCTCCCTCTGGGTCATCCCTCTGGGTCATCCCAGTGCACCAGCCCCAAGCATCCTGTATCCTGCATCGAACATGGACTGGCGATTCGTTTCTTATATGATATTATACATGTTTCAATGCCATTCTCCCAAATCATCCCACCTTCTCCCTCTCCCACAGAGTCCAAAAGACTGTTCTATACATCTGTGTCTCTTTTGCTGTCTTGCATACAGGGTTATCATTATCATCTTTCTAAATTCCATATATATGCATTAATATACTGTATTGGCGTTTTTCTTTCTGGCTTACTTCACTCTGTATAATCGGCTCTAGTTTCATCCAACTCATTAGAACTGATTCAAATGTATTCTTTTTAGCGCGGGTGGCTGCAACTGGCACATTTAGCGTGGGCAGCTACCCCACGTCCGAGGTCAGGGGCAAGTGGCCGAGAGCGCCAGGCTGCAACGGTGCAGGAACGGCCAAGAGAAGCTACCCTATGTCTGAGGTCAGGGGCAGCAGCTGGGAGGAGCTACCCCACGTCGGAGGTTAGGGGCAGCGGCTGAGAGGAGCTACCCCATGTCTGAGGCCAGGGGCGGTGGCCGGGAGGAGCTACCTGACACCCGAGGCTAGGGGCAGTGGCTGGGAGGAGCAACCCCAGCTCCAGGGAGCAGTGGCTGTGCAGGCACAGGAAAGCCTAGAGGAGCTATTGGATGTTCAAGGTCAGAAGGGGCGGTGGTGAGGAGATATCCCTCGTCCAAGGTAAGGAGCAGTGGCTACACTTTGCTGGAGCAGCCGTGAAGAGATACCCCATGCCCAAGGTAAGAGAAACCCAAGTAAGACAGTAGGTGTTGCAAGATGGCATCAGAGGGCAGACACACTGAAACCATATTCACAGAAAATTAGTCAATCTAATCACACTAGGACCACAGCCTTGTCTCACAATGGTGAGATCACTGATCTAGACCCAGACGTCTTGGAATGTGAAGTCAAGTGGGTCTTAGAAAGCATCACTAAGAACAAAGCTAGTGGAGGTGATGGAATTCCAGTTGAGCTATTACAAATCCTGAAAGATGATGCTGTGACAGTGCTGCACTCAATATGCCAGCAAATTTGGAAAACTCAGCAGTGGCCACAGGACTGGAAAAGGTGATTTTATTCCAATCCCAAAGAAAGGCAATGCCAAAGAATGCTCAAACTACCACACAACTGCACTCATCTCACATGCTAGTAAAGTAATGCTCAAAATTCTGCAAGTCAAGCTTCAATAATATGTGAACTGTGAACTTCTAGTTGTTCAAGCTGGTTTTAGAAAAGGCAGAGGAACCAGAGACCAAACTTCCAACATACGCTGGATCATCAAAAAAGCAAGAGATTCCAGGAAAACATCTATTTCTTCTTTATTGACTATGCCAAAGCCTTTGACTGTGTGGATCACAACAAACTGTGGAAAATTCTGAAAGAGATGGAAATACCAGACCACCTGATCTGCCTCTTGAGAAATTTGTATGCAGGTCAGGAAGCAACAGTTAGAACTGGACATGGAACAACAGACTGGTTCCAAATAGGAAAAGGAGTATGTCAAGGCTGTATATTGTCACCCTGCTTATTTAACTTCTATGCAGAGTACATCATGAGAAATGCTGGACTGGAAGAAGCACAAGCTGAAATCAAGATTGCTGGGAGAAATATCAATCACCTCAGATATGCAGATGACACCACCCTTATGGCAGAAAGTGAAGAGGAACTAAAAAGCCTCTTGATAAAGGTGAAAGAGGAGAGTGAAAAAGTTGGATTAAAACTCAATATTCAGAAAACAAAGATCATGGCATCCGGTCCCATCACTTCATGGGAAATAGATGGGGAAACAGTGGAAACAGTGTCAGGCTTTATTTTTGGGGCTCCAAAATCACTGCAGATGGTAACTGCAGCCATGAAATTAAAAGACTCTTACTCCTTGGAAGGAAAGTTATGACCAACCTAGATGGCATATTGAAAAGCAGAGACATTACTTTGCAAACACAGGTCCATCTAGTCAAGGCTATGTTTTTTCCAGTAGTCATGTATGGATGTGAGAGTTTGACTGTGAAGAAAGCTGAGCACCGAAGAATTGATGCTTTTGAACTGTGGTGTTGGAGAAGACTCTTGAGAGTCCCTTGGACTGCAAGGAGATGCAACCAGTCCATTCTGAAGGACATGAGCCCTGGGATTTCTTTGGAAGGAATGATGCTAAAGCTGAAACTCCAGTACTTTGGCCACCTCATGCAAAGAGTTGACTCATTGGAAAAGACTCTGATGCTGGGAGGGATTGGGGGCAGGAGGAGAAGGGGACAACAGAGGATGAGATGGCTGGATGGCATCACTGACTCAATGGGTGTGAGTCTGAGTGAACTCCGGGAGTTGGTGAGGGACAGGGAGGCCTGGTGTGCTGTGATTCATGGGGTCGTGAAGAGTCAGACACGACTGAGCGACTGAAGTGAATACTCCATTGTGTATATGTACCACAACTGTCTTATCCATTCATCTGCTGATGGACATCTAGGCTGCTTCCATGTCCTGGCTATTATAAACAGTACTGCGATGAACATTGGGGTACACGTTTCTCTTTCAATTCTGGTTTCTTCGGTGTGTATGCTCAGCAGTGGGATTGCTGGGTCATAAGGCAGTTCTATTTCCAGTTTTGTAAGTAATCTCCACACTGTTCTCCATAGTGGCTGTACTAGTTTGCATTCCTTCCAACAGTGTAAGACGGTTCCCTTTTCTCCACACCCTCTCCAGCATTTATTGCTTGCAGACTTTTGGATAGCAGCCATTCTGACTGGTGTAAAATGGTACCTCATTGTGGTTTTGATTTGCATTTCTCTGATAATGAGTGATATTGAGCATCTTTTCCTGTGTTTGTTAGCCATCTGTATGTCTTCTTTGGAGAAATGTCTATTTAGTTCTTTGGCTCATTTTTGATTGGGTCGTTTATTTTTTCTGGAATAGAGCTGCAGGGGTCGCTTGTATATTTTTGAGATTAGTTGTTTGTCAGTTGCTTCATTTGCTATTATTTTCTCCCATTCTGAAGGCTGTCTTTTCACCTTGCTTATAGTTTCTTTTGTTGTGCAGAAGCTTTTAATTTTAATTAGGTCCCATTTGTTTATTTTTGATTTCCAAGATTCTGGGAGGTGGGTCATAGAGCATCCTGCTATGATTTATGTCGGAGAGTGTTTTGCCTATGTTCTCGTCTAACAGTTTTATAGTTTCTGGTCTTACATTTAGATATTTAATCCATTTTGAGTTTATTTTTGTGTATAGTGTTAGAAAGTGTTCTAGTTTCATTCTTTTACAAGTGGTTGACCAGTTTTCCCAGCACCACTTGTTAAAGAGATTGTCTTTTCTCCATTGTATATCCTTGTCTCCTTTGTCAAAGATAAGGTGCCCATAGGTGCGTGAGTTTATCTCTGAGCTTTCTATTTTGTTCCATTGATCTATATTTCTGTCTTTGTGCCAGTACTATACTGTCTTGATGACTGTGGCTTTGTAGTAGAGCCTGAAGTCAGGCATGTTGATTCCTCCAGTTCCATTCTTCCTTCTCAAGATTGCTTTGGCTATTCGAGGTTTTTTGTATTTCCATACAAATTGTGAAATTATTTGTTCTAGTTCTGTGAAAAATACCGTTGGTAGCTTGATAGGGATTGCATTGAATCTATAGATTGCTTTGGGTAGTTTACTCATTTTCACTATATTGATTCTTCCGATCCATGAACATGGTATATTTCTCCATCTATTAGTGTCCTCTTTGATTTCTTTCACCAATGTTTTATAGTTTTCTATATATAGGTCTTTAGTTTCTTTAGGTAGATATATTCCTAAGTATTTTATTCTTTTCATTGCTATAGTGAATGGAATTGTTTCCTTAATTTCTCTATTTTCTCATTATTAGTGTATAGGAATGCAAGGGATTTCTGTGTGTTGATTTTATATCCTGCAGCTTTACTATATTCATTAATTAGCTCTAGTAATTTTCTGGTGAAGTCTTTAGGGTTTTCTATGTAGAGGATCATGTCATCTGCAAATAGTGAGAGTTTTACTTCTTCTTTTCCAATTTGGATTCCTTTTATTTCTTTTTCTGTTCTGATTGCTGTGGCCAAAACTTCCAAAACTATGTTGAATACTAGTGGTGAAAGTGGGCACCTTTGTCTTGTTCCTGACTTTAGGGGAAATGTCTTCAATTTTTCACCATTGAGGATAATGTTTGCTGTGGGTTTGTCATATACAGCTTTTATTATGTTGAGGTATGCCCCTTCTATTCCTGCTTTCTGGAGAGTTTTTATCATAAATGGATGTTGAATTTTGTCAAAGACTTTCTCTGCATCTATTGAGATAATCATATGGCTTTTATTTTTCAACCTGTTAGTGTGGTGAATTACATTGATTGATTTGTGGATATTGAAGAATCCTTGCATCCCTAGGATAAAGCCCACTTGGTCATGGTGTATGATCCTTTTAATGTGTTGTTGGATTTGGATTGCTAGAATTTTGTTAAGGATTTTTACATCTATGTTCATCAGTGATATTGACCTGTAGTTTTCTTTTCTTGTGACATCTTTGTGGCATCTTTGGTATTAGGGTGATGGTGGCCTCATAGAATGACTTTGGAAGTTTTCCTTCCTATGCAATTTTCTGGAAGAGTTTGAGTAGGATAGGTGTTAGCTCTTCTCTAAATTTTTGGTAGAATTTAGCTGTGAAGGCATCTGGACCTGGGCTTTTGTTTGCTGGAAAATTTCTGATTACGGTTTCAGTCTCCGTGCTTGTGATGGGTCTGTTAATATTTTCTATTTCTTCCTGGTCCAGCTTTGGAAAGTTGTACTTTTCTAAGAATTTGTCCATTTCTTCCACGTTGTCCATTTTATTGACATATATTGCTGATAGTAGTCTCTTATGATCCGTTGTATTTCTGTGTTGTCTGTTGTGATCTCTCCATTTTCATTTCTAATTTTTTTGATTTAATTTTTCTCCCTTTGTTTCTTGACGAGTCTGGTTAATGGTTTGTCAATTTTATTTATCCTTTCAAAGAACCAGCTTTTGGCTTTGTTGATTTTTGCTATGGTCTCCTTTGTTTCTTTTGCATTTATTTCTACCCTAATTTTTAAGATTTATTTCCTTCTACTTACCCAAGGGTTCTTCATTTCTTCCTTTTCTAGTTGCTTTAGTTGTAGAGTTAGGTTATTTATTTAACTTTTTTCTTGTTTCTTGAGGTATGCCTGTATTGCTATGAACTTTCCCCTTAGCCCTACTTTTACAGTGTCCCACAGGTTTTGGGTTGTTGTGTTTCCATTTTCATTTGTTTCTATGCATATTTTGATTTCCTCTGTGATTTGTTGGTTATTCAGCAGCGTGTTGTTCAGCCGCCATATGTTGGAATTTTTAATAGTTTTTCTCCTGTAATTGAGATCTAGTCTTACTGCATTGTGGTCAGAAAAGATGCTTGGAGTGATTTCAATTTTTTTGAATTTACCAAGGCTAGATTTATGGCCCAGGATGTGATCTATTCTGGAAACGGTTCCATGTGTGCTTGAGAAAAAGGTGAAATTCATTGTTTTGGGGTGAAATGTCCTATATATATAAATTAGGTCTAACTGGTCTATTGTATCATTTAAAGTTTGTGTTTCCTTGTTAATTTTCTGTTTAGTTGATCTATCCATAGGTATGCGTGGGGTATTAAAGTCTCCCATTACTATTGTGTTATTGTTAATTTCCCCTTTCATACTCGTTAGCATTTGTCTTATATATTGTGGTGCTCCTATGTTGGGTGCATATATATTTATAATTGTTGTATCTTCTTCTTGGATCGATCCTTTGATCATTATGTAGTGTCCTTCTTTGTCTGTTTTCACAGCCTTTGTTTTAAAGTCTAATTTATCTGATATTAGTATTGCTACTCCTGCTTTCTTGTGGTATCTATTTGCGTGGAATATCTTTTTCTAGTCCTTCACTTTTGGTCTGTATGTGTCCCCCGTTTTGAGGTGGGTCTCTTGTAGACAACATATACAGGGGTCTTGTTTTTGTATTTATTCAGCCAGTCTTTGTCTTTTGGTTTGGGCATTCAACCCATTTACATTTAAGGTAATTATTGATAAGTATGATCCTGTTGCCATTTACTTTATTGTTTTGGGTTCGAGTTTATATGCCCTTTTTGTGTTTCCTGTCTAGATAATCTCATTTACCATTTGTTGGAGAGCTGGTTTGGTGGTGCTGAATTCTCTCAGCTTTTGCTTATCTGTAAAGCTTTGGATTTCTCCTTCATATTTGAATGATATCCTTGCTGGGTACAGTAATCTGGGCTGTAGGTTATTTTCTTTCATCATTTTAAGTGTATCTTGCCATTCCCTCCTGGCCTGAAGAGTTTCTATTGAAAGATCAGCTGTTATCCTTATGGGAATCCCCTTGTGTGTTATTTGTTGTTTTTCCCTTGCTGCTTTTAATATTTGTTCTTTGTGTTTGATCTCTGTTAACTTGATTAATGTGTGTCTTGTGGTGTTTCACCTTGGGTTTATCCTGTTTGGGACTCTCTGGATTTCTTGGGCTTGGGTGATTATTTCCTTCCCCATTTTAGGGAAGTTTTCAACTATTATCTCCTCGAGTATTTTCTCATGGTCTTTCTTTTTGTCTTCTTCTTCTGGGACTCCTATGATTCGAACATTGGAGCATTTAAAATTGTCCTGGAGGTCTCTGAGATTGTCCTCATTTCTTTTAATTCGTTTTTCTTTTTTCCCTCTCTGATTCACTTATTTCTACCATTCTATCTTCTACTTCACTAATCCTATCTTCTGCCTCTGTTATTCTACTATTTGTTGCCTCCAGAGTGTTTTTGATCTCATATATTGCATTATTAATTATATATTGACTCTTTTTTATTTCTTTTAGGTCCTTGTTAAACCTTTCTTGCATCTTCTCAATCCTTGTCTCCAGGCTATTTATCTGTGATTCCATTTTTATTTCAAGATTTTGGATCATTATCACTATCATTATTCTATATTCTTTATCAGGTCGATTCCCTATCTCTTCCTCTTTTGTTTGGTTTGGTGGGCATTTATCCTGTTCCTTTACCTGCTGGGTATTCCTCTGTCTCTTCATCGGGGTGGCCTTTCTATATTCTGGCAGTTTGTGGAGTTCTGTTTATTCTGGAGTTTCCTCCCTGTGGATGGGGTTATATTGGTGGCTTGTCAAGGTTTCTTGGTTAGGGAAGCTTGTGTCAGTGTTCTGGTGGGTGGGGCTGGATTTCTTCTCTCAGAGATGCAATGAAGTGTCCAGTAATGAGTTATGAGATGTCAATGGTTTTGGAGTAACTTTGGGCAGCCTATATATTGAAGCTCAAGGCCATGTTCCTGTGTTGCTGGAGAATTTGCATGGTGTGTCTTGCTATGGAACTTGTTGGCCCTTGGGTGGTGCTTGGTTTCAGTGTAGGTATGGAGGCGTTTGATGAGCTCCTATGAATTAATGTTCCGTGGAGTCAGGAGTTCTCTGATGTTCTCAGGATTTGGATTTAAGCCTCCTGCTTCTGGTTTTCAGTCTTATTTTTACAGTAGTCTCAAGACTTCTGTACAGCACCATTGATAAAACATCTAGGTTAAAGATGAAAAGTTTCTCCACAGTGAGGGACACCCAGAGAGGTTCACAGAGTTACATGGAGAAGAGAAGAGGGAGGAGGGAGTTAGAGGTGACCCCAATGAGATGAGGTGGAATCAAAAGCGACAGAGCAAGCTAGCCAGTAATCACTTCCTTATGTACACTCCACAGTCTGGACCACCCAGAGATGTTCACAGATTTATATAGAGAAGAGAAGAGGGAGGAAGGAGACAGAGGTGGTAGGAGGATAAAAGGGGGGAATGAAAAGGGGAGAGACAGATCTAGCCAGTAATCAGTTCCCTAAGTGTTCTCTACCATCTGGAACACACAGAAATTTACAGAGTTGGGTAGAAAAGAGAAGGCAGAGGGAGGAGACCGAGGCGACCTGGTGGAGAAAAAGGAGAGTCCAAAAGAGGAGAAAGCAGTCAAGCCAGTAATCTCGCTCCCAAGTAAAAATGGGTACTGAAGATTGGGTTCTTAAAGGTACAAAATTGATAACAAATACCAAAAAGCAAAGATTAAAAATCTAGACTAGAGGTTGGATTTTCAAAATACAATATTAAAGAAAAGAAGAAGAAGAAAAAACAAAGTCACAAAAATCATTAAAAAATGTATATATGAGGTTTGCTTTAAAAAATGGGGTCTTTTTTTTTAAAGTAATAGTAGGTTATAAAAATGAAAATTAAAGGAGTAATAGAGGACTTAAAAATTAAAAAAGGTAAAAAAAAAAAGAATGATCATTAAAAATAGTAAAAATATATCTAGGACTTGCTCTGGTGTTGTTGTGGGCAGTATGGGGTCAGTTCATTTTCGAATAGTTCCTTGGTCCGGCCTATATTTCTTAAGATCTATAGGCCCCTTCCTATGTAGTCAGTACTAACTACAGGGTTTTAATCTATTGCACCTGTTACTTTTAAGGCAGTTCATTCTGTTTTAGCTTTTGTTTGCTGGTCTCTTCAGTGTCTGATTTCTGCCCTGACACAAAGTAGGCTGTGGTGGATACTTTTTTTAGGCTCACTTGTTCAGTCACGCTGTGGGGAGGGAGGGACGCTGCAAACAAATAACACTGGCATGTGCTCACAGTGTCTCAGCCACACTGGGCCTGCCCCCGCTCATGGCGCTTGTGCCCTCCCTGCCCACACAGCTTAGGCTCTAGGTTGCTCTGCTGGGAACCGTCTGAGGCCGGCCCTGGGCTGCATCCACCTCCCAGGTCTAAGCTGCTCAGGTTCAGGCACTCAGGTAGTCCTCAGAGGTGCAGACTCCATTGGGCCTGTGTTTTGTGCCCTTCCCAGGTCTGAGCAGCTCAGGTGATGAGGTGTTTGGCGAGCGCAGTCGCTGTGACTTATCACCTCTCCCATCCCTGCTGGAGAATCCCAGGGATGGGGGAACCTGGTGGGCTGCCGTCTATGGGGTCTCACAGAGTGGGACATGACTGAGGCGACTTAGCAGCAGTCCCTGCTGCTTGGTTTTCTGGGTGTACAACCGGGGCACCTTCTCAAGTGGATGTTGACTGTCCAGAATCCCAAGAAGTCTTAGTTAGCAAAGAAGCCTGCTTGCAGTTTCGTAGATCATGTCACTCTGGGGCTGCGATTGCCCCCTTCTGGCTCTGACTGCCTGTCACCGGAGGGAATGGTCTGCAGCCAGTTAATTCTGTTCAGTCCGTTATTCTGTGCATGGTCCTGGCAGTGTCTTAGGTTAGAGCTTTTCACGTGGTATCTATCCCACAGTCTGGTTTGCTAGCCCAAGTTTGTTTGCTCTGATTACCCTCGGGGCATTCAAGCCCGATCCTTACTCTAACCAATGCAACCTGTGCCTCCCTGCCCAGCCCCCACCTGCTAGTGGCGGATGCAGGCGTCTGCGCTGCTTCTCTGCTGGGAGAGTTACCGTTGGGCTTGTAATCTGTGGATTTTAATTATTTATTTATTTTTCCTCCCTGTTATGTTACCCTCTGTGCTTCCAAGGCTCGCCACAGACTCGGCAGTGCGAGTGTTTCCTGGTGTTTGGAAACTTTTCTCTTTTTAAGACTCCCTTCCCAGGACGGAGCTCCATCCCTACCTCTTTTGTCTCTTTTTTTTGTCTTTTATATTTTTTCCTACCTGTTTTCAAACACAATGGGCTGCTTTTCTTGGTGCCTGATGTCCTCTGCAGGCATTCAGAAGTTGTCTTGCGGAATTTACTCAGCACTTAAGTGTCTTTTGATGAATTTGTGGGGAAGAAAGTGGTCTCCCCATCCTATTCCTCTGCCATCTTAGGACCGCCTCCCGGTATATTTTCATAAAATCATTTTGCTACTGTAGACAACTACTTTCCTCTTGTTTTTCTCATTAAATTTTAAAACAATATGTAAATTCAGATATGCTTGACTGAAGCCCTATTTTCCATCTTTTACAACTTGTCTTTAATCAGTGAAACTCTGGGTCTGCCCTTCATGCACCAGCACTCCACCCCAGTCAAGATTTCACGTTGCTTTCACCCTCAGCAAGAACCAAGCCAGAGATAAATGGTCAGTTCATATACATCAGGTGGTTTTCAGCCAGCTTCTCTGCTTCTTTAGAAATTACATTTCAGCCCAACCATGGAGGAAGGACTGAGGTTGAATAGGGAAAGACAGAGAGGTATTTGGAGCTTCCCAGATGGCTCAGTGGTAAAGAATCTTCTTGCCAATGCAGAAGATGCTGGAGACGTGGGTTCAATCCCTAGATTGGGATGATCCCCTGGAGAAAGGAATGGCAACCCACTCCAATATTCTTGCCCAGAAAACCCCATGAATAGAGGAGCCTGGTGGGCTACAGTCCATAGGATCGCAGAGAGTCAGACATGACTGAGCATACATGCAAGAGGCATTTAGGACTGCTGGTTGCACAGGAGAGGGATTGTAAGGAGTTACATATGGGCAGTGGGAGAGGGAGAAGTAAAGCTCCCTCTGTGGATGACAGCATCCTACAAGGGGCCTGTCCCAGAAGTTCTCCTTCTGGCTGCGTGGCTGAGTGAGGGGAGGCAGAGCACCACCAGCTGAGAACTTAGTTGACAGGTTCTCAGAGCCATTGGTGTCCTGGACTTCAATTAGACCATAAACTCTACTCCAGGACACACACTTACCTACTTTATTTCATATTCTTAGTGCATGATTCACGACCTGCCCCAGAGGAGGAGGTTTCTGTGAACACTAGTGATGGAGAAGTTTATCAGACATTCTGCAATTTCCTAGAGTCCTAGGAAACATTCTGCAATTTCCTAGAGTCCAATGAGTCCTAGAAACTCCTATATTGAGTTGAAATGTATATCTGTAGTCTATACTAACCACATGTGGTTGACACCCCTGTCCTCACCCCCTTGTCCTGTGGCTGTCTCCCCCCACAGAGGCTGGCAAAGCCAGGCCCCAACCTCCCAAGGCTGTGGGAAAGATGGGGCAGAAATGATGCTGGAAGAATTCCTCCTGTGGAAACTCTCTAAATATAGCTTCTCTTTAATAGAAGAGAAGTCCCAGCAAGGTTGCTTCTGCCCTGCCCTATTCCTGGTCCTCTGAGTCTGCACGTGATTGTGGGTGTGAACCCAGGAACCACAGCAAGATTTGGCAACATAAATACCCCTAAGTCTCCCCAGTGCTGACGCAGAACACAGACGGCTGCCTGCTCACAGATTTACTGTTATGGGAGAAAAATACCATTTTATCCAACTACTCTTTCTGTTACTCATAACTAACGCATTCCTAAGTGATGTCAAACTCAGTGTGTACTGTTTCCTCCTTTTCTAGGTTTGGGAAATGGAAGCCCATGTGGTTTCTTTCTTCCAAACCTTCACTGCAGTGTTGTGAATCCTCAGGTCAAAATATGTAGAATCAGAACAGGGCACATTGATATGTTTTTTTTTTTAAGGACAAGCTATTCAACAAGCCATGTGCCTAGTACCTACTTTTAACCTTGCTTGTGCTTCAGCTATTTTTCCATCTTATGTCCCATCAGTGCACCTGAATTGCAGAGCACTTTCCTTCTTGGGCCCCCTGAGTAAAGATCAGAATTCAAGAAGCCTCTTGAGTGACATTAGCTATTGTGGAGATGCTGGCTGTTGAAGCAGATGTGATGGACATGTGTTTTTATGAACAAGAATCTTTTCAAAGGCTTTTCTGTTGTTGCCTTTGCTTCACTAAACTGGATCCTGAAGGACAATGTTGTATTCGGTTCAGTTCAGTCACTGAGTCGTGTCCGACTCTTTGTGACCCCATGAATCGCAGCACGCCAGGCCTCCCTGTCCATCACCAACTCCTGGAGTTCACTCAGATCCACATCCATGGAGTCAGTGATGCCATCCAGCCTCTCATCCTCTGTCGTCCCCTTCTCCTCCTGCCCCCAAACCCTCCCAGCATTTGAGTCTTTTCCAATGAGTCAACTCTCCGTATGAGGTTGCCAAAGTATTGGAGTTTCAGCTTTAACATCATTCCTTCCAAAGAAATCCCAGGGCTGATCTCCTTCAGAATGGACTGGTTGGATCTCCTTGCAGTCCAAGGGACTCTCAAGAGTCTTCTCCAATACCACAGTTCAAAAGTATCAATTGTTCGGCACTCAGCTTTCTTCACAGTCCAACTCTCACATCCATACATGACCACTAGAAAAACCATAGCCTTGACTAGATGGACTTTTGTTGGCAAAGTAATGTCTCTGCTTTTGAATATGCTATCTAGGTTGGTCATAACTTTTCTTCCAAAGAGTAAGCATCTTTTAATGTCATGGATGCACTCACCATCTGCAGTGATTTTGGAGACCAAAAAAAAAATAAAGTCTGACACTGTTTCCACTGTTTCCCCATCTATTTCCCATGAAGTGATGGGACCAGATGCCATGATCTTCGTTTTCTGAATGCTGAGCTTTAAGCCAACTTTTTCACTCTCCACTTTCACTTTCATCAAGAGGCTTTTGAGTTCCTCTTCACTTTCTGCCATAAGGGTGGTGTCATCTGCATATCTGAAGTTATTGATATTTCTCCCAGCAATCTTGATGCCAGCTTGTGCTTCTTCCAGTCAAGCGTTTCTCATAATGTACTCTGCATATAAATTAAACAAGCAGGGTGACAATATAAAGCCTAGACGTACTCCTTTTCCTATTTTGAACCAGTCTGTTGTTCCATGTCCAGTTCTAACTGTTGCTTTCTGACCTGCATACAAATTTCAAGAGGAAGTCAGGTGATCTGGTATTCCCATCTCTTTCAGAATTTTCCACAGTTTATTGTGATTCACACAGTCAAAGGCTTTGGCATAGTCAAGAAAGCAGAAATAGATGTTTTTCTGGAACTCTCTTGATTTTCAATGATCCAGTGGATGTTGGCAATTTGGTCTCTGGTTCCTCTGCCTTTTCTAAAACCAGCTTGAACATCTGGAAGTTTACGGTTCACATATTGCTGAGCCTGGCTTGGAGAATTTTGAGCATTACTTTACTAGGGTGTGCTGCTGCTGCTGCTAAGTCGCTTCAGTCATGTCCGACTCTGTGTGACCCCATAGACGGCATCCCACCAGGCTCCCCCGTCCCTGGGATTCTCAAGGCAAGAACACTGGAGTGGGTTTTCATTTCCTTCTCCAATGCATGAAAGTGAAAAGTGAAAGTGAAGTCGCTCAGTCGTGTCTGACTCTTATCAACTCTATGGGCTGTAGCCCACCAGGCTCCTCCATCCATGGGATTTTCCAGGCAAGGGTACTGGAGTGGGGTGCCATTGTGTGAGATAAGTGCAATTGTGCGGTAGTTTGAGCATTCTTTGGCATTGCCTTTCTTTGGGATTGAAATAAAAACTGACGTTTTCCAGTCCTGTGGCCACTGCTGAGTTGTCCAAATTTGCTGGCATATTGAGTGCAGCACTTTCACAGCATCATCTTTCAGGATTTGAAATAGCTCAACTGTAATTCCATCACCTCCACTATCTTTGTTCTTCGTGATACTTTCTAAGGCCCACTTGACTTCACATTCGAGGATGTCTGGCTCTAGGTGAGTGATCACACCATCGTGATTATCTTGGTCGTGAAGAAAATAGGGAAAACCACTAGACCATTCAGGTATGACCTAAATCAAATCCCTTATGATTATACAGTGGAAGTGAGAAATAGATTTAAGGGACTAGATCTGATAGACAGAATGCCTGATGAACTATGGATGGAGGTTTGTGACATTGTACAGGAGACAGGGATCAAGACCATCCCCATGGAAAAGAAATGTAAAAGAGAAAAATGGCTGTCTGAGGAGCCCTTACAAATAGCTGTGAAAAGAAGAGAAGCAAAAAGCAAAGGAGAAAAGGAAAGATATAAGCATCTGAATGCAGAGATCCAAAGAATAGCAAGAAGAGATAAGAAAGCCTTCCTCAGTGATCAATGCAAAGAAATAGAGGAAAACAACAGAATGGGAAAGACTAGAGATCTCTTCAAGAAAATTAGAGATACCAAGGGAATATTTCATGCAAAGGTGGGCTCGATAAAGGACAGAAATGGTATGGACCTAACAGAAGCAGAAGATATTAAGAAGAGGTGGCAGGAATACACAGAAGAACTGTAGAAAAAGATCTTCACGACCAAGATAATTTTGTATTGACAGCCACCAAAAGGGAATGGATAGGTCCTGATGTTCTTGTCATAGCAGCACCTGATCCTACACTTCTCTCATCTCTGGTAAGTTTAGCTCAATAGGTGCTACTTTGAGTGTGACCTTATTACCAAGTGACAGTCTTCTTGAAACCCCATTTAGAATGCTTTCAGAGTTCTGTGCCCCTTTGGTGATGAATGTCATTCTTGCTAGGAGATAAGTCAGTGTTAAAATACCACCCTTTCTTGAGCTCTCCTAATACCTCAAACTTAGAAACTTTATAAAATTGGAATATATTGCAGTTAAATAGAGAATGTGTCTTTTGCCTCTTCTGTGTGGGCTTCTCTGGTGACTGAGATGGTAAAGAATCTGCCTGCAATGCAATCAAACCTGGATTCAATCCCTGGATTGGGAAGATACCTTGGAGAAGGAAATGGCAACCCACTCTAGTGTTCTTGCCTGGAAAATTCCATGGACAGAGGAGCTACAAAGAGTTGCAAAGAGCTGGACACAACTGAGCAACTAACACACACACACACACACACACACACACAAACACCTGGCTTTCTAGAGAAAAGGTGTGAAAAAACTAATCAGCATGTGCTAGAAGTTCACACATGATTAAACAGCAAGGAAGAGGTTTTTTCCCCGTTTGGTGTTCCCCTAAGGCAGAGATGCAGATATGCTCTCCTAGTAAATGAAACAGTCTCCTTCTCTGATGCTGACAGCTGTGTCCTTAAGTTCTGAATGATAGAAGAAGAACAGAGAACAGAGCTAATGAATTGTCCCTGAAGTCATTCAGCATCTTCCGGACTTTCCTGTTTGGTCAAATTGTTCCTTAGCATTTACATCTTGCTGGTGTCAAGAGGCACAACTAAATTCCTAGATTAGAAAGACTCCATGAAGTTTTTAGAAGTAAATTCATATGTGATAATTAGGTTAGGGAAACTGGGAAGAGGAAAAAAAAAAGATATAGGTAAAAATTTACGCTTGGCCTTAAAAAATTCAGATTTCTTGGATATCATAAACATTTTGATTGATTGGAGACCTTCAAACTCTCTTTTCCACCACTGTCTGAAGTTTGCCTCCCTTCAACTGTCTCTCTAGCAAATGCATGTGTTTCATTTGTCTGATTTCTGTTGAAATATTCATCTCTGGTAGGAAACATACTATTTCTGAAGGTACACATTGGAAAGGTTCATTTTCTCTGCATTTCATTATCATTTCTTAGTTGATTCTGAAATAATTTACTGAGTGTTCCTTCTTGCTCTACATATGATTTTTTTTTAAGTATTTTCTGTATTTACTTATTTGGCTGCACTGGGTTGCAGCATATGGGATCTAATTCCCTGACCAGGGACTGAACTAAGGCTCCCTGCACTGGGAGTGCAGAGTCTTAGCCAATGAGTCAAAAGGGAAGTCCCTATATTTGATTCTTACTGAGGGGTACACGTTGGTTTTGCTTTGGGAGGTTGCTGCCCAGTCAACACTCTAGAACCTTTAGAACCTCGAATCCTTCCTGTTTGCAGACATTAGAAATAGTTTGGGCACGTGGTCCAGCTTGGGCCAATCAGATCCCCCGATCCTCTGCTGGACCCCTGTGTGAAGTATTCATGTACAGTTTAATCGTGGCAGTCATACTGGAGATAGCTGTAAGGTGAACAGAGAAAGTCGAGAAATTCTGGTTTCTTTGGAAGAGAAAAACAGCAAGTCACCCCCTAGAACAAACACCAATGAACAGGCAAGCGGCACCACATAGAGAACATGGAGATGATTATCCACCCTCTATCTTGAGGTCGTTCCCTTCCAGTTATGAGCGCCTGCCTCTCATGAGGTCTTTTTTGCCCTGAAGGTCCAGAGATTCTCCAGTTTCCTTCTGTTGAAAATAAGACAACTGGCCCCAAATGAAGTCGCTTTATGCTATGCCCCAAGTTGTCAAGCTGAGACTCACTTACAGCAATGAAATCATAAACCAGTCAGTCAGGAATCACCTGCTCACACTACTCAAGTGGTGTGCCCGAGAGACCCTGCTATGCTGTAAAGGAGATTAACCTGGCATTAACCAACCCGGTCTTTTGTATAGAATGACTTCCTATTTCCTGCTCCCTTTTGCGTATAAAATCTCTTGCCTTGTACAGCTTTTTGAATTCCCGTTCTGTCTGCTGGTTTGGATGCCTCCTGATTCAGGAATTGTTGAATCAAGCCAAAAACATCTTTAAATTTACTCAGCACTTCCTCCCAAAATCTCCCTTTCATTGCTTTGGCCAGTTTAGGGTAGTTATATGCTATAAAACAATGACCCCTGCCTGGGACTTTTTTATTCCCATAACCAGGGAACAGATTTCTTTGAACAAGGAGTGTTTATGGCTGCCTCTCTAGTGAGGGACCACAGAGCTCTATTCTTCTTAAACACGTTCTTTGTTTTCCATTGTTGAATCCCTTTTGCACCTGACACCTTCATTCTTTAATCTTTGTGAAGGGTGTTGGGCATGGAGAAAGTTTTTCTCCGCTTTTGAAGCTAGTTCCCACCATGACTTAAATTTGTGCTGGAGCCAGTACATAGGGACAGCCAGAAGGTTTAAAGAGTGATCTGTTAAATGTCTACAGGATGGTCAAAACTTAACAAAGCCTGGGTTCAAAACTGAATTGAGCTCATTCTTATTTCTTTCCTGAAATCTTTTCTTCCTTCACTCTGTTTTTGAGTATTTCTTGCTATTAGGAGACACTGAGAAAACATTGTCATGCCAGTTTTAATTTAAGTTATCTAGAGGTGAAAAGTGAAATTAAAAAAATAATTAATGTGAAAGCTTCTAGAAAAGTCACGATAAATTGAGTAGGGTCACAGTGTTCAAGACAACATCCTGCTTTCTCTGACACTGACTTTAGCATCGCTGGTACATTTTCTGGTCTAATAGAACGTAATAGCCTAACAAGGTCGGCTGTGATATGCACCTCTTCCAAATACATTTCTGTTTGTTTGCATTCGCGAGGTCTAATTATAATAAAAATACTGTCACTTGGATTCAAAACACATTTGTATTACTGTAGCGTCTAACATTTTTCAACTAATTAGAAAACTGTACCTTTAAAAACCACAGAGCTGATACATATAACTCATAAAAGTACGCTGCTGATTTTGTTTTCCATTTTTTCCCTAATAGCTGAGCCTATGACTACTGCCTCTGAAAATGTTTATCAATTTAATATGAGCTAGGTGCACTGCCAGTGCTGCCTGCATAATTCTTGGGACCCAGTGCAAAAGGAAAAAGGAGACTTATATAAAAGGGGGAAAATCTTCATATAAAGGTACTCAAATATAGGTCTTTTCCTTTTAATTGTATTTTATTCTCATGAAACCTAATAGAGAAACTAATGATATAAAAATCTAACATGCATTTATAAATTAAAAGAAACAAAAATAATATCTGTGTGTGATAATTTTATATAATTTTTAGGTAATAATGCTTTATTAATGTGATGCTGAAGAAGACTCCTGACAGTCCCTTGCAGTGCAAGGAGATCAAACCAGTCAATCCTAAAGGAAATTAACCCTGCATATTCATTGGAAGGGCTGATACTGAAGCTGAAACTCCAATGCTTTGGCTACCTGATGGGAAGAGCTGACTCATTGGAAAAGACCCTGATGTTGGGAAAGATTCAGGGCAGGAAGATAAGGAGATGACAGAGGATGAGATGGTTCTATGGTATCACTGACTCAATAAACATGCATTTGAGCAAACTCTAGGAGATAGTGAAGGACAGGGAAGCCTGGCATACTACAGTCCATGTGGTTGCAGAGTCGGACACGACTGAGCAACTGAACAACAATAACAAATTAATGTGATATCTTGATTGCACTTAAGGCTTTCTTGACTAAATTTATACAAATGTATTTATTAAGTCAAAAATTCGTAGTGGAGAAATTTCAGTTCCAATTGATATAACTGAAAGTGAGATCTGTCTCTCTTAGCAAATGCAAATTCCTGACAATATCAGTGCAAAGCAGGAGGGCAAGAAGGAGAGACAGGCTGGCTTTTCCAAAGATCCAGGCCTGCAGCCACAACCGTCTGACTTCTGGGTCCAGTTCTTTGCAGCTCCCTCTGAGAGGTGAGAGGCACAGGCAATGGTGACTTGGAGTAAAATGGCATCAAGAGCTCACCTCCAGGGCCTTGTGACCAACAGCTGTGGCCAGTGTCCAGGTTCAAATTGCCTGCAAGGAAACTGATCCAAATCCCACTGACTGCAGCAGGCAGGGTCTGAGCTGTGGGAGGTCAGGGATCTTCCATCAGGATGAACAGAGGACCTTATATATGAGACACCACCTATTAAGGAAAGTGAGCACATAACCATGGGATTAAAGCTGCCCCCAGGTCCACCAGTTTAGTCTGATCACCTTAACAAATTCATGTATAAAGAGATAAAGGAAAACAAGGTACTTTGTAAAATCAGTCAATCCAGGGCTATGCGGATTATTATCCAGGGCTTTGTTACTGTCAGTTAGCTTTAAGAAGAGGTATTTTATTTTATTTTATTTTTAAACTTTACATAATTGTATTAGTTTTGCCAAATATCAAAATGAATCCACCACAGGTATACATGTGTTCCCCATCCTGAACCCTCCTCTCTCCTCCCTCCCCATACCATCCCTCTGGGTCGTCCCAGTGCACTAGCCCCAAGCATCCAGTATCGTGCATCAAACCTGGACTGGCATCTCATTTCATACATGATATTTTACATGTTTCAATGCCATTCTCCCAAATCTTCCCACCCTCTCCCTCTCCCACAGAGTCCATAAGACTGTTCTATACATCAGTGTCTCTTTTGCTGTCTCATACACCAGGTTATTGTTACCATCTTTCTAAATTCCATATATATGCGTTAGTATGCTGTATTGGTGTTTTTCCTTCTGGCTTACTTCACTCTGTATAATAGGCTCCAGTTTCATCCACCTCATTAGAACTGATTCAAATGTATTCTTTTTAATGGCTGAGTAATACTCCATTGTGTATATGAACCACAGCTTTCTTGTCCATTCATCTGCTGATGGACATCTAGGTTGCTTCCATGTCCTGGCTATTATAAACAGTGCTGCGATGAACATTGGGGTACACGTGTCTCTCTCCCTTCTGGTTTCCTCAGTGTGTATGCCCAGCAGTGGGATTGCTGGATCATAAGGCAGTTCTATTTCCAGTTTTGTAAGTAATCTCCACACTGTTCTCCATAGTGGCTGTACTAGTTTGCATTCCCACCAACAGTGTAAGAGGGTTCCCTTTTCTCCACACCCTCTCCAGCATTTATTATTTGTAGACTTTTATTTTATAGTCATCTTTTATGTGTCACTCCAGCCAATAGCAAAGTGCACAAATGCTGAGCAGGTAATGCCCTGGTAGCTTGTCACCATCTGCTTGGACCTTTAGCTAGATCACGTTATGTTAGAGACAATAACAAAGCTGGAACTGGCCTTTAAATGCCTGTTTAGTAATTGGCTGTTTATGGCCCACTTAGCTAAAGTACATCTCATTAACATAAGGGGACTACAAAGGAAAAGACAACAGCACAACGTACTGTGGACAAATGAATGTTGTGACCCATGGACATTGTTGTCAGGGCCTTGGGATTGGCACCCAAGTTTGTCCTGGTCTCCCAAATGCTCCTTGTGTTCAGCATGGGCCCTGAACTGGATACTGAGGGACCAAGAGGTCAATGGACCATCTTAAACTTGACTGCAAGTGAAAGTGAAAGTGAAGTCACTAGTCGTGTCGACTCTTTGCGACCCCATGGATTGTAGCCTACCAGGATCCTTTATCCATGGGATTTTCCAGGCAATAGTACTGGAGTGGATTGCCATTTCCTTCTCCAAAGTGAAAGTGGCTCAGTCATGTCCAGCTCTTTGCAACCCCATGGACTATACAGTCCATGGAATTCCCTAGGTGAGAATACTGGAGTGGGTAGCCTTTCCCTTCTCCAGGGGATCCTCCCAACTCAGGGATTGAACCCAGGTCTCCCACACTGCAGACAGATTCTTTACCAACTGAGCTATCAGGAACTGTTGAATAAAACTGAAAGACAGGGACTGGACATTTACTTCTAAAGGCTTTCATGAAAGATGGTCTGGATTTCTGCTGAAAGGTAACCTATTTGTAATATCAACAAATCAAACTAGACGTAAAGGCACATGCTCAGTCCAAAAATATGATGTCCTCTTTCCAAATTCCCCTTTTAATTTGTAAACAAAGCTCATAGCAAGAGGACTACAAATTCAATACAAGCACAAATGTTGCATAAAGCTGTAAAACATTGGTGCACTATGGAATTGGATATACTATACTGTTTCATGTGGATGAAAATTTTTAATTGAAGTGAGAAGCCATAATGTGATGACTGTGGGTGAGGGTGACTTTCTCCGGTTTCACTGGGTCTCAGGCAGTACATGTAGAACCCATGATGGCATTCGTCCAGGGCAGGTTTCTGCTAAAACAGATTGTCTGGGCTGAAGCTTCTGAGGCTCCTCACACAGAGAATATGTCTCACCAGTGATTTGTCTGGAATGCTGTGCTTCAGCCCTTCATATATGAAAAAAAAATGACTTAAATTCACTTCTCTGCCTTTATGAAACAAGCACAAGCTAAGATGACCTGCTTTGGGAGAAAGGAAATTAAACATCTACTGTATGCCTGATACAGTGCTGAGTATAATAGAATTGTATACAGAATGGTGTATAATATAAATATTATTTTGTCTTCCCAGTGACTATTACATATATTCATATTCTGAATTTACTGATGAAACTAAGCCACAATCCAGATCATACTGATACCAAAGATCTGTTTTTCTTTCAGGGAATGACAGTGATCTAGAGCCTGACCTTATTTTCTGAACTTCTGGTCATTTTTACTATAGAAGCATAATGAAAAGCAGTGAAGAACTTGGGAGCTGTCAGTTTTCCTTATGAATATGCATGCATTAGCTTTCAGTGCTCCAGGTAGGAGCATCCATTCATCTTGGAAATGAATGGTTCTGGCTGTCCTCATATGGGACTAATGATGTGTGGACAGTACACAATCAGAAACTATCCTAGTCATAAAATCTCAGTGTACTTCATCAGATGGTTCTTTGATATGCAAAGTCAACAGTGTGCTCAGAGGATGAAAAATGATCCTTCACTGAGCAGGAGCAGTGTCCTTAGAGCAAAGCAGGAGTTGGGGTGCAGCAAGGACTTGCACCTGGATGGAAGCTCGTGAGATGCCTTTGGCCCGGGGAAAAGGGGAGGGGACCCTGAGGTTCCAGGTGCGTTTTGAAAGGTGAATCTGGACTGGAGGGCAAGGCCAAGAAATTGGAAGGATTCCGCTGGCCTTCAGGCGTGTCTGGGGCCTGGGGATAAAGATGGTGCTGAATGTGATGCAGAGGAGCCCCTCCTGCACTGTTGGTGGGAATGTAAATTGGAAAATTCACTATTTCCCACTATGGAAAGTAGTACCGAGTATCCTCAAAAAATTAAAAATAGAACTACCATATGATTTTACCATCTCATGTTGGGGTATGTATCCAAAGGAAATGAAATCAGGATCTTGAAAACATGTCTGCACTCTCAAGTTGACTGCAGCATCAAAACCAAGCATGGATAGTCTTTTGGACTCTGTGGGAGAAGGCAAGGGTGGGATGATTTGAGAGAATAGCATTGAAATATGTATATTATCATATGTGAAACAGATTGCCAGTCCAGGTTTGATGCATGAGACAGGGCACTCAGGGCTGGTGCACTGGGATGACCCAGAGGGATGGGCTGGAGGGGGGGTCAGGATGGGGAACACATGTACACCCATGGCTGATTCATGTCAATGTATGGCAAAACCACTACAATACTGTAAAGTAGTTAGCCTCCAATTAAAATAAATTTAAAAAATACAAAAAACAAAACAAACAAAAACAAGCATGGGTCAAAGAAATGAGGACCTAGGAGAAACAGAAATAGAAGAAATTGTATCAGAGAGGTGTGCTCAGTCACTCTGTTGTGTCCAAATCTTTGAGATACCGTAGACTGTAGCCAGCCAGTCTCCTCCGTCCTTGATCCCAAGGCAGAAATCCTAGCAAGAAAACTGGAGTGGGTTGCCATTTGCTCCTCTAGGGGATTGTCCTGACCCACGGATAGAACCCGTGTTTCCTATGGCTCCTGCCTTGGCAGGCACAATCTTTACCACTGAGCCACCTAAGAAGCCCATCAGCAAGGTAATCTGGGGCTAAAATAAGTTTCAGATGTCAAACCTTTTGGAGGCCGGGGTTTCAGGGTCATGCTCTGAGTGTGTCTGTCAGAGCAAAAGGCAGAGACTGTGATAGCAGAGGGATGAGAGCCATGGGACTTGCTTGCAGCCAACCATGCTGAGTGGAAAAGGCCCTTCTTCAGCGACTTTATAGAAGTAACCCTGAGATTCCCCAGATTGCAGGTGTGGAGTCAGTGTGACCTTAACGAAAACTCACCAAAATACAGGTTGATATTCATTAGAGGGAAGGAAAAGAAGCAGATGTTTCCTTGTGAGGTTACAGCATCTCAATTTTCTAAAACGATGGTGGTGAAGGCAGAAGAGACTTAACACTTAGGTTACACCCTTGCTTACGTGCTACCATTGTACTCACATGACATTTGTGACTGTCTGAGATGTTTCGGTGTATCAGACAGTGTGTGATTCTGGAAATATGTAGAAAAATGAGTCACTATGAATGGCTAGAGTCAAGTGTGTGAAAGTAAGGAGAAGGAGCAGACTCATAGGGCAAAGGACCCATAAAAGAAGGGGGTGTCCCAAAGGCAGAAGAGCTGATGGGAAACCAAGACAGCAGAGCTGGTTTTGTGGCTGGAATTTCACAGCCTCACCAGCCTCACCAAGCTTGCCATCCACTCCATTCCTTAAGTTAGATTACTTCTATATAGTGGGGGCCTCACCTCCTAACTTGGGGGATAAAGGTTTAGCACAGGTTCAGTTCAGTTCAGTTCAGTCGCTCAGTTGTGTCCAACTCTTTGCGACCCCATGAATCGCAGCACGCCAGGCCTCCCTGTCCATCACCAACTCCCGGAGTTCACTCAGACTCATGTCCATTGAGTCGGTGATGCCATCCAGCCATCTCATCCTCTGTCATCCCCTTCTCCTCCTGCCCCCAATCCCTTTCAGCATCAGGGTCTTTTTCAATGAGTCAACTCTTTGCATCAGGTGGCCAAAGTGTTGGAGTTTCAGCTTCAACATCAGTCCTTCCAAAGAACACCCAGGACTGATCTCCTATAGGATGAACTGGTTGGATCTCCTTGCAGTCCAACGGACTCTCAAGAGTCTTCTCCAACACCACAGTTCAAAAGCATCAATTCTTCAGCGCTCAGCTTTCTTCACAGTCCAACTATCACATCCATACATGACCACTGGAAAAACCATAGCCTTGACTAGATGGACCTTTGTTGGCAAAGTAATGTCTCTGCTTTTGAATATGCTATCTAGGTTGGTCATAACTTTTCTTCCAAGGAGTAAGTATCTTTTAATTTCATGGCTGCAGTCACCATCTGCAGTGATTTTGGAGCCCCCCAAAATAAAGTCTGACACTGTTTCCCCATCTATTTCCTATAAGGTTACTCAACATCAAAAAAGACAGTCGCATATTCTAATGAAATAATTATAAGACATCTATTTGAACTTCTAAAGGGAGAATTTTTTTTTTCTAATTTTATTTTATTTTTAAACTTTACATAATTGTATTAGTTTTGCCAAATATCAAAATGAATCCGCCACAGGTATACATGTGTTCCCCATCCCGAACCCTCCTCCCTCCTCCCTCCCCACACTATCCCTCTGGGAGAATTTTTTAATATTTCTTAAATCTATGCCACAATTTATGATGAGTCAAAAGATACCTATGTGATAGCATGGTGTGGGTCCTTTCCTCAACTACAGCCAGCACTGTGGTCAGTCTCACACAGTGGAATTTCAGAATTATTTGGAAAGTTTGATTTTCAAAGTGTAGATCCTTGGACCTTATTGTAGACTCTCTGAATTATAAATCTGAGGGTTAAGCCCAGGGATTTCTACTTATGAAAGCCTCAGAAGCTTATACTGATGCTCAGAATAATGGAACAACTAGTGCTCTCAGAGAGCCTGAGGACCCTGGACTCAAAGCAAGTCCATGGACTCCTGCTGAGGATTCTGCAGACATTCATAATCTCAGTCTCTGGTCTCTCCTGCATGTCCACCTGACACAAAGCTGTCAGAGTAATCTTTCTAACTGGGTCCTCTGACTATGCTGCTTACCATCTCAGAGTTACTCAGCTTCCTCTGACCTACAGAACAATCAGATAGACTATATGATTTCACCTTACCTTGCCTGTAGGTACAGTGTTATTCTGTCAATCCGTATGACAGCCATGTTCCCACATGACTAGGTAGGTACACAAGATCTTTGTACACCTGAATCTATGTCACAACTGCATTTAACCACTCATCTATATCATAGGTCTCATATGGAACTATAGTTCTTGTTTGTGGACATTATAAACATTAACTATGTGAAAAAAAAAAAAAGCACTTCCCTGGTGGCTTAGAGTGTACTCCCACCTGCAGTGTGGGAGATCTGGGTTTGATCCCTGGGTTGGGAAGATTCCCTGGAGGAGAACATGGCAACCCACTTCAGTACTCTTGCCTGGAGAATCCCTATGGACAGAGGAGCCTGGTGGGCTACAGTCCATGGGTCGCAAAGAGTCAGACATGAGTGAGCAACAAAGCACATACATATGAAAAAAAAAATGACTATTTTTTTCTTAGTGGCCTTTTCAATAGATTACAGGCTTACATAATAAGTATTTGAAAGTACATTTAAAAAAAATGTATTTGATCTGGGTTGATTGGATATTTGAAACCATTAAAAGAAAAAGTGATGGTTTTGAGTCCTTAGAACACTTCAGAGGCCTTTCCCCAATCAATCTTCTTCTTTAATATCAGAGTCTCTATGGCTATGCCCTTCCCCAATCCTCTGGCTTTCAAGTTGCCTTTTATCCTAAGCAATTTGCATAGTATTACCTAGATCTCTAAGTAAGATTTAGAAGGGAAAAAAAACCAATCTTCTATCTTGAATTCAATTCTATAATTGCAAGATCTGCATGGAGGCTGGAAACTTCACAAAGCTTTTATTTGCCCTTGGGTGAGTTGCCGATTCTCTGGAGCAATCTTCTCTTTTGCATGCACGGAGTGAAGTGGTAGAGATGAAAGACAACTTTGAGCCTCAGCTACAAATCAGAACAGAAGGCGATGCTTGACAGCCTCAGAATTATAACTGATCCAGCTTGGCTCAGCAGTGATTGGAAGTAGGTCAGAAAATGGTTGTTGGAAGAGTTCAGAGTGTGCCATAGAATATTATTTCTTCTTCTTCTTTAATATTCCAATAAATTCTTGTCCTGTTCTCAAAATTTGTCTTTCTTCTCTATCTATATATATGTAGGTATCTATACATATATATAAACAAAAATAGTTAAGAAAACTTTGATATAAAAAAGTGATGAGAGAACATGACTTACAAGATAATAAAATATATTTAAATCATAACAGTAGTTATAAAACTGAGATCATTTTGCAAAAAAGTGATAAATAGACTGATAGCTCAGAATGTAGATCCCAGAAAAAGAACCTATAAAAACTGGTAACTGAAAAATAGCAAATTAAATCAGTGGTGAAAATGCAAACCATTTCATAAATCATGTTGGGGAAATGTCCATCAGGAAAATTTGGCTACTTTTCCATCAAAGTAAATATTTACTGGGAAAGGGAGTCAAAATTGGTTTTAAGATTTGGTTTCATCACCAAGGTGGCAGAGTAGGAGACCCTGGTCTCCATTCTCCTACAAAGATCAATAAAAAGACAGCTACCTATGAGCAAAACCAGCTCCGGGGTTCTTAAGAAATTTTACAGTAGAAGGAAAATCATGCACACAAAGATGAGGAAGGCAGGCTCATTGTCTCAGAATCATCCCAGTCCCAGGTGGGCACTGCTCAGTTAGAAAGTGTTCCCCTCACCAGGAAAGGCAGAGCAGGGTAAGGGCCAGTTATCCCAGTCTTTGGTGGCACCATGTGAAGGCTCCACTTTGGTTTCACCACACCCAGACTGGTAAAGTTGAGACCTTCAGAGAGTAGGAACAGGAGGAAAAGCGGAGCTGCCACTCTCAGGATGCAGTGGGAGAGACCATATTTCTGTCACCTGCTCTGCAGACGACCCCAGCAGTTTTACCACTGAAAAAATCACCACAGCTATGCAGAATCCTGCAGATATCCCCAGTTTTAGCCACACAAATGTTCACATTCACAGCCACCAGCCACCTGAGTTCCTTCACGCTCTGTATCCCCTGCTCTTTTCAGAGCCTGGGACCCACAGCCAGTGCGGGCACACACAAGTGCAGAAGTTCATGGCAGCAGGGCCGTTGGCCCTGCCATTGTGTGCACACCTGGGCTAGCCCCTCTAGCTATGCACTTGCACACTGCTGGCTTCATCCCCATCACCAGCCTCCAATAACATGTGTCCAATGTTGCCCTTGCTAGGGCAAGATGCGGCAGCACAGATGTGCACATTGATGACCAAGGCCCCACAGATGCTTGTGACTCCAGATTTGGCTTTGTCTTCTATCATTACCTATCCCTCTGGCCTTCCCCACAGGTGGTTCCTCCAGGTGAACACTGGCATGGGCTCATCCTCACCTTTATCACTAGCCTCTGCTGCTGTATGCCCCCTGTGAGACCCTGCAGTCACTGGAATACATGCTGACAGCCAGGGGCCTCACGACGGCTTGTGGGCCTGGATTCAGCCCTACCTCCAGTCACTGGTCTGTACATCTAGGTTCCTCTGTATTTAGCCTCTCCAGCTATATATCTGCACACACCCTCCTGATTTCTGGCACTGGTCTCTGTTGCCATGTGCCTGGGATAAGACTCAGAAGCCACAGAAGTGCACACAGACAGGGCCCCCAGAGCTTCTGGTGAACCTGCAGTTGGCTCCAACCCTTTCTGCTTGCTCTGGCCTCCACCATGACATGCATCTTTGCAGCTGACCCTTGATACTACCCGGGCATTGGAAATGGACCCTGAGTGTGTGCACACCACAGGCCCTGGCCCCCACTGCCCACTGCTCCAGTCCCCAGCAGATGGAACTGAAAGCACCATTGAAGACTTCAAGAGTCTGGTAGCCTCTGCAGAGCCCGCAGTGCTCACCAAAGACCATGGTTGCCAATTCCATGGACCTCAGTGGCCTGAGCCAAAGAGACATTGCCCCCCAGACTCGGAGCCATAGCACTCCCCCCACATTGGAGCCAGGTCTCAGACTGCCCCAGAAAGTCTCCACCCACAGGTGAATGTCTTTTCTTACTACAGTCTCTCCATAAATTCTGGAAGAGATGACTGCTTCTTCAAATGCACAGACATCTGTGCATAGCTACAGGGATCATGAAGAATCAGGGAAACATGACTCCATCAAAGAAACACAGGAAAATTCCAGTTATTGACTTAAAGAAATGGAGATACAGGAATAGCTAAACAACAAAGTAGAATAGTTGTTTTAAAGATGCACAGAGTAATACAAGAGAATGTAGAAAAACAATTTAATGAAGTCAGAAAAGCAAGAACAAAAAGAGACACTTTACAAGGAGATGGAAAACATATAACTAAACAAAAATTTGGGAATTGAAGAATTTAATAAATAATCTGAAGAATTCAATAGAGAACTTCAACAATTATATGTGTCCAAACAGGAGAAAAAAATTCAGTGAGCTCAAAGGCAGATCACTGAAAATTATCAGGTCACAGGAATAAAAAGAATGAAAAGGAATAAAGAAAGTCTACAAGATTTAAGGCATTCCATTAAAAGAAATAATCTACCCATCACTGAAGTTCCAGAAGGAGAAGAAAAGAAGAAAGGGTTAGAGAGATTATTTAAAGACCTGAGAAGATATTTACATATCCAAGATCACCCTAAAATTTCAATCCAAACAATCTTCTTCAAGACACATTATAACAAAAGTGTCTAAAATCAAAGACAAGAATAAATTTTAAAGCTGCAAAAAATTGTCTTATACAAGGGAGCCCTGATAAGACAATTAACAGATTTCAAAGGAGAAACCATGCAAGCAAGGAGAGAATGAGATGTACATGAAAGGTCGTTGTTGAATCATGCAAAGATGCCAGGATTCTTGGCCCCCGGAGGAGAAGAATTCAGTCCGGGGCCAGAGACAAGGCTTGATCACTCAGAGCTTTTGTGTAATAAAGTTTTATTACAGTATAAAGGAGATAGAGAAAGCTTCTGACATAGGCATCAGAAGGGGGCAGAAAGAGTACCCCCTGCTAGTCTTCAGTTGGATGTTGTATAGTCACTGCTGCTGCTACTGCTGCTAAGTCGCTCCAGTCGTGTCTGACTGCGCGACCCCATAGACAGCAGCCCACCAGGCTCCCCCATCCCTGGGATTCTCCAGGCAAGAGTACTGGAGTGGGTTGCTATGTCAGTCTGTTAATTAAAGAAAGGAATGTCTTAAAACTCAGAATGGCACCAGGCTCCTCACCCATAAAATGCATTTTGGGATAATCTTGGCACCAAATGGTTCATCCTGGGCAATAAAATGATTAACTTGAATCTTGAAGAAGGGTAGATCACCATACAAATAGTTTTGTTTACATAGATTAGGGGAAGAATGTCTGAGTATAACATATTGGTTTGTCAAGTAGGTTCTGAGCCAAGAGGCGGAACTGACTTGAAGACAGAGTCTGGGGTAAATGCATAGTACATTAGCATAGCTTAAGACAAACATTTCCATAAGAAAAAGGCATTGGTTATCTCTAGGTTTGAAAATAGTTAACTTCAGGTGAAACCAGGTGTCATTATGGCAACACAGTATTTTAAGAGAAACCTCCTTTTAAATTTGTATAGAGAAGGAAAAAAATATCGCTAGTTTGTTTCCTCCTGCCGCTTAAGAGAGATAAGAATGTCTGACACTTGCAGCCTATTTCCTCCATTTGGAGACCCCTGGCCTTCCTGCCTGTTACCCTCTCATACATTCAAAGTGCTGAAAAGAAAAAACCTGCCAATCAAGAATAATTTACCCAGAAAAGTGGCCCTTCAAAAATAAAGGTGAGATAATTTTTTTTTTCCTGACAAACAAAAGCATGGGTGGTTCATCACTATTCGACCTGTATTACAAGAAATGCTGAAAGCAGTGCTTAAAAGTGATTTGAAAAGGCATTAATTAGTAACGCAACAACATATGAAGATTTACAGCAGGTATTGGTAAGTAGTCACATTCAGAATACACTAATATTGTAATATGGTATTAGCCACTTAGCTGTAGCATAAATGTTAAAGGACAAAAGGATGAAAAATGGCTATAGCTGTAATAATTTGTTAATAAATACACAATATGAAAAATATAAATTGTGACATTAAAACATAAAATATTATGGGGGAAAGTGAAAGGTTAGAGTTTTTATATATGATGGAAGTTAAGTTGTTATCAGCTTAAACATTTACCAGACAGAGAAAGACAGTTATCATATGATATCACTGATACACAGAATCTTAAAAAACGGCCCGGGTGAACTTATTCACAAAACAGAAGTAGAGTCACAAGTTTAGAAAACAAACTTGTGGTTACCAGGGTGTAAGGGGGGGACAATTTGGGAAATTGGGATTGACATACAGACTACTATATATATATATATATATACGTGTGTGTGTGTGTGCATATATATATAACAGGCAACTAATAAAGACCTACTTATAGCACAGGGAACTACACTTAATGCTCTGTAATGGCCTATGTGGGAAAAGACTCTAAAAGAGAATGGACATATGTATACATGTAATGGACTCACTTTGCTGTATATCAGAAACTAACAAAACATTGTAAATCTCAGGAAGCAGCAGTTAGAACTGGACATGGAACAACAGACTGGTCAAATAAGAAAAGGAGTACGCCTAGGCTGTATATTGTCACCCTGCTTATTTAACTTATATGCAGAGTACATCATGAGAAATGCTGGGCTGGATGAAGCACACATTAGAATCAAGATTGCCAGGAGAAATAGCAATAACCTCAGATATGCAGATGACACCATCCTTATGGCAGAAAGTGAAGAGAAACTAAATAGCCTCTTGATGAAACTGAAAGAGGAGAGTGAAAAAGCTGGCTTAAAGCTCAGCATTCAGAAAACGAAGATCATGCCCATCAGTTCATGGCAAATAGATGGGGAAACAGTGGCTGATTATTTTGGGGGGCTCCAAAATCACTGTAGATGGTGATTGCAGCCATGAAATTAAAAGACACTCCTTGGAAGGAAAGCTATGAGCAACCTAGATAGCATATACAAAAGTAGAGACATTACTTTATCAATAAAGGTCCATCTAGTCCAAGCTATAATTTTTCTAGTAGTCATGTATGGACGTGAGAGTTGGACTATAAAGAAAACTGAGGGCCGAAGAATTGATGCTTTTGAACTGTGGTGTTGGAGAAGACTCTTGAGAGTCCCTTGGACTGCAAGGAGATCCAACCACTCCATCCTAAAGGAGATTAGTCCTGAGTGTTCATTGGAAGGACTGATGTTGAAGCTGAAACTCCAATACTTTGGCCACCTGATGCAAAGAGCTGGGACTCATTTGAAAAGACCCTGATATTGGTAAAGATTGAAGGCAGAAGGAGAAGGGGTGGCAAAGGATGAGATGGTTGGATGCCATCACTGACTCAATGGAAATGAGTTTGAGTAGACACTAGGAGTTGATGATGGATAGGGCAGCCTGGTGTGCTGTGGTCCATGGGACAGCAAAGAGTCAGACACGACTGAGTGACTGAAATGAACTGAACTGAACTGAAAAAATAATTTAAAAGAAACTGTTATATGTAAAGATGCTTTAAAACTGTTTTTTTATTGATCTACTTATTTTCTCTCATTTTGGCTTATTTTATTCTGCTTTATTTCATTAACCTTTTATTTTAGAGCTAATTTTAACTCCCCTAAATCTTTGGGAATCCCAAGCACATGGGTTGAGGGTGGTTTTCTCTAGACATGATATTTTCCTGGTGCAAACACCTAAGGAATAATGGGATGACTACTGAAAGCAATCATTTTGGGGGAGGCAAGAATTGTTCTAAAGTGAGATGGCTGTGGTGGTTGTGATTATACTAAAAGCCACTAAACTGCAGATGTTAAAAGGGTGAATTTTATGGGATTTGAATTACATCTCAATAAAGCTGTTATACAAAAAACAGCCAAGGGATCTTAGTTGAACTCAACTACCTTGAGTGTTTCTGCCAAGGAGGTCCCTGGGGTCACCAGGAGTCACACTTTCTCCCAAAGAATGATGAGGTGAAAGAATGTCTGATGGGAATATCCATCAAGGCAAAGAGTGTGTCCTCTTAATAATTCCAGAAGGAAAAAGGAGTGAACATAAGTTCAAAGCTAGGCTTCCTTTTCAGCAAATAAGGTTGTAATTTTACATTAGTATTTGTCAGTCTCTGATTCTCAGTTTTTGCCAATTCTGCTTTATTTTGTCTAATATTTTCCAAGACGATAGATTTTCAAAAATGTATCCTCATTGTTTTTTTAACTTGAGTTTCTTTGATTACTTTTGTGCCTGAGAGGTTTTTCTGTTAGCTATTCTTTATATTTTTTAAAATTGCCTTTTCAATTTTTTACTCATTTTTTTTTTCCATAGTAAGACCTTTTCTGTTATTAAGCCTCAGGAGCACTTCATAAATCAATGATGCAATCATGTGTCATATATTAAAAATATTCCATTCTAAGTTGCTGCTTTCTTTCAGTTTTGTTTATAATACTTTATGACTTCTATTATATATTGTATTTATAGTTCTTTATCACAGGAAATCACCAGTATTTAATTACATAGGTAAAACCCCTAAACTATTTCTTTAAATAATTAAAGTCAACAGAACCATATGAGAACAACAACAAAAACTGAATAAATGCCTTTTACAACTGGAACAGAGAAATTAAAGTGTGTTTAGTACTTCCAGGGCCAAAAGTTATTCAATAAAATTACAGAGTGTTTAGAGGTTACATTTACTTGCACAAAACTTACATTGCAGTAAGACCACTTTGCTAAACTCATGCTTACAAGGGCCGTTTTAGGAGGTAAAGGAATATATACTTTTTTTGAGTTGCATGGAAATAGAAATAATTTTAATCTTATTGATCTTTTTTTGTTCTTTTGTCACTAGTTTTTAGAAGAACTACAACAAAAAGTCCATGAAAAATAATCATTAGTTATCATGAAGAGGCAAATAAAAAGCATGGGAAATTCAATGAATACAATATGAAAAACAAAATGTGGAATGATAATTTAAATAGATGCAGCAAATTTCATCATTACTCAGCCTGGCATTTGACTCTATCTACACTGGAAGGACACCATCTAGATACCTATGATAGAAAATAGCACCCAAAGCAGTTCTCAATCATTAAATTTTTTTTTTTAAAGATTTCATCCTCACATCCTGTCCTACTTAAAGATCCTGGGGAGCAGGTTCTAATAGGAAGAAGAATGAGGAAGTGAACCAGGGCAGATGCTGGAGTACCAGTCATGATGTTGTGGGGTGTGGAAGATGAAGACAGTCACCTGACTGGCCAAAATAAAGTCTCAGAATCCTAAAAGTTAATGAGGCTGCAGGTCAGCAGAAATTGTCCCACATGTCTCAGGGAGAACAATCTGATGAAAACTCTTCAGAAAACTGCCACACCCATGGAATCTGAGCATCACCTTGCAGATGCCAGTCTCCACAAGGAAACAGCTATTCGCTAATCCTTTGAGTAAATTTATTTCAAAAAGCATGACCTTTCAACATGATTGTTAGTGACAAGGAGGGAGAGAGATTAGGTTTGTTATGAGATTTTGTTACTAGAGGGCTCCTTTTTTTGGTCTTATATTATTACAAGGGCTTCCCAGGTGGCTCTGGTGGTAAAGAATCTGACTGTCAATGCAGGAGACAGAAGATCCCTGAGTCAGGAAGACCCTTGGAGGAGGTCACAGCAACGCACTTCAGTATTCCTGCCTGGAGAATCCCATGGACAGAGGAACCTGGCAAGCTATTGTCCATAGGGTCGCAAAGAATCAGACACGACAGAATTGACTTAAGCACACATGCTGGCAAACTATTACTAATGGACTCAAAGAAGTTAATCACTGAGATTTCATATCTGATACTCCATTGGGAATGGTTGGAGCAGGAATCATCTCTCACCCTTCACATTTTCCATCTCAGCATCTTGTAAACTCCCAGGCATTTTTCAAGGACTCAAATAGGAAAGGTTGAATTAAAAAATATTAGAAGACAGGCTGGCTGCACGGTGCTGCTAGTGCAGGTGATGGAATTCCAGTTGAGCTGTTTCAAATCCTAAAAGATGATGCTATGAAAGTGCTTCACTCAATATGCCAGCAAATTTGGAATACTCAGCAGTGGCCACAGGACTGGAAAAAAATCAGTTTTCATTTCAATCCCAAAGAAAGGCAATGCCAAAGAATGCTCAAACTACCACACAATTGCACTCATCTCACGTGCTAGTAAAGTAATTCTTAAAATTCTCTAAGCCAGGCTTCAGCAATACGTGAACTGTGAACTTCCAGTTGTTCAAGCTGATTTTAGAAAAGGCAGAGGAACCAGAAATCAAATTGCCAACATCTACTGGATCATCAAAAAAGCAAAAGAGTTCCAGAAAAACACCTATTTCTGCTTTATTGACTATGCCAAAACCCTTGACTGTGTGGATCACAATAAACTGTGGAAAATCCTTCAAGAGATGGGAATACCAGACCACTTGACCTGCCTCCTGAGAAATCTGTAATGCAGCTCAAGAAGCAACAGTTAGAACTGAACATGGAACAACAGACTGGCTCCAAACAGGGAAAGGAGTACATCAAGACTATATATTGTCACCCTGCTTATTTAACTTACATGTAGAGTACATCATGAGAAACACTGGGCTGGATGAAGCACAAGCTGGTATCAAGATTGCCGGGAGAAATATCAATAACCTCAGAAATGTAGATGACACCTCCCTTATGGCAGAAAACAAAGAGGAACTAAAGAGCCTCTTAATAAAATTGAAAGAAGAGAGTGAAAAAGTTGGCTTAAAACTCAACATTCAGAAAACTAAGATCATGGCATCCAGTCCCGTCACTTCATGGCAAATACATGGGGAAACAGTGGAAACAGTGCTGACTTTATTTTTCCGGGCTCCAAAATCACCGCAGATGGTGTTTGCAGCCATGAAATTAAGACACTTACTCCTTGGAAGGAAAGTTATGAGCAACGTAGACAGCATATTCAAAAGCAGAGACATTACTTTGCCAACAAAGGTTAGTCTAGTCAAGGCTATGGTTTTTCCAGTAGTCATGTAAGGATGTGAGAGTTGGATTATAAGGAAAGCTGAGTGCAGAAGAATTGATGCTTTTGAACTGTGGTGAGGGGAAAGACTCTTGAGAGTCCCTTGGACTGCAAGGAGATCCAACCAGTCCATCCTAAAGGAAATCAGTCCTGGGTGTTCATTGGAAGGACTGATATTGAAGCTGAAACTCCAATACTTTGGCCACCTGATGCAAAGAGCTGACTCATTCAAAAAGACCCTGATACTAGTAAAGATTGAAGGCAGGAGGATAAAGGGGATGACAGAGGATGAGATGGTTGAATGGCATCACTGACTCAATGGAGATGAGTTTGAGTAGACCCCAGGAGTTGATGATGGACAGGGCAGCCTGGTGTGCTGTGGTCCGTGGGGTCACAAACAGTCAGACACAACTGAGTGACTGAACTGAACTGAACTTAGAAGACAGGCTTACACACTCTTTTTGCAACCTCAAAGCATAAAGTTCTGTAGATTTTCTTAAAGTAAAATATAAAATTAAAGAGACTGCATATAGTGCAATCATTGCAGTATAAACACAATTTGCCTAAATAGTTTATATTCTTTATATGAGTAAATAATGCCCTTTCTATGTTTCTTCATGCTACATGATGCCTTGCCATGAAATAAATGATCTGGAATCAACAGTGTATTTTACTCCACCACAGTGAATATCCTTTATATTATGAACATGTTCAAAATGAGGGCAAGTGTTGCTTTAGATTTCCTTCCAGTGTAAATATATTATGTGACCCTCTCTTAAACAGGTTGGGCTCGTCAGATGAGTCAAATGTCAGGTCTCTGCTTTAGGGATGACTCTGTTACCACTCCACTTATAATTGAACTCTTCATTAGTCTAGTCTCCTTGTAGCTCACATAGTATTACAAATTTTTTATTTGTTTGTTTACTCTCTCCTCTAGTAAAATGTCAACTGCTTGGAGCCATTGTGTCAACTGTGTTTATGGATCTATCTCAACCTCTGGTAATGTCAGTGAGGTAAGAACCTACACTCCCTGTCCCCTCAGGATACACCTCTATACTTTTCTCTTTTAGGGGCTGGATGTAGGGGCCACAGCCATCAGCTTTCTGGGCTCTCAGCTCTGAGGTTTTGTTCTCTCTCAGCCCTCCTCCACAGCAACTGTGATCAAAATGAAAAGTGAAAGTGTTAGTTGTTCAGTTATGTCCAACTCTTTGTGACTCCACAGACTGTAGCCTGCTAGGATCCTCTGTCCATGGAATTCTCCATGCAAGAATACTGGAGTGTGTTGCATGCTCTCCTCCAGGGGATCTTCCCAACCCAGGGATTGAACCCTCCTCTCTTATGTCTCCTGCATCGGCAGGCCAGTTCTTTACCACTAGCACCACCGGGGAAGTCCACTGGAGTGGCTAGCCATTTCCTTCTCTTGAGTCTCCTGCATTGCAGGCAGATTCTTTACCGTATGTTAAACAGGGAAAGCCAGCAGCTGTGACCTTTCTTGGTAATTGACAGCCCCAGAGCCCACGATGATGGTGAGCATCTTTGGAGCTGTTGACCTCCACCTGGCACCAGCTTGCAAATCTCAAATGCCACTGTTTTTCTTCCTCTGGGTGCAGCAGGAGAATCTCTTCTACTCCCTTTGAGAAGTTTAAAGATAGAAGAGTGTCTTCTATCTATAACTATAGAAGAGTGTCTTCTGCCTCTTGTTCAACTCTCAGGAGGCTGTGTTAGGGCATAAATAAGCAAATCTTCATTGATCCTAAGTCAATGAAGTCCCATCTGCCCCTCTTGGCTAGATATTTTGATATATGATGATTTTCTCTAAGAGGTGCCCCTGTATCCCCATGAATATGGCATTTCTAGAAGTTGTCTGGATGCCATATAGATGTTCTACATTTATCTACACTTGTATTCCAAATAAGTCCCATCATCATAAATTCCTTGCCATTGGGTTTCTGGATGCAAAGGATGTGATTGGACACACAAATTCCACTACAGCTAAGAATTTCTCAAATGTTCCCTGGCAGCTTGGAGCCTGCTGTGACCTACATAAACTGGGAACATCGAGGTCTTGCTCCACACAGCAGCAAATTAGGGCACCAGTCTGTATCAGCCCAAACAGTAAAGACAAAGGATCATAATCACAGAGAAGAAAACATCAGGCCAGACTTCAGCTTCCTTGGTAATTGGTCCCTGGGGAGGAAATGAAGAATTTATACAAACAGATGCAAGTGGACTTAGTCCATAGCGAGTCCAAACAAGACAGTTGCAAGGGTCCTGTAAGAAATCTCTTCCATCTTGTCCCTGGGTTTTCATCTCCAGCAAGGATGCTTCCTTCAGCGTGTTAGTTCCTGATATTCACCAGCCCAGTTTTAGTAACTGTCCACAGCAACTCAAAATAACAGTTCTAAAGCAAACACATGTGTTGACACGTTTTTAGATAGTGGTAAGTACCTTGTATACAGAAATATGTTCGTTTTAAATATGAATGCACCAGTTGTAGAAATTTAAAAATATAAGAAGAAAGCTATTTCCCAAATCCCCTTTAGCCATAAAATGATTGTCAGGACTTCTTTTATTTCCTCTCTGTTCTCTCTAAATATAGTTGGAGAGCATCGTTGATTTCATGCTTGAATTAAGTTGTATATCTTGCTTTCCTACTTGGAGTGAGCTTATGGAGCTCACACTTCATGTGATAAAATTCATTTTAAATTGGCTGCATATTACTTCTTTGACCAATTCTGATATAATTAATTGGGGGATCTTTTGTTTCCAGTTTTAATTATTAGTGTTTGATATCATTACTGCTATGGTCTGAATGAATCCTTTTCCGGTCATTTGGTTGGAATCCTAGTGCCGTAGGTGGTATTATTAGGAGGTGGGGGCTTTGGGGCGTGATTAACCCATGAGAGTGGAGCCCTCATAGTTGAATTTAGTGTCTTATAAAAAATCTCAACATATATAGGATCCCCACACTGTGGGTAATTCAAATCTATATGACTCAGATGGGAAAACTAATTATTTCTTGTTTTACACTCACCCAATGGGGCTTATTGGGCAAGGCAATGGCACCCCACTCCAGTACTCTTGCCTGGCAAATCCCATGGATGGAGGAGCCTGGTAGGTTATAGTCCATGGGGTCGCGAAGAGTCAGACATGACTGAGCAACTTCACTTTCACTTTTCTCTTTCATGCATTGGAGAAGGAGATGGCAACCCACTCCAATGTTCTTGCCTGGAGAATCCCAGGGACAGGGGAGCCTGGTCGGCTGCTGTCTATGGGGTCGCACAGAGTCGGACATGACTGAAGCGACTTAGCAGCAGCAGCAGCAATGGGGGTTATGCACAGAGTTGAGGTCATGCTTAAACCAATGATGACAATTAATATGCCCTGGAACCCTCTTTTGTTCCAGCCACTGTGAGGGCCCTGACAAAAAAGCACTTGTGCTCATGTGTGAGAAAATAGTAAAACCAAAAAATTTAATAAAATGTGATGACTGCCATTGGGTCCAAGAAAAGGAATGTTTGCCAGTTCTCTGGGTGGGAGGTCAGTTAGGTCTGGCTTCTGAAGTAACCATTACACATCAGTGGGGTCAGAGGGATCTAGCAGTATGGACAGGTGAGGAGGTAACTGGGGAGCCAAAGGAGCTCTCTGCAAAGTGGCCAAACAGGACCCTGCTGGCCTTGAGGGCAGGGGCTTTCTCCTCAGTCCCCTGGTACCTCCTCTCATGCTGCCTGGTCCAGAGGTTCCTGATGCATGCAGAGTAGACAGGTATGTAGGCAGACAGATGCTAGACAGGTTGACAATAGACAGATAGGTAGATGGGCAGGACAGATGATAGAAGAATGGATGGATAGAGAGGTGGCCAGATGACAGTGAAGAGGTTCAGAACATGTCACCCTGAAATATGTCATCTTGTCATAGTGATTACTTGGAATTAAATTCATTTGAGAAACAGTAATTGCAGGGAAGACCTTCTGATCTCCCCTCTTCTACCTAAAAGTAAGTCTAAAGATTTTCAGTGAGAAACATACCCTTCCAGCACCAGGAAGAGAAGAATATTTTTATCACCCAGGGGCTAGGAGCTGACACTGAAATGGCCCTGGACAAAAACTCTACTAAAGTGACCTTTCCTTTCCACTGGTCTCCTCCACACAGTTCCTGGCCCCTGTCCCACTTACTGCTTGCTGCCCAAGCTCAAGCCCTTTGTCTCATCATAGCCTCAGAGTTTATCATCTATGTGCCAAAGGTAGATGAGCTTTAGAGTTTAACAGCACCTTCAGGGCTTCATTTTCCTTTTGAACTCCCCCAACCATGTGTGAAAAAATAAATTTCTATGTTTTTCTTTTGTTATCCTATTTTATCTTCTATTATTTTAATTATTGTCCAGTCAAAGAACCTAAAGGGGTAAAAGGAAGTTTTTCCTTCCCTGCAATAGATAGATAGACACACACATACATAAATACATACGAACACTCACACACATAAATAGAATAAATAGATGGTAGATTGAGGGGACAATTCTCTTAGTTAAATGTTAATCATTAAATACTAATTACAGGTAGATACATACATAGGTACATAGATGGGGCGGAGATACAGGTAAACATACAAACACATACATACATAGTTAAAGATAGCTGACAGATGCATGCATACATACAAAAGCAGTTAGGTACACAGATATACACATATACACATACATACATAGATATGGATCGATGATAGATACAGATACAGATTGATCAACAGACATATTGGAGATATATAGAGGTCAATTGAAACACAAATGCAGTCATAGATCTATTTATTGACTGATCTACGTATGGACAAATAAATAGATCAATATCTATCTATGTATATCAACATCTATCTATTGATTATCTATATAGCTATAGAGGTAGATTATAGGTAGCTAGCTAGATAGCTTGATATGACCTTTGTGGAGAGAGAGAGTTTCATCTTTCTACCTTTAGTGAAATCCTAGAGCAAATTATAAGTTCAACAAATGCCTGATGGTTAAGGAAATGCTTGGTCAGTGGGTTCTAGGCGTCTACATGAATCTTGCTATGTGGGCTCGTGCAGACTCTTCTGGTGGCACCGTCTTCATCCCCAGGCTGGCGTGGCCCCAGGAGCTGCACTGCCATGAGCTGGCTCCCCCAGGGAAGAGCGAGCAGTAGCCTTACTGGTCTAGGTCATTTACTCTAAACTGCTTTCTCTTTATATTTTCTTTCTTTTTAATATGGATGAGAGAAAAAATCTGTAACCTTTTCTCACAAGCTTAAGAAGGATGTACTCTTTAGATTCAGATGCAAGTTAGATGGAAGTTGAGAAGACATGGGGACAATCATATAATTCACAGGCAATATAATCACCATGAAAATACAATCTTTTTGTTCTTTTCCTTTAGAAATCTAGTTGCTATCTTTTAAAAACTGCTTGTGTAAGGAAAACCAGCTTATTAAAATGCATAAGGCTGAGCTTGCTGACTGTCACCAATAATCAGAGTATTTTTATCTGCAGTGCATATCACAATCTCATTTTTACAAGAAGTGTGGTCTTTCCAAGTTTTGCAAATATGAGAATCAGGTGCATGTGGTTTCTCCATGACTGGCTGGTGACCTTCTGTCACTCACCTGCCCAGGACACTGTCTTCTCTACTCTGATCTCCTCACAGGCAGTCTTCCTGGTCTGCACTTGACAAAGGGCTTCACCAACCGCTGTCTGATGGATGGATGCAACGTCTAACATGCCCAGATGCCTTCTTCTGCAAAGAAGACAAAAATACTCTTAGTTCCTTGTGTCCTGTCCTGTGATCTTGGCTTTGTTGCCTGAACATGTAGCCATTTTCCCCCTTGAGCTCTGCCTCTGCTTACTCTGAATCTCCACCTACTTTCTTCCCACACTCACCCTAGAGACTTTCAGAAAGTGACAGAACCGTTAAAGATTTCAAAAAGCCTATGCATGTCTCCAATCTGTTGAAATCCTGTTTCCTAACATAAATTCGCCCTTGATAAAGAGAAAGAATGTTGGAAATGTTTGAAATAATGCCTTTACAGTGATGATCTGGATTTGATTCTGTGGGTGGACTCCTTTCATGGTGATTCAATTATTTAAAATAATAACCATTACCTGAAAATTAATGATTGTGAGAAAACAGTGACCATTTTTTTTTATCTGAACACAAAAAGATTGGAATATTTCCACAGATAAAAAAATCTCCCCTAAAACTCAATGCGTGTGTTGGGTGTAGACTTTAGGTACCCTGGGACCTGTTATCCTATCCTATAGCCCAGGTTTTGAGCGTGTAGAGGACGATGTGACTGCTTCAGGCAAGCTGCCCTCTACACTCAGCCTCAGGATGTCAGATGCTGTAGAATTTCTGCCCTGTCCCTGCAAAGCATTTGGATTTTTTTGACCCAGTTCTTATCTGGTCTGGTCTGTAGAATTGCTGCTTTCTCACATGAAGGAAAGATGAGTGGATTGCCTCAAAGGATTTCTGTTCTCTGTCTGGATTCTCACTGATGTGAAGGATCCCAGCAGAATCTGGCAATTCTGAACATGCAAGAAAACAGAATTTTAGATGGTAAGATTTGCGTCTACTCTTAAACAAATAGCTATCAAGCGTTTGAGAGACCAATTTAAAAAATATAAAACAAAAACCAATTTCTCTTCTCCAAGAGGGAAAGAAACCTTAACTCCAGGGGTTTTAAAAGCTTCTTTCAGTTTGATAAAGTGGAACATTGAAGAAGATAATTGAGAGGAGGGGAAGAAGAAAGCTAACACAGAGATGCTATATTATTTAGCAGATTTGCCAGGCTCAACTTTTTTTCCGGATGTGTATATACCCCAGGTGCTTCTATTCTTTTTACTTTTCAGAAGCTCTAAAGTGAAAAAAAAATCAAATTCCCAAATCACATTAACACATTTACTTTATATTAAAGGAAAAAGAATCATATATATGATATTAAAAATGTTTTATTTAAATGCTGGAGAGGATGTGGAGAAAAGGGAACTCTCCTACACTGTTGGTGGGAATGTAAGTTGGTAGAGCCTGGGTTGGGAAGATCCCCTGGAGGAGGAAATGGCACCCCACTCCAGTATTCTTGCTTGGGAAATCCCATGCACAGAAGAGCCTGGTAGGCTACAGTCCATGGGGTCACAAAAAGCTGGACATGACTGAGTATACACACAGAACCACCAGAAGAACAACATGCGGTTCTTCAGAAAACTAAAAATAGAGCTACCACATGACCCAGCAATCCCACTGCTCAGTAAACATCCAGACAAAATTCTAATAAAATAATATACATGCACCCCTATGTCCATAGCAACATATTTACAATAGTCAAAACATGCAAACAAACTAAATGTCCATCTACAGATGAATGGATAAGAAGATGTAGTACATGTATACCATGGAATACTACTCAGCCATAAAAAGACTGAAATAATGCCACTTGCAGCAATCTGGATGCAACTAGAGATGATCGTATAAAGTGAAGTAAAGTCAGAAGGAGAAAGACAAATATTATATGATAACATTTACATATGGAATCTAAAATAGGACATGAACTTATCTACAAAACAAAAAAAGATTCACAGACATAGAGACAGACTTGTGTTGCCAAGGAAGGGGGAGGTATAGGAGGGATGGAGTGGGAGCTTGGGATTAGTAGATGCAAGGAAAGTGAAAGGAAACTGAAGTCGCTCAGTCCTGTCTGACTCTTTGCGACCCCATGGACTGTAGCCTACTAGGCTGCTCTGTCCATGGGATTTTCCAGGCAATAGTACTGCAGTGGATTGCCATTTCCTTCTCCAGTGGATCTTCCCGACCCAGGGATGGAACCCAGGTCTCTCGCATTGTAGACAGACGCTTTACCATCTGAGCCACCAGGGAAGTCCAGTAGATGCAAACTATTATAAATAGAATGAATAAGAACAAAGCCCTACTGTATAGCACAAGGAACTATATTCAGTATCCTATGATAAATTATAACAGAAGGAATATTAAAAAGAATGCATATATATGAATAACTGAATCACTTTTCTGTTCACCTGAAATTAATGCAGCATTGTAAATCCACTACACTTCAATTTAAGAAATTAAAAAATGTTTGCTTAAATGTCCAGTAATGATGAAAGCTCCAAATAATCAAAATTGACACATTGTATTTTAAGAATATTTTGTTATAAAGTTTAACCAACCAGGGAAAGCAAGAGTTGACACAGTTTGGCAAGCATAATGAAAACACGTTTGCTGGCATGTTGTAAAGGCTACGGCACGTACACAGCAAGAGAAAGTGAGCTCCCGTGGGGACAGAGTTGTTGCCATGTCTGCAATGAAAGTGGCCACCCGCCTTGTGATATTCACATCTAATTCTAAATGAAGTGTGCATTCATTAAATTCAAGGCAGGAAACATTGCCAATGTAGAAGGGTGTATCCAAAATAATCTCAGTCATTTTCTGTGTTTTATTAAACTATTTTCTGTCTATATATTTTAGTTCTTTTATTAAACCAAATGAAGCTAAGAGAATATCCTCTACACAATTTATATTCCAGCTTTTCATTTGCCCTTGTTTTATGAACATTTCACCAAATTTTATCAAAACATCATTCTCAGTGATTAACTTATAGCCCAGCAGTTTACACATGCTAGCCAGCCTCTATAATAGTTGTATATTATACATATATAAGCATATATACCCACATATATATTCAAATATATTTTCTGGTCTTAAAGGTTGAATGTTTATTCTATGATATTTCAAAAGTATAAAAGCATCTAGAAAATAACAAAGTTGATCATGATCCCATCATCCATGAAAAGCTGCTATTATTTTTTAAATTTATTTGTCATCTTTGTAAAAAGAAATCCTCTAGTCTTGATTTTACCTAATAATAGGCATTTTCCATGTCATCAAAATATATTTAAGCATCATTTTATAGGATATGTATTATCCAATTGTAAGAATTAATCATCATTTCCTTAAGTGTTTTCCTAGAATTGGGCCTGGATTATTTGATTTTCATTGCTGTAAAAACTTTCTTGCCACACACGCCACATTTCTAAAAGTTCCTAAGGTAGAACTAAGAGTTAGTCAAGCATGATCATTTTGAAGGGACAGTAACTGTGAGCAAACACATTTAACAGTTTGTACATATTCATTCTGCCCACGGGGGTGAGTATTAGGAGGCAGATTTCACTCCTTTCTGAATTACAGACAAATACGTACAAAGGGAATGAAGAAAAAGTATGTAGATTTCTCCCCATTTTCAGCAAACACCTTATAAATCACCTCAGGTTCTCACACAAAAAAAGGGAAAATAGTATAGTTTCTTAAGAAAATAAAATCACTTCAGAAAAATGGTGTTTTTGTAATTTGAAACAAACCCTGAGATGTCAAAATGGCTGATACATTGAGTCACTGAAGAGAAGACAGGGCAGGAAGGAGCAGGGGTCCCCAGGCTGGTGGAGGGGGTTTCCCAGTGGAGGGTCTTGGCTGGGGCCACAGGACCATATTATAGATTGTTTATTGATTATTTTGGAGGACACCTCCCATCACACTGATGCAAACAGCATGACTCAGTTCTGTTCCTCAATTCCTTTGTAATAATTATTCGCCTGCTAAGAATGGACCCTCCCTCTGAACCACCACAGTTTTGTTGGATTTCTGGCCATCTGTTTGGGTCTTGGTAGCCTCTTCTGGGTGCCAGCTCTGGTACCTGGGTGGACATCAGCAGGGCGGCCAAACTGCTTGCCACATATTGAGGCATATTTCTGTGCCAGTGGAAATACTGCCTCTGATCCAAACCCTACCATGTGCCTGTGGAACCCTCAGAACCCATCGTCCAGCAACAGCCAGCATCTCTTGGTGGTGCCCATGTGAGTCCTGCAGATTCGTATTTTGAATGTCATTCTTCTCTGGTCCTGCAGCCCCTGCTGAGAAACATGCCACTGGGAAACACCCACTGCGTTGGGCGGTGCTGGGGCTCCCCATCCTCATGGAAAGGTCTGCCAAACTGCGCTTCCAGAACAGGTTACCGTGTCAACATGGGGCACCGGTGGGTCCCTACCTTTAGCAAAAGCTCCCTCCTCATCTTCTCCTGCCAAGAGGAGGGTGAAAATGTAAAAGTGTTAGTCGCTCAGTCATGTCTGACTCTCTGAGAACTCATGGACTGTAGCCTGCCAAGCTCCTCTGTCTGTGGCATTCTCCAGACAGGAATGCTGGAGTGGGTTGACATTTGCTTCTCCAGCCAAGAGAGGCACTCTTCAATTCAAAGCACAATAAAAATGGTACAAAAAGATATACAAGGATGTGGACTGAAAAGGAAGAAATGTCTCTGAAGATCAGAAAAAAAGAAGAGATGTTAAAGTTTTAGGATGGGTGTTTCTGGATGAATAGCCAGGGGACTTCTGAAAATTTAGCAAGAGGGTTTCCTGGATGGCTCAGTGCTAAAGAATCCATTTGCCAATGCAGGAGTGCAGGAGATGCAGGTTGATTCTTGAGTTGGGAAGATGCCCTGGAGGAGGAAATGGTAGCCTACTCCAGTATTCTTGCTTGGAGAATCCCATGGACAGAGGAGCCTGGTGGGACACATTCAATAGGGTCCCAAAGAGTCATATACAACTGAGCGACTGAGCAGAAGAGCAAACACCTTCCCCTACAAGCCAATCAAACCTTATATATGTCAGGGCCCGGTGGTCCACCTGGACCAAAGAAAATACCTCCTTCTGTCAATGAATTTGTAGGATTGGCTAGTTTGAATGATTTTATTTGGCTCTGGGGTTCAGGGGCTGCCCCTGGTACCTGGTCTTGGGGTATTTAGGGGAGGGGGATCCCAGAGTATGAAGGCCTGATAGAGGAGGTGATAGAAATGTGAACTCTGCATTGATTGGTTCACATTTGAAGGGTGCTAGGAATCAGCCTACCATGCAGGACAGTCAAAGCATCAAAATACAGAAAACAAAAGACAGGAGTAATACAATTATGCATAGGGAAGACAATTGTGGGGGATGTGGATATTGTTGTTCTGGGGACACAAATGCTTGCAAAAGTTCAAAAAAGATAGAGAGAAGAGAACTGTCTGTTGCTATTCTCCAGTTGCATGGAAGAATGGCAGCCATCCTGTGACCATGAGGTCACAAGCATTAGGAGAAATAGGAAGTACGAAAGACACATGGATTTAAAAAATATTCACAACCAAGAAGTTGAGAGCTATGTTTTATTTGGTGGGGATTTTTATCATTTATCACTCACCAGGAGATGTATCTCAAGTGACACAGAGAACTGCTCTGAGGAGGTGGGGGGATGGGGGGGAGGAGCCAGGTTTTATAGAAGGCTTGCACAAAAGGCAGGTAGTCCAAATATCAAAAGATTATTGTTCATTAAAGAAACTCAGATAGTCCAAGTTAAGTAATTTAGCACTTTTCTATGTATGGGAAGCTGCAAGAGTCCGGGCTCACTGAAATCTACTCCTTTGGTATGCACCTCAGCTCTCTGGGTCCAGGTTCCTGTGTTTTCACATCCTGAGTTTTCTCAGGGCTCACCAGCTTACCTTCCATGGTGCCTGTAATTACTGACGACTGTTACACCCTTATTTACTCATGTGGCAGGAAATATTCCATTTCTCAGGGAAAGTAGCAAAACGATGAAAAAAATCTAAGGACTTGATGGCACAGTAGAATCAGTCTCAGGAGAGCATTTACTTCTTTGTTGCCTGTTAAGTTAGAGCAATAACCCCTATTTCTTCGAGTCATTGTTGAACAGGGATTTTGTGCTAAAGATATTCCTGATGCTATAGTGGGACGTTTCCATGAATCTTTCCCTCTTCCTGCCCCTGTCCCAACTTTACAGCATACATTTTATACTTAGTTATTAATTATCTTTCTCACTTACTAGAATGTAATGTCCATGAGAGAAGGACTTCTGTTTGTTCCATGTACCTGAAGTTGATGGAAAGCCCCAGAACACAGCAATCACTCAGTGGATACTTCTTGCATTAATGAGTGAAGATGCTTTATTAATCACATCCGTAAATGTTTGTTACAAAATAGAGTCCTGGCAAGGGAAAACATGTAAACTGAATTGCAGACGTTTCAGAGCTGAAACAGAAAGAAAAAATTAGAAAGTTAGACATTTTCATGTGAGAAAACAAAGGTCAAAGGGAGATGTCAGTTGACAACAGTCATACTGTTAATACAAAGTTGAGTGCCTGACACAAAAACAGATTGAAACGCCAGTGTTTACAGCAGAAAGTGTTGTTGCAGGATCATGCAAAGTTAGAGGCGGCTCATGTTCTAATGGAGCCCTGAGCTTCCCCAAAGGGTTTCATCAAAGCATTCTTAAAGGCCAGATGAGAGAGTAAGGGGTCAGAAGGGTGTGTAATCAACTCGTGCACAATTCTCCGATTGGCTGATGGCGAGGTAACAGGGTAGTATCACAGAGGTTAACGTTATCATTCCTTAGACTCCAGGGGTCCTGGGGCTATGTGCTTTTGATCATCAAGTAGTTAGCATCTTCCATTTGTGGGAGAAGGGGAGAATTTTTACATCTCTAAAAACTCAGGGAATTTGCATCAAATACTATTAACTATGTAACTTCAGAGAGGAGCTAAAGCAGAGGATATGGGGGAAGACCTGTCCTTGGAAGGCCCTATATGGTCCTGCTCCATTACAATTCCCTCCTTTTCTTTGATACTCCTCAATTTTGAGAACAAGTTTTGAACAAGAAAAAGGTTCAGGTAAGGAGGTTAATCATAAATTTGACAGACATACCCACAGGGTTCTGCTCAGTTACAACACTTATATTGTTATTACATGGGCAAACTCTACAGACCTGATGTTAAATTAATCACGTGCTTTCATTAATAGCTTACAAACTATTTCAACTCACATACTTATAGGTTGTGCCATTTCCAAATGCCATATTCAATCACTTTTGACTTAACAATATTAATTCTACTTGGCTCATCCTTACAAGCTGTAGTTTTATAACTTTATTTTTGATCAATATATCAAAAAGATTCCTTCTTAAAAAGCTAAGCCATCAAATACTGAAAGTGTGTATTATATTTAACATAGTCTCTATTTTTAATAAGCAGTGCTATTCTGAAACCCACTCCAGTGTTCTTGCCTGGAGAATCCCAGGGATGGCGGAGCCTGGTTGCCATCTATGGGGTTGCACAGAGTTGGACATGACTGAAGTGACTTAGCAGCAGCAGCAGCTATTCTGAAAATATGTAAATTAAATGTTTAGTAATTTAAAATAATTGGTTGAGGAATAAATCATTTCATTTGGTCTAGAAATTGGATTTAGACTTTATTTTTTTCCACCAATAGAAAGTCTGAGATTCAATTTGAAAATAAAACATTCTCAAAATAATAATTTCAAATAATACAATCTCTAAATAGTTCAAGTTCAAAATAATAATACCTAAAGTTCTTATAATTTTGTAAGAAATTGTCAGTATTTATTATAAGTAAACATCGTGATTTAAATACATTTTTCAGTTTCAAGAACAGTTGATTTTTCAAGCCATTGAGCCAAGATTATTTAGTTATGCATGAATACTAATGAAGCCTAGAGGGAGGGTTGATCTGATATTTGGATGTATGTATTATCCAAGGAAACCATTGATTAAAACTCCATATTAGCATTCATTTCTTTGTTCACTGATGCTTATATTCAAAGTGTTTGATAAATTGTATAGTTATTTTATTTAACAAAAGCATCTACTAAAGAATACATCTTATATTTCCTTGGCCAAATTATCAAACGGAAGCAGCATAAGCAATCTGGTCTCAGGAGATCCCCAGTGGTAGATGAGGCAGGCTTGTCAATACGGAATAATGAACTGCAGAAGAAACAATTGATCATTTCAGCTAACTATTTGACTTAAAACGTGCTCAAGGCATGGGGATCCCTGTCAGGCACACAAGCACTTCAAGTATTTCTTTGACTCCTTCATCAAAGCATTTATGGAGGCTTATTTTTTAAAGTAATTTTTATTGGCGTATAGTGGTTTCATAATGTTGTGTTAGTTTCTGCTGTATAGATACATGTGTACATATATCTATCTCCTCTTTTACGGATTTCTTTCCCCTTTGGGTCACCTCAGAGCACGTGAGTTCCTTGTGCTATACAGTAGGTCTCCAACAGCTATCCACTTTACACATAGTATTATTAGTGTATATAGGCCAATCTCAGTCTCCCAATTCATCCCAATCACCCTTCTTCCCTGGTAGCCACATGTCTGTTCGCTATGTCCATGTCTTACAGAAGCTTATTTAACAACAGCGTTTGTGCTAGACTCTGAGACAGGCGGTCCTGGAGTTGAAGACCTCAGGAAGATGGTGAGGGGACGCGGCCACCGTGGCCCACTTCCCCATCCTCCCATAACTGCACGTCTGTAGTGTGTGTTGGTGCAGGGGTGGCAACAAGAAACCAGAAGACAAGTGAGGAGTTGGGAACTTTGGCAAGGATAACCCTGAACGGGTCCTGTGCTATCAGAGCTGGTTTATGAAGCTGAAGGTAATGTGGGAGGTGTAGATGGGGAACAGTGTCCCAGAGCGCCACGTGGGGGAGCTGCCTGTTGACTGCATCCTAAAGCACAGGGAACGTGTCCCTGCAGAAAGAGCAAGGATGAAACGGAAGGCAGGGCAGTGAGGGAGGAGGGGGAGCGGTGTTACCTCTGTGGCTGGCCCCGGGGAGGCGTGAGAGACAGCCTTGGGGTGGGGGCCTGAATCAGGCACTGGTGCCCCACGAGTGATCATAGAAATGGCTCGCGGGAGTGAGAACGTGTGGAGGAAGGGCTGCCAAGGAGACAAAGAGCTCATGCTGAAGTGACCTTGACCCGGATGTGACCTCTCAGGAAGGGAAGTGGCTTACCAGGGGAATCTTCTGTTTGTCTCCCTGAAGCTGCTTGCAGAGTGGACACACTCAATGAAGAAGGGCTGGGGAAGAGGCAACTTGGGACCTAGAGGTGATCAGGCTGAGTGAAGGAAACCAGACGGAGAAAGATGATTATCCTATGATATCACTTATATATGGAATCTAAAAGAAAAGAACGGTACAAATAAAGTTATTTACAAAATAGAGATAGACCCACAGAAGCAGAAAACAAATTTATAGTTACCAAAGGAGAAGGGGGGAGGATTAATTAGGAGTTTAGCATTAACAGACACATGCTCAGTTGCTCGGTCACGTCTGACTTGTTGCTGCCCCAGGGACTGCAGCCTGCCAGGCTCTTCTGTCCATACAATTTGCTGTGTATAAAATAAACAAGCACCTACTGTATAGCATAGGGAACTATACTCAATATCTTGTAATAATAATTTATAAGGGTAAATAATCTAGATATCTGTGTGTGTGTGTGTGTGTGTGTGTGTGTTAGTCACTCAGGCATGCCCGACTCTTTGCACCATGAACTGTCACCCACCAGGCTGCTCTGTCCATCAGATTTCCCAGTCTAGAATACTGGGGTGGATTGCTATTTCTTCCTTCAGAGGATCTTCCTGATCCAGGGATTGAACCAAGGCTACCTGCCTTGTATGCAGATTCTTTACAGTCTGAACCACCAGGGAAGTGGTATATTCCGTGTACCACATCTTCTTTATCCTTTCATCTATCAATGGACATTTAGGTTGCTTCCATGGCCTCGTTGGTTCCCCTGGTGGCTCAGATGGTAAGAAAAACCTTGCCTGAAATGCTGGAGATGCAGGTTTGATCCCTGGGTTGGGAAGTTACCTGGAGAAGGGAATGGCAACCCACTCCAGTATTCTTGCCTGGAGAATTCCATGGACAGAGGAGCCTCATGGGCTACAGTCAGACACAACTATATATATATATATATACACATATATATATATGTATATGTATATATATATATATATATGAATCACCTTGTTGTGCACCTGAAACTAGCACAACATTGTTAAACAACTGTGTATATATATATAAAAAAATTAATCCAGTGATTTGCACCTGCTTCTGAAAGGAGACCTCAAACAACTTAACCTTGGACAAACCACATGATTGCTGAGTTCTCCCTACGGTATTTTTCCATTTGGGGGGGTTTGTGAACCAAGCACTTCTGAGGCATAATAGGAGCCTCCTTGCTGCTTTTCTACTGTGAACAGGTGAGTCCACCTGGGGCTCATGATCATCACAGCCTTGGAGCCCAGAGCAGAATAAGTTCTTGGTAAAAATGATGAACAAACCAAATGCCCCCAAGTGTGTGGCTTTCCATCCAGTACTCTTTTTGGGGGAGAGTCTTCCCAGTCAGCAACTGCAAAATACATCCTGAAACCTGCCTCCAGCTGAGAAGCAATGCAAATTCAATTAATTAAAAAATACACTGTTGGTAGGCATGTAAATTGATGCAGCTACTCTGGAGAGCAATGTAGAGCTTCCTTAAAAAAACTGAAAAGAGTTATCATAGGATCCAGCAATCCCACTCCTGAGTATTTATCTGGAGAAAACCATAATTCAAAAAGATGTATTCACCCCAATATTCATTGCAGCACTGTTTACAATAGCCAGGACATGTGTTAGTCACTCAGTCATGTCTGACTGTAGCCCACCAGGCTCCTCTGTCCATGGAATTCTCCAGGAAAGAATACTGGAGTGGGTTGTCATTCCCTTCTCCAGGTACCTTCCCAACCCAGGGATCAAACCTGTGCCTCCAGCATTGTAGGCAAATTTTTTTTTACCATCTGAGCCACCAGGAAAGCCAACGAGAACATGGAAGCAACCTAAATGTCCACTGATAGATGAAAGGATAAAGAAGATGCGGTACATGGACTAATACAATGGAATGTTACTCAGCCATAAAGAAGATAAAATAATGCTATTTGCAGCAACATGGGTAGACTTAGACAATATTATACTATTGATGTAGGTCAGACAAAGAAAAATATCATATGATAATTAGCTGCACTCTAAAAAGCAACAATACAGATGAACTTACTTGCAAGTCAGAAACAGACTCTCAGAGAACAAACTTATGGTTATCAGGGGAGAAGAGTGAGGGCGAGGGATGATTAGGGAGTTTGGGATGGAAACGTACACACTGCTATATTTAAAATGTATAACCAACAAGAACCTACTGTATAGCACAGAGAACTCTGCTTAATGTTATGTAACAGCCTAAATGGGAAAAGAACTTGAAGAAGAATAGATACATATCTACCTAAATCACTACTGTATATCTGAAACCAACAAAACATTGTTATTCCACTCTACTCCCATATAAAATAAAATGTTTTTAAAAAGTCTAGAATCTTATGGCACCCAAGCAGGAGGAGAGATGCAGGCGAGAGTCTGAGGCAAGAAGAGTCAAAGGGAAATAACATGATTCGCATCCTTGGCATCACACACCCTCTCCAATCCCCTTAAGAGTTGTTTACCATTTTAATATCAGTGTTGACCAATTCAGTAGAAGTTTCCTTGCAGAACTAGTGTTTTCAGGTCTGTTACAAGCCTGTGGATTTTGTCTCCACCAGCCCCGGGTGGGAATGTGGTTCTTCCTGGGAGACTGGCAGTCAGCATCCTTTTAGCCCTAAACATGAGGTGTTTCTCTTTCCTGATTTCTCTTGGCTCTTATCGCCTCTTGAAGGTGAAATGTTATATAAACATTATGTACAGTATGATCTCATGTCATTACAAACATAGACAACAGAGTGACCCATAAATGCACAGACTATCTGGGAACCTCTGCTAACTGATTCCCTCCACAACCAGGAGTGGGCTGATTTGGGAGGGACCTTGATTTTTTATTTTATATATTTTATTTTTTAAATGTGTGAATTACTTTCACAATTAAAAAGTATGTTATGCAGTAAACCTAAAAGCATGACTAAATATTTAAAAATGAATAAATTAAGTTTAAAAATACAAATATGTGGTTTGAATGTTTTTTTTCATTTGGATTTCAGAAAATTACAAAGTTCTCTTCTGAGTGTTTTAGGATATAACTGTTGGGTTCCCAGAAGCACATCCAGATCAGAGTTCTATTTCCAGGTTGGGGATTTCCTGAGTTAAATTGTTTAAAACATAAGCTCGTTAATGTGTCTGTGCTCTGAAGACCTAAAAACAACTTTGTTCTACTCCCTCTGCCTCCTCTGCCCCAGCCATGTGGATGAACTAAGAGGCATTCTTATGCAAAGGAGGCAAACTTGAAATGGCCCTGTGATCTGGTCCACATTCTGACATGTGAATCTTCACTGGCTGGGACCTGCCAGCCCCGATGAAAGCACAACAAATGTGAGACTTGGAGCCGAATGGTGGATCCCAGGACATTACTTTCCATAGGAGACAGTTGGCTACATTCCATTTTTAGTACTGATCTTGGCCAGGCAGTTTTGAGTGGTGGCATAAAGAGAGATCTTAATTCCTTGCCCAGGAATTGAACTTGAATAGCCTAGATGAGAAGCTTCCTAGTGACGCTAGTGGTAAAGATCCCACCTGGAGACATAAGAGATGCCGGTTCGATCCCTGGGTTGGAAAGATCCCCTGGAGGAGGGCATAGCAACCCAATCCAGTATTCCTGCCTGGAGAATCCTGTGGACAGAGGAGCCTGCAGTCCATGCGATTGCAAACGGTCAGGCAAGACTGAAGTGACTGAGTTCACACACACAGCCTGGATTAGAACCAGGAATCCTGGCCTCCATGAAAAAGACGTTTATCATGGAGGCAGAAATGGTAAATGCAAGTACAAAGCTTATTATTAAAGACAGAGTACGAGAACAAGTGGGAGCGCACATAGAGAAGCTCTGTTTAGTTGACAGAAGGCAGAGCTGCACACGCGAAGAGAAACGGCGTGGGCATCTCCCCTAAGCTCCCCAAAGGAGGAAGAGTGCGGTAAAGAGGCATTTGCCTTTCTTTTTTTTTTTTATTTTTTTTTTATTTTTTTTATTTTTTTTTATTCTTCCAATTTTATTTTATTTTTAAACTTTACATAATTGTATTAGTTTTGCCAAATATCAAAATGAATCCGCCACAGGTATACATGTGTTCCCCATCCCGAACCCTCCTCCCTCCTCCCTCCCCATACCATCCGTCTGGGCCGTCCCAGTGCACCAGCCCCAAGCATCCAGCATCATGCATCGAACCTGGACTGGCAACTCGTTTCTTACATGATATTTTACATGTTTCATTGCCATTCTCCCACATCTTCCCACCCTCTCCCTCTCCCACAGAGTCCATAAGACTGTTCTATACATCAGTGTCTCTTTTGCTGTCTCGTACACCGGGTTATTGTTACCATCTTTCTAAATTCCATATATATGTGTTAGTATACTGTATTTATGTTTTTCCTTCTGGCTTACTTCACTCTGTATAATAGGCTCCAGTTTCATCCACCTCATTAGAACTGATTCAAATGTATTCTTTTTAATGGCTGAGTAATACTCCATTGTGTATATGTACCACAGCTTTCTTACCCATTCATCTGCTGATGGACATCTAGGTTGCTTCCACGTCTTGGCTATTATAAACAGTGCTGCGATGAACATTGGGGTACACGTGTCTCTTTCCCTTCTGGTTTCCTCAGTGTGTATGCCCAGCAGTGGGGTTGCTGGATCATAAGGCAGTTCTATTTCCAGTTTTTTAAGGAATCTCCACACTGTTCTCCATAGTGGCTGTACTAGTTTGCTAAAAGCTTCTGCACATCAAAGGAAACTATTAGCAAGGTGAAAAGACAGCCTTCAGAATGGGAGAAAATAATAGCTAATGAAGCAACCGACAAACAACTAATCTCAAAAATATACAAGCAACTCCTACAGCTCAACTCCAGAAAAATAAACGACCCAATCAAAAAATGGGCCAAAGAACTAAATAGACATTTCTCCAAAAAAGACATACAGATGGCTAACAAACACATGAAAAGATGCTCAACATCACTCATTATCAGAGAAATGCAAATCAAAACCACTATGAGGTACCATTTCACACCAGTCAGAATGGCCGCGATCCAAAAGTCTACAAATAATAAATGCCTTTCATATAGATCATTTCTTCCAGGTCTTTGTCTTCCTTCAGGCCAATTATCTGGTTTCTTTTTCCACACCTGACCTACTCGGGGACACTCCCCTGGGGTGCACACAGACCTCAGCCAAGATGGATCTCGAAGGGAAGGCTTCTGGGAGAAGCGAGACCGTAGCCTGGCATTATCCCCTGACTTTTGACTGACAAGGAGGCTTTCTGTGCATGTGTAGTGCACTCTTGTCCCAAAAGGGTGGAGGAAGAAGATTCCTTAATCCTTTATGCGAACAGCGTTTTGGCCCTCTTTGTCTTTGCCACGACTATTACCTTAAGGTGTTTACAAGAGGCAAACACTGGCTATTTACCCTGTTTCTGTTGTTACTTCCACTTCAGAGGGCAAACAGGAGGCTGACTGTAAATGCCTCAACTGGAGCCCACCTAGCTTTTGTCTCAGGAAATGCAAACAAGAGGCGAGTTGTAAATGCCTAACCTGAAGCCCATCTATCTCCTATATCAGTACTAAAGATAAGAATTGATGGACTATGTAAAAGTCCTATTTTCTCCCCAGAACAAAAGTACAAATATTGTATGTTCATCTCACTAATTAACAGTTTAAACGGAAAGGGTTAGTTTTTCTCAGTCTGATATACTTTCTTAATTCAGCCCTCTGTCTTCATTCCAGAATTTGCCCATTTCCTGCATAATTATTAGTTAAAACAAGCATTTTATTCTTGGAGATGACTAATGCCACAGCGCCGCTATGCAACGAATCTGTTGGACACAAGAATCCACCTTCCACAGCTGGAACACTGATGCTGTGCTCAAGCTCATGGGCCAGGCACTCTGTGCAGCAGTTTTATCTGACAATCGAGCCCAGGCACTGCTGCAAAGGCCTGAGAAACATCCAATCCTTGACTCAACCAGGCAACTCTTTTTCACAGAGGAGGAAATGCTGTTTAAGTAACTGACTCAATAGACATGAGTTTGAGCAAACTCCAGGAGATAGTGAAGGACAGGGAAGCCTGGTGTACTGCAGTCCATGGGGCCACAAAGAGTCAGGCATGACCAAGAAACAGCAACAACATCCAAGGTTTCCAGCTAATAAAAGCAGATGGAAGTGACATTCCAAATCCCTAAACCTGCCTTGGAGACCATACTTTGTATTAAAATCTTTATAACTTTCTGAATTCTCTTCCCACTGTAGACTAAAAAACAAAACAACAAAACTAGTCGCAACCTACCAGTTGACAGTTATGTTTTATTTGGTGGGAATTTTTAGGACTTCAAGCCTGGGAGACAGCATCTCAAGTACCTTGAGCGAATTGCTCCAAGGAGGTAGATGGGAGAAGAGTCAGGTTATATAGAAGTTTGCAACAAGGGGCAGGTAGTCTGAACATCAAAAGATTGTTTGTTTTTTTAACTTCTGCCATACTAGTTTATTTACTTATTTTTTTTTCTATTTATTTTAATTGGAGGCTAATTACTTTACAATATTGTAGTGGGTTTTGCCATACATTCACATGAATCAGCCATGGGTGTACATGTGTTCCCCATCCTGAACCCTCCTCTCCCCTCCCTCCTCATCCCATCCCCCAGGGTCATCTCAGTGCACCGGCCCCACACAAAAGCTGGCTTTTTTTAAATTCAAAAGACTAGATCATGGCATCCGGTCCCATAATTTCATGGCAAATAGATGGGGAAATGGTGGCGGACTTTATTTTCTTGGGCTCCAAAGTCACTGCAGATGGTAACTGCAGCCATGAAATTAAAAGACCCTTGCTCCTTGGAAGAAAAGATGTGACAAATCTAGACAGCATGGTAAAAAGCAGAGACATTACTTTGCAGACAAAGGTCCATCTGGTCAAAGCTATGGTTTTTCCAGTAATCATATATGGATGAGAGAGTTGGACCATAAAGAAAGCTAAGCCCTGAAAAATTGATGCATTTGAACTGTGGTGTTGGAGATGACTCTTGAGAGTCCCTCGGGCAGCAAGGAGATCCAACCAGTCCATCCTAAAGGAAATCAGTCCTAAATATTCATTGGAAGGGCTGATGCTGAAGCTAAAGCTCCACTACTTTGGCCACATGATGCAAGGAAGTGACTCATCTGAGAAGACCCTGATGCTGGGAAAGATTGAAGGCAGGAGGAGAAGGGCACAATAGAGGATGAGATGGTTGGATGGCATCACCGACTCAATGGGCATGAGTTTGAGCAAGCTCCGGGAGTTGGTGATGGACAGGGAGGCCTGGCCTGCTGCAGTTCACGGGGTTGCAAAGAGTCGGACATGACTGAGCAACTGAACTATGTGTAGGAAGATGTAAGAGTCTGGGCTCACTGCCATCATTCCTTTCATATGCCTCTCAGCTGTCTGGGGTTAGCATCTTGTGATTTGATTTTTCACATCCTTACTTCCTTACTCAGCATAGGGAATGGTAGCAGCCAGATAGCTGCTGGATGGAAGGTATTGCTTTCCTTGGGCACCCTCAGGGCTCAGAAATTCACATTTGGAGTGCTGGAATCACTGATGGCTGTGACATCCTGTTTATTGATGTGGCAGGAAATACTCTATTTCTTGCCACCTTGTATATATGTACATCAAAAATGCAAAATTAATAAAATAGAGCCACTGACTACACACTTGTATGACATGCAGTGGGAAAGCTTCTTGGAGATTTGAGCAATCGAGATTCATGACATGTGGTGCAAGGATGCCTGGTTAAGCTGTCACCATCAATAGCTTGGAAAGTGTTGGCTGAAATTGCAGCTGCAGCAGAAGAGGCTGGATAATTGGAGAGTTTTGCTGTGTGTTGGTTGCTGTAAGTGGTATTTATTTGTCAAGGTATTGGAAAAAGAAGGGGAGAGAGAGAGCGAATGAGAGGGAGAAAGAGAGATGAGAGTGCAAGCATAGAGAGAGAGACAGAGGCAGAGAGAGAAGCCTTAGAAAAGAACACTCACTTTACAAGCAGAAATGGAAAAAAAAAAAACCCACACCAACAGAACAGGGAAATCTAAAAATTTGTAGCTTTAGATGGTAGGATAAACCAGTTCTGGGTAGCTCCAATATTAAGTTGTGGATCTGAGAAAAAAAAAAAAACTTGAATGATAGATACTCAAGAAAACCTCTGCAGGTTACAAGGAACCCAGACAAAACCCCACTAAAGGTTTGTTAACAAACTACCCACCCTTTGCCCCAAACTGCTTCAGCCTGTAGGTTCAAAGGAAGCATCTGGCAGTAAGAAATCAAAGAAAGACAGTAAATTTGAGAACTATCTGGAAAAGAATGTGAGCTATGGCTATTGACACAGAACTGCCAGGCCTCCCTGTCACTCACCATCTCCCGGAGTTTGCCCAAGTTCATATCCATTGCATCAGTGATGCCGTCCAACCATCTCCTCCTCCGATGCCCTTTCCTCCTTCTGCCATCAATCTTCCCCAGTGAAAGGAACTTTTCCAATAAGCCAGCTGTTTGCATCAGGTGACCAAAATACTGGAACTTCAGCTTCAGCATCATTCCTTCCAGTGAGTATTCATGATTTATTTAAGATGTACTGGTTTGTTCTCCTCACTGTCCAAGGGACTCTCATTTTTTTTTGGGGGGGGGACTCTCATTTTCTTAGTGGTCTATAAAATATGATGATTCTTATAACAGATGACAGGTCACTATTATCTAAGAGAACTGTGCAGAAAGTAAAGCAAAACAAGAAAAAAGTAAAAAAGAACAAGCATAGCACTAGAATGTTAGTAAATATGCCTTTCACTGTATTGACTGGGCTGCCCAGCTGTGCATCTTCTGACAGCCGCATCTGAGGGGCCTGAGAGAGGGTGGAAAAGGCAGAACCTCCCAGGAAGAGAAGGGGCCCCGGGAAGCTGCCTCGGGGCCTTTGCGTGTGCTGGAGCAGCCGCATGGGCCAGGCTGCACTGCCTGTGACATCAAACTGCCCTCAGAGAACTTACGTGGAGCTGAGTGCATGTGAGCTGGACCTCCTGTAAGTCAGCAAGCAATTCTTGTCACTTGTATCACTATAAGACCACTATGAGGTTTAAATCCAAGCACAATCATCTTTTTTTCCCTTAACTCAAACTCAGTACTTAAACCCAGTCAGATCACCCAGGCGACAACTCAGGGCCAAGAGAAGTCAGCAAACTTGGTTACAGTGCGTTGGCATCCTAAGGGAAAATCAGATTTGCAGGCAACATCTCCTGGCCCCAGGGAGCCCTTTTCCTGGAGGCCATTAAATATACAAATGGTCCCTACACTTCAGCTTATTTTGCATTTCACCTCAGCAAGCCAGAATCATCAGGCGCTTTCTCTGTTGTGCAACACTGGGCACGGAGGCAGGTGCATGGTAAATTGGCAGATGTTTATTCTGAAGGATAAAACCCATAGAGGAAAGTCCAGTCAATACCTTTGTGGGTTTTCCTCTTATTTTTTGAGGGTTTATTCAAAATATAGAAAGTGTATTGCTGCATGTTTTAAAGGAAGCTAGACTAGTTTGCATGGAAGTTTCAGTAAATATAAATAATTTTCTTGTACATTCTCCCCCTTCTTCCCACACACAAAAATTATAGCACAGTCATTCAACTCAGAACAGGGAAATTTCAAAATAAATTTCAGGATACAGGATCGTTTGCACTGCATGTGAATTATCTATTTTTAGCCTCAGCATAAGACTTATTTTTAGAGCCTGAAATCAGCTGAGGTAGCCTTATTTATGGCATGACCCAACTGGGAGATGAAGTTGGCTGTGATCATGGGCCCGAATACATAAATTCTAACTTCGCTTATTTAATGCAAAGGATGCTTGATGACCAACAGTAACATTTGTTTGAAGTTTTCAGAACTCAGAAAGGATTTTCCCTTTTTAATTGTTTCTAGACTTGAAGTATACTTAGATTAACTTCCAAAAGATTGAAAATGTCTCTTTTAAATTCAGTAACTAAATTCCATTTAAGATGATTTTGGGTCTTGGCATGATTACTGACAGGAGATTAGAAATCATCCTGGAAACATCATCCAGTTCCCCTTTCACGTGGTGCCAAGAGTCGTCCTCACTGACTTTCATGTGTGTTTTGTGAACTCAGGTTAATTTCATCAGAACATCTGCTTACGGAGTTGTTAACATGATTTTATTTCTTTTCAAGATGATGTATCAGCTAATCTAAATGTTGACATAGAACCAACTGAATTCTCAACAGAGTGATAGTCTATACTCTTATTTTATTTTACTTCATTTCATTAATTCTTATTTACAGGGGAGATTGGACACTTCCGGAGCTATAAGGATTCTAAATTAGTCATTGAACATGAGCATCATCTCAAGTTTCAGGTCAATGTCATCCTAAATCAGTCCAAACTAAAGCTCACTCAAGCTATACAACATTTCTCATAACTGGTTTTTAATCATCTTTGCTTATGAAAGCATCTTTAAAAAATGTATGAGTGAGAAGTGAAGTGAGCAGAGCAAGAATCTAAAGACATCAGGGAAGAGAGCAAAAGGGATGAATTAACCAACACCATGAGCTCATCCTTTTTGCCTCTATAGTTTTGGTTAGTTTGTAAGAGTTGAACAACTTTATGATTTAGAGTGATAGGAAAATACTCCAGTCTATCTCAAAAGATGGTTTCTAAGTTAATCTCACATGGTGGATCTCCAATTTTATAAAAAACATATACCTTTAAAATATCATTTTTAGCCCTTTTTCTTTGGCCTCGTATCCCTTGCTTGTATTTCTTTCCCCAGCTTGAGTATGGTTTAAATTCAATATTTTGTTTCTATAATTGGGAGGATGTTAGATTTCATATAATCTATGTGTAAATAAATCACTACTCCACTATTTTCCAGGTGAATGAAATGAGAACAATACTGCCTATCTCATGGAACTGGCTGAAAGAGTTACTGATAAAATGTAAGAGATCCCTAGCACACAGAATGTCTGGTAGACAGCTGTCTTTCAAAGAAATATGTTAAATTAGTAAATCTCTTCATGAAATCATTGAAGATTTATATATACCAAGGATACACACCCAGACCACATAATTAAGTGGTAGAGAGAGGATTTGAACCCAGGCTCTCTGGTGTTGTCCCAACCACATTTACGGGCCCAAAGATGTCAAGCCAAAACAATAATAAAACTTATGTACTCTAATGATCGTGTGTTAAATATGATATCCTCTAACCCTGTGTTCTAGAATTAAAATTCTCTAAGACAGTGAAACTTAAATGCTCTCACCAAAATAACAAAAAAAGGTAACTATGTGAGTGATGGAGGCCTTAAGTGGGTAGATGGGCAGACTCCTTTCACAATATATAGGATCAAGTCATCACAATGTGTATTTTCATGTCTTGCAATTGTATTTGCCAACTATACCTCAATAAAGCTAAAAGAGAAGACCCTTAAAATAATAAAAGCATCCATATGTTTCCCTTCACATCTGACAATATTCTACCCTGTTGCCCTGGCTTACACAGCTCTTCATGCCTCCCCGGGCACCGCCCCAGCTTCACCGCAGCAGAGCCACGTTCATGGCCTAATCAGTGACAGGCCAGCCATGGGGGCTCCTGTGTGTGCTTGTAATCCCATGTTACAAGGTAAGGGCTTCACACCTGCAAGTGCTCCCAGTCTGGCACCCTCTTTCCAATGACATTCACAAGGCAGGTTTCTTCCCACTATTCAGAGCTCAGAGACAACTTCACGGGCAGACAGTTCCAACCAACTGTCCAATATTTCCTTCACTTCACAACATTCTCTTCTTACCACAAAGCACCATCTTTTAGCTTTCTAACCAATGTATGAAGGGTATTATTGATGTATTGATTCATTTACTTCCTCTCCATCTGGCTCTAGAGGATGCATATTCTTAGGGAGTATGTTTTCTCATTCAACACTATTTTTTCAGTTCTGGGTTCAGAGGAATGTCTGATGCAGAGAAACGACTCCAAAAATGTGCTGAATTTAGACTGTGAGGCAGTTGTTTGAACAGCATGTGTGTGTGTGTGTGTGTGTGTGTGTGTGTGCACGCACGCGCGTGTGTGGGCTGTGCTCAGTCGTGTTCTGCTATTTGCAGCACCATGGACAGTAGCCCACCAGGCTCCTCTGCCCGTGTAATTTTCCAGGCAAGAATACTGGAATGGGCTGTTGCTTCCTACTCCAGGGGATCTTCCCAACCCAGGGACTGAACCCATGTCTCTTGCAACTCCTGCCTTGACAGGCAGATTCTTTACCACTAGTGCTACCTGGAAAGCCCATATACATCAAACATCCCAGTAATATTAACAGCATACATCAAAGTAATTTGGTAAAAATGCACCCTTTGCATGTTAAATCTACCTTCATCCGTTGCTTGTTAGTATATTAAAATAAAAATAATTTTTATAATTAATTTGATCACAAACACATGTACATGTGAAACATGTATTAATAATTCTATAACAATACAGCATTGTGTGGTGGTTTTAAACACTTTAAGATCTTTTATTATTCTCATCAAAAAGGAAACACAAAATTAAGCAGTACTCATAGGAAACTCACAGACCTTGGAAAGGTATCTATTGGATTTCAGGGTTTTTAAACTTATGGGGCAAGTGTTAAACAAGTTACCTCAGGATGCATGGGTTCTAGTGTCTTTCTGAGTTCAGGACTTTGAGACCGATGGTGAACCTGGGACCGCTCGGTTCCTTGGGAGGCCTGAACCAAGGATCAAGCTATTTTCTCCTTCAGCATCTTAATGAAATCGTCTGAGTGCAAAGTCATTCTTCTGTTTGATAGGAGAGTTTGGTACAGTTAAAATGTTGCTGATTACTAGGACTGACTTGGAGAAGGCAATGGCACCCCACTCCAGTCCTCTTGCCTGGAAAATCCCATGGACAAAGGAGCCTGGTAGGCTGCAGTCCATGGGGTCACTAAGAGTTGGACACGACTGAACGACTTCACTTTGACTTTTCACTTCCATGCATTGGAGAAGGAAATGGCAACCCACTCCAGTATTCTTGCCTGGAGAATCCCAGGGACGGGGGAGCCTGGTGGGCTGCCGTCTATGGGGTCGCACAGAGTCGGACACGACTGAAGCGACTTAGCAGCAGCAGCAGCAGCAGGACTGAAGTCCAGGGCTCTTGGCTCAATCATAAAGGTCTCTTCCAGTAACTCACCTTCTAATAAAAGCAGATGGGTGGGTCAGTATTTTTTCCTTTGTATTTAATTTTTCTCTTCTGGGTGATTCACTGTTAGATATAACTGCTATCGTGTGAACACAAGAAAGCTGCATTTCCACAGCCAAAGGAAAGGATGCCTTTCCTTAGCAGTGATAAAGCAGCATTCAAAGGACTGATGTGTGACAGTCATGTGATGCCTTTGGCAAAACTGATAAATCTCACGGAACGGAACACTGAGAGTGAGGTCAAGTGTTGCTATCAATTAGTGCTTAATACAGGTTCATGTCTTTGTATCAGCAACAGATGGTTTTCAATTTAATTGTCCCACATCTTCTATAATTCTAAAGATGAAGCTTTCATAAGAAAGGAGGTTATAAACAACCTGAAAAATTAAGGCCCCCATTTTTTTTATGAATAACTCATTGTCATCATTCTATCCCACCATTTTTATAGTGATCCTTAGGAAGTTACAGGTACATTTTAAATTATGAAAAAGGATGAAAATTATATGTGAAAACTGTAGAAAGCTATTAGGCCTCTGTCATAATTAATTTTTTAATAAAACTTGATTTTACTTTATCTCAGAAGAGACAAAACCATGGAATGACATGTCGTTAATACAAACTCCCTACTTGCTTGAATTTGCACTTGCTAAATTTTAACTGAGGTCCAGTACACACAAAGAACTAAAAAGAGAAATCTTTCACTGCACCGATGTCAGGCCTTCAATGAAAGCCACCCTGCTGGTTGTAGCTCTAATAATAAACTTTCTTTTATACAAGGCCTTTCAAAGTTACAGGGTCACAAAGTTCCTTGAAAATAAATCTCGGAAAGAACAGCAAATTCTGGAACCACATCCAAATTCTTTAGGCCTGTGACTCTAACAGAGTTAATAAATTGTAGGTGTAAATGACTAACGGCATGCAGACCCAGCGGTGAGTATGTTCAACAGATAAAAATGAACAAGTGTTGAGGACCAAAGAAAGGATCTATGAGCAGCGGTGATTTAGGGCAGATACTTCCAGAGTTTAACTGAGGCTGCAGGAAGCATAGCTGAGGGCCTCAGATGAGGGAGCCTTGGAGATACATGCAGCTGGAAGGCCACCGCCCCTGTGGGGAGTGGAAAGGGGTGATGTCACATTCATGAGCTTGTTAACCACCATTGGCTCAATCCTTGGGAAAACAAAAACCCATACACTATTGTGTGTGTGTGTGTGTGTGTGTTAGTCACTCAGTCCCACCCAACTCTTTGTGATCCCATGGACTGTAACCCGCCAGGCTTCTCTGTTCATGGAATTCTCCAGGCAAGAATACTGGAGTGGGTTGCCATGCCCTTCTTCAATACACTATTGATACTATGTATAAAATAGATAACTAATGAGAACCTACTGTATTGCACAGGGAACTCTACTCAGCACTCTGTGGTGACCTAAATGGGAAGAAATCCAAAAAAAGAGGGATATACACATATAATATAGTTAATTCATTTTGATGTATGGTAGAAACGGACACAACAGTGTAAAGTAACTATTCTCTGATAAAATTTTTAAAAATAAAAAAAATAAAATAACTAGAAAAAAAAAGATGTATGACAAAGAGAAAAAAATCTACAAAAGTCTTAACTGTTCATTTTCTGCGACTGCTTCCTAAGCAAAGCCCAAGGGAGCCCAATCACCCCCCACCACCCACTTTACACAAAGATCACTCATTCTCATTTTTTCTTTCTTCTTCCCTCAAATACTGAGAAAGAGCAAAGGATCAAAATGGAAGACTTGGTGTAGTTTGACATTTGACACTTGAGACCCCTATGGAGGGGCAGGGGAGACCCTTCCAGTGTTAGGACTTGGTTCTCTTTATAAGGAGGTATTTTCCCTTCCTAATTCCAAAAGCACCTCACGTTCTTGACTCTGGACACATTCACCTTGCTTTACATCTGACATCAGTGTCTTTTTATGCCCCCCTTGCTCATTTCCAAGCATCTCTGATGGGACCTTAATCAAGTTCCCTCTCTTGGGGTCATCCATTCCTTATTTTTGTTTCTGGTACAGTATCAACAAGTATTTCTCATTTTCCACATTATTGATCTCCCTGGTAAGAAATTTCAAAATACATTTTGTTAGTTTCCTTATTATTAATTTTTTTTTATTAGAATAGGCTTGTTTTGCCTAACTGATTGAATTTTCCCTTACTAAAATCCATATTTGTTTTATCTGAGTTAATTGTCTGAGGTACTGAAGAATCCTTTTCAGACTTCTGCTAAGTTATAAGTCATACATAGGTTTTGTATGCTGGCATTTACAACATTGCTTTTATTTTTTACTCACTATAAAATTTATTTTAAAGTTTAACTTTTTTTCCAGTAATTATTTTTTTTTACTTTATTTTTTAACTTTACAATATTGTATTGGTTTTGCCATATATCAACATGAATCTGCCACAGGTATACACGTGTTCCCCATCCTGAACCCTCCTCCCTCCCCGTACCATCCCTCTGGGTCGTCCCAGTGCACCAGCCCCAAGCATCCAGTATCGTGCATCAAACCTGGACTGGCGACTCGTTTCATATATGATATTATACATGTTTCAATGCCATTCTCCCAAATCATCCCACCCTCTCCCTCTCCCACAGAGTCCAAAAGACAGTTCTATACATCAGTGTCTCTTTTTTTTTTTTTAATTTTATTTTATTTTTAAACTTTACATAATTGTATTAGTTTTGCCAAATATCAAAATGAATCCACCACAGGTATACATGTGTTCCCCATCCTGAACCCTCCTCCCTCCTCCCTCCCCACACCATCCCTCTGGGTCGTCCCAGTGCACTAGCCCCAAGCATCCAGTATCATGCATCGAACCTGGACTGGCAACTCGTTTCATACATGATATTTTACATGTTTCAATGCTATTCTCCCAAATCTTCCCACCCTCTCCCTCTCCCATAGAGTCCATAAGACTGTTCTATACATCAGTGTCTCTTTTGCTGTCTCGTACACAGGGTTATTGTTACCATCTTTCTAAATTCCATATATATGCATTATTATACTGTTTGGTGTTTTTCCTTCTGGCTTACTTCACTCTGTATAATAGGCTCCAGTTTCATCCACCTCATTAGAACTGATTCAAATGTATTCTTTTTAATGGCTGAGTAATACTCCATTGTGTATATGTACCATAGCTTTCTTATCCATTCATCTGCTGATGGACCGAGATGCCAGTCCAGGTTCGATGCACGATACTGGATGCTTGGGGCTAGTGCACTGGGACGACCCAGAGGGATGGTATGGGGAGGGAGGAGGGAGGAGGGTTCAGGATGGGGAACACATGTATACCTGTGGTGGATTCATTTTGATATTTGGCAAAACTAATACAATTATGTAAAGTTTAAAAATAAAATAAAATTAAAAAAAAAAGAGACACTGATGTATAGAACTGTAAGGTGGAACATGTTACTAGATCATATCTCTGATGGCTTCATTAACTATTAATTTGCGTTTAGGTACAATGTCCTGCTTTACCAGAGAGTCTCTTGGCCCAGAAAAAGGTTATTAGTTACCCAAGTCAACAGTTCCATTTAATGCTCAAAATTTTGCCAGTATTTTGCCAGGTTGTAACCTGTCATCTTGATCATTATCAACACTTCCAAGTGACTGGAGATCAAAATCACCCTGTTCCATATTTAGTCATTTTTTCTGAAGTGAAATTCTACCTGAACTAAAACCACTATGCCTTTCAATAGTCTTAGTCACAGACCCTGTGGAAAAGAAAAAAGTTATTAATAACATCCATGTGACAGCTTTAATGTTATCTTTAAATGTTTCCACTCACCCACTGAATCTCTTCATTTAATGGACCACTGGCCAGGGTCTCCTGAGAGAGCTTGTTTGTGTTACTGATGGGACATTCAAATTACAGCAAGAAAAGCCAAGAGTAGGACAGAGCAATGGCTTGTCTTTACAGCACACTTTCTGTGCATCAGAGTAAGGGTTTTTGAATCACCAGGATCTGTTGAATAACATTAGGCTTAGAACTCAAACTTTTATTCTTAAATTTGTGCACTGATTTATTCCCCGAAAACCTGCTCTACGGGAGTCCCTAAGATAGCTGTACCATTTCACATTCCCATGAGTGATGCACACAGGTTCTACTTTCTCTGTGTCCTTGCCAACATTGGGTACTGTGTTTTTATTACAGCTATTGTACAGGCGTCTGTTTCATTTGCACTTTCCTAAGGACTAATGCGGAGAAGGCAATGGCACCCCACTCCAGTACTCTTGCCTGGAAAATCCCATGGACGGAGGAGCCTGGTAGGCTGCAGTCCATGAGGTCGCTAAGAGTCAGACACAACTGAGTGACTTCACTTTCACTTTTCACTTTCATGCATTGGAGAAGGAAATGTCAACCCACTCCAGTATTCTTGCCTAGAGAATCCCGGGGACGGGGGAGCCTGGTGGGCTGCCGTCTGTGGGGTCACACAGAGTTGGACACGACTAAAGTGACTTAGCAGCAGCAGCAGCAAGGACTAATGAGGGCTTCCCAGGTGGCGCTAGTGGTCAAGAACCCACCTGCCATTGCATGAGACAAGAGATGTGGGTTCGATTCATGGGTTGGGAAGATCCCCTGAAGGAGGGCATGGCAATCCACTCCAGGATTTTTGCCTGGAGAATCCCATTGTCAGAGGACCTTGATGGGCTACAGCCCATGGGGTCACACAGAGTTGGAAGGATTAATGAAACTGATATCTTTTTATTTGCTTGTTTATCATTCAGATATATTTTTTGGTGAATTGTCTGTTTAAAACTTGTGCTCACAATTCTGTAAAACAATTATCCTTCAATTAAAAATAAATAATTTTTTAAAAAGCAAAAACAAACAATGAAAAAAAACTTGTGTGCAATTTTAAATTGAGATTTTTATTTAGTTATCATTGAAAAATTGAGTTCTTCATAATCTATCAAATACATGATATGTAATTGTTTTCTTCCAGTTTATGTATTGCCTTTAATCTTCTTACTGATTGTTTTTTGAAGCACAAGCTTATACATTTTTGATATAGTTCAGTTTACCAATCTGTTATTTTATGTAGTGTTGTATCTAAGAACTTTTTGCCCAAATCAAAATAATGAAGATTTTCTCTTATATTTTATTTAAAATGTTTTATAATTTTAGCACTCATATTTACATTAATGATTCACTTTGAGTAATTTTTCTATTGTGTGGTAGAGGTCCAAGTTATTAATTTGCTTCTGAATATCCATTTTCTCCTGGCTTTGTTTATTAAAAAACTCTCCATTATCCATTGAATTACCTTGGAATCATTGTCAAAAGTCAAATAGCCGTCCATGTACCTCTTTCTAGTTTTTTGCACAATTTAAAAAACTAACTGCAGCACTTAACATTGATCACTGTTCCACTTTATCAAAATTGAATCAACTGTTTAAGAATTAAAAGTTTAACAAAGGAGAAATGGAATTTTTTGAAAAAATACTTAAAATATTAATAAACTTGCAGATGCATTTATTTCACAAACAAATAAAATATGCATCAGCAGAGACTTTAAAGTACCCAGAAAAGTTTTCAAATGATGATTAATTCATCTGTAGACAATGTTATACCATTAAATTAAGTGCCCATATATATATATATATATATATATATATATATATATATATATATATTATCAATCAGGGAAAAACCTAGGAACTCAGGAGGCAGCAAGGCTGGAGGAACCCAGTATTCGTCTGAGGAATACTTCTGATAAGATTCTGTGAAAAGAGCAAGGTCACAGAGGAGTGAGGGCAGTGAGGGACCCCCCAGAGTAGGTGGGCAGAGGCTGTTCAGGACACACCCAATATGTGAAAGAGGCAGTGGTCAGTCATGGAGCCAAATACCAGATGAGAAAAAAAGTACAGCTCTGTGATAAACAGAGAAGAAATGTGATCCAAGAGTCAGTTCAGTTCAGTTCAGTTCAGTCGTTCAGTCGTGTCCGACTCTTTGTGATCCCATGAATCGCAGCATGCCAGGCCTCCCTGTCCATCACCAACTCCTGGAGTTCACTCAGACTCACATCCATCGAGTCAGTGATGCCATCCAGCCCTCTCATCCTCTGTCGTCCCCTTCTCCTCCTTCTCCCAATCCCTCCCAGCATCAGAGTCTTTTCCAATGAGTCAACTCTTTGCATGAGGTGGCCAAAGTACTGGAGTTTCAGCTTTAGCACCATTCCTTCAAAAGTAATCCCAGGGCTGATCTCCTTCAGAATGGACTGGCTGGATCTCCTGCAGTCCAAGGGACTCTCAAGAGTCTTCTCCAACACCACAGTTCAAAAGCATCAATTCTTCGGTGTTCAGCTTTCTTCACAGTCCAACTCTCACATCCATACATGACCACTGGATGATCAAAGAGTCAGTTGTGACCAAAACCCAGCTTTAAAGATCAGCATTAAAAGTCTCTCTCACTTGCATCTTCCTACATTTTAAGATCTGAGCAAGCCAGAATGATTTTTGACCCCCAAGATTATTAGAGAATATTGTCAAATGCTATTTTGTTGTATAACCCTGAAACAGCATAGAAAAACATGGAAACAGTTTTCTTGGAGTGTTTCCAAGTCCAGTACTATGTTAGGTGTTTCCATGCATATTTCTTTATTTTGTGTTTAGGCACATTGAAGTATCATTTTCAGAAAGACAAAAGGAAAACTAACTGTTCAGGGCCCAGAGGACCTGAGTTCAGATTTATAACCAGGTTCTCTTCCCTTGTGTCTCCTGCAGCCTGGAAACTAAACAGAGAGAAATACGGTGGGTGATTTGGGTGATTTTTTTTTTTTTTTTTGCCCTGTCTTCTAACTTTCAGGAACTGCGTGGCTGGGCCCCATGAGATTAAAGAACACCCCATCAAAATGCGACAGCTAGTTCATTCTAGCTCTGGTCCACACAGCTTGGGGGTAATAAAGTATCATCACAGTGTATGCAGCTTCTATGTCCCAATAAATTTCTGCTGAGAGCAGATTATTAGGAAAGCGTTGCAAGGCTTCTTAGAGCCAAAATATTTTACTTTTGTTTTATTCTTGTCACTTCTAGTTTTACCCAAAGAGATAATTGTTCCTGATTTCCAGGTTGAGCTCTTAACTAGGCCAGGGTCTGAGGACACTGACGGGAGTAAGGATGATTCCCAGGGCTTTTCATCATCAAAATTTTTACCCAGAGTATATTTTGTGCTGAGAATGGTGGTGAACATGTATTACCTACTATCTGTCTTTTTCACCAGAGTGCATCCCTCTAACATTCTGTGTGCATAAAAATCACAGCAGGAAATTTCCAAATGCAGTTTCCTGGTGGTGCAACCACTAAAGACCCTGACTGAATGGTTCTGGGATGGAGCTCCATATATTAAAAAAAGAAACCCATCAAGTTGTCCAGGTGATACGATGCAGATGGTCACAGATGAAATTTTGAAAATCTTTTCTGTACTGCATGCTGTAGATTTGCACAATGCGAGAGTTGTGAGTTAGGTTTTATTTGGGGCCAAATGAGGACTTAAGCCAGGAGACAGCATTTCAGATAGCTCTGAGAAACTGCTCTGAGGAGGTGGTGGTGGCAGTGGAACTAGGGTATACAGGAGTTTTTGCAACCAAGAGCAGGTAGTCAGGAACATCAAAAGATTGCTGTTAATTAAATGGAACAGATATATCAAGTTAAAGAGTGTAGCACTTTGTATGGGAGGGTGCAAGATTCTGGGCTCACTGAAATGGCTCTTTTGATGTACATCTCAGCTCTCTGGGGGCCAGTATCTAGTGTTTCTGGGCTTCCTTGGTGGCTCATTGGTAAAGAATCCACTTGCAGTGCAGGAGACATGGGTTCGATCCCTAGGTAGGGAAGATCCCCTGGAGAAGGAAATGGCAACCCATTCCAGTATTCTCGTCTGGGAAATCCCATGGTGAGAGGTCCCTGGTGGGCTACAGTCCATGAGGTTGCAAAGAATCAGATAGGACTTAGTGACTTAACAACAACAACAACAACAAATAGTGTTATGGACTCTGAAACTTCACTGTAGTTTCCAAAGCTTCCTGAAGGAGGGAAATCATTGGCATACTTGTGAAAATTAGGTTTTAATTTACCAGCAAGATTGTTAGTTGGAAGAAAAGGAACCAGCATTATGATTTTTGACTATCCTGAATGTTTTAATGAAAATTCAAAATTTGATAGTTTGAATATTTTTTTTACTTCTAAAATATTTACATTTGCTGCCAGAAAAAAAAAAAAAGCCATGTATTTATCAGCATTGTCTTTACCACAAAATAAATGCTCTGAATATTTTTTGGATGAATAAAGATTACTTTATAGTTATCTGCCTCACAGATGTTGTATATGGCTACATTTCATATCCCTGGTATCGGTTGATTTGCTAAAATAGATAGATAGATGATTGATAAATAGAAATGCAGTTCATCCCTTTTTATTTAGAAATGTACAAATGCCTACAGCACTGTGGAATTTCAAACTCCATCCTTTACTCAATTATCAGGACAAGGGAAGATGTAATATCATTCTTGTTGTTGTTGCTATTTTTCCTAATGAAATTAGAGATAATTATTTTCATAAACCTCTGGCTTATTGAAATCCAGGAAGATAAGAGTTTGCTGCTAGCATTGGGAAATTATTAAAAGCAAAATTTCCTGTCTACCCAGGATACTGCTCCACAAATGTAGACAAGAATGGTTTTATTACTGGGTAGGTAGCCAACTGACGGCTGTATATCACAGGCAAGCTCCTAGAGTGATTATAAAAGCAGAACAAAATCTGCAAAACCAGAGAGCAATCCAGCCAGATACAATGCAATGAATGCATTTTCTCAGGATAAACAATAAATAGTCCTCAAGTAAGAAAATATGTGCACTAACTGTCACACATACTTTATCTTAAATTCACATGGTAATTAAGATGATGATATGTGTTCAATAATTGCCTTTATTCAGAGCAAAAATAGGACTTCTTTTCTCTCTATGACGATCCGGTAGTTTTACAACTTGGAGCCAGGCACCAAGTTAAACATACCTTAAGCTCTCCTCCCCGCAGGAGGAGAGATTTGGCAGGGTACCCATTTCCTTGGTGTTCATATTTCCAAGAAATGACTCCCAGGGCCTCAACTGGAGAGAAACTTATCTAGCTTTTAAAAAGGTCTACATGCACCTCCAAGGGGCAATTACATTTTCTAAAGGAAGTATTCTAAAAAGAAAACTGTGGGGGTGGGGAGAGGAGATTTCTATCCTCTTTCCACCAGGGAAATTTTAAAAGTTTATTTTAAGACTTGTATTTGCTCTTACAGTAGCATACTTTTTTTTCTGACAAAAAAAAGAAATGAGATTTCACCAGAATTTAGAATAAAGCATATGTTCTACAAATTAGGTTGTTACTGACTTCATATTTCCTCACAGTTTGTTTGCTTATTCCAAGCATTTTCCAATTCCACAAGGGCTTGTTAATAAATCTTAGGGGAACTGTTTGCCTGTGTCAATCAAAAGTCTTCAGCATATTTGTTATGAAACATACACACACTTTAAGAGAACTCCAGACTCCTAGCTCTTCCCTTTCCCTGAGATATTTTGGAAGTTAAGTTTAAAGGCCAGTTCAGACCAGTGATCTATTCATGTTTTACTTTTGGCATGAAATAACCCACCTTGAAAATGATGCATCTCTAGAAAATCTTGCAGTGGAAGAGATCCTAGTGGTGCAACACAACCAGGTTCTTCCAATATGAGAAAAAATGCGATTCCAATGTTAGTATAGTCCTCAGTATTAAAGCCCTTCCCTTACTAATGTTGAAGTGTAGAGTCGTTCTTCCTTCCTTCCTTCCTTAAACACCAGCATATCTACCACGTGCCAGGAAATAGCCTATGGCTTTGTGGAAGGTTCTAGAAAGTGGTCAGGGATCTTCCTGTCCAGTTTGCTGAGCCATGACCAGACCCTGAAGGAGTCCTCCTGCACCTCAGATGGGCAGAAATTTGCCGGGCGGCACACCTGGATAGAGCATTCCAAGCACACGAGAGACACAAGGACTTGAAAAGGGATATTTAGAAATAATTATTTTTTGGTGGTAATGTGTTAATTTAAGAATGTCTCAAGAGAACAAGTTGAATGTGAGTTTGGGGTATTTCTTTAAGAGTTGACGGAGCAGAGTTTTGGCTGAACATCCTGTACTCATCTGAAGAGGCCAACGGAGGCAGACTTGGAGTAGAGGCGGAATGAGACGTGTGTTTGTAACACAGTATTTCCCCCGTGAGAACCTGGAGCATGACCGGAAGTGGCCGGAAGGCTCTAGGTGAGACCCAGGCCACACAGGGTGGAGGCGGAATGGCAGGAGTTGAGCTACTAGTAGAAGGGATGGAGAAGAACTGAACGGACCCCAGTTCTCGCCTCAAAGTTGAGAAATGGAAGGGCGTCCTTTGGGGGTTTGTCTCACAGCTGTGAACTTGGAGTGAGCAAGCAAAAACTTAGCCAATTTTTGATAAAATTTGCACTGTTGAAAAATGGGATTTCTTTGATATTTCTTTAAATAAAAAAAAAAACCAACAACTTGGGAATATTTTATGACTAACCTTATTTCTAGGGTGCCTCTGGCTGCCGTGAGGGCCTAGAAGTCTCTTTAATTAATCAGTGTCTAAGCTGGCACAGAAGCTGAGGGTTATAGCAGCTGGTTTCCCTCCTCCTTTGGCTGCCGCCTTGTGGTGTCACTTCTGTCCACAGTCCTGACCGTGCTCAATTTATATTCCCCTAAATGCAGAATTTGGAGAGGTTAGACCTATCTTCTGGAACTCTTACTTAACATCCCTTAATTTGGAGCTCATGGCCTAGTTTTCAATTTTAAATTCTCCTAAATGCGATTCTCATGAGGAAAATTTTCTTTGACATCTCAGAAAAGCTTTGTTCACATCTACTTTGCGTGAATGAATTGACCAGTAGTGTATATACCAGAGTGGGCTTCCCAGGTGGCTTAGTGGTAAAGAACCCACCTGCCAATGCAGGAGACATAAGATACATGCATTCAATCCCTGGGTCAGGAAGATCCCCTGGAGGAGGGCATGGCAACCCAATCCAGTATTCTTGCCTGGAGAATCCCATGGAGAGAGGAGCCTGGTGGGCTACAGTCCATGGGGTCACAGAGAGTCAGACATGACTGAAGTGACTCAGCACACACACACAAATACCAGAATATTATCCCTTTTTAAATTAAGATAATCTTTTTCATGTTAAAAAGTAGTCTTAGATTATTCTCATCTGTGAAGTGAGAATGCAATTTTGAAACTGTTCCAGAAAATTGGACAAAATGACAGGATGTGATTTCTCCTCGCTGGTGAGATAATGCCTGGCAGGCATTCAGGATGGTCATCCTGATGCTCAGCCCCAGGTGCCCTGTTTGAATGCTCCAGTGTACTTATTCACACTAATTAGGAGATAGTCATTTTGTCCCAGGTAAACATTCAGGGTGAAACTATATATGTGTCTGTATAGTTCAGTTTACTGAAGCTCAGTGGTAGACAATGCCCTGATGGAAAGTGTTCCTCCAGGAACCTGTGGGTCAGAGCAGGAACGTAATTCTCCTGCCCCTGATATGGATGCTAGAAGATGCCGTGGAGCTTTGGTTAACTTTCTTCTGCTAATTTTAACAGTTCTCTACATATTTCATCCTAGGGTGAGGAGACAGAATCTCGTAAGATGGGTTAACCTGCCCCAGATTTTGCAACTGGTAAAAATGAATATTTGGGGGAACAAGGATTGGAACAGAAGTTTGCTTTGGAAGAAGTCTTTTCTCTACATCCGTTTGCATCCAAAATTAAGCCATCCATCAACCATCCCCTGGAAGCAACATTGCAAAACAAGAAACAGCTACTTTGACTCAGAGCCGTGGAAGAGAAGTCTTGCCAGAAAGGAATCAGCTTTGATAAGGGTCTAATACTCCATGCTCTGCTAGTCTCTGACATTTACCATCAGATTTAATGATAAAATAATCCCCCTTGAATCAAACACTATTATCTTCATTTCTACAGATGAGGAAAACAAACTATAACAACAACCCCCCAATATTCAACTATATCTCAAATGACTAAAGTTGGGACCAACTGTGTTGAATGCTCAGCTTTAAAGTCCCCTTCACACTTGGGAAGTAGTTCACAGTTTGAGATCCAGTCTATATAAGTCAGTGGGTTTCCCAGAGAGCACTAGGGGTGAAGAAACTGCCTGCCTATGCAGGAGACATAAGGGATGTGGGTTTGATCCCTGAGTTGGGAAGATCTGGAGGAGGGCATGGCAGCCCACTCCAGTATCCTTGCCTGGAGAATCCCATGGACAGAGGGGGACTATAAGGTTGCAAAGAGCTGGATATGACTGAAGCGACTCAGCACACATACACACATATGAGTTGATGTTATTGTCTCTACCTTCTAATTGAGGAGATGTAGGTCTCAGCCATGTTTATAGAGTTTGAATGTGCAAAGTAGGGCTTCCAAACCCATATCTACAGCTTTTCTCCAGGGATTGGTCTTGACCTTGAAAGTCTACGTGGAATATTGCTGTCTCTGTACTTTTAATTAGGATTTTCTCTTTGCTCAAAACCCCTTCCCTCCAAGTTAGCAAACTTAATCTTCAAGATTCTGTATATTTCATAACTGAACCCAAACTTTTTTAGGAATCTACAAATGGACCCAGGAATTATGCTATATGCTGGAGAAACTCCAGCAGGAAATTCACTTTCTGTGATTAATATAATAGAGAATTGCCTTCAATCTTGGTCACATCTCACTCCTAAGAAGTTTCTTCATAAGCCTCCAGTCAGTCAGTCAGTTCAGTCGCTCAATCGTGTCCAACTCTTTGTGACTGCATGAATTGCAGCACGCCAGGCCTCCCTATCCATCACCAACTCCTGGAGTTCACTCAAGCTCATGTCCATTGAGTCGGTGATGCCATCCAGCCATCTCATCCTCTGTTGTCCCCTTCTCCTCCTGTCCCAAATCCCTCTCAGCATCAGAGTCTTTTCCAATGAGTCAGCTCTTTGCATGAAGTGGCCAAAATACTGGAGTTTCAGCTTTAGCGTCATTCCTTCCAAAGAACACCCAGGACTGATCTCCTTTAGAATGGACTGGTTGCCCCATAAGCCTCCAGGAAGTAGTAAAGTCTACCTGTCCCTTGCATTCCTGTTTCCTCGTGGCCCTGATATGACCTTTATCAAAGGCATCTTTTGACTATACCTATTTATGATCTGTGATGTCTGCTAAAATTTGAGTCTGGAAGGACAAAAGAATGCTATTCTTTCTCTATCTTCTGTGGTCCCTTACACAGAACTCAATGAATAGTAGCTTAATTTGAGAAATAGGGTAAAAACACCCACAGATCCAGAGTGGAGAGGAAGGAGTGGCCTTGTTAACCAGAGAGAATCATCCAGAATTGCATAATGACTCAACAGAGCCAGTTGGCATTTGGGAAAGCGTGTGTTAAACTGTTGGCCCAGTAACGCTTTCCTTGTTCATCTCTCTCATCACCTTTCTGGGCAAAATTTTCATAAAACAGCTTGGAAGCTCAGATGCTCTCAGGCTGTCATCCTGTCGCTATGATAATTACTGTGCTAATCACCAACACCTTGCAGATTAGTGGAGATTAATGGTGGGCTGGAGGAGTGAGGAGGCAGGCTGGCTCAAAGGCTGCATTTACAGGGCCCCCAGAGGACTATTGCATGCAGGCTGGTGGAGGAGAAACAAACAAATCTTCTGGTGAGTTGCTCAGGAAGGCTTTGGTGAGCCCTGTCTCCTGGGAGTTAGTTTCTGGAGGGGTGATAGGCCCAAACCTCAGTCCTGCAGGGGGCAGGGGGTCCTCAACAATGTAAACTTGCCGCACACTTTACTCAAAAAAGGGAAATCAAGTGAGAAAGAAGGTTTCAACTCCAAATTGGCTTAGGGTTCCCAGGAATAAGTAAAATGATTGTGATTTTATTACCCCAGGACTCTTCAGAACCCTCAACATGTCAGTGTGAGTCTGGAGTCTTCAACTTTAAATGCAGGAATTTATTGGTGCCCAGACATTTTTGATGCCAGAATTCTTGTCATCTCCCCTACCCCAGTCCCATAAACCACCATTTCACAGGATGGGTGTTCTTCTTTAGAGTACGCTGGAAAATCCTGACCTAGCAGTAGATTTTGAAGGAAGAAAATTATCTTTCATTGAGGATTAATCTGGTACCAACTACAGGTGTTAGGTGATTTATATACTTTTCTTCATTAAACCCAGAGCTTCCCTGATGGCCCAGTGGGTAAAGAATCTGCCTGCAATGCAGGAGACACAGGTGATGCTGGTTCAATCCATGGTCGGGAAGATCCCTTGGAGGAGCACGTGGCAACCCACTCCAGCATTTTTGCCTGAAAAATCCCATAGAAAGAGGAACCTGGCAGGCTACTGTACAAAGGGTCACAGAGTCAGACACAACTGAGCATGCATGCATGCCTCATTGAACCCACCCAAATCAGTGATACAGAGAATACTGCTTGTCTTATACAGATGTGAGCGTGAAAGCCCAAAGAGCTTATGTGGCAAAGTCATTTTCAATGGGGCTGTGACGTGGGTCCAGATCTGCTGCTGATACCCCTGGTGGGATAGAGATGCTTCAGCTGCTTGTCAGGGAGAAGAGGTTTCTACTTGGCTGAGGAACAAGGCAGAGGCTCTAACAAGACTAAGGTTCTGTTAGCCTGGGGAGAAGGAGGGCTATAAACAGAAGCCCTTTATAAAACCTTAGGGAGTTCCCTAGGGGTCCAGTGGTTAAGAATCCTCCTGAAAATGCAGGAGACACCAGTGTGACCCCTGGTCAGGGAACTAAGATCCCACATGCCACAGAGCAAATACTGAGCCCGGGTGTCACGACCAGAGACTCCATGTCCCCCAACAAAAGATCTCACGTGATGCAACACAGACCCCGTGTATTACAACTAAGACCTGACACAGCCAAATAAATAAATAAGTAAATAAATAATAATTGAGTAAAAACCCTAGTGCTCAAGGAAGGGCCACACAGAAGCTTCAGTTGCCTGGTTAGATTCAAGAGACAAAGCAAAAGAGAAATGACTTTCTCGAAGCCTAGATTCATGAGGGATAGCTATTCATGCCAAACTGTCTGGGTGGCGTCATCAGTCTCCTGACCTAACATACTTGCCATACCAAGAGGTCCCTCCCCTCCTAGGCTGGTCCCATTGGGTTGAGAGGGTGGCATCTATGGGCTGATATTCCATTGGATGAGGCCTTTGGAGTTAGTTTAAACTCTGGACTGGGGCTTGCTAAAATGTCCCTGCTCTTTGCTGCATGGCTATCTGCTAATTCCGGTGGGAAACAATGAAGTTGAAAGTAGGGATGATGGTGGTTATGGTGATGGTAATATCTCCCCACAACTAAAGATTTCAGGAGGAAGTGTCAGATCAACTATAAAGGGTATCATACATGTAGTCTTAAAAGCAACAAGCACAAGGACACAGAGTAGTTTGGTTTTTCTAAAGATAGAGTAGGGATATTTTACATTATCTTTTCCACTAATTGTACCCAAAAATCCTGGTTGGAAACCATAAGACAATGATCTGAAAGCAGTATGTTTCTTGTGATTGTGTGATGTGTGTGTGTGTGTGTGTGCGTGTGTGTGTGTGTGTGGTGGGTATGGGTGTGTATACATGATGTTTGTGTATTTTTCATCTCAAATCACTTGGCTTATACTTGGGACAGCTTAAACACCTGACTGTTCAATACTCACAAACAGAAAAGTTTCCAGATAAACCTGTTTTGTTTCGAGGACCAGGTTCCCTAATGACTGGAGAGAGAAGGAAAGCCTCTGTTTTGTTTCTTTGCTTATTGTGTTCTGTTTTAATTTTTTCCCAACCTAGCCCCTACGTAAATCTCAGTCCTCAAAATACCTTTCTATGGAGTGAACCTCAGCATCTGTTGCTAAGACACCTAAAGCTCTGGGAGGAAAATCCTTCTTCCTGATCACATCAACTGGGAACAGCATCCTCTGTTGTCTAATCAGTGAAGGAGGATCTGTGCTACATTTTACATCTTTCTAACCTCCTGCCAGAGGTAGACTCAGGTTCAGGAATTGTGTTATAAGAGGAGGGTGTTGTTGTTGTTGCTGCTGTGGTTTAGTCACTAAGTCGTCACTCTTTTGTGATTCCATGGGCTGTAACTCACCAGTCTCCTCTGTCCATGGAATTCTCCAGGCAAGAATATTGGAGTGGGTGGTCATTTCCTTCTCAAGGGGACCTTCCTGACCCGGGGATTGAGCCCGCATCTCCACATCTCCTGCATTGGCAGGTGGATTCTTTACCATTGAGCCACCAGGGACGCCAAGATGAGAGTGAGGGGGTGAACAAATCCATAGTTTATAGTGAGGAGACAAGAAAAAAGAAGCTATTGAATACTGGAGAACTGAGGAAATCATAGATGGGAGGGAGCTCAAAGAAAGATTTCTTGAAACTTGTATGAAATTCTGGGCTACAGAGGCATGTTGCTATTGTTCAGTCACTCAGTTGTGTCTGACTCTCTGCGACCGAATGGACTGCAACATGCCACACTTCCCTTTCCTTCACCATCTCCTGCAGCTTGCTCATACTCATGTCCCTAGAATCAGTGATGCCATCCAACTATCTTGTCCACTGTTGACCCTTCTCCTCCTGCCTTCAATCTTTCCAAGCATCAGGGTCTTTTCCAATGAGTTGGCTCTTTGTATCAGGTAGCCAAGGTATTTGGAGAAGGAAATGGCAACCCACTCCAGTATTCTTGCCTGGAGAATCCCAGGGATGGGGGAGCCTGGTGGGCTGCCGTCTATGGGGTTGCACAGAGTCGGACACGACTGAAGCGACTTAGCAGCAGCAGCAGTAGCAGCCAAGGTATTGGAGCTTCAGCTTCAACATCAGTCCTTCCAATGAATACTCAGGGTTGATTTCCTTTAGGATTGACTGGTTTGATCTTCTTGTAGTTCAAGGGAGTCTCAAGGGTCTTCTCCAACACCACAGTTTGAAAGCATCAATTCGTTGGTGCTCAGCCTTCTTTATGGTCCAACTCTCACATCCATACAAAGTGAAAGTGAAAGTCACTCAGTCGTGTCTGACTCTTTGCAACCCCCTTTACTATACAGTCCATGGAATTCTCCAGGCCAGAATACTGGAGTGAGTAGCCTTTCCTTCTCCAGGGGATCTTCCCAACCCGGTGGTCAAAGCCAGGTCTCCCACAATGCAGGTGGATTCTTGACCAGCTGAGCCACATATGACTATTGGAAAAACCATAGCTTTGACTATACAGACCTTTGTCAACAAAGTGATGTCTCTGCTTTTTTATACGCTGTCTAGGTTTGTCATAGCTTTTCTTCCAAGGAGCAAGCATCTTTTAATTTCATGGCTGCAGTCACCATCCACAGTGATTTTGGAGCCCAAGAAAATAAAAATCTGTCACTGTTTTCATTGTTACCCTGTTTGCCATGAAGCGATGCATGGAAATGACCTAAAACAGTAAACTAAGTTAAACTTAGAAATAAACTGTGATATCAACCAGCAGCTGGGAAGCTGACTGGATTTTGGAGGGAGCTCATATAGAGAAGATTTGAATATCTCTGCTTAGGTTTTAAACACTGAACTCACATTGTAACTGTAGAAGGTGAGTCAGACTTGCAGCTGGATTCTAACTGAAATCAAAGATATAATAAAAGTAAAGGGAGAGGGAAAAAAGATGTAACATGGAAACAGTGATCAACAGAAAGCTGTATTAGGTATATTAATTAGATAAAGTGGATTCAGAAGAACAAAAAGCATCAGTGATAACAAGGGATGTTAATCATGGTAAGAGAGTCAGTGCACTAAGAAGAAACCAATCCTGCATAAATGTGCACCTCATGACAGAGATTATAACAGTATATGAGACATACAGCAAAAACTGGTAGAGCTGAAAGAAGAAATGGTAAAAATCTGGTTAAGTTATAGAACAGTCTGACATGAAATCAGCAAGGATATAGAAGACCTAAACAACAACATGAACCAACTAAACCAAGCGGAAAGGTGTAGCACACTCTACCCAGAAACAGCAGGAGACATACTGTTTCAAGTTCATATGAATATTTATTTAAACATATCCTCAGTTAAAATTTTTTTTTAAATAATTGAAATAAAGCAACTGTAATAATAAAGTATTAAAAAATAAAATAATTGAACTATGAAAATATATATTCTTTGACATAATGAAAATTAACTAGATATCAGTAACAATGACAACTAGAAAATTTTCCAAATATTTGGATGCTAAATAATAAATTAATAAATCATGGGTCAAATGCTTTGTTAATTTATTGTTTAACAATGGTAAGAGAGTCAGTGTTTGGAGATTAGAAAACATTTCAAAAGTGAATCAAAATGAAAATAAAACATTAACATTTGGGAGATAAAACTAAAGCAAAGTTTAGAGGGAAATTTGTACTATTAAACCCTTAAATTAAAAGAGGTCTCAGATTCATAATCTTACTTCCCACCTTGATAAACTTGAAAAATAGAGAACAAAATAAAGTAAATAAATTAATAAATTAAATATTAGAATACAAATCAATGAAGTTAAAAAAAAAACAGAAAATTAATAAAACAAAAGCTCTGTATTTTAAAAAATTAATAAAATTGATAAACTTCTAATAATAATAGAGTAAAATTCTATTTGGTAGAATTACCAATTCCTAAAATTAAAAAGGAAATATCATCATAGAACTCATAGCTATCAAAAGGTTAATAAGTGAATAGTGCAAATAACTTTACACAAAATTTGACAATTTATATTAAAAGGACCAAATACTCATAAGTGCCATGAAGTTCACTCAAGACGAAACAGATAACTAAAATACTAAAATATTTATCAAGAAAATTAAATTTGTATTTAAAAATCTTCCAAAAGAGATTAATCCAGGACAAACTGTTTTTACCAGTAAATGCTGCTGCTGCTGCTAAGTCGCTTCAGTCGTGTCCGACTCTGTGCGAACCCAGAGACGACAGCCCACCAGGCTCCCCTGTCCCTGGGATTCTCCAGGCAAGAACAGTGGAGTGGGTTGCCATTTCCTTCTCCAATGCATGAAAGTGAAAAGTGAAAAGTGAAAGTGAAGTTGCTCAGTCATGCCTGACTCTTAGCGACCCCATGGACTGCAGCCCACCAGGCTCCTCCGTCCATGGGATTCTCCAGGCAAGAGTACTGGAGTGGGGTGCCATTGCCTTATCAGACCAGTAAATGCTACCCAACATAAATGGAAAAAATATTAGAAATTCTACATAATCTCTTCCAAAAAAAACAGGAGCAACTTGCAACTCATTTTGTGAGCTAATATTGTCTTGACTGCAAAGTCACAGAAAAACATTGCATAGGAAGAAAGCTATAGACAAATTTTTAAAAATAAATTTAGACACAAAAATTCTCAACAATATATTAATGAATCAAATAGTTAATACATAAAGAGAAGAAATTCCAGCACCACCAGCTGGAATTTATACTGAGGAGTGGAAAGTTGATTCAACATTTGAAAAGTCAATCAAATGTTTCATATGGGAAAATGCATGATACTTTTGATAGAAGAAAAAATTTGCAGGCAAAATTACCATTTATTCACAATAAAAATTCTCAGAAACCTTGAGTTCCCCTTATCTTGATGAGATATCTACCAAAACAAACATGCAAAATACAAAGCAAAAATTTAATTCAGTGGTGAAAGAGTTAATGCTTTCCCTCTTATGGTGGGAGCAAAGCAAAATATCTATTCTCATCTCTGTTCCTTAATAGGGTAGAGGAAGTCCAAGCTGGTTTAACACATTGAAGAAATAAATACATGACATAAAGACTCGAAGGGAAGAAATGAAACACCCTCTATTTACAAAGGCCATAGTTGTCTACATAGAAAATCCCAAGAAATATTTATAAGCAAAATAAAAATCTTGACCTATATTTCAAGCTTTTAAAATCAGTAAATCAATACAGGTCCTAAGATGGTAGAGGAATAGGATGGGGAGACCACTTTCTCCCCCATAAATTCATTGAAAGAACATTTGAACGCTGAGCAAACTCCACAAAACAACTTCTGAACGCTGGCAGAGGACATCAGGCACCCAGAAAAGCAGCCCATTGTCTTCAAAAGGTGATAGGACAAAATATAAAAGATAAAAAGAGAGACAAAAGAGTTAGGGACAGAGACCTGTCCCTGGAAGGGAGTCTTAATAGAAGAAAAGTTTCCAAACACCAGGAAACCGTCTCACTGGCTGGTCTGGGGGAAGTTTTGAATTTCAGAGGGCAACATAACTGGGAGGAAAAATAAATAAATAAATAAAACCCACAGATTATGTGCCTAAAGGCAACTCCTAGCAGAGAAGTACCCCAGAAGCTTGCATCCGCCACCAGCAAGCAGGGGCTGAACAGGGAGGCGCGGGTTGCATCGCTTAGTTAAGGACTGGGCCTGAATGCCTGGAGGGCAATCTGAGGGAGCTAACATGGGGTAGCAACCTAAACTGTGGGATAGCCAGAGAGAGAGAGAGGGAAAACAAAAAAGAAAGAGAGAGAGAGATTTTTACTATTATCATTTTTATTTTTTTTTCTTTTTAAAAACTCTTCTATTACTCCTTTAATTTTCATTTTTATAACCTACTATTAGCTTGCAAAAAAAAAAAAAGGACCCTATTTTTAAAGCAAACTTCATATATATTTCTTATAGATTTTGTGATTTTGTTTGTTTTATATTGTATTTTTGAGAGTTTAAACTCTATATTTTTAATCTTTGCTTTTTGATATTTGTTATCAAAGTTGTACATTTAAGAATCAATCTTCAGTACCCATTTTTACTTAGAAGTGTGATTACTGGCTTTATTACTCTCTCCCCATTTTGACTCTCTTTTTTCTCCCTCAGGTCACCTCTATCTCCTCCCTCCCCTTCTCTTCTCAACCCAACTCTGTGAATCTCTGTGTGTTCCTGACGGTGGAGAACACTTAGGGAACAGAGTACTGCCTAGATCTATCTCTCTCCTTTTGAGTCCCCCTTTTCTCCTCTTGCTCGCCTCTATCTCCTTTCTCCCTCTTCTCTTCTCTATGTAACTCCATGAACCTCTCTGAGGGGTCCAGACTCTGGAGAGCACATAGGGAATTGACTACTGGCTAGACTGCTCTCTCCCCTTTTGATTCCCCCTCTTCTCTTCCTGGTCACCTCTATCTCCCTCCTCCCTCTTTTCCATGTAACTCTGTGAACCTCTCTGGGTGTCCCTCACTGTGGAGAATCTTTTCACCATTAACCTAGCAGTTTTACCATTGGTGCTGTATGGATGAAGAAGTCACGAGGCTACTGTAAGAACAAGACTGAAAATCAGAGGCAGGAGGCTTAAGCCCCAAACCTGAGAATACCAGAGAACTCCTGATTTTGGAGAACATTAATTGATAAGAGATCATCCAAAAGCCTCCATACCTACACTGAAACCAAACACCACCCAGGAGCCAATAAGATCCAGAGCAAGACATACCACACAAATTCTCCAGCAATGAAGGAACTTAGTGTTGAGCTTTAATATACAGGCTACCCAAAGTCACACCAAACTCACTGACATCTCAAAACTCACTACTGGGCATTTCATTGCACTCCAGAGAGAAGAAATCCAGCTCCACCCAGAACACAGACACAAGCTTCCCTGACCAGGAAACCTTGACAAGCCACTCATCCAACCCCACCGGCAGGAAGGAACCTCCACAATAAAGAGGAACCACAAACTTCATGAATACAGAAAGGCCACCTCAAACACAGCAATCTAAACAAGATGAATAGGCAGAGAAATATTCAGCAGGTAAAGGAACATAATAAATGCCCACCAAACCAAACAAAGGAGGAGGAGATAGGGAGTTTACCTGAAAAAGAATTCAGAATGATGATACAAAAATGATCCAAAATCTTGAAAACAAAATGGAGTTACAGATAAAATAGCCTGGAGACAAGGACTGAGAAGATGCAAGAAATGTTTAGCAAGGACCCGGAAGAAATAAAAAACAGTCAATCAATAATGAATAATGCAATTAATGAGATCAAAAACACTCTGGAGGGAACCAACAGTAGAATAATGGAGGAAGAAGATAGGATAAGTGAGGTAGAAGATAGAATGGTAGAAATAAATTAATCAGAGAGGATAAAAGAAAAATGAATTAAAAGAAATGAGGACAACCTCAGGGATGTATGGGACAATGTGAAATGCCCCAACATTCAAATCATAGAAGTCCCAGAAGAAGACAAAAAGAAAGGCCATGAGAAAATACTTGAGGAGATAATAGTTGAAAACTTCCCTAAAATGGGGAAGGAAATAGTCATCCAAGTCCAAGAAACCCAGAGAGTCCCAAACAGGATAAACCCAAGGTGAAACACCCCAAGACACATATTAATCAAATTAATAAAGATCAAACACAAAGAACAAATATTAAAAGCAGCAAGGGAAAATCAACAAAGAATACACAGGGGATTCCCATAAGGATAACAGCTGATCTTTCAATAGAAACTCTTCAGGCCAGAAGGGAATGGTAGGACATACTTAAAGTGATGAAAAAGAAAAACCTACAACCCAGATTACTGTACCCAGCAAGGATCTCATTCAGATATGAAGGAGAATTCAAAAGCTTTATAGACAAGCAAAAGCTGAGAGAATTCGGTATCACCAAACCAGCTCTTCAACAAACGCTAAAGGATCTTCTCTAGACAGGAAACACAAAAAGGGTGTATAAACTCAAACCCAAAACAACAAAGTAAATGACAATGGGACCATACTTATCAATAATTACCTTTAACGTAAATGGGTTGAATGTCCCAACCAAAAGACAAAGACTGGCTGAATGGATACAAAAACAAGACCCCTGTATATGCAGTCTAAAAGGAACCCACCTCAAAACAAGAGACACGTACAGACTGAAAGTGAATGGCTGAAAAAGATATTCCACGCAAATGAAGACCAAAAAAAAAAAAAAAAGGCAGAAGTAGCAATACTCATATCAGATAAAATAGACTTTAAAGGCTGTGAAAAGAGACAAAGAAGGACACTACATAATGATCAAAGGATCAATCCAAGAAGAAGCTATAACAATTATAAACATATATGCACCCAACATAGGAGCACCACAATATGTAAGGCAAATGCTAACAAGTATGAAAGGGGAAATTAACAATAACACAATAATAGTGGGAGACTTTAATATCCCAATCACACCTATGGGTAGGTCAACTAAACGGAAAATTAACAAGGAAACACAAACTTTAAATGACACAATGGACCAGCTAGACCTAATTAATGTCTACAGGACATTTCACCCCAAAACAATGAATTTAACCTTTTTCTCAAGTGCATACGGAAATTTCTCTAGGATAGACCACATCCTGGGCCATAAATCTAGCCTTGGTAAAATTAAAAAAAAACTGAAATACTTCTAATCATCTTTTCTGACCACAATGCAGTAAGATTAGATCTCAATTACAGGAGAAAAACTATTATTCCAACATATGGAGGCTAAACAACACGCTTCTGAATAACCAACAAATCATAGAATAAATCAAAAAAGAAATAAAAATACACAAAAAATGAATGAAAATGCAAACACAACAACCCCAAACCTATGGGACACTGTAAAATCAGTGCTAAGGGGACAATTCATAGCAATACAGGCTTACCTCAAGAAACAAGGAAAAACTCAAATAAATAACCCAATTCTACACCTAAAGCAACTAGAAAAGGAAGAAATGAAAAACCCCAAGGTTAGTAGGAGGAAAGAAATCTTAAAAATTAGGGCAGATTTCTTATATGATATTACATGTTTCAATGCCATTCTCCCAAATCATCCCACCTTCTCCCTCTCCCACAGAGTCCAAAAGACTGTTCTATACATCTGTGTCTCTTTTGCTGTCTCGCATACAGGGTTATTGTTACCATCTTTCTAAATTCCTTATATATGCGTTAGTATACTGTGTTGATGTTTTTCTTTCTGGCTTACTTCACTCAGTATAATAGGCTCCAGTTTCATCCATCTCATTAGAACTGATTCAAATGTATTCTTTCTAATGGCTGAGTAATACTCCATTGTGTATATGTACCACAGCTTTCTTATCCATTCATCTGCTGATGGACATCTAGGTTGCTTCCATGTCCTGGCTATTATAAACAGTGCTGCGATGAACATTTGGGTACACGTGTCTCTTTCGATTCTGGTTTCCTCCGTGTGTATGTCCAGCAGTGCCCAGAGGGATGATATGGGGAGGGAGGTGGGAGGGAGGTTCAGGATGGGGGGGAGCACATGTCCACCTGTGGCAAATTTATGTTGATGTATGGCAAAACCAATACAATATTATAAAGTAATTAACCTCCAATTAAAATAAATAAATTTAAATTAAAAAATTAGGGCAGAAATAAATGCAAAAAAAAAAAAAAAAACAAAAGAGACCATAGCAAAAATCAACAAAGCCAAAAGCTGGTTCTTTGAAAGGATAAATAAAATTGACAAACCATTAGCCAGACTCATCAAGAAACAAAGGGAGAAAAATCAAATCAACAAAATTAGAAATGAAAATGGAGAGATCACAACAGACAACACAGAAATACAAAGGATGATAAGAGACTACTATCAGCAACTATAAGCAAATAAAATGGACAACTTGGAAGAAATGGACAAATTCTTAGAAAAGTACAACTTTCCAAAACTGAACCAAGAAGAAACAGAAAATCTTAACAGACCCATCACAAGCATGGAAATTGAAACTGTAATCATAAATCTTCCAACAAACAAAAGCCCAGGACCAGAATTTTAGTAGAATTCTACCAAAAATTTAGAGAAGAACTAACACCTATCCTACTCAAACTCTTCCAGAAGACTGCAGAGGAAGGTAAATTTCCAAACTCATTCTATGAGGCCACCATCACCCTAATACCAAAAATGTCACAAGAAAAGAAAACTACAAGCCAATATCACTGATGAACATAGATGCAAAAATCCTTAAGAAAATTCTAGCAAACAGAATGCAACAACATATTAAAAAGATCATACACCATGACCAAGTGGGCTTTATCCCAGGGATGCAAGGATTCTACAATATCCACAAATCAATCAATGTAACACATCACATTAACAAATTGAAAAATAAAAAGCCATATGATTATCTCAATAGATCCAGAGAAGACCTTTGACAAAATTCAACATCCATTTATGATAAAAACCCTCCAGAATGCAGGACTAAAAGGAACATACCTCAACATAATAAAAGCTATATATGACAAACCCACAGCAAACATTATCCTCAATGGTGAAAAATTGAAAGCATTTCCCCTAAAGTCAGGAAAAAGGAAACGGTGCCCACTCTCACCACTACTATTCAACATAGTTTTGGAAGTTTTGGCCACAGCAATCAGAGCAGAAAAAGAAATAAAAGAAATCCAGATTGGAAAAGAAGAAGTAAAACTCTCAGTGTTTGCAGATGACACGATCCTTTACATAGAAAACCCTAAAGACTCCATCAGAAAATTACTAGAGCTAATCAATGAATATAGTAAAGTTGCAGGAAATAAAATTAACACACAGAAATACCTTGGATTCTTATACAGTAACAAAGAGAAACTAAGGAAACAATTCCATTCACCATTGCAATGAAAAGAATAAAATACTTAGGAATATATCTACCTAAAGAAACAAAATAACTATATATAGAAAACTGTAAAACACTGATGAAAGAAATCAAAGAGGACACTAATAGATGGAGAAATATACAATGTTCATGGATTGGAAGAATCCATATAGTGAAAATGAATATACTACCCAAAGCAATCTATAGATTCAATGCAATCCCTATCAAGCTACCAATGGTATTTTTCAGAGAACTAGAACAAATAAATTTACAATTTGTATGGAAATACAAAAAACCTCGAATATCCAAAACAATCCTGAGAAGGAAGAATGGATCAGGAGGAATCAACCTGCGTGACTTCAGGCTCTACTACAAAGCTACAGTCATCAAGACAGTATGGTACTGGCACAAAGACAGAAATATAGATCAATGGAACGAAATAGAAAGCCCAGAGATAAACCCACGCACCTATGATCACCTTATCTTTGACAAATGAGGCAAGAATATACAACGGAAAAAAGACAATCTCTTTAACAAGTGGTGCTGGGAAAACTGGTCAACCACTTGTAAAAGAATGAAAGTAGAATACTTTCTAACACCATACACAAAAATAAAATGGATTAAAGATCTAAACGTAAGACCAGAAACTATAAAACTCCTAGAGTAGAACATAGGCAAAACACTCTCTGACATAAATCACAGCAGGATCCTCTATGACCTGCCTCCCAGAATATTGGAAATAAAAGCAAAAATAAACAAATGGGACCTAATTAAAATTAAAAGCTTTTGCACAACAAAATAAATTATCAGCAAAGTGAAAAGACAGCCTTCTGAATGGGAGGAAATAATAGCAAATGAAGCAAATGGCAAAGAATTAATTTCAAAAATATACAAGCAACTCCTGCAGCTCAACTCCAGAAAAATAAACGACCCAATCAAAAAATGGGGCAAAGAACTAAACAGCCAGTTCTCCAGTTAAGACATACAGATGGCTAACAAACACATGAAAAGATGCTCAACATCACTCATTATCAGAGAAATGCAAATCAAAACCACAATGAGGTACCATCTCACACTGGTCAGAATGGCTGCGATTCAAAAGTCTACAAGCAATAAATGCTGGAGAGGGTGTGGAGAAAAGGGAACCCTCTTACACCGTTGGTGGGAATGCAAACTAGTACAGCCACTATGGAGAACAGTGTGGAGAGTCCTTAAAAAACTGGAAATAGAACTGCCATACGACCCAGCAATCCCACTGCTGGGCATACACACCGAGGAAACCAGAATTGAAAGAGACATGTGTACCCCAATGTTCATCGCAGCACTGTTTACAATAGCCAGGATATGGAAGCAACCTAGATGTCCATCAGCAGATGAATGGATAAGAAAGCTGTGGTACGTATACACAATGGAGTATTACTCAGCCATTAGAAAGAATACATTTGAATCAGTTCTAATGAGGTGGATGAAACTGGAGCCTATTATACAGAGTGAAGTAAGCCAGAAAGAAAAACACCAATACAGTATACTAACACATATTTATGGAATTTAGGAAGATGGTAACGATAACACTGTATGTGAGACGGCAAAAGAGACACAGATGTATTAACAGTCTTTTGAACTCTGTGGGAGAAGGCAAAGGTGGGATGATCTGAGAGAATAGCACTGAAACATGTATATTATCATATGTGAAACAGACTTCCAGTCCAGTTTCGATGCATGAGACAGGTGCTCACGGCTGGTGCACTGTGATGACCCAGAGGGATGGGAGGGGGAGGACTGTGGGAGGAGGGTTCAGGATGGGGAACACATGTACACCCATGGCTGATTCATGTCAATGTATGGCAAAAATCACTACAATATTGTAAAGTAACTAGCCTCCAATTAAAATAAATAAACTTAAAAAAATAAAATAAAATCAGTGAATCAAATTGTATCAGAGGATGGAATGTAAACTGTGAAGGTATAAATGTTGAACAGGAGACACAGTAGAAAACCTGTGATAGTTTGGATGTCATCAAAAATGAAAATGTTGATCTATGAAAAACACTGTTAAGAAAATAAAAAGGCAAGTTTCTGACTGAAAGGAGGGACAGTTCCTATACTCAACAAATTGTGTCTAGAATGTGCAAGGAACTCTCAAAAGCCAGTGATAATAGACAAACAATCTAGCTGAATAGGGTAAAAAATTGAAAAAGGCACTTCACCAAAGAAAATAATAATCACATAAAAGATATTTAGCATCATTGTTATTTGGGAAATGTAAAATAAAACAATAAATGCCACTTCTCATTTACTATAAAGAAAATTTTTTTTAAAATCTGTCATTGCCAAGTGTTGATGAGAGTATGCATCAACAGGAAATCTCATTCACTGCTTGAGACAATGCCAAATGATTAACCCACTTTTTACAACAGGTGTGCAGATGATTATAAAGTTAAACGTACACTTACTATTGTACTTAGCAGTCCCACTATACTAGAAAATAGGAAATTATGTCCACACAAAATCACAAAAACATTTATAGCAGCATTATTTGTAACTGCCTCAAACTAGAAATAACTCAGATAGTCATCAACAGATGAATGAATAAATAAAATACTACTCAAATATAAAAAGTAATGATCTACTGATGCCTGGAAAAGTGTGGTAAATCTCAGTTGTACTATTTTAAGTGAAATTAATCAAGCCCAAAGTTACAGAATGTGCAATTTCTTTTACATGAGATTTGGTAAGTGCATAACTATATGTAGAGAAAGCAAATGTACTTGCCAAGAGGTAAAGGTGAGGGGCTGGTTTGACTAGGAAGGGGCAGAGCAAAGGAAACCCTTGTGGTAATGAAACCATCCTGTATCCTGATGAGGTTGGTGGTTACACAACCAGGCACATGGAAGAGATGTCTGTTCACCCAAGTTCATTGCAGCATTATTCACAGTAACCAAAATACAGAAGCAACCCATGTCTACCAAGAGATTAATGGACAAAGAAAATGTAGTATATACATGTAATGTATACTATTCAGCCTTAAAAATGAAGAAAATCCTTCTGTTTGTGACAGTGTGGTTGAATTAAGAGGCTATTATACTTAGCGACATAAGCCAGTCGCAAAAGGGCAAATACTGCATGATTTCATTTGTACAATGTATCTAAAGTAGTGAAACTCATAGAAGCAGAAAATACAGTAGTAATTGCCAGGGGCTATGCAGTGTGGGTCAATGAAGATTAATTTCTAGCTCTGCTACGTTAGTAAGGTCTAGAGATCTGACATGTGACACAAACCTGTAGTTAACAATATGCTGTTGGGTACTTATCTCGTGTTATATGTTCTTACCACAAAACAAACAAACCAAAAATAAAAGTACACAGGGACGTTTTGGGAAGTGTTGGATGTCTGTCATCTTCATGGTGATGCTGGTACCCCAGGCATTTGCATATGCTCAAACTCCTTAAATTATACACATTGCATATATGCAGTTTTTTATCAATTACCACTCAATAAAGCTATTAAATATGTAGAATTTTAAAGCACAAAAAGTGAAATTTACTCAGTATAAATTCAAAATAGGAGTATCTTGAATGCCATAACTTGAATGTAATTTAACTCTTTCTGTCCTATGGAGGATTTACAGTGTTTCAATTTTAGCTTATGATATAAGCTACAAAAATCATAGACTTTGAATTTCTAGAAGAAACAGGGAGGGATAAAGATTTTGGGATACACTAAAATTGGAGGTGTTGGGGGAAAATTGAAAGCGACAATAAGCAAATTATGATTTTTAAGACGAAGGCAGAAGGAAAAATCTACAAGATTGGAGATTTGTAGCAGCAAGCAAATCCATGTGGATTTGTATAATATTTTCTATTTCACAACTACACACTTACATGCTCATTGATTCATTAGACACCCACCATAACCCTGTGATTCTCATTTCAAGTATATTTGGAAAGAGTTACCTAAAATCTCGATGAGGAAAATGTGACTTTTCAGATCCTTCTTTTCATTCACATCTCAGCATGTGAATGCGTCCTCAGTTGTGTCTGAATCTTTGGGTTCCCCATGTACTGTAGCTTGCCAGGCTCATCTGTCCATGGGATTCTCCAGGCAAGAATACTGGAGTGGCTTACCATTTAGTACTCCAGGGGATCCTCCTGACCCAGAGATTGAACCCACATCTCTTGCACCTTCTAAACTGGCAGGCAGATTCTTTACCACTGTGCCACCTGGGAATCCAGCTTGTGTCTCAGTGCTTCTCCTAAATGATGCATGAATATAAATTTGTTCTCAATCAAACTTGTGAAAGAGATGAAATTGGTATATTGTATTACCTGATAAAAATTAAGTTGCATCCTTTGTTGAGTAAAGGCTAATGAATTGCATTTATAGCCTATTTGCTGGTCAGTAGCCTTTACCATTCTTCCCAATTATATGGTAGCCTGGTATAATTATATTTTAAAATGATTTACTCATTTGTCCTACCCAAGCAGCAATGGTTCATTTTAAAATTGATACTTCATGCATAAGCTTATGAACCACATTTCACAAAATAAATAATCATTTCAATGAACAGAGCCTAGTTTAATTAATTAAATTGAACCAAAAATGTTGTCAGTGATCTTTCTGTCACACAAATTTAGTAGCTGGGGTCATCAGGGCAAAATATTTGCATGCATTCACATTATATACATTAATAAAAAACAGTTTCACACACATTTGAGTAGTTTTTATCATTTTGTAGTAATTACTAAATCAAATGACACTGTGACAATGATATTTAATTAGTTATATTCATTGAAATACCATGAGTGATGAATAAATTCAGTAGTTATCAAGTACTTATTGATGATATAATAAATTTTAAAAATCATAGGGAAGTGAAATTGTGACCACTTTTGGAATTAGTCACTCAGTCATGTCCAACTCTTGCAATTCCATGGACTATCCCTGCTGGGCTCCTCTGTCTATGGGTTCTCCAGGCAAGAATACTGGAGTGGGTTGCCATTTCTTTCTCCAAGGGATCATCCCAGTCCAGGGTTCAAACTCGGGTCTCCTGCATTGCAGGCAGACTTTTTACTGACTGAGCCACCAGGGGAGCCCACTTTTGGAATAATGTGAGCTGAGTAACAATAGTTTAATTTTGAATAACCAGCCATAGTTTACTTGCCTCAGATCTGCTCCTTACTGTTGTAGTTGTTCAGTCGCGTCCAGCTCTTTGTGAACCCATGGATTACAGCATACCAGGTTCCCCCCCACCCTTTACCATCTCCTGGAGCTTGCTCAAACTCATATCCATGAGTCAATGATGCTATCCAACCATCTTGTCCTCTGTTGTCCCCTTCTCCTCCTGCCTTTGGTCTTTCCCAGCATCAGGGACTTTTCTAATGAGTCAGCTCTTCGCATCAGGTCGCCAAAGTATTGCTACTTATTAGCTGCTTGATATTGGCCAAGACACTAAATTTCTCCAAGTTTCAGTATCACTATTTATAATACGGATATAGAACATTAGCTAACTAATAGGACTATTGTGGAAATTAAATAAAATATATTTAACACAGTGCCTGATGAAAATAAGCTCTGCTGTTGTTACTATTACTAGTAATATTATTATTAACATCACCTAGTCTACCTATTCTTTTATTAGGAAGAAAGATAAGATTTGTGCATACAAGCAGAGGGAAACTGACATGGTGATCATTACCTGGATGTTACTACAATACAAGCATCATTTCATGAAATTGAGGTCAATGCAGAGCTTGGCATTTTACCAGAAATTTCCACAAGGCCTGAAGGAAACTGATGATTCAAACCATTGCCTTAACAAAGGGATCATATGTAGAGAGTAGCAAGGCATTAACACTATAGACAATCCCAAATTAGGTGTCAGGTTAAGTGCTTAAGGCTCTTGGTCAGAAGTCAAGCGGCCAAAAAGAGTAAGAGATACAGAGAAGTCTGGAAGTAAATCCATATAAACATTGTTCCATTTGAACAATCAATAGTTCAAGTAGCTGCATCATTCAGGGTTTAGTCAGGAGACAGAAAGCATGTGGTCACTTCAACAGGGAAATTTTAATGTAAAGAATTGGTAACTGTAATGTAAAGTAAAATTTACTTTAATGTAAACTTTATGTAAACTAATACTTTATGTATTTAGTACTTTGTGTAAACTAGTATAAACTTTAATGTAAAGAACTGGTAACATCTCTCTTTGGTAGTTGGTACAACGCAGTGCCAACGCCCTCCAGCTGCTTCTACAGCAGTCCTGCTGGGGCTTCCTGCCCAACCGGGGAGAAGGAGTAAGAGAGAACTCTGAAAAAAACCTGAAGGCTCAAAGAGCACCCTAGAGGAAGGAACAAGTGTGGAGGGGGTTCTCTCCTCAAGGTTGGATTTACACCTGGTTGGCAAGGGTGTGGCGGTGGCCCAGATTGGTGGACAAAGTGGCTGATTGCCTTAACTGGACCTGCCCATAGGCTGTAGGGGGAGACCAAGGAGCAGGAAAGAATCCCTAGGCCTAGTGAGTATAAAACCTTCTTTTGGGGGTGATGCAAGTCCCCAGTACAGAGCACATGGAGCTCGCTGTGTGCTGATTCTAGGGTGCTGTGCTGAATATCTGGGCCATAAGCCATTGAGCCAGCATCATGCCAGCTGCCAGAAGAAATATTGAGAGGGACCAACTCCATCCAGCACAGCAAGGTAGTGAAGGATGGCTTTGGAGTTCACAGTAAGGAAAATCAAATTCTGACTCCATGTTAGATCTGTTTCTTTTACTTTAACCTTTGCTTCCCATTTCATTTGTTCCTAAAAGGATACTGTTTAAACAAAATGGCCAGCTTCAGGGAACCCCATCCTTCTACCTGAATATTAAACCAAGGCGCCTTTGTTCAGGGAAATATCCAGACCCTGTCCATCTGTGAATGGTTGCAAGAAAAAAGAAATTAATGCATCCTATCCCCGCAGGCTGGCCATTCCATGAGATATTTTGCAAGACTTACGGCCTTTTTCTTTTATTTCCTCAATGCCTCTCCTTCTCTGTTCTATAAAAGAACCTGGCATCCAGACCCTAATAAGATGGTTATTTTGAGACATTAGTCTGTGTCTTCTCAGTCTGCTGATTTTCTGAATAAAGTCATTATTCTCTGCCTCAACATCTCTTCTCCAATTTACTGGCCTCCAATTTATTGCTTGTCACATGGCAAGCAAAGGGAGCTTGGACTTGATAACATCAATACATTGAAAACTTCCCAGTAGCAATATCTGACATTATTAAAACTTACCTTGTACCAAGTACACAAGTTTATTTAGTCTTTATAATAGCCTTATGATTTAGAAACTACAGTGTGAAAAAAAGACCATGAAGAACACATACAGAGTCAAATGAATTTAGGTTTCTTAGCTTTTGCAGAAAAGAACATATTTCCTTAAAACTGAGGGCATCGCCCAAGTGAGGGGTGCCATGGAAGGTTTCTCTAAAGCTTTGAGGCTGAGAGTGAGTCTCAAGACAGTCTCACTAGTTATGATCAGGATTCATAAATCAAGAAAATCACTAGAACAGTGAGTGAGTAGACTCATTTTTAGAGCTAATCCATGCTAACTTATTGTTAGATCTTTTTGACATGGTCTTATCTAAAACTTGGTGCCTGTAAATGAAATTTTGCTTCAAGGGTTTGAACCTAATCTGCATTCATGGTTGGCATGGTTAATTTGTTTGGAAAGCCATAGTACAGGTTTGCAAGCTGTGTTCTTGTTTTCAGCTTTCAGTTTGTCCCGTGAACCCACAACAGAGCTATTCTTAGTAACATTTGCACTGGAGTGGATACCCACCAGAATCTGACAATCTCAGAACATCAGAGCTGGAAGGATCTTGGAGATGGCTTGGTTTAAAGCTGGAAGTTGATGATCATTGTCTCTTGTACTAGACCACCCAGTCTTTGCTGTCAAATTAGCAGAAAAATAAATTGTCTACTGGGGTAAACATTCTATGTCTTGTGAATCAAGTAAATGTGACAATTTACATTTAGAGGCGACATCAGCTACACGTGCAAAAATATCCCTTTCTCTTCACCAGCAAATTCTCTCTCTTGCTCTCTCTTTTTTTTAACAGTGCATAAAAAATCATCCTTGGAGTAGCTTTATGGTTCCCTAACAACAGGCCTTTACAGTTAAATATCTTGATTTAAGGTGACAGAATTTGATTTAATTCTACTACTATATCTTTCAACCCAGAGATTTAATTTAATCACCTATTGTAATTTTCTGTTTAATATCAATAAAATGTCTTCCCCATTGCCCTTACATTGAAAATGAGATCAGATTAATGCTGTAGGTCTTCCCAGATTTATAGCTGGAAGGGAAAGTGAAGATTGAAATGAATTTATTTAAATTTACACTGATTGAAACTGAATATCCTACAAGTCTTAACTAAAAACAGCTTCTTTGACAGGGAAATATGTACAGTGCATATTAGAGTTTTTATGAAAGTTTAATTCCCTTTTAGTGCTTTTTATGTCAGGGAAATATATTGAAGTAGAGAAAATTTATCATCTACTTGTGAACATTTAATGACTAAAAGAAATAAAGGTAGATCCAACTCATACTGTATGTATTCTGCATCATGATCAGCTCCATTGCTGATCAAGCAAGGACGATTGAAAATTACATTAACACAGAAAATTGCTCAGTAGGTCCACAGTGGACTGGAAAACCCCCAGCTCTACATCTATGGAAGTGTCAGGAGCAGATTTTACTAACACATCCAGTGTCAGAGTGAGTGTAACAGAGGTGAAATGGGGAAATCCAAGTGGCAATGTAGACTCTCCCGGGTGTGGATGTCACAGAAGTTGCAGTATAAGTCACTGTGCCTTTGTGGATACTTCTCGCATATTTGTAAAGTCATCAGAGCACGGTGCTCCGTGTGGGTCTAGAACACTGCACTTGAAACTGGGGTAAGAGGATGAGAGAAAGACACCCTCTGTGACTGAAAGCAGGTCGTCTGTGGACAGGAAGAAATTCACAGAGATCGCTTCATTTCAGTATCGTGAGAGGAAGCAGAGTGCGGCTGTCAGACCACGTGGCCCAGTTGGTGGAGGCGGAGTGTCCTGGAGTGGGAGTAGCAGTCACTACAGGGGGGCGGGCATCTGCATTCACAAGAACGTTTACCTCTCTGGACAGTTTCAGCAGGTGATATTACTGGGCAACGAAGCACAAGCCAAAGATAGCAAGAGATTTGGAAAAGAGGGGGAAGCCAGGTTTTGGAGCAGCTGGAAATACTGGTTTGGGTTTACAAAGCTTAGACTCTTTGGACTGGTTTTCTTGTATCTGAGATCACTCAACAGAGTACTGATTTTAAGGAGAAAAATGGAAAACAGAACATTAATACATAGTCGAGACAAGGCATCATGGTGATCTAAATTTCAGGGTATGGTAAGAAATGACAGGAGATGGATTTAAGAAAGAATCCTCAATTTCTTGTGCAGAAAGAGAAGAAAAGGGAGTGGAAGACTAATTAAGTGAAGGATAAATCAGCAAGGAAAAGATGGGGAGAGTTACCAGCTCTCAACTTCCAAGTCTGTAATCCTCTCAACTCAGTAATCCTGTGGAAGTTACTCCTACACCACAACTGTATGTAGGAATTGAAGGAAATAACGTTGGGGTTGCTTAGGATGAAAAATCCATTTGTGTTCATTGCACCTCTCTGTTTCTTTTCATCACTAAGTGTTCAAAATAAATGATAATTTTTCACTTATCAATATAAATCTCTGATCAACACATCAATGCTGGGATGTTTTAGTAATAGTATGCACCTTAGTGTAAGAAATAATCTTTATAAAGTCATCATCATTGACACATCAGTTTTGTATATATTAGCCTTTTTCATCCTCCCCAAATAATGTCCTGAGTGAGGCGTACGGTCACCCCTGTTTTGCAGCACAGACTGTTTGGGGTCCTAGTTCCTCAGAATTTATGTCTCTGAACTCCTTTCTTCAGGACGCACAGTTGGTATCTGGAAAAGGAGGAACCAATGCTCAAGTACAAGTTCCTCCTCTTCAGTGTCCTCACAAAGAACCAGGATTGTAAATCTGAGGGTGCTTGGTTTGGTTTTTCTAGGTCTGCATTACTTGTTAATAACCCTCAATTCCAGGAGGCTGAACTACGTGCCTTTGCACTTGGTTTAAATAGCTGTCCCTCCAATAATAGTGTGAGATGCTGAGTGTCTGAGCAGAGCCTAGGCAAGGAGTGCTCAGGTTGCCCAGGAAAGTGGGGAGACAGGCACTACAATTTCAGAGTGTGTGTTAAGGGTTATTTGAAATTATGAATAATAAGTGGATTATGAATAATAAGTATATTACTTGTTTAGGGGAAAAGTCTATAATTCCATAAAACTGGCTGAGTTAATGGTCTAGAAACCTATTAAGCAGGGATTCGTTTTGCACCAAAATGTTGTTATTTCAACTAGCAATTCATGACATAATGACTGTTTTTAGATGCCTGCCCCCACCCCTCAAGCCCCCTTGGTACCAACATCCTTTTAGTTCAGCCTCAAAGAAAGCACTCATTTATGTTCACCATGTGTTGATAATTGATTGGCTGATGAGATTGGAAGGAGAGCAAAACAGTGGCAAAATTGAATAGGATTAAATAACCCCTGATCGTCTGTTCGAACCTGGGAAATTCACTTTTGAGTTTTCTTTCCTAGGATACTTTATCAAGGACTTTGTTCACTTTTCCTTTATATTTATTCATTAAAACTTCAATAAAGAGATGTCAAATACTTATGTGCATTAAATAGCATCATTGGACTCATAAACAAAGCACAGAGAATAGTGGGTTAGCCATAACCAACTAGGGAAATGGGTCTCAGGGGGGACTTGGCACGGAAGTAAGACCCAGGCAGGAATCTGGATGGCATCGTAGGGATGTGAACACAAAATGGCAGAGGGACCTCCATCTGCAGAATCACATGCTTCTGGAAAATGCAAAACTGGAAAGCAGGCTGCTCAAGTAGCCAGGTTGACCATTTGAAAAGTACCAATGGCACCCTCCCAGGACTGCTTCATCTCGTGTGCATCATCCCTCCCCCACGACTGCCCTTGCCCACCTTCACATTCTGTGTCCTGGGTGGTGGCTCCTTTTTTGAGGCATCATCCACACTTTGACATAGCTCTTTGTCCTCTTTCTTTCTTGCAGTCCATTTTACATTGTGGATACACCAGCCGGAGAGTTGTGGGGAAGGACAGGAAGGTTCTGGTGTATTTCCTATTCTCTCTTTCTGTCTAATTGTCTTTTTAAAGAAAATTTTATTGGAGTATAGTTGCTTTACAATGTTGTATTAGTTTCTGCTGTATAGCAAAATGAATCAGCTATACCTATATGTTTATCCCCTCTTTTTTGGACTTCTTTCCCATTTAGGTCACCACAGAGCACTGAGTAGAGTTCCCTGTGCTATGCAGTAAGTTCTCATTTATCTAAGTTCTCATTTATCTATATTATACATAGAAGTGTATATATGTCAATCCCAGTCTCCAGTAGGTTTTGACAATGGCTCATCCCTCTGTCAATGCCCCCCAACTCCTTCCTGCTAGCCTCTCCAGCTGCCTCCTTTAAGAGCTATGCTCCTAGGAACATCACTCCCTCACCTGGCCCCTTGGGCTGGAGCATGAAGGTCACTAGTCCTTGGGAGCTTCTCTCTGGACCTGTCCCCATCACTGTAAGTAATCATTTCATTAGACTTTCTTTGGTTAATCCTTGGATAGACCATCTGTTTCCTTCAAGGATGCTGAGTCATAACTGTTTTCTAAGCTTAACACTGCAAAGATTTTCCTCTTAGGAAAGTAATTTTGTGCTTGAGCAATTCACTGAAACCTTATGATGGCCATACAAATTTCCTATGATTATGATGTTTTTCAAAGTAGCTTTGCTAATGATGTGGTCAAATAAATCAATCTCTCATTCATCTGTAGGGTCAACAAACTTATAAGCTTATAGAGATTTTCTGAAGGTATATTAAGTGTGGAAAGCTCATACTAGCTAGCATTAGTCAGTGGATTTATAAATATGCAATGATGCAATAAATGACACAAGTGTTAGAAAACAAAATCTCCTGTTTTTAAATCCTTTTGTCAAAGTGTTAGAAGAATAGTACCAAAAATTAAATGACCTATATTCTCCCTTTGTGTTTTTATTATTTTAAATCTCTCATTATTGCTTATTGAAATTATTGCCATAATTAATTGACTGCCAGATGTTTGGGCCTGCAGTCCATTTTCCTTTTCCCAGCTAGAACTGTCCAATGATACTGCTTCCTAATCTAAGATTTCAGTAGCTGACTACTGACCATAGGTGAAAGTGAAAGTCACTAACCTGAGTGGTCAGGCACTCTGATCATCCTCCTGCCTGTTCCTCGGGAGTTCACAGACGCAACTCGTAAGAACCATATCCCCCAACAGTACTGACTGTGCATCCTTCCCTGAAGGTATCATTTTTACTCTTCTTCATTTTTGAAGTCATCTTCTGCTTGTATCAGCCAGAGCAAACTCTACTTCAAGTCACGGTAGAAGTAGTTCTCTGAGAAGGCTCCCCTAACATTTTTATTCTTATTTCCTTGCATCTTCTCTGTGCTTCCATTATAATTGACTCATACCTTCATGACATCCTATGTCATACTGCATATGCATATTGCCTTTATCTGCCCAATGATATAAACTACTTGAGAAGGGAAAGCAAGCATGTTCATCTTTATATTCCTGATGCCTTGCACAACGTCTGGCACAGAAAAAGTGACAATAGGTCTGTTGACTGTGGAATTGTAGAGATGAGAATGGCCTTGTGATTCGGCTTGGATTGTGAAGAGAAGAATCCTTCTTGTGTTGACTACTCCATCCACCAAATGCCATAACCAAAGTCAACAATCACTGTCTTCATACCTGTAAAATTTACTTAAGCATTTGCATAGAAAATGCTCTTAGAATTTTATTATTTGATGGCAAATGATGGTTGACAGAACTTCAAACAAGGGCACTGAGTCAGTAATAGATAATATGAATGGATTCAGTCAAAGAAAGATTAATTTCATATTTCTTTCTGTCAAGAAGCTTTTATGTTTCTTCATGCCAGGATACTTTTCTCATATATTCAATAATAAAGTAAAGCAATGGGGAAATTCATTTAGGTTGGTTTTTCTCTCGATTTTAAACAAAAAGTTAAATAAGCTCTTTCAATTTGTTCAGCTGTAACATAATCCAATAGTTCTGGTAAGATCCAATTATATAATGGCTTAATTGAAAGAAAATTAAGCAAGTATATGTCTACGTTCTGTCACGCTAAATGAGATTTTAAATTACTCTAGGAACAGATACTTCAATTCTGATATGATGACTTTAAACAGTGGTATTTGCTTTTCAGAACAATCTACAAGAATATCACAAACATTTGGGAGCCATCTTCTATTGATCTTGCCCAAAATTAAATCAAATTCTACTTTATGCCCAGATGATCAAGGTAAAAGAAAAAGGAGCTAAAAAGCCACTTTGAGCTTTGTTAAGTACTTTTTAAAATGCCTTCCATGGTAGTAGTGAGAATGGATTATCTTCCCTATCTTACTCTTAGGAACCAAGAAACCAGGAGTAGGCTAAAACTGAGCACAGGCACTTAATCACCCTGTAAGTTAGTTAGGTATTTATAGAAAAACCCTGCTCCATACCTTCATGTTTCTACATAAATATGGATTACTGGATGATTTATTGTTAAAGAATTTCTGTTTTATAGCTTATTCCATAGAGGATTTAAGGAACATTGTAAAGTGAAATACAATAAATCAGGACAATTAAAATTTAAAGGCAAATAAAAAACCAATTAGGAAGAAGATAAAAGCAAATGGAATAGTTTCCTCAAATGATTCAGGTACCTCCTCCGAGCACTGCCTTCTGCCCTGCGGTTCAGCAGCACCAGCAGAGAAGAAACACCTGCTAAGGATTCTAACTTTTTTTCCTCCTTATGGAACATTGGCTCAGCTAAAGACTCAATGATGCTGGGTGCAGTAGACTTTGGGGAGGTGTCCCTTGATGGGGAGCACTGCCTATCATATATAAATTCAGGGTTGAAGCAGGTAGAGAGACACATCTCCATGAAAGCTAAGCAATCACATTCAATACAATGTAGTGAAGCTGTTAAGAGTTTTATTTTTCACAAGATATTGAATACAGTTCCCTGTGCTACATAGTAGGACCTTGTTTAACCATTCTAAATGTCACAGTTTGCATCTACCAATCCCAAACTCCCAGTCCACCCATCTCCCTTTCGCCCTCCCCCTGGCAACCGTAAGTCTGTTTTCTATCGACAACCGTAAGTATGTCTGTGAGTCTGTTTCTGTTTCTTAGACAACTTCATTTGTGGCACATTTTAGATTCCACATATGAGTGATATCATATGGGATTTGTCTTTCTCTGTCTGACTTATTCCACTTAGCATGATAATCTGCAGGCGCATTCATGTTGCTGCAAATGGCATTATTTCATTCTTTTTATAGCTGAGTAATATCCACTGTGTATATGTATCACATCTTTTCTTTATTGGAATATTGTTGTTTTAGAAAAGAATATTTAAGAAGAATGTATAAAATGTGTATATACTGCAGCATATATTGTTATAAATAATTTTAGACACAGTATTCATCCAAAGAACATTGTCTCTTACATTATTACAGGTTAAATATTTCAAGAGGAATATAATAATGTAACTGAAAAATACCTTGATCTAACACATTGACTTATTTTATGTTTTGTATTTACTATTATCTATTGAATTTGCTTTGGTTTCACTTATTGAGATTTCTTATTTTTAAAAAAGGGTTCTCTCTATTTATTCTAAGTATGCTTCCTTCTGATAATCTAAATTTGGAGTTAATGACTGGTCACTAATATGGTCTGGCTAGCATATGCCGCCAGTGAATTTTACTGGTGGAGGTATGTCTGCAAACTCAGCAGTTTATCAGCACCCAAGTGGAATCTGCCGTCAGCATCATTTGCTAAAGAGATATTAGCCTACTTATCCTCATTTGGGCACATTGCACTGACATAAAACTGTGCAGAGAATAGCCATTAAAGGATGCCTCATAAATCAAAAGATCCCTTCCTGTGAATGCCATTCTTACAGGTGGAAGAAATGCCACAGTCACCTGCTGTTGCTGCTTCTAAGTCGCTTCAGTTGTGCCCGACTCTGTGCGACCCGATAGATGGCAGCCCACCAGACTCAGCCGTCCCTGGGATTCTCCAGGCAAGAACACCGGAGTGGGTTGCCATTTCCTTCTCGAATGCATGAAAGTGAAAAGTGAAAGTGAAGTCGCTCAGCTGTATTCGACTCTTAACGACCCCATGGACTGCAGCCTACCAAGCTCCTCCGTCCATGGGATTTTCCAGGCAATAGTACTGGAGTCACTTCTAAATGCTTATTAAACATTATCTTTACAATGGCGTAGGCTCACCTCCTGCCTCTAATACTTTGCCATGTGTGTGACCTTTGGTAAATTACTTAACTTCTGTGTTTCTGCGCTTGCAATGGGGTGGTAATACCTGCTTATTGATTTGTCATGAGGAGTAAATATCCCGTGAGTCATGTGGCAACAGTTATAGTGTCTGAGGTCAATGGGTGTGTTATTTTCGGCCCCTTTTTATTTAGCCTAGGCTTTCAATTTCATGTTGTCTGGTACATTGTGACAAGAACTGCTCTACCTTCAACTTCTCAGACTCAGCTGCCTGCAGTTAATTCCGGTCTTATTACTTTGGGATCTCTGCTGTGCACATGGCTGCTTTAGAACTTCTGTTTTCACATGTAGTACTGAATGGTCAGTGTTCTGTTAAACTAGGTGATATCATATTTTCACCAGTTTCCTTTATACTAGATAAAAGCCCCAGTAAAGATCATCCCTTGCATTTCAACATTACTTTTAATCTAGTGTGTCACCATTTTTAAGTCAAATAAGCTCAGTGCTTGACATTGCTTTTGTTTATATCTACGTTTATTCTAAATTCATCTTCTTGACTTAGAAAAGTAAGGGTCTAAATATTCCCTGCAGTAATATCATTATGGATGATAGTAGATGGCACCTTATCATTGTTGTTTAGTCGCTAAGATGTGTCTGGCTCTTTTGCGACCCTCTGGACTGCAACCTGCCAGGCTTCTCTGTCCATGGGATTTTCCAGGCAAAAATACTGGAGTGGGTTTCCATTTCCTTCTCCAGAGGATCTTCCCCAAGTGGGGACTGAACCCACATCTCCTGCTTTGGAAGGCGGATTCTTTTACCAGGAGCCACCTGGGAAGCCCAGGTCCTTGTTAGCTATTTTATACACAGTAGTGTTTACGCTGGAGAAGGCAATGGCAACCCACTCCAGTACTCTTGCCTGGAAAATCCCATGGATGGAGGAGCCTGGTAGGCTACAGTCCATGGGGTCACTAAGAGTCGGACACAACTGAGCACCTTCACTTTCACTTTTCACTTTCATGCATTGGAGAAGGAAATGGCAACCCACTCCAGTGTTCTTGCCTGGAGAATCCCAGGGACAGGGGAGCCTGGTGGGCTGCCGTCTATGGGGTCACACAGGGTCGGACACGACTGAAGCGACTTAGCAGCAGCAGCAGCAGCAGTGTTTATGCTTCAGTCTCAGTCTCCCAATTTATCCCTCCCCCTTGCTTTACCTCTGGTAACCATAGATTTGTTTTCTGTATCTGTGACTCTGTTTTGTAAATAAGTTCATTTGTACCATTTTTATATTCAATATATAAGTATTACATTTTAAAATATGTATTTTATAAATGACTACATTTGTCTTTCTCTGATTTATTTCACTGAGTATGACACTCTCCAGGTCCGTCCATGTTGCTGCAAATGGCATGTCCTTCTTTTTCATGACTGAGTAATATTCCATTGTATACAGACACCAAATCTTCTTTATCTATTCATCCATCAATGGGCATTTAGGTTGCTTCACAGCAAGGACATATCATATCTGAACAGAGGTGAGTTGATGAAAATCTTTTCTCAAAATAATTACATTTCTTCAATTCAGTTAAAGGGTTTGTTTAATATCCAATGAAATGTACTGAATCAATGATATAAAAGTTTTAGTCTAAAAAGTAGACTTTACCTAATAAACAGTTATATATTGACACTTCCTAACCAAAACTTTTTGGTGGGAGGGCTTATCATGTTAAGTGTTATAGTAATATTCTCAAGAAGTTAAAGAATTCCACCACAATATGGACCATAATTACCATGCTCCTATCAATATTAGGGTGTAAGACCTTTGTGTCTCTAATGCTTAGATTTACAGATAGAGGAATAAATTTGTCAATAGGACTTCTGAAGCATCTCCTAGTTCACAGTGCTATATCCACAGCATTGGTATAAAGTATCAATATATAGCTTTTATTTTCCTCCTCAGGATAAGGTAATGAGTTAAACTTGTTTCAGTCAGTCAGTCAGTTCACTCACTCAGTCATGTCCAACTCTTTGCAACCCCATGAATCGCAGCACACCAGGCCTCCCTGTCCATCACCAACTCCTGGAGTTCACTCAAACTCACGTCCATCAAGTCAGTGATGCCATCCAGCCATCTCATCCTCTTTTGTCCCCTTCTCCTCCTGCCCCCAAGCCCTCCCAGCATCAGAGTCTTTTCCAATGAGTCAACTCTTCGCATGAGGTGGCCAAAGTATTGGAGTTTCAGCTTTAGCATCATTCCTTCCAAAGAAATCCCAGGGCTTATCTCCTTCAGAATGGACTGATTAGATCTCCTTGCAGTCCAAGGGACTCTCAAGAGTCTTCTCCAACACCACAGTTCAAAAGCATCAATTCTTCGGCGCTCAGATTTCTTCACAGTCCAACTCTCACATCCATACATGACCACAGGAAAAACCATAGCCTTGACTAGACGGACCTTTGTTGGCAAAGTAATGTCTCTGCTTTTGAATATACTATCTAGGTTGGTCATAACTTTCCTTCCAAGGAGTAAGCGTCTTTTAATTTCATGGCTGCAGTCACCATCTGCAGTGATTTTGGAGCCCAAAAAAATAAAGTTTGACACTGCATTTGGTGGCTGCAAATTATTTTAAAAAAAAGTAATAATTTTGACTGAAACTTATCTATTAAGATAATGGTGGTGTTCATTTTAATTCTGCCTTTACAATCATGAACCAGGCTCAAACTCACGTCCATCGAGTCGGTGATGCCATCCAGCCATCTCATCCTCTGCAAAAACCATAATTTTAGCATTTACTCTTAGTATAATAATAATTTGGATCTCAAATTATTATTTCTGGGTGTGTGTAACATGAGGTAGAATTTGTAGACTTTTTCCATATATTTATCTAGTTGCTCTGACACAATTTGAATTGCACTGGCACATTTGTTGTGGGGCTATTTCTATATTACTTTCTCTTTCATTGATTTACTTGTCTATTGTTGAGCTAATACCACATTGTCTTTATAACTACAAATGTATGACTTCTATTGAAATCAAGAGGTGTAAGTTCTCCAGTTTTTTTCTTTCTTAGCACTTTTGAATATAATGCTTCACTTTTCTTTGAAATTTCACCGCTTGTCAAAGTTTTCAAGGAATTTCCATGAATTTTATTGAAATTTCATTGGTTCTATGTATTAATTAATGGAGAATTGAAATTTTAACAGTTTTAAATCTTCAATTAAAAAATTAAAAAATTATTCAATCCATGAATATGTTATAGCTCCATCTCTTTCTGTATATAACAAATTGTTGTTTTCAATATAAAGGTCTTACATGACATTTGTTTAATGTACTACTGCATATTTGATGGAGTGACAGCAAATAAATCTGCTTTTTTAAACAGATTCATTAAAATATAAATAAAAACTGCACATATTTAATATAATTTGATAATTTTTATGTATGTATATACCCATGAAACCACCATCACAGTCAAAATATGAACTTGAAAAAAAGGAAATTTAAGAGCTTAGGGAGAATCTGTTTGAACAAATATCACTGAAATTTTCTGTTGTATTTTCTTCTAAAAGTCTTACTGTTTTAGTTTGTCTTATTTGCCTTACCTTTCAGTCTATTATAATTTTTGGATTAATTTTGTGTATGATATGAGATATAAATCCAAGTTTTTTTTTGTAAGTGGATATCCAGTAGTTAACAGCAGCATTTGTAGAAAACACAATTTGTTTTCCATTGAACTTCTTTTTCATATGTATCAAAGATGAGTTGTCCACATCGATTCAGTTCAGTTCAGTCATTCAGTCGTGTCTGACTCTTTGCGACCCCATGGACTATAGCACACTAGGCTTCCCTGTACATCACCAACTACTGGAGCCTACTCAAACTCATGTACATCACGTGAATGATGCCATCCAACCATCGCATCTTCTATCGTCCCCTTCTCCTCCTGCCTTTAATCTTTCCCAGCATCAGGGTCTTTTCCAGTGAGTTGGTTCTTTGCATTGGGTGACCAAAGTATTGGAGTTCAGCTTCAACATCAGTCCTTCTAATGAATATTCAGGACTGATTTTCTTTAGAACTGACTGGTTGGCTCTCCTTGCAGTCCAGGGGACTCTCAAGAGTCTTCTCCAACACAGTTCAAAGGCATCAGTGTTTCGACTCTCAGCTTTCTTTATGGTCCAACTCTCACATCCATACATGACTACTGAAAAAAAAAAATTGCTTTGACTAGATGGACCTTGGTTGGCAAAGCAATGTCTCTGCTTTTTAATATGTTGTCTAGGTTGGTCATAGCTTTTCTTCCAAGGAGTAAGCGTCTTTTAATTTCATGGCTGCAATTACCATCTGCAGTGATTTTTGAGCCCCCAAAACCAAGTCTCTTACTGTTTCCATTGTTTCCCCATCTATTTGCCATGAAGTGATGGGACTGGATCCATGATCTAGTTTTCTGAATGTTGAGTTTTAAGCCAATTTTTTCACTCTCCTTTTTCACTTTCATCAAGAGGCTCTTTAGTTCTTCACTTTCTGCCATAAGGGTGGTGTCATCTGCATATCTGAGGTTATTTATATTTCTCCAGGCAATTTTGATTCCAGCTTGTGCTTCACCCAGCCTGGCATTTCACATGATGTACTCTGCGTATAAGTTAAATAAGCAGGGTGACAATATACAGTCTTGACGTACTCCTTTCCTGATTTGGAACCAGTCTGTTGTTTTATATCCAATTCTAACTGTTGCTTCTTGACCTACATACAGATTTCTCAGGAGGCAGGACAGGTGGTCTAGTATTCCCATCTCTTTAAGAATTTTCCATAATTTGTTTTGATCCACACAACGTCTTTGGCATTGTCAATAAAGCAGAAGTAGATGTTTTTCTGGAACTCTCTTACTTTTTCAATGATCCAGCAGATGTTGGCAAGTTGATCTCTGGTTCCTCTGCCTTTTGTAAATCCAGCTTGAACATCTAGAAGTTCACGGTTCATGTACTGTTGAAGCCTGGCTTGGAGAATTTTGAGTGTTACCTCGTTACTATGTGAGATGAGTGCAAATGTGTGGTAGTTGGATCATTCTTTAGCATTGCCCTTCTTTGGGACTGGAATGAAAACTGACCTTTTCCAGTCCTGTGGCCACTGCTGAGTTTTCCATCACTGCTGAGTGAGCATACCATTGTGATTATCTAGGTCATGAAGATCTTTTTTGTACAGTTCTTCTGTGTATTCTTGCCACCTCTTCTTAATAGCTTCTGCTTCTGTTAGGTCCATACTATTTCTGTCCTTTATTGAGCCCATCTTTGCATGAACTATTCCCTTGGTATCTCTAATTTTCCTGAAGAGATCTCTGCTGCTAAGTCGTGGCAGTCATGTCCGACTCTGTGTGACCCCATAGATGGCTGCCCAACAGGCTCCCCCGTCCCTGGGATCCTCCAGGCAAGAACACTGGAGTGGGTTGCCATTTCCTTCTCCAATGCATGGAAGTGAAAAGTGAAAGTGAAGTTGTTCAGTCGTGTCGGACTCCTAGCGACCCCATGGATTATATAGCCTACCAGGCTCCTCTGTCCATGGGATTTTCCAGGCAAGAGTACTGGAGTGGGGAGCCATTGCCTTCTCCAGAAGAGATCTCTAGTCTTCCCATTTTATTGTTTCCTCTATTTCTTTGCTTTGATCACATTGCTTTCTTATCTTTTCTTGCTATTCTTTGGAATCTGCATCAAACTACTTCTGGACTTTTCATTCAGGTCAGTTGATCTATTCATCTATATTAAGCACTAGACACATTGTTCTGATTGGTTTATAAGTAATAAAGTATGAGTTATAATCCACTTCTTCTTTTTGAGGGTTGTTTTAATTTTTCTAAAAATGTCATAATCCACTTCCTTTCTTTGTAAGAGTTGTTTTAATTTTTCTAAAAATGTTAGGAAAAATTGACACAAAAGAAAATGTTTTCTATGTTCTCTGTATTTTTCATATGAATTTTTGAATCAGTTTGACAAATTATACCAAAACAATTGCCTGCTGGGATATTTTTTTAATTAAACTTTTATCTTGAAAGATTCAACTGTTGATTTACAAACACTTATAAGAAATAATAGAAAGCCACTTGATCATGATGTATTATCCTCTTCTATATATTGGATTTATTTGTAAATATTATATTTAGAGTTTTTGCTTCTGTATTTAAGAGAAAATTGGTCTGTGACATTCTTTTCTTATAACAACTTTGGCTCCTTTTGGTATCAGTGTAATGCCGGCCTCATAAAATGAGTTGGAAATTATTTCCCACTCTAATTTTATGAAATTGTTTCTGTTAGAATTGATATTATTTCTTCCTTAATGCATCTTCAGTGAATGTGTCTGGACCTATAGTTTTCTTTGTGGGAAGGGATTTACCCACAAATAGCATTTCTTCAATAGACGTATAGTTATCTGGTTACCTCCAAGGAATGTTGAAATTCATCTGAATTATCCAGGCATTAAGCTTCATAATATTTTCTTATTATCAGTTTAATAGCTGTGGAATCTGTAATGGTATTTCCTCTTTTATTCTGAATATTGGCAGCTTGATTTTCCCCTATACCGACTGATTTTGGTTTTGTTGACTTTGTTTGTTTGTTGACTTTCTCTTTTGTTTTTCTAATTCCATTAATGTCCCCTATGATTTTTATTATTTTTTCTCTTCTATTTACTTTGTGTTTCATTTGCTCTTCTTTTTCTATTTTTTTTTGAAAGTGGAATTGGAGGCTATTGTCTTAAGACTTGTCTTTTCCCCCTAGTATAGAAATAAGCACAGAAAATATACCATAGAGGGAACTTTCAAATACTGCTTAGTGGCATCCTACAGATATTAATACTATCAGGTTGTGTTTTCATTCCTTCAGTTCAAAATCCTTTATTTCCATTTTGACTTCTTTTCTTGACTTATATGTTATTTAGAAGTTTGATTTATATTCAAATAGCTGATGATTTCCCCAATATCCTCTATTGTTGATTATTAATTAATTTAAATCTACTTTAATCCTTTTCAATTCACTTATACTTGTTCATAGTCCTGAATATAATCTGGCTGGATAGATGGTCTGTGTGAATTTAAAAATAATGTGCAATCTTCTGATGTTGATAATGTTCTATAAATGTCCATTAAGTCTCATTAGTTGATAGTGTTGTTCAAGTCTTCCATATCTTCATGGATTTTGTGTCTATTTTTCCTATCATTTATTGAGAGTATTGAAATCTCTTTTCAATACTACAAAATAGGGTTTGCTTATTTCTCCTTGCATTTCTATAAGTTTTTGTTTCATGTATTTGAAAAATTGTTTTTAGGTACATAAACTTTTAGGATTTTTATGTCCTCTTGATCAGTTGGCTCATTTATTATTATAGTTTAGTTCAGTTCAGTTGCTCATTCATGTCCAACTCTTTGTGACCCCATGAACTGCAGCATGCCAGGCCTCCCTGTCCATCACCAACTCCTGGAGTTCACCCAAATCCATGTCCATTGAGTTGGTGATGCCATCAAACCATCTTATCCTCTGTCGTCCCTTTCTCCTCCCAGCCTCAATCTTTCCCAGCATCAGGGTCTTTTCAAATGAGTCAGCTTTTCGCATCAGGTGGTCAAAGTATCGGAGATTCGGCTTCAACATCAGTCCTTCCAATGAACACCCAGGACAGAGCTCCTTTAGGATGGACTGGTTTGATCTCCTTGCAGTCCAAGGGACTCTCAAGAGTCTTCTCCAACACCACAGTTAAAAAGCATCAATTCTCTGGCACTTAGCTTTCTTTATAGTCCAACTCTCACATTCATACATGGCCATTGGAAAAACCATGGCTTTGACTAGATGGACCTTTGTTGGCAAAGTAATGTCTCTGCTTCTTAATATGCTATCTAGGTTGGTCACAACTTTCCTTCCAAGGAGTAAGCGTCTTTTAATTTCATGGCTGGAGTCACCATCTGCAGTGATTTTGGAGCCCAGAAAAATAAAGTCAGCCACTGTTTCCACTGTTTCCCCATCTATTTGCCATGAAGTGATGGGACCAGATGCCAAGATCTTAGTTTTCTGAATGTTGAGCTTTAAGCCAGCTTTTTCATTCTCCCCTTTCAGTTTCATCAAGAGGCTCTTTAGTTCTTCTTCACTTTCTGCCATAAGGGTTTTTTATTATTCCAAGACCTTGCTTATTCCTAGTAAAATTTTTTCTTTGAAATCTACTTTGCTATTTTAGCATAATTTTTTATTGAGACTAGCATGGTATAACTTTCAATATTTTTATTTTTAACATTTTAATGAATTTTATTTAATGTACATATCATAAAGAGTGTAAGGTTATTTTGATTTTGGAAACAATACAACAATCTTTATTTTAATTGAAGTATTTAGTTTACATTTAATATAAGCATAGTCAGTTAAGCCCATCATGCTACAATTTTTCTTTTAGTGTGTCTTACATATTTTGTGATTCCACTTTCCCATCTTTTTATGCCTTATTTTGAATATCTTGAGTGCACTTTATAATTGGATTTCATTTTCTTATTTGGCTTACTAGTTATACAAATTTTTTAAAAATTGTGGGTTGTTTGTTTTTAGAATTTATGTTCTACCTTTTTATCTTATCACTACCTGCCTTTAAATGATGTTATACCACCTATTTATGATATAAGCACATTTTAACTTCTTCTTTACTGAATTTTATGCCATTTTAATTATAATTTTACTTATATATCTGTTATAAACCAAAGAGTACATTATTAGATATTTTTTTGCTTATATAGTCTTCCCTGGTGGCTGTTGGTAAAGAATGCATCTTCATTGTGGGAGATCTGGCTTCAGTCCTTGGGCTGTTAAGGTGCCCTGGAGGAGGACATGGAAACCCACTCCAGTTGTCTTGCCTGGAGAATCCCATGGACTGAGGGGAGCCTGGTGGGCTACAGTCTATAGGGTCACAGAGTCGGACATGACTGAGTGACTAAGCACATAGTCTTATATTTAAATATTAAAAAAGTATTTAAACAAGAAAAGAAAAATATCTCATATAGTTACTGATGTGTTTACCATTTTATGTGTCTTTACTCATTTGTATACATGCGTATTTCCAAATGTTATTTTTTTCTATCTGAAAACCTGTGGCTGATCAATTCTGTTGTACATAAAAAAGAAAAGAAAAAAAAAACACTTAGTTTGCTCTTGTTTTTAAAATATTTTTCTAAGTTAGCGCCTTTTAATTTTTCTTCCAGAACTTAAAAAATTGCTCCGTTGTCCTCTGGGATGCATTGTTTCCTTTGAAGAATCTAACCTATTTTCTCCCTGTTTTTGTTCCTCTGTATATAATGTGCCATTTTGTGTGTGTGTGTGTGTGCCATTTATTTTATCTGGTTGTAGATTCTTCTCTTTCACTGGTTTTGAACAACATGAATAAAATAATGCTTTAATGTATTTTCATATTTCTTATACTTGAATATTGTTAAGATTTTTCAAACTATGATTTTTTAGTTTCCATTAGAGTTTTAACTCTTTCACTCATTATTATTTAAAATAATTTTTGTCACTTTACTTCTCTCCTTTTGGGATTCTAATTACATATACATTAAACTGCTTGAAGTTTCTCTTAAACTCTTCATCCATTAAAAAAAAAACAACAACTCATTTTTTAATCTTTCATTTGAGTGGTTTCCACTTCTATGCCTTCTTCACTAATCATTTATTCTGCAATGTTGAATTCAGTGTTATTTTCATCAATGATCTTTTATCTCAGTTTTTGTAGCTTTCATCTCTACAAGTGTGATTTGTTTCGTATTCCACATTTGTCTCTCCTTAACTTTGTGAACATAAATATATAATAGCTTATTTTCTTTTCTTAATTCTAACATTTGTGCCAGATCTGAGTTAGTTTTCTTGATAGGTTCTTCTCTTCATTTGATTCAAATGTTTCTACTTCTCTAAATGTCTGGTCATCTTGATTGGATGCAAGACATTGTGAATTTTTCCCTGGTTGATGACTCTATTTTTTCCTAAAATATTCTTAAGCTTTATCCTGGGATACAGAAATGTTGTGTGAAGGAAGTTTTCCCTCGTTTCTTGCTTTTTCAAGTTTGTTAGGCAGTGCTAGAGAAGCATTTATAACTAAAGCTTATAATGCTTATACTTATAACTTCTGCTACTGAGGCATCTGTTCTGTGTACTCAGCCTAAAAGCCTATCCTCTTATCATCAACATCTTTGTCTTTATAAACATCCTGCCTATTACCTGAGAGAGTTAGCAGCATTTTATTTGTTTATCCTGTAGGTGTTCTGGTGCTTAAAGGAGTGCAGCATTAAACAGCAACTTAGAAAATCCCGTGACAGATTGAGACTGTAAAAGAAAGAAAGAAGGTTTTATCATGATATTTGAACAAGGCATTCCACATTTTTGTCTGGGACTCACAGTAGTTATGATTCTAGCCTTAGAGTGTCAGACAGTAGAAATTTATTTCCTGCTCATCTAACAGTCTCACGCCTGCCTTCATCATGGTGTCAGCAGACAAGCCTTCTGCATCCTCCCTTAAAGCATCAGGATCCTTTCACCTTGAAGCCAAACTTTCTCCAGAACTCTGGATTACTTTCGACTGATTTTAAGCCAAGTTGAACACTGAAGAAACTTATCTGCATTTCCCTCTTATCTTTCAAGTGTCTTGGTGCTAGTGTTATACTTTACTTTAACCACAAATTAGCATTTTTGTTTGTTTAGTGTTAACATTTTAATTAGCATTTTTAAGGGGCACTACAGGTCCCAAAAGTCCAAACTTAAATTGCTCTATCACCTGTAGGTTACACATACACATTTTCTAATAAACTCTTATAAGTTTTAATTGAAGATGCATTTAAAAATTGGTTTTAAAAGATGTCTGAAGTTGAATAATAATATTTCCTTTCTCACATAAAGTAGTTTAGATTATAATAAAATGTAGTGAAAGTATTATTACATGCAGAGCATAAAGGGGATTATCAATCTCCACTTATAGAGCAATACTTTTAGGTTAAGTGGGTTTATTGAGTCCATGATGTGAATGTTTGTCTTCTAAGATATTTGAGAGCTTTTATACAATCAATCAAGAGAGAACACAGACATACAGGGCTGACTTCACCAAGACGAAGAACCAACTTTGTAAATCAGGTGGACGTTAACCAACTTAGTAAATTAGGTGGATACTGGGGCAAATTAGACAAGGAATTTGATGGAGTTACAACAAAAAATGCACAGACAGTGTACATTTCAGACATGTTGGTTTCATTTTCAATGCATAGCAAAGACTCATCCAAAATCAAAGTTTAGTCACTGACCAAAGACCTGCAGGATGTAGCTGGTTTTGTAGTTAATCACAATTCACTATTTCTGATTTACATTTCTCTAGACCAGAACTGATCTTTCCCCTCATGACACTTATAATATTTTTGATTATTGAATTAATCCATACTAATTCTATGAATTTTGAAGATAGAAAAGAGATAGAAAATACCAATAAGTACAGCACACAGAACACATGAATTCCTTGTTCTTGATGATTGCACTGCAGTTGTGCAATAGGCTGAATTAGAGGGAGTCTGGTGAGGAACATGAGACAACTGTGTATTTTTTGTAACTTTTTTTAAAGATAAAAATTAATTCAGAATAAAAAGTTTAAAAGTGATCACAATTTTTATAGACTTTAAAATGTTTGAGACCACACTGTATATGTATTGTATCCTGCTTTTTTCAGACCACTATTGTCATTAACATTACCAATCAAGTCGTATTTAATGGCCACATGAAATGCCAGTTAAAAAATATATCATCACTTATCCTACTATTGATATCCTACTATTGAACTATTGGTTTGATTTCATTTGTTTATAGACAACTTTGCAATAGATATAATTGTTGGATTATTCTTTGTCTTAATCAAGGGTTATGCTGTTTATGTTACAGAATCAGAGGTATGAAAACATGGCCAAATGTTATGAACATTGAAAAGAATAAGGTCATGTGTGCACCCCAGACCTGAACTTCAGCAGGAGCCACAGAGGAGAGAGGAAGAAGGAACCCAAGCTGAGTAGGACCAGAATCTTATAAATTAGATTAGTTACATATTTTAGTTTCTACAAGTGTCAAAACAGCATGTGAGGCAATATTTAGGTACCTGGTAGTCTTTGACTTAACAGACAAATTTGGCCTTGGAGTACAAAATGAAGGAGGGCAAAGGGTAACAGAATTTTGCCAATAAAACGCACTGGTCATTGCAAACACCCTCTTTCAACAACACAAGAGAAGACTCTACACATGGACATCACCAAATGGTCAATACCAAAACCAGATTGATTATATATTTTTGCAGCCAAAGATGGAGAAGCTCTATACAGTCAGCAAAAGCAAGACTGGGAGCTGACTGTGGGTCAGACCCATGAAATTCTTATTGCAAAATTCTGACTTAAACTGAAGAAAGTAGGGAAAACCACTAGACCATTAAGGTATGGCCTAAATCAAATCCCTTATGATTATACAGTGGAAGTGACAAATATATTCAAAGGATTATATCTGATAGACAGAGTGCCTGAAGAACTATGGATGGAGGTTCATGACATTTTACAGAAGGCAGTGATCAAGACCAGCTGCAAGAAAAAGAAATCCTACAAGGCAAAATGGTTGTCTGAGGAGGTCTTACAAATAGCTGAGAAAAGAAGAGAAGCTAAAGGCAAAGGAGAAAAGGAAAGATGTATCCATTTGAATGCAGAGTTCCAAGGAGAGAAAGAAAGCCTTCCTCAGAGATCAATGAAAAAAAGTAGAGGAAAGCATTAGAATTGGGAAAGACTAGAGAACTCTTCAAGAAAATTAGAGATACCAAGGGAACATTTCATGCAAAGATGGGCACAATAAAGGACAGATGGTATGGACCTAACAGAAGCAGAAGATATTAATAAGAGGTGGCAAGAATACACAGAACTATACAAAAAAGATCTTCACAACCCAGATAATCACAATGGTGTGATAACTCATCTAGAGCCAGACATCCTAGAATGCGAAGTCAAGTGGGCCTTAGGAAGCATCACTACGAACAAAGCTAGTGGAGATGATGGGATTTCAGCTGAGCTATTTCAAATACTAAATTATGATAGTGTGAAAGTGCTGCACTCAATATGCCAGAAAATTTGGGAAACTTGGCAGTGGCCACAGGACTGGAAAAGGTTAATTTTCATTCCAATCCCAAAGAAGGGCAATGCCAAAGAATGCTCAAACTACTGCACAATTGCACTCATCTCATACACTAGCAAAGTAATACTCAAAATTCTCCAAGCCAGGCTTCAACAGTATATGAACTGTGAACTTCTAGATGTTCAAGCTGGATTTAGAAAAGGCAGAGGAACCAGAGATCAAATTGTCAACATCCGCTGGATCATTGACAAAGCAAGAGAGTTCCAGAAAAACATCTACTTCTGCTTTATTGTCATGCCAAAGCCTTCCACTGTGTAGATCAAACAAACTGTGGAAAATTCTGAAAGAGATGGGAATACCAGACCACCTGACCTGCCTCTTGAGAAATCTGTATGCAGGTCAGGAAGCAATAGTTAGAACTGGACAGGGAACAACAGATGGGTTCCAAATAGGAAAAGGAATATGTCAAGACTGTATATTGTCACCCTGCTTATTTAAGTTATATGTAGAGTACATCATGTGAAATGCCAGGCTGGATGCACCACAAGCTGGAATCAAGATTGCCAGGAGAAATATCAATAACCTCAGATATGCAGATGACACCACCTTTATGGCAGAAAGTGAAGAAGAACTAAAGAGCCTCTTGGTGAAAATGAAAGAGGACACTGAAAAAGTTGGCTTAAAGCTCAACATTCAGAAAACTAAGATCTTGGCATCTGGTCCCATCACTTCATGGCAAATAGATGGGGAAACAATGGAAACAGTGGCTGACTTTATTTTTCTGGGCTCCAAAGTCAGTGCAGATGGTGATTGCAGCCATGAAATTAAAAGACACTTGCTCCTTGTAAGGAAATTTATGACCAACCTAGATAGCATATTAAGAAGCAGAGACATTACTTTGCCAACAAAACTCCATCTAGTCAGAGCTATGTTTTTCTAGTAGTCATGTATGGATGTGAGAGTTGGATTACAAAGAATGCTGAGCACCAAAGGATTGATGCTTTTGAACTGTGGTGTTGGAGAAGGCTCTTGAGAGTCCCTTGGACTGCAAGGAGATCCAACCAGTCCATCCTAAAGGAAATCAATCCTGAATATTCATTATAAGGACTGATGCTGAAGCTGAAACTCCAATACTTTGTCCACCTGATGCGAACAACTGACTCATTGAAAAAGACCCCAATGCTGGGAAAGATTGAAGGCAGGAGGAGAAGGAAATGACAGAGGGTGAGATGGTTGGGTGGCACCACCAACTCAATTGTCATGAGTTTGAATAAGCTCCAGGAGTTGGTGAAGAACAGGAAAGTCTGGCATGCTGCAGTTAATGGGGTTGCAAAGAGTCTGACACGTCCGTGTGACTGAAGTGACTGACTGAGTCTTTGACTTATTTCTAGGGTAAAGTTTTCTGATCAACTGGGTAGTAAGGCTACCTATTGTCTAATAGATGGTTGTCTAATGCCTTGTAACTAGGTTCTTGTCAGTTCATATTTTGGAATCCAAAATCTCTTCTTTAGTAAGGACAATAGTAAATAACTGATAATATATAGAGGGTGCACTATTCTTTAAGGGGATGAATACTAGTGTCCTACACATTGTTTCAGGCTCTTGCTGACTTGAGCTTTTCTCATAAGGATGGATTAATTGGGAGCAAGGAGGAAGTTTTGGGTCTGGGCTTCCATCCATGAACAAACAGTGCCACCCTTGTGATTCCAGAGGATTGTTCTTTTGCATAACTGTGTATTTGTGGAAGAAAATGACTTTATGTCGGTTTGGGAATTGGGGATTCTCTGGGGCCAGAGTGGCACTGGGGGAAATTTGTATGGATAAGTAGTAGCTAGCTCTATTAGGCTCAAGGCATAGGGTAAAGGTGACCTTACTAGGCTGCTGGGTAAGGTCATCCACAGATAGGATAGAAATCATTTTCAAAATATACAGATCCTCAAGCTCTACATGACATGCCAAGTCGAAGTCTCTAGGGGAAGTATCAGAAAATCTTTACTTTTTCAGAACTCCAAAGCAACTATGACATAACTCCCAATTTGGAAAGGGCTAACCTACAGCCTGGAGGCAGAGTTAAGAGCTATCATTGCAAGAGGGTTCCCTTTTTTCCATACCCTCATGTTTGGGGGGAATGTAAATTAATACAGCTACTATGGAGAATCATATATAAAGGTTCTTTGAGGCACTAAAAATAGAACTGCCATTTGACCCAGAATCCCACTATCTGGGACATATGCCTGGAGAAAACCATAATTCAAAAGACACATGCACCCCTTCCTCACAGCGCTATTCACAATACAGGATATGGAAGCAATGTAGTGCCCATCAATAGAAGAAAGGACAAAGAATATGTGTCACATATATATAATGGAATATTACTCAACCATAAAAGGAAAGAAATTGGATCATTTGTAGAGATGTGGGTGGACCCAGAGTCTGCCATACAGAGTGAGTTAAGTCATAAGTAGAAAAACAAATACAATATATTAACACATATTTGTGGAATCTAGACAAATGGTACAGATGAATCTGTTTGCAAGGCAGAAATAGAAACACAGGCATAGAGAACAAATGTGTAGACAAAGAGAGGGGAAGAGGGGGTAGGATGAACTGAGAAATTGTGACTGACATTTGTATACTAATATGTATAAAATAGATAATTAATGAGAACCTGCTGTGTAGCACAGAGAACTCTACTCAAAGCTCTGTGATGACCAAATTGGGAAGGAAACCCAGAAAAGAGAGGATATATGTGTGTGTGTGTGTGTGTGTGTGTGTGTGTATATATATATATATATATATATATATATATGGCTGATTTTTTGCTGTGCAGCAGAAACTAACACAACACTGTAAAGCGACTACACTTCAATAAATAAAACAGAGCTATCATGGGAACAATTTATCTGCAAGGAAAGGATAACACACATAGTGGAGGAAGTAGAAATAATCATAACAAAACGGAAAACTCAAACAAGGGGGTGCAGATAAATGACTGTGACTTGGGCAGAACCTGGCTTGAAAAGGGAAGGAACTCTATGCAGTCTCCAGCCGGAAGCATGGCATGAGCTAACAGTGGAAAAAGTGAGGGTTGTGGTTGCTTGGAAAACAGTGAACAATCATGAAATGTTTAATGGGTGCCTGGGTTATCTTGACTGATGCAGTTGTGAATCGCTAGCACTGAAGTGTTAAAGTGTATTGTCACACTCAAGTGGACTAGTTAGGACCAGGAAACTAAACACAAAGATCTCAGAACTTTTGTCACTGCAGGGTGTTCACTTTTTCTCCCTAAAACTTTAATTCTATTTTGGCCATAGAAAGAGCAGAGGAATCTGACCAAATGAGCAATGTGCTGACTCCACTTGATGTGGGGGCTATAAGGCCATATCCACCACTCTGCTTTGGTTAACTTTCATTGGTTAGCTGTCCAAGAGGTTAACCACACCCCTTGTTAATTTGAACTAAATCATTAGATTTATTTCCAATTTAAATGATGACTCAACCAATGAGTCAAATGAAGTAAGATATATTTATTAAAATTTCATTTCCCTAGAGCCCAACAGTACCTGCCATAGAGTGTGTGCACTTTTTGGGATGCACTTACTTAGATAGAATCAGTCTTCTAAAAACTATAATTTGAGTGAATTAAGCATATGAGTATCATTGATACAGTTCCCTGGTCATTTGGGGAGTTAAGGATTGAGATATTGAAAGGAAAATATACACAGGAGGAATTTACATGAGGCGGTGCCATGCTGACATAATTCAACAAAAACAAGCTATTACTCAAACCCATATACCATGTACACACAATTTGATTTAAATAAGAACCAATAAATTTGTTGATTGGATAAACAAGGTCAAAGCATGAAATTTCTTATTTTGGTCATTAATCTTAAGGGCAGAAGGCGGGGCCAATATTAAAACAGATTTTTCAGCATTAATTAAAGGGTTTTTAAGCCTCCAGAGTGGGTGTACAGATATATGGAATTATATTAGTAGAGCGAGCAGGAAGTACTTAGTTATATAAAGTGTAGCACATGGCATGACTCAAGAATTCCACTCCCGAGAGTGCATACAAAAAATGAAATGTCAAACAGGTTTGTAGGTGTATTCATTAGAAAGTTTATGGTGTGAGGAGTTGAAAGCTACCTAGATATACATGTAAAGTGCAGCAGATACACAGTTAGCACACCCCTGTCTTTGGTGTGGTTCTCTGGAAGCAGACCTTGAAATGTTGAATCTCATGCAATGATTTATTGAAAAACCGTAAGAAAAAGTGAGGGGGCTGGGCAAATACATGTTTCTGGAGAGGGGGAGCATCAGCCTCACCCGTGGGGTGCCCTGGAGCATACATAGTGGCAGAGTTCAGTTGGTCTTACAGAGGCACCTACGCCTTCACACTGGTTGGTAGTGACTGACCGCAGAGGTGAGAAGAGGCTGTGTAAACCTCATATCCTCAGAGCAACATGGCTCACCTCAGTCCAGGGCATTGCTTTAGAGAAGAGTACAGGTGTGAGGGGTTTTCCCTGATGACTCAGCAGTAGAGAATCTGCCTGCAACTCAGGAGACCCTGGGTTCGATCCCTGGGCCAGGAAGATCCCCTGGAAGAGGAAAAGACAATGCACTCTGGTATTTTTCTCTGGAGAATCCCATGGACCTAGAAGCCTAGGAGCTACAATCCACAGGGCCCCAAAGAATCGGACATGACAGAGCACATAAGCATGTTGTATATTGCACAGGGGTGAGAATCCATCAGTCAACATCACTAAGGATACAGATGGGCATGTTGTCCCAGGTGAAAGCAGCCAGCAAAGGGACAGAACAGCATCTGCTATCTGATAGAAGAAATGGATTAGGTGTCCACTCAGGAGCATAGATGGATCTCAAAATTATTGTGCATAGTGAAAAAAAATGGTAAGAAGCAAAGTTCCTATGATGTGTAATTCTATTTACATAAAATAAAAATACATATACACTAAAAATGTACTTAAAAAAAAAAACTTAAGCTTAACAGCTGCATATAGAATGATACTCAAAATATTTAACAACTCTCTTGGGAAAAATACTGATCAAATAGAACAGGACGCTCATACTCACCTTAAGAGGCCCAATGGCAAGAATGGGGGGCTTGTGTAGATTACCGATGCTGACATTTGACAGTATGTGAAATGCACAAACTTGAATTTGCACTTGAAGTTTGAAAAGGAAAAACATGAAAAATAAGAAAAGACTGGGGAAGGAACTCTTCTCTTCTTCCTCCATAAAAGTAAGGAGGTTTTGAACAACCTTCCATTTGCAGGATGGATTTCTCTGTTCTTTCCTTCCCAGTAATGAATTAAAAGACTTTTTATACAAGCCTGTCACTATAATTCCCACCAGCTCTTGATGGTCTCCAGGCAAGGCTTTCTCTTAGAAAAGTGAGCAATGGCTGCTTTGCCATGTATCAGAATTATTAGTTTAGATGTTCAATTTTTTGAGGTTTGCATGGAATAGTAAGGAATTTGGTGATGACTTAGTTTGAATATTTAAGGTGAGAAAAGCTTTATCAGGATTAAGGACAAAGGTAGCTTCTGAAACTGATTTTCTCTACCCCATGAGAGACTGAATATACAGACGAGGACCAGACCATATATAAAAATATGACTCCCAACCTACAGCAACCAGCCTTGAAAACCAACATCCGTATTTATAATAAACAATGCAGAAAGCAGCCTGCTAAAAGTCAGACTTTATGGAAGTCTGATTGCTAAATACTCCAGAACGTTAAACACTAACTTCTCTAATGACTGTCCCTGGGTGATCACTTGTGATTGATAACTTATAGCCTCTTTAATTTTTGGCCTCACTTCCAACTTATTAGTTAGAACAAACACAGAGAGGCAAATATGGCTTCCTTTTTCCACTGTAAAGCCTTTTTGCACTGTAAAGCTTTCCCACTCCTCTGCTGCCTTTTGGTCTCTATGAGAACACAAAAAATGGTAGCTGACTCTCTTGCTCTAACAAGCTCTGAATAAATAGCCACGACTTATTTCCATTTGGTTGGTCTTCATTTATTTCCACAGTTAGTGATGAAGGCTCCAGTGAGGTCCAGTTTGCACTTCCCATCACTTTAGACCCTGGTCTTCAACCAACTGTGGTATCACAGAGGCCCCTGTTGCCCTGCTGCTCACTGCTCGCCAAGGCCAGGAAGATGTGGAAAGACAGCAAAGAGTCTGGACTGTGTTCTTTGCATTGAGTGCCTCGGCTCTTTATTCTTAGTTTGGTACCAGGTTTTGTTATGTTTCCTTTGTGTTGGCATCTTTGATGAAATCAGAGCAGTCCTCTTCCTTCCGTTTGGCTGCCTTCTGTGTTCCTGTCTTGGTATTGTGCTGAGTCTGAAAGTGTTGTTTGTCATACGGAGAGTCACAGGCTCTGTAAGCTTGTTGTCTGGGGCAGGGTCATCATCCAGTGGGCTTTTGGTTCTTATGAGAACTGCTCTTTCACTTGGACAAACTCTGCCATGGATCACCAATTAAACTAGATGGGATTCTGCTTCTGCCTTGATTGTGTGTCCTGAAAGCCTGGCTTTAGATTTAGACAGAGCTTTGGTTTTCCACCTGCTGGGTCTGGGTTTGGAGGAGACCCACCCTCAGGGTCGGCCCTGAGACAGGAAGTGCTCAAGCGTTATGTTCCGACTGACAGCTGCCATGGCCAGGGGTCCTGTAATCAACTCCTCCTCTCTGCCTGGGTGAACTCTGCTTCTTATCTGTCCTCTCTTTACAGCCCCAATTCCTGTGCTTCTCTTTCTAAACCACATAGAACCCCATTCACCAAGTGGACCCAGGCCTTCAGTGTCGACTCTTAGGGACATTGGATTTGAGCCACATTGTTCATTTGAGAGGCAACTTGAAAAGGAAGGGAATCAGACCTTGTTAGCCCAATGGATAGTATTTCTTGATTGTTATGCAGAGGCCTCCAAATGCAATTCTGAATTAAAAATTGCTTCACCAAAAGAGTGTGTGGCCAAAGGTAGTGAGCAATGTGACAACCTCAAACAAGAAAAAATTAGACTTATTTCCCTCAAATCTTCCCTTCACCTTCCTGCATCCAACTGCCCCACTTCCCTCCTATGCTGGTCTCCCTCCTTTACGTCTGTAAAAATAAAAAACAAAAACATCAAATACATAGAGTCAGGAGACTGAAAGGGGAATCCTCATTCCCCTAGACAGAGGCCAATCGACAGGAAGAAGAGAGACCCCTTCTCTTTCCCAGCAGGGACTCAGCCAATGACAAGCCAGACTCTGTTCACTAAACCTGCCCACCTTCTTTTCCCCCATAAACGTTTCCTTCTTCCCTTGCTGTGCAGGGAAGTACATGAGACTAGCTATGGTTTCAGATCCTAAATTGTAATTTTCTGTTGACCACGGATAAACCTATCTTTGCTGGAAAATATCTCACAACCCATTTGTTTCAGGTTGAGATTTCCCTCCTCTTTTTGTGTATCTTTCCTTCTACTTTTCCCTAACAACTCTCCTAAAAGCCCCCAACAGAGCTGGCTCTAAGGACCTGCCCTGCCCATGAGCCATGAGTTGTGCTCTGACCAGTGTAGAATTTAAGCCTTGGGTACAAGCTCAATTTAAGAGTTATAATGAAAGATTTTTCTAAATCTAAATAACCCAGTGAATATTCATAGAAGAATTTAGAATTCTTTTGGGTATATATAACCCAGGGCTATCCAACCTATATCAACTCACACATGTGTTGATCAAAGCCATACTGGTTGCTTCTGTATGATAAAGGTGATTGGACTGACCTGGAAAGAGATACGGGAACCTTCCCTTTACAATAAACCTCAGAGTGGACTTCGCTGGTGGTCCAGTGGTTAAGAATTTGCCTGCCAATGCAGGGGACATTAGGTTCTATCCCTACCGAAGCCCATGCACCTAGAGCCCCTGATCCACAGCAAGAGAAGCCGCTCCAAGGAGAAGCCCCTAACCCTAACTAGAGAGTAGTGCCCCTCTCCCATCACAACTAGAGAAAGCCCACACACAGTAATGAAGACCCAGCTCATCCAGAAACAGAAATAAAGAAAGAAACCTCAGGATGGGGCAAAAGCAATGACAAAGCAAAACAGAAAGGCCAGAAAAGTAGACATGAAACATTTCCAATAAAAAATGGATTGGACCAAACTTCAATTATGTAAGCCAGAAAGACAATGAAACTATAGGAGATTTTCAGGATAGATTAGAAAATACCTCCTGACAACACTCGAGAGTAAAAGGAGGGGCTTATGTAACAGCAGGTTTCTCATCGCATCTCATCAACGGAATTAAACCTGAACTTGGAGAATTAATTTGAAAAAAAAATTACAATGAGAAATAGCTCCTTCAGCTGAACTACAACACAGGTAAGAACATTTTTAAAAGGCATTAGAATAAAAATGAGAAAGAACCGAAAATATGAACCTCTGCAGTTCAAATAGCAAGGTGCCCCGCCCCCAACCAACTACTTGAAAGTATAAACAAAAAGGACACTAAAAAAGTATTCCCATCTCATAAAAGAAGACAAAGACAAAGAGAAATCCCTTAGCTCAGATCAGTGAAGGTGTTCAGTGGAAGAAAAAAGTGCCCAGTATCCAACTATATCCTTAATCTCTCAAATTGAAATATTTATAAATTTTAGATGATCATCCTCATTAAATCTTGATAGATGCAGGTGCTACTCCTCCTGCATTAAACTCTGACAACTGTACTCAACTTTCCTTAGAGTAACATACTGTACAGGTGGAAATTATCTCAAATAACCTACAAATGTTCCCTTATCTCCCAGCCCTTAACTGTGACCCTTGAGCCCTTGACTGAGAAACATCCCTTACTGCTCTGTGATACCACCTCTGTGACTTCAATAGAGAGAGACTTACTCTGCAAATGGAATTGCAATATTAAATGCTCATCAAGTGACTCTTTCTTGATGTCCCAGAAGATGCCTCTATTCATAATTGAGCAGTGTATGCCTTGGATGTACCTTTTTCTCCTCTATTATATTTCATGCATACTCAGATAAGGATTCTTGATATTGTATCTGACTTGCAGCTAAAACCTCTACAGATATAGGAAAAATAATTGAAGCAGAATCTATCAAAGTTCATATAAAGCCTCCAACGTAGCTGCATCTAAGGACCTGCCCTGCCCATGAGCCATGCTCATGAGTTGTGCGCTGACCAGTGTAGAATTTAAGCCTTGGGTCCAAGCTCAACTTAAGAGTTATAATGAAAGATTTTGCTAAATCTAAATAACCCAGTGAATATTCATAGAAAAATCCCTTACTGCTTGCCTATACTTTCCCAGTAGCCCTTAAAACCCGAAGCAAAGGAAGATGTCAAATGTAGTTGAAAGCCTTATATTCAAAGGCTTCTCATGCCTTGTGCTAGCTCTTATAACACTCCTGTCCTGCCATTAAAGAACCAAATGGACCAGGATATAGATTTATCTAAGAAGTTAGGGCCATCAACAAGATTGTTATCCTTTGCTACCCTGTAGTACCATCCTCGGAGAAGGCAATGGCAACCCACTCCAGTATTTTTGCCTGGATAGTCTCCATGGACAGAGAAGCCTGGTGGGCTACAGTCCATGGGATTGCAAAGAGTCAGACAGGACTGAAGAGACTTAGCAGCAGCAGCAGTATCATCCTGTCCTCACTTCCAGGAGTTCTGCTGTGGTGGAATTTTGTTCTGCCTTTTCCACATGCCTCTAACCAGGAGAGTTAGTGCCTTTCTGCTCTCACCTGTGGAGGGCATCAGTTTACCTGACAGCCTGGCCAGGGATTCACTGAAGATCCTCCTACTTCTCCCAGGTCCTCAGTCAAGACTTACAGGGTCTAAACATAGGCCATGGTTCATGTTGATACATGGTAGAAACCAACACAACACAATAAAGTAATCAATTTAGTTCAGTTCAGTCGCTCAGTCGTGTCTGACTCTTTGCGACCCCATGGACTGCAGCACTCCAGGCTTCCCTGTCCATCACCAACTCCCGGAGCTTACTCAAACTCATGTCTATTGAGTTGGTGATGCCATCCAACCATCTTAACTTCTGTCGTTCCCTTCTCCTACCTTCAATTTTTCCCAGCATCAAGGTCTTTTCAAATGAGTCAGCTCTTCACATCAGGTGACCAAACTATTGGAGTTTCAGCTTCAACATCAGTCCTTCCAATGAGTATTCAAGACTGATTTCTTTTAAAATGGACTAGTTGGATATCTTTGCAGTCCAAGGGACTCTCAAGAATCTTTTCCAACACCACGGTTCAAAAGCATCAATTCTTTGGCACTCAGCTTTCTTTATAGTCCAACTCTCATATCCATATAATCCTCCAATTAAAATTAAGTACATTCATTAAACACAGACCATGACTACTGGGGCACTAGGTAATGAGCAAAGGAATCGTGATGCTTTCCTTCTGCCACTGTTCATTGTCATCCCTTTCACCCTGCTGCTGCTGCTGCTGCTAAGTCGCTTCAGTCGTGTCTGACTCTGTGCGACCCCATTGACAGCAGCCCACCAGGCTCCCCCGCCCCTGGGACTCTCCAGGCGAGAACACTGGAGTGGGTGGCCATTTCCTTCTCCAATGCATGAAAGTGAAAAGTGAAAGTGAAGTCACTCAGTTGTGTCCGACTCTTCGCGACCCCATGGACTGCAGCCTACCAGGCTCCTCCACCCATGGGATTTTCCAGGCAAGAGTACTGGAGTGGGGTGCTATTGTCTTCTCTGCTCTTTCACCCTGCCTTTCCCTTAATAACAGAAAATGACTCCTTTTTTCAACCATCTTATCTTTTCTATTGCCTTTCTTTCTGTCAACTTCTCTGTCTTGTCTCTCTCATCTCATCCTACTTCATCCCTTTCCCTTTACTTATCTCTGCTTTCTTTCTTTAACCAATTATTGCAGTGAATTTTATTACCAAAAAAGGAAAAATTATTATGCTATCAATAAGCACAAACTTTCAATATACTCAATTATACTTTTCCCTGGCATGGATCAGAAACTTACAGCATTGAAGGGCTTCTCCCCATGACCATAAGTAAACTTTATCCTCCTATGATCAGCTGTTATGAAGAAGTTTCCAGATTTCACTGTTTTATCTCATTGAGACTGCTATGAACCTTGAGTGAAAAGTGTTAAAATTTCCAAAAATGCTATAAGTTTAATAATGATACCTCCCATTATGATTAGTGTACCACCAGCAAAATTGTGAAATTGTTAATCAGAACATAGTAAAAAATTTTTAAACTCCACTAATTTTCAAGAAGATTCTCTAAGAAAAATAATCAAACATAAGAAAAATATGTTTTGGGCATGCATAAGTTAACTGAATTGTTATTTATAATAGTAATAAAAATACATAAAAAATTCAAAATTAGAAAAGTGGAAGGATTTACCCATTTTGTTAGATTTGGCATTCAGCATAATTCATGGTACAGAGTAAATGCTAAGTTTAAAAAATATATTTAACTGAATGGAATGTAATTAAATTATGAAAAGAAATGATCAGAAAAATTTTTATGTATGACATATTTAGAAAAATATACTTTTTATTAATTTGAACACAAACATATTCATAAACTATAATTACAACTGAAAACATCATATGCTGTGCTGTGCTGTGCTTAGTCGTTCAGTCGTGCCTGACTCTTTGTGACCCTATGGACTGTAGCCCACCAGGATCCTCTGTCCATGGGGATTCTCCAGGCAAGAAGACTGGAGTGGGTTGTCTATCCTTTCTCTAGGGGATCTTCCTGACCCAGTGATTGAACCAGAGTCTCTCGCACTGCAGGCGGATTCTTTACTACCTGAGCTATCTGAAAACATCATATGCAAGCAGGTAAAAAATTTTAATTATTAGGATGGGATGATTGCACAGAAACTTTTAAATTTTTATTGTCTATGTACTAAAATATTATATCTAAATTGCTAATAAATAATAAGAAGTATTAAGAAAAAGTGTAGCTTTACATAAGTCATATTGTAAAAAATCTCTGATTTGTGAGTTTAATTGTTTGAAAATAAGATTTTATAGTTTCAATAAATTCTTATAAAGTTGAAACTGTTTCCATATGACTTGTTTTGTCACCTATAAAATAAAAGTGAGTGAATACACTTGACAAGCATTTGCTACATATACATATGGGCACATTCTCCAAGACTGCATTTCTTGCTTAAATATCTCTGTAATAAGATTCTTGCTGACAGTGATGGATCTCACATCACTTTTTTCAATAAAACCTAAGCTCATTGGATGTTGGTTTTGCCAAATTGACTTCAGTTTCTCATTGGCGAGAAGATTATTATGAAATGGGAGTTTCTAGTGCATGAGCTGTTCCCTGTGAAATTCTATACTCTGAACAGTCTCCATGTCCTTTTTCTGAACTCCTTATCTTCTCTTAGTTGTTGAAATTAATGACTAATTTATTCAGGCTTGCATGCATTCCTGTAGCCTGTAATAGTGTTAATTAGCACCTAAATTTGGCAGTGTATAATAAAAATTGTGCACACCATTTTCTATTAAAAAGATGAAACACATGGACTTAGTGCAAAACATTTACTCACTCCCTAAAATTCACACTAACATATTCGTTAAAAAATGATATATTTAAGGTAACAAGGATTAGAAGTCATTTTGAAGGCAGCTTAATGCCTTATCTCAGTTATTAATTTTTTTTTTACAGTTAATTAGTTTACACATTTTACAGGCATCAGAAAGGCCCCATACATAGCCATAAAATCTGTAGTGATCTATAGTGACTCAAATAAGTCAAAGTCTAGTCTGCTTGGCAGAATATTTGCCAGTTTTTATTAACCTTACAATGGTCTGCTCAACCAAAAACGTCAGGACAGCTAGTAACTATGGCAGCAGCCTTACACACCAAAGATGCACCTTATCTTTCTAGTCTGGAGTCAATTTTGTGAGCAATCATCTTCCTCCTTACAAGACCCAGAAAACCTATAATGTAGAAGCAGCACTAGGAAAAAGAGAAAGAGAAACAGCTTGAGAAGGGGAAGAAATCAGGGAGAAGCACAATTTAAATTGGACAGTGATTGAGATAATGACTTGAATTTGAATAAAGAATCAAAGTGTACTGGATTCAACTTAATTTTTTCTCTATTTGAAAGATGGGGGCTCTAGAGCTAGCATGATCTGGGTTGTACAAAGCATTATTATTATTTTTAAATTCCTGGATTTTCAGCCTGTAGTGACAGTGAAATGTGATACTCCCTAGGCAGATATTCACATATACTTTTTGGAGTTGGCAGAAATTAACCTTGTTCTCCATCTGAAATGAAGAATTCGGCCTCAGATGGATTCAGTTTGGTTCTTAAACCAGAGTGTTCATCTTATTCCTTCATGAGGCCATCCCAAAATTCATCAAGGATGCTGTCATTAAATGATTAATCATCATTTACAGAGAATGCCTATCTAAACTTCTCTAAGCCTCTCAGTAATGAATTGCTATTCTGTTGCACTTGCAATAAACTTTATAAATCAAATTCTGGCTGTGTGGTATCCAACCCAGATACCCAGAGCAGTGAACCCCTCAGAATAACAGCAAGACATGGAGTGGCAGCACCACCTCTGAGACCCCATGATTTTCCAAAGGAGGAAGCAGAAAGGAGTCATGGGCAGAAGGAGGTTGTCAAATTTCAGGGTTAGGGTCCTGGCAAGTGAGCAAGGAGTTGTGCAAAAGCATAGATCACCATAAACTTTAGTTGACTCAACTTTTTAATGCCTTTGCTTCAGTGTGTATTTTGGGAATATCTCAAGTTCTGGCTCATTAAAATTCTGGAAAATAGTAAGAGAGACAAAAATGTTTTTAATGGATTAAATTGAAACATTTAAAAAGATCTTCACCTCCAATTAAAATAAATAAATTTATATTAAAAAAAGCAAAAAAAAAAAAAAAAAACTTCCAAAACACATTCACTCCAAAAAATTATATTTGCATTAGTATACACTTTCTTGGGTTTATACTGCAAGGACAAAACAAAAACATTAAACACCATCACTTTTCCATCATACTTTGCAGTTAAAAATATTTATTCATTTTTCACTATAAGTAGTATACACTGTAGAGAAGTTTGCATATGGCAAAAAATTAAAATAACATTGGTTTTGCTCTCAAAGCTTTATATCATGGTGAAATGATAGATAATAGCAAGTAGGTCAAATTAAATATTGGTGGAAATAAAAACAGCAAGACTGTTTAATTGTAGATGGGCATAAAGCAGGACTACTTTACTGAAGTAATATTTAGGAGGTCCTGTCTTTGCCCTACTGGGGGACACTTGTTACTAGATCCTATAAGCATTTCTTGTTTGTCATCTGATCTGAAGATAACGAAAACATCAATTTGAAATTTAAAAACACTAATATACGAATCCCTATGTTCATTGTGGCATTATTTACAATTGCCAAGATATGGAAGCAACTGAAGTGCCCATTGATGGATGAATGGGTAAAGAAAATACGCACACACACACACACACATCTCCCTCTTCTTGGATAAGCCACTAGCATATTTGAGAAATTCAGATAGCTCAATTACTTCTCACTATAGGGCATGGTATGGAAGCAAGATCCGATGCTGTAAAGAGCAATATAGCATAGGAACCTGGAATGTTAGGTCCATGAATCAAAGCAAATTGGAAGTGGTCAAACAGGAGATGGCAAGAGTGAATGTTGACATTCTAGGAATCAGTGAACTAAAGTGGACTGAAACAGGTGAATATAACTCAGATGACCATTATATCTACTACTGTGGGCAGGAATCCCTTAGAAGAACTGGAGTAGCCATCTTAGTCAACAAAAGAGTCTGAAATGCAGTACTTGGATGCAATCTCAAAAACAACAGAATGATCTCTGTTCATTTCCAAATCAACCCATTCAATATGGTAATTCAAGTCTATGCCCCGACCAGTAATGCTGAAGAAGCTGACATTGAATGGTTCTATGAAGACCTACAAGACCTTTTAGAACTAACACCCCCCAAAAGATATCTTTTTCATTATAGGGGACTGGAATGCAAAAGTAGGAAGTCAAGAGATACCTGGAGTAACAGGCAAATTTGGCCTTGGAATACGGAATTAAGCAGGGCAAAGGCTCATAGAGTTTTGTCAAGAGAATGTACTGGTCATAGCAAACACCCTCTTCCAACAACACAAGAGAAGACTCTACACATGGACATCACAAGGTGTCCAACACCGAAATCAGATTGATTATATTCTTTGCAGCCAAAGCTGGAGAAGCTCTATACAGTCAGCAAAAACAAGACCAGGAGCTGACTGTGGCTCAGATCATGAACTCCTTATTGCCAAATTCAGACTTAAATTGAAGAATGTAGGGAAAACCACTAGACCATTCAGGTATGACCTAAATCAAATCCCCTACGATTATACAGTGGAAGTGGGAAATAGATTTATGGGACTAGATCTGATAGAAAGAGTGCCTGATGAACTATGGATGGAGGTTCATGACATTGTACAGGAGACAGGGAGCAAGACCATCCCCAAGAAAAACAAATGCAAAAAAGCAAAATGGCTGTCAGAGGAGGCCTTACAAAAAGCTGTGAAGAGAAACTAAACACAAAGGAGAAAAGGAAAGATATACCCATTTGAATGCAGAGTTCCAAAGAATAGCAAGGAGAGATAAGAAAACCTTTCTCAGTGATCAGTGCAAAGAAATAGAGGAAAGCAATAAAATGGGAAAGACTAGAGATCTCTTCAAGGAAATTAAAGATACCAAGGGAACATTTCATGCAAAGATGGGCAAATAAGGGACAGAAATGGTATGGACCTAACAGAAGCAGATAATATTAAGAAGAGATGGCAAGAATACACAGAAGAATTATAAAAACAAACAAACAAAAATAACCTTAATGACTGAGATAACCACGGTGGTGTGATCACCCACCTAGAGCCAGACATCCTGGAATGTGAAGTCAAGTGGGCCTTAGAAAGCATCACTATGAACAAAGCTAGTAGAGGTGATGGCATTCCAGTTGAGCTATTTCAAATCCTGAAAGATGATGCCGTGAAAGTGCGTCACTCAATATGCCAGCAAATTTGGAAAACTCAGCAGTGGCCACAGGACTGGAAAAGGTCAGTTTTCATTCCAATCCCAAAGAAAGGCAATGCCAAAGAATGATCAAACTACCACACAATTGCACTCATCTCACACGCTAGTAAAGTAATGCTCAAAATTCTCCAAGCCAGGCTTCAACAATGTGTGAACCATGAACTTCCAGATGTTCAAGCTGGTTTTAGAACAGGCAAAGAAACCAGAGATCAAATTGTCAACATCTGCTGGATCACCGAAAAAGCAAGAGAGTTCCAGGAAAATATCTGTTTCTTCTTTATTGACTATGCCAAAGCCTTTGACTGTGTGGTTCACAATAAACTGCAGAAAATTCTTCAAGAGATTGGAATATCAGACCGCCTCACCTGCCTCTTGAGAAATCTATATGTAAATCAGGAAGCAACAGTTGGAACAGGACATGGAACAACAGACTGGTTCCAAAGAGGAAAAGGAGTGCGTCAAGGCTGTATATTGTTACCCTGCTTATTTAACTTACATGCAGAGTACATTATGAGAAATGCCAGGCTGGATGAAGCACAAGCTGAATCAATATTGCTGGGAGAAATATCAATAACCTCAGATATGCATATGAAACCACCTTTATGGCAGAAAGTGAAGAAGAACTGAAGAGCATCTTGATGAAACTGAAAGAGGAGAGTGAAAAGGTTGGCTTAAAACTCAACATTCACCAGAAACTATAAAACTCCTAGAGGAGAACATAGGCAAAACACTCTCCAACATACATCACAGCAGGATCCTCTATGACCCACCTCCCAGAATATTGGAAATAAAAGCAAAAATTAACAAATGGGACCTAATTAAACTTAAAAGCTTCTGCACAACAAAGGAAACTATTAGCAAGGTGAAAAGACAGCCTTCAGAATGGGAGAAAATAATAGCGAATGAACCAACTGACAAACAACTAATCTCAAAAATATACAAGCAACTCCTACAGCTCAACTCCAGAAAAATAAACGACCCAATCAAAAAATGGGCCAAAGAACTAAATAGACATTTCTCCAAAGAAGACATACAGATGGCTAACAAACACATGAAAAGATGCTCAACATCACTCATTATCAGAGAAATGCAAATCAAAACCACTATGAGGTACCATTTCATGCCAGTCAGAATGGCTGCGATCCAAAAGTCTACAAGCAATAAATGCTGGAGAGGGTGTGGAGAAAGGGAACTCTCTTACACTGTTGGTGGGAATGCAAACTAGTACAGCCACTATGGAGAACAGTGTGGAGAGTCCTTAAAAAACTGGAAATAGAACTGCCTTATGATCCAGCAATCCCACTGCTGGGCATACACACTGAGGAAACCAGAAGGGAAAGAGACACATGTACCCCAATGTTCATCGCAGCACTGTTTATAATAGCCAGGACATGGAAGCAACCTAGATGCCCATCAGCAGATGAATGGATAAGAAAGCTGTGGTACATATACACAATGGAGTATTACTCAGCCATTAAAAAGAATACATTTGAATCAGTTCTAATGAGATGGATGAAACTGGAACCTATTATACAGAGTGAAGTAAGCCAGAAAGAAAAACACCAATACAGTATACTAACGCATATATATGGAATTTAGAAAGATGGTAACAATAACCCTGTGTACGAGACAGCAAAAGAGACACTGATGTATAGAACAGTCTTATGGACTCTGTGGGAGAGGGAGAGGGTGGGATGATTTGGGAGAATGGCATTGAAACATGTATAATATCATGTATGAAATGAGTTGCCAGTCCAGGTTCGATGCACGATACTGGATGCTTGGGGCTGGTGCACTGGGACGACCCAGAGGGAGGGTATGGGGAGGGAGGCGGGAGGTGGGTTCAGGATGGGGAACACAGGTATACCTGTGGCAGATTCATTTTGATATATGGCAAAACTAATACAATATTGTAAAGTTTAAAAATAAAATAAAATTTAAAAAAAGAATTAAAAAAAAAAAAAAACTCAACATTCAGAAAACTAAGATCATGGCATCCGGTCCCATCACTTCATGGGAAATAGATGGGGAAACAGTGGAAACAGTGGCTGACTTTATTTTGGGGGGCTCCAAAATCACTGCAGATGGTGACTGTAGTCATGAAATTAAAAGATGCTTACTCCTTGGAAGGAAAGTTATGACCAACCTAGACAGCATATTAAAAAGCAGAGACATTACTTTGCCAACAAAGGTCTGTCTAGTCAAGGCTATGGGTTTTCCTGTGGTCATGTATGGATGTGAGAGTTGGACTATATGGCAACCTGAGTGCAAATAATTGATGCTTTTGAACTGTGGTGTTGGAGAAGACTCTTGAGAGTCCCTTAGACTACAAGGAGGTCCAACCAATCCATCCTAAAGGAAATCAGTGCTGAATTTTCATTGGAGGGACTGATGTTGAAGCTGAAACTCCAATAGTTTGGCCACTTGATGGGAAGAGCTGACTCATTTGCAAAGACCCTGATTCTGGGAAAGATTGAAGGTGGGAGGAGAAGGGGATGACAGAGGATATGATTGTTGGATAGCATCACAGACTCAATGGACATGAGTTTAGGTAAACTCCAGGACTTGGTGATGGACAGGGAGGCCTGGAGTGCTGCAGTCCATGGGGTCGCAAAGAGTAGGACACGACTGAGTGACTGAACTGAACTGAACTGATAGGTCATGGTTATGCTCTAGATGTTTTTCTGTGATAAAATAAATATTTAGTTGACTTGTTAAATAGTGTTCATTAGTAAGTGGTGGTAACTAATATTCAGAGTCTACGTTGCACCTAAATGCAATTTGTTAATTTCTCCACAAGACAACAATTATCACTCACATCTAATGCACTCTCATTCAAAACAATGAGACCTGAGTGTTTACTGATGAAAATAACTTCTGTTCTAGTCCTCAATCTATTCTTTCTATGACACACCCAATAATATCACTCCCCCTCAGTAAACATCAATGTAGTTAGGGTTATATATGCTAGATAAGCTGCTCTTTGCTAAGTCGCTTTAGTCCTGTCTGACTCTTTGAGACCCTGTGGACTGTAGCCCACCAGGTTCCTCTGTCCATGGGATTCTCCATGCAAGAATGCTGGAGTGGGTTGCCATGCTCTCCTCCAGGGAATCTTCTTGACCCAGGGATCCAACCGTCTGTTACGCCTCCTGCACTGGTAGGAGGGTTCTTTACCATTAGTACCAGCTGAGAAAATCTCCTTTACCTTTCCAATAGAAGCCACTAGCCACTACTGGCCCAGGGCGGCCTCAGGGCTTGAGGCCCAGGAGTCGCTCTCTGGCTGTGGGGTATGATTTCAGGAGCGGTCTGGCCGCTGGCAGCAGGATCCTTGCTGCAGGAGCACTCCCCCTCGCCCTGGTGCTGTCCTCACAGCACCCACTTCTCCTTCCCAGCGTCTTCGCAGCCCTCTTGTTCGCCTTACCCTCACAGTGCCCCAGCACTCCTGGCTGTTTCAGCAATGCATCCTGCAGCACCAACTGCCTGGCCCCCCTCGCCAAGGTCATCCATGAACGATTTGGGATTCTGGAAGGGCTGATGGTGAGCTGAAAGGTCATTTCATGGTCACTGGTGGCTTTGCTAGCGTGAACACTCCAAGACAGTAGGCGAGCTGGGGACTCCTTTTTCACTTCGTAGCTGAGCCATCTTGCAGGGCCCTGTCCCCAGAACCTGGACAGAGTGAGGCTCCATCAAACACTGAGCACCCAAGAGACTGAGGTCCTGAAGGTCCTTCTGCAACCCATGCTTATCTTTGAAATTCTGATGCCCAGGTCGTGTCCACGACTTCCTTAGCGATATCCACTCATCTATCTTCGATACTAAGGCCGGCATCGTGGTCAATGACAACTTCGTGAAACTCCTTTCAGCTGCGCCCCATGTCTCTGCGCCGGTCACAGAGGGGTCCAGTCGAGATCCAGACCCACGCTGCATGCGCTCGCTTGGTCCCAGCACCCGACCCGAGAGCCGCTCCGAGAGGCCCGGACCGCGCGGGATCCGGCTCCGGCTCAGTCTCTTTGCTGGCCACTCCGGGCAGATACCTGAAGATAAGCTAGCACATGTGAAAGTTTTCTGCTAGCTATGAAAACTCTTTAGCATAAATATCTAGCAGACGAATAGGGCTCTGTTTCCACCCTGTAGATGAAGGCCAAAACTCCACCCATAGAAAGTACAGTCTTGATCTTGTTTTCATATGCAGGTATTATTTATGATTAGACTTCTATTTGTATTACTAGAGATATGACTCTTTCAAGGAGAAAATCACTGGCAAGTACTTAGTAGTTAACTAGAAACATTAAGTCATCATTAAGCATTTTTATTGGTTTGTAAATCTACTCTGTTGCCTTCTTTAGAGCTTTATTCATAAAACACTTCAGATTTGTTTTTTTCCTCTTCCTTTTTTCCTTAACTTTCTTGATATATAAATTAAGGTAAGTCTTAGGGCTCTTTTCCAGTCCTGTGGACCAAGCACATTTTATTCTTCCTTTTGTTGTTTGTCCCAGGATAAGCTTGAGGACCATGATATTATGTTCCCTGATGCCAGCATCTAGCCCTTCAGGATAACTTCCAAACGCTAGGGAGAGTTGGCTGGGAGGGGAAGGACATTGTACCACAGGGAGCGATCCCAGACTTGTTCAGGTAGATGGAGCTCACACGTGGTCGAGTCAACGAAGCCTACCTTGCTTTGGATAAATCTGGGTAAATCTGGGTATGGGTGTGCTTTTCCTCTGAAGAAGGTGCGGGTAACTCGGGTAGTCTCTCTGATCTTTGGCAAATCACTCAACCCTCTCCTCCCAGTTTCCCCAAGAGCAACACCAGATAATGTTTCCGTAAGGATTTCATGAAGTTTGCATGCAAAACAGTGAAACATAGGAGGGACTCAACAGAGCATAGCTTGAATATTATTATAGGAAACAACAATTTTTTTTTGAGAGCCAAGAACCTTGGTCTGACACTTTTAACCTGTGAAATATTCTGCAAGTTGGCATCAGGGTCCCAAACACCCTAGAGGCACCTCCACTAGCCATTGTAAGCTCACCTGCTTTGCTTCTCATTTTCCTGTTTTTCTCAGTGCCGTCTTTGACTTTTCTCTGCCTGCCTTCGCTCCACTCTCACCGACACGTACCCTGCAGTCACATTGCCCTCACTCAGCCTGGCTCAAGTCTAGAAGTAATACATCTCTTTGGGACTGCCAACACTTAATGCCTGTATGCCGTTTTGTGCAGTTCTATCTGGTCCCCCATTTCAATGATCTGTATTTGTTTATGTCCCCTCTATTAGTCTCTTATGACCTTTGTTTATCTGAATTTGATTGACAGTAGACACTTATAAATGCTGGACTTCTTGCTGGACCACTTTGTGACCACATACAGGCAAGCTGAAAGCCAGGGAGCATGTTTTCCTGCCTCAGACAGTGAGTGACAAGGATCAAGATTCAAACAATGGCTACAGGCATTTGGTGGATGGCAGAGGGGCCTGGGGGAACAGAACACACACACTGGATTCTGACAGTGTTTTATTATGGCCACGGAAGGTTATATAATCTGATGAGATGAGAAGCGGCAGAGCCACAGGGGCCATCACCCTCTCTTGGATGCACGCTCAGCTGCTCAAAGAAGGAGCAGGCTCCCAGCTCTGGTGCCCGGTGGGGATCCCGGCTGCAAGAACAAAGGCCGGCCCAGTGCCTGGGTTTCCAGTCGAGTGGGAGGATTGTACATGGCCACTCTGGCCTGGCGAGGGGTGACTGACAGAGCTCCGTGCATACCTCAACTGGACCTAATCAATTTGCTATTCTCTTCTACCCGAGTTACCTGTACCTTCTTCAGAGGAAAAACACACCCACACCCAGATTTACAAAGCGACTAATATATGCCATGCAAAGGCACATTACATTATTGTGCTTCATCTGACTCTAAAAAGTGTATATACATTGCAACAGACCAAAAAATACTATGATTTCTTATAGATGGGAAATTAAGGCACTGATTTATTAATTTGCAAAGTGGTTAAATCTGTGCTTAAGAGTCCCACAGGAAATTGCAGGAATCAAAATTTGAAAACATGTTTAAAATTTATTTTTCATTGAATTGTAATTGATTTACAATGTTGTGGTAAGGTTCAGGGATACATCTAAGTGATTCAGTTATATATGCGTATATATTCTTTTTCAAATTCTTTTACATTATAGGTTATAAGATATTGAAAATGTTTAGTTCCCTTGCCATAAGTAGGTACTTGTTGGTTATCTGTTTTATATGTATCAATATGTACATGATATATTAATCTCAAACTTAATTTATTCCTTCGTTCACCTGCTTCCCTTTTTGTAACAATAAATTTGTTTTCTATATCTGTGACTCTAGTTCCCATTTTGTAAATAAGTTCATATGTATCATTTGTTTTAGATTCCACGTATAAGTGATATATAGCATTTGTCTTTCTTCTTTCTGACTTACTTTGCTTAGTATGATCATCTCTAGGTCCATCCATGTTGCTGCAAATGGCATTATTTCATTCTTTTTTTATGGTTGAATCATACTCTTTTTAGAGAAGGAAATGGCAACCCACTCCAGTATTCTTTCCTGGAGAATCCTGTGGACAGAGGAGCCTGATGGGCTGCTGTCCATAGGGTCTCACAGAGTCAGACACGACTGAAGTGACTTAGCATGCATGCATTGGAGAAGGAAATGGCAACCCACTCCAGTGTTCTTGCCTGGAGAATCCCTGGGATGGAGGAGCCTGGTGGGCTGCCGTCTATGGGGTCGCACAGAGTCGGACACGACTGAAGCAACTTAACAGCAGCAGCAGCGTACTTTTTTCTAGTTGCCAAAACAAAGTAGTCTTCCCTGATATTTCTTGTAAAGTTGGTTTCAGTTCAGATCAGTTCAGTTGCTCAGTCGTGTCCAACTCTTTGCAACCCCATGAATCTCAGCACGCCAGGCCTCCTGGTCCATCACCAACTCCCGGAGTTCACCCAGACTCACGTCCATCGAGTCAGTGATGCCATCCAGCCATCTGATCCTCTGTCGTCCCCTTCTCCTCCTGCCCTCAATCCCTCCCAGCATCAGAATCTTTTCCAATGAGTCAACACTTTGCATGAGGTGGCTAAAGTACAGGAGTTTCAGCTTTAGCATCATTCCTTCCAAAGAAATCCCAAGGCTGATCTCCTTCAGAATGGACTTCTGAAATTGGCTTCAAGGGCATGTTAAATTACAGCTACTCAGCTACTTGAAAACTGAAATGGTTTTATAAGCTCTGACGATAGACCAAACTCCTTGATTTGATAAATAAGACTTTTATACAATCAGGGCCCAGTTTTTCAGATAGCCCAGACCTCTCGACACCTAAACCACCCCTTTTCTAGTTTCCTATGTTCTGTTTACTCTTCTGCAAACAGCATTTCCTATCTGTGTTTTGCAAGTGGCCTGGACCATGCTTCTGCTCCAGAACTTATGGGAAAATTTAACTCTATCATATCTAGTTGAAAAACGTGTAGAAACACTTCTATGCTTTATGAACACCTTCCTTCAGGCACATCTCTCATTGTATTTTGTGGTGGCTAATCATTGCATATATGTGCTTCTGGCTAAAATGAGGAAAGATTAATGACAAGAAAGTAGTTTTCTCTGTGTTAGATTTTACACTCCCTAGCACTCAGTAGTTGGGAAGGAAATGGCACCCCACTCCACTATTCTTGCCTGGAGAATCCCCTGGACAGAGGAGCCTGGTGGGCTACAGTCCATGGGGCCAAAAGAAGTCAGACATGATTGAAGGGACTTAGCACACACCACACAGTAGTCCATATATCTGTTGAATTATATAATCCAGAATTATTTTTCATTATTATCTTCAACATAAATCAATATTAATTAAATGTATCATCTTAATCCATCTTCAAAAAGATGATTATTCTTCAAAGGTGTACTTCTTTAAAATCTATACACAGGAACTCTTGCTGCTAAGTCGCTTCAGTCGTGTCCAACTCTGAGCGACCCCATAGACGGCAGTGCACTAGGCTCCTCTGTCCCTGGGATTCTCCAGGCAAGAACACTGGAGTGGGTTGCCATTTCCTTCTCCAATGCATGAAAGTGAAAAGTGAAAGTGAAGTCGCTGAGTCGTGTCCAACTCTTAGCCTGCTGCTGCTGCTGCTAAGTCGCTTCAGTCCTGTCTGACTCTATGCGACCCCATAGACAGCAGCCCACCAGGCTCTGCGGTCCCTGGGATTCTCCAGGCAAGAACACTGGAGTGGGTTGCCATTTCCTTCTCCTATGCATGAAGTGAAAAGTTGAAAGTGAAGTTGCTCAGTCGTGTCCGACTCTTCTCGACCCCATGGACTGCAGCCTACCAAGCTCCTCCATCCATGGGATTTTCCAGGCAAGAGTACTGGAGTGGGGTACCATCACCTTCTCCGGACTCTTAGCCTAGTTACAGCCAAAGTAGAAGCACCAGAACTACGCATATCAAATACATACACACTAAAGGCATGTAGCTAAGAGCTACAGGAATTCTTGGGAAGATATATAAAGTTGTATTGAAGAGCAAACTCTGTAGGCTCATCTCTGCCATGGAATGAAAGTCTTGGAAATCACAGAGTCAAATGAGCCGGAGACAGTCACCCGGGAGCCAGGCTGGCCTCTAAGTCTGGCCTTAGGAATTCACTGGAAAGTATTGGTAATTCTCTCATTCTCCAGTTTATTTACACACACCTTCCACTGAGGATTCCTGCCCGAGGAAGAATCAAAGAACAGCTCTCATCCTATAAAAGTACAAAGGCAGAAGGACAAAAATTTAATTTGTTCCCTTGGGGTTTTGAAGAAGCATTTTTCTTCTGTTTCATATTTCAGGTATACGAAAGGGCAAAAAATAGTTCAAGGTTGTTAAGGAAGAGAAACAATAAAATCCAGCTGGTTATAATGCCCCCAGTTTATCTTGTATGAAGGTCTTCTTCCAATGCATGCATGCATGCTAAGTCACTTCAGTCATGTCCAACTCTTTGTGACCCTATGCTTCTCTGTCCATGGGATTCTCCAGGCAAGAACACTGGAGTCAGTTATTCACTTTTATTGTATTGATTTTAAGTTTTTCCAATTTCTTTCTGCATGCTTACATGTATGACTCAACTTTCTTACCTTATCAATAAAGAAAATGATTCATTAGACACCTCTGATGAATTCTGGTGAGTTATTTTTTGCAATTCCTGCTTGCTTGCTCACTTAGTAGCTCAGTTGTGTCTAACTCTCTGTGACCCTGTGGACTGTAGCCCACGAGTCTCCTCTGTCCATGGGATTTCCCAGGCAAGAATACTAGAGTGGGTTGTCATGGCCTCTTTCAGAGGATCCTCCCGACCCAGGGATTGAACCTGTGTCTCCTGCATTGCATGTGGATTATTTACCGGCTGAGCCACAGGGAAGCTTCTGTAAATCCTGCACCCATATCATTTAGAAGCTTCATGATGGTGTTGCTTTTTATCCACAGAATCATACACTTTTAGAGCCACAGGAAAATTTTCAACTCACGGAAAATCTGGGTCAAACACCTAATTTCACAGGTGAGGAAGCCCACAACTGGTTGGCAGATGCTCAAGGTCACAAAATTCATTAAGAAAAGCCTGAGGATGAAACTATGAATCTTCTAACTCCTAGAGTTGCTGTCAGACTGTGGGGCTTTTCATGTCAGGTCACATCTTTCATTTGACTGAACCATTCTTATAACCAAAGCTCTAGAAGTTTCCCCTCGGGCTAGACCCGATGAGCTCCAGGGTATAAGGACAAGGACTCAGCATCAGAAACAGCTGGATCTGAAGCTTGACTCTGCCATGCGGGGACAGGCCTGGCCAAGTTAACTCACCTTCTCATTTGGAATCTCATTATCTGTAAAAGAGATTTGTGACACTTACGCCACAGGGCTGTCATGAGGCAAACATTAAAGAATAAATATACAATTTTAGTTCAGTTCCCAAGAAAAAGAAATAGACTTTCTCTCAGCATCTTCCCTTTGAGCTAAGGATATTTCATTTCATGTGTTTAAATGTCTATTAAGATGAGTCTAAATAATAATTTGCTTTGTCCTTAGAAATCTAGGCCATTTTTAGTAAACTAGAATAAAGCCATAATTTTCTTTACTCTAGTTTACTAAGAAATGCATTTTTTCCCCAAAGTATTCTACCTGCAGAGAAATAGTAACAATTTTGTTAATTCTCTCATAAACCAGCATATACTCCTTGGGAAGATAACATTACAGTTTATATTTATATTAAACACTTTATATTTTATATTAAAATCTGAGAACATATATTTCTATATTGCTATCTGTTATCTATTCCTCTGTGTGTGTGTTTATGTGTGTCTATATCTAGATATTTCTCCATAGAGGAGACAGGCTATGTAATATTTTGAACCTTGCCATGTTTCATTTAATAATAAATCACTGGCATTTTATCAGGCTGTGTTCCCTGAACAACAGAATCTTAGGCAAGGGTCTTACGTGTGATATTTGACTTAGAAATGTGATCCCAGGGATCAGGGCTGAAGGATGAAGAAATACAGCAGACTGTGAGGAAGACTGTGGAAATAAGATGTAGCGAGGTGACTGCCATGTGGGTTATCATATCCCAGAAGGTGCAGGAGGCGTCGCGGGACAGACTGTCCAGTGCAGAGGAGAAAAGACCCGGGTGCTATCTCCCACCTCCAAATGATCTCATGGCATGTTAGACACCCATAGTGTTGGCCTTTGTGGGCTTGGACCCAGGGGAATTGCTGTGGCTTTGCATGTCATGCTATAAGTAGAGAAACTCTAGAACACATATGGGCAGGACACTCACATCACAGACTGAGGCCGGAGTGCAGCTGCTGACGTTCACACAGAACAAGAGGCAACAGAGTCGAGGGAACCTCAGCGCTCCTCAGTAGGACTATGTCTGCTCCAGTCAACCCCTTGCACCATTCAGGGTTCCTGTGGCACCCACTGCATTCTCATCCCACAGTGATCAACCTGGACTCAGCATAGGTGGGGAGATGCTCTTCCTCTTCCCATGAGAAAGGGGGGATACAAGACCAGCCCACTGCAGAGTCCATGCAAACGTTACCACAGTTGCAGACCCTGAAGGCAAACAGCCACAGGGATGTGGTCCTTAATGCCGCATATGGTGGTGAGTCTCTGAGGATGTTTATTACACTTTCCTCTAACACCCACTCTATTCTTCACTCACCTTCACTGGTAATTTGTCTATTTGGGGTTGCTAGTCCTCAGAGATAGCCTTAACTTTATCCTGGGAGGAACTGAACCCGTGGTTGGTATCCCTCTTTGAGGCTTTCTGCTCTACAAACCATTGACTGTTATTACTCAGAAGGAAATACCAAAGGGCACCCCCAGGGGATGATGCTTCAGCCTCTTGGCATCCTTCTGGACTCTGTTGTGTAATAGTAACCAAAGCTCCTTGTAATGATCGGGATGCCTTGCCCTCGCAATTCCACTGGCACGAAGAACCCAAAGTGTAACTGCAACAACCTCTCCTATATTCCTTGTTGACAGGGTACACTTCCTGGGAATCAGGACTCCTTACCTCTCTGGTCCAAGGTCTGGAGAACTGGAAACACAAATCCCTAAGGTGGGGCCCTGGAAGGGATGTGAAAGGGACGATCTCGCGTCCACTCTTTTCCCCATTCCATTCTCTCCACTCCATTCTCCTGGCCCATGTCTTCCAGCTCCTGGGGACACCACACCAAGTGTTGTCAATGTTTCCAGACTTGCTGGACTTTTCTTTACAGCTGCACTAAATGTGGGAATCATCCCTTTCTGTGTTAACTAAAATACCACACCAACTCACCTGTGGACCTGATCCTCATCCTTTCCTCCTTTGTCAGTTGCCACTAGGGTTAAATAGAAATGAGGGTGATACAAGTATCTGGGCACCCCATTCCTAAGTTTTCTGTGGACCCGAGGGCCCAGTTACAAATATACCATTTCATCATATGATTTGGATTGCTGGTGCTTAAACACGAACATAGGTAAATTGTACGGCCTGTGTTTCAGCATATTTAAATATATGATTGGGTGAATCTGAAATAACCCAGCAGCCCTAGCAACATAAACACAGTAGCCCAAGGTCAGGTGTTAAGTCTTGATTAGGATCCAGCAGGGGAGCAGGAATGGTTTTATAATACAGAGAGCTACTTATTCTTGCTGTTTGAGGCATGGTTTCTTCAGAAATCTAGGCATCTGCACTGATGTTCTCTCTGTTGCACGAGATGCAACTTTTCTTTGATAGAGGGGTATTCTGGCATGCCGCAGACCACTGCAGCCGCAAAACTTCACCAGTGTGTGAGGTCAATGAATCCTTTGCTGTTTTCCCCATACTATAAGATGTTAACGGTATCAATTTTTACAAACCATATCCAATCAGTATGATGATGTTATTAGTATAGTGCAGTCACATGGAGCTTAACAGATGCCAAGAAAGAAAACATAGAAGGTCAAACTACTTTCTTGTTTAAATTTTTTATTTTGTGTTGGTGTATAGCCACTTAACAAAGCTGTGGTAGTTGTAGGTGAACAGCAAAGGGACTCAGCCATACATACACCTGTATCCTTTCTGCCCAAAACTCCTCCCATCCAGGCTGCTACACTGTGCATAACTCCCTATGCTATACAGTAGATTCTTGTTGATTATCCATTTTAAATATAGCAGAGTGTACGTGTCCATCCCAAACTCTCTACCTCTTCCCTTCAAACTGCTTTTGATCAACGCTCCTGAGGTGCATCAAGAGTTGCACTTTCCCAGATGAGTGCCGGAAGCTATATTGATCTGCTTCAGTAAAGTACCCCATCAGCACAGCAGCTGTGATTAGAAAAGGCAGTGCCAGCTGGTTACATTTACAATAATCCTGCCTCGTCTGTGACAATGCCACAATTCTAGCAAGAGCCAGAAATTGGATAGGATATCATGCCAACCACCAGTTTCATATCCCTTGAGTTGGGAGTTGGCAAATGTTTTGTGTACAGGATCAGATAATAAAGATTTTAGGCTTTGCAGGTCAAAAGGTCTCTGCCACAATTACTGAACTCTGCAGCCATAAATTATCTATGGCTAAAGAGTGTGGCTGTATTTCAAAAAACTTTATTTTAAAAAATAGGCTGTAGATCAAGTTTGTCCAGTGGAACAGTTTGCACAGAGGGATCAGTGCTGGGATATGTTACTGCTACTGATCCTCTCTCTTTTTTAAACACTCTTTTTTTTTTTTTTTTAACTAGGTACATTTGGTTTATTTATTTATTGGCTGCACAGCATGTGAGATCTTAGTTCCTCTACCAGGGATTGAATCTGTACTTCTGGAAATGCAAGTGAGGAGTCTTAACCACTGGACCCCCCAGGAAAGTCCCTGATTTTCTTTTTTTGCTGGATGAAGCAGTGGGTTGAATAACATCTCCCCAAAATTCATGTCCACAAGGAAACTCAGAATATGTCTTTATTTAGAAATAGGGTCTTTGCTGGTGTAAATAGTAAGGTTGAGATGAGGTCCTATAGATTAGGTTGGGCCTTAATCCAAACCTGGTTACTTATAAGAAGAGAAAACAGAGACAGAGCTGCATAAAGAGGAGATATTCAGGTGAGGGTGGAGGCAGAGAGATGTGGCCACAAGCCAAGGACATTGAGGGCTGCCAGCAGCACCAGAGGCAGGAGAGAAACATGGAACAGCTTCTGCCCAGAGACTCCAAAGAAACCAACCCTGCCGTGCCTGGATTGCAAAACTTCTAGCCTCTGGAACTCTGAGAGAGCTCATCTCTGTTGTCAGTCATTCTTAATTGTAATCTGATAGGACAGCCCTGGTAAATTAATACATCTCCCTGTCTTGATAGATCTTGCTTGAGAACTCTGGGACACAATTTGATGGTTCTTCTTGTTGTTAAGTATTTTTGTCTTAATTACATACTCAAGTGCAGGATGTTTAACAGTATGGTGGACTCACAGGCATTATAAGTTGGTCACCTGGCCTTCGTGGTACCCAGCCCAAGCCATGCGATTCTGATGGTTCCCTTGTATTCGAGTGAGCTCAGGTTCATACTGTCCAGCTCTGAAAAAAAAAATTCATTCAGATTTGCTTTGTTCAGAAATCATTGGCTTGGAAAACAGCCACACCCCTTTGTAAAAGAACTGGGAGAATATGTACTTCAAATACTTGCAATAATTTTTTAGGATCTTTTGTCAGAGAAACATGGGCATCCTTTAACTGGATGGCCTTGGGCTCTGACTTAGATCTGAAAACTGTCATAGAGGTTATGATTTTCTATTGAAAAACATAACATAAGCTTTCTGATCACAATATTATGACTTTTTAATGCACATTTAGAGCACAGTCATTTTTCATCTAAATCACCCCTTCATTTTCCATGATCCATTAGCTATGGCTATATATCTTTGCATACTAATCATCATGGATTCTGCCTATTACAGTAATCGGGGCTGCCTTTTTGTCCAACATTGTTTTTTTTTTCTTTTGTTGCTGAATATTAGTTCATAGAATTAATAAACCACTACTATTAATAATTAAAATTTATCCTGCTGATAACTATTTGGTTGTTTCCAATTTTTAATCATTAAAAACTAAGCTCCTATGCATTTTGGAGATAGCATATTAATCATTTGGGTATGTTACTCTGGCCAGTTCACCAGGTAACCCAAATAGCTGGTGGTTTTTAGGGGGGCCCAGAACAAGACAAGGTCGTGCGGTGGGTCCAGGCTGCCAACAGTACCTGGAATGTCACAGTAGATAGGGGTAGTGTTACACTGCTTTCTTATTTTAAACATAAAACACTTTCTGGATCATCTAGAGGTGAAAATGAGACATCAGGTGTCCTGGCTATAAAATATCACTGGTTAGGCATTGTTACAGGAATGCTATAAATGCTCTAGATAAAATGATGTAAAATAAAAAGGTGAAGAGTAATAAGTATAAGGTGTACCTAATGAAACTGTTCATAATTCAGTAGACAGCAGAATATTGTAGAAAATGTGAAAGTGAGGTTTCAATATTTAGATATATTGATGGTGGCAAAAAAGTGCAATACAAGTTAAAGATTGGAAATAATATATAAATATTATATATATATAATAACTCTCTGTACCTATATTACATATATATATAAACAGATACATATACACCCACATACACACATATAATTCCTATTCCTAAATACAGATCATCATAGGAAGAAGTTTGCAAAGATGTACATCAACATGTTAGTAATGATCATTATCAGTAAATGTGAAAACAGCAGATGATTGTTTTTCCTTTTTAAAATGGTTTGTTTTTTCTTTCTAAAATGTCCTCACACGATCTGTTAAACAGAAATACTCTGGAGGACATAGACAAACACTTTACTTTTCAAAACTGGGCAAATAAGAGTATGACACTGACCGACAGAAAGCCCTGTCCTGCCACATGCCTCCACCCTGATCGTTACTGTGTTTTGAATCTGTGAAGGGGGGTCAAAATGCACTCCTCAGAGAGCAGGTGCCTAAGGGGATGAAATGATTGGGTGGAGACCCCCTGCTGCAGTCCTGGAGTTGATTAGGTCCCAAGAATTGACAGATCTACTAGAATCTGAGTTTCAAGGTCTGGTTACTCCTGGTCCTTCCCCTCCAATACAGTTGGATCCCCCAGGTCTTCCTATTCTGTCTTCTTCATTTCCTTTTCTGAATAGCACAGAATTTGTCTTATTCACCCTGCTTTTACTCCCCCTACTCTAACCCAGTTCGGTCATGATTGGTAAAGGCGTGTGGGGCAGTGGGGATGGAGATCTTGGGCCCCCTACATTTCCCCTGGTGCAGCTTGGCCACTAGGACGTAACTCCCCTCTCTGGGCTTCTGTGTCACCCTGGAAGGGAAGGACATGGGTGGCTTCCAAATCCCTTTCCTGAAAACACGTGTCCTGTTCTCTCTGTTCCATCACCCAGCACCACAACCATCCTGTGCTCGCCTCCCAAGGCTGAAACACTCTGTCCCTAATAGGACTCCTACATGCTTCTCCCCTGCAAAACCTTCTTAAACTACCCCAACACAAAATATCCATTATTTCTGATTTTCCTGAGTATTTATAATAAATGTTCCAAACTGACTTATTTGGGGAAGGAACGGAATAACAGAGACCATTGGAAAAAGAACCAACAAGCCTCATTGGGTGGTGCCTACGTGTGAGCAGGCCAGCATTTGCCCAGCTTTGACAGCTAGTGTAGCAGGCAATGTACTGAGATATCAGTATTGCTTTTCCTAAATCTCCTTCTCTTTACCCTCAATCCAAGCAGGTCGACTCTTTCTTTAAGGAAAACATATTAGTATATTAAAAAAAAAATGGAAAAGACTTTTCTAGATGCAGAGTAACTTGAAACATTCAAAACATAGCAATAGTTCAGGCTAAGACCAACTCCCTGCCGAATCAGGTGTGGTCCCCAACTTGAGATTGCTAAGAAAAATGGTCCTGTGTCCTGCCCCCACTATCCCAGTCCTGTCCCGACGGGACAATGACCCACCATCAGCTAGAGCTGGGTCTTCCTACCCAATAAGAAGACAGGAATTGAAAAAAATATCTAGAATATAAATGGCTACTATAGAGATGTTTTTAGGCAAATGGGCCCGATACCCTTCCTAATTTTCTGTGGCCCAGGAGTGGTTTGATAATGCTTTCTACTCAGATGGGAGGATACAGGTAATGATCAGAAACTGGCTACAATGAGGTCTTTGGGAGTAGGAATAATGCAGAGCAGGAGCTTGTGTGAACAGCTGAAAAGCAAGTGGAATTCTACAAATCTCCACACCACTGGTGTAGATAAATGATCCAGAGGGATATTTCCCCCCGTGTGCTGGCACCCTGGTAGCCGCCTTGAACTCAGATACATTGTAGATGGCCATTTGGTGCCAGAGCATTGAATTTTTATCACCCAAGCTGCATGGGAGTTTGAAATGAAAGTTAAGTTGATCTCTAGACAAACTGAAAGTTAAACATAAGTAAGCCTGTGGACAGACTCCTACTACACAATGTACATTGCTTGTTTAGTTTGGTACAAAAGGAGAAGGCTCCTCAGGGCTTGGTGAAAATTCATCTGTCAAGGGTCAAGTAAATACCAGATGGAAATTAGGAAATGTTCAAGTGTGGCCGGGCTATTAGGAGAGATACATAGTAAGTTTACTTTGAGTAAGTATTCGGTTGGCCAAAATACAAAAGCAAAGCAAGATTCACTGACCTGAGTTTTGACTCTGCCATTAGTAACCTTTTTGGTCTGACATTGTTATATTAGCTGCGGTGTTATTTTAGCTGAAAAATTAAAGATTTCAATAATAACTAAAAATTTATTAATATCTTGGAATCTAGACCAATGATTTAAAAAGTGTGATACCTGGACCAAGAGCACCATCACCAACTAGAAACTTGCTGAAATGGAACTTCAGAACAACCAAATCTAAAATTCAAAATGAGACCCCCAAACTGTATCATTTAACAGACCCTCCAGGTGATTCAGATAAGCATTAAATTTTACAACAATCAGTCTAGATAATGAGAAGTTAAATTCTAGCAGACACTCTGAAGGGAGGGCTTCCCAGGTGGCGCTAGTGGGAAAGAACTCGCTTTCCAGTGCAGAAGACATGAGACTCAAATTCAATCCCTGGGTCAGGAAGATTCCCTGGAGGAGGGCATGGCAACCCACCCCAGTATTCTTGCCTGGAAAATCCCATGGTCAGAGGAGCCTGGTGGGTTATAGTCCATGAGGTCGCAAAGAGTTGGACACGAATGAAGCGAGTCATGCAAGCAGGCACCCTGAATGGAGCAGTATGATGGAAGGATATTATATTTCTGCAGCCAAAGGAGATTAAGAATGACTATGACATTATAAAATGTGGACATGGTTACTTGAAAATGTTCAATACCTAAATTGCTGCTAGAAAAAAAAAATGTAACTGTTAAAAAATTCTGTTGTTCCCACAGATTGTGATCCTTCACTAAAGAATCTTTTGAACTGAATAGCTGTATTTGCATTAGTTTTTACTTGGTTTGCATCCATATTTCTTTTCTGTGTTTGAATGAACTTTGTGATGATGAACTCATGTGATTGATGATGAAAACTTCAACTGAGAATATACCTTATTATTTTTCTCCTTTGAATTATGTACATTTCAAATGCTGTGAAACTTCAGAGTAACCCCTGATCCTATAATAGTACTTCATCATTGATATAATATGCCATGAGCCCCAGCATTGATGAAAAATGCTACTTTAGAAAAGTCCTTCAAAAATGGACACTGAAAATTTAACAGGTTATTGCTCTGAGGATAGAATGTGCATGCCAAAATCTCTGATTTTCCTGTGCATGTTAAGGTGGGATGTTGGTTTGTGGAGAGACTAAAAGATGGTTGATTTGCCCCCATAAATGCTGTTCTTAAACTGCAAATTAAACTGCAGAGGCACATGGCAGTAATATGAAAGATATACTTGAATTTATTTTTTAAAATGTTTTCAGATTTTACATTTTTATTAAAGAGTTATAAATCCGTTGTCCTTGAAATAATTTCTCTTTCAGTATAAGGAACTAGACCCATCAATATCTCTTTCTTTCTTTTCTTTTTTTAATTTGAAGTTTGATGATTTGCAACATTATGTTAATTTCTGCTCTTGCTGTTTAGTCTCTGAGTCTGATTCTTTTGGAACCTTATGGACGGTAGCTTGCCAATCTCCTTTATCCATGGGATTTCCCAGGTAAGAATACTTGAGCGGGTTGCCATTTCCTTCCCAGTCTAGGGATGGAACCCATGTCTCCTGCATTGAAAGGCAGATTCTTAACCACTAGACCACCAGAGAAGCCCCTATCCCCATGTTAAAGGTGAGGAAACTGTGCCACCAGGACTTTGAGGCCTGTGTCCATGGTAACATAACAAATGGCAGTTCTGGGAACCAGAACCTGTGCTCTACAGCGCTCGATCAACCCCACTTTCAGGAAAATGAGAATGCCATATTGACCATTTAAACGCTACAAAAGGAAATACAAAAGAAGAGTGGTGAGTTATTGTGAAATTTCAGACAAAAAGAAGTGAAAAGTCTAAATGCTTGATTGAAAGAGGATTTCACAAAAAATTAATAGGAATCAGACTAATGACAAACTTCCAAACAGCAGCACCAGATGGCAAAAGGCAATGCAGTGATATTTTTTAAAGTATCGAAGGAAAAAAAAAAATGAGGCTATAATTTTAAATCTGGAGAACGTATCTTTCAAACATGATGACATAATCACAATATTCTTATTCAAGGAAGAAGAAAAAATAAACCCAGAATATGCTCAAAGTATGATTAATCAAATTTCATACAATTTATGGTTGTCTAAAAAATCATTAAACTTAAAACCAAAATAAAAAATATAACTAGAAATTCTATCCCTAAGTATCCAGAACCAACCTCATATGATACTTACATCATTAGGATGCTGGTTTGAAGAGAATGGCAGACATGAGGCATTTGCTGTTTTAAGGGAAGATATGGAGGGTATTGTATTTAAGAAATCAATCAGTAAATAAACATAGACATGAGTCTTAGGCAGCCATGAAAAAACCAAAAACAGAATGGACATATTGGTTGACCAATAGAAGAAAGCTGTGCTAGATTTTCACAAGCTAGCCTGGAAATAAATTTTCCTACTTGGGAAAGAGTAGTCTGTTAGATTTATGGACAAGATAGAGGCAGCTGATGTAGCTTAACAAGTAAGTGCATTTTTCTCTTACATTGCAGTGCATAGGTAGGTAGCCTGGTAGAGTGACTCTACTGCAGGTAACTAAGATCCCAGACTCCTTGTATCTGACTACTTTGCTCTGTACAGCCTTCATTCAAAGGATCAAATTGTGCTTCACCTAAAATAAATGCTCCAGGAGTTGCTTGTATATTTTTGAGATTAATTTTTTGTGAGTTGCTTCATTTGTTATTATTTTCTCCCATTCTGAAGGCTGTCTTTTCACCTTGCTTATAGTTTCCTTTGTTGTGCAGAAGCTTTTAATTTTAATTAGGTCCCATTTGTTTATTGAGACACAGATGTATAGAACAGTCTTTTGGACTCTGTGGGAGAGGGCAAGGGTGGGATGATGTGGGAGAATGGCATTGAAATATGTATAATGTCATATGCGAAATGAATCGCCAGTCCAGGTTCGATGCATGATACTGGATGCTTGGGGCAGATGCACTGGGATGACCCAGAGGGATGGTATGGGGATGGAGGTGAGAGGGGGGTTCAGGATGGGGTGTACACCCGTGGCAGATTCATGTTGATGTATGGCAAAACCAATACAATATTGTAAAGTAATTAGCCTCCAATTAAAATAAATTTATATTAAAATAATAAATAAATAAATGCTCCAGCTCTAGTCATCAAATTCTGCTAATCAGAAAGAAAAAAAAAAAAAACCCAAAAAGATCTTTATCAGAAATCTTCTAAGGAAGATTTCTAGGAACTATCATACACTTAACCCCATGGTCACACCTAGTTTTGAGGGAAATATATTCTGGTGTCCTCATCCCTATCAATGGAGAAGGCAGTGGCACCCCACTCTAGTACTCTTGCCTGGAAAATCCCATGGACGGAGGAGCCTGGTAGGCTGCAGTCCATGAGGTCACTAAGAGTCAGACACGACTGAGCGACTTCACTTTTACTTTTCACTTTCATGCTTTGGAGAAGGAAATGGCAACCCACTCCAGTGTTCTTGCCTAGAGAATCCCAGGGACTGGGGAGCCTGGTGGGCTGCACAGGGTCAGACACTACTGACTCGACTTGGCAGCAGCAGCAGCAGCAGCAGCATCCCTATCAAAAATCAGAACTTATCTTATCAAGGGCAAATTTATCTTGGAGGATAACTTGTAATTTCTGCTACAAATGTTGTGAAATATAATTATTACTCTCCCTTTATGGGAAAAAGGACCCAAACACAGAAAGAAAAGCTATTTCTCATGGCCACACACAGTTTATAAGGGACACACTTATAATTAAATCAGTATATGTGATGGTTAGATAGTATAACCAACTCAATGGACATGAGTTTGAGTAAACCGTGGGAGACAGTGAAGGACAAGGGAGCTTGGTGTGCTGCAGTCCATGGGGTCAAAGGGTCAGCCATGACTTAGCAACTGAACAACAAATGTCTTATTGCTACAGTGTTCATACTCTTTTCAAAAAGCTGTATAAAAGTATAGAATTTTGCCTCACATGTCATCTAGCCTCATGTGGAGCATAGAGACTGAAGTAATATTACCTAAGAACCCAAGGCACTTTTATTTAATTTCAAAATTTTTTTTAAAGTTTTACAATGTTGTGTTGTTCATGCAGGCCACTTTAACAGCTGTGAGACCATTATTAGAAGGTCCTGTACCCTCGTGGGCCCCAGGCTCCTCTACCATAAAATGGGCTTATGAAATATTCCACTGGACCTGAGAATCAAGTGAGATGACATACATAAGGGTCTTAGGCACAGAGAAAATTACATTAATATTGACTATAATTATTGTTTTCCACTTTACATGTCAGATAATTCCAGTCCACAAAGGAGAAGGAAGATGCTTATAATCACTCATAAGGTAACTTAGGAAGTGGGATTTGATTCTACTTGCAGTAGAAAAAGTAAGAAACAATGCATCTCTAAACAAAAAAGATCTTCACGACCCAGATCATCACGATGGTGTGATCACTCACCTAGAGCCAGACATCCTGGAATGTGAAGTCAAGTGGGCCTTAGAAAGCATCACTACAAACAAAGCTAGTGGAGGTGATGGAATTCCAGTTGAGCTATTTCAAATCCTGAAAGATGATGCTGTGAAAGTGCTGCACTCAATATGCCAGCACATTTGGAAAACTCAGCAGTGGCTACAGGACTGGAAAAGGTCAGTTTTCATTCCAATCCCAAAGAAAGGCAATGCCAAAGAATGCTCAAACTACTGCACAATTGCACTCATCTCACACGCTAGTAAAGTAATGCTCAAAATTCTCCAAGCCAGGCTTCAGCAATATGTGAACCGTGAACTTCCTGATGTTCAAGCTGGTTTTAGAAAAGGCAGAGGAACCAGAGATCAAATTGCCAACATCTGCTGGATCATGGAAAAAGCAAGAGAGTTCCAGAAAAACATCAATTTCTGCTTTATTGACTATGCCAAAGCCTTTGACTGTGTGGATCACAAGAAACTGTGGAAAATTCTGAAATAGATGGGAATACCAGACCACCTGACCTGCATCTTGAGAAATTTATATGCAGGTCAGGAAGCAACAGTTAGAACTGGACATGGAACAGCAGACTGGTTCCAAATAGGAAAAGAAGTACGTCAAGGCTGTATATTGTCACCTGCTTATTTAACTTACATGTGGAGTACATCATGAGAAATGCTGGACTGGAAGAAACACAAGCTGGAATCAAGACTGCTGGGAGAAATATCAATAACCTCAGATATGCAGATGACACCACCCTTATGGCAGAAAGTGAAGAGGAACTCAAAAGCCTCTTGATGAAAGTGAAAGTGGAGAGTGAAAAAGTTGGCTTAAAGCTCAACATGCAGAAAATGAAGATCGTGGCATCCGGTCCCATCACTTCATGGGAAATAGATGGGGAAACAGTGGAAACAGTGTCATACTTTATTTTGGGGGGCTCCAAAATCACTGCAGATGGTGACTGCAGCCATGAAATTAAAAGATGCTTACTCCTTGGAAGGAAAGTTATGACCAGCCTAGATAGCATATTCAAAAGCAGAGAGACATTACTTTGCCAACAAAGGTCCGTCTAGTCAAGGCTATGGTTTTTCCTGTGGCCATGTATGGATGTGAGAGTTGGACTGTGAAGAAGGCTGAGCGCCGAAGAATTGATGCTTTTGAACTGTGGTGTTGGAGAAGACTCTTGAGAGTCCCTTGGACTGCTAGGAGATCCAACCAGTCCATTCTGAAGGAGATCAGCCCTGGGATTTCTTTGGATGGAATGATGCTAAAGCTGAAATTTGGCCACCTTATGCAGAAAGCTGACTCATTGGATAAAACTCTGATGCTGGGAGGAATTGGGGGCAGGAGGAGAAGGGGACGACAGAGGATGAGATGGCTGGATGGCATCACTGACTCAATGGACGTGAGTCTCAGTGAACTCCGGGAATTGATGTTGGACAGGGAGGCCTGGCGTGCTGCGATTCATGGGGTCGCAAAGAGTCGGACATGACTGAGCGACTGATCTGATCTGATCTGATCTAAGATGTTTAGAAAATATATTTAGACAACAGACTTGAAGACTGGTGGGATGAGGAGGAGAGAGAAGTGAATCATACAGCATCCAGGTTTGCAGCCTGGGTCAGCATGGAACACTGGATCCTGTGGATAGGATGAATTTCAAGTTGCTGAGACAAAGAGTGAGTTCAGTCTGACAATTGCTGGGCTTGAGATGCCAGTCACACATCTCAAGAATTTGTGTCATGATTGCCTGCCCATAAGCCTGAGGCACAGGGTTTGTGCTGAGTTCCTAAATCTGGGAAACAACTCTGCAATACTGGCAACCACAGCCATGCCTGCAGAGAAGAGAGGATGCAGAGAGAGGTGGGAAGCTAGACTGGAGACAGGGTAAGAACCACATCAAGAAGCGTGCTCAAGAAGCAAGAAGAAGGGCATGGACATGATGGAGAAGAAGGTGTTTGTGTTAGAACACTACCTCCACCCGCAATGTGTATTACCTGGGATGCTCTCCTGCCTTACTTTCCCAGTTGGAACAAGATGCAATTTCCTCCGAGATGCACTCAGGATTGACCAAGAGTAAGGCAATCAGAGTGGGGTGAAATTTAGGAAATGCCAGCCTCCAGGAATGCAGGAAGGAGAAAAGTTTAAGAAGGACCAAAGATCAACAGTCATTATACTGCAGACATGTCAACTAAGATTTATTAAATGGACTTGGTAAGAACTTTTCTGTGAATTAATAGTGTTATGAAGTGGATGGGTAATAACCCTGACATCAGAAAATGTGTTTATTTTGTTTATCGTTCATGTATTTTCACTTTACACATTTTCTGAGAAGAAAAACTCAGCTGCAGGGTGAGACTGAAGCTGATGACAAGAATGTTGATACCATAGTTAATGAGGAAGCACATGAGTTTCTCATTGGGAGATTGATACAGATGGATTTTTACATGGTAAAAGATACATTTATATGCTAGAGATATGGATATAAATATTTATCTAAATATAACATTAGATAGAATGAATTTGCAGACAGAAGGATGAATGACAAGTACTTCAGAAGTATAATTAAACCAGAAGTGTAAGAAGATTAAAGTGGCTTTGAAAAATAATGGGACAACTGCAAAGGATACTTGTTACAGTAATTAGGGATTAAAATATAAATCTCAAATTGCCTCTGGCTTTTGAGATTTTTACCCTTAAATTCTTAATTTTACCCTTAAATTTCTTAATTTACCCTTACATTTCTTAATTCCAGAAAGCACGAGGGTTTAGAAAAAAATGGTAACTAAGTGGTTAAATTGTAAAATAACCAAACTGCAATATATAAAGAAATGTATATTGCTGTTCTGAACACACGATGAGTTGAGTTCAAAGATTTACTTATTTTATTTCTTTGGGTAAAAACTGTACATGTTTAGGGTGCACAACATAATGATTTAATATACATATAAGTAGTAAAATTATTACTAATTAATTAGTAAGACTAATTAATATACTATATCTTCATATTTTTGAGATGACAAGAACAAGTGAAATCTACCCTTTTAGCAAATTTCCAGGATTAATAATATAGTCATCATACTGTACGTTAAGGTCTCTAGAATTATTTATCCTAAATAACTGCAACTTTTCAGCTTTTTACCACATTTCTCCACTTCTTCTTTACTGGTAACCACTGTTCTACTTTCTGCTTCTGTGTGCTCTACTATTTTAGTAATACACATATAAATGAGATCATGCATATACAATTGTATTTCCTGCCTGGCTTCTTTTACTTAGTATAATGTCCTCCAGGTTCATTCAAGTTGTTGCAAATGGCAGGATTTCCTTTTTAAAGACATAACAATATTCCATTTTTTATATATTGCAGTTTCTTTATCCATCCATCAATCATCCACCCATGATTTCCAGATCTTGTATATTATGATTAACAATGCACTGAACATGAAGTGCAGCTGTTTCTCCAAGTTTAAGATTTCATTTCCTTTGGGTAAATACCTACAAGACATATTTCAAGGTCATGTGATAACCCTATTTTTAGTTTAGTTTTTTTTTTTTTTAAGAAAACTCCATACTGTTTTCCATAATGGGTGAACCATGATGAATGAATATGTGAAAAAAAGACTAAGTATAAATAGTAACTGTAATGGTAAATTTGGGAAAATTGAAGTAGCTCAATATTATTAGGGTGAAAATATAAGGTTTAGGGCTGTGGCAATTAAAACCTATTTCTATAAGTACGTATACTGGCTCTTCTAGGAATGAATCCTGACTCAGGAAAAGGGAATCTCAAGACTTTCTGAAAGTGTACTTACCACTTTTAATAGCTGGTGGTGGTTTACACCAATTATGGCCATAGCACACACCTGTCCTTCTATCAGCCCAGGTGGGTTTCTGAGGTTTAGCAATAGCTTTATAGAAAACAAGAAGGGAAGGGGAGCTGCAAAAGTTCCTGTGCATACGTGCTAAGTCCCTCAGTCATGTCCAAGTCTTGCGAGTCTATGGACTTTAGCCCACCCTACTCCTCTGTTCATGGGATTCTGCAGGCAATAATACTGGAGTGGGTTGACATACCCTCCTCCAGAGGATCTTCCTGACCCAGGGATTGAACCTGCATCTGCTGTGTTTCCTGCACTGGCAGGTGGGTTCTTTACCACTAGCACCACCTGGAAAGACTGCAATAGAACCTAGGAAGGAGTAAACCATAGATTGACACAGTGATAACAATGAACACACCTAAGTTCCATTCACTCACTCAGCTATGTCTGACTATTTGTGACCCCATGGACTGCAGCACACCAGGCTTCCCTTTCCATCACCAACTCCTGGAGCTTGCGCAAACTCATGTCCTTCGAGTCAGTAATGCCATCCAACCATCTCATCCTCTGTTGCCCCCTTTTCCTCCTGCCTTCAATCTTTCCCAGCATCAGGGTCTTTTCCAGTGAGTCAGTTCTTTGCATCAGGTGGCCAAAATATTGGAGCTTCAGGCTCAGCATCAGACCTTCCAATGAATACTCAGGGTTGATTTTCTTTAGGATTGACTGGTTTGATCTCATTGCAGTCCAGAGAACTCTCAGGAGTCTTCTCCAACACCACAGTTCAAAAGCATCAATTCTTTGGGACTCAAGAGGAGTTACCCCACGTCTGAGGTCAGGGGCAGCGGCGAGAGTGCCAGGCTGCAACGGTGCAGGAACGGCAGAGAAGAGCTACCCAAGTCCAAGGTCAGGGGCAGCGGCCAGGAGGAGCTACCCCACTTCCGAGGTCAGGGGCGGCAGCCGCGGAGAGGAGATACCCCCACGCCCTCACGCCGGAGGCCAGGGGCGGCGGCCAGGAGGACCAACCCCATGTCCAAGGAGCAGTGGCTGCCCGGGTGCAGGAGGGCCTAGAGGCGCTGTCCCATGTTGAAGGTCAGGAAGGGCAGCGGTGAGGAGATACCCCTCGTCCAAGGTAAGGAGCACTGGCTGCGCTTTGCTGGAACAGCCATGAAGAGATACCCCACGCCCAGGGTAAGAAAAACCCAAGTAAGATGGTAGGTGTTGCAAGAGGGCATCAGAGGGCAGACACACTGAAACCATACTCACAGAAAACTAGTCAATCTAATCACACTAGGAACACAGCCTTGTCTAACTCAATGAAACTAAGCCATGCCCATGGGGCAACCCAGGACGGGCGGGTCATGGTGGAGAGATCTGACAGAATGTGGTCCACTGGAGAAGGGAATGGCAAACCACTTCAGTATTCTTGCCTTGAGAACCCCGTGAACAGTATGAAAAGGCAAAATGATAGGATACTGAAAGAGAAACTCCCCAGGTCAGTAGGTGCCCAATATGCTACTGGAGATCAGTGGAGAAATAACTCCAGAAAGAATGAAGGGATGGAGCCAAAGCAAAAACAATACCCAACTGTGGATGTGACTGGTGATACAAGCAAGGTCCGATGCTGTAAAGAGCAATATTGTATAGGAACCTGGAATGTCAGGTCCATGAATCAAGGCAAATTGGAAGTGGTCAAACAAGAGATGGCAAGAGTGAACCTCGACATTCTAGGAATCAGCGAACTGAAATGGACTGGAATGGGTGAATTAAACTCAGATGACCATTATATCTACTACTGCGGGCAGCAATCCCTCAGAAGAAATGGAGTAGTCATTATGGTCAACAAAAGAGTCTGAAATGCAGTACTTGGATGCAATCTCAAAAACGACAGAATGATCTCTGTTCATTTCCAAGGCAAAGCATTCAATATCACAGTAATCCAAGTCTATGCCCCAACCAGTAATGCTGAAGAAGATGAAGTTGAACGGTTCTATGAAGACCTACAAGACCTTTTAGAACTAACACCCAAAAAAGATGTCCTTTTCATTATAGGAGACTGGGATGCAAAAATAGGAAGTCAAGAAACAGCTGGAGTAACAGGCAAATTTGGCCTTGGAATACGGAATGAAGCAGGGCAAAGACTAATAGAGTTTTGCCAAGAAAATGCACTGGTCATAGCAAACACCCTCTTCCAACAACACAAGAGAAGACTCTACATATGGACATCACCAGATGGTCAACACCGAAATCAGACTGATTATGTTCTTTGCAGCCAAAGATGGAGAACCTCTATACAGTCAACAAAAACAAGACCAGGAGCTGACTGTGGCTCAGATCATGAACTCCTTATTACCAGATTCAGACTTAAATTGAAGAAAGTAGGGAAAACCACAAGACCATTCAGGTATGACCTAAATCAAATCCCTTATGGTTATACAGTGGAAGTGAGAAATAGATTTAAGGACCTAGATCTGATAGATAGAGTGCCTAATGAACTATGGAATGAGTTTCGTGACATTGTACAGGAGACAGGGATCAAGATCATCCTCATGGAAAAGAAATGCAAAAAGCAAAATGGCTGTCTGGGGAGGCCTTACAAATAGCTGTGAAAAGAAGAGAAGTGAAAAGCAAAGGAGGAAAGGAAAAATATAAGCATCTGAATGCAGAGTTCTAAAGAATAGCAAGAAGAGATAAGAAAGCCTTCCTCAGTGATCAACACAAAGAAATAGAGGAACACAACAGAATGGGAAAGACTAGAGATCTCTTCAAGAAAATTAGAGATACCAAGGGAACATTTCATGCAAAGATGGGCTCGATAAAGGACAGAAATGATATGGACCTAACAGAAGCAGAAGATATTAAGAAGAGGTGGCAAGAATACACAGAAGAACTGTACAAAAAAGATCTTCATGACCCAGATAATCATGATAGTGTGATCACTGACCTAGAGCCAGACATCCTGGAATGCAAAGTCAAGTGGGCCTTAGAAAGCATCACTACGAACAAAGCTAGTGGAGGTGATGGAATTCCAGTTGAGCTATTTCAAATCCTGAAAGATGATGCTGTGAAAGTGCTGCACTCAATATGCCAGCACATTTGGAAAACTCAGCAGTGGCTACAGGACTGGAAAAGGTCAGTTTTCATTCCAATCCCAAGGAAAGGCAATGCCAAAGAATGCTCAAACTACTGCACAATTGCACTCATCTCACATGCTAGTAAAGTAATGCTCAAAATTCTCTAAGCCAGGCTTCAGCAATATGTGAACCATGAGCTTCCTGATGTTCAAGCTGGTTTTAGAAAAGGCAGAGGAACCAGAGATCAAATTGCCAACATCCGCTGGATCATCGAAAAAGCAAGAGAGTTCCAGAAAACATCTATTTCTGCTTTATTGACTATATGCCAAAGCCTTTGACTGTGTGGATCACAATAAACTGTGGGAAGTTCTGAAAGAGATGGGAATACCAGAACACCTGACCTGCATCTTGAGAAATCTGTATGCAGGTCAGGAAGCAACAGTTAGAACTGGACATGGAACAACAGACTGGTTCCAAATAGGAAAAGGAGTATGTCAAGGCTGTATATTGTCACCCTGCTTATTTAACTTCTATGCAGAGTACATCATGAGAAACGCTGGACTGGAAGAAGCACAAGCTGGAATCAAGATTGCAGGAAGAAATATCAAGAACCTCAGATATGCAGATGACACCACCCTTATGGCAGAAAGTGAAGAGGAACTCAAAAGCCTCCTGATGAAAGTGAAAGTGGAGAGTGAAAAAGTTGGCTTAAAGCTCAACATGCAGAAAACGAAGATCATGGCATCCGGTCCCATCACTTCATGGGAAATAGATGGGGAAACAGTGGAAACAGTGTCATACTTTATTTTGGGGGGCTCCAAAATCACTGCAGATGGTGACTGCAGCCATGAAATTAAAAGACGCTTACTCCTTGGAAGGAAAGTTATGACCAACCTAGATAGTATATTCAAAAGCAGAGACATTACTTTGCCAACAAAGTTTCGTCTAGTCAAGGCTATGGTTTTACTTGTGGTCAAGTATGCATGTGAGAGTTGGACTGTGAAGAAGGCTGAGCACCAACGAATTGATGCTTTTGAACTGTGGTGTTGGAGAAGACTCTTGAGAGTCCCTTGGACTGCAAGGAGATCCAACCAGTCCATTCTGAAGGAGATCAGCCCTGGGATTTCTTTGGAAGGAATGATGCTAAAGCTGAAACTCCAGTACTTTGGCCACCTCATGTGAAGAGTTGACTCATTGGAAAAGACTCTGATGCTGGGAGGGATTGGGGGCAGGAGGAGAAGGGGACGACAGAGGATGAGATTCTGAATGGCATCATGGACTCGATGGACGTGAGTCTGAGTGAACTCCGGGAGTTGGTGATGGACAGGGAGGCCTGGCGTGCTGAGATTCATGGGATCGCAAAGAGTCAGACACGACTGAGCGACTGAACTGAACTGAACTCTCTCATCCATACATGACAATTGGAAAAACCATAGTTTTAACTAGATGGACGTTTGTCGGTAATATCTCTGCTTTTTAATATGCTGTCTAGGCTTGTCATAGATTTTATTCCAAGGAGAAATCATCTTTTAATTTCATGGCTGCAGTCACCATCTGCAGTGATTTTGAAGCCCAAGGAAATAAAGACTGTCATGGTTTCCATTTTTTCCCCATCTACTTGCCATGAAGAGATGGGATTGGATGCCATATTCTTCGTTTTTTGAATGTTTAGTTTTAAGCCAGCTTTTTCACTCTCCTCTTTCACTTTCATCAAGAGGCTCTTTAGTTCCTCTTTGCTTTCTGCCATAATACTGGTATCATCTGCATATCTGAGGTTATTGATATTTCTCCCAGCAATCTTGATTCCAGTTTGTGCTTCATCCAGTCTGGCATATCACATGATGTACTCTGCATATAAGTTAAATAAGCAAGGTGACAATATACAGCCTTGATGTACTTCTTTCCCATTTGGAACCAGTTCATTGTTCTATGTCCAATTCTAACTGTTGCTTCTTGATCCTCATACAGATTTCTCAGGAGGTAGGTAAGGTGGTCTGTTATTCCCATCTCTTAAAGAATTTTCCACAGTTTGTTTGATTCACACAATCAAAGGCTTTGGCACAGTCAATAAAGCAGAAGTAGATGCTTTTCTGGAACTCTCTTGCTTTTTTTGATGATCCAACAAATGTTGGCAATTTGATCTCTGGTTTCTCTGCTTTTTCTAAATCCAGCTTGAGCATCTGGAAGTTATTGGTTCACATACTATTAAGCCTAGCTTGGAGAATTTTCAGGATTACTTTGCTAGGGTGTGAAATGAGTGCAATTGTGCAGTAGTTTGAGCATTCTTTGGCATTGCCTTTCTTTGGGATTGGAATGAAAGCTGACCTTTTTCAGTCCTGTGGCCACTGTTCAGTTTTCCAAATGCAGGCATATTGAGTGTAGCCCTTTAACAGCACTCAATTTGCTGGCATATTGAGTTCACACACCTAAATCTAGAATAATCCTCTTATCTCTGGGTCTCAACTCAGTCACACAAACCGAATCCCTTTTGTTATATATGGTAACATACACAGGTTTTGTGAATTAGGACCTGCACATTGTAGGAGAGAGAGGGGCCTGGTGGGCTACAGTCAAGAGGTCACAAGGACTCAGACATGACTGAGCCACTGAGCACACAGGCATTGTAGGAGAAGGTATTTATTCTGTGTACTATAGATAATGTACTTACATTACCTCATAATCTAGACAGTTAGTCAGAATGACTATAATGAATGATCAGAAAGATCAAATCATATTTCTTCTGTACAAAATGTATGATTTGCAGAGAAGCCATATGAATCCTCTTCCATCCCCAACCCCATATCTTTTCATTAAACTATGGTGCATCTGGTCATAGTCTCTAGGAGTCTATAATACTGGCATCTAATACCTGCACTGGTCAAACCAGAAATAAAAAGCCAACCAATTAGTCAACACAAAGAAGTAATAAGTGTTTTATGAAAATAAAATGAAACATAAGACAAGCCCAGAAAGCATGTAGGTGATTTTCATGAAAAAATGTACAGTTAAGATAAAAATTTTAGTTCAAATAGGTGCATCTGTGTTTCTTTTTTATATAAATTTATTTATTTTAATTGGAGGCTAATTACTTTACAATATTGTATTGGTAAGTGCATATGACACTAGCCTGAAACCATGAAGTTTCCCAATACCACTTTTCACTTTATAAAGGCATCTATCTGGGTTTACTTTATTTTAAGAGAGAGTTTTTGCAGCTTCGCACTTATTGAAATTCCTAAACACAAAAAATGCATGTGTTAAAACTGATTTTCCTCTGTTAGGTTGGACTGAATCTCATTACGGAGACACTGCCTCAGCGAGAACGGTTTCCATAGTCATGGGTAACCTGGAGCACCTCAGAGATGCCCGCACCAAATTGGCTGAAAATGAGTGCAGAAAACATTCTCACACTGTGTCTCTTCATTGGAAAATCTGCCGAAAGGTTTCCATTTGGATCCTACTCAATCAAAAGCAACTGCTACCCAGCAAAATCAATTCTAGGCTGATATAAGTGAGACAAGAAGCTTTTGGAAGGAATACAGATTTTGAATATTTTGTTAGTTTTAGAAAATGTAATCACGTTCTTTTATCCACATAAGTGTCTTTTTACCTAAACCTTTAAAATACGTGTACCTTTCTTTTATCTCCCCTAAATATCCCCAAACTGCCTCCTCAGAACTCTGTTTGATAATAGTCATGTTTAAGCCAATCAAGAACGTGATGAGACACTGATTAATTGTAAGTGGTTAGGAAATATAATTCTCCTTTTGATAGTTTTCTAATTGTTCTATATTCCTGACAGAAAACAGACAAAATGTACAATTCCATATATAATAAGTTCTAGATAAAATGTAGCAGAAATGATAAAGTCAGGGGCGAGGACACAACAGGAGGAGAATGACTACAAGAGGTTAGGAAGAAACTTTTGTGGGGTGATGAAATTATTCTGTATCCTGAATATGGGGTATTCATATCAATCTGTGTCTTTTTCAAAACATATTCTATCTTAAATTTATAATTTTTATCTGGTGTAGCTGGCCAAACAGCAGAAGGATGACATAAACACCTGAGCAATCTGTGAATTTTAGAAAATTTCCATCCTCTGTCTAGAGCAGTCGGCCTAGCCTGGCAGAAAGAGTCAGAAGGGCCCACATCTTGGGCTAGACCATCACTACAAGGGAGATTTTTAATGCCAAAATGGCATTGAGTAGCTCCAAAGTGGGTGAGGAAAAGAAATACAGTGATTTGTAAATACCATGGGCTTCCTAGCCACATGTGAGGTATCACAAATACCATACCTCCCCTACCACCCTCCCACATCTAATCCCAAGTCAAACTAGATGCTGAGATGAAGTCTTCTTGTGTATCCTCCACCCAGAACCAAAATTAACCCAGGTCTGGGCTGTGCCCAGGTCTATAAGTGAACTGCAGATGGCCAGCAATGAAGAATTGCCCAGAAAGTTCACAACTGCCATGTATGAGTCCATGGCTAGATGCGATCCACGTTACTCTCAAATTTTCATTACCTGGGACCTATCTTGAGCAACAGGAAAGATGTTGGATGGAGAGGAATCTGGGAAGGCGTCATCCTACACGTGCGTGATGGCTCAAGTGGTAAAGAATCCATCTGCAGGGGGTTCTTTGCAGATGGGACACAGGATCAAACTCCCTGGGTTGGGAAGATCCCCTGGAGGAGGGCAGGGCAACCCACTCCAGTATCCTTGCCTAGAGAATTCCATGGAAAAAGGAGCCTGGTGGGCTAAGGTCCATGGGGTCGTGAAGAGTTGGACACAACATAAGTGAGTGAGCACCACTGCCACCACCACCACATCCTCTGCACTGTGCATGCTCCTTCCACCCCAACATTCAGAGCAAGGTCTCGTGAAAGTGACAGGCTTCCTTCATATGCTAGTGATGTTGAAAATGATGTTCTTTGGAGGGGTCTCATTCAAGTCATAAATAATGGAGGATGGTGAACAAGTAGTGATTTTCATGAGTGAGGGAGGGAATATTCAGTGAGGGCATTTGGAGGGTATTGGAGAGTCTTCCTTGAGAAAGCAACTGTGATCTTTATTACTGAATTATGAAGAATCCATAAGAAGAAGGTCCAGTAGGAGAACATTTTCAGCCTAAGAGAGAAGTGCACAGGTATTAAATGAGTAACAAACATTAAATATTTAACAGACACCTGTATGGCAAACATTGTCAGACTTAGTGAACCGAAGTCAGGCAGGGGGATCATAAAACTGATGGTGATCAGAGTTTATTGTAAAAAAAAAAAAATTGGAATTTTATCACATTTTGATGGGAACTCATTGAAACATTTTAAGACAGTGAGTGAATTGTTTTGTTTTACATTTTAAAAATAACTTTGATTATTTGATTTGAGAAGGAAGCAATAGGTGGACAAGTCGAGAAGCAAAGGAATTGATTTGAAGGCTATGGAAGGAGCCAGATGAGAGATGATTTGGTGGGGATGAGGGTATTAGCAGTGGACCCAGGGAAGACCCTGAGATTTGGGGCACATGGATGTGGGACCCACTGGGACTTCTTGGATGATTGCTGTTGTTCAGTTGCTAAGTCATGTTCGATTCTTTGCGACCCCACGAACTGCAGTGTGCCACCCTATCCTTCACCACCTCCTGGAGATGATGACAGACTTCAGACACAGAGCAGGACTTGCTCTTTCACACAGTGGTTTTCCTGCTTCCAGGACCCAATGCTCTGCTTATTCTTTAAAAAATCATATTAGATCCATTTCATCAGAACAACAGTTCTTTTTTCCCTGGGAAAACCCTTGAGTCCTCTGTCTGTGCTCTCACATCGCTCTGCTTGCTACTTTAATGAAGCCTTTAAGCTTCATCTTTTAGTTATAGTCAAGGCTGTGGTTTTTCCAGTGGGCATGTACTGATGTGAGGCTTGGTTCATAAAGAAGGCTGAGCACTGCAGAATTGATGCTTTCTGACTATGGTGTTGGAGAAGACTCTTGAGAGTCCCTTGGGCTACAAGGAGATCAAACCAGTCCATTCTAAAGGAAATCAACCCTGAATATTCATTGGAAGGACATGCTGAAGCTGAATATTTTGGCCACCTGATGTGAAGAGCCAACTCATTGGAAAAGACCCTGATGTTGGGAAAGATTGGGGGGCAGGAGGAGAAGGGGAGCAACAGAGGATGAGATTACTGGATGGCATCACTGACTTAATAGACAGGAGTTTGAGCAAGCTTTGGGAGATAGTGAAAGACAGGGAAGCCTAGTGTGCTGCAGTTCATAGGGTCACAAAGAGTGAGACACAACTGAGCAACTGAACAACAACACATGTCTACACAAACCAGTAACAAAAATGGTGTCTATGCACTACTGAAAAGCTTTCCTTTTCTCATATTTAGGTCTGTTGTCATTCTACTTATGTAGTGCAATATTTTGAGCCATGTAATCACACAGGCAAATACAAAATCGTGTTACAATGTAAGCTTTCAATAACATAAGCTTTCAATAATTTGCCCCAAGCAATTACTCAAGACATAGTTATTGCACCACCAGGGTTCCCCTGGTGGCTCAGATTCGTCTCTTAAGAACCCAGGTCTCTCAAGTCTCCTGTATTGGCAGGAGGCTTCTTTACACTATAGCATCACCCGGCAAGCCTTGTACCAGGTCTTACTTGTGACTAATTGTCTGACAGCTTTAATGCAAAGAATACAGGCTAAAAATCTTAAAGTTTTCATGGTTGATCTTCCCATATGTAAACTGATGTTCCTACTGCCTCGCCAGAAGATTGTGATAAATACTAAATAAGTTAATGTAAGTAAAATTCTCACTGAACCCTAAAGTTACATCAATATTAAGGATTATTCCAGAAACCGATCAAAGTCTAATTGTGCCCTCATCCCTCCCATGCTTTTGTTTATTCACTCACTTATTTAACAGATGTACTTGAGTACATACCTTAGGCCAGAATCTATGTCTGGCACTGTTCATATCTCGGCTTTGATGTTGACGTTCCTGGTGGCTTTGGGAAAACTCGTCTTTCTGTGTACCTTTCCCCTGTCATCTCTAAATTGGGTATTTATTAGTACCTACTTCATTAGATTGTTGTGAGGATTAAGTTAATGATTATAAATGATCAGCACAATGCCTGGCACAAGTCTACACATCGTGTTTGTGATAATTACCCGTATTATCATAATTAGATAGTATACTGTGGGCATAACAGCTTACTTGAAGGACTCAGGAAATGAGAAAATGAATTTGAATCACATACCATTCTTCTTCTTGAGTTTACAGCTTTCGAAAAAGTCCATTCTGAATATGTAAAAAGTCATAATTGGCTTCAGGGTGATTTCAAGGCAAAATCTAGGACTTTTCAACTTAAAACATGAAGTTACCTGAAAAGTGAGTTGCATCCATTGCTTTTTATTTTTTTTTTTTAAATCTCTGGAAATGTGACATATTTTGCTAAGAAAACTTGCTACATAGTCCAAAATGACACTGGGTCAGGTTGTATTTGAATCCCTTGTCTTAAAAACTTTGCCTTCTCAGATCAAAAATTCAAGCTATTCAATTGTTGCTATGTTGTTCATACCAAGAAGTAAGCTTTCTGCAATTGCAAATCAGCTCTCTTGGAATCTGCTTGTAATTAGGAGTTCTTAATGAAGGCGAGGGTGTTCCCTTTGGGGCTCACATGCTGGCACCACCAGATGTGTTACTTATACTGTTTATTGAATGAGTGAAATAACAGTTTATCAAAATGAGATTGAATCTTAAAAACCTGAAATATTTCACTGGTGACAAAATAATTGCAATGATTCCCACATACAGATGGGCAATTGACCTTATAAATCTCCTGAATTTCAAGAGTGCAAATTGTAGATAGTCAGGTCTTCTTCAGAAAGTATGTTAACATGAGTCGCATTTACATTTCTTTGTTATTAGCCAACCAGTTTGCATCATGGCATAATCTCCTTTCACTGATTAATGCAAGATAATGATTTTTTTTTTTCATTAGGAAAGGAAAGAATAATAGACAAAATTCCTTGTGCCTTGCTAATTAGAAACAGGCAGATAATGAGAGTCTTTTCTGTAATACTCTTCAACTACATAAAAGTGATCTGTGGAGGAACCCTGCTGGACTCAAGGGAGCCTTAGCATGCAGACTCTTTTGTTCTGGATGCTCCTCCCTCTAAATCGGAAGTTGGAGCACGATGCCCCGTGGGGCTGGGCATCATCACTGCAGCCCGCGAAGTCCATGGAATTGAGGTGGAGGAAACTCTGAGCCGAAGTATTGTGGGCCATCAGTTCTGCATTCGACAGTTCTAGATGAAAATTCCAGCTTTTTTCCTGACTTTATTTGTAACTCTGAGTAATGCTTTCATCTTTTTGAGTTTCTATTCTTTTCACTTGCAAAGTGGGGCCTAACTTCACAGAAGGATGGTGGTAGTTATCCTGGAGGAAGTGCTGACTCAGTGATGGTGCTGCACTACTGAGCATAAATGTCCCTGGAAGCGATCGTCTCCCTGTAAAGTGTTACATTGTTTAAGGTCCGCAACAACTGCTCGCAGCAAGTACTGTGTGTCTCTCTAGCAAGCTGTTTCCTTCTCCAAATAATCTGATTTGCTCCAGTCAGTCCTTCTTTTGCCTGTCTCAGGGAAGTGATTCCATCTTAGTTACAAGTGTGAAAGTTAAACCAGTTTGGACAGCCCTGTTATCTTGCTCATGTTAGATGTTGGAAAGGGCATCTGATCCAAATCTGACCTACAGGAAGTCACATTTCCCTGGAAGGGGACAGCTGCTGTGGTCTTCTGAGAAAGGATTCCTTGTTCTTCATGAGATGCAGGATAATGTAGTTGATTTCAATCATCTGGGCTCTAAGGAGGCCTGGGGGTGATGCTGGGTCTCAGGATGCAGACAGCACAGAGGAAGGCAGAGATAAGAAAAGGTAAAACCCTGATCATGGTGACTAGAGGATGACTCACTCCAGGCTGTGTGTATGTAAGAGAAAGCATTTTATTGTTGACTAAGCACTGGAAAAGGTCAGTTTTCATTCCAATCCCAAACAAAGGCAATGCCAAAGAATGCTCAAACTACCACACAATTGCACTCATCTCACACGCTAGTAAAGTAATGCTCAAAATTCTCCAAGCCAGGCTTCAGCAATATGTGTGATGTTCAAGCTGGTTTTAGAAAAGGCAGAGGAACCAAAGATCAAATTGCCAACATCCGCTGGATCATGGAAAAAGCAAGAGAGTTTCAGAAAAACATCGATTTCTGCTTTATTGACTATGCCAAAGCCTTTGACTGTGTGGATCACAATAAACTGTGGAAAATTCTTCAAGAGATGGGAATACTGGACCACCTGACCTGCCTCCTGAGAAATCTGTATGCAGGTCAGGAAGCAACAGTTAGAACTGGACATGGAACAACAGATTGCTTCCAAATAGGAAAAGGTGTACGTTAAGGCTGTATATTGTCACCCTGCTTATTTAACTTCTATGCAGAGTACATCATGAGAAACACTGGGCTGGAAGAAGCACAAGCTGGAATCAAGATTGCCGGCAGAAATATCAATAACCTCAGGTATGCAGATGACACCACCCTTATGGCAGAAAGTGAAGAGGAACTCAAAAGCCTCTTGATGAAAGTGAAAGTGGAGAGTGAAAAAGTTGGCTCAACATTCAGAAAACGAAGATCATGGCATCTGGTCCCATCACTTCGTGGGAAATAGATGGGGAAACAGTGGAAACAGTGTCAGACTTCATTTTTCTGGGCTCCAAAATCACTGCAGATGGTGACTGCAGCCATGAAATTAAAAGACGCTTACTCCTTGGAAGAAAAGTTATGACCAGCCTAGATAGCATATTGAAAAGCAGAGACATTACTTTGCCAACAAAGGTTTGTCTAGTCAAGGCTATGGTTTTACCTGTGGTCATGTATGGATGTGAGAGTTGGACTGTGAAGACAGCTGAGCGATGAAGAATTGATGCTTTTGAACTGTGGTGTTGGAGAAGACTCTTGAGAGTCCCTTGGACTGCAAGGAGATCCGACCAGTCCATTCTGAAGGAGATCAGCCCTGGGTTTTCTTTGGAAGGAATGATGCTAAAGCTGAAACTCCCATACTTTGGCCACGTCATGCGAAGAGTTGACTCACTGGAAAAGACTCTGATGCTGGGAGGGATTGGGGCAGGAGGAGAAGGGGACGACGGAGGATGAGATGTCTGGATGGCATCACTGACTCGATGGACGTGAGTCTGGGTGAACTCCGGGAGTTGGTGATGGACAGGGAAGCCTGGCATGCTGTGATTCATGGGGTCGCAAAGAGTCGGACACGACTGAGTGACTGAACTGAACTGAACTAAAGCCAATCTGGGACTTCCCAGGTAGCTCAGATGTAAAGAATCCACCTGCAATGCAGGAGACCTGAGTTCCATCCCTGGGTCAGGAAGGGCATGGCAACCCACTCCACTATTCTTGCCTGGAGAATTCCATGCACAGAAGAGCCTGGAAGGCTACAGTCCATGGGGTTGCAAGGAGTCAGACACGACTGAGTGACTAACACTTTCACTTTTTAAGCCAATTTGGGAAATCAAAACATTCCCACTGAAAATCCTTTTTTCCTACACAAGAAGATTGAAGTATGGATAAGTTAAATACTTAATTTCCAACAGGTAGAAAGTTCCAGAGCCTATGTGAAAGAGACTACTTCCAAGCCCATAGTTCTTAACCCATGGGTTCCACTGCCTTCCATGTTTGAGTTCAGCTATCTTCTCCGCTGTCATCAACATCTTCATCAAACCTGTTCTGCTCTGACAGGAGCATCCTCTACTCCAGTCTTCAGCTCAGCATCCCCTCTGGCTCCTTGTCCCTGTAATTCATTCCTTGGTCTTATAATTAACTCCTGTCTCAGGCATTGCTAGAATTTCCTGCTTTGTTCCTATCTTCTTTTCTTTTAATCAGTCTGTCTTGTCCTCCTATGAAAACTATCCCTGGAAAATTCTCAGAAATCTAGTTGAAGTGTTGTATAATGTAGAATGTGGAGCATTTACACATTTAAGAACATCTTTTAAAAGATCTATAATGGCCAGGAAAACAGGTCATGATCCCCACACTATTTACCTATCTAGAGGCACTATGGCCAGTTTTTACACTCCCATCATTATAATCATTTCACCAACCACAGTTCATGCTTTCCTTCCCAGTGTGTTGCATGCTCAGATTTGCTGTGATCAAAGATCTTGGTTAATACCCTTGCTTCTGAATTCACTGAGTAACCACAGTCAAGTAGTCAAGATCTGAGGCATGGGCTCAGTGGTAAAGAATCCGCCTGTAATGCAGGAGACACAGTTTCAATCCCTGGGTTAGGAAGATCCCCTGGGGAAGGGAATGGCAACCCACTCCAGCATTCTTGCCTGAGAAATCCCATGGACAGAGGAGATTGGCAGGCTACAGTCTATAGGCTCCACGGGTGGCTCAGACAGTAAAGAATCTGCCTGCAATGCAGGAAACCTGGGTTTGATCTCTGAGTAGGGAAGATTACCTGGAAAAGGGAATGGCTTACCCCCTCCAGTATTCTTGCCTGGAGAATCCAATGAACAGAGGAGACTGATGGGCTATATATAGTCCATGGGGTCACAGAGAATCAGACTGAGCAACTAACGACACTTTCACACTCGTCTGGATAATGTGGATAATCAAGGTTAAACTCATCTTGAGTTGTGGGTAGAGTAATAAGATGGTGCCTGACATCAAGGAACTGATTAATAAATAATAGATGTTACCCCTTTGTTATTATCCTCAATACCTATCACTTTGTTCTATGTATTTGAAGATCTTTGGCAAAAACTAACTTGGAAAATTTCCTGAGCTCTCAGGCTCTGGCCAAAGTCACCTACCTAATGAGAACCCAATGTCAAAGAGGCAAGGTTACCACTGAATTACACTGAGTTCTGTTGCAGTTGTGTGACTTTGGAATGAGAGGATTTCTTTATTTCACAGTTAGTACTCAAGTCCTTTTCCTTGATAATAAGGACATGTAGATTCACCTCAGGATAAGCTAAAGCAGACAAAAGAGATGCAAGTTAGTGAATTTCCCTGTAGTATTTCAAAGTTCAATGATATTATCAATATGCACAGGATATTTAGTGTGAGGCTAGAAATTTTAAAAATATGTTGAAGCATTAAAAGCCAATACAATATTGTAATTAGCCTCTAGTTAAAATAAATAAATTTAAAATAAAAAATAAATAAAAGCACTTATTTATAATAGCCAAGTCATGGAAACAATCTAAATGACCATGGATAGGTGAGTGGATAGAGATGTGGTACATATATACAAAGGAATACAACTCAGCCATCAAAAAGAAATAATTTGTAGGAATGTGGATGCACCTAGAGATTATCACACTAAATGAAGTAAGTCACAAAAAGACAAATACCATGTGATATCACTTATTTGTGGAATCTAAAATATTACACAAATGAATTTATCTATGAAAGAGTTGGTACAGGGATGACTGGGAGTCTGGGATTAGCAGATGCAAAATACTACGCATAGGACAGATAGACAAGGTCCTATTGTATGGCACAGGAAACTTAATATTTTCAATATCCTATAATAGACTCTAATGGGCAAAACTATGGAAAAGAGTATATATTGGAAGCAACCTAATATTCATCAACAGAGGAATGAATAAAGAAGATGTGGTACGTATATACAATGGAATATTATTCAACCATAAAAATGAGTGCAATTGGATCATTTGTAGAAATGTGGGTATACCTAGAGACTGTCTTACAGAGTGAAGTGAGTCATACAGAGGAAAACAAATACTGTATATTAATGCATATATGTGGAATCTAGAAAAACTGGTATAGATGATCTTTCTTGCAAAACAGAAATATAGAGAACAAACCTATGGATACCAAGGGGGAGAGGGTCAAGTTGGTTGAATTGGGAGATTGGAATTGACATGTATACATTATTGATACTATGTATAAAATAGACAACTAATAAGAGCATATTGTATAGCACAGGGAACTCAGTACTCTGTGGTAATCTAAATAAGAAGGAAATAAAAAAATGAGGGGAGATTTTATATGTGTGTGTGTGTGTGTGTGTGCGCGTGTGTGTGTGTTTGTATAATCGACTTATGTTGCTATACAGGAGAAACTAGCACAACATTGTAAAGCAACTATATTGCAATAAAAATTAATTTAAAAGAATATACATGCATAAATATGCATAAATGTACAGTAGACATTAACACAACATTGTAAATCAACTATCCTTCAATAAAACAAATTAAAAATAAACATTGAAAATGCTAAATTCTTATTTTGTAGACTTAAATTTCAGGAACTGAGCACTATATTGAAGCCAGTTTTGTAAGTCAGCTATATGCTCTTCAAGCATTTTTCTCTCAGTGAAATGAGGAGATATCTTTACATAACCACTAAATCCTCTTTCAGATACGAAGTTCTATGAAGGACACGGCAGGCTTAAACCTTCATCTGTTCATTACATTTTCATATAGCATTTACTGTGAACCAGGTGTCAGTTTTGGTTTTGAGGTCTGAGTGTAGAAGAATGAGCAAGTGAACAAGGATTCTTGTGTCAGATCTTTCATAGTCTGTTAGAGGAGGCAGACATGCGTCAGATAGTCACACCAGCTACCCTGAAGGAAACTCGGAAAGTGTGTATGGCAGCTATGATGATGCCAAGGCCGATACAAAATTAATCATGCACAGGAATAAGCCAGGTGAGAGGTGAGTGTAGAAGAAGCCTTCTAGAGAGAGATGATATGGTCTTATTTGAGCCGAGATTATGGAGCCATGTGACTTCAACGTTCTTGTAGAACAAAACATGCAAACGTCAGGACTTCTCTGGCCATCCAAGGGTTAGGACTTCATTTTCTGAGGCAACGGAAGTAAGTTTGACCCCTGATTGGGGAACTAAGAGCCCACATGCTTTGAGGCCCAAAACCCAAAACGTAAAACAGAAGCGGTATTGTAACAAACTCAAATTTTAAAAGTGATCCGTGTTAAAAAATACTTAAAAAACATGCAAATGACAGTTATGCTATCTGGTTGATCTAATAGTGACACTTGAAATAAAAAGAGTGTGCCCAGAGCACAGGATAAGATGAGAAATTGGCTTTTCTATTTGGACCATACAATCAGAGTCAGTGGGTCCCCAAAATACCAAAAATTTTCTAACTATTTGAGAAGACATCTACTCTAGAACCATTCTAAAAATAAAGCTATGTGATCAGATATCTAACAACATGAGCAAGGACCCTCCCTGAAGAGAAAGAATTCCTAGGTGTGTGGACCTCTGTTTTCTCAATGGAGGAGAGCATGCACAAAGTGTCCAAATGAGGACAAATGCACAGCTTTACTTGTCTTCTGGGAAAAATTAGTTTTTCAAAATTATTTAAATAATTACTTCCTGCAACACATAGTCCATTCCTGTGCAATTTCTTTGTTAAGTTCCAGAAGGAAAGATGTGCTTGCAATCATTTGTGACTTGAATGGACCCCAGAGATCTGAGGTTTCCCAGGTGGCACAGTTCAGTTCAGTTCAGTCGCTCAGTCGTGTCCGACTCTTTGTGACCCCATGAATCGCAGCACGCCAGGCCTCCCTGTCCATCACCAACTCCCAGAGTTCACCCAGACTCACGTCCATCGAGTCAGTGATGCCATACAGCCATCTCATCCTCCGTCGTCCCCTTCTCCTCCTGCCCCCAATCCCTCCCAGCATCAGAGTCTTTTCCAGTGAGTCAACTCTTCGCATGAGGTGGCCAAAGTACTGGAGTTTCAGCTTCAGCATCATTCCTTCCAAAGAAATCCCAGGGCTGATCTCCTTCAGAATGGACTGGTTGGATCTCCTTGCAGTCCAAGGGACTCTCAAGAGTCTTCTCCAACACCACAGTTCAAAAGCATCAATTCTTCGGCGCTCAGCCTTCTTCACAGTCCAACTCTAGCATCCATACATGACCACAGGAAAAACCATAGCCTTGACTAGACGAACCTTTGTTGGCAAAGTAATGTCTCTGCTTTTGAATATGCTATCTAGGTTGGTCATAACTTTCCTTCCAAGGAGTAAGCATCTTTTAATTTCATGGCTGAAGTCACCATCTGCAGTGATTTTGGAGCCCCCAAAAATAAAGTCTGACACTGTTTCCACTGTTTCCCCATCTATTTCCCATGAGGTGATGGGACCGGATGCCATGCTCTTCATTTTCTGAATGTTGAGTTTTAAGCCAATTTTTTCACTCTCCACTTTCACTTTCATCAGGAGGCTTTTTAGTTCCTCTTCACTTTCTGCCATAAGGGTGGTGTCATCTGCATATCTGAGGTTATTGATATTTCTTCCGGCAATCTTGATTCCAGCTTGTGCTTCTTCCAGCCCAGCTTTTCTCATGATGTACTCAGCATATAAGTTAAATAAACAGAGTGACAATATACAGCCTTGATGAACTCCTTTTCCTATTTGGAACCAGTCTGCTGTTCCATGTCCAGTTCTAACTGTTGCTTCCTGACCTGCATACAAATTTCTCAAGAGGAAGGTCAGGTGGTCCAGTATTCCCATCTCTTTCAGAATTTTCCACAGTTTCTTGTGATCCACACAGTCAAAGGCTTTGGCATAGTCAATAAAGCAGAAATCGATGTTTTTCTGGAACTCTCTTGCTTTTTCCATGATCCAGCAGATGTTGGCAATTTGATCTCTGATTCCTCTGCCTTTTCTAAAACCAGCTTGAACATCAGGAAGTTCACGGTTCACATATTGCTGAAGCCTGGCTTGGAGAATTTTGAGCATTACTTTACTAGCGTGTGAGATGAGTGCAATTGTGCAGTAGTTTGAGCATTCTTTGCCATTGCCTTTCTTTGGGATTGGAATGAAAACTGACCTTTTTTAGTCCTGTGGCCACTGCTGAGTTTTCCAAATTTGCTGGCATATTGAGTACAGCACTTTCACAGCATCATCTTTCAGGATTTGAAATAGCTCAACTGGAATTCCATCACCTCCACTAGCTTTGTTCGTAGTGATGCTTTCTAAGGCCCACTTGACTTCACATTCGAGGATGTCTGGCTCTAGGTCAGTGATCACACCATCGTGATTATCTGGGTTGTGAAGATCTTTTTGTACAGTTCTTCTGTGTATTCTTGCCATCTCTTCTTAGTATCTCTGCTTCTGTTAGGTCCATACCATTTCTGTCCTTTATTGAGCCCATCTTTGCATGAAATGTTCCCTTGGTATCTCTAATTTTCTTGAAGAGATCTCTAGTCCTTCCCAGGTGGCACAGTGGTAAAGAATTCACCTGTAATGCAGGAGACACAAGAGATGTGGGTTTGATCCCTGGGTCAGAAAGATCCCCTGGAGAAGGAAATGGCAACCCATTCAAGTAGTCTTGCCCACAGAATTCCATGGACAGAGAAGCCTGGTGGGCTACAGTCCATGGGGTCGCAGAGAGTTGGACAGGACAGAACAGAGGACAGCAGAGATTTGATCTAAGAGAATGGAAGAGGATTGGATCTGATGGGCCTGTGGGCTAACCTAATCCAAGCGTGTAATCCAAATCTATAGCTGCTTAAATATCTCAATGGTATGATCAATTTTAAGTGGATATTTAATTCACATCCAAATATGTCCTAGCCCTTTCTTGGTTCCACCTGATGCCTCAGTGTCTGGTGGAGGCGATCTCTCTGTCAGAACACAGGGACTTCTTCACCCAGGGTCAGAAACTCCTGATTTCTGGACCCTTCCAGGCCTTTTTCTCTATGCACCTCTTCATCGGACTGTTCATCCGTATCCTTTATAATATCTTTTGTAAGAAACCAGTGAGCATATGTAAAGTGTTTGTCTGAGCAGTTCCAGAAAATTAGCAGTCCTAAGGCAGAGGAGTTTGTTGCCAAATCAGATAGAAGTGTGAGTGCTCTGAGGACCATTGTTGGTGATTGTCATCTGAAGTGGGAGAAGTTTTTAGAGCTGAGCCCTTAAGTGGCAGAGTCCGACGATAACTGGTAATTCTGAGCAGTTGGTGTAGAACACAGCACCCAGCTGGTGTCCAGAACTGGAAAACTGGCTGGTGTGGGCAAACCCCTCATATACTTGACACTAGAAGTGTTGTGAGTGGAGAAACAGTTGTCCTTTACTTAACACCATGCTACTGTCTCCGTTAATAGAAAATAAAAAAAATAACTGATTTAAAATCCTGGAAACTAAGAGTCTCTCTAAAATGAGAGCCCATTCAAAATACATGGTAACCTGGGTCCTAGGCATATTTCACCATCTGAGCTTATCAAGCTTATCAGAGTAACAGAAACTTGAAGACATATTCCTGAGTTAAAGAGAAAGAGAATTTTTCAGAACAGAAAAAAGTTTATCAGATACGTAGAAGACACTGCTGGACACTCTAATTGCCAGTAGATTTGTGGGTTATTAGGTCACTTCATAGGAAAAGCTCCTTTCCAAGACTGATCTCCTTCGCAAAGGGCATCTTTCAGAAACTATTTTACACACGTGCCACATTGGTCAGGCAGTTATCTTTGTCAACCAGAAGGAATTCTTTCCTATTCCTAAGTTAACGATAACTTTTACAATGAATATGTTTTAGCTTTTTTGTATTAGCTTTCTGCATCTACATGATTGACCACATGCTTTGTATGCATTGATCTGTTAATAAAAATTTACATTCATTTATATTCTGATACTGAGAATAAATATGCACAAATGTTTATTTGTATATATTGCTGATTAGAATTTTAAAATTATTGTATTAATAATTTTTACACATATTAATCAATGAGATTGATACTGGCTTTACTTTTTTATACTCTTCTGTTTGGTACTGGAATCAGGAATCTATTAGCTTTGTAAAATTAATTCAGCCCTCCCTCTTTTACTTGCCTTGTATGAAGTGGGCTTCCCTGGTGGCTCAGGTGGTAACGAATCTGCCTGCAATGCAGGAGATCCAAGTTCAATCCCTGGCTCAGGAAGATCCTCTGAAGGAGGGAATGGCTACCCACTGGAGTATTCTTGCCTGCAGAATCCCATGGACAGAGGAGACTGACAAATTACAGTCCATCGGGTCCCAAAGAGTTGGACATGAATGGGTAACTAGCACTTTCACCCTTCTCTTTCACTTGTATAAAGCAGAAAATTTCCGGTCTCATGCAAGTTTTCTAAAGGGATTTTCTTCATGGTGTCAGAATATTTGCACATCAGAAAGGGAAGGATTTATTTTGGACAATCCGTTCATTATTCCCCAGGACATGGTGTGCACACCCAGTTACTTCTGTGAGCACTTGGCTCTGAATCCAAGATGCGCTGAACAAGAGCATGGACTCCACAAAGATCTTACCTGGGGAGCAGACCTGCCTTTGCTGTTGTGTCTCATCTTATGTCCAATCACCAGAAGTCTGAGGTCGAGTGTTCTATGTCTTAGCTATTGTTACACCTGAACTTCTTTAAAGCAGTAGGACTCTAGAAAAACTCTTAAAAAAAAATAACAGATATCACACAATAAATGTATACAAATAAAACTCTTCTGACTTCACTCTCTTTTCTTGCTTTTGTTCTCAAGTTGTCTACATATTTTTCTGAGGTTTATCACTTAGGATTCAAATACATAGTTTTTCTTCACTTTAAAAGATACTTACATCCAACAATGTAATTGCACTTAATATCACTGAATTGTGGGCTTAAAAATGGTCAAGATGGTCAATATGTTAACATATTTTTACATAATAAAAATGCAGGACAGAAATGCACAAACATACTACAGTATTAATTTCATATACTTTGCCAACAAAGGTCCATCTAGTCAAGGCTATGGTTTTCCAGTGGTCATGTATGGATGTGAGAGTTGGACTGTGAAGAAAGCTGAGTGCCGAAGAATTGATGCTTTTGAACTGTGGTGTTGGAGAAGACTCTTGAGAGTCCCTTGGACTGCAAGGAGATCCAACCAGTCCATTCTGAAGGAGATCAGCCCTGGGCTTTCTTTGGAAGGAATGATGCTAGAGCTGAAACTCCAGTGCTTTGGCCACCTCATGCGAAGAGTTGACTTATTGGAAAAGACTCTGATGCTGGGAAGGATTGGGGGCAGGAGGAGAAGGAGAAGGGGACGACAGAGGATGAGATGGCTGGATGGCATCACTGACTCGGTGGACGTGAGTCTCAGTGAACTCCGGGAGTTGGTGATGGACAGGGAGGTCTGGCATGATGTGATTCATGGGGTTGCAAAGAGTCGGACACAACTGAGTGACTGAATAGAACTGAATTTTCTTCATAACACTTTATTTTCTAATTATTCTATAATAAGAATGCATTATTAGTAGAATAAGAAATTAAACAGTAAACACTGTAAAAATTTTATATCAGCAATGCTTTTTTAATTAAAGTTTATGTATGTGCAATTTTATATTTGTTTCATGTGTAGAATTGACACTCACAGTGATTGAATATTTATATAGACTGTGTCTCATTTAAAGTCATTATAAAATAATGTCTATATGTCCTATTTCCCTGTGCTGTACCTGTTCCTGTTTATCTACTTTACGCCTTGTAGTTTGTACCTGTTAACCCTCTACCCCTAACTTCCCTTCCTCCTTTCCCCTCCCCACTGGTACTCACTAATGCTTTGAGTTTTTTATTGAGTAAATTGTTTATTTCCGTTTCATTATTTTTATTGTTCTTTTTCTCTTTCTTTTTCCATTGAGTTCAGTTCCTCTCTTTGATTTTGCCTGACTGTGGGTTTAGGTGGAACAGCTACTTATTGTGGTCTTAGAGGGGTGTCCTTATGTGAGAGCTTCACTGTACAGTCCAGCTGTAGCCCATGTCTTTGGTGGGAGAGCTGGATTTGGTGCGACTACAAGTTACATCCTTCCTCATGATGTGCTGGCAGCTAACACACCTTGGTAGGTGTAGCTGGATATAGAGGCTTAGGGCTGTAGCTATGAGCTGGGGTTTCCTCTCTGCTCAGTGGCTGTCACCATCTCTCCCAGAAGGGATAAGATCTCAAGTTGCTGGAGCAGAAGCCCTGAGAGTCTGGTCTGAGCGAACTCTTTTCCTTTAAGTGTGTATGTTCCTATCTCTCCACACTGGTCCCTTGCCTCAGTGCTGGGCAAAAGGGGTGCATTAGGGCTCTTGATGGGCATGGGCTCCATGGGCTGCACATAGACAAAGATGTTGAGCTGCCTCCAATGCACCGTCTCTGCAAGCATCATCAATAACAGCCCCAGCTGCACTTCCATCTCCTTTTTCGCTTTCATCTGGACCATTCACTCCAAACTTCACCACCTGACCCTGTTGGGAAGCTGTGCTTACAGTAAGGCAGGCGGGCCCATGTAGGCCGTCAGTGTGTAATGGGGTTATGGGCTGGTGGTTGGGCTGCTCTTGGAGATTGGGACCAGCCCAGTGTGCCCACCATATGAGAGCCAGCATCCCATGGCCAGGCTCTCTTCCCCTTCATGGCATCCCTCACCCCCATACAGAAGTGCAAGGTGAAGTAAGCAGGACTTGAGCATGTGCATGGCTCAGGCTGGAGCACAGGCTAGGGCAGCTGTGGGAAACCAGGCAGCCATTGATGTGATCCTCATCCATTCCCTCCACCCTGCCTTCAGAGCAAGTCAGTAATTGGGGGGTCATATGAGTGGAGTCCAGGCTTCCCGCAGCCCTCCTGCTCATTCCCATTGGAGCTCATCTTCCTTGTGCTAGACCCCAGAACTAGAATGCCCCATATCCCCCAGGGCAGAACTTTCTATAAGACCGTAGAAGTTATCATATACTTTTGCTCTTAATAATATTAATTTTATCTATTATGTATTTATTGATATTTGTATACTATGCAAACCTTGTATTCTTGGGATCAATGATACTTGCCAGGAATAAATTTCTTTTTTATGCTGTGAAATGCATTTTGCTAGCATTTTATTGTGGATTTTTTGTTTGTTCATAACAGATATTTGTGCTATGTTGCAATTTTTTTTTTTCCTTAGGTTTGGTATCAAGGTAATGCTGACTTCATAGAATGAATTAGGCGGTAGTAATTCCTTTTCTATTTTTGGAAGAATTTGTAAAATACTGATAATTCTTCCTTAAAAAGCTTGCAAACTTTGCTAGTGAAACTGCCTGGACTTGAGCTTTTCTCTGGGGGAAATAAGTGTTCAGTCTCTTGTTGTTCAGTCACCAAGTCGTGTCTCTCTGCGACCCCATGAGCTGCAGCATGCCAGGTTTCCCTGCCCTTCACTGTCTCCCAGAGTTTCTTCAAACTCGTGTTCATGGAGTCAATCTCTTAAACCTATTCAAAGTTTCGGTTTGCTCTGGATTCAGTTTCAGAATTTTGTGTCTTTCTAGGGATTGGTTAATTTCATCCAGGTTATCTCCTTAGACCAGGTCTATTATAATAGAATGCCATAAACCAGGGAGCTTGTAAGCAACAGAGTTTTATTTCTCACAATTCTGGAACTACAAGGTCCAATAGTATGGTCCTGGAAGAGTTAAGATCTAAACAGTATAACATTTTTATTCATAAATGGCTGTTTTCTTTCCTTGTCCTCACATGATGGAAGGAGGCAGGTGAGCTTTCTGTCTCTCTTTTATGAGGTCACCAATCTCATTCATGGGGGCTCTGCCTTCATGGCCTCATCACCCCTGAAAGGCCTCACATCCAATGGTCATTCAAGGAGGATTAGGTTTCAACATGTGAATTTTGGAGGGACACAAATATAGCTGTTTATAAGGTTTGTTGGTATACAACTGCTCATGTTATTACCCTGTAATTCATATTATTTCTCTAAGGCTAATTGCGATGCTCCATCTATCATTATTGCTTTCCACAGTTTGAGTGCCATGCCACCTCCCCCACCCCCCACTCCCTGCCATTAAGCAAGTTAAAGATTTGTTCATTTCAAAAATTAAATTTGCTTGTGTTGATTTTACTTTTTTTTCTCTATTTCATTTATTGCTATTTTCCCAAAGGTAAAGAACTCCAAGATTACCAACAGAGACTCTTGGAAAGCTGAATGGATCACTCTAAGAAGTGTCAGACAGTCTACAGTCTCCATTTTATAAGTGAGTTTCAGGGGACCTGAGAAATTTTTGACAGTTGGTAAAATCTATAATATTCATTTTTGGTAAGTAAATATTTGTATTTAAATGTATGCTCCTATCTGCCTAAAGAGTTCTAGATTTTCCTGGGATATGATTGTGCCTCTGTCTACCTTGACTATGTTGATTACCACACATATCTTTGTTCTTCTAGTGATTACAAGACAATATAGATAAATATGAAGATAATAGCAATCACAACAGTACCAATTATATTATTGAACTCTAACATGTATTAGATTTGGGGCTCGTCTTCTCTGTAAGTTATTTTCAATGCTCACTGTGTTATGGTTAGTATTATTTCCTCTAATAACTATCTGATCTCCATTTCTGCTTACCCATAAAGTGCCTCATTTCAGAGCAGCTTAACATGGTGCTGTGTAGGTGTTGACCATTTTCAATTGAGTAGAAATAACTAATTTTATTTTTTGTTGAGTAGTTTTGCTTCCTCACAAGAAATAAATCACTTCTTGAATACATATCTTTCCAACTGCTTGAGAGTTATGACAAATTGAAAACTCTCTGAGGTGTGTTAATACATTTTACTGTCTGGTTATATTGTATTTTAGTGTGGGACTCTATAAAAGATTACTTAGATTTTGTTCTGGCTTTATAGAGGTATAAGCTGTACTCAATAACCCTTGTCAGATAAAGGTAAGAAACTAATTAAGTAATAAATCCATACAAATTGTTACAGAAAAGTTATGACTTCCTTGCTTCTTTTATAATAGCAATACTGTATTAAAAAGCATTAGTTAGCATGGAAATCCATGACTGGGTCTGAAGACAAAAAAAATCCCTTTTCTCATTGGGATTTAGGTCATATCTGCTCAGTTTGGTTTAGAATAACTAAGCAGAAACTGTAAGACTCATCTAATTGATTTCAGATGCTTTTAAGCTCCTTTCTAATGTAATCTAAAACTTAGGTCCTACAGTTATTAGTAGTAAATATAGGAAAAAGTTTACTTTATGAGAATAAATTTCGTGTTAAGATAAAATTATTGGAAATTAAAAGAAAATTAGCTTTCTTCAACAAACATTTAGTAAACAGCTGTCATTGAGATGATTTATGTGGGATAAAAGGTGTGTGTTTTAACATGCTTAAAAGAAGGCACAAGGCCAAGGCAATGCCCTCAACTAAGTTACAAGTTGGTTAATTCCCTAGTTGATTGAATTGCCTTTGAATGATTACTAATTAATGAAATTAATTTTGTATTTCTTCAGTTCATCACTTTAGAGTCCATTTTAGAACCATAAACTCTGAGGGTTTGAAGTTACCATAAACAATTCATAGATAAGGAAAGAGAAAGAGACTTTAAACTTATATAAATAAAGTACATTGAAGAGACCTTCAGTTCAGTTCAGTTCAGTCTCTCAGTCATGCCCAACTCTTTGCGACCCCATGAATCACAGCACCCCAGGCCTCCCTATCCATCACCAACCCCCGGAGTTCACTCAGACTCATGTCCGTCGAGTCGGTGATGCCATCCAGCCATCTCATCCTCTGTCGTCCCCGTCTCCTCCTGCCCCCAATCCCTCCCAGCATCAGAGTCTTTTCCAATGAGTCAACTCTTTGCATGAGGTGGCCAAAGAAGAGACCTTTAAAAGTACATAAAAGTATGTACATTTAAAAAAGTACATAAAAGTACATATATATAGGGGCAAATGACATGAAGCTCATTCAAAATCATAAAGTCAGCTGGGACAACTTATAAAATAAATTTAGGCTAGTACACTTAAATTTTATGTTTTTATTTTTTTTAATTAATTTTTACTGGAGTATAGATGATTTAAAATGCTGTGTTAAGTTTCTGCTATACAGCAAAGTAAATCAGTAATTCATATACACATATCCAATCTTTTTTAGAGTGTTTTCCCCAAATAGGTCATCACAAGTATTGAGTAAAGCCTTGTGCTATACAGCAGGTCCTAATTTTGTATCTATTTTAGGTACAGTAGTGTGTACATGTCAATCCCAATCTCCCAGTTTATCCCTCCCTCTCCTTTGGCAACCATATTTGTTTTTCTACATCTGTGACTCTGTATCTGTTTTGTAAATAAGTTCATTTGCACCATTTTTTTAGATCCCACATATCATACAATATTTATCTTTCTCTGGGAACATGACCATGACATGTTCTCATGTTTCACTGAGCATGACAATCTCTAGGTCCATCCCTGCTGCTACAAACTGCATTATTTCATTCATTTTAGGGCTCAGTAATATTCCATTTATATATGTACTGCATCTTTTTTATCCATTTATCTGTTCATGGACACTTATGTTGCTTCTATGTCTTGGCTATTGTAAATGGTGCTGCAATGAATATTGGGTGCGTGTGTGTGCTTTCAAATTATGATTTTCTCCAGATATATGCCAAGGAGTGGGATTACTATACCTGGTGGCTCAGACAGTAAAGAATCTGCTTGTAATGCAGGAGACCCAGGTTCAATCCTGGGTCAGGAAGACCCCCTGGAGAAGGAAATGGTTGCTCATTCAGGTATTCTTTCACGGAGAATTCCACCGACAGAGGAACCTAGTGGCTCCTACCGTCCATGGGGTTGCAAAGAGTCAGACAAGATTGAGCAACTAAAACTTATGCTAATACTATTTTTAGTTTTTTAAGGAACTTCTATACCATTCTCCACAGTGTCTGTACCAATTTACATTTCCACCAACAGTGTAGAAGTGTTCCCTTTTCTCCACACACTCTCTAGCATTTATTGTTTGTAGGTTTTTGGATGATGGCCATTCTGATCTCTGTGAAGTATTACTTCATTTAGTTTTGATTTGCATTTCCCTGATAATCATGATTTTGAGCATCTTTTCATGTGCTTTTTGACTATCATATGTCTTCTTTGGAGAGATGTCTATTTACATCTTTTGTCCATTTTTTGATTGGGTTATTTTGTTTTTGTTCTTTGCTATTGAGTTGCTTGGTTATTTTGGAGATTAATCCCTTGTCAGTTTTTTTTTGCAAATATCTTCTCATGCTCTGATGGTTTTTGTTTTGTTTTGTTTGTGGGCTCCTTCGCTGTACAAAATCTTTGTGTCAGATTTCATTTTAATGTGAAAAATGTATCAAGGATCAAGGAATGTCAGTGTTTAAAAAAAGCCACTACAGACAGTGTAATTTTGTGATCCACCCAAGTGCTTGAAATATTCCCCTAAACACTTACAAAAATAGCTATGCAAACACTTCCTGAAGTTATTATTATAGTAAGTATTTCAGGTTCTGCATTGGATCATAGAGAAGGAATACTAGGATAAGAAAGTGATGTTCAGGACGCAATAGTGGTTTGGGCTGGGGGAACATTGATACAGAATTGAAATATAGACAAAGTAGGCATGGATGTAAGAAAACCTCAGTAAAAACAAGGAAATAGGAGTTGTGTAGGGCTAAAGCAGTTACAATGATGATGCTGTCAATGACGATGATAAATCTCTCTAATTCTCTAAATGGATATTGAAAATACATTTTAAAGTATGTATATGAGTAGTTGATCATATTGTTTTCTTACAAAGCAGCTTGAGACAAATAAGAATCAAAATAAAAGGTCCGTTGGATAAGTAGAAAAGGGAAAGAAAATTTCATACAGTAATACTGTGCCAAGAAACAGTATAACAGAGCACAATTTCCAGGAAAACTTTAAAAAACTTCCAGTGTTTCCTTCAAAAAGTTGGAACATATTTTGCCAATGCAAAGTAACAATTTTTAAGTTCTGAATTCTAGAAACAATTTTTGGTAATATGAAAAAATCTCAGAGCAGATTTGTGGCTTTCTATTAATCTAATAGTATGTAGGAATAAAGCTTGAAAAATCATAAGAAATAAGTTGCTAGAATATGCAACTTTTGACTATTTTTAAGGGTAGCATTCTTAAAAAAATGAGTAACATTCTTATTTTGACATTTTACTGGTATTTTATAAAAGATAGCTCAAATTTTAAACAATTGATGAGTACCCAAACTGTGGATTCCATGTTATAGTTTTAAAAGAGATATATGACATGGCAATAAGTCATTTTTCAGTGAAAGTCAAGTGACTTGTTTTATATGTTATATTAATATTTGCCTAGTGTTGGAAAACTTAGCAAAGCAAATAAGTGTCTTAAAACTTAGCTCTACATCTACTAGGAAGTCCAAAGAGACTACTAAGGATCAAGAAGAGAAAAGAAAGAAAGCAGATGACAGAAGAAAGTGGTAGCTTTAGAGAGCAAATTGGGGAGATAAATATATGATAATAGAATCTCAGTCCTTTTTAAAGAAGTGGTGGATTGAGAAAACAGTGAGAAGCAGGAGGAAAGGAAATGATGGAGTGAAGACACCTCATTGTCTTTCCTACCTGAAGTCTTACAGCCCAGCACTGAGATCAGGCCATCAGTGACCTCTGCTTTCACAGTGCTGAGAGCAGGTGATACTAAATCTTCAGACCTACAAAAAGATGCAACTCTTTTCCTTTGAAAGATTTAATTTTGAGCAGGACTGCATACCATTTGTCCTGTCAGTAGTCCTGTAACCAACCACAAGTCCTCCAAGCAACTTGGCTGACTTCTTGAGTATAATTTTTGATGTTACCCATTTTAGAAAGTGAAAACAAAGCACGAAAACTAGCATGCAAAATTTTAGAAGTAATTATTTAGCTGGATAACTGTGAACTATTTTTGCTATTCCCTAGGTCACTTGATATAGTACTTAAGCATAATCTATACTGAAATACGGTTGATCACTGGACTATGCAGATCCATAAGCAACCGTCCAAGAAGGGTTAAAATTTTTGAAACAAATTGCTAAAAATTTTGAAACAAATTGTTAAAAATTTTTAAAACAAAGTGCTAAAAATTTTAAAACAAATTGCTAAAAAATGTTAAAACAAAGTGCTAAAAATTTTAAAACAAACAAAACAAACAAATTTAATAAAAACATTGGCACCTGCACATGGCTTTGTAAGCCTGGGTGTCACTTAACTAATGATAATCAAGATCTATCAGGAAAACAGATCAAAGATGATGGTTACTGTAAAGTGTTAGTCACCCAGTCATGTCCGACTCTCTGCAACTCTTTGGACAGGAGCCCACCAGGTTCCTCTGTCCATGGAATTTGCCAGGCAAGAATACTAGAGTGGATAGCCATTCCTTTCTCCAGGGGATCTTCCCAACCCAGGGTCTGAACTCGGGTCGCCTGCACTGCAGACAGATTCTTTACCACTGAGCCATCTGGGAAGCCAAATTGCTATAATATGTTATCAGAGTCCAGTTTTCACCCAAAATGCAAGACCTGTGATGAAACAGGAAACTGTAACCCATACTCATGGGGAAAAAAACTTTTAATGAAGATGATATTTGAGTTGTGTCTATGTTATATTAAAAAAAAAAGACTTCAAGGCAGCTATTATAAATCTGTTTCAATAATGAAATACAAGTACATTTACATAATTAATTGAACATTTTTTTACAATGAGTCAGCAAGTAGGGATGGAGAGTACAAAGAATGGGAATTCCAAAATTGAAATATATAAAATCTGAGATGAAGATGTTACTATATAGCTGAAGCAATAAAATGGGATATCAGGGGGAAGAATCAGTAAAGTTGAATAAATACTGATAGAAAGTATCTAATCTGAATCAACAGAGGAAAACTTTGAAGAAAAATGAACAGAACTTTAGAGACTTGTTCCAACTTGTGAATAATGGAAAATAGAGCAGGAAGAAATATTGACAGGAAAAAGTAATGGAAAACATAAATGCTGAAAATGTCTGAAATTTGATGGCATATATTAAGTTACAGACCCAAGGAACTCAATAAATCCCAAATAGGATAAATACAAAGAGAATCAAATTTGCTGAAAAGGAATGTATGCACTCTATACACTTAGTTCTACTGCAGACAAGCATTCAGTTAATGTCTCCACAGATTACAACTAATTGTAAAACCTGTTTACAAAATATTTCATAAGTAAATATAAAGTCAGTCGATGCCAAAGAATGTTCAAACTACCGCACAATTGCACTCATCTCACACACTAGCAAAGTAATGTTCAAAATTTTCCAAGTTAGGCTTCAATAGTACATGAATCGTGAAATTCCAGATGTTCAAGCTGGATTTAGAAAAGGCAGAGGAACCAGAGATCAAATTGCCAACATCTGTTGGAGAATCAAAAAAGGAAGAGAGTTCCAGAAAAACATCTATTTTCACTTTATTGACTACGCCAAAGCCTTTGACTGTGTGGATCAAAACAAACTGTGGAAAATTCTTGGAGATGGGAATACCAGACCACTTGACCTTCCTCCTGAGAAATGTATATGCAGGTCAAGAAGCAACAATTAGAACTGCACATGGAACAACAGACTGGTTCCAAATCCGGAAAGGAGCATGTCAAGGCTGTATATTGTCACTCTGCTTATTTAACTTATATGCAGAATACATCATGCAAAATGCCGGGCTAGAAGAAGCAGAAGGTGAAATCAAGATTGCTGGGAGAAATATCAATAACCTCAGATATGCAGATGATACCACCCTTGTGGCAGAAAGTGAAGAAGAGCTACAGAGCCTCTTGATGAAAGTGAAAGAGGAGAGTGAAAAAATTGGCTAAAAACTCAACATTCAGAAAACTAATATCATGGCATCTGGTCCCATCTCTTCATGGCAAATAGGAAAACAATGGAAACAGTGAGAGACTTTATATTTTGTGGTCCCAAAAATCACTGCAGATGGTGAGTGCAGCCATAAAATTAAAAGATGCTTGCTCCTTGGAAGAAAAGCTATAATCAACCTAGACAGCATGTTAAAAAGCAGAGCCATGACTTTGCCAACAAAGGTCTGTCTAGTCAAAGCTATGGTTTTTCCAGTAGTCATGTATGGATTTGAGAAGTGGACTATAAAGAAAGCTGAGTGCTGATGAATTGATGCTTTTGAACTGTGGTGTTAGAGAAGAATCTTGAGGGTCCCTTGGACTGCAAGGAGATCCAACCAGTCCATCCTACAGGAGATCAGTCCTGGGTGTTCTTTGGAAGGACTGATGCTGAAGCTGAAACTCCAATTCTTTGGCCACCTGATGTGAAGAATTGGCTCATTGAAAAAGACCCTGATGCTTGAAAATATTGAAGGCAGGAGGAGAAGGGGATGACAGAAGATGAGATGGTTGGATGGCATCACCGATCAATGGACATGAGTTTGAGCAAGCTCTGGAAGTTGGTGACAGGCTTCAGTCCATGGGGTCACAAAGAGTCGGATACCACTGAGTGACTGAACTGAACTGAAATATAAAGTCAGTGAACCATAAATGTGAGAAAATGACAATGTTCTGTGTAAGATCCCTGACTCCAGACCAAAGTCACATGCCCTGGGCTCATGGCCCAATCCCAGCCTCAATGCTGCCTCAAGTTCTCCATTTTAAAAGGGCTATACATTTTAAATTTATGTTTCCAATTTAAAATATTTTAAAAGTTATAATATTTCAAATGTATTTGGAATATCATAAAAGTGTATATTTTAAACATTTATTTTAAAATCTTTTTTAAAGTTCTAATATTTTCCAATATTTTAAATAGGGTCTAACTCACGGGAGTGTAGTGTAGAGTATATGAATTAACAGGTAAAAACAATTTGAAGAACGGATGGCACATAATGACCACTAAAATCCCACCCAAAAAGCAAATAACAAAAACATGCTGTCTCTGTTGCTGTACTTTGATTATTTTTGAATGGGAAATTACTGAGTAACATGCATCATATAGGACTTCCCTGTGGCTCACACAGTAAAGAACCTGCCTGCGATATAGGAGACCAGGGTTTGATCCCTGGGTTGGAAAGTTCCTCTGGAGAAGGGAATGGCAACCCACTCCAGTATTCTTGCCTGAACAATCCCATGGGCAGAGAAGCCTGGTGGGCTACAATCCGTGGGATCACAAAGACTTGGACATAACTGAGTGACTAACACACATACACATACATCATATATTTTATGTTGCCAAGTAGAAGCACATTTTTACCATAGAGAAATTTGCACTCTTTCTATTTATTTTTTTATTAAGGAAATCACACACATACAAGGAAATAATATTAGAAGGAGAAGATAATTGGTTTTATAATCAAAAGTGAACTTAAGCCCTGGCTATGTCTGTTTAAACTTGAGCTAATTATCTAATGTCTCTGGGTCTGGTTTCCTTTTCATTAAATAAAACAAAGACCAAATAAAACATGTTTCAAATTTGTAGGATTACATGACAGAAGATGAATAAGAACCCTTGTGGCATCATTTATTTATTAATGAGCTTCCTCTGCTTCCTTCTAAGGAGAACAAAAGAAGGATTACCAAACTCTTCCTTGGTTTGTTTGTACTCTTGGGCATATTATTGCCTCCTATAGGCAGGCAAGGAGGACTATTGACCAGCATGGATTCTCATTGAAATTTAACTGAAGATCAAAGTCAGGAAGACACTTTTTAAACAAATTTTAGAAGGGCCAAAACAAAAGAAGAAATGCTTAATTTATAGCACCAATTCTAAACCAACGTTTTGATATAGAGGGTGGGGTGAGCTATCATTTTTATTGAGAAAATACAATTTAAGTTTCTCTATCATTTTAAAAGTCTGAGATAATTGGTTTGCTTGTATGGCTCAACACTAATTATCTGCATTTGAACAACCCCTTCATAGAATCAATGTCACCAGAGAAACAGGATCAATATATTTAGAATGAGGGAAAGTATTTCTGACACATGGTTCCAGATCCCTCTAGTCTCCACATATAAAAAGAACTCAATGAGATGTTTGCTTCTGTGGCAAAAGACCGAGGAATAAAAGATTTGTTTCATAGTTTTAAAAGGGACAAACTTTTAAAAATTCAGCAACATATGTACTTATAAATTATGAAAATACATTTTTTCTATACACTGATTTTCTTCTTTAATAATGAGATGGTATCATTCACTGCATCAATGTAATTAAGAGTTGATTTCTTTCTTTCTTGGGAGAGTTCATTTTAACCATATTGTGCTTATGAGTAAAGCTGTGTTATTCCCACGCCAAATCTTACTTAATGAAACCTTCTACATTCTATAGGCTGAATTTATGGAACGTTCCATAACAGCTTATTTTTGATGAAGAGTGGAGTCATGAGTGACTGTGGGGTATCAGGTGCACCATTCCATAACTTAAAGTGATGGAATACCCAGTAATGCATAATGATGGTGTTGGGAAACTCAAGTGCAAACCACTCACTATTTCTTCTATCAGAATTTTTTCACTTCCTTAGAACAAACTTAAAATAAGTTTGAAATAAGTAGTGTGAGTTATCCAGTACAGCTTATTTTGAAATTGCTCTTCTCTGTGCTTCAGCGTCATTATTCACAGGGGGTTATGGATTAACAGAGCCATTATTAATTAAAGCAAGTAATATACAACCAATAATGCCTGGCATTTGATTGCTTTGTAAAATTTTGTGTCCTCCTACCATACAAATAAAGACAGTGGAGGACAAAGGAGCCTGCATGCTGCAGTCCATGGAGTCATAGCATCAGACACAACTTGGCTACAGAACAACTGTCCATTCACTCTCCATACAGTGGTGAATTCTGATGATATATTTTAATAATGAGAATGGCTGAAGCAGTAATTTTCAATCATTTCTTTGCTTCTTAAATATGCTATTGTAGAATTATTTTTCCCATGTTTGAATTTAGACATAAACGCAGAATGATAAATCTAACATTTTGTCATAATTTTTTTTAACCTTTAGATAAAGCATGAGTAACTGTGGATAAAGACAAATTAGACATAGACTAAGATATTCCCAAGGCCATAGTAAGTGAGTGAAAATGGAAATTGAAAGCTATCTTGTTAAGCATGTGAAGCAAGACACCCCTGGAGCAAAGAAAGCACAAAGCTTGAGAATCGAGTTGGGACCTAGCAGGGCTGTTCCATCAGTGTAGGGGGAACTAATAAACCATTTCTACTAGTCTAGGTACATGGCTATACACAATATTTCTGCCCAAGATTATGAAAATAAATTTAAAAAATCACATAGGAAATTAAAATCACTGAATTATACAGTATGCACGGTCATTGTCTAAATTTGCTCAACTCAGTTGATACCAGATGACCTAGAAAGAGCAAATGTATTTGGTACTATATGTCAGTAATAGGGAGAGACAGAACAAAACTTCTCTGAGAAGAAACTTGCGCAGGGATGCCAAAAGGTCTTGCGTGACATAAACAAACAAACCAACCAAAAAACCCTCCACTGAAAATGAATTAACAAACAACAGTAAAATAAAAGAGGAAAATGCCAAAGTAAAGATTCATCAGGAACAAACTCATCAGAGACAAAATAACAGGAATACGCTCATTCCAAGAATATCAGGACATAGGACAATCTATATAAAGACAATAACATAAAAGATACCATAAAATAAAGCTGCTTTAAATAACTGAAGAAATATAAGAAGGACTGAGAATCAAGTGGAAAAGCATATTCTGTGATGAAAAACATGAGAACATAAAATAGAACAAGAAAAAACTACCAGAAATTAAATATAATAGCTGGAATTAAGCATTTAATAACTGGATCAAGCAACAGATTAAATTTTGTTACAGAAAGAATTTATGAACTGAAAGCTATGAGGATAATATGCATATATAAATCTCATGTATATTAAATATATGTCTGTAAAAAAATCTAAGATATGAAAGATACAGTGAGAATATCTGAAATATATCTGATTAAATTATTGTAATTTTAAAATTTAATTGTGTAAAAATAGTATTTAATAAAAATTTCTGGGAGTTTTACAAAAATAATGAAAGATTACCCTCAGATTTAAGAATTTAAGTGAATAGAATATTCAATACATAGAAAAATTTCAAAAGGACTGTTTATTAAAAAAAAATAATAAGACAAAAAAGGATAGAGTAAGGACAGACGCCAGAAAATAATTTAAGGTTTTATAGGATACAATTTACCATGATACAGGCATTAAATTTTTTAAATAACTGTTCAAATGAAAGATATTTGATAGTAAACTGGGGATAGAAAAATGCATTTACCCTGAAAAGTATTCAGTGCAGGATAATCTATAGTAAACACAAAATTCAGTAAGAAAAGACGAATGGAATCATAGTCTTTATTTTTTTTTTTTGAATCATAGTCTTTAATAAATCTTTTTATTTGCAATATTCAATAATATTCTGGAAACATTAGCAAGTTTATTAGAAATATTTTTTAAAAATCTGTTTAAACATGAAATAAACCAGTGTTTCATCATTTTTTATGGAAAATTTTAAAAGAAAATTCAAATGGTTCTGTAGACAATCTATAAAATAGAATCAAAGATATCAGCCAGGCTTTTGGTTCTAAATGAGATCTATTTATGACCAACAACTGTTTAAAAATATAATTAAAAATCAAACATTATGGATTCCTGTGCTTGAGATCTTCTAGATTACTTTTGGTGATTCAGCACTTGCATGGGAGAAAACTGATACCAGGAGAAACACACACACACACACCCACATTATAGGGTTGAAGAAAATAGTCCTAAGCTTACACAGGACCAGAGATGGTTTGGCTCACATTTCAGCCAACTTGGATGTTGTTGTCATTGTTCATTTGTTGTTTCTGACTCTTTGCAACCCTGTGGACTGCAGCATGCCAGGCCCCCCTACCCTTCACTAACTTCCAGAGTTTGTTCAAATTCATGCCCATTGAATCAGTGATGCCATCCAGCCATCTCATCCTCTGTCACCCCCTTCTCCTTTTGCCTTTAATCTTTTTCAGCATCAGGGTCTTTTCCAGTGAGTCAGCTCTTCATATCAGGTGGCCAAAGTATTGGCGCTTCAGCTTCAGCATCAGTCCTTCCAATGAGTATTCAGGGTTGAGATCCTTTAGGATTGACTGGTTTGGTCTCCTTGCAATCCAAGGGACTAACTGAGGGAACATTGGGCAAGGTATAAGGAAGGATGTTGACTTAGGGATGGGTGAAAAATAGCCCTAAGCTAAAGGCTGCTGCAATCATACTTGACTCAAGAGACCTCACATTTACAAATAAGATGTAAAAAGGATTATTTTACCCTCCTGCCTGAAAGTGTTTGGCAAGATGATTCAGCAAAGATATATGAGAGTGTAAACTGGTAAAACCCAAAACATGTACAGCAATGTCTGTAACTGTATTGTTCATTAGAGGCCAGAACTGATACCAACATATGTGCATCAACAGTAGAATGTATATATAAATTATAATGTATTAAAAAATGAAAGCGAGTGAATCATACCTACATGTACCAGAAAGGACACATACTCAAACATAATGTTGAGTTAAAACCAGGTACAAAAGAAGGAATTGCATATATTATATTTATACAATTTTAAACAAAGACAAATTTTACCTATGGTTGGTGAACATCAGGATATATTGACCAAAAAGAATCTTTGCAAAGTATACACAGTTTAGAGTTGGGATATAATATGCAGAGGCTTCACCAGACTGACATAATTCTTGTTCTTCAGCTGGGTAGAAATTCATTAGGCTGCACATTTAAGATAGTGCCTTTATCTGTGTATTTGTTGTATTTCAATAGCTGTTTTCTAAAATCATAGGAGAAAAAACAAGAGCATAATAAAAGAGAAGTAAATGCAAAGAACAAATGTATGATGATAAAACTCCAGAGATAACAAACTTTACCATAAATTCAAATAAACAAAATTTGACAGATCAAGAATAGAGCTTGTCAGACTGAAAATAAATATAACATGCTCTTCCTAGAAGAATAACACATTGGACATAGAAATGCTGAAAGTACAGGTATAATAAAAATTTCCCAGGAAAATAGCAGCTGAAGGCAGGAAGGAGATCAAGTGGATTTTATGACATAATGTAAGACAGATTCCTTACATATTACATAGGTTTCAATTCAGCATAATGAGTGTGTTGTTTATATCTTTAGAGTGACCCTAAAATAAATAATAAATTCAATAAAACTATGGGAAGAAGCTGGCGATTCAACATTATCTGGGAGATTTTGAAATACTCTCAATTATTGCTAGGTCAAGCATAAAGAAGTGTCTAAGACAAAATTTGAAAAACACAATTAACAAATATTCATTGAACAGGGGTTCCCTAGTGGTTCAGATGGTAAGGAATCTACCTGCAATTCAAAAGATACATTCAAGATCCCTCAGTGGGGAAGATCCCCTGGAGAAGGGAATGGCTACCCATATTCTTTTCTGCAGAATTCCACGAGGAGGGTACAGCAGGCTCATGGGGTCCCAAAAGAGTCAGACATGACTGAGCGCCTAATGCACACACACATTCATTGACCAGTAAAAAGTTCTGCCCTTCAAGACTGTGAAAAGATGATACATTCTTCTCTAACATACTTGCTATATTTGTACAAATTGAAAATGTACATATAACAAATATATGTATGTGTGTTCCGCTGCAGGGGGCACAGATTCTATCCCTGGCCGAGGAACTAAGATTCCATATGTTTTGTGGCATTGTTTTGCAGAAAGTTTTCACTTTGTGTCAGGTTCAAAGAATTTGTTAACAAAGTAAGCCACTCATTCTATACAAATAATATAAATATTTATTAGAGAATTATCTAGCTTACTTTCAATATGTTAACATTGAAAGAAAAAAAAAATAGAAACAGCAGAGGATGCATCACCAAACTTGGTTTTGACCAATATCTAGACTCAGTCAGCAGTGGTGAGTCCCGTGTCACAGCACGTCTGGATTCCCAACCGGGGAAAGGTCCCAGCAGCACATCCTCTCAGTGGGTGAGACTTCAAAAATTGTGGTTCCACTTTACAACCCCAGGAAGCAAACTGATATCATCAATCTGCGAGCAAATTGCAGCTCTCGTTTCATGTTAATGCTGTTTGTTTTGTCTTATAAAACTGGGAATGTTGTTAACTCTGGTACTTGGTTGGCCAAACTCCCTCCCAGGGCTCAACAATCTCATGATTCCCCCTTATTTTATCTTCGGTGCTGCAAGGCTTGCACTCACAGCAGGCAGTCAGGACACCCACAGTCAGGGCAGTGTCCAGGCAGGTCAGAAGCAAGGTCAGAGACCTGCTCTGTCTCCAAAGTCTAAACAAGACTATTTAATTTCCCTAACAGGAGTGATCAAAAAATTAGAAAATAAAAGAATAAATGAGGTCGTGAGAGTGGAGCCCTCATGAATGCAATGAGTGTGTTTGTAGCAAGAAACTGAAGAGTCACGATGCCATGTGAAGCTGTAAGACTTTACAAGGCAGGAAGGGGGCCCTCATTCAGCATTGAATCTGCTGGTGTCTTGACCTTGAACTTCCCAGACTGCAGAACTGTAGGAAGTAAATATTCTTTAAGCCACCTGGTGTATTGTGTTTGAGAAGCTGAAACTAAGACACCAACCATCTTTAAACATTTCCCAGGAGGTACAATTTCCACAATCCCTCCAGTAGGCAGTAATGCCTCTGAATCACTATCTCAGTGGGCAAAGACTTACTCTTCCTGTGTGCAGTGGGACCCCATGGACTGTAGCTAGCCAAGCTCCTCTGTCCATGGAATTTTCCAGGCAAGAATACTGGAGTGGCTTGCCATTTCCTTCTCCAGGAGATCTTCCCAACCCAGAGATCAAACCTGCATCTGCTACACTGGCTAGAATATTCTTCACCACTGAACCACCAGGAAAGCCCCATTATGCATGCTCCAGACCATGAACCGACGTAACTATTCTCCGTTGCTAAGGACATCTATCCTTAGACACCTATGAACTAGAGAGATGGCCGCAGAGTAGATGATCCTATCTATTGCACATTATGGGACACATTCAAGCTAAAAAGTGATTTGTCAACTGGCTTCTTAGCTCTCAGTCTAGCCAGAGGATCAATCCAGGGTTTCAAACATTTGATATAAATTTTAGCTTTAAGCTCATAATAAACAATCTGAAAATTCAGGAGTGTGTCCATGAGCCCAATACACTGTTGACAAATGGCCATAAGTCTTTTTGGAGAAAGACTAAAGGAATAATTACTGCATAATTTTGTGGTGGTGTTGCTGAATTCTTACTGAAGAAGATCTGAGCTCCCCCTTAATCAATGAATTTCATTTTCTATCAATGTTGCAATCTAAATTATGTCTGGAACTTGCATGAGGGACTGAATGCTTTTATTGTGGCAGCTAAGGTCTTTCTGACTGTCATGTCTTAAATTAAATGATTCTATAAATTGAGCAAAACCCCAGTCAGCTGCCCTCTAGCTTGAACCCATGAATGTTTTGATTTGTTAATGTCTCTGCAACCTCTCAGAGGAAACAGGTTTTTAGGTAATGTCTACAAAGATCTCCAAATCTAACGCACTCACCAACTTGGACCTCTTTATCCCTTTTCAGTACTGTTTAGGGGAAGTTCATTTATGAGAGTCCACTTTCATGTCCAAGCCCTAAGTAAGCCTCCCTAGAAAATTATTAGAATCAGCTCAAAGTATTTTTGTCAAAACATCAAGTTCCACAAATGGCGTGAATCACCCCACATCAACTTATTTTTCTATGGAACCTAGTATTTTGCAACCCTCTTGCTCCAGAACTATCTTCTCATGTAATTCCTTGTTTCCTGCTAGCATGTATTAACCAGCTCCAGCACTTCTTTACCCAGATAGGCTGTGTGGAGAAATGGTTACGTTCAGGTTCTGCTGAGTTGTGCTGTAGCAATGCCCACGAGGGGCAGGTAGAGAACCAGTACCTTCTGCAGGTGAGGTTACTCTCCATATAAGGGAGTTGTGCTCCTCTGAGGAGGAGCAAGGGGCTCCTGCTGGTGGCCGTAAAGGTCCTTCACATTTGAGACTTCCAGATTTTCATGGCCCTTCACCGTAATATCTGCATCCCAAAACTTAGAGCCTTGCTCATTTCTAATCACAGCATTGACTTCAGTATGGAAAACCACTTGTCTCCTGCAGTCATGCAACATCCAAATGTTTAGTCTGAGTTCAGAAAAGCCACAAGGAACACGGCCCTTTATGCCTTTCAGAGCTTAGAACATTGATTAGATTGACTAGCTTAGAATCTTGATTAGATTGATTTGCTTGTCAATTACTTGATCTGAGCCTATCATTCTGGGTGTCTAAAAATACAGCACTATCAAAACTTCTATTACACTTCACAGTTCTTAGTTTATCATCACACCCTAACCAAAAAAAAAAAAAGATGTAGCCATGAATTTCTCAAATTCTTAGCATCTGCTTGTACTTGTACCACAATATAATTACTCATAGATTAAAACTTGAATAATTATGGAACGTTTATGTACTCAGGTTATTATCTGCTAAGGGCTCCTGCCTACTATCATACAGGGTTTAATTCAGCTCCAAAATCCCTTCCTGATAGTCTGATTTATGACTTCTCCTATATTAGCTGGATTACCCAAGAAACTGAGCGGAAACAAGGATTGTGTGTAAATATTCCTTGGGAGAAGCCAGCTCAGGTATGAGAAGGGAACAAAGGAATTTTTGAAAGGAAAGGTGAGAATCATGCAAGTTCATCCATCTCTAAGCTACTCTCTTTTCAGTTTTAATTTTTCCAGTGTATGCAATCGTAGGTCATATGGTTTGACTCAATCTCATGGCCAATGATCAGATAATTGCTCTGTCATGTCTGACTCTTTGCAACCCATGGACTGCAGCATGCCAGGCTTCCTTGTCCATCACCAACTCCTGGAGCTTGCTCAAACTCATGTCCATCGAGTCAGTAAAGCCATCCAACCATCTCATTGAACATTTTTACATATGCTTATTGGCCATTTTTATGTCACTTTTTCTGACGGTGTCTGAAAATTTTTTGCCCATCTTTTCTAACTAGATGATTTGTCTTTTGCTATTTCATTGTAAGTTTATATCCTATGGATGTGAGTCTTTTGTCAAATCAAAGAAACCAAAGGTAACATAAGCAAATAGAAAGGTATACCATGTTCTTGGATTAGAAGAATCAATATTGTGAAACAGACTATATTACCCCAAACAATCTACAGTTTTAATGTTTCTATCAAATTACCAATGACATTTTTCACAGAACTAGAACAAAAATTGTTTAAATTTGTATGGAAACATAAAAGATCCTAAATAATTAAAGTGATCTTAAACAAAAATAGAGCTGGAGGAATCTGGCTCCCTGATTTTAGACTATGCTAACAAAGTACAGTGATCAAGACAGTATGATATTGCCACAAAAATAAAAAATATAGATCAATGGAATAGTATAGAAAGCCAGCCTAGAAATAAACCCATGGACTTTTCGTTTTCTTAACGGTGTGTTCTAGACAGCAGATGCTTTTAATTTGAATGAAATTTGATTTATCACGTTTTCTTTAGAGTTAGTGCATTTCATGTCCAAAGAAACTGTTGCCAATCCCAGGATTTTAATTGGTTTTTAGTCTCACATCAAGATCAAAAGAGCAAGACTCAGTAAGATTCACAGTGACCCCAATTTTATGTTGGCAGTAAGTGAAAGAGTCTTGGTAGACACTCAGAAATGCTTCAGTATTTGGGACAAAGCATCATGATTCAGTCTTTCTTGACATCATGTTGAGTATTATACTTTATTGCACTGTAAAATAAAAACTAAAGGAAGAATTTTTAATTTTGATAATTTCTTTTGCTCTTAATAAAAGTAGAATTCAATAGGTAACTTGATTCTGCTATAACTGATTGAGTTACTATTTCTGGTAGAAGTTTTAATGTTTAACTGCATGACTTTCATCTTGAAGTTTCTTCTTCTTCATGACTTGTGTTTATGTAGAGTCTCCGTACTGTAGAGAACCAAGTCATCAACTCTCTGAACTGGATCTTCTAAATTTCTGAACAGTATGTGGTTTTCTTAGGCTATTCTGTTTCTGTAAACATTTCTACCACTTCTCCATTGAGACTGCAAGAATGCCTGTGATAGAGTCCCTGTCTTGTGGAATTTTTCCTTAGATTCAATATCTGTTTCTTAGTGTCTGTCATATGTTTGGTATTTTTTTTTTGTAATATATGTACATACTGTATGTTATTATATTAAAAGACACTTGCTCCTTGGAAGAAAAGCTATGACCAACCTAGACAGCATATTAAGAAGCAGAAACATCACTTTACCAACACAGGTCTGTCTAGTCAAAGCTATGGTTTTTCCAGTAGTCACGTATGGGTGTGAGAGTTGGAATATAAAGAAAGTTGAGTGCTGAAGAATTGATGCTTTTGAACTGCGGTGTTGGAGACGACTCTTGAGAGTCCCTTGGACAGCAAGGAGATCCAACTAGTCCATCCTAAAGAAAATCATTTCTGAATATTCATTGAAAGGACTGATGTTGAAGCTGAAACTCCAAAACTTTGACCACCTGATGCGAAGAATTGACTCATTTGGAAAAGACCCTGATGCTGGGAAAGATTGAAGGCGGGAGGAGAAGGTGACCACAGAGGATGAGATGGTTGAATGGCATCACTGACACGATGGACATGAGTTTGAGCAAAATCCAGAAGATAGTGAAGGACAGGAAAGCCTGGCATGCTGCAGTCCATGGGGTCACAAAGAGTTGGACACAACTGAGTGACTGAACTGATAGTTTATTTACTATATTAGTTTCAGGTATATAATCTAGTGATTCAAGATTTTTATAGGTTATATTCCATTTAAAGTTATTATACAACAGTGGTTGTATTTACCTTGCTGAACAATATATCTTTGTCCTCATTTATTTTATGCATAGTAGTTCACATCACTTCATCCCAAACACCTATATTGCCCCCTTTCCTCTCACCCTTAGTAACAACTCATACCATTTTTGTTTTAAACTACAGTATTAGACTAGTATGTGCTATTTCAATATTTCCAAATATTGAAAAATTACAATTATATCAAACAAAATTTACCACCTTCACTCTCTCCCATTTATTCCTCAAAAAACATTTTCCCCTCGTAATACACACACACACGTGGGATAAGCATCACAAATAAGGACTGCATATGTTAACACAGAAATTGATTTGCAAACAAATTCAAAGTAAAAGCAATGTTCAGCTAAAATATCAATCATTCATTTTAGATAGATGTTAATTTATTTTGAAACAGATTATGGATTCATGTCTTCTTAAACAGAGGGAAAACACCTTTTTTCTATAAGATTACTTTCTGGTAGATTACTCAGAAACATTTTCCCTGTTATCAGTATAAAATGCTTTTTTCTGTGCTACATGCTTTCTATAATCAGAGACATGACTCCACATGTATAGAAAACCTACTGCATGGTGAGTGGTATACTTGCCATTCCATTTAAATCATAAAGTACACAGTTTTACAAAAAAGCAGGCTTATAGATTGAGGGAGTACTATCCTGAGGTTTTCACACACTCATCCAAAACTGTACAATAGTTCATAATGCAATATTTACACAGCTAAGGAACTGAAAGAGTCAAAAGTCACAGTAAAAAAGCAATAATTTTATTGGAAAAGGCTCAGTCAGTGAAAAGTCTGCCCACAGTGTAAGAAGTCCAGGTTCAATCCCTGGGTCAGGACGATCCCCTGGAGAAGGAAATGGCACCCCACTCCAGTGTTCTTGCCTGGCAGGAGCACTTGCCTGTGTTCTTGCCTGGCAGGAGCACTTGCCTGTGTTCTTGCCTGGCAGGCTACAGTCCAGTCCATGGGTTCACGAAGAGTTGAACACGACTGAGCGACTTCACTCACTCAATTATGTAGGGAACAGAGTGTTTCAAATTTGTAATAACAGAGCTAAGTTTTCTGTGTGATTTCCAAAATTAATTGTCAATTTAAAAATTAATTTTAATATAACATCATGTCTTAATTTCAAGCTAGAGCTATGCATTTGTAAATAAAAATGATCCTCTATAGCCTTTAGATTTCCTCTAAGGTTTTATTCCTGGCCTTATAATTTGTTTAGAGGTAATTCATAGCAAACAGGTAATACAAACAACAAAAACCCAACAGCAGCTAAAAAAAAAAAAAAAAAAAAAAAAGCCAGGCAAATGGAAAGTCATTCACTAAAAGGAACTGAGTATTTCTACTTAGTCTGTAAAAGCTTTCCCCTTTTCCTGGGGAGAGCAGGGTTTCTCTGAGATTGCCATAGAACTAGTAATGGCAGGACCATGGCAAATTGTAGTTCTGATTTGACCCCTTTAAAAAGATTCCTGCTTTAAGAAGAAATGCCTGCCTTTGAAAATGCAGGTTACAATGCCATTTATAATGGCTGCAATATTATTCTAAGTGCGTTCCTTCAATTTAATCTTAAAATAGTTTTGTGGAATTATTTTTTTTCAAAGAGACATGCATATATGTGAAAAATGGCTCTTTGAATTTCTACTATATCCTTGAAAGTTTCTTATATATTTTTTTCCCCAAGGAGGCAATCCTACCCCTCAAACTGTGTCAGAAAGAATCTCAATAAATGCAGAGGAAAACTGCCTGGGCAATGCAATGCACCTGTAATTAATACTGTAAAAGAGCTAAATGTCTCCTCCATTCTTCAAAGCCTTCTTATTGTGAAATTAAGTTCCTATCGAAGTTGTTTTCCAAGACCCCTTTCCTGTTACTGGTACGCTGAGATTTAATGGGAAAAGTACAATGGATATTCATATATAACTAGCTGAAATCACAAGGTGTCAGATAAGCTACACTAAAGTGAATAAGAACCAATATTTTTCTTCATGGTAACATATGAACAAGTTTGGAAATGGCTTAAGTAAATTATGAAAAATAATATATATAATGAAAATGAAATGTGATACGTTAGCACAAGCTCCAGCAAACAGAAGATGCTCAAATGTTTGTTGTGAAATTAGTTTGTAACACTATCAAAATTTGCTACATTTTTTTCTAACAATCAAAATGATAATTTAAGATTTTGGATCATGAACTTTCTATTGGATGATGGGTTGGTCCCAAAGGCTATAGATAGCTGATGGAACTATGCAGGTTAGTATCAAAAAAAAAAAAAAAAATCCATCTTACAAGAACTTAACACAAAGTTGTTAGTGAGATAGAATGTTGAGTAATGTCTTAAGAAACAAACTCAAACTACAACTGTATTGCTCAAAGCTTGATAAATACACATCTCCTATGCTCAAAAGCTGAGGCAGTCTATTATACACATTTGAAAACTAGTGTTTGATACAGTTCTTGACACATAGCAGGATCCATGTTTTATTTATCTATTTGCTTCAGTGCAATTAAATTATTCAACATTTCTTCATTTATATCCTTATGATGAATCTTTATGGATTTCTACCAAGAAATATTTTATTTTCTGTTACATATAAGATGCCTGATTCTAATTAGTTTTCAGCTAATCTTTCTGAGGTTTCTATTTTTCTGTTTAAAATTTTGGATGTAACTCTGGTTTTCTGAAAAATGTCTTTGATCTACACATTTAAGATAAAATGCTTTATTGTTAAGTACTGAGAGTGTAAAAATATTATCTTCAAAAACCCAAGCAAATTCTATTTCTTACTGGAATGCCAGACAAAATAAATTACTTAATAATTATTTGTAATATTAATGAACAAGAAATAACCCTGCCTGATCTAAAGGAGATAAAATTTGTCCTCCAACTGCTAACATCAATGCAACGCAAACATTTAAGATCGTATCTTGGAGTACTTTTTGAGGAAATGCAAATAAAAATAATGATAACAATAAACAACATAAAAATCATTTGTTATGTTCCTAAGTTATGTGAGTCACTGACTAGGGATAATTTACAGTTGCTATTAACATTGTTTCTTAAGATAGTCTTTGTAGTATTTTCCTTAAAGGTGAGAGGATAAAGGTCATAATCAATGGATTACTGGCAGCCAGTCACACACAGAGTGGGTGGGGAACCTAGTTTCATCGTTCAGACTCCGATAAATTCTCTGTGCTGTTTTCAACCCTTTGCCATTGAAAGGCAAGTCCATTTTATATTTAAATATGACTCACAACAGATTATTGACAAACCGCAATTCAAGGGGAGCTTATGAAAAGTAAAATTGTATTTATCTATTTATATAAGATAATTGGAGTTTGACTGATTTGTTACCAAAACTCAAAAGAGAAAAAAAAAAATTTTGAGTAAAATGTTTAAACAAGAAAGCTATTCAATTTTTCTACCTAAAACTTTTACAGATTCAAGTTCTTTGAATTCTTTTTAAACAGAATTCATTTTAACAGTGTTTTCGGGTGGATAATATCCTTCAACTCTCTATCTTGTCTAATATTTTTACCTCCACTTTTTGCTACCTTCTACTTACCACAATTTAAGGACTATACATTAGAATTAACTAATTGTAATAATGCGTAGTGTTTGTTTTTGGTGTCTTTCTGTCTTCATTCTTTCTTCATGACTCCCACATGCAAATAAATTTGCCACATTTATCTTCGATTGTCCTTGACTGTATTTCACATTGTTCTTTGTTTTGTTGTCACTGATCTGTTCGCACTTTAAATTTATGCAGTTATATTCATGTCATAAATACTAATTTTTTCAGAATAGATTGCAGCCATTTTCTAATATGTTCTGCTGCATCTAACATCTATATTTCAGGTTAAGTATCAGGTTAAGTATGTTGTGCTTCTTGTGTTGCACAAAACCTCTTTTCCAGGACCCAGTGATGGGTGCACGTTAGTGGGGTCTTTGGGTAGGTAAGTGTAGTTGCTCAGTTCAGTTCAGCCACTCAGTCGTGTCTGACTCTTTGAGACCCCATGGACTGTAGCACGCCAGGCTTCCCTGTCCATCACCAACTCCCGGAGCTTACTCAAACTCATGTTCGTCGAGTCAGTGATGCCATCCAACCATCTCAACCTCTGTCGTCCCCTTCTCCTCCTGCCTTCAATCTTTCCCAGCATCAGGGTCTTTTCTAGTGAGTCAGTTCTTTGCATCAGGTAGCCAAAGTATTGGAGTTTCAGCTTCATCAACAGTCCTTCCAATGAATATTCAGGACTGATTTCCTTTATGATAGACTGGTTGGTTCTCCTTGCAGTCCAAGGGACTCTCAAGAGTCTTCTCCAATGCCACAGTTCAAGTGCATCAATCTTCAGCACTTAGCCTTCTTTATGGTCCAACTCTCACATCCATATATGACTACTTGAAAAAACATAGTTTTGACTAGATAGACCTTTGTTGGCAAAGTCATGTCTCTTCCTTTTACTATGCTATCTAGTTTGATCATAGCTTTTCTTCCAAGGAGCATGTGTCTTTTAATTTCATGACTACAGTCACCATCTGCAGTGATTTGGGGGCCCCCCAAAATAAAATCTCTCACTGTTTTCCATTGTTTCCCCATCTATTTGCCATGAAGTGATTGGACCAGATGTCATGATCTTAGTTTTCTGAACGTTGAGTTTTAAGTCAACTTTTTCACTTCTTTCACTTTCATCAAGAGGCTCTTTGGTTCTTCACTTTCTGCCATAAGGGTCATATGTCATCTGCATGTCTGAGGTTATTGATATTTCTCCTGGCCATCTTGATTTCAGCTTGTGCTTCATCCAGCCTGGCATTTCGCACGATGTGCTCTGAATAGGAGTTAAATAAGAAGGGCGACAATATACAGCCTTGGTGTACTCCTCCCGATTTGGAACCAGTCTGTTTTTCCACATCTAGTTCTAACTGCTGCTTCTTGACCTGTATACAGATTTCTCAAGAGGAAGGTCAGGTGGTCTGGTAGTCCCATTTCTTGAAGAATTTTCCACAGTTTCTTGTGATCCACACATTCAAAGGCTTTGGTGTAGTCAATAAAGCAGAAGTAGATGTTTTTCTGGAACTGTCTTGCTTTTTTGATGATCCAATGGACATTGGTGATTTGATCTCTGGCTCCTCTGCCCTTTCTAGATCCAGCTTGAACATCTGGAATTTCTCAGTTTACATACTATTGAACCCTGGCCTGGAGAATTTTGAGCATTACTTTGCTAGCGTGTGAGATGAGTGCAATAGTGTAGTAGTTTGCAAGTGTAGTTGCTAGTTGACCCCTTATTCAAGTGTGATTTTTTCCAGATATGTCAATGATTACTTTTGACAACTCATTGCCAAAGGTATGAATGTTAATACACACAAATTTTCCTCCAAATTTGTGGTTCTCAAACCGTTTTTTGTGAGCTAGGTAGTAATCACTTTATATCACAGGGAAGGAATCAGGAGAATAAATGGTATTATCTTTCAGATCACAGGTTTCAAGGCTGAGTGTGATCTGAGCTGAGCGAAGAGGCTTAGTCATAAAATAGAGGCTTGATGTTACTCGAACTGGGATGTTTTGCTCTCAGAAGGTGACATTGTTCATTAATTTTTGAAAATGTCCAAAGGGACTAAGGGATTTATCTGTTATGTAATCCAGAGTCAGAAAACTGAGAACAAGCAAGCCTGTAATAAAAGACAGTAGTTGTAAGGAAAAAAACAAAAACAAAAACAAAGCTGTTGGGTGAATCCACTGACTCGCACTCACGAATAAGCTGCTCGAGCTGAGCTCCTGCTCCTCTGAGAACGTGTGGACAAGTGGTAACAGATGATCTCCTCCAAGGCGGAGATCAGACCTGCATCTCCTAAGAGCCTCCTGCATTGGCAGGCAGGTTCCTTACCTCTAGCGCCACCTGGGAAGCCCGATTCTCTCTCTCAAGGCTAACAAACAAGAGGCCATTCCTCCTACTGCAGCCAGGTTTAAGCTTCAACATTAAATCAAATTCTCCCACCACTTCTTTGGAAACAGAAGAAGGTTGACAACTTGTTGGTCGTGTAATCACCCATTTAAACTTGAAGATGGCATTAAATATTTCACTTACTTTTCTATTTTTCAAAAAGCCCAAATCACTTAATCTTTGCTCATAAAATTTATTTGCATTTCCTTTGTCTTCCTCTCAAAGGAACCATCTTTCCTGATGACATGATGATCATTCATATATTGTACTGAGAAAAGCAGAAGCGTATTATTAATAGCTGTGGTTGAGTCAGTGGGTTTATACAAAATCTTTCAATTAAAAGAAAATATAGGATACACAGGGAAGATATTCATCTTCACACTCTTAATCTTTCCTCAGAGATGGGTCCTATTTATCTATGTTTACTTCTTTTAATTTTTTACTGAATTTTCTATACTTGAATTCTATCATCTGTTTAAACATTTAGATAGTTAAGATATTGTGAAATCAATTTGAATATCAATTTTGAAAGCATGTGTTCTGGGAAGTGCAATGTATATAGCTTAAGTTTATGTGTGTCATATGCCTTTTGTGTGTGGATAGGGTAAATCCCATTTCTAATAAATTTACTGCAATTCTAATAAAATAAAACCTCCATGAAGAGGAAAATATCTTCCATTGAAAATTTCATAGGTGTGTTATGCACACATCAGGGTACGTATCTATATATATATATGTGTGTGTATACACAGTTATGTATATATGCTGTGTATACACATATAAGCTGTGTACGTATATAACTGTGTATAAACATATATATATATATATATATATATAAAATATATATATAATGCACAGTTCAGTTCAGATGCTCAGTCATGTCTCTTTGCAACCTCATGGACTGCAGCATGCCATCACCAACTCCTAGAGCTTGCTCAAACTCATGTCCATCATATCGGTGATGCCATCCAACCATCTTATCCTCTGTCATCCCCTTCTCTTCCTGTCTTCAGTCTTTCTGAGCATCAGGGTCTTTTCCATTGAATGAATTCTTCGCATCAGGTGGCCAAAGTATTGGAGCTTCAGTTTCAGCATCAGTCCTTCCAATGAATATTCAGGACTGATTTCCTTTAGTATTGACTAATATGATCTCCTTGCAGTCCAAGGGACTCTCAAGAGTCTTCTCCAACACCATAGTTCAAAAGTATCAATTCTTCAGTGCTCAACTTTCTTTATGGTCTAACTCTCACATGTATACATGACTGCTGGAAAAACCATAGTTTTCACTAGATGGACCATTGTCAGCTTTTTAATATGCTGTTTAGATTGGTTATAGCTTTTCTTCCAACAAGCAAGTGTCTTTTAATTTCATGGCTGCAGTCACCATCTGCAGTGATTTTGGAGCCCCCCAAAATAAAGTCTGTCACTGTTTCCATTGTTTCTCCATCTATTTGCCATTAAATGATGGGACCAGATCCCATGATCTTAGCTTTTCAGTGCTGAGTTTTGAGTCAGCTTTTTTACTCTCCTCTTTCACTTTCATCAAGAGGCTCTTTAGTTCCTCTTTGCTTTGCTGCCTAAGGGTGGTGTTATCTGCATATCTGAGGTTATTGATATTTCTCCTGGCAATCTTGATTCTAGCTCGTGCTTCATCCAGCCTGGCATTTTCCATGATGTACTCTGCATAGCAGTTAAATAAGCAGGGGGACAATATACAGCCTTGACGTACTCCTTTCCCAATTTGGAACCAGTCCATTGTTTCATGTGCAGTTCTAACTGTTGCTCCTTGACCTGCACACAGATTTCTCAGGAGGCAGGTCAGGTGTTCTGGTATTCCCATCTCTTTAAAAACTTTCCACAGTTTGTTGGAAAACTAACATCCATACATGATTAATGGAAAAACCATAGCTTTGACTATATGGACCTTTGTTAGCAAAGTAATGTCTCTGCTTTCCAATATGCTATGTTGGTTTGTCATAGCTTTTCTTCCAAGCCATGTATATATAAGTTGTGTGTATATATACACACAGGTTCATAAATCAGAAACACACATATTGATGAATTTTTATAAAATGCAAATAGTCATGTGACCAATACTGGCACATGACCAAGAAACAACGTTGCTCACCTCATGGAAGCCCACTTCAGATTCCTGGAAATGTTTCCCCACCCCTCAGGCAACCCCAGTGGTGAATTCTCATGTAAGAATTAATTCTTCTTGTATGTGCACTTCCTGTAAACTGAGACATCCTCAGGACTCATCTCTTGTGCTTGACATCTTTCGTTTGACCCTTTGGAGATTGATCCATGTTGATAAATATAGATACATCTTTTTCATCCTCATTACTTTATAGTATTACTTCATAGTATTACTTCAGATAAATGTTCCACATTCCACTTATCATTTCTTGGTTAATATCTGTGTTTCCCTCCTCTTTCACTATTTCTTCCCAATTTGGAGAATGGGTTACATTGGGCTTCTGCACTTCCTTTCTTGTCATCAAGCATACTTCCTGTTTTGCCATAAAGAGTAGTCCTCCAGAAGTGACCTGGACATGTACCTGTTCCCCACTTTGTAGAAGGACACCCACAAGTACATCATTATGATTGTAAATAAACGACTATAACATTTGATGCAATCAAAGAAAGTAGACATGTAAACATTTCTAATTCTTTTCTGGGAGGAAAATTACAGGCATATAAAGTATTTTTTCCCTTTCTTGGTTCATTTTGGTAATTGTGCTACTTTCATTTCATTTTCCACTCTGAATTTGCAGTCTTGAGTGCATTCTCAGCTGTTGAGAACTAGAGTGCTGGTACCTTCTGAGACCCCAGGCTCTCTCAAGCAGAAGGAGAAATTCTATCATCTGCTTATGCTGTAGACTTTGCAGCTTTGGGGATGCGGTCATGTCAATGCAGTTGACGCCAGTTCTGGGCCTTTGACATTCAAAGGCAGTGGTCCCACACTATCAAACCCTCTCCTGAAAGGGTGTATATGGTACGGATGCTCTCTGGCTATTGACAGTGTGCTGTGAAACTACTGCTAATTTCAAAACCTCCCCAAACTATCAGTTCAGCTCGGTTCAGTCACTCAGTCATGTCCGACTCTTTGTGACCCCATGAATCGCAGCATGCCAGGCTTCCCTGTCCATCACCAACTCCCGGAGTTCACCCAGACTCACGTCCATCGAGTCGGTGATGCCATCCAGCCATCTCATCCTCTGTCGTCCCCTTCTCTTCCTACCCCAATCCCTCTCAGCATCAGAGTATTTTCCAATGAGTCAACTCTTCGCAGGAGGTGGCCAAAGTACTGGAGTTTCAGCTTTAGCATAGTTCCTTCCAAAGAAATGCCAGGGCTGATCTCCTTCAGAATGGACTGGTTGGATCTCCTTGCAGTCCAAGGGACTCTCAAGAGTCTTCTCCAACACCACAGTTCAAAAGCATCCATTCTTCGGGGCTCGGTTTTCTTCACACTCCAACTCTCACATCCATACATGACCACGAGAAAACCCATAGCCTTGACTAGACGGACCTTTGTTGGCAAAGTAATGTCTCTGCTTTTGAATATGCTATCTAGGTTGGTCATAACTTTCCTTCCAAGGAGTAAGCATCTTTTAATTTCATGGCCGCAATCACCATCTGCAGTGATTTTGGAGCCCAGAAAAATAAAGTCTGACACTGTTTCCACTGTTTCCCCATCTATTTCCCATGAAGCGATGGGACCAGATGCCATGGTCTTCATTTTCTGAATGTTGAGCTTTAAGCCAACTTTCTCACTCTCCACTTTCACTTTCATCAAGAGGCTTTTGAGTTCCTCTTCACTTTCTGCCATAAGGGTGGTGCCATCTGCATATCTGAGGTTATTGATATTTGTCCCAGAAATCTTGATTCCAGCTTGTGCTTCTTCCAGCCCAGCGTTTCTCATGATGTACTCTGCATAGAAGTTAAATAAGCAGGTGACAATATACAGCCTTGACATACTCCTTTTCCTATTTGGAACCAGTCTGTTGATCCATGTCCAGTTCTAACTGTTGCTTCCTGACCTGCATACAGATTTCTCAAGAGGCAGGTCAGGTGGTCTGGTATTCCCATCTCTTTCAGAATTTTCTACAGTTTATTGTGATCCACACAGTCAAAGGCTTTGGCATAGTCAATAAAGCAGAAATCGATGTTTTTCTGGAACTCTCTTGCTTTTTCCATGATCCAGCGGATGTTGGCAGTTTGATCTCTGGTTCCTCTGCCTTTTCTAAAACCAGCTTGAACATCAGGAAGCTCACAGTTCACATATCGCTGAAGCCTGGCTTGGAGAATTTTGAGCATTACTTTACTAGCGTGTGAGATGAGTGCAATTGTGCAGTAGTTTGAGCATTCTTTGCCATTGCCTTTTTTTGGGGATTGGAATGAAAACTGACCTTTTTTAGTCCTGTGGCCACTTCTGAGTTTTCCAAATTTGCTGGCATGTTGAGTGCAGCACTTTCACAGCATGATCTTTCAGGATTTGAAATAGTTCCACTGGAATTCCATCACCTCCACTAGCTTTGTTCATAGTGATGCTTTCTAAGGCCCACTTGACTTCACATTCCAGGATGTCTGGCTCTAGGTGAATGATCACACCATCGTGATTATCTTGGTCGTGAAGATCTTTTTTGTACAATTTTTCTGTGTATTCTTGTCACTACTTCTTAATATCTTCTGCTTCTGTGAGGTCCATACCATTTCTGTCCTTTATCGAGCCCATCTTTGCATGAAATGTTCCCTTGGTATCTCTAATTTTCTTGAAGAGATCTCTAGTCTTTCCCATTCTGTTGTTTTCCTCTATTTCTTTGCATTGATCGCTGAAGAAGGCTTTCTTATCTCTTCTTGCTATTCTTTGGAACTCTGCATTCAGATGCTTATATCTTTCCTTTTATCCTTTGCTTTTCACTTCTCTTCTTTTCACAGCTATTTGTAAGGCCTCCCCAGACAGCCATTTCACTTTTTTCCATTTCTTTTCCATGGGGTTGGTCTTGATCTCTGTGTCCTTTACAATATCACGAACTTCATTCCATAGTTCATCAGGCACTCTATCTATCAGATCCAGGTCCTTAAATCTATTTCTCACTTCCACTGTATAATCATAAGAGATTTGATTTAGGTCATACCTGAATGGTCTAGTGGTTTTCCCTACTTTCTTCAATTTAAGTCTGAATTTAGCAATAAGGAGTTCATGATCTGAGCCACAGTCAGCTCCCGGTCTTGTTTTTGCTGACTGTATAGAGCTTCTCCATCTTTGGCTGCAAAGAATATAATCAATCTGATTTTGGTGTTGACCATCTGGTGATGTCCATGTGTACAGTCTTCTCTTGTATTGTTGGAAGAGGGTGTTTGCTATGACCAGTGCATTCTCTTGGCGAAATTCTATTAGCCTTTGCCCTGCTTCATTGCGTATTCCAAGGCCAAATTTGTCTGTTTCTCCAGATATTTCTTGACTTCCTATTTTTGCATTCCAGTCCCCTATAATGAAAAGGACATCTTTTTTGGGTGTTAGTTTTAAAAGGTCTTGTAGGTCTTCATAGAACCGTTCAACTTCAGCTTCTTCAGCATTACTGGTTGGGGCATAGACTTGGATTACTGTGATTTTGAATGCTTTGCCTTGGAAATGAACAGAGATCATTCTGTCGTTTTTGAGATTGCATCCAAGTACTGCATTTCAGACTCTTTTGTTGACCATGATGGCTACTCCATTTCTTCTAAGGGATTCCTGCCCGCAGTAGTAGATATAATGGTCATCTGAGTTAAATTCACCCATTCCAGTCCATTTCAGTTCGCTGATTTCTAGAATGTCGACGTTCACTCTTGCCACTGTTTGACCTGTTTGACCACTTCCAGTTTGTCTTGGTTCATGGACCTGACATTCCAGGTTCCTATGCAATATTGCTCTTTGCGGCATCGGACCTTGCTTCTATCACCAGTCACATCCACAGCTGTGTGTTGTTTTTGCTTTGGCTCCATCCCTTTATTCTTTCTGGAGCTATTTCTCCACTGATCTCCAGTAGCATATTGGGCCCCTACTGACCTGGGGAGTTCCACTTTCAGTATCCTTTCATTTTGCCTTTCATACTGTTTATGGGGTTCTTGAGGCAAGAATACTGAAGTGGTTTGCCATTCCGTTCTCCAGTGGACCACATTCTGTCAGACCTCCCCACCATGACCCGCCCATCTTGGGTGGCCCCAAAGGGAATGGCTTAGTTTCATTGAGTTAGACAACGCTGTGGTCCTAGTGTGAATAGATTGACTAGTTTTCTGTGATTATGGTTTCAGTGTGTCTGCCCTCTGATGCCCTCTTGCAACACCTACCATCTTACTTGGGTTTCTCTTACTTTGGACGTAGGGTATCTCTTCATGGCTGCTCCAGCAAAGCACAGCGGCTGCTACTTACCTTGGACGAGGGGTATCTCCTCACTGCCGCCCCTCCTGACCTTGAACGTGGAGTAGCTCCTCTAGGCTCTCCTGCGCCTGCACAGCCACTGCTCCTTGGATGTGGGGTTGCTCCTGCCGGCCGCTGCCCCTGGCCTCGGGCCGGGGTAGCTCCTCCCGGCTTCTGCCCCTGACCTCAGACGTGGGGTAGCTCCTCTTGGCCGCTGCTCCTCGGTCATGGGGTCCTCCTAACTGCCGCCCCAACCTCGGACATGGGGTAGCTCTTCTCGGCCGCGCTTGTGTGCCGTAATGCCCACTTAACATTTATAATTTCTCCAAGTGAAATAGTCATAAAGATATTTGAAAAAACAGAGCAAGGTTTGAGGTATTTTGTTTGCATGTGTGTGTGTGCTTCTAGTTAAAGAAATTTGCCAGCGTCTATAGACAGGACAACCTGGAAAAGTGAAATATTATATACATACATCATATATATGTGTAAACAAACATCAGTTCTAATTGCACTTTCCAGGATGGGTTGCTGAGCCCATTGACTTTCAGAGGCATTCCTCATGTCTTCTCACATCCTTCTCTTTTGACAGACTTATGAGTTGAAGACAAGGTAAAACAACCAACAACTTCAGCAGCAGAGGATGTTTTATATAAATATCTAGCAGCACTGTTCTGCTTGACAATTTCTAAACTCTAGTACTAATAAATCCCATTTCTTGTTATTTGTTCCTACCATTAATTCCCTCCTATTGTCATCATTTTCCAGAATTAAAGATATTTTTATTATTTATGTTTCAGACTCAATTAAAAAGAGAGCTCTTTGGGGTAGAGCATTCAGGGCATTTTGTTACAAGTTTCAGGCTCTTAAAGAACAGACACACAGCGGGATGGAGTGTGCACATTCTGCCAAGGAGGATGGGAAGGCTGTTCACTGAGCAGAATGTAAATCACAGAAAGAGAGAAAACTTAAAAGAATGAGACATACCCTAAACCCTTTGCAAATCAGCATACAAATTAGTGCCAAAGTATTTACATTCATTAGTGTTCCAGGAACAATGAGATAATGCTATTGTCCTTTCAGTATGTTCATGTTTAATCATTCATTAGGAGACTTTTATATAAAAATTCTGTCCAGCTCTTTGGCCAGCAACCCACCCATTGCCCTCTGCTGTGTCCCCAGATCTAGTCTATCTCTTCCTTTCCTTCAACTTGGGAGGAACCACTGCCAAGATGCAAATTTAATTTAAAGTCTACAAGAACACCAACACCCTTGAGGTTGAACCTTGGATATAATAGAAAAGTTAGAGGCAAAGCTTTAGTATCAGAAGAAAACTCCCCTTTCTCAGCAAAGACTGATCTCCTTGGGAAGCAATGGGAAGATGTTTATGCTTTGACCAGGACACTCAAAGGGATCCAGTCTGCTTCTTGTATTGAGCCCTTGTGGGTGGGGTGAGAGGTTTTTAAGAAGTGCTAGTGTTAAGGTGCCTAGAAGACAAAGAAGTCTTACCCCCTCCCAAGGAGATAAGCATCACAGAAAGATGAGCCTGGCTGTCCAGAAATACTGCTAGGTGGGTGAGAATGGCAGACTCTGTCCTTTCTTCCCGGAGTGACCTTCAGAAGAATACAGTGCAGGAGTTTTATGGCCACTCTGACAGCCATTATCAAGGCAAACGTTGTCTGACTTGTTGCTTCAGCAAATCAGAAGACAAGTGGCTGTGTGTGGATTAATAAAAGACATGAACTAAAAATTTAAAATCCCATTCATGTTCATAGAGTTTCTTATGAAATGGGTAGAAGAAAGTATGCATATGTGAACTCTGAACACTATAGACTCTTAGTATGAATATAATATGATATTTCTCTTATGTGGAATCTAAAAAGAAGTGTACAAATGAACTTATTTACAAAACAAAAATAAAGTTACAGATGTAAAAAGTAAAATTGTGGTTACCAGGTTTAAGGGAGGGGAGTGATAAATTGAGAGATTGGGATTGACATGTACACATTACTAAATACAAAGTAGGTAACTAATAAAGACCTACTGTATGGCACAGGAAACTCTACTCAATGCTCTGTAATGGCTATATGAGAAAAGAATCTAAAATAGAGCAGATATATGTATGTGTGTGTGTGTGTGTGTATATATATATATATATATATATATATATATATATAATTGATTCATTTTGCTGTACACCTGAAACTAACACAACTTGTAAATCAACTATACTCCAATAAAAAAAAAAAAAAGACAATGGACTTTTGGTATAGCATTTGCATCCATAAGAGTCCTTGGAACTCCCCTTGTGTCTTAAGGAAAAGCTTTGTTTCAATCATCTTGGGGAGATAAACTTCCAGGCAGGGCAGGAGTGTTGCACCAGGAGTCACTGAGCTTTGCTCTGAGGAGATACTTCTCCTGAACTTTTAACTTTTCAAACTATGATGTACCATTTTTTTCTTCCGTTTTTGTTTATCTTAGCTGGCCAGGCTTAACAACTGACTCACTGTCCCCTAAAGCTTCACACCAACCAGCCCAAGAGCACTCCTGACCAGGAATCAAGCCCTGAATTCTCTGCATGGTCCAAATCAGAAAAAGAAAAAAAAAATCATTGCTGCAAACCATGACCTCTGAGGGCCTAGAAGGAGGTCCCGGGTGTTTGCATGCTGTCTACAGAGACCCTTCTCCCCCTGGCCTCTCTTTGACAGGGAGAACTTTGCCCTTGAATACTTAGTAAGCCCAGAACCCTGGTCAACTCTATCAGGACACTTGGAAATGAAAGTCATCCTGTCTTAGTTCTCAAGAGTAAGTTTTTTGATTCTTCTTTAGCAAAATTCTTGCCCTTTGGATAGACCATGTCCCTGAGAAGAAAATGTAGATACAGTAGGTAAGTGGTGGTGAATCTTAGTAGAATTTTACTAAATTTATTTTTTAACATATTCTAGCTCAGTTTGCTTCTACTTTTTTGTGACTGATGTCTAAACCAAATATTAAATTGGAATGTAATGATGTTTCTGTATTTTCCAGATTTTATGCACTCAACTAATAGTTCTGGAAGATTTCACAGGCATTTATCAAAAGGGTCTCTGTGGTCAGAGATGTAAAGTTAACATGCAATCAGTATATTAGGAAAGTTATAATGTGACTGTGTTAAAGATTCTGATAAATCTTGTGGAAGAAAAGCATGTCTAACTTGTTTAAATCAACCAAGTTTTATAAATTTACTTTTGCAGTAGACTAATACTCCATTAGGAAAAGACAGTGTTCCATAAACCATTTAGGAAGTACATTTCTAGACCACTTCTTGAAACTACTTTTGATTCTATGGAAAATTCTGATTCCCAAACAGATTTAAGTTTTTTACATCCACTTTTCAGTGTCCCCCATCTTCTTAGAAATGTGTTCCCTTTTTAAGGTTGACCTGCACACTAGTATCTCTTTTTTTATAGCTGTGTCACATCTGTAGTATGGTTAGAACTTCTTCCTCGGTTTCTGACTTTCTCACCATCCTAGCCTAGCATTCACCTGAGTGTGAAAGTTGCAGTGGCATTGACTTTGTCAAAGAGCATCACCTGTGACGTCCTTCCTATTGTGGGCTATAATTCTCCATGTCTTGAAGCTGCATCTTCCATTTCACTTTACTAAGAACTTCCGGGAGACCTGGGTTCAATCCCTGGGTCAAGAAGAACCCCTGGAGAAGAGAATGGCTACCCATTCCAGTAGTCTTGCCTGAAGAATCCCATGGACAGAGGAACCTGGTGGGCTACAGTCCATGGGGTTCTAAAGAGTTGGACACAACTGAGCAACTAACACTTTCACTTCACTTCCCATTTTGATAAGTTTGTAGCTTCTAATTTTCATAGTTAAATAATCCTAGAGTCACAAATTCTCCTCACAAATAAAAATAGAGAATGAAAGAGTGATCATCTCTTAACAAACTCTTTCCTGCAGGTCAAACATCAGCTTTTGTACTATGGTCCACACGCTTCTTCACTGTCCCAAATAGAGAATATTATCATTTCTGACTTGGTCTCTAAGTTCCTTTGAATGTTCTATGCAGTGAGTCGTTTTCAACTTTAAAATATGCTCAGTCGTGTCCAACTCTTAGCAACCCCATGGACTGTAACCCACCAGGCTCCTCTGTCCATGGGATTCTCCAGGCAAGAATACTGGAGTGGGTTGCCATTGCTTTCTCCAGGGGATCTTCCCGACTCAGGGATCGAACCCACATCTCCCGCATTGCAGGCAGACGCTTTAACCTCTGAGCTACCAGGGAAGCAAGGTTAAAATACTAATAAAATATTTATGGAATTTTTTTCATATTACAGAAAAATAAATACATTTTAATCTATCCAAATACTTATTTGTTTCCATCTGCTCTTTTAGTTTCGAGAGTGTATCTCAACAAACACCTATCATGTTTATAAAGCAAACTACCCAGAAGCAGGGCAAAAGGCAAAGAAACAAACAGAAACAACAGAACTTTTCCAATGACTGCAAAAGAAGAAAAGGAAGTCAACAACGACCTGGTGATTTATCATCCTGTCTTTAGGGTATCCGGGCTGTTTTTAAGGACAACATTTCACTGTCTCTCTGATTGTATAATTTATGGTTGAAGGCAGTTTTTGTTCCTGGCAGTTGCTGCAGCTGCATGGGCCTATGTTGAGAGAAATTTGATATAGTATTGACATTATTTTATGAAAGTTCTGTCAGGTTTTATTTGTGCAAATGAGAGCTGAGAGACCTAAGTGACTGTTACTTATTATGGAGAACATCAAAGGAAATAAGCAGATGGGACTGAAATAGAGTAAGTATTGAGCTTGGGCCAAAAACTTAAAAAAGGGGAGGAAAAAGATAAGTTATGCTAATTTTCTGTCATGTAAAAATACTGCTTAATGAGTAGTTCATTCTCTATTCACCCTGATCAAATGTGGCTGAAGACTAGTTAGTTATAACTAGGAACATTTTCAAACTAAACTTTATGGAAACATCTGTAGAATAATCTTCAATGCATCTGACTTCTTTATAAGTTTATATTTTTAAAAACGAGTTGCTTTTCCTTCTGTTTTGAACTGGTATAACTTCTGCAGGATTCACACATGTGCCCCATGAGGGGGAAGGGCAAATATTTTGATATATGATAATTAGCACTTCTGGGCACAGTTTATTCCAGAGGTGCAGATAATCATATCACACCCTCAAAAATGTCTGAACGTGTCCTGTTGCTAACACTGCAGAACCTTCTCTTTCCAGAATATTCCAGATTATCTGACATCTGGCCCCAAACTTGACCATTTGCTATTTCTTCTCCTAAATCATAGCATTCCACCTTCACCCCATTCTTCCCAAACATCCTAGCTTCCAGTCTCCCTGATTAATTCGAATCTCTGATGAAAACATGTATTTTCAGCCCCAGTGTTTCTCTGCAATCACAGCTGAGGATAATGTTCCTATCATTTATGAGATACTTCCTGCAAAAACTTCTGTCCTTCAAAAGGGGTCATGGAAGTTTCCAAAATTCTCCCCATTCCTAGTTATTGTCTTAATGGTCATGTCCACAACTTTTATCTTAATCACTAAAAACAATAACAAATGAAAGATTTTATTTTGTCTCATATTTCTACTCCAAACCATGGAAAAGTCAAGGTGAAAATCCAGTTTTTGTGGGGACTGAAACTTAGGAAGTTTTGATAACTCCCTTAAGGAAAAGAATACCAAATCACACATATAAAAATCTTAGGTGAAAAAAATAAATACGAATTTAGGTTAGAATATATATCACGATGAATCACAAAATTTAAGAAGATGACAAATAGTACAAATATCACAAAATCTGGACAAGTAATATATTTTTATCAACAAAACTACTTGAAACACTTAAAATTTTTTCTTCATTTTAGTTGCATACTCTATTCCTTTATATGCAATTATTTGGAAGACAGTGTGTTTTTCAGATATAATAAAATATAATTGAGGCTTTTCCAAGCATGATTGATCAAAAAATATTAATGATAGTTTGGAGTCTTTTTTTTTCAAAGTCGTGTAAGTTTTCAGGGTTATGTTAAGTTAGGAAGCTTCTTCATCAACTTTATTCTGTATACAACTTCTAAGACATGGAAAAATTCTAATGCATAAGGGGCAAGTGCACTGGGATGACCCAGAGGGATGGTATGGGGAGGGAGGAGGGAGGAGGGTTCAGGATGGGGAACACCTGTATACCTGTGGTGGATTCATTTTGATATTTGGCAGAACTAATACCATTATGTAAAGTTTAAAAATAAAATAAAATTAAAAAAAAAGAATCCATATCTGTATTTTGCAAACCTTACATCACATTCTTTACCACCCACTTGCAGTGCCAGGCTGTGGGTATATAAATGGTCCTGCCCCACCTGTCACAATGTCAGGAAAATCCACAGAGAGAAGACCTTGCTGGAATTTACTCCTCTTCCTGCCAGGTCGCAGAGACCTAGGTATTCAAGAATATCATTCAAGAATGGTCAATCACAGAACCAATACACCTGGGCTGCATGCATCTTGCTGTGTCCTTTAGCAGACCTCCAAATCTACTGTAATACCGTTCTACATCTACAGAAATGTAAGGGGCAGCGATCTTAAGGAACTGCAGTTAAAATATCTTGTACAAATGTATGTATAAACTTGTGAGCAAGTGCTGTGGGCATTCAAGGGTCTTTGAAAGGAGCAGATGAAATGAGGAGGCTGTCGCTTGAGCTTCACTGGCAGCCCGGTAACCCCGCCCATGGATGGAGCGGCTTTCCCCCTCATCTGTGCGGGAGACTGTTGCGAGAATTTTGCATATCCCCAGGCCCACCTTGCTGGCTCCACTGCCCAGAGTCTGAAGACCCATGGGGCCCTCCCTTCCCAGGTGCAGGACTGTAATGCCACTCGTAGTCCGCAGCCATCCTGACCTCCTGAACTCCTTCACTTCCCTCTTCTGTGAGCTGTGGGTACTTAGAGTGTTTCCTCCGTGCTACGAGCCAGCCAGCTTCTCCCGGTGACATGATAAAGGAACCAGATATAGAGCCATTGTCTATTCAATGAGGGCTCCAGATCTAGCCTTGTCTACCCTGCCTTATCCAGCCATATTTATTTTATACCTGCCTATTGATAACTGTATGTATGTGTGTGTGGCTTACTTTTAGCAAAGATCTTTAAAAGAATATAAAATTTGTTGGTGGTGTAGTTTGACCAAGAATATCTCCCTGACCCCCACCCATCAGTGTAAACACAATTCTCAAGTGATGGGAAATGTCAGTGTCCCTGAGGGGACCTTATTAATCCTTTACTAATGATTTAAGTGTCTGGAGACACATTAGAGAGTAACTGCTTGAAATTATACAAATATGTTGGCTTATTCTACATTTCAAATCCTGCTTCAGTAAAATCCAAACGCTGCTAAACCTGCGGGGTCTCCTTGGGTTTTCTGACTATCCATAAATGAGTGTTCTTATTTAATTGTTCCAATTGTCATACATTTTCTACTTTTTTTTGGCTGTACCACATGCCATGTGGGATCATAGTTCCCAGAACAGAGATCAAACCCACCCTCCACCTACAGTGGAAGCTCAGAGTCTTAACCACTGGCTGCTGCTGCTGCTTAATTGCTTCAGTCATGTCTAACTCTGTGTGACCCCATAGACGGCAGCCCACCAGGCTCCTCCATCCCTGGGAATCTCCAGGCAAGAATACTGGAGTGGGTTGCCATTTCCTTCTCCAATGCATGAAAGCATGCTAAGTCTCTTCAGTCCGACTCTGCGACCCTATGGACTGTAGCCCACCAGGCTCCTCTGTCCATGGGATTCTCTAGGCAAAAATACTGGAGTGGGTTGCCATTTCCTTCTCCACTTACTCACTGGACCACCAGGGAAATTCCTCTAGTTTATTTTGGTAAAGCATTCCTTTTATTTTTTCAAAACCATAGCAGTTTTATGTAAGATTGGCAGGCTGCAAAATTAACTCCTTTGCACAGGAGAATTTATTAGTTGACAAAGAAAACATGGGATATGTTGCTGTTTGCATGTCCTTGAAATGAATTGACACAAAGCTCAATCTTTCTCATGTTTCTTTGTAATGATAAAGCAATTTAAAATGTGATTATTATAAGTCATCAAGAAATACTTGATTGAGTGAATATCTATACTATTGATAATGTTTCTAATTAATAATAGTGGGTTGCCATGACCTGGGGGTGGAAGATACCCTGGTTCAATATGACATTTAAATTACATATGACTTAAATCATATAGGTAGACAATAAGAGAAACTATACTGTTTTGTCAAATGATCTAAGTTTTTTTTAAAAATTACAGTTAATAACTTTCTGATTTTGAGGTAATAATTATAGTACAAGAAATTAAGTTTATAAATGCTGCTGTTTTCAGAGAAGTGGTTAGTTTCAATAGCAGAAAGAAGTTAACTCTGCAAACAAGAAAATCCAGCTAATTTAGCAACATTGTGTTGAAGCAAATATATAAAATGCAGATTTTAGTGGGAGGAGTTAAAAAGAATGAGAGGAGATAGTTGCCCCCCAAATTAGTACTTGAACATTATATAATGCATGTGAGATTGAGATTCAAACCTGTATTTTCAATGTTTCCTAATTCAATTCTGCATGTCTTATCCTAAGATATTATATTAATATATAGGACAGATGTGCTACTAATATATTCACAAATATGTGGTCAAGCTTATTCAAGGATATGAGAAAAAATTTCATGAATATATAGCAAATTCTTGACATTAAGTGTCTACACTCTAGTCCATAAAATAACAAAGGTATGACTCTCTGCATTGCAAAGCAAAATGTTTTATTTTCTGGAAACACGTAAGAAGCTGAGTGCAAACAATGGTGCAGAGTGGAGTAGATGTCGTCCACTTGGAGAAATAAAAAAAATCTCAAATATCAAAGAGTGTTCTGCCCCCTTTCCTCTAGGAGATTCTTGGATCTGTCTACTGGAGCAAAGGAAATAAAAGCAAAAATAAACAAATGGGGCCTAATTAAACCTACCAGATTTTGCATAACAAGGCGAACTATCAACAAAATGAAAAGACATCTACTAAATTGGAGAAAATACTTACAAATGATATCATTTGTAAGTCATGATTAGTCATTACAAATGACTAATAAGGAGTTAATATCTAAAATACATAGAAAGCTCATACACATCAACATTAAGAAAACAACCCAATTAAATACTGAGAGGATCTGAATAGATATTTTTCAAAGAAGATGTAGAGATAGCCAACAGGCACATGACAAGCTGCTCAGCATCGCTGGTCATCAGGGAAATGCAAATCAAAACCATCACTGCACACCTGTCAGGGTGGCTGTCATCAACAAGAACACAAATACCGAGCAATAGTGAGGATGTGAGGAAAAGGGAACCCTCCTGCACTGTTGGTGGGAATGTAGATTGGTACAGTGACTGCAGAAAACAATATGAAGGTTTCTCAAAGACTGTAGGACTCCACACCTAGATATGTACCCAAAAGAAACATGAACACTGATTTGAAAAGATACATGCATCTCAATGTTTGTAGCAGCACTATTTACAATAGTCAAGATATGGAAGCAACTTAAATGTCTATCAACAGATGAGAGGGTAAAGATTGTATATAAAAATTGTATATATATATACACACATACAAGAATAATAAAAATTGTGTATATAGAATTGTATATATATATATATATACATATATATACACACACACACACACATATAGATATACATATACAATAGGTACTATTCGGTCATAGGAAAGAATGAAATTTTGCCATTTTCAGTAACATGGACAGACTTGGAGGGTTTTATGCTAAGTAAAATAAGTCAGACAGAGAAAGACATACTTTATCATATTACTTATATGTGGGATATAATAAATATACAACAAAATAGTGAATATAACAAAATAGAAGCAGACACAGCTTTAGAGAACAAAGTAAGCTTGTGTTTACTAGTGGGGAGAGGGAAGGAGGAGGGGCAAAACAAGGGTAAGGGAGTGAGAGTTACAAACTGTTGTGTATAAAGTAAGCTACAAGGATATACCGTACAATCTGGGGAATATAGCCAAATTTTTATAATGACTCTAAATGGAGTATATCCTTTAAAAATTATAGCTCACAGTATTGTGCACCTGTAACCTATATAATATTATACATCAACTAAACTTCACTAATGGAGAAGGCGATGGCACCCCACTCCAGTGCTCTTGCCTGGAAAATCCCATGGACGGAGGAGCCTGGTAGGCTGCAGTCTATGGGGTCGCTGAGAGTCGGGCACGACTGAGTGACTTCACTTTCACTTTTCACTTTCATGCATGGGAGAAGGAAATGGCAACCCACTCCAGTGTTCTTGCCTGGAGAATCCCAGGGACGGGGGAGCCTGGTGGGCTGCTGTCTATGGGGTCGCACAGAGTCGGATACGACTGAAGCAACTTAGCAGCAGCAGCAGGAGCAAACTTCACTAAAAAATGACCTCATCATAGTCAGCTTGGTGTTGAAATTTTGGAATTAAGGGAAGACATAAAGTCAGCCTAAAGAGGCAAAGATGAGGTGGTACCGGGGGTAAAGGGAAGCCCCATGACTGCATGACTGCCTGAGCTATGAAAGCCAGTCTTTCTGGAATAAAATAGAGGATGAGAATGAAGTACCCTGAAGGTTAGGGTGAAATAGCTAAGAAAATCACCGAATCTAAATGACTAGATTACATGGTAATTTAAAGATAATTAAACTTAATCCCACCTAAAATGTCATCCCTACATTCTATTTATTCTCATCTAAAAATCAACTATTCCATACTGTGATGTTCCTTCTATGCTATCCAATACTGGGTTTCAAGGAATTTTACTTTCTTCAATTTCTTGTAGTAATTTATTCATGTCACTATTATTTTATCCCCCACAATATGGTCTTCTGCACATTCTGAGTCTAGGACAGTCTTCTTTAACATATATGACCTGGCTTTGTTTTTTCTTTATTCACTACTTAGGAGGGGTCTGTGGGGTTCAGAGTGTGCTATAAACAGCCAGATGAATGGTCCATTGGTACAGATGCAGCAGCAGCGATTGCCCTGGGCGGGGTGACTTTCCATCAAGAAGCTAGTAAATTAATGTTTGTTGCTGTCTTCTCTGGAAGGTGAGCTCTGTTCTAGGAGGTTGGTGCCTAGTTCCCACTGGTTGGGAAGCTTGTGAATATCATGAGTTTATCTAATACTTACTTGTATTCCCAGATCTTAACATGAAGTGTTGGATGTTGCACCTGCTTTTCCTTCTTGCTGTTTTGAAACCTTTTTATTATATGCAATTGCATCTGCTTGAGGAAAGATACCTCCAGAAAAGTGAGAATCAGTAATAAAAGACGTCGTTGGGAGAAACAAAATAAAGCTGTTGGTGATTCTACTGATTTACACTCACTAAACAGCCAGCTTTCTCTGACTGGACTCCTGCTCCTTTGAGACCATGTGGATGGCTGGTAACGGGTGAGGCAACCTCTGTGTTTCTCTGCGGGAGACAGTGGTGCCTTGTTCCGTCTTCACTCACTGGACCTCCCTTTTTAGCTAAAAGCATCAGTGGGTCTTGGCTGGTAGACATTCCTCCAGCTGACTGTCCTCCGTACTTCAGAGGATGTTTCAATGTGGTTGAGAGACAGGGTGAGGAGGATCTCTGTTCAGAACTCCAAGTTCTTTGACTAATGCAAACATGCAGCAAATAACTCATCAAATTGTCTCTTCCGGCTAAAGCCTTATTTCAATAACAGAAAAGATTTGAAATATTCAGAGTATTTTCTTATCCTGCTTTCTAGAGGTCCAAATTCCATTCTCAGCACAAAGGCAGGATGTCACGAGGAACAAAATGGATGGTCAGCATAGTTCTCTTGGTGAACTACTGAGTGGTGCGTTCTGTTCAGCGCTAGCCACAGAGGGGATCTCTTAACCTTGAAGCAGTAACAAATGGGACTTTTCCCCTCTCAGCTTGGCAATGACATCGTGATTTCTCTAAGTCTGCAAAGTAAGTTGATATATTTTGAAAAATCAAGTAAATCTTATATTCCTCTACCTGTGTGCTTTTATTTACGTTTAATTTTTCCATTTTTTCCTGTTTTTTGTTTTTAGCTTTTATTTCTTTACCTGTGCCCTTTTATAACAAACTGTCCTCGGTTTTCTCGGAGAACACAATATTCTAGTGAAAGACAGTCCAATAGATGTGTATGAAGGAGCAGGATTGACAGTTGAAGGCCATTGTTTCAAAATATTTGAGGAGGAAAAAGGGAGGGTTATATGTCTTCTCAAATGGGACACACATTGGGTAGCACTTAGGGAACTTTTTCAACTATCAGCAAAAAAAAGTGTCTCTTTGTGGTGTTTCCTGACTGCTGTAATTTATAGAGGCTTGTTTATCTCTGTTATTTTGCAGCTGTGGACACTATTAACTTAGCAATTTAAAAATAACATACTCAAAAGTGACAGGCATGAACTATGAGAACAAAGTAAAATTTTCTATTTGGATAATGATTTAAAAAAATACTTTCAGTGTGGTAGCTCTTTCCAATGCATGTTTCGGAGACTTTCAGAGCTTGCAGGAGGGTGGAGTCCAAGCCACCTGGAGGAGATGTCCGAGGAACTCAGAGCATCCTGTAATTTGTGTGGCCAAAGAGATGCAGGTGCTCACCTGTAGCGAAGGGGCAACTAGCTTCTCCCCACTCCTTCCTTTCCTTTCTTTTATTTCTTTTTTTCCTTTTGTGTGGTCTCTCTCTGTCTCTGCTTCTTTTTTCCTTCTTTCTCTTTTCTTCTTGATTCCCCCTTCCCCCATAGTTTGTTTCTGAAGTTAAATTCTATCTTTAGATCCCAGCAAAAAATTCAAGTGATCACTTGCCCTTCCTTAAAGTCATAATGAAGGGAGAACTAATTAATGAGCTTCTTCTTAAGAAACTGTGTAAAGAAAGAACCCACAAGAATTATTATTACAGATACCAAGAGAAGCCTTCTCGTGAAACAACACTTTAGAAAGTTTTGACAATGAGGATCTGAAATCTAATCCAAAAAAGACACTGAATCTATTTTTTTTAATTTTATTATTATTATTATTATTATTTACTTTACAGTATTGTATTGGTTTTGCCATACATCAACATGCATCTGCCACGGGTGCTCCCACTTCTCTCCCCATACCATCCCTCCAGGTCATCCCAGTGCACCAGCCCCAAGCTTCCTGTATCCTGCATCAAATCTGGACTGGTGATTAGCTTCTTATATGATATTATACATGTTTTAATGCCATTCTCCCAAATCATCCTCCTCCTCTCCCACAGAGGCCAAAAGACTGTTGTATACATCTGTGTCTCTTTTGCTGTCTTGCATACAGGGTTGTCGTTACCATCTTTCTAAATTCCATATATATGCGTTAGTATACTGTATTGGTGTTTTTCTTTCTGGCTTACTTCATTCTGTATAATAGGCTCCAGTTTCATCCACCTCATTAGAACTGATTCAAATGTATTCTTTCTAATGGCTGAGTAATACTCCATTATGTATATGTACCACAGCTTTCTTATCCATTCATCTGCTGATGGACATCTAGGTTGCTTCCATGTCCTGGCTATTGTAAACAGTGCTGCGATGAACATTGGGGTACACGTGTCTCTTTCCCTTCTGATTTTCTCAGTGTGTATGCCCAGCAGTGGGATTGCTGGGTTGTATGGCAGTACTATTTCCAGTTTTTTAAGGAATCTCCACACTGTTCTCCATAGTGGCTGTATGAGTTTACATTCCCATCAACAGTGTAAGAGGGTTCCCTTATCTCCACACCCTCTCCAGCATTTATTGCTTGTAGACTTTTGGATAGCAGCCATTCTGACTGGCGTGAGATGGTACCTCATTGTGGTTTTGATTTGCATTTCTCTGATAATGAGTGATGCTGAGCATCTTTTCCTGTGTTTGTTAGCCATCTGTATGTCTTCTTTGGAGAAATGTCTACTTAGTTCTTTGGCCCATTTTTTGATTGGGTCATTTATTTTTCTGGAATTGAGCTGCAGGAGTTGTTTGTATATTTTTGAGATTAGTTGTTTGTCAGTTGCTTCATTTGCTATTATTTTCTCCCATTCTGAAGGCTGTCTTTTCACCTTGCTTATAGTTTTTTTTTGTTGTGCAGAAGCTTTTTAATTTTAATTAGATCCCATTTGTTTATTTTTGCTTTTATTTCCAATATTCTGGGAGGTGGGTCATAGAGGAACCTGCTGTGATATATGTCGGAGAGTGTTTTGCCTATGTTCTCCTCTAAGAGTTTTATCGTTTCTGGTCTTATGTTTAGATCTTTAATCCATTTTGAGTTTATTTTTGCGTATGGTGTTAGAAAGTGTTCTAGTTTCATTCTTTTACAAGTGGTTGACCAGTTTTCCTAGCACCACTTGTTAAAAAGATTGTCTTTTCTCCACTGTATATTCTTGCCTCCTTTGTCAAAGATAAGGTGTCCATAGGTGCATGGGTTTATCTCTGGGCTTTCTATTTTATTCCATTGATCTATATTTCTGTCTTTGTGCCAGTACCATACTGTCTTGATGACTGTGGCTTTGTAGTAGAGCCTGGAGTCAGGCAGGTTGATTCCCCCAGTTCCATTCTTCTTTCTCAAGATTGCTTTGGCTGTTCGAGGTTTTTTTGTATTTCCATACAAATTGTGAAATTATTTGTTCTAGCTCTGTGAAGAATACCGTTGGTAGCATTGAACTGCATTGAATCTATAGATTGCTTTGGGTAGTATACTAATTTTCACTATATTGGTTCTTCCGATCCATGAACGTGGTATATTTCTCCATCTGTTAGTGTCCTCTTTGATTTCTTTCACCAATGTTTTATAGTTTTCTATATATAGGTCTTTAGTTTCTTTAGGTAGATATATTCCTAGGTATTTTATTCTTTTCGTTGCAATGGTGAATGGAATTGTTCCCTTAATTTCTTTTTCTATTTTCTCATTATTAGTGTATAGGAATGCAAGGGATTTCCATGTGTTGATTTTATATCCTGCAACTTTACTATATTCATTGATTAGCTCTAGTAATTTTCTTATGGAGTCTTTAGGGTTTTCTATATAAAGGATCATGTCGTCTGCAAACAGTGAGAGTTTAATGAATCTAATTTTGATGATTCACCACTTACAGGCGCCACTGCCTCTCCCTTCTGCCAACACCTAAGCACAGTGATGGGAAGGCCAGAGGGACTTTCCCCCCACTGCTAAAGCCTTTATTCACATGCAGAAACCTTCATCCCAATGCCATCCCCAGCCTCCATGAAACCCCAAAGGCAGTCTCCTTTCCCTACTCTTTTAAATCATGTTAAGAGCTGCTTAAAAGCCTGCCTTAGTCTCTCCAAAAGCCTCAACTTGTGGGAAATAAATGTTTTCATTTCACAGAGCTCATTCACGGTTTATTGTTTTCTACATACACTTGTGTGAATGCATGACTCTGTGTGTGTGTATGTGTGTAGTTCTATGCAGATCTATTGTGTGTAGGTTAGTCTAACCAATCAGCATGCAGAACTGTCCTGTCACCACAAGTCCTTCTCAGGCTGTTCATTTGTCAACAAACTTGCTTCTCTTGCAGTCTCCATCCTAAGCCTCGACAACCACTAATAGGCTTCTGATCTCTGTAATTCTGTTATTCAAGAGCATTATATAAATGAAATCAAGCAATAAGCAGCCTTTGAGACTGACTCTTTTCTCTGGGAATAAACCTTTTGAGTTCCAACCCAGCTGCTGTGTGGATCACTGGCTCATTGCTTTTCAGTGCTGAGTCATATTCCACGGCTTGGATGTTCCACAGTTTGTTTAACCACTTGGCAAAGTAAAAGACATTTAAGTTGCTCCAGTTTTTTTTTTTTTTTTAACCTACTATGATTAAAAATGCTATGAGCATCTATGTACAAGATTTTGAGTGAACACTGTTTTTCATCATACTGGGATAAATGCCCCAAAGTGCAATTACCAGGTCATCTGCTAAGTGTATGCTTAGTTCTATAAAAACCAGTCATTTTGATTACTGGAGTAGAAAATTTAAAAAGAGATATATTTTTTAAAACTTTTATTTAAGCATAGTTTTTTACAATGTAGTATTAATTTCTGCTGTACAGCAAAATAACTCAGTTATACATATATGCATCCTTTTGTATATTCTTTTTCATTATGATTTATCATGATTCAGCACATGAATATAGTTCCCTGTGCTATACAGTAGGACCTCATTGTTTATCCATTCTGCATAAAATAATTTGCACTTGCTTTGGTGATGGACAGGGAGGCCCGGTGTGCTGTAATTCATGTGGCTGCAAAGAGTCAGACACGACTGAGTGACTGAACTGAACTGAATCCCAAACTCCCAGTTCATCCCCCCCCAGTCCCTTCCCCCTTGGCAACAAGTCTATTCTCTCTATTCTCCCAAGGCCATGCATCTGTTTCTGTTTCATAAAAGTCTACTTGTTTCATATTTTAGACTCCGCATATAAGTGATATTGTGTAATCTTTGTCTTTCTCTGTATGATTTTGCTTAGTATGATAATCTCTAGGTCCATCCATGTCACTGCAAATGGCATTATTTCATTGTTTTCAATGGCTAATATTCCATTCCACATCTTCTTTACTCATTCATCTATCACTGGACATTTAGGTTGCTTCCATGTCTTGACTATTGTGAATAATATTGCAATGGACATTGGAATGTATATATATTTCTGAATTGTAGTTTTATCTGAAGACATGTCCAGTGGTAAGATTGCTCAATCTTGTAGCTCTATTTTTTTTTTTTTTTGAGCTTTCTGAGGACCCTCCACATTGTTCACCAGAGTGGCTGCACCAGTTTTCATTCGAACCAGCAGTGTAGGAGGGTTCCCTTTTCTCCACAGTGGTTCAGCATTGATTATCTATAGGCTTTTTAACAATGGCTGTCCTGGCCAGTGTGAGGCAATGCCTCACAGTTTTGGTCTACAGATCACTAATAATCATTGTTCCTGAGCATATTTTTCTGTGCCCTTTGGCCATTAATGTGTCTTCTTTGAAGAAATGTCTATTTCGGTCCCTTGCCCATTTTTTGATTGGGGTGTTTTTGTTGTTGTTGTTACTGAATTATATGAGCTGTTTGTATACTTTGGAAATTAAGCACTTGTTAGTCACATCACTAGCAAATATTTTCTTCCATTCTGTAGGTTTTTGTTTCATTTATGGTTTTCCTTGCTGTGCAAAAGCTTATAAGTTTGATTAGGTCTCATTTGTTTGTTTTTATTTCTATTGCTTTGGGAGACTGATCTAAGAAAGTTTTGCTGTGATTTATGTTTTGCCTATATTCTCTTCTAGGAGATTTATGGTGTCTCGTCTTACATTCAAGTCTTTAAACTATTTTTAGTTTATTTGTGTGTGTGTGTGTGTGTGTATAGTGTGAGGAGGAGTTCTAACTTCATTAATTTACATGTAACTATCCAGTTTTCCCAGCAGCACTTACTCAAGAGACTAAGTTTTCTCCATTGTGTAGTCTAGTCTCCTTTGTTGAAGATTAATTGTCTGTTTAGGTATGTGGGTTTATTTCTGCACCCTCTGTTCAGTTCTATTGATCCCTATGTCTGTGTCTGTGCCAATATCACACTATTTTGATTACTATAGCTTTGTAGTATTGTCTGAAGTCTGGGAGAGTTATGCCACCTGCTTTGTTCTTTAAAAAAGAACATTTCATATCCTCACAATATGTGTGGTGTAATCAATATTGACATTCAAACAAAATATTGAGTTGGTGTTAGTGACACCCATAATATACTGAAGGTCAGGATTTCTTCCTCTATTTTACTAGTTTCTTACGTGTCTGTAAGAAAAGTAAGGGACCAACAGTAAGTACTGAAGCCACAGCTGAGCCAAACTCTAAATGAAACATAAGAAATTCATTACCTTAAAATTAACAAAAGCCTTGTAGACCCAAACTCATAGTGTAAACTTCATGCCAGTCATATGTGGAGATTTCAGGTAAATGATTCAGAGTCTCTGGGTCTACAAAGGAGAAAAACGAGGAAGAATGGAAATGAATGTCCCTGTGTGGTCATTCTTAAAGCTGCACAGGAAAGCAGGCAGTTGTTTTTTAAAGGCAGCCTACTCTATTATAATTACTATTTTAAATGTAGTTATAAGAATTTCAGGATATATAAGATTAATTAATTAATTAATTAATGTAAGCTGTTGGTGTAAGAGCAGCCTGGGCAAATCAAAACCCTCAAATTAACTTTAAAAGAGAACAATTACGGATAGCACTTCTAGCTACTTCCATAGTTTGATCCATAAAGAACATCAGGCTATTATATGATGAACCAGATTCTGATGTCAAAAAGTGAAGGACTGTGATATGAATTGGGAGACTGGAATTGACATACATACACTATTTGTACCCTGTATATAACAGATAACTGATGAAAACATGCTATATAGCACAGGGAGCTTTCAATGCTCTGTGGTGAGCAAAATGGGAAGAAAATCTAAAAAAGACAGGATATAAGTATATGTATAGCTGATTCACTTTGCTTTCTAGTAGAAACCAATGCACCATTCCAATGGTTTCTTTGAAACTATACTCCAATAAAATTTTAAAAGAACAATAAAGTATAAGGATGATGGACTCCAAAGGAAAACAATTAAAAAAAAAAATAAAGGACTGAGGAGAAGATCACATAGACTTTGAGAATCTCCTGAATTTAAGATTTGTAATATTTCAAATACTGAGCCTCCCTCTTCTGGTCTCCTTATATGTATAATAAATAATTATTCTTTTCTAAAGATATTTAAAATGTAAAAGGAGAACTTGTGTTTAGAAATGGTTAGCAACATTTAATATGCAAAAATAGTACTCTATGTGCTAAATATGATTGTATATATACCAGTAATATTTTCTTAAGAGTAAGAGCTTGCTTTGTTTCCCTTGGCTTGACTTAACCTTAGACTTTGAATGGTTTTAGTGGTCGATTTTAGAAATGAAAAGGTAGTATCATAAAGGAAAATAATTTATTAGACTTTAAAGGATATAGTGTGTATCAGAAGGAAGTTGATAGGTTTGTTACAAATAAAATTTCTAAATATGTCACATAATTATTGATCTTAGCCAAAAGGCTGAGGTGTAATATCAGATAATTCTTAATGAAAAATTAGCATCATTTTCACTTGAAAATGCATGCAGTTAAGAATATAACAAATAAATAAATACACACATGCAGACATACATAAATAAAATAAAATGAAAATAAAACAAACCAAACCAAGATGAACATATAGAAAGAGCAGAGTAGTGGTCACCAGAGGGGAAGGAGGGTGGAGGAGGGTGAAATGTGTACAGGAGTTAACTGTACACTGAGGGATGGAAACCCAATTTTTGGTAAACAGAACCAGAAATAATGTTGTGCACATGAAACTCATATAATGTCATCACTCAATAAAAACATTATTATTACACTAACCTTGCACATTACTGATAGAAATGATTTGTTCTATTCATGTTATAAGTAACATACTTAACATATTTTATGTTTCCAGTGAATGTTTCTATAGTTGAAGAACAGAGAGAGCTCAAGTTTAGAAGGATATCTTATTGTTCCAGAACCATAAGTACCCTTATAACTTATTCAAGATACATTTTGCGATTTATCTAATAGAAAATATATAATTTAACCATTTCATTTGATTAGACAAAAATTATTTCTTGATTCAAACTAATATGATCTATTGACTGAGTGCATACTGCATGAATCACTGAAATATGAATCTCAGATACACGTTTGGGAACAGACCAATCTTATTGCAAGTAATCCTCATCCTTAAAGAATTATAACTGCTTTGACAAGGATGGGGACAAGTTAATATTTACCAAATAAACACAACCATCATTACTGACAAAAAACAAATGATTCTTTCAAAATTGAAACATTGAACTATATGCTCTTTGATATTTCTGTTGTTTGAATGTGTCATGAAAAACAAGGTGTTATATGGTATGTTTTAGCTAGGATTTGCCAAGAAGCTGCAGAAGACACCTGAGAGTTCCTTGGACAGCAAGGAGGTCAAACCAATCTTATGGGAAATAAGCCCTGAACACTCATTGGAATGATTGATGCTGAAGCTGAGGCTCCATTACTTTGATCACCTTATGTGAACAGCCAACTCACTGGAAAACTTCCCGATGCTGGGAAAGATTGAGGGCAGGAGGACAGGGCATCAGTGGATGACATGGCTGGGTGGCATCAACCATGCTATGGACATAAACTTGGGCAAACTTCCAGAGATGGTGAGAGACAGGAAAGCATGGCATGTTGCAGTCCATGGGATCACGAAGAGTCAGACATGAGTGGACGATTAAACAACAATGCCAAGAAGCCCAATTATAAAAGCCTCTGTAAACTAGGATCTTTACAACTCTGGCAAAAACGATGAACATTTCCTAGCTACTTTACATGTAATCTATCAATCAATGAAATGAATCTATGGGATTTCTAATTATTCTGGATACAAGAAGACATATAGAGTTGAGAATTTTGAAGCCTAGATATCACTTTCCCAACCTTACTTTAGCAATCTACTAATTTATATCTTTCAATTTCAGATACATAAGGTGACTTGAATGTTTCAGTTAAGTGGGGTGTTGACCACATTTTTAGTTCAGCTTTCAACTTCATTTGTCAGTTGACACTCATGATACATTATATAGCCTGAGTTCTACCTATGGTAATTTTATGTCTGTATTTGTATGTTATTCCTTTTTATGGATGAGTAATATTCCATTGTTTGAATCACCATATTTGTTTATCTATTTAATCAAATGATGAATATTTAGGTTGCTTATGAGTATTTCTGATATTAACAGCAATGTAAACATCTTTATATAAAGCATATGTTTATAATTTGGGGTATATAGCTAGTAATAAAATTTCTGAGTCATATTTCTGGGTAACTGTGTTTTACTTTTTGAGTTCTATCAAAATATATTCAAAAAGGCTAATACATTTTACATATCCCCCAGAAAGAATGAGGGCTCCAACTTTTCCACATCCTCAGCTATAACTTGTTATTTTCTATTACTTTTACTATAGTCATCCTAGGATACGTGATTTAGGTCACACCTGAATGGTCTAGTGATTTTCTCCACTTTCTTCAATTTCGGTCTGAATTTGGAAATAAGCAGTTCATGATCTGAGCCACAGTCAGCTCCAAGTCTTGTTCTTGCTGACTGCATAGAGCTTATCTATCTTTGGCTGCAAAGAATATAATCAATCTGATTTCGGTATCGACCATCTGGTGATGTCCACGTGTAGAGTCTTTTTGTTGTTGGAAGAGGGTGTTTGCTATGACCAGTGCATTCTCTTGGCAGAACTCTATTAGCCTTTGCCCTGCTTTATTCTGTACTCCAAGGCCAAATTTGCCTGTTACTCCAGGTGTTTCTTGACTTTCTACTTTTGCATTCCAGTCCCCTATAATGAAAAGGACATCTTTTTTGGGGTGTTAGTTCTAGAAGGTCTTGTAGGTCTTCATAGAACTGTTCAATGTCAGCTTCTTCAGTGTTACTGGTTGGGGCATAGACTTGGTTTACTGTGATATTGAACGGTTTGCCTTGGAAACGAACAGAGATCATTCTGTTGTTTTTGAGATTGCATCCAAGTACTGCATTTCGGACTCTTTTCTTGACTATGATGGCTACTCCATTTCTTCTAAGGGATTCCTGCCCACAGTAGTAGATATAATGGTCATCTGAGTGAAATTCACCCATTCCAGTCCATCTTAGTTCACTGATTCCTAGAATGTCAATGTTCGCTCTTGCCATCTCCTGTTTGACCACTTCCAATTTGCCTTGATTCATGGACCTAACATTCCAGGTTCCTATGCAATATTGCTCTTTGCAGCATTGGACCTTGCTTCTATTACCAGTCCCATCCACAACTGGTTGTTATTTTTGTTTTGGCTCCATCCCTTCATTCTTTCTGTAGTTATTTCTCCACTGATCTCCAGTAACATATAGGGCACCTACTGGCCTGGGGAGTTCATCTTTCAGTGTCCTATCTTTTTTCCTTTTCATACTGTTCATGGCTATGGTTTTTTCCAGTGGTCATGTATGGATGTGAAAGTTGGAGTATAAAAAAAGCTGAGCCCAGAAGAATTGATGCTTTTGAACTGTGGTATTGGAGAAGACTCATGAGAGTCCCCTAGACTGCAAGGAGATCCAACCAGTCCATCCTAAAGGAGATCATACCTGGGTGTTCATTGGTAGGACTGATGTTGAAGCTGAAACTCCAATACTTTGGCCGCCTGATGCGAAGAGCTGACTCATTGGAAAAGACCTTGATGCTGAGAAAAATTGAGGACAGGAGAAGGGGATGACAGAGGATGAGATGGTTGGATGGCATCACTGACTTGATGGACATGGGTTTGGGTGAACTCCGGGAGTTGGTGATGGACAGGGAGGCCTGGTGTGCTGCGGTTCATGGGGTCACAAAGAGTTGGACACGACTGAACAATTGAACTGAACTGAGGGTATGTAATGTATTATTTCGTTGTAATCTTGATTTGTATTTCTCTAGTGACTAAAGACAGAAAAGGCAATGGCAACCCACTCCAGTACTCTTGCCTAGAAAATCCAATGGATGGAGGAGCCTGATAGGCTGCAGTCCATGGGGTCGCTAAGAGTCGGACACGACTGAGCTACTTCACTTTCTTTTTTCACTTTCATGCACTGGAGAAGGAAATGGCAACCCACTCCAGTGTTCTTGCCTTGAGAATCCCAGGGCCGGGGGAGCCTGGTGGGCTGCCATCTATGGGGTCGCACAGGGTCAGACATGACTGAAGCGACTTTGCAGCAGCAGCAGTGACTAAAGATGATTTTCTTGTGCTTAGTAGTAATTTGTGTATTTTATTTGGAGAAATATCTATTCAAATTATTTGACCTTTTTAGTTTTACATTAGGTTATTTATTGATATGTAAGAATTTTAAAATATATTCTGGATACTAGACATTTCCAATATGTGACTTGCAAATATTTCCTCTCAATCTTTTTTTAAATTAATTAATTAATTTTAATTGGCTAATTACTTTACAATATTGTAGTGGTTTTTGCCGTACATTGACATGAATCAGCCATGACCAATTAATTCCTCTCAATCTTTAGGCTAACTTCCCCTTTCATTACAGTGTCCTTTAATGCACAGATGTCTTAAATGTTGATGATGTTCTGTTATCTATTTGTTTTCCTTTAGTTGCTGTGCTTTTGGTGTCATAGCTGAGAATCTGTCACCTAATCCAAGGCAATGCAGATTTATATATATCTATTTTTTCTAGTCATTTTATAGGATTAGCTCTTATAAAGTTTTAGGCCTTTTACATTTTAAGTTAATATTTTAAATTAATTAATTTATTTTAATTGGAGGTAATTACTTTACAATATTGTAGTGGATTTTGCTATTCATTGACATGAATCAGCCATGGGTGTACATGTGTCCCCCATTCTGAACCCCTTCCTATCTCCCTCCCCATCCCATCCCTCAGGGTCGTCCCAGTGCACTGGCTTTGAGTGCTGTGTTTCATGCATTGAACTTGGATTGGCGATCTATTTAACATATGGTAATATACGTGTTTGGAGAAGGCAGTGGCACCCCACTCCAGTATTCTTGCCTGGAAAATCCCATGGAGGAGGAGCCTGGTGGGCTGCAGTCCATGGGGTCTCTAAGAGTTGGATACCACTGAGCGTCTTCACTTTCACTTTTCACTTCCATGCATTGGAGAAGGAAATGGCAACCCACTCCAGTGTTCTTGCCTGGAGAATCCCAGGGACGGGGGACCCTGGTGGGCTGCCGTCTATGGGGTCCCACAGAGTCGGATACGACTGAAGTGACTTAGCAGCAATATACATGTTTCAATGCTATTCTCTCAAATCATCCCACCCTTGCCTTCTCCCACAGAGTCCAAAATTCTGTTCTTTATATCTGTGTCTCTTTTGCTGTCTCACATAAAGGGTCATCATTACCATGTTTCTAAATTCCATATATATGCATTAATATACTGTATTGGTGTTTTACTTTCTGACCTACTTCACTATGTATAATAGGCTCCAGTTTTATCCACCTCATTAGAACTAATTCAAATGTGCTCTTTTTAATAACTGAGTAATATTCCATTGTGTATATGCACCACATCTTTCTTATCCATTCATCTGTCGATGGACATCTAGGTTGCTTCCATGTCCTGGCTATTGTAAACAATGCTGTGATGAACATTGGGGTACACGTGTCTCTTTCAATTCTGGTTTCCTCAGTGTGTATGCCCAGTAGTGGGATTGCTGGGTCATATGGCAGTTCTATTTCCAGTTTTTTAAGGAATCTCCACACTTTTCTCCATAGGGGCTGTACTAGTTTGCATTCCCACCAACAGTGTAAGAGGGTTCCCTTTTCTCCACACCCTCTCATGTATGATGTAAGGTAGAGGTTCAAACTCACTGTTTTGGAAGTAGACATCCATTGCCTAGCGTCAGTTACATTTTGTGATTCTATTTGATGAATTGAGATGAACCTCAGTGGGGGAGAAAGAAATACCCACTTTTTCAAGGATACTCATGTATGCATGCACACAAGCATGCATACACACATATGCATGCACACATATAGTTAATTCCATGAATTGTCATTATTTTGAACTGCAAGCAATACTAAGTTGCATGCCATATTTATTTGTATGCATATGAAAAAACACACAAATATTAAATGCCTAGCAGACATATTAATGGGAAAAATGTTGTATACCGCATCGTACAAAGTCACAGTTGCTCTGTGATTGGCCTATTCCTGATCTTATCAGGCAGTGGCAAAGGAAGATTTTCATAAGTTCTGTAGGTTACAACTGACCCTTTATTGACTGCATTAGCAAGAAATTATTTTTTAGTTTAAATGAATAGAATAAAACATTTTAAGATGCTTTCAAATATTATATGATGTTCATTTCAGAAATATATAATGTGAAAAAATGTGTATTATAAAACCGGCAGAAAAGTCTGAGCATTACCAAAACATAAATTTACATTGCCACCATTGGTGCATGACTGGGCCTATTTTATCCTAAGCTCACCAAAACTAGATATTAGATCATACTATAATTTTCCTTCTGTTTGATCAAATCCTATAACTCATTTATATCCATATTTCTGTGATTTATATCATTATTATCTCATTTTTATGAAATCGTGATATAGTTTAAGCTGAAAAATGAAAAAAAACAAGAAACACAAAAAAGAAGATATCAGCAGCTTAAAATGTAATAGTGTGTCTAACAATCTTGAGGAAATAATTAAAACAAAATCATAAATAATGAGAGTTAATATTTTGGCCCATTTAAATAACTTAAATTATTATACTAGTTATAGTTAAATAACTAGTTATTTAACTATAACTTATTTATAGTTAATATATACCTTATATAACTAGTTATTTAACTATACTTAAATAACTAGTTCAAAAGTGTAATGAAAAAAGATTTGATGTTTCATAGACATACAAACATATGGTGATTAAAATTATATTTTAAAACACAAAGTACTTGCAATATATAATCAGGTATATGAATTATGACCACTGTATTGAGAGATATCATTTTCTTATATCAGAGGATTCAAAATCTATTAATTTAATGCATAGTATGAAAAATTTTTTATTGAATTTATCCAGCATTACTGAAGATCTTATTAACATTTGCATAAGCATTCTAAAGGAGATCAGTCCTGGGTGTTCTTTGGAAGGAATGATGCTAAAGCTGAAACTCCAGTACTTTGGCCACCTCATGCAAAGAGTTGACTCATGAGAAAATACTCTGATGCTCGGAGGGATTGGGGGCAGGAGGAGAAGGGGACGACAGAGGATGAGATGGCTGAATGGCATCATCGACTCAATGGACGTGAGTTTGAGTGAACTCCGGGAGTTGGTGATGGACAGGGAGGCCTGGCATGCTGCAGTTCATGGGGTCGCAAAGAGTCGGACACGACTGAGCGACTGAACTGAACTGAACTGGAACATTGTATGGATGTGAGAGTTGGACCACAAAGAAAGCTGAGTGCCAAATAATTGATGCTTTTGAACTGTACTGTTGAAGACTCTTGAGAGTCCCTTGGATCAAACAAGCAAGGAGATCAACCAATCTATCCTAAAGGAAATCAATCTTGAATATTCATTGGAAGGACAGATGCTGAAGCTAAAGCTTCAATATTTTGGCCATCTGATGTGAAGAACTGATTCATTGGAAAAGACCCTGATGCTGGGAAAGATTGAAGGCAGGAGGACAAGGGTACAACAGAGGATGAGATGGTTGGATGGTACCACCAACTTGATGGACATAAGTTTGAGCAAAGTCCAGAAGATAGTGAAGGACAGGAAAGCCTGGCATGCTGCAGTCCATGGGGTCGCAAAGAGTCAGACACAACTGAGTGACTGAAGTGACTGATAAGCAATAAAGTATTTAATTTTGCAGCATCTCTAAGACATTATTCTTTGTTCTCATTGTTGCTCCTATTTAAGAAAGCAAATGGCAGCGGAACAATACATTCGGGTTCTCAGTCTAAAACCATGTGAGCGATATCCCCATAATACTTATAATAAATTCAAACAAAATGATTTTGTGGTTTAACTGATTAAATAAATATGAAAGATACCTTGGAAGCTTCAGAAGTAAACATTTTCCAAAGAAACTGTTTTAACTGGTGTTAGGCATGATTAAAGTTCAATCACCAAAATATCCTGTGTTGCTTCCAAAATAGACAAATAGATGGAGTCAAATATTTACTCCAGGAACAGACACAAAGCTGTGTATGCAAAAACTACCCATATAATCATCATTACCTTCCAAACAGACCAAAAGCTAATGAATTATTCTGAAATGCTATAGGAACAATTAGAACATGAAGCTCATCACACAGTTCAGTGCAGACAGCACCAGGTTAATCTTAAGACTGACTGATTTAAAAACAGTTGGAAATTCATGACCACTAGACACAAGCGGAGAAGGCAATGGCACCCCACTCCAGTACTCTGGCCTGGAAAATCCCATGGAGGAGGAGCCTGGAAGGCTGCAGTCCATAGGGTCGCTAGGAGTCGGACACAACTGAGCGACTTCACTTTCACTTTTCACTTTCATGCACTGGAGAAGGAAATGGCAACCCACTCCAATGTTCTTGCCTGAAGAATCCCAGGGACGGGGGAGCCTGGTGGGCTGCCGTCTATGGGGTCGCACAGAGTTGGACACGACTGAAGCGACGCAGAAGCAGCAACAGCAGCAGCAGCAGACACAAGCAAGATTTTTGAAAGCATGTTACCAACACTGAATTTCAAAACTTGTAGATTTGACTAAATATATATATATTTTAAATTTCTCTATGGGACATGACAGAAAGCACCAACAAAACCATCTTTAGAAAGGGTGAAAATGGCAAACAGAAACAAAACACATGTAAGACAAACAGAAAGCTATAATCTTGATTATATTGAATCCCATGAATCTGGAAAACAACAGAACAGTAGAAAGACATCAGGAAAAATACATGAACAATCCATTCACAAAAAATTTTATTTGAAATATTAATATTATATAACAATATAGTGACCACTTTTAACTTAAATATCCAGCATTCTTCAATTATATCTGATATTACTATACTAATACCATCAATATAATTATATTATAAATTCATACTATAATTTTATATCCTAGATCACTCAGTAGTTTGGCTAAAATTAATAGCATTTATACATAAATTTTAGACATTTAAATTTTACCATATATATAGATAATTCTAAGGTATTGTTCTAAGTAATTCTAAACATTGGGCCCCAAAATAGAATTTCTAGCAATAGTTGAATGCATTTCTCAATTACTTATCACATTATTTTATAATCTTAAAAATTAAAAAATATATATTTTCCATAAGAGTTAAATAAAAATATTCTTGGCCATTCACAAATTTTATCAATGTATCTTAAAACAGAAGAATATTCCATAAATGAAACAAATTTTTAAAAAATTTTAAAAAAACTAAAAAAACAAATTAAAAAACAATGAAACATAAAGTATGTTCCAATTGTATACAGTAGAGTAAGAGATGCCACTTTAGTTAAATAGTTATAATAACCTAAGTACATACACATAATTAAGTATTCATGATTAAACATGAAACTATATACATATCTTTGCTTCTGGAGTATTGGATTCAGTTATATTTTCCTGTTATATTAATACCTGCTTTTCTGTATAATGTTATATCTCTATAATGATCATATTTTGAGATAATTAAAAATCAATGCCATAAATAAATGATTAACTTAAAATAAACTACTATTAACACCAGCAACTATCTCAACTTTACCCTGTTCCCCAAAAGCTAACAAGAGAAAACGTACCAAACAAAGCATCAGAGGAAGCTTTGGCCTGCAGGGCAAGCACTCCTCTCAATTATTATAGTCATCAATCAGGTAAGGCTTCTTGTTACAATATTGTGATTTTGCTCTCAATACATTAGATATTTTATTATAAATGAACCCCGTGTGTGTATATCTCTAAATTTAAAATAGAGAAGTTTAGATGTTCTGTGTGGGTTTTCAAAGCACTGAAAAGCAACCCAGAAGAGGCACTGTGGTGTGGCAGTCCTGCATCCCTCGGGGAAGGACCCAGCACCGGGGGTGGCCCTGTTTCTGCGTCCTTTCCCAGGCGGTTGGTCCAAGGCAGCATCCTGAGGAGACTCCAGTGACAGGGCCCCTCTGAGCCTAATGGAACTTGGCTTAGCTACTTTTCTCTGATTCAAAATCGGCTTTTTCCTGATGTAACTCAGGCTTCCTTCATGGCTCAGATAGTAAGGAATCTGCCCACAATGCAGAAGACCCAGGTTCAATCCCTAGGTAGGGAGGATTCCTCTGGAGAAGGGGATGGATACCCACTCTAGTACTCTTGTCTGGGGAATTCCGCAGACACAGGAACCTGACAGGCTAAGACAGTTGGACATGACTGAATGAATTAACACTTTAACTTTGGGGTAACTCAGGCCACCGCCATCAGAATCAGTTTCTCTTTTGGGAGCACAGCTACTGTCCATTTTTTTTTTCTCCTTTTTTTGGTGGGCTGAGTTCCCTGAAAGCAAATGGTCATGTGTTCTAGAAGGCTGCCAGCCATCAGGTCAGGCACCTGCTTTAGGAAATGACCACTCACATCCCTTCAGCAGACGCAAAGACCATTTCTCTTCAGAAGACAACCAGTATTATACCTGTCAGTCTCTAGCCAGAAAACAGGAAGTTATGTATCTAATGTGTAAATAAAGCATAACTTTTAGATTGGGAGTGAAATACTCATTACTGCTCAGCATCTGGCAGGTAGCATTTTTGGTGTCCTGGCTTGACACAGTCTACTCTTTCCATCTGTCTCAGTTGAACTTCTCCCAGCCACTGCAAATACTCATTTTGAGGCTTATCTCATTAGACTAATATTAGCTCTTTCGTTGGTTGCCTCTGATGGAAATTTTTTTTGCAATGAATTGTTGTCATTTCATATTAGCTCCCTGTCATAATACAAAGATTAAAAACAAAAGTAACCTTTTCTGCTGTCAACAAACTCTTTATCATAAATTATAAAATGTTTTGATAGCTTGAGAAGAAAAGGTAAAGACAGAGTCTATTAAATGAGTGTTAACTTGTTAACAAGTATTAACTTGTACTGTGCTAAGTCGCTTCAGTCATGTCCAACTCTTCGTGACCCCATGGACCATAGCCCACCAGGCTCCTCTGTCCATGACATTCTCTAGGGAAGAATACTGGAGTGGGTTTTCACACCCTCCTCCAGGGGACCATCCCCACCCAGGGGTCGAACCCTCGTTTCTTACTTCTCCTACATTGACAGGCGGGTTCTTTACCACTAGTGCCATTTGGGAAGCCCATGTATTAATTTACTCATGTTTTAAATAAAGGATCTCCACATATTTGCATTAATAAAAAAATGACTTACACTCACAGATAATTGAAAAACACTCAAGAATATATGCTGAAACCCAGATAAAAGAAAATGGAAAATCAAGTCAAACCTTCCTTGTAAGACTAATATTAACCAAATGTAAAACCTTTTAATACAAGGTAGCCAAGTATATCTTAAGTGCCAGATGGCATGATTTAAAATCTGATATGGTGTAATCAGATTAAATAGGGAGTGAAGTCCCTTTATTAAATTTCTGGGCAGACATTTTAAAAAGTAGCTTTGTTTTCTCACCAGGGGGTTTGTTTAATGTAAAATTATTTAAACTCTGTGAACATTTTGATGTTTCCTTCTCATAAACAAGTTCCTACTTGTCCCAGGCAGGACCCCTCAGATGATTGGCAGCTGGTGAAAAAGGAGCCTGGTGCTGCCTTGACTGATGGAGTCACTGAAGACAGAAATAGCCCTGGCCTCTCACAAGGCAAAACCAAAGCTTTTCTCAACCTTCCCACCCTGTTTAACTAAAATTTGTAGACTGAAGCTAAATCAGTGCTGAGGGGGAATTTTACAGCAGCACACGCATACCCTGGAAAAGAAGAAAAGTCCCAAATCAATACCATAAACTCCCACATTAGAAATTAGAAAAAGCAACCCAAAATAAATGCAAAGTAAATAGAAGGAAGGACATAAAGAGATGTGCAGAAATTATTAAAACTGAAAAATAGGAAAGCAAGAGAAAGAAAATCAATGAAACAGAAAGTTGGTTTTTAAGCAATAAAATGATGAAGGCTCTACTAAGACTGCCATTTTTTTTTTTTTTTTCCTTTTTGGCCTCACTGCACAGCATGCAGGATCTTAGTTCCCAGACCAGGGATCACAAACCTGTGCCCCCTGTAGTGGAAGCATGGAGTCTCTACCACTGGACTACCAGGGAAGTCCCACAGTCATTTATAAAAAGACACAAATTACTAACTGTAAGAATGGAACAGGTACAACGCTACAAAGCCTGCAGGTGTCAAAATGATAAGAAGGGAAGACTACGGACAACCATGGGCTTCCCCAGTGGCTCAGTGGCAAAGAATCCACCTGCAGTACAGGAGATGTGGGTTTGACCCCTGGATCAGGAAGATCCCCTGGAGGACAGCACGCAACCCTCTCCAGTATTCTTGCCTGGAGAATCCCATGGACAGAGGAGCCTGGCGGGCTACAGTCCATAGTGTCACAAAGAGTTGGACACGACTGAAGCGACTGAGCACACACACATGCAATGAGCAACCATACACACATAAATGTTACAACCAGTAGATCAAGTCCTCTAAAAGAACAAGCATAACACAATAAATAGGAGACAGGCCATTCACGTAGCCTGTAACTATTAAGGAGACAATTCATAATTATAAGAAAAATGCATAAAAGAAAGACATTTCCAGGTCCACTGGAATCTACTGGAGAATTTTACCAAACATTCAAAGAAGTAGTACTGATTTTACACAATTTCTTCAAGAAAATACACGAGGTGGTAACACCTCCCTATTCATTTTAAGAGACTAGTATGACTTTGATACCAAAACCTGATATGAAAAGAGCACATTATCATACAAAATGAACAAACCAGTATCGCTCATGAACTTAGAGGAAAGAGTTCTGTACAAGTTTAGCAAACTAAACCCAACCATGTATAAAAAGAAAATAACACATGACTAAGTGGGATTTATTTCAAGTATGCATCACTGTAATACATACTATCAATAGAATAAAGAACATTTTGTTATTATGTAAATTGAAGCAATGAAAGCATTTTAAAAAAAATTCACCCGTTAGTGTTAAACACTTTTTGCTAAAAGGTAAACTGAGGCACGATTCTTCACAAGTTTATTTGAATCAGGCAGCACCAAACTGAAAGTGTTTGAGAACACTCCACCCACAGGAAGCAGGGAAAGGGGTTCATACTGCAGATGCCTAAGCAACACAAGGACATCATTTGAATGGCCAGAGATGAAATGATTACCTTATTTGGAAAAGCCTAGTAAGTCATTTGTTCTTAGGTTCAGTTGCCTTAATCTTGAGACTTTTATAAGAAATTAGTCTAAGTTTGGGCTTGCTTTGAGCCACCTCAGTCTAAGGGCTGCTTGTTTGATTAACAATTAGGAATAGTGGGAAACTTCCTCAATCTCATTTTTTAAAAATATATTAAAAATCTTACAGCTAACATCATACTTTCTGGAGGAAGACTAAGCACTTCCCTCACAGATCAGAAACAAGGCAGTTACATTTGCTCTCTCTGCCCGTGTCCAAGAGTACTGAAATACTATGCTATGCTATGCTAAGCCACTTTAGTCGTGTCCGACTCTGTGTGACCCCATAGACGGCAGCCCACCAGGCTTTCCCGTTCCTGGGATTCTCCAGGCAAGAACACTGGAGTGGGTTGCCATTTCCTTCTCCAATGCAGGAAAGTGAAAAGTGAAAGTGAAGTCACTCAGTCGTGTCCGACTCTCAGTGACCCCATGGACTGCAGCCTTCCAGGCTCCTCCATCCATGGGATTTTCCAGGCAAGAGTACTGGAGTGGGGTGCCATTGCCTTCTCCCACTGAAATACTAGCCACTGCAGTAAGTCAAAAGAATAAATAAATAAAAGTAATATCGTCTGGAAAAGAAATAAAATTGTCTCTAGTCTGACCAGATGATGATCAGATTGTCTGCACAGACATTTCTACATGATAACAATGAATGAGTGTGAGCAGAAACTGTAAACGCACAGTACCATTTACAACTGCTTTAACGCAAGTGAAATACCTAGGTATACATTTAAGAAAATATGTCCAAGATCTGCATGTTAAAAATTAGAAAATTAAACAGAAAATAAAGAAGACTTGCATGTATGGAAAGATATACTGCTTTCATGAATTAGAGACACATATTGGAATTCTCCCTAAATTGAATGCAATTCCTACAAAAGTCTCAACCAACATTTTTTTTTTAATTTAAATTTATTTATTTTAATTGGAGGCTAATTATTTTACAGTATAGTATTGGTTTTGCCATACATCAACATGAATCCACCACGGGTGTACACGTGTTTCCCATCCTGAACCCTCCTCCCACTTCCCTCCCTGTACCATCACTCTGGGTCATCCCAGTGCACCAGCCCCAAGCATCTTGTATCCTGTCTCGAACCTGGACTGGCGATTTGTTTCTTATATGATATTATACATGTTTCAATGCTATTCTCCCAAATCATCCCACCCTCTCCATCTCCCACAGAGGCCAAAAGACTGTTCTATACATCTGTGTCTCTTTTGCTGTCTTGCATACAGGGTTGTCGTTACCATCTTTCTAAATTCCATATATATGCGTTAGTATACTGTATTGGTGTTTTTCTTTCTGGCTTACTTCACTCTGTATAATCAGCTCTAGTTTCATCCACCTCATTAGAACTGATTCAAATGTATTCCTTTTAATGGCTGAGTAATACTCCATTGTGTATATGTACTACAGCTTTCTTATCCATTCATCTGCTGATGGATATCTAGGTTGCTTCCATGTCCTGGCTATTATAAACAGTGCTGCGATGAACATTGGGGTACACGTGTCTCTTTCAATTCTGTCAACCAACATTTTTATAGACAAACAAATTCATTCTAAAATTTAAATATACAGGGGAATGCCTAGAATAGTCAAAACCAAAAAGGAAACTAAGTAGAAGGAATCAGCCATCCCAATGTTAAGGCTGGTAATGACAGTCTTGCGCATTCAGAGGCACTGTGATGGATCATATATGTTTTCAAATCCCCCCCTCTCCTTCTCTCTTTACACATACACACACACCTTTTATTTATAAACCATTTGAAAGCAAGATGTGAATACATTGCCACTTCACCCCTTATGCTTACATTTGTTTCCTGAATAAAACAACACTGTCCTACATAACTACAAAACAAACTCAAAATTGAGAAATTAATATTACAGGCCCTGTTATTTCAATTTCACAAACTAGCTTAGTAGTTTTCTCTGTAGATTCACAATCCTTCTTTGATAACATATTTTATTTAGTTGTTATATCGCTATTCTCCTTCAATCTGAAACAATTCCTTTTACTTTTTGCTTTTTATTACTTGGATATTTTGATAACTATGACAGTCTGGGGCAGAAGTTCTATAGAAATAATTGCCTGTTCTCTTGCATTGGGAGAGCATGAGGCTGAGTTGTTATGTTTCTGGTGATATTAAATTTTTCACTTTGTTACTGGTGATCCTGGGCTTTTCTGTACTGGTAAGTTAATTAATAATTATATTTTACTTATTCATAATACTTACATAGAATTAAATAGAAGATATTTTGCCACTATATAAATATCCTGTTCCGCATCAAACTTTGATCTATTGATTTTAGCCGTCACTGCCAGTTCTTTGTCTGAATCCATTATCACTATAAAAACCAGCCAAATGGTGGTTTTCTATTTCTATCATCCTATTTATATTTATTAGTGGGTACTCAGCTGTAAGACAGAGCTCACCTCTCTTTCTTATGTATTGATTTATATCAATGTGGACTCATAAATTCCTGTTTAACTCAATGTGCCACAATTCATTATTATCATTATTTATTTTTAAGCTTAGTATTTCCCAGACTTAGTCAGTGGGAAATCCTTCAAGCTATCTCCTATGCCATTTTGACAATTCTCATTATCTTTAAAGTACTTTCTCACATTCTGGCACAGCAGAATGTGCAAGGTTCATCTTGAACTTTCTCTGCTTCAACTCTAGTTCAAGGATCATTAATTCTTGGCTCTTGGGGTAGCATTATTCTAATTTCTTTCATCAGACAGATCTGGAAAACAAACTCATGTACACACACATCTATATCTATCTCCATATTTGTCTTCTATATAGATGTTAACAACCTTGAGATCACAGTTTGACCTTGGATTCTAATCCAGTGCCATGGTTAATCCTAACCTCATTCATTTTTATATTTGTAACTGTCTTTTGTAACCTGATTCCCATCATACTTGATATATTTACTCATATACTTTTCTCCCTGTGCACACTTCTTTGCCACCAAAACCATTTCCACAGCCCAAGACAAGCTACTGACATGGTTTATCCCAGGGGTATTGGCCTATTCTCTGTTCTGGATAAGTCTCCAACTACACTAGACAGTTTGGAAAATTGCTTAGATTCAAGCAAGGGAAAGTGTTAGGAAATTGTATTTATTAAGCTATTTATTTTAAATTTTTATTGGAGTATAGTTGAGTTACAAATTTGTATCAGTTTCTGCATACAGCAAAGTGAATCAGCTATGCATATACATATATCTCCTCTTTTTGCATTTCCTCCCCATTTAGATCACCACAGAGCATTGAGTGGAGTTCCCTGTGCTATACAGCAGGTTCTTATTAGTTATCTATTATATATATATTAGTGTGTATATGTCAATCCAATCTCCCAGTTCATCCTCTATTTTTCTCCCTGGTGTCCATATGTTTGTTCTCTACATCTGTGTTTCTATTTCTGCTTTGCCAATAGGTTCATATGTATCATTTTTCTAGATTCCACATATATACATTAATGTGTAATGTTTGTTTTTCTTTCTGACTCACTCCACTCTGAATGACATCTGTCCATCCACATCTCTACAAATGGCATGATTTCATTCCTTTTAATCGCTGAGTAATGTTCCTTTGTAATTTTGTGCCACATCTTCTTTATCCATTTCTCTGTTGATGGACATTTAGGTTGTTTTCCTGTCCTGGTTGGAGAAGGAAATGGCAACCCACTCCAGTATTCTTCCCTAGAGAATCCTGTGGATGGAGGAGCCTGGTGGGCTGCTGTCCATAGGGTCGCAGAGTCAGACATGACTGAAACGACTTAGCATGCATGCACGCATTAGAGAAGGAAATGGCAACCCACTCCAGTGTTCTTGCCTGGAGGATCCCAGGGACAGAGGAGCCTGGTGGGCTGCCATCTATGGGGTAGCACAGAGTCAGACATGCCTGAATTGACTTAGCAGCATGTCCTGGTTATTGTAAATAGTGTTATACTGAACAATGGGGTACATGTAAAAGTACTTAACAGGAACAGTTTAAATTTTCTTCCCAACTTTGTTTCTTATTTCTTTTTGTTGTCTAATTGCTGTGGATAGAACCTCACCACTATGCTGAAAAGAAGTGGTAGGGAGAGTGGGCAAACATGCCTTATTTCTGATCCAGAGGAAAAGCTTTCACATTTTTACTATTATATTTGATATTTACTGTTAAGTATGATAAATGTGAATTTGCCATATATGGCCTAAGTTGAGGCTCATTGCCTCTATTCCTATTCTGTTGAGAGTTATCAAAAATGGATGTTGAATTCTGTGAAATGCTTTTCCTGCATCTATTGATCATATGATTTTTATCTTTCATTTTGTTAATGTGATGGCTCATGTTGATTGACTTGTTAATGCTGAACTATCCTTGCATCACTGGAATAAATATCACTGGATCATGATGTTTGAGCCTTTTAATCTATTGTTAAATTCAGCTTGATAATATTTTGTTGAGAATTTCTGCATTAGGAATATAGCTATTTTCTTTTTTGTGATGTCTTTTTTCTGGTTTTAGTATCAAAGTAATGCTGGCCACATAAAATGAGTTTAAAAGCCTTCCTTCTTCTTCAGATTTTTGGAAGAGTTTGAGAAAGATAGATATTAAAAATTCTTTTAATGTTTGGTAGGTTTCTCCAGTAAAGCCATTTGGTCCTGTATTTTTGTTTGTTGGAGGGTTTTGAGTACTGATTAAATCTCCTTACTAGTAATCAGTCTATTAAGATCTTCTTTCTTTATTATTCAATCTTGAAAGATTGTATGTTTCTAGGAATTTTTTCCTTTCTTTCAGGTTGTCCAGTTTGGTGATATTTAATCATTCATAGTCTTTCATTATTCTTTATGTTTCTGTGATATTATTTGTAACTTCTCTTTGCTGATTTTATTTATTTGAGTAGTCTGTTTTTATTTCTTGGTGAATCTAGATAAAATTATTATCAATTTTGTTTATTTTTTTCAAAGAACCAGTCCTTAGTTTTATTTATTTTTTTATTGCCTGTTTAGTCTCAATTAAATTTCATCTATTTTTGCTGTGATCTTTATTATTTACTTTTTTCTACTACTTGTAATCTTTGTTTCTTCTAGTACCATTAAGTGTAAAGTTAGATTACAGGCCAATGTCTCTGATAAATATAGATGCAAAAATCCTTAATAAAATGTTAGGAAATTTAATCTAACAACACATGAAAATGATCACACACCATGATCAAGTTGGAATCATCCGTCACAGGGATGGTTCAACAAAACAGATCAATCAGTTTGATATAACACATCAACAAAAGAAAAAACAGAAACCACATTGTCATCTCAATAGATACCAGAAAAGCGTTTGGTAAAATGCAGTGTCCATTCTTTATAAAAATTCTAACCAAGGGTTTTGCCATACATCAACAGTAAATAAATAAATAAAAAGCAAAAAAGAAAAGAAATCTTAAAAAAAAATTCTAACCAAGGGGAGTGTAAATGGAACATATCTCAAGATAATGAAACTTATTTAAGACAAACTCACAGTCAACATAACACTCAATGGTGAAAAGCAGAAAGCATTTCCATAAAATCTGGAAAAAGACAAGATGACTGCTCTCACTCCTATTCAACATAGTGTTATAAGTCCTAGCCACAGCAATCAGACTGAAAACGAAATAAAAGACATCAGAACAAAAAGGGAAGAGGTAAAACTATTGTTATTAGTATATGCAGATGACATGATACCCTATATAACAAAAACTATTAGGACTAATACACAAATTCAACAAGGCAGCAGGATATAATATTAACATACAGAAATCTGTTGCACTTCTTTACACTAACAATGAAATATCAGAAAGTGAATGTTAAAAAGAATTCTTTTAAAATTGTATCAGATCAGATCAGATCAGATCAGTCGCTCAGTCGTGTCCGACTCTTTGCGACCCCATGAATCGCAGCATGCCAGGCCTCCCTGTCCATCACCAACCCCCGGAGTTCACCCAGACTCATGTCCATCAAGTCAGTGATGCCATCCAGCCATCTCATCCTCTGTCGTCCCCTTCTCCACTTGCCCCCAATCCCTCCCAGCATCAGAGTCTTTCCCAATGAGTCAACTCTTCACATGAGGTGGCCAAAGTACTGGAGTTTCAGCTTTAGCATCATTCCTTCCAAAGAAATCCCAGGGCTGATCTTCTTCAGAATGGACTGGTTGGATCTCCTTGCAGTCCAAAGGACTCTCAAGAGTCTTCTCCAACACCACAGTTCAAATTGCATCAATGTATAGCAAAACCAATACAATATTATAAAGTAATTAGCCTCCAATTAAAATAAATAAATTCATATAAAAAAATAAGCAAGTTAAAAAAATTGCATTAAAAACAAATCACCTAGTAATAAACATTTCACCAAGGTGGTGAAAGACTTATACAGTGAAAGTTATAAAACATTCATAAAGGAAATCAAAGATGGCTTAAAGAGATATAGTTAAAAGGGCCAAACTATCCAAAGCAATCTACAGATATAATGCAATCTCTATCAAGTTACCCATGGCATTTTTCACAGAACTGGAACATATAGTCCTAAAATATATATGGAGCCAAACATGACCCTGAATTTCCAATACAATCTTCAGGAGAAAGAACAAAGCTGAAGGCATAACCCTCCCAGACTTCAGACAATACTGCAAGGCTACAGTAATCAAAACAATCTGGTACTGGCACAAAAACAGATATATAGATCAGTGAAACAGAATAAAAGGCCCAGAGATAAGCCCACACACCTGTAGTCAATTAGTCTTTGACAAAGGAGACAAGAATATGTAATAGAGAAAAGGCTTCTCTTCAGCAAGTGGTGCTGGGAAATTTGGGCAGTCATGCCTAAATCAAAGAAGTTAGGACACTCCTTCAAATCATGTGAAAGTCAGTCAGTCATGTCAAACTCTATGTTACCTCATGGACTGTAGTCCATGGAATTCTCTAGGCCAGAACACTGGAGTGGGTAACCTTTCCCTTCCCCAGGGGATCTTCCCAACCCAGGAATCAAACTGTGGTCTCCTGCATTGCAGGCAAATTCTTTACCAACTGAGCTATAAGGGAAGCCCAACCATACAGAAAAATAACTTAAAATGGCTAAAGACTTAAATATAAGACATGACACAATAAAACTTTTAGAAGAAAGCATAGGGAAAACATCCTCTGATATAAATTATAGGAATACTTCCTTAGATCAGTCTCTCAAGGCAAATGGAATAAAAACAAAAATAAACAAACAGCACTCAAACAGACTTATAAGCTTTTGCACAGCAAAGGAAATCATAAACTAAATGAAAAGACAATCTTTAGAATGGGATAAAATATGCAAATACTTATACAGCTTAATATATTAAATATATAAAAATAATAATATATTAATATATCATATTATATATAATATGATATATTAATATTAATATATACAGCTTAATATATAATAATATAAAAATAATAATATATTTTTAAAAATCAAAAAATGGGCAGATGATCTAACTATTCCTTTCTCCAGATATTCAGATGGCCTATAAGCACATGAAAGATGCTTAACATCTTAACATCTCTGATTATTAAGGAAATACAAATCAAAACTACAATGAGGTATCACCTCATATGAGTCAGAATGGCCATCATCAAACATCTGGAAATAATTAATGCTGGACTGAGTGTGGAAAAGGAGGAACTCTCTTATTCTGTTGGTGGGAATGTAAATTGGTGCAGCCACTATGGAGAACAGTATGGAGGTTCCTTAAAAAACTGAAATAGAACTACCATTGATATAGCAATCCTAATCCTGGGCATATCTGGAGAAAACTCTAATTCAGAAACACACACACTCTTATGTTCATTGCAGCACTATTTATAATAGTCAAGATATGGAAGCTACCTAAGTGTACATCAACAAAGCAATGAATAAAGAAAATGTGGTACATATAAACAATGAAACATTACTCAGCCGTAAAAATGAATGAAATAATGCCACTTGCAAAACTACACGAAGGGGCCTGGAAATGATCATACTAAGTGAAGTGAGTCAGAGAAAGAAAAATATATGGTATCATTCATACATGGAATCTTTAAAAAGTGGTACAAAAGAACATACTTAAAAAACAGAAACAGACTCACAGACAAAGAAAAATATCTTGCAGTTATCAAAAGAGAAAGGTGGTTCAGTTCAGATCAGTTGCTCAGTCGTGTCTGGTTCTTTGCAACCCCATGAATCGCAGCATGCCAGGCCTCCCTGTCCATCACCTACTCCCAGAGTTTACCCAAACTCATGTCCATCAAGTCGATGATACCATTCAGCCATCTCAGCCTCTGTCGTCCCCTTCTCCTCCTGCCCCAATCCCTCCCAGCATCAGGATCTTTTCAAATGAGTCAACTCTTCGCATGAGGTGGCCAAAGTATTGGAGTTTCAGCTTCAGCATCACTCCTTCCAATGGACACCCAGGACTGATCTCCTTTAGGATGGACTGGTTGGATCTCCTTGCAGTCCAAGGGACTCTCAAGAGTCTTCTCCAACACCACAGTTTAAAAGCATCAATTCTTCGGCTCTCAGCTTTCTTCACAGTCCAACTCTCACATCCATACATGAGCAATGGAAAAAACCATAGCCTTGACTAGACAGATCTCTGTTGGCAAAGTAATGTCTCTGCTCTAGGTTGGTCATAACTTTCCTTCTAAGGAGTAAGCATCTTTTAATTTCATGGTTGCAGTCACCATCTGCAGTGATTTTGGAGCCAAGAAAAATAAAGTCTGACACTGTTTCCACTGTTTCCCCATCTATTTCCCATGAAGAGATGGAACTGGATGCCATGATCTTAGTTTTCTGAATGTTGACCTTTAAGCCAACTTTTTCAGTCTCCTCTTTCACTTTCATCAAGAGGCTTTTTAGTTCCTCTTCAAAGGTGGGGAGAGGGACAAATTGGGAGTTTGGGATTGATATATACCCACTACTATATATAAAATAGATAATCAACAAGGATCTACTGTATAGCACAGGGGATTATGTAATAGAAAAGAATCTGGACATTGGAAAAGGTATATAATATATATATATATATTATATATATATTTAACTGAATCACTTTGCTGTACACCTGAAACTGATACAACATTGTAAATTGATTAGACCTCATTAAAAAAAAAAAAGAATAGAAGAAATAACAAATGTTGGTAACGATGTGGAGAAAGTGTAAACCTTCTGCACCATTGATGGGACTGTAAATTGATGTGGCCACTATGGAGAACAATCCATATTCCTTTGAAAATTAAATATAAAACTTCAATATGATCCAGCAATTTTACCTCTGAATATTTACCCAAAGAAAATAAATATATTAACTCAAAAAAATATATGCCCTCCAATGTTCATTATGGCATTGTTCAATAGCCAAAATATGAAAGTAACCTAATAGAAGAATAGAGATATTATCTATATCTATATCTATCTATCTATCTCTCTATATATATGTATGTATGAAAGTAAAGTTTCTCAGTCGTGTCCGACTCTTAGCGACCCCATGGACTGCAGCCTACCAGGCTCCTCCATCCATGGGATTTTCCAGGCAAGAGTCCTGGAGTGGGGTGCCATTGCCTTCTTCATGTATATATATGTATATATAATGTAATGCTGTTTTTCAGTCATCCAGTCATGTCTGACTCTTTGCAACCTCTTGGATGACAGCACACCAGTCCTCCCTGTCCCTCACCATCTCTCGAAATTTGCCCAAGTTCATGTCCAGTGCATTGGTGATGCCATCCAGCCATCTCATCCTTTGACATCCTCTTCTCCTTCTGCCCTCAATCTTTCCCAACATCAGGGAATTTTCCAATAAATCAGCTGTTCACATCAGATGACCAGAACAATGGAACTTCAGCTTCAGCATTAGTCCTTCCAATGAGTATTCAGGGTTGATTTCCCTTAAGATTGACTGGTTTGATCTTCTTGATGTCCAAGGGACTTTCAGAAGTACAGCACCACGTTTCAAAAGCATCAGGGTTGATTTCCCTTAAGATTGACTGGTTTGATCTTCTTGATGTCCAAGGGACTTTCAGAAGTACAGCACCACGTTTCAAAAGCATCAGGGTTGATTTCCCTTAAGATTGACTGGTTTGATCTTCTTGATGTCCAAGGGACTTTCAGAAGTACAGCACCACGTTTCAAAAGCATCAGGGTTGATTTCCCTTAAGATTGACTGGTTTGATCTTCTTGATGTCCAAGGGACTTTCAGAAGTACAGCACCACGTTTCAAAAGCATCAGTTCTTTGGCACTCTGCCTTATTTATGGCCCAGCTCTCACAACTGCATGTGAGCACTGGGAAGACCACAGCCTTGACTATGTGGACCTTTGTCAGCAGAGTAACGCCTCTGCTTTTCAACACGCTGTCTAGGTTTGTCATAGCTTTCCTGCCAAGAGGCAATTTTATTCTGATTTCATGGCTGCAGTCATCATCTGTAGTGATTTTAGAGCCCAAGAGGAAATCTGTCACACTTCCTTTGGAATCTGGCCCCATTACTTCATGGCAAATAGAAGGAGAAACGGTGGAAGTAATGTGATATTATACAGATATAAAAAATCTTAGCACTTAGGTCAACATGAACAAATCTAGATGGTACTATGCTAAGTGAAGTGAGTCAAGTAGAGAAAGATAAATACCACCTAGTCTCACTCATATGTAGAATCTAAGGAACAAAACAAGCAAAATGAAAACAGACTCATAGATACAGAGAAAAAACAGGCTGTTGTTAGAAAACAGGGGCTGGGGGACAGGCAAAGTAGGCCAAAGGGCGTGAAGAGGTACAAACATCTCATTGTATAATAATAAATAAATCAGGCATAGAATATACAGCATAGAGAATATGGTTGAATAATATTGCAATAATATTTTATGGAAACAGATGTTTAAAAGACTTATGATCATTTCATTCCATATGCAAATCATCATGCAGTACACCTGAAGCTAACAACATTTTCAGTTCAAAAGATAAAAATATAAATAAATCCTGAAGCTAACATCAATGTTTTCAATTCAATTAAAAAATAAAAATAGAATCAAAACCACATTTTTATCTCATTGTCAAGGCTTGTTTTTTTTTTCCTTCAATATAGTAATTATATTTACAATGGTTAATTATGTCACTGTAACTCACTTTCAGATATATTCCATTTTCTGATTTTGATTCATTAGTCAATTACATGACTAACTGAAGGAAAAATAATGTCTTTCAGTGGCATTTATGTTATTCATTTAAAAAGTCTCCTTCAAAGAGTCTTTGGATTATGTCTCCAGAATTAGAGAATAAACAAAAATTAATTTTCAAAAAACAGCACTAGTGATTAAGTTTTGTCATTTTTTTCTGCAGATTATTACCTCACATCAATGGAATTATTAAAGCAATTCAGCAAGGTTAAGGTAGATGATGCTTTATCTGCTTAGCATTTTCTGTCACAGAACTCTCCCTGAAAATGTAGTGGAAGGAAATTAGTTCTGAAGATAAAAGCAAACTGCGGTGTTTAGCTATTAGGGATGATTTAGTGTTTAGCAACTTAATATTCCTCCCACAGCCAGCCACTGAGTAATGGTATATATCTTGTGATTAAAATGTTTACAAATAGGTATTTTTGAAGGTTGTTTGCATGAAGATCTCAAATAGTAAAAGTCAATAAATCTTTTCACAGTTCTAAGAGTGTTATTTAGCTAATTGGATAAATTGCCCAAGTTTTACAAAGCTATTTTAGACTGTAGATTTATAATGCACCAGAACTGATCTCTATTTAAATTTTCCATTACAAGATAATGGGCTTCCCTGGTGGCTCAGAGGGTAAAGAATCCGCCTGCAATGAAGAAGACCTGGGTTCCATCCCTGGGTTGGGAAGCTCCCCTGGAGGAGGGCATGGCAACCCACTCCAATATTCTTGCCTGGAGAATCCCCATGAACAGAGGAGCCTGGTGGGCTATGGTCCATGGGGTCGCAAAGAGTCAGGCACAACTGCGCAACTAAGCATAGTATATTACAAGATAAATTTTCATAAACAAATACTGAGACCTGAAATAATGCTGATAATACATCTGGCAGAACAAGAAGAAGTACTTAGGAAAAGAAATTAAATTTCATTTGAAACTGTTCTCAGAGTTGCAACTTTGGGTCATGTACTGTGATATATGTAAACAATAGTTTGTGTGGCTTCCCTGATGGCTCAGTGATAAAGAATCCACCTGCCAATGCAGGAGACATGGATTTGATCTCTGATCTGGGAAGATCCCACATGCCATGGAGCAACTAAGCCTATGCATCACAACTGCAGAGCTTGTGCACTGAAGCCTGGGAGCTGCAAGTACAGCAGCACTGAAGCCCAGGTGCCCTAAAGCCTGTGCTCCACAGCAAAAGGAGCCACCACAGTGAGAAGCCCCTGCTCACCCTCAACCAGAGAAAAGCCTGTGTAGCAACAGAAACCCAGCACAGCCAAAAATAAAGTAAATAAAAAATATTTTTTATTGGAAGAGGAAATTTAATAAAAAACAAAAAACAATAGTTTGTGCATTGTGTTAATTATTTGTTTGCTTTTCTTTCTCCCCTTCCAAGGTTAAAGTGACTTGCTGCTGCTGCTAAGTCACTTCAGTCGTGTCCGACTCTGTGCGACCCCACAGACGGCAGCCTACCAGGCTCCCCCGTCCCTGGGATTCTCCAGGCAATAAGACTGGAGTGGGTTGCCATTTCCTTCTCCAATGCGTGAAAGTGAAAAGTGAGAGTGAAGTCGCTCAGTTGTGCCCGACTCCCAGCGACCCCATGGACTGAAGCCTACCAGGCTCCTCCGTCCATGGGATTTTCCAGGCAAGAGTACTGGATTGGGATGCCATTGCCTTCTCGGAAAATGACTTGAGTATTTTTTAAAATAATATTTTTATATAAGCTTTAGAAAGAATGTCAATAATATTAAAGTACATTGTAGAAAAAGAACTAAAAATATGTGAATAGTTGGCAAATTAATCCACTAGCCAAAAGTGATTACATGGATATGTTGATCATCATGGAATAAGACATAAATGATTGTTTATGATGTTTGCCATGAGGATGGTCACTATATTTGAGGAAGTTAGTTCTGGTGCTGGACTTCTTTGGTTGCAATCTCAATATTATCACTTCCTGGCCATGTGAACCTTTAACATTTCCAAAACTCAGCCTTCTGATAAGTATAAATGGGAAAAATAAAAACAACAACTTCAATAAATTATCACATATAAAGCATTTAGAACAGTAACAATCATCATTATCATTGTTTTTGAAAGACATGAGTCATGTTATTTGAATCAGCATTACTAAGAGATATTAGCCAATGTTAGAGAATTTGAGGAATCCCCCACTTAAGAAACAGAGCTTTGTAGAGAAGTCTATTTTAGCTGATGGTAATTCCCGCACTTTCCCCACTATTTAGTACTGTTCTGCTAAGTCGCATCAGTCATATCTGACCCTGTGTGACCCCACAGACGGCAGCCCAACAGGCTTCCCTGTCCCTGGGATTCTCCAGGCAAGAACACTGGAGTGGGTTGCCATTTCCTTCTCCATTGCATGAAAGTGAAAAGTGAAAGTGCAGTCGCTCAGTCGTGTCCGACTCTTAGTCACCCCATGGACTGTAGCCTACCAGGCTCCTCTGTCCATGGGATTCTCCAGGCAAGAGTACTGGAGTGGGGTGCCATTGCCTTCTCCGTTAGTACTGTTCTAGCCCTCTGTAATCCTGAATTTGTATCTAGTGATGATGTTGACTCTATTATATTAGAATGGTTTCTGTATAATCTGCTCTTTCGCCTTCTTTAGTGGTTCTTTTAATTTCGGTTTTAGACTGGACTTGGAATGAGGACTCTAAAGTTGACTGTTTATGCTGAGATATTGCACATCTCTTTTTGGAAGATTTTAGAGTTTATACTGGAACATTGTGAGGCCCAGAACGATGAACTCACCTGTCCATTCACTCATTCCTGCACTGGATAAACATGTATTCATCAACTGTTACCTACTAAACATGGGTAAGTACTGGGGCTGGAACAGCGAATGATACAGATAGGAACTGTGCTTATGAAGCTTCCATAGGTGTTTAAAGACAGGGACAGAGGAGCCTTCATCACATTACTGACAACCTGTGACAGAGGCCTCAGCTCTCCTCTCCAGGGATGTGGTGGCTTAGATGGTGGAGCATGAGGAACGTTGGGTTAAAAGTTAATTGTTTTGGCTTGTTTAAATCTTAGTCAAAATGTTTTCCTTTGAGTTTACTATGAGGTGTAAGTAGGACACAATGCTTCAATCCACACTAGTTCTTCCCTTCTCTATGTTAACAAGAACACCCTGCTCAAGGGGAAAGGTCTAATAGAACCTATATTCTTGAAATAATAATGAGGTAATGAAAGGACATGTGATCAATTGAACTGTGCCTTGAGAATACATGTATTATAGAACTTATACTGTATAGGACTTTACCAGTTCACCACTGGAGTGAAATCAAATAAAACACATTATTCATCTTTGAATTCACCACTGCGTCAAACAGAGTGACTGCCAAATAATGAGTTCCCAAAATAAGTTGAAAAACGGGAGAATAGCTTCACTTATGGCTTAACTTTAAAAACTCATCACATACTAGAGTGAGAGAAACATACACTGAAGAAAGGAATTTTATCTGTGCCTTCAAAACTAAGCAAGCCAAATATAATCACACTAAAATTTAATTTTGTGAGTGAATACTACATGCTAGAGGTATGGTGACAGCAAGGTTTTTCTGAAGATATTTAAAAAATCTTGTGTGTCAAAGTATGAATATACTTCTGGGCTAATTGTATACATACCACAGTGGAGGAAAATAATAAATGACAAAGACTTTCAAGTTATTGTTATAGACTGAATTGTGTTCTCCTAAATTTCATATCTTGAAGTCTTAACCTCCTTGGGATGGAATTTGAAGATGCGATCTTTAGAGTGGTAATAGGTAATGAGGTAAAATCAAGTCACAGGGGCCGTAATCTAACAGAACTTGTGTCCTTACAAGAACAGGAAGAGATATCTCAGAGTTGTTTTCTTTTCTCCCTGTATGCACTAAGGAAAGGTCATGTGGGGACATAGCAAGAAGGCCTGCAAGTCAGGAACAGAGTTCTCACCAGAAACCAACTCTATATGTACCTCGATCTTGGACTTTTAGTCTTCAGAACCTTGAGAAAGTAAATTTCTGCTGTTTAAGCCACTTGATCTGTGGTAGTTCATGTCTTTGTGTTCATGACAGCTATGGCAGTATAACTCATAAAATAATCTCAGATGAAAACATTTAGTGTATATCATCTAATGTCACATAAAACCTTTGGACAGAGTTTTCCAAACTGGCAGTCTCACCTACATAAAATACCTAGACATCTCTTAATGAAGACAGGAGATGAGGATTTAGAACATTTTAGGATAATAATTACTCTTTAAAGGTGGAGAAACTACAGCAAAGATGAGACTTATGTTTTGCTTTCGAAAGAAAAGAAGTGAAGAAGAGGAGGGAGAGAGGTAGAGGCAGAAGTTGAGGAGGGGGAGAAAGGGAGAAGTGGGAAGAAGAAGGGGACCCCTGCTCACCACTAGCCCATCTGCTCTGTCCCTCACTCACCTCATCCTTGTTTCCAGTCTTCATCACCTTTGCTTTAAGCTCTGTCTTTATAGTCATTCCCTCGCTTACATCACCCACCAATTAATCCCTTCTTTCCTTTATTATATTCACTGACAAAAAATCATGTTATTGTGTCCTAGAGTCACTCAACTCTAGGACACTAGAGTTTTAAAGGCACGTCCTTCTTACTTTGTGGGTGGTGATCTCATTTTTCCCTCTGGGTACTGATTAATCTGATCTTCAGTGATATGGATAAGAAAGTAACACCATCCCATGGGAAGCAAGGTGACACCTATCTGGAAAGTCTACCACAGCCATGACTGACATCAGAGGTGAGACAGGAAGGATGAGATGAAGCAACAGAGTTGTCTGGCCTAGTTCACTCTTGCATTATCAAGATCCTCATGATCTAAGTTAATTCTATTGATTAGACTTCAGATACTGGCCAGCTGCAGTCTCTTAAAAGTACTAAATATCAACGGTTCAAACATGTAAATGACACTCTCCTTTGGTGCAACTGATAATATTCATTATTTACCTCCTCCACCAGTCATTCTAGATTTCCTTCATCTTTAATCAGCATATCAGCATTTCCATTGGTCTAGGATGCTTTTCAGAGAAGGCGATGGCACCCGACTCCAGTACTTTTGCCTGGAAAATCCCATAGATGGAGGAGCCTGGTGGGCTACAGTCCACGGGGTCGCGAAGAGTTGGACACGACTGAGCGACTTCACTTTCCCTTTTCACTTTCATGCATTGCAAAAGGAAATGGCAACCTGCTCCAGTGTTCTTGCCTGGAGAATCCCAGGGACGGGGGAGCCTGGTGGGCTGCCGTCTATGGGGTCACACAGAGTCAGACACGACTGATGCGACTTAGCAGCAGCAGCAGCAGGATGCTTTTCTGATGTGGCCACAGAGACCTTCCCAAAGAGTCTGAGCCCTTGGCCGGCTTGGGTAACTGCAGTTGTTTATTCCAATTACCACCAGTGAAAACCTATTATTTAGGAAACTCTGATGGTCTACTGGTTAAGACCTCACCTTCAAATGTATGGGGAGGAGAGTGGCAGTTTTGATCCCTGGTCTGGGAGCTAAGCCCTTACATGCCTCATGATCAAAAAACCAAAAGGTGAAACAGAAGCAATATTGCAACAAATTCAATAAAGATTTTAAAAATGGTTTGCATAAAAAAAACCTGAAAAAAAAAAAAAACCTATTTAAAAATGAACAATATTTAACAAGCCTTTGATAATAATCCTGGTCAACTACTCCTGCCAGTGGGTGTTTTCTATCTTTGTCTACTAGTTAATCACCTTGAGGAGCTCAAAATAATTTGGTGGGAGTTACAGCTGAAGCTCAGTGGAAAAGTAATGGAGATTCCTGGTGGAAATATCCTCCTAATGGGAAAAAAAGATCTCTTAACCAGCAGATTCTAAGGACGGAGTCCCTGATTACAAACCATGGCAGAGACACGTAGGGCAAGAGTGGTTAGTTCCGCTTGCATTCCAGTTTCTAGATGCATGTCTCTAGCTCCAGAGGACACAGCGGCACTCACTGCTGTTGCCCCAGTGCCTGTTCACACCTCAGATGACAGGGCCATCCATCCTCACTGCGTTGTCCCCAGGTGGGCGCATTAACTGAATAGTTTGTGCTATTGTTCTGAGACCAGACGCCTTCAGGTGAGGTCGTGTATGGTACAAACTGGTCCCTTTGAGTAGGCACCTGGTTGGCTGGTAGTTTTCTTAGGGTGAGGGATTCATGAGACCACCCTAAGATTCCATTATTTGCTAGAAAGATCCACAGGATTCAGAAAGAGCTGTTACAGTTACAGTTTATGACACTGGAAGATTGTGAATTAAAATCAGCAAAGGGAAAAGGAGAAACCAGGTGTGAGCAACCAGGTGTCCCTTCCCTGCAGAGCTGCATAGGGTGTGATGAATTCTCCCAGTGATAATGTGTAACCACGCAGGCACAATGTCATTAACCAAGGATTCTCATCTAAGCTCAGGTGCTCAGGGCTTTCATAGTCAATCGTCCCAACACTGCTGTTGGCAGCAATGACTGATCAGCTTATTCAGAGCTCACTCTGCAGGGCAAAAACAGACATTCACCATAAATCCCACTGTTAGGGTAAACTTCTCTGGTCTTACTCTTCTCTCCTGTGAGTCAGACAAGGGTCAGTGCCAAGGACAAGCTTTTCTTTTGAACATATGGGGTTTGTGCAACCCACGTCCGCTGAGGTCATTCTTGCATAATCTCTTTAGGTACAAAATGGGCCTCTTGGTCTAAAATGAGATTATGTAAGTGATACCATCATTCTGTGATCCTGATTTTGGTAAGACAGGCATTTTGTAAGCTGTCTGAGGGTGACTCTAGCAGCCGAGGCAGAGGTGCTCAACGACAGGAATCACGCGATGCACCCTTGAAACAAGATACGTCAGGATGAACGAAGTCCCCTGCCCTCCCCAGAACTGCTCACCCCTGCCACAACTGAACGCAGAAACAGAGCAAGAGGGTCCGAGTCAGAGAGGGGACAGGGAGGGTGGACAAGCACCCACACAACAGCCTCCAGGTTTCTTCCCCTTTCCTCTGGTGCGGGGACCAGACACTGGGTCTGACACGGTGAGGAGAGACCAAGCATAAGACTCCACACTCATCCTGCTCGTCCTCCCACAGTCCAGGAGAGCTTGCCTAGGTCTCCAGCCACTGGACTCTCGTGGGGTTGCTCAAGCGGGAGGCAGGCAGGAGTTGTACAGGTCAGCACATGGATCAGAACCAGAAGTGAATTTGCCAGCCCTAGTTTTAACCAGGTGAGAAGTTAATACGAACTATAGTGTTATTGCTGCCTTGACTTGATAACGAACACACAGTTGTTTCAAAGGATACATGTCATAAGCAGGAGTGGAATATTTCCGTTCTAAAATAACTGAAAGAATAAACAGGGAATCTTGGAGTCAGGAGGGATAGTTGCAACCAATTGCCAATCTTGCGGGACACTCTGGATGCAAAAAGTAGAATAAGGATACAAAATCACAGATACCAGCAATGACTGGTCTCCAGAGGAAGCCAGCTACAGGCAACGTGCCGTGTTTTCCTTCCCCATGGAAGATGGGTTTCCTTTCAGGGCCTAAAAGTTGGAGTTTGCAAATCTTTGTTCAGTGACCTCATAGGAAACCCAGTGTATCCTGGCCATGAAACACTCTGTTAAACTACCCAGATGTTGCCATGGAAAAGAGGTCCCGAATTATAAAATGTTTATGTCTGCACCACATTTTTATTTGCACTTTTATGGTACAATGAGCATAAGTTCTCAGGAGAGTTCCTTCCTAAGGTTGCTGTTCGGAAGTTATTTTCACTTACACACGTGCACATACAGCTACCTGTTATGAAGTAACTTACATTGTTCACATAGTGTTAAGTTCTGAAGAGTGTTTAGGTATTTGCTACAATTCTGCATGTAATTTACATTGTGTGCTAAGCTGCTATTCCATTTTTAAGTTTATAGTATCTAAAACAAATGAATCTTCTTATTCTATGTTAAATTGCACTTTTATTCACTTTGGAGTGGTGCATATCTCTACATGGTCTTCCCTGGTGGCTTGGACAGTATAGAATCTGCCTGCACTCCAGAAGACCCGATTCAATCCCTGCATCAGGAAGATCCACTAGAGAAGGAAATGGCAACCCACTCCAGTGTTCTTGCCCGGCAAATTCCGTGGACAGAAATGCCTGATGCCTGGCAGGGGATAAAGAGTTGGACATGAATGAGTGACTAACATACACACACACCCACACACACACACACACACACACCCCTAAATATCAGCCTAGTGTGTCAATTGTTTTGTATCTGCCATGGCCCTGGTTTATCATGTGCCAGATTGTGGCTCAGTTCAGTTCAGTTCAGTTCAGTCGCTTAGTCGTGTCCGATTCTTTGCGACCCCATGAATCGCAGCACGCCAGGCCTCCCTGTCCATCACCAACTCCCAGAGTTCACTCAGACTCACGTCCATCAAGTCAGTGATGCCATCCAGCCATCTCATCCTCTGGCATCCCCTTCTCTTCCTGCCCCCAATCCCTCCCAGCATCAGAGTCTTTTCCAATGAGTCAACTCTTTGCATGAGGTGGCCAAAGTACTGGAGTTTCAGCTTTAGCATCATTCCTTCCAAAGAAATCCCAGGGCTGATCTCCTTCAGAATGGACTGGTTGGATCTCCTTGCAGTCCAAGGGACTCTCAAGAGTCTTCTCCAACACCACAGTTCAAAAGCATCAATTCTTCGGTGTTCAGCCTTCTTCACAGTCCAACTCTCACATCCATACATGACCACAGGAAAAACCATAACCTTGATTAGGCGGGCTTTGTTGGCAAAGTAATGTCTCTGCTTTTGAATATGCTATCTAGGTTGGTCATAACTTTCCTTCCAAGGAGTAAGCATCTTTTAATTTCATGGCTGCGAGCCCAGAAAAATAAAATCTGACACTGTTTCCACTGTTTCCCCATCTATTTCCCATGAAGTGATGGGACCAGATGCCATGATCTTCATTTTCTGAATGTTGAACTTTAAGCCAACTTTTTCACTCTCCACTTTTACTTTCATCAAGAGGCTTTTTAGTTCCTCTTCACTTTCTGCCATAAGGGTGATGTCATCTGCATATCTGAGGTTATTGATATTTCTCCTGGCAATCTTGATTCCAGCTTGTACTTCTTCCAGCTAACAGAAGCAGAAGATATTAAGAAGAGGTGGCAAGAATACACAGAAGAACTGTATAAAAAGATCTTCATGACCCAGATAATTATGATGATGTGATCACTGACCTGGAGCCAGACATCCTGGAATGTGAAGTCAAGTGGGCCTTAGAAAGCATCACTAGTGGAGGTGATGGAATTCCAGTTGAGCTATTTCAAATCCTGAAAGATGATGCTGTGAAAGTACTCCACTCAATATGCCAGCAAATTTGGAAAACTCAGCAGTGGCCGCAGGACTGGAAAGGGTCAGTTTTCATTCCAATCCCAAAGAAAGGCAATGCCAAAGAATACTCAAACTACCACACAATTGCACTCATCTCACATGCTAGTAAAGTAATGCTCAAAATTCTCCAAGCCAGGCTTCAGCAATACGTGAACCGTGAACTTCCAGATGTTCAAGCTGGTTTTAGAAAAGGCAGAGGAACCAGAGATCAAATTGCCAACATCTGCTGAATCATGGAAAAAGCAAGAGAGTTCCAGAAAAGCATCTATTTCTTCTTTATTGACTATGCCAAAGCCTTTGACTGTGTGGATTACAAGAAACTGTGGAAAATTCTGAAAGAGATGGGAATACCAGACCACCTGACCTGCCTCTTGAGAAATGTGTATGCAGGTCAGGAAGCACCAGTTAGAACTGGACGTGGAACAACAGACTGGTTCCAAACAGGAAAAGGAGTACGTCAAGGCTGTATATTGTCAAGATTGTGGCTACAGGTGCATAATTTACCACCTGCCTCCTTGCTGGGGCCCCTGCTCTAATAGCTGTGTAACATGGTTTCTAATCACATATAGCCTAAATCTTGAAGCTATTGTACCCTCAAACTAGCCCACCTTTAAGCAGAATGTTCTCTTAACTACCCTGTCATAATGCTCACAACCCACTCCCAGAGCAAGAGTTCTTTGTACAACTTAGAACATCTCTTCACATCAACTCCAGGCTTTATCTTTTAAAACGTAACCCAAACATCAGGTCGTCAACGTCCCCTTCCTTTATTCTTCAGACAAGTTTCTGGTCCCTTCATGTGCTGTTCCTTTGCTTATTTTGATATCTGGTAAAACAACTGTCTGATACCAGGATCACTTAACCTGGGGTTCTCCACAAGGTCACAGATTCCTAGAGTAGAAGGCCACACCTCAGTCTTCATTCAGAATCTTCACAACTTACTAGCATGTCTGACTCCATCACTTTATGAAAAATTACTCATCATGGGCTTTGGGTCACATCGTGATTAAGGGGACAACAGAGGAAAAGGCTTATGATTTTTGAGCAATTCTATGAAATTTTCAGAAAGGAAGATCAGTGTTATGCTCTAGTGAATTTGCATGTTTGCAATGCATATTCTCAGAACAATTTTAAACCCAGAATCTCCCTGCCTCATCTCAATAGGGGTTATTATCACAGATTTCAGGAAGAAGACACCGAGACATGAAGAGGAAAATGTTAAATAATATGACCTTTGAGATTCAGTTATAAGTTAGTTTTGCTCATGTCAGCATTTGGATCCTTAATGTAGTCAAAACAAGTTTGGGAAAATTACCATAAGCTGTTATTTTATATTGTGTAAGCAATTTTCTAGAGTATTGTATTATGTTATTAGCTCATATTGTATTCATCCTTGTTACTCTATAAACATATGGTTATTAGATTTAGAATATTATTAGCATAAATGCAATCTCAAGTAACATGAAAATTAACGTGAGAAACTCAGAATCAGCCAAGAAACACTGCTTGCATGGGCTCAGTGAAATCTCACCTATTAGCATTAAGGAACAAGCAAGTGATTGGTGTTTTAGAATTAATAGGGCAGCCACACTGTTTATGTATTCAATGATAAGAAGCAAGTCATACTTTGACAGCCATTAAAAATGTCCTCTACTTCTGCTTCTTCAAAGTTCTTAAGCTAAATGTGTTATATTTGGGGCAGCCGTTATTATTATGTTTTACTATTCTGACCCTCTTATGAAGTGAAGTGAAGTGAAGTCGCTCAGTCATGTCCGACTCTTTGCAACCCTGTGGACTGTAGCCCACCAGGCTCTTCCGTCCATGGGATTCTCTAGGCAAGAATACTGGAGTGGGTTGCCATTTCCTTCTCCAGGGGATCTTCCTGACCCAGGGATCGAACCCAGGTCTCCCGCATTACAGGCAGACGCTTTAACCTCTGAGCCACGAGGGACCCTCTTATAGGTCCTTGCAAAGAGTGATTGCTCAAAAGTAAGAATTTAGAGAGGATATTTTATCTTATATACTACAACTAAAAAATCATCCTGGTACCCACTGACCCTTTTCAACATTTTGCAGACTTTTCAGAAATAACGTTTTATTACATTGCCCTGCACTAGAAGCCCAGTTCTTTCCTTCCACTATGAAAACAATTTGCAAGAATCCTAAGTGGGTAAACCATGAAACTGGAAGCAGACTGGCATATGTATTGATCCAGTGAAGGAACTGGATTATTTTTGAGAAAATAAATATTATGACCATCTTGATATCATTTTTATTCAACAAGAGAGAATACATGCAGAGACGTCTGAAAGTAGGTAAGGAAGTCTTAAAAATTACTGAAAAGTCATGCTCGGCTGAGTTAGTCTCTGAGGTACTCACAGCAAGAACCTGGATGCCAAAAAGTAGCATGAAGAGTAAGGGAAATGAACAACTTTTCAGAATGCTTTTAGAAAAATGGCATTTAAGAGAAACTTGACCTTCTGGAAGCATAGGCACCAATAATGAACAATATTAGAGTTGGGTACTTTTGAATTTGAAGTGTTTTAAACCAACTTTTCAAAAAGAAGTGATTTTTTGGACACATGCCATTGAATCTTTATTCACATAGAGACAAAAAGCCTTGAAGCCACTGAAAAAGACACACTCCTTAGATTCTGAACTTTTAAATATATGTATGGAGCCCTGCTGTTCTCTTAAAACATCAAATAACCAAAGAAGGTATCATACCATGTACAAAATTTTCCATAACTAAAAAAGAAAAAAAAAATTCTAAGTCCTTGAGCTTCTTTTACAAAGTTTTTGTTTTTCTAAAATGATGGAATTTTTAAAATAAGTTGAAGATGTTTAAACTGGAATGTTAAAAGTGATAATGCTAATAGATATTATTTATTCAGTGCTTTCTATGTAGTAAAAACTATGTTTGGGGCTTCAGATCATGACTAAATTTGCATTTTACCTGCCATGATCAGCCTCAGATGAAAGATACCACAGCAGGGGTGGTGATGGTGGGGAAAGAGATGATGTTGGGGACCAAGGGATGTCTGAATGTCATCGTTCCTCTTCACTGTCCTAAATCCCCTGCCACTAACTCTGGAGCCTTGGGGATGAGGTTTTACTCTCAGTCTCATCAATTGTGAGTCAGAGATTGAATTAACAAAATATTTCTATTACCAAAACATTTTAAGTGATGGTATTCAGTTTTAATGATTTTTTTTTTCTTTTAAAAAAGCTTTATTTTGCAAATGGCAGTAGTGGTCTTATGAGGTTTTAGCCTTTGTCTGTGAACATCCCTTCTAATTTATATTTGCTCTCATTCTCCTTTTGTATTATTTGTTTCATCCAGCTGTATTATTACATTCTTTCTGCTGTAAGGCAAAAGAATCATTTTCGGAAGGAAATGATATGGACAAATATACATAACCATGTGTACATACGCTATAAATAAAACTGTAAACTTTACAGCAGGGAAATGAAAGCTGTTGCTATTTTATTTTATTTTTCTTTTGATAGCGGTTGTTGTTACATAAATGATCCAGAGATGGGCTCTGAAGATTGGCCCTATGCTGTGTACTTTTTCACAGCAGGCGGTTGCCTATTAGCTCAAAAGCCTGCTGGCACCAAAGTCAAATTTTTACACATCCAATTGTTTTAAATATAGTCAAAAATAATGAGATTTTCAGGCTTTTAGAGCCCACTTGCTTCTCATACCCCAGGGCACTGCACTCAACATCTACCAGTGTAGATGAAATAAACCCCCAAAACCCCAAGGCCCCCCTCCCCCATGCTGACCTATGACCCAGATACTCCTACTGAGCTGCTTGCAGAGAAAGAGAGAGAGAGATTGCCTGGACATGGAAGCACCTCTAGGATCCCCAACCCCCTCCTCCGAGAATTCCCTTCCCTCCTCCCATTCTAGCTATCACCCTATCAGGGCCTCTTGATGCTAGAGACCTTCTCAGGGTACACGCTCATCAAAGCATTCCCCCAATGACCTTGCTGTGTGCTACTGCCCCCTCGTGGTCATGTACGTTTTTCCCTTTGTTCAGACCCTGCCTCCCTCACACCAGAATGGGGGAAAAAAATAAGTTGGGACCAAATACACACGTTTTGCATCCTAATGGGACTGGAATGCAAAAGTTGGAAGTCAAGAAACACCTGGAGTAACAGGCAAATTTGGCCTTGGAGTACGGAATGAAGCAGGGCAAAGGCTAATAGAGTTTTGCCAAGAGAACGCGTTGGTCATAGCAAATATCCTCTTCCAAAAACACAAGAGAAGACTCTACAGGTGAACATCACCAGATGGTCAACACCGAAATCAGATTGATTATATTCTTTTCAGCCAAAGATGGAGAAGCTCTATAGGGTCATGAAAAACAAGACTGTGGCTCAGATCATGAACTCCTTATTCCCAAATTCAGACTTAAATTGAAGAAATTAGGGAAAACCACTAGACCATTCAGGTATGACCTAAATCAAATCCCTTATGATTATACACTGGAAGTGAGAAAGAGATTTAAGGGACTAGATCTGATAGACAGAGTGCCTGATGAACTATGGATGGAGGTTTGTGATATTGTACAGGAGACAGGGATCAAGACCATCCCCTGGAAAAGAAATGCAAAAAAGCAAAATGGCTATCTGAGGAGGCCTTACAAATAGCTGTGAAAAGAAGACAAGTGAAAAGCAAAGGAGAAAAGGAAAGATATAAGCATCTGAATGCAGAGTTCCAAAGAATAGCAAGGAGAGATAAGAAAGCATTCCTCAGCAATCAATGCAAAGAAATAGAGGAAAACAACAGAATGGGAAAGACTAGGGATCTCTTCAAGAAAATTAGAGATACCAAGGGAACATTTCATGCAAAGATGGGCTCAATAAAGGACAGAAATAGTATGGACCTAACAGAAGCAGAAGATATTAAGAACAGGTGGCAAGAATAAACAGAAGAACTGTAAAAAAAAGATCTTCATGACCCAAATAATCACGATGGTGTGATCATTCACCTAGAGCCAGACATCCTGGAATATGAAGTCAAGTGGGCCTTAGAAAGCATCGCTACCAACAAAGCTAGTGGAGGTGATGGAATTACAATTGAGCTTTTTCAAATCCTGAAAGATGATGCTGTGAAAGTGCTGCACTCAATATGCCAGCACATTTGGAAAACTCAGCAGTGGCCACAGGACTGGAAAAGGTCAGTTTTCATGCCAATCCCAAAGAAAGGAAATGCCAAAGAATGCTCAAACTACCGCACAATTGCACTCATCTCACATGCTAGTAAAGTAATGCTCAAAATTCTCCAAGCCAGGCTTCAGCAATATGTGAACCGTGAACTTCCTGATGTCCAAGCTTGTTTTAGAAAGGGCAGAGGAACCGGAGATCAAACTGCCAACATCTGTTGGATCATGGAAAAAGCAAGAGAGTTCCAGAAAAACATCTGTTTCTGCTTTATTGACTATGCCAAAGCCTTTGACTGTGTGGATCACAATAAACTGTGGAAAATTCTGAAAGAGATGGGAATACCAGACCACCTGACCTGCCTCTTGAGAAACCTATATGCAGGTCAGGAAGCAACAGTTAGAACGGGACATGGAATCACAGACTGGTTCCAGATAGGAAAAGAGGTATGTCAAGGCTGTATATTGTCACCCTGCTTATTTAACTTATATGCAGAGTACATCATGAGAAACGCTGGGCTGGAAGAAGCACAAGCTGGAATCAAGATTGCCAGGAGAAATATCAATAACCTCAAATATGCAGATGACACCACCTTTATGGCAGACAGTGAAGAGGAACTCAAAAGCCTCTTGATGAAAGTGAAAGTGGAGAGTGAAAAAGTCGGCTTAAAGCTCAGCATTCAAAAAATGAAGATCATGGCATCTGTTCTCATCACTTCATGGGAAATAGATGGGGAAACAGTGGAAACAGTGTCAGACTTTATTTTTGGGGGCTCCAAAATCACTGCAGATGGTGATTGCAGCCATGAAGTTAAAAGATGCTTACTCCTTGGAAGGAAAGTTATGAACCTAGATAGCATTTTCAAAAGCAAACGCATTACTTCGCCAACAAAGGTCCATCTAGTCAAGGCTGTGGTTTTTCCAGTCGTCATGTATGGATGTGAGAGTTGGACTGTGAAGAAGGCTGAGTGCCGAAGAATTGATGCCTTTGAACTGTGGTGTTGGAGAAGACTCTTGAGAGTCCCATGGACTGCAAGGAGATCCAACCAGTCCATCCTAAAGGAGATCAGTCCTGGGTGTCCATTGGAAGGACTGATGCTGAAGCTGAAAGTGAAAAGAAAGTGAAGTCGCTCAGTCATGCCCTACTCTTTGCGACCCCATGGACAATAGCCTGCACCTAGCTCCTCCATCCATGGGATTTTCCAGGCAAGAGTACTGGAGTGGGTTGCCATTTCCTTCTCCAGGGAATCTTCCCAACCCAGGGATCGAACCCAGATCTCCCGCATTGTAGACAGACGCTTTACCAGCTGAGCCACCAGAGAAGTCCCAAAAAGCTGAAACTCCAATACTTTGGCCACCTCATGCAAAGAGCTGACTCATTGGTAAAGACCCTGATGCTGGAGGGATTGGGGGCAGGAGGAGAAGGGGACAACAGAGGATGAGATGGTTGGATGGCATCACCAACTTGATGGACATGAGTTTGAGTGAACTCCGGGAGTTGGTGATGGACAGGGAGGCCTAGCGTGCTGCGATTCATGGGATCGCAAAGAGTTGGACACGAATGAGTGACTGAACTGAACTAAACTGGGCATTAATCCTGAGTAAAGGTGTTATTATCTCCTTATAAATAAAACAATCAAAATAGCAAATCAAGACTTTCCCATCTAGGAAGCAATGTAACTTGACCAGTGTTGAAGAACAAACTCAACCGTCAAATCCTAATCTTCTTCTGATTATAAATCACCAGCCCATCAGCTTTTAGCTCTTTACTTCTATTTTCAAATCATTCTGCAGTTCTGTTATGCCATCCTGACATGCATCAGAGATTTAATTTTTTCCAAGCCTCAGTTTCTTTATTTGCAAAACAAATTCAAAGACATCTGTTCTAAACTTTCAAGACCATGTGAAAAGAAGCATAAGCAATTACTATATCATCTATGAGGAGTTCACACATTTGAAGAAAAGCATATTTCTTCTAATTTTGAAATGACACTCGGACAGTGGGTCCATACATTATGGATATCATGGCACAGATATCAAATAATTCAAATTGTGATGTGAACCATTAACAGAGAACTTATTTGTGCTAAAGCAATATTTGATGCATTAAAGAGTAAGTGCTCATTACACTGAATCCAGTACCAAGATACTGATTGAATAGGTCTCTGAAGACAAAGATGAACCAATTACTCCCTAGCAGTCCAAAACAAGGTAGTTTTCCAAAGACAATTTAAATCTGAATAAAGATTTTTTTTTTGCATTAGCATTGCAAGAACTCAAACAATTCCCTTGTTTAGAAATTATTTTCACTTTAGCAATATACTATTATCTAGCAACAGAGGTTAAGAAAGATAGTAGAATTTTCTTTTAAAGAAATTTCTTATTTTTAAAATAAGAAAAACTAATAAAAATAATATTAATATTTGTAAAGCTAGTGTTACAAATAGAGATAGTTTCAATAGTTTCTAACTGCTCACTTGATTGCCCATGGTGGGCAGAAGTGAGAGGAAGAAGATAAAACTAGTTTCCTAGCTGCTGCAGCAATTATAAGTCCTTCTTCTGCCAGAAACATGATTAGGTAATTTATGAAATGAAAAAGGAAGTCATAGTTTATTTAAACAGCAAATTGTAGAAGAATTTCTTTGAGAAATTGAACGGATCAAAAGAAATATTCAACATCATTTCCTACTGGGAGGTAACATTTGCATGAAAACTTTGAGAGGTGTGTGTGTGTGTGTGTGTACTTATACCTGTATATATTAAATGTATCTTTTAATTGGAGTATAATTGCTTTACAATATTGTGTTAGTTTTTGTTGTACAACAACATAAATAAGCCATGAAAGTGAACGCATTTGTTGCTTAGTTGTGTCTGACTCCTTGCAACCATAGCCCACCAGAATCCTCTGTCCATAGAATTCTCCAGGCAAAAATATGGAGTGGGTTGCCATTCCCTTCTCCAGGGAATCTTCCTGACCAAAGGCTCAAACCCAGGTCTCGTGTATTGCTGGCAGATTCTTTTCTAGCTTGATCCCTGGGTCAGGAAATCCCTTGGAGAAGGAATAGGTTACCCACTCTAGTATTCTTCATCTTGCCTGGTGGTTCAGATGGTTTAGAATCTGCCTATTGTGTGGGAGACCTGGGTTTGATCCCTGGGTTGGGAAGATGCCCTGGAGGAGGACATGGCAACCCACTCCAGTATTCTTGCCTGGAGAATCCCATGGACAGAGGAGCCTGGCGGGCACGTCCCTGGGGTTGGAAATAGTCGGGCATGACTGAGTGAGTAAGCACAGCATGACATATGTGTATATATCTCCTCTCCCTCTTGAGCCTCCATCCGACCACCCTCAGCCCACCCCTCTAGGTCATTACAGAGCACTGAGCGGGTCCCTCCGTTCTACAGAGCAGCTCCCCACGCGCTAGCTAGTTTACGCATGCAGTGCATGTGCCAGTGCGTCTCAGCTTGGCCCTCTCTCCCCTCACTGTGTCCACAAGTCTGCTCTCCACGTCTACTTCTGTATTCTTGCTTTACAAAGAGGCTCATCAGTGTCATTTTTCTAGATCCCATATACATGTGTTAATATGTGATGTTTGTTTTTCCCTTTCTTGCTTACTTCACTTTTTGAATTACGGTTTTTTTTAAAGATTTTCTTTTTTTTTTTTCTTTCTTCTTTTTTCTTTTTAAAAGATTTTAAAAGGATTTTCTTTTAAAAATTAAAAAAAAAAAAAAAAGAATTACGGTTTTATCAGGGTATATGCCCCATAGTGGGATTACTGAGTCATATGGTAGTTTTATTCCTAGTTTCTTAAAGGACCTCCATATTATTTCTCATAGTGTCTGTATCAATTTATATACCCACAAACAGTGCAAGAGTATTCCCTTTTCTCCACATTCTTTCCAGTATTTATTGTTTGTAGATTTTTTTGATGATAGCCATTCTGACCAGTGTGAGGTAATACCTCATTGTAATTTTGATTTGCATTTCTCTCATAATGAGGGATGTTTTCATGTGTTTTTTGGCTATCTGTATGTCTTCTTTGGAGAAATGTCATTTTTAAAAAAAATTTTGAGCTGCATGAGCTGCTTGGAAATTAATATTTTGATAATTAATATATAATTATATATTATTATATTAACCTAATATAATTGTATATAGTTATATTATATGATATAATTATATATATATAATTTATATATATAAATAAAATATACTTATATATTTTGGAAATTAATTCTTGTCAGTTGCTTCACTTACAAATATTTTTTCCCGTTCTGAGGGTTATCTTTTCATCTTGTTTATGGTTTCCTTTGCTGTAAAAATGAAGTCGCTCAGTCGTGTCCAACTCTTTATGACCCCATGGACTGTAGCTACCAGGCTCCTCTGCCCATGGGATTTTCCAGGCAAGAGTACTGGAGTGGGTTGCCATTTCCTTCTCCAGGGGATCTTTCCAACCCAGTGGTCAAACCCGGGTCTCCTGCATTGCAAGCAGATGCTTTACCATCTGAGCCAACAGGGAAGTCTCATAGAAAATAAATTATATTTATATATATAAATAAAATATTCTTATATATTTTGGAAATTAATCCTTATCAGTTGCTTCACTTACAAATATTTTTTCCCGATCTGAGGGTTATCTTTTCATCTTGTTTATGGTTTCCTTTGCTGTTTAGTTAGGTTACATTTGTTTTTTTTTTGTTTTTTTTTTAATTTCCACTACTCTAGAAGTTGGGTCATAGAGGATCTTGCTTTGATTTATGTCAGAGTGTTCTGCATGTTTTCCTCTTAGAGTTTTATAGTGTCTGGCCCTACACTAGGTCTTTAATCCATTTTGAGTTTATTTTTGTGTATGGTGTTAGGAAGTATTCTAATTTCATTCTTTTACATGTAACTGTCCAGTTTTCCCAGCACCACTTATTGAAGAGGTTGTATTTTCTCTATTTTATAGCCTGGCCTCCTTTGTCATAGATCAGGTAACCACAGGTGCATGGGTTTATCTCCGGGCTTTCTATCCTATTCCATTGGTCCATATTTCTGCTTTTGTGCCAGTACCATACTGTTTTGACCACTGTAGCTTTGTAGTATAGTCTGAAGTCAGGGAACTTGATTTCTTCATGTCAATTTCATTTCATTTATTTCATTCCTTCAGTTTCCTTTCTTTCTCAAAATTGCTTTGAGTATTTGGGGCCTTTTGTGTTTCCATCCAAATTATAATTTTTTTTTTTTTTTTTGCTCTAGTTCTGTGAAAAATGCCATTGATACTTTGATAAGAATTGCATTGAGTCTGTGGATTGGTTTGGGTGTTACAATCATTTTCACAATATTGATTCTTCCAATCCAAGAACATAGAATATTTCTCTTTGTATCACTTTTTATTTCCTTCATCAGTGTTTTATAGTCTTCTGCATACTGGTTTTAAGAAAAAGTAAACTGTCAGTGCTTGCAGATAACATGAAAGTATGCAGAGAAAATCCTAAAGATACCACTAGAAAACTACTAGAGCTAATCAATGAATTTAATAAAGTCACAGGATACAAAATTAATACACAGAAATTCCTTTCATTCCTATACACTAACAACCAAAAATCAGAAAAAGAAATTAAGGAAATAACCCCATTCATCATTGCAACAAAAACGGTAAAAGAAGACAAAAGACCTGTATACCTATATTTTAAGAAAGAATTTCAAAGCAATAATAAATCATTAATTTGACCCCTAATGGAGACTTTGCACAGAACAAGTTTCCTGAACTTAATGACCTGCTTTCATTTAGCCTTGAAATTAAATCCCAAGCATCCTCCTGTAAAGCTACTGGCTTTATAGTTTCTTTAGAATTATCTGACATAGACTTTGTGAAATTAGAGTCAAAATTTTCCTTTAGAATTAACAAATTTAGAATTTTGTTCCAAATAAAGGTCTTGTAAAATAGTTTTATAAACTATTATTAATGAATGCCAATCATATTCCTCCTACTTCTCATCAGTCTCCCTTGCAGAAAGCTTTTCCACAGAACGTCTCATGGGTGTTGATGCTTTCCCAGTGTTCAAACTCACTTTTCTACCCAATTTGCATATGCTCCTGGATAACTCCATACACTCTACCACAGCCATCTACATGCTAATGATTTCCAAGTTACCTGCAGCCACTGTTGTCTCCTTAATGACAGCAACTATCCATCTGTCATCTCTTTACATTTTGATGTTAGAGTTTGGCTCCATCAGACAGAGGCTGGGGGAAAGACAGAGGGAGAGATTTTATCCCTGTGCAAATTTCAAAGGTTATCTGTTTCTACTTTTGCCTACACCTTGAATTCCACCTGTGTTGGTTTACTTATAATTACTTAATAGTTTATGTTCTTTTTCAGTACAGTACATGGTGTTTTCCTAGAACACATTTTCCCACTTAAATAATTTATATTCATTCTTAGTACAAATGTAACCTTCTCTTGTAATATTGCTTAGAAACCTATCCATTGCACACTCAAATGCACTGGGCATATCTCTTTTATAACCTTTACACTCTATATGCAATTGCATGGGTAATTTTATATTATTACTACCAGTTGTTTGGCTATTTGATATGAAGGACTACATTGTTATTCATATTAGCATTCCAATGACTATACTACAATAATTTTTGCATAAGATTAACTTAATATTTCTTGAACAAAGAAATTAATAGACCATAGAATGAACAAGTTAGTGAATGAAGATGTCTGTCAAAAACATATTCCTTCTTGGGAAAATAGCTTCTGTTTCTAAAGAAATGTAGGTGAGTCCTTAAAAAATAATTATCTGCAAAGGATGCTTAAAATTTGTAGAACAGATTTTTAATCTCATCTAAAAATAAAAGATGCTTGTCTATTAGAAACCATGTCTCTGGTTAGGTATTAGATGAAGATGTTGTAATTTCTGGCCAGCACAATGAGAGCCTGTACCAAGCAAGGATCTCATCTATTGAAACTCACCAAGTTTCAGTATGGTGGTCAAAGTGACTAACTGCCTTGGTGGTAGTTAGTTGGTCAGGGTACCATTTAAGGTCCAGCTAATATGTATAACAAATAGTTCTTCCTGATGAATTAAGGAAGATTCCAAAGAGTAGGTGACTTGAGGTAGTCCTTGAAAAAAAACTTTGCAATAAACAAGATAACAGAAGAGTTTAGAAAACAGACTCTCGAGGAGAGGAAATGGAATTATTGGTGTAAGACTTGAAGAGTTAAGAAGTGGTGAGCAGTTCAGTATGGCATTGCCATGGAAACATATTTATAATTACTTTTTAGGCAAGTAGAATGAAAAGAAGCCTGGAGAGTGAATCCTAAATCCCAATAGGGTGCAAGGTGAGGAAGACGTTTTACTGCTACTACCATCTAGAAGTCACTGACATTTTACTTCGTACCAGAGATAAAGCTAAAACCATGAAGCTTATTAAATCATTTAATTTCCTCTTGAATCATATAAGACATATAAGTTTATTTTTAGATTGTTTTACAAATGAAGAAAGTGAGGTTTGGTCAGAATTAGTGCCTTGCTATAAGTCACCCTCCTGGTACACTGTAGAGCTGGAATTTGAAGACAGTATTCTTAAGTCTACAGCCACATTTCCAATTTTGGCTTCTATTCAGTTTAGCCATGGGAATATTTCCAGATGGTAAGGATTTGCCTGTCATTGGCTGGAGCTATGCTTTGCCTCAGCTCAACTGATTACACATTGATTCCTCCTGAATAGCTTTACTGCTCAATTGGACACAGCTTATGCTCACATCCACCAGGTCCTGTATGATGCACACCAAAACTCACACAAGCACAGTGGCCCTTCACTCCCTCACCTGAAGGATTTCCACTCTTCTCCCTGTAAATTCAGGTCTCTGACCTCTGATATCTTCCTTGGACCCCACTCACTCAAGAGGCATTCTCTGACCACTTTGGGGTTTTTGTTTGTTTCTTTGTTTATTATTGAGTATATAGCAGGAACAGTGGTAACTAGGCTTAATGACTATTGGATTTTTAAACCAAAATTACTTGCTAGGGATATGCCTTATCAAAATTAACATATATTTAGGTTTGAATGGAAGTGCATTCAGTTGTGTGGAGTGGCCAGTGTTAGGTTGCATCTCTACAGAAGGTCCAGTGTTTATGGGAAGGTCCACTACTGAGTACAGTGTCAATAGGCATTGCTTCCTGCATCTCTCCTTGCTTCTGTCTACCCCAGAATTTTCATCATGATTGATGTTTCTCTCATCATCCTTCCCAGTACTGGGCTTAAGCTCTTCCTCAGGAGTCACCTGAGACCCAGGAATGAATGGGATGATTCAGAGAACTCCCTGGAGCAAAGCCTGCATCTCCTCTCCCTTGTGCTCTGAGAAAGCCATGCCATACTCAAGCATGAACTGAGTCCACCTTGCAGTCCCTTTTAGAATGTTATGTAGAACCAGAGTGGTCAGCTGGGGGGGATTTTACCTCCCAACTCCCACTGTTACACCCTTTTCAATCTGAATGAGACCATCTTCAACAGGAAACCTAGGTATAGTGTACCAGCCCAGCCACCTCCTCCTGTGAACTGACTCCCAGCCCCCTAAAGAAAGAAGTTTGCAGACAGCAGCTGCTCACGGATGCTACACCTGTGTTTTCTGGAAGGTCCATATCTTGCCGACTCTCACTGAAACATGGGTCTGTTCTCAGCCTGAATGTGCACAGTCTGAAGAGCAAACTAACAGCTGAGGAAGCCCAGGACACTTTCCATCACACCTTCTGCTGTGGAACACTCTGTTCTCCTAATCCTAGGTCCTCAAGTCAACTCATCTCAACTATATTGACCCAAATGTTCTAAGTGCTACCATTCTAAGCCTTGTCTTAAGTCAAGAGAACTAAAAGCTCCAAGCACCCCTATCCTAGCTACAGTCTGTCTATATCAGCCAGAGCTATTTGGATTTTATTTATCTCAATGCTCTAGCTGTAGCTCCCATAGAATGGAAATTCTTTACTGTATCTTTTCTGCCTACCTAGTACCCAGATAGCACTAACCTACATTCTGTTCATGAAAAGCCTAAAACCCTCATGCACCTGTGCCCTCAAACTCACCCCTTTTTTCTCCCTGGGGAACCCTTTCTCATTTCCTCTTTTGGGGCCTAATACTTTCCTTCCCTTCAAAATACTGCTCAGGTTTCACTCTTCCAGGTAGATGTTTCTGGTGCTCCCTGTTCAACTGACTCTCAAGTTGGTCTCCTTAGTATGTACCTCTGGATTCTGATTTTATCTCACCATCAATATTTTTATAATGTCTGACTTTATTTTCCACTTAGTTCCTTGAGGGCATCAGTATGCTCCATTGTACTTTTTATTCTCCATATATATTTCAGGATCACTTGATAAGTTTTGTTTATTAATGATATTACTTCTTGAAAGTAAAGTGAAGTGAAGTGAAGTGAAGTTGCTCAGTCATGTCCGACTCTTTGCGACCCCATGGACTGTAGCCTACCAGGCTCCTCTGTCCATGGGATTTTCCAGGCAATAGTCCTGGAGTGGATTGCCATTTCCTTCTCCAGGGGATCTTCCCAACCCAGGGATCAAACCCAGGTCTCCCACATTGTAGACAGATGCTTTACCGTCTGAGCCAACAGGGAAGTCTCTTGAAAGTAAACCTGTTCATAAATATTATCTTAGTCATAGGAATAATAATTAAGTAAAAAAGCAGTAAGTAACAACCTATATCTAATGTGTTCTGCTTAGAACCTTAGGTTCCTCAATGTCTCACCAAATGTTCCTAACAATCCCTGTGAAAGAAGTATAATTAGTCCCATTTTATAAGTGATAAAACTGGGGTATTTAAATAACTTGCTTGATGTTTCATATCAAGTAAGCAGCTGAACTGGTATTTCAATCTAAACACCCATTAAATTAATAATTGGTTGAAACCAGCAGGGTCCACTTAGAATGTATATTTTGACATTTTCCTCTGTAAATATACAATTAATTATTAAGACAAGTGTTGATGAATCAGTTGATGATTTTTTTCTTTAAGTATTTTGTACTTAGAAAAACTATACCACACTCACTCTATGTTCAGATGACAAGTTATAGCTGTGCTTTCATCAGATGAATCAATTTCATATTTGTTTCCTGAATTAGACGTGAATTCTTTTGACGGTAATTAAATTGCTTTTAATCAATTTAGGAGAGGAAAAACCATCTGTCAGGTGTGTGAACCTAATTAGCCACGGTGTTTTGAATGGACTAGTATATAATGGTAGTGATTTTATTATCAAGAGTTACAATTCAAACATACAGAATTTTATCATTACACTTTGTGTGAATCTCAACAGCTAATCAAAAGTCTATTCCTGAGAAAATTGTCAAACTTTGGCTTGAAACAGAACATTTTATGGGAGATTGTGTTTGAATGAAGGCATCTATAATGAGGCCAGAATTTGTAGAATGCCTCTTATCGAAGATGACAACCGATCATCCAAACACATCTGTATTGGGCACATATCCTGGACACAGCACATATATTTGTTAGTGCCCCTGTAGTACATGCTGTGCTGGACACTGCAGGACTCAAGGATGAGAAAGACCCCATTCCTCCACACAGTGTTTTATAGCAGAGTCCAGGGAGGTATTGTTGTGGTTTAGCAGAATTAATCTAAAACTTCCTGAACTCCTTGTATCAAGCCCTGTTCTAATAAATCCTCAGTTAATCCTCACAGCCTATTCACAGTGGGCATTTCTATTTTATTTGAAGACACTCCAGGTGGTGAGCGTAAAGCCATTTTAACAAGAGAGTCAGAAAAGTTGGCTTCCAAAAGCAATCAAAACTTTGACATCATGGTGAATTTTCTTGTGTGGCACCAAATTGGATTTTACTATAGTACCCATAGTTGTAAAGGTTTACAAAAACCCTTTGAACAGAAGCATGAAAAGTAGGCATTCCCCAGTAGGAAAAAATTTTCCACTTAGAAGGGAAATAGTGTAGTTCCAGGATTTTTTTTTTTTAACAGAAAGAAGTATCTAGACAACTCGCATGTAGATGACTAAATCTGAAATTTATAAGCTGAAATTTTATAATTTAAGACAATAAGACTGAGATATTATGGAGTCAGAACTCTACTGTAAAACAGTGAAATGACTTACTTGACATACATGTTCAAGGTAGGAGAAAAATTAAGGCAGTAAATGACAAAGAGATAATTCATCATAGGACATAGAACTCTGGCATTAATTATCCTCAGTCATCTGAGTACAGCTTTGCTTGCAGGAAGAATTAACATGAATTCCTAGCATGGTCTGTAAGTCTACTTGTAATCCCTGGCTCCTTCCCCAAAGCCTTGCTGTCTCCCAGAAATAACTGAATGTCCTAAAGTTAAATAATGTTATTGCCATTTGATAGACAACACATTGTTCTTTCATTCATAAGAATTATTAAGATTCATAATGAATTATTATTAAGAATTACAGAAAAACTCACTTGAATGTCTTAAGCAATTCAACATAAAAATTGCAAATATCCCATATTTCTTCACACCACAAAGCCAAGATCACTTTTAAGTATCATTTATCACAAAGAAACAAAATCTGTATCATATCAAGGGTTTATTCCAGCCTTTGCATTAGGCAAGATTCAACTTCATGCCTCAGCAAAATTACAAATTCCATGACATATTGGTTTATGAATAGACAAAACTTGGAATACCAAGTCTGCAAATGTCAAGGGTCTACTCTATTGCAAATGCCAACATCTGAACATAATTCCAAGCAGTCATTTTCCCTGAAATTTAGTCAATACCTGTGTCTTCCACAATGGGAGGAAGAAGCAGCCAATGAGAACTGGCAATTTATGTTGATGGCAAATGCTGCTATTGCTCTGGACTCGTTTTGTGAAGTTAAGGCTTTCCTTTACAAGCCATTTATGACATTAAGACAAGACATTTATGAATGAGAAATGTAACAATTCTGAAATTTTCATCAAAGGAGAGATGTTCTGTCAACAGGCATATGGGGGGATGGAAATCTGAGGTAAAACATATAAAAAGAGTCATGGAGTGGAGTAAGAGGGATTTGGGGGGCTTGCAGAAAACGGGGTTGCAGTGACCTTTTGCTTATTTTTTATTAGGTTGAGATAACACAAACAAATCCATGCAGACCATTCTTAATTCCCCCAAGAAATTCTATTATTCCAGGTTCTTCTTTTTCTTTAAATAAATCATTCAAGAGTTCTGCTGACCACTGCCAAGGGCAGACCCTCTAGTCATCTGTTGCATTCCAAGGAGGCCTGCCCACGTGGAGGCAATACAGAGTTTCCGCTGAGTCAGAGATCTCGGTTGTGTTCTTGTGCACTGGCTTTTGAAACTCAAGTAAAGGGCCTTTCATTTTCGGTGAAATCCCTCTTGGTAGATTTGACCCAGGCTGGTCTTTGGAGAGGCCAGCATTGGCAGCTGTAAAATAGAGAGGCTGGCACATCAGACTCCTGACACATTGAACTACAGACCAGGACCCCACCCAGGTTACTCCTTTAAGTGCCTGATGCATTAATCTACAGAGTAGGACCCCAGCCAGGGGGCCTCTTCTATGTGCCTGATGAGTGGAACAACAGAGAAGGACCCCAGGCAAGGGAGCCCTTAAAGTGCCTGAACGGGCAGAGCTACAGAAAGACTGGCCAAAGAAGCCTTCTGATCAACAGCTACAAGAGGCTGGAAAAAAAAGACTCTGAGAAGGCCATAACTCCTGCAGTGGAGGCAGTCCGTGTCCCTGCACACTTGGCGCCGCCAGGGTCCCCACAATTCAAGCAGCTGCACCACATTCACGCTCAGCTCTCACTGGGGCAGGGCTGACACATGCAAAAAAAGTCTTGCATCTATGCATGCAGGGTTGCTTCAGTTGTGTCCAACTCATTGTGACCCTGTAGACTGTGGCCTGCCAGGTTTCTCTGTCAGAGAGGGGGATTCTTCACGGAAGAATACTCAAGTGTATTGGCCAGTACTGGTTGCAATACCCTTCTAGAGCCCTATATCTCCTGCTGCCCTAGTCACCAGCTCCCCTGAGTTCCTGATGTTGCCAGAGCCCCTGCGACCCATGCAGCTGCATCACCTCCACACCTGGCCCTCACTGGGGCAAACCCAAGTCCTCCAGGACAGGTCCAGGAGCAAATCTCAGTGGACGACCCACATACAAAGGTGGACATAAAACCACACTTGAAATCCAGGGGCAGTGTGGCTAAGGAAGAAGACCCAAAACCTTCCCACTAGCTGTACAACCTGCAGATTAAATCCACGTGATCAACTAGGCCGACTCTGTGTCTATGCAATATATAAAAGGTCATTGAGAGCTCCCATAAAAGAAAACACACTAGTTCTGATAGCTGTGGACATTGGAGGCAAGAACACACAGGAGTAGGACCAGATCAGAATCTGAGCTGCCCCCACAGCAGGTCCAGAGACCAGCACAGTGTTGGAGGGCATCCTAAGGAGGTGAAGAGGGAAAGGACTCTGACAGCAGTGACTCAAGAAAAACATTGTTATTTCTATGTCTTGGCTTGTTCTGTAGATTCTTCTGGATTTTTTTTTCCTCCCCTCTGTTGTAGTTGCTGATTTTATTGGCAGTTTGAAATCTAATTAAGCTTTTAAGCTTTTTTTGTTTTCCTCAGTAACATTTTTAATTGTTGTTATAAACCTTTGCCTCTATATTGGGCTTTTGCAGTTCTGTGAAGTTTTCTTTCTTTCTTTCTTTTTTTTTTCTTTTCTCTCTTTGTTTTAAATTTTAATTTATTAAACCTATTATTATTTTTCTACATTTATTCCTTTGTTTGATTTTCCTACTGTCCATTTCCCCTTTCAGTTAATCTTTAATACATATAAATGTTCTTTCAGTTCAGTTCAGTCGCTCAGTCATGTCTGACTCTTTGCAACCCCATGAATCGCAGCACGCCAGGCCTCCCTGTCCATCACCAACTCCTGGAGTTCACCCAGATTCACGTCCATCCAGTCAGTGATGCCATCCAGCCATCTCATTCTCTGTCGTCCCCTTCTCCTCCTGCCCCCAATCCCTCCCAGCATCAGAGTCTTTTCCAATGAGTCAACTCTTCACATGAGGCAGCCAAAGTACTGGAGTTTCAGCTTTAGCATCATTCCTTCCAAAGAAATCCCAAGGCTGATCTCCTTCAGAATGGACTGGTTGGATCTCCTTGCAGTCCAAGGGACTCTCAAGAGTCTTCTCCAACACCACAGTTCAAAAGCATCAATTCTTCAGCGCTCAGCCTTCTTCGCAGTCCAACTCTCACATCCATACATGACCTCAGGAAAAACCATAGCCTTGACTAGACGAACCTTTGTTGGCAAAGTAATGTCTCTGCTTTTGAATATGCTATCTAGGTTGGTCATAACTTTCCTTCCAAGGAGTAAGCGTCTTTTAATTTCATGGCTGCAGTCACCATCTGTAGTGATTTTGGAGCCCCGCAAAATAAAGTCTGACACTGTTTCCACTGTTTCCGCATCCATTTCCCATGACCGGATGCCATGGGACTGGATGCCATGATCTTCGTTTTTTTTTTTTTTTTTCTTTAATAGAAAATTATTTAATTAGTATACATGTGTTCCCCATCCTGAACCCTCCTCCCTCCTTCCTCCCCACACCATCCCTCTGGGTCGTTCCAGTGCACCAGCCCCAAGCATCCAGCATCGTGCATTGAACCTGGACTGGCATCTCGTTTCATACATGACGTTTCACATGTTTCAATGCCATTCTCCCAAATCTTCCCACCCTCTCCCTCTCCCACAGAGTCCATAAGACTGTTCTATACATCAGTGTCTCTTTTGCTGTCTCGTATACAGGGTTATCGTTACCATCTTTCTAAATTCCATATATATGCGTTAATATACTGTATTGGTGTTTTTCCTTCTGGCTTACTTCACTCTGTATAATAGGCTCCAGTTTCATCCACCTCATTAGAACTGATTCAAATGTATTCTTTTTAATGGCTGAGTAATACTCCATTGTGTATATGTACCACAGCTTTCTTATCCATTCATCTGCTGATGGACATCTAGGTTGCTTCCAAATCCTGGCTATTATAAACAGTGCTGCAATGAACATTGGGGTACACGTGTCTCTTTCCCTTCTGGTTTCCTCACTGTGTATGCCCAGCAGTGGGATTGCTGGATCATAAGGCAGTTCTATTTCCAGTTTTTTAAGGAATCTCCACACTGTTCTCCATAGTGGCTGTACTAGTTTGCATTCCCACCAACAGTGTAAGAGGGTTCCCTTTTCTCCACACCCTCTCCAGCATTTATTATTTGTAGACTTTTGGATCGCAGCCATTCTGACTCATGTGAAATGGTACCTCATAGTGGTTTTGATTTGCATTTCTCTGATAATGAGTGATGTTGAGCATCTTTTCATGTGTTTGTTAGCCATCTGTATGTTTTCTTTGGAGAAATGTCTATTTAGATCTTTGGCCCATTTTTTGATTGGGTCATTTATTTTTCTGGAGTTGAGCTGTAGGAGATGCTTGTATATTTTTGAGATTAGTTGTTTGTCAGTTGCTTCATTTGCTATTATTTTCTCCCATTCTGAAGGCTGTCTTTTCACCTTGCTAATAGTTTCCTTTGATGTGCAGAAGCTTTTAAGTTTAATTAGGTCCCATTTGTTTATTTTTACTTTTATTTCCAATATTCTGGGAGGTGGATCATAGAGGATCCTGCTGTGATGTATGTCAGAGAGTGTTTTGCCTATGTTCTCCTCTAGGAGTTTTATAGTTTCTGGTCTTACGTTGAGATCTTTAATCCATTTTGAGTTTATTTTTGTATATGGTGTTAGAAAGTGTTCTAGTTTCATTCTTTTACAAGTGGTTGACCAGATTTCCCAGCACCACTTGTTAAAGAGATTGTCTTTAATCCATTGTATATTCTTGCCTCCTTTGTCAAAGATAACAAAGGAGGCAAGAATATACAATGGATTAAAGACAATCTCTTTGAATGTTGAGCTTTAAACCAACTTTTCACTCTCCACTTTCACTTTCATCAAGAGGCTTTTCCTGCCTCTATTTAACTTTGCATATCTATTCTTTCTTTATTTTCTTCTCAACATTTTGTTAGTTTTACTTTAATTGCTTTATTCCCCAATTGGCACCTTGCTTTAGTTTTGTTTTCCAGTTTGTGCTTTAGTTAGTTTTGTTCTGGTAGGTATAATTTTTGGTTTCCTTTGTTTGCAGGTCAATCTATTGTACTTTATTTTGCTGGACTTTGCTTATGAGGGTATATATATATGTGTGTATATTCAGTCACACTTTTTATTGTTGCTATAAACCCCTGCCTCTACACTGGGCTTTTGCAGTTCTGTGGAGCTTTCTTTTTTTTTTCTTCTTCTTCTTCCATTTTTTTCTTTTCTTTATTTTCTATTCTTGCTTTCTTTTCTTTCTCTCCTTTCCTCTCAACATACTTGTTGATTTTGCTTTCACTACTTTATTCCCCACCTGGCACCTTGCTTTAGTTTTGTTTTCCCATTTGTGCTGTAGTTAGTTTTGTTCTTAACTGATAGATATAACTTTTGATTTACTTTGTTGACTGGGTCAATCTACTGTACTTTATTTTTGTTGGACTGTTTTCACTTTGCTCATGGGGTGTATATGTTTATGTGTATGTTTCATTATAGGGCGTGCCATAGCGCAGGCGGCTGCGATGGGCACGCCATAGAGCTGTGAAAAGAAGAGAAGCGAAAAGCAAAGGAGAAAAGGAAAGATATAAACATCTGAATGCAGAGTTTCAAAGAATAGCAAGAAGAGATAAGAAAGCCTTCTTCAGCGATCAATGCAAAGAAATAGAGAAAAACAACAGAATGGGAAAGACTAGGGATCTCTTCAAGAAAATCAGAGATACCAAGGGAATATTTCATGCAAAGATGAGCTCGAAAAAGGACAGAAATGGTATGGACCTCACAGAAGCAGAAGATATTAAGAAGAGATGGCAAGAATACACAGAAGGACTGTACAAAAAAGATCTTCATGACCCAGATAATCACGATGGTGGGATCACTGACCTAGAGCCAGACATCCTGGAATGTGAAGTCAAGTGGGCCTTACAAAGCATCACTATGAACAAAGCTAGCAGAGGTGATGGAATTCCAGTTGAGCTATTCCAAATCCTGAAAGATGATGCTGTGCAAGTGCTGCACTCAATATGCCAGCACATTTGGAAAACTCAGCAGTGGCCACAGGACTGGAAAAGTCAGTTTTCATGCCAATCCCAAAGAAAGGCAATGCCAAAGAATGCTCAAACTACCGCACAATTGCACTCATCTCACACGCTAGTAAAGTAATGCTCAAAATTCTCCAAGCCAGGCTTCAGCAATATGTGAACCGTGAACTTCCTGATGTTCAAGCTGGTTTTAGAAAAGGCAGAGGAACCAGAGATCAAATTGCCAACATCCACTGGATCATAGAAAAAGAAGGAGAGTTCCAGAAAAAACATCTATTTCTGCTTTATTGACTATGCCAAAGCCTTTGACTATGTGGATCACAATAAACTGTGGAAAATTCTGAAAGAGATGGGAATACCAGACCACCTGATCTGCCTCTTGAGAAATGTGTATGCAGGTCAGGAAGCAACAGTTAGAACTGGACATGGAACAACAGACTGGTTCCAAAGAAGAAAAGGAGTTCGTCAAGGCTGTATATTGTCACCCTGTTTATTTAACTTATATGCAGAGTACATCATGAGAAACGCTGGACTGGAAGAAACACAACCTGGAATCAAGGTTTCCGGGAGAAATATCAATAACCTCAGATATGCAGATGACACCATCCTTTGGCAGAAAGTGAAGAGGAACTCAAAAGCCTCTTGATGAAAGTGAAATGGAGAGTGAAAAAGTTGGCTTAAAGCTCAACATTCAGAAAACGAAGATCATGGCATCTGGTCCTATCACTTCATGGGAAAGGGATGGGAAAACAGTGGAAACCGTGTCAGACTTTATTTTTCTGGGCTCCAAAATCGCTACAGATGGTGATTGCAGCCATGAAATTAAAAGACACTTACTCCTTGGAAGGAAAGTTATGACCAACCTAGATAGCATATTCAAAAGCAGAGACATTACTTTGCCAACAAAGGCCCGTCTAGTCAAGGCTATGGTTTTTCCAGTGGTCATGTATGGATGTGAGAGTTGGGCTGTGAAGGAGGCTGAGTGCCGAAGAATTGATGCTTTTGAACTGTGGTGTTGGAGAAGACTCTTGAGAGTCCCTTGGACTGCAAGGAGATCCAACCAGTCCATTCTGAAGGAGATCAGCCCTGGGATTTCTTTGGAAGGAACTATGCTAAATTGAAACTCCAGTACTTGGCCACCTCTTGCAAAGAGTTGACTCATTGGAAAAGACCCTGATTCTGGGAGGGATTGGGGGCAGGAGGAGAAGGTGACGACAGAGGATGAGATAGCTGGATGGCATCACTGACTCGATGGACATGAGTCTGAGTGAACTCCAGGAGTTGGTGATGGGCAGGGTGGCCTGGCGTGCTGCGATTCATGGGGTCGCAAAGAGTCAGACACGACTGAGCGACTGCTCTGATCTCATCTGATCTGATCTGATATTTCATTATTTTATTTATTATTTTGTAATTGCCATTTGTCTGGGTTCATTTTTGGTTTCTTGTTTTTGGACCTTTGTTTTAATCTCACTTAATGCCATAACAAACCACTTGTGGATTCTTTGTTCCTGACCAGAGATCAAACCCTGAGCCTTTGGAGTGGGAGTACTGACTCCAAGACCTTAGACACCCAGAGAACTGACACTAGGGAGTATCAAATAGGGAGAATTCACACCGAGGAAACTAGTGTAATACAAGACCCAGCATCACCCAACCACCAGTGCACCCTGTGCAGGATGCCTCATCTAAACAACAAACAAAACAAAAATACAAACCCAATCATCATAGGAAAGACAAAGAAACAAACAAAAACTCAGCACAAACCTCACCTTATATGAAGCTTACAAAAACCACAGGACCAATCTGAGGAGGGCATAAGCCAAAAGGAATAAAGAATTCAAGCTTGAAGCCAGATAAAAAGAAAATTTAAATCAATAAGTTTAAAAAAAATGAAAATGCAGAAAAATACTACACAGATGCAGGGACAAACTAGAAACACAGAAGTCCAAATAAATGAAGAGGAAATAGGCAAACTACCTGAAAAAGACTTCAGAATAATGATAGTAAAGATGATCAAAAGCCTTGAAAACAAAATGGAGAAATTGCAAGACAATTAACAAAGACCTAGAAGAATTAAAGAATAAACATACAGAGACAAACAACACAATTACTGAAATTAAAAATACTCTAGAAGGAATCAATAGCAGAATATCTGAAGCAGAAGAATGAATCAGTGAGCTGGAAGATAAAATGTTGGAAATAACTTCTGAAGAGCAGAATAAAATAAAAAGAATGAAAAGAACTGAGGATTGTCTCAGAGACCTCTGGGACAATATCAAACACATCAACATTCAAATTATAGGGGTCCCAGAAGAAGAGAAAAAGAAAGTATATGAGAAATTTTTTGAAGAGATTATAGTTGAAAATTTCCCCAACATGGAAAAGGAAAGTCAATCAAGTCCAAGAAGCACAAAGAGTCCCATGCAGCATAAACCCAAGGAGAAACACTCCAAGACACATACTAATCAAACTAACAAATACTAAACACAAAGAAAGAATATTAAAAGCACCAAGGGAAAAGCAACAAGTAACATAAAATGGAAACCCCATACACTTAACAGCTGATCTTTCAGCAGAAACTCTGCAGGCCAGAAGGGAATGGCAGGATATATTTAAAGTGTTGAAAGGGAAAGAATATACAACCAATATTACATTACCTACAAGAATCTCATTCAAAATTGATGGAGAAATAGAAAGCTTTTCAGACAAGCAAAAGTTAAGAGAATTCAGTAGCACCAAACCAGCTTTACAGCAAATGTTAAAGGGACTTATATAGTCAAGAAATACAAGAGAAGAAAAAAGAGCTATAAAATCAACCCCAAACAATTAAGAAAATGGCAATAGGAACACATATATCAATAATTACTTTAATTGTAAATGGATTAAACACTCCAACCAAAAGACACAGACTGGCTGAATGGATACAAAAACAAGATCCATGTATATGCTGGCTACAAGAAACCCACTTCAGACCTAAAGACATATATAGACTGAAAATGAGGGGATGGAAAAATATATTCCATGCAAATTGGAAGCAAAAGAAAGCTGGATAGCAATCCTCATATCAGACAAAATAGACCTTAAAATAAAGAAGATTGCAAGAGATAAGGAAGGACATTACATAATGATCAAGGGATCAATCCAAGAGGAAGACATAGCAACTGTAAATATCTATGCACCTAACATAGGAGCACCTCAGTACATAAGACAAACACTAACAGACATAAATGGAGAAATTAACAGTAACACAAAAATAGTAGGAGACTTTAACACCCCCTCACACCAATGGACAGATCATCAAAACAGAAAATTAACAAGGAAACACGTGTCAAATGATACATTAGATGAGATGGATCTCATTGATATCTTCAGGACATTCCATCCAAATTCACCTTCTCAAATGCACATGGGCCATTCTCCAGGATAGACCACATCTTGGGTCACATATCAAACCTCAGTAAATTTAAGAAAATTGAAATCATATCAAGCATCTTCTCCAACTACAATGCTATGAGACTAGATATCAATTACAAGAAAGAAAACCGTAAGAAACACAAACACAAAAAGAATAAACAATACTTTTCTAAATAACCAACAGGTTACTGAAGAAATCAAAAGGGAAATAAAAAAAATGTCTAGAAACAAATGACAATGAAACACGACAACTCAAAACCTATGGGATGCAGCAAAAGCAGTTCTAAGAGGGAAGTTTATAGCAAAAAAATCCTACCTCAAGAAAAAAAGAAAAGCATCAAATAGGCAACCTAACTTTACACCTAATACAACTGGAAAAAGAAGAACAAAAACCCCTCAAAATTAGTAGAAGGAAATAAATCATAAAAATCTGAGCAGAAATAAATGAAAAAGAAAGAAATAATAGTAAAGATTAATAAAACTAAAAGCTGGTTTTTTGAAAAGATAAACAAAATTGACAAGGCTTTAGCTAGGCTCATCAAGAAAAAAAGAGAGAAGAATCAAATAAACACAATTAGAAATGAAAAAGGAGAGGTTACAAGAGACAATGCAGAAATACAAAGGATTATAAGAGACTATTATGAAGAACTATATGGCAATAAATTAGATATCCTGGAAGAAATGAATAGATTCTTAGAAAAGTTCAATCTTCCAAGACTGAACCAGGATGAAATAGAAATTATGAACAACCCAATTACAAGCACTGAAATTGAAGCTATGATCAAAAATCCCCCAAAAAACAAAACGCCAAAACTAGATGGCTTTACAGGAGAATTCTATCAAACATTTAGAGAAGAGCTAATGCCTATCCTTCTAAAACTCTTTCAAAAAATTTCAGAGGAAGGAACACTTCCAAGGTCATTCTACAAGGCCACCATCACCCTGATACCAAAACCAGACAAAGACAACACAAAAAAAACTGCAGGCCAATATCACTGATGAATATAGATGCAAAAATCCCCAACAAAATTTTAGCAAACAATTCAGCAACACATGAAAAAACTCATTCACTATGATCAAGTTGGGTTTGTCCCAGGAATGCAAGGATTCTTCAATATATGCAAATCCATCAATGTGATACAGCATATTAACAAATTGAAAGATAAAACCCATATGATAGTCTCAATAGATGCTGAAAAAGTCTTTGACAAAACTCATCAACCATTTATGATTAAAACTCTTCAAAATATGGGCATAGAATGAACTGACCTAAACATAGTAAAGGCCATATATGATAAGCCTATAGCAAGCATTATTCTCAATGGTGAAACACTGAGAGCATTCCCCTAAGGTCAGGAACAAGAAAAGGGTGTCCACTTTCACCACTATTATTCACCATAGTTCTGAAGTCCTAGCTACAGCAATCAGAGAAGAAAATAAATAAAAGGAATCCAGATCAGAAAAGAAGTAAAGCTTTCACTATTTGCATATGACATGATACCATATATACGTCACTTCAGTACAGTCGCTCAGTTGTGTATGACTCTTTGCGACCCCATGAATCCCAGCACGCCAGGCCTCGCTGTCCATCACCAACTCCCGGAGTTCACCCAGACTCATGTCCATCGAGTCAGTGATGCCATCCAGCAATCTCATCCTCTGTCGTCCCCTTCTCCTCCTGCCCCCAATCCCTCCCAGCATCAGAGTCTTTTCCAATGAGTCAACTCTTCGCATGAGGTGGCCAAAGTATGGGAGTTTCAGCTTCAGCATCATTCCCTCCAAAGAAATCCCAGGGCTGATCTCCTTCAGAATGCACTGGTTGGATCTCCTTGCAGTCCAAGGGACTCTCAAGAGTCTTCTCCAACACCACAGTTCAAAAGCATCAATTCTTCAGTGCTCAGCCTTCTTCACAGTCCAACTCTCACATCCATACATGACCACAGGAAAAACCAAAGCCTTGACTAGATGGACCTTTGTTGGCAAAGTAATGTCTCTGCTTTTGAATACGCTTTCTAGGTTGGTCATAACTTTCCTTCCAAGGAGCGAGCGTCTTTTAATTTCATGGATGCAGTCACCGTCTGCAGTGATTTTGGAGCCTTCAAAAATTAAGCCTGACACTTTTTCCACTGTTTCCCCATCTATTTCCCATGAAGTGATGGGACCAGATGCCATGATCTTCGTTTTCTGAATGTTGAGCTTTAAGCCAACTTTTTTACTCTCCACTTTCATTTTCATCAAGAGGCTTTTGAATTCTTCTTCACTTTCTGCCATAAGGGTGGTGTCATCTGCATATCTGAGGTTATTGAAATTTCTCCCGGAAATCTTGATTCCAGCTTGTGTTTCTTCTAGTCCAGCGCTTCTCATGATGTACTCTGCATATAAGTTAAATAAGCAGGGTGACAATATACAGCCTTGACTTACTCCTTTTCCTATTTGGAACCAGTCTGTGTTTCCATGTCCAGTTCTAACTGTTGCTTCCTGACCTGCATACAGATTTCTCAAGAGACAAATCAGGTGGTCTGGTATTCCCATCTCTTTCAGAAGTTTCCACAGTTTATTGTGATCCACACAGTCAAAGGCTTTGGCATAGTCAATAAAGAAGAAATACATGCTTTTCTGGAACTCTCCTGCTTTGTCCATGATCCAGCAGATGTTGGCAATTTGATCTCTGGTTCCTCTGCCTTTTCTAAAACCAGCTTGAACATCAGGAAGTTCATGGTTCATGTATTACTGAAGCCTGGCTTGGAGAATTTTGAGCATTACTTTACTAGCATGTGAGATGAGTGCAATTGTGTGGTAGTTTGAGCATTCTTTGGCATTGCCTTTCTTTGGGATTGGAATGAAAACTTACCTTTTTTAGTCCTGTGGCCACTGCTGAGTTTTCCAAATGTGCTGGCATATTGAGTGCAGCAGTTTCACAGCATCACCTTTCAGGATTTGGAATAGCTCAACTGGAATTCCATCACCTCCACTAGCTTTGTTCGTAGTGATGCTTTCTAAGGCCCACTTGACTTCACATTCCAGGGTGTCTGGCTCTAGATGAGTGATTACACCATCGTGATTATCTGGGTCGTGAATATGTTTTTGTACAGTCCTTCTGTGTATTCTTGCCATCTCTTCTTAATATCTTCTGCTTCTGTGAGGTCCACCATTTCTGTCCTTTATCAAGCCCATCTTTGCATGAAATATTCACTTGGTATCTCTAATTTTCTTGAAGAGATCTCTAGTCTTTCCCATTCTGTTGTTTTCCTCTATTTCTTTGCATTGATCACTGAGGAAGGCTTTCTTATCTCTTCTTGCTATTCTTTGGAACTCTGCATTCAGATGCTTATATCTTTCCTTTTCTCCTTTGCTTTTTGATTCTCTTCTTTTCACAGCTATTTGTAAGGCCTCCCCATACAGCCATTTTGCTTTTTTCCATTTCTTTTCCATGGGGATGGTCTTGATCCCTGTCTCCTGTACAATGTCACGAACCTTATTCCATAGTTCATCAGGCACTCTATCTATCAGATCTAGGCCCTTAAATCTATTTCTCACTTCCACTGTATAATCATAAGGGATTTGATTTAGGTTATACCTGAATGGTCTAGTGGTTTTCCCTACTTTCTTCAATTTCAGTCTGAATTTGGCAATAAGAAGTTCATGATCTGAGCCACAGTCAGCTCCTGGTCTTGTTTTTGCTGACTGTATAGAGCTTCTCCAGATTTGGCTGCAAAGAATATAGTCAATCTGATTTTGGTGTTGACCATCTGGTGATGTCCATGTGTAGAATCTTCTCTTGTGTTGTTGGAAGAGGGTGTTTGCTATGATCAGTGCATTTTCTTGGCAAAACTCTATTAGTCTTTGCCCTGCTTCATTCCATATTCCAAAGCCAAATTTGCTTGTTACTCCAGGTGTTTCTTGGCTTCCTACTTTTGCATTCCAGTCCCCTATAATGAAAAGGACATCTTTTTTGAGATGGTTACTCCATTTCTTCTGAGGGATTCCTGCCCACAGTAGTAGATATAATGGTCATCTGAGTTAAATTCACCCATTCCAGTCCATTTTAGTTCACTGATTCCTAGAATGTCAACATTCACTCTTGCCATCTCTTGTTTGACCACTTCCAGTTTGCCTTGATTCATGGACCTGACATTCCAGGTTCCTATGCAATATTGCTCTTACAGCATCTGACCTTGCTTCTATCACCCGTCACATCCACAGCTGGGTATTGCTTTTGCTTTTGCTCCATCCCTTTATTCTTTCTGGAGTTATTTCTTCACTCATCTCCAGTAGCATATTGGGCCCCTACTGACCTGGGGAGTTCCTCTTTCAGTATCCTATCATTTTGCCTTTTCATACTGTTCATGGGGTTCTCAAGGCAAGAATACTGAAGTGGTTTGCCATTCCCTTCTCCAGTGGACCACATTCTGTCAGATCTCTCCACCATGACCCGCCCATCTTGGGTGGCCCCACAGGCATGGCTTAGTTTCATTCAGTTAGACAAGGCTGTGGTCCTAGTATGATTACATTGACTAGTTTTCTGTGAGTGTGGTTTCAGTGTGTCTGCCCTCTGATGCCCTCTTGCAACACCTACCATCTTACTTGGGTTTCTCTTACCTTGGGCGTGGGGTATCTCTTCACGGCTGCTCCAGCAAAGCACAGCCGCTGCTCCTTACCTTGGACGAGGGGTATCTCCTCACCACTGCCCTTCCTGACCTTTGACGTGGGATAGCTCCTCTAGGTCCTCCTGCGCCCGCGCAGCCACAGCTCTTTGGACGTGGGGTTGCTCCTTCTGGCCGCCGTCCCTGGCCTCGGGTGTGGAGTTTCTCCTCCTGGTCGCCGCCCCTGGCCTAGGGCCAGGGGGTGTAGGGTTAGCTCCTTCCGGCCGCCACCCCTGACCTTGGACTTGGGTAGCTCCTCTCAGCCGTTCCTGTGCCATCACAGCCTGGCACTCTCGGCTGCTGCCCCTGACCTTGGGCGTGGGGTAACTCCTCTTGGCAGCCACCTTTCAGGCATGGGATCCTCCTGGCTTCTGCCCCGACCTCGTTCAATAGGTAGCTCCTCTCGGCCACACCTAGTGCGCCGGTTGCAGCCGCCCACACTTAGTACACCGGTAGCCCGGTCGCAGCTGCCCAAAGATAGTATCACAAAATTACTAGAGCTAATCAGTGAATTTAATAAAGTTTCAGGATACAAAACCAATACACAGAAATCACTTGCATTTCTATATACAAACAATGAAATATCAGAAAGAAATTAAGGAATCAATCCCATTCACCATTTGCAACAAAAATAATTAAATATCTAGAAATAAATTTACCTAAGGAGACAAAAGAACTATACACAGAAAATTATAAGACACTAAAGAAAGAAATCAAAGATGACATAAACAGATGGAGAGATAGTCCATGTTCCTGGGTAGGAAGAATCAATATTGTGAAAATTAGTATACTACCAAATGCAATCTACAGGTTCAATGAGACCCCTATCAAATTACCAATGGTATTTTTCACAGAACTAGAACAAAAAATTTCACAATTCGTATGGAAACACAAAAGACCCCGAATAGCCAAAGCAGTCTTGTGAAAGAAGAATGGAGCTGGAGGCATCAAACTTCCTGACTTCAGATTATACTACAAAGCTACGGTCATCAAGACAGTATGGTACTGGCACAAAAACAGAAATATAGACCAATGGAACAAGATAGAAAGCCCAGAAATAAATCCATGCACCTATGGGTACCTTATTTTTGACAAAGGAAGCCAGAACATACAATGGGGCAAAGACAGCCTCTTCAATAAATGGTGCTGGGAAAACTGGACAGCTACATGTAGAAGAATGAAATTAGAACACTTCCTAACACCATATACAAAGATAAACTCACAATGGATTAAAGACCTAAATATAAGACCAGAAACTATAAAACTCTTAGAGGAAAACATAGGCAGAACACTCGATGACATTAATCAAAGCAAGATCCTCTATGACCCACCTCCTAGTGTAAAAGAAATAAAAACAAAAGTAAACAAGTGGGACCTGATTAAACCTAAAAGCTTTTGCACGGCAAAGAAAACTATAAGAAAGGTGAAAAGACAACCCTCAGAATGGGAGAAAATAATAGCAAAGAAAACAACTGACAAAGGATTAATTTCCAGAATATACAAGTAGCTGGTAGAACTCAATGCCAGAAAAACAAACAACACAATCAAAAAGTGGCAAAAAGACTTAAACAGACATTTCTCCAAAGAAGATATACAGATGGCTAACAAACACATGAAAAGATGCTTAACGTTGCTCATTATTAGAGAAATACAAATCAAAACCACAATGAGATATCCCCTCACAGAGGTCAGCATAGTGAAATGAAGTCACTCAGTCGTGTCCGACTCTTTGCGATCCCACAGACGGTAGCCTAACAGGCTCTGCCGTCCATGGGATTTTCCAGGCAAGAATACTGGAGTGGGTTGCCATTTCCTTCTCCAGCGGACCTTCCCAACCCAGGGATTGAACCCGGGTCTCCTGCATTGCAGACAGACGCTTTACCTTCTGAGCCACCAGGGAAGCCCAATGAACCCATGAGGTCAGCATGCTGCTGCTGCTGCTAAGTCGCTTCAGTCGTGTCCAACTCTGTGTGAGCCCATAGACGGCAGCCCACCAGGCTCCCCCATCCCTGGCATTCTCCAGGCAAGAACACTGGAGTGGGTTGCCATTTCCTTCTCCAGTGCAGGAAAGTGAAAGTGAAGTCGTTCAGTCGTGTCCAACTCTTAGCAACCCCATGGACTGCAGCCCACCAGGCTCGTCCATCCATGGGATTTTCCAGGCAAGAGTACTGGAGTGGGGTGCCATTGCCTTCTCCGTGAGGTCAGCATGGCCATCATCAAAAAGTCTACAAACAATAAATGCTGGAGAGGACATGGAGAAAAGGGAACGATCTTGCAATGTTGGTGGGAATGTAAATTGATACAGCCACTGAGGAAGACGATATGGAGATTCCCTAAAAAACTAGGAATAAAACCACCATATGACCTAGCAATCCCACTCCTAGGCATATACAATGAGGGAACCAAAATTGAAAAAGGACACAAGTATCCCATTTTTCACTGCAGCACTATTTACAATAGCTAGAACATGGAAGCAAACTAGATGTCCATCGACAGATGAATGGATAAAAAGTTGTGGTCAATATACACAATGGAATATTACTCAGCCTTAAAAAGGAACACAGTTGAGTTAGTTCTGATGAGGTGGATGAACCTAGAACCTATTAAGCAGAGTAAAGTGGGTCAGAAAAAGAAAGATAACTATTGTATTGTAACACATATATGCGGAATCTAGAAAAATGGTACTGAAGAATTTATTTTCAGGGCAGCAATGGAGAAACAGACATAGAGAATAGACGTATGGACATGGGAAGAGGGGGGGAGAGGGTGAGATGTTTGGAAAGAGTAACATGGAAATTTATATTGCCGTATGTAAAATAGATAGCCAATGGGAATTTGCTGTATCCTCAGGAAACTCAAACAGGGGCTCTGTATCAACCTAGAGGGGTTGGATGGGGTGGGAGATGGGAGGGAGGGACAAAAGGGAGTGGATATATGTATACCGATTGCCAACTCATGTAGAGGTTTGACAGAAAACAACAAAATCCTGTAAAGAATTATCCTTCAATAAAAAAATAAATTAAAAAAAAAAAGAAAAAAATCATTCAAATTACATAATTACCCAGAGTGGGGAAAACATTGTGCTCAAGTCCTTCAACTCTACCTTCATCAGCTCACTTCTACATTCTCCACTGATAACCGTGCTCAGAGAGCATTAATGGACTTCAGCTGGACCACTGGCAAGTCTTTCGTTCCTTGATGATTCTATCATTAACATAGCACATAGATCAAGCCCTCAAATTCCATAATCACTCGGTAATATTTTTGACTCAGCTCATCTTCTAATAAGAATGCAGTAGACACTGCATAACATCAATATTTATATAAGATTTACATAACTTATACAAATACATAAATTGAGTTTAGGTAAAAAATTTTGTATAATATTTATGTTAATATTATTACATATTATCTCTGCTCTATAATTCTTAATTACTATTCTCACTGAAATATAAGAAAAGTAAAACTTAAATAATTGCTTAGGGTTTATCATTGCCGCATAGCAACAGCTGAGAATTAAATGGCTGTCCATCTGATTTCAGAGTCAGTTTACCTCATTACTCTACGTTGCTCTCTCTTGTGACACTGGTTTGAAGTGATATGTCCCCAAAAGACTGGCTCATGCATACAGTATGTTAGGAAAAACAGTGGAAGTTTTGGTGCTGGAAAAGCAGAGAATCTCCATTCCCTTTATGAGCTGAACTGGAGGGCAGAAACGTCTCCCTCTGCTTGGTTGCTTTTTTCTCCATTTTATGAATTTTGCTTACCATCTGCTCTTCTGTGGAAACCTCATTCATTCATTCCACAATTTTATATTAAATCCTTTTTTTTTTTTTTGTATTAGTGAATTTTTAGACCTTGAAGGCAATGGCACCCCACTCCAGGACTCTTGCCTGGAAAATCCCATGGATGGAGGAGCCTGGCGGGCTGCAGTCCATGGGGTCGCTGAGGGTTGGACACGACTGAGCGACTTCACTTTCACTTTTCACTTTCATGCATTGGAGAAGGAAATGGCAACCCACTCCAGTGTTCTTGCCTGGAGAATCCCAGGGACTGGGGAGCCTGGTGGGCTGCCGTCTATGGGGTCACACAGAGTCGGACACGACTGAAGTGACTTAGCAGCAGCAGCAGCAACAGCGTGTAATTGTGAGGACACCATCCTGTCCTCACAGAGATTTCAATTTAGAAAGATTAAATATAGGGGGGAAGAAATAGTTTAAAAACATATATGTATGCATACATATTTGCATGTGTATATATTTAAATTATTTAATCAACTTATATTTGATTAATAATAATTTCATGAACATCTTTTATAATCCAAATGTTGGCACTACAAAATTTCTTTAGAGACTCCATCTCAGTGGCAATATTGTTTACAATGCCCTGTTCTATGCTCGGATTATTGCCATATCCATATTAATAAACATTATTACATGGAAAAAATTTAAAATCACAGTAACAATATAGCATATTTTGTATAAGAAGAATTTAAAATACATAAATGAAATACGTACATAATAATGTATTTATTACACAAAATGAAACAATAAAAGAAAATAACTAAACAAAATTGTTAAGAATAAGCAGCAGAAAGAATGAGCTTAAAGCTTCTTTGAACATACATTTTTGACATAGTTTTGCTACTGAGTTACAAAAATGTTTTAGCAATTTAAAAATTAAATTAGGTGCAAAGCAAAAAAATGAGCACAAATTAAAAAAAGAATGTTTTATATTAAATTATTTTATTATAATAACTATAGGAAGGAAAGGATTGCTTTTGGTGATCTAAAACATAAACTACATTTATGACAAGTTAGTGGTATACACACTAAGGGACAAAAGAACAGTAATATTAAATCACACTGTATATTCTGTATTCATTATTATTAGAATTACTGTTATCATTGCTTTGAATTTTTTTTATAGTATATGGTACCAGTGGTAAAGAATCCTCCAGCCAATGCAGTAGACCTGGGTCAAATCCCTGATCCAGAAAGACTCCCCTGGAGAAGGAAATGGCAACCCACTCCAGCAGTCTTGCCTGTGAAATCCCATGGACAGAGGATCTGGGTGGTGCATGGGGTCACAGAGAGTTGGACATGGCTTAGTGACTGAACAACAATGAGCAAATTAGTGACTGTGTTAATGTTACCAGTATAGAGAGAAGAGCTACAAGTATAACACTAAAGAACTTATGCCAAATCTCCCCAACTTAATTGGAATTTTTATTACAAATTTGAGGATTCAAGTTGATGTATGGCAAAACCAATACAATATTGTAAAGTAATTAGCATCCAATTAAAATAAATAAATTTAAATTAAAAAATAAATTAAATGAAACTTAAAACAAAAAAAAAGAGTTTCTGAAATTATATAGTTTGTACTCACAGAAAAGGCCTGGAAGCCATGATACCCAAATGGGAGAGAAATAACAATCGTGAAGCCCACCTTTCTTTTTCTAATCCTATTTCTCTGCTGAGAGGAGCCAGAGTTTGTCAGAGAGATGCAACTCTGGTATGGATGGAGGTGAGTACAGGGAGGATCTGCAGGGCCCCAAACGGATCATAGGCTAAACTACATAACCAGATTCACCAGAGTATAACAGGCCAACCATGACACCAGCCTGCTAGTGGGGTATGAAATGGGATTGGCACTCACCTGCAGGGTACCCTGGGCATTGGTCTTGAATGGCAGTCTGCAGGCACACATAAGACAGTTTAGGTGCGAGTGGATAATTACACGTGGAAGAGCTCCACAACACAGATCCCATGGATTCCCTGGGAAGGTTCCTTCCCAAGCAACTGACACAGCTTCCTATCATATACTCACTATTCTCTGAGGCCAGATGCAATGTGCTGATAAAAAGTAATGTTTACTATAAGCAATGTTCCTCAGTAACCTATCTTCTTTATCTGTTTTCAGGGAAACACATCAAAGAAATTAACCGAAGGTCAAGTTCTCATGCAGCAGGGAAAAGGGTTTTATGAACATTTTGCCCACAGAAGTATTAAATATTAATGCTGTGTAAAAAGTAGAAAATAATAATAATGGTTTATTGTTTTATACTTTAAAAATTAGTAATTAAAAGGAAAAAGTCTTTATCCATGGAATCCAAGTAGTACCGGCTATTAGGAATGAGAACTAACAAATGTAGGCAATTCAGATGATAGCTTTGGGGTGGTAGAAGTTTCCCATTAAGGAGAATTTGTTCAAGGCAAAGATTGCCGATCGAGCTAAAATCATCAAGTGAAAGAGGATGGGGAAGTGGGCACTTGCAGAATCGCTGAAGGCAGTCATTGAGAGGACATGACTGCTGGACCCCAGCAATCAGAGGCTCTTCACCCCTCCTCTGCCCTTGAAATGTATGCTCTGCCCACTGTTGCCACAGCTGGAGCTGTTTCAAGGACACAATCTATAGAGAGTAATGTTTTGTTGAGACCATCGGAACATAACTGAAGCCTGTCAAGTACTCTATATCAACTTGAAGATTTTGGCAAGCAGGTGTAGGGACTACTCATCTTGAGGCACAAAGATAAGCCTCATAAGTAAGTTCTCTGCTTATGAAACCTGCCACCTACTCATCTGGAGAGTCTGCCTCTTCCTTAGGTCTCTGCTTATCCTCTGTGTATAAGGGCCAGTTTTAGCTCTCACTCGGGAAGCTCCCAAAGTCAGAAACCAACACCAGTGCGTGAAAATCACCCACAGACAACTTGATGTTCACAGGGACTCCTTTACAATGCAGGGGTTTGTGCGTCCCCATTATAACCCAATGGTCAAGTCAGACTCAAGTTCATTGCCCCTTATCCTTAGGAAGGAAAATCATGTATGTTCAGTGTGTTTGGGGAAGGACATTAAGCTGCCGTGGTTCAGTCCTTCCTTCTCCACCCTCAAGACATTTGATTTCAGGTAGGGAGCACCATTCCATTTTCCTCTGGGTCATGTATTACAGAACAGCTTTAGGGAAGGCTGTCCTGTGGGTTTTTAGCAAAGTGCTTGACTAGATAGGCCAATTGAATTTGTAATGCAACATTAACATAAAAGCTGGGCAATATATTTGTCCCAAGTGTTTCAAAGCAATGTTAGTCATTTTGATAAAACGTTCCCATTTGTTACCACAAGTTAACTCCCACTCTTTGCAGTCTGTGTTGTATTAATTGTATGGATTGTGCTCTCTGCCCCTTATTGAACTAACTTCTAGCAGGGTTCAGCCAATGGTGAGTTTTGCAGAAAACCAGAGAAAGGCAGAAGAATGAGGTGGTGTATTTATGTTCCTGGAGCCCTCCGAGGTATTATTGTGGGGTGATTTCCTACCTCTATTAAGGTCACAAAAATGCAAAACACTTGGGAATTCACACATGGATAGTTGCTAGTTTGGCTGTTGATACAGCTTACAGAATTTGGATAAATTCTACTATATGTGATTCCTTTTAGTAAAGAAAATTGTAGTGCGTTTAGAATTATATATACTGTATTATTGAACATATTTTTTAAAGAGATGCCATTCTAACTAAACAACAATGAAAACTGACTCCTATGCTTACAATTATGCCAGTCTGAGGCTTAGGCAAGTCTTTTTGGTTTTGATTTTTTGTTTTGAAACATACATTTTCTAATTACATATTATTATATTTCTCAAGTTTTAAAAGCAGAACTTTGATATAAAACACTTAGGAAATAAAACTAAATTTTAAAATGTTGTCAAAATCCTACCATTATTGTCACTAACAAAATTTTTATTTCATTTTGTTTGCTTGTGCATGTTTTACATAGCTGCAAAACTTCCAAATATTTTATTGTATATTTTTCTTTTATCATAATAGAATTCATTTTGCAAGTCAGTTGTAAACACTGTCCAATAACTATTATTGAGAATACATGTTATAATTCACTTGCATTACCCCATATTTTGACATTTTTCTTATTTTTAATATTGTTAGCATACCTAACCCTTCAATAAGTACTTTTCTATATCAATTTTGTTTTATATTTATAATCATTACTGCTGATAGAGTACAAATAGTATTTATTAACTAGGATAAATTAGTAAATAGAGTTCAGCCATCCAGAAATACTGTAAAATTAGAACTTTTAAAATCAATAATCATAAAGCCAAGCTGGAGGGGGAAGTGTGTGGGGGGCAAAAACTCAGTGTGAGAAGGTCCAGTTGAGGCTGTGGGAAGTCACAGCTGGGAGCAGCCCTCTCAGGATGGGCTCATTTCAGAGGAAGCCCTCATGTCACTGACGGTCACCCTTCCTGATGCCTCTGTGTGCTTTGGTTAAGTCTATGAACTGTAGGTTTGAAAACAGGCATGTCAGATTGTTTAAGGTTCTCTTTTCTTTTAAAATTTTAACCATATCTGAACACCTTCCTCTTACAAATCATAAACACTTGCAGTCTTGCTGCCATACTAAGATGGATTGAGGGTTAAGAACTGGCCTTTAGGCTATCCTGGCAAATTGTTGACAGCCTGCAGCTCATTCTTGGTGCAAATACTGGTGCCTCCTGCACACTTTCATGTCTGTGGCTGACCACTGAGAGAGTGTGAGGCAGGGCTGCAGGTGCCCAGAGATAAAAACCAAGAATCATGACTGTACTGACTAGGAGAAACATGCATCTGGAAGACTCATGGGATCACAGAGGAGCCACGGATATGGGTAGAAAAGGGGGAGTGAGTGCAGATGCTAAACTGCAGGTCCAGGCCATGAAAAGTGGAACAAGAAAAGAGGCAAGGCTTACGGAAAGTGACAACGTGGCAACTGGATGAGGGAATGCATGAACGATGGATGAGGCTCAGGGCCAGTCATTTGGGACAGTGTGTGTGAACTCTGAAGGTACATATTCATGTCATATGAGACTTGAGGTGGTCCTGAAGGGCAGGACATTGACTTCAGGTGGGAACAGCTTCAAGGAGTGCTCTGTGAGTGGAAAATAAGGAGGCAAAGGTGGAATTCCCTCTTCCCTCCCACGGCCACATCATGCACTTAATCATGCACCTACCTGCTTCATGTTTGGATCTCAAGTGCTTCTAAATCACTGAAAAATGCTTCAAAGCAGCAACTAAAAAGACTGAAGAAAAAGTGGAAATTCCAGTATTATTAACCTTTTGAGGCCAATGTAATCCAGAATCCATCCTGTGTCCCCTCTAATTCCTGAGTCTGGGATTCTTTTCCCAGTGAGGAAATACAACTATCTTTCTTATTTATGACTCCAAAACTGAAGAAATAAGAGATTAATGATCTGTGGATCCAAGCATTTTCAGGGCCAAGTCATAAAAATAAAAGATATTTGCATTTGCTGACATTTCTTCTCATAGAAATGTTAAACATTCAATCACAAAACACTTGGAATCATTTGTGTTGCCTAAATGTCGCACTCTGTGAACGCACCGCCCCAAAACCTTGCCTCCTTTGCCATTTAGAAATGAAATGTTTTCTGTCCTCGCTGTTATAGCTATAAAAAATGTTGAGTGTTTCGAGATGTTTGGTGATTTAAAATCAAGTTTTCTCACGCTAATTACCCTTCATCATTCTTTCATTCTGTTCTAGATATGCAAAAGTAGGCTTTTAGATGGAGGATTTTGAAGTTTTGTTTTTGGTGTGGAGAATTGAACTCTATAGCAGATTCACCTTGGAAGGTCTGTGCATTTGTAGGTGGTGATAGAGGTGCTACCTGTTTCTCATCCATCCATCCATCACTGCCTTCTCACTCAGAGCACTCAGTCCTGTCTTCACTGCTTAGAGCTGATGCACCCCTGCCAGGGGCACTGAGTGTAATCAGCACGAGCTTCATTTAGGGTTCATAGGAGAGTTTCCAACCCAAAGTCCTTGGTTCAGATGCACCCAAATGGCATCCCATCCTGGGCAGCCTAAGCCTGGACTCCTCTGGCATCCTAATAGGATGGCCAGGGCATGTATGGAGCACTAATGAACTAATACAGTCATTAATGTTTCATGGGCAGTGTCTCTTACCTGCCTGGACACGAAACTAAGTGAATAGGTCCCTCTTCATATAAAGATTTTATGAAGAATAAACTGAAATGGAAAAAGTTCTCCAAAATACAGATTGTGAAAACTCAAAAATAGAGACAAAAGAGAACTATGGTACTGTGAGAGTTGGACTGTGAAGAAAGCTGAGCGCTGAAGAATTGATGCTTTTGAACTGTGGTGTTGGAGAATCCCCTGGACTGCAAGAGACTGTGGTCTCTTGAGAGTCCCCTGGACTGCAAGGAGATCCAACCAGTCCATCCTAAAGGAGATCAGTCCTGGGTGTTCATTGGAAGGACTGATGCTAAAGCTGAAACTCCAGTATTTTAGCCACCTCATTCGAAGAGTTGACTCATTGGAAAAGACTCTGATGCCAGGAGGGATTGGGGGCAGGTGGAGAAGGGGACGACGGAGGATGAGATGGCTGGATGGCGTCACCGACTTGATGGTCGTGAGTTTGAGTGAACTCCAGGAGCTGGTGATGGACAGGGAGGCCTGGCATGCTGTGATTCATGGGGTCACAAAGAGCTGGACACGACTGAGCAACTGAACTGAACTCTGAAATGACAATACCCATTCTCTTTATCTTCCATAGATCCACTTGATAATTAGGTAATATAGTTGTGCATTCCATTCATCATAGTGTGTGCTCAGCAAATCTTTATCTACCAATTGACGGAAGCTAATGGAAATACTGGGGCTCCCCCGATGGCTCAGTGGGTAAAGAATTTGGCTACAGTGCAGGAGATGCAGGTTCAAACCCTAGAATGGGAAGATCCCCTGGAGAAGGAAATGGTAACATACTCCAGCATCCTTTCCTGAAAAATCCCATGGACAGAGGAGCCTGAAGAGCTATAGTCCGAAGTGTTGCAAAGAGTCAGACAGGACTGAGAGACTGAGCAGAGAGCAGAAAGAATGGAAATACTACCCTCAAGGGCAATTTGAAAATTGCCTCAATATCTTTTGGATCAATGACAGTTGTCTGAGAACATTTTAAAAAATGGAGCAAACATTTTTTTTTTTTAAATGAAGTGTAGTTGATTTATACTACTGTGTTTCAGACATGCAAAAAAATTGATTCAATTATATATGTATATATACATATTTTTCAGATTATATTCCCTTAATGGTTATTATAGAGTTCCCTGTGTTATACAATTCAATTCAGTTCAGTCACTCAATCGTGTCCTACTCTTTGCGACCCCATGAATAACAGCACGCCAGGCCTCCTGTCCCTCAACAACTCCCGAAGTTCACTGAGACTCACGTCCATCGAGTCAGTGATGCCATCCAGCCATCTCAACCTCTGTCATCCCCTTCTCCTCCTGCCCCCGATCCCTCCCAGCATCAGACACTTTTCCAATGAGTCAACTCTTCGCATGAGGTGGCCAAAGTACTGGAGTTTCAGCTTTAGCATCATTCCTTCCAAAGAAATCCCAGGGCTGATTTCCTTCAGAATGGACTGGTTGGATCTCCTTGCAGTTCAAGGGACTCTCAAGAGCCTTCTTCAACACCACAGTTCAAAAGCATCAATTCTTCGGCACTCAGCCTTCTTCACAGTCCAACTCTCACATCCATACATGACCACAGGAAAAACCATAGCCTTGACTAGACGGGCCTTTGTTGGCAAAGTAATGTCTCTGCTTTTGAATATGCATGCTATCCAGGTTGGTCATAACTTTCCTTCCAAGAAGTAAGCATCTTTTAATTTCATGGCTGAAGTCACCATCTGTAGTGATTTTGGAGTCCATAAAAATAAAGTATGAAACTGTTTCCACTGTTTCCCCATCTATTTCCCATGAAGTGGTGGGACCAGATGCCATGACCTTCATTTTCTGAATGTTGAGCTTTAAGCCAACTTTTTCACTCTCCATTTCACTTTCATCAAGAGGCTTTTTAGTTCCTCTTCACTTTCTGCCATAAGGGTGGTGTCATCTGCATATCTGAGGTTATTGATATTTCTCCCGGAAATCTTGATTCCAGCTTGTGTTTCTTCCAGTCCAGAGTTTCTCATGATATACTCTGCATATAAGTTAAATAAGCAGGGTGACTACATACAGTCTTGACATACTCGTTTTCCTATTTGGAACCAGTCTGTTGTTCCATGTCCAGTTCTAACTGTTGCTTCCTGACCTGCATACAGATTTCTCAAGAGGCAGATCAGGTGGTCTGGTATTCCCATCTCTTTCAGAATTTTCCACAGTTTATTGTGATCCACACAATCAAAGGCTTTGGCATAGTCAATAAAACAGAAATAGATGTTTCTCTGGAACTCTCTTGCTTTTTCCATGATCCAGTGGATATTGGCAATTTGATTTCTGGTTCCTCTGCCTTTTCTAAAACCAGCTTGAACATCAGGAAGTTCACGGTTCACATATTGCTGAAGCCTGGCTTGGAGAATTTTGAGGATTACTTTACTAGCGTTTGAGATGAGTGCAATTGTGTGGTAGTTTGAGCATTTTTGGCATTGCCTTTCTTTGGGATTGGCGTGAAAACTGACCTTTTCAAGTCCTGTGGCCACTGCTGAGTTTTCCAAATTTGCTGGCATATTGAGTGAAACACTTTCACAGCATCATCTTTCAGGATTTGGAATAGCTCAACTGGAATTCCATCACCTCCACTAGCTTTGTTCATAGTGATGCTTTCTAAGGCCCACTTGACTTGACATTCCATGATGTCTGGCTCTAGGTCAGTGATCACACCATCGTGATTATCTGGGTCATGAAGATCTTTTTTGTACAGTTCTTCTGTGTATTCTTGCCATCTCTTCTTAATATCTTCTGCTTCTGTGAGGTCCATACCATTTCTGTCCTTTATTGTGCCCATCTTTGCATGAAATATTCCCTTGGTATCTCTAATTTTCTTGAAGAGATCTCTAGTCTTTCCCATTCTGTTGTTTTCCTCTAATTCTTTGCATTGGTTGCTGAGGAAGGCTTTCTTATCCCTTCATGCAATTCTTTGGAACTCTGCATTCAGATGCTTATAGCTTTCCTTTTCTGCTTTGCTTTTCGCTTCTCTTCTTTTCACAGCTATTTGTAAGGCCTCCCCAGACAGCCATTTTGCTTTTCTGCATTTCTTATCCATGAGGACGGTCTTGATCCCTGTCTCCTGTACAATGTCACGAACTTTATTCCATAGTTCATCAGTCACTCTATCAGATCTAGGCCCTTAAATCTATTTCTCACTTCCACTGTATAATCATAAGGGATTTGATTTAGGTCATACCTGTATGGTATAGTGGTTTTCCCTACTTTATTCAATTTAAGTCTGAATTTTGCAATAAGGAGTTCATGATCTGAGCCACAGCCGGCTCCTGGTCTTGTTTTTGCTGACTGTATAGAGCTTCTCCAGCTTTGGCTGCAAAGAATATAATCAATCTGATTTCGGTGTTGACCATCTGGTGATGTCCATGTATAGAGTCTTCTCTTGTGTTGTTGGAAGAGGGTGTTTGTTATGATCAGTGCATTTTCTTGGCACAACTCTATTAGTCTTTGCCCTGCTTCATTCCATATTCCAAAGCTAAATTTGCCTGTTACTCCAGGTGTTTCTGGACTTCCTACTTTTGCATTCCAGTCCCTTATAATGAAAAGGACATCTTTTTGGGGTGTTAGTTCTAAAAGGTCTTGGAGGTCTTCATAGAACCGTTCAACTTCAGCTTCTTCAGCGTTACTGGTTGGGGCATAGACTTGGATTACTGTGATATTGAATGGTTTTCTTTGGAAACGAACAGAGATCATTCTGTCCTTTTTGAGATTGCATCCAAGTACTGCATTTTGGACTCTTTTTTTGACCATGATGGCTACTTCATTTCTTCTAAGGGATTCCTGCCCGCAATAGTAGATATAATGGTCATCTGAGTTAAATTCACCCATTCCAGTCCATTTCAGTTCGCCGATTCCTAGAATGTCGACATTCACTCTTGCCATCTCTTGTTTGACCACTTGCAATTTGCCTTCATTCATGGACCTGACATTCCAGGTTCCTATGCAATATTGCTCTTTATAGCATCGAACCTTGCTTCTATCACCCGTCACATCCACAGCTGGGTATTGTTTTTGCTTTGGCTCCATCCCTTCATTCTTTTTGGAGTTATTTCTCCACTGATCTCCAGTAGCATACTGGGCACCTACTGACCTGGGGAGCTCCTCTTTCAGTATCCTATCATTTTGCCTTTTCATTCTGTTCATGGGGTTCTCAAGGCAAGAATACTGAAGTGGTTTGCCATTCCCTTCTCCAGTGGACCACATTCTGTCAGAGCTGTCCACCATGACCCACTCATCTTGGGTTGCCCCACAGGCATGGCTTAGTTTCATTGAATTAGACAAGGCTGTGGTCCTAGTGTGATTAGATTGACTAGTTTTCTGTGAGTGTGGTTTCAGTGTGTCTGCCCTCTGATGCCCTCTCGCAACACCTACCATCTTACTTGGGTTTCTATACAGTAAGTCTTTATTGCATATCTACTTTATGAATAATAGTTTGTCAGAGTCATTTGTCAGACTGACCAGAAGTGGACCAGAAATGGACAGCTGGCCTGAGCTTGAGTGCCCCTTGCTGATCTCCCCCTCTTTCCGCATCTGCTCCAGTCACCACAAGGACAGTGGTTCTGGAGCTCACACTTTTTCCATCTGTGACAATACATAGAACTACTTGCTTGTTTACAACACATTTAACCATTTGTTTTCAGCCAGATTTCTAAAAAGCAAAAGGTGGTTTTGGTTTTATTGATCAAGCTTTTTCATTGTGCCCAGAAAGGCTTTTGCTCTTTTTTTTTTTTTTTGAAAACTTCAACTCATGTTATATAATGAAATATTTACTTTTAATATCAAAACATCTTTTTTTTCTTAAGTTATATCTCTGATTTAGCAATATATGACATATCATAGTCTACTTTCATATAAGATGACAACATTGGTTTAAGAAACCAATTTTTATCATCCCCTAGCAATTTCCCAGTTGCATTTATGTATTTCAGCTTATATCCACAATGTGCTTAATATTGTAATTCCAAGTGGGATAATCTTTTTTTTTTTTTCCTGGATAATTTATACAGCTTTAGGTGTTGACTTTTCTAGTTGCTACTCAATTTGAGTGAGAGAGGTCTTTTTTACACTAGGTGCTCTATAAAACACCTACACGGCCATCTGCAAAAGTGGCCCATCATTTCTCTCCCTTTCTTCTCTCTCTCAAACAGGGAGTTTGACTGATTACATTAGATGTGTCTGCCATGGATTTCATCAGGAAATTTCAAAATCCTATAAAGTATAGAGAGTTTTCTAGGGTATCAATCCAACCTCCTCTTCCAGAATCAGAAAACCTTTGCTAAGATAGTTACCTCATATGTTTCACTATCAAATATTTCCTAGTTTGCTGTGGACTTTCCTACAAGAACACTGATGTGTCATGCAAGTCTTTCAGCAAATAGGTGTAGATTTCTTAAGTAAAGAATAGAACACTGTAACTTTGATGGAATCTGCGATTCTCAGTAATCAAGGCAAAGCTAAATAGTTGAATTGTCAAAAACATAATTAAATAGTACCCAGGTGTTGTGCTGAAGAATCAGACTTCAAACATTCTGGATTCCTAAGAGCTGTTTGCTGGAACCATGTATCTGAAACAAGTTATTTGATGAAAGATGGTAAGACAAGTAAACATCAAAGATATTTCAAAGTGCAGGAAATTGTAGCTCAATTATGATTATCATAATTTCAAAATCCACAAGAGAAAATCACAACATATGGATATAATCACACGTTTTAGCTGGTAGAAGCTGTAGAATTATTCTTCTTAAATATTTGTACCTAAGAATCACCTGGAAACTTCATGCAGATTTCCAGGCAATATATCAAAGATTTCAACACAGTAAGCTTGATTGTTTGCATTTTAACAGTGACTGCAAGTGACTCTCCCTCTGGTAGGGTGTCCACTGACTGCACTTTAAGGATTCTATTCCACAGTACTTCATGCACGTACTAATGCTAATAATCTGGGCTTATGATTTTTGGCCTTGTAAGCTAATATAGGGCTTCCCACGTGGCTCAGTGGTAAAGAATCTGCCTACCAATGCAGGAGACACAGGTTCAATCCCTGGATCTGGAAGATCCCCTGGATTAGGAAATGGCAACCCACTCCAGTATGTTTGCCTGGGAAATCCCATGGACAGGAGAGCCTGGCAGGCTACAGTCCATGGTGTCACAAAAGAGTCAGACACAACTTAGCAGCTGAACAACAATGACAAGATAAGATAGCAAATTAGGGCTTTGCTTTCTCAACCTTAGTGACCTATTAAAGTTACTGGCCACTGCCCATGAATCCATGGTAAAGCTAGCTTGTGCTTTCTTCAACAAGGCACCCACCATAGACCACCTGCCTTGGGTCTCCATGCCACTAAAGAATTCCCACCCCATCCTTTCTTTGTTTAACTAGCTTGATTCCCTGATACTTGTAACAGGCACACAATCCATGAACTACTACATTAATAAATTCAGGTCCTCTGAGAACACAAAATCTTAGACTTCTAAAAGTAAAACAAACTAATAAAAAGTTTCTAGGAAATTGGAAAATATATAAAGTCAGGAGTCTAGTAATGTAATTCAGATGTAGACACAGATAGGCAGAGAGTATTAGTCTGTGGATTGTCAAAGCAGAATACCATAGATTTTGTGGCTTAAACAACAGCAGTTTATTTTTTCACAGTTCTAGAGAAGAAATCCAAGATCCATGTGTTCTCAGGGTTAGATTCTGGGGGAATCTCTAGCTTGTAAACCGTGCTTGTGGAGGCATTTCCTCTGCATTTACACAGAGAAAGCAAGACTCTGCATTTCTTCCTCTTCTTTTAAAGACACCAGTCCTACCAGATAAGGACCCCACACTTATGATCTCATTTAACCTTCATTTCCTCCTTAAAGGACCTGCCATCAAATCTAATCACAGTGGGAGTTAATTAAGGCTGTGATGTGGATTTTGGAGATCTATAACATAGACATACCCATAGAAGAAGATACAGGTTCATACACAGCTTTATATTTTAGACAGAATGTTCACATATTTTAGTTTGATTTAGTTTTATGATATTGCACATCTCTTCTGTTGATACTGTTTTATGTTAGGTGTTTCTGTTCTTACATCTTTCCCAGGAGATGAAATAGAGCAGGATCATATGGTCCTCACCCCCACCCCCCCACCCCTGCCTGCCTTCCACTAAACCATGTCATGTCTTTAGTCTGTCTTTTGTCTGTGGACAAACTTTAGTCAAATAATAAGTTTAATCAGAGGAGTGAGAAAATGCAACAACAAAGGAAAAGAGTCCAACAAGACTAATTAATAACAGTTTAGTGATTAAGAAAAGTAAAAGAGTTTTAGTTCCTTTTCAAGGCATATAGATAATATTCTGGGCCATTTCCCACGCACTGACTTATAGATACTGAAACCTCCACCAGGTGGAGAAGTTAAGTACACAATGACCAGACTGTAGCCATGACATAAGCTGCTACACTTCCAAGAATGGACCTCGAGCAAATTGAACAAACCAAGCCTGGAACTGAAGATTAATTGTACTTAAAACTATCAAGATGATCCTGGTCAGACTACCACAAGACCAAGATGACTGTCAGAGCTGGCTGCGCTGTTTCTGCATGTAGCTCACTCACTCCATCTTTAAAAACTCTTGGCTCTTGATTATCAGGAGAAAGGAATTGGCCTTAGGCCTGGAGTCCACACCTCAAACGACCCCCGCCCCCCAAGGTGCTGACATCCAAAATAAAGCAAGCTTTCCTTTTTGTTAACTTTTTTTCCTTTTTTTTTTTGTTAACCTGGCCTCCTGGTGGCTCAGATGGTAAAGAATCCACCTGCAGTGAGGGAGACCTGGGTTTGATCCCTGGGTTGGGAAGATCCCCTGGAGAAGATAACAGCTACTCACTCTAGTATACTGGCCTGAAGAATTCCATGGACTATATAGTCCAAGGGTTTCAAAGAGCTGGACACGACTGAGTGACTTTCACTGGCCTCCTTATTGGCTTTTGAGCAGCAGGCAGCTGGACCTCACTTTTGCTTACAGAGATACATGCATATCCAGAACACAGATAATATCTTATTCAAAGTTGTATCCCTCCTGTTGTGCTGGAAAACATCTTCTCTTCGTCTTGCATAAAGGACATGGGAAAGGCAAACTTCTATGCTTTTGAATATTGGAAAATGTTTTAATTTTATCCTCACTCCCTTGAGTGATTAGTCCTTGGAAAATGGCAGACGTTTGTTCTTGATTGCCACTTCATATAGAGGGAGCTGAGACTCTGAGAAATTAAAGTAATTGCCAATGTCACTCCAGTGGGAAGAAGTGGATTCTAGAGACAGCTCAAACTCTAGTATTTGAACTAATTTATTCATGAAACAGTCATCATTTCACTCAACTGGGATTTGCCAAATATCTTTTATTCTCATGGTTCTATTGCTACAAAGATAAAGATATTTCTCTGATGCTGAGAATTGTACAGTATAATTATGAAGACACAATGTCCTTCCTTTAGTCTCTTTTACTTTTCCCACCTTCCAACCAAAGAGAATTCTCGCTCATCTTCTATGCCCTGCAATTCCTGAGCCCCTGCACTGGATCATGCGTTACAACACCTCCCCAACCCAACTGCTCCTAAAATCCATGCTTGACCTTCAACTTCCCATGCTTCCCATGATGACATCTTCAATTAAGAAAGCTTCTCTTTTTCTTTCCTATCCCCAAACACTATCCCACTTCTTGCACACCATCACATACTACTTGCCACTGCATGTATGGATTTATAACTGCATGGCAGAGACAACACCCTTAGGAACTTACCCATATCTATTCACTGTCTCCCCACCTGAGCTTAGCAAACCCCCTCCCCTATGCACCAGTTGCCCTAAGTCTTTAAACCATCTCAACTTCACCACTCTCTGATTTTCTTCTCTGTGAGAACAACAGTTTTGACAATTCTCAGACAGGCTTTCCCTAAAACAGTTTTTGCCACTGCTATCATTTCCCACTCACTGCTAGCTCTATTTATTATTATTCTTTTTAATGTTGTCATTTTTTTCTTTTTTTTTTTTCCTTTTGGCCATGCTGCATGGCATGTGGGATTCTATTTCCCCAACCTGGGATACAATTTGCCTCCCTTGCATTGGAAATACAAAATTCTAATCACCAGATCACTAAGGAAGTCCCTACTAGCTCTTTCTAAAATCACTGCTATTATATTATTATTTTCTGTAAGGAGCAGTAGGTTTTACTCTCCCTAAGAATGTAATCCTGGGTTGTGTTCATCTCTCATGATATTAACAGTATGTGGCATTTAGAAAGTACTTGAAAAATATTTGAGTAAATGAATTGATTGCTGTTGATATATATGTAAAAAATCATTCATGTGACATTCAAAAAACTATGAGGATGAGCAATAACTTTGAGGATGCAGAGGAACTGTGCATCCCAAGTGATGCTAGTGATAAGATCTGCCTACCAATGCAAGAGACTTAAGAGACATAGGTTTGATTCCTGGGTTGGGAAGATCTCCTGATTGAGGGCCCAGCAGCCCACTCCAGTATTCTTGCCAGGAGAATCCCATGACAGAAGAACATGGCAGTTTATACTCCACAGGGTCTCTAAGAGTCAGAGACGACTGAAGCAACACGCATGCACACATCACATGAATTCCATGATACTTAAGATTTCCTTTTATTAGTTAAACATTTTTCCTGTCCTGCTATGGGGTGAACACCTGCTGATTTCCACCTGGCAAAACTTCAATGATAAATGAATATATTTCTTTATAGCATTAATTACAGGGCTTAGTTTTTCTATTCACAGCCGGAGGCACTCACACAGCAAATGGAAGTTGGAGCTTAATAAAGATCCAAAAATTGTCACTAAAGGAATTCATGTGTCAAAAGTAAGTATGATTTAAAAAAAATAATAATAAGAATGGTACCTGCCAAGATGTTCATAGGAAATAGTGTCATTTCATCCTCAGAAATAATATTTATGAAGTAAATAATTGAAGTAAATAATTTTCAGTGAAAATTGAACACTTGTTATGGACAATGATCCAAGTGTGCTATGAACATCTCATGTAAGCATTCAATACTCTCCATCCTTCACACTTAGGAACTAAAATCATGGGTATTAACCAACTTGATGGAATTTACAGAGCTAGTTCATACTATAGAGAAATCAAAGAGAAATTTTCAAAATAACTATTTAGCTTTCTTTTAAATTAATCAGCAACTGTTTTTACTGTTCATTGTAGTAATACTCTTAAGAAGTTAGGACCTATAGACATACAAAACAAACATGATTACCAAAGCGGAAAGACGGGGAGGGATAAATTAAGAGTTCAGGATAAACATATATATACATAAACATATATACATAAAACAGATTAACACCAAATACAATAGGATAACACAGGGAATTATATTCAATATTTTGTAATAACATATAAGGGAAAATAATCTGAAAAAATTATAGCTGAATAACTGTGCTATGCACCTGAAACTAACACACATTTTATATCAACTGTACTTTAATTTAAAAAAAGAAGTTGTGCAAGAGGAAACCTGTGAGTGAGCAGCTGAGTCTTCTGGATCAGATCAGCAGTTGATCTCTGGAGCATGGTTATGATAAGAAATATTCCCAGAGATATTGCTGTGAAGTCACAAGCTTGTACTATCAGCAACTGTGGTCCAGGACTCATAAAATCCCATCAGTTTTTCATCTTTCCTTCTCACCAGCTTTGAGGTTTCATCCCACAATGTGATCATCATAGAAATACATGCTGGCAGGGAGGGACACACCAAGATGACTTGGTTTCCTCTCAACAATTGAGTGCATTTGCCAGCGTGTCTGTTTTAGCTTGAGTTCCTGCAGAAGATAAAGATTTAAACACTGAGATAAAGATTTTAAACCAACTAATTTATTTAGGAAATGATCTTAGTAATGAAGAAGTGGGACAGATAAGGAAGGCCAGCCCATTAACATGTATGTTACTTGCTGTGGGTGTTCCCCAAGAGAAACCTGCAACAAAACAATCCTCAGAGTTACCCAACGAGAGGTGCGAGGGCTGCTTCTGGGTCACTAATATCCAAGTACCTCCAGCCTGCCCAGTGTTGGGGCTGAGACTGTTCACGTGGTCAGAAGCTTGCAAGCAGAAAGGCACAGGTGCATGAGGTAGGCAACAGTTGGGGGGAAGGGTGAGATTCTGGTATCCCAAGGCCCTTTTCAATTGCAACTTCATTCTATCAAAAGTCATTCAGAATGTATTCATTGAGTTTCTACACCAAACTTAATACTCTGCTGGACATTGGTTCTGTAAATGTGAATGCAACAGCATTCCTGTCCTAGAGACAGGAAAATGAAAATGGATCATTTTACTGATCTTTACCTTATGATTTAAGAAAAGCCAAGATACTGCCATCTCATGCTTCAGTGGGGTCTGAGGAAGGAGACATGGATACTTTCAGGGAAACACTGTGACTGTTTTATTGACTTTACATTCAAATTGAGTCTTGAAGGATAATCAGGGGTTTCCAACATGCCCAGTTGAAAGGTCATTTGATATAGAGTTCGAATTGTTTTTTAACACAGAAATAATTTTTCATGAAATTATACAGCAGGTTTTCAGACTAAAAAAGGACTCAGGAGCAAAGTAATTAGGGTACTGGGCACTGCAAAAAGAAGGCGAAGTATCAGCTAAAATAACTGAGATCCCGCTGAGGATTAAATTTGAGCTGCTTGTATGCATCATCGACTCTCTGCCTGGTTGCTTCTTTTGGAGAATGAAATGAAGAGATTTCAACCAATTTGACTAGTTTGGATGCTAAAACCATAGACCAGGTGTGCACTGTAATATGGTCTCATCTACAACAGGGTCAGTGGGGACAAAACACAGAGGGGCAACATTTAAATACGTATAATTCAGAGAAAACTTGTTTTTGTGTTTTATCGGGCTGACTGAATCCAAGGTTAGCTTTTACAATTAGCTATCACAACAAACTGTGGAAAACTCTTCAAGAGGTGGGAATATCAGACCACCTTACCTGCCTCCTGAGAAATCTGTATGCAGGTCAAGAAGCAACAGTTAGAACCAGGCATGGAAAAACAGACTGGTTCCAAATCAGGAAAGGAGTACTTCAAGGTTGTATGTTGTCACCCTGCTTATTTAACTTCTATGCAGAGTACATCATGTGAAATACCAGGCTGGATGAAGCACAAGCTGGAATCAAGATTGCCGGGAGAAATATCAATAACCTCAGATGTGCAGATGACACCACCCTTATGGCAGAAAGCAAAGAAGAACTACAGAGCTTCTTGATAAAAGTGAAAGAGGAGACTGGAAATTTTGGCTAAAAAGTCAACATTCAGAAAACTAAGGTCATGGCATCCAGTCCCATCACTTCATGGCAAATAGATGGGGAAACAATGGAAACCATGAAAGACTTTATTTTTTTGGTTTCCAAAATCACTGCAGATGGTGACTGCAGCCATGAGATTAAAAGATGCTTGCTCCTGGAAGAAAAGGATGACTAACCTAGACAGCATAAGCAGAGACATTACTTTACCAACAAAGGTATGTATAGTTAAAGCTATGGTTTTTCCTGTGGTCATGTACGGATGTGAGAGTTGGACTATAAAGAAAACTGAGTACAGAAGAATTGATGCTTAACTCTGGTACTGGAGAAGACTTTTGAGGGTCCCTTGGACTTCAAGGAGATCAAACCAGTCAATCCTGAAGGAAATCAGTCTTGAATATTCATTGGGACGACTGATACTGAAACTGAAACTCCAATACTTTGGCCACCTGATGTAAAGAACTGACTCTTTGGGAGTGACCCTGATGCTGGGAAAGATTGAGGGTGGGAGGAGAAGGGGACAATAGATGATGATATGGTTGTATGGCATCACTGACTCTATGGACATTAGTTTTGAGTAAACTCTGGGAGTTACTGATGGACAGGGAAGCCTGGCATGCTGTAGTCTATGGGGTCACAAAGAGTCAGACACGACTGAGTGATTGAACTGAACTGAAAAAGTTAACAGTTAATAGGTCATTAAAATTCCTCAATGTGGTGGTAAATTGACCACCAGTGGCTCATATAATCCTTAAGAAAAAATAAATACTGAAAGTTAATTAAATCATTAAGAATTTTCTGGATTTTAATAATTCTTAATAATAATAATTTTAATAATAATAAGGAATGATGCTAAAGCTGAAACTCCAGTACTTTGGCCACCTCATTCAAAGAGTTGACTCATTGGAAAAGACTCTGATGCTGGGAGGGACTGGGGGCAGGAGGAGAAGGGGACGACAGAGGATGAGATGGCTGGATGGCATCACTGACTCGATGGACATGAGTCTGGGTGAACTCTGGGAGATGGTGATGGACAGGGAGGCCTCGCATGCTGCGATTCATGGGGTGGCAATGAGTCAGACACGACTGAGTAACTGAACTGAACTGGATTATTTAATAATCATTTGTAATGTGCAAATTTTTATCATAATGGCTATGAATCAAGAGTATTTAAATGACTTGATAATCAAGTAAGTTCCTATGACCTCAACAATTTTTCTTATTTTTACTCTTTTTTCAAGAGACTTAACAAGATGTATGTGTATCAAAACATTAATGAAATGGTCATTGACATTAACATAAAAATAAAAGATCAAGAACAGAAATAAAAAGCATAGAACTGTAAAAGAAATAATATACAAATGAAAAGTATTCAATGTGGTATAGTTTTAAGGTAGCAAGATTTTTAAAAAAGGTCTTATAACCATTTCAATAAATACAGAAAAAGCACTTGACAAAGTTCAACATTCTTTAATCATAAAAGCTCTCAACAAATTGGCCATATGAAACAAACCCACAGCTAACATCATACTCAACAATCAAATCCTGAAACATTTTCCTCTAAGATCAGTAACATGGCAAAGGTGACCACATTCACCATTTATATTCAATATAATACTAGAAGTGTTAGCCAGAGCAATTGGGCAAAAATTAATTAATTAACTGGGCTTCCCTGGTGGCTCAGATGGTAAAGAATCTACCTGCAATGCTACTAATTAATTAAAAAGTAAAAGACATTTGAATTATAGTGGAAGAAGTAAAACTGTCTTTGTTTACAGATTAGATGATCTTATATATAGAAATTCCTAAAGACTCTACTAAGTCACTATTGTAATTAATTCAGTAAAGATGCAGGATATAAAATCACCTATTGAAATTAGTTGCATTTCTAGTTTATCTAAAAGTGAAATAAGAATACAATGCCATTTATAATTGCATCAAAATAATAAAATACTTAGGAATAAATTTTTAAAAGGAGGTAAAAGATCTGTACACTAAAAAGTATGACATTAATAAAAGAAATTAAAGAAGACACAAATAAATGGAAGGATATCCGTGTCTATGGATTGGAAGAACTGATGATGTTAATATGTCCATACTATCCAAAGCAATCTATAGTTTAAATTTAACTAGACTCCTTAATAAATAGTGATGAACAAGATGGATACACATAAGCAAAATAATGACCCTACCTTACACCGTACACGAATACTAACTGATCTGAAGCTGTAAAAGTTCTAGAAGAAAAAAGAAAACAAAACAGGTACAAACACTTTGACATATTTTTGCTATAATTTTTTGGATATGATTCCAAAAGAACAAGCAATAAAAGCAAAAGTAAACAAGCGAGACTAGACTACAGCAAACTAAAAAGCTTCTACAGAGCAAAAGAAAAAAAAAGAATCAGAAAAATGAAAAGGCTGAAATCAGGGAAAAATATTTGCAAACCATGTTTCTGAGTCAGGGTTAATATTCAAAATGTGTAAAAACTATTATAACTCAATGCAAAATAAGTAAATAACCCAATTTAAAAATGTGCAGACAAAGCAACAGACATTTTCCCCACAAAATTAAAAACATACAATAGGGCAAAAATACATGAAACTTTTCTCAGCATCACTAATCATCGGGGGAATGCATATAAAAACCACAATGAGATACCACTTTGCACCTGTTCGAATGGCTATTATTTTTAAAAAGTGACATACGTGCTGGAGAGGGTGTGAAGGAAAGCGAGCTCATGTACTGTTGGTGGGAATGTAAATGGATACAGCCAGCTTAGAAAACAGTATAGAGATTCCTCACAGTTATTAAAAGCGTAATCGAACACCCCCACTTCTAGGTATGTATGTTGGAAGGAAATTAAATCTCTACCTCAGAGACACCTAGACTGCCATGCTTATTGCAGCATTGTTCACCACAGCCAAGACACAGAGACAACCTAAGGGCGCACCAATCAATCAATGTACCAAGAAAATGTACATAAATAGTATATAAAGCATTTGAAAGACCATCGTATGAGTTCAATATACGTATATATGAATAAACCATATGTGAATATTATTAAGCCATAAAAAAGAGAGAAATTCATCCTTTTGTGATAGTATGGATGAACTTGAGGACATTGTGGTAAATTTTTAAAAAATCATACAGAGAAAGACAAATGCTATATGATTGCAATTCTATGTGGGATATAAAAAAATAGCCAAACACAGAGAAAAAAAGAGTAGTTTGGTTGTTGACAGAGGCTGGAGGTCCAAGAAAAAACGGAAATTTTCATCAAAGGGTACACATTTACAGTTATAGTACAAATAATGCACAGAATGGTTGAGTATCTTTAAAAATTAAGAGAGAAGATCATAAACTTTTTTCACCACATAGACAAAAAAAGGTAATTATGTGAAATGATGAATATATTAACTAATCTTATTATGATAATCATTTTATAATATATGTATATCAAATCATCACATTGTACACCTCGAACTTACACAATGTGATATGTCAGCTATATCTCATAAAGTTGGGGAAAAAAGAGCCAATTTTGGTTTTGTTGGTTTTCTTAATTGATTTCTTGTTTTCAACTTCACTGTAATCTTCTCTAATAATATTTATTTTTTTCTGCTCATTTTGGATTTAATTTGCTCTTCTTTTTCAAGCTTTTCTGAAGGAGATCAGCCCTGGGATTTCTTTGGAAGGAATGATGCTAAAGCTGAAACTCCAGTACTTTGGCCACATGCGAAGAGTTGACTCATTGGAAAAGACTCTGATGCTGGGAGGGATTGGCGGCAGGAGGAGAAGGGGACAACAGAGGATGAGATGGCTGGATGGCATCACTGATTCGATGGACGTGAGTCTGAGTGAACTCCGGGAGTTGGTGATGGACAGGGAGGCCTGGTGTGCTGCGATTCACGGGGTCACAAAGAGTTGGACACGACTGAGTGACTGATCTGATCTCATCTGAAGGTGGAAGCTTAGACTGTTGATTTAGACTTCTCTTCTCTTCAAATATGTGGATTCAGTGCTACAACTTTCCTCTGAGCACTGCTTTTATTGCATTCCACAAATTTGATAATTTGTGTTTTCATTTTCACTTGATTCAAAATATTTTAAAATTTCTCCTAAGATTTATCCTTTGACCCATGTGTTATTTAGAAGTATGTTGTGTAGAATTTCCCTGATGGTACAGTGATTATGAATCCACCTGCTGATGAAGGGGACATGGGGTTCAATCCTTGGTCTGGGAAGATCCCATATGCCACAGGGCAACTAAGCCCAGGCACCACAACTACTGAGCCCGTGCTCTGCAACAACAGAAGCCATTGCAATGAGAAGCCCATGCTCCACAACTGGAGAAAATCTGCATGCAACAATGAAGACACAGCACAGCCAAAAATAAATATCTAAAAAAAAATTTTTTTTAAAGATGTATGTTGTATAATCTCCACTTATTTTGGAGTATTCCAGTTACTTTCCTGTTCTTATTTCTAATTTAATTCCATTGCTGTTTTGTAGCAGAGATAGCATGATTTATATTATTTAATTTATTAAGATGTGAGGGATATTTTGCCTGGAAAGTGATCTATCTTGGTAAATATTCCATGTGAGCTTAAGAAGGATGTCTATTCTGATTTTTAGATGAAGTGGTCTATGGATGTGATTATATCCAGCTAACTGATGATGTGGTTGAGTTCAGCTCCTATGTGCTCCCTGGTTTCTTGGCTGCTAGGTTAATCCATTCTGGTAGAAGGGTGTTGAAGGACACAGATACGACAGTGGATTTATTTATTTCTACTTGCATTTCTATCAGTTTTTGTCTTGTATAGTTTGAAACTTTGTTGTTAGACAGGTATACTTTAAGAGTTGCTATGTCTTCTTGGAAAACTGATTTCTTATCATTATGCAATGTTTCTTTATCCCTGATGACTGTTCTCAAAATATATTCTGTCTGCAATTAATATCAGAGAAGGCAATGGCAACTGACTCCAGTCCTCTGGCCTGAAAAATCCCATGGACAGCAGAGCCTGGTGGGGTGCTGTCTATGGGGTCCCACAGAGTCGGACACGACTGATGCGTCTTAGGAGCAGCAGCAGCAGTGATTAATATAGCTACTCCTGCTTCCTTCTAAAGGCATGATATGTAGTATATTTTTAAATGCATTTACTTTTAATTTAGGTGTGTATTTATATTTTAAAAAGATGTTTTATACATAACATATAGTTGGGTTTTGTTTCTTGCTCCACTCTGACAATTTCTATATTTTAATTAATGCATCTAGACTACTGACATACAAAATGATTATTTATATAACCGGATTAGTATACATCAGGGCTGTTTCTGTCCTTGTTTTTTGTTTCCATTTTTGTTTATAATGCCTCTTCTTCCCTTTGTGGTTTTAATTTAGCATCTTACATAATTTCATTTTCTCCCTTTCTTAGTATATTAATTGTACTTCCTTTTTTACCTCTTTTAGTGGTTGTCCCAGTTTGTAACACACAATTACAGCTAATTCAAAGAAAAACATTGTCAGTTATAATTTTGAAAATTTGTTTATTTTTAATTGGAGGATAATTGCTTTACAATACCATGTTGGTTTCTACCATACATCAACCTGAATGAGCCATAGGCATACACATGTTCCTTCCCTCTTGAAACTTCCTCCCAACTCCCACACCATTCTACCCCCCAGGTTGCCACAGAGCACCAGATCTGAGCTCTCTGCATCATACAGCAAATTCCCACTGGCTATCAAATTTTATATAGAGTAATGTATATGTTTCATGCTTCTCTCAATTTGTCCCTCTCTCACCTTCCCCTGCTGTATCCACAAATCAGTTCTCTATGTCTGCATCTCCATTGCTGCCCTGCATCAGTGCATCAGTACCATCTTTTAGATTCTGTATCAGAGCAGATTAGTCGCTCAGTCGTGTCTGACTCTTTGCGACCCCATGAATTGCAGCATTCCAGGCCTCCCTGTCCATCACCAACTCCCGGAGTTCACTCAGACTCACGTCCATCGAGTCAGTGATGCCATCCAGCCATCTCATCCTCTGTTGTCCCCTTCTCCTCTTGCACCCAATCCCTCCCAGCATCAGAGTCTTTTCCAATGAGTCAACTCTTCGCATGAGGTGGCAAAAGTATTGGAGTTTCAGCTTTAGCATCATTCCTTCCAAAGAAATCCCAGGGCTGATCTCCTTCAGAATGGACTGGTTGGATCTCTTTGCAGTCCATGTGATTCTCAAGAGCCTTCTCCAACACCACAGTTCAAAAGCATCAATTCTTCAGTGCTCAGCCTTCTTCACAGTCCAACCCTCACATCCATACATGACCACAGGAAAAACCATAGCCTTGACTAGATGGGCCTTTGTTGGCAAAGTAATGTCTCTGCTTTTGAATATGCTATCTAGGTTGGTCATAACTTTCCTTCCAGGGAGTAAGCGTCTTTTAATTTCATGGCTGCGATCACCATCTGTAGTGATTTTGGAGCCCATAAAAATAAAGTCTGACACTGCTTCCACTGTTTCCCCATCTATTTCCCATGAAGTGATGGGACCGGATGCCATGATCTTCGTTTTCTGAATGTTGAGCTTTAAGCCAACTTTTTCACTCTCCACTTTCACTTTCATCAAGAGGTTTTTGAGTTCCTCTTCACTTTCTGTCATAAGGGTGGTGTCATCTGCATATCTGAGGTTGTTGATATTTCTCCTGGCAATCTTGATTCCAGCTTGTGCTTCTTCAAGTCCAGCGCTTCTCATGATGTACTCTGCATATAAGTTAAATAAACAGGGTGACAAATACAGCCTTGACATACTCCTTTTCCTATTTGGAACCAGTCTGTTGTTCCATGTCCAGTTCTAACTGTTGCTTCCTGACCTGCATACAGATTTCTCAAGAGGCAGGTCAGGTGGTCTGGTATTCCCATCTCTTTCAGAATTTTCCACAGTTTATTGTGATCCACACAGTCAAAGGCTTTGGCATAGTCAATAAAGAAGAAATAGATGCTTTTCTGGAACTCTCTTGCTCTTTCCATGATCCAGCGGATGTTGGTAATTTGATCTCTGGTTCCTCTGCCTTTTCTAAAACCAGCTTGAACATCAGGAAGTTCATGGTTCATGTATTACTGAAGCCTGGCTTGGAGAATTTTGAGCATTACTTTACTAGCATGTGAGATGAGTGCAATTGTGCGGGAGTTTGAGCATTCTTTGGCATTGCCTTTCTTTGGGATTGGAATGAAAACTGACCTTTTCCAGTCCTGTGGCCTCTGCTGAGTTTTCCAAATGTGCTGGCATATTGAGTGCAGCACTTTCACAGCATCATCTTTCAGGATTTGGAATAGCTCAACTGGAATTCCACCACCTCCACTAGCTTTGTTTGTAGTGATGCTTTCTAAGGCCCACTTGACTTCACATTCCAGGATGTCTGGCTCTAGGTCAGTGATCACACCATCTTGATTATCTGGGTCGTGAAGATCTTTTTTGTACAGTTCTTCTGTGTACTCTTGCCATCTCTTCTTAATATCTTCTGCTTCTGTTAGGTCCATACCATTTCTGTCCTTTATCGAGCCCATCTTTGCATGAAATGTTCCTTTGTTATCTCTGATTTTCTTGAAGAGATCCCTAGTCTTACCCATTCTGTTGTTTTTCTCTATTTCTTTGCATTGATCACTGAAGAAGGTTTTCTTATCTCTTCTTGCTCTTCTTTGGAACTCTGCATTCAGATGCTTATATCTTTTCTTTTCTCCTTTGCTTTTCGCTTCTCTTCTTTTCACAGCTATTTGTAAGGCCTCCCCAGACAGCCATTTTGCTTTTTTCCATTTCCTTTCCATGGGGATGGTCTTGATCCCTGTCTCCTGTACTATGTCACGAACCTCCATCCATAGTTCATCAGGTACTCTATCTATGAGATCTAGGCCCTTAAGTCTATTTCTCGCTTCCACTGTATAATCATAAGGGATTTGATTTAGGTCATACCTGAATGGTCTAGTGGTTTCCCTACTTTCTTCAATTTCAGTCTGAATTTGGCAATAAGGAGTTTATGGTCTGAGCCACAGTCAGCTCCTGGTCTTGTTTTTGCTGACTGTATAGAGCTTCTCCATCTTGGCTGCAAAGAATATGATCAATCTGATTTCGGTGTTGACCATCTGGTGATGTCCATGTATAGAGTCTTCTCTTGTGTTGTTGGAAGAGGGTATTTGTTATGACCAGTGCATTTTCTTGGCAAAACTCTATTAGTCTTTGCCCTGCTTCATTCCGTATTCCAAGGCCAAATTTGCCTGTTACTCCAGGTGTTTCTTATATATATATGTATTAAAATATATCTGTTTTTCTCTTTCTGACTTACTTGACTCTCTGTAATGGGCTCTAAGTTCATTTACCCCATTAGAACTGACTCAAATATGTTCCTTTTTATGGCTGAGTAATATTCCATTGTATATGTGTACTGCAACTTCTTTATCCATTCATCTGTACATGGACATCTAGGCTGCTTCCATATCCTAGGTATTGTAAATAGTACTGCAATTAACGTATGAATACATGTGTCTTTTTCAATTATGGTTTCCTCAGGTTATGTGTCTCTTGGTGGGATTTTGGGTCATATGGTGGTCATATTATTATTAATCTTTTAAGAAATCCTTACTATTCTCCATAGTGTCTGTGTCAATTTATATTCCCACAAACAGTGCAAGAGGGTTTCCTTTTCTCCACACTGTCTCCAGCATTTATTGTTTGTAGATTTTTTGATGATGGCCTTTCTGATGGGCCTACAATAACAACTTTATTGTAGTTTTGATTCACATTTCTCTAATAATGAGCAATGTTGAGCATCTTTTCATGTGTTTGTTGGCCACCTGTAGGTCTTCTTTGGAGAAATGTCTGTTTATGTCTTCTGCCCATGATTTTTAATCAGTGGTACTTTCAAGGATCCTGTGTAGAATGACTCACTCTGTGTGCTTTCTCTGCTTTGCCAGACAATGAGCTGCTTTGGCCTGAGAGCTCATCTGAGTCCTCCAGTGGCCAGGTGACCAGTGTTCCAGCACAGCCCTAGACAGGGGGCACATGAGCTCACTGGTGCCAACACAGGTTTGAAAAGTCTTCTTGAATTTGCTCTTCATGGAGAAAGATCTCACAAAAGGAGCCTGGCCAGGTACTTTTGTATAGTAAGCCTTTTAACGGACATATATGTTGAATAAGAGAGTTTTTCAGAGCACACATCTCAAACAAACTTTATATATATATATATATATGTACATGCGTATATATAGTTTATATGCTATAATTTATATATGCTATGTATATAGTTTACATATATATGTATCAAGTGAAAATGAGCAAAGATGCTAAATAAAGAGAAAATAAAATATTAATAGTGAGCAGTATACATCTTGATGCAAAAAGCATTCATCAGAATAAAATTATTTTATATTAATAAAATATGTGCTCCTTGGTAAATCTATAACAATAATTTAGCAACTCTCTAGAAATTCAGCAAAAGACTTGAATAGATGTTCTACCTATGAAGTACAGCAATGAAATTAACACATAAAAAGATGCTCCACTTCATTGGGTATCAGAGAATTACAAATTAAAATCATGATGATATAGCACTACACATTTTTTTTAAAATGACTAAAATAAAATATACCAGTGTCAAATGCTGACGAGAAAGTGAAGAAACTGGATCTTTTGTACCCTGCTGATGGAAAAGTGAAACAATACAGCCATTCGGGTAATCAGTGAGGCATTTTGTTTTATAAATGTAAGCCTCCATTTACTATACCACTCAGAAATCACAAGAAATGTAAACTTATCTTAGGGAAATATAAACTTACATTCACAGAAAACCTGTACACGAAATTAGCTTTATTTTAAATGAACAAAAACTAATAACAACCCATATGTCTTTCAACAAGTGAATGAATAAAAGCCATTTGCATCCAAACAATGGAATGTTACTTAGCAATAAAGTAGAAAACAGTAATTCAAAATGATACATGCACCCCAGTGCTCACTATAGCATTGTTGACAATAGCCAAGACATGTGAGCAACCATATCCATCAACAGATGAATGGATAAAGATGTGGCACATATGTACAACAGGATATTACTCACTCATAAAAAAGAATGAAGTAATGCTATTTGAAGCAACATGGATGCATCTAGATACTATCATACTAAGTAAAATAAGCAAGACAAAGAAAAATATTATATGATAACAGTAATATGGAGAATCTTTAAAAAAAAACTGATACAAATAAACTTACATACAAAACAGAGATAGATCCACAGACACAGAAAACAAACTCATGGTTACCAAGGAAAAGTGCAGGGAAGGATAAATGAGAAGTTTGAGATTAATATATACACACTGCCATCTATAAAATATATAATCAACAAGGACCTACTGTATAGCACAGAGAACTACATTCAAGAGTTTGTCATAACCTAAAAGAGCAAAGAATCTGAAAAAATTATATATATATGTATATATATACATACATATATACAGTTCACTTCAGTCACTCAGTTGTGTCCAACTCTTTGCGACCCCATGGACTGCAGCATGTCAGACCTCCCAGTCCATCACCAACTCCCAGAGTTTACTCAAACTCATGTTCATTGAGTCAGTGATGCCATCCAACCATCTCATCCTCTGTTATCCACTTCTCCTCCTGCCCTTACTCTTTCCCAGTATCAGGGTCTTTTCCAATGAGTCAGTTCTTTGCATCAGGTGGCCAAAGTATTAGATTTCAGCTTCAATATCAGTTCTTCCAGTGAACACTCAGGACAGATTTCCTTTAGGATGGACTGGCTGGATCTTCTTTAAGTCCAAGGGACTCTCAAGAGTCTTTTCAAACACTACAGTTGAAAAGTATCCATTCTTCACTTCTCACTTTCTTTACAGTCCAACTCTCACATCCGTACATGACTACTGGAAAAACCATAGCCTTGACTAGACGGACCTTTGTTGGCAAAGTAATGCCTCTACTTTTGAATATACTGTCTAAGTTTATCATAACTTTCCTTCCAAGGAGTAAGCGTCTTTTAATTTCATGGCTGCAGTCACCATCTGCAGTGATTTTAGAGCCCCCCCCCCACCTCAAAAAAATAAAAAAGTCTGTCACTCTTTCCGTTGATTCCCATCTATTTGCCATGAAGTGATGGGACCAGAGGTGATGATCTTAATTTTCTGAATGTTGAGTATTAAGCCAACTTTTTCACTCTCTTCTTTCACTTTCATCAAGAGGCTCTTTAGTTCTTCTTCACTTTCTGCTATAAGGGTGGTGTCATCTGCATATCTGAGGTTGTTTATATTTCTCCCAGCAATCTTGATTCCAGCTTGTGCGTCATCCAGCCTAGAGTTTCTCATGATCTACTCTGCATATATTTAAATAAGTAGGGTGACAATATACAGCCTCGACATACTCCTTTTCCTATTTGGAACCAGTCTGTTATTCCATGTCCAGTTTTAACTGTTGCTTCCTGACCTGCATACAGATTTCTCAGGAGGCAGGTCAGGTGGTCTGGTATTCCCATCTCTTTCAGAATTGTCCACAGTTTATTGTGATCCACACAGTCAAAGGCTTTGGCATAGTTAATAAAGCAGAAATAGATGTTTTTCTGAAACTCTCTTGCTTTTTCAATGATCCAGCAGATATTGGCAATTTGATTTCTGTTTCCTCTGCCTTTTCTAAATCCAGCTTGAACATCTGAAAGATCATGGTTCACATATTGCTGAAGCCTGGCTTGGAGAATTTTGAACGTTACTTTGCTAGTGTGTGAGATGAGTGCAATTGTGTGGCAGTTTGAACATTCTTTGGCCTTGCCTTTTTTTGGGATTGGGATGAAAACTGACCTTTTTCAGTCCCATGGCCACTGTTGAGTTTTGCAAATTTGCTGGCATATTGACTGCAGCACTTTCACAGCATCATCTTTTAGGATTTGAAATAGCTCAATTGAAATACCATCACTTCCACTAGCTTTGTTCATAGTGATGCTTTATAAGGCCCACTTGACTTCTCATTCCAGGATGTCTGGCTCTAAGTGAGTGATCACACCATCATGGTTATCTGGATCATGAAGATCTTTTTTGTACAGTTCTTCTGTGTATTCTTGCCACCTCTTTTTAATATCTTCTGCTTCTGTTCGGTCTATTTCTGTCCTTTATCGAGCCCATCTTTACATGAAATGTTCCCTTGGTATCTCTAATTTTCTTGAAGCAGTCTCTAGTCTTTCCCATTCTATTGTTTTCCTCTATTTCTTTGCACTGATCACAGAGGAAGGCTTTCTTATCTCTACTTGCAATTATTTGGAACTCTGCATTCAAATGGGTATATCTTTCCTTTTCTCCTTTGCTTTTTGCTTCTCTTCTGTTCACAGCTATTTGTAAGGCCTCCCCAGACAGCCATTTTGTTTTGTTTTTGTTTTGTTTTTTTTTTCCTTGAGGATGGTCTTACTCCCTGTCTCCTGTACAATGTCACGAACCTCCATCCATAGTTCATCAGGCAGTCTGTCTATCAGATCTAGGCCCTTAAATCTATTTCTCACTTCCACTGTATAATCATAAGGGATTTGATTCAGGTCAGACCTGAATGGTCTAGTGGTTTTTGTACTTTCTTCAATTTAAGTCTGTATTTGGCAATAAAGAGTTCATGATCTGAGCCACAGTCAGCTCCTGGTCTTGTTTTTGCTGACTGTATAGAGCTTCTCCATCTTTGGCTGCAAAGAATGTAATCAATCTGATTTCAGTGTTGACCATCTGGTGATGTCCATGTATAGAGTCTTCTCTTGTGTTGTTGGAAGAAGGTGTTTGCTATGACCAGTGCATTCTTTTGGCAAAACTCTATTAGTCTTTGCCCTGCTTCATTCTGTACCCCAAGGCCAAATTTTCCTGTTACTCCAGGTGTTTCTTGACTTCCTACTTTTGCATTCCAGTCCCCTCTAATGAAAAGGACATCTTTTTTGGGTGTTAGTTCTAAAAGGTCTTGTAGGTCTTCATAGAACCATTCAACTTCAGCTTCTTCAGCATTACTGGTCAGGGCATAGACTTGTATTACTGTGATATTGAATGGTTTGCCTTGGAAATCATTTTATCATTTTTGAGATTGCATCCAAGTACTGCATTTTGGACTCTTTTGTTGACTATGATGGCTACCCCTTTTCTTCTAAGGGGTTCCTGCCCATAGTAGTGGATATAATGGTCATTTGAGTTAAATTCACCCATTTCAGTCCATTTTAGTTCACTGATTCCTAGAATGTCAATGTTCACTCTTGCCATCTCCTGTTTGACCACTTCCAATTTGCCTTGATTCATGGACCTAACATTCCAGGTTCCTATGCAATATTGCTCTGTACAGCATCGGACCTTGCTTCTGTCACCAGTCACATCCACAACTGGGTGGTTTTTTGTTTTTTTGTTTTTACTTTGGCTTGTCTCTTCCTTCTTTCTGGAGGAATTTCTCTAGAAATTCCTTTTTCCCTTTTCCAGTGGACCACATTCTGTCAGACCTCTCCACCATTACCCACTGTCTTGGGTGGCCCCACATGGCATGGCTTGGTTTCATGGAGTTAGATAAGGCTGTGGTCCGTGTGATAGTTTGGCTAGTTGTCTGTGATTGTGGTTTCAGTCTGTCTGCCCTCTGATGCCCTCTCTCAGTGCCTATGTCTTACTTGGGTTTCTCTTAACTTGGATGTGGGGTATCTCCTCTCCACCACTCTCCACTCCAGCACCATGCAGCCACCACTCACAGTTCCAGCTCCCATGTAGCAGCTTGCCACTCCAGCGCTGGGCTTCCCTGATAGCTCAGTTGGCAAAGAATCCACCTGCAATGCAGGAGACCCTGGTTCGATTCCTGGGTTGGGAAGATCCCCTGGAGAAGGGAAAGGTTACCTACTCCAGTATTCTGGCCTGGAGAACTTCATGGACTATATAGGACATGGGATCACAAAGAATTGGACACAACTGAGCGACTTGCATTTTCACTTTCATATATATATATGTATAATCTGATCATTTCCCTACTGGCTCAATGGTAAAGAATCCACCTGAAATGAAAACAACATGGGTTTGATCCCTGGGTCAGGGAGATTCCTTGGAGGAGGAAATGGCAAATCACTTCAGTATTCCTGACTGGGAAATCTCATGGACTGAGGACCATGGCATGCTACAGTCCATGACATTGCAAGGAAATGAACATAACTGTATATATATATATAAACATATATATATATATATATATATATATATATATATATATATAAACTTGCTGCTGCAGCTAAGTCACTTCAGTTGTGTCCAACTCCATATATATATATATATCCATATATATATATATATGGATATATATATAAAATCTCTGAACCACTTTGCTATACACCTGAAACTAACACAACATTGTGAACCAACTATACTTCAATTTCAGAAGATAATAAAAAATGTAGTATGGGCCATTTATTTATACAACAGTGTGAATGGATCTTAAGAGAATTATGTTTAGTGCAAAAGCCAGTCTTAAAGGGTCATATTTTAGTGATTTTATTTACATAACTTTCTAAAAGTGATGAATTTTTAGTGGTGGGCAATAAAGCAGCAGTTGCTAATGGGTAAGTTTGGGGAAAGAATGCAACTGTGAAAGGTCGACCTGAAGAAATTTCTCTATAGTGTTGGAAAGAATTATCCTGATTTTGGTGACTGTTACTCAGATCCACACGTGTGATAAAATTGCATGAAGTTCACACAAACAAACAAAAGTACATAAATGCAAATATTGATAAAGTCCGCACTCAAGTTACTAGAATGGTACCGACATCAATTTTCTGGTTTTGATATTATCTTATGGTTTCATAAGATAGTATTATTACTGGGTGAAGCTAAGTAGAAGGTACATTGGAACTCTCCATTTTTGGATTTTTTTGCATCTTAAATTATTTCAGAATGAAAAATTATCAGTGAAAACATACCTGGTAAAAACTAGACAGTCTAATAACCCATTCAGTATAGAGTTAGTCCCCCATATACAAACGAGATCCATTCTGAGAACATGTTTTTAAGTACAGTTTGTAAGTCCAACAAAGTTAGCTAAGGTACCCAACTAACAAATCAGCTATAGAATACCGAACTGTGATAAGTTTACAATATTTTTCACACAAAAAATACATAAAAGTAAACACACAAAATGAAGATAACGTCTTTAATCTTACAGTATAGTACCTTGAAAAGTGGGCTTCCCTGGTGTTTCAGCTGCTAAAGAATCTACCTGCAATGCAGAAGACACCAGTTCAGTTCCTGGCTTGGGAAAATGCCCTGGAAAAAGTTAAGGTACCCACTCCACTATTCTTTGCTTTCCTGGTGGCTCAGACAGTAAAGAAGAGCCTGTAATGTGGGAAACCTGGATTGATCCTTGGGTTGGGAAGATCCCCTGGAGGAGGGCATAGAAACTCACTCTAGTATTCTAGCTTGGCAAATTCCATGGACAGAGGAGCCTGGGGGGATACAGTCCATGGGGTCGCAAAGAATCAGACACAACTGAGTGACTAAGCACAAGCACCTTGAAAAGTACAGTAGTACTAGCTGCATCACTGCTGCTTTTTTACTTGCTTCAGGACACCGTGGGTTTGAAATAAAGATACTGTACTCTGTACAGTACTGCACAGTAAAGTACATAGAAGCATAGCCACATGTGAAGGATGCATGCATGTGACAGTGTCCAACAGACACATGAATTAACTTACATGACTGGAGATGCGACACATATCCATATCTTTGAAAGTTCACAACTTGAAGATTCATATGTAGGGGACTTGCTGTCAGATCAGATCAGATCAGTCGCTCAGTCGTGTCCCACTCTTTGCGACCCCATGAATCGCAGCACGCCAGGCCTCCCTGTCCATCACCAACTCCCGGAGTTCACTCAGACTCACGTCCGTCGAGTTAGTGATGCCATCCAGCCATCTCATCCTCTGTCGTCCCTTTCTCCTCCTGCCGCCAATCCCTCCCAGCATCAGAGTCTTTTCCAATGAGTCAACTCTTCGCATGAGGTGGCCGAAGTACTGGAGTTTCAGCTTTAGCATCATTCCTTCCAAAGAAGTCCTAGGGCTGATCTCCTTCAGAATGGACTGGTTGGATCTCCTTGCAGTCCAAGGGACTCTCAAGAGTCTTCTCCAACACCACAGTTCAAAGGCATCAATTCTTTGGCGCTCAGCCTTCTTCACAGTCCAACTCTCACATCCATCCATGACCACAGGAAAAACCATAGTCTTGACTAGACGAACCTTTGTTGGCAAAGTAATGTCTCTGCTTTTGAATATGCTATCCAGGTTGGTCATAACTTTGCTTCCAAGGAGTAAGCGTCTTTTAATTTCATGGCTGCAGTCTTACTGTAACTGAACATTTATTCTTTTATTTAATTGAGATATAATTGACATAAAATATTGTATTAGTTTAAGGTGTACAACAATGATTCAAGATATTTATATATTGAGAAATCATCACCACAATAAGTTAACTTCTGTCGCTTCTCAGAGTCACATTTTTTTTCTCTTACGATCTCAACACTTATCCCTAACTGAAGACTTCAAATTTATTCTCAAGTTAAGTAAGGAAGGAGGCAGAGAGAAGGATAAAAGAATAGGAAGAGGAAATATTCAGAGGACGAAGTAAGAAACTCAAATTAAGTGGAAATAGAAGGCAATTATCTTTTGATTAAGGTTATCCTTTAAGACAACCCCCAGCATCATATTAGGGGCCTGGTTCTCAGTACATAATTGGTTGAATGCAGGGAGTAGGGACTTCCTGGCTGGGAAGTTGGTAACCAGTGTAATGCAAGAATGAAAGGCTTGCATCTGTAGGGCAGATATCACATAGGAAAATTATGGCATCATGGTCCTTACTGACTCCTTCATGAGTCATTTTCCAGATTCCTATAGGAGAGATAGGAGATTAGTTGATACCAAGTCAGAAAGTATAAAGATGGAAATATAAAATTCTATCCCCTAAAGTAAAGTAAAGCATTGCAAGAATACAGTACACATACTCTTGGTCAGACAGGACCCTGTAATCTTTCCAAGGATCTTCTATTTGCATTCTCTACCAGATTCAAGAGTGAACTTGCTAACATGAAGCAGATGAAAAGGGCTTCTACACTAGGGGCTGTAATTCCTTTTTGCTTGAAAGTCATAGCCATTCACTTAAAAAAGCATGAAACAAAATAAAAAGAAACTGGGACTAAAAATAATTGTCTTCATGAACAGTGGGGAAAAATTCTGTTCAAAAAATATAGAGACCAAAAGACCAAACTGTCACTTTTGAAGAGCATGGAATGAAAACAGGGGGTCAGAAGCAAAAACAGGGTACTGCACATGACCCCTGCACACAATCCCACAAGAGAGGCAGCCAAAGCCCTAAGCTGCCCCTCCCACCAGTCCTCTGGACACACCCCTATTATCACCCCATAGAAGGAAGAAGTTCACCCCTCTCAGGGAGCAAGCAAGCAAAGGAACCTGTTGGAGCTCTTACTTCCTGTTTCTGTGGTAGGGGCTCCAATAAAGCCTTGCCTGAAAAGAAAAAAGCATCAAGACCAGAAGGTAAGAGGCAGACTGTTTAGACTCATGCAATAGGTCTATATAATACTTTGAAGTGAAATGGATAGTCACTCAGTCACATCTGACTTATTGTGACCCATGGACTGTAGCCCACCTCTGTCCATGGAATTCTCCAGGCAAGAATACTGGTGTGGGTAGCCAGTCACTTCTCAGAGGACCTTCCTGACCCAGGGATTGAACTTTGTTCTCCTGCATTGCAGGCGGATTCTTTACAATCTGAGCCACCAGGGAAGGCCATACATATAAATATATGTCCTCTTTTTTAATTTTCTTCACATTTAGGCCACCACAGAGCACTGAGAGCAGTTGTCTCTGCTGTACAGTAGGTTCTCATTTTCATCTACTTTATACATAGCATCAATACTGTATGTAGTGAGAGTGAAAGTCACTTAGTCGTGTCTGACTCTTTGCCACCCCATGGACTCTACAGTCCATGGAATTCTCCAGGCCAGAATACTGGAGTGGGTAGCCTTTCCCTTCTCCAGGGGATCTTCCCAACCCAGGGATCGAACCCAGGTCTCCCACATTGCAGGCGGATTCTTTACCAGCTGAGCCACAAGGGAAGCCCAATCAATACTGTATATATGTCAATCCCAATCTCCCAATTCATCTCACCTCCCTTACACCAATGGGCAGATCATTCAGACAGAAACTTAATAAGGGTCTTTTTACAATCATTTTGATGGAAATTTAGCTGCAAGGGGAGGTGAACAAGTGTATGCTCTGTGACATATTAAATAAGAAGCTTTAGAATCAAGCATAGAATACATGTACATTTCTGATCACTGGAGAGAGGATGACTTTAGTTCAACAATAGTCTTGGAAAATGGGTCAGCCATTGGAGAAAATGGAGGTCTATAATATTTTGCCCCAAGTTCACAAAATAATTTGATTTCTGAAATGAAAATCAGTGCGATTTGAGAATAAATCAGGGAATTTGAGGTCGTGCATATTTGCTTCTTATCCTAATCATGTAGTTTGCTAAGTCAGTTATTATGACAGAAACTCACTTAAACTGAACCTTAGCTTTCTATCTGAAATTGATGAGAATAATATCGATATTATGAGATTGGTGTAAGAATTAAAATATGTGGGGATTTTCTGGCCTTCCAGTGGTTAGGACCCTGTGATCTGCTGCAGGAGACCCAATTTCCATTCCTGGTTGGGGAATTAATAGTAAGATCTCAAAAGCCACTTGAGGTGACTGAAAAAAAAAAAAGTGTGGAGCCACTAATAAGTCCTGGTATTCTGAGCATTTGTAGAAGTTCAAGTTCATGAAATTGAATCTATATGTCTCAAACAAAATATACGGTAGTATTCAGAAAATCTTTTCCCCTTTTTTCAGCTCTCTCTCTGCTCTTGGACTTTTCACTCTCCTCTTGTTTAACGTTCAGAAAATCCTAGATTATAGTCACAATTTCCAGTTCACAGAGAAAACTGAAAAACAAAGAAATTAAATAACTTCCCCAGTGTTATTGTGTCAATAAGACAGAAAACCAGAATTTCAACCCAGGACCTAGTTACCGTCTACCAGATATTGAAATGAACATATACATTCTAATGAATATAGGAAATGTTCTAAAATGATCCTAAATGCCAAAGGCTATCTCAAAACTGCACAGTTCATTGAGATCCATGTTATTATCCTGTGATATTCATTCTTTATGGTAAAATTCCAGACATTATTGTTATCCAGGGGGAATGGTAAAAACTTGACTTAGTCTAAGTTACTTCTTGGATTTCTCCATCAGCTATGAAGTCTTCACTGAAGTCGTCACAAGATTTCTCACACCTGCTCCACATCCATCTCTGCAGATGTGATACTTCACGCCCTCACCTCCTCTGAACATAGCATAGCCAATAGGGCACAAATGATCTGTGAGTACAAACTGATTCACACGAATCAGCGTTAATGGGGAATCAGCACCGAATTGGGGAAAGAACCACAAACGCTCGTGATGGAGGATGGAACCGCACAGGGTGCCAGGATGAGCAGCCACAGGAAGCTGAGAAGGAGGTGAGAGCTCCTTAAAGATCGTCCTGCACATTAGATAATAAGCCTTAGCTCAGATCGATGGGGCATGATATTTAAATTGGTTCAGCATGCAACAAAACCTCTGCAGGAGATGGTACTGCTATTTGTATTCTTCACAACCTTTGAAATAGTTCCAGGAAAACCCTTCTTCTACCCTGCGGCCCCCAGAGTCCCACTCAGCACACACAGGAGACTGAAAATTAATATCCAAACAGTGTTGAGAGCTGTTAAGTTTCAAAGCTGAAATGACTGCTTAGGGTTAATGAGGAAATTACTGGCTGAATATTCAAAGAAAATGAAAAAGTAGTCAAAACATGACCAATGTTCTGATGTGTTCTTTTTTTTTAATCCAAGTGCAAGCAATTGTTTGGGCCTCTTTTAATTTACAAACTTAACTGTTTATTTGTAGTCATCTGAAAATCTAAGTATGGGGAAGAATCAGTGTCTCTTTATATGTGGCATTATTTAATTTCAGCCCCAGGTCTTCAGAGTTTGCTCCTAAAAGTAGGCATTTATTTGCATATAAGGACCATAAAAAGAAGACATTTCTAGAAAAATAAGCATGGGTTCCAGCTTGTATCTCCTTTCAGGACAAGGGTGGTGGAATATTTATCTTTGCACCCTCAGAAGCAAGCACAGGGCTTTGCATATTGTGTAAATTAAAAAAAAAAAAAAACTTGATTAAGAAATAAAATAATCAACTGTAAAATAGGCCTCACTAACTTTTATAAAGGCTGCAGAGCCTTGAATACCTCAGGGACCGTGTGTGCTGCATTGCCTGTTGTCAATTCAGCATTGTCACTTCCTTCCCCAGGCCACCTCTGCACTGTGGAAAAGAAGTCAAGAATTGTATTTCCAGTAGGATTTCCAGCGGAGTTGGCCAGAGGAGAGGTACAAAGGCTGCCAGAAAGTGGGAGGCTGAAATAAAAAAGAGGTCACTACTGTTGGGCACAGTTGCAGACACACACATGTGACGAGCAGGGACTTGAGCCCCCTGAGACCCCTGCTGAGGGCTGCCTTCCTGGGGGTCAGTGAGTATCCCGAGGTGGGGGAGATCTTACGGGTCAGCCCTCCCATGCATGGGGTTCTCAGACATTTCTTCCACCTCTCCACTGGGGAGCATCTCTTTTTATTTCAAGTTTATTTCCTGAAACACATCTTTCTGCACTGGATCTAGACTTCTAGAACCTAGAGCAACTTACTTCTTAGTTTCAAAGAACAGTGAATATTGCTTGATTAACTAGGGGAAATGAAGGGGGGAAATATGTGGAGAAGGCAAAAATGAAAAAAATAAAGTAAAACTACTTTATTACCATAAAACTACTATGGGTGGTAGTTTGCCTAGTAATAACGACGCTCATCTCCCCTTTCCTTTCTTGTGCCGGAGAGGTTCCGTGGTCACCATCAGTGGCCTGGCCCTCAGGGCCCCTCACCCCCACCTGAGGGGCTGCTCATCATTTGTAGGCACTTTCTCCCCTATTCCACTCACCTCTCCATTCCTACTGGAGTGCTCCACCAGCATGTTTATACCTGCCCTAGGATGTCCAGCTTCAGCCATGTCTGCCTGATAATGGGTGTCCTTTATTTCGCCTATAGCTACATGTTCAGTGGAGAGCTGGACATGTCTACCCTGCCTTTCGAAACACAATCAGCTTGATGCCACTGAACTAAGCTTGCTCAGGTCAGTGAGGCTGTCCCAAAGCTGCTTCAAATTTATCCCTTGCTGCACTTGACTTCTCTAAGGTCTTTAAATTGTGTGTTTAAGGTCTTTAGATTGTGTGTTAGTCACTCAGTCGAGTCCAGCTCTATGCGACCCCATGGACTGTAGCTCACCAGGCTCCTCTGTCAATAGAATTCCCCAGACAAGAATACTGGAGTGGGTTGCTGTTCCCTTCTCCAAGAGATCTTTCCAACTCAGGGATTGAACCTGGGTCTCTCATATTGCAGTCAGATTCTTTACCATCTGAGCCACCAGAGAAGCCATCTTAAAATGATTAAGTGCAATAAAGGACTTTCTGCCACTTGACAAGCTCGGCTCCATCATCAGCTATAGCAGCTGGCTCTGAATTTCCTTCCTGCATCTCTGATCTTTTTTCTCTCAGGCTTTTCATAAGGTCTCATTTCCCTGTTTATCCCACAACTCCACCTGTGATCCAGGGCTACAGCCTCCTCTGCTTTGCTTCCCATACGTTTTTCTCATACAACTTAGAGACATAAATCCAGATGGTTTTCTGTAACAATATTTACTGATTGCACAATAATAGTTAAAATACTGAAAATCCCTGATGAAATCAGCTCCTCGCATTCCTTTTTCATGATAATTATTTCCAACATATTTATTCTCTATCAAGACTAAAGCCCATTTTCAAATTCTTATTTTAAATGTTTTACATAAGTGATAATTGTCTATATTTTTAAAATAAAAAAACAACATCATAAAGAAGTTTATAGATTAAAAAGTGTATGCTCCCAATTACAATCCTTGCCTTTTTACCCACTCAAATTATTTCACTAATTCAATCATCGACATTTAGTGACTTTATAGAAATATCTGTGCTTTTAAAGCTTGCCAATATATTCTTATTTATATATGCACACTATGTGTGTGCTTATATATAGGTTTTGTAAAAGAAATCTCTATATACACACATCACCCTCAAAAAGGGTACAGAACTGCCAGAATTCTAACACCATAGCCTATGATGGTAAACATTTATTATGTTATTGGGTTTTGCTTTATTTGAGTTATTTGCATTTGAATAGAATTGTATAATGATTGTTTGTTTCAATACTATTTAAAAGATGTCCTATCTCTACACCTCATTCTTTAAAATCCCTTCATGTATGAGGAAGGGAAATTGAGTCAGTGCTATACTTACTTGTTCAGTTGTATCTGACTCTTTGTGACCCTATGGACTATAGCCCGCCAGCTCCTCTGTCCATGGGGATTCTCCAGGCAAGAATACTGGAGTGGGTTGCCATGCCCTCCTCCAGGGCATCTTCCCAACCGAGGGATCAAACCTAGGTCCCCCACAATGCAGGCAAATTCTTTACCATTTGAGCCACAAGGGAAGAAGGGAAATTGAATCAAGTGCTTTGCAAAGCAACCCAAACCCCTCTTCGTAAACCTGAACAATGGGAGAGGTTTTGAGGGAGAAGGGATACATGTATATGTATGGCTGAGTCCCTTTCCTGTTAACCTGAAACTACCACAACATTGCTGAGTGGCTATACCCCAATTTCAAATGTTTTTGGTGTTAAAAAAAATTAAAATAAAAAATCAAAAGAAGCCCAGACAAGAGACTGGAGCTTGGAGTGCGGACAGCTGGACTGATTCTCATCAGATGTCTTGGAGGAAACTTGCTTCTGGGACCAGTTACCTTAATGCACGAGAAACCAGGGCCCCCAAGTGTCAAGACATCTCTTAAAGGACCTCCCATGGTAGAGCAAGCACAATCATCAGGCTGACACTCGGAGAGGGCTTCTGTCGTCAAGAGCTCTTTGTGTCCACAGCAGGCAGAGTGATGCTGCAGGAGGATTATGGCTTCAGTTCTGTTCCCCAGATTTCCCCACCTGCGCCCCATTTTTCTACAGCAGGGAAGCAGAAATCCCTCTCCCAGTGTCAGGAGAAATAATACTGCTCCTGGCTTGGTGTCACCCATGGGAGGAAAAATGATGAGAAAAGCAGTTTCTGCTGTAATCCTTGGGTAGTCATTGTAATTAACTCCTAAAGGAATATAAAACTGCAGAGATATCTATTCACTTTATTGAAAGCGTATCATAAGTGGGCTTTATTTAACAAGTGCATAATTTTCCAAAAGCTTGTGATCATGGAGAGGAGCTGAGATATGAAGAGAAGAGGTTGAACTTGGCATTCTTTGCTCAGGGATCCCTGGGGCACAGATTGTCCAAGAGAGCCATAATTTTGTTTAGTCAGAGTTCACCGGAGTTCACTGCTGATGCAGGGGACAGCCTTGTCCATGTATTAGACCATTCCATTGGTAAGTCTCAGTTTTCTTCTCTGTAGAAATGGAGACAGGGAATGCATGTGAGTCGGACCCAGAGAATTTTATTACAAATAGAATTCTATTACTAATCAATTATATTATGAATCAATATAAAGGAATTTATTACAAATCAATACAAAGGTTAGACAGTGAAAGTGTTCATCATTCAGTCATGTCTGACTCTTTGTGACTGCATGGATTATAGCCCACCAGGCTCCTCTGTCAATGGGATTCTCCAGAGAAGAAAACTGGGGTGGGTCGCCCTTCCCTTCTCCAGGGGAGCTTCCTGACCCAAGGATTGAACCCAGGTCTCCCACATCTTTTGTCTGAGCCACCAGGGAAGCCCAAAGGTTAGAAAATGAGACCTCAACATTTGGCCGAAGGTTGGTATTTGGGGCTTAGATTTGAGTTCCATGGTATTATGTATGAGCTGCTAAAATTTTCCCAGAGGAGAGCAGGATTTTGACCCTCCCAGAGTCAGACAGCAAGGAGAGCCTGACGGTGATAATGAGTGAGTTGGCTCAGAACACAAGCCTTTGTGGGTGCATGAACCTGCCCATTTAGTGCAGAAAGCCAGATTTTAAAAGAAAGAATGAAGCTGGATGAAGAAAGCTATCTGGGATCACCCTCTGAGATATAAGTGCATAACTCACAGAAAGGCTGACAATAAAATGTAAGAAGCTAGCGTGCAGTCTAGGGCATTTGTATTCCCTTAGGGGTTATATGCCCAGCGGTTAGTCCAGGCCCTTCAGAAAACACCCCAGTGGCTCTGGCCACTTCCCAGCACTCTGCCCTCATCTCTACCACTCTGCCCACAAGCTTAAGCCACAGTCGCCATCATCAGTTATTCATCCATGCACCTCTCCATCTGGCTTTTGGGCTTCATATTTACTGAGCCCTCATCTGGATACATTATGACCCCTGGGTCTCATGCTGAGGGGCTGTCTTTCCCTTGGTATGTTAGATCTCAGATACAATGACATCTCCTTGGAAAGCTTCCGTTCAACCACAATCTAAAGTACCCGCTTCGCCTCCTTCTTTGTCAATAGCACCATGCTGCTTGCTGTTGTATTTTCCTGAAGGCATATACAACAGCCTAAAAATGTCCTATTTATTCACTTATTTATTTACATCCCCTTCCACTGGTGCAAAAGCTCCAGGAAATCATAAATTCTAACTTGTTGAGAGCCTAGTTACAACAGAATCTGGCACTGAATTGTGAAATAAGAGTGGTCCTGCCTGTGTGATGAGGAAGCAGTAGGGAGGATGAGATTGTTATGTAGTTCTCTGGGTAAGTGATGACATTTATGGAATGTTTGATCTAAAAAAAAAGCAATAACACAATTAAGCTATGATGGTGCTGTCAGGAAGAAATTTTCCTCTGCCCCTAGACACTTGACAGATTGCGTGTGTGATCACTCAGTTGTGTCCCACTCTTTGCGACTCCCAAGAACGGTGAACCACTAGGCTTCTCTGTCCATGGAATTTCCCAGGAAAGAATACTGGGGAGGGTTGCCATTTCATTCTCCAGGAGATCTTCCTGATCCAGGGACAAACTGAGGTCTCCTGCATTGCAGATGGATTCTTTACCTTTGCGCCAGCTGGAAAGCCATTTGACAGATTAACAGGAGACAATCAAACCAAAGTTGAATGGCATCATGGGAAAACTCAGTAACTCACCAAAAAAGCCAAAGTCCTCACCTTAAATACCATCTTCACCTGAAGATAAAGGAGGATGGTAGGGGTAATGATTTGAGACTTCAAAGGGGAGGAAAGCAATTCATATGGAGATAGAAAAGCAGATATTTGGTTGGGGGAAAAAAAAAGGTGTGCTGACCAGGCAGAGACAGAGGGATACCAAGAAGAATTTTAACACACAAATTTTGCTAGGAATCCTCCCTGTCTACATACCTAGCTTAAACTATAGCCACCCATGGGATAGCTCATTTCCTGGAGCAAGTTTTCTATTCACATTATTTTAGGCGATTGTGCTCCTGCTGCTGATGCTAAGTCACTTCAGTCGTGTCCAACTCTGTGCAAACCCATAGACTGCAGACCACCAGGCTCCCCCGTCCCTGGGATTCTCCAGGCAAGAACACTGGAATGGGTTGCCATTTCCTTCTCCAATGCATGAAAGTGAAAAGTGAAAGTGAAGTCGCTGAGTCGTATCTGACTCTTCGCGACCGCAAGGACTACAGCCTACCAAGCTCCTCCATCCATGGGATTTTCCAGGCAAGAGTACTGGAGTACGGTGCCATTGCCTTCTCCAAGGCAGTTATGAGGAAGGTCAAAGTTTCTATTTGAGTCATCTGGCACTTGATTGTTTTCAGTTCAAAATAATCTGGTGACCAAAGAGACATTTAAGGTGGCAAGTTCAGCTTTTCACAATGCCAAGGACAAGATTACCTTCCTCTGTGGTGTACGTTGGGCAACTCACTCAGTAGAAAACACCACCATGGTCAATATTGCAGGCAACACTTCATAGAACCACCCTGTTTTCACAGCAATGAGGTTTTAAAACTAGGTGCATGCTGACTTTAAATCTCACCAACACATAAGATGGCTGAGAAGAGATAAATATTAAGAAATAAATTTCCTATAATTGCATGAAATACATCAAATCTTATAGAATGCTTTCCCCTTGGCTGTGGGAAGCACTGGTCAGAATAACACAAATTCTAACTTTGTTAATAGGTAGAGCTTAAGTCTTAATTCCTACCACTCCACTTACCAAATGAGTGACTTCAAAGTAATGTCTTAACTTTTATGATCAGGATATCCTTATTCAAATGAGATGTTCACATGACCTTGATGTAGCTTGAGAAGATTCTTGGGTGAATTATGTTAAATGCCTGCCCCATGACTGGCATGGAAGAGATAACCCAAAGCCAGCAGTCTGGGTTGTTATCTGATTTATTCTCACCAGAACCTCAGGTGGAAGGCAAGCTCAGGTGTTATAATTGATGAAGAGATAGTACCAGGAAGAAGTGCCCACAGCTGAAAAGCACAGTTTGAAACCCCATGTTCTACCCTCTGCCCCAGTGCTGCTCCTTTCCTAAAAATAACTCAACAGGACTCTTTTCTTCTTTTTTTTTTAGCTTGCTTACATGTGCATGTGAGTAAATGTGTGTTGTAATGTTCTGTACATAAAAGAAATGTATAAAAGTATTTGTAAGTTCCAGAGAGGAATAAGATAGAACACAAATAAGCATGTACCCACATCCAGTATAAGAAAGAGATCCTATTACCGAATGTCTCCCACAAGTCTCCCCTACCCCAATACCACCTACCTCTCTCCATTCTCCCAAGAGGGGCCAATATCCTGAAATTGGTGTTTCTAAAAAAATGGATTTTGAATACGGTTTTCTTCCATATATGTTTATCTTTAAAGTTGTATCATTTCATTTTCTCACTTTTTAATTTAAATAAATGGTAGTATACCTTATATATTTTGAGTTGTTTTTTGCCACTGAATATTGGGTTCTTGAGATCCCACCATGTTGTTGAAAAAGGTAGTTCATTCTTTTTCATTTTTTTTCTTAACATAAAACATTTTGCTGTTTTGTTATTCTATTGTCAAAAAATAACACAAAAGACTTATCCATTCTACAAATGGCAGATTTTTCAGTTATGTTCAGTTCTTGTATGTATCTGTGCAAGAGTTTCTTTAGAATATAAAACTTATATGCCATAAGACATTTGTTCAATTTTCACTCAACTATTTAATTGTAAAAATTGTTTTCATTACAGGCATTGTTTAAGCACTGAAGTTAGAGCAGTAAACAAAATATATAAAAAGAGCAGTAAAGAAAACATACAAAAATCTCTTCTCTTATGGTGCTTATATTCTTGTGAGAAAGACAAATAGTACATATAATAAGAAAAAAAAAAAACACAAAATATTATGTTTGCCAGGATAGTCCTGATTATGCTACTGTGGTAAATATTGATAATACTCAAAACTTAGAGGCTTAAAAATATTATTTCTTGATTATGTTACATGTTCTTTACAGGCAGCTGGAATCTCTCTCCAATTTGTCATCTTTCTCATTTGGGGACCCAGGATGACCAAAGGAGCACACTCTGGGAACACTCCAGGCACCACAGGAGGAGGACAAAGAGAATGTGACAAAAACCACATCAAGCTTCTGTACAGAACGAACACATGTCCCTCATGTGTTCATGGCCTCAGACCTCAGGAAAGGTACCTACCCTGGCTCAGGAGGTAGCGGTGAACTCCAGCCACTCACCTAGAAGAAAGAGGTGATCAAACGCTTGGAAGCAATCCCGGTGACTGACTCAAACAGAGTTTATTAGTTCAGTCACACAGTTGTGTCCGACTCTTGGCGACCCCATGAATCGCAGCACGCCAGGCCTCCCTGTCCATCACCAACTCCCGGAGTTCACTCAGACTCACGTCCGTCGAGTTAGTGATGCCATCCAGCCATCTCATCCTCTGTTGTCCCCTTCTCCTCCTGCCCCCAATCCCTCCCAGCATCAGAGTCTTTTCCAATGAGTCAACTCTTCGCATGAGGTGGCCAAATTACTGGAGTTTCAGCTTTAGCATCATTCCTTCCAAAGAAATCCCAGGGCTGATCTCCTTCAGAATGGACTGGTTGGATCTCCTTGCAGTCCAAGGGACTCTCAAAAGTCTTCTCCAACACCACAGTTCAAAAGCATCAATTCTTCAGCAGCTCAGCCTTCTTCACAGTCCAACTCTCACATCCATACATGACCACTGGAAAAATCATAGCCTTGACTAGACGGGCCTTTGTTGGCAAAGTAATGTCTCTGCTTTTGAATATGCTATCTAGGTTGGTCATAACTTCTCTTCCAAGGAGTAAGCATCTTTTAATTTCATGGATGCAGTCACCGTCTGCAGTGATTTCGGAGCCCCAAAAAATAAAGTCTGACACTGTTTCCACTGTTTCCCCATCTATTTCCCATGAAGTGATGGGACCAGATGCCATGGTCTTCGTTTTTGGAATGTTGAGCTTTAAGCCAACTTTTTCACTCTCCTCTTTCACTTTCATCAAGAGGCTTTTTAGTTCCTCTTCACTTTCTGCCATCAGGGTGGTGTCTTCTGCTTATCTGAGGTTATTGATATTTCTCCCAGCAATCTTGATTCCAGCTTGTGTTTCTTCTAGTCCAGCATTTCTCATGATGTACTCTGCATATAAGTTAAATAAACAGGGTGACAATATACAGCCTTGACGTACTCCTTTTCCTCTTTGGAACCAGTCTGTTGTTCCATGTCCAGTTCTAACTGTTGCTTCCTGACCTGCATACAGATTTCTCAAGAGGCAGATCAGGTGGTCTGGTATTCCCATCTCTTTCAGAATTTTCCACAGTTTATTGTGATCCACACAGTCAAAGGCTTTGGCATAGTCAATAAAGCAGAAATAGATGTTTTTCTGGAACTCTCTTGCTTTTTCCATGATCCAGCGGATGTTGGCAATTTGATCTCTGACGGTTGTAATAATAAGAAGAAAGATGCAACAGGAAGAGGATTAGCACAAGACTACAGAACAGGGAAGCAGAATTGGGGAGAGTAATTAGCATACGGTAATTAGAGAGGGTCCCATCAAGCTGACATTGGAACCAATAACCAAAGCAGACAAAAGAATGACCCATGGTTGTGGGCGGGGGCAGGTGTGGAGGGGGTGAGGGGCTGGGGGATGTACTTCCAGGGAAGCCCACTCCAACATTCAGAAAAAAGCTCAGGGCAGAAGCTAAGTGGAGTGTTCTAGTAAAAGGGCAAGAAGGGGCTGGAAGTAGAACCCGAGTTAAACCAGAGGCAGTTTGTGAAAAGACATTTACTCTCTAAGTTACGAAGATTTCAGTACAGGTATTTGAGCAGAAAAGTGACATGATCTGACACATTTTAGTAGGGTGGCTGCTGTGGTAAGAATATAGGGAATGACAGAGGAGGGAGTGAAAAAACCTGAAACAGGAGTCTAGTTAAGAGGATATTTTAGTAATTTAGACCAAAGATGACGGTGATATGAATTGGGCTGCTGGAAGTTAGGATTATGAAAAGTGGTCAGATTTGGGGGTCTGAAAGGAAGAAAGGAGTCAAAGAGCGTTAAGACATAGGTGTGAGCAAGAGGAATTTGCAAAGACCACTCAACAGGATGGACAAGACATCTTCAGCTTTACAAGGACAGTGAATCGAAAAAGCAAGAGAGTTCCAGAAAAACATCTATTTCTTCTTTATTGACTATGCCAAAGCCTTTGACTGTGTGGATCACAATAAACTGTGGAAAATTCTGAAAGAGATGGGAACACCAGACCACCTGATCTGCCTCTTGAGAAATCTGTATGCAGGTCAGGAAGCAACAGTTAGAACTGGACATGGAACAATTGACTGGTTCCAAATAGGAAAAGTAGTACGTCAAGGCTGTATACTGTCACCTGCTTATTTAACTTATATGCAGAGTACATCATGAGAAGCGCTGGACTGGAAGAAGCACAAGCTGGAATCAAGATTGCCAGGAGAAATATCAATAACCTCAGATACGCAGATGACCCCACCCTTATGGCAGAAAGTGAAGAGGAACTAAAAAGCCTCTTGATGAAAGTGAAAGAGGAGAGTGAAAAAGTTAGCTTAAAGCTCAACATTCCGAAAATGAAGATCATGGCATCTGGTCCCATCACTTCATGGGAAGTAGATGGGGAAACAGTGGAAACAGTGTCAGACTTTATTTTGGGGGGCTCCAAAATCACTGCAGATGATGATTGCATCCATGAAATTAAAAGACGCTTACTCCTTGGAAGAAAAGTTATGACCAACCTAGATAGCATATTCAAAAGCAGAGACATTACTTTGCCAATAAAGGCCCGTCTAGTCAAGGCTATGGTTTTTCCAGTGGTCATGTATGGATGTGAGAGTTGGACTGTGAAGAAGGCTGAGCGCTGAAGAATTGATGCTTTTGAACTGTGGTGTTGGAGAACTCTTCAGAGTCCCTTGGACTGCAAGGAGATCCAACCAGTCCATTCTGAAGGAGATCGGCCCTGGGATTTCTTTGGAGGGAACGATGCTGAAGCTGAAACTCCAGTACTTTGGCCACCTCATGCGAAGAGTTGACTCATTGGAAAAGACTCTGATGCTGGGAGGGATTGGGAGCAGGAGGAGAAGGGGATGACAGAGGATGAGATGGCTGGATGGCATCACTGACTCGATGGACGTGAGTCTGAGTGAACTCCGGGAGTTGGTGATGGACAGGGAGGCCTGGCGTGCTGCGATTCATGGGCTCGCAAAGAGTTGGACACGACTGAGCAACTGAACTGAACTGAACTGATGGAGTGCTGCGTCCAGCAGCTGTATCTGTTAGCCTACACCTGAAAGATTCAGATATTGCTTTTGTTCCATATCTTAAGTAACAATACTCCTTGAGATTTTAACCTATTTCTAAACTGGTGGGTATGAAGTGTTACCAAGTTTTATTTTTAGTTCATAATTCCTTGATTTTTCATGAGTAATTTTCACATACTCATTTGACAATTGAGATCTTTTCAATCAAAAGACTGATTACTGAATCAGTTCTTTTTCCTATTGAGTTGCCCGTTTTTTTCTTTTTCTGTCAAAGTTGTTTATATATTTAAGTGAAATTGAAAACATCTTCTCGTCTATCACTTACATATTTTCTTCCGTCTGTGCTGTCCTTTATTAAATGCTTTTAAATTTTAATGTACTCAGATCTTTCTATCTCCTTTTACGTTATTAAATAGTCTCTTATTAACATCAAACGTAAGTTTATGTTATTAAATATTGTCTCTTATTAACATTAAATCTAAGTTTACCAGTGTTTTCTTATATTTTAAACTAAAAGTTTTACTGTTTCTATTGAAGTCTTTATCCAATATTAACTTGATGTTTTCCCATGATGTGAAATTGTGAGAACATTTGTTGACAACTCTGTTTCTTTTCATGTGGTATTGTCCACTGTGACACAACAATTAACCCAAAGCTTAGTGGCTTAGAAGAACAAACATTTTGCTCAAAGTTTATCTGTATCAGGAATTGAAGAGCAGATAACCTGGGTGGTTTTGTCTTGGTGTCTCCCGTGGGGTCACGGTTACAATGTGGCTGTAACTGCAGTCACCTCAAGCTTTGACAGGTGACTGCTGGCAGTTCCTTACCGTGGGGGCTTCTCCAAAGGGATGCTTGAGTGATTTAGCACACAGCCACTGGACTGTCCTGGGAGAGTGACCTGAGAGAGAATATGTGGTAACAGCAAGCCCTTTGTGACCTATTTTAGATGTGGTATGAACATGGCTTCTTAGAGGAAAGTCACCTAGTCTAACACACATTCAAATGAAGGGGAATTAGGTTTTAGTTTCTGAAGAGAGAAATATCAAAGAATTAATGAGTCACACCCACATTGGTGACTACAGCATCTCTTCTGTCACAGCTCACATGTGCTTACTTCATAGGTCTGTCACTGGTACCATGGCTTTTTTGCCTATTCCGGCACCGATTCCACCCTGCTTGATTTCTGTGGCCTTGTAACACATCTTTACATTGGGTAGAGCAAGATCCCCTCAGGCAATTGTTGTTGTTGTCTTTCTCCCTCTCCACCTCCTCCTCCATGCCCTTAATCTTCCTCTCCTTCTGAAAGCAGCTCTTTTGCCCCTTTCCTGTTAGTACATTTCTGTTCACCTCTAACTTTAAAAGAATCCGATTATAGAAATGAATCGCAAGGCAATTGAAACTAACTCCTGACTTATGCCCACCTGAATGCACTCCATGCCTTGTCTAATCTGCTGGATTCTTTTCCTAGATAAAAAGAGGTAAGAATGAAAAATTAAGCTGTTTTAAAAAATGACTGACTCTACCCTCCCAGCCTCCTAAGCAATTCTGCAGGCAGATCATGTGGGCAAGATAATATTTGAAGATATTAGCACCCAGTCTGTACTCAATGGAGGATGATTCAGAACCCACTCTCTTGCCTTGATGATTCATTGAGATTCTCCCCCTTTTTTAGACCCTGTAAACTGTCATTGCTGAGTAGAATCTTCAGAGTTGGTCTCAGGACACAAGTCTATCTTTTCCTCAGATTGCCAACTTTCCTGATTAAGGCACCTTTCCTTTCTATTCACACTTGCCTCTCAAATTGTTGGTTTATGAGCAACAAGCAGCCAAACCTGGGTTCAGTAACATTTCTTCAAATCTTTCTTTACCCTTTGCTCTTTTCTAATGTTTTAGAATCATCCATGGTCTTTCATGGAGAAACCTGTTGTAATTTCTACTAGAGTTGCATTTACTTTAGATATGAATTTGGAGAGAACTACTTCATGGCATTGAGTTTTCTTATTTGTGAATATTTTATATATTTCTTTTATTGACATCTATTTTAATGTGTTTAAACAAACTACTGAAATATTTCTGTAGAATAATTCATATAATATTTAGATTTATTTCTAGCCACTAAAGCTTTTGGTTGCTACATCAAATGTCTTCCCAATTTTTCTCTTAAATTATCTGTTACTGGCCTATAGAAATACATTTTTTTTTTTTAGAATGGCTGTATCTGGACTACCAGCAAAGCAGTATTACTAATTTTAATGATATCAAAAAGGGAATAACTACTCACTCCAGTACTCTTGCCTGGAGAATTCCATGAACAGAGGAGCCTGGTGGGCTACAGTCCATGGGGTCACAGGGAGTTAGAGACAACCAAATAACTAATACTACTACTAATATTTAATGATCTTTTATACATTTTATGAGTTTTCTATATGTATTAGTCAGGCTTTCCAGCCGGTGCATTGATAAAGAATATGCCTGCCAATGCAGGAGACACAGGAGACTCAGGTTTGATCCCTGGGTTGGGATGACCCCCTGGAGTAGGAAATGGCAACCCACATCAGGATTCTTGCCTGGAAAATTCCATGGACAGAGGAGCCTGGCAAGCTACAGTCCATGGGGTCACAAAGAGTCGGATGTGCCTGAGTAACCGAGCACATACACGCACCTGTGTGTCAGTAGCTCAGTTGTTTCCGACTCTTTGCAACCCCTTGGACTGTAACCCGCCAGTCTTCTCTATCCATGGAATTCTCCAGGCAAGAATCCTAGAGTGGGTTGCCATACCCTTCTTCAGGGGATCTTCCTGACCCAGGAATCAAACCCAGGTCCCTGCACTGCAGGCAGATTCTTTACCATCTGAGCCACCAGGGAAGCCCGTATTAGTCATAGTTCTCTAGATAAGCAGAAGCAACTGCAGATAGTTCAACTGAATGATTGATCAATATGTCAATAGGTAGGTGTAAGAGATTTCTTGTTGGAATTGAAGCACATGTTTGGAGTCTGAGAAGTCCCACAGTCTGCCTTCTGCAGGTTGGGAACAAGGAAAGCTGGTAATCCAGTCTGAATCTGAAGACCTCTGAAAATTGGGAGGCTGATGATGTACACCCTAGTCTGAGTTAAAAATTCTAAGAACCAGGAGTGCTGATATCCAAGGGCAGGGGAAGATAGATGTTTCAGCTCCAATAGAGGGAATAAACGTGCCTTTTCTTTGTTTTTCTGTTCTCTTCACCCCTCCCAGTGGTTGGATGATGCCCATTCACAAAGGTGAGCGGAATCTTTTTTACTCAGTTCACCAGTTTAAATGCTAATCTCTTCTGGAGATTCGCAGACATGCTGACAAACAATATTTCACCAGCTATATAGGCATCCTTTAGACCAGTCAAATTTTATGTTGACACATAATACTAACCATCACATAATATTTATAAAGCATTGTGTTAACATCAGGTTTGCCTCCTTTTTTCCAATTCTTACTTTTGTTTATGTTTCTAAAATTTGAATATACTGCATAGACTTCAAGTTTGGCAATACTGCTTTTTCAAGAATACTTAGTAAAATCAAATGTGCCATCACCTCTGCTTCTCTCTATCCTCAGAAAGATGTCATAGGACTTGAAAATAACAAATTACAGATCAACCTAATTTAGCTACAAAGGGAGATTATTGCAGTTTGTGCCCAATTGTTTTAGTAAAAATATACAGAGTTAAATTCAGAGGTTGGGATACTACAATGGTACAGACATCATGTTTTACCCCTTAATAATGTTCTTTTTTTTGGGCACACACAGGAATAGCCCCAACCTGAGAATGGATCAAACAAAAGGGAAACTTCCATGTGATGGAAAGATAAAATATTGAATAGTTCTTCAATCTGAGAACACATTTTTTAGTTGAATTTGCAGTCTTTTCAGTCCTCAATCATTTGTTTTAACCTCTATTTCAATTTAAAAAAAAACATGGGAAAGCCATGAAAGGATAGTAAATAATGTGGGGCACCCATTAATATGAATGAGTAGCAATGAAGTTTGTACCTTGATCAGAGATATACAACCAGATGGGTCCAATTGATGGTATACTAATACCATAAGTACTGTTTATTATATTTTCTTATTCTCATATTTTCCATGGTCGCTCCTATTTCTGTTACAGAATAAGCTGAATCTAGGTAGAATGGTGTCAATTACTGTCAGCGTACATTTGTAGCATCCCCACTCTACTTACACACACACACACACACCCCACCCCACCCCCACACACTCTCTCACACACACACCTTTGTTGACTTTAATTCTCTTGCCAGCTACACACAGTCCTTTGTCCTTGGGGAAGTTAATTAGAGCTGCTTTCTCTCCTGCCTACTCACAACTTCTTTCTCTCAGTAAGAAACCTTACTCTCATCTTTCCAATGTATTTTCTTATTTGTTCAATCCTTGCATGCACATAGTTTCAGAATTACTAACCTAAGCCCTTTTAAGAAATAAATTTGCTATCTATAGTATTTGTATATAGTTCTTTTTGTCTTTAGACTCAAAGTATCTAAGTCAAAATCCTGATTTGCAAAGTTATTTAGGTTGATTCCTCTTTGCCCAGACCCTTCAGTCTAGTTATTAAGTCATTTGTAATGCAGTTAGGTCACGTTTTTTTTTGACTGTCCTTTTATAGTTTTATTTAGCAGTATGATTCATCATGACTTGAGTTTTGTTTTGAAGCCATAATTGAGGGTCAAGTGCTAAAACCAGCATGTGTTATTTTTGGAGATACACTGTCTAAGGAAGCAGTGAAACATCATATGTAAGCAGGGTTTACAAGGACAGCATAAAAAAAGAACTTCAAGTTACAGATTTAGTTGAAAGAAAGAAGTTATATTTAAGAGTTAACAGATCTGCTGTTCAATATTTCCCATCTAAACATTGGTGCTTAAAAGGGTCTTCCACATAGGAATTTTTTTTAATCTCTTGCATGGCTGCTAATCATGTACAGTTGCCAAAACATTAGTGAGAGATCACATCAGCGACGCAGGGAAAAGCCAGCAGGGTCTGCAGGTTCAGTGCAGCATAAACACTGCCCACACGGTCGTGCTTTTTGTGCGTATTCTACTTGAACATGGTGATGGAATAATGGCAATGCTTATTTATTTTTTTATCTTTGATTTTGACAGAGAATGATGTAAAACAATAAATGATTACAAGGTCATCACCTGCAGTTTGAAGGTTTGAAGGGAAATGGATTGCACATATATTCAAATGATTTGGATATATTAGCAAAAAACACACTGGATGATTGCAGCTGGTGTCAAAATGCAAGCCAATGTAGTAGTCCATTCATAGATGAAGTCTTGCCTCCCCATCAAAATGCAAGCCAACGTAGTAGTCCATTCATAGATAAAGTCTTGCCTCCCCACCACAAAGCGAGCTGAGCTGAAATGCACATAGTGCTTTGGTAAGAACTGTGAATGGCATAACATCTAGTGTCTTGAATTTTAGATTATTCTTATCAGCATCTGATGATATAGAAACTAATTATGAATCAGTTATTATGAATGGAGAGGCATAATAGTTATCTTTGGGAAAACTACAGAATAGACATCAGCATTCCTCATTCCTCTAAGATAAGAAACAAATGTAACCTTATATTGGTCAGCAGGACTTGTAGTATTGTGTGATTCGGGTTCCCCCAGCCCCAATTTATTTAGCCACCCTTCATGGCATGTAGGCTGTTAGTCCCATGACCAGGGATCAAATCTGCGCCCCCTGCATTATAACACAGAGTCTTAACTACTGGACCGGCAGGGAAGACCCATCTTTGACATTTTTAATCATCTGAATGTATCCATGCCAGGGATTTACATAGACTTGTCAATGTAGATACAATCAAAGAACAAAATTAAAACCCTTTAAGAACAGAATTTCTAGATATTATCTGATAACTAAACAATTTTAGATCAACTAAATGATGACCTTAATGTTGCATATCTATTGGAAATTCTCAATAGACACTTTACGAATTGGATGAAATGTTTTGAAAATTATTTTCCATCAAAAGAAGATCCACTGCAAGGAAACTATAGCTTTAAGAATAATTTATAAATTAAAAATTACAGATAAATTTAAATGATCTTTCAGTGACATAGAATCCATTTCTTTTGTTGAAAAATCATTCAAATTTAACTGTAATTTGCATGATAATGTCCTTGAACTAGCTAATAATGTTTTAAAAATAAATTTTGGAAATATCTTTGTTTACGTTTAAAGTATCCCATTTTTCATTTGGATAAAACCTAAAAGCAAAAGTCTTAGCCTGCAGAAATTGTTTAAATTTTATTTATTTTAATATTCTTATCAACATACTTCTGAAAGACTAGTTTCTATATCAAAATTTGTTAAGACAAACAATTTAAGGGATCATTACCTGTGTTAATAGTTGTCAATCTGTTAACAAAAAAGAAGTAACTTCATTGGTCCATTAAAAATCTTTAAATATTGATATTTTAATGTTCATTATGACTTCATGTGTATGCATTAATATGGGAAATCAAATTTGTAATTTTTGTTTAGCTACTATTGAACAGTGATAGAGAGCTAATGATTAGTTAGAAACATATTTTCAGGAAATAAGATGTGTACTTTTTGTAATTCTTTTATTTCTCTATATCATATTTCACTAAATTATGTTTATAAAAAAGTAAGTTTATTTTTGTCTAAAGAAGTCATAAAACTAGGGAATTAGTTTGTATGTATGTCCTTCAGTTCAGTTCAGTCGCTTAGTTGCTTTGACTTTTTGCGACCCCAAGAACTGCAGCACACCAGGCCTCCCTGTCCATCACCAACTCCCAGAGCTTGCTCAAACTCATGTCCATCTAGTCGGTGATGCCATCCAACCATCTCATCCTCTGTCATCCCCTTTTCTTCCCGCCTTCGATTTTTCCCAGCATCAGGGTTTTTCCAAATGAGTCAGTTCTTCACATCAGATGGCCAAAGTATTGGAGTTGCAGCTTCAGCATTAGTCCTTCCAATGATATTCAGGGATGATTTCCTTGAGGATTGACTAGCTTGATCTCCTTGCAGTCCAAGGGACTCTCAAGAGTCTTCTCCAACACCACAGTTCAAAAGCATCCATTCTTCAACGCTCAACTTTCTTTCTAGTCCAACTCTCACATCCATACATGACTACTGGAAAACCCATAGCTTTGACAAGATGGACCTTTGTTGGCAAAGTAATGTCTCTGCTTTTTAATATGCTAAGTTGGTCATAGCTTTTCTTCCAAGGAGCAAGCATCTTTTAATTTCATGGCTGCAGTCACCATCTGCAGTGATTTTGGAGCCCAAGGAAATAAAGTCTCTCACTGTTTCCATTGTTTTCCAATCTATTTGCCATGAAGTGATGGGACCAGATGCCATGATCTTAGCTTTTTGAATGTTTATTTCTAATCCATCTTTTTCACTCTCCTCTTTCACGTTCATCAAAAGAAGCTCTTTCGTTCCTCTTCGCATTCTGCCATGAGGGTGGTGTCATCTGCATATCTGAGATTATTAATATTTCTCCTGGCAATCTTGATTTCGATTTGTGCTTCATGGCATTTCACATGATGTACTCTGCATATAAGTTAAATAAGCAAAGTGACAATATACAGCCTTGATGTATTCCTTCCACAATTTGGAAGCAGTCTGTTATTTCATGTTCAGTGCTATGTATGTCCTTAAGTTGTTTAAAAAAAAAAATGTTTGTCATAATATTCTAGCAATTTATTTTTTATTTAAATTTTTAAAAATTGAGGTACAATTCTCATATAACAGTATGTTAGTTTCAGATGTACAACATAATAATTCAATTTTTTAATATATTGTGAAATAATCACCACAGTAAATCTAGTTACCATCCATAACCACAGGTAACTATAATTTTTTTCCTTCTAATGAGAACTTCTAAGATTTACTCTCTTAACAAACTTGCAACATGTCACTTGCAGAAACATGCACAGTGATTCATTTTTATCATATTTCATAAATTATCAGTCCAGTATAGACTGAATATAAAAACTAGACAAAATTGAAAACAACAGCAAAAATAAAAGAAGAGAAAAGAAAGGAAAAGAAAAGAAAAGGATAACCTGTCCTCCATCAAAGATAGTTTGAGACTACAAGGAAGGTGTTTAATTTTGGAGTGAGCATCAGGTTTCATCCCTCCACTTTCCCCAGAGAAGGTGAAGGGTGTGGCCATCCACCAGGACATCTGGGCACCGGCAGAGGTCCTCAGTCCACTAGAGTCACTGACTGTCCCTGGAGCCTGTGGAGCCTCCACCCCTCTGGGCTCTGAGTCTGTCAGTGCGGAGGGTTTTAGTTTCTGTCTGCTGAACTGGTACTTAGAGCTTATCAAGGACAGGATTTGTTCTGGAAATGGAGAGGGTGGAAATGAGTTACTTAGTGCAGCAAAATAGAACAGAGAATTTATTATCAGAATTGAGAGTCAGGTTAAATCCCTGCCTTAAAAAAAAAAAAATTAGCTTGGTTGAAAATGAATTGATTAAAGGAGTCTTATACTCTCTCATTTCGTAATCTTGGTTTCATCTTCCAAATAGTAACACCAAAGTGAGGGATGTAGAGAAGTTAAATAACAAATAACTTAGACAGAAGACACTAGACCTTAAACCTGTTTTCCTCCTGTGCTCAGTTCACCAGTTAAATCTGTCATTTGACATTGCTAAATTGTTTCCATGTTACTGACAGTGATAAGCAGATCACATCATACCTAATATGTAAAGTTAAGTTACTTAAAAACCACAGAATGCACATATCCCTAAATTATTATCTGCTTCTGGTGAGGGATCTATACTTCATTTTAATTTCTGTCTTCAAAAACGCTTTTAAGCTTGGTGGTGATTCATTTTATTGTACCTTTTATATACTTCCAGAATTGTTTCTTTCATCTATTATTTGAATGGTGATTGATGGATAAATCATTCATGATAATATGCTCCAGAAGGAAAATATACCCACCCAGCTATTGTTTCAGCTCCTTAAATCATATTTTTACTTTGTCTGATAAAAAGGCTCATTTACCTTGGAAATAGCAAATGTGTCTGCTATAAAGTGGGTTTCCTGATGTCAAGTAAGATAAATATCAGGCCAAGGAACAGAACTACAGCTTTCTTTTTTGTTTTTGTTTTTAGTTGCTAGGTTGTGCCCAACTCTTTCAGGATCCCGTGGACTGTAGCTGCCAAGCTCCTCTGTCCATGGGATTTCTCAGGCAAGAATACTGGAGTGGGTTGCCATTTCCTTCTCCAGGGGATCTTCTTAACCCAGGGATCAAATCCAGGTATCTTGCATTGGCAGGCAGATTCTTTACCACTGAGCCACCTGGCAAGCCCATAGCTTTCTTATATATTAATAACTAAATACAGAGATTTGAAGTATTAAAAATGGCATTTCTCCAGGAAGAAGGGGGGTTGTCATTTACTCATCAAATATTTATTGAAAACCTATATATATTAGAAACTAATCTTAGAGCTGGAGCTACAATATAAACAAACAGAAATTCCCACCCTTAGCTCACATTGATCCTAAATAACTGTGTCTTTGCCAGAAAGAACTGAGTGGCCATTTCTACTGTCTGACTTCAATCATTGCAAACTTACCACAAAGTAGAATGAGTATCATACATTCCCTTGAATTCAACACCATCTGGAAATGTGACTGTGCGAACTTGAGCATCAGATATGAGTCAGGTGATTTACGTACATCCCTTCTCAGCCTCATAAATAAATACTCCAGGTAGGAGCTACCGTTTCCCTATGATACATCCTTACAGCTCACAATGCATAAAATGATTTCATCCAATCAAATGCCACGGCAGATCTGAGTTTTCCCCTGGTTGTTGGAAGGATTTTGGAAAAGTCTGCCAGGGAAATAGTACTGTTTAAAGCCTGTGGCTGGAATAAGTGTTGTTCTTTTGTACCCGTGCTTCTAGAAGATTTAAGGGCTGCTGGGACTCTTACGTAAATTGGCAGTTTCAGATCCTCTGAGAAATCATCTGATGCAGTTCCCTGTCTGTAGCACATTCTCTCCTAGTTAGAGTGAGAGTATGTCTGACACCAGAGGGTATTTTGACAGAAATCTTGTTTCTGATGTATATTTGTTAAGTTTCACTCTAGGTCTTTTCTTTAAGGATACAGATGCCTGTTGTTTTTCATGATTTACTGAATAAATAGAACACAAGAGGAGGTTTGATTTCTTAAATAAGGAAAGCGTTAAAGTTCATGCACATAAACATATTTTATGTTAAGAAGTCTTTCAATTTAATTCCTCTTTTTTTGCTATAGTTTAAATATATAAGATTACCTTAAACTTTGAATTGACTAAATCAATGAAATTCATGCATTTTGGTACTAAAAAAATGAATTCCAAATGTAGATTTCCAAATTCTGTGTTTATTCTAAAGATTGTAAGATTAAGAAAGTAGAAGCCAAGGGTTTTGCCTTAGTTCTCTTATGATCTACTTGTGAGACCTTTGTCAAAACATTTATCATCCTGAGAAAATTAATTTTCCAAAATGTCATTACATTGAAGGACCATAAAATAACTAATGGAGGCCATCAATTATTGTAATAGAAAGCTTTACTAAAAATAACCATAATAAAACCAATGTCTTAGTATCATAATGATTTCATAATCAGCCACTGAACAAAGTATTTTTCATTAATATAGGAAAAATCTTATACATTAATATATTGCATTCACTGTGTGATTGAATTGATAGCAATAGCAATGCTGATTCCCATCACAATACAGAGAAAAAGTAGATAAAGGAGAATGGAAAAAGATGGTGTAAAATACATCTTTTTGTCCTTGTAGTGGAGCTGGAAGTATATGGAAAGCAATGAAATAATTATGGTAAATGAAGAATTGTTTAATGGATTGCTTATGTGAGGATACATAGAGAGTTTTGGCCATATAACCTAGGATGAATTGGTAAGGACAGCTGTGAATGCTTATCATCCACTGATGTTAACCTGTGATTCTGAAGGAAACCAGTATTAGAAGCAAACTGCTCAAAGATTTATTCAGTGTGGCCACCAAATATGCAACCTTCTTAATTTTTTCAAAGCGTTGCCCTTTAAACTATTCAGGAACATTCTAAAGAAAGCACAGCCAAAGCTGCCTCTGTCCTACCTCGAGTCCTTGCCAACCTTATAAATAAAAATTATGTGTGAACAACAGGTGTGTGTGTGTGCATGTATGTGTGTGGAATATAAGCATCTATATATGAACATACTTTGTGAGTATAGCATGTATAATCAATCAGAAATTGAAGATTGCTGAGATTAATTTTTTTTCTTGAGTTTTCATGTTATTAAAGATTCTTAGTCGCTTGTTAGACAATTTGTGTGATAGACTATAAAGAATTAATTGTGATGGGAAAGACAAGAAGAAAGGGGACTTTTCTTGGGCAGTCAGCATCTCTCTTGTTCCATGTACTTTGCAAAGTCCTTTATAATCAGTTTTTAGTATAAATTCATATTATAGTTATTAATATTCAAATATTATGGATGAGAAAACTAAGCACAGAGAGGTTAAATAACTTATATATAATGACCCACAAGTGACTACTGTTTCAAGGTTCAAAATATTTTTTATAAAAGCCTCAAGTTTGTATCATGTATCCTCACTTAGTCTCAATATATCAGGGAGCCTCAAAGCAGTTGCTATCTCTTTGTGGCAATATCTGCTACCAAATCAATCAGGTCCCGCTACTCACTGCTCACAAAAGCAATTACATACTCATGAATGGTAGGGAAAGAAAAGTGCTTTTAATCTGAATGCCAGCAATCTGGGGAGACGGGGGATCCAAGGTCCCTTAAAACCACCTCCCAAGACTCTGCTATGAACGTTTTTAAAAGGAAGCAGAGAAAGAGTGTCAGTTAATCACTGAGACAGGCGATTAGAGGCATCGCCATCCCCTGTGTGCAGACTTGTGAGCTCCTCGTGCCCTTTCTCTAGATGTCACATGGTCAGGGCTTACATTTTGTTTGGAGGTTACTGAAGGGGAAGCTAGGGAAGAGATCTGGTCCTCTGCTAATTATCGATTCTTCATTACTACTTCTTTAACCTATGGAAAGAAGAGACAAGTTAGGAAAGGTATTGTGCAATTAAAAGATTTGAAAAATATGATTGAATCAGAGATGAGTGGAACATGGGGGTGCTTGGTTTAAAGTTAGTTACAATATAACTTTGTAAAAGTGACAGGAAAAGGAGTTTCCTCCTGAGGGCAGTTTCCCATAAAGAGTCACTTAAATGTCCTCCATAATTTAGTTGTGATTTAACTATTGATATCCACTAAGGTAATTGCTATATAACCACACGTATCATTTAGGACTGAGCCCACCTGCAAAAACAAAACAGACATCGAAGCAAAACAAAACAAGTGTCTGACTAATGAAGGCTAAATACAAAGATGAATCATCTCCTGCTGCCAAAGTCATCGCGTTAGGAATGAGTTCTGGCAAGTGAAGACAGAGGACCAGTGAAGTCATCAAGGTCCTAGGCGTTTCCTGTCTCCCTGCTCTGCCAAGATGTTTCCTCCTCTTGCACCCAAGAGGACTGCCAAATGCCTTCAGGCATGTGTTTCTGTTCCAGACATGAGAAGACAGAAAGGGAAAGCAGGGTAATAACTGTCCATGCCATCTGAGGCTGTGTCTATAATTGATAAAAACTGATATTACACGACCTCAGCTAATGGAAAGAGCCTGTGAATATGTGAATGTATTTAATAGAGCACACTGATATCCTAAAGCAAAGAATTGCATTTTCATGGGAAAAGAAGAAAGGATTTAAGTGGAAATGAATAATGTCTATCTCACTGAAAAATTCAACTCTAATGGATATCTACAGCCAAAGACACTATTGTTTTCATCCTGTCCCCCCAAATATCGTAGACTTTTGGATACTGATCTGACAGAACTTTAACTATTGATACAAGGGAAGCTAATCACTTGCCCTAAATCACATGCAAGTTAAGGAATGCTGATATAAATACCCAAGGGCTATATTTTAGCTTTCCATTCATTCCTTTAAGTAGCTTTTATCTTATTAATTCTTAAACACTAGTGATTCAAATGGTCAGTCTTTCCATCTTTCCATTTGTGGACATATTTCAGTGTTCCAAGGTTTGGCCAAGAATATCACCTCCCATTTCAGTAAAGAAAGGATGCTGCAGACATAAAGACATCAGCCTTGGCAGCCACTCCAAGCAGGCACCCTGAGTGGAATTCAGGATGGAGAAGAACAGGAGACTGGCTCTGTGAGTTAAGATGCAATTCTAAGGGATAATTTCAGTGAGCTCAGACCCTTGCATCTTCCCATATAGAGAAAAGCACTGAAATCTTTAGCTTGAGATGTCCATTTTTGTGATTAACAGTCATCTTTTGATGTTTGACTATGTATTTTTCCAAGCAAAACTCCTATATGTCCTGACTCCTCCCTTACCTCTGAAACAGGCCCTCAGAATCATCTGAGAAGCTGTATCTCTAGCTATAATCCTCAGTAGTTTTGCCAAAAGAAAACCATAATTCTCAACTTTGAGGTTGTGTGTTTTTTTTTTTTTTCCCCAGTTAACAAAGGGAGCCCATATATCTAACGTGTTATGTCATAAACAGTCAGAACTTGGGAGGTTAAGCCAGCAAAAGTCAGTCTTGTGGGCTTCCCGGGTGGCTCAGTAGTAAAGTACCCACCTGCTAAGTCAGATATGATTGAGCACAGCACACAGGCAGTGTTGTGGCTTTTCCTTTTTAGAAGTCCACTCAACCTCACCCCACTTCCTTTTCCCTGGATGTAACGCCTTCTCCAATTCTCAGCTACTTGATTAACGAGTTTTCTACAGACAAACAAGACAACTGATATGAAAGATAAGCTCAAAATGCAGAGTAGAAAGACTTGGATAAGAGATCTGTTATCTTCTTCAGGGGTGAAAGCTGCATCTTGCTGTGCATTTACAACAATTAAGAGCTAATGCACCAACATATCCAACCATAGGAGCTTTCAAACAAGATCATGTAGGTGGATGGTATCTGGCCAATTTGTATGTATCAGAACTATCAGCTGGACTGTGCACATTTAATCAAACCTATTATCCAGGATTTAAATCCCATGTCTTGTATCTTACCTACTTCACTCAAAAACAAATGAGTTAAGCTTTAATGTTAGCAGTCACTGGCAGATAATTCTTCCTTCTAGACTTTGAGATAACAAAATCCTACCTTTGTGCTTTTGTCTTATTTTTATCCACCATCCATACATATAAATATTTCAAGATCTTTATATTGTGAAATGTAAAGAAAAAAAATTTCTCTGGCCTTTGGCCTCCTCCCTCCAAAGACTTTGTATATCTTCATCATATATTCACCAAGTCTACGCCATCAGCAGAAATACCCACTCAACCATAGCAGTGTAGCAGTGTTAGTTGCTCAGCCATCCCTGACTCTTTGCGACCCCATGAACTGTAGCTCACCAGGCTCCTTTGTCCATTGGATTCTCCAGGCAAGAATACTGGAGTGGATTTCCATTCCATTCTCCAGAGGATCTTCCTGACCCAGGAATTGAACCCAGGTCTTCTGCATTGTAGGCAGATTCTTTACCATCTGAACTACAGGGAAAATCTGTAGCAGCAATCTCCCAGCATCAATAAGACAACTCCTTCTTGATAAGATAACATTCCTTCTTGATAAGGGGTCACATGAAAGCATTTAGATCTGGGGTGTATAATACATCATTTGCTGTCAATGTCAAGCCCTCTGTCTCTGCCTACAATCCACTCCAGTATTCTTACCTGGAGAGTCCCATGGAGAGAGGATCTTGGTGGGCTACAGTTCGTGGGGTCACAAACAGTCAGACATGACTGAGCAACTAATACTGCTACTGCTGCTACTGCCTCTGTCTCAGATCTTCCCTGTAGCTCAGATGGTCTCAAAACAATTTTTTTTTTCATATAACCGTGCCTTGACTTCTAATGGGTTGAACGGTTCTCAGAGCTTTCTGAGATGCTCTACCTGGGTTAGAATCCTTACATTTAGCTGGAATAAAATTTTTCATTTCTTTCTTAGATGAACTGATGAATTTTTCATGAATAATATGAATACTTAGAACATTCATACTATATTTAAATAGCAAATCCTTCAGTAGGTGAAAGAACCAGCCTGCAAGGTCTACTGCTCTGTTTTCCCCCATAGTATTGAGAGACAAGTGAATGAATTCAGACATTGAGTAAGAGCATGTCTCTTCTCTTCCAGTTTGGATATGGCTTTAATATCTAGTCCTCAAAGAACTGAGCTATCAGCTCAGTTGGTAAAGAATTTGCCTGCAATGCAGGGAGACTCCGGTTCTATTCCTGGGTTGGGAATATCCGCTGGAGGAGGGATAGGCTACCCACTCCAATATTCTTGGACTTCCCTTGTGGTTCAGCTGGTAAAGAATCTGTCTGTAAGGCAAGAGAACTGGGTTCAATCCCTGGGTTGGGAAGATTCCCTGGAGAAGGGAAAGGCTACCCACTCCAGTATTCTGGCCTGGAGAATTCCATGGTCCATGGGGTCATGGAGAGTCAGACGCGACAGAGTGACTTTCACTTTCATTTTTCCTTAAAGAACTCTGGAGCAAGCACTAGTTAAGTTGGTACTGATTTGAAAATTGATCTTCCTTATGTTCTACTCAGATAACGCTGAATTTGCAAGTGTAACTGGGGACAGGACATTTCACCATCTTCCAAGTCATCACACATATAATAATTTCCTTGTCTTTATCCACTACGCTTGTGCCATAGAGCTTTTTCATACAAAAATATTCTCTTAATTGAAAGCAAGTCTGTCCACTGTGTGTCTAATGTTATATTTTCTCTTCAATTTCATCCCAATCTATTAATGACTGATCCAAAGGTGACCTTTCATGTCTGTGCTGTTTTACCATGAGAAGAAAGTAGTATACCCCCCTGGATCCTGATTTATGTCTTTCTTGTTTATTAACAAGTGATGGTTTGCTTTCATCTACATCATATGTGGCTAAAAAATTTAAGTCCTCTTTCCAGATTTGTCTTTATCTTTCAAATCTTGATTTTTTTGTGTCTTGCTTTAACTGATCACAGCTAACTGTGTTATTCTTCAATGGGATACAGAACAGTCCACAAACCCACGGACCTCCAAGCCTGAAGCACTCCACATCCCCTTCACGGTGCTTTACAGGACACTGCCAAAGTCTGGCTTGAGGGGGCAGCTGGGAGATATAACTAAGAGGGCTCTGAGACTAGACTGCACATCTGCCTATTTCCTGACCCACCAAGGCACCATCTTAGGCTATCTAGGGACAAATATATGACTTGATCTGAATATATACATATATGTTGCTTTATTCTGCATATGAGGGCTTCCCTGGTGGAGAAGAACCCAGTAAAGAACCTGCTAGCCCATGAAGTAAACACAAGAGACTGTGAGTTTAATCTTTGGGTCAGGAGAAGGAAATGGCAACCTGCTCCAGTATTCTTGCCCGAAAATTCCATGGACAGAGAAGCCTGGCAGGCTACAGTCCATGGGGTGGCAAAGAGTCAGTCATGACTGAGCATGCATGCACACACACACACACACACACACACACATTCTGCTTATAAAGCTAATGTAGAAGTGCATTTTGCAAGCTTGGTGCTAACACTTGTTCTTCTCTTCATGGGCCAGCAGACCAATCTTTGTTTTTTAGGAAAGAGAACAAAGAACGAGGCCAAATGATGCCAGGCTTGGGAAGAACCAGAGATTGTAGAGAATTTTTTAATTGCAAGAAGAAAATTATCTGATCTAGACACAGAAAGATCTGTTATCACCACATGCAAACTCTCCCAGGCAGTGAAATGTGTCTGTAGCAGGAAAGATTTCCTGATTTTATCGTGTTTTCACAATTAAAGACTGTTACAGCTGAGTGCACAGCATGTGGCCAGGAACCAGATAAAAGTACATCATCAAGAGCTCTGGGTAGATTGGGTACTTGCATGTTTGAATAATTTATAAATTTTTGAGGGGGCTACTTAGGAACAGATACTTTACTTCTGGCTACATTTTCTAATGTCTTGCTCTGAATTGAGATTGCTTTCTGTCTCTATAAGGTTTAGCAGATTGATCAGAAGTCACACTGTGGCTTCCAGATGCAATGTTTTCAGTGGTACCTGTGCAAGGGGAGGCCTGTTTACACCAGACTCACTGACGGAGAGCTGCAGAACTTGTGGGTGTCTGTATTGCCTTAACAAGCTTGTTTAACTTTACAAAGTAGTTTAATAAGGCAAAATTCATTTGTTTTCCCTTTTGCAATTGAGTCTTTGAAATAAACTTGGAAGTAGCATCCTCAAACTTCCTCTGTTATGTTAAAAACTTCATTTCAATTCCGCTGTATTAAAAAGACCTAAAAACAACCTGTTTTCTTCTCTTTTGCTGTGTGTGTAGTACGTGGTTCTGCACGGCAGAATTGTGGTTGACAGTTAACTATTTTAGAAATTCTGGCTACTGGGATTTTCCTGGTGGCCCAGTGGTTAAGAATCTGCCTGCCAATGTGAGGGACACAGGTTTATCCCTGGTCCAGAAAGACTGCATATGCCTCAGGGCCGCTAAGCCTGTGCACTACAAATACCGAAGCCCGCGTGGCCTAGAGCCCATGCTAGGCCTGTGCATCTAAACTAGAGCGTAGCTCCCACTCACTGCTGGCAGAGAAAGCCCAGGAGCAGCAGCTGAAGAGCCTGTGTTATGCTGGGAAGACCCAGGACCGTCAAAAAAGGAAGAAAGAAAGAAAGAGAAATTCTGGCTACCAAAACCAAAATGCAGAATCCTCTACTGCGGGCTTCTCTGCCCGTCTCCCGGTAGATGGGTAGAGCCCCCATGTCCTGGCCACATGACTATCGCTGGAGCTACCATGCAAAGTGGTCAACCTTCCCCACCAGCAGCTTCTGCTCCCAGCATTCTAGTTGGGTCCCTGTCGTGTCCAGTTATTGATGTAAGAGAGAGCAGAAAGCCTCTCTTGCTCTCATTTTCACTTGTTTGTTTTGGAGCTTTGTTTTGTCCTAATTAGAAACCCAGGAAGTCACAGTCAGTTCTCTGCAGGTGGCAAGCCTGGGCAGCTCTGGCAATGCCCCCCAGAACTCCTGCACATCGAGCAGGTGGGACTGGAGCAGGCAGAGTCCAGGTGAAGAGGAGCAGGTGAGGCACCCTTCTAGAATAAAATGCAGAAATAACACAAAATATAAACAGAACAAAACTCTGGCGTTTTCCTCTGCCTAGTATTATGCCCCGTTTACAGAAATAAAAATATCTGGAAGACAAAAACAAGCAGAGAGAAAAATAAGAGAAAATCAACGGCAGAGAACCGCAGGGAGGAAGGATGGGGCTGGGCAGGCAAGGTTGCTCGCCAGCTTCCGCCCACAAGCCGGGAGGTGCTTCCGGTCAGGCCTCTCCGGGGATGGTGGTCCCTCTGGGGGACAGGCGTGGCATGGGGCAGCCAAACGGCCCTACAGATGTCAGGCGTCAGATGGGGGAATGCCCCTTCCTCACTTGCCCCTCTCCTCCTTCTCTACACTGGACTGGGTCCTTCGTGTCCTAGGAACCAGCCCTCCAAGTGCGCTGAACAGGAGGCAGCACTTGGGGAAACAAACGAGGCTCCGGGGACACCATAGGGTCTTTACCTGAAGGATGGACACAGTTCTGAGATACTCATCAGCCTGTGGCAGGTTTTGACAAACAGTTTGAGACCCCTTCTCTCAGGGCTTCCGCTTGAGCTGGAGGGGATCTGGGGAGCCCAGGATTCCCAGGGGGAAAGCTTGGCAGGCTTTTTCTCTGTAGTGTCGATTATAATTTTAATGCACAGGTTTGTATTTTTACACCCTTGGCTGATGAATCCTGTGGATAAAATCCCAGCACATCTCTTTTAAGATATCTATTTTCCCTGGCCTACGTTTGCTTTTTTTTTTTTTTTTTTTCCTGTCTGGATTCTGTCGAAGAGTTCTCTTAAAATTAATTCTGAGAGGGAAAAAAAAAAAAAGTTGTAAAGCCGTTATCTAAATGTGTTATAGATCCAATTGCAATTTCTACTGAGGCAGACGGAGTGAAGCAAAAAGGTAATTAACTGCAGCATAATTGAGGTGTTGTAACAAAGAGGAATTTGTGAAACCGTGGAAAATTGATTTTTATTGACGGCACCTATCCATGAGTTCCTGAGCTCCATTTCCCTCAGAAAAGTCTGCATAGTGTTTAGCATCTTTGTTGTAATTCATTGCTTCTTGGGGATGTATTCCATTCATGCAGTCTCCTTCTGGGCTCTTGGGATGTTTAAGATAGTTGTCATGATGGAGAGTGGGGTTGAGGTTTGATGAGGGATACAGTAGGGAGGAGGATCTGCGGCACAGAAGAAGCATCAGTTCAGTTCAGTTCAGTCAGTCGCTCAGTCGTATCCGACTCTTTGCGACCCCATGAATCGCAGCACACCAAGCCTCCCTGTCCATCACCAACTCCCGGAGTTTACCCAGAGCATAGGGAATGTTTAAAAACTCTTTGCCTAGTGGGGACATTCATCTGTCTGGGGTAGCAGTGTAAGGGCTTGACTTGTATCCCCAGCAGTCCCCACTTTACCTTCTTGAGAGTGGATGGATTGGGGGCCCCAGTGGGCTTCCTATTCTATTCTAGTTCTTAACTATTTACAGGATGGTGTAAACAACTTTGTCCCACTTGTGCCCCTAAATGTCAAACATGAGGAAGCAATCACCACTACAGGACGCCTGCTTCTTAACTCAGAGCTCCGTTCCCAGCAGAGAGACCTGGAGCCCTGGTGGATGGTGACAACATGCCTGCCCCCGCACCCAGGTCCACCAGGTCTGAACACGTACAATTCATTTCCACCCCTGTGTTAGAGGTTGAATATAGATCCCAGATCTCAGGGAAGTTAGTCATCAGCTCCAATTTGTTAATTCAACTAATGAACAACTGTTGAGTCTTTATGGCCTTGGAGTTATGTTCAGTGATGGGGATAAAGTGATGGGAAAGAAGTTAAGCTTCTTTTCCTGCATGCAAAACCCCCCAAAAAATGAATGGCACTCTGATTCCAGGAGAGATATCTCATTGCATCATAGCTTAATATATAAGTAGGCAATTTATTCTTTTTTTTTTATTCATCAAGACTTTAATAATTTAATGGTCTGTTATTTTAGCAGGTGTTGTGTTGCCTAATTACCTACTGTTCTGCTTTATTTTTCCAAACTGATGTCTCTCAAGGAATACTTGATGACTGACTCTAATTGAATGTAGTGGTCCTGATGTTTCCTTTAGAGCTACGTTTCATTTTCCACCTTTCCCTCTGCCCAGACAGGCTGAGCTGAAGTGTTTCATTTTCTACCTCAGGCAGTGGGAATCCTGACATAGGGTCAGAAGGAAAGAGAAAAGTGAATCCAGATTGTTATTTCTTTAGCTTCCTCCTCATGGGCTGGCCTCAGGTTCTGGTAATCATTCCGTTTATCTCTCCTTTGATGGCTATGTGAAATTCAAATTAACTTGACTATTAACTTATAGACAGAAAACAATTCTAGGTGGATTGTAAAGCCAAAAGTGAAAAACCGAAAGGCTTTCCAAGATAAAATAGACAAATAACCTCATGAACTTTGGAAAGGCAATGATTCCTTTAGGAGGATACATAAGTATAACCCCCAAAGAAAGAGATTGGAGACCATTACCACATTAAAATTATACTCCTTCTTTGAGAGTAGACACAGATAAGAGAGAGAAAAATCAAGTTGTAGTCAGGTAAAAGATGTTTGCAATCCATACAGCAGAGGACTGGGGTCCAGGATACATAAATAATCTATAATCATTGGAACAACAAAGAAAACCACGCAGGGCAGTGGGAAACTATTCAGCAGGAGTGATGCTTTGTAAATAACTCATCCATATAAACAAGAAAAATCATTTTTCAAGGGTCTGATCTATGTCTTTAGTAATAAAGCAAATTAAAATTACATTTACAAAACAATGACACTATGCACTTACGAAGATGATTAAGAAAATACATGACAATACTAAATGTTTGGTGAGTATGTAGATCAGTGAGGATCCAAAGTCCTGTTGGTAGAAACATAACTTTGTACAATAATTTTGTACATAATCAGTCATCATTTACTAACCTTGAACGTACATGTAGCCTGTGACCCAGGAATTTCAATCCTAAGTGTTTTCAAAGCAGAATATATGAACATGTACACCAGGGAAAATAAATACTCTTCATAGGAGCATTATTTATAGTAACCTCCACAAACTTGAAAACAACTCAAATGTACTTCACCAGTAGATTGAATGTACAGAATGGCATATTCATTAGCAGGATGTTTCAGAGCAATGGAAACCAATGAACTGGAGACCCATACAACTTAGAAGAATCTCACAGTTTTGAAGGGAGATACAAAACAGTGCATGCAGAGCTGCTCCACTTATATGAACTTCAAAGCAGGCCAAGCTGTTGTATACCAGGTAGTGGTTTTTCAGGAGTGCTATTCTTCAAAACTAAATGAATAAATAAATAAAAGGTTAAAAATAATCACAATGCTTATATGGAGGTTTTCACTTGGAGGAGCTTTGGGAAGCTGATAGGGACTCTACTTGGTTTTCAGTTGCAAACCTAGTGCAGAGTGACAGAGACCAGCACACCCTGGGATTTCAAAAGGAAGAACACACCCTGGGGGTCTCTTGTGCTTGGCTGCTTGGTCGTGTTGAACTCTTTGCAACCCTATGGACTGTAGCCTGCCAGGCTCCTCTCTCTATGGGATTCCCCAGGCAAGAACACTGGAGTGGGTGGCTACTTCTTTCTCCAGGGGGCAGCCTCTATACCAGCACTAAGAGACTCTACTTATCTTTCCAGGCCTCTGAATTCAGAGCCACTAGTGGATGGGCCCATCAAGACTGCCTTTCTCAAGAGCCATTAAAATCTGCAGCCTTCTGCAGTAATAGTCATGTCATAAGTGTTTAGTCTGAGGACCTAGAAGTGATGCTTCTTGAGGTGACATCTCTTTTCTAAGATATCCCCTCTTTCTCCCACTGCCTGGAGTTTCTCACCAAGTGCATCTCCAACCCTGGCTAGGTCCTCTCCATGGAGTGTCACCTGTATACGCCAATGCAATGGACACTCGAACTCTACCTCTCACCTTTGAAGTTCCATAGCCGTGACTATGGATGAACTCACATAGGCAGTTCCTTATTCTGTATGATTGTACACAGTTGACTTTTGAACGTCTTTCTTCATTTCCTCAAAGCATGAAAAGCTGCACTAAGGTGAGAGCCTTGCCTTATGCTTCTCCCTTCTCACTTGTCTCACTTAGCATGATGCTGACTACAAAGAGGTTGTCAGTAATAACGTGCTTGAAGATGTATTGATGGAGAAATGTCCATGGATCCTAATAATTAACTAAAATCAAAAACCTGAGACTGAGTCTTCCTCACAGTGGAAAGAATATAATCATATTCAATGAGGTTTTTTTCCTCCAATGAGGTATTACCGTCTGATCAGGCTATTTGGAAATGAAGGTTTATGAGTTTAGCAAATAGTTTTATAATGGGGTTTCATACTGTTTATTACAGAGTACTTTTTACAGTGGCATTAGTGGCCACAGGACTGGAAAAGGTCAGTTTTCATTCCAATCCCAAAGAAAGGCAATGCCAAAGAGTGCTCAAACTACCGCACACTTGCACTCATCTCACACGCTAGTAAAGTCATGCTCAAAATTCTCCAAGCCAGGCTTCAGCAATATGTGAACCGTGAACTTCCTGATGTTCAAGCTGGTTTTAGAAAAGGCAGAGGAACCAGAGATCAAATTGCCAACATCCGCTGGATCATGGAAAAACCAAGAGAGTTCCAGAAAAGCATCTATTTCTGCTTTATTGACTATGCCAAAACCTTTGACTGTGTGGATTACAATAAACTGTGGAAAATTCTGAAAGAGATGGGAATAGCAGAGCACATGATCTGCCTCTTGAGAAATTTGTATGCAGGTCAGGAAGCAACAGTTAGAACTGGACATGGAACAACAGACTGGTTCCAAATAGGAAAAGGAGTTCGTCAAGGCTGTATATTGTTACCCTGTTTATTTAACTTATATGCAGAGTACATTATGAGAAACGCTGGACTAGAAGAAGCACAAGCTGGAATCAAGATTGCCGGGAGAAATATCAATAACCTCAGATATGCAGATGACACCACCCTTATGGCAGAAAGTGAAGAGGAACTCAAAAGCCTCTTGATGAAAGTGAAAGTGAAGAGTGAAAAAGTTAGCTTAAATCTCAACATTCAGAAAACGAAGATCATGGCATCTGGTCCCATCACTTCATGGGAAATAGATGGGGAAACAGTGGAAACAGTGTCAGACTTTATTTTTCTGGGCTCCAAAATCCCTACAGATGGTGATTGCAGCCATGAAATTAAAAGACGCTTACTCCCTGGAAGGAAAGTTATGACCAACCTAGATAGCATATTCAAAAGCAGAAACATTACTTTGCCAGCAAAGGCTTGTCTAGTCAAGGCTATGGTTTTTCCAGTGGTCATGTATGGATGTGAGAGTTCGACTGTGAAGAAGGCTGAGCGCTGAAGAATTGATGCTTTTGAACCGTGGTGTTGGAGAAGACTCTTGAGAGTCCCTTGGACTGCAAGGAGATCCAACCAGTCCATCCTAAAGGAGATCAGCCCTGGGATTTCTTTGGAAGGAATGATGCTAAAGCTGAAACTCCAGTACTTTGGCCACCTCATGGGAAGAGTTGACTCATTGGAAAAGACTCTGATGCTGGGAGGGATTGGGGGCAGGAGGAGAAGGGGACGACAGAGGATGAGATGGCTGGATGGCTTCACTGACTTGATGGACGTGAGTCTGAGTGAACTCTGGGAGTTGGTGATGGACAGGGTGGCCTGGCATGCTGTGATTCATGGGGTCGCAAAGAGTCAGACACGACTGAGTGACTGATCTGATCTATATGGCTTTAAAAACCTTCATAAGTACTTCCTTTTTCCAGTGTTGTTAAAGGAAAAAAAAAAAAAAACCTCTGTAAGCATATTTCAAGTAATATATTCTCTCCTTTGCTCCTGCCATGCCTCCTATAAATAGAAAACTCAGAATATTTCTGCCAATTTCCTGTATCCGGGCCCTCCACTAGCAAACTTCTCTTGCTAGAGTAGATTAAACTACTTTTCTTTAATGTTGGCAGTTGAGGGTGAGTCAGCGTAATTATTCTGCATTTGCCTCCAAATAACCTTCTCTTTAGAAAATAAATTTAAAAGATGTAATCAGTTAAGGTCACTGTGGACTACATGCACTAATACACTGATCTTTCTCCCAGGCCCAAGTCAGGGGAGTCTTTGCACAGCCTGACCACTTCTGGGGTCATCCCCCAAGACCAGGAGCATGAAGACCCCAGGGTTGTTGTCCTGCAGGTGGATGATGGATCAGAGCTGAGGTTGCCTCATTCAGAAGACAGTGATGATAAACCTGGGTGGGCGGGGTTGGTCACCATGCTATCATCTATGAAGTCTCCAGGCCCCTAAGGAAGCTTCTAGACTGCTCTCTGTGTGCTGCTAGTTCCACAAAAGAAGAACAGATTCATGGATTCTATCATCTGTTACATGGCTATCCCAGAGCAACCCCATCAAACATTTGGATACAAGACCATTTTAGTGATAGTTTTCTACAGAGCAGACTAATTCCAAAGGAGGAATAACCTATGAATTTCTACTTTTTATTAAAATTTTTCTGTTCTGCCCCCTCATTCATTCTTCTATAATATCCCTCAGAGAGAGACTGAAGGAATGAAAAAATGTAAACTGGAAATAGTCATATCGTGTATTGAACATAATCCTCACAACAATCTACTATTTTAAATAATGCCCATCTTTGAGAGAAGCTACGTAGTAATTTGTGTAATTTAAATCAGAACCTATGTTGTCTGATGTAAAACCTCAGGATTATCCTCATGCTCTCTTCTTAGGATCCAGAGCAATTGACGTGTTGTGTATTAGGATGAGTGGTGAAAAGTTGGGATGGGGAGTGAGAACAATGGGTGGAAGGAAAGAATATCAATGAGTAGAGTTATTAGGCTCAAGAGTTTAAGTTCAAAGTAATAATTACAAGCCATTTACTTTGTCTGCTCTGACCACTTCCCTTTTTAACTTGCTTCTTTCTTGTGACACAGTGAAAAGGTGAGAGCTGGTAGATGAGGTGACGGTCCTAAACCCTCAGGAAAGACAGGGCCTCTCCTCTGATGGACTTCGATGTCATCTTTGCTCATCTCTTCCCTCCAACTAAGACAGAACATTTTATGAGCCTGGGGGGATAAAAATGAGAATTCCAGTATCCATTGTGGTGAGAGTCAGAGCTCTGTTGGATGGCTGCACGTGCTGCTAAGCCCCCATCTCTCTCACTCCCTGCGGTTTGCATTGGATTCTTTGCCCTTCGACACCACACTTTGCTCTGTGCTCCCGACTTCCTTGGGCTGTGTCAGTTGAGCTTCCCTGAACTGTGGGCTCCAGGAAACTGGAGTAGGAAGAAAGAGGTGGCTGTTTACTCCCCTGGCAGCATCCCTTCTGAGAGATTAATGGGACCTTCCTTTGTCCCTCAAAGCCACAGCTCCACAAGGTATCTCTTGCTTTAACTACAACTCTTCCTTATCATTCCCTTGTCCCTTCAGCCCTGAGGGATATAAAGCTTTCTCCTGTAGTTTATCTCTGGAAACTTAGATGTCTCCTGTGGGTTTCCTATGACGCTCCCTTCCCTGGCAAATAGTCCCTTCATTAAAGCCCTTTCGGTTACATCTGTGATTGTGCTTCACCTTCCCGTAAGGACCCCACATCTGCCATGATGAATTTAATTGCCAGTCCCTCATTAGTCTGTTAACTGACAAAACATATTTCTCAACAAAGGACTGTATCTCAAACTCTGTACTAAAATTAGTAGTAACAAGAACTGACATTTACTGAGCGTGTCCCCCAGGCCAGACCCTTCTCTGGCACTCTCCATTTAATGTGATGAATCATGTCAATGACCCCTTGTGGTGAGGGTATTAATTAGGATACACTAGGGTTTGTTGCATTAAAAAAATAAATACATCCCAAACCTGAGAGGTGATCACAACAGAGATTTATTACCTGGTGACATGATAATTCTCTTTTAAAAAGAGTTCTTAACAGAGATGCATGTCATTTGTGAGCACACACACAATTATTCCATAACCATGATCTATACTTTCAGCCTAATTTTGAGTATCTTAGTCATTTCAGGACAAAGTGTAACAGTATCATAGACTGGGTAGGTTGTCAACAATGGAAATGCATTTCTCACAATGCTGGGGTTGGGGAAGTCCCAGAACAAGTCACCAACAGGCTCAGTGTTGGAGGAGTGCCCGATTATCGGTTGGTAGGTGGCTGTCTTCTTGGTGTGTCCTCACAGGCGGAAGGAGTGAGGGAGCTCCCTGGGGTCTCTGTCATCAGGACTCCAGTCCCTTCCTGGGGGCTCAACCCTACATATCCCATCACTTCCCAAAGACCCCACCTTCCAGCACTATCATCCTGTGTTTTCCAGTGCCAGCCTGGGAACCTGGGGGCCAGCCATACACACGTTTTGTCTGTAACACGAAGTCGAAGTCGAAGAAGTAAAAATAAAACACGGCCACTGTAAAGAATCTCCAGATATTAAAAATAATAATAATAAGGGTTTTCTTTTATAGACACTGAGAGAATAGACTCGTATTTGTGATTTATGCCCTATGCCTCCAAGACTGCCTTGCATTGAACCTGTGTTGGAAGATGTCTGTTAAAATCTCTGAGATAATTACAGCTGACCTTAAGGCAGTTTTTCAGAATAAAAGTGTAGCTATACCTCCAGGTAGGATAGGCATTAATTTCATGATATTCTTTCCTCACCACATTAGGTTGATTTAAAGTAGGAAATAAAATATTGCTGAGGGCAAATATCCAAAGTCAATCCTTTGAATGGTCCACCCTCAGTGGTCATAAGACACAGGAGACTGAGCAAGGAACAAATCTGGAGATGGACATCTAATAAAAAGTTTTGAAAAGGCTCTGTGGCTTAGGTTGACTAAAATAATGGAGTGATTTAAAATTTTCATACAAAAACTATAAAAAAGGGGTAAAAACTAACCTGAAACTTTTAGATCTAGTGAATGTATTGTCAGACTTGAAATAAAGACATATAGGGACTTCCCTGGTGGTCCAGTGGTTAAGCCCTTGCCTTCCAATGCAGGGGGTATGGGTTCAATCCGTGGTTTAGGAGCTAAGATTCCACATGCCTCACAGCCAAAAAACCAAAACATAAAGCAGAAGCAGTATGGTAACAAATTCAAAAAAGACTGTAAAATGCTAAAAAAAAAAAAAAAATACTTAGAAAAAGAAATACAATGACAGTAATTCTAAGAAAAAGTAATCTTATAATATGCCTGGAAGTCTTTTAGAGTAACTAAAGGGATATATTTATGTTATGAAATGTCCACTAATTTACTAGTTTTAAACTTCATAATAAGAGATTTTAAGAAAGCAGCCAATATTTTAAGTTAGGGAGAATTTCAGTCAGTTAGTCAGTTCAGTCACTCAGTCATGTCTGACTCTTTGCGACCCATGAATCGCAGCATGCCAGGCCACCCTGTCCATCACCAACTCCCGGAGTTCACTCAGACTCACGTCCATCGAGTCAGTGATGCCACCCAGCCAGCTCATCCTCTGTCATCCCCTTCTCCTCCTGCCCCCAATCCCTCCCAGCATCAGAGTCTTTTCCAATGAGTCAACTCTTCGCATGAGGTGGCCAAAGTACTGGAGTTTCAGCTTTAGCATCATTCCTTCCAAAGAAATCCCAGGGCTGATCTCCTTCAGAATGGACTGGTTGGATTTCATTATATGCTGCCAAATTCTACTGTTTGGAAAACTGGTAGTGAAGGGGGAAGCTGGCAAAAAAATTTTACTGAAAAATAATAATCTGAATTTTATTTATCAGGGTGGAGTCAGCAGTAGTTAAATCATCTTTGTAATAAGAAATAGTTCAACTTGTGCTTTTAAGAGTTGGATTAGAGGTTAAGAACAGTGACTTTTTAAAAAATTATCTTGGCTGCATTGGCTCTTAATTGCAGCATGTGTAATCTAGTTCCCCGACCAGGGGTTGAACTCAAGCCCTGTGCATTGTGTGCACAGTCTTAACCACAGGCCCACCAGGGAAGTATTCAGGGACACAATAAGAATTCATTTTCATTACTACTCTCACCGTGGAGAACCATCACGATCATCCTTAGCATCATCTTCATCATCATGCCAACAAAACACTTCTGGGGTAAAAGAAATAAAGGATGTCATCTCCAGGTAACCTTTCACACTGTCCTGTACATACTCACCACTTTCCCCCTTCCCTGGGGTCCAGCGCCTAGCTGTGCACATATAAAATGCTCCCACGCACCTGCATGTCTCCTTCACTTCCGTACACATGCTTTAGAGTGTGGAGAGGACTGTGCTTTTGCATCTCCATCCCCAGCACCAAGCTCAGAGCTGAATACACTAAGCGCTCATTGTGCAAATTTACCAAGCACTTAGTTATTAATACAAAGTAAAAATCATTCTACAATGTTCTAGTTAAAGACGTAATTTTGTTTCCTCAGACACCACACTTGTATTAACTTTTCACCTAAAAATACTCTATAACCTTAAAAATATAAAGCCGGTCTTGTTTCCAGCTGCCACCTTACTCGTCTTAAGATCACACTTCTGAAATAGCTCACATTTCTACCCTGCTCTCCATTTCCCCTACACTGACTTGGTGAAAGACCTTATAAGCAGTTTTCTTATTTTCCTAAAAGCCTCTCAATTAGTCTTCCTTAAGCCTGGATTTTCCCTTTTCAATTCTGCTGCCAAAGTAATTTTTCAAAAGTAGTGAAATAATTCTGTCATTTCCAGAATCAAAATGATTCGATGGAATTTTATTGACTTTGGGGTAAAGGGCAAAGCCCTCAGAGCCTCAGTAACTTTCTACCCAAAGCATCCACAGTTCTTTTCAACACCCAGCACCCTGGTCACTGGGAAGCATCAGTAAGCCATCTGCCATGCAGATGGTAGTTGTTCCAACTAGCACAAAGATGCAGGCATCCCTGGCTTTTATCCACTAGACCACAGTAATGATCCCCGAATGTGACAACCAGCAACACCTCCAAATGTTACTCTCTGTCCTCTGGTGGAGCGTGGAGTGGAGCAGAATCATCCCTGTTAAGAACCAGTGCTCCAGAGAGACTTTTCCCAGCCATTAGCAAAGTCCTTATTTAATTTTTTTTCATTATTTCTTTTCCCAATTTGGAAGATTCCCTGGATTCAGGGTTGAAATGCTGACCTTTTGGAGAATCCATGAAAGCAGAAACACTTTCTTAGCTATACAGACCAGACTGTCAGCAGGAGGTTTGCAATTTGGGGGCCCTTTGGCCATTCCCAGACAAAACCTTTAGTAAAGCTTTTGTTGATAAGATAACATTTCAGTCTTCTTGTATCATCAGTTATGAAATTGATCTCGGATCACCCAGCAGTGTTCTTCCTTTGATTTGTTCCATTTTCCATATTACTCATCTCTGTTTTTCTGTTCTTAATGAAGTGTTTTTATTTTTGCCCAATATCATAGACGAGATGGTGCGTACCACAGATTACCGTGGTTTTCCATTCAGACGTTTCAGTCCTTTTTGAAGGCAGGAATTTGAGGCTTAGATTGACTCTAGTGCTCATCACTTTTAGAAGCTGAAAGGGAAACACTGTTGAGGGAAGCCATGCAGTTGACCAACCAAACATTGTACCAAACTTTTTCCATTCTCCATTCCAGTGGCTCATTCAAAATAATGCATCTAGAAGCATTTTTTTTCTCAAACTGAATATAACTAAAATTAGCTGCCTAATGACTAATCATTTTAAAATCTAACCCTTCAAAATATTTGTGTGCCCTTTGTGAAAGGTGTTTGTTTTATATTTTGTGAATCTGTTTTGAACCTTTTAAGGAATTTTTAGGCAATTGACTTAAGAGTCTTTTTTTTTCCACAATGCCACATGATTCTTTATATTTATATGATCATGGTGTTCTAAGATATCATTTTTTTTGTTTACAATCTAGTATTTACTTTCTAAATAGAAATACTAAAAATAAAACCAGTGAAGGTTAGTAAAATTATGACCCAGCCATCTCACTTAGTAATTTTTGCTGTCAATATATTACTGCTTCACTAAATAAAAGACACTGAAAATTGAAGTAGTAAGTGTATATACTGGAAATATATAGTTATGGAAGGAAAAAATAACAAAAAAGTGGCTTGTATGTGCACAGAAAACATATATTATAAACCCAGATTTAAATGACCAGATGAATACTCACGTGGTAATCCAGTGGTTAAGAATTCGCCTCCCAATGCAGGAGATGCAGGTTCATTCCCTGGTAGAGGAACTAAGATCCCAAGAGCAACTAAGCCCATGCACCACAACTGGAGAGTCTGAGCACAGCAACCAAAATCCTGCAGGACTCAACAAAGATCCTGCATGCTGCAGCTGAAACCCGACACAACCAAAAAGACAACAGATTAAAAGGGAGAGAGAAGCACAAATGAACATAAATAAATAATGAGATGGCTTGTCTTCATTTGTTTAATATTTAATAGGAGCAAAATACAGAAAAAAATATTATTTTATAACCAAGAAGAGAAAAGTGAACTAATTCCTTGGCCTCCAAATGATGGGGTATTACAAGTGATTATATTATCTTTCTAATGGTTACTAATACCACGAACTTGTATTTAGACCTCTTATTACCATCTGTATGCCATGGCAGATAGTAGCTGCTGCTGCTGCTAAGTCGCTTCAGTTGTGTCCGATTCTGTGTGACCCCATAGATGGCAGCCCACCAGGCTCCCCCGTCCCTGGGATTCTCCAGGCAAGAACACTGGAGTGGGTTGCCATTTCCTTCTCCAATGCAGGAAAGTGAAAAGTAAAAGTGAAGTCGCTCAGTCGTGTCCAACTCTTAGTGACCCCATGGACTGCAGCCTACCAGGCTCCTCCATCCATGGGATTTTCCAGGCAAGAGTACTGGAGTGGGGTGCCATTGCCTTCTCCGGCGGATAATAGAGTGGTACCCAAAGCATGAGAACATTATGGTCATTTGCCCTCAAAGGCACAAGCATGATCTGGCAGTGTGCTGAGCTATAAAATAATCCGTAAGGGGCAAGAAAGTCACAGGAACACAGGGCAGTGAAATAAAGTTTTGGAAAATGTAAGGAAAGACACAGCAAAACTAAATCAAAGCCAATCAGATTTAATAGAAATTTCAAAGAATGGTTTAGACAACTGTGAAACAAAGTAGAGAAGAGGGATTTGGCTACAAAAGAGATGGCTCTCTGGACTGATGCTGAAGCTACAGTAATTAAAGCCACATGGCATAGTCACCGGGATGGCCAGACGGACAGAGGAACAAAACCAGGGTCTCAAATACATGTACGCATACACACACATGTGGTCACATGCCACATGTACCACAGACACACACAGACAGGCACATGCATACCACATGCACCACATACACACACACACGAACATCCATATACACCACACGCAAGCATGCACACACATACCCACATATACCACACACACCACACACACACACAAGAGCATGCACACACAGCACACACACATACACACACAAGAGCATGCACACACATACCACATATACCACACACACCACACACACACACAAGAGCATGCACACACATCACACACACATACACACACAAGAGCATGCACACACATACCACATATACCACACACACCACACACACACACAAGAGCATGCACACACATCACACACACATACACACACAAGAGCATGCACACACATACCACATATACCACACACACCACACACACACACAAGGGCATGTACACACACACCACACACACACACACACACACAAGGGCATGCACACACACCACACACACAGACACACACAAGGGCATGCACACACACCACACACACAGACACACACAAGGGCATGCACACACACACCACACACACACACACAAGAGCATGCACACGCACCACACACACATACACACACAAGGGCATGCACACACACCACACACACACACACACACAAGAGCATGCACATACACCACACACACACACACACACAAGGGCATGTGCACACATACCACATATACCACACACAAGGGCATACACACACACCACACACACATACACACACAAGAGCATGCGCACACATACCACATATACCACACACAAGGGCATGCACACACACCACACACACATACACACACACACACAAGAGCATGCACATACACCACACACACACACACACACACAAGGGCATGCGCACACATACCACATATACCACACACAAGGGCATACACACACACCACACACACATACACACACAAGAGCATGCGCACACATACCACATATACCACACACACCACACACACACACAAGGGCATGCAAGCACATAAGTGGCAGAGATGGTTTTTCCTCCCACCTGGCAGGCCTCTCTCCCATCTTGAATTCTTGATCTCTAAATATTAGATTTTCTAGTCCTCAGGAAACTAGACATCTTTTGTTTCCTATCTAGAATTTCTCTGCCCATTCCCTCATTTAAATTTCTTTTCCCTGCCAATGCCTTTCTCTCTTCTAACTCCAATCCTGCTGGTTGGTCTTGGGCCTTCAGACTGTCAAATCCTTCTGCATCCTCTGTTCTCCATTTGTGTGTCTAAAAAGGATATAAAACATATCCAGATAAACTCCTGATCTCCACCTCCAAACTCCTGTCCCTCCTCCATAGTTTTCCTTTATTATAAAGGGCAGCATTATTCATCCATGAACATAAGACAAAATCTCAGGAATGTTCTCAGCTTTCAGATTACGGAATTGTAAGCAGTAATTAAAACCGAATGAATTAGATCAAGAGGCATCAATATGTACAACATGTAAATGAATTGTTTGGGTTTTAAAAACACAGAATGATTTATACAATATGCTACAATGTACACAATTAAAAAAAACACACTTTAATAATATATAGTGCTTTAAGAGTATAAATATGCCATTTAGCAATTTTTGAGTTGGTGATTTCTTCACAAAACTGAGGCTGAGTTGAGTTTGAGGCTGAGTTTGAATGAAACTTGAAATATAGCTATGGTTTTGCTTCTTAAGGATAATCTAAATCAAATATGGCAAAATGTGACTACATATTCAGCTGGCATGTTTGTAATTCACTTTTATTCAGCTTTCAATACTGGATTGCATGATGTAAATAAAGAATGCACAGCAAAGAAAGGGCACTGTCAAAGGCCCTCTGTTCTCTGGGTCCTGAGAGGTCTTCCAGGGAATGAACTCTGTAGAACTAAAAGGTTTCCTGAGGGCAGACAAACTCAGAATTGGATTCCTTGTTTATTTAATGGTCTGCAATGTTATAAATATTTCATTGAATAACACTCAGGGAGGAAGCATTCTGAATGCATAATAAAATCAAACAAGAAATACTATGCAGGAAAATATTGCACAGGGTAAGCCAGTGTTGGCTGTATAAGAGTAATATATCAAGGTAGTGGTGGTGAGCAGTGTGCTGTAGAGTAGAAAGTGTCAGCTCTCAGTTAGATGGAGGTGCATCTTTATCTTTCAGTTTGCCTACAGGTAAATCATTTCCCTATTTTAACCTCCAGGTTTGCAATTTGTGAGCACTTTTAAATTTTATGTACGCATATGTGTTTGTGTGTGTTAGTCGATCGGTAATGTCTGACTCTTTGCAACCCCATGGACTGTGGCTTCTCTGTCGATGGGATTCTCCAAGTAAGAATAGTAGAGTGGGTTGCCGTTCTCTTCTTTACGGGATCTCCCTGACCCAGGGACTGAACCTGAGTCTCCTGCATTGCAAGCAGATGCTTTACCATCTGAGCCACCAGGGATGGCATGCTCACCATGTGAGCATGAGATCTGGTTAATAGCACATGGTCCAAAAATGCTGAGATTTTTAAAATTTTGCTAATTTCCATTTTAAGTGCAGTTCTATCTATGCTTCTGTCATTCATTAAATGACATCAGGATGGTGTTCATTTAGAGCAGTCTAAAATTGTGGCTGGCAATAACTAGTAGATTACTGCATTTTTCTACTAACTGTAACTTCTTAGGAGACATAGCTGATAGTAGGCATTCTATCCTGCATTGTTTTCATGAAATCTGCATTCATTCTTTCAAAATTCCACTTGTAACATGTGAAGCATCTAGGCAGAAATCTATCTGTCTGAAGTAACATTCTTGAAAGGATATTGTTTCATTGGTTTTCTCACTTTCTGCCCTGCAATTCTGATGGGCATGTATTTAGACAGCTGTTTATCAGAGCTCCTAGAAGCACTAGGATGATGACAAAAGCAGTATTGTGATGTGAATAAACCTATACAACTGAACGAAATTACTGCACATATTATTATAGATCTGATTAATAAATATATATATACAGTAATTACAAAGGCTGTTCATCAAGGATCCATTATAAACTTTCTGATTAGTTTATTAATCAGGCCAATTAACATGAGCTGATCTAAAAATGAAGAGTCAGGATTTATTACAGCAAAGTTAATGTCTCATTTAGCTTACATGCATGTGGGTAGGCAGCTCCTATGGATGACAATGAGTGAAGATTCCTTCCACTCTTGTCTGATGCCATCTTGAAAACGGGGTTGGCGGGGAGAGATATGGAAGCCACCTTCCACCCAGAGCTCCATGGGGCTCTGCTGCAGAACCCCACTCACCTCTGGCTTCCAGGTGGGTTCAGCCAGTGGGAGGCAGTGATGGGATGTCAGAGGGCAGGAGCAGAAGACATCTGATTATACACACATGTATTCCTAGTAGTCACCTCCAAGCAGGATGGGGTGATCTGTAAGTGGCAGCTCTGGTCCCATGGCTTCATTAATACCGGGTTCCAATCTCACTGTTCTCTTCCCTCCTTAGGTCTGGGTGATGACAGCTCCCTGTTTATCTATCCCTCAGATGTTTCTCCATCACTTGTGCTATCTTTTCATTGCCCACATTTCTGGAGGTGTCCACTCCATTTGATTATCTTCAGTTGAATGTCTGAGATGCATTTATGCCCTGCTGGATACATTGGGCAACCTCATTGTCACTCACAAGCCATCATCCAGAGTGTATTCCAATGGCTCAGCCAAACTAAGAGACTAGAATCATCATCCCTCTATGCCCTCAGGAAGGGAAAACTGGGTTCCTGAGCATCTCACCTGTCCTTGCAACAATATGATTTTCAAAAAGGTCCTCCTGAGGACATATGTATTTTGGTATATTAACATAGCTTAAATCTTTAATAAATGTGTTAGTAACCAAACAAGGGGCTTCCCAGGTAGTACTAGTGGTAAAGAAACCACCTGCCAATGCTGGAAATATGAGAGACTGGGGTTCTACCCCTGGGTCAGGAATATCCCTGGAGAAGGAAATGACAAACCCACTCCAGTATTCATGCCTGGAGAATCCCATTGACAGAGGAGAATCCCATGGACAGTAGGCTATAGTCCATAGGGTCACAAAGAATTGGACACGACTGAAGCAATTTAGCATGCACACACACAACCAAACAGGTTTGATAAATTCCAAGCTAAAGAAGTGCAAGGTATTTCTAATATTTTATTCAAAGCCTAGGAAAAATGTGATGTGCTGATGTGCAAAAGCCAAACTCCAAGATTGAAATATTGTCTGCAGGATTTGCAATTTGGAAACCCATATATTTCATGAAGCAAGTGATATGACCAAAATTCTTTTCTGAAAAGTCAGTTAGGGAAATGTTGTAATTCCTTCTCAGTAAGCAGATGGTGGGTCTATCAGGACTGTGTCTAGGGGAATATTTTCTGGTTTATCAAATCAAATTTCTCTTTTTCCGATATCTGCTTGATTTTTCCTATGCATCTTTCACTACTCTTCCCTGTATCATCTGCACTGGATTCTCACATTGCTTCATTTTTCAGCACATGAAGAAATTTCTCAATTATAATACATGCTTTGAATTTTTCCAATATGTCCAACCCATTCTGTCTCTTCCTCAGTGATTAACTCATTTCTAGGCCACCAAGATGACAAAGAAAATTAGAATGAACATAATAATTTTAAAATATGACCTTTATCACTTACTCAGGATCATCTAGAAAGATACTCTGTATTGAAGTATTTCCAAATAATTCAGAAGCTCAAGAATCAAAATCATATATGGCACCGAAATTGCAGCCACATTTTAATAACATTTATTTAGATTGGGTCGCTAAGTCGCTTCAGTCGTGTCCGACTCTGTGTGATCCCATAGACAGCAGCCCACTAGGCTCTGCCATCCCTGGAATTCTCCAGGCAAGAACACTTGAGTGGGTTGCCATTTCCTTCTCCAGTGCATGAAAGTGAAAAGTGAAAGTGAAGTCACTCAGTCGTGTCCGACCGTCAGTGACCTCCTGGACTGCAGCCTTCCAGGCTGCTCCGTCCATGGGATTTTCCAGGCAAGAGTACTGGAGTGGGGTGCCATTGCCTTTTCCAATTTAGACTGGGTACTTTGATATTAATTTCACATATTATCTCATTTAACACCTCAAACAACCTCGTAAGGTAGGTTCTGGTATTGCTCCCATTTTACAGAGTCACTATCCAAGGCTTACTATATTGAAGAAAGTGTTCTAGTAATACGGTTAATGGGCTTCCCTGCTAGTTCTGCTGGTGAAGAATTAGTGCAGGAGACGCTGGTTTGATTCCTGGGTTGGGAAGACCCCCTGGAGAAGAGATAGGCTTACCCACTCCAATATTCTTGCCTGGAGAATCCCCATGGACAGAGGAGCCTGGTGGGGTACAGTCCATGGGTTGGCAAAGAGTCAGACACAGCTGAAGAGACTAAGAACAGCACAATACGGTTAATAAATGGGAGAGTAGGAATTTGCCACAGGCAAATGCTTGCCTCCTGCAATGCTACCTTGGGTGATGGATGGGCTGGCACAATCAGGAGGACAAGGAAATGTTTTAAAAACCCTCAAAGAAGACAAAGTGTATGTCTCAGGAATAAAAAAAAAAAAAATAGACTGAAAAAGAAAACCAGCTGGAAGATAATGAACTAATGGAACAGGCAAGCACACCTCATAGTAATTTTAAATAATATTCACAGAGAAACTTGGAAACAAGGAGTTATACAGAAGAACCAATTAGAAATAGAGATTTTTGATAAACATAAATATTTTAAAAAGAGCTCAAAGTACAAGTTGAGTAGCAAACATGATTTAGCTGAAATAAAATTAGTGAGCATGCAGACAGGGTTAACAACTTCACCAGAAATCATCAGTAATGGATAAAGGACAAAAAGAACCTGAGAGCTAGAGTGGGCAAAAATGGAAATATCTTATGCATTTAAAAGCAATTACAGTGTGTAAATGTCAATTCCAAGCTGGAACTTTACACAATACTATGTAACAATCTAAATGGGAAAAGAATTTGAAAAAAAAAAAAATAGATACATGTGTATGTAGAACTGAATAACTTTGCTGTACATTTGAAACTAACACAACATTGTTAACCAACTATACTCCAATATAACATAAAAAGTTAAAAAATATAATGCTATAAAATGTTCCAAATATATAGAAAATCAAATTGAAAGGGCAAAGTTCAGAATACATAGCAGAAGATATAAAAAATATAATTAGATATACACTTTAAGATGCAAATACATAAAATTTCAAACAATGAGTATACCAGAAAATTGTTAAAAAAAAAAATACTCAAAGCTTAGAATCAACGCTGAGACAGGGATATGAGTGCAAGTGGTATATGTTAGGGATGCCAGAGAGAGGGAAATAAGACAAAAGGGAAGAAAGCCGATGATTTATTTCAGTTCAGTTCAGTCATTCAGTCATGTCTGACTCTTTGCAATGCCAGGCCTCCCAGTCCATCACCAACTACCAGAGTTTACCCAAACTCATGTCCATCGAGTCAGTGATGCCATCCAACCATCTCATCCTCTGTCGTCCCCTTCTCCTCCTGGCCTCAATCTTTCCCAGCATCAAGGTCTTTTCTGAGTCAGTTCTTCTCATCAGGTGGCCAAAGTATTGGCCAGCATCAGTCCTTCTAATAAATACTCAGGATTGATTTCCTTGAGGATGGACTGGTTTGATCTCCTTGCAGTCCAAGGGACTCTCAAGTCTTCTCAAACCATAGTTGGAGTGATGCTATCCAAACATCTCATTCTCTGTTGTCCCCTTCTCCTCATGCCCTCAATCTTTCCCAGTATCAGGGTTTTTTTCCAATGAGTCAGCTCTTCGCATCAGGTGGCCAAATTATTGGAACTTCAGCTTCAGCATCAGTCCTTCCAATGAATATTCAGGACTGATTTCCTTGAGGATTGACTGGTTTGATCTCCTTGCAGTCTCTCAAGGGACTCTCAAGAGTCTTCTCCAGCACCACAGTTTGAAAGCATCGATTCTTTGGCACTCAACCTTCTTTATGGTCCAGCTCTCACATCCATACATGACTACTGGATAAGCCATTGCTTTGACTATACGGGACTTTGTCAGAAATGTGATGTCTCTACTTTCTAATACATTGCCTAGGTTGTCATAGCTTTCCTTCCAAGAAGCAACCATCTTTTAATTTTATGGCTGCAGTCACCGTCTGTAGTGATTTTGGAGCCCAAGAAAATAAAGTCTGTCACTGCTTCCACTTTTTAGCCTTCTATTTGCCATGAAGTGATGGGACCAGATGCCATGATCTTTGTTTTTTGAATGCTGAGTTTTAAACCAGCTTGAAGTATAAGCTTATCCAATGACTAAGCAGTTCTACTTGTAGGTGTTTATCCAAGAGAAATGAAAGTGTCTGTCCACAAAATATTTGTACAGTAATATTCATGACAGCTTTTCCTATAATACCCAAAACTTCAAAAGACCAAATGTGAAGAAGGAATTAAAAAGTTGAAGTATATTAAACAATGCTTTTTAAAAATAAAAAGAGCATGCTACTGATACACACAATAATGTGAATGGATGTCAAAGACATTATGCTGAGTTAAATGAGGATCTGGAGGCCACATTGCTTGCTGGGGCCACACAGCAAGCTTTGGAAAGGGGTAAGGGTGAAGAGGTTCTGCCTTCATTGGAGTGGAGGGTGGGGTGCTCAGCGTTTCATAGGGTCATCCCTTACTGATGAATTTTAAGCATAAGATCAGGAAGCTGGGCACTAAAGGAATAAGTTATCCAGGTTAGCCAGGGCTTCCTATGAGGGGACCTTCATGGTTTGAACAGCACGGCTCTTTATCTAGCTATTTAGTGAGTAGCTAGGTCAGGCAGCTGGCAATACCTTGATTCCAGAGGGATGTATTTGAAATGGATGTTTCGGCAATCAGAAGCTTATTGTTAGACACTTACATCATGATTTCAGAAAACCTTATTTCCAGGCACCTACAATTGCATCATTTCCCCCATCTATGAATAGTTCTATATTTGTTGTGTAGTATTTTATAAAGCACTCTAAGAACTGTTACTTTGTACATTTTACAGATGGAGAAGCTGAAGCAAACAGACAGGGAGGCCTTGGTCATGGACATAGGTCAAGCATGTGTCATAGTAGGGATTGAAGCCTGCTACCTTTCTCCTAACAGTTGCTGTGTGGGGAGAAGACTTTTTAAATCAGTCTAGAACTACAGGGAGAAAAAGAACAATTTTATTCAGCTAAGAGAAATGAGAAAATTTCAGAGAGAAGACGACATATGGGATTTTTATTTTTTTACATTTAATTTTCAAGGTAAATGAATCATGTTGCTCAGTCTTATGAACCCAATTCTGTGAACTCCAGAGATTTCATGAAGTGTCTGCAGAGACAGCTTGAGGGTGGGGTGGATTCCAAAGTATGAGGGTGAGGGGAGGGGAGGGGTGCTGGGGGGGGGTGCTTAAGCCAGAAGGTGGTCTATACCTGTTTCACATGGGAGAATACCTTACAAAATTAATTTTGAAAAGTGAATTTAAACTTATTTTTAAAACAACTGTCAACTTAAAAAAATGCAGAATGTGAGAGTTTCAAGTTAAGCTTTCTCTGAGGCAAAATGAGGACTGCAGCCCTGGAGGCAGCACCTCAGATAACTCTGAGAAACTGCTCCAAAGAGGCAGGGGGGAAAGTAATTATATGTGTAATTTTGGTGAAGGGGGAGTTCATGCAATCAAGCACACATTTTTTGCAGAAGGGGTTCTGCTAGTCATGAGGAGCAGTCATCATTATGAAGGATTTTAGTGTTTTTCTAGATATGAGGAAACACAAGAATTGGGCTCATAAAATCCGCTTCCAAAAATATCCAACTATCTGAAGACCTGTCTCACCAATCTCCCCACCCCACCACCTGCCCAGAGCACAATGTTCCTCGTTTCTGCTCTCCACCCTGAACTCCTTTCATGGGGAGTTGAAAGTCAGCAGCTGCAGCAGCACATGATGAAAGCCTTGTAGAGGTGGAGGGCAAGTCCCCATCCACAGTCAACACAATTCTTGAGACCCACACAGCCATTTTATGATGAAAATGGCAGAGATTAAGTCAGCTAGGAAAATACAGTCTAAATAAATTTCATGCAAAGATGGGCTCGATAAAGGACAGAAAGGGTATGGACCTAGCAGAAGCAGAAGATATTAAGAAGAGGTGGCAAGAATACACAGAAGAACTGTACAAAAAAGAGCTTCATGACCCAGATAATCATGATGGTGTGATCACTGACCTAGAGCTAGACATCCTGGAATGCGAAGTCAAGTGGGCCTTATAAAGCATCACTATGAACAAAGCTAGTGGAAGTGATGGAATTCCAGTTGAGCTATTTCAAATCCTGAAAGATGAGGCTACAAAAGTGCTGCACTCAATATGCCAGCAAATTTGGAAAACTCAGCAGTGGCCACAGGACTGGAAAAGTCAGTTTTCATTCCAATCCCAAAGAAAGGCAATGCCAAAGAATGCTCAAACTACCACACAATTACACTCATCTCACACGCTAGTAAAGTAATGCTTAAAATTCTCCAAGCCAGGCTTCAGCAATACGTGAACCGTGAACTTCCAGATGTTCAAGCTGGTTTTAGAAAAGGCAGAGGAACCAGAGATCAAATTGCCAACATCCACTGGATCATGGAAAAAGCAAGAGAGATCCAGAAAAACATCTATTTCTGCTTTATTGACTATGCCAAAGCCTTTGACTATGTGGATCACAAGAAACTGTGGAAAATTCTGAAAGAGATAGGCATACCAGACCACCTGACCTGCCTCTTGAGAAATCTGTATGCAGGTCAGGAAGCAACAGTTAGAACTGGACATGGAACAACAGACTGGTTCCAAATAGGAAAAGGAGTACGTCAAGGCTGTATATTGTCACCCTGCTTATTTAACTTCTATGCAGAGTACATCATGAGAAACGCTGGACTGGAAGAAACACAAGCTGGAATCAAGACTGCCAGGAGAAATATCAGTAACCTCAGATATGCAGATGATACCACCCTTATGGCAGAAAGTGAAGAGGATCTAAACAGCCTCTTGATGAAAGTGAAAGAGGAGAGTGAAAAAGTTGGCTTAAAGCTCAACATTCAGAAAATGAAGATCATGGCATCTGGTCCCATCACTTCATGGGAAATAGATGGGGAAACAGTGGAAATGGTGTCAGACTTTTATTTTGGGGGGCTCCAAAATCACTGCAGATGGTGATTGCAGCCATGAAATTAAAAGACACTCCTTGGAAGGAAAATTATGACCAATCTAGATAGCATATTCAAAAGCAGAGACATTACTTTGCCAACAAAGGTCCGTCTAGTCAAGGCTATGGTTTTTCCTGTGGTCATATATGGATGTGAGAGTTGAACTGTGAAGAAGGCTGAGTGCCAAATAATTGATGCTTTTGAACTGTGGTGTTGGAGAAGACTCTTGAGAGTCCCTTGGACTGCAAGGAGATCCAACCAGTCTATTCTGAAGAAGATCAGCCCTGGGATTTCTTTGGAAGGAATGATGCTAAAGCTGAAACTCCAGTACTTTTGCCACCTCATACGGAGAGTTGACTCATTGGAAAAGACTCTGATGCTGGGAGGGATTGGGGGCAGGAGGAGAAGGGGATGACAGAGGATGAGATGGCTGGATGGCATCACTGACTCGATGGACGTGAGTCTGAGTGAACTCCGGGAGTTGGTGATGGACAGGGAGGCCTGGCGTGCTGCGATTTATGGGGTCGCAAAGAGTCGGACACGAGTGAGTGACTGAACTGAACTGAACTGAAATGTAATCTCATTCTAGAGTCTGCATTAACTAGACTCAGATGAAATAAAAGCTCAAAGAAAGTGGATATTTTTAAAAGACATTGTAATGCATCATTTGATGTCTGCTTGTCTTTAAATTTTAGAACAAATGACAAGACGTATATATATCTGCTGCTACTGCTGCTAAGTCACTTCAGTCGTGTCCGACTCTGTGTGACCCCATAGACGGCAGCCCACCAGGCTCTCCTGCGCCTGGGATTCTCCAGGCAAGAACATTGGAGTGGGTTGCCATTTCCTTCTCCAATGCGTGAAAGTGAAAAGTGAAAGTGAAGTCACCTAGTCGTGTCCGACTCTTAGCGACCCCATGGACTGCAGCCCACCAGGCTCCTCCATCCTTGGGATTTTCCAGGTAAGAGTACTGGAGTGGGGTGCCATCGCCTTCTCCGTATATATCTGAGACCTAGGTAAATCTTCAGTTCTAGTTAACTACACAACATAGCTTTGGGAGATTTTCAGATTGTTAAACAGTTATCAAAAGGAAACCAAATGGCTAGAGAGTCAAAAAACTAGTTAGTGTAATATCATTAATAGAATAAATTATAATTATCTACTTTTATGTAACTTCCTTGAGTCTACAAAATATTTTTCCTCACCTAATTTCAATTTTGGCAAAAAATGTCACCTGACATTTCAGTAAACAAAGGATATCAAGTCCATAATGTCAGCAACCACCACAGCCACCCCCAGCAGTGCACTCTGAGGGGATTCAGGATGAAAAAAGCAGGGTACTGATCCTAGCTGGGCTTCCCAGGTGGCTCAGTGGTAAAGAATCTGCCTGCCAATGCAGGAGATGCAGAAGACTCCAGTACCATGCCTGGGCTGGGAAGATCCGTTGGAGAAAGAAATGGCACCCCACTCCAATATTCTTGTGGATAATCCTGTGGACAAAGGAGCCTGGCATGCCACAGTCCATGGGGTCATAAAGAGTGGGACATGACTGAGTGACTGAATATCCTCACGAGGTTGACCCTAGAGAGTTAAGGTGTATATCAAAGAATGATTTCAATGAGCCCAGGCTCTTGCATCTTTCCAAAACACTAAAATCATTAACTTGAGATGTGTGCTTTTTTTATGTTCTACCACCAGTTTTGTTTTGTTTTGTTTTGTTTTCAACCAAAACTTCTCTATGAGTATACCCTGGCTCCTCCTTTGTCTGTTTGGGGCAGGACCTCAGAGCTATCTGAGAGGTCTTTTCCAGGTCAGAGTCCTCTGTAAAGCCTGAATAAAACATACTTCTCAGCTTGTCAGTTGTGCATTTTTTTGGTTCACACGCATGTCAAACTGTAAAGTCTGAGAATCTGTATGTATCTATATTTTATATATTAGAAAATAAAAACAGAGAAATTGATGACTAGATTTAAGGTTAGAGGAGCCAGTTTCTAATTTCATATGCTGTAATCCTGTTATTGCCTCTGTACCATGCATCATATGTAGTTTTTATACCGAGTAGGATAAGGTAGGGCTTCTGTGTCCCCCATTTCTTGATTATAGGAAATATAGGCTTTATTCAGACTCCATAACCTTCCCTTGGGTTCCAATGGGCAGGGCAGGTTCAAACATTTGCTAATGAAGGAAGAGAGGGGTTGCTGAGACAAGGAAAGAGAAGCCAAGAAACCATAGCTTTGGGGGAGAGTCCTGGCTCCCATTCGAGTGAAAGTGAAAGTGGCTCAGTCATGTCCAGCTCTTTGTGACCCCAGGGACTATACATTATACATATGTTAGTGTATATAAGTATACATATATATGTATATATACATATGTGAAAGTGAAAGTGAAGTCGCTCAGTCGTGTCCAACTCTGTGTAACCCCATGGACTGCAGCCTACCAGGCTCCTCTGTCCGTGGGATTTTCCAGGCAAGAGTACTGGAGTGGGGGTGCCATTGCCTTCTCTGATATACATATGTACATATACTATATACATGGAATTCTCCAGGCCAGAATATTGGAGTGGGTAGCCTATCCTTTCTCCAGCAAATCTTCACGACCCAGAAATTGAACCAGGATCTCCTGCATTGCAGGCACATTCTTCACCAACTGAGCTATCAGGGAAGCCCTCCCATTCAAGAGATACACACAGAAATATCTTTGAGCTGTTTTGCAGATGCTGAAACCTCCAGCAGGTGGGAGAAGGAAACTGTATGCTGACCACAAGCACATAGACCCCAGATTGGTTGGAAGCAGAAGGTGGGTGATGCCGACCCCCACTCACCTCATTACCAACCAGGAAGAAGAAAGTCCGTGAGTTGACCATGCTCTGCTCCTTGAACACTATAAGACTCCTCACTATCCCCTCCATAAGGGTCATGCAGTTTTGAAGGAATTAGTCCACTGTGGCCCTATTTGCCTGACAAAGCAATAAAGCTATTCTTTCCTACTTCACCCAAAAGTCTAACATTCGATTCACTGTCAGGGTCCAGAGAACAGATTTGGCTTCAGTTTCTAAATCTTAAACAAGACATTGAACTAGACATCGAACTAGACATCTTCATCCTCATTTTAAACACGAGCAAATGGGACCACAGACAGCTAAAGTGATTTCCCTTAGGAGCCCCGTCAAGTGACAAAATGGGGATTCCAATTCTGGTTTATTGAAACCTAAAGCCAACTTTCTTTCCAGTACACAGTCCACTATTTATTTCCAAATCAAGCCGACATTAACATCCATGCCTTGTTTTCAATGTGTTGTTCAGAATGTCTTTCTATTCAACAAGTTTTTATTTCGATATCTAGATTGGAGGGCATCAAGGTTAAGCTGAAGATAAATGACGTATAAGGCAACCAGCTCCTTGTATAAAAGCATGTACTGTGCATTTTCCTAACAGTTTCAGCTGGGTGACAGCTGACCTAGTAAGGCAGCGGTCTAGAGCACAACTATATTTTACCTGATTTGGTAGTCTTTAAGGTAGAGTTTACCTTGAGGGAAACATGAAAGGGACTCAGTGCTTGACTGCCTTCTTTCCCTTCCTCAGCATCATCCCAAGCCCCATCGACTCTCTGCAGCCTGGACTTAATGGCTTAGAAACCCAACAAGTTAAAAAATATCACTTATCCCTGTTTTCATCCAGGACAGTCAACTGAGATAGCAAAAGACTGGATTTTCTTTCTGGTTGAATTCTTGGTGATTTTTTAAGTACTAAATCATGCTCCAAGGCCAAACTCCAAAGTCTCCTTCATTTTGATGTCCTCCTTGATTCTGCTAATGTAGAATTAATTGCTCCCTTTGCGGTTTTTATAGTTCTTTGTTTATCTCCATAACAAAAGCTTCAAAGGGAATCCCAAGCCTTTGAGTGAAAGCTGCTGATGGGACTGTGAGAAAAGCAGATGGGTGGATGGGAGAGGATCCTGAAGAAGGAAAACAGCTTCTGAAAGGGGCAGTTGTGGGGAGATCATAGGCGTTCTGTCACATGAAGCAAGGAGAGGAAAGAGGGAGCAGCGACAAATAAGAACTCTATACAGTTCCATTTGCACCAGAGAAGTAGTTGATGTTCCCAGGAGGGCTTCCTGATATGTGAAGAATGATAAAGAGAATTGACGTGGTTCCAGAGAGATAGGAGTGAGTTGGACCCTGTACCACCAGGGACAATGGACACAGCTGAGAACACAGAAGGCTGAGAGCAGGGTATGGAGGCTCCAGACAAGGTCAGTGGTGAAAACATTCCTACTTCCCCTCAGCACCATGGGGTCATGCAGAACCTGAGAGGCAAAACCAGGAACCATTTGGTTTGTGCCTCAGGGGTTGCCACCCACATCTGCATCAAAAGACACAGAATTGGATGGTGCTAGACATCCAGTTTAGTCACCTGATGTGAAGAGCTGACTCATTGGGAAAGACCTGGATGCTGGGAAAGACTGAGTGCTGGAAGAAAGGGAGTGACAGAGGATGAGATGGTTGGATGGCATCACCAACTCAATAGACATGAGTGTGAGGAAACTCCAGGAGATGGTGAAGTACAGGGAAGCCTGGCATGCTACAGTTTGTGGTGTTGCAAAGAGCGGGGCATGACTGAGGGACTGAAGAACAACAACAAAACTCCAGCATATTGGATCTGAGCTATGCAGTGATTACTGGGATCCATATGCTTCCCTGGTGGCTCAGCTAGTAAAGAATCCATCTGCAAGGCAAGAGATCTGGGTTGGATCCCCGGGCTGGGAAGATTCCCTGGAGAAGGAATTGGCTACCTACTCCAGTATTCTGGCCTGGAGAATTTCATGGACTGGTCAGTCTTTGGGGAAGCAAAGAATTGGACACAACTGGACGACTTTCATTCAAGGGATTCAAGGGATACATAGAAAGTGAGTTGATAGCCATTTGAAAATGGGTAAATAGTGAATATGTGCTTTAGAGAAAACTTTCAGCCTATAGCACTATTATCTCTAGCTGTGTGATCTGAAAATAATGTTACTTAACTTCTCAGAGTCAGTAATTTATTATTTGTAAAGTTGGGACAGAAGTTTATGTCAACAATACTTTTGTGAATAAAATAACACATTTTGTACAACTGTTGTGGAGAGTTTTTACATTTGTTGCTGTTCAGTCACTAAGTTGGGTCTGACTCTCTGCAACCCTGTGGACTGCAGCACACCAGGCTTCCCTGTCCTTCACCATCTCCTAGAGTTTGCTCAAACTCATGTCCATTGAGTCACTGATGCTATCCAACTGTTAGGTAGTTAGAATAGGAAAAAAGGAGCCCAAAATAGTAGTAAGTAAAAGACAAAGAAAGGAAAAAGCCAGTGAAAATAGAACAAAGGAAAGTCTGAGGACCAGAGTGAGAACCTCGGGTGAAACAAACAACACCTGTGGCTAGCCCAATTTACATAGGACAGGCTCGGGGAGGTGGGGCAGGGGAGGGCGGGGGGCGGTGGTGGTGCAGGCGGCGAACATATGAGAAGAGGAGCCAAAATTGAGACTCTCTTCTTTTCTCTTCGCTTTTTTTTGGGTTAGCCTGTCCTCATGCCTCGAGGATGTATTTTCCTTTGCTTGCCAAATAAAACTGAGCTGTAACAAAGCTGTAACCCTGGTCGGCAGTTTAGACTGAGCTGTAACCCAGCTGGAACATGGGTATGCCATTTAAACTGAGCTGTAACCGAGCTATAACATTTGGTCTGTCCATCACTTCAAATTTTTGCTGTGGCAAGACAGAACAAAAGAAATTACACACTCCCCTGACATCTCTGGTGCCGTTTCTTGGATTTAACCTGGCTGAAATGACATCAGCTCGGCCCCTGTGAGGCAGAGGCCAAGCGCAACAGAAGCCCAACTTGGCAAAAGCTCAGGCTGTGGAAGCTGAACTAGAAGAAAACCCAGAGCAGGGGAAGTAACAAGAAGCCCAGCATTCTGGAAACCAAGAGAGCAAAAAGAAACTCAGCAGAAAGCTCAAGCAGCTCAGTCTCAGATTCCCTGAGCTCTCCGGTTAAGGCAGGAGGTCCTTGCTCATATGGCTGGAAGGACATATGGCTGAAAAAAATCTTAATTCCTTTACAGTCTCTCATTTCTTGTTTCCTTGAAACCCCTGCAAACAGGTGAGCAGCAGTCAGTGCAATTGAGAGGCTCTGGCTGGGGTTACTCCCCAGTGTGTCCTGAGGGTTCCACTGTCCACTGTACTCCAGTAGCTGTTGCCCAAGCAGGTGAGGCTTCTTCTGTCCTTAATCTCCTTTGTGCCAAGGATCAAGCCAATGAAAACTGTGAGCACAGGTCAGGTATTTAGCAGGTTTTTTCCAGCAGGTTATAACAGGGATTCCTCGGCATTTTTTTCCCACTGCTTTTTCCTCCCATCCTTCAGCTCCTTTCTCCATCTATGCCACCACTTACAAAGTATTGGCCATGTCATCATCTTCCCATATTTGAAAGCTGTATTTGAAACTGTTTACCTAAGATTGGGACTCCAACCCACGTGGCAGGGACTCTGTGCTATGCTTGGTCACTCGGTCATGTCCAACTGGGACTTGAACCCAGCCAAAACCCACGGTGCCTGATTTCAGGACCTAATGAAGCTCAGGTTCTTGTCGTCTCATTGAAAAAAATTCAGTGAAAGACACAGCAATAAGAAAGAGGTAGATTGGTTCAGATTCAGAGAGAAGCAAACACCAAAGAGTGTGGGCCAGCACAGAGGGTGCGTGCAGTGGCTATGGAATGAGGTGTGGTTATTTTCTAGAGCTGGGTGATTTCATATGCTAATGAGTGGGAGGGTTATTCTAACAACTGGGGAACGACTCACTCCTTGGTCTTTAGACAGTGACTTGGAACTGTCCTGGCACCTCTGGGTGTGTCATTTAACTTGCAGATTGAGGACCAAGGTTTAGTTGAATTTGACTTGTCATCTTGGACCCATTTGATTTTAATTGTTTTATGTTATGCCCTTGGGCTATGTCATTCTTTCAAAAGCCGTGCTCTGCCCCTTCCCTCCTGTTTCATGCTCTTTTCCTGAGCCCTGTCTGGGCCCGCAATGTTGCCTCTACAATCTTCTGGAGGAACAAACAGAAAATAGCTAGTCCTTGAGAGGGAAATACTGTATAATATCCAATCTCTGTAGGTATTCAGGCCTTCATTTTCCATGTTTCCTACAACATGTGCAACAACAGCATCTCTCAGTGAACCTCCTAGGTCAGGTGACAGGCGCACAATGCCTGCTAGAAATCCATCTGTTGGTGGCATCCCTTCAAGGGCAATTGGGCTTCCAGGGACAAGGTTTGTCACTTTGGGAGATAGCCCTGCAGGCCGTTTGGGCCTAAACCCTTACTACCCTTCTCCAAAGGTTAAAACATACCCCCAGATCAAATCTCCACACCACTTTTATGGAACATCTGGTCTGTTGCCTCTTATCAATTTGTTCTTAAGCCACTTACTAACTCCTACAACCAGAACCATACCCCCTTGTAGGTAACATCACTCCACCCGCTTATTATTAAAATACTCTTAATGTACCTAGCAGCACCAGGTAACCCACTCCTTTGTCATTACTACTGTTTTTACCTAGAGTGGGTCTATGATAGTTAAATGTTTATCATTGGAAACACCGTAAACTGCTCCTATGGAGGACTAAGGGAGGAAATCAGTGACTTATATTACCTCAAGAGCAACAACAGGATAAGGTTTATGTCTGTTTCAAGAAGTTCCCAGTCTCAGGGCACAGGCTTGGATCGCTTTACATCATGATATCTATTCCCATCCATGGTGGACAAACCAATAATAAGTTAAGATTACAACCCCTTAATTCTACCCAGCACTGGTCATGCTAGAGAGTTTGGGGATGCCCAACTCCAGTCTGGGGGCCCCAGGAGGTCGACCTGCCTTGACTCACCTAGGGATCTGGTCCTCAGAAGGTTGTCATGCCTCAATCAGCTGGGGGACCCAGGAGGTCAACATACCTCTACCTGCCCAGGGACCCAATTCTCGGGAGGCCGACCTGCCTTGACCTGCCTGGGATTTGATCTCCAGGAGGCTGTCATGCCTCAGCCTGCCTGGGGATCTGCACCCTGACCCGGGGACACCCGGCTCTCAGGTTGCAACAGTACTGGATAGGATAAGCTTCAAAAAGACTAACCCCTAAGGAAGTCCACCCATAAAATAGAAGGAGGCCTATTCGTTTTATTCTTTTTTCTTTTCCTCCCTGTCACCACAGTCTTTCAGATGTCAAATAACCAATCCACTTCCTGGCAGACTCCCTGGAGATGCATCCTTGATAACCGGAAGCTGCTCAATTCTCTAACTGTAAGGGAAGTTGCTTAAAATTCTTTTGTGCCACTGAGTGGCCACGGTATCCTCTGGGGCACGAGGAACACTGACTTGAGGATGGGAATGTAAGTTACAGTACCACCCTACAGCTAGACGTATTCTGCAAAAGACAAGGGAAATGGACAGAGATCCCCTATGCCAAAATTTCTTCTGACTAAGAGATATGACGGAACTCTGTCTTAAGTATGGGATTATTGTATGTCCTAAAAGTTAGCCTACTAGGCAAATGCTGTTAGACACACACAACCAAGAGAAGGAAACCCCGCGTGAAGGCTCACCTCCCATAGCACCCGAATTGCCTGGTGCTCCTTCCTTGTATCCAAATGTGCTCCCATATCCGGGAGCACCTCCTCCACAAAAGTCAACTTGAGTATGTCCCTTAGTTGGAACTGAAAGAGAATTTGGGTCTATAAGTCCTTCTCCCTCTTAAAACTAAGACAGATCAAACAAGACCTGGGAAGCTATACAGATGACCCAGGCAAATATATAGATACATTCCAACACATTACCTTGGCCTTTGACTTGACATGAAAGGACATCATGGTCATATTTAGTCAAATTTTATCTGACCCTCCATATTTTAGAGTCTTAAAGGAAGCCTGAAGGTATGATACAGGGTTTCACATGTCCAGTGATAAATACCCAGTGGGGGAAACTGCGGTCCCCTTCTCAGATGCTAATTGGAATTATAGTAACCCTAAGCACATCTGGGAAAGGGGTCATTTTCTGATCTGTGTAAAGGTAGGACTAAAATCAGCCCAGAAAAAAAGAGTTAGCTATGCCCGGGTCTCAGCAATAACCCAGGAGCCCAATGAGAACCCCATTGCCTTCCTGGAAAGGCTAAAAGAGGCCCCTCAAAAGTTTACCAGTCTGGACTTAGACTCCTACAAGGAACAAGTGATTTTAAAAGATAAATTCCTGTCCCAATGTTCATCAGTCTTCAGGATAAAGTTACAACAGCTTCAGCAGCAGGACCCTCCTGCCTCTTTAGATGAGATGGTCCAGACAGCCACCAATACCTTTTATAATAGAGAACAGGAGAGGGAGGCCAAGGCCCAGGAAAGGGAGAAAAGGAAAGAGACAAGGCAAATCCAGATGCTGGCTGCCCTTCAGGGAAACCCTATGGCAAACCCTGAGTCCCTAAAGAACAAGGCATGAGGCAAATGCTTAATCTGTAGATAGGCAGGACATTGGGCCAAAGCGTGTCCAAACCATGATAAGTCTCCTAAAACAGCTTGCTACAAATTCCATCAACTGGGACATTGGGTGGCACTATGCCCTCGGGACCCAAAAGCCTCAAGGTCAAGCACCAAGCCTTCCCTCACGATGGACTTTAGCGGCCCACTCCAGCCAGCCCACCTGTCACAGATAATCTTCACGGGGCTGGAGCCAAGGGTGCAACTGGATGTGGCAGGTAAATCCGAGAATTTCTTGGTTGACACAGAGGCTACCTACTCTGTCCTGACCTCCTACTCCAGGGCCTTCTCCTCCCAAACCTGTACCATTTTGGGTGCTGCAGGAAAAACAATTACAAAAAGATTCACCCAATAACTTCTTTGTTATTTGTATGGACAAATATTTTCCCACAAGTTTTTGGTGGTCCCTGAGTGTCCTACTCCCTTATTGGGAAAAGATATACTCACTAAACTCGGAAATTTTTTCAGTCCCTAGACCTCTACAGCTTCTGGTTACTACTGAGGAACCCATTACACCCTCTCCAGTAGAGAGGGACCAAAAACTATGGGAGGACAAAATTAACCCCCAGTTATGGGACCAGGGGACTCCTGGATGAGCCTACCAAGCTGAACCGGTCATCATGGTCCTCTGAGATCCCACTCGGTTTCCTAACCGGAAACAATATCCCCTCAAAAGAGAGGCTCGGGAGAAACTACAGCATTTAATAAATAAATTCCTTGCTTGTGGGCTATTGGTCCCCACCAATTCAACATGTATCACCCCAATCCTCTCAGTAAAGAAAAAGGACAGAACATGGCGAATGGTTCAAGATCTCCGGATCATAAATGGAGCTGTATTCCCCTCTGTCCCACAGTATCCAATTCCTATGTAATCTTGGGAGAAACCCAGCCCAGTGCCAAGTGTTTTACAGTCCTGGATCTCAAAGATGCATTCCTTTGTATACCACTGGCTAAAGAATCCCAATATCATTTTCCCTTCAAGTGGGAGGCTTCAGTAGAAAAACATCAACTGATGACTTGGACAGTATTACCTCAGGGGTTCAGAGATAGCACCTACCTGTTTGGGCAGGATCTTAGCTGGGATCTCCTAGATCTGGACCTGGGATCTAATGGGAAAATATTACAATATGTAGATGACCTACTAATCTGCTCTCCAGATGAGAAAAATGCCCAATAACATGCAACTCAGGTTCTAAACTTTTTGGCAGAGAAGGGATAAATCCCCCATGCTAAGGCACAGATGGTCGAGACAAAGGTCATTTACCTGGGAGTTCAGATTACACACGGGTCCAGGAGGTTTTTCTCTGATCGAGTACAAGGAATCCTCCAATTGCCCTCCACCATGACTTGAAAGTAGTTGTGAGCCCTGTTAGCCCCCCTTTTCTGGAAACCCCAGAAAAATCTGGATACCCAACTATGGTCTAACTGCCCAGCCCTTATGTGAAAGCTTAAAGGGACAGAATGATTCAATCCCATTGATGTGGGAAACCCCTCAAAAGAAGGCAAAGGCTACACTAAAACAAGCCTTAACTCAAGCACCCACCATGAGGTTGCCAGACCCAGGAAAAGCATTCCAACTTTATGTCCATGAAAGAGAGGGAGTCCTTGGGAGTGTTAACTCAAAGGTTGGGACCTGAGCCCCAGCCTGTAGCTTATTTATCCAAGAGGCTCAACTAAACTATCTGAGGCTGGCCTCCCTGCCTTTGAAATCTTGCAGCTATTGCAGTCTTGATAGAAGATACTTTAAATGTCTCTTTTGGGGGCAAACTAACTATTTTTACCAGCCACCAAGTAAAACAACTCCTGAGTGGGAGAGGCCATTTATGGATGTATGATCAAAGTATCCTCAGATATCAAGTAATGCTGATGGAAAGTCCAGGCCTGACTATATTCCCTTAAGGTTCTTAATTCAGCTATGCTCCTGCCTACCCCTGAGGGCTCTCTCCCCTTTCACTCTTACCTAGAAACTTTGGACCACTGGACAAAAACCCCAAGAGAGATTGTCAGAAGATCCTCTCACCAATCCTGAGGAAATCTGGTACAGCTTTGTCTTGGATGGAAAAAGAAGAGCTAGATATGCAGTAGTCTACAATTTTGAGACTATAGAGGCTAAACCTTTGCCACCAGGTACTTCATCCCAATTAGCTGAGCTCATAGTCCTGACTCGAGCTTCAGAGCTGGGAAAAGAAAAAAGAGTAGCCATTTACACTGACTCCAATTATGCCTTTCTGGTGCTATATGCACATGCTGCTATTTGGGAAGGAGGCCATTTGACCACCCGAGTGTCCCCAATCAGATATGGTGATCAAATCTTTAGGCTCTTGGAGGAAGTCCATCTGCCTACTGAGGTTTCAGTCTCCCACTGTAAAGGACACCAGAAAGGGAGCACTGAAGTGGCACGAGGGAACCAAGCAGCTGATCAGGCAGCTAAGAGAGCAGACTTACAGACCAATGATCTAAAAGGGGTTGTCACCCTAGTTCCACAGACTAATTTGCCAGAAACTCCTTCATATACTGAAGGTGAGACTCTTAAAGCTAAGAGTGTAGGCTTTCAGGATCATATGGGGTGGTTCCAAAAGGAGGGACTCCTTTTTCTGCCTGGAACCTCCAATGGAAGTTGGTTAACTCCTAACATGCCACCACTCAGTTAGGGGAGAAGGCCCTCCAAAGATGACTAGAAAGATCCTTCAGAGGAACATGCCACCAAACGACTATAAGGCAAGTGGTTTCCTCTTGTCCCACTTGCCAATTAAACAACGCCCAAGGAGCTCAAAGACCCCAGCTGGCCCAGCCCATCCAACGACATGGGACCTACACAGGAGAGGACTGGCTGATGGACTTCACCCAGATGCCAGTTTCTGAAGGGTATAAATTCCTGTCAGTCATGATAAATACATTCACAGGATGGATTGATGGCTTTCCCACCCAGACTGAGAAGGCTAAGGAGGTGGTAAAAAACTGCTCCATGAAATCATTCTGAGAGTTGGTCAGCCCAGGTCATTACAAAGTGGCAATGGGATATCATTTACTTTTATGGTCATCTAAGGGGTTTCTAAAGCATTGGGCATTACTTATTACCTCCATTGTCCCTGGAGGCCTCAGTATTCAGGAAAAGTAGAAAGAGCCAACCAATTCTTAAAATCAGCAACAAAAAGATAACCCAGCAGAACTCCCTGGGTTTGAAGTAGGCTTTATCAATAGCTCTCCTCTGCATCTGTATTGTCCCTAAGGAACAGGTTGGTCTTAGCCATTATGAGATGCTATATGGGAGACCTTCCTATATCTGGAGGCTCAGACCCTCTGGTCTTATACCAAGGCAATTGGGCAATTTCAACAAGATATACACTTGTGGGATGTCGACCAGGACCCAAAAGATTCTAAAGAGCCACCACTATATGCTCCAGGGACTCAAGTCCTAATTAAAGTCTGGAAGGATGGGTCCCCAAAGGCTCAACTCCAGTCCACATGGAAGGGCCCCTACCCTGTAATACTTTCTACCCCCGCAACAGTCAAGGTACCAAGACACAACTCCTGGATTCACTACTCATAAGTCAAGCCACGGAAGAAAACAGAAGAGGACACTCAATACACCTATCAACAAGCTACAACATGCAGTGCCAGTTCTATAAGGATGTATAAAACTACACCCAACCACGGAAGATATCACTCACCCCTGGATGGACACTGCTATAAGGACTCCGAGGTCTGAGACTAGCCAGAGGGGAAGACCCAATGTCCCTTGCCATCCCAGCTCAGCAGGATGTAGCCAGAGAGACCTTGATGCCACTATTCCCAAAGAATTGGGCCTCCCATCTCTTGAGGGGGAAATGTTAGGTAGTTAGAATAGGGAAAAAGATTCCAAAATAGCTGTGGCTAAAAGACAAAGAAAGGAAAAAGCTGGTGAAAATGGAACAAAGGAAGATTTGAGGACCAGAGTGAGAATCTCAGATGAAACAGAAGCCCTCCCAGTTTACATAGGGCAGGCTCAGGAGGAGGAGCAAAAACAAATAAAAAGAGAAGCCCAAACTGAGCCTCTCTCTTCTCTTTTCTTTTCTTCACATCTTTTGAGTTGACCCACCCCCACACCTCAAGGATGTATTTTCCTTTGCTTGCAAATAATACCGAGCTGCAACTGAGCTGTAACACTGGTCCACAGTTTAAACTGAGCTGTAACCAAGCTGTAACATTGGTCTGTTTGCCGCTTCAAATTTTTGCTGTAGCGAGACAGAATTGAGGAAATTACACACTCCCCTGACACAACTGTCTCGTGCTCTGCTGTCCCCTTCTCCTTTTGCCTTCAGTCTTTCCCAGCATCAGAGTTTTTTCCAATGAGTTGCCTCTTTGCATCAGATGGCCAAAGTATTGGAACTTCAGCATCAGTACCTCCTATGAATATTCAGGGTTGATTTCTTTTAGAATTGACAGGTTTGATCTCCTTGCTTTATTCTCAAATCTGTACATGACTACTGGAAGCTAATAGCTTTGACTAGACAGACCTTTGTTGACAATATGATGTTTCTGCTTTTTCATACACTGTCTTGGCTTGTTAATGTAAGAAAGCTGAGCACCAAAGAACTGATGCTTCTGAACTGTGGTGTTGGAGAAGGCTTTGAAAGTCTCTTGGGCTACAAGGAGATGAAATCAGTCAATCCTGAAGGAAATCAGCCCTGAAATGGAAGGACTGATTCTGAAGCTGAAGCTTTAATACTTTGGTCATCTGATGTGAAGAACTGACTCATTGAAAAAGCCCCTGATGCTGGGAAAGATTGAAGGCAGGAGGAGAAGGGGAAGACAGAGGGTGAGATGATTGGATGGCATCACTGACTCAATTGACATGAGTTTGAGCAAGCTCTGGGAGTTGGTGATGGGCAGGGAAGCATGGCATGCTGCAGTCCATGAGGTCACAAAGAGTTGGACATGACTGAGCAACTAAACTGACTGAAGTTTGTCATAGCTTTCCTTCCAAGGAGCAAGTGTATTTTAATTTCTACAACATGAGAGTTGATTAATAAATATTAGTCTCTGTTGCTATCATTTTGCCTATCCCCATGCTTTTCCCCAATTTTCTTGCAGCTCTTCTGCTTTTTCCTGTCTAGTAAAAAACCTGCTTTATCTAGATTTTCATTTTTAAAGATTTTGAAACATATCCAACACAGAAAAGAATATGAAACACTTTAAATAGCAATATCTTGGTTTTTACATTTTGAAGCTTTTTTAAAAACCTTTTTATTTTAGAGACTTTTAAACACATACAGAGGACAGAAAATTGTGCAATGGACACCCATAAACCTGTCACCCAGCCTCGTGACCAACCTTGTTTCTTCTTTATCCTCTTTAACTTGTTCCCACTCATATTCTCTCAGCTTAATTGAGGTGTGATTGACAAACTTAAAAATTGTATATATTTAAATATACAACATTGTATTTTTATATACGTATACCTGTGAAATGATTCTCACAATCAAGCTAATTAATATGTCCCTCACCTCACAGGTACCTTTTGTGGGTGTGTTTGATGTAAATAGTTGCAATCAACTCTCTCAGCAAATGTGAAGTACACAACACATTATTATTAACTATAGTTACCATTCTGCACATTAGGTCTCTGGAACTTCATGTTATAGTGAAGTTATAGTTTGTACCCTTGAACTAACATCTCCTTAATCTCTCCATCCACAAGGCCCTGGCAACCATCCTTCTATTCTCTGCATCACCTAGTTCAACTGTTCTAGATTACAGAGAAGGCAATGGCACCCCCACTCCAGTACTCTTGCCTGGAAAATCCCATGGATGGGGGAGCCATGGGGTCGCTGAGAGTCGGACACGACTGAGCGACTTCACTTTCACTTTTCACTTTCATGCATTGGATAAGGAAATGGCAACCCACTCCAGTGTTCTTGCCTGGAGAATCTCAGGGACGGGGGAGCCTGGTGGCTGCCGTCTATGGGGTTGCACAGAGTCAGACACAACTGAAGTGACTTAGCAGTAGCAGTGATTTCATGCAACATTTGTCTTGTGTCTGGCTTAGTTCACTTAGCACATTTTGCCAATTTTGATTCAGATCTCCAAAATTTATCATCTTTGCAGATATGCCAGATCCTCTGGCCACCCCTTCTTCTTGTTACATCCCTGAGACAGGCCCGTTTGGAAATCATTCTCTACTTTGTCCTTGAATGCTTTAGTCTGTTTACCATAAGCTACATATCATCCTTTGGTACACTTCCAAACCACATAACAGGCTTCCCAGGCAGTGGTAGTGTTAAAGAATCTACCTGCAATGCAGGATACACAAAATACATGGGTTTGATCCCTGGGTCAGAAAGATCCTGTGGAGGAGAGCATGGCAACTCACTCCAGCATTCTTGCCTGAAAAATTCTATGCTCAGAAGGAGTCTGTTTGGTTACAGTCCATTGGGTCACAAAGAGTCAGACATGACCAAGGGACTGATGACAGAACGTACATAAATAATTCTGTATGTAACATTGGCAACTTGCTTCTATCAGTGTTATGTTTTGAGATGTATCCATGTGGATATAACACTGTCACTTTCACTTTTCATGTTGATATATGTAAAGCAAGTATATATGTATTCATTTTCATTCTCCATTGTTATAAGTGAAAATCAAATATTCATCCCTATGTCAAGGGTCAACTAAGATTTTTCTATATTTTTATACAGTACTTCACTGAAAATTCTTATACATGAATTTTGAGGACATATAGGAGTTTTTATATGAAATGATGGTGTCAATGGTATGCTTACTTTGACTTGCATAAGAGTAACCAATTTGCTGTTCAAAATGTTGCAGTTTCAGTTCTGATGTGTAAAAAGTTTGGAAAGTGTTACTCCCATCCTAAAAACAAGAAGAAGATAAATAAACTGAATATCAGTGATTTCCTCAGTCTTTGGACAAACTTCTGCCTTGAAACCTGAAGAGACAGGTGAGTCCAGAGAGCACGCAGCTCACCTGGAGAAGTTGCTAGAACTATAAACTGGGGGGAACATTAAATGATAATTTTGAAGAAGAGCTGGAGGAAGAGTGTGAAGAGAGGGACTCCTGGGGTCCCCATGTGGTCATGGGCTTCACCTTCAGGAACCTATTAAGTTCTCACGGAGAGGGAAGAAGAGGGGATTGTTGTTGTTTGGTTGTGTCTAACTCTTGGCAACCTCGTGGACTGTAGCTCGCCAGGCTCCTCTGTCCATGGAATTCCCCAGACAAGAATACTGGAGTGGGTTGCCATTTCCTTCTCCAGGGAATTTTCCTGACCCAGGAACTGAACCTGTGCCTCCTGCATTGCAGGTGAATTCTTTACTGCTAAGCCTCCAGGGAACCCATCAAGTTCTTATGGTGATGAAAAACAGTAACAAATCCCCTCTTGGCTCTGACAGAAGAAGGAGGAAGTAACCATTCTGAAATATGTCCAGAGAGTTGTCTGTAGCAAAGGCATGTTCTCCAATGGGAAAAAAAAAAAAAACTTATCTCATCTGCCAGGGAGGCATCTCTGTATTTCTGGAGGAGGAATTCTTGTATTTCTGTCTTACCTAGTGGGGCAAGGGAAAGTTAAGGAACACAACCTAAAGATACAGACCTACTAAAAGATAGAAATTTAGTCATAAGAGTATATATCACTGCTTCTGCCCACACCTGACCTTCACACCAACAGGGATCAATTACAGTTGCAATAGGTTACAGAAGAAAATGCTGCAGAGGAAGAGGAATTTGAGGAGGCATTCTTAAGAAAATGCAAAATAACAGGAGAGGGAAAAACAAGAACACTAGAAGATTTTAAAGGCTCTGGTACTGTGGCTCCAGAAAATATCAAACACAGCCCAATGATGGAGAAATCAGAGCACTCATATATAGGTGTTGAGTGCCGGGGTCCAGCCCCGGTGGATCCAGGGAATTCGAAGCGGGAATGGCGTCGGCGAGATCAGGAAACAACTGCTTAATTACACGTTAATTAAGGATATAAACAGTGGTGAAATAAGGATAGCTCAGCGAAGAAATTCAGTGAAGAAAAGAGGCTGAATAAAATTCCAAAGCAGGGAATTTACGTCACCTACGAAGGCCGCAGGCGTCCTCCCGTTCTCCCAAAGGAGAGGAGACACTAAGACCTCTCCGATCAGATCTTAGAAGCCCAGGCAAAATTAGTAGGTTTGACGAGCTTCCCCACCTCAGAGGAAAAATTCAGCCAGAAGGAGAAAGAAAGAACGACATGGGGAGACCAAATTTCGGTGAACAAAAGGGCGTATTTTATTTTCCAAAGTAGTTTTATACCTTAAGTTGTGCATAGAGGATCATGGGGGAAGGGGTAGAGTCATGCAAGGACAGCAGTTCCTGATCCTAATCGAAGCCAGGCTTTCAAACTTATCATATGCAAAAGTTTAGGTGATTTACATCATCTTCTGGCCAGGAGGCCTGTTAACATTTTAAGAAACTTATTTTTCTCTAAAGGTGATTATTCTAAAGTCAGGCGCCAGCCTCCAAAAAACACTGGATAAAGTTGCATTCCTATAGGGCAAAGGTGAGGTGGGCTCAATCAAGAAAAGAATTAACTCAAGGGTCCAAGGTTACAAACATTGAGGCTACTACTTACATTTCTATAACAAACATTGAGGCTACTACTTACATTTCTATACACCAATTATATCAATCAATACACTGCCAAGGACACAGTAGGTAAGGGATATGGAGACTTGCAGCAAACATTGGCCCAACAAGTGAAAAACCTTTCACCAATACAATTTCTAATCAATCTTTTAACTACTCAAAGGAATCTGTATTTAGACAGTTTAGAACATCTCCTGCCTCTCACAGTTGGGAGGCTCTGAGCAATCACATGTGGCCAGAAAAACCTATTCAGGAAGGCTAGAGGATTTCCAAAGGAGTTTTTAGGTTGAAACACTGTCACACCCAGGAATTATTAACTGGAGCTGTAAGCTAACTCTTTTTCAGAGAGAGGTAGTGGGGGACAGCCCCCCACAAAGTCAGAGGTGTAGGTGAAAGCACAAAGCAGAAAGTAGGCAGACACTGGTTTTGGGGGTAGATGCTCGAGAATTTCCAGGGGGACTCCTGAGGCTCGGTCCCGCCTTTGCGTATGCCAAGCCTCCTCCCTCATGACCTTTGCCACGGGTGGAGTTCCTCAGGCCAGCTCCCAGCAGTTGAGAATATAAAATGATGAAGCTACCCTTGAAAATACTCTGGAAGTTTCTTAAATTATGGAACATAGAGATATCATCAATTCCACTTATAGGTACACGCACATGGGAAACGAAAACATATGTCCACATAAAACTCATACAAGCGTGTTCATATCAGCACTATTCACAACAGCTAAGAAGCGGAAATTATCCAAGTGTCCATCAGCTGATGAACAGATAAACAAAATGAAGTGCATTCTAACAGTGGAATATTATCCATCGTATAAAAGGAATATAGTTTTACTATATGCTGTCACATGGATGAACCTTGAAGACATTGTGACAAGTGAAATAAGTCAATTATGAAGACCCCATAGGATACAATTCTCTTCATATGAAATGTCCAGAACAAAGGAATATATAGGCTCAGAGGGTAGATTGTGGTTGTCTAGGGCTTGAGGGGGTCAGAGAATGTTAACTAAAGCATATGTTTCTTCATTTTTGTGATGTTGAAAATGTAAAATTAATTGTATTTGTAGTTCCCCATATATCTGAAAGCAACATAACTTCATACAGTAACTTTGAATCCAATAGCCTTGTTCAACTCTTTCATTAGTTCTAATAATCTATAATGTTCTCTCTCTACCCATCTTCCTCTCTCTCTCTCTCAGTCATTCTCAATTTATTTTCTTACTCTTCTAGCTATATAGAAGGAAAGTGGTAAACCTCTAAGCATATTTTTCCCAAAAATGAACTGAATACTCTTGATCACTCTATCGATTATTTTTAAAGGTATATTTTGCTAGAAACACTCAATGTAAAGACTCTTCTAACCATTCTTTTGAAAAGTATAATGTTACACCTTACTCCAATATTTCTGAAACTGGATGGAAGGGAGAAGGGCACAACCTTTAAAAGAAAAACATAGCCCAAGGACATGACATGAACTGATTGGAACCAAATGGGTCCAAGATGGTGGACAAGTCAATTTCCCCTAGACATTGAGCTTTCGCTTCCCTGGTGACTCAGATAGTATAGAATCTGCCTGTAATGCAGAAAATCCAGGTTTGATCCCTGGGTTGGGAAGATCCCCTGGAGAAGAGAATGGCAACCCACACCAGTTGACTTGCCTAGAAAATTCCATGGACAGAGGATCCTGGCAGGCTACAGTCCAGGGACTTGCAAAGAGTCAGACACGACTGAGTGACTAACACACACACACACACACACACACACACACACACACACATGCTCACTGTAAAACATCAGCATCTAAGTGATACACTCACCAGCACTGTGACAGTTCCAAGACCACCAGAAAGGTCATAAAGTGGACAGAGGCTCAATTCCTGGAAACACCAACCCTTCCCTAAAATAGCTGGAATACTTCTCCTACTCATTAGTCTATGAAATTATCCAGTCCTATAAGAAGTGACAACCCCATAACTTGGGGCTGCTCTTGACTTCTGAGATGGTACACACTCTGTCTGTGGAGTGTGTTTCTCTCCAAATAAATCCATTTCTTACCTATCACTTTGTCTTTACTGAGTGTTTTCTGTGGTGAGACATCAAGAACCTGAACTTCATTAAAAAATAAAATCCTCCTTTTTTATTATCCTTTATTATTTGTATTATTTTATTTTATTTAGTTTGTTGTTTAGTTTTCTATTTTTTGCTCACTCATAAATATATACAAACTTCATTAAAGCAAGAATTTGTTTTTGTTTTCTCATATAATCCCAGTAACCTTAAGAAATAATTCACACAAAGTATGTGTTCGGTAATACTTGTGCCTTGAATAAATGCATATTGCTGAGTTAAGAAAATGATTCCTGTTTCTACTTTGTTAACATGCACTATCCTCCTACCCAGAAGAAGTTCATGTTTTATTAATATTTATTAATTTTAAACACTTTTATGAATGTAGGTAGATGATCATATATACCTCTCCATTAATCAATTAATATAATTAATTACTACATTACAGACTTGCCAAAATTAAGCCATCCTTTTATTCCTGGGATAAAATACGATACTTGCATACCACACATACGCACACATGTACAATCTGGTAGCCAGCCTAGACTAAATGAGACTAAGACTATTTCAGCTGTGAAGATACTTTTGGAATACTAACTTATTACAGGCATGAAATGTATTGAAAACATATTTTAGATATAAAATAAAAAGCATGTTTTCCAATGTATTTTGAAAGTGACCAAGGAATGTGATGTAGCAATGCTATCTATCCCAGAGGACAGAACCAGGGGCCATGGAGAACAATAAACTGGACATCAGAGAGAAGACAAAAGACCAATCTGAGAGCATTTTCTACTCAAGACACAAGACTTACAGAAAATAATAAATAAAGTGGCATGTGTACTTCTGATAGTGTCAAGAATAACACTGTGTTAGTGGAATAAGTAAATCAATCAAAAACCAAAAATTGTTAAACTATTAAAAACATAAGATCCATCTTTATGCTTTCTGCAAGAAATATACTTCAGATGTAATGATATAAAAATATTGAAAGTAAAAGGATATATAAGTTACATTTTGCAAACAGAAACCACAAGAAATTTAGAGTGGTTATACTAATACCACATAAAACAGATTTGTTTTAAAAAGTCACTAGTGATAAAAAGGGATGATAATTATGATTAAAAAATCAATATTTTAAGAGATATAGTGATTATGTATATGTACTTAACAAAAGAGTGCCAGTACACATGAGAATAAAGATAAAATTGCAGAGAGAAATACAGTTGTACCATAATAGTTGGAAACTTCAATTCTCTATTTCTGAAATATATGGCATAAGTAGGCAAAAAATCAACAAAGACTTGACAACCTAACAATTCACTCAATAACTTCTCAAGTGTGCAAGGAACATTTTCTACGATAGAACATATGTTAGGCCATAAAACAAGTTTCAATAAATTTGAAAGGATTGAAATCATGCAAAGTAAATGGTCTAACTACCATGGAATGAAATTAAACATTAACAACAGAAGTAAAGTTGGAAAATTACAAACAAGTGGAAATGAAACAATGCCTTACCAAGTAACTAAAGAGTCCTATTTTCCTTGTTGAAATGACTACTCAAATATTTGCCCATATTATAATAGTTGGTTTCTTCTTGGCTTCTTGCCATTGAATAGCTGTTCCTTATGTATATATGCACAAATCTATTATCAAAACTAAGATTTGTAAACATTTTATCTCAGTCTGTGGCTTGACTTTTCATTTCATAACCATGTGTTTTGAAATGCAATGAGTTTTAATTTTGCAGAAGTTCAGTGTATCAAATTATTCTTTTATGGACCCTGTTTTATGATGCTGTATCTAAGAACACTTTTCCTTTCCCAGTATCATGAATATTTTCTCTTGTTTTGTTCTCTGGGAAATTTCATATTTTTATCACTTAGGTTTAGACTTGTTTTGGTTTAATTTGGTGTGTGTGTATATATATATATATATATATGAAATAAAGATTTAAGAATTTTGTTTGTTTTGGTGTTTTATTATTTGTTTGTTTTGCTTGTTTGTTTTGTTTTTACTTATAGATCCATTCAATGGTCCCAGCACACTTTTTTTGAAAATATATTTTATAAATGTCAAATCATTTTAGCATTTTTGTCAAAAATGAATTGATCGTTAATGAAAAGATTTATTTCTGGACCTATATTTCTGTTCCGTTAAGTTATGTATCGATATCTATGTAAACAATACATTGTCTTGTTGACTTAAATTTTCAAATTAGGTAGTTTTTCCATATCAAACTTATAACCCCAAGATTTTTCTCAATTTTTGGCTATTTTGATTCTTTACATACCCATATAAATTTAAAATTAGATTTTGAACTTCTATTTTGATAAAGATTGTCTCATGTATGTGTTCACAGAAAGGGACTAGTCCCTGAAGAGACTAAATCTGCTGATCAAGCTGCACTGGACAGGCTCTGCCCTTACTGCTTGGACTCATTGCACTGGACATGGCAACCCCTCCACCATCATAGATCTGGCTGCAAGAAAGGTCTGTAAAACTGTGATACAGTGCTTACTTACTCATACTAGGCTGTGGGTCATGTGAATGACACTGGTTCACTCTGCAATATGAGAGTGAATGGCAGAGGGCATGTCTTTACCCATTACTGATTAGTTGACCACACTCAACTCTTGCCCCCTCTCAGGGTTCTTGGTGCTGCCTCATCTCTGTGGACACTTTTTCAAGTAAACATGTTATTGTTCCAATCTGTAGGGGAGCAGAACTTGACACCCCCAAAATCTCTCTTTGTCATGTGGACTATTTCAAGATGAAAATTATCAAGGCCCAAAAGACTCAGGAAGAAACTTTGACCTTCTCCCTAACTGCTAAAAGAATGTAAATAGAAGACTTGTTCCAGGAAGAGAACATCATCATATGTAACTAGAGCTAGCTATAGTAGACAGGAAGGAACCCAACACAGACTGTTTGGTAAAATTCCTCTCTGTGTCCTATTATCTCTGCCTGGCCCAACAAACATTGGTTTACCAAATCTTTGCTTTTCCAGCTCCCTGTGAATTGCCTTCCTCCCCTGTGAAGTCCCAAGCCACTACCCCAACATCTTTTGTCTTCAGCCAAGGATGGTATTTAAAGTGAGGGCTTCAACCATTTCAGTGAGTTATACAGTTTTCCTGGATCTCTCCCATGTATACATGTGACTAAACTTTGGTCTTCTGTTAATTTGCATCATATCAATTTAATTCTTAGATTAACCAGAAGAACCTAGAAGGGTAGAGAAAAATGTCTTCCTCCCTGACAAGTCTGAACAGCTAACTCCAGTGACACCAATGTGCTCTTGAACCTGACCTGCCATGTTTCCAGTTTTCCAGATCATCTGCAGTGTGATGATAGTGTGATAGGTATTGTGAAAGTCACTTGAGAATGAGCTGATAGTCAGGCATCTGGTGTCCCCTGCCATTCACAGGCTTCTGGTATCATTGATGTTGGGAGGACCCACTAAAAAGTCAACTCAAAAAAGTTAGACACTCCTTTCCCCTCCATTCTCCTAGTCCACTCACCTCAGAGAAAGGCACTTGGGTCACTGATCATTGAATAAGGTTGTCACCAGAAAGGGATTTTACCCTCCTGACTGCTTCCTGAGTCATTATCAGCAAGGGAGTGAAAGCCTTCTGTAAGCTTATTTTGAAAACTTAGGATTCCATGCTATCCATCCTCAGCTATGTTATACCGTTCTTTCCCCCAATAGAAGCCCAGACAACTTGGTTGTCATATCCTGTGAGTGACAACAGGACAAAAGGAGCTTAAAGTTTTCAACTTAAACCCTAGTCAAGCTGTGTAAAAATGCCCTTGTCTCTTCTGAATATAGCTTGTCCAGCTGAAAAGTCTAGGTGGAATTAGATGTGGTAAAAAAAAAAAAAATAAAATAAGAGGTGATATGCAGATTTTGTAGATAGCAAACCCCAGGACTTGTGATAGAAGCCCACTTAGACTCTATGACATACGGTGTGGAGAAGAGACACAGAATTGTTCCCGGAGACTTACAAAAGAAAATGCCCTGTGCTTCTCTCGTGAATTGCTACAAATGTCTTAAATTTAGCTGATCTTTGAATGTGCCCTGCCAGATATCTTGACCATAATTTGATCCATATTCCCTTCACTTCATCGAAAATTCTTTTGGAAATAGCAGGGGATGACCTCAGCTCCTACACTGAAAAACACCTCCTTTTGCTGCCCCTGTCCCATTCTCTTCATGGTGGCTCAGTCATTGTGTGAAGAGATGAAAGCCACTTGCCTGATGGCACAGGCATGGGACAAAGCTGGACTGATTGCTCTCATTCAGGCTCTTCAGAAATAATTTTATCTAGTATCACTATCAGTGTTGATAGTTTTGTCTTTGTCTAAAGTGAAAACCTGTGTAAGAGGGTATAAATCAGTCTGTTGGGCTGAAGCAGCTCTAAAAAAACGAGCTCCCCAAAGCCAGGTGAGGGAGGAAGTTTCAGGGTGTGTGATCAGTTCTTGCACAATTCTCTGGCTGGTTGATGGTGACGGAGAAGGCAATGGCACCCCACTCCAGTATTCTTGCCTGGAAAATCCCATGGACAGAGGAGCCTGGTAGGCTGCGGTCCATGGGGTCGCACAGAGTCGGACACAACTGAAGTGACTTAGCAGTAGCGGCAGGACCTTGTCACAGGGGTTAACATTCTCAGTCCTTAAGCTCCAGGAGGCCTGGGGCTATGTGCTCATGAGTCATCAGGTAATTAATGTCTTCCATTTGGTGAGGGTTTTTTACATCTGTAAAACAACTCAGGAAATGTGCATAACATACTATTATCTAAGTACTTCAGACAGCAGCTACATCAGAGGATATGGGGAAGGGCTGAAAGCCCCATAGGGTCCTGCTGGGTTACAATAAGATGGCATATGAAGCTCTCTGCTCTTTTTCCCAGCTCCATGGTCTCAGGATCTGCCTTCAGCACCATCTTTCTTCTTTTTCTTCATACTGCCTACGTCCCCCTATACCCTCAGTTTCCCATACCAAATCTTTTGCTGAACTTCCCATTTTCTCTGAAACTCTCCCCACCCATTTCCCTTTGAACATATCAGAGCATGGCCCTTTGAAATTGTCTTCTTAACCAGAGGCTGAAATGTTAATTTTTTATATTCCTTGGACTAAGGGTTAACTGTGATGTATACTCAAAAATTTTCCCAAAGTAACCAAATATCTTCACAAATTTACCAAGAAATTTAACATAGTCATTCAAACTATCAATTTGGTTTATCTGACTTAATCAGCTAGTTCATGTGCTTTTTGATGAATACCAGGCCTAGCATCAGATGCAAGCTGCTAATTGTAAAATTCCTGAAAGGTTTGTAGAATTACAAGAGATCAGACTGTTTATTTATCTTATGATCAGGTTCAGGCAATCCTTAGACAATTTCATTAGACAATTTCTACAACTTTTCCAAAGACTGTTGGTTGGAAGAAAATTCACACAAAAATCTGATGAACTTGCTTATGACTATTACAGTTAACTCCAGATTGTTGTTTTGTTTTTTTTTTTAATTTTATTTTATTTTTAAACTTTACAATATTGTATTAGTTTTGCCAAATATCGAAATGAATCCACCACAGGTATACATGTGTTCCCCATCCTGAACCCTCCTCCCTCCTCCCTCCCCATACCATCCCTCTGGGTCATCCCAGGGCACCAGCCCCAAGCATCCAGTATCGTGCATCGAACCTGGACTGGCAGTTTCATACATGATATTATACATGTTTCAGTGCCATTCTCCCAAATCTTCCCACCCTCTCCCTCTCCAACAGAGTCCATAAGACTGTTCTATACATCAGTGTCTCTTTTGCTGTCTCGTACATAGGGTTATTGTTACCATCTTTCTATATTCCATATATATGCATTAGTATACTGTATTGGTGTTTTTCTTTCTGGCTTACTTCACGTATCCTTTTTAATGGCTGATAGTACTCCATTGTGTATATGTACCACTGCTTTATTATCCATTCATCTGCTGATGGGCATCTAGGCTGCTTCCATGTCCTGGCTATTATAAACAGTACTGCGATGAACACTGGGGTACATGTGTCTCTTTCCCTTCTGGTTTCCTCAGTGTGTATGCCCAGCAGTGGGATTGCTGGATCATAAGGCAGTTCTATTTCCAGTTTTTTAAGGAATCTCCACACTGTTCTCCATAGTGGCTGTACTAGTTTGCATTCCCACCAACAGTGTAAGAAGGTTCCCTTTTCTCCACACCCTCTCCAGCATTGATTGCTTGTAGACTTTTGGATCACAGCCATTCTGACTGGTGTGAAATGGTACCTCATAGTGGTTTTGATTTGCATTTCTGTGATAATGAGTGATGTTGAGCATCTTTTCATGTGTTTGTTAGCCATCTGTATGTCTTCTTTGGAGAAATGTCTATTTAATTCTTTGGCCCATTTTTTGATTGGGTCATTTATTTTTCTAGAGTTGAGCTGTAGGAGTTGCTTGTATATTTTTGAGATTAGTTGTTTGTCAGTTGCTTCATTTGCTATTATTTTCTCCCATTCTGAAGGCTGCCTTTTCACCTTGCTAACAGTTTCTTTTGTTGTGCAGCTAAAACAAATAATTTCACAATTTGTATGGAAATACAAAAAACCTCGAATAGCCAAAGCAATCTTGAGAAAGAAGAATGGAACTGGAGGAATCAACCTACCTGACTTCAGGCTCTACTACAAAGCCACAGTTATCAAGACAGTATGGTACTGGCACAAAGACAGAAATATAGATCAATGGAACAAAATAGAAAGCCCAGAGATAAATCCACGCACATATGGACACCTTATCTTTGACAAAGGAGGCAAGAATATACAATGGATTAAAGACAATCTCTTTAACAAGTGGTGCTGGGAAATCTGGTCAGCCACTTGTAAAAGAATGAAACTAGAACACTTTCTAACACCATACACAAAAATAAACTCAAAATGGATTAAAGATCTAAACGTAAGACCAGAAACTATAAAACTCCTAGAGGAGAACATAGGCAAAACACTCTCTGACATACATCACAGCAGGACCCTCTATGACCCACCTCCCAGAATATTGGAAATAAAAGCAAAAATAAACAAATGGGACCTAATTAAACTTAAAAGCTTCCAGATTGTTTTTAAAGAATATTTTGATCTTCCTTCAGATATTGACCTCACCAGTATACCTTTTAACACTATGCCTATTTATTGAAGGAATCTTTGGGCCTAGAAAATAAAACAATGGTCAAAGGCCCTTGCGAATCATCTACCTTCAAGGACAACAAAACTGAACTTTAAGTCTCCCCCTGATGCTCCGGGTCGGTTGCATCTACCTGGGACTTATCACCCTCTGCCCAGGGGACTTATCACCCCCTGCCCCAAACCTCCCACCCCCTGTTCAACTACAAATGCCATCTCAACTGAAGATTACCCAAAAAGTCCCGCCTGGCTAACGTTTCCCTTCACTTCCACAAACCTCCCTTTAAATATGAAGCCTCCCTGACCCCTCTCCCACTCAGCCTGGTCGTTAGGGCCACTGTCACCCCTCCTTGCCTGAATAAAGGTAACCTACCTCGGTTGAGGTTGTCTCTCCTTCTTTTCTGCCTTGGCCTGAACTTACATTTATGAGCTGAACCGGAACCTTTCCCTTCTAGTAAAAAGGACCAGCATGGAATGGAAAACTGTCCACTTCATATTATTTAATCTGATAAACTACTTTAGAAGAGTCACTTCAAAGGAAGAATGATAAGATTTTTAATCCTCAACTCCAGCAAATAAAGGCCCTTAAACAAAAACAAAACCCTTCTAGTTTCTGTTATTTATTACAGAGATCATTACAAATTCAAGAGCTTCAGGAACCTTCAGTTTTATAACCAATCTATCCAACATCTTTCCAATTCTCAATGATGGAGCTCCAAAGACCTACAGAGGATCTTCCCAATCCTCTGTCTTAATTGGCTTTGAGAAACATTTCTCCAGTTGAGGGCTGAGTCTCTTCCAGTCTTAAATGACACTGAAGCCATACTCTCAGCCACACTGCTCAGCCACACTACTGTAAGCATCACAGACTAAAACAGTTTAAATAGTAGGGATTTGTAATGAACCTCAAGAGGTTCTTGTTTCCCAACCTGTTCCCTTTGGTTTATGTCCTTGGAGAAATATATACCCTTTTTTTTGTATGTTCCCCCATTCCACCAATTTAGTTGGCTGAGATGTCTTAGAGAAGAATCATTCCAGAACTTTCTTCTCCCATAAGAGGGAAATAAATCCAGAATTTGACAGTAGTTCATCAAAACAGACAAGCAGGTGAATTAAGTGACACTTTGACATCTGCTTCTTGCTCCATCTTTGAAAATACTAGAGCTGATTCTGGAAATACTGATAATTTGTCCCTATTGAACCAGCTAACCCTCTACTTCTGGGCAAAATTACCAGCTGATCAAGATTCTAATACATCCCTGAAAACCTCTCTCTAAAATTAATATGCTAGAGTAAAGAAGCCCTTTAAGGCATAAAGCCTGTAACTGAATATTGCAAGTCTCAAACCCTCACCGTCCTTTGTACTAGTCCCTGTAATATTATTATTTTGCCAATGAGAAAACATAAGGGCTGAGGGCAGAGGATTGTTCTAGAACTCTGGGCAATAAACAACACTGTTATCATACACTTAGTGTATCATACAGTGTGCATGCACTGTTCCTTATATGCTGCTAATACCCATTCCTGCATGCGTGCCCAGTTGCTTCAGTTGTATCTGACTCTGGGACTCCATGAACTGTAGCCTGCCAGGCTTCTCTGCCCATGGGATTCTCCTGGCAAGAGTACTAGAGTGAGTTGCCATACCCTCCTTCAGGGTATCTTCCCTGACCAGGGATTAAACCCACAGCTCTTGCATTGCAGGCAGATTCTTTAGTGCTGAGCCACTGGGGAAGCTGGGATCAGAACAAGAGCTACACCTAAATCTAAATGTACTTTTTGGCCATTCTAAGATTCCCAAAACCCCAAACTAATCTCGAACTGGAAGGATTTCCTGAGCTAATTGCTTATTACCATAATTGGATTTCAAATTTCTCTCTTGTGACCAAACCTCCTTAGTATATTCTACTAAAGAACAACAACTCTGACTCAACATTAAGGAAATGATCAGACAACATAGCCTTTGAGGTAGTAAAAGAGAGCTTGATGAACCTAATTGCCCGTGGGTATCTCGTCTTTTTGTACATGAATGTGAAGGAAATGCCCTTGGGTCCTGGCCCAAAACACAGGAACCACTATTGACCCACAGAGTATAATAGCTAACCGCTGGGCCCTGTGGCACGGGGATACTCTGCCACCTTGCCTTAGAGCCAATATAGCCACTGCCCTTTCAGTTAAAGCCACTAAGAAAATGATTGTGAGATGCCTTTTAATGGGGCTTCCTTGGTGGCTCAGACAGTAAAGACTCTGCCCACAATGTGGGAGACCTGGGTTTGATTCCTGATTTGGGAAGATCCCCTGGAGAAGGGAATGGCTACCCACTCCCATAATCCTGCTTGGAAAATCCCATGAACAGAGGAGACTGGAGGGGTATAATCCATGGGGTCACAAAGATGTCGGACATGACTGAGAGACGAACACTTTCACTTTCCTCTTTAACAACTTTTGTACCTTAGGCAGTAGAAGTTCTCCTGAGTTCTCATCACACTCAACATTTTTCACTCAGCCACTCACCTCCAGTGAAATCCTTTTGTTAACTGCTCCTCATGCAACTTGCATGACCCAGCTTCTCTTCTCCCTTCCATGACTGACAAGGTCTCTCATCACTGCTTGACCCTGAGAGACCATATCCTCACTCCCGATGAAGAACTGCAGGAAAGTCCTTTGGGTAATGCCCACTTCTCACTTCACTGATGGCTGCTATTTAAAATGAGGCAATAGTAGATATTGTGCTTGGTATGCTATTTCAGTTTCTTTTGATGTAGTTCAGGCAGCATCTTTACCTACAGCTACTTCAGTCCAACAGACTGAATTATATCCTCTTACACAGGTTTGCACTTTAGACAAATACAAAGCTATCAATATTCATACTGATAGTAGATAAAATATTTAGTGGTTCACAACTTCATAATGTTTCTGAAGCAACTTGTCTTTCTTACTTCCAGCAGAAATAAACTTTAAAATGGCACCTAAGTCAGGAATTATGGGATGCAATACTTTTACCTGCCACTTTAGCTATTAAAAGATTCTAGGATATTCCAAACTTGGCTCTCTGGAAGCTAAAAGAAATCACCTTGTTGACATTTCTGCAAGGAATGCTGCCCTTAAAGGAACCAACAGCAGGCAAACCTCAATCATGGTCCAACAGGAAATTTCCCCAATTGATAACCTAGAAAATCTGATTTAGAGAAGCCCAATGATTGGCCTCAGAAAAAAAAAAAAACCAAGATGGAAAATTCAACAAACGTTGGTTTGATAACAAGAGAAACTCTGGCTTGGACCAAATAAAAACTCAGCTATGTCAGAGCCAATAAAATGCCTAGTCCTCACTACTTTATGTGAATGTATGTGAAATGTATGTATGTAATGTATGTGAAACCATTGGTCCACTTAACAAAACGATAGCCTTCTTGAATGAATATTGGCGGGGAAACATTAACAGCCACAAAAAGTGCCTACCTCACTTGTCTCATCTGTCTGAAGTACAACCCAGGGAAGAGTGCTTCCAGGCATTTTATACTGCCTGATGGACCAACTGAGGTCTGGCAAGTGGACTGCACAACAGTCATCTGGTCATCTGAAAGTTAAAATTTCCCAGAATTAAAGCAGATGACATTGGATTGCCCAAGACATGCAACCAGGCCTGTAGAAAGTTTGTCTGTCAAACCTTGGCTCTAGGTGACCACCAATGCAATGATATATGTTAGATAAAAAAAGACCTCAATCTTCCTCTTACTCCTCATTACTCAAATGCAACCACAATAGTTTCCTAAACTATGCACTTTTTTCTTTTTTAGAAAACTTATTTATTTTTAATTGGAGGATAATTGTTTTACAATGCTTTGTTGGTTTCTGCCATACATCAATGTGAATCAGCCATAGGTATACACATGTCCCCTCCCTCTTTAAGCTCCCTCCCACCTTTCACTACATCCCACTCCTCTAGGTTGTCACAGAGCACTAGGCTGAGCTTCCCATGCTGTACTGTAACTTCTCATTAGCCTTCTATTTTGTACATGGTAATGTATATATTTCAATGCTACTCTGTCAGTTTGTCCCACCCTCTCTTTTCCCTTTTGTGTCCATAAGTCTGTTCTCTATGTCTGAGTCTCTTTTCCTGCCTTGCAAATAAGTTCATCAGGATCATTTTTTCTAGATTCCACATATATGCATTAACATATGATATTTGTCCTTCTCTTTCTAACCTACTTCACTCTGTATAATAGGCTCAAGGTTCATCTACCTCACTAGAACTGACTCGAATTTTTTCTTTTCTATGGTTGAGTAATGGAGAAGGCAATGGCACCCCACTCCAGTACTCTTGCCTGGAAAATCCCATGGATGGAAGGAGCCTGGTGGGCTGCAGTCCATGGGGTCGCTAAGTCAGACATGACCGAGTGACTTCACTTTCACTTTTCACTTTCATGCATTGGAAAAGGAAATGGCAACCCACTCCAGTGTTCTTGCCTGGAGAATCCCAGGGACAGAGGAGCCTGGTGGGCTACCGTCTATGGGGTTGCACAGAGTTGGACACGACTGAAGTGACTTAGCAGCAGCATGGTTGAGTAATATTCCATTGTATATATGTACCAACTTCTTTATCCATTCATCTGTCGACAGACATCTAGGTTGCTTCCATGTCCTGGCTATTCTAAATAGTGCTACAAAGAACACTGGGGTACATGTCTTTTTCAATTATGGTTTTCTTATGGAATATGCCCAGTAGTGGGGTTGCTGGGTCATATGGTGGATTAGGCTTCCCTGATGGCTCAGTGGTAAAGAATCTGCCTGCAATACAGGAGATGCAGGAGACATGGGTTCAATTCCTGGGTTGGAAAAATCCCTTGGAGGAGGAAATGGCAACCTGCTCCAGTATTCTTGCCTGAAAAAATCTCATGGACAGAGGAGCCTAAAGGGCTACAGTCCAAAGGGTCACAAAGAGTCAGCCACAAATGAGTGACTGAGTACATACACATGGTAATTTTATTCCTAGCTTTAAAAAAAATAAATCCCCATGCTGTTCTACACAGTGGTGGTAACAATTTACATTTCAATCCTCTCCAGCATTCATTGCTTATAGATCTGTTGATGATGGCCATTCTGACCTCTGTGAGCTGATCGCTTACTGTAGTTTGGATTTGCATTTCTCTAGTAATAAGTGATTGTTGAGCATGATTTCATGTGTTTGGCATGGGATACTACACCCAAAAGAGGTCCTTACTTTTACTGAGGGACAAGAAGTCACAGAAATTGGAAAACTTAACTCTTGATCAATGGTACTTTCACCAAAAAATCTTGGTCAAAATAGGGAAATGTAAAAGTCAGGAAACAGAAACCTCAATTAAAATAGAGACTAGAGGCTAGAAGACAGGTCTCTCTCTCTCTCTCCATATAACAGTAACAGAGCCCAACCTGAAGAATATATATATATATATATATATATATATTTTTTTTTTTCCTGGCATCAACTCAGTGAATGAAAGTGCATGAACTCTTTGTTTATGAACGACTCCTCTCCAATTTCCTCTATAAGAAGCTCTCCACTCCTTCCTTTGGGAACTTCAGGTAGTTCATCATGGTTGCAGGTCCGAAATTGCAATTCCTTTTTGATCCCAAATAAATCCATTTTGCTAAAGAAATAATGGGTATATATTTGCTTTAGGTCAACAGGTCATTAGACCCATTTCATAGCTGGAGAAAAAGGCTTAAAGACATCAAGGAATGGGACTTGTACCCCACTGCTTGTTGAGTTCTTGGGTCAAGATCAACTTAAATAACACTTCCTTTTTGTAGCATTCCCTAACACCCTTCCTGTCCCTATATCCTTGGTTTAATTTTGCCTTTATCTTAGTTTTAATCCATTACAAGATTTAAAAAAACAAACAAACATATGTTTTTACATTTTCTAACAAATTTGAATGATATCATTTATTGCTGTGCTTTTAAATGACAACTTTATTTCCATATGAATTAACTTTCAAGAATATGTTAGATTAAGATATATATATATATATATATATGTATATATACATAGCATGATTTAGGTAAATCATAATTCTGTTATCTAATTTTTTGACCACGCTAAATAGTTTTTGAGATATCTTACATCAGTTTCTGAGATGATATATTATCTTGTGAGTTTGAAATACAGGAGGTATTTGGCTTTTTTTCAAGGCCAAACTCCCCTAGTTTTGGCTTTGCAGATTCTTGCTTTGAAAACCTAAATGGTTTTCTGACTTTTGTATTTTGGTTTGCAAGGTTAACTCCTGTATTGCCAAACACATAAATGAAAGAGAAGCTCAATAATGTTTTATATGTAAATACATTCAGTAACATGGAATACACAATGCATATGTTATCTTTGATACATGAAGAGTTGGCCACCACTGAGTGTGTATCTAAAATGCAGAAAATTTACCCTGAGACAATGACACACCAACAACTGTATATTCCTCCTGGGGATTTCTACAGCATATTTCTAAAATCCAACATGTCAAAACAAAGGCCTACCTTTTCTCCATAAACTTGAAGTGCTACCTTTTCCCCATAAACGTCAAGGAAATCCCAATAAGGCTACAGAGTAGGATTTCCCCTTTTTCCCAGCTTTTGCCTCCTTACCAAAACCTGATGCTTTTCCTGGGATCCTACATGGACTAGCATGATCTCTTGGGTACTATAAGAAATAAAAATCTTCTTTCAAAGGCATTGCCTTCATGTCAAAACTTAGTCACCTCTATGAATTGAATTCCTTGGGTACAAATGAGACATAACTTCTCACAAGGAGGTGGACTGGGAAGTTAGTGTCATATAGTGTTTTTCCTTATCAATAGTGTAAATATTTCCTATATGGCTGTTTCAATCTACCAGTGACATCACTGGAGTTGGAAGGAGATGGGCAGAATTGACTCTTGCTAGATGGTGAAGAAGTCTACAGAAATCCACTAATATAAATCATGTTAGACATCACCTCCTTCCAGAAACCTTCATCACACACCAACTTTACTACTTTTAAAACTCTTTATATATTCTTCTTAAACATATCACATATCTCCTGTTTTTTGAATTACAATAAATAAACAAACAAAAAGTATTAAACCATGTTTATTGAATCAATGATCATATCCTAACCATTTTCTTGCATAGTCAATTTTAAGCCAGGTGCATGACATAGAGAGTTTATCTCATGAATATTCTCTTATTCAAGCATGAATAAATAACATATCAAATAGTTTCTGAGTGTGTCTTATATGGGGACAATGAACTAACACTTAGGTTATGAGAATGAACAAGACAAAATACCTTTCTTCAAGAACTTGAAAAATGTCAGTGGGGAAGGCAGTTCTACATAACACAAAAACATGAAAGGTTAAATAACACTTGTTAGGGAGAAAAGGAAGTGAAAGATATGGTAGACTAGTTGATATCTCAGAAAGCCTAATAAGCCATGCCAAGGATGAGGGGCTGCATGTAGTAGGTGATAAGAGTCATCTAACATTAAACAAAGGAATGGTATGTTATATAGAATACATGACATTATGCTGTCATGCAATAGTGGTCAAAATTATTTTTGTCTATATTTAATACATTCAAAGCACAAAATTGGTAGAAAAAGAGAAAACCATTTTAAGTAAATCATATGCTTGCAAACATGCTCAGTTGTGTCTCTTTGTGACTACATGGACTGTAGCCCCCACCGTAGAATTTTCTAGGCAAAAATACTGGAGAGGTTGCCAATTTTTTCCTCATGGGATCTTTCCAACCCAGGGATCAAATCATCATCTCTTCTGTTGGCAGATGAATTCTTTACCACTGAGCCTCCTAGGAAGTCCCGAGTAAATCATAGTTATGTATAAAGAAAGATCAAACATGGAAAAGGCTTATTTTTCATTTAGGCTATTCTAGCACATCCAGGCTCCAAAGGTGCAGGAGTGGCCAAGAGGAGCTACTCCATGTTCAGGGTAAGGAGGGGCAACTCATCCAAGGTAAGGAGCAGCAGCTGTGCTTTGCTGGAGCAGCTGTGAAAAGATACCCCATGTCCAAGGTAAGAGAAACCCAAGTTAGACGGTAGGTGTTGTGAGAGGGCATCAGAGGGCAGACACACTGACACCGTAATCACAGAAAACTAGTTAATCTGATCACACGGACCACAGCCTTGTCTAACTCAATGAAATTAAGCCATGCCCTGTGGGGCCACCCGAGATGGACAGGTTATGGTGGAGAGGTCTGACAGAATGTGGTCCACTGGAGAAGAGAATGGCAAACCACTTTAGTATTCTTGCCTTGAGAACCCCATGAATAGCATGAAAAGGCAAAATGATAGGATACTGAAAGAAGAACTCCCCAGGTCGGTAGGTGCCCAATATGCTGCTGGAGATCAGTGGAGAAATAACTCCAGAAAGAATGAAGGGATGGAGCCAAAGCAAAAACAACACACAGTTGTGGATGTGACTGGTGATAGAAGCAATACTGCTTCTTGTGACTGGTAAAGAGCAATATTGCATAGGAACCTGGAATGTTAGGTCCATGAATCAAGGCAAATAGGAAGTGGTCAAACAGGAGATGGCAAGAGTGAACGTTGACATTCTAGGAATCAGCGAACTAAAATGGACTGGAATGGGTGAATTTCACTCAGATGACGATTATATCTACTACTGTGGAGTAGCCATCATGGTCAACAAAAGAGTCCAAAATGCAGTACTTGGATGCAATCTCAAAAACGACAGAATGATCTCTGTTCGTTTCCAAGGCAGACCATTCAATATCGTGGTAATCCAAGTCTATACCCCAACCAGTAACGCTGAAGAAGCTGAAGTTGAATGCTTCTGTGAAGACCTACAAGACCTTTTAGAACTAACACCCAAAAAAGATGTCCTCTTCATTATAGGGGACTGGAATGCAAAAGTAGGAAGTCAAGAAACACCTGGAACAACAGGCAAATTTGGCCTTGGAGTATAGAATGAGGCAGGGCAAAGGCTAATAGAGTTCTGCCAAGAAAATGCACTGGTTGTAGCAAACACTGTCTTCCAATAACACAAGAGAAGACTCTACACATGGACATCACCAGATGGTCAACACGGAAATCAGATTGATTATATTTGCAGTGAAAGTTGCAGAAGCTCTATACAGTCAGCAAAAACAAGGCCAGGAGCTGACTGTGGCTCAGATCATGAATGCCTTATTGTCAAATTCAGGCTTAAATTGAAGAAAGTAGGGAAAACCACTAGACCATTCAGGTATCACCTAAATCAAATCACTTATGATTATACAGTGGAAGTGAGAAATGGACTTAAGGGACTAGATATGATAGACAGAGTGCCTGATGAACTGTGGACGGAGGTTCGTGACATTGTACAGGAGACAGGGATCAAGACTATCCCCATGGGAAAAAAATGCAAAAAAGCAAAATGGCTTTCTGCAGAGGCCTTTCAAATAGCTGTGAAAAGAAGAAAGTGAATAACAAAGTAGAAAAGGAAAGATATAAGCATCTGAATGGAGAGTTCCAAAGAATAACAAGGAGAGAGAGGAAAGCCTTCCTCAGGGATCAATGCAAAGAAATAGAGGAAAATAACAGAATGGGAAAGACTAGAGATCTCTTCAAGAAAATTAGAGATACCAAGGGAACATTTCATGCAAAGATAGGGTTGATATAGGACAGAAATGGTATGGACCTAACAGAAGCAGAAGATATTAAGAAGAGGTGGCAAGAATACACAGAAGAACTGTACAAAGAAGATATTCATGACCAGGATAATCATGATGGTGTGATCACTCATTTAGAGCCAGACATCCTGGAATGTGAAGTCAAGTGGTTCTTAGAAAGCATCACTATGAACAAAGCTAGTGGAGATGATGGAATTCCAGTTGAGCTATTTCAAATCCTGAAAGATGAGGCTGCAAAAGTGCTGCACTCAATATGCCAGCAAATTTGGAAAACTCAACAGTGGCCACAGGACTGGAAAAGTCAGTTTTCATTGCAATCCCAAAGAAAGGCAATGCCAAAGAATGCTCAAACTACCGCACAATTGCACTCATCTCACACGCTAGTAAAGTAATGCTCAAAATTCTCCAAGCCAGGCTTCAGCAATACGTGAACCGTGAACTTCCTGATGTTCAAGCTGGTTTTAGAAAAGGCAGAGGAACCAGAGATCAAATTGCCAACATCCTCTGGATCATCAAAAAAGCAAGAGAGTTCCAGAGAAACATCTATTTCTGCTTTATTGACTATGCCAAAGCCTTTGACTGTGTGGATCACAATAAACTGTGGAAAATTCTGAAAGAGATGGGAATACCAGACCACCTGACCTGCTTATTGAGAAAACTATATGCAGGTCAGGTAGCAACAGTTAGAACTGGACATGGAACAACAGACTGGTTCCAAATAGGAAAAGGAGTACATCAAGGCTCTATATTGTCACCCTGCTTATTTAACTTCTATGCAGAGTACATCATGAGAAACGCTGGGCTGGAAGAAGTACAAACTGGAATCAAGATTGTTGGGAGAAATACCAATAACCTCAGATATGCAGATGACACCACCCTTATGGCAGAAAGTGAAGAGGAACTCAAAAGCCTCTTGATGAAAGTGAAAGAGGAGGGTAAAAAAGTTGGCTTGAAGCTCAACATTCAGAAAACGAAGATCATGGCATCTGGTCCCACCACTTCATGGGAAATAGATGGGGAAACAGTGGAAACAGTGTCAGACTTTATTTTTCTGGTCTCCAAAATCATTGCAGATGGTGATTGCAGCCATGAAATTAAAAGATGCTTACTCCTTGGAAGGAAAGTTATGACCAACCTAGATAGCGTATTCAAAAGCAGAGACATTACTTTGCCAACAAAGGTCCATCTAGTCAAGGCTATGGTTTTTCCAGTGGTCATGTATGGATGTGAGAGTTGGACTGTGAAAAAGGCTGAGCACTGAAGAATTGATGCATTTGAACTGTGGTGTTGGAGAAGACTCTTGAGAGTCCCTTGGACTGCAAGGAGATCCAACCAGTCCATTCTAAAGGAGATCAGTCCTGGGTGTTCTTTGGAAAGACTGATGCTGAAGCTGAAAGTCCGTACTTTGGCCACCTCATGTGAAGAGTTGACTCATTGGAAAATACCCTGATGCTGTGAGGGATTGGGGGCAGGAGGAGAAGAGCACAACAGAGGATGAGATGGCTGGATGGCATCACCGATTCGATGGACATGAGTTTGGGTAAACTCCATGAGTTGGTGTTAGACAGGGAAGTTGGTGTACTGCGACTCATGGAGTTGCAAAGAGTTGGACACGACTGAGCGACTGAACTGAACTGAACTGAGCATATACAGAAACACTATTTCTACAAGATAAGAGCTAGGATTAGTGGTAGCTTGAGGGCAGGAGAAGCTTTCAAGGGACCATTATAAAACTGCACACACTCTAGTCTGGGAGGTGTAAAAGATAAGGGAGAATTCCAACCTCCATTTCAAATGTTTCCATTCATACATCTACAACAACCACAAACAAACTCTTTCTGTATTTTCATACTAAATCATCAAGCATGGGGGGAAGGTCATAAATTCTGTGTACTGTAGCCTACCAGGCTCCTCTGTCCATTGGATTTTCCAGGCAAGAATACTGGAGTGGGTTGCCATTTCCTTCTCTAGGAGATCTTCCCGGAGATTGAACCCGGATCTCCTGCATTGTAGGCAGACGCTTTACCTTCTGAGCCACCAGGGAAGTCCTAATTCTGAAATCAGGAGACCTCAATGAGTATTTACCTTTTTCATATAGAATGGGTTTATCTCTTTTTGTTAAATTTTAAAGTTTTATGTACATTTGCATACTAGTAAGTATGAGTGGTATCTCATGGTGGTTTTGATTTGTGTTTCCCTAACATTTAGTTTTGCTGAACCTCTTTTTATGTACCTATTGGCCATCTTTATATCTTTGGGGAAATGTCTGTCCAGATTCTCTGACAATTATCAGGGGGTTTGTCTTTTTATTGTTGTTGAAGTGTATTAGTTATTTATATATTTTGAATATTAACCCATCATTGAATATATGATTTGCAAATATTTTCTGTCATTCAGTAGGTTGTTTTTCATTTTGATGATGCTTTCCTTTGCTGTGCAGAAGCTCTTTAGTTTTATGTGGTCCAGCTTGTTCATTTTTGCTTCTGTTGCTTTTGGTTTTGGAGTCAGGATTCTATAAAAAATCTTCACTAAGACCTATATGTCAAAGAGCTTACTACCAGTGTTTTCTTCTAGGAGTTTTGTGATTTCAAGTCTTACATTTAAGTCTTTAATTAATTTTGAATCAATTTTCATGTTAAGTATAATAGACCAAGTTTTTTTTTTTTTTTTTTTTTTTGCTGTGACTTTCCAATATTCTCAACACTACTTATTGTAGAGACTGTCCTCTCCCCCATTATATATTCTTGGCTTCTTTCTTATAAATTAATTGACTATATGTGTGTGGGTTGATTTACAGTTACATTGTTCTTTTTTTCATCATTATGTATTTATTTTTCTGTTGAAATTTTTTATGAGAAGGATGATCCTGGATCTTTGAAGTTTATTTTAGACTTTTAAATATGCCTGCCAATTCAAATATTGGTCACTAAAACATCCCTTTTTACATTCAAAAGCTGCTCAATAGCCTTCCCCTTCCACCACCCCCCTCCCCCATTTTTTTTGATAGATTAGAGCTGGCACATTTTTTTTGCAAAGGCTGAAGTTTATACCTAGAATTGGGCTTTATATAATTGAGTCAATCCCCTTACAAAGTAAAATTCTTACTTTTACTTTTGTAGTGTGTTAGAGGAGATAGTTTATATTCTGTAAAAAAAAAAAAAATATTAAAAAGTTTTTTCAAAAATAATTGGGTTTGCAAAGTTAACTTTTCAAAGCTTTCAGAATCCTCCATATTGGAACTTGTTCAAACAGCCAAGCAGCTACTTGGCAGAACATATTCTGTCTGCTTGATTGGCAATATTTATTAAACATAATTTAGTTCAACAAATATTTGCTATGTGCTTTCTATGAATCAATTACTCAGCTAAGCTCTGAGGAAATAATAAAAGAAAAAAACACGGTCCCTTTGTTCAAATGAACATACTCTCTGATAAATGAGGTGTTTTTATAAAATGATTCAACATAATAGTATTTCAGTTGCTGCAGGTACTTAAAGAAGACACAAAGAACCCAAGGCAATTGGAATTCCATGAAGACTGCATTTTCTTTCAACTTGGATGTTTATGATTTTCTTTTATGATTTAGATTTAATTAGATCTTCTCTCGGAGAAGTCAATGGCACCCCACTCCAGTACTCTTGCCTGGAAAATCCCATGGACAGAGGAGCCTGGTAGGCTGCAGTCCATGGGGTCGCTAAGAGTTGGACACAACTGAGCGACTTTACTTTCACTCTTTACTTTCATGCATTGGAGAAGGAAATGGCAACCCACTCCAGTGTTCTTGCTTGGAGAATCCTAGGGACAGGGGAGCCTAGTGGGCTGCCGGCTATGGGGTTGCACAGAGTCGGACACGACTGAAGTGACTTAGCAGCAGCAGCAGCAGTTCTCAAATACATAGTGTTTATATAATATTCGTATTTGCCAATTATTGGGGAAAATAAATTTGTAGCTTTACATAGAACTTTCCACCTAGATGTTGGTGTGCACTTTGATGAAGAGTATTCAGAAAAGTAATATCATGGCATCTAGTCCCATCACTTCATGGGAAATAGATGGGGAAACAGTGGAAGCAGTGTCAGACTTTATTTTTTGGGGCTCCAAAATCACTGCAGATGGTGATTGCAACCATGAAATTAAAAGACGCTTACTTCTTGGAAGAAAAGTTATGACCAACCTAGATAGCGTATTCAAAAGCAGAGACATTACTTTGCCAACAAAGGTCCATCTAGTCGAGCCTATGGTTTTTCCTGTGGTCATGTATGGATGTGAGAGTTGGACTATGAAGAAAGCTGAGCACTGAAGAATTGATGCTTTTGAACTGTGGTGTTGGAGAAGACTCTTGAGAGTCCCTTGGACTGCAAGGAGATCCAACCAGTCCATCCTAAAGGAGATCAGTCCTGGGATTTCTTTGGAAGGAATGATGCTAAAGCTGAAACTCCAGTACTTTGGCCACCTCATGCAAAGAGTTAACTCATTGGAAAAGGCTCTGATGTTGGGATGGATTTGGGGCAGGAGGAGAAGGGGATGACAGAGGATGAGATGGCTGGATGGCATCACTGACTCGATGGACATGAGTCTGAGTGAACTCCAGGAGTTGGTGATGGACAGGGAGGCCTGGCGTGCTGCAATTCATGGGGTCTCAAAGAGTTGGACACGATTGAACGACTGAACTGAACTGTTGCCCCAAATCGCCTGGGGTCAGCAAGATATGTGGTATAGCTAGACATAAGGGAGAAATAGAGAAAAGTGGTGAGGGGATTTTTAAGGTGTTTTGGATCAGATAAGTGTATGGGTAATCCTAAATGGTTAGATTCTTTACATCTTTGAGATCAACTAGATTTCCCAATGGTCTGGATATGATACTAGAAAGAAAAGGCAGGATTAATGTTTGTACTGAATAACTGTAAAGATGGAGTTGTTATCAATAGAGAAAGTTTAAAGATAACATCAGTAACTCATCTTTTGAATGTCAGATTGAGACTTATCAGACTTTCACTGGAGCTATTGATCTGATAGGAGGATCAAGGAAAGTAGAGTTCAAGATAGAGTTCAGAACAGAAAATATAAATTGTAGATGCATTAGCTTATAAATAGGCAAGGTCATCTAAGGAATGAGTATAGATGGAATCAAAGAGAAATTCAAGGACTGATTTCATAGGCATTTGTATTTTTAATATAAATTAAAGAAGATAAAGAAACAGAAAAAGAAAAAGAGTTTAGGATGGACCTCCCCAAAAGGTAGAACAGGAAAGAAGACAAAATGATGTCTTTCCTCAAAAATGAATAAAATATTTCTAGGAAATAAGAGTGGCCACATCTTTCCAATGCTGATGACCAAGAACTGACACTGTATAAAAATAAGTATGTGATTTGATTATGTGATAAAAGCACAACCTGTGGAGGATGAAGACAAAAGCTGTTAGAGTTGGAGGAAGTAAACATTTGAGGAGAAAAATTGAGGAGAAAATACAGACAAATTTGTCAACACATTTTTCTATAAAGCAAATGAGAAAAATAGAGTGACTGATGAGACGTTGGATCAAGAAAGAGTCATTTTGTGATAAGAAAAATAAATGCATAATATAGGGAGAGGTTTCACTTGCATCTAGAAGTGAAGAAAAAGTTTAAAGCAGAGTTTGAGGATGCAGGAAATTCCCTTGGTTATTCACTTTGAGTTTCAGAGTGGCCAATGGAAAATTTTTAGATAAGTAGGGATTGAGGAAGCATCCAAAAAGGTTATAGGACTTCTCTGGTGATACAGCGGTTAAGACTCCACACTTCCACTGCAGGCACATAGGTTTGATTCCTGGTGGGGGATTTTGACAGTCCTTGCAGAGGGGCCAAATAGAAGAAAGAAAAAAAAAGATTATAGACTCAACACAATGGAGAGTGGGCCCAATGAATAACTCAGGAGTCTTGGGAATCTTTTGTTAACTGAGATGCACTGAGATAAAGGGTGGGTTGAATTCGGTCTGAGTGTCATTGTCAGGTAACACTCACTATGATCTACTATCGGTAGGTAGTAAATGAAGGTTGTTAAGAACTGAGAATTTCATGTAGGAATTGAGAGTTTCACTTGACTTGAATTCAGAGGGGCATGGAGTCCTGCAGAAAGGTGGCTTCCACCATGAATGATGCTGACTTTTGCTCCTCTTTGGCCTCCAGAAAGAGTAGGTGTTAGTTTTTGAAACAAGTAATCTTTGACTGTCAACCATGATCTGTAAAAAGTTGTTCTCTATCTGGGACCACAAATATTCTCTTGAATAATGCAGGTAGATGAATGCAGGAAAAATGTCTTAAACATACCTATAGAAATTAATTAACCACTTTTTTTTTCTTTTTGAATTATGCTTTTGGTGTTATATATCAAATTCAAAGTAATTAAGACTTTCTCTTAAATTTCCTTACAGGAATTTTGTAGTCTTAATGCATATATCTATAATCAATTTTGAGTTAATGTTTGCATATGTTGTGCAAAAAGGTTCAAAGTTTATTTTTAACCCATGTCTTTTCAACTGTTGGCTCAGCATTAAAGAATCTGCCTGCCAATGCAAGACATGCTGGTTTGATCCCTGGGAGAAAGGAATGGCAACCCACTCCAGTATTCTTGCCTGGGAAATCCCATGGGCAGAGGAGCCTGACAGGCTACAGTCCATGGGGTTGCAAAGGGTCAGACAGAACTTAATGACTAAGCACATACACATACTTATCAGCTGTTCCAGGACCATTCATTGAAAATATTATCTTTGATACTTATTAATTTGACACAGCGCCTTTCTAGAAAATCAACTGACCATTTATGCATGGGTATATTTTAGATCCTCTTCTCTTTTCCATTAAACTATTACCTCTCTTTATGTGAATACCATACTCTCTTCATCAGTTTGGTGTTATAATAAATCTTAAAATCAAAAAGATAACTTTTTCAACTGTGTTGCTATTGATCTAATTAGTTTTTAATTTCCATATAATTTAAAAAATAGTCTTGTAAGTTTTTACAAAGAAGCTTGCTGGGGGCTTGACTATGATTGACTGAATTTATAGACCAGTTTTGAGAAAACTGATATCATAATAGAAATTAGCTTTTTGATCTATAGCCATAATATAGCTTTCATTTTATTTAGGACTGTTTAAATTTAATTCAGTGATATTTTGCAATATTCAAATTCATAACATACAATTAGAACTTGCTGAAATAATTTATTTATTTTGGTAGTGTTTTTGTAAATTTAGTTGCATTTTCTCCATTGATGGTTATGTCTCTGTGAATAGAGAGTTTTTCTTTTCTGTTCAAATCTAAGTTTATTTTATTTTCCTTGTATCACTGTGTAGAATCTACAGTACAATGTTAAACAGACTTCAGGAGAAAAGAGGAACATTCTCCAGGATGGATAACAGGCTAGGCCACAAAATAAGGTCTCATTAAATTTAAGAAGAATGAAATCATATCTAGCATGTTTTCTAACCACAACACTACAACACTAGAAATCAAGTATAAGGGAAACACTGCAAAAATACACAAGCACATGGAGACTAAACAATAAGCTACTGAACAACAAATGGATCATTTAAGAAAAAAAAAAAGAGGAAATAAAGAAATACCTGAAGACCAAAAAAAAAAAAAAAACCCACAAAAACCACATAATGATCCAGAATCTTTGGGACACAGCAAAAGCAGTTCTAAGAAGGAAGTTTATAGCAATACAAGTCTATCTCAAGAAAAAAAAAAATCTTAAATAAGTGATCTAACCTTACACCTAATGGAACCAGAAAAAGAAGGACAAATAAAATCCAACATTAGTAGAAGGAAAGATATCATAAAGATCAAAGTAGAAATAAATGAAATAAAGACTGAAAAAACAATAGGGAGATAAGTGAAAATCAAAGCTAGTCATTGAAAAGATTTAAAGTAATTGATAAACCTTTAGCCACACTCATCAAGAAAAAGAGAGGGCCCAAATCAATAAAACTGGAAATGAAAAAAAGTAAGCTACAACTGACCCTACAGAAACACAATGGAAAAAGAGCCCACTGCAAACAATTATACATCAATAAAATGGACAATCTAGAAGAAATAAATCTCTAGAATGTGCAATCTTCCAAGATTGAATCTGGAGAAAAGAGAAAATATGAAGAGATCAATTACCAGTAATGAATCATAAATTTTAAAACTTCCAACAAACAAAAGTTCAGAACCAGACAGCTTCACACATGAATTTTACCAAATATTTAAGGAAAAGTTAGCATCCACACTTCTCAAATGACTTCAAAAAATTGCATAGGAGGGAAATTTCTAAACTCATTCTAAAAAGCTAACGTCAATTGGACTCCAAAACAAGACCAAGATACAGCAGCAACAACAAAATTGTACAGACCAATAACACTGATGAACAGAAGTGCAAAAATCCTCAACAAAATATTAGCAAACAAAATTCAACACTATGTTAAATGAATTTATATAATATGATCAAGTGAGACTTATCCCAGGGATGTGAGGATGTCTCAATATCTGCAAATCAATGAGTGTGATGCACCGCATTAACAAATTACAGAATATAAATCATTAAAAACTCAATAGATGTAGAAAGTTTTTTGACAAAATTCAACATTCAGTTATGACAAAAGCATTTTTTCCAAAGAAGACATACAAATGGCCAATAAGCATGTGAAAAGATGCTCAACATCATCAGGAAAATACAAATCAAAATCACAATGAGACCTTGCCTTGCATTTGTCAGGATGGATATTATAACAACGACAACAAATAGCAGCTGCTGGCAAAGTTTTGGAGGAAAGGGACCTTTCAGGCACTGTTGGTGGGAATGTAAATTGTTGCAGTCGTTATGAAAAACACTATGAATGTTCCTCAAAAAGCTACAAATAAAACTACATACCATCCAGCAATTCCATTTGTGAGTACTGATTCAAAAAAGCAAAAACACTCATTTGGAAAGATAGATGCACCCCGATGTTTGTAGCTAAACTACTTCAAACATCCAGGATATGGAAGCAAGCTAAGTGTCCATCAACAGATTATGGACAAGATGTGGTACATACACAATGGAGTATTACTCAGCTATAAGAAGAATGAAACATTGCTATTTGTGACAACATGGGAGACCTAGAGAGCATCATGCTAACTGAAATCAGTCAGATAGAGAAAGACAGATAGTGTATATATTTCATTTATATGTGGAATCCAAAAGGAAAACAAACAAACCTCATAGAAGAGAAACAGAAGGTAGATACAGAGGGTAAACAGATGGCTGTATAAGAGGAAGGGGTGGAAGAATGAGAGAATAAGGTGAAGGATTGGCTAAGAGGTACAAACTTCCAGTTACAAAATACATAAGTCAAGGGAATATGAAATGTACACTTTGGGGAAGACAGCCAATAATTACATAATATCTTTGTATGTTGGCATATGGTAACCAGACTTATCATGATGATAACTTTGAAATGTATGGAAGTACTGGATCACTATATTGTGCACGAGAAGCTCACATAGTATTGAAGGTCAATACCGTTCAAAAACAAACAAATATACTCATAGAAAAAGATCAGATTTGTGGTTACGAGATGCAGGGTTGTGGGGAGATTGTATTAGATGAAGTAAGCACAAATGTAAAAAGTTCCAGTGAAAAGAAAAATGTGTACTAGAGGTATAATGTACAACATGATAAATATAATTAAAACTGCTGTACATTATATATGAAAGTTTTTAAAAGAACAAATCTTGCCTCCTTTGTCAAAGATAAGGTGTCCATAGGTGCGTGGATTTATCTCTGGGCTTTCTATTTTGTTCCATTGATCTATATTTCTGTCTTTGTGCCAGTACCATACTGTCTTGATGACTGTGGCTTTGTAGTAGAGCCTGAAGTCAGGCAGGTAGATTCCTCCAGTTCCATTCTTCTTTCTCAAGATTGCTTTGGCTATTCGAGGTTTTTTGTATTTCCATACAAATTGTGAAATTATTTGTTCTAGCTCTGTGAAAAATACCATTGGTAGCTTGATAGGGATTGCATTGAATCTATAGGTTGCTTTGGGTAGTATACTCATTTTCACTATATTGATTCTTCCGATCCATGAACATGGTATATTTCTCCATCTATTAGTGTCCTCTTTGATTTCTTTCACCAGTGTTTTATCGTTTTCTATATATAGGTCTTTAGTTTCTTTAGGTAGATATATTCCTAAATATTTTATTCTTTTCATTGCAATAGTGAATGGAATTGTTTCCTTAATTTCTCTTTCTATTTTCTCATTATTAGTGTATAGGAATGCAAGGGATTTTCTGTGTGTTGATTTTATATCCTGCAACTTTACTATATTCATTGATTAGTTCTAGTAATTTTCTGGTGGAGTCTTTAGGGTTTTCTATGTAGAGGATCATGTCATCTGCAAACAGTGAGGGTTTTACTTCTTCTTTTCCAATTTGGATTCCTTTTATTTCTTTTTCTGCTCTGATTGCTGTGGCCAAAACTTCCTTATCTTTGACAAAGGAGGCAAGAATATACAATGGAGAAAAGACAATCTTTAACAAGTGGTGCTGGGAAAACTGGTCAACCACTTGTAAAAGAATGAAACTAGAACACTTTCTAAAACCATACGCAAAAATAAACTCAAAATGGATTAAAGATCTAAACATAGGACCAGAAACTATAAAACTCTTAGAGGAGAACATAGGCAAAACACTCTCCAACATACATCACAGCAGGATCCTCTATGACCCACCTCCCAGAATATTGGAAATAAAAGCAAAAATAAACAAATGGGATCTAATTAAAATTAAAAGCCTCTGCACAACAAAAGAAACTATAAGCAAGGTGAAAATACAGCCTTCAGAATGGGAGAAAATAATAGCAAATGAAGCAACTGACAAACAACTAATCTCAAAAATATACAAGCAACTCCTGCAGCTCAATTCCAGAAAAATAAACGACCCAATCAAAAAATGGGCCAAAGAACTAAATAGACATTTCTCCAAAGATGACGTACAGATGGCTAACAAACACATGAAAAGATGCTCAACATCACTTATTATCAGAGAAATGCAAATCAAAACCACAATGAGGTACCACTTCACACCAGTCACAATGGCTGCGATCCAAAAGTCTACAAGCAATAAATGCTGGAGAGGGTGTGGAGAAAAGGGAACCCTCTTACACTGTTGGTGGGAATGCAAACTAGTACAGCCACTATGGAGAACAATGTGGAGATCCCTTAAAAAACTGGAAATAGTACTGCCATATGACCCAGCAATCCCACTGCTGGGCATACACACTGAGGAAACCAGAATTGAAAGAGACACGTGTACCCCAATGTTCATCGCAGCACTGTTTATAATAGCCAGGACATGGAAGCAACCTAGATGTCCATCAATAGATGAATGGATAAGAAAGCTGGGGTACATATACACAATGGAGTACTACTCAGCCATTAAAAAGAATACATTTGAATCAGTTCTAATGAGGTGGATGAAACTGGAGCCTATTATACAGAGTGAAGTAAGCCATGCAGAGTACATCATGAGAAACGCTGGACTGGAAGAAGCACAAGCTGGAATCAAGATTGCCGGGAGAAATATCAATAACCTCAGATATGCAGATGACACCACCCTTATGGAAGAAAGTGAAGAGGAACTAAAAAGCCTCTTGATGAAAGTGAAAGTGGAGAGTGAAAAAGCTGGCTTAAAGCTCAACATTCAGTAAACGAAGATCATGGCATCTGGTCCCACCACTTCATGGGAAATAGATGGGGAAACAGTGGAAACAGTGTCAGACTTTATTTTTCTGGGCTCCAAAATCACTGCAGATGGTGACTGCAGCCATGAAATTAAAAGACGCTTACTCCTTGGAAGGAAAGTTATGACCAGCCTAGATAGCATATTCAAAAGCAGAGACATTACTTTGCCAACAAAGATCCGTCTAGTCAAGGCTATGGTTTTTCCAGTGGTCATGTATGGATGTGAGAGTTGGACTATGAAGAAGGCTGAACACCGAAGAACTGAGATGCTTTTGAACTGTGGTGTTGGAGAAGACTCTTGAGAGTCCTTGAACTGCAAAGAGATCCAACCAGTGTATTCTGAAGGAGATCAGCCCTGGGATTTCTTTGGAAGGAATGATGCTAAAGCTGAAACTCCAGTACTTTGGCCACCTCATGCGAAGAGTTGACTCATTTGAAAAAATTTTGATGCTGGGAGGGATTCGGGGCAGGAGAAGAAGGGGACGACAGAGGATGAGGTGGCTGGATGGCATCACTGACTCGATGGACATGAGTCTGAGTGAACTCTGGGAGTTGGTGATGGACAAGGAGGCCTGGTGTGCTGCAATTCATGGGGTTGCAAAGAGTCGGACACGACTGAGCAACTGAACTGAACTGAAGTGAGTACTCCATTGTGTATATGTACCCCAGCTTTCTTATCCATTAATCTACTGATGGACATCTAGGTTGCTCCATGTCCTGGCTATTATAAACAGTGCTGCGATGAACATTGGGGTACACGTGTCTCTTTCAATTCTGGTTTCCTCAGTGTGTATGCCCAGCAGTGGGATTGCTGGATCATAAGGCAGTTCTATTTCCAGTTTTTTAAGGAATCTCCACACTGTTCTCCATAGTGGCTGTACTAGTTTGCATTCCCACCAACAGTGTAAGAGGGTTCCCTTTTCTCCACACCCTCTCCAGCATTTATTGCTTGTAGACTTTTGGATCGCAGCCATTGTGACTGGTGTGAAGTGGTACCTCATTGTGGTTTTGATTTGCATTTCTCTGATAATGAGTGATGTTGAGCATCTTTTCATGTGTTTGTTAGCCATCTGTACATCTTCTTTGGAGAAATGTCTATTTAGTTCTTTGGCCCATTTTTTGATTGGGTCGTTTATTTTTCTGGAATTGAGCTGCAGGAGTTGCTTGTATATTTTTGAGATTAGTTGTTTGTCAGTTGCTTCATTTGCTATTATTTTCTCCCATTCTGAAGGCTGTATTTTCACCTTGCTTATAGTTTCTTTTGTTGTGCAGAAGCTTTTACCAATGGTATTTTTTACAGAGCTAGAACAAAAAATTTCACAGTTTGTATGGAAATACAAAAAACCTCAATAAAACAAAGCAATCTTGAGAAAGAAGAATGCAACTGGAGGAATCAACCTTCCTGACTTCAGGCTGTACTACAAAGCCACAGTCATCAAGGCAGTATGGTACTGGCCCAAAGACAGAAATATAGATCAATGGAACAAAATAGAAAGCCCAGAGATAAACCCACGCACCTATGGACACCTTATCTTTGACAAAGGAGGCAAGAATATACAGTGGAGAAAAGACACTCTTTAACAAGTGGTGCTGGGAAAACTGGTCAAGCACTTGTAAAAGAATGAAACTAGAACACTTTCTAACACCATACACAAAAATAAACTCAAAATGGATTAAAGATCTAAACATAGGACCAGAAACTATAAAACTCTTAGAGGAGAACATAGGCAAAACACTCTCCAACATACATCACAGCAGGATCCTCTATGACCCACCTCCCAGAATATTGGAAATAAAAGCAAAAATAAACAAACCCAGGTCTCTTATGTCTCCTGCATTGTCAGGCAGATTCTTAACCACTGAGCCACCAAGGAGGCCCGTCATCCCAGCCACCACCGGATGCCTGTGCCCTGGGCAGAAGATCCATGCCGCCTCACCCTGCTGTCCTCTGGTTAGCCAGAGACCAGAGCTGGCACCAAGGGTCAGATCAGCCAGATGTGCACACAGAGCTGCATATGTTTCATGGATCAGATTTAGGAAATGTGCTTATATGTCTACATTCATTAAGTTTTTGAAAATAAGGAGTAGATGTTGGATTTTCTCAAATTTTTTCTCTAACTCTTTAGATGTTCACTTTTTTTTTTTCTTTTTAGGTTACTCACATGGTGAATTACTTTGATTTAAATATGTTAAATATACCTAGCATTCCTAGGAATAATCCCACTCAGTTGGATTTGATTTTCTAATACATTTGCTAACATTCTTTGCATCTCTATTTCATGAGACATAATAATTTGTTTTTCCGCTTCAATTTTTGTACTAGGGTAATACTGGCCTTGTGGACTACATTTGAAAGTATTCATTTTTTTAAGTTTTAGAAAAGTTTTGCTTAAATTTTGTTATTTCTTCTTGAAATATTTTGTATAATTCACCAGTGAAGTGAAGTTTCTGTGAAGTTTAATTTATGGGAAAATTTTAACTGCAAAATCAGTTATATAAAGTCTTTCCTAAGAGTTCAATTTCTTCTTGAATGAGCCTTAGAAGTTTGTATCTTTAAGGCATTTGTTCAACTAAGTTGCTGAGTTTCTTAAACGTTTTTTTTTAAATATTCATTTATAATACTTTTAATATCTGGAAAATCTATAGTAATGTCAACTCTTTCATTCTCATGTTGCTAAGTCCTTTCTTGTTTTTTTTTTTTTTTTTTACTTCTTATGTCTGAGTAGGCTTTTTTTTAAATCTATTTTATTTAACTTTAGAAAGAATCAACTTTTTACACTATTTACCTTTATTGTTCATCTGTTGACTGTTTGATTTCTTCTCTGACCTTTATTATTTCCCAACTGCTATTCACCTGATGCCTAAATTTGCTGAATTTTTCTACTTTCTTTTGTTGGTAACTGAGAAAATTGATAATCCTTGAGCGCAGGATTCAATGTTATAATTTTTTTTTTATCACTGGTTTAGCAGTGTCCCACACTTCGATATATTGTATTTTTATTTTAATTCAGCTCAAAATTTTGTCTAATTTTTCTTTTTGATTTTTTTTTTTTTTTGCCTGATGTTTTATTTAGAAATGTTTTATTAGTTTCCAAATACTGGGGCTTGTCCAGATTGTCTCTTGTTGAATTCTAACTTAGTTTCATAGAACATAATAAGCATTTCACTACAATTGTGGATTCTGTCTCCAGCCTGCCTTTGAACTTGAAATGCAACATCATTTTCTCAGGATTTACAACCTGAAGATCTGCTCCACAGATCCTGGATTTGTAGCACTTATACCCACTGAGCCAGTTCCTTATAGTCTCGGTCTCAAACTCTCACTGTCTACACACACACACACGTGCACACATCTGCATGCATGCACACCACTTATTGGTTCTGTTCCTTATTAGAACCCTGACTAATACAGATTTTGATTTTATGGCCTGGAATATGTGCTATCTTGGAAAATTTTCCATGTGATTTTTAACAGAATACTTAATATTGTGTTTTTGAGAACATTGCTGCATGAGTGTCAACTGGGTCAGGATGATTAACAGTTTTGTTCAAGTGTTTTACATTCTTATCTTTTCTCTTATTAATTATTTATAAAGTGTTGTTGAGATATGCAACTATAGTTGTAGATTTATCTGTGTCTTATTACCCTTTTAATCATATTTTATTTCAAGTATTTTGAACTCTGAAGTTAAGTGAGCACATATTTAGGTGTAGGTTTCCTTTTTCATAAACAATCCACATTATTCCTTGTAATATTCTTTTCTCTGAAAATGACTTTCTCTTATATTAATGTAGGAATTTGGCACTTATTTTGATTAATGTTCAATGGTACTTATTTTTCAATATTTCTAATTTTAACTTACTTGTGTCTTTATATCTGATGCTTTTTCTGCAAGCAGTATGTATCTGAATCTTACATTTCATCCTATTTGCAAGTGTGTTATTATTAATCTGGTGTTTAGACCATTTATATTCAATACGATTATCAATTTGTGCTTATTTTTTAATTTGTCCCATCTGTTCCCACTATGCCTTTCTACTTTTTCTTTCTTTCTTTTATGATTGTATTTTCATCTCCCTTATTTTGACTTACTGGCTGTTACATTGTTACTTTTGTTTCAGCTGTTGCTTTAGGGTTTATGGTATGTATGTCTAACTTACCACACTCTACTTTCAAGCAATATTATGCTACCTTATGTGTTGTATATGATTACTGCAATCAAATATCCTTGCTTCTCCTTTCCAAGTGAAAGTCACTCAGTCATGTCCGACTCTTTGCCATCCCATGGACTATACAGTCAGTAGTGGAATTCTCCAGGCCAGAATACTGGAGTGGGCACCCATTCCCTTCTCCAGGGTATCTTCCCAATCCAGGGATTGAACCCACGTCTCCCTCATTGCAAAGGAATTCTTTACCAGCTAAGTCACCAGGGAAGCCAGTGAAGTATATACCGGGGAAGTATATGAATACTGCAATTAAATATTCTTGCTTCTCTTTCCCAAGAATATTTGATTACCGTATTCATATATTCTTGCTTCTCTTTCCCAAGGGCTTCCCTGATAGCTCAGTGGGTAAAGAATCTACCTGCAATTCAGGAGACCCTGGTTTGATTCCTGGGTCAGGAAGTTCCCCTGGAGAAGGGATAGGCTACCCACTCCAGTATTCTTGGGTTTCCCTTGTGGCTCAGCTGGTAAAGAATTCCCCTGCCATATGGGAGACCTGGGTTCAATCCCTGGGTTGGGAAGATCCCTGGAGATGGGAAAGGCTACCCACTCCAGTATTCTGGTTTAGAGAATTCCATGGTCTGTATAGTCCCTGGGGTCACAAAGAGTCAGACGCGACTGAGTGACTTTCACTTTCATTTTCTTCTTCCCAAAACTCTACTTTTTTTCATTGGATTTAGTTCCATATATGTTACAAACCTCAAAATACATTCATGTTTTATTCTTTTGCAGAAATAATTGGTTATATTTTAAGGAAATTGTAAAAATCATAAATATTTTTCTATCTGTCTATACAATTACTATTCCTACTGTTATTTATTCTGTTGTTTAAATCCAGCTTTCTATGTGATATATTTTTTTGTTCTTTCTTTAGGATTTCTTGAAACAGTTATTTTAGCACAGGTGGCTGGTAATGAAATCTAAGCTTTTGTAGGTCTGAAAAAATCTTTGATTTGCATTCCTTTTCTAAAGATATGTGACTGGGTATAGAATTCTAGCATGAGTATATTTTCATTTTAGTGCTTTAAAGTTGTTGCTCCGCTGTCTTTGACTTGAATGATTTGTGGAAAGAAGTCTACTTTTTTTTTGTCATTCTTGTACCTCTGAGGATAATGTGACCTATTTTCTCTGATAGCTTTAAAATTTTGTCTTTATCAATGTTTTTAGCCCTTTGATTATCATGTGACTTGGTGTCATTTTTAAATACTTCCTCTCCCTGTAAATTACAGTTTTTACATCAACAAATCTGGAAATTTTTCATCCATTATTTATTCTAATATCTGAAACCTACCTTTAGGAACTCTAGTTACAAATTCAGTTGTCCTCCTAAACTGTCCCAGTGTTTGATATTGCTCTGTTTGTTTGATGTGATTGTTTTTCATTCTGTATTTCACTCTGAGTAGTTTCTGTTGCCATGTTTTCCAGTTCTTCTGGGATGCTGGGCCCTTCCCCCATATTGGTACTGCTCTGCTGCTGGGGGCCTGGGGCCCCAAGGAAAAAGGAAATTTTCACTTTGCTTCCTCCTGGCAGGGCTCATGATCCATCTTCCTTCCCAACGTGAAGCCAGACTGGCCTGTATCAGTGGACCTCCCGTTTGACCCAGGATAGGAATGACGCTCCCTGGATCACCTACTTTTGTGTGTTTAAGTCAGGAAATGCTCAGTTTTGCTCACTTTCTTGGTTTGGACATAAGAGGCTCCACTATCACTTTGTTTTTTCAATTATAGGGTCCCAACACAGTTGATGTTCACATCTTTCAAGTTCTTGGTTCTCTTGCATTGTTTCCAGTACTTTTATTTGTGAGGAAATATAGGCAGAAACAGTTCTATTCCATCTTGTCCAGTTTTGAGATCCTCTGCTCATCTTCTCATTTGTAAAATGGGCATAAAAACAAAACATACCTTATGGGGTCATAGAAATAATGCTGGTGCTTCTTCAGTGTGCAGTCACTGTTCAGTACTGCCTTTTCATCCCCTCTCATCTCATTTCCTTGTTCTATCCTGCCCCTGTCATTTTCCCAATCCCCATCCCCCCCCAAACCATAACTGCTACACACCTAGCAACCATAATTTGGCACCACGTTGCAAGTATTCTGTAACTATCCACCTATTTGGAATTTTATTAAATTTAGTATTCAGTTAGGGCTGAAAGGATAAGTATAGAGGGAGACATAAAGAGAGAATTTACCCTTTTCTACATTGTTATACTTTATAAAGCATCTATACCACCTAACCTGTTGTTTTGTTGTCTGTTCAGCATTCTTCCTGTTATCCTGAAAGATTCACACAACTTGAGCACATAAGCACACTAAGAATTAAACTGGAATCTAGTCAATTAAGACCTGTGGAGGTTTTTACTTTCAAGTATTTTTTGTCTTTGTTTCTTCCTTTCTTTCTTCTATCTTTCATCTAGACATTCTTTGGAGCTTTGAACAGAAATTCAAATTATATAGGTACAGATATAAAGAGTAGTAATTTTCTACTTAGAAAATTGTTTTCAGTGAAGAAATTTTGCTCAATATTATTTTGAGACTCAAAGAAATAAAAAGTTGATAGGTTATATATGGACAATTAATTATTTTGCAATTAAGCCCCAAGAAAGGGATAAAAAAGATAACATAATTGAGTGGCAAAGAAAGAATTATGTCAGACATTAAAGATGCCTTGATACCCTGTCACTTGATATTGGTTTTCTGTCTCAGGTGCTGTGAAGTGTGTAATACATTCTGATGGGCAGATGGATGAGAGAGTTTGATATATTGACACAGCACTAATAACCCAGCAGGCACCAAGATGAATGGTACATTATGTTTGGTGAATGCAGACACATCCTTCATGTACCTACTTATCTGAATTCAAAAAAAAGAAGAATAAAATGTAGGTCCTTGAGAACTTCTTTTTAAGTAAGTTAAAGCTAATGTTTTTATAAATAATTACTGATGAAATAGAATAGTTGAACTCTAGTGGCAAAGATCTACACTGATTCCTGTAATTAATGGACATATTCTTATCTCTGAGACAGGGGAGAGGTAAAATATTATAAGAGGTTTTAAGTATGTATTAAATATCAGAATTTATCTCAGGACTCATAACATTTTGTAGTTCATTTATTTCTAACAATAACACCACAAAAGATAGGTGGCATTACTTTGGCTTAACTAAAAAAGAAATATAGACTCAGAATTTAGACAGTGAATTTCTCAAGGTAGTAGTTATTAAAATAAGATATTTCACTTACAACTAGTGAAGCTCTGAGTCAAAACTTGTGGCACTTGAGGAATATCTGATATTCCTCTAGTCTGCTAGTCTGAGGCAAGAAGTACACAAAATCAGGACTCCCCTGGTGGTCCAGTGGTTAAGACCATACTTCCACAGCAGGGGCATCAGTTTGATCCCTGGTCAAGGAACTCAGTGCCCACAAGGTACACGGCACAACCAAAAGAAAAAATGAAGTACACTAAATAATCTAGGCTATTTTATAGTGCAGTAAAACAAGAAATCTAACAACATGACATTGGTGCCAATGAGAAGAAGCTTCTTTGGGCACACATGAAACAATATGAACATTAAAATAATAATAATAATGAATGCAATTTATGAAAACACTGTGAGAATAAAGTTCTGTTAATGATAAAAATTGACTGATTTCACTCTCTCATCTGAAATGATATTTATAAGAATTATGCAGATAGAGTCAGGCATTAAACATCACGCAAAACAAGTGATTTATGATAGATAAAGAAACAGAATGACAGGCTTGTTTACTATCTGGAGAATTCCCAGGCTACCCCAAGCTAGGGGAGACCAGGATTGCAGCGGAGACTTCAGATTTAGAAAGCAGAAGTAGGGTCTGGTAAGATTAGGGTGAGTGGAGTTCCCAGAGAATTGGAAAGAATAAAGTTGCAAATAGAGTCTTCAGAAACCTGAAGATATTTTTCAAATCTCTAGCTGAGCACTAATCAGTGCTTGCACATGGAGAGGTTACCTGAGGTCTGGGGATGAAGCACCTAAAGTTCCAAGGAGGAAATCTGCAGAGCTCACACACAGCTAGATTTCATTTGCATTCACAATAGGGAGAATGTGTGAAAAACTACCCAAGGCCAGGAAAAAACCCAATGGAATGGATTACTGAGAAAAATGACCAATGAAAACACAAGGAGGCTTAGTTCATGTTTTCATCAGCAGCCTCAGGTTGGCTATTCAGGTTACTATTCCAATGGTGGATTAGTCCTAAACTAAATGCTGCTCTGGTTTTTCCTAATGTATTCTAAAAGCCAGCATCAAAACAATTAAACCTCAAGTCCTATATTTTAGGACTCTGTCAATTACATATAGTTTAATAATATTTATAGAATTAAAAAATTTTCTATCCAATAAGGTAATATTCACAGAATCTGCCAAAAAAGAAATAATTATTAGGCCTATAAAAATACAGAAAACTGTAAACTATGATGAAAAGAAAAAGCAGTACATTGAAACTAACTCACAAATGACTTGATGTTAGAATGTACAGACAACAAAGCAATTATTAAAGATAGGAAACTTCAAGATCAGTGAACCTGAAACAATACAAACTATCTCAACATGCAGAGTATTAAGAAAAAATTGAAAAATATCAACAAAGCATCATAGAATAGTAAGATGATTTAAGAAGCCAATGTATTTGTAATTTGAGTGCTCAGTGGAGAAAGGGTACAAATATTTGAAAAAGAATAACAGTTGGAAATTTCCCAAATATGTTTTTCTTGAATATAATAATATCTACAAAGAAATAGCAGGCAATGGCAACCCACTCCAGTACTCCTGCCTGGCAAATCCCATGGACGGAGGAGCCTTGTAGGCTGCAGTCCATGGGGTCGCTAGGAGTCAGACACGACTGAACGACTTCACTTTCACTTTTCACTTCCATGCATTGGAGAAGGAAATGGCAACCCACTCCAATGTTCTTGCCTGGGGAATCCCAGGGACAGCGGAGCCTGGTGGGCTTCCATCTATGGGGTCTCACAGAGTCAGACACGACTGAAGTGACTTAGCAGTAGCAGTAGCAACAGTTATAAAAAAGAACCAAATGGAAATTTTAAAGTGAAAATTACAATAACAGAAATTTTTAAAATCTTATGGGCTTAACATTAGCATGGAGATCACAAGATTTCAGAATCAGCAAATTTGAATACACTTCAAGAGGATTTACCCAATCTGAACAGTGGAGGTAAAATAAATAAATAAAGTCTCAGGGGACTTGTGGGACAACACCTGAAGCATGCATCATCAGAATGGCAGTATCAGAAGGAAAAGAGATGAAGAGTGAAGCTGGAAGAGACAGTGTCAGATCCCACAGGTCAAGGGCTCAGTCCCCCAAGACTGCTCACTCCCCATCCATGCTTCAGATACAAGCTGCATGTACAAGTTCTCCTCCGTACCTCTGACCAACCACCTATAGATGGGAGATTTCCAAGACTCTCCCTTGGGTTTGGTTAATTTGCTAGAGCAACTAACAGAATTCAGAGAACCATTTTACTTACCAGATTTCCAGGATTTTTAAATAAAGGAGTATAACTCAAGAACAGCCAGATGGAAGGGAGGCATAGGGCGAGGTGTGGGAACAGGCTGAGAGTTCAGTTAGGTAAAATAGAGACAGCACCTTGTATCAATGCTCAGGTAGCCTCCAAGCAAGGTAGAGCAGCCTTAAGCTATAATGTGTTAATAAATTCTGCTCTGGAACTAGGGCACTGTTGGGAATGTGGGCTGACACCTTCAAGCATGCTGCCAAGCCCAGGAAGGTTGGTCATGACCAACGTGAAAAATGCCACACAGCTTTCCTATCATTTTGTGTTGCCTTTTCCTAAATTCAGCATTTACTTGCTTGTTATTAACTTTCGACAGTTTTCTAGATTCCTCACAAAAATGGTTCTGATAGTTTCTGCTTGTTTTTCAACATTTTCATTCATTTTCCTTATGCTACTTTGTCAGTGATTTTTTAGTAGTTTATTTTCTTGTGACTTTCAAGGAAAGCAGGGTTGGAGAAAGTAACTCAAGACCAAATATCATAATGAATTATAATGAAATCATATGAGTGAAACATGATAAATACACTTCTTTGGCGAAGTCTGCTTATAGATTCCATTTAATATGATTGTTGCGATAGGAAGACCATCAGGTTTAGCAGGAACAGACCATTTTATGATCTCTCCTCTTGTTATCTTAGTGACCTTTCATGACTCATTAAATTCTTTGAACCTGTTTCCCTTCTCTAGGATGTTAATAGGCTTCCCTTGTGGCTCAGACTGTAAAGAATCTGCCGGCAATGTAGGAGATGCGAGTTCAATCCCTGGGTCGTGAAGATCTCCTGGAGAAGGGAATGGCTACCTGTTTCAATATTCTTGCCTGGAGAATCCCATGGACAGAGGAGCCTGGAAGGCTATAGTCCATGGGGTTTCAAACAGTCAGACATGACTGAGTGACTAACATGGACAAATGATATTAATATCTAACACTTTTCTAAAGATACACTGAAATTAAAAAGAAAAACTGAGATAACTAACATATGAAGTTCTACTAAAACAATTTGTAAGAATAATAATGCATTCTCCTACCTAAGTATCATCACAATTTCTATCAAAGGACATAATTTCTTCCATCATATTTTTCAACTTGAAATTTTTATATGAAACCAGGTGAAAAATCAAAGTGACTTTGGTGGGATCACATGGTGTTTCACAAGAGGAGGATCTGTTCCACTTACTAAAATGTCTATAGATGGAAGAAAGAAATACATAGAAAAACCTCAATGGATCTGTCCTGGAATATATGAATACAGTCATTTTTCACTTTCACTTCATTCTACATGGGTGCACATAACTAAAAGTAGAAAAAAATAACTCAGAAATGTCAGCACCAATAAATTATTTAGCTTTGGTTCAGGAAAGTTCACTTTATTTCATTTAAAAGTTATCAGAGACTTTACCTCCCAAAAAGGCTTTGTACTTGATAGCTTGAAATTTTTGAGTTCACATAAGGAAAATCCTTCAAACTAGGCTTCAAGTACATGTGAACTGAGAACTTACAGATGTACAAGCTGGATTTAGAAAAGGCAGAGGAACCAGAATTCAAATTGTCAACAACCACAGGATCATATGAAAGCAAGGGAATTCCAGAAAACATCTGCTTCATTGACTACGATAAAGCCTTTGACTGTGTGGATCTCAATAACTGTGGAAAATTCTTAAAGAGATGCAAATACCAAGCCATCTTACCTGTCTCCTGGGAAACCTGTGTGCAGGTCAAGAAGCAACAGTTAAAACCAAACATGGAACAATGCACTGGTTCAAAATTGAGAAAGGTCAAAGCTGTATATTGTCGCCCTGCTTATTTTAACTTCTGTGCAGAGTACGTCATGCCAAATGCTGGGCTGGATGAATCACAAGCTAGAATTAAGTTTACCAGGAGGATATCAACAACCTCATATACGCACATAATACCACTCTAATGGCAGAAAGCAAAGAGGAACTAAAGAGCCCTTTGATGAGGGTGACAGACGAGAGTGAAAAAGTTGGCTTAAAACTCAACATTCAAAAAAACTAAGGTAATGGCATCTGGTTCCATAACCTCATGGCAAACAGATGGGGGAAAAAGTGGAAACAGTGACAGATTTTAATTTCCTGGGCTCCAAAATCAATGTGGATAATGACTGCAGCTACAAAATTAAAAGATGCTTGCTCCTTGCAAAAAAAGCTATGACAAACCTAACAGTGTATTAAAAAGCAGAGACATCATTTTGCTAACAAAGGTCCATGCAGTCAAAGCTATTCATGTAAGGATGTGAGAGTTGGACCATAAAGAAGGTGGAGCACTGAAGAACTGGTGCTTTTCAACTGTGGTGCTGGAGAAGACTCTTGAGAGTCCCTTGGACAGCAAGGAAATCAAGCCAGTTAATCCAAAAGGATATCAACCCTGAATAGTCATTGGAAGGACTGATGCTGAAGCTGAAACTCCAATACTTTGGTCACCTGATGCAAAGAGCCGACTCCTTGGAAAAGACCCTGATGCTGGGAAAGGTTGAGGGCAAAAGGAGAAGGCAGTGACAAATAATGATATAGTTGGATGGCATCACCAACTCAGTGGGCGTGAGTTTGAGCAAACTCTGGATGATAGTGAAGGACAGGGAAGTCTGGCATGCTGCAGTCCATGAGTCACAGAGCAACAGCTGAACAACAACAAGGCAAACTGTCCTCTTGGTTATGTGAGGAGATCAAAGAGGAGAGAACTTCCTCGTAACATTTGCAAGGCAAAAACATCCTAGGGACAGTTTCAATACTCTAAAAATAAGGTATCTGGTTTCTCAATAAGTTCAGCATATGAGGGCTTACAGCAGAGCTCCTGTCCATTTACCGATCTATGATTTGACAACAGGACCCTCAGACTTGAGGGAAGCAGGCAAATATTGGTCTGTTTGGGTTCAAATTCATGAGGTGATCATTTCTAGTAGTGAAAGGCACCAGTGGAAACCCATGTTGCACTTTAGCATTGAAAGATAATTTAAAAAATCCTGCTTTGGACATATTTTCAAACTTTTTAGTGTAGAAAATTTCCATCATATAAAAATGTAGAGAATACTGAAATACACCATAAAGATGTAAAATTCTTTACACTTGATTAATCTTGTTTCAGCTTACCTCTCCTGTTGCTCAGTTTCTAGACACACACACACACACACACACAGATTATTTTAAAGTAAATCCCAGAGAGTTTATCAGGTCAACCGATGATGACCTAAGAATGCTTCTCCTAAAGATAAAGAGATCTGTTTTAAATATAAGTTAACTACTATCACAACTAAAAAAGTAACAATTCTATATTATCTTTAAATATTCAACTAGTATTTAAATTTATTGTTTCACTTTTTAAAGTGGTTGATCTCTTGAATCGAAATCAAGTAAGGCTGCTGTGCCTTGTTATTTTAATATGTAAGCATCTTATTTCTTCTTTATTTGCCTTTGTAATTTATTTAGTTAAGATCTCAATAGGTTTTCTTATAGAATTTCCTGCCATTTGAATTTTATGTCATGCACCTGTGTCATTAATAAGTTCAGATGTCACCTGCATTTCTTGTAAATTTGTAGTTAAGTTTACAGTCTTGGATCAATTCAGGTTGGTTCTCACAATAATGAGTTTTCAGATTACACTGAGTTACAAACAGGTTAAAATATCTAATGCAGACATGAGTATATGATGGATGATGGTTTAGGTCACAGAGTCAAGAGCTAAATATCAATTCAACATCTGGAAAAAATGTGATACCTAAAGAGGATGCCATTCTCAGTTTACAAACTTTAAAAATAAAGAATAAGTCAGAATAAATTCTACCTTCAAACTACCTATCCCCAGGCTGGCTGAAGAGCTAACTTTACCATTTTCCATCAGGTGGGCAGAGTGGAGAACTCAGTGTCAAATATTAAGTTTCTTAGAAAGAGCAAAGCGATGTCATATTTCTTTTTCAAAAATTTTTTCTTGAGTTAATGTCAGGAGTTCAAAATAGTGATTCACATGTTTTAGAAGTTACACTCCATTTTCAGCTGTAAAATATTGACTATATTCCCTGTACTGTGCAACATATCCTTGCACATCTGCTTCTGTAGCTCATAAGCAATGTTTCACTACAAGCTCACAAAAATCCTTGGTGTATATATGAATATACTTAGGACACTGATGCTTGGAAATGACACTGTTGGACTTTGGAAATTCTGAATCTAAGTATGTAGTGATCTTATCTAATTTCCTTTTCAAAAGTTGCTTTGGTTTGCACTTCCAAGAGCATCCCCACTTTTGTAAATGGCATTAATTGCCAAGGTTTTAATCAGAATAGAAATTACTGTCAGTTTTGTTCACTTATTTCATCTTATTTTATTATTGTAGTAATCCTCTGAGTTAGGCAGGTTATGATGAAATCAATTTGGAACGCCACACAGTTTCAATTGAACTTGAATCCGTCCAACTCCAGAAGTCCCTTTGGTAACACGCTAAGGTACTTTCCTAGCGGGAATTTTGTAGAGATGGCTTTTAGATGGCAGCGGAAAAATAGAATAGGCCTTTAGCAACTGTTTGAGAAGTAAAAATGTTCAGGCATTCCAGTTTATAGAACTCTACAGTATGGGGGACTGAAATGTTAGTAATGTTCTAAATGGCCTTTATCTGACCTTCCCATTGGGAGATTTACTTCAAGAATTAGAATTACACATAACAAAACTTAAAGAGATTTTCATCTAAAATATTTGGTAGCCAAAGAAGATGTATGTGTGTGTGTGTCTCTTTCTGTGTGTGTGTGTGGGTTGGTGGGTGGGTGGGTAAGAGAGTTTCTACAATATTTAAAGCTTTATTGCCTCAAAGCAGTGTTTTTTCTTCAGTTACTTTTTGAAATGGATGTTGTTTGAGGAATTGTATACTATTTTTCTTTTTTGTCCCTAAAAACAAATAAATCACTCTTTCTAGGCAAGTTCAGCTTTTCATTTGTAACAAATTTAAAAACTTGACTGGCTGAAAAATGGGAGGGTTCATTTTTCATCCCCTTTTGTGAATGAGGCATTAAGTCTAAAATTGCCTTCAGTGACAAATTCCTTTCATCACTAATCCGTCATAGAAATAACTTAGTGAACTGAGAGTGACAGAGGCTTCAGAGACAGAGGTGATCTCAGCTTTGTAAATAAAACCCATCTTGAAAAATAGAAGTAAAGTAACAGATACATGCTTACCTTAAAGGTTTTTTTTTTTTTTAATTTAAATTAGGCTTAAATGGCTTAAAACATAGAACGAAATAAAACAAAATCAAATATTCTAATTATTTTGTCACCCAAAGTGAAATTTTTAGTCTCTCTCTCTTGCTTGTTTTAGGAATACAAAGAAAAAGGTAGCCATGGCTCTTGATTTTCTTCAGAATTGTCTGCGTTATTTACGGAAGAAAAGTTTTAAAAAATATTTTATATTAATACTGTCAGGGGAGAGTTTGTAAATTCCTTGGTTCTGTCTCACCACAGCAAAAATTTGAAGCAATGGATGGATGAGTGTCACAGCTTAGTTTTATTTGGTAACCAAAAGAAACTATATCCTTGAGGCATTAGGGCAGGCTGACCCAAAAGACACGAAGAGAAGAAAGGCCCATGAGCTCAATTTTGGCTCCTCTTTTTATGTTTTTTCTCCTCCCCATGAGCCTGCCCTATGTACATTGGGCTAAACCAGGAAGGCTCCTTGTTTTACCTGAGGTTCTCACTCCGGTCCTCAGGCTTTCCTTTGTTATATTTTCACGGGTTTTTCCCTTCTTTGTCTTTCAGCCACCACCATTCTGGACTCCTTCCTATTCTAACTACCTAACAATGCTAATATTAAATCTTAATATCATGGTCATTTCTGCTGAATTCTGATCAACAAACTTTTTAATCTACTTTTATATACTTTGACTTGATGAAAGATGTGTGGTGATCACCTATATATCAGGCACTGTACAGAGCTATTAGAGATGCTGAGATGATGCAGGTAAGCATACTGGTCCAAAGGACTACTTGTCTTTGACAAATGAGTTGAAATACAATGGAAGTGGATTTAAATTGCTTTGGATGGCCATCAGAGAAATTTTGATCTAACCTAAAAAGATGAAGAAGAATAAGGGTAGATAGGCGAAAATCATAACAGACCGAAGGAAAACATATACAACTTAAAAAGACTTTTAACAGCACAGCAGAAATTGCTCTGTGCGATGGTGTGGCAGCCGCAGAAGCAATTGCTACTGGGCATTTGGGCTCACTTTGAGGGTCTGATGAAAGCCATCTAAAGAGGTAAATGTGAACTTAAACTCAATCTTCTAAAATGAGACAAATATAGAGATTACAGTAAAAACAAGAGTTTTCTGAATTTTGTTATCAATATGTTGGTGTAAACTGGATTAATTTTGATGAGGAAAATTTTCAAATATTTGACTTATGGTCTTTAAAACAAAGTGAATATAAGCAACACTTCATTTAATATTTAAAGTTCATAATTAGTAAATGGGCACATGTTTTTTTAGAGTTTTATTTAGATATAATTAAAATAATTTAAAAAAATTTTAATATAAATTTTTTATATTTAAAATAACTAAAATTCACACATTTAACAATTACAATTTCTTGACTCAGTGTATCCAGAGTTGTGCAGTTATTATCACAATTTAATTTAGAACAGCTTTGTCTTTCCAAAGGCTTCCACTCAGACAATTAAGAGTCTGCCTGCAATGTAGGAGGTGCAGGTTCAATCCCTGGGTCAGAAAGATTTCCTGGAGAAGGAAATGGCAACCTACTCCTGTATTCTTGCCTGGAGAACCCCATAGATGGAGGAGTCTGGTGGGCTACAGTCCATGGGGTCCAAAGAGCCAGACATGATTTAGCAACTAAACAGCAGAAGTTCCTTCTATGTATTTCTTCAGTTGCTGTGTATTTTGTTGAGGATAGTTGTATCTACATTCATAAGGAATATTCATCTGAAAGTTTCTTTTCTTGTGATGTTTTTCTCTCATTTTGGTATCAAGATAATACTGGTCTCATAAAATGGGATGGGAAATACGTCTTCCTAAGTTTCTTGAAATATTTCATGAAAGATTCTTAGTCTAGCTTAAATGTTTGGTAGAATTCACCAATGACTTTTTCTGGCTTGACATTTCTATGTGGGGAGTTTTTAAATGACTACTTAAGTCATGTTAAACATCATGTCTCAGTCAGTCAGTCAGCTCAGTCATTCAGTCATGTCTGACTCTTTGCAACCCCATGGACTGCAGCATGCCAGGCTTCCCTGTCCATCACCAACTCCTGAAGTTTGCTCAAACTCATGTCCATTGAGTCAGTGATGCCATACAACCATTTCACCCTCTGTTGTCCCCTTCTCATCCTGCCTTCAATCTTTCCCAGCATTAGGGTCTTTCCAAATGACTCAGTTCTTTGCATCAGGTGGCCAAATATTGGAATTTCAGTTTCAGCATCAGTCCCTCCAGTGGATATTCAGGACTGATTTCCTTTAGGATGGACTGGTTGGATCTCCTTGTAGTCCAAGGGACTCTCAAAAATCTTCTCCAACACCACAGTTCAAAAGCATCAATTCTTCAGTTCTCAGCCTTCTTTATGTCTACTCAGATTTTATATTTCTACTTGAATCAATTTTGTTAGTTTGTGTTTTTCCAGGAAACTTTTCCTCCGCTGCTTATGGTTTTCTCTTATAATCCTTTGCCTGTCTTCAAGGTCATTAACGATATCTTCCCTCTTTTTGTGTGTGATTTTAGTTATTAGACTCCTATCTTCCTTAATTAGCTTATATAAAGGCTTGTAAATTTTATTAATCTTTTCAAGGAAACAGCTTTTGGTTTCTTTGGTTTTTATTAATGTTTTCTATTTTCTAGCTTAATTAATTCTGTTATAATTTTTTCATTTATTCCTTATGTTGTTTTGGGTTTAGTTTGCTGTCCTTTATTCCAGTTAGCTGAAATGAAATATTTTGTTATTGATTACTTCTTTTCTGAAAGAAGTATTTACAGCAATAAATTTCCCTCTAAGCACAGCTTTAACTACATCTAAGTCTGGTATGATGTGCTTCTTTTTTTACTCATCTTAAGGCATTAAAAGATGCTTACTCCTTGGAAGAAAAGTTATGACCAACCTAGATAGCATATTGAACAGCAGAGACATTACTTTGCCAACAAAGGTCCGTCTAGTCAAGGCTATGGTTTTTCCTGTGGTCATGTATGGATGTAAGAGTTGGACTGTGAAGAAATCTGAGCACTGAAGAATTGATGCTTTTGAACTGTGGTGTTGGAGAAGACTCTTGAGAGTCCCTTGGACTGCAAGGAGATCCAACCAATCCATTCTGAAGGAGATCAGTCCTGGGATTTCTTTGGAAGGAATGATGCTAAAGCTGAAACTCCAGTACTTTGGCCACCTCATGCAAAGAGTTGACTCATTGGAAAAGACTCTGATGCTGGGAGGGATTGGGGGCAGGAGGAGAAGGGGATGACAGAGGATGAGATGGCTGGATGGCATCACTGACTCGATGGACGTGAGTCTGAGTGAACTTTGGGAGTTGGTGATGGACAGGGAGGCCTGGCGTGCTGCGATTCTTGGGGTCGCAAAGACTCGGACACGACTGAGCAGCTGAACTGAACTGAACTGAAGGCATTTTTTAATTTACCTTACATTTTCTTCTATAGTTTTTTAATTTTGCATAACTTGGGGTTTTCTTTTGTAATTCTGGTTACATTGCATTGTTTTGAATAAAGCTCATTTTATAATTTCAATTATCTTAAATTGATTGATATTTGCTTTATGGCCTAGTATCTGATATTTAAAGTCTCTTAAAATGTTAGTTTCTTCTTTCTGAAGTTTAGTTTAACATATTATGATAGGTACATATATGTTTATAAGTTTTATATTCTTGATGGTATGGTCCTTTGATAAGAAATAAGTTGTTCAATAGTTTAAAATGCTGGTTATTTTATTTTTTAATTAATTAAGTATTTATTAAATGCTTAATATGTGCCAGTCACTGTTCAAAATTTGGAGAAAAATAATGAACAAACAGAATAATTTCTGTTGTTATGGAGCTTGCATTCTATTTGGGAAAGCAGACCCTAAGTATTATGAATAAGGAAATAATATATTGTTATAGGAAAGCTTTCTATAAAAAAAAAAGAGTAAGCAAAAAGATCAAACCAGTCAATACTAAAGAAATCAATCCTGAATATTCATTGAAAGGACTGATGCTGAAGCTGAAGCTACAATACTTTGGCTACTTGATGCAAAGAACTGACTCATTGGAAAAGACCCAATGCTGGGAGAATTTGAGGGCAAAAGAAGGGGGCAACAGAGGATGAGATGGTTGGATGATATCACTGACTCAATAGACACAGGTTTGAGCACTCAGGTAGATAGTGATGGACAGAGAAGCATGACATGCTGCAGTTCATGGGGTCACAAAGAGTTGGATACCGCTTAGTGACTGAACAGCAGCATAGAAAAACAACTGAGCAAGGTAAGGTGATGTTTACTGCAGGTTGGAGAGAACTAAAATTTATACTATGTAACCAGAAGGGATGACAGAGGATGACATGGTTGAATGGCATCACTGACTCGATGGACATGAGTTTAAGTAAGCTCCAGGAGTTGGTGATGGACAGGGAAGCCTGGCATGCTGCAGTCCTTGGGGTCACAAAGATTTGTACACGAGTGTTTGAACTGAACCAGAGCAAGCCTCTCTGAGGATATAACAACAGAATAAAGATTTATTGTTAGGATGGGGATTCTGGATTTATTGTTGGAAATATTAGTTCTTACTAAAAAAGAAATGCAGGTAAAAGAAAAATCAATAGAAATAACTTATTGAGTGATGAAACTAAGACACTGTTTTAGGCACAGTATAATCATATTATTGAATTTTCACAGCTATGATGAGTGGTGCTTACTTTTATCCTCATTTTCTTTTACTGAATAAATTGAAATTTAAAACTTTTTTTTTAACTTGTTCATGGTCACATATGAAGCAGGAGTTAGATGAATTCAACTTTTAAGTTCTTATGTGATTCTATTAAATATTAAATTGATTCTGTATATATTAGAGAATATACTTGATGATATTTTATATATGAAATCTCTGATATGTTTATTTTAAATGACTCAAAGGGAGTATGTGAAAACAACTCTGAAATTTAAAGACTCTATTTAAACTGATTTTATTTGAATAATGATTCCAGAGTTTTTCTACATTTTTTGCATAATTATTATTAATATTCTGTTAACCTTCCATTTGTTTCAAAGTATTTAAGATAGATGAGCTTCAAAACATAGGCAGCTTTCTTTATAAATATTCTAATGCTTTCTGGCATTAGATTGTAAACATGTCTTCAAGTACATATTTTATTTAGTCTTCAGCTTCTTACATTATTAAGTAGAATGTCATGCATAAATTTGACTTTACTTCATGAACAAGTTAATTTATATCTCATTAAACAGGAGACAAGATAAAGTCTGTGACATGAAATCACTACTTCCACTCATCACATTAACATTCTTACTAGGTTGAAGTTTTCATTAAATCTATCAACTGTCAGGAAGATATAAACAGGCAGTGAAAGAAGGGTTTCACAAGTTACATATATAAGGAGATTGGAAACCTAAGATGGTAATTTGAACACAATATCAGCAATTCTTTAGAACCGGAAGAAAGATAAATTCTTTCAAAATTTTGACTCCCCTTAGAAAACTCAGAAAGAAGAAAGTTGAAGAAATATGGATTTTAATGGACCATCAATGTTTTTCCTGTTTTATGTATTCCTAGATTATATCAACTTGCCATGTCCAGTTTAAATATCTTTTTCTTTCTTTTTTTTTTTAATCTCAACTGTTAACCCGTGGGGAGATATTCTCCTCATGTATTTTTATCTGTTATCCCAAACAGCTCTGCCCTGAATTTAGTAAAGGTTTTCCTCAATAAATCTCTGAACTAATGAGAAATTTTACCCAGTTCTTGTTGTTCAGAGAAAAATCTATGTATTCTTTTAAATACAACTTTTAGAACTATATGATTCACAGGTTTGGTTTTGATAGGTTTTCAAATATGCTAATATCAGATCAAAATCTCTCTCAATTGCATTTAAAAAAGAAGTTTGTTTTCTTTCACTGTGTTTTGTTCATGTCAGTGCCTTCAGTAAAATGTTGAAGAAGCCTTGGACAGTTTCTTTAAGCTTTCTTAATATTAATGTTTAAAAGAAGACAACAGTCCCAAAATGGAGTTGGTCATGCTAAGTCTCATATCACCAAACCAAGATTTAACTTAATAAGACTTTGGCTGTTTCAGAAATGAAATTTCAAGCCAGCCAGTCAAGAATCACCTGCTCAGCACTACTGAGGTGATCTGCCAGGCAGAGCCCTCCTAGTCCTAAAAGAAGGTAACCTTGCAGTAACCAGCTCTCTTGCTTTTTTTGCCTAGAATAACTTCCTTGTTCCTGTTCCCTCTTGTCTATAAAATCTCTTACTTTGTATAGCTCTTCAGAGCTCCTTTCTGTCTGCTCAATTCATGAGTCATTGGATAAAGGCACTAATATCTTAAACATTTACACAGTTGGATATTTTGAAAAATAGTTTATGTGGATTCAGTGATAACAACTTCATGTGTTAAAATGAAAATTAAAATATATTATAATACAAAGTGCCTAGCACTTGTAGCTATTATTATTCAAGAAATATTGGTTTTATTTCTTTCTAATGATTCCCATCACTTTCAGAATTCATACATTTCCATTTTACATGGGGGAATGGAATGTCTGGACTTGCCTGGCAGCTCAGTGGTGAAAAATCTGCCTGCAATTCAGATTGCAGGAGACTCAGGAGACATGGGTTCAATCCCTGGGTCAGGAGACCTTCTGGATGAGGAAATGGCAACCCACTCCAGTATTCTTGCTTGGGAAATCCCATGGACAGAGGACCTTGATGGGCTATAGTCTGTGAGGTTGCAAAATGTCGGACATAACTGAGTGACTAACACCCGCAGTGGAGGAATGTCTAGGAGATGTGAAAGAGAGACCTCAAATTAGTGCAGCTCAACAAAATAATGAAGCACTTCAGTAATCCAAGTGACGGGGAAAAGCTTTTACCACAATGCGAAATTTCTTATAAAATTTGGCTGTATGTATATAACTAAGCAATCACAGACAAGCGATTTACAGATTCAAGATGGGAACCAAATATAAACTCATTTCATAACCCCGTTTTTAAAATTATTTTTTATGGTATGCTTTAAACAAATGTTCAGTCTTTTAAGCTAATTTATAAGTCATATATTAACATTCTGGGAAAAATTTTATAAAATGCTAGCTAAAAGATAGCTATTTCAAAACTTTCAGGAATCCAAAAAACCTAACAGAAATGCAAATTGTATTTTAAAAAGGAGGATCTCTTTGGTCAATTGTTAGAAGTCTAAAATGATCAATTCCTTTTTTCAAGGTGTACTCATTAAACTGTAGCACCTTCTCATTCTCTGGAAGAAGCTCTAACAATATATAATATATTGAAGTTTTTGCCCTTATTGCTTTCTATGCTAATGTAATGCTTACCTTAGCATGTCATGAATACTTATTTGTGGAGTCAAACTTAAATCAGTTAAATTGAATTGAGAATGGAATGAATACATAGTTCCCCAGTGGCAACCACTCCAGAGTCTGAAACTAATTTTCAAAATACTCTCCTTGTTTTTCAAAGTGTAGGATGAGAAAAGCAGCAATATTTTGCTTTACTTTTCTTTGGAATCCTGTATGGAGATCCACTGGAGAAAAACTGGGCCAGAATCTCTGGCCATCAGCCTCTTAACAATCTCCCCCAGGTGATAATTTGGCACAGGAAAGTTTGAGAGCCATTCCCTCAGTACAGAGAATCACTTTCATAGTGAAATACCATACTCCATTCCTTGACTTGATTCAATGTCAAATCGTAAATTCACTATATATCATATGCATATGTGTGTGTGCAAGCATGTTGCATGTAGACCCACACAGAACTGTTTTCTGTCTTCATAGGTTTGCCTCTTCTAGAGTATCATAGAGCTGGTATTGTGGACAAAGAATATCACCTGGCATTTCAGTAAACCAAGGATGCTGCATCCTTGAAGCCAGGAGCCTCTGCAGAGACAGCCCCCCCCCCAACCCCGCCACACACAATGGTGCATCCCCAGGGAATTCAGGAGGGAGAGAAGAGGATGCTGGCCCAGGAGAGTTAATTTGTATATCAAAGGAAAGGTTTGAATAAGCCCAGATTCTTGCTTCTTCCCATATAAAGAAAAGAACTAACTTCACTATCTTGAGATGTCTGTTTGTGTGATTAGCAGCAAGCTTTTGATGTTTGAACACATGTTTATCTAGCTTTTGTCCAAAAAACTAATACACATCCTGGCTCCTCCCTTACCTCTTTTGAACAATCCTTCAGAGCTATTTGAGAAGCTGTACCTCAGACTTAAGTTCTCAGCCTTTTCAAGTTGGTTTCTTACACTTAGTGACATACATTTACTTTTCCTCCATGTCTTGTCATGTCTGAATAGCTCATTCCTCTTTGGCACTGAATAATATTGCATTTTCTGGATGTTGCACAGTGTATTTATCCACTCACCTACTGAAAGACATTTCAATTGCTTCCAAGTTTGACAATTATGAATAAGGAGGCTTTAAACACACACTTTTTGTGTGGACATAAATGTTCAACTCATTTGGGTAAATATCAGGGAGCATGATTACTGCCTCATACAGTAAGAGTATGACTAGTTTTTCTAAGAAACTGTCAGGATGTCTTTCAAAGTGGCTGCACCATTCTGCATTCCCACTGTCAGTGAATGAGAGTTCCTATTGCTCCACATTCTTACCAGCATTTGGTGTTGTCACTGCCCTGGAATTCCATCCGTTCTAATAGGTATGTAAGAGTAATTAACTGTTTTTATTTGCATTTTCCAAATGACAAATGGTGGTGAGCATCTTTCCACATACTTATATTCCATCCGCTTTTTTTTTTTTTTTTGATGAGGTGTCTGTTCAGATCTTTTTGTCCACTTTTTAATTTTTATATTGTTGAGTTCTTTGTACATTTTGAATTACAATCCTTTATCAGAGGTGTTTTACAAAGATTTTTCTCCCAAAATCTGTAGCTCATCTTTTCATATATTAATAGTGTCTTTTACAGACACAAGATTTTTGTTTTAAAAAATTTTTTGTTTTAAAAAAATTTTTGTTTTAAATTGTTTCTTACATGGATTGCATTTTTGGTCTTATACCCAAGAGGTCACTGCCAAACCTAAAGTCACCTAAGATTCTACATTATCTTTTAAGAGTTTTATAGGTTTGCATTTTATGTATAAATCCATGTTACTTTGAATTAATTCTGTGAAAAAAGTAAGTCCTGTATCTAGATACATTTTTCTGAATGTTCGAGTTGTTCCAGCAGCTTTACTCCATTGTAAACAAGATAAATTGACCTTGGATGGGTCTACTTGTGGGCTCTCCATTCTGGTCTTGATCTCTTGTTCATCTTGTTCAGTTTTACTTTTTTTTTTTTTTTACTACATTGTCTTAATTACTACACCTTTATAGTAAGCCTTCAGAGAAGGTGATGGCACCCCACTCCAGTACTCTTGCCTGGAAAATCCCACGGATGGAGTAGCCTGGTGGGCTGCAATCCATGGAGTCGCGAAGAGTCGGACACAACTGAGTGATTTCACTTTCACTTTTCACTTTCATGCGTTGAAGAAGGAAATGGCAACCCACTCCAGTGTTCTTGCCTGGAGAATCCCAGGGACGGGGGAGCCTCGTGGGTTGCCGTCTACGGGGTCACACAGAGTTGGACACGACTGAAGCGACTTAGCAGCATAGTAAGCCTTAAAGTCAGATGGTGTCAATTCTCTAACTTTGTTCCTCCCCTTCAATATTGTGTTGCTCTTTTGAGTTTTCTCAGTCTCCATAGCAATATTAGGATAATTTTGTTAATGTCTACAAAATAACTTTCTGAGATTTGACTAGTATTGCATCAAATTAATAAATCAAGTTTGGAAAAACTGATATCTTGACAAAATTCTAAGCATTCTGTCTTCATTTTTGCTTATATATTTTCAACAATTAAAATGTAAACTTTATAAAGTCAAAGTTTAAAAACAATTTTTTTTCATCATTAAACCAGTTTTTATCTTTGCCATATCCCCAATAGACTCTGGCACATATAATGTACTGAATAAATACTGTGTAATGAATGAATATGACTTTCTACTTTGGATTCTAGCACTGTGTGTATAGATCTCAACTCACTGTTGAGTGGTATATTTGGTAAGGGCAAAGCTATACCTTATGCCAGCATGCCTTCTTCATATCCTGCTAAGTAATCAGTGTGAGTCAATGCATCTTGAGTAAACAAGTTTAAAAAGTAATGAGCTAAAATATCTCTGAAAAAAAAAAAAAAAAGCTAAAATTTCAAAATGCCAACAGCAATATTTTATTTGCTAAAACAAAATGACAGTAAACAATAACATTACTCTTATATGAATAATGCAATACCAAAATGCATTTATGATATTTTGCACATTATTTGAAGGTTGAATTTTTATATAGTCTCAAAATTATCTGATTCTTTAGAAGCTTCCAAGATAGCCTCTCAGTAAGCATGTTCACACCAAAACAATTATTTATCATTTCTTTCCCAGGCCTTGTCATCATCCTCTTCTTTCCTCTAATGGCACCTTTTAAATGAAACAGTGTCTATGTTAAGGAGGCCAGAGAGACTGAGCATAGTTATAACCTTAATCACAAAAATGCACTTAAATCTATGTTAGGCTTCTTCTAGTAGCTTAACATCCCTCTTGCTAGATCCCAAGTACTTCATTATCTATTAGATATTAGTTTTGGGGAATGGAAGCCCCAAAACTGGCTTCTCTCCATCATGTATCTCTGCTTCTCACATTCTCCTGTTATTTCTCTCAACACTCACATGAGGGACTGTGTTGAGTGGCCCTTTGCCCTATAAACTGAATTCACTGAAAATGGAAACTGACCTGTTTTTCTCAGCAAGGAAGGATCTTTCTGTTGCCATGTATTCTACCATAAACAGATGTGACATTCACAGTAACAGAAACTTCTACTGCTTCAAATCAAATTGCTACTGCCAGTCTTTCCCTGGCAGGTCCTGGTCATATTGCACTAATTTCTCTGTAGCCCAAGGCAGAGAAAGAAACTAAGTGTCTTTTGAATCACAATTTAAACCAGCCCCTTATGAAGTTCAAAATCAAGAGCCCTTAATCTTGCTGCTTAGGGACTGCTAGTGTCACTTCTTACAAACCTGTGTTTAAAAAAATGTCTCTGAAACTTACTTTATATGTGACCTTAAGAATGGTTTGACTATCCCTCCTTCAATCTTCTGCTTCCTCATTTGTAAAATGGCAATGACAATTATTTCACTGTGTTTAAACTAAATTATATACTGTATTAAAATCATTGCCATGACTTCTGCTCTATAAATTGCTTATTTATGACTGTCATGTTACTTCATGCAATTTTCTCAATGGCATAGGAAATAATTAGATTTTCTCCAATTCCTTTGCTCACCTGGAATTGATACACTCTTTAAATGATACAAGAGTTCCAAATTCAGTCTCCATTTTTTCTCACACCCTAAATGGACTACACCCACTCCCACTGAAAAATGACCTGAATCATTTTGCTTCTTCAACAACTATTGCATTCTTTTCATTCATATAGGTGACTTCCAGTGAAGTGCTATGTAGGAATTAAAGAATGCAAACACACTCACACACACACACACGCACAATCTTTCTTCCAAGTTGTATGCTACAGTAAAAGAAGTACAAATCCAAATTTGCCAAGCATACAGACTTGCATTCTTTTTTCCATATTCAGATCCATAACTTTCTCCTTTAAGATTTTTGGAATCCCTGTACTCTGTCCTAAGTAAGGTTTCGCAAGTGGCCTTTAGGGTAAGTGGTTCAATCTAAGTGGGAACAATGATTTTTCTGCTGCTGAATCAGCCAAACTTTGAGGCTGACAGGGCAACAGAGATCATCTTTAAGTGGGAACCCAAATTGAGTTCAGGATCCAGGTAAATACTCCAGAGGTGTGAGCACATCACCATCACATTATGGGAGCCATCATATAAGAGGAAGAAGTAACTCTAACATATTTATGCACTTATAACCAAATTTTACCCTGAACGCATACTCATTTAAATCATGAAATGCATTCTGATCTATTGTCATGCTAAATATAATGCCTATGCTAAAGATCTAGATAAAAATATTTGAAGTGCTTTGGGGATGGAAAGCCTCCTTAGAGGCCTTCAGATGTTAATTCTCCATCCCTGGTGTGTATCATCCTGATTATGATAATCCAAGTTTTAGCTAATCAGCCTGGATTTGTAGGTTAAGGTTAATTTACAAACACTTACATCAAACTATCTCCACTTAACTCTTTCAAATTATACAGATTTGAAGTTAACTGCAGACAATGAGACCCCATGTCTTTAATTACCATCTCCAGGCAAAAGACTCAGATCTAGACTGTCATCTCAGATGCTGAATTTGTTTTCACTGCTGCCACAGTGAATTACCACAAGCTTAATGGAGTAAAACACACACCTCTTATCTTGCAGCTTTGTAGGTTGGAAGTCTGTCACAGGTCCCAGGGAACTACAATCCAGGTGTGGTAGCACCTCATTCCCTCCAGGAGGCTCTGAGGAGACCTGCCTGCAGGCTCATGCAGGATTCTGCAGAATTTAGCTGAACGTTCTTCTTACTCTTCTAATATCTCCGATTTCCTCTGTCACATCTTTGATTTACTCTTCAGCCTTCTTTCACGCTTAAGGGTCCATGTGATTCGTTTTGGCTCATACGGATAATTTAAAATGATCTCCCGAACTTATGGTCTATATTCTCAATTCCATCAGCAAATTTCCCTTTGCCAAATAAGGCAACATACTGGCAGGTTTCATAGAATAGAGTATAGACATCTTTGGGGGTCATTTTTCTACCTACTGATAGAGATGCTTATATTGATTGAGTCATGCCACGTATGAGAGTCCACTGGAAAAACATGCTTGAGTGCTCCATAGAGACCTTCATATAAGCATTTCTAGTATTTAAATTTGTGGCTTTAAAACTTGTTCACCCACCTATGTGCATGTGTTTAATCTGAAGGAATGCTCAATCTATTTGCTAACATGTGAAACCAGAAGTTTCTGAAAGTCCTCTTTCATCTTCATCCAAATTCCAAAGATCTATTGGTTCCAGCACACCAAATGTTGGGCTTCCCTGATGGCTTAGTGATAAAGAATCTGCCTGCCAACGCAGAAGACACAGTTTCAATCCATAGGTCAAGAAGATACCCTGGAAAAGGAAATGACGACTCACTCCAGTATTCTTGTTTGGGAAATCCCATGGACAGAGTAGCCTGACAGGCTACAGTCCATGGAGTAGCAAGAGTAGGACATGACTTAGCAGCTAAACAACATCAAATGTTTGCATTTCTTTTCATCTCCAACGCTGCATATAATTTAGACCATTGACAGTCATCCTGAGTTTTTGAAAAATCTTTTTAATTCGTCTCCTATCTTCCAACTTTCACTATATACCTTGATTCACTTTTCCATATGTGATCCAGAGGGATCATTCTAAACCAAAATCAATCTCATGTCATGCTAATACTGGAAATTCTTCAGAAAGCAACTGCTTATGCTGGCCCTATGATAAAGGTCATATTTCAGACAAGGCAGTGAGAAGGTGTCTATTTTTAGTGAATTCTGAGCCCTCTAGGCTCATTTCTCAAGTCTTGGATCCCTGTTGCTCTGTTCACATCACATTGAAATATTTAGAATTCTCCAGAGATGTTGTTGAGAATAGCACAGTAAGTAATGCTTTTAGGAGACTTGCTATGTGCCAATCTCTGTAATAAATACTTGTGCTAAGTTTCTGTTGCTGTTGTTGTTCTGCACATCTATCCTAAATGCTATTATTATTCCCATTATAGAGCCAGAGAACTTTAGTAGCATATCCAAGGTCAATGAATCTAAAGTAGTGAATCGTGGCACTAAAAGTCCAGCCCAGACTCCATCGCCCCAGAGACTGTGCTGTAAATTTTACAGTCTAGTTTTCTATGTGTTTAAGATTCCTATTCTGTCTAAATAACAGCCACTGCATGACTCAGCTTCATTTCATTCTCTACTGGACGACAAGGATGCTCCCGAGAGATGGACTATGGGTCCCTCTTGTTTGTTTGCACTGAGTGATAAGCAGAATAACAACCCTCTGCTGAAGCCAAATCTGGCCTCTGTAGCCCAACACCAAATTAAATCTCGGAGACAGTTTTGAGTGAAGTAGAAAAAAATAGCTTTACTGCTTTGCCAGGCAAAAGGGGGCCACAGTGAACTAATGCCCTGAAAACTGTACGTCCTACCCTGGAAGGAGTAGGGAAAAGTTTGGTTATAGTAATGGTTCAAAGAGGGCATGATTAGCTCGTGAACATTCTTCTGATTGGTTGGTGGTGAGGTAATTAGAAGTCAGCATCATCAACTTTCTCGTTCCAACAGGTCTGGGGTCTTCATGCTTGTGGGCAGCAAACAGTTAACTTATCACATCTGGTGAGGGTTTCAGTACTAGCAAAACAGCTCAAAGACTTCTTGTCTGTATTCCTTGAAGGGGAACCAGGACCTTCCCCCAAGGCTGCACTCTTGTTTCTTGGCTGCCCCTCTCTTGTCTCTGCATCCCCTCCCCTGATTAGCAAGTGTTTGAACCTGTTCACTGGAACCCAGGGAAGATCTTAGAGACTGAATGAATCCAGGTGGGTCAGAGAGAATCTTATGGCAATTTATGTCAGAGTGTACTGCCTATGTTTTCTTCTAATAGCTTTATAATTTCTGGCCTTACATTTAAGTCCTTAATCCAGTTTGAGTTACTTTTTGTGTATGGTGTTAGGAAGTGTTCTAATTTCACCCTTTTACTGTAACTGTCCAGTTTTCCCAGCACCACTTATTGAAGAGGGAGTCTTTTCTCAATGTACATTCTTGCCTGATTTGTCAAAGATAACATGTTCATAGATTCGTGGGTTTATCTCTGGACTTTCTATCTTGCTTCACTGGTCTATATTTATGTTTTTGTGCCAGTAAAATACTTTCTTGATGACTGTAGCTTTGTAGTATAATTTGAAGTGATGACATAGAGGGGTAGGATGGTGGAGGGCAGGGAGGGGAGAGAGGAAAGGGATATACATATATATGTGTGTGTGTGTGTGTGTGTATGAATTTATGACTGATCTGCATTGTTGTACAGCAGAAACCAACACAAAATTATAAAGCAATTTCCATCAATTAAAAAATAAATAAAATTAAAAGAAATGTGGTCCACAGAAAGGCTTTTGTGCCCAGCACCACCCAAGGTCCTGCTCAGTATCACTCCCAAGTAACCATGTCTTAATCCCTATGTTAGTTAGTTAGAATGGGAAAAAGGAGTCCAAACTGGCAGTGGCTAAAGACAAAGAAAGGAAAAAACCCACAAAAATGGAACCAAAGAAAATCCAAAGACCAGATTCAGGTGAAACAAACACGCCCTCTTCATGGCCAGTCAATTTGCATAGTCCAGGCTCAAGGTGTGGAGGAGATGACTGTATAAAAGGAGGAACAGAAGATGGATTGAAGCCTCTCCTTTGGGGTCAGCCTGCCTTCATGTACTTTGCCTTGCTTGCCAAATAAAATTCTGCTGTAACAGAGCTGTAACACTGGTCCACCATTTCAAATCTTTGCTGCGGTGAGACAGAACTGAGGAAATTACACATTCCCCCAACATCTCTGTTGCTGTGACTCAGATTTAAGCTAGCTGAAAAAAAATCCCAGCTTGGCCCCCGCGAGGTGGAGGCCAAGCACAGCAGAAGCCCAACTCGGTGAAAGCTCAGGCTGTGGAAGCTGAACATGAAGAAAACCCAGTGCAGTGGAAGTAAAAAGAAGCCCAGCGTGCTGGAAACCCGGACATCAAAAACAAACACAGCAGAAAAAAGCTCACACAGCTCAGACTCAGATTCCAGAAGACCTGTGGTTAAGGAGGAGGTACTTGCCCCTTTGGTTGGAAGGACACGGCTAACAAAATCTTAATTCCTTTAGAATCTCTCGTTTTTTGTTTCCTCAAACCCCCTGTGAACAGGTGAGCAGCAGTGGGTGCAACTGAGGGACTCTGGCCAGGATTCCTACCCAGTGTGTCCCGAAGGCTCCACTGTCTGCTGCACTTTGGTGGCTGTTGCCCAAGCAGGTGAGGGTTCCTCTGTCCTTAATCTTCTTTGTGCCAAGGATTGGGCCAATGAAAACTGTGAGCACAGGTCAGGTATATAGCAGAGTTTATGACAGGTTATGAAGGGCATTCCTTAGCACATTTTTCCCCACTGTTTTTTCCTCCAGTCCTTTAGCTCCTCTCTCCATCTATGTCACTGTTTTACAAAGTGTTGGGCAAGTCATCATCTTTCCATTTCTGAAAGTTGTGTTTAAAACTGTTTACCTAAGATTGGGACTCATACCCACATGGAAGGGACTCTGTGCTATGCTTAGTCACTCAGTTGTATCCGACTGGGATTTGAGCCTGGCCAAAACCCACGGTGCTTGGTTTCAGGACCTAATGACGCTCAGGCTGTTATGATGTCTCATTGCAAAAAAACTCAGTGAGAGAGACAGAAATAGGTAAGAGGTGGATTTATTCACATTTAGAGAGAAATCTATTCCGCAGGGTGTGGGCCATCATGGAGGGTACAGTGGCCATGGAACGTGGTGTGGTTAGTTTTTTGAGCTAGGTGATTTCATATGCTAATAAGTGGGAGGGTCATTCCAACAATTAGGAAACCACCAACTCCTTGGTCTTTTGATAGTGCCTTGGACCTGGCCTGGCACCTCTGGGTGTATCATTTAGCTTGCAGATTGAGAATCAAGGTTTAGTTGAATCTGACTTGTTTGTCATCTGTACCCATTTGATCTTAATTGGTTTATGTTATACCCTTGGACTATGTCATTCTGTCAAGCTGTGCCCTGCCCCCTTCCTTCCTGTTTCATGCTCTTTTCCTGAGCCCCACCCAAGGCCCACAAAGTTGTTTCTACAATATTCTGGAGGGACAACCAAAAAATAGCTGGCCTTTGGGAGGGAAATACTGTGTAATATCCAGTCCCTCTAGATATTCAGGTTTTTATCTTCCATGTTTCCTACAACATGTGCAACAACAGCATCTCTTCGTGAACCTGCTAGGGCGGGGGACAGGCACACAATGCCTGCTAGAAATCCATCTGTTGGCATCCCTTCAAGGGCAATTGCAGTTCCGGGACAAAGTTTGCCACTTCGGGAGTTAGCCCTGCAGGCCGTTTGGGCCCAAACCCTTACCACTCTTCTAAAGTTACAAACATACCCCAAGGTCAAATCTCCACTCCACCTTTATAGAACATCTGGTCTGTTGTCTCTTATCAATTTGTTCTTAAGCCATTTACTAACTCCTACAACCAGGACCCTGCCCCTTTGTAGGCAACATCACTCTACCCTGCTTAGTATTAAAATACTCTTAATACCCCTAACAGGACCAAATAACCCATTCCTTTGTCATTACTTCTGCTATTACCTAAAGTGGGTCTATGACAATAAAATGTTTACATTTGGAGACACCCTAAGCTGTACTTATGGAGGACTAGTGGGGGAAATCAATGATTTACATTCCCTTCGAGCAATAAGCAGATAAAGCTTATGGCTATTTCACCAGGTTCCCAGTCTTAGGGCACAGGCTTGTATTGCTTTACATCATGGTATTTATTCCCATCCACAACAGACAAACCAGCAATGAGTTAAGATTACAATCCCTTAATCCTACCCAGCACTAGTCACTCTGGAGACCTTGGGGATACCCAGCTCCAGCCTGGGAATCCCAGGAGGTCGACCTGCCTTGACCTGCCTAAGGATCTGGTACTCAGAAGTTTGTCGTACTTCAACCTGCTCAGGGATCTGCCAGTCCAGGGGTCCCAGGAGGTCGATATGCCTGGACATGCCTGGGTACCAAATTCTCAGGAGTCTGAAATGCCTTGACCTGCTGGGGATTCAATCTCCAGGAGGCTGTCATGTCTCAACCTGCCTGGGGGTCTGTGCCCTGACCCAGGGATGCCTGGCTCTGAGGTTACAACAGTACTGGATAGGATAAGCTTCATAAAGACTCACACCCCTAAGGAAGTCCACCCATGGAAATAGAAGGAAGCCTATTAGTTGTGGGACTGTGACCACTCTCAGCAATAACTCAGGAGTCCCATGAGAACCCCATTGCCTTTCTGGAAAGGCTAAAAGAGGCTATCAAGAGTTTATCAATCTGGACTTAGACTCTTATGAGGAACAGATGATTTTAAAGGACAAATTCCTGTCCCAGTGTGCATCAGACATCAGGATAAAGTTACAACAGCTTCAGCAGCAGGACCCTGCTGCCTCTTTAGATGAGATAGTCCAGACAGCCACCAATACATTTTATAATAGAGAACAGGAGAGGGAGCCAAGGCCCAGGAAAGGGAGAAAAGGAAAGAGACAAGCCATAACCAGTTGCTGGCCACCCTCCAGGGAAGCCCTATGGAAAACCCCGAGTCCCTAAAGGACAAGGCATGAGGCAAATGCTTAATCTGTAGACAGGTGGGACTTTGGGCCAAAGAGTGTCCAAACTGTGACAAGTCTCCTAAAATGGCTTGCTACAGATGCCATCAATTGGGACATTGGGCAGCCCTCTATCCTTGTGACCCCAGAGCCTCAAGGTCAAGTACCAAGCCTTCCCTCACAATGGTTCAATGCAACTGAAGTGGCCCACTCCAGCCAACCTGCCTGTCACAGATAACCATCAAAGGGCTAGAGCCAAGTGTGCAAGTGGATGTGGTAGGTAGGTCCAAGAATTTCTTGATTGACACAGGGGCTACCTACTTGGTCCTGACCTCCAGAGCCTTCTCCCAAACCTGTACCATTTTGGGTGCTACAGGAAAAACAATTACAAAAAGATTCACCTGAGCACTTTGTTGCTGGGATAAACAAATATTTTCCCACCAATTTCTGGTGGTCCCTGAGTGTCCTACTACCTCATTGAAAAGAGATCTTTCCCTGCCTTAGAAATATTGCAGCTATTGCAGTCCTGATAAAAGATGCTTTAAAACTCTCTCTTGGGGGCCAACTATTTTTACTCGCCACCAAGTGAAACAACTCCTCAATGGGAGAGGCATTTATGGATGTCTTATCAGAGGATCCTCAGATATCAGGTAGTGCTGATGGAAAATCCAGGCCTGACTATATCCCCTTGTGAGGTTTTTAAGCCAGCTCCCCTCCTGCCTACCCTCGAGGGCTCTCTCTCCCCTTTCACTCTTGCCTAGAAACCTTGTACCACTGGACAAAACCTTGAGAGGGATTTTCAGAAGATCCTCTGACCAATCCTGATGAAATCTGGTAGCACTGTCTTGGATGGAAAAATAAGAGCCAGATATGCAGTAGTCTCCAGTCTTGAGACCATGGAGGCTAAACCTTTGCCACCAGGTACTTCATCCCAATTAGCTGAGCTCATAGCCCTGACTAGAGCTTTAAAGCTGGGAAAAGAAAAAAGAGTAGCCATTTACACTGACTCCAAGTATGCCTTTCTGGTGCTACATGCACATGATGCTATTTGGAAAGAAATAGGCCACTTGACCACCCGAGTGTCCCAAATCAGATGTGGTGATCAAATCTTTAGGCTCTTGGAGGCAGTCCATCTGCCCACTGAGGTTTCAGTCTCCCATTGTTAAGGACACCAGAAAGGGAGCACAGAAGTGGTGTGAGGGAACCAAGCAGCTGATCAGGCAGCTAAGAGAGCAGCCTTACAGACCAATGACCTAATAGAGGTTACCACTCTAGTTCCACAGAATTCTTTGTCAGACACTCCTTCATATACTGAAGGTGAGACTCTTAAAGTTGAGTGCAGGCTTTCAGGAAATCATATGGGGTGGATCCAAAAGGAGGGACTCCTTTTTCTGCCTGGAACCTTCAATGGAAGTTGGTTAACTTTTAACATGCCACCACTCATTTAGGAGTGAAGGCCCTCCAAAGATGACTAGAAAGGTCCTTCAGAGGAACAGACAACCAAATGACTATAAGGCAAGTGGTCTCCTCTTGTCCCACTTGCCAATTAAACAACCCCCAAGGAGCTTGAAGACCCCAGCTGGCTCAGCCCATCCAGCTTTGTCAGATCTACCCAGGAGAGGACTGGCAGATGGACTTCACCCAGATGCCAGTTTCTTAGGGGTATATATACCTATTAATCATGATAGATACATTCACAGGATGAATTTAAGGTTTTCCCACCTGAACTGAGAAGGTTGAGGAGGTGGTAAAAAAAAAAAAAAAAAAAAAAACTGCTCCATGAAATCATTCCCAGGTTTGGTCTGCCCAGGTCACTACAAAGTGACAATGGGATATCATTTACTTCTAAGGTCATCCAAGGGGTCTCTAGAACATTGGGCATTACTTATTACCTCCATTGTGCCTGGAGGCCTCAGTATTCAGGAAAAGTAGAAAGAGCCAACCAATTCTTAAAATCAGTGATAAAAAAAGATATCCCAGGAGACCTCTCTCAGATGGAAGAAGGCTTTACCAATAGCTCTTTTCTGTACCCATAGTTCCCCCAAAGAACAGGTTGATCTTAGTCCTTATGAGATGCTATGACCACGTGAAGCCGCTTAGTCATGTCTGACTCTTTCAGACCCCCTGGACTGTAACCTACCAGGCTCCTCTGTCCATGGGATTTTAAAGCAAGAATACTTGAGTGGGTTGCCATTTCCTTCTCCAATGAGATGTTATATGGGAGCATCTTTTGTTTATGTCATGACCTCTTCCTAGATCCAGAGGCTCAGACCCTCTCGTCTTATACCATGGCCGTTGGGCAATTCCAACAAGATATATGCTTGTGGGATGTCGACTAGGACCCAAAAGATTCTAAAGAACCACCACTCTATGCTCCAGGGACTCAAGTCCTAATTAAAGTCTGAAAGGATGGGTGCCCAAAGCCTCAACTACAGTCCACATGGAAGGGCCCCTACCCTGTAATACTTTCTATCCCCACAACAGTCAAGGTATCAGGACACAACTCTTGGATTCACCACTCATGAGTCAAGCAGTGGAGCAAAACAGAAAAGCACACTCAATACACCTGTGAGCCCCTGTACCATTCTAGTGAACACACCCAAAATTAAGTTTCTGGGGATAAGATTTCTCAGGATAGCTCTAAAGAGCCAATACTGTTTGGCAGGGGTTGTGCTCCAAAATAGGCAGGAGATAGATCTCCTGATCCCTGAACAAGGAGGGACTTGAGCCATCTTGAATGAGATGTGTTGTTTCTGGGTAAATATCTCCGGCTAAGTTAAAGAAAGTCTCACAGTCCTCAAGAAAAACATTTAGGTCTTATAAGATCTCAAAGTATGAGCTAGAGAGTTCTCAGGTGAGTACAATCTCTCTTTGGTGGATCCTTCTCCTGGCAAGGGGGAATTTGGAGTTGGCTAGTCAGTTCAGTTCAGTCACTCAGTCGGGTCCGAGTCTTTGCGACCCCATGAATCACAGCACGCCAGGCCTCCCTGTCCATCACCATCTCCCGGAGTTCACTCAGACTCACGTCCATTGAGTCAGTGATGCCATCCAGCCATCTCATCCTCTGTCGTCCCCTTCTCCTCCTGCCCCCAATCCCTCCTAGCATCAGAGTCTTTTCCAATGAGTCAACTCTTCGCATCAGGTGGCCAAAGTACTGGAGTTTCAGCTTTAGCATCATTCCTTCCAAAGAAATCCCAGGGCTGATCTCCTTCAGAATGGACTGGTTGGATCTCCTTGCAGTCCAAGGGAATCTCAAAAGTCTTCTCAAACACCACAGGTCAAAAGCATCAATTCTTCGGCGCTCAGCTTTCTTCACAGTCCAACTCTCACATCCATACATGACCACTGGAAAAACCATAGCCTTGACTAGACAGACATTTGTTGGCGAAGTAATGTCTCTGCTTTTCAATATGCTATCTAGGTTGGTCATAACTTTCCTTCCAAGGAGTAAGCATCTTTTAATTTCATGGCTGCAGTCACCATCTGCAGTGATTTTGGAGCCCCCCAAAATAAAGTCTGACACTGTTTCCCCATCTATTTCCCATGAAGTGATGGGACCAGATGCCATGATCTTTGTTTTCTGAATGTTGAGCTTTAAGCCAACTTTTTTACTCTCCTCTTTCACTTTCATCAAGAGGCTTTTTAGTTCTTCTTCACTTTCTGCCATAAGGGTGGTGTCATCTGCATATCTGAGGTTATTGATATTACTAATCCCTGTTATCATCATATTGATGCTGCTTATGATTGTTCCATGTATTATCAATTGTCTAACCCATTTTGTCTCTTTCCAGGTCAACAAGCTACAAAATGCAGTGCTAGTTCAAAAAGGATATATAAAACTACACCCGACCATGGAAAATATCACTCACCCTTAGACAGACACCACTATAAGGACTCTGAGGCTTAAGACTAGCAAGAGAGGGAGGCCCAATGCCCCTCGCCATCCCAGCTCAGCAGGAAGTAGCCAGAGAGACCTCAACAGCCCTATTCCCAAAGAATTGGGCCTCCCATCTATTGAAGGGATAATGTTAGGTAGTTAGAATAGGAAAAAGGAGTCCAAAATGGCAGTGGCTAAAAGACAAAGAAAGGAAAAAGCCCACAAAAATAGAACAAAAGAAAATCCATGGACTGGAGTGACAACTTCAGGTGAAACAAACATGCCCCCTTCACGGCCAGCTCAATTTGCATAGGGCTGGCTCAAGCCAGGGAGGAGACAAATGTATAAAAGGAGGAAGAGAAGAAGGATTGAAGCCTCTGCTTTGGGGTCAGCCCACCCTCATGCTTTGAGTGTATACTTTCCCTTGCTTGCCAAATAAAACTCTGCTGTAGTGGAGCTGTAACACTGGTCCACTATTTCAAATCTTTGCTGAGGCAAGACAGAACCGAGGAAATTACACAATCCCCAGACATCTCAAATCTGTGAATTTATTACATGACAAAAAGATGTGATTAAAAACACTGACAATGAGGTAGTAAGATTATCTTGAAAGGGAAAGTGAAGTTGCTCAGTCATGCCCAACTCTTTGTGACCCCATGGATCCTGCACCAAGCTCCTCCATCCATGGGATTTTCAAGGCAAGAGTACTGGAGTGGGTTGCCATTTCCTTCTCCTGGGAATCTTCCCAACCCAGGGATTGAACCCAGGTCTCTCGAATTGTAGACAGACAATTTACCATCTGAGCCACCAGGGAAGTCCTAAGATTATCTTGGATTATTCAAATAGACCCAATCCAATCACATCAGTCCTTCAGTTCAGTCATGTCTGACTCATTGCAACCTCATGAACTGCACCACAGCAGGCTTCCCTGTCCATCACCAACTCCTGGAGCTTGCTCAAACTCATGTCCATGGAGTCAGTAATGCCATCCAACCATCTCATTCTCTGTCGTCCCCTTCTCCTCCTGCCTTCAATCTTTCCGAACAGCAGTGTTTTTTCCAATGAGTCATCTCTTCCCATCAGATGGTGAAAGTATTGGAGTTTCATCTTCAGCATCAGTCCTTCCAATGAATATTCAAGACTGATCTCCTTTAGGATTGACTGGTTGGATCTCCTTGCAGTCCAAGGGACTTTCAAGAGTCTTCTCCAACTCAACAGTTCAAAAGCATCAATTCTTCAGCACTCAGGTTTCTTTATGGTGCAACTCTCACATTCATACATGACTACTAGATAAACCATAAGTTTGACTAGACGTACCTTTGTTGGCAAATAATGTCTCTGTCTAGGTTGGTCATAGCTTTCCTTCCAAGAAGCAAGTGTCTTTTAATTTCATGGCTGCAGTCACTATCTTCAGTGATTTTGGACCCCAAGAAAATAAAATCTCTTACTGTTTCCATTGTTTCCTCATATATTTGTCATGAAGTGATGGGACTAGATGCCATGATCTTTGTTTTTTTGAATGTTGGGTTTTAAGACATTTAAGGACATTAATCCTTAATAGCAGAGATTCTTTCCCAACTGAAAGGAGAGAGAGAGAGAGGTGGAAGAGGAGTCAATGGCTTTGAAAATTCAGGTTTATACTAAAATTTCAAAATCAAGAGTATTTTATGAAATGGTTGCAATATGGGGAACCACGATTACTTGCCAATTCATCTAAAGTGTGTTGTTATAAATTTGAAGTGTTGAGGCTGATGAAGTTTGAAATATCATTTTCAGATATCAGGATGCATTCATGAAACAATATTGCTTGCCTATTACAAGAAAATATGGTTCTGGAAGAGTTCCTAGATCTTACCATCAGCTGAACATGGGCAGATTGTGCAGACAGAGGTGTGTGAGCCTGCTCTGCAAAAGAATGTCAAAAAGCCTTGGTTTATTGTCCCTGTTTAAAAAATTCCAACTTGAAATACAGTGCTCAATAAATAATTTTTGCTTAGTATTATTTTTTAAACTGGAAAATAGCCATGATACAAGATGCTGCTAACTTTCAGAAAATCCAATGATAAAATCTTAAATTAGCATGGAGAGCATTCAGTCCAAAGTACTGCCTACAAATCAGACTGCAATTCTTTTTTTTTTTTTAATTAATTTTATTTTATTTTTAAACCTTACATAATTGTATTAGTTTTGCCAAATATCAAAATGAATCCACCACAGGTATACATGTGTTCCCCATCCTGAACCCTCCTCCTTCCTCCCTCCCCATACCATCCCTCTGGGTCGTCCCAGTGCACCAGCCCCAAGCATCAGACTGCAATTCTGTCTGACAATTTCAGCAATGTGTTTGTTGTGTGAAGTCAGGGAAAATTAATTGAGCCAGAATTAATCAATTCACACTCCCTCACTTCATGAAAATATTGCTATGATTACATGTGTCCCACGGTATCTTTGTTTCTATAGGAGATATGAGGACCCTTCAAGCCAACCTAATATGATTCCAAATATTCATAATTATCCAATCGATCTGTGTTGAATAAATAAATTTTTTAGTATTAAGAATTATGCCAGGTTATCACAAAATACATACTGAATACTAAGCTTTATTGTAGTTTCTTTTTAGATTTAGTTAAACTGAGATCATTGTAATTTATATTATCTATTTTTATCAATAAAAAACTCTGTAGTTTCATTTGACTAATCTTTTGCTCATCTTTAATTTTGCAACTGTGCTGAATTTTTGGTCTCTCTCTGAATCTCTTCTCACTGATGGGAATTCCTTCCAGGTAGATGTGTGGGTATTGGCAAATTGATCACCTGCTGCTTTCCTTGGTCATTGTCACCTTTTATTATATCTGTGAATATTGGAAACACCCACTCTGATTATCCTTCTCTGCTTTCTCCAAGGTCAGATGCCCAATGTACCACCAAACACATTGGCATTTGACCAATATCAAAGCCCCTGTGAGACCAGAGTTTATAGGGTAAAGGTCAAAGAGGCAAAGCTATGAAAAGATCTATGTATGAAAAGTACTGCAACTGAGGCTAATAATTCAGACTTCAACACATTCTGATGACATCAGATATGATGCAATTAACTCTAGTAGTTATCCTGAGGTTATATAATAGTCTAACGATGGTGTTACTAGTAGATTTACCTTGACAAAGTTTTCCCTTCTCAGTCTCACCCAGGCCTTTCACATTTCATTCCCTTCCCCTCTCATAACACTGCCAGTGCCACGGACATAGCGGTCTGCACACACAGATAAAGGAACAGTGTGCCCTCTGTGTTGGAGGAGCTCTTGCCTTTTTGTCTGGATCAGCCTTCCATAATTCACTCCTTTACATGAAATTTTTTTCAACCCAAAGGCTCACCGTAAAAGTTACCTCTTTGGGAAGTGATATTTATTTTTCCAAGATTGAATTAGTCACACCCACCTATGCTCCCCAGGACCCTAAACACATTGTGTATGAGCACCCTGAACACATCTCTGCATTATTATGATTATCATGATTATTATCTCCCTCAAGAACGGGCTTTATACCTTGCAGTTTCTGCATTGCCATTTTGCTCTATAGGGATTGGCACAAGGTAAAAGGCACAGAAAATGCTTGCTGTGTGTGTTTGAGTTAAATCAGATTGGATTGAACTGAACTGTGCTGAGTTTTATGGAATTTCCAGGGACCTCTATGCCTCTGAAGATTTTTGTTTCTAAAGAAATGACTCTAGATCTAATTAATTTCATTTTAGTTACTGTTAATAATAGTTCTCTCATCTAACATTGACTTCACTTTTAAATGTATTGTAATAATTGTCTTCTGAAGTTACTATTGATACCTTGAATATGTTTATCATGTTCCCTCCTGGGTTAATTTAAAATTATAAATACACAGGAGATACATCAGGTTTTAGGGTCAATTTTGCTCTACTTTGCTTTTTTATATGGACTGGCACACATACTAAATGTCATTCAGGTGTTTGGATTGTGACTAAAGAAGGAGAATCCAGTGTCAGAGACCCATCCTGTGTCCAAACTTTGAAGTTTTGGCACATATGGGACATGCCTCTTGAAAGGAGCTGAAAGGGGGATCTGGAAGGATCTCTGCTGTGAGCACCCACCTGACACCTCAGGTGTCATCTTTACTGCTCACCAAAAGGTGGGAACACCTCGTCTTGTCACAATCCTCTGCATTGACGTCCAGGACACTCCCAGGACTCTCCCTCATGTGGAGAGTTGGCAGTCTTCCTCTGACCACCTGGCCCTACAATAATCTCTCCCGATGGATGATTTGTTTAAGGCAGGAGTCTCCTCAGGCTCCTCACCATAGTTCTAGGAAAAACCTCTTCTTAACTCTTAACCTCTTCTTAACAGGCGTCATTAACTGCATGCCTGTCAGTCTGTTTCTCCCACTATAATGGAAACTTCCCATATTGTATGATCATTGCCTGTCCCATTACCTGTAATATTTTGCAATATTTGGTATGTAAAAATCAGTGAGTGAATGAAAAGAATACCTTCTGTTGCACTCCGTTGATCAGGACACATATGTGCTATATTTGAACTTCCAGGTATTAACAAAAATCATTGGAGTTAAAGGGGAACCACTTAACCAAGCAGTTGTCAAATACTTTCTACCTTTCTGGGGATCAGATAGCTGAGAAAACCATACATAAATGGGCTTGTCCTAGATTCAAGAGGTGTGGTTCGAAAGAAATGGATTCTTGGACTTCTGGTTTGCACACGTTTGTTTTTCTGCCACAGGCAGGTGCCAATTACTGACCCAGCGCACTGTGTAAGCTCCTGTCTCTCAGCTATGCAGAAAATTCACATATAGGGGAATGCTTACATTTTAGCCTGAAGCAGTTTTGTAGATATGAAGAATGGGCCAGGAAGACAACTATACAGAAAGCATATGGGATATGTTTGCTTGCTTGCTTGCTGCATCGCTTCAGCCGTGTCCTACTCTGTGCGACCCCATGGACTGCAGCCTACCAGGCTCCTCCATCCATGGGATTTTCCAGGCAACAGTATTGGAGTGGGGTGCCATTGCCTTCTCCAGTGGGATATGTAAAGGAAAGAAACAATTTTGAGGGATGTTGAGGAGAGAGTTAAGACCCAAAGACAAACAAAGGTAGGAGCAGCTCATTGCCAAGGTCAGTCCCCGGAGAGGACATGTCCACAGGCAGCATCCTCATGGTGAGCTTGGGGGGCAAGTGCTCCCAGAGGGCCTTGCTAGGATGTCTCCTATGGAACTCCCTTTCATACATCTGGGATCCTAAAATGCTTGAGACTACTTTTAAGTGACAGAAAAATAATAAAAACAATTTAAAAAAACAATGGTGGGGACAATTCTTGCACAGAATATAAGCTGGACATGGGTGGTCATGGTTTCTAAACAAGATTATCTAATTAGGCAGCACTGTCCTGTTTATCCCTGGAGTTCAGTGTGATTGGGTCATTGCTCTCCATCTAGCTGGGCTGAAGGCTGAAGCCACACAGGGGCCAGATCAGTGAAGGGCAGTTTTGGGTGGGGGAAAGGGGTGTTTTAATTGTGGGGAGATGTCCAGGACCTATAGGCAAGATCCCATAGGAGAAGGCAGTGGCACCCCACTCCAGTACTCTTGCCTGGAAAATCCCATGGACGGAGTAGCCTGTTAGACTGCAGTCCATGGGGTCGCAAAGAGTCGGACACAACTGGGCAACTTCACTTTCACTTTCCACTTTCATGCATTGGAGAAGGAAAGGCAGCCCACTCCAGTGTTCTTGCCTGGAGAATCCCAGGGACGGGGGAGCCTGGTGGGCTGCCGTCTATGGGGTCGCACAGAGTCGGACACGACTGAAGCGACTTAACAGCAGCAGCAGCATAGCAGATCAGTTCCTAAACATTGATTTTCCATTTGTTGTCACAGTTTTATTAAAGGAAATGTCAGTTTTCCTTAAAAAGGATTTGAATCAAGTGTGGGTTTTGTTTTTTCATTTTTCTTGATAGATGGTGATTAACATTTTTAAAACCATAGATATGTTGTAAGTATGATTAAAATTATGAGCCCCAATAAAATAAAGATTCTCATCAACACACATCCTTGCAAATAACTTCATCATATTTCACTGATCTCTAAACCTATATATTGAAGGACAGGTGTGAATCTGTCTTAGAAGGAGGCTGTAGGTGAAAAGAAATAAGAAGGAACTTCTGCAAAGACCTGCAAGACAAGGGCATCTTACTGCTGGTTCTAAGCCAAAAAGGCACATTTTGTGAACTGGGGGCCTTATGCTGGAGGTATGGGCATGAACTTGTATGACACCTGGTCATTCTCATGCCCCGTCTCTGGCATATTGAAGCTACCACATAGAGGGATTCAAAAGAAGTTTCAAATTCTATAATCTCTAGGCAGTTAATGTAAAACTATGCCAAAATTGTATACCATGTGAAGGAAAGAGAAGAGAGGATCTGCTGCCTGGATTTAATCTCTATAAAGAAACTGACCTATTTCTAAAGATAGAGTTAAGACAACATAGTGATAAACATGCTTAGGAAGAATACAGTTAGAAACATGGATTATATTTTTCAAGCAAGGAAACCAAAACCAAACATGTAAACAGTCTCTCCCTTATCTCCATACAATCATGAGACAACATTAGATTAAATTAAATTTGAGACATTTGGCAAAACACCTGAACACTGTGCTTCTGAAGTGTCAAAATGATGACAATGAAGGAAAGCCTGGAAAACTGTGACTGAAAAGATAGAAGAGACATGAGGAGTAAATGCAGTGGGTGTCTTGCATGGGATCCTGGAGCAGGAAAAGGACTTGAGGGAAAAAACTGTGAAATCCAAATAGAATCTGTCATTGTTTAGTAATATTTGCTTAATATCTTAGTTTGATGAATAAACCACCATTGTGTAAAATATTAAAACAGAAGAAAGTGGATGAAAGGCATATTTGAACACTCTTTAATCCCTGTGCAACTCTTCTGTAAAGTTAGAACAATATGTTAAACGAGAAGCTAAAATAATTATCTTTAAAATAAGGGGTGCTTTTTCAAACTCAATTATTGTAGGAGAAATTGAAATTAAAATTACATTGAAATATTTTTCATTTATCAACTGGTAAAAATACAAAAGTATGACAATATACACTTAGCTTGTGTATAAAACAGGAGTATCCTATATTTCTGGTAGGAATATAAGATTATACACTCTCCAGGGACAAGAAATTGGAAATATTTAGGAAAATGGCATATACATTTACCTTTGAGTTTATCAGTCCTACACCCAGAAATTATAACAATGCATCCAGGCCAAAAATAAGTTTCCCTTACAACTATGTTTATAATAGCAAAGATTAGAAACAAATTTCCATAAATATGAAACTGTTTCTATGAATAGATCCATGCTGTGGTATACTATGTGCCTGTAAGAAGGATACTAAGGCCTTCTGTTGTGAATTCATCATTAGAATATTTTATTACATTAAAAAAGAGTAGAAATCCATATATAGCATCATCTATTGTAACTCTGGAGGGGAAGGAGGATGGAGGGAAGGGCAGAGGAGAGAATATATTTTCAAAGGGAAACTCTAGAAGTATAATATATAATACACAATATATAATGATATATGATACAATATATAAAACAGTAAGTCATATTTTAGAAGGAAAAGGGATGCACAGGGATGAAATTGCAAGTTTTTTGAAAATATTTTGTTACATAATGTGAACTTCAAAATCCTTTAATTTTTATATATTTGCAAAAACAAAATTTTAAAGAAAAGTGAAGAAATCACTAAATATTAAAAACATGCTGAAACTAAAAACTCTAATGGAACAATTTCTCTCTCCCACCTGAACTCTAGGAGAAACTGGAACCGTGGTACCAGCAGAGGCCCCTTGTGCCCATCTGCTTCCTTGGGCGTTTGGTGGCTTTGGGTAAGTCTCTCCTGGTCCTCAGATCTCTCATACCAGTTGAGATCCTGAATTTTTATTTGGTGGGGTGTAGCAGGTACCTGCCCCCTCTCAGTAAGATACTGGGGAGAGGGGCCTGCTGGGAAGACACTGGGAAATAAATATTCCCCCAGGGTCTTGATTATGAGTGGGACTCTGTTGGAAGATGCTAGGAGGGGCAGGGAGTCAGTTAAGGACACCCAGGCCTCAGTTGAAACAGAGAAAATACCTACCGCTAGAAAGACACTGGTGGGGGCAGGCTCAGTTTTCACTGAGAAATATCTGGGACTCAGTTGAAAGATACTTAGGTGGCTTCATTCTAGAAAGACATAAGGAGCTCATACTTACTTGTGGAATGGGAGGGAAAGAGGCAGGGCACAACTTTTGAAAGAATGACATAGCCCAAGGACACAACACAAACCGATTAGAATCAGATGGGACCAAGATGGCGAACAAGAGTAGATGTTGATTCTCAATCATCAAGTGAAATGACACACCCAGAGGTGCCAGGACAGTTCCAAGGCACTGTTAAAAGACCACAGAATGGGCAGTGGCAGAAATCCTGGAAATCTCTGCCCCTTCCCAAGAATAATTGGAATAACCCTCGCCACTACATAGAACCTTTTAACTTCGGCTTCTTGACAAGAATGAATATCAACATTTTAGGAATCATCTAACTAAAATGGACTGGAATGGGTGAATTTAACTCAGATGACCATTCTATCTACTACTGTGGGCAAGAATCCATTAGAAGGAATAGAGTAGCCATCATAGTCAACAAAAGAGTCCTAAATGCAGTACTTGAGTGCAATCTCAAAAGTGACAAAATGATCTCTTCGTTTCCAAGGCAAACCATTCAGTATCACAGTAATCCAAGTCTATGCGCTGACCAGCAATGCTGAAGAAGCTGAAGCTGCTTTCTTCTAATGGGTATATGACTTGGACGTATCTGGGAGACCTTGCACTTTACTTTCTATGTATGTGAATTGTGGCTTCTAATACTTCTTTATTAGAATACCTGTGAATTTAATGAAGCAACAGCATCAATTTTCAGCAACTAGTAACATGTAGTTTTGTGTTAATCACAGTGTAAAGGAGGGAATGGGGCAGGGCACAACTTTTGAAAGAATGACATAGCCCAAGGACACAACATAAACTGACTAGAATCAAATGGGACCAAGAGGGCAGACAAGACTAGACCTTGATCCTGAATCAGAAAATAAATGACACACCCAGAGGTACCACGACAGTTCCAAGTCACCGTCAAATGACCAAGGAGTGGGCAGCGGCCCAAATCCTGGAAATCTCCACCCCCTTCCCAAGAATAGTTGGAATAGTCCTCCCACTCATTAGCATATGAAATTACCCGGCCTATAAAAACTAACCATGCCACATTTTATGGCTGCATTCACCCTCTGCTATGGCCCACACTCTGTCTGTGCAGTGTGTGTGCTTCTCTCTGTATCTGAATAAATCCACTTCTTACCTATCACTTTGTCTCTCACTGAATTCTTTCTGCCATGAGTCATCAAGGGCCTGAGCTTCATTAGGTCCTGAAACCAGGTACTGTGGGTTTTGGCTGGGTTTAAGTCCCAGCCATGTGGGTCCGAGTCCCAAGCAGGGTTTTGGCTGGGTTCGAGTCCCAGCACGTGGGTTCAAGTCCCAGTCTGTGGTTAACTGTTTCAGCTGGCACCTACAAAGGGATGGTGATAAGGTAAGAAAAGCTTTCTTTGCAACAACTTTTGGGCACTAACAACCAGTTGGAGACTGCCTTGGAAGGGATAGCATCTAAAATCATAAGTGCAAATCTTGATCAAATCGTGTGGTGGATTTTGACTTAAGGGTAAAATTTTGGATAGAGTAGGAGTTAGAGGCATCATCTCTGGTTTGGGTCTGAAACGGGTCAGGAGGAATCAATCCCAACCAATATCTCTCTGGGTCTTATCCTCCAGTGTTGGCAAAGATTTGAACTACTGGGATTAAAATCATAGAAACTTGTTAGGCTGTGTAATCACGTTTGACCACAGTATAAGCTAGAAAGCCAAGAAAAGTGGCCACTAAATGGGTCCCTGAGTTATGATACTATATTGCGGCTAGGTTTATATTTAGCTGATTTACCCTTTAGGGCCCTCCACAGGTTAAATCATTTACAAGGAGTAACCAGAACTACTCCTGCCTACTGGTAGGAATCATTGCCTCAGGGGAAGACTCAACTGGGGATGAAAAGAGGCCACACCCATATTCAGGAATCTCTTTGTACCCTAAGTTACCCAAGGAGCCCATCCTTAGCTCAGCTAGCACTGTCAGTGATAAAAGTTTCCAAACAACTGCCCCTACAGTTTTGCCTCTGGGAGAAGTTCCTGATGGAAATTGAGGAACAATAAGAGTCCACGTACCTTTCTCAATGTCTGATGTAAGTATCAGTTCAGTTCAGTTCAGTCACTCAGTCGTGTCTGACTCTTTGTGACCCCATGAATTGCAGCACGCCAGGCCTCCCTGTCCATCACCAACTCCCGGAGTTCACTCAAACTTATGTCCATCAAGTCGGTGATGCCATCCAGCCATCTCATCCTCTGTCGTCCCTTTCTCCTCCTGCCCCCAATCCCTCCCAGCATCAGAGTCTTTTCCAATGAGTCAGTTCTTCAATGAGGTGGCCAAAGTATTGGAGTTTCAGCTTTAGCATCATTCCTTCCAAAGAAATCCCAGGACTGATCTCCTTCAGAATGGACTGGTTAGATCTCCTTGCAGTCTAAAGGACTCTCAAGAGTCTTCTCCAACACCACAGTTCAAAAGCATCAATTCTTTGGTGCTCAGCTTTCTTCACAGTCCAACTCTCACATCCATACATGACCACAGGAAAAACCATAGCCTTGACTAGACGAACTTTTGTTGGCAAAGTAATGTCTCTGCTGTTCAATATGCTATCTAGGTTGGTCATAACTTTCCTTCCAAGGAGTAAGCGTCTTTTAATTTCATGGCTGCAGTCACCATCTGCAGTGATTCTGGAGCCCCAAAAAATAAAGTCTGACACTGTTTCCACTGTTTCCCCATCTATTTCCCATGAAGTGATGGGACCAGATGCCATGATCTTCATTTTCTGAATGTTGAGCTTCAAGCCAACTTTTTCACTCTCCTCTTTCATTTTCATCAAGAGGCTTTTTAGTTCCTCTTCACTTTCTGCCATAAGGGTGGTGTCATCTGCATATCTGAGGTTATTGATATTTCTCCCGGCAAACTTGATTCCAGTTTGTGTTTCTTCCAGTTCAGCGTTTCTCATGATGTACTCTGCATATAAGTTAAATAAGCAGGGTGACAATATACAGTCTTGACATACTCCTTTTCTTAATTGGAACCAGTCTGTTTTTCCATGTCCAGTTCTAACTATTGCTTCCCGACTGCATATAGATTTCTCAAGAGGCAGGTCAGGTGGTCTGATATTCCCATCTCTTTCAGAATTTTCCAGTTTATTGTGATCCACACAGTCAAAGGATTTGGCATAGTCAATAAAGCAGAAATAGATGTTTTTCTGGAACTCTCTTGCTTTTTCGATGACCCAGTGGATGTTGGCAATTTGATCTCTGATTCCTCTGCCTTTTCTAAAACCAGCTTGAACATCTGGAAGTTCACGGTTCATGTATTGCTGAAGCCAGGCTTGGAGAATTTTGAGCATTACTTTACTAGTATGTGAGATGAGTGCAATTGTGTGGTAGTTTGAGCATTCTTTGGCATTGCCTTTCTTTGGGATTGGAATGAAAACTGACCTTTTCCAGTTTTGTGGCCACTGCTGAGTTTTCCAAATTTGCTGGCATATTGAGTGCAGCACTTTCACAGCATCATCTTTCAGGATTTGGAATAGCTCAACTGGAATTCCATCACTTCCACTAGCTTTATTCTTAGTGGTGCTTTCTAAGGCCCACTAGACTTCACATTCCAGGATGACTGGATCTAAATATGGCAGAAGACAACTTGGGAATGCACGTGGGTTCAAGTCCCAAGCAGGCTTTTTGCTGGGTTAGAGTCCCGGCACATGGATTTAAGTCCCAATCTGTGGTTATCTGTTTCACTTGCAAGTATTGAGCTAACTGGAGAAACTAACTCTCACCCTAAATTTTGAGGGGGCTCTTTAACAAGTATGCAGTCAAAAATTAAAACCTGGCTTGGTAAAATCTTAAGCAAGGTCTTCTGGTGGAAGTTCAGATTTCTCTGTATCTTTGAGATGCAAATATCCTATCTGATCTTCCAAGGTTATTCTAGTGTTTGTTTGTTGGTTTATACTCAGCTTATAAGCAGTACTTTTGCATTCTTAATTGGTGGCCAAACAGTGGATCCTTTTAAAATTAGAGAAACTAACAAGTTATCAAATCTAGAGTGCTCTCATTGTAAACAACTGTTTTGTTGGTGCCTATAAAACAGTAGTTATGTAAGTAGTTAATGTAGTTAATGTAAGAACTTTTTTGACTGAAAGAAACCTGTTTAGAAAGCTTCATTGAAGCCTTCTCTATGGACCTTACAGATGTTAATAAGAGCAATTAAGAATATCAACAAAAAACTTGGAAAAAAACAAAAAAGTTCTAGCTATTATTTTAATGAGGTAATTTTTTTTTCTTTTTAAGAAAGGACTTACCGCAAATGAATTTTAAAAATTTCCTTGAAAGGCTATTTAGAATGGGATAAAATGATTAAAATAAGATTTGATATTACTACACTACCTAAAGTGGTCTTCCATGATAGCTCAGTGGGTAAAGAATCTGTGTGCAATGCAGGAGACCTGGGTTCGATACCTGGGTCAGAAAGATCCCCTAGAGAAGGAAATGGCAACCCACTCCAGTATTCTTGGCTGCAGAACCCCATGGAGAGAGGAGCCTGACAGGCTACAGTCCATGGGGTCACAAGAGTTGGACACAACTTAGCAACTAAACCACCACCACAAAAAAAATTCTAAATTTCAATTGATAGATATATTGGTAATATACATACCTTACTTGAAAACTATATGGCAGAAAAATGCAAATAATTGATATGCCATTATTGTCAGCAGGGACTTCCCTGTTAGCTCAGATGGTAAAGAATCTGCCTACAATGCAGAAGACCTGGCTTCTGTCCCTGGGTTGGGAAGATCCTCTGGAGAAGGGAATGGCTACCTACTCCAGTATTCTTGTCTGGAGAATCCCCATGGACAGAGGAGCCCAGTCCATGGGGTCATGAAGAGGCAGACATGACTGAGCAACTAGTGCTCTCACTTTTCTATTGTCGGCAGTCAATATTTTCAACGTAAGGGAAAAGAGAAAACATCATAAAAACAATTCAGTGAAGTGAAACCTGTATTTGTAGAATTGGAAGTAAAAATATCAATATAGCCTCACACTTTTTCTTTTAAAATATATACATTCTAGCTCTGTCTGCTAAAATGTACAAAATCCATGACAGCCCAATGGCAAAAATCATACTTAAGTGTCAAGTTAATGTAGCCACGTGTTCTGGGAAACAAACTCACTCAGAAGGACAATGCAGATAGTGGAGTGCAGCTTATTACACCAGCGGGCCCAAGGCAGAGTCTCCTCTTAGCCAAGGACCCTGACCAGTTTTTGTGAAAACCTTATATACCCTAAGCATGGAAGGTTCCCTGAAACTAGTCTGAACAAAGGAAAAAGAAGATACAATCAAAGTTAACTGGTGATCATATGCCTTAAGCCTAGGTAGTTAACAGTGGACAATTATCAATAGGCTTGTGGTCACACCCCAATAAGCATAATAGAATGTATGATTCTATTCGGTTATACAGATAGAGTATTCTTTTAGGCAACGGATAGCCCTGGGCTCTTCCTTCTGGGGCTTGGTTTTCCAGTTGGTATGTTATTTCCATAGATTAAAGGGTGGCTTCCCTTTGATGGATTCCCTGGTGACTCAGAGGTTAAAGTATCTGCCTACAATGCGGGAGACCTGGGCTCGATCCCTGGGTCGGGAAGGTCCCCTGGAGAAGGAAATGGCAACCTAATCCAGTATTCTTGCCTGGAGAATCCCATGGACGGAGGAGCCTGGTGGGCATATACCTCAAAGTCCACAGTCCAGCCCAAGATGGAGTCCTGCTTTCAAGAGAGAGCCTATTCTGTTTCCTCCTTCATTAACATCTCTAAAAGCCAAAATAAGCTACAAAGATAAACTGCAAAACACAGAGAATATAGCCAATATTTTATAATAACTGTAAATGGAATATGACCTTTAAAAATTGTGAGTCTCTCTATTGTACACCTGACTTATATAACATTGTGCATCGACTATACTTTTAATAAAAACAAAAATGTACCCTGAAGAAACGTTACATTTCAAATAACATAAATCACCAGCTTCCTTGGAGGAAAGGTTGACTTCAGATCTGATGAAGGAGCTCTGTGAGATGAGCTGAGGTTAGTGTGCCATTGGACACTGTGGTGATTTAAAATGTCTCCACAGGATTCTCTGACCCTTAGGCACTAATTCTGTCTTCAAGATGTGGGGTCCGATTTCCATCCTCCAGAGTGGAGGATAGTGGATAATTATCCACTAACTGGACTTAGTGGATAATTTAAAGCAGAAGTGGGGGGTGTGACTTTGGAGAGGAGACTGTAAAGACACAATGCTTTTCTCCTTGCTCACTTCTGTTTTGGATTCTTCTCTCTGGGAAAAGTAAGCTGTGTCAGGTTATGAGAAATTCCACAGAGGGTCCATGTGGTGAGCTGAGTCTTCATGCCAACAGCCAGAGAGGAGTTGAATCTTTGTCCAAGAGTCACGTGAATGAACTTTCTCAGAGAAAAATCCTCCATGCCCAGTCACGTCCACTGGTTACTTCAGCCCATGGCCATGATTTGGTCACAACCTCATGAGAGACGTGAGCTCAAACCTTTAGTGATGCTACTGTCAGATACCAAACCCTCAGAAATCGTGTGAGATAGTGCTGGCTATTTTAAGATGCTCCTTTTGGGAGTATTTAGCTAAAAAGCAATACAAAACAAATAATTGGAAGCAACTAAGTCATGTTTCCTCAATCATAAAAGGAAAGATGAAATACTTGTTTTACGATTCAGGGATGAATTTTGATTTCTGGGTAATCGAAGTTCTAGTAGATAAGGGAAAGTTTCTTTTTACAGAAGCATCCTACTTAATACGTAAGGGGAAAAAAGGAAAGTGTTGGGAAATTGTATAAGCTCCAAGGTAATAGGTCATCAACCAAACAGATGACAACATGAGATTAGCTGGGAACATTTTCAGTGGTGAGAGGCTGCTGTCACCAAAGGAACCCACTGATTAATCTTAATGCAGAAACTACACGCAATGTGGGGTCTCTGTTTTATTCTTGTTCTTATTAACCAGCAGAGAAAGCCATTTTAGAGAATATCAGGGAAACCTGAATACAGTATGGGATGATACCAATAGGATTCCCTTTGCTTATATAGTCACTAGAGTAGGTCTCAAACATATGAGCAGGTTCCATTCTGAGAGTATGTTTGTAACTCCAATTTGTTCATAAGCCCAGCAAAGTTAACCTAGGTACCCAACTAACAAAATCAGCGATATGAGACTGTACTGTAATAGGTTTATAAAAGTAATATATAAAAACAAGCACAAAAAATAAAGAAAACATGTTTAATGTTACATTGCAGTACCTTGAAAAGTATAGCAGAATAGTACAACAGATGGCATGCACATTTGCATATTTCAAAGTTCTCAACTTGAAAGTTTGTATGTAGGGAATTTACTATACTTGTCATAATTTTCAAATACTAACACTCATACAATTCTTTTTCCATGGGTCACATTTTTACCTGGTTCTTCTTCCAGTTTCCAGGATGCCTAGGTTCCAGACTCAGACTTATTTCTTTGCATTGCTACACATCCCAGCCAAGGCCTTACTTTGAGCTCAGTATTTATATGTTCCATTTTTTCTATTTATTCCAGTGTCCTACTAGAACCTGGAAGCTGCAAATAAATAAATAAAAATATGGGACATACAGGTTTTGGTGCCTCACTGTTTCATGCATCTTAGTCAGCATTAAAATTGTGGAGGTATGTAATAAAACAAACTATGGAAACATTTTTAAAAGGCACCATTTCAACTGAAGATTTTCTTAAGGAAAATTGATTGATGATACTTTACTATTTAGGAAAAAATGGTATTAATATAAACTTAACATGTTCATTTTATTTTTTTTTCTTTATTTTTAATTTAAGGATAATTATAATATTGTGTTGGTTTCTGCCATACATCAACATGGATCAGTCATGGGTATACATATGTCCCCTCCCTCTTGAGCCTCCCTTCCATCTCCCACCCACTACCCTCTAGGTTGTCGGCAAGCACCAGGTTTGAGCTCCCTACACCATACAGCGAATTCCTGCTGGCTCTCTATGTTACACGTGGTGATGCATATGTTTCAATGTTACTTTCAATTCGGCCAGCCCTCTCCTTTCCGCACTGTGTCCACAAGTCTGTTGTCTATATCTGTGTCTCCATTGCTGCCCTGCAAGTAGGTTCATCAGTAGCATCTTTCTAGATTCCATATAGATGAGTCAATCTGTAGTATTTCTCTTTCTGACTTACTTTACTCCATATAATAGGTTCTAGGTTCATCCACCTCATTAGAACTGACTCAGATGCATTCCTTTTATGGCTGAGTAATATTTCATTGTATACAAGTACCACAGCTTTATACAGACCAGTGGAGCAAGATAGAAGGCCCAGAGATAAATCCACGTACCTATGGGCACCTTATCTTTGACAAAGGAGGTAAGAATATACAGTGGAGAAAATACAGCCTCTTCAACAAATGGTACTAGGAAAACTGGACAGCTAGATGTAAGAGAATAAAACTAGAACACCTCCTAACACCACACACAAAAATAAATTCAAACTGGGTCACAAACTTGAATGTAAGGCCAGAAACTATAAAGCTCTTTGAGAAAAACAAAGGCAATGCACTCCTTGACATAAATCACAGCAAGATCGTCTAGACCTACCTCCTAGAATAATGGAAATAGAAACAAAAATAAACAAGTGGGATATAATTAAACTTAAAATCTTTTGCACAGGAAAGGAAACTATGAGCAAGGTGAAAAGATAACCCTCAGAATGGAAGAAAATAATAGCAAATGAAACAACTGAACAAGGATTAATCTCCAAAATATATAAGCTCCCCATGTAGCTCAAAACCACAAATCAAGCAACCCAATCAAAAAATGGGCAAAAGACCTAAACAGACACTGCTCCAAAGAAGATATATAGATGGCTAATAAACATATGGAAAATACTAAACATTGCTCATTATTAGAGAAATGCAAATTGAAACCACAATGACACCATCATCATAAAGTCTACAAACAATAAATGCTGGAAAGGGTGTGGAGAAAAGGGAAACCTCTTGCATTGTTGGTGGGAATGTAAACTGATAGAGCTACAATTCAGAACAGTATGGAGATTCCTTAAAAAAATAGGAGTAAAACTACCATATGACCCAACAATCTCACTATTGGGCATATCCCCTGAAGAAACCGTAACTTAAAAACACACATGTACCCATATGCTCATTGCAGCACAATAGCTAGGACATGGAAGCAACCTAGATATCCACAGCAGATGAAAACTCCAGTTTAAAATATAGGAAATTTACAAAGTATGTTCTTGAACCATAATGTAATTAAACTAGAAATCAGTAACAGTAAATAGCTGCAAAATCCCCAAATAGTTGGAAATTAAACAACACATTCTAAGTAAGTTATGGATCCCAGAAAAGTCACAGGGAAAGTAAAACAGATTTTCAACTAAATTAAAGGGTAAATACAACTTGTCAAAATCTGTGGACCAAAGCAGAAGCTGTGCATAGAAGGAAACTTATAACATTAATGCAAATCTTGGAAAAGAAGGAGCATGTAAAGTTATAGTCTAACCTCCCAGGAAAATAAATAAAGGAGAACAAATTAAGCTTAAAAGCAAGTAGAAGAAATGAAATAATAAAATTACAGTAGAAATTACTGGAACTAATAGGCAAGTTCAGGGCTTAGGGTTGAATGTCAATATACAAAGGTCAATAGTTTTTCTCTATAACAGAATGAATAATCAGAATTTAAAATTAAAACAATACAATTTATAACAGTATACACAGTTACTTAAGCATAAATTTAATAAAATGTGTGCAGGATTTGTTTGCATATAAATGGGAGACAAAGATGAAAGGATTCAAGAAAGATTTACAGAAACAGAGAAATTGCATGGATTAGAAGACTCAATACTGTTAAAATGTCAAGCTTCTTACCACCTTGATTCATACATTCAATGGAACCCCAGTCAAAATTTCAGCAAGTCATTTTGTGGATACCAGGAAACTTACTTTAAATTTCTCTGATAAGGCAAAGGACCTAGAATTGCCAGCAAATAGTGAAGAACAACATTGCAGGACTATTATCCATTGCAAGGTGCACCATAAAGCTACAGTAATTAAGATGGTGCGATATTGGTGAAAGAACAGACAGATCAATCAGTGGGACAGAAGAGAAAGTCCAGAAATAGATCCACAATTTAGTCAATTGAGCTTTTACAAAAGTGCAAACCAATTCACTGAACAAAAGACAATCTTTCCTGGAAAATGTGAACATCTATAAGCAAAATACTGAACCTAGACATACACTTTTCACTTACACAAAAATTAACTAATCATGGATAATAGACATAAATGTAAATGCAAAAACTATAATACCTACAACAGAAAACATTGGGAAAAATGTATATGATCTAGGATTTGTAAATGAGTTTTTAGACATAACACCAAAAAAAGTGATCAGTAAGAGAAAAAACTGAAAAGTTTAACTTAATTGAAATTAAAAATATTTTGGATATGTGTGTTTGTGTGAAAACACTTATGATACTGAAAAGACAAGCCAGAGACTAGGAAAAAATATTTGTAAAACATATATCTGATAAAGTACTTGTATACCAAATATACAAATAACTCTTGAAACTCAACATAAAGAAAACAAGTAAACCTTTTTTTAAATGGAGGAAGAAAAAATCAGATACATCAGAAAAGAAGATATACAGATGACAATATTCATATAAATAGTTCCTCAAAGTTTTTTTGTCCATAAAGACTTTGAAATTAACACAATAGTGATATAGCACTATATATCTAGCACAATGGCTAAAATCTGCAAAACTGATGCTATCAATTTCTGGTGAGGATGCAAGCAATAGAAATTCCTATTTATTAATTTTGGAAATATACCATGTACAGGCATTTCCAGAAACAGTTTATCGGTTTCTTACAAAGCTAAACAGAATCTTACCATACAATCCAGGATTCACACTCCTAGGTATTTGTACAACAGTTTGAAAAATTCAGTTCAGTTCAGTTGCTCAGTTCTGTCCAACTTTGTGAACCCATGAACTTTAGCACACCAGGCTTCCCTGTCCATCACCAACTCCCAGAGCTTGCTCAAACTCATGTCCATTTAGTCAGTGATGCCATCCAGCCATCTCATCCTCTGTCATGTCCTTCTCCTCCTGCCTTCAATCTTTCCCACCAGCAGGGTCTTTCCCGAGTTGGTGGTTTGCATCAGGCGGCCAAAGTATTGGAGTTTAAGCTTCAACATCAGTCCTTCCAATGAACACCCAGGACTGATCTCCTTTAAGATGGAGTGGTTGGATCTCCTTGCAGTCCAAGGGACTCTCAAAAGTCTTCTCCAACACCACAGTTCAAAAGCATCAATTCTTCAGCGCTCAGCTTTCTTTAGAGTCCAACTCTCACATCCATACATGACCACTGGATAAATCATAGCTTTGACTAGACTGACATTACTGGCAAAGTAATGTCTCTGATTTTTAATATGCTGTCTAGGTTAGTCATAGCTTTTCTTCCAAGGAACAAGAATCTTAATTTCGTGGCTGCAATTACCATCTGCAGTGATTTTGGAGACCAAAAAACTAAAGCCTCTCAGTGTTTCCATTATTTCCCCATCTATTTGCTGTGATGTGATGTGACCTGATGCCATGATCTTAGTTTTCTGAATGTTGAGTTTTAAGCCAACTTTTTTCTCTCTCCTCATTCACTTTCATCAGGAGGCTTTTTAGTTCTTCACTTTCTGCCATAAGGGTGGTGTCATCTGTATATCTGAAGTTGTTGATATTTCTCCTGGCAATCTTGATTCCAGCTTGCATTTTGCATGATGTACTGTGCTTATAAGTTAAATAGGCAGGGTGACACTATACACCCTTGATGTACTCCTTTTCTGACTTGGAACCCACCTATTGTTCCATGTCCCATTCTAACTGTTGCTTCTTGACGTGCATACAGATTTCTCAGGAGGCAGGTCAGGTGGTCTGGTGTTCCCATCTCTTTAAGAATTTTACACAGTTTGTTGTGATCCACACAATCAAAGGCTTTGGCATAGTCAATAAAGAAAAAGTAGATGTTTTTCTGGAACTTTCTTGCTTTTCAATGATCCAATGGCTGTTGGCAATTTGAAAAATTATGTTCATACAAAATCCTACACATGAATATCTAATTAATAACTCCCAAACTGTAAGAAATAAAAATGCTTTTCTGTAGGTATGTTGTTGTTGTTAAGTTGCTAAGTCATGTCTAACTCTTTGCGACTTTGTGGCCTGCAGCATGCCAGACTTCCTTGTCCTTCACCCTCTCCTGTAGTTTGCTCAAACTCATGTCCATTTTGTCAGTGATGTCATCCAACCATCTTGTCTTCTGTAGTCCCCCTTTCCTCCAATCTTCAATCTTTCCCAGCATCAGGGTTAATGCAGGTCAATGTTTGACACAAGCTTGAATTCAACTAATAGAGTCTGGCATATATATATCATTGGCCTTTAACAACCATTCCATGAGATGAATGCAATTATTCCCATATATTGATATAAAACATTTATTTACTTTTTTTTTTGAAGAGAATAAACACTGCCGGCTTTAATTTTTATAAAGTTCGAGAAAATGCAAATTATTCTTCAGTCACAATTATTCCACCCCTGCCAATGGTAGTCTTTTTTTTTTTTTTAATTTTATTTTATTTTTAAACTTTACATAATTGTATTTGTTTTGCCAAATATCAAAATGAATCCACCACAGGTATACATGTGTTCCCCATCCTGAACCCTCCTCCCTCCTCCCTCCCCATACCATCCCTCTGGGTCGTCCCAGTGCACTAGCCCCAAGCATCCAGTATCGTGTATCGAACCTGGACTGGCAACTCATTTCTTACATGATATTTTACATGTTTCAATGTCATTCTCACAAATCTTCCCACCCTCTCCCTCTCCCACAGAGTCCATAAGACTGTTCTATACATCAGTGTCTCTTTTGCTGTCTCGTACACCGGGTTATTGTTACCATCTTTCTAAATTCCATATATATGCGTTAGTATACTGTATTTATGTTTTTCCTTCTGGCTTACTTCACTCTGTATAATAGGCTCCAGTTTCATCCACCTCAATAGAACTGATTCAAATGTATTCTTTTTAATGGCTGAGTAATACTCCATTGTGTATATGTACCACTGCTTTCTTATCCATTCATCTGCTGATGGACATCTAGGTTGCTTCCATGTCCTGGCTATTATAAACAGTGCTGCGATGAACATTGGGGTACACGTGTCTCTTTCCCTTCTGGTTTCCTCAGTGTGTATGCCCAGCAGTGGGATTGCTGGATCATAAGGCAGTTCTATTTCCAATTTTTTAAGGAATCTCCACACTGTTCTCCATAGTGGCTGTACTAGTTTGCATTCCCACCAACAGTGTAAGAGGGTTCCCTTTTCTCCACACCCTCTCCAGCATTTATTATTTGTAGACTTTTGGATCGCAGCCATTCTGACAGGTGTGAAATGATACCTCATAGTGGTTTTGATTTGCATTTCTCTGATAATGAGTGATGTTGAGCATCTTTTCATGTGTTTGTTAGCCATCTGTATGTCTTCTTTGGAGAAATGTCTATTTAGTTCTTTGGCCCATTTTTTGATTGGGTCGTTTATTTTTCTGGAGTTGAGCTGTAGGAGTTGCTTGTATATTTTTGAGATTAGTTGTTTGTCAGTTGCTTCATTTGCTATTATTTTCTCCCATTCTGAAGGCTGTCTTTTCACCTTGCTAATAGTTTCCTTTGATGTGCAGAAGCTTTTAAGGTTAATTAGGTCCCATTTGTTTATTTTTGCTTTTATTTCCAATATTCTGGGAGGTGGGTCATAGAGGATCCTGCTGTGATGTATGTCAGAGAGTGTTTTGCCTATGTTCTCCTCTAGGAGTTTTATAGTTTCTGGTCTTACGTTTAGATCTTTAATCCATTTTGAGTTTATTTTTGTGTATGGTGTTAGAAAGTGGTCTAGTTTCATTCTTTTACACGTGGTTGACCAGATTTCCCAGCACCACTTGTTAAAGAGATTGTCTTTAATCCATTGTATATTCTTGCCTCCTTTGTCAAAGATAAGGTGTCCATATGTGCGTGGATTTTTCTCTGGGCTTTCTATTTTATTCCATTGATCTATATTTCTGTCTTTGTGCCAGTACCATACTGTCTTGATAACTGTGGCTTTGTAGTAGAGCCTGAAGTCAGGTAGGTTGATTCCTCCAGTTCCATTCTTCTTTCTCAAGATCGCTTTGGCTATTCGAGGTTTTTTGTTTTTCCATACAAATTGTGAAATTATTTGTTCTAGCTCTGTGAAGAATACTGTTGGTAGCTTGATAGGGATTGCGTTGAATCTATAAATTGCTTTGGGTAGTATACTCATTTTCACTATATTGATTCTTCCAATCCATGAACATGGTATATTTCTCCATCTATTAGTGTCCTCTTTGATTTCTTTCACCAGTGTTTTATAGTTTTCTATATATAGGTCTTTAGTTTCTTTAGGTAGATATATTCCTAAGTATTTTATTCTTTCCGTTGCAATGGTGAATGGAATTGTTTCCTTAATTTCTCTTTCTGTTTTCTCATTATTAGTGTATAGGAATGCAAGGAATTTCTGTGTGTTGATTTTATATCCTGCAACTTTACTATAGTCATTGATTAGTTCTAGTAATTTTCTGGTGGAATCTTTAGGGTTTTCTATGTAGAGGATCATGTCGTCTGCAAATAGTGAGAGTTTTACGTCTTCTTTTCCAATTTGGATTCCTTTTATTTCTTTTTCTGCTCTGATTGCTGTGGCCAAAACTTCCAAAACTATGTTGAATAGTAATGGTGAAAGTGGGCACCCTTGTCTTGTTCCTGACTTTATAGGAAATGCTTTCAATTTTTCACCATTGAGGATAATGTTTGCTGTGGGTTTGTCATATATAGCTTTTATTATGTTGAGGTATGTTCCTTCTATTCCTGCTTTCTGGAGAGTTTTTATCATAAATGGATGTTGAATTTTGTCAAAGGCTTTCTCTGCATCTATTGAGATAATCATATGGTTTTTATTTTTCAATTTGTTAATGTGGTGTATTACATTGATTGATTTGCGGATATTGAAGAATCCTTGCATCCCTGGGATAAAGCCCACTTGATCATGGTGTATGATCTTTTTAATGTGTTGTTGGATTCTGATTGCTAGAATTTTGTTAAGGATTTTTGCATCTATGTTCATCAGTGATATTGGCCTGTAGTTTTCTTTTTTTGTGGCATCTTTGTCAGGTTTTGGTATTAGGGTGATGGTGGCCTCATAGAATGAGTTTGGAAGTTTACCTTCCTCTGCAATTTTTTGGAAGAGTTTGAGCAGGATAGATGTCAGCTTTTCTCTAAATTTTTGGTAGAATTCAGCTGTGAAGCTGTCTGGACCGGGGCTTTTGTTTGCTGGAAGATTTTTGATTACAGTTTCAATTTCCGTGCTTGTGATGGGTCTGTTAAGATTTTCTATTTCTTCCTGGTCGAGTTTTGGAAAGTTGTACTTTTCTAAGAATTTGTCCATTTCTTCCACGTTGTCCATTTTATTGGCATATAATTGTTGATAGTAGTCTCTTATGATCCTTTGTATTTCTGTGTTGTCTGTTGTGATCTCTCCATTTTCATTTCTAATTTTGTTGATTTGATTTTTCTCCCTTTGTTTCTTGATGAGTCTGGCTAATGGTTTGTCAATTTTATTTATCCTTTCAAAGAACCAGCTTTTGGTTTTGTTGATTTTTGCTATGGTCTCTTTTGTTTCTTTTGCATTTATTTCTGCTCTAATTTTTAAGATTTCTTTCCTTCTACTAACCCTGGGGTTCTTCATTTCTTCCTTTTCTAGTTGCTTTAGGTGTAGAGTTAGGTTATTTATTTGACTTTTTTCTTGTTTCTTGAGGTGTGCCTGTATTGCTATGAACTTTCCCCTTAGGACTGCTTTTACTGTGTCCCACAGGTTTTGGGTTGTTGTGTTTTCATTTTCATTCATTCCTATGCAAATTTTGATTTCTTTTTTGATTTCTTCTGTGATTTGTTGGTTATTCAGCAGCGTGTTGTTCAGCCTCCATATGTTGGAATTTTTAATAGTTTTTCTCCTGTAATTGAGATCTAATCTTACTGCATTGTGGTCAGAAAAGATGCTTGGGATGATTTCTATTTTTTTGAATTTACCAAGGCTAGCTTTATGGCCCAGGATGTGATCTATCCTGGAGAAGGTTCCATGTGCGCTTGAGAAAAAGGTGAAATTCATTGTTTTGGGATGAAATGTCCTATAGATATCAATTAGGTCTAACTGGTCTATTGTATCGTTTAAAGTTTGTGTTTCCTTGTTAATTTTCTGTTTAGTTGATCTATCCATAGGTGTAAGTGGGGTATTAAAGTCTCCCACTATTATTGTGTTATTGTTAATTTCTCCTTTCATACTTGTTAGCATTTGTCTTATGTACTGTGGTGGTCCCGTGTTGGGTGCATATACATTTATAATTGTTATATCTTCTTCTTGGATTGATCCTTTGATCATTATGTAGTGACCTTCTTTGTCTCTTTTCACAGCCTTTGTTTTAAAGTCTATTTTATCTGATATGAGTATTGTTACTCCTGCTTTCTTTTGGTCCCTATTTGCATGGAAAATCTTTTTCCAGCCCTTCACTTTCAGTCTGTATGTGTCCCCTGTTTTGAGGTGGGTCTCTTGTAGACAACATATGTAGGGGTCTTGTTTTTGTATCCATTCAGCCAGTCTTTGTCTTTTGGTTGGGGCATTCAACCTATTTACGTTTAAGGTAATTACTGATAAGTATGATCCCGTTGCCATTTACTTTATTGTTTTGGGTTCGAGTTTATACACTGTTTTTGTGTTTCCTGTCTAGAGAATATCCTTTAGTATTTGTTGGAGAGCTGGTTTGGTGTTGCAGAATTCTCTCAGCTTTTGCTTGTCTGAAAAGCTTTTGATTTCTCCTTCATACTTGAATGAGATCCTTGCTGGGTACAATAATCTGGGCTGTAGGTTATTTTCTTTCATCATTTTAAGTATGTCTTGCCATTCCCTCCTGGCTTGAAGAGTTTCTATTGAAAGATCAGCTGTTATTCTTATGGGAATTCCCTTGTGTGTTATTTGTTGTTTTTCCCTTGCTGCTTTTAATATTTGTTCTTTGTGTTTGATCTTTGTTAATTTGATTAATATGTGTCTTGGGGTGTTTCTCCTTGGGTTTATCCTGTTTGGGACTCTCTGGGTTTCTTGGACTTGGGTGATTATTTCCTTCCCCATTTTAGGGAAGTTTTCCACTACTATCTCCTCAAGTATTTTCTCATGGTCTTTCTTTTTGTCTTCTTCTTCTGGAACCCCTATGATTTGAATGTTGTAGCATTTAATATTGTCCTGGAGGTCTCTGAGATTGTCCTCATTTCTTTTAATTCGTTTTTCTTTTATCCTCTCTGATTCATTTACTTCTACCATCTATCTTCTAATTCACTAATCCTATCTTCTGCCTCTGTTATTCTACTATTTGTTGCCTCCAGAGTGTTTTTAATTTCATTTATTGCATTATTCATTATATATTGACTCTTTTTTATTTCTTCTAGGTCCTTGTTAAACCTTTCTTGCATCTTCTCAATCCTTGTCTCCAGGCTATTTATCTGTGATTCCATTTTAGTTTCAAGATTTTGGATCAATTTCACTATCATTATTCGGAATTCTTTATCAGGTAGATTCCCTATCTCTTCCTCTTTTGTTTCGTTTGGTGGGCATTTATCCTGTTCCTTTATCTGCTGAGTATTCCTCTGTCTCTTCATCTTGTTTAAATTGCTGAGTTTGGGGTGTCCTTTCTGTATTCTGGCAGTTTGTGGAGTTCTCTTTATTGTGGCGTTTCCTCACTGTGTGTGGGTTTGTACAGGTGGCTTGTCAAGGTTTCCTGGTTAGGGAAGCTTGTGTCGGTGTTCTGGTGGGTGGAGCTGTATTTCTTCTCTCTGGAGTGCAATGAAATGTCCAGTAATGAGTTATGAGATGTCTATAGTTTTGGGGTGACTTTGGGCAGCCTGTATCTTGAAGCTCAGGGCTGTGTTCCTTTGTTGCTGGAGAATTTGCTTGGTATGTCTTGCCCTGGAACTTATTGGCCCTTGTGTGGTGCTTGGTTTCAGTGTCGGTATGGAGGCATTTGATGAGCTCCTGTCAATTAATGTTCCTTGGAGTCAGGAGTTCCCTGGAGTCAGGGTTTGGACTTAAGTCTCCTGCTTCCGGTTATCGGTCTTATTTTTACAGTAGTTTCAAAACTTCTCCTTCTATACAGCACCAATGATAAAACATCTACATTAAAGATGAAAAGTTTCTCTACGGTGAGGGTCACTCAGAGAGGTTCACAGGGTTACATGGAGAAGAGAAGAGGGAGGAGGGAGTTAGAGGTGACCCAAATGAGATGAGGTGAATCAATAATGGAGAGAGTGGGCTAGCCAGTAGTCACTTCCTTATGTGCACTCCACAACTGGACCACTCAGAGATGTTCACGGAGTTATACAGAGAAGAGAAGAAGGAGGAAGGTGACAGAGGTGGCCAGAAGGATAAAAGGGGGAATGAAAAGGAGGGAGACGGATCCAGCCAGTAATCAGTTCCCTAAGTGTTCTCCACCGTCTGGAACACACAGAAATTCACAGCGTTGGGTAGAGTAGAGAGGGGTTAGGGAGGAGACACAGGCGACCTGGTGGAGAAAAAGGAGAGTCCAAAGGGAGAGGGAGCAGTCAAGCCAGTAATCTCACTCCCTAGTGAAAAATGGGTCCTGAAGATTGGGTTCTTAAAGGTACAAAATTGGTAACAAATACATAAAAGCAAAAATTAAAAATCTAGAGTAGAGTTTGGAATTTCAAAAATACAATGTTAAAGAAAAGAAGAAGGAAAAGAAAGAGAATAAACGAACAAACAAAAACAAACAAGGTCGCGGAAATTGTAAAGAAAGTACAGGTACAAAATTGATAACTAATACCAAAAAGCAAAAATTAAAAATCTAGAGTTGAGTATGGAATTTCAAAAATACAATGTTAAAAAAAAAAAAAGAAGAAGAAGAAGAAAAATAAAGAGAGAAAACAAACAAACAAAAACAATGTCACAAAAATTATAAAGAAAATACAGGTACAAAATTGCTATCATTCAGATATACAATGTTATATAAAAGAAGAAGAGAAAGAAACAGAGAAGAAGAAAAAAAGAAGTCACAGAAATTATATAAAAAAAACTATAGGTACAAAATTGATAACAAATACCAAAAAGCGAAAATTAAAAATCTAGAGTGGAGTTTGGAATTTCAAAAATACAATGTTAGAGAAAAGAAGAAAAAAACAAACAAAAAAAAAACACAAAAAAACAAGGTCAAAAAATTTTAAAATATATATATGAAGTTTGCTGAAGAAGAAAAAAATAGGGTCTTTTTTTTTTTTTTTTTTTTTGCAAAGTAATAGGTTATAAAAGTGAAAATTAAAGGAACAATAGAGGACTTAAAAAATTTTTTTAATTAAAAAAAAAAGAAAGAATGATCGTAAAAATAATAAAAATATATCTAGGACTTTCTCGGTGTTGTTGTGGGTGTTGTGGGTTCAGTTCATTTTTGGCTAGTTCCTTGGTCAGACTTATATTTCTCAAGATCTATAGGCCCCTTCCTATGTAGTCCGTAGTAACCACAGGGTTTTGGTCTATTGCCTGTAGCTTCCAAGGCATTTCCCTCTGTTATATCTTCTGTTTGCTAGTCTCTTCAGTATCTGGTTTCCGCCCTGACACAAAGGGGACGGTGGAGGACACTTTTTTTTTTTTTTTTTTTTTTAGGCTTACTTGTTCAGTCGCGCTGTGGGGAGGGAGGGAGGAATGCTGCAAACAAATAACACTGGCGTGGGCTCGCAGTACCTCAGCCACCCTGGGTCTGCCCCCGCTCACGGCGCGTGTAGCCACCCTGCCCACACTGCTCGGGCTCTAGGTTGTTCCGCCGGGAACAATCCGAGGCCGGCCCTGGGTTGCATGCACCTCCCAGGTCCAAGCCGCTCAGGTTCAGGCACTCGGGTAGTCCTCAGAGGCGCAGACTCAGTTGGGCCTGCGTTTTGTGCTCTTCCCAGGTCCGAGCAGCTCAGGTGATGAGGTGTTTGGCGAGTGCCAATGCTGCGACTTATCGCCTCCCCGCCACTCGGTTATCTGGGTGTAAAACCGGCGCACCTTCTCAGGCAGATGTTGACTGTCCAGACCCCCAAAAAGTTTTAGTTAGCAAAGAAGCCTGCTTACAGTTTTATAGATAATGTCTCTCTGGGGGCTGCAATTGCCCCCTTCCGGCTCTGGCTGCCTGTCACCGGAGGGGGAAGGTCTGCAGCCGGCTATCTCTGTTCAGTCCTTTGTTCCGTGTGCGGGCCTGGCGGTGTCTTAGGTTAGGGCTGGCTTTTCACGTGGTAGATATCCCACAGTCTGGTTTGCTAGCCCAAATTATTTCGCTCAGATAGTGCTCAGGGTATTCAGGCCAGATTCTTACTCTCAGCGATGCAGCCCATGCCGCGCCTCCCTGCCCAGCCCCCGCTTGCTAATGGCGGATGCAGGCGTCTGCGCTGCTTCTCCGCTGGGGGAGTTACCGTAGGGCTCGCAATCTGCGAGTTTTAATTGTTTATTTATTTTTTCTCCCTGTTATGTTGCCCTCTGTGCTTCCAAAGCTCGGCACAGATTCGGCAGTGAGAAGGTTTCCTGGTGTTTGGAAACTTCTCTCTTTTTAAGATTCCCTTCCCAGGACGGAACTCCGTCCCTCCCTCTTTTGTCTCTTTTTTTTGTCTTTAATATTTTTTCCTACCTCCTTTCGAAGAGTTGGGTTGCTTTTCTGGGTGCCTGATGTCCTCTGCAGGCATTCAGAAGTTGTTTTGTGGAGTTTACTCAACGTTTAAATGCTCTTTTGATGAATTTGTGGGGGAGAAAGTGTTCTCCCCGTCCTACTCCTCTGCCATCTTGGCTCCTCTCTCGATATAAAACATTTAAAAGGAGATTCATTAGGTAATGCAGAATTTAAAAAATAATATAACTGCTTTACAGATGTGTGAAATAATATCAGAGGTGAGAGAACAGTGCTGACCTAGATAACCATGGAAATCAGTGTGATCTCTAAGACCAAACACCTCAAAGGACTGTACAAAAGCACTATTATTTAGTTGATAACAGTATTCCCCAACAGGAGTCTGGGTTAGCAATTCTGATACTGTTGTCAATGTATAATAGAATTAAACAGTTAAGCAGATAGATATCAGATGACTGGGGCCAGGCTGCACTCTGTTGAAGTGGGAGCTACAGACAGCAAGGGAAGGAGGCCAGAAGGAACCTTGTGGTAGTGGATTGATTTGGAGACATTTGCATAAACTCATGTTTAGCTTAATGTAGATAAATCTGGTTACAATCAGAAGTATTTAAAGATCTGTGTCAGTTGCACTGTCAACTAAGAGACCTTTGAATCAACTAGACCCCAGTAGCAAGGAGCAGTATGGCACCCAGAGTCATGGATTTTAATCCCATTGTCTAATAGAAAGAAGAAGGGCTCCTTGGAGAAATACTGATTCTAGAACTGGGGCAAGAAGCATAGGAGATGAACCTGGAGCATCCTGTAACACCTTAGGATAAAGAAGAGCTCAAAAAATAGCTATAGATACAAAATGATCATGGGAATGTATTACAACATGTGAAACAACTGACCTAAGCTGGACAACTATAACACAAAATATAAAGTAAATGACTGTGAGTCAACACTCATACGTCAATCATTTTATGCATAAATATGAGAGAGAATTCACACATCTCCCAAGGAGAAGAATTCTGAATAATTAATGTACAGACTCCACCCTCAACACTTACTCTTTAGATGTGAGCAGCACACTGACATTTTTCCAAAAATAACAGACAGTGTAAGTGGAGAACTCTGACAGTGTCTCAGTCAGGTGGTCAGGGTTACCACGTTACCATCTGCTTTGTTAAGTTGTGCTGCTAGCCTGTCCTCTTGATAGCATGTGGTGAGAAGGGCAATGGCCTCTACTGTCCTCCCTGTAAAAGCAGTAACTACAAGCTAATCATGGGAAACATATTAGACAAACCCATTTGAGAAACAGTCTACTACACACCTACTCAATACTTCACAAACCGCCATGGGAATCAAAAATCAAGAGAGTCCAAGAAATTGTCACAGCCTAGGAAGCCATGGAGAATACATGTAATATGGTTTCCCGGATGAGATCTTGGGACATAAAAAAGATATTGAGTAAAAACGAAGGAAATCTAGATAAAGTATCTGCTTTAGCTAATAATATTTATGTTGGTTCATTCATTGTGACAAACATGGATAACAAGATATCAATACTAAGGGACATTAGATATACTTACATTGGGGTGATTTTGTTATCTCCACTTTTCTACAAACCTAAATATTTAAAAATTACAAAATCAGTTAAGGAAACCACAAAAGAACATATTGACAGATAGACTGAATAATACTGGAAACATGGGTACATAGAATACACAATAAATGGAATTAAAATATATTGAACATATAATTAAAGAAAAATGGCATTGACAAATACAGTACTATTTTGTCTTAAAGTTATCAAAGTTATTTTGACGTTATTATGAGATTATAGAGATACTACATGAAATGAGACAAAGTTTCTGAAAATAAAATAGAAAAATATAACTTAAAATTTCCATCATATTCATTCATACCTAAGCAATCCTACCTTAAAGTGTTTGATTTAATTTTTGACATGCTATGATTGTGTGTGTGTGTGCTTTGTCACTTCAGTCATATGTGACTCTCTGCAGCTCTGTGGACCTATCTAGCCCTCCAGGCTCCTCTGTTCATGGGATTCTCCAGACAAGAACACTGGAGTGTGTTGCTGTGCCCCACTCCAGGGGTTCTTCCTGACCCAGAGATCAAACCCATGTGTCTTACATCTCCTGCTTTGGCAGGTGGGTTCTTTACTACTAGTGCCACCTGGGAAGCCCCAATGCTGTGATTGTTTCCTATTAAATGATGTCTATTAAAGCATTTTCTAAAATTGATTTTATTGAAGTATAGATTATTTGCAATGTGTTAGTTTCTGATGCATAGCAGAGTGATACATTTATACACACACACACACACACACACACACACACAGAGAGAGTTCCAAAGAATAGCAAGAAGAGATAAGAAAGCCTTCTTCAGTAATCAATGCAAAGAAATAGAGGAAAACAACAGAATGGGAAAGACTAGGGATCTCTTCAAGAAAATCAGAGATACCAAAGGAACATTTCATGCAAATATGAGCTCCATAAAGGACAGAAATGGTATGGACCTAACAGAAGCAGAAGATATTAAGAAGAGATGGCAAGAATACACAGAAGAACTGTACAAAAAAGATTTTCATGACCCAGATAATCATGATGGTGTGATCACTGACCTAGAGCCAGACATCCTGGAATGTGAAGTCAAGTGGGCCTTAGAAAGCATCACTACAAACAAAGCTAGTGGAGGTGATGGAATTCCAGTTGAGCTATTCCAAATCCTGAAAGATGATGCTGTGAAAGTGCTGCACTCAATATGCCAGCACATTTGAAAAACTCAGCAGCGGCCACAGGACTGGAAAAGGTCAGTTATCATTCCAATCCCAAAGAAAGGCAATGCCAAAGAATGCTCAAACTACTGCACAATTGCACTCATCTCACATGCTAGTAAAGTAATGCTCAAAATTCTCCAAGCCAGGCTTCAGCAATACATGAACCGTGAACTTCCAGATGTTCAAGCTGGTTTTAGAAAAGGCAGAGGAACCAGAGACCAAATTGTCAACATCCGTTGGATCATCAAAAAAGCAACAGAGTTCCAGAAAAACATCTATTTCTGTTTTATTGACTATGCCAAATCCTTTGACTGTGTGGATCACAATAAACTGTGGAAAATTCTGAAAGAGATGGGAATACCAGACCACCTGACCTGCCTCTTGAGAAATCTGTATGCAGGTCAGGAAGCAATAGTTGGAACTGGACATGGAACAACAGACTGGTTCCAAATAGGAAAAGGAGTTCGTCAAGGCTGTATATTGTCACCCTGTTTATTTAACTTCTATGCAGAATACATCATGAGAAACACTGGACTGGAAGAAACACAAGCTGGAATCAAGATTGCCGGGAGAAATATCAATAACCTCAGATATGCAGATGATACCACCCTTATGGCAGAAAGTGGAGAGGAACTCAAAAGCCTCTTGATGAAAGTGAAAGAGGAGAGTGGAAAAGTTGGCTTAAAGCTCAATATTCAGAAAATGAGGATCATGGCATCCGGTCCCACCACTTCATGGGAAATAGATGGGGGAAAAAGTGGAAACAGTGTCAGACTTTATTTTTCTGGGCTCCAAAATCACTACAGATGGTAACTGCAGCCATGAAATTAAAAGACGTTTACTCCTTGGAAGGAAAGTTATGACCAACCTAGATAGCATATTCGCAGAGACATTACCTTGCCAACAAAGGTTCGTCTAGTCAAGGCTATGGTTTTTCCTGTGGTCATGTATGGATGTGAGCGTTGGACTGTGAAGAAGGCTGAGTGCCGAAGAATTGATGGTTTTGAACTGTGGTGTTGGAGAAGACTCTTGAGAGTCCCTTGGACTGCAAGGAGATCCAACCAGTCCATTCTGAAGGAGATCAGCCCTGGGATTTCTTTGGAAGGAATGATGCTAAAGCTGAAACTCCAGTATTTCGGCCACCTCATGCGAAGAGTTGACTCATTGGAAAAGACTCTGATGCTGGGAGGGATTGGGGGCAGGAGGAGAAGGGGACAACAGAGGATGAGATGGCTGGATGGCATCACTGACTCGATGGATGTGAGTCTGAGTGAACTCCAGGATTTGGTGATGGACAGGGAGGCCTGGCGTGCTGCGATTCTTGGGGTCGCAAAGAATCGGACAGGACTGAGCGACTGATCTGATCTGATATGATATATATATGAGAAGGCAATGGCAACTCACTCCAGTACTCTTGCCTGGAAAATCCCATGGATAGAGGAGCCTGGTAGGCTGCAGTCCATGGGGTCGCTAAGAGTCGGACAGGACTGAGTGACTTCACTTTCACTTTTCACTTTCATGCATTGGAGGAGGAAATGGCAACCGACTCCAGTGTTCTTGCCTGGAGAATCCCAGGGACAGAGGAACCTGGTGGCTGCCATCTATGGGGTCACACAGAGTCGAACATGACTGAAGCGACTTAGCAATAGCAACAACAGCAATATATATATATATACATACATACATATATACATACACATACATACATACATACATACATACATGGGCTTCCCTGATAGCTCAGAGAGTAAGGAATCTGCCTGAGTTAGGTCTCTGGGTTGAGAAGATTCCCTGGAGGAGAGATAACAGCAACCCACTCCAGTATTCTTGTCTGGAGAATCCCCATGGACAGAGGAACTTGGTGGGCTTACAGTCCATGGGGTTGCAAAGAGTCAGACACACAGAGCGACTAAGCACATATTTTCCTTTTCATATTCTTTTCTGTTATGATTTTTCACAGAGTATTGAATATAATTCTCTGTCTTATTCAGCAGGACCATGTTTATCCATCTTGTATATAATAGTTTATGTCTGCTAATCCCAAACTCCCAGTCCATCTTCTCCCTTGGCAACCACATGTTCTGTTCTCTATGTCTGTGTGTCTATTTTTGCTTCATAAATATCGTCAATTTGTGTCATATTTTAGATTACACATATGATATTATTTGGTATTTGCCTTTCTCTGACTTACTTCACTTAGTATGATAGTCTCTAGGTCCATCCATATTGCTGCAAACAGAATTATTTCATTCTTTTTTTTTCTTAATATGTATATTTTACTGAAGTAAAGTTGACTTACAGTGTTTCAAGTGAACAGCAAGGTGATTCAGTTATACATATACACATATATTATTTTTGAAATGATTTTCCATTAAAAGTTATTACAAGATATTGACTATAGTTCCCTGTGCTATACAGTGAACCTTTGTTGTTTGTTGCAGATCTATTTTTTTAATTAGAAATCTAGCATTCTATTTGTACTAAGTCAAACTAGTGAAATAAAAATGTCACAAATTTTTTAGTTAGATGGAAATTCATGTCTTCTAAAATATATACATTATACATATTAAATATTTATATATATATATATATGTATACAAAAGCTTTTCTACTATGCTTGATAAAGTCTTGAGAAAGAACATCAAAAAAAAAGAGATGGAGAAATTGGAAAACATAAACTAAATGAATGAATGAATGAATGAATGAATAAACTAAATTAATATGTCTTCTCCATTGTTTTCCTGAGATCCTGGATCATTTTCACTATCATTACTCTGAATTCTTTTTCTGGAAGATTGCCTATCTCCACTTCCTTTAGTTGTTTTTCTGGGGTTTTATCTTGTCCCTTCATCTGGGACCTAACTTTCTGTTTTTTCATTGTGATTAACTTTCTGTATCATGCTTTTTGCTTTAGCCCCTGTGGGACTGTGGTTCTTGCTTCTTCTGTCTGCTCTCTGATGGAGGAGGCTAAGAGGTTTATGTAAGCTTCCTGACGGGAGGGACTGGCAATGGGCAAAACTGGCTCCTGCTCAGGGCCTTGCTCAGTAAAGTTTTAATCCAACCCTCTGCTGATGGATGGGGTTGTACTCCCTCCTTATTAGTTTTTTTTCCTGAGGTAACCCAACCCTGGGGTCTACATGTTCTGTGATAGGGTTAATGGTGAACTCTGAGAGGGCTCATGCCAATAGGGACATTCCCGGCCTGCTGCTGCCAGTCCCCCATCCCTGTGGCGAGCCCCTGCTGACCCATGCCTCCACAGGAGACCCTCCAACACCAGCAGGTAGTTTTGGTTCAGTCTGCTGTGGGGTCACTGCTCCTTTGCTCGGAGTCCCGGTGCACACAAGATTTTGTTTGTGCCCTCCAAGACTGGCATTTTTGTTTGCCCCAGTCCTGTGGAAGTCTTATGATAAAGAATCCTGCTGGTCTTCAAGGTCAGATTCCCTGGGGATTCCCAGTCCCTTTGTTGGATCCGCAGGCTGGGAAGCCTGACACGAGTTTCAGAACCTTCACAACAGTGGGAGAACTTCTTTGGTATTATTATTCTCCAGTTTCTGAGTCACCCACCTGATGGGTATGGAATTTGATTTTATCATGATTGCATCCCTCCTACCATCTTGCTGCAGCTTGTCTTTGGGCACAGGATATATTTTTTCGGTGGGTCCCAGTGACCTCCTGTCAATGTTGTTCAACAGCTAGGTGCAGTTTTGGTGTCTCACAGGAGGAGATGAACACAATCCTTCTACTCTGCCATCTTGAACTAGAAGCCTATTTCATTCTTTTTTTTTAAAAAAATTTAACTTTATTATATTTTATGGGTGAATAGTGGAAGGTGAAAGAGTTAGTTGTTCAGTCATGTCCAACTCTTTGTGACCCCATGGACTGTAGCCCACCAGGCTTCTCTGTCCATGGGATTCCCCAGCCAAAAAAACTACAGTGGGTTGCCATTCCCCTCTCCAATGGATCTTCCCGACCCAGGGATCGAACCTGGGTCTCCTGCTTTGCAGGCAGATTCTTTACCATCTGAGCCACCAGGAAAGCCATGACTGAATAGTATTCTATTGTATATATGTACCACACCCTCTTTATTCATTCATCTGTTGACAATATGTGTTTCCATGTCTTGGCTATTATAATTAAGAAGCATTATTTTAAATTATGAAATTTAGGGAGACCATCTAAAAATAAGAAATGTTTTAGGAAATGTTACTATATCTATGTGATAAGATATTTACTCATTAAATTTCCTACAAACAAACAGAAATGTTTAAATTCCAAAATTGTTATGGTCAGATCCCAAAATATATAAATGACACCAAATATGTAATATAGAAGACAATGAAAATTTATTATTTTAGCATGGATTCCCTTGGGAGTTTTGAATTGTGAATGATAATTATCTTCTTATTTATAAGTTTTGATTTGCCACTAGTTATCACGTACTATCCTATAATGGGATACACATGCTAAAAATAAGTCATCTGCATTTACTGAGTTGAAATACTGACATAGGACACCCTCTATTAATAATAGATTTTGTCGATAAAATTTTCAACAGAGCCTTTTTCTTAAGACAGTTTATTTTTCTCGAAAGATCAGATGTCTTGCTAGGATGCAGAATTAATGGTGAATTTCCAAGCCCCTACCACAGGTCCTCTGAAGGTCTGAAGAAGGAAGGATTTGTCTTGGTCTTTCTCTGCTCCTCCCATGAGTATCTCATTATCTCTTTTAACCAGAGCTCATCTGGGCCCCAAGGAGGGCTATTCTCAAACCCACAAACTCTAGAATCAACCATGTATCTAGAAAAGAATTTCAAAGTAAGTTTAAGAAGTCAATAAATACCACATTGGTGATACTATGACATTGGAAATGTCCCCAAAGATTAGAAAGGATGGTAACTTTTGACCTGGGCCTTAAGGGAAAATACAGTTGGGATATTAGTTGGGGGAAAATGAGTGTGAAGGATGAGGTTGTTTCATTTTCTAGGTACTACTTTATTCAACAACAAATTATTCAGAGCACCCTGCATTCAGTACTTCCTGTTGGGCACCAGACGTTACAACAATGCACAAGTCAGAGCATGTGCACCTGCTCACAAGGACCTGAACTCAAATACAGTGAAAACTATTGAGATGGGATAAACTGGGAAAAGTTACAATATGTTACAAATTGAAAGTAAAGAACTAGAGGAAAAGGAGGATTTGAAAGTAAAGGAAAATATAGTAATTGAGGTAACGTGTCACTGGAGCAGGTTTGTAAAGTGACAAGCTACTTAATGTTTAACTGTCTCTCTAAGGGAAAAAACTCTGATTTGTACTATTTGTCAATTTCTGTGGTATAAATATCCCATGATGCCTCAAAACATAAATGGTAAAGTGCACAAAATAACTTGGAGGTGATGAATGACAAGGATTTATTATTATTGTTTTTAATTGGTCTGATTGTCAGTTTATATAACTGAATTTTAATGAAGACTCTTTACAGCTAGATGATGAAACTGAAAAATGAAGTCATCAGCTCCTCTGAGCTGGTACAAACCAGTTCTAACAGAATACTGAGATGAAATGGAAATGTGTCAATTGCATTGACTACTTTGGAATAATTCATATTGAATATACTAATATATATATACATATATATTAAAAAGAAGGGGTATCAGGAGAAGACAGAAAAGATCTTGAATCATTCTCAGGAAGGTGGGCCCAATTCTGCAGTTCATGGGGAGTCACTGCAGGTGTGTCTGCGTTGATGTGTGTCTGTCTGTGCTTTAACCAACAGTGACACTGATGTAAAACTGTGGGTTAACATTTGTATTTACAGTGAATTGAAATGAAGCAATATTGAAGAAAGGAAGTCAAATAAGAACCTTCATCTCTATTCAGAGGAAGATGCAAAGTAGAATGATGATGGCCAGAGAAGCAGCCCTGAGAATCCAGCCTGTGCTTTGCAACCAGCCCTGGGCATTGACAAACATTAAACACTTAAAGAAAAACACATTTCTCTGAGTGCAAAAGCTGCCAGTGCTGAAGAGAAACGTCTTAACTAAGTCTACAGGGAATCTACACTTAGTAAAATAGAACATTCCTGTGCTAGTTTGCTGTTCCTTTTATTTTCGAATTCCTTTCAGGATACATTTAATCTACCCATCTCAATGCTGTTGGTGACTTAGCATTAAAAAGGGTGGGGGGTGCTGTTCAACTTTCACTATGTCTAGCAACTCAGCAGGGTAATTTTTAATGTGGTTTCTAACTCCAGGATTCATAGGAAAGGAGGAAAGATGTGTAAGGCTCTTTTAAAACTTTATAAGAGAAGACTAGCCCCATTTTTCTATGTGGTTTTGCAAATGAGTGAATGTTCTCTCTGCAAAACTTAGAACAGAGTCACCAGTTTTCAGCCTGGGGGTCTGAACTGTAATTAAAATGCAAATGCCTTAGCTTAATATAATAGCTGGAAGAAATCAGAAAGATCAATCTCATTGAGCCATTTTATTTCATAGATGAAAAATCTGAGACAGGGTGGTTGGTGACATTCCGCTAATGAGTGGAGATAGCCCAGCACAGACGGAGGTCTGTGAGCCTGTGTCAGAACCAAGAGCCCCCCCCCCCCCCCCCCCACACACACACACCAGGCCCCCAGCTCAGCGAGAAGAGAAGGCCGGACAGCCTCTGCTCCTTCCATGTTCATCCAAGGCGGGTATGAGGGGGCTGCCTGCACCAAGATCCCGAGTAATGTCTGTCCACTGGCACAGCTGACATTGTAGTTGCTATTATGATTAATGCTATTTCTGTTGTCTTGAAAAGAAATATCTTTTGAAACATGCTTCTATTATATTTCTTAACTGAATATAAATTTTATCCAGAAAGATTTATAAAACCTTGCAATTCATTTCAGTATTCTGGACTCCAATTATCTATAGAATGAAGAAAACAGTAGCCTTCATGAGGTTAATCTGATGATTATACTGGGTCATGTACATAAGTTGCAGGCCACAATGCCTGACACAGCTACTCACCACACCACGTACTTGAAAAGTAAACAGAAGAGGCTGAATCTTGTGGCTTCCCAGTGATGGCTGATGATGCTTATCCATAATTGCAGACTCAGCAAAGCTCAGGGTTGTTTGAGAACTTAAGAATGATCAGATTCCAATCCCCAAATTGTATAAAGGAAAATTATTATTATTATTATTATTTTTTGTCAAAGTGGTTAAGTGTCTTGCCTAAGGGTACTCAGTAAGGGCCAGACCCCCAGGACCATTCACAAGGATCCAAGAGGAGTTTCTTAGGCATGCCCAGTCCCTTCCAGAAACTCATTCTTCTATCAGCTTATTTAGGGTAGGGAGCTTGTCTGTCTTTAAAGTGGACTCACTTTAATATCAGACTGAGAACAATTGAGAACCTTCTGGAATTACTCACTGAAGTGACTTAGCCCGCACACACACACACACCCGTATCCCCTCTTCCTTGGACTTTCCTCCCAATTAGGTCACAGGGAGCACTGAGTAGGGCTCCCTGTGCTGTTTAATCTCATAAATACGGAACAAATTTTACCCTGGACACCCCTTTGAAGCTGGAATCATAAATAAAATCTTTCCTCTATCAATGTCACCATCAAAGACATTTATGCTTCAATTTTCCAAGAGAAGCTCTGGAATAATCTTTGGGTTATTTTAGCAGTCCTGTGCCCTTTGATCTTATAGCTCCTTGGGAGTGAGCACTTCAGAATTTCTGGAAGCAATCTCTATCAATACCACTTTTCTTAGGCTTCAAAAGAGAATTCCCTAAAATAAATTGTTTAATTGCTTTTAAAAATAAAAAGTAAATAAATACTTGCAGTAGGAAACCATCAAACATTTTCAACAAGGAAAGTGGCATGATTGAACGGTTACATGGATCCCTGTGGAATTCAGGTCAGAGGGGTGAATCTAGGAATTGGAAGCCCAGTCATGGACATATGATAACAGTTCCAGGGAGAAATGACAGAGATTTGTTCCACAGGGAGACATAAAGTAAGTCAGCCAATAAATACCAACGTGCAATTCTGAGTTACAGTGTAACATTAACCAAAATACCACATTTTCATTAAATTATCATTCATCACGGGTTTGGAGATAATGTAGTTCCTCTGATTTCTAATATTTTTCCTTCCACTATTACCTACTTGTCAGTTCACTTTCCCAGGACACACAGTTTCTGCAAGGCCAGGAGTGTACCTTGATTTATGATGATAAATATCCAGCCAACCGTAAGGAGACAAGAGATAGTGTGCACTTCATTGAGGCTGAGTGAAGTCGCTCAGTCGTGTCTGACTCTTTGCGACCCCGTGGACTGTAGCCTACCAGGCTCCTCCCTCCATGGGATTCTCCAGGCAAGAGTACTGGAGTGGATTGCCATTTCCTTCTCCAGGGGACCTTCCCAACCCAGGGATCAAACCCGGGTCTTCCACGTTCCAGGCAGATGCTTTAACCTCTGAGCCACCAGGGACCAGGACAGGCCTCTGGGTCAGAAAACAGCCTCAGAATTCGCATCCAGAGGATCCAAATGTGTGATAGCCATAGACTGCAGCCTTCCTAAAACTGTTGCAGGATCTTCAAATAAGGGCTCATGCCAAATGCTCTATCTAGTTTTTGAGATTTTTAATAAAAAGCCATAGAGATGCAAGTAGCTTGTAAATGGTGCCTCCTGTACAGGCAGTAAATACTGCGCAGATACCTAAAAGCAGGCAGTTCTAATAGGCCCTCTAGGATTACTACATTCTTAAAGAAAGACACTGGTGAGTTCTACGGTTTTTTCCACACTGAAATTTTTCTCTGTGCCACCGTCAAAGTTCACATTCCTGGCTAGTTTTTCTTTTTCTCACCTGCTGATTTTGTTCTCTAAGACTGATGCTGTGTGAAAAAAACTTGATGGCATTTTTCCCCTTGGGGAGAGTCCAGTGCACACAGAGAAGTTTCTGTTTCAATTCCTAATATTTATTTGGAGAAGTGGCAGAGAAAATTTTAAAAAAAAATAGTAACAGAAAAACTTTCTCCATGTAAGACATGATAGATGCTGCTGTAATCCAAAAGCAAAGGACTGAGGGTCATGTGTGTGGACTCAGACAGGGTCTCTAGAAAATTCGGAAGCAAAACCTGCTGTGAACTCTGTTTATTCTGTGGATTGGGATGGAGTCACTGGGGGCCAGGTACAAAGAGACAGGGTCAACTGTGGGGGCACTGAGCTTCCCTGTAATCATAGCAGACCTAGTGTGTGTGTATGAGTGTGTGTGAGAGAGAAAGACACAGAGAGATACACACTCACACACACAGAGGTGGAGCAGATTCAATAGAGGAGAAACACATGGACAGGGAATTAATATTCCCAACACTCAGGCTGGGGCTTGCTAATGGGTTTCTCTCCAAGAACATAAATGCAGGTGTCTACTACTTGGGTCATTCTAGCATAATGCAGAAGGAGCTAAAAACACTGTAATGGAAGCCACTTGAGCATGATCACAGCCTTCTGGTCACCAGATGTTGTGGAAGCAAAATATAAGGCCATGCACAAGCCAGGTGGTGGAGCTGTGTAGTATAAGTTCGATTCTGTTCACCTTTGTGAGCCTTTATTTCTTGGGTGGACAATCACTGCTTCCTTCTCTCAGTTTGATTCTTAATGATGCATGTAACCCAAGACATGCCACTTCATTTAAAATGTGTCAGTGGCTTTCGTCCATCTGAGCAAAAATAAAAATTCCTTTCCATGGTCCTCAAGATCTCTCCCACACCTGGCACTTTCCCCAGTAGTGAAACTGTTATTAAACCCAAGTCCAGTTGCTTGCCATTCTAAAGCCAGTTATCCAGAGACAAGTGTTGGTAGGAAAGGAATGTATGCTTTGTTTTGGAGGCCAGCACCTGGGGAAGAAGGAGGACTTCTGTCCAAGAACCATCTCCTGATTGTTGCTCATGCAGCAGGAGCATTTAAAGGGGATTTCTAGGGTTGTGCAGGCAGAGAAAAGAAGTAGAACAGCACAGTCAGCCTGATGGTCATCCTGAAATCAATGATGTGGTGGTCTGATCAATGATGTGGTGGTCTGATCAGCATCATCTTGGGTGTTTTAAGTATAGTTGGCCTTTAGTTCCAGGGTTTGTTCCCATTTCTTTGAGGCCAGTTCCTGAAATTGGGTGAAGTAGAGTAGCTCATGTCGTGGCTTCAATTTGGTCATCTTGTAGTCATCTTCTTCTACCAGGGGCTTGAGTATCTTCAAAAGAGCTCACAGGCTCAGAATATTATCTATAGACCTTGAGCAGTAACCAAAGGTCCTTGGCTTTGCTTAGTGACTAAACTATTATAGCTTGTCTTGTGTAAAGCCTGAGTGTAAAGCATAACTAACTTCTAACTCCAAGGTGATGCTTACAAACTGGCCACCAATCCCACACGTATGAGTGGACTCTGAGTCAAGGTGGTTAAAGCATCTTCACAAGGAGGGGAGGCTGTAGCTGTTCTTGCTGGCGGGTTCAGATTTTGAGTGGAAAAATCAGAAATGACCATCACAGAGACTCAACCTGAGAAGATCTGAAAAGCCTGGTCTTGCTCAGAGGATGATCAGGAGATCAATACGCCTGAATGGCAGACTGATGTTGATGAGAGGAAATTCTAGAGCATAATAGGGCTTTTAGAAGTTGGATTTAACTGCAAAGTTTGGGTTTTTGGGTATACAATTAATGTGATTGGAGATAGTGGGCTATATAATGGTGAAAATTAATCAGGGAGCAGCAGAAAGGATGGATGAAAGAGAAAGCTAGTGAAAGCAGAGGTATTTGGGGAGCTTATTGAAAATACACCAAGAAATGCAGAGTGATGGAGATAAATTATTGGCATTTAAAAGACTTTGTTTCCGAGTCGCCAGTCCAGGTTCGATGCACGATACTGGATGCTTGGGGCTGGTGCACTGGGACCCAGAGGGAGGGTATGGGGAGGGAGGAGGGAGGAGGGTTCAGGATGGGGAACACAGGTATACCTGTGGCGGACTTATTTCGATATTTGGCAAAACTAATACAATATTGTAAAGTTTAAAAATAAAATAAAATTAAAAAAAAATAAAAGACTTTGTTTCAAATCTCAACCATGTGTTGTGGCAAGCAACATAATTAATACACAGTGGAAACATTTTCCTCCCAGATTTATGAAAGTATTTTGGAAAGGTGTGAACATGCTTTATAAAATGTCAAGAATTTTTAATTAGAAAGTGGTGATACTCCTTCCTTTAATGCACCAAACTAGTAGTCTAGTAGTCCTCTGCATTTTTTTTAAGGATTTTCCAGTATTTTTTTTTTTAAAGGAGCAAAGCCCTATTGCTAATTTCCAACATTTTCCATAAGCAAAGTCTGCTTTTGTGTGCCTTTGTAATCTGTATTTATCAGTTGCGTCTGCTGATGTTTAGAGTAAATAGCTTTACACCCTAGGTGACAAACCTGTTTTTCACCTTTTTAACACACAACTATGATGCTGAGTTAATTTGCTGTGCACAGAGTATCTATTAAGAAACCCCAAGTATCTGAACATTTTCAGGATAGGACCAGCATCCTTATTCTGGCGTAATGAAATTATCCCAGTGCACTGTTGTCGCCTGCTTCCTGGTGCTATCAGACTGTCTGCAAAGCAACTTCCTTACAGATTTAACTCGGTCCTGACCTTGGATCCCCCAAGAGACTGCAGGGAAATGCTTCTATGTTATTGCCTGAGACTAATTTATTCATTAGGTTAAGTAAGATCCACTCGGTCAACCATCCACTCTCCACCGACCTCTCCAATCTCCTCCTTCATAATCAGGTTCCAGACTCCATATTAGCTGATGACCATTTAAGTGCTTGACTTTGGTGAATGAACATGAATTAACTTTAGATCTTCTGGTTCTCCTGCCACTCTCCCATCCAATAACTCACCAACATTATGGTATTTCTTTCTTCAAAATGTTCCTTTCCATTCATGTCACCACCTGAGTTTTGTAGACATTTATAATTTATTGAAGAGTATAATGATTCACCTTAGTATATACCATCACTGCCTTCAAGTATTGATAAAGACTTGGACAATTGATCTTCATGACAATCCTGAGGTTGAGAATATATCATGAACCCTATTTCACAGATAAGGGATAATGAAATCTAGACTCAGAAACTTAAGAAACTTGCTTTAGACTTTAGAAACTTGCTTTCTGACTTTAGAAAAGGTGTCTTTCCACAAACCACTGGAGAAAAAATGAAGTCATTTGATCGTTTTTGTTTTACTTTTCAATTCAAATTTCATCTTAATATAATGGGTTTTATTTAACTTTTAACTGGAGAGTACAAGGATCAGAGTCAGTGTTATATCACATCCAGGTGGATGTCTTATTTCAGAATCACTCAGATTTGCCAGCATTGGAAATGGCAGACACTTTCTGGCTCAGTCTTCTGACCACTTTAGAAATGCTGTCTGCTACTTCCGTCTGAATGTCTGCTTTGCCAATGCTGAACAGCCTGGATTCCTTGTGCTGCTTTTTTCAAAAGTGACAAAGAGCCCATGTATCTTTTCTATTGCATGACAACTATTTTCCAGTCATCACTGCCTTTAGTAGAAAAGTTGTTTCCTAATGAATATTTCTTGGTTAGGTGGCTTACTATAACCAGTTGACAAGTTCAGCATTCAAAGAGAATGAATTGTGGACACTCTGAGGTCGACAGAGGCTATGATTGCCAGGTAAGTTCTTGAGTTTCTCATGAGATATCACCAATATAAGGCATTTCAAAAGAAAGCTGTGCTCTGTGGCTGATGGACTTCCATACTTACTGAACAAAGATAATTATCACAACACCCTGTGGTTTCTCAAGAACATACTGCTAGAGGACTGCACTTTGGAATAAAATGGGAACTTCTTTGATGCTAGGGGTGGATTTCACGCCCACACTTTTCATTTTGAAAAGTGTATGGACCTCACAAGCCCTAAGTGAGAAGAGTCAGTGAACTTGTCAGGAAGTCAGCATCTGTGATGCCTCTGTGAAAGGTCTCACTGTCACAGAGCTGCTGACACAGAGCCCTGGGAAGATGACTCACATCTTACAGAGTCAAATTCAGCGCTGTGCTGTAGACAGTGTGCCACATGGCTGGCTTCCTCTTATTTAGGAAATGTCACTAATTTTATTGTTACTCGCATTTCATACACAATGTTGTCATTAGGGGATGTCATATTATACTTTACATATGAATGGGGACACACAGGTACACATCAGCATGTCCAGGAAATTCTTCTAGATAGCTCTCCCAGAGGCTCACTACATCAACCCAGCCCTAAAGATAAATAATGGAGGGGATCAAAGGTGTCAGCACCCAAGTAAAGGCTAATGCAGCTGACCACCTGTTTTCTGGTCTCACATCACCCCAGCATTCACAGGGAGGGGAAATCCAAGTCCGCCTGCATCCAGGCCATGGAACCATTTCCAGGCCACTTTACTAAGGAAATAGATGTGACTCACTTTTCTTCAGATGGACAATAAATTACATATCACAAAGTCAACTTCAAGGAAGAGCATCTATCATTTACTCAGCAAATAATATGCCTCAGATATGGAACTAGATGGTGTGAAATGATTTTTTGTTTATTTAGCCATCACAATATCCCATGCTATCCATATTCTTCTACATATGGAGTGAGTATAGAGTTGGAATCACAAATGTATTTATACAACACATTTTGTTACCTTCAACTCATGTAAACACTAACGATAAACCTTGCCTTATAGTTTGGTGACATATTAATGTTAATTACTGTTGGAATCGTTTTTCCCATCCCTATAACTTAGGAAATATTAGGAAGGCAGGGGAAAATATAGGATTTGCAGCCCATCATGGTCTTTTTACTGTGTTAGAGATGCTGAAGACGTGTAAAGAAAATGGTCTTTTCACAAGTGTGGGCAGAGCTCAGGAAGCAAACAAGAGATGGAGAGGCAGCCAGAGAGCCTCAGAAGGGAGCAACAAGCCGCCTGTCTCTTCCCAGAAAGAGTCAAGGAAATATGCTTGAAGTCTCTCTATTGAGTGAACAGAAAAAAAAACAAAAGCAAAAAAACTCTGCCACTCAGGCTTATGAAAAACATCCCTATCACCAATAGACACACATACACAGAATCAAAATACACACTTTGCTCACATTGCATCCAGGTTCAATGAACGTAATACTTTCACAGGGATTGTGTCTTTAAAAACAAGTGAGGTATACTCTATTTTTCTGGACTCCATTTCTTCTTTAGATCCTGCTGCCCCAAAGTTCCCCAGTGCAGTAAACAAGAGGATATCAGATGAAGGGAAAACAAAGAACAGGTAGGAGAAATAGAGAGTAATATATTACATTACCATGAGACACTGTGTAGAATTGTGATCTTCATGAAACATATTAAGAAAATAAAGTTGTGGGTCATCAGCTGCAGAACAATTCATTAATGTCCTCCTGTATGATTAATCCTCAAAATATATTCCTAAACATCATTTAGATTCACCCTTAAAAGTCTCTGGAAGACATATTTAATCATTTGTATTTACAGAGAAGAAACCAAAGTTCTGAGATGTTGACTAACGTCCAATTTCATACAATTAGACTATTTGACTCTTCATAGAAAATGAGGGATTCAGAATCTCAAGTCCTCAGCTTTCATTTACTATCAAAAAGAAAGACATGCTGGAGGGACTCAGAGAAAATCATATCTAGATATTGACTGATATTGGTTAGATTTTTATAAGTGGATAAACAAAAATGACTCACCTGAGGATATAAAAATTGCCTGGATTTGACTACACCAAAATCAGAGCAAATCTAGAGACAGTCTAAAAGACTTCATCTAAAGGCCATCATGGGTAGTGACTTTTCAGATGCAACCATAAAAGAACAATCCACGTGGGAAATGCTTGTTACACTGGAGTTTATTAAAATGTCCGTGAAAGACAATACAAAGAAAATGAGAAGACAGACCAGAGACTGGAGAAAATTTTTGCAAAAGACACATAAGGAAATGCTATCCAGAATATACAAAGAACTCTTAAGAAAAATAAATAAATAAAAACAACAGTTACAGAGCCAGAAGAAAAAGAAAAAAAAAAAAGAAATGAATAGCCTACTGAAAAAGAGGGTCAGACAACCAAGCAAAGAAGAGAGATAGATGACAAATAAACATTTGAAAAAAATGCTCCACATCACATGCCATCAGGGAAATACAAGTTAAGACAACAATGAGATTTTAAACACTATTAGAATGTTTAAAATCCAAAACACTGACAACACCAAATGCTGGGAATGTGGAGCAACAGGAGCTCTCATTGCTGGTGGGAATGCAAGATGGTACAGCCACTTTGGAGACAATTTGAAAATTTCCTACAAAGCTAAACATGTTGTTTAGTCACTAAATCACATTCCATCCCTTGCGACCCCATGGAGTGTAGTCCCCCAGGATCCTCTGTCCATAGGGCTTTCCCAGGCAAGAAAACTGGAGTGGGTTGCCATTTCTTTCCCTGGGGATCCTCTCCATATGGGCATTGAACCTGCTTCTTCTGCTTGGCAGGCAATGAGCTACCAGGGAAGCCTGAACTAAACACAACTAAACATAAATATGAGCTATCAAGCTACACAAAGTAACAGAACCTTAAATGCATGTTAATAAGTGAAAGAAGATAATCTGAAAACACTACATACTATATGATTCCAACTCTTATGACATTCTGGAAAAGGAAAATTATGGAGATAGTAAAAAGATCAGTGATTGCAAGGGCATGGTGAGTAGAAGGGAAGCGTAAACAAGTGGAACACAGAGGACTTTTAGGGGAGGGAAGTACTATCAGATCACATCAGTTGCTCAGTCGTGTCTGACTCTTTACCACCCCATGAATCGCAGCACACCAGGCCTCCCTGTCCATCACCAAATCCTGGAGTTCACTCAGACTCACGTCCATCGAGTCAGTGATGCCATCCAGCCATCTCATCCTCTGTCGTCCCCTTATCCTCCCGCCCCCAATCCCTCCCAGCATCAGAGTCTTTTCCAATGAGTCAACTCTTCGCATGAGGTGGCCAAAGTACTGGAGTTTCAGCTTTAGCATCATTCCTTCCAAAGAAATCCCAGGGCTGATCGCCTTCAGAATGGACTGGTTGGATCTCCTTGCAGTCCAAGGGACTCTCAAGAGTCTTCTCCAACACCACAGGTCAAAAGCATCAATTCTTCGGCACTCAGCCTTCTTCACAGTCCAACTCTCACATCCATACATGACCACAGGAAAAATCATAGCCTTGACTAGACGAACCTTTGTTGGCAAAGTAATGTCTCTGCTTTTGAATATGCTATCTAGGTTGGTCATAACTTTCCTTCCAAGGAGTAAGTGTCTTTTAATTTCATGGCTGCAGCCACCATCTGTAGTGATTTTGGAGCCCAGAAAAATAAAGTCTGACACTGTTTCCCCATCTATTTCCCATGAAGTGGTGGGACCGGATGCCATGATCTTCGTTTTCTGAATGTTGAGCTTTAAGCCAACTTTTTCACTCTCCACTTTCATTTTCATCAAGAGGCTTTTTAGTTCCTCTTCATTTTCTGCTATAAGGGTGGTGTCATACGGTGGTGTCATCTGCATATCTGAGGTTATTGATATTTCTCCTGGCAATCTTGATTCCAGCTTGTGTTTCTTCCAGTCCAGTGTTTCTCATGATGTACTCTGCATATAAGTTAAATAAACAGGGTGACAATATACAGCCTTGATGAACTCCTTTTCCTATTTGGAACCAGTCTGTTGTTCCATGTCCAGTTCTAACTGTTGTTTCCTGACCTGCATACAGATTTCTCAAGAGGCAGATCAGGTGGTCTGGTATTCCCATCTCTTTCAGAATTTTCCACAGTTTATTGTGACCCACACAGTCAAAGGCTTTGGCATAGTCAATAAAGCAGAAATAGATGTTTTTCTGGAACTCTCTTGCTTTTTCCATGATCCAGCTGATGTTGGCAGTTTGATCTCTGGTTCCTCTGCCTTTTCTAAAACCAGCTTGAACATCAGGAAGTACTATATAATACCGTAATAATGGATATATGACATCATTTGTTGTTCACTCAGTCATGTCTGACTCCTTGCAGTCCCATGGACTGCAACACACCAGGCTTTCCTGTACTTCACCATCTCCCACAGCTTGATAGGATTCATTTCCATTGAATCAGTGATCCAAACATCTCATCCTCTGTCATTCCTTTCTCCTCATGCCCTTAATCTTTCACAGCATCAGGGCCTTTTCCAATGAATTGGATCTTTGTATCAAGTGGCCAGAAGTTTGGAGCTTCAGCTTCAGCATCAGTCCTTCCAATGAATATTCAGGATTGATTTCCTTTAGGATGGACTGGTTTGATCTTGCAGTCCACGGGACTCTCAAGAGTCTTCTCCAACACCACAGCTCAACAGTATCAATTCTTCAGTGTGCAGCCTTCTTTATGGTCCAACTCTCACATCCATACATGACCACTGGAAAAACCATAGCTTTGACTAGACAGACCTTTGTTGGCAAAGTAATGTCTCTGCTTTTTAATATGCTGCCTAGATTTGTCATAGCTTTTATTTCAAGGAGCAAGCATCTTTTAATTTCAAGGCTGAAATCACCATCTGCAGTGATTTTGGAGCCCACAAAGATAAAGTCTCTCACTGTTTCCATTGTTCCCCCATCTATTTGCCATGATGTGATGGGACTGGATGCCATGATCTTAGTTTTCTGAATGTTGAGTTTTAAGCCAGCTTTTTCACTCTCCTCTTTCACCCTCATCAAGAGACTCTTTAATTCCTCTTTGCTTTCTGCTATACGGATGGTGTCATCTGCATATCTGGGGTTATTGACATTTCTCCTGGCAATCTTGATTTCAGCTTGTGCTTCATCCAGCCCAGCATTTCGCGAGATGTGCTCTGCATATAAGTTAAATAAGCAGGATAACAATATACAGCCCCCAATTTGAAACCAGTCCATTATTCCCTCTCTGGTTCTAACTGTTGTTTCTTGACCTGCATAAAGGTTTCTCAGGAGGTAGGTAAAGTGGTCTTTTATATCCATCTCTTGAAGAATTTTCCATAGTTTGTTGTGATCCACTCAAAGTCTTTAGCATAGTCAGTGAAGCAGAAATAGATTTTTTCTGGAATTCTCTTGCTTTTTTAATAATCCAATTTGATCAAATAGCAATTTGATCTGATTCTTCTGTCTTTTCTAAATCCAGCTTGAACATCTGGAAGTTCTTGTTTCACACACTGTTGAAGCCTAGCTTGGAGAATTTTGAACATTACTTTGCTAGCATGTGAGATGAGTGCAATTGTGAGGTCATACATGCTGTCATACAACTGTCCAAACCCATATAGCGTACACCAAGAGTGAGCTGTAATGAAAACTACAGACCTTGGGATTCAAATGTATCAATGTAAGTTCATAAACTGTGTAACAGTTATATCACTGTGATGTAAGATGTTATAACAGGGTAGGCTGAGTATGTATAGGGGCAGGAGGTATGTGGGAAATTCCTATTCCTACCCCTCCATTTTGCTGTGAACTTAAATCTGCCATAAACAAAGAAGCCAAGAGAAAGAAAAAAAGAGAAAGGGAGGAAGTAAGAAGGAAAGAGGGAGGCAAGAAAGAAGGAAGTAGGATGAGAGAGAAGGAGAGAAGAAAAGAAAGGCCAACTGAGTCAGCCTTGTGTCTGTATTTGAGTCTAACATCTATTGAATTATATATTATATTATGAACCAAAATTTCAAAAATATTTTATTGAGCACCCAGTTGTGTCCTAAGGTCCTAGGTACCATTTCAGGTAATCAGGATGCCAATATGATGTATCTTCTCAGCATCTGTTACAAGTACTTATTAAAATTTAGTCCCTATTTTCCTTTCAACTTCTACTTAAGTCAAATTCAGCTTCTCAATGTATTTTAAGTCCCAATACAATTGCTGCAATGTCAGCTTCTCATAAATGTAGTTTTTAAAGTGTAGTCAAGCATAAAACACATATAAAACACACTCCAACAATATTTCAAGGTGCAAAGCTTCAATCAGAAATTAATTTACAAAGCCTAGATTTAATATTGCCTTGAGTACACAAATGCAATCTCATTTTCTCTAGTTAAACTCACTCTATCTTCATTTTAAATAAAATAATATGTCACTGAATTAGTCTTGTTCTGCCATATACACAAGTGTATATACACCAAGTGGTTAACACACAACAGACACACAGAACCTTATGTTGTGGACTGTAGAGAAGGGTCCCTATAAGATAGGACTGGTGTCTTCTCCAACAGCAGAGGATACCACAACAGGAGAGGAGCTAAATCTTGGGAAACTGGGAGGTGGGAGGACAAGGCCTACCTAGCTTGGCAGTCAGAGCACAGAGCAGATCCTTGGCTGGGAAAGTAAGGAGCTGATTTTCACCACAGCTGATTTTAAAGCACTCAAGGAGGAAGCATCAGTAACCTAAAATAGAGAGGAACAGTTTCGAGACATTTTTGGAAAAGATGGATAAAAGCCCTTACACAATACATCCTCTTTATTTACCATCCTTCCCCAGTCTGACAAATACATGGCACGTTCTTTGAAGAAGGCAGTCAAGTGACTTCTGTACTTGGAACCCCAGGAGCAGAGTGGAGTCTTACCCCACCTAAATCACAGGAGTAAGAGTTCACATGCACAATAAGTGCTGCACACAAGCCCCAGATCACTAAAAGCTGGACCACACTGTCTACACAGGAGATTGAGGACTTTCTGGAGAAGTCAGCTTGCCAAAGAAGGCCAGAGACTCTCCAGCAAAACTCTCCCACGTGAAGTTGAGAGACAGCAACACCTCTTAGCATCCAATGCTCAGAGAATTACGTCAGTTTTTAAATTGTTCACCTCTACTCAAGAGAAGAACGTTCAAGTTTTCCCAGTATATCAGCATATCCTATTTCTAGGAAAAGAGCAGTAGGAAGAAATGGGAAACTTTCTAGAGATGTGAAGGTAATGAAAAACTATAAGAAGGAAATTTTGAAAACTTTAATAGCATAATTTTTTTAAAAAGATAACTCTTTAAGGACAAAAAGAACCCCTGAAAATTAAAGCCATGACCAAAAAAAAAAAAAAATACAGTAAAAATTAAGTTAAAAAGAAGGTTTGGAAAATAGGGTTGATACAATATCTCAGAAAGCAAAAGCTAAAAGAGACGGTAAAGAAATGGGAAAATATGTTTTTAAATGAAGAAAGGACACCATCTTTTAAATAATAGAAGTTTAAGAGAGACAAAAGGGAAAATAAATTTTGAGGAATAATTCAAAACAGTGCCACAGGACTTAACACCTTATAAAAGCAGATTGAAAGGGTCTACAAAGCACTCCAAATGGACAGGTCAATAGGCCAAAATGAAGGCATACCTTTAAGAAACTATATAACACCTGGAACAAAGATCCCATAAGGTTCTGTAGAAAGAAAAGTTTGGACTCATCAACAGGAACATGAGAGCAAAAAGCAATAACTTCAAACTTCTGAAGACAGCTGACTTCTTACTTGCAACTGTGTGTGTGTGTGTGTGTGTGTGTGTGTGTGTGTGTTAGTCACTCAGTTGTGTCTGACTCTGTGACTCCATGGGCTGTAGCCCACCAGGCTTCTCCCAACCAAAGTATCAGTCAAGGGGGATACATGTGTTTAGATGGACAAGATCTCCAAAACTGCATTTATCTTGCTCCAAACCTGAAGGAGCTCCTGGAGTGTAGGTGCCATAGAAAAGGAGGAGGAATACATAGAAAATAGAGACCACGCAGAGGAGACCAGTAAAGGCGATCCTTGGTGACTACCATAGAAAGGAACTGGGACTGTGTGCCTTGTGTCTCGTTGAGTTGACCAGAAAGGCATAGAGAAATTTAGTGTGTGCTGACCGTCTTTACAGCGACAAGCTGATGAGATGATATGTGTGTATGCTCAGTCATGTTTGATGCTTTGTGACCCCAGAGAGTCACTTTTCATTTGCATGATTTGCATTTTCCTCATGATTAGTGGCGTGGAGCATCTTTTTATGTTTCTATTGGTTATTAGTATGTCTTTCTTGGGAAAATGTTCAGAACCTCTGCCTATTTTAAACCCAGTTGTTTGGGTCCTTTTTTTTTTCTTTATGTGTATTTTGGATATCATTTATTGTCCTCTGTATATGTTGTGGTTTGTCACTAAGTCTTGTCCAACTCTTGTTTCCCCACAATGGAATTCTCCAGGCAAGAATACGAGAGTGGGTAGCTATTGTTTCTCCAGGGGATCTTCCCAACCCAGGGATCAAACCCGCATCTCCTGCATTGCAGGTGGGTTCTTTATCCCTGAGCCACAAGGGAAGCCAGCATATGTTGCATATTTTGGTTATTAATGCCTTACTGAATATATTATTTGCAAATATCTTCTCCCATATAGTAGATGGCCTTTTCATTTTGTTGATAGTTTCCTTCATGGTGCAAAAATTTTTAGTTTGTTGCAGTCCCATTTCTTTATTTCTGCCTTTGTTCCCTTATCTGAGAAGATATAGCCAAAAAAAAAAAATTACAACAACTGATGTCAAAAAACATACTGCCTATGTCTTCTTCTAGGGTCTTTATGGTTTCAGGTCTTATATTTAAGTCAATCCGTCTTGAGTTTATTTTTGTGCATGGTGTGAGAGAGTAGTCCCATTTGATCCTTTTGCATATAGCTCCAGTTTCCCCAACACAATTTGTTGAAGAGTCTGTCTTTTCTCCATTGTGTATTAGTGCTGCCTTTGTAACTGTATAATTGTCCCCAGATGTGGGTTTATATCTGAGCTCTGTATTCTGTTCCACTGATCTGAGTCTGTTTTTGTGCCAGTACAAATCAAACAAATCAAATTTGATTACTGTAGCTTTGTAGTACAGTTTGACATCAGAGAGTAGGATACCTGCTTTCTGACCCTAAAGTAAGCCTTGGAGAAATGGACATTTGCCTTCAGTTCCTTGTCAGTTCCTTCTCACTTATCTAGGTGCTGCTGCTGCTGCTGCTAAGTCGCTTCAGTTGTGTCCGACTTTGTGCAACCCCATAGACGGCAACCTATCAGGCTCCTCTGTCCCTGGGATTTTCCAGGCAAGAGTACTGGAGTGGGGTGCCATTGCCTTCTCCAATCTAGGAGCTGGGCACCATCAAATGGTCTTCCAGACTTAGCTTCACATCTTCAATTGGGTTTACTCCTGGTGATAATGAAGCAATTCAATAAGTTTAGGCAGGCAAAGCTTCTCTTATGGTGATGAGCACACAGTAAATCTCAATATAAAGTACCTGCTGCCCTTCACTTCCTTCATCTACCATGTTACAAATGATTTCCCTTTTAATCCACCGCATACTTCATGCATCAACACATGAGGCCAGAATTGTAGAACCCAGTCCATTCTGCACAATGTATCCAAAAAAGAGATGTCCCTAAGTGAAGGAATAAGTGAATCAGTAAATTAGGAAGATGGACATATCTTCCAGGTGCTAAGCTCTCACCTGGGGAGCAGCCCACACATTCCAGAGGGCAATTGATCAACACAGTTGTCAAATCCAAGCAAATAACACAGGTGCTGTCATTTTGCTAGGTACTTCTTTGGCTTGTGGTTTGTGTCTTCTTATTTGAATCTGATTCTCTGTTTGCCTCATTGAGAAAATCCCTCTCAAATGCTTTTCTCATCACTCAGAATACCTGCCACATAAAATGAAGAGTGTCCTTGAATTTCTATTTGCATCAAAGTGAAAATGGAAATTACAAATGAGGTAATGGCTTGTTTTCTCTTTGCTTTTAACTATTTCGAAGAGATACTATTGTGGGACATGAAAGTACTTTTATTAATATTTTGATGTTAATACTTTATTAACATACTTATACTTTATGATGTAAAGTTCTTGCTTTTAATATTATATAACTTGCATCACATTATGTAAATATATTTCCAAACTGTGGTGTATTCATTAATATAAATTGCTGTTTAGTTTTTTATGACAATATTTAATGTATAGTTTAATAATGGGAGATACAAGAAAGGTTGGTGTTTCATAAACATTTAAGTGGTTTGTATTTTTTCAAACTCCTTTATTGAAAAATATAAATTTCTATGAAAACTCATCTTTTACCCCCTTAAATTTTCAAAAATTATGAGTTTAATGTCTTTATTTGTACCAATTTGCATTTTTATATAAACATTCCCCTGCTGTCTGGGAAGAAAAAAAGGACTTTAAAAGCTTCAAGCATCGAAAGATGACAAAAATTTTAATGATAAGCTACTGGAATTAATGTTTCTAGTAGGAAATCCTAGCTAACATCTCTGTGCTTTCGATATGGCAGAGTGTGACAAGCACTTACATATACACTATTAACCCCTGGTGGTTCAGTTGGTAAAGTATCTGCCTGCAATGCAAGAGATCACCTATAAAGTGGGAGACCTGGGTTCTATTCCTGAGTTGAAAGATTCCCTGGAGAAGGAAATGGCAGCCCAGTCCAGTATTCTTGCCAGGAAAACCCCATGGAAAAGGAGCCTGGAGGGCTATAGTCCATGGGGTCGCAAGAGTCAGATATGACTTAGCACTAAACCACCATTAATACACTATTATTACATTAATACACCAATACACTATTATGTTTGTGTATTTATTAAGTCTGTGGTCTGAGTAGCAACATTCTTGTATTCTCAGTGTCATTTATGAAATAAGGAAACAGAGCACTGCATATAAAATAATTTGCCTAATCATTCAGCTGGTATTCAGGTAATTCAACATATAGAATATGACTTTAACACTTTTGCAATATAACATCTTGTTAACATTCAGTATATCAACTAACATATTTTCAATATTCATAGAAAACCAAGTGGAAATTATTGTAATAACAAAATAACATGTAAATAATCCTATATCTTGATGTTTTTGTTGCAACTTAGTTGCTTTTAAACTGTACTTGGCAAATAATATCATTATCATCCTTGTATAGCAAAAACATTAAGGTGCAGATAATTTGTGTTACCGGTCCCAGATTGACCAGCTTCTTAGCAGCAAAGCATGTGACCACAAGTGCAGCATTAACAGAAACTGGGGAAAAGCAACGTAGAAGGGTGGGAAAGGGTGGGAGGGAGGTTCAAAAGGGAGGGGACATATGTACACCTATGGCTAATTCTTGTTGATGCATGGCAGAAATCAGACCAATATTGTAAAGCAATCATCCTTCAATTAAAAATAAATAAAACTTTAAAAATCTATTTGGTTTCTGTCTTTCCTGCCCAGGAGATGATTTTCACACTAGAAATGAAAGACAACTATAGGAAAAAGGAATTCTCAGCTGAGACAAGGGGAAGTTTGAGGGAACATCTTTCTTGAGATGTGTCTCTGCCTCAAGGCCCTGTCAGTTCAGTCAGTTCAGTTGCTCAGTCATGTCCGACTCTTTGCAACTCCATGAATCGCAGCACGCCAGGCCTCCCTGTCCATCACCAACTCCTGGAGTTCACTCAGACTCATGTCCATTGAGTCAGTGATGTCATCCAGCCATCTCATCCTCTGTCGTCCCCTTCTCCTCCTGCCCCCAATCCCTCCCAGCATCAGAGTCTTTTCCAATGAGTCAACTCTTTGCATGAGATGGCCAAAGTACTGGAGTTTCAGCTTTAGCATCATTCCTTCCAAAGAAATCCCAGGGCTGATCTCCTTCAGAATGGACTGGTTGGAGCTCCTTGCAGTCCAAGGGACTCTCAAGAGTCTTCTCCAACACCAAAGTTCAAAAGCATCAATTCTTCGGCACTCAGCTTTCTTCACAGTTCAACTCTCACATCCATATATGACCACTGGAAAAACCGTAGCCTTGACTAGACGAACCTTTGTTGGCAAACTAATGTCTCTGCTTTTGAATATGCTGTCTAGGTTGGTCCAGATGCCATGATCTTCATTTTCTGAATGTTGAGCTTTAAGCCAACTTTTTCACTCTCCTCTTTCACTGACCTCATCTTTCCAGACAAGGAGAAAACTTGTGGTCCAGATGGTCAGGGTGAGGTCAGACATGTTTGAGGACAAATAGAGCTGGAAAATGGGAGAAATGAAGGAGACAACACATTGATTAAACAGATTGCAGGAAGCATGGCTTATTTGACTCTGGAGAATAAAGTGGTGAAAGTGGTGACCACCAGCAGCCAGGAATCAGGCAAGTAGAGTGGATCCATCTTCCTTTCCCTGGGGTTTCTTCTGGGCAACTAAGTCATGGGGTTGAAAATGAAAGTCACTCAGTTGTGTCCGACTCTTTGCTACCCCATGGACTATACAGTCCAGGGAATTCTCCAGGCCAGAATACTGAAGTGCATAGCCTTTTCCTTCTCCAGTGGGTCTTACCAACCCAGGGATCGAACCCACGTCTCCAACATTGCTGGTGGATTCTTTACCGGGTGAGCTACAAGGGAAGCCCACGAATACTGGAGTGGGTAGCCTATCCCTTCTCCAGCAGATCTTCCTGACCCAGGAATTGAACCGAGGTCTCCTGCATTTCAGGCAGGTTCTTTATCAGATGAGCTACCAGGGAAGCCCCATTGTGGGGTTGCCCTTCATCAGCCACATACCCTGTGCCAGGCTCTGTGCTGAATGCTGTGTGCTAAGGCCACTACTTAAACCCAGTTGGCATTTGGACTAATGCCTGATTCTATCACTTCCTGTATGTATCTTAATGGCTCCCAGTTAGGAAGTTAGCACCAGGCCACATTTTATTGGAGTTCTCATGTTAACTTTATGAACACAGTATGGTAGGAAGTGATGTCAGCATTTTATAGATGAGAAAAGTGAATCTCAGCAAATACCTCTCCCCGCTAGAGTAAGAATGGGGGCTGGAAAAGGTTTTCCTCTGACTACACAGTCTGTGAGCCACCTGTTTTGTGGGAGTTCCAGGTAGATGGAGGAAAGTGCTAGAGCTTGTGTCACTTTTGAGCATGAGGTTGGCAGTGTGTTTTAGTTTTGTGATTTCTTTTTGAAGGCAAGAAGAAATGTGAGCTGGGTGAGAGCATAGAGAGGAGGATTTATGAGTTTGAAACTGTAATCTGAGGCCCCTGAATGACATAGCCAGTGTTAATCACCATTCACATCTCCAGAAAAGTGGTTCTCAAACTTACCTAGAAGAACAGTGTCATGGGCATCAACCCCAGAGATCCTTGCTCAGTAGGTCTGGAGTGGACCTGAGAGTCTGCACTTCTCAGAAGCAGACATGGATGCTGTTGGTCCATCCACACCTTGAGAGTAATTGCCCTGCAGGACACGTATGTGGTTTGCCATATTCAAATCCATGATGAAAGGTTTGTTTATAGATGCATATAGCTGACATTTTGAATAAACTTAATTTAGGTACACATATTCTTCCCAGTGGGCTTCCCCAGTAGCTCAACGGGCAGGAAATGTACCTGCAATGCTGGAGAACCAGGAGATGATCCAGGTTTGATCCCTGGATTGGGAAGATCACCTGGAGAAGAAAATGGCAACCCATTCCAGTATTCTTGCCTGGGAAATCCCATGGATAGAGGAGCCTGGCGGGGCTACAGTCCAAAGGGTAACGAAGAGTCAGACCACAACTGAACAACTAAGCATGACTTCTTCCCAATAAACACAATATGATCCAATAATAAGCAAGTTAAATAAGTTTATACAAACATGAGTCCTGACCTTGTGTGTGTGTGTGTGTGTGTTTATACATATACTAATTGCCATTTTGTTTTGTTCTTGTCATTATGCGCAAATTCTCTGCTGCAAAATAGTGCTCAGACACAAAAAATAGCAATCATTTTATAACTGTTTTTAGATGATTGTCAAAAAGAGATAATACAATATTAGGCTAAGTGAAATGTCCAGAGTAGAAAAGAAAACTTGAAAGTACCCTTTGGGAACAAGCTGATCACTTTGTAGATAACACTAAAATAAGTGTATCTGTGTATATCTGTGTAAGGAAAAGAGAGGAAAATACAAAATTCCAGAGTCAGATTAATTATGCTTCAGAACACAGGAGGGCAAGATGGGCAGAAAGAAAGACAGCATTACTGAAGAATTCAAATTAAGAATTCAAATTCAGTTTTACAACACACAGGGACTTGGGAGAAAAGGAAAGATAAACCCATCTGAATGCAAAGTGCCAAAGAATAACAAGGAGAAATAAGAAAGCCTTTCTCAGTGATCAATGCAAAGAAACAGAGGAAAACAATAGAATGGAAAGACTAGAGATCTCTTCAAGAAAATTGGAGATACCAAGGGAACATTTCATGCAAAGATGGGTACAATAAAGGACAGAAATGGTATGGACCCAACAGAAGCAGAAGGAGATTAAGAAGAGATGGCCAGAACACACAGAAGAACTGTACAAAAAAGATCTTCACAACCCAGATAACCACGATGGTGTGATCACTCACCTGGAGCCAGACATCCTGGAATGTGAAGTCAAGTGGGCCTTAGGAAGCATCACTACGAACAAAGCTAGTGGAGGTGATGGAATTCCAGTACAGCTATTTCAAATCCTGAAAGATGATGCTGTGAAAGTGCTGCACTCAATATGCCAGCAAATTTGGAAAACTCAGCAGCGGCCACAGGACTGGAAAAGGTCAGTTTTCATTCCAATCCCAAAGAAAGGCAATGCCAAAGAATGCTCAAACTACCGCACAATTGTACTCATCTCACACTCTAGCAAAGTAGTACTCAAAATTCCCCAAGCCAGGCTTCAACAATATGTGAGCCGTGAACTTGCAGATATTCAAGCTGGATTTAGAAAAGGCAGAGGAATTGCCTTTTTCATATTGCCAGCATCCATTGGATCATCAAAAAAGCAAGAGAGTTCCAGAAAAACATCTATTTCTGCTTTATTGACTATGCCAAAGCCTTTGACTGTGTGGATCACAAAAACCTGGAAAATTCTGAAAGAGATGGGAATAGCAGACCACCAGACCTGCCTCCAGAGAAATCTGTATGCAGGTCAGGAAGCAACAGTTAGAATGGGACATGGAACAACAGACAGGTTCCAAATAGGGAAAGGAGTGTATTAAGGCTGTATATTATCGCCCTGCTTATTTAACTTATATGCAGAGTACATCATGCGAAATGCCAGGCTGGGTGAAGCACAAGCTCTAATCAAGATTGCCGGGAGAAATATCAATAACCTCAAATTTGCAGATCACACCACCCTCATGGCAGAAAGCAAAGAAGAACTAAAGAGACTCTTGATGAAAGTGAAAGAGGAGAGTGAAAAAGTTGGCTTAAAACTCAACATTCAGAAAACTAAGATTATGATATCTGGTCCCTTCACCTCATGGCAAATAGATGGGGAAACAATGGAAACAGTGAAAGACTTTATTTTGGGGGACCCCAAAATCACTGCAGATGGTGACTGCAGCCATGAAACTAAAAGATGCTTACTCCTTGGAAGAAAAGCTATGACCAGCCTAGACAGCATATTAAAAAGCAGAGACATTACTTTGCCAACAAAGGTCCGTCTAGTCAAAGACATGGTTTTTCCAGTAGTCATGTATGGATGTGAGAGCTGAGCACCAAAGAATTGATGCTTTTGAACTGTGGTGTTAGAGAAGACTCTTGAGAGTCCCTCGGACTGCCAGGAGATCAAACTAGTCAATCCTAAAGCAAATCAGTCCTGAATATTCATTGGAAGGACTGATGCTGAACCTGAAACTCCAAAATTTTGGCCACCTGATGGTAAGAACTGACTCATTGCAAATGACCCTGATGCTGGGAAAGATTGAATGTGGGAGGAGAAGGAGACGATGGAGGATGAGATGGTTGGATGGCATCACCGACTCAACAACATGAGTTGAGTAACCTCTGGGAGTTGGTGATGGACAGGAAAGTCTGGTGTGCTGCAGTCCATGGAGTCACAAAGAGTCGGACACGACTGAGCGACTGAAATGAACTGAGATGAGTTTGGATTTTTAATATACTGAGGCAGACAAAATGGAATCAAGAATAGCAGAAACACTAGGCACACAACTTGCTGCTTGTCAGGTAGATTTGTCTCCAGAAAGTAAAGTGCACACGTGTCCTCCCTGATAGGAAGAGTTTCCCAAATCCTAGAGACCCTTCCCTAAGGTCCCCAGCAGACACGGGGCCAGAGCAGCTGCTCGGGGCCAGGGAGCAAAGACCCAGCATCACAGGGAGTGGGATGAGGAGTGCTGGAGATGGGAGGCATTTCTCCATAACCGCAGAGCATGGCATGGTCTCTTCTCATGCAGGCTTCCAGAAGGCACTCTGTGCTTCAGGAAACCTCAGTGCCTGTGCGCCATCCAGGGCAACAGTACCAGGAGGAGATAAGCTCCTATCTTATGGAAAGTGACTTCTCAGGAACCATTGAGGCAATTTTTGAGGTTCCTTCCTTTCTGTGCTTAAGTTGTTTGTTTATATTTTTGGGGGGGGAGTTTTTTCCTTTTTTGATTTTGATTTCTTGATTTTACCACGTTCCAACCACTGTTGGGTCCTTAGTGAGCAGGACTCCTTCTTTTGTGGTGTTTACATTCTGGTGGCAGGACCAGATTAACCCAGGTGTTTGAGGAAGTACCACAGACCATGGACAAGGCGAGTCTCCACGTCCACGTCAGGGGAGCTCCAGGCAGCTTTGAAGATAGCAAGAGTGTTCATGGCAGGCATTACAAGGGGGAACAGGATAGAAGGGAAAACGTAAAAGCTGCCTGGAGGAAAAACTGCACTACTTAAGACGTACTAACACTGCTACTATAAATATCAGCTCACTGCTGAATGCTCAGTTTGGTTTGTCGTGTGTTGATAGATGGATGCTGCATCCATCTTCATGAGTGAGCTTGGCCTGAAGGTCTCCTTTCTGGTTTGGTTTTGGCACAGAGCATGTGCTGAACTCATCAAATCTGTTGAGGAGCGTTTCTAGTTTCTGGTTTTCTGTTCTTAGAAGGGTCTGTAGTAACCTGCTGATTTCTAATTTCTGTTTGATACAGTCAACCAGGGTGCGTGCACGCTTAGTCGCTCAGTTGTCTCCGACTCAGTGCAACCCTGTAGCCTGTCACACTCCTCTGTGCATGGGGTTTCCCAGGCAAGAATACCGGAATGGGTTGCCATTTCCTCCTCCAGGGGGTCTCCCTGACCCAGGGATTGAAGCTGCATCACCTGTGTCTCCTCCACTGCACACAGGTTCTCTACCCACTGAGCCATCAGGGAAGCCCTTCCACCAGGGTAGCCGTGTACTAATACACCACCCCATGTCCTACATGTGATGCTGGTACGGCACTGTGCTTACCGTAGTGTACCTCACTTGCTGTAGGTACCACGCCACACAGAGCGCCAAGCCACACCCAGCACACACCACCGTGCAGCGTACAATACTGCTCCACACCACATCACACAAGCATAGCGTTCATCTAGGCTAAAAAGTAAGCTGGTAAATTAATAGCAGGAATGAACTTCTTTAATTTCATACAGGATATGGCCAAAAAAACTATAGTTATTAGAGTAATTATACTGATGGCATGTTGAAAGTTTTCCCTTTGAGATTAAGAGTGAAACACAGATTCTCACCATCACACTTATATTCAATATTGTTTCACATACTAGCCATGGAAGCTAGAAAGGTAATCATGCAATGTTCATGAAAACTGGGAGTAATTAAGTGTATCTATCATTATTCATGAATGCATGATGACTTTGAAATTAATACTGGATGTAAGCAAAGTTGCAGGATATAAGTTCAATATAAAAGTTCAACTTGTATTTCTGAACAAAAAATAAATGTAAAATAAGGGCTTCCCAGGTGGTTCAGTGGTAAAGAATCTGACTTTCAATGCAGGTGACTCAAGAGCCCCAGATCTGATTCCTGGGTTGGGAAGATCCTCTAGAGAAGGAAATGGAAAACCACTTCAGGATGTTTGCCTGGAAAATTCCAAGGACAGAAGAGCCTGGAAGGCTGTACGTACTCCATGGAGTTGTGAAGAGTTGAACACAACCGAGCACACACACACACACAAATATAAAATTGGCATTTATAAAAACATAAAAATATAGAATAATAAATATAAACAAAATATGAGTTCAGTATTCAATTTTTACCAAGCTAATTTATAAAATTAAAAGGAATTTTAAAAAATTACGAGTACGTATCTATTTGTGAAAATAGACTGATTCTGAGGTTTATATGGAGATGCAAAAGATCAAGAGAAGCCTAGACAATCTTGATACAAAAAAGAACAAGGTAGGGGAACTAACTTTTCCAAATATCAAGACATTTACAAAGATAAAACAAAGACAAGAAAGAACAACAGAGAACTTGACTCTAGGTCATACCATACGAAAAATGAATTTTGGGTGCTTTAAAACCACATTAAGCTTAGAAAAGATAACATAAATGAATGTATACAAGATCTTGGATAGATTTCACAAACAGAAAAAAACAAAGTACCAGTAGCAAAATAAAAGATTTCTAAATTATACTCCATTGAAAAAACTTCCTTGTCAGAATGTGTCACTAACTGGTTGAAAATTTAAGCCACTAAGAGTAGGAGCTTATTTGCAATAAGTATAACCAATCACCGCCAAATTATTATGCTATCTGACTTTCCCCAAGAATAAGAACTATAGGTAGCCATTAACCAGTTAGAAAATTTTTGTGGCTTTGAGTTAGACAAATATGTCTAACACAGGTCACAATAAAACAGAACATAATTAAAAACTGAGACAAACTGTATCAAAATTAAAATGCTTTCACTTTTAAAGCTACTATTAAAGAAGATAAACCACAGACAAAGAGAAAGTATTTATAAATTATAAAAGTAATAAAATTGACTGTTACAGCTTCATAATAATGCCAATAAAATGTAAGCAAAGATTTGAGCAAACACTTCACAAAATATATTGTGAATGCCCAACAAGCACGTGAAGAAACTCAACATTGTGAGTCGTCAAGAATTCAAACTCAACCACAGTGAGATTCCTCTGCACACTACTAGTATGTCTTCATTTTAAAAGGCTGTCTATATTGCTGGTGACAACAAGAACTCTCATTTCATCACTAATGAGTCTGGCCACTTTGGAAAAGTTATTTGACAATTAAAAATTAATAATTAAATTCTTAACATGTGGCCAGGCAATTCCACTCCTAAATATATACTCAAGAGAAATAAAAACATAAAAACAAGAATAATTTATCTTTTGTTTCTAATTTGTGTATCTTTTGTAGATAATTTGACTCTGACAAATTATAAGCAGTTCAAACTTATATATTCATGCCCAAATATATCTCCAGACAGGCTAATTTTTTAAGAGGTTGTCAACCTTACTATATATTTTTATATCTATTTAATCTTGAAATATACAAGATAGTATGTAGCATATATATAATTTTAAAAATAATAACTACTAATGTGCCAACAATGAAAAGAGAAATAAAAACATACATAGCATTATACTTGCTTCATAATAGACAAAGACTGCTGCTGCTGCTAAGTCGCGTCGGTCGTGTCCGACTCTGTGCGACCCCATAGACGGCAGCCCACCAGGCTCCCCCGTCCCTGGGATTCTCCAGACAAGAACACTGGAGTGGGTTGCCATTTCCTTCTCCAATGCATGAAAGTGAAAAGTGAAAGTGAAGTCGCTCAGCCATGTCCGACCCTTAGCTACCCCATGGACTGCAGCCCACCAGGCTCTCTGTCCATGGGATTTTCCAGGCAAGAGTACTGGAGTGGGTTGCCATTGCCTTCTCCTAAGACAGACTAGACACTCTCAAATGTCCAAAATGTGGATAAACACATTTTGACAGGTATAAAAAAATTGGATACTGCTTTCAAATGTAGTTTCAATACTATATCTGTACTCTATATACATTTGAGTACTACTCAACAATAAAAAATAAACCAGCTACTGACATCATAACATGAATGAATCTCATATCTCTGCCATTAGAAAAAACCCACAAGTGAAAGAAGGCACACATTTTATTCCTCTTGTGTGATATTTAGAAAAGGCAATCTATTCTGTTAGCCAAAGATGTGTATTGATTGGGAAGAGGCATGGGGGAATTTTTGGAGTGAGGGAAATATTCCACATCATGCCAGTGATGGTGATTCCTACCATATATTTAATACTCATTGAACTGTATGTACACTTAAAACAGATTTCGTTAAATGCCAAGTAATTACACCTTAATAAAATTGCCTAATAAAATCAAGACATTTATGAATAATAGATTTGAAAAGAATGAAGTTAAACAAAGAAAGTGAATATAAGAGTCATTGACTTTCCTGTACAGCCCTCATTTTGCAGACCACTGTCCAACATCATAGATGTCTTGGTGGTGACTCAACTGTCTGTATCACTCATCTTGATGGCGATGCCTCACTCAAACACTCGGATCTCTTTTTTTAAAGATCATGTAATGCTTTTCTTTGTTTTTTAAAAGTTACGTGTATTTGGCTGCATCAGGTCTTAGTTGCTGCATGCTGGATCGTCCATAGTCAGTGCAGCGTGTGGACTCTCTAGCTGTGGCGTGTGGGAGCTTGTTCCCCGACCAGGGATCAAACCCGGTCCCCTTGCATTGTGAGTCTAGGGTCTTAGCCACTGGACCACCCTACTTGAAGCTTAATCTTCTATTTTTCCAGTTTAGAATGATATCGATACCTACCACCTGCCTGACATCATGCTTTCCTCTGCTTAATCTCTCCCGCCTCCATTATGGTTACCATATACTTTGTAGCACATTTGAGATGCTATGCCTTTGGTTATGTGACGTTTGTCTGTACTACTTGCTCTTGGACATCGACCTAGTCTGATTACTACTTGGTCATGATGCCTTCTCTTTCCACATGTGGCCATGTAATTATTGTTGCTGAACAGATGAAAAGAGAACCTCCAAATTATGATAGTCCACTAGGGAAAAACAGTTATACAAATAACATCATTTAAAATGTTAATCAATGGAATTCCATTATATGCTTGCTACAGATTTGAATCAAAGAATACAGTTGGAAAGATGATAGAGGCCACCTTATCCATTTAAAATCACTGAAAGTGTTTGCTCGTTCTGCTGCTGCTGCTTCTAAGTCGCTTCAGTCGTGTCCAACTCTGTGCAACCCCATAGACAGCTTTCTAACCATGTCGTAATAAAAGATACAACACTAGCAGACATGATATCAGTGTCCTTTAATGTGATTTTCCCTCACTAGTGATTTTAAAGAATCAAATTCTACTTTTTCCTGAACAAGTTCATCATCTGCTGCAAGATATTAAGTAAGACCTTCATAGAAGTCAAAGCATAGCTCATTGAAAAACAGAATATGTGTAAAACTATTTCTTTAGAATAATACAGCTTAATTCTTTGTCTTAAGTAGCATGAGACTTGAGGTTCTGACACAGACTCTCCTAGGATTTTAAGATGCCTATGCATGAACACAAAGAGACAGATGTATCCCAGCAATACTGAAAATTAAGAGTTGACATTCAGGGTCACTAAGGAGGATTTTTATTAACCACAAGGTCACAAAAAATGACTTGAGATGCATAATCAGTGGACCTCTCATGCCATGTCCTGGGAAAAAGTAAGTGGTCTAAACTTCTTTTCATCTCTTACTAGTGCCCTTATGCAGTCAGAAATGTAAGATCTCCCACTGTTACAAGGCTGAATTTTTTTTTTTTTTTTTGAGATAACTGAAACAATCTCCTCTCCCCTTCCTTCTGCTCTGCAGACACGATGCTGTCCTGGACAAAGAAAGTGGTAAAAATGAGTAAGTGCTCACACATGCCTTAGTGTGTGATTGTATAAAGGAGAAAAGGGTTCTTCCTCTGCCTTGGGACAGTGGTTCAGAAAGATGGGATTTTCAGAGCATAGATTCTGACTTTGCAGAGAAAGCTGAGGCATGGGACTTTAAGTGGACAGAAAGGGAATGAAGGACAGGCACACACTTCTGGCATTTTCCCTGGGGTGAAATCTTCTCCAATCCTCAGATCAGTCATGGACATGCTAAAGACAGGGATACTTGACAATTATAACCCACCTGACTGTCTCTTGAACTTTGTATAAACAAGTAGTACAGATAGTATTGAGCTTCCCTGGTGGCTCAGTCAGTGGTAAAGAATCTTCCTGCCAATACAGGAGACTTTGGTTCGATCCCTGGGTCGGGAAGATGCCTTGGAGAAGGAAATGACAACCCACTCCAGTATTCTGGCCTGGGAAATCCCATGGACAGAGGAGCTTGGTGGGCCGCAGTCCATGGGGTCACAAAGAGTCGGACAGGACTAGGTGACTAAACAACAACAATAAACAGTATTGCAGATATCAGCAAATCACACAGCATCCTGAATCTCAGTTCTTTTCCTTCTGTTTTCTCATTGGAAGAGTTTGGAGTTGACAATTTTCTATTCCACTCTCAAAGCTTAATTCTCTTCATGGGTGGCCAGGTGAAGGACTCACCCCTCTCTGCCTTCTGAGGCAGGCCTCTGAAATAGTCCTGCTTCTCTCCTGGGCACAAGCACCACTGTTCACTCCAGTCCTTGGAATATTTATCCCTGCGGATGGTAACAGGGTACAATACATCCTCTACTCTCTTCACCATTGGAGCTGGCACCCACGTTTGCCCACCTAGGACCACTGGAAACAATGGTGAGTGCATGTGTGTTAAGTCATGCCAGTCACGTCTGATTTTTTGCAACCCTGACTGCAGTAGGCCAGACTCCTCTGTCCATGGGGATTCTCCAAGCAAGAATATTGGTGTGGTACTTTGCCGATTTCCCCAGGAAACTAGAAAATGAGAAGCTAAACTAGAAAGGATGATAATAAATAAAACATAAAAATAGATTCCTAAGATGTTAACCCTGGCCAGTTTTCCCAGAGTCAGTCTTAATTGACAATGGTTAGTCAATTCTTAGGTTGAAATCTAAACCCCGAGGGAAGGACTTCCAATCACACCTGCCATCCGCAACCCACAATCTGTGCCAGTTCTGCTCAGCAGCGGAACTTCATCAGAGACTGAAGCAGCACTTACAGCCCTTGGGAGCCCACTCATCTCATGAAGAGCGTTTTCATCCTCCACACTCAGGGCCAACGTCTCTGGTTCTGGAAGATCCAAGCACGGTACGCCAGGGTCCGTTCTTTGGTCATTTCCACCTGGTGCTGCTCTGATATCAGTTATTAAGAACACCTTTTGGATTAATATTTGAGTTCTGTGTTTTCGTGTATTTCTTCTTGGCTTCTCAGGGAAACTTTCTGGATTCTTACCTGCAGTACTTAGTGAGCTGGTGTCTCACGGACTCCAGGTAAATCCCATGACGCCCAACCTTGAGGAATGGGTGCCATCACCAAGCATTGTCTATGATATCATCATTTCTGCTGCCTCTGCTCCTTATTCTCCGAGACTCATCAGCCACCAAAAGGCCACTTTGTGGCAACAGCAGGAATTAAAAATAGAGATGAAAGGAAGCCAGCATTGACCACACTAAGGTTAAATGAAGGATGGTCAAAGTTTGTTCTTCTGGCCCTTTCAACTATGCAAAGTACTCTGTACTCTGATAACAGTAAAATCTCAGGGGCCAGATTAAAAAATGACCTCTGTAGATACCAGTTTTCTCTTTGAAGAAAGAAAGATGTAACTAGATACATATTTCCCCACTGGCTCTGTCAGATGTTGAACCTTCTGACTCTGAAGGCAACAAAGGGGTGGAAGGGAATTTGTGGCCCGACCTCCCTGGGTTTAGCTCACGCTGTGCGGATGTGGAGTCACTGGGTGGCTTGGATCACACAGAAGCAGCCGTTACTTCAGCCATTCTACACCATTTATTCGAGATGTTTCCAAAAGCAGTGATTCCAGGGATAACTTTCTCACATCAGGGAAGAGAGTGATTCAGACTCTGGGTAGAGTGACTTGATAAGACTGAGAGGAAACTCTCTCCCCTCCTCTTTCTGACTCACAAGACTTATAAGGCTCTTCTAATCAGAGTAGAGAGTATCTAAGAAGTCCTGGTGACTGAAGTCTTCAAACTCAGGAATTTAATGGAAGTTACTGAAAACTGACCGCTCACTGCTTCCTTTTGAAACCTGCACATCTCTATGGTGTTGATTTGTGTGTGTGTGTTTGGAAAGCTTATTGACATTTAATTCACATATAAAATCCATCCCCTAAAAATATGCAATTGTTTGGTTTTAGAATATTTACAGAGTTATCCTACCTTACAACTTATCTTTAGAACATGTTCATCACCCCAATAAGAAAATCCCAGCCACTCTGCAGTCACGCTCTGTCCTTCCCAACTTTACCTCTAGGTAAGTACTGACCTTCTTTCTCTCTATATAGATGCACCTATTCTAGACACTTTGTGAGTGAAATCACACAATGTATGCATTTCTGTATTTGTCTTCCTCTTATGACTGTTTTCCAAGTTCACCTTGTAGCATGCATCAGTGTTGAATTCTTTTTAATGAACAAATAACATTCCATTGTGTGGATATGCCACTTTTATGTATCTATTCATCAGTTGATGAATATTTCTTACAGGACAGGTTTATTGGAGGAAAATTCACTTTTAAAAAAAAAATAATATGTTTTCTGATATAAAATTCCTTATTTTTTTGTTTGCTTGTTTGCTTGTATGACTTTATATATGGCATCTTACAGCCCTCTGGCCGTCATCGTTTCTGGCAGGAAGTCAGTTTTTAACCTAATTGACAATCCATTGTGCACAATGAATTATTTTTCTCTTGCTGTTTACAAGGTTATATCTGTATTTTCCTTTCAAAAATTTGCAATGATATATCTAAGTGTTTATTCAGTTATAGTTTGTTGAGCTTGTTGGGTGTATAGATTAATGTTTTTCATTTAAAAATTCGTGGTTTTTTCTGTTTCTTGTTTGTTTTTTGAAATATACTTTCTGTCCTTCTCTCTTCTTCTGGGACTCCCATTATGTTTATGTTCTTGAGTTTTATAGTCTTCCAAAAGTTTCAGAAGCTCTGATCATACTTCATTGCTTTTGCTCTCTGTTCCTTATTAAGTAACTTCAATCAACCCACCTTCAGGTTCACTGATTCTTTCTTTGAATCAAATGTGTTGTCCCCTCTAGTAAGTGTTTCATTTCCTGTTATGCATTTTTCAAATATCTAAGCTAGAGTTGATTCCTTTTTTCATAATTTTGATCACTTTAATAATATTCTTAATATGGTGAGACACTGCTGGCATGCATTCTTTTAATTATTCATGCCTTTTTTTAGTTCATAGAACACAGTTATAATTGCTAATTTAATGTCATTTTCTAGTCAGTCCAATGTGGATCACTGAAGGCAGAGTTTTCTTTTGATTCCTGCTTCTTTGCATAGCTCAGAATTTATTATTTAAAACTGGACTTTTCAAATCATACAAGGTGATAACTTTGGAAATCAGATTTCTCCTTCTCCCACAAGATTTGATTTATTGCATATTTCTTGTTGTCACATTCTAAACTGTTGTTTGTTTAGTCAATTCGATGGACTAATTCTGTAGTCTCTTTCCCTGTTGTGTACTTTGTATCTGTCTTCTTCATATAATATTTTTTTTCACTTTCACCTGAGTCAAATGGCTTGTTTCAGCTAAAAAATGGGCAGTTCAGTTCAGTTGCTCAGTCGTGTCCGACTTTTTGAAACCCCATGGACTGCAGCACCCCAGGCTTTCCTGTCCAACACCAACTCCCAGATGTTACTCAAACTCATGTCCATTGAGTTGGTGATGCCATCCAGTCATCTCATCCTCTATCGTCCCCTTTTCCTCCTGCCCTCAATCTTTCCCAGCATCAGAGTCTTTTCAAATGAATCAGCTCTTCGCATCAGGTGGCCAAAGTATTGGAGTTTCAGCTTCAACATCAGTCCTTCCAATGAACACTGAGGACTGATCTCCTTTAGGATGGACTGGTTGGATCTCCTTGCAGTTCAAGGGATTCTCAAGAGTCATTTCCAACACCACAGTTCAAAAGCATCAATTCTTTAGCGCTCAGCTTTCTTTATAGTCCAACTCTCACATCCATACATAACTACTGGAAAAACCATAGCTTTGACTAGACAGACCTTTGTTGGCAAAGCAATGTCTCTGCTTTTTAATATGCTGACTAGATTGGTCATAGCTTTCCTTAAATGGGCAGTTGCTGCTGCTGCTGCTAAGTCACTTCAGTCGTATCCGACTCTGTGCAACCTCATAGATGGCAGCCCACCAGGCTCCTCCGTCCCTGGGATTCTCCAGGCAAGAACACCGGAGTGGGTTGCCATTTCCTTCTTCAATGCATGAAAGTGAGAAGTTAAAGTGAAGTTGCTCAGTTGTGTCCAACTCTCAGGGACCCCATGGACTGCAGCCTACCAGGCTCCTCCATCCATGGGGTTTTCCAGGTAAGAGTACTGGAATGTGTTGCCACAGAGATTTCCCTAAATCTCTTAAACCAATAAGTTTTCCAGGCATAAACCTGAGGATCTATGCATGTGTCAAGGTGTGCCTTAGACATTCACCTTACAATTTCACCTTTTCTTCATTTCTGCTTACAAAAGACCATACATCAGACAGGTGAAAGACTGGGGCCTGCTCAGTCTATCTTAGGTATGTTCTGTTCTACTCAGGGCCTTCTAGATCCACTACAATATATCAGAACTGTATGTAGTCCTCTATCAACATCTCTTATTCCCAGAATTAACATGAAAAAATTATGGCTATGCCTTTGTTTGCAACCATTACACAGATTTAACCCTTACTTAATCTGTGATTATCTGGGTCGTGAAGACCTTTTTTGTACAGTTCTTCTGTGTATTTTTGCCACCACTTCTTAATATCTTCTGCTTCTGTTAGGTCCATACCATTTCTGTCCTTTATCGAGCTCATCTTTGCATGAAATGTTCCCTTGGTATCTCTAATTTTCTTGAAGAGATCTCTAGTCTTTCCCATTCTGTTGTTTTCCTCTATTTCTTTGCATTGATCACTGAGGAAGGCTATTCTATCTCTTCTAGCTATTCAGATGCTTATATCTTTCCTTTTCTCCTTTGCTTTTCTTTTCTCTTCTTTTCACAGAAGAGATTTGTAAGGCCTCCCCAGACAGCCATTTTGCTTTTTTGCATTTCTTTTCCATGGGGATGGTCTTGATCCCTGTCTCCTGTACAATGTCACGAACCTCATTCCATAGTTCATCAGGCACTCTGTCTATCATATCTAGGCCCTTAAATCTATTTCTCACTTCCCCTGTATAATCATAAGGGATTTGATGTAAGTCATACCTGAATGGTCTAGTGGTTTTCCCTACTTTCTTCAATTTCAGGCTGAATTTGATAATAAGGAGTTCATGATCTGAGCCACAGTCAGCTCCTTGTCTTGTTTTTGTTGACTGTATAGAGCTTGTCCATCTTTGGCTGCAAAGAATATAACCAATCTGATCTTGGTATTGACCATCTGGTGATGTCCATGTGTAGAGTCTTCTCTTGTACTGTTGGAAGAGGGTGTTTGCTATGACCAGAGCATTTTCTTGGCAAAACTCTATTAGTCTTTGTCCCGCTTCATTCCGTATTCAAAGGCCAAATTTGCCTGTTACTCCAGCTGTTTCTGGACTTCCTACTTTTGCATTCCAGACCCCTATAATGAAAAAGACATCTTTTTAGAGTGTTAGTTCTAAAAGGTCTTGTAGGTCTTCATCGAACCGTTCAACTTCAGCTTCTTCAGCGTTACTGGTTGGGGCATAGACTTGGATTACCATGATATTGAATAGTCTGCCTTGGAAACGAACAGAGATCATTCTGTTGTTTTTGAGATTGCATCTAAGTACTGCATTTTGGACTCTTTTGTTGGCCATGATGGCTACTTCGTTTCTTCTGAGAGATTCCTGCCTGCAGTAGTAGATATAATGGTCATCTGAGTTAAATTCACCCATTCCAGTCCATTTTAGTTCACTGATTCCTAGAATGTTGACATTCACTCTGCTATCTTTTGTTTGACCACTTCCAATTTGCCTTGATTCATGGACCTGACATTCCAGGTTCCTATGCAGTATTGCTCTTTACAGCATCAGACCTTGTTTCTATCACCAGTCACATCCACAGCTGGGTATTGTGGGTATTTTTGCTTTGGCTCCATCCCTTCATTCTTTCTGGGGTTATTTCTCCACTGATCTCCAGTAGCATTTTGGGCACCTACTGACCTGGGGAGTTCCTCTTTCAGTATCCTATCATTTTGCCTTTTCATACTGTTCATGGGGTTCTCAAGGCAAGAATACTGAAGTGATTTGCCTTTCCCTTCTCCAGTGGACCACATTCTGTCAGATCTCTCCACCATGACCCGCCCATCTTGGGTGTCCCCACGGGCATGGCTTAGTTTCATTGAGTTAGACAAGGCTGTGGTCCTAGTGTGATTAGATTGACTAGTTTTCTCTGAGTATCGTTTCAGTGTGTCTGCCCTCTGATGCCCTCTTGCAAAACCTACCATCTTACTTGGGTTTCTTTTACCTTGGATGTGGGGTATCTTTTCACAGCTGCTCCAGCAAAGCGCAGCCACTGCTCCTTACCTTGGATGAGGGGTATCTCCTCACCACTGCCCTTCCTGACCTTCAACGTGGGATAGCTCCTCTAGGCCCTCCTGTGCCCGTGTAGCCACCGCTTCTTGGACATGGGGTTGGACCTCCCTGCCACTGCCCCTGGCCTTGGGCGTGGGGTAGCTCCTCTCGGCCACTGCCCCTGACCTCGGATGTAGGGTAGCTCCTCCTGGCTGCCACCCCTGACCTCGGACTTGGGTAGCTGTTCTCGGCCATTCCTGCACTGTCGCAGCCTGGCACTCTCGGCTGCTGCCCCTGAACAAGTGGGGTAACTCCTCTTGGCCTCCGCCCTTCGGGTATGGGATCCTCCCGGCTTCTGCCCCTGGCCAGGGACATGGGGTAGCTCCTCTCAGCAGTGCTTAGTGCCCTGGTCGCAGCCACCTGTGCTTAGTGTGCCGGTCACAGCTGCCCACGCTAGAACTGTACAAAAAAGATCTTCACGACACAGGTACTCACGATGGTGTGATCACTGACCTAGAGCCTGACATCCTGGAATGTGAAGTCAAGTGGGCCTTAGAAAGCATCACTACGAACAAAGCTAGTGGAGGTGATGGAATTCCAGTTGAGCTATTTCAAATCCTGGAAGATGATCCTGTGAAAGTGCTGCACTCAATATGCCAGAAAATTTGGAAAACTTAGCAGTGGCCACAGGACTGGAAAAGGTCAGTTTTCATTCCAATCCCAAAGAAAGGCAATGGCAAAGAATGCTCAATGCTATGCTATGTTAAGTCACTTCAGTCATGTCCGACTCTGTGTGACCCCATAGATGGCAGCCCACCAGGCTCCCCCATCCCTGGGATTCTCCAGGCAAGAACACTGGAGTGGGCGCCATTTCCTTCTCCAATGCATCAAAGTGAAAAGTGAAAGTGAAGTTGCTCAGTCGTGTCCAACTCTTAGCAACCCCATGGACTGCAGCCTAACAGGCTCCTCCATCCATGGGATTTTCCAAGCAAGAGTACTGGAGTGGGGTGCCATTGCCTTCTCTGAAGAATGCTCGAACTACCACACAATTGCACTCATCTCACATGCTAGTAAAGTAATGCTCAAAATTCTTCAAGCCAGTCTTCAGCAATACGTGAACCGTGAATTTCCTGATGTTCAAGCTGATTTTAGAAAAGGCAGAGGAGCCAAAGATCAAATTGCCAACATCTGCTGCTACTGCTACTGCTAAGTCACTTCAGTCATGCCCAACTCTGTGCGACCCCATAGACGGCAGCCCACCAGGTTCCACTGTCCCTGGGATTCTCCAGGCAAGAACACTGGAGTGGGTGGCCATTTCCTTCTCCAATGCATGAAAGTGAAAAGTGAAAGTGAAGTTGCTCAGTCGTGTCTGACCCTCAGCGACCCCATGGACTGCTGCCCTCCAGGCTCCTCTGTCCATGGGATTTTCCAGGCAAGAGTACTGGAGTGGGTTGCCATTGCCTTCTCTGCCAACATCCGCTGGATCATGGAAAAAGCAAGAGAGTTCCAGAAAAACATCTATTTCTGCTTTATTGACTATGCCAAAGACTTTGACTGTGTGGATCACAATAAACTGTGGAAAATTCTGAAAGAGATGGGAATACCAGACCACCTGAACTGCCTCTTGAGAAATCTGTATGCAGGTGAAGAAGCAACAGTTAGAACTGGACATGGAACAACAGACTGGTTCCAAATAGAAAAAGGAGTATGTCAAGGCTGTATATTGTCACCCTGTTTATTTAACTTATATGCAGAGTACATCATGGGAAACGCTGGACTGGAAGAAACACAAGCTGGAATCAAGATTGCTGGGAGAAATATCAAGAACCTCAGATATGCAGATGACACCACCCTTATGGCAGAAAGTGAAGAGGAACTAAAAAGCCTCTTGATGAAAGTGAAAGTGGAGAGTGAAAAAGTTGGCTTAAAACTCAACATTCAGAAAATGAGGATCATGGCATCTGGTCCCATTACTTTATGGGAAATAGATGGGGAAACAGTGGAAACAGTGTCAGACTTTCTTTTTCTAGGCTCCAAAATCACTGCATATGGTGACTGCAGCCATTAAATTAAGACGCTTACTCCTTGGAAGGAAAGTTACGACTAACTTAAATAGCATATTCAAAAGCAGAGACATTACTTTGCCAACAAAAGTCCATCTATCAGGGCTATGGTTTTTGCTGTGGTCATGCATGGATGTGAGGGTTGGACTGTGAAGAAGGCTGAGCCCTGAAGAATTGATGCTTTTGAACTATGGTGTTGGAGAAGAGTCTTGAGAGTCCCTTGGACTGCAAGGAGATCCAACCAGTCCATTCTGAAGGAGATCAGCCCTGGGATTTCTTTGGAAGGAATGATGCTAAAGCTGAAACTCCAGTACTTTGGCCACCTCATGCGAAGAGTTGACTCAATGGAAAAACTCTGATGCTGGGAGGGATTGGGGGCAGGAGGAGAAGGGGATGACAGAGGATGAGATGGCTGGATGGCTTCACTGACTCGATGGATGTGAGTCTGAGTGAACTCCAGGAGTTGGTGATGGACAGGGAGGCCTGGCGTGCTGTGATTCATGGGGTTGCAAAGAGTTGGACTGAGCCACTGAACTGACTGACTGACTAATCTCTGATAGCAGTTGCAAACAACTACATAAGATTAAAAATAAGGTGAAATGCCCTATAGATAAGGCTTTTCTTCAGAGCTGTGACATTGGCAATGCTCTGCTGATGGGTTTTGTGAGGATCATCCCCTGAAGGCACTCTCTAGAGGTTGCAGGGTTGCTGCGACTCAGGATCAAGGTGCAGGGCCACACCCTGTTGTTCGTATGAAGGTGTTGCAGTTTTCCTGAAGTAAAAGCCCTTCATATGATTTCAAGCCTGTGGTTAATTCTAGAATTCTGGATAAAGTTAGTTTTGATACTTTCTGATATTTTTATTGCTTTTTTTGGAGGAATCAGTTCAGCTCAGTTCAGTTCAATCGCTCAGTTGTGTCCAACTCTTTGCAACCCCATGAATCGCAGCACGCCAGGCCTCCCTGTCCATCACCAACTCCTGGAGTTCACCCAGACTCACGTCCATCAAGTCAGTCATGCCATCCAGAATAGATTCCTGTAAGTTCTTAAATCACCACCCTGGAAACTCTGCCCACTGCTTGATTTTCTTCCTGGTGTAATTTAATATGAAAATAATTAAACTTGAGAAGATCCAGAAAATGCAGAAGACATCCACGCATTTTTGTCATGCTTGGAAAATAATAGAAGCTGTTGATTTTTAATATCTTCACGTATCACATAGGGAAATGATGGCTAATTGAAACTACTTTTGTGTGGATTAAATAATATGCTTCAAATAAAGTGTTTGGCATAAAATTTCAGTGTATCTGATGCACAAATAAGGAGAAGTGTGTGGTAGGGATGAGCTAGAATGTGTGAGAGGTCTTCAGGAAACAGTAGATTCTATGATGCAGAGACAGAATATTATCACATTTGTGCTTAAGAGAGAATAATTTATTTGCAGCATAATATTTGCAGAATTATCACTCTGTCCAAAAAGTGTTTTAAAACAATGAAGAACATTATGGTTTATAAATTTGTGCTAAGATTACAAGAAGATCATACCTAGACAAGAGAAGGTACAAAAGTTCAGCTGAAAGCAGGAGCAGAAATAGCATCTATCTTTTACTCAAAATTAATAGACAAATGGAAAAAAATTTCTTAAAGGCCTGAGTATGCCTAATGTGTCATTTAAAAAACCAATTGGTAGCTTTAAAAAAATGTGAAAGATCATTGGGAAAAAAGTCAAATTACTTTAGTACTCAAGATGGTTCAGGCCAAATACGAGCCAATACATACCTTAAATTTTAGGGACAATGAGTGCTAGAAAAACCTCCCCAAACAAAACCAAACCCTGTTACTAAAGACAAACTTTACTACAGAAAAGGACACTGTGAAAGAAAACAATTTTCAGAGGTAAGAAGCAACCAAAAGTGTAGTTATAATGATATAAAAGATGCACCATGGGAGAGAAGTTGGAGTTTCCTCAAAAATGTAACATCAAGATTCTAGAATTGCTCACACTAGAAAAAAATTTTTAAAATATTGATATATTCGTACTACTGAGTATAGAATAATGACCAACAAAGACTTGCTGTGGGGTACAGGGTGACCTGTATCAGAGCAAAATCTAAAGGGGAGTGGATATATATGTGTATGGCTGATTCACTCTGCTGTGCTCCTGAAGCTACACGGCATTGTAAATCAGCTGTACAGTAAGTCCCCTACATATGAATCTGAAAGTTGCAAAATTTCAATGATGCAAACTTGCTTTCAAATGTCTAACCCCATAACATTAGTTCACATGTCTGGCGTGCATTGTCCCACGTGTGCACACTCTTCAAGTGGTTGTGCTTTTGTGTACTTTTCCTGACTCTTGAGAGTACAGTAGGGCAATGCCTTTATTTCAAGCCTGGGTGTCTAGAAACAAGCATAATAGCAGCAGTGATGTGGCTGGAACTACTGTACATGTCAACGTGCTGTACTGCAAGAGCAGAAATGTTTCCTTTATTTTTTGTGTTTGCTTTTTATGTGTTATTGGTGTGAAAAGTATTATAAACCTATCATAGTACAATACTATATGGCCAGTTGCATTAGTTGGGTACCAAGGTTAAGTTTGTTGGATTTATGAATAAATTGGACTTAAAACATGCTCTTGGGATGGAACTTCTTCATATATAGGGGACTTACTGTACTCAATAAAATTTCTTTTTTATAAAGAGTTTGATCTCTGGGTTCAGACTCAATGAATATCCATATCCTGGCTCCATTACCTAATAGGCCTGTACCTTCAGGAAAGATCCATGAAATCATGGGCCTCAATGTTTGTCTGTAAAGTAGAAATGAAAATGATCCCTATGATTTTGGCTTGCCATAAGGGTTCAATAAGAGGTATAGGTGACAAACTTTGAATAATCAAGAAAATCTAAAAAAAGAGAGATTTATCTATTAGTGGATTTTTTTTTTTTTTTAAGAACTAATCCAGGTGGAATTAGAAAACTGTGAATAGGCCTTAGGAGTACTTAAAAGTCATAAAAAAAACAGTATCATAAATTTCTGGGAATTACAAAATGACCTGTTAGCTTTAACAAAAGCAGAACAATTGCCAACTGCTTATGAATGACATTTCAACAATAGTAACAACAGTCACCATAGGGAGTGCTTGGTTGTGCCTGAGGTGCTGTGCAAACCACCTTGTGTAATAATACTGGTAATAACAATAATGACTGTGGCTGATAGAGGGGGAGATAAAATTATGGTTCCACCATAAATAAGACTATAAAACAGATCATTAACAAAACATGAACCTCTTAGGGTGGAAAAAATGATCATCCAGAAGGGGGTTGAGTTCTCTAAGTCTCTACCAGATTCAACTCATTTCCCCTTGGACAGAAGACTATAAAAGAAGAAAGAGAAAATTTGTAGAAAAATATAATTTTCCTGGAAAATGGTATATATCCTAGAGACTTTTCATGTGTCATATCTTCATGACAGGGCTCCTTAAAGGTCAGAAATGATCATACATTTATCACTGTAACTTCTTCTTTTTTTTTTTTTTATCATAGTCTGCATTGTGTTTGTTTAAAGCTGTAGTATATAACATTCATCCCAGTGGTCATGTAAAGTTGTGAGAGCTGGAACTTAAGGAAGGCAGAATGCCAAAGAATGATGCCTTCAAACTGTGGTTCTAGAGAAGACTCTTGAAAGTCCCTTGAACACAAGGAGATCAAACAAGTCAATCTTAATGGAGATAAATCCTGAATATTCATTGGAAGGACTGATGCTGAAACTCCAGTATTTTGGTCATCTGATGTGAACAGACGACTCATTGGAGAAGTCCCTGATGTTGGGAAAGATTGAGGGCAGATGGAAAAGTGGGTGTCAGAGGATGAGATGGCTAGATGGTATCACTGATACAATGAACATGAACTTGGGCAAACTCCAGGAGATGGTGAAGGACAGGAAGGCCTGGCGTGCTGCAGTTCATGGGGTCACAAAGAGTCGGGGCATGACTGAGTAACTGAACAACATAAAACATTAAAAGTGTTAATGAAAGTAAAAGCATATATGTGGGTTCAAACTTTAAAAGTGAAGCATACCTGGGTACATATATACAATGGAGGAATGAAATTGTGCCATTTGTAGGTGTGGATGGACCTAGAGACTGTTATTCAGAGTAAAGTAAACCAGAAAGAGAAAAACAACTGCCATATATTAATGCATGTATATGGAATATAGAAAAATGGTACAGATGAATCTATTTGAGAGCAGAAATAGAGACAGACATAGAGAACAAATGCCCAGACACCAGGGGGGGAAAGGCAGAGTTGGGATAAGTTGCGAGATTGTGATTGATATATATGCACTACTATGCATAAAATAGATATCTAATGAGAGAAGGAAAGAAGAAGGGAGCAAAAGCAAGGTACAATCTGCTCACAGGACATATATTAAGTCAACTTTTTTTTTTTTTTTATTCTTCCAATTTTATTTTATTTTTAAACTTTACATAATTGTATTAGTTTTGCCAAATATCAAAATGAATCCGCCACAGGTATACATGTGTTCCCCATCCCGAACCCTCCTCCCTCCTCCCTCCCCATACCATCCGTCTGGGCCGTCCCAGTGCACCAGCCCCAAGCATCCAGCTAAGTCAACTTTTAAAAACGGATTCCAGTATACAGTAGGTTCAGACAAATACTGTTTGATTCCTTATATGAGGTAGCTAGAATTGTCAAATTCATAAAGTCAGAAAGTACATTGGTAGATGCCAGGGGCCAGGAGGTGGGGATGGGATGGGGACAGGAGATGGGGACTTAGTGTTTAACTGGGACAGAGTTTCAGTTTAGGAAGGTGAAAAATATGGGAGATGGACGATAAGAGAGGGCTGCTCCACAATGTGAATATACTTAGTGTCATTGAACCGTACAGCTGAATATGGTTAAAACAGTATGTTTTATATTATGTAACTTTTACCACAATAAAAAAAAATTAAAGAAATGAAGCACCTTTTTCCACAGATTCAAACACCTATCTTGTGTATGTGTGTGTCCCTCTCTGCAATAAAATATTATAATGATTGCAAAATGCACAAATATACAACTAGAGGACCACATCAGAAAAAGCACCAGAAGCAAATAGTCTCTTTTCTCACAGAAAGTATCGTCTTGTACACCCCCTGGGTGAATGCCTCACCAGCCACACAGTTTAAAAATTACTTTGGATTATATGACCATGAAGGTGCCTTCTGTATCTGAGATTGCAAATGATTGTTGCTAAAAATGCAGTATGTTTATTTATAACTTTTTATTTTTCTTGGATTTTAATATTCTTAAGAACTAGAACAGTGTTTTGAAACCCTTGAAAGTCTCAGCACCTCAATCAGGTAATGCTCTGTGTGGTAGCATCATGCATATTTATTGACCAACTGACTGACTGAAAGGGTGAGTGAAATCCTGGAGAATCCTTACAGAGTCTGACAGTAATGTTAGCCCTTGACTCAAGATCATGGGGAAACACATGGAAAGATGCATGAACCGGTGGCCCTTGGCCTAACTTTGAGTTCAGTCCCTCTGTGTCCAGGGCTTCTCAGTACACCTTCCAAATGGCAGGTTCTTTTAGGTTTGCAGCTTTGAGGTTTCATGTCTTGCTTCCCTGCTTGTCCAGTGTCCTGGTCCCCAGCCTCACCCTCTTCACTAGACCCCTTGCCCCCGTAGCAAGTCTCCTTTGTCCCCACAAAGAGATCTTTGCATTCCCTTCCTTCTATGAAGGGTAGTTCCCATAAATGACTGATTTCTTTTTAAATTTTAACCTGTGTTATTTCTTCATAACATACATAAACGAACACCATAAAAAATTTAATCAGCTTGGCAGCAAGAAGCAGTAGAGAGGAAGATTTAGGGATATGTTCATAATTCTGGTGTCCTGATTTCTAAACTTTTCACTATTAACTGCAGCTGAGCTTAGAATCCTAGACATTGGACCTGAGTGGAGATTTCATTGTGATCAACGATTAAAGAGGGTTGTTTTTAGCAGTTTTGTGAATGACCATGGGACCAACAAAAAGTACCTACTTGTGTGTGTGTGTGTGTGTGTTCCTTCTCCCTTCCCCCTCCTCCTTCTTCATTGTTTCTTTGCTTCTGAAAATCCAATTGCTCCAGCACCATTTGTTGTAAATACCATATTTTCTTCACTGAATTGGCTTTGGACCTTTATCAAACTCAATTATCCTTACATGTGAGTTTGTTTCTGAATCCTCCCTCTATTCTATTCTGTTAGTCTGTGTGTTTCCCATAACAAAAATGCCACATTGTCCTTCTCATTATAAATCTGCAATGTCATGACTTCAAATTAATAATAGCAGTAATCTTGGAAGACTCTCATGACCACATGGAAACAGGAAGCAAATACAGAAATAGTGAATGGGTGTAGAGAGAGTCTGTGTTCCATCCAGACCACTGTGAAGCCCAGCATGTAAGTCTACATACCCTTCCCCAAGTTTCTTTCCTTGGGTCCTTGGAGCTCAGTCTACTCTCCCCAGATAAAATCACCTGTTTTATTGCTATTTCCAAACACAAAACAAATGGAATATAAAAACATAAAAGCCATGAATTGTGTTTGGGAGGGACGGTGAAGTTTCCAGGCTTCCTAGTATTTCTCCAACTGAGTGCTAAGACTCTAGGCCATGGTGGTAACTGGATGTTCCAACAGAAATTCCAGGAGGGCTTTACAAGCAAAGTTATCCTCTTGAATGGGACCTACACCAACACCAGCTCCCCTTCCAGGCACCCCCCACCACCTTTGTAATCACTTCTATATTTATGTTTTGTTTCAGTTCAGTTCAGTCACTCAGTTGTGTCTGACTCTTTGCAACCCCATGAACCACAGCACACCAGGCCTCCCTGTCCATCACCAACTCCCAGAGTCTACCCAAACTTGTGTCCATTGAGTTGGTGATGCCATCCAACCATCTCATCCTCTGTTATCCCCTTCTCCTCCTGCCTTCAATCTTTCTGAGCATCAGAGCCTTTTCCAATGAATCAAATCTTCACATCAGGTGGCCAAAGTATTGCAGTTTTAACTTCAACATCAGTCCTTCCAATGAACACCCAGGACTGATCTCCTTTGGGATGGACTGGTTGGATCTCCTTGCAGTCCAGGGAACTCTCAAGAGTCTTCTCCAACACCACAGTTCAAAAGCATCAATTCTTCGGCGCTCAGTTTTCTTGATAGTCCAACTCTCACATTCATACATGACCACTGGAAAAACCATAGTTTTGACTAGACAGATCTTTGTTGGCAAAGTAATGCCTCTGCTTTTGAATATGCTATCTAGGTTGGTCATAACTTTCCTTCCAAGGAGTAAGCGTCTTTTAATTTCATGGCTGCAGTCACCATCTGTAGTGATTTTGGAGCCCAGTGAAATAAAATCAGCCAGTTTCCACTGTTTCCCTATCTATTTGCCATGAAGTGATGGGACCAGATGCCATGATCTTAGTTTTCTGAATTTGAGCTTTAAGCCAACTTTTTCACTCTCCTCTTTCACTTTCATCAAGAGGCTTTTGAGTTCCTCTTCACTTTCTGCCATAAGGGTGGTGTCCTCTGCATATTATTGAGGTTATTGATATTTCTCTGGGCAATCTTGATTCCATCTTGTGCTTCCTCCAGCCCAGTGTTTCTCATGATGTACTCTGCATATAAGTTAAATGAGCAGGGTGACAATATACAGCCTTGACGTACTTCTTTTCCTATTTGGAACCAGTCTGTTGTTCCATATCCAGTTCTAACTGTTGCTTCCTGACCTGAATACAGGTTTCTCAAGAGGCAGGTCAAGTGGTCTGGTATTCCCATCTCTTTCAGAATTTTCCACAGTTTAGTTGCCCTTTTTCTAATTTTCTGAATTATGAGATTAATAGAGTGCTCCTTCTTTCAGTAGTACTCCAAGGAGACTTGTCTCCCTCTTTCTCTTGTTCTCTGAGGAAATGTGTCCTTCAGTAATTGTGGTTTAGCCTGTCCTAGCTTCCTCACTGCAAAGATACATACATGCCCTCTTGTTGCCTAGCCTGGTGGGTGGACAGGCACATAAATAGGTGGTTTTGGGAAGGAAAGGATACATAGGATCACATAGGACTACAAAGATGGAGCAATGAAACATGCTTTGGGGAATAAGGGGACAAAGGATAAAATCTAAAGTGAGACTGAACAGTGAATAACACTATAAGCAGTGAGACCTCAGTCTGGGCCCTCAATTCAATTCACTTCAACACATATACATGAGGTACACATCACACATGGGAAAGAGGTACGAGTGGAGGAACAGAGGGGATCAGACAGCGTTCAGTTAAGTTCAGTTCAATTGCTCAGTTGTGTCCGACTTTTTGCAACTCCATGGACCACAGTACACCAACCCTCCCTGTCCATCACCAACTCCCAGAGTTTACTCAAACTTGTGTCCATTGAGTCGGTGATGCCATCCAACCATCTCATCCTTTGTCATCCCCTTCTCCTCCTGCCTTCAATCTTTCCCAGCATCAGGGTCTTTTCAAATGAGTCAGCTCTTCACATCAGGTGGCCAAAGTATTGGAGTTTTAGCTTCAACATCAGTCCTTCCAATGAACACCCAGGACTGATCTCCTTTGGGATGGACTGGTTTGATCTCCTTGCAGTCCAAGGGACTCTCAAGAGTCTTCTCCAACACCACACTTCAAAAGCATCGATTCTTCTGCACTCAGCTTTCTTGATAGTCCAACTCTCACATCCATACATGACCACCGGAAAAACCATAACCTTGACTAGACAGATCTTTGTTGACAAAGTAATGTCTCTGCTTTTTAATATGCTGTCTATGTGGGTCATAATTTTTCTTCCAAGGAGTAAAGTGTCTTTTTATTTCAAGGCTGCAGTCACCATCTGCAGTGATTTTGGACCCCAAGAAAATAAAGTCTGCCACTGTTTCCACTGTTTCCCCATCTATTTGCATGAAGTTATGGGACCGGATGCCATGATCTTCGTTTTCTGAATGTTGAGATTTAAGCCAACTTTTTCACTCTCCTCTTTCACTTTCATCAAGAGGCTCTTTAATTCTTCCTTGCTTTTTGCCTTAAGGGTGATGTCATCTGCATATCTGAGGTTCTTTATATTTCTCCTGGCAATCTTGATTCCAGCTTGTGCTTGCTCCAGCCAAGCGTTTCTCACGATGTACCCTGTGTATAAGTTAAATAAACAGGGTGACAATATACAGCCTTGATGTACTCCTTTTCCTATTTGGAACCAGTCTGTTGTTCCATGTCTAGTTCTGTTGCTTCCTGACCTGCATACAGATTTTTAGAGAGGCAGGTCAGGTGGTCCGGTGTTCCCATCTCTTTCAGAATTTTCCACAGTTTACTGTGATCCCTGGCGGCTCAGAGGTTAAATGTCTGCCTCCAATGAGGGAGACCCGGGTTCAATCCGTGGGTTGGGAAGATCCCCTGGAGAAGGAAATGGTAACCCACTCCAGTATTATTGCCTGGAGAATCCCATGGACGGAGAAGCCTGGTAAGCTACAGTCCATGGGGTCACAAAGAGTCGGACACGACTGAGCGACTTCACTTCACTTCACACAGTCAAAAGCTTTGGAATAGTCAATAAAGCAGAAATAGATGTTTTTCTATTTTTTTCTAGGATTTCTATGTTTTTCTAAAAGAGTTCTTGCTTTTTCAATGATCCAGTGGATGTTGGTAATTTGGTGTCTGGTTCCTCTGCCTTTTCTAAATCCAGTTTGAATATCTGGAAGTTCTCAATTCATGTACTGTTGAAGCCTGGCTTGGAGAATTTTGAGTTTTACTTTGTTAGCGTGTGAGACGAGTGCAATTATGCAGTATTTGAACATTCTTTGGCATTGCCTTTCTTAGGGATTGGAATGAAAACTGATCTTTTCCAGTCTGTGGCCACTGCTGAGTTTTCCAAATTTGCTGGCATATTGAGTGCAGCACTTTCACAGCATCATCTTTTAAGATTTGAAATAGCTCAACTGGAATTCTATCACCTCCACTAGCTTTGTTGGTATCAATGGTTCCTAAGACCCACTTGACTTCACATTCCAGGGTGTCTGGCTCTAGGTGAGTGATCACACCATCATGGTTATCTGCATCATGAAGATCTTTTTTATACAGTTCTTCTGTGTATTCTTGCCACCTCTTCTTAATATCTTCTGCTTCTGTTAGGTCCATACCATTTCTGTCCTTTATCGAGGCCATCTTTGCATGAAATATTCCCTTAGTATTTTTAATTTTCTTGAAGATATCTCTAGTCTTTCCCATTCTCTTGTTTTCCTCGATTTCTTTGCACTGATCACTGAGGAAGGCTTTCTTATCTCTCCTTGTTATTCTTTGGAACTCTGTATTCAAATGGGCATATCTTTTCTTTTCTCTTTTGCTTTTTGCTTCTTTTCTTTTCACAGCTATTTGTCAGGCCTCCTCAGACAGCCATTTTGCTTTTTTGCATTTCTTTTTCTTGGGGATGGTCTTGCTCCCTGTCTCCCATATATTGTCATGAACCTCCATCCATAGTTCATGAGGCACTCTATCATATATAGTCCCTTAAATCTATTTCTCACTTCCACTGAATTAGGGATTTGATTTAGGTCATACCTGTATGGTCTAGTGGTTTTCCCTACTTTCTTCAATTTAAACCAGAACTTGGAAATAAGGAGTTCATGGTCTAAGCCACAGTCAGCTCCTGGTCTTGTTTTTGCTGACTGTATAGAGCTTCTCCATCTTTGGCTGCAAAGAATATAATCAATCTCATTTCGCTGTTGATCATCTGGTGCTGTCCATGTGTAGAGTCTTCTCTTGTGTTGTTAGAAGAGGGTGTTTGCTACAACCATTGCATTTTCTTGGCAGAACTCTATTAGCCTTTGCCCTGCTTCATTCTGTACTCCAAGGCCAAATTTGCCTGTTACTCCAGTTGTTTCTCGGCTTCCTACTTTTGCATTCTAGTTCCCTATAATGAAAAGGACATCTTTTTTGGTTGTTAATTCTAGAAGGTCTTGTAGGTCTTCATAGAACTGTTCAATTACAGCTTCTTTAGTGTTATTGGTCGGGATATAGACTTGGATTACTGTGATATTGAATGGTTTGCCTTGGAAACGAACAGAGATCATTCTGTCGTTTTTGAGATTGCATCTGAGTATTGCATTTTGGACTCTTGTTGACTCTGATGGCTATTCCATTTCTTCTAAGTGATTCTCGCCCATAGTAGTAGATATAATGGTCATCTGAGTTAAATTCACCCATTTCAGTCCATTTTAGTTCGCTGGTTCTTAGAATGTCTATGTTCACTCTTTCCATCTCCTGTTTGATCACTTCCAATTTGCACTGGTTCATGGACCTAACATTCCAGGTTCCTATGCAATATTGCTCTTTACAGCATCGGACCTTGATTTCATCACCAGTCACATCCACAACTGTGTGTTGTTTTTGGTTTGGCTCTGTCTCTTCATTCTTTCTGGAGTTATTTCTCCACTGACCTCCAGTAGTATATTGGGCACCTATCAACCTTGGGAGTTCATCTTTCAGTGTCCTATCTTTTTGCCTTTTCATACTGTTCAGACAGGGTTAGCTCTTCTCCAAAATATACAGTCCAATGTCAATTATAATATTTATATAACATAATACCATTTGATTGTGGTGGTGATTTAGTTACTCAGTTGTGTCCAGCTCTTTTGTGACCCCAAGGACTGTAGCCTGCCAGGCTCCTCTGTCCATGGGATTTTCCAGGCACAAATACTGGAGTGGGTTGTCATTCCCTCCACCAGTGGATCTTCCTGAACCAGTGATCAAACCTTGGTCTCCTGCATTCGCAGGTGGATTCTTTACCATCTAAGCTAGCAGAGAAGCAGTAGCATTACTAGGTATGTATGAATGTGAATTGAATTTTGAAGGTTTGAAATTCTCTGAGTGTGCTGATGGAAACTCCCATGTCATGGTTTGTGAGGATATATATGCTCATATATATATGAGCTCATATATATATATGCTCATATATATATGCTAATATAATATTAGCATTATTGCTATTATTATTTGAGTTAAACCTCCATGGAGAATCACTGTGTCTACTAACGCCTTTGAATATGTCACCTCAATGAACACATATACAAAATTTCTGTATTCAGCACCTTCCCTCTGTCACAGAAGGAACTCAGATTCACAACTGGGAACATCTGAGTTAATTGTGTAACTGATTGATTTTGGACTGGTCCTATACTGGTCCATTGATTTTGGCCTTCCAAAGAATTTTCATTAGCTTTGGTATTTAAGTGTCTCCTGAGGACTGATGATGCCCCAGTATGGCAGAGCTTTGTGTTGATCCAGCCTGGACCCTTTGCTCTGCACACCATTCTCACTCCATTCAATTTGGTCAGTCCTCAGATGCCTTCATCTATGATTTGTTTTCAAAGTGGTATCCTGAGTAACAAGCAACAATATTATCTCAGGCACCACTTTCTTTGTTCAGTGCCTTAGAGGAAATTCATTAAGTATTATAGAGTTCTATTATCATTATCATTAAAGAGAAAGTTGGAGATTCCCAGAATGCACTGTGCATGACTCAGCCTCTGGATGCTGTACAGGAACAGCTCATCATCTCTCATCACTGTGTGAGCTGAGTCATTCTTCACACACCTGAGGTCTTCATCCAATCCTAAGTTACAGGATCCCTGTAGGTAGGGTTATATTGATATATTAGGACAGAGTGTCTCAGTGGAGATTTCTGTCCCGAGGTGAACAAAGCCAGCTTAGTAAAGTTCTCTTTTGGAACACTGTGCATGAGGCCCGCTGCTCCCTGGGTGCATGTGCTTTCAAGCCTGCGGCTCAGTCTCACCGAGCTCAGAGCAGCTGCGGCTCTGCAGGGGCTTAGGAGCATTTCTGCGGCCATCATTTTTATTTAGTACCAGGACAGATCACTGCCTGATTGTCCCCTCTTCCGAGTAATGTTCAAAACTTGCTCCAAGACTCTGAAATAAACTTTAAAGATAAAAGGGATTTCTGAAACGGTAGTCAGGTCATCCTTCATTTCTTTGACAGGTTAAAAACTCCATGCTTATCCCTTTAGAGTGGATATATCAGAGACACAGAAAGCAAAGGAAGTTGAGTTTTAGATTATTTCTGGGGACAGAATGTACGATTTCCCATTTGTTCTGTTAGCAAATGATGAAGCATGTATGCAGCAGGCAGGTGCCCACGTCGGCACTATTTTCTCTATTTCACGTGGCTTATCAATCGGGTACGTGGTAGATAGAAGGAAAATACCTAAGTGAAGAGACCTGATGATTTTCCTCCATGTCACCTCTAATAAATTCCAATAATCACTTGAAAATAGGTAGTATAGTAATTGCTACTTAAAAGTTATTTGTTCTAATTACTTTAGCTAATGATGTGGTCCCCAAAACTAAAAACATCTTGATATTTGTTATTTGGTTTCTATTATTTTATATGAATCCTCTTTCCCAAACTTCCATGTCATAAGTGCATGTCCTTACTTTTCTAAAAGTAAATGAGTATTGGATAGTTAGTGAGACACATTAGCAAGAGAGTTTTAGTCATCACTTAGATTTGTGAAGAGAGAAAATTAAACAATGTTTGGTATAAAGATTTTAACAGCTTTTCCTCTGACAAGCTCATTTCAATCACAAAAGCAACAAACAAACAAAAACCATGTAATGAGCTGCTACTTTAGAAAGAAGGCTTCTTGTTAGGTGTTGTGAAAACTGAATGGAAGCTTCCCTTCAGGGTGAATATATGTGCTTTACAGGAAGTAATAACATCAAACGGGTTGTTCTGACTCTGCCATCATTTTGAGTCAGTAAATTTGATCCAGCGTTAGGATTGTTGGGTTCTGTTGTGGTAGTAACGTTGGTAAAACATATACTTATCATAAAATTTACCATTTTCACTTTTTTAAATTAATTTTTATTGGAGGATAGTTGCTACAGTATTGTGTCAGTTTCTACTGTAAAGCAACATTAATCAGCCATACTTATCCATACATCCATTCCCCTTTGGACTTCCTTCACATTCAGGTCACCACAGTGCACTGAGTTCCCTGTGCTATACAGTACTTTCTCATTAGTAATATATTTTATACATATTATCAGTAATGTATATATATCACTCCCCATCTCCCAATTCATTCTACCCTTCCCCCCTTGGTATTGTTTCAATACATTTGTTCTCAACATCTCAGTCCCTGTTTCTGCTTTCCATATAGGATCACTTTTTTTTTTTGGCTACTTGATATGAAGAGCTGACTCATTGGAAAAGACCCTGATGCTGGGAAAGTTTAAAGGCAGGAGAAGAAGGGGTCAACAGAGGATGATATGGTTGGATAGCATTACTGACTCAATGGACATGAGTTTGAGCAAGCTCCAGGAGATCGTGAAGGACAAGGAAGCCTGGCATGCTGCAGTCCATGGGGGTCACAAAGAATGGGGACTACTTAGCAACTGAATAACAATAAATACAACTTTTCTAGATTGAACATATATACATTAATTTGACTATTTTAAGTGTACAGTTCTGTGGCATTAAGTATATTCATTCACATTGTTGCATAACCATCACCACCATCCATCTCTAGAACTTTTCATCTTCTCGAACTTAAACTTTGCCCACATCCCCACTCCTCCCAGCCCCTGCAACCACCATTCTATTTCCTGTCTCTGTGAATCTGACTGCTTCAGGGACTTCCTTTTAGTGGAATCATACAGTTTTCATCCTTTCCTGACCAGCTGGTTTCATTTAGTGTTATGTCCTCCAGGTTGCAAGAGGGTTTTAACATCCCAATGATCAACATTCTCCCATTCTTGTTTCATCTCCATCAAGTCTCAGCCTGTGAGTCAAAGGGATATTATAACACTTCCTTTTTAGTAATTTATTTTTTACCATGTCCTGAAAAGTGGCACCTGTCTTACATCAAATTATTTTTTTGTTCTGTTACAAAGTTAACATTTGCAAAAGATGCTGCTGGATACTTACCCAGTTCTTAATCCTAACCCTAATTATGGGGAAATTTATTTTCTTAGTTACACATCTTTCTATTGTTCAAAATTTTCACCTGCATTTATTTATTTGTGATTCTAGTTTTCAGTAGAGGATATAAGTTATGTTTTGCAATGGTTTCAATTCCAATACATGCTATGGGATTCACTTATTTAATTTAGCATCTATGGTTTTCCAGTGGTCATGTATGGATGTGAGAGTTGGACTGTGAAGAAAGCTGAGCGCTGAAGAATTGATGCTTTTGAACTGTGGTGTTGAAGACTCTTGAGAGTCCCTTGGACTCCAAGGAGATCCAACCAGTCCATTGTAAAGGAGATCAGCCCTGGGTGTTCTTTGGAAAGAATGATGCTACAGCTGAAACTCCAGTACTTTGGCCACCTCATGCGAAGAGTTGACTCATTGGAAAAGACTCTGATGCTGGGAGGGATTGGGGGAAGGAGGAGAAGAGGATGACAGAGGATGAGATGGCTGGATGGCATCACCGACTCTATGGACATGAGTTTGAGTGAACTCTGGGAGTTGGTGATGGACAGGGAGGCCTGGCGTGCTGTGATTCATGGGGTTGCAAAGAGTTGGACATGACTGAGCAACTGAACTGAACTGAACTGATTCAAGTATTCAAAGTGTCTAGAAATTCATATTCTAGCTTAAATATATTTTAATCTTCTCTCAACTTGTGGCTTTAAAATTTAGGTCTGTCCAAGAGACTGTGGCCAGTTGAGTGGAACATACTCCTTTGCCTTCTGGGATAACTTCCAAAGTAGGTTTTAAGGGAGCAGCTGCAGATGGAACACTCCAGGGTGCAAAGAGCCCTGAGACTCACCCCAACACTCAGACACTTCTGGGGATGATGAGGTTGCCACCATCTCCAGCTTTTTCTCCTGAGACAACTGACTCAGGGACATCTGGGTTCTTGCCCAGAGAGGAGATGACTTTGTTGTGCTATTTGAGAATCTCTCTTTGCTCCTCGTCATTGATCTTCTTGGGAGTCTCTGTCTCTCTTGGTGTCTTTTGCATTGAAAATCCAGGCTGTGGACAGACACCCTGTCTCCTGATCTCTCATAGTCGCCAGGCTGTCAATGTGCTCCTTGTTTAAGTGGCACCGTGCGACCTCAAATAGGTTACCTAACTCCTCCGAACTTTCCTGTAAAATGGAAATAACAATACTCAACTCACAATTTTCTTGTGAGGAATATAATCTGAGGCATTCTGGTTTGGAAGACTGTGATACCTTTTGTTTTACCATAAATTCATGGTGTTGCTGTTTAAACAAAGTCCCTTTAAAATACAAAACCATTTTTCTGTTTCTAGGTCTCTCGTTGCAAAACAAAACCAAATCTTTATGCTTGTTGTTTGTTGTTGAATACATTGTGGGATGAATAAAATTGACATATAAATGTTAATGTACAATATATTTATATCCTTTGTGATGGCACATGTTTTATTAACATGCAAATATATCATACTATTTGGAGAAGGAAATGGCAACCCACTCCAGTGTTCTTGCCTGGAGAATCCCATGGACGGAGAAGCCTGGTGGCCTGCAGTCCATGGGGTTGCACAGAGTCGGACATGACTGAAGCGACTTAGCAGCAGCAGCATATCATACTATAATTGTAATACATGGTAGTATGTTTTATGCATTATATCCGATATTATATTTTACATTGCTTTACCATATTATTATATTATACTATAAGATTGTTTAAAAATTCATAGGATTTCTCTTTAAAATCTCCCAAATTATCCTATTTTGAATACATTCACATAAAGTTATCCACGTTGCTGCTAAAGTAACTTTAGTGAAATCTTCAGCTGATAGCCTGTGTTAAAAGATTAAGCTGATTTAAACTAGCTGTGTTTTGTTTTCTCTAATAAGATCTTTTTATGTCCTTTGGCTATTAATGTGGAAATACCTATGTCAAATTATGGATTAGCTGTTGTGAGTAAGTTGGTTTTTTATTTTGATGAATCAGGCAATACATTTAGCCAAATGAGATGCTTCCTCTGAGGTTGATCTGTGAATGATTAGGTTGCCAATATTTACTAGTCAGGCAATAGGCAAATACACTGCAGAACTGACAATTTTTTCAAAAGCTTAGCATTATTATTATTTTTATATACTTTTTTTGCAAAGACAATTGTCTTTCTAAAATTCAAATTATGAAATCATAAATTAATATGCTTAAAGTTAATATTTGCTTTATTACCTATGTGATAAATATTGCTAAACATTTTTTTTAACTTTGGAGCAATAGTTGATCAATGTCACCCACTGGATCAAATAGTAAAATGGCTTTCAAATACTTGTTGAGTATGTTGCTATTAGTTCACCTGTAACCACCTTCAGGCTACTGTATGATATAATTGAACTTTAAGACTGGAATCATAATCATGGGAGTAGACCATTGTGTTAAGCATGACTTATTCTAAAAAAAAAAAAAATGGATAAAATACTGCTTAATTAGTCCACATTTGTACACCCTGTTCTTTTGAATAACTACCTACAACATTGGACCGTAGTTTCAACATGGTGTTTTGGAGAATTCACATACGTTTGCTCTGATCACCCGATCTTCCACTGATGGCTCACCCCCAATCTTGCTGGGACTACCAGCAGAGCATGAAATAAGCTGTTTCATCCCCTTTGTCATCCTCAGTCAAGTCATCCATCACTTGGAACCCAAAGATTGTTACTTATTTGCTCTCCCAGCCCCATGGTTCATGTCCTGCCTTGTTCTTTTGGTCTTTTTTGCTAAAGGCCTTCTCCTTCTAGAATGGCTACTTGGTGACACTGAAGGAAATCTCAGAGGACAGAAGGTCAGTATGTCAGGGAGGGGACCAACAGAAGGAACTGAATGTCTTGTGTCCCGTGTTATACAACTTGGGAGGTCTGAAGGCACTCTGGCTGAGAAATGCCAGAGTCACTCAGGGCTCACAGTGACTGTGTACAAATGGAAGTTTAACCCTAGGAATTGTTAACCTGGGAGAAAGGAGCAAGTATAAAGATGCAAAGAGAACACTAAAGAGAACAGTCTTATGGACTCTGTGGGAGAGGGAGAGGGTGGGAAGATTTGGGAGAATGGCAATGAAACATGTAAAATATCATGTAGGAAACGAGTTGCCAGTCCAGGTTCGATGCACGATGCTGGATGCTTGGGGCTAGTGCACTGGGACGGCCCAGAGGGATGGTATGGGGAGGGAGGAGGGAGGAGGGTTCGGGATGGGGAACACATGTATACCTGTGGCGGATTCATTTTGATATTTGGCAAAACTAATACAATTATGTAAAGTTTAAAAATAAAATAAAATTAGAAAAAAAAAAAGACCTACAAAAAATAAAAATAAAGAATAATGAGAATGAGGAAAAAAAAAAAAAAGAGTGCCATATGGCCTAGGAGGGTATTTGCAGAAGGAAACACTTGGAAATATAATTTCTGTAATTAATTTATCTATTTGACAAACAGAAGATGTTTGTCTCCTGTCATTTCTCATGTGGTATGATGTTGAATAAGGTGGGAATCTATTAAAAAATCAATCTATTTGTTTTAAACAAACAAAAATATCCATTTGGGAAAACACTGAACTCTTTCTGATATTCTTGGGTTATTTTCATGTCTGAACTATTTTTCCTTCCTTGGTCACAGTTATTACTGGATGAAATGTTCAACTCCTAACATTAGTTTCTTGTCTTTCTAAACTGTGAGATTCTGCCTCTCATCTGGATAAGTACATACTGTCCAGTTTTGAAGAGTTCATGTCAGTGGGGCTCGCTATCCTTGAATATGTTGTGAAACTTTCTCCCCTAGATTTAATACAATCACCACTAACATAAACATTACTTCCTATCACTCAAAAACTACATTTCCTATCCTGTTCAGTTAATCATATAAGCTGTGTGATACAAGCTTGATTATGATACTTCTTCTGATTCTGCATTTAAGTATATTTCTGATTGCTCACTTAGAAATTATAGCATGCATGCTTAACATGTCAGATTATATGTTGAATCAATGCCTTTTCTCCCTGTAACTATGACCAAGAATTATGAAGAATATAGAAGAAAATTATTCCTGATTATGCTCCTCTCTCTACTTGTAAGCTACTGTCTTTTTCTTACTTCTAAAGATAGTATTTCTATATATAAATTCCATTTACTTTCTTCTCTTTTCTTCCAGAATTCATTTCTGAGGTATACTCAAGCTTTTTACTTTATCTTCTAGGTCTCTTAATATTTCTCTCATATTTTCTATTTCTTTATCTCTATAGGGGCTATTTCTCCTCATCTATCATCCAGTTCATGAATTCTCTCTGCTACTGTGTTAAATATGCAATGATATCTAAATAGCAACTTTTGAATTTTAATTAATGAATTTTTTACTTATTGATTAGGTGATCTTTATAGTTTTAGGTTTCCTATAGACATGATAAACTTCTCTTTTGTTTATTCAAACAGTGTTAACATAGTTGTTTTATCAAGATGGTTTATTTAATCAATTGATTGATTTATCTTCTGGCTTATTTTTGCTGAATTTTTTCTTGCTCTTTTCCTGATTGCTTATTTACACGACTGAATTAAACAGTCTTACTCTCAGAGCAATCAGTATTCTAAGTATTCTCAGAGTCACTGGCATCATTGGGTCATCATGAATTTTTCCTTGATTTATGTAGCAGCCTGAGCTTACACTTGTGTGTCCCAATTTATCTACCACACAAGGAGAATTAGCTTTTAAATTTAAGCCTCATCACTTCTCTGCCTTCCTGAACTATTCAGTGGTGCTCATAATGTGTACAGCTGAGTTAATTAAGGTGCCTTGTGATCCGAGCCCCCACTTTCAATTCCAGCATTATGTCCTTCATCAACACTGGCCACAGCTTCCTGAGTGCCTTAGTGTCAGCCGGGCTGTGGACAGGCTGACACACGCTCTCGTTTACTCTTGCCTTTGCATTTGATGTTTACCTCTGCTAGAAGGAAGCAATACTTTCCCTTACATACCTGGGAAGCTCTTACACATCCACCAGGATTTATCTTGCCAGACTTCTGTTTACTTGTTCCTGACCTTCTTCTCAACACAAGTTAGTTATTGGCTCTCTTCTCTGTCTCTCTGACAGAATTACATGCATGTACATGTTTTATATATATATATATATATATATAATTATATAATATATTAAATATATAATTATATTATAAAAATTGTATTATATATAATATAATTATTATATATTATAATATTATATATGTATATATGTATGTATGTATATAATATATTACATATGTATAATAACAAAGGTCCGTCTAGTCGAGGCTATGGTTTTTCCTGTGGTCATGTATGGATGTGAGAGTTGGACTGTGAAGAAGGCTGAGCACCAAAGAATTGATGCTTTTGAACTGTGGTGCTGGAGAAGACTCTTGAGAGTCCCTTGGACTGCAAGGAGATCCAACCAGTCCATTCTGAAGGAGATCAGCCCTAGGATTTCTTTTTTGTTTTTTTAACAGCCATGTTATTTATTTATTTATTATTATTATTATTTTTTTTTGGTTTTCAACTACTTGACTTTATTATTTTTTTTTATTTTATTTTTAAACTTTACAATATTGTATTAGTTTTGCCAAATATCAAAATGAATCTGCCACAGGTATACCTGTGCTCCCCATCCTGAACCCTCCTCCCTCCTCCCTCCCTGTACCCTCCCTCTGGGTCGTCCCAGTGCACCAGCCCCAAGTATCCCGTATCGTGCATCGAACCTGGACTGGCGACTCTGTTCATAAATGATATTATACATGTTTCAATGCTATTCTCCCAAATCTCCCCACCCTCTCCCTCTCCCACAGAGTCCATAAGACTGATCTATACATCAGTGTCTCTTTTGCTGTCTCGTACACAGGGTTATTGTTACCATCTTTCTAAATTCCATATATATGCGTTAGTATACTGTATTGGTGTTTTTCTTTCTGGCTTACTTCACTCTGTATAATAGGTTCCAGTTTCATCCATTTCATTAGAACTGATTCAAATGTATTCTTTTTAATGGCTGAGTAATACTCCATTGTGTATATGTACCACAGCTTTCTTTATCCATTCATCTGCTGATGGACATCTAGGTTGCTTCCATGTCCTGGCTATTATAAACAGTGCTGCGATGAACATTGGGGTACATGTGTCTCTTTCCCTTCTGGTTTCCTCAGTGTGTATGCCCAACAGTGGGATTGCTGGATCATAAGGCAGTTCTATTTCCAGTTTTTTAAGGAATCTCCACACTGTTCTCCATAGTGGCTGTACTAGTTTGCATTCCCACCAACAGTGTAAGAGAGTTCCCTTTTCTCCACACCCTCTCCAGCATTTATTGCTTGTAGACTTATGGATTGCAGCCATTCTGACTGGCGTGAAATGGTACCTCATAGTGGTTTTAATTTGCATTTCTCTGATAATGAGTGATGTTGAGCATCTTTTCATGTGTTTGTTAGCCATCTGTATGTCTTCTTTGGAGAAATGTCTATTTAGTTCTTTGGCCCATTTTTTGATTGGGTCATTTATTTTTCTGGAGTTGAGCTGTAGGAGTTGCTTGTATATTTTTGAGATTAGTTGTTTGTCAGTTGCTTCATTTGCTATTCTTAAAGATAAGATAGGTCCTGGATAAATGTTAAATGAAAGAATATATATAGAATGTGTATGACAGGAAAGATAGGAATTTATGACACTGTCTTCAAATGTACGAAGGACTTATTTGGAGGAAATAGAGATTCTTCCATTCTGTAGTAGGATTGGGACAAGTGGTGGGAATTTCAAAGAAATGATTTGATCTTCAGATGAGAAAAAACATTTTGAATAATAAGCATTGTCCAGGAGTAGTATGTGCCAGTTCCTAGACTTCTGAGCTCCTTATTTCCAGTGCTAAAATGAGGATGAATCAGTGATCTTCTGCAGCTGTTACAAAAGAGAACTCTGTTCTGTGAAAACTGTTTAGGTGGCCTTTGGGGTCCCATCTAGTTCTTAAGGTCGTGTGAATGGAAAGCAAAAAAGATTTTAAGTTAAAACTAAAGGTTTTCATAAGCAAGATGACTTTTTCCTTTGCTCCAAAGCTTTTTACTGTGTGTGTGTTTTTATTTTTCAGGAAGAGACCCTGCATATTACTCTGATATATCAAAAGACATTACATTAAAACCATCTTCTCTCTGAGTGTGTCTAGAGAAAATTTGCTTCTGCCCTTGTTTCCTTTGGCTTTCAAGCATCTAGCCTTTTAAGGGACAAGACTTTTTGTGACTAATATACAGACATGGTAGGTCTAAAATGTCAAATAAAAGGATGTGAGAGCAACTTCTCATTCTAAAAATTTCAGGAGCTGGAAAAGAGAGCCATTTTCAATAAGAAGCACACCAAAACCTGCATAGATACTGTACAGCTGGAACAGAGCTGGCAGTTAATATGGGGCCAGGGAGAAAGGAGTTAGACTTTACACATAGCTAAAGACCATGGCATCACTAAATGGTAACGATAAATATGTATGGAGGAGAAAAAAGAATAATAATTAAAGTTCACTTACACTGACATAGATATATTTTGCATATGAAAATGTTGATCTTTGAAATGGTGTCATTCCCATAACATTTCCATTAGCAGAATATATCAGTCTTGCCAGTTGTCACTTATCTTATGTGTAACTAATTCACCTTGCTATACAGCAGAAACTAGCATAACACTGTAAATCTACTACATTCCAATAAAAATTTTTAAAAAATGGATATAGAACCCAGCACATGATTGGCTGCAGTAAGTCTATGACCCAACCAGTAACACTGAAGTAGCTGAAGTTGAATAGTTCTATGAAGATCTACAAGACCTTTTAGAACTAACACCAATTAAAGATGTCCTTTTCATTATAGGGGACTGGAATGCAAAAGTAGAAAGTCAAGAAACACCTGGAGTAACAGGCAAATTTGGCCTTGGAATATGGAATGAAGCAGAGCAAAGACTAATAGAGTTTTGCCAAGAGAACGCACTGGTCATAGCAAACACCCTCTTCCAACAACACAAGAGAAGACTCTACACATGGACAGCACCGGATGGTTAACACTGAAATCAGACTGATTCTATTCTTTGCAGCCAAAGATGGAGAAGCTGTATACAGTCAGCAAAAACAAGACTGGGAACTCACTGTGGCTCAGATCATGAGCTCCTTATTGCCAAATTCAGACTGAAATTGAAGAAAGTAGGGAAAACCACTAGACCATTCAGGTATGACCTAAATCAAATCCCTTATCATTATACAGTGGAAGTGAGAAGTAGATTTAAGGGATTAGATCTGATAGAGTGCCTGATGAACTATAGAATGAGGTTCATGACATTGTACAGGAGACAGGGATCAAGACCATCCTCATGGAAAAGAAATGCAAAACAGCAAAATGGCTGTCTGGGGAGGCCTTACAAATGGCTGTGAAAAGAAGAGAAGGAAAAAGCAAAGGAGAAAAGGAAACATATAAGCATCTGAATGCAGAGTTCCAAAGAATAGCAAGAAGAGATAAGAAAGCCTTCTTCAGTGATCAATGCAAAGAAATAGAGGAAAACAACAGAATGGGAAAGACTAGAGATCTCTTCAAGAAAATTAAAGATACCAAGGGAACATTTCACCCAAAGATGGCCTCGATAAAGGACAGAAATGGTAGGGACCTAACAGAAGCAGAAGATATTAAAAAGAGGTGGCAAGAATACACAGAAGAACTGTATAAAAAAGATCTTCATGACCAAGATAATTACGATGGTATGATCACTCACCTAGAGCCAGACATCCTGGAATATGAAGTCAAGTGGGTCTTAGAATGCATCACTACGAACAAAGCTAGTGGAGGTGATGGAATTCCAGTGGAGCTATTCAAAATCCTGAAAGATGATGCTGTGAAAGTGCTGCACTCAACATGCCAGCAAATTTGGAAAACTCAGCAGTGGCCACAGGACTGGAAAAGGTCAGTTTTTATTCCAATCCCAAAGAAAGGCAATGCCAAAGAATGCTCAAACTACTGCACAATTGCACTCATCTCACACGTAAAGTAATGCTCAAAATTCTCCAAGCCAGGCTTCAGCAATATGTGAACCATGAACTTCCAGATGTTCAAGCTGGTTTTAGAAAAGCAGAGGAACCAGAGATCAAATTGCCAACATCCACTGGATTATCAAAAAAGCAAGAGAGTTCCAGAAAAACATCTATTTCTGCTTTACTGACTAAGCCAAAGCCTTTGACTGTGTGGATCACAATAAATTGTGGAAAATTCTGAAAGAGATGTGAATATCAGATCACCTGACTTGCCTCTTGGGAAACCTATATGCAGGTCAGGAAGCAACAGTTAGAACTGGACATGAAACAACAGACTGGTTCCAAATAGGAAAAGGAGTATGTCAAGGCTGTATATTGACACCCTGCTTATTTAACTTCTATGCAGAGTACATCATGAGAAATGCTGGACTGGAAGAAACACAAGCTGGAATCAAGATTGCAAGGAGAAATATCAATAACCTCAGATATGCAGATGACACCACTTTTATGGCAGAAAGTGAAGAGGAACTAAAAACCCTCTTGATGAAAGTGAAAGAGGAGAGTGAAAAAGTTGGCTTAAAGCTCAACATTCAGAAAACGAAGATCATGGCATCTGGTCCCATCACTTCATAGGAAATAGATGGGGAAACAGTAGAAACAGTGTCAGACTTTATTTTTTTTTTTTGGCTCTAAAATCACTGCAGATGGTGATTGCAGCCATGAAATTAAAAGACGCTTACTCCTTGGACGAAAAGTTATGACCAACCTAGATTGCATATTGAAAAGCAAAGACATTACTTTGCCAACAAAGGTTCGTCTAGTCAAGGCTATGGTTTTTCCAGTGGTCATGTATGAATGTGAGAGTTGGACTGTGAAGAAAGCTGAGCACCAAAGAATTGATGCTTTTGAACTGTGGTGTTGGAGAAGACTCTTGAGAGTCCCTTGGACTGCAAGGTGATCCAACCAGTCCATTCTAAAGGAGATCAGCCCTGGGTGTTCTTTGGAAGGAATGATGCTAAAGCTGAAACTCCAGTATTTTGGCCACCTCATGTGAAAAGTTGACTCATTGGAAAAGACTCTGATGCTGGGAGGGATTGGGGGCAGGAGGAAGTGGGGATGACAGATGGGTGTGAAAGGTTGTTTTTGAATCATGCGAATACACGGGGATTCTTGGCCCCCGGAGGAAAAGAATTCAATCCGGGGCCAGAGACGAGGCTTGATCGCTCAGAGCTTTTGTGTAGTAAAGTTTTATTAAAGTATAAAGGAGATAGAGAAAGCTTCTGACATAGGCATCAGAAGGGGGCAGAAAGAGTACCCGCTTGCTAGTGTTGACAATGAAGTTATATACTCTCTAATGAATCCAAAGAATGTCTGGAGGTTGTAAAGACCTCATCAGACCTACTCCCATAATTTACATTTTAAGATAACAGAATTAGCCAGAAGGTTTAATCCAAAAACTGTCCTTAATCTAGAGACTGTCCTCAGGCAGGATACATTGTTATATAATCCTAAGGAATGTGGAGAAAGAAAAAAAGTTTGTCCTTTCTTCCTCCTTGAGAATTCCAGACCCCTCTCTCTTTGGGGACCCCTAGACTCCCTATCAACCTGACTAGGAACTGACTCTCTCATTCCCCCTTTTCTTTTAGGAGAATTATGTTGCCTAGGGAAAAGGGGCGTCGTTCTCGTTCCATAACTGCTTCCGAGCTGACAAGGGGCGTTGTCCCTAAATTGGTGAGGCAACATATTCTCCTAATCCTCATATTGAGGATATCTGATCCAGGGGCCCCAAATAGTAGCTGGAGGAAGCTACAGCAGTAGCAGGAGTTTGAGCAACCATTTGTAACTTAAAAGCTTTCATGCGGCTAGAAACAAACCCAGTTATACAATTACAGATGCAGGGAGCAAACAGCAAAAAACAAAACAATCAGAATCAAAATTAAAAGTCACATTATGTCCATAGTTAAAGTACAAAGTTGCACCAGTCCATTTTAGGGTTGGTAGATGTCATCAGATGAAGAAGAGGCATCGCATGTGATTGTTGTCGAAGGTATTCACAGACTTGGAGAAAGTCTTTTTCTTGAAGTGGGGATGTCCACCACAGGAAGCCTTCCACTGATGAAGAGGGGAGCTCTCCGCAGACCCAGCAGTTAGACCGATTGTGGAATGCAGCATAAGAGTGAGCCCAGGACAGGAAGACATTGTCTTGAGGATCAAACTGCAGACTCAGGATTTTTGGAGTCAGCAGAAGTAGACTCACATAGATTATCAGGCCCATCCGCTGCCCTTTGTTTAACTCTAGAGCTCGGGTCAGAGCCACAAGCTCCGCTAACAGAGCACTGGTTCCCTAGGGGAGAGATTTTGCTTCCAAAACCTGTTCAGCAGTCACCACGGCGTAACCTGCTTTACGCTTTCCATCCTGAACAAAAGAACTGCCATCTATAAATATTTCCATGTCAGGATTGTCTAATGGGGTATCCTTTAGATCCTCCCGAGCTGCATAGTTTAAAGTTAGGAATTGAGAACAATCGTGATCAGGTGTTTCATTTTCCTTCTCAGGAAGGAAAGTGGCAGGATTTAAATTTCCACAAACTTTAATCTTAGTTACTGGTCCTTCTAACAACAATGACTGATACTTAAGAAGCCTACTGTCTGTCATCCAAATATTAACCTTAGAATTTAAGATTCCACTCACATCATGAGAAGTCAGTACAGTAAGGTTTCATCCATTAATTATTTTTAAAGCTTCAGGTGCTAATAAAGCCGTTGCCCCAATTACTCTTAGGCAGTGGGGCCACCCACATGAAACTACATCTAATTCTCTGCTTAGATAAGCAATAGGTTGCTGGTGAGGCCCTCGGGGTTGTGTCAAAACTCCCAATGCCACACCTTTTCTTTCAGTGACAAACAAATTAAATTCTGACCCTGTGGGCAAGCTCAGAGCTGGAGCTTGCAGGACAGCAGTCTGAAGAACCTTAAAAGCCTTTTGAGTTTCTGGAGACCAAACCAGTTTGTCAGTTTGGGCCTGCTGAGTTTCAGCTATAAGTTTATATAAAGGCCAAGCAAGTTCCCCATAACCCGGAATCCAAATGCGACAGTAACCTGTGATTCCCAAAAATCCTCTCAATTGTCTTAAAGTCATAGGTAGGGGGTGATTTAGTATAGGTTTAATTCTCTCAGGGCCTATGGCCCTAGTCCCTTCTGATATGATTAGGCCCAGATATCTATTGTTGACAAAGCTGAGCCTTTTCTCTTGATGCCTTGTAACCACAGCCTGCCAGAAAGTTTAAGAAAGCTTCTGAGGCTCGCGAACAAGCTTCCTCTGTCTCAGCACAGAGCAAAATATCATCTACATATTGTAACACCACTGCTTCAGAGCTATTAAAATTTTGTAGATCCCGTGACAAACTTTGTCCGAATAAGTGAGGACTGTCACGAAATCCCTGGGGCAAAACTGTCCAGGTTAACTGAGAAGCTGGCTGCGTAGGGTCTTCAAAGGCAAATAGGAATTGACTTTCTTCCGCCAAAGGCACTGAATAGAAGGCATCCTTTAAATCAATTACTGAGAAATATTTGGCCCGTTCAGGAATTTCAGACAATAGAGTATAAGGATTAGGCACCACGGGGTGTAAAGGAACTACAGCCTCATTTATTATACGTAAATCTTGAACTAGTCTCCATTTACCATTTGATTTCTTTATACCCAAAATAGGAGTGTTGCAAGGACTGTTACAGGGAATTAATAGTCCCTGTTCTTTTAAATTTTCGATGATGGGTTTTAATCCTTTCTTAACTTCAGGTTTCAGTGGATACTGCTTCTTACGTGGAAATACGTGTCGGTCTTTGAGCTTAACAACTACAGGAATAGCATTTTGTGCTCGACCCACAGATTTTCCATCAGCCCATACTCTAGGATTTACATTTTGTTCAACTAAAGGGAGAGAAAGGAAGGGCTCCATATTCATGAAAACAGAGGCATGGACCTTGCTCAGTATATCCCTTCCCAAAAGGGGTGAGGGAGATTCTGGCACAATCAGAAACTCGTGTGAAAACAGCACAGAATCCCAGTTGCAAGATAAAGAATAACTGAAATAATACCTTTTGGCTCGTCCGGACAGTCCCATTACGGAAGCGGATCGGGAAGAAAGTGGGCCAGGGGCTTCAGTAAGCACAGAATAAGTTGCCCCAGTATCTAAAAGGAAATCGACGGATTGGCCCCCCACAACTATTAATACCCGGGGTTCCTCAGGTGTAATTAGGACGGGAGCTTGTGTGGGGACCCCCGGGCACCTTCAGTCCTGATTGTCTTGAGAGTCCGACCCCGGAGACCTACGCCTCTGGGGACAGTCTCTCTTCCAGTGTGGTCCTTTGCAGACCGGACATGGAGCCGGGGGCGGCTTAGATGCCTGAGGGCAATCCCGCTTGAGGTGCCCCTCCTTTCCACAGCAGTAGCAAGCCCATCCCTTTTCACCTGGGCCCCTCTGGGCATTTTTCTCAGGCTGTTTAAGAATGTTTTTCATAACCATGGCGAAGGCTTCCGCCTTTTCCTTTGTCTTTTTTTTGCCTTTCTTTCTTTTCCTCATATTCCCTACCATAATAGACTGTCTGAGCCAGTTGTAACAGAGTATCTAAAGACTGATTTGGTCCATACGCCTGTTTTAATAGCTTACGGCGGATATCTGGAGCTGACTGAGTGAGAAATCTATCTTTTAAGATCACTTTTCCCTCTTCACTTTCGGGATCAATCTCAGTGAATCTGCGAAGGCCTTCTCTCAGTCTATCTAGGAATTTACCAGGAGCTTCTTTCTCCTCCTGTTCTATATCTGCCAATTTGCCATAGTTTAAAGGCTTAGAACACGCCTGCCTAAGTCCTTCAAGAATACATCTAACAAAATGACTCTGATCCCATCTTCCTTTAGCTGTGTTGTAGTCCCAGTCTGGTTCTATAGTTGGGACCGCCTGATTCCCAGTGGGGAGGGCCGCTATCTTGTTCTCCCTCTTCCCTACTGATTCATTACCAAGCCATTCATCTCCATAAGCAACCGCTTTTCCCAAAATTCGAGTCTTTGACTCAGGAGTCAGCGTTTGTCCCAAGATATACATCACATCCTTACAAGTGAGGTCATAAAGCAAAGTAACACCTTTAAAAGCTCTGATATATTTTTCTGGGTCCTCTAAATAGTCTCCCAGATCCTCCTTGATTCTTTGTATTTCTTGATAAGAAAAAGGCTTATTAACTCTCACAGACTGATTATTTCTCCCGGTGGGTGTTTCATAAAGAGGCAACAGCTTGTGTGGCTGTTCCTCAGTCTCTCTGGCTGCTCTGCGCATATGATCCCAGGGATAGATTGGAGAAACCTGTTTTTCCTCTTCTCTTTGTCTCCTGTCCTCCATCTCATCGCTTACTTCGATGGTCTGAGTTTCTACTGAAACCAGAGTAGTCTGAGGTCGTACTGAGACAGGAGTTGTTTGGACCTCCATGTGGGCAGTTTGAATCCCAGTTTGGAGTCCCAGGTATGGGGGCAAAGTAAGAGGATAGGGGGGAGCTGAAGGTTTCACGCCCAAATCTATACCCTTAGGACATAAGTCTGGCATATTTCGCAGAGAGAAAAAGGGCAACACATATGCTACTTCTACCCATTTCCCTTGTTCCTTACAGAACCGGTCTAATTATAGAACAGTATTATACTCAAGAGACCCTCCAACTGGCCACCGTTCGCCGTCCTCCAATGGATACTGTGGCCATGCAGTATCACATAGGAAGACCAGGTGTGTCTTCTTTAAGCCCTGGGGATCAAATCTATCCCAGTTTTTCAGGATACAGTTCAAAGGAGTGAGGCTGGAATTGTTAGCTCCCATCTGTAAGAGAGAAAAAAAGTGACCAGCGCCATTTTTTCTACCGGAGGCGTCCCTCCCTGCTCTAGATGGGGGTGTAGACAGACGTTACACCAAAAGCTTTTCCTTCCTGGTCGGACTTAGTCTGTCCCTTACCGACGCAGGCGCCGTACTCGTCCCTCCCGGTTCTACCACCGAGAGGGGGTGGGGATGTACCAGGGGTAGACTTGATAGCATCCCTACTTGACGTCCAGCTCTTCACCCTTAACCTTGCTTGCCTCTGATGTCACCCGGGGTGAATCAGAGTAACCTTCCGGAATGCCTCCCAAGCTAAGACCATTGTGGGAAACATTCGTCACCTGAGTGCCTGTGCACGACCCTGAGTATTTCTTGACCACAATAAGACCGACGCGAACATAAAACTGAGATGTTCTTTCCAAGCATCACCACACCAGTATAACAGCCTCCTCTGATCCACTAAGAGCCGGCATTACCAAAGAAAAAAAAAACCCATCGCAGTCCCAATCTGAGTAACCTTTAACCTCAGAGATGTTCTGGGAGCTAGAGCTCCATCTAGCTTCCGAACTTTCGATTCCTAGCGAGGCTAGACACTTTCTTGACTACCAATCCAAGTTTGGGACCTAAGCCACAGTACACAATAACAGTATAGATCACAAGTCCCTTGAAAGTCTATGATCCGATAGATTAGGTTAGTACTTCTAATTCCCAAGGAGTTATGAAATGGTCAAAGAGACCGAAAAGTTTGACCGAGAAAGGAGAGTTCGGTCCACACGCTTTGCCCATTTCTGGTCGGTTCCCGAAGGAGACATTGGGTGCCTCTTGGCATTGGCAGGTCGGTATAACGCCCCGACAGGTTTCTGCCATAAGCCCTATGAGATCACCGTGGAACCGCAGAGCAGAGCTCCTTACTTGTCTCACGCAGGGCATGCCATTCATTCACACAAGCACACGGTAGAGTTAGTAAAGCACAGCAGAAAACGTGTTCACCAAGAGAACAAAGAACTAAAGCTCCAAGCATCCTTACCTTGTCCTGAAGGATCCCGGACGAGCCCCCAAGATGAAAGGTTGTTGTTGAATCATGCGAATACACCGGGATTCTTGGCCCCCGGAGGAAAAGAATTCAATCCGGGGCCAGAGACGAGGCTTGATCGCTCAGAGCTTTTGTGTAGTAAAGTTTTATTAAAGTATAAAGGAGATAGAGAAAGCTTCTGACATAGGCATCAGAAGGGGGCAGAAAGAGTACCCGCTTGCTAGTGTTGACAATGAAGTTATATACTCTCTAATGAATCCAAAGAATGTCTGGAGGTTGTAAAGACCTCATCAGACCTACTCCCATAATTTACATTTTAAGATAACAGAATTAGCCAGAAGGTTTAATCCAAAAACTGTCCTTAATCTAGAGACTGTCCTCAGGCAGGATACATTGTTATATAATCCTAAGGAATGTGGAGAAAGAAAAAAAGTTTGTCCTTTCTTCCTCCTTGAGAATTCCAGACCCCTCTCTCTTTGGGGACCCCTAGACTCCCTATCAACCTGACTAGGAACTGACTCTCTCAGCTGGATGGCATCACTGACTTGATAGACGTGAGTTTGAGTGAACTCCGGGAGATGGTGATGGACAGGGAGGCCTGGCGTGCTGTGATTCATGGGGTCGCAAAGAGTCAGACACGACTGAGCGACTGAACCGAACTGAACTGAACTGAGCATATGTTACTAAATAGAGGATCACACTATTCTTTCTGGTATGATCACCTTAAGCGGACACTCTGTGACCTTCAACCAGAAGTTGGGGGGGGTTGTCCTGGAGGACCAGGCAGGTCTAGGTCTCACTCACAAGCTGGACCCCTAGCATCCCCTATTTGCTGAGTGTAATATTACCGAGTAGATGTGCAACAGAGTCTGGTGGACTGCATCTCAAAGGATTGCCTGGGAAAATTCACCCATACCAAGACTCCTGTTTCCAGTGACTGGTAATGAGGAAAAGGTGCTCTGGACAAAGTGAAAAAATAGAGCAAGGCCATCTTTGCAATCCCAGGCTCTGTGCCCAAGTATTTCCAATGATGAGCTTTGTGATCTAAGATGAAGTGAAGTAAAAGTCCCTGAGTTGTGTCCGACCCTTTGCCACCTCATGGACTATACAGTCCATGGAATTCTCCAGGACAGAATAGTGGAGTGGGTAGCCTTTCCCTTTTCCAGGGGATCTTCCCAACCCAGGGATTGAACCCAGGTCTTCTGCATTGCAGGCAGATTCTTTACCAACTGCAATATCAGGGAAGCCCTAGCTAAAAATGAGTCCATAGGATTTTGATAAGTGTGGAGATGAAAATGAAGACATTGCATGAGTCAAATGATAATCACTTTTATTTCTTCTTCCTAAAAGGAAGATGGTCAGGAGAACAAATATCCTCTACAAGAGGCATGAACATCAATCACTCAGGAACCCCGCCAAGCAGGACAGGATGAAAAGGGTGAGGTCTCCAATGCCCAGGAGCTGGTGCAATAGGCCGGCTGGCATCCCTCTCAGTGGTCCAGCTGGCTCACACAGCACCTTGCCTGCCTGCATCAGGTGGAGTGATGCCTACCATTGTACTTGGGAGATGAGGCTGGTAACAGAGCCCCTTGGGAAGGTTTTGAAGGGAGAGCATCTTTGAGCAGCAAAGGGGCCCCAGAGTAAGGTCAAATTCTTCCTTCCTTTCTCAGAAGCAGTGGTCAGCACCTCCATCCCTTTCCAACCCCCTAGCTGTCCTTCTGCTCACACAGCAAACTAAGCTAAGTTCAGTTCAGTTGTTCAGTCATGTCTGACTCTTTGCGACCCCATGAACCACAGCACATCAGGCCTCCCTGTCCATCACCAACTCCTGGAGTCTACCCAAACCCATGTCCATCGAGTCAGTGATGCCATCCAACCATCTTATCCTCTGTTGTCCCCTTCTCCTCCTGCCCTCTATCTTTCCCAGCATCACGGTCTTTTCAAATGAGTCAGCTCTTTGCATCAGGTGGCCAAAGTAAAGCTTTCCACAAAATTCCTTCCCCACATCCACACCTCTCCTCTCCTGAGACTCCTATATGGTCTGACTGTGCATGCAGTACATCCTGGGAACACAACACAAGGAATCCACTTCCCATTCCCTTGTCCCTGGTAGCACTTGGCTGGGGCTGCAGTAATCATGCTAGGATCTCAATTTTTTTTCATAATTACTTTTAAAAATTTTATTTCTTTATTGAAGTATTACTGATGTACAATGTTGTGTTAGTTTTGGGGATACAGCAAAGTGATTTAGTTATAAATATATAATATATTACAAGTATGTATGTTCTTTATCTATCTAACATATATATATATTCTTTTCCCTTATAGGTTACTATAAGATATGGAGTACAGTTCCTGTGCTATACAGTAGGCCCTTGTGGGTTATCTATTTTATATAGTAGTGTGCATATGATATTGCTTATATGTGGAATCTAAAAAATAATACTAATGAACTTATTTACAAAACAGAAATAAGCTCACAGACAGGAAACAAGCTTGTGGTTATTAAAGGAGAAAGGTGGGAGGGGTAATTTAGGAATTTGGGATTAACTATGGATTCTTTCTTTCCCCTTTCCAAATATCATTAACACTTGTCTCCAATCTGGTCTCAGACCCCCACAACAAGCCCCTGACACATTTGCCAATGACCTCACCACTCACACACACACATACACACACATAATTACTTAGCTGCACTGTGGGACTCACAGGCTGTAGCTGTGCACAGGGAGGGCCTGCATCCCCCTCTTGGAAGGAGGAAACCCAGCCCCAGGCACCTGCCGTCACTACTGTGAGTGAGATATATATGATCCCAGTGGGTTTGGTGAGGGGCACTCACAGTGCGGCGGCGGAGGGAGGACATGGAATCTACTCCTTGCACAAGGCACCACTATACCCCCGCAAAATGCAACTGCGGAGCCGGTGCCCCCTGCCAACACCCACTGCCCGCCTGCCAGGACAAGCCAAGTAAGCTATCTGCACACACGGTCCAAGGCTTTGCTTCCCTCCTGTAAAGGAAAGTAGTGTCATGTATCCAGTCATGTTGAGTAGTTTAGAGGCCCATGATGAGTAATTTACAGGCCCGGCAGACAGGGGTCATGTGGGTTTTCCAGTACCTTTGAGAGGTTTGTTAAGACTCTTCCTAAAGGACAAGGCTCACACCAACCACTGTTCAGCTTGCCTGCACCTGGATGTGGGCCTGAGTGAGGCTCTACGAATGGTTGATTAGATGAATAAGGGGTGACAACCAACCCTTAATTTCAAGGAAAGTTATCTCATTACAAGACTCCATCTTGCTTTGCCCCTAAACAGTACCTGGCCAGCTGACCTCAGTGCGTCTCTTGGTGACTTTTCCCTTCACTAGTCCCTGCTTTGAATAGCCATTGATCTTTGCATGCCCAAGGACTTAGGCCGTCTGCACATCTCATGAAGAAATACCTACTCCCAGATTTGAAGCTCACAGTCCAGAGGAAGACACGGGGAGCCTTCTGGGAAAGCACAGATGCTCTGACTTGTGGGGGACGTTGGGAGCGATAGGGAAACACACCCACTCACTTCCCACCACTTTAGTGAATCTAATCCACTGAGAAAGTGTGCTTTCTGAAATTCCTAAAAGCAGGCATCAGTTGCTGTTCCAATGTATCCCATTCTGCTTCCTGCTTTCCCAGTTACCCATCTTCTCTGGATTCTCAGGCCTCTAGGCTCCAGCCTATGACTCCAAGGCTCACTTACTGGGCCTCAGGCTGCTGGGTCTCTTGTGCACGAGTCGAGCTCTCATCTCAAACCTTCCCTCAGACAAATGCATGTGGAAACTCATCCTCAGACCACACTCTTGCAGCCAAGACTAAGGGATGCTCCCACTGCTGGCCTGGTGTCTTAGGACTGCTTCTGAGGAGTCCCCACCAGCCATCTCCACTGGGAAGAGTGGGAGATTTTAGACCAGGGACTCAGAAGAGATGAGCACAAAGCTCTCCTGAGTGCATATCGCGCCCCATCAGCATGCTAGTTTACAGACTGTCATTCAGCAATGAGAGCGCTAGTATCCAAGGAATGCAATGCTTCCAGCTCTAAGTAGAGGGGAAGTCTGGTCCTCTTCATCTATAAGAGGAGCCTCCTTGCTCTTGATGGATGATGTGACCTGCTGTGCTTTCATCACTTTGCAAGCTCCCTCTGTTTTTCCATGAGTTGTAAGTCCTTGAGAAAATTACTTACCCCTACTAGACTTCTGTCTGTCATCTGAAATATGGGGAAAACAATAATATCCACATTCATACAGTTGTCCTGAAGCTTTGCAAACATAAATGCCTGCTCTTAATACAATGTCTGACTCAACATATATACTACACATTCTCTACTAAGATTATCTAAATCCTTTATTCACATAAGTATCTTTCACCAAAACAATTTTTTTTGCGTAATTAATTAGACCATTTTCAAATGTGAAAATTTCTGACCATGTTCCCAGACTTTGGGAAGCAAAACATGTATTTTAGTTCTTTACTTATGTTGTAGGATCTGTATGCCCTTGAGAATTATTTTTAATAATTTAATATAATATTAGAAGTCTAATCAGAGCTTCATTTGCATTTTAAACAATTAGTATGCCAACTATTAAAGCTACAAAACACTAGATCTTCATTAATATTTTGTTTTCAACTTACAAAATATTCTATTTATACTCCTGCACATTTTAGCAATCACTTCAAATGAGCATTTGAATAATATTTTGTCCCATTTACAAAGTTTGTTAAATAGTCACCTTTAAAATCTACTTATCTGTGATGATATATTTAATTTTCAACTCAAATACTTTAATTTCATAGTCAAGAAACAATTTATTCTCAAGAGCTTAAATAAATTTTCTAAATTTAACACATGTATAGCTTTATAGTTTGTATCTATTTAAATCTACTTTATGTTTAAATTTTTCTTAGATAATCCAATAACATGCATATTTTAATAATTATTTAATTAAAAATTCATAGATAAAATTTAGTCAATATGCATTTAAAAATTGTAGATACAAGGGTGTCCAAATTCTTTTGAACATCACCACATCAAAGGTATATAAAATGCCAACTATGAATGAATTTTTCTAATTAAAAAAATTTAACTGGTTTTGATTTTTTAACCCCTTCTGCTCTTAATTTATGCTTCTATCAAGGAGAGAGTAATATTAAAGAAAACAGCCCAAATCCAGTTAACTGAGTTGCTAAACACCAAAGGATCCTGCCTAGATGATCTCATGTAGCTCAGATGGACAAACTGAATCCCTGTGACACTGCTATGTCAAGTGACTTAGGAGGGGCGCAGAGCCCCGGGTTCAAATCAGCTGCCTGCATAGAGTACACTCAGGCGATCACCAGTTGAACCTCACATTGATTAGGCTCCCAAGGGGTAAAGATGTCCTTCATCCTTGGCCTAAGGACTTTTTGGGTGTAATGGAGCCTAGTGTCCTTCAGGGCTGTGTGATATGTCACTGGATTTTGTGTAGCTCATGGCTCTGTCCACTTGCAGTCACCATGCATGAATTCATTCTACTGATAACACGTCTACTGTGATGAGGTAACAAACAGATGATGTTATGGACACAGGGAGCTGTTTTTGCACAGTCACTACCAATAACCGACAGATTTACAAAGGCCAAGCTCCAGATTACACAAATGATTCATATTTTCTAATAAGTAAAACAACATCTATACTTGTTCAATATATACCGAAGAAAGGAATCAAGAACAGATATAATCTTTTAAGAAGACCTTTGTTATAGGAACAAGACAAAGTAAACCAGTACTTTAACGCTGATTACACAAATGTCTCTCTTCCCTTCCACTTAGTTTGCCTTTATACATCTGCCCTGACTAATGTGGATGACTGAAGCAAGAAAAAAGATTTATACCCACGGATTAAAAAATTTGCAAAGAAAACTAATTCCAGTTCCTGAGACTGAAATCAACTTCCCTCTTTTCCCAATTTGTCTGCCAATACTAAATGGAAATTCAATGTTTTATTTCAAAGATTTCTTTTATTTTTATTTGCCTATGATTATAGATGAAGTTATTAGTTCAGTCCAATGAAGTCCAATATTAATGTTTGAGAAGAAAATGGCTGTAATACAAAAGTTGCATGTATGTATTCTACATGTAAATAAAGGGAAAGTTACTGGGGCTTCCCTGATAGCTCAGTTGGTAAAGAATCCACCTGCAATGCAGGAGACTCTGGTTCAATTCCTAAGATGGGAAGATCCTCTGGAGAAGGGATAAGCTACCCACTCCAGTATTCTTGGTCTTCCCTCGTAGCTCAGCTGGTAAAGAATCCACCTGCAATGCAGGAGACCTGGATTCAATCCTTCAGTTGGGAAGATCCCCTGGAGAAGAGAAAGGCTACCCACTCCAGTATTCTGGCCTGGAGAATGCCATGGACTGTGTAGTCTCTGGGGTTGCAAAGAATCGGACATGACTGAGCAACTTCCATTTTCACTTGCATACAATATTCATGGGTACTCAAAATTTCTAAGATACCAGTTCCTCCCTCTAATTTGTTATAAAGGTCCAATGTCAGTTCAGTTCAGTCGCTCAGTTGTGTCCAACTCTTTGAGACTCCATGGACTACAGCACACCAGGCCTCTCTGTCCATCACCAACTCCCAGAGTTTGCACAAACTCATGTCCATCAAGTCGGTGATGCCATCCAACCATTTTATCCTCTGTCATCCTCTTGTCCTCCTACCTTCAATCTTTCCCAGAATCAAGGTCTTTTCCAGTGAGTCAGTTCTTTGCCAAAGAACTGGAGGCCAAAGAATCAGGTGGCCAAAGTATTGGAGTTTCAGCTTCAGCATCAGTCCTTCCAATGAATATTCAGGATTGATTTCCTTTAGTATGGACTGGTTGGATCTCCTACAGTCCAAGGGACTCTCAAGAGTCTTCTCCAACACCACAGTTCAAAAGCATCAATTCCTTGGTGCTCAGCTTTCTTTATAGTCCAACTCTCACATTCATACATGACTACTGGAAAAACCATAGCTTTGACTAGAAAGACATTTGTTAGCAAAGTAATGTCTCTGCTTTTTAATATGCTGTCTAGGTTAGTCATAGCTTTTCTTCCAAGGAGCAAGCATCTTTTAATTTCATGGCTGCAGTCACCATCTGCAGTGATTTTGGAGCTCCAAAAATAAAGTCTGTCACTGTTTGCATTGTTTCCCCATTTATTTGCCATGAAGTGATGGGACGCCATGATCTTATTTTTCTGAATGTTGAGTTTTAAGGTCCAATGTAATTCCAATCAAAATTCAAGCAGGATTTTCATGGATAGTAATATGTTGATTTTAGAGTGTGTATGGAATGGCAAATGGACTAGAAGAGCCACAACAATCTTGGAAAAGAGATAACTTGAAGAACTCACCTTCCCTGACTACTAAACTCATTACAAAAGTAAAATGTCTAAAACTAATGTAGTATAGGTGAAAGTATAGAAATAACCATATAGCTTGATGGAACAGAACAGAGAGCTCAGAAATAAACCTATACCACAGATTTCTTCCAAAGTTCAAAAAGCAGTTCAAAGGAAAGAAAATAGACTCTTTCCACTAAATTGATACTTGGATAATTGGGCTTCCGTATGTATGAAACAAAAAAGCAAAAAATTCAGCTTATACCTTAAACCCATGCAAGAATTAAGATATTGGTAAAGACTTAAAAATAAATACAAATGTGTGTATTTGTGTATTAAATTAGTGTATTTACATATGTTTCTTACTTCCATCTGATAAAAAGGGCTATGACACTACAATGACTATGAGCATATCTCATGTCTTGACAATGGTTTTAAATAACATTCTTTAAAGAGAATTAGGGCTTCAGGTAGAAAGGATTCCAGAATTGAGACAGGGGGAAACAAGATAAACTTGAAGTATCTTACATGCTTGAAGCATGTAAAGAAAGTGCAACAACAATAAAGAGACAGGCTGAAAAGCCAATCTGAAAGAAATTTCATTGGCTCGAATTGGAATGACTTGAGCAAAAAATTAAATAAACATTGCATTATAAACAAAGGAATAATATAAATATCTAGGATTCCACACTGACATAAATATAACAGTTTTACTTATAAATAAGACAGGACAACCAAGTGATAAAGATTAACCTGAGCAGAAATATAAACTAAAAACATGTACCCCAGAACCATGGACTGGGAAGGGTGCTATAGGATCCTTCCTGGTAATGCATAACCCTCCATCTAATAATGAGAACACATCAGACAGATTCAAATTGAGAACATCCACCCAAATAAGATATAGGTCCTGTTCAAACATGTCCGGGTCATGAAGTGAAAGAAAAGACTGAGGTGCCAACAGATTGGAAGAGAATAAGGAGATTGACAAGTCAATGCAAAAGATGTCCTGGATGGGATGATGGAGAAGGAAAAAGGGTATAAGTAGGGAAATGATGAAATTCCAGTAAATTCTATATCTTAATATTAACCAAAATCAGTTTCCAGTTTGATAAGTGTTGTATAATCATGTTAGCAAAGAAGTAGTATGGGAATGATCTACAAGAATTCTCTGTACCAGAATTCAATACTCTCTAAATCTAAAATCATATAAGAATTTAAACAATAAGTTAAATATAGTAAGGAAAAGACAAGAGGCATAATGCCAGTGTTCTAGAGCAGGTTTCTCAGCGTCAGCACTGCTGGTATTTCAGGCCAGACCTTCTTCATCTTTGGGCCATCTTCTGCATTGTAGCATGTTTAGCTGCATCCCTGGTCATTCCCCACTAGACATTACTAGCAGCTCTCCTGCCTCTGGTTATGACATCACAAATATCTCCAGACTTTGCCAAATCCCCTTTATGACAAAAAAACTGTCCCCAGTGGAGAGCTGCAGTTTGAGAGAGTATTGAGTTGTAATAACAGGTGAGATCAACATCAGAGGAGAGAAGCTAAAGAATAAGAAAATTAATTAATCCTGTTCTATCATTTGATATATAGATCATCTACTTGTTAATGAATACTTTGTTCCAGCATGTGGGTGGCAACTTTATATATCAGCATAGTTGGGATGATTCCTAAAAGCCCTCAACTTAGGACATCCAGAGAAAATGGTAGCAGATGGTCAAGATGCATTGGTATTGGCCCTTTAAGTTAAGAAATATGAGTTCAAGGGTCAGTGCCTTGGAGATCTACTACTCTGTCAGTTGCTTAAAGTGTGGGATAAGGCCATTCCACTTAGCTCAAGATTGGGGTTTCTCTTTTGTCCTTTTCAGAAGACCAAAGCTCAGACTTCAGTTTATAAGGAAATCATGTGGTGGAGTGTTCTGGAAATTCAGAATGCACGTATTGGTATTAAACCTGGACTATTGCACAACTCCCAAGCTTGCTATCAGGTGGAACCTAGGATTTGAGGGCTTTTGAAATTTTGAAAGATTTTGAGCTTTAATAATTTTTGTTTTATAATTCCCCTAGTTTCTCTCTCTCTCTCTTTCCCACCTGAGCTTGTGGACAAAAGGAGAAATCTGAGAGTGAAAGTCAGCCTCTCAGGGCAGCCGGATACAGTATCAGTAAAATATATGCTCTTGGAATGCAGCAATTGGAAAAAGAAGAGCAAGTTTTAATTTTTTTTAATATTTATACCTATGATAGTCATTGTTTTCTAGCAACAGAAGCAACTCACTTAAAGACTAAACAACAAGAATCAGAATGGAATCATACCCTATTTGGAAGTGATCAAAATGATCCCAGGGCATTAATTTCAGCCTGTGTCCAGTGGGTACAGTTGACAGGACTGTACCATTGGCAGATGGGCCCGTACTGAAAACCACCTCCATCCAAACTTTTTTAAATTCGCTGATCAATATTGGATAGATGTCAAGTTCACATTTTTTCTGCTACTGCAGATAAGACCATAAAGCATATTTGCTAACCTCTCCCTTTATTATGGTTATCTCCTTAATAGCAAACCCTCTCAAGATGTTTTAACTTATGATTCATTTTGGAGCTTATCAGGTGGTGCTAGTGTTCAAGAACCCACCTGCCAATGCAGATAGACTAAGAGACGCAGGTTTGATCCCTGGGTCAGGAAGATCCCCTGGGGGAGGGCATGGCAACTCAGTCCAGTAGTCTTGCCTGGAGAATCCCATAGACAGAGGAACCTGGTGGGCTACATTCATGGGGTCACAAAGAGTTGGACAAGACTGAAGTGACAGCAGGCACACATGACTTATTTGATATGGGTGCCAACAGTGATCAGGAAATGTTTGTTTCTAAAGAAATTCAAATTCATGGAATAATACACTAACATATACCTCCCATTAGTATAAAATTTGCTCTTTTATCCTTTGTCAGATAAGTGATCTGGGCAAAGTCAATTAATTTAACTGATCTACTTTTGTGAAATACTTTTATTTCAAGGACAAATTTAGATCTGCCTGTGGTAGTATAACCTCTTTCGCATGCTTTAGTTTTTCTTTATAAGTGTAAACTTTCCATATGTAGAAATCAGGATTATCCAAAGGAATCTGCGTCTGTGGGAAATGAATAGTCCCCTGATAGAGGTTAAGGAATCATGCAATTTTCTTTTTTCAGGTAAGAAAAGAGATGATGACTACTTTTAAAGAAAAATAAGCAATGTGAGTGGAGGTTAGACGATAGCTAAAAAAAAAAAAAAAAAGCCTATAGGTATTTGCTATGTAAAAAAAGAAAAATAATGCTGAAAGTTTTCTGTCCATAGATGTCTCTTTCACAGGCCCCATCTGCAAAGAAAACTCTTAAGGTTAGTGAAAAATCCCAGACTGAAATCAGAGATTTACACACATTCTTCTCTTGGTGCTACAGTTTTGAAACTAGGTGGGCATGTCTTGCTACTGTGTCTTGGAGAAGACTGAAGTAAGAAAAATCCCCTGACAATATCTGTGACTACAACTTTCGAGAACAGAAGAGGGGAGCTTGTGGATCTGGAATCCTGGAAACAAAGGTTTTGTAGATAGTTACTGTTCCTGCTTATGTGCTGGTCATCAGTAACCTTCCAAAGTGGCCCTCACCTCTGCTCCCCCGGCTGCACACCTGTGTGGTCGGTCGCCTGTCCTTCATTGTGGATACTACTACTACTACTACTAAGTCGCTTCAGTCGTGTCCAACTCTGTGCAACCCCAGAGACGGCAGCCCACCAGGCTCCCTTGTCCCTGGGATTCTCCAGACAAGAACACTGGAGTGGGTTGTCATTTCCTTCTCCAATGCATGAAAGTGAAAAGTGAAAGGGAAGTTGCTCAGTCGTGTCCAACTCCTAGAGACCCCTTGGACTGCAGCCTACCAGGCTCCTCTGTCCATGGGATTTGCCAGACTAGAGTACTGGAGTGGGTTGCCGTTGCCTTCTCCATCAGTGTGGATGGGCCTGACCTAATCAGTCAAGTCCTCTGAAAAGGATCCAGAGGTCAGTGACCTCCCCTATTCAGGCTACTGTAATGGAAGGCAACACACCTGGTGGCTTATTGCCAACAGAAAGCTGTTCCTCACAGTTCTGGAGTCTGTAAGTCAATGATCCTGTATTAGCATGATCAAGTGAGGGCCCTTTTCCAGGTTGCAGATGGCTGACTTCTCGTTATGCCCTCACACAGAAGAAAGGGTGAAGAAGCTCTGAGATGTCTTTTTTATTGGGGCACTAACCCCAATTATAAGGGGTCCACCATTATAACCTAAGCACCACCCAATCATCTTGCATCCTGATACCTTGTGGGTTAGGCTTCAACTTATGAATTTTTGGAGTGACACATGCAGACCATGGCAAATATAGAAGAAATGAGAGGACTGTGGTCAGTAAGTAGATTCCTTGGTGCAAGAACCTGAAAGTAACTAACAAGGTCCAAAAGGGAACCTCAATCCCTAGCCAGCAGGGAGGCATTTGGTATATGGTTAATCTACTGCCATCTTAAGAAATAAGATGAATTAAAATTATATTTGGAAATTAGTGTTTTGTACTTATTTCTTGCTTAGAAAATGTCTATTTGTTCAGAGATTATTTAATTAACTTAATAATTCATCTAAGTTCTGAAAGTTATCTGTGCTATGTGCTTAGTTGCTCAGTCATGTCCGACTCTTTGCAACCCCACAGACTGTAGCCCTCCAGGCTCCCCTGTCCTTGGTTTTTCTCCAAGCAAGAATACTGGAGTGAGTAGCCTATCCCTTATCCAGGGGATCTTCCTGACCCAGGAATTGAACCGGGGTCTTCTGCATTACAGGTGGATTCTTTACCAGCTGAGCTACCAGGGAAGCCCAAAAGTTAACTAAGTATCTGGAAATTAAAGTTTAGTTAATATACTAAATTGTTATGGATTTTAAAATATATTTCTTGAGTAATCTTCTTTATTTTATTTTATTTATTTTTTTTGACATTCACTCTGTGACACATAGGATCTCAGTTCAATCTCAGGGATTGAACCTGTTGCCCCTGTATTATAAGCTCAGAGTCTTAACCACTGGACCATTAGGGAAGTCCCTTGTTATGATCTTTTTGCATTGTGAGAATACTATAAAATTAAACTCTGTAAAAATGCATGTATTATCATTGCATTTAGCAGAATTCAATTTTGTGCATATAATATTCGATTCTGAAGAAATTATGGAAAACATGTTTAACTCATAAAACTTACATAGGAATTTTAGTAAGTTTGAATCAGGAAAATGCCTAATCGTGGTCTTATATAAACCAAAATATTATATACACATTATTTTACATGGCAAACTAATTTTTAAAGACTTTAATTGCATCCCAAACTTATTTTTATCTTAGAAATGAGGCTACTTTTAAAGCTCATGACTTTAGCAACAAAGGCTACTTTGTAAAAGGACTTTTAAGTGTTCACAAAAAGAAATATAGCTTAATAACTTTTTCTTTCTTTTAGATATTTTTAACTACTGGCCAAAATGATATACATGAAAGAGTGAATGATTTATTTTGATCAACCTTTCCCAGGTGGAAAATTTTCTCAAGAGAAGGAAAAAAAAAACAGGAAGAGTAATAGAAAATAATATGAAAAGGTGACAAGTGTACAATCATCATTGCTAAAGGGCTAATTGTGTTCCTGGGAAGAATGTTTAGATGTAGGAAAAAGAAATGGTGATATAAACACACAAGAAAAGTGGGTAATATGCAACTGGTTTCAACATAACCTGGGCTTTTGGCAATTTGATCATTCTACACCACTAAAAAGCTCTATTACTTCCCCCAAGTACAGAAAGTGATGGCCCTTTTAGATAAACAAGATGATCATCTTGTGAGGCTCTTCTAGTTTTGCTCTAAGGTGCCTCTTAAAGGAACCTTCTTGTTTATGCCCGAAGCTGCCCTGCTATCTGAAGCGGCCTGGTGAGACTGTACCAGTGAGAGAGGTATCCGAACCAGCATCACCTCAAAACTGAAGGAGGTAGGTGCTTAGCTCTGAGGTGTTCCAGGGGAACTGGCCCACTTGCAAAAAGAGCTCCGGCGACTCTGCATCGCTACAGCTTGGGCAAAGGCTGATCATCCGAGACAAAGGACCTGACAGACCCCAAGTGCAGACAGAGCCCGGGGCAGGGCTCAGAGACACATGAACAGACAGGGGCCAGCTGGATACAAACACAGCGGACTGGGGCGCCTCTCCCCTACTCTGGTTTCCTCTAACGGACACATGACACTGACCAGGCTGGACACAGAGTACAGAAGAGCCAGGAAACAGACTAGTCTGTGACTGAACATTTTAATAAGTCCTGTTCACAAACATAATGGAATGAACCAAAAGTTAAAGCTGTGATGGATAAATAAACAACAGTTGCTCACATTAGCTAGAAAGCAGAAGTTTGGCCGTTTTTGTGTAACAGCAGGGTTTATGTTTGTGTGCAGGTGATCTGAAAGTTGGGAGGTCTTGATTTGGTCCTAGTCTCAGAGTGGCCTGTGAAGGCTGCTTCCAGCCTGAGACAGAGCCCATGCGGGAGCAATGTCAGCTCCTGGGTGCCCAGGAAGGCTTTCCTGTCTGCTAAATCTTTGGACTTATGAGCTCAGCTTATTTGAAGTATTGAAGATATCTGTAACAAAAGTATTAGTCACTCAGTCGTGTCTGACTCTTTGTAACCCCATGGACTGTAGCCCTCCAGGCTCTTCTGTCCATGGAATTTTCCAGGCAAGAATACTGGAGTGGGTAGCCATTCATTTCTCCAGGGGATTTTCCCAATTGAAGGATGGAACCCAGGTCTCCTGCATTGCAAGCAGATTCTTTACTGTCTGCGCCATCAGGGAAAATAAAATGCAATCTCCAAAGTTTGATCTTATTGATTAAACAATTTAGATCAGAGTTATCTTTGTTTCAGAAAAGTCTGGTTTTGTTTTCCCATTCATTTGTGCTCCCTTGACAACTGCTTCATCTCTCCTGAAAGCTAGGAAGTCTGACATGACTATAAAACATGCTCTTGAAAGCCAGTGTGGTGACATCTGTGGTGAGGGTAGTGGAAACAGATTCCTTTACCACTATCCCATGGCTCTGTGGTCCCTGGAGATTCTTGAATAGCTTGAGGAATAGCAAGATGTCACACTGAAGAAAACTGCTCTGTTTGCTGGGGAAATTGAAAGCAAAGTCCAAGTTTTAGTATTAGGAATTCAGGTTGTTCTACATCTCCTAGTCCTCTGTTGTTTTATGAAATTACCTAAGAATCAATTTTGTAAAGTATAGGTGTGAACAATTTTTTTCCCTGAGCCTAATTAAGCTTGGACAGCAGATTTCTAACTTGGAAATAGGAATAGTCACGTGTGTTGAATGCTGTCTTTGGGAGATTGAGAGGTGACCTCTGGTATATGCCAGGTGGATTCTGCATTACCCACCTCTTGGAAAGTCCATGGGATGAAGACTCTTGGGAACTGAGGGGTCCTCAGGATTTGATTATTTTATTAAGTGAGAAACTATTAATTTTTAAATGAGGATAATTGCTTGACAATGTGACCTTGATTTCTGCTGTACAACAATGTGAACCAGTCATAAGTATACATATATCCCTTCCTGCTTGAGCCTCTCTCCTCCCCCTCCCCCCGCCCCCAACCCCTCTAACTCATCCCAGAGCACTGGGATGAGCTCCCTGTGTTATACAGCAATTTCTCACTAGCTAACTATTTTACACATGATAGTGTATATATGTCAGTGATACTCTTTCAATTCAGCCCACCATCTCCTTCCCCTGCTGCGTTATTAAAGGAAACAAATTTTGTTCCATTGATCTATATCTCTGTCTTTGTGCCAGTACCATACTGTCTTCATGACTGTGGCTTTGTAGTAGAGCCTGAAGTCAGGCAAGTTGATTCCTCCAGTTCCATTCTTCTTTCTCAAGATTGTTTTGGCTATTTGGGTTTTTTTGTATTTCCATACAAATTGTGAAATTATTTGTTCTAGCTCTGTGAAAAATACCATTGGTAGCTTGATAGGGATTGCATTGAATCTATAAATTGCTTTGGGTAGTATACTCATTTTTACTATATTGATTCTTCCGATCCATGAACATGGTATATTTCTCCATCTATTAGTGTCCTCTTTGATTTCTTTCACCAGTGTTTTATAGTTTTCTATATATAGGTCTTTAGTTTCTTTAGGTAGATATATTATATTTTATTCTTTTTGTTGCAATGGTGAATGAAATAGAAAGCCCAGAGATAAATACATGCACCTATGGACACCTTATCTTTGACAAAGGAGGCAAGAATATACAATGGAGAAAAGACAATCTCTTTAACAAGTGGTGCTGGGAAAACTGGTCAACCACTTGTAAAAGAATGAAACTAGAACACTTTATAACACCATTCACAAAAATTAACTCAAAATGGATTAAAGATCTAAAATAAGACCAGAAACTATGAAACTCTTAGAGGAGAATGTAGGCAAAACACTCTCCGACATATATCACAGCAGAATATTGGAAATAAAAGCAAAAGTAAACAAATGGGATATAATTAAAATTAAAAGCTTCTGCATAACAAAAGAAAATATAAGCAAGGTGAAAAGACAGCCTTCAGAATGGATAAAATAATAGCAAGTGAAGCAACTGACAAACAACTAATCTCAAAAATATACAAGCAACTCCTACAGCTCAACTCCAGAAAAATAAATGACCCAATCAAAAAATGGGCCAAAGAACTAAACAGACATTTCTCCAAAGAAGACATACAGATGGCTAACAAACACATGAAAAGATGCTCAGCATCACTCATTATCAGAGCAATGCAAATCAAAACCACAGTGAGTTACCATTTCACACCAGTCAGAATGGCTGCGATCCAAAAGTTTACAAGCAATAAATGCTGGAGAGGGTGTGGAGAAAAGGGAACCCTCTTACACTGTTGGTGAGAATGCAAACTAGTACAGCCACTATGGAGAACAGTGTGGAGATTCCTTAAAAAACTGGAAATAGAACTGCCTTATGACCCAGCAATCCCACTGCTGGGCATACACACCATGGAAACCAGAATGGAAAGAGACACGTGTATCCCAATGTTCATCGCAGCACTGTTTATAATAGCCAGGACATGGAAGCAACCTAGATGTCCATCAGCAGATGAATGGATAAGAAAGCTGTGGTGTATATACACAAAGGAGTATTACTCAGCCATTAAAAAGAAGACATTTGAATCAGTTCTAATGAAGTGGATGAAACTGGAGCCTATTATACAGAGTGAAGTAAGCCAGAAAGAAAAACACCAATATAGTATACTAACGCATATATATGGAATTTAGAAAGATGGTAATGATAACCCTGTATGTGAGACAGCAAAAGAGACACAGATGTATAGAAAAGTCTTTTGGACTCTGCGGGAGAGGGAGAGGGGATGATTTGGGAGAATGGCATTGAACCATGTATAATATCATATAAGAAACAAGTCGCCAGTCCAAGTTTGATGCAGGATACAGGAATCTTGGGGCTGGTGCCCTGGGATGACCCAGAGGGATGGTATGGGGAGGGAGGTGGGAGGGAGTTCAGGATGGGGAACATGTGTATACCCGTGGCAGATTCATACTGATGTATGGCAAAACCAACACAATATTGTAAAGTAAAAAATAATAATAATAATAATAAAATATAAAGGAAACAAATTAGCTCTTTAGCTCTGCTAAGAGCTAAAACTGAATGGCCCAACAGCAATGATGTTTTAAAGAGAGGATCATTCTAAACTTACATTTTAATTCAAAAATATGTCTTCTATAACATATGAGGTCCTCTTTTCAAAATATCTGATGTAATTGCATTTTTAGTCCTCTTAACCACTTCTTGAACTCTGTGATGAAACATTCATAACTGTTCCTTCCTGAATTTCACATATATATTTGTGCAGATGAGAAATGTGTGTTCCTTGCTGGAAATACTGATTCACTTGGCACATTTTATTCTGACCAGCAAACATGATGACTGTGTCTCTCAAAGTTACCTTTGGTTTATTATTGGCTTACACTGCATGTAGGTAAGCCACACTTGACCAGTATTGGGTAGCTAATACTTTTATAACTAGAATTGTTATAAGTACTGATACCCATTATTCTTGATTAGGTTTTTTCAATGAACACATAGTCTATCACTAACAGTGACAACACTGAAATATTAGACTCTACCAAGACATGTTCAAGCTGGTAATATCAGCCTTTGTTTCAGGGGATGTGAAACCCTGTTACAAACTAGCCCCCAAATCTTAGTGATATTGAAATGGAGCAGGAGCCTATGGTCCTTCCTGCCCATGTCTTCAGCCTGCCTTTTGTCTGTAGACAAAGTTTAGCCAAAGAATGAGTTTAATCAGAGGAGTGTGAAAAGGCAGAAGCAAAGGTAAGCAGACAGGACAAAATAATGATTGTTTAGTCATTAAGCAAAGACAAGGACCTTTAGTTCCTCCTCAAGAGTTGTAGATAATATTCTGAGCTATGGGAGGAGCAACCCCACGCCCGAGGCCAGTGAGGGAAGCTGGGAGGACCAACCCCACGTCCAAGGAGTGGTGGCTGCGTGGGCGCAGGAGGGCCTAGAGGAGCTATCCCACATTGAAGGTCAGAAAGGGCAGTGGTGAGGAGATACCCCTCGTCCAAGGTAAGGAGCAGTGGCTACACTTTGCTACAGCAGATGTGAAGACATACCCCACGCCCAAGGTAAGAGAAAACCAAGTAAGATGGTAGGTGTTGCAAGAGGGCATCACAGGGCAGACACACTGAAACCATACTCACAGAAAACTAGTCAATCTAATCACACTAGGACCACAGCCCTGTCTAACTCAAAAAAACTAAGCCATGCCCATGGGGAAACCCAAGACCAGCGGGTCATGGTGGAGAGATCTGACAGAATGTGGTCCACTGGAGAAGGGAATGGCAAACCACTTCAGTATTCTTGCCTTGAGAACCCCATGAACAGTATGAAAAGGCAAAATGATAGGATACTGAAAGAGAAACTCCCCAGTTCAGTAGGTGCCCAAAATGCTACTGGAGATAAGTGGAGAAACAACTCCAGAAAGAATGAAAGGATGGAGCCAAAGCAAAACAATACTCAGCTATGGATGTGACTGGTGATAGAAGCAAGGTCCGATGCTGTAAAGAGCAATATTGCATAGGAACCTGGAATGTCAGGTCCATGAATCAAGGCAATTTGGAAGTGGTCAAACAAGAGATGGCAAGAGTGAATGTTGACATTGTAGGAATCAGCGAACTCAAATGGACTGGAATGGATGAATTTAACTCAGATCAGATCAGATGAGTCGCTCAGTCGTGTCCAACTCTTTGCGATCCCATGAATCGCAGCATGCCAGGCCTCCCTGTCCATCACCAACTCCCAGAGTTCACTCAGACTCAGGTCCATCGAGTCAGTGATGCCATCGAGCCATCTCATCCTCTGTCGTCCCCTTCTCTTCCTGCCCCCAATCCCTCCCAGCATCAGAGTCTTTTCCAATGAGTCAACACTTCGCATGAGGTGGCCAAAGTACTGGAGTTTCAGCTTTAGCATCATTCCTTCCAAAGAAATCCCAGGGCTGATCTCCTTCAGAAAGGACTGGTTGGATCTCCTTGCAGTCCAAGGGACTCTCAAGAGTCTTCTCCAACACCACAGTTCAAAAGCATCAATTCTTCGGCGCTCAGCCTTCTTCACAGTCCAACACTCACATCCATACATGACCACAGGAAAAACCATAGCCTTGACTAGACGAACCTTTGTTGGCAAAGTAATGTCTCTGCTTTTGAATATGCTGTCTAGGTTGGTCATAACTTTCCTTCCAAGGAGTAAGCATCTTTTAATTTCATGGCTGCAGTCACCATCTGCAGTGATTTTTGAAGCCCAGAAAAATAAAATCTGACACTGTTTCCCCTGTTTCCCCATCTATTTCAAATGAAGTGATGGGACCAGATGCCATGATCTTTGTTTTCTGAATGTTGAGCTTTAAGCCAACTTTTTCTCCCTCCACTTTCACTTTAATCAAGAGGCTTTTTAGTTCCTCTTCACTTTCTGCCATAAGGGAGGTGTCATCTGCATATCTGAGGTTATTGAAATTTGTCCCGGCAATCTTGATTCCAGCTTGTGTTTCTTCCAGTCCAGCATTTCTCATGATGTACTCTGCATATAAGTTAAATAAACAGAGTGACAATATACAGCCTTGATGAACTCCTTTTCCTATTTGGAACCAGTCTGTTATTCCATGTCCAGTTCTAACTGTTGCTTCCTGACCTGCATACAGATTTCTCAAGAGGCAGATCAGGTGGTCTGGTATTCCCATCTCTTTCAGAATTTTCCACAGTTTATTGTCTTCCACACAGTCAAAGGCTTTGGCATAGTCAATAAAGCAGAAATAGATGCTTTTCTGGAACTCTTTTGCTTTTTCCATGATCCAGCAGATGTTGGCAATTTGATCTCTGGTTCCTATTCCTTTTCTAAGACCAGCTTGCACATCAGGAAGTTCACGGTTCACATATTGCTGAAGCCTGGCTTGGAGAATTTTGAGCATTACTTTACTAAGATGACCATTATATCTACTACTGCGGGCAGTAATTCCTCAGAAGACATGGAGTAGCCATCGTGGTCAACAAAAGAGTCCAAAATGCAGTACTTTGATGCAGTCTCAAAAACGACAGAATGATCTCTGTTTGTTTCCAAGGCAAACCATTCAATATCACAGTAATCCAAGTCTATGTCCCAACCAGTAACGCTGAAGAAGCTGAAGTTGAATGGTTCTATGAAGGCCTACAAGACCTTTTAGAACTAACACCCAAAAAAGATGTCCTTTTCATTATAGGGGACTGGAATGCAAAAGTAGGAAGTCAAGAAATACCTGGAGTAATAGGCAAATTGGGCTTTGGATATGGAATGAAGCAGGGCAAAGACTAATAGAGTTTTGCCAAGAAAATGCACTGGTCATAGCAAACACCCTCTTCCAACAACACAAGAGAAGATTCTATACATGGACATCACCAGATGGTCAACACCAAAATCAGATAGATTATATTCTTTGCAGCAAAGATGGACAAGCTCTATACAGTCAACAAAAACAAGACCAAGAGCTGACTGTGGCTCAGATCATGAACTCCTTATTACCAAATTCAGACTTAAATTGAAGAAAGTAGGGAAAACCACTAGACCATTCAGGTATGACCTAAATCAAATCCTTTATGATTATACACTGGAAGTGAGAAATAGATTTAAGGGCCTAGATCTGATAGATAGAGTGCCTGGTGAACTATGGACAGAGGTTCGTGACATTGTACAGGAGACAGGGATCAAGACCATCCCCATGGAAAAGAAATGCAAAAAAGAAAAATAGCTGTCTGGGGAGGCCTTACAAATAGCTGTGAAAAGAAGAGAAGTGAAAAGCAAAGCAGAAAAGAAAAGATATAAGCATCTGAATGCAGAGTTCCAAAGAATAGCAAGAAGAGGTAAGAAAGCCTTCCTCAGTGATCGAGCAAAGAAATAGAGGAAAACAACAGAATGGGAAAGACTAGGGATCTCTTCAAGAAAATTAGAGATACCAAGGGAACATTTTATGCAAAGATGGGCTCGATAAAGGACAGAAATGGTATGCGCCTAACAGAAGCAGAATATATTAAGAAGAGGTGGCAAGACTACATAGAAGAACGGTACAAAAAAAATCTTCATGATCCAGATAATCATGATGGTGTGATCACGGTCCTAGAGCCAGACATCCTGGATTGTGAATTCAAGTGGACCTTAGAAAACATCACTACGAACAAAGCTAGTGTAGGTGATGGCATTCCAGTTGAGCTATTCCAAATCCTGAAAGATGATGCTGTGAAAGTACTGCACTCAATATGCCAGCAAATTTGGAAAACTCAGCAGTGGTCACAGGACTGGAAAAGGTCAGTTTTCATTCCTATCCCAAAGAAAGGCAATGCCAAAGAATGCTCAAACTACCACACAATTGCACTCATCTCACATGCTAGTAAAGTAATGCTCAAAATTCTCCAAGCCAGGCTTCAGCAATACGTGAACCGTGAACTTCCTGATGTTCAAGCTGGTTTTAGAAAAGGGATAGGAACCAGAGACCAAATTGCCAACATCCGCTGGATCATGGAAAAAGCAAGAGAGTTCCAGAGAAACATATATTTCTGCTTTATTGACTATGCCAAAGCCTTTGACTGTGTGGAACACAATAAACTGTGGAAAATTCTGAAAGAAATGGGAATACCAGACCACCTGACCTGCTTCTCGAGAAATCTGTATGCAGGTCAGGAAGCAACAGTTAGAACTGGACATGGAATAGGAAAAGGAGTTTGTCAAGGCTGTATATTGTCACCCTGCTTATTTAACTTATATGCAGAGTACATCATGAGAAATGCTGGACTGGAAGAAACACAAGCTGGAATCAAGATTGCTGGGAGAAATATCAATAACCTCAGATAGGCAGATGACACCTCCCTTATGGCAGAAAGTAAAGAGGAACTAAAAAGCCTCTTGGTGAAAGTGAAAGTGGAGAGTGAAAAAGTTGGCTTAAAGCTCAACATTCAGAAAACGAAGATCATGGCATCTGGTCCCATCACTTCATGACAAATAGATGGGGAAACAGTGAAAACAGTGTCAGACTTTATTTTTGGGGGCTCCAAAATCACTGCAGATGGTGATTGCAGCCATGAAATTAAAAGATGCTTACTCCTTGGAAGGAAAGTTATGACCAACCTAGACAGCATATTCAAAAGCAGAGACATTACTTTGCCAACAAAGGTCCGTCTAGTCAAGGCTATGATTTTTCCTGTGGTCATGTATGGATGTGAGAGTTGGATTGTGAAGAAGGCTGAGCGCCGAAGAATTGATGCTTTTGAACTGTGGTGTTGGAGAAGACTCTTGAGAGTCCCTTGGACTGCAAGGAGATCCAACCAGTCCTTTCTGAAGGAGATCAGCCCTGGGATTTCTTTGGAAGGAATGATGCTAAAGCTGAAACTCCTGTACTTTGGCCACCTCATGCGAAGTGTTGACTCATTGGAAAAGACTCTGATGCTGGGAGGGATTGGGGGCAGGAAGAGAAGGGGACAACAGAGGATGATATGGCTGGATGGTATCACTGATTGGATGGACATGAGTCTGAGTGAACTCTGGGAGTTGGTGATGGACAGGGAGGCCTGGCGTGCTGCGATTCCTGAGGTCGCAAAGAGTCGAACACGACTGAGCAACTGAACTGAACTGATGTCCTTTGAGCTGTCTTAAAGATACTAAAACCCCCACCAGGTGGAAGAAATTAATTACATGAGGACCAGACTGTAGCCATGACATGAGCTGCCACAATGCCAAGAACTGGACTCCACATGGCTTAAAGTACCTTCATGGGTTCGTTGATCAAGAGTATTCCATTTAGTGTATTTCAATTCACTTTCCCCACTTTTCTCCTGGGGCTCTGAAGAATAAAGAAAGCTGTAAAAAGATAAGACACAGGCTCAACCCACATGTTAGGGGTACATTTAACCTCAGAACCACTGGGTCAATTTTCCTGTAGTTGCAAGAATACAAAAAACAAACAAACAAAAAAAGCCACAATGAGCCTCAGCAGCAGCAGTGAAATGAAACAGCACATGAAGAAACAGTTCTCACAGTACAGCCAGCGAGGGACTAGGGTTGGGGTGGGGGGCCCTAGGACCAATTCATTTCAGACCAGCTGGGTAAACATTCATGGGGATGTCTCATTATCTCCTTTAAATTCGGTATTTGCTAGAAAACAAAGAACTCAGAAAAGTGGTGTACCTACAGTCACGGTTTTTTGTAGCCAAGGAAAACAAATTAGAGTAGTAGCCAGAAAGAAAGAAAAGATGCCTAAAATGAAGAGAGTCCAAACCTGCATTATAAATCAGTGTTACACTGTCTAGGGACCAGAAACCCTGAGGAAACAGAACATAAAACAAGGCAGGATATCACAGGGCTGAGAGACCACCCCCAAGAGCTGAGGACAAAGGTTTCTCTTTGAGAAAAGCTGTTTTTTTCACAACACAGGCACAGCTTACTTCCAGCTTAATTCTGTACTGTCTAGTAGATGTCTTCATTGTTGTGGTTGTTTAAGTTTTCACTTCTTGTTTTTATTTTTGGATATGGATGACTTCCAGAGACAACCCACAAGGTGCATCTTTCACAGGATTTGTTAAATACTGGGTCTGTATACTGGGGATTCCATTCCTGTCAATACAGAACAAGCACCGCTGGACAAGTTCATAAACTTCTTCCAGACTTTTCCAAGTATAAAATTTGGACAATGTCCATTTCAAATGACTATGGTGAGGCTCAATCAAATACCTTATGTGTGTGTGTGTGTGTGTGTTTGTGTGTGTGTGCATTCAGTGATTTCAATCATGTCCAACTCTTTGTAACCCTGACCACATGCTATGCCTTTCTCTATGGGATCTTCCCAATCCAGAGATCAAACTCCTGTCTCCTGCGTCTCCTGCACTGTAGGCAGATTCTCTACCGCTAAGCCTCCAGGGAAGCTATAGATTTACATATATCAATAACTAATTACTGACTGTCACACAATGATTTGTTAACAAATCTCTTGGCAAACCTCTGTACATTCCACTGCCTTGATCCATTTATCCCCAAATACCAGTTGTCCAGGGCAGGCACTGTCCCCCAATGAAAAGTCCTCAGATCCAGATGCTCAGCTCCTCATCTTAACTCAGTCGAAACAAGGTAACTGCACACACGAAAAAAAACTTCAACTCTGATACCTCTCTTCTCCTGTAACGGTTTCTTCCAGATCTCATGAAAGAAGCAAATGGTAAATTGTTTCCTGATGGTTTCACCACATCCCAGGTTAAAAGTACAGGTAATTTGGAGATGGGACTGTGGAGAAGAGCAAAGAATGAACCTGGAAAAAATGTGCTAGTTGGTAATTCTGAGCCTGACATGATTTGATGCTGGAATAATGATAGTGATTTTTCAGAACTGAATCTTCCCTCCTAGGAGATTATAATACCCATGACTGTTGAAAGTCAGTGGGACCCATTCCAATAAAAAGAAATGATAATAATCCTGAGAAGAAATGATAGCATAGAATTTTACACTGAAAAGAGATGCAGTTTGCCATTTCATTCCAAAGGGCTTTATTCCTCTTTTGAGTGAAATAGATAAAGGAAGACATAGTATAAAGGAGGAACACTGCTGTTTTTATTTTTATGTGATTCCTACTCAGTTTATAATTTGATGATGTTACTTTTCAAAAACATCCACAAGTGACTTAAGAAATACAGTTTATGTCTCAGAAGTTCAAAAGAAAGACATCCTTCCAATTATCAGTTTCAGCAGAAGAAATAACAAATTATTTTGGCAGTAGAGGAGTAAAATAAGAACACTGGTAAAGCAGTTTCATAAAAGGATACATCAGAGCCATTGAAATCATGGAATTTAATTTCAGAAGATACCTTGAGTTCATGTATACCAGTATAAGGCACAAGCTTGGGGATACACCCTGGTGTATATACACACTAAACTACATCCTATTTTTTTTAACTTTTTATTGAAATATAGTAGATTTACAATATTGTGCTACTTTTAGGGATTCAGCAAAGTGGTTCGGTTACACACACACACACACACACATATATATATATTCTTTTTTAGATTCTTTTCCCTTATAGGTTATTATAGAATATTGAGGATAATTTCCTATGCTATACAGGCAATGGCACCCCACTCCAGTACTCTTGCCTGGAAAATCCCATGGATGGAGGAGCCTAGTAGGCTGCAGTCCATGGGGTCGCTAAGAGTCAGACACGACTGAGCGACTTCACTTTCACTTTTCACTTTCATGCATTGGAGAAGGAAATGGCAACCCACTCCAGTGTTCTTGCCTGGAGAATCCCAGGGACCGGGGAGCCTGGTGAGCTGCAGTCTATGGGGTGGCACAGAGTCGGACACGACTGAAGTGACTTAGCAGCAGCAGCAGCAGCATAACCTTGTTGGTTATCTATTTTACATCAGTTCAGTCATCAGTTCTGTTGCTCAGTTATGTCCAACTTTGTGCCACCCCATGGACTGCAGCATGCTAGGCCTCCTTGTCCATCACCAACTCCCGGAGCTTGCTCAAACTCATGTCCATCTAGTCAGTGATGCCATCCAACCATCTCATCCTCTGTTGTCCCCTTCTCCTCCTGCCTTCAATCTTTCCCAGCATCAGGGTCTTTTCAAATGAGTCAGTTCTTCACATCAGATGGCCAAAGTATTGGAGTTTCAGCTTCAGCATCAATCCTTCCAAAAAATATTCAGGACTATTTCCTTTAGGATGGGCTGGTTGGATCTCCTTGCTGTCCAAGAGACTCTCAAGAGTCTTCTCCAACACCACAGTTCAAAAGCATCAATTCTATTTTATGTAAGTAGTGTGCATTTAGTAGATGTTTTCCTTGTTGTGTTTGTTGACAATATGAGTAAAACATGATTCAGACAGCCAAAGTGAATTCTGTAAGATTTTATTAATTTAGTTGAGCACCTTTCTCTTTCTTTTCTTTTATAATTCCATAATTTGTTTGTTGTGACTATAAGATTCACTCCCCATGTCTCACGGACTTCTAAAATTCGGCAGTAACACGAGATAGTCATACCATTGGCCAACAGAATCTCACAAAGTTGTAATGAAGATCTTAACTAAATTGAGAGCTCACCACGGCCGCCACCACCACCTAGATGTCAGGATAGGGCTGCTATGGTTACTCACAAAACCATCCCCACAACCTGGAGCTTGTCACTCAGGGTGGATGTGGATGAACGTAGCCTCTTCAAGCATCATGCCCTGGAGGTCTGACCGGCAAGAGACTCCCATCTGTCTTATTCTTTGAAGATTTCAGATAAGCATATCTCAGCACAATTGACATTGCATCCAGAGTTCCAGTCCCCAGGGATTTGGCAAAAAATAATTTTAACCTTTGCAGACATTTTTATATGTTCACTTTTTAAAACCAAAGGGGGAAAAAAAAAAAAACAGGGAATGAATACTGAAATTGAGTAAATGGTATCCTGCACAGCTTATGGATGGGATCATAGACACCTCAACATTGGAAAAGCCCTTATTCCATCCTCATTCTTGAGTCATACTTTAGGAGGGCATGGATTCCAAGATGGTAAATATTTTCCCTCATCACTTTGAAAATGTCATTATATTAATCAGGCATTATTTTCCTTTGGGAAGAATGTAATCATTTTTGTTGGCTTTGGTGCCCCACCGCTTTTTGTTTGTTTAAAGACTGGATGTCCTTAAGGCTTTTATTGCCTGTAGTGGTCCGTTGGCAGTCCATGATATTTCTAGGTATAGATTACCTTCACACTAATCCATTCAGCATTTACTGTGTTTCTTCAAACTTGAGAATCATAATTTTTCAGTCTTGTAAAATCAACCACTTTCTAGAGTGTCTGTCCCTTTCTCCACTTTCTCTTCCCCTAGAATTTCTGTTTTATGTATATTTGACAATTTCATTACATGACGTATCTTTGGAAGTTTCCATATCTAATCTTCTGATCCATCACACTATTAAACACTTTGCTAGACTTTGGGGTTATTCTCTCTGGGATGCCATGCCTTTCTGTCATAAAGGCATCTCCTCTTTATTAGGGTCCATTTCTATAAATGTACCTGATGTTTGAGTGTCTGGGATTTACTGGATCCTCTGTGGGGAGAGTTCTGGTCTGCTTGTGTCCTGGAGGAAACCACAGTGCTTCTTATTCACGATTCAACTTGCTTAAATATGTTCTTCTTCACATAGATCCCACACTGGTTACTGATTTGGATGAATATTACTCTTTCTTGGGTAGCTATTTTTTTTAAGTATAATCTAAGGAACAAATAGGAAAGTGCATTTATTCGTAGGCATCTTAGATTTCTTCTCTAAACCTTTCTCACTAATCCCAGTCACGTATCTGTTCTAGGCCAGTTAAACCCATGTATGGCCACCAGCAAGACTCCTTAAGTCATTCAGGTAGGGATGTAACATTTATCTCTTTCCAGTTGAACGATATAATGAGCTATAGAACTGATTGTCACCCATCTTTATCTCCCCAACTTTCTCATACTGACAAGCTGACTTCTTGCTTTTTAACAAATGCCATGACTGTCATTTACAGCTTCCATCCCAGCTTCCATCCCAAAGAAGGTTGAAAGATACCCAGCACAGTCCAAGTTGATTTTCCAAACTAGGTACAGCTTGTTGGTGTAGAGAGTTTCCTCAATTCACTTTTACAGGCCATCTACAGAGGTTTCATTCATCCTCAGCTTCCCCACCCTCAAAATCATCTCTGAAATGGACAAGAGAACTGGATAGACATTTTTTCCAAAGAGAAAATGCAGATGGCCAACAGGTATGTGAAAAGATGCTCAACATTACTAATCATCAGAGAAATGCAAGTCAACACCACAATGAGTTATCACCTCACATCAGTCAGAATGCCTACCATCAAAAAGTCTACAAATAACAAATGTTGGCTAGGATACGGAAAAAAGGGAACACTCCTACACTGTTGGTGGGAATGTTAATTTAGCACAGTCACTTGGAAAACAGTATGGAAGCTTCTCAAAAAATAAAAAATAGAGTTACCTTATGACTCAGAAGTTCCGCTGCTGGGTATATATATCTGAAAAAAGTCCAGTAATTTGAAAAGATACACGCACCCCAATTTCATAGACATATTATTTACAATTGTCAAGATATGGAAGCAAACTAGTTGTCCATCAACAGATAAATGGATAAAGATATGGTTTATATATACCATGGAATATTTTAGCAACGTGGATAGACTTGAAGGCAGTATGCTTTAGTGAAACAAATCAGACAGACAAAGACAAATATTGTATGTTATCACATATACAGAATCTAAAATGTACAAAAAAGTAGTGAATATCATATAAAAGAAGCAGATTCACAGATACAGAAAACAAACTAGTGATTACCAGCGGGTGGCAGGCGCAATATAGAGGTGGTGGAGGTAAAAGAGCTATTGGGTGTAAGATTAACTCAAAGATGTATACAACACTGGGAATATAGCCAGTATTTTTCAATAACTATAAATGGAAAGTAACCTTTGAAGATTGTATAGAAATAAAAGCAATTAAAAAACAGGTCCAACTGTTACAGTCTTAACACCCCCACTTAGTCTGTTTTTTACTTTTATTGAACTGGGATTATGCCAGTTTTTGGTCTACTTTATTATTGTCAGGTTATTCAGTGAAGGAAAGTGAATAAATTTTGTTTGAAATATCAATAGGAAATGCCACTTTTATTGTTTGGGGAGTTGTTCCTCCAGCTTCCTTTCGCAGCTAATATTAAGGTGTGGTTACAGGGCAAATGACTCAAGAGAAAAACCAGACCTCTTCTGAGATTAGAGGTGAGGTCAGCCTCCATCCAGCAAAAGGACTCCTTTTGCTGATGGTGGTCAATCCTTCTGGGCTGAAGTGCGGAAACATTTATGGGGTGGTTAAACGGCCCGGTGGCTCCACACCCTGTCCTGAGTCCAGGACAGAAGTGAGCATCTGCAGCCACAGCATCTTAGCCATGTTCTTGTTTCCTCACCACACACGTAACCAACAGTTAGCTTGTTTCATGTACAAAATACATGCACGGAATCTTGAGTTTGGTAAATATTTTGTTAACAAACCTCAAGTTTCAGGGATACTGTTCTCATGGGAAAGACCTTAGTGAAGAACAACTCTATTTCACTGGAACAAACCTAGTGGATAAAACAGGGCTTTGGTGGATAGACATAGGCTTTTGGACTCTCAGTAGGCAGTCTTGAGCTCACGATGCAGACAGAGCTGTGCTTCTTTCTGGCAATGCCCTATGATGGACAACAGTGTTTTGTAGGGAACAGCAGGTTCTTGAAGACTTCTCTTTGGGATCACTTCCTCATCCCTCTTTGAAATGATGGTTTTAAAACTCCATGAAGGGGACTTACCTAGTGGTCTAGTGGATACAAATCTGCCTTGCAATTCAGTGGCCACGGGGTTCAATGCCTAGTCAGGGAACTAAGATTCCACATGCTGCGAATCAACTAAGTCACAACTGCTGAAGCCTGTGTGCCACCGCTAGAGTCCCTGAGCTGGGATGAAAGATCCTGCAGGATACAGTGAAGATCCCCCATGTCGCAAATCAGACTCAATGTAACCAATTGATAATTAACTAGTTAGTTTTTGTAAAGCTCCACAAAAGGCAAGACAGCCTCCCTCTTAAGTGCCAGACCCACCAAGACAGGAAAATACAGGAAACAGGCTGGACCTTGGGTAGAGGGGACAACCTAGGCCATCAAGTGATGCCCTTCAGTCTGGGACAAAGATGCCTTCTCTCTGAGCAGCCTCTCCCCATCCTCTATCATCAGAGATCTAAGACTGCTCTTAACCCTGAGGGTCCTCTCCTAAACCTCCTATCTATGCATCCCCTCCCCCCACCCCGTGCAGAAAGAGTTGTTGGAGATCTGAGGAAATAGTGGCATTAAATATCCTTAATTTGCAATTGGTTCAAAACTATTTTGTGCAGGGATCTAGATATGTAGAAACATGTTTCCATTCTTTTCAAACTAAAATAAGCTTGTATAAAGCAGGCATAGGGAAGCCTTTGGAGAAGGGAGTGGCAGCCCAATCTAGTATTCTTGCCATGAGAATTCCGTGGACAGAGAAGCCTAGCGGGCTATAGTCCAGAGGGGTGCAAAAGAGTCAGACAAGACTGAAGCAACTTAGCATGCATGCACAGCCTTAAAAATCTTTACTATAAGTTAGTAGTCATGCCCTCAAAAAAACAGTACAAAGGACTCCTCTTCACTTTTCTTCTAGTTGGTTACTTAGGAAAACCTGGTAAGCATCACTCTTGAGGAGGCTTCAGTCTGGGGAAATGGAGGAGAGTTCAGCAACTAGAGAGAATAAAGTTCAGTCTATGATCCATGGGCTAAATTCCCAAGGCTCCAAAGAGAAAACATCTTGTCACGTGTCTCCTCAGCTGAAATAATGTTAACCTGCTGAATTTTGGTATCTTCTAGGAGACCATTTAACTCAAAGGGGTATTTCAAAAATAAATTATAAATTTTTCTGAAATGAACTTAAAAAACTGCAACAAGAAATAGAGCATATTGTAGAAAGTTTGAATTCAGAAGATAAATTCCTAGAAATTAAAAAACAATGATTCGTGAACAAGTTATAATTTGCTCATTTCTTTGGCAAATGGTGCTTTCTTTTATTTTTCTCACCAACTCAGTCTTACTGTTAAAAAAACTCCAAATTCTCTAATACAGAAAAATTGAAATACATGTCCACACCAAAATTTACTAAGTTACCACACTAGGGAAAAAAAAAAAAAAGCTAACATTTTTATTAAAATATTTTTCTTTCTTTAACTTTTTATTTTGAAATAATAATAGAGTCACAAGAAGATATCAAAAAAAAGTACAAAAAAGTTCTGTAAACTTATTGCTAAAGGCAGTACTTCACATGTTGTTGTTCAGTTGCTAAGTTGTGGCTGACTCTTTGAGACCCCATGAACTACAGCATTTCAGGCTTCCCTTTCCTTCACTGTCTCCTGGAGTTTGCTCAAATTCATCTCTATTGAGTCGGTGATGCTATCTAACCATCTCATCCTCTGTCGTCCCCTTCTCCTCCTGCCTTCAGTCTTTCCCAGCATCAGGGTCTTTTCCAAAGAGTGAGCTATTCATATCAGATGGTCAAAATATTGGAGCTTCAGCTTCCGCATCAGTTCTTCCAATGAATAGTCAGGGTTGATTTCATTTACAACGGACTGGTTTGAACTCCTCACAGTCCAAGAGACTCTCAAGAGTCTTCTACAGTACCACAATTTGATAGCATCAATTCTTTGGACTCAGACTTCTTTATGGTACAACTCTCATATTCATACATGACTACTGGAAGAACGATGGCTTTGACTATATGGACCTTTGTCAACAAAGTGATGTCTCTGCTTTTTAAGATGCTGTCTAGATCTGTCACAGCTTTTCTTCCAAGGAGCAAGTATCTTTTAATTTCATGGCTGCAGTCACCACCTTCAGTGATTTTGGAAACCAAGAAAATAAAATTTGCCACTGTTTCTACTTTTTCTTCATCTATTTGCCATGAAGTGATGGGACTGGATGCCATGATCTTAGTTTTATGAATGCTGAATATTAAGCCAGCTTTTTCACTCTCCTTTTTCACCCTCATCAAGAGGCTCTTTAGTTTCTCTTCAGTTTCTGCCATTAGAGTGGTATCATCTGCATAGCTGAGGTTGTTGATATTTCTCCCAGCAATCTTGATTCTAGCTTGTGATTCATCCAGCCTGGCATTTCACATAAGCTACTCTGCATGTAAGTTAAATAAGCATGGTGACAATAAACAGCTTTGACATACTTCTTTCCCAATTTTGAGTTAGTCCATTGGTTGTCCCATGTCCGGTTCTGTTTCTTCTTGAACTGCATACAGGTTTCTCATGAGGCAGGTAAACTGAAGTCGCTCAGTTGTGTCTGACTCTTTGCGACCCCATGGACTGTATGTAGCCCACCAGGCCCCTCCATCCATGGGATTTTCCAGGCAAGAGTACTGGAGTGGCTTGCCGTTTCCTTCTAGGTGGTCTGGTATTTCCATCTCTAAGAACTTACAACAGTTTGTTGTGATCCACACAGTCAAAGGCTTTATTGTAGTCAATGAAGCAGAAGAAGATTTTTTTTTTTTTAATGGAATTCTCTTGCTTTTTTTTAATGTTCCAGTGGACGTTGGCAATTTGATTTCTGGTTCCTCTGCCTTTTCTAAATTCAGGTTGTACATCTGGAAGTTCTCAGTTCATGTACTTTTGAAGGATTTTGAGAATTTCCTTGCTAACCTGTGAAGTGAGTGCAATTGTGCAGTAGCTTGAACATACTTTGGCATTGTCTTTCTTGGAAATTGGAATGAAAACTGACTTTTCCAGTCTTGTTTTCACTGCATATTGAGTGCAGCAACTTTAACAGCATCATCACTTTACATAACTCTGTCTATTATGAAAACCAGGAAATTGATAGTGGCATGACACAATTAAGCAGATGACACATTTTATTCAGATATATCATTTTTTGCACGTGCTCATTTTCTTTTGTAGGTCTCTGTGTGTGTGCTGTTGTTGTTCAGTCACTCAGTCATGTCCGACTCTTTGCAGCCCCATGGACTGCAGCACGGCAGGTTTCCCTGTCCTTCACTGTCTCCTGAAACTTGCTCAAACTCATGTCCATCGAGTCGGTGATGCCATCCAACCATCTCATCCTCTGTTGTCCCCTTCTCCTCCTGCCTTCAATCCTTCCCATCAGGGCCTTTTCTCATGAGATGGCTCTTCACATCAGGTGTATAAAATATTGGAACTTCAGCTTCAGCATCAGTCCTTCCAATGACTATTCAGCATTGATTTCCCTTAGGATTGACTGGAAATTCCATAGAACTCTGTTATGTATTCCCTTGTGGCTCAGTTGGTAAAGAACCCACCTGCAATTTGGGAGACCTGGGTTCAACCCCTGGGTTGGGAAAATCCCCTGGAGGAGGGAAAGGCTACCCACTTCAGTCTGGCCTGGAGGATTCCTTGGACTGTATAGGCCATGGGGTCACAAAGAGTTGGATACGACGGAGCGACTTTCATGTCACTGTTGTGTATAGTTCTATGGAGTTTTACTGCATTGATCGATTCACGGAAATACCATTGCAGCCAAAACAAAGCTGTTCAGTCACCACAAAGAAACCTTCTGGTATTACCTGTTATGGCCACATCTTCTGCTTCTTTCCCCAATTCCTGACAAAATTACTGCTCTTCTCGGTATACTTTTGTCATTTTGAGAATGTTGTATCAATTGAATCATATAGTATCTAACCTTTTATATTGGTTTTCCTCACTCAGCATAATGCCTCTGAGGTCCATAAAAGTTGTTAACTGTATCGTAGCTTGTTCTCTTATTACTGCAGAGTGGTATTCCACTGTAGGAAGATATCACACTTTCTTTATCCATGCACCCACTGAAAGACATTTAGGTCATTTCCAATTTTTGATTATTACATATGTAGATGCTATAAGCATTTATAGACAGGTTTTTAAAGGAACTTCAGTTTTCTTTTCTCTAAAATAAATGCCCAGGAGTGTGATTGCTATGTCATATGATGAGCTTAGTTTAATTTTGTTTTATAGTAAACTCTAAATTATTTTCTACAGTGTCTGTACGATTTGACATTTCTGAAAAAACAGTGGGGTGGGCAGGTGGGCATGAAAGACCCAGTTCTCCACATTCTCCTTAGGTTTTGTAACTGCTCTTTTGATTTGCTTCTTTGTTTTTTTGGCCCTTCTAGTACACATGCATGCTAACTGATGATGATTTTAGATAACACTTAACCTCATGGCTTGTTATGTTGAGGCTGTTTTCGTGTGCTCATCAACTGTTTATATATCTTCTTTGTTCAAGTGTCACTTAAGTGTAGTAGGGACAATTTTGTAATTGGATTGTTTGTTTTCTTACCGTTGAATTTAGCCATGGTCATTATGTACTCTAGGTGAAAATTCCTTGCCTGATGATGTGATTTTCAAATAATTTCTTCTACTCCATGACTTTCATTTTCTTACAGTGTCTCACAGAGCAAAAGATTTTCATTTTGATGCAGGCTAGGTTATAATTTATTTTCCTTTATGGGCTACATTTTGGGAATCACATCTAAGAACCCTTTGTCTAAACTTGTTCACAAATATTTTCTCCTCTATTCTCTTGTAAAGTTTTTGTAGCGTTTCACACTTAGACCTATAATCCATTTTCAGTCAATTTTAAGAAAGTGTGAAAATTGCACTGAGATTTGTTTATCCTATTTTGCCCAGTTGCTCCAGCCCCAGTGAGTGGCTCTTGCAAGTTTCTCAAAACCAGTTGGGTCACGGAAGTCTCTTCCTAGATTTTCTGCCTGTTCCTTTGTTCTATGTGCCCTGCCCTCTGTCAAGTCACACTGGTTTACTTGCTGCAGCTGTAGAGTTAAGTGCTGAAATTGGGTGATGTGATTCCTCCAACTATCTTCTTTTTTTATCCCAAAGTTGTTTTCACTATTCCAGTCACTTAGTCTTCTGTTCTCAGCATCACAAGTCATTACAGATGTAAATTCCAATCGAATGAGACACCATGACGCGTGAACTAGAAGACTGTTATCAAACAGATCCACCCTCCAAGTGTTCTTGATCATGTGCAGAAGCTGAAACCCTTTGCCACATACAATGTTATTTCCACTTTAGGAAACTGGCAGTTTCTTTAAAAGTTGAGTATATAATATGATCCAGTAATTCCATTTCTAGGTATTTATCTAAGGAAAATGGAAAAATATGTAGCTACATGAAGTCTTGTGTATTCATGACAGTCAAAATGTGGAGAAAAATTAAAATGTCCATCACTTGGAAGATAGATTTAAAAAAAAATGTGGCCTATCCACATAAATGGATTATTATCAAACAACAGAAAAACTGTTGCTACTAATAACATAATACAACATGGATGAGCTTCAAAACATGCAAAGTGAAAGAAGCCAAACCCAAATGCCACATATTGTACAATTTCATTTATATCAAATGTCCAGAAAAAGACAAATCTAAAGAGATAGCTCAAGCTCAGGTATGTAAGTCACATCTCAATAAAGCTCTTAACACTCCAAGCATCAGTAACACTCCAAGCAAATAACTATAATTAAATTTCCTTCATCAGTTCATTCAGTTCCATGAAATTAATTATTTTTCTTGATTTGGGGTCAATAGTTTGCTTTCGTGAAGTACCTCTGCCGCTACTGGGACATCCTGGCTAGTTCATTCTGAAAATTCTCTAAGTAAATTATATTTAGCAAATTAAGTTAGTAAATAGATTCTACTGTGTGTTTTTTGAAGCAGCACCAAAAGTTCAGAATCCCTGGCAATTCCCTTCTACAGGGCTCCAGCAATCCTGTCTTTAAATTTTAGTTGGTAGCTGGAGTTTCACAAATTTAAAAGTTTTGGCTTATAATACACAGAAGAGCCCCAGAAAAGCATGAGAGGAGAGCAGAAATTTCTTTAATAACAAGACTGCATAGTTCTTACCAGTTTATTATGATGAAAATCTGAGAGTGAAAGTTGCTCAGTCATGCCTGACTCTTTGTAACCCCATTAACTGTAACTTGCCAGGCTCCTCTGTCCATGGAATTCTCTAGGCGAGGTTACTGGAGTGGGTAGTCATTCCCTTTTCTAGGCGATCTTCCCGATCCAGGGATTATACTCATGTCTCCTGCACTGAACACAGATTCTTTATTGTCTGGGCCACCAGGGAAGCCTGGTATCAATTTATTACTTTAGTAAAGATTAAAGAGAGTAAAATTATGTACTTTGTACATACAATATAGAACAAGGATTTGATGAATATTTTTGATATAATAACAGCATACCACAGAAAGTAGGCACATGGACATATCTCTAGGGCCTTTTTATAGGTGCACAATTAAAAAATTCAGAAAACAAAAAAATGCAAACATTTCTAACACATTTTATAGTTTATTTTCAGGCTCACATATTATAAAATTACGAAAATAAAATTCACTGTCCTCAAAGCTTTTACAACCTGTTAAACTTCCTCAAGTTTTTTTCCTCTGTATTTCTTGTTTTATATTCTGTAGCAAACTACTATTGCACTGGAAAAAGCTATTCTCCTTATTTTAATGGAAAACAGAAGCCCTTACATGATCCTGGATAAGAGATTATATTTTTCAGTCACAGTCATTCTACTTAAAAACTCAGGTCTCTGTATAAATAAAAGTTATTACCCACAATAAAATTTTCTCTACCACAGATAAAACCAGGAAGAAGATAACAGAGGACAATCTGTCACTTATATGCATTTTATCAAAGTACAAAGGTTTTATGTAGCCACATATATTCCTTTGATGACTACTTAAATAAAAATCATCAACTTGACCCACAAAGACTGTCTATAAAATATAATAAGACTTAAGTTGTGTTAATTGATCAATATGCCAGTATCCAATCATATAGCAAAATAATATAGAGAAAGTATACTAAAATATTCATTAATTAACTCAGTTCAATATCAGTATAGGGCAGACAGTTCCTAAAGATCTTGAAATTCATAATTAATCAGACATAATAGCTAATATTAATATACTGGTAAAAATTATCATTAAATTTAGTCAAATGTAAATTATAATTTTTAATAACATTAAAAATGTATCTAGGCATCTTGTTCTGAAGACAGTGCCAGAAAAACATCTACTTCTGCTTTATTGACTACTTCAAAGCATTTGGCTGTGTGGATGACAAGAAACATGGGAAATTCTTAGAGAGAGGGGACTACCAGACCACTTTACCTACCTCCTGAGAAATCTGTATGCAGCTCAAAAAGCAACAGTTAGAACCAGACATGGAACAACAGACTGGTTCCAAATTGGGAAAGGAGTACATCAAGGCTGTAAATTGTCACCCTGCCTTTTTAACTTCTATGCAGAGTGCATCATGTGAAATGCTAGGGTGGATGAAGCACAAGCTGGAATCAAGATTAAGAAATATCTTAATTTCTTAATGAAGATAAGAATTTCTTAATTCAGAAATTAAGAAATATCAATAACTTCAGATACACAGATGACATCACCCTTATGGCAGAAAGCAAAGAACTAAAGAGACTGTTGATGAAAGTTTAAGAGGAGAGTGAAAAAGCTGGGCTAAAACTCAACACTCAAAAAATGAAGATTATGGCATCTGGTTCCATCACTTCATGGCAAATAGATAGGGAAATAAAGGAAACAGTGAGAGACTTTATTTCTGTGGGCTCCAAAATCACTGCAGATGGTGACTGCAGCCATGAAATTAAAAGACACTTGCTCCTTGGAAGAAAAGCTATGACCAACCTAGACAACGTATTGAAAAGCAGAGACATTACTTTGCCAACAAAAGGTCCGCCTAGTCAAACTATGGTTTTTCCAGTAGTCATGTATGGATGTGAGAGGTGGACTATAAAGAAAGTTGAGCGCTAAAGAATTGTTGCTTTGAACTGTGGTCCTGAAGACCCTTGAGAGTCCCTTGGACTGACTGACTCTTTGGAAAAGACCCTGATGTTGGGAAAGATTGAAGGCAAGAGGAGAAGAGGACAACAGAGGGTGAGATGGTTGGATGGCATCACTGACACGATGGACATGAGTTTGAGCAAGCTCTGGGAGTTGATGATGGACAGGGAAGCCTGCTGTACTGCAGTCCATGGGGTTGCAAAGAGTCGGACACGACTGAGCACCTGAACTGAACTGAACTGAACTGAGGAGTGATGTTATCTCATTTGATTAGTAAACCAACATAAGAAATTTAAGAAGTAATGATTAACTATTATCTTTATATGAAAGCAAACTCAACATAGTAAAATATATTTGCTGTTTTATCATAGGCAAAGAACAAAGACCTGTTTCTTTTTCTTGTCTTTAATTTAGAGTATTAAACCAGTTGATTTGTGAATGCCTCAACTTAACTATGTAAATTTGGATTTTTTTTTTTCTTTTTTAAAAAATATTTATCTTTTTATTTGGCTGCATCGGTTCTTAGTTGTGGCACACAGGCATCACTAATCGTGCGGTGCAAGGGCTTAGTTGTCTCCTCGGCATGCAGGAATTTACCTCCCTGACCAGGGGGCGAACCCGTGTCTCCTGCCTTGGAAGACAGATTCTCAAACACTGTACCACCTGTGAAGTCCCATAACTTTGGATTTTTCAAATATTTCTGATCTAGAAACACTTTTTTAAAGGCTAGAAATTTTAAAATGAGAGAAGTTCAGTTTTCTAACCCTGTAAAATTTGGGAAAATTAGATTTCTATAGGTCCTTTTTCTTTTTTGAAATTTTTAGAGTATAATTGCTTTACAATGTTGTGCTAGTTTCTTCTGTACAGGAAAATGAATCAGCCGTTTTGTGATTTCCCTCTCCTTTAGGCCACCGCAAAGCACTGACTGGAGTCCCCTGTGCCGTGTACTATGTATAAAATGGAAAAAATGATGAGGCTCTTATTTTTCTATACAAACCAGTAAGAACAAAGTTCTTCTGATTCAATAGACAAAATCTGCTTTATTAATAGCTTCCAGAGTTAAGAAGATAGTTCACACTCACCCATGAGAGAAAAGGCTGTTCCTTTTGCAACCACATGGACATCAGATACACTGAGACATCAGATACACCAAGAGCCTCAGGGACACATCATAGCCACAGCGCAAAAGTAGGCATAGAAAGACAAAAATTCACCAGGCCACGGGACTTCCCGGGTGGTCCAGAGGTTAAGAATCTGCCTGCTAATGCAGGGGACATGAGTTCGATTCCTGGGCCAGGAAGATCCTGCATGTCACGAGGAAACTAAGCCTGTGGGCCACAAACACTGAGCTTATACTCCAGGGGCTGTTCTCTGCAAAAAGAAAAGCCCTGCAACAAGAAGCCCATGCGCTCCAGTTAGAGAGTAGCCACCACTCACTGCAGCTAGAGAAAGCCTGAGTTCAGCAACAAAGAGCCTGTGCACTCCAACAAAGACCAAGTACAGCCAATAAATGAATATTAAAAAATTCACCGGTTCAGATCTCAAACACATGCTGTCCTTTTAACTGAGTATATAACTCTTAATTGATTTGATCCTGTAAATAAACAGATATTAAGCAAGAAAACAAACTAGATTCTCTATCATCTCATGCTTGGTAGCTCAGTCAGTAAGTAATCTGCCTGCAAAGCAGGAGATCGACAACACTGCAAAAGATCTGAGTTCAGTCTCTGGGTCAGGAAGAGTCCCCAGAGAAGGAAATGGCAACCCACTCTAGTATTCTTGCTTGGGAAATCCCAGGGACTGAGGAGTCTTGCGGGCTACAGTCCATGGGGGTCAAAAGAGCAAGACATGACGTAGCGAATAAACACCAACACCACCATCCATCACATATCAGACAGACATCACCAAATGATTAGTCCATAAACATAAGCTCACAAAGTGCACTTTTAATGGTATAATTTATTGACTGTGTAAAATCAAAAGCAAAACAAAAGCATAAACATGTAAGGCAAAAAGTTTTAGCTAGTCAGTAAAGTTAAATTTCAATTGCCATTTGGGATTTTCTCAGGGAGTCTAAAATTTATATGCTTGAGGTTTTACTAGCCATGAAGTTCAATTCTCCAACAACAGGTCAGGTGAAAGTGCTTGGACATTTCATAGTACCTCAAAAACTATAAAATTACCATTTTAAGGGGTCAAATTATGATCTCACATAAAATTGCCTCATATAATATCATTTTACATTTTATATAAAATCATATAAAAATATAAAAGGAACATATAAAAATTCTGTTCAATCCACTAATTAATGAGGAAACATATAAAAGATTAAAACCAGTCCAAAGAGTATTTGAGATTGATAACAAAATTTAAACATAAGATTCTTGGGTCAAATGCAAAAGAGGTCAATATAATACAAGACAATGAACAGAAATCTTCAGTTATATGTTCCCCTGGAATGAGGTTATTTGCTTCCCTAACATACAAAATCCTGCATAAAAGAAGAAAAACAGAGCGAGGAATTATTTTATGCCTAGACTTACTACCAGGAGATGCTTCTAAGAAAAGATCACTTTTGAACATGTGGATCATTAAATTTATATTAAACAAATATTCAATGAGAAAGGTATTCTGTGCAAAAAAAAAAAAAAAAAACACATGAGAAAAACTATAAATTATGAAATTCACTGTATATTTGTTCAAATGTAATAACAGAAGGAATATTAGAAGGAAGCGAGATAAGGTGGGAGAATGGGGGAAAATTAAGGGTCAAGGAGTTTGGAAAATCAGGTTGGAAATTAAGCACTTTTCTAAATGGATGCACTGAAACGGACAGAGGAGTTTTTAGGGTTTAGAGTGGCTTTAAAAGATGGCACCTAGAGACAGCAGCATCACTCAGAATGGCGAAATTGGAAATCCCAAAACTGTGCCTCCACGAAAGCAATGATTAAGCTAGCAACACTGTCAAAGCCAACTTTTTTGAAACTCAGGAATCTAATATAAATTTGTGGTAATCAGGAGGACACAAAAAGAAAGCAACTGCTGAAATTCTGTAAGACAGCACTGTGGCATCCTAGCTTTTCCATGTACTATCCCTCACTCCTCAGCTAAGGGGTGGTCATGGAGACAGTGACTGAATTTGTAGTGCAGATTTCAGATGCCACAGGTTGATAGATGGACCCTGGCCTTGAAGAACTGACGTTTTGTGATTTTACCTGTGTGAGGCCACCAGAAGGATCAGTGCAAGGACTTGCCTTCAGAACTTTCTCAGGTTATAATGGCTTCCCAGATGGTACTGGTTGAAAATATTTAAAAATGAATACAGAAAAAGTGAAAGTCACCTAGGCAAAGGATGACAGACAAGCAGTAGACAGACAAAAAAGTCATATGGAACAGGTTAGAACACTAGAGACAAGGACTCTGATAAGCTCCCAAAAGAGGGTAAGATGGTTGGATGGCATCACTGACTCAATGGACATGAGTTTGAGCAAGCTCCAGGAGATGAAGGACAGGAAAGCCTGGTGTGCTGCAGTCCATGGAGCCGCAAAGAATCACAGATGATTGAGCAACTGAACAACAGCAACAAATATACAAGGGAATCCAGAAGACCAGATGCAAACCCAAGACAGGATGCATACTCAAAAAAGACACCAAGCTTTCACCTCTTGCCAGTGACTGAGCTCTGTACAAGCAATACATGAAGGCTGAAACTGAGCTGTAAGTTGTCAGGCCAAATGCAGAAGGAGTGTCCACACACAGCCAATTTGCAAAGCTGGGATCAGTATTTCACTTTTGGCTTGAGACATTTCCGTCAAAAACTCAACGATCTCTTAGCTAATGGAACAGAAACTTCAGTGCCCATACCAGACAAAGGATACGTCTTTACGACAGTAGTTCAGAAAAACCACCAAACAAGCAAACAATAACCCACGCCAAGCAGCATCAGGATAGGGAAAAGCTGATTGCTAGCGTCACCATATCAGAGAAGGCAATGGCACCCCACTCCAGTACTCTTGCCTGGAAAATCCCACGGATGGAGGAGCCTGGTAGGCTCCAGTTCATGGGGTCGCTAAGAGTCGGGCACAACTGAGCGACTTCATTTTTACTTTTCACTTTCATGCATCAGAGAAGCAAATGGCAACCCACTCCAGTATTCTTGCCTGGAGAAACCCAGGGACAGAGGAGCCTAGTGGGCTGCTGTCTATGGGGTCACACAGAGTCGGACACAACTGAAGTGACTTAGCAGTGCCAGTAGCATCAGCCTCACCATATAAAGCTGAAAATGTTCACTTTTCAACCAAAAAATGCAAGGCATGGAAATAAACAATAAAGTATTACCCAATCACAGGAAAAAATACATGGATGGAAACTGCCCATGAGGGAACCCAGATATTGGAATTGCCAGACAAAAACTTGAAGCAACTGTCTTTAATATGCTCAAAACTTGAAAACAGACTAGGATGATGTCTCACCAAACAGAATATCAATAAAGAGACAGAAATTACAACAACAACAACAAATGGAAACTGTGGAACTAAAAAGTACAACAAATGAAATTAGAGAGATTTAACGGAAATGTGAATATGCAGAAGAGTCAGGAAACAGGCAAACTGAGGTCAGGTAATCTGAGGAGAACCAAGAAAAAAGGATGACAAAAAATGAACTCCCAAGAGATCTGTGGAAACCCATCAAGTTTACTGACATTCACATAATGCACTGAACTTTCTGACAAGCTTTCACAGTTTTCCTGAGCTCATTTCTCCATCTCATAAAGGGACAGTACAGTTCACAATGACAACTGGGTCCATCACCCTGGTTGCATGTTCCCAAAGTCACTCTGGGATATTGTCTCTTGTTCAGGTCATCTAAGAACATCCATCAGCAGCAATTTTTAGCCAGGTGAACATTAAACATTAATACAAAGAACTGCACTCCTCTTTTGTCACAGGATAGCCTTGGGTATAATTAAAAGTATCATATCAGGACAGGGACAGGAAGTTGCAACAGCAACAAACTAACAAAGAGATATAACCCGAAATGCCTAAGAGGAAAAATATGCTCCTTCCTGGAGCATTTTAAATCTCATCTTCCTAGTGCATGAAACAGTGAAAGTCACATAGTCATACGGAACTCTTTGCAACCCCATGGACTGAAGCCCACCAGGCTCCTCTGTCCATGGGATTCTCCAGGCAAGTTGCCATGCCTTCCTCCAGAGGATCTTCCTGACCCAGGGACTGAACCTGGGTCTCCTGCATTGCAGGCAGATTCTTTAACATTTGAGCCACCATGGAATCTCAAATGCATACTGATCTCTAAACAGTTTTCTCCCCTAGACTGAAAAAGCTTCTTCACCTATCTTGTTATCATCTGCTGTCTTCAAATCACTTTTTCTTGTTACCTCAAACTTTAAGTCTTTCTCCAGATCAGTGGAACTTAAACTCTTCATTTTAACAGTGAATATGAAAATCCCATAGTCTAGTGATTATCAGTTGTGTATCAGACATTGTACTGTAATGATTCATGCCTCACAACAACCATCTACAGTAGGAACCATTGTCTTCATTTTACAAGGTTAAAAAAAAGAAAGAAAGAAACTTTCAGAGATATTAAAACTTATCCAAGGTTATTCAACACATTTGGGATCTATATCTAGGATTCTTTGATTCTAGGGTCCAAGTTGTTCCCATAAAATGTTGCCACCCACACTGGTTAAAGACACAATAAAACAAAATATTATGCTAATACCCATTCAGTTCTTAACACCAGGATGAGAAATGTTCTTGAAATTTGGTTTGCTTGAATATTTAATTAACTTATGTTACTTTTTATGACCTGAAATAGATGCTTAAAATAAAATGTACTGCATATTCATAGAAAAGTGCAAAATATACAAAATCATGTGCACTATAAAAGTCTACTTTCAACTTCTCCTTGTTAGCCATCTACTTGACCCCACGTGATGGGTGTCATCATGAGGGGTTAAAACCATCTTGTGGTCAGCATATGGCTTCCTGCAGCCAGCCCAACACACTGGGAGATACAGGGATCCAAGGTTCCAGCGCAGTGAGGAAGGCTGGGCTCACACGCTGACTAAAGGGGTCCCAGGCTCCTTGAGTGCATTCCATTGGCCCACAGTTGCAGCAGTCACATAGTTGCTCTTGTCAAATGCTGTATAATTCACTGCACAATTGGGTTTATGACTTATTAAAAGGTATACAAATATTTAGCAATACATTCCAGAAATGTATTTCTGTATTTTCCAAAGCACGTTTATGACAACTTTGAGTTGACTGCTTCAAACAGAAAAAAAAAAAACAAAAACAAAAACATGAATATTCAACCCTGAATAATCAGGAAGAGTCAACTCAATGGAAAAGACCCTGATGCTGGGAAAGATTGAAGGAAAAAGGAGAAGGGGGTGGCAGAAGATGAGATGGTTTGATTGCATCACCAACTCGATGAACATGAATCTGAGCAAACTCCAAGAGATAATAAAGGACAGAGAAACCAGGTATACTACAGTCTATGGGGTCACAAAGAGTCGGACACCACTTAACCACTGAACAACAAAAAAACAACAGAAAAGCATGTTTATCAGCAATGTTACATTTTTTTGGTGAAAAAATTCAGTTTTAAATACAACAAATGCATATTTATATATATACATGGGATTCCCTGGTGGCTCAGAGGTTACAGCGTCTGCCTGGAATGCAGGAGACCTGGTTCGATCCCTGGATCGGGAAGATCCCCTGGAGAAAGAAATGGCAACCCACTCCAGTACTCTTGCCTGGAAAATCCCATGGAGGGAGGAGCCTGGTGAGCTACAGTCCACGGGGTCGCAAAGAGTCGGACACGACTGAGCTACTTCACTTTCACTTTCGTATACACATATTTATATATGCAGATTAACATGTAGAGTGAGAGAGTATTATGAGATTCAGTTCCACATAACATAACCCACGCCTGCACATCTCATCCTTAAGTCCTATTACATTATCATACAATGAAGATTATTTACTGGCACATTCTGGGAGTAAGTGTTAGACTCTTCTGTATTGTTAAAGCTTTGGAAGATGTACAGCCTCGAATACACACCTTTAACTGATGCATGGGTAAACAAATTGTAGCATATTCATAGAATGGAATAATTTCAGGAATGAAAAGGGTTGGAGAGGTGATACATGCTGCATCATAGATGAGTCTTTAGAATACATTCAAAGTGAAAAAAGTCAGTGTCAAAGGATCACATGCTATGATTTTATTTATATTAAATATCCAGAGTAGGCAAATCCATAGAAGTAAAATGGAGCAATGTTTACCTGGGGCTGAGAGAGGGGATGCAGGGTACAAAAGGGAGAACAGGCAGTGACTATTAACAGATAAAAGGTTCTTTAAGGGATGATAAGACTATTCTAAATGTAGATTGTAAGAAGGGTTGCATACCGTCTGCCTGCCTGCTAAGTCACTTCAGTCATGTCCAACTCTGTGTGACCCTATGGGCTGCCATAGGTTCCTCCAGGCAAGAATACCGCAGTGGGTTGCCATACCCTCCTCCAAGGGACCTTCCTCCGACACAGGGATCAAACCCTTGTCTTCTACATCTCCTGCATTGGCATACTGTAAGTATACCTAAAACCACTAAATGGCATTTTAAATGGGTAACTTTGCATATACAAATTAGATTGCATTACAGTTCTTGACAGCACATCTTTAATAGTGGGTCTACTAAAGTAACACTCAAAATTCTCCAAGCCAGGCTTCATCAATACGTGAACCGTGAACTCCCAGACGTTCAATCTGGTTTGAGAAAAGGCAAAGGAACCAGAGATCAAATTGCCAACATCTGCTGGATCATCGGAAAAGCAAGAGAGTTCCAGAAAAACATCTATTTCTGCTTTATTGACTATGCCAAAGCCTTTGACTGTGGATCACAATAAACTGGAAAATTGTGAAAGAGATGGGAATACCAGACCACCTGATGCCTCTTGAGAAATCTTTATGCAGGTCAGGAAACAACAGTTAGTACTGGACATGGAACAACAGACTTGTCCCAAACAGGTAAAGGAGTACGTCAAGGCTGTATATTGTTACCCTGCTTATTTAACTTATATGCAGAGTACATTATGAGAAACACTGGGCTGGATGAAGCACAAGCTGGAGTCAAGATTGCCGGGAGAAACATCAATAACCTCAGATATGCAGATGACACCACCCTTATGGCAGAAAGTGAAGGAGGAGAGTGAAAAAGTTGGCTTAAAGCTTAGAAAACTAAGATCATGGCATCCGGTCCCATCACTTCATGGCAAATAGATGAGGAAACAGTGGAAACAGTGTCAGACTTTATTTTTCCGGGCTCCAGAATCACTGCAGATGGTGACTGCAGCCATGAAATTAAAAGATACTTACTCCTTGGAAGGAAAGTTATGACAACATATTCAAAAGCAGAGACATTACTTTGCCAACAAAGGTCCATCAAGGCTATGGTTTTTCCAATGATCATGTATGGATGTGAGAGTTGGACTATAAAGAAAGCTGAGTGCTGAGGAATTGATGCTTTTGAACTGTGGTGTTGGAGAAGACTCTTGAGAGTCCCTTGGACTACAAGGAGATCCAAACAGTCCTTCCTAAAGGAAATCAGTCCTGGGTGTTCATTGGAAGGATTGATGTTGAAGCTGAAACTCCAATACTTTGGCCACCTGATGCGAAGAGCTGACTCATTGGAAAAGACCCTGATGCTGGGAGGGATTGGGAGCAGGAGGAGAAGGGGATGACAGAGGATGAGGTGGTTGGATGGCATCACTGACTCAATGGACATGGGTTTGTGTGGACTCTGGAGTTGGTGACGGACAAGGAGGCCTGGCATGCTGCAGTTCATGGGGTCACAAAGAGCTGGACACGACTGAGCAACTGAATTGAACTGAACATGATCATCTCTGTTAGATCAATTCTTCTTTCCGTCTAGATCTGCTAATGGACCACACACAGCACATGCTTTCCATCTATGGAGTTTAAAAGTTCTCTCTCCTGTTTGTCATTATCAACATTACTGTCATTGTACCTAGAAAAAGAATATATTTGATTAACCCAGCAATATCAAAATGATTTCAATTTTATCCAGTCTTTCCAGTAATCAAAATCAAGGTGAAATAACTTCACCCATTACACTCAGTCTATATCTTTGTCAGGACTCTTTAATCATTTGCATATTCAGTATTCCCTAATATTTTCTGGGCTTTCCTCCTCTAGGATGCTCATCTTATTATGTACATGTTTATCCGTACTTGATATAAGTGAGGAGGAGGCTATTTCTTGCACTCACCTCATTTCCTCAGAAAAGAGAATTGTCTTACGGTAGAAAAAGATAACTTGGGGACAATCCAGACTTCCTCTTAGTGTTTCCAGTTTGTCTGTTCATTGGGATGGTATCATGTTTGCACCTTTTTCAATATATTCATAACTTCATATATACTCCAACATTTCATGTTGATTTGGGCCAGGAGGTTGCTTTTCATCTGGAGAAGTAAGGCTTTCACAGTTTCTAAGACCATGTTTGTGGTGCTTTTAAGGCAAGAAATCACTTACAGGAATCATTCCTTACTGGGTATATCCATAAACCTTCCCTCCAAGTTTAATCCAATTACTTCTACAGTAGAAGTTACTTCCTATTATCTGAAGTCCAGTGCCAAGTATAATTAGTTCATTATAGTCTAATAGGAATGCCATGTGTGATTGTTTTTACTGTCCTCCAGAGGTTACTTCCAGGTTTGTTTGATAATTTATCTTAGCATCACAGATTTGCTTTTCTATTTTTTTTTATTCTGCTTCATTTATGATCTACATGCGGGTTATATATTCCATTTTATTTCACCTTGTCCAGCCATGCTAAGTCACTTAAGTCATGTCCGACTCTGTGCAACCCCATAGACGGCAGCCCACCAGGCTCCTCCATCCATGGGACCCTCCAGGCGAGAGTACTGGAGTGGCTTGCCATTTCCTTCTCCGATGCATGAAAAGAAAAGTGAAAATGAAGTCGCTCAATTGTGTCTGACTCTTCGCGACCCCATGGACTGCAGCCCACCAGGCTCCTCCATCCATGGGATTTTCCAGGCGAGAGTACTGGAGTGGATTGCCATATCAATTTCTTTTCCCAGCTGCTTGATGGCATTCTATCTTCATACCATATTCCTTTTGAATGAAGACTTAATTGTTTCATATGATGTATTCCTCTGGTTGTACACATCTTTAAGGTCCTACTAACAACCTGGGAGTTTGATTTTTCATACCTTCTACATCATTGAACAATTTAATTAACTTTATCCTCACTTTCAATTGCATACCCACCGAACCCTGAGCCTTTACTTGTGACTCACTTCCTCCTTTCCTGGGTTAAATATTTGTTTCTTTAATTTTTTGACACTGCAGTGTAATAACTGGTTTTCTTAAGGGGATCAAGGTCTATTTCTGTTCTCACACAATCAGTCAGATCACTAAAAATTTGTTTTTGCACTACCTGATGTTTGAGAAGAATCTACTAACTTTGCCCAACTCTGTACATCCCTCCCTACATTTTAGCTTTTATTTATAGACTCTCTGCCTCCTAAAGAACACTGTAATTAGTGATACATAGCCCTCTGTCTGATCCTTATGCTACAGGATCACTGAGGTCCATCTATTTGGCCAAGCAGTATCTATGTAGGTTTTTATATCATTCCATATATCATTTAGGCCAATGCCTAATTTTGAAAATCTCTCTCCTGGTGGCAGGATCCCTCCTGCAGGGAGAAAAATGAGAAAGTCAGAGTAGAGTGCCCACAGGTTTCTGATGATCCCTGGCCATTGCTATTATACACCATTTTATTTTGTATGTAAGCAAAATAGTTTGGGTGACCTTGATAATAGGTGCCATTAATAGTTTGGGCCCAATTATCTGTTGTCTTGTGCAATTTCTCCTACTTTCAGGTAAAATCTCAACAAGTTTTTGGATGCATGTCCAAAACATTTTGGTGTATGTGTGTGTTTCAAAGTTTGTACCATGAACAAATATATATTTGAAATCTGACTTCTAATTATCTCTAAATACATAGATCCACTCTCATATAGTGACTTTTTAAGGTAAATATACCATCCATTCTTCTAGATTAGTGGTATCCAAAGATTCTTAGCCAGATGTGTAAGACTCATTTACGGTCTGTCTTAATTAAGTCTATAGGAGTCTGTTTTCCTGGAGTTTTTGTTGAACTCCTATAGCATTGGAAGTCTAGTTTTTTGGGTTTTTTGTTGTTGCTTTTACCAGTCCTGGAATCCCTGACTGGTACAGTTATATCCATTCAGATATTCTATCTGACTTTGCTTGATCAGCATATTTATTCAGTACATGGTAGACTTTTGGCAAGTTGACTTTGACTTTCGGGAATTTCATTGTTTCCTGAACTCTGTTAGGTAATATCTTTTCTGCCATCTCTTTTGTCTTTACAAAATCTGTTTTTAATGGGGTTAATTCGCTAAAAGTTTGAACTCACAGTAAAAATGTGTTTTCTGGTGGCAAGATTTCTCTTATAGGGAGGAAAGTGGGAAAATCAAATCAGTATGCCCACTGGTTTCTGGCCATCATTATATTACACCATTTTATTTTGTACATAACCAAAATATTTTGGATGGCTTTAATAATAGGCATCATTAATATTTTAGTCTCAGTCATAATTATTAGCTGAAATCTTTGAATTCATGGCAAAATATGTTATCACTTTTTTTTTCCTCAAGGCATTGTTCCTGGTGCATAGATTTCTGTCGACAGTTTGTCCTGCACTTTTGTTATCTTTGCATTGGGGTTTTGGCATGCGTTTTGCTTGTCTGTTGCTTTGGATCATCATAATACTGATCTTATATCCTCAATTGTTTTGAGGTAAAATTCACACAACATAAAATTACCCATTTTGAGGTGTACAAGTCCATGGTATTAGTACACTCACAAAGTTGGACAACTGAACCTTTTTCTGATTCCAGAACATCTTCATCACCCTCCAAGGAGACCTCATGCCCAGTCAATGCCCATCAACATATAAAAGGACTAATATATAAAAGGACCACGCATTTTCCAGTAAAGACAGAAAAAGGAGTAAAGTGCTGACACATGACACCATGGATGCACCTCTTAACTCTTTTGATCATTATTCACAGAGAATCTGAGGGCTTCCAGGGGCCAGCATTTGCAGAGTCTGCATGGAAGATGGTGGCTGCATGGCAGGAACTCTTGGGAGCCCATAAGGATGGTTGTGCGTGTAAACCCCATCCTTCTCGCAGCCCACAGCACCAAGCCTAAGGGGAGAGGCTCTCTCTGTAGCCAGTCACCCTGTTTCCTAGAAGGACAGGACTCTGAACTTTGTCCTGCTTTGAGTTCCCACTGCCCTGCCTGAACCTCAGTCCACTTGCCAGTCTATCCTCATAGGTTGTGTTTCAGGATTATGGATGTTTCTGGATTATGGATGTTTCCTAGTACTGTTGAAGATGAAGTTTGAATTCCTCATTCTCATCCTTCTTGGTTTTGAATGATGTTCAACAGGCCAAAATGGCAGCACCATTTTTATTCAGCCGTTTTTCTGAGAATAACTGCCTAGTGTTTAAAAAGCACTTTCATATGAATAATCACCTTCTGTCCTGATGGCACCTCTGTGAGGTTTTGATATTACCTCCATGGTTATGAATCACCCAGCATCAATGAGGCAGCAACTTGATTGGAACCAGGTTTTTCTGTTTTCCAAAGGTTTCCTTTTGATATTTTGTAACACAATTTGTGACACTTGAAAAAAATTAACCAAGATATCTGAGCATAAATTCTGGATATGTCAAAAGAAAATGATTGGGTTTTTGTGCAAATCTGATGAAATAGCGTATGGCAGATTTTCAACAGCATACATTCAATTAATGCTGAATTCGTTTGCATTAAATGAACTGAACAAATTATGTATATGAAATGGTGTTGTCTTTACTGGAAACCGTGTCTTTTCCAAACGATTGTGCCAGAGATCATCTTAAAGCCTAGTTAGGACTCCACACCTCACCTGGTCTGATGAATACAGAAGAGAATCGCATGAAGTGTCATACTGGAGGTTTGGTGCCTGTGTGCTGATCTGCAGTAGTGCTCAAGGCTGAAGGGGTCTGGGAGGCTATTATCTATAGACTGGGTAAACCACAGAGTCCTTTATATAACACAGAGAGCTGTACTCAATATCCCATGATAAACCATTGTGAAAAGTAATATGAAAAAGAATGCATATTTATGTATAACTGAATCATTTTGTTGTACAGCAGAAATTAACACAACAGTTGAAAACCAACTATACTTCAATAAAAAATAATTTCTTAAAAGGCTAAGAGCATCTGAAGCCAGACTACATGGAGTAACCCAAGCCCACCACTCACTAGCTAGGTCACTTCTGGCTGAGAAAGCCTGTTTTCTCTTTGGGAATCAAGGATAGTAATAGACTTAACTTATAGGTCATTAGGAGTTTTAATAAGATCTGAAATGTAAAGCATTTATACCATACCCAACATATGGTAGCTACTTGATTAATATCAATATCTTCTATTTGTATTTCTGTGATTCCACATTCATAGGACAAGCAAGTCAGCTTTCTAGATAGGAGAGAAGGTTCTGTCTGATTAGGAGACCCCTGTACCTGGGAAGGGATAACTCCCATCTCCTGGTCTCATTTAACAGATGGGCCTCTGGTTTATAAACCAGACTCTTGGTACTTGCTCAGCATCTGTTTTTCTTCCTGCATGTGATCAACTCTGGGTGTCTTTAAAATGTAAACTGCTGAAACGGCAAAGCTGAGAACCAGAATCCAGATCATGGGGCTGCTATAAATGGCAGAGCCTCGGAAGACAGCTGGCCTCCTCAGGTGACACTTATACTCTTCACATAACCCAAATTCTGTTGGAAGGAATTTGTGTAGAAAAAACGTTATGCACAACAATTTGACCCTCAGCCTGTGCTCTCTGACCTAAGCTCCCCTGAAAGGACTGAGGCTTTCTCTCTTTGCCTCAACTCCTGCTACTTCTTGAAGACCATAACAGCTCTCCAGTTACTCAGAGGAAGTGCTTTACATTTGAAAGTCATTCTGGGAAGCCAGATGAGTTCATTTCTAAGCTAATTTTTTTTTTCCCTTAAGAATGCTTATCAACTGAAATTTGGGAACAGATCTGAATTGCTACTCATCACATTAAAACAAAACATAATGTAGAATTTTCCCATTCAAAAAAAAAAGTTGGTTATCCCTCTATTACTTCTGCTAAAGTAGACAAAAAGACCATACAAATTTGAATTATGAAACCTGAAAGCTGATGACAACATGTGGTAATGTGGATCATGCAAGGGAGAGAAAATATGTTTTACTTGGCAACACATGTGTAACTGTTACCATTGTCCACATGTAAGGAGATGAAGACACTTGCACTTGAATTAGCTGTGTAGACGTGAGCGTCAGGCCAGAAGATTTGTGAGAGGCAAAGGGGCCAAGAACAGCTGTGAATAAAGAGGCTGAGTGTCCTGTTAGTTTTAAATAAACTCTGTGCTCTACTGGACTTATTCCACTGTTAAAACCCATTCTGCCACAGTAATGCAAGACAATAAAAACTAAGGAAAAGAAATAGAAAACACTTGGAAATGAAGAACCTTAGTATTATAATGTTTTGACTGTTTTTCTCAAGCCACAAGCACCCACCTTTAAGGATATCACTCCTACACTTTTATGTTCATCATGCACACACATGAATTTCAAAAATTACAAACACTAAGACATGTTTGCCATCGACACTAGAGCATCTTCTCTTGTCTTCAAGCAGGAGCCCTTTGATCTACTTCTTCCCTATTTCTGAATGTTAATTCTACCTTCATTTACATTTCTTTATAAATTTTGTAAATTACACTTCTCCTTTCTTTGAAGGAGACTTCCTGCTTGTCTCCGGGACCTAAACTTCCAGCTCAGGCCCAAAGACTCTGGATGATCATTTATTTCTGGATCAATGTCCAGAATCTCCCCATAAGAACTCTACCTCCTGCCACCTGGTGGGAACAACCAGAGTGCCAGATACCCAGGAGCCCCCAAATCCACCTCTTCACCCAAGAGTTCTGACAAACACCACTTTAATGGACTAGATTTTACATACACAGTCACACACACACACACACACACGCAAAAATCAACAGGATAAAATGAAACACTGACCTTGCAAAGGGATTTAAGGAAAGTAGGAGAACACAGGTCTGTTCTCTAATGCCACATAAGACTTACATAGAAAGTATGGAACATGTCCCAAGGTGACATCTGATATTACCCCAACAAACCTCTATCTGCTCAGAGGCCCAAGACTGTTTCAGAGCCATCCTCCTGGCACAGTGTTGAACCCATGGGGTTTAGAAATTTCCCTTTGTCTACATGTAAGTGACTTGCAAGCACCCCCATGAGTAACCCCTATCCCCAGCTCCTTAGGTTTTTTTTTTTTTTTTTTTGAATTAAGCAGTTATTTTATTTTATTTTTTAACTTTACAATATTGTATTGGTTTTGCCATATATTGAAATGAATCTGCCACAGGTTTACATGTGTTCCCCATCTTGAACCCTCCTCCCTCCTCCCTCCCCATACCATCCCTCTGGGTAGTCCCAGTTTGATTTGGCCTTCTATCAGCAGGTACACACTTCGCTTTAGCATTCAAAAAACCAACAAGTTGCCTATTTTTATAAGCAAAGAGTTCATGGGATGACTATTCATGTCTGTCTTGTCCACGGCTGCTTCTCCACTACACAGGCAGAGGTGAGTAGTTGCGACAGATACTGTGAACCTGAAAATCTAGAATGTGTGCTCTCTGGGCTCAGCACTAAGAAAAAGTACTGACTTACTCTTCAGATCAGGATCTGGCCCCTTCCAGATAATGCTGATATTCATTGTTCTTTGTATGACTTTCTTTGTTATCAATGCTTTTTCAGTAGCATATGATTTTTCTCAGAAATTGATGGAGGCAGGTAATGAACCTATTCGTGAGTTTCCCCAGAATAAGAATTATCCCTAATAAAAGTGAATCTTCATGTGAAAATATTAAACATAACACATTTTATAATTCAATTACAGAGTTTCCCACAAGAACCATAACTTGTTGCACATATCACATCATGTAGCCGAATCAATTTCATATTTTAAACACTTTTCTTGTTAATGTGACATTTTTTCTGAGTTGTTATAAAATGGCAAAGAAAATGAGTAATATGAAGACTTCTATAGCCTAGTCCTTTCCCTGGGAACCAGAGTTACTCCACAAGGGATCCACCCTACATGGTGACCCAGGCTGTGCTGCACAAAGTGGACTGTGCACAGACTACAATTGTAGAGTCCTGTCTAGAGTGGTGCAGTGCCCAATATACACAACTATGCATGGTGGACCCACAGATCTCTGAGCCAAATTCAGAAAATGATTGAGATCAATGAGGACAGGATTGTCAGATAAGACTCAGACAAACTGCATTCTTTCCCAGCATCAATGTCATTCATAATTTCAAGGGGACAGACAAGCAACCAGGAGGCAAGTGAAGCAGAAATCAGTCTGAGACCATCACCTCAATCTCTAAATCTCTTCTCATCAGGTTGGACACACTTGGCCCATTTAACATGCGTTGGCTCTAAATAATATAAGTGGCTCCATTCTTAGGCCAAAGAGAGACATCTGAGTCATGAAACATTCTAAATTTACACTTAATTTATTTATAGCTAACTATCTAGCTTACATGGCATCTTTCAGGCTGCTATGCCTTAAACATCCATAGTCCCAGGTGTGTTTATCCTGAGCCATGCTAAACAGCCAAGCACATCCCATTGATGAAGACTCACCTCCACCTAGCAGACACTATACTGCATTCACTAATATAGCAGTTACAGGGATGTGTCCCCAGGTCATCTTCCTTTCACTTCTGGAGCAGTTCCATCACCTCTTGCTTCCCAGAAGATTTCCCTGAGGCAGCAGAGTGAAGGAAGCTTGGGGAGAACACTTGAATTCTCCTCCAGGATAAGCCAAAGCTAAGGGCTACAGTGTTTAGAAGGTCAGCATCAATTTGAACAAGAACATAGGCTGAGTACAAAGTGAGGATGCTCCAAATCATGCAGGATTCCAGGGAAGTTCTCCAGGTGAATGTCACCTAGGAGGAAAGAACACATCTCCTGAGGAGAAGCAGGAGGTTGTAGTCGAGGACACTTAGGACTCTGGAATTGGAAAGATTTTTCTTCAATGAGAGCTCTATCTTTCCCAACCCAAAGAATCTATGAATGAGTTGTCTCACTTCTCTGAGGCACAGGCCCCTCACCAATGGTGGTGAGCTTACATGTTGAGGAGTAAACAGCTTGTGAGGATCAGCAACGTAAAGTACTGCCTTGTCCCTGGGGCTGCCTCCACCATGTGCAAGCTTCCAAACCAAATGGTTACACCTAAGTCACCAGAAAAGTCATCAGATACTTGAAAATAGGCAAAAGAAATTTCTGGGTATTCTTCAGTGCTTGGCTGATGTTGCCTTTCTAACAATGGGCTACTTTATGATTTCATAAGGGCAGAAGCTGGAGAAGGGAATGGCTACCCGCTCCTGTATGCTTGTCTGGAGAATTCCATGGACAGAAGACAATCAATGGGGTCACAAAGTCAGACATGACTAAGGGCTTCCCACTTTAGCTGCTGCTAAAGAACTCACCTGCCAATGTAGGAGTCATAAGGGACACAGGTTCAGTCCCTGGGTCAAAGAAGATCCCCTGGAGGAGGGCATGGAAACACACTCTAGTGTTCTTGCCTGTAGAATCCCATGGACGGAGGAACCTGGCAGGCTACAGCCCATGGGGTTGCAAAGAGTTGGACATGACTAAAGCAACTTAGCACACATGCAAGCAAGGGAAGAGAATAACTTGCAGGTTTTTATCCACTGCGGTTGCAAATAATTTCCAATGGAAAGTGTATGACCCTAAGTAGTGGCTTATAGCCACAAATTAACTTGTGTTGCATTTATCCAGTCATCAACTATATTGCCTTTATATATCTTGATTCTCAAATGCTGTCTCAACTGGTATTTACCTCATCCATATTCCCCTCATTAATTCATGAGTTGAGCAAAATCTCTGACATTTGCTTATTTTACTTTAGCATGAAAGCCACATATTATCTTTTTGGACATCACAAAGTGACAAAATAGACTTGAAGGTTTTGAGCAGGATTCAAAGATGACTCTGTCCTACATATCATGTGGAAATTCAGGTTGAGAGAAAATATTTTATTCATTTAGGGTGTGAGGAGCAAGATTTTGAGCAATGGAGGATGACTCTAACCCTTGAGGTCTCCTCATCACCTCCTGCCCTCTTTCCAAGAGGGAGGTGTGGCATTCATCTGCTTTGAGGGGTCCTTCCATGGGCAGAAGAGATTCGCTCTGTTCTAAAGCTCTGATGTCAACCTTGTCTTTCACCTTTTTGTTTGCCATGCTTTGCCACAGATGCATTTAGCTTCATCCTCAGAATACTCAGACCTACAGACCAAGACTGGGATACGGACATAGAATAAATCGATACTGTGTATAAAATAGATAACTAATGAGAACCTACTATAATCACTCGGGGAATTCTACTTGATGCTCTGTGGTGACCTACATGGGAAGGAAATACAAATCAGAGGGGATATATGTAGACATACAGCTGATTCATTTTTCCGCATAGCAGAGACTAACACAACATCGCAAAACAACTATACTCCTAAAATTTAATTTTTTAAAAAGGAGGCTCAAATAGTCTGTTATCTTGTTCTTGGTATTTTAAGTCACCAGATCACCAGCTAGGCAAAACAAGTTTTCCATGCCATCTAGGATTAAACCACTGGAATTTGGGGCAAAGCAGAGTTCATTTTACAAACATGGCCTTTTATTCACATGTCTTTCTAATGCGCCACACAAGTGGCCGTTGGGAAGACAAAGTCGCCTGTCTGAGATTTCAGCAATTGGACCAATGCCATTTCCTCAGTGGTGTCTGGGATGAATGCCATCTAATTCCTTCTTCTGAGAGCCCTGTCCATATTTTCTTTGAGTAGCTTCAGAATTATCTTTCTGTTAGCACTTTCCCTTACATTCTACCCCTAGGATTCTCCTCATTTATCCCTCAAGGTTTCTGGTCCATCCTGTTGGACATGACTTTCACTTGGTTTATCCATAAGTCACAAGGCTTGTATCTGTTCAAATGGGCTGGCTTGCTATAGAAAGTCTACGGCTATGAGTAATAGGAAGATTGGATGCAGTTTAGGAAGGGGAATTCAAGGTGATGCACTGGATATGAAAACTGCTACATTTAAAATAAAATAAAATTAAAAAAAAAAAACTCAACATTCAGAAAACTAAAAAAAAAAAAAGAAAAGAAAACTGCTACATTTGTCACTCAGGAATGACAAAATTAAAAACAACCTTTTCTCATCACTCTTAATCAGAGATATATAGGATAGAGGTTGGAGCTTGGGATAGTCTGCTATTTCCATTATATTGTGAAATCTTAACTACTAAAACTCAAATTACAAATAAAGGGAAAGAAGCATATATAGGACTGAAACTTGTCAGAAATTCTTAAAATCAGTCTTTGCAGGCCTTTCTTCCTTTGACTGAGTGGTACTCTAGCATTTCCATACTCAACTTCCTGAGGAGCTTCCAGTGAAGAAGCTCTAAGGAGCTCTAAGTAAAGTCCCAAGACCACGGCTGCACCCATAACCATTTAACAGGCTTGCAATGGGGTGGAGGTGGGGAGGTGGGGAGGTGGGTCAGTATCTATAGTATCAGTATCCTCTAAACGTCCAAATTCTCCAGTGGCTCTGCTTTAAGGCATCTTCCCTGTGTCTTCCTGTTAAAAGTAAACTAAATAATGTATCCGTTATGGCCAAAATAAACGATGAGGCTTATTTTGTAAAATAGGCATATGTGATTTTGAACGTCATGCCTCTATATTATGTTTCCTGATTTTAAGTTAAATATGATATTAACTGCCTTGTTAGAGTTACTCAGTTAAAGCAGGATTGCTTTTTGGCAGTTTCAGTCGGAAGTAAGAATATCTGAAAGGAACTTAGTGTTTGTTCAGCCCTTCTTTGAACTTGGGAGTGGCCTTCTATCAGCCAATCATTCACACCAGCCAACATGTAGATGCAGACACATCACAAGCACCCAGCACGCTTTCAGTGCGAACATACTGACATGACAATTATGCTATGCTGGGGATTAATTTACATCCTTGCATTTATTTAAAATCTGTTCCATCTACTGTTGACCTTAAGAATATGTGATTATTTTCTCAAACTTTCACTGTAATTTTTTTAGCATCCTCAAAATGCACCACTGAAGCAGAAATCACATTTCTAATAACAACTGTGTCCTGGATGTGTTATATCACATAGCTTTCCTTCCTGTTGCCTCTGGGACTTGATTGCTTAAATACCTTGGAAATATTATGATTCACTCTGTATTTGGTTGGTATTTATAATAACATCATCCAGAAATCAGAGCCTATATTCATTTAAAGTACAGTGATTGAATTAGTTGATTTCCAGCTGAATCATCCAGTGTAGATTAAAACATAAAAATAAACTCTGCCTCCCAAATGCTTAGTCAGTTTCTTCAGAGCTTTGAAAGGGTTAATTAGGGAAAAGGCTACAAAATTATGGTGTGAGTATGAAAGTTAAGGACTCAATCAGTTGATTTTGCTCAATTCCAAAAATGGCTTTTCAAGCACACAGTTGAGTGAATTAAGTTTTTTACTGACATCTCCAAGCATTAAAATATGTGGCAAAGTTTCCTACTTGGGTAGGGACATACTTGTAATGTTTCAAATTTAAAAAAAAGAAAGAAAGAAATACTTCTAAGACATCCACAGGTTCAAGAAGTATTTCTGAACTTTTGTCATGCTTTATAAATTGCGCTAGGTGAGCAGACTGCATTAGTGAAAATTCCCAGCCACACTGGTGATAAAAATCAGAGTTTAATGTTTAGATGGAAAATTAAGCAAGCAATGACAATGCAGTGTGATTCGTGGCATGCCAGAGAAAGCTCAGGGGGGTGTGAATTTTATAAAGGAGCCCACCTAATTCATTTTGACAGTCATTGAAGATTTCCAGAAAGAGATTATTTAAACTGAGACTTAAAATGAGGTATAAACTCACCATTTCAAAGGGTACGTAGGCACTGAGGAAAATGCACGAATGCTCAGAATATAAGCATGTAATCCACAAAGTGTTTTTGAATCAGGCTGGGACCTGGGACCTGGATCTTTTGCTTCAGTGCTTGCACCTGGATAAATATCTCTTCCAGCAACAAAATACAAAGAAACTATGAGAGACTAAAAATAACAGCATGCATGTGCAATGGGAGCAAATTATGGACAACAAAATACAAAAAGAACAAAAAGCCCAACTGCCACTTCTGAAGAACCAGAACAAGCTCAGGGTACTGTGCATGTTCCTTGCACAGCACCACCACCTAAGGGGTGAGCAGACCACCTAAGTCATCCCTTCAGTTCAACCCCTGGACACACCCCTATCCTCACCCCATGTAAGGAACAGCTCACCACACTCCTTTCAGGCAGCAAGCAAGGATACTTGTTACTTGTTCTTGTTCCCCCTCTGCTGCAACAGAGCCCCCAGTAAAGCCTTGCTTGAATTTCTTGTCTGTTCTTGTCTGGTCTCTGATCAATTTCTATTGATCTGGGAAGGCCAAGAACCCTGACAGGTATCACTTTAGCAACCGTCATGAAGGGTGTCGACAACTCAGGTAGAACTACTGACTGTGTGTGTATGCTGTAGTAAGATAAGCAAATCTGATCAGTAATGTAAAACTACAATTTTAATAATAAGAAACAAATCAGGTACACACTTTCAACCAAAATGAAATAATAGAGATAGGATTTAGCATCCCTCCTGAAGTAACAAAATCCTGGACAAAATACATTAAACAGTGGTTTCAAGATCCTAGACATGAGGCATCTAAGGGCAGTGATCCCCAAAGATGTTTAATGATATGAGGACCACAGTAGCTCAGTGATCTTGGGAGAAAAGGTAAAGGCCAGCTAACTTTCTGAGTTAAAGGAGGATTCGGGACTCAGGAGAGATTTCCTGAGATCTCTCTTCCCTAAGAGAGTACGTGGAAGAGAGAGCTGCATGAAAACGAACTCCAGAAACCACACCTGTGAGTATTCCCCTCCGTGCTGACCACATGTGGTATGAGAAAAATATCCTAGTCTGGGGAAAGAAGCTGCTGAGACGATGAGAGGGAACAGTGGGTGATGCCAAGGCAGGTTCCATGGACAGCAGGAAGAGCACCCAGAGGCATCTCACTGGGAGTGGAAAATCCTTTTCCCTCTTCTGAGAGTGTGGTCCCACCTGACAATTATTAAAAACTGCATCTGAAAAGATTATACTGTTTCCAAGTAACTTAATTATATCTCTGTGGGAATACAAAAACAAGCATCACAAAGCAAAGTACTGTTTATCATTTCTAACATCCAATTGAATATTAGTAGGTATGAAAAGAAATTTTTAAATGTAATTTATAATGAGGAGAAAACTCAATTCAAACACATCTGACAGATGTCAGAATCAGTAGACAAGGATTTACACAGGTATTTTGACTTTATTCTATATATTATAAAGTTAAGTAGAGAGATAGAAAATATAAAATATTTGTTTCAAACTTCTAGGTCTGAAACGGAGAAGGCAATGGCACCCCACTCCAGTACTCTTGGCTGGAAAATCTCATGGACAGAGGAGCCTGGTAGGCTGCAGTCCATGGGGTCGCGAAGAGTCGGCCATGACTGAGCGACTTCACTTTCACTTTTCACTTGCATGCATTGGAGAAGGAAATGGCAACCCACTCCAGTGTTCTTGCCTGGAGAATCCCAGGGACAGGGGAGCCTGGTGGGCTGCTGTCTATGGGGTCGCGCAGAGTCGGACACGACTGACGTGACTTAGCAGCAGCAGCAGGTCTGAAAATTGCACTTTGTGGGTTTAAATATATATATATATATATACACACATATATATATATGTATATATATATATACGAAATTGGATTAATAGTGGAGTGGATATCACAGATAGAAAAATTACTGATTATGGAAACATAGCAATAAAAATTATTCAATATGAAAGATAGAAATAATAGTTTAAAACAATGTAAAAAAAAAAGCATTTGTAAGCTATGGCACATCTTTCAGTGACCTAATATACATGTAATTGAAGCCCACAAAGAAAGAACAGTGATAGAGAAAATATTTGAAAAATCTATGAGCAGAATTATTTCAAATTTGATGAATGTTAAGTGAAGTCGCTCAGTCGTGTCCAACTCTTTGCGACCCCATGGACTGTAGCCCACCAGGCTTCTCGATCCATGTGGTATTCTAGGCAAGAGTACTGGAGTGGGTTGCCATTTCCTGCTCCATGATGAGTGCTATATATCCACAACTCCAAGAAAATCAACAAAACTCAAGCATAAGAAATATATAGAAAACTACACCAAGATGCATCATAATCAAATTGCTTGAAATCAGTGATAAAGAGAAAAATGTAAAGTAGCCAGAAGTACAGGTGGGGTGTGGGAGATGGCAAGGTTTTCAGAAATAAAGCAAGGGAGAAGAGAGTGGAGCAACATCTTTAAAATTTTAAGACAGAAAAAAACTTCAGAATTATCTGCTTACTGAAAATATCTTTCAGAAACAAAGGTAAATTAACTAAGTTTCAGTTATGCAGTAGCTGAAACAACTCACCATCAAAAGTTTTGTATTATAAGGTATGTTAGAGAAAGTCCTTGGAGATAAGTGGGAGAAACATAGATGACCTTGGAGACGGTGATGCCTTCTAGATACCCCAGAATCAAAATCCATGCAACTATTAATAAACTTGGCTCTACTAAAATAAAAGACTTCTACTCTGTGAAAGAAAGTGTCAGGAGAATGAGAAGACAAGCCATAAGCTAGCAGAAAACATTTACAAAAGACAGCCCTAAGGAAGGACTGCTGTTCAAAATGGAAAACACACTTAAAACTCAATAACCAGAGAATGAATGACCCCACTAAAAACAGTCAAGACATGGAAGCAACCTAAATGTCCATCGACAGAGGAATGAATAAAGAAGATGAGGTATATATATATATATATACAATGGAATACTACTCAACTATAAAAAAGAATGAAATAATGCCATTTGCAGCAACATGAATGAATCAAGAGATCATTATCCTAAGTGAAATAAGTCAGAGAAAAAGGCAAATATCATGATACAACTTGTATGTGGAATCAAAAAATGATACAAATGAACTTAGTTACAAAACATCCACAGACATAGAAAACAAACTTATGGTTACTGAAGGAGAAAGGTAGGGAGAAGGAATAGATTAGGAGTAAGGATTAGCAGATCACACTACTATGTGTAAAATATATAACCAACAAAGACCTACTGGAGAGCACAGGGAACTATACTGGATATTTTGTAATAATGTGTAAGGGGAAAGAATCTGAAAAAGAGCTGAATCAGGCTGCTATACAACTGAAACTAACACGACCTTGTACATCAACTAGATTTATCTTAAAAATATGTTTAAAGTAGGCCACCAATAAGTAACAGACACCTCACCAAAGGAGATATTCAAATGGCAGATAGCACATGGAAAGATCCTCCACATATGATGTCATCAAGGAAATGCAATTTAAAACAACAGTGAGTTATCACTATACACCTTTTAGAATAGTCAAAATCTGGAATATTTGGAATACTGACAACACCAAATGCTGGAAAATAAGAGCTCTCATCTATTTCTCAGTTCAGTTCAGTTCAGTCCAGTCACTCAGTCGTGTCTGACTCTTTGCGACCCCATGGACTGCAGCATGCCAGGCTTCCCTGTCCATCAGCAATACCAGGAGTTTGCTCAAACTTATGTCCATCGAGTCAGTGATGCCATCCAACCATATCATCTTCTGTCATCCCCCTCTCCTGCCTTCAATCTTTCCCAGCATCAGGGTCTTTTCCAATGAGTTGGTTCTTCGCATCAGGTGGCCAAATTATAGGAGCTTCAGCTTCAGTATTAATCTTTCCAATGAATATTCAGGATTGATTTCCTTTAGGATGGCCTGGTTGGATCTCCTTGCAGTCCAAGGGACTCTCAAGAGTCTTCTCCAACATCAGTTCAAAAGCACCAATTCTTCAGTGCTCAGCTCTCTTTATAGTCCAACTCTCACATCCATACATGACTACTGGAAAAACCATACGTTTCACTAGTTGGACCTTTGTCTGCAAGGTAATGTCTCTGATTTTTAATACATTTTCTAGATTGGTCATAGCTTTTCTTTCAAGGAGTAAGCATCTATTAATTTCATGGCTGCAGTCACCATATGCAGTAATTTGGAGCCCAAGAAAATAAAGTTTGTCACCGTTTCCATTTTTCCCCCATCTATTTGCCATGAGCTGATGGGATTGGATGCCATGATCTTAGTTTTTTGAATGTTGAATTTTAAGCCAGCTTTTTCACTCTCATCAAGAGGCTCCTTAGTTCCTCTTTATTTTCTGCCATAAGGATGGTGTCTTCTGCATATCTGAGGTTATTGATATTTCTCCCTGCATTCTTGATTCCAGCTGGTGCTTCATCCAGCCAGGCATTTTGCATGATGTACTCTGCATAGAAGTTAAATAAGCAGGGTGACAATATACAGCCTTGACATACTCCTTTCCCAATTTGGAACTGGTCAATTGTCCCATGTCCAGTTCTAACTGTTGCTTCTTGATCTACATACAGATTTCTCAGGAGGCAGATAAGGTGGTCTGGTATTCCCATCTCTTTCAGAATTTTCCACAGTTTGCTGTGATCCACATAAAGACTTTGGCATAGTCAATAAAGCAGTAGATGTTTTTGTGGAACTCTCTTGCTTTTTCTATGATCCAGCGGATGTTGGTAATTTGGTCTCTGGTTCCTCTGCCTCTTCTAAATCCAGGTTGAACATCTGGAAGTTCTCGATTCGTGTACTGTTGAAGCCTGGCTTGTAGAATTTTGAGTTTTACTGTGTTAGCATGTGAGATGAGTGCACTTGTGTGGTATTTGAACATGCTTTGGCATTGCCTTTCTTTGGGATTGGAATGAAAACTGACCTTTTCCAGTCCTCTGGCCACTGCTGAGTTTTCCAAATTTGCTGACATATTGAGTGCAGCACTTTCACAGCATCATCTTTTAGGATTTGAAATAGCTCAACTGGAATTCCATCACCTCCACTAGCTTTGTTGATAGCATTGCTTCTTAAGACCCACTTGACTTCACATTCCAGGACATCTGGCTGTAGGTGAGTGATCACACCATTGTGGTTATCCGGGTCTTTAAGATCTCTTTTTGCATAGTTCTTCTGTGTATTCTTGCCACCTCTTCTTAATATCATCTGCTTCTGTTAGGTCCCTATCATTTCTGTCCTTTATTGTGCTCATCTTTGCATGAAATGTTCCCTAGTTATCTCTAATTTTCTTGAAGAAATCTCTAGTCTTTCCCATTCTATTGCTTTCCTCTATTTCTTTGCACTGATCACTGAAAAAGGCTTTCTTATCTCCCCTTGCTATTCTTTGGAACTTTGTGTTCAAATGGGTATATTTTTCCTTTCCTCTTTTGCCTTTCACTTCTCTCTTCTCAGCTATTTGTAAGACCTCCTCAGACAACCCTTTTGCCTTTTTGCATTTCTTTTTCGTGGGGATGGTCTTCATCACTGCCTCCTGTACAATGTCACAAACTTCCATCCATAGTTCTTCAGGCACTCTTGTCTATCAGATCTAATCCCTTAAATTCATTTGTAATTTCCACTATATAATCATAAGGGATTTTATTTAGGTCATACCTGAATGGTCTAGTGGCTTTCTCTACTTTCTTCAATTTAAGTCTGCATTTTGCAATAAAGCGTTTATGATCTGAGATGTAGTCAGCTCCCAGTCTTGTTTTTGCTGACTGTATACAGCTTCTCCAACTTTGGCTGCAAAGAATATAATCAATCTGATTTCAATATTGACCATCTAGTGGTGTCCATGTGTAGAGTCCTCTCTTGTGTTGTTGGAAGAGGGTGTTTGGTATGAGCAATGCACTCTCTTGGCAAAACTCTGTTAGCCATTGCCCTTCTTCGTTTTGTACTCCAAGGCCAAATTTGCCTGTTACTCCAGGTATCTCTTGACTCTGTACTTTTCATTGCAGTCCCCTATGATGTTAAGGACATCTTTTTTTTTTTTTTTGGTGTTAGTTCTAGAAGGTCTTGTAGATCTTCAAGGTCTTGTATGTCTTCATAGAACTGTTCAACTTCAGCTTCTTCAGCACTGCTGGTTGGGGCAATGACTTGGATTACTGTGATATTATGGTTTGCCTTGGAAGCAAACAGATCATTCTGTTGTTTTTGAGATTGAACCCAAGTACTGCATTTCAGATTCTTTTACTGACTATGATGGCTACTCCATTTCTTCTAAGAGGTTCTTGCCCACAGTAGTACATATAATGGTCATCTGAATTAAATTCACCGATTCCAGTCCATTTTACTTCACTGACTAAATGTCACTGTTCACTCTTGCCATCTCCTGTTTGACCACTTCCAATTTACCTTGATTCATGGACCTAACGTTCCTGGTTCCCATGCAATATTATTCAACACAGCATTGGACTTTACTTCCATCGCCAGTCATATCCACAACTGGACGTTGTTTTGGCTTTGGCTCTGCCTCTTCATTCTTTCCGGAGTTATTTCTCCACTGATCTCCAGTAGCATTATGGGCACCTACTGACCTGGGGAGTTCCTCTTTCAGTATCCTATCATTTTCCCTTTTCATACTGTTCATGGGGTTCTCAAGGCAAGAATACTGAAGTGATGCCATTCCCTTCTCCAGTGGACCACATTCTGTCAGACCTCTCCACCATGACCTGTCCATCTTCAGTGGCCCTACACAGCATGGCTCGTAGTTTCATTGAGTTAGAACAGGCTGTGGTCCATGTGATCAGTTTGGTTAGTTTTCTGTGATTGTGATTTTCTTTCTGTCTGCCCGCTGATGTATAAGGATAAAAGGCATATGGGATCTTCCTGATGGGAGACACTGACTGTGGGGGAAACTGTGTCTTGTTCTGATGGGCAGGGCCACGCTCAGAAAATTTTTAATCCACATTTCCTTTGATGGGTGGGGCTGTGCTCCCTCCTGGTTGTTTGGCCTGAGGCCAAACTATAGTAAGGTTAATGAAGGTAACCTCGCTCTCCTTCAAAAGGACTTGTGCACTCATTGTTGTATTCAGTGCCATCGACTCTGCAGCAGGCCACTGTCAACCCACGCCTCCACTGGAGACTCCTGGACACTCACAGGCAAGTCTTGCTCACTCTCCTGTGGGGACACTGCTCCTTTCTCCTGGCTCCTGGTGTGCACAAGGTTTTGTTTGTGCACTCCAAGTATCAGTTTCCCAGGTCCGTAGAAGTCTGTAATCAAATCCTCAGTTCAGTTGCTCAGTCGTGTCCTACTCTTTGCGACCCCATGAACTGCAGCACGCCAGGCCTCCCTGTCCATCACCAACTCCAGGAGTTCACTCAGACTCACGTCCATCGAGTCAGAGAGGCCGTCCAGCCATCTCATCCTCTGTGGTCCCCTTCTCCTCCTGCCCCCAACCCCTCCCAGCATCAGAGTCTTTTCCAATGAGTCAACTCTTCGAATGAGGTGGTCAAAGTACTGGAGTTTCAGCTTTAGCATCATTCCTTCCAAAGAAATCCCAGGGCTGATCTTCAGAATGGACTGGTTAGATCTCCTTGCAGTCCAAGGGACTCTCAAGAGTCTTCTCCAACAACACAGTTCAAAAGCATCAATTCTTCAGTGCTCAGCTTTCTTCAAATCCTACTGGCCTCCAAAGTCAGATTCCTTGGGGTTTCTCAGTCCCTTTGCTGGAGCCCCAGGTTTGGAAATCTGTTGTGAGTCCTAAAACTTTCTTAACAGTGCAAGAATTTCTTTGGTGTAATTGTTTTGTGGGTTGTCTGCTAGGCAGCTCTGTGGTGGGGCTAATGGATACCTCCTCCAAGAGGGCTTATGCCACATGCTGCATGACTCAGGACTGCTGCAGCCAGAGCTCCTGTCTCCATGGCAGGCCACTGCTGACCCATGCCTCCACAGGAGACACTTAAACACTCAAAGGCAGGTCTGGCTCAGTCTCTGTGGGCTCTCTGGTTCATGATGAGCACAAGGTTTTGTTCAAGCCCTCCAAGCGTCTCTGGAAGGTAAACTAGGTTTGATTCTAAATGTGATTTTGCCCCTCCAACCATATTGTTGGGACTTCTTATTTGCCCTTGAACATGGGGCATCTTTTTTTTGTGTGTGTGAAATCCAACATTCTCCTGTCGATGATTGTTCAGCAGTGAGTTGCAATTTTGGAGTTCTCACAGGATAAGATGAGTGCACATCCTTCTACTCTGCCATCTTCAAAATTGCTCAGGAGGGTACAAAATGGTACAGTTATTTTGAAAGACAGTTGGTTATTTCTTACAAAATTATCATATGCTTACCATACAATCCAGCAATTGCACCCATTGATATTTACTCAAAAGAATTGAAAACTTATGTCCACACGAAAATTTGCATATAGATGTTCATATTAGTCACAATTGTCCAAACTTGGAAACAACCAACATTTCCTTTGGTGTGTGAATGGATAAATAAATTGCAGCCCATCGAGACAATGGAATATTATTCACCACTCAAAAGAAATGAGCTATCAAGCCATGAAAAAACATGGAAGAAACTTAAATGCATATCACTAAATAAAAGAAGCCAATTTGAAAAGGCTGCATACTGTACAGTTACACCTACCTAACATTCTGGAAAAGGTGAAGCAGTGGAGACGATTGAAAAAAGGTTAGTAGTCATTAGCAGTGGCGTGGAGGAGATGAATTAGCAGAGCACAGAGGATCTTTGGAACAATGAAAATACTCTGTATTATATTTTACTGATGGATGCTGCTGCTAAGTTGCTTCAGTCATGTCCAACTCTGTGAGACCCCATAGAAGGCAGCCCACCAGGCTCCTCTGTCCCTGGGATTCTCCAGGCAAAAACACTGGAGTGGGTTGCCATTTCCTTCTCCAATGCCTGAAAGTGAAAAGTGAAAGTGAAGTTGCTCAGTTGTGCCCAACTCTTAGCGACCCCATGGACTGCAGCCTACCAGGCTCCTCCTTCCATGGGATTTTCCAGGCAAGAGGACTGGAGTGAGGCGCCATTGCCTTTTCCATTACTGATGGATATATGTCATTATACACCCAAACCTGTAGAATACACACCCTCAATGCTGAACCCAAAATAAACTATGTACTCTGTGTGATTAAGATATGTTAATGTAGATTCACCCTTGGTTAAAAAAAAAAAATCACTCATGATGATGGTGATTAATTAGTGATGTTGATAATGAAGGAATCTATTCATGTGGGTCCAGAAGTATGTAAGAACTGTCTGTATCTCCCTCTTAGTTCATTGTAAACCTGAAGCTTCTCTAAAAATGTTTAGTGATAAGTGACATCACTTAAAAAAAAAAGAAGGGGGGAAGGGAGGGAATTTAGACACAAGGATCCAGCAGATGGATGTGGAGATGGGAGAGATGTAGCTATCAATATAAGCCATGCCCATAGTTCCAAAGCCAAAGAACCTCAAAGAGAGATCACACAAAGGAACCCAATCAACTTGTTGGAGATTCAAGATAAAGGAAGATTTTGACAGCAGCCAGATTAAAATAAGGTACATTTCCTGTAGAGAACAACAGTTCAAATGATTGCGTATTTCTCATCAGAAAACATGGCAATCAGAGGGGAGAAAAGATATTCTTTAATTTCTGAAAGGAAAGAAATGACAACCCAGATTTATACAAATAATTCAGTAGTGAACAGAGAGGAAAAATACTGGAACAAAAAACCAGAAGGAACCAACAGAAAATTATTACAGACAAAGAAGTCTGTTGTAGAAATTAAATAGTCCCCCCAAAAACAGACCAACTGTAAATGCATCTATGCCTATCATCAGAGCTTCAAGATACCTGAAGGAAAAGTAGAATTCAAAGGAGAAATAGACAGTCCAGGATTTACTTACAGACTTAAATAGTGCTCTCTTGTCCTGTCAAGGTATTTGTGTCTTTGGACCTAACCTGAGTCTCTTTTAGATAACATACATTTGTATTATGTTTTTTTTTTTTAAATCACTTCTGCCACATTCTGCATTTTCAACTGAAATACCTAATCCATTTTTTTCATTTAATGTAATTACTGAAAAGGAAGTGCTTACTTCTGTCAATTAGCTGTTTGTTTTTTCTGACTTACATCCTTAATTCCTCCATTACATTATGTGTGTTTTAATTGATTTGTGTGTGTGTGTTGTGTCTTAATAGATATTTTCTAGTGTTCCATTTTGATGCTGTCCTTATTTCTTTTCTATTTCTATTCTATTTATTTTTATTTCTATTTATTCTACTCTATTTCTTTTCTATTTCTATTCTATTTTCTTTTCTTTTCTATTTCTATTCTGTACTATTTTTTTCTCCTAGTGGTTAGCATGATGCATTATTTCAATACAATTCCAATTCCAATTAGTGTCAGATCCTACAGTTTCAGTTCAGTTCAGTTCAGTCGCTCAGTCGTGTCTGACTCTTTGCAACGCCATGAACTGCCAAGGCTCCCTGTCCATCACCAACTCCCAGAGTTTATCCAAACTCATGTCCATTGAGTCGGTGATGCCATCCAACCATCTCATCCTCTGTCATCCCCTTCTCCTCCTGCCCTCAATCTTTGCCAGCATCAGGGTCTTTTACAATGAGTCAGCTCTTCACATCAGGTGGCCAAAATATTGGAGTTTCAGCTTCATCATCAGTCTTTCCAATGAACACCCAGGACTGATTTCCTTTAGGATGGACTGGTTGGATCTCCTTGCAGTTCAAGGGACTCTCAAGAGTCTTCTCTAACACCACAGTTCAAAAGCATCAATTCTTCTGTGCTCAGCTTTCTTTATAGTCCTGTTTAAAGGACCTAATCAATAGGACTGGCTTCACTTCAGATGCTACAAGTTCCGTGATCTCCAGCCCACTCATACTGATGACCAGGGGCTCTAGATCCAAGAGTTTCCCACATTCCCTCACAAAATTGACCTCACTTCAGACTGTGACCAGAAATGTAGGGATTGTGAAGCCACTCACGCTTCTGACCAACGAAACCAATTCTACGGAGTTTCTACAACCCCCTCAGGTTTGATAATTAGCTGGAACAGTTCACAGAATGCAGGAAAGTACTGTATGTATGACTGCAGCTTTTCTATACAGGGAACAAGTCCGGGCTTCCCAGGTGGTACTAGTGCTAAAGAACCTGCCTGCCAACGCAGGAGACACCAGAGAGACGGGTTCCATCCCTGGGTTGGGAAGATCCCTGGAGGAGGGCATGGCGACCCACTCCAGTATTCTTGCCTGGGAAATTCCATGGACAGAGGAGCCTGGAGGGCTACAGTCCATGGGGTCGCAAAGAATCAGATACAACTAAAGCGACTTAGGTCACACACACACAGTCAAATGAGAGACACACAGTCTGAGTTCTGGGGGGAAACTGAACCCCAAATCTCTGAGCTTTTTCTCTGTGAGATCAGGGTGCTTCTCCCCCCTACTATGGCCATGTGATCACCAGTCAGGAAGCCCCCCTGGGCACAGGGTACAGAGCTTGTTCAGAAAGTCCTCTGCATATGAATGAATTCCATTAGCCCATTAGTAAGTCCAATTTGTTTGTAACTCCAGCAAAGTTGGCCTAGATACCCAACTAACACAATAGGCTATATAGTACTGTACTGGAATAGGGTTATAATATTTTTCACATAAATAGTACATAACAGACAAACACAAAAATAAAGAAAACATTTTTAATCATATAGTAATTATTTTGAAAAGTACAGTCAGTTCAGCTCAGTTCATTCACTCAGTCGTGTCCGACTCTTTGCGACCCCATGAATCGCAGCACACCAGGCCTCCCTGTCCATCACCAATTCCTGGAGTTCACTCAGACTCACGTCCATGGAGTCGGTGATGCCATCCAGCCATCTCATCCTCTGTTGTCCCCTTCTCCTCCTGCCCCCAATCCCTCCCAGCATCAGAGTCTTTTCCAATGAGTCAACTCTTGGCATGAGGCGGTACAGTAGTGTAGTACATAAACAGCTGACATACAGGGGCTGGCATTGACCGAATTTCAGGCAAGAGTTGCTGACTGCAGGACAGAGAGGATATGGGAGGTGGTAGAGCTGAAGAACGGTTACTAAGAGGAGACAGAGGGCAAGCTGCAATTTCACTCACCCCTGACGTGGATGGCATAGGCTTTGGTTCCTTGTTGGAACCAGATGTATGTTCACACCTTTGAAAGTTCATATCTTGAAGGCGCATATGTAGGGGACTTACTGTACTGAGCTTTCATCATGCAGGCCTGGACTCCATTATTAACCACAGGATTTAACTTGGGCAACAGCCTTGCAAATTTGGGAAGTTTTGACCATTATTTTTTAAAAATCATCTCTCAGTCTCTTGCTCTCTTCTCCTTTTGAAATTACAATTATATGTACATTGGTGTATTTAATGCCATCCCATAGGGATGGGCCCTGTTTGCTTTTGAGGATTACTTTTTCTTTCTGCTTCTCAGGCCCACTAATCTCTATTGACCTTTCTTCAAATTCACTAATTCTTCCTTCTGCTTGCTTAAATCTATTATGAATCCTTCTAGTGAATTTTTCATTTAAGTTATACTACTTTCCAACTCCAAAACTGTTATTTGGTTTCTCTTATGTAATTTCTATCTCTTTATTGATATTATTCTTTGGGGAAAGCAGCATTTTCCTAACTTTTTAAACTCTTTATCCATAATTGCTTTAGTTTTTTTTGTGAATATTTAAGACAGTTCACAAAGTTCAAGATTAGTAAATCCATGTCTGAGCTTCATCAAGGACAGTTTCTATTAATTTTTTTTTTTTCTGTGCATGGGCCATGTTTTTCTTGTTTCTTTGAATAGTTCAAAATTTTCATTAAAAATTAGAAACAGATTCACAAACATAGAAAACAGATTTGTGATTGCCAAGAAGAGAGGTGCAAGAGGAAAGCACTGGGAGTTTGGGGTTAGTTCGTTCTATATTATATATAGAAAGGATAAACAATTTGTCCTACTGTGTAGCACAGAGAACTATATTAAGTATTCTGAGATAAACCATAGTGGAAAAGAGTATGAAATATTATATATATTTATATAGACCTGAATCACTTTGCTACCCAGCAGAAATTAACACAATATTGCAAATCAACTATACTTCAGTAAAATTTGTTAAAAAGAAAGCTAAATCACTATATGCGAAAGAATTGCTGAAAACTAGATGTTTTGGATATTCTTAATGTGCCAGTTGTAGAAATAAAATTCTACCTTCTCACCAGAGGATGTTGTTGGTTGCAAGACTTATTATCTGTTTGTTTAGTAACTTTTATGACCTAGTTTTGTACAACCTGTATTCTTTGTGGCCACTGAGGTCTCTTTTAGCTTACAGGTCAGCTGGGTGTTTGACAGAATTTCCTTAAACACATGAAAAAATCTAACAGAAAAAAAAAAAGAAAAAATCCCAGCCTTCACAGGTTGGCTCTGTGGTCCCAGGTTCAGGAAGATCCCCTGCAGAAGGAAATAGCAACCCACCCCAGTACTCTCGCCTGGAAAATTCCATGGACAGAGGAGCCTACAGATAAGCTACAGTCCATGGAATCGCAAAGAGTCGCACATGACTGAGCAACTTCATGTCTCTGTGTATCTGAAAGCCTTCAACACTCAAGTCAGCAGTTTATGTCCCTGCCTCAGCTCTCCCTTCTGCACACAAACAGCCAAAGCTGAGCACATGGGGCCTTCTCGGATCTCACCCAAGTGCACGCGCAGCCCTAGATTTGAACAAGCTCCAAGTGCCAAAACAAAGCTGGGAGCTTTTCAAAGCTTGTATTTCCCAAAGCTTTTCATTCCCCAGCACTTCCTCCAAAATTTTACAGGTAGGCTCCTTTTTCCTATAAATTAATTATGGCTGTCCCCAGGTGGCAGCAGCTGATACATTTTCCTTTAAATGTTTCAAACAAATATCCCTGGATAGATTAATCAGCCTGGAAAAGTTCTGAGTTATGAAAAATAAAGGCAAGTCTCTTGAAACAGTTCTACAAGGACCCCTGAGGTCAAGATAAGCAACAACAGTATTTTGAGAAGAAGGTCTGCTCTGCTCTATTAAATAACAGTTTCATACACTAAAACACGGGTGGCTATTTTCAAAGTCACTGCTGAGCCTTGGAGAGAGGGCCTGGCCCACCTCAGCTGAAACACTGCAGGCTCCCTGCTTTATACACAGCTCATTTGCTGCTATTCTTCCTTCACTGTGTTCTCCTGATTACTATACCACTTTAATTGAATTCTAAAGATCTGAGAGTTTATACTAATCGATTTTGTCAGTTGATTCATTGTTTTGTAGAGGGGTTGACTTGCAGCCCCTTACTCTGCCATTTTCACTGATGATTACATAGAAAATCTTATAGAACCAGAAAATAAGAAAATACCAAAAAAAAAATTAACAAAAACATATTACATATTTGAGAACACATAGAATGGGACAACAAAGAGTGAACCCTAATGTAAATGATAGATTTAGTTAATATATCAATTTTGGTTCATGACTTCTGATAAATATACCATAATATCTCATGATGTTAACCACAGGGGCATCCATGTGCAAGATATTCAGGAACTCTCTGTACTGTCTTTACAACTGCTGTAAATATAAACTATCAGACAAAATTTTTATTTTAAAAATAAAATAACCCAAGTAGAATCGATTTGCTATTATCATCTGATTAATAGGATTCCCAAAAGGAGAGAACATGGCAAATGGGGTAGAATAAATTATTAAAGGCATTATGGAAGATAATTTTTCAGAGCTGAAACATAGAAGTTTTTGATGGAAATTTCCTAATGAGTACAGTAATTATACTCAAAATCATGAAATTATAAACCATAAAAGATAAAGAGAAAATCCTGCAAATTTCCTGGAAACAAAATGGGTCACCTTAAAGGACTAAATGGCTGCCTAACTTCAGTTATTTTACCAGCAGCTCTGTATGTTAGAACACATAGGAGGACTTTGTAAATTCTCAGGAAACATAATTTATAACATAGGATTCTTCACCCAACTACCAACACATTTTGAGCCAAGATAAAGATATTTTTACACATGCCAGAACAGATAAATTGTATTTATCACACCTTTACTTAGGTAGATACTTGAAGCTATGATGCAGAAAATAAAGCGAGAAAAAATCACTCGTAGGTTAAGGAAATTCCAGAAAGTAAAACCATGAGGGCAAAGCTAAAATAAACAATTATAAACTGGAGAAGAAAACCAGTCCAAAGTTAAACAAGGCAAAATTATAGGATTTGGGGAAAAAGAATCGAAATATACATTGGGACTAGAAAATAACTTAAGACTCTAATAAAGGCATTTGATGAGGTATAAAAATAAGAAGGAAGTAATGTCACCTTGTATCAGACATTTCTCTATTGGATTCATGTTATTGACACAGAGAGCATACAATTTAAACCTGATACATTAGCAGATTTTTATCTGCTTTGAAAATGTAAAATAATGATTGAAACTTTTCCTGAGAGATTAGGAGGAATAAAGCAAAAATATTGACATCACTACTTGATTTAATACATGCTGAAAGCCCTTGCCCAATGTCAAGAAAAATTAATATGAATATTGAAAAGGGTAAACTGTCATTACATGCATAGACCTTTTAGAATTATACATTTAAATAGCATGAAAAGCTCAAATAAACATCAGTAAACCTAATCAAATCTTGCTGTTTTTTGCACATTGCCCTATAAAAGGAGTTGAGCAAATTTAAGATGATCTAAGAAATGGAGGCATATACTATGTTCACAGATTAGAAGGATCAGTGTTGTAAGGGTGACAGTACTTTATAAATTAAACTAACACTCAGTGTAATCTCAAGAAAATTCCCACTAGGATGTGTCTGAAGCATGGGGTGGTAAATTGGGAGGATAGTTTTAATTTCTAAGGGAATTGTAAGGCAGATATAGAAAACAAAATAAGATAATAGAGAAGTTGAGGAAATATTTTTTTTGTTAATGTTGTCCAGTCAATTGGACATTGAAATTAATGAAAATTGATATACAGTTCACACTAATAAGAAGATGGATATGAATGGATTTAAATCTAAATGTGAATTCCAAAACATTTAAAATTCTACAAAATGTTTTTTAAAATCTCTAAATTCTTGGCATAGGGAAATATTCCCTGGATGCCAGGAGAGGAAATGCTCAGTTCCATACATTTCAGTTGCTCAGTCGTGTCTGTGTCCATGACCCCATGGACTGCAGCACGCCAGGCCTCCCTGTCCATCACCAACTCCCAGGGTTCACTCAAACTCATGTCCATAGAGTCAGAAATGCCATCCAACCATATCATCCTCTGTCGTCCCCTTCTCCTCCCACCTTCAATCTTTCCCAGTATCAGGGTCTTGCTCTTCACATCAGGTGGCCAAAGTATTGGAGTTTCAGCTTCAACATCAGTCCTTCCAATGAACACCAGGACTGATCTCCTTTAGGATGGACTGCTTGGATCTCCTTGCAGTCCAAGGGACTCTCAAGAGTCTCCTCCAACACCACAGTTCACAAGCATCAATTCTTTGGTGCTCAGCTTTCTTTATAGTCCAACTCTCACATCCATACATGACTACTGGAAAAACTGTAGCCTTGACTAGACAGGCCTTTGTTGGCAAAGAAATGTTTCTGCTGTCTAGGATGGTCATAACTTTTCTCCCAAGGATTAAGTGTCTTTTAATTTCATGGCTGCAGTCACCATCTGCAGTGATTTTGGAGCCCAAGAAAATAAAATCTGCTACTTTTTTTCCCCATCTATTTGCCATGAAGTGATGGGACCAGAAATCATGATCCTAGTTTTCTGAATGTTGAGTTTTAAGCCAACTTTTTCACTTTCCTCTTTCACTTTCATCAAGAGGTTCTTTAGTTCTTCACTTTCTATCATAAGGGTGGTGTCATCTGCATATCTGAGGTTATTGATATTTCTCCCAGCAGTCTTGACTCCAGCTTGTGCTTCCTCCAGTCCAGGATTTCTCATAATGTACTCTGCATAGAAGTTAAATAAGCAGAGTGAGAATATACAGCCTTGACATACTCCTTTCCCTATTTGGAACCAGTCTGTTTTTCCATGTCCTATTCTAACTGTTGCTTCCTGACCTGCATACAGATTTCTCAAGAGGCAGGTCAGGTGGTCTGGTATTCCTATCTCTTTTAGAATTTTCCAGAGTTTGTTGTGGTCCACACAGTCAAAGACTTTGGCATAGTCAATATAGCAGAAGTAGATATTTTTCTGGAACTCTCTTGCTTTTTGGATGATCCAACAGATGTTGGCAATTTGATCTCTGGTTCCTCTGCCTTTTCTAAAACCAGCTTGAACATCTGGAAGTTCATGTACTGTTGAAGCCTGGCTTGGAGAATTTTGAGCGTTACACTACTAGAGTGTGAGATACGTGCAATTGTGGGTCATTTGAGCATTCTTTGATGTTGCCTTTCTTTGAGGAAATCATGGGGAAAATATAAACTGACTTCACTAAAATTAAGAAATTTAGTGTCTCAAAATACATCATTTAGAGAGAGAAATGGCAGGCCAAAGACTGGGAGATGATATTTACCAGTCACACAACCATCAACAGCTATATCCAGAACATATGGATCACTTCTATAAAACTAGTCATCAAAAACCAATAACCCAAGAGAAAAATAGACAAGAAATATTGAACTAGTGCACCAAAAAGGAAGATATATGGATGACAAATGAACATGTGAAGGGTGCTCAAACTCATGACTGATAAGAAAAATGAACACTAAACCACAAGATTTCTCTGCTAACTTGATGCTGTGACCAGTAGTCCTGCTGAGCATGATATATGGGCATGATAAGATTTTTAAACATCTGTTTGAAATATTGGAGTATTTCCAGACCACCCAGGACCTGAGGAGCAAGGATGGGGACAGAAAGGAAGCATTTTGTCTACTGTTCGTTCCTTTGATCATGTGCAATTCTTGGTTTAAGGAGAGAGTCCAGAAGTGGCAGGTAAGTCACAGTATCTCTGAAAGCTTTGGGGAATCTCACAAAGGCAGAAAAGAAAACACACTAGGTCTGGACTCTTAAGGCAGATAGTTGGTGAGGGGCTAAGATCCCAGGGAGAAGGAGAAAAAGAAGTGATAGCAACACTCAACACCAGTTTTCTCCTTGAAGTGTTTGCCCTTGAGTCTTCCCAAGTCATGAAGCAAATAATGCCCAGACAAGGAGTAACCAGCAGAGCAGACAGCTTTGTGTCTTCACAATTCTGGTGAGCAACAGTTAGAGCCCAGGAGCCATCCAGGGGAGGGACTAGAGAAAACACCAGCGACCCTGAGTCGAAACTGGCAGAGCACCAGATTTTAGAATGGGAGTAAGTCAGAGAATTCCATGGACTGTGTAGTCCATGGAGTTGCAGAGTCAGACACGCTGATTGCCTTTCACTTTTACTTTCAGAACCCAGAGCAGACCAAAGTAGAAAAAGATGGCAGTCGAAGCACAGGTGGACTCCTGATGGGAATGAATGGAGAAACTGTGTCTTTCTGTCAACTGCAAAGGAATTTTGTACCCCTGGGTGATACTCTCTTAAAATTCTTTTAAAATGAATGCTATCTAGACTTTCTGCAACAATGGCTTATATGACTATAAAAATATCGAGTTGGTAGACTTAAATTAAATTATAATAGTGATTACGTTAAACTCAAACATAAAAAAACTCCAGTTAAAAGACAATAACCTACATTATAAAATAAAACCTGACAATATGATATTCAAAAAAGATACATTTAAATAAAGCTTGAAAAAGGTTATTTTGCACTAACATTAGTCAAAGGGTAAAAGTGTAAGTCAATCAGTCATGTCTAACTCTTTGTGACCCCATGGACTGTAGCCCGCCAGGCTCCTCTGTCCATGGAATTCTCCAAGCAAGAGTACTGGAGTAGGTAGCCATTCCCTTCTCCAGGGGATCTTCCCAACCCCGTAATGGAACTGGGGTCTCCTGCATTGCAGGAGGACTTTTTTTACCAGCTGAACTACCAAAAAGAGTTGGTATAATTAGGTCAATATCAATAATTTTAAGACATAGTACTAAGCCTATCAATTAAACAGGAAAATATGTCAATCTTAAAATCCCCACCACTATTAACATGGCTTGAAAATATGTAAAGCAGAAGCTGAGCAATGAGAAAATTCATAATCATCACTCAAAAATGTAACACACTTATCTCAGAAACACAACAAGCTAAGAAGCAAATCAATTCTTGAAACAATAAAGAATAGGTTTAGCAAACTTTATTGACTCAATATATGTAGAACACTTCAACCAATAACTGCAGAAAGCACATTCTTTTCAAGTAAAATAAAATATTTATTAACTAGTCATATTTTTTGCCTTACAACAAGTTACAACAGTTTCAAATGATTGAAATAAAGTGAGGTTTTTTCTGGCTACAGTGGAAGTAAGGTAGGTAGAAATTCATAATCAAAGGAAAACTAGGATGTTTCTAAAAGTGTGAAAATTAAACAATAATTTTCTAATAAGCTGATAGATCAAATAAGCTAATTTATAAGTAACAAATTAAATTCAATTAAAGAAGAAAGGAAACACAAAAGAGTAAAAACTAGTAGAAAAATGAGAATGTTGAAAAATCAACAAAGCTATAAATTAGTTCTTTGGAAAATGTTTAATGGTATAAATTAACTTATTAACTAAGTTTGCCATAGATTTTCTTCCAAGGAGCAACCATCTTTTAATTTCATGACTACAATCACTGCACGGTGATACTGGAACCCAAGAAAATCTGTCACTGTTTCCACTTTTTCTCCTTCTATTTGCCATGAAGTGATGGAAGAAGATGCTATGATCTTAGTTTTTTGAATGTTGAGTTTTAAGCCAACTTTTTCACTCTCGTCTTTCACCTCATCAAGAGGCTCTTTAGTTCCTCTTCACTTTCTACCATTAGGGTGGAATCATCTGCATATCTCAGGTTGTTGTTTCTCCAGGCAATCTTGATTCTAGCTTGTGATTCATCCAGCCTAGCATTTCGCATGATGTACTCTGCATAGAAGTTAAATAAACAGAGTTACAATATACAGCCTTGTCGTACTCCTTTCCCAATTTTCTTCATTTCTCTTTTCTCCAATCTCCTTTCTCCATCGTTCAATGTCAGGTTCCAACTGTTGCTTCTTGACCTGTGTATAGGTTTTTCAGGAGACAGGTAAGGTGAGCTGGTATTCCCATCTCTATATTATGTGTATAAATGTATGCATATATAAATATATATATATATATATAATAGGTATAATGATATATCCATTATACCAGCTTTGTAAAGCATTAGATCTGAAATTAGAAGAAAATTATTTACAAATTCATCAATCAACATCAAGTATCTAAGAATAATTCTGAATAAAAATTTGCATGGCCTCTACATAGAAGACATAAATAAATAAATAAATGGAGGAATATTTATGGATATATATGCATTATTGGGCTTCCCTGGTAGCTGAGCTGGTAAAGATCTACCTGCAATGCAGGAGGCCTTAGTTTGATTCCTGGGTCAGGAAGATCCTCTGGAGAAGGGATAGGCTGCTCACTCCAGTATTCATATGCTTCCCTAGTGGCTCAGATGGTAAAGAATCTTCCTGCAATGCAGGAGACCTGTATTTGATCCCTGGGTTGGGAAGATCCCTTGGAGGGAAGGCATGGCAACCCATTCCAACATTCTTGCCTGAAGAATCCCCATGGACAGAGGAGCCTGGTGGGCTACAGTCCATGGGATAGCAAAGAATTGGACACAATTGAGTGACCGAGCACAGCACAGTGGCCTGCAGGTTATTGTGGATTATCAGGTGACTCAGTGGCAATTTGCCTGCCAATGCAGGAGATGCAGGAGATATGGGTTCAATTCCTGAATTGGGAAGATCCCCTGGAAGAGGTTACAGCAACCCACTCCAGTATTCTTGCCTGGAAAACCCCACAGGCAGAGAAGCCTGGTGTGCTACAGTGCATGGGGTCACAAAGAGCTGGACACAACTTAGTGACAGCATGAGCAGAATGTGTATTATTATATGTATACATGCTGATATATAGAGACAGAGACAGAGCGAGATCTGTTATAAGGAGCTGGCCCATGTGATCCAAGGTCTGTAGTGGGCCAACTGGAGACTCAGGATAAACAACAGTATAAGTTCCAGTCCAAATGCCAGCAGGCTGGACACCCAAGGAAGAGCCAATATTTCAATTTGAATCCAAAAGTAGGAAAAAGAAACAACAACAACAACAACTCATGTTTCAGCTTGAAGGCAGTTTGGCTGAAGGAGTTCCCTCTTACTTGTAGGATGGTCAGCCTTTTTGTTTTATTCAGCCCTTCAACTGATCAGATAAGGCCCATCCACATTAGGAAGTGCAGTCTGCTTTACTCAGACTACTGATTCAAATATTAATATCATCAGAAACACCACCCCAGGCACCCTTAGAGCAATATTTGACCAAATGCCTTATGACACATCAAGCTAATCATCACAAGAATACTCTTTGTCAACTTGGCATCCATGCACATCTCCTTAAATGAAACTTAATGTTTGAGTAGAAACAATAACAAGATTACAGTTCTTCCAAACTTGATACCACAATCCTGTATACAATCAAAAACACTAATCCCTTCCTCAAAGGAGGTAACATCTTTGAGTGATGTTTTCTCTTTGATTTCCCTAACTAACATATAATGATATACAATTAATGATATTTAAATACTATGATATAAAGTTCAGCCATCTTATGTTATATCATAAAAGGATGACATTATATGTTATATGGTAATTGGCCAGAATAGCACACTCAAAAGAGGAATAGATTGCCTTCAGCATCCAAAGAGGCCCACTGGGTGTTGTGCCTCTGTTTCAGTTGTAGGAGAGGCTGGAGACAGCCCCTTATCCTCTGCATTAAAAAGTGTATCTCTACATGCCCCACAACACTGCGTGCCTTGAGCTATCGTCAGATGTACTTCCTACCATTCTGGCCCACTCCTTCCTACTGCTTGCCAGCTAAATCCAATCAGCATAATGTCAACCACATAATGGATGAGTAAGGTATCTTGTAAAAGGGACATTTGATCACGATTCCGGCACATTACATGATGACATAGGCCTGCAGCGTGGGTGCTCCCCTGAAGTAGGACAGTCGGGTGTATTGCTGGCCTTGCCAGCAGAAAGCAAACTGCTTCAGATATTTCCTCTTGACAGATATGGAGGGGAAAAAGCACTTGCAGGTCAATAGCTGAACCCCAGGTATCAGGGGGTGTGTCAATTTGTTCAAGCACAACCGTTACACCAGCTGTAATGGAAGTCACCACCTGATTAATCTAACAACAATCAACATTCACTCTCAAGACCCATCTGTCTTCTGCAAGGGTGAAATAGGTGAGTCAAAGGGAATGTGGTGGGAATCACAACCCCTCCACATTTCAAGTTCCTGATGGGGGCACTGATCTCTGCAACCCCTCCAGGAATGTGATATTGCTTTTGGTTCAGTATTTTCTTAGGTAGAGCCCATTCTCAGGGCTCCCACTTGCATTTTGTACCATAATGTCTGTCGCTTGAAAGGTCAAGGAACAAATGTGAAGATGCTGCCAGCTGCTAAGCATTTCTATTCCAATAATGCATCCTGAAACTGAGGAAATAATCACAGGATGGGTTGTAGGGCTCCCTGGGCTCCCTGGGGGTTAAGCCTGACACCAAGAAGTCCCTCCTCAAACTGGTGGGCCACAGGGACATTTTGGCTCTCTTGGAATTCAGATCAGTCCAGCCAGTGTTCAGGAGTCCCTGAAAGTTCTGATTATTCCCTTCTGCCAAAGTACAGTTACCTCATAAATGGCTGGAAGTCCCTTTGGGGAAGGCTGAAGTTTAACAATATACATTTTTGGCAGTTGGAGAAGACTCTTGAGAGTCCCTTGGACTGCAAGGAGATCCAACCAGTCCATTCTAAAGGAGATCAACCCTGGGTGTTCTTTGGAAGGAATGATGCTAAAGCTGAAACTCCAGTACTTTGACCACCTCATTCGAAGAGTTGACTCATTGGAAAAGACTCTGATGCTGGGAGGGATTGGGGGCAGGAGGAGAGGGGGATGACGGAGGATGAGATGGCTGGATGGCATCACCGACTTGATGGACGTGAGTTTGAGTGAACTCCGGGAGATGGTGATGGACAGGGAGGCCTGGCGTGCTGCGATTCCTGGGGTCTCAAAGAGTCGGACACGACTGAGCAACTGAACTGAACTGAGGGTCCTTCCTGGGGGAGTCCTGACCTCCCTTCATTCAAAGTGTTCTGGGTCTGCAGAATTTTAACCCTCTGTGTTTAGGATTCAAGTTATACTTTTGGTCCCACAGAAAGGACCTATCACAGAGCTCTTTGAGGATGTGGGATGGAGGACGGGGGAAGTCACAAATTTATTTCTCACAGTCACAGTGAGAGGCTGTCCCCTGGACCCTCCCAGGGTAGAGGAGCAGGTCTTAAATGGCAAATCCTCCCTAATATCCTGCTGTCTCTGAGACTTGGAATCCCTTCCTCTACATCAAGAAAAGGCCACTCTAGCAGTTATAACTCGCTGACTATGGACCACTTTTGGGTCCATGTTCAAATCAACCAATCAATCAAACTCCCAAAGCTGCAACACTGATGTAGAATCTCTGCTCAGAGAGCCCACTTCAATACACTGGGCTTGATGGATCCAGTGCTGTGTTCCTCTGCGCATCACACCACACTTGTGATTATCCCCAGACATGGTCCCTAACAACAGCAGGGGGCTCAGGGTTTAATTTAGAAGGGATGAAAATATTCCAGAATTGACTAAGCTGGTTGCAAGTATCTGTGAATACATGAAAAACCCTCGAACTGTACATGTTAAATGAATGAATTATATGGCATTTTATTTTTTTTAATTCCATCTCATATATAGCTATTAAAAAGAGAAAAAAAAATGGAAAGTTGGGCTTGTTGTTGTGCTGTAATAATTCCCTTAGTCCCTTCCCCTCTTTCTCTGGCACCTGCAAGATGGTGGCCATGGCAGCCTGACCAGTGGGGTGAAGTCTCAGAACCCCAACCCTTCTGGACCATATTTCCTTCAGAAACAGCCAACTTTGTCTCCACACACCTACTGTCTCCCAGCGAATTGATGGAGGGGTAGAAGCCTGGTCTGAGTCTGATGATAGTTTCTGTGGACTCTTGAGCTTGTGCCTGAGTTAAAGCTGTAAGATGTAAATTTAGGAACTTCAGAGGCTGTGTTTCCTGGCATGTTATAATGAGAAAGAAGATGGTGAATTTACATCATATTCAGGCAGAATTCCTGCCCTCCTTGTGGCTTGGTTGTTTCATCCAGTGCCCCACATCCTTCCAGTAATGATGTACATGTGCTTAATCCAAGTACTAGAGAACCAATATTATTTTAGTTTTAAGTAATTATTTAAAACTCTGGCCTCCACGCACATAGTTAAGAGGAAAGATCATTGTCCTCAAAGGCCTGTGGTGAAACACAGGCAGTGCTGCACATCCGTGCACCGGGGGGTCATTCACAAGGGCAGTGCTGATCACTGCTCCAATCTCTTCTAAATTGCTGTGTGTGTGTGTGTGTGTGCTCACTCAGTTATGTCCGACTCTTTTCTACCCCGTGGACACTGATGTAACCCCGATGGGCTCCTCTGTCCGTGCATGGGCTTAACCAGGCGAGAATACTAGAGTGGCTGCCATTCCCTGCTCCAGGCAATCTTCCCAGCTTAGGGAACAAACGTGCATCTTTGAATCTCCTGCACTTCAGGTGGATTCTTAACCTCTGTGCCAATGGGGAAGCCCCAGACTGTTGCATCCAAACGTCAAAATAGTATGCTTTTTATGCCATGACTTGATTTTTCTGCTTTAGATGTTATCTATTGATGTCCTGATTTAAAAGACAAAGTTTAACTTTATTACAGTGCTTATTCCACACTCACCTTTCCAGTAAAATTTAATCAATAAACAGTGCTTATATGACAGCCATTTAAACGTATTTACTAAAGAGTCAAATAGTTTATCACTCACGTAATTTTTTTCTGGCATGGATATTTTATTTCCTTTGAGTTCCTTTTTTGAGCGTTTTTTTCTTTATGCTGCTTAATCATCTTTGTGTTTTTATTATGATTTTTTTGGGGGAAATTACTACACTTTCATACCCACTCCAGTACTCTTGCCTGGAAAGTCCCATGGACGGAGGAGCCTGGTGGGCTGTAGTCCATGGGGTCTCGAAGAGTCGGACATGACTCAGCGACTTCCCTTTCACTTTCATACATTGGAGAAGGTAATGGCAACCCACTCCAGGGTTCTTTCCTGGAGAATCCCAGGGACAGAGGAGCCCAGTGGGCTGCCATCAATGGGGTCGCACAGAGTCGGACGCGACTGACGCGACTTAGCAGCAGCAGCACACTTTCATAAAATCTACAAGCATAACACAGTGAGAACTTGTATTCTCTAACATCAATCAGAAATGTTTATTTTATCAAGCTTGTCTTCTCTCTGTCTCACTATCTTCCTTTTACACACACACACACACACACACACACACAGACAACATAATGTGTATTGTGAAATCACTTTGCCCCTAATTACTTAAGCACATAACTCCTAGGACAAATGAAGCGTTCCCATATAAGTTCAATTCAATTATCTCACTTTTAACTCATAGTTGCCAAGATTCATACAATATTTTAATTTACTACGTACGCCATACTCAGGTGTTCTCCATTGTCATAATAACAGCTTTATAGCTTTTTTCCTCCCAAATGCAGGATCCAAAGATCACATGTTGCTCTTGGCTGTCAGATCTTTCTGGTCTCCTTCAAGCTAGAAACTTTTTTTTAAGGTTCTCCTTCTCTTCCGTTTTTCTCTTCTTCTGCCCAATCAATATTGACAGTTTTTATTTTCTGAGTAACTCCCTCTCCAGCCCCCCAGTCTCTCTGCCTCAAGACACTTTCTAATTGTGATTTAGTGAGGTCTTGAGAAAGAGAAGGAAAATGTGTTGGCTCAAGTCATCATTTTAATAGGAATTCAATAAACAAAACTTCTTCTCTCATATCTCTTGCTATAAATGTCCTTTAAGAAAGAGAACCAAACTCAGTTCTTCTGGATATTTTTTTTTATTAGTTCATGTGTCTGGCATACACTGTCACATGCAAGCATCCTCATAAGTGGCTGTGCTTTTGTGTACTGTACAGTCCTATATAGAGAGTAGAGTAGTACAGTGTCTTTATTTCAAGCTCAGGATGTCCAGAAGCAAGCATAAGAGCAGTGGTTATTGTAGCTGATACTGCTAAGAAGAGATTCACGATGCAGGAGGCGGCAAGGAGATTTTCTTTATTTGAGGAGCCACTGTTTGTTTTTGATGCACAGGACCTGAGCATAGAATAATGCATGAAGGTTGCAGCCATTCAGAATGAATCCAGGGCTACTGTGTCATCTATTGATACAATAAGAAAAAAAAAAATAGCTACTACCCAGACATCACTGGATTGTTTTTTTCAAGAGAGTAGATAAAATTGAATCCAGCAAAGAACCAGAACCTGTGCCATCAACATCAGATGTGAGGGACACTGCATCTTGCCCTGCATCTCCTATCACTGACAACCCTTCAGGTCTACTACCCGCTGCCTCCTCGTTCTCCTCCAGTCAGTGATGCTTCTTACCTGTTCACTTGGTGCCAGCCCCTGTATGTCAGCTATTGTACTATACTGCTGTACTTTTCAAGATACTATACTGTAAGATTAAAAATGTTTTCTTTACTTTCTGTGTTTGTTTTCATGTACATATTATTTGTGTGAAAAGTATTATAAACCTATTACAGTAATAGAGATGACAAGAATACACAGAAGAACTGGACAAAAAAGATCTTCATGACCCAGATAATGACGATGGTGTGATCACTGACCTAGAGCCAGACATCCTGGAATGTGAAGTCAAATGGGCCTTAGAAAGCATCACTATGAACAAAGCTAGTGGAGGTGATGGAATTCCAGTTGAGCTATTCCAAATCCTGAAAGATGATGCTGTGAAAGTGCTGCACTCAATATGCCAGCAAATTTGGAAAACTCAGCAGTGGCCACAGGACTGGAAAAGGTCAGTTTTCATTCCAATCGCAAAGAAAAGCAATGCCAAAGAATGCTCAAACTACCACACAATTGCACTCATCTCACACGCTAGTAAAGTAATGCTCAAAATTCTCCAAGCCAGGCTTCAGCAATATGTGAACCGTGAACTTCCAGATGTTCAAGCTGGTTTTAGAAAAGACAGAAGAACCAGAGATCAAATTGCCAACATCTGCTGGATCATGGAAAAAGCAAGAGAGTTCCAGAAAAACATCTATTTCTGCTTTATTGACTATGCCAAAACCTTTGACTGTGTGGATCACAATAAACTGTGGAAAATTCTTCAATAGATGGGAATACCAAACCACCTGATCTGCCTCTTGAGAAATTTGTATGCAGGTCAGGAAGCAACAGTTAGAACTGGACATGGAACAACAGACTGGTTCCAAATAGGAAAAGGAGTACGTCAAGGCTGTATATTGTCCCTGTTTATTTAACTTACATGCAGAGTACATCATGAGAAACGCTGGACTGGAAGAAACACAAGCTGGAATCAAGATTGCCGGAAGAAATATCAATAACCTCAGATATGCAGATGACCCCACCCTTATGGCAGAAAGTGAAGAGGAACTCAAAAGCCTGTTGATGAAAGTGAAAGTGGAGAGTGAAAAAGTTGGCTTAAAGCTCAACATTCAGAAAACGAAGATCATGGCATTGGGTCCCACCACTTCATGGGAAATAGATGGGGAAACAGTGGAAACAGTGTCAGACTTTATTTTGGGGGGCTCCAAAATCCCTACAGATGGTGACTGCAGCCATGAAATTAAAAGACGCTTACTCCTTGGAAGGAAAGTTATGACCAACCTAGATAGCATGTTCAAAAGCAGAGACATTACTTTGCCAACAAAGGTTCGTCTAGTCAAGGCAATGGTTTTTCCTGTGGTCATGTATGGATGTGAGAGTTGGACTGTGAAGAAGGCTGAGCTCCGAAGAATTGATGCTTTTGAACTGTGGTATTGGAGAAGACTCTTGAGAGTCCCTTGGACTGCAAGGAGCTCCAACCAGTCCATTCTGAAGGAGATCAGCCCTGGGATTTCTTTGGAGGGAATGATGCTAAAGCTGAAACTCCAGTACTTTGGTCACCTCATGTGAAGAGTTGACCCATTGGAAAAGACTCTGATGCTGGGAGGGATTGGAGGCAGGAGGAGAAGGGGACGACAGAGGATGAGATGGCTGGATGGCATCACTGACTGGATGGACGTGAGTCTGAGTGAACTCCAGGAGTTGGTGATGGACAGGGAGGCCTGGCGTGCTGCAATTCATGGGGTCCCAAAGAGTCGGACACGACTGAGCGACTAATCTGATCTGATCTGATCTGATAGCCAATTGTGTTAGTTGGGTACCTGGGCTAACTTTGTTGGACTTACAAATAAACTAGACTTAAAAACATGCTCTCAGAATGGAACTTGTTCATATGTAGGGGACTTGCTGCATCTTCATTCTAAATTTTAACCCATCTTTTGGTTTTAACTCATTTCAAATTTGTGAATGATAAAATAATTCTTATGACCCAATTATATGCACGAAAATGTTTACTTACATGAAAATCTTTACTTACTCCTTCACTCTTTCTATCATCATCCTGAGTTTTTACTTTTTTTATTGTGGTAAAAGTCATGTAATATAAAACATACTATTTTAACTACATTTACATCATAGTGGCATTAAGTACGCTTATATTGTTGGGCAACTGTCAACATCATCCACCTTCCTAAACTGAAACTTGTCCCCATTAAACACTGATTTCCCATCCCCGCTCCCCACCTCCCCACACCCTGGCCTCTGGCATCTACCAATGTACTTTCTTATTCTATGAATTTGACTATTCTAGGCAATGGCACTCCACTCCAGTACTCTTGCCTGGGAAATCCCATGGACAGAGGAGCCTGGTAGGCTGCAGTCCATGGGGTCACGAAGAGTCAACACGACTGAGCAACTTCACTTTCACTTTTCACTTCATGCATTGGAGAAGGAAATGGCAACCCACTACAGTGTTCTTGCCTGGAGAATCCCAGAGACGGGGGAGCCTGGTGGGCTGCTGTCTATGGGGTCGCACAGAGTCAGACATGACTGACGGGACTTAGCAGCAGCAGCAGCAGGCATCTCATCATTCTGAATCTTGCTGAGGCTTTATCTTTAACATTTTATTTTACATATTAAATCCTAAATATGGTAGTTGATATTTCATTAAATTTTATTATCAGAGTTACAAATGAAAGACTTACAGTCATCTACTTAACTGTGGTGAATGCAGTCGCAGTCATCTTCCAATAATTAACCTTGCTCTTCAGAAAGAAAAACTAGCAGAATAATTTTTCAGTGTTTTTATCTTGTCAACCTTTCTAATTTTAGCTTCTCAAGCTGCTTTCATTATACAGGCATTTCCTCTTAACATCAGCCATTCAGCACAAAACAATAACCTTATGCTCACTTTTGATTAATTATAAAAAAATTAATGTTTTGCATGATCCTCAACCTGTATTCTAACAAAAAGTAAAAGTACTGTATAAACAAGCTATTGTGTTAAAATGAAAATAAATGCAAACATAATGTTTAAAAGGTAAAAGGCTCAAGAATCTTCTCTTCAGATTCATCAGGTCACAGTGCTGATAATTCAGGAGACAGATACACTGTTAACAAATTTCCAAACATTACCCTTGACTATGATGAATTAATTCTTGTATTTGGAAAGGAATGTGAGATGATTTTTCCCTCCACATAGCTTTGGTAAAAGCAGGTTGAGTTATAAAGAAGTAACTATATTGTTTTTTTTCAAAATATACTTTCCGAATCATGATGGACTGTAAAATATGTGCATTTTAGGTAGATCGAATATTGAAAAACAAAGCCTGACTCCCTGGAAAATTTTAGCAAGGAGATGTCTTGTGAAATGTTCCTAAATTAACTGAGCAAACTGTTTCTCCTCCAAACTCTGAACACAGCAGACAGCTTTTTCTACTAGAGTTCAAAGATATGCCATATGAGTCAACCACATTTTTGTAGCTTTATGTATAACCTATAGGATATTGGCCTGGAAAAGTTTAACTTATTGATGGAAAATAACTTGTATGGCTATATTCAGAGAATTTGTTTTTTTGATAAAATTCACGTCAAAACTTCATCCTCTCACTTTCTAATCAACTTTTTAAAGCATCTCCTATGTACAAACACTATGCAAGAATGCAACGATTTTTATGCCCCCACTATTCTGCAATTGTTTGGATTCCTATTAACCTGATTTTTGTGTGGCTTTTTTGGAGGAAGAGTGTTGGTTATTTTCCTTCTGATCTTAATCAGTATCTCTGGACTGTTAACAAAGACAAAGGGCCCCCAGTAGAATCGCTTATGCTAGGCCCCAAGTCACCAAGCTGAGACTTAACTGAATTGAAGTTTGGCTCTTCCAGAAATGGATCAGCCAATCAGCAATCACCCCAAGAGCACAAATGCGGTCAGCTGCCTCACAGGTCACTGCCATCCCCTAAAGGAGGGTGACCTTGCCATAACTAACACACTGTTCTCACTGAGTATAGCTTCCTTGTTTCTGCCCCCTTCTGCCTAAATTGTCTCATTTTATTTTGTTTAGAAACTTGGTACTCCATTCCGCTAGCTTGGAGGATGCCCAACTCGAATAGAATTTTGCTCAAAAACACTTAAAATTTTTAATGTGCCCCAGAATATCTTTCAAGAGTACAATTTTTTTTTTTAATTTGAAGATAGATACTACATGTATGGTGTATGTAGTATAAAGACCTAAAGATCTAGAATCAACAAACTTAAAAAAGTACCAGTCTTGGGGACTTCCCTGATGGTCCAGTGGTTAAGACATGGCCTTCCAGTTCAGGGGGTGTGGGTTCAATCCCTAGTCAGGGAGTTAAGATCACACATGCCTTGTAGCCAAAAGCCAAAGCAGAAGCAATATTGTATCAAATTCAATAAAACCTTTTAAAAACTGGACCACATTAAAAAAAAAAAAAAAAACTTAAAAAGAAAAAAGAAGAACAAGTCTTAGACATTGTACATAATGCTCTCAGTTTGCTAATATAAAAAATCAGGATGATAGCTCTTCTGAAGATTAAAGAAGTAAGCAAAGTAGTGAAAACCTTAAGGGAAGGATGTGATACAATGACTAGAGATTAAACATTGAAATGAGACAATATGCAACTCACCTCCACTAGTTAATGTGATCAGGCACAGATCGTTGCCTGTCTTTGCCCTGGTCACTCACATACACACTGATCATCTTGCAAAGTAGGGGACAAAGTGGCAGGGCCACCATTTCCTCTGCCCAGGACCCTGGCACCTCACAGGTTCAACACACGAATCCACAGTTACAAATACCTTCATTTTTCTTCAGATGAAAGGTTTAAATTCTGTACAGTCTATAATGTTAGAGATCAGTACAGATACAATAATAAATGAAATTCAGAATACTTCCATGTTAAGTGTTTTCTTAAATGTGTATATGAGTGTGTGTGTATGGAGGTGTGTGTGGCATGTCCCACCAGGGCCTCGTCACCCTTACACCTATCTACCCTTGCTGTTTGGAAAGAAAAACAAAACCAAAATGACCAAGGGGAGTGGGTTACAAGGTGGTACACGTTTTATATACATGTAAAGACCCCATATTTTAAAAAATAGTGATAGAAGAGTAATACTGTTAGATATTAGGGAGACCATTTCAACCTGTTTTCCACTTTAGTCTCAAATGAGCACAGATGATATTTGAGAGGAAAGTGAAACTGAGCAGAACCCTGTGGGGCTCCTGAGCACAAAAGACTTGCTGTGTCCCCCATTTCTTGATTATAGAAAATAGGCTTTATTCAGCCTCCAGGACCTTGCTTGAGTTTCAAGGAGCAGATTTAAACAATTGTTAATCAGGGAAAGGAAGGGATACTGAGACAAGGGAGGGGCAGCCAAGAAACAGTAGTGAAGCCTTGGGGCAGGGTCCTGGTTTCCCTCAAGGGATTCACATATCAACATCTCTCAGCTCTTTTGCCAAGGCTGAACTCCCACCAAGTGGGAGAAGTTAACTGTTGCCCACAGGCAAGTAGGCCCAAGACCTCTGGGAACCAAAAGGTTCCCATTAACCATTAATGGGAATTAACCTTTGGTTAAACCATTAACCAAAGGGTTAATGATACTGATTCCGGATTACCTCACCACCAACCAATCAAAAGAATGTCCACTAGCTGATTAGGCCCTCTTTGAATTGAGACTGTAAAACTCCTCCTTGCCCCTTCCAGGTCTGGACACAGTTTTGAGGGCATTAGTCTACTGTGGCCCCCTTTGTTTGGCAAAGCATTTACGCTCTTTTCTACTTCACGAAAAACTCTGGCTTCAAGAAGGAATTCAGTGTAGGGGTCCAGAAGCCAGGTTCAGCTTTAAAAGCGATTCTGTTCCTACTGAGTCCTGCTTAGCAGAGCTGTTGAATAACTCAGCCTGATCTGCTAGGAAGCCTTATTTGCAAGTCACGCTGGACAGAAAATCTGCGCACTACCTGCCTGTTCACAATGGGGATTTTGACCTTTTAGCTAGTTGGCAGGTAGTAAGTAGGTGCCATCTCTGTGGTTCCCTAATCTGTGGAACGCAGGGAATTCACTACATGGGGTTCTTTTTCAGTCTCTTTTTCATTTTCATGTAAACCTTAATTCAAATTGTGTGAGTACTCCAGGGAAAGATCAAGAAAAAATAATCAAAATCTTTTCATTTGAATCAAAGATGCAGATCTATTTTCACTTGATTCTTATTCGTTTGTAGTTATTAGGAAATAAGTAAAAGCAATAGGATAAATGACAATTTCTAGATTTATTTCACAATAATAAAATTGATAGTAAAATGAGCACTGTATATCTTTTATACTTTTACATTTTCAAGTAAATGATTCAGAATTTGGTTTGCTATCATTAAATTTTGGATCCTTAGAAACTGAAGCTTCAAGGCCCAACTTTATTAAAAACTCTTAGTTCTGTAAATATGTATGTTTGAATCCTCAAGCAACCACAAATCTGCCTATGTTCCTTAATTAGTATTGTGACTTATATTTCCAAAGCAAGAAAATGAAAATATAACCATGAAAAGGAATATTTGAGAAGGAGGTCAAAGACCAGCAATGCTTCCTATACAAGTGGTTCTATTGAGAAATACAACTGATTTTTTATTTTAATGTAAAAAATTTAACATAAGATTACTATATTTCTAATAGAGTTTCTTGCCTGAATAATATAACATCAATTTATTTTTAATACTTGTGCACTATTGGTAAAGAGTCTGCCTGCAATGTGGGAGATCTAGGTTCAATTGCTGGGTCAGGAAGACCCGCTCAAGAAGGGAGTGGCAACCTACTCCATTATTCTTGCCTGGAAAATCCCATGGATGAAAGAGACTGGCAGGCCTCAATCCACGGGGTTGCAAAGAGTTGGACACAACTGAGCAACAAACGCACTCAGACCTACACAGTATCACAGCGAATTTTTATTTTTTTATGTTTACTTTCAATGTTTGTCTATTCAGTCTTTGCCTATTGTAAAACTTTCAGTTAAAGTATACATCTGACCATAACAGAGCAATTCCAGAGGAGAGTAGAAGCAAAAAACACAACGGCCAGTAGCAGCAGTGTATTTGAAGGACCAAAAGAGAAAACCTTCCCTGGCTTTATTTTTTCTGCAAAAATCTGCTAACTCCTAACTGTGCCTTGAGAATTTATCCCCTCATTGGAGGCTGTGGAAGGGAAGGAAGGCATTTCTCATACCCTTTACACTCAAAAACAGTTAATCTTTACGCATTAAAACCTATACCAAGTAAATACAACAGCATATTAAAAAGCAGAGACATTTCTTTGCCAACAAAGGTCCATCTAGTCAAAGCTATGGCTTTTCCAGTAGTCATGTATGGATGTGAGAGTTGGACTATAAAGAAAGCTGAAGGCCAAATAATTGATGCTTTTGAACTGTGGTGTTGGAGAAGACTCTTGAGAGTCCCTTGACTGCAAGGAGATCCAACCAGTCCATCCTAAAGGAAATGAGTCCTGGGTATTCATTAGAAGGACTGATGCTGAAGCTGAAACTCCAATACTTTGACTACCTGATGTGAAGAACTGACTTATTTGAAAAGGGATGACAGAGGATGAGATGGTTAGATGACATCACCAACTCAATGGACATGAGTTTGAGTAAGCTCTGGGACTTGGTGATGGACAGGGAGGCCTGGAATGCTGCAGTCCATGGAGTCGCAAAGAATCAGACATGAGTGAGTGACTGAACTTAACTGAAGTAAATACAACAGGTCAGGATCTTAAATTAATTTGTAGAGGTCTGGAATTGCCTTATATTTGCATAGCATATTTTGTTTTACCAAACAACTTTACACAACATTCCATATGAAAATTCCTTGTTAAAATTATGCTTGCCTAAAACATTCTCTGACATAAATTGAAGCAATATTTTCTTAAATCAGTCTGGTTAAGTGCTAGAGAGGGTGTGGAGGAAAAGAACCCCTCCTTCACTGTTTGTGGGAATGTAAGTTGGTGCAACCAACTATGGGGAACAGCATGCAGGTTCCTCAGAAAACTAAAAATAGATCTGCCATATGACTCAGCAATTTCATTCCTAGGTTTATATCAAAAACCCCCACTATTTGAAAAGATACATGCAACCCATTGTTATTGCAGCACTGTCCACAATAGCCGAGACATGAAAACAATCTAAATGCCCACTGACAGATGAATGAAAGAAGATGTGGTACAGATATACAATGAAATACTACTCAACCATAAAAAATCCAAAATATTTGCCATTTGCAGTAACATGGATGAACCTAGGATTATCATACTATGTGAAGTTAGCCAGACAGAGAAAAGCATATACCATATGATACCACTTATATGTGGAATAAAATATGACACAAATGAACGTATTCATAAAACAGAGTCACAGACATAGAAAACAAACCTGTGGTTACCAAAGAGGAGAGGGAAGAGATAAATTAGGACTTTGGGATTAACATATACACATTACTATACATAAAATAAACAAGGACCTACTATATAGAACAGGGAATTATATTTATCACTTTGTAATAAACTGTATTAGAGGAGAAAAATTATGGCTGCCTACATTTGCCAGTTAAGACATTGTATTTGCATTTGAGAAACCTGAGCCCCACGTAACTTAGACAATTAGATTGCACTGAGTAGCAGAGCATAAACACACATCTACAAATCAGGACTCCCAGATTCCTGTGCTCACTTCCACATTTTTTAAAAATGTATGAGGCATATGAAGTTCCCATGTTTTCTTGATTTTGCTTGTTAAAACGATTTAAAATGGCACTTAATGTCTAAACAAAAACAAATTGTTTTTTTCTATTATGAATGTAAAATCATGGCATCTAGTCCCATCACTTCATGGCAAATAGAAGGAGAAAAAGTGGAAACAGTGACAGATTTTATTTTCTTGGGCTCCAAAATCACTACGAATGGTGTCTGCAGCCATGAGATTAAAAGATGCTTGCTCCTTGGAAGGAAAGCTATGACAAAGACACTGCTTTGCCAACATAGGTCCATACAGTCAAAGATATGGTTTTTCCAGTAATCATGTATGGATATTAGAGTTGGACCATAACAAAATGCTAAACACTGAAGAATTGATGCTTTCAAATTGTGGTGCTGGAGAAGACTCAAGAGTTCCATGGACTGCAAGGAGATCAAAACAGTCAAACCTAGAGAAAATCAGCCCTGAACATTCATTGGAAGGACTGATGCTGAAGTTGAAGCTCCAGTACTTTGGCCACCTGATGCAAAGAGCCGACTCATTGGAAAAGATCCTGATGCTGGAAAGACTGAGGCAAAAAGAGAAGGGAGCAGCAGAGAATGAGACTGTTAGACGGCATCACCGACTCAGTGGACATGAATTTGAGCCAACCCCGGGAGACAGTGAAGGACAGGGAAGCCTGGTATGCTGTAGCCCATGGGGCCGCAAAGAATCAAACACGACTGAGTGACTGAACAACAACATATTATGAATATACAATTCTACGTAAATTATGTCCATTTCAGTCACTATGAAAAGTCTCTAAGTGGAGAGATATATATGTTATGTAGACAAAAGGATATGGGAGAATAAACCCACTCTTAAGGTGAAGACAATTTTTATAAAGAATACTAAGGTATGGAGTAGAGCAGATATCACAGATACTTAAACACATTATAAAGATATAAATGGTGTGAAATTTAAACATTATTATCATGGAATCCATTGTTCAGAAAAGATGCAACTAAAATGTTAGTACATAATAAAGTTAATATTCTACATGGCTTATTGACCCTGTTTTTTGTTTTTTCTTTTCTTTTAGAACATAGGAATCAGACTTGTAGAAGCTAATTAAAAGAAAACTATTAACTTAGATTAATATCTTATGCTATATAAAAAATTAATTTGCAATTGGATTGAAGTTTTCATATAATTCTGGAGAAGGGAATGGCTACCCACCTCAGTATTCTTGCCTGGAGAATTCCATGGACAAAAGAGCCTGGCGAGTCCATGGGGTCACAAAGAGTTGAATATGACTTAGCTACTAACACTTTCACTTTCACACTTTTCATATAATTGAAAATAAGAAAGTAAAAGAATAACATATGCAATTGGTGGGAGAGAGAAGGACTTTCTAAGCATCATAACACTTGAGACAAATACCATAGAAGAAAAATGAGTAATATTAATAGTTACCATCTTTTATTTTAAATGTTCACCATAAACAAAACTTTTTAAGATGTACAAAAAAGTCTGAAACATATTTCCAAAATAGTTAAGTGATAAGAATTCTTTATATGCTAACTACAAAAAGCTCAATAGAAAATTAGCACAGATGACTTCCCTGGCAGTCCAGTGGTTAAGACTTTGCCTTCCAATGCAGGGGGTGAGAGTTTGACCCCTGGTCAGAGTTAAGATCCCACATGCCATGTGGCCGAAAAAAAAAAGAAAAGAAAACCATAAAACAGAAGCAATACTGTAATAAATTCAATGAAGACCTTAAAACAAAGAAAGAAAAAAAGAAAATGAGCACAGGACTTGAATAGGTAATTCAAGAAGGAGGGAATAGGAAATAAAAGCAGAGTTCCCTGGTGGCCTAGTGTTAGGATTCTTGGTTTTCATTGCTTTGGCCCAGGTTCAATTCCTAGTCAGGGAACTAAAATCCTACAAGCCATACATTTGAACAAAAAATAAAAGAAAGAAAGAAATTTTAAAAAATAATTGTAATAATAGAATTCACATTATAAGGATTTTTTTAGAGGGACATATTTAAAAATGGCAGAATAAGAAACTGCAAAAGACTGTTCCTCCAGAAAACCAATTGATAAGATAGCAAAAAATAATAATAAAATGCTAGAATCAACTTTTTCAGCATTTTGGACTCTAATAACAAACATTACAACAACCAGAAGAATACTTAATGAAAAAAAAAACTGATGAATTTTGATAAAAGAGAATTGCAGTATCAAAGTTTACCTGCTTACCACCTCTTAATCACCAACTTCTACACGGAAACTTTCAAAGATTGTTCAAAGAACTTAAACAAGATCTAATTAAATGCAAAAATATGTTACGTTCATGCATTAGAAAACTATATTATTAAAAAGAGGTGCGTGCTGTGTGCTGAGTTTCTTCAGTGGTATCTGACTCTTTGCAACTCCATGGTCTATAGCCTGCCAGGCCCCTCTGTCCATGGAATTTCCCAGGTAAGGATACTAGAGTGGGTTGCCATTTCCTTCTCCAAGGGATCTTCCAACCCAGGGATCCAACTGGAGGCTCCTGCTTTGGGAGTCATGATTTTTTAACACTAGCGCCATCTGGGAAGCCTCTAGGAGGACCATGTGCTTGCTAAGTCACTTCAGTTGTGTCCAACTCTCTGCAACCCTATGGACTGCAGTCTACCAGGCTTCTCTGTCTGTAGGATTGTCCAAGCAAGAATGCTGGACTGCCTTACCATTTTCTCCTCCAGGGGATCTTCCCCACGCAGGGCTCCAACCAGCATCTTTTAGGTCTGACCTGCATTGGCAGGTGGGGTTTTTACTAGCCCCACCTGGCAAGTCCAGTAGCGCCCTGAAATTAAACTCCTGCATCTGTACTCCAAAGAACTGAAGACGGCTATGCAAACAAGTCTGTGTGCACATATATCCATAGCAGCTTTATTCAGAACAGCAAAATGTAGAAACAGCCTAAACCCAAAGCATGAATGAACAAACAGATTGCGGAATATCCATACAATAGAATGCTATTTTTGCCATAAGGTGGAGTGAAGAGGTGATGCCATAACAAGTGATGCTGTGTGTTATAGTGTGCTATAACTCATGAACCTAGTAAGAGGGAATAGTTTACATACAGCTCACTTGGTTTTATCTTTTCTTTCTGAATCATGAATTCTTTGTGCATTTTCAATACTAATCATTTACTGGTCACAAATATCTTCTCCTGCTTTTGACTTATATTTTTTACTGTCTTTGTAATTCTACTTGCTTAAGAGTAGTTTTTAATTTAATGTAGTAGAATTTATCAAATTTTTTATTTTTATATTTAATTTTTTAAACCTACTAGGATTTGTTTTGTATGATATGATGCAAATCAAATTAATTTTTATATGAATAACCAATTTCATATAAATATTCACTTAAATATGCATACCCTCCCTGCTATATGTAATCAATCAGAAATGAAATACATTTATATGCATAGATATGTATCTGTTTCTGGATCCTTGTTTATTTTTCACTGTGACTTTTTTTCACTTATGTGCCCATTTTTGATAGATAGAATGATGGTACCCAAAGATGTCTGCATCTTAATCTGCAGAACATGTGATCATCTATCTTATATTACAAAGTGAACTTTACAGGAGTGATTAAATTAAGGAGTTGACTTGGGGAGATTACCCTGGATGATTCCAGGATAATCTGGGGCTCAATACAAGGGTTTTGCTCAGCAAAAGGCTTGCCTAGGTGAGTCAGAACCAGAAAAGGCAATGTGAAACACAGTAGGAGTGATGGAATTCAGAGAGACTTGACTAGTCATCCAGGCTTTGAGGGTGGGAAGGAGGCACCTGCCAAGAATACCAGAGGCTCATGAAAGTTGGGAATTCAAGGAAGCACATCTGCCTCAGCACCTCCAGGAAGGAGCTCAGACCTGTGGACACCTGGGTGTTTGCCAGGTGAGGACATTTCAGTGTCTGTCCATGAGTTATGAGATCATTAATCTGAACTGTTTTAAGGCACTGAGTTCAAGGTAATTTGTTATAGCATCAAGAAGAAACTAAACTACTACTCAGGAAGGTCTTCCTAGTACTACAGATTTATAGTAAATATTATTTGGCTTATACATAACCACCACTGCCCCTGACAAACACACACACAGATATACAAAACTTTTTGGGATTTTAGAATGCCTTGATTATATAGACCAGCTCTTAATGTAGAGCCCAAGCACATTAGACATCCCAAGACCTTTGTAGAGGATCCTCAAGATTCTCCTTTCTCCTACTCATGTACATGTTACAACAGACTACAGAAATGAAGACCATAATCCAGCTAACTATTGTCAGATATTATAAATATTTTAAAAATAGAGAAGTGAGGTCACCCTCTTTGTTATAATATCTGTTTTGGAAATAACAGTTATCTTTTATAAAATATTAATATGTGCTATTTATGTTTATGTCTAATGATTTTGTCATTTTAAATAAACTAAAAATATATATTTTAAAATTTTCTGAACTTCCACTTATAAGAAGATCAATGTTGAGAGATGCAGTCCACATAAGCAAAAGCTCCCTGTAGTCTTTAATAATTTTGGGGAGGCTAAAGGACTAAACAGATCAAAAAGGTTGAAAGCAATCTATATAAATTAACTTTTGCTCAAGATATGTTTACAATGCTAGGTTTCCTTATGAATGACCATGGTTTATCTCTGCTTTTATTAAAGTGTCTAATGACTTTCAATTCTATTTTACAATTTCTCCAAATAGTTGTATGATTTTGGTAAATTTATTGCTAGATAATTATTTTTTCTCTTTTATAAACTTTATAAATGTTATAAGCATAAATATTTTATATGTGTTTTAAGTTTATGCTATATTGATAAAAATGATCTGTTTTATCTAACAACTCTTTGTCCACTAATTTCCCTAAACTCACTTCTTATACTTAATAATGATCTGTAGACTTTTGGGGATGTTTATTGTCATAAGCAGAATTTAAATGATATAGACTCAGTGACTTTTTTACCTTTTCAAAACGTATAAATGAAGTTTTGCTTCCTAATTGCACTGTCTGAGATTTTCAGTAGAATATGGAGCAAACTTAATGAGAGTAGGCACCTTGTATTTAGCTTAAATTAATGTTTCAAAAATTCAGCATTAATGATGCTATTTACTGCAGGCATTTTCTTCAATTTATATTGTTAAATCAGGATCAAAAATATCTCTTATTCCCATGTTCCTAGAGGGTGTTGTTTCTTTTTGTTTTGTTTTGTTTTTAATTATAAGTAAATGTTGACTATCACCAAGCGATTTTCTATCCTGTTAAGGTCAAGTTTTACAAGCTCGGGCAGAACCACAAATAAACCTCAGATCTCACTCATTACTAGAATAATACTTACATCTTAAATCACATAATCATCAGATGCAGGATAGATGGAAAATTTCAGTAGTTCTATGTCAACCAAAGATTTGGTGTCTCTAATTTAAAACCTTCCCACAAAGAAAATCTCATGCTCAGGCAGTTTTGTTTTTGAATTCCTACAAATTCTTCTAAGAGAATGTAAAACTAGAAAAAGCCCAATTTGTTTGGAGCACCTAGTATAAACTTGATATCAACTCTGGTTAAAGTCATTATAAGAAAGGAAAAAAATCAGGAAAATGCCTCTCATTATCATAGATATTATGTTAAAAAATAAGAAATTAACAAGTCTAGTTCTTCTGCTGCTGCTGCTAAGTCGCTTCAGTCTTGTCTGACTCTGTGCGACCCCATAAATGGCAGCCCACAAGGCTCCTGTCCCTGGGATTCTCCAGGCAAGAACACTGGAGTGGGTTGCCATTTCCTTCTCCAATGCATGAAAGTGAAAAGTGAAAAGTGAAAGTGAAGTCACTAAGTCGTGTCCGACTTTTAGCGACCCCATGGACTGCAGCCCACCAGGCTCCTCCATCCATGGGATTTTCCAGGCAAGAGTACTGGAGTGGGTTGCCAGTGCCTTCTCCGAAAACTATAAATAGATCATGATTAATCAGTATATATTCCAAGGTTGGTTTAATATTAAAGAATAAATCAATGTAATAATTCAAAAGTATGACCATCTTAATTGCTGCAGAATAATGCATTTGATAAAATGAAAGATCTAGAAATAAAATTCAGAAAACTAGAAATAGATGAATGCCGAGGTCCAGCCCTGGCTGATCCAGGGAGTTTGAAGCGGGGATGGCGTCGGCGAGGATCAGGATACAATAGCTTCAATTAGATATTAATTAGAGATATAAAGAGTAATAGAATGAGGATAGCTCAGTAGGAAAATTCAGTGGAGAAAAGAGGCTGAGTAGCTTGGTTTACGCGGGAGACCAATAAAACTTCAAGACAAGAAGTTTGCACCACTTACATAGGCCGCAGGCGTCCTTCCGTTCTCCCGAAGGAGAGGAGACACTGAGGCCTCCCCAGTCGGATCTTAAAAGCCCAGGCAAAATTAGTAAGCTTGGTGGGTTCCGCGCTCCAGATGGAGACTCAGCCAGAGTTTGAGAGAGAGAGCGACATGGGGAGACCAGTATTTTGAGAAACTGATCCCAATTCTTTATTTTCCATGGTCTACGTTTATACACTGAGATGTTTTGCAAAAGTCATGCGGGGTCAGCAGCCCTGACTTTTATCAAAGTCAGGTGCTTCATACAAATGTATACAGAGGTCTTAGGGGTGTTACATCATCTTCTGGCCAGGGGGCCTGCTGACAATTTATGACCCTCTCCTTGTGACAGCAGTCAGTCAACCAGGACAGTTATTTCTCCAGGGGTGATTATTCTTAAAAAAGACTCCACCTTCCAAAGGTACCAGATAAGTTACATTCCTATAGGGTGAGGGTGTAGTGGGTTTTAATTAAGGAAAGAATTTACTTAGCCTAAGGTCTAATGTGATTAATATCAAAGGTTAATACTTATTTCTTCAATATATTCATTAATGTGTGTAAGGGCAGGGGATGTGGAGACTTAGCAACAAACATTGGCTCAACAAATGAAAAACCCTTCACCAATACAATTTCTAATCAGCCCACTATACTTACACTAATGGTTTTCTAACTTTTCTAAGGAACCTGTTTTTAGAAGGTTTAAAGCATCCCGTGCCTCTCATGGTTGGGAGGCTGTGAGCAATCACATGTGGCTGGACAAGCCTGTCAGGCAGGCTAGAGAACCTTCAGAGGAGTTTGTAGGTTAAAACACTCTTGTCACACCCAGGAGTTTTTATTAACTGGAGCTCTAAGTTAACTCCTTCTCTGAAAGAGGTGGTGGGGGACACCCCCCTGTAAAGTCAGAGGTGTAGGTGAGAGCACAAATTAGTAAAGTAGGCAGGCTCTGGTTATGGGGGTAGATGCTCGAGAATTTCCAGGGGGACTCCTGAGGCTTGATACTACCTTTTCGTATGTCGAGCCTCCTTCCTCATGACCTTTGCCACGGGTGGAGGTCCTCCCACCGGCTCCCCGCAGATGAAAGCATATTTGATCTGTTAAGAAGTATTTACAAAGAAATAAAAAATACAGACAACATCTTGTTCAAGATAAAATTTTGAAAGCTTTATTTTTGGACTGAAGAAAAAGAAAAATAATTCTACTATTAATTTTACTGGATGTTATCAGGTGCAATATCAATGTAGGAAATACTGGTGAAAGTATAAAGATACAAAACAAAGCTATAATTATTTGCAAGAGATATTATCATATATATAGAAAATCCAAAATAAAGCACCACTGAATTATTAGGTTAATAAGTGAATTTAGTAAAGTATCTAAATTCTGTAACTGATCTGTGCTTGACCTGTATTCTGTAGTTGATTAAAAGAGAATTAATAGCATTACACACATTTATAAATAGATTAAATAAAAAAAATCTCTAAGGACTCCAAACAAAAATTAAAAGGCTAATTAGGTTTTACTAAGTAAATTTTAAAATGTAAAATGTCTATGGATTGGAAAAAGCAATATTATAAAGACATCATCAAGTTCAACTTGAGCTGTACATTTTATCAAGGTGACAGGAGTTTTTTAAAATCAGTATTCACAAAGTCATTCTATAACCATACGAAAATGCAAAGAGCCAAGAATACTAGAAATGATCCTATGGAATCAAAACAGAACTTGAGGATTGAGATACAGATACAAGGCATGTTTTAAAGCTAGGACTGAGACACTCTTGTCCTGGTGCTGCTGCTGCTGCTGCTAAGTTGCTTCCATCGTATCCGACTCTGTGGGACCCCATAAAGGGCAGCCCACCAGGCTACCCCGTCCCTGGGATTCTCCAGGCAAGAACAATGGAGTGAGTTGCCATTTCCTTCTCCAATGCATGAAAGTGAAAAGTGAAAGTGAAGTCGCTCAGTTGTGTCCAACTCTTAGCGACCCCATGGACTGCAGCCTATCAGGCTCCTCCATCCATGGAATTTTCCAGGCAAGAGTACTGGAGTGGGGTGCCATTGCCTTCTCCTGTCGTGGTGCAAAGCTGGAAAAATGGACTGAGGCCAGAATAGACAGAAGGATCCATGAATATATGATGATCTGATTATGACGAAAGTGACACTCTGGTCCTTAGGAAGAAAAATATATCTAAATGGTGCCGAGTTTTGCTTTTTAACAAAAAAAAAAAAAAAGAGAGAGAGAGAGAGAAAAAATACTTTTTGACATCGTACCCGACTCGTTACAGAATAGATACCAGGTGGCTTATGAATCTAAAAGCAAAATGATAATAATTTTGGAAGAGATAGAAGACAATCTTCATGAATTTAAGGATGGGGGAGAAATGTCTTATACAGGAAATATAAAGCACCAGTCATAATGTAAAAGGAAATAAACAGGAATACAGTCAAATCCAGGATTTGTGTTCATTGAAAAACCATTAAGCAAAATGTAAGCTACCATGGTACAGAAAAAATAATTGTAATACTCTGAAAATGCATTTACATAAAATATATAGAGAATACTTAGAAATCAACCAGAAGGTGACAGACAATGGGATAAAAATGGGGAAAATATCATATTTAAAAATAAGAATATCCACTTCAAAACAGAGGATCTCCATATGGACATGATAGGTGACAGAATGCTCAATGTCAGTAGTTGTCAGAGACAGGTAAACTAAACTATTATAAGCTATTACTGTGCTCTGGCTAGAAAAACCTATGTTTCAAAAGGCAGACAATTATAAATTGGTAAAAACACTTTGGAAAACCGTCAGTCAGTTCAGTTCAGTCACTCAGTCGTGTCCAACTCCGTGACTCCATGTCAGGCTTCCCTATCCAACACCAACTCCTGAAGCTTACTCAGACACATGTCCATCGAGTCAGTGATGCCATCCAACCATCTCATCCTCTATCATCCCCTTCTCCTCTTCTCTGTCTTTCCCAGCATCGAGATCTTTTCTAGTGAGTCAGCTCTTCACATCAGGTAGCCAAAGTATTGGAGCTTCAGCTTCAGCATCAGTTGTTCCATTGAATATTCAGACTGATTTCCTTTAGGATGGACTGGTTTGATATCCTTGCAGTCCAAGGGACTCTCAAGAGTCTTCTCCAACACCACAATTCAAAAGCATCAATTCTTCAGCACTCAGCTTTCTTTATGGTCCAACTCTCACATCCACACATGACTACTGGAAAAACCATAGCTATGTACTCATATGAAACTTTGTCAACAAAGTAACATCTCTGCTTTTTAATATGCCATCTAGGTTGGCCATAGCTTTTCTTCCAAGGAGCAAGCATCTTTTAATTTCATGGCTGAAGTCACCACTGGCAGTGATTTTTGAGCCCCCCAAAATAAAATCTGTCACTGTTTCCATTTTTCCCCATCTATGTGCCATGAAATGATGGGACCAGATTCCATGATCTTAGTTTTCTGAATGTTGAGTTTTAAGCCAACTTTTTCACTCTCCTCTTTCACTTTCATCAAGAGACTCTAGTTCTTCTTCACTTTCTACCATAAGGGTGGTGTCATCTGTGTATCTGATGGTATTGATATTTCCTCCAGCAATCTTGATTTCAGCTTATACTTTATCCAGCCTGGCATTTTGTATGATATACTCTGCATGAAGTTAAATAAGCAAGGTGACAACGTACAACCTTGAGGATACTCCTTTCCCAGTTTGGAACCAGTCTGTTGTTCCATGTCCCATTCTAACTGTTCCTTCTTGACCTGTATACAGATTTCTCAGGAGGCAGGTCAGGTGGTCTGGTATTCCCATCTCTTGAAGAACTTTCCACAGTTTGTTGTGATCCACACAATATAAGGCTTTGGCATAGTCAACAAAGCAGAAGTAGATATTTTTCTGAAACTCTCTTGCTTTTTTGATGATCAGCAGATGTTGGCAATTTGATCTCTTGTTCCTCTGCCTTTTCTAAATCCAGCTTGGACATCTGGAAGTTCACAGTTCATGTACTGTTGAAGCCTTGCTTGGAGAATTTTGAGCATTACTTTGCTAGCATGTGAGATGAGTGCAATTGTGTAAGTAGTTTGAACATTCTTTGGCATTGCCTTTCTTAGGGATTGGGATGAAAACTGACCTTTGCTAGTCCTGTGGCCACTGTTGAGTTTTTCAAATTTGCTGGCATATTGAGTGTGGCACTTTAATAGTATCATCTTTTAAGATTTGAAATAGCTCAACTGGAATTTCATTACCTCCACTAGCTTTATTCATAGTGATGCTTCCTAAGGCCTACCTGACTTTGCATTCCAGAATGTCTGGCTCTAGGTGAGTGATCACACCATCGTGATTATCTGGGTCATGAAGATCTTTTTCGTATAGTTCTTCTGTGTATTCTTGCTTCCCTTTCTTAGTATCTTCTGCTTCTGTTAGGTCCATACTATTTCTGTCCTTTATAAGCCCATCTTTGCGTGAAATATTCCATTGGTATCTCTAATTTACTTGAAGAGATCTCTAGTTTTTCCTTTTCTATTGTTTTCCTCTATTTCTTTACACTGATCACTGAGGAATGCTTTCTTGTCTCTATGTGCTATTCTTTGGAACTCTGCATTCAAAGGTCCATGAGTCAAGGTAAATTGGAAGTGGTAAAACAGGTGATGGCAAGAGTAAACATCAACATTTTAGGAATCAGTGAACTAAAGTGAACTGGAATGGGGGAATTCAATTCAGATGACCATTGTATCTACTACCTTGGGCAAGAATCCCTTAGAAGAAATGAGTAGCCATCATAGTCAACAGAAGAGTCCAAAATGCAGTACTTGGGTGCAATCTCAAAAACAACAGAATGATCTCTGTTTGTTTCCAAGGCAAACCATTCAATATCACAGTAATCCTGGTCTATGCCCCAACCAGTAATGCTAAAGAAATTGAAGTCGAATGGTTCTACAAGACCCTCTAGAACTAACACCCAAAAAAAGATGTCCTTTTCATCACAGGGGACTGGAAAGCAAAAGTAGGAATTCAAGAGATATATGGAGTAACAGGAAAATTTGGTCTTGGAGTACAAAATGAAGCAAGGCAATGGCTAACGGAGTTTTGCACTGGTCATAGCAAACACCCTCTTCCAACAACACAAGAGAAGACTCTACACATGGACATCACCAGATAGTCAATATTGAAATCAGAATGATTATATTCTTTGCAGCCAAAGATGGAAAAGTTCTGTAGAGCCAGCAAAAATAAGACTGGGAGCTGACTGTGGCTCAGATCATGAACTCCTTATAAATTCAGACTTAAACTGAAGAAAGTAGGGGAAACCACTAGACCATTCAGGTATGACCTTAATCATATCCCTTATGATTATACAGTGGAAGTGACAAATAGATTCAAGGGATTAGATCTGATAGACAGAATGCCTGAAGAACTATGGATGGAGGTTTGTGACATTGTACAGGAGGCAGTGATCAAGACCATTCCCAAGAGAAAGAAATGCAAAAAGGCAAAATGGTTGTCTGAGGAGGCCTTACAAATAGATGAGAAAAGAAAAGAAGCGAAAGACAAAGGAGAAAAAGAAAGATATATCCATTTGAATGCAGATGTTGTCAGTATCTCCTCAAATTAGCAATGCCCCTACTCTATGATCCCAAGTCATTCTACTCTTAGCTATATTTTCAATAAAATATATATTTGTGATTGTCTATTCACCAGGAAGCACAAACAAAACTTTTATAGATATCATAATAATCTAAATTCAGAAATCACCAAAATGTTCATCAAACAGAATGAAAAAATAAATTGTGTTATATTTTTTCAATAGAATACTATTGAGGATGAAAAAGCTACAACTCCAATGTGGAGATTACAACAAGCACAAATTTAAGCATAGGCAACCAGACACATACAAGTCTATTCTGTACAGAAAGTATACAAACATAGGCAAATCTATGTCTGTTGTTAAAAGCTGAGGGTGGATGTTACCTCTGAGGAGGGTTGCTGCTAAGTTGCTTCAGTCGTGTCCAACTCTGTGCAACCCCATAGACAGCAGCCCACCAGGCTGCCCCGTCCCTGGGATTCTCCAGGCAAGAACAATGGAGTGGGTTGCCAGTTCCTTCTCCAATGCATGAAAGTGAAAAGTGAAAGTGAAGTCACTCAGTCGTGTCTGACTCTTCGTGACCCCATGGACTGCAGCCCAGCAGGCTCCTCCATCCATGGGCTTTTCCAGGCAAGAGTACTGGAGTAGGGTGCCATTGCCTTCTCCGACTGAGGAGGGTGGTAAGACCCAAAAGGTCATGAGGTGATCGTCTGGGTTCTGACAGTTGCATATGTCATCAACTTCAAAATCTCATTTGAATATACATGTATGATTAACCACCTTTCTGTAAATTTTACTTTGCTTCTATAATTAGGTCAATACTGCTCATGTTGATAATTTACTGCATCCACTATGTGTTTTTTCTTACCTTGAATTCATAGACCAATATTTTCTATTTTTAGCAGTCATCTAATAGAAAAACCAAAAACCACCTGTTCAGAAGTGAAATCCCAATTTTTCTCTCCAAACATGCTTCCCCTTCAGGCTCCCCCATTTGACTTGGTGGCAGCCCCATCCTTCCACCAATCATGACAAAAACCTTGTAGTCATCACTCATTCTTCTCTTTCTCACTTGCTCCTGACTCCATTGGTTTAGGGAATAGTGTTGGCTCCATATTCAAAATACATCCTGACTCCCAGCACCTCTGCCCTCCTCCAGAGCTTGCACCCTGATCCAGAACATCCTAATCCTTGTCAGATGACCTTAATAGTATGTAGTTCCTGTTTCAACCCATGCCCCTTGCATCCACCCTCAGCACAGCCAGTGTGACGCCTCCAGAGAAGGAGTTGGATCAAGTCATTTCTGTCCTTAACATCTTGCATCAGCTCTTCTTTCCAAGCTGTACGGAGGTCTACAAGGACCTGCACAGTCTAGGCCTGACACTTCTCTGTCACGTCTCCTCTTTCCTTCCCTGGTGTTTCACAGATATATTAGTCTCTTTTTTTCTGTCTTTAATACCTGACATAACTATCTCCCTTTCTTGATGCCTCTTTCTCAATCATTCATTTGTTTCAGCTCTCCACTTGGATACCATGTGGGTACCCATCTTCACCTGTGCTTCCTTTATGTCTTATGGAGCCTATTCCCTAAACTCCCCAAATGTATCTATGTATTACATTATTTCTGAAATATTTGACTGAAGACGACACTGTTATTTCGGTAACAAGTAGTCGCAATTTTATTTTTCATCATGAATTTGACTCATTTTACAACACACAATTATATAATATGTACCAAATGGTACTGCTACTGCTAAGCCACTTCAGTCGTGTCCGACTCTGTGTGACCCCATAGACAGCAGCCCATCAGGCTCCGCCGTCCCTGGGATTCTCCAGGCAAGAATAGTGGAGTGGGTTGCCATTTCCTTCTCCAATGCATGAAAGTGAAAAGTGAAAGTGAAGTCACTCAGTCGTGTCCAACTCTTAGCGACCCCATGGACTGCAGCCCACCAGGCTCCTCCATCCATGGAATTTTCCAGGCAAGAGTACTGGAGTAGGGTTCCATTGCCTTCTCCGGTACCAAATGATAGTGTAATCTAAATAATAGATTTTCAGAATTTTGAAAATGAACTAAATTTTCCAAAACCTCTTTCTTCCAAGCTTATATATATATATATATATATATATATATATAATTGCAAAAGATGGTAAAAAGGTAGTGTTAGTCACTCAGTCATGTCCGATTCTTTGCGACCCCATGGACTGTGGCCTGCCAGGCTCATCTGTCTGTGGAATTCTCCAGGTGAGACTACGAAGTATTTTGCCATTTCCTTCTCCAGGGGATCTTCCTGACCCAGGTATATGACCCAGGACTCCCGCATTGCAGGCAGATTCTTTACCATCTGAGCTACCAGGTAAAAAGGTAATTAGATAATAAATGGGTACAGGTTTTGTGGAAGACAATTTTCCATGTGCTAGAGAAGGGTGGAGGATGGTTCAGGCAGTTATGAAAAGGACAGGGAGCAGCAAAAGAAGCTTGGCTCACTGACAGCTCACCGCTTGCTGTGCAGCCCAGATCCTAACAGGCTGCAAACTGGTACCAGTCCACTGCCCAGGGGTTGTGGAACCTTTCCATAAAACACTGGCACTGTGCTTCCCAATTTCCAGTTGCTGGTGATGGGGACAAGGAGTTCCCAGCACACTGAAAACTTTCTTCCAAGAAATCTTCTCTTCTGATCACTTCAACTCTTCAAAATTTGGATCCTGCAGGTGTTGATTTATGGGTTGTAAAACTTTTTGACCATTGCCTTTGCAAGTCCTGTATTAGTAAAAGTTGGGAGTTAAGGGTCCTGGCCTCTTAACTGGTACACTCAGCCAATCCCATGTTCCCAATTAAGACCTATACAGGGCATTCTACTCAGTGTTTCATAATAATCTATAAAAGAAAAGAATCTGAAAAAATATATATGTATGTGTAACTGAATCACTTTGCTTTCCACCTGAAACTACTTCAATAAAAATAAATTAATCTTTTGAAGATGATCTCCAGTACTCGTGACTTCTGTTAATTGGGCTCATTAGGTGAGCCAGCCAGGATGACCTATGTGAGCTGAGCTGAGATGGGCAACGTCCCTAAATCATAGTGATAGTTTATGGTGAACCAAGGTGGATTCATGATCTCCGAAGATTTAGCTTCGGGACCAGAAACCAGGCTTGACCACTCAGGGCTCTTGTGTGGCAGAAGTTTTATTACAGTGAAAGGGACAAGGAAAGTTTCTGACATAAACATCAGAAGGCGGGCAGAGAGTGCCCCCCTTGCTAGATTTTACTAAGGGAATTATATACTTTTTAAATTAGTTATTACAATAAATCAAAAGATGTCTCAAGATTGCAAAAATTTTACCCAACCCACTCCCACAATTTACATTTTAGGATAGTGGGATTAGAACTTAACAATAGAAAGATCCTACCAGACTCACTCTCCTAATATATATTCTAAAATATCATCATTAGTCAGAAGGTTTTCAGGAAAGAGAAACTTTCCTCAAGCAGGATACATTGCTGTTACATAATCCCTAGTACAGAGTTTAAACTGAGTTGATCGTTGTGTAATAATCAATTCTGGGCTTAAAGAAAAAAACATTTTATGTGACTAAGACTAAGGAATGTAGAGAAAAAACAAAACAAAACAAAACAGTTTATCCTTTCTTCCTCCTTGAGAATCCCAGACCCCTCTCTCCTCCCGGACTTCTTATCCATCTGCCTAGGAATTGACTCTCTCAATAGTCACAATCTTCCCCCAGCTCATGGAGAGGGGAGTGTGGGGTCGGGGTGGGAATCGCTTTCCTCTCAGTTCAGTTCAATTTACTTCAGCCGCTCAGTCCCATCCAAATCTTTGCAACCCCATGGACAGTAGCACGCCAGACCTCCCTGTCCATCACCAACTCCTGGAGTTTGCTCAGACTCATGTCCATTGTGTCGGTGATGCCATCCAATCATCTCATCCTCTGTCATCCCCTTCTCCTCCTGCCTTCAGTCTTTCCCAACATCAGGGTCTTTTCCAACCAGTCAGTTCTTCAAGTCAGGTGAAACTGGAGTTTCAGCTTCAGCATCAGTCCTTCCAATGAATATTCAGGACTGATTTCCTATAGGATGGACTGGTTGGATCTCTTTGCAGTCCAAGGGACTCTCAAGAGTCTTCTCCAGGACCACAGTTCAAAAGCATCAATTATTCAGCACTCAGCTTTCTTTATAGCCCAACTCTCACATCCACACATGACCACTGGAAAAACAATAACCTTGACTACATGGACCTTTGTTGGCAAAGTAATGTCTCTGCTTTTTAATATGCTATCTAGGTTGGTCGTAACTTTTCTTCAAAGGAGAAGCATCTTTTAATTTCATGTCTGTAGTCGCCATCTGCAGTGATTTTGGAGCCCCCAAAAATAAAGACTGTAACTGTTTCCATTGTTTCCCCATCTATTTGCCATGAAGTGATTGGACCAGATGCCACAATCTTAGTTTTCTGAATGCTGAGTTTTAAGCCAACATTTTCACTCTCCTCTTTCACTTTCATCAAGAAGCTTTTGAGTTCTTCACTTTCTACCATAAGGGTGGTGTCATCTGCATATCTGAGGTTATTGATATTTCTCCTGGCAATCTTGATTCCAGCTTATGCTTCATCCAGTCCAGCATTTCTCATGCTGTACCCTGCATATAGATTAAATAAGGAGGGTGACAATACACAGCCTTGAGGTACTCCCGATTTGAAACCAGTCTGTTGTACCATTCTGGTTCTAACTGTTGCTTCTTGACCTGCATACAGATTTCTCAGGAGGAAGTCAGGTAGTCTGGTATTCCCATCTCTTGAAGAACTTTCCACAGTTTGTTTGTGATCCCCACAGGCAAAGGCTTTGGAGTAGTCAATAAGGCAGAAGTAGATGTTTTCTGGAACTTTCTTGCTTTTTCAGTGATCCAACGGATGTTGGCAATTTGATTTCTGGTTCATCTGCCTTTAAATTCAGCTTGAATGTATAAGTTCAAGGTTCATGTACCATTGAAGCCTTGCTTGGAGAATTTTGAGCATTACTTTGCTAGTGTGTGAGATGAGTGCAATTGTGCGGTCATTTGAGCATTCTTTGGCATTGCCTTTCTTTGGGATTGGAATGAAAACTGACTTTTTCCAGTCCTGTGATCACTGTTGAGTTTTCCAAATCTGCTGGCATATTGAGTGAGGCACTTTCACAGCATCATCTTTTAGGATTTGAAATAGCTCAACTGGAATTCCATCACCTCCACTAGCTTTGTTGGTAGTGATGCTTCCTAAGGCCCACTTGACTTCACATTCCAGGATATCTGCTTCTAGGTGAGTGATCACACCATCGTGTTTATCTGGGTCATGAAGATTCTTTTTGTACAGTTCTTCTGTGTATTCTTGCCACCTCTTCTTAATATCTTCTACTTCTGTTAGGTCCATACCATTTCTGTCCTTTATCGAGCCCATCTTTGCATGAAATGTTCCCTTGGTATCTCTAATTTTCTTGAAGATATCTCTAGTCTTTCCCATTCTATTTTTTTCCCCTCTATTTCTTTGCATTGATCACCGAGGAAGGCTTTCTTATCTCTCCTTGCTGTTCTTTGGAACTCTGCATTCAAATGCATTCTCTTCTTCCCACAGCTATTTGTAAGGCCTCCTCAGACAACCATTTTGCCTTTTTTCATTTTTTTTTTTTTATCTTGGGGATGGTCTTGATCACTTCTTCCTATACAATGTCATGAGCCTCTCTCCATAGTTCTTCAGGCACTCTGTCTATCAGATCTAATCCCTTGAATCTATTTGTCACTTCCATTGTATAATCATAAGAGATTTGATTAAGGTCATACCTGAATTGTCTAGTGGTTTTTCCTACTTTATTCAATTTAAGTCTGAATTTGGCAATAAGGTGTTCATGATCTGAGCCACAGTCAGCTCCCAGTCTTGTTTTTGCTGACTGTACAGAGTTTCTCCATCTTTGGCTGCAAAGAATAGAATCAATCTGATTTCGGTGTTGACCATCTGGTGATGTCCATGTGTAGAGTCTTCTCTTGTGTTGTTGGAAGAGGGTGTTTGCTATGACCAGTGAATTCTCTTGGCAAAACTCTATTAACCTCTTCCCTGCTTCATTCTGTACTCCAAGGCCAAACTTGCCTGTTACTCCAGGTATTTCTTGACTTCCTACTTTGCGTTCTAGTCCCCTATAATGGAAAGGATATCTTTTTGGGTGTTAGTTCTAGAAGGTCTTATAGGTCTTCATAGAACCATTCAACTTCAGCTTCTTGACAAGAGTGAACATCAACATTTTAGGTATCAGCGAACTAAAATGGATTGTAATGGGTGAATTTAAGTCAGATCACCATTATATCTGCTACTGTGGGCAAGAATCCAGTAGAAAGAATGGAGTAGCCATCATTGTCAGAACAGAGTCCTAAATGTAGTACTTGGATGCAGTCTCAAAAACGACAGAATGATCTCTGTTCGTTTCCAAGGCAAACTATTCAGTACACAGTAATCCAAGTCTATGCCCCAACCAGTAATGCTGAAGAAGCTGAAGCTGCTTTCTTCTAATGGGTATATGACTTGGACATATCTGGGAGACCTTGCCCTTTACTTTCTATGTATGTGAATTGTGGCTTTTAATACTTCTTTATTAGAATACCTGTGAATTTAATGAAGCAACAGCATCAATTTTCAGCAACTAGTAACATGTAGTTTTGTGTTAATCACAGTGTAACAGGAGGGAATGGGGCAGGGCACAACTTTTGAAAGAATGGCATAGCCCAAGGACACAACACAAACTGACTAGAATCAAATGGGACCAAGAGGGCAGACAAGACTAGACCTTGATCCTGAATCAGAAAATAAATGACACACCCAGAGGTGCCACGACAGTTCCAAGTCACCGTCAAATGACCAAGGAGTGGGCAGCGGCCCAAATCCTGGAAATCTCCACCCCTTCCCAAGAATAGTTGGAATAGTCCTCCCACTCACTAGCATATGAAATTACCCAGCCTATAAAAACCAACCATGCTACATTCTGTGGCTGCATTCACCCTCTGCAATGGCCCCCACTCTGTCTCTGGAGTGTGCTTCTTTCTGAATAAACCCACTTCTTACCTATCACTTTGTCTCTCACTGAATTATTTCTGCCATGAGTCATCAAAGGCCTGAGCTTCATTAGGTCCTGAAACCAGGTACTGTGAGTATTGGCTGGGTTTGAGTCCTGGCCACATGGGTTCAAGTCCCAAGCGGGGTTTTGACTGGGTTTGAGTATCAGCACGTGGGTTCAAGTCCCAAGTGGGGTTTTGGCTGGGTTCGAGTTCCAGCCATGTGGGTTTGAGTCCCAATCTGTGGTAAATGGTTTCAACAGTGCTGTGAGATATAAAGGATGAAAAATGGTCTGAAATGAATAGCTTCAACAAACCAGAATTGACTTTTATCTAATGTATTTTTTTATGTCAGAAAAAGAAAAGGTATACATAAATGTGTGTGTACATATGTAGACACAGAAACAAGTCATTTCCAGATAATATCACCACTTTTGCCTTGAACACAACAGCCCTGCAGAGCTGACAGGCTTGATCACCTCTCCAATTTCTTGCCAGGAAACACGGTGCCTCCCGGCCTGGGCCTCGATCCCTGGCTGCAGGCTCCCCACATGATGTATGTGAGTAGGAATAAAGTCACCATGTGAGACCAGGGGGGAGTTCTGTACAGTAGCTGCAGCCAAACCAGTTGGTATTTCCAACTTGGCTCCGACCTCTACAGTTCAGAGATGGCATTTTCTTTCTCTTTATTTCTATCCAAACATCTGTCCTCTCCACCTATAAACAAAAACAAATTTTCTTCTCATGGTGCTCAGGCACTAGAACTGAAAATATTCTTTTTACCAAAATCATAGTGTGTTTCCAGGATAAGAGGTTAGGGTTTGGGTTAGGGTTGGGATTGACATATATACATTCATTGTTCAGTCACTAAGTCCTGACAGACTATTTGCAATCCCATGGACTGCAGCACGCCAGGTTTCCCTGTCCTTCACTACCTCCTGAAGTTTGCTCAGACTCATGTCCATTGAGTCAGTGATGCCATTTGATCATCTCATCCTCTGTCTCTCCCTTCTACTCTTGCCCTCAATCTTTCCCATCATCAGAGTCTTTTCCAATGAGTCGTCTGTTCTCATCAGGTGGCCAAAGTATTGGAGCTTCAGCTTCAGCATCAGTCCTTCTAATGAATATTCAGAGTTGATGAGAACCCACTGTATAGCACAGGGAACTCTACTCAGAGCTCTGTGGTCATCTGAGCAGGAAGGAAATCCAAAAAAGAGGGCATACATGTAAGTATATGACTGATTCACTTTGCCGTACAGCAGAGACTAGCACAACATTATAAAGCAACTATGTTATTGTTGTTTTAGTAGCTAAGTTATGTCTGACTCTTTGCAACCCCATGGACTATAGCCCAACATGATCCTCTGTCCATGGGATTTCCCAGGCAAGAATACTGGAGTGGGTTGCCATTTCCTTCTCCAAAAGCACCTATATTCCAATACATTTTTTCTAAAGAAGAGATTTTTTTTAACTACATGAAAATTAAAAATTCTTACTTTATTACTGAGTCTTTGTTTCAATTGAGTTTCCCTTGGTTTTCTCAAGTGCATTTATGAAAGCCAGATGCTGATATACTTATTTGGTGAAATGTCACATTGTTACAAAATCATCAAACTATTCAACCTCAGTCAGACGCTGTGTGTTTTTTCATCAAAATCAATCCAATGTCTAAAATTTCAAATAAGATCATAATTGTGTAAATTTCTTCCACAACAAACTGTGGAAAATCCTTAAAGAGATGCAAATACCAGACCACCTTACCTGCCTCCTGAGAAGCTTGTATTCAGGTCAAGAAGCAACAGTTAAAACTGGACATGAAGCAGCAGACTCGTTCCAAACTGGGAAAGGAGTGAGTCAAGGATGTATTTTGTCACCATGTTTATTTAACTTAAATGTAAATTACATCATGCAAAATGCCAGGCTGGATAAAGCACAAGCTGAAATCAAGACTGCAGGGAGAAATATCAATAACCTCAGATATGCAGATGACACCACCCTTATGGCAGAAAATGAAGAAGAACTAAAGAGCCTCTTGATGAAAGTCAAAGAGAGTGAAAATTTGGCTTAAAACTCAACATTCAGAAAACTAAGATCATGGCATCTGGTCCAATCACTTCATGGCAAATAGATGGGGAAACAATGGAAACAGTGACAGACTATTTGGGGGGGGGGGGGCCAGAATCACTGCAGGTGGTGATTGCAGCCATGAAATTAAAAGATTGTTGCTCCATAGAAGAAAAGCTATGACCAACCTAGACAGCATATTAAAAAGCAGAGACATTACCTTGTCAACAAACGTCTGTCTACTCAAAGTTATGGTTTTTCCTGTAGTCATGTATGGATGTCAAAGTTGGACCATTAAAGAATGCTGAGCGCCAAAGAATTGATATGTTTGAACTGTGGTGTTGAAGAAGACTCTTTAGAGACCCTTGGACTGCAAGAAGATCCAACCAGTCCATCCTAAATAAAAGCAGTCCTGAATACTAATTGGAAGGACTGATGCAGAAGCTGTAGCTCCAATACTCTGGCTACTTGACATGAGGAACTGACTCACTGGAAAAGACCCTGATGCTGGTAAATACTGAAGGCAAGAGAAGGGGATGACAGAGGACGAGATGGTTGGATGGCATCACCAACTCAATGGACATGAGTTTGTGCAAGCTCCAGGAGTTGGTGAAAGACAGGGAAGCCTGGCATGCTGCAATCCATGGGGTCGCAAAGAGTTGGACACAAATGAGTGACTGAACTGAACTGACCTCCTGCTGGAGCTGTGGTTAAGGTTTAAGTTTTGTGACTTCACTACTAGGATCTAAGCAACAGTTTTGCAGTCCCTCCATCCTATACTCAAGGGGCCAGTGAGAAAAACTGGGGGAAGGCAGCCTGTCTCCCCAGTCTGGTATAAGGAAAGGACCATTATAAAGGAATTTGAGTATCCCACCTGGAACAGAGAAGGTATAGCACTAGGGAGAAATTACTATGGGACATGATACCTCAATAATTCTTGGGGTTTCCACGACATTTGAAAGTATATGATTATCAGCATCACATTCCTGTGTAACAAGGACAGATTACTTTGTTTTTTGTAATAACTAGGAATAGCTTAGATCTGTAGGGAGATCAAGACAACACAAATGAACTGAAATTGGTTGTTTATTTTTCAGACATCGTTCCTCTCTTTAATCCAGCCAGCATTCCCCTGACTTAAGATAAAATATGTGCTTTACAACTCAGGCACTAATTCTTTCACGTATCCTCAAGCATATTTATTGAGCTTACTAACTTTTCTGTAGGATTCTAAGCACTGGAGATATTTATGCTGTTTACGGACCCACTAAGTCTTCCTTGGTTTGCAGCAGATTCATAACCTCACCTGAATCCTGCTATCATTTTTTAATCTTTTGTATCATATCAAATTCAAGTAATCAGCTCTAGGGTTTTTGATTCCTGTGTGCTACCTGCATTGTTGTTTTTGCTTAGTCGATAAGTCCTGTCTGACTCTTTTGCTATCGCATGGACTGTAGCCACAGAAAAATGGGTTTAATTCCCAGCAGATTGTCAATTACTGACCTTGTAGCTGAGGGTGAGGACTTCTGAGCTTCTGTTTGTCTTAGCAAGGGAAGATCTGAGGGGGATGGGTGAGAGGGGAAAGGCCACACAGCCTCTGCCCCATCCACATTTCTAAATGACTGACTCAACATTTCTAGCACTGTTCCAGAGACAGGAACAGAGCTGTTTTCTACAACAGAGGGATGAGGAACCATGGGTCAGATAAAAGAATTCTGTCCACCAGTTTTCTGTTCCCCCATACCTTTTGTATGATATCAAAGATGTGCACAATAAAGGACAAAATGTTATGGACCTAACAGAAGCAGAAAATATTAAGAAGAGGTGGCAAAAATACACAGAAGAACTATACAAAAAATCTTAACAATGCAGATAACCATGATGCTGTGATCAACCACAGAGAACCAGACATGCTGGAGTGTGAAGTCACATGGGCCTTAGGAAGCATCACTACAAAGCTAGTGGAGATGATGGAATTCCAGCTGAGCTATTTCATATCTTAAAAGATGACACTATTAATGCGTTGCACTCAATATGCCAGCTAATTTGGAAAACTCAGCAGTAGCCACAGGACTGGAAAAAGTCAGTTTTCATTCCAATCCCAAAGAAGGGCAATGACAAAGAATGTTCAAATTATTGCACAATTGCACTTATTTCACATGCTAGCAAGGTAATGCTCAAAATCCCTCAAGCTAAGATTCAAGAGTATGTGAACTGAGAACTTCAGGATGTACAAGCTGGAATTAGAAAAGGCAGAGGAACCAGAGATCAAATTGCCAACCTCAATTGGATCATAGAAAAAGCTAGAGAACTCCAGAAATCATCTACTTTCGCTTCATTAGGGCTTCCCTGGTAGCTTAGCTGGTAAAGAACCCACCTGCAATGAAGGAAGCCCTGATTCAATTCCTGGGTTGGGAAGATCCCCTGAAGAATGGAACATTCCCTGGAGAAGGGAATGGCTACCTGCCGGGAGCAGGCATATTGCATATTGAGTGCATATTGCATATTGAGTGCAGCACTTTCCACAACATCATCTTTCAGGATCTGGAATAGCTCATCTGGAATTCTATCACTGCCGGGAGCCAGTGTGAGGAACTCCACCCATGACAAAGGTCATGAGGAAGGAGGCTCGGCATACGCAAAGACAGGATCAAGCCTCAGGAGTCCCCCATCTACCCCCAAAACCAGAGTCTGCCTACTTTCTGCTTTGTGCTTTCACCTACACCTCTGACTTTACGGGGGGCTGTCCCCCACTACCTCTCTGAAAAAGAGTTAGCTTACAGCTCCAGTTAATAATTCCTGGGTGTGACAGTGTTTCAACCTACAAACTCCTTTGGAAATCCTCTAGCCTGCCTGAATAGGTTTTTCTGGCCACATGTGATTGTTCAGAGCCTCCCAACTGTGAGAGGCAGGAGATGTTCTAAACTGTCTAAACACAGATTCTTTTGAGTAGTTAAAAGATTGATTAGAAATTGTATTGGTGAAGGGATTTTCACTTGTTGGGCCAATGTTTGCTGCTAAGTTTCCATATCCCTTACCTGCTGTGTCCCTGGCAGTGTACTGATTAATATAATTGGTGTAAGTAGTAGCTTTAATGTTTGTAACCTGGGACCCTTGAGTTAATTCTTTTTCTTGTTATAGCCCACCACACCTTTGCTCAGTAGGAATGCAACTTTATCTAATGCTTTTTGGAGGCTGGCACCTGACTTTAGAATAATCACCTTTAGAGAAAAATAAGTTTCTTAAAATGTTAACAGGCCTCCGGGCCAGAAGATGATGCAAATCACCTAAGCTTTTGCATATGATAAGTTTGCAGGAAGAAAGCCTGGCTTACTGCAGGACTCTATCCCTTCCCCCATTATCCTCTATGCATAACTTAAGGTATAAAAACTACTTTGGAAAATAAAGTGTGGGCCTTGTTCACTGAAACTTGGTCTCACCATGTCGTTCTTTCTCTTACCTTCTGGCATTATTCAGCCTCTTTTCTACACTGAATTTCCTCACTGAGCTATCCTCATTCTATTACTCTTTATATCCTTAATTAACGTTTAATTAAGCAGTTGTTTCCTGATCTTCGCCTACGCTGTCTCTCCTTCGAATACCCTGGATCAGCCGGGGCTGGTCCCCAGCAGCTACCCACTCCAGTATTCTGGCCTGGAGAATTCCATGGACTGTATAATCCATGGGGTCACAAAGAGTCAGACAGGACTGAGCAACTTTCACTTTCACTTCACTTTTCTGCTTCATTGACTACACTAAAGCATTTGACTGTGTGGATCAAAACAAACTGTGGAAAATTCTTAAAAAGATGGGAATACCAGACCACCTTACCTGCCTCCTGAGAAATCTGTATGCAGGTTGAGAAGCAACAGTTAGAACAGAACATGGAACACAGACTGGTCTGAGAAAGGGGTGAGTCAAAGACTGCTGGAAGAAATATCAATAACCTCAGATATGCAGATTATACCACCCTTATGGCAGAGAGCAAAGATGATGAAGGTGAAAGTGAAAGAGGAGCATGAAAAAGCTGGCTTAAAGCTCAACATTCAAAAAACTGGTTGGATGGCATCACTGACACAATGGACATAAGTTTGAGCAAGCTCTGGGAGATGGTGAAGGACAGGGAAGCCTGGCATGCTGCAGTTCATGGGGTCACAAAGAGTCACATACAACTGAGCGACTGAACAACATGTCAATTGTCCTAGCAAGCTCCAGGCACAGAGGCCTGTGGTTCAATGTCACAAGGACAGCTTAAGCACCCCAATCTTTTCTGCATCTTTTGATAGAGTGGCTAGAGCACTGTTTGTGTGGTGCACTCAGTCACTCAGTGGAGTCTGACTCTTCAGCACCAAGGACAGTAGCCCACCAGCTCCTCTGTCCATGGAATTCTCCAAGCAGGAATAGTAGAAGGGGTTGCCATCTTCCCAACCCAGAGACTGAACTCATGTCTCCTGTGTCTCCTGCATTGGCAGTCAGATTCTTTACCACAGAGCCACCTGGGAAGCCTTGCTGGGGCACTTAGCTGTAACCAAAGGTAATGTCCTCTCTATAGAGGCCACTCTTGGGTTCTTCGAAGTAGAAATAATTTTAGAACTCAAGGGAAGACGAGAAAAGTGAATTTGCTCCTTGCCTTAAATGTGTTAGTCGTATTTTTTCTAATTTATAACAACAAATACTTTGTTTTAATCATTTTTTAAATTGAAGTATAATTGATTTACAATGTCATGCTAGTTTCAGATGTACAGCAAAACGATCCAGTTATACACAAATATATATCTAGTCTTTTTCAGATTCTTTTCCCTTAGGTTATTACAAAACATTAAATATAGTTCCTTGTGCAGTACAGTAAGTCCTTGTTGATTATTGATTCTGAGAAACCTGTATGCCGTTCAAGAAGTGACAGAACTGAACATGGAACAGCAGACTGGTTCCAAATTGGGAAAGGAGTACGTCAAGGCTGTATATTGTCACCCTGTTTATTTAACTTACATGCAGAGTACATCATGAGAAATGCTGGACTGGATGAAGCACAGGTATATATATCAATCCCAAACTCTTAATTTATCCCTTCCCTGCTCTTTCCCCTTTGGTAAACATAAGTTTTGTTTGCTGTGTCTGTCGGTCTCTTTCTGTTTTTTATATTTGTATCATTTAAAATGGATTATCCATATTTCTTTGGATAAAATAGGCGGGTAGTAGACATAGAAATAGGAAGAGTCCTGGTGGTCACTGAGTTTCCTCAGGCTCTGTTCTCATTCATCTCTCACCCCTAGATGTCTTGTGCTTACTCATTACTTTAATTACAACATTCAACAGCTGTGCCTGTGTGCTCAGTTGCTCAGTCATGTTCTACTCTTTGCTACCCCATGGACTATAGCCCACCAGGCTCCTCTGGCTATGGGGTTTTTCCAGTAAGAATATTGGAGTGGGTTGCCATTTCCTCCTCCAGGGATCAAACCCAAGTCTCCAGCGTCTCCTAAATCGGCAGGCAGATTCTTTGCTGCCGAGCCACTTGCGGAAGCCCTGACTTGGCTCATCAATAAACACTCCCAATCAACTGCTCCTTATGATCTAGACCCATCCTCAAACTTACCTCTTTTTTCTATGAAAAAAAAAAAAAAGTCTCTTCCAATGTGTTCTTTCTTTATTGTCACCATCACCCATCCATGGATACAATTCAGAAGCTGATGGTGAGTCCGGACACCCTCTCCTTTCGTCCTCCAATGATGGCCCATCACTGGGTCCTGGTGTATTATTCCTAGCAAATCTCTTCACTCTGTACCAAACACCTCATCAGTGTCCTAGTCAAAGCCATCACCATCTCTCCTTTCCTGGAACCAAAAATGTCTCCACATGACCTACACATACCAGCTTTACACTCCACTCAGTCCCTCCTCCATGTCCAACCAAAGATGCTATTTCAAACACGAATCTTCAGACTCCATGGTTTTTAATTGCTTGTCTTTGTAAAATATTTTAAAGATGTTCTTTATTTTATTTTGGGGGCACACAGCATGTGAGATCTTAGTTCCCTTACCAGGGATCAAATCCATGTTACCCATAGTGGAAGAGCAGAGTGTTAACCACTGGACCACCAGGGGAGTCCCTTAATTGTTCTTCTGGTAAAGGTCGAAACACATTGTATGACATATGATATCCCACAGACTCTGGCTCCACAAATACATTCCAACTCTTAAGTCTGACTGTATACGCATTTTTTGCATTCAAACCTCCCTGATGTTCTTCCAGGTTCTAAATTTTCCCATGTCCCCCCACGCAGCCTCCCCTAGTCCCTTGCACAGGGCATCTGTGTGCTATCACACTCACCTAACCATCCTCGTTCTCCATCCCTGGCCATTGGCTACAATCCAGCCAGCTAATGGTGCCATACAAACAGTCCCTTCTTTGACTGAATTCTCAGCACAGTCTTCATGTCCTGGGGAAGTCTATGCAGAGCTCCCTAGAGTCATCTCTCCCTCTCCATTGCCCCTATATCTCATTCTTTGTATTTCTTCTCATGCTAGGGGTGGTCTCTGTTCTATATTAGCCCAGGGTGGGTGATCATTCAGTGGACCGAACATGATCTCAAGATAAACTGCTGAATTCTAACCCTCAAGACCTTTCAAAGTTTGCCTGGAGGCTCTCCCCTTTCACAATCTTTTTAGACTTCCCAATTCAGTCATTATTTTGGAAAACATGGTGCCTGAATTTGTTAGAAATATAAGTCTCAACCTACTTATACACTTTCTTCAATTCACATCATGGTATCATAAAATTTAATGTGGGCAGATATGATTCCCAAATTCTAAGTTTAAAGCATTTTATGTTAGCATCCTTATGAAAAAATACTGCTCACCTGAGCACTGCATACATGCCAGAAGCTTTTTAGGCTTATTGATACAATGTTTATCACAGTAGGGATGTGGGTAGGAGTCGTAAAGTGATATCAGCAGCAGGCAACAGACCACAGTGCCATTTGTAATTTTAGATGGTAAAGAGTGGCTGCAGCTGTATATGTGAGTAACTGAAGCTTGAGAAGCTGACAAATTGTTACTTATGTAAACAGCAAAGGATAATGTGATGTCTCAGGGAAAAAACTGTCTTTGTCTCTTAAATCTACACTTCATTGTTCAAACAACTGTCAGTGGGGAGGGGCAGTGGAAGGAAACAAAATAAAGCAAAAGGTAAACATTCTCAAGCCAGTTGATGGTAGGTCGTTAATATGCAATTGAGCTTTCTTATTTTGAAACTGTATCTTCATTCATTATGCATTTTTCAACAAAAATATTTTAAACACCCAATATATCAGTAACAAAAAAATCTCTTAATTGTATAATTTTTATTATCTATGTTATTAAATGTTCATCTCATATAACTTGGTTGTAATTTTGTATTAATTGGCTCTTTCCAATGCCACATTTGTGTATTCTCCTATGAAGCATGGGGGGCTTCCTAGGTGGTGCTAGTGGTAAAGAATCCTCTTGCCAATGCTGGAGATGTTAACAGATGCAGGTTCAATGCCGAGGTCAGGAAAATCCGCTGGAGGAGGGCATGGCAACCCACTCCAGTATTCTTGCCTGCAGAATCCCATGGACAGAGGAGCCTAGTGGGCTACAGTCCATAGAGTCGCAAAGAGTCGGACACAGCTGAAGCAACTTAGCATGCGTGCACACGTAAAGCATGTTGTCAACTTAAATTACTGAATTTACTTGTATTTACTCACAAATTGTTTGGTTAAATGATACTAATGACAATTCCAGTGAGTGTTGTGATTTAATCATCCCCTTTCAAAGAGGCTCCTCTGTTAAACCATTGTGCACAGCAATCAGACAATTCATTTTTCTTTTCACTAAGTACGTACAGTATTTTTGGTTTGGAAAACACCTTCTCCTCTTTAAAATGTGAGTTCTAAAACTCATGACCAAAGGAAAAAAAAAAAGAAGAAGAATCATTTCTGTGAGGAGCTGTTAGGAGTTGTGGGTACATGAACGAAACAACCATTTTCAGTCATGAATGAAATGTCCATCTCCACCATCACATGGGTAGAAACCAGCAGAAAATGCTGCCAACACAGATCCATCCCTCCGACACTATCGAGGGGCAGAGCAGCTTCACCTGGGAGAGGTGGGTGAGTAGGGGCCCGACAGACACATTGCAGAGCTTGATTTCCGTGAACTGTGGGAACAGAGAGTGGCCATGTGATGTGTACCCTGCTCCAAGCAATCAGCACAGGGAGGTGCAGGGCAAACTTGAACATCTCCTAACATAGTGGTCTCTGGTGGGACCAGACATCTGACCCTCTCAGTGTCCAGCTGCCCTCCCAGTAGGCGGCATCCTCTCTGTGCTTCCACCAGCGTCTCACTACACAACTCAGGTTACATTCCTGTTCCTTAGGAAGGTGCTGAGGTGAGCAGGCAGCTCCAGGGCAGCCCGGCGCCAGCGCTCCCCAGAGGGTTTGTGTGCTCTGAACCTGGGTGCTCCTCGGGCCAGCAGTTAGGCTAAGATTCAAGGGACAGCGGCCAGATGCTAGAAACATCATCAGGGGTGGGTTTCTGTGGAACCTGGAGGAGAGGGGGCACTGCACCCGAGGACCTTTCCAGGGCTCAGAGCAACTTAGGAAGAGGGGAAAAGGAAGCTTCTGGTAGCCTGCACCACACTCCTCTCCTGCAGACCCCTCCCAGAGGTGTAAGCTCTGAAAAGCCACCTTCTAGGAACTAAGCATCACAGCAAAGAGCCCAGGTCACAGCTGCTGCTGCGCCCTGTGGACGGATGGGACAGATGGCTCCTCAATGTCTTATTTGGAGTTGAGGGGCATCAGGGCTATGTCCTCACATTGTTAGCCCTTTTCATGCACCAGCCAGCCTAAGACAAGGAAATCCTTCAGGAAAGATATTCACAACAAAGCTAATTTTTTTTTTTTTTAAACCAGACTCAAGATTTTTAATTTGGAATTGGGTCCTGGCATTGCCAATGGATCCACCAGATGTGTCTCTAATCAGAATTGCTGTTCAAAGTCCAAGTCTGACGTTAGGGATGCTATTCTCACCACTAAGTGCTCACCTGGGCCCTGGAAGGCATTGCACATCCCATGGATGTGAAACCAGGCATGCATCCTTCATCCCAGGAGAGGCACAGCTGTAGTTCTGTGGGACGCTGCTCCTCTGCCTTGTTCTGGGAATCCAGGGTGCTCTGGACACACCCCATGGACAGGAAATAAAGGAGGTTTGTGGTTGGATTCACAGCATAACTGGGGCTTCACTTTCATGGGGGGAAGTTCTCATTACTCAGGTTGAGGTAGCAGAATGGACCCCCAGCTTCTCCCACAGTGTCCTGTGCTTTTCTCTGCCAGAGTACAAGCTCACTGAGGTCTCAGTGACTGCCAGCTCCTAGAGGGGGAGGGGCACAATCCCAGGGAGGGGCCTGGAACCAAGACTTGGGCTTTGGACTTGCACTCTGCACCCAACTTTGTCATTCACTGTCCACGGAACCCTGGCCAAGTATTTCACCCCCTTGTCTCAGTTTTCTCTCTAGTAAAGTGGAGATGACAAAATAGCCTTTGGGGTCACATTCAGGGTTTCAAGAAATGAAATGTGCAAAACACAGAATAAGTCCTTAATCCATGTTTTTTCTGTGAATATATGCATACATATATATATTCATATATAGCCTTGAGAGGATGTCAGGAGTATTTGATTAATCAAGCAATTAATTAATCATATGAAGGAAGACGTAGACAGGAAGTAAGGCGAGGAGGAAATTAATAAGAATCGCCAAATAGCCACACATTAGATTCCTAAGTATACATGGGCCAGATTTCTCTAATGTCCACAAAAACAAGGTGTTTGAGAAAATTCATTTCCATATCTAAACATTACTCATAATCTTGAATTGATTGACTTCATCCCATGAACACAGTAATTGACTTCAAACTGCTTCACATGATATAAGAAGCATCAGGAACCATGAAGCTGAATATGGCCCCGCCCAGCACTATTTAGAAAATAGTGAAAGAAAGTACTTTCTTCTTTTGTTTATAAGCACAAATGGGGGGGCTGTTCTTTTCTCCCATTCACCGAGATGACCTTGACCACCATTTATTGTTGGTCTTTGGTGGAACATTGCAAGGGAAAGAAGTCTATGATAAACTAGAAGCACATCCTCAAGACAGGCAGTGATGCTATTGTGCATGTCCTGCCAGAATGATGTGCAGACACCAGGCTTGTCAGGGATCCAGCACTGAAAAGGACATGGGGTCATGTGGTCCACTGGCCTTTGTTTATATGATCAGAATCTCTATGTTAAAGGAAATTTTAAATAGTCAAGATCTTCATTCAGTGTTACCCTGGAAAGTTATATCTTTTGTAACATCACTATTCAGTACATAGTCAAATTCATACAGAAAGACAATAGAATGGTCATTACCAGGAGCTGGGAGGATGGGGGAAAGGAAAACTGATAGATATATAGCCTCAGATTTGCAAGATGAAAAAGTTCTGGAGATCTGTTTCATAACAAAGTGAATACAGTCAGTAGTAAACTGCAGGCTTACAATGATAAAGATGGAAAATTATGTTTTTCTGTGACATTTAAATTTTAAAAATATAAAATGCAGTAAGTTTCTGTCTTCAATATTGTCTTGGCTACTTTGAGTCCTGTGAATTCCTAGGCATTTTTAAATAGTGTATACATTTTAACAGAAAAAAAAAATATTTGCTGGGATTTTGTCTGGGATTAGTTGCATTCTATAAATTGGTGTTAGGAAATTTTTCAAACATACAATTTTAATTTTTTAACTACTGAAAGTTGCTCAGTCAAGTCGGACTCTTTGCAGCCCCATGGTCTGTAGCCTCCCAGGCTTCTCTGTCCATGGAATTCTCTAGGCAGAATACTGGAGTGGCTAACTCCTCCCTTCTCCAGGAGATCATACCAACCCAGGATTGAACCCAGGTCTCCCACATTGCAGGGGAACTTCCTAACCCAGGGATGGAACCCAGGTCTCCTGCATTGCAGGCAGATTCTTTACCATCTGAGCCACCAGTGAATTGAAATGCTATGTTCATTCATTTATTTATGAATTATTTAATTTCTTTCAGTTACATTTGTAGCTTAAAGGGTACAAGTTCCCTATATCTTTATTATATTTACCCCTAGGCATTTGTTATTTCCCAATAATACTGTAATCCTTTTAATTCATTCCTATTTGTTGCTAGTACATGAAAATACTAAAATACTAATAGTTTATGTTGATAACACATCTAGTAACTTTGCTAAATTTATTTATAAACCTGATTATTTATTTATGTTAGAGTTTCTAGGTATTATGTCATCTGGTATATGACTTCTTTCTTCCCTAATCCTTAAACATCTTACTTCTTTTCTTTCCTTATTATTTATGTTAGGACTTTCAGTGCAGTGTTGAATTCAAGTGCTAACAAAAATCATATATTTTTCTTATTAATTTCAGTGTAATACATTCTTTTCACTTTTTTGGTCCCTGTTCCTTGCCTGGATAACTTTGATTGGTCTGTATTCCACTTTAGGAATCTTCTCTTGTACTATTTCTAGTTTATGGATAACCCCATCTTGAGTTCTCAACTATTGGCAGAATATTTTTTCAATTTAATGATTATATATATTTTTCCAGTTCCAGGTATATGATAAAATTCTCCATTTTTTCAGATGTTTATTAACTTTCTTATTCTACTAATTTTGTAGTCATAAACTTTCTTGGTCATTTTCTCATAACTATAATACTTGAATCACCTATATATTTGTTCCTATAGTTTTTTCTGGTAATTTTTGTTAAACCCAGATGTTGTTAATGAAATATTGTATAGATGTGTACCTCTGTTCAGAAAAAGACTTGAGATTGTCATAGTAGCAATCTTTGTAACAAACAAAAACTGGATATAAAACCTGGGTAAATGTCCCCTGCATTGTAGGCAGATTCTTTACTGTCTGAGCCACCAAGGAAGCCCTTACCTGATATAGGATAAATAAATTATCATTCTTTTGCACAATGGACTGTTTTACAGAAATTGGAATTAATAAACCATTGTTACATGTGACTACAAAGATAAATCTCCACAAGAACAAAAGTTGACAACAACAAAAAAAAGCTGTAAGTAACAGAGCATTTTCTATTTTAATTCATACATATAGACTTGTAAGGAGAAGGCAATGGCACCCCACTCCAGTACTCTTGCCTGGAAAATCCCATGGGCGGTGGAATATGGTAGGCTGCAGTCCATGGGGTCACTAAGAGTCAGACATGACTGAGCGACTTCACTTTCACTTTTCACTTTCATGCGTTGGAGAAGGCAATGGCAACCCACTCCAGTACTCTTGCCTGGAGAATCCCAGGGATGGGGGAGCCTGGTTGGCTTCCATCTATGGAATCGCACAGAGTTGGACATGACTGAAGCAACTTAGCAGCAGCGGCAGACTTGTAAAAACATGCAAATCAAATTCAGGGTTCAGACATCAACTTAATTCACTTTGGGGAGAGGAATTTCCCAAATAGAGTTTCTGAGATGCTGGCACTCTCTAGCAGAGTTTTATCTGAAACAAATTTTAATTGAGAAACTCCCCTCCCTTCGGGACATGTATTCTAAAGGCAAACTAGTAAATACATAAGATACTGTTTGCATAAGTTTCTTCTATGAAACTCTGTAAGGAGTGGCAAAAGACTGGAAATACGTCAAATACCTACTTATAGGGCTTCCCGGGTGGCTCAGATGATAAAGAATCCTCCTGCAATGTGGAAGACCTGGATTCAGTCCCTGAGTTGGGTAGATCCCCTGGAGAAGAGAAGGCTACCCACTCCATTATAAATGGGGGACTAGATGAATAACTAATAAATCCACACAATGGGATTTTATGAAATGGTAAAAAGAGGGAATGAAGAGAATAACAATAATAATGAAAATAATGATGATAAAACTCAGAAGACTTAAAACATCAAATAAGCATGTATCTTTATTATAAGACCCTAGAAAACTAGACAAAGTGCATGAAATAACCTTCTCAGGTATTAGCTAAGAGGCAGTGCAGGACTGCAGAAGAAAAAGAGGATGTGATCACCATGATACCCCCAGCTCTGCCTGTAGGAACTTTCCAGATGGCAATACAAGCAGGGAAGCCCAGACAGGACTTGGGGGTTTTTCTGAGTGGAGTGGGCAGATCAGAGTTTGGGGCTCCTAAAGTAGCTGATATTTGCCACAAACTTCAGAATTCTGCATAAGCGTCTCCTTTAGTATTCAGCTCAGTATGAACAGGTCAGGAAAGGAAACAGAACCAGAGAAGGAGCTGCTGCTGCTGCTAAGTCACTTCAGTTGTGTCCGTCTCTACGTGACCCCATAGACGGCAGCCCACCAGGCTTCCCTGTCCCTGGGATTCTCCAGGAAAGAACACTGGAGTGGGTTGCCATTTCCTTCTCCAATGCATGAAAGTGAAGTCTCTCAGTCGTGTCCGACTCTAGTGACCCCATGGACTGCAGCCTACCAGGCTCCTCCATCCATGGGATTTTCTAGGCAAAAGTACTGGAGTGCGGTGCCATTGCCTTCTCCGAGAGAAGGAGCAACTGCAGACAAATTGGGAAATGAAAATCTGTCAAAGTTTGTATCAGATGTTCAAGTTCCAAGGAGCCAGAATAAAAACACCTTGTTGAACACTTTGGTAATTCAGAAGACATCCCAGAAAGTTCACACCCTCAGAATAAGTTTAATTTAGCCCTGGACTAAATTGCTACTCAGAACCAATTTTTTTAAAGACTTGAAACTGTCAAGCTGATTTACAATAAATGAGAGTCCCTTGGACTGAAAGGAGATCCACCCAGTCCACCCTAAAGGAGATCAGTCTAGGGTGTTCATTGGAAGGACTGATGTTGAAGTTGAAACTCCAGTACTTTGGCTGCCTGATGCGAAGAGTTGACTCATCTGAAAAGACCCTGATGCTGGGAAAGATTGATGGTGGAGGAGAAGGGGATGACAGAGGATGAGATGGTTGGATGGCATCACAGACTCAATGGAGATGAGTTTGAGTGAACTACTGGAGTTGGTGATGGACAGGGAGGCCTGGTGTGCTGCGGTTCATGGGGTCACAGAGTCGGACACAGCTGATCAACTGAACTGAACTGAACTGAACACTTGAAAGAAAAAGTCCAAGCATTGAAAATTTAGAATCTTAGAAGGTAAGATGTGCAACAAACAATGGAAAGCTATTAGTTCTGCAAAGAAGCAAGAAAACATAACTGTAAAGGAGGAATATAACTCAACATAAATGGCCACCAAAATGGCAGATGATGGAATTAATAGACAAGGCCACTAAACAACTATTAAAATTATACTTAAAGATTGAAAGAGAGCCATGAACATAAATAGAGTTGGAAGGTTATTTAGAGGCAAGGGGTATTTCTAGAGCTAAATAAGCCAATACTTAAAATGAATGCTTCACAGATCTGTAAACCTGATAACACTTTCTCCAAATAGAAATACGGAGAAATGGAAAAGAAGATCACTCAATGAACTGTGTTGTTGCTCAGTCTCTAAGTCGTGTCTGACTTTCTGTGATCACATGGACTGCAGGACACTAGGCTTCCCTGTCTTTCACCATTTCAAGAGCTTGTTCAAACTCATGTCCACTGAGTCAAGATTGCCATCCAGCCACCCCATCCTCTGCTGCCCCTTTCTCCTCCTGCCCTCCATCTTTCCCAGCAACAGGGTCTTTTCCAATGAGTTGGCTCTTCACATCAGGGGGCCAAACTATTGGAGCTTCAGCTTCAGTCCTTCCAATGATTATTCAGGGTTGATTTCCTTTAGGATTGACTGGTTTGATCTCCTTTCTGCCCAAGAGACTCTCAAGAGTCTTCTCCAGCATCACAAATTGAAAGCATCAATTATTCGGTGCTCAGCCTTCTTTATGGTTCAACTCTCATATCTGTATATGACTACTGGAAAAACCATAGCTTTGACTAGCCAGACCTTTGTTGGCAAAGTGATGTCTCTACTTTTTAATATCTGTGTAGATTTGTCATAGCTTTTCTTCCAAGGAGCAAGTATCTTTTAATTTCAGAATGAACTGTGAAACAATATTAACTATAATATGTATAAATAGATTAGGAGAGGGATAGGAGGGCAGAAAAAGCATTTGATTTTCCAAACTGGATGATCCAAGAAGTTCAATGAACCTCAGACATAATAAAAATAAATTCATAGGATATCATAGACAAATCCTTGAAATCCAGTGATAAACAGAAAGTCATAAGAGAAGCCAGAAAGAAAAAGATACATCAGACACTGAAGAACAGAGATAACAGTCATGATCAATCTTTTTTTCAATACAAGCCAGAAAATGATAGGAAAAACATTTAACCAAAAGAGGGGAAAAACATTAATCCAGAGCTCAATTTCTATTGCAAATATTCTTCAAATATAATGATAAGCCTTCCAGTTTCACCTTGAAGATATAGACAGTCAGAAAGTGTTAATCCCATGCTCATATAAGAATAATCCTAGAAGACTGTACATCTGTGACTTTTCTTGAACCAATCAGGTAACTGATGTCTCAGGGCAAACAACCAACCTGAAATCAAGGGAAGCATATGTATTTGTAGAGAAAAAGCAAGACCCAAGCATTTGTTTACTGGCCAAAGGGCCACCGAACACTCAATAAGCCAAGAGCAACCTCAAGTTTCAGTGAATGTGAGTCAGAGTGGGGTGTATCAGACATACAGTTTTTGCAATCTCCTGGAGACTCTTCCACTAGGAACCCCACAAGAACTCACAGGGAAAATGGGGAGATTTGTCTCTCCATAGGAGAGGAACTCTCCTATGACTCTCCTATGGCTCTCCTACAGCACAGGCTGTGGGAGGGACCCATAGCCATTGTCAAAACTTCTCCCCTACTCACGCCCTCTAGGGGAGAAGACTGAATCTGCAGGGAGAAGATCATCCACATCAGTGGGGTAATTGGGGTCTTTACTGCAGGAGGAGAAGAAGGAGGGGGGAGAAGAAAGGGGTCACCACTGCCAGCTGCCCGGATCATCGTTTGACCTTGTCTTGGGGACAAATATTAATCTGCAGGGAGTAGCGCATCACAGCTGTATCCTGAGGGCACTGGTGGAAATAAATACAGCTAGAGACAGAGTGGAGAAGGAAATGGCAACCCACTCCAGTGTACTTGCCTGGAGAATCCCAGGACGGAGGAACCTGGTGGGCTGCTGTCTATGGGGTCGCACAGAGTCGGACATGACTGAAGAGACTTACCAGCAGCAGCAGAGACAGAGAGAGACAGAAAAGAAGCTCTGATCCTGAGGGTGGTGCAGAAATGCACACCAGACTCAGCATCACAGGAAAGGCAGGAACCCACATGCTTCACAAGACTGAAGACGGAGAGTCAACTAGAATGTTAGAGAGAGCTTCACTGTCCCCTTCCCACACCCATGGACACTAAGTAGCCCTAAGTAAAAGCAGCAGTGGGGTCCTGCAAGGGACAGACCCTAGGGAGCAGCAAAAGAGGAAGAAATAAAAGTAAGTAGAGAAGCTGTCAAGAGATGAATTTAAAGTCTTGATGCAACAAACTTAAAAACCTACCCACGTCTCGATGAGAGCAGCATTATCACACACCTACCTTAATGCATAACTGAAGGGAAAACATGCTCATCTTCAAGGATAAAAACATTTATCTCAATATCTCTCATTTTTGCAATTCTGGTTTTCAATGAAAAATTATGATGCATGCAAAATGGCAAGAAAAACAGTTGAAAGAGACAAAGCAGGGCTCCCCTGGTGGTCCAGTGGTTAAGAACCCACCTGCCAATGCATGGACATGGGTTCAATCCCTGGCTTGGAAGATTCTGCATTCCATGGGGCAACTAAGTCCGTGAATCACAACTGCTGAAGCTCGAGTGTGCTAGAGCCAACAGCTCCACTTGTTGTAGAGAAGCCCGTGCAATGAGAAGCTCACAAATATAACTGGAGAGTGGCCCGCACTTTCCACAACTAGGGAAAGCCCAGACACAGCACCTAAGACCCAGTGCAGCCCTAAAAAATGAATAAAATTTTAAAAAAATTAAAAGAAGATTCTGATGTAACTATTTATAAAGAGACAAAGCAATCAAATAGGGGGCAGGTGATGCAACTAAGGTGAAGGGGACTTAAAATGACTATGACTGATATGTTAAAGTTCTCAAAGCAAAAGTTCTCAGTGGGGGGAGGGAAGATACTGACCCCACCTTGGGAGAGGGACATCTGACAATATCTGAAGACTTGTTTTTTTTTTGATGGTCTCATCTAGAGGGTAGAGGTGAGAGATGCTGCTAAATATCTTACAACCCACAGGACAGTCCTTGACAATGCAAAATTATCCCGTCTAAAATATCATTACTGCCAAGGTTGATAAATATTGCTCTAGTAGAAAGAATACACAATAGGTGAGACCAGACTGGAAAATTCAGCAGACATTAAAACTACAAGAAAGAATCAATTTGAATGCTAAAAATCAAATGCACAGGAAGAGAAGACTACCTTTCATGGACTCAGGAGTAGACCCAAGGAAAGAATGATTCAAAAAATCAGTCAAAAAAGACAGATCAATACAAATGATCCAAACCAAAATGCAAAAAGAAATAGAGTAGAACCCCACCCATCCAAGATCAGAACATTTAAGAGCTGAGGAAATGTAGCAAATGAAGTAATATTTGTACAGTTAGAATCAGTAGGTGATGAAAGAGAAATAAAGCACAGAGGAGCTATTTCAAAAATTATGGCTGAGAATTTTTCAAAACACAAACTATGACACAGTTTATGAGACAGAAACTATGAACCCAAGAATCTCCAAGGATATCAGATACACACACGAGCACACACACACACACACACACATTCAGACATAGCATTCAAATATTCAAACAGGAAAGGAGGTGTGCACACTTCAAAGCACATACATTAAAACTGAGAAGATGTAGATCAGCATGATCTTTGCCCAGAATAACATGAAAGTTCAACACTACTTCACTGTACACTAAAATATGTCTAAGATGGTAAATTTTATGTTACATATCTTTTAAATCACAACTACAATCCTCAGATTAAAAATGTTCTTTTTAAAAGCTGAAGGCAAAGTATTGAAGAAAGCAAAGAAAGACACATTAATTAGTAAGCATGCATTTGGAATAGGAATGAGGTTGCCCACAAAGAGGTAAACTTGGTTATCAGTGGGCAAAAAAATCTTACATATATTATCATGGTGAGTGGTCCCCTAGAGCATAATCTTTAATGGAAAAAAAAAGTTATTTGCTGGTATTTAACTTCTTTCTTTAGAAAGAAATTTAAATTTAGTTAACTTTTCCCCTTAAGGGATGGGGTGATAAGGATAAAACAAGGTTGAATGAGACCTGCAGAAAAACAAGGATAAGAATTTTCTGAATAAATATGTCAGTAAGTACCTTCAGCACAGAGGCCTTAAATATATCAGCAAGAGCTCATCATGGTACCCTTGGCTGGAGGTGTACCACCAGCCCTCACTGCAGAGAACACCTCTGAAAACACCCTGATTCTGGCCCCACCATCTGGAGGGTAAAACAGTCAGTCAAGGGGATTTACATGTTGTCAGGCCTGTTATCAAGCCCCAGCCATGCCAGTTGTTGTATTGAAATGTCCTTGAGAATTACGGAAAAGGTTATTGCATAGTCACTAATATCAATTGTCTTGGCAAAGCGATCTTAGTGAACACTGTCCTCTGGACCTTATGATTGTGATTCAGAGAGAGTTTGAAAATGATGGGCTTTGACCTAACTTGTACGCCTCTTCAAAATTTATTGAGCATTTACTATGCACTGTGCTGAGTCTAGGGAAATAAAGATCAGTGAACCAGTCTTGGGCTGTAGCTGGAGAAACACTCGGCAGAGGACCGGCCTTGTTATTACATCCTATATACTTACTGAGCTGCTCCCTGTAGTCAGTGGGAAGACTTTGGTGGATTTTAATGACTGACTTTCTGTTTCTCTTCATCTCCAAGTAATAATTCCCCAGAGCAATTTGTAAAGCATTGCTGATTACAAATACTCTGAGGCTTCAAGCAGGCGGCATCATAGGAAATCACAGAAAAATATTACAGAGAATATTTTCTAAATGATTATTCTGGTCAACCTCTTTGGCTTGGATTTGTGCAAAAACTGTGACATATCTAAAGGAGTAGCTAACACTCAATACAGAGTGTGTTAATTTACCTAATTAACATTACTTTGTAGTCTCCCCCCTTTCTTTAAAGCAATATTGTAAAGTTTCTTTTCTTTATACTTCCAGTGAAGCTGGAAATCAATGACATCAGATAATCTCACCACAGAAAGAAATCTGAATGTAGCCATGACTTAACAGTGCAAGCTGTAACGGCATTTTAATGCAGCCAGCCTCTTGACTCACTTAAAACAGTCTGTTCAATGTTCACATCCTGTCAAATTTCGTATTGTTATTTGAGATTGTTATGACTTGGATAAATTAAGATTCAAGTGGAGCACAGGGTGCTGGCTAAGGAGCCAGGGTTCAATAAAAGACCACAATAAATTTGATATAGAGAACTTTACTACTCACAAGTCCTGGGGGAAGTACCTGACCTCCTGGGGCCCCTCAGGGAAGTCGAGGCAGCGGTCAAGGGTGGAGGCAGGGAAACCCTAGCAGAACCTGGGGCACCTGTTTTCATTAGGGTCCATAAGTGAAGTGTTCTGAGATTCCTACCTAATTCCTACTGGCTGATTAAAACCGAAAAGAGCTGAATTTTAGGTTAAGCTCTGTGTGGGTCTTATCTAATGGGGTTATAGGGGAGGCCTTGGTAGGGAGTAGACTGTTGATCACAAGGACCATTGGAGGAGTCACATCAGGAACTTAAATTTGCTTGTGACTCTAAGGGCTATTGTCTACAACATGTGTTCAAGAGAGAGGCTCAGGTCAGTTCAAGGCCCATGAAGGCCATGTGGCCAAATAAGCTGGATGTTGAGGCAATGATGCTGTGGAGTAGCTCAGTAACTCTCAACGTAGGTGTCCTAATGTGTGATTACGATTTTTAAAAGAGTTCTAGTCATTGGAGACACGCTGAGACCCTTGCAGAAGAAATTCTGTGATGTCTGTAATTTACTTTGAAGAGTTGGAAGAAATGGAATGTGATTAGGGCTATGGATTTAACAGGAGTGGTCTCGAGATGATAAATGCTGAGGCCAGTGCCACATCTCTGTCAACACCGTCTGCCCCAGAATAAAGTTCAGTAAAATAGAAATTAAAGGCTGACCTGAGACCACTGAAAGGTGCACTAGTGAGAAAGCCAGCTTGCAAATGATGAAAATTTAACTCTAACAAATGAATTTTATGCTAATCATCAAAGTAAGTGTGAGTGAAAATCGCTCAGTCGTGTCCGACTCTTTGCAGCCCCATGGACTGTAACCTGCCAGCCTCCTCTGTCCATAGAATTCTCCAGGCGAGAATACTGGAGTGGGTAGTCATTCCCTTCTCCAGGGGATCTTCCTAACCCAGGGATCAAACTTGCGTTTCCCAAATTGCAGGGGGATTCTTTACCGTCTGAGTCACCAATCATCAAGGTAGAAGCTGGCTCCTGCCATTGCTGGAAATAAGATCTCTAATGATGCCTTGCATTTTTTCCTTGTCTTTCCCATGAAACTGTTTTATTCTGCGCTGACTGTATTCTTACACAAGTTCTTGACATGTCACAGAAAATACAGCCACAGGCTGCTCTGGCCTTACAATTTTTTTTTTTTTTCAAGTAAGATACTCACAGTAAATAAAGTAACCCATCCCTTCTGTGTCCCCTACGTACTGGAGAGTGTTTATGTTAAACTCATCAAAGGTTCTGATTGGTCCCACCCTACTCATTGCGTCCAAGGGAAGAAGGAGGTAAATGGGTTGGCTAGATGAGTTACATTCCCCCAGCCTGTGGGAGAGGAGGTAGGACCCCTCAGCAGGCAAGGCAAACTCTTATTCCATGTCCTGTATTCACTCTGTGTGACCCTGCCTTCCACTGCTCCCCACACCCACCCTGCACCAGCTGCTTGACCTCACTACACTGCCTCGGATATCCCAGGCACTTCTGCACTGCAAGAACTCAGACCTTAGCTGGAATGTGCTCTCGCTATAGTCCCAATGACTAACTCTCTAATTATTTGCCTTCAAGTCTTGACTTGGGAATCTCAAAAATTATCTACCCCTTCTCTATCAGTCTCCCTATTCAGCACACATCATCTTTTGAAGTGCTGTTGAATTCATGTATTTCTTATGTTTGCTTAGCTTTTCTTGCCTACTCCGAAGAGGGAAAAAAAAGGAAAACTTCATGAGAGCAGCAATTGTTTTGTATCATAAGTGCTTGGTTGCTGATCTATGAATCCTTGAATAACAGTGCCTGGTAGATACTCTCTACTTGAATATAAGTGGATGAATAAATGTACCTAGTCATAATCATTAGTACTGGCAGCAATGAGCTCTTAAAAAAACAACTCTTATACCAGGGGCATGAGTTGATGGGCAGGAAAAATAAAATGCTGTAATACTGCAGGTATGTCTAGTCTTAACCCTGCTATCAGGGAAGGCTTCCTGGAGGAAGAAACATCCAAGGATGGGTCAGAACTCTTAGGTGAGGAAGCAGAAGCAAGTTTGGTGACAGTGTCAGGAGAGAGTGCACGCTAGGATCTTACACACAGATTTTAGGGTTGGATGGCATGATACACTGTGACTGTGTGTGCACAAGCCTACATAGAGGCAGGTACATTTACACACACACACACACACCATACAGAGCAGCCTCAGATAAAACTGGCAAGGTGAGCAAGTCTGTGTCACAGTTGCAATTCACAGTAACACATTTGGACTTCAGCCTGTAGGCACTGGAAAGGCATGGAAGGATTTTACAAATGGAAGTGACACAATTAGGTTCATTTTAAAATGTTCTCTCTGGCTGAGGATGAAAAATGAACCAGACAGAGCTCAAGATGGGAGACAGGAAGAATGATTTCAAGCAATGCATGCAACCGTAACCGGCCCAAAGAAAACAACAGAGCCTCCTATCCAGGGACTGCAGGTCAAGAGACCTCAGGTGTGTAGGGAGTACAATACTGAATGAACTTTCTTTTTATAAAGAAAAGTTGTCCATATAGCAAAAACAAAGGTAGTCCCTTATTTACAAGTTTCAGAAATTATCAGTTAGATTTCAAACCAAAAATTTCAAATTTAGACAATTCTTCAAGACAGAATTACAAGTAGACTTCAAGACTGGATTTATCTTCGCTGTTGCTGTTGTTTTGTCGTTAAGGCATGTTGGACATTTTTGCCACCCCATGGACTGTGGCCTGTGAGATTCCTCTATCCAGGAGATTTCCCAGGCAATAACACTGGAGTGGGTTGCCATTTCCTTCTCCAGGAGATTTTTTTCTGCCCCAGGGATTGAATTCGTGTCTCCTGCATTGCAGGCGGATTCTTTTATCACTGAACCCCAATTGAAGGCAGAAGAATTTTTGGATCCTAGCTTGAAAAATGTCACCCATTGGCAACTGAAGTCTGGTGAAGTGTGTTTGTGCTTTACGACATGTCACCAAGAATCTCATTTTGCACTTTTCAGACCACAGTGACAGAAGTGGTAATTTCCATTTTTCCAGCAGGCTTCAACATTTCCTTCATAATCAATAACGGGCCCAGGGACTTCCCTGATAGTCCAGTGGTTAAGACTTTTCCTTTCAATGCAGGGGGTGCAAGTTCAATCCCTGGTTGGGGAGCTAAAATTCCACATGCCTCACAGCCAAAAACCCAAGACATAAAACAGAAGCAATATTGTAGCAAATTCTATAAAATCTCTAAAAATGGTCCACATTAAAAAAAAATCTTAAAAAAATAAAATTAAATAATAGACCCTAAAATGTATTCCAAAAGCCCTCTGTATAGCTTTCAGAAGATGTGCTGTGACATTCAGATTCCTGAAGCTGAGTCCTTTGTTTAAATCAAGACTTGAACTACTGAATGCCCGGATGTGACCTCTGGATATACATATTCAGAAGTGGGATTACTGGATGATAGAATAATTTCATTTTTCATTTTTTCATGAACCTCCTTACTATTCTCCAAGGTGGTTGCACCATTTTACATCCTTGCTAACAGCGTTCAGAGGTTCCATACTCTCCACATCCTCACCAGCACTTGTCAACTCTTGTCTTTTTGATAATAGCCATTTCCACAGAGGTCATATGTTACGTGCCTTTGATTTCTATTTTCCTGATGATGAGTGATGTTGATCACCTTTCCATGAACCTGTTGGCTGTTTATTTGTCTTTCTTGGAAAAATGTCTATTTGGGTCTTTTGCCCTTTTTTTTTTTTTTTTTTAAATAAATATGTAGTTTGTTTCTTTGCTATTGAGTTGTATGTGTTCCCTATGTATTTCAGATATGTAGTTTGTAATTATTTCTCTAATTCCCTAGGTTGCCTTTACATTTTGTTGATTGCTTCTGTTTGAAGAAGCAGTCACCTCTCCTAGCCTTTATGGCTTGGCATCAATAAGTAAAGATATCCCCCTGTGGTTGGTGATGCCAGAAATCTTGGCTCTCTGTACACTGATGCTGAAAAAAAATATGGAGACAGAATTTTGGAGGAAAAGAAACTGTGGTCCTAAGTCTAGTGGCTTAGGGCACTGGATGTGCTGACATGTAGTGGCTCCCGGATTGGGGTTGGAGGTACTGTGTCCCATGGGCTCAGAAAGTTGGAGTCCATCACAGCTGGGTGATCCTTGGCCATGAGGGCTATGGGGTCCACAAGGACTGTTGGGGAACCCAGTGATGCCTCTGTATCCAGTAACAAGAGACCAGGGGAGGCAGCAGTGGTGTCCAGGGCCAGTGGTGTGCACACACTTGACTGCAGGCTCAGGCACCATGGTGCATACTGAGATGAGCAGCAGGGCAGGCGTCAACTGTGAACACACAGGCAGCTTCCGGGGCAGGACATGGTGGCATGCACAGCTGTCACCCCAGTGGAAGATGCACCTGGACAATTCAAGTCTGCAAAGGAAAATTCCTGCAGGACCTCTGTGGTGGGGGTGGGGAGGTGCAGTCCGCAGTGGTTGTGCTGGCTCTGGTTTCAACTGCCAGAGTCCCTTGTGTAGCAGGCCCTGGGGTGGTGGTGGTGAGCACTGCAGGGCACTCAACAGTAAAAACTGTTGGGATCCGCAAGGCTGAGGTTCTCAGTAGTGACGGCTCCTGGGCTCCTCTGCAGAGCGGGCCCCTGAGGACCATGGGGGCCCCTGCTGCTTGGCTGATGCTGGTAACCCCACCCTCTTCTCTCTTAGCTGTATCCTGACATCTCAGCTATGTTCACCTCCCCAGCCATCCAGATAGGAGAAACCAAGTGGCCCAAAATGCTGGTTGATACCTTGCTCTCCTTTCCCCTCCTGCACCAGGGAATCCACTCTGGGCTCTTGTCAGTGCTTCTCAGGAGCCTGAGATGATGCAGGCAAAGTGGAACTATTCTTCCTACCCTATTCATGTGGGTCTTTTGGGCTTTTAGCTCCACTGTGTTGCTACAACCTCTTAAGTGGACTTTAGCCCTCTTCCAGAGCTGGTTTTGTTTGTGCAGAAGGGGAAGAAACTTGAAGGCTTTAAAATAAAATTAAAAAAAAAAAAAAAGAAAGAAACGTGGAGGCTAGAAGGCCCTGCTCCAGCATCATTTTTATTTACTTTTCAATTGAGTTGTTTTCTTATTGTTGAGTTTTCAGGAAATTTTACATATTTTGGACACAAGAAGCTTAACAGATATGTGTTTAGGATATGTTTATTTAGATCTTCTTTAATTCATTCATCAGAATTTTGTAGTTTTTCAAAATCAAAACAAAAATGTAGCAACCCAACAAATGTGGTTTTTAACTATTAAAAACAGCTTTTCACAGAAAAATCTATCTTATTTTCTTTTAACGAATTTACTTTAATATATAAAAAGAAAAGAATTTTGTAGTTTTCCCCATGTAGAGCCCAAGCATAATTTGTGATATTTATAACTATTTCACTTTTGGGTGCTAGTATAAGTGATGTTACTTTCTAAATTCTAAATTCCAATTATCTATTGTTGATACATAAGCAAGCAACTGACATTTGTATAATAAACTCGCATTCCATGAGGTTTTTTTTTTTTTTTTTTTTATCATCGATCATTGGTTCCAAGAAGTTTTGTCTCTAATGTTTGGAATTTTCTATGTAGACAAGTATGTCATCTAAACAAAGGCAGTTTTATTTATTCCTTCCCAATTTATGTACTGGTTAGTTCTTTTTTTGTCTTTTTACACTGGCTAGGGCTTCCAGTACCATCTTAAATTGGAGCTGTGAGGGATCATCCTTGCCATTTTCCTTATCTTAGTGAGAAAATGTCTAATTTATCTCTACTCACTCTGGTGTTAGATATATATTTTTGTAGATATTCTTTATCAAGTGAGAAAGTTTCTTCTCAATTCCTGCTTGGCTGACAGTTTTAATGATAATTGGGTATTGGATTTGTCAAATGCTTTATCTTCATCTAATAGTATAATCATGATTTTTTTTTCTTTAGCCTATTGACATGGTGGATGAAATTAATTGAATTTCAAATATTTAACCAGACTTCCATAACTGGAATAAATCCTACTTGGTATAATTAATGTTTGATTCAATTTGTACATTATTAGACTTGATTGACTAAGGAATCTTACATTGATTTTCATGAGACATACTCAGCGGGCTTCTCTGCTGGCTCAGCCGGTTAAGAATCCACCTGCACACAGGGGACTCAGAGATGTAGGTTCAATCTCTGGGCCAGGAGGATCCCTTGAGAAGGAAACAGCAACCCACTCCAGTGTTTTTACCTGAAAAATCCCATGGAGAGAAGAGTCTGGTGGGCTACAATCTAAAGGGTCACAAAGAGTTGGACACGACTGAGCAACTAAACCCATTCATCTATGGGTTTTTTACAATGTCTTTCTTTGGCTTAGTGTAATGCTGGCCTTTCAGGTTTCCCTGGCAGCTCAGATGGTAAAGAATCCGCCAGCAATGCAGAAGACCTGAGTTCGAGGGTTAGGAAGATCCCTTGGAGGAGAACATGGCAACCCACTCCAGTATTCTTGCCTGGAGAATTCCATGGATAGAAAAGTCTGGTGGGGTACAGTCCATGGGGTCACACAGAATTGGACACAACTGAGTGACTAAGCATCGGCATCAGCAATGCTGGCCTTTTACACTGAGTTAAGAAGTGACCCACTGCTTCTGCTTTCTGAACTAAATTGTGGGAAACTGATTTCACTTTTTTTTTTTTTTAATTTGTAGAATTCACCAATGAAACCATCTGGACCTGGACATTTCTTTTTTGAAAGTTTAGTATTTACTGACTTAAATTCTTTAATAGATTTAACTCTATTCTGATTCCCTATTTCTCCTCCTGTGAGTTTTGGAAATTTTTATATTGCAAGGAGCAGTCTCATTTCACCTAAGCAATCAAATATGTTAGCACAGGATTGTTTGCAGTATTTCTTTATTATCATTTTAATGTTCACAGTATCAGTGGTAATTAAATCTATCTCAGTTCTGATAGTAAGAAATTGTGCAATTTCTCACTCTTTCTTGGTTGGATTGACTAGAAGTTTATCAATTTTTATTGATTTCTTCAAAGAAACATCTTTTGCTTTCACTGATTTTCTCTGATGTTTTCCTTTTTCTTTAGTGTCCTTGACTTCTGTTTTAATTTATATTTTCTTTTTTTACTGTAAATTATGCTTCTTATGCTCTAGTTCCCTAAAATGAAAGCTCAAATTATTGATTTTATGTATTTCTTTTATATAAATCATTCATTTAGTGCTATAAATTTCTCTCTAATCAAATCATGCTTTCATTGTATCCCACAAGTTCTGATAGTTACATATTCAATTTCATTTAGCTCAATGTATTTTTAATTTCTCTTCAGTTTTCTTCCTTGACCCATGTCAAAGAAGACATGGGTGTGTGTTTAGAAGTGTGTTGTTTTATTTCCTATTATTTGGAGATATTCCAGACATTATGTTATTAATTTCAAGTTTCCTTTCATTGTAGTCTGAGAACATAATTTCTGATTTCCATCCCTTTAGAGTTGTTAGGATATGTTTTATGGCCCAGAATGTTAGCTAATTTTGTCACTAAGTCATGCAAGCTTGAAAAAGTATGTATCAGCTGTGGTTAAATGGAGTATTCTTTAAATATCAACCAATGTAGTTAATTGTTATACTGCTCAGGTCAACTCTATCCTTACTTATTTTTCTCTCCATTTGATCTACCAATTACTCAAAAAGGAGTTTATGATGGTAATACTGGATTTGTCTATTTTTCCTTGTGAAGTGAAGTAGCTCAGTCGTGTCCGACTCTTCGAGATCCCATGGATTGTAGCCTACCATGTTCCACCATCCATGGTATTTTCCAGGCAAGAGTACTGGAGTGGATTGCCATTTCCTTCTCCAGAGGACCTTCCCGACCCAGGGATCGAACCCAGGTCTCCTACATTGTAGGCAGATGCTTTACCATCTGAGCCACAAGGGAAGTGGAAGTGAAATAGCTCAGCCGTGTCCAACTCTTTGCAACCCCATGGACTGTAGCCTACCAGGCTCTGCGGTCCATGGGATTTTCCAGGCAAGAATACTGGAGTGGGCTGCCATTTTTCCTTGCAGTTCTACCAAATAATGCCTCGTTCTCTGTTGTTTCAGGTGCATACACATTTAGACTAATTCTCATTCTTGTGAAGGTTGCTTGGTTTGTGTCTCCTCCATTGACTTTGTACCTAAGAACTCCTGCTTGGGTACCATGCATTTGTTTCAGCTCTTTCCTTTGTAATCTATGCTGTGATGCTGGAGCCTTGGTTTGGGAGTAAGGACTAGGGTGAGGAGGTGGGGGTGGGGAGGAAGTTTTATGATCTTAGGATGACATCTCAGTACCACTGTGTGCCTGCATCCCTGGGCTCTGACCATCACAAGGGTTCCTAGTTTTCTGTTCACCTTCTTAAGTGAGAAGGAAGGAACCAGACCAGAGTCATAGAAATGCCCTTCCTCCAGTCTTTTTCCCTAAAGCCTGAGTCTTTGTTGAGAAACGTGCTCTGAAGATATTTCTCAGTGTACTCTGGCCCTCCCCCTGCCAGAGCCACAGTGGATATTTCTGAGTCTTAGCTGTGGGGTTCCTTGAGGTTGAGCCCATGATATCATACATAGGGCCCCAGGAGTTCCTCCTTTCCTGTGAGTCCACACCCAGCCTCAATTAGCTTGTCAAAATAACTATTTAGCATTCCTATGGGTTTATGGCTCCCAGGAGCATGTCAACTGTGACTCTCTGGATTTACTTGTCTCCTGAGATTTAGGGTCGGGTTTTCCCCTGTGACTTGTTCTTTTATGAGTTCAAGAAAAATCTTTGATTTTTAGCCTGATTAACTTTCTCTTGTTATATGGAGAAGAATTGATCTCTGAGGGACAGCAGTGATCCTGGAAAGAGATCTTAGTTCCCTGTCCAGGAACTGAACCTGGGTAGCCTGGATGAAAATCAGAAATCCTCACCACCAGACCACCAAGGGCTAGGTTAGAAAGTGGTCCTGCCTCTTCCCTGATTTGATATCAAAAAAGTTTCAAGGAGGCAAAACTGTAAAAAAAAAAAAAAAAAGGTACAAAGTGTATTATTAGAGACACAGCATAACATGTGGGAGAGCACACAGAGAAACTGTTTATTTAAGACTGAAGCAAGACAGAAATACACACCCAGAGAGAAAGTGCACAGGCATCCTTCCCAATGAGGAGCGCAGTAAGCCAGAAGCAAGGCAGAGACACACACCCAGGGAGGGGTGTGGGCATCCTGAATGAGCAGTGTAATAAAGAGGCGATGTAAATCACTTATATAGGACAGTCTTTCTGGGTCTTTGTGGACATTTGGCCAATTATCCCATTTCTTTCTTCAACTCTGACTGGTTCTTAGACCCTCCCCAAGATGACTGTGCAAATCTTTGCTAAAGTGGATCCCACCACAGAGGCCTGTGGGTACATGTCCATGCTTATTATGGGGTGCCCCCCATTTTTGACCCCCAATAAGTCTTTTTGTGCATGTACACACAGGTAAATCTTCTTTGACCTCAGGAGTGGGCACCTCATCTCTTTCCTTCAGCAGAGATCAGCTTTTGTCACTAGCTTCATCCTTGGAGTGTCTGGGTGAGAACAAAGCTTGAATTTTACTCTTCTTGATAAATACCAGCTGTCCAGCTTAGGGGCCCATCTATCTCCTACCTCAGAATGACGGTTTCCAAGATCTTTATGTGTTGAAGGTAAAGCCAAAAATTCTCTAAACTTCCTTTCAAATCTCAAATAATCCCCAAATGAATTGATCCATTTTTCCCTCATCTCCTTTCAATAATCCTAGGAAAAAGAAAAAGGCAGCACCTGTCTTTCATGGAATATTGTAACAATCCCCTAACTGATGTCCACACTGCTACACTGTCACCCCAGCTCCAACACATTCTCTGTAAACTTGGAGAAGTATATTAAAATGCAACTTAAGTCAGTTACCTGCTTAAAATTATCTGCTTAAAGCTCCTTGAAAGTGGCAATGGAAATTGAAGGGAAGGCTCTTCTGCACAAACTTTTAAGATTTCGTACAAACAAAATATGACAATAGCTATGAAATGTATGGTCCTGTAGAAAAAAGCAAAGAGATTTAGAGAGAGGAGCACAACTAGAGACATTATAAAAGGGAAGATGGAAAACAGATGGATGCAGGGACAAGGTGTGAGAGCAGCAGAGAAGGTGAACAGCTGAGTTTGCGTATGCAGGTCCTTGGATGTGCTGCTGCTGGGTGAGCAAGTAGCAGGGCACTGGTGACTTTTCAGAATGCTGGGGTGACTTGACCAGGGGGAGGCCCAGGCCCTCTGAGGAATGATGCCAGGATACCCAGGCAGTGATGAACATGGGAGAGTGGGTAAAAAGTCTACCCAAGGAGAAGTTGGACACTCAGATATACTCCACATTCTAAGATATACTCCACATTATAGTCACCCTGACCTAGAGAATAAAAACAAACCTGGAATAAGTGTGACTCCCTAAAGAGATTAAATCAGAGCAATTTAGGAAGCAGACACTGGTCAGAGCTGAAGGCAAGAATGAGGTACACAGTGAAAAGAGGGGATGGAACGCAAATGTGCACCAGACATACAATGGTGCCTTCGGTGCTCAGTGAGCAGAGTAAGAAACAGCCGAATGAATAAATGAGGGATTTAACCAGTTGACTTCTGAATACTTACAGCTTCATGCCTTTGAGATTGCACAATTTTCCTAATATTTTCCTAGGAAGAAAAATCAGTCTACAAGTTTGCTAATTGGAGGAAAACATCAACACAGAGAGAATATACCAAACATGGGATGAAAGAAAATACCCAACTTCTTTTTTACTGGTAAGAAGCTATTTCATCCCTTCGATTTTCACCCTTGACCGTCTTGGGTGTCTCGCTGCAACAGAGATGTGGGGACTCGCAAACTAACTCCCTTAGGCTGACTATTAGTGAGAAACAGCATACAAGTGTCAACTAAAAAAGTACAAGCAACCTTAAGTTGAGAGTTATGTTTCATTCAGTGGAAAATTTGGAGACTTCAAGCCCTGGAGACAGCATCTCAAGTAACCCTGAGAGAACTGCTCCAAGGAGGCGAGTGGAAGAACCAGGTTATATGGAAACTTTTGCAGCAAAAGGTAGGTAGTCTGAACATCAGAAGTGAAAGTCGCTCAGTCGTGTCCAACCCTTTGCAGCCCCATGGACTATACGGTCCATGGAATTCTCCAGGCCAAGAATACTGGAGTGCGTAGCCTTTCCCTTCTCCAGGGGATCTTCCCAACCCAGGAATGGGACCCAGGTCTTCAGCATTGCAGGCAGATTCTTTACCAGCTGAGCCCCCAGGGAAGCCCCTGAACATCAAAAGATGGTTGTAAATTAAAGAAAACCAGATAACCCAAGTTAAGGAATTTAGTGCTTTTCTATGTATGGGAAGATGAAAGACTCCAGCCTCCCTGAAACCATCCCTTTGCTCTGCATCTCAGCTATCTGGGGTCAGTATCCTCTTTTTATATCCTGAGTTCCTCAAGGCTTAATGTGGAAAGTGGCTGCAGTCTGATGACTACAAGATGGCAGGTATTCTCCTTCTTGAGTCCCCCAGGGCTCACCAGCTCATATTGGAGGACCACAGTGGCTGATGCAAAGAGGAACTAAAGAGCCTCTTGATGAAAGGGAAAGAGGAGAGTGAAAACACTGGCTTAAAGCTCAACATTCAACCAATGAAGTTCATGGCATCCGGTCCCATCACTTCACGGCAAATAGATGGGGAAACAATGGAAACAGCGACAGACTATTTTCTTGGGCTCCAAAATCACTGCAGATGGTGACTGCAGCCAAGAAATTAAAAGATGTTTGCTCCTTGGAAGAAAAGCTATGACAAACCTAGACAGCATATTAAAAAGCAGAGACATCACTTTGCCAACAAAGGTCCATCTAGTCAAAGCTATGGTTTTTCCAGTAGTCATGTATGCATGTGAGAGTTGGACCATAAAGAAGGCTGGGCATCAAAGAATTGATGCTTTTGAACTGTGGTGTTGGAGAACCCTTGAGAGTCCTTGGACGGCAAAGAGATCAAACCAGTCAATCCTAAAAGGTTAACCCTGAATATTCTTTGGAAGGACTGATGCTGAAGCTAAAGCTCCAATATTTTGGCTACCTGATGCAAAGAGCTGACTCATTTGAAAAGACCTGATGCTTGGAAAGATTGAAGGCAGGAGAAGGGGATGACAGAGGATGAGATGGTTGGATGGCATCACTGACTCAATGGACATGAGTTTGAGCAAGCTCCAGGATATTGCAAAGGACAGGGAAGCCTGGTGTTCTGCAGTCCATGGGGTCACAAAGAGTTGGACCGAACTGAGTGACTGAACAAGAACAAAAATGGCTGATGACTGTGACATCCTTGTTTATTGATATGGCAGGAAATAATCCACTTCTCACAAGCTTCTCCTATAAAAGCAGGAATTAATGATGAGTGGCAATTTTTTCGGGCCTTTTCCAGGCCCATAAAATCATAAATAAAATTATACTCACTACTTCAAGAAATATGCTAACACTTATGCCAGCATCATCACTGCTTGTTTAATGCAGCTACTACTAAAATACTCCTCTTGTATCTATACATCTCTCAAATTAATAAAATTCATGAGTACTTTTTTAGTAATTTACATTTATCTGTATTGGACTCATTTTCAGAAGTCTAAGTTGTAAGTCAGGGCAGGTAAACAAGCTAAACACAGGACTCCCCAGGAAAGGTCAGTATCACTGATGAATGATAAGAAATGGAATATTTTCTGCCATACCAGCTAACAAATGATGTCACAGTCATCAGAGATTGTAGCCCCCACAGAAAGTGACCTGGTGAGCCCTGAGGGAACTCAGGAAGGAAAAAGTACCTGCCATCTAGCAGCCATCAGACTGCAGTCACTCCCTACAGTCAGCCCTGAGGAAACTCAAGCTGTGAAAACAGGATTCTGGCCCCAGATAGTCGAGAGGCATATCAAAGAAATTATTTCAGTGAGCCCAGACTCTTGCAACTTCCCATACATAGAAAGTGCTAAATTCCTCAACTTGGGATATTTGGTTGCCTTTAACTACCAGAACATTTTGATGTTCATGCTACCTGCCCTTTGTTGCAAAAATCCTATATAACCTCCTGCCTTCTCAGAGCGGTTCGCTCAGGTTCACTTGAGATGCTGCTTCCCAGGCTTAAGTCATAAAAATTTCCAATGAATAATACATAACTCTCAATTTTTATGTTTCATGTATTTTTTCAATTGACAATGCAAAATTCTCCACTTGATATTAAACCAAACAGAACAAGGTATACAAAGGAAGATGCATCACGATCAAACCAGATGTGTTCCAAAAATATAATATGGATTTGACATTTTTTTGAAAATCAGTTAATACTTTCAACCAACACTAACAGAGTAAAGTCTTGATTTTTTTTGGTCATCTCAATACACTGAAAACCCCTTTTATAAAGATTCCCAATGGAGGGGTCCATGTAACGAGGAACAGAGGATGGACAAGCCAACAGCCAGCCAGAAACCCAAGCCTTAGGCTTACAGCTGACACAGAACTCTCCCAGATCAACTCTACATGAGCCCTGAAGCGAATCTTTCACTGTTTGAACTTTTAGAGGAATCCATGGCCTTCACCAACATGTTGCTTTCAGTCTTGTGAGAGAGAAGTAAGCAAAGGATCCAGCTAAGTCATTCTTGGACAGCTGACACCCAGAAACTATGCAATAATAAATGTATATTTTATACCACCAAGTCTGTGTTATTTTGCTATCTAGCGATACATAACAAATCCAGCAGCCATGAGCCATATCCAGCTGGTAGTGATACAAGGGTCTAACAGCCATCTCAGTCCAATGACCCTCATGTTCAAGACACCCTCAGCCATGTCAAATGCATATGAAGTGAAGGGAGAAAAGGTTCAGGCAGTGTTTAGCAAAGTTTTTAAAAATAGAGACTTTTTGTTTTAAAGGAGTTATACTGTCAGAATGACAACATAGGACCTTGACAAACCAAATCCCCAGTAAAACTTGTAAAAGTATTTTTAAAAAGTAAAACCATTTAATGTTTCTAGAAATGGCCCTGAGGACATACAATGATTAAAGAAACAAGTATTTGAGAAAATCTACAAAAACTTGGTAGGAAGACAGGGAGTCATAGTAAAAGATGGAGGGAACCTGCTAACTCCAGTGTCATCTGAGGTGACTGTGTATAAGCCCAAAGGTGAACCTTCTTAGAGGCAGCAACAGAAGTCCCCACCAAGGTAGAAATGGACTTAATGAGAGCAACTCAGCCACTGGACACCAAACGCATAACAGTAAGGAGCAGTACCCAGACTCACTGCCATATTTTATCTGAAAGATCCAGTGTCCATCAATAAATAAAAAAAGAAACCCCAAATCTTTCTCCGCTGGGCCTATGTCTTCATTATGATAGCATGCATCTCTTTAAGCTTCCATTCTGTGCGACAGGAAGAAAGATCTACATATTCCAGAAGTTCCACCCATTTTCATATCACTGATGGCACTGCTGGTTTTCCCAGACTCCAAAACTCAAAACCTGTGAGCCATCCCCAGCTTTTTCCGTTCTTTTCTCTCCAAGTAAATGTGCATTGACTAGGCCTCTCTCACCTGTCTGAGCTGCCTGCTCAGGTGACACCAAACCTGCTAATTCTGTGTTGTGGGGAGACTTTACCACCCTGGCCGCCTCTGCAGACTCAGCCCTAGCCATTGCTGCTGAAGCTCGTTGCTCTGCTCCAGGCTCCTTGCTCTTCCCAGGTCCCCTTCCAGCTTTTGAAAGTCAGCTCCTAGGTTAGGGCCAGCACTTCCTCAGGCCCCCATGACACCACATCTCGTTCATGTTTTGTTTTTTTTTTAATCTTTGGTTCCTAACATACACTCATGCTCAATAACTGTTTACTGATTGTGTGCTAAGTTGCTTCAGTTATGCCTGACTCTTTGCGACCCTATGGATTATATAGCCCACTAGGTTCTTCTGTCCATGGGACTCTCCCGGCAAGAATACTGGAGTAAGTTGCCATGCCCTCCTCCAGGGGATCTTCCCAATCCAGGGATCAAACTAACATGTCTTATGCCCTCTACAAGTGTTTGCTACTGAATGCTTTATTATTTGAGTAAACTTGTGTGCAATTCTTTTTAAAGGTAATGCCAGTGCAGAATCTCAATCTCAGAATTCATGAAGAGGATCCATTATAACAACGCTATTCGTCAAATAACCTAAGCATTTAAAATCATTAGATAATCTGATTCAGTGATCCTATTTATTTGAAGTGTGTGTTTTTCACCTATATACAAATAAGTAAAATAGGAGAGCATCTCAAGAATACTAACAGTGGTTACCATTGAGTTATGGAATTTATGGTAGATTTCTCTAACCTTTACATTTTGGTAAAATTTTAAATTTTTGAAGTGAATTTATATTATTTTAATATTTATATATCTATTTTTTAGAAGGAAAAGAATTGTTAGTTCATAATGACTTAAAATTTCAGTTAAGAGAAATGGACTAAGTAGGACCTAGCAAAGTTCAAGTCCTTTGTCTTGTCTGGAAAATTTGCCCCCACAATGTACATTTAAACTTGTATTTGAAAATGGGGATTTTTTTTCTCATTTGTTTTAATATAAAGGAATAGTACATACAAAAATAGGAGTAGCAAGTATTGATGGAGAAGGCAATGGCACCCCACTCCAGTACTCTTGCCTGGAAAATCCCATGGATGGAGGAGCCTGGTGGGCTGCAGTCCATGGGGTCGCTAAGAGTCTGACAGGACTGGGTGACTTCACTTTCACTTTTCACTTTCATGCATTGGAGAAGGAAATGGCAACCCACTCCAGTGTTCTTGCTTGGAGAATCCCAGGGACAGAGGACCCTGGTGGGCTGCCGTCTATGGGGTCGCACAGAGTCGGACACGACTGAAGCGACTTAGCAGCAGCAGCAGCAAGTATTGATGACTTGTCTGACTAGAGCTAGGTGTTTTCACATGCAATTAATTAGTAAATACAATAATCTCCTGAAGTAGAAGCTGACGACTCCCTATTTCAATAGAAAACGATCACTCCCAGAAGAAAGAAAGGTCAAAGTGAAAACCCAGAACTACCTCATCTTGAAACAAAGACAAAGAGATGTGGAAGGACCTAGAGTGTGTCATACAGAGTGAAGTAAGTCAGAGAGAGAAAAATAAATACATATTAACCTGCGTGTGTGGAGTCTAGAAAACTGGTAGAGAGGACCTATTTGCAAGGCAGGAATGCAGATGTGGATGTAGACAGCAGGCACGTGAACACGGCAGCAGAGGGGCAGCAGGGGGGCAGCAGGGGGAACGGGGGTGAGGCAGATGTGCAGAGCAGAACTGACAGACGCACACTGCCTGCGCAGATAAATGGCTGGCAGGACGCGTCTGCATAGCACGCGGCGCTCCACTCAGCGCTGTGAGACGACCTACAGGGGTGGGGTGGGGGAGCAGCAGGCAGGGAGGCTCACAAGGGAGGCGCCATGTGTACATAGATATAGCTGATTCCCTTTGCCATACAGCAGACACTAACATGACATTGCAGAGCGATTATACTCCAATAAAAACACATACATATGTTCACTTCATTTTTCAAAGAATTCTCAATGTTATAGCAATCCAATTTCAAAGGTTTGATCCCTGGGTCATGAAGATCCTCTGGAGTAGGAAATGGCACCCCACTCCAGTATTACTGCCTGGAAAATTCCATGGGTAGAGGAGCCTGACGGGTTGGATACAACTGAGCAACTAAGCACACACAACTTCGAAAATGATAGGTTTAAAAGCTAGAGAGAATAATAGCTAGGTGATTGGTAGATAACATGGATAGATACACAGCTGAATGATAGAGTTCTGGGCTGGACTGCTCCCAAAATTAACAAGTTGAAGTCCTAACCCCCACTACCTCAGAATGTCCCTGTACTGAAGACAGAGCCTTTAAAGAAATGATCAGGTTGAAATGAGTTCCTAATGCCATCTGATTCATCTCCTTCTAAGAAGACACTGGACACACCAAGGGTGGCAGACACACGGAAAGACCAGCTAAGGACACAGCAAAACAGCTGCCACCTGCAAAACAAGGAGAGAGGCCTCAGGAGAAAAACAACCTGCCCTCCCCTCGATCTTGGACCTCTGGCTTTCCGAATCCTGAGAAAATAAATAACTGTGATTTAAGCCAACCAAACTGTGGTGCTGTGTGTGGGCAACCTTAGAAACCAGCAGAGGAAGAGCTCATGCACTTAAGAGAGACATTTCAATTCCTCTGGACCCTCATTTTGCAGTTCCCATTATGTTTTGAAAAAATAATATGAGGTAAGCACTCAGGGAAGAGTGTATTTTTAGAAGCTATTTTTGCGTTTTGCTCCTAAATGCACAAATAATTCTTCCTGATAGATTGCCAAGATGATTTTTGTCAGAAGCTGATTTCTCTGGAAATAATTAAGCTTGCAGACAAATTGCACCTATTGTAGCATCATCTTGCTTGGAGTTTCATCTTCTGAAAACAAAGGTTTCATCTTGATAATATAGGAATAACAGATGTTGTTGTTAATGATCTATCCTTGGAACAGAAAGTGTCTTCCCCTGAGCAATAATCACCAGCAAGGGTCACAGGCTCGCTTTGTCACAATCACATGCTTAGGTGACTAGCAGTGGCTCTGCAAGCATTTAGATTTATGAACAAGTTCTTGAATAACACGATTTCTCTTCACTGCAATTCTAGTTTAATACACACAGTTAATGGGTATTATTATGGAAACTTTTTTCTTATATGAATTGTTTGTGCCTGTTTGATGACTGTTCTTTGTTCATGGCACTGAATTTAACCTAATAATCTCATTAATGTTAATGGGAACTGCCAAGTTAAAATGCATGGAAGCAAATTAATATGCCCTGTAATCCTTGGACATGACTTTGATACATTTTATATGATTAATCTCATTCACAGATAGACTTTATATTGTTATAATTAGACATAATGAGATTGGATGGCTTCTGCAACCCAGGGAGACTACCTTTAGGGGGTTAATTTGGGAACAGTAGATAGCCAATTGGAAACCTCAGAAAGGAAACTCACAGAACACTTTAGAGGGATTCAGTTATTTGTAAAACATCAAGCCTCCTACCTTTGATTTGGGCAAGATCTCCCACACCTCCAGAAAATTACTTTCCTCTGTGTGCTTTCAAAGAAAGGGCTGAGTCCCAGTGCTAGCTGTGGACCCTGGAGAAGTCACCTGTGCCCTATTCCATTTCCCCAGGAAGGAGTAGAACCCTCCACATCTTGGGGTGCTTTAATCAGTTTCAGACACTCCTGGATGTAGGACTCAGGTGAGACAGGCTGGCTTCTCATACAGAGTAAGAATTGCTCACTTTCAGTGATACTTTTGAGTGTTGTTTAATAGAATTCAGAGAAGAGACTTGAGGAGGAATGTGGGAGCAGAGCTCCTATGGCTGCCTTTCCTCTGCATCCCCACAAACTGCCAGAGAAGTAACCACATCCTCCGAGAGGCTCCGGACAGGAGACTGACCCCAGAGCAAAGCCCTGCTCAGACCCACCGCCCCTGGCTGTGTTGGTTGTTCTGGAAAACACCAAGGGCTCATTTGCTTCCCTTTCTTTAATTTTCTTCTTTCCTCTCCTCATTTCATTCTGTTTTCTTTACGTGAGCGATGAGATAAAGAGCAGACTGTGAAAACAGAAGGGGCGCAGTCCCCATAGAGCCACATTGACTGAAACACCAGGATCACCCTTTGCTCTGCTGTCCAAGGTGCTGAGCGTTTTCCTGTGCTGTTTCTTTTACCCAGAGGAAGGACTTCTTCACCATTCTATCACCATTCACCCCCAAGCCCGGTGTGAGAGGATGAGCGGGCACAGAAGTTCCCTTTGCACTGTAGTGATGGAATGACAGCCCCACCCTTGCAGCTGAGAACTTGAGGATGAATGGGGAGCCTGTGGATGAGGAGGGAGGGCTCAGCTGACTATGGTCCATCCTCAACGGTGTCTCCATATCAGTTACTGAGCGAAGCTTCAGACACACTCTATGTGAACTTTTCCCTAAATCTGTGAAAAGCACACTTCCTTGGGGAACTTTTTTAGTTTCAAAATCTCCAGAGGTACATAGTATTCCAAGTATTTTTCATACATTAGTAATAGGATAATTGCTAATGCTATAATAATTAATTAACACAATAACATTTAAATTTAGTCTTTATAGAAGTCTTTGAGGTGGACACAACAATATGTTTATTTTACAAATGGCACATTAAAACATGGAGAGATTGAGGGATTGACCCCATGTCAATCTAGTGTACAAATCCTAGGGTACAAAGGAGCTGCATCTCCATTCCAGGTATCCACCTTACATAAGTTACTCCCTGCTCCCTAGTACCATATGCTCCACCATACATTGAGGGGCTTCTCTAAGCTAGCAGACACTGCCTCTTTGCTTGTGGTGTCTTTTTAAGGACTAATTAAAATTGAAATAGCTTAAATCATTGAAAGAGTCAGTAAAATTTGAGTAAAAATATTAAAAGAATAAAAAATGTGAGATAATATTTTGTAAATACACACTCAGCATCACCATTAACATCATCACTATCGTTGTCATCCCATCTGTTCCTGGTTCCTGGCACAGAGCTCCTAAAACACTTGTCATTTCCTGAGTGACCATCATCATCTTCAACATCATCCCGTCATCACCATCAGCAGCAGCAGCATCATTGTCATCCCATCTGTTCCTGGTTCTTGGCACAGAGCTCTTAAAATGCTTGTAATTTCTTGAGTGATAAGAACATTAGGAGTATCCTTTGGTTCTATTAATAATATTCGGTCATTGGCCCTATTTCTTCACACAGAACTCTTAAATTCCTTGGTAGCCACCTTCTCACTTGTCCTCATCTGGCCTTTTCTCACTGTGAACACCTCTAATCACTTCCTTTTCTTATAAGGACACCAGTCTTATTGGATAAGGAGCCCTGGTAACCTAACTGAACCTTAATAAACTCTTTAAATGCCCCATCTCCAAACACACCCCCATTAGAAGTTAGGGCTTCATTCTATTTTTATTCTGTTTTATTTTATTCCCTAACACAGCTGAGTAAAATTCAACTTGTTATGTTACAGAGCTTCTTGACCTCCATGGACTCCATTGCTTTTAATATTAGAGAGTAGGAACCCTACACCCTAACACCTGTATCCTGAATTAAGTGTGATGTGTTGTTGAGGCTTCCTCGAGTAGGGAATAAGGAAGAAATTAACTTTAGAGGATGAAAGTGTGTCATTTGTCTTAGAATAAGACTTGGAAAAAAAAAAGGAAAAAAAAAAAAAAAGACTTGGAGTGTGTGTGAGGGGTGTTCACAGACTCGCATGTGAGGACAGAATGCCCTCAGAATACACACAGAGAAGCTAAGACAAATGGGCAGGGAGTCCCGTCAGCCCCAGTGCTGACAACTTGTCCTGGACCTCCAGGCAGCAGGGAAAGGGAAAACAGCCACATGCTTCTGGATCAGAAGTCAGAATAACAGGATCAGGATTCACAGTTGGTTACAGGAAACCCTCTGTGCTTTGGGGTTGAGAACTTGCTAGAGGCCTGAAGATTGAGCCCCCGGTCTAACTGAAAAGTTGAAGATGAGTGACTTGCAAAGTAATGTTCTCCAGCACATGGTGACTTAGGAGCCCATCCGTTATGGTGCCGGAGTAAGGAAGGTCAAAGGAAGCAAGACTCACGGTACTTCCCCAGGATTCCCCACAAAGGCACAGACAAAGGCAGCAGAAACAGGCAGAGGGGCACCTTTTTTTGACAATCTCTCTGTCCAGTGACCAGAGGACAGAGTTAAGAGTGTTTGGGGAAAGCAAGACATCAGACACAGTGACTAAAATAATGCAACCCATCAAAAAAAGAGGGAAATAATGCTTTTGCCAACACACCACTGGAGGGAACTGCATGCCTCCCTCACTTGAAAGGCAAGCTGCCAGGAGAAAGAAGAGTTAAATGATCTCAGCTGTCCCCAGGAAGTGGTAGGACTCTAATTAGCACTGGGACTCCCAGCTGGCACTCAGGACTCATATCAGAATGGTATCTCCATATCCCTCCAAATGCAAGAGATTATTACAAATCCCAGGATCATCCTTGCAGTTGTTTTCTAATTGCACAAGTTTGCAGGAGATAATTCAGTTGTGCATATATGTGTTCTTCTTCCCTCACCAGAATTAAAAAGAAAAAAGAAAGCTAAAAACTTGTACTCGTCCAACCCTGTCTGGGGTCATGGGGAAGGGAAATGGGGATCAATAAAGTGGGGAGGAAGCTGCTGTCAGCAGGCAGGAGACTAGATGGGACAGCCCGGATAAATGCAGAAAACCCAGAGTCAGAGAAATAGTCAGGAAGAGAGAGCAGAAGTCAGGAAGTTGACTGAGGACCAGTGAGACAGATGGAGGGCTGGAGGCAGAGAATTCCAACGCAAAGAATGCCAGCCTTCTCCTGGAAGGAAGGAGGGGTGTCAGAACTCAGCTCCTCCAGGTGTTCCAACAGCAAGCACATCCTTGATTAATGAGACTTTTTTAAAACTTATCAACAGTCTGATGCCATCTCAGAGAAAGGCCAAATGTGCCCACCACTAGTAGGTCCCCATGCCCAGGGCCTGAGCCAGACATGGTTCTTGAATTAATCCCACATCCAATGAAAAGGGTCCCTTTTTAAGAAAGCCTTTTAAAGTGAATAATGGAAAGAAATAGAGGAAAACAATAGAATGGGGAAAACTACAGATCTCTTGAAGAAAATTAGAGATACCAAGGGAACATTTCATACAAAGATAGGCACAGTAAAGAACAGATATAGTATGGACCTAACAGAAGCAAAAGATATTAAGAAAAGATATTAAGAACAGGTGGCAAGAATACACAGCAAAACTATACAAAAAAAGATCTTAATGACCTGGATAACCACAAACCATATCACTCACCTAGAGACAGACATCCTGGAGTGTGAAGTCAAGTGGGCCTTAGGAAGCAACACTACAAACAAAGCTAGTGGAGGTGATGGAATTCCAGCTGAGCTATTTCAAATCCTAAAAGATATGATCTTAATGTTCTACACTCAATATGTCAGCAAATTTGGAAATCTCAGCAGTGGCCACAGAACTGGAAAAGGTAAGTTTTCATTACAATCCCAAAGAAGGGGAATGCCAAAGAAGGTTCAAACTACCACACAGTTGCACTCATTTCACACGCAAGCAAGGTAATGCTCAAAATCCTTCAAGTCCTATGTGAACCAAGAACTTTTGACGTACAAACAGGATTTAGAAAAGACAGAGGAAGCAGAGATCAAATTGCTAACATCCACTGGATCATAGAAAAAGCAAGCGAATTCAGAAAAACACCTACTTCTGCTTCATTGACTATGTTAAAGCCTTTTACTGTGTGGATCACAACAAACTGTGATTCTTCAAGAGATGGGAATACCAGACCACCTGACTTGCCTCCTGATAAACCTGTATGCACCTCAAGAAGTAACAGTTAGAACCAGACATGGAATAACAAACTGGTTCCAAATTGGGAAAGAAGTACCACAACACTTATTTCACTTATATGCAGAGTAATCGTGCAAAATGTTGGGCTGGATGAAGCACAAGCTGGAATCAAGATTGCTGGGAGAAATGTCAATGACCTCAGATACGCAGATGACACCACCCTGATGGCAGAAAGTGAAGAGGAATTAAAGAGCCTCTTGATGAACGTGAAAGAGGAAAGTGAAAAAGCTGGCTTAAAACTCAACATTCAGAAAATGAAGATCATGGCATCCAGTCCCATCACTTCATAGAAAATAGATGGGGAAACAATGGAAACAGTGACAGCCTTTATTTTCTTGGGCTCCAAAATCACTGCCAATAGTGACTACAGCCATGAAATTAAAAGATGCTTGTTCCTTGGAAGGAAAGCAATGACAAACCTAGGAAGCATATTAAAAAGCAGAGACACTACTTTGTCCATCTAGTCAAAGCTATGGTTTTTCTAGTAGTCATGTATGGATGTGAGAGTTGGACCATAAAGAAGGCTGAGCACCAAAGAATAGATGCCTTCAAACTGTGGTGTTGAACAAGACTCTTGAGAGCCCCTTGGACAGCAAGGAGATCAAGCCAATCAATCCTAAAGGAAATCAACCCTGAATATTCATTAGAAGGACTGATGCTGAAGCTACACCTCCAATACTTTGGGCACCTGATGTGAAGAGCTAACTCATTGGAAAAGACCCTGATGCTGCCCTGATTTAGGGCAGGAGGACAAGGGTGTGACAGAGAATAAGATGGTTGGATGGCATCACTGACTCAATAGACATGAGTTTGAGCAAGCTCTGGAAAGATAGTGAAGGACAGGAAAGCCTGACGTGCTGCAGTTCATGGGGTCAAAAAGAGCCAGACAGGACTGAGAGAGTGAATAGCAACAAGTAGTCAGTAATGTGATGCACTGGAGAAGGACCTCAAGTCACAATCCAGAGCAGCAGGATCATGACTCAAAAACCCCCCACCCTCCTCCCTTGACCACCTCTTCCTGGATAGAAAAGTTACCCAGCACAGAAATTGAGTCTCCATGAACAACCACCACAGGAAGCCACGAGAGGGCTGGGCTCCCAACTATTTTATTAACAACCCTCAGCTCCGTTTCTAAGGTTGGAAAAGTCTCCAAAGACAAAGTGCTTGTCTCAGTGGAATGCTGGTGAGTAAGTTTTGAGTTAAACACCCTTGAGTTTGAAGATGAACATCCTCTCTGACCCTCCATGCAAAAAGGAGCAAGGTAGTGATAAAGGATCTGGGGAAAATGTCTCCTGACATGTAATGAAAACCCTTATTTTCTGTCCATTTTCCCCAAATTTGCATTTAGATCCTCCACACACAAACTTTTGCTTTTGAGTGTATCTGGTCTTCATACCAACAGAGTGGAGTTTTAATATATACATGTGTGCTGTGCTAAGTCATGTCAGTCATGTCCAACTCTTTGTGACCCTGCGGACTATAGTCTGCCAGGCTCCTCTGTCTATGGGGAGCTCTGGGGAGCTCAGGCAAGAATTCTGGAGTTGGGTTGCCAAGCCCTCCTCCAGGGGATGTTCCTGACCCAGAGATCAAACCCTCATTTCTTCTGTCCCCTGCATTGGCAGGCAGGTTCTTTACCACTAGTGCTACCTGGGAAGTCCTCATATATACATATGTACATGCAAATATACAGACCTCTTTCCTTACTTACAATGTAGTCAGAATGGGCAAGCTCTCCCATTGGAGACTGCCCCTTCCCAACTCTGTTCAACCCCTGACCTCATTCCACCTCATTTGGGCATCTAGGAAGATGGGAATTCAAGTCCCAGTATCTCAGATCCCCAAAGTGATTATGGCATTTCATAAAACCTTTCATTGAGCCTTCTATTCTGCTGACCATGTGAAAATAAATGCAATAAATTTTTAAAAAAGCAGTGTCTGGAAGGCAGAGAGTCAAGTTTTCAGTTTTTGCAAAGGCCATAGAGCCCCACGATGAAAACATGCTTCCCAGAAATGTGTTTAAATTTTTCATAACATCACAGGACCTTGTATTTATTTGGTTTTGACAGCTCTAAACAGACATGAACATCTTTGAAAATCAAATAGATTGATCTTCAAACCTTAGCTCTTCCAATATCCTAATATTTTGGCTTTTATGAATCTGCTTTTTCATGTAGAGAAGAAAAACAATAATCATTGCTTCAGAGAGACTGTGACCCAAAATTTAAGTCTTATGGACTCTGTGGGAGAGGGAGAGGGTGGGGAGATTTGGGAAAATAGCATTGAAACATGTATAATATCATGTATGAAACGAGTCGCCAGTCCAGGTTCAATGCACGGCACTGGATGCTTGGGGCTGGTGCACTGGGATGACCCAGAGGGAGGGGAGGGGAGGGAGGAGGGTGGAGGGTTCAGGATGGGGAACGCGGGTATACCTGTGGTGGATTCATGTTGATATTTGGCAAAACTAATACAATATTGTAAAGTTTAAAAATAAAATAAAATTAAAAAAAAAAAAGATCATGTGTGTGAAATTACCTACATGGTTCCTCTTACATAGAAAGCAAATACTAAACTAAATCTCCTTTCCTTCCTTGGGGACATAAAGCTAAGATCACACTCCTAAAGTATGATGTTTTTTAGTATGTGGTCTCTTTTTAGAACTATAGCTCATAAAATTAAAGAAAATCAGACCAACTAATTATTTTCATTCTGGAAGAGAATTAATAGAGTCAGGTTTCCAAAGCAATAAATGGAAACTGGGCTACAGCAGAAGAATTCAATTATTTAAAGGGATGTCTCTTTCCAGATAGCAGCTTATGAAAGAAGATTTAGGTAAAGCATAAATGTAGCAAGAAACCAAGCAGAGGAAGAATTTTAATAAATAAAAGAGCTCCAATGAAATGTTACTGGCATCAGAATTTATTTCATTATCTCCAAATATTTTTTGTTTGTTTGTTTTTCCCCATGGGAATTATTTCACTAGGCACAGACATTTCTCTGAGAACTAGCCTGTTTTGCCATCTGAGAGATGGGCTGTACAGCTGCTGTTCCAAACTGAGCCCATGTAAGAGTATACCAGGGAGGATAATGCACTGGGGGAGGGATATGGAAGGGCTGGCCCTACAGCCATTTCTCCCCACCTGGGATCACTTTCGGATACTGCTACAGTTGTCAGGCTCTATATACATCCTTACATGCCAAGAGAAAGCAGTAACTGGAGACTCTGTGAAGCCAGACATGTGTTCAGAGCTTCTGCTCTGACCCACACTATCAGGTGGTAAAGCTTGTAGTTTTTTCATCTTGTTTTTTTTTTTTTTTTTTTGACTGGTTAATGGTTTTTGTTTTTTTTTTTTTTTTAACGTGTTCATCTTGTTTTTGAGCTGTATGGTCATCCTAGCTGCCTCCTCTGCATCATTTTATTTAATCCTCAAGACAATTGTGTGTGTTGGAATTTTATCCCCATGTGATAGAGAAAAGCTGAAGCTCAGAAAACTCAAGGACCTTGGGTTGAAGTCAGGCTTTTGGATTTAAAAACTCATGCATTTCTTGCCACTTCAATCTGGTACCAATTTCAGGGCCCAAGCCTTCCTACTGCCCTCGTTGACCAGTTGCATCCCTTGATTTCTCTCCAGCAACCATCTTTCTTCAGGGTCATGGCCCCACCTCCCCTTACCACCACCTCTTCCCCAAAGGTCTCCATGCTTCCTCATCTCTGCATACCACTGGCTTCTAGACATTGACCTCCACTTACCTGCTTGCAGCTCCATTGTGGCACCTATGTGATGTAGTAAACAGAGAACTCAACAAAACCCCAGTTGAGAAAGTGGCAGGAAGTTCCAGACAGCTCCTCACTTACAGGAGTCACAGACAACCTATAATACAAGCAAGCCTGCAGGTAGGACAATGCAAGTTGGCAAAGGGTGCAGCTCGTGAGTCTCACAAATCTGTTGCTGCTCTGCCTGCAGCCAACAGTCAGCTTGGAGCACCTGGAGAAACAGGTGTGTGGAATATTCTAGACTATCCTCTGTGGATATGGATGCTTACACTCACTTGTGAGATAAGAAATAGCTGGTAGGGAGGTTCAGGCTATAATCCCTGAAAAGAACTTGGAGGAGAGAAATAACCATGTTGCCACTCAAGACTGTACCCACATGTTGGAATAGAGTCAAGATCAGTATCCAGATGTTTTCTTCTCTAATGCTTGAAAGTATGTGGGAAAGTTCCAGGGAGGGAGGAGTCTCGTGAGCTCACGTTCTCTTTCTTCTTTCTTTCTACTGAAGAGAGTTGCTTTACAATACTGTGTTAGTTCCAGGTTTACAGAAAAATGATTTAGTGATATATACAGACATTTATGAGCCTATGTATATTTGGGACTTCCCTGGTGGATGAGATGGTAAAGAATTGGCCTGCAATTTGGGAGACCTGGATTTGATTTCTGGGTTGGGAAGATCCCCTGGAGGAGGAAATAGCAATCCACTACAGGATTCTTGCCTAGAAAATCCACATGGACAGAGGAGCCTGGTGGGCTACAGTCCATGGGTTGCAAGGAGTTGGATATGACACAGCGACTAAGCACAACACAGGTGTATATTCATTAATGTTCAGTCAATGACATGAACTAACGCATGAACTAACCCATGAACTAACTAACTAACTCATGAACTAACATGGACTAACTCATGAACTAACTAACATGGCTAACTCAACTCTTTGCTACCCCATGAACTGCAGCGCGCCAGGCCTCCCTGTCCCTCACTATCTCCCAGAGTTTGCCCAAGTTCATGTCCACTGAGTCTGTGATGTCATCCAACCATCTCAACCTCTGACGCTCTCTTCTCCTTTTGCCCTAAATCTTTCTCAGCATCAGATTCTTTTCCAATAAGTCTGCACTTCACACCATGTGGCCAAAGTACTGGAGCTTCAACTTCAGCATTAGACCTTCCAATGAGTATTCAGGGTTTATTTCCTTTAGGATTGACTGGTTTGATCACCTTGCAGTCCAAGGGACTCTCAAGAGTCTTCTCCAGCACCACAGTTTGAAAGCATCAATTCTCTAGTGCTCAGTCTTCTTTATGGTCCATCTCTCACATCCATACATGACTACTGGAAAGACCATAGCTTTGACTATACAGATTTTTCTCAGTGAAGTGGTGCCTCTGCTTTTTAACACACTATCTAGGTTTGCCATCTTCTGCTTCTGTTAGGTCCATACCATTTCTGTCCTTTATCGAGACCATCTTTGCATGAAATGTTTCTTTGGTATCTCTAATTTTTTTGAAGAGATCTCTAGTCTTTCCCATTCTGTTGTTTTCCTCTATTTCTTTGCATCGCTGAGGAAGGCTTTCTTATCTCTTCTTGCTATTCTTTGGAACTCTGCATTCAGATGCTTATATCTTTCATTTTCTCCTTTGCTTTTCTCTTCTCTTCTTTTCACAGCTATTTTTAAGCCTCTCCAGACAGGCATTTTGCTTTTTTTTCATTTCTTTTCCATGGGAATGGTCTTGATCCCTGTGGATCGCTGAGGAAGGCTTTCTTATCTCTTCTTGCTATTCTTTGGAACTCTGCATTCAGATGCTTATATCTTTCATTTTCTCCTTTGCTTTTTGCTTCTCTTCTTTTCACAGCTATTTTTAAGCCTCTCCAGACAGCCATTTTGCTTTTTTTCATTTCTTTTCCATGGGAATGGTCTTGATCCCTGTCTCCTGTACAATGTCATGAGCCTCTGTCCATAGTTCATCAGGCACTCTATCTATCAGATCTAGTCCCTTAAATCTATTTCTCACTTTCACTGTATAATCATAAGCGATTTGATTTCAGTCATACCTGAATGGTTTAGTGGTTTTCCCTACTTTCTTCAATTTAAGTCTGAATTTGGCAATAAGGAGCTCATGATCAGAAGAGGTGGCAAGAATACACAGAAGAACTGTACAAAAAACATCTTCATGACCAAGATAATCATGATGGTATGATCACTCACCTAGAGCCAGACATCCTGGAATGTGAAGTCAAGTGGGCCTTAGAAAGCATCACTACAAACAAAGCTAGTGGAGGTGATGGAATTCCAGTGGAGCTATTTCAAATCCTGAAAGATGATGCTGTGAAAGTGCTGCACTCAATATGCCAGCAAATTTGGAAAACTCAGCAGTGGCCACAGGACTGGAAAAGGTCCGTTTTCATTCCTATCCCAAAGAAAGGCAATGCCAAAGAATGCTCAAACTACCGCACAATTGCACTCATCTCACACGCTAGTAAAGTAATGCTCAAAATTCTCCAAGCCGGGCTTCAGAAATACATGAACTGTGAACTTCCAGATGTTCAAGCTGGTTTTAGAAAAGGCAGAGGAACCAGAGATCAAATTGCCAACATCCGCTGGATCATGGAAAAAGCAAGAGAGTTCCAGAAAAACATCTATTTCTCCTTTATTGACTATGCCAAAGCCTTTGACTGTGTGGATCACAATAAACTGTGGAAAATTCCGAAACAGATGGGAATACCAGAGCACCTGACCTGCCCCTTGAGAAATTTGTATGCAGGTCAGGAAGCAACAGTTAGAACTGGACATGGAACAGCAAACTGGTTCCAAATAGGAAAAGGAGTATGTCAAGGCTGTATATTGTCACCCTGCTTATTTAACTTCTATGCAGAGTACATCATGAGAAATGCTGGACTGGAAGAAGCACAAGCTGGAATCAAGATTGCCAGGAGAAATACCAATAACCTCAGATATGCAGATGACACCACCCGTGTGGCAGAAAGTGAAGAGGAACTAAAAGGCCTTTTATTGAAAGTAAAAGAGGAGAGTGAAAAAGTTGGCTTAAAACTCAGCATTCAGAAAATGAAGATCATGGCATCTGGTCCCATCACTTCATGGGAAATAGATGGGGAAACAGTAGAAACAGTGTCAGACTTTATTTTGGGGGGCTCCAAAATCACTACAGATGGTGACTGCAGCCATGAAATTAAAAGATGCTTACTCCTTGGAAGAAAAGTTATGACCAACCTAGATAGCATATTCAAAAGCAGAGACATCACTTTGTCAACAAAGATACATCTAGTCAAGGCTATGGTTTTTCCTGTGGTCATGTATGGATGTGAGAGTTGGACTGTGAAGAAAGCTGAGTGCAGAAGAATTGATGCTTTTGAACTGTGGTGTTGGAGAAGACTCTTGAGAGTCCCTTGGACTGCAAGGAGATCCAACCAGTCCATTCTGAAGGAGATCAGCCCTGGGATTTCTTTGGAAGGAATGATGCTAAAGCTGAAACTCCAGTACTTTGGTCACCTCATGCAAAGAGTTGACTCATTGGAAAAGACTCTGATGCTGGGAGGGATTGGGGGCAGGAGGAGAAGGGGACAACAGAAGATGAGGTGGATGGATGGCATCACCGACTCAATGGACGTGAGTTTGAGTGAACTCTGGAAGATGGTGATGGACAGGGAGGCCTGGCGTGCTGCAGTTCATGGGGTCACAAAGAGTCGGACACGACTGAGCAACTGAACTGAACTGAGGTTTGCCATAGCTTTTATTCCAAGGAACAAGCATCTTTGTATTTCAAAGCTACAGTCACCATTTGTGGTGATTTTTCGAGCCCAAGAAAATAAACGCTGTCACTGTTTGCATATTTTCTCCATATATTTGCCATGAAATGATGCGACTGGATGCCATGATCTTCGTTTTTTGAATGCTGAGTTCTAAGCCAGCTTTTTCACTCTGCTCTTTCACCTTCATCAAGAGTCTCTTTAGTTCCTCTTCACTTTCTGCCATTAAGGAGGTGTCATCTGCATATCTAAGGTTATCGATATTTCTCTCAGCAATCTTGATTCCAGCTTGTGCTTCATTCAGCCTGGCATTTTGCATGATGCACTCTGCATATAAGTTAAATAAGCAGGGTGATGATACACATACTTGACATGCTCCTTTCCAAATTTGGAACCAGTCCATTGTTTCATGTCTGGTTCTAACTGTTGCTTCTTGACCTGCATACAGGTTCCTCAGGAGCCAGGTAAGGTGGTCTGATATTCCATCTCTAAGAATTTTTCAGTTTGTTGTGATCCACACAGTCAAAGACTTTAGTGTAGTTAGTGTAGCAGAAGCAGATATTTTCTGGAATTTTCTTGCTTTTTCTATGATCCAACAGATGGTAATTTGATCTCTGGTTCCTCTGCCTTTTCTAAATGCAGCTTTTACATTTGGAATTTATCCATTCACATACTGTTGAAGCCTAGCTTGAAACATTTTGAGCATTACCTTGCTAGCATGTGAAGTGAGTGCAATTTTGAGGTAGTTTGAGCGTTCTTTGGCATTGCCCTTCTTTAGGATTGGAATGAAAACGGACCTTTTCCAGTCCTGTGGCCACTGATGAGTTTTCCAAATTTGCTGGCATACTGAGTGCAGTCCTTTAACAGAATCAACTTTTAGGATTTGAAATAGCTCAGCTGGAATTCCATCACCTCTTACTAGCTTTGTTCCTAGTAATGGTTTTCCCTTACAAGTTATTACAAAATTCTAGACGTAGTTCCCTGCTCTTTATAGTAGATCCCTGTTTATTACCCAGTTTATATACAGTAGTGTATATAAGTTAGTCCCAAACTCCTTATTAATCCCTCCCCTACTTTCCCCTTTGGCAACCATCTTTGTTTTCTATGTCTGTAAGTCTATTTGGTTTTGTAAATAAGTTCATTTGTCATGTCTTTATGTTCTTATTGAGAAAATTCAAGTAGTAAAATGTTTTAAAGTCTAAATAAGACAATGTAAGTAAATGTGTATAGCTAATAATGACACACACCAAGCCTTCCACAGATAAACGTTTGTTGACATCATCCATGCTCCATCTTGCCACCCAAGCATGGAGCATACCATTTGTACATGGGGACCCAGGGTAACTCTTTGTCAACTAATTAGTTTTAACTAGAGTTTAATTGGTCAGAACTGGGTGATGCATTTCCCAGATAGGGGACATGCCCATTGGAAATTTTTGTAATAAATCATCTCTATCAACATGACATTTACCAAGACAGGTGCAAACTGCCTCCTTTTGTTTTTGTGAACCTTACCTAATAAAAGCGATCATTAAGGAAGCTGTGGACAGGAGATCAGTTGAGAAGAATAACTGGAATCAACAACGCCCTGGCATCGGAGTGATGGGTCAGCATCTGTGAACCACATAAAAGTGAAAGTAAAGCCCCAAGAAGTGGTCATACACCAAGGACAAAAGATGGAATGTGGGCCATTTACTGGAGAGAGTAAAGTAGATGAACTTTCTAGGAGCTCTCAAATAACACTTCCCTCAGCTTTGCCAGGACTTTGCACCCAGAGAAGATGCACGTGGCAGATGTCAGCAGAGCACAGTCATTCCACAGAGCTCCTTAGAAGACAGTTTAAAATATGTTTGCTGAAGTCAACATTTCAGATAGTTTTCCCTCTTTCAAGAGTTACTAGAAATATGTCAAAGGAATACAACCAAGGAGCTAAAGGGGTTCCTTTCCTCTCATCCTCATGATTAACTCAGGTCAAGAGATCTGTATTCAAAAGGTTAAGACAGTATCATCTCAGAAACATCCTTTGGGGTGTTTTTGAAACATCCTTTTGGGGTCAGTTTCCTTTGTCTCTCTCTCTCTCTCTCTTTCTAATTAGGCTATATACTACAGCAGTAAAAGGGAAAGACTGAGGTTAATTATTATATGCTACAGCTTAACTGATTTTTCTAAAGAGAATAATGTCATTGAAAGTGTTTATTTAAAAAGAAATCACAGCTCACATTGAATTTATGAAGGCCAAAGAAGTTGAAGGGAATGGTAAAGGTAGATAAAAAAGTGTTATATCCACATATTTAATAGATTTTTTATATCGGAATACCAGGTAGTGTTTTACCTGTGAAAATGTATTTCAGATTAGTTTGTTTTCTTGTGTTAGAGCCTAAAGTTAAAAATTGTAACAATTAAATCATTTTTTCCTGGAGTATTTAAAGAGTGTTAATATGACAGTGTTTCTCTAGCTTGACGAATTTAACTCTCTTTAGATCCTTGATGATAACCAATAGGATGGATAGTACTAGCTTTGAACTGATAGTATCTGCAGTTAAAATAAAAATCATAGTTAACTAGCAAAACTGTCAAGTTATGCCATATTAGCTTGTGAGTCTCTAATAACTTGATATCAATGTTATGGAATATACGATAAATAATGGCTAATGAGAACTTTTTAAGAAATCTTAAATTACCTTTCTTACTATACTAGTTTTCAGAATGAATATAGAAATGATCCTGTTAGCCTTTTAAAACTGTTCTGCAGTAGAAATTTTTTTTTTTTTTGCTTAAATAAAACTTTTCATATTTGAAAAAAAAAAAAGAAGACAGTTTAATCTACAGCTAAATCATGCCTATGTCCACACTGCCTCCATTCTGTCGCCTTGGAAACATGCATCACAATTACTTGAATCCCTTATGCTTTACTATTTCTTCCTCAATAACCAATGTGTCCTGAGTGCACTTCCCACCTCTCTTGATTTCATCCTTATCTGAAATATTTGCTTAATGATGTCAGAAATAGTAAATGGACTCTGATAGCTTTGAGTCTTTGCTACTCCTAAAATATCATCTTTTGACCTCCCTGGTGAATAATAATTTGAGGGTATGTGGAATGTAAGGATTTTAATCTTCTTACTCTTAGAAAAGTGAAAGCACTGATCTTTCGTCTTCAAGCATTTAGTGCTAAGAATGGCAAGGCTGGTGATATTCTGACTTGTTTTCATACCCTAACCTGTTGACTTGTTCAAATTTTTTTTCAGTCAGACTCTTGTGGGTTTTTCCTCTATTTTTAAATTCTGAAATTGAACCTGATTTAAGATCTGTCCATGTATATCTCTCTGCAGTGTTCTGAATGGCCTTAAGTGAGCCCTTCTGATGGGAAGCTGTCTCCATATTTTTAGTCACCATTTCTCTTTCATTTGCCCTGTTCTCTCATTTCCGAGCACTTTTCAGATACCAGCCCCCAAATATCACCATTTTCTGAATTTTAGCCACATGTGCTTGAGGGATTCATGAAAATTCGCTCTGAATTTGGCCCCTGGGCTGTCATCTAATGAACATTTTTCTAAATCATTATTTCTACAAAATTCACTCAGCCCTAATTTTATAGTTTTATTAATTGCATGTCAGAAGACCAAGAATTCCCTCTTGCTTTCAATTTTCTAGTTTTTTTTTTTTTTTCATTCTTCAGAACTTCTTATTCTTATCCTCTAGATATCATCTTGTCTGAATCTCATTGAAGGTAATGGTTTCCTATGTTCTTTACTGTCTTCTGGGTCAGATCCTTTCCACATCATGAGCCTGGTCTGCTTCTGTTGAGATGTTGATTCTCCTCAAGGGATGATGGATTCCTTATATAGGTAAATGAATGGAGAGCTGAGCTCTGGCTTGGTCAGAGCCCTCTGCCAGTGGCCACCTCTGGGTCCCTCCTGCACATCCTCTGGCACTAGAGTCACCACCCATGCAAGCAGCCTTTGGCCTCACCAAGAGGCCCTGGGGACCCAGCACCATTTCCATGTTCAGGGCGTGAGTGCCATTCAGAGGCTTCATGCTGCTCCCTGGTAGCTGATCTCTGAGCCCACATGCCCAGTTCCACCTGCTGATTCTCAGGAATACCTAGAAAGGGCAAGAGGGCTGTACACCTTGGGACATAGGGAAGGCATTGCCGTGGGAGTGGAGCTGTTCAGACAATTCTGCCTCTGAGTTGATTTTCCAACCACTGGCCTGAACTTAGCTAGGAGGTAGATCCTTCTGCATGGCTGTCTGGCTCATGTCTCTGACCCACAGTATTTAGCAAAAACATGAGAGCTGCTCTTGAGGCTGCCAACTCATCCCTGTGTTTGTCTGCTCAGGCTACAAGTACCACAGACAGGGTATAGTTCTGGAGGCTGGAGTCCAAGATCAAGGTACCTTCCAGTTTGGCTCCTGGTGACAGTTAGCCTTCTGGGAAGCTAAGAGCCACAGTTCAGTTGTGTCCTCATAAAATGGAGAGAAAAGGAGAGGAAGCTGGGGTCTTCAGTGTCCTTCACATAAGCCCACTGAATCCGCCATGAGGGACCCACCCTTGTAACCTCATCCAAACTGGATAAACTCCCAAAGCTCTCATTTCCAAATATCATCTCATAGGAGGTTATGGTTACAACAGTCAGCTGAATTTAGAGGGGACCCAATTCAGTCCATCACAGTATCCATCACTGTATCCTTGAAATCCAACTCCTCTCTCCCTCTTTGGTATCCATAAGTTTGTTCTCTTTCTTTATAGTTCAACTCACACATACATATATGACTGCTGGAAAAACCATAGCCTTGACTAGATGGACCCTTGTTGGCAAAGTAATGTCTCTGCTTTTTTAGAGTTGGACTATAAAGAAAGCTGAGCACTGAAGAATTGATACTTTTGAACTGTGGTGTTGAAGACTCTTGAGAGTCCCTTGGACTGCAAGGAGATCCAACCAGTCCATCCTAAAGGAAATCAGTCTTGAATATTCATTGGAAGAGCTGATGCTGAAGCTGAAACTCCAATACTTTGGCCACCTGATGCAAAGAACTGACTCATTTGAAAGGACCCTGATGCTGTGAAAGATTGAAGGCGGGAGGAGAAGGGGACAACAGAGGATGAGATGGTTGGATGGCATCACCAACTCGACGGACATGAGTTTGAGTAAGCTCGGGGATTTGGTGATGGACAGGGAAGCCTGGCATGCTGCAGTCTATGGGGTTGCAGAGTCGGACATGACTGAGCGACTGAACTGAACTGAAATGAAATGAACTTTGTTCTCTACATCTGTGTCTTTTTTACACATGAAGTGCACTCTTGATGCCCTGATTTTGAAGGTGTTTCTGGCTACCATCAGAGAAACTGGTCCAGCCTTCACTTTTCCAGGGCGGGTTAGCAGGCAGCCTTGTTAGCTTATACTGTGAGCTCAGCTCTGAGCTGTTTTTCCATCAACATGTCCCACCGAGGAGTGAGGTATTAAAGCCCTGGCCTGTGATTCATTAAACCTTTTGGTCATAAAGACCCCTGTGAAAGGAAGAGATGGGAGCAACTTGTCTAGTTCAGTCTCTTTGACAATCATGTCCACAGTGGATACTCCCATTGCCCAGGTAAATGATGACACGGAGTAAATAAATAAGCCAAGAGTCTTGAGACCTGGTTATGGGGAATGCCTTATAGGCACACAATTTTCTTAAAGGGCTTTGTGACTCCCCCTGCTGCTGTGTATCTGACCTCCAGCCTCCTCTGCTGTTCTGATGTAGGTGTGCATGTGTTAAAAAAGAAAGGGAGCATGGAGGTCATTCTCTACAGCCCAGACTGCTCTGAGCTGAGCCTTCAGAGTATCCTCATCTCTCCAATTACCCCCATATCTTGACACCCTGAAGCTTTGGTGAATGGGAATCTAATTTGAAAACCAGATCTCATGCCAACTCCCCAATAGAATAAAAAATAATAGAAACTTGCAAAATGTATAGCCCACAGATGGGACAACCATTTTCCATTCCATAGCACTGCTGAAGGTGACTTAATATCATTTATTTTTCTTGGGTCTTTTCTCCTGGTTCCTGGAGGTGGGAGCAGATGATCTGTGGGTTGAATGGATTGACGCTAAATCCTCTTCGTTGCCTTTAATAATGTCCTTATCTTTCCCTCCGCTGGGTGACAAAATAGAGCATTTCAGATGAAGGCAGTATTTGTCACCTTTATCTGCACCATTTTTATTGGACAGAAACCAGTGATACGAGTCAGAATGATAGCACCCTGGGAGCCAGGGCTCAAAGCAACTTTTCATACTGAAATGCTAAACAGTCAAGTTCCCTGTGCAAGCAGGATGTGCGCTCCAGGGGACCCAGAAAGACAAACCAGTAAACGGTCACAAGAAGATTCTCACGTGGCCGTGCTGTGCCTACACGTTTCAGGACTCCCTACAAGTGACTGACATCTTTCTGTCACTCTCAGGGTATTTATCTCCAAGGGGTCCTGAGGCAGAGCTGGCCAAGCAGACAGGGAGACAGCATATGGAGAACTCACCCATGCCAGGTGAGGGCATCAGAGGTCAGTGACGAAGACATTTTATTCACCTAAAGGGGCCACATTACTGGATATTGCCAACATGTGAGTGTTTTACACACATTTTTTTCTTTAGGGTCTTAACTAATAAACTTTATTTTTAGGACAAATTTAGGTTAGCAGAAAATTTTAGGGGAAAATACAGAAAGTCCATAGAGCTTGCAGGTACCTTACACTCACCCCACACATATGATTTCCTCCAGCAACATCTTGCATCATGTGGCATATTTGCTAGGAGTGATGAGTCAATATGTACATTAACATTAGCTGAAGCCTACAGTTTAAATTAACGTTCACTCTTTTATAACATATGTAATGCACGGAACCGTAATGTATGGTTCACTTACATTACGGTTTTTACAAACAGATAATAACATGTATCCACCATTATAGTACTATACAGAATCGTTGTACTTTTCTCTGATCTGCTTGTTTATCCCTCCCCCAACCCCTCAGTCAGGTCAGTTGTTCAGTCATGTCCAACTGTTTGCAATCTCATGGACTGCAGCATGCCAGACTTCCCTGTCCATCACTTACTCAAATTCTTGTCCATCGAGTCAGTGATACCATCCAACCGTCTCAACCTCTGTCGGCCAGGTGTCCCCAACCCCTGGCAACCACTAATATTCTTATTGTCCCCATAGTTTTGCCTATTTTGGATGTCATATTATTGGAATCAAACAGTGTGCAGCCTTTTCAGATTGACTTCCTTCATTTAGTCGTATGTATTTAAGATTCCTCACACTGTATTTCTGTGGCTTGATAAATCATTTCTTTTTTTTATCACTGAATAATATTCTATCATCTTAATGCACCACAGTTTATTTATCCATCACCCACTGAAGGAAATCATGGTTGCTCCCAAGCTTTGGCAACTAGGAATAAAACTGCTGCAAACACTGGGCTCTAAAATCACTGCAGATGGTGACTGCAGCCATGAAATTAAGACGCTTACTCCTTGGAAGAAAAGTTATGACCAACCTCAGATCAGATGAGATCAGTTGCTCAGTCATGTCCGACTCTTTGCGACCCCATGAATCGCAGCACACCGGGCCTCCCTGTCCATCACCAACTCCTGGAGTTCACTCAGACTCACGTCCATGGAGTCAGTGATGCCATCCAGCCATCTCATCCTCTGTCGTCCCTTCTCCTCCTGCCCCCAACCCCTCCCAGCATCAGAGTCTTTTCCAATGAGTCAACTCTTCGCATGAGGTGGCCAAAGTACTGGAGTTTCAGCTTTAGCATTAGTCCTTCCAAAGAAATCCCAGGGCTGATCTCCTTCACAGTGGACTGGTTGGATCTCCTTGCAGTCCAAGGGACTCTCAAAAGTCTTCTCCAACACCACATTTCAAAAGCATCAATTCTTTGGTGCTCAGCCTTCTTCACAGTCCAACTCTCACATCCATACATGACCACAGGAAAAATCATAACCTTGACTAGATGAACGTTTGTTGGCAAAGTAATGTCTCTGCTTTTTTTTTTTTTAATTTTATTTTATTTTTAAACTTTACAATATTGTATTAGTTTTGCCAAATATCGAAATGAATCCACCACAGGTATACCCGCATTCCCCATCCTGAACCCTCCTCCCTCCTCCCTCCCCTACCCTCCCTCTGGGTCGTTCCAGTGCACCAGCCCTAAGCATCCAGTACCGTGCATCCAACCTGGACTGGTGACTCGTTTCATACATGATGTCTCTGCTTTTGAATTTGCTATCTAGATTGGTCATAACTTTCCTTCCAAGGACTAAGCGTCTTTTAATTTCATGGCTGCAGTCACCACCTGCAGTGATTTTGGAGCCCAGAAAAATAAAGTCTGGCACTGTTTCCACTGTTTCCCCATCTATTTCCCATGAAGTGGTGGGACCGGATGCCATGATCTTCGTTTTCTGAATGTTGAGCTTTAAGCCAACTTTTTCACTCTCCACTTTCACTTTCATCAAGAGGCTTTTGAGTTCCTCTTCACTTTCTGCCATAAGGGTGGTGTCATCTGCATATCTGAGGTTATTGATATTTCTCCTGGCAGTCTTGATTCCAGCTTGTGTTTCTTCCAGTCCAGCATTTCTCATGATGATAAACAGGGTGACAATATATAGCCTTGACGTACTCCTTTTCCTATTTGGAACCAGTCTGTTGTTCCATGTTCAGTTCTAACTGTTGCTTCCTGACATGCATACAAATTTCTCAAGAGGCAGATCAGGTGGTCTGGTATTCCCATCTCTTGAAGAATTTTCCACAGTTTATTGTGATCCACACAGTCAAAGGCTTTGGCATAGTCAATAAAGCAAAAATAGATGTTTTTCTGGAATTCTCTTGCTTTTTCCATGATCCAGCAGATGTTGGCAATTTGGTCTCTGGTTCCTCTGCATTTTCTAAAACCAGCTTGAACATCAGGAAGTTCATAGTTCACATATTGCTGAAGCCTGGCTTGGAGAATTTTGAGCATTATTTTACTAGCATGTGAGATGAGTGCAATTTTGCGGTAGTTTGAGCATTCTTTGGCATTGACTTTCTTTGAAATTGGAATGAAAACTGACCTTTTCCAGTCCTGTGGCCACTGCTGAGTTTTCCAAATTTGCTGGCATATTGAGTGCAGCACTTTCACAGCATCATCTTTCAGGATTTGGAATAGCTCAACTGGAATTCTATCACCTCCAGTAGCTTTGTTCGTAGTGATGCTTTCTAAGGCCCACTTGACTTCACATTCCAGGATGTCTGGCTCTAGGTCAGTGATCACACCATGATTATCTGGGTCGTGAAGATCTTTTTTGTACAGTTCTTCTGTGTATTCTTGCCATCTCTTCTTAATATCTTCTGTTTCTGTTAGGTCCACACCATTTCTGTCCTTTATCAAGCCCATCTTTGCATGAAATGTTCCTTTGGTATCTCTGATTTTCTTGAAGATATCTCTAGTCTTTCCCATTCTGTTGTTTTCCTCTATTTCTTTGCATTGATCGCTGAAGAAGGCTTTCTTATGACCAGCCTAGATAGCATATTAAAAAGCAGAGACATTTCTTTGCCAACAAAGGTCTGTCTAGTCAAGGCTATGGTTTTTCCAGTGGTCATGTATGGATGTGAGAGTTGGACTATAAAGAAAGCTGAACACAGAAGAATTGATGCTTTTGAACTGTGGTGTTGGAGAAGACTCTTGAGAGTCCTTTGGACTGCAAGGAGGTCCAACCAGTCCATCCTAAAGGAGATCAGTCCCGGGTATTCATTGGAAGGACTGATGCTAAAGCTGAAACTCCAATACTTTGGCCACCTCATGTGCAGAGTTGACTCATTTGAAAAGACCCTGATACTGGGAGGGATTGGGGGCAGGAGGAGAAGGGGATGACAGAGGATGCGATGGCTGGATGGCATCACCGACTCAATGGACATGAGTTTGAGTGAACTCCGGAGTTGGTGATGGGCAGGGAGACCTGGCGTGCTGCAATTCAGGGGGTCGCAAAGAGTCGGACATGACTGAGTGACTGAACTGAACTGAACTGAAACACCTGTGTGCGGTTTTTATGTGCACATAGTTTTCAGTTCCTTTGGGTGAATACCATGGAGAGTGAATGTCAGATAAAATGCTAAAAGTGTGCTTAGTTTTGTGAGCAGCTGCAAAAGTATCTTCCAATGGCTGTACCATTTTGTACTCCCCCCAGCAATGGTGAGAGTTCCTGTTGCCCCACCTCCTCATCAGCATTTGCTTATGTCAGCGTACTGAATTTTGGTCATTCTGACAGGTGTGTAGAAGGATCTGCCTGTTGTTCTAATTTGAATTTTCCTGATGACAAATGATGTGAAATAGCTCTCCATATGTGCATTTTCCATTTGCATAACCTCCTTGTGAGAAGTCTGTTCAAACTTTTTCCTTTTTTAAAAAAATTTTGCTATTGTCATTTTCTAAGTTTTGAGTTTTAAGAGATTCTTAAAATATATTTTGGACACCAACTCTCTATCAAAGACTTGTTTTTTAAAATATTTTCTCCCATTCTGTAGCTTGTATTTTCATTATTTTAACAGTATCTTTCACAGAACAGACAGTTTAATATTAATGAAATCCAACTTATCAATTTTTTATTTCATGGATTATGCTTTTGTTGTTGTCTGTAGGAAAGTGAAAGTCACTCAGTCATGTCTTACTCTTTGCAACCCCATGGACTATACAGTCCATGGAATTCTCCAGGCCAGAATTCTGGAGTGGGTAGCCATTCCCTTCTCCAGGGAATCTTCCCAACCCAAAGATCGAACCCAGGTCTCCTGCACTGCAGGTGAATTTTTACCAGCTGAGCCACATAAGCCCATTGTCTGCAGGGAGTTATGTCCAAAACTAATGTGTCCTGGATTTTTCCTGCTATTTCCTGAGAGTTTTATAGTCTTGCGATTTACATTAGGTATACAGTCTTTATTGAGTTAATTTTTGTGAGAAATGTAAGGTATTTGTCTAGATTTACTGTTTTGTGTTTTGGCATCATTTGTTGGAAAGACTATCCTTTCTGTATTGAATTCCCTTTTTTAAAAAATGCTTTTATAAAAGTTAATTCTTATCCAAAAAATCATAGAATTCACTGTTCTATGTTCATTTTCCAAAAACAGAAAAGGAAAAACAAGAGCTAGAGCATGAAGGCATTTGTCCTAGTGGTCAACCAGTAAACACAGAACCAGGATGCAGTTGCAAGTTTGAGCCCTGAGACTTTTCCTGAGAGTTTTTCCAAATGGGAGATTTTGGAGGAAAATTCTCTGGTAAGTTTATGAAATGACAGCTTTTCTCTAAGATCAGAGCATATCTACTGGCAGAAAAGAAGCCTGTGTGTGCAGCACAGGGTTCTCCATATGTGATTTCAGGCACCAGATTTTAATTTCGCCTCCAAGATAATTCACCCCTATAGGATACCATCAGCAAATAAACATCTGTGATGGAAAATGTCTGTGAAAAACTTCATCCGAAGCCATTTCAGGCCCTGTGCTGGTTCTCAGACACACATCATCTTTCTGCCTACAGTTTGCTCATCTATAAAATGGAAACACTAAGATAAATGTTTTCTTTGCTTTCTGTCTGTTCTGACATATCAAAGACATATCTGATTTATCAAAGAGTCTGTGCCCTCTCCCTCTTATCCCAACACTGCATTTTTTCTGGATAGTGTTTTTCTTCTTTGCTAAACAACTTGAATGTCTAGGGAGAATATGCCAAGGCACTATGAATCTGTAGGAATCTTTCTCTTTCCCAAACAATGGGCTCTGCTCACTGGCCACATCCCAGTTCAGGGTCCTGGATAGGTTCCTGGGCAGTCTTCATGGTCCACCTGCAGGAAACTCCCAGGAGACACATCCTGACTCGATTTGGCTTCTGAAGTGACTGTGTGGTGGTCACAATCAGAGGATTTGCAGGCTCGTTTCCCCCAATCCTACAGCACCACAATGGGATCCACCCACTCCCAGAGGGTGGATCCTCCTGGGCCTCCTGTGGAGACAGATGCCCCTAGACGCTGGACAGCCTGCACCAAGCAGCTCCCAAAAGGAGCCCTTTAAAAAGCTCTCGGGACCCCTCCACAGCCCACATTCTGTCTTAATTGGAGCAAATGATTTGTACCTCCCTAGCCTCGGAGATTGATCCACAGGGAACACAGGGGCCCAGGAGCATCAGGAGAAACAGAAGGAAAATGCTTCAAGTGCTTTTCAGAGTGAAATGGCAGTGATGATTTCAGTAGCAATTTTAAAATACCTCCTTCAAAGTCACAGTTTTTGGTCAGTTCTGCTCACCTTAAACACAATATGTCTTATGAATCCTAAATGGACCTCCCAGAGGAACAGAAGGATGTGGGAGCCCTGGAGGAAGATGTGGGTCAGGGGGTGTGCAGTGCTGTGGTCTCTGCGTGTAACTCCCAGCTCACAACATTCAGGGGAAGACCAAGAGACTTCCCACAGTCCGTTTTAGCACATGGAAGACACATATTAGGTCCTTAATAAATATTTGGAAATGAAAGCATGAGTAAACCAATTACTCAGCTCACTTAATCAATAGAGCCACACTTGAAACTTCAGTAGGGAGAAGGAGGATGAAAGGAGACAGTGATGAGTTGAGAGAACAACTATTCACCAAGGTGTCCATTCACCCAGGTGTTTGCTCGGGGGTTGCTAGGACAGTGTCACATCTGTAGAGATCCAGATCTGAGAGTCAAAAGTTTGGAGCTGGACTAAACTAGTTAAAACTGATGCCTGGACATGAGAGTGGAGAGATACTGTGAACAAAGATGACCGTGAGAAGATGTCTGGAGCTCTGCCCTGCATTGAGGGCAGCCACATTCAAGGGCACACCCCCTCCCCGGGCAGGCAGCCCACATGAAGCCTCACTGTGGAAAGGGCAGGCTGTGCCCTGGAACTGGAGGTGGGGGCTGGGTTGCACTGATTATCTTCCATGTGCTTGATAATAACACAAAACAAATTATGGTGAAAGGCAGTCCTTGTCGTGTACGGTCCTGGCTTATACAAATGCATAATTTAATTTGAATTAATTTAAAAAATACTTGTCCCTTCAATAACACAATTTTCATTTCAGCTATATTCATGGCATATTAAGAATCACAGTATATTAAGTGTGAGTAATTGCAGGACATTCAAACATGACTGCAGCTCAACAGTCCACAAATCACCCATAGAAAAGAGACACAGAGCATGATCCATGACCTCCATGTCACACCCTGGAGAGTCTGCCGGTGACCAGCCCCCGTGCATCTGTTTTTGATCCACACAGGTCAGGAGCTCAGAATCCTGCAGAGGCAACTGGGCAGCCCGGTGTCAGTACAGCCAAACAGAGCAGACAGAACTAGCAACGAAGCCTCCAGTTGTGGCAATGGTTTAAGAGACCAAACCCACAAAGGGCTGACTTTCCCCGTTCCCATTTCTACATGGAGAAGTCTGGGAGATCAGTATAGACACAGGTCATCTCACTGCTGAGAGAACCCCACACCAAACAGTCCTACAGTTCCATGGAACCAGGGACTGAGGGAGTGAGAGGGAAGATCTGACTCCCTATGGATAATTATATATTATGTGCTGTGCTTAGTCACTCAGTTGTGTCTGACTCTTTGTGACCCCATGGACCGTAGCCCACCAGGCTCCTCTGTCCATGGGATTCTCCAGGCAAGAATACTAGAGTGGGTTGCCATGCCCTCCTCCAGGGGATCTTCCTGATCCAGGGACTGAACCCAGGTCTCCTGCATTGTAGGCAGATTCTTTCCTGCTAAGCCACCAAAGTGAGGTGAAGTGGCTCAGACGTGCCCGACTCTTTGCGATCCCATGGACTGTAGCCTATCAAGTTCCTCCATTCATGGGATTTTCCAGGCAAGAATACTGGACTGGGTTACCATGCCCTCCTCCAGGGGATCTTCCCAACCCAGGGACCAAACCCAAATATCCCACATTGCAGGTGGATTCTTTACCATCTAAACCACCAGAGAATTCCAATTATATATTATATACTTATGCTACTTTACGTTATATGTCTTGCAGGAAGCAAACGGCAGAACACAGAGGTAGGTTAATTCACTGCAGATCTCACAGTGTAACTCATAGAACAGGCATAACACCTCAGGCCCTGGACTCAGAGGCAGTGCGTCCACCTCCAGACAAGCTCCTGTTCCCTGCTCACACCCTCTCACACCCCATCTGTCCCCCACCTTCCCTCACCAGCATGAGTGGACCTCCAACCTTCCCTTGTTTCTCATGAGTTCACGTGGAGCGTGACCACTGCTCTTGCCCTAGGCACCCTGTAACCATTGCCTAGACCCTCTGCTGGGTCCTGGGCTGCCCCCTGCAGACCCACTTTCTTCAGTCCCCTGAAACAGTCCTGTCCCCAAGCCCATGCCCTCCTACTCAAAGCCAGATGCCCCTACTGTCCTTGGCCCCCGTGACTGTGCTTGGCCTGCCCCTCAGAACTCTGTTAACCTCCAGTCTTCAGAAACAAGATTCTGACTCCAGGAGCTGAAACTCTGGGCACCTCACAGTATGAACACAGTTTACATATATCATCCAACGTCATCTTCTCAGCAAGAAGAATTGACTTTGGCTTTTGTTTGTTCATTGTTCTTTTGTTTTTATTTTTATTGTTGTTTTTTCTTTATGGCACAAGAGCCCATAAAAGGATTAATCATAATCCTTAGTTCAACGACACTGGCCATCTAGTTAGTAACTGTGTGCATGAAGCACCAGTGTGTCAGCTACCCCAAAGGTCAGGTCATTGACATCTTGATGGAACCAATGGCATCTTTTTTTTTTTTTTTACCTATTTCATTTTTATTTTTTAAATTATCAAAGTACGATAATACATTTATAGGAGACTTGGTAAGTACAGAACAAAATTACATAAAGATTCACTATGAGTGCATGTGTAAAGTCACTTCAGTCGTGTCTGACTCTCTGCAGCCCTATGGACCGTAGCCCACCAGACTCCTCTGTCTATGGGATTCTCTAGGCAAGAACACTTGAGTGGGTTGCCATTTCCTACTCCAGGGGATCTCCCTGACCCAGGGATCAAACTCACATCTCTTACATCTCTTGCACTGGCAGGCAGGTTCTTAACCACTAGTGCCATCCACTATATATTACAATTATTTTTTAGTATATAAATTAATATTTTTAGTTGAAGTTCAATGTCAAAATCTCAAAAATTAATAGAATGTCTATACATAAAAGTAGAAGGATACAGTAGACCTGAATGGCACTATGAACCAGTTCAACATCCATAAGATTTATACAATTGTCACACAACAGTCCAGCAGAGTAGATGAGAGCCCTGTGGTTGCAATCTCCTCCAGAATTTGCTCTTCTGTGCCTATAGAATGAGTGTGCAACACAACCTCACCAGGTCTTTGCTTTCATCTCTCCCTTTGATCATGCTGTTGCACATCTGTGCATGGGTTTACTACATACACATTTTCATCTTTTAAGGTATCTGTTCAAGTCTGTACCTCCTTTCTGTCAATCATCCATGCTGGTAATGAGCCTGTCACAGAGACCTGCCTTTGCATCTCCTGCTTAAAGAGTGCAACCTCTTCCAGGCCCCTAACCCTGTGTGAGTCCCCACGCTGTCCTCATCTCCAAGGAAGTTTACTCTTTTACGACTTTAAGTCAAGTCGTTGTCACACTAAAGGCAATTTCAGGCAGCTGAAGAGAAGGGGGAATTAGAGTCTGGCCCAAGACATGACCTTTGGAGTGAGGATATATTTTAGATGTCTTATTGGAATCTATTGATGGCCTTTAGAAATATGCAGTTGGTAGATCTAGCAGTACCTCCAAGTCTGAACCATCCAGGTGTCATTCAGGCAACAAGAGGACACAGTGGAGGGATTCCAAGCATGAGAACATAACAAAGGATCCTGTGGGAACATGTTCTTCTCCTGGATCTGTCCACTACACCAGGATGAAGTTGGAAAAATTTCCCTTGAGGAGGGCTCTCTGTAAGTAGAAGCCTGCAGTCCCAGGGGACGGGCACTGGGTGGATAATACAAGTGTCGCTACAATCAAAAAGCCCTGAGTCAACACAAAGAAGGAGGGTGGGGATGGGTGTAAGTCAGGTCAGGATTTTGCACTGGGCCCACATTTCTATGCCATTTGCAGCAACATGGATGGAAAGATTGACATGCTAAGTGAAATGCCATACAAAGACAAACATCATATGATATCACTTATATGTGGAATCTTTATAAAAAATGATACAAATGTACTAATCCACAAAACAGAAACAGACTCACATACAGAAGAAACAAATTTATGGTTACCAAAGGCAAAACTGGGGGAGGCATAAGTTAGGAGTTTGGATTTACATATTCACATACTAAAATAATATACACATACATAAAATAAACCACAAGGATCTACTGTATAGCACAGAAAACTGTATTAAATGTTTTACAATAACCTATAAGGGAAAAGAATCTGAAAAAGAATATATATATATATATATGTGTGTGTGTGTGTGTGTGTGTGTGTGTGTGTGTGTCTGTGTGTGCTCAGTCACTTCAGTCATGTCTGACTCTGCAACCCAATGGACTGTAACCCACCAGGCTCCTCTGTCCATGGAATTCTCAAGGCAAGAATACTGGAGTGGGTTGCCATTTCCAACTCCAGGGGATCTTTCTGACCCAGGGATCGAACCTGCATCTCTTAGGTTTCCTACATTGGCAGACAGGTGTATTCTTTATCAGTAGCACCACCTGGGAACCAAAAGTGAAAGCCACTCAGTCATGTCCAACTCTTTGCGACACCATGGACTATACTGTCCATGGAATTCTCCAGGCCAGAATACTGGAGTGGGTGGACATTCCTTTCTCCAGAGGATCTTCCCAACCCAGGGATTGAACCCAGGTCTCCAGCATTGCAGGCAGATTCTTTACCAGTTGAGCCACCAGGGAAGCCCAAGAATACTGGAGTGGGTAGCCTATCCCTTCTCCAAGTGATCTTCCTGACCCAGGAACTAAACCAGGATCTTCTGGTTTGTAAGTGGATTCTTTACCAGCTGACCTATATAAATAGCTCATATGTTTATATTATATATTATATATATATAATATGTATTATATATACGTATTATATAATATATTATATGTATATTATACTAGCTGAGCTATATAAATAGCTCATATATTTATATATTAAATAGCTATATATTTATATAAATATATAGGCACTAATATATATTATAATATATATTATATTATATATACTAATATATAGTATGTATAATACATATATACATATGTACATATGTATTATACATACTATATATATTATAGTATATATATATACTATATATATATATAGTATATATATTATACTTTATAGTATATATATATATAGTATATATAGCTATATAAATAGCTCATATATTTATATATTAAATAGCTATATATTTATATAAATATATAGGCACTAATATATATTATAATATATATTATATTATATATATAATATATTATTATATTATATATACTAATATATAGTATGTATAATACATATATACATACTATATTATTGTATAGTATAAATGTATAGTATAATATAGTATAGTATAATACTATATATATAATATATAGTATAGTATAATATAATATAGTATAGTATAAATATATAGTATAAATGTATACAATTATACATACTATATATTAGTATATATATTATAGTATATATATTGTACTTTATAGTATATAAAGTATTATAGTATATATTATATATTAGTATATATATTATATTATATATATATAATATAACTTACTCATCTGGTTGTACACCTGAAATTAACACAGCATTGTAAAGCAACTATATTTCAATATGAAATTTTGAAAATTAAATAAAAAATACAAAGCCATAAAAAATAAAACGAAAGAATCACTTTCTAAAGCAGAAGCACCCTGGTCTGCCTGGCAGCAAAGGCTATTCTGGAATCCATTTGGAATTCCAGGAGTCATGGGCCACCTATTTCAGGTGGGGCTGGTAGCTTCATTAAAAGGCTGATGGTTGAAAGACAGAGCCATCATCACAACTTCTGATTCATTCAGGACTGAAGCACTAAACCTTTCTGCAAGAAGCCTGGTTTTGCAAAACTACAGAGAAAAGGAATTTATTTTAATGAACATTTTTACACCATAGATATATTCCAAGCATACGAATTTCTTTAGGGACAGATTTGCCTAATATGTATCACTTACTTTCCCTTTGCCTAGTAATATTAATAATAACATGCCTTTAGTTCATAACCATATAACTCACTGTACTAAACATTTGTTTTTTTTGTCATTTAATTTTTTATCATTTAATTATCACCAGCTATCTCATTTAATTTTATTTAAAAAACTATATAAAGTGGGAACCAATATTATCCCTGTTTTCCAAGAACACTAAGGTTTAAAATGTTTAAGGGATTTTCTCAAAGTCACCTGTACAGCAGTTAGAAAAGGAGGCATTTGGGTTGTGTTTCTCAAACTTCTTTTATGGGGAGGGGAAGGGCTCACACAGCCTTCTCACAAGATATTAAGGCCAAGTATAAATTCCTTTAGTTCTCATGCAAATGTGATATGGAAAACACCTACAAATAACATACCAAACACAAAACCGATATAATTTAAGTTGAATTGTACTTGGATGCGGCAGAGAATGTCGTCTTGAATTGCATTGCTGTGTCTACGGCCCTGTGTCTGCAATGATTCATGTCTCCCCTCACTTCCCTGTATTGGAACGACTGTGAAACTTCATTAGTGAGTGTGCCGCGGTGCCATCCAGCCTGCTCTAGATGCAAGCACCTCTCTTATAAGTTAATTCACCCTAGTACTTTCCCATTAGCCGGTGACAGTGAAAGAAACATTCCTTGGCACCAATGCAATTATGAGCACAAGCCCATATGTGGGCACTAAATGCTCCTGGCTTGATCAGGTGTCAGCTAACAATCTCCTGGAGAAATCTGGACCCAATTTGAAAACCGTTTTATTATGCTCACCCGCCTGCCACCAATTCTAATCCTAAGCAAAAAGGCACTAATCCCCACTGTGTAATAAATACCAAGACAAAGCAAAATGCAGGGATCAGGAGATGGTACAGAACGCCAACCCATCTGCTGTAAGAGTATATGAAAGGTTTTCTGAAGTGTCCTTCTGGGCTATCTCTTGAAGAAGTTGCCTGGAGAGGGAGAGAAGAGCTTTCCAGGTGAAGGAAACAGTGTAAGAAAAGGCAAGGGAGCATGAAGCAGCATAAACGTATGTACAAATCAGAAAATATATATATATATAGATATAGATATAGATATAGATATCTACAACGAGGAGGGAGAGTAGGCTGGACAGGCACATACAAGCAGGTCCTGAGGCGTCCATCTCTGTACCTACTTACAGTACATCTGCACCTGCATGTACATCCACATCTGTGTCTGTTTTCACATCTTCATCTACATCTCCTTCCCCACCTGTGCCCCCAGCTCTGTGTCTACATCAGCATCTCCTTGTGCATCTATATCTGTGTCTACTTCTATTTCTATGTCCCCAAGTACTCTTGCCTAGAAAATCCCATGGACGGAGGAGCCTGGTGGGCTGCAGTCCATGGGGTCGCTAAGAGTCAGACACGACTGAGCGACTTCATTTTCACTTTCATGCATTGGAGAAGGAAATGGCAACCCACTCTAGTGTTCTTGCCTGGAGAATCCCAGGGACGGGGGAGCCCGGTGGGCTGCCGTCTATGGGGTCGCGCAGAGTCGGACATGACTGAAGCGACTTAGCAGCAGCAAGTGCCCCTGGCCCACACAATAAAAGAGAGGAAAGCAAGACAAGGCAATGCTCTTAAGTATTTCTACTTTCCATTATCCTCTGTACCAGCTATACAGAGAGCACCTCTGCTGTGTTTGAAATAGAAACATCATGACCTCTGATGAGGCCATCTTTCCCTATTACCCTGACATCCACCTTAGTGTCAGTTTTCTACTTCCTGCCAGGCCAGGGCTGCAGCTCACAGGGCTTTTCAGGTGACAAGAGCAGGGCTTGGAGCTCTTATTTCCCACCACTGGCACTTGCTTGTATTATGCAGCCATGGTTTGCTAGGTCCTTTCAATTATTTTCCTACCTCCCCATGCTCTGATCATTGCAGCTCTCATGGCCACATTCCTTAAAGCAATAACTTTCATTCACAATAATGTTTCTTTAATAGTGGAATGTTGGCCAATATTCATGTACACTTAAATTGCACAGTGTTTTCTTCATCCCAGAGCCTGTGCCAATACTAAATAGGTGAATTTAGTAAAAGCAGAGAAGCATAAAGAAGAAAATAAACATGACCCATGAACCTCCCTCTCAGAGTAGTTCCTTTGCATATCAGAAATATCAAATTCTGACTGTCACCATTAACATTAAAACATAAAAATATCTATACAAACTTGAATATATTGGAAAATAACTTAACATCTGTGTACTGTTTCTTTATAGGCATCCCTGGTGGCTCGGTGGTAAAGAATCTGCCTGCCAATGCAGGAGACTCAGGTTCGATCCCTGGGTTAGGAAGTATATTGATGAACAGATGTGTCTTCTTTCTCTCTGAAACATTTTTTAATGGGTATAAAGTCTCCAGGGCCAAAAAAAAAAAAAAAAGGCAGAATATGACAGTCCATTTAAAAACAATTCCAAAAATAATAGCCCTGCTGCACCAGGACAAAAATCTTTATGAATTTTTTAATTCAACAAGAATATATTGAGGAATTTCTCTACGCAGAAGTTCTAGGCTTGGGGAATCAGCAGTGATACTAGACGTTTTATAAAAACTGTTACATCATTCAATCTTTAAAACAACCATTAAAGATAAATCATTATTATTTTTCCCTAGCAATGAAAAACTGAAGGAGCAAAGAATCTAAGTTGCTTTCCCAAAGATCTTACCCAGAAAGGGCTGGTCACCAAGCTGTGCTCCTGTGTTGACTTGAGGCAGAGGGTCCTGCCTCCACCACCAGAACTGGGAGTGGATGTCACCTGTTCCAAAAGACTTGTTTCTGCACCTCCCCTTTTTTTGTTTTTCTCCATCACAGCATGTTCTTTGCTACTATCCGCTGTAACCTTCCTCAACATGAAACTGTGTGTGTGTGCAGACACATATATACACAGAAATGCAAGCATCTGATAAATTTGTTGCTCCACTCAGTCCAGCACTGAGGAGGCAGAATCATGTGCCCCTGACAAAGATGACCAGGTCCTAATGCCTGAAGTGTGTCAATCACTCAGTCATGTCCGACTCTGCGACCCCATGGACTATAGCCCACCAGGCACCTCTGTTCAAGGGATTTTCCAGGCAAGAATACTGGAGTGGGTTGTCATTCCCTTCTCCAGGGGATCTTCCTGACCCAGGGAACAAACTGGGATCTCCTGTATCACACACAAATTCTTTACCATCTGAGCTACTAGGAAAGGCTCAGGAACCTGTGAACATTATGACATTACCTGCAAGGAGGAAGTAAGGTTACAGGTGGAATTAATGTTGCCTATCAGCTGACTTTAGAATGAAGATATGACCCATTATTATCCTGGCAGGACCAATGTAATCTCAAGGATCCCTGAAATGGGAAGGGGAGACATGGAATCTGAGTCAGTGCCAAAGTGGTGCTGGATGAGAAGGACTAACCCCACCATCTCTAGCTTGAGGATGCAGTCATCCTCTCAAGGAGAAGAAGCCAGACTACAGATGCTTCCCAGAAGGAAAGCAGCCCACAACCCCTAGATGTTAACCAGGTAAGAGCTATTTCGGACTCCTAGGCTTCAGAACTACAAGATCAGACATTTCTGTGTCTTAAGTCACCACATGCATGCCAACTGATGTAAACATCTCAGCCCCCAGCCTAGAGAACTGAGCACACAGAAATGGCCAAGTAAGAGCCTCAAACTGCCTCTGCAGAAAGGTGCTTTTACCCTGCCTTGAATCCCACAGTGAGCCCACGAACTTATGCCTTCTTCATGCCTCACCTGGAGTGTTTCTGTGGCCTCTAGACACAGGCTCTCTATCTTCAGGTGAGACTTTCTGAAGTTGAGATCTAATTAATGTCTTATCTTCCTGCTCGAAGTCTATGAATGGTCCCTCACAGTCTTTTCCGAGTAACAACAGTGTGACCGTAACTACGCTACCTTCTCTATAACTTTGGGTTGTGTGTATCCAAACCAAAGCACTAGTCCTTGGCCATGGAGACCCTACGAATTCCCACTGGAGCCCTCTGTCTGGATCCCTCTGCCCTCTTCTCCTTGGGCTCCCACCTGTGTTGGAAAAAGTCATCTGAGCACTGCCCCAACCCTACTTCACAGCACATGATGACATACTGGCCCCCAGGATCAGTAGCTGTGAGGCGGAGACAGACATCTTTAATAACTGAAAGTTCCGCACATGCCAGCCAACTGGGAAACCACTGGTCCCTTCATTACCTTTCAATGCACCCCACTGTTCTGTGAAGACTTCCTAAGCCAGAAAAGTCCTCTCCCTCCTTTGAAATGGAATGTCACTTTAACTGTACTTCTGCCTGTCAAACTTAACAGGTTTTAGCTTTCGTTGTGTATTTCTTACCCACCAGCAGGGTACTGGTCTGCAGGAAGAGTTCCTGCCCGCACAAGCAGATGTTACAAGGCCCTGCAGGCCCACATTTCACTATGCACCCAACTACAGCATCATCGAAAGGGATTCTTGAATGAGCAGTAAAAAACCATCACCAAGTCTGCACTTTACAGTATGCATAAATCATTTCATTTAATTACCTGAAACTGCCAGGAGACCATGCATCTCGGCCTCATTTTATAGACAACGAAACTAGACTCAGTGACTTTAAATAATGTGCCCGAGGGTCTGAGGCAGGACTCAAGCTTGGATCCCACGATTGCTGATCTGCACTGGTCTAAAGTGGCCTTCCCTGTCCAGGAATAAAAAGCCTGCTCTGTCTAGATTATATCTTTCAGATCCAGAAGTTTCTCCAGGTTCTGCTTTCAGCTCTCCATCCTGAAACTGCTCACTTACACAAACAGTGCCTCCCCAGTTTCTCTCCTGTCTCCTGGTTCCAAGATTCTCTGCCAAGCCCTCTTGGAGGCACAACTTCACTGGACAGTTTCCTGCTGCGAACTGTCTCCAGGATCCTTCCTCAAGGCTTCAAGCTTCTCCCACAGCTGGTCTAGTGGCTCAAACTCCCAACCAGGACCCTGAAACTTGGATTTTTTGGGGAGGGAGCCACAGTTAAAGAAAGTTCTTTGCACAGAAGAGAGCCAAGTGGATGTCTGTTCATCTGGCAAATGGTTGAAATGAAGCAACTGCTGTACAGATGGGTCCACGCATTCTCTCTCTCTCAACCCCTTCCCTTACTACTCCATCACCAGATCCACAACCAGGCTGGAACACTGGGAAGACCAATGATGACAGAGAGATTTTTACGGTTACAAGGACCATTGCTGAATAGTAAACTCTGTGGAAATTATACTGCCACAAATCTGGGAGTGAAATAAATGAAATCAATAGCAAGGCAAGAAGTGAGTAATAGAACCAGCTCAGAACTAGAAGCAGGTTTAACTGTGTCCTCGGAGCATCCTGCTCCGGTCTCTGCTGCCTACTTAAAATGCAATAGACACAAAAGTGGGCAGCTTACTCAGTATCACTTCTCTCTTCCCGGGGAATCAGGTACCACCATCTAGTCATTAGCACTGGGATGCAAGCTTTTAGGTTAAAGCTTCAGCTCCAGTTATTCCAGGGGGCTTCAGGGAGACTCTCACTATAATCAGCAGCTTGAATCTTGTTTGTGTTTGTTTTTTTCCTGGCTAGTGTTCATCCTTTTGCAATTAGTCCATTCATTCCTTAATCAGGAAATGTTTATTGAGCGTCTCCTCTGTCCCAGTGCCCTGCTCCTTAGAGACATTCAAGATGAAGGTGACAGACTTGCATGATGGAAAACCCACACACTGAGGGTGACTAGAAGTTCATGTTTGCCTGGGAATAATGGGTTTCCTCAGTTCTATCAGTGCTGAAACTGACAAAGTTCTGAGTGAACCTGGACACCAAGCCAGGCCCACCTCCCTGTTTCAGGGCTCCCACTCTCCAGTAGGTCATGTCATGGCTTGGTGCCCCTGGCACCCATTCCCAAAGCCTGAAATCACTGAGGGATGGTGTCTGGTAATGTCCATACTCATTACCCAGTCTGTATTGCCATAGCCTCCCAGACTTCTGACAATGACTGACCCAGAAAGGCCAAGCCACAGACAAACCTGAGTCAGCCAGGCTGCTGCTTCAGGTCAGATGAGCTGAAATGTCCTAGAGGTCAAGTCTGGGCACGTCATCCTGACCATGTGCAGAGGAAAGGGGGCAGGAGAACAGTTACTAGAGACACAGATACAACAGAGACCACACAACCCCAGAAACTTACAAAAGAGCAGGCTTCAGATTCTTACTTTCCAGTTTTGGGGAATAGGGAGATGCAGAGATGAGAAGTGTCATGAAGAACCTGAAAGATAGAAAAAGGGGCTTCAGATCCCAATTTTCTAGTGTCCAGGCAAAAATGAATTTCTTCAATGAACCAATACATATGGAATGGTGAAGTCAGTACATGGTAAATTGGCCACTATTATATGTGGCATCCATACGATTGTTGAAATGTTGTAAAATGTAATAAATACTTTGAGTCCACCTTAGCAAAGACTATGGAAATTTACACAGAACATTGTGTTTCCTCTTTCTGAAACTTACAGAATTGTGGATGGTAGGCATCTTACTATTCAAACTAATCAGATGCACATAAAGGTTGTTTTCAGGATCCATTGATATCCAAACACATGCCAGCTTCAGTGTTTCTCTTCTTGCTTGTTAATCATATAACTCTGCATAGTTAGGTTTGGGCCCAGATCAGAGAAAGTTTCATACTTTATAAGGATGGCTTATTTTTAAGCCTGAGGGTCTCTGGCTGATAGACACTCAACCAGTGCATGACACTCACCCTGGTCATGAGTCATAAATTAAGCATGAGCAACAACAAAAAACAGTTTAATTCTAATACTCAGAACCATAAACCTGACAAAATCTATGACTCAAATGGCTAAGCTGGCATAAACCAGAGTTCAATTCAATACAAAGGACTTCCTTGAAGTCTTATCAGTTCAGTGGCTCTTTGCGACCGCATGGACTGCAGCATGCCAGGCTTCCCTGTCCATCACCAAATCAAACTCATGTCCATAGAGTTGGTGATGCTATCCAACCATCTCATCCTCTGTCGTCCCCTTCTCCTCCCACCTTCAATCTTTCCCGGCCTCAGGGTCTTTCCAATGAGTCAGTTCTTCATATCAGGTGGCCCAAAGTGTTGTAGTTTCAGCTTCAATAATCAGCCCTTCCAATGAATATTCAAGACTGATTTCCTTTAGGATTGACTGGTTGGGTCTCCTTGCAGTCTAAGGGACTCTCAAGAGCAAGTCTCCAGCAAGTCTGGGTCAGTCTCTTGTGGGGACACTGCTCCTTCCTCCTGGGTCCTGGTGCATACAAGGTTTTGTTTGTGCCCTCCAAGAGTCTGTTTCCCCAGTCCTGTGTAAGTTATGGTGGCTCTGTGGTGGGGTTAATGGTGACCTCCTCCAAGGGGGCTTGTGCTATACCCTCCATAAGCCTCATATCCTTATTCATCAGAGGGCAGACAGAATGAAAATCACAATCACAGGAAACTAATCAAACTGACTTCATGAACCACAGCTTTGTTTAACTCAATGAAACTATGAGCCATGCATGTGGGGCCACCCAAGACAGATGGGTCATGGTGGAGAGTTCTGACAAAATGTGGTCCACTGGAGAAGGGAGTGGCAAACCACATCAGTATTCCTGCCTTGAGAACCCCATGAACAGTATGAAAAGGCAAAAAGATAGGACACGTAAAGGTGAATTCCCCAGGTCTGTAGGTGCCCAATATAATAGAATCTTAGAAGAATCTTAGCTAGAACCTTAGAAGAAATGGAGTAGCCATCCTAGTAAACAAGTTTCCAAAATGCAGTACTTGGATGCAATCTCAAAAATGACAGAATGATCTCTGTTCATTTCCAAAGTAAACCGTTCAATATCACAGTAATCCAAGTCTATGCCTGACCAGTAAGGTTGATGAAGCTGAAGTTGAATGGTTCTATTAAGACCTACAAGACCTTCTAGAACTAACACCCAAAAAAGATTTTCTTTTCATTAAAGGGGACTGGAATGCAAAAGTAGGAAGGCAAGAGATACCCAGAGTAACAGGGAAATTTGGCATTGGAGTACAGAATGAAGCAGGGCAAAGGCTAATAGAGTTTTGCCAAGAGAATGCACTGGTCATAGCAAACCCTCTTCCAGCAATGCAAGAGAAGACTCTACACATGGACTTCACCAGATGGTCAATACCAAAATTAGATTGATTATTTTTCTTTGCAGCCAAAGAAGGAGAAGTTCTGTATAGTCAGCAAAAACAAGACTGGGAGCTGACTGTGGCTCAGATCATGAACTCTTTATTGCCAAATTCAGACTTAAATTGAAGAAAAGTAGGGAAAACCACCAGATCATTAATGACCTTAATGAAATCTCTTATACAGTGAAAGTGACAAATAGATTCAAGGGATTAGATCTGATAGACAGAGTGCCTGAAGAACTATGGACAGAGGTTTGTGACATTGTACAGGAGGCAGTGATCAAGACCATTCCCAAGAGAAAGAAATGCAAAAAGGCAAAATGGTTGTCTGAGAAGGCCTTACAAACAGCTGTGAAAAGAAGAGAAGTGAAAGGCAACGGAGAAAAGGAAAGATATACCCATTTGAATGCAGAGTTCCAAAGAATAGCAAGGCAAGATAAGAAAGCCTTCCTCAGTGATCAGTGCAAAGAAATAGAGGAAAACAAGAGAATGGGAAAGACTAGAGTTCTCTTTAAGAAAATTAGAGATACCAAGGGAATATTTCATGCAAAGATAGGCACAATAAAGGACAGAAATGGTATGGACCTAACAGAAACAGAAGATATTAAGAAGAGGTGGCAAGAATACACAGAAGAACTATACAAAAAAGATCTTTATGACCCAGATAATCACGATGGTGTGGTCACTCATCTAGAGGCAGACATCCTAGAGTGTGTAGTCAAGTGGGCCTTAGGAAGCATCATTATGAACAAAGCTAGTGGAGGGGATGGAATTCCAGTTGAGCTATTTCAAATCCTAAAAGATGACACTGTGAATGTGCTGCACTCAATATGCCAGCAAATTTGGGAAATCATAAGCCAGGAGGCTTTTGAAATTACCTCTCTCCATGTGTTAGTTTTTCTCTGAGTTATCAGCGTGGGCTTGGAAGTTTCAAGATGAAAAATAAGGGGCACATTATGTTGAAATGTTCTCAAATGACTGGGCTCACCTATCCCTGGTGGGAAGACTGACAAAGAAGTTGGGTGGACAAGTGTCACCAAGGCTTAGCAGACCCATGCCTGGGAGGGACAGTCAGAAATAAGCTAAGGTGAGGACCAGAAGGCTGAGGAGAGCAAGGCCCTTTTCTTGTCTATTACTGTCTGGAGCTGCAGTTGCTGTGGTTGTGAACTGCACAGAGGGTCACCCAGAGGGGCTGAATCCCAGCCCACCTCCCATCACTAAGCTCTGTACTCTGGCACCAGCCTACTCACTGGGTAGGAAGGGGTGCCTTTACTAACTCACTGTATATATGCAAAGTCACTCAAGCAATCAATCAAAAATTAATAAATAATTTCTTATCAGATAAAGAATCAATTTCCCAAATAATTTTTTAAAATAGCTTCAAAATTATGACTTTTTCATTAAAAGAAAGCATTTGAGAGGAAGAGAGCAACAGCCTTGATTTTGTATTATAAATTCTTATGTACTGTTTATTTCATATGATTTTTCTAGTAGTCATTACAGATGTGAGAGTTGGACCATAGAGAAGGCTGAGTGCCAAATAATTGATGCTTTCAAACTGTGGTGCTGGAGAAGACTCTTGAGAGTCCCTTGGACTACAAGGAGATCAAACTGGTCAATCCTAAAGGAAATCAACCCTGAATTTTCAATGGAAGGACTGATGCTGAAGCTGAAGTATTGGGCTGAAGCTCCAATACTTGGGCCACCTGATTCAAAGAGACAACTCATTGGAAAAGACCCTGATGTTGGGATAGATTGAGAGCAGGAGGAGATGGGGTCTGATAGAAGATGAGATGGTTGGATGATATCATCAAATCAATGGATATGAATTTGAGCAAACTCCAGAGATAGTGAAGGACAGGGAAGCCTGGCATGCTGCAGTCTGCAGGGGTGGAAAGAGTCAGACATGACTTAGTTGAACAACAACAGCTTGAAAAGTACCTATTCCTCTCACCAGTCCCCAAAAGTCAGCCTACAGTGATGCATGGATGGCCCTCAGCTCAATGAGAACAAAGGGCATTGTATCATGATACTACTTTTTTTTCAGTTAGAATAAATGTTCTTTAATCAAATCATAATGTGAAGTTGAGAGGGAGGATTAATTACAAGGATTCATGGGCCATGGGAGTGGAATCCTAGTCCAACCAAGCTGTGTTTGCATGAATTTTTTTTTAAATTCAGCTTAGCTAGTTGTCCTAAAGACTTTCTTTTCTGTTTCTGAAAATTGGAATGAACCCTTATCATGAACAGTGGAATTGAGTTTTCATTTTTTGGTAAAAGGAACAAAGCCATGGCCTTCAGGTAGATACACACTGTAAGCACCTCCTTGGCAAGATTCAGCACATGTCATTGGAAGATATTTAGAGGAGGAGGTGGGATGCGGTGTTTCAAGTAGTGAATTACTAAGTCACTTCTGAATTTAAAGAAAACAAAATGGGAGTTAAAGAATAAATAGGCTTCCAATTGGCTGCTACCACTAAAAAATAAACATTTTTTAAAACAAAGGAACAAAAATTTCAATCAAATAATAAACAAAAAATACTTGTCAGATATAAAGACAATCATCTCCAAGAATATGAAGCAAATTTGCTTCAAAGTGACGGCTCTGAGGTAGATAGAAAGTACATGAGGAGTAAGAGATAAACTCTTCCTATTTGGGAATGCTAAAGTGATTTCTATGATATAAAGTGATAGCATATGTTAATTTGTTATACTTAATTATATTTTTATAAAATTTAAGCTATCAGCCTTATGATTATGTTTCTACTTTATTTGTTTAGATTACATCAGTCTTTGAATCCAAAGCCTTGAAACCACTTTATAGACTTATAAATTGCTACCTTCATCAATTTGACACCAAATATGGTTGGGAAAAAATGGAATATGAATTAGATAATGCTCAACTCTTCAAATAGCTCTAAAGAAGAAAACCTAGGTCAGTTAAGAGAACTTTCTTAACTGTCCTGGAACTAAATCTGGTAGCTACATTCTCACCAGTAAAATTCTTATAAGCATTCAGCTGATATATATTTCTTCTTTCAATTAGAGAAGACAAAAATCCTTACAGAAATAAAACAGAAACCAGGTCATACGACTTACCCAGAGGAAGGGCTGCAAGTGGAAGTAAATGATTTCTCTCTTTTGTTATGAAATTACAGTCTTGATATTTTAAGCATTACACGGCATATGCCACTACCATGAGGAGCACATATTATGAACTTACCAGAAAAAGATATCCTTTGCTTTCTTTGAAGTATCTCTGGAGAAATAAATATTTTACCATGGAGACAAATAGATTCTAATTATCAGCTCTCCCAAGAAACAGAGTCTCCATTACTTCCAGCAAATTCCTGTTCTCAAAGCTGCTCTGACCAGTAAACCCTGTTTATCCTCAGACACACCCATTAGTGCCTGGTCCTAGGGTAGTGTAGTCAAGGAAATCCGAATACAGTTTGCCCTCTATGTTCATGCATGCATGCTCAGTCACCTTGGTTATGTCTGAGTCTCTGCAACCCAATGGACTTTACCCCAAGAAGCTCCTCTGTCCATGGGATTCTCCAGGTAAGAATACTAGAGTAAGTTGCCATGCTCTCCTCCAGAGGATCTTCACAACCCAAGGATCAAACCTGTGTTTCCTGCATCTCCTGTGGGCAAATTGAAGGCAAATTCTTTACCCACTGAGCCATCTGGGAAGTCTCAAGTGCCCTTCAGAAAATCTTCAAAGATATGAATATGCATGCCAGACAATGTATTTCAGTTATTGTACTTTTCAAGATACTGCACTGTAAGATTACAAATGTTTTTTTGTGTTTGTTTTTCATGTATTATTTGTGTGAAAGCATTGTAAACCTATTACAGTATAGTAGTCTATGGTTTATTGTGTTAGTTGGGTACTTGGACTAACCTTGTTGGACTTACAAGAAAATTGAACTTAATGTACTCTCAGAATGGAACTCGTTTTTATGTAGGGGACCACAAGAAAGAACTCCCTCCAACCTGTGTTAAGGCCAGAGTATCAAAGAACCTTACAGTCAACCATTTGTATGAATCCATACTAATTTAATCCTGAGCAAAGTTAAAAATTCACATCTGCTGTAAACACAAAATTGATAAAATTTTTTTTGGAAATTTATTCCAAAATATGCTTTAAGACCTTAAAATTAAGACACGCTGTGGCCTAATAGTTTCATTTGCTTCTAGAAAAAAAATGTTTAGTTTGTTATCAGAAATACAGGCAGATATTTATATAGTGACCACACTTTTGTATTTAAGAGCAAAAAAGGAGAATCTCCAATATAAAATAATGGATAAGTACTGTATAGTTTACCCATAAATTGCAGTCACAAAATGAAATTAACTTTACTTTTAAAAGCAAGTAAATGATGTAGGTAATTCATATGATAGAATGTTAAGTGAAAAACAAGGATGGAGAATTAATATGCTAAATGATTTCAATTTTATAAAAGTATATCATAACTCTCTCTCTCTTAAAGAGGTGGAATTTGATTTGCATTTTTTTTCTTTGTAACATCCACAGTTCTAAAATTGCATACAAGGATCATTCATCCACTGCTAGAGGAATTCTCTCTTTTTGAGTTTTTGCTTATCCAATCCACACACTTGTATACCCAATTTTGTTTGAAGAGAAATTTTTATTTTGCCTCTTCAAGGTCAAAGCCTGGTCGCAGGTACAAAAGTCAAGTGACACTCAATTTCCCAAGATGCTATTTGTCCAAAGTATCAGTTTGATGTGAATCTCCACACTGTGTGCCCTCCAAGACAATATACTTGTTTCAAAATCCATGTTAGGATAAAATTGCTTCCTATTTTTTTTTCTTCTGCAAAGTGGCTTCCAAGCACAGTACAAGCACTAATAATTTGCACAGTCTTCACAGAACTGCCAAACTGGCAAGTCCTGAATTTGCAGCTGTTACAGTTCCTATTTGCTTTAGTAATATGTACATTTTATTATGGAAAGACCACAATGCATAAAGTTAACTCTGGTTTCTATTTACAGATGTGAGCTGTTGGAATTGTCTGCTTGATGCTTACATTTGCTTGCTATCAATAGAGTATTGGTTATATCACAATGTACTCAGGAGAGTACAAAGCTTTAAAGTAGTTATACTCAGGTAGTGAAAGATGAGGTTATTGTCTTTCTAATTAGGAAAGAAAATGGTGTCACTGTCATTGTTTAGTCAAATTATATAGTTGCAATTATGTTGGCACTAGAGTCGGATTGATGCCCTTGGTTCTATTCCATAAACCACTCAAATGAGGAAATTAATCTCCAAAGAAACAATGTGATTTTCCCCAAGATTATATGTTGCTAGTGTAGCACAGGGAGGTCTAGAACTTAAATCCTCCTGACAGAGCCAGCGCTTTCATTATGCTACATCTCTTTTGAGACAGTCAAACAGAGAAAAAAATCAAACCAGTGATGATATATTGGTAATAAGCAATAATATTAGCACAGGCCATTGACTGAGGGCATTAGTATTAGAAATGGTAAAATGTATTCACATATAAAAATGGAAAAATTAAAAAATCCTGTGATCCTGAATATAATGCCTTCATGTAAATAAAATTATATAGTATCTATGTCTTTATGTGTGGCTTATTTCCCTCAATTACACTTGGAAAACAAGTCATTCCTTATTTATCACTTTATGATTTTCCATTCCATCAACATATCACAATTCCTTTATCCATTTTATTGTTGAATCATCATGCTTCTTAATTATGCATTCTTTTTTTGCATTTGTTAAAAATGTCAATCCCTTCTCCTAGATAATTTTAAAGGTTTGCTTATTGATTTATTTATGGCTAAATAAATGTCTTTTTCTAGTTTACTTTTCATAATATATTATCATTTGTTTTCTTTTTCATCAGGAGTTCCTTTCTTTCTTAGATGAATTGACATTTATTTTCTATTTCATTATATTTTCTAAACTTGTTTTGATCCATGGTGGTTCTTAATTTTATCTTAATTATCACTGATTTGCAAGCTTATTCTACTCTTTAATTGCCTCCAAATCCAATTTCTTTAGTTAATTAAAGCCTTCCTTTCAATATATTCTTTGTTTCTGCCTATTTTTTATATATAAATACTCTTCCAATCAAATTGAGAATAGATAAAAGGCATTCTATATCTTTATTTTTGAAACATTTTCAAATGGATGATTTTCCTAACAACCCTAAACATTAATCAAATTTTTTTCAGATGACTGACTATACATTAATTATTAAATGTGATATAAAGTACCACCTCCACATGGTATTTTTTCATTGAACTACTCAACTCCGCCACTGAATGTCTCACAGAAGTTATTTCATATATGACATAAGTAGATTGTAAACTTTGAAAGTGCAATTCACTGTGTTAGCAACATCAGCTAAATAAGATTAGTATTACAACAAGGGTAACACTAGATAAATCTGTTATTTAACACCACAGTGTCATTTTCACTTAGTTAAGGCAGCATTAATGGCTCTGTTTGCATGACAACACTGCCATATGGTCACCACTTTAGCCCCACTTAAACTCGAGGAGTGCTCAGAAATCAAGCCCAGCTCTGGATTCAGGGGAAAGGAAATGATGAGGAAACCCCGGCAGTCCCTGCCCTAGTCCTCTCTTCTTGTGCCCAAACATTCATTTCATTCTTCCTCTCAAACAAAGGGACACTTGCTCCTACCCCAAGGAATGTACTTCACTTCTTACCTAAATTCCAAAATCAGTTGAGATTCCAAAGCTTCTGGGTGATATAGGATATTCACCTTCAAGTGCAGATGGGCAGTTCATGTGTTGATGATCTGTCAACCAAAGGGGCCGTGTGATCATAACACCCCTATGCTCTGGGTACTGGGAGGTGGGGGACGGGGCAACCTCTGCCCACTCTCCCTCAGAGCCTCGGACAAACTAATCTCCTAGATCCAGAGCTATCCCAGGTCCTGATGGATGGAGAATTTCCCTGATTATCTCCATTTTTGTTTGGGGGAAGGATCTCCACAGTTCTCTCTCCTTCACATCCCATTGCTCCACCAATTTAGAAGTTTCAGCTTGTTTTCACCCTGTAGGGTCACATCAGACCAGTCATTCTAGATTTTGTTTTCTTTCCTGGCTGCCTGGTTTCTAGACTTGACTCATAGTTTGTGGGAATGTAAGTAATGGCAACCCACTCCAGTGTTCTTGCTTGGAGAATCCCAGGGATGGGGGAGCCTGGTGGGCTGTCGTCTATGGGGTCGCACAGAGTCGGACACGACTGAAGCAACTTAGCAGCAGCAGCAGCAGCAGCAGCAGCAAGTGTCTCATACTTTAACATTTCTAACAGTTGAATGCAGATTTGCACAAACCAGTGAACTCATATTTTCCAAGTGACTGACACTTATCGTTACAAAAATCATACATGATATTCAATACATTTTTTAAAAGATACATCCAGAGAATAAGCCATATAAATTCAGCAGTGTATATAAAGTTCTTGGCAACTAAACTTTAAGAAAAAGACAGCATATCTCAGGAATTCCTTGGTGGTCTAGTGGTTAGGATTCTGAACTTTCAGTGACATTGCCCAGGTTCAATCCCTGGTCAGGGAACTAAGACCCAGCAAGCAATGTGAACTGCTCCCCATGCTCCAGGCAGGAAAAAAAAAAAAAAGGAAAGAAAGAAATTACTCCATGCCCAGTGTTGGTAGAAAATCAAAAAAGAAAGTCTTTAATTACAACTACAATTAGCATCTACAATGAGAATGCTTTTAAAACTCTAGTCCATTTTCAAGCTACATGTAGGTCTGTCTGAAGTCATATTGCCTTTGTATTTACTTCAACCAAAACAATATATTGCAATAGATTGAATTTGGAAACAGGTGGGTGAATCCAGCATTGTCCTGTTAATTTAGACGTAAAAGACATTTGCAAACAAACCATACCATTTTTCTATTTTTCTGGATTTATATCTATATTATTACTTCCTTTTTTATTGAAGTATAGTTGATTTATACTCCCAGAATTTACTTAAACTCATATCCATCGAGTCGGTGATGCCATCCAGCCATCTCATCCTCTGTCATCCCCTTCTCCTCCTGCCCACAATCCCTCCCAGCATCAGAGTCTTTTCCAGTGAGTCAACTCTTCGCATGAGGTGGCCAAAGTATTGGAGTTTCAGCTTTAGCATCAGTCCTTCCAAAGAACACCCAAGGCTGATCTCCTTTAGAATGGACTGGTTGGATCTCCTTGCAGTCCAAGGGACTCTCAAGAGTCTTCTCCAACACCACAGTTCAAAAGCATCAATTCTTTGGTGCTCAGCTTTCTTCACAGTCCAACTCTCACATCCATACATGACCACTGGAAAAACCATAGCCTTGACTAGATGGACCTTTGTTGGCAAAGTAATGTCTCTGATTTTTAATAGGCTATCTAGGTTGGTCATAATAAGTGTGTGTGTGTGTATATATATATATATATATATATATATATATATATATTCTTCTCCATTATGGTTTATCATAGGATATTGAATATAGTTCCTTGTGCTATATGGTAGGACCTTGTTTATCCATCCTATATGTAATAGTTTGCACCTGCCAATCCTAAACTCCCATCCATCACTCCTTACCTCCCTCCCCCTTGGCAACTGCAAGTTTGTTCTCTATGTCTGTGAGTCTATTTCTGCTTTGCAGATACATACAAAATGCCATTTTTCTATTTTTGTTATAGAAAATATAGTTATATTTCATGATAAATATTATATTAACATGGGCTAGATTTATTATTGTTTTTTTACATAAATTAACTAAGATTTTCAAGGTTCTCAGTTTAATTTCCTATATAGCAAATATAAATACACAGAATACATACCAATAAAAGCATTTTTAGGGTCACCAACAAGTTTCCAAAGTGTAAAGGGACCCTGAGAACAAGAGGACTACTGGTCTAGAAGTCAGTCCAGGAAAAACAGAAGTGGGATTTGTGATACATCACGTCTCTGCTAGAAACACTACAGAATTCATCTTTCCATGTGGAATCCTCTGTCATGAAAATCCCTAACACCTGAGGAAAGACAACTGCAGTCATCTGTGATATGAGAATACATCAATCAAAAGTAGCTGATCTGGGCTATTTCGTGTAGAAAAGACTCATGGGTAAGAATAAAGCAAAAGAACATATGAAGCTATGGTGTTTTCATCATATTACCCAACAGGGAAATGAACAGTCTGTGAAGACATCCATCCAACAAGGATGGAAACTAGCTTACATTCATGTTCTCAGATGCTTCTAAATTTAGATGATGTAATTTTCATTTTGTGCCATATTTCCAGACTCTATTTTCAGTTTGGTCTTTAAATGATTTACAATATGATAAGATTCAGTTGTATATAGCTGCTTATTTTAGAAATATCTTTGAAATGCTAGATTATTTGTTGTCATTATTTCTTGATATGTATACTTAGAAGTAATAAATCACAAATTTCACTCAATGTCTACAAAGTAAGCCTCAGTGAATTTGAAAGGACTGATGGACAGGGAGGCCTGGCGTGCTGCAATTCATGGGGTCGCAAAGAGTCAGACACGACTGAGCGACTGAACTGAACTGAAATCATACAAAGTACGTTTTCTAACAGGAAATTTAGGACATCCTCAAATACTAAACACATATTAAATAATCAATTGATCAAAAAGTTAACAAAGGGAAATTAGAAAATATTTCCTAGACTGAAGTGGTAATTCCACGCAGGTTGATGACATGTGACTGGTTTGCCACAACTGTGTCTTCCCTGGACCAGCAGTTGGCCAGCTAAGTGACTGTGTCCATTTCCTATCTCATTACTCCAGAGGCTGCTACAAAACCTCAGTTCAGCCATTAAAAGACTCTCTACTAGGTTAGGAGTCACTCCAAATAATGCCAACCCAGCAATGGACTCAAATTCTTCTCTCAAATTTCATACAACCCACAACTATGTTCACCACACATTCTATTCCACTTATAAATAGTACAAATAATGTGCAGTTACAACACATTTCTTGTCCTATGACTACAAAGAGCAATTCCCATTGCCATTAGAACTATTAAACCCATGATGTCAAACTCTCAAACGTCATTAGTAAATTAGAAGCTAATGTGCAAAGGAAACAATGTACATCCCAAGAACAATTGACACTTTAGGCAAAAATTGTCAAGATGTTTTTGGGAAAAAGTAATAGTTTCCTTTACATAAACATTTAGAATGAAGCAACTGGAAATGTCCATACCAACTAAGCATTCACTCAGTCGTGTCCGACTCTTTGCAACCCTGTGGACTCTAGCCCACCAGGCTCCTCCGTCCATGGGATTCTCCAGACAAGAGTACTGGAGTGGGTTGCCATTTCCTTCTCCAGGGTCCATACCAAAGAAAGCCAAAAAAATCTAGAATATATTACAAAGGTGTCAATGAATCTCACTCAGGTTCATTCAGAATTATTATGCCATGCATATATATTAAAGTATTATAACTTTTATATTCACAGTAGTTACTAAATTGTTAAAAAGATAATACATTCATATGATTCAAAATAAGAAGTAAAAGAACAAAGTGAATAATTCTCGCTTGGCATATGGTCTAACCTTTCCAGATGTAACAAAATAAAAGAACAACCCTAACACTTGTGCTCCCCTTCTGCCCAATTAACATCCATCTCACCTCCATCCAGGTACCTACTATTATTATTTTCTTGTATATCCTTCTAGACATACCCTCAGGATCACATAAGCAAAAACTATAATGCTGTCTCATCTTCCAACTTCTTAACACAGGAAGTAGCATATGCCCCAAAGTGGGCTGAATCTTGGTTTATTTAATCTATGATAGACACCAGAGATATTTTTATTGTACAACAGAGTGGGTTTCTTTTAACTGTTTCATAGTGACCATTTATAGACCAAAAAAAAAAAAAAAAAGGACCTGTAGTCATCTTACCATCCTGTATTAATGAAAATTTAGAACATTTTCCTATCAAAAATAATGTTGCAACAAATTATATAGTGTATATGCTATTTTCACCATGTGAATATATTCATGGGACATATCCTTGAAAGCAGAATTGATAGGCCAAAGGATATGCATTTATAATTTTGATCAATACTGATAAATTTCTCTCCTATAGAATGATTACATTTCCACATTTCCAATATATGTGATTCCTTGATCCCACAGCCTTACTAGTAGAGGATATTGACAAATTTTCAACTTGCCAAATTTGATTGAGAGTTGAGGAAACTCAATCACATAGCCTGATGCATCTTCTTATTTAGCAAGAAGATCTAATTATTAAAATTTTGACTATGCTCAGTTTTTGTTTGTTTTTGATCAAGTATATGTTTTGTGGTTTGATTACTGTCTCTAAAATAGTGAACTTGTCAGACTGATTTTTTTATGGCTTTTGGATTGTGAGTTACAGTTAGAAAGTTCTTTACCATGGTTAGGTTATAAATAAATTCTAATTTTCATTAATTACATTTAAATCTTTGACCCACATAGAGTTGTTCCAGCTGTTCACTGGGAGGTGGAGATCCAAATTAACTTCTTTCCAGATGGCTAGCCTCATTTTCTCAATAATATTTATTGCATGGTCCATATTTTTCCCCACTGATTTGAGATGCCAACTTTAGTTTATACTAAATATCTGTAAGTATAGGGTTTTTTTAAATACAGTTCTATTAGTCTACATGATGTTAGTAGAAGAAAGGTACAAGGTAGGTAGGTTTAGTCACCCACTCATGTCCAAATCTTGAGACCCCATGGACTGCAGGAGCCCATCAGGATCCTCTGTCCATGGAATTCTCCAGGCAGGAATACTAGAGTTGGGTTCCAATTCCTTCTCCAGGGGATCTTCCTGACCCAGGGATCGAACCCAGGTCTACTGCATTGCAGGCAGACTCCTAACCAACTGAGCCACCAGCAAAATATTTAGTAAGTAATATTGAAGAATATTTAGTAAGTATACTGAATATATGTAAGTATAGAGGTTTTTTATAAAATATATTTCCACTCAGTTCAGTTCAGTCACTCGGTCGTGTCCGACTCTCTGTGACCCATGAATCGCAGCATGCCAGGCCTCCCTGTCCATCACCAACTCCCGGAGTTCACTCAAACCCATGTCTGTCGAGTCAGTGATACCATCCAGCCATCTCATCCTCTGTCATCCCCTTCTCCTCCTGCCCCCAGTCCCTCCCATTGGAAAAGGGTCTTTTCCAATGAGTCAACTCTTCGCATCAAGTGGCCAAAGTATTGGAGTTTCAGCTTTAGCATCAGTCCTTCCAATGAACACCCAGGACCGATCTCCTTTAGGATGGACTGGTTGGATCTCCTTGCAGTCCAAGGGATTCTCAAGAGTCTTTTCCAACACCACAGTTCGAAAGCATCAGTTCTTTGGCCCTCAGCTTTCTTCACAGTCCAACTCTCACATCCATACATGACCACTGGAAAAACCATAGCCTTGACTAGACGAACCTTTGTTGGCAAAGTAATGTCTCTGCTTTTCAATATGCTATCTAGGTTGGTCATAACTTTCCTTCCAAGGACTAAGCGTCTTTTAATTTCATGGCTGCAGTCACCATCTGCAGTGATTTTGGAGCCCAGAAAATATAAAGTCAGCCGCTGTTTCCACTGTTTCCCCATCTATTTCCCATGAAGTGATGGGACCAGATGCCATGATCTTAGTTTTCTGAATGTTGAGCTTTAAGCCAACTTTTTCACTTTCCTCTTTCACTTTCATCAAGAGGCTCCTCAGTCTATATGATATTAGAAGAAAAGTACCAAGCTATTGTAATTATAAAGGTTCTACAAAAGTGTTCTAAATCTGTTAGAACTAATCTACCTGCATTTATTTGTTCCTGTATAGTGTTGTTTGTTATTGTTTCTTTTTTGATATAGCCTTAAACATTTTGTGTAAGATCAAATAATATGAAACTCCTAGAGGAAAACAGGCAGAAAACTCTTTGATATAAATCATAGAAATATTTTTTGAGGATCTGTCTCTTAATGCAAAGGAAATAAAAGGAAAAATAAACAAATGGGACCTAATTAAACTTAAAAGCTTTTGCATAACAAAGGAAGCCATCGACACAATGAAAAGACAGCCTATAGCGTGGACAAAAATATTTGCAAATGATATGACCTGGCTAGTAAGGGGTTAATAGTCAACCTATACAAACAGCTCATACAACTCAACATCAGAAAAACAGACAACCAGTTTAAAAATGGGCAGAAGAAAAAAAAAATGGGCAGAAGAAATGAGTAGACATTTTTTTCATGGCCAACAGGCACATGAAAAGATGCTCAACACTAATCACCAGGGAAATGTAAATGAAAACCACAGTGAGATGTCATCTCACACCTGTCAGAATGACCATCAGAAAAGAATCTACAAATAATAAATGCTGGAGAGGGTGTGGAGAAAAAGGAACTCTCCTATAGCGTTGCTGCAAATGCAAAGTCGTGCAGCCACTGTGGAAAACAGTATGGAAGTTTCTCAAAAAAATTAAAAATAGAGTTAGTATATGACTCAGCCATTCCACTCCTGGGTATATATCAAAAGAAAAAAAAAAGACATTAATTAGAAATATTCAGAGCAGCACTACTTATTAAGATACGGAAGCAATATAAACCTAAGTGTTCATTAGCAGATGAATGGGTAAAGGATACACGTGCTCGCACGCACATACACACACACACACACACACACACAGAATGCAATACAGCTAGCCATTAAGAAGAACACTATTTTCCATTTGCAGGAACGTGGGTGGACTTGGAGGACATTACGCTAAATGAAATGTCTAAGTCACACAGGAGAAGACAAATACTGCGTGGTATCACTCATATGTGGAATCTAAAAAATGCAGCAAACTAGCCAATATAACAGAAAAGAAGCAGGCGCATGGATGGTGAGAATAAACTGTTGTTACTGCTGTGGAGAAGGAACGGGAGAAGGGAAGTAGGGGATTAAGTAAGCGGTATAAATTATTAGTTATAAAATAAGCTACAAACATGTATAACACAACACGGAGAATATAGCCAAAATTTTATAATATCTATAAATGGAGTATAACCTTTAAAAATTGTGAATGACTATGCTGTATACTTATAACTTACATAAAATTGTACAGTAACTATACTTCAGTTAAAAATACTAAATAAATAAGATTTGAAACAGTAAGTAGGTATATAAAAATATAAATCAACACTCAAATTACTTTGTAAGCCTAGAGTATTTATAGTTCTGAAGTCAATAAATCTTAAAAATGCTCAAAGGAAAAAAACTTTATTGTTAAAAAATGCTAAGCATTATCTGAGCCTTCAGTGAGTTGTAGTAGTAACATCAGAGACTATAGATCACCATAACAAATGTAATAATAATGAAAAAGCTTGAAATATTGCAAGAATTACCAAAATGTAACACAGAGACATGAAGTCAGCAAGTACTGTTGAAAAATGGTGCTCAGAGATTTACTGGAACCAGGATGCAACAAACTGGCAACTTGTGGGGGGGAAAAAAAACAATATCCCTAAGATACAATAAAGTAAAAAACTATAAAATAAGTTGTGCCTGGCACTTGTGTGTGAGCTCCAATAGCTTTATCATTTTGTGCCTCACAGTTAACCATTTTAGGGAAAGTCTTGCTTGGCATACAGTATAATCTTTCCAGATATAAACTGGAATCTTAATTTTATTTCTTCCAGTATATCTTTAAATATTTTTCCATCTTACTGTTTTGTTCTATGCAAATACCAATTTTGCATGTGTTGGATTACCTTTCCTTGTGTTTCATGGTTTGAATTCTCTTTTTAACTTTTAACAAATTTTTATTTTTCATTTATTTTGCTTACTTTTTTCATTTTCCCCCCCTCTGTCCTCTACTATGCATCCCACAGTATCCCTTCTGCATTTTACTTGCCTTTATTCTATAACAATTATATTATATTTCTCTCAGCTCATTCCTCATTTCCTCCTTTGTCCTGTACTGTCCTTGATTGTTTCAAATTATCCTTGTTTTGTGGTCTTCCCTCAAAGGCAACTATTCGCTACATTTTGGTGTATTGTTTTTAACTTAAGCCAGCACTTTAATTACAATTTTTATCTCCCCCAGGGCAATATTTCTCCAATGAATGTTCATTGTTGTTGTTCAGTTGCAAAGTCACGTCCAACAGTTTGCAACCCCATCAGTTCAGTTCAGTTCAGTGGCTCAGTCATGTCTGACCCTTTGCGACCCCATGGACTACAACACGACAGGCTTCCCTGTCCATCAGCAACTCCCGGAGCTTACTCAAACTCATGTCCATTGAGTCAGTGATGCCATCCACCCATCTCACCCTCTGTTGTTACCTTCTCCTCCCGCCTTTAATCTTTCCCAGGATTAGGGTCTTATCTAGCCAGCCAGTTCTTCGCATCAGGTGGCCAAAGTATTGGAGTTTCAGCTTCAGCATCAGCTCTTCCAGTGAATATTCACGACTGACTTCCTTGAGGATGGACTGGTTGGATCTCCTTGCAGTCCAAGGGACTCTCAAGAGTCTTCTCCAACACCACAGTTCAAAAGCATCAATTCTTCAGCGCTCAGCTTTCTTTATAGTCCAGCTCTCATACCCATACATGACTACAGGAAAAACCATAGCTTGGACTAGGTAGATCTTTGTTGGCAAAGTAATGTCTGTGCTTTTTAATATGCTGTCTAGATTGATCTTAGCTTTCCTTTCAAGGAGGAAGGAAATTTAATTTCCTCCTTTTAATGTCATGGCTGCAGTCACCACCTGCAGTGGGTTTGGAGCCCAAAAAATAAAGTCTGTCACTCTTGCCACTGTTTTCCCATCTGTTTGCCATGAAGTGATGGGACCAGATGCCATGATCTTAGTTTTCTGAATGTTGAACTTTAAGCCAACTTTTTCACTCTCTTCTTTCAGTTTCATTAAGAGGCTCTTTTCCTCTTTGTTTTCCGCCATAAGGGTGGTGTCGTCTACATATCTGAGGTTATTGATATTTCTCCCGGAAATCTTGATTCCAGCTTGTGCTTCATCCAGCCCAGTGTTTCTCATGATGAACTCTGCATATAAGTTAAATAAGCAGGGTGACAATATGCAGCCTTGATGTACTCCTTTGGCTATTTGGAACCAGTTTATTGTTCCATGTCCAGTTCTAACTGTTGCTTCTTGACCAGCATACAGATTTCTCAGGAGGCAGGTCAGGTGGTCTGGTATTCCAATCTCTTTAAGAATTTTCCACAGTTTGTTATGGTACACACAAAGGCTTTGGTGTAATCAATAAAACAGAAGTAGATGTTTTTCTGGAACTCTCTTTTTGTATGATCCAACAGATGTTGGCACTTTGATCTCTGGTTCCGCTGGCCTTTTCTAAATTCGGCTTGAACATCTGGAAGTTCACAGTTCATGTACTGTTGAAGCCTGGCTTGGTGAGTTTTGACCATTACATTGCTATAAGTGCAATTGTGCAGTAGTTTGAACATTCTTTGGCATTGTCTTTCTATGACAGTGGAATGAAAAGTGACTTTTCCCAGTCCTGTGGCCACTGTTGAGTTTTCCAAATTTCCTGGCATATTGAGTGCAGCACTTTCACAGCATCATCTTTTAGGATTTCAAATAACTCAACTGCAATTCTGCCACATTCATTAGCTTTGTTCATAGTGCTGCTTCCTAAGGCCCACTTGACTTCACATTCCAGGATGTCTGGCTCTAGGTGAGTGATCACATCATCATGATTTTCTGGGCCTTGATGATCTTTTTTGTAGAGTTCTTCTGTGTATTCTTGCCACCTCTTCTTAATTCACAGCCTTGTCTGACTCAAAGAAATTATGAGCCATGCCATGTGTAGGGCCACCCAAGGTAAACATGTCATGGTAGAGTTTTGACAAAACATGGTCCACTGGAGAAGGGAATGGCAAACCACTTCAGTATTCTTGCCTTGAGAACCCCATGAACAGTATGACAAGGTAAAAAGATAGAATACTGAAAGATGAAGTACCCAGGTCAGTAGGTGCCCAATATGCTACTGGATAACAGTGGAGAAATAACTCCAGAAAGAATAAACAGATGGGGCCAAAGCAAAAACAACACACAGTTGTGGATGTGACTAGTGATGGAGGTAAAGTCTGATGCTGTAAATAACAATATTGCATAGGAACCTGAATATTAGGTCCATGAATCAAGGTAAGTTGGAAGTGGTCAAACAGGATATGGCAAGAGTGAACATTAACATTTTAGGAATCAGTGAACTAAAATGGACTGGAATGGGTGAATTTAACTCAGATAACCATTATATCTATAACTGTGGGCAAGAATCCCTTAGAAGAAATGGAGTAGCCATATAGTCAACAAACAAGTCCAAAACACAGTACTCAGATGCAGTCTCAAAAACAACAGAATGATCTCTGTTCATTTCCAAGTCAAACCATTCAATATCACGGTAATCCAAGTCTATGCCCCAACCAGTAATGCTGAATAAGCGGAAGTTCAACAATTCTATGAAGACCTACAAGACCTTCTAGAACTAACACCCAAAAGAGATGTTCTTTTCATTATAGGGGACTGGAATGCAAAAGTAGGAAGTCAAGATATACCTGGAGTAACAGGCAAATTTGGCCTTGGAGTACAGAATGAAGCAGGGCAAAGAGTTTTGCCAAGAGAGTGCACTGGTCATAGCAAACACCCTCTTCCAACAACACAAGAGAAGACTCTACACATAGACTTCATCAGATGGTCAACACCGAAATCAGATTGATTGTATTCTTTGCATCCAAAGAAGAAGCTCTGTACAGTCAGCAAAAACAAGACTGGGAGCTGACTGTGGATCAGATCATGAACTCCCTATTGCCAAATTCAGATTTAAATTGAAGAAAGTAGGGAAAACCACCAGACCATTCAGGTATGACCTTAATCAAATCCCTTATAATTATACAGTGGAAGTGACAAATAGATTCAAGGGATTAGATCTGATGGACAGAGTGTCTGAAGAACTATGGACAGAGGTTTGTGACATTGTACAGGAGGCAGTAATCAAGACCATTAACGAGAGAAAGAAATGCAAAAAAGGCAAAATGGTTGTCTGAGGAGGCCTTACAAATAGCTGATAAAAGAAGAGAAGTGAAAGGTAAAGGAGTTGCAGCAAACCAGGTTTCCCTATCTCCTAGTCATGTCCGATTCTTTGCGTATGGACTGTAGCCCTCCAGGCTCCTCTATCCATGCGGATTCTCCAAGCAAGAATACTGGAGTGTGTTGCCATGTCATCCTCCAGGGGACTCAAACTCACCTCCATTGAGTCACTGCTGCCATCCAACTATCTCATCCTCTGTCATCCCCTTTTTCTTCCTGCCTTCAATCTTTCCCAGCATCAGAGTCTTTTCCAAAGAGTTGGCTCTCTGCATCAGGTGGATGAAGTATTGGAGCTTCAGCTTCAGCATCAGTCCTTCCAATGAATATTCAGTGTTGATTTCCTTTAGGATTAACTGGTTTGATCTCCTTGCTGTCCAAAGGACTCTCAAGAGTCTTCTCCAGCACCACAGTTCTAAAGCATCAATTCTTTGACTTTCAGTCTTCTTTAGGGCCCAACTCTCACAACTGTACATGATGATCAGAAAAACCATAGCTTTAACTATACAGATTTTGTCAGCATAGTAATGTTGTTTATCTACTAGTAATCTTTGCTGCTCTTTTCTTCATTTTTTCTTACACTTTCCTTATACAAATACTATATTTCTTTTATACTTCTTTGTATAATAACTCGACTTTCCTGGAATTTGATTCCTACTAGCTGAGGAGGACAGAAAGGCTTCTCATGAACCCATGGCTCTTCCTGCCACTTTCTCTGCTCCTTTGACTGAAGCTGATCCAGAATGTTTCAGCTGCTAGATTTTTACATCAGGTCTGTGATTTTCTCTTTTAACACTAGTGTTTCTTAGTATGTATTTCTTATACCTGATGCTACTGATCTCTTCCTTTATTCATTCCAGCCTAGTATTCTTTTCCTCCACTCCTGGTTAGTCTCTTGAATGTTTTTGGAACTTATTAATTTTATCTATTTTCTATTTTAGTAAAACCTGAGTCTAAAAAAAAGGTTTTTTTGCTTCTTTTCATTTTATTTTTTAAATAATTTCCAGAAGAAGAAAAATGCAGACTTTTGTTGCCATGTTCAAGATTAAACTCCTCTTGACTAAGTTATTCAAACTTATTGGCTTTTTTTTTTCTAAAACTGAAATAAAATGCACATGAATTCTTCACAATTAAAATATTTATCAGATAATAAATTTTAGTTATGAACTTGACACTAAGCTATGTACTTTAAAATATACATTTTACTTTGAAGCAAAACATATACATGAAGGCAGATATCTTTTACGATTATATGAGTCTTAGAAAAGAGAACTTAGATATTTGTGTAAATCCAATTTTGCATACCAGGTAGAGAATAGTTAGAATGTTTTTTACATTTACAGTTTTAACTTAAGAATTTGCATCATATAAATCACTTGGGGGACTTCTTGATGGTCCAGTGGTGAAGAATCTGCCTTCCAATACAGAGGATGTGGGTTAGATTGCTGAGTAAGATTCCACCTGCCACAACCAGAGAGAAACCCACACTTCACAACCAGAGAATCCAGCAAGCTGCAACTAAGACTGAATACAGCCAAATAATGGGCTTCCCCTGTGGCTCAGTGGTTAAAGAACTTATCTACTAATGCAGGAGACACAAGTTCGATCCCTGGTTCAGGAAGATCCTCTGGAGAAGGAAATGGCAACCCACACCAGTATTCTTGCCTGGAAAATTCCATGGACAGAGGAGCTTATGGGGTCACAAAGAGTCAGACACGACAGAGTGCGCACACATGACTAAGTGTGGACATGGCAAGAGTGTGCGCACAGACAAATAGTAAACATATCACTTGGAATAGTGTACCTCACAGACACATTTCACTAATGCTAGAGTTGTATGTTCCTAAAATGTAACAGTAGGTCCAAGATCCATAAAAGAACTTGTCAAACATTTCGCATTTCTTACATCATCTGGTCTCTGTTTCAGTCTCTTGAGGTAGTTGATGATGAAGAAAATTCTTTCCTTTTCTCAGGTTCTTTCAACCACCTGGAATTCTGCATCTGTGTGGGTGGGAGGGATCTGCTTTTAACTCTCCACTTCTCCGGATAGATAGATGATTGATAGCTAGCTAGCCACAATGTTTCTATATAATATTTGGGGGATAAAAACTATCTTCTTGGTGAAGTATCTCTCATGTTACAAAGATGTTAGTCTTTTTTTTTTTTTCCATTGTTACATCTTGTTTCTTATTTTTCCTCAGTAATTTTTACTTTCCTACTCAAAGGTTTATACTTTAAGTCTTCTTTTACCAGCTTTCCTTTTTATTACAAACAAATGCTGTTTGAAACTTGACTCTGAAAAGTTCTATGTAGAGTTTGCCTTCAGTGTCTCTTTCATAGGCACAATCTGTCACCATGGTTCTGCTCATGTCTCCAGTTAGAAATCAGCTCCCATGGTTACAAATGGGCACACTCCCCTAAAGGTGCCGATGACCACATCAGCAATGGACCTCGAGTGCAAGCTGGCAAAGTCCATTTCTTCCTCCAGCCATTTGGGATCAGGACATTAAAACTAAAAGTTTCTCCAATAACTATTTAAACTGAGGTTCCTTAAATCTAAGGCTGAGGAAGCCAGGTTTATGAAGACAAGAAAAAAATTGAGAGAAGGAAATATAGTGATAGAAAGGGGAGAGAGGGTGAGGGATTGGTATGAAAGATGAAGGGCAAGTGGGAAAGCATGGGCTCCGAGGGGAATGGAGGGACAGCTACGTGGTCCAAGCTGTCAAACCCCCTGAGCCCAAGCCAACCTTTTTGATGCTGGGATCTGCTAGTGTGCCAATGATCCTTTCAGATTTCCTTTTTTGCTTACCCTGGTTTCACTAAACCAATTCTTTGTGAAACAATTATTCCATAAGGACTTCCCCAGTGGCTCAGAGGTAAAGAATCCACCTGCAATGCAGGAGACCAAGGTTCAATCACTGGGTTGGGAAGACCCCCTGGAGAAGGAAATGGCAACCCACTCCAGTATTCTTGCCTGGGAAATCCCATGGACAGAGGAGCCTGGTGGGCTACAGTCCATGGGATCTCAAAAGTGTTGGACATGACTTAGCGACTAAACAACAATTTTTTAACATAAGACAACATGAAGACATTTATTGAAAAAGACGAACCTAGTAGGGAATGGACTTGTGGACACAGCAGGGGCTGGTGAGGGTCGGACAAACGGAAGAAGTAGCATTGACATGTGTGAATATCAGGTAAAATGATGAGGAGCTGCTGTACAACACAGGGAGCCCAGCCTGGCACTCTGTGCTGATCTAAAGCGGTGGTATGGGGGGAGGGAAGGGAGGCTCAAGAGGAAGAGGATTTTCCTTTCGACTGATTTTCATTGTTGTACAGCAGAAACCAACACAACGCTGTAAAGCAATTTTCCATCATTAAAAAATAAAAGAAAAATGCTATAAAATATTTGAATTCCTAGAATAACAGCAGAGATTCAAATTAAAGGTTAGGAGGAGGGGCAATGCTGGGCCATTTGCATTCCTGACCTTTGGGAAATGACTTGTTTGTGCGGGCTCATTAGGCTTCAAAGAATCCTCAATGGAACATATTATGTAGAATAAAATTAAAATAAAATATCACAAGCTCCTAAATTTTCAGTCCTGCTATGAAAATCCGAAAGCTATGCTTCCAAACCTGCTTACACACCAAAAATGTTAATCACATCCTTGAGACCACTTCAGATGAATTAATCCGGATTCACAGACGTGGGATGAGAATGATTCTTCTTCAGCCAACTGGAGAACCTCTCTAGGGGATAAAACAGTTATTGTTTAGGCATAAACAGTATTAAAAAAAAGAGAGAGAGAGACTAGCACAAACAGTGGGCATAGCAGGAGGGTGAAGGCAGTGGTCCTACCTGGAAGAGTAGCTCTGCTGGAGCTCAGATCCCAGGCACAAGGCAGGTCTTCCAATCTCAGGCTTCGATGAGACATCGAATGAGATACTAAGTAAGATTAGCTAGTAAATCCCAGTCATGGAAGAGATGCACTGGATGTTCGATCCCTGTCCACCCAGGGCTCATGATCCGACTTTCACAAGGCACGTCTCCCGTTGTCAAACCAGGGAACCCAGGTGTGTACACACGCACGTGTGAGCCGGGCACAAGCAGGTGCATGCTTCTTTAGATGTGCTTTCTGTCTCCCCTCCCCATGGTCTCATTTCCATGCTCCATGCTATTAAACCCATCAGCATTTGCTTAGGAGTTTCCAGTCGTGTTTTCTTGCCTAAGTGAAGACTACCTATGAATTTAGAAAAGTTGATGTAGAACAAGAAGAAATTGGATCACTTTACTCTTTATTCAGAGCTGCAATCATCTGTCTCTGATTGAGTGTATAAACACATTCACTTAACTTGCATGTTTTTCTATGGGAGTGGAGAGCTGAGTGTGTATATTCTGTTTTTATCCATACACAGGAATGAAGAGGCTTATGTTAATGTATGTTAATGTTTCTTCCTTTTATTTTATTGCCCAAATGTTTAGTGTTCTAAACAACATTTGAATTCAGATTCAATATGTAGAATCTAGGAAAATAGTATAGATGATCTTATTTGCAAAATAGGAATAGAGACATAGAGGCAGAGAACAAACATGGACACTAAAAGCGGAAATGGGGGGGCGGGTTTTGAGATGAATTAGAAGATTGGGACTGACATGTATACACTATTGATACTATGTATGAAATAGATAACTAATGAGAACCTGCTGTACAGCACAGAGAAATCTACTCAGGGTTCCGTGATGACCTAAATGGGAAGGAGAGTCCATTGGACTGCAAGGAGATCCAACCAGTCCATCCTAAAGGAGATCAGTCCTGGGTGTTCATTGGAAGGACTGATGCTGAAGCTGAAACTCCAATACTTTGGCCACTTCATGCGAAGAGTTGACTCATTGGAAAAGACCCTGATGCTGGGAGGGGTTGGGGGCAGGAGGAGAAAGGGTCGACGGAGGATGAGATGGCTGGATGGCATCATTGACTCGATGGACATGAGTATGAGTGAACTCTGGGAGTTGGTGATGGACAGGGAGGCCTGGCGTGCTGTGATTCACGGGGTCGCGAGGAGTAGGACACGACTGAGAGACTGAACTGAACTGAAATGGGAAGGAAATCCAAAAGATATGGGATACAAGTTTCACTTTGCTGTACAGTATAAACCAACACAACATTGTAAAACAAATATACTCCAATAAAAATTAATTTAAAAAATAAACAATAAGATCTTGGTGTATAGCATAGGGAACTATATTCAATATCTTCTAATAACCTTGTGTAATGGAAAAAAATCTGAAAAAATACGCATACATATAACAGAATCACTTTGCTAAAATGATTCACCAAAACCTAATCAAAACTAACTCAGAATTAGTTTTGTATATGTATAACAGAATCACTTTGCTAAAATGATTCACCAAAATCTAACCAAAACTAACTCACAATCACCAAAAACTAACTCAACATTGTAAATCAGCTATACTTTAATATGGGGAAGGAAATGGCAACCAATTTCAATATGCTTGCCTGGAAAATCCCATGGACAGAGGAGCCTGGTAGGTTACAGTCCAGGGAGTCACAAGAGTCAGACATGACTTAGTGGCTAAATAACAGTTCTTTAATAAAAGACAATTAGCTTAAAAAAACACACTGATGTATAGCCAGAAGCACACTTGTCCAAAAAGAACTGTATCTAAAATCTCTCTATATAACTTGTTTTGCCCTTGGAGTCCTGCAATCAGGCTGGGCTCCAGCCAGCCTACTTCTCCATCTAGAGCAATAGCCCTGGGAGTGAATGTTCATGGTAATTTAATAGAAGGTGACAAGTAAAGAATTTGTTTAGAACGTTTGGGTTCACTCTTTGGAATTATAACAATGTACGTTTAGCATTAAGATGGAGTCTTCTTGGCTGCTTTCTTAAAGCACCAAACATTTTTTCCCTTAAAAAAAGAAAGAAAAATCTGATTCAAAACCCTGGTATGTGCAAAATGCAAAACAGAGCTGCTGCATGTAGCTCAGTCATTTCCAACTCTATATGATCCATGGATTGTCTCCTCTGTTCATGGGATTCTCCTAGCAAGAATGTGGGTAGCCATTCCCTTCTCCAGGAAATCTTCCCAAACCAGGGATCGAACCCAGGTCTCCTGCATTGCAGGCAGACTCTTTACTGTCTGCGCCACCAGGGAAGCTATTTCAATACTTCCCAGTAACCTCAAGAGCTTCCTAGAACACTGGTGCATGTGTTCCTCCCTTCAGTCATCTCTGACTCTTTGCAATCCTATGGACTATAGCCCGCCAGGCTCCTCTGTCCCTGGGATTCTCCAGGCAAGAATACTGGACTGGATTGCCATGCCCTCCTCCAGGGGATCTTTTTGACCCAGGGATCGGAACCGTGTCTCCTGCAGCTCCTGCATTGGCGGGTGGGTTCTTTACCACTAGCACCAGCTGGGAAGCCCAGAACACTGGCACATAATGAGAAAAAATGAATAAAACAGCCTGTCCCCCATGGAAGGATGCAGTGTAAACTCTCGTTCTCTTGGATTAAAAGAATGGACATTAAAATGTCCATACTACTCATAGCAATCTACAGATGTAATACAATTTTTATCCTAAATTATTGGTACCGTGTAGTTTATGAAGGTTTTTAAACAGCTTCCCTTATTGCCAGGCCTGAATTCTTTTTTGAATTTTCTTCCTTTATCCCATCCTTTTCTGAGTCGACATAATGTAGCTGTGAGTTCTTCCTGATCTGAACCACACTTACATGGCAGTGCTGGTCTTCAGCTCTGTTTATTGACACGTTCACACTCTATCTGATTCTTTTCCTAATCAAAAGCCCTGTGAGGGAGGCTTCCCTCTGCTCATAAGCAAATTAAATATCTGCTACTAAACACCTCCAACCCTAGGAAATGGTTCCCTTCCCTTTTCTTCAGTACTTGAGTCACATTTATAACACGTGTTTGATACTGTTTAGTAAATGTCACAGTCAGCAATTATCCTTCTATGACTGCTCCTCTCATAGGTGTATTTTGCTCTCATTGATGACCATTCTCTGATTCAAATTCACACCGTGGATGGCCTTTTCCTTGGCACAGAATGACAATCCTGGTGGCCTGTTCAGTGTTGGACTTGATCATTACCATCGGCCTCAGAGCAGGTCGTTTCCTTTCTGTGTATCTATCCAGGGCCCTGTGCCTTTGGTCCAGATGGTTTTGTCTAATTAAGTATAATTTAAATACATCAAATGGAATTGGAATCATTTTGAGAGTCCTGTTGGATTTTTCAACCTTGGCTTCTTATTAGAATTACCTGGGGGAGAATTTTGAAAATGCTGAAATGTCATCCATGTCCAGGTAAATTCATTCAGACTGCCTGAAGGCAGCACATGGCATTTATGTCCAGCACTGTTCAGGTGATTCCAGCAGCAGCTAAGTGCTGAGAGCTGCCAAGTGCGATATGGGAGGTCTGGCAACACCTAGGAGACAAGGGTTCTGAATGTGTCCTGCGGACTGTTCTACCCCATTCTCCTTGAGCGGCACTACGTTGTTTCTCTCTCTAAGCAATACTGTGCTAAATTCACATTTGAGTGCCCTCCACCTGCCGTTTGAATCGTGTTCCCTATGATGGGGCACCTGGCTCTGCCTCGGAAGCTCCCTACAGGCAGGAGCTGCCCAGCCCCACACTCCCTGTCTCTGCAGTGAACAAGCAGGGAGCGGACCGGTCCAGTGGAGGGCGCCCAGCAGGGCTACGGCTGGCATTTCAAGGAACTCAGGAAACTGTACCTCCAAACCTTGCTATCTTCAACAACACAGCAGGACTAGTCACTCTGATATTTTAATTCTCACCTGCCTCTGAGACCATTTATCAGTTGGTTCAGGATCTATGCAGCAGGGAGAAGGAATGAATTATAGGATATATAATTAATATATACAATTATACAAATTAATACATATAATTATATAGAATATATAATATAATTATATATTATAATTATAAAAATGAATTATAAATCTGCACAGCTTGCACCATGGCTGAGCTTTATGGAACTAAGGACTCTGCGCAGAGAAGCAGAATGGCTGCCTCTGAGGGGAAGCAGTGGGCATGCTCCAGGCATCCGCAGGTACCTCGCCCAGTGCTAAGATCAAGTGGAGGATGAAGGATGCTCCCACTTCTGCCTGGAGCCAAGTACAGCTCCTCAGTAGTAATGATGGGAGGGAACAGCATCCCTCAGGCGGCGCACAACATACATCGCTCTGGGGTCATCAGGACACCACCTCATCTCCCACCGAGAGCATGACTGGTGAGGGGAAGCAGCCTGGGTTTTCCCCCTCACTCCTCTTTGTATAGCTGCTGATAAGATATGGGGTTCAAGAATAAGTACAATTATATTCAGGTTAATAGTAAAATCATTTTATTTCTAAAGGTTCTGGCTAATAATGATTTTTATTTTATTGTTTTCCTTAGCTGAACTTTCTAATCTGAAGTCTGAAGACTCATTCCTTATTGAAAAAGAACAAGAATTAAAATGTATTAGAAAATAAAATGGTAGTTTTGTAATTGGTTTTTGACATTTGTGCAAGTTTATTTAGTAGAAACTATCTCCAACTTTTGCTTTAGATTGCTGTCTTGCTTAAATTAAGCCACATGGCAGCTCAGATATTAAAATGCTCAGTATTCCTGAAAACATACAATGGGACAGGAATGCAGTCGGTTCTTCATGTTAAATCTGTTTAAAAGGAGATAAAATGTTCCTACTTTACAAGCGAAAAATGAAAACACTCACACATGTGTACTCACATGCCCGAATCCCCACCTTCACTCTGAATGTCTTACAATGGACTGGTAAGTATGTTTTGTACTCAATAGTATGGTCTTTTTTTTAATCTAGTCTAAATCAGGAATCAATTTTCAAAGGGTTATGTGTTTAATAGCATAAATATTTTAATGTGAACATAAACTCTGCTTTCCCAAACTCTATTGCATTAATCCATCACTCTCTTCTATTGCATTTTTTTAAATTTATATTTGTTAGTAGATGAGTACAAGCTTTGGAGTCTCATGAACTAGACTTATGTCCTGGGTCTGCCTGATGTAGGAGACATGAGCAGTAGCTTTGGGTTCAGAGGTCGGGGTTTCAATTGAGAACAGCCGCTCGTTAGCTGTGTGCTTGGTGCTTCCAGAAGCTCATTTTCCTCATCTGGAAAATGGTGCTTAAATGGCTTTCTTTGTGAGATTATTGTGAGGACACAATGAAGTAATTCCTATAAATACTATTGCACTGTGACTGGCATATCATAAAAGCTGAATTGCTCACGCTTCCCTTTCTCGTCTGTTAATCATCCACACAGATATTTCAAGCTTGTGTAGCGAAACCCTTGTGCTATTCAGAGAGTCTCCATCCATATGTCTTTGTGGCCCCCTAACTCTACTGTAACTGACTGCTTAAGGAGGGGTTGAAGTTTACAGCAGCAAAAACACTTCAATTCTCCCTAACGAATCAATCGAACTTAATGATTGTATGTCAGAAACAATAATAGAACAGAGAAGTGTCATCAGGGCTTTTTCCTCCAAAAAACCACATTTGAGTTTCAGCCCCTAGAGTGAAGGCTGAGAAAGGTAGAAGTCGGCAGAGTGAGGGAGGTTTTCTCCTAAGAATTCCTTTGCTTCCTGGCTCACTGAGCACTTTACAGAACACTTGCTGCCAGAATTCTGGGTGGGGGGGCACATAGCAAGTGATCACCTATTTCCAGAATTAAACCCACATTCAAAATCTTCTACCCCACTGATGCCAGCACTACAGAGCTCATCCTAGAGTTTCCAGTGTGTTCATGAAAGAAGAACATAAAGTCATGAGTATTCTCCCCATAAAGTATTTGCCAACTTTGCACTGCATTAGATGTAACAGCGGAGAAGGCAATGGCACACCACTCCAGTACTCTTGCCTGGAAAATCCCATGGATGGAGGAGCCTGGTGGGCTGCAGTCCATGGGGTCGCTAGGAGTCAGACATGACTGAGTGACTTCACTTTCACTTTTCACTTTCCTGCATTGGAGAAGGAAATGGCAACCCACTCCAGTGTTCTTGCCTGGAGAATCCCAGGGACAGGGGAGCCTGATGGGCTGCTGTCTATGGGGTTGCACAGAGTCGGACACGGCTGAAGTGACTTAGCAGCAGCAGCAGCAGATGTAACAGTGTCCACTGTGTTCACCTTTGGGCAGCTGTTTATATTATCATAACTCAAAGGACAAGCAGATCTGTGCAATGGACATGTTGGCTCCCATGGGTAAAAAGTCCTGCGTGTTAGCTAAATCAGACCTCTGAACAAGTCAAGTTCAACCTGTGCTTGTTTATGGTTACAAACATGCCAGTGTCATCAGAAGAGACAGGCTGGAAACATTTCTTTGTAAACCCACCTATTGCAGAGGCGTCTTCTACACCTTCCCTTGTAGCCAGGCATATGGGCTTCCTGGGAAAGGTGATGAGCTGAAAATATAATAGAAAAAGCAAAAAAGCAGGCAACCAGCCAGATCTGGGCTCAATTCCTGGCTGTGTTACTTACTCAATGCTCTACCTGATTTGAAAATTTTAAGCTTCAGTTTCTTATGAGGGATAGCAAGACCAGCCCCACAGAATGTTCTTCCTCCTTCCTATCACACATGGATCCTGTCTGCCTTAATGTGACTTTCTGCTCTTGGCCCTTTTCTGTCTTGGTGGCTACCCGTCCTTACCAGGATTTATCTTCAAATAACCTCTCCATCTCCTCATCCCAGGCTAAAGCAGCATCCTGTTGCATTACCATCTTGTCGGGGGAAGGAACAAAAAGCCCCCTCACATGCCCTAAGCCAGGAAGGAGTTTTATCAGCTCAGTGATTAGAAAGTTTGGAGGTTCATAGGTTTCACTCTTAGTCTTCTTGGTACTATTGGTGCAACCGCTATTTCTCTGTGGGGACTTGAGGTTTTGATTCTTAAATGTGTTGCGTTTGCCCCCCAAAGATGGCTGTTAGTATTACCAGAGTGCCATGCTGCCCATCTGGGGAAACACTATGTCTCTTCCATGCCGATTATAAAATGTCTTCAGCTTCTCTATATGGGGAGCATCTCAAGCCATAAGCCCACTTCCCAACCAATCACCGTATTACCCTGATTGACCCTCCTGAGTCAGAGGTGGAATCTACCCAGCTGAGAACACATGAGGGCCACATTCAAGAAGGGTAGCATAGATTCGAAGAAGGCAAATAAAACTCCCACATTCCCTCACCACCACCATGCCTCCACATTCTGTGAAGTTTCCCAGCCTTGACACCTTGGCTTCTATGTTATGATGTTCTAATCCAACCTGATCCTAGTAGCTGGCTCTAGAAGGTTCAACGGGAGAGGCTGTGGCCAGAGAGCCGTGTGGTGATGCATCTGCGGGAGAAGGACATCTAGTTGGCTGCATGGTAATATGGAAAGGATTTGCTAGAATTATAAAGACTCTTAATAAACTACACATGAGTGTGAAAGTCTCCTGGCTGGTTCCAAGTAAAACTCATCTACAAAAGTAAAGTTGCACACTGGTGAGGAGACACTGATTTATGGGAGAGAAAATTAGGGGGGAGAGTCCAACAGCAGAGCAATCGTTAACTAAATGATGGTTTATTACTCATTCAGTAACTGCATAGTCATGAAATGTACTAACACATCAAATTGATGTTTTGAAGTAAAAGTCTGCTTGTGATATGATTATATTTACATGAAATAAACTTTACAAAGCAGTGGTGGTGAAAATTTTAAAAAATCATGAAAGTATTAGGAGTATCCATGTGTGGCATCATGGATGTTTTTTTAATGATGGAAAGGAGATACATATTAGTTTTTAAATTACAGATTCCAAAGAAAGTTTGCCATATTATAATGAATATGTACAGCCTTTCAAGTGACTGCTTTAAATGAGTAATACATGTTATATTTAGTGAAAGAGAAATAAAAAAACAGCCTAATACTTAATATATTCAAGATGACACCCATAATATTGGTTCTGTCGTTACTTGTTAATATAGACTTATTTATCATCTCTCAAATTTTTAGACTGTGCTACTCAGTTCTATTAAGTATCCATCCCATCAATATTCAGTCCTGCAGAAAACTCAACAAACAAGTTCCACATAAATACATCACAATAAACTTCTCAGATAAATACAAATATGTCTCTTTCTTTATGAAATGGCATTCTCATCAGCCAATAGAACCCTACCTTACAGAACACCTGTTATAGGACACCCTAAAATTTTGGTTTTTTCTCTTGAAAACCTGGAGCCACAAGCATCTCCCTGGCTGAATTCCCAGATGCCTGGTGCTTTAGTTTTATTACAAAGCTTGCCCCTTTTAATCTGATTTTCTTCGTGATACATGAGTCTCTCCTTGCAGGCTAAGTTCATTTGAGTATGATCCTTTCATTTTAAATTAATTGGCCGCTTTCAGCATCATCTAGATTGAAGTGTTGATTGTGTACTATTTATCTTCTTAATAACAAAAAATTAATCTGCAAAGCAAAGATCTAAGAGGATGGTCTGTTCTCCACGGTGAGAGATGAAATGGTCTGATACTCTCACCGAGGGTAACATTTGCCTTCTTAGAGTTATTCCTGGGTAGCCATTATTTTGTTTCAATGTGATTGCTTTCTGGACTTTATATTTTATCATTATTCCCAGAACACCCATCAGGAACACCTCCAGGTCTCATCAAGATGGAGCAGCTGCTGCCAGGAATGCTGAAAAGCACCTCCTAACTTTCTCTTTTAGGCCAACACCCTTACATCCCTTCTTGGGGCCATGGATGTAACATCCACACCAAAAGTAAATATTACAAACGGATGCTCAGGTCTACAAAACACACCTCCATCCTGTCTGGTCAGTGCAATTCCTTCCTAACATCTCTGCTACATTTATTGCTTCCCAGAACCATCTTCCCTATCCCCTTTGCCTTCCCATTCCACAGGGTGATGCAGGATATGCCAGGGGGGACCAAGAACACATCCTCAGAAGCCTAAAAAGTAGGTCCCATTCTAATTCTGCTCAGGACTCTACTTACCAAGAAGTCCAGCCTGTGCTTTGAGGAAGAACAGCTGTCTAGGGTTGTGCATGGTAAGTCACTTCAGTCATGTCCAACTCTGTGACACTATGGATTGTAGCCAGCCAGGAGCCTCTGTCCATAGGATTCTCCAGGCAAGAATACTGGAGTGGGTCTCCATGCCCTCCTCCAGGGGATCTTTCCGACCCAGGGACTGTCTTTTATGTTTGATGCACTGGCAGGCAGGTTCTTTGCCACCTGGGAAGCCCCGTTAGGATTATTCCCAGGTTAAGGAAAGATGCAGAAAAAGACAAGCCCTTCTATGAACTATGCTCAAAAGAATAAACAAAGGAGATGACAAAGTCATGATAGACATAACGACAGAGCCCTGAGATAAAGTCGGGTCTCTGTAACATTCCTTCCACCAAACCTCCGGCCCTGCATTCAGCGTATGGCAAGTACCAACCACACGCCCTGCCCTGGAAAGACAGCTGAAACCAGGAGGTCACAGCCCCACCCCCAGGGGACTTGGAGGACATGATAACAAGGCTTTAGATGCCTGGCATTGCCCTACGTGTTTCCCAAATATTCATCCTTTTAATCCACAAAAATTGCTGTATAGATATTACTATCATTGTCTCTATTTTTACAGATGAAGTAACATAAAACGGAGTGTCTAAATTACTGGCCCCAAAACAGAGGGCCAACAAGTTGCAGAGGAGGATCCATGAACAGGTAAGAATGGCCCAAATCTGTGTTCTGAACACCCTGGCTGCATCCATGGTCCTTGCCACGCTCAACAGTCACCCTCTCAAAACAAGACAAGATTACAGCCTCTTTATGGCTGCAAGTCAAGGTGGAGAACATCTTATCCAGCTGTTTGCAATGAGGAGACTAGAGCACAGGCAGGGTTACTAAGAGATCAGGTGGAAGGATGTATCTGCATTCTCCAGGCTGTCTTCCCCCACTTAAAAGTAGCCAAATGCTTGGGGGTGCATCATACCCAACACAATATTGTAAAGTAATTATCCTCCAATTAAAAATAAATAAAGTTTTTAAAAATAACAATACCACTTATTTGTGGAATCTAGAAATATTGATGCAGATGAATTTATTTGCAAAGCAGAAATAGAGACGCAGATGTGGAAAAAAATATGGACACCAAGGGGGGAAAAAGGGGGTGGGATGAATTAAAAGATGGGAATTGACATATACAACACTGATACTGTGTATAAAACAGATAAATGATGAGAACCGACCATACAGCACAGGGAACTGAAGATGGGAATTGACATATACAACACTGATACTGTGTATAAAACAGATAAATGATGAGAACCGACCATACAGCACAGGGAACTCTACTCAGTGCTCTGTGGGGACCTAAATGGGAAGGAAATCCAAGGAAGAGGAATATATGTATACGTATGGCTGGCTCACTTTGCTGTAGAGCAGAAGCTAACACAACATTGTAACACAATTCTAGTCCAATAAAAATCAAAATTTTTAAATGGATATGGGCTCCAGAACAGTGAATATCTTGTACAGCTGCCTGAAAACAGCACTCTGATTGTTGATGAGTGATTTTTATTCATGTTGGATGCTTAGGTGTTTTCACTTTGCAAAGGTGTATCTTTCTTTTCAGCTTTTTTTAATAACAATTTTTTATTGAAGTATTTATTTAATTTGCAATGCTGTGTTAGCTTCAGGTGCACAGCAAGATGAGCCCATGTATATACATATCTATGTGCCTATATACATATATATATATATATATATATATATATATATATTCTATTTCAGATTCCTATCCAAAAATGTATCACTTTGGATCTGTACTATTTTCTGTTGATTCACTAAAAAATGCATGTGATTCAAAATCACATGGACCTAAGTCTAAATCGCCAGACGTTATTCACTTCTACCTTTGATTCTGGGCAAGTTTCTCAATCTATCACAAATAATCACACCTCCCAGAGTTTCCCTGGGAAAATGAAAGTACTCCACACATACAAAGGCATCTGGAACACAACAGCATTCTCATAAAGAAAGAGACTGCCTTTTTATTAACCTTTTCTCCCAAATACCCACTATGGAATAGCTAAACAAATATTTTGTTTTTAAAGTATTTATTACATGATTAACTAAATTTTCTCAAAAGGACAAAGTCTTTCATTTACAAAAGGCAATTCTGACAATCCTGAATTTGAGGACTTAGAGGTTCTTTACACAGCCCAGTAGCAGAGGAGATGCTGTGGATCTCACCAAGACTGAGCACTGCCCCACTGAGCTGGTTAAAACAGTCCTTCAGGACCCGGCTCTCCCTGAGCTGTGCCCAGCCACCAGACGTGGTGTAGGCGATGCTTCTGTAGGATGTAATGGCCTGATTTGCATAACTGATCACCCTCCTTCCCTGCCCTGCAGCCCGGCTTGTGCCAGCAGTCTGATGTGGGGCTGAGAGCCAGCCAGCCTGGTGCAGACTCTCTCTCTGCACTGCATTTGCTGAACAGTTCAGACAAATCACTTAGAGCGTCCCCATCTCAATACCTGCTCTTGAGAACAGTACCCGTGGTTTATACTTGTTTATCCATTAGCTGACTTAGTTAATAAATTTAAATTCCTCTGTAGATAGGTGAAACTGAGTGTGCAGAAGTGTTAATTATCATGATTTGTGGACACTTCTCAAGTCCTCCATCTTGTATGCAAATGAAGCAATAACTACCTCATTTGGTAAAAGAGAAATAAACACTAAGTAGAAATCATGTTGGTGAGTACAAATATTTACACAAAAGCAGAAAGGAAGAATGAGAGGACTCTTTGCTGGGAGAGTGTCCTTGAGTTGCCAAAATCATCTGTTGCTTGTGGAGCCTAAAATCTAAAAGTGATGGAGAAGATGGGAGCGTGGGACAGCCTCAGACCTTCAGAGAGGGTGGGTGGGAATCTCAACAACTGGCCCTGGGAGGAGGCGAGGTGCCTAGCAGTCACGAATGCTTCCCTTGGGAGTAATTAACTATTAGATATAGCATCCCTGAGCAGAATGTGGATTAGGAATTGCAAACTCTGCGGGGTGAATTGCTGTGACTATGAGTGACAAGAATTAATATGGCACCCCACTCCAGTACTTTTGCCTGGAAAACCCCATGGATGGAGGATCCTGGTGGGCTGCAGTCTATGGGGTCGGTAAGAGTCAGACACGACTGAGTGACTTCACTTCCACTTTTCGCTTTCATGCATTGGAGAAGGAAATGGCAACCCACTCCAGTGTTCTTGCCTGGAGAATCCCAGGGACGGGGGAGCCTGGTGGGCTGCCGTCTATGGGGTCATACAGAGTCGGACACGACTGAAGTGACTTAGCAGCAGCAGCAGCAACTTTCAACCCATGAAACACCCATTATCTAAGAAGGGAGCACAGGCAGGTGAATGAAGAGCTACAGCCAACACGCTGGTAGGAACAGTCAGGAGAGGCTTCTGGAAGAGGTGACATTTGAACAGGGTTCTGGTCATTAAGTAGGAATTAACCAGGAAGAAATGAGGAAAGGGTCAATGGGATATGCCACTCCAGGCACTACATAGAATGTGGACACAAAAGGCCCAGGAAAAGCCAGTGCAGGTAAGAGATAATCAGGATAGCGGATGACAGAGAGGAAACCATGTCTGTCACCTAGGAAGCATCTAAGGCTAGGTCTTTAGTACATCATCACCTAGAAAACCAGACTCTGTGCCAAGGACAGATTTCAGGTCTACAAAAGGATCTCTTCCCTCAGTCACTAAAATGTCCCTTTACCACAAGTTCCAGGAGTGTAACCCATGACAATTAGAAGGTGTAAAAATGTTAGGTTTGTGCTACTAAATTTACGAGCCTACAGACATCAATGGCCTTGACATTATGGATACTCATTTCTGCTATGATACTATACAGGATCATAATCCTTTGCTCATGTCTTCACCTGCCCACCTGTCACACAACAGACCCCACTAAACCTAAGAGTCTGTGCTGGGTATTAGTCCATGTGGGCATCTTGAACTAATACACTTGGTTTCACCTATCTACAAAGCCATTTTGATTTATTAACTAAGTCAACTAATGGGTAACCAGTATAAACCATTGGTCCTTCCTATTTAGAGGACTCTTACTGTTCGCTCCTGGGGAAGGCAGTTTCCTCGCTCTGGGGAGGCCAGGCCTGGAGCAGGGAGGGTGAGTGGAGAGGGAGGGTGAGTGGAGCAGGGAGGGTGAGTGGAGCAGGGCCACCCTCTGAGCTCCAACAATATGGTCCTGCTCAGGTTGTGCAGGGACCGGGCTTAGCCAGAAAGCACATGCGTGATGATCGTCGTGTCGGTGCTGGTGCCCCCACCAGAGCCTGCCCAACGTTTCTGGTTCCAGCCTCTGCCCTTTCCCAGCCAGGACCACCATGCCTTTCCCAATAGCTTTTGTATGGGTTTTTGCTTGATTTCTGTTCTAATTTACAAACAAGAATGCTGACTTCACTGAACAAGTTCCACCCCTTAGGGAGGGGCTTGGGGACACCTGCTCTGTCCAGCACTGCCTGAGGCTCTGTTGGGCGCCCGCTCAGTGGGTACACGAGATTGAGCAGAGTAAGAGGGGGCTGGAAGCTGCCTAGCAGCAAATCTGTTTCATCTATATCCACACCCCTCAATCCACATAACAGAGGGTACAGGCAACCATGTATTTATATCCACTCTGTGTTTGCCTTGTGCTTTAACACAGGCCATCTCATCTAATCTTATTGTTTATGTGGAACAGTGTTATTGTCTCTGCTGACAGAAACAGAAGCTGAGACTCAGAAAAGAGAGGTTTGCCAACAACACAGAAATAATACAGGTTTGCCGCACTCCTGAGCCACGTTCTTTCTGTCTCACCAAACTTCCACCTGAGACAGGTAGGTGTGGGGGTCTGTGCTGTCATTTCACAGATGATGGGGGACAGCAGGGCAGAGCAGAATTCAGAAAATAGGTGCTTATTTGTAGGTTTTCCTGTTACAGTCAAGGACCTCTATTATATTGCAGAAATAGAAGCTGTCTTGCTTTTATCCCTCCAGTATCACTCATGCATACAAAGAAAAAGATCTTTACAAATAATCTATCCAATAACATGTACACAGAATACATAAATAATTCTTTAAAGTGGGCAAAGATTTTAATAGAAACTTCTCCAGTCAAGATATACACATGGCCAATAAGCACATGAAAAGATGCCCAACATCATTAGTCATTAGGGGAAATTCAACTCAAAAGCACAATGAGATCACCTCACATCGCTGGAATGGCTGAAATAGAAAACACAAGAGAACAGTAAATGTTGGCAAAGATGAAGAGAAATTAAAACTTTGATACTTGCTGATGGAGATGCAAGATACATGTAATAGCATGAATAAGCCTCAAAAATATTATGCCAAGTGAAAGAAGCTGGTCTCAAACGTGGTACATATTTAGGATTTCATCATAGGAAACATCTGTGATGGATGAAATTTAGAGATAAATGCTGATCAGTGCTGCCTAAAGCTTGGGGTCAACGAGATGGGGGCAATCATGGGTAGAAATGAGGAGTGACTGATGGTCAAAGGCAGTTTTGTTGCATCTTTCACTTCATTTAAATAAGTTGTAACGTGAGGTTCCTAGTGTCAATTGCCATAAGATTACCTTTAGAAACAACCTAGACCTGCACAAACCAAAGCTGCATTTTTTACCTTTTACAAAGATTATATCAAACCCATATTTTCAGTTTTTGCATTTTTAATCAGAACTTAATGTCAAAACTAATATTATATTTCAATAGATGTGTGCAGGAAATGCAATATTCTCACTAAAAAGTATTTGTAGGTTCATTTTCTATCCTATTCACATTTGTAAGCTAATTTTAAATTTATTACTGTAACATGACTCTGGAAAGCCTCATACTTTTCAAAACTTAGTTTTATACAATTTTAAAGGTTACTTTCCATTTACAGTTATTACAAAATGTTGACTAGATTCCTCCTATTGTACAACACGTCCTTGAGCCGTCCGACATCAAATAGTTTGTATTTCCCCTTCCCCCACCTCTATATTGCTCCTCCCTGCCGCCCCACCAGTAGAACAAAGTCTCTTTGAGGGTTAATCACAATTTTCTAAAATTAGATTGTGGCTGATTTCTGAATAAATGTGCTAAAAAGTGTGCAAAGCACACTCTAAGTAGTGAATTTTGTGGTATGTAAATTATATCTCACTGAATCTTTCCACAAAAAAAGAAAAAAAATGCCTTTTTCAATTGATAATCATACCCTCTGACATATTCTCCTACTCAAATAACCTCACAAAATTGGTTTAATGGTTGCCCCTCTCCGTGGTGGAGGAATGTGAGGCTGCCGCCTCGGGGGCAGGTAACCTCAGGGTGATGTAGTCGATCAAGGCTGGATCCGAAACCTATCGTCATCCCCTCTTACAGTGATGGGGCAGCAAGCTCCATCATGTTCTTAACCAAACATCATCTTCAAATGAAAGGACCCAATATATTTTGGAGGCTGTACATTTAACCCCACAATAGGTTTGTCCTGTCTTTAATATTAGGGCTGAAGAAACTGAGATGCAGAGAGGATATGCTTCGATTTTGCACAGTTTATTAATAAGTTGTCCAAATCCACATTTAGACAAAAATCCACATTTTGGGGGATTCAAAATAGTAACTCTTTTCTCCTATACACATAATGTTTTGCTCTTTAGTCATTCAAATCCTTAACTTTTTGCTTCAAAACTATTGAACCTTATGGAAAGCAAAGTTGCAAGCTTCTCATAATTTATACCAAAAAAAAGCCCCAAAGGACATTGTGAAAATTGTCAGAAAGAAACACACTGTGTAGAATGATGATTCACCATCCACTGACTCTAATATTTCTGAAAATGTTTGTATAGTGCAGTACTACCTAGAACTCATATTTAATTTTGTTCCTGTCAATTGTTGCAAAATATACGTAATCTATTTTTTTCTTCTTTAGGAAAGCAACATAATTAATACACAAATGACTACCAAAAAAAAAAAGACCTTTCCATTCTAGAACAGGTGTTAAATTAGCCACAAGAGGACTCTCGTGTTATTTCCCAAATGTAATACAATAAAATTACAAGGAAAGCGTCACTAGAACGGGAAATGCTTTTTAAACTCCTCTTCTCTAGTCTAAATTAATAGCTTCTAGGTTTATTGGTTCCCAGAAGAAAACAAGCTGAATTTGTTTACTCCTGCATATGAATAATCATGTCAATAGTGTTCCAAGGGAAGAAAACACGCTAGAATGATCAATGTTCCTGGTTCTAAGAAGTAAACAGAAAGCTCAGTCAGAACGAGGAGGGAGGGTCTGAAATGGAACAGAGATAATGGAGTTTGCCCCAGGAAGTTTGTGTGTATAGATGGAGAGAGTAAGAAGCAATAATTCAGGAAGACAAGAAAGATGTCACCCTACCATGTACCAACCAGCATGGATGAGAACTATCTGCCCCTGCCTCACCCGGCAGAAAGCTTATGGCTTCCTCAATTCTGAGTCAGTGGAGTGAGTTTCATTTATGGGGAACAGGGAGATGGAAAACAGGGAGATGAGCATAAACAATTCCCAAAATAAAATGACCTATATATAGATTTTTTTAATTGTAATAAAATTATCCTATATTTATACAGCTATTTAGAATTTACTCAGTTTGCAGTTTTAAAATATTTTCAAATATTGAATAGGAATTATGAGGTTATAAATTTTCAGGATATAATAATTTTAAAAAAATTCCACAAAGCAAGCCATATATAAAAGAAGCAACCTTTGTATGTGTCTTTCCTCATTCCTCATGGCTAGAACAGAACAACAAATGCTATTATTCTGTAACAGCTAGCAGTGCAATCATAAGTGAAAATTTGCCTGTTTACTGTCAACTTGAGCTGCGTGTAAAGAAACATCTAAAAGAAAACTGAGTCATTGAGCGGGAATTGAGTGTAGAATGCATTCAATTTAAAGGTTTAACCCAAAAAGTGTAAAACATGAGTAGGCAAAGACGTTTCTAGAATCCTTAGCCATCTCTCAACCTATATCCAACCACTAAGGACATACTATGACAGAAACATGATGATCTGCATCATGCCCTGCAAAATGTATTTTCTCTGTTATGCTTCTACACAATCCACCTGGAGACGCTGAAAAGATGGGGAATGAGCTTTCCTGTGTATCCAGGGAACACCTACAGCCTTTTATTCAAATTTAATGTGTGCATGTGTGTGTGCGTGCGTGCATGCGTGCCCAGATGCTAAGTCTGAGCCCATGGACTGTAGCCTGCCAGGTTCCTCTGTCCATGGAGTTTTCTAAGCAGGAATACTGGAGTGGGTAGCCATTTCCTTCCCTATTTTTACCCAAAGTGAGGACTCTCAAAATGAAGGTTAGACAAATAACCATAGAGGAAAGTAAACACAAAAGCAAAAGAGTTAAGTACGTTAGCTAAGCATAAATACAATAAGCAAATCTCATTAAGCAGGTTAAATTTGCATAACAAATGATTTATTCCTTTGTACTATTTGTAAAAGCCTTATGAGATGTTGTGGTCCACATTTCCCAGATGGGAAAACTGAGGTTAGAGCAGGCATGTGCACTCAAGCTTAAGTGGCCTGGTCCATCTCTGCCATGCAGGGCCATTTGACCCGCAAACCATCCTGTTAATGCTTGTGATTATCATCTTCTCTTGGAAGAGCAGGCAGGCAAAAGTCTGAAGAAAATCATTCCAGGCATGCAGGCCAGCAGGGAAATGACGTAACCAACACTACATGCTCAAGGACATGCCAACCTATGAAGCCCCTGGGGAAAGATCTCCAGGGAAAAGCAGGGAGAGGAAGCAAAAGAATTAGGAGGTTCCAGGTCCAAGGATTTCAAGCAACATCCAACATTTCAGGCAAAGATGAGCTCGATAAAGGACAGAAATGATATGGACCTAACAGAAGCAGAAGATATTAAGAAGAGATGGCAAGAATACACAGAAGAACTGTACAAAAAAGATCTTCACGACCCAGATAATCATGATGGTGTGATCACTGACCTAGAGCCAGACATCCTGGAATGTGAAGTCAAGTGGGCCTTAGAAAGCATCACTACGAACAAAGCTAGTGGAGGTGATGGAATTCCAGTTGAGCTATTCCAAATCCTGAAAGATGATGCTGTGAAAGTGCTGCACTCAATATGCCAGCAAATTTTGAAAACTCAGCAGTGGCCACAGGACTGGAAAAAGTCAGTTTTCATTCCAATCCCAAAGAAAGGCAATGCCAAAGAATGCTCAAACTACCGCACAATTGCACTCATTTCACACGCTAGTAAAGTAATGCTCAAAATTCTCCAAGCCAGGCTTCAGCAATACGTGAACTGTGAACTTCTGATGTTCAAGCTGGCTTTAGAAAAGGCAGAGGAACCAGAGATCAAATTGCCAACATCCACTGGATCATAGAAAAAGCAAGAGAGTTCCAGAAAAACATCTATTTCTGCTTTATTGACTATGCCAAAGCCTTTGACTGTGTGGATCACAATAAATTGTGGAAAATTCTCAAGAGATGGGAATACCAGAGCACCTGACCTGCCTCTTGAGAAACCTGTATGCAGGTCAGGAAGCAACAGTTAGAACTGGACATGGAAAAACAGACTGGTACCAAATAGGAAAAGGAGTTCATCAAGGCTGTATATTGTCACCTTGCTTATTTAACTTATATGCAGAGTACATTATGAGAAACGCTGGACTAGAAGAAACACAAGCTGGAATCAAGATTGCCAGGAGAAATATCAGTAACCTCAGATATGCAGATGACACCACCCTTATGGCAGAAAGTGAAGAGGAACTAAAAAGCCTCTTGATGAAAGTGAAAGAGGAGAGTGAAAAAGTTGGCTTAAAGCTCAACATTCAGAAAACGAAGATCATGGCATCCGGTCCCACCACTTCATGGGAAATAGATGGGGAAACAGTGGAAACAGTGTCAGACTTTATTTTCCTGGGCTCCAAAATCACTGAAGATGGTGACTGCAGCCATGAAGTTAAAAGACGCTTACTCCTTGGAAGGAAGGTTGTAACCAACCTAGATAGCATACTGAAAAGCAGAGACATTACTTTGCCAACAAAGGTTCGTCTAGTCAAGGCTATGGTTTTTCCTGTGGTCATGTATGGATGTGAGAGTTGGACTGTGAAGAAGGCTGAGCGCCGAAGAATTGATGCTTTGAACTGTGGTGTTGGAGAAGACTCTTGAGAGTCCCTTGGACTGCAAGGAGATCCAACCAGTCCATTGTGAAGGAGATCAGCCCTGGGATCTCTTTGGAAGGACTGATGCTAAAGCTGAAACTCCAGTACTTTGGCCACCTCATGCGAAGAGTTGACTCATTGGAAAAGACTCTGATGCTGGGAGGGATTGGGGGCAGGAGGAGAAGGGGACGACAGAGGATGAGATGGCTGGATGGCATCACTGACTCGATGGACGTGAGTCTGAGTGAACTCCGGGAGTTGGTGATGGACAGGGAGGCCTGGCGTGCTGCGATTCATGGGGTTGCAAAGAGTCAGACATGACTGAGCGACTGATCTGATCTGATCTGAGGTCCAAGGAAGTACCATAAGGTTTGTAATAGTCAGCTCTCCCTGGGTAACAGACAAGCTCAGTGTCTTACAGACATATGCGTGTAAGCCTTTACTTCTTACTCACGTGTTAGTGCATCAGCTGGGGTAACTCTGGTCCATGTGTCCTTCATCCTCCACGCAGAACCAGACTGTGTTCTCTCCTGGTTCCTAGAGATGCTCTGAGAGCCCTCCCAGCTGTGCAGCTGACAGCAGGAGCCCCTGCCTGAGGTCAGCTGGGACCTCAATGGTCAGATCTAGCCACAGGGCACAGCCCACAGCTGAAGGGGAGTGAAGTGGACTTTGTGGGAAGAATATCAGGGTGAAAGATGATGGGACGTAAAGACAGTGAGGTATGAGAAACACACACATCACATCCCAGCATAAAAGAAATTTGACTGCATGAGAAGCTTCTGGGGAACCACTCCAGCCTTTACTCACCAATTTGAAACAGATTTGTTTAAGGGAGAAAAAGAACTTTAGAAGAAGAAATCAGTTTTGGGGATGCTTGGTTAAGGGAATAACTTTTTCCCTTTCCTAAAAGAATGTATGGTACTAGAAAGAGAGATTCTACTCCAGCTGAGGAGGATGGATGGAGTACATGTGCCTGATGCACTCAGATGGCTTCTGTGATCTGATAATGCACATTTTTCCCATCTGACTCTTGTAAATATGTGACTGGAAGCATTTTCCTGGAATTTTTATAGCCACTTGTTCAAAGACAAAGAAGCCAAAAAGGAACTGGGATGAGATTTCAAACCTGTTTCAAATTAAGCAACATACTTAATACCTTTAAATGTAGTTTTGTACTTTTATTCAGTAGACAGTTAAGTTACCAACTGACTAATTTTTATTCAGTATGTACATTTCCATTCAATAAATGTGTGTGGTTCTCTCACTGTGTCTTTAAATTGACACAGTTATTTTTATAGCCCACTCCCAGCTTTACCCACCACTTGAACTTGACTCTTTTACCCAAATGTGTGAGCATGCATGCTTGAAATGAACATCATCTTCATGTTTTTGGACTTTGAAGTCACATATCTGAGCACTTTACTTTTCTGAGCCTCAGTTTCCTTGTTTTCAAAAGAAAAATACTAAAACCTACATTTTAAGGAAATTGTGGGTGTTACAAAAGATGCAAGCCTGGCACAGGGCCTTCAGCAAAGGGGACAATGATGCTGGTGATGGTGGTACCACTCAGTTAAAAGTGGACACACAGTTACAACCCTTCAAAGACTTCTCTAGATGAGGATAAGCCACTGCCAATGCTTTTAGAGTAACAACAATCAGGAGGAAAACTGCTTTGTTGCTTAAGTATCCATCAGGCAAGCAATAGGTTTGCAAAAGCAAGCTGTGGCTTTTTCTTTTTCTTTCTTAGTTTGAATCTAGATCTGCACTTTGAAGACTAAAAGCTATTACTGCCTGATGGCCTGCAATAAAGAATGTGGGACTCTCCGTCTAGGGCCGTGGAGACGTATGTCTGGCCCAGTAAAATGAATGTCTGTAACTTCAGGGGATGCTCAGAGAGGCTGAGAAGGATGAAGGATCCACTGAGCACATTGTGTGATGCACAGCATCTCTGGTGGGAGGAGCAGCGAGAACCTCACACAGGCTTCTCTCTTTCACTCTCTTTTAATAGACAGAACTAAGCATCTTCTTATGTAGCACCAGCAGTTCAGTGAACTCCGGACGTTAGGCTCTTACAGTGTGAAAAGCAAGTCCATGGGAATGATGTGGCCTGCACTTGACAAAGTTTCTATCACACACATTTGAAGGTCAGGTCCATCCCTTCCAAACACAGATAACAACAAAGCATAAAACACTTAATCACTGTGACATAAAGGAAAGGAGACAATGTATTTGGATTTAATCCCTTAAACACAAGAGTGTTCAGTCCTTCTCAAGAAGTCCCAACAATGTCTGAGCAACTCTTCTGGTTATGTCTGCTTTACCCCATAGGAAGGAACTATCTGAGTTTTCAAACATTACATTGGAGAATAAGACTCTATGCTTTGTCCAAATTTCTCCTACAAACGTATCATAGACATAGTTGAATATTTGGACAGTGCACTCATTGTTTCTTTGGAGTGGACAAAAGCCAGGGTAATTAGCAAATTTATTGAATGCTAGCATCTCAAGTGATTCTAATAGCAGTGGCAAAACCAATGTGATGAAAAGTAACGAGGATGAAATTCCCTGCACTAGTTTGGGTAAGGGAGACAGAACTATTTGTTTTTGTTTTTCTTCTTGCAAATCTGTCCCTCTGTCCAAAAAATGCTCAACTATAAGTCAGGAAGCACACCTGAAGTATTCAGGTAAAGCAAGGTCAGTTTCAAGAGCATCAGTGAACTGTGATACCAAAGCTGCTGCTGCTGCTGGTTTAGTCGTTCAGTCGTGTCTGACTCTTTTGCGACTCCATGGACTGTAGCCTGCTAGGCTTCTCTGTCCATGGGATTTCCCAGAAGCCAATACTGGAGCAGGTTGTCATTTCCTTCTCCAACCAAAGCAGGAGACAGGGGCAAAAATAATGCGGGAAGAGGGATCTTCAACCCAGAGCTCAGGGAAGACAGCAGGGAGGCACGGTTGGTTCCCGGGCAGATTTGTGAACACAGCACCCCATGTTTGAGAGGTTCCTCCAACCCTGGGCAGAGATGATAAGAATCACTCTGTGCTGTGGAATGAGTATGAGCAGGCTACTCATGTGAGTCCCCTAGAATCTTCTTGAAAGACACACATCATGATCTTGCCAAATGTAATCATGGGAGTGACATCACCTCTACCGCCTCCTATTGGAGACAGACCCTGCCACACTAAAGTGGAGAAGGACAGGAAAGGATGTGAGATCCAGGAGATGCTCTCCTTGGGACCTTATCCCAGAGTCTGTAGTCACCTGGCCTCTTACCTGGAGGGTGGGAAAGGAAATGATACAACAGACAGCTAAGCAAAATCCAGAATTGCATGAAACCCCTGCCCGATTCCACTACATCTCTTCAACTCATTCTCAGAGAGATCTCTCTACAATTAGGAGTCGGAAGAGACTCCATGGAGAGTCAAGGGTCATGAGTAACCACCAGAATTTCCAAGCAGAGGCAGTACAGCTAATCAATCTAGATACCTGCAACCTGCTTACACTACACAGATGTTTGATATCCAGCTTCTAACATAGAAAACTGGAAAAGACATGGTCTTCCCTGGTAGTACATGGTTAAGACTCTGCCTTTCAATGCAGGGGATGCAGGTTTGATCCTTGTTCAGGGAACTATCAGAGAAGGCAATGGCACCCCACTCCAGTACTCTTGCCCGGAAAATCCCATGGACAGAGGAGCCTGAGGGCTGCAGTGCATGGGGTCATTAAGAACCAGACATGACTGAGAAACTTCACTTTCACTTTTCACTTTCCTGCATTGGAGAAGGAAATGGCAACCCACTCCAGTGTTCTTGCCTGGAGAAGCCCAGGAACAGGGGAGCCTGGTGGGCTGCCATCTATGGAGTCGCACAGAGTCGAACATGGCTGAAGCGACTTAGCAGAAGCAGCAGCAGCAGGGAACCATGGTCATACATGATATGGGAGGGTGGCCAAAATTTTTTTAAAAAAGAAAATTTGAAAGGACATTCACATGAGTTGCAGAGCTACTATTTGCCAGACACTATTATGGAAGCTTTATAGAGACTTGTTTTTAAATTAAATAATGACACACCTCTAGAGCAACTCTATTTTTATAGAAAAAAGAAATATGATTCAGAGAGAAAAAGGATCTTATGCAAGATTTTGTATCTAGAGAATGTCAGAGCTGGGATTTAACCAGAGCCAGTCAAGCTTTTATTTCATGGCAGGGTCAGTTTGCTCTGCTTCATCTCCCAAAACTACCTGATAAGCCTCACACATGAGTAATGATCATGTGCAGTCAGAAGGTGAATTTGATGGAGCTTGGCGTTTTTCATTAGTGACTAAGCACGTTACCCTGTGAGTCAGAAAGAAAAGCAAATAAGGTAGCAGTTTCTGTGGCATCATCTCCTCCCAGTAACTTGACTGGAGGCAAATGAGAAAAGCAAAAGCTGTTTAAAAAAAAAAAAAACTTGGGGGAAAGAAATAAAATATTATACTCCTTAAATAAAAGAAGTGCTTTTTCCTGGCTCCCAACTATCCTGAAGTCAAAAAATGTTAACTTGGCAGGCATTGGGAGGAGAAATGCAAAAAAATCAAAAGCTTTCCTTTATAGTAGGACAGGAACACAGAAGAATTATCAAACTCCCAGGTTCTCCCAGAATCAACAAAGAATCTCCACTCAACTTTCCAAATCCCAGGGCTTCCTTGAAGACAAATTAAAGTGTCTGGAGTAGAATGAGATGGCTCTGCTGGCTGGAAAGTCTTTGTGAAAGTGAAGTGTTAGCAGCTCAGTTGTGACTGACTCTTTGGGACACTATGGCCTGTGTCCCTCTGTCCATGGGATTTTCTAGCAAGAATACTGGAGTGGGTAGCCACTCCCTTCGCCAGGCGATCTTCCTGACTCAGGGGTCGAACCCTGGTCTCCTGCATTGCAGGCAGACTCTTCACCTTCTGAGCCACCACATTCCCTAAAACCTCTCTGTGGAGTCCTCAATTTCTGGAAAAGTTGTCAAGAATAGAAAAACAATGAAGAAGGATCTCCCTTTAGCCTTGTTCATAAAAGCAAAAATAGCCAGCCATTTGAAAAGGGGAGACTTTTAAGAGAAGGATGCTCATCATGACAGAAGAAGCAGAGAGAGCATGGGAGATGAGATGGGCATAGGTCAACCTTCAAAAGGGCAGTGTGACATTGCGACCTCCTCAGATCTCCCAAACTCTGGTCTGGAATTATCCACAGCCCTTCACCCACCCCTCCATTTGATATGGGTGGGGCTTCCCTCATAGATCAGTTGGTAAAGAATCTGCCTGCAATGCAGGAGACCCGGGTTCAGTTCCTGGGTGGGGAAGATCCCCTGGAGAAGGAAATGGCTACCCATTCCAGTATCCTTGCCTGGAGAATCCCATGGACAGAGGAGCCTGGAAGGCTACAGTCCATGGGGTTGCAAAGAGTCAGACATGACTTATCGACTAAAGAGAGAGAGAGAGAGAGAGAGAGAGAGAGGAGATCTAACATGTTGAATACTATTCTAAATGCTGATTTCAGACACATAACATCATTTCTTTGGACCCAGGACTGATAGGAAGGGTGGGGTCAGCTAGCCAGTGACCAAACCTAGCATTCGAAGTACTATACTAGCGGTAGGCTTTCTAGATCAACGTGATGCAGAGAGGAGGAGGAGGGTCTGAGTTCCCCTCGAGTTGGGTCAGGGCTTAAGCAAAGGAGCTGATGTCAACCAAGCAATTGACGCTAAAGTATCAGTCTTAGGCTGCTGCTGCTGCTGCTGCTAAGTCGCTTCAGTCGTGTCCGACTCTGTGCGACCCCATAGACGGCAGCCCACCAGGCTCCGCCATCCCTGGGATTCTCCAGGCAAGAACACTGGAGTGGGTTGCCATTTCCTTCTCCAATGCATGAAAGTGAAAAGTGAAAGTGAAGTTGCTCAGTCGTGTCCAACTCTTAGCGACCCCATGGACTGCAGCCTACCAGCCTCCTCTGCCCAGGGGATTTTCCAGGCAAGAGGACTGGAGTGGGGTGCCATTGCCTTCTCCAAGTCTTAGGCTAGTTCAGTGTAAATAAGTACATTAGAGGAGTCAGAATTATGTTTATGTTTCTCATTGAATACAGAAGTTAGGGGACTTCTCCAAAGTCAGATTGCTGAGCTCCAACATTTACTATCTATATAACCTTCAAAAATGTTTCACTCTCTAAGCCCCAGTTTTAAAAAAAAATTATATAATTAATTTACAATGTTGTGTTAATTTCTGCTGTACAGCAAAGTGATTCAGTCATACACACACACACACACACACACGTATATATATTCTTTTTTAACATTCTTTCCTATTATGGTTTATCACAGGATACTGACTATAGTCCCCTGTGCTATACAATAAGAACTTGTTGTTTACCCATCATATATATAACAGTTTGCATCTGCTAGCCCAAGCTCCCAAATCTTTCTGCCCCACCTCTCCTCTCCCTTGGCAAACACACATCTGTTCTCTATGTTCTAAGCTCCAGTTTTTCAACAGTGTAATGAGTATACTGATAGGTCCTACCTCGTGGTATTTTTATAAGAATAAGCAGAGGTATCTATGGTTAGCATAGTACTTAAAATATTTATTGCTATTCAGTTGCTAAGTCATGTATGACTCTTTTATGTGACCCCATGGACTGAAGCCAGAGAAGGCAATGGCACCCCACTTCAGTACTCTTGCCTGGAAAATCCCCTGGGCGGAGGAGCCTGGTGGGCTGCAGTCCATGGGGTCACATAGAGTCGGACATGACTGAGTGACTTCACTTTCACTTTTCACTTTCATGCATTGGAGAAGGAAATGGCAACCCACTCCAGTGTTCTTGCCTGGAGAATCCCAGGGATGGCGGAGCCTGGTGGGCTGCCGTCTATGGGGTCGCACAGAGTTGGACATGACTGAAGCAACTTAGCAGCAGCAGCATGGACTGAAGCACACCAGCACACTATTTTTCACTATCATCCCAGAGCTTGCTCAAACCCATGTCCATCGAGTCAGTGATGCCATCCAGCCATCTCATCCTCTGTCGTCCCCTTCTCCTCCTGCCCCCAATCTTTCCCAGCATCAGGGTCTTTTCCAGTGAGTCAGCTCTTCGCATCAGATGGCCAAAGTATTGGTGCTTGAGCTTCACCATTAGTCCTTCTAATGAATATTCAGGGCTGATTTCCTTTAGGATGGACTGGTTGTTCTCCTTGCAGTCCAAGGGACTCTCAAGAGCCTTCCCCAGGACTATCGTTCAAAAGTATCACTTCTTCATTGCTCAGCCTTCTTTACGTTCTAATTATCACATCCATACATGCCTACTGGAAAAGGCAGAGCTTTGACTAGACAGACCTTTGTCAGCAAAGTGATGTCTCTGCTTTTTAATATGCTCTCTAGGTTTGTAATAGGTTTTCTTCCAAAGAGCAAGCATCTTTTAATTTCATGCTCCAGTCACCTTCCACAGTGATTTTGGAGCCCAGTCATGCCTCATATAAATGTTGTCAATTATTTTCATTGTAAATTAGAAAAAGACTAATTTAGATTTTCTTCCCCACTGAGAGTTTATAAGGCTTATAATCTTCTGGATATAAGCCTTTATCAAAGAGCTAATGGATCAAGATGACATGGACAATCTCTCGAGAGGTAGCAATGCTGACTTTTACCTGCTATCCATGGGTCAGTTGCAAAAGATTAAATTTTTAAAAATTAAATATTCTTGACATTCTTTTATGGTATCTAGGATGACTGGGCTACAAAATGAAAAAAAGTTTTCAGTTAACTGAGATGAGCCAGTAACTTTACTATATAGAGAAGGAAACCGGGTCTTCTACACGCTAATGTATCCAGGAAGGAAAAATACTCCACCACAAAATGTGAGTACCTGGATGTGCCATTTAAGGCTTTCAGGCACCGCCCACATCAGGGCTCCAATATCCTACACTCATCACAGTCTAGGAGCAAACCACTGACTTCTCAACAAGGAATGCCACTTTTTCCAGCTTCTGACTTTGTTCTGGGCCATCTCATTTATGATCATTTCTCACACTCAGTGCTGATGCTGTCCAGTACCTCCCATCACGAGGCTAGCTCCTCCCCTTGGTGATGCTCCAGACTGCCCTTCCATCTACACATTTGAGAGAATGTCCCACTCCATGTCCAGAGCCCTTGGCAAGCAATCCTCAAGGGCAAAGCCTTCTTCATGTTTCACAGCAAGCAATTCTGTGTGTTTCCATGAGCATCTGGCCACAAAATTGATGGGGCCTGGTGCAAACGAATGGCAGGGTCTCTTACTCAACAAGGTGAGAGTGGCATTCTAAACCAAGCATGGGCCCCTCTGTGAGGGCATCTGCACAGTGCACTATTTAGGGTCTGATACCCAATTCCACTGCTTGGGAGGGTGCAAGGGGTGTTCCCCCAAAACACCAAGCAATGCTCCAGAATCCAGCTTTGGGGGTTCCCACAATTCAACTCAGTTCTGACACTGTCTGCCCAGAGACTACATGAGACCCCCTAGATATGGGGCATGGGTGTGTGTGCTCAGTCGTGTCTGACTCTTTGTGACCCCATGTACTGTAGCCCACCAGCTCCTCTTTCCATGGAATTTTTCAAGCAAAAATACTGGTTTTCACTTCTTTCTCCAGGGATCTTCCCAAACCAGGGATGGAACCCAAGTCTTTTGTGTCTTCTGCATTGGCAAGTGGGTTCTTTACCAGCTGAACCACCAGGGAAGCCAGTCCCATAAAACCTCCCTCCACTTCAGACAGACAGCCATCACAAGACCAGGCACTTATCTGTACTTCTGACTGGCTATACAACAGCTTCCCACAACTCATCCTGAAGTTTGATTAATTTTCCAGGGAAGCTTGTAGAACTCAGGAAACTGATGTACTTACTAGATGAGCCATTTACTGCAAAGGGCACTGAAGGATAGAGAGAGGTGAAGAGATACAGGGGATGAATCCCAAACAAAGAGTCTCTGTCTTCATGGAGTTTGAGGTCCCACACTCGCCAAGTGAATGTGCTCTGGATCACTAACCCAGAAGCTCTCCAAACAACCCTGCCCTTGTTGGGTTTTTATAGAGGCTTCATTACATACATGCATGCATTACATATGTGCATACAAGTCACTTCAATCATGTCTGACTTTTTGCAACCCTATGGACTGTAGCCCTATCAGCTTCTCTGTCTGTGGGATTCTCCAGCAATAATACTGGAGTGGGTTGTCATTCCCTCCTCCAGGGGATCTTCCTGACCCAGGGATCGAACCCATGCCACTTACGTCTCCTACAATGGCAGCCAGGTTCTTTACCACTAGCACCACTTGGGAAGCCCATCATTATATATACACAATAGATTAAATCATTGGCTATTGGTGATTGATTCAACCTTAGACAATAAAGCAGTGCAGTCAGTTCTAAGTTCCAGAAGTGACTCCCGGATGACACAAGCCCTCCAAACTGCCCACTCTCTCCATGGTAAAAGGACTGACAGTGCATCCCAAGGAAAAGTGAATCCCCTGGGAACTGGAGATGAGGAATTCCCTGGTAGCTCAGTCAGTAAAGAATCTGCCTGCATTGCAGGAGACCTGGGTTCAATCCCCAGGTCAGGAAGACCCCCTGGAGAAGGAAATGGCAACCCACTCCAGTATTCTTACCTTGAAAATCCCATGAACAGAGGAGCCTGGGGAGCTACAGTCTTGGAGTCGCAGGAGTCAGACATGACTTAGCAACTAAACCAGCACCAAGAACCTGAATATCTGCTGTGTACAATTCTTTCCCATGGGTGTTTAGTTAACACTAGTCAACATCCTTCAACCTCAGTCAGTTCTACAATTCTGACAATATTGAGTGATCAGTGGGCAGAACTCAAATTCCAACCCCTGGGCTCAGTGTGACATCATATCTTATACACAATAAGTCATTTCAGCCAGCCTTCCTCGCTGGGGGCCAGCCACACCACCTTCCTTAAAAAGTCAATAGTCTCACTGACAATATTTCTCTTACAAAAAGCTTAAAATGATAAGGAGGTATCGAAGGTCGCTGGAGGCCACCTCATCCTGGGGAAGGAGCCTTACTTCGTGGAATTCCCACATCTTTTCCAGGGGTTATGATCCAGCATCTTTGCCTTCTGAGGTTGAGGGAACCACTCAAGCATCTCTTGGCCTTGATCTCTAAAGGACCCTTGGTTAGTACTCACTGCAGTAGAAATGAGTGCACAGCTGAGTTCCTTCTTAAAGAGGGCAATGCCCATCAGGGTGTGGTTAGAAAATGGCCTAAATAGTAGTGATTGATGTAACAAAAACACAACTTAAGCTCAAGGCTAGAGAAGGGCATCTATTCCAGTTTCATCCACTGCAGAAGCAGCAAACATCCGGGACTCCTATTCCCCAGCTCCAGGTAAAGGGTGCCTACACTGTACACGCTAGTCGTCTTTGACATCACATCCATGTTCAGATTGATGAAGGCTGTGAGGATGACTGCAAATGATGGATGCAGCCACCACATCCCTTCTTGCAAAAATAAAATCACATAAAGGTGATTAATGGACTAGGAGTGTCAGTAAGTGAATTGCAGGAAATAAAATACATATTCAGCAGTATTTGTATTCTCCTTCCCAAGGGAGATCTGGGATCAGGTTGGGTGTGGTTTGGATCCTTAAAAAGTCTACTGTTCTTGTGAAGGAAGCATTCCTGATGCCTAACAGCCTGTGTGGAAGGACCAGCCACCACAAAGTGCCCTGAGACTCAGCATTACAACTGCACAGAGGACTCATTTGGGAATGGCTATTTTTGAGGATGCCTGTTAGGGTGACATGGGGCATCTCTGAACATTTTTTACTTTCATCTGAGATTCCTTCTGATAATATTGACAAAGTTCAAAGTGTTTGCTCAGCTTCATTTTATCTGTTCAGAAATAACTATAACTGGAAAAGACTCTGGTCATGGGAAAGATCAAATGCAGGAGGAAAAGGGGACAACAGAGGATGAGATGATTGGATGGGCATCACTGACTCAATGGATTTGAGTTTGAGCAAACCCCCAGAGATGGTGAAGGGCCGGGAACCCTAGCATACTGCAGTCCATGGAATTGCAAAGAGTTGTACATGACTGAGAGAATGAACAGCAATGTCATATAGAACCTCAAAGGCATGAACAAAATTCTAATTGAATTGTGTGCTGGTGGGAGGAGCTTTTAAAACATTAACCCTCGAGAACTGATGTCCATGAAGGAAAGTGAAGACCAAAGCAATCACCTCTTCCCAGGCTTATGAGAGTAAGGGGCTAACATGATCTTCCAAAATCAAGTGTACAAAAGAATGGCAACCTCACCAGACACTAACCAGTGGGTTAATATCTAAAATATTCAACTGGAAGGAAATCATTAAAATGTGATATAGGAAAATTGAATAATGGGAACTCATGGCCACAAGAGACCCAAGTTCTACTCAAAGGAAGTGAGAACTATTCAAACAAAATACAAGTTTGCATATCTCAAGGGAGAAAAGTCAAGGTTCCCAGATGTAAAGGACTGAGCCAGTGTTACACAGAAAACCTGGAGAACTTTGCTCCAGAGATGTGAGTAGTGCAGTCTGTTGGTCAGGAAGTTATATGAGAAGGGGTCCTTAGAGGGCAGCTATGACTCAGAGCCCATGTATGTGAGACATGAATCTTCACATCAGCAGACCTAGTAGCCTTGACTTCATGACATCAATATTCCAACATTTGACTTACTACTAGCAACTTGGAAAGTCCCAGAAAAAAAATCATAACATGAAAAATCATAATCCCAGAAAATCACAATACACAGTAAGTCCCCTACAAATATGAATGAGTTCCATTCTGAGAGGATGTTCATTAAGTCCAATTTGTTCATAAGTCCAACAAACTTAGCCAAGGGGCCCAACTCACACAATTGGCTATATAGTACTAAGGCAGAGGAACCAGAGATCAAATTGCCAACATCCGCTGGATCATGGAAAAAGCAAGAGAGTTCCAGAAAAACATCTATTTCTGCTTTATTGACTATGCCAAAGCCTTTTACTGTGTGGATCACAATAAACTGTGGAAAATTCTTCAAGAGATGGGAATACCAGACCACCTGATCTGCCTCTTGAGAAATCTGTATGCAGGTCAGGAAGCAACAGTTAGAACTGGACATGGAACAACAGACTGGTTCCAAATAGGAAAAGGAGTTCATCAAGGCTGTATATTGTCACCCTGCTTATTTAACTTATATGCAGAGTACATCATGAGAAACGCTGGACTGGAAGAAACACAAGCTGGAATCAAGATTGCTGGGAGAAATATCAATAACCTCAGATATGCAGATGACACCACCCTTATGGCAGAAAGTGAAGAGGAACTCAAAAGCCTCTTGATGAAAGTGGAAGTGGAGAGTGAAAAAGTTGGCTTAAAGCTCAACATTCAGAAAACCAAGATCATGGCATCCGGTCCCATCACTTCATGGGAAATAGATGGAGAAACAGTGGAAATAGAGTCAGACTTTATTTTTCTGGGCTCCAAAATCACTACAGATGGTGACTGCAGCCATGAAATTAAAAGACGCTTACTCCTTGGAAGAAAAGTTATGACCAACCTAGATAGCATATTCAAAAGCAGAGATATTACTTTGCCAACAAAGGTTCGTCTAGTCAAGGCTATGGTTTTTCCTGTGGTCATGTATGGATGTAAGAGTTGGACTGTGAAGAAGGCTGAGTGCCGAAGAATTGATGCTTTTGAACTGTGGTGTTGGAGAAGACTCTTGAGAGTCCCTTGGACTGCAAGGAGATGCAACCAGTCCATTCTGAAGGAGATCAGCCCTAGAATTTCTTTGGAAGGAATGACACTAAAGCTGAAACTCCAGTCCTTTGGCTACCTCATGTGAAGAGTTGACTCATTGGAAAAGACTCTGATGCTGGGAGGGATTGGGGACAGGAGGAGAAGGGGACGAGAGGATGAGATGGCTGGATGGCATCACTGACTGGATGGACGTGAGTCTGAGTGAACTCTGGGAGTTGGTGATGGACAGGGAGTGCTGTGATTCATGGGGTGGCAAAGAGTCAGACACAACTGAGTGACTGATCTAATCTGACTGTACTCTAATAGGTTTATAATGCTTTCACACAAATAATACATAAAAAACAGGCAAAAAAACAAAACATGTGTGATCTTACAGTAGAGTACTTGAATAGTACAGTACAGCAGTTAACATACAGGAACTGACATCAAGTGAACAGGCAAGAAGAGCTATTGACTGGAGGAGAAAGGAGGTAGGAGGTGGTGGAGCTGAGGGATGGTCAGCATTAGGAGACGAAGAACAGGCTGCAGTCTCACTCACAACTGCCGTTGATGGCACAGGTTCTACTTTCTTGCTGAATTCAATTCCATCTACCCTCTTGAAAACATGATCCAGTGATATTTGGGTAGTAACTCTTCTTTGCTTATCATAGATGACACAACTGTACTGAATTGCATTCTGAACGGAGGCTGCAACTTTCAGGTACTGTTTGTTCTATATTCGGGCCTGTACCTCACCTCAGCCACCAGGGAAGCCCCCAAAACTAGCAGTGCCTCCGTAAAGAAAATCCACTTGCCATTCCCTGCATCATGAACCTCTTCAGTTCTTCAGTTACTTCTTCACCCTCTTGTCTCTCTTTGTCCTTTCTCTAGGCCTCCAATTCCATCAGGTTTTCATTAGTAAGCGCCTCATGTTGCACAGCAACAATATTGTGCAGTGAAGTACATAAAAGCAAAGGATGCGTGATGCATAGGCCTATACACACCCGACATGAACTAACGTACATGTCCGGACATGTCTGTTGTTGCTGTTTTTTGTTTTTTTGGTTTTTTTTTCCCACTTGAAGGACAGTCAATGCCTATTGCATTCCTCGTGAATAGGAAAATCAATTTTCTTTCCTGCTGCCAATGAGCTGGGAGGGCCAAGTGTCTGACCGGGCCTGTCTTCTGCTGGCCTGCTGCCTGGACAGGGTTTAGCCTGTAGCACTGAGATCTCATTAGGGACTGAGACAGGCAGCCAAGGCATCATACGTGGGATTGTCTCAGATTCACTAGGCTCCAAATAGTGTGTGAAAGGATTTGGAGGGAATTGAATAGGCTCACAGAGCCAGTCAGGACACAGGGCAGTCAGTGCAGGGGCTACCTCTCTGGAGGTGGACACCAGGGGGAGGTACTGAGTCAGCCTCAGCCTCCAAAAGAGCAGAGCAGTGACGGGGCTTTTAGGCACAACATCCACCAGGAAGTGGCTAAAGGGGCATCTCCCGCGGTGCTGGCTCCAAGCAGAGCCCTGCTGGTGTCCATGCCCCCAGAACCTCCCAGAGTAGCTGACAGGGCACCATGAGCTCCCAAAAAACAAACAGTGAGGAGTTCCAGGGAGAAGTTCTGCTTTGGGTAAGGAAGGGATCAGGGGGAGCAGAGCTAGTTGAGCACTGCTCAGACGCAGGGATCAGAACTGTAGTAGAGTTACACTTGGAATACTTCTCAGTCATCAAAAATGATGCCATTTTCAGCAACACAGATAGACCTAGAGAAAGTAAGTTAGACAGAGAAATAGACTCACGGACATAGAAAACACTGGAGTGGGAGGAAAGCTGAGGAGGGATAAATTAAGAATTGGGGATTAACATGAACATACTATAAAACTGATTATCAACAAAGACCTTCTGTATAGCACAAGGAACCACACTCAACGTTTTATAATAATCTACAAGGGGAAAAAAATCTGAGAAAGAATATAAATGTGATATATATATATATATATAAAATCGGAAAAGGCAATGGCAACTCACTCCAGTACTCTTGCTTGGAAAATCCCATGGATGGAGGAGCCTGGTGGGCTGCAGTCCATGGGGTTGCAAAGAGTCTGACATGACTGAGCAACTTCACTTTCACTTTTCATTTTCATGCACTGGAGAAGGAAATGGCAACCCACTCCAGTATTCTTGCCTGGAGAATCCCAGGGATGGGGGAACCTGGTGGGCTGCTGTCTATGGGGTCACACAGAGTTGGACACGACTGACATGACTTAGCAGCATATACATATATATATATATAACTGAATCACTTTGCTATACACCTGAAACTAACACAACATTGTAAATCAACTATATTTCAATTTAAAAAATCAAAGAACAAGCAAAAAAATATACTTCAATAAGAGCTTCCCCAGTAAAGAATCTTCCTGCAAAGCAGGAGACATGGGTTCGATCCTTGGGTCAGGAAGATCCCCTAGAGGAGGGCACGGCAACTCACTCCAGCATTCTTGCCTGGAGACTCCCATGGACAGAGAAGCCTGGAGGGCTACAGTCCAGAGTCACAAAGACTCAGAAATGACTGAAGCAACTGAGCATACATGCCCGCACATGCTTCAATAAAATGGAAATAATTTTTCTAAAAAAAGAATCACCAGGAAGAGACTAATAGCAGGATAAGAGCCTACAATGGCCATCAGCAAACTTTTCCCAGTAAAGGTCCAGATAATACTTCAGGCTTTGTGGGCCATATGGCCTCGATTCACCTATTCACCTCTGCAGTTGTTGAACACAGAGGATCAGACAACAGATAAGCAAGTGGGAGAAGCTGTGTTTCAATCAATTTCACTTATAAATCCAGGTTGCTGGCTGGGTTTGGTTGTAGTTGGCCAATGAGTGTCTTAGTGTAAAGGCTTTACATTTTTAAGTAATATTTTATTTCTTTGTCCTGACAACAACAACAAAAAATGTGCTTATTGTTCAAAATTTAGACAAGATAGGGAATTCCCTGGCAGTCCTGTGGTTAGGACTCTGAGCTTTCACTGCCATGGCCCAGGGCGCAGTACCTGGTTGGTGAACGAAGGTCCCACAACCTGCACAATATTATAAGCAAAATAGAAAAGTCATTGAATGTATTCCATCCACTATTTCTGCCTCATTTTACACATTTAAATCCTAATGTGTGACTGACCGTGACTACTGATTTTTCATGGAAAATTACATCATGTATACACACACATAATGTCATAAATTCCTCATAAATATTCTGGAGTGGGTTGCCATGCCCTCCCCCAGGGGATCTTCCTGACAAAGGGATCGAAGTTTTATCTCTTACATCCCCTGAACTGACAGGTGGGCTCTTTACCACTAATGCCACCTGGGAAATCTCATATAATATTCTATCATATGGATATATCAAGTTTTATTTAATCCATATAAACTGGATGAAAAGTTGCTTTTAACATTTTACTGTTATAAAGCCTTGTCACACAGAAATTTATGTTTACCCACAAATCTGTTTACTCACAAACCTTTGATACACAAACATTTCTCCATGTGTCTTACTGTTTTCCCATAATCTCCTACTTCAAGTCGAAGCTGAGGGGAGAACCCAGTTTGTACCTCGGAGCACAAAAACAAATCAAAGGAAGGGCTAATTTTCAATATGACCCATAGTCTGGCTTTTAGGACAGAGCAGAGAATAATGACAGTGTTTTTATGCAATTAAAAACAATCATTATTGCTCTCTGTGACCATTCTATTAGCATGAAATTTGAACCAAAGACAATTTTACAACTACGTATGTGTGGTTATAGATGTTAACTAGACATACTGTGATCATTTTACAATATATACAAATATTCAATCATTACACTGTACACTGGAAACTAATATATGTTATTTATACTTCAATTAAAAAATAACTATTATTGCTATCCATCATCATTTTACTACCATGAAAACTTGAACCAAAAAATTGTGGGTGTATCCATTGCTCAGAAACGATAACAAGGTTAAAGCACTCAATTTCAGCAGTTGAGTTTTAAATTTGAATATTAATAAAAAACATCCACAGCCAAATACAACATTATAGATCATAGTTATAATAATAACTCACATTTGTATCATGACTTACTGGTTTTAAAATCATTTTCACATGCATTATATTATTTGCCTGTAGAATTAGCACTTTCTCTAGATGGGTATTTTAAGACAATAGATGCATGATCTCAATTAAGCAAATCAGCTCTTGGATTAGATCCTCAGCATCGAAGCAAATCCATATGCTGCTTGCACAATCCCAAGCTGAACTCTGAAATTTCTTTCTAGGAGGGGAATTTGTGGACGGGCTTCATCCTCTGCTTTCTGTCTCCTGCACCTGCTGTGCTCACAGAGGGTCTGATTACTTGCATTTTCTCTTTGATGGCAGGCATTTGGTAATTCTAAAGCAATTAAAAGCAGGCTTGGCAAAAAGGCCAAATTAGTATCTGAGTTAAATAAAATCAAACATTTATGTAACACTTTACTATTTGCAGATCTAAACATTAAAACATGAACTATTTAACAATGAAATACTTTTTCATTCTTAAAAGTAGTTGTTTTCTTTAATTATTATTTAGCATAAGAATTGTCCATTTTATATGCTCATGTTCAAAAAATGACTTTGAAGTACGATTATGCTGAATTGTGTAAAGACTTTTAAGTTCACAGTAAACCAAAAGATAACTTATATGATTCAACTCTGTTTCAGTCAATCCAACAATCATTGCTTGTGTTTTCTATGTGTGGACTATCATCATAAACTGCAATAGCCATTCCGATCAGATCAGATCAGATCAGTCGCTCAGTCGTGTCCAACTCTCTGCGACCCCATGAATCGCAGCATGCCAGGCCTCCCTGTCCATCACCAACTCCCAGAGTTCACTCAGACTCACATCCATCCAGTCAGTGATGCCATCCAGCCATCTCATCCTCTGTCGTCCCCTTCTCCTCCTGCCCTCAATCCCTCCCAGCATCAGAGTCTTTTCCAATGGGTCAACTCTTCACATGAGGTGGCCAAAGTACTGGAGTTTCAGCTTTAGCATCATTCCTTCCAAAGAAATCCCAGGGCTGATCTCCTTCAGAATGGACTGGTTGGATCTCCTTGCAGTCCAAGGGACTCTCAAGAGTCTTCTCCAACACCACAGTTCAAAAGCATCGATTCTTCGGCACTCAGCCTTCTTCACAGTCCAACTCTCACATCCATACATGACCACAGGAAAAACCATAGCTTTGTCTAGACGAAACTTTGTTGGCAAAGTAATGTCTCTGCTTTTGAATATGCTATCTAGGTTGGTCATAACTTTCCGTCCAAGGAATAAGCGTCTTTTAATTTCATGGCTGCAGTCACCATCTGTAGTGATTTTGGAGCCCAGAAAAATAAAGTCTGACACTGTTTCCACTGTTTCCCCATCTATTTCCCATGAAGTGATGGGACCAGATACCATGATCTTCGTTTTCTGAATGTTTGAAAATAAGGGCCTAAGGAACAACTGTCTTCCAAAGTATTGCAGTTGACTTCAATAGAAGAGAAGACAGTGGAAATTGTAGTGTCTGTAAAATTTGTGGTAGATTTTTGATTAGGACGCAAATTCAAATAAAAGAGAGAAAATTAAGATCTACATTAAGAAATGGTTTGCTTCTGGTCAGAAATGTAATGGTGTCCCCATATCTTGAAAAAAAAAAATAACAGTTTTATAGTATATAAGCCACAGCCTATAGCAATTAAAACTTCATAATACAGGCAACAATTTCTCTGAGATCTTACACTGGTAAGGTAATCTCTGGTTCTGAACTACTGTTTCCACTGAAATGATTAACCATTCAATTGCCTAGAAATTCTACAAGTGTCCTCTCCATCTGTCTTATACTGATAAAAAGAATCATAGGCAGAAAACAAATTAACATAGCTACAGAACCAAATGTATTGAAAACTTCTTTAGGAAGGGTAGAAGAGTTTAGTTTTAGCAACACAAAGAAATTCATAGTCATATTCTTAAAAGTACTTCTGGAAGGAACAGGTATTGAAAGCTTGAGCAGACCTAGAATTGGGAGTCTAAATGGTGATCTGTGTTTAGGGGTGAGATATGAACATCACACCTTCAGGTGTGGATAAAAAACAATCCTGAAAACCAGAAGGGAACAACAGGAAACATAGTTGTTTACAGCTAAAGCATCGACTTAATTAGAGATACCAAGGGAACATTTCATGCAAAGATGGGCACAATGAAGGACAGAAACGGTATGGACCTAACAGAAGCAGAGGATATTAAGAACAGGTGGCAAGAATATACAGAAGAACTGTACAAAAAGATCTTCATGACCCACATAACCACAATGGCATGATCACAAACCTAGAGCCAGACATCCTGGAATGCAAAGTCAAGTAGGCTTTAGGAAACATCACTACGAACAAAGCTAGTGGAGGTGATGGAATTCCAGTTGAGCTATTTGAAATCCTAGAAGATGATGCTGTGAAAGTGCTGCACTCAAAATGCCAGCAAATTTGAAAAACTCAGCAGTGGTCACAGGACTGGAAAAGGTCAGTTTTCCTTCCAATCCCAAAGAAAGGCCAAAGAATGCTCAAACTACCACACAATTGCACTCATCTCACAGGCTAGCAAAGTAATGCTCAAAATTCTCCAAGCCAGGCTTCAACAGTACGTGAATCGTGAACTTCCAGATGTTCAAGCCGGATTTAGAAAAGGCAGAGGAACAAGAGATCAACTTGCCAATATCTGTTGGACCATGGAAAAAGCAAGAGCATTCCAGAAAAACATCTATTTCTACTTTATTGACTATGCCAAAGCCTTTGACTGTGTGGATCACAACAAACTGGAAAATTCTGAAAGAGATGGGAATACCAGACCACCTGACCTGCCTCCTGAGAAATCTGTATGCAGGTCAGGAAGCAACAGTTAGAACTGGACATGGAACAACAGACTGGTTACAAATAGGGAAAGGAGTACATCAAGGCTGTATATTGTCACCCTGCTTATTTAACTTTTATACAGAGTACATCATGAGAAACATTGGGCTGGATGAAGTATAAACTGGAATCAAGATTGCCAGGAGAAATATCAATAACCTCAGACATGCAGATGACACCACCCTTACAGCAGAAAGTGAAGAAGAACTAAAGAGCCTCTTGATGAAAGTAAAAAAGGAGAATGAAAGTTAGCTTAAAACTCAACATTTAGAAAACTAAGATCATGGTATCCAGTCCCATCTTTCATGGCAAATAGATAGGGAAACAGTGGAAACAGTGGCTGACTTTATTTTGAGGGGCTCCAAAGTCACTGCAGATGGTGACTGCAGCCATGAAATGAAAAGACACTTGCTCCTTGGAAGAAAAGTTATGACCAACCTAGACAGCATATTCGGAGAAGGCGATGGCACCCCACTCCAGTACTCTTGCCTGGAAAATCCCATGGACGGAGGAGCCTGGTAGGCTGCAGTCCATGGGGTTGCTAAAAGTTGGACACGACTGAGTGACTTCACTTTCACTTTTCACTTTCATGCATTGGAGAGGAAATGGCAACCCACTCCAGTGTTCTTGCCTGGAGAATCCCGGGGACGGGGGAGCCTGGTGGGCTGGCGTCTATGGGGTTGCACAGAGTTGGACACGACTGAAGTGACTTAGCAGCAGCAGACAGCATATTAAAAAGGAGATATATAACTTTGCCAACAAAGGTCTGTCTAGTCAAAGCTATGGTTTTTCCAGTAGTCATGTATGGATGTGAGAGTTGGACTATAAAGAAAGCTGAGCACTGAAGAATTGATGTTTTTGAACTGTGCTGTTGGAGAAGACTCTTGACAGTCCCTTGGACTGCAAGGGACTCAGTCACAGTTGTGTCCAACTCTTTGTGACCCCATGGACTACAGCATGCCAGGCTTCCTGACCATCACTAACTCCTGGAGCTTGCTCAAACTCATGTCCATCAAGTTGGTGATGCCTCCAACCATCTCATCATCTGTCGTCCCCTTCTCCTCCCACCTTCAATCTTTCCCAGCATCAGGGTCTTTTCCACTGAGTCAGTTCTTTTCATCAGGTGACCAAAGTATTGGAGTTTCAGCTTTGGCATCAGTCCTTTCAGTGAATATTCAGGATTCATTTTCCTTTAGAACTGACTGATTTGATCTCCTTGCAGTCCAAGGGACTCTCAAGAGTCTTCTCCAACACCACAGTTCAAAATTATCAATTCTTCGGTGCTCGGCTTTCAAATAAAAGAGATAAAATTAAGATCTATATTAAGAAAAGATTTGCTTCTGGTCAGAAATCTGATGGTGCCCCCATATATTGAAAAAGATAGTTTTATTGTATATAACCCACAGCCTATAGCAGTTAAAACTTCACAATATATGCAACAATTTCTCTGAGATCTTACACTAGTAAGGTAATCTTTGGTTCTGAACTATTGTTTCCACAGAAATGATTAACCAGTCAATTGCCTAGAAATTCTACAAGTTGCCTAGAAATTGCCTAGAAATTCTACATTAATAGGTCTGTCTAGTCAAAGCTATGAGTTTTCCAGTAGTCAGGTATGGATGTGAGAATTGGACTACAAAGAAACATGAGTATGGATTATGAAAAATTATTCAGAGTACAACACAGAGAAAAGAAAACTATAAAATATTTTTAAAATATAAAGAAGAGGTTAACACACATAGATTATTAATAAAAATTCAGAGAAAAGATTGTAGAAGGATTAAACAAGAAGGCAATATTAGTTCAGATAATGATTGAGAACTTTTCAGATTCTACACCAGAATCACAGTGAAACCTAAAATCAATTACAGAAATGATATTTTACTGAAAAAAAGTGAGTTTCTTTATCCACTAATAAATAATTTAGTAACTTCTACAGACTATATTTTCAGTAGAAATTAATAATCCAAGCTGAAAAGTCAAATAAGCAAGCAAATAGGATAAGTAAAAAATTTAATACTTAACAACATAGTTTACTATTTAGACCTAAAATTAATATTACTGTTCAATTTAAAGATTAAATAAAATAGGATAAAACCAATATACTGAACAAAAATATTATAAAAGCTGAAAAATAATCTAAGTTAAAGCACTCAGAGGTCCTATCTTGTTCATGAAGATTATAAAAAGACATTATTATTATATAATCAATCCAAAAAAGACAGAGATCCAGTCTAAAAGACAAATAGCACAATAAAAAGATGAAAAACAAATTTAAAAATATAAAAATTAAAATAAACATAAAAAATCAAAGATTCTTAATAAATGACAGATTCTCATGCAAAGAGAGATCAAAATCCAGAGATATCAAAATTTAGGTGTGGAGAATTATTGCCAGATATAATAACCAAAAGTAAAGTGGTGCTGTTATATTAGTAAATGGAAAATAGTCTTTTGGTAAAGAACACTTCTAGAGACAAACTTTCACCATCCTAATCAAAAGGTACAATTCATCAAGAATAATAAAATACACAGATGTGAATTTGTATATATGTATGTCCCCAAACTAGAAACAACCCAGGTGTCCATCCATAGAAAAATCAATAAAACAACGGTGGTATAGATATAGAAAAAATGGAATCCTATTCAGCAACAAAAAGGAAGAAACAAAACAACATGGATAAATCTCAAAATCACAACACTAAGTGGAAAAAAGCCTTATAAAAGATGCTGTATTATTACATATATAAGTGTCAAAAACAGGTAAAACTAATCTGGGGTAGAAAAAAAATCAGAGGAAAAATTGCCTGGGTTTAGCAAGGATTTATCAGGAGGAAACATCAGGGCAATGATTATGTCCTACATATTGACAAAGGTTTTATTTGCACAGGTGTACACAGTCATGAGAACTTACCAAAGATACACTTATGCAAGTAAATTTTATCTCAATTCTTTTAGAGTAAGTACATATGGAATTCTTCTCAATGTTATACACGATACATGCTGAAATATTGGGCTTCCCAAGTGGCGTTAGTGGTGAAGAACCCGCCTGCCACTGCAGGACACAGAAGAGACTCGGGTTCAATCCCTGTGTTGGGAAGATCCCCTGGAGGAGAACATGGCAACCCACTCAAGTACTCTTGCCTGGAGAATCCCATGGGCAGAGGAGCCTGGTAGGCTACAGTCTGTAGGGTTGCACAGAGTTAGACGTGACTGAAGTGATTTAGCAGCAGAAGCAGAAGTGTACTGAAGTTTACTTTGAAATGTATAAGCTGGATTGAAAAGTAGAGAAAGAAATGAACATATATGTGAAAAACCAAGCATAGTGCAATGTTAACTGTAATATTTAGCTGGCAGTTTTATAGGACTGCACTGTAAACTGCTTTCAATCTTGTTGTATATTTGAAAACATTTATAATAAAATTATAGGATAAGAAGTAGGCTGATCTTCAAATAAGACACACAAAAAATAAGGACTATCTTCATAGAACATTTTAGCAAACCTACCCTATTTGTGGTTGATAGATTGAGTGCACATAGGAAATATGTAAGACTATAGAAGATTTGAGTTATAATAACCACCTTGACCTAATGAACAAATCAAACCATAGATTTGTTTCATTCCTTTTCAGCCACCTCAACACATTTCAAGGCTTTGACTCAGAGACAATTTTTTTTTTAATCATGAAAATATAATTATGTAGAAATCAATAACAAACACAAATAAGAAATCCATACATTCAAAAATTTCAAAAACTGTTTTAAACACTCAGAGTCAGAGAAGAAACACAATTTGAAAGTATTTATTTTGAATGATAGTTAACACTAATGCATACCCTGCTGCTGCTGCTGCTGCTAAGTTGCCTCAGTCGTGTCCAACTCTGTGCGACCCCATAGATGGCAGCCCATGAGGCCCCCCCATCCCTGGGATTCTCCAGGCAAGAACACTGGAGTGGGTTGCCATACCCAAAGAGTTTTAAAAGAAAATACAGCCATAAATACTTGCATTATAAGTGAAGAAAAGGTGCAAGGACACTAATCATTAACTTTATTCTGCAAACTAGTATTGTTACTCAGTGCAGTAAGACAAGAAAGCAGAATAAACACTATCAAGATAGGAGACAACAAAAATAAAATAGCATACAGATAATACATTTGCTTTTGAAAAAATCCATGAGTATAGCAAGAATGCTAGATATACAATTAACGTACAAATGCTATCATAGCCACATAGCATCAACATGGTAGAAAATATTTTTTAAAAAATTAAAATCCTCTATATTTAAATATACATATATTATGTGATATAGAAACTCCAAGCTTAGGTATGTATCCAAGCAGAAATACAAGCATATATACCCCAAACAGTGATTCAAAAAATGATCAGCCCAGTATTATTATCCTTATTATTTGCTCATGCTTCATGAGCTACGTGACTTGTGCTTGTGTTGTGTTGTCTCTGAACTATCTAAAAAACAACTCAGTATCATTAGGAAAAGAATAGGGCCCATTTGGGCTTTTGTGGGTACCTTGTCAAGGTTAGGGTTAGTGGCAGAAAAGTGGGTGTTGTGTAACACGAACAGGAGAGCAGGAAGAATATCCATGTGGTTATGGATCGGTTCTGTATCCTGACCTGGTGTTAACTGTACTCATGTGACAGAATTGCAGACAACACACACATATTGCACCAACGTTAGTTCCTGCTTTTGATATTTCACTATAGTAATGTAAAATGCAACCATCAGAAGAACTGTGTGAAAGGTTCATGCAACCTACTTACAACTTCCTATGAATCTAATGATTTTAAAATAAAAAGCTAGCAGGTATACCTGTGGTGGATTCATTTCGATATTTGGCAAAACTAATACAATATTGTAAAGTTTAAAAATAAAAAAAATTAAAAAAAAAAAGCTAGAAAAAAGATTTGTTCCTACATTAACCACCTTAAAATTAAGAGCTTCTACTAAACAAATAAACAAACATAAACATTTCTCCAAAGAAGACATACAGATGGCTAACAAGCACATGAAAAGATGCTCAACATCACTCATTATCAGAGAAATGCAAATCAAAACCACAATCAGGTACCATCTCACACTGGTCAGAATGGCTGTGATCCAAAAGTCTACAAACAATAAATCCTGGAGAAAAGGGAACCCTCTTACACTGTTGGTGGGAATGCAAACTAGTACAGCCACTATGGAGAACAGCACTATGGAGATTTCTTAAAAAACTGGAAATAGAACTGCCATATTACGCAGTAATCCCACTGTTGGGCATACACACCGAGGAAACCAGAATTGAAAGAGACACGTGTACCCCAGTGTTCATCGCAGCACTGTTTATAATAGCTAGGACATGGAAGCAACCTAGATGTCCATCAGCAGACCAATGGAAAAGAAAACTGTGGTACATATACGCAATGGAGTATTACTCAGATATTAAAAAGAATACATTTGAATCAGTTCTAAGGAGGTGGATGAAACTGGAGCCTATTATACACAGTGAAGTAAGTCAGAAAGGAAAACACTAATACAGTATACTAATGCAAATTTGGAAAACTCAGCAGTGGCCACAGGACTGGAAAAAGTCAGTTTTCATTCCAATTCCAAAGAAAGGCAATACCAAAGAATGCTCAAATTACCGCACAATTGCACTCATCTCACAGGCTAGTAAGGTAATGCTCAAAATTCTCCAAGCCAGGCTTCAGCAATACATGAACCGTGAACTTCCTGATGTTCAAGCTGGTTTTAGAAAAGGCAGAGGAACCAGAGATCAAATTGCCAACATCTGCTGGATCATGGAAAAAGCAAGAGAGTTCCAGAAAAACATCTATTTCTGCTTTATTGACTATGCCAAAGCCTTTGACTGTGTGGATCACAATAAACTGTGGAAAATTCTGAAAGAGATGGGAATACTGGACCACCTGACCTGCCTCTTGAGAAATCTGTATGCAGGTCAGGAAGCAACAGTTAGAACTGGACATGGAACAACAGACTGGTTACAAATAGGAAAAGGAGTACGTCAAGGCTGTATATTGTCACCCTGTTTATTTAACTTCTATGCAGAGTACATCATGAGAAATGCTGGACTGGAAGAAGCACAAGCTGGAATCAAGATTGCTGGGAGAAATATCAATAACCTCAGATATGCAGATGACACCACCCTTATGGCAGAAAGTGAAGAGGAACTCAAAAGCCTCTTGATGAAAGTGAAAGTGGAGAGTGAAAAAGTTGGCTTTTTAAAGCTCAACATTCAGAAAACAAAGCTCATGGTATCCGGTCCCATCACTTCATGGGAAATAGATGGAGAAAGTGGAAACAGTGTCAGACTTTATTTTTTGGGCTCCAAAATCACTGCAGATGGTGACTACAGCCATGAAATTAAAAGACGCTTACTCCTTGGAAGGAAAGTTATGACCAACCTAGATAGCATATTCAAAAGCAGAGACATTACTTTACCAACAAAGGTCCATCTAGTCAAGGCTATGGTTTTTCCTGTGGTCATGTATGGATGTGAGAGTTGGATTGTGAAGAAGGCTGAGTGCTGAAGAATTGATGCTTTTGAAGTGTGGTGTTGGAGAAGACTCTTGAGAGTACCTTGGACTGTAAGGAGATCCAACCAGTCCGTTCTGAAGATCAGCTCTGGGATTTCTTTGGAAGGAATGATGCTAAAGCTGAAACTCAGTACTTTGGCCACCTGATGCAGAGTTGACTCATTGGAAAAGACTCTGATGCAGGAGGGATTGGGGGCAGGAGGAGAAGGGGACGAGAGGATGAGATGGCTGGAGGGCATCACTGACTGGATGGACGTGAGTCTGAGTGAACTCTGGGAGTTGGTGATGGACAGGGAGGTCTGGCGTGCTGGGATTCATGGGGTCACAGTCGGACATGACTGAACAACTGAACTGAACTGAACTTAATGCATATATATGGAATTTAGAAAGATGGTAACGATAAAACTGTATGCAAGACACAAAAGAGACACGGATGTATAGAACAGTCTTTTGGACTCTGAGGGAGAGGGCGAAGGTGGGATGATTTGAGAGAATAGCATTGAAACATCTATGTTATCATATAGGAAATGGATCGCCAGTCCAGGTTCGATGCATGAGACAATATGCTCAGGGCTGGTGCACTGGGATGACCCTGAGGGATGGGATGGGGAGGGAGGTGGGAGGGGGCTTCAGGATGGGGAACATAAGTACACCCATGGCAGATTCATGTCAATGTATGGCAAACCAATACAAGATTGTAAAGTAATTAGCCTCCAATTAAAATAAATTAATTTACAAAAAAAAAGAATGAAAAGTGAAACCAATAATTTGGTAAGGATATTGCCACATTTATAGTCAACAAAGGGAAACATAAAAACATATCAAGAACGTTTACAATTCAGTGGCAATCTGAAAATCAATCTAAGAGAAAATAAGCAAACTACTTAAACAGCTATTTCTGGGAAGAGAAAACATGAATGATAAATGAATATACAAATATATACTCATCTTCATTTGAAACAAGTGTCAATCAAATCATTATTGACTCTTTCATAGCCTGTAATGTTGGGGAGAGGCACAGAGCAACAAGAGCTGACACCCACTGTTGGCACTGTGTAACTGGTACAGTCAATTCCAAAAACAATTTGATGAACTTGAGTAAAGTCAAAGACTTGTATATCACACAATCCAGCACATTCCTTCCAAATCACACACCTTAGAGAATCTCTGGCAAGTATGCACCGCAAGCTAAGACAACATTGTTAAGAAACAAACAAGTGAAAAAAAACATCTAAGAACAGGAGAATCAGGATGAAGAATGTTGTATTTCTTTCCATTTTTTAAATTTAATTAAAAAACATTTTTACAATATTGTGTTGATTTTTTCCATACAAATTAGCCATAATTATACCTACATCTCCTCCCTCCCCAGCCTACCCTCCTCCCCCTATCCCATCCCTCCTGGTCATCAGGGAGTGTAGGACTAAAATTCAAGAACCATGGTTACATTTTGCCACTATGGCAAAATATATTTCTCATGAGAAAGATATTGGATAAAAAAATACTGAACAGTTCAGTCGCTCAGTCGTGTCCGATTCTCTGTGACCCCATGAGTCGCAGCACGCCAGGCCTCCCTGTCCATCACCCAGATTCACGTCCATCGAGTCGGTGATGCCATCCAGCCATCTCATCCTCTGTCGTCCCCTTCTCCTCCTGCCTCCAATCCCTCCCAGCATCGGAGTCTTTTCCAATGAGTCAACTCTTCACATGAGGTGGCCAAAGTACTGGAGTTTCAGCTTTAGCAGGAGTCCTTCCAAAGAACACCCAGGGCTGATCTCCTTCAGAATGGACTGGTTGGATCTTCATACATGTATGCAAAGTTTCAAACAGGCTACAGTAAGTGAAATTTAGAGGACTGAGATAAAACCATAAATAAAATAATGAGATACCCAGCATCCAGGATGGGGCTTCTCTCACTGGAGTTGGAGGGAAGGCAGAAGATGAAAGACAGAGGTCTGAGGGGACCATTACTGCCCTTAAGGCAGGTGATGAAGACCTGGGTGTTTGGACTCTTGTGTACTTTACAGCATTTAGATTTCCTTTGAACCAACTGGATAATACTAAAAAAAAAGAAAAAGAAAAAGAAAAAAGAATTTAAGTGAAATAAAGTTAACTTAAATGGTCGTTTAGCCATCTGCCCACTCGAAGGGGTGGACACTTCATCCCAAGCTCAGACCATATCACTGGCTTCCCACCTCTTTCCCCTTCTGTCTCCCCTCTTTAGCTTCCTTTTACCTTATTATGCAAAGTAGTGAGCAACTTTCCACAATTTCCAATGGCAAACTCACCTCAAAGCTCATCTGTAGATATTCAAATTCCCTGCAGTATAAACCTGGGCTCCCCAGGTGTTGCTAATGGTAAAGAATCCACCTGCCAATGCAGGAGATATAAGAGACCTGGGTTTGATCCCTGGATCTGGAAGATGCCCTGGAGAAGGGTGTGACAGCCCACTCCAGTGTCCTTGCCCGGAGAATCCCATGGACAGAGGAGCCTGACGGTGTACAGTCCATAGGGTTGCACAGAGTCGGACACGACTGAAGCAACTTCGCATGCACGTAGCATAAACCTAGCAACATTCAAAACATGTAGCACTGCTGTAGAACAGACACTGGTGGATTAGAATGGACTTGGAGATCAATCAGAATGTTAAATGATGATTATAAAGCAACTGTGATAGCCTCTCAGACTGAACTAGATGCCTCTCAGCCCTAGTTCAAAGCAAATCTACTCAACAATGTAGACTGTAGACATCCATGTACACTCTTTGTGGACATCCTGTAAACACTTGTAGTTTGGCTGAGTTATGATCCTGAATGGTTCGCCCAATTGAGGCTGCTGTTGCTAAGTCACGTCAGTCGTGTCCGACTCTGTGCGACCCCATAGACGCCAGCCCACCAGGATCCCCCGCCCCTGGGATTCTCCAGGCAAGAACACTGGAGTGGGTTGCCATTTCCTTCTCCAATGCATGAAAGTGAAAAGTGAAAGTGAAGTTGCTCAGTCGTGTCCGACTCTTAGTGACCCCATGGACTGCAGCCTACCAGGCTCCTCTGTCTATGGGATTTTCCAGACAAGAGTACTGGAGTGGGGTTCCATTGCCTTCTCCCCAACTGAGGCTAAGTGGAAGCAAATCACTTAGCTTGCAAGGAGTTCAGCCTGCCAGCAGACCGGAGGGTCCTTGTGTTTTCACCTGCTGCAGTGGAGTAAACCCTAATCTTACCCTAACCCGCTTCCACCCCAACACCATCCATCTGAGACCATACCCCTGACACCATAAAATCATATTATTTACTATTCACGGCACTAGAGACCCCTTTTGTCATTTCAACCCACCTCCATATATAAACCATCCCAGGACAGTCTTTCTTCTCTTTATTCCTACTACCAATTGTAATTACTAGAATAAATGTGAATTACTAATAAACATTGCAGTCTCACTGTTCAAGATGAGAATAAAACTTTTAGTCTCCATAAGCACTTAAGGTATTTAAGGATGATGTGTTTGACGTCCTCCTTTTATCTTTTTCTTAACAGGAAAACAATTACGAGAGAAGGGACATTTTATAGAGCTGCTAAAGTGGCAGTTGTGTAGACATAGCTCATCTTCACTTTGGAAGGAAAACAATCTACAGTTCATGTCAATCTGTCTATAAAATGGTGCTTGTCAGATAATATTTAGTGGAAAAACCAGGATGTTCATATAGAAAAAAGTGTATGAATTAATAAGAAACTTGAGGTTTCAAACTGTAAAACCCTAGCTTACATTCATTATGTGATTTAGAAGTTCAGGCAATTGAAGTCTCTAAGTTGTTTGTAAACTGTTATGGCAATTTGTATTATTATATAATTCATGCCATGTAGAATACTTGAGCTTATAGAAAAGTAGAAAAAATAATAAATAATGTTACAATGATAATACCTGGGACTACAGAAAATGTAAAGTGTTTATAATCAGTTACACATTTTTCTTGACTTCATCTATTGATTTTGCTCTGAAAGAAAAGTCTCATCACAAACATCAGCTAATTGCTCATTTACTTGTTCTAATATATAATTATTTTATATTAAAAATATAACAATTGCCATGTTCATGGATGGGAAGACTGTCAACTTCCCAATAACCATCAAAATGCTGATTCTTCCCAACTTGATCTATAGATTGAATGTGGTCTCAATAAAAATCCTAGCAAGTTATTTTGTGGATCTTGAAAAAATGATTCTAACATTTCTATGGAGAGTCAAAAGACACTGAAATTGAACACAATATTGAAGGAGAAAGTTAAAATTGGAGAACCGACCCTACCTGATTTTAAGACTTAATATAAAGCTACAGTCATCAGGACAGTGTGGTTTTGGCAAAAGAAGAGATGAATAGACATGAACAGATCAGTGGAACAGAATAAAGAATCCAGAAACAGACCTGCAGAAATACATTCAACTGGTTTCCAAGGAATGAACATAGGCCACACAGTGGAGCAAAGACTGTTTCTTCAATAAATGGTGTTGAAACAACCTATCCTGCTAAGTCACTTCATTCGTGTCCGACTCTGTGCGACCCCATAGACGGCAGCCCACCAGGCTCCCCCGTCCCTGGGATTCTCCAGGCAAGAACACTGGAGTGGGTTACCATTTCCTTCTCCAATGCATGAAAGTGAAAAGTGAAAGTGAAGTTGCTCAGTCGTGTCCGACTCTTAGTGACCCCATGGACTGCAGCCTACCAGGCTCCTCTGTCCATGGATCTTCCAAGCTAGAGCACTGAAGTGGGGTGCCATTTCCTTCTCTGGAAACAACTTATATCCACATGCAAAAGAAACAAATTTAGACACAGACCTTATACCCTTCACAAAAAGTAACTCAAAATTGATCATAAACCGAAATATAAAACAAACAAAACAAAAACTAGAAAATAACACAGAAAACTTACATGACCTAGGGTACAATAATGACTGTTAGATATGAAGATCAAAGGCATGGTCCATGAAAGAAATAATTGACAAGCTGGACTTCATTAAACTTTCAGACTTTTGTTCTATGAAAGACAATATCAAGAGAATGAGAAGATAAAACACAGACTGGGAGAAAATATTTGCAATAGACACATATAATAAAAGACTATTATCCAAATATACAAAGAATGCAGGAGACTTGGTGGCTCAGACGGTAAAGCGTCTGTTTGCAATGTGGGAGACCTGGGTTCGATCCCTGGGTTGGGAAAATCCCCTGGAGAAGGAAATGGCAACCCACTCCAGTACTCTTGCCTTGAAAATTCCATGGACAGAGGAGCCTCGGAGGCTACAGTCCATGGGGTCGCAAAGAGTTGGCCATGACTGAGTGACTTCACTTTCACTTTCAACAATAAGAAAGCAATTCAATCAAAAAATGGGGCAAGACTTCACAGGCATTCCACCAAAGATATGTAGGTGGAAAACATGCATATGAAAAGATGATCCCTATCATGTCACCAGGGAAATGCAAATGAAAACTGCAGTGAGGTACCACTGTACATATATTAGACTAACCATAGTCTGGGACACTGAGAGCACCAAATGCTAACAGGAATGTGGAGCAGCAGGAATTCTCATTCTTCACTGCTGGGAGAGCAAAATGGTTCAGCCACTCTGTATGACAGTTTGGTGGCTTCTCACAGAACTAAACATTATCTTACTATGATGCAACAGTCATATTACTTGGTATTTGTCCAAAGGAGTAAAAAATGTATGTCCATACAAAAACCTGCACATGGATTTTTATAACAGCATCATTCATAATTGCCAAAACTTGGAAGCAACCAGCCTGTCCTTCAGTAGGTTAGTAGGTAGATAAACTGTGGTCCATTTAGACAATGGAATATTACTCCGTGATAAAGGAGTAATCAAGCCACAGAAAGCCAGGAAGGAATCCTTAATGCACATTACTAAGTGACAGTAGTCAATTTGAAAAGGTTACACACTATATGATTCCAACTATATGACATTCTGGAAAAGTGAAAACCATGGGAACTGTAAAATGATCAGTGATTGCCTAGGGTTGGAGGAAGGGAAGGGTGAACAGGTGGAGCATGGAGGAGTCTGGGGCAGGGAACATACTATACAATACGATAATGATTTATTCATTTGATTTTTCATTTGTTCAAACCCACAGAATACACAGCATCAACAGCTAACAGTCATGTAAGCTATAGATTCTGGGTAATAATGATGTGTCTGTGCAGGTTTATCCATTTCTGCAAATGCACCCTCCCTCGGTAGTGGATCATGACCACGGGGCAGGCTGTTTGTGTGCTGGGGGAGAGTGTATACTAGAAACCTCTCTGCCTCCCTCAATTTTGCTATGAACCTAAAACTGTTCTAAAAACATGTATTAATAATATTATTTTTAAACATACATAACTGTTTCACTTATTAACGTTTCATTTCCAACTTTTTGTTCTCTCCTTTGTTGATCTGCAATTATTCTTTGTTAATGCATTAAGGCCTTATTTATGCTAAAAGTCTTCCCTGTGGCTCAGTGGTAAAGAATCTGTCTGCAATGCAGCAGCCACAGGAGACATGGGTTCAATTTCTAGGTCCGGAAGATCCCTTGGAGGATGAAACGGCAACCTATTCCACTATTCTTTCCTGGAGAATCCCATGGACAGAGGATCCTTGTGGTCTACAGTCCACGGGGTCTCAAGGAGTTAAATATGATCAAAATGACTGAGAATGCATACTAAAATTCATTCTAAAGAGCTTCTATTTCATTGATCATCTTGAATTTCTTAATTGCTATCCATGTATATGTTTTGTTGGGCTTGTGTGTGTGTGTGTGTGTGTGTGTGTGTTTAGTTTTAAAAATGAGATCTAAAGCAACCTAGATGTGTATCAACAGATGAACAGATAAAGAGGTTGTGGTACATACATACAATGGAATATTATCAGCCATATAAAGGAATGAATCTGAGTCAGTTCTAGTGAGGTGGATGAACCTAGAACCTGTTATACAGAGTGAAGTAAGTAAAAAAGATAAAAACAAATATCATATACTTACCAACACATATATATAGAATATAGAAAAATGGTCCTGATGAACCTATTTGCAGGACAGGAAGAGAGATTCAGACATAGAAAACAGACTTGTGGACGCAGCAGGGAAATGAGAGGGTGGGAGAAATTGGAGAGTAGCATTGAAACATGTACATTATGTGAAATAGCTAGTGGGAAGTTGCTGTATAACACAGGAAGCTCAACCAATGCTCTATGACAACCTAGAGGATTGGGATGGGGTAGGGGGGTGGGGGGAGGTTCAAAAGGTTAGGGATGTATGTATACTTATGGCTGATTCACATTGCTGTATGGCAGAAACCAATATAACATTGTAAAGCAATTGCCCTCCAATTATAAAAAATAAAATAACTTTCAACAACAACAAAAAAATGAAATTCTTATTTCTTTTGGGGTCTTTCCTATCAACAGGTCTATCATTAGATGCAACAGACAAGCCGCACAATATACGTTTTAATAAAGAAAGAGACAGGTCATCTCCTATTGTCTTCATTTTCAAAATACACTTTGCTAACCATGGAGATGGCATGGGGTGGAATTCAGGCAGAGTGCACTCAGTTTCTGGATTTAAATGGGAGATTAAACACAGGTATTGAAACATGCTCCTTCCAGATACACTTTAAAAATAAAGGTTCATTTGAAAAAACACATAAACCTACAGAAAAAGTGAGACCAAGTAAGGAGGTAAGAACAAAAGATACTGAAGGCTTCAAATCAGATGGATGGGGTGGGAGCTGACCTCAGAGACCTGAGCAAAGAGAGTCCAGAGCAGGAGGCGGCTGGAAGCTGAATGATTGACGGAGCAACATCCTGAGTGTGTGTATAGTGATTGATGACTCCAGTCTCTTTGATAAGAGTTGCTGTGGGGATGAGGCTGCATACAGAGGAGGGAGGCAGGCCATCCCTCCATTTTTCACATGGACCCTCCTCCCAACAGTTATAGTCAGTCACTCCTGGCAGACCTCCAATCTCACCAGAGAACCCCCTCAATATCAAGCCAGAGTGGGGCCCCCTGTGACCCAAAAGACAAACAGATTTCAGCAGCTCCCTCATCCCAAGGCCAGGTATGGCCCCACAACAGCAGGGACCTTCACTGCAAAGAACTCTTCATGGCACGGAGCAGTGATATGAGGGGCCCACCTAAGCCACAGCCAGACAGGCTTCCTTGAGGACTTCTTATGCTGTGGAGCAGTCAGCTTTGTCCAGCCCTTCTTCAGCTGTGTCCCATTTTACTCATCACTCCTGCAGATGACAGGAGGATCTAGGACAGCCCAGGGTGCATGTGCATGCCCAGTCCCTTCAGTCGTGTCTGACTCTTTGTGACCCCATGGACTGCAGCACACCAGGATCCTCTGTCCATGGGATTCTCCAGACAAGAATACTGGAGTGGGTTGCCATGCTCTCCTCCAGAAGAACCCTGACCCAGGGACCAAACCTGGGTCTCCTGCGCTGCAGGTGGATTCTTTACTGCTCAGTTATTGGGAAAGTCACTAGAAGTCTGTTTTTTTTTTTTTTTTTTTCTTTTCTTTTTTCTCATCCTAGCTTTATTGAGATATTATTGACATATAACATGTAATTTTAAGATGTTCAAGGTGTTCATTTCTTAATAATTGAAAAATCAAGCAATTCAATTCACCACATACATAGAATAAAGAGAAAAATCATATGAAAATATCCATACATGCAAAACAAAATTTAATAACAGTTGAACATCCATTTATAATTTAAAACTCCCTACACTTAAAGAATAGTAGGTGGCTTTTCATTCTTATAAAGTATATCTAGAAAAAGCCAGTGTGATATTTAATGATAAAATACTAAAAGCTTTCTCTTTTTTCTGTTTTTTTTTTAAATTTTTTATTTTATTTTATGTTTTAACTTTACAATATTGTATTGATTTTGCCATATATCAACATGAATCCACCACAGGTATACACGTGTTCCCCATCCTGAACCCTCCTCCCTCCTCCCTCCTCATACCATCCCTCTGGGTCGTCCCAGTGCAACAGCCCCAAGCATCCAGTATCGTGCATCAAACCTGGACTGGCGACTCATTTCATACATGATATTATACATGTTTCAATGCCATTCTCCCAAATCATCCCCCCCTCTCCCTCTCCCACAGAGTCCAAAAGACTGTTCTATACATCAGTGTCTCTTTTGCTGTCTCGTATACAGAGTTGTTGTTACATCTTTCTAAATTCTATATATACACATTAGTATACTGTATTGGTGCTTTTCTTTCTGGCTTACTTCACTCTGTATAATAGGCTCCAGTTTCATCCACCTCATTAGAACTGATTCAAATGTATTCTTTCTAATGGCTGAGTAATACTCCATTGTGTATATGTACCATCGCTTTCTTATCCATTCATCTGCTGATGGACATCTAGGTTGCTTCCATATCCTGGCTATTTATAAACAGTGGTGCAATGAACATTGGGGTACACGTGTCTCTTTCAATTCTGGTTTCCTCAGTGTGTATGCCTAGCAGTGGGATTGCTGGGTCATAAGGCAGTTCTATTTCCAGTTTTTAAGGAATCTCCACACTGTTCTCCATAGTGGCTGTACTAGTTTGCATTCCCACCAACAGTGTAGGAGGGTTCCCTTTTCTCCACACCCTCTCCAGCATTGATTGCTTGTAGACTTTTGGGTCGCAGCCATTCTGACTGGTGTGAAATGGTACCTCATAGTGGTTTTGATTTGCATTTCTCTGATAATGAGTGATGTTGAGCATCTTTTCATGTGTTTGTTAGCCATCTGTATGTCTTCTTTGGAGAAATGTCTATTTAGTTCTTTGGCCCATTTTTTGATTGAGTCATTTATTTTTCTGGAATTGAGCTGTAGGAGTGGCATGTATATTTTTGAGATTAGTTGTTTGTCAGTTGCTTCATTTGCTATTATTTTCTCCCATTCTGAAGGCTGTCTTTTCACCTTGCTTATAGTTTCCTTTGTTGTGCAGAAGCTTTTAAGTTTAATTAGGTCCCATTTGTTTATTTTTCCTTTTATTTCCAATATTCTGGGAGGTGGGTCATAGAGGATCCTGCTGTGATGCATGTCAGAGAGTGTTTTGCCTATGTTCTCCTCTAGGAGTTTTATAGTTTCTGGTCTTACATTGAGATCTTTAATCCATTTTGAGTTTATTTTTGTGTATGGTGTTAGAAAGTGTTCTAGTTTCATTCTTTTACAAGTGGTTGACCAGTTTTCCCAGCACCACTTGTTAAAGAGATTGTCTTTAATCCATTGTATATTCTTGCCTCCTTTGTCAAAGATAAAGTGCCCATAGGTGTGTGGATTTATCTCTGGGCTTTCTATTTTGTTCCATTGATCTATATTTCTGTCTTTGTGCCAGTACCATACTGTCTTGATGACTGTGGCTTTGTAGTGGAGCCTGAAGTCAGGCAGGTTGATTCCTCCAGTTTCATTCTTCTTTCTCAAGATTTCTTTGGCTATTCGAGGTTTTTAGTATTTCCATACAAATTGTGAAATTATTTGTTCTAGCTCTGTGAAGAATACCATTGGTAGCTTGATAGGGATTGTATTGAATCTATAAATTGCTTTGGGTAGTATACTCATTTTCACTATATTGATTCTTCTGATCCATGTACATGGTATATTTCTCCATCTATTAGTGTCCTCTTTGATTTCTTTCACCAGTGTTTTATAGTTTTCTATATATAGGTCTTTAGTTTCTTTAGGTAGATATCCTAAGTATTTTATTCTTTTCGTTGCAATGGTGAATGGAATTGTTTCCTTAATTTCTCTTTCTATTTTCTCATTATTAGTGTATAGGAATGCAAGGGATTTCTGTGTGTTGATTTTATATCCTGCAACTTTACTATATTCATTGATTAGTTCTAGTAATTTTCTGGTGGAGTCTTTATAGAGGTCTATTTTAAAGGGATTTTTCTGAAACCATATACACTCTTACTTCAAAGTTTGTTTTTCAGTATTTCTCAGGAAAAACTAGGATGAATACATTTCTTGGAGTGCTTTCAGCAATTCCCAATCACATGTCCACTTCATTAGCTTATTTATAAAAATGAAGCAAAAATAAAGTTAACCTGCATTTTTGAAATATTTGTCAAAAATGTATTAGATAATGTAATATGTATAAAACTAATGAGCTTATGTGTTTTATGAAATTCTGGTCAAGACTGGTGCTAACATACAATTAAGGTGAGTTACAGGATTTATAACCTTTACTAATACTGAACATGGGGCTTCCCTGGTGGCTCAGACAGTAAAGAATCTGCCTCCAATGCAGGAGACCTGAGTTAGACCCCTGAGTAGGGAAGATCCCTTGAAGAAGGTAATGGTTACACACTCCAGTATTCTTGTCTGGAATACTTGCCTTCCATGAACAAAAGAGCCTGGCAGGCTATAGTTCATGGGGTCACAAAGAGTCAGACACAACTGAGTGACTGACATTTATAATACTGAACATAGATGAATATTTTATTTCAGATTTCAAAATATTTCAGCATTTATAGAAACAAAGTGAACCACTGTTTACTGGTTAGTATTCTATAACATACAAAGTTTTTCTTTTCACATTTTAGGCCTTTTTCCTCCTTCACTGTCATATAGAACTTTAGTATTTTTCATCAATTTAATATTCAAAGCAACACCCCGTTTACAGACATAAAGATCAGATCAGATCAGTCGCTCAGTCGTGTCCAACTCTTTGCGATCCCATGAATCGCAGCACACCAGGCCTCCCTGTCCATCACCAACTCCCAGAGTTCACTCAGACTCACGTCCATCGAGTCAGCGATGCCATCTAGCCATCTCATCCTCTGTCGTCCCCTTCTCCTCCTGCCCCCAATCCCTCCCAGCATCAGAGTCTTTTCCAATGAGTCAACTCTTTGCATGAGGTGGCCAAAGTACTGGAGTTTCAGCTTTAGCATCATTCCTTCCAAAGACATCCCAGGGCTGATCTCCTTCAGAATGGACTTGTTGTATCTCCTTGCAGTCCAAGGGACTCTCAAGAGTCTTCTCCAACACCACAGTTCAAAAGCATAAAGTCTTCAGTGCTCAGCCTTCTATGGATGGACTAAATAAAACCCCCAAATATTCACATAATGTACAAATGAGTTAACAAATAGGTGTATATTTAGGGAAAGTAATCTAGACAAACTCCTGAACCTAATGACTTCTGTCCCAAACCCCTACCTCTGAGAACCCTCTCACATGGTTAGTGGAAAGGTAAATTGCTGCAGCCACTGTGGAAACAGTATGAATATTCCTCAAAAAACTAAAAATAGAACTACGATATGATCTAGTAATCTCTCTCCTGGTCATATACCCTGAGAAAATCATAATTCAAAAGGATACATGCATCCCAGTGTACATAGCAGCACTGTTTACAATAGCCAAGACACGCAAGCAACCTAAATGTCCATTTATAGATGAATGGATAATGAAAAGATGGTACATATATACAATGAACTACTACTCAGCCATAACAAAGAATGAAATAATGCCATTTGCAGCAACAAGGATGGACTTAGAGACCTTATACTAAGTGAAGTAAGTCAGAGAAAGACAAATGTCATATGCATATATGTGGAATCTAAAATATAGCACAAATGTACTTCAAAACAGAAACGAACTCATAGACATAGAGAAGAGGCTTGTGGTTGCCAAGTGGGAGGGGTAGTGGCAGAGAGCTGGAATGGAACATGGGAATAGCAGATGCGACCTAGTATTTGTAGGATGGATAAACAATGTCCTACTGCACAGCACAGAGGACTATATTCAGTATCCTATGATAAAACATGATGGAAAAGAACAACAAAAGCAATGTATTAATTGCACAATGTAATTAATACACAATGATTAATTGTGTATGTGGGGGGGCTTTCCTAGTAGTTCAAGCAGTAAAGAAGCTGCCTGCAATACGGTGTATATGTGTACAACTCAGTCACTTTGCTGTACAGTATAAATTAATACAACGTTGTAAATCAACTACACTTGAACACAATACATTTTTCTAAAACCCCCTTTTTGTGAGTCTCTGAACTTGCACGCAGCTTTGCTCTGTTGTTTGTTCGTTTCACTTGGGAGTGGACACACAAGCCCTGTGTGTGTTCAGAGGCCATGCATTTCCCTCACGTGGTCACTGGGACACCCAGAACCTCCCTTCCCTGTTTTAATGAACCCAGGGAAAGAGCTACATCTTTGAGCGTGTTCTTCAGATGTATAAAGTATGTTTTATTTAGAATAAAAAGTAACCTTTGGAAATGTTTTTTAAAAGAGGATTTAGTGACAGCAAGAAGAGAAGCCATTCCGGCCTGAGATGCCTTCCACTCTACATGGCCATGCAGCAGCCTGAAGCCTGAAAATGCCTTTAAGGATCCGAAGCTCACCTGGGAATACAGGTACATACTCACCACCGAAGGAGAGTTCAGTGACTGAGAGGGTCCTGCTGGGAACAGAGCCCCCTCATACTCCCCACAACGGGCTCCCCAGGGATGATGGCAGGAAGGCCCTTACCCCGTGATGGAAAGGCTCTTCTCTGGCTAATTCAGTGAACCCAACAGGAAGGACCTAGAGACGAAATGTCAGCGGTTACCCCACAACAGCTCCGCTACAACTGAGATCAAAACTAACAAGCCACGACAGAGCCTCTGATCAGCTTTTCAGCCCTTTTGACTGTCAGACAACAGCCATGTATGATCACATATCTGAAGAAAGCTCCTCTTACAAAAAAGACTTCCTGAAATAATAGGAATAAACAAACAAACAAACAAAAAATAAAAACAACTTGGAGGCAATAGGGACCATGCTGGGAGAAGAAAAACTAAAACATAACAAACATTAGCATGCTCAGAGGAAGAAAAGAACTGGCCTATAAATGAAGTCAGTAATTATATATAATTAACAGATATATATGGTACATATATGACATCTATCTTGTATATATATATGATTAATTACATAATTATAGATAATTGTCTATAAATAACAACTCTATGCACAGAAAATATACACACATATTTGACATATACATGGCATGTGTGCTGGGCAACCCCGTGGACCACAGTCCGCCAGGCTCCTCTGTCCATGAGAGTCTCCAGGCAAGAATACTGGAGTAGGCTGCCATGCCCTCCAGGGAATCCTCCCAACCCAGCAATCGAACCTGCATCTCTTAGTGAAAGTGAGTGAAGTGAAGTCGCTCAGTGGTGTCCAACTCTTAGCGACCCCATGGACTGCCGCCTACCAGGCTCCTCCATCCATGGGATTTTCCAGGCAAGAGTACTGGAGTGGGGTGCCATCATCTCTTAGGTCTATCTGTATTGATAAGCTGGTTACCGCTAGCGCCACCTTGGAAGCGCCCGTACATGGCATACATTTCTGTTATATATACAACATTCAGCAAAGAGTAAAGAGACCCTGATAATGGATGACATGATAGGATGACTATAAAACAGAAGAGAAGAATTTCCAGGTAAGGTCTAATCAAGACTGCAGAGTAGCAAGACCCTGAGCTCAGGAACCCATCCACACTACAACTACATAGACAACAACCTCTGAGAATGCCCTGAAGCCCAGCAGAACAAGGTGTCTACAACTAGGGATATAGGGAAAAGGCCACGTCGCGATGCGGAGGAGGGGAAGAGACACGGCCCAGTCAGAACCAGCACCTCAAGAGCACAGACTTACAAATCAGGGGACTATCACCACCACGGAGGCCCCCACCCCCAAGGAACCAGGAGTCCGAGCCCCACATGGGGGTCCTCCGCTGGGGCAACTCTGCCAGAAGAATGAACCACCCCTGTCCATTCCTCTGAGTTTAGAAACCAGCAAGGCTCCATCCCGGAGTGACTGAGGGCTGAGTGAGGCTGAGACTTGAAGGGCTCCCACACAGACTCCCTCCTTCTGAGTTCCAGAGCAGAGGCAGCAGCTTGAAAGGCACCTGGGCCTCAGGAGCAGGAGATACTTTGACTAATTTTAAAGAGGCTGCCAGGGAGAGAGGGGCCTCCTGAAAATTCCTTGAGGATGGAAGCATGGGATGGTCCCTTTTTTTTCCTCACTCTCCTTCCACCTGCTGACCCATCTCTGGTGGGCCCTATTTCTGTCACTCTCCATCATACTAGCTCACCCTGTGTGCCCTGCCTGGTCATTCCTCTGATGACCTGTCCTGCCCAACCCACACGCCCCAGGGTGGCCCTCCAAAGTGCTCCCACCTGGGGGATCAGCCTCCACCACCAGGGTGCCTGCAGCAGTCACAGGCAAACCACAACAGGAGCCCCACCACCCCCAGGATGACACTGGGGAAACCAGTTCTGGTGACGAGTGGGCGCTGCACCTCTGTATCCAACAGGACATCTTCCATATCAGGCCTCCCCTTCAAGCCTGGGACATGTAGCTGATATATCTGATACAAAGGAACAAACACAGACAGACTGGCAAAATTAGGACAAATAACACTGATTTAAAAAGTGGGCAGGGCGCCTGAATAGATATTTTTTCAAAGAAGACATACAGATGGTCAACAGGCACACGAAAAGACGCTCAACATCACTGATCATCAGGGAAATGCAAATCAAAACCACAAGGAGATATCACTCAACATCTGTCAGAATTGCTATTATGGAAAACAACAAATTTTGGCCAGGATGTGGAGAAAAGGGAACCCTCATTCACTGCTGGTGGGAATGTAAATTGCTGCAGCCACTATGGAAAACAGTTTGGAGGTGCCTCAAAAAATTAAAAATAGAACCACAATATGACCCAGCAATTCTCATTCTGGGTAATTTTCTGAAAAAAAAAAAAAGACACTAAATGAAAAAGATATACACACCTGTACATTCATTATAGCATTATTTACAATAGTCATGGTATGAAAGCAAATAGGTGCCCATGGATAGATGAATGGATAAAGAAATACATATTTTGTATGTATTTGAAATGAAATATTAGATTTTCATTTTTTAAAACTCTTGCTATTTGTAACAACATGGATAGACCTAGAGGGTATTGTGCTTAAAATATGATAATCTGAATTGTCCTATATCTATGAAAGGAATTAAATTGATAGTTAATCATCTTCTAGCACAGAAAACTGCAGAAGATGGCTTCACTGTTCAATTTTTAAGAAACACTTAAGAAAGAAATGATACCCAAACTACACAGACTCATCCAGAATACAAAAAAGAGAGAATGTGTTTTGTGATGCAAGCCTTACTCCGATACCCAAACTAGGCAACGATGGAACAAACAAAGAAAATCACAGAACAATATCACTTAGGAACATGAATGCACGCATACTTAGTCCTCACAAATGAAATCCTGCACCGCATAAAGACTCTCATGTATCCCAACCAAGTGTGTTTCATCTCGAGAGCACAAGCTGGGTCAACGTTCCAAAGTCAATCAATGTTGTTCATTATGCATCTCCTGTTAAGTATTTTTACCACAGTACAATGAAATAAAATATTAAAAAAAAAAATAGTGTGACAGTTCAAGAGTAATAGGTCATTGGGAAATTTTGGTCATTGGGAAATTTGAGGGGAGACCTACTTCCAGGGTTCCCAGCAGGTGAAAGCCCAGGTGGGATGGAAAGCCTCTGTGAGCAGCTCCCTAACGTGAGCAGAGTGATGGGGGTTCTCGTGAGCAGGCCCGGCCACACTGCAGCTCCTCTGCTCTAACTTCCTCATGTGTGAAATAGGCATAGAACAAAGGGCATTAGAATGTCCCCATCATCAGACTAGAGAAGAAGAAGAACAGGAATGCAAAGGATGAGAAGAGAGACTCACCAAGCTCTGCATGACAGCTCCTTACCCCTTGAGAAACAGATAAATGCCCCCAAATTATGGCTTTCCTGTTTGGTTGTTTTTTTGTTTTTGTTTTTTTTACTTTAAGCTGTGCATTTCATTGTTTTCTTTTTTTTTTTTTTTCAATAAGCTCAAGTAATATAGTCATTGTAAGAAACCAGGAAGTGCAGGTAAGCAAACACGGGAAAAAAGTGACACAGAATTCCATTGTCTAGAAAGAACCACCACTGATGTGTCAATTTGGGTGAATACGTGTGTGCGTACATGATAATTCTCTGTCTTTACTAATCTCCTTTCTCTCTTCAAACACAAAGCTTTCCTTGTAATAAATAAAATAGCTTTATCATTTTAAATAACTATTGCTTTGAGGATCCCATAATTTCTTTTAAAATGGTTAGCTCAAGGCAAGAGAAGCTTTATCAATAAAGATGGACTTTTAAGGATATAAAATGTCAAAAGATCTTGGGAGACCGTGTGGGCAAGTACTTCATATTTTAATAAATGAATCAATTTACTAAAATTCGTTTGCAGTGAGTATTCTGCACACATGGTGATCCTCTGTGAAATAAAGAAATAAAGATGAAATAGAAGGGGATTCTGATCTCACAGTCTTTACTATGTAAGAGCTACAGAGTCAATTTCTTCAAAGAAACATTTATTCAACAAGCTACATAACAGGTGAAATGTGAAAGTGTTAGTCACTGAGTCGTGTCTGATTCTTGGGACCCCATGAACTGTCGCCCACCAGGCTCGTCTATCCATGGGATTCTCCAGGCAAGAATACTGGAGTGAGTTGCATTTCCCTTCTCCAGGGGACCTTCCCCACCGAGGGATCGAACCCAGGTCTCTTTCATTGCAGGCAGATTCTTTACTATTTGAGCCAGAGGAGACCTTTATGGAGGGTGAGATGGGTGTAGAAAAGCGTCATGATTGTACAGACACTTTAGCTATGTCCCACTAGGAGACTGGAGGGAGGTTTTCTGGAAAAGATGGCATTTTATTGGGTGCTTCACAGTGATGATTCTCAGGCCCAAATTGACTAGGAAAGTTCCCAATGATGAGAGAACAGCCTGTGCAGAAGTCAAGGCAGGACAGAGAGGCCAAAGCCTGGGCCTCTGAGGGCAGCACCAGCTCCAGGCTGAGTGGGAAGGCAGGGCTGGGTGGTCACCAGACCAGAGCTGGCAATGAATTCATCAGAATCTGCCGGGGACCAGCCCCGGCTGATCCAGGGTATTCGAAGCGGGGACAGCGTCGGCGACCTATTTATTTAAATATTTTATCAAAGATATAAAGAGTAATAGGATGAGGATATTTCAGTAGGAAAATTCAGTGGAGAAAAGAGGCTGAGTAGCTTGGTTTATGCGGGAGACCAATAAAACTTCAAAACAAGAAGTTTGCACCACTTACGTAGGCCGCAGGCGTCCTTCCGTTCTCCCAAAGGAAAGGAGACACTGAGGCCTCCCCTGTCGGATCTTAGAAGCCCAGGCAAAATTAGCCAAGTATGGCGGGTTCCACGCTCCAGATGGAGACTCAGCCAGAATTTGAGAGACAGAGCGACATGGGGAGACCAAGTTTCGGTGAACAAGGCCCGCACTTTATTTTCCAAAGTAGTTTTTATACCTTAAGTTGTGCGTAGAGGATAATGGGGGAAGGGGTGGAGTCATGCAAGGACAGCAGTTCCTGGTCCTAATCGAAGCCAGGCTTTCAAACTTATCATATGCAAAAGTTCAGGTGAATTACATCATCTTCTGGCCAGGAGGCCTGTTAACATTTTAAGAAACTTATCTTTCTCTACAGGTGATTATTCCAAAGTCAGGCACCAGCCTCCAAAAAAGCATTGGACAAAGCTGCATTCCTATAGGGCAAAGGTGAGGTGGGCTCAATCAAGAAAAGAATTAACTCAAGGGTCCAAGGTTACAAACACTGAGGCTACTACTTACATTTCTACACACCCATTATATCAATCAATACACTGCCAAGGACACAGTAGGTAAGGAGTATGGAGACTTAGCAACAAACATTGGCCCAATAAGTGAAAAACCCTTCACCAATACAATTTCTAATCAATCTTTTAACTACTCAAAGGAATCTGTGTTTAGACAGTTTAGAACATCTCCTGCCTATCACAGTTGGGAGGCTCTGAACAATCACATGTGGCCAGAAAAACCTATTCAGGCAGGCTAGAGGATTTCCAAAGGAGTTTGTAGGTAAAACACTGTCACACCCAGGAATTATTCACTGGAGCTGTAAGCTAACTCTTTTTCAGAGAGAGGTAGTGGGGGACAGCCCCCCGTAAAGTCAGAGGTATAGGTGAAAGCACAAAGCAGAAAGTAGGCAGACTCTGGTTTTGGGGGTAGATGCTCGAGAATTTCCAAGGAGACTCCTGAGGCTTGATCCCGCCTTTGCGTATGCCAAGCCTCCTTCCTCATGACCTTTGCCACAGGCGGAGCTCACTCCCCGAAAGAATCTCCACAAACAAAATTTGCAATTGCCCAAGAGATTTACTGGACAGAATGGAAGAGGAGGAGTAGTTTAGGGCCCTTGCGAATGACTTTCTCTTGTGGGAAAAGTCTTCCCATGCGGTGTTAGTGGTAAAGAGCCCAGCTGCCAATGCATGAGACATAGGAGACATGGGTTCCATCCCTGGGTAAGAAAGAGCCCCTGGAGGAGGGCATGGCAATCCACTGCAGTATTCTTGCCTGGAGAATCCCATGGACAGAGGAGCTTGATGGGCTCCAGTCCATAGGGTTGCAAAGAGTCAGATATGACTGAAGCAACTTAGCATGCATGCACAAATCACATAACCTCATTACCCACCATTTGAGTTTTGTAAATACTGAAGAGCATCAAATTTGCCCTCCAATCTACAGATAAGAAGTGAGAGAAATCCATTAGCTTTCAAAAGACTATTTCAATCCCATTACTGCTACCCTGAAAGTGATTTAAGTGCAGGCAGTCACCTGAAATGAGCTTCTCAATGAAAGGAAGGTCCAAGTTGATGGAGGAGTCCCAGAGGAGATCTGAGGATGAAGATGAAAAGAGGAAGAAAAAGAAGCAGCAGGAAGATCCAGTCCAGCTGACAGGCTTGGGCCACTAACTGATGCTTCTTCTCAACTCCACTGTCTGGAAAAGAGGCAAGCCACAAAATACTAGCAGAACCTCTTTCCCATTATGTCAGCCACACTTCAAACAGTCGTCTGAGAGAGGCCCACAGTCTCCAGGGTACATGGTATCCAAGGAAGAAGGGGCTGTACTGTGCTGTGCTTAGTCACTCAGTCGTGTCTGGCTCTGCAATCTCCTGAACTGTTGCCCGCCAGACTCCTCAGTCCATGGGCATTCTTCAGGCAAAAATACTGGAGTGGGTTGCCATGCCTCCTCCAGGGGATCTTCCCAACCCAGGGATCGAACTTGAGTCTCCCATATTGCAGATGGATTCTTTACCATCTGACCCACCAGGGAAGCCCAAGAATACTAGAGTGAGTAGCCTATCCCTTCTCCAGAGGAACTTTCCAATCTAGGAATCAACCAAGGTCTCCTGCATTCCAGGTGGATTCTTTACCAGCTGAGCTACCCAGGAAGCCCCATCCAGGGAAGAAGGGGGACCCTGCTTAAATCATGACTTACATTACTCCAAACTGATCCAGGTAAGTTGGACTTAGGAAAATCTGCAGCCAAACCCCAAGCACCTGAGCAGGGAGCATGCAGACCTGTACTGACCATTCCAGGGCCTGATCTTCTCACCGTCCATGGGGACTTTTTGTTTTAAGAAGGAAAAGGCATAGCTGAAATCTATGTGTCACTCACAGCCCCAAGAGCTCTGCTGTGAGCCTCTGAAAGAGCTGGGCGTTTGGGGACAAGACATTTTTGAAGGCCGGGGGAGATTTGCAGCAGGAGAGGAAGATGGCCAAGCTCCAGACACTTGGCAGGTGGAGAAATATTTATTCAGTGAGTTTGGGACCAAGTATGGAAATGATTTTGCCCAGTTCCCCAAAGCAGGTGGATTTGTGAGACTTGGAAGCCTTCTTGAGAATTTATATTTGAAGAAAAAATTGGGGGAATATCAAACAGGACTCCCTGGTAATCAAGACTCCTGACATTTAAGCTCTATTTCCAGCCCACAGGAGCACCTATTTTTGAAAGCAAGGGCCTCCTTTAGTTTCTGTGCTATGGTTCCCCAACGTCCATGATCTGTGGAGAGATTAGCTTTTTCAGGATGGGTTTTTTCAAAGCAAAGACATATCCAGGGCCACCTATCAAATAAATATATTAATTTGAAGTATCATGTTATAATAGAAATGCTCTATGCACATACTAACCATGCAGAGGACCATATGCCCCTGCAGTTGCTTTCTGTCACTGCAGCAACATATTTGTAGACAACATTCATCCTCTAATAAAGGGAATCAAGAGCTAGACTGTTGAGAAGGCCTAAGCCTGCCTCTAAGAATTCCAACATCTTCCTCCTTGGGATCAGTTTTAAGGTTTCTTCAGTGATGGGGTGGTTGCCACTCTAGATGACTCCAGCCCGCTTTGGCACTGGATGGACACAGCCAAGAACAAGGTCAGGGGGATGGGAAAGCCAGCTAATGGCTGGACTCACTGCAAACAAGCAAGCAAGTAGCTGCTATAGTGGGGACAGGTTGGCTTCTGCAAGGGGGGGTCAGGGGGATTCTAACTGGAAGGTTCAAGGTTGCCTATATTATTTGGAGAAGCAAGGGATCTAGGGTAACAGAAAAGACAACTATCATATCATATAGCTTATATGAGGAATCTAAAAAAATGACACAGATGAATTTATTTACAAAACAGAAATACATGGCTTCCTTGGTGGCACAGTGGTAAAGAATCTGCCTGCAATGCAGGAGACCTGGGTTCAATCCCTGGGTTGGGGAGATCCCCTGAATAAGAGAATGGCTATCCACTCCAGCAGTCTTACCTGGGGAATCCCATGGTCAGAGGAGGCTGGTGGCTACAGTCCCTGGGGTCGCAAAGAGTCAGACACAACTGAGGGACTAACACTTTCACTTTCACAAAACAGAAACAAGGACTTCTTTTGCACTGCAGTGGTTAAGACTCCACACTTCCATAGCAGAGGCAAGAGTTTGATCCCTGGTCAGGGATCATGCTTCGGGGTTCTGACAAAAAAAAATAATAGTAAAAATAAATATTTAATACATTTTAAAATGTTAAAGATATTTAATAAAAGGCCAGCACTTAGAAAAATAGAAACAGATTTACTGACATAGAAAACAAACATATGGTTACCAAAGAGGAAAGGAGGGTGGGGTAAATTAGGAGGTTGGTATCAACAGATACTCACTAGTGTGTATACAATGGATGACCAACAAGGACCTACTGTATAGCACAGGGAACTATATTCAATATGTTGTAATAACCTATATGGAAAAACAATTTGAAAAGGAATATACATAAATATATATGTATAAAACTGGATCACTTTGCCATACACCTGAAACTAACACATTATGTCAACCATACTTCAATAAAAAATAAATATAAAAAATATGCAAAAACTAACTACCTCCAAATTAAAACAAAATGAAAAGAAAAAACAATTACTAAGACACAAAAGGCAGAGTAATCTTAAGCCTTAAGAATTGCATCTGTGTGTAAATAGGTATGTAGTCAGCATTTAAAAGTTACCTTGCAGGCTAGGACAGGAAACTGTTTCTGTATATAGGCATATAACTTTGCTCACAGGCTGACTGCTGGAGTCTGAGACATAGTGATTCTAAAATTATATACACACACCCTTCTTCTGTCTATATAAAGAGTGAAAGGAATGGGTCAAGGTGTGAAGAAGCTTTTCTCCAGAGGTCTAATCAGTGTTTATTGCTTTCCTAGGCATTGTTTTAATTCTCCAAATGTTCTTAAATGAGCAAGTTTAATTTTTTATTAAATGCTTTTCAAATAGCAGTAAGAAGACTGTGTCCTTGTCCTCAAGGAGGTTACAATATAACAAAAGAAACTTCAGTTCCACAAACATTTGCTTGGATCCTTTCCCCAGAACTCAGGACCATAAAGTGATTTCACCAAATGTCAAAATCTCTACCAGCAAAGCTCTGATCACAGAGAGGAGCAGAATGTTAAAATAGGCATTTATTTTTACCTTTTGACTTGGAAAACAGGGAAAGCTGTCATTATCATGTCTTCTTATAGAAACTCTTAACACAAAAAGTCAGCATTATGCAATCAATGGAAATGGGGTTGCCAGGTTTAGCAAACAAAAATGCAGGATTCGCAGCTAAATTTGAATTTCTGATAAACAATATACAATATTTTTGATACAGTATATCTCATAAGGTATTTTACATGTTTGTCTGGCAATCCCATGAGGAAAGAATCCAGGAATAAGAAGCCTGACTCTTTAGCTCAGACTCTTGCCCTGGCTCTGAGGATGATCTGGCTTTCAGTTTTATGGGTTAAATAAGAGGGCTTTCTGCTGACTTTTCCAATATTCTATGTAAAGGCTTCCAAGGCGAGGAAAAGTTCCTTATTAACTTCACTTCCCAGGGAGATGTGATTGATTAAAATAATATTTTTTTCCAATGTGACACCTGAAGATCCTGAAAACTTTGCACATAGATGTTGAGGTTTTTGTATTTGTTTCGACTCCAGTACTCTTGCCTGGAAAATCCCATGGACAGAGGAACCTGGTAGGCTGCAGTCCATGGGGTCTCTAGGAGTCAGATATGAATGAGCGACTTTACTTTCGCTTTTCACTTTCACGCACTGGAGAAGGAAATGGCAACCCACTCCAGTGTTCTTTCCTGGAGAATCCCAGGGATCAGGGAGCCTGGTGGGCTGCTGTCTATGGGGTCACATAGAGTCGGACACGACTGAAGCGACTTAGCAGCATTGGTTTTCAGTTAATTTTCATTCATCAAATAATTTTTAAAATCAGATGAGTAGGTTCCACTTCAGTTAGTATTTAGAAGGATGTAAAAAAAAATCAGACCTATTATATCAATCAAAAGTCATAAGAAAGTGTTTTAATGAATCACTGAGGTGTTGTGGATGCAAAGAAATCTAAAAGGACAAGACTACAGATTGTCCTAGAGATCAAGGGCTAAGGCATCGTTTCACAGGAGGAGAAAAGAAGAGGAGAGAAAGAGGAAAGAAAATTGGTTTTCTGATCTCAACAATTTTTTTTAAACGATCAAAAACAGCAACCCAGAGATATAGAAAGCTCTGAAATCTTTAAACAAAAGTATAAATGAAATGACACCTAGGAACAACAGAGTTAAATGACTTAAAAGCACATATAGAAAAACTTTAAAGAAGCCAAGGAAAAAGCCATATTAGATACAGGTAAACAATGAAAAATAATAGACTTTGCATTCAAAACAATGGAAGATCAAAAACAGTGAAACAACATCTTTAAAATTCCCAGGGAAAATAAAAATCTATCAGTTTAGCATTTAATATCTAGTAATAAAAATTTTCTAAAATAAAGACGAAATGTTCAGATAAATGAAAGCTGAGGGATTTTTATTGCCAGCAGATAAGACAGGCTAAAGGAAGTTTTTCAAGTTAGAAACTAAAAAAGGATAACAGATGGAAAATTCTATGTTTAGAAGAAAAGAGGAGCACTAGAAAGAATGAGAATGTGAGCAAGTAGAAATATTGTTTTGTTTCTTTTCTCATTAAAAAAGTTTGTGACTGTTCAAAGCAATATATATATATATATACAAGGAAAGTTATGACCAACCTAGATAGCATATTAAAAAGCAGAGACATTGCTTTGCCAACAAAGGTCCATCTAGTCAAGGCCATGGTTTTTCCTGTGGTCATGTATGGATGTGAGAGTTGGACTGTGAAGAAAGCTGAGCGCCAAAGAACTGATGCTTTTGAACTGTGGTGTTGGAGAAGACTCTTGAGAGTCCCTTAGACTGCAAGGAGATCCAACCAGTCCATTCTAAAGGAGATCAGTCCTGGATGTTCATTGGAAGGACTGATGTTGAAGCTGAAACTCCAATACTTTGGCCACCTCATGCAAAGTGTTGACTCATTGGAAAAGACCCTAATGCTGGTAGGGATTGGGGGCAGGAGGAGAAGGAGATAAAAGAGGATGAGATGGCTGGATGGCATCATCGACTCAATGGACATGGGTTTGGGTAGACTCTGGGAGTTGGTGATGGACAGGGAGGCCTGGAACACTGCGGTTCATCACAAAGAGTCGGACACGACTGAGCGACTGAACTGAACTGAACATATTTTATATATATTAGTTAATTATATTGGGGTTTATATCATATGGAGAAGCAAAATGTCTAACAATGGTAGCACGAGAAATAGGACAGGGTGCAAATAGAATTCAGTTCAGTTCAGTTCAGTCTCTCAGTTGTGTCCCACTCTTCGCAACCCCATGAATCACAGCATGCCAGGCCTCCCTGTCCATCACCAACTCAAATAGAATTATATTGTTGTAAATTCTTACCTTACACATAAAGTGCTGCAATATTAATCAAGCTGGAATTTCAAGTTAAGGATAATCATTGTAATCCCTATAGCAACCATGACAAAAGTAATACAAAAACATGCACCTAATAGTCAATAAAAGGGACACAATGAAATGATGCAAAATACCTAATGAACCCACAAGAAAACAACAAAGGGGGAACAAAGGAGCAATGAAAATAGAGGACACACACATAGTAAACATAAAGCTGATCATGTGAATAATTGCAATAAACTTAAGGGAAAGGCTATCCACTTCAGTATTCTGGCCTAGAGAATTCCATGGACTGTATAGCCCATGGGGTTGCAAAGAGTCGGACTTGACTGAGTGACTTTCACTTTCTTTAAATAAAAGGCAGAATTTTTCATTTAAAAAGCCATAAAGAAGGGACACAATTGTTTATGCCTCAGAATGGCAAGGTTGGTCTGGCCTATCTTTATGCTGGTCCCAAGAGATGAATGGTAAATAGTAAAGTGTATAGAAAGATTGCAAAAACAGAAGAAGATACGCCATACAAATGGCTGCTGTTGTTCAGTCGTTCAGTCGTGTCTGACTCTTTGCAGCCCCATGGACTGCAGCACGCCAGGCTTCCCTGTCCTTCACTATCTCCCACAGTTTTATCAAACTCATATCCACTGAGTCAGTGATGGCATTCAACCATCTCATCCTCTGTCTACCCATTCTCCTCCTGCCTTCAGTCTTTCCCAGCATCAGGGTTTTTCCCAATGAGTCAGTTCTTTCCATGAGGCCAAAGTATGGGAGCTTCAGCTTCGGCATCAGTCCTTCCAAAGTATATTCAGGGTTGATTTGCTTTAGGATTGACTGATTAATCAATCTCCTTGCTGTCCAAAGAACTCTCAAGTATCTTCTTCAGAGCCACAGTTTAAAAGTATCAGTTCTTCAGCACTCAGCCTTCTTTATGGTCCAGCTCTCACATTCTACATGACTCCTGGAAAAACCATAGCTTTGACTATACAGACCTTTGTCAGCAAAGTGTTGTCTCTGTCATAGCTTTTCTACCAAGTAGCAAACATCTTTTATTTTCAGGACTGCAGTCACCATCTGCAGTGATATTGGAGCCCAAAAAAATAAAGTCTGTCACTGTTTCCATTCTTGCCCCATCTATTTGCCATGAAGTGATGGGATCAGATGCCATGATCTTAGTTTTCTGAATGTTTAGTTTAAAGCCAGCTTTTTCAATCTCCTCTTTCACTTTCATCATGAGGCTCTTCAGTTCCTCTTCACTTTCTGTCATAAGGGTGGTATCATGTGCATATCTGAGATTGTTGATATTTCTCCCAGTAATCTTGATTCCAGCTTCTGTTTCACCCAGCTCTACATTTCATATGAGGTACTGTGCATATAAGTTAAATAGGCAGGGTGGCAATACACAGCCTTGACCTACTCCTTTCCCAGTTTTGAACCAGTCCATTGTTCCGTGTCTGGTTCTAACTGTTGCTTCTTGACCTGCATACAGATTTCTCAGGAGGACGGTAAGGTGATCTTGTATTCCCGTCTCTTTAGGAATTGTCCACAGTGTGTTGTGATTCACACAGCCAAAGACTTTAGCATAGTCAGTGAAGCAGAAGCAGATGGAATTCCCTTGCTATTTCTATGATCCAAAGGATGTTGGCAATTTGATCTCTGGTTTCTTTGCCTTTTCTACATTAGCTTGTACATCTGGAAGTTCTCAGTTCATGTACTGCTGAAGTCTAGCTTGAAGGATTTTGAGCATTACCTTGCTAAAACATGAAATGAGCACAATTGTATGAGAGTTTGAACATTCTTTGGCATTGCCATTCTTTGGAATTGGAATGAAAATTGACCGTTTCCAGTCCTGCAACCATGGCTGAGTTTTCCAAATTTGCTGGCATATTGAGTGCAGCACTTTTACAGCATCATCTATTAAGATTTGAAATATCTCAGCTGGAATTCCATCACCTCCACTAGCTTTGTTTGTACTGTGCTTCCTTTTTTTTTTTTTTTTTTTTTTTTTTTTTTTGTGAAGGGGTATGTTGGTACATAACCAATAGTCTGGATTTTTGGAGTCCCAGCTAAAATTACCTCTTTGATGTATTCCCCCCAAAATTAAGCTAAATGACATTTACCTGATTGATATTACTAAAATCACTGTCATCTTTTCTAAAAATTCACATAGCATAAGGGAATTTCTTATATGGCTATAGACTCTTTAAAGGGTCAGAATGCAGTTCTTTCAAAAAGTATGAAGCTTAAAAACTGGATTTCTAGGACCTCTGATTTATTTAGTTTTTTTTTTTTAAGAGTTTAGATTTTATTTTATTTATTATTTTTTTTTATACTGCCCCTACTTTGCTTTTTTTTTTTTTTTGACAGCTTTAATTTTTCAGCACTTTATTTTTTTTTTATTTGATAAATTTAACACCTTTTATTGCCATACCTCATTTTACTGTGCTTTGCTTTAGTGAGCTTTATAGATACATGTTTTTTTTTTTTTTTCCTTGTTAATTTTCTGTTTAGTTGATCTATCCATAAGTGTGAGTGGGGTATTAAAGTCTCCCACTATTATTGTGTTATTGTTAATTTCTCCTTTCATACTTGTTAGGATTTGTCTTACATACTGCGGTGCTCCCATGTTGGGTGGATATATATTTATAATTGTTATATCTTCTTCTTGGATTGATCCTTTGATCATTATGTAGTGACCTTCTTTGTCTCTTTTCACAGCCTTTGTTTTAAAGTCTAATTTATCTGATACGAGTATTGTGACTCCTGCTTTCTTTTGGTCCCAATTTGCATGGAAAATCTTTTTCCAGCCCTTCACTTTCAGTCTGTATGTGTCCCCTGTTTTGAGGTGGGTCTCTTGTAGACAACATATGTAGGGGTCTTGTTTTTGTATCCATTCAGCCAGTCTTTGTCTTTTGGTTGGGGCATTCAACCCATTTACATTTAAGGTAATTACTAATAAGTATGATCCCGTTGCCATTTACTTTATTGTTTTGGGTTCGAGTTTATACACCATTTTTGTGTTTCCTGTCTAGAGAATATCCTTTAGTATTTGTTGGAGAGCTGGTTTGGTGGTGCAGAATTCTCTCAGCTTTTGCTTGTCTGAAAAGCTTTTGATTTCTCCTTCATACTTGAATGAGATCCTTGCTGGGTACAATAATCTGGGCTGTAGGTTATTTTCTTTCATCATTTTAAGTATGTCTTGCCATTCCCTCCTGGCTTGAAGAGTTTCTATTGAAAGATCAGCTGTTATCCTTATGGGAATTCCCTTGTGTGTTATTTGTTGTTTTTCCCTTGCTGCTTTTAATATTTGTTCTTTGTGTTTGATCTTTGTTAATTTAATTAATATGTGTCTTGGGGTGTTTCTCCTTGGGTTTATCCTGTTTGGGACTCTCTGGGTTTCTTGGACTTGGGTGATTATTTCCTTCCCCATTTTAGGGAAGTTTTCAACTATTATCTCCTCAAGTATTTTCTCATGGTCTTTCTTTTTGTCTTCTTCTTCTGGAACCCCTATGATTCGAATGTTGTAGCGTTTAATATTGTCCTGGAGGTCTCTGAGATTGTCCTCATTTCTTTTAATTCGTTTTTCTTTTATCCTCTCTGATTCATTTATTTCTACCATTCTATCTTCTAATTTACTAATCCTATCTTCTGCCTCTGTTATTCTACTATTTGTTGGCTCCAGAGTGTTTTTAATTTCATTTATAGCATTATTCATTATATGTTGACTCTTTTTTATTTCTTCTAGGTCCTTGTTAAACCTTTCTTGCATCTTCTCAATCCTTGTCTCCAGGCTATTTATCTGTGATTCCATTTTAATTTCAAGATTTTGGATCAATTTCACTATCATTATTTGGAATTCTTTATCAGGTAGATTCCCTATCTCTTCCTCTTTTGTTTGGTTTGGTGGGCATTTATCCTGTTCCTTTATCTGCTGGGTATTCCTCTGTCTCTTCATCTTGTTTAAATTGCTGAGTTTGGGAGTCCTTTCTGTATTCTGGCAGTTTGTGGAGTTCTCTTTATTGTGGCGTTTCCTCGCTGTGTGTGGGTATGTAGAGTTGGCTTGTCAAGGTTTCCTGGTTAGGGAAGCTTGTGTCGGTGTTCTGGTGGGTGGAGCTGTATTTCTTCTCTTTGTTCAGTCGCGCTATGGGGAGGGAGGGAGGGATGCTGCAAACAAATGACACTGGCGTGCGCTCGCAGTACCTCAGCCACACTGGGTCTGCCCCCGCTCACGGCGCGTGTAGCCTCCCTGCCCACACTGCTCAGGCTCTAGGTTGTTCCGCCGGGAACAATCCGAGGCTGGCCCTGGGTTGCATGCACCTCCCAGGTCCAAGCCGCTCAGGTTCAGGCACTCGGGTAGTCCTCAGAGGCGCAGACTCAGTTGGGGCTGCGTTTTGTGCTCTTCCCAGGTCCGAGCAGCTCAGGTGATGAGATGTTTGGCGAGCGCCAATGCTGCGACTTATCGCCTCCCCGCCACTTGGTTATCTGGGTGTAAAACCGGCGCACCTTCTCAGGCAGATGTTGACCGTCCAGACCCCCAATAAGTTTTAGTTAGCAAAGAAGCCAGTTTTATAGATAATGTCTCTCTGGGGCTGCGATTGCCCCCTTCCGGCTCTGGCTGCCTGTCACTGGAGGGGGAAGGTTTGCAGCCGGCTACCTCTGTTTAGTCCTTTGTTCCGTGCGCGGGCTGGCGGTGTCTTACGTTAGGGCTGGCTTTTCGCATGGTAGATATCCCACAGTCTGGTTTGCTAGCCCAAATTATTTCGCTCAGATAGTGCTCAGGGTATTCAGGCCAGATTCTTACTCTCAGCGATGCAGCCCGCGCCGCGCCTCCCTGCCCAGCCCCCGCTTGCTAATGGCGGATGCAGGCGTCTGCGCTGCTTCTCCGCTGGAGGAGTTACCGTAGGGCTCGCAATCTGCGAGTTTTAATTGTTTATTTATTTTTTCTCCCTGTTATGTTGTCCTCTGTGCTTCCAAAGCTCGGCACGGATTCGGCAGTGAGAAGGTTTCCTGGTGTTTGGAAACTTCTCTCTTTTAAGACTCCCTTCCCGGGACGGAACTCCGTCCCTCCCTCTTTTGTCTCTTTTATTGTCTTTAATATTTTTTCCTACCTCCTTTCGAGGAGTTGGGTTGCTTTTCTGGGTGCCTGATGTCCTCTGCCGGCATTCAGAAGTTGTTTTGTGGAATTTACTCGACGTTTAAATGCTCTTTTGATGAATTTGTGGGGAGAAAGTGTTTTCCCCGTCCTACTCCTCCGCCATCTTGGCGCCTTCCTGTACTGTGCTTCCTAAGGCCCACTTGACTTCGCATTTCTGGTTGTCTGGCTCTAGGTGAGTGACCACAGCACTGTGGTTATACAGTTCATTGAGACTTTTTCTGTACAGTTCTTCTGTGTATTTTGCCACCTCTTAATAATATCTTCTTCTTCTGTTAGGTCCATACTGTTTCTGTCCTTTGTTGTTCTTATCTCTGCATGAAATTTTCCCTTGGTATCTCTACTTTTCTTGAAGAGATCTCTAGTTTTCCCCATTCTACTCTTTTCCTCTATTTCTTTGCATTGATCAGTTAAGAAGGGTTTCTTGTCTCTCTTTGCTATTCTTTGGAACTCTGCATTCACATGGGTGTATCTTTCCTTTTCTCCTTTTCCTTTCACTTCTCTTCTTTTCTCAGCTGTTTATAAGACCTGCACAGATGACCATTCTTCCTTGTTGCATTTTTTTTCTAGGGGATGGTTTTGATCACCACCTCCTGGACAGTGTAACAGAACTCCATCCATAGTTCTTCAGGCACTCTATCAGATCTAATCCCTTGAATTTATTCGTCACTTCCACTGTATAATCATAAGGGATTGAACTAAGGTCATACCTGAATGGCCTGTGGTTCTCCCTACTTTCTTTAATTTAAGTCTGAATTTTGCAATAAGGAGTTCATGATTTGAGCTACAGTCAGCTCCAGGTCTTGTTTTTGCTGACTGTATAGAGCTTCTCCATCTTCAGCTGCAAAGAATATAATCAATCTGATTTCAGTATTGACAATCTGGTGACGTCCACGTCTATCTGGTATTTGCTATGACCAGTGTGTTCTCTTAGCAAAACTCTATTAGCCTTTGCCCTGCTTCATTTTGTACTTCAAAGCCAAACTTGCCTATTACTCCAGTTATCTCTTGACTTCCTACTTTCACATTTCAGTCCCCTATGATGAAAGGACACTTTTTTTGGTGTTAGTTCTAGAATATCTTTTCGGTCTTCACAGAACCGTTCAACTTCAGCTTCTTCAGCATTAATGGTTGCGTCATAGATTTGGAGTACTGTAATATTGAATGATTTGCCTTGGAAATGAACCAAGATCATTCTGTCGCTTTTGAGACTGCACCTAAGAACTGCATTTCAGACTCTATTTTTGACTATGAGGTCTATTCCATTTCCTCTTGCCTACAGTGGTAGATATAATGTTCATCTGAATTAAGTTCACACATTTCAGTCCATCTTAGTTCACCGATTCCTAAAATGTTGACATTTACTCTTGCCATCCCCCCAGTTTGACCACTTCCCATTTACCTTGATTCATGGACCTAACATTCCAAATTCCTATGTGTTATTCTTCACAGCATCAGACTTCACCTTCACCACTAGACCAACCACAGCTGGGCACCATGTCCTCTTCATTCCTTATGGAGCCGGTTCTCAGCTCTTCTCCAGCAGCATATTGTACATCTACTAACCAGTGGAGTTCATCTTTCAGTGTCTTATCTTTTTGCCTTTTCATACTGTTCAGGGGGTTCTCAAGGCAAGAATGCTGAAGTGGTTTGCCATTCCCTTCTCCAGAGGTCCACATTTTGTCAGAACTCTCTGCAATGACCCGTCCATCTTGGGTGGCCCTACAAGGCATGGCTCATAGTTTCACTGAGTTAGGCAAGGCTGTGGTCCATGTGATCAGTTTGGTTAGTTTTCCATGATTGTGGTTTTCATTCTGTCTGCCCTCTGATGGATGAGGATAAGCAGCTTGTGCAAGCTTCCTGATGGGAGGGACTGGTTGGCGATGAGGGGCTGAAATTCATTCTTGCTAACTCTCAGTAAATGATAGGCAATATAAAGAAAAAAAAAAAGCACTAAGAATATAGAGATAGGAATAATATTATCAACCAACTTGACATAATTAACATTTGTAAAACACTACGCCTAATAACTTCAGAATACACAGTGTCTTCTAGAGCTCTAAGACTATTGATCAAGGCAGATAACATGCTGGGCCATGAAACAAGTTTCAGTATGTTTCACAACACTGAAGTCATAAGTATTATGTTCTCTGACATTCAAATTATATTAAAATTCAAGGTCAGTAATAACAAAATAACTAAAAACTTTCCAAATATTTGGTGTATTGTGGAAGGTTTCAAATAAGAACTAGATCAAAGAAAAAATCTCCAGAAAAATTTTAAAATATTCTGAACTTAACAGTAAAAAGATAACATATCAACATATATAAGATATAGATACAGTGTTCTTCAGATTAAAATTAGTAGCTTTAAATGGTTATATTTCACTAGAAGAATATAAAATTAATTACCTAAGCTTCTAATGTTCAAAAACTAGGGAAAAGAGCAGAACACAACATAGCCAGTGAAACAGAAAATAAACTATAGAACACATCTACAGATCCCAACATTGTTTTTTGAAAAGATTAAAATTTCAAGGAAACAGAAAGCAAACACAAGCTAGAAGAATGAAATTAGAGAGACAACTAAGATTGAATGGCTTCAGCATTAACAGCATGACAGAGGCATAGTATGAATAACACTATGCCAAAATTTGACAACTTAGATAAAATTACCAAATGTCTCGAAAATATCTTACCAAAGAGGCACAAACTAGAAACCTTAGCTGTGATATATTTATTTTTCAAGTAGAATTTATCATTGAACTTCTACTCACAGTGTTGGTTTGCGACCTCAGGACTTTCCCAGGTGAGATCTGAACATGGTCTTCACACTCGGAGGGCAGGGAGAAAACAAAGAGGCAGACTCTCCATATGGGAAGGCAGCAGGCTCAGTAAGCAGTGGACTTACATATGAGCCTTCTCTTGGGCACCTCAAGATGAGTAGCTCTCAGCACCTGCCCGCTAGAATCTTGAAAGTTTACAGAGAGGACTCACCTGGATTCAGTCACATGTATCATCCGAGTGGTCTCAACAACACTCTACTATCTCAAGGCCGTGTCCTCCGGCAGCTTCTATCCTGGGGAAGACAAGCAGATCACACCTTCTAAGAACAAGGAGGAAGGGTGGAGCTGAGGAACTGCCAGTTACCCTGGTCCAGCAGTCATGTCCTCTCGATGACTTCCTCCAATAATAAGGAACCCTCAAGTATGGATGGCTTCACTGGTGAGTTCTACTAAGCATTAAATGAAGAAACTGTATGAATCTTAAATGCTTTCAGAAAAGCGAGATTGAGAAAATGCTTCTCAATTTCTTCTGTGAAGCCAGCATTACCTAACAGCAAAACCTGATAGAGATCTTAGAAGAAAAAATGTAAATCAATATTTCTCTTGAACATGTACATAAAAGTCCTCATTAAACATTATAAAATTGAAATGAGCATCCTAACCTTGTGGGTTTACCCCAGAAATGTAATATTTGTCCAACATTCAAAAATCAAGCAATGTAATTCTCACATTAGGAGAAAATCATATATAAAGGTTAACAGACACATAAATTAGATAAACAAAATTCAACACTTGTTCATCATAAAAACAACCAGCAAAGGAAAAAATAGAAATTTCTTCAATCTAATAAAGATGAACCATAAATAAAACCTAAACATTGTATTCAATCATGTAATTTGAATGCTTTCCATGTAGAATTGGAGAAAAGGCTCTGAATATTTTCCAACATGTTGTTGGAGGTCCCTAAAGAAACATTTAAAAATAAAACATAGTAATTGAAAAATAATTAAAACTGTATTTTTTTGAATCCCATATAATTTTTGCTTAAAAAATTCTTAAGAAAATAAAAAATAATATTAGAATAATTATTAGAATTAATAATTCTAATATGATAATCAGGTCATAATATATAAGGTCAATATACAAAAACCAACTGCATTACTATATATACTAGCAATAAACAACTGGAAAATAAAATTTTAAAGTATCATTTATGATAGCATCTAAAAACAGAAAATATTTTTCTAATAAATTTAAGAAAGTATTTGCAGGATTTTTACATTAAAATTCCACAGAGAAAATAGAGCTAAACATTCAGAAATATACTATGTTCATGGATTAGGCTACTCAATGTTACTAAGATGTCAGTTTTTCTCTAATGCATCCATAGTCTCAACATCACTCCAGCAAGCATTTCTATAGAAACTGACACACTGACTCAACTACTCACATAAAAATTCAAAAGACTTATTAAAGCTAAGAAAAAAAATTTTAAGGTTGGAAAGACATTAATTGATTTCAAAGCTTACTATGAAGTTATCATGAGAAACACTGGGCTGGAAGAAGCACAAGCTGGAATCAAGATTGCTGGGAGAAATATCAATAACCTCAGATATACAGATGACACCACCCTTATGGCAGAAAGTGAAGAAGAACTGAAGAGCCTCATGATGAAAGTGAAAGAGGAGAGTGAAAAAGTTGGCTTAAAGCTCAACACTCAGAAAACCAAGATCATGGCATCCAGTCCCATCACTTCATGGCAAATAGATGGGGAAACAGTGGAAACAGTGGCAGACTTTATTTTTCGGGGCTCCAAAATCACTGCAGATGGTGATTGCAGCCATGAAATTAAAAGACACTTACTCCTTGGAAGGAAAGTTATTAACAACCTAGATAGCATATTGAAAAGCAGAGACATTACTTTGCCAACAAAGGTCCGTCTAGTCATGGCTATGGTTTTTCCAGTAGTCATGTATGGATGTGAGAGTTGGACTATAAAGAAAGCTGAGCACAGAAGAATTGATGCTTTTTAACTGTGGTGTTGGAGAAGACTTTTGAGATTCCCTTGGACTGCAAGGAGATCCAACCAGTCCATCCTAAAGGAGATCAGTCCTGGGTGTTCGTTGGAAGGACTGACGTTGAAGCTGAAATTCCAATACTTTGGCCACCTCATGCAAAGAGTTGACTCATTTGAAAAGACCCTGATGTTGGGAAAGATTGAAGGCAGGAGGAGAAGGGGATGACAGAGGATGAGATGGTTGGATGGCATCACTGACTCAATGGACATGAGTTTGGGTAAACTCCGGGAGTTGGTTATGGACAAGGAGGCCTGGCGTGCTGTGATTCATGGGGTCACAAAGAGTCGGACACGACTGAGAGACTGAACTGAGTTGAATGAAATTATTTACATAGGACATGATAGGTGTTGCCATAAGGATGTTTGTATTAATAATGCAACAAACTGCTGCTGCTGCTGCTAAGTCGCTTCAGTCGTGTCCGACTCTGTGTGACCCCAGAGATGGCAGCCTACCAGGTTCCTCTGTCCCTGGGATTCTCCAGGCAAGAACATTGGAGTGGGTTGCCATTTCCTTCTCCAATGAATGAGAGGTTCAAAAAATACAGTGGTTGATAGAATTTTGACAATTCTATCAATAATTCTGAAAGAAAATTGTCTTAACAACAGTGCTGGAAAAAATAGATATATATGTGAAAAGTAAATCAATAAACCTTGACATCAACCTGGATAAACCACAAAATGATATTGACCTGAACATAAAAACTAAAACTGTAAAGCATTTGGGAGAAAATATTGAAGAAACTATTTTCAATCATGGAGTAGACAAAGATGTCTTACAAAGCACATACCCAAGAAAAGAGCACTAATGAATAAATTTGATAAGCCAGAATTTATAAAAATTACTGTTCTTCAAGAGACTTTGGTTCAAAAAATGAGAGTATGAACTTTTAAAAGTTTATCTTCATGTCATTGTTAAAAACTGTTGAAAATGCAAGCTTAAAAAAAAATTTAAACAATTAAAATGGGAGAAAACATTCACAATACTTTTATGGAGGGAATTCTATCCAAAATGTATAAACTCCAGAAATTCAATGAGATAGATCACCAAATTTAAAAAGGGCAATTTCAAGCAGTTCTCAAAACATAAGATATAGCAAAAGCCAAGAAAGCACATGAAAAGAACCCAGCTTAGTTAAGTTAATGTACCAGCTAACATTGCAAAAGCAAATGAAAACCATGCTGATTCACCACCACTAGAGTGGCTAAAACTTTAGAAATGGATCACATCAATGTTGACAAGGAGATGAGACAGTGAGAACACTCTTACTGCTGGTAGAAATGTACAACATTTACAATCATTTGTGAAATTTGGTAATTTCTTATAACGCTATGTACACACTTATAGACACAGCAATCCCACTGGGGGAAAAAAATGGAAACGTGTATCCACAAAAAGACTTGTATAAAAATGTTCATGTCAGCTTTTATTCTAAAAGCCATCCAACGTGCTACATGTCCATTAGCAAGCAAGCACAAAAACAAGCTACTGCCAAGCCATACAAAGGAACATTACTCAACAACAAGAATGAACGTCCTCCTGGTCCCCGTAACATATTCAGGAATCACAGACGTGTTAGAGTTACTGGAAGAAGCCAAGCATGGAAGGCTCTGTGGGGCCGCATGAGTCCCGGCAAAGGAAGTCTTGAAGCAGCAGAATGAAAGAAGTTTTCTGGGAGGGAAGTGAGGGCTGGCGCTGGCAGTCAGACAGGGATTGACTCAAGGGCTTAATAAGGCACTTTGTGACGTGTAATCATGTATATCTTGATTGGCATCTGGTGACACAAGTATGATCAAAATGTAGCACAAATATATATATATATATATATATATATATATATATTTCAGTATATATATGTGAAAGTTATTGTTTATAGATTGTTCCTCCAAAACGCTGGTGATCTAGACCCCCCGAGGGTCACCTCAGGGAGGATGGTGACATTTTTCACGTCCCACAGCTCTGTTATGATCGTCAGTATGCTGACATATTGTCAGTATGTACACTTCGTACAATTTTAATGCTCACAGACCCAATAAGGAAGAGCAAGGAATGAACTTACTGACAAAACAGAAATAGACCCACAGACATGGAAAACAGCTTCTGGTTACCAAAGGGGAAGCAGGGAGGAAAGATAAATTAGTGAGATGGGGGGGGGCAGAAGTTTGGGATTAACAAATACACATTACTATATATACATAATAGATAAACAGCAAGGACCTACTGTATACCAGGGAACTATACTCAATGTCTTGTAATAACCTATAATGGAAAAGCATCTGAAATATAAAACTGAATAATTTTACTATACCTGAGGCTAACACAACATTGTAAATCACTGTATTTTAATTTTTTAAAGTGGCTATTAAAAAAAAAGAATAGTAGTGAGCCTTCACAAATGAATGTTGTAGCTGTGATAGATAGAGACCAGTGACTTTACAGGAAGCTGTGCTCACTGAAGTTATTTGAATACAGAAAAATGCTGGAGGACCCACACCCTGCCAGGCATGAGCCTTCTCACCATGCTGGGCTCAGAGCCCGCATAAATGACCACACGGCTCCCAACCCTGCCCACAGATCTTCAGGAGCGGCCCTCCTCGGTCTCCCCAGACTAATGTGGTTCGCTTCAGTTCCATTGGTTTTGTAGTTTATTTTATATCCTATCAGTAAATTTATAGGTGCTTTTTAAATAGGTACTTACAAGCTAAAGGCCTAAGAGTTTGTAGCGTTTTCTATTTGCATACATTTTCTACAATGAAAAGAACTGAAGCAAACATTGGGGGCCTGTGAGAGTATTTCTTCTTTTAAAGGGATCAATACATTATTCAAGGCTGGGAGATGCTCAGTATTTCTAAATGGTGTTATAATTGGAAGAGACCCAGAAATCTTGATTGGATGCTGGGGCTGCCAGAAAACAATGTCGCAGTGCTGGCTATGGTGAGTCTTTGTGCGATTCAGACACAGCTCTGCCTCAGCACACAGAGGAGGATTTGCTGGGATGGCATGAAAGGAATTCTTGTGTAGAAAAAGCAGTGGCTTCATTTCTAAGTGAGAGGGCACTTTTTCAAATGCTGCGGAAAGGACTAAAACCATTGACAGTCTAACCATTATGGTGGGATTTTGGTGTCTGCACATATATGGGGGCTGCTATTAGAATTATGACATTGCTGAAGTCCATCAATGAGCCATTATATTTGCCAAGTCTTTCTAATTTGCAAAGGATGGAAAACTCAAATTCAAATAGACTTGGGCAAAAAAAAAAAAAAAGTGTATTGGCTTTGACCATGGAAGACACCAGCCTTCTCTAAGGCTGCGAGGATCTCACATAATATTTTCAAGACTGAATCTGTCTTCTTTTCTTGCTTCAATTTTCCTCTGTAGTCTCCATTTCGGGTAAAAACCCTGGCAGGTCCAAGCTGGATTTTCACAAGACTCAAGTCAATGAGAATGAGAAAAAAACTTTAATCCTCAGATGATTCAAGCAGAAGAGGTAGACTTGACTCTCATAGCTTTGGAAGGACCGCATGAACATCCCTGAAGCATCCTCTGTGGTCGGAGGACCACGACGCAGGTCAGTGGACCTGGCCAGACGAGGTCCCTTGCCCCGTTTGACAGTTCTGCCTGAGAAGCAGGTGGTTGAGGATGGAGTAGGGCTTGGTTCTTCTCTAGAGGAAAACAGGTTAGTGTTTGTTATTATGAGAAAAGGAATGGATATTGGGTGGCAAACTTTGATATATCCAAGGCTATATCTCTTTGACTGCATGCAATCTCTAGTAAAATCAGTATGAGCATAAACTAGTAAACAAGCCTCTAACGAATGAAATAATAGTAACTTTGAGACACAAGGGAGAAAGATGATTTGAATGTAAGTATAGGCGGTGGCCTTTTCATACTGTTCATACTGTTCATGGGGTTCTCAAGGCAAGACTACTGAAGTGGTTTGCCATTCGTTCTCCAATGGACATGTTTTTCAGAGCTCTCCACCATGACCCATCCATCTTGGGTGGCCCCACATGGCAAGGCTCATAGTTTCACTGAGTCAGACAAGGCTGTGTTCCATGTGATCAGATTGGTTAGTTTCCTGTGATTGTGGTTTTCATTCTGCCTGCCCTCTGAAGGAGAAGGATAAGAGGCTTATGGAAGCTTCCTGATGGGAGAGACTGACTGAGGGGGAAACTAGTTTTTGTCCAGATGGACAGGGCCATGCTCAGTAAAGCTTTAATCCAATTTTCTGTTGATGGGTGGGGCGGTGTTCCCTCCCTGTTATTTGACCTGAGGCCAAACTATGGTGAAGGTAAATGAAGATGATGATCTCCTTCAAAATGACCCAGATAATCACAATGGTGTGATCAAAAACCTAAAGCCAGACATCCTGGAATGGGAAGTCAAGAGGGATGCTTAGGAAGCATCACTATGCACAAAGCTAGAGGAGGTGATGGAATTCCAATTGGGCTATTTCAAATCCTAAAAGATGATGCTGTGAAAGTGCTGCACTCAATATGCCAGCAAATTTGGAAAACTCAGCAGTGGCCACAGGACTGGAAAAGGTCAGTTTTCATTCCAATCCCAAAGAAAGGCAATGCCAAAGAATGCTCAAACTACCACACAATTGCACTCATCTCACACGCTAGCAAAGTAATGCTCAAAATTCTCCAAGCCAGGCTTCAACAGTACATGAACCATGAACTTCCAGATGTTCAAGCTGAATTTAGAAAAAGCAGAGGAACCAGAGATCAAATTGCCAACATCTGTTGGATCATCAAAAAAGCAAGAGAGTTCCAGAAAAAACATTTACTTTTGCTTTATTGGCTCTGCCAAAGCCTTTGACAGTGTGGACCACAGTGTGGACAATGTGGAAAATTCTGAAAGAGATGGGAATACCAGACCACCTGCCCTGTCTCCTGAGAAATCTGTATGCTGGTCAAGAAGAAATGGTTAGAACTGGACATGGAACAACAGACTGGTTTTAAATATGGAAAGGAGTATGTCAAGGCTGTATGTTGTCACCCTGCTTATTTAACTTATATGCAGAGCACATCAAGAGAAATGCTGGACTGGATGAAGCATAAGCTGGAATCAGGATTGCTGGGAGAAATGTCAATAACATCAGATAGGCAGATGACACCACCCTTATGGCAGAAAGCGAAGAAGAACTAAAGAGCCTCTTGATGAAAGTGAAAGAAGAGAGTGAAAAAGTTGGCTTAAAACTCAACATTCAGAGAACTAAGATCATGGCATCTGGTCACATCACTTCATAGCAAATAGTTGGGGAAACAGTGGAAACAGTGACTATTTTGGAGGGGATCCAAAATCACTGCAGATGGTGACTTCAACCGTGAAATTAAAAGATGCTTGCTCCTTGGAAGAAAAGTTACGACCAATCTAGACAGCATATTAAAAAGCAGAGACATTACTTTGCCACCAAAAGTCTGTCTAGTCAAAGCTATGGTTTTTTTATTTGTCATTTATGGATGTGAGAGTTGGACTATAAAGAGTGCTGAGTGACAAAGAATTGATGCTTTTGAACTGTGGTGCTGGAGAAGACTCTTGAGAGTCCCTGGAACAGCAAGGAGATCTAACCAGCCCATCCTAAAGGAAATCAGTCCTGAATATTCATTGGAAGGACTGATGCTGAAGCTGAAACTCCAATACTTTGGCCACCTGATGCAAAGAACTGCTCATTGGAAAAAACCCTGATGCTGGGAAAGATTGAAGACGGGAGGAGAAGAGGTCTACAGAGGATGAGATGGTTGGATGGCATCACCGACTCAATGGACATGAGTTTGAGTAAGCTCTGGGAATTGGTGCTGGACAGGGAGGCCTGGAATGTTGTAGTCCATGAGGTCACAAAGAACCACTGAGCAACTGAACTAAACTGAACTGAATAGGTGGTAGCTTTCTTATTCCAAGAATTCCAATTAGTGAATTGGTTTCCACCTGGAAGCAAGCCAGCAGTAGTGCCCTGAGATGGCCCACTTTGGGCCATAGAAACGCCAAGCTGTGCTCCTCACATCTCCCAATGAAACAAACATCTGCTAGTGAGCCAATTTACAGGAAGATAAAATGAGACTGTTGAGAATAATGGACCAGGTGAATAACTTGATGTAAAGAATAAGATGGAGTACAGATGTACAGAGGACCAACTCCACAAGTATACTATGGAGAACCCTTGCTGGCTATCCAAGTTCAGTGGACACCTAAGTGGCTCTTCACTGACCAGGTTTTAGTTAGTGAAAAGCAGAAGGAAATGGTCAGGGGTTGGCGCTTAACCCAGGAGGAATCAAGGACCAAGGACCCAGCTTTGGTGGATACCCGACTGACTCTTTACTGACCAGTGGTGGGGACCTGATTTTGAACCCCTCAACCCTCAGTTGACTCCTTAAAGTGTTTCTTTCTAGAATCTTGCAGGAAAGTGGAAGGAAAAGGACACAGCAGGCAATAACAGAGCAGTGGACAAAGCTTCTTCATGGCTCAAGACCACAGAGAAGTTTCACTCTTCCTTCTGCTGGTCCTGGAAGAAAGGAGTTTCTCTCAATAGCTGCAGATAAAACCTAACTTGCACATTCTCTAGTGAGGGCAAAGGGAAGTCTGGAAACCCTCAAGTGCACCTGTAGGACTGCGATGAGTGACTCAGCCCAGTGTGAATGTTGGGGAGTCACAGGAGATTCAGGCAAGGCACGACCCTCAAAGCTCACACTGTCTGGATTCTTCCCTAATTCATCTGACAAACGTTTGTCACAACCTGGCTACATACTGCAGAGGCCACAGGAGCTAGAGACACAGAAGTGACTTACGGTAAGGGGGCTGGGCTGTGGAAGGTGAAGGGCATCATTAAACAAGTATAAGCAACACTGTTCTGCAAATGCTCAGAAATGTAGATTTGAAAATAAAAAGCTCTTGGCCCTGCGGGGGCCATCATATGACGTCAGCCTTGTTCCGGTTTGCAGGTCCAAATCACCACCCCCTATCCCAGGAGGACCAGCAGAAATGGACTCCGGGGAAGGCTCTGTGTGCAGCAGGATGTCGCGAACTGTTAACATGAGACACATGATGGATGACATTGACTGACATCCTGCCATCACAGGCTTCCCACAGTCTCCCTTGGTCCTTGATTCCTCCTGGTTTAGGCACCAACCCTTGACCATCTCCTTCTGCCTTTATCTCAGATTTATGACTCAGTCACCATCCTTATACCCCTAAGTCCCAGATGTCTGGATGTTCCCATGTTCGGGGTCTATGTGGAAGTAGTTTGGGGCAAGGAAGCACTTCCTTATGATCATTGTGACATACACGCTCATGTCAGAAGCCCAGGGTCTGAGCCCTAGTAGTGTTCTGGGCCACTATTTCCCAAACGATTCTTTTGAGGGTCCGTCCCCCTCCTGTCCAGGACTCAGTAGCTAGTGACATCTGGAGAGTGCTGAGATCCCCCAGGGATTGGCATACCATGGAAGGATCAAGAGGCCACTCAGCCTGGGGTCCAGGGAAGAAGTCATCCAAGGAAGACAGGTCGTCTGACACCCTACCAAAGACACATGTACTACCCAGTGGTGTTACTGATCCTCCTGGGAATACCCTCTGCTCTGTACTCTGCTTTCTTCTCCTTTGTTTTCAATATAGCAGTGTGTACATGTTAATCCCAAACTCTCTAACTATTCCTTCCCCCGCCCTCCCCTGCCACCCCAGTAACCATAAGTTCATTCTCTGTGAATCTGTTTCTCTTTCATATCCTTTTTTTTTTTTTTTAGATTTCATATATTGGTGATGTCATATGGTATTTGTCTTTCTCTTCCTGATCTACTTCACTCAGTATGAAGATCTCTAGGTTCATCCATGTTGCTGAGTAATATTTGTGGCTGAGTAGTATTCCATTGTGTATACGTACCACATCTTCTTTATCCATTCCTCTGTTGATGGACATTTAGGCTGTGTCCATGTCTTGGCTCTTGTAAACAGTGCTTCAGTGAACATTGGGGTGCATGTATCCTTTTGGATCATGTTTTTCTCTAGAATAGTGCCCAGGAGTGGGATTGCTGGATCATATGGTAAATATATTTTTAGTTTTTAAGGAACATACATACTGTTCTCCAATGTGACTGCACCAATTTACATTCCCACAAACAGCATAGGAGGTTCTTTTTTCTCCACACCCTCTCCAGCACTTACTGTCTGTGGATTTTTTGATGATGGCCAGTCTGACTGGCCAGAGCTCTGTAGCTCAGATGGTAAAGCATCTGCCTACAATGTGGGAGACCCAGGTTTGATCCCTGGGTCAGGAAGATCCCCTGGAGAAGGAAATGGCAACCCACTCCAGTATTCCTGCCTGGAAAGTCCCATGGACGGAGCAGCCTGGTAGGCTATAGTCCATGGGGTCACAAAGAGTCAGACATGACTGAGTAACTTCACTTTTACTTTCATTCTGACTGGAGTGTTATGGTAGCTCATAGTTTTTATTTACACTTCTATAACAATTATGGCACTGTTGAACACATTTTCACGTGCCTCTTGGCCATTTGCATCTTTTCTTTGGAGAAATGTCTGTTTGGATCTTCTGCTTCCTGCTGTGCTGGGCTCTCATCCCACTGGGGGACCTAGGAGCAGAGTATAAACAGAGCTAGGTCTCTGGCTGTGCCACAGTCCCATCTGGTGCCTGACTCCTGGGAAGACCAGGGGCCAAAGATGCAGTCATGAGAAAATGCACCCCATCTCAGAAGTGCTCCAGAGTGGACCCCAGACTCCCTTCACCAGTTGCAAGGAAAACCCTGCCCAGAATGGTGTGGCATCCGGCATCTGACCGGCTGCCTCCTTCAGAACTGTCCCAAAGGAGGAGGAAAACCTTACAGAGTGGCTCTTGAGGCTTTTCACCTCGGTTCCACCCAGGCCCTTCCTCTGAGAGCACTGCCTATGCCAGCAGAAGCCCACGACCCCATTTTGTCCTTCTCAGGCCAATCAATTCTGAGGGGCCCTGGTTCCATTAGGATTGTTTTGGAAACTTCTGTATGGGTCCATGTGTCTGTGGTCTGGGGTGTCTATGATGTAAATGCAGTGCAGGTCTTTACAGTGTGTTTGAAATGGATCCCTGGCCACCTCCTTTCAAGAAACATGCTTTGCCACTGATTTCAGGAGAATACCTGTAAGTCATCCATTCGATTATCTGAACAGATGCTGCTGACTTTGGGCACAACAGTGGGAGGGAAGACTCCCCAATTTGTGAGGTAATCAGGCTGCCCGTGCAGCGGGCCAGCCCGGGAGCAGTAACTCTCCACTCTGGCCATGGATCAGAGGCTGAGTGGGATGGAGCAGCTGCCTGCATAGCCTGGTCCAGAGTTGAACTTTAACTGGTGGCTCCCTTAATGGCCAGGCTTGCTCTGGGCACAACTATAAAAAGGCATCTGAGTGTCCAAGGTGGCTTCTCTCATTCGTTAGGCTGAGTTAGTGGTCAGCCTTCTGCCTGACCCTGATTTCAGGTGCAAGTGGCTTTCAGTCTCTCCAACTTGGAAAGTCGGAGATTTTATGGCTTTTCTCTGGCCTAAGACCAGAATTCAAGATAAATGCAACTTCAGTAAAGGTGTGAACTCAATAATGGCAACCCTTAGGCACTAGGCCCAGACAGGCAGGAGCCAGCAGGATGAGTGAGAAGCTTGAAGCTCTGCATTTTCTGCCCCATCTTTACTGAACAGGAGTTTCCAGAAGGCTCTCCTTGCCACAGAAATGACTCTGCATCCCCTCCCAGTAGGGCTGGTAGTGCTGGCAGCACCCTGCCATCCACAGCCACCTCTGGAGAAGCTCTCCCTGCATCCCAATTCCTTTTGCTGTGGAGAAAATGCACAAGATGCTAGGCCCCCAGGCATCCACTTTCTAGTCTCCATCAGAGCCTCTATACCATGGCTGTTTATTTGTTCATCCTAACCTCATCCATGGGCTTCCCACGTGCACCAGCGATAAAGAACCCACTCGCCAATGAAGGAGACATAAGAGATGAGGGTTCCATCCCTGGGTTGGGAAGATCCCCTGGAGGAGGGCATGGCAACCCACTCCAGTACTCTTGCCTGGAGAATCCCACAGACAAAGGAGCCTGGAGGGCTATAGCCCATAGTGTAAGAAAGAGTTGGACTCAACTGCAGTGACTGGCACATACGCATGTAACCTCATCCCACAGTCTCTTTTCTACTCTCAAGCCACAGACATCACCTCTTCCCCCCTGAGTCCCGCAAACGACCCTGTCTCATCCCTCTAGGGGAGTTGGGAGCAGACCCAAGCTTCATGACATCACTTGCCACTTTATCTCCTAATATACCTCCATTCCAGTGCATCTGGTCTAATTCTTTCCTCGAAGGAGTTACCTTTCTTCAGTTATGCAGGTATCACTCTGTCCCTGATTCCTCAGCAGAAACAGACTGAGCCCCTAGGGTAGGTTAGTTTGGCCTGATCCACACAAGTGACCACTAGGACGTCCCTGGAGCTGACCACAGGGCACACAGCCCGCTCTGATCCCTCCCATCCCCTCTGCGACTGTGTGCTCTCAGAAGTGTAGGACCCGGGAAGCAAAGTCAGCAGGGATCGGCTGGATTGGGAGGTTGAGGAGTCCCCGTGACATGGACAGTTAAGTCATGGGCAGAGCACCACCAAGGCAGCGGTGGTGCTGGCCCAGCAGCCCTGGAGTTAGATTCTGAGGCTCCAGTGTCACCTGGCGTCTGCCCTGTGAGTCGGGACCTTAGCCAGCTCACAGCTTCCTTGAGGTGTGGCTCCCCACTGGCAAAACGGCGAGCAGCAGTGGTGTCCCGGGCGTGCAGCATGGAAAGAATGAGACGGCGTGCGCATGCCCAGGACTGTGAGAGTCGCAAGCACGGCTCTCCCAGCTTTTCCCACCCCTCCCTCCGCATCTGCTTCCGGGGCTGAAAGCACGAGAAGATGAATCAAGTCCAGCAGGAGGCCCTAGTTTAATAAGCCACCTTTTCAAAGGTGTGTGCAGACACCCCAGAGCTAGGACACAGTCTGCGGCTACAGGGCCTGTGTTGGAGCCAGAAACAAGCCTTGATAAAAAGGAAAGTAAACGAGCTATACTTCAGGAGACAGAAAACTGAGGACGCGGCAACTCTGAACTTGGCCTGGAACCCGTCCGCCTTGCCTGCTGCTCAGGATGGGCCTGGGGGCTGTGGGCACACTCACAGACTCAGGTCTTCTGTTGGTTGCTTTAAGACTAATAAAGTCAGTTACAACAGGTCAGGGGGGCAGAAACATGCCATGGTCTCAGAGCTCTTTGGGGTTGCTACCTATTCAGAGATGCTTTTTTTTTTTTTCTTCCTTCTTCTTCCTTTTAAAGACGAGAAATGGTGACCCTGAGACAGCAGGTGAATTGTCTGAGGTCACAAAACTGCCCCGAGTGGGACCTGATAAGACCTTGTCACCTTACTCCACATCCAGAAATCTTTTTGCTGCTCCCTCCTACTCTGCAACCTGAGAGGAACTTAGATAAGAGAAAGGATGGAAGAAAGGAAGAAAAAAAAAATTGAGGAAAGAAGAAAGAGAGGGAGGGATAGAGAGGGAAGGAGGAAGGGGGAGGGAAGAGAAGGGAAGAAAGAGACAGAGAGAAAGAAAAGGAGAATCAGATTCCCCTTTACTTCCCAGATATTGCCTTGAATTTCTCAGCTAATCAAGGTGGCATGGACATTGTTCTCCGCTAAGTACAGAAATCCTTCTAAAATTGCTTCTCCCCTCATCTCATCTGCCCTCTAACAGAACTCCTGAGAGTTACCTGCCATAAGGTAGTGTTGGGACACTGGGCAGTGTAATTACTCCCTCATTTTGTCAGGCCTCTTTGAGAGGCCACCACCTCTCACCCCAGCTCTCTACTGTACCCACACACGGAGGCACAAAGCCTTCTGATTCAAGGGCTCTGTGACTGAAGTGAGATCAGAAGAGGCTTTGTGATTCCCTCTATCGGACCCCCAACCAACTTATTAGCTAGAAGTAGAATCTTTCACACATACCATTAAAGTTTTATTCTTCTTAGTCACATCTACTAGGGATTACGCCAATGTAACTTGGTGTTAAAACAAATAACAAAGTAACAAAGATTCCTTGGTGTTAAAACAGAGACAAACATGATGTGAAATGATTGGGTGGCCAGGCTGCTCAGTCCCACAGGCCAGTGTGACCAGTCTCTTGAAGTGACAGGATGCAAAGGCAGAAGGGCTTAAATCTTTCTGGACGTTGAAACGCTCCACCCAACTGCTTTTCTTTTTTTTTTTTTTTTGGCGTGGGGTTGGCTGTGGCGGGAGGTTGCTTAGGTGAATCAGGAGAAACTTCTTCTGACCAGTCTTTCTGTGGCTGGGAGAGGGCCTTTCCGCAGTTCATTCAAATGGTTTGTTCAGGATCAAGAGGTGGGTACTTTGCATGCTTAGTTGCTCAGGCATATCCAATTCTTTGGGATTCTATGGACTGTAGCCCACCAGGCTCCTCTGTCCATGAGATTCTCCAGGCAAGAATACTGGAGTGGGTTGCCATTTCCTCCTCCAGGGGATCTTCCTGACCCAGGGATCCAGCCACATCTCCTGTGGAAGAAGAAAGCAATTGTTCTCAAACACCCATCCCCAGGCCAAGGCCTGACCTTGTAGGATAAAGGTTGTGTGTTATACATCTGAGTATTGTCAGTGATTTTAAGATGACACAGTAAGAACCACTGACTGGGAATAGACATCTCTACAAAAAATTTCATTTTAGGAGTTAATTTGAACAATTTCCTTTTCTCCTTCCTTTTCTTATCAAAGAAAAGTAGCATGTTCATTGAGCAAGATCAGAGTAAAAACAAGTCTGAACCACACAGGCTTCTGCTGGACAGCTTAGCATTCCAGCTAAGTTAACCTGGCAGATGTTTCTATTCGGTGACAGGAGTCCCTCACCCAGGAAAGGGGAGCCAGAGGGGCCGGGGTGGGGCTGGGCAGTAGAGGAGAAGAGAGATAGGCAGAGAGTCTGAAAGTACACTGCGCGCATTGTTATGGGTTTCTGACTCTTACACGTCTATACTTCTGGCTTTCTGAATGTAAAGAGAGAAGCAAAAAAAAAAAAAAACCCTCCGCATAAGCTGCTATGCTAAGCTAACACGGCCTTCGAATTCCAAACTGAACACAGTTTGATTCGGGTTTTTCAACAGTCGCAAGACCAGGCTGTCCGCGGGGAGGAAAGCCAGAGGGGGCCAATTAGGAAGGAAGGAATTAACGGGAAGAATAAAGGAAAGGAAAAAGCCCAGATGGAAGGTCCAGCGGAGGGTGAATGACAAGGCTGGAGGATGGCAGCCGGCGGCGGAGGTGGGGAGGCGGCTGCGCGGGAGACTGACAGGTGGGTCTCGGCCGCGAGGTGGGCAGCGGGGCGGGAGGTCTTCCAACCCCCGGGTAGCGCCGGCCGCCACGGCGACGCCTCCCAAACCCCGGCCGCAGAGGAGGGCGGGGAGCGCGCGGGGCGGGAAGCGGCTGCGGCAGGGGAGGCGGGAGCAAGGGCTCCCACTCCGGCCTCGGGGCCCGTCGCCCGCCCGCCGCGCTCCGGGCGTCTCTTCTGCCTCCTACGCGCCGCGGACACCCCAGCCTCCCGGCTGCCTGGTCCGGGGAGCTCTCCGCGCCTGCCCGAGAAGAGCAAGAATGAGTTGGGGCGCCCCGGGGCGCGATTCGTGGCGGAGACGCAGGGACCAGATCGGAGGATGAGCGGCGGAAGGCGGCGCAGAAACTGACGCGAGTTGGGGCCACGGCTCCCGGCCGCCGGCGCGACGAGCCAGACCGCGGAGACGCCCTAGCCGAGTGCACGCGCCGGGCGGAGCGCGCGCAGGTGGGGCTGAGCTCTCCGCTGTGCGCTCCGCTCCGGGCCCTCGCCGGCCGGAGGATGGGCGCCGGCGCCCAGGGTCCGTGCCCGCCGCTGCTGCCCCTGAGCCCGCCGCGAGCCCGGCGTCCGGCCGGCGCCCTGCGCTCATGTATGTAGGCTGGGCGCCCGCCCTCGGAGATGAGGATGCATGCTGGGTGTCCGCGCCCCGGGGGCCCTTCCGCATCCCTGCTGCTTAGGAGAAGTCCCCCCACCCCAGACCCCAAGTTTGTAAATATGGGTGATCGCCTGGATGAGGTCCACCGGGCTGGGGCTGGAAATGAGCAGAGGGCACAGAGGAGCCCTGCTTACTGGAAGAGGGTGGGGAGGCGGAGGAAGCCACTCCGGGGCGCACAGATTTGGGGAGTTGGACGGCTAGGTGGAGAGAGACTGGGCGGCCAGTACCCTGCAGCGTCTAGTGTAGGGTTCTGTCGGCCCTTTTGGGCCGCAGAAAGTTTGGGAACCAGAGAGGTTTTCGGAGACCGGGAGACTGAGGGGCGTTCGCCCCCGCCCTCCATCTCCAGCCTCCTCCACCGCACACCTTCAGTCTGCTGGGCCTTCCTGCTCCAAGGCCACGACCCCCTCCAGGGTCAAAGAAATTAGGAGACTGAGCGCTGCGGCTCACACGAGGGTCTCTGGTCTGCGCCCGGAGTCGCTGAGCCGCTGCCGGATGGCTGGCGGAGGAAGAGAAGCCTGCGGAATCCCCGACCCGCAGCCGGGAACTGGGGGTGGGCTGGGGGATAGTCGGGGACCTTCTTCCCCCGGCAGCCGGGTCCGAGCTGGAGGGCGGGGAAGGGGCGTCTGCGCCCCGCACTGGCGGCGTTTGAAAAGTTTTTCAGATGAATCACCGGGCCCTGCAAGGTTTCTTCCCTTCCTTCCCTCCCCTCTTCCCCAAACGCCCTCAGGCAAGCGAGGAAGGGTTTCCTTCTTATTTTTCTGCACAGTCTTCACCGTCCACTCCATTGCGGAATTCTCCACTGTGCGACCTTTGGGGAAGTGTGGCCGGGACCTGAAGAGGGGCGCGAGGCGCTGGAGTTATGTGGCTCCATCCGAGCCTTGCAGGGGGCGCGGGCCCAGCTTGCTGCATCCCCACCGCTCCACCACCCGCTAATAACGACGACAGGGGGCACACTGCGGGTCGGTGTTTTTCTGGGACTCGCCTCCGTGTCCAGGCCCGCAGTCTTGGATCTGTAGGACCCCCGGCGGCGCCCGGGCGCCGGGAATGCAGCCCCTGCCCTCGTGGTCCGGCGAGTCCATCTAGGGAGCCTCGGGGTCGGGCGGCTCGGGGCCGGGAGGGGGCCGGGCGCGCGCGGGCCGCGGGGCTCAGCTGTGCTGCTGTTCTCTCCGCAGGGACGGCGGCTCCCGGCTGGCGGCGGCGCGCCCCCGGGCTGTGAATGCGACTCGCCCCTCGGCCGCGCTCCCCGCCCGCCCGCCCGCCGGGACGCGGTAGGGAATGCCCAGCTCCACTGCGATGGCAGTTGGCGCGCTGTCCAGTTCCCTCCTGCTCACCTGCTGCCTGATGGTGGCCCTGTGCAGCCCGAGGATCCCGCTGGAGAAGCTGGCCCAGGCGCCGGAGCGGCCGGGCCAGGAGAAGCGCGAGCACGCGTCTCGGGACGGTCCGGGCCGGGTGAGCGAGCTCGGGCGCCCGGCGAGGGACGAGGGCGGCGGCGGCGGCCGGGACTGGAAGGGCAAGAGCGGCCGCGGGCTGGCCGGCCGGGAGGCGTGGAGCAGGCAGAAGCAGGCCTGGGCCGCCCAGGGCGGGGGCGCCGGGGCCGGGGACCTGCAGGGGCGACCCCGCGGGGACACCCCGCACGAAGAGCCCCCGGCCGCCGCCGCCCAGGACGTGGCGGGTCCGGAGTCGGAGCCCACGCCTGAGCCGCCGGAGGAGTACGCGTACCCGGATTACCGGGGCAAGGGCTGCGTGGACGAGAGCGGCTTCGTGTACGCGATCGGGGAGAAGTTTGCTCCGGGACCCTCGGCCTGCCCCTGCCTGTGCACCGAGGAGGGACCGCTGTGTGCACAGCCCGAGTGCCCGCGGCTGCACCCGCGCTGCATCCACGTTGACACCAGCCAGTGCTGCCCGCAGTGCAAGGAGAGGAAGAACTACTGCGAGTTCCGGGGCAAGACCTACCAGACCCTGGAGGAGTTCGTGGTAAGAGGCCAGCGCCCGGGCGACTTTGCACGTCCCAGGAGCCGGTGAGCTGGCTCCTCGCCCCCACTTTGGAGAAGAGGCGCCCTGTGGTTCTCAGAGGTGGACCGCGCTGTGCCTGTGTCCCCTCTCTTTTTCAGTGCAGAGGTAATTTTTGAAAGCCACGTGCCCAGCTGACATGCATTTGCTCCAAAAGGGTTGCCTTAGAGTAAAGCCCGTGGCACCAAAGCCCAAGCAAAAGTACTGGCTGCGCTTTTAACCTTAATTGGCTGCTCCGGAGTTAAAAGTGTTGCTGCTGAAATGTTCACCCTGTTTTCAAATACAGGGCAATTTACCTTGCTGTTTGGGATGTATTCTTCAGTTAATAGTTCATTAAGGGAGACTATTCATATAAATAAGCCATTTCCCTGGATTATGTGCTGGGTATCAGGCAGATGTTCTAGAAATTAAAACAAAACAAAACAAAATTGTTGCTGATTGGATGCCAAAACATGGTCCATGGCAAAAATAAGTCCAGGTTATGGTTTTTTAAATGGTTTTATTTTAGGCGAGTACTGGTCATAATATTAGTACTGCTATTTCCTGAATGCCTACAGTAATGTCCCACCCCCAGGCTGCATTTTCACCTATACTAACTTAGTTAAACCTCAAGCTAGGCTATAAAGTCGATTGTGATCTCTTATCTCCAGCTGATGGAGAAGAGGAAACTGAGACACAGAATATTTAAATAAGGTGTCCAGGGCAACACAGCTGCTAAGAAGCAGATTCAGTGCCTCAAGCCTGCTTTGATATTCTAGGCTCTATTTACACCAAAAGCCCAGCCCCACGGGTGCTGGGTGGACATACTGCCCAGTGGGTGTGCTGGCCAGGGGCTAAACTTGCCCAGAGCCCTGCTTCTTCACTAGTGGCCCTGGCAGACCACCCACACCTCTGCTCAGTCTTTCCAGCCCCCCAGGGTTGGCTCAGCCTCTGGCCTTCCTGGACTTGGCCAGTTGACTTGGCATGCCAGAGTTTTTCTGGGCAGCAGAGGGTGTCCTGGGACCTCCGGCCCCCAAAGCTGAGTGAGGAGGCAGATGGGGAGGAATCTCCTCCAGGGTCTCCAGAACGGAGCCTCTGAGATCTACAGATTGAGAATGTGGCCAGGGTGTGACATCAGGTAGTGAGTTTCAGGAATGAATTCCTGAGTGCTGTAGAAACACTCTCTTTCCTGTCATCTGTAAAGTAAGGCTAGCCATTCCTTAAGGCTCCCTGGAGTTCTAACCACCTGACATTCAGGGTCTAACTCCAGGCAAACATGTTGAACACAATTCTTGACGTCGGCCCTTTGGAGAACCAGACAACTTTGATGAGAACTTTATGGGAACCAGGCCCTGGCCATACAATAGAAGTCAGGAACTCTGCTTTCAAAATTCTCCTAGAGGACTGAAGAGCCAGACAGATGCCTCTCCATAAGTTTTGGGTGCAGCCCGGAAGTGCAGAAGCAAAGCTGGCCCTGGGAGCTAGTGGGACCCAAAGGAGCCACCTTCTGTGTTGGCCAGAATGGGACTGTAGCCAAACAATTCCCTGGAGTTTCAGGTTCATCAGAAAGTGTTATAAGATCAAAGACAAGGAGTTAATTTTTTTATTAATAGTATTTACTGTCTGCACTATGTGTAGTAACATAATCATTTCTTACGTATCCCACAAGGCGGGCTGAGGAATTACTAACATTTTGATCTCAGAAGCCCAAACACATCACAGAGCAGCCATCACAGGCAGAAGGAAGAATTCAAATCTGTTTGAGTTATCCATTGCTAAATGCTGGATGCCATGGTCTGTCTGTGTATATGGTTGGTGGGGGAATCTCCTGGTGGATTTCTGTTTCCAAAAATTAGTGCCTACCCTGATGGCTCAGCTGGTAAAGAATCTGCCTGCAATGCAGGAGACTCAAGTTCGATGCCTGAGCCTAGAAGATCCCCTGGAGGAGGAAATGGCAACCCACTCCAGAATTCTTGCCTGGGAAATCCCATGGACAGAGGAGCCTGGAGGAGGGCTCCAGTCCATAGGGTCGCAAAGAGTCAGACACGACTAAGCATGAGAATGAACAAATGAAAGTGGAATGTGTTTCCCACTCTGGAGATGGGAGAATTTAGCAAAAGGGAGTTTGGAGAGATGATTATCTTGGGAAGAATCAAAATATTAATAAAGCTATTTTGAGAGTATTAAGTGCATCTTTCATCTTCAAGTGACCCTTCATTCTTAACTTTCATCCAATCATTACCAGCTGCTAGGATGACACATGCATGAGGGTTGAGCAGCTGCTGCAAAATTTCCACTGTATTCCTGCTCCTATGACATATACAATTGCATAAGGATTTCACTGTATATATTGTGCTTGTTCATTTCTGTTAGTATCAGGAACATTTGTAGGTTTTCCCTGATTTAGTGCGGCTTTGTGCATGTTTCCTCCCAAGACCAAAAGGATGCAGGGCTTTGTCAGGGGTGTTGGGAGGTTGAGCTTAGAAGGGTTTAGGGTCAGCTGTGGTGGCTCACTGGTAAAGAATCCACCTGCAATGCAGGAGGCCTGAGTTCAGTCCCTGGCTCAGGAAGATCCTGTGGAGAAGGGAATGGTTACCCACTCTAGTATTCTTGCCTGGAGAATCCCATGGAGTGAGGAGCCTAGCAGGCTACACAGTCCTTGGGGTCACAAAGAGGCAGACACAACCGAGCAACTAAGCACACAGGGTCAACCGTGAGTCCATGGGGCTTGCCCCCATGCCTGGTCTGGGCCCACTGGGCTTCCAGGAGGTCTGCCAGGGCTTGCAGGTTGCATAGCAGAGGAAACAGAAAAGGGAAGCATTTTATATCTGAAGCTCTGGGGGCTTCTCTGAAAAAAATGCAGTTCAGTGGAGGTTGTGGTCTCAAGGGTCACACATGAAACACTGCTGACCATGGCAAAATTGGAGGTGAAAGGGAGGCTGGTTCTGGTCCGCTTTCCCTGAGGCACGCAGGCACTTTGGTAGTCTGTACTCTACTTTCTGAGAGAGAGGAGATTACGGATGGAGACTGGGAGCTCGACAGAACTGATCCTTGTGCCTGTGATGTGTAGGCAGCCCCAGGCAGAACATCACTTCTCCCAGCCCTCCTGTGGGTCTCTGTCCTGGGGGCCTGTCTGCAGTCACTGTGCCAGCTGCACACTGGAGCCAAATCAACTGAAATCTCAGAGTTTAGAGCAGATAAAGGTGTATTTATTGCAGGGCCATGCATCCAATAGTCATGTATGGATGTGAGAGTTGGACCATAAAGAAGGCTGAGTGCCAAAAGACTGATGCTTTTGAACCACGGTGTTGGAGAAGACTCTTGTGAGTCCCTTGGACTGCAAGAAGATCAAACTAGTCAATCCTAAAGGAAATCAACCCTGAATATTCATTGGAAGGACTGATGCTGAAGCTGAAGCTCCAATACTTTGGCCACCTGATGCTAAGGGCTGACTCATTAGAAAAGATCCTGATGCTGGGAAAGGTTGAAGGCAAGAGGAGAAGGGGACGAGATGAGAAGGGTGAGATGGTTGGATGGTATCACTGACTCAGTGGACATGAGTTTGAGCAAGCTCCGGGAGATAGTGAAGGACAGGGAAGCCTGGCGTGCTGCAGTCCATGGGGTCGCACAGAATTAGACATGACTGAGTGACTGAACAACAATAACAACAAGGCAAGGAGCATGGGGAGGGAGAGGGGTTTTGGACAAGATTTTACAGGCAAAATTTGGGAGGTAGGCTGCTGGGTGTGTAACCCTCCTCTGATTGGTTGGTAGTGAGGGCTCCAGGAATTTTGTGCTCAGCCTGAAGTTACCATTGTCCAGGAGGGTGCGTGCCTTACTTTCTGCAAAGGAATTCAAAGATAGATATCAGAGGTCTGTGTCCATGACCCAGCAGAAACTAGGGCCCTCCTCCATCTGCATGACTGTTTCTTTTTGCGTTCTTCATGCCCCTAATTATTGATGTTTGAATCTGCCCTTTGGAACTCAGGGAAGGTCTTAGAGGCTGAAATCTTTGTCCTACAAAGGAGAAATAAAATGCAGAAAGGTTTTTATGCTAGGGAGGGCCCCACAGAGTCCTGCTCACTTTCACTCTCTGCCCAGTTTTCTCTGTACTTCAGTCTGTCTCTTCCCTTCTCTCCAGGCTCTTTACCCCTTTAAAACCCTCATTCCTTACAGCCTAGTTGATCTTGGGCAGATGTCAGCTGAAGACCTCACTCTTCAATGAAATACCATTGAGCTGCTAATAATACTTAGAGTAATACCCTCATCCCGCTGGGGGTGTTTGCAATTTCATTTGTATATCCAGATAAAAGCATAGTTACTACTAGAATGCCTTCCATTGCCTCTCAAGTCATACCTAGTATCCTGTTCTTACACCAACAAGTCTCCAACTTTGAGTAAGGAAGCCTGTCTCTTGGTTTATATTTTTTATACATGAACACCTTTCCGTTTGCTTAACAAAATCCCACAGACGTGGTGGCTTCCACAGTACAAGTTTGTTGTCTTACAGCCCTGAAGGCTCCAAGATCAAGGAGTGGGTGGGGCTGTTTCCCCCAGGCCTCCCTCCTGGGCATGTAGATGGCTGTCTTCCCGAGTGCCCACTCGTATGACCTTATTTCACCTGGACGGCCTCTGTCAAGACCTTGTCTCTAAGTACAGTAGCATTCTGAGCTCTTGGATTTAGGATTTCAATGTCTGAATCTGGGAGAGGACCCAGTCCAGCCTGTAACATTGGGTGTCAGTGATCAGAGTTGACCTCATAGGCTTGGGTCCAGGGAGGCGTAAAGAGTGTGGTGGGACAAGGATGCATCAGCAAGAGTGATTGGAAGAACGAATTCATAGAAAAGGCGCAGAGGGACGGGTAGCGCACAAAATGCCTGAGAAACATAAATAAAACATAATGAAGCTGCCCACACAGATCGCGGTGATCCAGTGTCTGTTCCATTCAGAGCACCATTTCAGGAATTATCATGCTACTTAAGTCAGTGGGTGCTTGTGTCACACGAGGGCCTCACTTTTAAATGTGCCCCTGAGAACTTCCATGCAGACCAGCAGCAGGTCAAATTTGAAATTCTTTCATTAAAAAATGACTCCATTTTGAGCAACAGAAGAACTTGTTCCCCTCCCGGGAACCCTGATTTCTGGGGACTGTGAGGACAGAATTGGGGTCTGCAGGGTTGTTTCCCGTTTCACAGAATCTCATGAATGTGGGACTCCCCTGGGTAAGGCCACTCAGGAGAACTAAACTTTCACTTTGCTTTTGTTGGAATCACATCAGTTCTGTGTGTCCACACTGGTTATTGTGGCAGATCAGGGGCTCTGATTGGCAATTGTATAAGCCTTTGAAGAAAAGAGAAAATGAATTATTAATATGTGCTCCTTGCTAGGCTGTCTTTCAAAGCACGGGGAAAGTTGGACAGGAAATCAGTGAATGAGGGAGTCACGGGTGAGATGTTTGGGGACCACTGAGTTACATGCCTTTCCTGAGGCCTCAGCATCTGGCTTGCTACAAAATCTCCTTTCTAGGAGTTTATTAATGGAAAACAACCTACATGAAATTTGGAATCAAAAGCATCATCATCTCAACAGATCTGTAATGCAATTATGAGAAAGTGCCAAGAAGGAAAAAGACACAATTCTCCATGTTTTTCAGTCTAATAGGATTTGTATTCTTTCTACTGATGCTACTTAAATCAAAATAATACTATTATTGTTTTCCTTTGCAAAAGAACATGAACTGAGTTGTATAAAGTGGACGTTCTTTTATGGAAGTCAGTTTCATGTGTGTGTGGTTGCTACCACTGAGTTTGTTTTGGTTCCTAGTAAGATTTGATGAATTCTGGACTTCTTAGTTTCTGCCTTTCTATCTAGAGCCATTTAAGTGGTAACAATTTTATTTTTAAAGCAAGGAGAGTCCATATGGTTTCTCTAGATCTTTCGATGTGCCCCTAACTCAGGTGGGAGAAACTTAATGTGAATGACTGCTTTTTTTACCTGTTCCACATGGTACTTTGTATGCACATATGAGATAAGTACTATAAAAGTTCCTGCAGGACACTTGTTCATATCCAAACTTTCCTAAAAACTCTGGTCCATAAGATGTTCAATCTATGCCAAAATGTCCTTGATATCTGTATGATCACTTGGTCCAATCCAAAACTTTCAAAAGATATTTGCTCCATGCCAAGAGGTCCTTGGCATGGAGCAACGTGCATGGACCTAGAGATTATCACACTAAGTGAAGGTCAGACAGAGAAATACAAATATCGTATGATATTGATATCACTTATATGTGGAATCCCCAAAATAATGACACAGTTGAACTTATTTACAAAAGAGAAACAGACTCACAGACATAGAAAATAAGCTTATGGTTACGAAAGGGGAAGGCTGGGGAAGGGATGATCTACGAGTTTTGGATTAACAAATACACATTACTATATATAAAATAGTTATTTAACAAGAGCTTTACTGTATAGCCCAGGGAACTATATTCAGTATCTTGTAATAACCAATGATGGAAAAGAATCTGAAGAAGTTATCAGTTCAGTTCAGTTCAGTCGCTCAGTCGTGTCCGACTTTTTGCGACCCCATGAATCGCAGCACGCCAGGCCTCCCTGTCCATCACCAACTCCCGGAGTTCACTCAGACTCACGTCCATCCAGTCAGTGATGCCATCCAGCCATCACATCCTCTGTTGTCCCCTTTTCCTCCTGCCCCCAATCCCTCCCAGCATCAGAGTCTTTTCCAATGAGTCAACTCTTCGCATCAGGTGGCCAAAGTACAGGAGTTTCAGCTTTAGCATCATTCCTTCCAAGGAACACCCAGGACTGATCTCCTTCAGAATGGACTGGTTGGATCTCCTTGCAGTCCAAGGGACTCTCAAGAGTCTTCTCCAACACCACAGTTCAGAAACATCAATTCTTCGGAGCTCAGCTTTCTTCACAGTCCAACTCTCACATCCATACATGACCACTGGAAAAACCATAGCCTTGACTAAACAGACCTTTGTTGGCAAAGTAATGTCTCTGCTTTTGAATATGCTATCTAGGTTGGTCATAACTTTTCTTCCAAGGAGTAAGCGTCTTCTAATGTCATGGCTGCAGTCACCATCTGCAGTGATTTTGGAGCCCAAAAAAATAAAGTCTGACACTGTTTCCACTGTTTCCCCATCTATTTTCCATGAAGTGATGGGACCAGACACCATGATCTTGGTTTTCTGAATGTTGAGCTTTAAGCCAACTTTTTCACTCTCCTCTTTCACTTTCATCAAGAGGCTTTTTAGTTCCTCTTCACTTTCTGCCATAAGGGTGGTGTCATCTGCATATCTGAGGTTATTGACATTTCTCCCAGCAATCTTGATTCCAGCTTGTGCTTCTTCCAGCCCAGTGTTTCTCATAATGTACTCTGCATATAAGTTAAATAAGCAAGGTGACAATATACAGCCTTGACGTACTCCTTTTCCTATTTGGAACCAGTCTGTTGTTCCATGTCCAGTTCTAACTGTTGCTTCCTGACCTGCATATAGGTCTCTCAAGAGGCAAGTCAGGTGGTCTGGTATTCCCATCTCTTTGAGAATTTTCCACAGTTTATTGTGATCCACACAGTTAAAGGCTTTGGCATAGTCAATAAAGCAGAAATAGATGTTTTTCTGGAACTCTCTTGCTTTTTCCATGATCCAGCGGATGTTGGCAATTTGATCTCTGGTTCCTCTGCCTTTTCTAAAACGAGTTTGAAGTTATATGTACATGTATATTGATATTTATATATATAAAAAACTGAATCACTTTGCTGTATACCAGAAACGGACACAGAATTGTAAATCAACTGTATTCATTAGAAAAGGAAAAAGTACCTGCTGTTTGGTCCTGTCCCAAATCATATGGCATGGATTCTCTGAACAGGACCAAATTTTAAGGGTATTTTGGTGTGGACCAATTGTCTTACAGACGTTTTAGACAGGACCAATATCTGCTAACCTAAAAGTTTAGTCTTTTATGACAAGAAGAAGAAAACCAACATTTATCCAGGGATTATATGTTTTATATGTTGGGGGTGTGATTACACAACAGACTGATGAGTTGGTGGTGTTTTCTTTAAGGAGAGAAAACTAAGTTTCAAAACAGTTAAGTAACTTGATGAAAGTCATCAAGCTCGTAACAGGGTGTGAGGAGGCAGGATTTGAGTCCTGGTCTGTTGGATCTTTCCTTCCAGCCCTGCTCCCTTATCTTCCTGATCCCAGGGGGTGGAGGGGCATTTTGTGTGTGGCTGGAAGAATTTCTGGTACCTGGAAAAGGAAAGGCTTATACTGGCCTGGTAAACACTGAATGAATTTGGTTGTGTTTATGTGGATGTATGTTATGTTTCACTTATAACATAGGGGACAAAGCCGTAGGGAACAAAATGAGCATCTGTGGGCTTCAAAGTATGAAACCTTGAGTTGTAAGGAGAACATGAGCTCTGAGCCCCGGGAGCTCCCTGAGGGCAAAGAGGAAGGTTCCAGTAGGTTCCAGATCTTGACCAGGGGGTAGGACCTCAAAGGTCGTCAGGCCGGGGTGGCAGATTGATGGCCTGACAACCAGCCCTGGCCCAGGGAGTGCTCTGCTTTGCTCGCAGAACATCAGCTGTTTGTGTCACTGGAGAGGACATTTAACAAGTGAGAAGTTCATACAGATACTTCAATTGCCAGTTTGCATGAGAACAGGGGGAGTCCCAGATGGTAGCCATCTGCCAGGGCCAAGCTGCTTTTTGAGAAGGGCTTTGGCTCCCCAGGAGACCATCTCCCCGCTGGCCTGACTTTCCCATGGTCCTGCAGTCATGTGGCTTTGTGATGCTGTCTGTTCATAAGTGAAGAGGTGTCACCATATAAAACCAGCAACTTCTTCAAGATCAAACAAGCCAGCCTGCATCAGAGGTGGCTCAGGGACCCTGGCCACCCTCTCCAGCCTTGTCCTTCAGTTGGCATGGATAGTCAGTCTCTAGAACTTCAAGGACTCTGTCCTTGTGAGCCCTTGTGTCACTGTGAGCCCTTGTTCTATGCCCAAGGATGATAATCGTGCATGCTCAGTTGCTCAGTCATGACCAGCTCTTTGTGATCCCATATTCTTTGCAACCCCATGGACTGCAGCCTGCCAGGCTCCTCTGTCCAAGCAGTTTTCTAGACAAGAATACTGCAGTTGGTTACCATTTCCTCCTCCAAGGGATCTTCCAAACCCAGGGATCGAACCCATGTCTTCTGCATTGGCAGGCAGATGCTTTTACCACTCCACCAACTGCGAAGTCCAGGCAACAGAGCCTCCTTGTTAGCTGTTAGGAAACTGTAGAGAGGATCTTGCTTGTCTGTCATGTTATAGGAAGGAGGTGAGAGATGTGAGAACCCACAGAGCTCTGTACAAATAGCAGAGCAAAAGCCTGCTGCTCGTGTGGCCTGGCGGGTGAGCATCTCAGGAGTGGTCCTGCCTCCAGTGAGGCACTTGGTCTCCAGGAGGATGGCCCATGAAGAAGGTCCTCATTGTTAGGAGGTGACTCTAGGGGGCTGTGTGTTCCTGTAAATAGTCCTTCCTTGGATCTGATACATCCCAACAGAAAATTCATTCTTGCATTTATTTATTCAATAAATCTTTGCAGGCATTGGCCTAGATCCCGGTGATAGAGTGACAAACTGCCAGGTCCTTCCAGTCAAGGAGCAGGGACCTTGTAGAGAGAGATGTGCCCGGAGGTTGGTCATGGGGCACGGGGTGTCTGCCGGGCAGGTAGGTGGAGGCAACTCATTCAGACCCCACGGCTGTTGATGGTTTGCTTTTAAATGGCAGAGGAATCCTGGGGCTGATTTTGAGGGGAAAGACCAAGCCTGTTTCAGATAGAACAGTTGTGAGCTTGAGTAAAGGTTCCAGTTTTCCACTCAAGTCTGCAGCCCCTGTAGCCATCCTTCATGGCATGGTTCTGACCACGTAGCCGGAAATCCTTCTTGCTGCTTATCTGTTCCAAGGCTGAGATCCTGCCAGCTGGATTTCACTTCTCTTTCTATTTCTGCCGGGCACTGGGGTGCGGCCAGGACACAGAGTGCCTTTCGAATGGATGCATAAAGCGATGATGTCAGGCATCTGCCCATGGCCCTGTGAGTTCTCAGGGAGGCCCTGGCCCGTGGAAAAACAGAGCGTTGGAAAATTAAGGCTCTGTGCATTTCTTATCATGGCACAGGTGATTTTGCCTGAGAATATGGAAGACTTATAGCCTGAAAACCCACTGTTTTTATAAAAGTCATGAAATCTTGGATCTCATACAATAAAACACATCTTCTTAAAAGCACATCAGAAATGGCAAAAAGAGACACACACACACACTCACAGAGAAATTAGTCTCTGGAGGTGGACATCAGAATCCAGAGAGGAAAGTCAGCCAGAGGGGCAGCTGGCTTCAGGGGTGGCTGGCTGACAGCCATCTCTGATGCCTGGGACCTGGATGCTTGATACTTACGGCCAGGCTGGGGCACGTGGCAAGCCCAGGACCACAGGTGGAGAGAGTCAGATCAGGGTATGTCTCATAGAAGCAGGCTCCCCAGAAGAGTCTGTCCTGCAGGAGGGCAGTGCAGACACAGCCCTGGACAGCCTCAGTGTGGGCACAGCTGGGGCTCACGGTCAGCAGTTGCACGTGCCCTCCTGTGGATATGGATGGTCATGCTTCCCTGAGTGCTCTGGATAATCCACGTGGAATGTTTTCATTTAAAGGGGCCCCAGACTGGCAGTGCCCACAGGTATCTGGCAGAGGCAAACACTCTCTGGCCTCAGAGACTCCCCACAAATACAGTTCCAAGGAATATGATGTCAAAATAACAATAACACATAAGGAGAAAAAGCAGCTGAGACAAAAGCAGTCAGATCAGACTCAGATGTCAGGCTATAAATGAGAATTATTTTTTATGCCTAGAGAAATAAATGCGGGAATAAAATGAATGGGTAAACAATATCACTATATCCCAAGTACTCATCAGCTTTGGGAAGGAATCAGATAGAACCTCTATAAAGGAAGGCTACAGTCATTAGAACTGATCTTCAAGGGGAGAGTTTGGCAGGATGGCAGATGCAGGTTCTGAGATAATCTAGTGAACCTGGGGGTGGACTTGAAGCCGTGGCCCAGAAGGAAACACAGGGGCACAGGTGGAATGTAGGAAAGACATGCGTGGGGACACGGAGGATTGAGAGAGAAGTGACATACGTGCAGTTAGAATTTTGAGAGAGGTAGCAGAGAATGTGGGGAAGAGATAGTGATAGGTCTTTCTCATTGAAAGACCTCAATTTCCCGGTTCAGGAATCCCAATAAAGCTAAAGAAAGATATATGTGTGTGTATATATTTATACACACACTTATATATTAAGTGTACATAACATTATATGAGCTTCACCAAAGAATTGATGCTTTCGAACTATGATGCTGGAGAAGGTTCTTGAGAGTCTCTTGGACAGCAAGGAGATCAAACCAGTCGATCAAAAGGAATCAACCCTGAATATTCATTGGAAGGACTGATACTGAAGCTAAAACTCCAATACTTTGGCCAACAGATGCAAAGAGCTAACTCATTGAAAAATACCCTGATCCTGGAAAAGATTGAAGGCAGGAGGAAAAGGGGACAACAGAGGATGAGATGGTTGGATGGCATCACCAATTCGATGGATAGGAGTTTGAGCAAGCTCTGGGAAACAGTGATGGACAGGGAAGCCTGGCATGCTGCAGTCCATGGGGTCTTGAAGAGTCAGACATGACGGAGCAACCGAACAACAAAAACTGGTGGCTCAGACGATGAAGAATCCACCTTCAATGCAGGAGACGTGGGTTTGATCTCTGGGTTGGGAGGATCCCCTGGAGAAGGGAATGGCTACTGACTCCAGTATTCTTGCCTAGACAATTCCATGGACGGAGTAGCCTGGTGGGCTATAGTCTGTGAGGTCACAAAGAGTCAGATACAACTGAGCTACTAACACTCACACACACTACATAATGTATTTGCTGCTGTTGCTGCTAAGTCGCTTCAGTCTTGTCCGACTCTGTGGGACCCCATAGACGGCAGCCTACCAGGCTCCCCCATCCCTGGGATTCTCCAGGCAAGAACACTGGAGTGGGTTGCCATTTCCTCCTCCAATGCATGAAAGTGAAAAGTGAAACTGAAGTCGCTCAGTCGTGTCTGACTCTTCGAGACCCCATGGACTGCAACCCACCAGGCTCCTCCATCCATGGGATTTTCCAGGCAAGAGTACTGGAGTGGGGTGCCATTGCCTTCTCCAATATAATATATTTAAGTGTATATATATAAATCTATATATATATGTCCATGGGGTCACAAAGCGTCAGACATGACTGGGCAACTTCACCTTCACTTTTCACTTTCACGCATTGGAGAAGGAAATGGCAACCCACTCCAGTGTTCTTTCCTGGAGAATCTCAGGGACGGGGGAGCCTGGTGGACTGCCGTCTATGGGGTCGCACAGAGTCGGACACGACTGAAGTGACTTAGCAGCAGCAGGTGTGTATATATTTATATATACGCACATAGGTGTGTGTGTATGTATATATATACACACACATGTATAAAACCACAGCTAGTGATGCCACTTCTTCATGATCTGGCCCTTCTGCTCCAGAGGCAGCTCAGAAGTAAATAGTAACACACAGTCTACTAGAGAGGTTGGACCTTCTGTCTTGTGTCTTTGCTTTCGTTGGAGGTTGACATGGTACAGTCATTTACGTTTGCCTCGTCCAACTTTAAAAAGTCCCTGGGGACTTCCCTGGTGGTCCAGGGTTAACACCTCGCCTTTCACCTCGGGGAGCGCCCGTTTGATTCCTGGTTGGGGGGCTCAGATTACATGTGCCTTGTGGCCCCCAAACCCAAACATAAAACAGTAGCAATGTTTTAACAAATTCAAAAAAGACTTTAATAACGCTCCATGTCACAAAATCATTAAAAAAAAATCGTTACTTGCATTTTACTTTTAAATTCTGTGAGTTTTTTTTCCCCCCAAATCTATCTCAATAGTTTTGTTTCAGAAGGCTTGAAACAAATAAAGTTCATTTCAACAAGCCAGGACTCATATTTATTCATCCCTGTTGAGATGTTGGGAGCCATAGTTTTAGGCCTGGTCACACTCTTGAATTGTTGACAGTCATGTTCTGGGGACACAGGGCTCCCGGCCGGTGGACGCTGTCATAGGGGCATCTCTGTTCCCCAGGCCCCAGTGCAGGGAAGCCGGGTGGACAGGATGCTGGCCATCCATTCCCACAGGGAGCAGGGCCGCCTGGAGCACCTTTGCCTCCACGGGCCAGTAGTTGAGTCATGTCACACTTGCAGAAACGTCAAGGTCTGGGAGTCAGGAAGAGAAAGAATTCTGACAAGCCTGCTGCCTTTGCCTGGGCCTGTGAGGAGCAGGGGACGCCAGTGGCCTGAGGGATAAACTGTGCTGTGATGTCAACCACTCGGCTCAGGTCACCTCCCGCTGGCAACAGAGTTGCCCTCAGGCTTCCTGTGCCCTCCAGGGAGCCAAGGAAGTAAGCTCAGCTTGCTCCGGGGTAACAGTGAGGGGCCACTGGCACAATTGAAAGGTTGGCTCTCAGGGAGGTGTCTGAGCTCAAAGATGGTCCCTTTTTTGTGAGTGAGCCCCATGGTGTTTTAAACCTCTGTGGAAAGGGACCTCATTAACTGGAGAAACCGCTGGGCTGGCCTGTTGTAACTGCAGGATGCTGTGGAAGAGGCTGAGCTTCAAGGGGAAGTGCAGGGGCCAAAGGTGTGAGCTGAGGATGCCTGTGCTCCAGGCTCAGCCCGTGGCCCAGCACTTGCTGGGTGATTGACAGCTGAGGCAGGCTGCTGGGAGCCAGGCTCCAACCTCAGATGTGTCCACGTGGCCACTTTCTAGTTGGCGATTGTGACCCTTGTTCCCTCCAGCTCCACTGAGTCAGCACGCCTCTGGAGGTCTTCATCTCTCCCCGTTTAGCGTTTAAGCATTATTACTTCCATCCCAAGTGAAGAATGCTGAAAGAAAGCGGCATGGTTTTGTGTGCTTCCGGAATGTGTACATGTCTGTGTGTCAGGAAGGGATACACACATGGGCTTCAGTGTGTTAAGTGCTTTCTCCATTTGCCAGAGTCCCCACCACTCCCTGTTATCACCACTTCACTGCCTCATTTCTGAACTTGTATCCCCAAGGAAACCAGTCCTCTCATCACATCTCACACCCACCTTTTAAAAGCCTGCTCTTGGAAGACACTTAGTTTTTGTCATTTGTATATTAAAGGAAGGCTGTGCATGCTCAGTTGCTTCAGTCATGTCCAGCTGTTTGTGACCCCATGGACTGTAACCCACCAGGCTCCTCTGTCCATGAAATTTTTCCTGGCAAGAATACCAGAGTGGGTTGCCATTTCTTTCTCCAGGAGATCTTCCTGACCCAGGGATCAAACCAATGTCTCTTGCGTTTCATGCATTGTAGGCAGATTCTTTACCACTGAGCCACCAGGGAAGCCCATTCATTTTATTGCTTCTTTCTCCTAAGGATTACTTATCTTTAACCTTTATGCTAATTCCAAAAAAAAAAAAAAAAAGAATTTAGATCCTCTCATTATTTAAGAGGAGTTGGGCTTTTCAAATTTTTTTGGCTGTACCACTCAACTTGTGGGCTCTTAGTTCCCGACCAGGGACTGAACCTGGGCCCTGGCAGTGGAAGCATTGAGTCCTAACCACTGGACAACCAGGGAGGTCCCAGAAGGAGTTTGGCCTTAACAGAACTGCTCCCCTGGCCTTTTCCCCCCATTTGGCCTGAGTGGGTGATCATGCCCAGTTGGCCTCATGTCCCGTCTATTAAGGTCTTAATTTTAGAAATCTGTGAATAGGTAAAGTACTAAAGCTGTTCCATCAAAATCTCACCATCCCCCCTGATCCCAAGTGGGAAGAGAGGGGCCCTCCCTACTGGGAGTGGGGTCCAGGCTGGGGTTACTCCAGACCTTGTTGGCCCCGCCTCCTCTCTGCCAGCTCTGTTTGCAGCAAGCCAAGAGCTGGAGGCCAGGGCTGGGTCCACGTGGACACACACCTCTCTCCACTGCAGAAATGCGGGTGCAGGTCGTGTCTTAGCTCAGGCTGCTAGAGTGAAATACATGAGACTGGGTGCCTGAAACAACAGAAATTTGCTTCTCTTGGTTCTGGAGAGTTGAAGTCTAAGATTGAGGTGCCTCCAGCGTCTGATTCTGCTCGCTCTGTCTTGTACATGGCCACCTTCTCACCATGTCCTCAGAAGGTAGAGAGAGGGCCTTCCTCCTCTCACGGGAGGACACTAAGCCCACCCTGAGGGCCTCACCCTCATGAACTCGGCCTCATCTTACCCTTAGGACCTCCCACAGGCTCTCCCTCCAGAGACCATCATGCTGTGGGTGAGAGCTTCACCGTATGAATTTTAACCATATGAATTTACAAATGTTCAGCTCTTAACAGGAGGCCAGCAGGCTTTTTGCTGCATCTTATTTGACTGTGTGATCTGTCAGATCGGGACCCTTCCAGGACACTCACCAGGTCTGGGTCTTCATCTCAGAAGAAGCAGCCTTCTTCATTCTCATCCCAACTACTTGACGGCTTGCTGCCAGGTGAAATACACCATGTAAACACTGTCCACATTTTCCCCCTTGTGAGTGAGTTCCTGCATGATCCAAATTTACCCAGAGGACTTATTCACAAGAAGTTTTGAAAGATGTTAGACAGAGGGTCCTGCTTCAAGCTAAACTATAAAGGAGAAAAAGTCAGTCTTTGGTGCCTGAGAAGAAAGCAGGGCCTTGTCGGGTTGTCAGACTGTTGTTCTGTTCGTCTGCTCTGTGTGTGTGTGTGTGTGTGTGTGTGTGTGTGGTGGGTGAAGTTGTGTTCTTCTTGAGACTGGAAACTGACAGCTCCTGGGGACAGTTCTTAATTAAGTCCCTTTGTGTGCAAATCCATTCTCTGACAGCCAGGGGAAAGACAAAAAGAACAAAACAAAACAAAAATCTCTAAAGGCAGAGGAAGCAGCCGCTTTCTGTAGCTGCGAAGGACCATTGACTAGTGTGGTGGCTGGAAGCTGGCTGTGGATCAGGTTCATTTCACTCCAGAGCTGCTGTCCTTGTGGTAGTGGGAGGACAGAGAGCCTTACAGGGAGTGGGCACCCCCTGTGGCCCTGATGGACAGGGGTGGAGCTCAGAGAGCGCTCAGAGCCTGGGAGATGCAGGCTGCTGGTGGTGCCCCGTGTCCGAGGCAGGCCTCTGCTGCTTAGGGGCTTAGTGAGGCCTTGCTCTAATTTAAGACAGTTTCAGATGTGGAACCTGTAGTAAGGTTGGGGAAGGATTTAGTCCAAAGTGACTGTTGAAAAGAAAGCTGGGACCCGCATAGCATTTTTCAGGCTTCTTGCTAGGAGTCAGGAGATACTGGTCAGAGTAGAAAGACTGGCCCAGGACATACTCGTGAAGTTGGTACCTGAATGATCCAGGGCCCTGATCAGACTCTCAGTTCCAGCCACTGCTCTGACTTGCTAAGCAGGTTCCTTGGCCGTACATCAGCCCTGCGGGTGTGTGTTCACTCCATACAAAAGCAGGGTTGAAAAGCATTTCTCCTGCCTTTTCCTCCAGCTCCAAAATAACCCAGCTCCCAGTCATCAGAAGCTGATGAGACCTGTGGTTTAAGTAGAAGGGACTTTTTGATTCCCCTTAAGTGCATCCTGCTCACAAGTGTGACTCTGGGCACTTTGGGGAAGACATTTAGCAGCTAGAAAGGACACTCTCGCCATCTGGTGACAGAAGTGTGGCAGTGGTTTTGGGAGGATGCTGTCATCCAGGGCCAAGCCTAGACTGCTTTTAGGGAAGGGCAATTTTAGCTCCTGCCTCTTATTTCTTTCTTTCTCTCTCTCTTTTTTTTTTTTAGTTTCGATAACATTTTCTTTTATCACATTAAATTTTTTCTTAAAATAACTTTATCCTATGAAAATACAACATCAGAAAAGTAAAGAGTGGTTATTAAAGAAGTTACAATCCATTCGGTGGGGAGAGAAAAGATAACATGTGAACAGAGGAATTCTCTTTTAAGAAAATTTTCTTGTTTCAAAACTTTATTTAGATTGTTGTTTTGCAGATTAAAAAAATGAAATGAGAAAGTGATGTAGTATCTTAAACTTGAAAACACTTACATTAGTTTTTATTTTAAAACTATTGAAAAACTTCTCCTGAAAAAAAAAAAAGAGTTAAAATTTGTATGTATCTCTGCATGGCAACTTGTTCCTTAATTAGAGATTATCAGAATAATTAACCAAAAAAAGTCATAGTATATCCCTGGGTTGGGAAGATCCCCTGGAGAAGGCAGTGGCAACCCACCCCAGTATCCTTGCTTGGAAAATCCCATGGACAGACGACTCTGATGGTCTACAGTCCATGGGGTCACAAAAGAGTCGGACATGACTGAATGACTAATATATAAATAAAACTCAGATGCACTAACACTGAGTTCTTGTTCTTTAGTTTCAGAACAGTTCTTTTAGTTCTGCTGATGGTAGAAAATGTTTGTTCTCACCAGGTCAGATTTCTGAGTCTCTTTAGGGTGGGTTCTTGGCCCCAGGAGGGACCTGAGGAGCAGTGATTCATCCTCTCTACCCGGATGGGGCCCCTTCTCTGCCTGCCGCCTCTTCTGCAGCTGACTTACCCCCATTCCAGTCTATACTCTTTCCTCTCCCTCCAGCCCCTAGGGACAGCTTCGCCTTTAGGGGTTGTGACATGCATATAGCTCAGTTGGCACCTGCCATTGTCTGCAACTGGGCACTGAGGTGAATGACTTCGGTATGTCTTTATGTCCCTGTGAGATACAGGATTCTCTTAGGTAGGGAGCCTATGGGATCAGCCAGTGGAGGTGGGAGGATTTGGTGGTAGGTCCTGGGCAGCCTGTTCCTGTCTTTCTGTCCCAGGACCCATGCCTGCATAAACCCGTATGCAGGGTGGGTGTGTCCACATCTGGTAACTTCCATATTTGTATTTGAAGTTGGTCCATTGGGTAAGTAAGAGAGTATGTTTGTTGGTGTTTGGTTGCTAAGTTGTGTCTGAGTCTGCAGTCCATGGGACTGCAGCACTCCAGACCCCTCTGTCCTCCACTATCTCCCAGAGTTTGCTCAAATTCACGTCCATTGAGTCAGTGATACTATCTAACCATCTTATCCTCTGCCACCCTCTTCTCCTCTTACCTTCGGTCTTCCCCAACATCTGGGTCTTTTCCAATGAGTCGGCTCTCAACATCATGTAGCCAAAACATTATATCTTCAGCATCAGTCCTTCCAATGAATATTCAGGGTTGATTTCCTTTAGGATGGACTGGTTTGATGTCCGTGCAGTCCAAGGGACTCTCTAGAGTCTTCTCCTGCACCACAATTTGAAAGTATCAATTCTTCAGCGTTCAGCCTTTTTTATGGTCCAACTCTCACATCCATATATGACTACTGGAAAAACCCAGCTTTGACTATACGGACCTTTGTCAGCAAAGTGACGTATCTGCTTTTGAATACGCTATCTAGGTTTGTGATAGATTCCCTTCCAAAGAGCAAGCATCTTCTAATTTCATGGCTGCAGTCACTGTCTGCAGTGATTTTGGAGCCCAAGAAAATAGTCTATCACTGTTTCTACTTTTCCCCCTTCTATTTCCCATGAAGTGATGGGACTGGATGCCATGACCTTACTTTTTAAAATGTTGAGTCTCAATCCAGCTTTTTCACTCTCTCTTTCATCGGCATCAAGAGGCTCTTTAGTTCTTCTTCATTTTCTACCCATGAGTGGTATCATCTGCATATCTGAAATCATTGGTATTTCTCCCAGCAATCTTGGTTCTAGCTTGTCAGAGTATGAGTCCTCAGGTATTCCATGTAAGTTTTCTCTATTTATAGGAAACTGTGGCACACAGAGTAGAACAGGTAGGAGAGATGTAACAGGCAGAGCATGGGGGACACCTGCTTCCCACATGCAGGACTGGACTGCTCCAGAATCTCCAGGAATTGCTTACTGATGTCAGGCTGTGGGTTTAGGGGCCTAATTTCCACACATCCCTCTATGCACTGTCGGATCCTTTCTGTAAGTCTCCGTTTTTGTATTTATATCATTCTAACGTCTGTATCTTCTCGTCCGCTTGTGGATTAAGCATGTAATCCAAATCTTGATCCCTCATAATAGAAGGATCTGTCTTCCCTTTGCCTTGTGTGTGGGTGTCTAATCCTTCAGAGCTCCTCACCAGGTGACCAGCCCTTTCTGAAGCAAAGCTGTAGATTTCATTTTTTTTTTTTCTGTTTCTCATATGCTGTGCAAGTTAATTTTAGCTCTTGTGTCTTTCCAACCATTTTTTCCTTGATTCAGTCAATATTTATTGAAACTGTGCAGCATTTTGCACCAGCTCAGTTGCTATAACTATCCCAATGTGACAGGGACTCAGCCCTGGCTCTTGAGTTGTGCTGAATCTAGTTAGCAGCTGACTGCAGGCTGGGAGTAGGACTGCACTCTTGGCCAGTGTGCCTGGAGGAATTCAAGGGGCCCTGGGTCTTACAGAGATTCAAAGAAAGGAGAGGATGGGGGAGCAGGAAAGGGGAAGGGAGATGGAAGCCCCAGATTTCAGTGTTTCTCTTTGTTTTCATGTTAATCTTACTTTGCAGAATCCAACAGTACAACAGTTAGAAAAATAAAGAGGATCTCTCTGCTGATGGATGAAATAAAGAGAAGAGTTTATTTCAGGTTGAATGATTTTAGTTGAGAAAGGTCTGGGCTGACATCTCTTCGTGCATAAATTAATCCCATCTATGAAAATGTTACAATTTCTTGGGACATTTAACTAGGATTTTCATGGTCTCTGATTCATCTGTTCTGGCAGGGGCATCTGCATTCAGTGTGGAATTAGTGAGGTTTCATGGCTTCCATGCCAGCAACCCCAGGACAAAGTCCTAGATTGGAAATATAATGCTGGTTGTTAGTCAGACAGCAGAATTCAGGTGACACAAGGAATCTTTGACTTCTCACCTGGGCCACCGGCCTTTTCTGGCAGCACAGGACAGAAAGATGTGTAGAAACTGGATTTAAGAAAAGTATATTGGTATTCCCAAGAAGGTGGACATTCTGCCGGATGGTGAGGAGAAGGTGCTGTGTAGGCGGGATGGAGCAGCAGGAAGTGTCTGGAAATTAGTTTCTTTTCTGTGTCCCCAAGTTTTCATTGCAGCTTTATGGGTAACAGCCCCAAACTAGAAACAACCCAAATGTCCATAAGCAAGTAAATGGATACACAAACAGCAGCATGTCTATCCAATGGAATATGATCAAAAAGGAATGGTATGCTACAGCAGAGATACATCTCAAGGTCACAATGCTGGGTAAAAGAAGTAAAAAAAAAAAAAGTACATGTTGTACAAAATAAGTTGCTGCTTTGAGAATAGAAAGACATTTAGGACACAGACAAGAGTGGGATTCGAATTCTGCCTTTGAACACAGTAGTTTTCTGCTGTGTTTCACAGCCTGGTCCTTCTCACAGTTATAATGATGATAATCATGGTTATGAAATGACACAAGGCAAAGCTCCTTACAGACAGAGATCTGACTGCACCTGAATTCATGAATGTGAAATATATGGGATAAAATACAACCACTAATAGATGACTTGCACAGAAGGTCTTCCCAAACCACTACTCACTTATACAGATCATTTATGTGTGAGGCGATTGTTGCAAGCAGTATCCATCATGAAGGCCTCATTTTACATTTAAGAATCATTTCATGTGTGACTTCCATTGCTTGTTCCTACTTAATTGTTTAGAAATAAACTCAGTATTTAATGTAGAGTCTTACTGCCTATGCACATGTGATATGGACATGTACGTCATTACTGAGCATTCTAAGGTTCTAACTATGAAAACATTCTAGTCACTGTCAAGTTAGTATCTTTCTTTTATCTGTTCATAGATGGTTCAGCGAAAACATGTTCCGGCAAGTCTGTTCTTCATGGTTTTGCTTCAGGTTGAAAGTGAAAGTGTTAGTTGCTTAGTAGTATCCATCTCTTTGCAACCCCATGGACTATAGCCCACCAGGCTCCTCTGTCCATGGGATTCTCCAGGCAAGGATACTGGAGTGGGTTGCCACTTCCTTCTCCAGGGGATCTTCCTGACCCAGGGATAGAACCACGGTCTCCTGCATTGCAGGCAGATTCTTTAAGGAAACCCTTCAGATGAGATCCACTTTAAAGCTGTTTGTAAGTCACGGTCACTGGGGTGACTCTGAAAGCAGAGGAGGCCTGTGAGACAGAGAGGCCCTCGGCATCCAGACTTGGATCCCAGGCTGGTCAATTGCTGGCCCCTCACCAGGCTTCCTAGCCATCATCCCCCCTCCCAGCCATGACCCATGTTCCCACCTTTCTGGAAATAGCACACAGTGGGGGCTCGTCATCTGGCCTCAGGACTGGGATAAGTGAATGAATGACATAGAGCTTATCTTTACTCTCATTCTGAAGAATCGTGTTCTTCTCCTTCAACACAACAGTTGATTACTCCAGTCCATGGTGGGTTCCTTGAGAGTGGACTCCTCTTCCTCAAATGACCAAGTGCTCTTCCAGGCTCTGCATCTAATTTCTGATATGTACAAAACTTGGATTTGTAACTGGAAGACTGCAGAGGGTGATATTCCAGTCATTGGATGTGTTATACACAGTATAGGTAGCTATTGCTAACAGGAGAGACTGCAGAAATGCACCTTAGAAGCTTACGTTGCTGCTCACAGATTCAGGAATGCACTAGGCATCCTTACCTTCAGATTGCACTGAAGGGCAGAGAACATGGGGGTGGCAGGAGGCCTTCTGGGGCTCGAGCTGGTAGCTGAGGATTCTGTGGCTCGGGCAGTGCTCAGACCTGGCGCCTGGAGTCAGAGCAGCCGAGTGGAATCCAATCAGGCCCTGGGCAGGCCGACCTCCCACCAGGGTCCTAGAGGCCAGTCTGCTGCCCCCGCCTGCTACCATTGGGCAAGGGGGTTTTCAGCCACACACGTGGTTGGGGAAGGCAGAGCATGGGCTGAAGTCTGGGAGGAACACCCTTGTGATCTTGACTGTAAGCCTAAACTCCGATTTTTGAGAAGTAAACAAACCTCCGCATAGTTGAACCAGGATTTCCAAATATTTCATGATAGTAAAACCCACAATCCAACCTTTGATCAAGTTGCTAACCTTTTTAAAAAAAAACTTATTTATTAGTTTAAGTTACTTAATTTATTCATGAGTTAATTTGGCTGTGCCAAGTCAGCATGGGATCTTCTAGCTTTGTTGTGGCTTGCAGTATGTGGGATCTAGTCCCCTGACCAGAGATTGAACGTGGGCCTTCTGCACTGACAGTGCAGAGTCTTAACCACTGGACTGTTGAGGCAGTTTGAGCATGGGTTGGAAAATAATTTCCAGACACAGAGCATTTCAGAAGGGAGTGAGTTTATTAAGGACAAAGAACAGAGATAATGTGGGCGCTGTGAGTACAGCGGGCAGACTTCCTGACAGACTGGGGAGAGTCAACAGTTTTCGTAGGTTCAGTTCAGCTCAGTTCAGTCGCTCACTCGTTTCCAACTCTTTGTGACCCCATGAATCGCAGCACGCCAGGCCTCCCTGTCCATCACCAACTCCTGGAGTTCACCCAAACTCATGTCCATCGAGTCAGTGATGCCATCCAGCCATCTCATCCTCTGTCGTCCCCTTCTCCTCCTGCCCTCAATCCCTCCCAGCATCAGCGTCTTTTCCAATGAGTCAACTCTTCACATCAGGTGCCCAAAGTACTGGAGTTTCAGCTTTAGCATCATTCCTTCCAAAGAACACCCAGGACTGATCTCCTTTAGAATGGACTGGTTGGATCTCCTTGCAGTTCAAGGGACTCTCAAGGGTCTTCTCCAACACCACAGTTCAAAAGCATCAATTCTTCGGCACTCAGCTTTCTTCACAGTCCAACTGTCGCATCCCTGCATGACCACTGGAAAAACCATAGCCTTGACTAGACAGACCTTTGTTGGCAAAGTAATGTCTCTGCTTTTCAATATGCTATCTAGGTTGGTCATAACTTTTCTTCCAAGGAGTAAGCGTCTTTTAATTTCATGGCTGCAATCACCATCTGCAGTGTTTTTGGAGCCCCCCAAAATAAAGTCTGACACTGTTTCCACTGTTTCCCCATCTATTTCCCATGAAGTAATGGGACCAGATGCCATGATCTTCGTAGGTTAGTAGCTGATTTTTATAGCCTTCAAACAAAGAAAATTCCTGCTGGAAGGTTGGCACTAGGTGACTGGTTAGGGCAGTGTAGGGTGGTATGTGTGTGTGCTAAGTCACTTCAGTTGTGTCCGGCTTTTTGCGACCCTGGGAACTGTAGCCCTCAAGGCTCCTCTGTCATGGGATTCTCCACGCAAGAATACTGGAGTGGGTTGCCATGCCCTCCTCCAGGGGATCTTCCTGACCCAGGGCTCAAACCCGCATCTCTTATGTCTCCTGGATTGGCAGGTGGATTTTTTACTACTGGCACCACCTGTTTGGCATCTTTGCCTAATTTAGAGTCACCTAATCTGTTCGTGAAGATCACGGGGGCTTTTGATAACAGTTACAAAGGGGGTCAGTCAGCTTCAGAGGTGACTTTGGTTCTGGGCTCTGCTTCTGTGGCCTTGAGGCAGGACTCAACACAGACAACCAGGGAAGTCCCAAGTTGCAGTCCTTAAAGAAAACAGCAGTCCAAGCTGCTTGTGTGATTTGAGTACGGCTCTGTGGTGGGGCAGGGTGCTGTCTCAGGCCCAGAGCAGGAAGAAGACTGATTTCCAGGAGGGGCTACTTAGGACCTGTGATGAAGCCTTTCTGGCCCTGTCCTGGGGACAGGACAGGAGGGCCCTTCTCTCCTTTCAAATTCCCAAACCCAAATGGGGCTTTTTCCTGCTTCCTGCATGACAGCCAGGGTGTGTGTGGTGCCTGGCTGTTGCCCTTTTTTGGCCACACCATGAGGCATGCAGGATCTTAGTTGACCCTGGCGATTGAACCTGTGCCCCAGCATTGGGAGCATGGAGTCTTCACCGGTGGCCCACCAGGGAGCTCCCTGTGCCCGTTTCTTGGGGACAGACGGCAGTGACTCCCGGCCCTCTTGCTCTTCCCTGAGTCTCCAGCCCTCCCAGTGGGACTATCCTCACTTCTGGAGTGGGAAGTGCCTCCTCTCTGTCTAACCCACCCACTCTGCGCTTTATGCCTCCACTCTGGAGCCTCTGACCTATAGTGAGCTGGAGCCCTTGCAACTCAGGATCTCTGCTTTTGAAAATTCCACAATTCTTTTCCTATCCTGCTCACTGAGTGAACCCACCCTGGACACGAGGATGCTACTGGCTGAGCGGGGAACTGGTAGGAGACAGAGGACAGAAGGGGAGCAGCGGAGCCATGCTCGTTATGGAAGCGAGAGAACCTTCCCATGCCTGCACCACGTCTCAAATATGTGCCTTTACATTGCTGGCAGATTGACTTTAACTTCTAAGATTGTAATGCAAACCAGTCAACTCTGGGCAACTCTAAAGTGTTTTTTCAGTGTCTTATTTCTCCTACTTTTCAAGTGTGAACACACACACTCATATCCCCTCACTCCTGATTCTCAGCTACAAGTGGTTTAGTGCCTGATAACCATGCCTTTGAGTACAAGTAGAGCTTTTGCTTCATGCAGTAAGCGAGCCCCTCGGTGGAGATGTCAGCTCACTGAGTGGAGATTCCAGTTTGGGGCATCTGCACTGTTTAGTCTGAGGGAGCAGCCATGAGAGTCCTTTGTGTGGTGCTGGTTGTGCCACAGGTGTTACCAGCAAAAGTGAATCAGGGCTTCCCTGTCCAGAAAACTCAGTTTGACAGTCCTCCCCTCATCTGCACTGTCCCACATCACAGGGTCCGATTGCTGGGTCTGCATGTCCTGTTTCACTTTATCATGGGTCAACCCAGATGACAACTCACTCCACTGGGGATTTCCAGGAAAATAAATATCATCCCCACCACGACCTGTCTGAGTTACTACAGGGGGATTTGTTGGCAGTGTCCAGCCTTGCCAGGAATGGCCATAATGCTCGACTGCATGCTAAGTCGCTTCAGTAGTGTCTGACTCTGTGCGACCCTATGGATCGTAGCCCCCCAGGCTGCTCTGTCCATGGGATTTCCAAGGCAAGAATACTGGAGTGGCTTGCCACGCCCTCCTCCAGGGGACCTTCCCGACCCAGGGATGGAGCCCACGTCTCTTAGATCTCCTGCTTCGGCAGGCAGCTTCCTTAGCACTAGTACCACCTGGGAAGCCCCTTATTGTGCTGGATTGGAGAGAGCCAAAAAGGGGGCATTGGGGCCAGAGGCTGGCAAATTCAGCGAGGCCAGTTGGCACCAGGATGTGAAGGATGTGGTGACACTGGGTGATGGAAGCGACGGCCCAGGAGTGGCCCTGGGCTCTGGAGCCGAAGCCCTGCCTCTGATGAAAGGTCTGCCCCACCTGTGGCCCATTGCCTGACACCTGAGCCTCAGTTTCCTTGCCAGAAACAAGGACCACCATTGGAGTAGGTGTGGTTACTGCTGCCCTGAGCGTTAAATGAGGTCGTGTTGGGACAGCCCCTGGCCAGATGCCCAGCTCTGAGAAGCCCTAGGTTTCTCCTTCCATCACCCCTCCCCTTCCTGTCCTGCTCTGCTTTCTTCACTGGGCAGAGATGATAAGAGTGGGCCCTGAAGGCCGGCTGGCCCTGGGCAGGGCTATGCAGGATCTACAGGATGCCTGGGTGGGCAAGAACTCAGTACAACGTGCTGTGTAATTTTTAGGGAAACAAAAATCTTTCTTCAACAAAGTTTGTAAAGAAGCTCACTATGTGGGTTAATAAAAATAGAGGCTCCCCAGTGTGGAGCGAGGAGGGAGAGAGCAACCTCGGGGTCCCCGGTGAGTCGGTGTACTCACGCCCAGGGGAGCCTCCTCAACGTCAGTCCCTGTCCTCGTGGGCTGGGGAAGTGTGTGAGGTTTCAGCAGAGGACGGAGACGCTGCCCCTGACCGTGGCCTGTGTTGCAGGTGTCGCCGTGCGAGCGGTGCCGCTGCGAGGCCAGCGGGGAAGTGCTGTGCGCGGTGTCCGCGTGTCCACAGACCGAGTGCGTGGACCCCGTGTACGAGCCGGACCAGTGCTGCCCCATCTGCAAAAACGGTAGGTGCCTGCGCGGTTAGCCCTGCGCCCCGCGATGACGCACGCGTTCCCGAGCGCTTTCCGTGGACGCAGGAAGAGAGGCACGATGAGACGCAGGACGGGAAGAGCAGGCTGCAGGATGGGACGCTTGTGAGTTTCGGTATTTGCATCCACGCCCTAGCACGCGAGTCCTTGCCCTCTGGGCCCCGGGGAACCTGCGGGAGCTGGGTTCCAGTAAGGCCAGCCCTCTTGTTGATATCAGTTCCATGCTTTAAAGGTGTTTAAGTTCTTTGGAGGAAAATTCAATTTCCACTGTCGGGGCGAGTCGCTTACTTTAATTTAACTTTGTTTGTTCTTGCAAAGCAGTTTCTCTCTTTCCGCCACAAATCAAACATGCCGGTTGGGCTCATTTACTTTTCATTACTAAGTGAATTAAACGTGGAACATCGTTGAATATTTTTCTTAAGCAAATTCGGCAGGAAGAGAAAGAAGCCTCTCTTCTTCCGTGTGAGAGGCCAGGGGAGATCGGAAGCCTCCTGTGCTTTGTCAAAGAGAAATGGCAGGAGGGACGTGGTTAGGCAGGGAGAGTGTCTCCTCAACCTGCAGGGTGGAAACTGCTTTGTACCTGAGCTCTGAGCCTGTCTGGGCACCACTTATGGGGGTGTTGATGAGAGTGGGTTCTTCAGGAGGGGGGTTGAACAACTGTGACCCAGGTGGGTGGATGGATGAAGCGCTTGGAAGAGAGTTGACTCTGGTCACGCAAGCGCATCTTCAGGTACAGGGGGGTCCTGCCTTGGGAGGGTGTTGGGCCGCCTCTGTGTGGCCCCAAGGCCATGATGCAAGATGAGGCCAGAGCAGGGTGTCTCAGAAAGATGAAAGCAACTCCCCCATGGCCAGAGTGTGTCAAAGAAGTGATGAGCTTACTTGTGAGGTTACCAGCTTGTCAGCTGTGGAGCTGCTGGACATCAAGCCAGGAGATGTGGGCCTGGTCAGTGGCGGATGGTTACCGGGGCTGTTACTAGTGTCTGAGGTCATTCTGAGATTCTGCCATAATGCCCATCGCTGTTGTGTGGCTGTGAGGTGCCACAGACACCTCCAGGCACACACAGACAGCCAGATGTCACCACGGGAGATTTTTCGATTCTTGAAAGAAGTCAATAGGAGAGGAGGTGAAGTTTCTGTGGAAGCAGGATGCGGCAGTATCTCAGTGGGCTGTGGAGAGAAGGGAGCCTGGAGAAGGGGGAGCTGGTAACTGCGTAGGTTTGGGACCAGGACCTTTGAGGTCCAGGCTGCAGTGCGCTGAGCTTGGCGGCCTGGTTCCGCCTCTCCCCGAGTCAACAGTATTTAGTGAATAGCTTCAATACAAGTGGCTCAAATAGTTGGCGTCCTAAGTATCCAAGATACTGTGTCTCACTTGTCAGTTATGATAAAAAACAAAGTTTTGGCCTTAGACAGTCAGGGAGTCCTCATCTCAATGTTTACAAAAGATAGGAAAACGTGACTTGCATCCTTGAGGATTTTTTCAACCCCAAAAGCTTTATAAAAATTTCAAACCTACAGAATATTGATAAATAGCACAAGGAACAGAGATATATCCTTCACTATCTATACCCATTGTTCAAATTTCCCTGTTTTGTTTGCTTTATGTCTTTTGATCTCTATCTTTGTCCCCATCTCTGTATATAACTCAATATTATCAATATATTTGCTTAGTTGTTCTTTTCCGTAAAACACGCAGGATATCTTCTGTTTGTACCACAATCAGCATGAAACCTACTGGGCAAAGTTCACGATTTTTTTGCAGTTCTTTTTGCCCTGAAGATATATCCCAGTTACAGTATAGAGTTAGAAATTCTTTGAATTAATTCTTTATCTTGTGTGAATATGTTGAAATGTTATGAAGATTTAAAGTCACTTATTTCTGTTTGGTTCAGTTTTTATTATTAAGACATAATTTTTTTTTTGGATAAGCAAACAATGTTCAAAAGTAAATTCTGTATAAATAAGGTCTGACCAGAGACTTGCGGGATGTTTTAATATTGTACTGATGTTTTGAGGGGAGAGAAGATGGTTGTTCTGAAGTCAAACTTCTAAACGCTCTGCCTCTAACTTTGAGAGACAGCATAAGATGAAATGAGGCAGGATTTGGTGAGTATTATCTTAGAGACTCTTAGAAGGAGGATGAATATGTTTTTAAAAAAGCTAGATTAAGAAGGATTATTACAAAAGGATTTGTATTCAAAGGTTTGATCGAATTATATAAAAAAACTTTTTACTTTCAGAAATGGACCCATAAATAAATTTAAATGTGTCTAATCATGTAAGTTCTCTTTAAGTTTTGTTATAACATATTCACTAGATATAATCTGGTTTTCATCTGTCTCTTTAGGTGTAGGGTATTTTGACCTTGACAGGGCAGATGGTGCCTGGAATTCTTAGTGAAAATTTTGCTTAAAAAATGAGAACAGTTTCTCCCAGATATGAAAGTCCTGTAATAGCTGTTGAGATCAGTGAATAATTTATGGTGGTCTGTCCCTATAGCTGCACACAAAAATCAGTATCTTCATAACAAAAAGTTACACATCTGATAGGTTACAGATTACAGGACATCAGAAGTGATGCCTTATATAAAATTACATGCTTGGATAGACTTAGCTTGGGTGGAACATGAAGGTTTTAACTCCTGATCTTGGGAAATCAGTCTTCACTTTCACACTCTAATGTTTTAACCTGTGGCATTAACTAACTCCTTCTCCCAACAGAAGCATAATAACAGTTCAGTTGCAAGCTGCCAAAATCACTTGCATCAAAGGTGCAGAAGTTTGAAATCAAGAATGCCTGGAATATAAATAAATGATCACAAATCACATGCGACTTAAAACATTCACGTTGTTGTCTTGTATAGATTAATCTCCCAAGGATGTTCTCTGATAAAATGGTGGTTTGTGTTCTGGGAGTGTTCTGCTGACTTTCAGGATCCCGAGTTCTCCCTGGCACTCGTGCGCTTCATGCAGCTCACACTCACCACACACATTCCCTTCAAGCTCCGTCCTGCATGTGTGCACGTTTCCTTACTCTGAGTACTCAGAGGAAGAAAGCTGACAGATGTAGGGCTTTGGCCTTGAAATGTGAGAGTCTTGTTGGGACTAACTCTGGTTCTCCAATGTGGAATGTTATACCTGAGGGGAAATATGTACACCAAAAGCACGATTCACAGGGATTGTGTATCCCCCTGGAGTATTCACTGCTACTTGATGTTAGTTATTTACAGCTTTATTTCTACCAGAGAATGAGGATGGCTATTTTTTAGAGGAAAAGGACAGTTTTTACAAAACTTTTAAGATAAATACAGAGATTTCACATTATTAGACACACTTTCTTGGAAAACATGTGAGAGGCACTAAGAATTAGACACAGTTGGATTTTGTTTTTTTCCCTTGTGTATTTCAGACAGCAGGATAAGATCATAATTAAACCACATGTTGTGAGTTGCACAGCATCGAATGATGTGTGTGTGTGTGTGTGTGTGCACGAGACATCCTTCTCATAAGTAAAAGACCATTCCCACATGGCTTCAACATTATACTTTTCTAAAATTTTTACCAAAGAAATGGTACCTATCTCATGGAAACACTTGGTCATTGCTTAAGATACTACAATTTTGTCCATAAAAATAAAGGAAACTATGAGTATCAGAATTAATACTTGATTATACTGTTTCTTTTATAAAATTGGTATGTAAAAATCAGCTATTATGTCTAGATACCAGCAACAAACAAATATAAATGAATTAAAAAACTACTCTTTCAAATAACATCATACATATCAAATAATTAGAAGTAAATATAACAAACTTGGACAAGATTGCCACACTTAAAAATCTTAAAGCTTTATTGAGAAAAATTAAAGAAATCCTCAGTAAATGGAAGGATAGACAATATAATAATCAGAAAACTCAGTAACGTAAAGATGTTGGCAGCCTCAAATTATTCTGTTAAATAAACAAAATCTATGTATTCAGCATAATGCCAATAAAAAATAAACACAATGACTTTTATGTGCAAATTACCAAGTTTTAAAATCTACATGGAAATACAGAAGTTGAAAGCTAGCCAGTAAAATACTGAAGAAGAATAACGGAGCTGTAAAATCTACACTATAAAAGTGATGAACACGCTGTGGTATTGTCTCAAAGATCAAAAAACTGGCAAATGGGAACAGAATAGAGTCAGAAAAGACTCAGGCATAAATGATCACCAGATGCATGATCACGCTGATCCTGTGGCACAGGGGAGGGTGTGATCTTTCCAGTAAATGGTACTAGGTGAGTTGGATAACAGTCTGGAGATAAAGGTATCTCGACTCCTTCCTCACATAGTACCAAAAAATCAATTCCAAATATATTACAGATTTAAATATGAAATTTAAAATAATGCTTTCAGAGGAAAACAGAGAACATCTTTATAATTTTGATTCGGCACAGTTGAATTTTAAAAGATTCTTAAAAGACTTATCATATGGAAAGAATTGATAAGTTGAATTTTATTAAAATTAAGAACCTCTATTCATCAAACAACACTATTACACCAATGCAAAGCAGCCCACATGTTGGGGAAAATATGCAATACATATGTCTGACAAATGAATAAACCATTCTAACACATCAAAACAGAGAGATGGAAAAGTAGGGACGAAGAGTAGAGAGAGAAAAATTTAAAGGAATTCCCACTATGTGGACCTCAGTGTCCTTCTTCTAGTTCCACGAATCATACAAACAAGTTTTCTCACTGAGTTTTACATACTAGAATGCTGCTACTCACCACTATTTTCATAACACTCTGTAATAGGCTATGTTCTTGGTGCAGAGTCACAAGAGAAAAGTAAATTGAATTTCCTATTTTAGTGAAATTAAGCTAGTGTTAATCTGGAGTAGATAATGATAAATTAAGATGCATATTTTAATGCTTAGAAAAATCACTAAGAAAATCGACAAGGTGGTTGACCCTGGTGATCCAGTGGCTGAGAATCTGCCTGCCAATGCAGGGGACATGGGTTTGAGCCCTGACCTGGGAAGATTCCACATGCTATGGGACAACAGAGCCCACGTGCCACCACCGCTGAGCCTACGTGCTCCAGGGCCCATGCTCTACAAGAAAAGCTACCACAATGAGAAGCTGCCATGCTGCAGCTTGAGAGTAGCCCCTGCTCACTGCAACTAGAGAAAGCCCATGCACAGTGATGAAGATGCAGCACAGTGAAAAACAAATTTTTAAAATGAGAATTCTTGTGGCCCTAGTACTAAAGCGAAGCAAGGACATCACACAGAAAACACAACTACAGATCATTTTTTTCTGTGATTATAGGTGGAAAACTCCTTAACAAAATATTGACAATCTGAATTCAGCACCATAAAAAGGATTATACAGTATAACCAGGTGAAATTTATCCCCAGATTGCAAGGTAATATACGTATTATCAAAAAGATGAAGAATAAAAAATAATTACGTCAAAAATGAAGGAAAAGTATTTGACAATATTCATCACTCACTGATGATTAAAGCTCCCAACAAAATAGAAAAAGTGAAATGTCTCATCCTGACACAGTGCAGCTAAGAATAATCTATGCAAAGTAAAGTGTTAGTTGCCCAGTTGTGTCTGACTTTTTGAGACCCCATAGACTGTAGCCCACCAGGCTCCTCTGTCCATGGAATTCTCCAGGCAACAATACCAGAGTGGGTAGCCATTCCCTTCTCCAGGGGATCTTCCCAAGCCAGGGATCAAACCCAGGTCTCCTGCACTGTAGGCAGATTCTTTACCCTCTGAGCCACCAGAGAATAATCCATAGCCATAGGTAACGTCATGCATAATAGTAAAGGCTAGGTGCTGTGTCAGTAAGATCAGGGAAAAGGCAAGATTATCCACTTTTGCTACTTGTATCCATTACTGTAGTGGATATTCTACATGATGGTGAAAAAAAGAAGAAAATAATGATAGAGTAAATTAAGGGGTAAGTTGCTTTTACTCTGACATGTCATGATTCTGCATTTGAAAAATTCCAAAGTACACACACACACACACACACACACACAACTATTAGAACTAATGAAGAATAACATCAGATTAATGTATAAAAAGTCTATTTTTGGGTAGCAAGCATCGAACCACTAGCAATAGACAGTAAAAATGAAACAGAAAATAGTTCTATTTGCAATAGAATCAAAAACAGTAGAATACTAAGGAATAAATTTAACAACAAATGTGCAAGATTTGTACACTGAAAGCTACACATTATTACGGAAAGAAAGGAGATATAAATAAATGGAGAGACATTTTATGAATAGAAGTCTCAACATCATCAAGATTGCAGTTCTTCCAAAATGGATCTATAAATTCAATGAAATTCTGTACAAATCCCAGCATACTTTTTGAGTCAAAAATTGAAAAGGGGATCTTAAAATTCCTATGGATCATAAAGGATAGACAAAACAATTTGGAAAATAACAAAATCTCCAATGTCATAACATACTCTAAAGTCTTAATAATCGAAAACTGTGATGTTAGTACAAGCATAGACATGCTGTAATGAAACAGAATTGAAAGTCTAGAAGTAAGTCCAGAATATAAATCCTTATGTGTTTATTTTCCACCAACATACAAAGGCACTTTCAGTGGGGAAAAAATGAAAGTCTTTTCAACAAATGGGGCTAGAGCTATTACATACCCTTGTGTAAAAAGAAAGAAAAATAACTTAGATCCTTGCTTAGATCACTCCACATACAAGCATTAACTCAAAATGAATCACAGAATTAAATGTAAGGCTTTAAACTATGTAATTTTTATATAATAACAAATAAAACATCGTCATGACCTTTAGTTGGGTAAAGAGTTCTTAGATTCAACACCAAAACCATAATCCATAAAAGGGGGAAAAACTGATAAATTGAGTGCCATAGAAATGAGAAGTTTCCATATTTCAGAACATATGATTACAAAAAGTGAAAATATAAGCTATAGACTGTGAGAAAATGTTTACAAATTATATATCTGATAAAAGCCTTTTGTCCATTGTGTATAAAGAACTCATATAACACAATGGCATAAACAGCCCAATAAAAATTGAGCAGAGTATTTGAACAGATAGTTCAGCAAAGAAGATAAACAGATGTAAATAAGCACATCAAAATATTCTCAACCTCCTTAGTCCTTAGGGAAATAAAAATTAAAGTCACGGTGAGATACCAGTATACCCCACTAGAATGGTTTTAATAATACTAATAAAGACAATACCAGGCTTGGCAAAGATGTGGAAGATGTGGAGAACCTAGACTCAGCAACTAGAACACATTGTTGGTGGGACTAGTCCATACACTTTGAAAAACAGTTTGGCATTTTCTTAAAAAGTGAAGCAAGTGAATTCCTTGGCAGTCCAGTGGTTAGCACTCAGAGCTTTCACTGCCAGGGCCCAGGTTCAATCCCTGGTCAGGGAACTAAGATCCCATAGGCCTCGTGATGCGGCCAAAAGAGAAGAAAAAAAAAAAGTGAAGAGAAAACTTAATATCTGTCCTAGCAATTCCATCCTGGAATTCAATCCCAGAAAATGAAACATATGTCTATGCAAAGGTGTAAGATAAATATTCATGACAGGATTATCCTTCATAGCCGAAAAAATGAAAATAATCCAAATGTCCTGCAGTGGTGAATAGATAAACAGCATGTGTTTATTTCCATGCAGTAGAATATTCAGTTCAGTCTCTCAGTCGTGTCCGACTCTTTGCGACCCCATGGACTGAAGCATGCCAGGCATTCCTGTCCATCACCAACTCCTGGAGTCTACTCCAACTCATGTTGATTGAATCGGTGATGCCATCCAACCATCTTATCCTCTGTCGTCCCCTTCTCCCACCTTCAATCTTTCCCCATCAGGGTCTATTAAAAGAAATCAAGGACTTCCCTGGGTGTCCAATGGTGAAGATTGTGCCTTCCCATGCAGGGGCTGCTGGTTTGATCCTTGGTGTGGGAGCTAAGATGCCACATTCCTTGTGGCCCCAAAACCAAAATATAAAACAGAGGCAATATTGTAATGAATTCAATGTGGACTTTAAAATGGCCAACATTAAAAAAACTTAAAAAGAGAAATCAGCAAACTATGCATGCTACAAAATGGTTGTACCTCAAAAACATCCTGAATGAAAGAAGCGAGTTGCAGAGACCACATATTGTATGATTTTACTTATTTGGAATGTGTAGAGAAGACAGATTTTTTACCGAGAGAAAGCCCGTGGGATCAGACAGAGGATTAACAGAATTTACTGAGGTGATGGAATGTTTATTAATTGTGTTGGTTACTAAGATCATTAAATTGTATGCTTGCATTTAATGACTTTTATAGTATTTCAAATATGCCTCAATAAAGCCGTTAGAAATATAGACAGATCTCTTTAAAAGATGGCCCAGTGCAGTTTTTGTAATTTCCCTTGGCTGATTGCTAAGGCCAGCCTTGACTACACAGCCTTTCATCTTTCCTTAAGCCTTTCAAACCTGCACTGGTGGCTTAGCTGAGACCCTGCTAAGTATATACTGTTATGCACCTTGAAGGGCTTGGAGGTTGTAAAAAGTTGCAGGCACACAAGCCCATAAAGGTTTGTAGCTTTTTCTAGAATTTCTGGGCTTGGAGCCCCATGCCTGATGTAGATGTGCAAACCTCCTGTTCTCTACCCTTCACTTACAGTGTGAACACCTCTCTCCCTCCTTCAGTGCCTCTTCCCCGTGCCATTCTAGACTCTTCTTGGCGATCCAGCTTCCTAGGACACAGGGCTGCAGATCCCCTGAGAATGGAGGTTGCTGGCTGCCTCCAGGTCTCATGCAAATATTGTGCTCTTTGGGGATCCCAGACCCCAGAATGCAGTGTTCACCCCATTCAGGCCTGGTGAGCATCACCTGCAAGGCTTGTTATAACACAGACTCACTGATCCCTCCCGCTCTGCACAGTTCTGGATCCAGGTGGTCAGGGCTGGGGCCAGAGAGGGCTTCCCTGGTGGCTCAGACAGTAAAGAATCCACCTGCAATGCAGGAGACAGAGGTTCGATCCCTGGGTTGGGAAGATCCCCTGGAGGAGGGAATGGCAGCCCACTCCAGTATTCTTGCGTGGAGAATCCCATGGACAGAGGAGCCTGGGGGGCTACAGTTCTTGGCGTTGCAAAGAATTGGATGTGACTGAGCAACTAAGCATGAGAATGGGGCCAAAGAGTTTGCGTTTTTAGTATGTGCTTCCCTGGGTGCTTCTGGTGCTCTTGGTCTGGGGCCATCCTTGAAAAACTGTTGCTTTGAGGTACTTATCTTCTCAGTCTTTGATTTTTCCTTCCAAATTTAAGAAAAGAAGCATACTATGGAGCTGTGCAACTTTAGGCATGAATGAGATCTTTTTGAGGTTGTGAAGCATTTCATTGTTTTTCTAGAGATTTCAGAGTTTATAGAAATATGTAACATGTAATCTTATTTTACCTTTTCATACTGTTTGTGGGGTACTCACAGCAAGAATACCAGAGTGAGTTGCCATTGCCTCTTCCAGTGGGCCACAGTTTGTCAGAACTCGACATTATGACCCCTCTGTCTTGGGTGCCCTGCACGACGTGGCTCTGGGCTTCATTGAGTTATGCCAACCCCTTTGCCACGACAAGGCTATGATCCATGAAAGGGATCAAACCAGTATATCCTCAAGGAAATCAACCCTGAATATTCATTGGAAGGACTGATGTTGAAGCTGAAGCTCCAATACTTTGGCCACCTGATGCGAAGAGCCAACTCATTGAAAAGGACCCTGATGCCGGGAAAGATTGAGGGCAGGAAGAGAAGTGGGCAGCAGAGGATGAGATGGTTGGATGGTTTAGTACAGATCCCTGCTCCCCAACACCCTGTGTTTCAATAGCTCATTATTAGAGACAGGCTGCAGAGATGACTATACGTTTTCTAGTAGCCGAAGCAGAAAAGAAAGTCCTGATAAATATTACCTACAAAAAGAAATGCCCCAGAGAAAATTACTTCCTGCTGAACAATTTTCCTAAAAATCATACATAATTAAATTTTTTTTCACTCCAATTTACAGTCTCTGGGGGTGTAGAATTTTTTACTATTCTTATTTTTTATATTAAAAAATTAAAATGAAGACAGTTTAAATCTGATCACAGTGATTTAGTAACTTGCTGATATGAGGCATGTGGTATATTTTTCCCCGGTTTGGTATGCTTTGTTTTTCAATTTTATTGAAGTATAGTTGATTTACAATGTTGTTTTAAGTTCTGCTGTACACCAAAGTGACTCAGGTATACAGATATATATATATATTTTTTTTTCATTGTGGTTTGTCATGGGATATTGAATACAGTTCCCGGTGCTATACAGTAGGGTCTTGTTGTTTATCCATCTTATGTAGCGTCTCCTAATCCCAAACTCCTAATCCTTCCCTCTCCCCCGCAACTCCTTGGCAACCACAAGTCTTTTCCATATGTCTACGAGTCTGTTTTTATTTTGTAGATATGTTGATTTGTGTCATATTTTAGATTCCACATATAAATAATATCATGTGATATTTATTTTTCTCTTTCTGACTTAGTAAGATCATCTCTAGGTCCATTCATGTTGCTGCAAATGGCATTTTTAAATATTTTTTAATGATTCGATATTTGTGTATTTGCAAAATTTTTACAAAATTGGTTTATGTCCAATGGTTAACGTCCATCACCATACAGTTACAGATTTTTTTCTTTTGATGAGAACTTTAAAAATCTAACCTCAGCAACTTTCACGTCCACAACACAGTATTAAGTAAAATCACCATCCTGTATGTTACATCCCTGTAACATAAATTTACAGCTCAAAATTCATTTTGATATTTGGCAAAACTAATACAATTTGTAAAGTTTAAAAATAAAATGAAATTAAAAAAAAAAAGAAATATGGGGTCTTAACCATTATACCACCACCAAAAAAAAAAAAAATTTACAGCTCAAAGTTTATACTTTTTAACTCCCTTCTCAGTATTTTTAATGTAAAAACGTTATTCACCTCCTTGTTAGCATTTCCCAAGAGCTCAACTCCAAAGTGCTAGCATATTTCTATTCCGTGTGTTGACTTACACTTTGGTTTTGTGGGAGCGATGATTCAGATGCTATTCCATGAATCCTCACAAAACCCAGTGGGCACCCATATTTATGTTTTCAAGAAGCATTCACCTGCCCCACAGTGTTCCTCATCCTTCATGAACTAAGATCAGCTCTGGGTTTGCGAAGGTCCACGCCAGATCAGGGTCCTCGGTGTCCTGAGCTCAGACGGCTCTCAGATCTCTTCACTTCTGACACGTTAGACCAAGAGAAGAGATGGGTCGGGTTTGATCTCTTGAATTCAGGAGCTTAATTTGTTTCCCATCTCCTTGGGAAATCTTTGAATCATCAGCTCCTCATTGCAAATTTGTGGATAGCTTAAAATGACACTTTTGTTTGCAAACATTGGGCATTCTCTCAGTTTTTAAGAGACTGCCACAAAGTCGTTGTTGCCTGATTATCACAATGAAGTGCTTTTCTGAGTGAAGTGCGTGTTGAAACTTCTAGGTAGAAAGTGCACGACTCTGGCTTTATTTGCGTGTTTCATAGAGTCCAGCTGCATCTGACCTTGGATTTCAGACGGTGCTAGGACTCAGGTCATAGACCAGTCTCCACAAGGCTTGGCCACTTTACATGATGCTCTGTGAACTTGCAGAGGACCAGCCTGGAGCCCCTTCCTAGTCCCCCTTCCTTAGAAAGACGTAAGCACAAATGTCCTCACTCAGAAAACCTTCGCTAACCTGCTTCCTGAAGCAGGTTAATTCCCCTATGGGTCCTTCTCACAGCCCAGAGCTTGAATCACATTGTCTTCTTATGTAGGAAAGGTGGAGACAGGTAATTAAAACTGCTCTTTTGTTGAATATTTGACTCTTTTTTTTTTTTTGGACTTTTGTAGAGGAGTCTGTGTGTGTGTGCATATTTATTGCTTTTATAAAACAAGGAGGCACTTATTATATATTTTCCATCACATGCAAGGATGAGTCAGGTTCCTGCCCTTAATGAGTTCATCAACTAGAGGGGAAGTGGTCTGTAAATATTGTGTCTGCTGCTTTCCTTGAATGATGATGAAAGTGGTGAGGAAAGTAGGGGAAAAACTGCAGGAAACATCGCCAAGTGTGCGGCCTCTGTTTGCTTTGAATTATTTCTTGAGGATAACCTCCCAGGAGTGAGATGATTAGGGCAAAGGCTTGGAACATTTTTATCACTCTGATAATATCGCCATGTTGTTTTATAGGAGGTCATATATAATGTGAAACCTCTGGTTCTGTGATAAAATTGCTAGCCTTGTATTAATTTAATTTATAGAAGACAGTGTCCATGGTTTGAGTATTAAGCCCAAAAACTCGACAATAGCTTGATGATATTTTTCTTTCAATGTGTTCTACTCTTTCACATTCTTAACAAAATACCTTTAAAGAGAAGGTTGAGTGGTTCTTGATGGTTGAAAGTCATTGATGTGGAATCCAGTTTCTGGGGACTTCCCTGGTGCTCCAGTGGTTAAGAATTTGCTTTGCAATGCAGGGAACTAGGGTTCCATCCCTGGTCCGGGAACTGCGATCCCACATGCTGAGGGGCAACTAAGCCAGTGTGCTGCAACTAAGTAAAATAAATAAATAAAGATTTTTAAAAATCATATTTAAAAAAAAAAAAAACAATTATTGGACTGCCCTGGAATACAATGCAGTCTTCAGAATAAGAATTTGATCAAGTAACCTCATCTCTCTGTAATCCTTTCTGGAAAATGAGCATATTAAGTGTAGCTGTATCTATGGATGCTTTTTGACAGTTAAGTAAGGAGGTGGGTTTATGTGAGTTTCATTCATCCAATCAGCAGATACTGTTGGATCCTCTGCTTTGTGCCAGGAGATAAGACGGCAAATGGAGAAGATCACAGGAGGGACCCGAGTGACCTCGCTGGGGAAGGAGGCTGTGATGGGGCAGGGAGGACTGCAGTCCTGCGGGCTGTGGAGGGATGAAGATGCCCTGTGTGTGGGCTAGGATAGCCCCACAGGCCTGCAAGTGGAGGCATGGCTGGGTCCTGAGAGGCAGGGGCAGGGGGGTGGCACAGACCAGCTCTCTAATGACCATTAGGCCGTGTTAGGGGGTCAGATTTAATCTCAAGGTAGCAAGGCACCAGAGAAGCGCCTGGAGGGTGGGAGAGGCGCACTTGCATTTGAACAGAAGCAGTTATTCTGCTGGCGAGACCCAGGGTGCTTGAAGGGAAGGTTGAAGGTTCTGTTGGAACAAAGACCATGACTCACAGATACTCTTTGTCCAGCATGTGCAGCTGTCGGCTTAGACTAAACCTGGAGAAGCATCATGGAAAACCCTGGCTTTGGAGCTGGACACATGAGTCTCCAGATGAACCCCTGTCCCCCGATTGGACTTGCTTATTGTCTTCACATACTTAGGATGAAGGATGCTTATCCCTAGGTAATCATGCTTATCCCAGACTTGTCATGAGGATTAAATGCAAAGTGCCTGCTGCCCAGTCAAGCCTCAGGGCCATTTTCTCCCGTCCTTGGCTTCCTAGCGGCTCCATTTAAAATTGTGCTTCTTATCAAATAGATAGTCAACAAGGACCTCCTGTAAAACACAGGGAATTCTACTCAATACTCTGTAATAACCTATATGGGGAAAGAATCTGAGAAAACTAGAAATGTATATATGTACATAGAACTAAATCACTTTGCTCTTCTATCCCTGAAACTAACACAACACTGTAAATCAACTACATTCCAATTAAAAAATAGTTTTAAAAAATACTTTAAATACTTAAAAAAAAAATGCTGTGCTTCCTAAAAATTCCACATGTTTTTCTTTCACCAGTTTTTTTTCAAGGAAACCCTAAATTTGTACCACAAATGCTGTGGCAGCTTGTCCAGCCTCAGCCAGGAGTGAGGACCTCAGCTGTAAAAGAGGTCATGTTTCCAGCTGTATTTCACAAGCAAGATTATTTGTCCTCTGTAAGATTATCCATACATACTCCCTCACCATCATTCATCTGTTAAAAGCCACTTGGTCATTAATACAGTTGTCTCACATTATCTCCAGCCTGTGTCCTCAGCAAAAGGGAAATCAATTGTCACAAGATACAATAAAGCCATTCATCCAAGGCGGGCAGGTAACTTCACCCCATCCACAGCTTGATCAATAGTGCCATTACCAGAGGTAAGTTGAATTGCTTTCAGAACCCTTCCATGGGATGTGTTCTGGTAGAAATGAGCTGTCAGTGGCCGACAGTTTTAGACAAATAGCCCCATGGACAGCTCACCCAAACTGTCTCCATCTCGAAGAGAACAAGCCAATGAATATTCTCCTCAAAGGCCTTCAATGGGTACGTCCATGAGATGTCAAATATCCTCTTTGATGATCAGCAGACACATGCTGCTCTTACACTAACAGCAAAACCCAAAGCTCTTATTTGTCTTTCAGGAAGATAAACTCCAGGTATAAAAGAGCCCATTACCCTGGGAGGTACCCATAAACCACTGGTTCTGAAAATTGCATCTCATCTTTTCTCAGACAAATGCCTTCACTTAAGAGCAGTTACAATTTGGTAATCCTGACAGCTGTGAACTGAATTTATCTTTAATCACACATTCGCTGAGTGTCTATTGGAAGCACGTCAGCCATCACTAAATAAAGCATTATTGTAGGGAGAGAGACATCACCATTCTTTAATCAGGAGCACTCACATGTTTTAGACAATAAGAGAGGTAGGTCTCTGAATAGACTGTCTATATTTTAACCTATGTGATGCCCTGATTCTCATAACACTGGATAAAAATGCAGTAGTTTGAATAACGCTTCAGTCACCTGAGGACGTGCAGTCCCGGTGGGTACCAAAAACACTTTAAATTTTATCCCTTGAGAGCCCCGGATGCTGGTACACCTGCATCCAGGTCCTCTGGAGGGGACTGAGTAAAGATGGCTGGACTTTGAAGGAGGGCAGACAGTGATGCAATGCCCAGCAGTCTTTTCTGACCATTAGAACTATTCCTCAGCAGTTTTCAGCAGCTGAGGAGCCTGATTCAGAGATTAATACTTTCCAAATTGGACCAGATGACTTGAAGAGCCCTTCAGTGCTAAAAACTCTATTATTATTTGACACTATGTATATACAGACACTATATATTTAGTGTCTCACAATAATAATAACTCTATTATTCTTTGACATTAATGCAAACCTGTCCCAGGCAGCCTTACTCAACAATCCACTTTGGGGACATGGAAGGAACAAGATTCCTTTCTTTGGTTAATTCAGATATTTGCTTGTTTTTTCCCCCATCTTCATTATATCAGTAAGTTATTTCATAAATTAACAAGATAAAAGTTAAAACACTTCCTCTTTGAATACCCATAGAGAGAAGATCCTATATCACCTTCCCCTAAAGTGAGTGGAAAGACGTGTAAAATCCAGGCAGGGGGACTGGGGCCTCCCCAGGGGCCTAGAGCAGGCAGCAGGGTTGCTGGCTCTGGGTTCCCCACCCTCCTGTGCTGCATGTCTGGACCTCACTTTCATTTATGTCAAAGGGGATAAACAAAATGGGAGAGATATATATGAAGTTGCCTTTATAAATTTTATATATATATATATATATATATAATGCTCATTTTCTCAGTTGAGTCTGACTCTTGGCAACCAGCCCCATGGACTGTAGCCCACCAGCCTCTTCTGTCCATGGGATTTCCTGGGGAAGAATACTGGAATGGGTTGCCATTTCTTCCTCCTGGGGATCTTTCCAACCCAGGGATCAAACCTGCATCTCTTATGTCTCCTCCACTGGCAGGCAGGTTTTTACCACTAGCACCACTTGGTAAGCCATGTGTGTGTGTGTGTGTGTGTGTGTATGTATGGATATATGTATACTAAAGATGGTGGACTAGAAGGATGTGTGCTCATCTTCTCTGGCGAGAACACTGGAATCGTATAGTCAAAGCTTTGGTTGTTCCAGTAGTCATATATGGATGTGAGAATTGAACCATAAAGAAGGCTGAGCACCAAAGAATTGATGCTTTTGAACAGTGGTGTTGGAGAAGACTCTTGAGAGTCCCTTGGACTACAAGGAGATCCAACCAGTCAATCCCAAAGGAAATCAAACCTGAATATTCATTAGAAGGACTGATACTGAAACCAAAAGCTCCAATCCTTTGGCCACCTGATGCAAAGACCCAACTCATTAGAAAAGACCCTGATGCTGGGAATGACTGGAGGCAGGAGGAGAAGGGGACGACAGAGGACGAGATGGTTGGATGGCGTCACTGACTCAATGGACATGAGTTTGAGCAAGCTCCAGGAGATGGTGAAGGACAAGGAAGCCTGGGGTGCTGCAGTCCATAAGGTCACAAAGAGTTGGACGTGACTGAACGACTGAATAACAACAAAATATATATAAAATTTAAAGGAGGGCTATGCCTTAGGAAATAAGTGATTGATATTTTCAAAAGTGTCATACATTTACCCCTAAAAGTCCCAAATTCAGTTATCTCCTACTATTTAGATTTTTGAAGGCCCCTCGCCACCCCTTGGAGAGGCCCAGCACACAGCCTCCTGCTTTCCCGCAGGCTCTGCCTTCTTGGGCAGACCCTGCCCAGAGCTTCAGCCTTATCACTCACCTGCTCTGCTGCGGTTGCTCCCTCCACCTGGAGTGCATCAGAACACTCTGGAACAGACCTGTTTTCCAGGGCCAGTGCCCACACCTGTGTCCTCTATTACGCACACTTCTCACCTTCCTTCACAGAGAAGCCTGCGGCCCTGGACATTGGCTCCCACAGGAGTGATGCCTCGATGGCCGGTTCCTTCCTGTGCAGCCGTAAATGGCCCCGAGGCCAGGGAATTGCTTGCTTTATTGTCCATTCTTAGCTGTTGAGAATAAAATGTTAATTACAGTATTTTTTATATGTCTCCGGGATCTTATTTCCTTCTAAATAAGACCAGTCTCCCTGCCCTGACTTTGAAAGAGTGAGCATACCAAGCTCCCGAAACCCTGGAAGGATATTTTGTCTTTTCAGCTCTGTCTGGTAAATACCTTCCTGACCCTCAGCCCCACTGGCTTTCCGGGCACTGACCCATCTTGAGTGCCAGAAACATCTCACACCAACTGCTTCAAACCCCAGGCTCCAGGAAATCATGATCACCAAGGCCGCCTGCTGTTCATTATGTAAGATACAGCATCGAAATAATGAAGATGTAAGACTGTTCCCTCTGGCCCCTGAGTAATGAAAAGCCTCCAGGAAGGGCTCATTCATTAAGTTTTTATAAGCCGGGGTAGGGTGGGGGTGGGAATAAAAGGATATTTGTTTTAAGGAAAGCTATTTTCATCCAGTCTGGTCTTACTTTGGAGGAAATTTGGAGAGAATGTAAATTTATTTAAAAAAAAAAAAAAAGAAAACTGAAATCCAGCGCCCTCCAAGTGGTCTTTTACCTGTGGGGGAAATGCTTAACATTTTCTTCACAAATTCTAATCAATCACACAAGAACCTGGTTTTTGTTCTGTGTTCTGATGGCGTGTTCATATACTGGGAATGCAAAGAAAAGCTGAAATTGGCTCTTCTTCCCCATCATTTAAACTTACAGTAATTTACAACACCTCATTCAGTTCAGTTCAGTTCAGTCACCCAGTCATGTCTGACTCCTCATTAAATGGGCAAAAATCCAAAATTTCAAAAAAATTTTTTTGAAATTGCTAAAAAGATGAAAAGGCCAGTTCTACCCCAAGGGATTCTCCAGGCAAAGGAGCCTAGTTGGTTACAGTCCATGGGGTCGCAAAGTCGGACACGACTGAAGCGACTTAGCACACGCATGTGCCCCAAGGGAGCAGTAGTCTGGCAGGATGGGGCTCCCTGAGAAGGTGATTGGATGGGAATGAGCAGCTGAGCCTTGCCCCGCTACTCTCCTGACTCCTCCACCCTTGTCATGCAAGTCTGAATAACGTTTTACTGTTTATCAAATAGGGCTTCCCTGATAACTCAGCTGGTAAAGAATTTACCTGCAATGCAGGAGACCCTGGTTTGATTCCTGGGTCAGGAAGATTCCCTGGAGAATGGATAGGCTACCCACTCCAATATTCATGGTCTTCCCTTGTGGCTTAGCCAGTTATTAATGATTTTCTTAGCATCAGGCTTAAACAAAAGTTTTTAAAGAAATGAAATTAGCAAGAAAGTGAACATTTAAAAAACCTTTAATATTGATTTTCTGTTTCTCAAAGCTATTGGTGATGAACATGCAATTTGCACAAACTTTGTCTAGTCATTTTGGAGGGTTGTAGTAAACTCACTGAACACATAGAAATAAACTAGAATACATCTGTCTATTTAAGAAGCATCAGCTTCTAGTTCATAAGTTGGTAGTCGTTTTAAGAAGACCGTCTAAAGACAGTGATTTAACAGGCATGACAGTAGAAGACGTGACAAAGCTGTCATTCCCTGAGCTGTGAGTTCTCATTGAGAGTCGCTTAATCTGGATTAACGTTACTCCTTTTCAACCACAGGGTTTCATGTATTTGTACAGAAAGTAAACAACAGCTATCAATAAGTTGTCTCCAATAGAAATAGAAAAACAGTAAAAAATTAAATAATGTCAGTGTTATATCAGTATTTCATGTGCTTCAGATAGATCAATTCAGCTATTTTCAAAAACAAAGTCAGTTGACTTTTTTACAATTCAGTTTCAAGAATCAGGGCCAGGCTTTTGGAAATTAATTTCATCAAAGACAAAACATCTAGTGTGATTGCTAATTCTATTTTAGGCGCATTTTGAGAAGTTCGATGTTGAAAGTAAAATTATTTTTAACTGCTACTATGAATTCAATTTTGCAGAAAAGAGCATCATTATAAAAACATGACCTACCTAACTTAAGGAATCAGTTGGGTAGATTTGAAGTTGATTGTGGTACATATGTTATTCATAATTGTATCCCAACAAATTGATATGCTAGAAATAACTACAGAAGCAATAATTGTCAAAATTATTAAATAATTTTCTAAGCATGTCTTTTTTGCGAATAAAAACTCAGCTTGGCAATAGCGCTTCTTTTGCCAGCTGGATTTTTTCCTTTAGAAATTTTTGAACCTGGGAAGAACCACTGTGAAGTCAAGCTAAGTGCTTGAAAACAATTTTTGACTTATTTTTGTAGATGAATTCTCTGTATTTTGGCTGCATGTTTCTTTTGAAATCAACTGGAGATCCTTAATCAGTATTCAACAAGTAGAAAAAATCTGTTTTTGAAGTCTGAAAAAATTACCATTGTTGCAACAAAACCTGTGAACCAGACAGTGTTGTCTCCAGAGCAACTGAGCCAAGCATACAGTGGCCCCCACGCATGTTTAAGATTTAATTTTCAAATTTTCTTAGTGTGTTTTCGGCTATATCAGTTTGTGGGTAGAATGTTTTGATTGAGCTTATATGTTTTGCTGGATCTCTAGATATTCTATACTGAGAAAACCCATGACTTTTCTAACATTTGAATTCAGTGAACACTCAAAAAAAAAAATCATAAACAGAGATGAATTAATTACTTGATGATTTTTGTCTTCAAACCTATTTATTAAGGAAAATTCCTATACAGTGTTGTAAAGATGTTACCTGTGAAAATAGTTGGCATATCCATGAAAGTAGCGATTAAAAAGAAGGATGTCTCCCATTTAACATAAAATGTAACTGGAAACAAAAATTCCAGATAATTTGATGAAATATTTAAAATAATAGGCAACTTAAAAAGATCTCTCAAATTGAGATTATGTAGTTAAGAAATTGAATAGATTTTATGAACTATACCAAAAATAATTATTCCTAGTGTAGGGGAGGAAAAAATTTTCTTGATCCTCTTCAGGTTCATGGCTGTGTCTGAAAAGAAAACCGACAAAAACAGATTCAAAGGAGAAAATTATACAGACTATATTAAAATTTGACACATATATGGGAGCCTTCACAAGAGAGTTAAAGATCCAATGAAGTGATTAAGGAGGAGGCTCTTCTACCTTTGGACAAATAAACCATACGTTTTTGAAGCGTTGACAAGACAGAGTTTGGGGCTAAGGGTAGTAAATGATAAATTAACTAGGAAGATAAGGGTGGCTTTAACAAGCTTGTCTGTGTAGATTTTTCTTCATGGTTCAGTCAGTTTTGCTTCATCATATATAAATTATGTAGTGTTTTTACTTTACTTTTAATGTATGGGTTTTGTTTGTTTGTTTTGTTTAGCATTCTTAAGTTGCATATAAGAAAAGTCCTCTTTTTGGCTCTGCAGTTCTGTTCTCAGCTCTCATCCCTAACCCCCTAACCCATACACTCTGTTCCCAAGCAACGGCCGACCTGCTTTCTGTTGTGATGGTGTTTTTAAGTTGCCTTCTGTAGAATTTCATGTGACTGCAGTCAGAGAGATGGATCTCTGCAGGCTTCTTTCATGTGTCATGCTCTGAGACCCATCGACACTACTGTTGCATGTATCCGTCGCATTCTTTTCCTTGTTGGGTATCATTCCGCGATAAAAACACACCATATCCTATTATATTTCATTGGATGGATATGCCACATCTTATTATATTCCAGTATAGGAGCTCACCACATTTTATTATATTCCTTTGTATGGATATACCACATTTTATTATATTCCATTGTATGTATAAACTACATCTTACTGAATTACATTGTACAAATACACTATGTTTCTTATTGTATGGATAAACCACATATTTGTTGCGTTCCATTTATGAGTATACCACGGTTTATCAATATACCACTTGATGGACTTTTGAGTTGTTTTCCGTCTCTGACAAATACCAATAATGTTGATACAAACATTGACATATAAGCCTTTGTGCAGAAGTGTGATAACTTGGGTAGATTCCAAGGAATTGAAACTTCTAAGTGTAAGTGTATGCACATGGTCAACTTTATCAGAAAGTGCCCAACAGTTTTCCAAAGTGACTTTTCCATTTTGCTTTCTCTTCAATAAATATGAATGCGCCATTAGGTTTCATAAATAAATGATACTGGAGTCCCTGAATGGAAGAACACAACAGAAGGACATTGGAATGATGAAAGGCAGAACTCTTTGTCACTTACCACTCCAGAGGGGTTGCCTCCAGGGGCAGGGTGACAGGAACCCGGGGAAACTTACACATGGAGATGGCCTGCATGTTTTGGATGGCCAGATGTTCAAGCTGGACTTAGAAAAGGCAGAGGAACCAGAGATCAAATTGCCAACATCTGCTGGATCACCCAAAAAGCAAGAGAGTTCCAGAACAACATCTACTTCTGCTTTATTGACTACGCCAAAGCCTTGGACTGTGTGAATCATGACAAACTGTGGCAAATTCTTAAAGTGTTGGGAATACCAGACCACCTGCCCTGCCTCCTGAGAAATCTGTATGCAAGTCAAGAAGCAACACTTACAACTGGACATGGAACAATAGACTGGTTCCAAATTGGGAAGAAAGTACACCAAGGCTGTATATTGTTACCCTGTTTATTTAACTTCTGTGCAGAGTACATCATGCAAAGTGCCAGGCTGGATGAAATACAAGCTGGAATAGAGACTGCCAGAAGAAATATCAATAACCTGAGATATGCAGATGACACCACCCTTATGGCAGAAGGCAAAGAAGAACTAAAGAGCCTCATTGATGAAAATGAAAGAGGAGAGTGAAAAAGGTGGCTTAAAACTCAACATTCAAAAAACTAAGATCATGGCATCTGGTCCCATCCCTTCATGGCAAATAGATGGGAAAACAATGGAAACAGTGAGAGACTTTATTTTCTTGGGCTCCAAAGTCACTGCAGATGGTGACTGCAGCCATGAAATTAAAAGACGCTTGCTCCTTGGAAGAAAAGTTATGACCAACCTAGACAGCATATTAAAAAGCAGAGACATTACTTTGCCAACAAAGCTATGGTTTCTCCAGTAGTCATGTATGGATGTTAGAGTTGAACTATAAAGAAAGCTGAGCACCAAAGAATTGATGCTTTTGAACAGTGGTATTGGAGAAGACTCTTGAGAGTCCCTTGGACTGCAAGGAGATCAAACCAGTCAATCCTAAAGGAAATCAGTCCTGAATATTCATTGAAAGGACTGATGCTGAAGCTGAAACTCCAATACTTTGGCCACCTGATGGGAAGAACTGACTCATTTGAAAAGACCCTGCTTGATGCTGGGAAAGATTGAAGGTGGAAGGAGAAGGGGACGACAGAGGATGAGATGGTTGGATGGCATCACTGACTCCATGGACATGAGTTTGAGTAAGCTCTGGGAGTTGGTGATGGACAGGGAAGCTTGGTGTGCTGCAGTCCATGGGGTCACAAAGAATCGGACACGACTGAGCAATTGAACTGAGCTGGCCTGCAGGTGGAGCAACATGGCTTCCTAGCAGTTGGGGATTTGAATAACTCCGTGGTTTCCATAAGAAGAGGCCATTCCTGCGTGTGAAGTGTTGGGGCAGGTGGAGCATGTGTATTCTAACTTAGGAGTGTCAGAGCCTGAGAAGGGAAGAAGTTAGGATGGGAGCTTAGTTACTGCACAGGGAGGGTACTTGAGAGATTTCAGCCCCAACTTCAGAACAGGGTCAACACAACCCTTGTCACACACCATATTACACCATTACCTCCACAGACTTACCAATGTTTGGTTTGGCAGTGTTTACTTTTAGTAAAATTCTGGTAGTTCTAGTAGAGGTAAATTTGCTTTTTCCTTTGGACTACTGAGCATCTTTTCATGTAGGCAATTACCATTTGTACAGCTCATTTTGTGAAGAGCCTTTTCAAATCTGGCTCAATTTTTATAGAGTTATTTGATCCTTATTATTGACTTAAAGAGATTAATACAAATCTTTTGATATATAGTGAATATTTATCTCAGTCAGTAGATTACACTTTCATTCTCTTAACGGCATCTTTCAAAGAACAGAGGTACTTAATTTTGGTGGCAGTTTAATTCTAGTGGCATCTACTGTATCAGGAAAGGAACACAGCCCCACCCATCAACAGAAAATGGGGTTAAAGATTTACTGAACATGTCCCCACTCATCAGAGCAAGACCCAGGTTCCACCACAGCCAGTCCCTCCCATCAGGAAGCTTCCACAAGCCTCTTATCCTCATCCATCAGAGGGCAGACAGAGTGAAAACCACAATCACAGGAAACTAACCAAACTGATCACATGGACCTCAGCCTTGTCTAACTCAATGAAACTATGAGTCATGCCATGCAGGGCCACCCAGGACGGATGGGTCATGGTGGAGAGTTCTGAAAACACACGGTCCACTGGAGAAGGGAATGGCAAGCCACTTCAGTGTCCTTGCCTTAAGAACCCCATGAACAGTATGAAAAGGCAAAAAGAGATGACAGTGAAAGATTAACTCCCCAGATTGGTAGGTGCCCAATAGCTACTGGAGAAGAGTGGAGAAATAGTTCCAGAAAGAATGAAGAGGCTGAGCCAAAGCAGAAACAAGGCCCAGTTGTAGATGTGACTGGTGATGGAAGTAAAGTCAAATGCTGTTAAAAAACAACATTACATGAATCAAGGTAAGTTGGAAGTGGTCAAACAGGAAGTGGCAAGGGCAAACACTGACATTTGAAGGATTAGTGAACTCAAATGGACGGAATGGGTGAATGTAATCCAGATGACCATTATATCTACTACTGTGGCAAGAATCCCTTAGAAGAAATGGAGTAGCCCTCACAATCAACAAGAGTCTGAAATGCAATAGTTGGATGCAGTCGCAAAAATGACAGATTGATCTCTGTTCGTTTCCAAGGCAAACCATTCAATATCACAGTAATTCACGTCTATGTTCCAACCACTAATGCCGAAAAGGCTGAAGTCAAATGGTTCTATGAAGACCTACAAGACCTTCTAAAACTAACACAAACAAAAAGGTGTCCTTTTCATCTTAGAGGACAGGAATGCAAAAGTAGGAAGTCAAAAGATACCCGGAGTAACAGGCAAGTTTGGCTTTGGAGTACAAAACGAAGCAGGGCAAAGGCTAACAGAGTTTTGCCAAGAGAACACACTGGTTACAGCAAATGCCCACTTCGAACAGCACAAGAGACGACTCTAGACTTCACCAGATGGCAATACAGAAATCATATTGATTATATTCTTTGGAGCATAACATGGAGAAGTTCTATACAGTCAGCAAAAACAAGACCAGGAGCTGACTGTGGCTCAGATCATGAAGTCCTTATTGCCAAATTCAGACTTCAATTGAAGAAAGTAGGAGAAACCACTAGACCATTCAGGTATGACCTATATCACATCTCTTACAATTACACAGTGGAAGTGACAAACAGATTCAAGGGGTTAGATCTAATAGACAGAGTGCCTGAAGAACTATGGATGGAGGTTCATGACACTCTACAGGAGGCAGTGATCAAAATCATCCCCAAGAAAAAGAAATGCAAAAAGTCAAACTGGTTGTCTGAGGAGGTCTTTAAAAAGCTGAGAAAAGAGAAGTGAAAGGCAAAGGAGAAAAGGAAAGATATATGCATCTGAATGCAGAGTTCCAAATAATAACAAGGAGATATAAGAAAGCCTTCCTAATTGATCAATGCAAAGAAATAGACGAAAACAATAGAATGGGAAAGACTAGAGATCTCTTCAAGAAAATTAGAGATACCAAGGGAAGATTTCATGCAAAGATGGGAACAATAAGGACAGAAATGGTATGGACCTAACAGAAGCAGAAGATATTAAGAAGAGGTGGCAAGAATACACAGAAGAACTGTACAAAAAAGATCTTAATGACCCAGGTAACTACAATGGTGTGATCACTCACCTAGAGCCAGACATCCTGGAATGCAAAGTCAAGAGAGCCTTAGGAAGCATCACTACGAACAAAGCTAGTGGAGGTGATGGAATTCCAGCTGAGAAATTTCAAATCCTAAAAGATGATGCTGTGAAAGTGCTGCACTCAGTACTCCAGCAAATTTAGAAAGCTCAGCAGTGGCAACAGGACTGGAAAAGGTCAATTTTCATCCCAATCCCAAAGAAAGGCAATGCCAGAGAATGTTCAAACCACCTCACAATTGCACACATCCCACAGACCAGGAAATTAATGCTCAAAATTCTCCAAGCAATGTTTCAACAGTACAAGAATGAAGAACTTCCAGATGTTCAAGCTGGATTTAGAAAAGGCAGAGGAACCAGGGATCAAATTGCCAGCATCTGTTGCATCATAAAAAAAGCAAGAAAAGTCCAGAAAAACCTCTACTTCTTCTTTATTGATAACACCAAAGCCTTTTACAGTGTGGATCACAACAAACTGTGGAATATTCTTAAAGAGATGGGAATACCAGACCACCTGCCCTGCCTCCTGAGAAATCTGTATGCAAGTCAAGAAGCAACAGTTCCAACTGGACATGGAGTAATGGACTAATTCCAAGTAGGGAAAGAAGTACGTCAAGGCTGTATATTGTCACCCTGCTCATTTAACTTATATGCAGAGTACATCATGCAAAATGCCAGGCTGGACGAAGCACAAGCTGGAATGAAGATTGCCAGGAGAAATATCAACAGCCTCAGATATGCAGATGACACCACCCTTATGGCAGAAAGTGAAGAGGAACTAAAAGAGACTCTTGATGAAAGTGAAAGAGGAGAGTGAAAAAACTGGCTTAAATCTTAACATTCAAAAAACTAGATCATAGCATCCGGTCCCATCACTTCTTGGCAAATAGATGGGGAGACAATGGAAACAGTGAGAGACTTTATTTTCTTGGGCTCCAGAATGACTGCAGATGGTGACTGGAGCCATGAAATTAAACGCTTGCTCCTTGGAAGAAAATCTATGACAAACTGAGGCAGCGTATTTAGAAGCAGAGACATTACTTTGCCTACAAAGACCTGTCTAGTCAAAGCTATGGTTTTTCTAGGAGTCATGTATGAATGTGAGAGTTGGAACATAAAAAAGCTGAGAGCCAAAAATTTGATGCTTTGCACTGGGTGTTGGAGAAGACTCTTTAGAGACCTTAGACAGCAAGAGACTCAAACCAGTCAATCGTAAAAGAAATCAGAGCTGAATATTCATTGAGGGGACTGATGCTGAAGCTGAAACTCCAATACTTTGGCCACCTGATGGGAAGAGCTGACTCATTAGAAAAGACCCTGATGCTGGGAAAGATTGAAGGCAGGAGGAGAAGGGGACGACAGAGGATGAGGTGGTTGGATGGCATCACACTGACTCAATGGACATGAGTTTGAACAAGCTCCGGGAGCTGGTGATGGACGGGAAGCCTGGCGTGCTGCAGTTCATGGGATCGCAAAAAGTTGGACATGACTCAGTGACTGAACTAAACTAACTGACTGTATCCGTTTTCCTTCTGTGGTTTATATTTTTTTGTATCCTATTGATGGCGCATTTGACTAACTCAAATTGCTAAAGTTTCTCTTTTTAGAATTTCATGTCTCAGACACATCATCTGTAGTTCATACTTGGAGTAGATGGTGGTAGGTAAGGGGTAGTATTTGTTTTTCCCCGCATATTGATACCGAGTTGTCCCAGAATCATTTGTTGAAAAGATTATCTTATTTCCATTTAATTACCTTGACATTTTTGTCAAAAATCGATTCACCATGTAAGTTTGGCCTATTTTTGGCCCGTCTATTCTGATCCACTGATACTTCTGCTAATGTTGGACTCTGCATTCTTTTGGAATTATTATAAATCTTGTGTTTTAGATTGCTTTGGACTTTGCATTGTCATGAAGAAATTTAAATCAACTTTCTACAAGAAACCTATTTGGATTTTGATTAAGATTGCATTGAGTTTATAGATTAATAGTGGAAAATACATACCTTGACCTAATTGAGACTTCCAATTCACCAATATAGCATCTCTCTCCATTTATTTCAGTCTTTAATTTCTTTCAGTGAGTTTTATAGTTTTTATTGTGTAAGTCTTGCAATGCTTTGTTCATTCAGTTTCTTATATTATTTTTCCTAATATTAAATGCAAATGCTATTATATTTTATTTTCCACTTGCTTGCTGCTTCAAGATATAAATACATTTTATTTCTGTTTATTAATCATTGTCTTACCACCTTGCTAAGTTCACCAAATTTGTGAGATTTTTTTATTTGGTTATTTATTGTGCTTCTTTTTCTCTCCTCTGTCCTTCTTGGATTCCAAGTACACATGTGAAAATGTCTTAAATTGTCTCATAGGACTTTGAGAATCTGTTCATTAGTCCTTTACCTTTTTCTTTTCTGTTTTTTGCTTAGATGATCTCTACTGATACACCTTCAACTTCACTGGTTCTTTCTTCTGCCCCCTCCAGTCTGCTATTGAGTTCATCTAGTGAGTTTTTCATTTCAGTTATTGTCCTTTCAGCTCTAGAAATTTTACAGAACTATTTTTACAGTTCTCATTTTTCAGTTTTGAGTTTATATGTTCACTCATTGACTCATTAAGACCATGTTTAAAAAGATTCTTTCTGCTTATTTTTTTTTTTTTAATGTGCTGAAATAAAAACTCATTTATTTTTGGCAAGAGTATAAAATGACTCAACCACATTTTCAGTTAGTCTGGCAGGTTCCTTTTCTGTTTTCTTGATGTTGTTCCGTCATTCAGTTGTGTCTGACTCTTTGCGACCCTAAAGACTGCAACATGCCTGGCTTCTCTGTCCTAAAATATTTTCTGAAGTTTGCTCAGATTCATGTCCATTGAGTATGTGATGCTATCTAACCACCTCATTCTCTGCTGCCCCCTTCTCCTTTTGCCTTCAATCTTTCAAAACATCAGGGTCTTTTCCAATGAGTCAGCTCTTCACATCAGGTGGCCAAAGAATCAGGCTTCAGCTTCAGTATCAGTCCTTCCAATGAATATTCTGGGTTGATTTCCTTTATTTATTTTTTTTTTTTTTATTTTTTATTTATTTATTTTTTTTTTTTTTTTTTTTATTCTTCCAATTTTATTTTATTTTTAAACTTTACATAATTGTATTAGTTTTGCCAAATATCAAAATGAATCCGCCACAGGTATACATGTGTTCCCCATCCCGAACCCTCCTCCCTCCTCCCTCCCCATACCATCCCTCTGGGCCGTCCCAGTGCACCAGCCCCAAGCATCCAGCATCATGCATCGAACCTGGACTGGCAACTCGTTTCCTACATGATATTTTACATGTTTCATTGCCATTCTCCCACATCTTCCCACCTTGTCTTTGCACATCCAGCATTTAGACTGTCAGAGTCAATTCCTACAGCCTTCATCCTCCAGCATGGGGTAGGCCAATTCATGGTTGTTTCTTTCTAGGCTATTTACTTTTGTTTAAAAATGGATAAACAACTGGATTCTACTGTATAGCACAGGGAACTGTATTCAGGATCTTGTGATACACCAGAATGGAAGAGGATATTAAAAGAGTGTGTATATGTGTGTAAGTGAACCACTTTGCTTGACAGCAGAAATTAACTTTGCAAATAAAATACACTTCAATTGAAAATTTTTAAAACCTATATAGTGTAGATGGGTGCCCCAGCGCCTCCAGATCTGTTGTGTGTCTGAGGACTGCTGCTGTCTGCCCAGGGGGCGCTGGCTTTCCTGAACTCACTCTGTACTTGTGTCTCTCGTGCCCCTGCAGGGGCTTTGCCCAGGCCTTCGAGCCTCAGCTCCTCCTCCCCAGCCCCGCCTCTGGGGGCCATTCGCCTGTGCTGTCCACGCTTGTGTTTCAGCCCAGCCTGCCTGTTTCCTGCTTCCAGGTTCCTCTCCCCATGTTCCCACTCCCCTGCCCGTCATGCCTGCGTCCTCAGACACTTCCCGCCAGGAGGGCTGCAGCTTCTTCCTGCACAAGCCGCAGGCTGCAGGAGGGTGTTTCAGGGTTCTCTGCACTTCAGGATGGACGCCCCTCTCACACACCTCCTTTAGGCCAGCGTCTCAGATCTCGCCTGCAGATCCCTCCTTGGTGGTCAACAGGGAGAGAGATTCAGGGCTCAGATTTTGCACCCTTTGTGACTCTCGCACTGCAGCGCCCTCCCTGCCGTCTCCAGCTTTCGCCGACTCTCCTGGAGGCAGTAGCACGGATTTTTCTGAGTGGAGTGGAAAGTGCCTGTTGGGCTTGCCCTCACCAGAAAGATACAAAGTCGTGATTCTCACCCTCTGTTCTCAGTGTTTGTTCAGAGTAAAGTCTCTCAGACTTTTTCCTGCTTTTGTTTCCCAGTGCCTTCTAATTGTTAGTATTTCATCTAGTTTTCATCCGTAGGAGGATTTTGCAACTGTACCACAACCACCGTTATCGAAATCTTCTACTTTGAGTTTTCAGAATGAAGGTTCTTTAACAAGCTATACTCTTATGTTCTCACACACAAAAAAATCTAATAGTCAAAAAAGAAAATCAGTGGCTAAACAACTTAGAACATTTAAATCATATACTTGGTACAAATGAATTATTCATTGATTTTAAAGTGTGAAATTTACAGTTAGTGATTCAACGAGTTTCATTTGAAGACTCATGATAACCCAGGTGTGATTCTAAGGGTACAGTCTGCAGATCCACAGGCTGGAGTCTGTGTCTGAGACGAAAAACAGAAAAAGCCTTCTCTCACTTATTTTTAGCTTAAAGAAGAAATCATACTGAAATTGTACACTGTTTAGAAATGAATGGAAATAAATATTACATGTCAAAACCAGTGATATTTTTATTATTAATGTTTTTATACACTGCAAATCTGGTGTGAGGTTTTCAGCAGTTACATTTATAAAGTCTTTAACAGATTTCTTAGGTCTCTAAATCGATTGTTTGAAGTACTTACTTGAAAGTTTGGAAAGTATCATAAAAGATGACTTGAGTTCTTTAATGAAGGCTGACACTTAATAGTTGTATTATATAAATAAAAATGTGTGGTTTTTCACAGAAAGTACTATGCATTACTTGATTTATGGTAAACCTAATATTATGTGAATTTGATATATTTTCTTAGGTAAAACGTTCATCTTTAGTCATTCAAGAAAAACTATTTATCCATAATTATTTTTTCCTTGTCTTTATTCACTTGCACATCAATGGCATCGCCTCCTTATTACTTTTACATGTTTTCGTATGTTTATTAAATTTTCAAATATTTTTATTATCTTTGCTTAGCCTGGTGTTTCATACTCTGATAACCCAATTAGATATCTCAGCTTGCAGTTGTATTTTTGAGTAGGGCTTGGATTTTTTATATTTAGGTTTTATGTAGTTTTTAATAATCTTGGAGTTTGATAGTCAATTCAGAAGCTTTTATACTTATGCAAATAGAGTGAAGCTTTGCCCATTCTACAACTTCAGAATATTTATTTTGATTTTGTGTTTATTCTCAGTGAAGTTGTTTTGACCAGCTTCAATTTGTTTTATTCATCTGAAATGCAGCAGTATCTTCCCTTTTGTGGAAGAGTCCAGCTCGTTTGAGTGTTTTATCAATACTGAACCCATTTTCAGATGTGTTCAACATTGTTTCCAGCCTTTGTAGTCTCTTGTTGTCTCTGTATTTATTAATCATTAGAACAGTAACCCTCTTTTCTTTGTAAGAGACAAGAGGTTATCGTGTGACTAAATGGTGCTAAGTCACTTCAGTCGTGTCCGACTCTGTGTGACCCTATAGACTGTACCCACCAGGCTCCTCTGCCTGTTGGATTCTCCAGGCAAGAATACTGGAGTGAACTGGCGTGCCCTCCTGCACTGGCAGGCAGGTTGCTTACCACCAGTGCCACGTGGGGAAGCCGCTGCCAATGCAGAAGACTCGGGACACACAAGTTCAATCCCTGGGTTGAAAAGAACCCCTGGAGGAGGAAATGGCACCCCACTCCAGTATCCTTGCCTGGGAAATGCCGTGGACAGAGGGGCCTGGCAGCCTACAGTCCAGGGGGTCTCAAAAATCAGACACAACACACACACCATGCCAAATGTATCTGCTGGATTTTACTGCATTTGAAAAAGCTGCTTTCATTATTTTCTGCCATTCTTACCATTACATCCTATTTTTACTTTTCATTTAAAAAATGTTTTTTTCAGTTGCACTTCACAGCATATAAGACTTCAGTTCCCAACCAGGGATGGAATCCGTGCCTCCTGAAGTAGAAATGCGGTCTTAACCACTGGAATACAGGGGAAGTTCCTACATCCTATTTTTAAGAGTAATCGCGTTTAGGAAGGCTGCTTTGTACCAGGAACAAAGTCTGCTTTGTACCATTACATGCCAAGACCTATCTTGAGGTCTTGGCGTGTAATAGCCCCGGTGCCCCACCATCCTACTGGGAGACTTCTGTGGTGGGGACAGGCCCTCTGGACAGCTCGTCACATCTTGGTCCTGTAGTTTTCCACTGTGAAATGCAACACTTTCCCCAGGCTCTTCTGTGTATATGTTTCCAGAATGAATTTTGTCTGCTTCTCTATTCTGATCAAGCTTTTAGTGAGACACAGTTTAGGTATAATACAATGCGCGGTCTTCATCACCCAGTCCTAGTTTTGATAATTATGTCCATCCACCTAACCATCACTCAAGAAAATTTCTTCACATTCATTACGTTTTAATCCCCACACTGCCCCACTTACCAGAGGAACATACTTTCCTGTTTCTGTCTCTAGAGATAATTTCTGTGTGTTTCTAGACATCATATAAGTGGAGAGAAGTTTTGTATCTGGTTTCTTCTACTCAGGGTAACATGTTTAGCTTCATTCATGGTGCTATTTGTCTTTCAGCTTCTTTTTCTTGCAGAATAATACCTATTGTATAAACATCCTACAATCTGATGGACCTCTGGGCCCCTCCAGTCTGGGCTGTGCTGAGCGCAGCGCCATGGACTTCGTGCTGGCCTTGTCCTAAACATGCATATGCCCTCCGTGACCCAGGTATATATGGAGTGGGCTGCGGGTTGGGCTTGTATTTAAAGTTACAGGAAGCGTTTAGGCCGTGTTTCCCCTCTGTCGACCCCGCCCTTCACTAGCACTTGACCTTGTGGCTTTCTAAGTGCAGCCCTTCCAGCGGGCAGCTGGTGGCCCCCTGGTGTGTTGTCACCTCACTGTCCCCCAGGTGGGTTCAAGCCATCTACTGGCTTTGGATGTTTTCAGAGTGGGGTCAGGACTTGCCCTCTCGCAAGGCTTAGGGTTTGAACACAGCTTGCCTGGAGGTTTTTTGTTTGTGTTTTGCTGAGTGTTAAATTCCAATAACCAACTTGCTGAAACGTTGAGTCTCCATTTACAACCCGGTCACTGACTTCTTGGGTTTCTGGGTATTGCTCCCCAGCTGAGGCACTGGCTTCCTTATCTTCAGCAGCTTCTCTGCTCTGCGGGCCTCGGTGGGCACGCACCTCCAAGGCACGTGTTCTCCTGGGGTCTGAGTATCAGGCTGGTCCTTGTTCTCATGATCGTTCAAGTTGTTAACCGCGCTGACTGCCTCCTCCTCGCTCTGCCACTGCAAAGGCATCTCTTGTCTCATACAAGGCTCTCCCTTTCTGGATTTAGTTCATTTGGGTCTTCCTGCAGACACAACGCTCTAATGCTTAACACATTAGACAAATGACAGCCACAACAAACCGGCTTAGGTTTTATAGTTTCCCCAACTCCTTCTCCATAGGGTGGGAATGGTCCTCGCTTGAGACATCTTATACTGAACTGAAGGCAGAGCTTCATAGCGATTCCTTTGAATCTCATCCATTGTCCTCTGAGTTAATTTTATTTTCTCTAGGTAATCTGCTGTTGGGTCTCTATTGCTGCTTGTTGTGATTTTTTTTACAGTCTCAGGAATGTATTTACAGATTTTTCTCATGTTCTCCAGCGACTGAGACATTTTTCTTCTGTCTTCAAAGCAAGAGTCAGCATCGTGGGATGAGCATTTGCAGGGGGGCCTCCCTTTCTTCTCGCTGTGCTCATCACATCCCCTTCTTCAAAGTCTCCAGGAGGAAACCTGAAGCCTTTTCCTTTTTGTTCTGGCAAGTTGTTGGATCTTCATTTTTTTTTTCTTTAAAGTTTAAAAAAATATCTTTCCAAGTTGATGAGTCCTGGAACAGGAGAAAACCAGTTTCTTTCAGAGTCCCTCCTCCTCAGGGTGCTGGGTACTGTGCTGAGGCTCTGATTTCACCCATGTGGGGTTTCCTGGAAGCAATTCCAAATGTGCAAGCTCACCTTGTTATTGCTGTGATTTGTGTCTATTTGGGGGGCTTCCCTGGTGGCTCAGATGGTAAAGAATCTGCCTGCAATGCAGTAGACACAAGTTCGATCCCAGGGTCAGGAAGATCCCCTGGAAAAGGAAATGGAAACCCACTGCAGTATTCTTGGAGAATTCCATGGATAGAGGAGCCTGGTGGGCCACAGACCATGAGGTCGCAAAGAGTCGGACATAACCAAGTGACCAAGCACACACGCATGTCTATTTGGCCGATGATAGTTTTCCTAGGCTGCTGTTTATTTGATGTTACTCCTTCATTATTTCTCACTTTTCAGTATTTTCCACCTCATGGAACGTTTATTAATCGCCAAGTACCCTGGAATTCACTGCTTTAGCATGGCTAGAGCAATAGCATCTGCTTGTCTGCTTTTTCCAGGGAACAACCGTTCTTTTGCTTTGAGAAGGTTCTCCTGGGTCCTGAGTGGAGCATCCTTGTCCCAGGCTGCCCGCTCTGCTTCTGTGTTCCCATCAAACTGGTTTTCATGGGTGGTTTTGGTTTTTTAATCTCTTATCACTCTTTGGAGCCATTCTAATTTATTTTGATGTGGATGTTCTGTCTGTGAAATAATATCCTGTGCTTCAGATTGTTAATAGCTTAACTTTTTTTTCAGTGGCAGTCCTAAAGAGGATTATGTCATGTTGCAGACACCAGGATTTAGAAACAATATGATAAATAGTGTGTGTCTTTAGCTTAATTTTTTAACCTGAAGAAGAGAATCTGCTGAGGTTTCAAGAAAGAAATGTAATAATTGAGTACTTATTTCCTGGGAAAGGGACTAAATTTGTTTTGCTTAGCTTCCAAGGGCCTGCTGCTGCTGCTGCTGCTAAGTTGCTTCAGTCGTGTCTTGACCCCATAGACGTCAGCCCACCAGGCTCCCCGGCCCCTGGGATTCTCCAGGCAAGAACACTGGAGTGGGTTGCCATTTCCTTCTCCAATGTGTGAAAGTGAAAAGTGAAAGTGAAGTCGCTCAGTCGTGTCCAACTCTTAGCGACCCCATGGACCGCAGCCTACTAGGCTCCTCCGTCCATGGGATTTTCCAGGCAAGAGTACTGGAGTGGGGTGCCATTGCCTTCTCCGTCCGAGGGCCTACATATGTGGAATAAACAGGTGTCTCAGTTTACATCTCTTTACAGAGATGCTGCTAGTAATGGGGCTGTTCCCCATTGAGACAGACATTGAGGGGCCGTGACCTCCAGCACTGGAGGGGTGGGCAAAGACTGGGTGGCCAAGCCTTTGTGACAGTGAGAGCAAGTCCCAACTAGGGCAATGATGGTACCATCCTGTTCTATCAACAAGACGACAGACTACCAGTAAACTCTCAAGTGAAGGAGAAGAGACATTTATTCAGAAGAATTATTGCAAGGGGGAAAAGGGACCATTGCAATATCACACCATCACGCCTGCAAGTGTCTCCAGCCCAGCCAAGTAGGTTTGCTCTGATAGAGAGGAGAGAGTGATCACGGTGGACAGAGCTGGGTGAGGATATGGGGGGCAGTGAAAGGAGGATGACTGGACAGAAGGTCAGAGAACATTCTACCTAAGGCCAGGCTGTCTTCTGGGGGGCTGTCTGCTGCTCAGGCTGAAAGGTAATGAATTATCATACTCCATCAGGAACTGAGAGACAGTTTGGGAATAAGAAAAAGTATTTTTGAAAAGGCTTCCTTTTTATTTTATTAGCCCACATTTGTATGAATGTGTGTGTTTTAATAATTTGACTAAAGATTTCATAACCATGATTTTTAATTGATCATTTTCCTCACAGTAAAATATAAATGCTTGATTCCATTTATGCGTCCAGATTCTTTGTAGCCAGTCTAGTCTTAGGATTTTCAGTTAATATGAAATTTTTCATCTTATTTACTGTTTATATATGGGTCATTTTCTCACCATCTGCAAATCAAATTAGAAGATATAAAATGATGTCAAGGCCTGGGAGAGAGGTTAGCATGCATTTCATTCTACTTAATCCTTGGGGATAAAGCAGTTGAGCTAATCATTTATGAGACAAGAATGGGAGGGTCTAGATATGACCTTTTCCTGGGTAACCAAGGGGTCCTCTGTGAGTTCCATCTGTCCCTTGGGGAAGAGGGATGCTTTACAGTCGACTGTTTACCAGAACACAAAAGAATGGGGGGATTTCTTGACTTTCAGATGACATTCAACATTAGCAAGGCTTTCTCAAATTCTATTAGCTTCCTGACAATGAACTGTTCCCAGGGGTTATTTTGCTTCCCTCAGGGGCTTCATCAGGCTCTGGGGTTGAAGTGTGGTCCTCAAGGAGACCATGCTCTACACATGTCCCAGGGAGAAGAACTTTCCTAGAATCATAACTATGAACCATGCACATCTTGAGTTGGAAATGTGCAAAATCCAGGAAATTAGGATGAGCAGAGACAGGGCTGGAAATCAAAGATTAGACCAGTCATCTTTGCTGATGGGTTGAATCCAGGCATTCAAGACAGAGAGAGGTCCAGGTTCACTGAAGGAACCTCAGCCTGAGCAACAAGATGAATGGGATTGATTTCGTGCTGATTCTGAGAAGGATGTGGGCACAGCAAGTTGGTGGTCGGGGCAGGTTAGGAGTTCACTTTTCGATGACCCTATTTATTATTGATAGCCTATTAGATAAGCTTATTGATAAGCCTATTAGAAATCCAAGTGTTTTTATCAAGTAGGAATTTCGATTCTGGAACTCAGAGGAGGAGTTCAGGCCAGAGAGGTGTCTGTGGATGTGGCCTTTGGATCATCATAGCCAGGGTCTATAAGGCTGACCTGTACCTTGGTAGGGTGAGACCAGCAGAGGTCCAGGCTGATGCGTAGGATTCGGGAGTGATGTCCACTTGTACTTTCCAACTCTTCCCTCATTCTGCAGCAGGACTGCTCTGATCCACTGAATAACACTGTGTGGGTTATGCAGGCCTTGGGGCAGACTTCAGGGTTGACTTGATATGGTTCATTTGTCTGTTCTTTGTCCTCTATTCATTATCCCCAGAGGCTAATTCATTGCCATGAGGGACTCTGTGGGAATCCAGTAGTTCAATTATATGGAGGATGAATCTGGGCAGAGGGCTTTCTTCACACATTAAGAAGCCCAGGCTGGCAACAACATTCAGAGCTTCCAGAGTTGGATTCCAATTATATAAATAGAAATGCCTGGAACAAGTTAATGAGAAACTGATTATTCAGCGGATTTGTTACTCCCACTAAGTGTCTGTAAAATATACTGAGGAATACATGGAAAATACAAGCATTTCTGCCAACACAGCAGGTGGAACCTCTCCTACTGCAGATACAAAATGCCGAATAAATATAGATTTTTTTTGTTTGTTTCTTTTTGAAAAATATAATTTCATTTGAAAGGAAACATGTAAGCAAAATCCTGCAAGGGCTACAGGTGAAGAAAGAAGTAAACTCTAGAGGAATATCAGACAACCGATGCCACAGTGACTCTGGCAGTCTGAAACGCTGGGGGCTTCCCAGGTGGCGCTAGTGGTAAAGAATCCACCTGCCAGTGCAGGAGGCGTAAGAGACGCTGGTTCAATCCTTGGGCTGGGAAGATCCCCGGGAGTAGGAAATGGTAACCAACTGCAGTGTTCTTGCCTGGGAAATCCCATGGACAGAGGAGCCTGGCGGGCTACCGTCCATGGGGTCGCAGAGTTGGACACGACTGAGCGACAGCACTGTGGAGGACCCAAGGACTGGCTTGTGACCTCCTGTGTGGACAGGAAATTTGGCTGCAGATGTGACTCAGAAGACCTAGAACACACCCTTTCAATAGTTTTCTAATGTAGACTGTGTTCAGTGGTGAGTGGAGGGGGGAGATATATCAACAGGTGACACAGGTAAGGAAGGAAAAATAATTTTTCCACTACCTTTTGAGGTTCTTGCCTGAGACCCCCTATAATAACAGATTAACAAGAGAAAAGCAGAAATTTATTAACTAAAGGCAAATGAGATTGAGGGTGATGAATGGGGGTCAGTTGGGATATGACCAGGAAAAGCACAGAAAACGAGGGTTAGGTTGTCCTGCAGACTTGAAGTTGAGAGCTTTCTCTGTGGAAGAGAGTTTCTTCTGATTAGTTATCCTTCTCTTCCTGATACCTAGAGGGAAACACCCCTAAAATGTATATTTCCCATATAAATATACATTTTCTTCACAAAAGCATAATTTGTGCTTTTTTGAGACTCTCCTGGGTTGGCAGCCAGTCAAAATAATCAGTCCCCAACCATATTTATTCCAAAGAGGCCTGTTCTGCTCCTCTTCACACACATGGGCCAGGGGTGCAAATGCTGCTGTGAGGAGCAGGGGGAGCAGAAAAAAACAGGGTTGAAGATTGTCCATGAGCAAAACACTACTACTACTATTACTAAGTCGCTTCAGTAGTGTCCGACTCTGTGCGACCCCATTGACGGCAGCTCACTAGGTTCCTCTGTGCTTGGGATTCTCCAGACAAGAACACCGGAGTGGGTTGCCATTTCCTGCTCCAATGCATGAAAGTGAAAAGTGAAAGTGAAGTCGCTCAGTCATGTCTGACTCTTAGCGACTCTGTGGACTGAAGCCTACCAGGCTCCTCCGTCCATGGGATTTTCCAGGCAAGAGTACTGGCACTGATTAAAAACAGCAAGACTGATCTTCAGACCAGGGCAGTGGGGGAGAGATCAGTATAGAGGGCCTCAACTCCATCTGAGAAGGAGGTGAGAGAGGTTTCTAAGGGGAGAAGAAAGATCAGAAAGGGGATGTGGACCCTGGAGAAATGGAAGGCAGTAGAAGATGGGTGGTGGGGAGTTCCCCTGTGTGGCTGGGCTCGGGGGCTGCACAGGGGCCCTTTAGCAACTTTGCATTTTCTTGAGCAGAGACTCAGTGGACTAAGGGGGCTGGGGTGGCCCTAGGGACAGCAGTACAGGTGCAGCAGGACTACAGATGGGTCAGTCTCAGTGCAGTGCTTGGCATTCCAGTGTGCTACCTGGCTGTCCCCAGATCACAGATGAACACTTAGACATGTGGAATTCTGGTGGAAGAAAGCTCAGACCATGTGATGGCATTTTCACAAGACAGAAATAAATAAATCAATCCCAGAAATGATCAAACTGTACTGAAAATGAGACTGAGATTCAAAATAATAGTAAACTCACAAGCTTGCGCAGAAAACAGAGAAAAGACAAGTGATATTTAGGAGAAAAGATCTGAGACTTAATTGCAACTGTAATTAAGGTTATAAAAGAGAATACAACACACTTTTTTTTAATAAAAAAATACAATGTGTTCTTTTCCTTTTAGAAAAAGAATACAGTAAACAGTTTATGTGAAAATATTGAAACAAATAAAAAAATAATTTTTTGAGAAACATAAGTTTCTAAAATTGACTGAAGAAAAAATGTAAAGCCCTAAATAGCAATGTAAACTTATAAAAAATAGAACTGGTGATTTAGTTTGTAAAAATCTGTTCACAAAAATAAGATCTCATTTGTTTCACAGGAAGACTTCATCAAATTTCCCAGAAAGAGGCAGACCTTGTGTTTCTTTGAATAAGGGATAGGAAATTGTCCCAATTCATAAAGAATTGAGAGGCCAGAAGACCTTGATAAAAGACAGTTTCTGTAAGTCAACCTTATTTACAAACATATATAAAACAATTACTGTATAAAATACCATCCAACCAAATCCATTAATATGAAACAAAAACCGAATTATGATCTGGTAGAGTTAACTTCCCAGAGAAGGCAATGGCACGCCACTCCAGTACTCTTGCCTGGAAAATCCCATGGACGGAGGAGCCTGGTAGGCTGCAGTCCATGGGGTCGCTAAGAGTCGGGCACGACTGAACAACTTCACTTTCACTTTTCACTTTCATGCATTGGAGAAGGAAATGGCAACCCACTCCAGTGTTCTTGCCTGGAGAATCCCAGGGATGGGGGAGCCTGGTGGGGTGCCATCTATGGGGTTGCACAGAGTCGGACACAACTGAAGCGACTTAGCAGTAGCAGCAGCAGAGTTAACTTCCTGATTTACAAATAGTCAAGGTAAGAAAGTCAGTGAGGTATCAGTCACATTAAAACATTAAATGAGAAAATGTGTGATTGCTTCAAAAGATTCAATAGAAAAATATGACAAAATTCTGTCCCCATTCATGGCTAAAGAATAAAAATCATCTTAAGAACAAAGTTTAACAATCTGGATGTAGTATGAAGAAAACCTAAAGCAAATATATTTAAAGATGCATAATAAGTATTTTTTTCAAGGAAAAGAAAAGAGTAACCATTCTCATCATTTGTTAAAAATTCAAAATCTTATTGAGAATTCTAATAAATATAATGAAACAAGTAAACATAAAGGGAGTAAGAATTTCAAGGGGAAGAAAAATATTTCATTCACAGAAGACAAAATGTAGAAAAGCCAAAGAATCTATTGATGAGCCATTGCAACTAATAAAGGAGTTCACTAAACTGTTGATACAAAAAAGTCAGTAGTATTCCTGTAAAGCAGGAGCAACTAATAAGTGTAATAAAATAGGCTAGAGATTTGTTTATTCTCACCAGAAGGACATATACAAATGAATGGTATTGGCTATTTGTCTTAGAAAGTTATTAAACCTTTTGGTTTTTTATTTACATATTTCTTTCAATTTGTTATAATGACCATTGTATTTTAAACCAAAAGAAATTGTTAACCAGAAACAAATAGACTGTGGGTTTATTTGGGATCAGCAGAGACTTGCAAAACAGAGTGTGCAACCCTGGGGAGCCAAGTGCAAGTTCCCACATGGGAAGGAGGATGCTTTTAATGGAGGATAAAGGAAGGTGGGAGGGCTTAGTAAACAGAATCTTTGGCTTCTCATTGGCTGAGTCTTTGCCAGAAAAAAAGGAGGGGTCTTTCTGTGCTTCAGGCTGTGGTCTCTGGGTGTGAGAGCTCCCCCTGCTGGCCTCCCAGCTCTATTTATTTGGGGTTTCTGTTTATTATTATTATTTTTTTTTTTTACAAAAACAAAGCCTCTAAAAATAACGTCATGACTAAGTTCCTTATACAAGACAGTAGAAGATAGTTAAATTGCCTTAGGAGAAAATACAACTCTTTGCTTATCCATTCGTGGACATTCAGTGATAACATGAAGACATGGTCAATAGAAGCCAGAGAAAGGGACCTATTAGTTATTTCATATTCATTCTGGGTTTAACCAAAGTCTGGGATTCTGTTCCCACATTTATCCAATATAGCATCAAGTCATCAGATTTAATTTAGACAGACTATTTTAGTCCAGTAACTAAAGGAGAATGTTTCAACTGGTAAAATTTTTTAATTAAAGTAAATTAGACAAATGTGTAGGTTGATGGCATTCATTAATATTTTTACACTGAAAGTAATGTCTTGCCAATGGCTTTATTTCCAACCATATTTAAAATACATGCTTAGGCATGCACAGAATTCATACATTTTTTTCTTGGAGTCAGGCAACATTTTTTCAGAATTTTGGGTGCCAAAAAATAATTTTATCTATATGTGTATTCTGAAAAAGAAAACAAACCATTGTTTAGTTATAGATATAGCTATCTGTAGGTCAACTTTCTCAGGTTAGAAGTTAACACTACCTTTGTTCTGCCTGTGAACAAAATTTCAAAAGACATAAGAATGGGTGCACAATTAATTGCTAAAGAATGTAGTCACTAGTGACTTGAAACTTTAGTCTTTGAAGTCTCAGTTACTTGGTTTCTATGACATTAAAAATTGGCTTTATAAATGAAAATATGTGGCAGCTATTGAAGTGAGTGGAGAATCTTAAAAAAATGACCCAGTCTTTTCGAATATATTTTAAACATATTCCATAGAGATGTGAGGACTTTAAGAATTGCAACTGAAATATTCAATGAGGGATATTTAAATAACCAGAGCTCTGTGAAACTCAATGAACCATGCAAATGTTTCTCATACCACCTTATGTAATCAAACTTAATTAAGTTCAGACATCTTAGAATAATTGTTGAAAATTATCTCTATTAGAAAGATAGATATAAAAAAAAACTAGTATTAAATACAAAGAAGCCAGTAATGACAGATAACCTCAGTTATGAGCTTGCCATACCAGGTGGGAGAATGGGTATCTCCAGGACACAGGAAGGACCTTGAGGGTCCTCTCTTACTGGCTTAAAGTGAAGAGTCATCCTTCACGTGGTGCTGCCTTGGAACCCTGAAGACTGAGCGTGGAAGTGGAGAGTTTAGAGTGTGGATCCTGACCACCCCATCAGAACAGGCCACGTGCACTTGGCCCAGCCGTGGGGGAATCACTGGCTTGTGTGTGTTCTTCGGTCAAAGTTAGGAAGCTTGCATGAGAAAGGGGTTGTATCTGCTTCATTCCACTTCATTTGAAAAAGTGCTTGACAAGGCTCATGGAAGATATAGAATATGAAGCGATTTAAGATTTAAAAACTGAAGCAGTTTGAAAGAAAGGAGGAAAAAAATAAATCCAGTAGCAAAGTCATGACCCCCCAATGCTTTCTGAAGGTCATATACACTTATTTGAGACAGAATACACTCTTTGTTTTGCATTCACTAGTAGCCAAGGGGGAGAAATCTAATACCTTCCATGATACATGGTGTTAATAATGTAAATAAAATGCATTGCTTGCAGAGGGGCATATCAATTTCTTTTTTTTTTTTTTTTTTTGAGGCCCCAGAGAAATTTTCCCATTAAGTTCTTGGGATATAACATAATAAAAAACATCTTTGGAACTCCTTGCAGGAAATGCAAGCATAAAGTTTGAAAATCTGCTTACCACCTTCTCTGTCTGTGATGGGAAGGTGCCAAACAGCTCAGTGGAAGGAGATCCAGGAGAAGCTGCCTCTCCAGGCAAATAAGCAAGTCTCAGATGGCCTGGTTAATCCCAGTATTACTTTACAGCAGTGGTGGGCTGCAGCCAGGGGGTCCCAAAGGCGCTCTTCCGTGCGGGCCAGCCTGGTGATGGGTGCTGGGAGGCAGAGTCAGGGGCTGTGTCTCTGGCTGGTGCCAGGAACACAGAACCAGGAGAGGTGAGCTGCTCTCCAGATGTGAGACATTTTCATCCGGGACTCCTGAAGGGTCTTGTGTTTAAGACTTGCAATCAGATTTACCTATAATCTCTTCTTTAAAGAATGCCTTTTTGGCAGATGAGTGCTCCATTTCATTTCCTAGGAGAACTGCTTAGAGTTTTCAGGGGGTCTGGCTTTTGGCAGAGGCATGTGAGCCAGGACAGGATTTGAGCAGACTCCTGTCTCTCCAGGTCTTATCCGTGGAGAAGCAGATGTTCCTAGCTGGGATCCTTGCAGAGGCTGGGGGAGCAGGGACCCTTACCGTTCCTAGAAATTGCCTGTGGTTTCTGTCTGCCTTTGGAAGACAGGGCAGCAGGGTGTGATCAGAGTCCCGCAGGAGAGATTAACGGACATGACCAACGTCCTCGTAAAGTTAGGGTGGCCGTGAAAATAACTGTAATATATTTCTCAAGACCCAAAATTTTCCAGGATTGTCTGTGAATTTTTAATCTATTCTTTAAGCCTCACAGTGAGTCTAGGAAATAAATATAATGTACTTTCACAAATCAAAAAACAAGGCTTAGCAGTGGGGTACAAAGTGCCCCATGTCACACAACTATTAAGGATTGCTAGGGACTGAACAATTTCCCTTTGCAATGCTGTGTTGAAGCCCTCACCCCCAATATGACTGTGGTTGAAGATGGCCTGTGAGGGGTGGTAAGGCTTAAATAGGTCATGCCGAGGACCTTAATCAAATCAGGGTCCTTATCAGAAAAGGAAGGGACACCAACACCCTCTTTGTGCCACATGCGGACACGAGGAGGAGGTGTCTGCAGCCCAAGGCCCTCTCAGAAGTGGAATCAGCAGCCCCTGACCTTTTACCTCTTAGAACTCTGAGGAACGCACTTCTGTTGTTTAAAGCTCCCAGTCTGTGTTGCTTTGGTATGGCCCCTTGGGATGAGTAAGGCAGGATGCAGAGCAGAACATGGACACAGTCCGTGTGGGTCCTGAGGTCCTCATTGCTGCTGGGATCCCACTGGGCAGTGGTGCCCCTTGCCATCAGCAACGCCTTGTCACCTGCAAGGCTCTGTCCCACACACTCTAATACCTTCAGCACTGAGGGGCATCCAGGCTTCGCTTGTTCCAAAATGTCCGGAGTCCCTCCAGAATTGTCTGCCCTGAACCGTGTATTTCACATTCTTGTTGACTGGAGTGGAGAGAAGCCTGGGGCTTATCACAGAGGAGAGCTGGGGAGGCTGGCGCCTTCAGTAAAGGCAGGGCTGGGGTGTGGAAACTCGGTCTGCTTTCCTTTCCTGAGATCAAAGTCCCCACGTGTGGCCCAGGCCTGAACGGTCCAGGACCAGATATGTTGGACCAGTACCGCCGGGAGCCCCAAAATGGTTGAAAACATTGCAAGGTAGAAACCACACAACCCAGACTGGGACCCGAACCCCCTGTCTTCTCATTGAGATCACGCATCTGGTCTCAGGTCTGAACGAAGCTCAGGTTCTCAGCATGTCACTGCAGAAAAAATTCAGTGAGACACCAAGTGATAGGTCAAAAGTGAATGTATTTACAGAGAAACCCACTGCACGGACAGAGTGTGGGCCACTGCAGAAGGCGAGAGGCCCGGAATATGGGGTGATCAGTTTTTACAGGCTGGTAATTTCATAGGCTAACGAGGGGTAGGATTATTCCAACTGGTTTGGAGAAGGGGCAGAGGTGTTCAGGAGCTGGGCCACTGCCCACTCTTTCGCGGTCAGCCTGGGAGCTGTCATGGTGCATGTGTCGTTTAGTGGCTGTGCTACAACAAACGTGTCAGGAGGCTCAAGGGCCACTGGAAGCCGAAACCTCTGTCATCGTGGACCTAGTTGGCTCTAACCAGTGTTTGTCGTGTCCTCGATGGCTGTGCATTCTTTTAAAGGTTGTGCCCTGCCCGCTTCCCTCCTGTTTTAAGATGGGAGAGCTGCCTACAGAAAGAAAGTCCCTTGACAGAGGAAGAGTCTTCTGACAGGAGCCCAGGTTGAACGCTGGGGTTGGAACCATGTTGCTAATCGTGAGATCCCATGTTTCAAGAATGTTAGAAGTATTCAAAACAGATGTAGTGTAGTGGCTTCTGAGCTAAGATTTTCTTGATGATTTTCCTACATGAGTGATTCCAAGTTGTGTCTCCCTGAGGTCAAGGCCATGGTGAGTCCCCTGGAGTGGGTGTCATGCTTTTCTTTGGGAGATGGACACAGGGGCGTTTCTCTCTCACGGTAAGGGACCACTCACACCACAGGGCCTGCCCTGAAGTCTGGCCCCTCCTTCCTGCCACCTTACTCTCCCCACGAAGACAGGCTGCCTGAGAAGAGCCCGGGTCCTTGGGTTGAAGGTAGAGTCAATCTTGAAAGCTATTCTATTTCCTAAGCCAGCATGTAGATAAATATACATTGCTTTGTATGCCAAATGCAAACCATTAGAATCCTCATCGTGTTCTAGAGCTTTGGGGAACATGGGGAGGGGTAGCTGGCACTGAGTGTAGGGGGCAGCCAGTGCAGTGACTACATGTCACACCTTGTCAGGACCTGACTCTGTGTCCACCCATTTCTTCCTGGACTGTTCTGCTGCTTTAGGCAGGGTCCCTGGTCCAGCGTGGGAGGGGTGCTGCGGGTCACTGAGCACAGACCAGGGTGTCAGGCGCCCAAAGCAATAATCGCTTGGGGAATTCCTTCGCTTTTATTTATTTTGGGAAGAGAAGGTATATTGATAACACTGTGGAACATAAGTTCATGTGTCTGACACACAGTGAGGCTAAACAAATGGAAACGTCAGTCAGTTTGGAGCAAAGAAAGGTTTATGCAAGGCTGAGCAAGAAAAACGCTCAGAAGACCCAGACTCCTGGAGGGGTTTCAGGGAAGAGCTTTTAAAGGCAGACTGAAGTGAGGGCTGCAAGGTGTGTGGCTTTCCTCAGATGGGTTGGGGGTGAGGTCAGAGGGCAGTGCTCCGGGTGCGGGACCGCAGCCTGAAGCCCCCGTCCTCCACGGGGGCAGGGGCCTTGGCTCCTGCGGAAGAACTGAGATACTGTTAGGTTCAACTACTGTCATTTCTTTCCTTGCTTGACTGCTTTTCCTGTCTCTGCATCCCCTCACCTCCCTAACTAGCACCTGTTTGCATCTCCTCTTTGGAACTCAGGGCAGGCCTCAGAGACTACAGTCCTTTTCAACAAACAAGAAAAGAGAACAAAGGGGCTTTTGTACCCAGGAGGGCCCCACGGGTCCTGCCCGCTTTCAAAATTAGTATTTTTTCTTCCCAAATATCTAAGAAACTTGCTTCAGTACGTACAAAAAGCTGTTTATTCTGCGTATTCACTGTTTTACTGGGTTTTTTTTTTTGTTTTTCAAACTTTTTATTTTGTATGGGGTATAGCCAATTAACAGTGTGATAGTTTCAGATTAACAGCAAAGGGACTTAGCCATATATACACATGTATCCATTCCCTTCCAAACTCCCTTCCCATCCCAGCTGCCACATAACATTGAGCAGACTTCCATGTGCTACACGGTCGGCCCTTGTTGGTTATCAATTTTAAATATAGCAGTGTGTACATGTCCCTCCCAAACTCCTTAACTACCCCTTCACCCCATCTTTCCCCCAGCAAACCGTAAGTTTGGTCTGTAAGTCTCTTTCTGTTCTGTAAGTTCATCTGCATCATTTCTTTATAGATTCCACATACAAGGGATGTCATACGACATTTCCCCTTCTCTGTCTGACTGACTTCACTCTATGACAATCTCTAGGTTCATTCATGTTGCTGAAAAGGCATTATTTCATTCTTTTTAATGACTGAGCAATAATCCATCGTATATACGTACCACATCTTCTTTACCCATTCCCCTGTCAGTGGACATAGAGGTTGCTCCCATGTCTTGGCTATTGTAAACAGCGCTGCAATGAACACCGGGGTGCCATTCTGGAAGACTGTCATGAATTTCCAGTTGTAGCTTCATGGGCCCTCAAGCTCATGGTGAGTCAAGCCCCTTTCATATTCGGCTGGTTTCTCTTGCCCTCTCTCTAACCCTGAGTCAGTGGGTAACCCAATCCAAGCATGAGTCTCTGGTCAGCACTGCCGCTGGTCACTGGGGTTGAGCTGATGGCACCAGAGGGTGGGGGAAGGGCAGACTGAAAGGGCATCAGCAGAGGGAGAAGAAATGCTTTCTTCCTGATTGGATCCCCTCTGAATAGGAGAGTTGAGAGACTTGGTTTGACTTGGGTGCCTGGAGGAGGGTGTGTTGGTTTTTCTGTCCCAGTAATGAGACATACGACACAGGAGCAAAGCTGTCTGTCTGACGCAGGAGGGGTTCCAGAGAGACTGGCCTTTGTGTGGCAGCCTCTGGGAACAAGAGCAGGGACAGCTCCCTACTGGCCGGAGAACACAACCAAGGCTGAGGCTTTGTTGTGGACACTAGTGTTTGTTGAGACAGTCTGAGATGTTTACACAGCATTTTTGTTAAGAGAATCTGGCAAAAGCAGTAAGCAGAGCTGAGTGTGCATAGAATTGGAGGCGACCAAAAGTAAGAGGCTTCAGAGCGGGGAGCAGAAATAAAACGTGTTGGAGTTTAAGGAAGGGCTCGCTGCTCAGGGAGTGAGGTCCTCCCTTGACACAGCTGCAGGCATCTTTGCCTCAGAAGCTCACGCCGCCTCTCTCACACGTCAGTGTGACTGGAGACCACAGAACAGGGCACACTCTGAGAACAGGTTTGGATGTGGAGTTGTTTCCCTCAGCCATTCTGGCAAGAGAGAGGGGTTATGGGCCCACAGGCAAGGGGATCCCTTCCAGGACCCGAGTGTGGGCTCTAACACTCAGAAATGGGTTGTCTGAGGAGACACGCATGATGAGAAACAAGAGGCTTGATTGGGAAGGGGTGCCCAGGTGGAGAGAAGGAAGGAAGGGAAGCCAGGAGAACTGCTCTGAAACATAGCCCACAGTCTCGGATTTTATGGTGATGGGATTAGCTTCCGGGCTGTCTCTGGACAGTCTCCTTATTTGGCCCATATTTAGTCCGTCTCAGGGTCCTTCCTGGTATGGTGGTGTGTGCATCTCTCAGCCAAGACGGATTCCAGTGCAAAGGATTCTGGGAGGTTGGCAGGGCATGTTATGGGCTAACATGCTCAAGCAGTGTCTCCTCCCTGCTTTCTGCCCCTCCTGAATACTTCCAGCTAGTTCTTACCATCAGCACTGTGTTCCATATCGGGACTTCCTGTTGTGAGAGAACTCAGCCAAGTCGTCATCATCGTGCCTGGCCAAGATGGGCAGTTTTAGTCGACGGTTCCCTAACAAGACTGTGGTGCAGACTGACTCGGGAAGGTCTGTTTTTCTTGTAATCCCTTTTCCCATTCACTGTTCTCGTCCATGTGTCTGACAATGTGTCAGTCTATGGTGACATGTCTCATAGAGCTCCCTTTCTGTAGGAGATCATGTTCACCTATTATGGTTTCTGAGCCTGGAGAGCCTGTGTGCAGGGCCTCTTTTCTCATCAGTTCTGAGCAATCACCAAACAAATTTCACATTCTACTTGCTGAGAAAAATTTATTAGTCAATCCAAGACATGGAAAATTTTATTCGAGACAAATTTAGGATTATAGCCAAGGAAGAGCATCTCAGAAAGTTCTGAGAGCTGTCCCATCCATTAGAAGTATAGACACAGTTATATAACTTTTAGAGACAGAGGGCTCAACATCTAATTACATATTATTGACAGTTTACATGATCCAGATCTAAGCATCATCGTGGTGGGTCACGTGGCCCCTTACAAGCTCAAGAAGCAATGATGTGTTAAGCAGTTGTCCTGCTGACACTTGGAGAATGCTGCTGTGTGCTTTCCAGCAGGTGTCCCTGCCCGTGGGGAGCTTTGGTGGATGCGTAAGTGCAGACACAGTGCAGAGTGCTGGGGAGACAAGGGGCCAAAGGCAGAGAAAAACGTTTATATTTACATTTTTCTTGTCTGGCTATAAAAATGATTTTATATCACATGCTTCATAGACAATGTGCAGCTCTCATGAGGCGAACCTTTTAACGCCTTTTAAGTGCTGTTGTTAGCATTATACTCAGTAAATATATGCTAAAGTTTAGTGTACAGAAAAAAGTGGCTGTTCCAACACCACAGCTTATATGAGAATAGATCATTCAGGAAACAAAAAAATCTAAAAATATATGACCCGTCCACTCTAGCTCACTTAGAGTAAGAAAGAAAACAAATACGCTGTAACTTTCATTTTTAAGTGGATGCCTGCTAGGTGTGACCGTTTAAACTATACAGTAGTTTAAACAATTTAAGGAAAACCCTAAAAGTTTAGAGCTGACGTGAGAACAAAATAGGAGTTAGGATACTAATGTTGGAAAAGGCCACCTCCGTGACATGACAGTGAGTCTTGTCTGTAGGATCCTTCCTTAAACAGGTAACCCAATAATCATGTAGCTGCTGCTGCTGCTGCTAAGTCGCTTCAGCCGTGTCCGACCCTGTGTGACCCCATAGACAGCAGCCCGACAGGCTCCTCCATCCCTGGGATTCTCCAGGCAAGAACACTGGAGTGGGTTGCCATTTCCTTCTCCAATGCATGAAAGTGAAAAGTGAAAGTGAAGTCGCTCAGTCGTGTCCGACTCAGCCACCCCATGGACTGCAGCCCACCAGGCTCCTCTGTCCATGGGATTTTCCAGGCAAGAGTACTGGAGTGGGGTGCCACTGCCTTCTCCAAATCATGTAGCAGTGATGCCTAAATCTCAGCCTCTGCACTGGTGGCAAATCAAATCTTAGAGACAGAGTTTCGTGTGAAATAGAAAAGAATAGCTTTGTTGCTTTGCCAAACAAAGGGGGACAGAGCAGACTCCTGCCTCATAAACTGTATGTCCCGACCCAGGGAGATTTGGTGAGGAGTTTTACAGCAATGGTTCAAGGGCAGGGCTGCTTATAAAGATCGGGGTGTGTGCCGGGCCTGCACTCCTTTAACCTGGCTCCCCAAGGTTGTCAAACTCTGACCTTCTCAGGAATGGAGAATGCTGACATCTTCCATTTACTGAGGGGTTTTAGTTCTGTTGTTGTTCAGGCACTAAGTTGTGTTCCACTCTTTGTGACCCCATAGACTGCAGCCTGCCAGGCTCCTCTGTCCATGGGATTCTCCAGGCAAGAATGCTGGAGTGGGTTGCCATTTCCTTCTCCAGGTAATCTTCCAAACCCAGGGATGAAAGCTGCGTCTCCTGTATTCCAGGCACATTCTTTTTAGCCGTTTATATTCATTAATGAGCATACAATTCATTGAGTCATGTCGTATAGAGATGGCCCAGGGAAGGATTTACAGGAAAGTTTCAGAAGCATGTCTGAGTCAGCTGACTCCACTGCAGCAAAGCCCACCAACCCAATGGGCTTCTTCCCTGGTGTAGAGAGAACAGGGCCTTAGGAATGAAGCAAGACTCCCAGATGGAACATTGAAGGTTCTGAGTTGCTTTAAAGGTGGAACGATTAGCACGACTGCCCTCAGAGGACTCTTACTGAATCCTCCTCCACAGCCGGAGCTTCCCTGGAAGCACCAGGAACCCTCTCCCCTCTGGCCCAAACCCAGAAATCTTCATGGACTTTCTCCCTTTTCTTCCTGGTACCCACAGCCTCCCCCTCATCCAGTTAGTCCCACCTGTTGAATTTCCTGCCTCCTCCACGTCTCTGCATCTCTCCTCTCTTCTTCACCCGTCAAACCCGATTACTCTGACCGCCCATCTCCTTTTCCTGTTCACCTGCCTCAGGACCCACAGCTGAGCCATCACCTAAGATGAGACGTGACCTCTCCCCTGCCCATTACAAGCCCTTCCTACTTTGGGCAGCCTCGGATGGACAGTCACACACAGGGACTTCTCGCTTCTGTGCTCGAGCTCTGCCTCCCTGTTCCCTAGGGGATATTCTGACATCTGGAAAACAGCTGGATTCTCCCTCACCTCTGTCTCTGCACCTGCCCTTCCCTGGGTTTGGAATGCCCTTCCCCACCTTCCTAATTTGGATGTGGTCCTGCAGAATGCAGAAAGCCTGGGGGTCTAGGACAGACCACTCTTGTCTTGTATGCTGATCAGGCTGTTACTAGCACTGCCTCATTCGCTCCCTGCACTGGGCCGTGAGCCCCACACAGACTTTCGTCTTGTACCCACGGTGCCCAGAGGTCCTGACTCATTAGCCTCCCCCACTGCATGTGTCGAATGAACTTACAATTTCATAACATACGAAGGAGCACGTTTCCCCTTCTCGTGTACAGGTGCGTATGTAAATTTCCCTGAGCATCACTTGACAGGCAGGAAAGTCGGTAATCATGCTGACACCTTGGCAGTTTTACCTAGATGAGGTAAAATATTATGATACAAATATCTGATTGTTTTTCTTTGAAGGAATAATTAGCAGTTTGACAGATTGCATATGTGAATTATTCAGTGTGAGGCTGTGAATTTCCTACATGCAGAATTTAACTCTCTAGCTTGCGGGGAGCAGAAGGTCTATGTTACAAACTTTGGATGTCTTTGAAAATGTTGTCTTCGCAACAATTCACAAAATGCTTCAAAACAACAGAAGATGTAGCGATGACCTTGTTAAAAGAGTAGATGAAAAGTAGAAGTCACGGCCAGGAAATAAGAGTCTTCTGTGGGATGCAGTGTTAAGAAAGAAAAAAAAAAAGTTAATTTGCTAACTTAATGACTGATAGGCTCTAAGTTCCATCTGTGATTAGTATCAGCTACGTAAGGTTTGACAGTGAATGTATTAACTGTCAGACCCGGTTTTTCCTATTGAACTTGGCATCACAACATTGCCTGTGTTGTAACGTTTTAGAGGTTCACACGGTGAGTGAGACGTGGGTGGTGTTCTGTGTATGCCAGCCCTGGGCCAGACCCGTGACCCCATGGAGGGCATGGGCTTCACAATGTTGGTTTTGTGATTATTGGAATGGTGAGGCCAGCAGATCAGCTGATGACTTAGTCACAAGAGAGCCTGAAACATAGATTCCCAGGAGGAAGGAGCATGCGCGCCACAGGGGGAGGTGCCAGGGTTACTCAGGGGGCCGTGGGACCAGGAGCTGTGGGCCAGAGGCTTGATTCTGCTGTCTGGTCCCCTGGGGAGGAGCAAGGCTTAGGACAGACACTTCAAATCATTTCAGGGCTGGGGCACAGGGCGACCCCTGGTTGTCTGGTACCCAGTCCTGGGGGGATCAGGGCAGGAGGCCGGCTGTCCTGAGTGGTGGCCCGTAGAGCAGGTGGCGTGGACCAGGGCTCTGAATGGGTGTACGTGTGTATATGTACATCCCTGCATGCTCGGTCGCTTCAGTCGTGTCTGACTCTTTGCAACTCTACGGACAGGCTCCTCTGTCCATGAGATTCTCCAGGCAAGGCTACTGGAGTGGGTTGCCATGCCCTCATCCAGGGGATCTTCTTGACCCAAGGATTAGACTCACGTCTCCTGCAATTGCAGGTGGATTGTTTACCATCTGAGTAACCAGGGAAGCTGGTGTGTATATATATATATATATATATATATATATACATACATACCCACAAACACATATATGTCACATGTCAAAAACTCTGATGCTGGGAAAGATTGAAGGCAGAGGAGGAAAAGAGGACAACAGGATGAGATGGTTGGATGGCATCACAGACTCAATGGACATGAGTTTGAGCAAACTCCAGGAGAGGGTGAAGGACAGGGAAGCCTGGTGCACTGCAGTCCATGGGGTCGCAAACAGTGGGATACGACTTAGCAGCTGAACAACAGCAACCAGAAGTCAAAGCCTCAGAACACAGGAGATAAACACAGGCTGATGGAACAGCCCTTCCCACAGCCCTCTTCTCGGAGCAGGTACCTGCCTGGGCCAGCCTCTAGTGAGAAATCCCACAGGCATCTGTTTGGGATGCTGGATGCCCTGCATCGCCCTGGACCATGTTGGCTGGGGAAGCTGGAAAGTGAAAGGGTCCTGCAGTCGTGCACCATACTTTTACGTGTGGTGTGAGCCTCTTGGGGATGCAGCGGGCATGGCACGGCCACCCACCCACGACCCGGACCTGCCATGGAGGGTCACCCAAGGCCGTGCCCCAAGGAGCTGGTCAACAGAGTCCAGGTATCCTTACGCGTCTGATCATTGCCCTCTCTCAGGCTCCCTTCCCTCCCCAGGGGCTCTCCTCTTTCAGGGCCGCCCCTCTGTCTCCATCTGGGCATCCTGCACCTGCGTGTAAGGACCCGAATTGGAAGGCTGTGGCAGATTGCCCACAGGGGAGACCCCCGGACCCGGTGGCTGTGGACCACGTGCTGCTGATGGACTTAAAGGGCTTGGCTCTGCCCCGCGTGTCAGGGAGACGGTTTCATTCCATCTTTACATCAAGCCTTTATCATTATTTTAAACTGAGGGGCAGGAGGGCTGAAATCCATACCCAGGGAGAACGATATTCAGTGGTATTCCTGTTTCTGTGGCTTTTTGATTTTCATCTAAATTTGGAGATGATGGATCTGGGTTGAGGGCAAAGAGGTGGGGGCGGGGCGGGGCGAGGGGGGGCTCTCGCTCCTCTAGACAAGGGTAAGGGGGAGAGCGTTTCTGTCTTAAATTACCTTCCTCCAGAGCCTGGGCCGGCACAGGCCTTGGGGACTTGGGCTTCCTCCCCACCTGCCCTAGATGATCTCTTCGCGCCCCCGAACTCCCAAACAGAAGGAGTGTTAGGGGACGACCTAGACAGCGCCGCCATCTGCTGGTGGCATGCTTGAACTGCATGCGCAGACAACCGCCTTGCAGGGTTGACTCCGGTGACTGAACAAGCTGGCCATGGGGGAGAGGCGGTCATTCGACTTCCATAAAAGTCCATATTACTGCACACCTCCAACCCAACCCTCTTCTCATTCCTCTTTACACTGAAAACATCTGCAGTAACAACGACCTAAGCAAAAGCCACAGGAATTCAAAGCGGGATGGGGGGGGGGGGGGGGGGTGGTGCGGGGGGAGCCTCTGCGTGAGGACGGTCCCCAGGGATGGCTGTGCTGTGTGCCCGGGATCCCCGTAGAAGCAGGGGGCAAGCCCAGAAAGCCGGGGTCCCTCTGCTGGGTGGGGGGCCCGGGCTCTGCGGAGCAGACCTCCCAGGCGGCTGCAGGATGGTGGCTGACCGCCACCACCACCATGAAGGTGTCCACCTTGTCCTTCCGGGGCCCATGGGATCTGCGTGAAGGGGCCTTGGCCTGGGTGGATGCCTGGGGCTGATCTGCTCTGCCCGTTGGGAGAAGACTGAGATTCCAGACTTGAGTCTTGTGTCCACCATTCCAAGGATGCGGTGGGATAAACCAGGTGCGAACATTTCCTGATGGCGGAAGCACCCAATCCTTAGGATAAGACTAAATGAGAGGATTTACATAAAGGGCATTTAGTACACTGACTTTTCTACCTGCCGCTTACTGTGTCTCTAGCATGAGCCAAGCATGTGCTTAGCGCTCTAACTGGGTCACATCTGTCACAACGCTGAATGAGAGAGCTGTTGTCATCCACACTTGTTTCGATGAGGAAGCTGAAGCTCAGAAAGCTTATTTGTCCAGTCACTGGCATTGGTGACTACCTGGTCCAGGGTCAGGGAAGGAAGTATTACTCATTGTCTCGAGAGAAATAGACGTACAGTAGAGACACGAGACCAGGTACGAGCTCCTATCTGTTTGGGAGAGATGAGGAGTTCTCAGCTTTCATATTTTAAAACAGAAATGACTGTGGTCCTCAGTAAAGCTGGGAAGACAGAAATCAATGAGATGATGGTGTGAAAAGCTTGCTCAGATCTGGTTCTTACTAGAATAAAGGGTGTATCTCATAGTTTCAAAAGGCACTGCTTTCTTTTTGGCATGTTATTGTCTTTGAAGTTAGGATTTTTCACAATCATTGATTACAGTGGTTGGTGACAGTCTCCTGACAGTCCGTTTTTCTCTTAGCGATATTTCAGGATCCTTATCATCATCCCTGACAGCTTGGATTAATTAGACACCGCATGACTAATGGTGGGGTACACAGACTTGACAGGGACCCGGCTACTGTGTCTGAATGGGAGTTTACCTTTCAGGGATGAGGGTTCGGTTTGATTGGTCCAGGAGTGAAAGAGGGTAGGGGTCCAGGAGAGGTGATGACGGGAGGCCAGTCAGGATGGTGTGAGGGAAAAGCTGGAACCGTAGGCTTTAGGGAGATCCTGCTCCTTTAAGTCAGGACAGGATTGGTGCTTGAGCTGGAGGGCAGGGCAGTTCTCCACAACCGTTTCTGGGGGTCTTGTGGTAGCAGATGTGAGCAGTCACTCAGCCAGAATCATCCCCTAGGGCCAGCTCGGTCCTCAGCCTCCAGGCTTGCTAACTCCCGGACAGGTCCGCCTTCCCCACAGGCAGGCAGGGTCCAGCTGGAGCCGGGGAGAGAGGAGACTCAAGCCAGTGAGGAACAGGCCCTGCAGTTTCCCCAGCCTCTGCTTTGTGCGGGTGTGTAAGGCTGCCTTTCAGGGCTGGAGCCCCTTCCATGCCCACAAACACCCTCCTCAGAACTTTCTAGATCTTCTTGTTATCTCAGATCAGTCCATGCCTGGGACAGCTGCTGTCCATGGTCTTGATTTCTTTTATGAGAGTGAAATTGATTACCAACAGACATTCTGCCCTTCCCCATCAATAAAGCTATCTGACCCTAATAATGTGATTTGCTTTTTTTTTTTTTTTACTTGCAGGGTTTTTGTTGTTGTTTTGGGGAACAAAAGGAGAGTTTATTTATTCATTCATACAGTTCATTCAACAAATATTTATTCCAAGACTCCCACTGTAGATTGATCAATGATGAGTTCCAGGCAGACGAGTTCCCTGCTCTCCTGGGACTTCTATTCAGAGAAGGGTGTTTGCTAGGATGGGAAGGCAAAAAGGAGATGGGAGATTGATAAACAAGTAAATAAGTCACAGTGAAGCCATTCAAGTCCTTTGTCTATTTTTTTTAAAAATTAGGGTGTTTGTCTTTTATAGCTGAATTATAGGAATTCTTTATATTCTGGATATTAAGCCATTACCAGATATACAGTTTTCAAATATTTTCTCCCATTGTGTGGGTTGTCTTTGCATTGTCTTGATAAAATGTCCTTTGCTGCACAAAAGTTCTTACTTCGGATGAAATCCAGTCTATCTGTTGTTGTTGCTCTCATCTTTGTGGTCTAGCTAAGAATCCATTGCCAAGTTTGAGGCTATGAAGACGCACTTGCTTTCTTCTATGACTTTTATGGTTTTGCTGTTATATTTAGGTCAAAGTCCATTTACAGTTCATTTTTGTGTATTGTGTGAGGTAGGATTCCAACTTCATTCTTTTGCATGTGGTTGCCTGCTTTTCCCAATGCTGTTTGTTGAAGAGACTGTTCACGTTATTGAATAGACTTGGCATCCTTGTCAAAAATCAGGGGCTTCCCTGGTGGCTCAGATCTGCCACATGTGGGAATTGTGGATTTCTGAAAAAGAATCTGCCAGCAATGCGGGAGACTCAGGTTTGATCCCTGGGTTTGGAAGATCCCCTGGAAAAGGGAATGGCTATCCACTCCAGTATTCTTGTCTGGAGAATCCCATGGACAGAGGAGCCTGGTGGGCTACAGCCCATGGGGTCACAAAGAGTCAGAGACAGCTGAGAGACTAACACTTTTCACTTTTTCAAAAATCAGTAGCCATAGATGTCTGGGTTTCTTTTTGCACTCTCAATTGTGTTTCAATGTTTTTTGTTCTCTGCACTGTTTTGACTACTATAGCTTTGTATTAAGTTCCTAAATTGGGAAGTGAGGATTTATGACTTTTTTTCTAAGATTATTGTGGCTAATTGAGGCCTCTTACAATTCAATAGGAATTTAAGGTTTGACTTTGTATCCCTATTTTTTAAAAAGTTGGTGGAATTTTGAAGGGATTGTATAGAATCTGTGGATTATTTTGAAGAATATTGCAATATAGCAATATTAGCAATATTGTCTTCCAAACCATGAACATGGGATTTTTTCTGCTGATTTGTAGCCTCCTGAATTTCTTTCAGCAATGTTTTATAGCTTTCAGTCAACAGGGTTTTTACCTCATCATTGAATTTACTCCTAGATATTTTCTTCTTTTAGATGATATTTTAAAGAGAGTTGCTAACTGACATTTCTTTTGGATTCTTTGCTGATGTATAGAAATACAATGGAGAAGGCAATGGCACCCCACTCCAGTACTCTTGTCTGGAAAATCCCATGGACGGAGGAGCCTGGTGGGCTGCAGTCCATGGGGTTGCTAAGAGTTGGACACGACTGAGCGACTTCACTTTACTTTTCACTTTCATGCACTGGAGAAGGAAATGGCAACCCACTCCAGTATTCTTGCCTAGAGAATCTCAGGGACAGGGGAGCCTGGTGGGCTGCCGTCTGTGGGATCGAACAGAGTTGGGCACGACTGAAGTGACTTAGCAGCAGCAGCAGAAATACAAATTATTTTTTGTGTGTCCATCTTGTAACCTGCAACTTTGCTGAGTTCAGTTATTAACTCTAGCAGCTTTCTTGTGGATTCTCCAGGATTTCCTATGTTATCCAAGAATTTGTTGCTGTTGTCATTCAGTCTCTCAGGGTGTCCGACCCTTTGTGACCCTGTGGACTGCAGCACGCCAGGCTTCCCTGTCCTTCACTATCTCCTGGAGTTTGCTCAAACCCATGTCCCTTGAATCAGCGATGCTATCCAACCATCTCATCCTCTGCCGTCCTCTTCTCCTCCCACCTTCGATCTTTCCCAGCATCAGGGTCAGAACAGAGATAGGCAAAAAAACAGTCTCTGCAGACTGGCTCAGTCTGTGCTGGGGCCCTACTTCAGTCCTTAGCAAGGCTTCTGCTGAGCATAGGGATCAGCCTGCAATGAAAGCTTAGAGCCCTTTTAGGAACTTCTGACCATGTGTCTTGCTCTGGGCTTCTGCATGGTTTTCCAGAACTCCCATAAGCATGGGCCCTTTTGACTGACCTAGCATCCACGTAGACTCTTCACAGGCCGGTCCTCCCGCGCTCCGGTGGCCCAGTGCCTGTCACATTTGATCCCGCAGAAGCTCATCAGCAGTCATGAGCTGCCTCCATGGCTGCAGGTTGTTCATCCTCTTACAGTCTCTGCTGCTTTTCTGCCCTAGTGAGTTACGAGTGAGCAGAAGCAGGGACCCTGTGTGGCTCCTTCGGGGTGCCCCAGACAACTTCAGACAGACACACACGACACTGTGCAGATACGGTCAGCTCTGCTGCCCCGGAAACCAAGGGCTGCATTCCCACCTGGGCAGGTGGGCTACAGGCTTCCACACCGAGGCTGAACTGGGGACCGCAAGTGAAAGCCCTGCAGGGCCTTTCTTCAGCCAGCACTTCCCTCTTTCCTGCTTCACTGGCCACTGAAAACCTTTGGAAGCCGTCCGTGACGCCAACAGACTTGACTGACGGCCCACTGGCTTCTGTGGGGTGGGTGTGTAAAGCTGTCTCCTCTGCTTTCTCGCTGACACCCTTCTCTATTCTTTTTGATTAACCTTTATCGGAGTAGAGTTGCTTTACAATGTTGTGTTGGTTTCTACTGTCCACTAAAGTGAATCAGCTATACGTACGCATACTTCCCCTCTTTTCAGGATTTCCTTCCCATTTAGGTCAAAACAGAGCACCAAGTACAGTTCCCAGTGCTCCACAGTCGGTTCTCATCGGTTACTATTTTATACACGTGTTGTTGTTCGGTCACTAAGTCATGTCCAGCTCTTTGTGACCCCCATGGACTAGCCTAGCTCGCCAGGCTCCTCGTCCATGGGATTTCCTAGGCAGCAATATTGAAGTGGGTTGCCATTTTCTTCTCCAGGGGATCTTCCCAATCCAGGGATCGAACATGCATCTCCTGCGTTGGCAGGCGGATTCTTTATCACTGTGCCACCAGGGAAGCCCATTTTATACATAGTAGTGTATATACGTCAATCCCAATCTCTCAATCCCTCCTACTCACCCTCTTCCCCCTTGGTGTTCATGCATTTGTTCTCCCTCTGTTCTTGAAGATTTAATCTTTTGTTTTAAACTATTGTAAATGGGATGTGATGTTTTCTGATTTTTGTTGTATAGAAATGTAATTGATTTTGTATGACTATGAAGTTTAGGAGGAGTGGACCATGGGTGTTGATTCAAGAGCTGGACTCTGAAATCAGATCGCCTTGGACCAAATCACGGGTTCTCTCCTGTCCATTTTGTCATCTTTGATATGTTACTTAAACTTTAGGTCCTCAGTTTTCTCAGCTGAAAAATGGGAATAATGTGAGTACTGAACGATCGGCTTTTGCTGTATAACCAACCACCACAAAGTTTTGTGTCTCAAGCGAAACTTATTTTCTGTAGCTCAGGATTCTGCAGATGGTGAGGGGGTGGCTAGCATGCTGAGGCTTCTTTCCACGTGTTCTTAAAGGTCTCTCCATACCTCAGGGCCCACAATATAGTCCTCTTTTCCTGAATTTCATATTCTTAAAAGATCAGTGTGCAAAATCAATTATATTTCAACACACACAAAAATTCAGTTAGAAAACATGACCCAAAGCATGTACCTTTTACATTTGTTTAAAATGAAAGGTAAGACCTTCCTGGTGGTCCCTAGGGAATTCTCTGGCAGTTTGGTGGTTAGGAGTCACTGCTGTGGCCCAGGTTTGATCCCATGTCCAGGAACTAAGACCCCACATCCTACAAGCCTGAGGACCAGCCCCCCTCTCCTCAGAAAAATGGTGGTCCCTCCCTCTCTGGGAGGCAGGCTCACCCAGGCTCCTTTACTTGAGAGGCCCAGGATTCTGAAAAACAGCAAGAGAAGACAACCCTCCTTTTGTTTGTACATCTCTTGCTGTAATCGCATTGTCAAAAGCAAGTCACAGGTGGAGTAGAGAATCAGATTGGTGGAGACCACCTGAGGATGCAGCTTCCCTGGTGGCTGAGAGGGTAAAGAGTCTGCCTGCAATGCGGGAGACCTGGGTTTGATCCCTGGGTGGGGAACATCCCCTGGAGGAGGAAATGCCAACCCACTCCAATATTCTTGCCTGGAGAATTGCATAGACAGAGGAGCCTGGTGTGCTACATGGGGTCGCAAAGAGTCTGACACAACTGAGCGATTAACACTTTCACTTTCATGTAAGGGTGCAGTTCAGAGAAATTTCCACAAGGGGGCAGTCATGGCAGCAGCCCAGCACCAATCACCCTCAACGCCAGTGATCCACCCGCCTCCATCTCAAACACTCAAGAGAAAAGCTGCCTCGCAACTTCTCCCACTTCTCCTAGACCACATAGGTCTCAGCACCCAGGAATCCCTCTACTATGGCAGCATCTCAACTGTGACACAAGGGCCTTGTGACTCTCAGCACCCACTGTCCAGCAGAAACTCTGCAAATCTTTCCTAGGTCTGTCTAAGACCTTAAGGCCATGCCTTGATTTTATGTTTTTCTCCAAGGCCATTTCTTCCTTTGAGACTTTTCTGCCAGTTGGTGATATTAGAAATGTGAAACTGTTTTTCAATTCAGAAGGTTCTAGCTGCTCCAGTTTTGCTCTAAATTCTGTTTTAAGCTAAATGGTTCCTTCTTTGGCTCACCTCTATCCCATCAGGAGGACCAAGGACTCTTAGGCAGAGGTAGGTTTTTTCCTATGAGTCACTGCCAATGTCAGGGATGCTGGTATTTCCTCATTTGTTAGGAGGGGATAAAATGAGATGCTGCTTCATAGGATGGTTGTAAACACCACCTTGGCTGAGGTTCTGGGCAGTGTCCCTCTGTTGCTGGATTGGCTCTGCATTTGCTTCCTTTTAGTTTGGATGTCCTGAGGCAGGGACATGCCCAGAGTAGTCCCAGTGAGCAGGGGTGGGGAGGCAGAGCCCCCTTTCCTCCCAGGACAGAGAGATCTGGAAGCCGTCTGTGTCCTCCTCTTCCTAAGAGATTCCCAAATGAGACGTCAGCCCAGAGCGGGGATCATCCAGAACTGAGAACATCATTATCCTCGTAACTCACAGCAGAGAGCAGATGGCTCATGAAATTTAAATGGCAACACCCAAGGGTCCTGCAAATATCCTGTGGCTGTCTCTCCAGCGTCCACTGGATACAGAAGAGCGGGGAAGAAAGCCTTTTCATTGTAGCAACTTCTTGCAAAGAGATCAAAACTGTATTTATCCATATCCTTGAACAATTCCACAAGGAAATGATATTGACCAAGATCTCACTAAAATACATGTTTAAAGATTTTTCACTCCTGGAGATCGCTGGGAAGGGAGAGTTGGGAGAAAATGACAGGCTATGTTTTCATTAATTTATTTCATGTCAAAATTTGCTGCTCAGCACAGACTGGAGGGGTGGGGGAGCATGGTAATGGCCTAGATGTCAGGACTAGGAGGGGTGGGGCTGCACAGCCCACTTTGAGCAAAATGTTAGCGAAGTGATGCTCCACACTAAATGAAACATGCCCCACGCACTGACACCTTCTACTTGCTGTTAAAAATAAGGATGTAAAGCATACGGAACTCTATTCAATATTCTTTGATAAACCATAATGGGGAAGAATATGAAAAAGAATATATTAATATATATGTATAACTGAGTCACTTTACGGTACAGCAGAAATTAACACAATATTGTAAATCAACTATACTTCAATAAAATAAATTTTTGAAAATGAATGGAAAGTTCACAGAGACATCCCGGTCCTGGGCTATGCCTGAGGGCCTGAAAGCCTGAGGCACCAGCTCCTCTGAACTCTGGGCTGAGGACACAGGAGACGGGTCCTAAGGTACACCTGTCAATCAAGCATGAACTTGAGGGCATGGAGCTGCTCCCAAGGCCCCGTGTACAGAAGCAGGGAGCAAGAAGATCTGCCCAAACGGATTCAGGTGCCCACTGCCTACAGCAGCATGGATTTTATGTCAGGAAAATTCCATCAAAGGGATAAAGACTCAGGTAATAATCCATTTTCCTTATGATAACTGAGTTCTTATCTTTTGTGGTAATACACATAGATTCTCTAGAGCTCTAACGCACATAGATGCTCTAGAATTAACAATTCGGTTTAATTAGTAAGAGACATGCACATTTTGTTTTAAAGCAGACACCAGCCTCTTTAGCCAAATTAATTTTGTATACATTTCAAAATATCCATTGGTGATTTATTTCCTTGATCACAAGTGAGCTGAGGATGACACTTCATGATTGTGAGATGATGTATATCTAATTTAGGGCTGTGAAAAGAAGAGAAGTGAAAAGCAAAGGAGAAAATGAAAGATATAAGCATCTGAATGCAGAGTTCCAAAGAATAGCAAGGAGAGATAAGAAAGCCTTCCTCAGCAATCAATGCAAAGAAATAGAGGAAAACAACAGAATGGGAAAGACTAGAGATCTCTTCAAGACAATTAGAGATACCAAGGGAACATTTCCTGTAAAGATGGGCTTGATAAAGAAGAGAAATAGTATGGACAGAAGCAGAAGATATTAAGAAGAGGTAGCAAGAATACACAGATCAGATCAGATTAGTCACTCAGTCATGTCCAACTTTTGCGACCCCATGAATCGCAGCACGCCAGGCCTCCCTGTCCATCACCAAATCCCGGAGTTCACTCAGACTCATGTCCATTGAGTCAGTGATGCCATCCAGCCATTTCATCCTCTGTCGTCCCCTTCTCCTCTTGCCCCCAATCCCTCCCAGCATCAGAGTCTTTTCCGATGAGTCAACTCTTCACATGAGGTGGCCAAAGTACTGGAGTTTCAGCTTTAGCATCATTCCTTCCAAAGAACACCCAGGACTGATCTCCTTTAGAATGGACTGGTTGGATCTCCTTGCAGTCCAAGGGACTCTCAAGAGTCTTCTCCAACACCACAGTTCAAAAGCATCAATTCTTCGGTGCTCAGCCTTATTCACAGTCCAACTCTCACATCCATACATGACCACTGGAAAAACCATAGCCTTGACTAGACGAACCTTTGTTGGCAAAGTAATGTCTCTGCTTTTGAATATACTATCTAGGTTGGTCATAACTTTCCTTCCAAGCAGTAAGCGTCTTTTAATTTCATGGCTGCAATCACCATCTGCAGTGATTTTGGAGCCCCAAAAAATAAAGTCTGACACTGTTTCCACTGTTTCCCCATCTATCAAAGTTCTATCAAAGTTCTACAAGCCAGGCTTCAGCAATACGTGAACTGTGAACTTTCAGATGTTCAAGCTGGTTTTAGAAAAGGCAGAGGAACCAGAGATCAAATTGCCAACATCCGCTGGATCATGGAAAAACCAAGAGAGTTCCAGAAAAAACATCTATTTCTGCTTTATTGACTATGCCAAAGCCTTTGACTGTGTGGATCACAATAAACTGTGGAAAATTCTGAAAGAGACGGGAATAGCAGACCACCTGACCTGCCTCCACATGACCTGCCTCTTGAGAAACCTATATGCAGGTCAGGAAGCAACAGTTAGAACTGGACATGGAACAACAGACTGGTTCCAAATAGGAAAAGGAGTATGTCAAGACTGTATATTGCCACCCTGCTTATTTAACTTATATGCAGAGTACATCATGAGAAATGCTGGGCTGGAAGAAGCACAAGCTGGAATCCAGATTGCTGGGAGAAATATCAATAACCTCAGATATGCAGATGACACCACCCTTAATGGCAGAAAGTGAAGAGGAACTCAAAAGCCTCTTGATGAAAGTGAAAGTGGAGAGTGAAAAAGTTGGCTTAAAGCTCAACATTCAGAAAACAAAGATCATGGCATCTGGCCCCATCATTTCATGGGAAATAGATGGGGAAACAGTGTCAGACTTTATTTTTGGGGCTCCAAAATCACTGCAGATGGTGATGCAACCATGAAATTAAAAGATGCTTACTCCTTAGAAGGAAAGTTATGACCAACCTAGATAGTATATTCAAAAGCAGAGACATTACTTTGCCAACAAAGGTCCGTCTAGTCAAGGCTATGGTTTTTCCTGTGGTCATGTATGGATGTGAGAGTTGGACTGTGAAGAAAGCTGAGCACCAAAGAACTGATGCTTTTGAACTGTGGTGTTGGAGAAGACTCTTGAGAATCCCTTGGACTGCAAGGAGATCCAACCAGTCCATCCTAAAGGAGATCAGTCCTGGGTGTTCATTGGAAGGACTGATGCTGAAGCTGTAACTCCAATACTTTGGCCACCTCATGTGAAGAGCTGACTCAATGGAAAAGACTCTGATGCTGGGAGGGATTGGGGGCAGTAGGAAAAGGGCACGACAGAGGATGAGATGGCTGGATGGCATCACTGACTCGATGGACGTGAGTCTGAGTGAACTCTGGGAGTTGGTGATAGACAGGGAGGCCTGGCTGCAATTCATGGGGTCGCAAAGAGTTGGACACAACTGAGTGACTGAACTGAGCTGAACTGAACTATCTACTTGGACAGAGTGTGCTTTTATTTTTTGTTGACCTATAGTTGATTAAGTTTTGTGTTAATTATTGCTGTAAAGCAAAGTGGTTCAATTATATACATATATGCATTATTTTTTGCTTTCTTTTCCATTATGGTTTATCACAATATATTGAATATAGCTCCCTGTTCTCTCCAGTAGGACCTTGTTGTTTATCCATTCTCTGTATAATAGTTTGCCTCTACCAATCCTTACGTCCCACCCCATCCCTCCCCCACCTCCTGCCCTGCTTGGCAATCACCAGTCTGCTCTCTATGTCCATGACTCTGTTTCTGTTTCATAGGGTCTTTTGTGTCATATTTTAGACTCCACATACAAATTACATCATGTGGTATTTGTCTCTTTCTGACTTATTTCACAGAGATTATGTTTATATTTTCTAAAACATCAGAATCACCTAGTAGAGAAAGTGGCTACAAACATTCCTGTGCATGGATGATCATACACCTATGACCGGTTTTTATAAGCATTCACATGCCTCATTTAAACAGTCTCATGTAGGGAGGTAAGAAAGGTGTTATATGGAGGGACTTTTTGATCTCAAATTTATATCGGGTTTCCTAGAATATAATTTCCAACTTAGAAAAATATCAGTTGTTTATGTTTCTGAATGATAAGGAATTTTTGAAAACCCTGTAAGTGAGGGATCATTTACTTTTTCATTCATTTTTTTTCCATGAAATTCATGGAACAGTAGGTGCTTAAATGATGCAGTACGTTGTGGCTGTAAATATAAGTAACATATGTCATCCAAAAGTTTAGGAGAAGAGGCAATATTGACCATAATTCCATGTGATAATTAAATTAAGCATTTTCAAATAACACAGTGGGTGGAGGACTCATGCCACCCAGGACTCCAGGGAGGTATGGTCAAGTCATCTGAAAGGCTGTGTCCACCTGTCTAGGTGGAGAATGGGGGAAGGACTATTCCAGACAGATGAAAGACTGAAAATCAAAGCCTCCAGTAGGGTAGGGAGATTCCAGATAGGAAAACAGAATGGTCTCAGATACTTCAAATTTGGTGAGAATCTTCCTGCAATGCAGGAGACCCCGGTTCAATTTCTGGGTCGGGAAGATCTGCTGGAGAGGGGATAGGCTACCCACTCCAGTATTCTTGGGCTTCCCTTGTGGCTTAGCTGGTTAAGAATCCGCCTGTGATGTGGAAGACCTGGGATGGATCCCTGGGTTGGAAAGATCCCCTGGAGAAGGGAAAGGCTATCCACTCCAGTATTCTGGCCTGGAGAATTCCACGGACTGTATAGGCCATGGGGTCGCAAAGAATCAGACACAACTGAGCAATTTTTCAGATACTGAAAAACAGTGTTGCAATCTCTGTGTCATGATTATTTCTGGGTTTTAAATTGCTTAGATTTTTATACTGATCCTTTTGCAAAATTTTAAATCCTTATTTTGATATCTTTTGGTCAAAGGAGTTAAAATAAAAGATAGTCTTAAAAAAAAGGATATTTTTTTCCCCATAATGGTTAAAATTTTAAAATGCTTACCAATAGAAAGTGATCTCAAGGATGTAAAGCAGCTGGTTCTTTAAAAAAAAAAAATCTTCCTTATTGAAGTGTAGTTGATTTACAATGGTGTGTTTATTTCTGCTGGGCAGCAAAGTGCCTCAGTTATACACATATGTACATTTTTATATATTCTTTTCCATTATGATTTATCACAGGATATTGAGTAGAGCTTCCTGTGCTGTACAGTGAAACCTTGTTGCTTATCCATCCTGTATACAATAGTTTATATCTGCTCATCCCAAAGTCCCAGTCCTTCCCTCTCCTACCCTGCCCTCCTCCATTGGCAGCCACAAGTCTCCTCTCTCTGTCTGTGAGTCTGTTTCCTCTGTCTGTAGACTCCACATGTAAGTGATATCAGATGATATTTGTCTTTCTCTTTCTGATTTACTTAACTCGGTATGGCAATCTTGAGGGTCATCTATGTTGTCACAAATGGCATTCCTTCCTTCTTTTTGGTGGCCAAGTAATATTCCACTGTGTATAAATCACATCTTCTGTATTTATTCCTCTAAAGTGGACATTGAGGTTGTCTCCATGTCTTGGCTATTGTGACTCTTGCTGCTGTAAACATTGCAGTGCAAGTATATTTTTTAATTATACTTCTGTCTGGAAATATGCTCAAGAGTGAGATTGCTGGATGGCTATAGATGGCAATTCTATTTTTAGCTTTTTGAGGAACCTCTGTACTGTTCTCCATAGTGGCTACACCAACTTACACTCCCACTAAGAGTGTAACCGATTTCCCTTCTCTACACACCCTCTCCAGCATTTATTCTTTGTAAATTTTTTGATGCTGGCCATTCTGAGTGGTATGAAGTGGTACCTCACTGTGGTTTTGATTTGTATTTCTCTCATAATTAGCAATGTTGAGCATCTTTTCATGTGCCTATTGGCCATCTGTATGTCTTCTTTGGAGAAATATATATTTAGTCCTTCTGTCCATATTTTGACTGAGTTTTCTGTTGTTTTTTGTTGTTGAGTTGTCTGAGCTGTTTGTATATTTGGGAGAGTAAGCCCTTGTCAGTCACATCACTTGCAAGTATTTTCTCCCAGTCTGTAGATTAATTAGATGCCATTTGTTTATTTTTATTTTTATTGCCTTGGGAGACTGACCTAAGAAAACATTGCTACAATTTATATCAGAGAACATGTTGCCTATGTTATTTTCTAGGGGTTTTATGGCATTGTGTCTTATGTTTAAATCTTTAATAAAATTTGAGTTTACTTTTGTGTGTGGCATGAGGAAATGTTCTAATTTCATTGACTTACATGCAGCTGGCCAGCTTTCCCAACACCACTTTCTGAAGAGAATGTCTTTTCCCCATCGTATATTCTTGCCTTCTTTGGCAGAGATTAACTGACCACAGGTTCAGGTTTATTTCTGGGCTTTCTCTCCTGTTCCATTGATCCATGCATCTGTTTTTGTGCTGATATCACATGGTCCTGATTGCTGTAGAAAAGCACCTGGTGTTCTCTTAACTTGATGTTGCAAACTTAACCCCAAGCCTCCCAATGCACACAGCTATCCTCCTAGATACATGCCCAAGAAGAGTGCACGGGTCCACTGGAAGATGTTTATAGAAATGTACATGTCTGCTTTAGTCACAATAGCCCCAAACTGGAAACAGCCTCAGTGCCCATCATGAGGCAAGCGGATTAACAAGCTATGACAAATTCCTACAGCAGAGAACCACTCGGCCATCATAAGGAATGAACTGCTGCTTACATGCAAGACAGGGTTGGATTTCAAAAATATTACACTGAATAAAAGAGGCCTTAGAAAAGAGTACATAACCTATGATTCTATTTATTTGAAGTTCAAGAACAAGATAAGGAATGGGTGGTGAGAAAAGAATACCATAGTGTGAGGGGCATGAGGGGGACTTTCCTGGGGACATAAAAACGTCATAGTTTATGATCAGGGTGGTAGCTTCACAAGTATGTACATGTGTAAATATTCATCAACCTGCAACATTTATATCTTCTACTATACAGAAAACTGGGGCTTCCCAGGTGGTGCTAGTGGTAAAGAACTCACTTGCCAATGCAGGAGATGTAAGAAACACAAGCTCAATCCCTGGGTGGGGAATATCCCCTGGAGGAGGCCTAGCACCCCACTTCAGTATTCTTGCCTGGAGAATCCCATGGCCAGAGGAGCCTGGCAGGCTACAGTCCATAGGGTTGCAAAGAGTCAGACACGACTGAAGCAAATTAGCATGCATGCATGCATATAGATAAGTAAACATTTTACATGATGAGTAGATGGTAGTGCTGACAGTTACTTGGGTAATAAAGGATAGGGTGTATCTTGCAGGTTGAAATCTTCACACCTGCTCAGGTGAGCTAAGGCTCTAGAAGTCCATGTGCATCAAGAAGGTCAGGGAAGGCTCTCCTTAACCCTGTGTACAAGACATCAAAAGAGACACTGGTGTATGGAACAGTCTTATGGACTCTGTGGGAGAGGGAGAGGGTGGGAAGATTTGGGAGAATGGCATTGAAACATGTAAAATATCATGTATGAAATGAGATGCCAGTTCAGGTTCAATGCACGATACTGGATGCTTGGGGCTAGTGCACTGGGACGACCCAGAGGGATGGTATGGGGAGGGAGGAGGGAGGAGGGTTCAGGATGGGGAACACATGTATACCTGTGATGGATTCATTTTGATATTTGGCAAAACTAATACAATTATGTAAAGTTTAAAAATAAAATAAAATTAAAAATAAATAAATAAATAAAACCCCCAAAAAACAAAAAAATAAAGCAAGAGCTGGGAAACCATGACAGTATTATGAGTAAGTAACAGAAATGCCCCCTGCCCTGCATCCATCTAGACAGCTGAAGATGCAGTATGCATAGTGAGTCATGACTGGAACAGAGTCACCCTCAAGAGGGAAAGTTAGATCCACCACTTCTTTCATAATGATTTTGGTGGGGCAACCTTAATTCAAGAAACTATCAAAAAGCTGATTAATAGCAGGTGAACTCCTTAGTGCTCAGGCAAAATGACCATGAAACTGCTCCAGGGTATGGGCTGGGCTCTCTTAGCCTCTTCAAGTGCTTTGGAATATGAGTTTTTATCAAAAATAGTAAAACATACTAAAAAAAAAATACAAAGCCATGAAAAATATCCCACAGAACCAACAAACTGGAGACTTCTCCCTAAGGATGTCAAGAGAGTGGAACATTCCAAAATGGACTTGAAGAAAGTATTTTTAAAATAAAGTGATCAAGAAATACAATATCAATTTATAGCAGGATTTGAGTAGTGAAAATAAAAATGCGTGCTGATACCTATCACTTGTATCTTTTTAAAAAATATTATTTTATTTATTTAGCTATGTTGGGTCTTAGTTTTGGCACATGGGCTTTCCCTGTAGCGTGTGGAATCTTAGTACCCCAACCTGGGATCAAACCCACATCCCCTGCATTGGAAGGTGGATTCTTAACCACTGGGCCACCAGAGAAGTTCTGATCATTCGTATCTTTATGAGACTTTTACTGCCTCCTGGGTAAAAAGGAGAGCATGATTGCCTAGAACTGAAATCTCATGTACCTTTCAACCCAACAGTTTAACCCCTGAGACCACCGTACAGTGAAACCTCCAGACATGACATGGGTTTCTTCTTCATATGTTATTGGTACAATCAGAAAAAATAAAGAATTATGGTGAATGCTCATCAGTAATAGAAAGACTACAGGAAATACGGTGTGTGCATGCATGAGCTAATACAGAGTAATTAAAAGGGATGACTTAGTTATAGATGAGTTGCTTGGTGGAGATTCTATATTATGTTTTTAGGTAGAAAAATAAGAGAGAGAAAAGGTGTTTCTCCTAAAAGAAGCATTGCAGAAAACAAAACAAAAACCTCTGTATGCTTTTATTCATTTCGTTACCATATGATGTGATAATGGAGTGTTGTGGAAGGAAACACGGGGTGATGCCTGGGTTTGTGCCCATGTGGGGCAAGAGATTTGGATGAGGTATAGGAGAAAAATTAAAACAAATAAGTGATTTCTTCAAAATAAGTAGTGACCACAGAAAGTAGAATCGAGCTTATGGGAAATTATACCCCCAAACACATACATATACACATGTGTTTATGTGTGTGTGGTGTGTGTGGTGTGTGTGTGTATATATATACACATACAGAAAGAGAGACAGAGAGAGAGGGAAAAGAGCAGAGAAAGAAGGAGAAAGAAAGAGTAATAAGACAGCACGTAGGAAAATTTTTTAAAAACTAAACAAAATTAAAAGCAATGGAAGGATAAAACATTTAAAGAACAGCAAACTATGAAACAGAAAAAGATAGTTAAGATATAGAAAGAAGTTAAAAAAAATCCTACAAGTGAAATATGTGGTCATTGAAACTAAAAATCCATATAAATCTTAGGATTATTGTCCTAGTTCTGTGAAAATTGTCATGGGTAACTTGGTAAGGATTGCATTAAATCTGATTGCTTTGGGTAGCATGGCCATTTTAACAATATCAATTCTTCTGATACAAGAGCATGGGATATCTTTCCATTTCTTTGAGTCACCTTCAGTTTCCTTTATCAATGTTTTACAGTTCTTAGCATATAAGTATTTCACCTCCTTGGCCAGGTTTATTCCTAAGTATTTTATTTATTTATTTTTTGATGCACTTTTAAAAGGGATTTTTTTTAAAACTTTCTGATATTTCATTGTTAGTGTGGAGAAATGCAACAGATATCTGTATGTTAATCTTGTATCCTGCTACCTTATTTAATTTGTTTATCAATTCTAGTTTTTTTGTGTGTGGATTTGTTAGGGTTTTCTATATGTAGCATCATGTCATTGGAATATAATGACAATTTGGCCTTTTTCCTTCCAAATGAACCTATTCATAAAGCAGAAACAGAGTTACAGGCATAAAAAAATAAACATATGGTTACCAAAGGGGAAAGGAGGGTAGGGAGGATAAAAATGAGTAGTTTGGAATTCACATACAGTATTTTATATAAAATAGATAATCAGCAAAGGTTTACTTTATAGCATGGGGAACTATATTAAATATCTTGTAGGAATCTATAATGGAAAAGAGTCTGAAAAAGAATTAACTTTGCTGATTAACTTTGCTGTACAGCTAAAACTAATGCAACATTGTAAATCAACTATAACTTAAAAATAAATAAAATTTTGGGACGACCCAGAGGGATGGTATGGGGAGGGAGGAGGGAGGAGGGTTCAGGATGGGGAGCACATATATACCTGTGATGGATTCATTTTGATATTTGGCAAAACTAATACAATTATGTAAAGTTTAAAAATAAAATAAAATTAAAAAATAAATAAATAAATAAAATTTTAAAAACCACTTTCTTTTTTTAAAAAGACTCCCATTGATTAGTCATAAACACAGAGCAAGTTAGTGCAGGGAGGATGGGTGGGTGGAACAGCAGACAGGCAGCTGATGAAGAAGCTTTGAGAAAGCTTATAGATGTCAGCTTAGTGTGTCCTGAGAAAAGCTTGAGGGTGCCGGGTCTTGACTTTAATGTGTCCACCAAGTATCTGGTTGGATGTCCTGAGAACAAGGGTTCACTGCCAGCTGTGTCCCAGTGATCCTGCTGCAGGAGAGCTTCCTGCAAAGTCCCACAGAGAAAAGGCGGGTTCCTATAAAACACCAGTGGACGGAGTGACATCAGTTCATCCCCCAACAATAATGGATGTGAACAGGCAACACACATTTTAAATTTTTGAAGATGTGGAGAGGAAAGAATTGTAAATTAGAATTCAGTAGTGATTAAAACTTGCATTCGAGAATAAGGCTGACGTGAAGGCATTTTTTTTCATTTACAAGAACCGAGCCCTCAAATTATGTCAGGAAGACGTAGGGAAGACGCACCTCAGTCAGAAAAGCATAGCTCTTGCAGGAAGGATTTGCAAGGACGTCCCCAAAGAAAAAGACTTATAGGGTTTCCCTGGTGGTCCAGTGGCTAAGACTCCACACTCCCAATGCAGGGGGCCCGGGTTTGATCCCTGGTCAGGGAGCCAATCCCACATCCAGCAACAGAGTTGCAGACCCTGCAGACCCTGCAGGCTGCCATTAAGACCTGGCACAGCCAAATAAACAAATACATATTTTTAAAAAGACAAACATGATGTTCAACAGCCGGGATATCCCAGTATATGTAGGAACGCCCTGGTTCAGCCTATCCCAGCCTGGAGAGGGGGTAAAGTTCCTACTGGAACCCAGAGAGAAAAGGCCTGTGGGGCAGTGGCCAACGAGGTGACCTTTGGGGCTCACAGCGCCTCACTATAGATGAAAACATGAGTCCCAGATGGTTTAGGATTCCATCTGTGACAAATAGGCATTGCACCTATAAGAATCTATGGCATATGGGATGGTGAAATTTTTCTTGAAGTTAAAAACTATATATCTGCTTGTAATATTTTTCTATAATAAATACAAAAATACCACAAAAATAAGGATTTGGTACTTCAAATGAATTAAATCATAAATTAATAAGAAGAAATATTTGGGAAAAGAGCAGGAGGAGAAAGGAGATACTAGAGACAAAAATTATACCAAACAATATTCAACCTTAGTTTTTTGGGGGAACTACAAAACAATACAGAAGAAAGCCAGTTGTCATCCAGTATTTTGGAAAATTAGAGTAACAGCTCTTGGCTCACCGTAGGGAAATGATGCTGCACATACCTGGGGCGAACATGCAGGCAAGGGCTGCTTTGGGGGAAGTTTGGCGGAAGATTTTTAAATTGTAAATACGTATAGCAAGGCAACCGTCTTCCCAGGTGGCGCTAGTGGTAAAGAACCTGCCCACTAGTGCAGGAGACGTAAGAGACACAGGTTCGATCCCTGGGTTGGGAAGATCCCCTGGAGGAGGGCATGGCAACCCACTCTGGTATTCTTGCCTGGAGAATCCCAGGGACAGAGGAGCCTGGTGGGCTGCAGGTCTATAGGGCGGCACAGAGTTGGACACGACTGGAGCGACTGAGCACACACACATAGCAAGGCAATGTGCAGTGATCGCGTAATTCTGATTCTGGGTACATAGAGAGCCCCATGGGTTTCATATTACTACAAGGAGACTTGAACATGTATACCTGTTGAATCATTGTTTTTGATACAGAAAATGGAAACAGTCTGCATAGTGTTCAGCAGCAGAGTGGATGAGCTCATTATGGTACATTCTTTACCAAACAGTACATTACCATACAATACAAACACAAAATGTACTGCTTTACAGAATTTGAATTTATGTCAACATGGAGAAATGTCAGGGGCATAACCAAGGAAAAAAATTAAAAGCAAGGTATGTTAATGTTATATATTATAGCATGCTGTAACTGTGCTGTGCCATGCTCAGTTGTTCCAGTCGTGTCCACTCTTTGTGACCCCATAGACTGCAGCCCGCCAGGCTCCTCTATCCATGGGATTTCCAGGCAAGAATACTGGAGTGGGTTGCCATGCCCTCCTCCAAGCCATCTTCCAGAGCCAGGGATTGAACTTGCATCTCCTGTGTCTTCTGCATTACAGGCAGATTCTTTACCACTGATCCTCCCAGGAAGCTCATATTTTATAATATGCTTGTTAAAATGTAAAAATTGGACAAATTAAAATTGGTGGATTATTATGATTGGAGTGTTTGTGTGTGTGCGCGTGCATGCGTTTGTGTGTGTGTGTGTGGTTTTGTTGATGAAGCCAGAGCACACACAGCACAGATTGATACAGGCTTTCTCTGGGGATGAGGAAGAACGGATTGGAATTAGTGGGGAGAAGAGACCCTCACCTTAGGCGTTGTAGCCACAATTTGCAAAATCCAGGAAAGGCCCACACCACACACACATCTAAAACAATTAGAGTTGCCAAGTCTGGGTGAGAGGATCTAGGGCATTTATCTTATTCTATTGTCTTTCCTGGGATTTGAAATTCACTGACATGAGTTTGGGTAAACTCCAGGAGTTGATGATGGACAGGGAGGCCTGGTGTGCTGTGATTAATGGGGTTGCAAAGAGTCGGATACGACTGGGTGACTGAACTGAACTGTACACGTGGAAGACCCCCTTGGCAGCCCTGAGCAGGCCACCCTCCTTCTAAGGGATGTGGGGTGATGAGTCAGCCCTGGGTTTTATATCTTCTGAGTCCATCTTTTCCAACCTGCCCTCCTCCCACCCCTGTTTGTAGGAGGGACCAGATTCCTGGAATTCCCAACTTCTATGCAAATTGAGTTTTAAATTGCACAAAGATGTAGTTAAAATGAGTCTAGCATTCTAATATCATTTCAAATTAGTAAAATAAGTTTGGGGGACAAGGCTAGAAACTGTTTATGATATTGTTTCTATGGGAAATAAAATTTTAATGGACTTATACAGTGGAAGAATACAAGCATTTGGATCCAATACGCTTACCATGTGGGGCCTCAGTGCTGACCCAGCAGCAGTCTAGGAAAGCTGTGTCCTTGCGGAGCACACTGCAAGGGGGAGCATCCATCTGAGCTATTACAGTAAGTCCCCTGCATAGAAACCTTCAAGTTATGAACTTTCAAAGATGCAAACACGCATTCCATCCACACAGGCATGAACGGGATCACAGCCACCCTCCATCTCCTGTGGCTGCCGACCCTTCGGCTCTGCCGTCTCCTCCAGGCTTGTCCCTCAGTGCCCATCTCTGTAGGGCAGCCGTTGTGCTGCACTGCTGTGCTTTTCAAGGTGCTATACTGTAAGCTTAAACACGCTTTATTGTTGGTGTTTTTTCAGTTTTATCTGTGTGAAAAGTATTATACACCCATTACAGTACTGTACTACAGAGCCAATTGAGTTAGTTGGGTTCCTCAGCTCACTTTGTTGGACTTATGAACAAATTGGACTTACAAATGTGCTCTTAGAACAGAACTCATTCTTATGTAGGGGACTTACTGCACTCCTGTAAAGGAAGGAGAGTCAGAGGTCAGGAGCACACCCCTCTCCTTCTCACCTCTGAGGCTCAGGGTCACCACCTCGCCCCTGGTACCCACTTGTCTCCTCTGTACAGTGATGGGTGTATTAGTGGTCTGATGAGATCGGATGAGGGTGGCATCACTTACTACGTACTTAGTGCCCGGGACACAGCTGGCCACAGTCAGTACACCCAGGCAGTAGTCCTGTTACTACCACTGTCCATGGCGTCTGTCTGCCCCGCCCGGACCTCAGTCTCGGCTCCACCAGGATGGAAATCATGCCCGTGCTTTTCACCACTGTCTCGTTGGCATTTGCTACCATGGCTAACAAGTAGCTGTAAGAAGGAGCAGAAGGCCTCAATACTGTATTGCACTCAAGCCCTCATCTTCTGCACCAGGAATGTGAAATCCCACAGCATTTCTGAAATGTAACTTGATCACATATATAAAGTATTAAAATCTTTCAATATATAAAGTATTAAAAACTTTCAGAATGGGTGACCCAGGGATTCTACTTCTGTAAGTTCATTCTCAGGAAATAACCCGCTTCATCAGCCACGACTTATACACAAGCTGTTTCAGGAGTGTGAGTTACTCTTGAGCACCTGGACTCCAGGGCCAGTGAGTCCAGGGTCAGTGGCTAAGTCATGTCCATGTGGAAGGACGCTAAGATGCACCGTCTAAGAAAGTTAGACGAAACAGGGGACTTTCCCACATGGGGAGTGGTTATGGCTGGTGCAATGGAAAATACATGTGCTTTTCACTTAAGAGTCCCGATTTTGATTTTTCTGCTTGCCACCCTATGATTGACACATTGGCAAATAGCTTAACAGCTTCGCGCCTTGATTTTCACATCTGTAAAATGGGAAAGTAGCACCTGCCTCACGGAGTTCTAAAAATAATCAAACATACATACAAGCCCTTTGAAGACCACAAACTCATAGATAAATATAAGGTAGTTCTCAAGCTGTATTCAGAGATATGCTTTTTATATATCGTTATGTACATGCTCAGTCATGTCTGACTCTTTGCGACTCCATGGACTGTAGCCCTCCAGGCTCCTCTGTCCATGGGATTCTCTAGGCAAGAATACTGGAGTGGGTTGCTCTGCCCGCCTCCAGGGGCTCTTCCCACCCCAGGTATCAAACCTTCATCTCCCGCAGCTCCTTTATTATAGGCAGGCAGATTCTTTACCACTGAGCCACCTGGGAAGCCCATGCTTTTATATAATTCATATTTAATTTAGTACTTCAATTAAATGCCTATTTGAAGAAGTATATGAGCATTAATGGAGAGCAGCACCAGGGCCAGGGTCAGGGGAAGAGTTTCCTTTTCATAATCCTTGACATTGTATCCTATTTTCAGATCCCCCTTGCCTCCCCTTTCTCTTGACAGCCTATATCTGTATTCAATCATTACCTGTCAACACAGCTTCATTAGGTATGCATAAATACGGCTTAATTAGCTAGAAAACTATGCTCTTAATTACTGTGGTAGAGTTCCTTTATTTGCTCAGCCTTCATATCTAAGGAATATGACACAACCTGCCAAGTCAACTTAAAACACAAAGTCTAAATTTATCAGCGAGATGCTTTTGATGTGCTCATTTCATGGTGGTTTTGCCCAATCCCTTCTGACAGGTTTGGAGGGTTCAAGTGCATTTAACCACATTTATTCCTCACAACACCCTGGAGTTGCAGAACTTTCTGTCTGAATGTCAGTCTCTGCCAGAACGAGAGATGCTGCCAGGAGGAAGCAGGAGGAAAGATGTTGCTGCTAGCATCCATCGCTGGGTGTGAAAACCCAATGAGAATACACTGGAAGAAAGAACACGGCACTTTCCTGGCACACAGCTGATGCTCAGAGATGTTCCCAACTCACTCGTTCATCCATCCATCCTTTGCCTCCCTCCATTAGGACCCTACCGTGAACAAAGCCCAGACCCATGGATGGACAAATACTAGTCTGTAGCTGTGACGTTTCCATCAGGGAGATGACATAGAGAACCTATCTGGTCCTTTTATCCCTGGAGCATCATTGTCACTTTTCAGACAAAGGCTGCACTATGGAAGCCTTGATTAGTATTTTTGGAGCAGGTAGTGGTCTCCATGCGGCCACCGTTCCCCGCCACCCCTGGTGGGCACCTGTGGCTGCCCCGCCTGCTTCTCCCTCCCATGGAGTGTGCGCTGGATTTTGTGAATGTTGTTGGACAGCTGCCGGGGTCCAGCCCCGGTGGATCCAGGGAATTCGAAGCGGGGACTGCGTCAGCGAGGATCAGGAAACAACTGCTTAATTAAACGTTAATTAAGTATATAAAGAATAATAGAATAAGGATAGCTCAGTGAGGAAATTCAGTGGAGAAAAGAGGCTGAAATAAGGATAACTCAGTGAGGAAATTCAGTGGAGAAAAGAGGCTGAATAATTCAGCCAGAAGGTGAGAGAAAGAACGACATGGGGAGACCAAGTTTCGGTGAACAAGGCCAGCACTTTATTTTCCAAAGTAGTTTTTATACCTTAAGTTATGCATAGAGGATAATGGGGGAAGGGGTAGAGTCATGCAGCAAGCCAGGCTTTCTTCCTGCAAACTTATCATATGCAAAAGCTTAGGTGATTTGCATCATCTTCTGGCCCAGAGGCCTGTTAACATTTTAAGACCCTTTCTTCAGAAAACTTATTTTTCTCTAAAGGTGATTGGTCAGGAGCCACCCTCCAAAAGCATTAGATAAAGTTGCATTCCTACAGAGCAAAGGTGTGGTGGGCTATAACAAGAAAAAGAATTAACTCAAGGGTCCCAGGTTACAAACATTAAAGCTACTACTTACACCAATTATATTAATCAATACACTGCCAGGGACACAGCAGGTAAGGGATATGGAAACCTAGCAGCAAACATTGGCCCAAAAAGTGAAAATCCTTCACCAATACAATTTCTAATCAATCTTTTAACTGCTCAAAGGAATCTGTATTTAGACAGTTTAGAACATCTCATGCCTCTCACAGTTGGGAGGCTCTGAGCAATCACATGTGGCCGGAAAAACCTATTCAGGCAGGCTAGAGGATTTCCAAAGGAGTTTGTAGGTTGAAACACTGTCACACCCAGGAATTATTAACTGGAGCTGTAAGCTAACTCTTTTTTCAGAGAGAGGTAGTGGGGGACAGCCCCCCGTAAAGTCAGAGGTGTAGGTGAGAGCACAAAGCAGAAAGTAGGGACTCTGGTTTTGGGGGTAGATGCTCGAGAATTTCCAGGGAGACTCCTGAGGCTTGATCCCGCCTTTGCGTATGCCAAGCCTCCTTCCTCATGACCTTTGCCACGGGCGGAGCTCGCTCCCCACAGACAGAGTGTATTCCAGTGTTACAGGGCTCAGCCTCCTGTATCCTGTGTCATTTGGCTTAAGTTTGCTTCTCCTTCCTTGATTTATTTTGTCTGTTTGGGGGGGTCTTTTACTACTTTCACCTTCCACTAGCTCAAGCTGTCCATCACTTCACATGATGACCTTGTGTTAAGATATATCACAAACATTCAATGATTATTAATTGTAGTCACCATGCTGTCCACTAGGTCTCCAGAACTTATTTATCTTATAACAGAGAGTTTGTACTTTTTGACCAACATCTCCCCACACCCAACCCCTGATAACCACAGTTCTTCTCTTTGTTTCAATAGTTTCTACGTTTGGAAATTTCACATATGAGATCATGCTGTATTTGCCTTTCTATATCTGGCTTATTTGATTTAGCATAATGCCATCCATTTATACCCATGCTGTTATAAAATGGTAGGATTCCCTTTTATTTTAAGGCTAAATAGTCATCCATTGTATATATACCACATTTTCTTTATCCAGCAATGGCTGTTTAGGTTGATTCTTATCTTGCATATATATCTCTTTACAATAGTGACTTTATTTCCTTTGGATATGTGCCCGGAGGTGGGATTCCTGGGCATATGGTAGTACTATTTTAAAAATTGGGGGAACCTCTATACTGTTTTCCCAGTAGTTGCACTAACTCACATCCCCACCAACAGTGCACAAGGGTTCCTTTTTTTCCACATCTTTGCAAACACTTATCTTTTTTTTTTTTTCCTTAAGAATAGCTATTCTATCAGGTGTGACATGATATTTCATTGTGGTTTTGGTTTGCAGTTCCCTGATGATTACTGATGTTGAGCATCATTTCATGGTCATTTGCTTCCCTCTTTAGAAAGGTGTCTATTCTGGTCCTCTGCCAGTGTTTTTCCTTGGGTTCTTTATTTGATTTTGTGACTGAGTGATATAAATTCCTTATGTAGTTTGGATATTAACCCCTATTGAAAATATAATTTTGCAAATATTTTCTTCCATTCTGTAGGTTGCCTTTTCACTTTGTTAATTGTTTCCTTTACTGTACAGAAATTTTTTTTTGTTTCTTTCAGTTTGACATAGTCTCATTTATTTATTCTTACTCTTTTCCCCTGTGCTTTTGCTGTCATATCCAAGAAATCAGTGCCAAGACCACTGTCAAAGGAGGTTTTATCTAAGTTTTCTTCTAGCAGTTTTATGGGTTTAGGTCTTATTTTTAAGTCTTTAATTCATTTTGTGTTGATTTTTCTGTATGGTATAAGTTAGAGGTCCAGCTTTATCCATTTGCCTGTGTAAATCCAGTTTTTCCAGTGTCATTTTTGAACAGATTATCCTTTCTTCATTGTATATTCTTGAGCCTCTTGGGAAGAGTAGTTGAGTTTATTTGTGTGGGTTTATTTCTGGGCAATTTCATCTGTTCTGTTGGCCTATATATCATTCTTTAATGCCAATACCATTATGCTTGTATTACTATATTTTGTAATATAATTTGAAATCAGGTAACCTGCCTCCAGCTTTTTTGTATATATAGCAATACATTAATACTGTCATTTTCTCAGACGATGTTCATTTGTATCCACTCACATATTTATGATTTTGCTGCTCTTTTTGAGTGTCTGCCAATCTGAGTTCCTTCTGGAAAGTAATTGTCTGGCTTGAAGATTGCCCATTAGTAAGGTCCTGGTAGTCATGAATTTCCTCAGTACTTGTTCATTTGAAACCCACCCAAAGGTGAAATCTCAAAAAGTCTCCCAGAATTTATGTAAAGAATTTTTAAACGTTTGCTCAGTGTGTCCTCTAGTTTAACTGTCATTTTCTCTCAAAACTCCGAATATACTTTTTCATTGTTTTTGATCATTTAATTCCCAACATTCAGCTTTCCATTTAGGCTGCTCTTTGCTGTTTCTCTCTGGTTGCTGTTAAGATTTTGTATTTGATTTTTTTTTTTTTTGCATGTTTTTTTTTTTTTCTGAGCATTTTTATAATGCTATTCCAAGCTGTTTATTCCTTTATTAAAAAGTTATATTCTTTGTTTTGTAGTTCTGTGATCAGGGACATAATGTCTTTCATAAGTTTTGGAAGTTTTCTGCTGTAATCTTTTTTTTTTAATTGGAGGATAATTGCTTTACAATGTTGTGTTGGTTTCTGCCATACAGCATGAGTCAGCCATAAGTATACATTTGTCCCCTCCCCCCACACACACTTTAGGTTGTCACAGAGCATCAGGTTGGGCTCCCTGTGCTGTACAGCAACATTCTATTACATATCTATTTTACATATGGTAATGTGTATGGTAATGTGTAATGCTGAAGAAGCTGAAGTTGAATAGTTCTATAAAGACCTACAAGACCTTCTAGAACTAATACCCAAAAAAGAAGTCCTTTTCATTATAGGGGACTAGAATGCAAAAATAGGAAGTCAAGAAATACCTGGAGTAACAGGCAAATTTGGCTTGGTGTACAAAATGAAGGAGGGCAAAGGCTAATAAGAGTTTTGCCAAAAGAACACACTGGTCATAGCAAACACTCTCTTCCAACAACACAAGAGAAGATGCTACACATGGACATCACCAGATGGTCAATACCGAAATCAGATTGATTATATTCTTTGCAGCCAAAGGTGGAGAAGCTCTATACAGTCAGCAAAAACAAGACCAGGAGCTGACTGTGGCTCAGATCAAGAACGCCTTAATGCCAAATTCAGACTTAAATTGAAGAAAGTGGGGAAAACCACTAGACCATTCAGGTATGACCTAAATCAAATCCCTTACAATTATACAGTGGAAGTGACAAATAGATTCAAGGGATTAGATCTGATAGACAGAGCGTCTGAAGAAATATGAACAGAGGTTTGTGACATTGTACAGGAGGCAGTGATCAAGACCATTCCCCAGGAAAAGAAATGTAAAAAGGCAACATGGTTGTCTGAGGAGTCCTTAAAAATAGCTGTTAATAGAAGAAAAACAAAAGGCAAAGGAGAAAAAGAAAGAAAGACCCATTTGAATGCAGAGTTCCAAAGAACAGCAAGAAGAGATAAGAAAGCATTCCTCAGTGACCAGTGCAAAGAAATAGAGGAAAACAATAGAATGGGAAAGTCTAGAGATCTCTTCAAGAAAATTAGAGATACCAAGGGACCATTTCATGCAAAGGTGGGCACAATAAAGGACAGAAATGGTATTGACCTAACAGATGCAGAAGATATTAAGAAGAGGTGGCATGAATACATAGAACTATACAAAAAAGATCTTCACAACCCAGGTAGTCATGATGGTATGACCACCAACCTAGAGCCAGACATCCTGGAATGTGAAGTCAAGTGGACCTTAGGAAGCATCACTACGAACAAAGCTAGTGGAGGTGATGGAATTCTAGTTGAGCTATTTCAAATCCTAAAAGATGATGCTGTGAAAGTGCTGCACTCAATATGCCAAAAATTTGGAAAGCACACCAGTGGCTACAGGACTGGAAAAGGTCAGTTTTCATTCCAATCCCAAAGAAAGGCAATGCCAAAAAATGCTCAAACTACTGCACAATTACACTCATCTCACATGTTAGTAAAGTAATGCTCAAAATTCTCCAAGCCAGGCTTCAACAGTATGTGAACTGTGAACTTCCAGATGTTCAAGCTGGATTTAGAAAAGGCAGAAGAACCAGAGATCAAATTGCCAACATCTGTTGGATCATCAAAAAAGCAAGAGAATTCCAGAAAAACATCTACTTTTGCTTTATGACTATGTCAAAGCCTTTGACTGTGTGGATCACAATAAACTGTGGAAAATTCTGAAAGAGATGCAAATTCCAGACCACCTGACCTGCCTCTTGAGAAATCTGTATGCCGGTCAGGAAGGAACAGCTAGAACTGGACGTGGAACAACAGACTGGTTCCAAATGAGAAAAGGAGTACGTCAAGGCTGTATATTGTCACCCTGCTCATTTAACTTATATGCAGAGCACATCATGAGAAATGCTGGGCTGGAAGAAACACAAGCTGGAATCAAGATTGCCGGGAGAAATATCAAGAACCTCAGATATGCAGATGACACCACCCTTATGGCAGAAAGTGAAAAAGAACTAAAGAGCCTCTTGATGAAAGTGAAAGAGGAAAGTGGCTTAAAACTCAATATTCAGAAGTTGGCTTAAAACTCAATATTCAGAAAATTAAGATCATGGCCTCTGGTCCCATCACTTCATGGCAAATAGACAGGGAAACAGTGGTAACAGTGTCAGACTTTATTTTTGGGGACTCTAATATCACTGCAGATGGTGACCTCATCCATGAAACTAAAAGACACTTGTTCCTTGTAAGAAAAGCTATGACTAACCTAGACAGCATGTTAAAAAGCAGACATTACTTTGCCAACAAAGGTCTGTCTAGTCAAAACAATAGTTTTTCCAGTAGTCATGTATGGATGTAAGAGTTGGACCATAAACAAAGCTGAGCACCGAAGAACTGATGCTTTTGAACTGTGGTGTTGGAGAAGACCCTTGAGAGTCCCTTGGACTGCAAGGAGATCCAACCAGTCCATCCTAAAGGAGATCAGTCCTGAATATTCATTGGAAGGACTGATGCTGAAGCTGAAACTCCGATACTTTGGCCACCTGATGTGAAGAGCTGACTCATTGGGAAAGACCCTGATGCTGGGAAAGTTTGAAGGCAGGAAGAGAAGTGGATGACAGAGGATGAGATTCTTGGATGGCATCACTGAGTCAATGGACATGAGTTTGAGTAAGCTCTGGGAGTTGGCAATGGATGAGGAGACCTGGCGTGCTGCAGCCCATGGGGTCCCAAACAGTTGTACACGACTGAGCGACTGAACTGAACTGAACTGCATGTGTGTATTTCAGTGCTGCTCTCTCAATTCCTCTGACCCTTTCCCCCACCCATTGTACCCAAAGTCTGTTCTCTGTGTCTGCCTATGTCTCTATGCCATAATCTTTTAAAAAATTGCTTATGCATATTTTTCTCCTTGACTGCTGGTGTTTTAATTTTTCATCGGTTAGACCAGGACTCAGCAATGTAGCTGGCTGACTGAATTTGACCCTTTGCCTGTCTCTGTAAATAAAGTTTATTGAAACACAGCTGTACTTGCTCAAATTCCTGTGTTGTGCTTGGCTGCTTGCATGCTGCCAGTGGCGGAGCTGGAGACTGTTTAGTTCACATGCAAAGAACACTTGCTCTTTGTGGCCCTTTAAGAAAGGGTCCCTGGTTTAATGTGTTCTTCTCTCGAGTCCCTTTGTGTCTGTCACATGCTCCCCATAGGTTTTCATCTTTCGTCTACTTGTGATTCATTCTGCATATTTTCTTCTGAACTGTCTTCCAGCTCATTCATTCCGTCTTCAGATATGCTTACTCTGTGTTATTTTTTCCCATTGCCATGATAATATCAAATACTACTTTTTATAGTGCTAGGATTTCCATTTGATTCTTTCTTTATAGTTTCTGGTCTCTGCCAAAATTCTCAATTTTGCCCTTTCCCTTCTTTAGCATAATGAGCAAATTACATTTAAATTCTGTGTCACTTTTATAATGCATAAACAATTGAAAGGTATAACATTAATCAAAAATGTCTGCGTAGTGAGCCTGGACTTAGAACCAGGGGGATTATTTATAAGATTCAAATTATTGTGACTTCCTTGGACATTTATCTTTGTGACTGTATCTTCATGTGCTATATGGATGATCAGTCTCTTTTATGATTGACATTTTGTGTGTGTGGCGGGGGGGGGGGGCGGGCTATACTAATGTATTGAGTTTACATTCATTCCTTTCTGGTCTTGGAGAATTTCTATCTCAGGACATGGAGACATGGAAGTACAGTTACCTAAGTATAGCCAATTATATTCCATAAACACTCTAACATTATCTGGGACTAGAGATAGAAAAGTAGATGGGATTTTCTGTCTCCATACAGATTCAACTGCAGTCTTGTATAAAACGCAATAATAGTGACCTTACACTTTTACTTAATATTACCTTAAACTTGAGTATAAAAAAAATTCTGTGTCAGGTAATTCCAATATCTGAAGCAATTATGTTTCTATTCTACATGTTTTATTCTTGTTGACTGATCTCCTTATGTGTTTATTCATTTTTATTATTTGCTACATACTCTTGGCAAAATTGCAGAAATCATTCGAGGCTAGAGATGATGTTGGGTTTCTGTTTGCACGTTCCAGCTTGCTATACTGTGATCAAGCTGACCAAAGAGTGCTTCTGTCCCACGAGGGCCCAGCTACTCCTATTTCACTTTAACTTCCCAGGGGTAGCAATTCAGGGCCCTGACTCGAAGATGGTGGCCTTTGCAAGCAGCTCCGCCCCAGCCCCAGTGACCAGGCCCGGAGCCACAGTATTTGTGATGTAAAATGTCTCCTTCCTGGTATACAGAGTATCCTTCTCTTTGGTTCTTGTGTCATTTCTTTCAACAGTTATTCTTTTCAGTAAGCTTTGCTGTCTTTGTTAATATTATTTCTTAGAATCTTTCGGTGTGATCACTGTTGTCAATGGAATTGTTTTCTTCCTTCCTTTTTCAAAAGGAGAGTTATTTGGTTTTCTGTGTGTCTCATCTTAACCAGCAGCAGGATGTTAGACTCCTTGGTGGCTTCCCAGTATTTGTTGAGTGATTTCATTCTTTGTCCCTTTTCATTTTCTACAGTCTTCAAGTATAAATAAAACAGTTATGAGAGGAGACGTGCTTTTCTAGTCCTTGTTTTTTGCTTTTTTTCAGTCCTTGATTTTAACTGAAATGATTTTAGTGTCTCATCATTTAAGAAGATAATTCTAATTAGATTTTTTTGGAAAAATAGTTTGTTTTTAATTTAAGAACTTTTCTGCTTTTGCAATATTTTACTAAGTATATATGCTAAATTTTATCAAATTATCTCATGATAAAATTCATACGTATTAATATAAAACATATTAATAAATTTTCTAACTTTATCCATACTTGCATTTCTCAGTACATCATATTATTGTCCTTATTAGGCTTCCGTAGTAAAGTTTTCCTGACTTCCTGGGAGGTGGTCTTCATTTTTTCCTATGACAGGATAATTTAAATAGCCCTGGGGTTAAAGGTTACTTTAAAATCAACTGTTAGTTTACCTGGCCTTGGTATCTTTTTTGAAGAGCAGTCTTTTAATCCATCTTTTCTATGGTAATTGGTCCATTCAGATGTTTCACCCTTTCTTGGTTCCAATTGTCTGGGGGCCTTGGTCTTGCTGGAAGTATTCATTCGTGACCCTGGTTCTTCTGGGCCAAGGGAGCCAGTTTTGTTTCACTTGCATGCAGTTGTCCTCAGGCTTTAGAAGCTACTGGTTCAAGAAGTGAAGATGCATGAGCTTGAGGAGACGAGAATAGCGTTGGCCTCAGCTCTCCAAGTCTTTTTGTTTTACTAGTTCACAGCTTTGGAGTGTTGCCCACCTAGCAACTCCACTTTATCATCTGACAATACAGCTTGCCCAACTTGAGAAATTCATAAGACCAGGGGAGAAATTGTTTTGGGGGGTAAGAGGAAACCTGGAATAACAGTGAACTATTTGTTTAAAAAATAAAAGCTCATTAGACCAAACCTCTACCCCACCTCTACCCTTGGGCAAGATGTCCACTTGTCTTTTGTCATGGCTTTAGCTGTTTGGGTTGTCTTGGAAATAATTAGGAGACTCAAAATAGGCATTACCAGACCCACAAAATGTGTGCCATAGTTTTATTGCAGAGGAAGAAAGTTTCCTTAAGTTCTTCTGGCTGGTCTAAGAGTTAAACAGACATGAGACAGATTAACAGGAAAAAATAAACAAAATATAATAACCGATATACTTGGGAGAGACCCAGGAAGGCTGAGTCACTCACTAAAATGGTCAAATCCCTCACCTTAAATACCATCTTCAAGTAAAGACAGAAGACAATGTTGGGGGTAGTGATTTAGGACTTCATAGTAGAGGAAAGCAATTCACATGAAGAGGGAAAAGAAAACAAGTGAGTGCTCAGTTGTGTCCGACTCTTTGCATCCCCATGGACAGTAGCCCACCAGGCTCCTCTGTCCATGGGATTCTCCAGGCAAGAATACTGGAGTGGGTTACCATGCCCTCCTCCAGGGGATCTTCCCAGCCCAGGGAGCAAATCTGTGTCTAGGTGCACCTCCTACCTTATAGGGGGAATCTTTACCACTGAGCCACTGGGGAAGCCCGGTGAAAGAAAATGCTGATAAACAAATGTCTGCTGGGTCAGTGCAACACAGTGAACTCTGATGTCTGGCCGTGCCCGTTCACCCCACTCCCACCCCTCACCCCAGCTCTTTGCAGACTCATCCCTCCCTGCTGATGCTCTGATCCAGTCCCTTTATCTCAATTCTTTAGGCAGCTAAAGAGGAGGTAAAAATAAACTCTTCTGAGTCTTCTGTTTCTTCTAAATCAGATCAGATCAGATCAGATCATTCACTCAGTCATGTCCAACTCTTTGCGACCCCATGAATCACAGCATGCCAGGCCTCCCTGTCCATCACCAACTCCCGGAGCTCACTCAGACTCACGTCCATCGAGTCCGTGATGCCATCCAGCCATCTCATCCTCTGTCGTCCCCCTTTCCTCCTGCCCCCAATCCCTCCCAGCATCAGAGTCTTTTCCAATGAGTCAACTCTTCGCATGAGGTGGCCAAAGTATTGGAGTTTCAGCTTTAGCATCATTCCTTCCAAAGAAATCCCAGGGCTGATCTCCTTTAGAATGGACTGGTTGGATCTCCTTGCAGTCCAAGGGACTCTCAAGAGTCTTCTCCAACATCACAGTTCAAAAGCATCAATTCTTCGGTGCTCAGCCTTCTTCACAGTCCAACTCTCACATCCATACATGACCACTGGAAAAACCATAGCCTTGACTAGATGAACCTTTGTTGGCAAAGTAATGTCTCTGCTTTTCAATACGCTATCTAGGTTGGTCATAACTTTCCTTCCAAGGAGTAAGCGTCTTTTAATTTTGTGGCTGCAGTCACCATCTGCAGTGATTTTGGAGCCCAGAAAAATAAAGTCTGACACTGTTTTCACTGTTTCCCCATCTATTTTCCATGAAGTGATGGGACCGGATGCAATGATAATCAGCCTAAATTAACCCTCATGCCAAAGAAACACATTTAGGGGGGACAAATTGTTTTCCCAAACAGTTTGTTTTTTAGTTTTTAAAATATTTATTTATATAGTTTCACTAGACAGAGTTGCAGCATGTGGGATCTAGTTCCCCAACCAGGGATTCAGCCCTGGGCCCTTGCATGGGGAGCCAGGAGTCTTAGCCACCAGACCGCAAGAGAAGTCCCCCAGCAGTCTCCTTCAGACATTCTTACTGTTTCCATCCAGAATGCTTTGCTTGTGTCCATGAAATATACCACCATGATACCTCCCCTAAATGTCTTTCATTCAGTTAGATTTCTATTAGCATAACCATAAATAAGCTATGAAGGGAAGTTTCTCTTTCTTTAATGATGACTGAAATTATTTTGATTTAATAATAATTTTAACTGAAATAATTATAAATTTATTTTTGTACTATTAGAGATCTATATCCAGAGTTGAATTTATAGATATATTTAGAAACGAAGAACAAATACTAAAATTACTAAAAGTTTAATTATTTGGTATAATCTCCGATTAAGTTTTTCTATTCCTTGTTGAAATTTATCTTGAAAATAAATTTATTTTCACATCATTTTATGTGCCCAAGAGAAAAAGAAAACAGCCCCTAGATCAACATTGAAGCACCATCTGCCTGCTTAACTGCTGCTCACAGATTTTTTTTTCTGTTTTAGAAATTATTTAACATGGAGAATGATTGTAAATAAATATTTAAGAGTAGATTTACATATGCAAAAAAAAAAAAGAAGAACAAACTGGTGATGCAATCAGTATTTGTTCTATTTTTTTTATTAATTGAATAGAAAACAAAACTAGTGGGAGGTAATTGTCCCTTACAGGGAAGTTGTGCAAACTTTGCAAAGAGAAATAGGAGGACAGATCCCTGGAATGTTCTCTCTGTTCTGCAGAGCCTGGCTCCTTCCCCCACCCCTTGTATTAATCATTTACATGTATATGATGGCAATAAAACACAAGTTAAAAAAGAGTATAACATGCTACGCTTTCATGTCTGTAAACCATCCGCTGTTTTCATTTGTGTGTTCTCTTCCTGTCTTTTCCCCCATAGGTCCCCATAATTTAGAGTGTCAATATAATAGTTCGGATACAACTCTGCAAGCTTTATAGGGGAAGAGAGGAGGGAGGGATAGGGAGGTAGGGAGAGGTAATTGGGGAAGGAGAGACAGCAAAGGTTTAGGAACCAAGTCCTTGAGTCCAGTTTCCTGAAAGCTTGTAGTGTCCCCGCCCCCAGACTGCAGTTGAAGAGACTAATGTGGGTCTCTTAAAGCCCTAAGATCAGAATAGTCTCATTCCAGAAGCACAAGCAAAAAATTATTAAAAGGAATCAGATTCTTTAATTTCTTAAAGGGAATTGAGATGATTTATAAGCTGCATCTACTTCTCTTTTTTGTCTGCATTTTCCTGCCCCTCATCTGCCCTGAAGCAGCAGTCCATGCCCACTCTGTCCTCTCAACATGTCTAAAAGTGTGCTATGTCCCTGTTCTCTGCCCACCCCACCCCCAACCTTATTGGCTGGACTTTGTCGTCCTCATTGTGCTGATCTGGACCCGCTGAGACAGACACCAAGACAGGATTAGACAGAAGGGATTTTCAAAAAGAATCATCTTTGAGGAAATGAAGAGGGAAGCCCTGCAGCTGTCTGACCTTGAGGAGAGAGGGAAAAAAGGAGGTGAGGTCATCTGAACTGACAAGCAGAAACCTGGTGTAGGGAGACTTCTCCCAGATTAGTGACTGGACATTAAAGCAAGGCCCTGACATGGAGAAGCAGCTCAGGCTCATGGACATGTGGCCACATGCTCTGTGGATCCAACAACAGAAACTCACATGCAAAAGTAAATGTATTAAATAAAATAAAATAAATGTAATCAACAAAACAGGAAAAAAAATGGAATAGAGGTAATTTGAGTTTTCAAAATAAATGAAAAGAATGACCTATCTATGAAATTAGATTTAAAATAACTCAGGGAGATTAGGAAACCCATTAGAAAATTGAAATCTTATTTGCTAATGTTTAAAAATTGCAATGGTGAACACAAAGGACTGAAGTGAGCTAGCTCAGAGGTATGGATGGGCAAACAGTGTAAAGATGGAAAGGGCCATAATGACAGGAAAGTCAGGAAGAGCATCAGAAGAGTGAACTCATGAACACAAATTAACCCCAGAAAGGTTCCTGTTGAAGAGGCGTTTGAGTTTGTTAATGGAAATGGCTCCCCGAGCATCAGTGGAAAGCACTGAAGAGAGTCCAATATGTCGACAGAAACTAGTTAATGTTTGAATTTCTGGAATTATGAAAGAAAAGAGTCCAACAACTGTTAAGCAGAAGGGAATCAGAACTTCGGAATTTGTAACATTCTCAGTATATACGTATTTCAAAAAATGAGAAAGCTGGTTCTAACAGAAGACTAAGGATGCGGCTGAAACCATTTAATAAAGTGATGCTGGTGACTCTTGGACTTAATCGGCCACCCCAGTGAAAGCCAGGAATAGAGACGGGTTATATCAGCAGGAACACGGCCAGTTTGAACTAAAGGGACAGAGAGAAAAGAGCAGAATGAAGGAAGAGATTGTACACAAGAAACCCTCGAGCTAGTCAGCTGTGAACGTGTACTAGTCCTCAAGGAATTCACTGTCTTAAATATTTCCGTTTCTAAACAAGGATAAAAATAAAACAAGCAAAGATTCCAACAGAGAGGGGAAAACAGAAAGTCTAAAAATAACACAGAAGTTAGTAGCTTATAAAACAAATAGAAAAATAGTGAATTAGAAATTTTAAAAAATAGAAAGGATAAAACAAAATAACTATCTTTGTGACCAAAAAATAAAATTATAACTGGTAACATGTCAAATTAAAAAAAGATGAAAAACATTAAATTGATAAAATTAGGACTTGCCAGTGGCTCAGTGGTAAAGAATCTGCCTGCAATGCAGAAGATACAGGAGACCAGGGTTCAACCCCTGGGTCAGGAATATCCTGTGGAGGAAAGTACAGCAACCCACTCCAGTATTCTTGCCTGGAGAATCCCATGGATGGAGGACCCTGGCAGGCTACTGTCCTCAGGGTCACAGAGAGTCTGACACAACTGAGCACACACGCAGCCATGCACGCACACAATTTGATAAAATTAGGGAATATAAGGAGGATATAATAGTTGTAGGGCTGAATTTAAAGTTATAGGAGGATACTTTGTACAACTGTAACTTTTATTAAACTCTCAATGAAGTGGAATATGTCTGGGTTTACTAAAAATGTCTCATAATTTCCTGTTGTGTGCCGTAAGATTTGTCTTTCCATAGAATTGACTAGAATTATCAAATAATTGTCATGTTAATGGCATTGTTCTCTGACTTGAACAGCCTGGGTTTTGTGCCCACATGGTCGGTCACATCTATCTCCGAGTCTGCGGCTCCGTCCAGAGTCACATGTTTGCAGCTCCAGGATGGACGTGGTGAACGTATAAATGGTGCTTCTGTTTCCTGGGTCTTCTTCCCTTCTCCTTTTGCATCTGAGAGCCACCTGCTAAACGTTTCCCAGACCATCACTAGATCTCCTTTCAGCTTTCCCCTCCTCAGGCTGAATCCTGGCTCATGTGACACAGAGACAGTCCTTGGTTTCCTTTTCCTTACTTGTTCATAGTGACTTAGTGTTGATCCACGTAGTTGGCTCTGTGGCTGTTGTTTAGCTGCTCAGTGGTTTCCTAAATCCAGTGCTCTTTCAGATATCAATTTATGTGTAAAACAGGGTGAGGAATACTCTGGTTCAATACATTTTATGCCATTATGAGTATAGATTTTTTTTCTCATTCATAACATTATTACTGATTGCACAGCTTACCATTCAAAATCAATGAGATCCTCTAGGCTTTTGGAGAAGCCCAATGTGGTGATGGTGGTGGGGGTCCACCCAATCCAGGAACCACCTTGGGGCTGGCTCAGAATCCCATCATGCCTGGATGGATGGGCTGCATGGACCAGCCGACTCTACTGCTGTCTGCATGTGGAACCGCAAGACCAGGCGTTCAAGGGACAGGTATCTTTTGTGGCTGCAGGCGCATCCCAGGGGGCTGTCCTCGCATTTCTGATCTCACCACATTCACTTCACAGGTAATTTCCAGGAGCCCAGTCTTCTAGATCAATGATACCCTTTTCTGCTCTGCCTCATCTTTTTAGCAAACCCTCTACTGAATTCTTAATTTGTTATTGCCTCTTGCAGTTTAAACTTTTTCAGTATAGGCAGTTCTCAGTGAAATTCTCCAAATTTTCTTCTGTTTTTCTGGATCACATTAATCTATTACTTAAAAAAAAAAACCTTCTGTAGTAGTCACCTGTTACATATCTTGATAACCTGTGACTCTCTCATTTCCTATTTTGTGTCTCTTGGCTTGGGGTTATTTCTTGGCTTACCTGGCTATTTTTAATTAAATGACAGATACTGTGAAAGGGACATTGTACAGGCTCTGCATGGAGCCTCTGGGCTGACAGAATACAGGAGGGCACAGTGATCTGGCTGCGGATGGATGTGAGGCTTTGTTCAGGGATCTTTCCCACCACCTCCCCCTCCCCCTCCTAGGACACAGCCTTTCTGAAGCCTTGGTTGAAAACCCCTGCTGTTTGTCAGGGCCCCTCCACTCTCCCTCCTGAGCACTGCAGTTCTGGTGGGTCTCTGCAAGTTCCAGCCACCCAGCCACTGCTTTCTGCTTGGGTTCTGCTTGTCTTGCCTGGCACATCGCAGCTCTGCATTCTGTAAATGCCTGGAAGGAAAATTCCTCACTTTTTTGCGATTCCCTCTTCTCAGATACAGCCTCCCTCTCAGATCCCAGCTGTCCTGGCAGCTCCAATGCTAACTCCCATCTCCCAGCTCAGTCAGAAGGCTGCCACCTTGAGCTCCATTTTCAGCGGACATGCATCTCTGCTCCAGATCCTGCAAACACCCTGAGCACTGGGGCTGTGAGTGTGGAGTTCAGTTCAGTGAACCTGCCTTTTCTCTGATGGCTAGACCTCCATGTCCTTTGCTGTCTGACATCGTCAAACCATTTTTTTTAATCCATGTATATTTTATCCAAACCTTAGTGTTGATCTCAGTGGGAGAGTTTTTCATACACTCTATCGTGGTGTGAATGGAAAATGTCGCTGCCAAGCAAAGGATGCTGCAGCCATCAAGCCATCATCACATTACAGCTGCCCTGAAGGCAAGGCCTGAGGGCACTCGGGATGGAGACTAACAGGCTGCCCGCCTGCTGGCAAGCCCTCAGCCACTGCCACTCCCCCACCTCAGTGCATCCTGACGAGGCTCAGGGTGAGACAGCACAGGATGCTGGCCTGATAGCTGAGGTGCAGATCAAAGGGATGACTTCAGTGAGCCCAGACTCTTGCATCTTTCCCTTGGTAGAAAAGCACTGAATTCCTTAACCTGGGATATCCAGTTTTCTTTAATTAATAGTAATCTTTTGATGCTCCAACTCTCTGGTCTTGTTTATAAAATCCCTGTATATCCCGCCCTACCACCCTGTTACCTCTTCTGAGCCTATGTTATCTGAGAGGCTGTGTCCCAGGCCGAAGTCCTCAGTGTTGTCCACCAAATACAACATAATTCCCAACTTTTAGGTTGTGCTTTTTTTTTTTTCATTCAACACTAACAATTCCCAAATGAGTAAGGAGAAGATGATAAGGAGCCCTGTGGGCTAGTGTTAACTGAAAAAGTACATGCAGCCTAAAAGTTGAGTTATGTTTTATCCAGTGGGAATTTTTAGGACTTTAAGCCCGGGAGATAGCATCTCAAGTGACCCTGAGAGAACTGTTCTAAGGAGGCAAGGGGAGGAGCAAGGTTATATAGAAGTTTTGCAGCAAAGGACAGGTAGTGTGAACATCAAAAGATCATTGTGATTTAAAGAAAATCAGATATCCCAAGTTAAGGAATTTAGCACTTTTCTATGTATGGGAAGATGCAAGAGTCTGAGCTCACTGAAATCAATCCTTTGGTATGCAGCCCAGCTATCTGGGGCCAGTATCCCGTGTTTCCACATCCTGAGTTTCCTCAGGGCTCACCACAGGGAATGGCTACAGTCTGATGGCTGCTAGAGGGCAGGTATTCCTTCCTTCCTGAGTTTCTTGAGGGGTCACCAGCTCACCGTCTGTGGTGGCTGGAATTTCTGGTGACTGTAACATCTTTGTGATTCCATCCTTATATGACAGGAAATATTCCATTTCTTATTTGTTTACTCTCCGTTTTTTCTACAAGAGGTGCCTGAGTGTTAACTGCAAGGTGGAAAAATTGAGGTGAAGAATGTTCACACTACAAATATTAGATTCTGGAGATCTTTTGTTCAGATCCCCTCACATGCAGATGGGAAAGTTGAAACTTAAGAGAAATCAAGAGATTTGAATTCAGGTTGCATATCTGACTTTCTTTTGAAAAACAAGTATCTTTCTCTGCAAAGTTTCTGGTATAATCTAATATGCCAGCTGGCCCCCCTAGTTCAGAATGCTACATGGGAATGATGACCACAGAGTACACATTTGCCATTGCCAAAGGCCTTCTAAGGTTTACTGAATTCAGATAGAATATTTAGAGGTTATATTGTTTTCATTTATTTCCAATTTACACCATTTCTTCCAATATAGTTTTAGTGGTCACTGTGGAAAGCTGATGAGGGAGGCTTGAGCTCCTGGGACTCACTGTCCACTCTTGAGGTGTAAGCAGGACCCAAAGCGGTGCCCATGAGCGTCCCCAGATTCTGTCTAGGCCACCAACCTGCAGCCCCTCCTGGTTTCCTCTCCTGTGATGCTCTGGGTCCCCAGGTCCTGGGACCTCCTCCTTCAAGGGACCAGTCTACTGGCCGAGGTCCCAGGTTCTGACAGCATCTTCTGCCTTCTCCTGCTTTCCTCTGATCCCACACACAAGGTGCAAACATTCACCTGCTTGAGGAAACACAGATGCTGTGGCCAGGCTGTTTAAATGATTCATCATCTTACTCTGGTAGTTAGGCCCAGCTTTATTCAATACGATGGCACATTGTCAGGTTTAGCCTTCAAAATAGTAGCATCATGAAGAGTGGAAGAAATGGCAACTCCAGGAAATAGTCCTTTTCCAAATACCATTAATATATCTGTGGACAAAAAAATGTCACCTGCCATTCCAGTAAAGAATAAATTTGGGGCCACCAAGGCATCAGCCACTGTAGCTGCCCCCTCATCCCTGATATGAACTCTCTGGGTGGATTCAGGATGGAGAAAATCAGGACGATGGCCCTAGATAGCTAAGATGCACATCAAAAGGATGCTTTCAATGAGCCCAGACTCTTGCATCTTCCCATACACATAAAAGTGCTAAAATCACTAACTTGTGATGCTTGGATTTTGTGATCAGCATAATCTTTTGATGTTCAACTACATATTTTTTTCAGCAAAAATTCCCATGTGTCCTGGCTCTTCCTTTATCTCTTCAGAACAGACCCTTGGAGTTCACTGAGAGGCTGCTTCCCGGGCTACAGTCCTCAAAAACATGCCAAATGAAACAAAATTGCAACTTCTAGACTGTGCATTTTCTTAGTTGACATATCTAAAGTCGCCTGAAACATATACAAGGTCAGCTGTCTGGGTTTCTCTTCCTCAGTGTTCAGTCTCTGAGGAGGAGGAGGAGCCCCCAGGTACCCATTTGAGCTCTTCTTCATTAACATCCTGTCTTCCTGTGACTCACCAGTCCTTGTAAAATCTACACCATGTTGGCAGCCTACCCCTCTATATAGCCACAGGAATTTTATTTTCCTTGTGTCACACTTCATCATTTAATTCTGAAGCTGTCACTCGGGTGTACCTGTCCTGACTCTGGCTCTGTGTAGGTGCAGCGTTGGATCCTGGGATGCAACTCCAAGGTGACTGTGGCTCTGGCTCCCAGGAGCTCCCCACTGCGGAGAGCAAGGGGAGCAGGGGGCACGGTGACAGGCAGCTCTGCGGGAGACACAGGAGCAGCCAGGAGGAACGCTTAATTACAGGTGTCAGCCGTCCAGGCTGGGTTTGAAATTCATGAGTCTCAGCCTAGTTTGTTGTTGGTTCAGTGAATGCACCTATCTTGGGCTGGGTTGTACTAATGTTTACTGGAAGAAAAAAAAAAAAGCACAACCCAGAAGTTGAGAATGATGTTTTATTTGATGGACAAAACTGAGGACTTAAGCCCAGGAATCAGCCTCTCAGGGTAATCTGAGGGACTGCTCAGAGGAGGTAAGGGAGGAACCAGGATATATAGGAACTTTTGCAACAGAGACAAGGTGGTCAGAACATCAAAAGATTACTGTTAATTAAGGAAAACCAGACATCTCAAGTTAGGAATTTAGCACTTTTCTGTTTGTGGGAAGTGCAGGGTCTGGGCTCCCTGAAATCATTCCTTTGAGCTACGCCTTAGCTACCTGGGGCCAGTGTCCTGGGCTTTCTCAACCCGAGTCTCCTCTGGGTCCATCTTGGGGGGTGGGGTGGGGGGGGGGGGGGTGGCAGCCGTGGATGAGGGCCAGATGGTTGGCTTCCTGTCTCCATGCTGTGTTCCCCTAGGGCTCACATCTGGTGGCTGTAATGTGATGGCTTGAAGGCTGCAGTACCCTTTGTGTAGTGATATGGCAGCCACACCGTTTTACTCACATTGGTAATTAGGACAAAGCTGGGGATTCAACACAGACTCCCTTTTGGGAGATTTGATTTGGGCCCATAACAGGGGGAGACCTCCTTGTCTTTCAGCCCCTCCACTGGCACCTCGGGGCCTGGGCTGGGCCTGAGACTAACTGTTCTGACACTGTGTGTCAGTCACAGTGAAGGTGCCTGTGTTAATGGGGTCCAGGTGATGTGAACAGCAGCCACCCCCCACCAGGACCCCCCTGCTCTGAAGTCAGAAGGACACAGAAAAGCTCAGCTCAGCAGTGCCCATCAGCTGCCTGCTTGCACAGCTGTTCTTCAGCAAGAAAACATTATATGATGTGTCCATTCTGAAATTAGCCATTTTTACCCTGAGGGTCCTTGAATAATGGCCAGGCCAGATCAACGGATGTATCAGTAATTAGTTATGAGTCATGTGACTTGGACTAATGGTCTAAATCTCATTTTCATATTTATAAAACTCTGCATGCTTCATATTTCTTCCAAAGTACCATATAAATAAGAAAGTTAGATATTATATTTAGATTAGTTAGTCAAGATTAAAATCTATTTTTCTCTATTCCTTACTTTCTAATGAAGGTTTATTTGACACTGAATAACTGTGGTGACCAGAATCTGCTTTTGTATGTCATGGTTCTCTTCAGTGACTTATATTTTAGTTCATCAAATTCTCGCATGTGGTATTTTTTTCTCAAGTCTCTTAGTGGTTCTTGGGCTACAAATCTATAATATTAAAGTAAGTGTTCCATGAAAATGAAAAGATAGCAACTACACGTTGAAAACTTGTGAGACCACAGCTACAGTAGATTTGAAAGGGAAATTTATGGAAGTAAAACTTACACTTGAAAAGAGGAAAATTCTCAAATTGATAATATAAGCCATCAACTCAAGAAACTAGAAAAAGAAAAGTAAACTAACTAAAAATAGTAGAATAAAATAGTAAAGAGAAGAACTAAAAGATAGCAAAACCGAACATCAGTTTTGAAAATTAATGAAATAAAAAGCTGGTTTTCTAAGATCAATAAAACTGATAAACACCTAGCAAGACATAGGGGAAAAAAAATACAGAAGATGCAAACTACTAAGATTAGGAATAAAACAGGAGATGTTATAGATCTCACAGAAATTAAAAGGATAATAAAGGAGTACTAACAACAGTTCTGCACACATACATTTAACAGTTTAGAAGTTGTGAACCAACTCCTTGAAAAATAGGAGCTACCTCAACTTACTCAATATGATACAGATAATCTGTATGAAGGGTGATTCCCTAGTGGCTCAGATGGTAAAGAATCTGCCTGCAACACAGGAGACCCAGATTCAATCTCTGGGTTGGGAAGATCCCCTGGAGAAGGGAATGGCTACCCAACTCCAGTGTTCTTGCCTGGAGAATCCCATGAACAGAGGAGCCTGGTGGGCTACAGTCCATGGGGTTGCAAAGAGCAACACTATTGAGCAATTAATTTTTTAATCTGTGTAAAAGCTATTAAAGAACTTGAATTCATAATTTTAAAACTCCCCTCAAAACTCCAGGTCCTACTGTTTTCACTGGAGAAAAATACCAAACATTTAAAGAATTAATATCACTTTTATCATGCCTTCCAGCAATAGAAGAGGAGGAAATAATTCCCATCTCATTCTATGAAGTCAGTATTATCCTGATACCAAAACTCAACAAAAACAATATTTTTTAAAAGTACAAATCAGTATCTTTAATGAATATGTGCTAACACAATGTCTCATCAAAATATCCAGCAAGTCAAATGAATTTTATGCTATGACCACGTGGGATTGTTTTCTCCAGGAATGCAAAGTGGGCTCAAAAATCAATCTATAGGATTTCCGGTCACCTTTTCTTCCTAAACACAAGTAAGAAGCTCAACAAACTGAAACATCAGTAATATTTTTTAGGTCCATCAGAAAAGTAAGATCACAAAGCAAACTGAATCTCCCTAAAATTGCAGACATATAGAGACAGAAATACAGTGTCACAACTCAGCAGAGCAGAGACCTCCATGGGAATCAGCACCCGGTAGGGAAACATAACTTGTACTTGATGAAAACCTAACCTGGGTTTTCGACTCTGAGTTTAAGGTGATGAAACAGCTCTGTCCTTGTTCTGGTGGTGGTCACACGGAGCTACACCTGTGATAAATGACAGAGATGTGTACACACCCACTGTACCCCATCAGCTCCTTTGGTGTATGTGTGTGAGTACATCTATCTATCTATCTATACATATACAGGGCTCCCTGCATAGCTCAGTCAGTAAAGAATCCACCTGCAGTGCAGGAGACCTGGATTCCAACTTCTGGTTGGGAAGTTCCCTGGAGAAGGAAATGGAAACCCACTCCAGTATTCTTGCCCGGGAAATCCCATGGAAAGAGGAGTCTGGCCAGGTACAGAACAAGGGTTGCAAGAGTCGGACAAGACTTAGTGACTAAAGCACCACCATATATGCATACATATATATGTATATAAATATATATTTTATATAGACCTATATAGAGATATATACAGAAAAATATAAATATCTATATAAATCTATATATATCTCTCTCTATATAAATCTAAATATAAATCTATATTTATATATCTACATAAATCTATCTGAGCCACCAGGGAAGCCCATAAAATATATGTATAAACCTATATAAAATATATGCATATATAAATTATATATACATATATATAAAGTTTATTTTGTAAATTCTTCAGGGGTCAACATTTATATAGCCTAACGCTGTGTCACTGATACGACCACACAGAGACAAAAGTTAAGTGACTTTTGAACAAAATGCACAAAGTTGGAACACAAATCCCTCTCCCCTTCAGTCAATCTTGCCATGTTGGACAAAGCCGTCCCCTCGTGGTGTGCACAGCAACACAGATGGTTCTACAAGGTGTTGGGAAGGGGTTATAGGACATAATCCACATGAAACAATGGTCAAAATTGTACAAATTATGTCATAATAAAATTTTACCAGGAATAATTACTCTTTTTAAATTGCAGGCCTGGGAGATAAATCTCTGATGGTCCAGATGTGTGTAGCACTTTGCCCCGAATTTTATCCAGAGTTGATCTCAGTGAGGCTGAGAATCAGGGTTTCTTCTTACTATTCATCAATCAACAATAGGGAGATGACGTTACATATAAGTATTTTGAAAGCTTATAGAGCATAGACTTTCTTATATGAGACAGTGTGAGTTGCTACATTCCCCTTCTCAGATCATGTGTTTAAATTACTTTTTTTTGGCCTCACCATTGGGCTTACAGGATCTCAGTTCCCTGACCAGGGACTGAACTCAGGCCCATGGCAGTGAACATGCCGGCTCTTAACCACTGGACTGCCAGGGAATTCCCCTAATTTTCCTTTTTGAACACTTGGTATTTATGTGGGATTTTGCTTTTCCTCATGAGTACAGATTTTACTAGAAGGCTATCAGCAGTTTCTTGTGAGCCTGGCTCTACCATATCTCTTCCTTGCCTGAAACAAATGATAACAAACACATTCCACATTTAAACATTTTCTATACATGACGGGGTGAGGGGGCAGTCTCCAAGTCCCCACTGACCACGTGTGTTGGGGGACACAGGGCTGCTGCCTCACATGAGCTCTGTGTACAGATGTGGAGTGACCCCCCAAGACAAATCAGAAGTGAAAAACCTAAACACACAGTTAGGAGAATGTTATCTTTTGTGAAAGAAAGATGAATAATTTGTTTACTCTTTTAAAAAAGTTACACTAGGGGATAAATTAGAACTAGTAAAAGTGGTTACTGCAGTGGCTGGGGTGGCAGGTGGCAGAGAAGGAAGGAAGATTGGAGGGGGAGGATACAGTGAAACAGATGAACCTCACTCCACACATCACTGTCCCTGGGACCACACAGAGAGAAGACTGAGTGACTTGTGAATAAAATACATTGACTGTAAGAACTATAAAAATTTTTTTTTCTTTACTAGGAATAACACTTATGGTGTCATTTTAAAACATTTATGTAACTGTGTAAGAGAGAAAATAGATGAATCTGTTAATTATCATTATTATCATTATTATTTTGGCTATGTGGCATGTGAGATCTTAGTTCTCTGACCAGGGATTGAACCAGCGTTTCCCTGCAGTGGAAGTGGGGAGTCTTAACCACTGGACTGCCAGGAAAGTCCCAACATGTTTATAGTTTAATAAAGAGTCTCAGTGCAAGAGAAGGTAGATAATTTAAAATCTAAGTAGAATTAAGCAAAGAGTTAATGGGATCACTCAAATAAATATGTTAAAGTTGAACTGTTTCATTGTAAGAGAAAAGATATACATATATAAAACCTAAGAAAGGATTTTGAATTCTAATAATGTAAACTCACAATTTAAAACCTGTGTGTGTGTGTTCCTTCCTACCTGTGCCCACTGAGAGGGGCTGGGAGCAGTGTCACCTCAGTAGTATCAGGCACTTGCAATAATCAGGTCTCAGATCCTCAATATTCCTTTCTACCAAAGGACTCCAGGCCCCTCAGAGAAGAGGCTGATTCCAGAGGAGCCGAGGTGAGCTGAAACGTGTTGTTGGTGCAGACATGGAGGAGACTGAGAGCAGCTGACGGAGTTAGTCAAAGGACCTGGGAGCAGAGCAGCCTGACGTTCTGGCCTCTCTCACCAGCTGAATTTGGGATAATTGAATATAAAGACTGCAGTGGTTGCAAATCATTGACAAAGATCCAGAGTCCTACAGTGACCACAGCCACTGAAGCATGTGTACCCTGCTTAGAATTATTCTGACTAGAATTATAAAAAGGCCAGTTTTTATCCTGGAGTTTTAGTGAAGTAATTTATCTTTTTCAATTTTGTAATTTTTTTGATGACTTTAAAAGTGTCACTGAACGTGCTTTGATGTGAGCACATTGTCAGAGACTTTAGAAGCAAAGGAAGGGAGAATGAGCATGAGCGTTCCAGGCTGAATTTCTTCAGGCTGCAGTGAGGACCCGAGTCTTCATTTTAGATGGTTTGGAGTCTGCACAGTTGTTCCCCTCTGAGTTGGGGGTGTGAACTGTAACATAGAAACCATTTGCTCCAATGGAAATAATTCACACTGGAAATCTCCCTGATACCCCTTTTTGTGTCCTGGATTTTACATGGAGTAAAATGCGCATGGCACCTCTGTTGGTAGAGAAGCTTGTGAGTCAGAAGTCCTGGGGGTGGGAGGAGCAATAAGGGTTTCTAGAGTCATCTGCATGGCTGTTCCATCCACTGACTTTTGAAACCTGCTCTAAGAGATGTGGTGGTAACACAGAGTTTAGCTCAGTTTGAGCAATATGCTTGTTTCTGCTGTCTCTCCTAATAAGCCTTGTTCTCTGAAAGTCCCAATTAATCAAGTTTTTCTGTGATGACTTGGAATTAATTCAATCAAGCGATTGCAGATTTGGCCCCAGGACGGAATAGCCTGTAGATGAAAATCCCAGGATTGTCACTCATAAAACTTTTCAACAACATGGCTTGCATTTCAGGAAAAAAGTGGGAGCAGTCCTAGGCTGAAACGGTAACTTTTTCACTGTCCATCTTGAAAGAGAGTGCATAAAACCTGTAGGGGAGAGCAAAGTCCCCGGTTAAATCTGTGGTACACTTATGCACACGTGTCATACATCAGTACAGCCTGTTTTTTCTTTTCAGGCCCAAACTGCTTTGCGGAGACCGCTGTCATCCCTGCCGGGAGAGAGGTGAAGACGGACGAGTGCACCATCTGTCACTGCACCTACGAGGAGGGGACGTGGCGCATCGAGCGCCAGGCCATGTGCACCAGACACGAGTGCAGGCAGATGTAGGGCTGCCGCCCGCGCCTCGGCGTCTGCGGGAGCCCTGCCCCGGCCGGGACTTCTGGGCAACTCTGGGAGGCACCGGCCAAACACATAAGACTTTTGATGAGGAATCGTGAAAACTGTTGGTCCTTTTGCTTTCTATCACAAAGACTGCAAGAGAAAGAACTGGACGTATTTCAAAACATCCACAAGAACTTTGGGGAAAAAAAAAAAATTCCGTCTCTAAATAAATGTGCTATTTTCACAGTAAGTACACTGAAGTCCACTATTATATATGAAATGTATTTCTATAATCCCTCTATTAGAGAGCTTCTATACATGTTTTCTATAGATACAGATTAAAAATGCTGTGTTGTCAACTGTCAAGAGCTGTGTACCTGCGTTTCTTTTTCAGTCCTGATTCCATCACAGGAGTTTATTTGCAGTCGCTGATTTTCCTTCGAATCTTGAAAATATTGCACCCATGAATGGATCATGAGATAAGAGAATGGATTTTTCCTGAGATCCTGTCCCAAATTCTTTTTAACTTTTTATTTTACACTGGAGTGTAGCTGATTAACAATGTTGTGAGAGTTTCAGATGGGATTCTGTTTCATTACAGAGATGTATGTAGTGTTGATCCTTACATGAAAGTGAAAGTGAAGTCGCTCAGTTTTGTCTGACTCTTTGTGACCCATGAATTGTAGCCACAGAATTTTCCAGACAAGAGTACTGGAGTGGGTGGCTATTTCCTTCTCCAGGGGATCTTCCTGCCCCAGGGATCAAACCCAGGTCTCCCGCATTGCAGGCAGAGGCTTTACCTCTGAGCCACCAGGGAAAGGATCCGGTCTAATTCACACAAATATTAATACTTCCTTCTTGTAACTTTCTGCTTTTATTATCTCCATGCTCAGTCATTTGGGAGATGCAGCTACAAAGGTAACCAATACACCATTTTTCTCTTCATTCAAAGCCCCCACACCATGGGCCATGGGTAGATGCGCACAAATATGTCATTTCACATAGTTCACTTCTTCTAAGCGTGACTTTACATAATGTCATACACTGAGGAACAGAATATGCTGGACAATCTGCATTATTGGTGCCTCATGCTGAAGAAAGCAAACAGGGGACCTTTGTTTCTCAGAGGAGCGGTAAGGGAAACTGAACCCCCGAACAAGTCTACGCCTTCAATCTACATGCATTACAGACAAACCAGCTAGTCCATGGACTCGTGGGGCTGATCCTTTCTCCTCCACGACTGGCGTAGTCCAGTCCTCAGTGAGAGCCCTGTGTTCATCACTCCGCAAGAGCCAAGTGAGAAAGTTCTGCTGAATATGTTAAAATAGCACTGAAGGTCACGTGCAGTGTTCCTGGAGTTACGTGTCCTTCCAAATTGACTCCATTTCTCTTCATGTGGATAAAAGAAGCCACTGCCAGTCCCTGCGGGTCTGATCAGTGTGTGTTAGAGAATACTTCTGCCCTTACCAATCACATCAACACTTGGCACATTGATGAAAAAGGTAGCCAGAGATTAATTGGTTTATGGAGAAAAGGGAGAATTATGGTCACTCTTTGACATCTTTAAAGCTTTTTGTCCCATACATTTATTCCAAAATTTAAGTTAAGCATCCATTAAGTACAAATTAATTGTGACCACAAAAAAGGAATAAATCATGGTTTCCTACCTTAATGGACTTTTGCCTCTGGTGTAGCATGAATACGAAACGACTGTGTGCTGTGGTGGGAGCTGTGCTAGACGTCAGCAGAGGCAGTTGGAGAGGCTTCATTCCATACAAAGAAATCATTCAGTCATTAAAGTATGAATAATACAAGGAAATTTGATACTTTTGTCATCACTAAAAAATTGACCCATGTGAACCTTAGTAACCTGCAAAGCCACTGCTAACCGAATCCTCTGGAAATTTACAAATGCTTATATTTCATTTTTATCTTGGGCCTGATGGGTTCTGCACACTGCTTTTCATGAAAATCCTCAGGGGAAGTGCTACCTAGACAATCTCAGGTATGATCAGCTTTCCAAAATTTAATTTTTGGCGTTAAAGGCTACTAGACATCAGCCATCTCTCCATCGTCCCAGGGAAACATTTTATGGGCCAAGGTTATACAAAGGTATGATTCTGCCAACAAACAGCCCAGGCCCCTGGGGAAGTAGGGTTGTCTCAGCACACAGGAAGCCCCTCCACTCCCCAGGGGACGTGTTGCCACTAGAGACCTCACCTAGGCAGCCCAGAGTCCGCCGGCTTCCCTTGGTGAAGTCTTCTCTCCCCGGGGGCAGTGAGCTCAGTGAGAACTTCAGGTAACCTGCTGCCGTGTTGCGCAGAGACAGTGCACCTGATGTCATCCTGGGACACTGTCTGAAGTCGTGTGGCCCACCCTGGTCCCAGGAGTGTTTCTCAGAGTCGGAGTCCTGGGGCGGTTATCTCAGAAAGCTAACCCCCCTCCTCTTTCCACATAAGGATGATGTAGCACCAAACACAGGGCAGGTCATGGATTAATGACACAGCACAGACTCAATACAGAATGTTACTATGTGTACTCTTGCTCAAGAGAAACACGTGATGCTTGGGTTCTTTATTTCATGGTGTTAATTTAGACTTTCACATCCATAATGTACGTTGGGGGGAGATTTGGTTTCCACTTGTCTTCTCCATAGAACACTTCCCTGAGATTTCTAACGATGAAACTGCTCTATTCAATAAATGTAATGACCTCGAAACCTGCATTATAAATAGGGGACAGATTAAAGTTACTGATTCCAAAATATGATGGTTTTGACATAGCACTGAGGAAGGAGCCTCAAAATTCAAGAGCAGAAGTGGTGCGTGCCAAGTCGCTTCATTCATATCTGACTCTTTGTGACCCCAGGGATGGTAGCCTGCCAGGCTCCTCTGTCTGGTATTCTCCAGGCAAGAATACTGGAGTGGGTTGCTGCACACTCCTCCAGGGGATCTTCCTGACCCGGGAATGGAACCCGTGTCTCTTATGTCTCCTGCACTGGCAGGTGGGTTCTTACCACCACACCACCTGGGAAGCCCACAGAAGTGGGGGAAGAACTACAATTTTTAAATACAAATAGGTCTGCTCCAGGAATACCTAATAAATATTGCTGAATGACTGATTCAAGTGAACAAAAAGGAACTCATGCTTACCAATGTATTACATTAATTCATTTCAAATTATTCAAACTACATATCTGAAAACATGAAGGTACTTGTGTAACAGTAGAGTGATTCTGGAACTTTCTAATCTGACCTTTTAGATTTTCAAGTTAGAGTCATTCTTTCGGTTATAGGCTCTTTCTTCGTTGGATGGATCCATCAGTACTTGGACACTACACAGAAGCCCTGGGGAGTTACCAAAGCTCTTATTTCACTATTGCACACAACAGACATTAGCTGTGCCCTTGGTGATGTGCCAAGCCTGCAGTTCAGATGGAGAGGTGAGCGTGTGCTTGCCTTCAAGGAGTTATATGCTTTGAAACTCATTTGCATTTGATTATTTCCTTTTTAATCTTTTCATACCTTCCATGCCTTCATCTCTGGTATGCAGGAAAACATATTAAAGGACAAATTCTCAACATTTAAAAATTTTTCCCATCATGAACGTTTAATAAACTCTTCTCTTCACTCCCCCAATGTTGTGTTGTGTATCTATAGTGTTAAAAAAGAAGTCCAAAATTTTTCAGAGAATTCAGATGTTTTTGATTATTTTGTTTTGCTTTTAAGCATTGAAATGGATTTTGTAATGTGTCCATTAGTTGAAACATGCAAATACAGTTTCTAACAAGCATTATTGAAAACTACATCAATTATTTTAAATATATATTATTGAAACAGTGAAAACAAAAGCATAGACACAAGCCAAATTAGTTAAATAGTAACAACTAACTCTATTTGCTTTAATAGGCGAGAGATCATCGGCTTTTTGTTTTCAGATGTCTCCTCACTGACACACGGGGCAGTTCCGGCATCCCCATTAGTGCTGTGCTGAGTCGCTTCAGTCGTATCCGACTCTTTGCAGCCCTACAAACTACAGCCCACCAGGCTCCTCTGTCGACCGAATTCTCCAGGCAAGAATACTGGAGCGGGTCGCCATATCCTTCTCCAGGAGATCTTCCTGACCCAGGAACTGAACCTGAGTCTCTTGTGTCTCCTGCGTTGCAGCAGATTCTTCCCCCACTTGCCCCGTTAGTGGCACCACTGATTACAGCACATGGTTTCTCTGGCCAGTGTAATTTGGAACATAATGCTCTCACTAGATGCCCACTCACTAGCACTCTAATGGCTGATGCAGTCATTTTCCCTGAATAATCTGGTTTACAGCGAGCAATACACATATTCTAGAAAAAAATGCATTTTTATGGTTCGTCTTTTCACATTGCAACTGCCACTCCTCACTGTTCCATGCTCCTCACTGCAAATCAACCTCCCAGTCTACTTTATTTTCCTAAACATAGATTTCCATTTTGACTGAATTCTCCCAACTGCACACAGAACTGCCAGACTCCTCAGCATGGCAGACTAGCATCTCACAAATAGGTCCAGGTCCACACTCCGACCCAGCCACTGGCTCATGGCACTTAGGCCCTGGGTGCCTCAGACAGTGCTCTGAGGATGTCTCAACCTCCCACCCCTGCCTTTTCGGTGCTGGGAGAGTGGAGCCACTTTTCAGGATGAACCTTAAGGGTCGTTACTTGTGAGGAGCCTTCCTTAGTCCAGATTATATGGTCATTCTATGTCCCACCATACTATTCACTTGGTATCTTATTTTAGCATGATTTACTTTCTAAAATTAAATTATTGTTGATTTACAATGTTATGTTAATCCTGCTGTACAGCTAAGTGATTTAACTGTACATATAAGCACATTCTTTTTTGTATTCCGTTGTGGTTTATCACAGGATACTGAATACCGTTCCCTGTGCTGTACAGCAGGACTTTGTTGTCTATCCATTCTCTATATAATAGTTTGCATCTGCTGACCTCACACTCCCTATCCATCCCTCCCCCACCCTGCCCCCTCTCGGCAGCCACAAGTCTGTTCTCTATGTCTGTGAATCTATTTCTGTTTCATTGATAAGTTCATCTGTGTAATATTTTAGATTCCACATATAAGTGATATCATATATTCATCTTTATCTTACTTCATTTAGTACAATCATATCTAGCTGTATCCATACTGCTGGAAGTGGCATTATTTTGTTTTCTAAGGGTGAGTAATATTCTATTGTATATATATCACATCTTCTTTATCCATTCCTCTGTCAATGAACATTTAGTTTGCTTCTGTGTCTTGGCTATTATGAATAGTGTATTTAAGCATGATTTCAAAATCATATCATACTTTGCCTTATGGTTCATTTTATTTTAACTCTGTTCTTTAAAAGCTCTTTGATTCACGCTATTAGCCAATCCCTACTGTTGCAGAGTTTAGGTTCAGCAGCCATAAGACAGTCATTGGCCATTTCTGATGTAAGTCAGGGAAGTTTAGTGAAATGAAAGTCACTCAGTCGTGTCCAACTCTTTCTAACCTCATGAACTGTAACCCGCCAGGTTCTGCCCATGAGATTCTCCAGGCAAGAATACTGGAGAAGGTAGTCTTTCCCTCCTCCAGGGAATATTTTGGTGTAAACTTTCTGATGCTGAACATAACTATTTCTTATACTGAGGAGACACTGGTACTCACTGATGATAAAGCAAGTCTATAGTTTTGGTATTTATTTCCTATTTTTGGAATGTAAATCTCTTATCTTAGCCCTTCTTACACAGTTGTGAGTGCTCCTGCACATTCGAACTTTTTACATGATTAAACCACTCGATAGTATCTAATGAATCAATGGATCAATGAACTGAGTTATCAGTACAGAAAAGTTTCCATTCAGTTCAGTTCAGTTCAGTTGCTCCGTCATGTCTGACTCTTTGAAACCCCATGGACTGCAGCAGCCAGGCCTCCCCGTCCACTGCCAACTCCTGGAGTTCACTCAGACTCATGTCCATTGAGTCAGCGATGCCATCCAACTATCTTATCCTCTGTCGTCCCCTTCTCCTCCCACCTTCAATCTTTCCCAGTATCAGGGTCTTTTCAAATGAGTCAGTTCTTCACATCAGGTGGCCAAAGTATTGGAGTTTCAGCTTCAACATCAGTCCTTCCAATAAATATTCAGGATTGATTTCCTTCAGGATATACTGGTTGGATCTCCTTGCAGGCCAAGGGACTCTCAAGTCTTCTCCAACACAACTGTTCAAAAGCATCAATTCTTGGGCCCTAAGCTTTCTTTATAGTCCAACCCTCACATCCATACATGACTAGTGGGAAAACCATACTTTTGACCAAATGGACCTTTGTTGGCAAAGTAATGTCTCTGCTTTTGAATATGTTGTCTAGGTTGGTCATAACTTTCCTTCCAAGGAGCAAGCGCCTTTTAATTTCATGGCTGCAATCACCATCTGCAGTGATTTTGGAGCCCAGAAAAATAAAGTCTGTCACTGTTTCCCCATTTTCCATGAAGTTATGGGACCAGATGCCATGATCTTCATTTTTTGAATGTTGAGCTTTAAGCCAACTTTTTCACTCTCCTCTTTCACTTTCATCAAGAGGCTTTTTAGCTCCTCTTCGCTTTCTGCCGTAAGGGTGGTGTCATCTGCATATCTGAGGTTATTGATATTACTCCTGGCAATCTTGATTCCAGCTTGTGCTTCTTCCAGCCCAGCGTTTCTCATGATGTACTCTGCATATAAGTTAAAAAAGCAGGGTGACAATATACATCCTTTCCCTATTTGGAACCAGTCTGTTGTTCCATGTCCAGTTCTAACTGTTGCTTCCTGATCTACATACAGATTTCCACAGCCTGTTGGAAAAGTGTTAAAAATTTATGGTTGTCTATATTTAGGGCTTTTCCCATTGGCTCAGTATGTAAAGAATCTGCCGGCACCAGTGTCAAACTTCAGTCTGAATTTGTAAAGAACCTGCTGTTCTAACCTAACATAGAAATGTGGCAATTAAGTCTACATGCCTAATTTTAAAAGTAATAAATCTCATTGAACATTAAGTGACACACGACAGTCATGCCAGCTGAGAATACTCAACCGAAGTTTCACTAACATTCAGAAAATGTAAATGAAAATGTGGTCTAACTTCTTGGCACATGGGCATTTTTTGGTGTAAGGAATACATTTTATTTAATTCCTACCTGTTAGGTTCAGATAAGTACACAAAGCCTGTGGCTGCCACATGATTTAGACACAGAATCAAAAATAATCAGGATTTTTGAGCACATTATTGACAAAGTCTGATGAATAAAAAAATTTTTTAATAGTTACACCTAAGTTTTAATTCAATTTTCAGAAAATATAAACATTTCTCAATTTTATATAACATTTAATAATTAATTTCTTACTTTAAAAAATCTTGTAAATAATTTCAGGCAAACTGTTCTTCAATATACTTTCTTAGCATATTTGTTTTCCCATTTTACTTACCTTATCAAAAGAACACAACTATTTTTCTGTGTAATTTGAGGGATTTTTTTTCTTCATAAGCATATATTTTCCTATAATTAAAGAGTGAAAATATGCAGTAATATGTTTTTATGAAATTATCAGCATACTATATATCTAACAGACTAGTTTATTTCATAGTCTGAAATAACCCATTTAGGCAATCAAGAAACACAAATTGTAAGCCAAGAATTATGCAATTTACCCAGGCAGTATTTAATGTATCTTTTTTTTTTTTTTTTTTGGCAGAAAAGTAAATGTAGACTCAGAAATTAAAAAACTGACTCTAGTTTCAGCCTACTTACTCAATGATGGAACCAGATTCTACTTTATACCAGAGCCAGAGACTTGAAGTCTTATCATTTGCTTTAATAGCAGACACTCTAGTAATTAGAGAGAAATTTCCAAAATGCTCTTCTACTCTAACCCACAAACATACAGGGAATGAACAGCCACAGATTCCTCTAATTCAGCTATGGTGATTTTGACAGTTGTGAGACTGAAATTTTTTCCTCACAAAATATGACTCTCTAAAGATTCGGAGAAGGCGATGGCACCCTACTCCAATACTCTTGCCTGGAAAATCCCATGGACAGAGGAGCCCAGTAGGCTGCAGTCCACAGGGTTGCTCAGAGTCGGACAGGACTGAGCGACTTCACTTTCACTTTTCACCTTCATGCATTGGAGAAGGAAATGGCAACCCACTCCAGTATTCTTGCCTGGAGAATCCCAGGGACAGGGGAGCCTGGTGGGCTGCTGTCTATGGGGTCGCACAGAGTCGGACACGACTGAAGTGACTTAGCAGTAGCAGTCTAAAGATTTGTCATATGGTTTTTACTTCTAACCAAACTGTACCAGCATCCCTTGTTAAGAATGTTCAGTAATCAGTGGTGTTTTATATCTTGTTTAGGTATGGTTCTTGCATTGAAATGTATAAAATGTGACCAAATATTAGGACTCATCTTCCTGAAACTAAGCCAGTTTTATGACATGCAGCGCAACAGACATTTCAGATTCTTTCATCTGGTATCTTCCTTTTGTCAACTCTGCTGTATCAATGCGGGGATGGTGGATGACTTGTCTATATTTCAGTGTTGGGACTGAAGCCACATCTGTCTGGTCCATTTCTCTGCATGGGTCGTAGTCAGGGCTGGAATGGGTGGTTCCACCTTCATCAAATTTTCCAGGGCAGCATCTACTGACCTTCCTTAACCACTGAAGTCATATTACAGATATTTTTTGAGTGTATCCTGTATGATGAGTATGGTTTAGGCCTGGAAGACCAAAAAATACCTGGCCTTTTGGCCCAGGGAGCTCTTGTTTAGGACACCGACTCTTTGTGATTCCATGGACTGTAGCCCGCCAGACTCTGTTGTCAATGGGATTTCCCAGGCAAGAATACTGGAATGGTTGCCATTCCCTTCTCCAGGGTATCTTCCTGACCCAGGCATCAAACCCGGGTCTCCCATATAGCAGGCAGATTCTTTACTGTCTGGGCCTTAGGTCAGTAAAAACAGCTCTGGCATCACATTCTACTTTGAACTTTTACACAAAAGTCATAAATTTGCATCAGTACCACCATTTAAAATTTAAAAACCTCTCGATCTCCTGATATATAGTAGGGAGTGAATTACGAGGTTAAGATTGTATGGAACCAAGAACAGTATTAAGTGCTTTCTTGGGTTAGTTATACTCCACCCACATTTTATTTTCATTTAATCCTTGTAAACTTTAGTTTAATATAAATTAATTATAAATGTAATCTGCCCACATTGTGCATGTGCTCAGTCACTCAGTTGTGTCCAACTCTATGGACTGTAGCCCACGAGGCCCCTCTGTCCTTGGAATTTTCCAGGCAAGAGTACTAGAGTGCATCGCCATTTCCTTCTCCAGGGGATCTTCCTGACCCACAGATCACACCCACGTATTGCATCTCCTGCATTAGCAGGTGGATTCTTTACCATTATGCCATCTGGGGAAAGCCCAATATGCCTACATTCCATGTTTAATCTGTGGTTTCAAAGCACTTGTTAAGTCTCAAAACAAAGGCAAAGACTGTCCCCATTGGTAACAATCGCAGCGGTGGTGATGGTGGTTTGGGGCAGTGAGAAGGTCCCTCTGGGCATCAGTCTTGACTGGCCAGGTCAGTCCAGCGGCCGCCACCCTCCATTTTTCTCTAAAAGAATTTCTACTTAAAAATAGGCATCAGTGCAATAAAGGATATTATTTCCTATCTTTTTATAGATTTGGATTAATTATAATGAATCAATACCATAAAAGGTACAGATCTTACAAACAGAAACACTAAAGAATCAAAATGTGTCCTCTATTTATGCAAAAAAAATTGAACGTCTTTACATAGAGAAGAGACTGGTGGTCACCAAGAGAGAGTGAGGGAAGGATGGACTGGGAATTCAGTCTCAGCAGAGGCAAACTGTTACAGACAGGATGGGTAACAACACGGTCCTGCTGCGTCCTACAGGGAACTACAGTCAACATCCCATGATAACTGCAATGGAAAAGAATATTTAAAAAGAAGGTATATATATATACGCTGCTAAGTCGCTTCAGTCGTGTCCAACTGTGCGACCCCATTGACAGCAGCCCACCAGGCTCCCCCGTCCCTGGGATTCTCCAGGCAAGAACACTTGAGTGGGTTGCCATTTCCTTCTCCAATGCATGAAAGTGAAAAGTGAAAGTGAAGTCGCTCAGTCGTGTCCGACTCTTCACGAACCCATGGACTGCAGCCTACCAGGCTCCTCCGTCCATGGGATTTTCCAGGAAAGAGTACTGGAGTGGGGTGCCATTGCCTTCTCAGTTATACATACATACATACATACGTATGTATGTATGTATAACTGAATCACTGCTACACAGAGAGGTAATTAACACAATATTGTAAATCAAATGTACTTCAATTAAAAAGAAAAAACTGAATGTCTTTAAAATAAACATAATGTGCTTTTTAGTACAATAAGCAACATGCCTATACTTTAAAGGACAGATAAGGCTATATAATAAGGGAAACATAAATGAAAGTATTAATTTGTATCTGGAACCAAAAGGTGGAAATTTATATTAGTATAGATTTTTAACCGTGTATTAGAAAATTTTAAAATATTGAGAAGCATGATTTTCCCTTAAGGAAAAAAAGACATTTTAAAAAGCAGTCTTTTTGTGAGATAATTTCCCTCAATTTATTCCTCAGAATTATCTATATTTTCCAGCTGGACATTTTCTTCCCATATATGCACTGCATCTAAACAAATGGATGAACAGTTATGCTCTGAGTTCACTGAGATCTGAAGTATAAATATAAGCAGGATCAGATTAAAACAAAACAAAAGACAAGCAATGCATCACTGGGTAGACATTTCTTTTATGTCTGACATCAAAGAAAGTTAGATGGAAGCAGTAAAAAGTGTGCAGAGCAGATTGAAAGAGATGCCGCATGGTGGACTTTGCCATTCTAATTTGCCCATGTAATTCATAAGGTCTATAACCATTTGCTCATAACTATAAGCATAACGTGTATATACACATGTGTATTTGTGTTATTTACTACTTATCATTTAATTTTTATATAATTGCAGATACTGATTCCATAGATCCAATATTTGAAAATAAAAAAAATTTTAAAGGGCATCATTTATAAATATGTGTGATGACTTATAAGGTAACAGGTGAACATCAAACCATAGGTCTCTGTTTTCATTTTTAGCAGACTGTTGTAGGGATTGTACTCACTGCATTTATGAATTACACAGTTTCCTGTAGACTGAGGTGATATATATATGTATTTTTAGTACAATAAACAACATGCCTGTACTTGAAAGGACAGATAAGGCTACATAATGTGGGAAATGCAAAGGAAATTATTAATTTGGATCTGGAACCAAAATGGAAAGGTGGAAATAGTCAATACTTTATAATAAAACATTTTTGAAGATTCTATTTAAGTAAAAGTATTGTCTTAATTTGGATTTCCCAGGTAGCTCAGTGTGTAAAGAATCTGCCTGCAATGCAAGAAACACAAGAGATGCAGGTCCGATCCCTGGGTCAGGAAGATCCCCTGGAGGAGGACATAGCAACCCATTCCAGTATTCTTGCCTGGAGGATCCCATGGACAAAGGAGCCTGGCAGGCTACAGTCCACAGGGTCGCAAAGAGTTGGACATGACTGAAGCGACTGAGCACAGCACAGCAAAGGACTCATTTTATGCCTCTAAAATATATAAATTTAAAACATACAATAACTTAGTTGTACCCCATTAATATATAATATCTGCCAATAATATGTTTTATAATACTTTAACTATGTACGGAGCTGATTTTATAGGATTAGGTCCAATGTGCATGCATTGGTTTAAGGGTATGTGTGTTGAGCAGATTTATTAAGTGAACGATTAAGCTGGGTTTTGCACTTCCACACAGAGTCACATTTAAAAGAATACTTCTAAAATATTTCAGGCTTTTAAACTCTATTAAACAAGAAGAGTAATATGTGTGTCATTAAAAAAATACTCAAAATGCTACAAATACTTTGATTTGTTTCAATATAATCGTCAAGACTTAAATATACACTATGGTTTTCACTTCTTATTTAAACAAAGGATGGACATTACACTGAAGCAGTATCTATAATAGAAACATCCCACGGTACAGACAGTAATGACAAGGCATTCTCACTTTGTCACTTCTAAAATTAAATGCAATGCTCACTAAGCTGCATAACTAGAAATAAGGTCTAATAATCAATAAATACTTTAAGTGCAAATTTTCACTAGTTTCCTTCATGTTAGCTTGGAGGAAGAAGTCTTTAAAAAGAAACAAAAAACAAAAATTTTCAATTTAAAGCTAAGAATGTCACATTCTTGAATTGGAAGATTAGTTAACTTAGAAAAATTTTCCTGCCAAAAGCAACAAAAAAAGATGGGCAGAAGATATAATTCTTTTGCTATCAAAAGGAACCATGGAATTCTGAAGACAGTGAGGGTCTTCAATGTGCTAAAGGAAAACCACTGCCACCTTAGATTTCATATGCAGAAACAGTACCCTCCAGACTGCAGAATGCATGCGTGCCTTATTAAGATGTCATATTTACTGATGCTTTTATCATTGTTACAGACAATGCCAAGTCATAGTATGATTTAACTCCATTTACCTCTTCCTTATGTATGTTATTTAATGCACTTTAATTCTATGCACTTTAACCTTGTCTTTACTATTATTTTTCTGATACTCATTATTCATTTAGCTATATCCCTGTATTTGCTACTTTACTGTTTTTCATTTGATCTTTCATTGAAAATCATATTTTTTCTGCAATACTTTTTGGTATCTCTTTTAGTGAATTTCTATAGTTAGTGATTTTTTTTCAGTTTTCATTTAACTGAAAATACCTTTATGTCAACTGCATTCTTAAAATATAAGGATATAAGATGGAAAAAAATAAATATTAGATCTAGATAAAAATATATGCGATAGTTTATACAGTAGTATTTTTATATATAACTGGTAAAAGGAATAGGATACAAAATATTCTTTTATAAAAGAGACATTTACCAACCTGATAAACTTCATTAACAAGGCTGACCTGGTGGACATGTACATAATTCTTCCTTAAAAAATTATATAATACATACTATTTTTACAAGTACATGTAGAAATTTATAAACAATGACTTTAGGTGAGCTACAAAGAAAAGTCTCAACACATAAAGAACTGACATCATCCAGACTGTAAATCCTGACAACAGTTCAATTAAACTATAAATCAACAAGAAGAGCTAAGTAAAAAGTCTCCATATGTTGCTAATAGAATTCCAAATATCCCAGAGGACAAATGAGATGTCACAGTAAAAATTATAAAGCTAATGGACAAAAAGAAAGACAAGGCACAAATAACGTCAGGAATGGAAGAGGCAGTCACTTGAGACTTGCAAAATAGTAAGATAGTAAAATTATACTTCAGGAGACATCTGGTTCTGTCAGACGGAGCAGTTCCATTCCTCCAAGATTCTTCCTCTTATTACTAAAAACCCTGGACATAACAAAGAAACAAAAGACGACTCTGGAGATTCCAAAGAAGCAGGAGGCCGCCTAAGTGAAGTGGGATTTGAGGAGCACCACGGAAAGAGTTCCCTGGTTGCCTTACTGCCTCCCCTAGAATCCAGACCCACCACAGGCACAGACAAAAGTGCTCCAAGAAAGGCTGAGCATGGGAAGAGGATGACCAATAGCAGGAGACTTTTTGCCCATACCTCACTTACCCCGGGTGCACACCCTCAGAAAAGTGTATCCCACCCTTAGTTTCAGCAGCCTTGGCCCTCCCACCTGCCCTCCACCTGAAGAAGCAGATGGCATTCCTGATCCTCTACTGGGTGGTGAGGTGTTCACTCCTGCACCTTCTACTCTGTGGAGTGGTCCCAGAGTGGTCCCATCCCTGGCTGGCTACTCTTCTGGGCAGGATTGCCTGCCTAGAGGTCAGGGCTCCTGAGAAGCAGTGCTGAACATAATGGCTGAACAGTTATTCAAAGGACGGCCCATTGAAAGAAGATAAATCAGCGACTTGCTATCAAGTTGCTGCGTCCTTGAGGAGCAGGGCTGTACTGGGGACTCAGTGTTGGTCTCTGTTTCAGGTAGGCTGACATGAGCTAGAGGAGTCCAGGAAAACGGGACTCCATGCCACTGGGGGCACATGTAGCTTCACCTCGCTGTCCTGGCTCTTCTGTCCATGTGTCCACATGGGGTTCTTGTGCTGCCAATGATGAAAGCCAAGTGTCACCTGGTTGGAACATTTTACCTACTTGCTTGTTCAAGGCTCTTCCAGAGTACATGCCCCATCTACCCTGGGCACTGTGGTCCTCAGTTCACTCTGCCACAGGACACAAAGGTGCTTGGACATGCCACTGAGAACCCCAGCCTTCCTCTCTGTGTCCAGAGTGCTCGGAACCCAATCTCCTCTGAACATTAGAATCAATCCCTCTGACCTGAGTCACCTCTGTTTTAACATGTTGATTCAAGAGCGTGAGGTGGAAGTTCCAGGTTACAGTTTAATAGAAGCGTTCCTACCTTGGTAAATACTATAGAATATCTCTCAACTAGCAGAGTCCATAGCTGCAGAGGCCAAGAGGCAGGTTGGCCAGTAGACCTGCAGGGTAAATGTTAGAAGCCGCATCTGTCACCTGCCCCCCAACACACACACAATCTTAAGTACAGAAGTGACTCTGTATACTATTGTCATACAGGAAGGGCCTGTCCTTCCACTTTGCCCTTCTTCAAATAATCACTATAATTCTGTAGGTGAAAGTCAGTGAGGAGAATGTGGCCAGTTGCTATTGGTCACTGATTCAGAGCATAGATCACACCCAAGAACACATTACCTGAGCTCCACCGAGTGATCCATTCAGGCGGCACCAGAAGAGTCTTCACCAGACCAACCTACCATCCTGTTAGTAAGGATGTCTCACAGCAACAGGGAACAGGGTACGGCCAGGACACTGTAAGAGCACAAGTCTATTGCCAGGATTTACCTCCTATAGAATGAACTCAACAGCAGTGTTACAGGGAACATAACCACAGCAACAATGGCATTTGGTAAGTGGTAAAGTATCTGCCTGCAATGCAGGAACCATGGATTTGATCTCTGGGTCAGGAAGATCCCCTGGAGAAGGGCATGGCAACCTACTCCAGTATTCTTGTCTGGAGAATCCCATGGACAGATCAGACTGGAGGGCTACAGTCCATGGGGTCACAGAGAGTCAAACAGGACTTAGTGACTTAATCACCATTACAAACCTGCAGGCAGTGGTTTTGGCAGAGATATTGGAACACAGACCTGTACCCTGTTCCAGAATGAACAAAGTCCAGCCCCTGTCATGATGGTCTTGGTGCCCCACTGCTGCACTTGCTACCTGGGCAGCTGGCCACCTCCCTGGTAAAAGCTGCCATAATGGGGGCTTCTTGTTGGAAGATAAGGCTCTCAGAACATGTTGCAGCCAGGTTGTGTCTTGATAAACAGACAGATCTTGCATCTTTGTCACCATAGCAACTTGGTTCATGGTGAGGGAGAGAGGCAGACCACTGTCCACAGAGCTGTTTGTCACCTTGGTCATCAGGTGGTCAGGCTCTCCCAGCTGACTTCACCTTCAGTGTGTTTATTTCAGGAGATCTCGTCACACACATTTCCTCCTTGTCACCAAATTTCCAATCCTGTCCCACTATACTTTTGCTTACTGCTGAAGAATTTATGCAGATCCAGATGTCTAATCAACTCTCATTTCTGACCAAGTGGAAACAAAAGGGCACAGCTTAAAGTCTGTCTCTTGGGATTATTTCCCTCCCCTACTGTTAGGGGAATACCTTGAGTATGGCTTAGAACTCTCTACTTCTGGGTGCTTCCAACATATTGTGTACAATCTTCTACAAATCAGGCTAAAACATTTTCTCCCCAGTGAATATGTCACAGAGGATCCCTGTGAGGTCACAGGTGCAGGTGTGGTGAGGAGGCAGGAGTGGGAACCAGGAGAGTCGGAGCACAAGCCTGAGGGAGCCGCCGGAGCCCTTCCCCTGCACACCTGTCTGGCTCGCCCGTGGCTGGTCACATGGGGAACACCAGCCTGGGTGGGGAGCAGCATGTGCAGGGCCTGCAATGGCTACAGAGCCATCTCTTGCTCTGAGTCTCATTCAAAACTGGCAGCTTCCTGGGTAACTTAGTAAATGAGCAAGAGAAACACATTAGTAGAAATAAATACTGATTCCAAAACCAAGAGAACTCCCCTCTTTGGCTTTGTTTCCCCTTTCTTACTGGAAGCAGCCAGATGAAGAAATTTTTCCACAGTCATGGAAGGAGATCGACAGGCACCACATGACAAAACCCCTAGGAATGTCACCAAGGTGGCAGGCTCCTGAATTCCTGTGGGGCATATATCCAACTTTCTGACACGTGTGTCTTACCAAATGGTGGAAGAATATGATAATTCCTGTTTACCACTGCAACCAGCACGGTGCCTTTCATGTAGGGGGTCAACCTGTGCGCCTTGGAGTGCCAGCTGTCTGCACTTGGAACCTGGCATGTCCTGCAGCAGGACAGTAAAACTGTTATTCCTGGATGCCCAGCTGAAAGCAAACTGCTTCTGGTGGACTTCAAAGAAGAAAGCATTCACCAGATCAGCAGCTGTGGACCACATATTAGCCTATTTCAATTTATTCTAGTAAATAAATGACTGGAAAGGAAGTTGCAACTGGAACCTCACCTAATGGGTTGGATGGTCATTCTCTAAGGTCCAGCATCTTCTGCGCAGGCCAGAGAGATGATATGGGTATGATGATGTGTGAGGAATCACTATCCTTCAACTTCTAGTCTTTGAAAACAGAACTAATCTCCTAAATCCCTCCAGAAATGCAACGCTGCTTTTCATTTATTATTTTCATAGGCAGGGACAGTTCTAGGGATTCCACCGGGCCTTTCCAGTCTCTGTTTCATTGTTCATGGAACCAACAAGAGGAATTCACCCAGCTGCTATTTTAACTATGTATCCTGGAACTCGGAAAAGTAGGCCATGCAGTGGATCACGGGACCCATCCAGCCCACTGATCCCATACTCCTTTACTAGCCCCCACCCTGAGCAGAGTGGTGTTCAGATCCTGGCAGTAACATCAGTTGAGAGCCAGAATCAAGTAACCTCCAAAGTATTCAATATTTTTCACTCTCTATTATGCATCCATTTTAGCAAATGGCCATGGGTTTCTCTGGGAAGGCTGGTGAAATGTGCAGCATAAATCTTGGGCAGCATGGCAGTCATTTCTGAAGAGCCACTGCGGCTGCCTCTGCCCCAAGGTATCTGTCAGACTGTGAACTGATTCAGTTCTGGCGATTAGCTAAGAAGCCAGGATTCTCAGCAGGCCTGGAGCTGATGAACCAACCCAAGTTTGAATTCAACAGACTGAACTGCCCTCCAACTCCTTCAGTCCTGGGGGCGTCATGAGCAACACAACAAGATCCCTAGCTAGATATACCAACACAACTAGATCAGGATCTAGTCATCCTGATCGCTGTCTCAGCCCTAACATCCACCTGCCTCCAGCCTCTGCACAGCCTTTCTGCAGGATGCCATCACCCTCCAGTGATTCATGGAGTTCATTTCAACTTCCGTCCCTGTACCACAAAGGGCTGTAGAGACATAGGCCTCACGAATGCCAGCACTCTCTTCACCAAGAACTATTCCGAGCCCTAGAAAGGAGTGGCCTCTGGGCTGATCAGGAGCCAATAATAGGGGGGTCAGTATAGAAAGTATATATAAAAAGTCCACGTAAGCATTCCAGCCTCCCTTAGCTGTCAGATGCTTTACTCAGTATGCCAAATAATTCCAGGCTGTCAGCTTTGTTCAGGGCAACCCACTGCTGGGTTCAGAGTCCAGTAAATTAGACAAATAAGCAAATTGTGAGTGTGTTTCTCAGCTGTTTGAATAACATTCTGAACCCAGGCTCTCTGGAGATGACACTCACAATACTTTCAGCTGACCCAGCTTGTGCACTCTCCACTCTGGCTGCACTCACTGAAGGCCTACTCCCTGTGCATTGGTTGTTGTTCAGTCACTAAGTCATGTCTGACTCTTTGCAACCCAATGGACCTGCAGCAGAATGCCAGGGTCATCTATCCTCAACATTCTCCTAAAGGGTGCTCAAACTCAAGTCCATTCAACCATCTCATCCTCTGCTACCCTCTTCTTCTTTTGCCTTCAATGTTTCCCAGCATCAGGGTCTTTTCAAATGAGTCAGGCTTTTAGCATCAGGTGGCCAAAGTATTGGAGCTTCACCTTCAGCATCAGTCCTTCCAATGAATATTCAGGGTTGATTTCCTTTAGGATTGACTGGTTTGATCTCCTTGCTGCCCAGTGGACTCTCAAGAGTCTTCTCCAGCACAATTCAAAGCATCAACTCTTTGGTGCTCAGCCTTCTTTAAGGTTCAACTCTCACATCCATACATGATTACTGGAAAAATGATAGCTTTGACTATATTTTTTGTCAGCAAAGTGAGGTCTCTGCTTTTTAAAATGCTGTCTAGGTTTGTCACAGCTTTCCTGCCAAGAAGCAAGCATCTTTTAATTTCACAACTGCAGTCACCACCCACAGTGATTTTGGAGACCAAGAAAATAAAATCTGTCTCCACTGATTCTACTTTTTCTCCTTCTGTTTGGCATGAAGTGATGGGAAACTATGCCATGATCTTAATGTTTTTAATTTATTTACTTGGCTGTGTTGGGTCTTAGTTGTTGCACACGGGATCTTTGGTCTTCCTTGCAGCATGTGGGATCCATTTCCTGACTAGGGATCGAACCCCAGGCCCCGTGCATTGGGAGCATGACATTTTAGCCACTGGACCACCAGGGAAATCCAATGATCTAGGTTTCTTAATGTTGAGTTTTAAGCCAGCTTTTTCACTCCTATTTCACCCTCATCAAGAGGTTCTTTTAGTTCCTCTTCACTTTCTGCCATTAGAGTGGTATCATCTGTGTATCTGAGGTGGTTGATATTTCTCCTGGCAATCTTGATTCCAGCTTGTGATTCATCCATCCTGGCATTTTGCATGATATATTTGCATATAAGTTAAATAAGCAGAGTGACACTATACAGCCTTGTCTTACTCCTTTCCCAATTTTGAACCACTCAGCTTTACCATGTCCAATTCTGTTGTTTCTTGACCCGAATACAGATTTCTCAGGAGATAGGTAGGTGATATGGTACACCCACATCTTAAAGAATAAAGAAATTCTTGAAAAATGTTCCAGTTTATTGTGATCCACACAGTCAAAAGCTTTAGCACAGTCAATGAAGCAGAAGTTTTTCTGGAAATTCCTTACATTTTCCATGATCCAACAAATTTAGAAATTTGATCTCTAGTTGCTTTACCTTTTTGAAACCCAGCTTATATACTTGGAAGTTCTCTGTTCACATACTGCTAAAATCTAGCTTGAAGGATTTTGAGCATAACCTTACTAGCACATGAAGTGAGAAAAATTGTATAGTAGTTTGAACATTCTTCCACACTGTCTTTCTTTGGAATTGGAATGGAAACTGAAATTTTCCAGTCCCGTGGCCTCTGCTGAGTTTTCCAAATTTGCTGGTATATTGAGTGCAGCACTTTAAAGTCAGAGCATCTTTTAGGATTTGAAATAGATCAGCTGGAATTCCAGCTAGCTTTGTTTGTAGTAATGCGTTCTAAGGCCCACTTACCTTCACATTCCAGGATGTCTGGCTCTAGGTGAGCTGATCACACCATCATGGTTATTGGAGTCATTAATATATTTTTGTTAGTTCTGTGTATTTTTGCCACCTATTCTTAACCTCCTCTGCTTCTCATAGGTTCTTAGTGTTTCTGTCTTTACTGTGCCTATCTTTGTATGAAATGTTGAAAACTGATCTCTCCAATTTTCATAAAGAGATCTCTAGTCTTTCCCACTGTATTATTTTCTTCTGCCTTTATACTGCTCATTTAAGAAGATCTTCTATTCTCTCCTTGCTATTCTCTATAACTCTGCATTCAGTTAGGTATATCTTTCCCTTTCTCCCTTGCCTTTCACTTCTCTTTTTTCCTCAGCTATCTGTAAGGCCTCCTCAGACAACCATCATGCTCTTGCATTTCTTTTTCTTTGGGATGGTTTTGGTCATTGCCTCCTGTACAATGTTATGAACCTTCATCCATAGTTCTTCAGGCACTCTGTCTACCGTATATAATCCCTGGAGTCTATTTGTCACTTCCATGGTATATTCAAAAGGGATTTGATTTAGGTCATACCTGAATGTCCTGGTGGCTTTTCCTGTGCATGCACGCTAAGTTGCTTCAGTTATGTCTGACTTTTTGTGACCCTATGAACTGTAGTCCACCAGGCTCCTCTGTCCATAGGGATTCTCCAGGCAAGAATACTGGAGAGGGTTGCCATACCCTCCTCCAGGGGCTCTTCCAGACCCAGCAATCGAACCTGCATCTCCTGTGATTCCTGCATTGCAGGCGAATTATCTACTGCTGAGCTACCAGGGAAGCCCATGGTTTTCCCTACTTTCTTCAATTTAAGCCTGAATTTTGCAATAAGGACCTCATGATCTGAGCCTCAGTCAGCTTTGGTCATGTTTTGCTGATTGTATACAGCTTTTCCATCTTCAACTGCAAAGAATATAATCAATCTGATTTTGGTATTGACTTTCTGGTGATGTCCACATGTAGAGTCACATCTTGGGTTGTTGGAAAAGGGTGTTTGCTATGACCAGTGTGTTCTCTTGATGAAACTGTTAACCTGCTTCATTTTGTACTCAAAGGCCAAACTTTCCTGTTATTCCAGGTATCACCTGACATCCTTCTTTTGCACTCCAACCCCTTATGATGAAAAGGACATTTTTTTTTTTTTTTTTGGTGTTAGTTCTAGAAGGTCTTGTAGGTCTTCATAGAACCGGTTAACTTCAGCTTCTTCAGCATCAGTGGTTGGGACATAGATTTGATCAAAGTGATGTTGAATGGTTTGCCTTGAAAAGGAATCAAGATCTTTCTGTTGTTTTTGAGACTGCACCCAGGTCCTGCATTTCAAACTCTTTGTTGATTATGAGGGCTACTTCACTTCTTCTAAGGAGTTGTTGCCCACAGTTGTCATTGTTCAGTTGCTCAGTTGTGTCAGACTCTTTGTGACCCCAAGCATGCCAGGCTTCCTTGGCATGCTTCCCTTTACTATTTCTTGGAGTTTGCTCAAACTTAGGTCCATTGAGTCAGTGATGCTATCCCACCATCTCATCCTCTGTTGCCCCCTTCTCCTCCCGCCCTCAATCTTTCCCAGCATCAGGGTCTTTTACAACGGGTTGGCTCTTTGTATCAGATGGCCAAAATATTGGAGCTTCAGCATCAGTATTTCCAGTGATTATTCAGGGTTGATTTCCTTTAGGATTGACTGGTTTGATCTCCTTGCTGTCCAGGGGACTCTCAAGAGCCTCTCCAGCACCACAATTCAAAAGCATCAGTTATTTGGTGCTCAGCCTTATTTATGGTCCAATTCTCACATCTGTACATGACTACTGGAAAAACCATAGCTTTGACTAGATGGACCTTTGTCTGCAAAGTAACGTCTCTACTTTTTAATACGCTAAGTTGTCATAGCTTTTCTTCCAAGGAGCAAGTATCTTTTGATTTCATGGCTGCAGTCACCATCCGCAGTGATTTTGGAGCCCAAGAAAATAAAGTCTGTCGTATTGTTTCCCCATCTATTTGCCATGAAGTGATGGAACTGGATGCCATGATCTTAAGTTTTTTGAATACTGAGTTTCAAGCCAGATTTTTCACTGTCCTCTTTCACTTTCATCAAGAGGCTCTTTAGTTCCTCTTTGCTTTCTGTCGTTAGGGTGGTGTCATCTGCATATCTGCTGCTGCTGCTGCTGCTGCTAAGTCGCTTCAGTCGTGTCAGACTCTGTGTGACCCCATAGACGACAGCCCATCAGGCTTCCCCGTCCTTGGGATTCTCCAGGCAAGAACACTGGACTGGGTTGCCGATTCCTTCTCCAACTCATGAAAGTAAAAAGTGAAAGTAAAGTCGCTCAGTTGTGTCCGACTCTTAGTGACCCCATAGACTGCAGCCTACCAGGCTCCCCTGTCCATGGATTTTCCAGGCAAGAGTACTGGAGTGGGGTGCCATTGCCTTCTCAGCTGCATATCTGAGGTTAGTGATATTTCTCTCGGCAACCTTGATTGCAGTTTGTGCTTTATCCAGCCTGGCATTTCTCATAATGCATTCTGCATAGAAGTTAAATAAGCAGGGTGACAATATACAGACTTGATGTACTCCTTTCCCAATTTTGAACCAGTCCATGATGCTTGGAAAGATTGAAGGCAGGAGGAGAAGGGGATGACAGAGTACAAGATGGTTGGATGGCATCACCAACTCAACGGACATGAGTTTGAGCAAGCTCCAGAAGATGGTGAAGGACAGGGAATCCTGGTGTGCTGCAGTCCATGGGGTCACAAAGAGTCAGACATGACTGAGCAACTGAACCAAAACAACAACTGCTCCATGTCCAGTTCTAACTACTGCTGCTTGACCCGCACAAAGGCTTCTCAGAAGGCAGGCAAGGTAGTCTGGTATTGCCAACTCTTGAAGAATTTTTCAGTTTGTGTTGTGATCCATACAGTCAAAGGTTTAATGTAGTCAATGAAGCATTAGTGGATGTTTTTCTGGAATTCCCTTGCTTTCTCTATAACCCAATGGACAGTGGCAATTTGATTTCTGGTTCCTCTGCCTTTTCTAAACTCAGCTTGTACTCAGTTTCAGTTCACATACTGTTGAAGCCTAGCTCGAAGGATTTTGACCGTTACCTTGCTAGCATGTGAAATGTCCATATTATATATTATATAAATATATCTATATCTAATATATCAATATCTATATATCTGCTGCTAAGTCGCTTCAGTCATGTCTGACTCTGTGCGACCCCATAGACGGCAGCCCACCAGGCTCCCCTGTCCCTGGGATTCTCCAGGCAAGAACACTATCTCTATATATATACAAAGTAGTAGATATAATGGTCATCTGAATTATATTTGCCCATTCCCATCCATTTTAGTTCACTGATTCCTAAGATGTCAGTGTTCACTCTTGCCATCTCCTGCTTGACCATGTCCAATTTACCCTGATTCGTGGACTTAAAATTCCAGGTTCCTATGCAATTATTGTTCTTTACAGCACCGGACTTTACTTTCACCACCCAATACATCCACAACTGAGCATCATTTCTGCTTTGACCCAGCTGCTTCATTTTTCTAGAGATACTAGTAAATACTCTCCGCTCTTCCACAACAGCATATTGGACACCTTAAGACTGAGGGGGCTCATCTTCCATATCAAAGCTTTTTGTCTTTTCATACTGTTCATGGAGTTCTTGAGGCAAGAATACTGAAATGGGTTGCAATTTCCTCCTCCAATGGACCATGTTTTGTCAGAACTTGTTACTATGACCTACCCATCTTGGGTGGCCCTGCACACACAGTTCATAGCTTCATGGAGTTACATAAGCCCCTTCATCACAAGCCTGTGACCCACGAAGGGGGGCATTGGGTACATACTCTATTGCTGCGTAACACATCACCGTATGCTTCATGATTGGAAACAATCCTGTTTTCATCCCTGTTTCTAAGGAGAGGAGTCTGAGCTACGGTTTAGAGAGGTCCTCTGCCCAGGACAGAGCTGTTGGCAGGGGTTGGCTGGGCTGGGTGCCTTTCTACAGGAGGGTGTCCTCTTCTAAGCTCATGTAGTTTCTGGCAGAATCCAATTCCTTGCAGTCTAAGGACTGAAGCACTGCTTTCTTGCCAGGTGACAGCAGGGGCTGCCTTCAGCTCTCTGAGCCCCCTGCAGGTCCTTACCAGCTGGTCTTCTTATAGGTCCACTCATGACACAGCAGCTCCTTCTGTGCCAGCAGGAGGATCTCTTGCTCCAGGACACTAATACAGAGCCTCGTGTAATATAATTGTGCAAGTGACTCTGTCATCTTTGATACCTTCTATCGTCTAAAATCAAGTCACAGGTTCTACCCACATTCAAGGAGAGAGGATTATACAAGACATAACTAACTGGAGGGGTCCCCACTGGGTAATTCTGACACAACCAATGCACATCCCTGATAAGCCAGCAAATACAATTTTCTATACATACTGTAGGTAACCCTTGGAAACCAAACACCCTTGGAACTGCTAGGATTCAAGCTTAACCAAGCTTACCCTTGTGGCTCAGCTGGTAAAGAATCTGCCTGCAATGTGGGAGACATGGGATCGATTCCTGCATTGGGAAGATCCCCTAGAGAAGGGAAAGGCTACCCAATCCAGTTTTCTGGCCTGGAGAATTCCATGGACTGTATAGTCCATGGGGTCACAAAGAGTCAGACACAACTGACTGACTTTCACTTTCACTTTCAAGCTTACCAAGTGTTATCTATTATATGTATCAGAAGATGCTCAACCTCATCAGTACTCCAAAAAAGAAAAAACATGAGAAACTATTTCCATCTGTTGAAATAAGTCATTTAAAAAATGAATTCAGAGAGGGTGTGGTGAAGTATGTACTCTGATATATATCATTGGTGGGACTATGCTCTTGCTGCTGCTACGTTGCTTCAGTCGTGTCCGACTGTGCAACCCCAGAGACGGCAGCCCACCAGGCTCCCCCGGCCCTAGGATTCTCCAGGCAAGAACACTGGAGTGGGTTGCCATTTCCTTCTCCAATGCATGAAAGTGAAGTCGCTCAGTTGTGTCCGACTCTTAGCAACCCCATGGACTGCAGCCTACCAGGCTCCTCCATCCATGGGATTTTCCAGGCGAGAGTACTGGAGTGGGTTGCCATTGCCTTCTCCGTGGTGGGACTACAAATTGGTACAATTCTTTAGGAAAGAAATCTAGCAAATGGTCCTAAGGATTATAATATTCTACTTCTGGGTACTCAGCATAGAGAAGACTTAAAAATACCCAAGTATTAAGAAAGATGTTAACTATAATGCTATATAGAACAGTGAAAATCTGGAAGCAGCAGCAATGTCCAACTAGAAATGTTTCACCATATTAATTTTGCTGAAATGTATCAAATGTAATAGTCATTAAAATTATGTTGGTGATTTAGTCACTAAGTCGTGTCCGACTCTTTGTGAGCTTATAGACTGTGTAGACCTCCAGGCTCCTCTGTCCAGGGGATTCTCCAGACAAGTGGGAGTGGGTTGCCATTTCCTTGTCCAGGGGATCTTCCTGACCCAGGAATTGAACCCAGGTCTCCTGCACTGCAGGCAGATTCTTTACTAACTGAGCTACAAGGGAATCCCAAAATTATGTTGAGGTGAATACAATTCTATAGAAAACATTATATATTAAGGGACATACTGGCTGCATATGCATGAATAAAGAATTCACACAAATGTAGGAAATTTCCCCAAATGTTAACATTGCTGACATCCGGGTTATGAAGCAATAAGTGGTATTCTCCCCCTACTTCTAATTTCCTCTGTTTTACCTATTTCCTATAATGAATGAACACTCTACCAATTAGCATGCTTTTGGTTGCAGAAAACCTAACTTGCTTTAACTAAAGAAGCTTTTGTATCTCACAGAGCTGGGGTATCCAGGACAGGCTGGGATTCAAACAAAATAAGGGCAGTGATTCATCATCACCATCAAGGCCCAGCTCTTCCTGAGTCTCCACTCTGGGTCCTCAGTGTGGGCTCCATCCTCAGGGCATTCACCTCACAGTTTCAACAAAACAGAGGTCAGAAAAAAGCCACATGCTGACTGGCTAAGAAGGACAGTTCTCTAGAGTAAACAAACTTGGTGTTCCACTGGGAAGAAGGTGGGCGAGTAGATACTGAAGAGATGAGCAACAGTGTCTTCCCCAAATGGTTACTCTTGTCATTTGTCAAAATATGTTTACTGCTTCCAGGATTTCCCAAAGTAATTCATTTCATTGCAGAAAATCTGGAAAACAGATGGTATCAAAAAAACCTCACACAGGAATCTATTACAAAGGATGGTCACTCTTAACATTTTGGTTCATTGTGTTTTAAGACCTAAAATTTTAATATTTTATTTTTTAAATTAATTTTTATTGGAGTATAATTGCTTTACAATGCTGTTAGCTTCTGCTGTACAGCAAAGTGAATTGGTTATATGTACACATATAGCCCCTCTTTTCTAGATTTCCTTCCCATTTAGGTCACCACAGAGCACTGAGTAGAGTTCCCTGTGCTATACGGTCCATTCTCATTAGTTATGTGTCTTACACAAGTATCAGTAATGTGTATATCTCAATCTCAATCTCCCAATTCATCCCACCCCCCTCTTCACAACCCTTGGTGTTCATATGTTTGTTCTCTACCTTTGTGTCTCCATTTCTAAACTCTATATAGTACTACATAACATGCTACCACATGGAAACAACATAATTTATTTAACCATTTTGCTCTTGTAGGTAATTTCTATTAATTCCATTTTCATTATTAGTAACCCTAGATGGAATATTTCACCTGATCTCTAATCTGCTTCCTTTGGATAGTGTCCTTTAAGTGAAATTACTGGACCAATATTACATATTGCCAAATGAGTACATATTGCACATCTATAATGAGAAAAAATCTAAACAATAAAATACAAAATGGAATCATATTTGCCATAACTTCACAGGTCAATGTAAACATCAGACTGTGTAATTTAAGAAAAGTTTCGATAAAAATAAATCATTATATAAATGCAAGATATTATTTTGATATTAACAAAAATAATAAACATCGAAACTGCCTTATGTCAACAATCTATCTTAGGGATTAGTTGATAGTTTTTAATCATACACATTGTCAACTGCTTACAACTTTCAACATTCCACAACCAATCTGTCAATACGATAGAGGCAACTTTTATCTTAGTTTTAAAGCATTTATATTGATGGGACATTAATAATCTATTAAGTAACTGAAAACTTACTAAGCTCATAGCTATGTGCTATGAAGAAGGCTAGGAAACTAGGAATACTCTGGTATTAATATTGTTGAATGTGAAAGACAGACATACAGGCAACTAAAATAAATGTGACACGTGATCAAAGAGGGCAAAGAACATTTCACTATGGGACCCAAGAAAGAGAAATAATGAACATTTCTCTTTCTTCTCCTAGTCTATTCTCTGCTTCAGTTTCTACAAACTGTTCTCTCTGCCTGCACACTTAAATCTGGCCTGCTCCGCCCCGTCATTTGCATGGCCCTGCTCCTGGCCAGCCTCCGTGAGGTGAGAATCTGTAGCTGGCCCTGATCGCCCTGCCCCTTGTCCCCTCTCACCCTGAGTCCTTCTGCCCTCCTCTGCCCACACCACCGCGACACCCCGTGCTGCTTCCCAGCTGATCCTGGTCACTCCTTACAAAGACGCATGGGAAATTCAAGTCCTCTGAGCTGTTAAAGAAGAAGAAGAATCCCAACTCAGGGAGTACAAAGGAAAGAATATGTATCCCAGTTCATCATACTATACAATGTAGAAATTTGGAAACTCAAGGAGGCTGCACTGCTTTCACAGATGGAGACTTAATAGGTCTTTTACAAGCTACAGAAAGCATGTGCTAGAAGAACAATAAGCTACCCAAACAGTGAAACAGCAGAAACATGTCACTTAAGGGTAGAAATAAGGTTCCTGAAAAACCTCTCAAAAATAGAGGAAAACAATTACAAAACGATTACAGTCCAAAGGCCTGTTAGAGAAACATCACTAGGGCTCACAAAGAAATGTCATTTCCCTTGCCTCTGTATTTCTGTGAGAATTCCAGGTAACACTTACCTACAGGGAGAACAAATGAGAAGCTAATATAGTAACTGGACCTTTCAAAATGCCATGCAGGGCCTCAGGGTCAGTAAATGCCTCTCTGTAAACTGTCCAGTGTCCTGCACACTTGCGCCTCTCTGTAAACTGTCCAGTGTCCTGCACACTTGCGTCCAGATCCAACCTGTGTGCATTTGCCATTCACATGTGTTCATGTCTCAAGAAAGGAAAGATGAAGAGAAACACAGGAAACATTCCAAAGAGAGTATAATAAAGCTGATACAAGTATAATAAAGCAGTAAGTATAAAACTTAGAAGCTACTGATTCTGTGATTTACTCATGTATTTTCCCTGTAATTAATGTCTAAATTTGTGGCAATTTTTCACATTGGAACACAACACCCCAGGGTGAGAGTGTGAGGTGGCTGTAGCAGTGCCTGTCACAGATGCTTTAACAGTGAAGGAGTAGAAGAGCTGCTGGACTCTCATCCTTAGAGAGGCTGTTGGGGAAGGGGTTGCTTAGTTCCTCTTTGTCTCCACAAAAGCTCAAATGGCGAATTATTTATTCATTTTTTAAAGACATGCATTTCTTTATTGGGCTGCACTGGGTCTTAGTTGTGGCACGCAGCAGAGACTGTCTAGCTGTGTGTGGGCTAGTTGCTCTTTGGCATGTGGCCTCCTAGTTCCCCGAGCAGGGATTGAACCTGTGTCCCCTGCATTGCAAGGCAGATTCTTAACCACTGGACCACCAGAGAAGTCCTTCAAATGTTAATTTAGGCACCTACAATGACTGCTTTATTCTAAGATGCTAAAAAGATAATTTGAGGGACTTTAAACTGAAAAGTTTAAGATCACCACAGTGAACTGTATTAAAAATCCATAATGTGTTTGGGGGTATGTGTCTGTGTGGGTCTAGGTCTTAACTAAAGTAGCTAAAAATTGCAATAATAAGACTTGGGAGTTTTAAAAAAGTGACTTTGAGCTATGAAAGTTCAAACTGCAAGGAATAAAATTACATAAAATTAAAGAAAAGAACTGAAACAAGCTGAAATTACAATTACTGTAGAAGAATATGGTGGCCTCAGATTAGTTAACATATAATAATGACAACACCTTGCCAACAAAGGTTCGTCTAGTCAAGGCTATGGTTTTTCCAGTGGTCATGTATGGATGTGAGAGTTGGACTGTGAAGAAGGCTGAGCGCCGAAGAATTGATGCTTTTGAACTGTGGTGTTGGAGAAGACTCTTGAGAGTCTCTTGGACTGCAAGGAGATTCAACCAGTCCATTCTGAAGGAGATCAGCCCTGGGATTTCTTTGGAAGGAATGATGCTAAAGCTGAAACTCCAGTCCTTTGGCCACCTCATGCGAAGAGTTGACTCATTGGAAAAGACTCTGATGCAGGAGGGATTGGGGGCAGGAGGAGAAGGGGACGACAGAGGATGAGATGGCTGGATGGCATCACTGATTCGATGGACGTGAGTCTCAGTGAACTCCGGGAGCTGGTGATGGACAGGGAGGCCTGGCGTGCTGCGATTCATGGGGTCGCAAAGAGTCAGACACGACTGAGCGACTGAACTGAACTGAACTGAATGACAAAATGGGCAATTTTTGAAAAATAATAAAAACCTTTTGGGTTAACCTAATATAGTATATTTGAAATTATCTTAAATACAGTGACCCAAGAAATATTTTGGAGTCATATGTAGGTCTGGCATTAATGAATAAAGATTATTGGCTGTTCTGTGTATAAAGAATTTGGATATACAGCATTTCAATTAAAATGACATCTTTTTTTTGGTAAAATCTAATACATTTAATTTTGGCATAATAGTGATTTATTATATATTAATACTTCAAAAATATACTTTTGTGTTTGACAAACCATCGACGAGCTCAAAATGGACCTATAAACATGCTTTTGCTCCAAACACCAGGCTGCTATTGCACTGAAGGCAGTGAATTCCATCACGGGAGTTATAAGATCCAGGGCTGCAGATTACTGTGAATAAAAAATAAGTTAATAAGTAACAGTCTCCTAATGCCATGTAGTTTAACTTTAGATGGAGAATACATTTTCAAAGAAGATTTTTTTTTTCTTTTTGGTTTTAAATGTGGTAAAATGCACATAACATAAAATCTGCCATTTTAACCATTTTTTTTTATTATTTGTTTGTTCATCAAGTATTTTATTTTTTTTATACTTTTTTTTAAATTTTATTTTATTTTTAAACTTTACATAATTGTATTAGTTTTGCCAAATATCAAAATGAATCCGCCACGGGTATACATGTGTTCCCCATCCTGAACCCTCCTCCCTCCTCACTCACCATACCATCCCTCTGGATAGTTGAGTAGTGTCAAGTATACTCAAATCATTGCACAACTAATCTCCAGAACTTTTGCATCTGGGACAAACTGCACCTCTACACCCATTAAACACCTCCTTATTCCCCCTTTTCTAGGTCCTGGCAGCCACCATTCCACAATTTGTTGCTATGAGTTTGACTCCTCTAAATGTCTCATGTAAGCTTAAGCCAAGATAGCCCACAGTGTTGACATTAGAAGGCTTATTGGCCATCCTGGAAATTCTAGAACAATGTGACTACCAGATGGTCCATAGTAAGCATACTCCAGATGTATAAAGACAGCCGCAAATATGGGAAGGACTTGCAGATTATTTTTAACAATCATCTGGTTTCAAATTCTATTTCTATCATGGGCTAAAAGTGTAATTTTAGAAAAACTACTTATCCTAAAATGTAACTCAGTTTGGTCATCCCTAACATAAGGATCTATCATGAGTATTACCAATGCTTCTTCTGCATGATGGGAAATAAAGAAAGGTAGAAAGAAACCAATACGTTATGTTAAATACATTCTTTTTGTTGACTAAGTTTGGGATCCTGGGCAAAGTAGTCAATTCTCTTAGTTCTAGCTTCCTCATTTCTTGGCCACCTGATGCGAAGAACTGACTCATTTGAAAAGACCCTGATGCTGGGAAAGATTGAAGGCAGGAGGAGAAGGGGACAACAGAGGATGAGACGGTTGGATGGCATCACTGACTCAATGGACATGAGTTTTAGTAAACTCTGGGAATTGGTGATGGACAGGGAGGCCTGGCATGCTCCAGTCCATGGAGTCGCAAAAAGTCAGACATGACTGAGCAACTGAACTGAACATTTCTAAAAGAGGTACAATGACAGTCAAGTCATAGTGTTATTGTGAGGACTGAAATCAGATGACTTACAAAAGAAAACACCAAGTTTGTGACAAGCATTGACTCAACAAATGCTTAGCCCTGTGCACTGCATGGCTGCTATCTTCACCCACCTCTTCTACGTGTGTACTGCCGTGAAGGTCATGGGAAGACATCAGCCCTCTAACAGGGCTTGGGTCTCCGATTTTCCTATCGCATATGTCATCAGCCAAGGGACCACAAAGATGTTAATAAGAGCACATCCAAGGATGGGTTATCATAGGCCATGAAATAAGATTTTTTTTTTTAGTGCCGTAATTTTAATAATACATGTCACTGATTGGATCTGGGTCATATTATATTATTTAATTTCATATTTCTTTCAAAATACATATTTTCTCAAATTGGGAAATATCTTAACCATCACTCAGAGAAAGTATTCTCTGTTCTAGGTTTCATAGAGTTCCTCGGTTTTAATAGATATTTTATCTGGAAATTAATGTTCCAGATGGAAAAAAAATTGGTAAACAAAATTAAATTGATTTGCTGCAGTAATAAGAAGAGTATTTAAAGTAAAAATGCATGTGGTAAAATTCTAATGATATAGTGTTTCTCAAAGAAGTGTGACCATGGTACACATTCTCTCAAAGAAGCATATTAATATTTCTTGAAGCACAAATATGGAAAGACTGAGCAAAGGTATTAAAAATGTTAAATCATTAAACATGGAGAACAGAAGCCTACATGAAGTCTTACACACATATTTTTACATGACTGTCACAAACAGAACAGAAACTGGCATAAAACCATTGAAACCAAAGCATAAATAATGATATTCTAATAAATATTCTTATATTTAAACAGCTTTCATAATACTGTATATGTATATTGTTTAGTCGCTAAATCATGTCCAACTCTCTTGTGATCCCATGGATTATAGACTGCCAGGCCCTCCTGTCCATGGGATTTCCCAGGCAAGAACACTGGAGTGGGTTGCCATTTCCTTCTCGAGGGGTCTTCCTGACCAAGGGATTGAACCTGTATCTCCTGCATTAGCAGGCAGATTCTTCACCACTGAGTACCAGACCAGGGCCCTTATCTGTAACACTCTCTCCTAGGATATATTCTGAAATATTTTGTTCTCTCTTAAGCAAAATTGAGGAAAATGCTAAAATATTATTAAATTTAAAGTACAAAATTAGTGAAATTATCTTTCAGGTTTGAGTCTCAGGGAATGGAATATCTCATAGCTACAATTAAAAGAGTAGCCTAATTAAATTTTGATTATTTCAATAAGAAGAGAAGGAAACATTGGTGACTAATCAGTATCAACATATAAAGAAATGGTAAGGAAATACAGGAAAAAAATCTCCATGAATTTTAGATGGGGACTAATTTCTTTAAAAAGAAAGTGACTAGCAATAATAGAAAATAATTGATTCATTTAGTATTAAAATTAGAAACTTAATAAAAAGAATCATAAAATTGACAATAGTCAAGCAGGAAACCTAGGAAATAGTTGCAGCTATGTAGCCATCAGAGGACTATCATTCAGAAAACATACATAATTCATATCAATCAATGAGAAAAGGACAGAAAATTAAAAACAGGCCCAAAAGAGAAAATACAAATATCCAATGATTGCTACTTTATTGATCCACAGAATAGTGCTCAGACAAATCAAGAATTTGGGACACACAAATAAAGATCAAACTATAAGACACTGAGCATGCTCTCAATGAGAAGTTCAACTAGGAAATCCCTTGAGATGGGAGCTTAGCATTTTCTTGCAACATCAGGATTAGAAAAAGATGGCGACCATCTCTACTTCCATTGAACACAGTACTGAGTCTTGCCCAGAACAATTAGACAAGAAAAAGGAAGCAAATTCAAATGGTAAAGGAAGAGTGAAGCTATCCCTGTTTTTAGTGGGTATGATCCAAATGGCCAGCATCCACTGGATCATAGAAAAACCAACAGAGTTCCAGAAAAACATCTACTTCTACTTTATTGACTATGCCAAAGCCTTTGACTGTGTGGATCACAACAAACTCTGGAGAATTATTAAAGAGATGGGAATACCAGACCACTTGACCTGCCTCCTGAGAAATATGTATGCAGGTCAGGAAGCAACAGTTAGAACTGGACATGGAACAACAGACTGGTTCCAAATAGGAAAAGGAGTACGTCAAGGTTGAATATTGTCACCCTTCTTATTTAACTTATATGCAGAGTACATCATGAGAAATGCTGGGCTGGATGAAGCATAAGCTGGAACCAAGATTGCCGGGAGAAATATCAATAACCTCAGATATGCAGATGACACCACCCTTATGGCAGAAAGTGAAGAAGAACTAAAGAGGTTCTTGAAAGTGAAAGAGGAGAGTGGAAAAGGTGGCTTAAAACTCAACATTCAGAAAACTAAGGTCCCATCACTTCATGGGAAATATATGGGAAAACAATGGAAACAGTGACAGACTTTATTTGGGGGGGGGGGGCTCCAAAATCACTGCAGATGGTGACTGCAGCCATGAAATTAAAAGACGCTTGCTCCTTAGAAGGAAAGTTATAACCAACCTAGACAGCATATTAAAAAGTAGAGACATTACTTTGTCAACAAAGGTCCGTCTAGTCAAAGCTATGGTTTTTCCAGTATCGTGTATGGATGTGAGAGTTGGTCTATAAACAAAGCTGAGAGCCGAAGAATTGATGCTTTTGAACTGTGGTGCTGGAGAAGACTCTTGAGAGTCCCTTGGACTGCAAGGAGATCCAACCAGTCCATCCTAAAGGAAATCAGTCCTGAATGTTCTTTGCAAGGACTGATGCTGAAGCTGAAACTCCAATACTTTAGCTACCTAATGTGAAGAACTGATTCCTTAGAAAAGACCCTGATGCTGGGAAAGATTGAAGGTAGGAGGAGAAGGAGATGACAGAGGATGAGAGGATTGATAACATCACTGACTCAATGGACATGAGCTTCAGCAAACTCTGGAAGATGAGGAAGGACAGGGAAGCCTGGTGTGCTGCAGTCCATGGGGTTGCAAAGGGTTGTACATGACTGAGCGATCAAACTGAACTGATCTCATATGAAGAAAATCCTAAAGATTCCACACTAAAAAATATTGACTGATACAACATTCAGCAAGGTTGCAGGATACAAAATTGACACGCAAAAATCAGTGGTGTTTCTATAGACTAGACAATCTGTAAAGGAAAGGAAAAAAAAAAAAAAAGCAGCTCTACTTACAACAGCATCAAAAATATATGCTATTGTAACTTCACCATGGAGGCAATTTCTTGTGTACTGAAAACTACCAAAAATTGCAGAAATAAACCAAAGATAAATAAATGGAAAGATATCCTATGTTCTTTAGTATTTAATGTTATTAATATGTCAGTACTACTAAAAATTACCCATGAAATCTCTGTCTCTGAAAACTATAGATTCTATGAAATCTCTATCAAAATCTCAGTGGTGGTATTTTCAGAGACAGAAAAATCCATCACAAAACTCATTTGAAATCTCAAGGGATTCAAAATAGCCTAAGCAGGAGGTGGTCATAAGATGGTGGAGGAATAGGACGGGGAGACCAGTTTCTCCACCACAAATTCATCAAAAGAACACTTAAACGCTGAGTAAAATCCACAAAACAACTTCTGAATGCTGGCAGATAACATCAGGCACCCAGAAAAGCAGCCCATTGTCTTTGAAAGGAGGTAGGAAAAATATAAAAGACAAAAAAAGAGACAAAAGAGGTAGGGACGGAGCTCCATCCCGGGAAGGGAGTCTTAAAAAGAGAGGTTTCCAAACACCAGGAAACACTCTCACTGCCAAGGCTGTGCCGAGCCTTGGAAGCACTAAGGGCAACATAATAGGGAGGGAAAAATAAGTAAGTAATTAAAACCCACAGATTACGAGCCCAACGGTAACTCAACCAGCGGAGAAGCAGCTCAGACGCCTGCACCCGCCACTAGCAAGCGAGGCTGGGTAGGGAGGCACGGGCTGCATTGCTTAGACTAAGGATCGGGCCTGAATGCCCCCGAGGGTAATCAGAGCGAACTAATTTGGGCTAGCAAACCAGACTGTGGGATAGCTACCATGCGAAAAGCCCTAAGACACCGCCAGGCCCGCACACAGAAGGGCTGAACAGAACTAGCCAGCTGCAGACCATCCCCCTCTGGTGACAGGCAGCCAGTGCCGGAAGGGAGCAATCACAGCCCCAGAGAGACATTATCTACCAAACTGCAAGCAGGCTTCTTTGCTAACTAAGACTTCTTGGGGTTCTGGACAGTCATCCGCCTGAGAAGGTGCACAAGTTGTACACCCAGAAAACCGAGCGGCAGGGACGGGAGAGGTGATAAGTCGCAGTGACCGCGCTCGCCAAACACCTCATCACCCGAGCTGCTCAGAGCTGCGAAGGGCACAAAACACAGGCCCAACAGAGTCTGCGACTCTGAGGACTACCCGAGTGCCTGAACCGGAGCAGCTTAGACCTGGGAGGTGCATGCAGCCCAGGGCCAGCCTCGGATGGTTCCCGGTGGAGCAACCTAGAGCCTGAGCTGTGTGGGCAGGGAGGGTGCACACACCATGAGTGGGGGCAGGCCCAGTGTGGCTGAGACATTACAAGTACATGCCAGTGTTATTTGTCTGCAGCGTCCCTCCCTCCCCACAGCACAACTGAACAAGTGAGCCTACAAAAGTGGCCACCACCGCCCCCTTCTGTCAGGGCGGAAATCAGACACTGACGAGACCAGCAAACAGAAGCTAAAACCGAGCGAACCACCTTGGAAGTGATAGGTGCAATAGATTAAAACCCTGTAGTTAGTACCGACTACATAGGAAGGGGCCTATAGATCTTGAGAAATATAAGCCGGACCAAGGAATTATCTGAAAATGAACTGACCCCACACTGCCCACAACAACACCAGAGAAAGTCCTAGATATATTTTTACTATTTTTATGATCATTATTTTTCTTTTCTTTTTTTAACTTTTAAAAAATTTTAAGTCCTTTATTACTCCTTTAATTTTTATAACCTATTACTTTGCCAAAAAAAAGACTATTTTTTAAAGCACACTTCATACATATATATATTTAATAACTTTTGTGACTTTGTTTTTTTTCTTCTTCTTCTTTTCTTTAATATTGTATTTTTGAAAATCCAACCTCTACTCTAGAATTTTAATCTTTGCTTTTTGGTATTTGTTATCAATTTTGTACCTTTAAGAACCCAATCTTCGGTACCCATTTTTACTTGGGAGCGAGATTACTGGCTTGACTGCTCTCTCCCCCTTTGGACTCTCCTTTCTCTCCACTAGGTCGCCTCTGTCTTCTCCCTCCCCCTTCTCTTCTCTACCCAACTCTCTGCATCTCTGTGTATTCCAGATGGTGAAGGACACTTAGGGAACTGATTACTGGTGGGATCTGTCTCTCTCCTTTTCATTCCCCCTTTTATCCTCCTGGCCACCTCTGTCTCCTTCCTCCTTCTTCTCTTCTCTGTATAACTCCATGAACATCTCTGAGTGGTCCAGACTGTGGAACGCACATAAGGAAGTGATTACTGGCTAGCTTGCTCTCTCCTCTTCTGATTCCACCTAATCTCATTCGGGTCACCTCTAACTCCCTCCTCTCTCTTCTCTTCTCCATGTAACTCTGTGAACCTCTCTGGGTGTCCCTCTCTGTGGAGAAACTTTTCATCTTTAACCTAGATGTTTTATCAGTGGTGCTGTACAGAAGGAGAAGTCCTGAGACTACTGTAAAAATAAGACTGAAAACCAGAAGCAGGAGGCTTAAGTCCAAATCCTGAGAACATCATAGAACACCTGACTCCAAGGAACATTAAGCAATAGGAGCTCATCAAACGCCTCCATACCTACACTGAAACCAAGCACCACCCAAGGGCCAGCAAGTTCCAGAGCAAGACATACCACACAAATTCTCCAGCAACACAGGAACACGGCCCTGAGCTTCAATACACAGGCTGCCCAAAGTTACTCCAAAACCACTGACATCTCATAACTCATTACTAGACACTTCATTGCACTCCAGAGAGAAGAAATCCAGCTCCACCCACCAGAACACCAACACAAGCTTCCCTAACCAAGAAACCTTGACAAGCCATGGATACAGCCCCACCCACAGTGAGGAAACTCCATAATAAAGATAACTCCACAAACTGCCAGAATACAGAAAGGCCACCCCAAACTCAGCAATATAAACAAGATGAAAAGAGAGAGGAATACCTAGCAGGTAAAGGAACAGGATAAATGCCCACCAAACCACACCAAAGAGGAAGAGAGAGGGAATCTACCTGATAAAGAATTCTGAATAATGATAGTGAAAATGACCCAAAATCTTGAAATCAAAATGGAATCACAGATAAATAGCCTGGAGGCAAGGATTGAGAAAATGCAAGAAAGGTTTAACAAGGACCTAGAAGAAATAAAAAAGAGTCAATATATAATGAATAATGTAATAAATGAGATCAAAAACACTCTGGAGGCAACAAATAGTAGAATAACAGAGGCAGAAGATTGGATTAGTGAAATAGAAGATAGATGGTAGAAATAAATGAATCAGAGAGGAAAAAAGGAAAACGAATTAAAAATGAGGACAATCTCAGAGACCTCCAGGACAATATTAAATGCCACAACATTCGAATCATAGGAGTCCCAGAAGAAGAAGACAAAAAGAGACCATGAGAAAATACTTGAGGAGATAATAGTGGAAAACTTCCCTAAAATGGGAAAGGAAATAATCACCCAAGTCCAAGAAACCCAGAGAGTCCCAAACAGGATAAACCCAAGGCAAAACACCCCAAGTCACATATTAATCAAATTAACAAAGATCAAACACAAAGAAAAAATATTAAAAGCAGCAAGGGAAAAACAACAAATACACAAGGGAATTCCCATAAGGATAACAGCTGATCTTTCAATAGAAACTCTTCAAGCCAGGAGGGAATGGCAGGACATACTTAAAGAGATGAAAGAAAATAACCTACAGCCCAGATTACTGCACCCAGCAAGGATCTCATTCAAATATGAAGGAGAAGTCAAAAGCTTTACAGACAAGCAAAAGCTGAGAGAATTCAGCACCACCAAACCAGCTCTCCAACAAATGCTAAAGGATATTCTCTAGACAAGAGACACAAAAACGGTGTATAAACCTGAACCCAAAACAATAAAGTAAACGGCAACGGGATCATACTTATCAATAATTACCTTAAATGTAAATGGGTTGAATGCCCCAACCAAAAGACAAAGACTGGCTGAATGGCTACAAAAACAAGACCCCTATATATGTTGTCTACAAGAGACCCACCTCAAAACAGGGGACACGTACAGACTGAAAGTGAAGGGCTGGAAAAAGATATTCCATGCAAATAGAGATGAAAAAAAAGCAGGAGTAACAATACTCGTATCAGATAAAATAGACTTTAAAACAAAGGCTGTAAAAAGAGACAAAGAAGGACACTACATAATGATCAAAGGATCAATCCAAGAAGAAGATATAGCAATTATAAATATATATGCACCCAACATAGAAGCACCACAATATGTAAGACAAATGTTAACAAGTATGAAAGGGGAAATTAACAATAATACAATAATAGTGGGAGACTTTAATACCCCATTCACACCTATGGATAGATCAACTAAACGAAAATTAACAAAGAAACACAAACTTTAAATGATACAATAGACCAGTTAGACCTAATTGATATCTATAGGACATTTCACCCCAAAACAATGAATTTCACCTTTTTCTCAAGTGCACATGGAACTTCTCCAGGATAGATCACATCCTGGGCCATAAATCTAGCCTTGGTAAATTAAAAAAATTGAAATCATTCCAAGCATCTTTTCTGACCACAATGCAGTAAGATTAGATCTCAATTACAGGAGAAAAACTATTAAAATTCCAACATATGGAGGCTGAAGAACATGCTGCTGAATCACCAACAAATCACAGAAGAAATCAAAAAAGAAATCAAAATATGCATAGAAATGAACGAAAATGAAAACACAACAACCCAAAACCTGTGGGACACTGTAAAAGCAGTGCTAAGGGGAAGGTTCATAGCAATATAGGCATACCTCAAGAAACAAGAAAAAAGTCAAATAAATAACCTAACTCGACACCTAAAGCAACTAGAAAAGGAAGAAATGAAGAACCCCAGGGTTAGTAGAAGGAAAGAAATCTTAAAAATTAGGGCAGAAATAAATGCAAAAGAAACAAAGGAGACCATAGTAAAAATCAACAAAGCCAAAAGCTGGTTCTTTGAAAGGATAAATAAAATTGACAAACCATTAGCCAGACTCATCAAGAAACAAAGGGAGAACACTCAAATCAATAAAATTAGAAATGAAAATGGAGAGATCACAACAGACAACACACAAATACAAAGGATCATAAGAGATTACTATCAGCAATTATATGCCAATAAAATGGACAACGTGGAAGAAATGGACAAATTCTTAGACAAGTAAAACTTTCCAAAACTGAACCAGGAAGAAATAGAAAATCTTAACAAAATAGCCTAAGCAAATTTGTGAAAGAATACAGTTGAACATCTACACTTGCTGATTTAAATACTCCAAATCTACAGTAATTTAAATGGCCTGATACTGGCATAAAGACAGAATCATAGACAAAAGGAATAGAAAGCTTAGAAATAAACTCTCAAATAATTTTTAACAAGGATACCAAGATCATCCAATGAGGAAAGGACAGTTTTTTCACAAATGGTGCCGGGAAAACTGACATGAGAATGAAGGAGGCTGCACTCTCAGCTTACACAATATATATAAAAATTAACTCAAAGACCATAAGAGCTAAAACTGTAAAATTCTTGGAAGAAAACAGAAGAAGCTTTATGACTTCAGATTTTACAATTATTTTTATATGACACCAAAATACAGGTTGAGAAAGGGTGAAGAAGGGTTTAACAGAGGATGAGATCATTGGATGATATCACTGATTCAATGGCAATGAGTCTGAGCAAATTGTGGGAGATAATGAAGGACAGGGAAGCCTGTGTGCTGCAGTAGACAGTCCGACATAACTTACCAACTGAACATTAACAAAAGCACAAGGACAAAGGACAAAGAGATGAAGTGAACTACATCAAAGACCAAAACTTTTTCTTGAACCAAGGAAATACCACGTAAGGACAATGGGACAGTGACCCCCTATGCCACCTGCAAGCCAGAAGAGCACTCATTGGAAATGAGTCACCAATACCTCGAACTTGGGGTTCCAATCTTCACAAGTGCAAAAAATGAATTTCTGGTGTTCAATCCATTCAGTTTGGAATTTTGTTATGTAGCCCAACCTAATACAGTATTGGAGAAGGCAGTGGCAATCCACTCCAGTACTCTTGCCTGGAAAATCCCATGGATGGAGGAGCCTGGTGGGCTGCAGTCCATGGGGTTGCTAAGAGTCGGACACGACTGAACGACTTCACTTTCACTTTTCACTTTCATGCATTGGAGAAGGAAATGGCAACCTACTCCAGTGTTCTTGCCTGGAGAATCCCAGGGATGGGGGAGCCTGATGGGCTGCCATCTATGGGGTCGCACAGAGTCGGACACGACTGGAGCAACTTAGCAGTACAGTATTTATCTAAAAGAACCAGAAGCAGGATCTTGAAGAGGTATTTGCACACCCATGTAATCAGTGTAGCATTATCCAAAATAGCCAAGGGACGAAAGCAACCCAATGTCCACTGACAGATGAAGGGATAAAGACAATATGGCACACACATGTGGATAAAGAAAATGTATTAATGTGGGAATATGAACTTACAAAAAGTGCTGTGAAATGGGATGAAAATGTGTTATGGGCACATATTATACATGTTGGAGGTGGGAATGTGATACACACACACACAAACGCTGTGGAATATTATTTAGCCTTAAAAAGGAAGGAAATTCTGACATATCCTACAACATAGATGCCAAGTTAAATAAACCAATCACAAAAGGACAAATGTTGTATGATTTCATTCACACAGGTGCCTGGAGCAGTCGTATCTACAGGGACAGAAGAAGCACAATGGTTGCCAGCACTGAAGGGGAGGGGAAATGGGGAGTCAGGGTCTCATAGGCACGGAAGTTCAGTTCAGGAAGATGAAAAAGTTCTGGACATGAAAGGTATTAACACACAACAGAGTGAATATGCTTACTGCCACTAATTTGTACCTTTTAATATGCTTAAAATATTAAATCTTTGAAATATTTTACCATAAAAATGTGATGCGTGAAATACTCATCAGACAGCCAATATTTAAAAGTTTAGTTATGTCAAGAATGACAAACCTAGACAGTGTGTTGAAAAGCAGAGACATTAATCTGCCAACAAAGGTCCATACAGTCAAGGCCATGGTCTTCCCATTGGTCACGTATGGATGTGAAAGCTGGACTATAAAGAAGGCAGAGCACCAAAGAATTGATGTCTTTGAACTGTGGTGCTGGTGAAGACTCCTGAGAGTCCCTTGGACAGCGAGGAGATTAAACCAGTCAATCTTAATGGAAATCAACCCTGAATATTCATTGGGAGGATTGATGCTGAAGCGCCAGTATTTTGGTCACCTGATGCAAACAGCTGACTCACTGGAAAAGTCCCTGATGCTGGGAAAGATTGAGGGCAGAAGGAGAAGGGTGTGTCAGAGGATTAGATGGCTGGATGTCATTACTGATGCAATGGACATGAACTTGGACAAACTTTGGGAGATGGTGAGGGTAGGGAGGCCTGACATACTGCAGTCCATGGGGTTGCAAAGAGTCAGACACAACTAGGCAACTGAAAACAACAGGCCAAGAACTGGCAGAGATATAGAACAATAGGATATGTCCTACACTGCTGTTGTAAAAGTGTTTTCTAAATTTGATGTATTGATCCAGTTTGACATATTTTAATGTATTTCTTAAAGTCCAATATTAGCCAAAGACTTATCATATACAAACAAAAATATTCACAACACCACTGTTTGTCACAGCAGTAAAACTGAAGAGTAGAAAGAAATTTCAACCAACAATAAAACAGATAAATCTCCCTTGATATATTCATAAAATAAGAGTATTACACCCAGAAAAGAAAAAAAAATTTAATTGTGCTGTAACCACAAAAATGTGAATGAATCTCACAGATATAATTTTCAATAACATGAATCAGTTAAACTAGCATATCACTGGACAGATTCTCAAGACTGAATTTTTAAAAATTCAACTTTATGCTGTTAATGGAAAAATGTAAATTTTAAACAAATTAATCTATACCCGCACTGAACTCACAAATAAAACCTCAATGATTTTATGTTACTTGACAAATCAATTAAAAGAAAAAAGGAAGGCTATTTACCCTACATATCAAGATATTTAATTACAAGGGAATAGTAAAACAAAAAAGAGGATCCTGTAAAAGACATATATATATATATTTATGTGAATGTACATATATGTGTTCAGTTCAGTTCAGTTGCTCAGTCGTGTCCGACTCTTTGCGACCCCATGAATCACAGCACGCCAGGCCTCTCTGTCCATCACCAACTCCCGGAGTTCACTCAGACTCACGTCCATCGAGTCAGTGATGCCATCCAGCTATCTCATCCTCTGTCGTCCCCTTCTCCTCCTGCCCCCAATGCCTCCCAGCATCAGAGTCTTTTCCAATGAGTCAACTCTTTGCATGAGGTGGCCAAAGGACTGGAGTTTCAGCTTTAGCATCATTCCTTCCAAAGAAATCCCAGGGCTGATCTCCTTCAGAATGGACTGGTTGGATCTCCTTGTAGTCCAAGGGACTCTCAAGAGTCTTCTCCAACACCACAGTTCAAAAGCATCAATTCTTCGGCACTCAGCCTTCTTCACAGTCCAACTCTCACATCCATACATGACCACAGGAAAAACCATAGCCTTGACTAGATGGACCTTTGTTGGCAAAGTAATGTCTCTGCTTTTCAATACACTATCTAGGTTGGTCATAACTTTCCTTCCAAGGAGTAAGCGTCTTTTAATTTCATGGCTGCAGTCACCATCTGCAGTGATTTTGGAGCCCAAAAAAATAAAGTCTGACACTGTTTCCACTGTTTCCCCATCTATTTCCCATGAAGTGATGGGACCGGATGCCATGATCTTTGTTTTCTGAATGTTGAGCTTTAAGCCAACTTTTTTATATGTGTATATACATGTAATTTGTGTGTATATATATATATCATATAGGTATACATGTACATACACATGTAAGTATACACACACACACATATGTGCCCTTATTTCATGGATCTGAGAGTAAAGAAACACAATTTGAAACAATAAAAATACATTACTAGAGAATTTTTTCCTGGTTGTGAGGCTGGTTAAGACTTTTATAAGAGGAAACAGAGAAAATAAACAATTAGACTTATACAATATTAAACCAAAAAATGTACCACGGAAAAATGTTTACAATGATAAAAAAAAGTAGCAAAGAATTCTAGTACTAGCTATATTGAATTAATCAATCTGTAGAAAACAATGATAACATGTGAAAGAGGAAACATACATTATTTGACAGCACTGCAGGGTAGCAAAGACAGGCTAATACTAGTCAGGTTACCTGAAGGAAGAAAACTGTGCTGGGGAAAATCGCTGTCATAACCCATTTCAGCAGTGAGCCCTGATCAGTCCATATGGCACGTGGGTGGCGAAAACTAAAGCAAAAATCATGTCTAATTGGTTACAAAAAATAGGAGGACAGACTTCTGGGCCACCAGAAGATAAGGTAAGTAATGGGAGAATTTCAAGGTAACAGGCAGGAACAGAACAAGAGTTCTAAAATCTGTATATAAACTCCATACACATGACTGGCTGCTGTGTGGCCTTCACATGAGTCAATAATATTATAAGAAGTTCAAAACCAGAAAGAGTTGGAAAGCTGAACAAAGAAGATGCTGCCCACAGTGGAAGAGGCAGTTTAGATTTTGAATCTAGCATATTATTCGAATATAAATCAATACTCTTTAGAGGAAGAAAAATTCAGAAGACTCTACATACCACTATCAATGAGGTGGATGAAACTGGAGCCTATTATACAGAGTGAAGTAAGCCAGAAAGAAAAACACCAATACAGTATACTAACGCATATATATGGAATTTAGAAAGATGGTAACAATAATCCTGTATACGAGACAGCAAAACAGACACTGATGTATAGAACAGTCTTTTGGACTCTGTGGGAGAGGGAGAGGGTGGGATGATTTGGGAGAATGGCATTGAAATACGTATAATATCATATATGGAAGGAGTCGCCAGTCCAGGTTCGATGCACGATACTGGATGCTTGGGGCTGGTACACTGGGACGACCCAGAGGGATGGTATGGGGAGGGAGGAGGGAGGAGGGTTCAGGATGGGGAACACATGTATACCTGTGGCGGATTCATTTCGATATTTGGCAAAACCAATACTATATTGTAAAGTTTAAAAATAAAATAAAATTAAAAAAAAAAAGCAGAGCTATCACTTTGCCATAAAAATCATTAGATTGTTAAAGATACAGAAAATTAACACATAGTCAAGAAAAAAACTCTAATAAAAACATTCAAAATAACACAGATGTGGTAGTTAGCACATAAACTTTAAAGCAGCAAGCATAAGTGTATCTGCCTGCAATGCAGGAGACCCAGGGTCGATTCCTGGGTCAGGAAGATCCTCTGGAGAAGGAAATGGCAATCCACTCTAGTATTTTTGTCTTGAGAATCAGATGGACAGAGAAGCCTGGTGGGCTACAGTCCATGGGATCGCAAGAGGTGGTCACGACTTAGTGATTAAACCACCACCACCCTGGTTCAATTTCTGGGTTGGGAAGATCTGCTGGAGAAGAGATAGGCTACTCACCCCAGTATTCTTGGGCTTCCCTTGTGGCTCAGCTGATAAAGAATCCCCCTGCAATGCAGGGGACCTGGGTTTGATCCCTGGGTTTAGAAGAGTCCCTGGAGAAGGGAAAGGCTACCCATTCCAGTATTCTGGCCTGAAGAATTCCAAGGACTGTATAGTCCATGGGGTCACAGAGAATCAGACATTACTGAGTGACTTTCACTTCACTCACTTCATTCAAAATACAACAATTAAAAATTTTAGATCCCAAAAGTAAAATACCTGAAGTAAAACAAAACAAACCTGGATGTGCCTAACAGCAGAATAAAGACAAAAGTAGAATATGTCAGTAAACACAAAGACTTATCTACTTATAGAAACTGTTCATTAAGAAGAGAAATAAAAGTTTAAGAATAGACCAACATCAGCACTGCTACTGGCAGCTCCAAAAGGTAGTCCAACTAAAGAAAAATGAGTGATCAAGCAAAAACTTTCAGAAGTAATTTTCAGAAGAAGTCTTAAAAACAAGCAAGATACAGGAAATAGTAAAATGTCAGAAACAAGTCCTTTCTTGTCAGTAATTACTTTTAATGTGAATGGATTAAACTCTACAATCAGAACACACAGAGATTGGCAGAATGAATTAAAAAAACATGATCCAACTATATGCAATTTCTGGAAGAGACTCACTTTAGACCAAATGAAGCAACTAGGTTGAAAGAGAAAAAGATATTCTATGGAAATTGTAATTTTTAAAAAGCTGGGACTTATTCAGTCTAAATAGACTTTAAGTCTAAAACTGTTTTAAGAGAAAAAGGAAATTACATATTCCTAAAAGGATTAAATCACCAAAAAGATACAATAATTATCAAAACTGTTTCACACCAAAAACAGGTACAGAAAATACATAAAGCAAACACTGACAGGATTAAGGGAGACATAGATAGCTCTACAATAATAATTGGAGATTTCATTACCTCACTTCCAATAATAGTTTCTAGACAGAGGATTAAAAAAGAAACACAATTTGACAACTCTATAAACCAACTAAATTCAATAGATATACATAACACTTCATTTACAGACACAAAACATCCATTTTTATCAAGTACACATGGATTATTTTCTAGGATGGACAATATTTTAGGACACAAGACAATTACTCATAAGTTAAAAAGAAACGGCATCACACAAATCATCTACGATCACAAGAGAATGAAGCTACTGAAGAAATCGGTAGCATAAGTAAAAGTGGAATGTTCACAAAAATGTAGAAATTAAATAACACACTCCTAAAAGGCCACCAGGATAAAGAAGATATCAAAAGGGAAATTGGAAAACATATTGAGAATTAGAATGAAAACAGAACACACCAAACCATATGAGATTAAGTGAAAGCAGAGGAGTATTTATCATCACTACATGCCTACACTGAAAAAAACAAAAGAGAAAGATCCTAAATTTATAAGATAACTATATACTTGAATGGATGAGAAAGTGAAAGTGAAAGTGAAGTCGTTCAGTCGTGTCCGACTCTCTGCACCCCGTGGACTGTAGCCCACCAGGCTCCTCTGCCATGGGATTGTCCAGGCAAGAATACTGGAGTGGGTTGCCATTTCCTTCTCCAGGAATGGATGAGAAAGGAGCAAACTAAATCAAAAGTGGCAGAAGGAAGAAAACCTTTTAGAAAGATTAAAGTGAATATTAATGACAGAGGGAATTTTAAAAATAGAGAAAAGCAAGGGAAAGAAAAGTCAAGTTTTGTAAAGACTAAAACAATTGACAAGCTTCTAGCTAGATAAAGAAAAAAAAAAAAGATGATTCAAATTTCTAAAATCAGAAAACACAGGACATCACTACCAAACTTACAGAAGTAAACAGGATAAGCCAATTCTAAGAAAAATTATATATGAACAAATTTGACAAAATTTGACAAAATGAAAAAATGAAGAATGAAAATGAAAATGAAGACAAAAATGAAAAATACCTGGAAACACATGCATTACAAACTGAAGAAGAAACAGAAAATCTAAAGAAAACTGTAACAGGTAAAGATATTGTTATTAACTGAAAACTTCCAATAATGAAAATCTCAAGGTAAGATGACTTCACTGATGAATACTAGCAAATAGTTAAAGAAAAATTAAACCAATTCTTCTCAAACTATTTCAAAAACAGAAAGAAACACTTTTGAATCAATCTGTGATATCAAAGTCAGAGATATTACTAAGACAATGAAATAAAAGGCAATAACTCTTGAATGCAGATGCAAACATCCTCAACAAAATACTAGTAACAACTTGCAGCACTATATGAAAATGTCACCGTAATAAAGTGGGATAAATCCAAGGAACCAAAAAGGTAGCTAAATGTATAAAAAAAATCAAAGTAATACATCATACAAACAAAAGCAGGGGGGACTACATAATCATCTCAATTGACGCAGATAAAGAATTTGATAAAATCCAAAACACTCAATAAACTAGGAATAAATTGAAAAAATTCAAACTAACAAAGGCCTTTATGAAAAATGCAAAGGTAGTAGCATCTTTAACAGTTAAATATTGAAAGCTTTCCCCCTAAGGTAAAGAACAAGGCAAGGATGTTCTACAGAACGATCTAGAGAGACCAATTAGGCAAGAAAAAAGAATAAAAGGCACCTGAATTATAAAAGAAAAAGTTATTTATCTAATTGTAGCTTACAAGATTGTGTGTGTGTATATATATACATGGCAGGGATGGGAAGAGGGAGGGAAGGAGTAGGAAAGAGGGAGAGAAACCTGAGAACACAAAGACAGTCAGTTCAGTTCAGTCGCTCAGTCGTGTCCGACTCTTTGCAACCCCATGAGTCACAGCACACCAGGCCTCCCTGTCCATTACCAACTCCCAGAGTTCATTCAGACTCACGTCCATCAAGTCAGTGATGCCATCCAGCCATCTCATCCTCTGTCGTCCCCTTCTCCTCCTGCCCCCAATCCCTCCTGCATCAGAGTCTTTTCCAATGAGTCAACTCTTCGCATGAGGTGGCCAAAGTACTGGAGTTTCAGCTTTTAGCATCATTCCTTCCAAAGAAATCCCAGGGCTGATCTCCTTCAGAATGGACTAGTTGGATCTCCTTGCAGTCCAAGGGACTCTCAAGAGTCTTCTCCAACACCACAGTTCAAAAGCATTGATTCTTCGGCGCTCAGCCTTCTTCACAGTCCAACTCTCACATTATACATGACCACAGGAAAAACCATAGCCTTGACTACACAGACCTTTGTTGGCAAAGTAATATCTCTGCTTTTCAATATGCTGTCTAAGTTGGGCATAACTTTCCTTCCAAGGACTAAGTGTCTTTTAATTTTGTGGCTGCAGTCACCATCTGCAGTGATTTTGGAGCCCCCCAAAATAAAGTCTGACACTGTTTCCACTGTTCGCCCATCTATTTCCCATAAAGTGATGGGACCAGATCCCATGATCTTCGTTTTCTGAATGCTGAGCTTTAAGCCAACTTTTTCACTCTCCTCTTTCACTTTTATCAAGAGGCTTTTTAGTTCCTCTTCACTTTCTGCCATTAGGGTGGTGTAGTCTGCATATCTGAGGTTATTGATATTTCTCCCGGCAATCTTGATTCCAGCTTGTGTTTCTTCCAGTCCAGCGTTTCTCATGATGTACTCTGCATATAAGTTAAATAAGCAGGGTGACAATATAAAGCCTTGATGAACTCCTTTTCCTATTTGGAACTAGTCTGTTGTTCCATGTCCAGTTCTAACTGTTGCTTCCTGACCTGTATATAGGTTTCTCAAGAGGCAGCTCAGGTGGTCCGGTATTCCCATCTCTTTCAGAATTTTCCACAGTTTATTGTGATCCACAGTCAAAGGCTTTGGCATAGTCAATAAAGCAGAAATAGATGTTTTTCTGGAACTTTCTTGCTTTTTCCATGATCCAGTGGATGTTGGCAATTTGATCTCTGGCTCCTCTGCCTTTTCTAAAACCAGCTTGAACATCAGGAAGTTCACAGTTCACATATTGCTGAAGCCTGGCTTGGAGAATTTTGAGCATTACTTTACTAGCGTGTTGAGATGAGTGCAATTGTGCGGTAGTTTGAGCATTCTTTGGCATTGCCTTTCTTTGGGATTGGAATTAAAACTGACCTTTTCCAGTCCTGTGGCCACTGCTGAGCTTCCCAAATTTGCTGGCATATTGAGTGCAGCACTTTCACAGCATCATCTTTGAGGATTTGAAATAGCTTAACTGGAATTCCATCACCTCCACTAGCTTTGTTCATAGTGATGCTTTCTAAGGCCCACTTGCCTTCACATTCCAGGATGTCTGGCTCTAGGTGAGTGATCACACCATTGTGATTATCTTGGTCGTGAAGATCTTTTTTGTACAGTTCTTCTGTTTATTCTTGCCACCTCTTCTTGGTATCTTCTGCTTCTGTTAGGTCCATACCTTTTCTGTCCTTTATCGGGCCCATCTTTGCATGAAATGTTCTCTTGGTATCTCTAATTTTCTTGAAGAGATCTCTAGTCTTTCCCATTCTGTTGTTTTCCTCTATTTCTTTGCACTGAGGAAGGCTTTCTTATCTCTTCTTGCTATTCTTTGGAACTCTGCATTCAGATGCTTATGTCTTTCCTTTTCTCCTTTGCTTTTTGCTTCTCTTCTTTACACAGCTATTTAAGGCCTCCTCAGACAGCCATTTTGCTTTTTTGCATTTCTTTTCTATGGGGATGGTCTTGATCCCTGTACAATGTCACGAACCTCATTCCATAGTTCGTCAGGCACTCTATCTATCAGATCTAGGCCCTTAAATCTATTTCTCACTTCCACTGTATAATCATAAGGGATTTGATTTAGGTCATACCTGAATGTTCTAGTGGTTTTACCTACTTTCTTCAATTTAAGTCTGAATTTGGTAATAAGGAGTTCATGATCTGAGCCACAGTCAGCTCCTGGTCTTGTTTTTGTTGACTGTATAGAGCTTCTCCATCTTTGGCTGCAAAGAATATAATCAATCTGATTTTGGTGTTGACCATCTGGTAATGTCCATATGTAGAGTCTTCTCTTGTGTTGTTGGAAGAGGGTGCTTGCTATGACCAGTGCATTTTCTTGGCAAAACGCTATTAGTCTTTGCCCTGATTCATTCCGTATTCCACGGCCAAATTTGCCTGTTACTCTAGGTGTTTCTTGACTTCCTACTTTTGCCTTCCAGTCCCCTATAATGAAAAGGACATCTTTTTTGGGTGTTAGTTCTAAAAGTTCTTGTAGGTCTTCATAGAACCGTTCAGCTTCTTCAGTGTTACTGGTTAGGGCATAGACTTGGATTACTTGATACTGAATGGTTTGCCTTGCAAATGAACAGAGATCATTCTGTCATTTTTGAGACTGCATCCAAGTACTGCATTTCAGACTCTTTTGTTGACCATGATGGCTACTCCATTTCATCTGAGGGATTCCTGCCTGCAGTAGTAGATATAATGGTCATCTGAGTTAAATTGACCCATTCCAATCCATTTTAGTTCGCTGATTCCTAGAATGTTGACATTTACTCTTGCCATGTCTTGTTTGACCACTTCTAATTTGCCTTGATTCATGGACCTGACATTCCAGGTTCCTATGCAATATTGCTCTTTACAACATCAGACCTTGCTTCTATCACCAGTCACATCCACAACTGGGTATTGTTTTTGCTTTGGCTCCATCCCTTCATTCTTTCTGGAGTTATTTCTCCATTGATCTCTAGTAGCACATTGGGCACCTACTGACCTGGGGAGTTCCTCTTTCAGTATCCTATCATTTTGCCTTTTCATACTGTTCATGGGGTTCTCAAGGCAAGAATATTGAAGTGGTTTGCCATTCCCTTCTCCAGTGGACCACATTCTGTCAGATCTCTCCACCATGACCCGCCTGTCTTGGGTTGCCCCATGGGCATGGCTTAGTTTCATTGAGTTAGACAGGGCTAACAGGGCTATACAGGGCTGTGGTCCTAGTGTGATTAGATTGACTAGTTTTCTGTGAGTATAGTTTCAGTGTGTCTGCCCTTAGTATGATCTAATTGTTTCCAACACAGAGGAGACTTTAAACCTAAATTACCATAGCCTGGTGTTATCTATATAAATCCATCCCATAATTGCGGGAAATTTTTTCCTCCTTTGCTGAAACTTTTCTTGTTGCTCTGATTGAGCTTGAGTAATAGAAAAAAGCTCAAATTTATGGCCAGAGTCAAAGCAGGCATAATTAATTGGCCCAGTGAGGGGATCCCATCTAGTAATATCACAGTAACCTGAAAATGACTGTAATTTTTTTATAAAGTAAATTTTCTCAGGGCCAACCAGTTAGAGTCTTGTAGTAGAGAAATTTAACAAGGTAACCTGGAACTAGACACAGGTAATTGGCCACAAACCCAACAACTGAATTGACTTCTAAAACTAGCATAGAATCAGGCCTATGATTATATGTGTGTATATACACATGGCAGGGAGGCGGGGATGGGAAGAGGGAGGGAGGGAGTAGGAAAGAGGGAGAGAAATCTGAGAACACATAGATATTACTAGAGCTAAAAAAGGAATTCAGCATACAGGATACAACATCAACACACAAAAAATCAGTTACATCTATACAGCAGCAGTGAAAATTTCCATAATTTTATTAGGAAAACAATTTTATCTACATGATAATCCACAAAAAAAATCCAGATGTAAAGTTAACCAAGGAGATGAAAAACTTGTACATTAAAATTATAAAACACTACAGTAAGAAATAAGAGACCTACACAGAGGGAAAGACATCCTATGTTCTGGAACTGGAAGACAGATTAAGATCACAGTATGCTGCTGCTGCTGCTGCTGCTAAGTCGCTGCAGTCATGTCCAACTCTGTGCGACTCCATAGACAGCAGCCCACCAGGATGCCCTGTCCCTGGGATTCTCCAGGCAAGAACACTGGAGTGGGTTGCCATTTCCTTCTCCAGTGCATGAAAGTGAAAAGTGAAAGTGAAGTTGCTCAGTCATGTCTGACTCTTAGCGACCCCATGGACCGCAGCCTACAGGCTCCTCTGTCCTTGGGATTTTCCAGGCAAGAGTACTGGAGTGGGGTGCCATTGCCTTCTCCGAAGATCACAGTATAGTCCAAAGCAATCTACAGATCCAATATATTCTGAATCAAAATCCCGCCAACCTGTTTGGAAGAGTTGGAATGACAACTCTCAAATTCACATGGAATTTCAAGGGGGTCTCAAATATACAACATAGTGCTGAAAAAGATGAACAAAGCTAGAGTACTCACAAATTTCCAAACTCCTTACAAAGCTACAATAATCAAAACAGTATCAGTTGGTCAGTTCAGTCAGTCAGTTCATTTGCTCAGTCATGTCTGACTCTTTGCAACCCCATGAATCTCAGCACGCCAGGCCTCCCTGTCCATCACCAACTCCCTGAGTTCACTCAGTTATACATATATTCTTTTTCAGACTCTTTTACATTATAGATTACTACAAGATATTGAATATAGTTCCCCATTATATAAAGTAAGTTCAGTTCAGTTCAGTCACTCAGTCGTATCCAACTCTTTGCAACCCCATGGCGGCACACCAGGCCTCCCTGTCCATCACCAACTCCCGGAGTTCACTCAGACTCACGTCCATCGAGTCAGTGTTGCAATCCAGCCATCTCATCCTCTGTCGTCCCCTTTTCCTCCTGCCCCCAATCCCTCCCAGTATTAGAGTCTTTTCCCATGAGTCAATTCTTCACATGAGGCGGCCAAAGTACTGGAGTTTCAGCTTTAGCATCATTCCTTCCAAAGAAATCCTAGGGCTGATCTGCTTCAGAATGGACTGGTTGGATCTCCTTGCAGTCCAAGGGACTCTGTAGTACTATGATAGAACATACACAAATGGAATAGAACTGAGAGTCTAGAAATAAACTCGTATGTCAACAGCAACTGATTTTCAACAAGGATGACAAAATCACCCAAAGTGACCTTTCTAATGAAAGGTCCCAGGGAAACTAGACAACCACATGAAAAGAATAGGTCTGGACCCCTAACTCAGAATGCTTTCTAAAAATTACCTCAAATATTTTTCTTTGAGAAAAAGAAAAGTGGTAGATTTTTTTTTACGATTTTGGATTTCACAACAGTTTTTCTTAGATATGACACCAAAAGCATGAGCAATAAATGAGAAAAAGATAAACTGGACTTAATGAAAAAACTTCTATGCACAAATGGACATTATCAGTAAAGTGAAAAAAATATCTGAGAATAGATAAATATTTGCAAAGCATACATGGGCTAAATAAAGAGTATGTAAATAGTCCTTAGAACTCAACAAGAATAAGACAAAAACCCAACTTAAAAAATGAACAGAGGACTTGCCTAGACATTTTTTTCAAGATGTAAAACTGGCCACCAAGTATAGGAAAAAATGCTCAGTATCATTAGTCACTTGGGAATATACAAATACTACTAAGTCAATACTAAGATACTACTTCACACACAAGGACAGCTACAATTTTTTAAAGGAAAGTAACAAGGGTCGAGGAAAAATAGACACCCTTGTATATTATTAGCAGCACTGTAAAATTTTGCATGCACTGTGCTTCACAGTTTGACAAGTGCTCAAAAAGTTAAACGCAGAGCTGCCATATAATCCAGAGTAATTTCATTCTTAGTATATAATCAAGACTTGAGAATGAATACTCAAGAAGATGTATGCATAAGATGTATGCATCTCAATGTTCACTGCAGCACTGTTCACAATAGCCAAGACATGGGAGCAACCTAAATGTTCATCAACACAAGAATGGATAAATAAGATGTGGTACACATGTACAATTAGATATTACTCAACCATTAAAAAGAATGAAATAATGCCATTTGCAGCAACATGGATGGACCTAGAGACTGTCATACTGAGTGAAGTATGTCAGACATAGGAGAAATATCATGTGCTATCCCTTATATGTGCAATCTATACAAATGAATTTACACAACAGAGACAGACTTGCACAGACTTCTGAGAACAAACAACGGTTGCCAGGGCGAAAGATGGGGTGAGGGTTAGTCAGGGAGTTTGGAGTGGACATGTATGCACTGCTGTTACCTAAAATAGATAATGAACAAGTTCCTAAATTACAGAACAGGGAACGTGGCTCAATGTTATTGAGAGAGTTAATTCTTAGGTAGGTTGATAAGAAGTCCAGGGTCTCCAAGGAGGAGAAAGGGGTCTGGGGCTCTCTCTCAAGTAGGAGAAAAGGAGAAACTTTTTTTTCTGCATTCCTTAGTCTTAGCCACATAAAGCTTTTTCTTTTTTTAATCCTAAACTAATGATTACACAACAATTCATGTTTTGTTGAGACTCTGTACTAAGAATTATATAACAACAATGTACCCTGCTTGAGGATGTGTTTCTTCTTCTTAAGACCCTTCAGACTAATCCTGTCATCTTAAAATGTATATTATGGAAGTGGGTCTGGTAAGATTTTTTCCATTGTTAGTTCTAATCCCATTATCTTAAAATGTAAACTGTGGGAATGGGTCTGATAAGATCTTTACAATCTTGAGACATTCTTGTGATTTACTGTAATCATCAATTGAAAAAGTACATAGCTCCTTTGCTAAGGCTAGCAAGGGGGCACTCTCGGTCCCAATTCTGATGTCCATGTGAGAAGCTTTCTCTGCCCCTTTTTATTTTTTTAAATTTTATTTTATTTAACTTTACAATATTGTATTGGTTTTGCCATATATCAAAATGAATCTGCCACAGGTATACATGTGTTCCCCATCCTGAACCCTCCTCCCTCCTCCCTCCCCATACCATCCCTCTGGGTCGTCCCAGTGCACCAGCTCCAAGCATCTAGTATCGTGCATCAAACCTGGACTGGCGACTCGTTTCATATATGATATTATACATGTTTCAATGCCATTCTCCCAAATCATCCCACCCTCTCACTCTCACAGAGTCCAAAAGACTGTTCTATACATCAATGTCTCTTTTGCTGTCTCGTATACAGGGTTATTGTTACCATCTTTCTAAATTCCATATATATGCATTAGTATACTGTATTGGTGTTTTTCTTTCTGGCTTACTTCACTCTGTATAATAGACTCCAGTTTCATCCACCTCATTAGAACTGATTCAAATGTATTCTTTTTAATGGCTGAGTAATACTCCATTGTGTATATGTACCACAGCTTTCTTATCCATTCATCAGATTTTTACAATCATTCTTTCTTTCTTCTTTTTTTTTTAATTAAAAAAAAATTTTTAAGTCCCCTTTTTATACTTAATAAAACTCTGCTACACAAAAAGCTCTTGAATGATCAAGCCTTGTCCCTGGTCCTGAAGCTAAATCTTCTTTGGAGACCATGAAGCCGTCATCGTTCACAGTAAGCCATCATTATGTGGCAGCCTGGATGAGAGAGGGGTTTGGGGGAGAATGGATACATGTATGGCTGAGTCCCTTTGTTGTCCACCTGAAACTATCACAATATTGTTAATCAGTTATACTCTAATATAAAATAAACAAGTTTTTTAAGTTTATTTTTTAAAAACCCTGAAAGGTGAAAAAATAAAAAAGGAATTATTTACCATTTTGCCTGAAATAACCAAAACATATTAATAACCATAGAAATGTATGTAAAATGATTTTCAAGAAACCAGACATCAAACCACAAGTGACAGTGATCAGAAGGGACAGATAAGAAACAAAATACATGAGCTCTACAACTGCTCTGAGAGCTGGACAATAAAAAAGGCTGATTACCAAAGAACTGATGCCTTCGAACTGTGGTGCTGGAAAAGACTCTTAAAGAGTCCCTTGGACAGCAAGAAGATCGAATCAGTCAATCCTAAAGGAAATCAACCCTGAATATTCACTGGAAGGACTGATGCTGAATTTGAAGCTCCAATGCTTTTGACCACCTGATACAAAGAACTGACTCATTAGAAAATACCCTGATGCTGGGAAAGACTGCAGGCAGGAGGAGAAGGGGACAACAGAGGACAAGATGGCTGGATGGTATCACCGACTCAACAGATATGAGTTTGAGCAAGCTCCAGGAGACGGTGAAGGACAGGGAGGCCTGGTGTGCTGCAATCCATGGGGTCGCAAAGAGTTAGGACATGACTTAGTGACTGAACAACAACAACTGTTGTAGCTTATTGCCTTCAGTGAGTTTCCAAATTATGGCAAAGGAAACTGTGGTGCAGCTAAGCAAACTGAACTGAAGAGAAAAAACTGAAGTCCAAGAAGAAAAATGCAGTTAGCATTCTTTCCGTGAACCAGAAAGGAGAGAACTTCAGAGACAGAGAGCTCTGGAGATGAGTAGAACATCTTGCTTGAATATAACAACAGAAGCCAACATATGTGTCTGAGGAAGTGACCTGAATCTGGTGAAAGGACTATCAATTTTGATAACACTAGAGGAAAGGGTAACTGGCAATAACTCAGGCTGATGAGGAACAGTGTCTGCTCCCAACAACCAGAATGGAAAATTTATATTCAAAAGGCATTGGGTAGAGCACTTAGCGGTCATATAAAATGAACAGCTTTAGACTGAATACTGAACCAGAACATCTAATAAAATTAGAAAAGAAATGATCAAGTTGTCTTTGATAATGTATTAATTACATCTGAAAAGAAACAAGACAAAATTCACAGGAATATAAAATTATTTAGCCCCAAATAAGATAAAATCACTATAGTTGGAACCTATACAAAAATTATGAGGGGTGAAAAAGGGGCAAGAAAACACATAAAAAAGGGAATAATCAAATAAAACTAAACTAGAAAACAGGAGGTAAAATACTTGTATACTAAAAACTACAACACAGTGCTGAAAGAAACAACAGGAGGCCTAAATAAATGGAAATTTATTCTGTGTTCACAGTAGGAAGACTTAATATTAAGATATCAATAGTACATAAAGCAATCTAGTGATTAAATGCAACCTCTATGAAAATATCACCATGGTTTTTTAAGAAAGAAATTTAAAATTCTCAATATTAAATTGCAAATGGTCCTGAATAGCTAAAACACAGTTTTGAAAAACAACAAACCTGGAGCAGCCATATATCCTCATTTCAAAACATACTACAAAGCACTAGTAATCAAAGCAGACAGACCTATAGACCAATGGAATATAAATAAACCTATTCATTTATTACCAACTGATTCTTGATAAGGGTGCCAAGTCCATTCAATGTGAAAATTAGTATCCTCAATAAACGGTGCTCAGAAATTTGTATTTCTACAAGCAGAAAAATGAAGTTGGATGCTTAACCCCATACAGATATCAACTGTGACTTAATTACAAGAGCTAAAAATTCCTAGAAGAAAAGATAGGGCTAAATCTTCATGCCACTGGATATGGCAACAAAATTTTTTTAAAAATGGATAAACTGGAGTTCATTAAAAGTACAATTTCTGCATATCAGAAGATGTTATCAACATCTCTGTCAAATGGTTAAACAGATGTTAACATGGTCTGTCTCAACTGGCACAAGACAAGCACCAATCATCAGAAAGCTGGAGAGACTATATTAATATCTAACACAGTGGACTTCAGTGCAACCAGCATAACCGGAATGAAAGGTGCATCAGTACATAATGATGGAGACTCAACTGATCAAGAAAAAAAATAGCAATCCTAGGTACCTATAATTACTGAGTTTCAAAATAGTCCAATCCACAATTACAACTTTGAGTTTCAACATTTCACTCTTACAAATTGATTTAACAAGTGGAAACCAGAACAAGAGAGATAAAGAAAACTTGACTTCTACCTTAAATGCCAGAATAAATATTTTTAAGGAGGACATGGAAACATTCATCAAGATGGGCCATACAATTCTCAAAACAACTAAAAATGCCAAATAATATACAGCATGTTTTCTAAATAGGAAAAAAAATAGTTAGAAATCAACACTACAAAGATAACACTGGAAATGATAAATTATATCGGAATTAAATAGGATACTACAAAAAGAGCCCTGGGACAAATAAAATTACAAAGAAAATTAGAAAACATTTTGTACCAAGTGAAAAACTTAAATAGTGGGATGAAAGTAAAACAAGGGCAGGGAAAAACATATAGCCTTAAATACTTACATAAGAAAAGAAAAAGATATAAATCAATGTAATATGCTGCTCTCTTAAACTAAATAAAGTGGAGCACATTGTTTCAGATGAGAAAGAGAGCAAAAATATTTTTTAAATGTTTAAGTAAGATCAGATATAAGAAAGAAATCAGATAAATGAAAAATTCAATAAACTAAAAGTTAGCTCCTTGAAGATACTAACAAAATCCATAAATTTCCAACTAGAGCTTGTAAAACCAGGAACAAATTAGTCAAGATAAATGAGTAACACCAGAATGATGGAAGAAATATCACTACAGATTCTATGACATTAGTGGTAAAATAAGATAATACTGCTAAGTTTGTGGAATAGATTTGACCATTTAAAGAAAATGGACACATCTTGCACATAAAATTATAAAAATGGACCCAGAAAAGCCAAAAAGCACTTTGTCGATTAACCGTTTTAATTACAACTCTTCCCACAGGGAGCTACAGTTCGGCTGTGGTGGTGGTCTAATGCCAAATGCTGAATGGGCTAGTGCCCTTTCAGCCCAATGGTTACGACTAAAACTAGAACTAAAAACGAAATAACTACCTCAGGGTCTCTAAAAAGCAAAGACTTTAGGTGAATTTGTAAAGGTAGTTAAGAGAAGCAACTCACAGCAAGACAAGTGTCTCATTTATTTTAATTTTCTCTCTCAGCCATGCCACCAAGGTTGACTGATTTGCAAAGCATTGCTGTACAGGCAGATAAAACTTCAACTGAAGACATGACACACTTCTGGTCAATGGAATCAAGGAATAAAGCCCAGAGAGACAACAGGGTGAGAGGGAAGTCTTGGAGGCAACTGATGCTAAGAAAGAGTTCCCTTACTTCTGTATATGAGCCTGTACAAGACTCAGCAAAATTCCTGTGCCACATGTACACTACATAGACCCAAGCCAACATACAAAGACTTTAGAGAACTAAACTTAGATCTGAAACCATACAAATTGCTGTCTAACTCCTGAACATATAATCAGTGAAAAGACCCCAAACCAGCAATAACAAAGTCTTTGAGAAGAATTGAACTGGATTTGAATTAGGTTTCCTACTAAAACAAAAACATCAACCTTTTTCAGATGATTATAACAGAATTCAGAGGATATACAACATAACATTCACTAGTTATAATGTTAGAAAGTAAATCAACATCTAAAAATCCAAGAAAATGTGACCTATTAACAAGAGAAAAGATAAACAAATGCTAACCTCAAGATAACAGATACTTGAACTATCAGACAATATCATTCTAAGGTAGATAAATAAACAAACTGAAGAACAGACAGAAAACCTTGAAAAACACTAAACCCTCAGGCACCTATATTACAGTAGCAATAGGCATAAGATATGGGTATCACTGTCAATACTGAAGAAGAAAAGAGAAATAGTTAATCTAGCAATATATATAAATGATATTACATAATTTGGTGAAAGACAAATTCACAGATTCAAGGATCTCATAGAATCCTAAACAGGTATTATTTTTTTTAATGTCTAAAAACATCACATTCAAAAGGTTGACAATATATAATAAAAATCCAGAAAGCAGTTGGACAGAAATGACAAACTATATACAAGGAAACAACAATTCAAGTGACTGTAGATTTCTAAATCAGAGTCTGCAGTGGTCAGAAGACAGTGGAACAACAGTTTTAAGAACTGAAAAAAAAAAAAAAACTTCAACCCAAAATTCTATACTCAGAGAAAATATCCATCAAAAAATGAAGAACAGAGATCTATAGATAGAGAAGTATCATCTTTAGACAGAGAAAAGTTAAGACAATTTGCCACCAGCATACCTGCTCTACAAGAATTGTTGAGGAAATTCTTTTAGATGACATAATATCTGAAAGATACTATGTGAAAGATAGTATCTGGCAGACAACATCTGTAAGAGGAAACTTCCATCAGCAATGGAAAACATCTGGATAAATACGAAAGACTATTTTCTCCTTAAGTTATTTAAATATGTAAGATTATTAAAAGTAAAAATCACAATAGGGTTTGGAGAACTTTTCAGTGTGAAAAGTGAAAGTGAAAGTCAATCAGTTGTGTCCACCCCATGGACTATACAGTCCAAGGAATTTTCTAGGCCAGAATACAGGAATGGGTAGCCTTTCCCTTCTCCAGGGGATCTTCCCAACCCAGGGATCAAACCCAGGTCTCCAGCACTGCAGGTGGATTCTTTGCCACCTGAGCCACAAGGGAAGCTGTTTCAGTGTACCAATAAGTAATAAATATGATTATAAAATAAATAGCAGTGAGATGGTACCCAGATAAGGGATTTCAAGCATTGTAATGTTTCTACATTTTTCTGGACTGGTGTAATATCAACTCTTAAGTAGACAATGAAATTTTAAATTTGTATAGTCTTTAGACTACCAAAAACATATAAAAAGTACAGTCAAAAAGGAAATTAAATGAATCAAATACAACTAAAATGGCATTAAATGTTTTAACTATAATACTTAAAATAATCAAATAATATAAAAAAGGCAGCTTAACTAATTGAAAATGTTATAAGAAAAAACAAATGAGCTAGAATAGCTAAGACAACTTTGCAAGAGAAGAAAAGAGAATCACACTACCCAATCTTAGTACTCAGTAGCTACAGTACAGTACAAGTTTTGGTACAAAAACTGACACAAAGATCAATGAAACAGATCACCTTCCTGAGTAACCCATCAAATATTAAAAGATGAAATAATATCAGTTTTACAGAAACTCTTTTGGAAAATAAAGTTGGAGGGAAAATTGCCCAAGTCATTTTATGATGCCAACATAACTGTATTTCATAAACATGACAAAGACATTTAAAAAAATAGATGAATACTCTTGTTGAAAAAGATATAAATATTAACAAATGAAATAAAACAGTAAGTCAAAAGAATAAAAGATCACGATTGGTAGAGTTTATCTCAGGAATGCAAGGTTAGTTCAACATTAGAAAATCAACCAACATAAATTTCTATACTAATATAATAAAAATGTATTTTTTAAAAATTCAGATAAAGAATGGGACAAAATTCATTAACTACTCATGATCATGACTTTAGAACAGCAGGAGACTGGGCTTCCCTGGTGGTACAGTGGTTAAGAATCTGCCTGCCAATGCAGGCGACATGTTCAATCCCTGCTCTGGCAAGATCCCAAATGCTACAAGGCAGCTAAGCCCATGAGTCACAACTACTGAGCTTACACACCTAGAGCCTGTGCTCTTCAACAAGAGAAGCCACTGCAATGAGAAACCCGTGCACTGCAACAAAGAGTAGCCCCTGCCTGCCACAACTAGAGAAAGCCTGCACACAGCAATGAGATCTAGTATGGCCAAAAATGAACAAATACATCTTAAAAAAAGAAAATAATAGTCAGGGACTACATCAAGCTGAAAACAAGTATCTAAGACAGTCCTAGTGCTAATATCATTCTGAAAACAAAAAAGTTATCTCTAATATTGGAAACAGGATAAGAATGCCTGTTTTTACTCAACACTGTATTGGAAGACCTAGTCTTGGCAATAAAACAAGGAAAAAAATGGCACAAATATCAGAAAAAATAAAATTTATTTGAAGATGATATATTTATTCTTGAAAAAATATATATAGGGTCTAGAAAATAATTATGAGCTCTCATCATTTGAATTAAACAGAGACACTGGATCCAGGTTAATATTTAAAAATCAACTGTATTCTTATATGTTATAGTAATTCAGAAACACAGAATAAGCAAAGAAATTTTTAAATAAAGTACTTACTATGCTGCTAATTCGCTTCAGTCATGTCCGACTCTGTGCGACCCCATAGACGGCAGCCCACCAGGCTCCCCCGTCCCTGGAATTCTCCAGGCAAGAACACTGGAGTGGGTTGCCATTTCCTTCTCCAATGCATGAAAGTGAAAAGTGAAAGTGAAGTCGCTCGGTCGTGTTCAACTCTTAGCGACCCCATGGACTGCAGCCCACCAGGCTCCTCCATCCATGGGATTTTCCAGGCAAGAGTACTGGAGTGGGGTGCCATTGCCTTCTCCAGTACTTACTATAAAGCTACATTAATAAAGACACATGGTATTGGTGAAATGATAAATATAAGGATAAGTGGACCAGAATTAATTCAGTATAATTTTTGACTTTTGACAGCAGTACCAAGGAGCTTCCCAGGTGGCGCTAGTGGTAAAGAATCTGCCTGCCAATGTAGGAGATGTAAAGATGTGGGTTCAATCCCTGGGTCGGGAAGATCCCCTGGAGGAAGGTATGGAAACCCACTCCAGTATTCTTGCCTGGAGAATTCCATGGACAGAGGAGTCTGGCAGGCTACAGTCCATAGGGTCACACAGAGTCGGAAACAATTGAAGCAACTTAGCACGCACCAAGGAAAATTTAATGAGAAAAGAAAAGTCTTCCACAAATGGTTCTGGATCACCAAGATGGGCTACCTGTATTGTGAAAAATGAATACTGACCCTTATCCTCATACCAAACAGAAATATTAATTCAAGCATAGACTTAAATGCTCAACCCAAAAGTACTAAATAAAAAGCACAGTAGAAATCTTTGTGACATTAGGGTAGGAAAAGTTTTATTAAATCACAAAAACGAACCACAGAATAAAAAAAAAAAAAAAACTTAATAAACTGGACTTTTTCAACTTTTTGCTTTGAAAACAAAACTACAAGCCTTAGTCTGGAAGAATATATTCATAGTATATATATCAGAAAATAACTTTTGTCCATACTAAACTAAGAACTCTGTAACAACTCAGTAAGACAAATAACCCACTTTAAAAACTGCAAAGATATTTGAACAGACATTGTGCAAAAGAAAACCAACATCCAAAAGAAACTTGAAAATATCTTATTAAAAGGAAAATTAAAATTAAAACTACACATACACTACACATACACAGATTAGAATGGTTAAAATTAAAAAGAGTGACTACTCTATGCTTTGGAAAATATTTATTAAATAGAACAACAGGAACTCCACAACTTTGCTGGTAGAACATGAAAATTTTACAGCCACTTTAAAAATAATTTGGCTTTTTTTAAAAAATAAAGTTAAACATAAACTTACCGTATGACCCAGCAATCGCAGTCATAGGTATTGTCCACACAAAGACTTGTACAGGAATGTTCATAGCAGCATTATTTGTAATGGCCTAAAACTGGAAACAACCCAAATGTCCATCATCAGCTGAATGGATAAACAAATGTGGTATATCCATACAATGGACGACTACTCAGCAATAAAGAGGAGCAAACTATTACTACACACAATAATACTGATGAACCTCAAAATCATTATGCTGAGTGAAAGAATTCAGACAAAGATTATATATTGCATCAGTTCAGTTCAGTTGCTCAGTCGTGTCCGACTTTTTGCGACCCTATGAATCGCAGCACGCCAGGCCTCCCTGTCCATCACCAACTTCCGGAGTTCACTCAGACTCACGTTCATCGAGTCAGTGATGCCATCCAGCCATCTCATCCTCTGTTGTCCCCTTCTCCTCCTGCCCCCAATCCCTCCCAGCATCAGAGTCTTTTCCAATGAGTCAACTCTTCGCATGAGGTGGCCAAAGGACTGGAGTTTCAGCTTTAGCATCATTCCCTCCAAAGAAATCCCAGGGCTGATCTCCTTCAGAATGGACTGGTTGGATCTCCTTGCAGTCCAAGGGACTCTCAAGAGTCTTCTCCAACACCACAGTTCAAAAGCATTGATTCTTTGGCGCTCAGCCTTCTTCACAGTCCAACTCTCACATCCATACACGACCACTGGAAAAACCATAGCCTTGACTAGACAGACCTGTTGGCAAAGTAATGTCTCTGCTTTTCAACATGCTGTCTAGGTTGGACATAACTTTCCTTCCAAGGAGTAAGCGTCTTTTAATTTCATGGCTGCAGTCGCCATCTGCAGTGATTTTGGAGCCCAGAAAAATAAAGTCTGACACTGTTTCCACTGTTTCCCCATCTATTTCCCATGAAGTGATGGGACTGGATGCCATGATCTTTGTTTTCTGAATGCTGAGCATCAAGCCAACTTTTTCACTCTCCACTTTCACTTTCATCAAGAGGCTTTTGAGTTCCTCTTCACTTTCTGCCATAAGGGTGGTGTCATCTGCATATCTGAGGTTATTGATATTTCTCCTGGCAATCTTGATTCCAGCTTGTGTTTCTTCCAGTCCAGCGTTTCTCATGATGTACTCTGCATATAAGTTAAACAAGCAGGGTGACAATATACAGCCTTGACATACTCCTTTTCCTATTAGGAACCAGTCTGTTGTTCCACGTCCAGTTCTAACTGTTGCTTCCTGACCTGCATACAGATTTCTCAAGAGGCGGCAGGTCAGGTGGTCTGGTATTCCCATCTCTTTCAGAATTTTCCACAGTTTTTTGTGATCCACACAGTCAAAGGCTTTGGCATAGTCAATAAAGCAGAAATTGATGTTTTTCTGGAAACCTCTTGCTTTTTCCATGATCCAGCTGATGTTGGCAATTTGATCCCTGGTTCCTCTGCGTTTTCTAAAACCAGCTTGAACATATACTGCATAAGTCCACTTATTAAAAATTATAAAATGTATGTAAATATGTAGTGATACAGAACACAATATCAAAGTTAGCCTGGGAATGGATATTGAAGGACTGATTACAAAAAGGTATAAGCAAAGTTCAGGATTATGGCAGAGATCCTCTTCTTTATCACAGTAATAGTTGCATGGATGAATACAGTCCAAGTCATTAAACTGCGTAATTTCAACATGTATACTAAATTGTATGTCAATGTTGAGCCCAAACAAAGCAAGTTGCAGAAGTTATTTAAGATAAGACACTACTCATTGATTATCATGCAAACCAATTATTTGCTAGTGTTGACTGCTACAATAGGGTTGAAATCATAAAATCCTGAAGTTTGGTAAAAAATATCAAATTCTGATAATAGATATATCTGAGCAGAAGCAAAGACAACAGATTGTCGAGGCCTTCACAGGAAGCGTCACCTGTGTTCTAGTTAAATCACTTTAGCGTGGCCTTGCTAAAACTCATAGTTCTGAGTGTTTATTTTTTATTTTTAGGAGTTTTCATACCCATTCTTCTCACATATGAATAAAGACAGTTTCAGTGCTTTATTTACAGTTTTCATGATCTTGATTTCTTATTAGTCTTCCTAGAATGTTCAGAAAAGTATTCACCAAAAGTGGTGAGGGCTGGCATTCCTTTTCTCTTCCAGTTGTCAGGGCCCACAGGCTTTCCCAACTAGGTGTGATACTAGTTGGAGGCTTTTCAGAGATGCCATTAATTGGATTGATAAGGGAAGTATCAGTCAGTTTAATACACCTTTACTTGGAAACTCAGGAGGAGAAAAAGTAGTTAATAGGAAAATTTTTTTTTCCTTCTTCACATTTTTTAGCCTAGTATTTTTTTTTATTTTATTTTATTTTTAAACTTTACATAATTGTATTAGTTTTGCCAAATATCAAAATGAATCCGCCACAGGTATATATGTGTTCCCCATGAATAAATACAATTTTCCAAATTTGAAGATCACTTAGTCCACAAATCCAAGAAACTCAACAACAAACTACTAACAAAGAATCACAAAAAAAAAACAACACCAAAATGCATCATATTTATATTCCTCAAAAGCGTAATAAAAAGAAAATCTTAAAAGAATTCTCGAAAAAAAAAACATATTCCTCCACATATTGCATAGAGGAACAAAATGAGGATGATACAGATTTCCAACTGGAACAATTCAAGTGAGAATACAGGGTCAACATTTAAATATGTTCAATATCCAGTATACAAAACTTTCAAAAATGAAAACAAAAAAATATGACTATTCATCAGTAGCAAACTCACATCAGAAGAAATGTTAAATAAAATCCTTCAGGCCATAGGAAGAGAATTGTACATGGAATTGAGTCTACACCAAGAATGAAGACTAACTGATAGGATAATTAGATGGGTAAGTACTGTAGAATATTCTTAAAGAAATGGGAATACCATACCACCCTATCTGCCTCCTGAGAAACCTGTGTGCAGGTCAAGAAGCAACAGTTAGAACTGGACATGGAACAACGGACTGGTTCAAAACTGGGAAACAAGTATGTCAAGGCTGTATACTGTCACCCTGCTTATTTAACTTAAATGTAGAATATATCATAAGAAACACTGGGCTGGATGACTTACAAACTGGAATCAAGACTGCCGGCAGAAATATCAACAACCTCAGATATGCAGATGATACCACTTTAATGGCAGAAAGCTAAGAGGAACTAAAAAGCCTCTTGGTGAAGGTGAAAGAGGAAACTGAATAGCTGACTTAAAATTCAATATTCACAATATGAAGAACATAGCATTTGGTCCCATCACTTCATGGCAAATAGATGTGGAGAAAGTGGAAACAGTGTCAGATTTCATTTTCTTGGGCTCCAAAATCACTTCAGAGGGTGACTGCAGCCACAAAATTAAGACACTTGCTCTTTGGAAGAAAAATCTAAACAGCGTATTAAAAATCAGAGATATCACTTTACCAACAAATGTCCATATATGTCAAAGCTATGGTTTTTCCAGCAGTCATGTATGGATGTGAGAGTTGGGCCATAAAGAAGGCTGAGTGCTGAAGAATTGATATTTTTGAACTGTGGTGTTGGAGAAGACTCTTGAAAGTCCCTTAGACAGCAAGGAGATCAAACCAGTGAATTCTAAAGGAAATCAACTCTGAATACTCAATGGAAGGTCTGGTGCTGAAACTGAAACTCCAATACTTTGGCCACCTGATGGGAAGGGTCGACTGACTGAAAAAGATCCTGATGCTGGGAAAGACTGAGGGCAAGCGGAGAAGGGATGACAGAGGATGAGATGGTTGGATGGTATCACCAACTCAATGGACATGAATTTGAGCAAACTTAGGGAGATAGTGAAGGACAGGGAAGCCTGGCGTGCTGCAGTTCATGAGGTCACAAAGAGTCGGATATGACTTAGTGACTGAACAACAAATACATGTAACTTTTTCCTATTATTTTTATCCCCATAAAAGATAAACTGTTTAATAAACAGAACAACATAGTGTGGGATTTGTGACACAGGTAAGCTAAACTGGATGGATGTCAACAATAAGGAGGGGAAGAAATGGAAGTATATTTTAAGATGCTTATACTTTATATGAAGTGGTATAATAATAAATACAGACTGTGATAAATTAATGACATACACTATAAACCTAAAATAACCATTACAATAAAAACACACAGAGTTGTAACAGGTCAATAAGGCAGATATGTAAAAGAACAAACACTTCAACTGATTTAATCGAATGCAGAAAAATAGTAAAAAAGGAACAAAAAATAAGTTGGGGAAACATAAAGTGGTGAGATGATACACTTGAACTTGACAATAAGAGCAGTTATAGTAAATTGGGTTTAAAGATCCCAATTAAAAGACCTATTTTATAAACAAATTGAAACATTTATCTTTTCTCTATATCTAAACTCTCCAGAGATTGGAAGCTCTTAGTTTCCAGTAACTTTATAAGTTAGGAAGGTTATCTCAATAACAGGTACAGAAATCTCAAGGAATTTTGGAGACCCTGAGAAGGGAGGAAATTACTTAGATCTGTTAGGCAAAATCTGTGATAGCCTTTGACATGGCTTTCCGCAGGGAAGTGCGCCAACTGTGACAGACCATGCAGAAGCGTGGCCGAGAGGAGCTACCCCTTGCCCGATGTCAGGGGTGGCAGCCAGGAGGAGCTACCCCATGCCCGAGGTTTGGGGCGGCGGCTGAGAGGAGCAACCCCACGTCAAAGGAGCAGTGGCTGCGCGGGCACAGGAGGGCCAACAGGAGCTACTCCACATTCAAGATCAGGAGGGGTGGCTGTGAGGAGATATCCCTCGTCCAAGGTAAGGAGCAGTGGCTGTGCTTTGCTAGAGCAGCCGTGAAGAGATATCCCATGTCCAAGGTAAGAGAAGCCCAAGTAAGACGGTAGGTGTTGCGAGAGGCATCAGAGGGCAGAAACACAAACCATAATTACAGAAAACTAGTCAGTCTAATCACACGGACCACAGCCTTGTCTAACTCAATGAAACCAAGCCAAGCCCTGCAGGGCCACCCAAGATGGACAGGTCATGATGGAGAGGGCTGAAAGAATGTCATCCAATGGAGAAGGGAATGGCAAACCAATTCAGTATTCTTGCCTTGAGAACCACATGAACAGTATGAAAAGGCAAAACGATAGGATACTGAAAGAGGAATTCCCAGGTCGGTAGGTGCTCAATATGCTACTGGAGATCAGTGGAGAAATAACTCCAGAAAGAATGAAGGGATGGAGCCAAAGCAAAAAGAATACCCAGCTATGTTTGTGACTGGTGATAGAAGCAAGGTCCAATGCTGTAAAGAGCAATATTGCATAGGAACCTGGAATGTCAGGTCCATGAATCAAGGCAAATTGGAAGTGGTCAAACAAGAGATGGCAAGAGTGAATGTCAACATTCTAGGAATCAGCAAACTAAAATGGACTGGAATGAGTGAATTTAACTCAATGACCATTATATCTACTACTGTGGGCAGGAATCCCTTAGAAGAAATGGAGTAGCCATCATGGTCAACAAGAGTCTGAAATGCAGTACTTGGATGCAATCTCAAAAATGAAAGAATGATCTCTGTTCATTTCCAAGGCAAACCATTCAATATCACAGTAATCCAAGTTTATGCCCCAACCAGTAACGCTGAAGAAGTTGAACTGTTCTATGAAGAGCTACAAGACCTTTAAGAACTAACACTCAAAAAAGATGTCCTTTTCATTATAGGGGACTGGAATGCAAAAGTAGGAAGTCAAGAAACACCTGGGGTAACAGGCAAATTTGGCCTTGGAATACGGAATGAAGCAGGGCAAAGGCTAAAAGACTTTTGCCAAGAGAACACACTGGTCATAGCAAACACCCTCTTCCAACAACACAAGAGAAGATTATACACATGGATAACACCAGATGATCAACACCAAAATCAGATTGATTATATGCTTTGCAGCCAAAGATGCAGAAGCTCTATACAGTCAGCAAAAACAAGACCAGGAGCTGACTATGGCTCAGATCATGAACTCCTTATTACCAAATTCAGACTGAAATTGAAGAAAGTAGGGAAAACCACTAGACCATTCAGGTATGATCTAAATCAAATTCCTTATGATTATACAGTGGAAGTGAGAAATAGATTTAAGGGACTAGATCTGATAGAGTGCCTGATGAAATATGGACGGAGGTTCGTGACATTGTACAGGAGACAGGGATCAAGATCATCCTCAAGAAAAAGAAATGCAAAGAGGCAAAATGGCTGTCTAAGGAGGCCTTACAAATAGCTGTGAAAAGAAGAGAAGTGAAAAGCAAAGGAGAAAAGGAAAGATATAAGTATCTGAATGCAGAGTTCCAAAGAATAGCAAGAAGAGATAAGAAAGCCTTCCTCAGTGATCAATGCAAATAAATAAGAGGAAAACAACAGAATGGGAAAGACTAGAGATCTCTTCAAGAAAATCAGAGATACCAAGAGAATATTTCATGCAAAGATGGGTCGATAAAGGACAGAAAAGGTATGGACTTAACAGAAGCAGAAGATATTAAGAAGAGGTGGCAAGAATACACAGAAGAACTGTACAAAAAAGATCTTCACGACCAAGATAATCACAGTGGTGTGATAACTCACCTAGAGCCAGACATCCTGGAATGTGAAGTCAAGTGGGCCTTAGAAAGCATCACTACAAACAAAGCCAGTAGAGGTAATGGAATTCTAGTTGAGCTATTTCAAATCCTGAAAGATGATACAGCGAAAGTGTTGCACTCAATATGGCAGCAAATTTGGAAAACTCAGCAGTGGCCACAGGACTGCAAAAGGTCAGTTTTCATTCCAATCCCAAAGAAAGGCAATGCTAAAGAATGCTCAAACTATCACACAATTGCATTCATCTCACATGCTAGTAAAGTAATGCTCAAAATTCTCCAAGCCAGTCTTCAGCAATACATGAACCATGAACTTCCAGATGTTCAAGCTGGTTTTAGAAAAGGCAGAGGAACCAGAGATCAAATCGCCAACATTCGCTGGATCATGGAAGAAGAGAGTTTCAGAAAAACATGTATTTCTGCTTTATTGACTATGCCAAAGCCTTTGACTGTGTGGACCACAATAAACTGTGGAAAATTCTGAAAGAGTTGGGAATACCAGACCACCTGACCTGCTGCCTCTTGAGAAACCTATACGCAGATCAGGAAGCAACAGTTAGAACTGGACATGGAACAACAGGCTGGTTCCAAATAGGAAAAGGAGTACGTCAAGGCTGTATATTGTCACCCTGCTTATTTAACTTATATGCAGAGTACATCATGAGAAACACTGGGCTGGAAGAAGCACAAGCTGGAATCAAGATTGCCGGGAGAAATATCAATAACCTCAGATATGCAGATGACACCACCCTTATGGCAGAAAGTAAAGAGGACCTAAAAAGCCTCTTGATGAAAGTGAAAGAAAGAGGAGAGTGAAAAAGTTGGCTTAAAACTCAACATTTAGAAAACTAAGATCGTGGCCTCTGGTCCCATCACTTCATGGCAAATAGATGGGGAAACAGTGGAAACAGTGTCCGACTTTATTTTGGGCGGCTCCAAAATCACTACAGATGGTGACTGCAGCCATGAAATTAAAAGACGCTTACTCCTTGGAAGGAAAGTTATGACCAAACCTAGATAGCATATTGAAAAGCAGAGACATTACTTTGCCAACAAAGGTCCGTCTAGTCAAGGCTATGGTTTTTCCTGTGGTCACGTATGGATGTGAGAGTTGGACGGTGAAGAATGCTGAGTGCCGAAGAATTGATGCTTTTGAACTGTGGTATTGGAGAAGACTCTTGAGAGTCCCTTGGACTGCAAGGAGATCCAACCAGTCCATCCTAAAGGAGATCAGTCCTGGGTGTTGTTTGGAAGGACTGATGCTAAAGCTGAAACTCCAGTACTTTGCCATCTCATGCGAAGAGTTGACTCATTGGAAAAGACTCTGATGCTGGGAGGGATTGAGGGCAGGAGGAGAAGGGGACGACAGAGGATGAGATGGCTGGATGGCATCACCGACTCAATGGATGTAAGTTTGGGTGAACTCCGGGAGTTGGTGATGGACAGGGAGGCCTGGCGTGCTGCAATTCATGGGGTAGCAGAGTCAGACATGACTGAATGACTGAAGTGAAACGATGGTTTTCCTAGCCCTGAAAGGCTTTATTTTAAAAGTTTAGTCTGACAATCTGACAGCAAAAGAGACACAGATGTATAGAACAGTCTTTGGACTCTGTGGGAGAGGGCGAGGGTGGGATGATTTGGGAGAATGGCCTTGAAACATGTATAATATCATATGTGAAATGAGTTGCCAATCCAGGTTCAATGCACCATACAGGGTGCTAGGGGCTGGTGCACTGGGATGACCCAGAGGGATGGTATGGGGAGGGAGGTGGGAGGGGGGTTCACGATGGGGAACACACGCACACCCATCGCAGATTCGTGTTGATGTATGGCAAAACCAATACAATATTGTAAAGTAATTAGCCTCCAATTAAAATAATTAATTTATAATTAAAAAAAAAGTTCAGTCTGAGACTCTATAAAAGTCTCAGCAAAGCACAAAAGTCTATGATCAATTATGGTTATATAAGTCATCAGGCCAAGTTTATTGAGAACAGATCTATACTACAAACAGGTCTTAATTTGGTTAGATTTGGTACAAATGATGGTGATTTTAAGGAGGAAGAGATGTTTCAATGAATGTTAAATCCCAGTTTGTTAATGGAGGCTTTTCTTCTAAGCCTTAGTTATCTACTAAGACTTACAACTAAGTCTTAGTTATCTACTAAGACTCATTTCCTGGATAGTTCTTTGCTGTTAGGGTATATTAATGTAAAAATTGAATTGAATTATTAAAGAACTTTAATAATGGCTTCCCTGGTGGCTCAGACGGTAAAGCCTGCAACGCGGGAGACCTGAGTTCGATCCCTGGGCTGGGAAGATCCCCTGGAGAAGGAAATGGCAACCCACTCTAGAACTCTTGCCTGGAAAATTCCATGGACAGAGGAGCCTTGTAGGCTACAGTCCATGGGGTCCCAAAGAATTGGACACAACTGAGTGACTTCACTTCACTTCACTGACAGACTAGATTTAGAGAGCAAGATCAAAATTACATGTTATCTAAATAAGTACGTCTTAACATAAAGACATAAGTTTAAAGTAAGGGTCTAGTAAAAGATACAGCATTTGTACTGATCAATTTTATGTGTCAACCTGGCTAAGTGATACTCACTAGTTATTCAATCAAACACTAATCCAGGCATTGCTGTAAAGATACTTTGTAGATAAGATGATTGTTTACAATCAGTTGACTTTAAGTAAATGAGATAACCTGGTGGGACTGTTTTAATCCGTCAAAAGGCTAACAACAGTACTACAACTCCCCTAAATAAGAAGAAATTCTGCCTGTGGGCTGCAGCTTCAGACCGTGGCCAACAGTTTTTTGCCTGCCCTTCCTGAGAGCCTGTCCTATAAATTTTGGAATTGTCTCACTAGTTGTCATAATCATATCAAACAATTTCTTGCAATAAATTTCTGATATGTATTTCCTACTGACTGTCTTCTCTAGTGGAACCATGACTGATAATCCATGATAACACCAATAAAAATAAATCTGTAGTTGGTAGTATTAATATTAGACAAAACAGAAGTCAGAGGATAGATTATTACAAGGAATAAAAAATACCTCACAATGATAAGGGCATGAATATAACCAGAAACATATAGCAGAAAACATGTTTCAATAATTAAAAAGTCTGACTCTTTGTGACCCTATGGGCTGTAGCCCACCAGGACTGTAGGAGTGGGTTGCCATACCCTTTTTCAGGAGATCTTCCCAACCCAGGGATCAAAGTCGTGTCTCTTATGTCTCCTGCATTGGCTTTTATGTCTCCTGCATTGGCTTTTATGTCTCCTGCATTGGCAGGAGGGTTCTTTACTACTAGTGCCATCTGGAAAGCCCCAAAAGTATTCACATACCACACATTCCCTTTAACAATTGAATTACATTAGATTTCAATATAAGAAAGACCTCTGGAAATTTCCATAACAGTTGGTAATTAAACACAGTTTTAATAATCAATTGCCTGAAGAAGAAATCAGAGAAGAAATGAGCATTTTGAAATAAATGGAAATGAAAATAAAACATGACAAAATGTGTGAAGTGCCACTAAAGCTAGGGACAAATGTATACCTTACAGGCCACACATTATCAGAATGTTATCCCTTACTCAACCTAATTAATCATATGTATTAAAGAAATTGAATTTTTAGTAAAACAAAACACACTTCTCAAAAAAGAAGACAAAACAGAAGGTATTCTCTGTCTTTGCCTTGATGATTCTATATAAGACTAAGCTAATTTCTCTCTCCTGAAGCCAGCAGTGAGAAGGAAGATATATTTAAAGTGCTGGGGGAAAAGCGTCAACTGAGAATTATATATCTGGCAACAATGTCCTTTAAAAGATTTGAGAGACATAAAGCCATTCCAAGATAAAGAAAAGATGAAGAGATTCATTACCAGTAGATCTGTCCTACAAGAAATATTAAACGGAGTCCTTTTAAAGTAGAAATTAAAGGATGCTAGACAATAACTCCAAGTCAGATGAACAAATACAGATCTCTAGTAAAGGCAGACACACAGTGGGTATAAATGTCAGAAATATGGCAATTCTGGCTTGTAACCACTATTTTTATTTTCTGTAAAATTTAAAAAACAAATGCATAAGAACAATTATCAATTATGTTATTGGGCACACAATATTAAAGATAAAATTTGTTGCGGCTGTTTGGTCACTAAGTCACATCTCATTCTTTGCAACCCCATGGACTGTAGCCCACCAGACACCTCTGTCCATGGGATTCCCCAGGCAAGAATACAGAGTGGGTTGCCATCTCCTTCTCCAGGAGATCTTCCTAACCCAGGGATCAAACCCACATCTCCTGAAATGGCAGGCAGATTCTTTACTGTTGAGCCACCAGGGAAGCCTCTAAAGATATAATTTAGAACATCAATAAGTTAAGGGGAATGCAGAGTTGTAAAGAGGGAGAGTGTATATACTTGAATGAAGCTAAGTTGACACCAGTTATAATTAGATTGTTATAATAAGATGCTATATTTCATCTCTAATGGAGCCACAGAGTAAAGAACTTTACAAAGGAAATGAGAGGGGAATCAAAAAGTGTCACTATAAGAAATCAACTAAACATAAAAGAAGGCAGGAATGGAAGAAATGAGGAACAAAAAGGTATGAGAAATACAGAGAACAAACAGCAAAATGACAGTACTCCTTTCGTAAGCAGTAACTTTAAACATTAATGGATTCACCTCTCCAGTCAAGAAGAGATACCGGCAACATGGATCAAAGGAAAAAAAAAAAAAGGAAATGTTTCACCCAGTGTTAACTACAAGAGACTCATTCAGTTCTTAAGCACAAAAAGGCTGAAAGTGAGAGAACAGAAAAAGATCTTACATAGAAAAAAAAAATTTTACCTGCAAAGATTAACCAAAAGAAAGCCAGGTGACTATACTAGTATCAGAAAAAATAGACTTTCAGACAAAAATTATTATAAGATACAAAGAATATTACATATGATAGAAAATTCAGTTTATCAAGAAGAAATAACAATTATAAATGTATATGTAGTTTTCACTCAACAACAAAACTCCAAAATATATAAGGCAAACACTGAAAGAACTGAAAGGAAATAGAGTTTTATATAATATTAGTGACTTCAATAACTCATTTTAAAAAATAACAACCATACAAAAACTCAATAAGGAAACGGAGAACTTGAACAACACTATAAATACATTAGACCTAAGAGACATATATAGAGGCCTCCATCAGAATAGCTAAATATACATTTTTATCAAGTGAACATGGAACATTCTTCAGGATAGATCATATGTTAGGTCCCTAAAAAGTCTCAATAAACTTCAAAAGATTGAAATCATACAAAGTGCCTTTTCTGATTACAATAGAATAAAGCTGGAAATCAGTACATTAAGGAACACAGGAAAATACATAAATATTTGGAAATCAAATAATACTGTTAATTAATGAATCAATTGATAAACACAAGGGAAACAGGTACTTTGAGAAAATGAAAATGACAATAAACTTATGAGATGCAGCAAAAGAAGTGCTAAGAGAGTTATTTATAACTCTAAATACTTAGATCCAAAAAGAAAGATCTCAAATTAATAAACTGACTGCTCAAAGTCAAAGTGAAAGTCTCTCAGTCATGTCCGACTCTTTGCAACTCCATGGACTGTTTTCCAGGCCAGAATACTGGAGTGGCTAGCCTTTCCCCTCTCCAGGGGATCTTCCCAACCCAGGGATCAAACCCAGGTCTCCCACATTGCAGGCAGATTCTTTACCAGCTAAGCCGTCAGGGAAGCCCGACTTTGCTTAAGGAAATAGGAAACGTGAAACAAACAGAGCACAAAGCCAACAGAATGATGAAGATAATAAAGATTAAAACTGAGGCAAAAAAAAATACACATAAATATATAGGAAAGTATATTAACAGAAACACAAAGCTGATTCTTTGAAAAAACTAACAAAATTAATCACTTTAGCTAGACTATGAATAAAAGAGAAAAGACTTAAAACACTAAAATAACAATCTGAGTAAAAGTTGGGATATTACTACTGATTTTATACAATAAGAAATATAAAAGTACACTATGAATAACTGAACACCAATAAATTAGATAACTGAAATGAAATGGACACATTTCTAACAACACATAATCTACCAAAATGACACATAAAGAAATAGAAAATCTGAATAAACCTGTAACTAGTAAGACATTACATTAGCAATCAAAAACCTCCTCATAAAGAAAAGCCCAGGGCCAGATAGCTACACTGGTGAATTCTATTAAAATTTAAAGAGGCAACATAATTCCTTTTTCAAACTCATCCAGTAATGCAGAGACACTTCCTAACTCATAAGTTATCATTATCCTGATACCAAAGCCTCAAGAAAATTAAGCTAATATCCTTTATGAATGCTCACAAAAATCCTCAACAAAATACACCAAATTTAGCAACATATTTAGAAGACTGTATGCTGTGACCAAGTGGGTTTTATTCCCAGAATGCAAGGATGATTCAACATACAAAAACTTGATCAATTGTATATACCACATTAACAGTATGAAGCAGGGGAAAAAATGCTCATCTCAATTTATACAAAACATTTTGCCAATGTCAATACTCTTTCATAATAACAATAGTCAACTATGTATGGAAGAAAACTCTCTTAAAAGTCATATATGAAAAACTAACAACTAATATCATATTTAACAGTTAAAGATTGAAAGCTTTTTCTCCTAAGAACAACATGAATGGCCACATTTGCCACTTATATTCAACATACTGGAAATTTTTGACAGGGTAATTTGGTAAGAAGAATAAATAAATATGATTTTAAAAGAAGAATAAAAGTATTTCTGTTCATAGATGTCATGATCTTACATGTATAAAATACTAAAAAAAAACTTACTAAATCCAATAAACAAATTCAGCAAAATGGTACCATATGGAACCAATATGCTAAAACAGGTGCATTTCTAGAAATCAGTAATGAATAATCCAACATGGGAGCCAAGAAAACAATTCACTTAGAATAGAATAACAAAGAACAAAATGGCTAGGAATAAATTCATCCAAGAAGGCTGAATTTGTAGCTTTCACGCACTGAAAACTACAAAACACTGCTGAAAGAGTTTTGAAACAGGATACAAAAATTTGAAAAGATATCCTGTGTTCATGGATTACAGGACTTAAATAATAAGATAAAAATACCACCTAAAGCAATCTACAGGTGCAAAGCAATTCCTATCAAAATCACAATTTGAGTGTGTGGTTTTTTCTTTTCAGAAATAGTAAAACTCATCCTAAAATCCACAAGGAACTCTAGGATCCATGAATAACAAAACAATCTTGAAAAAGAAAGATTTAGGTCAATCACATTTCTTGATTTCAGAATTCATTTTTGTAGTAAATTTTGCTATAGTAATCAAAACTGTGTGATATTAGCATAAACACAGATATACAGACCAACAGATCAAAACAGAGGTCCCAGAAACATACATGGTTAACTGATGTTCAACATGGAAGCTAAGACCATTCCATGGGTAAAGCGTAATCTTTTCAACAACTGGTGCTGGAAAACTGAATATCCACATGCAAAACAATAAAGATGGACTCTTACATTGTATACAAAAATCAACTCCCAAAGACCTCACCACCAAATAGAACCACACTGGGGATTAGGTTTCAGCATACAAATTTGAAGGGATATAACTTTGGTAAAAAGTATACAGGAATTCTTTGAACTATTTTCCTAACTTTTCTGAAGTCTAAATTTTATATCAAAACAAAAAGTTTAAAACAATCAGTTACCTAGATACAAATCTAAGTAAAATATTTCTAAGACATCTATAAGAACAATTATAACGGATACATTTAAACGAAAACTTAACGGGATATATTTCAATGAAGATGCACAAGCATATGCACACGCACACTCAGATACACATCATGCTCATGAGTTGGAAGACTCAATATTGGTAGGATGACAATTCTACCAAAGAGACTGGTAGATTCAATGAAGTGACAATGAAAATCCAACAGCTATTTTTATAGAACTTGACAAGATGATTTCAAAAGTCTGACTGGAAAAAAAAAAAAAAAAAGTCTGACCGGAGAGGCAATGGACCTCATAGCACATAGTGAAAGTTGATCCGTTGTGTACGACCCCATGGATTATGGAATTCTCCAGGCCAGAATACTGGACTGGGCGGCTTTTCCCTTCTCCAGGGGATCCTCCCAACCCAGGGATCGAACCCAGGTCTCCCACATTGCAGGCAGATTCTTTACTAGTGAGCCACCAGGGAAGCCCAAAAATACTGGAGTGGGTAGCCTATCCCTTCGCCAGGGGATCTTCCCAATCCAGGAATTAAACTGGGGTCTCCTGCATTGCAGGCAGATTCTTTACCAACTGAGCTATCAGGGAAGCCCTCATAGTACATAAGGACACGGCTTATCAGAGATTTGAGACTCATTAAAAGTTGTAACTATTTGTTGAAGGGATAGACTAACGCATTAGTGGAACAAGAAAGTATTCAGAAACATATCTACCTATAGAGACACAAATATGTAGCAGTGGGTAAAGGATGATACTATTGAAGGTTTTAAAGTAATGAGATGATTACATTTGGAATTCACAAGTATAATCAGAAGCAATATGGTATACGGACTGAAAAGGAGAAAAAGTAAAGGGGCACCAGTTAGGAAAAGACTATAATCATTCCAGGCAAAAAACAATGAAATCCAAATTACAGTGGGAATGAAATCAAGCAGATAAATTTGGGTAAAACCTCTGAACAAGAAATTAACTGTAGAAGAGCAGTGAGGGAGAGCGAAGAGAAGGAAAAGTTGGAAAGTGCAAAGGACTGCTGTCCAGTTAACAAGTCCTGAGTGGCAGACCTGTGAAATCTCCCAGATAAAAGAATCAATCTAAGCAGATGCAGCAGAGACATGGTCCTGACTTCAAGGGCTATAAAATTTTGCTTTTTAATTTTTGAAAAGTCATACTCAGAATCTATTAAAAGACATACCAAATGTCTGTTGTTACATATACATTATAACACTGCAATACATTATAACATTGTAATGCCCTGTTACACACGTATTTTAAGAGATTAAGATAGGGTAAACATGCTAAACTATTATAAAACACACCAAAAATGTAAAATATCAAAATGTCCATTATTTAAGATTAATACTCATTTTTCTATAAATTTATACAAAGAAGTAACTAAAAAAAATAAGCTGGTTAAGTAAAAGTGTAAACATTTAATACAATAATAAAAAAAGAAATAATCTAATTTCTAACATAAACAAAATGTTTAAATGTAATTCCTAAGATTAGTTAGCTATTTTTAATAAATAAAAGTAATATGAAGACAGTAGAGTAACATGCAATTGCATTTATAACTTAATGGTCAATAGAAAAAAAGTCACAATAATTTCACTATTTCTGCTGAACCATTTATTGATATAGCTCTGTTAAAATTATAAATTTATGAAGACAAAGATCAGGTGATACCATACACAAATGATAAATTTGAATTATTAGAGAAAGGAAACACTTGTGAATGTTTTTCTTTAGCATGCCTTTAGTGTTTAAACAATGGTGCTCAAGCTTTAAGGGAAAATTTTAAATTTTTACCTTTTTATTCTGAACTCTAACACACACAAAAAAATAAGATAGAAATGTACAATATAATGAATGCTTGCACAGAAGACCTGTCTAGAAACAATTAAGGAACATAAAATAGGAGCCTGCCACCTCTCAACACTGCTCCTGTCCCACTCCACTCATTCCCCGTCCCCATCACAAGTCAGCACTAGTCATGTGCGTCACGGTGATAATTTCTGTCAACTGCACTGCAGTTTTAGCTTTCAGCATTCATAAATAAATCTCCATAAAACACAGTTCAGCTACGCCAAATTGTAAGGATTACACTGTGGTTGATTGGCTTCTTTTCCATCAGTTATGTTTATAAAACTTATCCACACAGTTGTAATTCCCATTCACCCATTATAGCCATTCCTATATAACACTCCCATTGTATGAATATATCACTCTTTTATTTGTACATTTTAACATGAATGGACATTTCGGTTGTCTCTAGTTTGGGACTATGAAAACATATGCTGTGAAGAAATTTTCCTGAGAGTCAAATGCTAGATCACAGAGTATGGGCATCATCACATTTACAGTAATGCCAAACTGCTTCTCCGGGCACACGACTTACATCCATTGAGGCAGTGTACTCCAAGTCTCCACAGCTTTTTAAACATATAGTGTATTAAGACTGTTTACTTTTCGTCCATCTGATAATTGCGTAGCAGGATCTCATTTAGTTTTTAATTTACATTTTCCTGATTACAAAAAGGTTGAACATATATTCACGGACCCACTGACCATCTGGAATTACTCTCTTATGAATTACTTGTTCAAACCTCTTTCCATTTTTTCAATATTGTCTTGTCTTTTTCAAAAATGTTTTCTTATAGGTTTTTTATATGACCTAGTCTTTTATTGGTTATATCCATTACAAATATATTTCCCACTCTTTGGATTATCTTCTCTTTGGAATATCTTTTGATAAACCTAAGTACTTAATTTTTATGTAGACAAATTTAACAACCTTTTTTAATAAAAATCAGTGATTTTTGTGTTTTTTTAATCTTTTTCTGATGCTGAAGATGTGATGATATTTGCTTGTTATATTCTAAAATGTTTACAGTTCTTGATCTATTTATGTTTGTAATACATCTGTAAGTGATTTTTAGCTGAGTCCAATCTTAATTTTTTCTATACTGCTTTATATGCCAGTATTACCTGACAATTTTCATGTATTTCAGACCTATGTTAAGTCCTCACAAATTCAGAAATACTGTATTGTCACCTCTTCTTATTAGACCCATCCTTTCATCACTATGTAAAGCCTCCTTGTATAACTAGTAAGACTTCTTGCCTTAAAGTTTGCTTTGCTGACATCAGCTTTTTTTGTTATTATTTTTCTTGGTGCTTGGATATAAAATTAAAGTAAGAGTTCACACTTACATGTGTGAGCAGAATAAATTTTTAGAATCTAAAATACCTTATTAAAAACAACTATACTCCTAAATAATTCACTTTCACTGAAAAACTGAAGTGTGAAAGTATACTTTATTAATAAAATTATCCAGTGTTTAACCTGTAAGCTGATTACTTCTAACACAGACATTATATCATCATGATAATCTTGCTAAAGTTTCCTGGGACTCCCCAAAGCTTTGGATGTGCAACAGAAAGCTTTATTTATAAAGAAAGTAACAGAAAACAACAGTGCTGCATAAAGTGTCAGAAAGCTATCTCTTCACCCATTATAATCAATGAAAACCAGTCTACTGCGTCAGCAGGAGGAAAGGCATCCCATCTAGGTACTGCTTTATCAATACCAATATTCAGCAGGTTTAAACTTTCATGCACATCAACCCACCTAGGACACTTATAAATGTAGCTGACTGGCTCCCACACCTCGGATATATTTTTGAGAAGATCTTCAGGTAACTTTAAGACAGTGCCATAGTTTAAAGAAGAAGAAAAAGGAGGAGTGGGATATTATGTCCAAAAATGCTATTTGATGAAGTTAAATAGGAATAAAATAAAGAGGAAAACAAGATATACAGAGTCTTACAGAAATAATAGAAACCACAGAAATTATACAGTGAAACATATTTTAGAATCTGGATTGTAAAAAAATTCTATCAGAAACAGTATAATATTCCATCTGGACTTCAGCTGTAGTACTTTTATAATTTATGAAATTATGAGATATCTATAATTAACAAATTAGAACTTCATTATTCATGTCAAAATTATAGGCAAAATGATGCATATAATAAGCAATGCTAAATGTGAAGTTGAAGTTTTTTAGTAAAAATCAATTTAAAATGCTAAGTTAACTAGAAATGATAAAATAGTAGAGGTAGAAATGTTAAGTTTCCAAGCTTATAAGCAAACAATCTTTATCTGTGGTCTAGATGTGAAAATTAAATGAGTAAAGTAAGATATCCAGAAAAAAAGAAAACCTCACTGTTTACTTAACCGACTGTTGAGAAAGTAAATAAACTCACATAATAGATCTGCTTATCTCAGTCTGTGCTGAACATAGAGTGTCTTCATTTTGGAAGTAAGTTATTTTACACAGTACCTCATACATTTTATGTGCTTCTATCTAGTATTTCATTTCACACTTGAATGGATTTTAAGTTCATTTAATATGTTAATGTTGTCTTGTAAGTATTGTTGTATTTTATGTTGTTTTTGTTTAGTCATTAAGCTGGGTCTTACTCTTTTGCGACCCCATGGACTGTAGTTCGCCAGGCTCTTCGGTCTATGGGATTTCCCAGGCAAGAATACTAGAGTGAATTGCATATTGTTCTCCAGGGAATCTTCCCAATCCAAGGATCAAACCCACGTCTCATGCACTGCAGGTGGATTCTTCACCACTGAGCCACCAGAGAAGCCCATTATATTTTTACAGAGTCTTGCAATTTGCAGAACAAAGTAAATGTGCTTCTGAGTAGCAGGTGCTCTTTAAAATTTTTAGAACGATAGCCTCATATGATATAGACAAAAATAACTATATATGACGAGGACTTGAAGGTCACATTGTACTTAATGAGTTCTGTGCAAAAAGGGAGCTCCATCTTGCTTAAGTAGTCTAACAGAGATGATAATAACACAAAAGTAATCTAAATTAAAATATTTATTTATCATTGAATGACACAAATTGAAATATAACAAATCATTAGTTGATAAGTATACTGAGCAATGATAATAATCCCATAAAATTCAAGAAATAAATGCCATTTCTCTCCTCTATTCAAAGATATAGCTCATACTGCCACATTAAATTTGAATTCTCCCACTTTGCTCTCAAAGCCTGCCATGCCCTTCTGATACTAATCCTCTAGCTCCAGTCAAGTGAAATCCCCCCAGAAATCTGAAGCTCAATCACGCCCTTGCTTGGGTGGTACTTGCTAAGCCTGAATCTTCAGAGTCCTACGTCAAGTGTCAAATTACTCAGAAGGGCTTTTTGCCAATTACATTAATCCTTTAGGATCCATCCTATCTCTAATTTGGTTTGCTTTATATAATCTTTCTGTTCTTTTCCCTGTGGTGTAATGGTCTCTTGTTCACTAATTGTTTCCTGGATATATCTCCTGTATCGCTAAGCTCTGTGGGCCAAGACATGCATGTGGGACAGCATTTCAGAGCCAGAAAATATTTTAGATATTTATACATATTTTATTTATACTTCCCAAGGTGTCTGTTGTCAAGAATAAGAGAGGTACTTAATGAACCTGATCAAACAGTATAACACATAGTAACCTGAATGTTATAATTACATGGTAAAATGAGAATATCTGAAAATTACACTATCTGAACTTTTATAAATGCAAAAAAATTAATGATGAAATTATTATTATCACAATAATAATTATGATGAAACCTATTATTTCACATGAAAGAGCTACATTTAACTATTTCAAATTCTTGGAATTAATGATATACAACTATTTAAATGTTTTAGCTTGTCTTAAAAGACTTTATTGATGGATAATGTAAATACATTTAAGAGACAGCTAAACTACCGGGTTTTGTTTTCACTGTTTGGCATTCCTAGGATTTTCTTCATCATTTTCTGTGCTCTAGTGATGTATGTAAGCACAGATTTGCAAAACAGTCTCTAGGTTGGTACTCGTAAGTGTGTTATTTGTTAAATTTGTATTTCCTAAGACAAATTTTCAGAACATTTTGTCAAAATTCATATCCTTAAAAACAAAATTATGAAAAAACAGAGCAAAATCTAACCAAGTTAAGTAAAGCAAAGTAAAAATAATATTTAGAGCTCTATCAAATGAACAGGTTTTTCATCTAACATAAGATAACAGAAGAGAAGGGGAAGAAACAGAGACTTGGAAAATGGTACTAATTTAGTGGTATTTTTATTAGAAAGTCTCTGAGGATTAATTGGCTCAATCAACAACTGAAACTAGAAATTCAAAGACTTTGCATCCATGTCCCAGTGCTAACAGCCTCTACAGGTGCTTCAATAAGAGCACACGATGGAGGAAATCCAGACAGCAGCTCAGACGCTTCAGTGGGAGGATCAAAGGCCAGAAGGAGGACTGGCAGTAAAGCAACTCACACACTTATGGTTTAAAAAAGTAAAAAGATATCTAACCTAGGCAATATGAATGTAAACTCCTCAAAAATTGGTTCTAAAATAAATATAGTTTGGCCACTAAGATAAGTAACTCTAAGTGTCTCCTAACTAGCATTTGTTTTTCCTCCCGGACAACTGCCTGATGCCCCAACCCCTCTTTACTCTAATATTAAAACAAGGCCAGAATTAAGCCAGATGTGTTCTTTTAAATCTTCAGGCTGAGTCTTTTAAAACACACTACTTCAAACCTAAATGACAGTAAATAAAAGTGAGAGACATTCACTTAGGCATAATGAAGGTAAGTGAATAAATCATAAAATCAGATTTCATTACATACCACAGCACTCAGGACATCGTGGGTGTTTCAGGATATTCATTCCATACCCTGGGAAGCAGCGATTAATCCAAACCATTTGGAGGGTACCTTCAATATAGTATATCTCAGGCAATGGCTCTGCACGTCTGCCCAAAACTTCCACTTGTTGATTAAAAAACCGCTCTATGAGATTTTTAGCCTAAGACAGAAATACAGTATGAAAAATCATTATTGAATAAATGTAAATATTAGAACAAATAAGGATTCATATGTTTTTAGAAACAGGAAAAATTCTCAAGGTCCTTATTTTTTCTGAATTCAAAGGATATAAATAGCATCTATAAAACTGAAAAGATTTCAACTATAAACCTCAAATATTTTCAAATACAACACAGAGAAACTATTTCAGTATATAACCAAAAATTTTGGTCTCTTTGGTTTTGAATAATATGTGAAAGTGTTACAGTCACTAAGTCATGTCTGACTCTTTGCATCCCCATAGACTGCAGCCCGCAAGGCTCTTCTGTTCAAGGAATTCTCCAGGGAAGAATACTGAAGTGGGTAACATTCCCTTCTCCAGGAAATCTTTCTGATCCAGGGATCAAACTTGGGTCTCCTGCACTGTAGATTCTTTATGGCATAAGAGCAAAAATAAGACAGTTCTTTGAAATAAAATGTACTTTCAGAAATGTACTCTAACAATTAAATGTTCTTTAAAAAATGTACTTTAAGAATCTTTAAGAAGCAAATGCTGAGGCATCTGCTCCACTCTTTCCATAAAGAAAAATTAGGTTTAAAAACAAGAGGGAATACAGCCCATATTAAAACTTCTAGCTCTGTTTCAAAAATAAAATTTACAAAATAGTAAAGGCATAATTCTGACCTATAATTAATTAACTTTTTACTTATAATAATTATTCTGTCTTGACTCCTAAAAGTAAGGAGAGGCTTATACTTTTCGGTGACTAGTAAGCTTTACCTGGTAAAACATGAGGAATGGTCATGAGTTAACACCCTCTGTAAGTCAGTTAGTTCAGCTCAGTTCTTCTGTGCTAACATTCACCTCTAACACAGTAAGAAGCAAGGATGAAGGAATTCATGTACATCTATAACCACTAATGATGTATCTCAATCTACTGACTTCCTCAGATATCTTTCAAATTATATTCCTGCCATAAAAATTTCTACAAGTGATTGTAAAAATGTTTTTCAGTATACTACATTCAATCAGTCTATTAATGAATTACTACATTTTTACAGTCTACATGGTTTTCTTTTATTTCTAATAAATTCTGTCAAATTTGCTGCTATTTATTTTTAGTTAAGGAAGTGCTTACAAATTAATTAGCTACAAGTCTGGTATGTAATTAACTATATTTAAATAGTGAGTGAAAGTCACTCAGTCATATCCAGCTCTTTGCTATACAGTCCACGGAATTCTCCAGGCTATAACAGTGGAGCTGTTAGCCATTCCATTCTCCAGGCGAAGCTGTTCCCTTCCCAACCCAGGGATCACACCCAGGTCTCCCTCATTGAAGGCAGATTCATTACCAGCTGAGCCACTAGGGAAGCCCAAGAATACTGGAGTGGGTAGCCTATCCCTTCTCCAGCGGATCTTTCTGACCCAGGAGTCAAACTGGGGTCTCCTGCATTGCCAGCGGATTCTTTACCAGCTGAGCTACCAGGTGAAAGTGAAAGCATTAGTCACTCAGTCGTGTCGGACTCTTTGCGAACCCACGGACTGTAGCCTGCCAGGCTGCTCCATCCAGGGGATTTTCCAGGCAAGAATACTGGAGTGGGTTGCCATTTCCTTCTCCAGGGGATCTCCCAGACCCAGGGATCAAACCCAGGTCTCCTGCATTGCAAGCAGACTCTTTACCATATGAACTACCAGGGAAGCACAAGACTACAAATAAAATTTTCAGGAGACACACTCATAATCACTTAGCTTTCTAACATGCTATGCAGAAAACAACAACAACAATGAAACTAGATCTGGAAAACTGGACTTGATGAACAAAAATAATCATGCAAATCAGATTTCTGTTTCCTATTTTTCTTCTAAAAAGCAGAATGAGGATAAGTATCTCATTTGGTAGAAAAGGAAAGAAAGTATATTACTTGAATCATTGACTCAGTTTTTTAAATAATGAGTATGCTGATGGTTGACAAGGGTCAACTGTACCAAATAAAGGGTGAAATTGGGGAATTCTCTGAGTTGGGTAAGAATGAAAGATTTTAAAGCAAAAATTTTTGGACCAATTTGGATGACATAAGAACAAATCATGATTATAGAAATTCTTCATAGTTTAATTACCTAATTTAAGATATGAAGAATACTACAGAACAAAAAATAAAAAGAATACTACAGAACAAACATCATAATGCCTAGCCTAAGCTACTGTTCCCTTCACCCCAAACTTTACAGAATGATTAAACATATATGGAAGGAATATGTTCTATAGTTATCAGTTATTGATTAAAAGACTAGAACAAGAAATCATTAAATATATATATATATATATATATATATATATATATATATATATATACACACAAACTTCTGCATGGGGAAGTTGAACAGCTTCCTTTGAGCATCATAATCTGTTCCTATGATCACGCCAAGTTAGGTACTAAAAAAGGTGACTAGGAAGGCTTTTACTATTTGCACTACATTAGTCCAGCAAGCCCAGAAAGCAACAACGACTTAAAATTATAGAACTCCTAGGATAGGCAAAAAATGCTATACATTATACAAGATCAGATTTAGACTGGAGCTCCAATAACCATGAGGGGAGATTTCATTATGTACCAACTATTAAAAACAATACACTTCTAAGATAGAATCTGTTGCAAAACTTTGGTTAACATCCATATTTGGGAATCTCTTTGGAAAATGACTAGAGTCATTGAATAGGACTGGAATTAAGAAGCAAAACTAAAACAAACAAACAAACAAACAAAAAAAGAGATAGAGGCTTAAGGTATCTTGAATGAAATGGAAAGAACTGTGAATTTTCACAGAAAAAAACTGGTGATCTTGGTGCTCAGTGAGCAAATGAGAGGTAGGGTGTCCAGATATTACAGGAGAATGTTCCAATGTCCGTATCTTATAGGAGAATGTCCTTTAACTGTTGAAGAAGATTAAATGAAAACACAAAGTCCTCCCTCTCATGGTAGGAACACCAACACAAACGATGTATACACTCTCAGATCAGGAAGGAAAGTAAAAGGTTATACAACAGTTTGAATTCCTTGGAAGGTGGAATCCACTCCTAAGAAGCATAACCAATCCTAGAACTCCAGAATAAAGAAAAATTTAACTTTGCAATGTAGAGTCTACATGAGTCCTGAAGCAACAGGCAAAAGGATCAACTCTTCACTCAGAGTTAGTCACTGAAGCTGTAGTTGTTCCACAGGAAATGAAACCTGCACTGGAAAACCAGATTCTTTAGAAGAAAGATGAGAGATAATTCATAATTCAGGTTTTAAACTTATTAGAGATTTAGCTGTCATATTAAGTTTTTTATATTGGTATATTTCTAACTGATAAAAGCAGACAAGATGGAAGTAGAGGACAGAAATGACATTTAAAAATAAAAAAAAAGATTTCCCATTTTCAACCATATGATGCACCAGATATTCTGGAAAATCCTCCTGCTAAATATCAACTAACCACATAAACAGACCAAAGATCTTGTGTAGCTATGTTTCAACAATAAGAGAGAAAGAAAAAGCAAAAAGGAAGACAGGGAGAAAAAGATGCTAAAAATGAAAATTACAAACCAAATATTAGCTACTATTAATGGTGTGGATCACAATAAACTGTGGAAAATTCTGAAACAGATGGGAATACCAGACTACCTGACATGCCTCTTGAGAAACCTATATACAGGTCAGGAAGCAACAGTTAGAACTGGACATGGAACAACAGACTGGTTCCTAATAGGAAAAGGAGTATGTCAAGGCTGTATATTGTCACCCTGATTATTTAATTTATATGCAGAGTACATCATGAGAAACGCTGGGCTGGAAGAAGCACAAGCTGGAATCAAGATTGCCGGGAGAAATATCAATAACCTCAGATATGCAGATGACACCACCCTTATGGCAGAAAGTGAAGAGGAACTAAAGAGCCTCTTGATGAAAGTGAAAGAGGAGAGTGAAAAAGTTGGCTTAAAGCTCAACATTCAGAAAACTAAGATCATGGCATCTGGTCCTATCACTTCATGGCAAATAGATGGGGAAACAGTGGCTGATTTTATTTTTCTGGGCTCCAAAATCCCTGCAGATGGTGATTGCAGCCATGAAATTAAAAGACACTTACTCCTTGGAAGGAAAGTTACGAACAACCTGGACAGCCTATTAAAAAGCAGAGACATTATTTTGTCAACAAAGGTCCGTCTAGTCAAGGCTATGGTTTTTCCAGTAGTCATGTACAGATGTGAGAGCTGGACTATAAACAAAGCTGAGCACCAAAGAATTGATGCTTTTGAACTGTGGTGTTGGAGAAGACTCTTGAGAGTCCCTTGGACTGCAAGGAGATCCAAGCAGTCCATCCTAAAGGAAACCAGTCCTGGGTGTTCATTGGAAGGACTGATGTTGAAGCTGAAACTCCAATATTTTGGCCACCTGATGCCAAGAGCTGACTCATTTGAAAAGACCCTGATGCTGGGAAAGATTGAGGGCAGGAGGAGAAGGGGACGACAGAGGATGAGATGGTTGGATGGCATCACCAACTCAATGGACATAGGTTTGGATGGGCTCTGGAAGTTGGTGATGGACAGGGAGGCCTGGTGTGCTGAGGTTCATGGGGTCGCAAAGAGTTTCACATGACTGAGTGAGTGAACTGAACTGAACTGAATGGTTTGTAGTACTAGCTAAACTAAAGCTACTACTAACTACTCAATGATTTGCTTTCAAAGTGGGTGTGGGATTCTGTTGTATTTTCTATGGGATACAAAATCACCAAGTCAGAAATAACATAAAAGTTGGCTTTGCCTGAGGACAGTCAAAAGCAAATATAATAACTTTACAGAAAAACACACACAGCTTAAGTCAAAGGGGCTATATCTACTGATAAAGGGCTGACAAATACTACTTATCAGCCAGAATTATGAAGTGGCGGATGAAAATAGAAACTACAGAAGAGGAAACAAACTGCCACACGAGACGGTCAAGAGATTCATACACGGGAACTTCAGTTACTAAAACAGCAAAAATGACACCACGGAGCCTTAAAACACATACAGAAACAGAAGTGGTAATGAAAACAGTAAAGGACATTTATATCATTATAAAAGAGAAAGTATATCTGAAAAACAACCTTACATTACAGTTAATAAAGGGAGAAAAAATAGATTGAAATTAAAAACTGTGGACAGACTGAACATTTGATTAGGCCAAGCTGCAGCAAGAATAATTAAACACAATAAATACCTGAAGAAATCACACAGAATAAGGATCATATAAAACATATAAAAAAGTAAGAGCGATGGAGAAATCAACGAGATAATCTAAAACATACTAAACAGGAGTTGCAGAGAAACAAATGGGGTAAAAGGTAATCTTCAAAGCTATCCAGGCAGAAAAATTTTCCAGTATTGAGAAAGCAGTGAGTCTTCAGATTTCAGTGGAACAATGAATACAGGAGGAAGGAAAAATGACATGATGAGGAAAGAGAGACACAAGAGTAAATGGTCAGCAAAGAAATGGATAAAACCATGGGCGAATCTAAACAGACACTGACATTTTGAAATAATCTTAATAAGAAGTGAAAACATTTTTAAAAAGAACTAAAATATTATGGAACAAAAACTTGAGAGATGAAGGCACGTCATGAGTTAAAGGTCTTTAAGGAAGGTTCTTACACTTTTTTTGGAAGGTACTATATACACTAAGTAACTTTTGGTTCTGCTATTAAGAATGTTAAAATTTGAAGCAAATCCACACAAAAAGAATGAAAAATATATAAGTTAAAAAAAAATAAATGCGAGGAGCAAACCTTGAAGAGTAAAAAACCAGGTTAAATGATAATGTAATGGAATAATCAACACCCATCTACATAAAGCAGTACTATGATTTAAAAACAATAAAGCAAAAAAGGGCAATGCCAAAGAATGTTCAAACTAGTGTACAACTGCTATACACAACTCATGTCATATGCTAGTAAGGTTATGCTCAAAATCCTTCAAGCAAGCCTTGGCAGTACATGAACCAAGAACTTGCAGATGTACAGCAGTAGTAGTGTTAGCCCCTCAGTCGTGTCCAAAACTTTGTGACCCCATTGACAACGTGACACCAGGCTCCTCTGCCCATGGGACTCTTAAGGCAAGAATACTGGAGTGGGTTGCCATTCCTTTCTCCAGGGGATATTCCCGACCTAGGGATCAAGCCCAGGTCTCCTGCACTACAGGCAGATTCTTTACCATATGAGCTATATGGAAGCCCAGACATACAAACTGAATTTAAAAAAGGCAGAAGAACAAGAGATCACATTGTCAAAATTCATCGGATCATAGAAAAAGCAAGAGAATTCCAGAAAAACATCTACTTCTGCTTCACTGACTACACTAAATCTTTCAACTGTGTAGATCACAAGAAACTGTGGAAAATCTTAAAGAGACAGGAATACCAGACCACCTTAACTATTTCCTGAGAAACCTCTATGAGGGTCAGGAAACAACAGAACTGCACATGGAACAATGGACTGGTTCAAAATTGGGAAAGGAGTAAGACAAGGCTATCTATTGTCACCCTGCATATTCAACTTTTATGCAGAGTACATCATGTGAAATGCCAGCCTAGATAATCACAAGCTTGAAACAAGACTGCCAGAGAAATATCAAAAAGCTCAGAGATGCAGATGACATCACCTTAATGGCAGAAAGTGAAGAGGAACTAAAGAGGCTCTTGATAAGGGTGAAAAAAAAGAGTGAAAAAGCCAGCTTAAAACTCAACATTCAAAAAACTAAGACCATGGCAACTTGTCCCATCACTTCATGGCAAGAAGAAGGGGAAAGAGTGGAAGCAATGACAGATTTTATTTTCTTGGGCTCCAAAATCACTGTGGACAGCAACTGCAGCCATGAAATTAAAGACCCTTGCTCCTTAGAAGGAAAGCTATGACAAATCTAGACAGCATATTTAAAAGCAAAGACATCACTTTGCTGACAAAGGTCTGTAGAGCGAAAACTATGGTTTTTCCAGTAGTCATGTAAGAATGTGACAGTTGGACCATAAAGAAGACTGGGAACTGAAGAATGATGCTTTTGAACTGTGGTGTTGGAGAAAACTCTTGAGAGTCCCTTGGATGGCAAAGAGATCAAACCAGTCAATCCTAAAGGAAATCAACCCTGAATATGTATTGGAAGGACTGATGCTGAAGCTGAAGCTCCAATACTTTGGCCACCTGATACAAAGAGTCAATTCATCAGAAAAGATCCTGATGCTAGGGAAGACTGAAGGCAAAAGGAAAAGAGGGAGGCAGAGGATGAAATGGTTAGCTAGCATCATGGACTCAATGGACATGAAGCTGAGCAAACTTTGGGAGACAGTGAAGGACAGGGAAGCCTGGAGTGTTGCAGTCCATGGGGGTCACAGAGAGTCGGACATGACTTAGCAACTGAACAAAAACACAACACAAAACAATGAACAAGACTATAAAATAGTAGCACTAAAGAAAAGGTTACAACAGATGTGACAAAAAGGGAAAAAATGGGGAAACGGTGGATTTAAATCCAAATGGCAGGTAATTTAAATGTAACTGGTCTAAATATTCTAACTGAGAGGCAGGGATTGTTAACAGTTAACAATGTTCAGCAGCATAGCAGAACAGGAGGTTCATTTCCACTGCACAAAAACACTGATTTGACAATCATTCAGGGATGAAAATACTTTTCTAAGAACTAGTGATTATAGCAGAAAGGCTCCAGCATCCCCATGGACAACAAAGCCCAAGATCAGACCTACTGAAAATTGTAGGAGAAACAGTTTTACTTTGACCACATCACCACTTCCCCAGGTCATCAAAACTCAGCCTGGGGAGAGATCCCTCTAACTCACAACTTCTCCCTCAGGGGAAAGAAAATGAAAAGTGAAAGTCTGATAGTCCCAGCGTTTGTGTCATTCCCCACAAGGACTGTTTCTGGATGAGAAGAAAAGGGCTGGAAACCCACAGCACCTGGCATGTTTGCCCCCACAGACAGCACATAGATGTAAGCAGCCAGTACGGAATCCAGCAACTAGTTTAACGCTACAAAATTTGGTAATGGCACACAACCCTGAGACTGTCCCTTCAGGAGAGAAGAAGAGAGATGGAGAATCTACATGCTACCCTGGAGAAAAGAAAAAGTTAACTCTCGAGCACTTGGCATGACTCGGCATGCAACAGAGAAGGAGCAAAGTCCAAGACATCCCCTTCAGGAAGGAAGGAGAGAAACAGAAAATTCACAAAAAGTCTTGACATTTCAGGCACTGCTGTCTAGAAAAGGACTGGTTCGCACTTAGCACCTGATATGACTCTCAGAACCTAATATGACTCAGTGAGACTGAGAGAAGAAACAATTCAAAACATCCTCCACACCCCCAAGGAAAAAGCAGGAGCTGAGAAGAAAGGCTTGAGAGACGCCTAGAAGCTCTAGTCTGGTAAAGACCATTATCCCTGGAAAGTGAAAGTGAAGTCGCTCAGTCGTGTCCGATTCTTTGCGACCCCATGGACTGTAGCCCACCAGGCTCCTCCGTCCATGGGATTCTCCAGGCAAGAATACTGGAGTGGATTGCCATTTCCTTCTCCAGGGGATCTTCCTGACCCAGGGATCGATCCCAGTTCTCCCGCATTGCAGGCAGATGCTTTAACCTCTGAGCCACCTGGGAAGCCAGAATACAAAGATTGAAGAGGAAACTTTTCTTTAAATGCCCAGGCACCAACGCAAGGTTACCAGGATCATAAGAATCAAGAAAACATGAGAGCATAGAAGAACTAAAAAAAGGTCAAATAACCAGCTACAAAGACATAAAAATCTATGAATTACCTAAAAAGAATTCAAAATGATCTTAAAGAAACTCAGTAAGCTACACTGAGAGACAAACATCAAAAAAACAACGTATATACATATAGATACATACAAAACCCAAGAAGTGGAACAAAGAAACACAAACCATAAAAAAGAATTAAACAGAAATTCTAGCAAGAAGAATATAGTGACTGAACTTAAAAATTCAACAGAGAAAGTTTCAAAGGCAGACTCAAACAGAAAAAAAGAATCAGTGAATTAAGGACAGATCATTTGAAATGACCCAGTCACAGAAACAAAAAGAAGAAAAGAGTAAAGAAATCCAATGAAACTCACTTGACATCATCACTAAATCAGTACATTCACTAAGGGAGTTCCCTCAAGAAGAGGAAGTACCAGTAAGCTTATTTCAAAAAATAATGCCAAAGAAATCTGCAGAGGGAATGGACATTCGGATTTATAAACCTCGGATATAAGCAAATACATTGTCCTAAAGAAAACCACACCAAGAAATACTGTTATTAACATTAACAAGAGAGAAGCTAGAGAAGAGAAATTCATCAAATAAAAGGGACATCCTCCTCCTCAAATAATACTATCAGAGGAGTTCTTGGCACAAACCTTTTAGGTTAGGAGAGTATATGGTGATACATTCAAACTGCGGAAACAAGGCTATGAACAAAAAATATTGACTGTTCTGTTGTTCAGTTGCTAGGTCGTGGCCCTTTCTTTGTGACCCTATGTACTTCACCAAATGCCAGAGTTTGCTCAACACCATGTTCACTGAGTCCATGATGCTGTCTACACCTCTCATCTGCTGCTGCCCCTTCATCCTTCTGCCCTCTATCCTTCCCAGGATGAGGATCTTTTCCAATGAGTCGGGTCTTGTGTCAGGTGGCCAAAGTAATGGAGCTTCAGATCAGTCTTTTCAACGAATATTCAGGGTTGATTTCCTTTAGGATTTACTGGCTTGATATACTTTCAGTCCAAGGGACTCTCAGGAGTCTTCTCTGGTACAACAATTTGAAAGTACCAATTATTTGGCCCTCAGCTTTCTTTATGGTCTAACTCTAATGTCCATACATGACTACTGGGAAAAAAATAGCTTTGACTATATGGAACTTCATTAGCAAAGTGATGCCTCTGCTTTTTAATACACTGTCTAGGTTTGTCATAGCATTTCTTCCAAGGAGCAAGGAAGAAATATCATGGCTGCAGTCACCATCAGCCGTGATTTTGGAGCCCAAGAAAATAAAATCTGTCACCATTTCCATTTTTTCCCCATCTATTTGCGATGAAGTAATGGGACTGGATGCCATGATTTTAGTTTTCTGAATGCTGAGTTTTAAGCCAGGTTTTCACTCTCCCCTTTCACATTCATCAAAAGGCTCTTCAGTTCCTCTTTACTTTCTACCATTAGAATGGTACCATCTGCATATCTGAGGCTTTTGAAATTTCTCCAAGCAATCTTTATTTCAGCTTGTGATTCATTCAGTCCAGCCTTTTGCATGATGTACTCTGCATAGAAGTTAAATAAGCAGGGTGACAATATATAGCCTTGCCTTACTCCTTCCCTCCTTCCCACTCCCTACTTCTGAGGTCAGGGCAGCTGCCGAAGGGGAAGGGAATGGCAAGCCACTTCAGTATTCTTGCCTTGAGAACCCCATGAACAGTATGAAAATGCAAAATGATAGGATACTGAAAGAGGAACTCCCCAGGTTGGTAAGTGCCCAATATGCTACTGGAGATCAGTGGAGAAATAACTCCAGAAAGAATGAAGGGATGGAGACAAAGCAAAAACAATACCCAGTTCTGTATGTGACTGGTGATATAAGCAAGGTCCGAAGCTGTAAAGAGCAATATTGCATAGGAACCTGGAATGTCAGGTCCATGAATCAAGGCAAATTGGGAGTGGTCAAACAGGAGATGGCAAAGGTGAACGTCGACGTTCTAGGAATCAGTGAATTCAAATGGACTGGAATGGGTGATTTTAACTCAGATGACCATTATATCTACTACTGTGGGCAGGAATCCCTTAGAGGAAATGGAGTGGCCATCATGGTCAACAAAAGAATCCAAAATGCAGTAACTGGATGCAATCTCAAAAATGACAGAATGATCTCTGTTCATTTCCAAGGCAAACCATTCAATATCACAGTGATCCAAGCCTATGCCCCAACCAGGAATGCTGAAGAAGCTGAAGTTGAACGGTTCTACGAAGATCTACAAGACCTTTTAGAACTAACATCCAAAAAAGATGTCCTTTTAATTATAGGGGGCTGGAATGCAAAAGTAGGAAGTCAAGAAACACCTGGAGTAACAGGCAAATTTGGCCTTGGAATACGGTATGAAGCAGGGAAAAGGCTAATAGAGTTTTGCCAAGAGAATGCACTGGTCATAGCAAATACCCTCTTCCAACAACACAAGAGAAGACTCTACACATGGACATCACCAGATGGTCAACACCGAAATCAGACTGATTATATTCCTTGTAGCCAAAGACAAAGAAGCTTTATACAGTCAGCAAAAACAAGACCAGGAGCTGACTGTGGCTCAGATCATGAACTCCTATTGCCAAATTCAGACTTGAAGAAAGTAGGGAAAACCACCAGACCATTCAAGTATGACCTAAATCAAATCCCTTATGATTATACAGTGGAAGTGAGAAACAGATTTAAGGGACTAGATAGAGTGTCTGATGAACTATGGAATGAGGTTTGTGACACTGTACAGGAGACAGGGATCAAGATCATCCCCATGGAAAAGAAATGCAAAAAAGCAAAATGGCTGTCTGAGGAGGCCTTAAAATAGCTGTGAAAAGAAGAGAAGTGAAAAGCAAAAGAGAAAAGGAAAGATATAAGCATCTGAATGCAGAGTTCCAAAAAATAGCAAGGAGAGATAAGATAGCCTTCCTCAGCATTCAATGCAAAGAAACAGAGGAAAATAACAGAATGGGAAAGACTAGAGTTCTCTTCAAGAATATTAGTGATACCAAGGGAACATTTCATGCAAAGATGGGCTCAATAAAGGACAGAAATGGTATGGACCTAACAGAAGCAGAAGATATTAAGAAGAGGTGGCAAGAATACACAGAAGAACTATACAAAAAATATCTTCATGACCCAGATAATCATGATGGTGTGAACACTCATCTAGAGACAGACATCCTAGAATGTGAAGTCAAGTGGCCCTTAGAAAGCATCACTATGAACAAAGCTAGTGGAGATGATGGAATTCCAGTTGAGCTATTTCAAATCCTCAAAGATGATGCTGTAAAAGTGCTGCACTCAACATGCCAGCAAATTTGGAAAACTCAGCAGTGGCCACACGACTGGAAAAAGTTAGTTTTCATTCCAATCCCAAAGAAAGGCAATGCCAAAGAATGCTCAAACTACCGCACAATTGCACTCATCTCACACGCGAGTAAGGTAATGCTTAAAATTCTCCAAGCCAACCTTTAACAGTACGTGAACCGTGAATTTCCAGATGTTCAAGGCGGTTTTAGAAAAGGCAGAGGAACCAGAGATCTCCTAAAGGAGATCAGTCCTGGGTGTTCATTGGAAGATATGATGCTGAAGCTGAAACCCCAATACTTTGGCCACCTCATGCGAAGGGTTAACTCACTGGAAAAGACCCTGATGCTGGGAGGGATTAGGGGCAGGAGGAGAAGGGGACGACAGAGGATGAGATGGCTGGATGACATCACCGACTCGATGGACATGAGTTTGGGTAAACTCTGGGAACTGGTGATGGACAGGGAAGCCTGGTGTGCTGCAATTCATGGGGTCAAAAAGAGTCAGACACGACCGAGTGACTGAACTGAACTACTCCTTCCCTAATTCTGAACCAGTGTGCTGTTCTATGTGCAGTTCTGTTGTTTCTTGACCCTCATATGGGTTTCGCAGGAGACAGGTAAGGTGGTCTTGTATTCCCATCTCTTTAACTATTTTCCACAGTTTGCTGTGATTCACACAGTCAAAGGCTTTAATGTAGTCAATGAAGCAGAAGTAGATTCAGGAATTCCCTTGCTTTCTCTATGATCCAACAAATGTTGGCAATTTGATCTCCTGTTCCTCTTTCCTTACCCAGTTTGTACATCTGGAAGTTTCTGTTTCATGTACTGCTGAAGCCTAGCTTGAAGGATTTTGAGGATAACCTTACTAGCATGTGAAATGAGTGCAATTGTTGGTAGTCTGAACACTCTTTGGCATTGTCCTTCTTTGGGCCTGGAATGAAAACTGAGCTTCTGCAGTCCTGCGGCCTCTGTTTAGTTTTACACATTTGCTTGTATACTGAGTGCAGCACTTTCACAGCATCCTCTTTTAGGATTAGAAATAGTTCAGCCAGAATTCCATCACCTCCACTAGCTTTGTTGTAGTAATGCTTCCTAAGGCCTACTTGATTTCATACTTCAGGACGTCTGGCTTTAGGTAACCATATCATCATGGTTATCCAGGTCATCAAGACCATTTTTGTATAGTTCTGTGTATTCTTGCTACCTCTTTTTTTTAAACAGGTGAAATGAGTTTATTTTAGGAACACATTTTATTTAATCCAGTATATCAACATACATCATAACATGAAATCAATGAAAATTATTGATATAATTTGCATCTTTATTTTTACAGTAAATCTCTGAAATTCTATGTATATTTTATACATAAAAACATCTCAATTTCAACTAGATGTTTTTTCTCTTTGTAAAAAATTTATTTTTAACTGGAGGATAATTGCTTTACAATATTGTATTGGTTTCCACCAGAGATCAACATGAATCAGCCATAGGTATACATATGTCCACGCCCTTTTGAACCTCCTTCATACATCCCACCCCATCCCACCTCTCTAGATTGTCACCAAGCCCGTTTCAGTTCCCTGAGTCATAAGGCAAATCCCCACTGGCTATCTATCTCACATATGGTAGTGTATGTTCCTCCACGCTGCTCTCTCCATTTGTCCCATTCTCTCCTTCCCTCACCCCTGAGCCCCATGTGCACAAGTTCGTTCTCTGTATCTGCATCTCCACTGCTGCCCTGCAAATAGGTTCATCAGTACTATCTTTCTAGATTCCATATATATGCATTAATACATGATACTTGTTTTTCTTTCTGACTTACTTCACTCTGTATAATAGGCTCTAGGTTTATCCACCTCATAACCACTGACTCACATGCATTCCTTTTTAAGACTGAGTAATAGTTGCTTATACATATGTACCACAGCTTCTTTATCCGTTCACCTGTTGATGGACATTTAGAATGTGCCCATGTTCTAGCTATTGTAAATAGTGCTGCAATGAACATTGGGGTACATGTGTCTTTTTCATTTTTGGTTTTCTCAGGGTCTATGCCCAGTACTGGGATTCTTGGGTCATATGGTAGTTTTAATTCCTAGCTTTTTAAGGAATCTCCATACTGTTTTCCGCAGTAGTTGTATCAATTACATTTCCACCAACAACTGCCACCTCTGCTTAATCTCTTCTGCTTCTGTTAGGTACCTACCATTCCTGTCCCTTATTGCATCCATCCTTAGATGAAATGTTCCCTTGGTATCTCCAATTTTCTTGAAGAGATTGTTAGTCTTTCCCATTCTATTTCTCTGCATTGTTCATGTAAGAAGGTCTTCTTATTTCTCTTTGCTGTTCTCTGGAACTGTGTATTCAGTTGGGTGCACCTTTCCCTTAACTTTGCCTTTCGCTTCTCTTCTTTCCTCAGCTATTTGTAAAGCCTCCTCAGATAACCACTTTACCTTCCTGCATTTCTTTTTCTTTGGGATGGTTTTGATCATTGCTTCCTGTACAATATTACAAACTTCTGTCCATAGTTCTTCAGGCACTCTGTCTACCAGATCTAATCTCTTGAATCTATTCATCACCTTCACTGTATAATCATAAGGGATATGATTTAGGTCATACCTGAATGTTCTAGTGGATTTCCCTACTTTCTTTAAGCCTGAACTCTGCAATAAGGAGCTCATGATCTGTCATGGCATAGGAGCATGCATAACAACAAAGCCACAAGCCAAACCATGCAGAGCTGCCCAAGAAGACAGTTCATAGTGAAGAGTTCTGACAAAATATGTTCCTCTGGAGAAGAATATGGCAAACCACTCCAGGGTTCTTGCTGTGAGAACCCCATGAACAGTATGAAAAGGCAAAAAGATATGATGTGAATCCTCCATTAGGGAGTAGCCCCCTAATGTGCTACCTGAGAAGAGTTGGGGGCAATTACTAATACCTCCAGAAATAATGAAGTGGCTGGACAAAAGCATAAATGATGTTCAATTGTGGATGTGCCTAGTGGTGAAAGCAAAGTCCAATGCTGTATAATATTGCATAGGAACCTGGAACATGAGGTCCATGAATCAAGGTAAATTGGACATGGTCAACAGGAGATGGCAAAGGTGAACACTGACATCTAAGGAATCAGTGAACTAAAATGGACATGAATGGTTGAATTTAATTCAGATTACCATTCTATCAACTTCTACAGCCAAGAATCTTTTAGAAGAAATGGAGTAGCCCTCAATGTCAACAAAAGAATTCAAAATGCAGTAACTTGGGTGCATTTTCAAATATGACAGAATGACTTGATTCATTTCCAAGGCAAATCATTCAATGTAACAGTAATCCAAGTCTATGCCCCAACTACTGCTGAATGATGAATGCTGAAGAAGCTGAAGTTAAACAGTTCTATGAAGACTTACAAGACCTTCCAGAAATAACACCAAAAAAAGATGCCCTTTTCATCATAAGAGATTAGAATGCAAAAATAAGAAGTCAAGAGATACTTAAAAGTAACAGGTAAGTTTGGCCTTGGATTACAAAATGAAGCAGGGCAAGGCTAACAGAGTTTTGTCCAGAGAACACACTGGTCATAGCAAACAAACTTTTCCAACCACAAAAGAGATGACTCTACATGTAGACATCACCAAATAGACAGTACCAAAATCAGATTGATTCTATTGCAGCCAAATATGGAGAAGCTGTATGTGTGTGTGTGTGTGTGTGTGTGTGTGTATGTATGTATGTGTGTATATATATATATATCTGTAAAAGTGTATATATCTGTAAAACTATCATTTTAAATGAAGGAGACGTGAATAATTTCCTAGACAAACAAACGTGAAAGCATTTAACGTTTAAGCATTTAAGCACTAGAAGTCCGAGCTATATATACAAGCATACATCTGCAAAACCATATATCTATAAAAGTATATAATATATATGTATATATCTTTAAATTATATTTTTAAAATGAAGGAGACATGAAGAATTTCCTTGATGAACAAAAAATGAAAGAGTTTAATACCACTAGAAGTCTGAGCATCTCAGGGCTCTGCCCTGGTGAGTGTACTGCCTTATAAGAAGTGCTAAAGAGAGTCCAACAAACAAATTGAAGAGCATTTAAAAGCAACATAAAAAAGTATAAATCTCACAGCAAATACAGAATAATGTAATACTATAAGGATGACACACAAATCACATTTTAAACCAGCAGAAAAGTTAGAGAAAAAAGTATAAAAATAAAGAGAAAAAAGTATAAAAATCTGTAATTACATACACAATACAAAAGATGCAAATTGTGACGTCAATAACATACCAGGTCAGTTCAGTTCAGTTCATTCACTCAGTCGTGTCCAACTCTTTGCAACCCAATGAATTGCAGCACACCAGGCCTCCCTGTCCATCACTAACTCCCGGAGTTCACCCAAACTCACGTCCATCAAGTCGGTGATGCCATCCAGCCATCTCATCCTCTGTCGTCCCCTTCTCCTCCTGCCCCCAATCCCTCCCAGCATCAGTCTTTTCCAATGAGTCAACTCTTCGCATGAGGTAGCCAAAGTACTGGAGTTTCAGCTTTAGCATCATTCCTTCCAAACAACACCTAGGACTGATCTCCTTTAGAATGGACTGGTTGAATCTCCTTGCAGTCCAAGGGACTCTCAAGAGTCTTCTACAACACCACACTTCAAAAGCATCAATTCTTCAGTGCTCAGCCTTCTTCACAGTCCAACGTCTCACATCCATACATGACCACAGGAAAAACCATAGCCTTGACTAGATGGACCTTTGTTGGCAAAGTAATGTCTCTGCTTTTGAATATGCTGTCTAGGTTGGTCATAACTTTCCTTCCAAGGAGTAAGCGTCTTTTAATTTCATGGCTGCACCAGGTCAGGGATGAGTATAAATATAGACTTTTGTATGCAATTGAAGTTATCAGATTAAAATAGACTATTATAACTAAAATATTTATATATAAGCTTGATGGTAACAACAAAGAAAATAACTTTTTAAAAAAGAAAGGAATCAAAGAGTATCAATGCAAAAAAAAAAGCATCAAATAAAAAAGACAGCAACACTGGAAGAAAGGAACAAAGGAACTACAAAACATACATAAAATAATTAACAAAATGACAACTGTAGGCCCTTACCTATCAATAATAACCATAAACATAAACCAATTAAATTCTCTAGTGAAAAATATACCATTGCTTAATGGATAAAACAAGATGTCCAACTACATGCTATCTACAGAGATTAACTTTAGATTTAAGTACACTTCACTGAGAGGCTGAAAGTGAAACATGGAAAAAGATATCCTGATTTAAATGCATTGGTGGGGGAGGAGCCAAGATGGCGGAGGAGTAGGACAGGGAGAACACTTTCTCCCCCACAAATTCATCAAAAGAGCATTTAAACCTCGAGTAAATTCCACAAAACAACTTCTGAATGCCGGCAGAGGACATCAGGCACCCAGAAAAGCAACCCAACTCTTCAAAAGGAGGTAGGAAAAAATATTAAAGACAAAAAAGACAAAAGAGGGAGGGACGGAGTTCCGTCCCGGGAAGGGAATCTTAAAAAGAGAGAAGTTTCCAAACACCAGGAAACCTTCTCACTGCCGAATCTGTGCCGAGCTTTGGAAGCACAGAGGGCAACATAACAGGGAGAAAAAATAAATAAACAATTAAAACTCGCAGATTGGGAGCCCTATGGTAACTCCCCCAGCGGAGAAGCAGCGCAGACGCCTGCATCCGCCATTAGCAAGCAGGGTCTGGGCAGGGAGGTGCGGTGTGGGCTGCATCGCTGAGAGTAAGAATCTGGCCTGAATACCCTGAGCGCTATCTGAGCGAAATAATTTGGGCTAGCAAACCAGACTGTGGGATATCTACCACGCAAAAAGCCAGCCCTAACCTAAGACCGCCAGGCCCGCACACGGAACAAAGGACTGAACAGAGATAGCCGGCTGCAGACCTTCCCCCTCCGGTGACAGGCAGCCAGAGCCAGAAGGGGGCAATCGCAGCCCCAGAGAGACATTATCTATAAAACTGTAAGCAGGCTTCTTTGCTAACTAAAACTTCTTGGGGGTCTGGACGGTCAACATCTGCCTGAGAAGGTGCACCGGTTTTACACCCAGATAACCGAGTGGCGGGGAGGTGATAAGTCGCAGCATTGGCGCTCGCCAAACACCTCATCACCTGAGCTGCTCGGACCTGGGAAGAGCACAAAACGCAGGCCCAACTGAGTCTGCGCCTCTGAGGACTACCCGAGTGCCTGAACCTGAGCGGCTTGGACCTGGGAGGTGCATGCAGCCCAGGGCCAGCCTCGGATTGTTCCCAGCGGAACAACCTAGAGTCCGAGCAGTGTGGACAGGGAGGCTACATGCGCCGTGAGCGGGGGCAGACCCAGGGTGGCTGAGGCACTGCGAGCCCACACCAGTGTTATTTGTTTGCAGCATCCCTCCCTCCCTCCCCACAGCGCGACTGAACAAGTAAGCCTAAAAAAAAAAAAAAAAGTGTCCTCCACCGTGCCCTTTGTGTCAGGGCGGAAACCAGATACTGAAGAGACTAGCAAACAGAAGAAGATATAACAGAGGGAAACGCCTTGGAAGCTACAGGCAATAGATCAAAACCCTGTGGTTACTACAGACTACATAGGAAGGGGCCTACAGATCTTGAGAAATATAAGTCTGACCAAGGAACTAGCCAAAAATGAACTGAACCCACAACACCCACAAAAAAATCAAGAAAGTCCTAGATATATTTTTATTATTTTTAAGATCATTCTTTTTTTTTTAATTAAAAAAAAAATTTTTAAGTCCTCTATTGTTCCTTTAATTTTCACTTTTATAACCTATTACTTTGCAAAAAAAAAAGACCCCATTTTTTTCTTCTTCAGCAAACTTCATATATATATATTTTATAATTTTTTGACCTTGTTTTTTTGTTTGTTTGTTTGTTTTGTTTTTGTTTTTTTCTTCTTTTCTTTAACATTGTATTTTTGAAATTCCAAACTCTACTCTAGATTTTTAATTTTCGCTTTTTGGTATATGTTATCAATTTTGTACCTATAGTTTTTTTTTATATAATTTCTGTGACTTTTTTTTTTTTTTTCTTCTCTGTTTCTTTCTCTTCTTCTTTTATATAACATTGTATATCTGAAATTCCAAACTCTACTCTAGATTTTTAATTTTTGCTTTCTGGTATTAGTTATCAATTTTGTACCTGTACTTTCTTTATAATTTTCGCGACCTTGCTTGTTTTTGTTTGTTTGTTTTTTCTCTCTTTCTTTTCCTTCTTATTTTCTTTAACATCGTATTTTTGAAATTCCAAACTCTACTCTAGATTTTTAATTTTTGCTTTTTGGTATTAGTTATCAATTTTGTACCTGTACTTTCTTTATAATTTTCGCGACCTTGTTTGTTTTTGTTTGTTCATTTTTTCTCTTTCTTTTCCTTCTTCTTTTCTTTAACATCGTATTTTTGAAATTCCAAACTCTACTCTAGATTTTTAATTTTTGCTTTTATGTATTTGTTACCAATTTTGTACCTTTAAGGACCCAATCTTCAGGACCCATTTTTCACTAGGGAGTGAGATTACTGGCTTGACTGCTCTCTCTCCCTTTGGACTCTCCTTTTTCTCCACCAGGTCGCCTGTGTCTCCTCCCTAACCCCTCTCTACTCTACCCAACTCTGTGAATTTCTGTGTGTTCCAGACGGTGGAGAACACTTAGGGAACTGATTACTGGCTGGATCTGTCTCCCTCCTTTTCATTCCCCCTTTTATCCTTCTGGCCACCTCTGTCACCTTCCTCCTTCTTCTCTTCTCTGTATAACTCCGTGAACATCTCTGAGTGGTCCAGTTGTGGAGTGCACATAAGGAAGTGACTACTGGCTAGCCCACTCTCTCCACTATTGATTCACCTCATCTCATTTGGGTCACCTCTAACTCCCTCCTCCCTCTTCTCTTCTCCATGTAACCCTGTGAACCTCTCTGAGTGACCCTCACCGTAGAGAAACTTTTCATCTTTAATGTAGATGTTTTATCAGTGGTGCTGTATAGAAGGAGAAGTTTTGAAACTACTGTAAAAATAAGACCGATAACCGGAAGCAGGAGACTTAAGTCCAAACCCTGACTCCAGGGAACTCCTGACTCCAAGGAACATTAATTGACAGGAGCTCATCAAATGCCTCCATACCTACACTGAAACCAAGCACCACACAAGGGCCAATAAGTTCCAGGGCAAGACATACCAAGCAAATTCTCCAGCAACAAAGGAACACAGACCTGAGCTTCAAGATACAGGCTGCCCAAAGTCACCCCAAAACTATAGACATCTCATAACTCATTACTGGACATTTCATTGCACTCCAGAGAGAAGAAATACAGCTCCACCCACCAGAACACCGACACAAGCTTCCCTAACCAGGAAACCTTGACAAGCCACCTGTACAAACCCACACACAGTGAGGAAACGCCACAATAAAGAGAACTCCACAAACTGCCAGAATACAGAAAGGACACCCCAAACTCAGCAATTTAAACAAGATGAAGAGACAGAGGAATACTCAGCAGATAAAGGAACAGGATAAATGCCCACCAAACCAAACAAAAGACGAAGAGATAGGGAATCTACCTGATAAAGAATTCCAAATAATGATAGTGAAATTGATCCAAAATCTTGAAACTAAAATGGAATCACAGATAAACACCCTGGAGACAAGGATTGAGAAGATGCAAGAAAGGTTTAACAAGGACCTAGAAGAAATAAAAAAGAGTCAATATATAATGAATAATGCAATAAATGAAATTAAAAACACTCTGGAGGCAACAAATAGTAGAATAACAGAGGCAGAAGATAGGATTAGTGAATTAGAAGATAGAATGGTAGAAATAAATGAATCAGAGAGGATAAAAGAAAAACGAATTAAAAGAAATGAGGACAATCTCAGAGACCTCCAGGACAATATTAAACGCTACAACATTCGAATCATAGGGGTTCCAGAAGAAGAAGACAAAAAGAAACACCATGAGAAAATACTTGAGGAGATAATAGTGGAAAACTTCCCTAAAATGGGGAAGGAAATAAACACCCAAGTCCAAGAAACCCAGAGAGTCCCAAACAGGATAAACCCAAGGAGAAACACCCCAAGACACATATTAATCAAATTAACAAAGATCAAACACAAAGAACAAATATTAAAAGCAGCAAGGGAAAAACAACAAATAACACACAAGGGAATTCCCATAAGGATAACAGCTGATCTTTCAATAGAAACTCTTCAAGCCAGGAGGGAATGGCAAGAAATACTTAAAATGATGAAAGAAAATAACCTACAGCCCAGATTATTGTACCCAGCAAGGATCTCATTCAAGTATGAAGGAGAAATCAAAAGCTTTTCAGACAAGCAAAAGCTGAGAGAATTCTGCACCACCAAACCAGCTCTCCAACAAATACTAAAGGATATTCTCTAGACAGGAAACACAAAAACGGTGTATAAACTCGAACCCAAAACAATAAAGTAAATGGCAACGGGATCATACTTATCAGTAATTACCTTAAACGTAAATGGGTTGAATGCCCCAACCAAAAGACAAAGACTGGCTGAATGGATACAAAAACAAGACCCCTACATATGTTGTCTACAAGAGACCCACCTCAAAACAGGGGACACATACAGACTGAAAGTGAAGGGCTGGAAAAAGATTTTCCATGCAAATAGGGACCAAAAGAAAGCAGGAGTAGCAATACTCATATCAGATAAAATAGACTTTAAAACAAAGGCTGTGAAAAGAGACAAAAAAGGTCACTACATAATGATCAAAGGATCAATCCAAGAAGAAGATATAACAATTATAAATATATATGCACCCAACACGGGAGCACCACAGTACGTAAGACAAATGCTAACAAGTATGAAAGGAGAAATTAACAATAACACAATAATAGTGGGAGACTTTAATACCCCACTTACACCTATGGATAGATCAACTAAACAGAAAATTAAGAAGGAAAAACAAACTTTAAATGATACAATAGACCAGTTAGACCTAATTGATATCTATAGGACATTTCATCCCAAAACAATAAATTTCACCTTTTTCTCAAGCGCACATGGAACCTTCTCCAGGATAGATCACATCCTGGGCCATAAAGCTACCTTTGGTAAATTCCAAAAAATAGAAATCATTCCAAGCATTTTTTTTGACCACAATGCAGTAAGATTAGATCTCAATTACAGGAGAAAAACTATTAAAAATTCCAACATATGGAGGCTGAACAACACGCTGCTAAATAACCAACAAATCACAGAAGAAATCAAAAAAGAAATCAAAATTTGCATAGAAACGAATGAAAATGAAAACACAACAACCCAAAACCTGTGGGATACGGTAAAAGCAGTCCTAGGGGGAAAGTTCATAGCAATACAGGCATGCCTCAAGAAACAAGAAAAAAGTCAAATAAATAACCTAACTCTACACCTAAAGCAACTAGAAAAGGAAGAAATGAAGAACCCCAGGGTTAGTAGAAGGAAAGAAATCTTAAAAATTAGAGCACAAATAAATGCAAAAGAAACAAAAGAGACCATAGCAAAAATCAACAAAACCAAAAGCTGGTTCTTTGAAAGGATAAATAAAATTGACAAACCATTAGCCAGACTCATCAAGAAACAAAGGGAGAAAAATCAAATCAACAAAATTAGAAACGAAAATGGAGAGATCACAACAGACAACACAGAAATACAAAGGATCATAAGAGACTACTATCAACAATTATATGCCAATAAAATGGACAACGTGGAAGAAATGGACAAATTCTTAGAAAAGTACAACTTTCCAAAACTGAACCAGGAAGAAATAGAAAATCTTAACAGACCCATCACAAGCACGGAAATTGAAACTGTAATCAAAAATCTTCCAGCAAACAAAAGCCCCGGTCCAGACGGCTTCACAGCTGAATTCTACAAAAAATTTAGAGAAGAGCTAACACCTATCCTGCTCAAACTCTTCCAGAAAATTGCAGAGGAAGGTAAACTTCCAAACTCATTCTATGAGGCCACCATCACCCTAATACCAAAACCTGACAAAGATGCCACAAAAAAAGAAAACTACAGGCCAATATCACTGATGAACATAGATGCAAAAATCCTTAACAAACTTCTAGCAATCAGAATCCAACAACACATTAAAAAGATCATACACCATGATCAAGTGGGCTTTATCCCAGGGATGCAAGGATTCTTCAATATCCACAAATCAATCAATGTAATACACCACATTAACAAATTGAAAAATAAAAACCATATGATTATCTCAATAGATGCAGAGAAAGCCTTTGACAAAATTCAACATCCATTTATGATAAAAACTCTCCAGAAAGCAGGAATAGAAGGAACATACCTCAACAGAATAAAAGCTATATATGACAAACCCACAGCAAACATTATCCTCAATGGTGAAAAATTGAAAGCATTTCCTCTAAAGTCAGGAACAAGACAAGGGTGCCCACTTTCATCATTACTATTCAACATAGTTTTGGAAGTTTTGGCCACAGCAATCAGAGCAGAAAAAGAAATAAAAGGAATCCAAATTGGAAAAGAAGAAGTAAAACTCTCACTCTTTGCAAATGACATGATCCTCTACATAGAAAACCCTAAAGATTCCACCAGAAAATTACTAGAACTAATCAATGACTATAGTAAAGTTGCAGGATATAAAATCAACACTCAGAAATCCCTTGCATTCCTATACACTAATAATGAGAAAACAGAAAGAGAAATTAAGGAAACAATCCCATTCACCATTGCAACGGAAAGAATAAAATACTTAGGAATATATCTACCTAAAGAAACTAAAGACCTATATATAGAAAACTATAAAACACTGGTGAAAGAAATCAAAGAGGACACTAATAGATGGAGAAATATACCATGTTCATGGATTGGAAGAATCAATATAGTGAAAATGAGTATACTACCCAAAGCAATTTATAGATTCAATGCAACCCCTATCAAGCTACCAACAGTATTCTTCACAGAGCTAGAACAAATAATTTCACAATTTGTATGGAAATACAAAAAACCTCAAATAGCCAAAGCGATCTTGAGAAAGAAGAATGGAACTGGAGGAATCAACCTACCTGACTTCAGGCTCTACTACAAAGCCACAGTTATCAAGACAGTATGGTACTGGCACAAAGACAGAAATATAGATCAATGGAACAAAATAGAAAGCCCAGAGATAAATCCACGCACATATGGACACCTTATCTTTGACAAAGGAGGCAAGAATATACAATGGATTAGAGACAATCTCTTTAACAAGTGGTGCTGGGAAATCTGGTCAACCACTTGTAAAAGAATGAAACTAGACCACTTTCTAACACCATACACAAAAATAAACTCAAAATGGATTAAAGATCTAAACGTAAGACCAGAAACTATAAAATTCCTAGAGGAGAACATAGGCAAAACACTCTCCGACATAAATTACAGCAGGATCCTCTATGACCCACCTCCCAGAATATTGGAAATAAAAGCAAAAATAAACAAATGGGATCTAATTAACCTTAAAAGCTGCACATCAAAGGAAACTATTAGCAAGCTGAAAAGACAGCCTTCAGAATGGGAGAAAATAATAGCAAATAAAGCAACCGACAAACAACTAATCTCAAAAATATACAAGCAACTCCTACAGCTCAACTCCAGAAAAATAAACGACCCAATCAAAAAATGGGCCAAAGAACTAAATAGACATTTCTCCAAAGAAGACATACAGATGGCTAACAAACACATGAAAAGATGCTCAACATCACTCATTATCAGAGAAATGCAAATCAAAACCACTATGAGGTACCATTTCACACCTGTCAGAATGGCTGCGATCCCAAAGTCTACAAATAATAAATGCTGGAGAGGGTGTGGAGAAAAGGGAACCCTCTTACACTGTTGGTGGGAATGCAAACTAGTACAGCCACTATGGAGAACAGTGTGGAGATTCCTTAAAAAACTGGAAATAGAACTGCCTTATGATCCAGCAATCCCACTGCTGGGCATACACACTGAGGAAACCAGAAGGGAAAGAGACACGTGTATCCCAGTGTTCATCGCAGCACTGTTTATAATAGCCAGGACATGGAAGCAACCTAGATGTCCATCAGCAGATGAATGGATAAGAAAGCTGTGGTACATATACACAATGGAGTATTACTCAGCCATTAAAAAGAATACATTTGAATCAGTTCTAATGAGGTGGATGAAACTGGAGCCTATTATACAGAGTGAAGTAAGCCAGAAGGAAAAACATAAATACAGTATACTAACGCATATATATGGAATTTAGAAAGATGGTAACAATAACCCGGCGTACGAGACAGCAAAAGAGACACTGATGTATAGAACAGTCTTATGGACTCTGTGGGAGAGGGAGAGGGTGGGAAGATTTGGGAGAATGGCATTGAAACATGTAAAATATCATGTAAGAAACGAGTTGCCAGTCCAGGTTCGATGCACGATACTGGATGCTTGGGGCTAGTGCACTGGGACGACCCAGAGGGATGGTATGGGGAGGGAGGAGGGAGGAGGGTTCAGGATGGGGAACACATGTATACCTGTGGTGGATTCATTTTGATATTTGGCAAAACTAATACAATTATGTAAAGTTTAAAAATAAAATAAAATTAGGAAAAAATAAATAAATAAATAAAAAATAAAAACGGAAAAAAAAAAAAGAAAACTTTGATCACCAAAAAAAAAAAAAAATGCATTGGGTGTTTATACACACCCAATTTCTCACTGGGTGTATATTAACACCCAATGCATTTAAATAAATGTATAAAGCAATCACTGACAGATTTGAAAGCAAGAACAGACATCAATACAATAATAATAGGCTTCAATACTCCAATTTGAATAACCAACAGAATATTCAGAGAGTAAAACACTAAAGAACCCTCAGGCTTGAACAATACAACAGATCAAGTGAACTTAACAGATACACAGAATGCTCCACAGAATGTTCCAAATGAACTTAAGATACATAGAATGCTCCAGAGAATGTTCCGATGTTAGCAGAAGAATATGTATTCTTCTCAAGTGCATACAAACATTCTACAGGATGGATCACTAAACATGTCATTATGAATATGCAAATACTAAACTCAAACCAAGTATTATCTTCCAACCATAATGAAATGAACCTAGAAATCAATAACAGAAGGAAAATGAAACAACTTACAAATATGTGGAATTTAAGACATCCTGGAACTACTGGGTCAAAGAAGGCAAATAAGAAAATACCATGAGACAAATGTAAACAAAACACAAAATACTAAAATTTATAAGATGCACTGGGACGACCCAGAGGGATGGTATGGGGAGGGAGGAGGGAGGAGGGTTCAGGATGGGGAGCACATGTATACCTGTGATGGATTCATTTTGATATTTGGCAAAACTAATACAATTATGTAAAGTTTAAAAATAAAATAAAATTTTAAAAAAAAAGAGTAAACCAAAAAAAAAAAATAAAATTTATAAGATGCAGAAAAAACAATATTACAAGGTACATTAACAACAATAAAAGCCTACATTAGAAAAAAAGAAAAATATTAAATAAACAACTTAACTTTATATCTGAAGAAACCAGAAAAAGAAAGACAAACGAACCTCAAAGTTAGAAGAAATAAAGAAAAAAAAAAAAATACTAGGGCAGAAATAAACTAGAAAAGAGAAAAACAACAGAACAATGAGGAAACCAAGAGCTGTTTTTTAAAAGATAATCTAAAAAGACAAACAATTATCAAGACTAACAACAACAAAAAAGAGAGAACACTTGAATACATAAAATCAGAAGTGAAAGGGGACATATTACAACTGATACCACAGAAAGATAAAAGGTGATAAAGGACTATTATGAAAAACTATATGCCAATAAACTGAATAAGTTAGAACATATGGCAAATTCCTATAAACATACAAAATACAGAGACTGAATTAAAAATTTTTTTTAAATTAAAAAGATAAACAGATCAATAACAAGAAGACTGAACCAGTTATCAAAAACCTACTAGCTAAAAAACTCCAGGACCAGATGTCTGATACATGAATTATACCAAATATTTAAAGAATTAATACCAAAACTGCTTAAACTTCATTCAAAAATGGAAGAGGGCACACTTCCAAACACGTTTTGTGAGGCCAGTACCACTCTGATACCAAAACCAAACAAAGATACCAAAATTTAAAAAACAATTATAATATTCCTGATTCACACACATATAAGAATACTCAACTAAACACTAGAAAATCAAATTCAACAATATATTAAAAGGATCATACATCATGACCAAGTGAGATGTATCCCTGGGATGCAAGGATCTTTCAACATACACAAATCAGTCATTAACAGAATGAAAAATAGAAATCATGTATTATCACAATAGATGTAGAAAAGCTTGATTTTACATCCATTCATAATGAAATTCCTCAGTAAAGTAGGAGTATTAGGAACTTACTTAAACACAACACTGCAATTAAGTTCACATACAAAAATTCCACAGCTAGCAACATATTCAAAAGTGAAAACTGAAAGTTTTTTTCTTTAAGAGCAGGACAAAGAAAGGATACCCAACTTGCCACTTTAATTTCAGAGTACTGAAATTCCTAAAGAGAACAATTAGAAAAGAAAAACAAATAAGAGGCGTCTAAATCTGACAGGAAGAAGTAAAATCATCTCTGTTTGCAGATGACATGTTCATTTATGCAAGAAACTCTAAGGTCTCCACAAAGGAATCTTAGAATCAGCAAATTCAGTAAAAGCTGCATGATATAAAATCAACAGAAGAAAAGCTTCATTTCTATACATAAGCAAGAAACTATCTAAAAAGGAAATCAAAAAAATAATACCATTTACATGAATACCAAGAAAAATAAAATATTTATAAATAATACAAAGTACAAAGATGAGAAACTTGTACATCAAAAACTATAAAACACTGATGAGAAAAAATTTTTAAATAAATAAATTGAAAGACACCCTACATTCAGATGGAAGAATGTTATTAAAATGTCCAGAATAACTAAAGGGATCTAGACGTTCAATGCAATGTTTCCAAATCCCAATGGCATTCCCCCCCCCAAAAAAAATTCATATGGAACTACAAAATACACCAAAGAGTCAAAGCAACTTTGAGTAAGATAAATAAAGCTGAAAGCATCACACATTCTGATTTCAAATTACTTTACAAAGCTATATTGACCAAACAATACGATACTGGCATAAAAACAGAGATACTGATCAATGAAACAGAAAAGAGTATTCAGAAATAAACCCACATATATATTGTCCACTGGTCTTACACAGACAGTGATAGAGTCAAGAACACACAATGTTGAAAGAAGAGTCTCTTCAATAAATGGTGTTGGGCAAATGATTTTTCCAGATGAAGAACAGAAGTAGATCTTTATCTTACACCTTATACAAAAATAAATTCAAATATACTAAAGATTTAAATGTAAGGCATGAAACTAAAATATCTAAGAAAATATTGAGAAAAACAGTTTGATATTGGCTTTAGCAATGACAACCTCGAGCGCAGCAGCTGCAACGGCACTCATCTCACACGCTAGTAAAGTAATGCTCAAAATTCTCCAAGCCAGGCTTCACCAATACATGAACCATGAACTTCCAGTTGTTCAAGCTGGTTTTAGAAAAGGCAGAGGAACCAGAGATCAAATTGCCAATATCTGCTGGATCATCAAAAAAGCAAGAGAATTCCAGAAAAACATCTATTTCTGCTTTATTGACTATTCCAAAGCCTTTGACTATGTGGATCACAAATAAACTGTGGAAAATTCTGAAAGAGATGGGAATACCAGACCACCTGACATGCCTCTTGAGAAATCTATATCCAGGTCAGGAAGCAACAGTTAGAACTGGACATGGAACAACACACTGGTTCCAAATAGGAAAAGGAGTATGTCAAGGCTGTATATTGTCACCCTGCTTATTTAAATTATATGCTGAGTACATCATGAGACCCTGGGCAGGATGAAGCACAAGCTGGAATCAAGGTTGCCGGGAGAAATATCAATAACCTCAGATATGCAGATGACACCACCCTTATGGCAGAAAGTGAAAAGGAACTAAAAAGCCTCTTCATGAAAGTGAAAGAGAAGAGCGAAAAAGTTGGCTTGATGCTCAGCATTCAGAAAACCAAGATCATGGCATCCAGTCCCATCACTTCATGGCAAATAGATGGGAAAACAGTGGAAACAGTGGCTGATTTTATTTTTCTGGGCTCCAAAATCACTGCAGATGGTGACTGCAGCCATAAAATTAGAAGACGCTTACTCCTTGGAAGGAAAGTTATGACCAACTTAGACAGCCTATTAAAAAGCAGAGACATTACTTTACCAACAAAGGTCTGTCTAGTCAAGGCTACGGTTCTTCCAGTGGTCATGTGGTAGTGAAAGTTGGACTATAAAGAAAACGGAGTGCCAAAGAATTGATGCTTTTAAACTGGTGTTGGAGAAGACTCTTGAGAGTCCCTTGGACTGCAAGGAGATCCAAGCAGTCCATCCTAAAGGATATTGGTCCTGGGTGTTCATTGGAAGGACTGATGTTGAAGCTGAAACTCCAGTATTTTGGCCACCTGATGCCAAGAGCTGACTCATTTGAAAAGACCCTGATGCTGGGAAAGATTGAGGGCAGGAGGAGAAGGGGATGACAGAGGATGAGATGGTTGGATGGCATCACTGACTCAATGGACATGGGTTTGGGTGGACTCTGGGAGTTGGTGATGGACAGGGAGGCCTGGCGTGCTGCGGTTCATGGGTTCGCAAAGAGTCGGACACGACTGAGTGAGTGAACTGAAATGAACTGAACTGGAGCTATCTTTTAGGAGGCTCTAAGTTACTTAGTTGCTCAGTTTTGTCTGACTCTTTGCAACCCCATGGACTGTAGCCTGCCAGGCTCCTCTGTCCATGAAATTTTCCAGGTAAGAATACTGGAGTGGGTGGACATTTCCTTCTCCAGGGGATTTTCCTGACCCAGGGACTGAACCTAGGTCTCCTGCATTGCAGGTAGATTCTTTACCATCTGAGCCCACCAGGGAAGCCCTTCAGGAGGTTTAGTGAGTACTAATTTAAGAAATCATTCTCCTGTCAATTTCACTGGGTAAACATAATAAATATTGACCTATGAAATATGCATTACCTATGATTTTCATAAGAAACTGTCACAATCATCATAATGTAAATTATTTCATATCCTAAATATTTTAAAATATTATTTTAAATAAAGTGTTCAGGGTCATTGTGATTCCCAGGTGGCACTAGTGGTAAAGAATCCGCCTGCAATATACTGAGACCTTGGTTCAATCCCAGGGTTGGGAAGATCTCCTAGAGAAGGGAATGGGTACCCACTCCAGTATTCTTGCCTGGAGAATTCCATGGACAGTGGAGCCTGGCAGGCTACAGCCCATGGAGTTGTAAAAAGAGGAACATGACTGAGTGACTAACACTTTTACTTTCAGGATCATTGAAGAGTAATTTGAAGTAGGAAAATCTGCCATAAATTTACTGAGCATAAATAATATGTTAAGTATAATGTAAAAGAGAAACTAAACTGCTACTGGAAATTACAGCGTAATTTTCATCCTAGGCATAGATACAAGATGCTGGGTACAGAGCAATATAAAAACAGTTAACAAACAGTATAGATCAAATTTATTATTTAGGATGAATAATAGTGACATGGAGAGAATTCTGATTATTAGTTATAAATTAATTTGCAATAGCAAATAAGACCATATAAATGGGAAAATCCAATTTCCTAATATAATCAGTTAAAAATGCTAAATTTCAAAGCATTTCTTAAAAATATTAATCCTACTAAATTCTTATTTATTATTTGATGTTATTTGATGAAGTTTTATTTTTATTGTTGAATTCCCTAAAACTGTGTTTTGGGGGTAGTGGTGATGTGTTTTATAAATAGCTAAGATGCTTACTTACACACTGAGTATGTTCTCTTTTTCCTCGCCTCACGTAACATACCTTAGATAGTCTTTTGGAAGATTCACAACTATGGTCTGCACATGGCTTGGGTCCTTTTTCGGTGTCTAGAGATGAAACTGAGAAAATAAATTATATTTTATCATGGTTCTAAAGTACTATATTACAATATTGAAATCGGCTTTTGAAATATAAAACAGGCCATGTGTCTAATATTTCTATTCCAATAAAAACTAAAGCAATTTTCCACATGTTAAATCACTCTTTTTAACTAAAAATCTAAGGTAATAATATGTTTTATGTAAGTTAGGAAAACCTCAGAATTGCAGTAAACTTAAGAATTAATCAACTAATTTGATAGTATTTGGCAATTCATTTCATACAATTTTTGACAATGAAATTATTTTATCTTTTGTACCATATAATGTATATATGTATTTATTTTACCTTTTGTACTATATATGTGGATATATGTATGTATAAATGTATTTATTCATTCAATAGTCTACTTAACTCCACCCATATAATCCTGTGTATATCATCTGACCGACTCAATTCTTAATCTCCACAAAGAGATATATCATTATAATACTGGGAAATGAAAGAAGCTGAACTACAGTAGTAGCCATGGTAACTAAAATGAACATGTTCATAAAAGAGTGCATTCGTGTACCTATTTATTCATTAAGTAGTTATCAAGAGTCTATTACTTACTAAGAGTTAGTCTAGGAGCCTCAAATACATAAGTGATCAAAATCTACAAACTCCCTGAATTTTTGAAATTACATTCTAATGCATAAAATTAGAATAACCAATGATATATACAAACAATAAACAATAATCATTAGAGAAACACTTTGTGTTGTAGGGTGATAAATACAAGAAAAGAAAGAACAAGGAAGAATTCTATAGTGCACAAAACTGCCCTTCAAGACTGAGAGAGAAATTAAAATTTTCTTAAATAAGACGAGCTGAGGGAGTTTGTGATCACTAGACTTGCCAGCAAGAACCTCTCAGGAAAGTCCTAAGGTGAAATGAAAAAACACTAGATAGTAACATGAAGCTATGTGAAGAGAAATAAAGACCTCAACAAAGGTAAATACATGGACAAGGATAAAAGCTACCATGACTGGATTCAGATTGGATTGTAACAGCGATTTTATATATATGAGTTAAGAGTTTAATATACTTAACAAAAAAACAGTCTAAAAGCTAGTATTACTGTAACTTTGGTTTGTAACTCCACATTTTGTTTTATATAATTTGAGAGACTAATTAATTTAAAATAATTATTAATTTATATTTTGGGGGACACAATTTATAAAGTAGTAATTCTATGTTATCAACAACTGAAAAGAGTGGGAATAGAGCTCTTAAGGGAGATTTTTCACATATAGTATAGAAGCTGCTCCTGCTGTTGCTGCCAAGTCGCTTCAGTCGTGTCCGACTCTGTATGACCCCAGAGATGGCAGCCCACCAGACTCCCCCGTCCCTGGGATTCTCCAGGCAAGAACACTGGAGTGGGTTGCCATTTCCTTCTCCAATGCATGAAAGTGAAAAGTGAAAGTGAAGTTGCTAGCGACCCCATGGACTGCAGCCTACCAGGCTCCTCCATCCATGGGATTTTCCAGGCAAGAGTACTAGAGCGGGGTGCCATTGCCTTCTCCGAGTATAGAAGCTAGGTTTGTGTAATTCATACTACAGTGTTATAAGATTAGGAATGTTAAATGTAATTCCCACAGAACAACAAAGAAAAATAAATACAGAATATACACAAAAAGAAATGAGAAAAATTTCACATTTAACTACAAAAAAGTCAACTAGACAAAAAAGACTATAATGAAGGAAATGAAAAACAAAAGCAAAAAGAAAGTAACAAAATGGCACAGGTAAATCCTGCATTATCAATAATCAATTTGAAAGTAAATGGGATATTTCTCCATCTATTAGTGTCCTCTTTGATTTCTTTCACCAGTGGTTTATAGTTTTCTATATACAGGTCTTTAGTTTCTTTAGGTAGATATATTCCTAAGTATTTTATTCTTTTCATTGCAATGGTGAATGGGATTGTTTCCTTAATTTCTCTTTCTATTTTCTCATTAATAGTGTATAGGAATGCAAGGGATTTCTGTGTGTGGATTTTATATCCTGCAACTTTACTATATTCATTGATTAGCTCTAGTAATTTTCTGGTGGAGTCTTTAGGGTTTTCTATGTAGAGGATCATGTCATTTGCAAATAGTGAGAGTTTTACTTCTTCTTTTCCAATTTGGATTCCTTTTATTTCTTTTTCTGCTCTGATCGCTGTGGCCAAAACTTCCAAAACTATGTTGAATAGTAAAGGTGAAAGTGGGCACCCTCGTCTTGTTCCTGACTTTAGAGGAAATGCTTTCAATTTTTCACCACTGAGGATAATGTTTGCTGTGGGTTTGTCATATATAGCTTTTATTCTGTTGAGGTATGTTCCTTCTATTCCTGCTTTCTGGAGAGTTTTTATCATAAATGGATGTTGAATTTTGTCAAAGGCTTTCTCTGCATCTATTGAGATAATCATATGGCTTTTATTTTTCACTTTGTTAATGTGGAGTATTACATTGATTGATTTTCAGATATTGATGAATCCTTGCATCCCTGGGATAAAGCCCACTTGGTCATGGTGTATGATTTTTTTAATGTGTTGTTGGATTCTGATTGCTAGAAGTTTGTTAAGGATTTTTGCATCTATGTTCATCAGTGATATTGGCCTGTAGTTTTCTTTTTTTGTGGCATCTTTGTCAGGTTTTGATATTAGGGTGATGGTGGCCTCATAGAATGATTTTGGAAATTTACTTTGCTCTGCAATTTTCTGGAAGAATTTGAGTAGGATAGGTGTTAGCTCGTCTCTATATTTTTGGTAGAATTTATCTGTGAAGCCGTCTGGACCTGGGCTTTTGTTTGCTGGAAGATTTCTGATTACAGTTTCAATTTCCATGCTTATGATGGGTCTAACTTAAGATTTTCTATTTCTTCCTGGTTCAGTTTTGGAAAGTTGTACTTTTCTAAGAATTTGTTCATTTCTTCCACTTTATTGGCATTTTATTGGCATATATTTGTCCATTTTATTGGCATATAATTGCTGATAGTAGTCTCTTATGATCCTTTGTGTGTTGTCTGTTGTGATCTCTCCATTTTCATTTCTAATTTTATTGATTTGAGTGTTCTCCCTTTGTTTCTTGATGAGTCTGGCTAATGGTTTGTCAATTTTATTTATCCTTTCAAAGAACCAGCTTTTGGCTTTGTTGATTTTTACTATGGTCTCCTTTGTTTCTTTTGCATTTATTTCTGCCCTAATTTTTAAGATTTCTTTCCTTCTACTAACCCTGGGGTTCTTCATTTCTTCCTTTTCTAGTTGCTTTAGGTGTAGAGTTAGGTTATTTATTTGACTTTTTTCTTGTTTCTTGAGGTAAGCCTGTATTGCTATGAACTTTCCCCTTAGCACTGCTTTTACAGTGTCCCATAGGTTTTAGGTTGTTGTGTTTTCATTTTCATTCATTTCTATGCCTATTTTGATTTCTTTTTTGATTTCTTCTGTGATTTGTTGGTTATTCAGCAGCGTGTTGTTCAGCCTCCATACGTTGGAATTTTTAATAGTTTTTCTCCTGTAATTGAGATCTAATCTTACTGCATTGTGGTCAGAAAAGATGCTTTGAATGATTTCAATTTTTTTGAATTTACCAAGGCTGATTTATGGCCCAGGATGTGAACTATCCTGGAGAAGGTTCTCTGTGTGCTTGAGACAAAGGTGAAATTCATTATTTTGGGGTGAAATGTCCTATAGATATCGATTAGGTCTAGCTGGTCTATTGTATCATTTAAAGTTTGTGTTTCTTTGTTAATTTTCTGTTTAGTTGATCTGTCCATATGAGTATACTACCCAAAGCAATCTATAGATTCAATGCAATCCCTATCAAGCTACCAACAGTATTCTTCACAGAGCTAGAACAAATAATTTCACAATTTGTATGGAAATACAAAAAACCTCAAATAGCCAAAGCAATCTTGAGAAAGAAGAATGGAACTGGAGCAATCAACCTGTCTGACTTCAGGCTCTACTACAAAGCCACAGTCATCAAGACAGTATGGTACTGGCCCAAAGACAGAAATATAGATCAGTGGAACAAAATAGAAAGCCCAGAGATAAACCCACATACCTATGGACACCTTATCTTTGACAAAGGAGGCAAGAATATACAATGGAGAAAAGACAATCTCTTTAACAAGTGGTGCTGGGAAATCTGGTCAACCACTTGTAAAAGAATGAAACTAGAACACTTTCTAACACCATACACAAAAATAAACTCAAAATGGATTAAAGATCTAAACATAAGATCAGAAACTATAAAACTCTTAGAGGAGAACACAGGCAAAACACTCTCTGACATAAATTACAGCAGGATCCTCTATGACCCACCTCCCAGAATATTGGAAATAAAAGCAAAAATAAACAAATGGGATCTAATTAAAATTAAAGCTTCTGCACAACAAAAGAAACTATAAGCAAGGTGAAAAGACAGCCTTCAGAATGGGAGAAAATAATAGCAAAAGAAGCAACTGAAAACAACTAATCTCAAAAATATAAAAGCAACTCCTGCAGCTCAATTCCAGAAAAATAAACGACCCAATCAAAAAATGGGCCAAAGAACTAAATAGACATTTCTCCAAAGAAGACATACAGATGGCTAACAAACACATGAAAAGATGCTCAACATCACTCATTATCAGAGAAATGCAAATCAAAACCACAATCAGGTACCATTTCACGCCAGTCAGAATGGCTGTGATCCAAAAGTCTATACACAATAAATGCTGGAAAGGATGTGGAGATAAGGGAACCCTCTTACACTGTTGGTGGGAATGCAAACTAGTACAGCCAGTATGGAGAACAGTGTGGAGATTCCTTAAAAAACTGGAAATAGAACTGCCATACGACCCAGCAATCCCACTGCTGGGCATACACACCGGGGAAACCAGAATTGAAAGAAATATGTGTACCCCAATGTTCATCACAACACTGTTTATAATAGCCAGGACATGGAAGCAACCTAGATGTCCATCAGCAGATGAATGGATAAGAAAGCTGTGGTACATATACACAATGGAGTATTATGCAGCCATTAAAAAGAATACATCTGAATCAGTTCTAATGAAGTGGATGAAACTGGAGCCAATTATACAAAGTGAAGTAAGCTAGAAAGAAAAACACCAATACAGTATACTAACACATATATATGGAATTTAGAAAGATGGTAATGATAACCCTGTATGCAAGACAGCAAAAGAGACACAGATGTATAGGACAGTCTTTTGGATTCTGTGGGGTGGGGGGGATGATTTGGCAGAATGGCATTGAAACATGTATAATATCATATAAGAAATGAATCACCAGTCCAGGTTTGATGCAGGATACAGGATGCTTGGGGCTGGTGCACTGGGATGACCCAGAGGGATGGTATGCGGAGGGAGATGGGAGGGGTGTTCAGGATGGGGAACACGTGTACACCTGTGGTGGATTCATGTTGATGTATGGCAAAACCAATATAATATTGTAAAGTAATTAGCCTCTAATTAAAATAAATAAATTTAAATTAAAAAATAATAATAAAATAAAATCACTGTTGGAAGTTTAAAACAAAAAATAAATAAATAAATAAAAGTAAATGTGTTAAATTCTCAAATCAAATGATAAAGATTTAATAAGGAATAAAAAACATAATCCAACTATATAATGTCTCAATTAAGAGTTGCTATACTCTTGAGAGATAGAATAGACTTAAAATCAAGAAAGGGTATAAAAGACAAATAAAGATACTATATATTAATAAAAGGTTTAACACAGCAAGAATATGTAACAATTATAAACACATATAAATCAGACCATGAAAATTTTTGAAGTAAAAATTAACAATTCAAAAAAGAAATACAATACTATTTGGAGACTTCAATATCTCAGAATATTGGATAGGAGAGTCAGAAAGAAGATAACTAAGGAAATAGAGGTTATTAATAACCCAGTAACAACCCCAAATCAGATAACTGTAGTGGTGGATTCTAACAAAAGTCAGAAGAAGAATTGATACCAGTCCTCTCAAACATTTCTAAAAAGTTGAAGAGGAGCTAACACTTCTAAACTCATCTTTAAAGGCCAGCATTACCTGTAACACAAAAGCCAGACAGACACCATAAGAACAGAAAACTACAGATCATAATCCTAATTAACAATGATGCAAAACTCGACAAAAGACTAACAAATCGAATTCAGGTGCTTATTAACAGGATTATATACCACGAGTAAGTTGGATTTATTGCCAGAATTCAAGAACGGGTCAATGTAAAAAAATTAATCATTGTTATATACCACATGAAGAGTGAAGGGGAAAAACCCATAGGAACATCTCATTTGACGCAGGAAAGGCATTTTACCAAGATCAATATAATTTCATGAAGAAAAAGGTTAAAAAATACAGGAATAGGAGGAAAATAATAGAGCATAATAAAACCATATATGAAAATCCACAGCAAACATCATGTTGAGGAGCAAAAGACTAAAAACCTCACCTCTACATCGAGGAACAAGCAACAAGGTGCACACTTGCCATTATATCTCAAGACACGAATGAAGTTCTAGCCAGTGTGTTGTGGCAAGAAAACAAAATAAGAAGTATCCAAACTGGAAAAGAGGTAGGAAAATTATTTCTATTCACAGATGATATGATCTCATATGTAGACATTTAAAGTTTCCAAAAATAAAACTGTAAGAACTAATAAATAAATGCAGCAAAGCTGTACAATACAAAGTCAACATGCAAATCAGTTGCATTTCTATACACTACAGTGAATACCCTTCTGGTGTTATTACAAATGAATCACTATTATATGTATAATAGCATCAAAAAGAATAAAATACTTCGGAATTAACTAAACCAAGGGGATGAAAGACTTATATCATGAAAACTACAAAGCATTGTTAAAAGTGAAAGAAAATATAAGTAAATACAAATGCATCCAATGTTCATAGATTGGAAAATATAATATTGCTAAAATGTCAATACCAGACAAAATCTATAGACTCAGTGCAATCAATATCAAAATTGCAACCACATTTTTTGCAGAAATAGAAAAACCCAATTTAAAATTCATGTGGAATCACAGGGGACTTCATATAGCCAAAACTCCTGAAGAAGACTAAAGCTAGAAATCACAATTCCTGATTTTCATAGTTCACTACAAAGCTGCAGTAACCAAAACAGTGTGTTATTGGCATAAAGACAGAAATATATACTAATGGAATAGACAAGACAGAAATAAGTTCTTACATAATTGGTCAAATGATTTTTGACAAAGTATCAAGACTATTCAATGGGAAAAGGATGGTCTTTTAATAAATGGTGCTGAGAAAACTGGATATCCACATGCAGAAGAATGATTTTGAATCCTTACCTAATAGCACATATACAAATTAACTCAAAATGGATCAAACGTCTAAATTTAAGAGCTAAAACTACAAAGTTCTTAGAAAAAAACTTATGGCAAAAGCTTAACTGGACTTGGCAATGGTTTCTTTGATATGCTATCAAGGGTACAAGCAATAAAAGAAAAATTAGACAAAAATTTGAGAAAAAAATTATGTGCATGAAAACACAATTTGTCAAAAAGCAACCTATAGAATGTGAGAAAATATTTGAAAATTGCATATCTGCTATGAGATAAAGATACAGAATATTTGGAGAATTCCTAAAACTCAATATCAAAAAAACAGTCAGATTTAAAAAATGGGCAATGAACGTGAATAGACATTTCCCCAAATATAAGATCTACAAATGGCCCATAAGCTCAGAAAAAGATATTTAACAAAACCAATTACTAGGGAAATGCAAATCAAAACTATAATGAGACATTATTATCCATCAGGATGATTACGATGAAAACAAAAGAAAATAACAAGCTGTTAAGACGTGGTGAACTGGAACTCATGTACACTGTTGGTGGGAATGTAAAATGGTGTAGCTACTGCAGAAAACAGTGCAGCAGTTCCTGAAGAAAAAAGTTATTATTATGACCTAGGAAATACACCACTGAGTATATACCCGAAAAAAGAACTGAATGTGGAGTCTCAAAGAGATACGTATACACCTGTAAGCAGCATTATCCACAACAGTAAACTGTGAAAACAACCCAAGTGGCCATTGGTGCATCCATGGAGAAGCAAAATGTTTATGTTATACGGAATGAAATATTATTAGATCTCAGAAAGGAAGGAAATCCTGCCATATGTTACAACATGGATGAAATTTGAGGACCTGTTGCTAAGTGAAATTAGCCAGAACAAAAGAAAACTACTGTACGATTCCACTTACATGTGAATCTAGTTAAAATCACATAGATAAGAAACGAGAATGGTAGATGCTAGGGGATGCAGTGATATTAGCAGCTTATTGTTTAACAGAAAGAGAATATCAGCTTTCCAAGATGAAAGTGTTTTGGAGATGAATAATGAAAACAAATAGGCATGAATGAATTTAGTACAATTTAACTATATACTGAAATGATTAAGATTAATTTTATGTTATAAGTATTTTACCACAATAAGAAAAATGTAAAAAAATAAAATAAAATAATTAAATCAGACTTCTCTTTGGAAACCATGCAAAAAAGAAGAGAATAGTGTGAATGATTTTAAACACATTTAAACACAGTATTGAAAGGGGAAAAAAATGCCACCAAACTAAAATACTAAATTCCATGAAATTATTCTTTAAAACTGAAGTTAAAAACAAACACTTTCTCAGAAAAACAAAAATTGAATCTGTCACCAGAAACTCAGCCTTGCAAGAAACATTAAAAGAAGCTCTCATAAAGAAGAAAAATATGTACCTAAAACTCAGATCTTCCCTGGAGGTACAGTGGTTAAGACTCCATGCTTCCAACGTAGGGAGCGTGGGTTCAGTCTCTGCTCTGAGACGATTTCACATGCCTTGGAGCAACTAAGCGCATGCACCACAACCACTGAGGCTGCACGCCGCAACTACAGAAGCCCTGCATCAAGAGCCTGTGCTCTGCAACATGAGAAACTGCCACGATGAAAAGCCCATGCACTGCAATGGGAAGTAGCCCCTATGCTCCACAACTAGAGAAAGCCTGTGCACAGCAAAGAAGACCAAACTCAGTCAATAATAATAATAATAAATAGATAAAATACACAATATTTGAAAAAATAAAATATAGGAAGAGCATAAGAGAAGGAATAAAAGAGAGTAATATAAATATTTTTCTTATTTTTAATTGATTTCACAATAGCTTGTTCAAATAACAGTATGAATAAGATAACCCCATGAACAATATGAAAAGGCAAAATGATAGGATACTGAAAGAGGAACTCCCCAGGTCAGTAGGTGCCTAATATGCTACTGGAGATCAGTGGAGAAATAACTACAGAAAGAAGGAAGGGACAGAGCCAAAGCAAAAACAATACCCAGTTGTGGATGTGACTGGGGATGGAAGCAAGGTCCAGTGCTGTAAAGAGCAATATTCCACAGGAACCTGGAATGTCAGGTCCATGAATCAAGGCAAATTGGAAGAGGTCAAACAGGAGATGGCAAGAGTGAACATCGACATTCTAGGAATCAGTGAACTAAGACGGACTGGAATGGGTGAATTTAACTCAGATGACCATGATATCTATTACTGCAGGCAGGAATCTCTCAGAAGAAATGGGGTAGCCATCATGGTCAACAAAAGAGTCTAAAATCCAGTACTTGGATGCAATTTCAAAAACGACAGAATGATCTCTGTTCGTTTCAAAGGAAAACCATTCAATATCACAGTAATCCAAGTCTATGCCCCAACCAGTAACGCTGAACAAGCTGAACTTGAACGGTTCTATGAAGACCTACAAGACCTTTTAGAACTAACACCCAAAAAAGATGTACTTTTCATTATAGGGGGCTGGAATGCAAAAGTAGGAAGTCAAGAAACACATGGAGTAACAGGCAAATTTGGCATTGGAATATGGAATGAAGCAGGGCAAAGGCTAATAGAGTTTTGCCAAGAGAACATACTGGTCATAGCAAACACCCTCTTCCAACAACACAAGAGAAGACTCTACACATGGACATCACCAGGTGGTCAACACCAAAATCAGATTGATTATATTCTTTGCAGCCAAAGATAGAGAAGTTCTATACAGTCAGCAAAAACAAGACCAGGAGCTGACTGTGGTTCAGATCATGAACTCCTTATTGCTAAATTCAGACTTAAATTGAAGAAAGTAGGGAAAACCACTAGACCATTCAGGTATGACCTAAATCAAATCCTAGATCGGATAGATAGAGTGCCTGATGAACTATGAACGGAGGTTCGTGACATTGTACAGGAGACAGGGATCAAGACCATTCCCATGGAAAAGAAATGCAAAAAAGCAAAATGGCTGTCTGGGGAGGCCTTATAAATGGCTGTGAAAAGAAGAGAAGTGAAAAGCAAAGGAGAAAAGGAAAGATATAAGCATCTGAATGCAGAGTTACAAAGAACAGCAAAGAGAGATAAGAAAGCCTTCCTCAGTGATCAATACAAAAAAATAGAGGAAAACAACAGAATGGGAAAGACTAGGGATCTCTTCAAGAAAATTAGAGATACCAAAGGAACATTTTATGCAAAGATGGGCTTGGTAAAGGACAGAAATGGTATGGACCTACCAGAAGCAGAAGATATTAAGAAGAGGTGGCATGAATACGCAGAAGAACTGTACAAAAAAGATCTTCATGACCCAGATAATCATGATGGTGTGATCACTCACCTAGAGCCAGATATCCTGGAATGTGAAGGCAAGTGGGCCTTAGAAAGCATCACTACGAACAAAGCCAGTAGAGGTGATGGAATTCCAGTTGAGCTATTTCAAATCCTGAAAGATGATGCTGTGAAAGTGTTGCACTCAATATGCCAGCAAATTTGGAAAACTCAGCAGTGGCCACATGACTGGAAAAGGTCACTTTTCATTCCAATCCCAAAAAAGGCAATGCCAAAGAATGCTCAAACTACCGTGCAATTGCACTCATCTCACACGCTAGTAAAGTAATGCTTAAAATTCTCAAACCCAGGCTTCAGCAATACATGAACTGTGAACTTCCCGATGTTCAAGTTGGTTTTAGAAAAGGCAGAGGAACCAGAGATCAAATGGCCAACATCAGCTGGATCATGGAAAAAGCAAGAGAGTTCCAGAAAAACATCTATTTCTGCTTTATTGACTATGCCAAAGCCTTTGACTGTGTGGATCACAGTAAACTGTGGAAAATTCTGAAAGAAATGGGAATACCAGACCACCTGACCTGCCTCTTGAGAAATCTGTATGCAGGTCAAGAAGCAACAGTTAGAACTGGACATGGAACAACAGACTGGTTCCAAATAGGAAAGGGAGTACCTCAAGGCTGTATATTGTCACCCTGCTTATTTAACTTATATGCAGAGTACATCATGAGAAACGCTGGACTGGAAGAAGCACAAGCTGGAATCAAGATTGCTGGGAGAAATACCAATAACCTCAGATATGCAGATGACACCACCCTTATGGCAGAATGTGAAGAGGAACTAAAAAGCCTCTTGATGAAAGTGAAAGAGGAGAGTGAAACACTTGGCTTAAACATTGGTTCAACATTCAGAAAACGAAGATCATGGCATCTGGTCCCATCACTTCATGGGAAATAGATGGGGAAATAATGGAAACAGTGTCAGACTTTATTTGGCGGGGGGGGGGGGGGGCTCCAAAATCACTGCAGATGGTGACTGCAGCCATGAAATTAAAAGACGCTTACTCCTTGGAAGGAAAGTGATGAGCAACCTAGATAGCATATTCAAAAGCATAGACATTACTTTGCCAACAAAGGTCCGTCTAGTCATGGCTATGGTTTTTCCAGTAGTCATGTACAGATGTGAGAGTTGGACTGTGAAGAAAGCTGAGCGCCAAAGAATTGATGCTTTTGAACTGTGGTGTTGGAGAAGACTCTTGAGAGTCCCTTGGACTGCAAGGAGATCCAACCAGTTCAATCTAAAGGAAATCAGTCCTGGGTGTTCATTGGAAGGACTGATGCTGAAGCTGAAATGCCAATACTTTGGCCACCTCATGCGAAGAGTTGACTCACTGGAAAAGACCCTGATGCTGGGAAAGATTATGGGTAGGAGGAAAAAGAGACAACAGAGGATGAGATGGCTGGATGGCATCACTGACTCGATGGACATGAGTTTGGGTAAACTCTGAGAGTTGGTGATGGATAGGGAGGCCTGGCATGCTGCAATTCATGGGGTCGCAAAGAGTCAGACACAACTGAGCGACTGATCTGATCTGATACAAAGGGAAATTGACTGTAACACAATAATACTAGATGACTTTAACACACCCTACTCACACCAATGGACAGATAATCCAGATAGAAAATTAAAAAGAAATACAAGCCTTAAATGACACATTGGACCAGGTGGACCTAATTGATATCTCCAGGATATTTCATCCAAAAACAATGGAATTCATTTTTTCTCAAGTGCACATGGAACCCAGGATAGATCACATCTTAGGTTAGTAATCAACCCTTGGTAAATTAAAAAAAAAAAAAATTGATTCAGGCATTTTTTTCTGAGCACAATGCTATAAAATTAGATATGAAATACAAGAAGAGAACTGTGAAAAATACAAACACAGGGAGGCTAAATAAAACGCTTCTGAATAACCAAGAGATCACTGAAGAAATCAAAGAGAAAATTAAAAAAAAAAAAAAACCTAGAAACAAATGACAATGAAAACACAGCTCAAAACCTACGGGATGTAAATGCTAAGAAGGAAGTTAATAGCAATAGAAGCCTACCTCAAGAAACAAGAAAAACATCAAATAAACAACTTAATCTTACCCCTAAAGCAATTAGAAAAAGAAGTTTTAAATATCTCTAAGTTAGAAGAAGGAAAGAAATCATAAAGAGCAGAGCAGAAAAGAATGAAAAAGACAATAGCAAAGATCAATAAAACTAAAAGCTGGTTCTTTGAGAAGATAAACAAAATTTACAAACCATTAGACAGACTCATCAAGAAAAAGGGAAAAGACTCAAATCAACAAAATTTAAAATGAAAAAGGCAAAGTTATGACAATGAAGAAATATAAAGAATCTTAACAGACTATTACACACAATAATTTACCAAGAAAATGGACAACCTGGAAGAAATGGACAAATTCTTTACAGTACAACCTTCCAAGACTGAACTAGGAAGAAACAAAATATGAGCAGAGCAATCACAACCACTGAAATCAAAACTGTGGTGAAAAATCTTCCAACAAACAAAAGCCCAGGGCCAAATGGCTTCACAAATGAATTCTACCAAACATTTAAAGAACTAACACCTATCCTGCTCAAACTCTTCCAGAAAATTGCAGAGAAAGGAAAACTAGCAAGGTCATTCTACATGGCCACCATCACCCTGATACCAAAACCAGACAAAGATGATACCACAGAAAAGAAAATTACAGGTCAATATTACTGATGAACATACACACAAAAGTCCTCAACAAAATTCTAGCAGACTCCAAAAACACATTAAAAAGATCACACACCATGATCAAGTGGAGTTTATCCCAGGCATGGAAGGATTCCTCAAAGCAATCTACAGATTCAATGCAATCTCTATATAACTAGCAATGGCATTTTTCACAGAAGTAAAACAAAAAAATTCCACAATTTGTATGGATATACAAAAAGACCCAAAGAGTCAAAGCAATTCTGAGAAAGAAAAATAGCTGGAGGAATCACTCTTCCTGACTTCAGACTATATTACAAAGCGACAGTCATCAAGATAGTATGGTACTGGCACAAAAACAGAAATATAGACCAATGGAACAAGATAGAAAGCCCAAAGTTAAACCCATGCACCTATGGGCACCCTATCTTTGACAAAGGAGGCGAGAATATACAATGGAGAAAAGACAGGCTCTTCAATAAGTGGTTCTGGGAAAACTGGACAGCTACATGTAAAAGAATGCCATTAGAATGCTTCCTAACATCATACACAAAAATAAACTCTGAATGGATTAGACTTAAATGTAAAGACAGAAAGTGTAAAGCTCTATAGAGGAAAACTTAGGCAATACCTCTTTGACATAAATCACAGCAAGATCTTCTTTGACCCACCTCCTAGAGTAATGGAAATAAAAACAAAAATAAACAAATGGGATCTAATTAAATTTAAAAGCTTTTGCACAGCAAAGGAAACAATAAACAAAAGGAAAATATAACTCCCATAATGGTAAAAAATAATTGCAAATGAAGCAATTGACAAAGGATTAATCTCCAAGATATTATAAGCAGCTCATACAGCTCAATATGAGAAAAACAAACAGTCCAATGAAAAAATGGGCAGAAGACCAAAACAGACATTTCTCCAAAGATAATATGCAGATGGACAAAAAACGTATGAAAAGGTACTCAACACTGCTCATTATTAGAAAAATGCAAATCCTAACTACAATGAGTTTATTACCTCATACCAGTCAGAATGGCCGTCATCAAAAAAATCTACAAACAGTAAATGCTGGAGAAGATGTGGAGAAAAGGGAACCCTACTGCACTGTTGGTGGGAATGTAAATCGGTACAGTCAAAAAATAAATAAATAAATAAATAAATAAATCGGTACAGTCACTATGGAGAGCGATATGGAGATTTCTTAGCAAACTAGGAATAAAACTACTGTGTGACCCAGCAATCACAGTACTGGGTATATACCTTGAGATAACAAAAATTCAAAATGACATATGTACCCCAACGTTCACTGCAGCACATAATACCAGGACATGGAAGCAACCTAGATGTCCATCAACAGGTGAATGAATAAAGAAGTTGTACTACATGTATACAATGGAATATTAGCCATAAAAAGGAACAATTTGAGTCAAATATAGTGAGGTGGGTGAAACTAGAGCCTGTTATAGTGTCAGAAAGGGAAAAACAAGTATCATTTATTAATGCACATATATGGAATCTAGAAAAATAGTAGAAATGAACCTATTTAGAGAAGAAAGAGAGATACAGACGTAGAGAATGGACTGGTGGACAAATTGAGAAAGTAACACTGACATGTCCATCAGATTTTCCAGGCAAGAATACTGGAGTGGGCTGCCATTTCCTTCTCCAGCTCATCTTCCCAACACAAGAATCAAACCCATGCTCTTGTGTCTCCTGCACTGGCAGGTGGATTTTTTACCACTGAGCCACCAGGGAAGTTCCCATATGTACACTATCACCTGAACTAACACTCAAAAAAGATGTGCTTTTCATTATAGGGGACTGGAATGCAAAAGTAGGAAGTCAAGAAACACCTGGAATAACAGGCAAATTTGGCCTTGGAATACGGAATGAAGCAGGGCAAAGACTAATAGAGTTTTGCCAAGAAAATGCATTGGTCATAACAACACCCTCTTCCAACAACACAAAAGAAGACTCTATACATGGACATCACCAAATGGTCAACACCGAAGTCAGACTGATTATATTCTTTGCAGCCAAAGATGGAGAAGCTCTATATAGTCAGCAAAAACAAGACCAGGAGCTGACTGTGGCTCAGACCATCAACTCCTTATTGCCAAATTCAGACTTAAATTGAAGAAAGTAGGGAAAACCACTAGACCATTCAGGTATGACCTAAATCAAATCCCTTATGATTATACAGTGGAAGTGAGAAATAGATTTAAGGGCCTAGATCTGATAGATAGAGTGCCTGATGAAAATATGGAATGAGGTTTGTGACACTGTACAGGAGACAGGGATCAAGACCATCCCCATAGAAAAGAAATGCAAAAAAGCAAAATGGCTGTCTGGGGAGGCCTTACAAATAGCTGTGAAAAGAAGAGAAGCAAAAAGCAAAGGAGAAAATGAAAGATATAAACATCTAAATGCAGAGTTCCAAAGAATAGCCAGAAGAGATAAGAAAGCCTTCTTCAGCGATCAATGCAAAGAAATAGAGGAAAACAACAGAATGCGCAAGACTAGGGATCTCTTCAAGAAAATCAGAGATACAAAAGGAACATTTCATGCAAAGATGAGCTCAATAAAGGACAGAAAAGGTGTGGACCTAACAGAAGCAGAAGATATTAAGAAGAGATGGCAAGAATACACAGAAGAACTGTACAAAAAAGATCTTCATGACCCAGATAATCACGATGGTGTGATCACTGACCTAGAGCCAGACATCCTGGAATGAGAAGTCAAGTGGGCCTTACAAAGCATCACTATGAACAAAGCTAGTGGAGGTGATGGAACTCCAGTTGAGCTATTCCAAATCCTGAAAGATGATGCTGTGAAAGTGCTGCACTTAATATGCCAGCACATTTGGAAAACTCAGCAGTAGCCACAGGACTGGAAAAGGTCACTTTTCATTTCAATCCCAAAGAAAGGCAATGCCAAAGAACACTCAAACTACTGCACAATTGCGCTCATCTCACACGCTAGTAAAGTAATACTCAAAATTCTCTAAGCCAGGCTTCAGCAATATGTGAACCGTGAACTTCCTGATGTTCAAGCTGGTTTTAGAAAAGGCAGAGGAACCAGAGATCAAATGGCCAACATCCGCTGGATCATGGAAAAAGCAAGAGAGTTCCAGAAAAACATCTATTTCTGCTTTATTGACTATGCCAAAGCCTTTGACTGTGTGGATCACAAAAAACTGTGGGAAATTCTGAAAGAGATGGGAATACCAGACCACCTGACCTGCCTCTTGAGAAATTTGTATGCAGGTCAGGAAGCAACAGTTAGAACTGGACATGGAACAACAGACTGGTTCCAAATAGGAAAAGGAGTACATCATGGCTGTATATTGTCACCCTGCTTATTTAACTTATATGCAGAGTACATCATGAGAAACGCTGGACTGGAACAAACACAAGCTGGAATCAAGATTGCCGGGAGAAATATCAATAACCTCAGATATGCAGATGACACCACCCTTATGGCAGAAAGTGAAGAGGAACTCAAAAGCCTCTTGATGAAAGTGAAAGTGGAGAGTGAAAGAGTTGGCTTAAAGCTCAACATTCAGAAAATGAAGATCATGGCATCCGGTTCCATCACTTCATGGGAAATAGATGGGAAACAGTGGAAACAGTGTCAGACTTTATTTTTCTGGGCTCCAAAATCACTACAGATGGTGCCTGCAGCCATGAAATTAAAAGACGCTTACTCCTTGGAAGGAAAATTATGACCAACCTAGATAGCATATTCAAAAGCAGAGACATTACTTTGACAACAAAGGTCCGTCTAGTCAAGGCTATGGTTTTTCCAGTAGTCGTGTATGGATGTGAGAGTTGGACTGTGAAGAAGGCTGAGTGCCGAAGAATTGATGCTTTTGAACTGTGGTGTTGGAGAAGACTCTTGAGAGTCCCTTGGACTGCAAGGAGATCCAACCAGTCCATTCTGAAGGAGATCAGTCCTGGGTGTTCTTTGGAAGGAATGATGCTAAAGCTGTAACTCCAGTACTCTGGCCACCTCATGCGAAGAGTTGACTCATTGGAAAAGACTCTGATGCTGGGAGGGATTGGGGGCAGGAGGAGAAGGGGACGACAGAGGATGAGATGGCTGGATGGCATCACTGACTCGATGGATGTGAGTCTGAGTGAACTCTAGAAGTTGGTGATGGACAGGGAGGCCTGGCGTGCTGCTATTCATGGGGTTGCAAAGAGTCGGACACAACTGAGGACTGATCTGATCTGTAAAACAGATAACTAGCAGCAAGCTAAAAAGGGAGCCTAGTCCGGCACTTGGTGATGACCTAGAGTGCTGGAATGGAAGGGAGGCGCAAGAGGGAGGGGAGATATACATACATACATATATGTGTGTGTGTGTGTGTGTGTGTGTGTGTGTTGTATTACGGCTGATTTACGTTGGTGTACGATAGAGACCACCACAACATTATAAAGAAATTATCCTCCAATTAAAAATATAAAAATAAGTATTAAATACCTACTGATAGCATTTATTAAACACACCAGGTACAAATACCCCATAACTCTCATAAATGCTAACAGTGGGTCTGTGATGAGCTAAGGAAAGCATCTTTCATAATTCGTCTTTCATAGTTTGCCTCAGACACTGGAAAACAACTCTCCAAGTTTTTCGGCAGAAGAAAAAATGAGTAAAGAAGACAAAAGACTGGAAAATGGTGTTGAACTCAACTTACTCTTTTCCCTGAAAGCCTCACATCTCTCACTCATATCTAATCATTCAATTCTAGATGTACCAAGAAAAGGCAAAGGGAATATCAGAGAAATGGTAAGTGCAATCAAACACCGAAAATAGATGAATCAAGGACGGAGAGTAAGGAAGAAAGAAAGGAAACAGCAAACAGCACACTGAGATTGCCACCGGGCCTCATTAAAAACATATGCATGGCTATTCCTAAATGCTAACTCATAAACAGGCCCTTTATAAACCTAAGGCCTCAGATATGAAGTCCAATTCTTGGTTTTCCAGAAAATATTGGGCTTTTACTCTGCACTATTAGGAAAAACACACTAAGTTGTTAGAACGGTCTCTCTGGTCTACACTATTAACCTATTTATTATATAATTATATGGTTTTACAAATTAAATCTTGGTAGCTAAATACCATGATAAATATTCCTTTTATTAAATTATATTCTGTCGTAAATTATGATAGTAATGTTTAAATTATTTGGGAATCCAAACTTTTCATTAAGTACATGAATTAACAGAAATTTATTTGAGGGCTATTAGAACTAAGATGTGAAAGTAAAGAATAAGAAACATTCAGATCTATAGTATTTACATTCTAAAAACGCTTCTGGTAATTTACAACACAGCTCTAGAATTAGTTCACATTCTAACTTCGTTTTCCTTAAAGAATTGTGTACACTTACCTGAAAATGTAAAAAACAATTCATTTTGCAAACCAGCTCTTTGCATTTTAACACGATGACATTCAGACTTAAGTAAGGAAACTTCACATGAAAGGTCAAGAACAAGTTTGCTTAAAATCTGAAGAAGTTTCTTCTCAAAAGAAATATTATAGATACTGTTGCAGGGAGCTGCATGATATCGAGCTGTGAACTGGTAATAATAATGCGGCTCACGATAAGCTGCGAAAAATTAAACAGAGAACACGGTGACGGTTATTTAAGGAATTCAAATACATCTCAATTCTTAAAGACAAATTATTATTTTGAAAAAATTCATAATACAGTTAAGCCTTGAACAACACAACACAGGGTTAGGAATGCCAACACCCCTCCTGCCAGTCACAGTTGAAAATCCACGTGTAATTTATAGTCAGTCCTCCTTACCTGTTTCTCTGTATCCTGGGCTCTGCATCCCAGGATGTGGATCATGTTTGCTGCTGAAAGTATCCATGTATGATTGGACCCACACAGTTCAAACCCATGTTGTTCAAATGTCAACTGTGTATGTTTTTATATATAGCTGTATATACATACTATTTTTAATTTAACAAATACTCATCTAGCAGTTACAAGTGACTTATAGGTACTATTAGAGGCCCTTTACAAACAGTAACTCATTTAAATCTCTTTAATTTATTAATATTGGATAATCTTTACATCCATCATGAGGAAAATGAGGGAGGCAGGGATTACATCACATGACTAATGTCTATGCTGTGAAAACTGAGACTCCAGCTCTGGACCCTGGCCCAGAGGCTACGCCCTTTACCACCATGTCTTGATGCCTCAAACTCAGAAGGGAAACTTCTGTAAGTTCAAATATTTATCTTGGAAGAAATTAGTCATTTAACAATAGGTAAAAAAAAAAAAAAAAAAAAAAGCATGCTTCTAACATATCTACAAGCTATATTGAGTTCAACTGTTGTTTTGTCACTAAGTCATGTCTTTTGCAATCCTATGGACTTAGCCCAGCAGGCTTCTCTGTCCATTGGATTTCCCAGGCAAGGATGCTGAAGTGGTTACCATTTCCTTCTCTAAGGGATTTTACCGATCCAGGGGTGGAATCTGTGTCTGCTGCTTGGCAGGCTAATCCTTTACCTCTGAGCCACCAGGGAAGTCCCTTGAGTTTAATTATAACATCTGAAACTGAGAATGCCTTTTTTTCCCCTATAGACTTCAAAATCTCACTGAAATGATACAAGAAATATAAAAATGATAAGAAATCTACAATACTAAAAATCAGAAAAGTTTACTTTCCAAGACAGAGAGCTCTGTTGCTATTTTTGCTAATAAGGGGCCTGTTCCCGGCTCTCAGGCCACGGCAACACTCACCACCAGCACTGAGATGAGAGCCACCACCGTTCACTTTCCTACCTGTTCATTTGAGCCAAAGTTAAATGCAGAGATTGAGTACTGCCAGGCTTTGTCTTCAAGGCTGACATCAGACAGCTTATAATTAGTGAGAAAACTACCAGTTTAATTTACAATCATGAATGAAAACCAGACTTTCCTAACCAAATCTGGGGAAATACAGGAGCATTAAAGAAAAATATGAAAATGAAAAAACAAGGGAAAATAACATAAAAGAAATTAATGTTGGAATCATTTGTAAATATGTAAAATTCTAACTAGTAAATATAAAAAACATATCCATAAAACTACTATAAAGCTACTGTAGAAGAGAGGAGATGGTAAATATGAAAATAATTCTGGAAAAATTTTTAAATACAAATACTGAAAATTTTAAAAGCAACTGAATACATGAAAATGAGGTTAAAAATATAATTATATGTTTGTAAATGAAGTAATGGAATTCTTGTGTAGTGCAGAGCAAAATTAGAAGAGCAAAATAAGGGAAAAGGAAGAGAGATCCTAGATATACAATGTCAAATGGAAGGAGTTCCAGGAAAGGACAGAGAAGACAGAGAAGAAATTAATCAGGGATAAAAAGGGACAATGCTCTGTAAGCTAAAGGAAGATTTGTGTCCCCACACCAAAAAGGTCCATGAAACTATGAATAAGAAAACTGAAAATGTCACATTTCTACATAAATCTTAAAAACTTATCATGCATTCACTGACACATACATTGCTGCCGCTGCTAAGTCGCTTCAGTTGTGTCCAACTCTGTGCGACCCCATAGACGGCAGCCTACCAGGCTCCCCTGTCTCTGGGATTCTCCAGGTAAGAACACTGGAGTGGGTTGCCATTTCCTTCTTCAATGCATAAAAGTGAAAAGTGAAAGTGAGGCTGCTCAGTCATGCCGACTCTTAGCGACCCCATGGACTGCAGCCCACCAGGCTCCTCCGTCCATGAGATTTTCTAGGCCAGAGTACTGGAGTGGGTTGCCATTGCCTTCTCCGATACATACATTGCCATATGATAAGTAATTGATTTATAATGATTGTATCATGACTGATCACATCCAAGCCATGTGATGTGATACAAGCACCATGTAGAAGAGTGAACCTCAAAAAAAAAAAAAAAAAAAAAGAGTGAATCTCACTAGATGAAGCTGGAAGCTGGGGCAAGACTCACCACAAGGACTGCAAACAGAGCAAGTGTTCCCTATTCATGGACCAAAAAGGAACTCTTTTTTCTTTCAAGAATTCTGGCATGTATCATGTTACTGCCTTCCATAGAAAGAAGCCTGAATATAAGCCACAATACTTCCAAAATGCTCTCAAAAACTGTGTCAAGAGTATCCTCTTCTGAAGAGTGCTCCTTAACTTTGGGAGAAGTACACATTAACACACACAGCAATTCAGGATCCACGTGTAGGTGTCAAAGAGTTATTAACAAGTTGTATAAAAGAGAACACCGCAGGCTGCCTACAGGACTGGCCCTTGGCTGGTAAACATTTCCTACCTAAATAGGCGTTGTTCCCCACATGATAAAACTGGTTCTCACTCGAGGAAGTAAACCCTGCGCCTCTGAAGTCTGGGACTTCTGTTGTCAGCCTCTATGACTAGCTCCTAATCAATGCTTGGGTACTGAGTCAGCACACAGGCTACTGGATTCTCACCACTAAATAAGCGAGAGTTTCAATGTGGCCTCACACTGGAAGGACTGAGCACAGGAGGCCTCAACGGGACTCCTCCGGGTTCAGTCCATGCCGATCCCCATGCTGCTCCTACTGTATATTCCTCGCCTTAGCCACCAATGTAACTCCAAGTCCTTGCAGTGAACCCTTGCAACAATTCACAAAATCAAACCCTCGTGCAAAAATCAGAGGCTTTAAAAGACGATAGATATATATGGCTCTAGAAAAATAAAAATGATAAAAAATGACAGGAAAAATCTACAGAAGCTGTTCTCAAAAGTTTTGGTTTTGATCCCTTTACATCCATTCTTAAAAATCCCTAAGAATCCATCAAAGAACTTTTATGTAGGATGTAGCTACGAATATTTAAATTACTAGATATTCAAACTGAAAAACTTTAAAAATGTTTATTAATCAAATTTAAGATAGTAAAAACTCATCAGGCAGTAATATTTAAAAACCCTTTTAGGCACAATAACATTCTTCAAAAAGAATCAGTGAGAAGAGCAGTATTGTTTTATACATTGAAAAGCTGTTTAATGTCTGGTTTAAGAGAAGTTAGCTGGATTTGTACACTGGCTTGTGCATTCAATGACATGGGACATGCTGGTTTATTGCCTCATAAAGATATGTAGTTGGTTGGCAAGAAACATTTTAACAGCTTTTTCGGGTAATTGTGGATTACTCCACAGTAGTTTACCCACTATAACTGCAAATCTAAACACAGCTAAATCAGTAAATAATATCATAGTATAATTATAAAATAGTTTTCACCTTATTGACCCACTGAAAGGGACTCAGGACTCCCAGGAGTCCCTAGACCACTATAGAAAAATTACTCATATATACATTCAGAGTTAGAGTACTTGAACTTACTAGAAATTGGTAAGAACACAACTTAGAAAACCAGGTAAAAAACAGAAATAGAACACCTCAGAAGGAATAATAAGCACAGAATACGATGCTCAGAGATACTAGTACTAAGGAAACTGCAATCATGACAATGGCATAGCATTTTATACTCACTATACAAATTAAAGAGCAATAACACCTATTTTTGTGAAGGATATGGATACAAACAAGTTTTCACACATATTATGAAAATTTAAAAACAAAATTAAGAAATGTATCTCAAAGTATTAAAGTAGTAAACAAGAATAGGAAATTACAGAACAAAGTCCAGCAGACATGACTAAACAATAAGTGGAGATTTTAGAGACAAAGATACAACTGGAAATACTGGAGGTGGAAAGTACGGTCACTGAAACAGAAAAACAAATGGCACCAAAGTTAAAACATTAAGTGAACAGACTAGCTGAACTGCAGACATAACATCCTTGAAGAATAGTTTGACAAATCGCATAAAGGTACCTAAAACACAGGGCTATAAACATTTAAAGATCTGCATATATTGATACTATACAAGCCAAAAATATGGATGATAAATTGAGAAACCCTAATAAATATGTACATGAACCATGAACTTCCAGATGTTCAAGCTGGTTTTAGAAAAGGCAGAGGAACCAGAGATCAAATGGCCAACATCCACTGGATCATCGAAAAAGCAAGAGTTCCAGGAAAACATCTATTTCTGCTTTATTGATTATACCAAAGCCTTTGACTGTGTGCATCACAATAAACTGTGGGAAATTCTGAAAGAGATGGGAATACCAGATCACCTGACCTGCCTCTTGAGAAACCTATATGCAGGGCAGGAAGCAACAGTTAGAACTGGACATGGAACAACAGACTGGTTCCAAATAGGAAAAGGAGTACGTCAAGACTGTATATTGTCACTCTGCTTATTTAACTTCTATGCAGAGTACATCATGAGAAATGCTGGACGGGAAGAAACACAAGCTGGAATCAAGACTGCCAGGAGAAATATCAATAACCTCAGATATGCAGATGACACCATCCTTATGGCAGAAAGTGAAGAGGAACTAAAAAGCCTCTTGTTGAAAGTGAAAGAGCAGAGTGAAAACGTTGGCTTAAAGCTCAACATTCAGAAAACGAAGATCATGCCATCTGGTCCCATCACTTCATGGGAAATAGATGGGGAAATAGTGGAAACAGTGGCTGACTTTATTTTTCTGGGCTCCAAAATCACTGCAGATGGTGACTGGTTCATCATGGCAGATGAGCCATGAAATTAAAAGACGCTTACTCCTTGGAAGGAAAGTTATGACCAACCTAGATAGCATATTCAAAAGCAGAGACATTGCTTTGCCAGCAAAGGTCCGTCTAGTCAAGGCTATGGTTTTTCCAGTGGTCATGTATGGATGTGAGAGTTGGACTGTGAAGAAAGCTGAGTGCCGAAGAATTGATGCTTTTGAACTGTGGTGTTGGAGAAAACTCTTGAGAGTCCCTTGGACTGCAAGGAGATCCAACCAGTCCATTCTAAAGGAGATCAGTCCTGGGTGTTCTTTGGAAGGAATGATGCTAAAGCTGTAACTCCAGTACTTTGGCCACCTCATGCGAAGAGTTGACTCATTGGAAAAGACCCTGATGCTGGGAGGGATTGGGGGCAAGAGGAGAAGGGGACGACAGAGGATGAGATGGCCGGATGGCATCACCGACTCGATGGACATGAGTTTGACCTGGTGTGCTGCAATTCATGGGGTTGAAAGAGTCGGACACGACTGAGTGACTGAACTGAACTGAATAAATATGTTTAATTAGTATTCCATAAATAAAAATAGTCAAAGGGCAAGATTTTTAGAGATCCTAAAGGAGTCAACAAATTTAAAAATTAATTATGTAAACCACACTCTCTGACACATTGAACTAAAAGTAAAATCAACAATTAAAATCCCTCAGACATTTCTAGGGGACTTCTCTGATGGTCCAGTGGTTAAGATCCCACCTTGCAATGCAAAAAAAATGGGTTTGATCCCTGGTCAGGAAACTAAGATCCCCCATGCCTAGGAGCAACTAAGCTCTCATGACACAACTACTGAGCCCATGTACCATAAGTAGACAGCCCATGCCCCACAACCAGAGAGCCCACACACCACAACTAGAGTCCATGCCCCACAACCAGAGAGCCCACACACCACAACTAGAGAGCCCACACACCACAAATAAAGTCTATGCCCCACAACCAGAGAGCCCACACACCACAACTAGAGAGCCCACGCACCACAACTGGAGTCCATGCCCCACAACCAGAGAGCCCACACACCACAACTAGAGAGCCCACACACCACAAATAAAGTCTATGCCCCACAACCAGAGAGCCCACACACCACAACTAGAGAGCCCACGCACCACAACTAGAGTCCATGCCCCACAACCAGAGAGCCCACACACCACAACTAGAGAGCCCACACACCACAAATAAAGTCTATGCCCCACAACTAGAGAGCCCACACACCACAACTAGAGAGCCCATGCACCACAACTAGAGTCCATGCCCCACAACCAGAGAGCCCACACACCACAACTAGAGAGCCCACACACCACAAATAAAGTCTATGCCCCACAACTAGAGAGCCCACACACCACAACTAGAGAGCCCACGCACCACAACTAGAGTCCATGCCCCACAACTAGAGAACCCACGCACCACAAATAGTGAGCCCACACATCACAACTAGAGTCCATGAACCACAACTAGAGATTCCACAAACCACAACTATAGTCCTTGCCCCACAACTAGAGAGCCTACACACCACAACTAGAGATTCCACGCACCACAACTAGACAGCCCATGCACCACAAACAGAGTCCATGCCCCACAACTAGAGATTCCATGCCCCACAACTAGAGAGCTCACACACCACAAATAGAGTCCATGCCCCACAACTAGAGAGCCCACGCACCACAATGAAAGATCCTGCATGACACAAAGACGATACCATGTGCCATAGCTAAGACCCTATGAAGCCAAAAAACCTCCTCAAGCATGTCTGAACAGAATACTCCAGCCCTGCCACATGCGTGCTCAGTCATGTCTGACTCTCTGCGACCCCTTATGGTCCAGCAGGTTCCTCTGACCATGGGATTTTCTTCGCAAGAATACTGGAGTGGGCTTCCACTTCCTCCTCCAGGGGACCTTCCCCATCTAGGAATCAAACCCGCATCTCCTACGTCTCCTGCATTGCAGGCAGAAGCTTTTAACTCCGAGCCACTGGGAAAGAAACAGAATAACACTAAACACTCTTACTGCAAGTCAGTAAGAACAGTGGGACTCTGTGGATCTGAACCCAGGTTCTTTCTCTCTTTCCACTTCTCAGCTCAACTGAGGGAAACCCAGATTGGTACAGATAAGAAAGGACAAGAAAAAGTCTTTCTTGTGCAGACCAGAGGTATCTGGTGCTACATGGAAGTTGCAGGTGAGGACAGCTGAGAGGTGAGGGCTCGCACCCTCCTCTGTCATCCCCACATTGTAAGATGGAGGCTCTAACCTGGCTACAGCAATTCTGAGAAAATTGGGAGCCCATCACCCTGATCTAGCTCATCGCATGAAGGCTCCACACCAGGAGAAACACACTGAAGAGCTCTGAGGCTGCTACTGCTACCCCTCCACCAAATACTAAGTTCCTAACGCAGTCAAAGTCACTCAGTCCTATCCGACTCTTGGTGATCCCATGGACTATACAGCCCATGAAATTCTCCAGGCCAGAATACTAGAGTGAGTAGCCTTTCCTTTTTCCAGGGGACCTTCCCAACCCAGGGGTTGAACCCAGGTCTCCTGCATTGCAGGTAGATTTTTTACCATCTTAGCCACAGAGGAAGTCCAAGAATACTGGAGTGGGTAGCCTATCCCTTCTCCAGAGGATCTTCCTGACCCAGGAATCAAACCAGGTCTTCTGCATTGCAGGCAGATTCTTTACCAACTACCAGGGAAGCCTAATGCAGGGTGTCACTCAAAGAGAAGAATGCCACTGTCCCCAGCCTCAGCTCCAGAGCTGCAGCTCAGAGTCTGTCAGGGATGAGAACACAAAGAGACCACAGAACAGAGAGTTCAGAATCTCTTCTCGAAGGAACTTTGTGATCAACTGTGGGGCACTTTCAGAAACACTGGCAGTATGGAGAAAGACAACCTGGAGAAGGTTTGTAGACTCATTGGAGATACAGGCTTAATGGCAGGTGGCCTAGTCTGTCAGAGAGCAACACTGGAAGAGTCAGATGGAAGGAACATCCCTGAGGTCAGAACACATCTCAAAGAAGAACCTGGGGAACCCACATTTAATTGGATCAGTTTTAGAGGAATTTATGCCCCAGGGGATTGTTGAAAACAATAGATATGCACATTAAACTGAGAAAGGAATCCACAGGGCACAACCTTTAAAAGGATGACAAAGCCTGAGGTTATGACATAAACTGATTAGAAGCAAACAGGTTCAAGATGGTCAGGGAGTAAACTTCCACTAGACCTTGCGCCTCAGTACAGGCTCAGTGTGACACATCAGCAAGCTAAATAACACACCTACAGGCGCCATTGACAGTTCCAAACCATAAAGGTCAAAAGGTGGGCAATGGCCTAATTTAATTCCTGGAAATCCCCACCCCTTCCCCAAAATAGCTGGAATACTCCTCCCACTTATTAGCCTGTGAAATTAGCCAGCCCTATAAAAAGTGATAATGCCCATACTCAAGTGTCTCCTGTCCTCCAAGATGGCCCATACTCTGTCTATGGAGTGTGTATCTCCCTGAATAAGCTTTCTTTCTCTTTACTATGGCTCTTTCTTGAATTCTGTCCTGCTAGAAGCCAAGAACCCATGCTTGGCAGCCATCCCAGGGACTCTAAGACCTGGGACCTGACAATCCTCTTGTGCGCCACTTTCTTTCCTTCAACATCTTTTCTGTTGCCCAAGAGGGGCCTCAAAGAGCATAATCTCCATCCACCTGTTGGGCTACAGCTCCCGCTCTGAAGGGTGACAGGGACTTGTCACAAGCCATGTAGATTCAAGTAGTCCCTTAGGTGGTAGCTGACGCTGCCTGCAGGATCTGGCAGAGACCAGTTTTCTGGCTGTGAAGGAGCCCACAAGGCCAAGGGCCCTCGATCTTTTGCTTTCCTCTATCGTTCTATCTCTGTGAACTTGAGAAGATCCACAAGATGACCATTGGACATTCAAATAAAGACTGTGTCACACGCAACTGACAACTTGCTTGGCTGAGTTTCCCCTGTGGCTCCTCCCCTCCCTGCTCATCCTTCATCCCAGCCCCAGTTCCAGGATGCTGGAACTATGAGAGGGCCCAAACTGAGAAATTCCCTGAATCCTCCTCCAGATTTGTAGCCTGGCCCTCCCCGAATACTTTTGGGGCTTACAGCATCATTGCACCCCCAAGAGAATGTCGTGGGCAAGCACTTCCCTCCAGAGTCCTCCCTGCAATGAAGCTTGCAGCTGTGCACCTTCCTAGCCCCACTCAGTCTTCCTCCTTATTTCAACCCCATCATCAGTTGTGATACCAAGCCAGGTGTCATGCTCCTCTTAAGGGTCACATCTGGTGGGGCGCCCAGACACCCTTGAATAGAAGTGTGGGTAAGCACTTATCTCGTGGGGGTCACAGGCAGACTTTACCAACCCCTGAGAGGAGGTAGTGGGCTTACAAATGTCTCTTGGGAAGCATCATGACTGTACATCTTCCCTCCTGTCCTAGATTTCTCTTATATCCTCCTCTCTTGACCTCTTGGACTATCTATTGATCCCTGCTCCTGCTTGCTGGCTTTGCCGGCAGATTGGGTTTTGCCTCTTTTAATTCTATGAAGAGGTAGCTCTTCTCTGTCCTCCACTATCTCCCAGAGTTTGCTCAATTGGTAGGAGACTGAGCAAACTCGGAGAGATAGTGGAGGTCACAGGAGTCTGGCATGCTACCATCCATGAGATCGCAAAGAATGGACATGACTTAGTGACTCAACAACAGCCCTCCTCAACATCACATGGACCACATCCTGAGGAGAGATACCCTTCAGTTCTATTTGTTTCTTTCAGTGATAAAGGTAATCTGTTCAGCTGGCTCAGGGAGGTCTCCTCCCTCTGTCTCTAACGGATCTAGGCCCTGGGATTCTGGTTGCTTCTTCCCCCACTGCCTTTTATTCCTTTTCTTAACTAATCCAAGGGGCCTCCTCAAGCTAACCAATGTGGCAGATTTCAGGCATTCACAGGGACCCCATTGTTGACACTGGGAAAATGCCAGGACAAATAACTACTGTCTGACAAGGATCAATCAGACCCCTGTCTTATCAAAATATCCCAACAAAAAACGGGGGCGACTACAAGCATCCTGAAGGACTCCCTGCTAGGATGCATATTAGCTAACTGGAGAAAATTTAGACAGGATGGTTTAAGGAAAAGAAATTAATTTTCTTTTGCAATACTGCATGATCCCAATACATACTAAGAAACCAAGAGATGCGGCCAAAAAAAAAAGTTGGATGACTGAATTACAATACCATCTTGCAGCTGGGCCTATTTTGTAAAAGGAAAGGAAAATGGCGGGGGGAGTAAGTCCCATCCATCCAAAGGTCCATGACGCTATTACAAAATCCAGGTCTAAAGAACTCCAGCCAGGTGTGCCTGGTTCACATCCCTTCAAAGTGCCTTCTTCCCCTTCAGGAGCTTGATGTTTCAGATGATCCCCTTACGACTTCACCTCCCTGAGATCCACAGCTGGGAAATCCTACTCCCCCCAATTCTGAGTGGGGACAGTCATCTAGACCATTTATCTGTAACTCCCATCTGGGGACCTGGAAACCCTGCTGCTGCTGCTGCTAAGTCGCTTCAGTCATGTCCAACTCTGTGCGACCCCACAGACAGCAGCCCATCAGACTCCCGTCCCTGGGATTCTCGAGGCAAGAACGCTGGAGTGGGTTGCCATTTCCTTCTCCAATGCATGAAAGTGAAAAGTGAAAGTGAAACCCTAGACCCCCATAAATCAGCTCATGGATTTGGCCTTTGTAGTATTTAACAATAGAGATAGGGTTGAAAGGGCAAAAAGGATTCAAAAGTTAACAGCACAATTACCAGAGGCAGCCCTAACCCCTGCACCACCTCAGGGTTACCCACCCTTGTGAAAACCCATGGTGAGGACAAGAACCAGGAAGCCTGGATCAGAGCCTCTGTCTCACTGAGAAAATATCTGTTGTTTTAAGTGTGACCAATAGGGTCACTGGAAAAACAAATGCTGCCTGTATGGAAAAAGTCCACTAGGACTCTGCTTGATATGAAAATGAGAAGGTCACTGGAAAAGGAACTGCCCTCAGTCCCAAAGGGGACCTGGGGCTACCAAACCAATGATGGTAAGAGGACCGAAGACTAATGGAGCCCAGGACTTTCCCTGGCTCCCAAAGGATACCTGATCATTTCTCCAGAGGAACCTCTGGTAATCTTTGATGTGGCAGGTAGGAAAGCCATTTTCTTCCTAAATATGGGGACTGTCTACTGTGTGCTAACTGATGTCCCTGGACACTTGTCTTCTCAATGTTGTATAACAGGGATGGACAGAAAGCCCAAACCAAGTAATCTACCCCTCCCGTCAACTGCTTGCTAGAAGGCTTTACCTTTGCACATCCATTTCTGCTCACATCCAAGTGCCCCATCTGCTTGTCGGGAGGGACTTGCTCACTAAATTCCAGAAAACAGCCCAAGCTGAAGATCCTTATGGAGATGGCAGCCACCAGGACAAACAATTGGTCTTGGCCAGAGGAATCTAACACAGTCTCAAACTAGAGGAGATCACCATTCCATCCTGTCAGATACAAAATGACACCTGCCAAGAGCACTGCCAGTGACTGAACAACTAGGATATCTGCCATCTGCCTCTGAGGAGATTGAACCTGTGCTGCAGCTGTTGACCTTCAACACCCCTGAAGGAGTTCAGGGTGGAGTGAGGCACTCTGTGCTCCAGGGAATCTGCTGGGACAGGGCTTTAGATAGTTAGATATTTTCAGGAACTGACCTCATGATCCCAATTCTTGCATCTCTTCATATCTAGAAAAGCACTAAATCCCTTCATGAGGACCTCAGCATCTCATGACTAGCAGAAAATCTTTTATAAATTGAGTGCTTAATTGTACTGAACTTCCCCTTCACCAAAATTTTATATATTGACCTTCCCCCACTGCCTCTTGGGAGCAGTCTCTCAGAGCTATTTGAGGTGCTACCTCCTGGGATGCTATCCTCATTTTGCCCCAAATAAAACTTGACTCACTACTCTCAAGTTGCATGTCTCTTTCAGTTGACAAGCCCATCTAAGCTGTAAAACTATGGGTGGCTGAACTGGTTCACAGTGCTAGAACTAAAGGTGGTTTTCTTCCCTGCACCCAGACTCCCATTATCTATTTACCTTTGAATGGACAAATCCAGACCCCATAGTGTCATGAATGGTTCCATCTGTGTGCTTACAGAATTCAAGCAGAGGGTGCCAGTGGGAGAGGCTGTAGGCAAGCCTCCTCAGATCAAAGGTCTGAACACAAATATGCATGCTCATTCATGTCCAATTCTGCAACCCTATGGGCTATCGCCCACCTGGCTCTTCTGTCCATGGAATTTTCCAGGCAAGAATACTGCCACTTCCACCTCTAGGGGATATTCCCAACTTGGGGATCCAACCCACATCTCCTGTGTCTCCCGCACTGCAGGCAGAAGATTTTTCACTATTTGAGCTATGTGGGAAGCTTCTTAAAGCCAGGGAGGATACCCAAAAGTATTTGAAAATAGAGTACTAAAATGGGAGGCCACTGATCCAACTAAGCTAACCATGTGTATGTGCATTGCTCAGTCGCTCAGTCGTGTCCAACTCTTTGCGGCCCCATGGATTGTAGCCTGCCGGGCTCCTCTATCCATGCGATTCTCAAGGTAAGACTACTGCCCTGGGTAGTCATTCCCTTCTCCAGGGGATCTTCCTGGATAGAAATTTCAAAGAGGCCTTCTCCCCTAACCTACAGGAGGCAAAGTAAAACATCCAAACATAGGTAAATGGTTATATTAGTCCCTCAGTATCACTGAGAAGCCACCCAATCCTTTTTAAAAGGGGGAAAAAAAAAACCAAAAACTTTCCTTGTTCTACAAATCTAGTCTTTACAGGACCAGAGGTGTAGCTCCAAAAATAATTCAAAACCCAGCAATATTTTTAGCACTCCCAAAACCTTCCACATCTATCTTAAGAGGCTTATAAGTACTAAACAAAGGGGAAACAAAGTTATCCTAGGAGGGATTTGCCTGTGCCTTTGAGATGCAAATATCCTACCTGGTTTTTCTCTAGAAACCATTCTCTATACCATCTTTTTTAAATGCAAATTTTGAAAAAGAGAGTAAGTAATTTGGAACTTGTCAAGGAAAAATACAAACTTTGAGCATCTTTCCCTAAATATTAGTGAAACGGATTTAGCCATCTAGAGAAGTGAGCTTGATTTGTCCCATCTGCTAGAAATCCAAATTTAAACCAAACTCTTGCAGACAGATGGGTTTTACATTGCTGTACCTGATTCATGGCTGAAATTTTGGAAGAGGAAATAAGAGGCCTCCGTGTTTGTGTCTTAATTCACAAAAGAAGCTATATTTAATTGACTTAAGGAAAATTAAGTGCTTATATAAATACTCAGACATATAAAGTAATGTGGCCAGAATGAAGTCATCTGGAAAGTATCCAGTACCAAACTGACATCTGGTACCGAAGGTAGCTTAAGCTTGTTGGTTTGATTAATATAGATTAATACAGACATAATACAGTCTCAGGAGTGATCAATGTTAAGCATGATACTTTTGTTGTACGTAGGTTTACTAGACTTTTGATCTCTTGAAAATCTGTCAGCAAGAAAAGTAATTTGGTGTGGAAAAATCTTTTAAGGAAAGTAAAACATATGTTTTCAGTAAAAGAAGGCATGAGAATTTATGAAAACGTATTGAAAGAGTTATGCATGATCAGGATTTTCTAAGATTGGATTGAATTCAGTTGGGTAAACTGATTATGTTGGGAGCAAGCTAAGGTAAGGCTTGGATTAAATTTTTCTTTCTGTTAAGAAAATAAAGTTTTCTTGGAATGCCATTTCTGATAAAAGATTATGTGAGGTTCTTTGCTTTTAAGTGGTTTTCCGTTTACTTTCGTTATCTCTTGTAACTCTGGTTAAGAAATAAGTATTGTCTCACAGTGACTGATGATTTTTGACCAAGTGTTTTAAAACTTTTTTCACAAACTTCCCAATACCAAATTTTAATCAAAGTGGATAAAACTAATTAGATCTTCAAATTTTCTTGAATTTTCAAGACTGAAAGAATATGACCTCAGTACACAAAAAACAAGGTACACCAGTAAATTATGTAATTATAAAGACAGAATAAGTGCTTATTTCTACTTTTCCTCTTTACTGATTTAAAAAGCAATTGTATAAAAGAATTTGTGTGCATGATGTTATCACTGGGACCAAACATAAACACAGATTTTCCAATAGAAACAGAAAGGAAGTAGGTAGAAGCAAGGCTGTACTAGCTTAAGAAATGATTACAGATGGAAGCTTGGAAGAATAGGAACATTTTAAGAAAATAAAAAATGATAAACAAGATTCATGTAAAAAAGTCTATAAGTATACACTTGTTCTAATTTCAGCTTCTCTGAGATATATAAAATTATACAAAAATAAATATAGAAATGTATTGTTAGTTTTAGAACATTTACAGATATAATATTTAAAATATACCACAAAAAGCATGGAAAAGGAATGCATCTACTTAAGTTTAAGGTTTCTATATCTCACTAGAATTAAGTTAGTAAAGATATCAAGCTGATTCTGATAGGTTAAGATATATGTGGTAATCTCTAGAGAAATCAATAAGGAAATGACTCAAAATATATAGAGTAAAAATCACTAAAGTAATTAAAATGCTACATTAGAAAATATTCACTTAATTCACAAGATGTAATGGAGAGTTGGACTGTGAAAAAAGCTGAGTGCCAAAGAATTGATGCTTTTGAACTGTGGTGTTGGAGAAGACTCTTGAGAGTCCCATGGACTGCAAGGAGATCCAACCAGTCCATCCTAAAGGAGACCCGTCCTGGGTGTTCATTGGAAGGACTGATGCTGAGGCTGAAACTCCAATACTTTGGCCACCTCATGCAAAGAGTTGATTCATTGGAAAAGACTCTGATGCTGGGAGGGATTGCGGGCAGGAGGAGAAGGGGACGACAGAGGATGAGATGGCTGGATGGCATCACCGACTTGATGCACATGAGTTTGGGTGAACTCCGGGAATTGGTGATGGACAGGGAGACCTGGCGTGCTGTGATTCACAGGATCGCAAAGAGTCGGACATGACTGAGCAACTGAACTGAATGAGAAACAGAGCAACACACAAGACAGGGAAATATAAAGTAAAATGATAAAGTATACCCAATTGTATAAATAACATTAAATGTGAATGAATTATTATATAATCAAAAGGCAGAGACTGTGAATCGATTTAAAAAGCAATGAACTTAGTGTCTACATGAGACACGCATTAGATGCAAAGATACAAATAGACTTAAAGTGATGGTGGAAAATAATACACCATATATACAGCAATCACAAGAAAGTAGGAATGGCTATTCAACTGTCAAGCAGAGTAAACTTTAGAATGAACAAAAAATGCTACCATAGATAAAGGGCAACATTTTTTTATGATTAAAAAAGACAACGTATCAGGAAGAGAGAAAAATATAAACACACACATCTAAGAACAAAGCACTAAAATGAAGCAAAAAAAGAAAAAAAGAAATAATCAAAGAAATAAACAATTAAAAATATTGCTCAGAGAATTCAATACCTCACTTACAATAATAAACAACTATGCAGAAATCAACAAGGACATACAACACTTAAATAATGCCAAAACCTAATATACATAAATGGTATCTACAGAACTCTCCATCTAGCAGCTGCAGAATATACATTCTTCCCAAGTGCTCATGGCACATTCTCAGGATAGAAACTATTTTAAGGGACAAATCAAAATAAATTTTAAAGGACTGAAATAACACAAAGTATTTTCTTTGACTGCTACTGCTAAGTCACTTCAGTCATGTCCGATTCTGGGTGACCCCATAATATAATAAAATTAGAGTAATAGAAAAGATATGAAAAATTCACAAATGTGTAGAAATTAAAGAACATAATTCTAAGTAGCCAATGTGTCAAAGAAGAAATCAAAAGAGAAGTTAGGAAAAAAAAAAATCTGAAGGACTTCCCTGGTGGTCTCGTGGTTAAGAATCCAACTGCCAATGCAGGAACACACATTTGATCCCTAGTCTGGTAAGACTCCACATGCTGCAGCGCAACTAAGCCCATGTGCCACAACTACTGAGATCAAGCCCTAGAACCCATGTTCTGCAACGAGAAGCCACTGCAATGAGAAGCCCACCCACTGCAACTGGAAACTAGCCCCCACTCACCACAACTAGCGAAAGCCTGTGCACAGCAATGAAGATCCAGCATAGCCAAAAATAAATTAAAAACTCTAAAAACAATGCCTTGCAAAAGTAAGTATTATATGTGTTTTGCTCTTACTATGCTGCTGCTGCTGCTAAGTCACTTCAGTCGTGTCCGACTCTGTGCGACCCCATAGACGGCAGCCCACCAGGCTCCCCCGTCCCTGGGATTCTCCAGGAAAGAACACTGGAGTGGGTTGCCATTTCCTTCTCCAATGCATGAAAGTGGAAAGTGAAAGTGAAGTCGCTCAGTCGTGCCGACTCTTAGCGACCCCATGGACTGTAGCCTACCAGGCTCCTCTGTCCATGGGATTTTCCAGGCAAGAGTACTGGAGTGGGGTGCCATTGCCTTCTCCCTTACAATTATACATTAAAACATAGCATTACCTGGCACATAATAAATGCTCAGCAAATATTAGCTATCATTTTCCTTACTATAAATCAGCATTCATTTTAAGCACTGTTACATTTCTTAGCTTATGTGAATATACCCTTATGAGAGATTCCAAAGTATAGCTGCTATAAACTATATAAACTACATAAAATAACATATCTATATCATCAGTTTAGTTCAGTCGCTCAGTCATGTCCCACTCTTTCCGACCCCATGGACAGCAGCATGCCAGGCATCCCTGTCAATCAACAACTCCCAGAGTTCGTTCAAACTCATGTCCATCAAGTCAGTGATGCCATCCAACCATCTCATCCTCTGTCATCCCCTTCTCATGCCTTCAATCTTTCCCAGCATCGGGGTCTTTTCCAGTGAGTTAGTTCTTTGCATCAGGTGGCCAAAGTATTGGAGCTTCAGCTTCAGCATCAGTCCTTCCAAAGAATATTCAGGACAGATTTCTTCAGGATTGACTGGTTTGATCTCCTTGCAATCCAAGTGACTCTCAAGAGTCTTCTCCAACACCACAGTTCAAAAGCATCAGTTCTTTGGCACTTAGCTTTCTTTGTGATCTAACTCTCACATCCATACATGCTGCTGCTGCTGCTAGTCGGTTCAGTCGTGTCCGACTCTGTGCGACCCCAGAGATGGCTGCCCACCAGGCTCCCCCATCCCTGACTACTGGAAAAACCATAGCTTTGACTAGATGGACCTTTATTGGCAAAGTAATGTCTCTGCTTTTTAATATGCTGTCTAGGTTGGTCATAACTTTTCTTTCAAGGAGCACGCATCTTTTAATTTCATGGCTGCAGTCACCATCTGCAGTGATTTTGGAGCCCAAGAAAATAAAGTCGGTCACTGTTTCCACTGTTTCCCCATCTATTTGCCATGAAGTGATGGGACCAGGTGCCATGATCTTAGTTTTCTGAATATTGAGTTTCAAGCCAACTTTTTCTCTCTCTTCTTTCACTTTTATCAAGAGGCTCTTCAGTTCTTCTTCACTTTCTGCCATAAGGGGGTGTCATCTGCATATCTGAGGTTATTGATATTTCCCCAGCAATCCTGATTCCAGTTTGTGCTTCATCCAGTGCAGCATTTCTCATGATGTACTCTGCATTTAAGTTAAATAAGCAGGGTGACAATATACAGCCTTCATATAATCCTTTCCCGATTTGGAACCAGTCTGCTGTTCCATGTCCAATTCCAACTGTTGCTTCATGATCTGAATACAGATTTCTCAGGAGGCAGGTCGGATGGTCTGGTATTCCCATCTCTTGAAGAATTTTCCACAGTTTGTTGTGATCTACACAGTCAAAGGCTTTGGCATAATCAATAAAGCAGAAATAAAGGCTTTGGCGTAATCAATAAAGCAGAAATAAAGGCTTTGGCGTAATCAATAAAGCAGAAACAGATGCTTTTCTGGAACTGTCTTGCTTTTTCTATGAACCAATGGATGTTAGCAATTGATCTCTCGTTCCTCTGCCTTTTTTAAATCCAGCTTGAACATCTGGAAGTTCACGGTTCACGTACTGTTGAAGCCTGGCTTGGAGAATTTTGAGTACTGCTTTGCAAGTGTGTGATATGAGTGCAATTATGCAACAGTTTGAACATTCTTTGGCATTGCCCTTCTTTGGGAATGGAATGAAAACTGACCTTTTCCAGTCCTGTGGCCACTGCTGAGTTTTCCAAACTTGCTGGCATATTGAGTGCAGCACTTTAACAGCATCATCTTTTAGGATTTGAAATAGCTCAACTGGAGCTATATCAAGTCTATATCATATATTATAGAAAAAAAACTACAACAAAAATGAAGAGTGGCTGATTATAAAGTTTAAACAAATTATTTGCCTAACAAAGTTAATATAATTTCTCATGAAAATTATGTCTTTCTCTGGATATATGGGATAGTGTTTTTTATTGACCAAAAAATGATCAAGAAACTATTAATAATTCAGCCATTTTTTCTGTATCCCAGCTGTGAAAATAATGGTACATTAGTTTCCTACTGCTTCCAATGGTATATTAACTTCTTAAGCTACATACATAGTCACTTAAAATAACACAAATATATTATCTTACAGTTTCAGAAATCAGAAATTCAAGGTGAGTCTTACAAGACTGAAATCAAGGTACATTCAGTTTGGAAGCTCCAGGGGGCTCCCACTTCTCTGCCACCTCCAGGATCTAGAGATCTGCTGCCTCCTTGGCTTGCAGCCCCTCCCTCCAGCCTCTCATTTCATCATATTTTCTTTTTTCTGCCTTTGGCCTTCTTGCATTCCTCTTTAAGGACTCTTGTGACTGCCCAGGACCAGTCCAAGTAATTAAGGATGCTCTCTCGTCTCAAGATTTTCACTTAATTGTACCTATAAAACCTGCTACTGTAGGGTAACAGGTTTAGAAACTCTGAAGGTGAGACAAGGGCATCCTTGACGACCATGACTCTGTCTCCATATGAAGGTCCCACCAATGAGAGGGAACCTCCATTCCGGCTGTTCCCCTGGCCACTCCACTACTAATTCAGCTGTTGGTCTCAGACATCAACAGATCCAACTGTTTTCACAAAAGCGTTTTACACACAGTGGCAACTCATGTTCTTGTTCAGGAGGACGGCAGTGAACCATCAAAAATGATACTCAGAATTTAAAGGCAGAACAGAATACAGTATCACCCTCATACTCTGAAAACATGACTTCTCTACCATCCTGTTTTTATTCACTGTCTTAAACTGATCTGTAAAAGTCAACATTCTCCTGAAGAAAAAAGATCTTCCCTTACCACTAACTGCTTACAAAGCACTTTAGAAAATACAAGCAGGCATAAATTTTTCTTTAAGACTAAAAATAACAAAATCTCTTTAAAACAAACTTGTTAAAGTATGTAAATATTTGAAAACATTAAGAAATGTTAAACTAGAACTAAAACCTTTTCTTACCATATACAACATATTTCAGTTGGAGATTTTTGATGACTTCTTCCACAGTAGGTTTATACTCCAGAAAACATGTGTAAACACCACTCATGCTTTCCTCAAAGTTCTGGAATACAAGGCTTCCTGTGGAGGTGATTTGTGCAGTGCTGTTTTCTAATAGAATAAGAAGATACAGTGATCAGTGGCTTAAATAACATGAGACGGAGATAAAGTAACAAGCTATTTTCTAAACAGAGAAAAGCCATCCAAATTTACCTGCTATACATTAAAGAAGTCGAGGGAACACAGTCATTGTGTCTGGTGTTTCTTGATAGTGGGTGCCAAGATGTACTTCTGAGTGTCAGAATTTCACTAATCAGAGTTCATGAAGTGTGTAGCTGCCTAAGTGGTAAGAACGGCTAAAAATCACACATACATGATGTGCTCCTAATCTGCCTGCTGCACTGAGATGGCATGATCAACATTCACAAACATATCAAATAGTATATATTTATATATGCTGTCAAATAACTATATCTATATATATGCGTATAAATATTTTATAGATGAGTTACATTCTCAGTAAGTATACAAACTATATATTAAAGGGATGAAACACTGTATCCAGAACAAAGACTTAACTCAATATGCTGCTGCTGCTGCTGCTAAGTCACTTCAGTCGTGTCCGACTCTGTGCGACCCCATAGACGGCAGCCCACCAGGCTCCCCCGTCCCTGAGATTCTCCAGGCAAGAACACTGGAGTGGGTTGCCATTTCCTTCTCCAGTGCATGAAAATGAAAAGTGAAAGTGAAGTCGCTCAGTCGTACCTGACTCCTAGTGACCCCATGGACTGCAGCCTACCAGGCTCCTCCATCCATGGGATTTTCCAGGCAAGAGTACTGGAGTGGGGTGCCATTGCCTTCTCCAAACTCAATATAATCACTGACAACTAGGGATTGGTTGTCATTATACAGGTACTAGGCAAAAGCTGGATTACAACTCTAAGGGTTGCACAAGAAAGAAAATATAGGTTGGATAACTTCACGCCTAGAGTCACAATCAGAACTGCTGTGCTAGAAGTCAGAACTGGATGTAAGATCTCTTGCAACTTCAACATTACTTAAAGTAGCAAATGGGAGAAAGCCATGTTATGTGAGGGAAAAGAAGCCTGATTTAAAAGGATTAAGACTTGGATTTGAGGTGTACCTTTCTCACAAACTGTAACTAAGGGATATTCACAATCTTTTTGAAGTCTAGCTCCTTCATTTGTACAGCAAAGAATCATAAAATATGATAATATATCTCATAGAATTGTTTTTGTATAACAAATACAAGGAACGCTAAAGTACTTGAAAAAGCTATAAGTCATTAAGCAATTAAAGGTTGTTATTCTGAAAGTTCATGACCATGGTTCTGCAATAGAAAAATTATTAGACATTAAAACTCACTTACTTAATAATTTAATAAACCATTCATAACAACTGAAAATATTATCTCAGTAAATAATTGCTCATCATTTTCTATTTTAAGGAAATAATTTATTGCCTATAGTTGTCAAATTGAAATTTATTCTGAAGCAATTACTTCAAAATAAGACCAAAAAATTAGTGTTATTATTAAGCAATTTTCATCATTAATTTTTCACTAAAAATTTGTTTGGTTTCCAGACATGCAAAGCCCTATTTCAGATATTGAAGGAGAAATGAATAGATGGATACACCTGCCCTCAAGTGCTTTACATAGAGCATTATGCCTTGAGAACTCCCATTTCTATATCCTGGATGAAACTGAAAAATGTGACATAAATTTAGAATGCATTTCTATTGTATTGCCTATTTCATCTTGAATATCTTTTAATGAAAGAGTATATATTTATCGTAACATATTGTCTCTTTTTTGGAACAGATAAAACTTTTTCAAGTGCCTGATATACTGTATTTCAGCAAAGACTCATATATCGTATCATACAATAAAAGGTGCCCACAAGTTGTAAAGAAATTTTAGAATAATATGTCAGCAGTGAGGCTGCGTATTCCCTGGCATTAATTTGAAACAGAAATTTCCCCAAACAGAAGCATCAATTAAAAAAATGTATCAATATATATTAGTGCCTACTACAACATTAAATATAATGACAACCAGAAAATCTAATATCATACAATTTGTAACAAAATACTCTCTGGCTACATTCTTATTTTAAAACATTTAAAATTCGCACACTTTGAAGAAATGCCCAGAGGATTTCACAGCCAGGAGAAGAATCCACTTAACAAATACCACTTACCAAACTGACTTTTAAATAACTAAGTTTAAATGGGATGCAATAACATATCACTATAAGAACTCATATAACAACAGTCAATAAATAATTGAACTAAACTCTGTACTTCTCTCTCTAGAATTTAGCTTGGTCATCTAAAAATTTAGAGTTGGATTCAATTTCTAGAAACCCATACCTCAGAGCTCTCTAAAATTACATGGCAGAATTTAAGCACAATTTCCTTTTAGCTTACTCTTTCAAAAGATAGGTTTATACTTTTGCTTTCTGCTCAGATACACAGAGTGAATATAAGAGCATCAACATCATATAACAATAAGGGAAAAGACAGACAAAGTGTCAATCAATGAACTCTCTTGAACCTATCAAACCCCTCAGGCAGGTAGGGCCACAAATCACCTGAAATCTAGGAATGTACAGTGCCTACAAGGAGAGCCTGAACCCAAGCATTTGCTTCAAAACTAGCTGAAAGGCTTCAGTGAATTGCTAAAAGCCAAGTGCTAACTAGGAATCAGCAAAGTAAAATGGACCGGAGTGGGTGACTTTAATTCAGATGACCATTATATCTACTACTGTGGGCAGGAATCCCTCAGAAGAAATGGAGTAGCCATCATGGTCAACAAAAGAGTCTGAAATGCAGTACTTGGATGCAATCTCAAAAATGAAAGAATGATCTCTGTCCGTTTCCAAGGCAAACCATTCAGTATCACAGTAATCCAAGCCTATGCCCCAACCAGGAATGCTGAAGAAGCTGAAGTTGAATGGTTCTATGAAGACCTACAAGACCTTTTAGAACTAACACCCAAAAAAGATGTCCTTTTCATTATAGAAGACTGGAATGCAAAAGTAGGAAGTCAAGAAACACCTGGGGTAACAGGCAAATTTGGCCTTGGAATATGGAATGAAGCAGGGCAAAGGCTAATAGAGGTTTGCCAAGAGGACACACTGGTCATAGCAAACACCCTCTTCCAACAACACAAGAGAAGACTCTACACATGGACAACACCAGATGGTCAACACTGAAATCAGACTCATTATATTCTTTGCAGCCAAAGATGGAGACACTCTATACAGTCAGCAAACACAAGACCAGGAGCTGACTATGGCTCAGATCATGAACTCCTTACTGCCAAATTCAGACTTAAACTGAAGAAAGTAGGGAAAACCACTAGACCATTCAGGTATGACCAAAATCAAATGCCTTATGATTATTCAGTGGAAGTGAGAAATAGATTTAAGGGACTAGATAGGATAGAGTGCCTGATGAATTACGGAGAGAGGTTCATGACATTGTACAGGAGACAGGGATCAAGACCATCTCCATGGAAAAGAAACGCAAAAAAGCAAAATGGCTGTCTGGGGAGGCCTTACAAATAGCTGTGAAAAGAAGAGAAGCGAAAAGCAAAGGAGAAAAGGAAAGATACAAACATGTGAATGCAGAGTTCCAAAGAATAGCAAGGAGAGATAAGAAAGCCTTCCTCAGCAATCAATGCAAAGAAATAGAGGAAAACAACAGAATGGGAAAGACTAGAGATCTCTTCAAGAAAATTAGAGATACCAAAGGAACATTTCATGCAAAGATGGGCTTGAAAAACGACAGAAATGGTATGGACCTAACAGAAGCAGAAGATATTAAGAAGAGGTGGCAAGAATACACAGAGAACTGTACAAAAAAGATCTTAACGATGATGTGAAGATAATCACGATGGTATGATCACGATGGTGTGATCACTCACCTATCGCCAGACATCCTGGAATGTGAAGTCAAGTGGGCCTTAGAAAGCATCACTACAAACAAAGCTAGTGGAGGTGATGGAATTCCAGTTGAGCTATTTCAAATCCTGAAAGATGATGTTATAAAACTGCTGCACTCAATATGCCAGCAAATTTGGAAAGCTCAGCAGTGGCCACAGGACTGGAAAAGGTCAGTTTTCATTCCAATCCCAAAGAAAGGCAATGCCAAAGAATGCTCAAACTACTGCACAATTGCACTCATCTCACACGCTAGTAAAGTAATGCTCAAAATTCTCCAAACCAGGTTTCAGTAATATGTGAACCGTGAACTTCCAGATGTTCAAGCTGGTTTTACAAAAGGCAGGGGAACCAGAGATCAAATTGCCAATATCCGCTGGATCATCAAAAAAGCAAGAGATTTCCAGAAAAATATCTATTTCTGCTTTATTGATTATGCCAAAGCCTTTGACTGTGTAGATCACAATAAACTCTGGAAAATTCTGAAAGAGATGGGAATACCAGACCACCTGACCTGCCTCTTGAGAAATCTGTATGCAGGTCAGGAAGCAACAGTTAGAAATGGACATGGAACAAGAGACTGGTTCCAAATAGGAAAAGGAGTATGTCAAGTCTATATATTGTCACCCTGCTTATTTAACATACGCAGAGTACATCGTGAGAAATGCTGGGCTGGAAGAAGCACAAGCTGGAATCAAGATTGCTGGGAGAAATATCAATAACCTCAGATATGTACATGACACCACCCTAATGGCAGAAAGTGAAGAGGAACTAAAAAGCCTCTTGATAAAAGTGAAAGAGGAGAGTGAAAAAGTTGGCTTAAAGCTCAACATTCAGAAAATGAAGATCATGGCATCCGGTCCCGTCACTTCATGGGAAATAGACAGGCAAATAGTGGAAACAGTGTCAGACTTTATTTTGGGGGCTCCAAAATCACTGCAGATGGTGATTGCAGGCATGAAATTAAAAGACGCTTACTCCTTGGAAGGAAAGTTATGACCAACCTAGACACCATATTTAAAAGCATAGACATTACTTTGCCAACAAAGGTCCATCTAGTCAAGGCTATGGTTTTTCCAGTGGTCATGTATGGATATGAGAGTTGGACTGTGAAGAAAGCTGAGTGCCAAGAAATTGATGCTCTTGAACTGTGGTATTGGAGAAGACTCTTGAGAGTCCCTTGGACTGCAAGGAGATCCAACTAGTCCATCCTAAAGGAGATCAGTCCTGGGTGTTCATTGGAAGGACTGATCCTAAAGCTGTAGCTCCAATACTTTGGCCACCTCATGCAAAGAGTTGACTCATTGGAAAAGACCATGATGCTGGGAGGGATTGAGGGCAAGAAGAGAAGGGGATGACAGAGGATGAGATGGCTGGATGGCATCACCGACTCGATGGACATGAGTCTGGGTGAACTCCGGGAGTTGGTGATAGACAGGGAGGCCTGGCGTGCTGCAATTCATGGGGTCGCAAAGAGTCAGACACGGTTGAGTGACTGAACTGAACTGACTGAACCAGTGTGTGCATCTGAGACCTCTGAGGATCAGAGATGGGGGTGGATAGAGGAAGTTTCACCCTCCTACAGGCTTTGACCTTTATGAAAATCTCTGGTGTTCAAAAGGAAGATCAAGGAAACCCTGAGCAAGAGTCTCACAGGGTGCGGGCTGGAGGGGGTCTAGCAGCCCTGTCAAAACACTACCCACATCCATTTCCCCTGCCTCTAGGTAAGGAGCAATGTTTTAACCTACAATGGGAGAAGAAACAAAAATCATTATCAAGAGCACTGGGGAAACATGTTGCCACTACGGAAGGAAACAGGAAGGAAAAAAAAATCATCCTTGAGGCAGAGTCAGCAAAAAGTACCAGGCCAACACTATAGCTGGATGGAAGATAAGATTAAGCAATTCTGAAGGCCATACCCACAAGATCAAGGATACCACACCTGTCTAAGGCTTAATCCGAACACTAGAGATCTCCTCTCTCCCAACTGCCCACCACTAATAAGAACCTAGCAACACACTGAAATCAAACTAAGAGAGTAATAAAAAAGAGATTCTCTCTGAGGAAATCAAAAAAAGAGAAATCAAAGCCAAAGATGAGATACTGGACATAAAAATTTTTTAGTAACCATGGAAATAACCAATATCAAAGTCATACAATTCTTGACTAATAAAAACTCCTAATAGTAAGGTTTAATACTATCTTTAAAAGTGTTCATCTCAAATATAATAATACTTATCTCAATGTTTACTCTTATTCAAAATGTCAAACTTTAACAAAAATTAAGAAGCATACAGATAAGTAAGAAATGACACATTTCCAAAACACCAAGCTATGACACAGATGTCAGAAGTATCAGACAGTTTACTTAAAATAACTATGAAAGATACATTAAATAATTTAATGGAAAATTTTATAGAAAGCATGCAAGATCAGATAGGAGATTTCAGTAGACATTGAAACTCTATGAAGTAATCAAATGGAAATGTTGAAACTAAAACCAAAACAAACAAAAACTATTAAAAAAAAAAAAAGTAATACAGATGAATTTTTCCTCCAATGGGCTCATAAAGAGGCCTGACATGGCTAAGAAAAGAATCAATGACTTGAAATTAGGTCAAAAGAAATTTACCTAGCCAGAATCACAAAGAGAAAAATATGTCCAAGAAGAATGAATCCAAGAGTTACAGAACAATTTCAAACAGTGTTCATAAGGGTGATAGAAACCTCAGAAAGAGCAGAGGAACAGGAATGAGCAGAAGAAACACTGGAAAATAAAGTGACTGAGAATTTAAAAATCAATGACAAACAAAAAAACAGATTCAAGAAGCTTATAGAAAACAAAGCAGAATAATACAAATAACAACCAAAAAAAAATGCATTTAGTGTTTAAATCACTGAAGTGAAAGGAAAAGAGAAAACATTGAAATTAATAAAATAAAAAATGGCACAGTGTCTACAGAGAGACAAGAACAAGTCTATAGCAGCCTTCTCATAAGAAACCATGAAAGCAAAAAGAATACAGAATGCCATCTTTGGAATGCTGGAAAAAAACTGCCAGTCCAGAATTCTACAACCATCAAAAGAAAAAGATAAGCCAATTTAGGATATAATCAGAAATCAATGAAACTGAAAACAGAAAAGGACCAAAGAAAAATTAAGTCAAAAGCTGGTCCCTTAAAGTGACTGATAAAACTGTTAAGCCTGCAGCCAGAAAGACCAAAATGAAGAACAGACACAATCAATGTCTGGAGTGAATAAGGGCATATCATAGAGATCCTGAATATATAAAAAGATAACAAGAAAATGTCATAGACGATGCACGTTAACTCAACAAGTTGAAAAAATCTAAGATGGACAAAGTTCCTTGAAAGATACAAACTACAAAAAGTCACAAAATGGTGAGAGGGGAAAATCCTAGTCCTACCTTCCTTAGATTACTATCTGTGCACTCTAAAGCCAGACTTCAAAGGCACATGCCTTCCAGAAAAGTACCTTGCTCTCTCAGTGCCTTCATTTTCCACATATAAAAGGGCGAAAATGGCTGTACTTACTGCAAAGAGCTATGAAATTTAAATGACTAGTATATGTAAATTGCTCAGAACAGTATCTGCTACATGATGAAAGTACACCTGCTGATTATTTTTATAAAAGTGAAAATAAACACAGTAAAATAAAAACACATTTGCAGAATATATCCATATATGTGTGTATGCACACATTCACTACATGTATGAATACACATGCAATAGATATATGTATGTATTTGTGTGTGTATTCATACATGTAGTAAATGTATTTTAAAAAGTTAAGGAATAATATTGTAAAAGTTTAGGACAGAATTTAGCTGACAGGGGTTGGGGACAGAAGAATGGGATTTTTAAACATCAGAAGGTTCAACAGTCTTGAGAATGGTATACCTTGGCTTCTATTGTAAGATGTTGGTTTTATTATGCTTCATAATCTATGTACACACACACATATATATATATATCTTACCCAGATTTGTATATATCAGATACTTCATAACAGAAATATCAGAGTAAGAAATAATCTACAATCTCATTTTTAAAAAACATAATAAAGATGCAATTACAGGGTAGAGCTCAACATACATGTGTGCATGTGCTTTCATAGGTTCGTGTGAATATTTAGAAAAGTGGGTAAGTCCACACACCAAAAAAGAGTTAATTCATCAGAATAGTATTAGGACTGAAGTAAGAGATACAGGTCTCCTTGTAATAAATGTATTACTTTTCTAAACCAAAAATTTTGGAAGAGAGACAGAGACCAGGGGAGGCGTGGGAATGGGCAGGGAAGAGAAAGAGAACGAGAACTGACCAAATCTAAGACTTGGTCCCTACACTTCCAAACCATCTAAACAGTCTGGGTATTTCTCTCCAAAGGAATGCTCAAGTACATAATTACATTACAAGTTTCTTTGGGTCAACTGGAGGAGAACTATCTTTGGAATATCCACAAAAATATAACAAGTACAGTGTAGTTTAACCTACAGTCCAAAAAGCTCTATTTTTCAGGCTTCAAGAAAAGCAGACATTTCCTAGGTCTTTCAACAATAAGAGTGATAGGGCTGAGCTTTAAAGCCAGCTGACAGCAAACTGTGATATGACACTGCACTGAAAAACAAACTGTAATCATGCTGTCAGAATTCTAGAATTTTCTGGGAATAGTTTTTATAAGTATAAAACCATTGCATTAATATGATTTTATCCTTACCTGGAAACAGCTACATTTTTGACATCTATTTTCCATTATGAAAGTGAGTAAAATAAAATATCACTTCCAGTTAAAGGATTACAAATTCATGTACATTCTATACACTGCAATACAAACTGCAAGACCTCTCCTGGTTTCTTACAGAAGAACAACTTTCACATCTCAATTTCCAAGTCAAAGGGGTAACAAACTACAAATCAGTAAGTTAAATGCCTCTTTTTTGAACTCTCAGAGTTTTAATATCAAATGTAAAATATACATAATGTATATCTTTTCATTATATTATGTGCTTTAAGAGAGCAATAAAAATAAAATCTGATTATATTTTCAGTATTGGATGCCTTTACACTTGGCGCATTTCACTGATTTGTATCAACTGCTCAACTTCTCAGAATTTCTGTTACCTACGCAGATTCCTTTCTATATTCTAGTACTACAGTCAGGCAGAGATTAAGTCTGCTTTTCACATCTCCCACAAAGCTCATTAGCACAATGGCATCCACCAAGTAGTCACTAGCTAAGAGCTGAATAATTCACTTTGAAGACACATCACCTAACCTAGAAAGTGAAGTAGCTCTTTAAACTTTGAGCTATTTTAGAATCAAGTTAATTTAAGTTAAATTCAAACATAATCCATATTGTCTGGTCAGGATTTTAGTCAGAATGAAATATAAGATAAGAAATATAAAATCATAACTACTAATAAAGTCTCAAGTTATCCCTATTTGGGGTTATATAAAGCAAACAAGACCAGAGTTTTAAATCTAGAGCTCAAAGTACTCATTTGTATTTTTAACAAAAGCAAGAATCATACTTGTTTCTTCATACATACTTTGTTAACAAAAGTATAACAGGTAACCAAAATGATTTTATGAAGTTCATAATAAAAGGAACATTTTTTGAAATATGAATGCTTAGAGAATTCCCAGTTTAATCATTATGTCTCTATCTCAAATTAAGATCTATGAAAAATGGTCACACTATCTACATTTTTAGATTCTAACTCCAAGAACAAATCAGTGCGCTACTAGATAAATGTATATGAGCTAAAAATATTGTTTTTGTTCTGAGTTCATTTCATATATATCATTTTTAATTATGACAACTGAAACAGAGTCCTACCTGAAATGATTTTTCCTTTAGGCCCATGCCACTGGAATGATGGGTCTACCAGTTCAGAATTCCGCAGCCGCTGGGTTACACATAACACATGTGGACTCTTTTGATGGAGCATAACATATACTTTCACTGAAAATACAATATTAAAATGTCCCAATAATATCTTATGTTCATTCATGTTCTATAATGGCTTACATTTTTGTAGTCTGGGCAACTTGTGTTCAGAAGTTTTCTTTGGATTATTGCTATTGCTTGGTAAGAATTAAATTTAACTGCATTCCAGTAACTAGCTTTCAAAAATATACACTTATTTTATTTGTGTGTATGGGTATATCTTAATCTTAGCATAAATTATTGGTCTTTTTATTCAGAGTTCATGTATACTTATTGCACTTTCAGAAAACTATTTTAATTACAAAGTATTAAGATAATTCTATATTACAACTTATTTTGCCAAGATACCAAACCTGAAAGAAACTGACATGATAAATTTGTTTAGATCATAGGAATGATACATTATCCACAGTGATCTAACACAACATACTGAATTTTAGAATTGTAATGTGATTAAAAAATTGACAAATATGTGCTTTGATTGATTTTAATTACCAAGCATTTTCTCAATTTGCTTTAAAATTTAAACAATACTGTTCATTAAACAAGCAAAAATAGTATTGTCTAGGAGATACAAAAGGAACACAGTGAAGATTCAGTTATTTTGAATTTACTCATAAGGAAGATTTTAGAAAAGCTTCTAGCAACTCCTCAGTAATTTCATAGCAATACTTCACTGATCAACCATATACTAAGATTTCTGTGATCCAGTAAGATAAAAATTGTTTATGAGAATTAAAATTCTCCTTGACTTTGTACAGAGACTCTCTCTAAACTTTTACCATACAGCATCGTGTGTATTGAATGCCGCTTTTAGATAGCTACTCTTGCTTAGGTTAAGAAAGTTCCCCTCTATTCTTCGTAGTATGTTTTCCTGGGACACTTACACCTATATTCCTAAGTGTAATGTGCATAACTTTCTTACATTATCTTTTGTCTTTTCCAATTTGTACAAAATTTGTGATTTAGTATTTAGCATTATTGTTATTATTTAGCATTATTAAGTTAGGCATCTAAGATTATAATAGACACATAAAAAGAATTAGGCAGATTTTTCCTATTAATGTTCCCTGAAAGAATATGTAAAGTGTTTTTGTCCCTGGAAACTGTATAGTCTGGTACTTACTTTTGGCAAGGAAGGAAACAGCAAAACAAACTTTTTATTACCAATCAGGAAAATTTAATTATTAGTTTACTAAGTACTTTAATCAAGTCTGTTTTAGAATCTTATATTTTGATAGTTATTCATTACAAGATTATTATATAAAATTATTCAGAATATTAAGCTATGATATTTAAATTTCACCATATCTTAATTTATTCATAATATTTTTATACATGAGTTATTCTTTCATGATACAAGGCAGCTTTAAGTTTCATTCCACTTCTTCTCTGGTCTTAATTTTTCCTCTTATTTTCTACTTACCTCAGTTTAAATGTTTCTTCTTTTTTCTACTTTTAATAAATGCTTCTAGTATTAAAGTGTCACTCCTCAGCACAAGTTACTGGCCCTTTTGTAAGGACACTATTTGAGTGGGATTTGGGCTTACCCTGATGACTTCATTTTAACTTGATTACTTCTATAAAAATTTTGTCTCCAAATAAGTTCATTTTCTAGGAAACTGAGGATTAGGACTTAAACATATGACTTTACAGAGAAGTGTAATTTAGCCCGCCATACTGAGACTCAATTGTTTTTCTTAACTGAAATATTAATTCATTTTAAGGATGCATGTGAGCATATCCTATAAAAGAAAGTAATAAAAAGGGAAGGTAGTTACATATGACTGTTTTATAACTCAGGTTTAAAAACTATAGCTTTAAAACAAAAGCTGCAATAAAAGTTGTAATATCAGTGAAAATGGCAGAGTAAGGAACCCCAAAATCACCCCCTTCATAAATGTAATATGAAAAATAAAATGTGGCACATACTTTTAGAATCAACATTTTTAGAACTCTAGAAATTAATCAAAGACTTGCAGCAACCCAGGAAAAATGTATTTAAAAAAACCAACTGAATTGTGTGGTCATGTATGGATGTGAGAGTTGGATTGTTAAGAAGGCTGAGCGCCGAAGAATTGATGCTTTTGAACTGTGGTGTTGGAGAAGACTCTTGAGAGTCCCTTGGACTGCAAGGATATCCAACCAGTCCATTCTAAAGATCAGCCCTGGGATTTCTTTGGAAGGAATGATGCTAAAGCTGAAACTCCAGTACTTTGGCCACCTCATGCAAAGAGTTGACTCATTGGAAAAGACCATGATGCTGGGAGGGATTGGGGACAGGAGGAGAAGGGGACGACAGAGGACGAGATGGCTGGATGGCATCACTGACTCGATGGACGTGAGTCTGAGTGAACTCCAGGAGTTGGTGATGGACAGGGCGGCCTGGCGTGCTGCAATTCATGGGGTCACAAAGAGTCGGACACGACTGAGTGACTAAACTGAACTGAATTTGAGCATTCTTTGGCATTGCCTTTCTTTGGGATTGGAATGAAAACTGACCTTTTCCAGTCCTGTGGCCACTGCTGAGTTTTCCAAATTTGCTGGCATATTGAGTGCAGCATTTTCACAGCATCATCTTTCAGGATTTGGAATAGCTCAACTGGAATTCCATCACCCCCACTAGCTTTGTTTGTAGTGATGCTTTCTAAGGCCCACTTGACTTCACATTCCAGGATGGCTGGCTCTAGGTCAGTGATCACACCATCATGATTATCTGGGTCATGAAGATCTTTTTGTACAGTTCTTGTGTGTATTCTTGCCACCTCTTCTTAATATCTTCTGCTTCATTAAGGTCCATACCATTTCTGTCCTTTATCGAGTCCATCTTTGCATGAAATCTTCCCTTGGTATCTCTAATTTTCTTGAAGAGATCTCTAGTCTTTCCCATTCTGTTGTTTTCCTCTATTTCTTTGTATTGATCACTGAGGAAGGCTTACTTATCTCTCCTTGCCATTCTTTGGAACTCTGCATTCAGATTCTTTATCTTTCCTTTTCTCCTTTGCTTTTTGCTTCCCTTCTTTTCACAGCTATTTGTAAGGCCTCCTCAGACAGCCATTTTGCTTTTTTGCATTTCTTTTCCATGGAGATGGTCTTGATCCCTGTCTCCTGTACAATGTCAGGAACCTCTATCCATAGTTCATCAGGCACTCTATCAGATCTAGTCCCTTAAATCTATTTCTCACTTCCACTGTATAATCATAAGGGATTTGATTTAGCTCATACCTGACCTAATTTAGAGCACACCCACTGTAAAAAAGGCTTTCCCCACAAAGAATCTGTTTAAAAACAACTACAGGCTACTTAACTTTGTAAATGCCTGAAGCAGTGGGAACATCTGAGGTAAACATCATTCTAACCAAAACCTTACAAGGAAAAGCTGGGTATGACATGTCTATGGGAGCTTTGAGAAGTTTGATCACATTCCTAGGAAAAAAGAAGGCCACAAGCATGCACAGAGTAGGGCACGTGGGCAAGACTGAGAGTGCTCAGTAAGAATCAGATGCCTTAAAGTTCTCACCTCTGGCTGAAACTGAGTCTCTGCAAAGCAGAAAGTGAAGGATACAACAGAGCTGTCGACTGTCTGGCTAAATGTTTAAGGTATGCCACAATAGGCACACAAAGATTCTCAGAAAATACTAGGAGACTAACTGGTTTGGGTGTTCAGTGTAATCTCTGTTGAACCATCTAATGAAGCAGAGACTTCAGTGACCACAGATGGCAAAGAATACAGAATTTAAAGCAAGTTCAGATAAGTCACTCAACAAATGCTAAAGGAATACCTCATTCTATTATACTCTGCTTTACTGTATCTAACAGATTTTACATTTTTTATCTTCAATGGTTTATAGCAACTCTGAGTTTCAAATGATGGCTAGCATTTTTAGCAATAAAGTATTTTCTTCTCTTTTTAAAAAGATTTTATTGTAGTATAATTGATTAACAGTGTTGTATTAGTTACAGGTGTACAAGCAAAGTGAATCATTTATACATATAACCACTCTTCAAAATTCCTTTCTCATATAGGCCATTACAGAGTATTGAGTAGAAGCAGGCTCTTATTTGGGGCTTCCCTGGTGGCTCAGTTGGTAAAGAATCTGCCTGCAATTCAGGAGACTCCAGTTCGATCCCTGGGTTGGGAAGATCCACTGAAGAAGGGATAGGCTACCCACTGCAGTATTCTGGCCTGGAGAATTCCCTGGACTGTATAGTCCATGGGGTCGCAAAGAGTCAGACAGGACTGAGCGACTTTCACTTCTGGCTTCCCTGGTGGCTCATATGGTAAAGCGTCTGCCTGCAATGCGGGAGACCCTGGTTCAATCCCTGGGTTGAGAAGATCCCCTGGAGAAGGAAATGGCAACCCACTCCAGTAGTCTTGCCTGGAAAATCCCATGGATGGAAGAGCCTGATAGGCTACAGTCCATGGGGTCACAAAGAGTTGGGCACGTCTGAGCCACTTCACTTTACTTTGGTGGCTCAGCGGGAAAGAATCAGCCTGCAGTGCAGGAGACCTGGGTTCATTCCCTGGGTCGGGAAGATCTCCTGGAGGAGGGCATGGCAACCCACTCCAGAATTCTTCCCTAGAGAGTCCCAGGGACAGAGAAGCCTGGTGGGCTATGGTCCGTAGGATTGCAAAGAGTCAGATGCGACTGAGCACAGCACAGCAAAGGCTCTTACCAGTTATCTATTTTATACCTGTATGTGTGTGCACATTCAGCCATGTCCAAAGTGTTGCAACACCATGGACTGCAGCCTGCCAGGGACCTCTGTCTGTGGAATTTTTATAGTCATGCCTATATGTCAATCCCAATCTCCCAATTTATACCTCCCGCCCTTATCCTCTGGTAACCATAAGTTTGTTTTCTACATCTGTGACTCTGCTTCTATTTTGTAAGTTCATCTGTACCCTTCTTTTGGTTCCGCATATAAGCAATATCACATGATACTTGTATTTCTGTGTCTGACTTACTTTACTTACTTACTTTACTATGACAATCTGTAGGTCCATCCATGTTGCTGCAAACAGCATTTTTTATGGCTGAGTAATATTCCATTGTATATATGTACCACATTTTTTTAAATCCATTTCTCTTTTGATACACATTTAAGTTGCTTTCGTGTCCTGGCTATTGTAAATAGTGCTGCTATTTAACAGCAAAAAATACATGAACACTGAGGTGCACATATCTTTTCAAATTACTATTTTCTCCAGATATATGCCCAGGAGAAGGATAAAGTATTTATTATTTAAGGTACATATACTGGTTTTTTAACCAAATGCTATCGTACACTTAGCATACTATAGTATAGTGTAAATATAACTTTTATGTGCACTGGTAAACCAAAAAAATTCATGTGCTTTGCTTTATTGTGATACTCACTTTATTGTGATGACCTGTAACCAAACTTGCAATATCTGAGTATGCCTGTGCAACAAATAGCAACTACAAAAATACTAAGTAAGGAAGAAGAATCGGATTTCCAGAGTACTACATAATATTACCTATAAAAATCCAGTTTTCAACTAAAAATATGAGTCATGTAATAAACTAAGGAAACATAGTCATAGGCAGGAAAAAAAAGCAACCAACAGAAACTGTCTCTCAGGAAAGCCAAAGTCTGGAGCTACTGGAAAAAGACTTTAAATCAATTATTTTAAACATGACCAAAGAACATCATGGCTTTAAAAAGGTATGAAAATGTTGTCTCTCCAAATAGAAAATATCAATAACAGAATAGAAATTATCTTAAAAAGAGAAATTCTGGATTAAAACATACAATAGCAACTAAAAGTTGACAATAAAGAATAAACAGCAGATCTGAGCAGACAGGAGAAAAAAGTCAGCAAATTTTACGATATATCAGTGTGAGAGACACGAAATCTGAGAGATAGAACAATAAACTGATAAAAACAGTTTTCAGAGACCTTTGGGAAACCATCAAACATGTTAGTGTATATACATATGTATACACACATACACACACATATATATACACACACATATATAAAAGTCCCATGGAATAGTGGAGAGAAAAGGACAGAAATAACAGCACTTTCCCAAACTGATGAAAAACAATCCACACATCAAAGAAGCTCAATAAACTCAAACTAGCATAAATTAAATAGATCCACACCTTAGACACATCATAATCAACTGTGAAAATCCAAAAATAAAGAATCTTGAAAGCAGCAAGAGAGAAGCAACTCACTACATACATGTGACCCTCAATAAAAGCAGCTTATATTTCAACAGAAACCATAATGAAACAGCAAGTCTGAATAGACCTAAAACTTCCTTCAAGAAAAATTCCAGCACCAGTTGAATTCACTTCTGAATACTGCCAAACAAGTAAAGTAGAATGAATACTTCACAAACTTCCAAAAAAAAGAAGAGGAAGAACACACCCAAAACACAACCCAACTCATTTTATGAAGCAATTATTGCTCTAAAACCAAAATCAGACAAAGATAAGAAAGCTACAGACCACTTTTCCTGAAAAATATGTACATAATAATCCTCAAAATACCAAACCCAGCAGCAGGAAAAAGTGTTATACATCCTAATCAACTCAGATTTATTCCAGAAATGCAAGGCTAGTTCAAACTACAGAAATCAATCAATGCAATACCTTATTATATCATTATCATGGACGAAAACCACATAATTATCATAGTATATGGATAAAAGCATCTGACTGAATCCAACACCCCTTCACAATAAAAACAGTAAGCAAACTGAGTGCATTCATGGGCACTCAGTAATGTCTGACTCTTTGTGACCCCATGGACTGTAGCCCGCCAGGCTCCTCTGTCTATGGAATTTTCCAGGCAAGAATACTGGAGAAGGTTGCCATTTTCTTCTCCTGGGGATCGTCTCAACACAGGGCCTGAACCAGTGGTGGGTTTTTACTAGCTGAGCCATTAAGAATAGTTCTCTTGCAACAGAAGAGAACTTTCTTAATTTGATCAAGGACATCTACAAAAATTTACTGCTAACATAGCACTTAATATTTAAAAATAAAACCTTTCCCAGCCCTCCAAGTTCAGGAACAAAGGTTATCTGTTAACAGCAATACTGAACTGGAAGTTCTACCTAAAACAACTGGCAAGGGGAAAAAAAGGCATTCAGATTGTAAAGGAAGAAATAAAACTACATCAATTTGCAGATCACATGATATTATATGCATAAAATTTAAAAAAAAACTCCCCCTGCCTCCTGTTAAAAATAGACCTAATAAATGATTCAGCAAGATGAAGGATACCATATCAATTTGCAAATCTCAATTATATACAATTCTATACAACAGCACTGAGCAATCAAAACACTAAATTGAGAAAAACATCCTATTTACAGTAGCATCAAAAAAATGAATAAAATATTCAGGGATAAATTTAACAAAAGTAGCACAAGACATACACTGAAAATTGTAAAACATCACTGAGAGAAACTAAAGAATACCAAGGGCTTCCCTTGTGGCTCAGCTGGTAAAGAATTAGCCTGCAATGTAGGAGACCTGGGTTTGATCCCTGGGTTGGCAAGACCCCTGGAGAAGGGAAAGGCTACCCACTCCAGTATTCTGGCCTGGAGAATTCCATGAACAAAGACATTCCATGTTCATGAACTGGAAAACTATAGTGTTAAGGTGATAATACTCCCAAAATTGATCTACAGTTTCAATGAAATCCCTATTAAAATCCCAATGGGTTTTTTCCCCAAAACTTGATAAAGCTGATTCTAGAATAACATAGAATTTCAAGGGACCCGAAGGAACCAAATCAATCTTGATAAAGAGAAAACCTGCAGTACTCACACTTGATAATTTCAAAGCTTACTATAAAGCAACAGAAATTAAGACAGTATGTGTGGTACTGGCATAAAGACAGACGTAAAACCAAAGGAAAAAAATTCAGAGTCCACAAAAAAACATACATCTATGGCAAACTGTTCTTCAACAAGGGCACCAAGACATTCAATAGAGAAGGAAAAGTTTCTTAAAACCAATGGTGCTGGAACAAATGAATATCCACACACAAAAGAAAGAAATTTGACTTCTGCTGCATACCATATGCAAAATTCAATTAAAAATGGATCAAAGACTGAAATATAAGCACTAAAACTGTAAAATTCTTTTAAGGAAATGGAGGAATAACACTTTATGGCTGTTGATTTAGCAATTATTTCTGATACATGACTCCAGAAGCACTAGTACCAAAGAAAAAGTAGAAATCAGATTTTATCAAAGTTTAAAATGTGTACTTTAAAAAGCACTATTAAAAAGTGAAAACACAATCCACAGAACAGAAGAAAATATTTGATAATGCTCTACTATCCAGAACATATTTAAAAAAAACACTCTTCCATCTCAACAACATAATAAACAACCAAATTAAAAAATTGGCAAAGGACTTGAAAAGGCATTTCCGTAAAGAAGCTATCCAAGTGGTCAATAATCACATGAAGAGTGGTTCCACATTATTACTCAAATATGGAAATGCAAATAAAAACCACAATGAGACTCCACTTCATACACACTAGGATGGCTACAATTTTAAAATTTGGACAAAAATCAATGTTAATGTGGATGCTGGGAAATTTGAATCCTCATAAATTTCTGGTGTCAAAGTACAATAGTTCAGGCTCTTTGAAAAATAGTTTGGAAGTTCTTCAAAATGTTAAACACAGAGTTACCATATGTCCCAGCAACTTTACTCCAGCGTACATACCCAAGAGAATTGAAAACATATGTTCATGTAGAAACTTGTCCAGAAATGTTCATAACAGCATTTTTCAAAACAGTCAAAAAGTGGAAACTTCCTAAATATCCATCAGTTGATGGATACACAATTGTAGTATATCCATTCAATGGAATATTATTCAGCCATAAGTGAAATACTAACACATTATATAATATAAATGAACCTTGAAAACACTATTCTAAGTGAAAGAAGCCAGACACATCACACAGAGTGATTGCACTTAAATGCAATGTCCAGAATGGGCAAATTCATGGAGACAGAAAGTAGATTAGTGGTTTCCAGGGGCTGGAGCGTGACTATTTAATGAGTAATAGTGGGTTTTTTTTTTTTTTACAGTGATGAAAATGTTGTGAAATTACATAGTGCTGATGATTTCACAATCTGGTCAATTTACTAAAAACTACTCATTGGATACTTTAAATAAGGAAGTTTAAAGCATGTGGATTTACCTCAATTTAAAAAATGCAAAAAAGTTATAGATGCTATACCTCATGTTACTACTGCAAAATCTCTTTAATCCAAAATCTTTATGATATATAGATCTCATTTTTTAAAAATTTTAGCATAAGAACTGCATATACCTAATATTATGTTTATTATACAAGCAAAAACACTGTAGGCCACTTTAATTAGATAACTTTTAGAAATAATTATTTTTGTACTTTTAAGCAGTTACAACAAACAAAATTGGACTATATGAATCTAACTCTGTGGAAATAACTTTAATCCATTTCCACAGAAGGAAAAGGGCCATGGGAGACAATATAGGGAACACTAGTTTTTGGCAAAAGATTGACAAAATTTAAAACAAATGCCACTTACTTTCTTACACTTACTGATAATCTAATAATACCTGGAATATTTGGTGATCCCACTATTTTCACTGAATCTTGGGGCAACTGAGCACTTCTTGGTAATCGATCCAAATATCCAACTATTAAAAAAAAGAGAGAAATAATCAACAGTCTGGTTCACCAGAAATTTCAAAATATTCAAATAGTACACTGTCTTACAATATTTGATGTTTGTTTAAGGGAAGCCATAAGTCAACATCTGACATCTGGTACCTGTTCCAGCTCCAATGAAATTAACATACCTACCGCTTCCCCTATTTATCTCAGCTCCAACTTTTTCTACATCCACTTAGAATACTCTCATTTTTAAAAATCCAAATCCCCACCCTTCGAGATGCACATCATAAGTCCTTCCTCCCTCAAACCTTCTGTTTGCCTTCCTCATTCTTACCTCTTTAGTACATCATCTGCAACACTCACTCTACACTGTATCATAGTTCTTCATGCAGATATAATTTTCCTTATTTCATTATAAGCTCAAGAGTAGTATCAATGTTTGTGTCAACTTATCAAGAACTGGTATCTTTTGGCTGCCTTCATCCAATTCTGCCCACTCCCTTTCCTTTGGTAACCACAAATCTGATCTCTTTTTCCATGAGTTTGTTTTTGAAATATAATTACTCCACAACACTACACTAGTTCCTGTTATACACATAGTAATCTGGCGTTTGTATAGATTTAAAAATGATCACCATGGTAGGCCTAGTTATGATAAATCACCATACAAAGACATTACATACCATTGCCTATACTCCTCATGCTGTATATTTCAAACCTGTGACTCATTTATTTTGCAACTAGAATTTCATACCACTTAATCTCCCTCACCTATTTCTTTCCTCCCATCTGGCAAACACCTTTTGTTCTCCATCTGCAACTTTTTACGTTTTGATGTCTGTTCACTTGGGTTTTTTTTTTAGATTCCACACAGAACTGAAATCATGCAGTGTTAGTCTTTCTCTGTCAGACTTATTTCACTTAGCATAATTCTGTCTAGGTCAAAATCCATGTTGCTCACAAATGGCAAGATTTCATCTTTTTTTTATCGCTGAGTAAGAGTTTACTGTATGTACATATATCTTCATTATCCATTCATCTGTTGATGGACTCTTATGTTGTTCCGATATTTTGGCTATTAAGTAACGCTGCAATGAACACAGGGGTTCATATACCTTTTCTAACTAGTGTTTTTGTTTTCTTCAGATAAACACCCAGGAGGGATACTGTTGGGTCATATGGTAGTTCTATTTTTAATTTTCTGTGGACCCTCCATACTGTTTTCCATGGTGGCTATATCAAATTTACATTTCTACAAAGAATGCACAGGATTCCCCTCTCCACATCCTCTCAAACACTTATTTATTGCCTTTCTGATCACAGCCATTCTGACAAGTGTGATGTGATGTCTCATTCTGTTTCTGACTTGCATTTCCCTGATGATTAGTGATGTTGAACATCTTTTCACATGGCGTACTGGCTATCTGTATGTCTTCCTTGGAAAATGTCTATTAGATCCTCTGCCCTTTTTCTAATCAGGCTCTTCATTTTTTGATGTTGCATTGTACAAGTTGCTTGTATATTCTAGATATTAATCCCTTATCATTTATATTCTTTGCAAACATCTTCTCCCATTCGGTAGGTGGTAGTTGAAAGGTGCAAATTTCCAGTTATAAGTAAGTGCTTGGGATGTAATATGCCATCAGTTCAGTTCAGTTCAGTCACTCAGTTGTGTCCGACTCTTTGCGACCCCACGAATCGCAGCATGCCAGGCCTCCCTGTCCATCCCAGAGTTCACTCAGACTCATGTCCATCGAGTCAGTGATGCCATCCAGCCATCTCACCTTCTGTCGTCCCCTTCCCCTCCTGCCCCCAATCCCTCCCAGCATCAGAGTCTTTTCCAATGAGTCAACTCTTCGCATGAGGTGGCCAAAGTACTGGAGTTTCAGATTTAGCATCATTCCTTCCAAAGAACACCCAGGGCTGATCTCCTTCAGAGTGGACTGGTTGGATCTCCTTGCAGTCCAAGGGACTCTCAAGAGTCTTCTCCAACACCACAGTTCAAAAGCATCAATTCTTCGGTGCTCAGCTTTCTTCACAGTCCAACTCTCACATCCATACATGACCACTGGAAAAAACATAGCCTTGACTAGACGGACCTTTATTGGCAAAGTAATGTCTCTGCTTTTCAATATGCTATCCAGGTTGGTCATACAATAATATAAATTATGATAAATATATTATTAATGTAATAAACACTGCTAAGTTATATATGAATCATTGAGAGAATAAATCTGAAGTTTACAACACAAGAAAACAATTTTTTCTCATTATGTTGTATACCTTAAAATTATACAATGCTGCATATCAACTATATTTCAATGAAACTAGAATAAAAAGTAAGTTTGTTAAACCTGGAGAAGACAGGGATGGGAAGCAGAAGAGGAAGCTGGGTGATACTAGGAAGGTCTTTGTAAGTCATTCTTTCACTCTGCAAAAACCAGCAAGTAAATAAAAGACTTAAGAAAAAAATAATAATCTGTACCAGGCACTATACCTCGCACATAGCAAATATTAAATATATATATATTATGATGTTGTTCAGTTATCCTTGAACAAGCAAATGTGATGGACACAGGTGTGTGCACAGAACAAATGGAAGAACAACAAAAAAATGCAATATGACTTGGAACTAGTCCTCTTTGTTGTTAACAGACAGTGGGTATAGCACAAAGAAGAGTATGGTATTCAAAGTCAGATGACCTAGATTTAAATCCCAGTTTCCACTGAGTGTTTGGAAACTCACTTAAAACTCCAGGAGCTTCAGTTTTCTCATCTGTAAAGTGAGATTAAATTCTAGATTTATTGTAGGAACTAAATGGACTATTGTACAAACTATAAAATGCTACATAAACGTTGCCTTCACTATTCATACCTTACATATTAAGATATAGCCTTCTTATTCTATGTCTTATACCCTCAAGCCTGATCTTATTCTTGGATCAAAAAACACACAGTCGTATCTAATATTAATATAAGATCATGGGCCATGGTCAGGAGGCATCCTTCTCCTACAGAAGTAACTAAAGGCTATTGGCTATTGTCTAGTTATACTGCAGTGACCTTTGGACAGCTAATGCCAAGACTTTGGCATATTTTGTAACTTCTACTCACTCCATTTCTTTCCATTCTCCTCCTATACCTGCCTATCTATGCAGCCCTTCCTCACTCAAATTCTTGGTGGGATTCTTTTCTCATCGCCCCTTATCTACACAACTTTTATCTAAACACACCTCTTTTATCCTTTCTATGATTGAATTCTGGTAGAAACGTTATTAAATATTTCTAAAAAGTCTAAAACTTGAACGCAAAATAACGCAGCCAAAACCTTTCAGGTTAAATGACGACAGTTTAATTAAGTTCTCCCTTCAATATCTTAACTGTATTTTGAAAATGTGAAGTATCTCGGATTTCTGGATACAAAGCAGGAAACAAATGGCGACAGCAAAATATCAAAAGTTGAAAATCCCAGGCTTTGTACTTTATAGCTAAAACCAACAGATGGAGCTCCAGGTCCACGGGAAGTGACAAAGCCGTAGGATGTCTGCTGGTTTTGAAATATACTTAAATCCAGAGCCCAGAACATCGTGGAAAGCTGGCAAAGGACCCGTGGGCTGATTAGGGGGTTATGAGCAGCCCATCTGACCTCCAGCCTTGAGCGGTGGGTGTTTCAATAACCTCATCCATCTAGACATAAATGTGACAAGTCCTTGGTTCCTGAGCACTTACATCTTATTAAATATATGGGCGGGACCTGTGATACAGGCTTTCCCATCAGAGGGCGCACGTGTGATACACAAAAATCTCCGGGAGCTGCGGCCCCGCGCCGCTCGCCGCCGCCTCACCTGACGGGGGCGCCCAGAGCACCAGCGCGGAGACCACCAGGACCACCGCGGCCCGGGAGAGCGGGGAGCCCGCGGCCCGGGCCCGCCGCCAGCCCCGCCGCGCCCGGCCCGGGGCCGAAGCCTCCATTCACACGCCGCCGCCGCCTGCCGACCGTCGGCCCAGAAGGTCGTTAGGCGGCGCGCGCACACCCGCCCGCCGGAAGCTGGAGGGATGTGGGCCGGAAGGGTGGCCGGAAAGAGGGCAGTCGTTTCCGGCAGGGCGGGGGCGGGGCTTGGCAGGTAGGTTAGGCCACTGGGCCTCGTCGGCTCGACGCCCACGGAGGATCTAAATGTTGTTCGTCTTCCGGACGTCGCAGCATCTCAGGGAATCCGAATTGCGTAGGCGACCTATGGAAGGTTCTGGAGCCAGAGAAGAGCCGCGGGCCCCGCAGTTCGCCGGTGTTCGTGGGCCTACAGACTCCTTGGCCGAATCTGAGTGTTGAGGCCAAACCCGGCCTGCGGTGTGAGGGTCAGGGAAGCGAGTGCTGGTGCAGCCCCAGAGGGCTGCCTGCTTCTCCCAACCTTGGCTGCTGCTACCTTCAGATGTACTGGCCCCACACAGCAGGCGAGAGTGGAAGTGGACCCTGAGCCCCTGGAAGACCCTGAGTGGGAAGAACGGGGAAACAACCTTATATGGAATTGACCACATGCAACATTATCACCTGAGTTCAGGAAGATGTATAAAACAACCTGTCCCCCCTAAGTGGGTGTTCGTTTATAGCCAGAACAAGTTAGAGTCTTCTGCATTTCTGCAGCAGAAAGATTTACTTAACATGAGCAGAGCTACAATAGAAGCAAATACGCTGCTAAGTCACTTCAGTCGTGTCCGACTCTGTGTGACCCCATAGACGGAAGCTCACTAGGCTCCCCCGTCCCTGGGATTCTCCAGGCAAGAACACTGGAGTGGGTTTCCATTTCCTTCTCCAATGCATGAAAGTGAAAAGTAAAAGTGAAGTCGCTTAGTTGTGTCCAACTCTAGCGACCCCATGGACTGCAGCCTATCAGGCTCCTCCGTCCATGGGATTTTCTAGGCAAAAGTAGTGGAGTGGGGTGCCATTGCCTTCTCCGAGCAAATATGCAATTAACTCAAATACTTGGATGAATGGGGTTTAAGCAACTGAAGACATAATGCCTAATAACCATGTATAAAAGGAAGGTATGAGTGAACTAGAATGGACTGAAAGCCATCTGTGGTTGTCCATTGCACAGGAGGAATCTCATACTGACAGCCTAACCTCCACTCTTCTTTGGTAGAGTGACTCCAGTAGTGATACCTTCGGGTGTATCTTGGTTGCACCACAGATAGACCCCTTGCTGTCTTTTAGCTGGACTGCTTTACATGCTGTATCTTCAGAGCTAGGATTGTGTCTGTTTGCAAATATTTTAACTTCAACTGCTGGGCTAGTTTCTGGTATAATGCAAGCATTCCGGTAGTCATACACTTTTTTGAAAAGGAAACATCTGGTAGAAAGGAGTTAAGAGTTCTTTTGAGACGAGGACCAGGACCACGATGGAGACATTTCTTAAGGACTACTTCTGAAGAAGTCCTTGGTTCTTATTAGCAAAGGGAGTTGAAATTTCTGCATATTCCCTGGACTTTCTGGATATATTTATGCAGGTGTTAATAGGTAAAATGTATGGAGTACAGTTTATTCCACTGAGTAGATTCACTTCTTTAGAAATGCTTGCTAATCTGTATAAACTCCTAAATTGAATTTTACCTGTCTAGGCATGTCTTAGTAAACAGAGACCTGGATGATTTAGATCCAACCAGCATTTTGGTCAAGGTCTTGCACTTGTTTGAGCATACCTGGAAAACAAATTTCAGTGAATAGTACTCAATAAATCACTGTGTTTGAGGATGTGTTCTGCTAAAACTTCTTTTAAATTTTATAAACAACTCAACCTGCACAACATGATTTTTAGCAAATGACCTTGGACTGTGGGCCTCTAGTAAATAAAGGGTAGAGAAGACTATCACACCACGCAAAATTCTGAACTCTCTGTTTTCTGTCTTCAAGAATTTGCTTCAGTTCACCAGTCCCCCCTGCCTTAGTCTGCTATGGAAATTCCTAATATTCAACCTGAGAATATGAAGTAATATTGGAAATCTTAGTTAATATGTGGTGTGATTCTAAAGATGAAAGCTGATTGCTGAAAATCAGAAGGTAGGTCTGTCATTTGTATTTGCATTTTTTATTCCAGTAAGGATAGTGTGAGTTTCATGCCCAAATTCTACTGTCTGGAATTCCTTTGATAGCTGTTTTCGTGCAAGACCAAGTTATCTAGTTGAAATGAGCTATTAAATGAACAGTGTATTGATGTTTTTTTTTTTTTTTTTTGCATTGAGCTAATAGCTGGTGCTTACTGTAGTTTTCTTGAAATGAGTTTAAGAACCTCATTGCTCTTACTCTGTCCATCATGGTGGAAAAAAGGTAAGTAAGGCTAATGTAGGACATGTAAAAGATAAACCCATGCTTTGATTATAAATGTAAAATTTCTTTAAAAATTAGATATATTGATTTAACTGTAGTGTAATATATGTTCATTTTTTGCACTTTTCAGTTTACATTTGTACAGGTAACATGTTTTGTAGTTTATTATATCTATGAGGTAAAATATTTAAAATATATGAGAGAATACTTTAAAAAATATATTGCCTCTTCATTAACTGCTTTATTTATACCCTTTACTGAATATCATTTGCCCATAAAGTATCAACTTATGGAAAAATTGAAAAATAAATGAGCACAGTTTTCCTGAGCAGTGCTGAAGAAACTATCATGGAGGTTTTACTAACAAATCTGTTTAATTGTTTTTCCTGAGAATTACATTATAATGTGTATAGTGATACAGTGTGTTACCTAAGAATTAAATTATGCTGTATATAGTGATACAGTGGGTTAGAGTTCTAACTGTTGCCAAGCAACATGGGCTCTGTTTTTTGTTTTTTCTGTGCTGGTCCCTTACTTCCTTTACTGGAGAAAAAATATTTGCCTTAAAAAAAAAAAAAACTACTCTATTGGCATTGAGAAAGCCAAATCAATAACTCTATTAGTTTAACGAGTCTTCAGTTATTAAAAATAGTTTTTTAGTTAAAGAGAAAGAAGCCATCAGAAGCAATTAATATACTGTCAATCCACAATTTTAAAGTGAGAGGCCATGGATACATATTCACAGCTCATACCTGGAAAGATAAGTATCTCTGAAGGATCCTTCCTTTCAAGAACAAAGGCTGTTGAGAACATAGATTACCCCCACTACTGTGCTCTCTTAAGAAAACTGAACATGCCTTTTGTGAAAGGAGTTGAGGACAGACATGACTATGGCAGAATGGAGAAGAAATGCAACCCTACTTTTCTTAAATTTCACCCTTATCCCCCTTCAGTCCTGCCGGACTATCATTTACACTATCCATATCCCCCGCCGTATGGGCCAGATTATCCATTATTTCCACTTCGGGATGATGTACCCTTACAAGACCCCTGTTCAGGGCTTTTGAGCCCTGGTGGTGATGCTGACCTAAAGCCTGGCGTTGGCAGGACCATACCAAGCCTAGTAGATTTCAGTGATGTGAAACCTCAACATCGAGTTCCCAGGCCAGACACAGGATTTCAGACGACATTAAAAAGGAAAACAATTTTATTGGAAGAACTGAAACAGGACAGAAGGTGGAATTCCAGGGCAGTACCAGACATTTCCATCAGAGCAAGACTTGGAGGTAAATGAAGTGATACGGGCTTTGTAATTTTTAAAACTTTCAAATGACAGAAGAGCATGGATCTAAGATTCATTCAGTACTTAGCAGTTCATTTGACATAAAATTGTAAAGAACCAAATAAGGAATTCTTATTTTTAAATTACAGACTGTAAGGAAAATGTAGTAAGAATGATAAGCTTTTTATAAACCTGTTTGTAAAAAAAAAAAATGGTTTTCAAAAAGTGCATTCATTGGTGTAAGTGACAAACACAAAGTGTATATCAGATAACTTATTCTAAACATACAGATAACCTAATTTTGCCACAAAGGAATATATTTAACTCTGATAATTGCGTATCATGCCACCTTATCTGTTTCCCTTGGAAAAAATAACTTAGCTGATGATTATCAAAAAGTTTACGCAGGCTGAAATGCAGTGAGAAAGTAGCTGAAAGAAAATTTGAGGGTCTGGTAAGAACCAAAGCTGAAGAAAGGCAACCCCTGCATAAATTACTCCACAACAACCCTGGAGGCAGAATTGATGACAGTTACTGACAGCTGCACCTTATGGATTCTCTGTAAGACCCCCAGAGAGTGTCACAAGCCTGGTCCAGAAGTGCTGAGAAACACTTTCGGAGAAAAACCATGGGCAGTGTTCCTGTATGGAATGTGTCTGACAGGCAGGGAGTGAAAAGAGATTAACACGTTTGAGTTTCTGGGAAAGGAAATGGCTGGCTGCTATAGCAAGAGATGCTGAGCCTTAGGCTAGCCTTCCGGGGCTGCGCCCACTTCCCTGCTCCTCTGGAGCACCCAACCACAGACCAGAGGCCTAGGGAGGCTGTGTGGAGAAACTGTGACATCACCATTTTTCGCAGCAGTGGGTACTCAACGATTCCTGCCGCTCCTCCATGAAGAGAAGCCATAGGCACTTGGGACTGGGAAGGGAATAAGGGTAAAGGCTAAAGGTAGTAGCAGTGCAAAGCCCCACAAGGTAGTGGTCCCAAGCTACTCCCTCTGGATGCCAACTTTTAAATGAGATAAGAGTACTTTAGTGAGAGAGAAGTGCAGGGTAATAGTTACACTTTTAATGTGCACTACAGTTGGGGCCTCAGCAGCTAAGCTTGGGGACATTCCTTAGTTTGGAATTTTCATGTAAATAATGCACACAAGGTTCACTACCTTTTTTAAGAATTATTTTTGTTGTTGTTCAGACACTTGGTCATGTTTGACTCTACAACCCCGTGGACTAAAGCCCACCAGGTCCCTCTGTCCATAGGATTTCCCAGGCAAGAATACTAGCATGGGTTGCCATTACCTTCTCCAGCAGATCTTCCCGACCAGAGACTGAACCCACAATTCTTTACCACTGAACCACCAGGGAGGTCAATTATTTTTCTATAATTCATTGGAAATACCATCTAGGGTAATAAGATATTACAAGAAACAAATGCACTTCACACTGAAGGAACCACTGATGAGTTCATGTCAATCTCACAGCCATAGTACATTTTCACTGATTCTGCACTAGTGACCCAATTCTGTGTCAAGAAAGGAGCTTGAGTTCAGTCTTCTGCTAATGTTTCAATGTATAATAAAAAAGTCATTGTCAAGGACACTTCTTTAAAGGAATCAAAATTATTTTTCATTGTCCTATTTTAGACAAGTATGTCACCTTGCTGGTAAGCAGAAAATCGCAGCCTAGTGTAATTTTTAAGAACATTATTGTTGGTTTTTTGGGAGGTGACTTTTTCAAAGAGTGAACTGTCAAAACATTCCAGCACATTAGAGGTTGAAGGAATAATTTGTTAAGGCTAACCTATGACTAACATAGGGTTAACAGACGTGCACTGAGAACCAAGCATAGAGGTCATCTAGCCTCTATGTCACTGCTTAGATCAGTACAACAGAATTCAGAAGATAGGCTCTAGAGTCACACTATCTGCACTCAGATCCTGGCAGAAAGCTTACTTGCACTATAGCCCAGGAGCCATTGCTCATCTCCGTGCCTGTGTATCCTTATTTGTAAAACTGATATACTAGTTATACTTTATAAATCAATAGCAAGGGCTATTTAATGTTATTCACGTAAAAATATCTGACAGGAATGAAACAATAACATTTGTTAGATGTTAGAAAGTTAAGCAAAGTTCAGAATTTTCAGTTCCTTTGTATTTAAATTTTTTTATAAAATTGTAAGAACTGAATTAGCTAAGATAGGCAAAGGACTTAGCAAAATTCATGGAACCCGGTAAAGCATTTAATTAATAGTAGCTGTTACTAGCTTTTAACAGTTCAAAGAACAATCAAAGTTTAGGGATTGCATTCAATATAATTTGTCCTGTGCTTTCAAAGATGTTGTGGCTTCTGGAAATAATCATTAATTATAAATAATAAGTACTTTCAGATTTTAGCCAACCTAATACACATAATTTCTGATACATTCTGATAAAGAAGAATATCTTATCAGACTTAATTATATCACATTCCAGTGGGATTTCTTAGATATCAAAACAAGATCCTGAAAGGTTATATTGCTGATTTTTTATCCTATTTTAACCTTATCTAGACATCTAACTTTGTTCAGTTGTTTTTTTGTACCTGGTTCCATCCTGTCATGGGAGCCACACCTCCATGGCCTTATCCAAACCTAATTACTTCCCAAAGGCCCCACCTCCAAATATCATCATATTGTTGATGATATGATGCATCATAAGAGCTGCACCATGAATTTGGGGGTACACAAGCCTTCCCTCAATCACCATCTAAACCGTTTTTAAGTGTGTAGTTCATCGATATTAAGCACATTATTGTACAGCCGTTAGAACTGTTGATCTTCAGAATTTTTCATCTTGCAGAACTGAAATCTATGTCCGTTGAACACAACTCCATACCATCCCCATTCTCACCCGCTAGCAATCAGTTTACTTTCTGTCTCTGAATTTGACCACTTTACCTACCTCATATGAGAAAATTATACAGTACAGACCTGTTTATATTTTTTGTTTCCTTATGATTCAATCTTGGTAGGTCATGTGTTTTTAGGAAATTTGTCCATTTCATGCAGATTATAAAGTTATTTGGTATACAACTGTTGATAGTACTTTCTTATAATCCTTTTTATTTCTATAAAATTGTTGGTTCAAAATCTCAGAAGTTCCTCAGGTGAAATACAGAACTGAACCTGTACTCAAAAGGCAAAGAGGAAGAGGCAGACATCCCAGATGGGTGGGTGGCAGGTTAAATGAGCAGAGAAATTATTTATGGTGCTTGTCATAGGTGCCTCAAGATGAGTAGATCTCCACACCTGCCTGCCAGAATCTTAAAGTCTACATAGAAGACTTGACAGGGCTCAATCATGTACACTGTGGCCTCAACAACCATACTCTAGTCTCTGCGTTGTATCCTTGAAACAGCTCCAACTGGGAACAGTGGACAGAGTATACATTCTATGGACAGGGGAGGGGACGAGGAGCCTTGGATTGCCTGAGTTCAGCTCATGGGCCAGTGGGTGGTCACAGCCTCTCAATGACCTCCTCGGACAAACATCAGCTGTCATGTCCCCTCTTTCATTTGTAATTTTAGTTATCTAAGTCTTCTTTCTTTTTCTCTGAGTCGGCCCAGCTAAATGCTTATCAATTTTGTTGATTTTTTTCAAGAACCAACTCTTGCTGTCATTGATTTTCCCTATTATTTTTCTATTCTCTATTCTATCTCTGACTTAATCTTTATTATTTTGTTTTCTTCTGGCTTTGATTTAGTTTCTTCTTTTGATAGTTTTTTTAAGGTGTAAGTTGAGGTAGTTGATTTGAGATCTATTTCTTTTTTAATATAAGCATTTATATACCTATAAGTTTTCCTCTTAGCATTACTTTTGTTGAATCCCATAACTTCTGTTGTATTTTAGTTTTCATATGTCTCAAGATAGTTTTTAATTTTCCATGTTATTTCTTCTTTGACCCATTGGTGTTTTAGGGGTGTGGTGTTTAATTTTCATATATCAATGTTTAATTTTATTTCACTTTATTGTTTTCTGGTTGTGATCAGAAAATATAGTTTGCATGCTTTTGGTCCTTTTAAATTTACCAAGACTTGCTTTGTCACCTACAGTATAGACTAGAGAATGTTCCATATGCACCTGAGCAAAATGTGTATTCTGCTTGGGTGTTCTGTTGGTTAGAGTGTTCTGTATATGTCTGTTGGATCAAATTATTGTTCAAGTCCTCTATTTCCTTATTGACCTTTGTTTGGCTGTTCTATTTGTTATTGAAAGTAGAGTTCTAAAGTCTTCAACTATTATTGTACAGTTGTTTCCTCCCTTCAAGTCTGTCAATATTTGCATCATATATTTTGAAGGTCCAATGTTTGGTTTATAGAAATAAAATAAAGAATAGAAAAATAGTAAAAAAAAAATACATAAATAAACTAAACCTAAATTTGGTTATTTGAAAATGTCAACATAATTCACCTACCTTTTGCTATATTGAGAGAGAAAATTTATGGAAAATAACTTACAAAGGGTATTGTGTGTGTGTGTGTGTGTGTGTGTGTATTAAAGACCTAGTGTAACCGTTAGAGGAGAGATAACACATGAATTTAAAAAATACTTAGAATAGCCCTCAAATCTTTCTTGTAATGTTTTGGTTTCCTTAAAGGCAGCATATTGTAGAAATACTTTATAATAAAAATAAAGCCTATAGGAGAATAGTGTTCATGATAGACTCTTCCGGACTCATATAATTTTGGGTTACACAGAAAACCCATTCAATGTAAAAAAAAAAAATCACAATTTTGAACATGTTAAATATCTAATAAATGAGGAAGTACCATAGTGCTTTCCTTGACAAAAGACTTAGATATGTATTTGGTAGCATGAAGTGAGACTGTGGGTTTTGAAGGAGAGGAGTGTAATAGCTGTTCCCAAAAGTGCTTTTGGCAACGCACCGCCTTCTGATGTGTGCTTGCTAACTCTCTTACCATGAAATGAGGTCTGTTTCCTTCTCACCTTGACTCTGGACTTGGACATGTGAGTGGCTTTTACCAATAAGATATTAGCAAGTGTGATGCAAGTGGAAGCTTGGTAAGTACTTACACATTGAGATTGGTCCTTTTGGGATTCTTCCCCTGAAGTTTCAGTCACTATTTTGGGAGAGACCCAATCTAGATCCATAGTAAAAAAATAACAGGCACTGGTCTTCAGGCCCAGCCTAGCTCATAGCTAATAGTCAACACCAACCTGCCAGCCATGTGAGTGAGGTCATTTTGGACCTTTCCAGCTATCGAAGCTATGCCATATCACATAGCTTCAGAATCCCAGGAGATGATGAATGGTTGTTTACATGACCAGGTTTGGCGGTGTTTGTTGTGCAGCAGTAGATCCTGAAACAGAAAAAGAAAGGGCATCATCATACTTAGATGCAAGTGTGATGTCCTGAGGTGTTAATACAGTGTAGCCATAATTCATTGCCCTGTTTACTTCTGCTGCTGCTGCTAAGTCGCTTCAGTCATGTCCGACTCTGTGCGATCCCATAGACGGCAGCCCACGAGGTTCCCCCATCCCTGGGATTCTCCAGGCAAGAACACTGGAGTGGATTGCCACTTCCTTCTCCACTGTTTACTTCTACTCTGGCTTAAAATCAGAATTTTAGTTTTCTTGTTTTTCTATTTTCTTTTGTTTTTTTCTAAGCATCTGGTAAAAATGGCTTCAAATCAGAGGATACCAAAAAGTGCCACGTGTCTGCTGTTGGCATGAGAATCTTCTGGAGGATTTTCTTTGGCCAGCTGAGTCACAGAATTATCATTCTCAAAGCTGAAATGATTGTGGAAATTAGCACTGCCTCTTGGCCTCTCGCCTCTGCCTCTGTATTAATTTCTCTTGCCACTGTAACAAACTGCCACAGACTTAGCAGCTTTAAATGAAACACATTTATTACTCACAAGTTTGTGGGTCAGAAGCCTCTCTGTTCTTTGTTTGAGATCCAACGATGCCACAGTCCAGGTATACTCTTTGTTTATATCTAGAGAGTCTGGGGGAAATCTGCTTTGGGGTTTATTCCAGTTGTGCAGAATTCAGTCCCTGACATCTGAGGCACCCGTTTCCTTGCTCTTTGATGTCCAAGGGACACACTGTGCTCCTGGAGCCCTCTCACATGGCCAGCTCCATCTTCACAGTCAGCAGTGCTGTTAAAGGCCTTCTCACATGCTGCTCTCTGACTTCCCTCAGGATCCACTGCTGCTGCTACTGCTAAGTCGCTTCAGTCACGTCCGACTCTGTGCGACCCCATAGACGGCAGCCCACCAGGCTCCTCCGTCCCTGGAATTCTCCAGGCAAGAACACTGGAGTGGGTTTCCATTTCCTTCTCCAGTGCATGAAAGTGAAAAGTCAAAGTGAAGTTGCTCAGTCGTGTCTGACTCTTAGCGACCCCATGGAGCCTACTGGAACCTACTGGGCTCCTCTGTCCATGGGATTTTCCAGGCAAGAGTACTGGAGTGGGGTGCCATTGCCTTCTCCACAGAGGGTCCCAATTCTCTGGCCCTCCATTGCCACTTCTCTTTTCAGATTCTGTCCTGAGTTCCTTGGTTAAATACTGACTGAATCTTCATCATCATTATGAAAATGATATTACTTCCATGGGTACTAATAATGTTATAGCTCCTAATTGATAATTCATAAAGTTGTAAATAAAGGTGTGAACTTCATGCCGATTTGCCAGTTCCTTTAAATACAGTTGTAGTTTTTACAACTGTGACAGCAGTCATTAAAGGTGAGGAAAATAAGACTCAGAGGAGGTCAAATAATTCATGAGGTCACACTGGCATCTTAGCCAGGAAGTATATATGTTATTAAGCCCTAAGAATTGCAGCCCTCTCTTATAGAGCTCCACCAGATTGGTATCAATGGTAACCATGGTACTCCTGTGTTATCCCAAACCCCTCTAACTATGTTTAAACATCTATGTACTGTCCATCTAGCCCCACATTTAACATTTTAGTTTCATCATCTGCTAAGTTAGATTAATTTATGGGGTTTCAAAGGTAAACAGTTGAAAAGTTGAAAGTGAAAGTTGCTCGGTCGTTTCTGACTGCAACCCCATGCACTGTACAGTCCTTGGAATTCTCCAGGCCAGAATACTAAAGTGGGTAATCGTTCTCTTCTCCAGGGGATCTTCCCAACCCAGGGATTGAACCCAGGTCTCCTGCATTGCAAGTAGATTCTTTACCAGCTGAGCCACCAGGGAAGGCCAAGTATACTGGAGTGGGTAGCCTGTCTCTTCTGCAGGCGATCTTCCTGACCCAGGAATTGAACCAGGGTCTCCTGCATTGTAGACGGATTCTTTACCAGCTGAACTCCCAGGGAAGCCCCAAGCTAAAAAGTAGAGGACCAAATTAGAAGCTCCCATACAGTAGGAAAAGGATTTCTGTGGTACAAGCATTATCTACACCTACACTAGTCTCCTGTCCAAACCAGAGTAATTTGCAAAGTTATCAGTCTCTCTGATTAAGGACTTTGTAATGGCCATCTCTCTGAAGGTTAAGTCCAAGACTTTCATGTCCTGACTTTGGCTGACCTCTTTTGTTTATCTTCTACCACTCGCTGGCTGCTGTTCCAACATGTAGCTATACCCAACCTTCAGTAATTTCTCATAAGAGTTTTGATATTGCTCAACATGTCTAGCCTGCCATCACACATACTGTTCCTCTGTCTGGAATGACTCTACTTCTGCCACTTCCGTTGTTAACCGAGTTGTAATCAATTGTCAAATGAAGTCAGGTCTTTTGTCGGAAAGATGTTCCTAACTTCCTGCAATCTGGCTGGATTAGATGTCCCTCCTCTGCACTCCCTCAGCACTCAGAGCTCAACTGTTATTAGAGTTAACACATTATACTGCATTACCTACTTGACATGTCTGTTTTTCCATTTGTTCATGAGCACCTAAAAACCAGGAAACCTGTTTTCCATCTTTAAATATTCATCCTCTTTCATTTATAGGGCAGTAAATATTTGTTGAAGACAGCTTTTATATTTGCTAGTCTCTTATCATTAGGTTGAATTATCTACATAGTAAACTCCTTTGTGTCACCACCATCTCCAGCATGTCTTACATGCACATACACAGATTAATAGTACCCAAGAGATCTCTTACAATAATAAGTAATAAGTATCCAATAATTGTACACTATTATCATTATACTAAAATACAAATTTCAGGGCTGTTCTGTTCTCAATGAGAAAAGTTTTTAGATAACCCATTGAAAAATAAACACCACCTGAGTTCAGCTTTCTAGTAGAAAACAGTTCTGGTGGAAAAATAAATTTCTATTGCATTTTGTTTGTATGTATTTCATATGTATGTACCCAAACCACATACATTTTTGTTTTCAGGTTGGACGAGCCCACTGAAAGTTACTCCTTCCCAACCTCATCATGGAGAACACTCAATAAATCACCCATATATATTTGATGAGGAAGCAACATGTACAGTAAGAATTTCTTACTAGATGGGTTATGTAATATTTGTAATCAACTTATTTCATTGTGTATTTGAGATTTTATGTCCTGTAAACAAATAGCTATCATACTGAATCGTAAGAGAGAAATATTGTTGATAGCATTTAAAATGATACAAATGAACTTATTTACAAAGCAGAAACAAACTCACGGACTTAAATAACTAACAAACATATGGTTGCTAGAGGGTAAGGGTAGGGAGAGGGATAGTTTGGGATTGACATTTACATGCTGTTATATTTAAAATGGATAAATAACAAGGACCTATTGTATAACACAGGGAACTCTGCTCAGTATTTTGTAATAACCTAAATGGGAAAAGAATTAGAAGAAGAATGGTACATGTATAATGGAATCACTTTGCTATATACCTGAAACTATCACAGCATTGTTAGTCAACTAGCATATAAGTTTTTTTTTTTTTTTTTTTTTTTTTAAATAGCTACCATTTATAAAGTACTCCTTCCTTACCTGTCAGGCCCTGTGCAGAAGTTCACAGTCACTGTAGAGTCTCATTGTCTGTGCATCCCTACAGCAACACTATGGAAGAGTAGTGAGTAGTGGATGATGGTATGTTCAACCCAGGCCCCCTCTGCTGGCAAGCGCACCCTCCCCAGTAGCAGCAGGCAGTGGACACTACGTGTCTGACGGCCACCAGCTAGACGATACACCCTCCCTCATGACCACTCAGACTTGCTAGTGACTGACTTCCTTGAAGAAAGAATAAAGCTATACTTCAGCTGAAACCACATTCCCATCAGTGTCCTTTCCTTGTTGTATCCTACACTTCACCTGGAGCACTCCTACCATGTATTAATTTAAAAAAAAAAAAAAAGTGTGTTTCAGTTCCTGCTTCTAGACAAGACAATGTGTTTATCTCATATTATTTGAGAAAGCTGAAACCCAGTGATGTAAAACAACTGACTTGACCACAAAGATAAAGTCAAACTTTAAGGCTGGATATATTTCTGAATCTTCCTATGTGGATTTAATAGACTCTAATTACTTGGAGACTCCTCCAGAGATACATAGATATGACATGTTTTCTTTTTTTTAAGCAGCTTTACTGAGGTTTATTTTACAAAACATAAAACTTGCCCATTTGAAGTATTCAATTCGGTGGGGTTTTTCTTTGGCTCTCCACTGAATTGTACAACCATTACTACAGTCTAATTTTTGAACATTTTCATCACCACCACCCCCCAAAAAACATGTCTATTAGCAGTAAAGTTATGGATATCTTCAAGGAATCTATTTCCATTTTTGTAACTCTTGTATTTATTCCTTCCTAAAGTTGATCTGCCTAAATTTATCTGTAGTTTCTCAAGTTGATTTCTCCTTTTCCCACCTCTCCCTTTGCTTTTTCTAATTCTACCACAAAGAGAAACGGAGCATACCTCCCACAGGTCATCAGGTACACTAGGGTGTATGGCCATGGAATAAAAAGGTTACTCAAAATGTATGTCACCTGTGTCTCCTTTACTCAAGATACCATCCACCATGCCAGGACTTCATGTCTATTCTTGTCTGCATTTTTTTCTATAAGAAAATCGTGGCATTAAAATGGGGGAGATTTTCCCTGTTTTGAACTATTCTAAATTCAGATGAAATGGAGAATTTGATTTCAGTAGTAAGGAGAATTTGTATTTGTTAATTTTGTTTATTCCATCTCCAGACTCTTGAAAGAATCCATTGCTCCTTCTGATAAGTCCTGTGAGAGCTTGGAAAGGGGACATTATTATTGAAGGCACTGATGCTTTTTTTTCCCCCATCGAAGGCTGTAAATTTATGGCAAGGCTATATGCTTTACCTAGCTATCAATTTTAGAATTAGAATTCTGAAGTTCTTGTCATGCAAAAACTCATAAAGCATACTTATTTAAATTTAAGCATAGAGTTGTATGTCAAGATAAATCTTGATATTTTCCTACCAGTAATGGAAGCTAACTAAGTAACATGGGACAATATTTCCAATGGAAATAACTAGATTAATATTTACTTTTTTAACATCAAAAAGCTAATGGAGAGAAATTGCTGAACCAATGAAAGGTTAGAAACTTTAAAATGTAAGCCAGCACTTAGGGTCACTTTGGCCTGATAGGAATTTGCTGCTCTGAAAGGGGAAACTACTCTTAACTGAACATTTGCTAGTCTCATATAGGTATAAGTCATCAAAAATTAGAATTGATCTTTGAAAACCACCCACTATTTTGAGCTAAATGCCTGAAGGCTGGCACCTTAAAGGTAAGGGTAGATCAATAGTAAAAAAAAAAAAAAAAAACTACAACTGGCTTCAGAATAAATGAGAAAACTTTAAGTCTTTAACCAGTGTTAAAGTGACCCAAGATTGCTATCATTTCCAGGCAGATACAAAGAAAACTTATTTGGAGGAAAATAATATACTAATTACTAAGCCTTAAATTATTTCTGTCAATAACTTTTAAAATATAGTGTTTAATACACAATCAACTGTAACCAAACACAAAAAGAGAATGAACACCATGAGTGAGAACCAGAAAAAAATGAGAAAAAAACAAAAAGACTCACAAATTGATTATGAACATTGGAAGTAGCACAAAATGTTTGAAAAGAAAAAGAAATGAGCTAACACTTTAGTAAACAAGTTGGAAATTGTGAAATGCAAAGTTCAAAAATTGAGGAAAATGTAGTTTCAGAACTGGAAAATAAAACAGAGAACATAAATGGATCCTGTAGTGAATCAGACATGGTTAGAGAACTGGAGAACAGTAGATAAAAGAGAGGAAACTACTCTTGATGCACAAATTTATAAAAAGATGGAAAATACCAAATTGTTTACTTTTATGGGAAAGTAAAAAACATAGAAAATACAGTGAAAAAGAACATATGTTTATTTGGAATCCCAGATGTGTAAAAGACTAGTATAGAAGCAATATATGAAGATACAATTATTATACCCACTGCTGTTTATTTCTGGAGTTCCCTGGGGCATCCCCTCACAGTGTCTGCTGTACATTAAGGGTTAGTTATGGTTCCATACAGAATGCCAAACATGACAGCAGAAGCTGTCGGTGTCAGCCAATAAACATGGCAGCAAAGTCTTAAAGACAAAGCATGGGAGACACAAAAGTGGAAAGAAGTAGAGAGTTTTTGAAAGTTTTTTCTTCATATTGTTTACAGTAATCGTATTGTTTAAAAATCTGAGCATTAGTTGTTAACTTTTGTTAGGTCTTGTTCAACATGAAGAAGCTCTAGGAAATGAAACATTCATGATGATGGTGATGGAAGATCTTAATGGAATGATGCTCAAGTATTAGCACATAAAGAGGTCTCCTTCAGTGTCATCAATCTTGTCATAGAATCTAAGAAATTAGATCCAGAGTCATTAGTAGAAGTATCCATTGAATCAGATTCCAAGAACACCAAAGATGAAGTCAAAGAGCAAATTTAATCACTTCTTTATGAAATAGTACACGCAAAACATTCAGAAAACAGAAGTAGAAAGAAGATGCACCCGCAAAAGAATAGCTAGTAGAAAATGAATGTTTATTAGGAAATGATGTAGATTATGTAAAGTTGAGGACCTGGAAACTGAAACAGTTCATAAAGAAATTGAAGATACATAACATAGAAGTGTTATCTTACAAGACTAATCAGGAAATGGAAGAGATTGTGTATTTGAGAAAAATCCAGTTTCCAGTGAAAGACTGTGCATGATACCAAGGATGTGATACACCAAGATGACGATGGACACTAATAGGGATCACCAGAAAGTGAAGAGGCATAATTTCAGACCCTGTTAGCTATCTTCTTAAGAACAATAAGAAATGACAGATTTCAGAAATTTTGCACTAAAACTAGAAGAGGACCAGTCTTAGGCACACATCACTCACCAATTTTATCAATAATTAGCCATGGGAAACAAGTTAATTGTGACAGATCTTATAAATTGCTGAAAAGCTCACAATCTAAAATATTTTAAATGAATTGTAATTTAGAATGCTTTTTAGAAATTGAAAAAATGATCTGATTTTGTATTTTTCCATGCCTCATTTTTAACAGTAGATCCCATTGGTTTTACTTGTTCGTTCCATCTCTCAGTTCAGTTCAGTTCAGTTAAGCCACTCAGTCATGTCTGACTCTTTGTGACCCCATGGACAGTGCAGCAAGCCAGGCCTCCCTGTCCCTCACCAACTCCTGGAGTTTATTCAAACTCAGGTCCATTGAGTTGGTGATGCCATCCAACCATCTCATCCTTGTTGTCTCCCTCTTCTCCCACCTTCAATCTTTCCTAGCATCAGGGGTTTTTCCAGTAAGTCAGTTCTTCACATCAGGTGGCCAAAATATTGGAGCTTCAGTTTCAGCATCAGACCTTCCAATCAATATTCAGGACTGATTTCCTTTGATCTCCTTGCAGTCCAAGGGACTCTCAAGAGTCTTCTCCAACACCACAGTTCAAAAGAACCAATTCTTAGGCACTCAGCTTTCTTAATGGTCCAACTCTCATATCCATATATGACTACTGGAAAAACTGTAGTATGACTAGAAGGACTTTTGATGGTAAAGTCATGTCTCTGCTTTTTAGTATGCTGTCTAGGTTGGTCATAACTTTTCTTCCAAGGAGCAAATATCTTTTAATTTCATGGCTGCAGTCACCATCTGCAGTGATTTTGGAGCCCAGAAAAATAAAGTCTCTCATTCTTTCTACTGTTTCCCCATCTATTTGCCATGAAGTGATGGGACCATCTCTAACACAGCTCTTATTCTTTCCTATGTGTATGGGTCAGATGTAGAAATTATATTGAGGTAGCACCAATTTGTTTGGCATAAATTTCGTATTTGTTAGTCATGCATAACACTAACAGTGTTGGTTTGATTTTGGTGACTTCTGCACTAAACATGGATTTTTATCTGCAAAGGCACTGAAATATTTGCTGATGACTTGCTAATATGAGTCATCATAAACTGTGCTAATTAACATGACAATGGGATACTGGGGAGTATAGTACCTAGAGATAACCTAGAAGTATAAACACTGTAATAAAAACAGTTAATAACTTGATCTAATAGACATACATAAATAAATATTTTTGCAATAATCATTGATAAAAATTACTACACATTACATATAAAACAAGTCTAATTTTTTTTAATGTTTTAAACCATACAGAATATATTCTTTGCCTACAAGACAATTAAATCAAAATATACTTAAAGATTATGTATTTGAAAATATAAAAATATGTTTTTCAATGAGTTACTGACCAGAGAAGAAAGCATAAGGGAAAAGTAGAAAATATCTTGAACAATAATAAGATATCGTACAACACAAGGAATATAACCTGTATTTTATAATAACCTATAAATGGAGTATAATCTTTAAAAATTGTGAGTCACTATATTGTACACCTATAACATATAATATTGTACATCAACTATAGTTTCAGTTAAAAATGGAAGTACTGTAGCAACATGTGTGGGAATGCAATTACAATAATCTCTGGAGGAAAATATATAATCTTAAAAAATACAGCAGAAGAAGTCCTGAAAATTTAAGAACTATGCAAGCATCCATCTCAAAAAGTGAGAAAAAGAGGAATTTTTTTTTTACTGAAGGGAGGATATAATAAAGATAAAATAAGAAATTATGGAAATAGAAAACAAACACATTTTAAAAGATCAGCAGTGCCACAGGTTGGTTCACTGAAAAACATTTGATAGTTATCTGTCAGTGCCAGTCAAGAAGAATAAAAATATAACTTTGGGGGAGCCAGTATAATGGTGGCCACATAAAACTGGCCTTCTCCACAGAAACTCAGAAACAATTCATAATAAGACAAATAATAGTTTTCAAGAGCCTATTATACACAGTGAAGTAAGTTAAAAGAGAAAGATAAATATCGTATACTAACACATATGTACAGAACTAGAAAAATGGTACTGAAGAATTTACTTACAGGGCAACAGTGGAGAAACAGACATAGAGAAGAGACCTATGGACATGGGGAGAGGGGAGGAGAGGGTGAGATGTTTGGAGAGAGTAACATGGAAACTTACATTACTGTATGTAAAATAGATAGCCAATGGGAATGGGCTGTATGTCTCAGGAAACTCAAACAGGAGCTCTGTATCAACCTAGAGGGGTGAGATGGGGAGGGACATGTGAGGGAGGTTCAAGAGGGAGGGGATATATGTATACTTATGGCTGATCCATGTTGAGGTTTGACAGAAAACAAAAAAATTCTGTAAAGCAATTATCCTTCAATAAAAAAATAATTTTTAAAAATCAGCATAACTAGAAGACAGAGAAACTCTAAAATTGAAATTACTGCAAGTTAAAAATAAAACAAGTCATGCCTCAAGTTCTCAACAGAAAACTTTTTATGGTAAATGAAAATAGTCTTGCAAAAATTACATGGTAAATAGAAGGCAGCCTAAATTTTTTTTTTTTAAACCTGGATAAATAGACTAAGTCTCTGGTGATTTAGACAGGAATCTGCCTGCAGTGCAGGAGATCCAGGTTTGATCCTCAGTCGGTAAAATCCCCTGGAGAATGGAATGGCCTCCCACTCCAGTATTCTTGCCTGGAGAATTCCATGGACAGAGTCTGACAGGCTGAGGGGTCACAAAGAGTTGGACGAAATTGAGCAACAAACACTACTAAGACTGAAAATATAAATGATGCCTAAACCTAAGTATGAGTCTACAGAGAATGAGTTAGAATAGCAGGTGATTTGTGATGGCAGTTTCTGAAGGGAATTGGTTGTGTAGGAGAAGAAGATTAAAAGGAATGAGAGTCACTTTTTGGAGGTTGGGTGACAAAGGGTCAAAAAAGGAAGGAAAGAAGAAAATTTAAGATCCTGAAAGGCAAAAAGAATTACTTAATTGGAGATTACACAGCCCATCTTCTAACAGTCAAATAAGATTGGGAAAAAAAAAAAAAAAAAAGGAATTGTACTTGGCTACACTGACAAAAGAGGGCACAATTGAACTTTAAATTTTATAAACCACATGAAATTCACAGATTGAATTAAACTGTAATAAAACAGAAAACAAGAATTAGAATACTTCAGTGAAGACAATTACTCCCCAAACCAACTATAAAGCAGAAGAGCATTGTAATACACTCCGAAGTTTGTTATATATTTTCAAACAACCATTTGGGGATGTGAAAAAGTACAGAAATTTCATACAGAAATTCAAAGAATAATTGCAAATAAAATTTTAGGTAAAATAAAGATTCATTCAGAAATTATGACTTCATTACATGAAACCCAAGAAAAAGGCAATTAAAATAAAAATTTAATGAAAATCATCCAAGAGAATAAAAAGGCAATAAAGAATTAGTTCAAAATAGCTAAGAGAAAATGGTTGAAAAGGAAGATATGCAAAGAAGAAACAGTTCAGTTCAGTCACTCAGTCATGTCCGACTCTTTGCAACCCCATGGGCTACAGTAAGCCAGGCTTCCCTGTCCATCACCAACTCACAGACTTGCTCAGACTCATGTACATGGAGTCAGTGATGCAGTCCAACCATCTCATCCTCTGTTGTCCCCTTCTCCTCCTGCCTTTGATCTTTCCCAGCATCAGGGTCTTTTTCAGTGAGACAGTTATTCGCATCAGATGGCCAGTGTATTGGAGCTTCAGCTTCAGCACGAGACCTTCCAATGAATATTCAGGACTGACTGGCTTGATCTCCTTGCAGTCCAAGGGACTCTCAAGAGTCTTCTCCAACACCACAGTTCAAAAGCATCAATTCTTAGGCGCTCAGCCTTCTTCACAGTCCAACTCTCACATCCATACATGACCACAGGAAAAACCATAGCCTTGACTAGATGGACCTTTGTCACCAAAGTAATGTCTCTGCTTTTTAATATCCTGTCTAGGTTTGGCTTAGCTTTTCTTCCAAGGAGCAAGTGTCTTTTACTTTCAGGGCTGCAGTCACCATCCATAGTGATTTTGGAACCCAAGGTAATAAAGTCTGTCACTATTTCCATTGTTTCCCCATCTATTTGCCATGAAGTGATGGGCCTGGATGCCATGATCTTAGTTTTTTGAATGTTGAGTTTTAAGCCAGCTTTTTCACTCTGACTTTCATCAAGAGGTTCTTTAGTTCCTCTTTGCTTTCTGCTATAAGGTGGTATCATCTGCATATCTGAGGTTATTGGTATGACATCTTGTACTTCATCCAGCCTGGCATTTCATATGATGTACTCTGCATATAAGTTAAATTAGCAGGGTGACAATATACAGCCTTGACGTACTCCTTTCCCAATTTGGAACCAGTCTGTTGTTCCATGTCTGGTTCTAACTGTTGCTTCTTGACCTGCATACAGATTTCTCAGGAGGCAGGTTAGGTGGTCTGGTATTCCCATCTCTTGAAGAATTTTCCAGAGTTTGTTGTGATCCACACAGTCAAAGGCTTTGGTGTAGTCAGTAAATCAGAAGGAGATGTGTTTTTTTGGAACTCTCTTTCTGAAACTTTCTGTGATCCAGTGGATGTTGGCAATTTGATCTCTGATTCCTCTGTCTTCTCTAAATCCAACTGGAACATCTGGAAGGCCTCAGTTCACATACTGTTGAAGCCTTGCTTGGAGAATTTTGAGCATAACTTTTCTAGTATGTGAAATGAGTGCAATTGTGTGGTAGTTTGAGCATTCTTTGGCATTGCCTTTCTTTGGAGTTGGAATGAAAATGGACTATATCCAGTCCTGTGGCCACTGCTGAGTTCCCCAAATTTGCTGGCATATTAAGTGCAGCACTTTCACAGCATCATCTTTTAGGATTTGAAATAGCTCAACTGGAATTCCATCACCTCCACTAGCTTTGTTCTTAGTGATGCTTCCTAAAGCCCACTTGACTTTGCATTCCAGAATGTCTGGCTCTGGTGAGTGATCACACTATCATAGTCATCTGGGTCATTAAGATTTTTTTGTATAGTTCTTCTTTGTATTCTTTCCACCTCTTGATATCGTCTGCTCCTGCTAGGTCCATACCGTCTCTGTCCTGTATTGAGCCCATCTTTGCATGAAATGCTCCCTTGGTATCTCTAATTTTCTTTAAGAGATCTCTAGTCTTTCCCATTCTATTGTTTTCCTCCATTTCTTTGCACTGATCACTGAGGAAGGCTTTCTTATCTCTCCTTGCTATTCTTTGGAATTCTCCATTCAGATGGGTCTATCTTTCCTTTTCTCCTTTGCCTTTAGCTTCTCTTCCTTTCTCAGCTATTTGTAATGCCTCCTCCAACAATCATTTTTCCTTTTTGCATTTATTTTTCTTGGGGATGGTCTTGATCACTGTCTCCTCTACAGTGTCATGAACTTCCATCCATAATTCTTTAGGCACTCTGTCTATCAAATCTAATGCCTTAAATCTATTTCTCACTTCCACTGTATAATTATAAGGGATTTGATTTAGGTCATACCTGAATGGTCTAGTGGTTTTCCGTACTTTCTTCAATTTAAGTCTGAATTTTGCAATAAAGTGTTCATGATCTGTGTGCAGTCAGCTCCTCATCTTGTTTTTGCTGACTGTATAGAGCTTCTCCATCTTTGGCTGTAAAGAATGTAATTAATCTGATTTCAGTATTGACCATCTGGTGATGTCTATGTGTGGAATCATCTCTTGTGTTGTTGGAAGAGGGTTTTGCTATGACCAGTCCATTTTTTTGGCAAAACTCTGTTAGCCTTTGCCCTGCTTCAATACTCCAAGGCCAGACTTGCCGGTTACTCCAGGTATTTCTTGACTTCCTCCTTTTGCATTCCAGACCCCTATGATGAAAAGGACATCTTTTTTTTGGTGTTAGTTCTAGAAGGTCTTGTAGGTCATCATAGAACTGTTCAATTTCAGCTTCTTTGACTTTAGTGGTTTGGGCATAGACTTGGATTACTGTAATATTGAATGGCTTGCCTTGGAAATGAACAGAAATCATTCTGTCATTTTTGAGATTGCAACCAAGTACTGCATTTTGTACTCTTTTGTTGACTATGAGGGATACTCCATTTCTTCTAAGGGATTCAGTGGAGTAGAAGGTCATACACTCATCTTCTCCTGTGAGATCTCCAAAATTGCAGCTCACCGGTCAACAGTGGCCTGCTGTGGAGATGGGGGCTCTGGCTGCTGCAGACCTGGGACACGCAGCATGTGCAGAAGCCCTGTTGGAGGAGGTCACCATTAGCCCCACCGTAGAGCTGCCGAGCAGACAACCACAAACTGCAGAACAATTATACCAAAATAATTTTCAACCTGTTAAGAAAGTTCTAGGACCCACAATAGATTTCCCAACCTGGGAATTTGGCAAAGGGACTGAGAAACCCCAAGGAATCTGACTTTGGAGGCCAGTGGGATTTGATTACAGAACTTCCACAGAACTGGGGAAACAGACTCTTGGAGGGCACAAACAAAACCTTGTGTGCACCAGGAGCCAGGAGAAAGGAGCAGTGTCCCACAAGAGAGTGAGCAAGACTTGCCTGTGAGTGTCCAGGAGTCTCTGGTAGAGGCATGGGTGGCCTTCTGCAGGGTCAGGGGCACTGAACACAGCAGCATGGGCATGAGTCCTTTTGAAGGAGGTCACCATTCTCATTACCTCTGCCATGATTTGGCTTCAGGCCAAACAACAGGGAGGGAATGCAGCCCCACCTATCAACAGAAAATTGGATTAAAGTTTTACTGAGCATGGCCCTGCCCATCAGAACAAGACCCAGATTCCCCCTCAGTCAGTCTCTCGAATCAGGAAACTTCCACAAGCCTCTCATTCTTAACCATCAGAGGGCAGACAGAATGAAAGAAGAAACAATATATGTATAATTAGAGTCCCTGAAGAAGAGCTAAATAATAGACTGGGTATAATATGTCAAACCAGTGTTTCTCAACCTTGATACAATTGACGTTTGTTGGTGGTGGTGGTGGTATTTAGTGGCTAAGTCATGTCGGACTCATTTTTGGCCCACGGACTGTGTAGCCTACCAGGCTCCTCTGTCCATGGAATTTCCCAGGCAAGAATACTGGAGTGGGTTGTCATTTCCTTCTCCAGGAGATATTCCTAACCCAGGGATGGAACCCACATCTCGTGAATCAGCTGGCAGATTCTTTACCGCTGAGCTACCAGGGAAGCCCCACACTGACATTAAGGGCTGGGTAATTCTTTGTTGTGCAGGACATTGTGTGCATTGTAGGATCATTAGCCGCTTTCCTAGTTTCTCCCCACTAAACGCCAGTAAAACTCTCCTTGCTGAATTAATATACCTTCTCAGAAAGCTAGAAAATGGGCAGCAAAGTGGAGACAAAATAGACAAAATAGTGACAGTTTCCAAACCACAGCCCAAGGAAGGGAAATCATACAAAGCTTTTCATGCTTATGCAGTTGAGGAAATTGGAGTTGCAGGTGACTAAGTCAAGCAAAATGTGCATAGTAGGATATCTGGGTGGAGGGAGCTACATAGAAGGGGCTCTGGAGACCTGGGTGTGGGGCAAAGAATGCACAGGTCTCTGAGTGTAGATCTGCATGTCCTTAAGAGGAAATTACCAAAGCTGGGCAAAGACCTATTGTAAAGAACTTCATGATCATTCTCTTGACACGCAGACAGTCAGAGGATGGTTCATGTCCCCACAAAGAAGGAAGACACCTAATACATGGGATATCAGTAGATGCTTCAGAAGGATATCACCTCTAGTCAGGTCAAGACAGTCCTCTAAAGGTTCCTCTGGACTTCAACAAACAAAGTTTAAAAGGAACCCTCGAAAGCACCCAACTGATTTCAATTATTGAACTTTGCACTGAAATAGAGTCTAATACTGAGTATAAAACTACTTCTAGCAACCAACAAACTAAAGTGCAAAACAGACGCACAATAAAAAAAATCATTTTTATGCAGAGAAGAAGAAAAATATTACCCTAGTCAAGAGAAAAACAAATCAATAATACCAGACACAGGAGTGACAGACATGAAGAAACAACAGGAATATGTTACAAATTTGTTCCCTACATTCAGGCTGTGGAGGAGACCACAACCATGACAACGTGGAAAATTGGCTGCACAAACAAGACGCAAAAGGATTTATAGAGAAAAATACAGCGTCTAAAATTAAAGATAAACAGCTCCAAAAGCAGATTAGACCCTGCAAAATAAAAGAATAATGAAAGACATAGGAATAGGAACTGTCCAAAATAAACACAGGGAAAAGATCTGCAGTCAACTGTGGGACAATTTCAAGCAGCCTAACATACACGTAGTTGGAATCCCAGGGGAGAAAAGAAGGTGGGAAAAATTATTGGGGGAAATAATGGCCAAAATTATTCCTAACGGATGGAAATTATAAATCTGCAGACCCAAGAAATTCAGCAGATGCCAAGCTGAATATAGATGAACCCATGTACATCAATCCCATTGCTGAAAAACAGTGATAAAAGAGAAGATCCTAAAACAGGTAGAGGAAGAAATGTATATACAAAGAAGCACATATAAAAATGGCAGAGGCTTCTTGTTAGAATCCGTACAAGCCAGAAGAAAATGAGAACACAGTAAATTTTTAAAAAGTCATCTAAGAACGCTTTAACCAGCAGTTACAAATATTTGGGAACCCTCTGGCAAAAATACAAAGTGTATTGAGAAACATTAAAAAGTATGCAAATAGAGCAATTTGCTCTCATCTGGATTGGAAGGCTCAGTGTTAAAATTTTTTTAGACCTTTCTAAGTTGATTTTTAGTCTTAGTGCAATTCCAATCAACATCCAAGCTTTTTTTTTTTTTTTTTTACTTATTTTTGTTTCAGATGGTTGGATGAGGCATCTACATTCTAGCACATCTTCTTAATCACTAAACAAGTGAAAAACAGCTTGCTGCTGCTGCTGCTAAGTCGCTTCAGTCGTGTCCGACTCTGTACGACCCCATAGACAGCAGCCCACCAGGCTCCTCCGTCCCTGGGATTCTCCAGGCAAGAACACTGGAGTGGGTTGCCATTTCCTTCTCCAATGCAGGAAAGTGAAAAATGAAAGTGAAGTCTCTCAGTCATGTCTGACCCTTAGCGACCCCATGGATTGCAGCCCACCAGGCTCCTCCATCCATGGGATTTTCCAGGCAAGAGTACTGGAGTGGGGTGCCATTGCCTTCTCCGGAAAAACAGCTTACTTACATATAAAAAGGCTACTTACATATAAAAAGGCAACGGGAAAAGGTCATGATTGTCTAATAGGGGACTGGAATCCCCCAATAAATTATCTTACAAAAATATCAAACTTGCTTTTCCACTTTTCTACTCTTAAAAATGGGAAAAAAATTCACATTAAAAAGAAAAGATCTTAGGCTGGTAAATAGCAAATAATCATGTTTACATCCAAGTCCTTCAAATAAATATTTTAAACAGACTTGTTTTCCAAAAAATAGGTCAAGTGTTTAGCCTACACTTGTTTGGTCCACTAAAAGACCATTCATGAACTGGACTGCAACTCAGACCCTACCAAGAGTGACATGCAAGTCACTGAGGCTGGATATGCACCAGTGCATACTTCATACATGGGACATAGCTATTAATAACACTGCTATGCATACTACTGCCATAAGTAGTTTTACCCTGTAAAACCCCTCAAACCCAACTGGGAATGGAACTGCAAGGAAAGAACAAAAGAAAACACTTTGCCTGTTGTAGGCATTTGCTCAGTAATTTTTAAAACTTATCACACTTTTGGGACTTAAAGATTACTGAACATGAGATAAAATTCAATACTGCTTACAAATCCCTGAAGTTGAAGAGCATATTCAACACTCCTGTGGAGAGCACACAAGGGAGTGTCCGTCACAGCATACATTATAGCATATTCTGCCTGGTCTAGTCCTGGCTTTTCATTCTAAAGTCTTAAATGGCCTTGGATCTTTAAAAGATGGAGACTTAATAAAAAATGATGTTATGTTGCATTTTTCTGTTCTTACAACCAACTTTAGAAGTACAGTGGAAGGGTTGATAGGGCTTTCTGTATCTCCTCATACTTTAAAAGCCAATTTTAATGTGTTAATTGGAATATGACATCACAATAAAAATCAAATTGGCTTTTAAAGTATGAGGAGATACAGAAAGCCCTATGAACACCCAAGCTTTTTGAAAATTGAAAATTTCTCTATAAAATGAATACAGAAATCTAAGAATCATAAATAACCAAGACTAGTCTTAGCAAGGGAGTGGAATCAATATTCATTTTTAATAAAAGCTATGAACAGATTAAATTTATAAGGGGACTTCCTGAACCTGATTTTGGACATCTGTGGTACACTAAGGTTAAAGTAATGATAAAAGACAACTTTTTTTCCTTAGAATCAGGAATAAGAAATGCCTGCTCTTGCCATTTTTCTTTTCCATCTCATAGAGGTAATAGCTATTGCAGTAACATAAGGAAGAGAAGTAGAAGTCATAGATATTGGAAAGGAAGAAACAAATCCATCTTTACATAGATATTATATAGAAAACCCTCAGGAATCTGCAAAACAACTACTGAAAATAGTTGCTGAGTCAATTAAAGGCACAGGTTTATTGTTTAATGTACAAAAACCAATTGTATCTTTACATATCAGAAGCAAACAATTGGAAAATGAAAATTTAAGATTGTATTTTACAAACCAAAACTAACATAGAATTTTGTCCCAAACATATCCCAAAGAAAGGCAATGCCAAAGAATGCTCAAACTACCACACAATTGCACTCATCTCACATGCCAGTAAAGTAATGCTTAAAATTCTCCAAGCCAGGCTGCAGCAATACATGAACCGTGAACTTCCAGATGTTCAAGCTGGTTTTAGAAAAGGCAGAGGAACCAGAGATCAAATTGCCAACATGCGCTGGATAGTCAAAAAACCAAAAAAGTTCCAGAAAAACATATATTTCTGCTTTATTGACTATGCTAAAGCCTTTGACTATGTGGATCACAATAAACTGTGGAAAATTCTGAAAGAGATGGGAATACCAGACCACCTGATCTGCCTCTTGAGAAACCTATATGCAGGTCAGGAAGCAACAGTTAGAACTGGACATGGAACAACAGACTGGTTCCAAATAGGAGAAGGAGTACGTCAAGGCTGTATATTGTCACCCTGCTTATTTAACTTCTGTGCAGAGTACATCATGAGAAACACTGGGCTGGAGGAAGCACAAGCTGGAATCAAGATTGCCGGGAGAAATATCAATAACCTCAGACATGCAGATGACACCACCCTTATGGCAGAAAGCGAAGAATAACTAAAGAGCCTCTTAATGAAAGTGAAAGAGGAGAATGAAAAAGTTGACTTAAAGCTCAACATTCAGAAAACGAAGATCATGGCATCCAGTCCCATCACTTCATGGCAAATAGATGGGAAAACAGTGGAAACAGTGTCAGACTTTATTTTTGGGGGCTCCAAAATCACTGCAGATGGTGACTGCAGCCATGAAATTAAAAGACGCTTACTCTTAGAAGGAAAGTTATGACTAACCTAGAGCAGAGACATTACTTTGCCAACAAAGGTCCGTCTAGTCAAGGCTGTTGTTTTTCCAGTGGTCATGTATGGATGTGAGAGTTGGACTATGAAGAAAGCTGAGTGCTGAAGAATTGATGCTTTTGAACTGCGGTGTTGGAGAAGACTCTTGAGAGCCCCTTGGACTGCAAGGAGATCTAAGAAGTCCATCCTAAAGGAGATCAGTCCTGGGTGTTCATTGGAAGGACTGATGTTGAAGCTGAAACTCCAATACTTTGGCCACCTGATGCGAAGAGCTGACTCATTTGAAAAGACCCTGGTGCTAGGAAAGATTGAGGGCAGGAGGAGAAGGGGATGACAGAGGATGAGATGGTTGGATGGTATCACCGACTTGATGGACATGGGTTTGGGTTAACTCCAGGAGTTGGTGATGGCAGGGAGGCCTGTCATGCTGCGGTTCATGGGGTCACAAAGAGTCGGACATGACTGAGCGACTGAACTGAACTGAACTGATGCACATTTTCTTCCCTGAAACTAGAGTACTATACTGAGTGAAATAAAGAAGACCTAAATAAATGTAAAGCAAACCAGGCTTATAGACAGAAAGACCTATTAGTGTTAAAAATCCTAAGAGGCACTTTTAAAGAAATTGGCAAGCTGATTGTAAAATCAGTATACAATGGAAACCTGAAATAGCTAAAACTATTTTGAATAAAAAGGACAAGTTGGAGGATTTATTCCACCTGATTTCAAGTCTTACTATAAAGCTACAATAATCAGTGAGTGAGTGTGAGTGAAGTCGCACAGTCATGTCTGACACTCTGCGACCCCATGGACTGTAGCTACCAGATTCCTCTGTCCATGGGATTTTCCAGGCAAGAGTACTGGAGTGGGTTGCCATTTACCAATAGGCAAATGATAGACATACAGATTAATGGAACCTAAGAGTCCAGAAATACAGCCACGAATGTGCCAAACATTTTAGTGAAGAAAGGAAAGTCTTTTAATGTATTATAGAAACAGCTGGATATACCATTAACCTGTACAAAAAATAATCTTAAATGGATAATAAGCCTTAATATAAAATTAAGGTTATAAAATTTTTTAAATATTTAGATTTTCAAAATGCATTATTAAGAAAATTAATCAGCAAACCTCAGGAAAATATTCACATTCATATAAATAAGAAAGGATTTGTTTCTAAGATGTATAAAGATCGCTTAAAATCAATCAGGAACAAGATGAACACCCCAAATGAAAAATTTTCAAAAGATCTGAACAGACACCTCAGAAAAAAATATAAGAATGGCTAATGGACACATTAAAAAATGCTTGATGTGCTGAGTCATTAGTGAAATACAACTTAAATACAGTATATCTCCACAATAGCTAAAAATTTTTTTATAAATAAAATTTTATTTTAACTCACAAAAAATAAGAATATACAAATAGTTCACTGAATTAGGAAGAAGAGAAAACTAACATGCCTAACAGCTGCACTCATCTCACATGCTAGTAAAGTAATGCTCAAAATTCTCCAAACCAGGCTTCAGCAATACATGAACCGTGAACTTCCAGATGTTCAAGCTGGTTTTATTTATTTATTTATTTTTTAATTTTATTTTATTTTTAAACATTACATAATTGTATTAGTTTTGCCAAATATCAAAATGAATCCGCCACAGGTATACATGTGTTCCCCATCCTGAACCCTCCTCCCTCCTCCCTCCCCATACCATCCCTCTGGGTCGTCCCAGTGCACCAGCCCCAAGCATCCAGTATCGTGCATCGAACCTGGACTGGCAACTCTTTTCATACATGATATTTTACATGTTTCAATGTCATTCTCCCAAATCTTCCCACCCTCTCCCTCTCCCACAGAGTCCATAAGACTGTTCTATACATCAGTGTCTCTTTTGCTGTCTCATACACCGGGTTATTGTTACCATCTTTCTAAAGTCCATATATATGCGTTAGTATACTGTATTGGTGTTTTTCCTTCTGGCTTACTTCACTCTGTATAATAGGCTCCAGTTTCATCCACCTCATCAGAACTGATTCAAATGTATTATTTTTAATGGCTGAGTAATACTCCATTGTGTATATGTACCACTGCTTTCTTTATCCATTCATCTGCTGATGGACATCTAGGTTGCTTCCATGTCCTGGCTATTATAAACAGTGCTGCGATGAACATTGGGGTACACATGTCTCTTTCCCTTCTGGTTTCCTCAGTGTGTATGCCCAGCAGTGGGATTGCTGGATCATAAGGCAGTTCTATTTCCAGTTTTTTAAGGAATCTCCACACTGTTCTCCATAGTGGCTGTACTAGTTTGCATTCCCACCAACAGTGTAAGAGGGTTCCCTTTTCTCCACACCCTCTCCAGCATTTATTATTTGTAGACTTTTAGATCGCAGCCATTCTGACAGGTGTGAAATGGTACCTCATAGTGGTTTTGATTTGCATTTCTCTGATAATGAGTGATGTTGAGCATCTTTTCATGTGTTTGTTAGCCATCTGTATGTCTTCTTTGGAGAAATGTCTATTTAGTTCTTTGGCCCATTTTTTGATTGGGTCGTTTATTTTTCTGGAGTTGAGCTGTAGGAGTTGCTTGTATATTTTTGAGATTAGTTGTTTGTCAGTTGCTTCATTTGCTATTATTTTCTCCCATTCTGAAGGCTGTCTTTTCACCTTGCTAATAGTTTCCTTTGATGTGCAGAAGCTTTTAAGGTTAATTAGGTCCCATTTGTTTATTTTTGCTTTTATTTCCAATATTCTGGGAGGTGGGTCATAGAGGATCCTGCTGTGATGTATGTCAGAGAGTGTTTTGCCTATGTTCTCCTCTAGGAGTTTTATAGTTTCTGGTCTTACGTTGAGATCTTTAATCCATTTTGAGTTTATTTTTGTGTATGGTGTTAGAAAGTGGTCTAGTTTCATTCTTTTACAAGTGGTTGACCAGATTTCCCAGCACCACTTGTTAAAGAGATTGTCTTTAATCCATTGTATATTCTTGCCTCCTTTGTCAAAGATAAGGTGTCCATATGTGCGTGGATTTATCTCTGGGCTTTCTATTTTGTTCCATTGATCTATGTTTCTGTCTTCGTGCCAGTACCATACTGTCTTGATAACTGTGGCTTTGTAGTAGAGCCTGGAGTCAGGTAGGTTGATTCCTCCAGTTCCATTCTTCTTTCTCAAGATCACTTTGGCTATTCGAGGTTTTTTGTATTTCCATACAAATTGTGAAATTATTTGTTCTAGCTCTGTGAAGAATACCTTTGGTAGCTTGATAGGGATTGCATTGAATCTATGAATTGCTTTGGGTAGTATACTCATTTTCACTATATTGATTCTTCCAATCCATGAACATGGTATATTTCTCCATCTATTAGTGTCCTCTTTGATTTCTTTCACCAGTGTTTTATAGTTTTCTATATATAGGTCTTTAGTTTCTTTAGGTAGATATATTCCTAAGTATTTTATTCTTTCCGTTGCAATGGTGAATGGAATTGTTTCCCTGATTTCTCTTTCTGTTTTCTCATTATTAGTGTATAGGAATGCAAGGGATTTCTGTGTGTTGATTTTATATCCTGCAACTTTACTATAATCATTGATTAGTTCTAGTAATTTTCTGGTGGAATCTTTAGGGTTTTCTATGTAGAGGATCATGTCATCTGCAAATAGTGAGAGTTTTACTTCTTCTTTTCCAGTTTGGATTCCTTTTATTTCTTTTTCTGCTCTGATTGCTGTGGCCAAAACTTCCAAAACTATGTTGAATAGTAATGGTGAAAATGGGCACCCTTGTCTTGTTCCTGACTTTAGAGGAAATGCTTTCAATTTTTCACCATTGAGGATAATGTTTGCTGTGGGTTCCTGCTTTCTGGAGAGTTTTTATCATAAATGAGGTCCGTCTAGTCCAAGCTATGGTTTTTCTGGTAGTCTTGTATGAATGTAAGAGTTGAACCATAAAGAAAGCTGAATACTGAAGAATTGATGCTTTTGAACTGTGGTGTTGGAGAAGACACTTGAGAGTCCCTTGGACTGCAAGGAGATCAAACCAGTCAATGCTGAAGGAAATCAGTCCTGAATATTCATTGGAAGGTCTGATGTTGAAGCTGAAGCTTCACTATTTTGGCCACCTGATGTGAAGAACTGACTCACTGGGAAAACACCTGATGCTGGGAAAGATTGAAGGTGGGAGGAGAAGGGGACGACAGAGGATGAGATGGTTGGATGGCATCACTGACTCAATGGACATGAGTTTGAGCAAGCTCTGGGAGTTGATGATGGACAGAGAAGCCTGGGGTGCCTCAGTCCATGGGGTTGGAAAGAGTCAGACACAACTGAGTGACTGAACTGAGCTGAACAGAATAGCCCTTTATCTATTAAAATAGTTTAATTGATTATTAAAACACTTTTCACAGAAAAACTCCAGGGTTAGATAGTTTTACTGATGAATAAAAGGATGTTTAAGGCAGAAATAATATCATCTGACCCAAATAATATATCTGAGAACAAAAGAAGCCTGTCATCAAAATGTGAAAAAGATCCTACAACAAAAATTAGTCTGATATGCCTATGAACAGGCATATGAAAAATATTCTTAGCAAAATTTTACTAAATTGAGTTTGCATGTTAAGTCGCTTCAGTCATGTCCGCCTCTTTGTGACCCTATGCCTGTAGCCCACCAGGCTCCTCTGTCCCTGGGATTCTCCAGGCAGGAATACTAGAGTGGGTTGCCATGACCTTCTCCAGGGGATCTTTCCAACCCAAGGATTGAACGTGCATCTCCTCAGTCTCCTGCATTGGCAGGTGGGTTCTTTACCACTCGCACCATCTGGGAAGACCAATTGGTGATATATAAAAAGGATAAGACATTAGGTCTAAGTGCTGATTATTCCAGGATTGCAAATTTGGTTCAGAATTCCAAGTCAGTGACTATAGTTTACTATATGTGTTCTCAAACTACCACATACTAAGTCACTTCAGTTGTGTCTGACTCTTTGTGACCCTATGGACCATAGCCCGTCAAGCTCCTCTGTCCATGAGATTCTCCAGGCCAGAATACAGAATGGGTTACCATTTCCTCCTTCATGGGCTATTCGCTACCCAGGGATCTAACCCACATCTTGCGTCTTCTGCACTGGTAGGTGGGTTCTTTACCACTAGCAGCACCTGGGAAGCCCCTAACTACCACAGAGTTAAAAATAAATAATACAAGATGTCTGGGGAAGCATCAAATATTTTAAAATGAAGTACCACGGCTCTAAATAATTCATGGGTCAAAGAAGAAATCATGGGAGAAATTAGAAAATGTTTTTTTAACCTAAATTATAAATTTGAAAATAAAACTGATAATTTTATATAAAGGAGTTAAAAGTGTTCTAGGAAGAAACAATTCGTCTTTTGTGTGTATATAAGAAAATAAGAAATGTCTAGAATTAATTATATAAATTGCAGTCTTAAACTGAGAAAATGATTAAGCCAAAAATCAGGGAGATTAAAAAGATGAGTAGAATAATATATATTTGTAAATTTTAATGTAATCAGTAGCAATGTGTGTGTGTGTGTGTAAACAATGTAAATTTTCAAGATAATAGAGGACAGTAGGAAAGCATTAAATCTGGTTGATCCAAGAGATGCTTTGAAAGAAGAAAAATGCAGAAAGATGAGAAAAGAAAGAATGATGAATAGAAAACGTTAGCAATTCTCATTTGTATCTTATCTTTTTAACATTATTCACCCCTTCTAGGATAATGGAGAACCAGTTTTACAATCAAACAAGAAATATAGTGCAAAAGACTCATTTTACAAGTCCTCTACACAAAAGTAAGCATTTTTTCCCCAATATAATTTGATTTAAAAATATATTTCTATTTATTTTTTCTTTAATAACACATCTCCTTCCTGTGCACAATATTCAGGGTCCTGCGAGGACTTCAAAGAACTTCAGACACAATTCTTTACTTACTTACATTGATTGCTAAAATAAACAGTTCAACGGAGAAAAACCTACATTTAATAGAAAAATAAAACCAGAACAGAAAGGAAATGGTCAGAGAGAGAGGATGAGATAAAGGTACAGCATCATAGAAAAGGAGAGCAGAGAAGTTTGAAGGAGAGAATCAAAGTATCTGTTATATGTCTACGCCCCAGGCTGAGATTCTCCAGTGAGTACTCACTCTAAAGGGAGATGGACGCTAAACCACAAGCCTAATAGGTAGACAGATCATATCTTAGAAGGTAATAAGTCAATGCAAAAATGAGAAAAAAAAGTAAAACATGATAAGACCAGGAGTGCCTGGAGGTCTGGGTGGGCCTCCTTGCACAGTGAGATTTGAGCAGAAACTTGGAGGAGATGAGGGGATGTGCAGATGTCTGGAGGGACTGTTTTCCAGTCAAAGGGATTACAGAGTAACAGCCCCATGTCAGACATGTGACTGAGGTGTCTATCAAGGAAGAACAAAGGCCAGGGTCTGCAGCAGAGTAAGGGGGCGGTAGTAAAAGAAGTCAGGAAGTGCCAGAACCCAGATCTCATGGGGCACATTAAGAAACTGTAAATAGTAGGGCACTGGCAGTGAAGTGGCCAGATCGGGTGTGTATATCAACAGTCATGGTGGCTGTTGGATTCAGAGTGGACTGAGTGAGAGAATAAGCTGGCAGACCAGTTAGAAGGCTGCCACTGTCATCTAGGTCAGAGGTAATAGCAGGTAGGAGGAGTTCAGTAGGAAGTTTTAACAGTTATTGGCCTCTGGATACATTTTGAAAGCAGAGCCAACACAATTTCCAGGCTGGAGAGTATGAGTCTGAAAGAAGGAGGCATGGAGAATGATTCCAAGGTTTTAGGTTCTGCAGCCACATGGACTGAAGCTATTGCTTGTCACAGTGAAGGCAGGTAGAGAAGGTTTGGAGTGAAAGAAGAGAAGTCACTTTTAGACATGCTGAATATCAGAGTTGCTCATTAGGCATCCTAGTGGATATATCAACTGGGCTGTGGGTCTGCAGTCTGTGGGGAGAGGGCTGGGCTGGAGGAATACATCTGGTTGTCATGATTTATAGGCAGGGATGCCAAGCCACAGCATTGAATGAACCAAAGAAGAGCAGAGCTTGAGTCTTGGCATGTGTACATCAAGGAAAAGGAGAGAAGGAAGCCCGCAAAAGAGACCAAGAGGAGGCAACAGGTAGAGGAGGAAGAAGATGCAGAGATGGCTTTAGGGAGGAGGGGGATGAACTGCTTCACATCATGTGAATATAACTGACCCTTCAGAAGCCAGTAATCGAGATGGGAGTCCTAACTGACCATCACTGGCTGAGTGACCTCAAGCAAACAAACTCAGTTCTCTAAGCCATAGTTTATTTATGTGTTAATGTTCTTCTTGTCCTGCTGCAGAGACCAAATGAAAAAAAAAAAAAAAAGTGTGTAACAGATTACCACAATGTATCAGCTTTAAATCATGCCCATTTATCATCTCACATTTCCATAAGATGAAAGTGCTGGCATGTCTACACTGTGTTCAATGCTCAGGGTTTCTCAGGCTGGAATCAAGACATCAGTGACAGTTGGGTTCTCATCTCCCAGGATCATTTGGATTGTTGGCAGAACTCAGCTCAGTGCAGCTGTGGGACTCACCGGTTTTGTTTAAGGATAACTGAAGAGTGTCTCCTGCTGTTTTCTTGCCTCTTTTAGGGCTCACCTGTTTAGGTTAGAACCACTTAGGATAAGCCACCTTTTGATTCACTCAGATTCAGCTGATTACAGACCTTAATTACATGTGTGCAATCCCTTTTGCTTAAAGCTCAACATTCAGAAAACAAAGATCATGGCATCTGGTCCCATCACTTCATGGGAAATAGATGGGGAAACAGTGGAAACAGTATCAGACTTTAATTTTGGGGGCTCCAAAATCACTGCAGATCGTGACTGCAGCCATGAAATTAAAAGACACTTACTCCTTGGAAGGAAAGTTATGACCAACCTGCTGCTGCTGCTGCTTCTAAGTCGATTCAGTCGTGTCCGACTCTGTGCGACCCCATGGATTGCAGCCTACCAGGCTCCTCCATCCATGGGATTTTCCAGGCAAGAGTAATGGAGTGGGGTGCCATTGCCTTCTCCGTATGACCAACCTAGACAGCATATTAAAAAGCAGAGACATGACTTTGCCAACAAAGGTCCATCTAGTCAAGGCTGTGGTTTTTCCAGTGGTCATGTATGGATGTGAGAGTTGGACTGTGAAGAAAGGTGAGCGTCAAAGAATTGATGCTTTTGAACTGTGGTGTTGGAGAAGTCTCTTGAGAGTCCCTTGGACTGCAAGGAGATCCAACCAGTCCATTCTGAAGGAGATCAGCCCTGGGTGTTCTTTGGAAGGAATGATGCTAAAGCTGAAACTCCAGTACTTTGGCCACCTCATGCGAAGAGTTGACTCATTGGAAAAGACTCTGATGCTGGGAGGGAGTGGGGGCAGGAGGAGAAGGGGACGACAGAGGATGAGATGGCTGGATGGCATCACTGACTCGATGGACATGAGTCTGAGTGAACTCCGGGAGTTGGTGATGGACAGGGAGGCCTGGCGTGCTGCGATTCATGGGGTCGCAAAGAGTCGGACACGACTGAGCGACTAAACTGAACTGAATCCCTCTTGCCATATAAATTTGCCGTAGAAACTGTCATAGGAGTGGTACCTCTCACAGTCATTTGCTCTGCTTACACTAGTGGTTGTGCACAGTGTGTACACGAGGGGCAGGAGTCTTGAGGGACATCTTCCTACTACAGAATGCGATATTGTTAGCAACCATGCTAGTTGGATATGTATGTTTCACAAAATGTCATTATTTAATAATTTTATAGAGCTTATGAAATGGTTCCTTGGGACAAGATGCTACCACCAAAACTTGATCCAGAAGAAACAACAGTGGAAAAAGCCGCTGACCCTGTTTCACATTGTTTTACACTGAAAAGATATGAAGGATTGCCAGCAATAACACAGGTCAGTGATTAGGGACCTTAATTATTTGTGCACAATCCCTTTTACTTTATAGTTACATTTTTTTGAAATAATGCATTTATTACTGAACCAAACTTTAAAGCACAATAATATTTATTTTATTGTTATGAAAAGAGCAAAGCAAATATATACATTTATGGAACTGAAACTTCCAAAATCATAAGTCATCAATAACCTCAAATGCATTCATACCTATATTGAAACTTTTCAAATTTCATTTAAAGACCACCTCTTTCTCAAAAGTTATTTTCAAATACTGTGTTTACTTTAAAAATTGCAAAAGAAGGAGTAAGTAATGAAGACAGAGATATGATTATGATTCCTCCAGAGAGCCTATGCTGAGAACAGTCCTTAAATCCAGAACTTAGCTCTGCGCTTTTTGAGGCAGAATGGGAAAATCCATGAATCATAAAGCTTTTGTGACAGACATACCCAATTATTGGTAGAGATGTTCATTGTTTTCATTTCTGACATCAAGAACTCATCTTGGGGGGTGGGGGAGTCATCACAGGGATTATTATATCCACATAAAAGCCAGGGTGCTTTCCTTAAAGGATGAATCACTCCATGTTACCACACTGATTAAAACCCATCACCTTCTAGAAGGTAAAACTCATTCTCCTTGCATGGCACATACCCAGGTCTCTGTTATTTGCCCATGACCTCCGTCTTATCCTCAGCTCTCTCCATCTCTTCCTCTAGCTTCTGCTCCACCACTGACATCTCACCCTCCACATTGCACATCACATTCTGTGCTGAGCTGCTCTCAAATCTCCGAGTCCACCTGCTGCTTCCTCCAGCCTTGTCTTTTGCAGATAGTGGTCCGTTGCCTTCACCACTGTTTTCTCTGGGCTATATCTCGAGAACCATTCAGGTATTACTTTAGGCCTCACAGTTGCGTGGGATGTCCTTGCTCTGTGCTTGCAAAACACCTTATGCTTCCCTCGATTCCCTCATCTTTTGGGGGGAAATCTGAGCCCTGGAACCACCTTTCAGAATGAAGTTTTTAATATGTAAAATACACGGGACTATAAAAGAGATCAGCTATGTATTGAAATACAGTTCTAAACATGGACTCCTAAGACTTTCATGAGCTATAGGTTAAGAAGTCTAGATTATCTTGAAACACTTCAGCTTTTACAGTGAAAAAAATGATAATAAGAGGAGAAAATAAAGCATTAGTATAAAATCTCAGCATGTGATTTGCACACAGAAATTAAAACCAATTAAAGGACCAAAAATATGCCTGGATTCCTAACTATTAATATTTTTAAGGCTCTCTCATCTCCTTTAAAATATTTTATACCTTGTGAGAGCTGGTCTTTTATTACATATTCTTTGGTGTTGAACTATACTTGTGTCCAAAGTCCTTCACAGCAGGATGAGATTCAGAGTTCAGGCTCTGGGTGGGAGAGACTACCCTGAGGCTGAGGAGCCAAGAAAGCACCATCTTGAGATGAGAACTCAAGTCAGACCTTTCACAAGGGCTTCAGTCTGGAGGAGGTGGCTAACGAGGCAGAGTCCAGCTCCGGAAAACAGAGTTGACACTGAGGGCCTGAGGGCAAAGCAGAGAGCAGGAGCAGTTCCAGAGCAGCCTCTGAGTGGGTAACGATGCTCCAGCAGTGCCTCCACTAGGTGCCCTGGGCCTGTGCCTGTGATAGGAGGGACTGAGCCTGTGTACTAGGAATTACGGTACTTGAAACTTACATACCAGAAATAGCAGCAATTGAAATTTAAATACTAGAAATTACAGTCACTTTGCTAAATACTTGTCATTCATTTTGATGATTTTAGATGGTTGGTGGACTCTGGGACAGATTTCAAACAAGATCTTTCTTGGCCCCAGTCAAGCCAGTTAATTTGTAAGTTTTATCTCCTAATGTTCTCATCACTGTCACATATTTATCTTTAATCATCGGATGCTCTAGCCCACAGGTGAGGAGCACATCCTCTGGAGAGTATCCCAGAGGCCCTCAAGCTTCGTCCTTGTGGCTGGAGAGAGAACCCAAACCCCAGTGCGTGTTCCAGCTTTCTCTGGTTTTCCCTTAACCCTTCTTAAAGTGTAGACTATCAAATATACCACAACCACTTAAAAATAAGGAGTGTTTTTATATCATTTGATATGAAGATTTATAGTGTTGTAAAATACCTGGGCTTCAAGGGATTATAAATTATTTTCCATCAACTTTTGTATCTTATAGTTATTTTGTGTTCTGTTAACACTAAAAGCAATGACTTTATTACTAACCGTTCCACAAATATAATTTTATGCGTTTAGTCTAAAAATACTTGGTATTTCTGTCTTTGAAAATGTCACTGTTTTGGTTTTTTTTCTTCTAATTTTAACTCACAATCCAGCCATCACCTGTTTTTTTTTTTTTTAATTTAATTTTGAATATTTCCTATATAAAAATGTAAAATAGAAATATGATATAACCTATATATCTACTTCCCAGCTTTAGAAACAAACTATTACTAATACCCAGAACCCCCTATGTACTTCTCTCCAAGAAGATGTGCCTTCCTCAGGGATCACATTATTCTGGATTTGATGTTTCATATATTCCTGCACCCTTAAAACATATATGTTAAGACATATATGTTAACATATATGTCATACTAAGATATGAAATTGTGTTCCATATGTGGAGACTCAGTATAAGTGATATCAGATGTACAGTCATACAGCTTAACGTTTTTGTTCCTCATTGTGTTTGTGAGACCCACACATGCTGGCTTCTCTAGGTATTCACTTTCTCTGACACACAGTCTTCCAGTGAATGGATATACTGCCATTTAGTCATCCATTCTCGTAATTTAATTTTTTGTCTGATTTCTCTTGCAGTTGGAAACAATGTCCCTGCATCTTTATAAAGTATAAAGATATTTCTGGGCTTTATATATGCATCCTTACATCTATAACTGCTGCATCTAGAGATGTGAACTCCTTTATATTCTTATCATTGCAGCATTATTCTCCAAATGAGTTTTGCCAGTGGACCAACCATCGACAATGCTTGAGTTCCCACTGCTGCATTCTGTAGCCTGCATTTGGAATTTCCAAATTTTAAACATCTAACTTTAAAAGTATAAAATTGTGCTTCATTATAATTTTAATATTTCACAGTTACTAATATTTTTTTGTAAGTTGTGACTTACTTGCATGCTCATGTGTATAAGTTACCTTTTCATATATTTTGCATCTGGGTTATTTGTCTTTTACTTTTTGATTGTAGAAAGTTTTATGTCTTTATTCTGGATAAAAACCCTTTATTGGTAATATGCATCAAGATATCTCCTTCTAGTCTGTGACTTTTCTATTTTGTGGTGCCCTTTGCTGAACTGAAGTTTTGAATTTTAATATGACTGAAGTCATCGATATTTCCCTCAGTATATTGTTATTTTCTGTGGAATTTTAAATAGATCTTTCCCTGTCCAGAAGTAATAAGGATATTATCCTTCTTTACTTTTTTCCTAAAACAATTAAAATTTTGCTGTTCACATTTATTTCTTCAAACCTTTTGAAATTGATTCTTACTTATGGCCTGAGCAAGGAACCTATTTCTTAGCAGGACTAGGCAGGTGTCCTGGCCCAGTTTAGTGAGTAGACTGCTGAGTAGTGGCCTGTTGGTTGCAGCCCATTAGTGGAGAGTCACAACCAGAATTTTTGTGAAAATTAAGTAGAATATAAAATATAAGAATGAATCACATGGAACCTTAAAGAGATAGTTTTATTTTGCAACAAATACTGTGGCCAGTTATGAAGAATAGTGTGAGACAGATAATGTATAAGAAAAATACATGTGCCCACAGTGAGATTATCCCATCTTTTGTTCCCTGTAATTTCATCACCTCAGTGGAAGGGTGTTAACCTTGTACATTTAATTTTATGTTTACCTAATCCACAATTCGTTGTAAAGCAAAGTATGGGAGATTTTAGCCTTAGCAAAATCAGTAAGTTATTTAAAAATTTAAGTTATGGAAAAATAATATCAAAGTGACATTTTTCAAATATTTTAACAATTTTATCACTTCAATAGAGCCAACATAAATTTCCCTTTATAGAAGGATTTTTTATTATTATAAGAAAAAAGACTAATGAAGTGGAAACATGCAAAATCATAATCAAGTTTAAATGCTGAATCTGAAGTTGCAAATAATGACAATGTTGAGAAAAATAATTGAGTCTCATCAGCAAACAGATTTTACTGAGCCATATTCTAAAAATAATCTGTTAAGTTCTAATAAAGATTATTTAAAAGATGGTTTTAACATGTGTAAAGCACCCCAATAAAAATAATAGATTCTCATGTATAAATTGAATGGTAATAATGTAAATAATAGATTGAAACATTCAAAATTTAAGATCATTTAAACATAACAAGCTGAAATAGTTGATAATCTCACTCAAACATCTTTTAAGAGAATAAAGATATAAATTATGGGTACTATTAATGTTATGTGAGAGCTAATGAAAAAACCTTTTTTTGCAGGAATTCGCTAGAGTTTCAGTTGTTGGGACTAGGTGCTTTCACTGCCGTGGGCCCAGGTTCAATCCCTGATAGGGGAACTAAAATCTCACAAGCCATGTGGCATGGCCAAAAAAGGAAAAGAAAAGAAAAAAGTTTATAAACATTTTTTTTTATTTACATGTCATGTAGTGAAACAGCAAATAGCTCAACCAGTTTCTATGGATCCTTTGCATTTATTGTTTTAATGATGAATCATTTAATGAACTAAAAGCCATATATCTTACCAGTTCTGTCATGTCTCAGAACTCCTGAGGGTTCCACTCACCCTGGAACCTTTATCTAGCAAATGCTGCTCTCGTGAGCAACAAAAATCTATATATGAATGCCCATAACAGCTCTATTCATATCTTCAAAATCTGGAAACAACCAAGATTGCTTTCAAGACGTGAATGGAAAACATCTAGTAGATGAAGATACTAGAGTAGAGCCATGTAGGGGAATACTATTCAGCAATGAGAGAGAACAAGCACAGCACACAGCTCACAAGTCAATTTTCAATGCATTTTGTTCAGTGAAAGCAGCCAGACCCAAAAGCCTCATACTGCACAATTCCATTTATATGACACTCTAGAAAAGGCAAAACTACCAGGGTGGGAGTGGGTTGGTGGCTGCCAGGAATTGGAGGAGAGGGAAAGAGCTGCAGACAAAGAGCCTGTAAACTAACATTAGGGAGATGGGACAGTATGGTTCTGTGGTGCTGGCCACAGGACACTCTGTCACACCCACAGAACTGTATACCACAGAGAGCAAACTTTACTGAACACAAAGAAAGACATAGATTGATAGATACCATGATGGTGGGAAACTCTAGATTGGGATGCAGATGGTGACAAGTAAATCTGTGTTACAGACAAATGACATAACTACATTTAAGTGGATGGAGAAAATCAGGAGTGGTCTTAAATTTGAACCTTCATAATCTTGGAAACAGTGTTTGGACCAAAGACTGTAAGATTCAAGACAAAAAGAACTGTATATAAGTGCTATCTATACTCTATTTGGTAAATGTGTTTCTCACCAGAAATGGATTGGCAGTTTTAAAACTTCTTACATGTATGCTAGGTTTGAACAAAAAAGTAGGCCTTTGGTCGATAGCTAGAGTCAGGTTTCATACTGTCAGAGAGAAAAGGTTAAGATGAACCCTGTGGTGCTGTTTAGATTTGGGGACGTTCCAGGAAGCTTACGTTGACAGGCACACCCTCCTTTTGTTGTGCTTCACAGATACTGTGATTTTGCTTTTGATTTTTGGGTTTGTTCTTTTCTTGTTTCGTTTTTTTTACAAATTGAAGATTTGTGGGAACCCAGCATCAAGTGAGTCTTTTGGTGCCATTTTTCCAACAGCGTTTGCTCACTTTGCATCTCTGTGACACATTTTTGTAATTCTCACAATATTCCAAACATTTTCATTATTATATTTGTAATGGTGATCTGTGATCAGTGATCTCTGTTAATAGTATGTCACGGTCTTCATAGACCGGGACCTGGGGTCTGGAGTCGACGAGAAGAAGGACGCAGGGGACCCAAGTCTCGAGTGAAACAAGGGTACTTTATTTGCAGAAATTCATGCTTATATATCTTCATACAAGGCAGCTTTAGGCAGTAAAAAACAGAGCCAAGCAAATAACAGTCTTCAAGGGGCCAGAAGATATTCCATATCCTGAGTAAGAGGGGCATAACTGAATAGATTACCTTTAAGAAGGGAATCCAAGCAGGTGCTCTTTCTCACGATCTCAGTACTGAGAACTGCGTGCAGCTCTGCTCATTCCTTATCAGTTCCAGGAACTGATAAGGAATAGAGAGTCCTTGAGAAATGGCACACAGAGGAAGAAAATGACATATTGGATCCCTTAAAGTTGAACATCCCCTGACAATTCTCCCTTTTTTATTTCTTCATAATTGGGGATGACTGTAGATACTTTTGTGAAAAAGGCCCTGACCAATTGAGTTTGTTTAGTTTGAACAATTTTAGTTGAAAGGCATCAGTATACTACAAATATAATCACCAGGACAATTATCAGCATTATAGTTCCAGATCCAATACTGTGTGTAATGCTTTGAAACCCTCCTCAAGGGTCCAGCCCAGATAATTGATCCGTTAGCTGTTCAGCTAAGGTTTCCAAATTGTTGGAAGAGGGTAGACTCTTAGAGAAGGTTTCAAAGATTTCCTTTTGCAACAAATGTACATTTAAGGAAGTGTTATTATGTATATCTTGCAAATGAAATTTGATTTGTTCCCAATTTTAAGCACTATGGTTGAACTGAACAGGAGAGATACAAAATTAAGTAGAATTCCAATCACATTTTAATAATACTTGATTTTGTAAATCTATTAATTGATCTCCAACCCTTTGGATGGCTGTTTCTAATTCCTGAATTTTATCCTGAACTTACTCATCTGTCTGAGCCTGAGTGGCCCACATAGTATGAGCATCTTTAGTCCAATTTTGAATAAAGTTTTGTGTTTGAATTGAAGTCTGTAAAGCAATGCTTGCGACAGCAACAGTGGTGCAAATGGCTATTAACCCCAAAAGGCCAAGAATTCACCATCCAATGAATCGCTTAGATCATTGGAGTAATTTAGTGAGTAACTGGGAGGCAAGTCCTGCCATGGGACTCTCTTCCCAGGGTCGTTGGAGATCTACTGGCAACCACAGACTACATCGAGATCGAAGAATCAAAAGGGATTTGTTTTTTAGAGAAATAGAGGAATTAAGACAAGCATACAATTTGCAATCTATACAAATCACAGAATGTAAAATCTTATTAAATTGTAAGTTCCCTATGGCTATAACAAAAGTAAGGGGAACACAAGCTTGTATAAAATATGAATGATTATAATGGAAGGAATGGTTACTATGACTATGACTGGTCCCTGTGAAATATCCAGTCCAAGTTCCAAGTTTTTCAGTACTCATAGCAAGTTTCCAGATGCCCCATTATTCAGGTCCAATCCGTTTATTTAGGACAATTTGAGGGCGAGGAGGTGCCATTCCACCATCAAGCCAGCCAAGGAGTCCTTTGTCATGGAAGTGTTCCATTGAACTGTTGGTAACCTTCCATGCTACTTGAGTAACATAATCACACATAGTACTATTAATACCATCTGAGCAGTTAGATAACCACATACCATGGGGTCCCCAATCAACAATGGTGTAATTGGCCACAAACATTAATTTTCCTGATTTAGCTTGACATTTATCCCAATAAACAGGAATATATTTAAAGTCCTTATAAGTAAACCCCTTACATTCCCACATTTGTCCTTTTCCTAGAGTTTTGGTAGTATTGACATGGTTCTCATAAAAAGACAGGGCAGCAAACAGTCCAAGCAATGTGTGGAAGTTCCTTTTTGGAGGCAGGACAAAAGCCCACGTTTGTCGACTAACATTAATACATAATTCTGCTGGGCCCATGCATAAAGGAAGGATTTCATAGCCTAGAGAAATGTTATGAGTCTTCCTTCTTCCTCAGGATGAGTGGGCCCCTCTAAGCTCCAAGGAGGAGGCATATGTACTGAGTCATTAGTGGATATGACCGGTCCTATATCTGTCCATTCTACAGCCTGCAATAAAGGGAGGTTAAGTATATAAGCCCAATAAGTGTGATTAATCAAGTCAGCCTGAGCGGGGGAAGCAAAAGCAAGCAAAGCAAGCATAGCAACAAAAATATTTTCAGGATTCTGAGGCATTCCCTGTTGAGAAACCACATTTTCAGCTTGATTATTAAGGGTTTTTTATCTTTCCCCAAGTAGGGAGATCATAAGGTGGATGACGTCAAGTGCGGCCTTTCTTGGAAATTTTTAAAGCTGCCATGGCTTGTGCTGGAATCTCCTCCTCCTGGGGATTTTTTCTCTATCTTGAACGCCAGTGGCTCCCCGGGGGGTGGATCTTCCAAAGAGGGAGCCAGCTGATTTCATTGGATCCATCTGAAGAAATACAAGCATACCCCTTCCCCTGTAATATTAATTTTCCAGATTTCCATTGTTTACTCAACCCGTCTTGATACCAAATGGGCAGAGGAAGGGAGGTGTCCTTCAATGCCTCAAATTGTTTTTCTACTTTTGTCAAAATATCTCCTTGTGGTAAGTTTAAAAAATTTAAAACAAAGCTGTATTAACAATAGTTATAGGATTAAAGAATATATTGCATTGGGATCTAGTAAAGTCTGCTCTGGATAAGGAAGATAGAAGTGTTCCTGTGGATTCCCCCTTTTTTAATTTTTTTATTTGTATTTTCAGTGTGTGGTGTGCTCGTTCAACTATGCCCTGTGCTTGTGGATTATAAGGAATGCCTGCAGTATGTGTAATAGAAAATGATTGTAAAAATTGTTTGAATTGCCTAGAAATACAGGCAGCGCCATTGTCTGTTTTTATAGAACTAGGTGTTCCTATTATCGCAAAGCAAGCTAACCGGTGTGTTATAACATGTCATGTAGCTTCCCCTCAGAGAGGTGTGGCCCATATAAAAGAAGAATTTGTACCGATTGAGACATGTAAGAAGGATGAGGAAGAAAGTTTAGGGCAATGAGTTACATCCATTTGCCGTAGTTCATTGGGTTGTAATCCTCGAGGATTGAGGCCTTGTGCAATGGGTCAAAGACGTAGGGGCTACAAGTAGAGGGATCATTAATGATTTCTTTAGCATGTCAGTATGGAATTTTCCAAATTTGATGTAATGAGCCAGCGTTATTGTGTAATAGAACATGCTACTCTTCAGGAGTAGCAAAAGAGACAAGTTTATCAGCTTGTTCATTGCCATCAGCCATAGGGCCAGGAAGACAAGGATGTGCTGGAATATGGGTAATAGAAATGGGGGAAGTGTGGTTCCTAATAATAGATTATAGTTCAAGGAAAAGTTGTTGGATAATAGATTGATTCAAATTTATGGTAGAAGTTTCTATATTTCTTAATACAAAAACTGAATATAAGGAGTCAGAAACTATATTAATAGGATAAGAATGTAGGTGAATAACCTGAATGAGAGCATATAATTGTTGAGCAGAGTGAAATTTCGTATAAAAGACTTTATATTCTTTGAGAGACCAGAATGAGGCTTTGGCGTTTTTAGTCCCATCTATATAGAAAACATCACCTTGAGGCGTAGGTTGTGATGTGACAAGGCGAGAGATAAATTCAGTATTTTTGAAGAAATTCCAGTGTTTGTTAGAAGGATAATGAAATGAAATTTCTCCAAAATATTCCAGAAAGGCTATTTGGAAATCGGTAGAAGTTTATAATGCATTCTCGAATGGAGATTTATTAATAGGTACTACAGTTTTATGAGGATCGGAGCCAATTAGAGTCTTAGCTCTGTTTCTTCCATTGATAATGATTACAATGATCAAATCAAGATTGGGTGTAAGTGACCTTGTCCCTCTAAAATGGGTATAGATCCATTCTATCCGGTATTATTGTTGGGTAAGAAGTCCTGTAGGAGAATGGAGAGAGGGGAGTATAAATAACTCTAGAAGTAAATCAAGTCTAATACGAGTAAGAAACTGCTTTTGCAATTTATTTTGTACTAAACAGAGTTCCTCTCGTGCCTCTTGTAAAAGTGAATGAGGGCTATTTAAATCTGGATCTCCTTTTAAAGTGTTAAATAAATTAGTTGATAATTTGCAATGCCTAAAGAGTGTCTAATCCAATTTATATCGCCTAAAAGTTTTTTAAAATCATTCAAGGTGATAATTTATCAATACGAATCTGTGTTAGTTGGGGAGTAATATGTTGTCTATTAACAACAAATCTTAAGTAATAGTAAGGTGTAGATGTTTGAATCTTTTCAGGGGCAATGATTAATCCAGAAGCTTTAAAGCATTGTTGAGCTATGTCAAACATCTGCTGAGTTTATAAAACAGATGGAGCTGAAAACAATATATCATCCATATAATGAATAACAAGAAAGTCAGGAAATTGTTTTCTCACGGGTTCAAGGACTTTGGCTACATAATACTGACACATGGTGGGAGAATTCTTCATTCCTTGAGACAACACAGTCCATTGATACTGTTTATGAGGGCTGATATGATTAGGATAAGGAAGAGAGAAAGCAAATCTCTCTCGGTCTAGAGTGTGTAAAGGTATAGTAAAAAAGCAGTCTTGTAAATCTATAATAATAATACGCCAGTTTTGAGGAATAGTGGTAGGTGATGGAATTCCTGATTGCAATGCACCCATAGGTTTCATAGATGTATTAACTTTTCGAAGATCTGTTAAGAGATGCCATTTGCCAGATTTCTTTTTTTGACAAAAATGGGAGAATTCCAAGGGGAACAAGATTCCTCAATATGTTTAAATTTCAATTGTGTATCTATAAGTTCCTTAGCAGCCTCTAATTTCTCTTTTACAAGGGGCCACTGCTCTGTCCAAATAGGCTCGTCATTTTTCCAAGTTATTTTAATAATTGTATTGTTTATCAAATGAGCAGTGGCCCCTAGGAAAAATGTGGATTATATATTTGAGTTTGCCATTGCATAAGTAAATCTCTTCCTATTGAGGGGTGCATCTATCACATAAGGTCATGTTGCAGGCTGGCCTTCTGATCCCTCACATGGATATATTTGGGCATTTTGATAAACCTCTTGTACTTTGGTTTGAGAAACTACTGCAATTTGGCAAGAAATTCTCTGTATAGGCCAAGATTTGGGCCATAAATGTTTGGAAATAATAGTAATATCGGATCCAGTATCAAGAAGACCAGAAAATATTTTGCCATTAATTTTGATATGTATATTTGGTCATGCATATTCAGATACTATTGATGTCCATAAGGATTGCTTTTGATCTGTACTACCAAATCTACCTGTCCGTATACCATTAGAGGAGTTAATAGAAATGTAAGGTAAAAGAAGTAATTGGGCAATTTTGTCCCCCTTTTTGAATTGCCATAGTATCTGAGATGACATGATAATTTGAATTTCTCCCTTATATTCTGAATCAATTATTCCAGGGTGAACAGTAATTCCCTTAAAAGTCAGACTAGATCGGCCAAGTATAAGGCCAAAGGTTTGTGGGGGTAGGGGTCCATAAGGTCCGGTCGGTATTCTAGAAGGGACTGCTTGAGGAAAAAGGATAAAATCATTTAGAGCTGGTATATCGACTGCCAGATGTTGAGGGTTTGAGGGAAAAGATGGAATTTGCCCCTGGTTTTTGTTGATGGGGACCCGGGGAGTCCCCATCTTTGAGTTTTCTGAAATAGGATTTCCCTCAACATCATATTTAGATTGACATTCTTTAGCGTAGTGTACCCCCTTACAACAGCGAGGGCAGACTCCTGGCGGTTTTTTAACAGTTTTAACTTTTTCTGTGCGTTTTTTAGGGCAATCCTTTTTTAAATGGCTCTTATCCCCACAAACAAAACATCCTTCATATCCCTTTTTAAAGGCAGCAGCCATTGCTTCAGCTAACATTTGCATTTTCTGAGTTTCTGATCCTAAGTTGCGACAAGCCTTCAAATAATCAATATTCCTGGACTCATGAATCGGAGTGATGGCTCTCTGACACTTCTGATTCGTATTCTCATATGCAAGCAGTTTTTCTAACTGCACTCTGACTTCCTCTCCGACAACACTACGGGAGATAGCAACTCCCAGTCTAGCTAAAAAACCAGCATAGGCTTCATTAGGCCCTTGTAATATCTTTGTGTAGCTACCTTTAGGTTCCCCTTGAGGAGTAATTCGATCCCAAGCTTCAAGGGCAACTTCTTTCAATTGCTCATGCAACAAAGGAGGGCATTGTATCTGAGCTTCCACTGAATCAAATTGCCTCATACCGGTTAACATTTCAAAAGTAATTTGGTTTTGGGGAGTGCCAGCTCTAGCATTAGAATTGGCACGGTCTGGAACCACATCATGAAACCACATTATCCATTGAAGATATTCTCCTGGTTTAAGAAGAGCTTTTATCAAAATTCACCAATCATAAGGAATAAAATTTCCAATAGAAGATGCCATAGCGTTTAGAAAAAGGTGAATGAGGGCCGTACATAGTTACAGCCTTTTTTATTTGTTGCATGTGAGAAAAATCAATGCCTTCATATTGAGGTATTAGTTGTCCTTGAGCATTAACATTTCTTAACACAGGAAGGGCAAAAAGATCATTGGCCTCAGAGACTTGAGATTGCAAAGCCAGTAAATCAGAAGGCCTTCGTCATGAAGGAGAATGAGTGGATCATCCGTTTTCATAAATATGAGTGCGTGTTAGGGGTTTATCATTGTCATCAAAAAACATATTGTTGGCTTTAGTGTCAAAGAGAGCATCAGAAGAAGCATTATCAGATTCATTTTGTCCTCGAATCCAGGGGACCTTCGGTTTCATGCCCGTTACAAGAGGAGGAGGAGCGCATGGGACAGCTGGAGCAGGGATGGTGGGAAAGTTCTGAAACGTTTTATGTTGCTCTAACTGGGCCTTTTGTAAAGTCTCATCATCTAATTCATATTCATATAATGAGCATTCTGCTTGTTGACGAATATCAGGGGGGCTAGAGTTGCCTTGAAATGGCAAGATCACGGCTTTAATGAGGGCCCATAAGGGCCAGAAATCTATTGGAATATTTTTTCCCTGTCTTGTGGCTCATTCAACATTCTCTTTAGCCCACTTACAAATTTCTAAATTGAAACTGCCTTCATCAGGGAACCAGGGATTATATTCAACCACTGTTTGAAGACAAGCCTCTATCCGTTGACATGAAACCAAAAGTCCCTGAACCTTAAATAAATGCTGAAGTAAAGTAGAAAAGTGGTGGGGCTTTCCACCCGTTTGTCCCATAACCCTGCACTTACTGACCTCCGTAGGTTCTAATAGTCATTCCATCCGCTTACCAAGGGCGTTCACCACGTCCGTTTGGGTGCCAATTGTCACACTGTTCGTAGACCGGGACCTGGGGACTGGAGTCGAAGAGAAGGATGCAGGGGACCCAAGTCTTGAGTGAAACAAGGGTACTTTATTTGCAGAAATGCATGCTTATATATCTTCATACAAGGCAGCTTTAGGCAGTAAAAAAAATTTGAGCAAAAACAGAGCCAAGAAAATAACAATCTTCAAAGGGCCAGAAAACATTCCATATCCTGAGTAAGACGGGCATAACTGAATAGATTACCTTTAAGTAAAAGGTTACGGAAGGGAGTCATTGAAAGGAATCCAAGCAGGTGCTCTTTCTCATGATCTCAGTCCTGAGAACTGCATGCAGCTCTGCTCGCTCCTGTTTTTCAGAAACTGATAAGGAATAGAGAGTCCTTGAGAAACGGCACACAAAGGAAGAAAAGGACAAATTGGATCCCTTAAAGTTGAATGTCCCCTGACAATAGTATGATAATTTTACAACTCGCTAAAGGCTCAGAGTATGGTGAACATTTTTTAGCAGTTAAGTATTTTTAAATTAACATATTGATTTTAGGCATAATACCATTGTACACTTAATAGACTACAGTATAGTATAAACATAATTGTTATAGGCACTGGGAAATCAAAATATTGGTGTAACTCACTTTACTGGTGGTATTCATTTGCTTTTATTGCCGTGATCTATTACCAAGCTCTTAATATCTCTGTTGTATCCCTTTATTTTAATACATATATATGTGTGTGTGTGTGTGTGTGAGTGTGTGTGCATGTATATATAAGTATACATATATATATATATTTAGAAATATATGTAGACATGTAGGTACACAGGCTTCCCTGGTGGCTCAGACAGTAAAGAATATGCCTGCAATGCAGGAGACATGAGTTTGATCCTTGGGTGGGGAATATTCCCTGGGGAAGGGAATGGCTTCCCACTCCAGTATTCTTGCCTAGAGAGTTCCATGGACAGAGGAGTTAGGGCAGGGTACAGTTCATGGGGTCGCAAAGAGTTGGACATGACTAAATAGCTAGCACTATCACTTCCTTTTCAGGCACACACGGGTTCATATACACTCATACATACATTTGAAGCATATCCAGCTCCAAAATGTTGGTTTAAAATGCCCTTCTCCAATAGAAGACATTGTAAGATCCTTGGAGAAATGGCTAATTCTTGGGTTGGAGCAGGGAAAGTACAAAATAAACCCTAAGCTCCCTGAAGTGCCCTAGGTAACTGTAGTCTTGTCTGAGACACCAAACTTCTTTGGGCCACGGAGGCTTTCTCTCCACCATGGAGGGTTACACCCAAGGCTCAGTCAACTCAAATGTCTGCCTTCTTTGTGTCTCTTTACAATCCCATGGACTGTAGCCTGCCAGGCTCCTCTGTCCCTGGAATTCTCCAGGCAAGAATCCTGGAGTGGGTTGTCATCCCCTTCTCCAGGAGATCTTCCCAACCCAGAGATTGAAGCCGGGCCTCCTGCATTGCAGGCCGATTGTTTACCATCTGAGTCACCAGAGAAGCCCCTAAGAAAACTAGAGGTCAACTTTGCCAATGTAATCATTGAGGATGAAAACAGCAAAGAAAAACTAGGAGAAGAGGCTTTGGAACTAAATCATAGGAGTCAGCAAGGATTTACTCGTCCTTGGCTGTTCTGTGTTTGCTTTTCATCACTTAAAGCTACATTTTCAAGTCTCTTCTGTTTAAAATTACAAACTTTTGGAAACACAGTCTTTTGAGATGTATCTGAAGACTTAATAAGAGAAGTACTCTGACAACCTAATTTTTCTTAACGTCAGTAACTCAGTCGCCCATATTTTCTTTTTTTCTAAGTGTGAGTCCAAGTTCCAGAAGCAAATACATTCCTCTCTATACGTAAGTAACATTTCTTAATGTTTTAAAAATTACTAGATTTACATCTGTATTGTAGTTACTTTCAGCTCAGTCACGTTTGTAACTCACTCTTTAAAACAACATACACTTTCTAGCAGATTTGTAATGTTTTCCTAGCATGGTGCCTGTCGACAGTTTCATCAAAAATGTGTTAAAGATTTTGATAAAAGAAATAAAGCGTTAGCATTTTTTTCAGTTTTCCCAAATTGGTTATTTTATGAAGTAAAATACCTTGGATACTGCTCATATTAGGTGTTGTCAACCAGAAAGACTTTTACAGTTGATGTGGAAGCTGTAATGGGCTCACATGCTGAAGGGCAGGAAATGCGACCTCTCGCTTTTCTAAATTTAAATTTGACTTCCCGTGGGTGGCACAGAAGTGCGTCACCCTCCACTCGGGTCTTCTGTGCTTTATACTGGAGAAACACCTTGTGTTTTAGAAGTCTTGGGGTGTTGGCACAGCCCGGCACAGACTGGGGCTGATAACAGCAGACGTTTATTTCCTGCAGTTCTGCAGTCTTGACTTTGGGGATGGCCCAGGAACGGCCCTGGTCACACGTTTGTGTCCACAGGAGGTATAGGGAATGAGGGGCTTGTGGGATCCCTTTTATAAGGACACTAATGACTCAAGTACCTCCCGCCTCCTGATACCATCACCTTTGGATGTTAGTATTGCAGCATATACGTTTCGTTGGGGAGACATACACATTCAGATCACAGTAACTTGGAACAAAGAAAATGCAAGAAGTGGAAGAATCTGGGCCTTTCATCTTTACCCCCGCTTCCCCTGTTACTCTAGCCTCTTCTGCTCCCCAGCTAAGTTGACTCCTTTTTCTCTGAGTGGCCCCAGAAATGCCTCCAGGACACCCTCTCACTTCCTCTGATGGATTGGGCCTTCTCTCAGGCCCGGAGGCACACTGCTGGTTTCCCAGAACCCCAGGCCTGTTTCCATCTCCACAAAAGCCTCCTCCACTCTGGGACACCACTCCTGCCCGCCCCAGGCCATCTCCAGGCTCCAGGGAAGGACTTGGCTCATGGCTTTAGACAGCCTACTTCTTTGCTCAGTAACACAGGCCAGCTGTTACTCACTCTGGCCCAAACTGAAGATCAATTCTTACTCTAAAAAGGAAAATCTCCTTACTTTATTTTTTAGGGCAAATTGTTCCATCACCGTGGTTAATGTATTACATTTTGAATTTTGATCTGTTTTGGAAAAATTTCCTTTGCAAGTTAGGGTATGTTCACCTATGTTTTCTATGTTTCTAATAAAAACTATAAAAAAGTATTTTCATCCCAACAGTGGTTGCGTTCAGTCTACAAATGCTGATGACATTGACAACCCCTGTGGAGACATCACATCTCTCGCCAAGCCTCGTAGCTCTGAAATCCTTTATACAAACTCAAGTCGGTGAGTTCCACCTGTGATTATGCCTCTTACGTTATTATTAAGGAAGAAATGTGGTCATTAAGGCTTTGCAGTGAATGAAGCAATAGAAAAATGGCCTTGAATAAACAAGTTCCTACTGAATAGTGCAGGGAACTATATTCAGTGTCTTGTGATAAATTCATAATGGAAAAGAATATAAAAAAGAATGTGTATATAACTGAGTCACTTTGCCATATAGCAGAAATTGGAACAACATTCTAAATCAACTGTACTTCAATAATTAAAAAAACAGAAAATGGCCTGGTACTGACCACAACTTAAGAAGAAACATATTGTTTCCTGAAAGAACTATAGTTTCTCACAAAGGAGATTACAGTTTTGAACACTGACTAACCTGGGTTTACCTCCAATGTTGTATGAATATATATGTGTGTGTGTGTGTGTGTGTGTGTGTATATATATATATATATATATATATATATATATTTGCTTTCACCCATGGAAATACTGAAGCTCAGAAATTGCTTCATTAGGATAATTCACAAGACACACTACAATAAGCCGATGTTCTGTGTGGTTTTTTTAAAAAATGTGTTGAAGTAGATTTACAATGTTGTGTTAGTCTCTGCTGTACAGCAAAGTGAATCAGTTACACACATATATATATATTCCACTCTTTTTTAGATTCTTTTCCCATATAGATCATTACAGAGTGTTGAGTAGAGTTCCCTGTGCTATTCAGCAGGGATTATGTTAGTTATATATTAGTTATATACTTCATATATAGTCATGTCTGTACAAGGGCTTCCCAGGTAGCTCAACAGTAAAAGAATCTACCTGCCAAGCCGGAGACTCAAGTTCAATCCCTGGGTCAGGAAGTTCCCCTGGAGGAGGGCACGGCAACCCACTCCAGTGTTCTTGCCTGGGAAATCCCATGGACAGAGGAGCCCGGCAGGCTATAGTCCCTGGGGTGCAAAGAATTGGACAGAAGCAGCGACCAAACAACAGCAAAACAGTATGTGTATGTCAATCCCAGTCTGCTGTTTATCTCTCCCAACCCTTATTCCCCAGTAACCATAAGTTTGTTTTCTGTGTCTATGACTCGTTTGTTTTGTAAGTAAGTTCATTGGCAGCATTTTTGTCTAGATTCCACGTGTAAGTGATAGCATATGGCGTTTGTCTTTGTCTTCACTCAGTGTGACAATCTGTAGGTCCATGCATGTTGATGCAAATGGCATTATGTTGTTCTTTTTCTGGCTGAGTAGTATTCTGTGATAATCATGGACCGAATCTTCTGTATTAGGCCCTGAGCTGTTGCACATCACTGCTGGTACACCTTCAGTTTCTGTGACGACTGGAAGGCTTGCAGGAGAGTGTAAGCCTGTAGCGTGAATCACCAACAGTATTTTAAATGTCAGTTGCTCTATTTTTTTTTTAAACATCCGTTTTGCCAAAATAACAAACCAGCTCAGTTTCACATTGGCTGTCCTTCATACCTGCTCTACATCCCCTAATAATTTTGAATTTTCATGTGTTACACATTCTGACACCCTAATTCTTTTGACTACTTGACCAAAGTAAACTATCTTTCAAAAGTAACTTTGGTTTTAAATTATATTTCTATAACTTAATGCATTGAAGAAATAAATGAGTTGTTATATTTCAACCAGTAAGAAATAAAGGAAGAAAAGAAGAGAGAGTACATAAAGTATCCCAGGTACTGTACCAAACACTTGGCCCTCACGTAGCTTGCAAGCCTGCAGGGCCGGTAAGCTCCACACCCCAATAATGATAATATAAGGCAGGATGGAGTGAGGCTCCTGAGAAGCAAGTTTAGTGTTCTTGATCTTGGTTGTACAGAGAGGTCACTTTTATCCACAAGCCTTGAAGGCTGTGATGTTTTAGCTAAGTCCTAAGAAAGGATTTGTCTCTTATGATTCTTGCCTAATTTCTGCAGGGAAAGGATTGCTATTAAAAGTAGAGATTGTAAAAAAAAGAGTTTAAGAGTGAACACAAGGATAAACTCAATTGAAAACCTTCTGGCATCAAATTTTCTAGTATTTTTCCTTTGAAATATACATTTGAATTTTGAAGTGTTTTATGAAACATTCTTGCTGAAGAATAGAATGTATTCTTCTGGATCACTCTTCAAGGAGAGTAAAGAGCAGTCTGGCAGCATTTTAAAAATTTGATGTATAACATACTGTTTAACTTGAGTAAATTTGGGAGCATGCCCTTCTACCTCATCTTGATGTTAGTGTTTTTAAGAAAAGGAAATTTGAGCGGATCATGTAGAATTGGACATTAACTGTACTTACTTAAATTGGGCACTAGAGGGCATCCAAGGTTGCAAAGTTTCTTCTTTGGATGAGGTTTCAATTTTTAATAGAATTTTAATGGAGCATAGGTGGTTAGTGGTAGAGTTCTCACCTGCCCCACGGGAGGCCGGCGTTGGATTTCCCACCCATGCAGCTGCAGCGTCCCCTTTAAGGATTCCCTGGTGGCTCAGACAGAAAAGAATCTGCCTGCAATGCAGAAGACCTGGCTTTGATTCCGGGGTCATCAGGAAGATCCCCTGGAGAACTGAACGGCTACCAACTCCAGTATTCTTGCCTGGAGAATTGCATGGACAGAGGAACCTGGTGGGCTATGGTCCATGGTGTCACAAGGAGTCGGACGTGACAGAGCAACTAACACTTTCATTCACTGTAACTTTTAACACAGGAAAAGACTTTCTGTTTTTATTATGAGATATAGATACAAAATATGTAGTGTCATATTTAAAATATAAAGCAAAATAACAAGGAAATGCCTATGTCCCAGGCCTAGCTAAGGAAATAGTATTTTATTCACATCTCTTACGCTGCCTGTATACCCCTTACAACCTCGTCTCCTGAGTTTCCTTCCCCAACCCAGAAGTCATCGCATCAGTCTTCGTGCTTATCCTCTGCTTGCTTTGCTTGGTAGCTTTGCTACATATACTTGAACCTCTAAACAAAATGCTAAACAAAATGTTGTTTCCTCAGTACCACACTGAGCCAAGTACAGAAGACGCATGCAATGTGATGTCATCTGCTTGAGGTCCAAACCCCAGAAACACATAAACTTACTTTGTGCCCAGTAGAATACCATCCTACTCGAAAGCAAAAATGACTCTTCCTTGGTTTTCTCACCTTAAACTTTCCTAAAGGGAAACGTCTTTATGAGATCATCTTTAAGGATTTCCTCATAACCCATGACACTTAGGCCAGGAACACTGCCTGCCCCGCCCTTTCAGTGGAAGCCGCATTTCAGACAGAGTCAAGGCTACAGACTCTTGGGTTCAGTGGTTGGAATCACCAGTTTCCCCAAAAGGTGAATGCTTTCGAATGTTCCTTATTCATTGATTTTGTATTCTGGGCACCAAATCATTTGACATGCCCAGTGTATTGGTGGTGATTATGCTAATGGTTTTAACATTAACTTTTAAAATTGTAGAACGGAATCTGATCATTATAGAAAAAAGTACAGAAAAAAATTAATGATAATAAAAATATAACTAAACTGTCACATAAAAACATAGCTGTTATGAAGATTTTGGCATATTTCCATCTGTCATCTGCATCCTTCATCTTCCTTGTATTTATACAGCTATGATGATGCTACATATGTAATTTTTACTGCATTCACTTTATAGCATCATCATGGGCACATGTTATTATGAACTCATCATAGTATTTTATTTGTGTAGACCATAATTTTTTTTATTTTTATAGATGTACTGTCATTGACTTCCAGGGGGCTTCCCTGGTAGCACAGCCAGTAAAGAATCTGCCTGCAATGCTGGAGACCCCAGTTTGATTCCTGAGTCGGGAAGATCCCCTGGAAAAGGGATAGGCTACCCATTCCAGTATTCTTGGGCTTCCCTGGTGGTTCAGATGGTAAAGAATCCTCCTGCAGTGTGGGAGACCTGGGTTCGATCCCTGGGTTGGGAAGATCCCCCGGAGGAGGGCATGGCAACCCACTCCAGTATTCTTGCCTGGAGAATCCCAAAGGACATAGGCGCTTTACGGGCTATAGTCCATGGGGTCTCAAAGAGCTGGACATGACTGAGCAACTAAGCACAGCACACAGCACTGTCGTTGACTAGCACGTCTAGGTTACATGTGTAAATGTTTTCTGTTTCTTACTATGATAAATAATGTTGTCAAATACTTGCTAAGTGAATCTTTTCCATAACTTGGAGTTATTTACTAAAGGGAGACTTCTTGCAATGGACTATGAGGTCAAAACATATAAATATATTTGCAGTGGAACCATAGTTTACATCTAGTGTGTGTCCTCACACCTTCAGTGCTCGCATTTACGCTCACCAGATAGCACCTTCTTTTCCTTCCAAATGTGCTTATTATAAAAATAATTCAATTATATTTGTAAAAAGTAAATTACCTCTTCCTTTGAGTCTCAGTGTTGAAAGTTGATGCATATTTTAGACTTTGCTGCCAGGCCTGCATGAATGTCTGTGTGCAGGCAGCTGCACATCGGTGTGTGTGCAGGGGGGCGGTGTGGGGAGGTGTGAGATTGACAGGCGCAGCGGACACTCTCCTCAGCAGTAGGCGGGGCTGTGAAGACCCTTTTTAATGGCTGTGTGATACTCCACTGCAAGGTATAGTTTACGTGGGCCAAGTAGTTATTGAAATTTTTTTCTGTTGTTAAAAAAATAAGCAACAAACCTCCACATTATCTTTGCACAATCATGCACACATTTCTTTTAGAACAAATCCCTAAAAGCATAATTCTTGCATGAGGTTAGCATTAAAATATTTTTTGATTCGGCAGGCATGACCTATTATTAAAGGATATTCAGAGTTAAGGGATTCAAGACAGTAATTCAGTCTCCACTGAAGTTTCTAACTTCTAACTTGAGCCTCCTTTGGGAACTAGAATCCATAGTATCCGCTAGATTCAACAGGAGTTCTGGAAGTTCAGGGAACTGAGTAGGAATTAAAAAAAAAAAAAAAGATACAAAGTCACTCCTCACTTATAATGTGTCAAGCAAGCAAGGGAAACATAAGGAACCCCCAATTTTTACCAAATCTGTTCTTTATCTTTCTCCTAAATACTAGAGCCATATTCTTTGCAAGAGCGTAATGAACAGGGTGGAAGGGAAGTTTTTTTCTGTTAGTACCTATCTTGTGGTTCCACATGGTTTCAAAACAGCAGATCTGTGCCAAGTCAGGACCCCAAAGCATGGAACCTTGCCCTTTCCTAAGAAAAGGGAATGGGGCTTTCTTCTGAAAGGGACCACACGGGGTCTCGGTATGTGCATCTCAGCTGGCCCAGCCCCTCCCTTGTTTTACCAAGGAGGACAGGAGGGGGCACATCCAGGTGACAGAGCAGAGCCCGCGCCCTCTGACCCACACCCAACCCCACCACACCCGGTGCTTTCCAGACCACCGTTTCCCAAACCCGCTTGGTGCTTCCACCATGCCGTCTTCCACTAAATCTCCATCTTTTAGTTCAGGACTTCACCCGGTTTCACATTCGCTGTGCCTTTACCTCAGTCATCTCTCTGATGAAGCATTTGCAAATAACACATAACTGTCCAAAGTGATCCCAGGGCGGCCATGGGCCGAGTCCTGAGCCAGCAGAGGGGACCGCCCTGACCTCCTGGGTGTGCTGCACCTTTAACAAAATCTTAACCACAGCCCAGCTTCAAGCCAGGCTATGAATAGCAGTTCCTTACATTGGCCCACACTTCTGCCTTTTCAGAGAACTTTCACATCGACTCTCTCATTTGTTTTTCAAAGTAGTGTGATGAGGCCAAAGGTGGGGGAACAGGCTCTCTCCCCACTTTACAGATGAGGAGGCTGAGGCAGAGTAAATGATTAAAGAGCCCCAGACACTCATTTTGTGAGCAGTTAAGAGAACAGGGCTCCCACTCCCCTGGGCCGCCTGCAGCCAGTGAATGCTTCCTGGGGCCTCAGCCCTGCTCTGGTCGGGGCTGTTGGCTCATTTCTGTGTCCCTTTTGGAGGGAAGAGGTAAAGGTTCCCTGAGAACAGAAGGAGAAAAGCATGTCCTGTAGAGCACGATGATGATAAGAGTGAAACTAATTTTTGAGCAGATCCTGGGACCACAGTATCTCATTATATTCAGGGACGCACAGCCCAGTGACCAGAAGCACGCTGGTGCTATTAGGACTTCTCAGCTGTTCCCTCAGCCTTCCCTCCCCTTGCCCCACCTTCCCAGGCCTGCCTCCTCCTCTCCCTACTCTTGCGCTAGGCCAACACTTTGCCCAGGTACCCTGACCCCACACTCCCTGTAAAGGAACTGTGAATTTCATCACCCCAACTTGGGGAGACGTGGTCCTGAAAGACCCCGTCCAGGGTCACAGGGCAGGGGTGCCACCCTGCAGGCAGATGCCAGCCCCCAACACACTCAGCGCAAGCATCTGGCTGCATCCTTCTCTGATGCCCCTGCTCCTAGTTTGCATCAGTCATCTTTGCCCCACTTGGGTTCTGTTCCTCCTTAATGTGAAAGCGATCAGGAGCCTAGCCTGTTTGAGTCCTGACATAGAATAGCTCTCGATAAACAAGGCTCCAGGTGACTTGAACTTGTGCTACACTTAACGCAGAACAGATGCCGCTCAGCTGGGAGCCTGGGTTTCAGGGCCTTCCGGGGCCCCTCGGTTCCACCACCCGCCAGCCTTGTTGTCTCTGGGCACATGGCTTAGACTTGTGCTCAAGCCTCAGTGCCCACATCTCTACCATGGCATGGTCTCAGGACCAAGGACATGGAGTGTTGGGAGATTAAATAAAGCAGCCCACGTAAGTGTCACAAAGGGTACGGGCTCCTGAGGATTATTCGGGCCTGTGTTACAGACAGAGAGCCTGTTCCCGTTGGCATTCTCATCCACGTATGCATGACTTATAATCTACATATAACATGGTTTTCTCCATGTTTCCTTTATTTTTCTATTTGTCTTTTAATTATATGCCATCTGGGCCCCTTTTTCTCTAACTGATTTACTAAACTTCCTTATATTTTTCAAGTTATTTAATTTCTATTTTATTATGCTTTGTTGAGAAAAGCCAGTTAGTTATAAACTTAGGCAGTAATTTATTCAGTTACCCATAGTGAACAACCCTAGGCTTATTTTGGGAATCGGGTGCCACAGAAGGTGTTCAGAAGACTAGCAACTATGGAGCAAAGACAGACATGAAGACGACTTATTTTTAAATGGGTTCCTGCTTCCCTTAGCTTTCCTTAAATGAGGGAATGGGTCTGATCATGCAGCTGACTTGGAAATTCTCTCAGAGCCTGTACTTTTCAGTGTCTTTCATCTGAAAAAGCTTATCACCCATCAGCCATGGGTCTATAGAGCATCCCCCAGAATCTGCTCTCCTCTAGTCTTGTTGCACTTAAGATGGAAAAAAGTTCCCCTTTGTTGTCCCTGAAAAAGGGTTAAATGGAGTAGATTCTAGAAGCAGCGTGGGTGAGGACTTTCATTTTCAAATAGGTGGCAGTTTATTATGCAACTGCATTCGTTTCTCAAGCCCAAGCAGCTTATCATTAATTCAGTCCTCTGGTTCATGTTTGTTATTTTTAGACATGATGTAATAAATCTCATTATTAGAACATGACGTAGAATACTATTCAACATCAGTAACCTGTACGCCACAGGTAAAGCACCGATAGTCGAATGGTGTTTTAGATCCAGCCCTTGCCGAGCTTCCATCTCGGCTTCTTACTGCTCTGATGGAAGGCTGTGACCTCAGAGGCATTTTCATTCTGCAGGTGTTTTAGAGGCAGTGGAAAAAAACTCTCACGCAGAGGAAGGGGGTTTCCTTCATAACATGCATGGAACCTTTGATGAATTCGGGGAGAGATATAACATATGAATGACTTTGCCCCACTTTTTGCTCCCACTCTGACATACAGCTGCAATTCTAGGAGAAGATTCCAAGAAATCCTGAAGGGTCCTGCCTAGAATTTGGCAGCAGTGGTTCACTCACCCAGGTCCCTCCAACAAACCTGAAACCTGAAACAGAGACTTCCAAACTTGACTGCCCATGAGAGTTATCTGGAGAGATTTAAAAAAAAAAAAAAAAACAATTTCCAGCTCACAGCACTTACCAATTAAATTAGCATGTCTGGTGGGTGGGAATCAGGCGTTGGTACCTTTGAAAAATCCCCGAGTTGTCAGGCGCAGCAGCGTCGGGAAACCACTGTCTTTACCTCTCTCCAGCTGCCTGTCCCGGATCAACTGCATTCTTCACTGCCAGGCTGCTATTTCATACATTTCTTATTTCTTTGAAATCTTGTATTATGACTACAATTAGTTGAGCACCTACTAAGTGCTAAAGACTTGCCAGCTGCTTTTACCTTCACTGAATCCCTCTGACCCCAAGGCCCTGGGAGGCCACGTGCACTCTTGGCTGCAGCCGCTGAGGGCTCTCCCCACTTAATCTCACAGCTGCTGGAGGGGTGGAGGCAGGCCTGGCTCCCTGATTTCCCAGCCTACCGTATCCGTTAACTTTGCACCGCTCATTCTGCTGTGGCCCCTGATGTGCTTGCCCTTCCCTTTGTCTGCATTGGGTCTCCTATTTTATTGCCTGAAAGCCGGCTAGTCACAGACTGACGTGCTTGGAAGAGACACAGAATGTTTACTGGCGCAGGCTCTGCCCTGTATGTCCTGTCCCTTCGTGTGCTAATGCCCGGAAGGAGCCCAGAGGACCTGCCTGCCCACAGACACAGGTAGACTCTGGCCTCCCTCTCGACTGCAACCTTGAGCTTGGTCCTGTCACCCTGCTCGTAGCCGAGGCAGCGAGGCTTCCAGGGGCTCAGTCTGTGTGCGGGTCTGCGAGTCAACAAGCAGAGTCAGAGGCCCAGGTCTGAGGCCCGGCCCCTGAGCACTCACCATTCACTGCCCTGCCCTGCACTGCCTGCTTGTCACCTGCCACTGCATGTGTATCCTCTCTGAAACTGAATGTTTTGACAATTCCTCCAGCCGTCAGTGGTGCTTGGAGGTCCCCTTATTGGACATGTGGACAGGATGGGATCAAACCAGGGGCCCCTCAGAGGAGCCGACCCTGTGCCTCCCATAGGACTCCTCGCTGCTCCTTACCTTGTGTCTGGGCATCTATGGAGGGTAAGGGCCCTCGCTGAGGGATGTCCCGCTCCCAGAGGAGGGACCATGGAGTGGCCGGGGCAAGCTGACCTTCCTCTGTCCTTACTGTGGCACCAGGAGGACCCTGAGAGCTGCACTTAACAAAGACGGTGTTATTTGAAGTGCCCTGTGATTGCAGAGAGCATGTTTCTGCTCTTTGAGGTAGTCTTAGCCTCACATCTTCCCTTGCACCTGGAGATGAGGTCCCGTGTCTCAAGCAGCACTCGGACTGGCCCCACCTTTTCCCAGAAAATGATCCATGGAAAGGGCTTTGTATGCTGTAGAAATGTCAAAACAGTAGTTATTATTCACTCACCTCTGAATTACCCAATAGAATATTTGTTTTGGATGTTTGCTTGCCTTTATCAAGATGAATTTCATACCCACACTGAAAAACCTGCCATACATTCTAGTGTTTTTCTTTTACTCTCTCTGGAGGGAAAAGGGCCATGATCACAGAGGAGTATGTGGAAGTGAGCTAAATTTCATAAACTGTATAAAGTCAGTACATTAGTGGTGGCGAGAAAGAAGTATTATTTAAAAATCATGCTGTGTGTCCACCAGCATTGGAGTCGGCACCTCAGAGCTCTGTTCGGGAGCCAGGTCTGCTTTTTGGTAAGGAAAGCATGTCCACCTTCCTTAGGAAACAGAGCTCCATGGTGGATCAGGTATGAAAAACACATGCAAATTCAAGCAGCAGAGAAACATGGACTTGAAATAAGCTTCTTCATTCTGAGAGGAAGGCTGTCACCTACTCATCTCTGCCCCCTGCCTGCATGCTTTCCTATCTGGCAATCCGACTTCCAGACCTTCATGTGGGACAAAACCCTTAGATTACGTCCTTCTTTATGTTTTCATAATTGGGTGCTGGTGACCGTGACTCTTTGGCAGATTGTTGTGTTCATTTTCTTTCTTCCCCTCTTTTCACTCTTTCCTTTAGCTCTGCAAATATTCCAGGATACACTGGTAAGGTTCATTTCACAGCCACCCATCCAGCAAATTCTGATCGTCCATCAACGACCCCCTCACCAGATTCAGAAGTGCACCAGTAAGTATGAATCCTATTACTCAACATGCTTGGATATACTGGGGAGGGGGAAATCCTAATGATGATTATTCGACTAAAGAACAATTAAGTATTAGGAGTAAATTTACATTGTTTAAAAAATAGGGTGTCAAATCCAAAAAGAGAGAAGAGTTCATTTTCCCACTGTTGTTGCTAGAAGGAGGGCATTAAGAGATTGAAAGCATCTTAGCGGACAGCATCTTAGCCTCTTGGACTCAACTCTGCATACTTATCACCCTTCTGCATTATCCTTAGAACATGCATAGAACATACTACATGAGACACACGTTCACTTATTGTGGATAGCCATCTTACTTTTCATAAAAGACAACATTCTGTTAAAAGCCATATATATATATTTAAACACCATTTTGCAAATTGAAAACAGGAGGCATTTGATGGGAGGTTAGTGCAGACTCCGTGCTTTGAAGCTTCCAATGAGAAGCAGGTGGTTATTGCTCATTATATCTCAAATTTGAAAACATTTGATGAAAGTCCTGCCTTGCCAGTAAGGTGACACAGCTCTGAAAATGCAAATGCATCTTAGCCAGGTCCAGAGACTGGCCTCATGTAAATATAAGCTCTCGAGTTAGGTCAGTGTGCATCTGGGAGGAGAAGGAAGGCAGTCCCCCAAAAGGGTGCCTTTTCTCCTTTGTTGGTGGAAGGTGGAGAAGCCATTCATTTCTCAAAACCAGAAAGGTCCCTTTCCACTCTAGAAAGATGACTTTACCTCTGGGCAGCCTCACACCCTGAGCCCACACCCCCAGGGCTTTGTGTGGTAGCTGTTGGTTACTCACTGGCCTCTCTGCAGCTTCACCTCCTTCTGTCTGTATTTTCTGTCTTCTTGGCACAAACTTGGCACAAGGTAGATTTTCAGTCCGTGATATAATGCATAGTATGCAGTCAATAAACTGAACGCAAATAAATGAAATAAAGGAAACAGTACTCACAAGGATTAACCATTCCCACCCTCTCTCTGTTCTGTGCATCCTTTTTCTCTCTCCCTCTACTCCTATAGCTTTCTCTCTTCATCTCTCCCATATTTGTGTATCATTAGTTGGAGAATACATGAGGTTATATCTTCTCATTTTATTTCACATGTCTTTTTTTCTCTCCATTTTGTTAGTGTCTTACGGAAAAGAATGGCAGTTGACCTCTTCCGTCACCAGGGGCCGCTCTCTCGAATGGTCACAACTGTGACACCCTACAATCCCTTCAATAAGAAGGATAAGGAAACTATAAGCTACTGAAAGGGACCCGCCCTGAGTGCCCCCCTAGCCTGGGAGAGGTGCTGGGTATGATGTGATGGGGAGGTAACAGAAGCCAAATAAAGGCACATTCTCCGTGTGTCTGGCTGGGCCTTGGCCAAGCGGAGCTCCAGCTCCAGAACCACGTGGTCATGGAAATGGACTGTGTGAGATCCTCCATCCTCTCACATGAGGTTGTATTTGTATCCACACGGCTGTGGATGCCATGAGCTTTCATAAACCTTAGCTCGTTCGCCCTCGCAACCCCGCAGTGGGCATTTTGCGACTGTCTTACTATTTTATGAATAAGCAGGCTGAGATTAGGAGAAGGAAAATATTAATCAAAGGTCACACAACTCATAGTGGAGTTAGAACTAGAACCCAGCTTTCTGAATTTAGAAACCTTTGCTGCTGTTTTTCACTATAGATCAAATAACCTTCCCTGAGTTATTGAAAAAAAAGAATTACCCAGAGACAGAATGCCTCTTCTCCCCAAAGATTCAGAATTGAGCTATGGATCCCGCAGAACTCCATGCAAATGTGTAAGTCCTTCGGAGGTAGCTTGGCCTTGCTTTCCCATCAGAAGGGCGAAATCAGATGTTTTTGCTTGAGGATCATGTGTTGCCTCAGCTGACACCTACACAGACTTGGGTGCTGACTGCTGCCGTCCCTGGCTGCTGCCTTCTGCCAGGATACACAGGAAGGCTGCCGTCCACCCTCCATCTGTGCTATGGAGCTGATCGGCCTTCGCAGAAAAGTAATGGCTTCTGAACCCAATCTTGCAGCCTTAATTATTTTCAGAAAAGAGCAATTCTGTCAAAAAATCTGACCAAAAAAAATCTTCATCTCTTGGAAGATTCTCACCCAGACACAGATGGGAATGATGAGCCCTGTCCAGGGAGCAGATGAATGCAGGGACCTGAGATTACATTTTGCGGTAAACATCCCTGGCAGGCCACTTTGTCAGGAGGCACAGCTGCCCCGGGTCCGAGGCCTTGTTTATCATTCTGGGCCTTTCTGAGCAGGGTACCAACGGCACCCGGTCCTGACGCCCCTCAGCCTCAGGCGACTATTCGCACCCTCCATGCCGCCAGCCCCTGGACACTATCCAAGGACTGAGCGCCTCCAGAGCTGCTCCTGGAAGGATAGTGGCCTTGTCTGCAGAGTCCCAGGGCCACCTCCAGGAGAGGTGAGGTGGCAGCTCTTCATTTTCACTGTAACTAGCTCAAACTTCTCACGCATAAAGGTCAAATGCAAACCCTGCTCACCACGGATCCAGAATTCTGGCCTGACTGACTACCAGAACCTCTGAGTGTTTTAAGTCCTGTGACCTGGGTTTCCATGGTCAGCAGTTCAACTGAAAATCATAAAAGTCAAGGAAGAGAGCTGCAGGGATTTCCATCTGCTCATCAAGTTCTGAATTGGGTCTTGGTTTATTCCGACGGGCTGGGAGCCAACATCCCTGTTCCTCCTCAGGGCAGCCACTTGCCTTCGGCTCCTCTCCCCAAGCTCAGTCTTTCTGACAGTTAGTGCCTCAGCTTTTATTTATCCCCAGGGATAACACACACACACACACACACACACACACACACACACACACACAGAACCTATGTGGGTTTTGTAAAACATAGGTGGAAGACAGTGTCAGAAATCACTAAATAATTCACTTGGAAGAGAAAATGCATTCTAATGAGCTTGTTCTCGCAAATAAGGATATTACAACATAATATTGTAAAAATATTACACAAGTACTATGAAGATATGACACTCGTGGGAGAGCAGAAGAGAAAGTCTAGAAGTGGACAGATAATCATTTTAAACCTGAGCCCAGAACAGACTTTTTTTCAATTGATGATACTGTTAGGTAGTTAAAACAGAAAGTGTGAGGTGAAAGTCGCTCAGTCGTGTCCGACTCTGTGACCCCACGGACTGTATAGTCCATGGAATTCTCCAGGCTAAAACAGTGGAGGGAAAGGCCTTCTCCAGGGGACCTTCCCAACCCAGGGATGGAACCCAGGTCTCCCGCATTGTGGGTGGATTCTTTACCAGCTGGGCCACAAGAGAAGCCCTAGAATAGGGAAAAGGAGTCCAAAATGGTGGTAGCTGAAGGCAAAGAAAGGGAGAAGCCTGTGAAAAGGGAAAAAAGGAAAAATCCACAGACCAGAGTGAGAACCTCAGGTGAAACAAACACGCCCCCTTCCTGGCCCGCCCTAATTTGCACAGGGCAGGCTCAGTGGGGAGGAGACAAAGAAGGAGCCAAGATGGGTGGAGGCCTCTCCTTTGGGTTGGCCTGTCCTCATGCCTCAAGTGTGTACTATTCTTTGCGAATAAAACGCTGAGCTATAACCGAGCTGTAACTGGTCCACAATTTCTGTTGCAGCAAAACAGAACCAAAGAAATTACACACTCTCCTGTACAGAGACAACTGGAAACAAAACAAAAGGGAAGATCCAGGTCTCAGCCATAAGAGAAAGAGAACCGCTCTTATAATACAGGTTTAAATGGATAATTTACAGCCTCAGACAGGCGACATCAAAATTCAGGAGAATTGGTTTATAACATGTGGATAGTGGGAAATTTTTCCAAAGAGGCCACTGAAGCCAGAAATTATGAAGAAAAAGAAATAACTGCTTTTAACATCAAAAATACCACCGATTTTTTTTTTCAGACGAGACTATTAGGAAAGGATATCGAACAGAAGGTTCATATCCTTATAAAAACAGCCAATGACAAAAAGTAGTATACCAATAGAAATAAGTCAAAGGATATTAACAAATACATTAAAAATATCAATGACCAGTAAATAAGTCTTTATATCTATGGAATATTAGAAAAACAGGGTGGTATTTCTTTTTTCACCCATGGTCAGTGCTCATGGGAAGAGGTCTCTATCTTTACCTTCCACTGGTTGGTCTTGACCTTGCTAACCCTTTCCATTTGGAAAAATGTCTCAAGAGTTTTTCCAGGTGATAAAAGTTCAGACTTAGCAATTTCATTCTTATGATTTTTTTCAAGCAAATAATTTCACCCGTGAGCAAATATATTTTACAAAGAGATTGAAGGCACAACATTTCATAACAGAAATTAGCAACAACTTAATGCTCATCAAGAGAAAAGTTAGTAAAGTGCTGTCCATGAATATATAAAAATACATGTATTAAAAGACAATGGAGTTTATTATCTGTGTGTTTTGTTATCTCTGTGTATTATTATGTTTATCTCTGTGTATTTATATCATGGAAAGACATACATGCAATTATTGGTAAGTGCCAAAATCAGATTTACAACAGTATGTATTTTGTTATCTTAATTTTATATATGAATATATAGAATAATGTAGGAAAATATTTTTAAAAAGTTAATAGTTTTAATTCTATATTTTATACCATTACTATAGTAGACATGTATTTCTTTAAAGTTGAAAATTTTGAAAAGTTATGAAAAGACTATCTTTAAAACTTTGAAATCCCTTATAAAGGAAACTATCCCCTGACACACACACACACATTTCTTCTATGAATCAAGTACCAGGAAGACATTTGTCCCTCTTGAAGTACTGGTGTCAGAGTATGAGAATTATGTTAGCCATTTGCCTCAGTATATTCTAAAATTTGATGATTTTTAATATATACAGGAGTGAAATTGCAGTTCCCATAAGTGGAAATGCTGAAATGGGAAGTGCTCCCATTTCCCCATGCCTGCCAGGAAGCTCAAAGCCAAATTAGCTTACAGCCCAGGACAGATCTGAACCAGGCGCCTGGTTCAACATGCACGCAGGCCCCTGCAGTCCTCTGGCCCACACCCAAGTCTGAGACCACTGATTCTGCGGGACACTGTACCTGCTTTTCCCTCTTTCCACGTGGGTTCAGATTTTTCTGTTTCTGCCAAAAGAGACTTATACTTTAGGGAGACGCCTTCACCCTTGGGGAAATTTCTAGGATATACATTACATTAAGTGTTTAATGTTTCTCCATTAGTGTTTCATGCAAAAAAAAATAAAAAGAGCACTGGCTAAGGAAGGAAAAGCCCAAGCTGGGACCGAGTGGTCAAAACTGTCCCAATTGCCTTTGTTGGGGGCACCCTCCAGCCCTGTTGGTCCTGCCCAAAGCAGATTGGTGGCAGGAGAGAGTCAAATCACCCTGCAGCAGGCATGACCTGGTGACCAGGACTGTCTTCTAATAAGTGAGAATATTCCACGGTAGATTCATTCCTTGCCCCTTGGCCTAGAGTAGACTGGGTTGTCTTCATCTTTGGGAATCCAAGAGTTCTGCTTTATGATCTGTAAACTAGCATATAAAAGGTGAATAAGAAAATGCAAAATAACTACGATGAACTAAGATGCGTTTCTCTGCAAAATACATTTTCAGGGTTGATTTTTTTTAAAAATCAGCTTTAAAGATGTTGTTTTTTCATCTCCATTCTTCTGTAAAGCCAGGGAGGTGAGGAGACCTTCTGGCTACAAGCATGGGTTTGAGAATCAGCCTGGATGGGGTCCAAGTCCTGGTTCCCATACTGTCCACATGAGCTGCTTCCTGGCTCTGAGGCACACTTTAGAAAGGGAAGGAGTATAATATGTTCCTGTATTCATAGGAGGCTTCCCAGACAAAGCAGTAGTAAAGAATCTGCCTGCCAGTACAGGAGACACAAAAGACATGGGTTTGAGCCCTGGGTCAGGAAGATCCCCTGAAAGAAGGCATGGCAACCCACTCCCTGGAAAATCCCATGGACAGAAGGAGCCTGGCAGGCTACAGTTCATGGGGTTGCAAAGAGTCAAACACGACTCAGCACACACACTTTTATTCATAGGAATATAGAGGTAGTGCTATGATTGCAGTCACACACCTGGGTATGATGGTAGCCACAATGGTGCTGAGCACCTCGTTCTCTGAGACAATGAAGGAGATGGCTGTACCATCTGGTGCACATTCATCATTCAACAAATATTCTGAGGTGAAACATCGTGTGAGATGAGATGCCTGAGGTTCGGGAGCTATGGCCCTCACCCAGCATTCACACGGGCAAGCAAATAGGAGCAGTGGAAAATGTAACAATGTGTTGATTGTGCTAAGGAGGCAGATAGTACCCGTGTGCTCATCTCAGCTCAGACACGTGCACAAATTAAATTCTTATTGTCATAAACAGTAATCTTTCTTCAAAAACACCACTTTGCATTTTTAAAAATAAAAATATTTCCTATCGTCAGGCATTCTTGTATATATGCATCCACGCAAATGCACATAAGGGATCATCTAGTGGAACGAATCTATCTTTGCCATTAAAAATCTTGGTTTATCCAAATCAATGCTGTTCTTGAAAATGGGAATAAATTATATTAGCTTTGGGGAGGGGGGAGATAGCAACTGCTAAACTATAGGAGTGCTGGGTATCCAGTATACTCCCTTAATTTTTTTTAATACAGTTTCATGCACGGGCAGTATCTGGACGCCCTGATTTTTAGCACTTTTTTTTCTGACTTTGACTCACAGTCAGTCCTGTGTTCTATCCAAATGGTTCACACACTGCACTATGGTTTCATTTGATGTGCTTGTATTTTCTTACTATGGTTGGTTTTGAGTACACTCGCTGTCATCAAAGCAGTTCATCTCACCCCCCAGCATAGGTTCCCCACACCCTGGTGGAAATTGACATGAAAGGCTGCTCCCGCCCGGCACACCTTCTCATGGCAGGTGCACAGGAAGAGGGCCGCCCCCACAGGGCACTCACCCAGGGTGGGTGTTAAGGGCAAACCCCACCGCTTCAACTTCTAAACTGTGAATGCAAACAACTTTACTTCCTTGCATTCCCACTTTGGAAATAAAGTGTCACATTAAATTTACAGAAATCGTCTTCTGTGGGCAGGGCCAGGATGCCGCAGACAGACCAGCCTTGGTGGTGTGCCCTGGGTGGGAGGCTGCTGGGGAGGAGGGCAGGCGGGCACGGGTCCTCGGGGTTGTTGGGTGTTGGTGGGGAGAGCCCCGGGGACCTGTCGAGAGGACAGAACAGCCCTGGGCTCCCAGCAGGGCGGATCTGGGGAGGGGGTGAGCAGCAGGGTGGGGCTGCCCTGGCGAAGCAGAGCTGAGGAAAAAGGAGACCTAAACAGTGGTCCCATGGTCTAATTTCTGCAGATCAGAGATTTCAAGCCCATCTCACTAGATGGGGTAAATATTCTCTAGCGTTTACTGTTTTAGGGCCACTCTCTCATCTCAACTAGTTACCTAAGCAGACAAACACAGCACGTCTTCCCGGAAAGCGTCACTCAAAGTCACACTGATTTGAGCCAGATGTCTTAGGGGTCCTTACTGAGACAACCAAGAGGCTGCTGCAGACCCTAGTCCAACATGGAAGCTAGGCCAAGATCGCAAGGTCACAGTCGAGAAGGACCCTTGGCTTCCAGAGACACTTTGGCCATCAGGTCCCCTCTGCTCCTATGACCTCAGCTCTGCTTACAGGGTTTCACTCCCTCAGCCGAACTCTGCTGGCAGTGTGGACGTGGCGGGAGGGGGCACTGCGGCTCAACTGCCTGGACCCAGCAGGGTGCAGGTTCGTGCAAAACAAATCAGATGTTGAGGGCAGGTTCAGTCCTAGAGGTGCTGACAGCCGTGACCAGCACTGATGCAGACAGAGGGACTTGCGGCTGCGCCCTGGAGTCATGGCTGCCGTGCACTCTGATCCCTGGCTTTCTCTCCCACCTGTTCTGTCATCCAGGTACTAAGTGTGCGTGTGTGTTAGTTGCTCAGTCGTGCCCAACTCTTTGCGACCCCAAGGACTATAGCTGGCCAGGCTCCTCTGTCCATGCGATTCTCCAGACAAGAATACTGGAGGGGGTTGCCATTCCCTTTTATGTGATCCTTTAAAAACTCAAGTAAGTTACCTGACATATAACAAGGAACTGTTGTATAAAGCACTACAGCACATCGAAAGATGGAACTTAATCATGTCTGCAAAACATTGGAATCATCTATTTATCTGTCATCTATCTGATAGCATCTGTTGAGTTTCTGTTCCCTTTGGGAAAAGAGTTCTCTCTTAATTTGTTTATCAAACTAAGGTCAGTTCTATGTACTTTAGGTGATCCGTTTTGTTGCATTTGCTATTTAGAAGAATATGTCTCAACTGCCGTCTCGTAAAGGTCACAGAAATCTTAATGCACTTCTAAATCCAGAGGACCCAGAGGCTCTGCTTTCAACACAGGTTAAATTGTGGTGATGCAAATTGCAGGAAATCAGTGGCCTGTATCTCTCTAAGAATTACTTAATGATGAACCTACCAGTTGAAAAATAAAAGGATCTCTCTGGGGTCAGCGGGGAAAGAGACAAGGGGCTTTCAAAGAGACCTTCTGACAACAACAGGGGGACAGGGGGCTAAGGTCCACATGCCCTGCGGGTGAGTGATCGAGACCTGATCCAAGGTGCTGGGGGACCAGAGCAAGCCAGTTTCCTGGAATGGGGTGTGTGTGTGTGTCTGTGTGCAGAGGAAGACTGTGCAGGGTGCATGGCAGGAAGTTGGGTGTAGGGACCTGTCCCCTCCCTAGGTTCCTGAGGGGCAATCTGGTGGACAACACCCCGCCCCCATGCAGTTTCCCCCAGCAGACCCAGATGGGGCTCCTGGCCACCCGCAGAGGTCTGGGTGCTGCGTGTTTGAGGAGAAGAACACTGAGGTGTCCGCGGACCCCTGCAGTTGGAGATGGATCTGCAAGGGCCAATGAGGGAGGCTCTGCCTGGGCTGTGGGTGGTGCAGCTGCCCTCCTGTGGGCCTGGAAAGCACACCCTCGTGCCGGGTGCTGGGCTGCCTTCTGAGAGGGCCCCCCGTGACTCGGGTGGAGACCACCACACCATGGAGGTGGAAGCACCGGACATTTCTCCAAAGCCCAGGAACCTCTGCAGAACCTTTTGCCCTCTTCTGCTCAGAAGGTGAAGTTATTGAAGGCGGGGACAATGTTTGTGTTGCCTGTGGTTTGATCACAGTTCCTTTGAATTCTTCATGGCTCGCCCTTCGTGGTGCCTGAAGCAGGCTCCTGAGAGAAGCTGCTGTTCTTCAGAAATCCTCAGCCCTCTTCAATCACAGCCACCACACCCCTCCCTTCCCCACAGGCCGCACCACAGAGAGGTAAACCTTTCCATCAGAAGCACCTCTTGTGAGCAACTTTTCACTTCCTGCTTGAAAAGAAAGTAAGGTCTGAACTGGAGGGAGACTGGGAGAAACAGGAGGACAGGGCCTCCCTGGGGTCCAGAGCGGAGAACCCATCCTAGGTGTGCGGGTGGGGGACCCCAGATTTCCAAAATTCACATGTATATCCCATGAAGACAGTGACCTATTCTCTTGAGAGGGGGCTTTGAGTCCATGAGACCAGCTCTCACAGCCAACTCTCCAGCCCAGGTCAAAGTCAGTGTTCCCCCAAAGCAGGTGGGCTTGGGGGAAGGAGACTGCATGGCACCTGCTTTGATTTGTGGCAGGAAATTTGTGTCCTCACATTTCTCATTAAGGAAATGCTGGGTGGTTGAGGGTGTCAAAGGAGAGAATATTCTTGGGTAACTGGTGCCTTAGAGATATTGAATAATACTAATAATTATTGTTATTATGAAAAATAACATTCCTCTTGAGCAAACCTTAGCTTCCCTTCTTAGACTGGAAGCACCATTCATGTAATAACTGGCCAGTCTCCCGCCACTAACCATGTCCTGTGGCTTCCAACCCAACTCAGCCTCCGCAATTTCAATGAGCCAGTGATTCCATGACTCACCACAAGTTGAAGCTGGAAGCTGGGAGTCATCGTACATCCAATTTGAATTCTACTTGTTCTCTCTTTTGCTACAGCTCTCAAATGAGCCCTCCGATTTCCATGCCTGCTAATATTGTGTTACTAAGATTTTGTATGTAATGTATTATAGCAGCTGTCATGATAGGATCTGTTTATGTGTTTTCCTTTTCCATCCCTTGTAGTCTAGAATTGTGTTTTATTTATCTCGGTGTCAACCAAGTTCTATACCTGAAAGTGAACGTCGCTCAGTTGTGTCTGACTCTTTGTGACCCCATGGACTGTACAGTCCATGGACTTCTCCAGACCAGAATACTGGAGTGGGTTACCATTCCCTTCTCCAGGGGATTTTCCCAACTCAGGGATCAAGCCCAGGTCTCCCACATTGCAGGCTGATTCTTTACCAGCTGAGCTACCAGGGAAGCCCAAGTTCTATACCTAGCCAGGCACTTATTAAGTAGTTAAAAATATCTACATAATAGTGAATGGGTGGGTGGATGGAGGGAGGGATGTATGCATGGGTGAATGATGGATAGTTGGATGAATGGGTAGATGAATGGATGGGTGGATTGATGAATGTACGGACAGGCACAGGGATGGATGGATAGATGGGTAATTGTTCACCCCGTACTCTGAGCAGTTCCCTTAGCAGAAGGTGAATTTGACCCTACAACCAATAAAACTGAAAATCAGGATTCCTTATACTTTTTTTCTCTGGCTGTACCTCCACTTACTCCCTCCTTTTGTTTCCTGTGTTTCCTCCCTCAAACCACTTTCCTTTACCTTGTGCTCAGGTATCATCCTTCCTACTCTTGTCTTCTGCTTCCCGCTGCTCTCCCCATCCCTACCTCATTGCCTACAATTTGAATCGGCTGCTCCGTCCCCATTAGGGAGCATTTGGCAAAGCATTTAATTTCTGCTTATTGCTGAGAAGAGGTATCAGCATTTCTCCCTTCCCAGCTGGGGGACCTTGAACTTTCTGAAATCACATGTATGCAAGCATGCACACACATCTGGGACACAGAACAGGTTAAGTTCTTCTATTAGCTTAAGAATCTTGATTAACCATATATCACCAAGGGCTAAATTATATATTGCAAACTATACATATGTTGGAGCTTCAGAGAAAACTTTTAGGTCAAGGAAATTGAGAACAACCTTGAAAGATGCGGAAATGGATGAAAATAGAAAAGAATCACAAAAGTCAATTTTAAAGGTTATTTTTATCCAGTACAATCTCACTAACTCAGACCCTGGTGGCTCAGAGGTTAAAGCATCTGCCTGGAATGTAGGAGACCCGGGTTCGATCCCTGGGTTGGGAAGATCCCCTGGAGAAGGAAATGGCAACCCACTCCAGTACTCTTGCCTGGAGAATCCCATGGAGGGAGGAGCCTGGTAGGCTACAGTCCACGGGGTCGCAAAGAGTCGGACACGACTGAGCGACTTCACTTTCTTTCACTTTCACAGTCTCACTAACTCGGACCCAGTCATCAGGATTCTTAAATAATCTTACTATACTTTCTCTGAATTTGTAAAGTGAAGAGGTAAACAGCACTGTAAGAGGAATGATGAATGTGGACTGGAGACCTCACCTTGAGTTAAGTAAAAGTGGGGGAGCAGACAGAAGGGAAGGGAAGCAAAGGGGTGCAAGTGCCTCCAGCCCCGTCTACCCTGTGGGGGACAGTATTATTTCTTGCATGTTGCAGACAAGGAACTGAATTCAGACAGGTGCCCAAGGCTACACCCTGCTTCTTGGTGGCATGAGGAATCTAGCTGGTGTTTGGTTTCCTCAAAACACTTGACATCTGTAGATCTGCTATCTCTAACCCCCTCAGACACCTGAGAATTTTTTTGCAACTTGTGTGTGCTAAGTCACTTCAGCCACGTCCAGCTCTTTGCGACCTCATGAACTGCAGCCTGCCTGAGTTCTCTGTTCACAGAATTTTCCAGTCAAGAAAACTGGAGTGGGTTGCCATGCCCTATTCCAGGGGATCTTCCCAACCCATGGATCGAATTGGTGTCTTCTTACATCTCTTGCATTGGCAAGCAGGGTCTTCTGCAAACTATATTTAATAAAGCACCACTCATTTTAATTGTCAGTGAAGGAGAAGAGACTATTTCTTGGAAATTACCCTGTAATTCAGATTTTACCTTTCAGATGGGACTGCCAAATTCTTTCAAAAAAGCAGCACCTTACTGCACATGTATGTTCCATTCCAGAAAGATTGTCCTCAGCTGTTTCTCTGGGCATGAGATCCACTTTATTGAATGTAGATACACCCACTGTCTTTCTTTTGTATCAAGCTCCTTGTACATCTCTGTCTTCAGCATGGAACTGAGTGTGCTGTGCCAACTGGTCTGGTTCCTCAGCTAAGGCATCTCAGGTTGGGGTCTCACTCTAGAAAAACTAGGTTCTGGAGGGTGGGTGAAATGTGGCCCGGTCACAGAGATAAGTAGTGTGAGGGACGACAATGTCCTAGATGTAGCTAGGGAGCTATTAGAGAGGAATGGAAAACAGACGGCGCTTCGTGGGGGTCCGTGACTCTAGCAGTTCACTAAGGGAATGGGAAAGGAGACTGTTCGAGGCAGAGAGGAGGCAGAGCACAGGAAGAAATACACATCTGCATCTGAGCAGACTTCCTACATCATGTGGACTGGCAGTCCTCAAACATTTGAACTCAGGACTCCTTGACACTCTTAAAAATGATGAAAGTCACCAAGGGCATTTGCTCATCTGGGTTATGTCATTCATGTTTACTGTTTTAGAAATTAAAACTAATAATTTTAAAAATTTTTATTAATTTTTAAAACCACAATGTCATTACATGTGACTTCTTATGAAAATAACTATATTTTGCAAAACAACAAAAATTAAAGGCGTTTCATTGTTTTAATTTTTGCAAATCTCTCTGGTATCTGGCTTACTGGCAGACAGCTGGATTCTTGTAACTACTTCAGTGTTGCCAATCTGTGGCAACGGGTGCTTTTGGTTGAAGTATGCAAGAAGAGTGAGGTCTCACATAGGCGGTTGGTAACGAGAAGCAAGTCTTAACAGACTTGTTAGACAAGTGGAACTATTCTTCTTTTGATTCTATGTAAAAAGTGAACCCGTGGTAGTTTCATCAAGCTTAATTACAATGTGGAAACTGAACCATACTCACACTCTGTGATGGCCACTCCCAGAATTCCTCATCTAGGGTGTTTCCTGTCAGGGCAAGATAGAGGGAGATTTTCTCCTCAGAGTTAAGGTGGAAGGGAGGCAGTGGCATTTTGGAACTCTGTCATCCAGGTGCTCAAAGACTAGTCCATCAAACACAAGGAGTGGAGGCCATTCTGCCAGCCTCCTGTCCTCCTGGGAGTGTGAGTGTGGTTACTGAGGAAGGACCTGATGTTCCCAGGAAACCTCACCACTAAGAGCAGAGGCAGCAAGAACAGGCACAGCTTCCCTTGGGTCCTCATAATGCCCCAGCTCCACCTGGGGGTTCCAGCCTGCTCACAATCACTCGTCCTGATGGCCCCCAGTGGGCTCGGGGCTCCAGCCTCAGGTGCGGGACAGCCTTCTGTATTGGGTGCATTGAAAATGGTGTGTGTGTGTGTGTGTGTGCACGTGCTTAGCTGCTCAGTCATGTCAGACTCTTTGCAACTCCATGGACTCTAGCTCACCAGGCTCCTCTGTCCATGGGGATTCTCCAGGCAAGAATACTGGAGTGGGTTGCCATGGCCTCCTCCAGGCTGTGTGTATGTGCATTTGTACATATACATCTGTATGAAACTGAAAGTTGCCCAGTCGTGTCCGACTCTTTGTGACCCCAAGGACTGCATAGTCCCTGGAATTCTCCAGGCCAGAATACTGGAGTGGGTAGCGTTTTCCTTCTCCAGGGGATCTTCCCAACCCAGGGATTGAACCCAGGTCTCCTGCATTGCAGGCAGATTCTTTACCAGCTGAGCCACAAGGGAAGCCCATACATCTGTATATCTACATACAAATATACAAATTATCTACATACAAATATACATACACACACACACACACCTATATGTGTATACACCTACACATATACATATATGTTACAGGTTTTGCTTTTCTGGTTTGTCAACTAAAGAAAAATCACAGCCTAGAAGTTGAGAATGATGTTTTATTCAGTGGACTTTTTTTGAGGACTTAAGCCCTAGACACAGCCTCTCAGATAGCTCTGAAGGACTGCTCTGAAGAAGTACGGAGTGGGAGCAGCCAAAATATATAGGAGTTTTTGCAACACAGGCCAGGCAATCACAACATGAAGAGATGACTGTTAATTAAAGAAACTAGACACCTCAAGTTACAGAATGCAGTGCTTTTCTATATGTGGGAAGAGGCAGGAGGCTGGGCACACTGGAATCATCCCTCTGATCTGCACCTCAGGTACCCAGGCCAGTGCCCTGTGTTTCACATCCCGAGTCTGCTCAGGGTACACCTTGGGGAGGGCGGCGACTGCAGCGGATGATGGTTACGTGGGTTTGGCAGCGGGCGGTTGGTTTCTTTTCCTTCTGAGTTCTCTCCGGGGCAGCATCTGGTGGCTGTGGTGTGACAGCTTGACGGCTTCAGCATTCTTGGTTTACTGATGTGGCAGCAGCGTCTCTCGTCCCTAAGACCTCCTTCATCCCAGGTCGGATATTTCTGTAACATCCTCCAGTGTGTTCTGTCACCCTCTCCTTCATTCTGTTTCTCAGTGTTGCTCGAGGAAAACTTAAAACACACATCTGCTTAACTTTTTTTTCTAAGAGTCCATCTACCTTCAGGAAAAATCCTAACAAATCCCAGACCAGATCCTCAGCCTTTAGCAGGGCATCCACGCTGTTACACGGCACAGACCCGACCTTTCCTTCCCGGATCATATTCTGCCTGCCTCCTGCTCATTCCACATCACCATCACAAGGTGGCCAGTTTTGTTTATACCTCCTTAAGAACTCTCTAAATGAAAGTGAAAGAGGAGAGTGAAAAAGCTGACTTAAAACTCAACATTCATAAAGATCATGACATCCGGTCCCATCACTTCATGGCAAATAGATGGGGGGAAACAGTGGAAACAGTGGTGGATTTTATTTTCTTGGGCTCTAAAACCACTGTGGACAGTGACTGCAGCCATGAAAATAAAAGACACTTGCTCCTTGGAAGGAAAGCTATGACAAACCTAGACCGCATATTAAAAAGCAGAGACATCGCTTTTCCAACAAAGGTCCATCTAGTCAAGGCTATGGTTTTTCCAGTGGTCGTGTATGGATGTGAGAGTTGGACTATAAAGAAAGCTGAACACTGAAGAATTGATGCTTTTCAACTGTAGTGCTGGAGAAGACTCTCAAGAGTCCCTTGGACTGCAAGGAGATCCAACCAGTCCATCCTAAAGGAGATCAGTCCTGGGTGTTCACTGGAAGGACTGATGTTGAAGCTGAAACTCCAATATTTGGCCACCTGATGCGAAGAGCTTACTCATTGGAAAAGACTCTGATGCTGGGAGGGATTGAAGGCAGGAGGAGAAGAGGGCGACAGTGGATGAGACAGTTGGATGGTATCACGGACTCAATGGACATGAGTTTGAGCAAACTCCTTGAGTTAGTGAAGGACAGGGAAGCCTGGCATGCTGCAGTCCATGGGGTCACAAAGAGTCAGACAAGACTTAGTGACTGAACAACAATAACAGGAATTCACTTGCTTTGCCTGGAAGGTCTGCCTTTCCTACAAACTTCCTCACACCAAACCTAAAGACTTGGTAGTAATATTCCAGGCCCTGCTAACCCCCTGGTGGAATTAATTATTCTATCGTTTTAATTGCATTTTGTACATATATCTATTTACTTAATAAAAGCGAAGCGAAGTCACTCAGTCGTGTCCGACTCTTAGCGACCCCATGGACTGCAGCCTACCAGGCTCCTCCATCCATGGGAGTTTCCAGGCAAGAGTACTAGAGTGGGTTGCCATTGCCTTCTCCGATTTACTTAATATACTTAATAAACTCCCTCATAATTGTTAAGCTATATGCCTGTTTGTCCTGTAATGCTGGAAATTATGTCCTGTAAGGGTAGAAACATTGCCTAGAGTATACTGAGAATTCAATGGGTGTTGGAAGAAGTAAACTGAGGTTCAGACATGTGAAAAGAGATTGAAAGTGAAAGTGTTGGTTGCTCAGTTGTGTCCAACTCTTTGTGACCCCATGGATTGTAGCCCACCAATCCATGAAGATTGTAGAAGAGCTGTAGTCCACCAGGCTTTTCTGTCCATGGAATTCCCTAGGCAAGAATACTGGACTGGGTTGCCATTTGTTTCTCCAGGGGATTTTCCGGACCCAGGGACAGAACCTGGGTCTCCTGAATTGCTGGCAGAAAGAGAGATCATGTATTCATTTATACCTCTACCATCTTATCTAACATCTTATCTATTCCTAAGATGTTGAAGGAGTATGTCCAGGCTGTATATTGTCACCCTGCTTATTTAACTTATATGCAGAGTACATCATGAGAAACACTGGACTGGAAGAAGCACAAGCTGGAATCAAGATTGCCAGGAGAAATATCAATAACCTCAGATATGCAGATGATACCATCCTTATGGCAGAAAGTGAAGAGGAACTCAAAAGCCTCTTGATGAAAGTGAAAGTGGAGAGTGAAAAAGTTGGCTTAAAGCTCAACATTCAGAAAACGAAGATCATGGCATCCGGTCCCATCGCTTCATAGGAAATAGATGGAGAAACTGTGGAAACAGTGTCAGACTTTATTTTTGGGGCTCCAAAATCACTGCAGATGGTGACTGCAGCAATGAAATTAAAAGACGCTTACTCCTTGGAAGGAAAGTTATGACCAACCTAGATAGCATATTCAAAAGCAGAGACATTACTTTGCTAACAAAGGTCCATCTAGTCAAGGCTATGGTTTTTCCTGTGGTCATGTATGGATGTGAGAGTTGGACTGTGAAGAAGGCTGAGCACCAAAGAATTGATGCTTTTGAACTGTGGTGTTGGAGAAGACTCTTGAGAGTCCCTTGGACTGCAAGTAGATCCAACCAGTTCATTCTGAAGGAGATCAGCCCTGGGTGTTGTTTGGAAGGATTGATGCTAAAGCTGAAACTCCAGTACTTTGGCCACCTCATGCAAAGAGTTGACTCATTGGAAAAGACTCTGATGCTGGGAGGGATTGGGGACAGGAGGAGAAGGGGACAACAGAGGATGAGATGGCTAGATGGCATCACTGACCCGATGGAAGTAAGTCTGAGTGAACTCCGGGAGTTGGTGATGAACAGGGAGGCCTGGCGTGCTGCAATTCATGGTTTCGCAAAGAGTCAGACACGACTGAGCGACTGAACCGAACCGAAGATGTTGAAGATGAGAGAGGAAAATTGCAAACTCATTTACTTCAATGTCTCACTATTTTAGGAAACACCAAAAACCTACAATAGCCCAGGAAAAAAGTACCCTATGTTCTACCTCCAGATAGGAATGAATAAAATAGAAACATTTCCCCATCTAGTCTGGCACAGAGACCTGGTCAAGTAGGAGAGGAAATGATCAGGACAAATGTATTGGTTCTGCCATCTGATAGTGAAATTTGATCCAGCTCTACTCCTCAAGGATTTCTACTCCTCAAGCATTCTACTACCAGTGAGAGTCCTTTGCTCACATCCAGGTCACTGGTTGGTTCAGGTGGGAGAATATGCCACCGAACCATCTCATATCCTTCCCCTGTGAGACTGATTTTCTGCTATCTTAACTCAAAAGAAATGTTTCCATCTGCTCATTAGCTGTAAACCTACTTCCTCGATTTCATGGCCCAGGTGAGATCTCTTCCTAACATCCCAGATAATTCCTGAGTTCATTTCGAAGCACAGTTTCTGCTTTTCTGCTATTAATTTTACTTACAGAACACTTGGGTACTTTGTGTGGCTGACCATCATGTGAAAATGTTTTTCTTAGGCAACTGAAGTATTAAAACTTAGGTAAATAGCCCATAATTATTTAGGCAAAAGTATTTCACATAATCATACTTTTATTTTTATGATGACCTCAGAGCTTGGGCTTCCCTGGTGGCCCAGTCAGTAAAGTATCTGCCTGCAATGTGGAAGACCTGGGTTTGATCCCTGGGTTGGGAAGATCCCCTGGAGGAGGGCACAGCAACCCACTCCAATATTCTTGCCTGGAGAATCCCCATGGACAGAGGAGCCTGGTGGGCTACAGTCCATGGGAGTCACAGAGTCAGACATGATTGAGTGACTGAGCACAAGCACACAGCACATAAATAATATAAGAAATTTTAATAAAATTATAATAAAATATAAGAATTTTCTTATATAATGTCAACTGGTCTATAAGGAGCTGTGGAAGCAGAAATAACTTAGAAAAGATATTGGGACAGTTAGCTTCTGCCTTTGATCAACTGCAATATGTCAAGGAGGTCATATGGCATCCTTGGGCCTCAGGTGCACCCCCCCTCCCCCGTAAGTTAAGGTTTAGATTTCAAGAATTTCTAAGCTCTTATCCACCTCTTCAGAATATTGTGAGTAGCTACAAACTTCATGACCGTATCCGGAGAAGGCAATGGCACCCCACTCCAGTATTCTTGCCTGGAAAATCCCATAGACGGAGGGGCCTGGTAGGCTGCAGTCCATGGGGTCACTAGGAGTTGGACACAACTGAGCGACTTCACTTTCACTTTTCACTTTCATGCATTGGAGAAGGAAAGGGCAACCCACTCCAGTGTTCTTGCCTGGAGAATCCCAGGGACGGGGGAGTCTGGTGGGCTGCCGTCTATGGGGTCGCACAGAGTCGGATACGACTGAAGCGACTTAGCAGCAGTAGCATGACCGTATCAGCCAGCTGTGAAGCACCTATGAGGACCATACGGGCTACTTGAGAGGCTTGTTGGGTTTATATGATTCCTTAGCTCTCTGGGTCCTCATTTGACTATTCACTTACTGCCTAAACAGAATCGCAGAGGAGGGTTCACACGAAGTACATTGGGTATAAAGCTGGACCATGCGGTTTTGCTAACTTTGGCCTTCAGCTCCCAATTCTCAGGGTCTAGGTCCCTATCTTAAGGGTCCTAGGTGCCTAAGCTTCACCCAATAGCATTTCTGGGTGGGGAGTGTGTGGGATGAGATGGCAGACAGAAAAGTGACCCAATAGCATTCTGTCAGCTTCTGTGGGGCGACTCAAGTTGCTCCAGGGATCCTTGCCCAGCCCTGGAGCCCAGCTTGGCCAAGCCCTTCCAGACTGTGGTGGGCTTCATAGCACACTACTCCAGGTGCACCTTGCTGCATGCAGACCAGACCTCTGAGGCAGCTTTGGCCGTCTTCCCGGGACCAAGGCTGGGCCAAGGACTCGGCGAGGGTGTCAAAGGTCCATGGGGTTCACAGTGGCCACTGTGTGACCACGTTCCCTGCCCTGCTGTGCGCGTACTTTTTTCACTTCTTCCCTCTCAGTCTTCTTCATGTTTAGGTCCTCCTCCAACACTTTGGGCAATTTGTATTAACTCTTCAGCTTCCAGAACCATGGCTTGGATCAGAGTCATGGCTTGGATTTATTGGGTGTGTTGTCCTATTTCAGACCTCCTGGAAGAGGGTTCTCTTCTTCTTGTTCTAAACCCATCAATGGTGGTAAAAATGTTCAGCTGGTAGAAATGCCAAACGAAGGAGCACGATTCTGGTCTAAATGCAAGGCATGCACACAGATTAGACTGAGGCACAAATTCAATATTCATTAGCCATGAATAGATCACTCAATTGACAAATATTTGCTAGATTAGGTGTTGGTAAACACAAATATGGCAGGACAAGATTATCTTGTCTTTTAGGATGTGTTTTTTGGCTTTAACCTTCCCATTCCTTTTAACAAATAAAAATCTTGTTAGCATAAAACATGCTATGAGAGAAGATTGATCCTTGACTTACATCATATCAAAAATTTCCTCAAAATGGATCAAACACCTAAATATAAGACCTAAAACTAGAAAAGTGTTAGAAGAAAACATAGAGGCAATGCTTCATGACATTGAACTTGGCAATGATTTCTTGGATTTAACACCAAAATCATAGTCAACAAAAATAAAACTGGGTAAGTTGGACTATGACACTAAAAACTCCTGTAGATCAAAAGACATGATCAACAGAGTGAAAAGGCAACGAATAGAGTAAGGAAAGATATTTGCAAATTACAAGCCTGATGAGGAGTTAATAACCATAATGTATAAATAACTCAGAGCATAACAGAGAAGGATAAATAACTCAATTAAAAATGAAGAAAGGACTTGAGTAGACATTCCTTCACATTAGATAGACAAATGGTCAACAAGAATATGAAAACACTCTCAAGTCACTAACCCTTTGGGAAATACAAATGAAAACCACAATGAGATGTTACCACATATCACTTAGATTACTATCAAAGGAAAAGAAAAGAAAAATAGAAAAGAAAATGCCAAGGGTTGGTAAGGGTGTTGAGAAATTAGAACTCTTGCGCACAGCTGGTAGAAATGTAAAATGGTGTGGCCACTATGGAAAATGGTATGGAGGTTCCTCAAAAAATGTAAAATATGATTCAGCAATTCCACTTCTGGTATAAATCTGAAAGAACTGAAAAAGGGTCTCAGGGAGATATTTGCATGCCCATGTTTTGTCAAGAGTATTCACAATAACAAAAGAGTGGAAGAAACCCAAGTGTCTGCCCAGGGATGAATGGACAATAGAACAAGGTCTGTACATAGAATAAAATATTGTTCAGCTTTAGAAGGAATAAGAAGCAAATTCTGACATGTGCGACAACATGAATGAGCCTTAAGGACATTGTATTCAGTGAAATGAGCTACACAGACACACACAAACCCAATACCAAATACTGTGTGATTCCATCATATGAGCTATATAGAGAAGTCTGATCATCAAGACGGAAAGCCAGATGGTGGTTGCCAGGAGCTGGGCGGGGCAGAGGGGAAGGGCAGTATTTTCAAGGGAACAGAGTGCCATTTTTGCAAGATGAAAAACTTCTGGAGATTGCCCAATGATGGGAATGTACTGAACCCAAGCTTCACACTTAAAAATAGGTACATTTTGTTATGTGTATTCTAACACAGTTTAAAAAAAATTCTTATGCTATGAGAAATGGTCAATATTGGCAACAGGAAGAAAGAAGGGAGAAGACTAACAAGAGATGAGTCATCGGATGCTCCAGGGAGCCAGGTCTGGAGGAAGAGCAGCTCTCTCAGTCAGATTGGTGCATATATATTTTGCACCATTCCTTGGGTATATCTTGTGTATTCCTGGTCAACTGAGAGTTAGGTGGTATTCTTTGGTGTTGGTTTATGCCAGGACAGGCTTCCAGACCGTTGTGGGCATACAGAGAATAAACATATACCCCACACCTTTAGGTAGCTAGGGAGACAGACACGTATCCAATTAGCCAGCATGATAATTTCATCAGTGCTCTTAGGGGCATATAAGCAATGTGTCCTGAAAGCAGCTCCTTTTCCCCTGAGAACATTAGAGAAGCTGTTATAGGGAACGTGAACTTCAGAACAAGACAATGAAGGAAGGTGCCGACTGGGCAACAGCACAGAGATGCTGAAGGGACCACTCCACGTGCTGAAGCAGGCTTTGGAGACCTAGCCGTGAAGTGCCTCAACAGGTAATGAAGACAGGCAGGGCTGGCTGCAGTGGCCGTCTGAGCTGGACAGGCCTGGCCTCCCTGCTGCACCCCACTCCCGCCTCCAGCTGTCCCCAGCACTCCCCTTAGGACGTGCTGTGTGCATCCCTGGAAAATGAGATGCATCTCGGTGTAAACCAGGTTCTTGAGGGCATCCAAATGGAAGAAAATTGAGGCTTCAAACTTGAGTTTTCACTCAAGACTGCAATATTCCAATCCCCCACACCCGTCATTCAGCCATCATGTTAAAGTACCTACTATCTGCCAGCATTTGTGTTAGGTTCTGGGAATGTAACAAAAACCAAAGCACATTCCTCACCCTCAGGAGTGCAGGAGAGAACAGAAGATGGACACACAGAGGTGGCTGGGAAGCCAGGAGAATCTGTGGTTGTTTGCAGAAACTGCACTCCAGTTGGAATGTGCCAGACCAGCACTGCCTTGATGCCTCCATAAACCCAAGGGGTGGTGCTGCCATGAGAAATCCCATTTTACAGATGGGAAAACTGAGGCCTGGAGACATTCAGTAACTCAGGGGAAATGGTGTGAAACCCATAGCAGAGTGGGGGATTGGGACCAACACTCTGTCATCACTGTGGGGCAGGGGCATGGGAATGGGCAGAAAGACAAGCCCAGACCAAGACACGACCAGGCTGGTGGCAGAGATGGTATCTTGCAGATGGGAGGGTGGGAGGTATGGGGCAACTGATGCAGCACCTTGAACGCCAAGTCATTCATTTTTCCATTGTGCCCAGAGATTGGGCAGCTTTCCTCTGGGTTCCACTGGCAATTCTGCTTTTGCTTTAGCCTTACACTTCATTAAATGAATGTGCTGGCCGTGATAGCCGTGCAATTATATGCCCTGAGCGCCTTCACACATGGCTGGGCTTTATGCCAGCAGATTAACAACCTGGCTGCCACGGTGCCTTCAGTGAGTCCAGCCCAGATCTCTGACCGAATCAGCTTCTGAGGGGTCCAGACCACAGAGCTGGGTCTGGGGGCCTAGTGAGCCCGGGAGGAACCCCTGCAAGACCCTGGTGAGTTCCAGCTCAGAACAGCCACATGGACCCCAGGCATGCCAGGGGCAAAGGCACAAAGCAAGCACCGGGCCCAGTGGTGCCCATTTGTCAAACTTTCCAGGAAAGGAATCTTGTCAACTTTACCAAGTTCCCCCTCTCTCCAGACACTTCCATCAGAAACGCGTTTTTGTGTATAATAAATTGCTTCTCCCTGGCGGAAAATCATTTCTTGCTGTTATCTCTGCGATCGGTAACTTCTGGTGTCCTTTAATGGACTTGCCCTGATTATATGGCTAGTCATTAAAAGCTTAGTCCCCGGCACAATGGTATCTTATGTAGACTGATCCCTGAGAGCTTTGAGGGGCTCACCAGCCGCGGCCTTAATTTTACTCATTCGTCTTAATTTTTTGTAATCATTTTTTGTAAAGAGGGTATAATGTCAGGCTTGCTTCCCTGCCTCTGACAGATCCAATCTAGCAGATAATTACCATAAGGAAATTGATGCTTTAGAGTGCAGGAGAGGATTTAATTTACTCAGACATCCTACAGTACAATGCATTCCAGAAGATATGAGGATTTAAGTTTTTAAGAAATTAAATTTTACTATTTAACATGATTACTTATGTTGAACATCATTAACTAGCTTTTTTAACTGTTTGAAATAATTACGAGCTCACTTGCTGTGTCTCAAATCCGGAGGCTGCATTAAATATGGGTTAAGGATCCATGAAATGAAAAGAATATCCCGTCCTCTTTTCTTCTCTCCAGTCTTCCAAATTCTGCTCTTCAAAACCCATGGAGGGGGGCCGAGAAGATGCCCTCTTTGAAAAATATATATCCTTTACTGCATGAAGTTTCAGTGCAGACTTTAGTAGAAGTATTATAGTAATGGGTCTGGCCTTGGGCCAGGTTATTGGCATAAAAGTTTGGAAGAAAGAGAACAGCATTCGGGGATGGAGTGACCACAGTTACTCAGGCACTTTGCAGAGCAGGCTGTGTTATACACGTGAGCCACTTACAGTATTTCCTGTTTTTTTTTTTTTTTTTTTTTCTTTTGAGACCTGGAGGAAGAAAAAAGCATCGACAATGCCAAGTGCAAGCTCAGGACCACCCGCAAGTCAAGACAAAAAGGCAAGGCGTAAAACCACCTCCTCATAACACAACCTTCCACCCACTGTCGGGAAGCAGCGTCCCAGGCTCTGAGGAGGGGCTTGGGTGGAGAACGGCTTTTCTTTGAGTCTAAACCTTTGTTAACTAGATTCCCAAGAGTTCCTCAATCCTTTCCTAAACGTGAAGTGAAACACTTGACAGGAAATTTCTGGACGAAGCCAGCCCAGAAGTTCCCTTTATCCAGCACCTCTGCTCGATCACATTTCCTCTCAGGAGAAACTTTCAGAGAAGCCCGTCCTGTGCTTGGTCCCAGACAGATACCCTGTGACCGTTTGGGTAACAGCGGGGGATTGCCCAAGGGTCCCAACCAAAAAGTCCCCCAGTGCCTGGGCTGAGGAAGCTGGGGGCCAGCTGACCTCTGCGGTGGTCCTGCTGTAGGGGCTTCTGGGATCCATGCTTGCAGCCCCAGCCATCTTGGCGACATCCTCCTGGGATTTCAGGGAGGGAAGTGTAGGTTTCAGACGCATGCTTGCATGCATGCTAAGTCACTTCAGTTTTATCTGACTCTTTTCAACCCCATGGACTGTAGCCCACCAGGCTCCTCTGTCCATAGGATTCTCTAGGCAAGAATACTGGAGTGGGTAGCCATTCCCTTCTCCAGGGAATCTTCCTGAGCCAGGGATCAAACCCTTGTCTCTTACATCTCCTGCATTGGCAGGTGGGTTCTTTACCACTAGCGCCACCTGGGAAGCATTGACTCCTGGAAATGATGCTTCCTTGGGACCGATGAGGCCCCTGAGATGGAGGGCCATTCCATAAACCAGGACCATAAATGCCAAGATTTACAAACCATGTTCATCAGGTACAAGAATGATGCATTCTGTCCTTACCTCTCTCTGCTAATTGCTAAATCATTTGAAACTTTAATTATCATTTTATTTTGGAACATATTTGCATTCTGTGTATGTACTTTTCAGCTATGAGGGACAAAAAAGGAAGCAAAAATGCGGGCAATACAAAATTGTAACTGGATGGTCTCGGTCTGAAACAGTCAAGTGATAAGGGAAGTCTGGGGTCAGATTCCATCTGCCTCATTATTGCATTCATCTTTTACAGTCATCTCCTCCTGCAAAGGAGATAAATGTTTATACATACAGTCAGAAAATGTGAAAATTGGAACTTAGACTACATAGGTGTCCAAATATATACAGCTGCCATTACAACTAATAATACTAGCTAATAATTTCAGACACTTAGCTCTGTGCTAGGCATGGTTCTAAGCATCTCACTTATGGTGGCAGAGTTCACACACACACACACACACACACATACATGGTACTATTATTGTTCCCTTTTACAATTGGGGAAACCTGCATATGGAGAGTTAAATAACACACTCATGGCCTCAGTTAATAAGTGGCAGAGCTCGAATTTGAACCTCAAACTAAACAGGGTCCATGAGCTTAACTACAAGGCTATGCTGAGGGAAAGGGGACAACAGATGATGAGATGATTGGATGGCATCACTGACGTGATGGACATGAGTTTGAGTAGGCTCTGGGAGTAGGTGATGGACAGGGAAGCCTGGAGTGCTGCGGTCAGTAGGGTCACAAAGAGTCATTCAGGACTGAGCAACTGAACTGAACTGATAATGAGGAGAAAGTGGGGTGGCTCACAAGCCTAGATCCATCTCCAAGGCACCAAACACAACTTCAGCACTCAGTATTGCTATTATAATCAAGCTTCTACCATTTCTCCACTCCCTCCCTCAGCCAGGCTTTTATTCTCAAACACTCACTGATATCCGCTCTGAGCCAGATGCCAGACCGTGAGGATGCCAGATTAAAACCCCCCACCCCTCTATGTCTGCCTAGAGACACATGTTCACATCCTCCCTTAGCCTCTCAGACAGCCGTGTTTGTCGTGGAGAACAGGACTGAGTCCCCCAAGCGCAGGCAGCCCCTTGTCCAGCTCCTGCCTTGTCCTTCCCCATCCTGACCACACCAGCTTCCTCTTTCTACCAGGGCAGCTCTTCCCAGAGTGCTAGCTCCTGCCTTCTGCCTCGTGGAAGCACACACCACTGGGCAGTGCAGCTTAACCAGTTCATGAGCGGACTCAGTCTGAAGTCTGGTCTACCGCCCTTAAGTTCTCTGATTGTCTGAAAGGCTCTATTCTGAGTTCTAAATCAATGCAGCATCCTGACCTGTATCTATAGCGACACAACTGGCCTGGTTCCCTAGCTGATGGGAGGCAGGGCCCCTGATACTCACTTGCTTTGCTCAGAACCTTCCCCGAAGGAGGGGCTGAGCCCAGGGAGGGGGCATCAGGAATGCACTGGGCAGGGACCAGATGCCACAGACTTACGCTCATGTTCATAAAACGTGCCACACAGCAGTTCTAAAGTCATCGCTGTGATGTACCAGGTACGTTAGCAGAAAGGGCTTCATTTAGGGACCAAGATTGCCCACCCACCTTGCCCTCCAGCTTTCTAAAATTTCCCATGATGGAACATGGCAAGGGTCACAAATGGAAACCATCTCCAAGTCCAGAATTGTCAAGGAAAAGTTTTCAGGAGTTCAGGAGCTAAGAAGACTCCAGGAAGCTTCTAGCAGGTGATAACCAGGGCCCACCCCTATGTGTGATAGGACAGTGCTTCCTCCTCCAGCGACTCCTCCAGTGATCAGGCTTGTTCACTGATGACCGCTTCCAAGGCAGTAAGTTCCACGTTGATTTAGAATGTTATATTAATTTCAGGTGTATGGCAAAGTGATTCAGTTATACATGTGTCTTCTTTATCAGATTCTTTCCCACTGTGGTTTATTACAGAGTGTTGAGTAGAGTTACCTGTTCTATACAGTAGGGCCGTGTTGTCTATCTGTTTCACATATGGTGATGTATGTATGTTAATCTCAACCTCATAGTTTATCCCTCCCACCTTTCCCCTTTGGCAACCATAAGTTTGTTTCCTATCTGGGAGTCTGTTTCTGTTTTGTAAACAAGTTCACTTGTACTATTTTTTAGATTCCACCTATCAGTTCAGTTCAGTCGCTCAGCCGTGTCCGACTCTTTGCGACCCCATGAATCACAGCACGCCAGGCCTCCCTGTCCATCACCAACTCCCGCAGTTCACTCAGACTCACATCCATCGAGTCAGTGATGCCCTCCAGCCATCTCATCCTCTGTTGTCCCCTTTTCCTCCTGCCCCGAATCCCTCCCAGCATCAGAGTCTTTTCCAATGAGTCAACTCTTCGCATGAGGTGGCCAAAGTACTGGAGTTTCAGCTTTAGCATCATTCCTTCCAAAGAACACCCAGGGCTGACCTCCTTCAGAATGGACTGGTTGGATCTCCTTGCAGTCCAAGGGACTCTCAAGAGTCTTCTCCAACACCACAGTTCAAAAGCATCAATTCTTCAGCACTCAGCCTTCTTCACAGTCCAACTCTCACATCCATACATGATCACAGGAAAAACCATAGCCTTGACTAGACGGACCTTTGTTGGCAAAGTAATGTCTCTGCTTTTGAATATGCTATCTAGGTTGGTCATAACTTTCCTTCCAAGGAGTAATAAGTGATATCATATGGTATTTGTCTTATTCTGTCTGACTTACTTCACTTAGTATGACAATCTCTAGGTTCATCCATGTTGCTGCAAATGGCATTTAATTCTTTTTTATGGCTGAGCAGTATTCCATTGTATAAATGTACCACATCTTCTTTACCCGTTCATCTGTCTTTGAACATTTAGGTTTTTCCATGTCTTGACTATTGTGAACCGTGCTGCTGTGGACACTGGGGAGCTTTGCGTCTTTCCAAATTAGAGTTTTCTCTGAACATACACCCAGGAGTGGGATTGCCAGATCTTATTGTAGCTCTATTTTTCGTTTTTAAAAGACTCTCCGTATTGTTTTCCATAGTTGACTGCACCAATGTACTTTCCCACGGACAGTGTAGGAGGGTTCCTGTTTCTCCACAGCCTCTCCAGCACGTGTTACATGTGGACTTGTTGATGACAGCCATTCATCATTGTCCTTCATTCATCATTGTCCTTGCCAGGGATACCTCATTCTAGTTTTGAACCTGTGGAACTCTTTAAGAACTCAACTCACTAATTTAGAAGCTAAGGAGGTGTGGTCTATAACAGACATATTTGCAGAAGTCTTTCAGCAAAATTTCAGTGAGGAAACTGATCCTCACACTCGGCCTAGTAACTGCCAGGGCTGGTCTACAGTCCTGGGTTCACTGACCATGGGTTTGCTGTCTGTACTTCTACACACAGGGCACCTGACTCCGTCCATAGCCAGGTCCTCAGACCTTGGTGGTTACTGGGGGCAGGGCCCTCAATGGGCTCTGTCCTCAGAGAGCTGGGTCCCCAGGTCGACACCCTCCTCCATAAACTGAAAACCTCTATCTCAGGGGAACTTCCTTTTCAATTGTGGGGGGTGGTGTAATTCTTAAAATCAGTTTGTATTTTACAGTCAGAGACGCTATCCATGCACTAAAAATCTTTTCCACTCATTGAAAAATAAGCTGGTTTGGCTTCCTTCAGGCTCATCTTGCCCTTTTCTAGATGGGAAGGCAGGATTGCAACCTTGAGGGGGCACTTGATTAAATTCCACCCCATCCTCTACCAAGTCCATTTAACAAGGGACCCCTATCCCCTCCCTCACTTCCTGTGGACACGTGTGTTTGACCTAATAGCATGTGGTCAGAGTTGGAGCCAAAGAGACCGGGTGAAATGGAGCTTCACTCCACCTGCTCTCATTGGCAAGACTGGAATGGAGGCCTTTCAGCTCTGAGGCGGGGATTTCACCTCTTCATAACTCCGTGTTATGCTAACTAAACTTCTTGAGACAAAGTCCCTTTTTCGCTTAAGTGGGTCATTTCTGCTGCTTGCCATGCAGACCGTAACACCCTGTTGCCGTCCCCACCACGTGTGCTCATTCTCTTGTCACCGAGTCCTGATGATTCTACCCGTGAATGAAGCCTCAGAGTCCTCATCCTGCCCTGCCTGGACCACCACGGCAGCCCCATGACTGGTCCCAACACCCAGCTCTCCTGCCTGCAACCCACCTTGCTCCTGTCACACACGCGGCCATGCGGTCAGCCTAACCCAGACACTTGATGGTCCAATTTCTGGAGTCCCTGCCTTCCTTGAGGGCTCCCCATCATCAGCTGGACCAAACCCCCAGCACTGCAGGGCCTCAGGGCCCACTGTGATCTGCCCCACCTCCTGCTTGCCACTTCCTCTTCTCTCCCTATATCCTGCCCCGCCCATCACCAGGAAGTCAGCTTCAGTAACACTGCATGTGGTTCCCAAAACAAGAGAGGACCTTGACCTCCAGGCTTCAGTGCAGACTATTTCTTCAACTGGGAATTTTCCTCTCTTCTTGTTCACTTGGCAAGTTCTCACTCAAGCATTGAGATTCCAGTCAGATGGTGCTTCCTCCATGCAGCCTCCTCGGGTTTTCCCTTTGTGCTTTCTGTCTTCCTTCCACTCTGGAGCCCTGTGGGGTGGTTGAAATCTCGCACTCTGTGGTCAGACTACAGAGACGTATATACTGATCCTGTTTCCTGATGGTCGCATCACCTGGCAGAGGTCATTTACCTCTCTTGACCTCAGTTGCCCCACATGGAACATGTTCCTTCATAGGATTCACTATGAGGACTGATCCACATTGAGCCTGTTGGCACCTAGGACAGAGGCTCAGTAAAGCCCAGTACTGTCATGGCCATTACCTCATTATCTCATACACTGCGCTGCTCACACCTGCATTTCTGCACTGAACTCTAGGCAACTCCTTTCCTACCAGAGGCTAGATCTTTCCACATACGTGTGCCCAGCACTCAGAGCTCTGGCACAACTTGCTTTGGGTAAATGCGTTGGCTCAATGCCCAGCTGCAGCAGAGCCTGGCTGGCTGATGCTGGCAGGTTTTGAATGCACTTTGCACTTTGTTGAACCAGAAAAGGAAGACTCCCTGGGGGGAGTCTGTGAGACCCACTTCTTGTGGTCTTTGCTGTCAGTAGAGACCTTCAGAAACACCATCAATGAAAGACAAGCCCTGATGTTTTAGTTCTTGTGATGCTTCCGAAGCTTTGCCCTTGAGAGCTGAGGGCAGAGGTGGGACTCACCACATCCTTGATGGCTGAGGAAGCACCCAGGAGTCTGTTCAGAGAAATGGTCATGGTGGCGGGCTCTGGTCTCCACGGTGAGGGATGCCTGAGGAAAAGGGAACTGAAAAGGGCAGAGGTTTCTGACACAGCAGGCCCAGCTGGAGTCACTTTTCTCTGCTGGACTGGTGGGGAGCATCCTACGTTAGGCCAGGTGCCACCCAGGCCCCTATCAGTGCAGTCATCAAGAGCTTGTGCCACAGCGTCAGATGGAATTTCAGCTCCATCACTTAATAGGCACCTTATCTATGAATCTGGGGACTTTCTAACATCTTCAAACCTCCGTATCCTCAGATGTAAAGTGGCAAAGTAATGCCTACTCTATGGGGCCACTGAGAGGATTGGTGTCCTACCATCTAAGAAAGATTTTCTGGTATTCCTGTCCTGTACAGAAAGTGCAAATGATGATTGTGATGAATATGCATTCTGAGACATTTACTGTATTTTAACACATATTCTAGATCCAGTGGGAAACTCTGAGCAGTTTGGAGAAAAAAAAGCAATATAACTTTTGGAGAATAGCAGCAAAGATTACAATCTACATGAGAAACGGAGGCTAATCATTGAGTCCTTTTATGTCCCAGGCAGGATGCTAGGCACCTCATGCTTTGTCTTGTTTATTTCCCCAGCATCCAAGGGTTATACACCAAAGTGTTTGGAAGCTTCTTCTTCCAGAGATTCTTGGGATGGGAGATCCAGACCATGCATCCAATGGGAGTGGATGAGCATCTGTATTTGAACATCTCTGTACATTGATCAGCAATAACGGGGTTAATGATGCTCTTATGCAAAGAGTCTCAATTATGTCTCAACATTAACACCCATTAAGATGAATGACAATGCATTATAAGTAGCGTTTCAATTTGAAATTGAAATTGTATCAATTAGCCTTTAAACTAGCCTAAATAAATTCCGTTTGTTAGCTCAAAAATGATTCAAATGCCATGGTTTTGAATAAGAGGTTTTAAAAAAGTTTTTTTTTTGTTCTCTTCTAAAAAGTCATACTAATAATCATCATATCTCTGTGTATAGTCTCTTAAGAGAGAAGAGGAACAGGGGCCATAGTCAGTAAATTATTCCAGTTGATGAGGGGTGAGCAGCAGTTATAAGAAGGGTGATTTCCCAGAGAGGGAAAGGAGCTCAAGGAACGAGAATCCATCCCACTGCTGCCGAGGGAGAGAAATCTTAAACTCTGGGAAGCGGGGGCCTAGAAGTTCAGTGGGTCTTATGATGCCACAGCCTCTCAAAGCCATCCTGGGTCCAGCCTTCAGTACATCCTCCACCCCAGGCAGGACCAGGCAGGGCTGTGGCCCCAAAACTAGAAGGTATTCCTGTTCTCAGTTCCCATCCGGCCCCTCCCGCTGCTTCCCTTTGATGATGCACACGCCTGCCTCCCATCTGAGCTCAGGCACCTCTGAAGGCATCAGTACAACTCTGTTCATCTCTCCAGCACCCCCAACCCCTTTACCTGGCAGACATGTGCTAACAACACGCAGTCATGTAAATCAATACTCCATCCTTTAGCCAATGGGCCAGCTCACTGACGTGTACACATATTCAGTGCTTGCCTCTTGATGAAACTTCAAAAATGTAACTCTTCACTAGCTCAGACAAGAACGCTCCTCTCTGTATTCAAGCTCAGGGGTGGACTTTGGCAAAATGCAACCAACATCCAGGCCTTCTGCCTGATGGTCATGGGACCAGCACAAGGTTGGACATAAGGGTCACAAAGAGGAAAATGTTCAAGAATTACCAGCTCTGGCCCCCTGCGGGCTGCAGGGGTGTGGTGCTCACGGGCTCCTGCTGCTGGAAATCCAGCTTCTCCTTCCGGTCCTGGAACGAGGAGCAGCTGGAGCAGAGGGATGAGCCCCTTCCTTATCCTCCTAGTTGCTGCCCTCAGCGTAGCTTACCTGACCCTCAGCATACCCGGGAAGTGGGACGAACACAGCCAGTGTGCAGAGGCGCCCACGTGTCCTGGCCCCGCGCTGGGGACATCATCACAGCACCCTCCTTGGACTCTCCATCACCAGCCCATCCACTCTGCTGAGGGTGACACTCAGCTCCTCTCTGCTGGCGCAGGGCCCTCAATGACTGCCAACGTTTGAGGATGGGCAGTAGAGCATGCCGCTCATGCCCTTGGCCCAAGTGTCTTGCCTCCCTCCATACACACACATACTTTTTGAGAATAATGACTACGAAATTTTTATTAGGGATTAATAGGCCAGACAAAGGCCCGTCTAGTCAAAACTATGGCTTTTCCAACAGTCATGTATGGATATTAGGGAGTTGAACCATAAAGAAAGCTGAGTGCTGAAGAATTGATGGTTTTGAACTGTGGTGTTGGAGAAGATGTTTGAGAGTCCCTTGGACAACAAGGAGATCAAACCAGTCAATTGTAAAGGAAATCAGTCCTGAATATTCATTGGAAGGACTGATGCTGAAGCTGAAGCTCCAATACACTGGCCACCTGATTCGAAGAACTGACTTACTGGAAAAGACCCTGATACTGGAAAAGATTAAAGGCAGGAGAAGGGGATGACAGAGGATAAGATGGTTGGATGGCATCATCAGCTCGATGGACATGAGTTTCAGCAAGCTTTGGGAGGTGGTGATGGACAGGGAAGCTGGTGTGTTGCAGTCCATGGAGTCGCAAAGATTTGGACATGACTGAGCGATTTGAAAAGACCCTGATGCTGGGAAAGATTGGGGGCAGGAGGAGAAGGGGACAACAGAGGATGAGATGGTTGGATGGCATCACTGACTCCATGGACATGAGTTTGGGTAAACTCCAGGAGTTGGTGATAGACAGGGAGGCCTGGCATGCTGCAGTTCATGGGGTCACAGAGTCAGACACGACTGAGCAACTGAACTGAACTGAACTGAACTGAATAAGCCAGAGTCTCATGGTTGAAGTCCCATTAACTGCATGAGGCAGAAAGTAAACCAACTGACTGACAGTTGGTTCTGTTTCCAAAATTTTTTTAATTGAAGTATAGTTGATTTGGGCTTCTCTGGTGGCTCACTGTAAAGAATCTGCCTGCAGTGCCAGAGGTACAGGTTCAATCCCTGCCTCAGGAAGATCCCCTGGAGGAGGGCATGGCAACCAACTCCAGGATTCTTGCCTGGAGAATCCCATAAACAGAGAAGCCTGGCGGGCTACAGTCCATGTGGTCGCAAAGAGTCGGACATAACTGAGCAACTAACACATACATACACATAGTTGGTTTACAATGTTTCAGGTATACAGCAAACTTATATATATAAATTTTTTTTTTCCATTGTAGGTTATTACAGGAAATTGAGTAGAGTTCCCTATGCTAAACACTAGGGCCTTGTTCATCTATTTTACATATAATAGTGTGTATATGTTGAGCCCAAACTCCAAATTTGTCCCTCTCCTCACCTTCCCCCTTTGATAATCATAAGCTTGTTTGTTGTGAGTCTGAGAGGCTCTCAGACCACTGAAGCCACCATTAGGGAAGGACACACACTCGAGTCTGTTGTGTTTTCTTCCCTGGAAGGCGCTGAGAGGCGCCGTGGGCCACAATCCGTCTCCGTGTGGGGAAACTTCTTATCCTTTTGTAAAACTGTCTTATATCTGAACCCCCATAAGGCCTTTGCTTCTTAAACGTGTTATGGAATATCAACGAGCTCTAAGCAGCTTGTTTTTCAGGACAGGACCAACCAAGCCTCGCTTTCAGACATTTGCTTCCTTTCTCCTTGGACTTCTTGTTTCTCTCGGGTACCTGGGACGGGCTGGAATCTCAGCTCCAATGCGGCTTGGCCTTCTATCCTTAAGCATACTTAGTTTTCAAATGAAGTACAGCTGATTTGAGGAGGGCATGGCAACCCACTCCAGTATTCTTGCTTGGAGAATCCCATGAACAGAGGAGCCTGGCGGGCTACCGTCCATGGGGTCGCAAAGAGTCGGACATGACTGAGCGACTGAGCACAGCAGAGCACCTCGCTGATTTACAATATTGTATTAGTTTCAGGTATACAATGTAGTGATTCAATATTTTTGTAGACTATACTCTGTTTGAATTTATTATAAAACCATGGTTGCTTTTCTCTGTGCTAAACAATATATCCTTATTGTTTATCTATTTTATTCATAGTCGTGTACCTCTTCATCCCATGCTCATAATACGTCCCTCCCCCTTCCCCACTGGTAACCATAAGTTTGTTTTCTCTGTCTGTGAGCCCGTTTTTGTTTTTAATCTTTGAAAGGCTTGGTTTCTTTCTCTATAAGAGAGGTACGCTAATAATACCCATCTTGACGCAAGACAACCCTGGAAAAGAGAAATCCTCACTAAGCGGAAGTGCATGCTTTATGACAATGACACCAGCCCCATGGCCGTAGCCCAGAGACAGCGATGCTGCAGCGGGAAGGATGACGGGCTGAGTGGACACCCCTGTGCTTCACGAGCACTGGTTATATGACCTGGACAAACAAGCTCCTCTACAAGGAGGGGTGATGTCTGTCTCCAAGTGTCTTCCACCCTTGCTGTCTCCAAAGGCACCATGGAACTGGGTCTGAGCAGGTTGGCTGTTAGCCATGCACGTCTGAGGAAGACCCCACCTCCGGGAGCCCAGGCTTGTTTATAAGACAGGGACAGTGGTCCCCGCGTGCTCAGCTCTGCTGGGAAGCCAACACACTCTCTGGCATACGTGCCTGGCATGTAGCACTCAGGAAAGAGACATGATACATGAACCGAGGCAGTGTGAAATCTGTGAACCATCTTCACGGCTCTATTTGTTTTGTGATGACATGACTATAGGACCGTCTGGTGCAGATGCAAAATGGAAAGAAAGAAGAACAGTGAGTGTCCCCTCTTGGGAGAAGACCGAAGTCCCCACTGTTCCTCTTCCTGGGCTCCCACCCCCACCATTTCAAAGTGCACATGTGGCTTCATAGACCACATGCTGGGGGCCAGAATGGATTTTATTTGCAGAGAGGGCTCAGTCATGTCTGGAGAAAGACATGTATGAGTATCCACATTGTGTAATCATGTGAAACAGTGAGAAGTCGAAGCTGTTAGTAAAAGTAAAGAACTCTGAAATTGGCCTCCCTTACTTAACAATTGAGTAGCCCCCCAGGACATCTGTTTTCTCCTTGGTAAAATGGGGCTCTGAGCATGGACTAGCTCATGGAGCTCCAGAAGAATTAGGTGAGATACTGTGTGTGGGTATGCTTGGGAAACTGTGTTAGTCACTCAGTCATGTGCAACTCTGCGACCCCATGGACTGTAGCCCACCAGGATCTCTGTTCATAGAATTCTCCAGGCAAGAATACAGGAGTAGGTAGCCATTCTTTTCTCCAGGGGATCTTCTGACCCAGGGATTGAACTCAGGTCTCCCACAGCGCAGGCAGATTTTTTACCACTGAATCACCAGGGAAGCCTGGTAAACCATAAAGCTCTGTGCAAATCTAACAAGATATTACAGGTCCAACCTGGAAAATACTCTTGGAGATTTCCTGGCATAGTACCCTGGGGCATCCTAGAGCCAGGAGGAGGCCACCCTCTTGTAGAAGAGAAGCCCTTGATTAAGCGCCCACCGTCGTATTGCATACGCACAGGCTCCGACTCCTCCCTGTCTGGAAGCAGACCTGTGTGCACCAGCTGTGTCCCGGCTCCCCTCCGTGGACGTCTGCCTTTTCCTCCAGCCACGGCCTGTGGCCGGTTGTCCTCTGGGCTTGCTGACGGCTCTGCGACCACACACAGAAAGGACCCCTGTCTGCTGGCCTGTCCTCCTCAGAGGCAGATGCTGAAGTTAGGCCCAACGAAGAGTGTGAGGGGTGAGGGCATCAGGGGGTGCTTCTCCTCCCCAGGGCTGGAGCCAGAGGACAGATGCCCCTCCTCTGTGACCCCAGGAGCATAATCCTGGGTTCATCCCACAATCCCCTCCAAGGGCCCTGACTGAATGGAGCCCAGCCCCTGAGCTGGACTTTGTCGCCTCTCTCTTCCCATCCAAAATCCCGGGGACCACACTCCCTGCCCACCGGCCCTTGCCTCCCTCTCTGTGTTGCTGGGAACCCAGGCTTCATCTCTGAGCCAGGGGGCTGCCCCCAAAGAGGACTCGGCAGTCCCCCTTCCATGGCACTGCTGGCTCCCCCTGAGCTCAGTCGGGTCAGAGCTTGATGGAGCTTCCACATGACTCGCTTAGGAGACAGCTCAGAAAGGAGCACAACTTGGCTGAAGCTTTTGCATCCTTGCCTCCACACTGGAGGCAGGAGTCTGGCAGAAAGAGCAGTGCTTAGGAGTTAGAAAGTAAGGCTGAAAAACCAGCTTCATGAGTGACCTCTGGGTGAATCTGGGCAGGTCATTTCAGCTCCCTAAGCCTCACTGCTCCCACCTGTGAAGCTGGGGTAATAACCCGGGTTCATTGCACACATGGTGATGGTTACACTAGATGACGGGACAGAGCGGTCACCTGACGCCTGGTGACTCTGATGAGGACAACTCGCAGCAGTTTGTTACCCAGTGCTTTCTGAGTTTGCTCTCTCTGTATAAGGATGGAGAGTCTCTCCTGTGTAATCCTCTCCCTTGATATTTTAAGGCAGTAATAAAAAAATCTCTGACTCCTTTTACCATTCTTTCTGAATTTGTCTCTTCTCCTCTCTTCCCTGGAGCCTTAATTGACCCTTTATTATTCTCTTGCTCCTTCGTTTTCCATTTCCAATATAGTTCCAGGCGGGTAACTCTAAAGCTACCGCGTGAACCTGTCTAACCATAAATACAATTTGACAAACTATTTCCAAGCAGCCAGTAACACGAGAAGGGAGGCAGCCCTCGCTTCTCATCTCATTGAGCCTCACGCATCCTTTCAACGTCCCCGCAGAGCCCAGGGAAATGGTATGATTTTGCTTAGATTTCAGACAATAAAAACCGATCATCAACCTGGGCACCGATTTTCAGACTTGCCTCCTTTCTTTGCTGCTTAGAAGAGTCACGGCCATTATGAGATTGATGGTGCAGATCCAGGACAAAGAACCCCAGAACCTGCAACTGGTGTACACGATGTCGTTTGTACCAAGAGATTGATGGGGACTTGGTTTCTCATTATAAGGCCACTGAACTGGATGAGGGAGGGGCATCATCAGGAGAAGAGATGAAGGCAAACAATAACAGAATTTTTTAAATAACTTGTATTGGAATATAGTTGATTTATAGTGCTGTGTTAGGTTCAGATATACAGCAAAGTGAAGCAGTTATACGCATACGTACATTCCACTCTTTTTAGAATTCTTTTCCCATATAGGTCTTACAGAGTATTGAGTAGAGTTCCCTGAACTATTCAGCAAGTCCTTACTAATTATCTATTTTATATATAGTAGTGTGTATATGTCCATCCCAATCTCCCAATTCTTCCCACCCCTTCTAACCCTCGGGTAACCAGCAGTTTACTTTCTACATCTGTGACTGTATTAAGCTAAGTTAGCTAAGCTAAGTCGCTTCAGTCGTGTCTGACTCTGTGTGACCCCATAGACGGCAGCCCACCAGGCTCCCCCGTCCCTGTGATTCTCCAGGCAAGAACACTGGAGTGGGTTGCCATTTCCTTTTCTAATGCAGGAAAGTGAAAAAATGAAAGTGAAGTTGCTCAGTCGTGTCCAACTCTTCGAAACCCCATGGACTGCAGCCTACCAGGCTCCTCTGTCCATGGGAGTTTCCAGGCAAGAGTACTGGAGTGGGGTGCCATTGCCTTCTCCGGTGACTGTATTACTGATATGTAAATAAGTTCAATTGGACCATTATTTTTTAGATTCCACATAATAACAGCATTTAACCTTTGCTAAAATTTTTAGAATGCCCACAGATAATTCTTTCATGTGATATACAGAAAATGCCAGGGTATTGACTTTCCATCACTTTTTCTACAGGTTGTGAGCAAAAAGGATCCATTAGCTGTGTCTGGAGAAGTCAGCTATTTTTACCTACTGGAGTGAAAAACAGTTTTCTCTCTTGATATCTGTATGTGATTTTTTGTGAAAAAAATAAAATCACATTTTATTTCTTATCATTTGCCTAAAGTCAAATAAAAGGTCACTCTATCTTTTCCTGCCTTTTGAGAGATTTAACTCAAATGACTACTTGTCTATTTAACAGACATCCTTTTCAAGGTGGATTTCTGCTTCTGCCGCACAAAGTTGCGGTAGAAGTAATTAAATGAATAAAAATTTAAAACCAGGTGTTCGTTGTTTAAACACTAGTACACCTGATGTGTACAGAAAATTAAGCTCTGTCTTGTTGGTGCCCCTTCCTGGCTTCTGCAGTTCCAGCCACCTCTGTTGCCATCTCACACTCTCGCAGTAATATTCCTGGCACCTCCCTGATTGGACTCCCACGAGCACCACCTGTGCGGAGGTACGCCCGCCCTGTTTCTCTGACCACCTTGCACTGCAGCCGTACTGGGCTCCTCAGCACAGCCCCAGCTCCCCACCACCTCCACCACGCAGAACACTCAGTGGAGACATCTCCTTCAACTTGGCAGTTCCTTCCATGCTCTCCAGAGCTTGACCAGGAGCAAGAGACTTCCACGGGGGTGTTTTTTATGGCAGCCAATGCATGTAGTATATTTAATGTCTCAAGGGGAGAAACTCTGATTCTTCATTTGTTTAATGGGTCTCATGTAAGGCCAGGCTGTGGAATGGGGTACAGGACAGGGCTCTTTAGGGAATGAGGAAAGACGCAGAGATGGGGAAGGGGTGGGACAGAACCACAGCTGGTCGTGACTGTCCTTCCCCAGCATCTAAGCCACCAAAACACCTGAAGCACTCAGAGAGCAGCCTCCAGCTTCAGGCAACAAGACACCATGGGGTAGCCTGTGCCTCAGCCACAGGGTCCCAGACAAACCCTATGAAGGGGAACAATATTTCATGCTGCTCATACCTTTTCCCCACAGCTACTGAAATCCTCTCCATCCTTCTAACACCTGTTCAAATGCCAAGTCTCAGAAAAACTTCCCCAGATTTCCACAGCTGGCTCTGTAGTTCTTGGAACAGCAAGGTATCAGCTCGGGGTGTGTAACAGACACCACAGACTGGAGCCTAAACCACAAGCATTTATTTCTCCTGGTCCTGGATGCTGGACATCCAAGGTCAGAACACCAGAAGATTTGGTGTCTGGCAGAAGCCCGCTTCCCACTTCATGAGAGTGTAAAAGTGCTGGCCGCTCAGTCATGTCTAACTCTCTGTGACCCCATGGGCTGTAGTGCACCAGGGTCCTCTGTCCATGGAATTCTCCAGGCAAGCAGACTGGAGTGGATAACCATGGTTAAGACGCCAAGCTTCCACTGAGGGGGTACAGATCCGATCCCTCCCTGGTCAGGGAACTAGGGTCCCAGTTGCTGTGCATCACAGCCAAAAACAAAACAAAGCAAACAAAGCAGAGAAGAGATGAAGGGCCAATACACGCTTGACGTGGAAGAACCTCAAGAACACTGTGCTCGGTGAAAGAAGCCCGACACAAAAGTCCACCTATTACATGACTCTGTTTCTATAAAATGTGCAGATTAGGCAAATCTACAGAGATGTAGACTATTGGCTGCCAGGGGCTTGGGGAGGTGAGTTGGGGTGGGGGATATGGTGATTACTAGCAGGTACAAAGTTTCTTTTTCAAGTGATGAAATATGTTAGTTCATGGTGATAGCCGCACAGTTCTGTGAATATATTAAAAAAACACTAAATGGCACAGTTTCAATAGGTGAATTTTACTGTATGGAATAATATATCAATAAAGCTGTGAAAACTTAAATAGAGAAGAAAATAAAAAGAGAAACCTCATACCTATTTATGGGCTGAGCAATGGCATAGATCTGTTTAACGAGACAGGAATACCCATTTCCTGGTGGTGAGAGCTAAGAGCTCGGCCTGACCATGATAGGATGGAAAGAAACCCACACAGACAAGCTGACTATGAGGGTGGAGGTGAAAGCCTGGATCTTCAGGGAGTGGCCAGACCAGCAGAAACAGAATTGGGGTAAAGGGTGCAAGCACGGTGTTTGAATCCACAGAGATGGATGAGGTTCAGGTAAGGGCAGGTGAACAAGAAAGAGGCCCAGATGGGGGTTGTTGTGCCCAGCAATATCTCAACACTAAGCAGAGAGACAGAAAAGAAGCAGAGATCAGAGGAAGAAAATAGGGTAAAGGTCCCCAGAGGCCTGCAGGAGAAGCAGATTTAAAAAGGAAATGGTGCTGAACACTGGCCGGAGGTTGAATTAGATAAGCTCTGAATGTGTCTTTTGGGTTGTGGCCTGGAGCTCCTCAGTGCCCCAGCAAGAGCTGCAGGGGCTAGGGGGTTGGATAAAGCACAGCAGGGCTGGATAAAGCACCCAGGAACCTCCCTGAAGGGAACTTGGTTGGACAACCAGGAGGAAAAGGGCAGAGGAGCAGGAGAGGTGATATGGGACCAAGAGAGGGATTGTTTTCTTCTTCTTCTTTTAGGATGCCAGATCCTAAAACATGTATGTATGTGCATATCCATGATTTAACACAAGAGTAGTGTGTATGGCAGAATTTCTTTTTCCTCAAGAGATCTAGTCTTTGCTCTGAAGACCTTCAACTGATTATATAAGGCCCACCCACAAATGGAGGGCAATCTGCTTAACTCAGTGCCTGCAGATTTCAATGTTCAGTTCAGTTCAGTTGCTTAGTCATGTCCAACTCTTTGCGACTCCATAAATCGCAGCACGTCAGGCCTCCTTGTCCCTCACCAACTCCCAGAGTTCACTCAGACTCACATCTATCGAGTCAGTGATGCCATCCAGCCATCTCATCCTCTGTCGTCCCCTTCTCCTCCTGCCCCCAATCCCTCCCAGCATCAAAGTCTTTTCCAATGAGTCAACTCTTTGCATGAGGTGGCCAAAGTACTGGAGTTTCAGCTTTAGCATCATTCCTTCCAAAGAACACCCAGGGCTGATCTCCTTTAGAATGGACTGGTTGGATCTCCTTGCAGTCCAAGGGACTCTCAAGAGTTAATCTCATCTAAAATATAAACAAACAAAAACCCTTCTTAATAACATCCAGAGTGGTTCTTTGGCCAAAGACTGGCCACAGGAACCTAGCCAAGTTGACACCTAAGATTAGCCATCACACCAAGTGATCACACCAAGATTAGACATTCAGTCTGGGTGTAGGTGGACGTGCGTGGACCAACTGATGTGGGTGGACCTGTCAGTTGGCTGAGGCCATTTTGCTGATATTCAGTATGGGGCAGGGCTTCCCCGATAGCTCAGTTGGTAAAAATCTGCCTGCAATGCAGGAGACCCTGGTTCCATTTCTGGTAGGGAAGATCCACTGGAAAAGGGATAGGCTACACACTCCAGTATTCTTGGGCTTCCCTTGTGGCTCAGCTGGTAAAGAATCCACCTGCAATGCGGGAGGCCTGGGTTTGATCCCTGGGTTGGGAAGATCCCCTGGAGAAGGGAAACGGTACCCACTTGAGTATTCTGGCCTGGAGAATTACATGGACTGTATAGTCCATAGGGTCTGAAATAGTCAGAAATGACTGAGTGACTTTCACTTTCACTTTAATATGGGGTAAATTCCAATCCAGACAGCCTCCACGGCCCCGGCTGGCCCTTTTCCTTCCCCTGGAGTCTTTGCCTACACACCCCTACCTCTCCATTCTGGCCTTGGGGGTCTCTGTGTTTCTGGATCACATGTATCTTCCCAGGATATGCTCTTAAGCTTGCTTCTTTGCCAGAATTATATATGAATAGATCTTAGATTGAGGACAAACTGAGATTCAATTTATAATAAATTTCTTCTAGAACTGCACTAAAATGGGAGAATTTAAGTGTCACCTGACCACTTCTGGGGCTTCCCTGGTGACTCAACTGTAAAGAATCTGCCTGCAAGGCAGGAGACATAGGCTGGATCCCTGGGTCACGAAGATCCCTTGAGGAGGAAATGGCAACCTGCTCCAGTGTTTTTGCTGGGAAAATTCTATGGACAGAGAAGCCTGGAGGGCTACAGTCCATGGGGTTGCAAAGAGTTGGACCCCATAGAGCATGCACACACAGGAAACAGTGTGTGACCACCCCCAGCATCCCTGCCTTTCCCACCATCGTCACAGTCAGCTCCAGGCTGACCCATCCTCCAAGCAGCCCCCCAAGGAGCTCTCACTTCCCCACATCCATCCTGGTGGGGGCTGTCAGCTCCTGTCATGCCTCCAGGTTTCTAGAAGCCTCCAGCCAGCTCTCGATGAGATCACTGTCAGAGCTTATCCCTTTTAGGCTCAAATCACAGCTACACTCCAGACTGTCACCTCTAACGACTCTCCTCAGGTTTGAGGCTAACACAGGGGATCACCATGTAGAAAGGAAGCATGTCAGCTAGTCCTGCTCCTGGCATCACTCAGACACTCTTCCTGCAGCCCCTCCTGAACTCAGTTCAGCTGCAATGGTGCTGGGGTTCCCCCTTCTTCCTCAGGATGTCCCCCCAGACTCCAGCTCCATCATTGCCTCCAGCCACAGCCTCAGAACACAGGTGGACTGTGTCAGTCAGAAGCCGCTATGCAACCAAAAGGAGCATCAGATCGCTCTGCGCCCAAGAACAGAGAAAGAACCTTCTGCCAGACTGATTCAACCCCCCGAGACTGTCTCCAAGTAAAAATAACTTATTCGTCTTTGAACCAGCGGGTCCACAAGGCCTGTAGGCTGTGTTCCCTAGTCACAGGAGAAGCTGGGCCCTGGGAACCCGGCACCACAGACATGTAGCCAGGGCAAGAGGCAGGGAGGTTATTGGAGGCTCAGTCTCGGTGAGTCACACCATCGAGCCAGACCCATGTGGGTGAGAGATCCCAGTCCCTCTGACTCACCGCCCTCCGTGGGCACAGGGCACCTCCTGCCCACCTTGGTGGGCGTATGAAAATGACAGGCTGTGACTAATGGAGGCGCTGCCATCAGCCCAGGCACTTAGTTGTCCAGAGATAAGTGACGTTCCGGTTCCAATTTCTTTTTTGAGCTTAACATGTTGCTGGATATGTAAATACAGTTTGAAAACCTTACATGTAATTTCCAAATCGCTGAGAACTTATTTGAATCACAGAATAAGAAAACAAGACAGAATGTGTCCGTTGTATCTTTATAACTAAGAGTATATAGGCTCACTGATGTTAAAAACAAACCTGTGTTACTGGGGTGGGAGGGAGGGATAAATTGGGAGATTGGGATTGACATATATATATCGCTATATATAAAATGGATAACTATGAATAATAAGGACCTACTGTAGAGCACAGGGACCTCGACTCAATACTCTGTAAAATCCTATATGGGAAAAAAATCTTAAAAAGAGTGGATATATGTATAACTGATCCACTTTACTGTACACCTGAATCTAATACAGCATTGTAAATCAGCTATATTCCAATTTAAAAAGAAGGCTTTTTCCTATTTTGCTTTTCACAGAAAGAGAATTTGATGAGCCTGCCATGAAGCACAGTTCCTAGTTATTAAAATTGACTGTAAGGAAGAAAACATGAGCTGAAATTTCTCTCCTGATCTTCCACTCTTAATGAGTAGCCATGAGCAAATGTAATTACAACCTTGCCACCAGTAATGCTATGTCTGTAGGACACAGTTTTCCGGGATGAAATGATGAATCCCCCCATTCAAATCTGTTAACTGCCAGGCATCTCTTTACAATGGACGTGTGCTGTAAGAAAACCTAACTTAACCGGAGGAGCCCCCTCCTCACTCTGAACTGCAGCCTCTTGTCCCTTACACCCTTTGCCTCCTCTGTTTCGCCAGCCTCAAATCTCAACCATGCCAACCTTTTCTTTTTGAACTTTAAAATCCACATTTTATTTAATTTTTGGCATAGGGAGAACAGTGTCTATTGGCAACAACGACCCTCGTTCATCCATTCTTCTGTTGACTCTCAAACAGTACTAAAATAATACGAAGTAACCCATTCAAATCTTAACCTCTATGGGTTCCTCATTTTCTGCTTCAAGTTCACATTTTCTTTCCCCTGAGATTTGCAGAGGCCTTTTCCTTTCATTGTTTGGCTGTAACTCACGTCTTCCTCTCCTGAGCTCCCGAACGTGTCACCAGCAGGCTGGGTGTTTTGTGCACCTGATCTCGTTTAGGCTTAAGGAGACATGTGGATAGCTCACGGTGGGGCGTGTGGCGGGAGCTCTGGGCACATGCTGGGGGAACTGGAGAGGGAGGGGAGATGCTATGGATCTCTCATGGACCCCGTGGGCAGGACCTCAAAAGGTGGGACGGATGTGGACCTGTGAGGGGTCAGCACAAGGCAAGGGAGGGAGCCGGGAGCAGCAGGCCTGTCCAGGTGTGAGGGCGGCAGGCGTGGCTGCGGGAGACGAGGCGGGAAACCCAAGAGGGTGGGAGTCTGAACCCAAAGCCAGGGGATGCTTTCTGCTGGATGGAGGAATTCGAACATTCACCTGTTATAGTGATAGTTCCAACTTTCTTGTCAAACACAGGGGCTTGAAAAAAAGTGTCACTGGGGGAGCTATATGTGGTTCACATTTGTTGACTGTTAGGTGGGGGATGCTGGATCAGTTCACTCACCTTCTCTGTGCCCCCAGTTCTTCTGGGGTGAGACAGAGGTATGAACATGCATTTCACAGGGTGACATGTGTGTGAAATAGGAGGACACAGGCAAGTGCCTGCAGATTGCCCGGTAAATCTCTCTGCCCAGCCCAGCCTCCATGCCCGGGCCGTGCTGCCTGATAGCGAATTGCACGGAGGAAAGAACGTGAGGGTTAGCCTAGATAAGCCAGTAGGGAGACCAGATGTCACTTCTGAGGGTTTTTTAACTGAGTGGAACTTCTTTTGATGGAGGAAAACAAGGTAAAAATTTCCCAAGGGGTTTCTACGAGATTTCCAGCACTTCCTAAATTAGCCCCAACCAGTAAAACCACGAGCGAAGACCTCCTGGCAGGGCTGGCACGGCCATTTCCAGGCCCAACCGAAAGCAGGAAGCCTTGAGACAAGTCATAACTCATCTCTTCAGTTGGCTTCCAAAATTATCCACATTTAGATCCCTGGGCATTTGCACCAAATGTCAAGAAGTATTCTGATTTTATCTGTTTCATGTTATTGACTTGTTTTTGATCAAACCAATTTCAGATTCCCTTCTAGCCACTGGTGATAGTTTCACCTCTGCCTCATCAGCGATGCACGTTGAGCACAGATCCCCATGACGAGCTGTTTCCTGCAAATGGCAAGAGCCCCTCTAAGCCTGAGCTGGTGTGTGGTGAACCGGGGAAAGGAGTGAAAGAAAATCCTTCCCTTCGGATTCAGAGCTCTGAGCGCCATTCCCAGCCCTGCAGCTATTTGCGGGCTGACCTTAAGCAAAGTCTTGAAATGTGCTAAGTCTTCATTTCCTGTTCTACTAAACAAAGAAGCCCCACATTATCCATTAGGATAACCACTATTAAAAAAGAAAGTGTTGGTGAAGATGGGGAGGATGTGGAGGGACTGGAAGCTTTCGTTGCTGATGGGGATATAAAATGGTGCAGTCACTCTGCAAGATGGTGCAGCCATTTCTCAGAAGATTAAGCAGAGAATCAAGGATGATCAAGGACTAACCACGTGTGGATATATGCTCCAAAGAATTAGAAGGACAGTCTCAAAAATTATTTGTTGATCCATGTTCATAGCAGCATTATTCATAAAAGCCAAGAGGTAGAAATAACTCAAGTGTCCCTTGATGGATGAATAGATAAACAAATGTGAGATATATATAGATGTGTGTGTGTGTGTGTGTGTGTGTGTGTGTACATATATAACAAAGGGTATTCATCCTTAAAAAAGAAGGAAATTCTGACAGTTCTACAGCGTGGATGGACTTTGAGGACATTATGCTCAGTGGAATGTTTGATGCAAAAAACTAATTCTGTATGATTACACCATATGAAGCATTTAGTCAAATTCATAGAGTCAGAAAGGAGAATAGAGGGTGCCAGGGCTGGTGGAGGGATGGAGGATAGTGCCTTAGTGTTGAGTGGGGACAGAGTTTCAGAGGAAGTCCTGGAAACATCACGGCAGCATCATGGCAACAGCTGTACAGCACTGTGAATGTGCTTCACGCCGTGGAAATGTACGTGTGTGTGCTCAGTTGCTCGGTCGTGTGTGACTCCTTGTGAGCCCATGGACTGTAGCCCCTCAGTCTCCCCTGTCCATGCAATTTTCCAGACAAGAATACTGGAGTGGGTTGCCATGCCCTCCTCCAGGGGATCTCCTGACCCAGGGATAGGACCCGTGTCTCCTGCACTGACAGGCAGATTCTTTTAAACTGAGTTATCTGGAAAGCCCATGAAAATGTGTGGAAGTTTCTTTAAAAACTAAAAACTGAACTACCACATGATCCAGCAATCCCACTCCCGGACATATATCCAGAGAAAGCTCTAATTTGAAAAGATATATGCACCCCAGGTTGGCACTAATGGTAAAAAACCTGCTTGCCAATGTAGAAGACGCAGGTTCTATTGCTGGGACCCCCTGGACGAGGGCAAGGCAACCAATCCACTCCAGTGTTCTTGCCTGGAGAATCCCATGGACAGAGGAGCCTGGCGGGCTACAACCTACAGGGTCGCAAAGAGCTGGACATGAAGGAAGCAACTGGGCCCACACGCACAATTGCACTTCTATGCTCAAAGCAGCGATTTTCACAATAGCCAGGATATGGAAACTACCTAAATGGCCTTCGGCTGATGAATGAATGGAGAAGATATGGTACACATACATGATGGAATACTCTTCAGCCACAAAAAGGAATGAAATAATGCCACTGGCAGCATACGGATGACCTAGAGATTTCCATACTAACTGAAGTAAGTCAGAAAGAGAAAGACAAATATTCATATGACATCACTTACAAGCAGAGTCTAAAATATATCTATATAAATAAACTCATTTACAAAACAGTAATGGACTCACTGACATAGAAAACAGACTTGTGGTTATTAAAGAGGAAAGGGTATTATGCTGCTACTGCTGCTAAGTCGCTTCAGTCATATCTGACTCTTAACGACCTCATGGACTGCAGCCTACCAGGCTCCTCCGTCCATGGGATTTTCCAGGTGAGAGTACTGGAGTGGGCCGCCATTGCCTTCTCCAAGGGGTATTATAGGGAGGGATAAATTAGGAGTCTGTGATTGACATAGACACACTCCAGGACAGGGAGCTATATTCAGTATTTTATCATAAAGTAAGGGAAATGAATCTGAAATAGATAATATATAAACATATATGAGTCACTGTGCCGTACACTTGAAACATGATATTGTCAATCAACTATACTCCAAAAAATAAAAATGTTAAATAGTAATTTTATGTTATAGGTATTTTAACACAAAAATTTTAAATGGAAAACCTCCTTTTTTCATAAACAGTGTTTAGCCATTATGATCCTTCCGTATGAGAAATCCTGCTCTAATTCACCCCAGATTCTAGGCAGAGCACACACAGACGTGCAAGGCGGTCCCAGGACACGCTGTCTAGCTGGCCTGACAGACCTCAGGGTGCAGAGAGCTCTGGCTCTGTCTTCAGTGTGCAAACCTCCGGCAGGTGCTGGGTTGCAGCGGTCCAGTGCCTGAAGGTCACTCCAGCCTCTGGACAAGTGGACCTGCAGTTTTCTAGCTTCTCTGGGAGGGAAACTTCAGCCTGGAGACCAGATCCTCCTTCACAGGGAGCCCTTCCACTGAGAGTTTGGAGCAGACAGTCTGAGAGATGATGGTGACTGGCAGGCTGCCTCCCCATTTTCCCTCAGCTAAGTTCTTGTATTGTGCTCTTCTTTCTCTCTTTTCCTGCTCCTCTTGTCTTTTGTTGAATGATTCTGCCTCCTGCAGTTCTTTGATCAAAGACCAGCAAGTTGAGTGGGGAATGTTTCCATCTTTATCAAATAGATTTAGTTGAAATAGAAAGCAAGGAAAGGCTGGGTAGCACTTGCTGCCACAGAGGAAAGGGCCATCCTGGCAGAGGAAACACCCTTTGCAGGGAAGACTTGAGATCATAGAATTGCCAGACTGTTGATCCGAAGGCAATGCCTCCATTTCCCTTTGGAAAATGTTAAATCCTTTAGAGGCTGGCGGAGACTCTCAGACATTTAGAAAGGTGTAGATATTTTCCAGGGGGATGAAATCAAATGACATACTTTTTCTTTGAATTATCAGATAATTCCTTCACTTCTGTTCAAATCCCACAGGTATACAGACTTTACATGGTCACTCTGCAGCGTCACAAGTCATTAAGCCATTTGTTACTGGGGCAGAGATGATCAAACTTCCTGCAAATACCTGGGAACATTGCTGCCAGTATTTTATCCTGTACAGGAGTGGAGGTGGCTGTAAGAACCCTGGGTCAAACCCCATGAACCCCACAAACCCCCCTCTTGCATCCCCCACCTGATTAAGGGCTCCCTAGATTAAGGCATAAAAGGTTTTTCTTCTTTAATTAATTTATTGATTTTAACTGGAGGATAATTACTTTATAATACTGTGACGGTTTCTGCCATACATCAACAGGAATCAGCCATAGTTATACACGTGTTCTCTCTCTCCCAAACCTCCCCACCTCTCTCCTCACCCCAGCACTCCAGGTTGTCACAGAGCTCTGACTTTGGGTTCCCTGAGTCATTCATCAGGTGCTGACTTTCCTTCATTCTCCCTCTTCCTCCCTGACCAGGTGATGGATTGAATCCTCCCACCATCAGCCACACGCTTAGACCTGCTTCAACCTCTTCCCATGGCTGACAACCTGCAATGTTAGCTGACAACTTCATTGAAATCTTGTCTCCCTTGGATTTCTTTAAGTTGCTAAACTATGGGACAGCTTGTTACCCAGCAGAAGAGCAGTAGATCCCAACACCACCAGTGTTTTCTTCCATTACATCCTCAAGTTGTGCAGCTCTGCAGAACAGCCAAGAGTGTGGGTCTTAGTCACAGTATTTTTTGACTCACAAGAGTTTTTAGTTCTTGTTCAGTAAAGCCAACAGAACCAAGCCCATCCCTTCTTCTCTGGGGTCCTGGAGGCCTGGTGCCTTCCTTGACTCCCCATTTCCTGTGACCAGATGCAGCAGACCTAGACAGGAGCCACTGTTTCCAGAACTTACCACACTGTCTGACTTCATCTCTGTGGTTGGCGACAAGTGAGTGAAACCAGGTGAGTGCAGGATGCAGGCCAGGTAGACAGTGCAAACATTAGCTCTGCCACTTACTGCTTTTGCACCGTTTCTGGGAGGCTCAGTTTCCTAAGCTGTGAAATGGACAAATAAGAGCCTTGCTGGATTGTTGTGAGGATGGGCGAAATGATGCAGGACAAGTTCCTGGTGTGAAGGACATGATGTTGTTGTGACTTACTGATGCGTAACCAATCTCCCCAAAGTTCAGCAGCTTCAGACACCAACGAGTAAGATTTCTGAGGGCCATGAGAATGGCTGCAGCTCCAATCCTCTGGCCTCATCTCATCCATTCGGCTACCTTCAGTGCGAGTTCAGCAGGGCTGGGCTCACATGTTGGGTAGTTGGTCTTGGCCTTGTTTCTTCTTGTGTGACCGCTTGGCCTCCAGAAGACAAGATAGGCCCCCCTAGCTGGTGGTCTCAGGACAGAGTTTCAAAGGGTCAAAAGCAAAACAACTGGATCTCCAGAGGTTTAGACCCTGAACTTGCAAAATCCCATTTCCATCAATTGTATCAACACTAGTCACAACTCCAGGTGGCAGGGCTCAGAGATCCACAGCCTTTCTGAATGGAAGAGCCACAGAATCACATTGTCAGGGGATACCAGTGCACTTTAGAAGGAAGCTCTGCCCATGTGGCTCAAGCAGTAAAGAATCTGCTTGCAATGCAGGACGCACAGGAGATGTGGGTTTGATCCCTGGGTCAGGAAGATCCCCTAGAGGAGGAAATGGCAACACACTCCAGTATTCTTGCCTGGGAAATCCCATGGACAGAGGAGCCTGGTGGGCTACAAAGAATGGGGTCGCAAAAAATCAAGTACAACTGAGGACACACACACTGCCCATATTCTGCAGGCTCCCACAAGCGTGCAGGAACCTGCATCTGCACAATCGCCCCCACCCCGGGGTTCCCAGACAGGCACTAGAAAAAAGCTCTGGAGCCCGGTGACCCAGGGCTGCGCCCTCCATGGCAGAGTTCTCTGTGAGGCCTCAGCATGGTTACTTAGCCCCTCTAAGTTTTTCTTTCTTTATCTTAAGTTTTTTTCATGCCTCCATTGTCTTCAACCCTTATACTTTCACCCTGAATGCTATTTCACAGTCTGACTTCAAAAATCAACCCAGCAGAGACAGAAGTGGTGATGTCCCCAAACGCCTCTGGAACCTTGGGCCCGGGGCCCCCTGAGCCTCCCACGCAGCCTCAGCAGAGCCCCATGTGTGTCAGACCCTCTGAGCCACGTGGACTGTCTCCAGGGGCACCATCTGCCTAGACCCAGGAGAGAAGGGGATGAACCCCTTTCCATCTTTGGTTTCCTCCACCTCAACCTGTAACATCATTCCTACCACTGGGACGGTAAGTGAGGACAGGTCCAGCAAGTAGGAACAGTTCCAGAGATGACAACCAGAGCCACGGAACGAGAAAGCAGGGGTCTGTTTCTGTCGTGTCTCTCAAATGGTCCATTCGTTACCCCCGGACTTGAGCAATCCAGAAACATCCTCCTCATTGAAGCTGAGGGAGAAGAAGTGAAAACTCAGGAGGAGCTGGGAACATCCCTGGGCTGGAGGCCATCTCCTAAGGATGGGGCAGAGGACTTTTTCATTCACTCAGCAAACACTGAGCATCCATGGCGGCTCAGGCACTGCTCTGGGTGCAGACACCCCCGTCTGGGAGGAGTCCCCGCTCTCCTTGCACATCCTCTGAAGGAGCGTTGGACAGCCCATCTCACGGTTCACGCAGCTGTCTGCTCATCTCCCCCAGGACAGAAACCACCCAGGGCTCACTGTGCTTTCTCCCACGGGACCCTCAGGGGTTGGGTGGGGGACCGCAGCCCAGCAGCCCCCTGCCCCAGCTCATGACTTCTTTCAGATCCTCAAAGAAGCCACTCTGCTTCCTGCCCTGGAAACTGAGCCTCGGCACCTCTGTCGGGGCCATCCCTCCTCTACCTGCAACTGAGATGCCTCTCCTCTGTCTCAGGTTCTTTTCCCCCTTCTTTGGGGAAGCCCATCTGAGCCCAGGCTAGGCGAGTTTCTTAGCTCCATGTTGTCATGTACAAGGTAGCCTTCTCCACGTCACCTCACACCCATCATGTGATATTATGGTGATTTTCCATCTCCCTCTCTGAGAACAGAAACCATAGAGGCTTCATCTTAACATCCTGTCCCCGCCCTGGGTATGATCCTTGGCGGTGAATGCTCAATGATTACTTGATGAGCAAGTGAATGAATGAATGATGGTGGTGTGCAGAGATATCCCACAAGCCTGCAGGTGGCCAAGTAAGGTCCCAGGACAAGCTCTCACACGGGAGTAGGGTCCTTCCCAAGAGACTCGGCCCGCCTTCGTCTCCTCCTCCTTCATGTCCTCAACCTGAAGCCTCGTGACTTTGCCTGCATCTGAGAGTCCGTCCTGTTATTTCTCCAAGAATGACTGGGGACACTCCTGTGAGCCTTCTCCAGGCCCCTCAGATACTCCAAACCCAAAAGCCAGGTCCCATCCATGCCTTGCTGCAACTCAGAGACAGAGAAAACAGAAAGGCTTGCATAATGCAAGATTCTACACTGGGGATTTGGGGCATCTTAATGGCCACCTGGTCCCGGGGCACAGGTAAGGACGCGGGAGAATCAGGGAAGCTGCATCAGAAGCAGGAGCATGAACTCGCGAAGACACCTTCACCCAGATGATACACAGACGTGGCTTCCTGTGGGCTGCTCGCCTGGACAGCCTGCCCGGGCTGATGGCAGAGCCTGGCTTTTAGGACAACTCGACGCCCATGTTTGAGGAGTCAGGTCGTCACTGCAAGGCCCCGAGGACGAGGACACATGGTCACCATCTGCTGGAATGAAGGTCCTGACGGGAAGATGCTGACAGCCCAGAGGGGCGCTGCTGGCGGTCAGCGCTTCCTTGTTTCATGAATGATTGGAGGCACAGGGAAACATAAACCAGCTGGAGTGGCTGGCCGGGCCTGGTATTTAATACACATTTTTAAAATGATTCATTTTGGCTTATGCGCAATCAGTGCTGTTGAAGGCCTGGAGACAAATTTAACCCAGGCCACTCTAAACTCCCACTGGAGGTGGAACAGACATCCTCAGCTCCAGCGCGCTCCTCCCGCAGAAGCTGTCTGTGGGAAGCACACATCTGGGTTTGGTGGGAGGTGGGAGAGGAAAGCAAGGGGAGGAGATTCTGGCCCTCTCGCCCTAGAGGAAGCCTTCTTCCCCTAAGATTAGGGAAGGAATGATTGCACCAACCTGAAGATTAGAATTACCTTGCTGGAGCTGAGCCTGCAGGTGAGGTACCTGGCCAGCAGGTGGCAGTAGTGATGGGTCCCTACACCTGTCGATCAGAGCCCAGCCCAGCCCTGGATGAGAAACAGGCCCACCTGGTGGGTAGCACTCACGCCTGCGGCTCCCGGTCAGCTGGGCAGCAGCTTGGCATCTTTCCTCTCTTGGGCCAAGTCTGTCCCTTTGCCACCTCAGCTCTCCGTCCCGCATCTGGGGAGCAGGACTAGTCCTGCAGGGATCTAGGCCTGGGGTCTGCAGGGGGCTGCTGTCTGCCTCCCCCAGGCTGGGGGCAGGTGCTCCCAGGAGGAGCCTGCCCCAGAAGCCAGCCTTTGGGGGCTGGGAGCGTGCAACCTAAGGTCGTGCAGGCGGGGTGGGTGAGGAGAGGTGAGAAGCCAAGAGGGCAGCTGGGTCCTCTTGGACCCTGTCCAAGACCATGTCTTCTGCATGGGACAGGACAACATCAGAGTCCACTCCTGAGACTGGTCACCCAGGCTGACATCCCTCTTGGACTGAGTGACTGGACCAGGACTTCAGGTGGGGCGGGAACGAGGCAGGGATGGGCCTAGAGGAGTCCACGCACACTCCCACCACCCAGGTCTGAGCCGGGGTCCCCCACGAGCTCCACAGTGTCCCCTGTCACCTCTCTCTTACCAGTGTCCCCGGGGTCACCAACTAACATGTCTGTCGTCCCCTAGATAACACTGAGAGCTCTGGAAACTGCTAGAAAGATGCTCCAGTGCTCACATCAGCGTCATCCTGTTGATAGTGCTACCCACAGCAGTGCCTGGGGGATGGTGCAGGAGGGGGTGGGGGACAGAGCTGTCTGGGGAGGCGGCCACACTGAGGAGGGAAGCAGGAGGAGGCGTGGACGCCTCAGATGGTGGCCCCAGCTCCTGTCTGGCCCAGGACACTCAGGTCCAGGAGAGAAGCCTGGGTACAAGCCGAGGGGCTCAGGAGAAGCCGCAGTTGGAAAAGTGATGTGTTGGTTGGAACATCAAACTGCAGCCACTCAGTATTGCCTGGGCTGAGTGCTGGTGGTAGAGATGGGAAAAAAGGGACCACATCTCCCACAGGGAGCTCAGGCAGAGATAAAGTCAGTGCAGCTATTTTCCTCCCAGGGGTCCGGTGGCGGCTGGGGTTAGGGCACCCGGGTGATTAGGGGATGCCTCTTTGAGGAAGGGGCTTTGAGGAGGACCTGGGCCCTGAAGCTGCCACTCCAGGCACCAGAGGAACAGTGAGGAGGGGAGAGGCAACCCAGCTCCCCTGGGACCTGGAGGCCGGGCAGGAGGCGGGGATTGCAGCCAGCAGGCACCTCAGGTGGGGCACCCAGGTGGGAAGGGAGGCAGGTCTTCCTCCGAGAACAAGGGAGGCCAAGGGGTGTATAGGTGGAGCTAACAGAGGCCAGAGGTGAGTACAGCTGTCTCTCTGGTCTCTATGTGGAAAGTGATTAGAGGGCAAGCATGCACGTGAGGCAGTGGTGGAGGGCCACAGCCGTGGTCCAGGGAGAGGGGGCAGGCGTTTGCAGATGGGATAAAGAGAAGCGTGTAGGTGCAGGATGTTGTTAGAACTGAAGGCAGAGGCGTGAGAATCTGCTGATGGAGTAGACGTGTCAGGGCAGAAAAAGAGGAACAGAGAAAGGAGAGTTGGATGAAATGCCCTTGAAAGATCCACCCTGTGACATCGGGGCGATGCGGCTGCAGATAGTGACATGACATTATCAAAGACTTGGCAGCTCAGTCTGAGGTTTCTGGTGAAAGCCACCTTTCGGTTGATGCAGGATTGAGTGGGAGTAGGGATGCTCAGTTCAGTCAGTCAGTTCAGTCGCTCGGTCATGTCCAACTCTGCAACCCCATGGACCGCAGCACGCCAGGCCTCCCTGTCCATCACCAACTCCCAGAGTTTACTCAAACTCATGTCCATTGAGTCGGTGATGCCATCCAGCCATCTCATCCTCTGTCGTCCCCTTCTCCTCCTGCCTTCAATCTTTCCCAGCATCAGGGTCTTTTCAAATGAGTCAGTTCTTCACATCAGGTGGCCAAAGTATTGGAGTTTCAGCTTCAATATCAGTCCTTCCGATGAATATTCAGGACTGATTTCGTTTAGGATGGATGCTCATTTGGGTACCAAATAATAAGTGGGAATGTGGATGCTGACTTGAGTACCAAATGATGGCTGGGAATATGGATGCCGACTTGGGTACCAAATAGTGGGTGGGAGTAGGGATGCTGACTTGGGTACCAAGTAACGTAATGTGTGGGAGTATGGCAGCTCACTTGGCTATCAAATAATGAATAGAGAGACTTGGGTGCCACCTGACTCCCCCGGCACCTCTCTCACCAGCACACATGACGGCTGGCACTGCCTGGCTGCTGGTCACCGAGCCCTTGGTCCTCATCACAGACTCACACTCCTCCGCAGGCTGGTCACTCAGTCCAGTTAATTTGCCATAAGAAGCTCTGCTTTCTGTGTTGTCAGCCACCTTTCTCCAGCTTGCCTGTGTTATTTTGTTTCTTTATTGTCTTAGCACTGATCAGGGTGAGGTCTCCCACGTCCTCATTAACTACAAAAGACATCCATATGTCCAAGTCCTTCTGACGGAAGCAGATAGAATGAGGCCATAACTGAAGTCATAGAACTGTCTTGTCAGATTAGAAATTGTTCTCTTCTTTCTTCAAGAAGAGAAACACACCGTGGAAGACAGAAGCCATTTCTGTTAAGGAACCCCAAACTTTCACTGTGTTACCATAACCATGACAGAGGTGTCCCGCATACGGGCAACATGCATAAATTATTTTATGTTTCCCTGAAGAAACTGTCCTCAAGTGTGAAGATCTATGGATCATCACAATACTTTTCAAGAACAAAATATTTTCAAGCATTTACACAGAATCTTAGGCTTTAAAGCAGAAAATTAAGTTGGTTTCCTGACAAAGGGAAAGAGTAAATCCATAAATTGAGATTTTTTTGGTCCCAAATATGCATATATATATTTAAAACATAATACTTTATAGATTGTTTTTTTAAAGCTACCATCCCTAATTTGATTGCTCTAAACTAACAGACAGTTATTTTTCAAACGAGAAAACTTCAGCGTTCATCCAGGAGCACACGGCTTTCCAAAGCAGATTTCAGGCTGGGGTGTGGGGGTGGGTTTCCCACCGACCTGTATGACAGCCAACGTGGAATCCGGAGCAGGGGTCGAAGAGCCACAAGGCAATGGGCGCATTCACAATGCCTGCTGGAAAGAATGTTTTCCTGGTTTCCTTCAAAGAACACTTTGAAGATTTTGAAAACCTTTACTGCAAAATCTGATGGATGTAAATTCACATATTTTCAGTGAGATGACAGGCCAGGCCAGCAGCCTTTGGACTCAAACAGAAGCATCTCTTAGCCAGGAAAGGCATGGTCACGTGCAGGAGCCCCGGCCCTGTGTCTGCTGGGGTCTGTGGGTCGCTGGCTCTCCCTTTACCTCACTGCCCAGAGTCTGCCTGCTGGACATTCTCCTTCTGTGGTTCCTTTGAGTGTAACTCAGATAACCCCCTGTATCTTCCCCACCACCGCCACTGGCCCTAGACAGACCCGTCCCCTTTCTAGAGGGAGGTCTGAGGTGGAGGAGACTCCAACACAACCAGGCCAGCCCATCTTCTTCAGATGGGAATAGGGGGCCTGGGATGAGAGCCGAGTTGTGACCTGGATGTCATCCTCTTGCTAATGAGGACTGTAGCCCACCAAGCTCCTCCATCCATGGGATTCTCCAGGCAAGAATACTGGAGTGGGTTGCCATCTCCTTCTCCAGGGGATCTTCCTGACCCAGGGATCGAACCCAGGCCTCCTGCATTGCAGGCAGATGCTTTAACCTCTGAGCCACCTGGGAAGCCCTTGCTAATGAGAGATGCTACCTAAAGGACTTCTATCAGTCATACTCGTCGAAGTAGCAGATACATTAGATGATTCTTGGGAGAGTAGGAGAGGTGGTTCCTGCAGTTCTGCAGGGGGAGAAAGACAGTCTGCCCTTACAGGGCTCTTGCTCTTGCTCCTGCACGGCGCCCTGTGAAATCAACTCTGTCTGGGCAATGCTTTTCCGTGCGGTGGAAACCAACACCCAGAGCACTCGCCCGAATCTCACAGAACGAGCTGGAGCTGAAGTGGGGAATTTTGGGCCTCCCGATCACGGATTCCTAACCTCGTCCTGCTGCTGATCCACGTGGAACATTCCCTGGATGCCAGCTAGGCGTTGCACTAGCCACCGGGTCACTGAGTTAGCAGGTGGCGTCCATGGTTTTCGCTGAACTGGCCCACTAGCGAGTGATTTCATTGGGTCAATTGCGAGTGTGTGCACACCAGCTGGGGAACTTCGCAAATCTCTCCTTATCTGGGCGGCCTCTGCTGTGCAATAACCGTGTCCCCAGCGCAGGCCCAGAGGACACCCGGTGGCTTCACTGAGCAGCCCTTGTGCAACCTCTGCATCCAGAGCCCTGTTACCCAAGACCACTGTCAGGGCCAGGGTGTGAGAACTGGGAGGCCTCGGGGCCTCAGCCTGGGCGTGGGAGGCCCCGGCTGGGGACAGGAGTCCCACCCGCTCCTCTCGCTGCTCCCAAGGCTGGGCTGGGCCCGGCCAGCCCTGGCCCCAGTGTCCCCTCTTTGAGCTGTTGTAATAAATGCCTGCCCATCCTCCTTCATAAGACAGTATCAAATGAGTGGAAGTTACTCAGCAGATACAAAGGGATGGAATTTTACTCATCATCATACCAGCGAGCCCATCTGTCTCCCTGGATCACAACAGCAAAATGTGAGACATCACAGCCCTGGGTCTGGAACACCTGTTGCCCACAAGACATCAGGGTCGCCTCCTGCCCCTTCATCTTAGTTTCGTCTCTGCCATCCATCCCTTTCTTCCCCCTGAAGCCACTTTTAATCTCATATTTTGTGTCCTTAGAGCATGCGCATATCAAAATAAATTCCTCCTTGTGACTTTAGTTTTGAGTATTTGTAGCATCTTTTTGGTGAAATGAGAATGACATTACCCACATCACAGGGTGCGGTGGAGTGTGAGTGAGGTGATGGATCAGAAAACCAGATGGTAGAGAAGCAGACACATTTACGAATTGTGCTTAGTCATGAAATTTTTTTTTAATAGTTTCTCTGTTTGCTATTTTTTTTTTAGGAAAAGACATAATTTATAATAGTTTTTCGTATGAAAATCTGTTTTGTAGTATTAAATCTCTATCTCATAGAATTAAAACATAACTTGTATTTCCCTGGTGGCTCGAATGGTAAAGCGTCTGCCTACAGTGTGGAAGACCCGGGTTCAATCCCTGCGTCGGGAAGATCTCCTGGAGAAGAAAGTGGCACCCCCCCCCCAGTGGTCTTGCCTGGAAAATCCCATGGACGGAGGAGTCTGGTAGGCTATAGTCCATGGGGTGGCAAAGAGTTGGACATGACTGAGCAACTTCACTTCCTTTCTTTCTTGTATTAATATTTATCAAAGAAAATTACATAAATCATCCTTAATCAGGATGAGAAGAATTAACAAAATGAGTAGTTCTGATGGCATAGCTTCTGGGAGTGACGTAAGGCATCCCATCAACTACGTGAGATGGAGAAGCAGTCAGCTCCTGGCCGAGGGTGGGGGCCTCGAAGGTGCTTATTCTCTTCACACCCCGTGTGCCTGCCCCTTTGTTCAGTCCCGAGCCCTCCCGGCCAATACAGCCAAAAGGGCACCAGTGGATGAAAAGGACTGTTTCATCCTCCTTTGTTTCATTTATTCCTGTGATAACCATCACTGAATACCCACCAAGTGGCAAACATCATGTTTGATACTGAAAATGTTCATAAAGGACTCAGCAGAGGTCCAGCACTAACTCCTTTGGGAGGTGGGGTTTCTGTGGCCACGCTGATCGCACTGATACGTGTGGGTGCACCCCTAGGATGCAGCGGTGGGCCGGGGGGGGATGCTGTGGGGATGGGAGCTGGGTCATTCCCGATGCCTTCCTCCACCAGCGGCCTCGCTGGCCGGAGCCTTCGCTTTGGGGCAATGCAGCCCAATGCAGCCACGTGGACAGAGAGACGGGACATCAGCCAGGCGTGTTCCAGGCCCCACGCAGAAGCCCCGGCAGCTGGGCTCAGATGCTAGCTGGCAACAGTAGGCAACCACGGCCACACCTGTTCTGGGCTCATGGGGCTGGGGGCCAGTCACCACTCTCCCCAGGCCCAGGCCACTTCCCAGGCTGGGGGAAGCTGAGCGTGGGCCAGCACGGCCATTTGGCACCCTCGGGGTGGATGCCCAGGGCCCAGCGGTTGGCAGTGCCTGTCCATACCCTCCCACATGCCCCCGGCTTTTCCTCTCCTCACACAGGCCTGCTGTCCCCTGCGCTGTCCTTGCATCGTGGGGTACACAGTTCACACTGCAGTTTGCGATGCATTTTCATGCTCTCGGTCCTGGTTAGGGTGCGTTCGGGATGCCGGAGGAGAGGCGGGCAGAGAAGGTGTTTGTGTATGTAACTTACAAGGGCATCTATAAGACCACGGAGGTGATGAAGTCAGGGAGACATGTCTCCGTGTTTGACGCCACAATATATTGGGTAAGGAATGCAGATGCGCCAGGAGATGGTACTGGTAAAACAAGAAAGGGTGCTGATGAGGTGCCCAAGGGGCGGCCCGGGCCTGGGCTCAGGAGCTGGAGCGGTGAGGCCTAAGTGGAGACTTTGCTGGGGTCCCCTACTCAGCAGGAGGCCAAGGCAAGGGCAGCCCTGTGCCCTTTGGAGGGGAGCAGATGGGCCAGACTGGCCCTGTCTAGCCCAGGGATGAGCCAGGCACAGGGCATTGCGGCAAAACCACTCACAAGCAGGACCAAAGCCGGCAAGTGTCTCAGGCATACCCCTGCTAAGTTCTCTAAGCCCTGATCCAGCCGCTTCCTGGAGCACGGAGAGTCCAAGGGCCTGTCTGTGGCCATTGGACAGACAGATCACCAGGGCTCAGCCGGGCAGGGGCTCAGCTGGGCAGGGGCTCCAGGCCAGACTGGAGGCAGCAACATGGCTTGGGGTGGTGGAAGGGGGACAGTGCCAGGGAGAGGGCGCCAGGGAGGCAGCAGATACGGGGGAACCTGGTCGATGGGGAGGACCAAGATTCTGCACTGGGCACCCCCTCCCCATCTTCGTACCAGACCAGCACTTATCTCTAAATCAAGCACACAGGCGGCCAGGATGCATATCTTCAGGGGCCTCCAGAGAGTTGGAAACCACATCCGTACCTTGGCTTCGACACGAGAGGAACTGCCCCGTGCTGGAGAGCCCCTGGGCTCCACCAGCTGCCTCCGCTTCCTCCCAACAGCCTCTGCTCTGCCCGGTGGGAAGGGGTCTCCTCCCCGCTGGAGCAGGCTGCTATTCTTGGCTTTTCCACATGTGCATGCTCTGCCCTCTGCATCCCACTCCCCCACACACAGAGCCCACACACACTTAGTTCCCTTTCCAGACACATGGCCAGCACTGGGCCCAGCCTGGCCTTCTGGTCCCAAAGCACGTGGCACTCAGGGCTGGACAATGCTTGAAACAGGCCTTGGCTCCAACCTAGGTGCCCCAAGGAGGCGCTGGCCTTGTCTGGGCACTTTCAGGGACCCCAGCTCACTGAATGTTTTCAGCATATGCCTCCTCAGATCCCTCACAGGAGTGGCTTTTACTTTGCCAGCTAAGAGCCCAGGAAGGACAGGAATGTGAGGTCAGATCTCAGGAGCCACGGGGATCTCAGGGGACCACTTCCCAGGATGTAGGATGTGGCCTCCGTTTCCCCATCTGTAAAACAGGGGATCCTAAGAAGCTTGGCACGTGAAATTTGGAAGTTATCGGTTTGCCCGGCTGAGAGCTGCCCCTCCATTGACAGGCACAGTGGGCACTTTAATTGCCTGGTCCGTGAGAAGGGACACAGCTGCTCATGTCTTGTCAGGCCTAGACTTCATCTCCAGACCGCACAAGGCTTGAGGTGCCCAGAGGGAAGGAGTTCAGGTTGCAGAGGGAAGGAGACCCACAAAGCACCAGCCAGCAGGGCTCAGCCGCTGGAGGGTGTGCAGGCCAAGAGGGAAAAGTCGTTCTGGAAAGGGCATGATTTCAAGTGGCTACAGAGCTCTTTGTAGTGCTTCCAGGGACCGCCCAGGCTCAGCTATTCACGTAGCCTAAGCCACTGCTGTCTTCTGGGGAGCTTGGGGAATGGGGCAGAGCTCTGGAGAGCCACCCCCAAGGACCTGCTCCCACATATGGCCTGGGGGTGTCTGGCTTCTTCAGGCCTCGCCTGCGCCCTGGGAAGCTGGAGGAGCCCACCACGCCCAGAGCAGCACAGTGAAGCCCCCACAAACCTGGCTTAGGCCAGGCATTGATGGGAAGGTCCCCAGGGCAGAGGCAAGTCCGCAGCAAACAGAAGATGGTACATGGGAGGGTCAGGGTCTGGCTCCAGGCTGGCCCGCCCCGCCCAGCTGTCTAAACGTCTCTCTGTTTCTGTCTGATCTTTTTCCCTTAAGGCCTGTCCTTTCCTGGATATTAGAAGTCACAAAATTCCCCTTATCTTTCCCTGTGGTTCCCCAATTTTTCTTTCTGTCCCTCTGAGATAATCTGCAGAAGACGTTGCACGAGGCAAGCACAGAACGGCCAGTCAACCAACACCAGTCAACCCAGCCCCCAGTCCCGCCTTGAAATCATGAGCCTCAACACCAGCCCAAACGAACCTCCTGGCGTCTTTGTAGCAACGGTTACGAGGACAGGATGTGAGTGTGTGCTAAGTTGCTTCAGTTGTGTCCGACTGTTTGCGACCCCATGGACTAAAGCCCACCAGGCTCCTCTGTCCATAGGATTCTCCAAGCAAGAATACTGGAATGGGTTGCCATTCCCTTCTCCAGGGTATCTTCCAGACTCAGGGATCAAACCCTGGTCTCCCGCATTGACAAGTGGCTTCTTTACAACTGAGCCCCCGAGGGAAGCCCCAGGGATGTGAATGTGCATCACTTAGTTTCCCAAACAGCAACCAAGTTTTGTGTGTCGCAGAATTCATGAATTCACTCATCTGCACGAGACCCACCAATCAGGATGGAGAGATCAACCACCTCCAGCACTCAGGGTCCCCTCACTCAGCGACAGACTCAATTCCCAGCACAGAGAAGTCAGATATCCACCTGGGTCTGGATGCTCCGGCATCCAGGGGTGGAGGACCACACACCGGCTCTGCAGGATCAGGGGTACCAGCAAGAGTCGGGAAGAGGGCACACAGCCAGGTGTTCTGGAGCTCAAGGCTCTGCTTTAGGATTGAGGCTCCTCCCCAATCCTGCAGATTTGGCCCCAGGGAGTCTCAGCAGGGTTCAGAGTAGGAAGAACAAAGTTCGATTTGGAGCCCAAAGCAGAGCAAGGATTCAAGAGGAGGAGCTGGTGACCGGGAGAGCAGTTCAGAATCATTTCAGAATCTCGTGTGAGGAGGAGGCAACTCAAGATTCCTGAATCCTCAGCGAACACTTCCCGCTGCCTCAGTTTCCAGAAGATGCCCCTGCCAACCCCCACCTGTAGCCACAGGTGAGAAGCAGGAACTGACACCTTGAACTTGGCATCAGTTTGGGCGTAGAATCAAAAGAGTCTTGGGGTGTCTGGATTTAAGAATATTCTGCCCCTGCAGCGAGGAGCCAAGAATGTGGGTTTACAGAGAAAGAGGAGTCACAGATGAGTAGCAGCTTGGGGTGTGTGTGTGTGTGTGTGTGCGCGTGTGACAGAGAGAGCTGAAACACCTTTGGTTCCGAGAGAAGCATCTGTGTACAATGCCATCATAAACTTTCCTACTTTGCCTCCGCTCCCAAAGCTGACCTTCGCTTCCAGTCTTCAGCCCGTCCACCTAACGCTCCCCGCCCCACAGCCCTTCCCCAGGGCAGTGTTTGCACTCCCGTGTCAGGCCTCATGGGGGGAGTGTGCAGGCCTTGGGTCCCCACCCCAGCTTGGCCGATGATGCTCTGAGTGACATTGGGCAAACCACTTCCCACTTTGGCCCAAACTTCCCCTTCTCTGACATAAGGGCTGAGCTTGGATCACACCCCGGACCTAATTCAGCCCTCAGGCCTCTGCAGCTCTGTCCTGATGAGCCCAGATCTGAGCTCTGATCCCTTGGATTTTGCTGCCTCCCAGGGTCTTCACTCTATTTTATCATGCTTTGGCGCCCTTTGATTTTGGTGTACATAAATTAGGCTGGATGATAGCTACTTCCAAGCATGGGCAACACTTGCCTGCCCGCCCCCCACTGGGCTGTGCATTGAGTAATTCCAGAAGTCACCCATTCCATGGACCACTCTAAGAATGTGGTTCTTCTGGGTGTCCTGGTGGCCTCACTTCCGTCTCCTTTCTGAACACTTCTCTTTACAACAGCCATGAGAGCAGAGGAAGGGCCAGTTAGATGTGTAGCATCAGAGTTTGTGTGGTACTATCCATTGAACAGAGGTCAAGAGACTTGTCCCAGCTTGTGCTGTGTGTTAGTCACTCAGTTGTGTCCAACTCTTTGCAAACCCATGGACTGTAGCCTGCCACACTCCTCTGTCCATGGGATTTTCCAGGCAAGAATATTGGAGTGGGTTGCCATTCCCTTCTCCAGGGGATCTTCCTGACCTAGGGATCGAACCCAGGTCTCTTGCATTGCAGGCAGATTCTTTACTGACTGAGCCACCAGGGAAGCCCAGAGTTTTTCTCAGAAGTGCAGTGTCCCAGCTTAGGTCTTTGCTTGCACAGTCATGGGCTTTCCCTCCTTGGGACCAGTTTTCTGAAGCTGTGGAAGTTGGAGGTGGTCTCCATGGCACTGGCTGGCATGGATTCTGTGATACAGTGGGTCCCCCACATATGAACCTTCAAGTTGTGAGCTTTTGATGAGAATGTGCATTCCGTCAAGGTCAGGAGTGAGTGAAACTGCAGCTGGCCCACCGCCTCCTGTTGCTGATGACCCTTCAGCTCCACCGTCTCCTACCTTCCCTTCCTCCTCCAGTCAGTAACCCTTCTGGCCTGGTCACCTGATGCCAGCCCGTGTGCCTGCTGTTGCCCTGCACCATTGTACTTTTCAAGGTACTATGCTGCAAGATGGAAAATCCTTTTGTGTATTTGTTTTTGATGTATCATTTATGTGAAAAGTATTATAAACCTGTTACAGTACAGAACTATATAGCCGATTGTGTTAGCTGGGTACCTCAGTTCAGTTCAGTCTCTCAGTCATGTCCAACTCTTTGCAATCCCATGGACTGCAGCACGCCAGGCTTCCCTGTCCATCACCAACTTGGGTTGGGTACCTAGGGTAACTTTGTTGGACTTAACAAATTGGACTTTGGAATGCACTCTCAGAGTAGAACTCATTGGTATAGAGGGGACTTACCGTAATGACCACTCAGGATAGAGACCTCATGGGAATCTGGACTTTGAGTACCGTTGCCTCTCTGATTCGTTGGGGAAATCATTCACTGTGCCAAATTTCTCACCAGAAACCCTACCACACAGTTAGCTGGGATGTCCAGGAAAATAAGCCAGAAATTATGTTTAATGTTCCCAAGCAGCTGCTCTGTAACTCACACATTAAATATTTTTATGGTGGGCTCTCTCTATGAGTCATGTGTTTGAAGACTGAGCCCACTAAGACTTGAATGCAATGAGTTCCCCCATGGCTTCCTTGGGCATCAGAATGCACACGTTTCAGAAGTACAGAAACAAGCAGGCCAGCTTGGATCCTTTAAGTTGCTTTCAAACCTGAGAGGACGTTGCGCTTTATTGGTGACAATAACAGCAACTGGGCAATCTCTTTGTTTTTTTCACCGATTGCTGGAAGAGACAAAGTTTAAATGCCTGAGAGAAGCACCGCCTGTGAAGATGAATCGGGAGGGCTATGATGCAAACTCCTTATCGGGGTTGCATTGTATGCTTGGCATCTATTTCATTATCTCCCGTTTCCTACTTATAATGTAATGACCAGCCTTTTCCTGTTGCCCAAGGGTAGCAATTTCCACTTTAGACAACATATTTCTTACATATCCTTTGGTAATCATGGACACCTTGGTGATTTCCCCTTGTTCTCTCGACAAGAGTGCCCTGCCCTCTTTCAAGCAGAAATGCCAGACTCTCGTCTCTCCTTTGCAGGCAGGAAACCAGTGACCTCTAGTCAACAGTCTGAGATTTCACAGCTCACGTGGCGATGAAATTGAAGTCGTCTATAAATGCTAGGAAAAAAGCCGCTTCTGAGGGTGCCACCAGGTCAGCCAGCCTTTGGAAGAATGTGGGCCAGCAACAAACTTTTCAGAGGGACAGTCCATCAGAAGAACAAAACATACTCCTAAAATAAATGTAGACCCCATCAAGTTTAGAAATAAGACTTTCTCACCACATCCAAACAGCAGCCTTGCTGGGTGAAAGTGGTGAAAGAAAGACAGTGACTGCCCTCCCTGGATGATGTCACAAAGGGGAGGTGTCTCTTCAGTGTCTGTCGGTGGTGGGCTCTCAGCCACATGCACTCAGAACTCCCAGGCTCAGGAAAAGCCCATGTGTCCTCTGGTCCAGGGGCCAGAGGAAGGGTCACCACCAGGTAAAAAGGGAGCTGGGGCCAAACCAAGGGGCTAGCTGCTGCCTGAACAGGGTGAATGCTTTTGAAAAGGTCCTGGAACAGACGTACTGAGTCTGCCTGGTGGGATCACACAGAGATACCAGAGATTAGCTGGAGGAGAGACTTCGGCTGGAAGAAAAGAGCCCGGTTACAGCGCATTCCTGTCCTCCATCCTCATATAAGGCAGGGAGGCAAGGAGTGTGCTCCCCCAATAGACACAAAACTATGCCCAGAAAGGGAAGGAGTTTGCCCAGGGTCGTGGACTGACAGTGGAGGAAACCGAGACAGCCACTCAGGAGCAGGAACCTCCAAGGTCCACCTTTTTGATGCTAGGGCCTCATTACTTGAGGTCCGCAGACCAGCAGCACCTCAGTCTCCTGAACGCTTGCTAGAAATGCCCTGAGCCCTGCTTTGAATCCGCATTGCCTTCCTGTGGTTCGTCTTCAGGTCCTTTAGAGTCAAATCTCAGCACCCAAGTCAGGTGGTGGCATGTTCCCAGGTCAGGAAGGGGCTGTGGAATCTCTGGAGAATAAGTTCTATGAGGCAGGACAAGCGAAGTTGCCCTGAGAAGTCAGTGTTCTAATGTGCAGACTGAAAGCGATGATTAAGTGAAAGCTCGTGAAAGATTAAACAATCAGTAGATGCTGCCTCTCTCATTGATTTCGAGATTAGGAACTCTGTCCATCTCAGCATCCAACCATTCACCAAAGTTACTGAGGGTAAAAAGTCTTATAAGGATATAGGCTATGTCATACCAGTAACTTATTTTGCCAGCTTGGTCAGTACAGAGGAGCTAAAGTAGCACATCTTCAGAGCGAAGCTGAGCTTTCAGGTTTAAATTACCAGAATTCTCGCCTAATGGAGATGACCACTCTCCAAGTCTTTAGGAGATGGAGACAGAGCAAGATCATGCAGGAATCAAATAGACTGAGAAGCGGCAGATGGTTTAGGAAACAGAGGCAGGGGATGATGCAGGTGAGTGCTTGTCTACAGTACCACCCCTCCCCCAAAATGAGCTGATATTAGCATTCAAGAGACCTAAGTAGTACCAGCAATTGTCCTGGGACTTTTCCCAGGGTCCTCAAATGCCATCCATTGTCCTGTACCCTGAATCCTAGCAAAATAACTATAATCTGGCATCTTTTGAGTTGTCATGAGTTCAGGAATATCATGAATTCATTTCTGAGAATGTGGGCACTTCAAGATTCACAAAGTTGATCCTCTCCAACGTGAAAACCTTTGCTGACATGATGCTGTAAACTCGCTACCCCATATCTGTCCCATATCTTTAAACATATTCATTTGAATAACCACTTGTACCCATGTGTCCACTCTCTATCCCATTCTTAGGTCCCGAATCAACTTTCTGGGATGCTCAGTACTTAGTATTCTCCTCCCCATTCAAGCAGGGAAAATTTAACACCATCACTGTCCTCACTAGGTTGAATGAGAAGCTCCTGTTCTGGTCCCTGGGTGCTGGTCCCTGTCCTGTGGGCACCCCAGTTTGTGGACAATTTTTTGAGTCCCTTTTGCAGTCTCCATCCAGCTGGCGAACTCCTTGTTTGGGGCAGAGCTCACGCCCCTAGACTTTGAAGCCAGGCCTCTGGACACCTCACAAGATGGCTAGGACTTCACCTTTGGAAATCAATTTTCCAGATGCTTTCTCCCCACCAGGCATCACGTATTCAATACACTGAAAGTCTACACTCCATTTACCACTGGGATCCTATCACCTCCTACCTATCATAATCACATTCTTAGCGTTGACCCCTGACTGAAACGTGCCCCTTGGACACTCTTGTCCAGCCTCCCTTAACCCAGGCAGCATCCTCAGCCCTGTGGGTTCCTCCAAACTCTGTTTGCTTGCCCCGGCTGGCAGACTAAACACTACCTAGACCCACCAATGTATTTCCCTCCATGGCTGAAGATGGAATTCCTTCTAAAAAGTTCACTTAATTTCAAGACAGAGGAGCTCAAAGGACCCACCAGCATGGAGGAAGCCACATGGTCGAGTTTAACACACGTCATGAAGATGAATTTAGGAAAGGGGTAGAAGAGTACCTGCAAACAGAGGAAGTGGGGTAACGCTGGCAGGACTAGGCAATCACCAAGCTCAGCAGGAAATGGAAAGGAGATTGGTTTGTGGGGAGGCACCCAGATGGAAAGTGGGGAGGGGTGTGGCCGCCTGGAGCACGCGGCTCTCCCTGAGAGCTCGAAGCCCCTCCCCCCATGGAGGAACGGTGGGGGGAGACCACTTCTGTGCTGAACATTCACTTTTAGCCTACAAGAAAAAAATAAAATAGCCGAAGTTAAGATTTCAGGGCTCAAATCTATGTCAGACCCACTATGAAACTATAAAACAACCTAAGTTGAGAAATCGATTTCCATGTACCATTTCACTTTTTAAGCCAGTGAGATTTTGACTATAGACTTAAACTAACTTGATTATCTCTGTGCATCATCTCATAATTCCCACTAAGTGTTCAAAATAAAATTGCATTTAATCATATATGCACATATACGTATTTATATATACAGTATATATAATACATATATGTGTATATACAGACACAATTTATTGGGGAGAAATTAAGTGAATAATGCCATGTAGTTACAAACTCAAAACTGGCAGTATTATAATGTTGCTTTCCAGGCACTAATTCCAGTCAATGTAGTGATTAGAAAGGCATGCTAACATTACTGGAATCTGACTTCAGCCAAACATAAAGAGATAGGCTTATGCTATTTTTAATAGACTTTTCATGATAATCCCACAAATATAAAGAAACAAAGGGATTGGGAAAAGTCCATTCAAAAGCACATTATATCCCTGATACAAATACAAAACCTAGCTCCTCTCTTTGGCCGACTCAAAAATTAGCTATGTAAATGGGATAAAATGGATTAAGACAGCCTTAGTATAAGTGTCAAAGATAGACATAAAATGCAATATATCCTTTCCTGCTCATTCTGCATTGTCTTGTCATCTGAAGAAACTTCTCTGGTTGGTTAATAGCCTTGGATCGCTTGTAATCTACCCCTGCTCTTTGCCTTCTATGAATTCTAAAATCCTTATTGTCACCAGAAAAAGGAAATGTCTTTTATAAATACAGATGCCGAAACTGTGAACAAAATACTAGCAAGCAAAATCTACCAACATATTAAACGAATTACATAACATTGTATAAACACCAAGTAGGATTTATCTGAGGAATGCACAGTTGGCTTAGCATCTGAAAATCAATTAATGTAATATAACATATCAATTTAAAAAAGGACAAAGAAACATATGACCAGTTAAATTAATGCAGGAAAAGCATTTGACAAAAATCCAACCCCTTTCCTGATTTTAAAAAACTCAAAACAAAAATAAGAATAAGTGATGTACTCATCCTCTAGGGCTGCCATAACAAAATATCATGAACCTGGGTGCCTTAAGCAATAGAGATATATTTTTCACAGTTCCTGAGACTAGAAATCCAAGATAAAGTTATCAAAGTTGGTTTCTGGTGAGGTTTCTCAGGTTGCAGATGGTGGCCTTCCCATTATGTCCTCACACAACATTTCCTCCATGCGTGCATGGAGAGAGAAGGAGAGAGAACTCTAGTGTCTCTTCCTCATCTTATTAGGACACAAGTCCTATAGAATTAGTACCCCACACTCATGGCTTCATTTAAACCTAGTTATCTCCTTAAAGGCCCTGTCTTCAAATGTAGTCACATTGAGGGTCGTTATGGCCTCTACATATGAACTTAGCATGGACACAATTCAGTTCATAACAAATGGAAATATCCTGAACCTGATAAAAGGTATCTTTGAGAAAGCCACAGCTAACATCTTACTTAATAGGAAAAGACTAAAAGCTTTTTCCCTAAGATCAGGAATAGGACAAGGGCTTCTGCTTTTATTGCTTCTACTCATCATTTCACTGGAGGTTCTAGCCAGAGCAATTAGGTAAGAAAAGGAAATAAGTATATTCATATTGTAAAGGAAGAAGTAAAACTATCTGTTTGCAGGTGTTATGATTTTGTATATAGACTGTCCTAAAGGATCCACAAAAAAATATTTGAATTAATAAGTGAGTCCAGCAAGTTTGCAGGAAACAATAGCAATATGTACACATCAGTTGTAAGTCTATATGCTAACAATGAACAATGCAAAAATGAAATTAGAAAAAGAATTCCATTTACAATAGCATCCAAAGAATAAAATACACAATAAATTTAACAAGAAGGGGCAACACCTGTACAAAGACAACTACAAATTACTGTTGAAAGAAATTAAGGAGATATACATAAATGGAAAGACACCTCATGTTAATGGATTGGAGAGTTTAATATTATCAACATGGTAATACTTCCTAAGCTAATCTACAGATTCAGTACAGTCCCTATCAAAATCCCAATAGTCTTTTTTATAGACATGGAAAATTCAACCCTCAATTCCATATACAATTGCAAGCGACCTTGAATGCCAAAACAATCTTGACAAGGAAAGAACAAATTTGGAACACTGCTACTTCTCATTTTTGAAACTTACTACAAATCTACCCCTTCAGTGGTAGTGGCATAAGGATAGACATATAGGTCAATGGATAGAATTGAGAGTCTAGAGATAAACCCATATACCTATGGCTAATTGAGTTTTGATAAGATGCCAAAACCATTCAATCAATAAAGAACTGTCTTCCACAAATAGTATTGGTGCAATTGCATACCCAATATGCAAAAGAATAAAACTGAAGCCTTACCTCATAAAATATACAAACATTAACTCAAAATGTATCAACAATTTAAATAATAAGGACTAAAATATTACAACTACTTGAAAAAACACCTAGGAATAAACATTCATAACATTGATTTGGCATATTTCTTAGATATGACACCAAAAACACAAGCAACAAGCAGATATATTGGGTTTCATCAAAGTTAAAAACTTTTGTGCATCAATGTATACTATCAAAGAGGGAAAAAACAACTCACAGAATGGGAGAAAATAATTGCATCTTATATCTGATGAGGGTCTATCACCTAAATTGCATTTAAAGAACTCTTACAACAGAAAGACAAACAACCCAATTTAGAAATGCACAAAGGATTTGAATGACATTTCTCCAAAGATGATATACAAATGGCCAAGAAGCACATGAAAAGATGCTTAGTATCTTTAGTCATCAGGGAAACTGAACTCTAAACCACAATGAGATAGCACTTTATAGTCAGTGGGATGGCCAAATTAGCAAGTGGAAAATAACAAGCTAAGTGAGGATATGGAAAAACTGGAAACTAATACTCTGCTGGTGGGAATGTAAAACGGTACAATTGCTGTGGAAAACTGTTTGGCCATTCCTCAATAATTTAAACATAGAATTATCATTTATTGCTATTGTTCAGTTGATAAGTCATGTCCGACTCTGCAACCTCATGGACTGCAGCATGCTAGGCTTCCCTGTTCTTCACTATCTCCTGGAGTCTGCTAAAATTCAAGTCCACTGAGTCAGTGATGCCATCCAACCATCTCATCCTCTACTGCCCTCTTCTCCTTTTGCCATATGACCCAGTAATTCCACTCCTAAGTGTATACCCAAAAGGAATCAAAGCATGTGGGCAAACAAAAGCCTACACATGAATATTCATAGTTGCGCTATTCATGATAGCCACAAAGTGGAAATAACCCAGATGTCCACTAACTGATGAATAGATAAATATTAATAAAATGTGGCCTTACCACATAGTGGGGAATAGGGAGTGACTTCTTAATGGGTACATTTGGGGTGACAAAAAATTCTGAACTAAGGGTGGTGATGTTTTATAAGCCACAATTTTTAAAAAGTGTAATTACCAATTCTGTGTCATGCTTTCAACTTCATAAGATGTCTGCAAATGACAAATATTTTGGAATTCAAGAAAGTAGCATCACGGGCATTTGACAGAAGAATAAAGACATAAGTGCAGTGTCTTCCTTACTGCTGAGTCACTTCTGTCGTGTCCTTCTCTGTGCAACCCCATAGACAGCAACCACCAGGCTCCCCCGTCCCTGGGATTCTCCAGGCAAGAACACTGGAGTGGGTTGCCATTTCCTTCTCCAATGCATGAAAGTGAAAAGTGAAAGTTAAGTCGCTCAGTTGTGTCTGACTCTTTGCGACCCCATGGACTGCAGCCCACCAGGCTCCTCCATCCATGGGATTTTCCAGGCAAGAGTACTGGAGTGGGGTGCCATCGCCTTTTCCGAGTGTCTTCCTTAGGCCTTCAGATTCTGCCTGAAACTTAGCACAAACTCAAAAGGGGAATGAATGAATGACTGAGCAAAATAATGAACAAACCAACTGGGATTCAGGAAGCACAACTGACTTTCCCAAGTTGATATAACCGGTGAGGGAGAGCTGACATGCATTGTGAGCTAACTGCAGTTCAATTTTATGTTATCTTACAGGAATTTGAGCCAGAATTTAAGCCAACACCTTCAGTCTTTGCCTGCCACATCCATTCCACTGCATCACGCTGTCTGCCAGAAATATATTATTTTTTTGTACTTCAAGGAATTGTTATTAATTTAGTAAAACAAATGATACACATCCATCATTCCCCATTAGTTTAGGCAGCGCATAACAACATACAACAAATTCTTCTAGAAAAGAAGCCAATTTTCACAAAGCTAAAAGGCAAGATTTTCCTAAATGTAGTTTTGATAAACTGAGAAATGTTCTCAACATCTAACCACATACACAATCCCACGCGACCAGCCTATTGTCAGAGTCTGTGATATCCCAGGGCTCAGCTGTAATGCTCCCAGGCATGAAGTGGCCTCCCCTGTCCTTCATAACTCTGTATGGTGAAGCAGAAATAGTTATAACAAGGGACTTCGTTGCTTATCACTTTGGCCCCTGCATCATGCCATGTAATGTTAGCTAGAGACTTCTTCCACAGGGCCCCAGGCATCTGCTTAAAAATAAAAAGTAAGTATCTACTTGTCAAAAGATTTGTTTACTTGACACACAATATGCAGACATGGATGACTTGTTGGATTAAGAAACTTCAGTCTGGATACTGAATCACAGGTGTTCTTATTTACATACAAAGACTTGGCATTAAGAAGTTAGACAAGTGATGAGACCACTCAGGATCCAACACAAGGAAGGTGATAGTGTCCTGGCTGAGAGCTCTGCATCTGAATTCAGACAACCTGAACCAGGACGCTAGCCAGGACCTACCTTCCCAGCAACACCCATCACCTTGACCAAGTCTCACTGGGCTCCCTTTTCTTTATCTATTCAATGGAGTAGTGACAGTATCTAACTCAGAGTGTTAGTATGAGAACTGAAATTAAAATACACAGTGTATGTGAAATACTTAACATGGTGCCTGGCAGATAATGGTCACTTGAAAATATAAGCCATTAGGAAAATCCACACCATTTGTTAGTATATGTTAGTCCAGAAATGACATTAAGAAAAGAGTTGAAAACCATGATAAAGATAATAGTTTGAGTCTCTGATACAAGGAACTTACAAGTGCAGAATTTCTCCCTAAAAACAGATTTCTGGGCACAGTGTCATCAGCATGAGAAAAAGAATTAAAAAGAAGCTGCATTCCATGGCCCAAGACTTTCGAAAGGAAGTGTGTTGAAGGAGATTTGGGTGACGCTCAGAAATGTTCAGGGATTCAGCTTGGGTTGGAATTTTCAAAGAATATATACAAGATGGAAAGAGCGCACAGTCCAGGACGAAAACATGAGCTGACGCTTGGCCGTCCGAAGGCAATGGGGCTTCTAGAAAACTGACTACAGCAAAGCCTGCTCTTTAAGCTCTGTTCAGAGGAAGAAATGTGGGGGAGGAGCGGCCGGAGCTGGTGGTGGAAAGTGTGGGGAATTCCTAACAAAAGGAAAATGAAGCCCAAGATGAATGGGGAAATGAGAGCCTAGGGCTGTGCTGAATCAGGTCAAAGCCAAGAAAACTGCATTCCAGGCAATGGTGCAAACTTCAAGTAAGTTGACTCAATAATAACGCAGACAGACTGGGGATCAAATTCCTGTTCTGCCTGTTTCACTTTGGACTCATCTTTTTTTCTCTCTCTCAGCTCCACCTCTTTGTCTATATGATGAAAATAGTAGTATTAGGTTGTTGACGATTTAATGACTCAATCTAATATTTAATTTGCCTATGTGTTAACAATGATGAGATTAGATAACATAATTAATTTCACTGTGCTTAGTTCACAATACAGGTTAGCTCCAGCTCACCTATACTGGAAGACTTGCCAGATAGCTGGACATGGGAAAGTACCAGAAAATGTTCTGATTTTATACAAATAGAATACTCATACTTTAAAATTTTAAATATGCTAAACACATCACTTAAATTTCATAATTACAATAAAGTCATGTATATCATTATGCCCAGGGTACCTTTCTTTCATAAACATTGTCTTATTTTGATTCTTAAAATGATCTTTTGAGCTATGTGACTAATATGGGTCCCCTTGCCGTATCCCAGAAAGTGAGCAATTGGTTTGAAGACAGTCCATACATGGTAGAGATGAGACTCCCGACAGAGGCTTTAGTACCTGTTAACTGCACCACAACCCCTTTGTATTTACAAGTGAAAACCCCCAGAAATGGCTCTTCAGCTCTAAACCAAAGCAAGCCCTCGACTGTGAGGTTCCCAGGCCATCCCCAGTGTCCCTGGAAGAGGGAGGTCTGGTTACTTGGGAGCTGGCTGGGTGGAGCAGGGATTCTCTTCACTCTCTTAAGAGGGTGGTAAGTACCAAACATTTTCCAGTTTGGAGGGAATCTTTCAGGAAAGCTGATCCGTCTGAGCTGCTATTAATACGGAGGAATCCCTTGCGTCATTATCTAGTGGAGGGGAATAAGGATTTGGGTTTTAAGCTGGTAGTTCTTAGAATTAATTTCCTATTTTCAACCAAAGGTCACCTTCCCCATTTTGTTCGTTCTGTCATAGATTGTAACACTTCCTGCCTGACTCAGTGTAAAAATGGGGAGAAGAGGAAAAGTTCACTTATTTATTTATTTGGCCACTCAGCTTGCAGGATCTTAGTTCCCTGACCAGGGATTGAACCCACACCCTGGGCAGTGAACCTAACCACTGGACCACCAGGGAATTCTCAAATCCATGTGGTTAGGTATGTAAGCACTGAGCAGTAAGAGTGAGTTTGGAATACCTACAGTAGCATCAAGTCAACGCATCTTTCATGTCTGTCTTGCTGCTTGCCTGAAATAATCCGATTACAATTCATAACCAGAAGAGCAAGCATATTCATGCACAGCCCACTGTGTGCCTGGCCCTCTCCCCAAAAAGTAAGGCTGTTGTGAATGTTGCCACTGTCTTGGGCTCACTTTCCAAACAGTTTGAACCTCCCTGCAGGGCCTGCTCTCCATCACATGTTCGCTTCAGTAAATAAGAGACAGGTCGCAAACACCAGAGCAAGCTCTTTGGTGAGGGCTAATTGTTGAAGGCTTCTTCAATTTATTCATATCAAAGAAGAAAATAACAATACACCACCCACAAATGCCTCCTTTAATGTGTCACCTCCTCCTCATTCAATCTTATTCCCAGTGAAGATCCAAAATTGTACTTTACTCTGTTTGTAGTACAAGAGAACTTCATCCTTATCTTGTTAAATACAGTTTGTACTGCTGCTGCTGCTGCTAAGTCGCTTTAGTTGTGTCCGACTCAATGCGACCCCATAGATGGCGGCCCACCAGGCTCCCCTGTCCCTGGGATTCTCCAGGCAAGAACACTGGAGTGGGTTGCCATTTTAAGTTTCCACTAAAACTGTTCTTCTTGTTAAATGAGAAAAGCAATACAAACTCTTTCCAGTTAAGTGTTCCTCTTTTCTCTAGATCTTCAGCAGTATTTTAGGGTTTAAAGGAAGCAAGTCTCGTCCTAAAATGTAAATATAGATCTTCCATTGGCTCCAGACATGGCTTTGCCTTGTGGCTGAATTTTGCAAACAGACAAAAACAGAATAGCCTTTCTGCATTACTCAAGTTCTCAAATTACTCTATTAGACATTCACATTCATAATGAAGACAGAGCTTAGTATGAGGGGAATGTGCACTATTTTTTCATTCCAGGATGTCATTGATTATATACCTACCATAGATTTAATCACACCTGTAAGCATTGAAGGTGAAGAAATACGAGATTAATTTCCCACATGTTAACCTTTATAATTTAGAATGCACTATATGATCACAATACATATATCAGTCACATATGTTTTATATAGATCATAAAATGCATCTCGATAGGAGGAATGTGAGCATATGAGAAAACTCCATATCTTGGCTTTGAGAAACTTAGTGTTTGCTTTCACGTTTTCTTGTTTGTTTATATTCACTGTTGCCCCTTGTCCACCCCAGTTTGTGTTATTAATTAAATTGTAAAAATTATACTCCTTCCTGTTGGTGAAAATTAGATTTCTGAAATACACACCAGGCATCCTAAGAGTTGGTAAACAGGAGAAACGTAAGAATGAGTAAGGACGGTGAAGAGAAGTAGCTGTTTTCAGAGAGAATATTTGGGAAGAATGCCAAATCTATCCAGGGTCCAGGATGGGTGTAGTCAGAGTAGTTTTGTCTGTTTGCTTGTTTTTAAGGCTTCAGAGTCAGAATCATCTCTGGAAGAAATGTTTCTACATAGAGGAGGATTAATAAAGTGACTGTGTGAAAAATCCAGGTATCCTGGGATCGCCTGGTTGCAAAGGTAATTTATACTGAAAACTGAGAGGTCATTACTTGGACCCCAGTAATAAAGGGCCCGTGATGGAAGGAAGCAAATTACCTTGCTTTGGAGAGATATCAGAGGTAACTAAAAGAAAGATTATTGGGTTAATTTGAGTAGGTCTCTATTCAATGAATTATCTGTATATACATGGTTTAAGTAATCCACTGGGACCATGTTATACTCAATACATGTCAAGATTGTTCTGGTCATTTTCTAATGTTTCCTTGTCTTACACACTATTTAATGCATCATTTTAGAGAAGCCTCATTGCAAGTGGATGATTGGATATTTTCGAGGTCAGAATATTCATCAATTCCAAACACAGTGGTCTTCTGTTAAAGAAATAAGATGATCACTACAGGCACATGACAGAATGGAAACATTAAGGAACCACACTTATCTTGAAGAGAGCCATCTCAGAAAAGAACTAAGCCTGCAATTATAGGGATCCACCACCAGGTGGCAGGAGTGTTGAATCGCGACCTGGTAGTGGTTCTGAAGCAGAAATCTGCATCCCATCAGTGTGGAGCTCATGCCTGGGGCGTAGCAACAGACATGATTCAATAACTTAGATTTCTTTATTTTTAAAATGCTCCTCAGGATATTTTTCTTAGATGAAGAATTATAACCAATGCTCTTTATAAACATTTGAAGAAAATCAGATCAAATCACATCAGATCAGTTGCTTAGTCATGTCCGACTCTTTGTGACCCCATGAATCGCAGCACGCCAGGCCTCCCTGTTCATCACAAACTCCCAGAGTTCACCCAGACTCACGTCCATCGAGTCAGTGATGCCATCCAGCCATCTCATCCTCTGTCGTCCCCTTTTCCTCCTGCCCCCAATCCCTCCAAGCATCAGGGTCTTTTCCAATGAGTCAACTCTTCACATGAGGTGGCCAAAGTACTGGAGTTTCAGCTTTAGCATCATTCCTTCCAAAGAACATCCAGGGCTGATCTCATTCAGAATGGACTGGTTGGATCTCCTTGCAGTCCAAGGGACTCTCAAGAGTCTTCTCCAACACCACAGTTCAAAAGCATCAATTCTTCGGTGCTCAGCCTTCTTCACAATCCAACTCTCACATCCATACATGACCACAGGAAAAACCATAGCCTTGACTAGACGAACCTTTGTTGGCAAAGTAATGTCTCTGCTTTTGAATATGCTATCTAGGTTGGTCATAACTTTCCTTCCAAGGAGTAAGCAAGAGTCTTTTAATTTCATGGCTGCAGGCACCATCTGCAGTGATTTTGGAGCCCAAAAAAAAAAATAAAGTCTGACACTGTTTCCCCATCTATTTCCCATGAAGTGATGGGACGGGATGCCATGATCTTCGTTTTCTGAACGTTGAGCTTTAAGCCAACTTTTTCACTTTCCTCTTTCACTTTCATCAAGAGGCGTTTTAGTTCCTCTTTCTGCCATAAGGATGGTGTCATCTGCATATCTGAGGTTATTGATATTTCTCCCGGCAATCTTGATTCCAGCTTGTGTTTCTTCCAGTCCAGCGTTTCTCATGATGTACTATGCATAGAAGTTAAATAAGCAGGGTGACAATATACAGCCTTGACGTACTCCTTTTCCTATTTGGAACCAGTCTGTTGTTCCACGTCTAGTTCTAACTGTTGCTTCCTGACCTGCATACAAATTTCTCAAGAGGCAGATCAGGTGGTCTGGTATTCCCATCTCTTTCAGAATTTTCCACAGTTTATTGTGATCTACACAATCAAAGGCTTTGGCATAGTCAATAAAGAAGAAATAGATGTTTTTCTGGAACTCTCTTGCTTTTGCCATGATCCAGCAGATGTTGGCAATTTGATCTCTGGTTCCTCTGCCTTTTCTAAAACCAGCTTGAACATCAGGAAGTTCACTGTTCATGTATTGCTGAAGCCTGGCTTGGAGAATTTTGAACATTACCTTACTAGCGTGTGAGATGAGTGCAATTGTGTGGTAGTTTGAGCATTCTTTGGCATTGCCTTTCTTTGGGATTGGAATGAAAACTGACCTTTTCCAGTCTTTTCTATTTTGAAGAAAATAGAATATCTTAAAAATAATGTTCAATATCACCTCCCAGAAATTGTCTTATTTTGTATTCCTTACAGTCTTTTTCCTTTGTGTATGTATTTTCATAATTAGGATATATGTGTATGTGCATTCATACATGTCAACATATATATGCACATGTGTATCTCTCTACATATAAATACACACACATTTTTATATACATTCATCATTTTACACCCAGTGCTCAGCACAGTCCTTAGCATGTAGTAGGTTAATATAAAATTAGTTAAAGTAACCGATAATTGGATTTGTAGATTTAAAAGATTGGAGGATTTAAAACACAGCCAAAAAAAAAAAAAAGAGAGAGAGAGAGAGAAAGAGAGAAATAGAATTGCTCAAGGGTGAAAAATAAGCAACAGATTCCTTTTGTCCCTGCTTCCCTGGTGGCTCAGACAGTAAAGCGTCTGCCTGCAATGCAGGAGAGCCAGGTTCGATTCCTGGGTCGGGAAGATCCCCTGGAGAAGGAAATGGCAACCCACTCCAGCACTCTTGCCTGGAAAATCCCATGGACGGAGGAACCTGATAGGCTACACATGGGGTCGCAAAGAGTTGGACAGGACTGAGCGACTTCACTTTCACTTTCACATCAGACGTGGGCTGTTGTCTTACAGGTCCTTACCTTTGTTGTGCCTCTTAAAGAAAGATAAACTCAAGGAAAAAACATGCAGTTACGGGTTTGGGAGGGTGGTCATAAGTTTTTGAACCCACAAATTAATCACACAACTTCCCTTCATGGGAAACAAATGATCAGTTTATCAAACGGAAAGGCAAGATCACTGCCCTCAGGTAATAACAAGGTTAGGGATGTGGCTCAGGGTAGGAGTCCCAAACTGGACTACTCAGATTCTCTTTCATGAACCCTGTAGGTGAGTGGTTGAGAAAGCGTCTTGGTGATTGGAAGTTAGCGTAAAAGTCAAACCCTCTAGAAGTCTGACTGCAATTCCCTACTTAGGAGAAGGTAGAGGGTTAAGGAAGAAACACTAAACTCCTTAGAGAGAAACCAAGGGATGGGGAAGACACATCCCATTTATTTTCCCTGTAATGTGTCATCTGTGTGTGCCCTAATCAGACATGACCTCTTACCTAATTATTTCTCTTATGTCCAGTGAAAAACTTCTAGGGTCTTCTTGTTCCATTCTCATGGATTTATTACAACATAGTTTATAATTTCAGCTGATGCTGTCCCTGTCAATGGGATCTTCTACAGATATTTTTCCCATTATTTACTGCTAGGATAAAGAAATTCCTCTGTATCTGTTCCATTTACCAAACTTTATTATTGGTTGTAATAGTTTTTGCACTTAATATTCTCATATTTTCTAGATAACATTATACTATCTACAAATAATGAAAATTTTGTCTAGTCTCCAATACTTAAGTCCATTGTTTCTGCTTTATTCCTTGCTTTATTGGCTATAAACTCTAGTATAATGTTAAACAATGGGTACAATTATCTTTTGACTTTGTTATATGAAGTCATTTCTAATGGATCACATTTAAATAGGATATTGGCTGCTGCCACTACATACATGGAGTTTACAAACAAGATCTGTAATTTTAGAGTATATTTTGCTCAAAATCAGCTGGAGATCTCCAATTAAACTGTTCAAGTGGAGGACTAAAAATCTTCAGCATTTCTAGGTTTCAACAAAAGGAATTCTTTGAAATGAAGCTGAAGCCACCCAAGGACCTATCTAGTTTCTGCATCCAGCTCAAAGTTGAAATCAAAAAAAGAACTGAACAAATTTAAGCAGTAAGAGTGCAAACGATAAACTAGATTTAATTGTGAGTATCTACAACTGAGTTTTGGATTATCCAGACATGTAGAAACATTTCAGCAAAGCTTTTATATCTTTATTTTGAATAAATTCACATTCTACACCAGAATAGTACAGAAGTCTTAGCTTGTGTCATCTCAACTCAAAACAATCGTGTGAAAAAAGACTGTTTATCTCATGAGTTTTATCTTATAAATGTTTGTCAAAAGGAGGTGCTAATGAATAAAGGCAAAAAGATGATGCCTATGAAAATACTTAGACTTCAACACATACCCATTTTAACACAGAAATGTTAGACTACTCTTCATTTAACAACATTTACTCAGAAGTACCAGATATCTCAGCTCTTCTGGAGAATCTTTTTCTCAATTAAAAGTAAGTTCTAAAGAGAAAACTCAATTAAAAGTGACAATCACTTAAATTATATTAACCATAAAATGCATCTATGAAAAAGTTTATATTTTTAAGCCAATAAGAAAACAGTTTTTAAAAGTGTTTTGTAGAAAGGCAAGATGTTGCAGTCTAAAAGGAGTGTTTTAGTGTTTAGAATAAACATCAACAGCACTGATGGCAGTAAAACACTAAAGATGACTTTGTTCTACACTGCCTCCGATTATCACCTGATACAGTTAACTTACAAATTTGATTCTAGATGGCAGTTACCAAGCCGGAGGAAATTGTTGCTTTAGATTTTTTAAAAAAATAGCCCCATTCATTTTGAGAGGTTTCTATATTCTTGGTACCCAAATGAAATAAAGTCCATGCAAACAAAGAAAAATGTATAAGTCCATTTCATGTGTGAGTGAGGGTGCAAAAATCTTAAATAAACTGCTGCTGCTGCTGCTAAGTCGCTTCAGTCGTGTCCGACTCTGTGCGACCCCATAGACGGCAGCCCACCAGGCTCCCCCGTCCCTGGGGTCACTAAATCCATTAGAATGTTTAAAATATTGCCATGAAATGCTAGGAACAGAAGTACACTTCAATATAAGAAAATCTATAATGTAATCTGCCATGTTAATATGTTAAGGACAAATATGCTATGACTATTTAAATAAATGAAAAATGGTAACCTGTAAATAGAACACAACTTCATATTTTTCATCAAAAATTTATATTCACTTGATGAAGAAAATTTTGATGCATTTGATTTAAACCAGTAATCAAAAGTAATAGTCATAATCACCACTACCATTTAACCTAGTGTTGGTATAGGATTGGGAAGGAAAACGTAAAACTATGCTTATTTGCATGTGACATGACTACCAATGCAGGAAAAGTATCAGATAACCTATTAAAATTAACAAGTTTTTAGCAACTATCCTGTACACAAGGTTCATCTACAAAATTCAATAGCATTTTCAAATACCAGCAAAAACCAGTGACTTCTGTTGTCAGTCATCATTGTTCAAGACAGTTGTTTTCTACAAATTCAGCATGAGAACTGAGGTGGCAAATACAGAATTATTGCTTTTAGAGGAAATACAGGCTTAAACTCCTATGAAACTCTGGTTACAACAATTTTATCAACTGATCAATATATAACTTGATTTTGCATGCACTTCTGTTTAAAGACAGCTCAGTTAATATACATTATTGATTCATTAATGCTGAACACAAGGCCAACACACACAAACATTTTCTCCATAAGGCAAGTTCTTCCTTTGGTTATCTAATTTATGGTAATCATTAACTTTATTTCAAGAAATCTTATATTGAAGTTAACTGTAAATTGATTTTTGTAAAAACTTTCCCAACACTCATTCCACTAGCATCAACAAGTAACACAAGGTTCTTAAATTAATTTTCTTCTATTTCTTTCAACCCTTTCATAAACCATGGATGATCCATAGCCTTTGCACTTAGGTACTGAAAGAAATTAATAGATATATTCATGATCTTTTAATTAAAAGCTTCAAAAAGTTGAGCAAAGATACTTTCAATATTTATCAAACTGTAGAATGAAACCATAAGAGAAATATTAATCTCTTGCTTTAAAATTCTCAGAAATCCAGATTTTTAACCTAATATGGCTGGAACACTGTTTTCATTGGAATTAATTTCTCCATGTCTATCAGAAATTACACTTAGAAAAAGTGTAAAAAATTCAATATTATCTATGCCACAAATTCAGTTTTCTGGATTGTGAATTGACAGTATTGCCATATAAACTTGGAAGTTCTCTGAGATAAAATATACAAAAAATATTAGTTGAGTAGCATTTCATAGCAGGTAACGCCACCTCTAAAGCTAGAACCTGTGTTTACAGATTTTCAACTGTTGAGTCAATTGGTGTTGATATTCTTAAGGGAGTATTGTATTTTGTGACCAATTATTTGATAGCTTAAATGAAGGTTTTCACTTATAATAAAATATCTGTACTATGTATTTGCTTTATAATTTTCTAAGAAAGTTTCTATAGCTCAATAATTTCTTTTACCATCTTTCTATCTAAAATCTTTCTTTTTTTTCTGTGCAAGAATTTAAGCTATTCTATAGATGGCAAAAGTTGTAAGTCCAGTTTCTCTTTAAAATCATTTAAATTTTTTGTGTTTGTCATTTAACTCTGATTTCAAGTGATTAATTCTTATAGATTATTTTTCTTATCATTTTTATATTTGCTGAAAATGTCTCTTAACATTATCATCCTTCTTATGTTTAAATTTTATTTTTTTTGCTGTGCTAGGGCAATCTGTAATTGTCATTCATCACAAACTTTGTTACATATGTTTTCCAGTCTCTAACTCTCTCTTTTTTTAATTGGTTCTTATTGTTATACACATCCACATCTCCACTTGATTCTGCATCAGTGGTTTGGTTTCCTTTTAAATGCAAACATCTGGTAATACTTATTTTTAGATTCAAAAAATAAGTTAAATACATTGACTAAATAGTAATAACTTTAAAATGTATTTATTAATTACAATTTGCACAAGTATCAGACTAGCTCTTCCTTTTTCATAATGTGTTCAAATAAATACACTACAATGCTACAACAGCATATAGAAAAAAAAAAAATCTTTTTAACTAAACCAGTTGGTTGACACCAATCATTAACAGGTCTATAATAAGTTTACACATAATAATAGAAATGATGCATGTGCCTGACGACACACCACACTAAAACAGAAATATCTTACATAATGAAATAGTTAAGTGCATGCCTATCAAAACAGTTATATGTGATGGAAAACACTTTACATTATTTCAGATTTTACATTTAAATTAATTAAAAGCAAATAAAATTAAAATTCAGTTCCTCAGTGGTAACCTAAGTGCACAGTAACAAGAGCTAACAGAGTTCTAGAGGAATTAAGTATTTCAGTGTGGAAGAGAAAAATTTACAGTTAATTGAGGAAAATGTAGGGCCATACCTTAATGATCTAGAAGAATGACAAAAGCATAAAACTTAAATATGAAACAATCGCCAACACATTATTATCAGATCATACTAAAATTACTTCTTCATTGGAAAAGACTCTGATGCTGGAAAGGATTGGGGGCAAGAGGAGAACGGGACGACAGAGGATGAGATGGCTGGATGGCATCACTGACTCGATGGACATGAGTCTGAGTGAACTCCGGGAGTTGGTGATGGACAGGGAGGCCTGGCGTGCTGCTATTCATGGGGTCGCAAAGAGTCGGACACGACTGAACAACTGATCTGATCTGATCTGAATGGCAAAAACCATGAACAAAGTTAATAGATAAATTTGAAAGCAAGATAGAGCCAAGCATTAGTAGAAATGTGAGATGTAAATCCCTTCCTAAAATACTGGTGGAAGTATAGACTGGTTTTGCTACAGAGCTCAATCTAGCACTATTAGTCAAGAGAGTATAGCAGTTCTTCAGTTGCAACCCAGCAGATCTCAAGCACTCACATGTTAGTATGCTTCTTGCAGCATCCTTATAATGCTGGAAGTTGGGGGCCAAAAAGGAATCTTTCCTAGAAGAGTAGGTATGTAAACGTGGTAGATAACTTCCACGGAGAATTATTTAATATTGGATTGGCCAAAATGTTTGGGTTTTTTCTGTACCATCTTATGAAAAATTTAAATGAACTTTTGGGCCAACCCATTAGTGAGAAGAACCAATTGTTGACCTTCAGCCGCTAAGTCATGTCCGATTCTTTGCGATCACCTGGACTGCAGCACGTCAGGCTTCCCTGTCTTTAACTGTCTCCCAGAGCTTGCTCAAACTCATGTCCGTTGAGTCAGTGACGCCATTCAACCATCTCGTCCTCTGTCTCCTCCTCCTCCTTCTGCCCTCAGTCTTTCCCAGCAGTAAAGTCTTTTCCAATGAGCTCTTCAAGTCAAGTGGCCAGTGTATTGGGGCTTCAGCTTCAGCATCAGTCCTTGCAATGAATATTCAGGGTTGATTTCCTTTAGAATTGACTGGTTTGATCTCCTTGCTGTCCAAGGGAATCTTAAGAGTCTTCTCCAGCATCAGTTCTTCAGCGCTCAGCCTTCTGTGTGGTCCAGCTCTCACATCTGTACGTGACTACTGAAAAAACCATAGCTTTGACTTATGGATCTTTGTTGGCAAAGTGATATCTTTGTTTTTAATATGCTGCCTAGGTTTGTCATAGCTTTTCCAATTAGATGTACATAATAAACATAGAGAAATCTCTAAACCAAATAGTTCTTAGTGGGAAAAAAAGTAATAAACAAAATAGATATTATGATATCATGTGGATAAATTAAAAATACATGCCAATCACAACAATACCAATAACACAGTTTGAAAGAATACTCCCAAAATATATATTAAAAATATCAGAATTATTGTCTGTAGGATAAGAACAATTGCAATGAGGTGGTATAAGGGTTACAATGTGTGATAAGCTGGGAGTATGATTAATTAAATTTTCCATTTTTGAGAGCCACGAAAATTGTTCTGAAGGACACTGTACGACAGGATGACCTGAGATAACTTTCCACACACACGCAATTCAGTATAAAACATTTTTAAGACTATGTTCTAAAGCATTGCTCAGAAGCAGGTAATGAAGTGTGAAAAGAATCCACAGATGTAAGCAGGCACTTAAGCCCTTTTCCCCCAGAAGCACTGGAGGAATACTATTGAAATCAACTTTCTGATTTTATTTCCACACATGGAGCACAAGAACAAGAGATAAAGTAATCTCCCAAGTTGGAGCATCAAATATATGCCCACTTAAAGTCAAAATTCAAGGGATAGGGCAACTTAGAAACAAATGACATCACGCAGAGGGACAAAGGGGAAGCTCGCCTACCTTGGTTTTAGCACCACGCAGAAGGGGACAATACCTCCCTTGATATTTCATCATCTCTGCTGGCTTTCACACACATTTTCAACTCAAATTCCAGCTGTCCCTATGTTCTGAACAATGTCAAGCCAGAAATTCAAGTGGTCTCAGGTTAGTAATATTCAAAATTGCTTAGAAGGAAAGACAATCCTTTCCAGGAAATCCAATTTTCACTCAGTTCTCAAAGAATTCGCACAGATAAATTTCAAAGGAACGTCATAAAATGTAAAAGGAAATATAGCAGAATGAGTAAAAACAAGTTGATGGTAAAATATGGCAAAGAAAGAAATTCTTTCTCCAGGTATACTGGAAAAAGAAAGAAGCGTACCAAATTTCTGAAACTATTCTCTAGTTCTGAAATTCAAAAAGTATTAGCAGATTAGATACAGCTGAAGACAGAATTATTTATCTGAAAATTAAATCTGAAGAAATTATTGAGACTGCCACACAGGATGAAAACAAGATGTTAAATTTGAAGATGAGCTAAGATATGAAGGATAGATTGTCATGGTTTTACACACATTTACTTTGAGTCTATAAGAGAGAAATGAAGCAATGTTTTTATTGGTGATAATATCAATATTCTAGAAATGATTATAAGACATCTTTCTTGAGATTCAGGTAGCCCAAGAAAACTAAAAACGAAAATTTATACCCAGATCCAAAGTATTGATATTTCAGAACACCAGTGATAAAGACTTGAAAATTAGGGAGAAAAAAGCAAAAACAGAAAAAATAAATGGCAGTTACACTGACAGTTGACTTGGCAACAAGGGAAGCCAAAGGATACCACTGGAGTGTTGGCAAGAGAGAACTGCCAATCTAGAAATGTACATATAGTTAAACTCCCTTTAAAGTTCAATCACTTAAAAAAAAAGAGAGAGAGAGAAACAGAAATTTTTCTCATATAAACAACAACTGATCTATAAACATTTGGTAAAGAAAATTTTAAAGGATGTTCTTTAAACAGAAGGACTATAAACTTGGATAACTGACCAGCAAGAAGGAATAACAAGAAATGTATTTATAAATGTAACAGGTAGATCTGAATAACCATTGACTATATGGCAAAATAACAACAACAATACTAAAAACTGGTGCTTAAAAGTAGAATTAATCTAAAATATCTGAACCAAAAAACAAAAGCATACTTATCTTAAATCTTTGTGTTGTTTATGAGTAAGGCAGATATTTGGTGACCTATACATTTTGTTCATTGTCCCTTTTAAAATATCTGGAAAAATCACTGGGTTTGAACAACAAGGGTTTGAACTGTGTGAAAAAGTGAAACTGAAAGTGTTACTTCCTCAGTCGTGCCGATTCTTTGCGACCTCATGGACTGTAGCCTGCCAGGCTCCTCTGTCATGGAATTCTCCAGGCAAGAATACTGGAGTGGGTAGTCATTCCTTTCTCCAGGGAATCTTCCCTTTCAAAATACCCAGGATAATCCCTAATGCATAGTGACTCTTAAACAACAGAGATTTGAACTGTGTGGGTCCACTTAAATGTGGATTTTTTTCAATAAACACTCCACCTTCTCTATTTATGGTTCCACACCTATGGATCCAAATAACTAGTGATCACAAACTTGGTTGAATTCCTGGATACAGGACCTGCAGATAACAGAGGGCCAACCACAGGGCATGAGCATCCCCAGATTGTGGTGCCCTCCATGGGTTCTGGCATGAGTCCCCACACAGATAGTGACAGACAGCTATGTGTATGTTCTGAAGGAATTGGGAGAGAAAGAAAAGGAATGAGAAGTTTAAAGTTTCAATCAATCTGAAAGAAAAAGGAAGGAAAGGAAAAAGGAGATATTAAAAGCACAACATAGGATGGTAAAAAAACATCCAACTATACTGAAATAAAAATAAAGCAAATGAACTAACATCCTGGGTTAAGTTCCTCCTACAATAGAAACAAAAGTTGTAGAATATCTAGGAATAAATACAACAGAAGATGTACAAATTTAGAAGATCTGAACAAAGAAAGTGAGATCCTTGAATAGTAAGACAATGTAGAATAAGTGTCCAACTCTTTGTGACCCCATGGTCTGGAGTCCGCCAGGCTCTTCTCCATCCCTGGGTCGGGAAGATCCCCTGGAGGAAGGCAAGTATTCTTGCCTGGAGAATCCCATGAACAGAAGACAATATGAAAAGTATGTTGATTCTCCTTGGATTGCCCATTTTATTCAACACAAATGCACACAAATTTCCAACAGGTCATTTTCTGCATTAAGCTGGTTTTGAAATTTACTTATTGCCAACAGTCAAAAAGATCATTGTTGAAGAGACAAGGTGGAGGGATATGCCTGACAACATATCAAGACATATTATAAACGACATGATTAGGACACATTTCACTGGTGCAGAGAGAAACAAATAGAAGACAGACTTACACAAACACAGAAGTCTAATCGTGACAGAGTGGTGCTGGAGATGGAGGGAAAATGGTGCAGAAAGCAATTGCTTTTATATGCGGGAAAAAGGGAACTAATATCCCCATTTCATGTGACATATTAAGTCATTTTAAGGTAAATTTATTTATGAAATAAATATTGAAAGCAAAACTAATAAACTTTACTAAGAGGATGTTTTAGATGGTTAGATGGCATCACCGACTCAATGGACATGAGTTTGAGTAACCTCCAAGAGTTGGTGATGGACAGGGAGGCCTGGCCTGCTGTGGTTCATGGGGTCGCAAAGAGTCGGACACGACTGAGCAACTGAACTCAACTGAAGATGATGTAGTTGACTTTTACCTAGAAAAGGTAAACTTCATTAGATGCTAAAAGCACATTCTGTTAAGGAAGTGGTTGGCCATTGGGTCTTAAAATTACTATGAAGATGTGAAAAGACAATACATATTGAAATAAGACATTTTGCATACATCCTGGAGCAAATACTTTTTCCTAAAACATGTGAGTATATTCCCAGTATAAAAAATAACAAAAATGGCAAATGATCCAGTAGAGAAGTGGGCAAACTATTTCAATGGTGCTTCCTACGAGAGAAAAACATGTGAAAACATGTTCAATCTCCCTAATAAGCAAGGGAATTCCGATCAATACTACAGTAATGTTGATTTTATCACTAGATTGGCAAAAAGTCTGAAGCCTGACAATACCAAGAGTCAGTTGCAATGTGCAGTGGGAGTGTAGGGGGTCCTTCCCATGCCTGGAAAGCAGGATAGTGGTGTACCCACCCATTTTAAGGGGGGTGACGTCTAAGTGTACGGATGCAAGGTCAGCAAAGGAGTGAAGGAACCAGTAGTTTAAGCAAAACCAGCCACACTTTCTATAATTTCCATGTCTTCATTCAGTGGACGTAAGATTCATTCAGTATCTGAAATCATAATAATCAAGGTAAACCAACTAACTATACCAAAAAATCACAGAAATGCACAAACCAGCTGCCACCTGTTTTTGCTGCCATAGGGAGAGAATTTATTTTACGGTATGTTTATTTATGGTAATGCCATAAAATAAATATTTCTCCAATGTAATTGTTAAGAATCATTAAACTAATTGTTATAAGAGAGAACCCAGTTTTTATGAAATGCTTTACTATGATCCATATGTCACAAACAAGTTTATAAAATATTATATGGGTACTATGTAAAAATGTATGCTAGGGTTTTTCAAGTTTTATTTGCTTTATTATTTTTTTTACATTCTCTGTGAAACAATGGATTCATGAAAAAGAAAAAGCACCATTGATAAAGGTAACCATGCCTTTGTGGTTTCACTCAACAAAATTCAAAGGGCCCATCTGAGTTTTCGTATCCAAGGATCTAAGTATTCTTGCCAAATTTGCCTCACTTCTCTGGGTGGCAATTTCACAACTGGTTACAGAGAAGACTGATATATTGGCAACTCAGTCCATCTAGTCCTGAAATTCTAAAAGTCTAGAATATGTATAACTGAATCACTGAAAATCACCTGAAAATAACATGATGTTGCAAATCAATCATACATCAATAAATAATTTCTAGGAGACATTATTGATTAATAGTAAGATGGCAAGCTTTCACAGCTACCTACCAAACTTTTCAATTCTAATTACATTATGCGTGCTCAGCCGCTCGTCATGCCCACCTTTTTGTGACCCCATGGACTGTAGCCCACCAGGCTCCTCTGTCCATGGGATTTCCCAGACAAGAGTACTGGAGTGGGGTGCTGTTTCCTCCTCAGGCACTGAATCCATGTCTCCTGCATCTCCTGCATTGGAAAGCAGATTCTTTACCCCTGAGCCACCTGGGACTCCAACTACATTATAGGAAGAAAATATTCCATCATTTTTCTTCTGACATCACTCTGCATCCTTTCTTGCTTAAGTAACTCTGAGCCACAGCACTAGTGATGCAAGTTCTGGGGCTTTGAAGTCAGACAATACTGGGTCTCCCACTCAAGCAAGTGGCTTAGCCTGAGGTTTCTTTTCTATCTATTATCTAGAAAGTCTGGATAATATCCTTCCAACAAGGTGGCTTGTTGCAGGGATTAAGCTCATAGTGTCTCTCAAATGCCCAGCCAGTTCTTGGAACAGAGAAGTCCGCAGTGTGTTCCTTGCTGCCTGGATAAGCAGAGAACAGAGGGGCATAACCTGGGGAACAGGGCAAGGAGCATCCCATCTGAGCAGGGCGCACATCATGCCACCACTGGCAGCTCTGCAAATGACCCTCTCTCTCTCTCTTGCTGTCCTCTGGGCCTCCAGCTGGCTGACTTATCATTCAACCTCACCTCTGCTCCCCAGGCTCAGATGCACGTCTCTGCCCTCAGGCACCGACCTCCAAGGAATGCCATTAGACACCTGTCACCCTGGCCCTGGCTGGCGTGGTCCCAAGACCTCCCACAAACATCATGAGCAGAGCCAGACACCAAGCAGTCTCTCTCCAGGCCTCTCGTGCTCACAGCCTCCCAACCCCAGGCTCTCGCATCATTCTGCCAGCCAGGGACATGCTTCCCTGACACAGTGCGAGGGCTCTGGACATGCATGCAGTAGAATTTCACTTCTCTGAATGATTTAAAAATGCACAAAGCCCAGGCATACAAAAATATGAAAGACCCCAAATTACTGTCATTATACCCAATTGTCGAAGCATCCATCTCCTTATCTGCCCTGTTCTCCTTATCCTGTTCCAATTCAGTTCCCAGGAGACCTTCCTCCCACAGTCTCTCGCTGGGTTCCAACTGTCCTGTTCAATGAGCACAGCTCCCTGAGTTCTGATCTGACAGCCTGGCACTTGCTTTACTAACAGTCTTCCTGTCTTGTTAGCGTGTCTCCATCCTCTTCATTAAATCCTCTCTCAAGCTGCAGGAATGATGGTTTCTAAGATGCAATCTGGACCATAACATTTGTCTCCCTAAGATCCTAAAACATCAAAGATACGATCATCGGGCACTACATTCAGCACCCACTAGTTCTTCAAATGCATCTTCCATTCCTAACATACTGACTTATATGCAGCTTTCCAAATTGGCCACATCCTTTCTTTTGTAAAATCATGGCTTTGGGGAAACAATCTCAAATTTAGAGACAAGTTTCGAGTACACTAATAAAAAGCTTCTTCCCTGCAACATCACTTGATACTAGGTTGCTGACCTGATGTTCAATCCACCTTCAAATGTGTTAGAGAACATTTTCTACAGACAAAGCAATTACCCTATAAACCTACGTGTGCATGCCACGAAGTTGCTTCAGCATGTCCGATTCTTTGTGTCCCTATGGACTGTAGCCCACCTACGGGGCTCCTCTGTCCATGGGATTCTCCAGACAAGAATATTGGAATGGGCTGCCATGCCCTCCTCTAGGGCATCTTCGCGACCCAGGGATCGAACCCACATCTCTTATGTTTCTGTGGTAATGTCCCCCTTTAGTCCTTAATGTTGGTAATGTATGCTCTGTCTGGCCAGGGATTTACCAATTTGACCGGCTTCTTTAAAGAAGTAACTTTCAAGTTCTCGGTTTCCTTTAATCTGAGGTGTAAATCTTTTGTTTTCTTTTTAAATCATTTTTAAATTCCATGTAACAATCATGACCTTTTTATTTGGAGCATTTTCAGTTTTTCATTTTCATAACTACTATTTTACATGGGTTTAAACCAAACATTTTATAATTTATTTTCTATTTGCTGCACCTGTTCTCTTCTTCATTTTCCTCCTTCCATTCTTCATGTTGGTCTGATTCAACCGGTTTTTTAAAAATAATAAAAAAATTGTTTTGTTTTTTTAATTTTTACAATGCTGTTTGTTTCTGCCATACAACAAGACGAATCCGTCATAATTCTACACACATTCCCCGCCCTCCCAACTTCCTTCCCTTCCCCTCATCCCATCTCTCCAGGCCATCACAGAGCGCCAGCCTGGGCTCCTGTGCTGCTGAGCAGCTGCTCTGCAGCTCTGCGTCTTACACCTGGCAGTGTACAGACGCTGACGCCACCTCTCCTTTCCTCCCGCCCTCTCCCTCCCACACTGCGCACACAAGTCCTTTCTCTACATCTGCATCTCCACTCCTCCCCTGCAAACAGGTCCACAATACCATCTCTCTAGATCCCATGTACATGCATTAGTATGTCATAAAAATCATTTCTTATCTTTCTCTACTTGATAGTTTTACAGTCTTTTATTGTTCTTTCAACAGTTACTCTAGATATTACAACATGCTTCCTTGGCTTATTTATAAATATTTTACCACTTCCTAAGCAATGCTATAGTTCCCTTCCTGCCTTTAAGTCTTTTGCTTTCATGTTGGAGGGAGGAGGGGGAGTAACTTTTAAATTTGAAGGCAATTATAGATTCACATGCAGGTGCAAGAAATAATAAGAGAGATCTGTCTACCCTGCCCCTCGTTTCCCTTATGGCAAGATCTTCGAAAACTAGGCATCACAATCATGGTGTGGGGCTTGTAGTGATGCTGATACATTGATTTTATTCAGATGCACTGTGATGTGTGTGTGTGTGTGTGTGTGTCCCTATCAGTTTTATCACATGCGTGGGTCCATGCAGCTATGGCAACAGTCAACACACGGAAGAGTGCCCTCACCACAAGAATCCCTGGTGCTGTATTTTTGGAACGCCTCCCACCCTGTACTGCTGCCCACCCCACCCAGTCCTAAGCCCTGGAGACAAGAATATGTTCTTCATTTTTACAGTTTTGTCATCTTGATTTACTTACGCCGTTTGTGAGCGTGCTTTTTGTGCGGTGCTCTGCACGGTGACGGCTCTAGGTATGGCACTACACACGTGGGACCTGCTGTCCCCTGTAAGCCTGCTCACCATCACACTTTACCTGCGGAGTGAGGTGTGAAAGCCCCCCGTCACTGAGGTGTCTTGACTGTCCCCACTTCTGAGTACCATGATCTCGAACATCAAGTGTTACAGCTTCTGTTTCCATTATCAAATATCATTTATAAAACTCAAAGAGGAGGACGGTCTCTTGTACGCACCGGTGTTTCTGGGGGTTTTTTTTGTTGTCAGTGTTATTCCTTCTTCATTCCTAACGCTCCAAAATTTCTTCTCTCCTCATTTCCTTTCCGTTTGAACATTTTCCTTTAGCCAGTTGTTAAACATAGGTCTTTATGTGACTAATTCTCTTATTTTTCTTTCACCTGGGGATGTCTTTATTTCCTCTTCATCCCTAAAAGATGATTTTCCTGAATATGAAATTCACGGATGACAGTTCTTTCTTTCCGCATTTGAAAAAGTGGTCTGCATCTGCCCTGCCTGGCTCCAGGCGAGGCGCTGTCTTCCAAACTGATGTCCCCTCTAGGGAATGTTTGTCTCAGCTGCTTTCAAGGTGTCTGTTTTGTCTTTAATTTTCCAAAGTTTAACTATGATGTGCTTTAGCACAGTTTTCTTTTCTTTTATCCTATTTGTGATTCACATGAATTCTTGAATTTATTGGCTTATGCTGCTGCTAGGTCGCTTCAGTCGTGTCTGACTCTGTGCGACCCCATAGACGGCAGCCCACCAGGCTCCACAGTCTCTGGGATTCTCCAGGCAAGAACACTGGAGTGGGTTGCCATTTCCTTCTCCAATTATATTCCCCTCCAAATTTGGACATTTGCAGCTCCCAGTTTCTTTAGATACCAGTTTTCAGCAACATTTCTTCCCTTTTACAAATGTACTCTCTCTTTCCTTTCCTTCCTTGACTCCAGTGAGGGATAAACCTTTGTTATTGTTCTCAAGCCCCTACAGCTCTGTTTATCTAGAGTTTATCCCACAGGTGCTGGCCTATGTCTGTGGATGATAGTTCCAATGCCAATGCTATGGTCAGCGCCTTGGCAGTGTTATTTCCCTCTGGTTTGTCTGCTTCTGTTGGGATTCCCTTTAACCCTACCAAGGCTTCCAGAGGGCATGAGGAGAGTTCCCTCCAGCCACAAAACCAGTGGTCTCAAGGTGGGGGAAAGGATTTTCTAGCCCGTGGGACAGAGACCCTTGCCTGGCCCTGAAAACTTCTTTGTTCGCACTCATCTGAGACTGCCTTCCCCTAGCCAGAGGTTCCAGGCAGCTTTGAATTTAGATCATTTTGTTTTGCCTCTAACTACTCCTAAGACTTTGGGTCTCAGTGGGCTGGCTGTGAGGTGCTTGAATTTGGTTTTCTTTGTATTCACATTATTTTGGTTTCTAGTGCTCCTTGAATCTCAGGACAGATGCCTTTTATAACATTTGAAAATTCTTGGCCATCATCTCTTTAAATAATGCTTTTGCTCCAGTGTTTCTCCTCTCCTGGAAATCTAATTACATATATGTGTGACCTTTTCATCGTGTCTCAAATGTCTCTAAAGTTTTGTCTATATTTTCTACCCACTTTTCACCTGGCTGCTTTCTTCCAGCTAATTGTCACTTCACGTTTGTCTATTTGCTATTAAAGTGTCTCAATAGTTTCAATTATATTTTACATTTAAAGTTCTTTCCTTGATTCCTTATTTCCTAGTTCTCTGTTATTCTCCTGCTTGTTATTTAATTCCTTGAGTGTATTAATTAGAGTTAAAATCAGTATCTGATAACTCCAACTCCTGGATTTCCTATTATTTTGATTTCACTGTATAGTATTCCTACTGATTTTTGGTCATTGGTCTTGATTCAAATGACTGGTATTTAATTGGCTATAAAATTCAATCAGGCCTAAACTCTGCTTTCAAGATATTGGTAGAAATGTATGTAAAGAGATATACATTATTTTTTTTAAAGGACCAAATAGAAATTTTGGTCAGAATTATTATCAGAAGTTATTAATAACTTAAAATTTTTATCTCTCTGCAATAGCAAATTTAAGATGGCAGAGGAAAGCTTTAGTAACCTTCAAGACAGAGTAATATAAATGATTCAGTATTAACAAAGATAAAAAATTGAATAAAAATGAACAAAGACTCATAGATATATGGTACAATAGCAAGCGTATCAATTTGTGGGGATTAAGAGTCCTACAAGAATAAGAGAGAGGGACTATAAACATTTTTTGAAAAAATAAATGCTGAAAACTTCTAAAATTTGATGAAAAATACTTATTAACAAATCTAAGAAGCTTAATAAACCCAAGTTGGGTAAACACTAGGAGAAGCACACCTAGACACATCTAGTTAATTTTTTAAAAGATAAAGATTTAGAAAAACATCAAGAGAAAAAGGACTCATTATGGCAAGAGAAAAATAATACAGTTAATGCTGTCTTCTCATCAGAAATAAGGAAGGCCACAAGGCATTGAAAAGACATATTTAGAGTGCTAAAAGGAAAAATGTCAGCCAAAATTATACATTAGAAAACCACTCCTCAAAATGAAAGAGAAGTAAGAATATTCCCAGCTAGAAAAAGACTTAGAAAATGTGTTGGCAGCAGATCTGCCTTTCAAGAACTACTAAAAGAAGTTTTCCCAGCTAACAGGAAGTAGCACCCAAAGGTAACTTAAATCCCAGGATGAAATATTGAAGACTAGAAATAGTGCATATGTACTACTGCAAATGCATGACTTTATTTTTTAATTATTTTTTCTTAACATCTCTAAAATACGTAAGGTAGTATAAAGCAATAATTTATTTTACAATACTGTATTTTTAAATTAATAACCTGTAAGACATAATCTATATGACAATAATAGCCCAAAGGAAGGGTGAGTCAAAGGAGGCATATTGGTATTTCATATGAAGTATACTGTGATAAGATGTATACTGTAATCCCTACTGTAACTACTAAGAAAATAAAAATTTTAAATATAGTGAAAATAATAAATTACAATAATTTAATAAAAAATATTTAGCACAAAGGAAGGCAATAGAAGAACAATAAAAGACATTAGACAAGTAGAAAGCAGATGTTTTAAAACCAACAACCATATATCCATTCATACCAACAATTACATTAAATGTAAATGAAAAAATGCCATTCGAAAGGCATACATTGTTAGATGATATAAAAGGAGACTCAGTTACATGCTGTCTACAGAAAAATGCACTTTAAAGCAAAAGGATAAGAAAAGATTTGTAGCAATAACCATGAGACAGAAATAGTAGGATACTAATAGCAGATAAAATACACTATTAGAGAAAAGCATATTGTTAGAGGCGAGAAGAGAGATTTCATACTGAAAAAAGGGTTAACATATCAAGAAGATACAACAATTATAAATGTATATGGACTTAATAACAGAGCCAAAGAATACATGAAGCAAAGCTGACAGAATTGAAAGGAAATTCATCAATAGTAATTGTAAATTTCAACAAACTCCTTTCAATAATTGATAAGATAATTAGTCAGAAAATAAGCCAGAATAAAAGATTTGGAGAAGACTCTCCACCAACTCTACCTTACAGACACTTGTAGAACACTCCACTCATGGGCTGCAAAGTATGCTTACTTTTCAAGGACACATGAAATAGTCTCCAGAATAAACTATATCCTGGGCCATAAAGCAACCTCAATACATTTAAAAGATTGAAATGATATAAAATATGTTCTGACTACAGTTGATTTTCATGAGAGATACACAGCAGAAAGAAATCTGGAAAAACCCAAATATCTGGAACTTAACACACTTTTAAATAACATGTGAGTTAAAGAAAATAAAATTGCAAGGGAAGTTTTAAGATATTATAAATTGAATTGAAATTAAGACACTGATATGAAAATTTATGAATGCAGTTCAACCAGTGCTAACAGGGAAATTCACATCTTCACCATCTATGGGAGAAGAATGTCTCAGATCAGTATGCCAAGCTTCCAGCTCTAGAAACTAGAAAAAGAAAGCAAGCGAACCCTCAAACAAGCAGAAGGCGGGGCACAGGCTGAAGCTACACTGGGCATCAGGCTCCATCACACAACCTAGGATGGAAAACAGAAAAGAGGCCAGGACGCTTGCACTTCTAAGGGCTGGAGTATAAAACAGCGCAGGGCCCCCATTGGCCGCCTGATTGCTCTTTGTGTGAATGGATATGCCTCTACGCCTCACTCTCCGTTCATCTCACCCTCCTCCTCTTCTCCCCTTCCTTGCCCATAAGACTCTTCTCTCTGTCTGTGTGTCTCCATTGCTGCTCCTCAAACAGGTGCATCAGTACCATCCTTCTACATTCCATACATATGTGTTGATGTATGATATTTGTCTGTGATAACCTAGAGGGGTGGGAAAGGGCTGAAGGTGTGAGGGAGACTCATGAGCCAGGGAACATATGTACACTTATGGTTAATTCATGTTGGTGTATGACAGAAATCAAGCCAATATTGTAAAGCAATGATCAATCAAGTAAATTAAATATTCTTTTTAAATAGCTTAAGCTTTTTAAGCTTTAGGATCTGTGGAGCAAATACTCAGCTCTGCAGTTATAGCATGAAAGCAGTCATAGATAGCTATTTTAAAAATGCAAAAAACATTCTTGGCTAGGAATAGAATATAAATAGGCAGTGGACCAAATTTTGTCCAGGGCCACAGTTTGCACATCTCTGTATAGATGATAGAGTAAAAAAGAAAGAAAGGAAGAAAGGGAAGGAAGGAAGGAACATCACTGTAGGCATTGAGCCCCATTGAGGAAAGATTACATCGTCTCAGTCCTATACCCCAATTAGTGAAAACACGAGATAACAGAGTTTAGATGTGTGACATCCTGTAGAGTTCCCAGGATGAAAAAGGAGAAGCAGCTGGCTTACCAGTAGTAACAGTTTCTAGAAATGTGATTACTTAGTTTTGGTAAATCTTAGAGGGGAAGAACTAAAGATGCCATCAAACATGTATTAATAGTAACTGCCTAAAATATGTGCATTATTTCATGTCATCTTCACAAGACCCTTCATTTCTGAATACTGAAGCTGAGGTCCAGACAAGTTCAGTTACCTGCCCAAGATTCCATAAATAGAAAGAGGCTAAAACAAAAACAGAAGAGCTTTGTAGCTCCAAAGCTCAACTTTTTTTCATGAAATTGAGACAGGTTGCCTCCTGGGACCTGGGACCCTTTGCTGTGGTGCCTGCACCTGGACTCCTTGAGAGACAAACGTCTCCTTGAGATACAAAATACAAAGAACCTGTTCTTAGGACTTCTCTTTCAGTATTAATACATGGAGATCAAGACCTCCTGTTAGGGAACCATAAGCCTGAATTCTAGCAATGGGTCACTTGCAGGAGGTCTTCTTAGCTGTCACTTAACATGACTGAGCCTCCAAGTTTCCCAGTTGTGCTATGGTCATAAAACTTCTCCCTATCTCAGTGGTCAATTAGGAAGAAGATCAAAGAAGATAATGTGGGATAATGGGAGCAAAAATGCTCTGAAAAGGGTTAAGCATCATCGAAATGATGGTGGAACTTTTCATCATCTTTCATTGGCTTTGGCCTTATCATTTTTTTCCAGGAATAAACACACCTTTGTGAATCAATGATTCTGCTTTACAGGCACATGTGAGCTGTCTCTCTCCATGTGCTGCGTGACTGTATGTGGCCCTCATTTCTCAGCAGGCTTCCGTGTGGGAGAGATCTGTATCTTTGGGTGTTCAGATATCTAGGACACTCTGTTCTGTTGCTAAGTCAATCTTTTACTGATTGGATTTTAAGTCTCTTTCCCCTCCTACTAGCTTCATCTGGACAGTATTCTTTCCTGGAAAATGGTATAAAAAATAGGGTACTCCCCACCCTCCTCCAAAACCACAGCATCATCGGGACTTGAAAAAATTCTCCAAAAAACAGACATTTGTGATTCTGTTTTGGAATCTGGTGAACCTCAGAATATTTAAACTTTTAGGTTAGATAAGCATCAAGAAGCTGCACTCTTATCTGGAAACTTTGAACTTTCAGTGCCTATTTCGGTAGGAAATCTCACGAGATTAAGTTTTGTTGCCTGATTTCCAGAGCTTCCTGACTTTGAACAGTCCAGAAATTCTTTGAAAAAAGGAAAAAGAAAAACCACTGTGATGTCCGGCAGCTTCTGCCCAAGAGTAGAGTAGAGAGAAGCAGAGGGAAGGGTTCAGGGACCACTCCGACAAAGCCTCCCACACAGCCATCTCGGTACTCACCAGATTCTGAACAAAAGTAGTTGATGCCCTGCTGCTGGTAATCTGGTGCAGCAGGCAGCCCAGACCATCCACTCTCTGAGTCTCAAATTCCTCATGTAAAAAATATAAACAGTGATGCCCATGTCACAAGATTGCCATGGGGATTATCAATAAACCAAGTCACAGTTCTTGGCACTTCTCAAGTACTTAAAATGCCCATATCTTTCCTCTTTTTCCACCACTTTCCATTGGGGGACTTGTGCTCATAGGCAATTGACCAAGATAAGATTGGTTATGTAATCTGCCAAGTGCATTGGCAACCCCTGTGCATGGGGAATTCTGCTGGGGGCCTGCATCCCAGAGTAGGAAGGGCAGGTGGAGGAGCGGGTGTGCAGAAGAGGAGAGGGGCCCTCAGGGCATTCCTCTGTGGGATAAATCTCCAGGCTTCAGAAACACCCCTAAAACTTGCTTGATCAACTTTGTCTCTCAGTCAACATTTTCATCTGGACATTTCTAACAATAGCTGTGATTATCTCTGGCTGCAATGCAATGATTCGAAAGCAGAACGAGAGGAAAAAGGAGAAGAGTTTCTCCATCTGTCTCCTGTGTTTCTTGGATCAGGCGAGTGAGCCAAAGAGACATCAGTGGATCTGATCCTCATTTAATAGCTGCAAACCTGCCCAAAGTTGAACAAACAGGAAGGGAAATTAGGGAGGACAACAATCAATATCACAGGGCAGAGGGCGCTCAGCACAGATGGTGTGTGTTACACTGCAAAGAATCGCCACGTAACTGCCAGTCCAGAATATTTCAGAATGACAAATCTGATGTTTTTGATCGGAAAATTTCACAGGCAACATTGTTCATCTTCATCCTCCTCATTTCCCCATATTCTGCTGCTGCTGCTGCTGCTGCTAAGTCGCTTCAGTCGTGTCCGACTCTGTGCGACCCCAGAGACGGCAGCCCACCAGGCTCCCCGTCCCTGGGATTCTCCAGGCAAGAACACCGGAGTGGGTTGCCATTTCCTTCTCTAATGCATGAAAGTGAAAAGGGAAAGTGAAGTCGCTCAGTCGTGTCTGACTCTTCGCGACCCCATGGACTGCAGCCTTCCAGGCTCCTCTGTCCATGGGATTTTCCAGGCAAGAGTACTGGAGTGGGGTGCCATTGCCTTCTCCGTCCCCATATTCTACATGCCCCTAAAATTAGAATTGCTCTCCGTTTGGTGTCATTTCTCTCTTTCAATCTGTGTATAAATATGTAAGACATAAGCCATGTACACTGAGTTCACCATCGCATCATTAGCATTGGTAATATTCCTACACAGAGAAGGCACAGAAGAATTCTACAATTCTGCTTTTACTGTGAATTAAAGCCCCATGAACATAAGTACCCTAAGAACAAATCTCCATGTTTTTTTTACCTACACATCCCCCACTATAGGGCTTGGCATCTGATCTTTCACACAGCAAGAGTTCAATAGATACCGAAGGAGGGAATGAATGGACAGAGACCTTAAACATTTATTGAGTACGTTCTGGAGAGAAAATAAATATAAGACAAGTCCACTGCACTTCATGAGAATAATGTTTAACTGAGAAGGGCTAATACAGATGCAGAGGGTTAGACAACAGTGTCAGGGAAGTTTACACTCTATGCAAAGTGTGCATATAGCAAATACTGGAGAAAATTCATCCAAGAAATGATCTCAGAGGACTGAGGTCATGTTTGTGTGTGTGTGAAAGTCACTCAGTCATGTCCAACTGTGTGACCCCATGGATATACAGTCCACGAGATTCTCCAGGCCAGAATACTGGAGTGGGTGGCCGTTTCCTTCTCCAGGGGATCTTCCCAACCCAGGGATTGAACCCAGGTCCCCTGCATTGCAGGAGGATTCCTTACCAGCTGAGCCACCAGGGAAGCCCAGGGTCATATTTGGAGGATGCTAAGACTGGAACCACCCCACTCCAGTACTCTTGCCTGGAAAATCCCATGGATGGAGGAGCCTGGTGGGCTGCGGTCCATGGGGTCGCTGAGGGTCAGACCTGACTGAGAGACTTCACTTTCACTTTTCACTTTCATGCATTGGAGAAGGAAATGGCAACCCACTCCAGTGTTCTTGCCTGGAGAATCCCAGGGACAGGGGAGCCTGTGGGCTGCCGTCTATGGGGTCACACAGAGTCGGACACGACTGAAGCGACTTAGCAACAAGCAACAAAGACTGGAACAGCCCACAAAGGAAAGGCTATAGTAAATACAAGGCGTAGTAAGAAAACTAACAAATTGCCATCTTCTTAATGTATGTTTTAGTTCATCTCATTCAATAATGTTCTATGAAAAAGAAAAAATAAGGTGAGCTATAGTAAACAGTGAAGGCACAGTTTTAATCCAAATCTATCTGACTCCCCATAGACTGTGTCTTTTTCCAAATGGGGATGCTTTCCAGTGGCAGAAGGAAGAAGGGTGGGAGAAAAGGCTTTGACCCAGATCTCACAGCTGGGGAAATAGAAGCTGAAATGTGAAGATGGGGTAGAGTTTGCTTCCAGGGAGACAAGCGCTGGAAACAGATAAATGCCAGATAAAGGGAGTCTTCAACAGCAAGATCTGAAGATTGAATCTCGGTCTGTCTTAGAACAGGGAACTTTCAACATCCTTCCACATTATTTATGAATGTGAGAGTTGGATTATAAAGAAAGCTCAGCGCTGAAGAACTGATGCTTTTGAACTGTGGTATTGGAAAAGATTCTTGAGAGTCCCTTGGACTGCAAGAAGATCCAACCAGTCCATCCTAAAGGGAACTGCTATGGAGGAAGCCGTGCAGGTCCTGCACTGTCTGTGGGTTTTGGCTGATTTCAGAGTCAGGACGCTGATGGATTGGGAGGCGGCGGAAGAAGAGGTGAGTGCTTCCGGCTGGAGGAAAGAGGAAGTCTTAGGCCTTACAAAGAAGCTTAGTAGGAGGCGAAGGTAGCCCATGACTCATCTGTGGCTTGAGGCCTCTTTCTTTTAAGGGCAAAACTCTTTTCTTTCATACCTTGTGGAATTTCCGAGGTTGGAATTGCTGACAATGCCACAGAACTGATTTGCTGAGCCGGGTGCCTTGGGAAAAGAGAGTCACATTTCCCTTGAACAGCTGTATGTCTGTGAAGTTGGGGAAGGTGCCAAAGGGACAGGATCCTGGTATTTTTCTATCAGAACACATTTGATTAGTTTTCAAGTTCAGTTACGTAGAAACACTTCTCATTTCAAAATAGCTTCAAAGGTGACTCGAAGTTAAACAAAGCTACCTGACACATGAAGAGGGAAATCAATGAGCATTATACAGAAAGGACCGAGGATGGTAGGCCAAAACCTCTGTTGAGAATTCTTGGATGAGAGGGCAAACACACAGGAACACAGAAAGGAATGAACTAACAGACTTCCCTCCAAATTACCTTGTCTGGTCACGACAGAGAAGGAAAACTGCGGATCCCACTGTTTGATTGGGATAATTATTGCTGCTTATTCAGGAAAATAACCTTCCTTGGCCCCGAACTTCAAAGGGGTGTATTTGCATAAGCAGAAAAGTTATTACTACTAACATCTCTGATTAAATATTTGCCAATAGGGACTTGCCTGGTGGTCCGGTGGTTAGGACTCTGTACTTTCACTCCTGAAGGCACTGGTTCAATCCACTGCTGGGGAACTGAGATGCCACAAGCCATGAGGTACAGCCAAAAAAAAAATGCCAAAGATGACTTCTCCAAGTCCCTGGTGGAGAAGGAATCATCCTGCCAGGTCAGAGTCTTTGCGGGTCTTTGGGGAACAGGAAATATGGCCAACTTCTGGAGTTTTGGTTTGCTGTAGTTTAGTTGCTCAGTCATATCCGACTCTTTGTGACCCCATGGACTGTAACCCACCAGGCTCCTCTGTCCATGGGATTCTCAAGAATACTGGAGTGGGTAACCATTTCCTTCTCCAGGGGAACTTCCCGACCCAGGGATCTTGCATTGGCAGATGGATTCTTTACCACAGGGGAGTTCTGGTTTAGCACTGGGAAAATCATCAGGTAACCTTGAAGAATTGGGCACTGTGATCTCTGGTCTCCCGGACAATGCTGCCTCTGAAGGTGTGGGTCACACTCAGCTGACAGGTGTTCCAACTACTGCTCCGAGGAAGAGGCGCGTGCACTGTTGGCCAGCTCTGCATGCGGGGTGGGGTACACTGCCTCCCTTCGCCCCAGCACCTCCTCCTCCAATGGACCCACCTGTTGCACCCACTGTGATGTACACAGACCCACATTGTGAATTTCTGGTCATCCTTTGCTGGCTATGCAAATTGCAAAGCCTCCTCCATCATGAGAAGGATTTTGCAGGGAAAACCATCAGAGCATCTTCCCAGAGAAGCCGATGCCTCTGCCCGTCCTCCTAACGTTCCCATCATGGCAATCCCAACAGGTGCTTTTGATCAGCAGGATTTCACTTTGCATCTCGCCATCAGGAGTGTTTGTTCCAAGCCCCTGCCGTGGAAGAGGTACCCCCTTGTACCTGATTGCTGCCTTCCCCTTCCTGGGCACTTGTCAAGCCCTTTTCCTCAGACTCTTGCTGCCGTACTCAACCCCCTACCCCCAGCTCTACTGCCTCAGCTTGTCCTGTTTACATTTGTAACAACAACAAAGAAAAATTCAGAAGCGGCTCACAGGAAGCCTTCCCTGTATAAAAACACAACTTGTTTTCTATCATCCGCAACCTGAATTACACCAGAGCCCTGACACGTACATTTCAGGAGAGATTAAGAATCGCAGGCTGCATTTACATAACATTAAAACCACTGTCTCCACGCATGAAATAAAATGAATCTCTTCCCATGTCTCCCAGGGGTCCTTGCTTGAGATAGAGTTCTGCCTTGCTTTCACTTTCTGAGCTGATGGATGGGGTCTGGTCCACCCTTGGCTTTCTTGGCAGCGGCTGGATTCCCTGGGCTCTGGGCTGGGAAGAGCAGCAGGCCAGGCCCGCCCAAGCCAAACCGCCAGAGAACTCGGGGTGAGGTGGGGCCCAGAGTGATCGCATCTCCTCCCCAACATGCCTTGCAGCTGCAGGAAGCTGGCCACCCCATTTCAGAAACCACAGGCTCCTGTGGGCGCCGAGATCCCCTGTTTTCTGTGCTCTGTGAAACACGCACACCATCTGCTCGCTTTTTGCATTTCGGAGCTGGGACAGGAGAGGACAGCACGCTCTGAGCCCCGGTGGTTGGGACTCCAGCCTCCCCATTGCCCCGTGGCCTTGGGCTAGAATGCCGTCTCCTTAACTGCCTCAAAGAGGGCCCTGCTTCCTGCGGTGGGGTCGCACCCAGACCGCACAGTGAGGGTGCTAAGCAAGCAGGGATGTGTGTTTAGCTGTCACTTTGGAAGCAGGGATGGGCCACTGCTGTATGAGGAGGGGAGGTCTCTGGCTTGGGGCCACGGCTGCAGGCTGCCGCCCCCGCTTCTGCCCAGAGGGCCCTCTTCCCTCTTGCACCTGACTGCTTCATCTGCTGGTCGTTTGGGACTCAGCCCGGGGCCTGCATCACAGGATGCTGCCGTGCACTTCCTGCTGCTTCTCCTCCAGCTCCCAGGGTCCCCACGGGCTGCCCCAGCCCTGGGCTCTGAAGCCCAGCCGTCGGGGCCCAGGAGCCCTCGGGTCACACTCCCAGAGCCAGTCATTCCCACCCCTCAGAGGTGGCACTCTGCAGGGTAGGGGCCTCTGCCTTCAACGACCCCTCCACCCCCAGTGTGCCCTTGGATTGGCTTCCACCTGCAGAAGAGGCAGCTGAGGCCCAGAAAGGTCAGGCTGGTCTCCCAAGATCACATAGCCCCTAAGGATGCGATCGATAAAGCTATATACGTTGAGAAATCCAATGTGTTGATGGTTTTCTGTTTCCCTGCCTGCCCATGTAGCCTGGCAGCTGGGCTGGCTCCCTGGGCTGCAAACTGTGTGGTCGGTCGTTCAGGGCCTGGGTGCAGGAAGCCCCACAGTGACTGCTCCACGGCTGTGGTCTGGAGTTGTTGGTCTTTTTACCTTGACTTTGTGTTGTGTATGTGGAGCGAAGGGGGCAATGGAGCGTGTGCTGGGGGAGCCAAGCTCACCGCAGGCCCCCTCCCAGCTGCCTCCCCACCCACCCATGGGTGCCCTGCCACCTGCCCCGGCACCCCGCCCAGCACCCACCCTCCACCCTGAGCTGGGACTTGGGCCTGGGTGTGCGGACCTGGGAAAGGTGAAGTGCACACAGTAGTGGGTGGGTGGGGGCCTGAGGCTGGGCCATGTGCAGTTACCCCGTGAATATACCCGTGCCGGAGGGAGATGACATCAAATAGCAAATGAAAGCCACTACAACGAGTTCAGAGAGAGACCACAAAAGAAGGAAAACATGTCTTTATTTCTTGCACAAGGAGTGCATGGTTTCAGTTTGCATGGGGCCCACCCATTACGTAGTCTGCCCTGCCCACCCAGCGGGGCCCAGGGCACCTGGTCACCCCAGATCCAAGGCTGTGGACAGATCACTGGCTCTTAGGGGCCCCCATGCAGTCTTCGGCTTTAGGTGATGCTCTCCTTAAGGAATAGCGTGGCTTCGGAGGAGATAGACCTGCCTGTCCCCTCTCCTGCAGCTTGGGTTCTTTCTACACAAGGGAAGCGCCTCAGTGGCCTGCAAGAGGGGTCAGGCCACCTCCTGCTCAAGGAGGGAAGGTATTGCCCAGGATTTGAGAGCTGCGTTCTCAACGCTTGTGGCTAAAATAAGGCTGTGATTTTGCATCTGTAATTATTTATGCCTGGAAATAAGGAAGTGAAATTCCCACCTACTGGAAAGACAGTTATGAGGGCTGCCTTGTGAGGCAAGTGTGGCTTCAGGCTTTGCAAACAGTGCCTCACACGTGCAGGGAGACTAGGGAGCCGTGACAGGCAGCTGTTTTGCTGGTGTCCAGAAAGATTGGGGCCAGGCTCCATGTCCTCACCTGAGATACGGGAAGGAGCATGGACTCCACGGGAAGCAGTCTGGGCTGGAGGAGACGAGGCAGGCACAGGTTGGTCTGTGGAAGGCCTCTGCTCACGTGGGGGCTGTCACCTGTGGCTCGTGTCCTCCAAGGGTCCCCACTACTGGTCACTGGCCATCCTCCCCCCAGGGGACCTGCTCAAGGTGTCCTGGGCTCTGCTAGACTCTAAGTCACTTTGGGGAATGCCTTTCTGTCCAGCAGACCATGCTGGTTTCCTATACGGTAACCACCTCGTGGGCTGCCTCAGCTCCTCGCAGCAGGCAACCTCTTTGGAGCTGACGAGTGTGGCTCAGATCCCACTGTCAGTGCAGAAACAGGCCCTGAATGGCTGACACCACTAACCGTGGTCATCAGTTACAGAACAAGCACATGATCCAATCAGAGCTGAGACTCTTTCCTGGGGCCTCTGGACAGAAGAAGGTTGTTGTCTGCAAGAGCTTCAAAGGCTAGCTTTCTCTCTTCCTGTGAATGGCACAATGCAGACATTGGCTCTAGACCGGAGGGTGGAGTTTGCCTGAGCAGAAGCCACCTTGTGAATTCCGAGGCTGACCCCACAGGAGACCGACCATGGACAGGGAGGCTCTTTGATTTCCTTGCTGATCTGCTGGGTCTTTGTCTTTCTGCGTTACCTGTTGACTTCTTATTTGAGCCGATACACTTTATATATTGTTTAGGTAAAAGTTTCAGGTATTTTTAAATTTCAAAAATGCTATTGACTTAATAGGTACTAACTTATATCTCAGGCTTCCCAGGTGATGCAATGATAAAGGATTCACCTACCAATGCAGGACATGCAAGAGACTCAGGTTTGATCCCTCAGTTGGAAAGATGTCCAGGAGCAAGAAATGGCAACCTACTACAGTATTCTTGCCTGGAAAATTCCATGGGCAGAGAAGTCTGGTGGGCTAGAGCTCATGGGTTCACAAAGAGCACACGACTGAGCATGCACACACACACAAATTATATCTCGGCATTGTTTAACTTACACTTTGAATAAGCCGTGAGATTGACTATTAGTTTCACGTCTTCTTGGCCCCATCTCAAAGTCCTTAGCAGGTAAGTCTGTGGACACCTGGAAGAGAAGACCCTCTCTTGAGCGTGGCTGCATATACCTGGGAGAAGGTGACCTTGGTCCCTGCATCCCACCCCACCCCTGGATAGGTAGTCTAGACAGCACTCCTAAGTGGGAGATGGAGAATGAGGTAGCCGGAATTTTAAGATGACCCCCAAAGGCCCCTCCTCTTATATGACTTCCTTCCCTTGAGTGTGGGTAGAATTTGTGGATAAGATACTCATTCCCATAATTATGTCATGTTACACGGCAAAAGGGGTTTTGGAGATATTATTAGGATTAACGATCAGTTGGCCCTGCGTTAATCGAGCATTACCGTCTGGTTGGACGTGGTTCCTTTCAATCTGGCTCTAGAGGCCGGAGACAGAAAGCAAGTGACTCAGAGTGTGAGGGAGATTTGACTTTAGGGAGAGTTTCCACTGTTGGCTTTGAGAAGGGAAGGGACCATGTGGTGAGGACCACGGGCAGCAGAAAGATGCTGATAGCAGTCGCCTGCGGACAGCCAGGGAGGAAAGGGGAACCTCAGGCTTCCAACCACAAGCAGTGACTCTGCCTGTAACCCGGACAATCTGAAGCACATCCTCCCCAGAGACCCTAGGCAAGAACTGAGTTCAGCTGAAAACACCTTGAGTTTAGCCTCAGAAGATGCTGAGCAGAGAACTCAGTCATGCTGTGGCCAGACTTCTGACCTGCAAAACTGTGCCTCCCTAAAAAGGAATAGTTGTATGACTCAAATTGTGTAGTAATTTGTTATACAGCAATAGAAAAGGGATGCAGATAGCCAGACCCAAGGACCGTCTTCCATCCAGGAAACTACAAAGCTGTTTGTGCCCTGGACTTTACAGTTGCCTGGGGAAATATGGTCTTTTTGCTTAAGTTTATTGAGGCTGGATTTTCATTGTTGGTGACCAAAGGGTCCTACTTATAGTCCTTGTTACCTTTGAATTTCTTATCCCATGATATATTTTGATGACTAGGACAACCTGGATGAGCAGTATTAACAGCTTTAGGAAGCTTGATGACAAAACTTCAGTGTTTTCTAAAAGAGTGTGTTAACATATCCTGTCATCAAAAAGCCATAAATGTGCCATCATCAGCATAACTGACCCTTTATCATTATTGACGCTTTTACATTACATGATGCTACATGATGACCTCAGGATATTAATTTGTATCTCTGGGAGTTTTTTCAACTTTCAAACTGGATAATGTATAAACAACTTGGGTGAATTATCTGTTCATTAAGTTTGCCCAACTTTCTATTGAACCCCTAATTTTTTTCTTACCAATTTTATGAGAATTCATACTAAATCTCCATCATATTTATTGAAAGTATTGCCTACTTGGTTTTCCTTTTCATTTTATTTCTCTTCTGTACTTTCTTGAGAGAAAATTTCTTTTTTGTGTTCCATGCCTCTTATTTGGTCTCTTCATTTCTTATATTGGATCTCAAAACTTTGGAATTATGACAACTTTACCTCTGTATACATTTCTTGGATTTTTCTATAAAGTTAGTTTTTCCAAAATAACTTAGATTTATTTATTTGTGTTGCTTTTGCGTGTTTTTTTTTTTCTTTTATCCTATTTCTCAGGAGTCTCCCAATTGCCAGTGACAGAAACACAGTTTGAACTGGAATGAACCATCCCAGTGTCTTATGAAAAAGATGCCTGAAAAATAAATAAGGAAAGAAAGAAATTAAAAGATGCTAGAGTTAGAGAATTCCCTGGCTGTTCAGAGGTTAGGACTTTGTTCTCTCACTGCTGAGGGTCCAGGTTCAATCCCATGTTGGGGAACTAAGATCCCCAAAGCCACTCGGTCTGTCCAAAAGGTAAAAAAAGATACTTGAATGGTCTGCAGCTCTGAAGGAGTGGCTGGACCGTGAGCAGGGTGACTGCCACCCTCTTTTTTTTCTTTAACTTCCAGACCTCGGTGCCTGTTTTTTTCCAGTGGCAGATATTTCTCTGTGCTGACGAGGACACAGGGCAGTGACCAGATGCGTCCCAGTCAATCCCCAGCAGCAGCCAGGAAAGTCCAGGAAAGGCCCTACTTGTTCACCTTCTGGCCCAACGCACAGAATCAAGTTACAGTTGGTGAGTCTTTACTCAGGAAGAAATTTCCTGACTCTCCGTATTGCAAAGACTTTAAATTCACACTTTTAAATGGTCCAGGCCTCCAGGCCTCCTGGACACAAACCAGGCCACAGACTGACCTCAAAACGGAAAGCATCAGTTCCATCTGAGCAGCTCTGGGGGTTTCATGATGACCCCCGATCACATCCCACATTCTCCATGATGATCCAGGGTCACCTGCCACAGGTGGGGAAAGGGGATTTCCTTGATCATTGCTGCTAGAGAAGGCCCATATCTGCCATATATTCTCAGAAAGAGGTCTGGCTCCCTAAATCTGCACTCCTTGAGAAGTGGGCTAGGGTACTGGTTTTATTTAACCAAATCCTAAAGTTCATGACTCAAGCTTTTCCCTATCATTATGATCAAGAGTGGGGGGACCAGGAAAACAGCCTTCTTCATAGAACTGAAACTATTTAACCACGCAAATTCCCTAGGCTCCACTCTGCCTGAACAACTTGGCCCCAGCAACATGGGGTGCTGCACTGCAATACATAATGATACATTTTAAGCCACATTTTTTGGAGGGACAAATTTTTCTCAACTTGGTGAAAACTTCTGTTTTCCCAGCGCATGTTGGTTAACTTTATTTGCATCATGTGGGGCTTTGATTTCAGTCAGCACTATTAATAATTTACTTTTGTACTTAATGGTGCTGTTCAGGGGATGAGGGAGGTCCAGATGGTGTGAGTGCCCTGTATGTACAACTAAGGGCATCTGGTGTGAGTTGCCAAGTGCATTACAGGGTAATAAATGTATACTGAGCTGGGCCGCCGCACGTGTGCTAAAAGTGAGCTCTGAGTTAAGCAAGAGAGGCATTTCCATTGTCCTGCCTCTGTTCTCTGGGAACCTTCCCCAAGCCATGGAGCCGTTCAGACCCCACTTCTCAGGTGGAGCAAGATGTGTGCATCGACGGCCAGCCTCAGTGTCTGTGAACTCTGGGTTATCTTAGAGACGCTGCTTTCCCAGTTCTTTTCATCAGGGGAGACCCTTAGCCACATTCTGGATCCCGTGCCACATGGCAAGGCTCTGTGTTCCTTCACATTTAAATCAATTTTTGTTGGGGTAGAGTTGCTTTACAATGTTGCATTAGTTTCTGCTGTGCAACAAAGTGAATCAGCCATACGCATACATGTATCCCTTCCCTTTTGGATTTTAGGTCTCCACCAACCATTGAGTAGAGTTCACTGTGCTGTATAGCAAGTTCTCATTAATTATCTACTTTATACGTGTGTGTGTGTGTGTGTGTGTGTGTGCGCACGTGCATGTGCGCGAGCACTCAGTCAGGTCTGACTCTTTGCAACCCCATGGACTGTAGCCTCCTAGGCTCCTCTGTTCATAGGATTATAGGCAAGAATACTGAAGTGGGTTGGCACTTCCTTTTCCAGGGGCTCTTCCAGACCAAGGGCCCAAAACAGTGTCTCCTGCATTGGCAGGCAGATTCTTTACCACTGAGCCACCTGGAAAGCCGATTATATACATAGGAATATATATATATACACACACACATATATATATGTCAGTGTACATATGTCAGTCCAATCTCCCAGGTCATCCCACCCCATCCCTTTCCTGCTTCGTATCCATACTTTTGCTCTCTATGTCTGTTTCTCTATTTCTACTTTGCAAACAGGTTCATCTGTACCATTTTTTTCTAGATTCCACATATAAGCATTAATATATGACATTGTTTTTTTCTTTCTGACTTACTTCACTCTATGTGAGACTCTCTAGTCCACCCACACCCCTCAAATCGCACCTACATTTTCTGATTTCACTCATTTCTCCCAGCCTGGCCTGAGCCATTTCAGGTCTGCTGGTGAGTGTGAAATGGTTAAACAGTAAAAGCTCACAGGTCTGCAGCTGTGGGCCATGGAGGTGGGGTGTCTGCTCACTGGAATAGTCACGTTCTGGGAGGATCTGTTCTCCTTCCACTCAATCCAGAAGTGTCATATATGTTCACAGTTCACTCTACTCATGCCCAAGTCACACACACAAAAAAACCTGCCAGAACATTCTAGAATGGGAGGAAAGACTCTCCCATAGATGTAGCAACAAGCAGAGTTATTTGGAATGTGTGGCTGGACTGAAAATGTGAGTGTCCATCACTTGCAGAGAAAGCGAGCATCCTTTTCAGTTAGGGCACAAGACACTACACCGGAAAGGCAGCCTCTTGTCTAGAGTGGGCCGGGAGGAGGGGACACCCTGAGAAGCACCCACAAAGGAAGTGGGCCTGATGATTCAAGAGGCGGACCAGAAACAGGACCCAAACACTCCACTGTTTCCATCTGAGAGCCGCCCAACCCTAACAGAGTGGACACTCTGCAAACTAGTTACAGTGTTTCTTTCGTGGGATTGACACCTGCAGTGACCCCAGCTGGGTAGAGCCCCCCCAACTCGGTTTCACTTCATGTGCAGCCACATTGCAACACTTAGATGGTAACTTTGAAGGCACAGAAGTAATAGAGAAAACTACAGTCTAACAAGAGTAGGGAGACCAGGAGTGCAGCATTCTTGATAGAACTTGGCTTGAATAGCACTGTCTGCTTATGCCATTTCCTATAGACTCCAGGATTTCCAAATTTTTAAAAAACGGTGAAGCCGAAGAATTGGTTCTGGGTTGTTTTTCTACTATCTCGGTATACTTGAGCCATTTCATTGTATTCTACCCAGCCCTTAGTTCTTAGGTAGGAGCCAAGGGAACCATAGGCCCACGTCTCTCCCAAGGGCCCAAGCCGTCAGTTAGAGCAGGGGCGGGTCATTTTCAAGGGTGGGCCATGTTGTGTGTTCAGGAAGAAGTGGGAGGGAGGTGAATCCACCACTCTGCAGACATTTTCTCTGAAGCAAAGCCCCAGTTCTCCTCCAGCACAAACTCTGTTGGATTTTGAGGATGGCAACCTTCTGGACGGCTGGGTCTTTCTGCTAGTATACCCACAGAGGAGCCCACTGTGGGTCTGGACAGTCTCCAGGCCTGGATTAGCCACCATATTGAATTAAGGACCCAATCTTTGCTTATTCATCCAATAAACATTTATTGAACACCCACATATACATAAAAGAGAAAAGTTTCAGGATCCTCAAAGCTCTTAACATAGCTACGATGATCAAATTTGACTTAATGAAACCAAGGTAGGAAGAACAGGGCAGGTTGCATATCTAAATAGCTCCATCCTGGAAAGATCCAGGGTGTCACAAAAGGGGCTTTCTGAAATGTACTCTTCCCTTCATGCAGAGCAGCATTAAACATTTGTCTCAGAAGACAGAGAAAACACAAGGACAGCTGTGCAGAAGTGAACACATGAAGTTCTTATAGAATAACATGTTTAATTAAGTGCCCGCCACATGCCAGGTACCCTCCTAAGCCCTTCGTGTGCCTGTTTAATAATCACGGCCACACTGGCTGGGGCCAGACTATGTGCTAGGCACGCTTTTACACGCTTCATAAATACTAATTCGTGTACTCCTTGAAGCAGCCCTATGGAGAGGTAGTTTATAATCCTCATTTTACAGATGAGGACCTGAGACACAGAGAGGCAAAGTAATTTGGTCAGGGACACATGGAAAAGGAGAGGAAGAGCCAGGACTGGATTTCAGGCACTCTTGCTACGGACCGCACACTCTTAATCACAGTGCTTCGTCCCCGGTGTCAGGCACGGAAGCAGAAGCGGGGTGTCTGGTTCAGTGAGCGTCTGTCCCCATCACCAGGTATGCAAGTACAGAGACCAGCGTAGGACTTTCACCTAGACTGGGGGGACGAGGGGAAAACAGAGAGTGAAGAAAGGAAAAATAAGTTCATACAAAATACATGTGAATTCAAGTCAAGTCTAACTTCACCAATGGACCAGCTGCTCTGAGCCTCAGTTTTACTCATCTGCAAAATGGGGATAATATTGTCTGCCTCACAGAAGTTTGGTAGGAATTCAGTGATGCATAAAAACTCTTCAGACAGAGCTAGCGAGCAGAAAATTCTAATTACTTCTCATAATCCGGGGCCCTCCCTCACAAATGAAGGTTTTCGGTGGAGCAGGAAAGGGCTGGGCACTTACTTAAACTGCTCCCAGAGTGTCTATGACGCCTGCAGAGATGCTGCTGATGGGTTCCAAGACACAAGCATACAGGCCACTGGGATCACAGTGATATAAGCAAGTAGCACTTGAAGTCCCTTCTGGTTCAAACACTCAACGTTCTGGAATCAAGGTTACCATACTCATGGTCATTGTCAACATGCTGATTAATACCTGTGGGAGAAAAATCACATTTGTGTTGGGAAATTAAATGAAGACTATCCTTGGGCAAACTTTCTTTGCGTTAGAAAGAACACATTGGCAGGAAATGAATATATTGAATGTAATACATGCTTGTTTAAATACCAGTACAAATCAATTATTCCTCAATTCTAATAAGTTCAGAAACAACACTTTAGGAAAAAAAATTATAGTGACATTGGAGGAGATGGGAATCTTCTTTGTTTAGTTGAAATTTTCATAAGGAGAAGATTTGACACATTTTCAGACTTTCCAAATGGAATCGTCTTTTTTCTTTTTTAGACAAAAAATTAAAAAAGAACTATCCATACTCTGATGATGTCCAAAAAGCAACGAATAGCATCATTGACAATTCCAAGCAGCTCCTTAATATCGTGGATAGATGCTGTAGCGGTCAATATAGAGGATTATATGAGTGAGACGCTTGGGAGAGAGGAAAAAAGAGAGGTAAGGCAAAGGTGGTACATTTTTCTAATCTGATTTTACAGTGGCTCAATTACTCTTTCACACTTCATTTCCTGTGCGCCTCTAAATGTATACAGCTCATAAATGCGAGCCACACCCCCTGGAATATTGCCAACCAACCTCTGTACATTAAAACCGAACACCTCAGGACAAACTTTCCTCATCCTCTGTCTTGGCTGGGCTGACTGAGCTCATTAATTGGCCAAAAGCTATTTATTTCTCTCTAATAAATACTTCTTAATTCAATTAATGTCCTTCCTAAAGCACATGCTAAATTTAGAGATTGTGCTTTAACGGCAGAGGTACCATGATGCAGGAAGATTGCTATAATAGCAAATTCATTCTTTCCAGAACATTAGCCCAGAATTTTTAATAACCTCGCAGGAGCAATCAGGTTTGCACAGGAGCACAATGGCTAAGTCTCTGGCCCAATTTATTCTCTTACTCAGATACCCACTCTAATTCACAAGCTTGAAATGTATCCATTTTAAATTGGGATTTTAGAGGTCTTCTTGATAGAAAGCCATAAAGTAGTGTGCTCCAATTCCAGGCATGGCTAATGGAAATCTGATTCCTAACTGTTATTTAATTACCTGGATATTGTGTGCTTGGTTTCTGTGACCCATTACATACCATAACATCTTTATTTAAATGGCATCTTGGGCCATCTTTTCAACAACCTATTAAAGAAGTAACTGAGTTATCTATAGTAAAGGGACTCATTTATTAACAGTTCTAAATTGAATAAATTATTCTTTCCCTTTCAGATGGTGGACAAAGTAAATGATCAACAAACGTTCCCAAAGCATCATGGGGCAGGAGGGCCATTGTATGCCTAGGGTTGGCTGGCCATGGACTCCTTCCAAAGACTGACCCAAAGATAACTTGATACCTCCTGTACCTTCTGCTCATTTCTTTATAGATCCAGCTCCTGTTTCCTGTATTTCCTAATTACCCACAACACTCATTCTGAAAACGTCATTCCTGAAGCTTTTGGAGAAAAATAAACCTGCTAAATGTGCAGATAAGAGAATTTCATGTAAAAGAATTTTACATTTTGTAAAATTTTACAATTTGCATTTGGTAGCAAACGGGTTGAAGAAGTTTTAATAAAATGAAGGATCATGCTCACTCTCACCGAATGAAAGGAGGCAGAAATTCTTTGATGTCTTGATTACAGACCAGGATTAGAGCCTGTGATTCAGCTAGGGTCATCTCAGCCTCACAAGGAGACTCACTCAGTCCCTTCTCCGCTCCCCCACCGCCTCTGGAGTCTCTCTTTCTAATTCTCCAAGGTCCAAGACTTCAAGTCTTCCACGTGAAGGAGTTAGAAAGCGTGGGTGTGTTTGTTTTGTTAAACAGAGACACTTCCTTTTCTGGAAAAAAATATCAATTTTAAGAATCCCATTTTAGATTTGGTTATATGAGAACTGTCAAAACTTGGGGAACACAATCCTTCAATCAGCAGGGAAATGAATAAGTCAAAAATGATGTGTCCGTACTATAGACTACTAATATTATGCATTTTAAAAAAGAATGAAGTACAACTGAGTGTTACAAGTTGGGAATTATTCACAACATTTTCAATTTTTCTTTAAGTATTGAGTAGACACAAAATTATAAATATACATAAAGTATAATGAATAGCCAACTAATGGTCCTGAACTCACTTGACAAGTTAGGAAAACCAGCTGCATCATTACTTTGAGGGGCTCCTTCCTCATCTCATCTCCTATGGTCCTTATGTTCTTTGGAAAATTATTCTTATTTCTCAACATCTATAAATAATATATATAAGTTTTATGTCTTTGGACTTTACAGGACTAGAAACAAACCTTTTATATTCTTTGTGACTTGCTTTTTCCATTAAAGAATAAGTTCATGACATTCTTTTACACCGATGTGTAATGTACAGTTATTTCATTTTAACTGCTATGTAGTACCCCCTCATAAGCATGTGCCAGTTTTTAAAAATATTCATTAGAGAGTGGACATTCTTGTCTCTTTTAGTTTTGTTTTTACAAAGAGTGACACTATTCTTTATATTCTTGAATATTTTAATTTTCCAATCTGGTAATATGATTTTAATTTGCATTTACCTAATTACTAGTGAGGTTGAACATCTTTTCATGTATTCAGTCATTTACGTTCTCTTTTATAAATACTTATTCAAGCCTTTTGTCATTTTGCTACTGTTTTATTATCAACTTTAAAAATCTGAGCTTATTTATATATTTTGAAAACGAGTAGTAAACCATCTTTATATCTTCTGGAAATAACTATGATATGTATTTATATGTACTTGTGAGAAAATCCCTCAGTTTGGAGCTTGTCTTTTTACTCTTTTTATAGAGGTTTTAAATATTTTCCTTTTTGAAATGTGCTTTTTGTGTCAAAACTTCCTTAAGATTATGAAGAGATTTTTCTATATTGTCTTCTGAAATAAAAGTTTCAATATACTTCACAATTTGGTTTCTAATGGTTTGATCTGGGGCTTCCCATGTGGCACTAGTGGTAAAGAACCTGCCTGCCAACGCAGGAGACATGAGAGGCATCGGGAAGGTCCCCTGTAGGAGGATATGCGCACTTCAGTTTTCTTGCCCAGAGAGTCCCCATGGACAGAGGAGCCTGGGGGGCTACAGTCCATAGGGCTGCACAGAGTCAGACTCCACTAAAGCGACAGATCACTCACACACGCACTGTTTGATTTTAAAAGAATGGATTGAGCAAAGTGTTAACTTTCTTTTTTTCCTTAGTCCTGCTGTAGACAACAAATTATTCTCTGATTATGACTTACTGAAAGATCTTTCCTTCTCCATTATTTTCAATTTTAGCTCCATTATAAATTGTTTCCCCATATGTATGAGTCTATGTCTATACTCTCTATTCTGTTCCATTGATCCACTTGTATCAATATACTAAGACCATATCATATTAGTCACTATATTATTCCTAATAATTCTTGTTAACTGGCCAGGAAAATGGTCCCACAGTTTGGATCAGAAGTTTCTTAACTACTCTTAACTTTTGAATCCCTTTAACATAAATCTTAGACTCATCTTTTTTAATTCTTTAAAAAGATAGAGATTTGGTTGGGATTGAATTGACCTCCTCAATCAATCTGGAAAATTGACATCTTTAAAATATTGAGTTATTCAATCCATGAACATGGTACACCACTTTACTTGTTTAAAGCTATGATAGTAAAGGCATCTATTTATCTATTTTAGTCCTGTATGTGCAATTGTATTGCTAATAATATACTATATTCTAATATTAAAATTATTATACTTTTCTGACAATGATATAGTAACTCTTATTCCCTTTACTGTAGAGTCTCTTTTGATAGGAATATAGCTGCTCTTGCTTATTTGTTTGTTTTTGATCTCTATTTTGGCTACTGTATCTTTTCCCGTAGTTTCATTTTCAAGCCTTCTGAAATCTCTGCCTATGTCTATTGTTAAAAGCCTATAGCTTGGTTTATTTTTAAAGTCTACCCTCAAAATCTAGTTTAATCTCAACTAGGAAATTTAGCCAATTAAAATTTACTTTAAGTAATGACATATCATGACTTATTTCTATCGTTTTTCATTTTTTCTTTACTATTTTCTTGTTTGCTTTTGAATTCAGTGCTTTTTCTTTACTAATAGTTTGACAGTTACATACCTTATTCCTGTCTTTGCTTTTTTTTTTGGTGGTCTTCATAGAAGTTTTACTATGCACACTTAACACATAAAATTAATAAATATTTTAACCTCAATTCAGAAAATGTTAGGACCTGAAACAGCTCACCGTCATTTTCTTGTTTCTTGTTTACAGGCTAGTGTTGTAGCTGGAGCCCAGCAAAGCCTGGACCAAGGCTTTAGAGGTCATCTGCGTGATGTTTCTTTCTGAAGCTGAAGTTCACTTCTAAGATTTTCTATTCTCCCAGGATCTTCTATTACTAGTTTTGGATGGAACCAGAGAGCTCATCTATAGACATTTGTGAAACCAGGGCAAGTGGTGAGAGGAAAACACTGCCTTTTGATGCATCTTTACCAGGGTGAAAATGCTCAGGGAATATTCTCCCTGTACTTTCCCTCCCCCCAGGTAAATCCAATCCATGTGGACTCAGAGGGTGGAGCAATGAAAGGCTGTGATTATTAGCATCTTCTAGGTTGGGTGAGGGTGGACCTCAATGTAGTTGTAAGAATATTAAGTCCTTTTCAGAGAGGGGAACTCTGAGGCTGTGAGAGGAAGTGACTGAGGTCACCCAGGAGTCAGTTGGCAGGATCAGAAATAGACTTCAGGTCTCGCTCAGTTCAGACAAAGCAGCGTGTTCTGCTTTGATGATGCTAGAGAGAGAGGTTCAACAGATAACATAGTTGTGAAGTCAATACAAGAGAGTTGTTCACCTGAGAGTGCTCCTTTCTTCCCACCTTCCACTCAAGCCCATCTAAAAGTCCTCTCCTCCTCAGGTCACTGTTAAGATAGTCCTGATGCAGGAAGCCCTGAGTGGTAAGCCTGCAGCTGCCTCCCCTGACAGCTGTGACCAGGTCTTGTGATTTCCGCGGGCCTCAGCCCATGCCTCTTGGTTGCTCCTTGCCTTGCTGCTGAGTGTGGGAAAACTCTGCGTGGGAGAAATTCTGTCTTGAACCATGGGGCGTGTGCCACTGCCGGCTTTTTCCTTCCAAGGACACCAGCAAGTGTCTGTGTCTGCAGGAGGGGTGGCTGTGAAACAGCGTGAAAGCATAGGGAGGAGGCACACTCATGACTTGCCTCTCACCCAACTCTGAAGTCCCAAAGGCAGGGCCTCAAAGAGCAGAGAGATTCTGGAGACACATCAGGCTTCCTTTGGTTTCCTCTGCGGCAGGGCAGCTTGAGGCCCTACCTGCCCTCCTCCAAGAGACCAAGGCCCACCCAGCAAGGTAAAGCTTGCCTTCGGATTTTCTCTTCTTCCCAGAAATAAGAGGGTGCAGAGAAAACACAAATGGAATCTAAATCTGGTAAGATTTGCAGAACCATGAGGTTTCGCTGGGTCAGGAAGAGAGTAAAAATAGTCTCTCGGGATGAATCTTGGCCAGAAAAAGAGAGACAAGCGAAGGGCAAGAAATGCATAGTAAAATTTCACTTTTTTCCAACTTCCTATTTGGTTTCACTGTTTTTTTTCCCCAAACTAGTCATTTCTCCCACCACCTTCATGGCGTTTCTGATGAGCAGACGAGAAAACCAGAATCCACGGGATTGTGGGATGAGGGAATTTCACAGATGGGCTCATAAAACCTGTGATGAAGATGGATCCCAGAAGAAGACACTCTACCCACAGAGCCAGCCAGACCAACTGCTGCGACGCAGACCTCAGCCCTCAGCAGCAGTATGGCCACAAAACAAGACTGGAGGGCAGACTCCAGAAGCTGAGGAGGAAGAGCAACTGAGCGTGCTCCCAGCTGTCCCTAACAAGCAACGGCTCTCTCAGTTCTGGAAATCTCCAGGATGGAGACATCCCTGTTTTCCCCAGACAGCTAGTTCCTCTCTGTCTGACATTTATGACCATTTCCTTTGGGGTGATCCAGCCTGCTCTCACGCAGTTCCTCCTTATCTCCAGATGCCCTTGTAATATCCTAGCGTCATGACTTAAAGATCCCATTCACCTGTCATTGCAGTCATAATTTCCTTTTAGAGGACTGTCTAAAGAAACTCAACTGTTCAAGGTCAGCAATCGTGAGAATAACTCACACTTTGAGATTCTCTCTTGGGACACTAAGTCAAGTTCTTCAGGTTGCAAGTAACAGAGATCCACTCAAAGAGGGGACATGGGTAAACCTATGGCTGATTCATGTTGATGTTTGGTAGAAAACCAATGCAATACTGTTTCTTGCTCCTTGGAAGAAAAGGTATGACAAATCTAGACAATGTATCACAAAGCAGAGACATTGCCGACAAAGGTCCGTCTAGTCAAGGCTATGGTTTTCCCAGTGGTCATGTATGGATGGGAGAGTTGGACCATAAAGAAGGCTGAGCACCGAAGAATTGATGCTTTTGAACTGTGGTGTTGGAGAAGACTCTTGAGAGTCCCTCGGACTGCAAGGAGATCCAACCAGTCCATTCTAAAGGAGATCAGTGGGTGTTCATTGGAAGGACTGATGTGGAAGCTAAACTCCAGTACTTTGGCCACCTGATGTGAAGAGCTGACTCATTTGAAAACACCCTGATGCTGGGAAAGCTTGAAGGCAGGAGAAGGGGACGACAGAGGATGAGATGATTGGATGGCATCACTGACTCAATGGACATGGGTTTGGGTGGACTCCGGGAGGTGGTGATGGACAGGGAGGCCTGGCGTTCTGTAGTCCATGGGGTTGCAAAGAGTTGAACATGACTGAGCGGCTGAACAACAATGCAATGGTGTAAAGCAATTGTCCTTCAGTTAAATTTAAAAAAAAAAAAAAAAAAACAAGTAAAAAGAGACCCACTCAAGCTTCTTTAAGTAAAAAGTGTGTTCTCGTTTTCTTTTCTTTCTTTGTTTCTTTCCTCATAAGGAATAAGGGATATCTTGTGTTACCCAAAGGGAAAGAAGACCCTGGGACTTATCAGAAGTTAGGACGAGGAACAGGGAAGCCCCAGGTGAACCCAGACAGGTACCTCGGCTGCTCTCTCCTCCATGCCAGGTCTCACCATGTCTTCCCTCTTCCTCCCTGAGTGCCCCCCATTCCCAGGACTTTGCAAAATGCACTTCCCTATTGAGACATCTATGTGCACAACCAAACAGAACCACCCTAACCTCAGTCTCACGATCTTTCTTGCATATCAGTCAGCATGGCAGGTAACAATTTCAAATTTCTGGGGGTGAAAATTGAAGTGGCTTATTTTGGGTTAGGAGACAAACCCGAGTCCAATTAATTATGCCCTGAAAGAGGAGGGACTCATGGTTGAAATAAAGATATGTGCCCACCTTGTGTGGGTGAGAGCCAGGAGAGCCAGATCCCAACACCTATCTGATATGGAGACTAGCAAATGGCTTTCATAGACTTAAAGGAATTAATAAGCTCTGTCCAGGCCACTGTAAAAGGAAACAGCAGCTCTGGAACCTTGGACGAGAGATGCACTTGCATCCTCCCAGACATTCTTTATTTGTTAGGACTATACTTCCCCAGGGGGAGGTCGTCCTAGAGGGGTGTCCTTGTAGGTAATTGTCTGGTTTGGGGGGTTTAGAATCAGAGGGATAGGGAGCTGAATGCCTCCTACCATTTTTTTCCCCAATATCTCACATCAGTCGGGCTTTTCTCTACCCTGATATCACTTAGCAGATGCTGGCATCAGTGGTCTGGATGTTTGTTGAAGATTTATGAAGTCCAGAAAAGAAGCAGAAAGTGTTCCCAGGCTTTGTGGACAGAAGGCAAAAGAAGAAATCAAAAATTTTTCTGCCTGTCTGTCATCTCTGTGTAAACTCTGACCCTCCTCTTCCCCAAACTATTGATACAACCACCATCTCCACCTTCCCCAGCCCTCAGTCTCCTTAACTTCTGGAGTTGTATCAGGTTTAATTTGAGGGTAGGGAGCCAAAACTGTTGATATGCCATTTTGTAACCTACCCTGGGAATTATAACTCCATAAGTCTTGAGATCTAATGTTCCAGAACAATCTACCTGTGGCATTCTAAATAATCTACCATATATAGGCTTCTTTGAAATTGGAAGTTTATTTTTTATTAAATTACAGTTGATTTATCATGTTGTATTAGTTTCAGGTGTACAGAAAACTTATTCTGAAAAGAATATATGTATATTCTTTTCCAGATTCTTTTCCATTCAGTCAGTTCAGTTCAGTCGCTCAGTTGTGTCTGACTCTTTGCGACTCCATGGACTGTAGCACGCCAGGCCTCCCTGTCCATCACCAACTCCTGGAGTTTACCCAAACTCATGTCCATTGAGTCAGTGATGCCATCCAACCATCTCATCCTCTGTTGTCCCCTTCTCCTCCTGCCCCCAATCCCTCCTAGCATCAGGGTCTTTTCAAATGAGTCAGTTCTTCGCATCAGGTGGCCAAAGTATTGGAGTTTCAGCTTCAACATCAGTCCTTCCAGTGAACACTCAGCACTGATCTTCTTTAAGATGGACTGTTTGGATCTTCTTGCAGTCCAAGGGACTCTCAAGAGTCTTCTCCAACACCACAGTTCAAAAGCATCAGTTCTTCGGCGCTCAGCTTTCTTTATAGTTCAACTCTCACATCCATACATGACTACTGGAAAAGCCATAGCCTTGACTAGAATGACCTTTGTTGGCAAAGTAACATCTCTGCTTTTTAATATGCTGCCTAGGTTGGTCATACTTTTTTCCCAAAGAGTAACTGTCTTTTAATTTCATGGCTGCAATCACCATCTGCAGTGATTTTGGAGCACCCCCAAAATAAAGTCAACCTCTGTTTCCACTGTTTCCCCATCTATTTCCCATGAAGTGATGGGACTGGATGCCATGATCTTAGTTTTCTGAATGTTGAGTTTTAAGCCAACTTTTTCATTCTCCTCTTTCACTTTCATCAAGAGGCTCTATAGTTCTTCACTTTCTGCCATAAGGGTGGTATCATCTGTGTATCTGAGGTTACTGATATTTCTCCCGGCAACCTTGATTTCAGCTTGTACTTCATCCAGCCCAGTGTTTCTCATGATGTACTCTGCATAGAAGTTAAATAAGCAGGGTGACAATATACAGCCTTGACATACTCCTCTTCCTATTTGGAACCAGTCTGTTGTTCCATGCCCAGTTCTAACTCTTGCTTCCTGACCTGCATACAGATTTCTCAAGAGGCAGGTCAGGTGGTCTGGTATTCCTATCTCTTGAAGAATTTTCCACAGTTTATTGTGATCCACACAAAGGCTTTGGCATAGTCAATAAAGCAGAAATGGATGTTTTTCTGGAACTCTCTTGCTTTTTCGATGATCCATCGGATATTGGCAATTTGGTCTCTGGTTCCTCTGCCTTTTCTAAAACCAGCTTGAACATCAGGAAATTCATGGTTCCCATATTGCTGAAGCCTGGCTTGGAGAATTTTGAGCATTACTTTACTAGCGTGTGGAATGAGTGCACCTGTGCGGTAGTTTGAGCATTCTTTGGCATTGCCTTTCTTAGGATTGGAATGAAAATGGACCTTTTCCAGTCCTTTGGCCACTGCTGAGTTTTCCAAATTTGCTGGCATATTGAGTGCAGCATTTCACAGCATCATCTTTTAGGATTTGAAATAGCTCAACTGGAATTCCATCACTTCCACTAGCTTTGTTCATAGTGATGCTTCCTAAGGCCCACTTGACTTTACATTCCAGGATATCTGGCTCTAGGTGAGTGATCACACGACTGTGATTATCTGGCTTGTGAAGACCTTTTTTATATAGTTCTTCTGTGTATTCTTGCCACCTCTTCTTAATATCTTCTGCTTCGGTTAGGGCCATGCCACTTCTGTCCTTTATTGAGCCCATCTTTGCATGAAGTGCTCCCTTGGTATCTCTAATTTTCTTAAAGAGATCTCTCGTCTTTCCCTTTCTATTGTTCTCCTCTGTTGTATGTCACTAAAAGATATTGAACACAGTTCCCTGTGCTATACAGTAGGCCTTTATTATTTATCTAGTTTATATACAGAAGTGTGTATCTCTTAGTCCCAAACTGCTAATTTATCCCTCTCTCCCCAGCCCAGATCTCACTTTTAAAGCAGTTTTAAGTTCACAGAAGAGTTGAGCAGAAGGTATCAAGATGCCCTTATCCTTCCTGCTGCACGTGGTCACAGCCTCCCTGACTATCAACGTCTCCACCAGATGGTACATTTATTACAATCTATGAACCTATGCTGACACATCATTGTCATCCAGAGGCCGTAGTTTATATTAGCGTTCCCTCTCGATATTGTGTATTTTATGGATTTTGACAAATGTATTGTGACATGTATCCACCATTACATGTTCCAAAGACTAGTTTCCCTGCCTTAAAGCTCTCTGTGTCCTGTTTATTTCTCCCTGCCCTCTAACCCTTGGTAATCATTGACTTTTTTTTTTTTTACCTCTCTCCACATTTTTACGTTTTCCAGAAGGTCCTATAGGGACACATACAGTAGCCTTATCAGACTGGCTTCTTTCACTTAGTAATAACATACATTTAAAATTCTTCCATGTCTCTACATGGCTTGATAACTTATTCCTTTCTAGTGCTGAGCAATATCAATGTCTGAATGGACTGCAGTTTATTTAAACACTCCTTTATCAAGGGACACTTTGGTTGCTTCCAAGTCTTGCCAACTATGGATAAAACAGCTGTATATACACACGTGCAGGTTTTTGTGTGGACCTTTGATGGATAGGGAGGCCTGGTGTGCTGCGGTTCATGGGGTCACAATGAGTCGCACACGACAGAGCAATTGAACTGAACTGAACTGAAGATTCCAACTCATTTGGTAAAGGGCACAATGGCTGGATGGTATGCTGAGAGAACGTTTGGGTTTGCCAGAAACCGCCACAGTGGCTGCAGCACCGGCGTCAGCACCACCCGTGGGTGAGTGTTCTTCTTGCTCCATGTCCTCACCAGCACTTAGTGCTGCTAGTGTTCTGGATTTTGGTCATTTAAATAGATCTGTAGTGGTATCTGTGAAAAGAAGAGAAACAAAAAGCAAAGGAGAAAATGAAAGATACAAGCATCTGAATGCAGAGTTCCAAAGAATAGCAAGAAAAGATAAGAAAGCATTCCTCAGAGATCAATGCAAAGAAATAGAGGAAAACAACAGAATGGGAAAGACTAGAGATCTCTTAAAGAAAATTAGAGATACCAAGGGAACATTTCATGCAAAGATGGGCTCAATAAAGGACAGAAATGGTATGGACCTAACAGAAGATATTAAGAAGAGGTGGCAAGAATACACAGAAGAACTGTACAAAAAAGATCTTCATGACCCAGATAATCACAATGGTGTGATCACTGACCTAAAGCCAGACATCCTGGAATATGAAGTCAAATGGGCCTTAGAAAGCATCACTACGAACAAAGCTAGTGGAGATGATGGAATTCCAGTTGAGCTATTTCAAATCCTGAAAGATGATTCCGTGAAAGTGCTGCACTCAATATGCCAGCAAATTTGGAAAACTCAGCAGTGGCCACAGGACTGGAAAAGGTCAGTTTTCATTCCAATCCCAAAGAAAGGCAATGCCAAAGAATGCTCCAACTACCGCATAATTGTACTCATCTCACACGCTAGTAAAGTATGCTCAAAATTCTCTAAGCCAGGCTTCAGCAATACATGAACCATGAACTTCCACATGTTTAAGCTGATTTTAGAAAAGGCAGGGGAACCAGAGATCAAATTGCCAACATCTGCTGGATCATGGAAAAAGCAAGAGAGTTCCAGAAAAACATCTATTTCTGTTTTATTGAGTATGCCAAAGCCTTTGACTGTGTGGATCACAATAAACTGTGGAAAATTCTGAAAGAGATGGGAATACCAGACTACCTGACCTGCCTCTTGAGAAACCTATATGCAGGTCAGGAAGCAATGGTTAGAACTGGGCATGGAACAACAGACTGGTTCCAAATAGTAAAAGGAGTATGTCAAGGCTGTATATTGTCACCCTGCTTATTTAACTTCTATGCAGAGTGCTACTGCTGCTGCTAAGTCGCTTCAGTCGTGTCCGACTCTGTGTGACCCCATAGACGGCAGCCCACCAGGCCTCGCCGTCCCTGGGATTCTCCAGGCAAGAGCACTGGAGTGGGTTGTCATTTCCTCCTCCAATGCATGAAAGTGAAAAGTAAAAATGAAGTCACTCAGCCGTGTCCAACTCTTAGCGACCCCATGGACTGCAGCCTACCAGGCTCCTCCGTCCATGGGATTTTCCAGGCAAGAGTACTGGAGTGGGATGCCATTGTCTTCTCATGAGTAACACTGGGCTGGAGGAAATACAAGCTAGAATCAAGATTGCCAGGAGAAATATCAATAACCTCAGATATGCAGATGACACCACCCTTATGGCAGAAAGTGAAGAGGAACTAAAAAGCCCCTTGATGAAAGTGAAAGAGGAGAGTGAAAAAGTTGGCTTAAAGCTCAATATTCAGAAAACGAAGATCATGGCATCTGGTCCCATCACTTCATGAGAAATAGATGGGGAAACAGTGGAAACAGTGGCTGACTTTATTTTGGGGGGGATCCAAAATCACTGCAGATGGTGACTGCAGCCATCACATTAAAAGACACTTACTCCTTGGAAGGAAAGTTCTGACCAACCTAGATAGCATGTTCAAAAGCAGAGACATTACTTTGCCAACAAAGGTCTGTCTAGTCAAGGATGTTTTTCAAGTGGTCATGTATGGATGTGAGAATTGGACTGTGAAGAAAGCTGAGCGCCAAAGAATTGATGCTTTTGAACTGTGGTATTGGAGAAGACTCTTGAGAGTCCCTTGGACTGCAAAGAGATCCAACCAGTCCATTCTAAAGGAGATCAGCCCTGGGTGTTCTTTGGAAGGAACGATGCTAAAAGCTGAAACTGCAGTATTTTGGCCACCTCATGCGAAGAGTTGACTCATTGGAAAAGACTGATGCTGGAAGGGATTGGGGGCAGGAGGAGAAGGGGACGAGAGAGGATGAGATGGCTGGATGGCATCACCGACTCGATGGTCAAGAGTTTGAGTTGGTGATGGACAGGGAGGCCTGGCGTCCTGCAATTCATGGGGTCACAAAGAGTCGGACACAACTGAGCGACTGAACTGAACTGTAGGGGCATCACATTGTTGCTTCAATTTGCAAATACGTAATGACATATTATATTGAATACCTTTATATATGCTTATTTGCCATCTGTATCTTTTTTGCAGTCATGTGTCTGTACTTCCTCACTGTTTATTCTAATGACATTTCTGAGAAGAAATTCCATAAGGATGTTTCTGCATGGAATTACTGTAATGCTCCCTTGTTAGCTTTTATTTGGGATCAATTTTCTCCAAAACTAAAATTTCACCCCTATTTTATAAAACTAAAAACAAATTGAGCTCAAGTATTGGATTCCTCAGCAGTAACATAGCTGATTACTATTTTTAGAGTCCACGAATTGATATTGTTAATCACACCATTTTTAGAATCACTTTGAATCCCTTTTTAAAGTTGGAGACAATGTTTATATTTTTCTTTAATGAATTAGTAATGGTTCCATACATGCTCCTGCTGCTGCTAAGTCGCTTCTGTCGAGTCTGACTCTGTGCGACCCCATAGACAGCAGCCCTCCAGGCTGTGCCATCCCTGGGATTCTCCAGGCAAGAACACTGGAGTGAGTTGCTACTTCCTTTTCCAATTCATGAAAGTGAAAAGTGAAAGTGGCGTCGTTCAGTCGTGTTGAACTTTTCACGACCCCTTGGACTGCAGCCCACCAGACTCCTCCGTCCTTGGGATTTGCCAGGCAAGAGTACTAGAGTGGGTTGCCATTGTTTCTCATTTCTTAAGTATAAGAAAACAAAAGCCATTGTACCCAACTGCACTGACTAAAATCACGTTTTACTTTCAAAAGTAAGTTGCTTTCCTTCCAATCATAGCACATACATCTCACCTTTGTAATATAGAAAGCTTTAGCTTTTAGGTCACGGGGTTTTTTTTAAAAGAAAACAAGTAAAACCCATGAAAAGCTTCCAACTTCTGAACTTTACACTAAGGTTTTATTTTCACAAACTAGATGAAGAAAATGCACTTTTTAAACAACAACAAAAAAATGGAAACATGTTTTAATACAAATTGTTCCAGGTAAGAGAATACATTTAAGAAAATAGTCATGGATGATAAAACACATCAGTTCAGTTCAGTTCAGTTGCTCAGTCATGTCTGACTCTTTGTGACCCCATGGACCACAGCACGCCAGGCCTCCCTGTCCATCACCAACTCCCAGAGTCCACCCAAACCCATGTCCATTGAGTCGGTGATGCCATCCAACCATCTCATCCTCTGTCATCCCCTTCTCCTCCTGCCCTCAATCTTTCCCAGCATCAGGGTCTTTTCAAATGAATCAGCTCTTGGCATCAGGTGGCCAAAGTCTTGGAGTTTCAGCTTCAAAGTCAGTCCTTCCAGTGAACACCCAGGACCGATCTCCTTTAGGATAGACTGGTTGGATCTCCTTGCAGTCCAAGGGACTCTCGAGAGTCTTCTCCAACACCACAGTTCAAAAGCATCAGTTCTTTGGCACTCAGCTTTCTTTATAGTCCAACTATCACATCCATACATGACCACTGGAAAAACCATAGCCTTGACTAGATGGACCTTTGTTGACAAAGTAATATCTCTGCTTTTTAATATGCTGCCTAGGTTGGTCATAACTTTCCTTCCAAGGAGTAAGCATCTTTAAACACATGAGAGTTCCTCTTATGGATAAATTTGAAGATCTCAAAATGCAATGATATTTGATATCAATGAAAGAAAAAATAGATAAGTTCGACTTCATCAAAAATTTAAAGAACAATAAATCAGAACATCAATAAATCAGAACACTATCCAGAGAGTGAAAACACAACCCACAGGATGGCCCAAAATACTTGCAAATTGTGTATCCAGTATGATTCTGGATACTAGAAAATATGGACAGGTGTATATTCAGAATATCCTGAATGTTCAGAACACCTATAACAACAAAAACACACACAATTCAATTTTAAAAAATGAAAGAAGGGTTTGAATAGACCTTTCTCCAAAGAAGATATACAAATGTCCACCAAGCATATGAAAAGATGCTCGATGTCATTAATCATCAGGGAAGTGAAAACTAAAACCAGAATGAGATATCATTTCACAACCAATAAAATAGATATAATCCTCCAAATGGAAATTCATGAGCATCAGTGAGGATGTGAAGAAAATGGAACACTTATACAATGTTGGCAGGAATTTTAGATGAGCAATTCCACTCCTGTCTGTACCTGAAGAATTCAAAACAGGTGTTCAAACAAAATCTTGTACACAAATGTTCGTAACAGTTCTACTCATACTAGCCAAAAGGTACAAACAACCCAAATGTTTACCAACAGATGAATGGATAAGCGAAATACCACACAGGGGGATGTTGCTCAGCTATAAAAAGGAGACAAATATAGATACGTACTACAACATAGATGAACACTATTCTCAACAACTTTCTCAGTGAAAGAAACCAGACACAAAAGACCACATATCATATGATTCCACTTATAGAGAATGTCCACAATAGACAAATCAATGGAGATAGAAGTAGATTAGCAGTTGCCAGGGGCTGTGGGAGTGGTGGATGGGAGCAGCTGCTTAATGGGTTTGGGCTTCCCACGGGGTGATGAGAAAGTTCTGGAGGTGATGGTGGTGATGGCTGCACAACATTGCCAACATACTTAAACACCCCTGAACTGTACACATTAAACTGGTTATGATGTAAATGTTATGTGATGCTGTGCTTTACACAGTAAAAAGGGCAGTTGCTGCAAAGGCATCATTTAAGTTTGTTTCATTAGTCAATCTTATGGTAGAAACTAGTGCTTCCATTGTGTAAAAATAGAACTTTTCTGAGTTTAAGCCTCTTTTCATGGGAGAGTTGTAACATTTCAAACATTTCTTACCTTCATCCCATGTTCTAAAAGGGTATATTTTTTGTTACAGTGGTTTGAAAAGTATGTCTACTTTTCACAGTTAATTTGGCCTCCACAGGTGTGTGTTAAATCTTGGAGATCAAGATGTGTGATGTGTTCAGTAGCTCAGTCATGTCCGACTCTTGTGACCCCCACGGACTGCAGCATGACAGGCTTTTCTGTCCTTCATTATCTCCCAGAGTTTGCTCAAACTCATGCCCATTGAGTTAATGATCCCATCCAACCATCTCATCCTCTGTCATCCCCTTCTCCTCCTGCCTTCAATCTTTCTCAGCAACAGGGTCTTTTCCAATGCATCAGTTCTTCACCTCAGGTGGCCAAAGTACTGGAGTTTCAGTTTCAGCATCAGTCCTTCCAATGAATGTTCAGGGTTGATTTCCTTTAGGATGGACTGGGTGGATCTCCTTGTTTCCCAACAGACTCTCATGAGTCTTCTCCAGCACCACAGTTCAAAAGCGTCAATTCTTCAACACACAGCTTTCTTTATGGTCCAACTCTCACATCCATACATGACTACTAGAAAAACCATAGCTTTGACTATACATATCTTTGTTGACAAAGTGATGTCTCTGCTTTTTAATACGATATCTAGGTTTGTCATAGCTTTTCTTCCAAGGAGCAAGTGTCTTTTAATTTCATGGCTACAGTCATCATCCCCAGTGATTTTGAAGCCCCCAAAAATAAAGTCTGCCACTGTTTCCATTTTTTTCCCATCTATTTGCCATGAAGTGATGGGACTGGATGCCCTGATCTCAGTGCTGTTGAATACAAATAACAAGCGGTGGAGAGGGTGTGGAGGAAAGGTAATCCTCGTATACTGTTGGTGAGAATGCAAGTTGATGCAGCCACTATGGAGAACACTGTCTGGGCATATCTCTGACAAAACTTTAATTCAAAAAGATACATGAACCCCAATAGCAGCACTGTTCACAATAGACAAGACATGGAAGCTACCTAATGTCCATCGACAGATGAATGGATAAAGAAGTGGTACATATATACAGTGGAATACTATCAGCCATAAAAAAATGAAATAATGCTATTTTCGGCAACATGGATGGACCTAGAGATTATCATACTAAGTGAAGTCAGAGATAGAAAGACAAATATCACATAATATCACTTACATGTGGAATCTAAAAGAAGATGATACAAATGAAGTTATTTACAAAACAGAAACAGACTCAGACAGAGAGAACAAACTTGTGACTGCCAGGGGGAGAGGGTTGTGGGAAGGGTGGAGTGAATATTTGGGATTAGCAGATGCAAACTGCTATATAGAGAATGGATAAACAACAAGGTCCTACTTCATAAGCACAGAGAGTTATATTGACTATCCTAAGATAAACCATAATGAAAAAGAATATTTTAAAATTAACATATGGTTATATATAACTGAATCACTTTGCTGTACAGCAGAATTTGACACAATATTATAAATCAACTATCCTTCTTTAAAAAAAAAAAAGAAAAAAAATAAACACTGTTGAAGACATATTTATGGGTCTTCCTAGATTTTATAGTTTGGGGCTTTATTTCTCAGTGTGCAATAAACTATCTTTCATTTTTCCAATAAAGCCGATGATCAAGCTATCAAAATACCTGCATCTAGCACTCTTGGATTCATGGGTATCTTAGATTTAAATTGATTTTCAAAACTATCTTTACTTATTGTATATTTTTTCCTTACAAATGAATCAGTTATCATGATCATTTCCCATATAATTTTGACCCAACTTAGGTTCTTGTTAACACTTTTTTAATTCTATGCTCATGCTCAATCACTCAGTCGTGTCTGACTCTTTGCAACCCCATGGACTGTAGCCCATCAGGCTCCTCCGTCCATGGGATTTTCCAAGCAAGAATACTGGAGTGGGTTGCCGTTTCCAACTCCATTTTAATTCTATAAAGTGAGTCAAACGAGGCCTCTTAACTAAAAATTTTTACATGTATTTAGATTAATTGATAATATTATGTATTATTAATAAATACATATAAATATAAATAAATTATTATAAATAAATATAATGAATATAAAAATAAATAAATAAATAACAGTTAATTTATAAATTAATAAATAAATAAATAACTGTAATACAGTTAAAGAATGTAGAAAATTATCTAGAAGAAAGTATAAGTCACTCAAAAACTTCTCACCCACATGTAATGTTAACATTTTAGTGAAAAGCCATGTAGATATATACATGAAATACCTTTGGAATGCTTAAACTTATGATTTGCCCATTCTTATTGAGTTAGCTTCTTTCTCTTTTTTTATTAATTTGTAACAGTTCTTTGGCCACCTCATGTGAAGAGTTGACTCATTGGAAAAGACCCTGATGCTGGGAAACATTGGAGGCAGGAAGAGAAGGGGACAACACAGGCTGAGATGGTTGGACGGCATCACTGACTCAAAGGACGTGAGTTTGAGCAAGCTCCGGTAGTTGGTGATGGAAAGGGAAGCCAGGCATCCTGCAGCCCATGGAGTCGCAGAGAGTCGGACATGACTGAGCGACTGAACTGACTGATATAGAGACCTTTTTCCATATTCATTACAAATACGATCTCAAAATATCATTTGGATTTAAATAGTGGTCTCCTCATCATTTTTCTTCCTTTCTCAAGAAATATTATCACAAAATTTTCAAATATATATGAAAATAATCATACAATGAATCCCTATATATCCATTGCCCTCATCAATAATTATCAAAGATACTACCAACCTGGTTCTATTGCTCAACTGCTTTTATTTATTTATAATTGTTGTTTTGCTGGAGTATTTTAAAGCATGGCTCATCTTACCCATAAATACACCAGTAGCCACCTCTAATTGATAAGGACATTTTGGTACATAACTGTAAGCCATTTTCCCAATGTGAAATTATTTTGGATGATACATCTCCAGTTCAAAATACCACCCCCAGGTCATTTTCCTTAGCCTGTTTTGCCTATTTCACTGGAGACAATCTCATCTACTTACTTTGCATACTTTCTTGCACATTTCTATCATTCTTATCAGACTCTCCTTTCCTACAAAGAATTTTTTTCCTACTCAAATGTTCTCTGCACATTCATCACCACCTCTTTCCTGAGTCAAATGACTGTAGGCCTTTGAACCTACAGGGAGCTGTAGTTCTGATCTTCATGGCCTCTCTTCAGTTTCTGCTCAATATTTCTAGTTGTAGTGAGAACATGTGCTGAGATCTCAGGTCTCCCTGCTAATTTTCCACATTGTAGGCATTTACACAGGCATCTGGGGGAAGTTATGGGTTTTCCCCAAAGCATTTCCTACTCACTGACTGCCTACCTCACAGTAGAGTGTAGAATTCCCCCAGATCAATACACTGACTTTGGTCTGATGTTAACTCATCTCCCTTAAACCTCCCCCTTGCTTATACGGGAGGAAGCCTTTTCCTGAGAGTTCTGTCTTTACCAGGCACATCTCTCCTTTTACTCAGAAGGACTTTCCCAGGAAAATCCTGCTGTAAGCAAGAAACACCCAACCTCTCTGTGAGGGCACTGCAAGATCAAAGGCTGGAGGATCTTTCTGTCCAGCACACATCTGTCTTAATAACATTCCAGGTAGGAGAACTGTCCACTTCTTCACTCCTCCTCACACAGTCCTGAAGTCACACCATCCAGGCTGAAGGAGTTCAGTCTGTATAGGTTAGCAGCTGATGGAGAGAGTGGTTGTGTTCGTGCATGTTTCCGGGTGTGATAAGTTCTGACTGCTTTTAGCAGTGCTCGCTCTCAATGTCCGGGACCTTCTGGGAAGGCACTGCAAGACAGGGGTAGGGGACAGACTTAGAGATCAGGGGCCAAGAACCTGCAGAGTCATTCTCCTAGGCTCTTCTCAGGTCTGTGCAAGTCCACAGGAAAACTCTCCCAAACCTAAATCAGTCATGGAGGATCATTAAGGGAGACTGAAGATACCATCTTGTCAACCACGCCAATCTTATGAATGAAGGAACCAGAACTTAGGAAGATGACCTGAATGACTTACTTGAGGCTGGAGAGAGAATCATGGCCAGAGCCAGGTCTCCTGACTCTTATAAGCAACATTCTCCACCTAACCAATCAAACCACTCTGTCCCTGGCTGGTGACACTCTCTACCTACCCAACCTATACCAAAGCTCAGAAGACCAGTGATGCTTCTCTCAAGTATCTCTTCTTGTCCTGAGCCTAAAATCACCTTGACAGGGTTGACCACCATGGTTAAGCTAATTCCAAGGGACTTCAAAGATAACTTGTTCCATCTTGGGTCCCACCAACTGCAATTGTAGAAGTCTCTCATCATGGACATCAGGAAGATGGCATCAGATACGGACTAAAGTCTGTTGGATGAGATAAGGTCTACTGAAACAAAAGAAAATGGTGTGCATAGGATAAGAAGAAAAATACACTTCAGGGGGAATCAATTACTAACCCTGGTATGCTCAGGAGGCCCCAATCCAACACTTTAATTTCATTCTACCCTTGACCTGCCTTAGTTCTTAAAGTACTCAGTCTTTTGTCTGTGAAAAGGCAACAGTATTGGGTCTTTAAGAGAAGAAATAAATATTAAGTCATTCTCCAGGTTTTCTGCAGCTATGTCTCATATTTGACAATCTCACACTCACCGACTTGACAGTCTGCTTTCACTAATCCATATGCATATAAGGTGTATATTACCCCCACGTCTATGAGATTCTCACTTAGCCAACGACATCTGTCTGTGAACTGTCATGAAATGCTAGAATGATTCTTTTTCTTTTGTGGTGTCAATTCCTTTTTCTGTCATTATGAACCTTGTTAAATACCCTCTTTCCTCCCCTTATGAAAGGCATGAACTGAGTGCTAAGTTTCAAACATACCCCCTTAGCACATCCAGATGGGGAGAAAAAAAAGCACATCTAGCTATCTACTTAATCAAACATCTACTTTTCCTCCATCAACGGGGAGGAGGCCCTTTTGTACATTTAACAAATTCAAGCAATTTAGCAACTGGGTTAAAGCCTATGTAAAGTACTTCAACAACATGGGGAATAAAGACACTGGTCTTCTGTCTTAGAACTGGTTAATGGAAGACGTGAAGTCTCAAAGCACGCACAACCGTGAGTTCTTACCGAGCTGCCTAATGCACTGCTGGGAAAACCTTGTGAAGTTTTCCATCACAGTGGGGGGAGGTGGGCTGACAGTTTTTGCCTTTTCTGTCAGTTCCACTGTGGGAGGCTCCTAAATTTATTATATCTAGGAAGTAATTCTGGTGCAAGCCTATCCTGGAGGAAGCTAGGCATGTAGTACACTCTTCTGAATATATTGTTGGTTATCACTCCAAGGCTGTGGGGGCTGAGCTTTGGTAACTCCATAAGCGGTGACCGTGGGTGCGTCTCTGTCTAACTTGGTCAAGGGGACAGACTTCCCTGGTGGTCCAGTAGTTAAGACTCTGAGCTTCCCCTGTAGGGAGCACGGGGTCGATCCCTGATCAGGGAGCTAAGACCCCAAATACTGCAGTCAAAAAATTAAATTAAAAAGAAAAGTTGTCAACTTGATCAAGAGGAAGCAGAGCAAGAAATAAATCCCATCAGCCTTTCTACGTCAACCAGCTTGCCAAGCCTTAGATGAAAAAATATATTCAGAGAGTAAAATGGTATCGTCATAGTGGGCAGCAGTGTTTTCCACTGGTGTGCATATCTCCACAAGGTACCATTTCTTCCAAGCCTTCAAAATGCTCAACACCACCTGTTAGAAGATCAGATGTCAAATGTCACTTTCAGATCATCTAGAAGGAATTTTGCCTCTTTTTGCAATCTCGTCATTTTGGGAGGCTCCTTCACCTCAGTTTCCTCATCCACAAGATAAGAACGATAACGTGGTCCAGCTTCCTGGGGAGGAGAAGGAAGATGGATGGGAGCTTTTTGCTGACTAGCTGATAAACCATGCAACCATCAATCGCTGAGCACTGCCCATTGCCTCACTGCTGCTCTAGGCACCCGTAGCTGGCACCGAAGCTGACGGGCGCTCCAGGAGCCTGCAAGAAATATGGGCTGGAGAGCCGAGGATAGCATATCCTGGTGGTGATGACTGAAGTGCTGCTCTAGCGGAGGGGCAGATTTAAGTGCATGATTATCGACCACCGGACTTGGACCTGCTCTAAGAACGCTGCTCCATCAGGCTCTCCAGCTCAAAGGACATCAATCATTGAGAGCAACACTGGAATCCAAAGGGCCAGAGGCTGCCCTTGGAAGTGAACAACGCTCACAGACCAGAGGAGTAAGGAGCAAGGTTGACCTCACTTTTGCTTTACAAATCATCTGATAATAAAGGGATTAAACCAACACCCAGTTCCTATTGATCTATAGTAGTGATTGAGTGACGATAAATGCACATCTGCACTCTACACCTGAGCCAATGGGGCCAGATCTCTCAGTTGCATCCTCAGGTTAGTCACCTGGCTTGCCGTCTTTCAGTGACTGCGGACTATATCTCCAACTACCATCAATTATCTTACAAACATACAAAATCCCCCATCTCAACTTGTACCAACAAGTATTAGCAGTGGCTTTTGCTACATTATCTATCAATCAATCAATACAACATTATCCCTTCTCATAAAATGCAGGGACATTTACTACAACGTACTGGAAACACGCTGCTTGGCAGAGAATGTTTGTGAGATATAATCATAGGAAATAGCGGGATATTGTAATGAGAAGCCAACCCTTTAGTTTAATTGCAAAAGACTGTTTAAACTAAAGGAAATTGTGTATTTGAGCTCTGAAGTGGAAATAAAGTTGCCAGTTTCTGAGATGCATATCATAGAAAATGAGTTCTTTTTCTTCATTAGGAAACCATAACTGCAAGTAATAAAAATATTGCAAATAAATACTAAAAGAATACATATCCATCGGTCTATGAGTAGCTATGGAATATATTATATCTTTAAATAATTCTTAAATCACTGACTTAGATAAATACTGACTCCTGTCCCTGTATTCTGATCCTATAGAAATGAAAGATCATCACCCCACACAACACAACTCGAATAGGACTAGGAAAAGTTCATTATGAATCTGGAGTTGCATTTTTAAATTATTCTTTGTCTCCTTTTTGGAAAATAGCTTAAAATGAACAGAATAGTATATGCATAAGGCTAGTGTGAAATAAAACGTCAAATTCTCTATAGGCCCAAGAAGGAAAGAAAGGCGGAACTTTCTGTGCTGCAGTTATCACCGCTGAGGAAGCACCAGAACAAGTGAAGACGAAACCCTACGATGTGCATGAGCTTGGTGCCCCAGATGGACTGATGAACAAAGAGAAGGCAGGTCCTTCGCGGTCTAAGGCCAATGAAAAGTAGTTTCTATGCAGACTGGAAAACGAAGATGACAACTCTTTGTTGTTTGATTTAAATAAAATTGTTTTTGCTGAATTAGAGAAGTCAGATCAAGCCTTCAAAAGTTGTACTCATAAATGGAAACAGTGGTTAGCTGTTCTGGTCACTGTTCAAGCACTGAGAGAACAAAGGGGGAAATCTCTGTCTTCCTAGAGAGTGAACAAGAGATGCTGAAGGACAGGGAAGCCTGGTGTGCTGTGGTCCATGGGGTGGCAAAGAGTCAGACACGACTTAGCAACTGAACAAGAAAACAAGGTAAGTGTTAACTTTACAACATGTTACAGATGATAAGGGCTGCAGGAAAAAAATGTAAAGGAGAGCAGGAGATGTTTGGGCAGGGTGGGGGGAGTGTTGCTATACCTTATAGAGGGTATAAGTGACAGTCTTTAAGCCAAGATGACATCGGAGCAAAGATCTGAAGGTAGGAGGGCAGGCAGGCAAGTGCCCAGAGGATAGTGAGCTGGTCTAGATGCTTGAGGAGCAGCAGAGCAAAGTGGCTGGAGACCAGTGGGCAAGGGGCACGGAGTTGCACGTGAGACACAAAGGAGAGCTGTGAGGACGGAGAGAAAAATCACACATCCTCAGGACTTCCTTCCTCAGATCGGCACACCGACCAGCAAAGAAGTGTGACCTCGGAGTTTCCCGGACTCTCCCCAAGTGCTGTTAGGGACAAGGACAGAAACAGAGTGACTGGGAGGGACCACAGCTTGCAGATGGAAGGTGACAGTAATTTGGACCAGTGTGGTTGCCATGGAGATGAGAGGGGGTTGGGTTCTGGATGCCTGTCAGAGGCAGAGCCGGCAGAAGGCACTGGTAGATGGGATGGGAAGAGAAGGACACAGGTAGGATGCCTTCAAGATTTTTTGGCCCCAGCAGTTTTCATTTGCTATTACATAAGATAAAGCAGGTTTGAGGGGAAAGATCAGGGATTTGGTTTGAGAACATGGTAAATGTGAGAAGCCAAATGTGAGAAGACCAAGCCAATTTGTGCATCCAAGTAAGATGCACAAATTCTGATTTCAGAGAAAGATGTGAGCCTCAGATGTCAAGATACACATTACATTGAAAACTATGTCGAGGGCCTTGTCTGAGGAACTCTGGCATTTCAGTAAGGAGACTGAGAAGCCCTTGACATAGTAAAAAACCTGGCAGACATGGCCTCATGAACTTCTACCTCCTGATATCATCAGGGTCAAAAGAAACGTTTATGGGCATTTTTGCCCATAAACCCTAGATCAGCGCTCACTTACTATTCCTTGAATCAGCCTCACTTTGCACCAATCACTTTGAATTACATCTTTCCAGATCTTCTCAGATAAAGAAACAATCGATTTGCAACTTGGTCGAGGTGAGTCCCAGCTATGAATCTGCCAACCCCTCTGGGCACTGAGCCTTTTTTCTCACCTGTTTTCTGCTGGTTATCACCTTCTAAGAAACTTCATGGACCCCTCCATTTAGAGGAAAGAGAACAGGGGTTACTACCACAGATACTTAGGATTAAAGACTTAGATCCAGGCTCTTAATCTTTAAGTCAACTCCATGATGCAGGATTGGCTCTCTGTTGTAGATACAAATGAGAATATGATGCTTAGAGTGGTGACGTAATTCAACCAATATCCCACTGTGGCCTTACATGGGCCGGGGAGAGATACCAAGATTTTCAGGATGGTTTCCTCTGTAGAGTCCTAAAGCTTAATCCCCTCTCCAAAACCAACCCACTTCCTCTACAGACTGGATAGGAAAGATCTATGACTTTTTAACACTGAAAAGGGAAAGTTGCTATACAATACAGAAATAACTAGATTCCTGAGAGTCCCTTGGACAGCAAAGAGATCAGATCAGTCAGTGTTAAAGAAAATCAATACTGAATACTCATTGGAAGGACTGATGCTAAGGCTGAAGCTCTAGTATTTTGGTCATCTGATGCAAACAGCCGACTCATTGGAAAAGTCCCTGATGCTGGGAAAGATAGAGGGCAGAAGGAGAAGAGGGTGTCAGAGCATGAGGTGGCTGGATGGCATTACTGATGCAATGAACATGAACTTGGGCAAGCTCCAGGAGATGGTGAGGGACAGAGAAGCCTGGAGTGCTGCAGTCCATGAGGTCGCAAAGGGTCGGACACAACTGGGTGACTGAACAACAACATACTCGATGTCTATGCACTTTACAGATTGGAAAGCCCATTCACAAAACTTCATCTTTTCTGGATATGTTGATCTGATCCCTTTACCAAGACTGGTGCTGCAAAGCACCATGGGTAGACCTAGAGATGATCCTGCTAAGGGAAGTAAGTCAGACAAAGACAAATATCATGTGATGTCATTAAATGTAGAATCTAAAATAATAGTACGAATGAGCTTGCTTACAAAACAGAAACAGATTCACAGACATAGAAAACTATGGTTACCACAGGGGAAAGGTTTCAGAGGGGAAAGGTTTCAGAGGAGGGTTAAGTTAGGAGGCTGGGATTAACATATAGAAACCACTAAATATAAAATAGATAACAGATACAGCACAGGGAACTCTACTCAACATTCAGTGATCATTGTATGAAAAAAGAATCCTAAAAAGAATGGATACATATATGTGTGTGTGTGTGTCTATGCATAACTCAATCACTTTACTGTACACTTGAAACTAGCACAATATTGTAAATCAACTATGCTGCTGCTAAGTCACTTCAGTCGTGTCCGACTCTGTGCCACCCCATAGACGGCAGCCCACCAGGCTCCCCCGTCCCTGGGATTCTCCAGGCAAGAACACTGGAGTGGGTTGCCATTTCCTTCTCCAATGCATGAAAGTGAAGAGTAAAAGTGAAGTCGCTCAGTCGTGTCTGACTCTTAGTGATCCCATGGACTGCAGCCTACCAGGCTCCTCCGTCCATGGGATTTTTCAGGCAAGAGTACTGGAGTGGGGTGCCATTGCCTTCTCCAGAGTAAAATACACACACACACACAAAAAAGCACTCGTGCTGCCAAGATTGGTTATTTGGTCTTGCTTTTGTTGTTCAGTTGCTAAGTCATGTGAGATTCTTTGCAACCCCGTGAACTCCAGCACGCCAAGCTTCACTGTCCTTCACTATCTCCTGGAGCTTGCTCAAACTCATGTCCATTGAGTCAGTCATGCCATCCAGCCATCTCATCCTCTGTTGCCCCCTTCTCCTCCTGCCCTCAATGTTTCCCAGCATCAGTCTTAGAGGAAATAAAACACTGAAAGTTAGCTGGAAAGAAACATTTCCCACCAATGGGAGGAGGATGTCTTAAAGGACCTTAATGAATCCTGGGAGGGATCTTAGTTCTTTGCTGGGAAACAGGGCATAAATTGGGGGAAAGGGGCGACAGGTGCATAGCTGAGAGAGGTGACCAAGATTTGTATTCCAGCCCAAGAACTTAGAAACTGAATACTTCAAAAGTATCAAACACTGATTCAGGGTTAAGTATCCACCCAAGGATGCCTAGAAAGCTCTAAATCATTGAGACCACAGATGTTACTCATTAAGCTATGACTTGGTGGTATTCGGAGAAGGCAATGGCAACCCACTCCAGTACTCTTGTCTGGAAAATCCCATGGATGGAGGAACCTGGTAGACTGCAGTCCATGGGGTCCCTAAGAGTCAGACACGACTGAGATACTTCATTTTCACTTTTCACTTTCATGCATTGGAGAAGGAAATGGCAACCCACTCCAGTGTTCTTGCCTGGAGAATCCCAGGGACAGGGGAGCCTGGTGGGCTGCCATCTATGGGGTCGCCCAGAGTCAGACACGACTGGAGCGACTTAGCAGCAGCAGCAGTTGGTGGTATTGGTATATGCCCACTTTACAGAAGAGGAAACTGAGGCATGGGGAAGCCTAGGAGTTTGCCAAACTCCCAAACTCAAGTAGATTGGCTCCAGAGTCTGATCATTAATCTTCAGCCCCAGGCAAGCCACTCTGTCTGAACTTGAGTGTCTGCATTGCATTGTTAGATGGGAAACAACGTTCTAGCCATGTCCTCCGCAGAGTTAGGCTCAACAGGCCTGTTTTTTGAATATGACTATTAGTCTTTGGCCACCAGGTGCAAGTAGCCGACTTCCTGGAAAAGACCCTGATGCTGGGAAAGATTGAGGGTAAAAGGAGAAGGGGGCAGCAGAGGATGAGATGGTTGGATGGCATCACCGACTCAATGGACATGAGTTTGAGCAAACTCCAGGAGATAGTGAAGGACAGGGGAGCAGTCCATGGGGTCACGAAGAGTCAGACATGACTTAGCGATTGAACAACAACATATCAGTTTTTGGCTAATTGAGTTTTTTGAGAAAGCTCTTCTGAAGCCCCCACAGGGAGAGAAGCTCAGCATTTCCTCCACCAGCTCAAGTACCACTGAGCAGCTTCACCCTCTGTGTGTCTACAGGGTTTGTGTTTGAATTTACCACCACAACGTTTCACATTGAAATGTGATTATTTCTGCTTGTCTGGATTAGCAGCAGGAGGCCCTTTAGGGATAAGATCACATCTGATGTTTTATTGGGACTCCCTGTCTCACAAATTATGTCACCCACAATGGTAGGCACTTGATAGATACATGCTCTTTGAATAAATGAATAAACACATCCCAACAGAAGGTGTGATACCTCCAGAAGTAGAGCTTCAACCCTACTACTAAACAATCCACAGTCGGGTGGGGTAGGCAGAATGTGTGACATTCAGCCCTCTGGTGTTCTTTATTCTGGTCTGTTCTGGTCACATCAATATCTACTTTTTTTTGCTTATACAGAATATTCACACAAAACATTTTTTTAAAACCTTTTCACCAGAAAGTTTTTGAGTGAATCTATCATCCAAATCATTACATCAGACTCAATTTGTTTTTCAGTTGCTTCTAACCAAACAATATTGATTGAAAGTCACTGTTTTTTATAATCTAAGCATTTTCTCCTTACAATACCAAAGGGAATAAGGTGAAAGAAATATCATAAAGCGAGAAGGATTTGGTTGTCACTTAGTTCACATCCTTGATTCAAAACTCAGAGTCAGAGTTGTGAATGATCAGCAGAACTACTGAACTTCTCAGGTTTCAAAGCCAGGAATCACGGAGTCTCCCTTTGCAGGTGGCGTTAGTGGTAAAGAACCCGCCTGCCAATGCAGGAGACATAAGAGATGCGGGTTCAATCCCTGCGTCAGGAAGATCTCCTGTAGGAGGGCCTGGCAACCCACTCCAGCATTCTTGCCTGGGAATCCCTTGGACAGAGGAGCCTTGTGGGCTACAGGCAATAGTGTTGCACAGAGTCAGACACGATCAATCGACTAAGCACACACGGAGACTCCGGAGAGGACACAGTGCACCCTGAGGGGCCTCCTTCTGGGTCCCTGCCAGCTGGACAGTCTTGGTTCTGCACGAGCTCCCCGCCCTGCCCCATTTCTGCATCCTGGTTCTTCACTTCCAGAAATAAAGTGGGAACTAGCAGTTGGTGATTAGAAAGAGCCAAACTCAAGGAGTGAGCCCTAAGAAAAAGGATTGAGGACCTTGGCCCAGGCTGGAAACTTTTGGTTTTCAAAAATGGAAGAAGCAGAAGCTGGAGATGATAAAAAACTGAGGAAAAGAAACCAAAGCAGCAGGGCCCTTATTGCAGAAGTTTTATCAAAGTCTTTGGTCTTTTTCCTCAAGTCCATGATCCTTTTCAGGCAAAACCATGTGTTCTGTATGAGTTTCACGTTACAGAAAGATAAATAGAATTTCAGGTTTTCTTTTTAACAAAAATCTTTTCCTGTTATTTAACAATATACTTACTGCTACTCAACTGCTGGAGGAAAAAGGATGCTCATTTCATTGCTATTTAACAGATTTTTCTTAAAGAAAAAATGCCATCATTATAATAACTACTTACATACATCATTTAATTTAATTTCACTATATTCTGGCACCATCATTCAAAAAGTAGGTACGCTCCACAGATGACAAACTGAAACTCAGAGAGGTTAAGAATTTGTGAAGACTCACATAGCTAGTGTAAAACAAAACTATTAATCATATCTTATCACCTCCCCTATCCTTTTCCTCCATAAAACTCACTCTCCTTTAAAATGCCATCCAGGCTCTGCCAGAACAGAAGTGCCTGACTCCATTATTATAGGAAATTCTGAATAAGTAGACTTTGATTAATTCTATAGGTGCTTTTTTTCCTTTGATAAGATTATCTCATAACTAAAACATGGTAATTTGACAATTATTGTCTGAATGAAGGAAGCTATTTTTTAATACTCTAACATTATGGAAACAGCTACATATATGTATTCCTAAAGAAACAAAATGAATTGAGACCTATACATTTTTAAAGGATCACACCTGTTTCAATTTCTACTGGTATATTTTCTCTCCAGTGTGCTTTTATTTTAAAAAATTATCATTTTAAAATTTTACTTTATATTGAATGATTCTTTAAATTCTATGGTGCTTTGCAATTTTCAAAAGTTTCACACACATGGTTTCATATAATACTATAATAACCTTTTTTTTTAAATCCCCTACCCCAATATGGACCCTCTGCTGCTGCTGCTGCTGCTGCAGCTGCTGCTGCTGCTAAGTCGCTTCAGTCATATCCGACTCTGTGCGACCCCATAGACAGCAGCCCACCAGGCTCCCCTGTCCCTGGGATTCTCCAGGCAAGAACACTGGAGTGGGTTGCCATTTCCTTCTCCAATGCATGAAAGTGAAAAGTGAAAGTGAAGCCGCTCATATATAGACTCTCTAATATGCTTTTATCATTATGTATGTCAATTTTAACTTCTGATGGAAGGGTTCTCCCTGGCCCCATGGAGTCTATCCACAGACCCAGATTATATACCAGGTTCCTTCTGGTCCACCACTTTGAGTGGTACACAAGACAGGTCAATAATAGTAGGGTTAATAATAAATATTAATCACTGCTCACAGAGTCCTCCTCACAGAGTCCACCTAGGCATATGACAAGATCCTCCATATAGAGTGAGCTTTATCCACCAACAATTCCAGGAAGTAGCGTATATGATTACCATCAATGTATAGATGGGGAAACTGAGGCTCAGAGAGGTTAAGGACCTGGGTCAATATCACAAGGTCAAACCATCTGGGCTCCTAGCCTCATGCTCTATTGCTTCAGAATGTGCTTTGCATTGGTCCTTGACATACAGTCCTGGGGACCATGGCACACATTTAAAGAGATGAGCCTGGGGGCCAGGACTAAGGGTGTCACACTCATTCAAGACCTGGAGGGGTGTCAGGACCCCTTCGCTGCATCATCTGTCTCCTTTGGGGCCCCACAACGTTTATTGTCTCATTTAATCTTGACAAGGTCTCTAGGATAAAGTAGATTTCTCTTGCACCTAAAAAAAGAATAGTCTCACAGAGTTTCAATAACTTGGCAGAAGTCATATAGGTAAGGGAAGGACTAGGAATTAAATCAATGAACCTTTAAAGCCCACCCCCCGCCCCTGGGCTTTAAGCAGGGAGTTAACTGGCTCCTTTCAGCACAGGGGAATTTCAGGAGGAGCTGAGCAGTGTTCTTGCTGAAGTGGTTGAGGAAGCGTTCGGTAGAACTTGTTTGTAGCTCCAAGACTTCATCCAGGAATGGCAGAGGCCAAGGTGGTCCACAGGGCCCCTAGCGCTGCCACCAGCAGCCTCCTTATATGCCCCTCAGCCTTCCCTGGCCTCACTCAGCTGCACATTCCCTTTGCCCCACTTGGAAGGCCTGCCCGGCCCCTTTCTTGAGGCCACAACGCCCTTTCTCACTCTTCCCACGGAAAGACCCGGTGTGTCTCTCCTGCTGTTAGGGATGCTCCAGCATTTATCTTCGCTTTATGTCCCAGCAAATCTTGAAGGGCCGAGACCTTGGCTCTTGCAACTCCGTTCCTAAGGTGGCACCTGGGGGGCGGGGGAGCGGGTGGCACTCAGGATGAATATGTTGGATTCATGACTCTTCCTCTTCTACTCAAACACTCTCGCCAGGCTCCTGTGGCGGGGGTGGGGGGCTGACTAATCAGAATGATGGATTCTTCGTGGAGGGCGAAGAGGTGAACCTCAGAGCTGCCATTCTTGTTTGAACGGATACACAGCGCCTCACACTCGTGCTTCGGGGCTCTCGGAGGGAGCGGCTGAGGCTCAGAGACACCAGGAGGGGGATTACAGGTCTCCCTTCCGCGTCCTCTCCACCGCTGCCGCCCTTTCACACTCGCGTGTGCACACAGGCCAAAACTGAAGGCGCGATCCTAACTTCTGCCTCCAGCGGGTGGGAGGGAAGAGAGACGAGAGGTATTCCATTGGTTGTCTGGGAAAATGAATCGCACCTTCCCCTCACTTGCGAAGGATCAACTTTTCCCACCCCCTCGGGTGGGCACTCATAAACTGGGGTCGCAGCCAGAACCAGGGAGCCAAGTGGGCCCAGCTGGAGGGAAGCGAAGCCGGGCGGGCAGTGGAAAAGGGCATCACTGGGTTCCGAGTCCTAGGGTAGGGCGAGCACGCGGGTGCCCCGACGAGCGGCCCGGGGCGCAAGGCTGCCGGTCCCCGGGAGGACGCCCCAGATCTGGCAGTCCTCCACACGCCATCCGCGCCGGAACCCCAGGGGTTAAGCGCGGGTCCTGCGGCGCGGTGGCGGACCCTCTGGCTATGCCTGGCAGCGGTGGGATGAGGAAGCACGGCGGCGCGGGGAGGACAGGGGCGCGCAGCGCGCGGGGTGGCGGCGGCGCGCCCAGCGGGCCCGGTGCCGGCGAGCGGGATGCAGCGCGGGGCGGCGCGAGCAGGTACGGCCCGTGCCTGCCGCTTCCCTGGTCTCCTGTGTTGGGGCCGGCCAGGGTCCAGCCCCGCGCGGCGCCAAAGTTTGCGCACGCTGCCCCGGAGTTGCGCTCGGGACGGCGCCGCGTGAGCGGGCGACAGGCGGCTGGGGCGGCGCGCCCCGACCAGAATCCCTCTCCAAGTCCCGCTCGGAGTCCCGCACCGTGCCTGGTTCCGCGTCCAGTCCCGCTCCCCGTCTCAGTCCCTCTCCTAGTCCTGCTCGCGCCACGCCCGGGGCCCCGCTCCTCGCTTCTGTCCTGTTTGGTGCCGGAGCGTGCACGCGGGGCGAGGCAGGGGCGAGGCAGCTGCGGGGCAGGGCGCGCCGGGACCGGTGTGGCGCGCAGCCACAAAGTTTGCGGAGCGCGGGTAACGGGCGCGCGCTCGGGCCCGGGCGCTCGGAGCAAACGGCCGCAGGTGACTGAGCGCTGGCTCGCGGGGGCGCGGCGCGGGGCACAGGTGCGCAGCCCGTGGGCGGCGCTGTGCACGCGGGACGGGCAGACCGGCCGCGAGCGCGAAAGCCGGGTGGCGGCCGGCTGGGGGTGGGGATCGCGGCGGAGAAATGGGGAACAATGAGAGTGAGCAACTTCAGGAAGTCATTGTGAAAGAAAGCTGGGAAGAGCTGGGCAGCCGAGCAAGCCGGGCGCTCTAACAAGTGCCTGCGCGGCCCGCGCCCGGGCAACCGCTGCGGCGAAGGTCCTGGGTCCCCGCGGAGCGCAGCCGAGCCGGGGCGGGACGCTTGGACGCGACAAGGGGGCCCACCGGGCGAGCCCGGATCCGAGGTCGCTCTTCGCGCTTGAGGATCAGTCTTGGACCTGCAAAGTGCGACGCACACATCCACGTGAGTGTTTTCAGACTGAATGTCCGTAGAAAAACTTGGATTTGAAAAGAAGGAAAGAAGGAAAAGACGGAGGCGGTCACAGTTGTGAGTCATGGTTTCGCTCGGGTCCACCTGTCCTTTCTGGGGACGGTGGGAGCGCTGACTTTCGTCAAAGCCGTGGCCATTTCGTGCTGTGACCGCAGGTGCAGGGCAGGCCGGCCGTGGGACTCTGTGAGCCGCCCCGCTGTCCCCCGGAGGAGGACGTGATCTTGTTTAAGTCGATCCACGCTTTTATAGTGAGATCACGGAAGTCAGCCTTTATAAAGTCATTCATAACGAGCTTTCTTTTCTTATTTTTGACGCGAGAGCTTTTTGCTTATACTGTAAAATAATTAGGTTGAATCTGAACTTGCTTTCTGCAGAATAGGAATTATTCCGGTTTGAAAAGTTGGTAATACTTTTGCTGAGTGCAGTTTTGGCTCTCGGATTAGGAAACCGCTCGACCAAAAGGTGTCAGGTTACTTGGGGCTGTCTTTGAAATAGGCTTGAAAAATTAGGATGCTTGGTGATTCCTAAGGAATCTCCAGAAGGTGTGATTTTTTTTTAAATTTTCTTCTGATTTGGAGGCACGGGGTGTGACATCTGGAGAAGTGAAAAGGGTTAGGATTCGATTCGCGTGTCTGATCTGGCCCTTCCAAGTGTAGCTTTCAAATGCGGTTTCCTTTCTCCCTGGCTGCAGCCCCCCCCGGAGTGAATGTCAAACCTCTGTGCTTCCCTCAATTTCCACACTCAAATTCCCCACCCTACACCCCAAGGGGTAGTTCAGTTTAGAGGTACCTTATTTAAACTTGGAAAGACACACTGGTGTTGAAGAAATACCTCCTAACCCATCAGATCAACTTATGTTGAAAGTTAATTTTTTTTTTAAAGAAAGCTTAAAATATTTAATATGCATAACGTTTAAACTTTCATGGAAATTTAAGTGATTTTAAGACTTGGTTCACTTTGGTTCTGAGGTGAGAGGAGAGTGAAGCATACAAGAAAGGTCCAAGCCTCTTGAGTTCATTGCTTTGTTGGAAGATATTTATTTGATGAGATTATTGGGACTCATCTTTTATGTGGGATTTTGAAAGGAACAATTCAAGTATAATGTATATTGTGTGTGTCAAAATTGTTTCAGTAAGAAATTAAATTATTGTATACGTGGCTTAAAATTTAAGTAGTCACAAGTATCTCTGACCAGAAGACGACTTGCCTACATCATGGTTATACAGAATGTGTTAAAAAATAATTTGTGTGCACAAATATACATAATGAGGCAGTGTTTAAAAATTCTGTACAGTTTGGGTTTGATGTAGTGTATTCAGTTTCAAAACTTCTCATGATCATACATGTTTATTTTTTTTTTTTAACCTGGGAAAAAATGTATTTCCCAGCCTCAAAGTCCCCAGAGCTGAAGACCAAAAGATGTAACTGAGTTAAACCGTCTGGTTTTCTTCCCTTCCCTGCCCTACCTCCCATCCCCATTTCATGGTGATAGTTGAAGGCAGGAGTTTCAGAAACTCCACCAGGCTTCTATAATTCATCATTATTTTAATTAAAGCGCTGCATCTTGGGAAACGACATATCCTCCAAAATTCAGGAGCATCAGGACAATAAAAGCCCATCATCACGGTCTCACAGGAATTGAAGGTCCATGAATACATGTGTGTGTGCTATGTTTGGGTCTTTTGAGAAGTTTGTCTAAAGTCTCCGGAGAGAAGGTAACTAGTGGTTTCCTTGCAGCCATTTCCCTTGTTGAAAATTAAGATCACAGCCAATTTCCTGGCCAAGAGGCTGCAGCCAGTACTGCTAGGGCCACTGCATCTTCCTCACTGGAGCCTTAGAGTCTGAGGATCGTGGTTCTGTAGTTTGGGGAGCTTTCCCCTTGCCTTGGATGTGTGTCTGTCATGTTGGGTCAGTGTAGAAGCCTACTGTCAACATAAATGTCAAACTCTGGAAGTTTAAGAGAACCTAATGCATATATACACTGTCTACTACATGTCATTGCTAAGAAACGCTGCCAAGCCGCCCGCACACGTGTTGTGTATATCCTTCACGGTTACGTGTGTATTAATAGATACAGGAAATAAAGACATTATGTGATAGTATGCACACAGACACACAGAGAGCGTATGCACAGCATGGGCAGACACAGGGGCCAGGGGGGAAAGGGTTTTAACAATCAAACACATGTGACCTGAGTAATAAAGACCCTCCTTTCTGGCTTGGTCGGTTAGTTGGTTTGATTTTTACCTTTTACTAAAACAAAAGAGATTTTCCTAGTTGGAATGGTGAATGCAAGCATCAGTGATGCCAGTTCTTTGTGTATCTGCCTAACATACTTGCAGTTAACCCAGAACTGGTCAAGGGCAGAAGCATTCAGAGGTGGTGTTTATTCCTTTTCCCTCCTCTGATCTTTGTAATTATGAAATAATTTCACTACAACATAACTCTTGGTTTTGTTGTCTTATTTGAATGGGCACTTACGTCAGTGGATCCAGTTCACAGGGAGCAGCTGTTCGGGTTAACTGGCGGCCTTTGCTATTTCTTTTTAAAAAACACTGTGTTTTAAATTTTATTGAAATATAGTTGATTTACAGTGTTGTGTTCATTGCTGCTATTTCTACATGCGTTTTCGGGTGCTTCTGTACTATGTGAGTCTCGCCTGTGGCTCTGAGATGCTGCGCCTCCTGCCCTGACGGTTACCATCAGTCCCTGCCTGGTGTCGGTCTATTTGTGTCCGAAGAGCCTCAGGCGCGTGTATGTGGCATAATTCATCTCATGGGAGAAAACACAAGATGTAAAAGCGACAAGTGACCCATTCTTTGTGGCTGACAAGGGGAGAACCGTTGATCCAGTTGACACCTTGAGACCAATCATTTTGGTTTTGCTTAGGAAAGGCACATGTGCACACATGTGATCCAGACCTTGGGCAGATTGTGTTTCAGAGCACAGGCCTTACACACACACACACACACATATACTTAAAATCCAGATAAGGAAGGAGACAGGAATGGAGTTCATCAGGGACGTGGGCGCCCCTAAACCAGACTCAAGCAACAGCAACCAAACTGATTTTACTATGGGGTCGACCAGATGCCCATACTGTCCCCACCCCCACCCCCACCACATAGATTTAGGCATGTTGCTCTTGCAGTTTAATAAGTGACTCCACACCATAGCTTATCTTTCTGCAGCTCCTTCCATTTTCAGTGTTGTTACTTTAATAGCTCGTGTTTGACACTGTTTTGAAACATTTGATGATATTCTAACAAATATTTGTAAGACATTATGAAACATTAAAAGTGAAATGCTGCATGATTACAAGTAAAACAGAGCAAACAAAAGGAGCTTTGCAGAGCACCCTGGAGAGGAGAGGTGGGCAGGGCCCAGGGCTCACCCTGCTTTAGTTTGTCCTGGGTGAGTGGTGTGTAGGGGGCCCACTGCTGAGGAGGGCCTGGTGGGGAGGCAGCCCAGCCTTCTCTGTAGCAAATGGCCTTGTTCCTTCCATCCAGCCTTTTTTCCTTCTCCTATTTTGCTGTGATGAACAGGTGGGTGAATGCTTTGGGTGCCTCCCATTACCTGCCTGGGGATGAACCATGAAAAATGGTGAAAACTCCAAGTCCCAGGCCTGGGGGCCCCTTGCCTTCCTGTCACAGCCTTCTGTGTCTCTCTTCTTCTGGGCTGATTGTCTCTGCCTCTGGGGAGCCCATCATGCCTGGTGACTCAAAGAGGTCCCTCTCCCACCTACCTCAAGCCCGCCAAGTCAGACGTCCTAATAATCTCTGAACCCATTTTGGTCGGGACAGGAAGCACGGGCTCCCTTCCTGCCTATGTTTTCCTGAGAGAAAACCATCTTCCCTCCTTTTTTGCATATTTGGCAAATGGGTCCACCTTCCTCTCCGCCCCAGTGGAAGGAGAGGAGGGTAGTGGCGAAGGAGGCGGCAGGGTCCCTTCCAGGTGGCTGAGTCCAGGGGGCTCCGAAGGCCCCAGGCCTCCAAGGTAGGACTGGGGGTAAGGCCCGCCCCTCGGGTCTCTGGGGGGCACAGGCTTCTGGGTGAGTCACTGGTTTCTTTGCTGTTCTGCAGAGATGGGCACTTCCAGAGTGCACTCTCCTCCCTCCCCAGGGTAGCCTGTGCCCCCAGCCCCTGCTGGCTTCCTACTGACTGTCTTGGGTGATGGAAAGTCTCATTACCTTCCATGTGCTCTCTCTGCTTTCGGGGTCCCCTGCTCCACCTCCTGATGGCTCACGGAGCAGGGCCATGGCTTAACGAATTGCTGAAAATAGGTCCTAATTAGTGGGAAAGCGCCTTCTTCATCTTTTCTCATTCAAGTGTGCAGTGGTTCGTTTTTCTTCAGCTATCAAGTCACTGCTGAAGGAAATCTGACTCTCTTCCTACCATGTTTGCACCAAAAGTTAGCTCCATTGGACATGCAGTTGGTGCGGGTCTTCTGGGGGGTGTTGAAGACGGGTGCAGTGTGCTGGGGTCCCAGCGTTGTTCCTTAGTCTCTTCCTTTCCCTCTCTCCCTCCTTCCTTTCTGCCTCTGTCTCTCATGTGTGTGGTATTTGCAGAAATAACTATGAACTGCATCAAGAATTTGTAAACGACCTTACACATACTGAAATAGACTTCTGGCCTCCGTTATTGAGCTCACATGCTAAAATGACACTCCAAAGCTTTATTGGGTAGTATGAAGCTGGCTAAAACTGAACAAGATGGTTTGGTTTAGAGCCCTCTTCTAAAGCTAGGAGTCCTATGCTGAATACAGATTCATTGGTTTTGGGTAAATTTTCATTGTTACATCAGATTTTCACTGGCGCACTTGGAGCAAATGAAATAGCATGTAAGATACCTCTTTAGTCCGAATGGAGAAAATGTTGAATGTAGAGTCTTTAGGAGAAATGAAAATGAGGGATTGATCTTTTATAAACTGACTTTGGAAGCACTCTGATGAACTCCAGTGCTTTTAATGGAAACTAGAAAGAGCCAGAGACCCCCTGGTGCGAGCCCCACTTTGAGCCTGAAAAAGTGACCTTTTCTTCCTCCTTGTGCTGAGTTTTGTGTCGGGCAGAAAATTAAAGTGATATTCAGAGAGATCCACAGTGAAAACATTGATAAATTGTGTATCCTACTTCATTAAATTAAAACTCATACTGCTAATTATTGCAGGTTGTTAAGAGATAAGGCAATTAATTACCATTTAAAAATGATTGGGGAATTTCTAATGCGTTTCTACCTGCATTTTCTCACTTCTGTCTGGAGTTTGTGTATGTTTAACCTGAATTTCAAGACTTTTCAGTTTAATATAGAGCAGAGAGGTTTTTGTAAAAGACAGATAATTTACTAGGGGGGAAAAAAAAAACATTGAAAATAAGCTCATTTAAGGGCTGCAGAAAAATCTGACTGTAGTGTTTAAGAGTTTTCCTGTACTTGGTTCCCTGATGGATGTGAACATTTTCTGCCTGATTTTAAATAAAGATGTACTGATTTTTGTAGGCCGAAAACGAGGAAGTTGTAAGCCTCTGTGAGGTTCTGCTCACGACACCCGCACACCCCCTGGGTTTGCATGAGGACTTCGTGGGCTAAAGGTTGTGTGGATGACAGGCAGTCCTGGTTGGGCCTGATGCCCACTGGGAGCATGTGTACATATGGACTTTGTTACGTGTGGGGCATTTTGTCCTTGGGAGCCTATGTTGGGTTCTAGAACATCTAAGCTGTCTGTCCATCGTCGAATACTATGGAAATCTAGAACTTTTTTTGCTAATTTGGTCCAACTAAAGAGCCTATTCAGAATAGCAAATGTTATTCTTTTCAGTGATTATCATATTTAGTGTCCATAGCAATCACTTCCCAAATCATTGATACATTTGGATTCCTTTAACCCTTCTCAGACACAGCTGAACTCACTTCAGCCAACCCATTTTACGTTGGGGAAACCAAAGTAAATTCCCAAAGAGTGCTGAAGTTGCTACGATTTAAGGAGCCAGATTTTTTATTTTTCATTCTGTATGCTCTGAACATGGTTTTGAAACGTGAATAGAGATGATTTTTTAAAGAATCTTTGTAAGAAGTTGCTTCATTTTAACTCATTGCTGCTGATAACCTTAATCATTACAACTGATAATTTGGGGATGTTGTGAACAGAACTGAGCTCAGAATACAAGTCCTTCAGGGCGAATTTCCAGTAGCTTAGCAACCACGTGGCCATACCACAGAGAGTCAACCATCGATGTTCACACCCGTTCCTCTCTGGAGCCACCACCCTGTGAGGCTGCTTTAGAACACATTTTCTCTCTCTGTTTGTTTCTAGATTTGTGGCTCTAGTCTCCCCACCAGCTTGGTAGGAGTGACTTTTCTAAATATAAAAAAAAAAAAAAAAGGAAAAAAAGATTGTGCAGCACTGGGATGGTGTCCTCAAGAGAAAAAGAAAAAATAGCTTTTCAGTTGTTGTTGATAAGTAGGTATGTCTGGGCTGTAAACACCAGACCCTCCTGGGGATTAGAGTAATTGTATTTCCCTGGGTCTAAATAACATATAACTTTAAAAAGAAGTCCAGAGGCATTTGTAGAAACCTCAGTATGACAGGTATATTTGGGGGAGTGCTATAGGACTTCCCTGGTGGCTCAGACAGTAAAGCGTCTGCCTGCAATGCAAGAGACCCGGGTTTGATCCCTGGGTTGGGAAGATCCCCTGGAGAAGGAAACAGCAACCCACTTCAGTACTCTTACCTGGAAAACCCCATGGACGGAGGAGCCTGGTAGGCTACAGTCTGTGGGGTCGCAAAGAGTCAGACACGACTGAGCGACTTCACTTTCTTTCTTTCTTTCTTTTCTTTATAGGTATATAAGTGAATTTTTTCTACCATGTACAGTATTAAGTTCGAATTTTTCACGTCCACATAAAGTGATACTGGTATGTCAAGATAGCTTCACTACTAAGAAGGCAAGAGGAGATACTGTATGTACTCTTTATGCCAGCATCTTACCTTGCTGAGTGAAAACTAAGTTTGGATTTGTGTTTATCTGTAACTTATGTTACAGTAACTTAGTTATCAGTAACTTTGTGCTTATCTGTTTTATAAAAAACGAGAAAAAAATCTTCGAAAATAATAGGAACACAAAAGTTCTCCCTGGGCTCCTCTGTCTCTTCACTTCGTGATGATAAGAGGCCAGCACTTCTGAGAATATCCCTGTAAATCATTATTTGGGCCCAGTTCCTGCTTTTATTTTTTAAAGACAGAGGTATCACTTTTGTTGCACAGTTGCTGGCCAAGCATGAAGGCTTCTAAAATCGGGAAGAGGGTAGAAGAAAATGATTCTAAAGTTAGACTTTTTACTTAAGTGATGAAGTGTAAAAGGCCATTTATATTTGAGGAAGCTACTTAGGAAATGGCCTCTGATGAGGGCCAGCATCAGGAAAAGTCCTCTAAAAGCATATGTAAATTCGGAGTGTCTGCCTCTCCGGGGCTGCTGAATAAACAGCAGTTCCTGTTAGCGGTTTGAGAGCCAGTGTACAGCGGGGCACACGAGCGGACCCGGACACACGATAGGCATGCAGTGCGGGGACCTCTCCTGGGCCGCTCGAAACCCAGCCCCGGAGCTGCTGTGAAAGCACAGACTGTCCCCAGCTCCATTTGCCCTATTATTTTCCGATTTCGAGCGTCTCACGTCTTTTTTCTTGGCCTCACTTCTAGGCAGGTGGCCCCGTGATGGCTTTTACAAACAGCCTCGTGGTTCTGTTCGTTCTGTATTCAATCCTTCCTCGCTGAGAATGTTTTCAGACAGCAGGATTTTCAGCTGTATTTTGAAAAGGCTTCCAGAGTTCCCCCTGACCCTTCCTCTTTTGCATATCAGTTCCTGCCCCTCGGGGGGGAAAAAAAATGTGAGGACAGAATTGCACATGGGAGCTAATTTGCCCTCAAAAAGCAGGTTCACAGTAGAACAAACCGCTGGAGGAAGAGTTCTCTGTGGCTCAGTTTAAAAAAAAAAAAAAAGTGTCTCTGTGTGTGTGTGTGTGTGTGTGTGTGAATGGCTCAGTTAAATATGGGGGGAGGGTGTGAAAGCCAAATTGTATTCCCTGCCATCCTGTTTAAATCTTGTTTTTCATTGTTATTTGTGCCAGCCCTAATCTCTGTGGAATAATCATGAAAACGTGTAGATTGGCAGCTAATTTTGAAAAAAATGAAAAGACTCAGAAATGAAATAAGAGGACTCTGAAGTTGTTAGCTTCTCCCAATCTGTTTTGTCAAGTTGTTAGGAAAACCTCTAAGGTCTCCGGAATCAGACACAAAGATCCTGCATATTACCTTTGCTTTCTCTTGGAACATTTCCTGTTTTAAGATATGGTGTAATTCACAGCAATAGGGTAGATTTACCAGCCTGAAGATGAAAAGACTTTCTCTCAACAGGAAGAATGAGTGTTATTAAAGAGGTCTGTGACCTAACGCATTTTAAATAGATTTTAGGTTTGGCCTGTTTCCCCCTTCAAAATAAGTATTGTTTAAAACATAAGGAAATAACCCCAAAGGTATCTCTAGTGCAACCTCACTCATCAGGGAGGAAAATAATCAATAGCATCCATTTGACCAAATAACCAGAATTTAACTGTATTGTAGAAGTTTTGTCATGGAGTTCGCCTTAATTGCAAAGTATTACCAAGAGCTTGCTTATTTTCTGTGGCGATACGGGTAACACCCATTTCTGGTCCATTTGTACTTTGAAGCTTGGGGACCACGGCCTGAGTGGTCCTGGGCTCACATCTCAGCTCTGTTGTCTGTTGAGATGTGAGACCTTGGGCAGGACACTTCTTTCTTAGCCTTGGTTTTCTCATCTATAAAATAGAAACAATAATGTGGATCATGTATCAGAAGAACACAGTTTAGATGTAAGGATTAAAGACGCACACATAGCAGATGGGGATTGAAAACTCGATCGGCCCTGGACGTTCTGCTGGGCGCTCAGATGGAACAGGGAACGAGGTGGCTGCTGTCCACGCCTGTGGGGATTAGCAGCTAAATGCCAGGCACGTGGTAGTTCCTTCAAGAAGGCTGACTGACACCAACGTCCTTTCCTTTACCTTCTTTTTCTGGCGTTATATAAGGTACTCAAGAAATGCTATGAAATATTACTGGACAGAAACACACAAAAAAGAAAAAACAGTGTATGCTGTTTAAACCCCAAAGAATGGTCTTTTGAAAAGTTTGGAGAAGAACTGTGTGCTACCAGCAAATGGGCTGACTTTGAGGGACCGTCTGTGGTTCATCACAGCTCGTTTGGCGGGCTATGTACTAAACTCTTTAACCGCCCTTAATCGGGGTGCTTTGGGAGGTCACCAATTTGGGGTTCTTGACAAGCATCTGGCTTTTACTTCTGACTTCATTAATCCAGACTCAGCTTTCTTGAATTATGGGAAAGTCCTGTCATCTCAGAGCAAGTGCTAGGAGGAGAGAAAAGAAGAGATGGGGTGTGAGGAGGCTAAGAGGGCCTGGGGACCATCCCAGCCTTTCCCCGGAGCAGCAGCCCCCTCAGGATCCCCGGCCCTCGCTGAGCCTTTGTCCAGGCTGCTCGCTCACCGGCGGGTAGGAATGGGCCAGTTGTCCTGGAGACATGCCCAGAAGCCGCAACTGCCCAGGGCTGTTGGATGCTTCTCCTCAGAGGCATCCAGGCTCCAGTGGGTGGGGAGGAGGAAAGGCAGCTGAGGTCGAGGAGGGGGCTTCCCGAAGGTTTCGCTGTCCCCCGGAAGGCTCCAGCTCCACTGGCCCTGGGCGCCTGGGCGCAGAGGTGCAGTGGGCCTCTGTATGTGGTCCCCACCGTCCCCTGTTCTCCAGACTCGTCCTGTGCCAGCTTCAGAGAGGGTGGTGGCTGCGGGGGAGACGGGGCTCCTGGCTTGGGGACCCCGTCCCAGCAGGAGCAGGGCGAGTGAGGGTCCTGACTCCTGCTCTGCCTCCTGGAGGGGCCCTTGAGCGCCCTGTCACGCTGGCTGTCCTTTATCTCTGCATCTGTTTCCCCGTGTGCGAGATTCAGGACTGCGTGCTCCAGAGGCACAATAAAAGCATTCATGTCTGTAAGACGCACCCGGTGACAGGTATTTACTGACACTGCTGCGTTCTTTCGTTTGTATGTGAGCTGCAGCCTCGGGCCACTTGCGTTCCCCTTACAGAGCAGAAGATGGCAGAGCTCCTTGGCGTCTCCCTGGACAGGCCTGCTGTGCTTGGTTTGGGCTTAGGTGCAGCGTTGTGAAAATGTGGGGTTAAGTTACTCTGGGGATGAACGCTTCTTCCTGATGGCCAACTTTTGTACTGAGATCGGACCAAGCCTGAATCCCTTTTCCACTCAACACTGGGCACTGCTTCCATGTGTCTAAAGAGAAGTACAGCGCCTGGGTGGTGCCTCTTCCCGGGAGTGGGGTTACTTCACTGTCCTCCTTGGTGGCTAGGTCTTGGGGTGGGGGCTGGTGTTTCCTCTCCTTCAGATAGTTCTCCATTGTCAAATTATTTCTTGGTCTTTGTATAAGAGCAAAGTCACCTTTACAAAAAAAAAAAAAAACTCACTACTTTTTAGTCCCAAGAGATGCAAATTTAGATCTTGAGGAAGTTTTAGGGAGTTTGTCAAACTACCCCACCCTCCCACCTCGTGATGTCAGAAAGACAGGCCATGGAATCACAGGACTGCCATGGACTGTGCCCTAATTCTTAGGAATTTCAAGATAATGCTGACAACTGAGCGTTCATCCAAGCATGGGGGACCCCCAGGTACAGCTCCAGCCCTGGTGCGGACCACAAGCCGGCTGACTGGGTCCATGTAGGCTTGGTTGAGGAGCTGTTTGAAAGGCTAAGTGAGGCTGATGAGCTAACAGAGTTCCATGCAGGCATTCAGTGAAAATGGAGACAGGCCTGCAACACAGATCCTGGGTACTCTGCTCTCGGGGTCTGCTCTCCACCGCGCCCACTGTCCACTGCCGATGGATGCTAAGGCAGGGTGGGGTTCAGGGAGGTGCCCTCGCTCTGCCCTGTCGGGACACATGGGCACAGGTGCCCGCACAGCAGAGCCGGGTCTGGGCCTCAGCCGCAGGCCCAGCGCATCCTCTCGCTGCTGCGTGACCTGTCCTCACATCTCCCCCCAGAAAGGACAGGGCAGTGTGGTGTGGATAGATCCTGCCCAACAAGAAACCTAGAGGATCCTTGCAGCAGCTGGAAGGCACCTTCTCTGGCAGCACTGGGCTGGGGACCCATCACCTAGCTGGGCTTTAGGAAATTTTTTCCTTTTAATCAGAAATTACTTGAAAATACAGTCGGGTGTTGATGAAATCAATCGCTGCCACCAAACACTGCATGAACTTTAAAACGAGAATGTCAGTGCACATTTGTCAATGAAAAAGATACATACAGTATTAGATGAAGAAAATATTTTACAACAGTTTGTTTGCAGTACATTCAGTGTCCTCTTTTTCTAAAAAGTTCTGTGTGTATACAAACACACACAGAAAAAATGTAGTAGTCTTAAGTAGTGGAAAAGTGTGTTAGTCACTCAATCAGGTACAAGTCTTTGCAATCCCGTAGACTGTAGCCCTCCAGGCTCCTCTGTCCATGGGATTCTCCAGGCAAGAACACTGGAGTGGGTTGCTGTGCCCTCCTCCAGCGGGTCCTACCGACTCAGGTATGGGCATTTACTGGCCTTTATTTAAAAAGTTGTAAAATATAATCACTTGCATATCACTTGCATAGAAAAAAAGAAGTTCAAAGTCAACATGATAAAAACTGGGAATTTAGAGTAGTATTTGTTGCAGCAAGATCGCGTTCTGTCCACAGTCTGCTGTGTGTGCGTGTTCAGTCATGTCTGAGCAACCCCATGGGCTGGGGTCCACCAGGCGCCTCTGTCCAAGGAATTCTCCAGGTAAGAATACTGGAGTAGACTGCCATTTCCCTTTCCAGAGGATCTTCCCAACCCAGGGGTTGAATCCGCGTCTCTTGCGCCTCCTGTGCCTCCTGCGCCTCCTGCATTGGCAGGCAGATTCTTTACCTCTGAGCTACCTGGGAAGCCTTCTGTCTACTATATACATTTCCCCTATCAATCCGGAGATACCTTAGAACTGGTTGGTGATGTTTCACCTTAAAATACTACATTTGTCTTCAGAAAACTGAATCTCATATTAATGTTGCAGAGCGAACACAAAGGTTTTTCTCCGTTGAGTCTTATTTCTTTATTAATAGAATTGTTCGGACAGTTTCAGAAAAATCATAGGTGTTTTACGTTTTTTCCTGTAGAAGGATGTGAGACTTTGGACCCGTTGCTTTTTGGCGACGCTAAGTGCTAGACTGGTAAAGAGCCTGCCTGTAATATGGGAGACCTGGGTTCAATCCCTGGGTCGGGAAGATCCCCTGGAGAAGGAAATGGCAACCCACTCTAGTATTCTTGACTGGAGAATCCCATGCACAGAGGAGCCTGGCGGGCTACAGTCCATGAAGTCACAAAGAGTGGGACGTGACTGAAGTGACTGCACGCGTACACGCAGACTGGTCTCATGTTTGCTTCTCGAGCTGGTTTGTCTGCCTTGCTTGTTGGTGAACCCTCAGTCTTGGGGCTGAAACACATGTGGGCCATGGAGCCTTTTGCCCCTCTGTGGTCATGAACTGTACCCCTAAGGCCCACACTGACCCTGGAAATTCATGTCACCACCCAGAGTCGTGCCATGGCTTTCAGAAAGAGATGCAAACCCATCTGCATCCAGAACCAGAGCTGGTCATCCATGTCTTCTTTGTGACCCATACCAGCATGACTGAAACTCAGAGTATGTGTGCCAAAAGCACCGTGAGAGCTGTTATACATACACACACACACACACAAAATACACACACGCACACACACACACACGCCTCGTCTGCTCAGACCCGGGGCGGGTCAGGCTGTCTGAGTGTCCATCACAGAGCAGGCATCTGCTGGAAACAGGCCTGAAAGCTCACACTCACACATCTGAACTGGAGGGACAGAGGCGTCCCCCAGAAAGAAGCAACCTGATTTCAAGTCAACACACAGGCTCTGGTGGCTGGTCGGGGAAGGTGCTCCTGCAGGTTGTCCAGCAGAGCATAAACGAGCAGACTCCGTGGCGCTCATCTGCTGCTGGGCCCCAGCTTTCTTATCCTCAGAGCCGCCAGATGTACCTGGCAGGGAGGGGGGCAGGCCGAGAGACCTGAGAGGTGGAGGCTGGGGCCTTGAGTGAAAAACGCAGCCCACCCCGCCCTCCTGCCTGCCAACGTGGCCTCTCCCCGGGGTGTTCATGGTGGCCACAAACAGAGTGATCCCCACCGCCACCCGCAGGCAGCTCCAAAGGCTAGCTTTCTTTTTGCCCACCGCTCCGAGGAGCCGGCAGTCTGTCCGCCCACAGCAAGGTCTGGGTGCTCTCCGAGCCTGGTGTGGCAACCGCTGTGGGCTTTCCTTCTCCCCGCGTCAGAGTCTGGAGGAGTCGGAGGCAGGGGCCTGAAAGAGTGGGGGACAAAGCCAGCGGCAGCGTGGCCCATCTGCCAGGCTGGAGGTGTATTTATTATTGATGGGGGGAGCGCCGCGGCGGCTCAGCTATGCAGCCCTGCCTGGGTAAATGAGACATTCTTCAGCAAATTGCTTCGTTTTTTGATTGCTGATTGTACGCGTGTCACCAAGCTGACTCAAGGTTCATCGATGCATGCTCAGTAAATTAGAAAGAACATAACTATGGATCAGCCAAGAGAATGAATTCTGTGCCTACAATGACCCAGGGCCATTTAATTTTCTGCTTAATTTTGTTGCAGTCAGTTTGCATTTTGGGTTATTATGCAGTAGGAAATTAACAATAAATAACAAATTTGGTCCTCCTGTGCTTGTAATGATATTTTTATAAATCTTTGTAACGCCGTTTTTAAAAGGATCAAGGTCTGCGCCAGTCTGATACTCCAGAGAGTGTGTGAAGAGGAAAATGCATTCTTCTTGGTAGATAGCCTTGTTGTTAAATAGCTCGGGCCTTCTTAATCTCTCTTTCTCTCTCATATCTTAGGAGTAATTTGCTTTCAACTAAAATCCCTTCCTCTGTTTTCTCAGATAATCCAAGGACCATGGACGCTGATGAGGGTCAAGACATGTCCCAAGTTTCAGGTGAGAACTGGTGATATACCTATATGGGGAGTCCAGGCTTCGCTGGGTAGCAAAGCCAAGGAGTTCATGGGATGGTGGGCGAGGAAGAAGGCTGTCCTGCTAAAGAGGCCAAGATGGACTTGGAGTCAGTGTCTCACTTCAGTGCTGAGAGATTATCCAGGTGTGACAGCCTGCATAGAAAATTCTCCAAGAGAAAACGAGTTTTCCTGTTACACCCAAAACGACTTGGAAAGGATACAGTCTATGTTGATATTCTTGGGGAGGAAAAAGGACAGATTGACCTCCCCTAGATCCCAAACACAGGCCAACAAACGTGTTTAAAAAGAGATAGAAAGAGGGAGGGAGGGGGGAGGGGGAAGGGACAAAAGGAAAAAGCAGATTGGAAAACAAAGTTTGGGGAATAATCCCGAATGCTTGTTAAGTGTGGAGACACCACTTCCCATCATCATATGTTTATTTCAAGCCATACTGGACACAGCTCTTACCATCCCAGGAGACCCAGGGCTGGGGATGGTCCACAGCCCTGGGTCTGTGGAGATGGGAGATGAGGCCCACAGCCAGATCACATTGTCCCACCGGGTGAGGCCGGGGAGGGTGGACCTCCAGCCAGTCTAGCCAAGCCTGCCCAGTGCCATATCACAGTCCTAGGAAACCCGTGCTGGCTAGCCCTGAACTTGGACGTGTCAGCAGCAGTCGGGCTCACAGTATTTTATATTTTCCAGTCTCAGGACAGTGGGCAATCCTGGGTAGCCTCTGTACTAGAATGGCCCATGTGATTCTCTGGGAGTGGCCGGCATGCCGCCACCGATTTCCAAGTTATGACTCAATTCTGGCCCTGGGACTCTGTCCATTCTGGTGATGGAGCCCAGGGCTGAGACTGTGGCTGCAGCCCTGCCTGCTTGCTCTTAGGAGACATGCAGGACCGGGGATTCGAGTTCCCTCAACCTGAAGGTGGCCTGCTGCAGACCATGGCACTGTCCCAGCCACGCCTGTCATTTAGAGAGTCTGCATTGAACTCTCCAGGCTGTGAGGTAAAGGCCAACGCTTGGCTTTTTGGCTGTGGCATGTAGGCACTTGATGGACCGTTGGTGGACATGTACATCAGTCAGCATGCTTGGCCATATCTGTAGGAAGTGAAGCTGTGTTGGGGGAGTCAGCTGTGGAGACACGCTCTCCCATGGGCATGGGCAGTCTCCAGGGATGCTCCCTGCAGCCTGGTGCTGACACTGGAGAACTTGGTTCCCGCCATGCCCTTGCTCACACAGCGCTGAGCAGGAAGGACCATAGGAACAGAGGTATGTGGAAAGACATCAAAGATGTATACAAAGGTGAGAAGAATGTGTCTCAGGATGGTTTGCAAAGTGTGAATCCATCCTTTAAAATGAAAACACATCACACGCGCATGCGCACACAGACACACTTTCCACATGCCTGTATATCCCTTTAGGAAAATTCTGGAGTGATTATTTTAAATGTGTGCTTCCTCTTAGAAGATTGAGGGTGGAAGGAAGGGATGGGTTAGGGGAGAGGGTGGGGAATTTGGTTTTTCATCTTCTCCCTTTCAGGATTATTTGAATTCATTTCCCTTAAGCACATACTTTTGTTCTGAAATCTGAGTACAATGACAACAATGAAACTATTAAAAAACAAAACTTTGGCCCTTTGAAGCCTGTCCTTTGGCTTGGCCAGGATGTGGTAGCAGCTGGTAGATGAAGCCTGAGCTGAAGGAGAAGTGGATCCTGCCAGAGGAAGCAGGGTCCCATCCCCAGATTGTAGACCATGGCTGGAGGTGATAAGAGGGTCAGAAACGCTGGATGGTAAACGTCCCAGAAGGTGCACAGAGACCCCTTCGTTGTCTCTGGTCCTCTGCATCCCCTGGCTGCATTCCTCTTAGGTGGCTTCTAGAGTGACATCTTACGTGATACACTGAGGATCCAGGCAGACTCTACTGTCCCAAAGACAAAGCCGAAAACCCGATGCCAGGCTGGCATCTCCAAAAAGTTTTGTAGGAGGAACAGCCGGTCAGTACTCTGATCCTCTATGCTGGTAACAAACGTAACAAGAGCCTCGTTTTCTTCCATTCTTTTTGCCCTTAACATTATGTGGAACACTCAGTTTGAACAGTAGCTCTTTGAAGACAAAGGTGTCAGGGAGTGGAGATGAGGGTGAAAGTTGGTCTGAAAAAGATTCAAGATTTGTTCTAAAATTTAGTTGTGCTTCCAGTCCTTTACACGGTTATTCCTTTGGTTTATGTTAAACCTGGAGTGTTCCAAACAGAGATTAGGGCATTTAAAGAGTTGTGCCATTTTCTCTAAAGATTTCAAGAATACTTTTTCTGTGTTTTGCTGTTTTTGTAATAAACACCTAGTCATATCAGTTTTCATTTTCCATTTCTAAAATGGAGGGAAGTTGGCAGTTAGATGTATTATAAGGATGTGCATTTAGCAAAACAGAAGTTGATGTTCTTGATGTAAAATATGAGGAATGTGTTCTGAATCATCCCCTTTTCCCATGAAACTATTCCTTGTTATGTCCTGTTCCCAAAAAAGAAAAACAGATTTGAGTCAAATCCTATTAAATTGCCATTATCATAGATGAAAAAAAGTTCCGATATCAGCGATTTCATAGGAGTGCACCTAATCTGTGTGAAATACTCGCTTGAAAAAACAGACAAATACTTAATATCTAACTTTCTGTCTTCAAACTACCTGGTTCTTTCTTCCCTGGGATTTATCCTGAATGTGGACTGAGCCCTGGTTTACAGTGTCCTATAGATAAAAACCGCTCTATAAATATGTGCCCTCTTAGATCTCCTCTAGTTGGGAATGCTGTTGAATGGGCCTGGAGGAGAGTCTGTCTAAAGCAGGCCGTCCTGTCCTTTAGTGCCCCTCTCCTTCATTCTTTTGCTGAGTTTTTGTTTGTTTGTTCTTTCTCTCTTCTTCGGCACTCATTCTAAATTATTGGTTATGTACTGTGAATTGTTGTTTGTTTTGGTCTCTACGGGAAGAGTCAGCTTGTGGGAGAGCGGGAGTTGTGAGGCCTGTATCAGCATCTCATCTCCGCCTCCATCCCTGGGACCTGAGACAGTTCTCCTTGCCTCCTGGACCACTGTGTGTCCTCTGCAAAATGGGGGACTGGAGCCAGTTGAGCTTATGCGATGTTCAGGCTCCTGGGGCCCTATTGAATGTTTTCTCCCTGATCGTCTATAATGTTTGTTGAAACAGAGAAACCACAAATATGCTCTGTAGACATCCTTCCTCTGCCTGGGAAACGAGGCTCATCCATATCGATGTGTCAGTGCAAATGTCCATCATGGGAAATCACACTGATTGAATGCTTCAAATTTACCAAACACCACCGTAAGCATTTTTTCTCATTTCAACTTTATAAGACCCCAGTGAGGAAGATACAGGCAGCATCTTCAATTCTCAGGGAGCTGAGACTCAGAGAGTTTCAATAACCAATCAGAAGTCCCATGAAAGCCAGACCTGGTGTAGGGTAGGAGCTTCCCCACTGTTCTGGAGAGTGGACAGTCTATATTCTGAGTTTTATTTACCCCCCTCACCCAGAAATTGTGTTTTTCTGTGGAATTGTACACAGTACAAACTCATGCACTGGAGACATGAGGAACCACAGAACTTTGTTGGTTGAATTATAATTTACTAGAGGAATTATTTACTTCCTGTTGATAAGCTAATTAAACAACTTTCTCATCTAAGTTGCCCAAAACACTTTTCATAGGTAAAGCTTTATTTGAAACATAGGCAGTAAGTAGATTAAACAGAAATTGGTGAGAAGTTTCTTTCATTTTTCTAAGTCAAATGACATCACACCTCCTAAATCCTTCCATTTGAATCCTTGCTTGCTCGCTGTCTGCAGTTCTTTATGTCTGTGGGGCACTGTCCATGCCCTTGACCATATGGGCACTTGGGGCTGTGCACACCTGTTTCTAGAAGATGTTTCAGTTTACAAAATAACACCGTGAGCTTATTTAGCATATTAGATTCCACACACATTGTTATTTTATTCTCACAACAACCTTTTAAGCTAAGCCAAAATCATGTTCTTTAACCTCATTTTACTCCTGAGGAAAGAGTGTAAAGGTGACTTGCTGTGGAATCTGTCTTCTCGTTGGTCAAACCAGAGCTGTACCCTGGGTCAACAGATTTCCAGTCCCGGCGTGTTAGTATCTCCTGTGCACTGACTTGGTTTAATACCTTTATTTTCTTATCGTTTATCATCTTTTCATGGTTTTGTATTTTAAATGGTGAACTAGGTAGGTCTAAATAGGTCTTGTTGCTGTTCAGTCACTAAGTCATGTCCGACTCTTTGTGACCCCATGGACTGCAGCACACCAGGCTCCCCTGTTCTTCACTATCTCCCGGAGTTTGCTCAAACTCATGTCCTTTGAATTGGTGATGCCAGACTCTAAATAGTCCTAAAATCAACACACAAAGATATGTTTGCTCCTCCTGAGGATTTTGACAAAGTGATGGAAGTTCTCCGTGGACATTTCCAGCAGGGAGAGGATCCCAGGGTTGCTGAGTACAGAGGCTCAAGCCAGTGATTGATGGCTCAGCAGCCACTGCTCAAACATGGGGGCTTTTAGGCAAATCAGATGTGCTCTTACGAACTGTCTCAGTGGCGGCAAGGCAAGGCTGCGTTCCAGCAGGCATGTGGGTGGCCATTCCACTCGCTCTCTTACAGTCCTGACTTTTTACCTGATCCACTGCACACGCCAGGGCTATGCTTTATTCTCTCATATCTTCACAGGGAGCTCCTACGGATCGACCTGGCCCCGGGGTATTTACAATCATGGTCCCTACTGTTTCCATTATTCCTTTTTCTGCATCGTGTATGAAGCAGTGAAAAGTGCTGAGATGCTGGCATGTAGCTCAGCACAGGGGACCAGACAGACAGAAGCACGTCTAGCATCTCAGCAAGTTCTAGTTGGTCTTGTTCCCAATAGACGGAGCAGATAAATTTGAAGAAAAGTGACTTGGATACATTTTCACATGAACTGAGCAGAGGGATGACAGCCCTTCACTGGACAAGTCCCAATTCTTTCTGACCCTCCCATGGGTCCTGCATACCTGACTGTCTAGATCGATCCCAGAGTTCTCCAAAGTTATCCTCAGGAAACCCAGAATTAAAAAAATAAAAATAAAAAACAATACAGGAATGCAGTCTAGTTTCTCAACCTTCTGCTTCCACCTGTCACCATGGCAGCTGGTTAATCAGAAAGGGGTACATGCACACCCCTCACTGTGCATGTTTCAGGATCCCATCACTTTGTTAAGCTGGGGTCCCCAGAGTCAGTTCTGTGGGAGCTCCCCGGGGGTCTTCACAGAAGCAAGTGGTCTGAGTCTGTGGTGTTTCAGCCTCCTTAGCCTGCAGTGTTCCCACTTTACCTAGGAGACAGATTTTGTGTATTAAAGTTCTGTGTAAGAACTAGAGATTTTCATCCAAAGTGAAGTCAGACAGAGAAGATAGGTATCATATGATATAACTTATATGTATAATCTAAAAAAAATGATACAAATGAACTTATTTACAAAACAGAATCAGACCCACAGACTTATGGTTACCAAGTGTTGTTGTTTGGTCACTAAGTTGTGTCCGACTCTTTGCAACCCCATGGACTGTAGCCTGCCAGGCTCCTCTGTCCCTGAGATTTCCCAGGCAAGAATACTGGAGTGGGTTGCCATTTCCTACTCCAGAGGATCTTCCTGACCCAGGGATCAAACCTGTATCTCCTGCATTGGCAGGTAGATTCTTTACCACTGAACCACCTGGGAAAACCATAGTTACCAAAAGGGGGGATAAATTAGGAGTTTGTGATTAACAGATACATGCTACTGTATATAAAATGTATAAACAGCAGGACCCTACTGTACAGCATGGAGAACTATACTCAATTCCTTGCAATAACCTATAATGGAAAGGAATCTGTAAAAGAATGTATATGTGTGTGTGTGTGTAAGTGAATCACTGTGCTGTACATCTGAAACTAATACAATACTATAAATCAACTATATCTCAATATTAAATGTCAATATTATTGAATATTAATATTAAATGTCAATACAAATATTTTAATTATATATTAAATAATTTAACATTAAAATGTCAATATAATTTAATATGTCAATATTAAAAAGCAGAGATATTACTTTACCAACAAAGGTCCATCTAGTCAAAGCTATGGTTTTTCCAGTAGTCATGTATGGATGTGAGAGTTGGAGTATAAAGAAAGCTGAGCACCAAAGAATTGATGCTTTTGAACTGTGGTGTTGGAGAAGACTCTTGAGAGTCCCTTGGACTGCAAGGAGATCCAACCAGTCCATCCTAAAGGAAATCAACCATGAATATTCACTGGAAGGACTGGTGCTGAAGTTCTAATACTTTGGCCATATGATGTTAAGAACCACTCATTGGAAAAGGCCCTGATGCTGGGAAAGATTGAAGGCAGGAGGAGAAGGGGACGACAGAGGATGAGATGGTTGGATGGCATCACCGACTCAATGGACATGAGTTTGAGTGAACTCTGGGAGTTGGTGATGGACAAGGAGGCCTGGTGTGCTGCAGTCCATGGTGTCACAAAGAGTCGGACACAACTGAGCAATTGAAGTAACAATATATCAATAATTTTAAAAAGATTATTCTTACCTAAAAAGAAAACAAAAAAAGAGTCCTCTGACAAACTCCCCAAAGTCCTCAAGATTTGAAGATGATTACTTTAGGAAATCAGGAGAAAAAAGAGTCATCAGGTGGTTCATAGGCCTCCTGCAGGCTCCCATTCAGAGCTCTTTCCATTTATGAAGTAGGTGAAAGTAACACTGAGTCTCCCTTCAGCTGTTGCTCCTTTTAAAGTCGTCTACTTAGGGCAATGAGATTATTAGTGATGTCATGCACATTTAGGTAACACAAGAACTGCCATCAGTTTCCCTCTGGCTTTTGGTTTTTCCCTGGGAAATTCTTACCACGCTGCCCCCTAACTCTCCATCTTGTATTGGCTATCCAAATATATCCAATAATGCTCTTTCTGAAAATATGCCAGTTGAGGTAATTACAGCTAAGCTGGGATATTAAACTGTGATGTCTCTTTGCCAGAGAATGCTATACTCTTCCCCAAAACCGTGGTGCCTGGCAGTTTCTGTTTTAAATTATTCCCCAAAGGGTCATCTCCTGTGTTGGGAATACTCCCACTGCACCTGCCTGTCCCCTGAAGCGTTGTGTTGGTCTTTCAGGTGGTTTATTCAAAGACGCAATACAGTTTCCCACTCTGCCTCGCCCTGTCTCCCAGACACGCTTTCTTCATCATCAGTACACTTTCCTGCAGGCCTGGGCTTCTGGGTGGGAATATCCTCTGTCTGCGAAGCCAGTTTGCCAGCCCAGCCAGCAGCACACAACCCCAGCCTGTCCCTTTCCCACTAACCTTCTTTGATGCTCCTTATCCCTGTGTGTCTTCCACGGCAGCGCTCATGGGCTATTCTGCAGCTGCTAGGGGCCTCACTAGCTCTTTCCCTGCCTGGGTTTATTGTCTCCTAACTCAATTTTAGGTTACATCTATGTTAGAAGATACAGGGGTTTCAATTTCAAAGAAGAGGAGCATTTTCTCCCTGTCTTGGCTTCCCAGTGTTGAATTTCTGGGAGTGGGAGTGAGTTTCCCATTTCTGGAGTTTCTGGTGAAACTTACTAGATACAGGCATCCCGTAAAACCCTATCTCACTGTTAAATCCTACTTTGTGAAGCAACTTCTGGAGTTGCGTGGGTTCTATTTCATTTTCATATTTTGAAGATAAGAATTCCTAGTAGAAGACTCACCGTGCACATGGGGTGAGAATTGTGTGAATTCCTTGTCCATCCTTCTTTCAAGTTTCCCGACCCCACTGAGTTAATCAAATTGGGCAGTTGGCTAAATATTCTCTGGCTCTGGAAAGTGAACAGACCCAGAATGTGTCGCTGTGAGCAGGATGCCCAGTCTGGTGACCTTAATACAGAGGTGTGATGAACAGGCTTGTCGGAGGGTAAGGTGGAACAAACATACAGGCAAAATTTGGCCTGACACATGAAGAGTCTTAAAAACATTCATGCCTTTTGACCGGGCCATAAAATTCCCCAGGGTTTATACTGTGGTGATTCTTAAGAACATGGGCAAAGGCTGGCTATTAGGAGGTTTACCACTGTGTTGTTTCACTGAAAAAAAAAAAAAAAAAAAGATTGAATACAATCTAGGTTCAAAAGCAGAAAAAGGATTTAAATAAATCCTACTGTGCCAATGCAATGAAGTGTTATACAGACATCACAGATAAGAGTCATGGAAGCAAGGCTATGCTGCTAAGTCGCTTCAGTCATGTCTGACTCTGTGCGACCCCATAGACGGCAGCCCACCAGGTTCCCCCGTCCCTGGGATTCTCCAGGCAAGAACACTGGAGTGGGTTGCCATTTCCTTCTCCAAGCAAGGCCATAAGAATGTCTAAAAACTAGTTTATTTTGATCAAGAAGATATGTCACCACATATTATCCATAGTATATAAGTGTCTGTGTGTGTATACACATGCACACACATCACAATTTTAATAGTGGTGATCTCTAGGTGATTGAGGGCTTCCCTGGTGGCTCAGAGGTTAAAGCGTCTGCCTCCAATGCGGGAGACCCGGGTTCGATCCCTGGGTCGGGAAGATCCCCTGGAGAAGGAAATGATAACCTACTCCATATGCATTTTTCACATCTCCGTTGTCTCATGTTTTGGTGTGGCAATGATATCCTATTATAAGCAGGATAGCAGGTTCCAATCCCCAGAGAAGCATGAACTCAGTCCATAACTTGAAGCCAAGCCATGTTGCTGGCGGGTTGCAGTGACCACCACCCTCAGGGGTGACCACGTCCCCAGAAACTCCAGCTCTTGCTTATGTCCTCAGGGAAGGAGAGCCCGCCAGTGAGTGACACCCCAGATGACAGCGATGAACCTATGCCTGTCCCTGAAGACCTCTCTACCACGTCTGGAGGCCAGCAGAGCTCCAAGAGTGAGCGGGGACTGGGTAAGTGGGCCGCCCGCCTCTCACTCACGGGCCGTCACGGGCTTGAGGCCAGCACCCCTGTTTCTCTGCGTCCCTCCAAAGACCACGATGAGCGTGTGTGAGTCCCGTCACCTGCGGTTTCCCCTCAGCCCCCATGTGAAGGGAACACGCAGTGCGGGGCGGGGCCCCGTGGTGGGGCTCTCAGCCCCACGTGGGGTGCAGTGTGACCAAGCTGAAGAGCATCCCCGAAGGCGGGCACATCACTGGTCCCCCATCCTCAGAGCACTGCAGCAATGTGCAGTTTACGGATTGTACTCACAGATGGGAAATTTATCCACTTCATGTGTTATGGCAGTAGGGCTATTTATTTTCATAGCTTTGATGTAGAAGGAGCCGAACCTGGCCCTTCTGTGTTATCCCTCTCAGACATTCACAAACCTTTCCCACAGAACAATGGGTGTGGAGGTATTTGCAGTCTCTCCCCTGGTGAGCCTGCCTAGGCTATGGAGTCCATGGTGAGAAGTCTGAATCCACCCTCTCTAGGAAAACGGAGACCCAGAGAAGTTCAGGGAATTAGCCAGGGTCACAGAGCAGAGTCAGAAGCAGACACCATTTCTGACTAAAGACTGGTGTTTATTGCAGTATACCCGGTTCTCATCAGCTAATGAGTCAGCAGTTCCTTGAAATACCTATTTTCTTTTGCATTTTATAAAGAACCAAGTGTGGAGTTGAGAGCCCCATATCTGCAGCAAAGAGTGTCCTGAGCGGTGCATAGGTCGCCATGAGACCGGACAGGCAGGAGACATCTCACAGCATCAGCTTGTAAGACCCACAGCCGAGGAGGGCACTTGTCTGAAGTTCTGAAACTCACAAGTTATTTTCCTGTAGGACATCCTGATGTGATGACAGAGAAATGTATTTTGTATGTTTTCACGTGCCTTGGAAACCAGATAGACTCTGGGTATTTTTTTTAAACTTAGCTATATATTTCGCTGAACAAACAGGGATAGTGGCTAAAATCTTCTGACGTAGATGAACCAAGAAAACAAGGGCATTTCTGAATTCCTTTTCCCTGTTAGATAGTGGCTACTGTATGTGGGCAAGTAGATGAAGAGTGTGCCCTCTTTCTACACACATCCTCTGGGGTTTCCCAAAGCTAGGACGCAGAAGAGCATGCATTGTTATAATTGATGTATTTGTGTTTAAGATTGTCTTCTGTTTATTGCAAGAGATACTGGTTTGTCATTCACTTGTACTGCTGCAGTTTCCTTTCAAGACACGTTTACAGAAATTAAAAGATCAAATTTAAATAAAAACATTAGGACAATGAGGGTGTGTATACATGATAAAGACTTAGAAAACCTCAGGGACTGAAAGGCAGAAGAAATTATGTGGATAGGTACAGGTTAACCGTTTAAATGAGCGGAGAGCGCAGACACCAGGGTTAGGACTCTGGGGTCACTATGGAGAAACTGGGGAGACTCCCCCCACTCCCCGAAATCCCCGCAGCTGACAGCCAAGGTCACCTGGGGCGTCCAGTAGAGAACTGAAAGTCGGGCTGGTTCCTGGAGAGTGAAGAACAGTCCTCCTGGTGCAGTCAAGCAAGCTTTTGTTATAAATGCCCTCACAGCCTAAATATACCTCCTCCGTAAACTTCAGGTTGTGGGAGCTCTGCGCTGGTAGGAGGTCACCGAGCCCCTGGCTCCCAGGCTGCATTCTCTGGCTGAGACGCGGTCTGGGTCCTAAAGGAGTCCCTGCAGGTGTGGCTGGTGGAGCCGGGGTAAGGTGAGGGGCGGGGTCGGGGCGGCCTGAGATCTGCGGGCTCTTCTCTGCTTCCCCACCGCCATGGGACACGACGCTCACTCCTTTCCGCATCCGATTTCTAAACACTGAATTTTAGAGTTGTAAAACTTCAGACATCTGAGAGCCATCTTTCCTTGGCTTGTGAATGGCAACTGCCACGGGGACAGGCAGGGAAAGAGGTTGTCAGTGGGGGAGGAGACAGAGGAGTGATGGGTCACTCCCGGGAAAGCAGGAAGGACAGAAGCACAGATGGGGGGCAGGGGAGCGGGAGGGGGAGGGGGGAGGTTTGTGGAGACAGGTGAGCCAGGGAGGGAAGCCCTGAGACCAGGGAGCACAGAAAAGCACCAAGGAAATGGGCTCCCCTTCACACTGGGCGCTGAGCTTTAGGCACTCTGCTTTCTGGCTGTTGAAGGGAGTCAGCCAGCTCAGGTGCGCAGTGAAGGCTGCCTGGGCAGCACTGAGAGCATGAAGTACGTTCTGTTGATAGCATTGCGGTGATGGTGGTTTAGTCGTTCAGGCGTGTCCGAGTCTTGTGATCCCATGGACTGTAGCCCGCCAGGCTCCTCTGTACAGGGGATTCTCCAGGCAGGAATACTGGAGTGGGTTGCCATTTCCTTCTCCAGGGGATCTTCCTGACCCAGGGTTTGAACCCAGGTCTCCTGCATTGCAGGCAGATTGTTTACCAACTGAGCCACCAGGGAAACCCTTGATAACATTAGGACTTTAAAAGATGAAGGGATTAGTAGCTGAAAGGAAATGCACTTGAAGGCGTATTTCATCAGCACACTGGGAAGAAGGCAAAGAACCCAGGGCCTGGGACCCACAACAGGAAGCAGGGCCCCTCCCTAAGCGGGCCCCTCCCTGCCAGAGCTCCTCCCTGCGCAGCAGTGGGAGCAGCGTAGCGGGGAGAGAAGGGCCTCGGGGGAGGCGCCTGGGCTGTTGAGGGCAGGGCAGGGCGGAGGCCGGCACCTGGGCAAGGAAGGGTGGAGTCGGGCCCCTCCCCGCTAGGTTCTTACCTCCCTCATTTCAAACTTGCCAGAGCCTTGGAACTTAGCTCGGCTCACAGGATAGTCTCCAGGGTTAACTGAAAACACGCACACACGCTTTGCTGAAGACAACAGCAAAGACACAAGAAAAAGGTCTCTTAAAGGTTTTTAAAGGAGTCTGTTGTAGCTTCCCTGGAGAGAAGGAAAGAGAGTGTATAAGATTTGCAGAACCAAGAATAGAAGAGGAATTTATTAATTAAAAAAAAAAAAAAAGTGATCCAGAGAATAGGCAAGCTGAAAACAGAGTCAAGAAGACGGGGAGGAATCCGTTAGGAGAGGGCAAGACCAAGAGAGACTGAGGTGCCGGCCACTCCTAGACCCAAGATCAAGTTGGGGGTGCTGGCTCCTCCAGTGGGAACATCAGGGAGAAATGGCGAGAGGGTAAAAGATGGTAACATATGTGAAAGTCTTTGGTGATAATAGACCACCGGGTGTCTGTTTTAGGGGAAAAAAAAAGATGCTTTTGAAAAACTCAGAGCCCCCACTCCCAGTCCTAGACAAGTGTGACCTCAACCAGGAGAACAGACGAGAGCAATGAACAAGTTGTTGGGAAAGAGTAGAAACCATCCCCTTAAGATGGGGAGAAGAGTCTCACTCACTGGTGGAGGGTCGTTCTCAGAAATAAGAAGAGTAATGGTTTTGTACTGCAAGACTTCCCTCCGTGTTGACGGAGCTGCTCTAGGACTGTGTGCCAAGGTGAGCTCCTGAATTAAAAAAAAAAAATGATATGGGAAAGAGGTGTCGAGGCAATAACTTGTCAGGACAAGGGAGTCACCCTCCTTTGGCTCCTTTTTCTTCTGGAACATGAAGGATTTAAGGTAGACACAGGAGAGAACTTCCTCGCCCTGAGGGATTCAGTATTTAGTCATCAGGACAGTCTATTCAATCAGATGCTAGCTTGTTCTTCTGAAGTGGTCTCTTTAATAATGAGAGAAATCTCGCCTCTCTGAAGTGGTTGTGTATGAAACTGCTAAAGAGGAGGATGTGCCCAGTGACCTCCTACGGCAACCCCCAAGTTTACCCACTCATCCATGGCAGGTGCCTTCGAGAAGTGGAAAATGGGTCAAGAGTCTTCTGCCAGCTGTTGGCCAGGGGCAATTAAAAGTGTCTCACATAGAAACGATGCCAAGACTGGCATCTAGCAGAGAGATAAGTGCTGTGAGTAAAGGAATGAAAAACTTCTTTTCTTCCTTCATTCAATAATCTATAGTTTCTTTCTTCCTTCGAGCATGGATTTTTGCCTATCACTGTTTTGTTCTCTTTTTGTTTGTGTGCGGGCTTCCCTTGTGGCTCAGTTGGTGGAGAATCTGCCTGCCATGCCAGAGACCTGGATTCGATCCCCGGGTTGGGAAGATCCGCTGGAGAAGGGAACGGCTACCCACTCCAGTATTCTGGCCTGGAGAATTCCATGGACTGTATAGTCCATGGGGTTGCAAAGAGTCAGACACGACTGAGCGACTTTGACTTTGCTTGTGTGAGTGGCCTTGTCCTAAAATTGGGTAGGGGTCCTCTAGCTCTCTGATGCTGTCAGTGAGCACACAGTCCTGGAGTGGAGGCGGGCTGCAAGCTGGCTGATCCCAGCAGAAAATCAGGCTGTGAATAAGGTGAATCAGGTTGTGAATAAGGTAGGGGGTAGGAGCCCTCACCCCCTTTGACTGTAGATGGTGGGCAGGGAGAGGGGAGGCCTACTTGGCTGGAGCAGGGAGACAGGGAGAGGCCACGGGTAGAGAAGAGAGGTTCGGGGCCAGAAAACCAAATGACACCCTGAGAGAGATGCCTGGCAAGTTTAGGATTTAGAATGGAATCACAGGGAAAACCCCGGGGCAGAAGCACAGCAACGCCCTGGGACTGAAGAGGAGAGATGACTGACAGGAGCCACAGGGGGTGGTTGAATGAGGACCAAAGACTTGAGGTTCAGGAAGACTTTCCAAAAGGCTCAGCTCTGTGGACAGACAGTCAGGATGACCCTGTGTACTAGTCATTCTAATGCTGAGAGAGACGTGAGGGGTGGATGCCTCTGAATATGGGGTACTAATGTGTGTTTGTACAAGCCCCTCCATGTTCTAGAATGTTCTTCCTTCGCCTCTGCTCACTTTCATGACCTCATCTCCAAAGAGGGAGGGAGGTGACAGCCAGCATTTCCTGGTGGTTTATTGTAGGCCCTGATTCCTGCAGGTCGCATCCTCCAGCATGGGATTTAGAGCATTCTTGAAGCTGAATTCTCATACCTCGAGTCCTTCGCTTGGAAGGCTTTGACCATGATTTGATTTACCCTGGTAGAAATAGAAAAGGGGAAAAAAAAGTAGGAAAAAATCTGAATTTCTTCCCTGTGGCATCCAGGAAAATGACTAAGTGTGTCTACACATAAATTTTTTTTTTTGGCCCATTAACTCAAAATAAGCATTCCTTCACTCCTTCGTGAGTTGCAGGACTGGAGTGTAAATTGTAAGAGGATTCATATGTTTTTCCCTGGTGCTTCTGTTGCCAGATCTCTCTTTAGTTCTAGGGAAGACACCAAGCCAGTCCAGAGGGGAAGAGTGGGTGAGGATGGGTGGAGGGCATTAATGCAGCCTGGGAGTGAGAGATGCTGGAGAGATCTTTTCATGATGGAAAACCGTGGGGCTTGAGTCTAATTGGAGCTGGGGCACTGGCGTCTGAGTACGGATGCTGCACCCGCTTATCTAATCAGCAGTTAGAGGAAGTCGTTTTTATCTGTGCAATGCATCTCCTCTGAACCGAGAAACCCTGCTTGAGCTCAGGAGAATTATTATCTGGCAGCATCTGAGCACTGGCTGCAGCTGAGCTCAAGCTCGCTCTGATGGGATGTGCGCTGTGAGAATCTCACAGAGAAAACCATCCAGGCCTGAGCTCCGTCCAGGGTCCGGGTTTCTCAGTTTCCAGTCTTCTTCTGAGGAACAACTCAAAGTGTGTCATTTCCATTCATGTTCGCCTCTCTGTTGCAGTTACTTAGTCCTTTTCGTAGTTGACACCCTGCTCAGTTCTTTGGGAGCCAAACCCAGAGGAGACCAAAATCCTAATTTTCCTCAGTTTCCCAAAACATGAGACATGGTATCAGAGAAAAATCATTTTGCCTACTCTCAAAATCTTTTAAGTTTGAAAAGAGGGGCTCTTATGATGTAACAGTTTCGTTGCTGCCCGTTTAAAACTGAATGTTAAGTTTTTCCTGAGCTCGGTTTTGTAGGTCAGTGCCAAACATTTGGAAATCATGGTCTTTGCAGACCATTAGGACACGTTGGTACATTAAACTAAGCTGGAGACTGTGTGCTGCGTGGGGTGCCATCCTGTCCTGGGTTTTGGTATAGAAGGTGGGGCCAGATGGCAGAGGCTTAGGAATCTTCCTGGGGGAAACTGAAACTGGAGTGTGTGTGTGTAATGCTTGTAGTGTGTGTGTGTGTGTGTGTGTGTGTGTGTCCTGAGTGGCAGTTGACAAGACCCCACAGTTGGTCACTCTGGGGGGCATCTCTCTGCTGGGACCCGGCTGCAGGGACTCTGCTGCCCCCTTGCCTTCTGGCCCTGGCAGGTGGCTTCCCTGTCGGGGAAGTGCATCACCTTGCCCATCGCCGTCACATAGGGCGAGCGCTGCAGGGTGAGGCAGGCTGCGAGGTGGAGGGCATCTGTGTGGCTGCTGTGGGTGGCACTTTCATTTGCATCAGGCGAGTTCCCTGGGAGACACCCTGGGGATCTGGAGATGGGCTGGCCAGGTGGTGGGGTCACCTCCTGGCTGGTGACTTCAGGGAGAAGCACCGAGGTAGTGACCTCACAGAACGCCTAAAATTCTCAAAAAGAAGGCAAACGCAGGGAGCAGCACACGATCAGCGCGGCAAGACAGAAAAGTGTCAGGGTCCTTCCCAGTGGCAAGAGAGACTGGGATGCAAGGAAAGGCCTGGCTGGAGGATGCAGGGGTCGTGAAGCCCCCACTGAAGTGAGGGCGGGCCCGCCAGAAGGTCGGGGATGAGAGGTCACACACTGCCCTGTTCTGCCCTGTGAGGGCCGCTGTGTCCTTGCCTGCTTGTCCTTGGAGGTCAGTGACCATAGGGCTGGAAGTTGTCAAGGCATTTGTGGCTCCAAGCAGAGCCTGCTGGAGGTCAGGCTGCCCTGGGCCCTGCCCTGAGCCCTGCCCTGGGCCCTGCCCTGCAGGCACCCCCCACCATAGAGGTCACTGTAGGATTTGGGACCATACCGTTTAGGTTGACTTTGTGCTTTGTTTGGACTTGAGTTTCTCTAACTCTTAAGAAATGAAGAAATTCCATTCAAAAGGAGCAATATTGACCAAGTCCTTCTCCCTGGCAGGCTGATGCAGCCGCTGCCTTGAAGAGCTGAGCAGTTAAAGCCTGCAGCCCAGTGACCATAAGGCACTGCATAGTACATTCATGGGACTTCAGGGTTCCTCCATAGAAAGTACAAAGGCTGGTTCCCAGCTGGGCTGTAGGGGGCTGATGGGGAGACTCAGGGAGCTGAAGGTCTCACAGGGGTGAGGAGGTGTCACGTTTGACCTTAGGAAATGGTGGTAGGTGGGTGAAGGGGATGGGGTGGGCACAGTCCCAGCAAGGCCCCTGGGTTCTGGGAGGGGGCTGTGGGTTTCAGAGGGACTCTGCAAAGTGTTTCCTCCAGACCTGAGGGCTGGAGTGACCATCGGGGACAGCACACAGCGTGTGTCCACGTGGCATGGGCATGTGAGGGAAGTGGCTAGGGCTGCCCCGTGGCATTTGGGTGGCAGTGATTCTCTTGGAACAGCGTGGGAAATGGACACAGAGTTGGCAGTTGGGGTGCACTTGAAGTTCATTGACAGTGTGTGGCCAGTCCAGCTGTGCTGAGGGATGCTGCGCTCCAGGGCCTTGGGAGTAAATGTGTGAGACTATCTGAGAGAGAGAGAGCAAGGGAGGAGGCAAAGACAGCCGTTTGATTCAGATGAAATTTCCGGGAAGAAGCATGGCATGGAAGTCCGCGCGGGAGGGAGGAAGACTTTAAGGAAGATGGGGAGAGCTGGCACTGGTGATAAAGAACCAGCCTGCCAATGCCGGAGACCCGGCTTCAGTCCCTGGGTTGGGAAAAACCCCTGGAGAAGGAAATGGCCACCCACTCTGGTATTCTTGCCTGGGAAATCCCATGGACAGAGGAGCCTGGTGGGCTACCGTCCGTGGGTCACAAAGAGCTAGACACAGCTGACCGAGTGAGCACGCAAGCATGGGGGAGAGTGGAAGGGTGGGCTGGAAGAGGGGCTGGGAAGGGGCTTCGGGAGGATGGAGCTTCCCCAAGGCAGCTGGGCAGGGGCGGAGGCCCAGGTCAGAATGTAGGGGAGCGGGAGGGGCCGAGGGCTCGGGCAGCCCTGCGCATGTAAGAATACTGGGAGGAGAGCTGGCAGCAGCCCTGGAGGACGCTCAGGTGGCCTGTGTGAGACAAGGGGGAGTTTAAGTCTGTTAGAAGGCGGGTAGGATGGAGCGAGAGGAGAGAAAGAACTAGAATGTCACCGCCCAAGTGGTGTCCCCAGGGAGGAAGGACCAGACATGCAGGAGCTGGGCTGGGGGCTCTGCCTCAGCCTGCCCACACCTCGGGGACCCTGAGACTGTCCCCCCTGGATTCAGTCTCCATTTGGGAGCCCCACATGAGAGGGGCCGTCCCTGACTCCCACTCCTCACCTGGCCCCACTTACAGGGAAAGCGTGCCTCTGGGGTCTGTTCACTGCCTCCTCAGCATCTGGTAGGTGTCCGAGACATGTGGACCGAAGGAATGGGATGGTGGCCCCGCTTTCTCAGGGGGAGGGCAAGCAGGACAGTAGAGAGACCTTTTAAATTAAGGTTGAGGGAGAGGAATGTAAGGCTGTATCTGAATTTAAGGTTTGTCCCGTGGATTATTTTAGGCCCTTTTTCTCAAGAGGGACCATTGGTATTTGGGACCCAGAGGCTTTCCCAGGCTGAGACTACCCCCAGGGGCTACTGAGCTAGTTGTATCACACCCCAACTCATCATGCCACCCTACATCTTCAAGTTTCTCAGCTGAGAACGATTTGTCCCTGAGAACACAGTCATCCTCACGTGGCTCCGTGTGTCCATTCGCATGAACTTCACAGTCAGATGGGTGTTTTGTGGCTGATCGTTTAAGATTTTTTTAATAGAGTCAGTGGGGGCTTTCCAGGTGGATCGGTGGTAAAGAATCCACCAGCCAGTGCAGGAGGCACAAGAGTCTTGAGTTCAATCCCTGGGTTGGGAAGATCCCTTGGAATAGAAAATAGCAACCTGCTCCAGTATCCTTGCCTGGAAAATTCCACAGACAGAGGAATCTGGTGGGCTACAGTCCATGGGATCGCAAAGAGTCAAACATGACCGAGCCCACACACACACAATGGAGTCAATAGTGTTCCAGAATTCATAGTAGTCTTTTTCAAAAAGGGAATAGCGTGTAGAAAAACAGGGCCCCGGAGAGGCTGGAACAGCCCAGCCTGGCATTTCCAGCCACACTTCTAGCTTTCATTTTGTGACTCCAGAGGAGCAAGTGAACTCAGCAAAGCTGGTAATTTTTTACAAAGAGAAAGCGGCGATCATCTTATCTCCATCTCTTCTGACAACCTAAATTCAGGATCACATTGTACCTAGTTGGTTTACCAAGGGAAGCAACAACAGATTCTTATCTGCGGGAGCAGAGAGATCAACAGTAGTTTCTGTTCTAGGGTTTCTGGTCCCAGTTTTATTCTCCGCTTCGTTCCATCTGTGCTGAAAGCATAGTTAGCTCTGGGTATAAAGCAGCCAACCGACATTTCGTTAACTTTCCTTCTACATGGGGTTTCAGAAAGAAATGGAAAAAAAAAAAAAAACTTTTGAGCTGTGGTTGCCAGTTACCACCTGTCCTGTCTGGTTAGGACATTTCTGATTTGGGAAGTGTAAATATAACCCAGAAAAAAAAAAAAAAAAGCTTCCCCTCCTTTTATGCAAAAGTAGAAAGGCTTAAGCACAGTGAGCCCTAACCATCGCCCTGTGAAGTTTCCACAGCACCAGGTTGATGAGATGAGAACACTTGCTTGATGGAGCCAGGCCCCAGGAAACTGCCTTCCTGGCTCCCACAGCCTGGGGCGGGGTTGAAGCCGAGCCACTGTGGCCTCCAGATAAGCCCAGCGCCCTGCAAGGTCTTAGCAGGAACTACAGTTCACACGTTACTGCAGAGCCAGCGGCTCAGAATTTTAAGCCCTTTGCCTCCTAGGACTGGAGGGGAACAGGAGCTTACAGGCAGCTCAGAGACTGTTCAGGTTCTCAGGCTGGAGCCAGAACTGCCAGGACTGGGGGAACAAGAGCTCACAGGCAGCCCGGAGACTGTTCAGGTTCTCAGGCTGGAGCCAGAACTGCCAGGACTGGGGGAACAGGAGCTCACAGGCAGCCCAGAGACTGTTCAGGTTCTCAGGCTGGAGCCAGAACTGCCAGGACTGGCGGGGAACAGGAGCTCATAGGCAGCTTGGAGACTGTGTTCAGGTTCTCAGGCTGGAGCCTGAGAGCTGAGCTCTTGTTATCTGTTGGTAGCTGAAGGCCTACTGCGGTTGGAAGATTTACACTCGAGAAATGGGCAAACGCTACAAATTAGGAGTTTGGGTTTTGTTTCTTTCTGAGAGCTGGTTTACCTGCATACGGGTGCTAATCTATGGTTGTAATGTCTTGACAGCACCAATGGAAAGCAGGAATTTTCTTGCTGATGGGGCTATGGATGTGTCTGTTTCTGTCGGGGGTGTTAGGGAAGACCCAGCCTGTCAGGGAGACCGGGGTCAGTGAGGGGTACATGCAGCTTGTCCAACATGACTTGATTCCAAGTGACGCTTTGCTGTTGGTATCACACACTAGAAATGTCACAGCAACTAGATTCTCTGTATTAACAAGCAGAATGTTGCCTTAGTGATTTAGTTTTGTTGCTGCAGGGAGTGTGATTAGAAAGGATTCTGTATCTTATTTATGACACAGCATTATTCTTCTTATTGCTGTTATTTTGAAGAACTGTAAATGCAATGGGAGACTTGTCTGCATCCCATCGATTTGTCACTAAATTACAGTGACTTTTCCAGGAAAGCATTGGCCTCACGCTCTCCTACAAAACACGTGGGACTCCATCTTCTCTTTGTATTGAGTTCCTTGGATGAAAGACAGCTCTGAGATGTGGGCACAGATGTCACAGGAGACCTCTTCAGTGGTCCCTATGTTGTGGCTTCCTTGGGACATTTCCTCAGCCAGGGCCCGGCAGTGTGAGTGGCCCAGGGAGCAATCAGAAAGCTAATCACAGCTGGAAGACCAAAGTGGCACTTTCCAGCATTCGTGCCCCGAAGCACCTGACCGAGACAGCAGCTAGATTAATGAGAGAGTCTTGGTGGCTTAGTGGTAAAGATTCTGCCTGCCAGTGCAGGAGACATGGGTTCAATTCCTGGGTTGCGAAGATTCCCTGGAGGAGGAAATGACAACCCATTCCAGTATTCTTGCCTGGGAAATCACGGACACAGAGGAGCCTGGCGGGCTACAGTCCGTGGGGTCGCAAGAGTCAGACACGACTGACCGACTAAACAGCAGCAACTTGGTGTCCTCTGTTCAGGAGTGAGTTCCGTGGCAGGGATCTTTGGGCAGGTCCAGGGCGTGTCTCTGTGAGGCCGCCTGCCAGGAGAGAACTTCCCCTGCAGGGGATGTGGCTGCAGGCTGCTGATTTCCACTGAAATCACCCGGGCCTGATTCCGGTGAAGCCCTGAACGTCCGGCGTCCTGCCCGCGGGGCGGGGTGCGATGGATGGAGCCTGCAGCCCACAGCCGCGCTGCACTCACGGAGCTCCTGGGGCAGGCAGCCACGCTCCTTTTCAGAGTGAAGGACTGCCACACTAGAGGTGAAACCCTGCTGAAATGAGAAAAGGACTTTTATGACAGCCTTGCAGGCAGCTCTATGATTATTTTTATTATTATTCTTGGAATCCAGCAGCAATTTCCTGCCTTCTTAATATCTCTAAGTCTCTCCAGTTAAACACAGTAACGGTAAAAATATGACTTCGCCAATACCCCCTCAGCACTTCTGATGTCCTTTTTCTCCCCATCATGTGAAATGATGACAATTAACTATTGTCCGGTATAGAGAGCACTTCGGGAACTTTAGCATTACAGTTCAAGCGGTCTTTGGCAAAATTCATGTTCAGTCGACAACACTGTGGTTTTAAGTGAAGTGGTTTTCATTCTGAGATGAGAACAGAGTGAGTTTGTTACGATCAACACTGCACTTACAGTTTTAAAAAAGGACTATTACTACAAATATGTGGACTCAGGGCTGATTTTTATACCTGAAGCTGGAGCTGCTGGTGTTAAGTTCTGTTAAGGGTTTGTATTTGTTCATTTGTGTGGCTTTCCCACACAAACTTTTTTTTTTTTGTGATTATTGAGGGAGTGTCTCCTAACAACACATCCTTAAAAGCCGCCTGCCCTGTGCATGGACACGCAGGCACACTGTCTGCAGTGTGTGAGAGTGTCCTCCCGGGCAGCTGGGCTCCAAGCCTCCCGAGCCACAGTGACCGTGCACAGGCCTTGGGTGGGGAAAGGTTTCGTGGATGAATGACAGCCAGCATTTCTGGAACATATTTGTGAAGTCTGGGAATCCCCTACTCTAGAGTCCATGGAATATAATGAGACACATGTAGGTAATTCTCAATTTTCTAGGAGTCACATTAAAAAAGAAAAATGACACAGGTGGAACACATTTTATTTAACCAAGTGTGCCCCAAATTTATTGTTTAAACATGCACTTATAGACAATCAGTGACTATTTTACCCCTTTTTTTTTTGTACTGAGTGTTTGAACCCCTGTGTGTATTTGAGGCTAACAGCGCATCTCAATTTGAATCACCCACATTTCAAGGCTCAGAAGCCTCCTGTGTCTAGGGGCTACCTGGTGGTTCAGACAGTAAAGAATCTGCCTGCAATGCAGGAGACCTGGGTTCAATCCCTGGGTCAGGGAGCTTCCACTCCAGTTTTCTTGCCTAGAGAATGGACGGAGGAGCAGCCTGGTGGGCTACAATCCATGGGGTCAGGAAGAGTTGGACACGACTGATTGGCTTTCACTTTCACATACTTTTCAGAAGTGTGTCATTACATCATAGCAAATGTTTTAAAATTAATTCTTGCAGAAATGAAGCCTTAGACTAGTTATTCATCCACTTTCTAAAGTAGTCTTTAACTCAGTTTTATCTTCAAAACATTTTCTCAATTGTCATCACAAAGGAATTGGAAATTTTGTATTTTAGTTCTTCTGGTTTTGGCCACATTTGATTTAGAGAAAATCTAGGTCCAGTTCAATGTTTTACATCATTTGGATTTATTTAATGTAGTTTGGTTTCAACCATAGATTTTGTAGGTATTTGATTAAATGTGTAAAACAAAACAGTTTTCCAAAGCATAGAGGCTAAGTTAAACACAGGAATTTATTATTTTTTTAGTTTCCGTTTTCATCCATTCATTTTATTCTCATGCACTTTTTATGGTCACTCGGGTGGTGGGAAATCCCTTTTAATTTTTTGAAGCAAGGCTGTTGTTTTCTAGATGGAAAGGATATCCCACGAGAGTGCCAATGAGACTGGCACCACGTGAACTGATCTCCAAAAATGGGCAGCATCACATGGTGGGCTTGTTTGCCAAAACTGTGGAGAAGGAAGCTTCTTGAAAGCTTCCTAGGACTGATATATATTCACTACCATGTGTAAAGCAGGCAGCTAGTGGGAAGCGCTGTATAACACAGGGATCTCTGCAAACTGTTCTGAAATGACCTAGAGGGTGGGGATGGTGGAAGGGAGGTCCAAGAGGGAAGGGATGTATGTATACATATAGCTGATTCACTTCTTTGTACAGTAGACAATAATGCAACATTGTACAGCAATTGTACTCCAAAGGGAAAAAAAAAACTCTGCTGCACTGTGCTGAGGCAATGGGGCAGAGGTGGTAAAGGAGAGGCTTTTTTTTTTTTTTTTTCTCACTGTAATGGGGAAAGGGAAGCAGCCAGCTGCCTCTACTGCACCCTGAGAAAACAAGCCTGGGGTGTCACCTCGGCACCACGTCCTGATGCCCCTGCTTGAGGCACCCTGGCACGCGGCCAGGCTGAGCTTTTCGCAAGCCAGAACCCAGCCTTCCTGTGCAGGGACGCCTCGTGCTCACTTACTGGCACGCGGCTTGTGCTTCGGGAGACAGCGGTGCCTGTGTGGCTGCGAGGCTTCCTGAGCTCAGCGCCATCCAGGGAGCCGCAGGCAGAGCTGTGGCTTCGATTGTGCTGTCTCTCTTTTGGCCACTTTCTTTCTCTCCTCCTGTCTTTCTTTCCTTCTCTCTCTCTTTTTTCCTTTCCTTTTTCCTTTCTCTGCCTTTCTTTTCTCTTTCTTTTCCTCCCTCCTCCACTCCCTCTCCTCACCTCCCTCCCTCCCCCCTTCCTTCTTTCCTACCTGTGTTTTTTCCTTCTTTACTCTTTTTATTGAATCAGTTTCAGAGTGTGAGGAAGGGGAGCAGCCTTTAGTTCAGGAACAAGGGGGCCTCGATGAGAGGCTGCCCCAGTGCCCTAGGTACCACCCGCCTGTGTGATGGGTAACCTCACGTAGCAGTATGGTTGGCAATGAGGGAAAGACTCAGAGCCGCCCAAGTCCACGGTCACTAGCTCTTGCTTTTTGCTGCTTGTTAAAGGGAACAGACAGTGGCTATCTGGTTCAAGATTTTTTGACAAGAGCTACATCTTTGTGCAAAAGGGTTGTACCAGGAAAAAATCACCGTGAGGAAAGGTTGCCATGTGGAACCGAAGAGAACACCTTTCCCAGGTGTGTGGGGAGAGATGCTAGTGTGCAGGGTGGTGCACCCGAGCGAAAGCACCAGGACTTGTCCCTGAGGGATCCAAATATTTACATCACTCAGACACGCGTTGCAGCTTCTCTGCTGGCACCCCCTGCCGAGCCCCAAGACTTACTTTCCAATATTTGTGGGGAGACTTTCTTTTTTCCTTTAGGAATAGTTTAAAGTGCATCTGGAGCCTTAGACCTTGGTGTGAAAATGTTGAATTCATCTGGGAAGTGCTGTTGTTTGGTTCAAAAACAAGGTTTAATTGTAACATAATGAGAAGTGTTTTCTGGGTTGATTTGTAAGTTCACCCTGAGAAATCACCCCTGAGAGATGACGAGTCCGCGTGTGGTAGGATCTGAGGTGGAGCTCCCTGCCTGCACTGCCTTCGCCTGCAGATACACTGAGTCAGATGCTTCTCCTGGTTCATTCCGTGTACAGTGGTGTTTAAAACAGTCTTTAAGTTCTTAGCTGACTTGGGAAGGATGACCAGACTGTTTGCTTCGTGCGGCTCCTCGTGCCTGTGGTATGGACAGGCTACATCCTTTGTTATTCTAAGTTAATCTCTTTGTCCCTCCCGGTGAGTCCCTGATGAAGCCCTGTGGAGCCTGTCTCCCTCCTTCTCCTTCCAAGTAGGTGCCATAAGGACCCATCACCCACGTCTCAGCTCTGTATCCACTGTGCTCAAGGAAATGTGTTTCCCAGCTTCCATACTATGTACCTCAGTTCACCTGAGCACACATGCCTCCCTCTGCGCCACCAGTACCACAACTGCAAGACCAGCATGCAGATGTCGTGAGGCACGTTCCCCGGGTGGCGGAGCCGCCTGACGCACGGGGCATCCTGTGCCCGTGTGCTGCACCCGGCTGGAAGGAGGGGCCCTTGCAGGCTGCCCCTCTCCCACTGCTTCAGCTTCTGCTCCAGCCTGAAACACAGTATGAGGAAAAGCAAACCATAACGAACAACGTGCCGCTGGGAAGTGACCAAGCTCAGTGAATTGTGAAAATCCTCTGTACTGTCTGTTCCTGAGACCGGCTGTAGAGACAGAAAATCATCTCAGTTGAAAGTCTGGAATAAGTATTTTAAGTATTGAAGGAAAATAATGAACACAAACGGGAAGGAAGCAATGCTTAACACGGTCGAGGGGAAATATCTATAATATGTCATCTAAAACTTTAAATAAAATATATATGGGAAGAAAATGGGAAATGAGTATTTTCACTTTTGCTGTGTAGTTAGGATTTATTTTGCTGCCCAGAGTCTGAAGGTCACACCCTCTGAACTTCTCCCAACCTTTAGGGAGACAAAGAATCCAAATTAACAGCATCCTGGGATCTCAGAAATTATCAATGTGCCTTACGTGGAAGTGCCACCTTTTTAAATGTTTACCGGCCTAGACTATGGGTTCATTTGATCCTCTTCAGTCTTAAAAATTGAAAAGAAGTCAGATGGCTCATTGACATGTTACTGAAAGCCATATCTTCAGAGTGCGTCACTGCATCTAGACAAGCTGCTAGACTAGTTGTAGTGGGAAGTCAAAGCCTGTGAGAAGTGGTGTCCGCAGGGGTGAAGTGGACGGCAGGGACCTACAGGGTCCCTGGTAGGTTTGTGGCTAAATGACCAGCCTCAGTTCTAAGTGGTGTCAGCATTCCAGAGTGCAAGGGGGCAGCCTGGAGGTGGGATTAACAGAGGATCAGTTGAGGAGACAAATGCTTGTAACATACTTGCTCTGTCCCAGCACCCTGCTAGGCAAAGGGTCACCAAGAAAGGTGAGATTCTGGGGCCCAAAGAGAGAGGAAGGATGCTGCCGAGCAGAGAGAGAAAAATAGTAAAAAGGGAAAAGATAGAAATAAAATAGACAACAAACTCTCTTCTTGTCCAGCAGACAATTCTGCCTGGTTATAAACCTCAGCTCCCTAGACATGAAAACATTTAGCTTGATTCACTGAAGTTCATGGCAGCTCCTATTGATGGCACTGACCGCAATGTGACTAGTCCCCAGGGGAGAAGGTGAATGAGCATGTCCATCTGCACGTTGTTGAAGCCAGGACAGTTTAGGAAAGCTTCTGAGGCCAACACCTTCCCCAACCCCAGCACCCACTGAACCAGCCATGCACACAAGTTGTTTTCTCTGTGCTCGGGGGCTGCATCTGGATGGGTTCCCAACCCTCTAAAGCACTCCAGACCAGGACCCCTGAGCAGCCCTGAGCCCAAGACTCTGCAGCCTTAATAGGGAATAGCCAGTCTGTTTGGACACCTTATGAGACAGCCTGCATGAGGTTTAGAGAGGCCCTGAACATTAGAAAAGACTCAAAAGAATCCTCTGTCCAGAGCCGACTCTGCAGCTGTCTTCTATAGCCATACTTTTTGCTAAGCATGGGAGCCCCTCCAGTCATGGAGACAGTAAGTAGACCAGGCCCTCTCAGCATCCCCTTCTCCTAGCCATCATGTCCTGGTTCCTTCCGAGTGTGATGAAGTAAACAGAATCCTGTATTTGCGCTCCATCTCCCTACTACTCTCACGGTCCCCGGGCATGTGCAGTGTGCCCAAGCCTCCTGAAACCCAGCACTGAAGGACCTTACTGGCTTTGGTCCAGGATGCAGGTGAGAGAGAAAGCCCAGTCCCTGCTGGGATGTCCAGACCTGTCTCTGCCCTTGGAGTGCGCGGGGAGACCGCGTGACAAAGCCAGTTTCATAACCACATAGGACTCTCCACCGTTAGTTTATAAACACATGGGTATCAAACATATCTTCCATGGTTTTGGACTTTAGTGTTCTAGTTCTTAAGTTCAGGGAGCCAATGTGATTAAGGTCTTCCTTGCTTTGGCATAGACTCCCCCTGGATGCACTGTAGGGTCAGCAGAGGCCCAGGTTGAGGGCCAACTAAGAACTCAGCATCAGTTTCTCAGAACAGTTCTGAAGACTGTCTCCCTCCTGTTACATCTACACCTTTGGTGTTTGGAGTCTCACGTGCTGCGGGGTGCAGTGTTTCCCTGCAACCTGTCAGTGTCCTTCTGGAAGCACTGTGGGTGTCTCCTGCAAGTACAGTGGTAAAGAAGAGGGTGTTTCCCTTGACACGTTGGTTCCACAGCAACTTTGTGAGATGTCTGCTGAAAACGTAGCCTTTAAAAAAAAAATTTCAGATAATCTAGTGCTTTTTTTTTTTTAAAGATGAAATTAGCATACATGTGCTGCTAAGGACTCCACTGTGTCTGATCCCTGATTCCCTTAGCACCCCTGGCTTTGCTGTTAGGACAGACTGGTACAAAAGCGTGCAGTTCATGATCGTTTGTCAGCAAACCAGGCCTAAGGTGAAAGTGTTGCTTTTAAGCCAGAATTTGCAAATTTCTTAAGAGGGGCAAAGGGCACGCTGTGCATCAAAGCAGAAGCAGAAAAATATGCTATTGTTCCCACGGGCACACTCGCTCCATCCTACTTGATTCTACGTAGAGCTAGACTTGCAAACAGCTGGGTCTGTCAGAGTGTTCATTGGGTCTAAGTTTTACTTTTGTAAATGGAAACGTTATCTTACAACAGATCGGTCTGTTCCTTCGATCCAGAATTTCCCACGGCTCAGTTGAAAGGTCCGGTGTCCTGCCCCGTGATTCTGTGAGTCACCCACGTGCGGGCGGCACACCATGGAGACAGAAGGATTCCTCAGGAAGTTTGAAGCGAAAGGGAAGTCGGGTAGAAAGCACTGCTTTGCAACCCTTGCCCTCTTAGTGACGCTTTGTGCAGTCCTCGCGGCGTTGCTGCTGGGATCGGAGTCAGGAAGGCTCACATGCTAAGACGTCAGAGAGACGGGGGGCGGTCTGGAGGGAGGGTGGGATGCTTTACTGTCCTCAAAGGATAAATTCGACCCATTCCTTCATTTAAGAATGAAGAAAATGCCAAGATTTCCCTGTGAGGTCCCAGAGGCACTTCTGGGAGAATTCCCTTCAGAGGGACACACCTGTTGATGCCCATCAATTGACTATACCTTGCAAATCGTCAAATAGGAAGAGACACTCATTTGCTGAGTCTGCCAGGAAATTTTAATTCTTCTTTTAGTATTGTATTTTATTTGCGTGTTTGGCTGCCCTGAGTCCTGGTTGCAGCACACAGGATGTTCATTGCGTCATGCGGGACCTTTCATTGTGGAACGTGGGCTTCTCTCTAGTCGTGGTGTGGGGGCTTAGTTACCCCGCAGCATGTAGGATCTTAGCTCCCCAACCAGGGATCAAACCTGTGTCCCCCACATTGCAAGGTGGATCCCTAATCTCTGGACCACCAAGGAAGTCCCAAAACTTCATTCTTTGAAGTCTTGAGGTGCTGCCCCTGGGAATGACAGCCCTGACTTTTCAGAGTCCATGGAAAGAGCATGTGATTCCTACAGGAAACAGAAAAAGAAGAGGCAGGGTGGCTGATGAGTGATTTCAGGAGATGTCTTACAAACTGACTGTTAGCAAATGTTCTCGCCTCAAAAAAAAAAAAAAAAAAAGGAGTGGGGTATGTACACGAGAAACAGATATTTTTGGCACATTTTTGAGGTCAAACACCTCTGTGAGGGGCTGCTTCCTCACTACTATGGCATCAAGGTCAGAACTAGAACGAGGTGTCTCTGAAACCGTGGGTGGCGATGAGACCAGCTGGAGAGGACCCGGCCTCCTGCTCAAGGAGTCGGCCCCATGTTGGTTCAGAGAGACCCGCGCCTGGTGTGACCAAAGCAGGCAGTTCCTCCGAAGACACACCAAGGGAAACATAAAGAAAGCACTTCTTGAGATGGTGCAAAAGAATTTCAGTAAGTGGACTGTTATCTTGCACATCACACCCACCCACTCCATAAAACACCCCGGAATCATGCCCTGCAAGATCCTGCTCTTGGATGACGCACCGTCATTGGAGGGAGATGGAGTGTGCATTGTGGAGACAGGTGGGCAGGTGGGCATCATGCAGTTTTACAGATGAGAGTGTTCCCAGCACCTGCCCAGACCCTAACACCGCTTAGAAGGGTGGTTGGTACTTGCAGTCTTCACCTTGGATAGGTAGTTGGTTATACAGTTAATGAGGTTAATTAACTGATCCTCAAATCAGACAACCCATGTGAACCCAAGTTTGTTGATTTTAAATCTTTTCATTCTTTTGACTTTCACCTTTTTTTTTATTTTACATTTTTAAGCCTGCATGTTTATGATATTTGTCACCATTCAGAACACAAGCGTTAGCTGCGTGACATTAAACAGTACTGTCTTAGATTCTCAGTGGGATTGAGCTGGTGGGAGAAAGTGGTCCTGATGGCTGTGCTCCGACCCACGTCAGTGTGCAGCGTTCACAGAGCCCAGAGGGAAGAAGATGAGGACGGCACACGGGCTGCAGGAGGGTGTGGAACACATGCAATGCTGCCGGAGCCAGAAAACCCTGCAGCAGGCCAGGAAGGGGGCCAACTGTGAAGAGAGGAGTGCAGGACATGACATATACTCTGTCCCTTCAAGAATGGGTAGAGTTTTAAGAGCTTGATGGGAGAGGGGATCAGGTGGGGGGCAGACCCGTGGGCTGAGGAGGCAGCACTGCAGCTGTGGTGTCTGCATGGGCCGAGGGGGATCTTGATCTGACCTCAGAGGAGGCGCACGGAAATGTATTCCCTGGGCAGACACAGTTGTGGTGATACCCGCTGGGGTGGGTGTGGGGTCACTGGCTTAGCTTGGTCCCCAAATGATTGCAAATTTGGATCTTTTGTTCCATTGCCTTTCACCAAGAGATCTCATAGCCTGGATCACCCTAATTAAAACCCTATCAATTCAAGGCATTCATTCTTCTGTGTTATGTCATGTTCTCGAAGCTGTGGGAAAGGAGTTATGGGCAGTTTGGGACCCCTCCCCCACCCCCGTCTCCCCACCACCATTCAGTTTGAGTCAAGGCTTTGGAAACCAGACAACTTATCTTATCTCTCTTACAGATTCATCCAGAAAGCTGTCGGTTTGAGAATACCAAAGTTAGGGATGAGAACCCATGTGAGAAACCCCCAAGGTCATTTCATGAGAAATGACCCCCAACTCGGACTGAGGTGTCAGAGCAGAGCTTACCGGGTGCAGTGGCAATGAGGAGGGGGGTGGCCCTGGGTGGGCCCTGCGGATGGGCGGGCCTGGGTGTGACTCACCGTCGCCGTGGCAACGGCATGGCTTTAAGGCAGCTCCTCCCTCCTCCTCCGTCCCCCCACACCAAGCGCCTGGCACTGCTGCCCTTGGCTCCAGAGGGCACGGTGGGAAATTCTGGGACATGGAAGCCCCTTTGGGGGTCCCAGTGGTCATGGCCACGCTGTGTTTCTCAGGAAGGCAGCACAGACCTCTTCCTTTCCCTGTTGCCACCTCCATGGGTTTTCCCGATGTGGATGCCAGTCGACTCTCGGGGCCCATTTGGAAATTGAGTGAGCTGAGCAGGTCAGCCAGGTAAAGTCTCTGAACCCATCATAACCCAGGCTGTGGTCCATCCTGCGACCTCGAGACAGCGCGCAGGTGATTCTGCAGGTGGGGAGAGACCCGCCCAGGATGTGGAGGCAGACGAATGAACGGGAGGATGATTCTGAGTGCCTGTGTCCCTAGCAGACTCTGCCATGGGTGCACACCACACACAGAGAACCGCCCTGACCTGGGCCATTGGAAGTGTGTCACTGAAGTGTAAAAACACTTATGCTGTTCGGTTTCCCGTCATTTTCTCTTCTTTCATTTCCTCTCGTTTGCATTGGTTACTCACAGGTGGAGACTGGCAGTGTGATTTGTACAACTGCTCCGTGTGCCAGGCTGTGAAAAGAGATCTTGGGGCCAGCCGAGCCGTCGGGGCCACTCTGTCCCTTATGCCAAGTGCCAGTAGGGTCACAGTGGGCAGCCCCATCAGCACACGGAGGACATGGCTGCTGGCTCACCCACTCACTGGGGAGGAGCTGCTTTGGAGCATTGAGCTGGGTCTTTTAGCAGGAGCGTCTGGAGTTTTCACACAGTGGCTCTAGTCGTTTAGTTCAATTTGTGGATTACACCTCTGAGCAAACCCAGTGATTATAAACTTTATATGTTCTGATTTGAGATCATTGAAACACTCATTGTGTCACAGTTGTCCATTAGATACTTTCCCTTTTTTTATGATCTAGTAATAAGAAAATACCCAAGCATCCAGTACCTTGTGATTTTATGATCTGGGAAGGGGAGGGCTTAACCATTGTATAGTTGTTTTAAGTTTAAAAAGTCATTAATCATGATGAGATATCGTATGCCTTAACCTTGATAAACCATGTTTTGCATGATTACACCTTAAGGTTGAAACACATTTCATTTCATCATTTCCCAGAAGGGGCACCGAATTCACCCATTTCCTGTTTTTAATCTCAGAATGTTCTGTATTTCCTCCATACCTGCTTTCCTGGCAGCAAGACCCTGGAAGCAGCTGACACCAAATGCGTTTACCTCAGGTGTTTGCACTTTGTATGAAGTTGCAGTCAGATACACAAGACTTTTGCACAGAAATGGAGGCATGAGGCCAATTCACTGTCCCCACCGGGCATTAATCATTCAGTAAACTGGTCCCTGAGTGCCTGTGATGTGGGTCTGACCCTCACAGCCAACAGTTCACAGCCACAGGCCACCTCAGCCAGCACCGCAGTCACACAACATTTGGGGAGGGAACATTTCTTCAGCATGTTCCAAACGACTCACGCCTACTCCATTTTACTTTCAGTGTGTTTTAACCCTTCTGACTAAGGAATCTTTCTGGAACTGCTGAATCACCCCCCACCCAAAGATCCTTTGAAGAATACCTTGAAAATGCTTTAGCCTTCTTATTTTCAGTCCAGCTCACTGTTGTAAATGCTTAGACCCAGTACGATGGACAGAGGATTGCTTGTGCACACCTGGCAAGGCCTGCCAGCAGGGAGGTTTGTATTGTCGGGGCGTTCGTCATTCATTTATTCAGGCCCTCAGGAGACGTTTCCCACGCCTGCGATGTACCGTGCGGACCACAGATGTGTATTTTTCTTGCGTCTGGTGGCCAGAAAACTCACTTGTACATGTCTGACCCCTGGGTCTTTAACATGGCTTCAGAAACAGTCACTGTGTGTATGGAGCTTATCATTCACCTCTCCTTAAATGACCCCGGCTGTGAATTCTTTTATCTGTTTGCATAGTATTTTCAGTCTCTTCCTCAACTTTCTAATTTGCAGCTTTGAATCTGCTGAAGATAAGAAAGAACCATTTAATCGTTTTCACGACAGTGAAGGGCAGATGCCCCCGGCAGATGTGGAGGGGCTCACCCACGAGCAGACAGGTGGATTTTAGTTCAGAGGTTTCTCACTTCCCTTTCATCGGTTGTCTCAGAGGCCAGTCTTGCTTTGCTTTCTCATTCCTGACCTGCTGCCGTGGGTCACTGTGGACAACAGCTTCGCCTCTGAGTGAGGGTAATGTCACTGGTGTGAGGTCAGCTAGTGACAGTGATGCTCTTGAGTTCCCCAAGCTTATATTTTTATGCTTCTCATTCTGTCTCTCCTTTCTTTTGGCTGTGCTGTGAGGCATCTTAGTTCCCCGACCAGGGATTGAGCCTGCTCCCTGCTGCAACAGAAGCACAGATTCCTAACCACTGGATCACTAGGGAAGCCCAATCAATCTCTTTAATCTATATTTCCATCCTTCCAGCTTTTGTTGCACTTCTTTCAGTCACTTAAACCAGAAGCCTCCAATCGAAATGAATGGCTCATAACAGTTCTTTATCTCAAGGACAAATGTGTCTTCTTAGTTTTTTCATTAGAAATGTTATTTTACTTGGCTCTCAACCATGACATACGTGGGAATAATTGGCAACCTAAATATGAGTGTTCTGTCATTATAGGGAGTAAAACTTTCTGTGAATTCCAAGTAGTGTCTATTTTTCCATCTTATGTATTTAGACTTTTTGAATACTTAGTTGTCTGAAAATAAACTTTTGCTCCTCAGCAAGGTTTGTCTTGCTGTTGTGCTTAGTCACTCAGTCGTGTCAGATCCTTTGCAACCCTTTGGACTGTAGCCCTCCAGGCGCCTCTGTCCATGGAATTTTCCTGGCAAGTATACTGGAGCAGGTCGCCATTTCCTTCTCCAGGGGCTCTTCCCAACCCAGGGCTTGAACCCACATCCCCCGTGTCCCCGGCATTACAGGTGGATTGCTTATCTGCTGAGCCATCGGGGAAGCTGCTGAGTCCCCTTTTCTTGCCTCGATGGCAGAATCTCCTCACGGGAGTCGAGCTGGAGAGCGGGGGGCCAGAGGGGAGATAGGAGGGGCCGGCAGGAATGTTGCCCCGTGGGACGAGCCTGGGCTCCCCACTTTCCCGCATCCCATGGAAGTTGCGGTTTCACTCTTCCCAGACTTCCAAGGCACTCGGCAGAAGAACTTGCCTTTCTGCCCCCTCACCTCTGCTGATCACACCTCTGTCCATAACGTGCTGTCCTTGTCTGCAGACCCTTGACCACCACGGCCCCTCCCCGGGGGGGCGGGGCTGATGTCAGTCACCCTCCCGCTGCACAGACGTCTGTTACTCTTTGCTTTGTCCTTGGCCTGTGAACTTAAGGCTGGATTCCTGCAAGGCTTGCCTGTGAGGGAGAAAAGCACCCTGCCCCCTCCCTGCTCAGGCCACAGCGCTCGGGCTCTCTGATGTCACCAGATGCCGCGACTGACCCTCGAAGCCATTCCTCTGGTGGGGACGCCGAGTCTCCTCTGGCCCACAGAGGCTGCAGAAACCTGACTGCCCGGGTTCGGGGGCTGCAGCTCTGGCTCCATGATCCGTCACATGTGTGTGCTCCGTTATTCAGTCGTGTCTGACCCTTTGCGACCCCGTGGACTGTAGCCTTTAGTGAGTCTCTAAGTTTCTTCATCTGTTGAAAAGTGTCAAAAACCCTTTTCCCTGTTTCTCCCTGGGCCTCTGTTACAAGGAGGGAGACCCATTCATCCCAGGGACCCAGCCTGTCCCAGAACCAGGATGCGGAATTGTATGAAAACTCTGAATGAAAAGAGGATCCAGGGAAGGGGAAATTCCCTCCCCTCTGGGAGCTGGTGGGTTCTGCCCGTGCTTATCTGTAACACAGAACTCACATCCCCATGGCGACTGTGTGCAGATGAGCTGCTTCTGGGCTAGAGCCCCTCATCTGGAGGAGCTCAGTGGCCCTCCCAGCCCAGGTTCCCTCTGGGGCCGCCCAGCGTGAGTGCTGTGAGCAGGCATTTCATTTCACTTAAAAGATGAGCCTGGGGAGGGGGCACAGAGGAAGGCGCTGGGCAAACAGAGAAGAGAGGACATGCACACAGGTAACCACCGTGCCTCCAGGGTGCTCTGGGTGCCGGGCTGGGTGCGGGAGGGGTGTGTGAGGCACCCGCCAGGGCTGCCCTGCGGGGGGCGGCGGGGAGCAGGGAGCCTCCCATTACCGAGATCAGAAACCAAAGCATCAAAACGCAGGGTTGAAAAAGGACTCAGACTCCAGGAGTCCTGAGCCTTAAGTGGCCCTCTAGCCTTTCTGCTCGTTGTCCTTGACTTGGAAGGGACTTAAAAGTCAACAGTGCCCTTGATGATAGGCTGTGGTCCCTGGTGGCTGTGGCATCCTGGGTGACGCAGAGAGTTGGCTCAGTGGGTGTTCGATGAGAGCTGATTGAGCAAGTTTGCCCAACACTGAGTCTTGGTTTGAGGTGAACACTTGGCCAGTGTCAGGATGAAAGCATCATGTGGGGGTAGGAATGATGGGTGATGCACAGAGTCATCTAGAATGTTCACCCAGGAGGCCTGGAGGTGGAGTCCGGGGGTCCTGCACCCCAGGGGGCATGCACAGGAGTGAGGTGATACCTGCAGGTTAATTGGCCACCATGTCCTTGGGACATGGACTGTCTTGTTTTAGATTCGTGGTTACAGCTTGCAGGATTGTGAAGAATAACTGGGAAGATGCTCCTCAAATGTAGTCTCAGGAGATAACCAGTAGTTTTCTGGAAGAACAATCATAGTTCCTGGAAAATAAGGAAGATGAAAGGCAGTACGTTCATTTTAAAACCTGTGCCTGGAAGGGAACTTTCCATCTGAATTCAGAGACCTCAGAGACTGGCGGACAGGGCTCCCCACCTCCACCCTGGAGCCGCACACGTTGGAAACCCTAGATAAGCAGCCTCCAGGCTCCTCCGGTGGGAATGCCTGGTGCAGGGCTCATCCGCTGCTTATCTCCACGCACAGAAGATGCCGCAAACGGGTTCATTCCGTTTCTTTCTCAGTTTTCCCTAGATTTCATGCTTTTCTCTCTCAGCCTGTTCTCACCTCTTAAATGCTATTTGGGGGTCCCAGAGGGGAGCTGCCTACACATGCTTTCTATTCCTTTGGTCCACTGTTTTGATCTCAACTCCAAAATTATGTGTGTGATGATGCAAGGCAGTGTGACCATGTTGTACTCCTGCTTTTTAAATACAAGAGAAAAAAAGATTGTCCCCTGCTAATTAGTGGGGGTTTCTGAATCTAGAACAATCTAGGGCAGACATGCAGGTACCCTGGACCACCCCCTAAACACTGGGTGCAGGACAGATGGCTCCGTCCCACCAGGGCTCAGAGCTAGGAGACGGCCCTGCCTGCAAGCTTGACTGAAATGCAGTGAAGTGTGTGAGTGTGTGTGTCTGGGGTGTGTGCATATGTCTGTGTGTGTTAGTGTGCGCACCTGTGTGTATGTGAGTGTATCGCTGTGTGTGAGTGTGTGTGTGTATGTATGTCTGTGGGTTGGGTGTCTTTGTAGCTCTGTGTGTGTGTGTATGGTGTATGTGAGTGTGTTTTCGTATGTGTGTGTGAGTGTATATATGTGTGTGTGTGTGTGTGTGTATGGAGATGTCTGTGTCTATGTCAATGTGAGTCTGTTTGTGTATGTGTAGGGGGCATGAGTGTGTATGTGAGTGTATCTGGCTCTTTGTGTGTGTGTGTGTGTGTGTGTCTGTGTGTAGGGGGCTTGTGTGTGTGTCTATATATGTGAGTGTGAGTATGTGTATGTGTGTCTGTGTATCTATGGGGTATGTAGGCATGTTTGTGTGTGAGTGTGTATATGTGTATCTGTGTGTATGGGGTATGTGGGCATGTGTGTGTGCGTCTGTCTGTCTGTGTGTGTACGGGGTATGTCGGCGTGTGTGTGTGAGTGTGTGTCTGTGTGTGGGGAGGTATGTCAGTGTGTGGGTGTGTGTGAGTGTGTATATGTGTGTCTGTGTGTATGGGGTATGTCGGCATGTGTGTCTGTGTGTCTGTGTGTGTATGGGGTATGTTGGTATGTGTGTGTGTGTGTATGTGTGTCTGTGTGTTTATGGGGTATGTCAGCATGTGTGTGTGTATATATGTGTCTGTGTGTGTATTGGGTATGTCAGTATGTGTGTCTGTGTGTGTGTGAGTGTGTGTCTGTGTGTGTATGGGGTGTGTCAGCGTATGTGTGTGTATGTGTGTCTGTGTATGTATGGGGTATATTGGCATGTGTGTGTGTGTGTGTCTGTGTGTGTATGGGATATGTCAGCGTGTGTGTGTGTGTATATATATGTGTGTCTGTGTGTGTATGGGGTATGTCGGCATGTGTGTCTGTGAGTGTATATATATGTGTCTGTGTACGGGGTATGTCGGTATGTGTGTGTGAGTGTGTGTCTGTGTGTGTTTGGGGTGTGTCGGCATGTGTGTGTGTGCGCGCAGGCTCCACCCCGCCACCCCCCCATGCAATTCCTGCTCTGCTTCCCTTTCTGTCACTTCTCCATAACTCTCTGCTTTTCGGTTGGGCTGCTGTCCCCGGCTTCCTCTTTTCCTGCATTCCTATATTTCATTATTCGCCCTTGTTCCTCTTCTCGGGCTTGTACAACACAGCCAGGAGGATGTGGAAATGCAGTTACAATATGACACACGAGCTGCAGTGTCACAATCGTGCTTGGTGGGGCCTGCGTCCCGGCGGCTTTGGGATGAGGCGGGAGAGGGGAGCTGGCAGAATGCAGAAGTCCTGGCGATGTTGGGATGCTTTTCCCCTAAAGCCCCGCGTTTCCGATTAGCCGAGGCCGTGGAAGCCGTTGGCCACCGTTTTTGTCTCGGGAGCCTGAGGCACCTCAGAAACGCCTTCCTGAGTCACCCCCTCCTCGCCCTGGGCCACCGCTGAATCCCAGCTTCCCTGTCTGTCTGTCTGTCTGTAGGCTTTTTGTCTCCTCAGCATCCCGTCTGCTCAGCCCGCGGCTGCAGCCCCTCATTCTCACACCTACCCAGGCCCCCCCACGACATGGCCTCCTGAGCAGGGACCTCGATGGCCCCCTCTGGCCTGGGAGCCTCATCTCAGCTTCCAGAAGCCTCCATAACCGCATCTCCCCATCCCCCACTGTCCGGAGGACCCCCGCCCTGCGTGTCCTCTGGGAATGCCTTCCTTCTGCTTCGTGTTTTGAACATGATCCTCCGAGGTGGCCAGGCCCCGTGTCACTCGCCCAGCTCCAAGCAGGAGGACTCCCCGGTGCTGGGCCACCTGAGGTGGGGGGCTCCCTCCTCTTGGCCCTCTTAGACTGAACCCTCCTGCCCTCAGAGACCCTATTCCCCACTCAGGGCTCTGCACGCACACTCTGCACGGCCTGAGCATAAACCATCTTGGAGTGCTAGAAACCACATCTCCTCCGAGGACTCCCTCCATAGCCTCCTTCCCTGCTGGCCCCGGAGGGTCTGCAGAGGCTGGTGCAGCCCTGGGGCCTCAGGGAGGATGGCGTGCAGTGGCCCTGCCCAGTGACCCCCGATCTCCGGCACCGCGGTTCAGTCCCTTTCGCCATGGTGCGTGCATGAGCTGAGCCAGGTGAGCTGCCGAAAGCAGGCGTGGGGTGGGAAGAGGCAGGCTCTGTCTCCGCCCCGTCCGTATCACCACTGGCGGCCCTGGGCAGGGCAGGGGGACTATCTGAGGCTCATTTCTCGGTTTGTAAAGTGGGTTTGTAGGGCTCCAGGATAGTTCCCAGCTGGGAAATGGAGGGGGCAGTTTCCTCATGTGATTTCCTCACAGGACTGCTTCAGAAAGGAAAGAAATGGGTGCCCAGAAAGTATTTCACGTGGTCGCTGCCCCTAGTGACAAGCACAGAGCAGAGGGGACTCTGGGCGGTGGCTGGGCCCCCTTTGGATTTTACACGGGAGGAACGTGTGACCTGAACTGGTCCTTTTCACACGGTTCTCAGTAAATGGCGTTGAATCATAAAGCTAGGAGGGGCAGACAAAGGGGGAAGGAGAAACCTTCCTTATTTCAGAGAAACGTTGCCTGAGGGAAGGACAGGACTTTTTGAGAGATCCTAGTCCTAAGAAACAGCTGAAACCTACTAGGAAAAATGTGATGCTTCAGGTTCTTCCCGCGAGATGTGAGATGTGGGCTTAGCTGCCAGGAAGCTGGGCTGTGAGTAACTGGTGGTCCCTTGGCAGGGCGTGGGGTGCCCATGCCCTGTGGCTTCCAGGCCCTCACCGCCCCTCCCCCGACCCCGAGGGTCTGGACCCCTGGCCTGGCCTTGTACTCTGGTGTCCCATCTGACGGTACCCAGCCTGGGGCCCGGTGACCCTCTCAGGCCCTGGAGGCCCTGAGGCGGAGCTTCCTCCAGCACCTTCATGGACCAGAGCGAAGGGTCACAGCCCGGAGCTTCATTGCCAGGGCTGGGTTACTGGCCTTTTGTCTGTTGGGCATGGAGCTGAAAGTGGGAGAGTGATGAGAGAGGGGAGAGGGGAAAGTTTTAGAGTTCCCTATGGTGTGCTGCGATTCATGGGGTTGCAAAGAGTCAGACACGACTGAGCAACTGATCTGATCTGATCTGAAGAGAACTGTCGGAGAAGGCAGTGGCACCCCACTCCAATACTCTTGTCTGGAAAATCCATGGACAGAGGAGCCTGGTAGGCTGCAGTCCATGGGGTCGCTAAGAGTCGGGCACGACTGAGCGACTTCACTCTCACTTTTCACTTTCATGCATTGGAGAAGGAAATGGCAACCCACTCCAGTGTTCTTGCCTGGAGAATCCCAGGGACGGGGAAGTCTGGTGGGCTGCCGTCTATGAGGTTGCACAGAGTCAGACACGACTGAAGCGCCTTAGCAGCAGCAGCAGCAAAAGAACTGTAGACTGCAGAGTATTCCGGCTTCTTTCACCACGGTTCGCAGTAAGTGCACCTTGGACACTGAAGAGCTTGCAGGAGTCGTGTCTCCAGCCTGTGTCTCCCCTGTGTGTGAGTTGACTGTCAAGATGGTAGGGTTCCTCACCCAGGAATCCCTCCAGGATAGTTCCCAGCTGAGAAACAGAGGGAACAGGAACCTCACCGTGACTTCTGGGTGGTGGAGACTCTCTGATCACCATCATCTACTCGTGGGGCTGGGGGGTGGGGTGAGAGGAGTGGGACCCATCTGTGCTCAGGGCCCTGGGGACTCTGCCCTTAACTGTAAGAGTCACTGTTGCAAACGGGCCCTCTGCCTCTGAGACTATTTTTCTAAGCTGACTTTGTAAATGTGTGTGCAGGAAGAGTGGGCTTTGCCATTGACGCGTGCATGCACACACGTGTAAGCCCTGGCACACTGACCAGGAGCACCCATGCCCCTGCATGTGTATCCCGGCCTCCAACCTCAGCCCTGCCCGTCCCCAGACCCAGGTTGCCTCCTACTTTCTGCCGGGTCCTCCCCCATCCTGGCCTCCGCTGCCAGTGCTTTTGGGTGGAGAACAGGAAGAAGTGGGAAAAGTAGGGTGAAGGCTTGTCTCCTCCCTGGGCCTCCGGGTAGGAGTGTCACCCAAGGTCTCAGCCCCAGAACCCACCCCAAGCAGCCTCTGCTTACAGACCCGCACCCTTGAGACGGACAGCACGCTGCTGTGCCCGCGGGCTCAGGACAGCTGGACAGCAGGCAGAACCCTCCTTCCAGACCCCCGCCTCCCCTGCTGAGTCACCTCGTGCTTGGAATTCCGGCAGGGACCCCTCCGAGCTTCTTGAAGGGAGGGACAGCCAGGGACCCGCCCTCATGTGTCCTGGAGGAGATTACTTTATCTCTGGCCTCCCTGAGGCGGGGCCCTGGCTCCTGGGATCTGCGGGGCTTGACACGGTGCCAGCTGGGGAGCCGGAGGGAATGGCCCGGAGCATCTGCAGAGCCCCACAGGAGCCCCCTCTAAGCCCCTATGCCCCCTCTGTGACAGAGCAGCCTGTCCCGTGCCTCCTCCATGTGCGAGAAGTGCACACAGCGACCAAGCCTCGGAGGCCAGGCACAGCTGACAGTCAGGACTCTCCCAGCTGTCAGCGCTCCATTCCCCCGGCAGTGCATTCCGCCTGCTGTTTCAGTAGGAACAAGCCCTGGGAGAACCGCATCTGAAACACGCTTAGAGTCACGTCGGCTAAAGCACTTGTGCGGACCCCCGGGCGGCAGCAAGCTGCCTGTGCCCGCCCCCCACCCCCGCCTGGGTGCTCAGGGACCCCGCACCCATGGCTTGCTTGCCCCCTGTCTTCACGGGGCCCCGATGCTGCAAGCTGGCTCCCTGCACCTGTGCCGGCCCGCCCGTCAGCACCACCCACAGCCCCGCGTGCGGCCTGAGCAGAGTGTCCATCTCTGACTGTTTCGGCCTGTCTGATCCAGTGTAAATTCCCCTCACTGGAACAAGATTTGGGATGGAGAGACAAAATGAATGTGAAAGTCTCTGTATACCCAGGCCCTCATGCTATCTCAGCCTCCCCCGACTAGTCCATGCTGAGACTTTTAGGGCTTCTCAGGGCTTCCCCAGTTGTGTGAATTTTCTTCTGCTGCTAAGCTGCTAAATCACTTCAGTCATGTCCGACTCTGTGCGACCCCATAGATGGCAGCCCACCAGGCTACCCCGTCGCTGGGATTCTACAGGCAAGAACACTGGAGTGGGTTGCCATTTCCTTCTCCAATGCATGAAAGTGAAAAGTGAAAGTGAAGTCGCTCAGTCGTGTCTGACTTTTTGCCACCCCATGGACTGCAGCCTACCAGGCTCCTCCATCCATGGAATTTTCCAGGGAAGAGTACTGGAGTGGGTGGCCATTTCTTCAGTCCTTATTTATAGCCTGAAAAATGTCCATTTCCTTCTGTCTTTTTAAAGCTTGAGCTAAACTCTCTCACTCTGTTTATTATTATTATGTTCCTATTTTCTTTTTTTCATGGTTTTCTTTAGATTCCAGGAGTTGGAGGTGAATTTTAGAAATTTCATCTTGGTATTTATGTGTACTTGCAGTCTTTGAATAGGCAAATACGTTTTACCAATGGGGCTTCCCAGGTGGCTCAGTGGTAAAGAATCTGCCTGCGATGCAGGAGACTCAGGAGACCCGGGTTCGATCCCTAGATGGGGAATTTCCCCTAGAGAAGGAAATGGCAACCTGGTCCAGTATTCTTGCCTGGACAATTCCATGGACAGAGGAGCCTGGCGGGCTACAGTCTGTGGAGGCAGTCCATGGGGTCTCAAAGAGTCAGACGTGACTGAACAACTACACATGCACACTCTTACCAATAAAACGGTAATTTCCATTAAGAACAACAACAACTAGAAGGACTTAACTTTCTGGAAATATCCCTAAATCTATCCTTTAACCTGTTCACCCCGAGCGGTGGCGAACTCTGTCTCAGAGCGTGAGTTAAGGACACCAGGGCAACGGCTGCAGACGCACTCCCATGAACAGAATCCTCATTTTTGAACCACTTTGCTCAGATGTACTCTTTAGAAGAAGAATCTTTGCTTATCCTGGTTTCCCTTTCTACACGATAGGTTTGTCAATCAGAGCTTTTCCACGCTATTGAGTTCACTGTGAACAATTCAATTGTACTAATAAAGTATGAACAAAAATAGGGCTGGTCGCCAGCTGTGCTACACGGAGAGAAGACCAGGAGCTGGTTTATCCCCAGCAGATCCTCAGGTCGTGGGTTAGCTGTTGTGGGAAGGAGGGCAGAGTTCACTTTGGCCATTTTTGTCACTTTTCACTTCAAACAGCCACTGTTGTTCCATGACCTGGCGTCAACTGGAAACCCTGTCAGGGCAAGTGATGGCCTTAAAAGGTCGCCCCAGTCCCAAGTGGAGGTGAAGATCTGCCGGGGTTTGGGGATGGAAGGGAAGTCTGCGTAGACTTGGGTTTCCAAGCACCGAGGGCAGCTGTCCTCCGAACCACATGGTCGTACAAAGCCCCGCCCTGTTGTTTTTCCTGCTTGGTGGGTGCCAGTCGGCTGTGGCTAATCCCTTCGGCCTGAAGCCTTTGCTGATGAGAAGATAGCTGGTGTGTTAGCCGTGGTTATCTGCCTGTGCCTTCCCCCTGAGGGGAGGGCTGGCTGAGAGAGAGGCCTGAGGAGCGTTGCCATGAATCTGCACATGAGTCTGACAGACGGACGCGGTGGTTCCCATTCGGTGGATGAGGCACTCGGGGCTCAGGGCGGCTGGCACCTCACTGAGTCCACAGCCCCGGGGGAGGCAAAGCCAAGGGGCCGGCCCTGCAGTCCTTGCACCTGGCTCTCTGACGCCTCCCCATCCTTCCTAGAAGTCAGCGAGGCTGCAGATTCAGGGACATCTGGGATGTGACGTCCCGGGACGCAGGTAGGAGCAGCCAAAGGACTCATTCCAGCAGAAATCCTGGGCCTGTGTGCTCAGTTCTCTAAACGGAAGTCAAGTCCAGCACTTTGCCCATGACTTACTTCATCTAAACACACCCCGCTGCTTGGGAGTCACACTCAGACGTAAGCAGCACGGTGCCTTCTGTCTTCCAGCTTCTCCTGGAATGTATGTGGTTTCTGAAAATGTTCAAGTCGGATGGTTGTGTCCAAAAGGAATAGTGAGGAGTTTGATTCAAGGCCCCTGTGGTGAGCCCATCACGTTCCAGGTCTTGTGCAGCAGGAGAGGAAATGCAGAGAAGGGAGCCACGGCCTGCAGCCCTTTATCTGAGCACAGGATTGAGCTCCGGACACACCAGGTTCCAGAACTAGGCGTGCATCCTAAGGGCTCTGGAGTGGAGTTGGCAAGGGCTGTGTAGCTGAGAGAGAGGGTAGGTTCCAAGTGGGTGTCACAAGGATGGGAAAGCAGAGGGGCCTTGCAGTGGGTGGGGAGTTTTTGCTAGCTGAGCAGGTTGGGGGATGAGGCTTGAGGGAAGAGTCCTTGACATCTGCACAGGACGCAGATCTGCTGGAACAAGGACAGCTTCACACGAGCTGCAAGGCATTTCCAAAGAGGTGAGGATGGCGGTTTGCTTCCTCTTGCTTTTGGTTGTCTGAGTGGCATTACCAGCTGGAGAGTCATTGTCATTGCTGATCAGGATTTGACAGGACCTGGGGTTTTGTCTTATTATAGCAGTGCATGCTACATCACTTAGTCATGTCTGACTCTTTGCCAGCCTATGGACTGTAGCCCACAGGCTCCGCTGTCCATGGGGTACTCCAGATCAGAATACTGGAGTGGGTTGCCAGCACTTCCTCTGGGGCATCTTCCCAACCCAGGGACTGAACCTGTGTCTCTTATGTCTCCTGCATTGGCAGGTGGCTTGTTTACCACTAGCTCCACCTGGGAAGCCCTCATTATAACAGAACAGAATAGCGGAGACCTTAGAAGTAGGTGCCCTGACAAAGTCAGCCTTGAGGATGAGGGTCTCAGGCCCAGGGGTCAGATGGTTTGAGAGGGGAGCCAGTGCCGGGTGGGGGTAGGAAGCCCTGGCAGGAGGTGAAGCAGGTAGAGGCAGCCCCGCCAGACAGCACGGCAGCTTCACGCATGTGCTGGACGTGATGTGATTGGAAAAGGTCAGAAAGAAACAAGTCGAGAGAATTGGCCATCAACGGCCGGGGGTGGGGGTGTGGCCAGGAGGTCAGAGAGAGGACCACAGGCACGTGGGACGGGAGGAGGAGAGCGGGGTGTGGAGGAAGACCTGGAGTTTGGACTCCACCTGCTCGTCTGCAGCATGAAGGGACAGAAGGGCAGGCAGGCGGGCTGGAGCCCGGAGAATCCTGCCACCAGCAGGTGCTGGCACGCCATTGCTTCCTGTGTCCACCCAGGACACAGGGCTGAGTGGACACTGGGGCCCTGGGGTCTGAGGAAGGATCTGGAGTGGGAAGGGGCTGCTGCAGGAGGAGCCTCTTAGGGATCACTCAGCTGAGATGTGAGCCAGCGCTCATGGGCTCCGTGTGCAGGGTCAGACTATAGCTTCCTCTTCCATCAGTCTGGAAGGACACCCCTTTCTCGGCACAACAGTCAGGAGTGTCAGAATTCTCTCCCCTGGTAGGACGAGGCACTCCCTCACATAGAGGGTGGTCTGAGCACAAAGGTCCACCCCAAAAACATCTGGTGTGGGGGAACCTCAAGAGAGTCTAGATCTGGTACTTCTGCAGGACGTAACTAGCTCTCCTGCAGGAATGTGGTCTTGGAGTTTCGGCTCTGACGGTCCCTGGTCCTCTTCTTTGCCCACTGGCCCATGCAGGGACCCTCTCACTAGGGCCGTGACAGGACAAGAATGCCCATCCCTGAAATGTGAGATCTGCAGGCATGGGAGAAGTCACTGCAAACCATACTTACACGAGTTACTGAGACTAATGATCTGATCGTGACCAACACGCTTAATATGATTTGAAGAACATGTATAAGAGTCATATGACAGCACATTTCTAAATTCTTCTAAATAAAAATCTGAATGTATTTACACTAAAATCATCCATCTTTCTTTGACTTGAGAGGGGACAGACTTCTTCTCTCCCAGTTTGAAAATCCCAAGTACATCTTCATCTCTTCCAAAGGTGCCAGCAGTGTGGGAAGCGTAGAATTATATTCTTGATAATTTGCACAAATAAAGGGACCTGAAGAGTGTGGTTTCTGGGCCTTTCACCTTTTTTTCTTGGAATGGTCATCAATGTGCAATCTGAATAGGGTTCAGAATCTGAGGCATTCTCGCATTTTAAACAGAAATGTTCATAACAACTCAGAGAATAAAAATTCCTACCAAGTGAGCTCAATTTGCTCTTGGTGACAAGAATGCATCCTGTGAAATTTAGGAAACTTAGCAAGGTTCACTAAATCTGCTTCTGTCTGCACCCTTTTATGAAGCAACAGCCTGAAATTTGGGGTGGAATTTACAAAAGAAATGAAGAGGCTGGGAGTCAGTCGAGACATCACTCCTGCTCCCATGGTGGAGCTTCAGGACCAGCCAGGACTGTGACCAGAACACATCGACTCTGCACCTGTAACACAGCCCCCCAAGTGCCAAGTGCCCAGGGAGAATGGGGGTGTGGCCGATGTCATGTTCATCAGACATGGGGACACCATGGGTGCATGGGGCACTGGGGTCAGTGACCAGGGAGAGTGAGAGCCTCTGCGACATGGTGCCCGCTGTGCATGCTTACTGCCCGTGGGCGTGGGGACCGGTGGCCCTGGAGAAGGCAGGGGGGCGGGGGACGGTGGGCTCTTACTTTCCAGACCGCTTGTTTGTAGTCATTTTAATGATGTGGGGGATTCTTTATTTTAGTAAACATATGTATTCTTTATTTTATTATCTTTAAATGAAATACAATTGATATACAGAATTATATTAGTTTCCCGTGTACAGCTTAGTGATTCAGTGTTTTTACAATTTATACTCCTTTAAACCTTGTTACAAAATAATGGCTGTAATTCTGTGTGCCACACAATATATGCTTGTTGCTTATCTACTTCAAAATGTTATACTGGAGTATAGTTGCTTTACGATGTTATGCTTCGGGTGCACAGCAAAGTGATTTGGTTATACATGTACATGTATCCACTCCTTTTAGGCTCCTTTCCCATATAGATTATTGCAGAGTATTGGGTAGAGTTCCTTGTACTACGCAGGATGTCCTTATTAGTTATCTATTTCACATACAGTGGTGTGTGTGTGTTAACTATGTGGGGAATTCTGTCGGTAAACGCTCTGTAACTCCCATGCGTGGTGAGTGTGTGCGCACACATCTCAGTGTGTGCTTCTGTGCAGCCGCAGTAACTTTTAAGCTCTCCAGCTTCATAGTGGAGAAAGCACAGCTCCCAAAGCCCCATCCTGCAGGCAGAGTGTGTATTTGGAGTAGTGAGTTTCTGTGTTAATTACATATGGTCTCAGATTCACCTGGGCCCCCGGTCACTGCCAAGAGGACCGACTCCAGGGCTTCCTAGAAGCCCCAGCCCCTCCCTGGTGCCTTAGTGATGGTCCCTGCCTTGCAGGATCATGTGGGGACTAAAGGCAGTTTGTGGAAAGAGCTTATAGACAAGTCCCTGTTGTTTGTAGAGTTCCTGGTGCCTGCCTTCCATAAGGTACTGGACTGATGAGAGTAAAATGGGATGAGATGGGACAGAGCAGGACAGGAGAGTGTTCACACTTCCCTACTGTGTGCTTGTTCCCCGCAGGAAGAGAGGAGCTTTCCTTTTTCTGAACTCAAAAGTTGGTACCTGCAGGAACGTAGGTGGTGCCCGAGCAAGAGTGAATTTCTTCTGCTTTCCTTGGGGAAGCAGAACGTTATAGCTACAGAGGATAAGCAGAGAACTGACGCCCTTGGTGAATGGGTAATGTTCGCTGTCTGATGATGTGTGGTACTGTTACTTATATTCATGCAAGGTGTGCTGATGGGCTTCGGCGTTTTAAGGACTATGCTCTGATCATCCAGGACCTGTGCGAGTGCACATCTTCTCCCGGGGAGGCAGCTTTTAGATGAACACTGTTCATCTCCTTCACTCATCCTCTCTATTGATCCTCCACCTTCACCTCCCCTTCCTCATTGTCATACATGGCTTCTAGCTAAAGGGGTGCCAGGAAGTCGACTTTCAAATCAAGCCGTGCTCAAGCCCATCAGCAGTCTCAGTCATTTCTCAGAGAAGCAAGGCAGTGATGTCATTTAATCAGAAAATTTTGTATTATGTCATGTATTCTGATGTCCCTGATTTTAAAAGGTAATACTGACCTTTCAAAACATCTTGGCCTTTTCTCCCTCATCTGAGATGGTAGCACCCTGTGATATGGAGGGCTCGGGGCTTCAGAAGTTGGAGCTCATTGAAGACGACAGAATTGCAAAGGTCGCTGAGAAATCAGTGTCCCTGGTTGACTGTCTGCTGACCGTGGAGCACGGGTGGACCAGGCAGACCAGCTGATGCCAGCCCTGCTGGGCAGGGGGCTGGGAACACCAGTGCTGACTGTTAGATCCAGATGATCAGAAGGGAGGAGCATCCGAGAAACAGGAGAAGACAGGAAGGCTGAGGGTTTGCTGAGAAGTGATTCAGGTAGCAACTTCAAGGAATAGCTTTGGCGGTGTCTCAAAAACTGTTTCCCATTCTCCCAATATTTTACTGTAATTTTCATGCGGAAGAGGGGAGGGCCTGTGGGCACATAAGTTTGGAAAACACTGGCTTAAGCCAAGTTCAGTAGGTCTGTTTCCTGCAGGAAACTCTGCTATTCAGTAGTTCAGCAACATGTTTAATTTAGCAGCTACTCTATGGATGTAATTCAGACTGCCACTGGGGTGTCACTTCAGCAGACAAAACTAATGTGTGTGTACATGTGTGTGTGTGTGTGTGTGTGTGTGATGTGCAGTGTCTGTTAAGTTCCAAGACATAGGTACACGCTGGAAAGCACTAACCTATAAAACAGAAAAAAAAAAAAAAAAAACCTTGGCAATTTGAGGTGGTGATAGTCTTTATGAGGGCAGCTGATAAGGAATACCCACGGAAATTGGTAGTTCACTTTGAGGTAGGGGAAAACACAAATTTTTCCCCACCCAGTGTGTTGCATGAACATTTTCTAATTTTCTGTGAGGACTTTCTAAGAAAAAGCCAAAGGAAGAACATTTGCAATGCAGTCAGCCCGTTAAGAGTCACACTGCTTCTGTGAAGATAAGCACTTTCCCAGGGGAAGCTCGGCTATGATGAGCAGATCCTGGACCTGTCTGTACCCACTCTGCTGAAGGGTTTCTCACTGTTCTAGAATGTTCCAGAAGCAGTGCCTAAGATGCTCAGCACACCAGAGGTTACTTACTCTATAGCATCTGTGCGATTTGGTGCCATGAGCTCAGACCTCTGGGAAGTGGGATCCCGTTTCGAAGTAAGCACTGTGTTGCCATTTCAGCCCTTGGTTTGAAGGCTGACAGTACCAGACTGGTAGCTAAATAATGGTGTGGAGTAATATTACTTTCCTTTTTTAAAACAGCAACAACAACAACAATAGTTTCTTTTAAACTCTTACTCTGTCTCTTGGATGGTGTTACAGCCCAGCTTTTTTTTTGCCTTCTTTGTTGCAGTGGCTTATGGGGCTGACGGCTTTAGGGATTTCCATGCAATAATTCCCAATTCTTTCTCTCGTAAGTATACACTTTGCTTCTAGAAAACGATAATGCATGTTCATTTCATACTCAGTTCCCACAGTGTAAATATTGTGAATGCATGATTTTTCATCACCTTCCTCCATACTTGAAGCATTGAGATAAGTATCAGTCATGCTGTTGATTAAGCATCTGCCACCGAGAACTCCACTTAAACACTTGAGGTGTGGGCGCCTGGTTTTATCATAGGCTGTTGGATGCACATGGAGCGTGCCTTCCATGGTGGCAGTGCAGTAACAGTAAGGGTAGAAGTAATAATAGTTTAACGGAATTATTACTCTACTAATGCTGTTAAATAGTTTCGTTATGAATGTTACCAGTATCTCCTCTTTGGTTGAGTATAATGATACTGACCAGACTTTCTATCACCGTTAAATAACCCAACAAACTTTCAAGATGCCTTGTACAATTCTGTAGGACAAAGAAGGATGCGTGCTCTCCTTCTGTAGCTCGGAAGTATTAATTTCAGAACTGAGAGGAGAAAAGTCGCAGGGCATCAAGGCCGTTAGTTCGTGGTCCTCACTTCCTGAGCAGACATGCTGAGTGCTTCTGTGTGCGGGACGTTCCTGGTCTGAGCTGTCAAACCCAACGCAGATGTTAATTTCATTTTTCTTTTTTAGGTATTGAGAGATGATGAATGATAAATATATTTGGGCGACATCCTTAAAGGAGTATTTTAAGAAGTGGAAAGGGCTTTTTAAAAATGTCCAGAGAGTTGAATACTAAAAGTGGTGCAAGTTGGTTGCCCCCTTAGGATGTAGTCTTCAGAGCCTATATTGGTAAATGTTCTAATGTTATAAAACAATATCATAAGTCATGCTTAATCCTGTAACAAGTATTAACACAAACTCTAAGCTCAAAGGTGTCAGTAGCAGTTAAAGGTCTATGACATCCTGGCTATGAAAAACTCTTGGCAGCAAAAGGGCTTAGCACTTACCAACCTAGGGTTACCCCTTTTCTTGGAACCTACACTGACTGCTTTTCCAGTTTATAAAAGTTACAGAGATCTTTCTCTTTCTTACTAATGTTCCTTTGAATTGACTTTAAAACAGCTTGATATTTATTTATGTGAGATTATATGCATGTACATATAAATGTTCATATGTGTGTATATATGTATTTATATGTGTGCTTATGTGATTACAGAAAACACTTTTAAGGTACTAGCACAGAGAACTAATATTAATTTTGAGATGAAATATGGAAATATTTGTTGAAATATTAAAAAGTCAAATGCACTTAAGAGTAAGATAATACATTCTGACATGTTTTCATTAAATCTGAGAAAGTTTAGGATCAAGCACATTGCAGTGTTGGAGAAGATCCTTTGGTGAAGACTTCAGTATGTAAAAACTGCTGCCTATAAAGATACACAATACTTGCAGATACTGTAAGACAGATGATACACGTTTCAATGCCCTTCCTGTCTTTACTTTTATACAGTTGGGTTCACAGGTTTTAGTATCTCTTCTCTCCTCCTTCTCCACCCCCTCCCACATACCCAAGTTGCAACTGTTGATCTTGCCGAGGTCCCCACCCAAGCAAGCAACCCAACTGTTCTGGGCCAACATCACCACCTAGTGGTCATGATAGAGAATTGTCCTCCTCATTTACCTCTTTCTTGTCCCTTGTTGAAAATTAAAAACAAACTGTTTGACCCTATTCTATCTCAATTTGTGTCCCCTGCTACCTGAGAAAAATGTAAATAAATGCTAGTAACTCATTCTGTTTTTCATACTCTTCCTCTTTTATCTCTCCCTGATTTTATTGCTTTTAAAACCCAAAACATCAAATAAGGATAAACATATTTCTAGTTGAGGGCTCCCCTAGTGGCTCAGATGGTAAAGAATCTGCCTGCAACGCAGGAGACCTGGGTTCAGTCACTGGTTCGGGAAGGTCTCCTGGAGAAGGGAATGGCTACCTTCCCATTAGGGAAGTAAAGAAAGTAATCATGCCTCCTTGCAATGAAAAATCCTGCATTTTTAATGATATAAGTTCTAATCAGTGGTTTCATTAACCTTAAAGTGCTTAAAAGTTTTCATAAACCCTTAGAGGCAGCACAAAAACTTCTACACATCTTTCTTCATCTAAAATTTTTAATTACCTTCATTCAAGATACACCTTAAATATATTTGATCTTTCCTAGCTAGTCACCAGTTGCAGGAATATTTCTGTCTCCTGATTTTTCATTTAAAATATTGAGCATTTTGAGCTTACCTGGTCTAAACTCATAGTTTAGGGAATGTCTGTTCAGTGGAACAATGCCATCTGAGTACCAATGCTTTACCTCACCTATAAATATATAGACACATTCTAAAGGGAAAGGAAAGTGATGGGGAAACAGAATCTATCTGTGAGGCGAGGCCGCCAGTGTGCTATATCCCTTTGCATTAACACGTTTTAATCTTTCATGAGGCATACAATGGTTGGCAACAGGTCCAGGCCTCCTGGCCCCCGTGACCCCGAGTTCTCTGGATTCTCTCAGGGCTAACCTTGTCTGTGTGCTAATGACCAGGCACCCAGGGTCACTCTAAGGACTGTCCTGTTGCTAATAACATAGAAAGCCTCTGAGATGTGTAAAAACGAGACGTTCATTTCCCCAAATTTTAAATTGCATCTTGGAAAGAAAGTGGCTTTTGGCTCAGGGTTTGAAGGCACATCCACTCTGCAGGCAGCCATGCTTATTAAATAATGACACCGGGGCCTCGTCCATCAGCTCCTGGGACTCTGTGGAAAAGTTAGCTGCACGGTTAGGCCTGAACCAATGCGTTCCAGGGTCAAGAAACACAAAGTCTCCATTTCATGTTCTATATTTAATCAGTTCCACTCAGCACCATACTGAGTTTGACATTTTTCTAAGCGGTGGAAGGACAGAGTTACAAAATATTTATAAGTATAATCCCCATATTCAAGGAGAGTATAACATTTCATAGAAGCAGTAGTGCAACTAAGCAGCTTGGGGTCCAAAGAACCAGAGCTGATGGAATGGTTTAGGAATTTAGAGAGGGGATGACCACAGAGACAGCATCCGTGGGCTGGACCACGGAACACTAAGTGCAAGTTAGGAAGGATGACTGGTTCCTGGAATTGATGACAGGATGGGCCTGAGGAAGAAAATAAGAGAGGGCTGATCACATGGCCTTCTCACACAGGGTGCAGGGGCCCTGCTTGTCTCTGGGTGGGCTCTGGAGTGTTTGGGTGTGAACCTGCGGATGGCCGAAGTTGGTCCCAGTCTCCTCCTTCACTTTGAGCAAAGGCTGGTGCCCTTGAGTGCTCCGGGGTGTGCAGTTCAAAACCACGGACCCACCAGCTCTCAGACCCAAGAGCCTTCCCGAGAAGGCCTACAAGATGCAGGGGCAGGCCCTCCACACCCTCACCTGCCCCTCTGGTGCCTTGAGTGGAAGCCTGGCTGCCAGAGCTGCCCACTACCACCACGCTCCAGGCATTGCCTTCTGTCCTCCAGCAGTGTGGAGGGCTCCCAGAGCAGGGATCCCCCTCAGGAGGACCTCCAGTCCCCCTTTTGTCTTCCTCCTGCTTCCCTTCGTTCAGGAACCTGGTGTCGGGGGGCACTTCTGCTCTCAGTCCGAGGCTTGTGTCTGAGCCCAGCGCGTCCAGGCCCCTTGACATCTAGGAATGAACTTCCTTCTGACCCGCTCCGGACTGTGTGCCCCTGTTTAAAGGAGGCTCCAGCCTGTGCGGCAGGGAGACTCTGTAGGCCAGTGACACGGGCCCCCAGGCCTGCAGCATCTACTGTCCTTGGGCCACGTCGCTAGTCAAGCTCACCATCACGAAAAACCCCTGAAGCCACTTTCACATTTACAGAAGTGAAGCCAAAACGCTCTGTCTGAGCTTGTGTTTCTCCAGTGTGTCTTCTGCCTTATGTGGACCTGATTCATGGGGTTGCAAAGAGTCAGACACAACTGAGCAACTGAACTGAACTGAACATGGATGTATGTTAGATTTCAACTCTTGAGATCGGATCTGTGTTTGCCACATATTAAGACAGTTCCCTGCCCTGATCTCCGTCACGTACAAGAATAATACGACCGCCACTTGCATTCACCTCCCCGTGAGACGAGAGCCCTTCCTCGTGGACACCCGCCTTGGGTTGGGGGCGTCTCTGCACCTTTCCCACGCAGCTGGGGTGCATTTGTCCACAGAGAGATAGGAACTTCCCCCACACACGGAGAGAAAATTCACACATGCTTGAATCTGCTGAGCCAGTGGCTGATGTGTGGCCCACTGGGTCTCACCTCCACCCCCGGCTCCCCTCTCACTTGCCACAGACCTTTCTGTGACCGTCTGGCCTTGAATTCCTCCCCCTCCCCTCCTCCCCCAAGTGCAGGCAGCTTCCAGATCTGCATCCCCAGCATGTGCCTGCTGGCTCCTGTGACTCCATGTGTCTCCATGTGACTCCAACCCTCTGTCCAGTCCCCGTGATTTACTCTCCCCTGACCTTGCTCAGGGATCTGGGGACCCCCAAATTGGGGGGCTTCCTATTTTTTTTTCATAAAACTAGAATATCACACGATACTGAATTTTATTCTTTGCACTTAGCCTGTTGTGGTGCTGAATACATCTACATAAAACCATACCAGAGGATCCACAGTGATCGGAGGGTAATTTACAAAAAGGATCTCAGGCCTTTTCAGCCTCCTGGTTTCTTGAGTCTATGAATACAGTTCTCAGAGAAAATGTCACTTGGCAGAAAATGACAAAGTCCCGCCTTCATGGACTACTGTCAGATGAGTGTCAAGACCTGTGGCGTCAGGGCATCTGTGAGATTTAAGATGACATCCGTCCCTCACTTTCCATTCCCACTGTTCTCATCCTGTTCACTCCTGACGCGCTTTACCTGTGCCGCCCACAGTCTGCCTCCGGGACCGGCTGTGGGTCCCGATGGCAGAGAGCCATCTCTTTACCCCCTCAATTCTCTCAAAGCTCCAGTTGGGCCGGTGCTGACAATCTCCAGTTTTACAGATGAGGAAACTGAGGTACAGAGCAGGTACATGCGTTGTACCAGATCTCAGCATTTATAAAGAATGGAGCTGAGATTCCAAACCAGGAATTCTGATTTCAGAGTCCCAGCTCTGAGCTTGCCAATCACGAGAACTGTGTTGAGTCCAACCAGCTTGTTCCTAGCACAGGCTTTCTCAGACTCCAGTGGAAGTGGATGTGTCCAAGGGGGTGGTTCGGGGTGGGTCTCGTTCAGTGGGTCTGAGGTGGACCCCAAAGTCTGCTCTTGCCAGCACGTTCTCAGGGACTTGCTTTTGGTCCAGGGACCATAGTGGGAGAACCACTGATTCACAACGCCGATCAAAAACTTTGTAGTCGTGGTTGCTGTCTATCTCATTGATTATTTTACTTGGCACAATTTACCTCCTTCCTCTTGTTCATCTGTAGAGACTGTGAGGAACACGAGGGCTTTCAGTGTAACCGCAGTTTCTCCTGGTCCTCACAGTGTTGGACTCAGCCATCCCTTATCAGTCATTGTTTCAGAAGAGTGCAAACCAAATATCTGTTTTCTTTACCAAGAAAAACACACGAATGACAGAAATAATGACCCTAAATGTGATGCTGAGGAAGCAACAATGCAAAATGGACAGTGGTTATTGTATCATAACCGAGAGCCCTTCACCTCCCCTGCTCCCCCTCCCCATGCCCACACACGAGTCTTTCTTTCTGAAAAGCTAGTACAGATCTGTTTACATTCACAGACCATCCCAGTCAACCCTTGAGCAACTGGAAGAACCCTCAGGCTCGTGGCCCTACTTTAGGATACAGGTTTTATTATCAATACAGAATAAGAAGGGTTTAGAGTGGTCATGTGCCAAAGAAACAGACAAAATTCTTTCAGGAATCTGCAGACAGAAATCTGAGGGTGTGTTTGCTGAGTTTTGTCCCCACATTTATTAACACATGAATGAATGAAGGAAAGGAAGCTTATGGTTATCCTTATGCTTAAGGGGACTTTCTCAGCTAGATAAGCACTTCTCAGGGGGTTTTGCCAAACAAGGGCCCCCACCCGTGGGGGCTGGATTACTTGACGATCACTTATCTTCTGGGATCAGGGGTTCTGCTGGCTCACAGGGTGTTGGACTTGGCCTCTGGTCACTCCAGAGGGGCTGTCACGGTGGACCTGGTGACCTTACCCTGTGAAAGCCCCCCATGCCCCCCCAATCTAAAGTGAGAATTTATAAATAGCTTTTCCACACATCTTCACCCTCTGCCATTTGGACCTACAGAAAGGGCAAGCAATTGACCCAGCCCCGAGATGCTGACTGCCACACGTCACAGCCCCCTGTGGGCGGACGGGTCCAGGCCGGGCTGCTGTCCCCCGGGATAAGGTGCTGAGAACCTGTGTTTGGAAGCTGTCGCTCCCACTGGGTCGCTTCGCTGCTGGGCGGTGCTGTTCTGTTTTTGCCTGACACTGAGCGGCCCCTGTGTTGTATTGTCTCTTTCAGCCGGTAATGTTAAAGTAGAGACTCAGAGTGATGAAGAGAATGGGCGTGCCTGTGAAGTGAATGGGGAAGAGTGTGCGGAGGACTTGCGGATGCTCGATGCCTCCGGAGAGAAAATGAATGGCTCGCACAGTGTCCAAGGCAGCAAAGCTTTGTCAGGAGCTGGAGGCATTCGACTTCCTAACGGCAAACTAAAGTGTGATGTCTGTGGGATCATTTGCATCGGCCCCAATGTGCTCATGGTCCACAAGAGAAGCCACACTGGTAAGGCCTGGCGTAGCTCCTCCTTCGGTGGCCCGGAGGGGCCCGCGGTGTGTCGCAGAGGGCAAGGCCCCTCCCGGCCGAGTGTCCTGAGCGAGGTGTAGCCTCCCTGTTCATCCAGAAGGATTTCTAAACATGCACCAATTCGATCCTCTAAACTAAAGCTATAAACAGAAAGGTAAAGGTAACAGGTGTGCAAGTTCTGACAAGGGCCTGAGGTTCTGCTCGCTAAATAGGGGCGGCGGGGCTGTGCCAGATGGTCCACCCATAAGAAAACCAAACAGAGTAAGAGACTGATGCCCTGAAATCCACTCCTCAGATTGTCCACCGAGAAACCAGGAATGGGAGATGCATGTTGGGGGTATTCGTACTAACAGGACTTGATTCTTAGAAACACTCATTGAATCCTGATGGAATAGCAGCAAAGTGTAGTCTTTCAGAAAGACTTTGTTTTCAGAAGGCTTCTCCTCCCAGGCGACACTCCCACCGAGATAACCCGAGATGGTTTGGTTGCCACCAGCTCCCATATGAGGGCTTCCCTGGTGGCTCAGACCGTAAAGACTCTGCCTGCAATGCAGGAGACCCTCTCAAATTGGTAAAGAATTTAATACCTAAACCCCCGACCTAGCGGATGTGGGGGATGGAGGCTTTGGCAGCAGAAGAGAAAGTATTCTGGATCCAGAAATGAAGGAGTGCAAACTGAAGGCTGCACCCAAGCTCCTGACATGTTCCCACACTGGGGGCTGGAGACAAAAGGTCTACATTCTGCCCCGCCCGGGTGCCCCGAGTGCAGTCATGGCGGACGACCAGTCACGTGCTTCCCCACCGGAAGTGTCGCGAGCGGCCCTAAAGAGTCTTCAAAATAAAATATTAACAGGGCACACCTTACCTTTAACGGCATGCATAGTCTTTAGAACCGAATAGAAACTTTACTCTTCTGCTCTAAAGGTAGAAAAAGCATAATAAATGTGCCAACTCCAGTGATCACTGAAAGTTTGGACATAAACATAACCTGAGCCCCTGCTGCCCAGGGGTACTGGCGAGGGGCTGTGGTTAGGGTTAGGATTAGGCTATCTTAAAGCCAGGGTCTTCCACTGTTCTCCACAAGAGGAGACTAGCAAACTGGCAAAACAGCAGACTGAGAAGGCAAAGTGAGTTTCGTAATCTAGCTCAGGGAAGTGAGGAAGAAGATGAACATCGCGACCTCATGTGATTCTTCCTTGGGCCACACACTTATCTGATTATCAAAAATGAAGCAGGAACTCAGAAAATTCGTGGAGCAAAACAGCTGGGTTGTAAGGAAATGCGGATCTTTGTAGAGTTGTCATTTGTATATTTGAATCAGGCAGTTCCCAAAATGATTTTTGGTTGTCATCCATCTGGAAAAACTGTATAATATGTCTACTTTCAATCAACATTCATTTTCGATAAAAACTTAACTTCTACAGTTTAGCAAACTTTGTTTTCCCTAATGTGCCTGGCAATCCCCCAGTTATCCCATGAACAATCCCCAGCACATCTAGCCCTAAGGGAAGCTCACAGGAGAGTAGTCGGGAGGTGGAAATTAAAGTGAACATAAGTTATGTGGTGAGAGACCCCTTACAGGATGCACTGGGACCCATGTTAATTCATTCCTGGCAGAGAAATAGACCTCACAAATGAATTACTTTCCTGTAAATCAAGTAAAACCTCACTATACAGTGAAAGTTCTCTTCAATAAATATTTGATAACTGAATGAAATGCTGGCATACTAAATGGCCAGATTATAATGACTGCCTGCCCTGGTAAAAAGAATAATTGCATTTAATGATAAACCTTCCAAGTATAGATATGCAGAGTAGACTGTCTGTTTGCTGCCCACTTCTGCCCACAAATAATGGCTACGTGCCAGATAAGCACCAACACATGGAGTGTTTTGCTAACGGAAAGTTCATTCCAAAAAGAGGGACTTAGAGACCATCAGCTGTATGATTCCAGCTTGATTTCTATTAAAAAGGAAAAAACAAAACCTGAAACAAGGAACTCCTGGATTGCCTTCATGATGCTTTTCTGCTTTGCATAGATATAGTGGTAGGTTGGTATTTATAGAAATAGCAACATGTTGGCCAAACTAGGTTTGAGTAGACACACTATAAAGTATCCGCATTCGTGGGGTCAGAGGGGAATGTATCAGAAAGGCAGGCTTTGCTAATCCCCAGCCCTGCCCCGAATTCCCTAAAAGCAGCATTTCCCAAAGGTAAAGTTCACCGGAGGTCCTGTGAAAATGCAGACAGGAGTCCAGACCCAGAGGATGCTGGGAGCTGGAGCAGGGACCCAGACTGTCTGTAGGTGGCTCAAGGTGCAGCTTATAGTGAACCGGAAACTGCCACTTCAGAGGGCCCTTCATCGGGGAGCCTGGACTTGCACCTGCTGTCACCCAGTGGGCTGGGCACACCGGGTTTCCTTCTGGAAGACTCGCCTGCCCAGGGCCACCGCCCTCATCACCAGCACCACGAGGGCTGTGGCTGCCTTCATCTGAGTGGTCCGCTGATGCCGTCATTTCGCTTCCCCAGTTTTGCTGCTCAATTTCATTTTTTTTAACTCAAACATCATAGTAACACCTTCCCGCCAACCTCAGAGGGCTCCCGGGAGAATCAGAGGGAGGCTGTTAGGAGAGGAGTGTGTAATGCAGGGAGAACCCCACCATGCAGATGTGTAGCATCCTGGTTCTAAATGATAGGGTTTTTAATTGGAAGCATCAATAAAAATGTCTGAATTGTGGTTATCCTGTCCAGCCCTGTGCCCGCTCTGTGCCCATCTGTAGGTGAAAAGGTGCAACCATTAGGCTTTGTAAACATAGCCTCACATTGGCTGCTGGGCTTCCCAGGTGGCTCAGTGGCAAAGAATCCACCTGCCAACCAGGAGACTTGGGTCAATCCCCAGATCAGGAAGATGCCCTGGAGAAGGAAATGGCAACCACTCCAGTATCCTCGCCTGGAAAAATCCCGTGAACAGAGGAGCCTGGTGGACTGGAGTCCATGGGGTTGTCCATGGCTCAGTGACTAAACAGTGGTAGCAGCAGCATGCTGATTGCTGATCCAAGGCATGACTGCAGTAAGCCCAGGCAAATCCTTATGGTTCAATATATATATATAAATTCACTTTCTTCGGATACAGGATCAGAAATTTTATGATGTAGGTGTCCATGGACTTTCTTTTTGACCCAATCAAATTATGAAAAAAAGCTTAGGCGTTCTTCAGAGAGTCCCTGAAATGACAGATTACAGAGTCAGTGAGATTACAGACTAAATTTTGAATTAATGATACAAAACTCCTCATCCCAATTAAATAAAAGGGAGCACAGCCTTGGAGGAACTTGGGCTCACTCGCCATCAGCTGCATGCTGTAGGGGCAAGCAGTTGGCAGTGGCAGCAGAAGGACCAGGTATCATGAGCTGAGTTCTGCCCTCTGGCTCCAGGGCCCTTTCCTGCTAACACCTCCAAAGGGAAGCCACATTGAGTTGAATTTCGTGTCATGGCTTCAGGGAATGCTCTCTTCCAGTCCCCAGGCCCCATGTTACATATTCATGCTGGCACAACAGTTAGAAACAAATAGATTTCCAGGAAAGCTTGCCAGTGGAATTAAGACACCAGGCCCAGCAGGCTACATGAGAGCAAATTAGAAGACAAATTTCACTCTCGAAGTCATGGCCCCTGTCTTTCCTGCCTGCCCTGTTCTGCTGGAGGGATTCATGACTGTAACCATCTGTCCTTTCTCCGCTGACAACACTGGCTGGATGGCAGTGTTCCCTGCATCCTTTCGGACCTCAGGAGAAGCCAAGCGCCCAGCACCTCATCAGCATAGAGGGGGCATGTCACATGGGCATGGGTCACACCGAGGCACGTTGGTCACCAGGAACGGTCCACATCCTTTTCATGATCATGTTCATGGCATTGGACTGCCTAGCTCTCCAGAACACTCACCCTAAGGGTCCGCCCTGCCGGTCACCCTGACTCTTCTTCCTTCTTCCATCTGCTTGGAGCTAAAGACCGCAGTCACACACACACGTGTGGGGGAAGGCCCTGAAGTGTTTCTAGTCGAAAATTAACAATGTATATTAGATGCTCCTTGGTTCTGCTGGCTACTAGCTGTTGTAACCTCCTCATCTAGTGTGGGCTTGTAACTCAGAGACTGAGGAAGTGTTACTTTTACCATCACCTTTCCACCTGCTGGACTTCCTCTGCTCAGTCAGATCCAATCTAGATACAGACTTTGGAAAATTACGAATATATTGTTATTGTCAGGATTCCAAATGGTCTATAACTGAATATCATTGTAAGTTCGCTTCAGTTTTTCCAGTAGCACATCTATCCCTCCCACTTAAGAATGATGATAATCTTGAAATTCAGATGCCAACACAGGCTTCTAAATTTAATCTGGTGTAGATATAGTACCAGATGCACTTCTGATCGCTCTTGATAAGTGCCGTCTTGTTCACCAAAATCATGCAGATCGATTGGGAAAATTGTTAAAATACATTTTAACACATTCTTCTTCCCTAAGGTAAAGTTGTTACTAGGAAGTGCATTTTCATGGTATCTCAATACCAGATATCATGGTCATACAAAGCCTTTTGTCTAAAAAAAAAAAAAAGCACTTTTTAAAGAGTTTTGATGTTTACTTAAACATGACAAATATATCCCTGTTTTAAGTGAGAGTTAAATATTCACTGATTTTAGATTCTGAGACCTGTGACTAGTCAATAGCATATTTCTTGACCGCAGCGGCCTGTCCATCCCGTTGTTGGACTCAGAGTCTGGGGACATGAGCTGACGCACAGCAGAGAGCTCAGTGGGTTTTTTGTTTTGTTCTGTTGTTTTTGTGACCACTCCAGCGGTTCTGCTCCCGAAAGAGTTCCCAATAATAACTGAATTTCATCTCTTAGAATATCTGTACTGAAAATAGAACTGACTTCAATAGATACAGATAGACTTCATACTGGCTTCAAGGCTGCAGGATTAGGAGGCAAAGGAAAAAGCCAGAACCCTCAGTGCAGCTCAGATTTTGACAGAGATTAAGGACTTCTCTTTGGATGATGGAAACCGTCCCTCCAGTTTCTCAACTTCTCATTTTATTCAGTCTTTCTCCTTCTCTCCCTCCCACCCTCACACTCTGTCTGTCTCTTTCCTGATTTGCCTGCATAGGGACAGACAGGTAATGGAGAAGAAATTGAAAGGGAAAATACAGGGAAAATGTAAATGAAAAGAAGTTATTATAACTGTTATAATGAAGTGCCTTTCATTTAAATATAAGAATGTAACGCTGAAATGAACTTGTGATCCTGAAATGCATTTTTAATGAGTTTCCTTTTTATTTTGCTGCTTCAGTGGCATATTTTAAAGACCCTTTGAAAAAAGCCACATTAAAACCCCCACCAAATGCCACAACACGCAAAATTGGATATTGGTTTATTCCAAAACTGCTGATCAGGAAGAGTGGCTCTTCATCACAAAATGTTGCAGTCACTTTATTTAAATGAGTTTGAATTTGCATTGTGATGTGCCATTCTGATTTAGGGAAAAAAAATTAGATTTTCAGATCAAATTGACCCAACCAGTGAAGCGTTAAGGAACTGGCAGGTTTAGTCTGAAAGCCTCATGTTCTATCAAACCTGCAGCCGGTGGAAGTCACCAGGCCCGTGGGAAACAACTTTCTCGCCGTGTCCTCCTCTGTCCCCGCCGAGTTCCGCTCTCACCGCTCTCCTTCTTGTCCCCCCAGGAGAGAGACCGTTCCAGTGCAACCAGTGCGGGGCCTCCTTCACACAGAAAGGCAACTTGCTCCGGCATATCAAGCTGCACTCGGGGGAGAAGCCCTTCAAGTGCCACCTCTGCAACTATGCGTGTCGCCGGCGGGATGCCCTCACCGGTCACCTGAGGACACACTCCGGTAGGTCCCCTGGGTGGGCGCAGGCAGCTCAGCTCAGGGGCACCTGGCTCCCTGTTGGGCAGCCCTGTTCCCAGGGCCAGTCCCCTGGGCATTGGCTGCACCCAGTCAGAGCATCAGCTCCCTCCCGCAGTGTGCTCTGGTCTCCCAACAAACCAGAGGACAGGAGTGGGGAAATATTACACACGCTCGTGCACACACACACACACACACACGTCTCCTCTTAGAATATTTTAAGAGTCCTCCTCATCCCATTTTTCAGGTAAGTGGGTTTTTCTTTGCAAAGATTTTACCAGCTTGCCCTTGTCCTGAGTCTGCAGCCAATGCCCCGAAGTTTCCAAACACATCTCTCCATGATCGTTGTGAAGACACCATCATTGCTGTTTAAGGCTGAGCATGTCGGGGGTCATCATGGGGATAGTTTTCTTTGCAAAGGTGTCGCCTGGTGCACCGCCAAATGGGCCCAAAGGGACCCAGTGTAGCAGTCACACCAGAGGCTGACTGAGGCCCCGGTGGGAGAGGCCAGTTTGGAGCTGTTACCAGAATGTTGTAAGCCCATCCAGGTAATTGGGGTCTTGGTGAGACGATGGTATCTGTGAATGCTCCACAGTATTTGGAGTGCTCCAGCCTGGGAGCACTGATTATACTAGATCTCCTGCCTCTATAGAAAATTCCTTGGTGTTCCATGATCCAGTGGCCCTGTCTTCTTCCAGGTCAGAGGAAGACAGGGTGAGACCTGTGTGCTGTCCCTGGGGGCATCTGACATCACGCCCTTCCCCTGCCCTCAGGGAGCTCACCGCCTAGACCAGCAGCTCCCCATCACCCCCAGGGCAGCACCTCAAAGAGGCCCCTGGCCCGGAGGAGGGGGTGCATGTCCTTGGAGAAGGTTGGCCTGGACTCAGGTGGTCTCTCCCCCATGGGAAGCAAGTGTAGTTAAGGCCAGGATCTGAAGCCTTCACACATTTGTCGAGCTCCCCAGGGAAGAGACAGCAAAGCCCCAGTGTGTAGCAGGTGCCACGATGCGTGTGAAGGGATGGCAGGGGCACAGGGAGGAGGCAGCGGGTCTCCAGGGAGAGGTTTCTGGGTTCACCTTTGGAAAAGTTCCCAGTGAATGTGTGGCTCTGTGAGTGGTCCTAGAAAGGGGGCTGGGGGGCATTTATGAGTATGGTGGGGATGTCCTCCCCAAGGGACTCATCGGAAGGCAGTTGTGGGGGGCAGGCTGCTGGTCTGGTTCTCAAGTGCTCAGCCCAGCCATCTCCCCTTGTTCTGACCTCCTTCCTGACCATCAGCATAGAGGAGGCTCCTAGATGCTCTTAGAAATCCAGGATGGTGTGGTGTGGACGAGCATCCTAAAATCTCCTGAGAAAGGAGCCACTTGAAGCCAATGGCTCCTCCCACAGCAGGAGATCAGTGGGTGACCCTGGGCCAGGGCCCTGCTGAGGGCTGGGAGGACTTTGCTGCAGGGGACAGGAAGACGGCATTTCCCCAAAGTGGGACGATGACGCCGTGACAGTGAGCATTCTTGGATGCTTGCAACGTGGATAATAAGGAGTGCATGTGTTGTCCCCTGAGAGGTGAAGGTTTACAGGGTCCCTATAGGCTTCAGATGTGACAGTTACACCGTCTGTTTACAGAGCCCACCAGGAAGTCTGGGACAGAGCCACTTCTCCAGTACCCTTCTGGTAGAGTCAAGCCAACACCATCAAAGTTGGTAGTGATGCTGCACTGGAGTTGGTAGGATACACAGCACCCCTTTGGTAGAAAAAGCAAAGACTCAGTCTTAGCTTGACACCTACCCTGGTCATCCCAGGTCACTCTGGTTTGCAACAGAAATCTCTTCTGTGTATCAGTCGTGTGGTGAAATTAGAAACATCTAGTGCTGTGTTTTAGGTTATTCTGGCTCCATTCCTGCTTATTTCATTTGTGACATGATGGTGTCCTGCTCCAAGTATGGCTAACAATATAGATAGTCATAGGCTTTGGACAGTTTATTTCCATTAAGGATTCACTGATGAGCAAGTAGATAAAATTATAGGGGGAGAACTATCATTGATTCAGGGCTGCTGGTGATTCTGCCATCAGAAAGTGCCGCTGACACACAGCTCCTGGGGGAAGAAAGAAAACAACAGAGATTTAGGTTCTACAAGATGATTTCGTAGGAACAAAATGAAGACGTCAGCCTTTGTCTACAAACCTAAGTGAGGTTGTGTTCCATTCCATTGTGAAGTGGCCGCACTCCCATCCCACTAAAAACTGCCATCACCTTGGTGGCTTTCCCTGGCAACTGGTGTTGGCCTGAGATTCCGGCTATAGGACTTGTCCCATACTAATAAGAGGGTGGTCTGGAATGGTGTGGGGGGGGTCCCCCTCCCTTCTTCTCTGCTTTCTTTGGAAGTTGCAAGCTTGGCTCCTGACCTTCCTTCCTACAAAATAGTGGGCTACACTTTAAGATACACTGTAGTTCAGTTGCTTCCAAGAACTGAAGTGTGTTCCAGAGTTAAAGTCAATCATATACTCAGACAGAAATGGGTATTCAGATAGAAATGGGTTTTCAGGCCACATGTACAGGAATTTGCTGAAGTTACAGTGTTTCCAGGAAAGGACATGGAGTGAGTTATGTTTATTCTATTAGTTTCTAAAGGGCATACTCAACAAAAAGTGCAGTTTTAAGCAACATTGTATATTTCAGTGTTGTTTCTCCGATGTTAGGGATACAGCACTCTCTCCAGATAAAGAATTATTCTTTTTCCCCACTAGTAAATGTTCCAGAAGTCAAATTTTGGTTTTCATCCTGGTTGTCTTAAACTGCAGCTTCTGTTCACCCAAGTAAGAGATTTAACCAATACAAACTTTGGTTAAGCCATTTCACCAAACATTCCTATGTGGATGGCATAGATTTTGACATAATACTCTCAAATATGTGAAATCTAACAATATGAGCAGGAAAGAATGAGAAGATTCTGGCTTTAGGATGGAAATTAATAGAATATCCTTTATCCATTTCATCTCCTAAAATGCTATCTATTATAATCTTTAAATGTAGGTATGATACGGATTTGTGCTAGTCTTTTCCCAAAATATCACTCAATAAAATTCGTGGAGAACTAAACTGTGTATAGAAGTACACTACTCAATACAGTAGCCACAAGCCATAGGTGCCATTTACTTTTTAATTACTTAAAATTAGAGTTCAAATTTCTGTTCTTAGTGGCACAGACCATACTTCAATCAGTGTTCACACATGGCTCATGGCTGCTGCATTGGACAGCTCAGGGGGAGAGCACTTCCTCCTTCATAGTGAATTCTGTTGGACAGGGTGCTCTATTGAAGAGAAGCCACACTATTCTAAGGGTCTTTGAGGGGAGAAAATAGAGCTTTTCCAAGTTAGAACCAGAAAATACATTTTGGGAACAGAATGCTTATTTCATTAAAGTCTGTTTATCCACTGTGGTTTCTTCCAGACCTCAGATTATTAGTTTCAGACTAATTTAGGAGTTGAATTCACTTTGATTGCATTAAATCCGGCACCAATGTCATGCCAGACCTGGCCCGTGGTGTAGAAGTGGACAAGAGGCTGACTTGTGTATAGTGTCCTGCCAGCGTGGGTACATCTTCCGCACATCTCTGCTTTGGTGTTGGGCATCCCTGGTATCACACTGCAGTGGTTTGTTTTCTTCAGTTAAAAGACAGACTTCATGGTTTAAGTAGGAGAGAATTTGGTAGGCCGGACAGTGAACAAGTTAAAAAGAAAAAAAGGCGACAGGAGTTCTTGGTACACTCAGGAAACCCCTGATCACTCACATTTTTAAATTCAGTCATCGTAACTGAGTCCATAATACTTTTAGCTCTCAAGAATGGAGGGGTTGTGTTTTTTTTAATTTTTTTTGCCTTTTTGATAAGAAGTGTATTGCATGCCTTCCCACGACACGTATGGCCGCTCTTTAATCGGGGTCTCGAACTCCATTGTGTCTCCCGCAGTTGGTAAGCCTCACAAATGTGGATATTGTGGCCGAAGCTATAAACAGCGAAGCTCTTTAGAGGAACACAAAGAGCGCTGCCACAACTACTTGCAAAGCATGGGCCTCCCAGGCACGCTGTACCCAGGTAAGCTCCGAGGGCACAGGCTGCCTGCCGCGCGCCGCGCGCCCCCGCCCGCGCGGGGGTGGAGGGGCGGCTCCGGCCACTCAAGTCTCACTAGCACTGCCTCCTGCTCCCCAGCCTTCCCAGACTTCCTCTTGCCAGGGAGCACGTGCTCATGAAACCCCTCCCTCCCAAAATCTGGATCAGCTTCTACGATCATCAGATCAGATCAGATCAGTCGCGCAGTCGTGGCCGACTCTGCGACTCCATGAATCGCAGCACGCCAGGCCTCCCTGTCCATCACCATAGCGACCCTTGAAAGTCTCAGGTTTTTACTTTTCTGTTTTTTTTTTTTTTTTTTTGATGGTTTTTTTTTAACCTAGGAGTACAGATTGCTTCTTTGTGCTAAGATGTGAAATCTGGCTATAAAAATGATTTTTTTTTTTTATGAAGTGGATCAAATAAGAGTGTTCAGGCCAAGTTTTGATTCATCAATGTTGGCACCTGCCTGGCACATGGGGAATTGAAAGACCCTGACTGTCTGTGGTCCTGCAGCTGGCACGGGATTCGAGGGAAACTTCTTTTTTCCCTCGTGCTCTGATGCTTTGCTGGGTATCTGTTGCATCTCAAGATGTTTGGCTCTGATCAGAGACAAGCTGAAGTGAAAGGTGTTAACAGAGAGAGTATGGAAAGGGCTGAATTTACTCAAGGGTACAGCAGTATTGTCAAAAGCACCTTTCTGATTTTCTAAGACATGAAATTTATGGATAGATCAGCTCAAGTTCACCCCTTTGAAACACTGCTCATTTAGCATGACTGCTGGAAAAATCCTTGTTGGATGGAGGTGTGCATACATATTAAGTCACTTCAGTTGTGTCTGACTCTCTGCGACGCTATGCAGTGTAGCCCAGCAGACTCCTCTGTCCATGGGATTCTCCAGGCAGCCATACTGACGTGGGCTGCCATGCCCTCCTCCAGGGGATCTTCCCAACCCAGGGACTGAACCCTCATCTCTTACATCTCCTGCATTGGCAGGCAAGTTCTTAACTACTAGCACCAGATGGAGGAGTAGATGTTAAATGAATAGTTGAGATTTTATCAAGCCTCATTCAGCTTTCTGACTTTAATAAATGGCTCATAAAGAAAAATCCACCAGGGAGCTCTCAGGTTATTAGTTTTAAATGTTAACATTTATTTTATTTTGTTATTGGGATTAGATACATATAACATGAGGCTTACTATCCTGTTTTTAAGTGGGGTGGTGGTTTTAGTTGCTAAGTCATGTCCGATTCTTGTGACACTATGGACTGTAGCCCACCAGGCTCCTCTGTCCATGGGATTCTCCAGGCAAGAATACCGGAGTGGGTTGCCATTTCCTTCTCCAGGGGGTCTTCCTGACCCAGGGATCAAACCCAGGCCTCCTGCACTGCTGGCAGATTCTTTACCGACTGAAAGGGAAGCCCCATTTTTAAGTGTGCTTCGGTGCTATTAAGCGAATTCAGTAATGCTCAGATTACTAATGGCAGCTGAGATCAGAGGAAAGAATAGTCAACGTCAGAATAAAGTCCTAAAAATTGAGTAGTCTTGGCATCAAGGAGTAGGATGCTGTGGTCCTAGTACCATGTCCCCCGCTGATCTGGGGTCAATCTGGGTCCAACATTTGATTTCACTGGGCCTTAATCTTCTCACCTGTAAAATGGGGAGACTGCATCAAGTTATCTTTTAACTTCCTTCAAAGTCTAAGGTCTATTTCTAGAACATAAAGGCATTGTAGCTTAGTGGAAGAGAGGAAAGTAGATATTAATAATAATAATAATAATTTATCAGTTTGTGGCCAAACCCTCAAATAGGAGATTAAGGGACGAGAAGATGATTATAGTCCTTTAAAATAAAATGTAAATACTTGATATTGCATTTTTCGGTTAAAAAATGGGTATTGGAAGTCAGTGCTTTTAATGAATGATTAAATAAGTCATTTATCTACTCAACAAATATTTACTGAGGACATATTATATACCATGCCAAGTCTACTGAAGATCAGTTCAGTTCAGTCACTCAGTCATCTCAGACTCTTTTCAACTCCATGGACTGAAGTATACAAGGCTTCTGTATCCATCACCAACTCCCAGAGCTTGCTCAAACTCATGTCCATCAAGTCGGTGATACCATCCAACCATCTCATCCTCTGTTGTCCCCTTCTCCTGCCTTCAATCTTTCCCAGCATCAGGATCTTTTCCAATGAGTCAGTTCTTCGCATCAGGTGGCCAAAGTATTGGAGCTTCAGCTTCAGCATCAGTCCTTCCAGTGAATATTCAGGACTTTTTTCCTTTAGGATGGACTGGTTTGATCTTGCAGTCCAGGGGACTCTACTGAGATAGTAATCTGAATTTCCCTCCAAAACTGCACACATGGAATTGGGATGGCAAGATGATCCAGAGGCCCTGCAGGGCTCACAGGTTGCCTCCACTGTTTTCACGACTAAGCAGACAAGCCCTAATGTCCAGCGGGCTTCAAGGAGCTTCTCCTTCACCGAGACCTGGATGCAAGCTTTTTTTCTGACTCTGTTTCCGAATGCCTCTTAGGCTTGTCTCTTAGGTGGGAGTTAGGCAATTCCTGCCTGTATGATCTCATGCAAAGGCTCTCAGCAGAGATCTGCATCATGCCCTCACCCGAATGCACACATTAGGGACTCCCTGGAGCTGGAGTCTCCTGTGTCCATGTCAACACGCTTCTGCGTCAGGGATATATATATTACATAGTACCCTATGGTCAGAATTCATTTAGTCCTAAGATGTGAACTGATCCCCTTTGGGGGTCAGATGGTTTGGAATTCCACACGTGGCTTTTAGTCCTGTTCTCAGGAGATGAGAAAGCTTCTCGTGTGAACTTCATGCTGGTGGAGGATCCATAAAAGCCCTTTGAAGAAGGTCCTTCAAGGCTGCATCATGGCGCAGGCAGGCAGTAGGTGAGGGCCTCACTGGGCTGTGGCCGGTTGATCTATACTTTCTGTGCATTTCTCATGTGCATCCCTCCCACACCTCCTAGGACCAGGCCTCACAAGCATGCACATGGGCCCTGAAACAGGCTTGAACCCCTCCAGTCCACCTTAGGTTGAGGCCATTCTTTGGGCTTAGGTAAAGACAAAGCCTAGTTTGTGAAACATGGCCAAGACTTAATTTTTCTGAATATGATTTTATTTATGAAGAAGCTTTCTGGTCATCTGCTATAATTTCCTAATGTCTTTATAGAAAACATAAGTTTCTCTTGAGCCTTTAGGTGCGCAGATTGTGTTAGAAGCTTAGAAAGAAATGTATCAGTGGTCTGGGAGCTCTGGACTTGTGGTCCCTCACTGTGGTGGCTCTGAGGGTCTCAGGAGGCCCATGGTCTGGCAGAACGGAACCCCAGCTCAAGGTGCTGTAGGCACTCTGGGCAGGCTACAGAGTCTGTGTTTGCAGAGAAGGATGAGCACATCAGGAAGCATATTAGCTTGATCAGAAACACAACCAGTGCAATTGACTTCTGTGGGTTTTATTCATACCCCTCCTGTAAATCAGGATGTGGGCTATTATGTTTACCTATTTAATAAAAAACCCCACATTTCCAAGGCTAAAAAATCACATTTACCGGTGGTAATAACTGATTTGAAATATATTTTTTCAACATGGCATTGATTGTGAAGCAATGAAAACATAAAATTTAGAAATAGGGATTTTCCTGGCAGTCCAGTGGTTAAGACTCTGAACTACCAGTGAAGGGAGCACAGATTCAATCCCTGGGCAGGGAACTAAGATCTCATTAAGCTTCATGGTACCGCAAAAAAAAAAAAAAAAGCTAAAGAAAAAAATGCTTAGAAATGCTCAGAATTGCTTCTGGCCTCACAAGCTGTGGTGGGGCCAGAAAACACAGGGGAGCCATGGGGGAGAAAGGCCTGGATGCTACACGTGTGTCTTCTGGGGTCATGGGATGTTTTTAGCACAAAATTGGTGTCAAATTTTGTCAATTTGTCAATCTTGTTGGAATAATATAAAGTGTATGTGGAAAAATAAAAGAGGAATTGGCATTTTTTAAGAAGAAAAGTAATGTCCAATGTTATATTAAAACATTGCTGTCAGCTGGACCTCTTTGAAGAACAGACAGATAAATCAATAATCCTATCCTATCCTAAGTCACTTCAGTCGTGTCCGACTCTGTGCAACCCCATAGATGGTAGCCCACCAGGCTCCCCCGTCCCTGGGATTCTCCAGGCAAGAACGCTGGAGTGGGTTGCCATTTCCTTCTCCTAAATCAATAATAGAAATGGATAAACCTTCCAGAGACCCTGTGATCAATCAGCATGTCCTATCTAAGAAGGGAAGGCACACAGAGGAGTGGGATTTCAATGAACTCTGCAGAACTGGTTTGGGAAGAATTGATTAGCCATTAGGAAGAAAATCAGTTTAGATTTTTAGCTTCTTGTGTATTAGGAGAAATTTCAAGGAGGTGAAAAATTGATATTTCTGAAAGTCCAACCATAAAAACTAGTACACGGAGAGGCTATGCAGAATATATAGCTGTATCTTCAACTATGGAAAGAAAGGGATGACGAAGCAAAGCAACAATCAGCTAGAAGTACTCCCTAGATCACCTCTCATCTTCACAATTTCTAGACTTCCTACAGCGCTTGTTCGTTGACTTTCCGGGTTGCTGTGTTCAGGGCCCAGGAACTCCCGAGTTCTTTCCCCCTCTCACCAGGGTTGGCTGCAGCATTCTTGTGACCAGGTTTCTCCTACATCTCTGTTCAGTGTGACAGAGTCAGACCCTTAGATCATTTCTAGCTGAGAATTCTTTCATTCTCAAGAGGGCTGTTGTCAGGAGTGACTGAGTGAGTGTACTGGGGAGTACTTGAAATGTTAAGAGGACTTGTCAATGGGACACAATTGTAAAATCACAGTCCAGCTTCTGGGGAGAGTGGTGGTGCTTGTTCCCTGATCTTAGGGGATAAGGCAGGTGTCATCAGCTCTGATCCTCCTCTGTGTGGCTGGCAGGGTTGCTGGGAAGATTAGAAATAATCTCCGCAAAGATCCTGGCTCTTGTAGGCACTTAACACATGTCAGATTTAACGCTGGATGACGAGACCGAATCCTTTGACTATAAGTGTTTCTAAACTGGTCTCTCTAACTGTCTTTGACTTTAGTCATTAAAGAAGAAACTAATCACAGTGAAATGGCAGAAGATCTGTGCAAGATGGGATCAGATCGCTCCCTCGTGCTGGACAGACTAGCAAGTAACGTCGCCAAACGTAAGAGCTCTATGCCTCAGAAATTTGTTGGTAAGAGTTAAACGTTTCCTGTCTCTTAAAAGAACAACCATGTGGGTGCTTTAGACGGTGATTAGTTGAGGGAAAAAGAAAGGAAACATATCCCGTTTTAAAAAAAAAAAAAAAAAAGCAAAAATTAGCAAGCTTAATATTTCTCAAGTCTCTCAGAATGGTTTTCCGATAGGCTTCTTAAAAATAATATCAGATCTTCTCCCAGGGGCTGTTCTTAGAGGTGGTTTTGCAAGGTCTGGGGCACCTGGTGAGATCTGCTCTGTGTCTATTGGGGATGGCTAATCAGTGAGCCCAGGGCAGAGGGCACAGCGCTCAGACCCCCAGCCTCAGCAGCCTTGCTGAGCCTCAATGGCTCCTTTGTCCAAAGTTCATAATACTCCCCACAAGGGCTACTTCAAAGTCTAAAAGGACAGAACTGCAGGGCAACTGGTCCGCGAGCTGCACAGCAAGGAGTAGGCACGGCCTCGATTGCCGTTTTCCCTGCTTGGTATCTGTGCAGTGCTGTCAGAGTGGGGTAACCCTCTTCTCCAGTGTAGATGGTGGGCATACCCACAGCCGTGTCATCCAGCCCCGATGCTGGAAGTGTAACTAGGGTAACACCTGGGCAGGTGGGAGGGTAGAGAGGCGCTGGGCTGGGGCTCAGCCTGAGGGTGTGAGCTCACCTTGGAAATGACTCTCCTCTGCAGCCCAAGTTCCATCCTTTACATATCTCACAGGCTTTTATGGGCTTCTCTGGTGACTCAGACAGTAAAGAATCTGCCTACAATGCTGGATACCTGGGTTTGATCCCTGGGTTGGGAAGATCCCCTGGAGGAGGGCATGGCAACCCACTCCAGTATTCTTGCCTGGAGAATCCCCATGGACAGAGGAGCCTGGTGGGCTGCAGTCCATGGGGTCACGAAGAGTCAGACACAACTGGGTGGCTAAGCACACACACACAGGGTTTTATGAACATAGAGTAACACCAGGATGTGAGAACATTTAAAATCCTCAATGTGAAGATGGTATCTGGAAAGAGGATGGGGGAGGGGAGGGTCAGTGAAGTTGACAGTGACCTTGAGCTAGGAAGAGGATTTCTACACATTTTTCACAGTGGAAGAATGGAGGATTCTAGGCAGATAAGAACAAATACAGAGCAATGGTGATGCTGGCTGGGGACTTGAGGGGGACATGTGGACAGGCTCGAGAAGCAGATTCCAGGGTGAGTCACGGACCCTCAGGGAATCCCCTGAGTAGCAAAGCCCCAGTCAGCTCTGGTCACAGGTGAATGGCCTTCAAATGCCAAGGTGAGAAATGCAGCCTTAACCCAGCAGGCAGAAGAGAGCACTGGCACGTCTTTAACTGGAGTCACCTCTTGGAAAATAGAGACCTCTGGTGCCAAAAATTGATTGGAAATGGGAGAACGTGGGGCCTTGGTGGCCTGGAAAGAGGAAGATATGGGGCAGAGGCTGGTGAAAGAGGAAGGTGGGGGCCACACGGCTGATGGAAACCGCAAGTCGTGGGGACTCGGGGACACGTGTGCCATTGACAGGTTCTGGGAATCGACAGTCTGGGTTTGATCTGTCCGTTTTGAAGGACTTTCTGAATGATGCCCCGTGGGAACCTGGGGAATGTGTGTTAGAAGAGAGGATGGTACTAGAATGGGGTCAGTAGTTAGTGAGGCCCGGGGTGGGTGCTGACCTGCAGGAGGGGACAGGACCCAAGGGGAGGCCAGGTTCTTGGGTTCCAGCCTCTCTCCGACGCTGAAGAAAAGGCTCCAATTAGAGGTTTTTTTGTAGGTTTGGAGTTGGGAGGGGTGATGGGAGGAAGGAATCAGTTAAAAAACACTTTTCAAAGAACCAGCCGGAGACAGAGTGTGGGGAGTCGCCCACAGGAGTGTGAGCCTTTAGACTGTGAGAAATGGGGAGGCCACTCACTTCCTGCGCAGAAGGGGTGAGGTGACTCAGAGCACTGACTTCTGGGGGTGGGATTTCAAGCGGCAGCAGGTGGGAGTGAGAGCAGGGCCCCCACCCCTCCCAGGAGGCCGTGTGTGGTGGAGGGGGGATGGGGCCCCCTTAACCAGGGGAGATGGAGCAGCAAGTGTGTCTGAGGATGCTTGGACCGTCATGGGCCCTGGGGAGCTGGGTACCACTTCCTTCTTCAGATCAGAAAACTGGAGGATGCCAAAAAAAAGTCAGTCATGTCTGACTCTTTGCGACCCCATGGACTGCATTGTCCATGGAATTCTCCAGGCCAGAATACTGGAGTGGGTAGCCTTTCCCTTCTCCGGGGGATCTTCCCAACCCAGGGATCGAACCCAGGTCTTCCTCATTGCAGGCAGAGTCTTTACCAGCTGAGCCACAGGGTGCCAAGGGCTTTGTGAATGGGTGTTTCAGCCCTTGTGGCTGATGGAGACTTCAGACCAAATTACCATCGGTGAAACTCTGCTGAGCTACCTCCAGTGAGAGCACAGTTTAGGTGTTGTATTGAGATTTAGATAGTTTTTGTGTTGAAAAAAAAAAAAATATATATATATATAAAGAATAAAAAAAAAAAAACACACAGAACCCCTCTCTCTGATCAAACAAAACTAAGGTTAAAAGAAGTCCCTGGGGAGAGGTGGACCACATAGGAGAAGCTGGGTGGGGACCGAGGTAGAGGGTGCCAGAGTGGAGATTGGAAAGAGGGGCTCTGAGCCAGCAGTGCGCTCTGCTGGATGTTTCCCCGAGAGTTTGGTGCTTGGCAGTTTATTTCTAGAATAATGCCTCTTGCCCTCACATCAACTTGATGGGTTTTCATCAACCACTCCTCCCTTGTCATGGTTTCTCCACACCAAAAATCAAAAAGGAAATGGACCTCTAAGACCTCTCTTTACCTCTAGAAGCTGAGTTTATAGTCTTATATAATTTCAGAAAGAGTGTGTAGGAACCCAGCTGTTACTGTACAAGCTGGCCCAGTACTGGTGGGGTTGAAAGAGCTCCAAGTTTTCATTCAAGAGAGGCTCAGACCCAGCCCTCTTACTATCATGCTTGGTCACTGAGTCGTGTCCAACTCTTTGCAACCCCATGGACTGTAGCCTGCCAGGCTCCTCTGTCCATGGGATTCTCCAGGCAAGAATACTGGAGGGAGTTGCTGTTTCCTTCTCTAGGGGATTTCCCAAACCTGGGGATCAAACCTGCATCTCCTGTGTCTCCTGTATTGCAGGCAGATTCTTCCCCATTGAGCCACTGGGGAAGACCTTTACTACCATTTGTATTTATTTTGAGTGATCTCTTAATTCATCGGACTTTGCATGCAAGCAGCTGTGTTCAAGAAGCTCCTGCAGGAGTTCTGTTTCCATATACTTTTCTGTGTTTGAGGAGGCCTGCCTGCTGCCTTTCTTCTTGAAGAACATTGTGACGAGTGAGGTTGGTCACTGTCTTTGTTCCCCCAGTCTAGAACTTTCTAGATTTTGCCATCATGACTGAAGGCAAGAGTTCCATTTTCTGTCTGAGTGCCTGAAGAGTTTTTTCTTTAACCTAAAAGGTGAATACAACTAGGTTGTGTCTTGGTGTTTTGCATTCTGAATAAAAATTTCCTGACATTTTAATCTGGGGATTCCCTTCTTTTCCATTTCTTGGAAATTCTCTTTTTTATGAATATGTATTTTGTTCCCTCTGTTATGATCTCTGTTCAGAGATACCGGTCGTCCTTTTATTGGAGAGTTTATCTTCCATATCAGAGAAGGTGATGACACCCCAGTCCAGTACTCTTGCCTGGAGAATCCCAGGGACGGGCGAGCCTGGTGGGCTGCAGTCCATGGGGTCGCTAAGAGTCGGACACGACTGAGCGACTTCACTTTCACTTTTCACTTTCATTCTTTGGAGAAGGAAATGGCAACCCACTCCAGTGTTCTTGCCTGGAAAATCCCAGGGACGGGGGAGCCTGGTGGGCTTCCATCTATGGGGTCTCACAGAGTCGGACACGACTGAAGTGACTTAGCAGCAGTCTTCCATATCTGTTAGCATTTCTCTAAGTTGTTTTTTTTTTTTTTTTTTTGCCCTTTTTACATTTATTCACTATTTCTATCTTGTGATTCCATTTTCAGGAGTTTATGTTCTATTACTTGCTATTTCTAATCCCTGTATTATCTGTAAATAACACTGTTTGGACCTCATTTTGTTTCCTGAGATCTAAAAATCTCCTTTCTCATCTTCTTGTGTTGTTCTAGCCCGCCATGTTTCAGTATCTTTTTAATTGAATTCATGTCACAAAGCAGTTATGAGGCATTCTTCTCTTCTTTGAATTAGGCTTTTTCCGAGGATGGGCTTATTGTTCTATGTTTAACTTCCTTTCTTCCCTTATCTTGCTAGAAAATATATTCACAGTAACCGTGACCTTTTCTTTTCATCTTGCTTATTTGACTTGGGCTGATAGAGCTTGACTGATGTTTGCTATGTTCTTCCCATTGTATCTGAGATGTGGTTTTTTTGTTTGTTTGTTTTTTTCTGAGCGAGCTCAGCTTTTCTCAATGCTGAAGGAATGCCAGAGATGAGGTTGGAGGAGTTCAAGGAAGGCAAAGTGCAGTCTTTGTTAAAAGACTTCCTCTCTGCCCTTTCTCCCTCATTCTGAGATTTGGTTAAATGCTCTAAACCAGTTATCACTGTACCTGGTTGGGAAGTATTCCTAGCTGCCAGCGGATGCTCTGGCCCTTGGGGTGTTTCCTCCCAGTGCACAGCATCAAGGACTTAACTCGCATCTCTCACCTAGTGAATCAGCCTCAGCGCTCACTCATCCAGTGTCACCTGGTCTCATTAGGAGAGGCTTCAACTGCTTTTTGATCAGAAGTGAAAAAAGACAGCTATTTGAATTGATTCTCTATGGATATGAGGATGTTAAGGAAACTGCTGAGGATTTTGTTGCTTCATAGTTAAGGTTTTATAAGTAAAATCAGCTGTCAAGCTTAGCCATGTATCTCATGCCAGAATTTTCTTTCCTTGATTTTTATAAATATGTATTTCCTTAGACTATGTACCTTTCTTTAGCATTCTGCCAAAGTGAATGTTGTGGGATTTTCTCACTCTGTGGAGTATTAAGGGAAGAGAAATTCTGTGGGTGGTTTTAATATGCCACATGGGTCTTCCCTACATCCTTTGATTGTTGATACCCAGTTTTAAAGAACAGTTGCTCAGGAAAGCACAGAATGATGACTCTGGGAGAAATGGGATCATTACTGGGAAAGCACCATTTTGGGTGGAGCTATAAGCACTTTATATGTATCAGAATTGTCATGAAGCCCACTCCCTTCCCCACCCTGCCAGGCTTCAACGAAGTGATAGACCAGGCTAAAGGGATTCATTATCCTCTGGGGTTACTGTAACCAGACATTTATCCCCTCGATACAAAAATAGGGGGGGAATCACATGGCTTCTGTATTACTGTTCAGTTACCTTAATGGGGAGAAACACCACCTCTATGATCACTGCCACCCAACTTCCATAGAGATTCCAATATGTCCCGGTTCTGCAGAGGGTGTGGCTGGCTACAGACAAGTATCTGTGTGTCATGTAAGGGTCATGTAGTACCATTGTCAGGGCATGTGCCACTCCTGACTACCAGCAGATTGAGATGAAAGGGAGCCAGGCCACTGTATGATACACTTCCCAACAAAGCAAGAAGCAGGACCTAAGGATGCTTTCTAGTCTGATGCGGCATACTTCTGGATAGCTATCAGTGGCCTCAGATTTGTTAAGGATTGTTAGTAAGTCTAGGAACTCTGGAGCAGTTTACCCTTCTGTTGCTGGAACTGGCTGCAGGCCATGATGTCAGGTTTCAATGTGGGAGGTGTGGGGGTCTCCACCATGATCGGTCTCGCCAGCCACCGTCAGCCATAACCTGGGCCTCTGGGCTGCCAGAGGCATCCTCACTTCTGCCTTCCACCAGTAGGGCTGTGCAGGTGGCATGAGTGGTAAAGAACCCAGCTGCCAGTGCAGGAGACATAAGAGATTCAACCCCTGGTTTGGGAAGATCCCCTAGAGGAGGGCTTGGCAACCCACTCCAGTATTCTTGCCTGGAGAATCCCATGGACAGAGGAACCTGACAGGCTCCAAGGCCATAAGGTTGCACAGAGTTGGACTCGACTGAAGCAACTTAGCACACATGCACACATGTGATGGAGAAGGGCCCTTCTTCCTTCAAAGCCTTCCAGCTTCCTTTGATATAGTCTTCCCCGGGTCTACCCTTCCCGTACATCTGCTCAGGGCTCTGGCTCCACTCACTTGTCCATCTCAGCCTCCTAGCTCCCTCTCCCCTTAGTTTCTTCTTGCTTCTCCCTGTGTGGGACACATATCACGGTCTGCAGCTGGTGCTTAGCAGCTGAAGGATGTATACTCCATAGTTCCCAGACTTATTAATAATCCTTAAACTATCTGTGACATTAACTATCCAGAAATATGCCTCATCATACTAGAAAGCAGAATTAAGTCCCCATAGCAAACCTTCCTTTTCCTTCACAGAGCTTCTCAGACAGGAATGTGCCCTATATAACCATGCACTAACATCTGTCTCCCCTGTGGGCTGTGAAGGATGTTACTTGTTGGCCATTCTGTCCCTCCTGTCTGGTCCAGGGTGTACACTCGGTGGACATGTGTTGAGAGAAGGAAAGAGAGTGAGGGTTGAAACGTAAACAGCTTAGACCTGCCTCTGAATGCCCCTCTGCCCATGACTTATTAACTAACCACCACCAAAAGTAATGTGGATCAACAGACCTTAACAATGAGGCAGACCGTTCACTTATGAATTTGCTAATGAAGCCAAGGTTTCCTACTGAGCTTAGAACCTATACATCAAGAAGGTATTATCTTCAAGGATATTCATTTTATTTCTTTCTGAAAACTTGTACTCAAAAGCTAATTACAAGAAGTCAAATCTTTTCTCAAATTTCCCCTTTCCAGGGGAAGCGAGCTCACTGCCTCCTACCAACCATGATATTAGATCTTAGGCTTCTTGAGGCCAAACTTGCTGACAAGTCATTGACAGTAATTTCTTGCAAATCATTCCTGTTCAGTAATTGTTTGAAGGAACAAGTAAATGTCACCCCTGGAACTTGCTCAGTCTGCTCTCAACTTTCTACCAACTTTCCACCAAATAACTGCAGCACAGGCTCCTTGCTGCTAAGAACTGAGAAGCAGGCATGGAATTAAGAGGCCAGGGAAGATGTGGAGGCTGGTACATATGATGGTGCTTTTCACTCTCACGCAAGTCAGAGCCAGATTTTTGTTGTTGACAAGACTGATACCATTTCACTATGAAGAATATAAAGTTTCTGTATTTTTGATTAAGCTTTATTCTAGAGTATTATAGTTATGAACTTAAAAATATATGATATATCACACGTTGTTATAATCTTATAATTGCTTGAATTAAATAAATTAGTGATGTTAACCAGCCATTGTGAATTACTTAGAACTCTATATGAAAACATATCATTTCAATTTTAATTTTAAATTAAATATAAAAATATTTAGAGCTTCCCAGGTGGCGCTAGTGGTAAAGAGACATAAGAGAAATGTCAGGAGACATAAGAGAAATGGGTTCAAACTCTGGGTCAGGAAGATCCCCTGGAGGAGGGCACGGCAACCCACTCCAGTATTCTCGTCTGGAGAATCCCATGAACAGAGGAGGCTGGCAGTCTATAGTCCATAGGGTTGCAAAAACTTGGACACAACTGAAGTGATTAGCACACTCAGCACACTCAAAATGTTTATTAACACCCAGAGTAAATACAAGTATTGGTTTGGTGTTTGAATATGCGCTGTTTAAATTGGCACACCATCCTTGGTTCACCTGTTCGTTTATTGATTTGTGTAGACAAATTGGTTTAAATGCCACCCCCAGGCAGGGCACCATGCCAGGTACAGGGCAGGCAGAGACGTGTCAGCTTTGCCCATTTTGCTGATGTCCACATTATGTGTCTGCCCGAGATCGTTGCCCCCACGGGTGTAAATGTCAGCTGTTGCTGCCGGGCACAGAGGTAACCTGGGCCTCTCTGACTGTCACCCGCTTCCCACAGGGGACAAGTGCCTGTCGGAACTGCCCTACGACGGCAGTGCCAGCTACGAGAAGGAGAACGAGATGATGCAGACACATGTGATGGACCAGGCCATCAACAACGCCATCAGCTACCTGGGGGCTGAGTCCCTGCGCCCCCTGGTGCAGACACCCCCTGGCAGCTCTGATGTGGTCCCGGTGCTCAGCCCCATGTACCAGCTCCACAAGCCGCATGGAGAGGGCCCCACGCGCTCCAACCACTCAGCCCAGGACGGCGCCGTGGAGAACCTGCTGCTGCTCTCAAAGGCCAAGTCCGCGTCCTCGGAGCGCGAGGCGTCCCCGAGCAACAGCTGCCAAGACTCCACGGACACCGAGAGCAACACGGAGGAGCAGCGGGGCGGCCTCATCTACCTGACCAACCACATCAACCCCCACGCGCGCAACGGCCTGTCCATCAAGGAGGAGCACGCGGCCTACGACGTGCTGCGCGCGGCCTCCGAGGGCCCCCCGGACGCGCTTCGCGTGATCGGCACGAGCGGGGAAGCCCTCAAGGTGTACAGGTGCGAACACTGCCGCGTGCTCTTCCTGGACCACGTCATGTACACCATCCACATGGGCTGCCACGGCTTCCGAGACCCCTTCGAGTGCAACATGTGCGGCTACCACAGCCAGGACCGCTACGAGTTCTCGTCCCACATCACGCGCGGGGAGCACCGCTTCCACATGAGCTAAACATGGACTGCGCGAGCCCGAGGGAAGAGCATCCGCGCCCTGCACGCACCCCTGGGCAGCAGCCGGGGCTGGACTGGACTGCTGTGCTTTGTCCTCTAGGTGGTCCTTCGTTTTGTTCTGAGTTGGTTGATTTTCTTTTGAGAACAGGACGTTTTTCTTGTTAGATGCGGGGTTCCATTTGGAGCCCCCGGAATGCTCTCTTACTAGACGATTCTGTAGACCGCAGGCTGAAATCCCCTCCCCTGTTGCTTCCTAGAAATCGCCAGCCTCCAAGTAATAGGTCATGTTCGGAGAGAATTGTATAGAAACAGGCGGAAGCCCGGAAAGGAATGAGCTGGTTCCGTGCTGAGCGTGGTTTGGCGCACCAGATGGGGTTTGCAGGGTCCCAGGAGCCCTGCTCACAGCCCCTGGACTGTGGCCGTGACCGTGACCCTGGGGTGAAATGCCCTCCTCTCAGGGCCAGAAACTGCGTGCATCCGGCACCGACAGGCCACAGGTTCCAAAGGAAGAAAATTATTCTAAGTCAAATTCTGCACACTGCCGGGAAAAGTAACTATTGGGCCGAGGGAGGGGAGGGCTTGCAGAGCCTTTCAGATTCATTCTCCCTTTCCAAACCTTGTCATGACGTTGCCCAGCCTAGAAGCCTCCAGAGGCCTGTTGTCCCATGGAATGAACTCTATTTCCGTGGGGCACCTGGGCCCACTGTTCTCTGCTCTCTCATCTCCTAAGGGCCCCCAGAGTCTGTCACTACATTGTTAACACCAGCCCTGAAATTTAGACGTTCATTCTTTTTGAAATGTTCAGATGATAAAATCCCTCAGAAACCAAACCTGATTTCTAAATTCCACACTCATGTCTGGTTCTGTTCTCCTTCCTGCCCGGTTCCGCCTGTGACCAGAAGCCTATTTTCCCGCAGAAAGTCTGTCCTAAACTTCATTTAATGTTGTGTTGTAGCTCCAACCAGGGGTTCTTATTGTGGGTATATTTCTCTCCCTGCCTTCTGTGTATAGTATTCTCATTTTAATATCCATTAAAGGATTCAGAATGACCATTTTCAGGTCAGGGAAATTTGGCAGGTGAAGTCCAGAGGCTGCTGCTCACACACAGCACCTGTTTATTTGAAATCACACTTTCAAACCATCTGACACGCTTTTCCCCCGAGGGCAGAGCTGCATCCTTGTGTCCACCTAGGCGGGGTGCACCTGTCTGACTGGGGGCGTGTCCAGGACTCAAGGTCCAGCTGGACAGAGGGAGGTGGCCCTGGAGGTGAAGACTGCTCATGCCCTCAAAGGCCCACAGAGACGTCCACGGGTTCCAATCCTAACCTGGAAAGCAATAGGATAGGTGCATGCTATTGTTAAGAACATTCATCTCAACCACCTGGCAGGAAGGGCATACAGTTTCCAGTATTTTTCATCACCAAAAATGTGCAAGGAACATAAGGAAACAGCAAAAATTGTGCACAAGCATCTCTGCATTTCAGCCAACTCCAGAGATCCTGAGCTCAACACTCTTGACATTTGGGGCTGGATACTGGGTTGCAGGGAATTTCCCCAGGCATCCTAGGCTGTTTAACAGCATGAGGTCAACCCCTGGGTTGGGAAGATCCCATGGAGGAGGGAATGGCAACCCACTCCAATATTCTTGCCTAGAGAATCCCATGGACAGAGGAGCCTGGTGGGCTACAGTCCATGTGGTCACAAAGAGTTGGACACGACTGAGTGACTATCACTTCACTGGTCCCTTACCCAACAAATGCCAGTAGACCCCCCAGTTGACAACCGGAAATGTCCCTGGGAATAAAAAGGTGTCCCTAGTGGAGAACCACTGCTCTAATGGAATTGTAAGCCAATCAAGGGTCTGGAAGCCTTCCAGAGATGAAAGCCCTGCCACGAATGTCCCCAGTCAGCAGTCTCAAGTGTGACTCCTGTTCCTTTGGATTCATTTTAATTCTCTCAATGAACTGTCCCCCACCTTCAGTCTTCAGAAGCTTACCTTCCCAAGTGCACTTGAATATTGTGGAAAGGGTGGCAACCTAGCATCCTTGAGTCATGGGATTCTTTGCTTACGGAACTGTGTGACGTTTTGAACCTGGAAATAGGCAAACTTGTAGTAACTTGGTCAGTGACACACTGAGGCACTGGGTGAGGGGCAGAGGGGGACTCTGGGCTGTGGACAGCATTCGTTCAACATGAAGTTGTAAGACAGATCCACCTTATCCCCCTGCATGCATATTCAGGGTGAGAGACTGCTCGTATGTCCACTTTGCAGGCCAGTTTCACCTGCCACATCTGTTCCACGGGGCCCATTGGCTGGACAGAGCTATCTTTTCCCCTGTGGCTTCAGATGGACCTCAACCCACCACTGTAGATAGTGGCTGAGGAGTTGTTTTCCCCAGGACTTTCCCCTCCCTCTCTCCGCCTTTGGTAGCCAATATAACCTTATTTACACACCTTTTGTTGTGGTTTTCTAATGTAATACCATTTTTCTCTGAAACTATTGTATTTAAAGTAAGGTTTCATTAATGCCAACAAGTAATGAAATTATGCTTGAAAGGTGGCCATGTTCTGTACCCAAAGCTGTTGATGTTTTCCTTTTAGCTGGTAAAAGTAGCATTTTGCATGACCTTACCCCGTTTCACTCTGTGGTTTGTTCGGCTACTGATGATGTGAGTGTGTGTCTCGGGGACAACTGTGGAGGCACTAGGCTTCATGCACTCTCGTTGTTGAAAATAAATATCAACCAAAGGAGGGGCACCAGGAGCAGGTGGATTCTGTTGATCGAGAGAAGTCCCTGCTTGGCATTCTGGCCCATCCTGGTCACCCAGCTCCCCTCCACTCAGAACACCTGGACCCTATTCCTCACCCCGGTCTTCCTGCATCATGTATCTTAGAGTGTGGGCTTGTCCTTGTAGAAAAGACATTACAAAGAATCATGTTACTATCGCTGTGTCACCCAAGGGCGTGTCCCAGCACCTAGCATTTCAGATACCAGCACGTTTCACTTCCAGTTCAGAATCAACCAAAAATGAGATCTCAGACTCTTCGTCAAGAAAGACAGCTATCTCTCAATGCAATGTGAGTTCTTTTTTGTTTTTTTTTTCTATTTTTGTGCCTTTCCTTGTTTTGTTTTGTTTTCAGTGGGACTTTCTTAGCATCATCTTCTTGCCAAAACAAAAGCAAGATGCCATGGACTGCTGTAGACCAGTCGTGAAGTAAATCTATTTCTCTCGTGCACTTATGTTCCAGCAATAATGAAGGGGCAGCGCTACTCGCAATCCAGATCTCTCTCCTTCAATTGAGTGTTTTTTTTGTTTGTTTGTTTTACTTTAAAAAAAACCAAAATTAGACTTATTTAAGATATACAGACATCAGAAATTAAAGGGGAAAAAGCACATGTGCTGTCGGTGCCATAGCATTCACTGTGAACAAGTGTGACCAGAAATGAATATGCAATCTTGTTTCCAATACTTTCTAATACACTTTTTTACAATGTTGTGTGTGGTGACTGTTCAGGGTTCAGTTTATGTGTATCTATCTAATACATCTTTAGGTGTGCAGCTGCCATTCTGGCAGATACTTGTACAGGACTGTAAATGAGAAAATGCAGTTGTATTTCCAATCTGCCTCTATGATGATGTTAAATTATTTCTGTTTTGCTGTGAACAGGGGCGTGGCCTTGGAGGAATAGAGTATCCTTTTGTACACATTTTCAAATGCTTACTCTGTGGTGATAGAACTAATAAATGCAGTGAATACTCTGTCTGCCTCATGCTGTGAAGCCCATGCTGGTCTTGAGAGAATCACCGTGTAGACCTGCCACCTGCTACAGACTCCCTCCTAGTTGGAGGAGGAAGATGGGCTTGGGGGCGGGTACAAGACAAGGTGGGATCATCTGTGATCATATGCATTCGCCATTGCTGCTGGTTCATCAGTTCACTTCGGCAGGCTGAGCACCTCCTGTTCAAGCTGTGCTGGGCTTGGAGTACTTGTGGGTTGGAGGGTGAGTGGAGGTCATGGGCAATATAACACATGTTCCCCAGCTCTTCTTAGAGCAGTGCTTAATGCCATGTGCAGCGATGGGCGGCAGGGGGTGAGCATAGAGGCGAGGGCTGACCGCAGTGGCCACCCTGAGGGCAGTCTCCCTGCTGAGCTGCATGTTTAGGGCAGGGCGCGCAGGGCTGGGAGGTCTCAACTCTGTCTGTCACAGATGCGCACTGCTCGAGACGCTCGGTGGTTAAAACCCTCTGGCCCTTTGGGAGAACCAGCCAGACACGGTGTGGGCTCAAGTCTAGTAAATAAGATGAAGTGATCAAGTTTACACGGTTCAACATTTGATCCAAATGGGGTGAAACTTGAATGAAATCCGCAGACTGTTCAGTTTCACATCAGGCTTTGGCATCAGGGGCTTTTCGTAAGTGTCAGTGGCCGGGGCAACATCCTTCAAAGAAGTTTTCGGCACCCTTAAGTTACTGCACTGAATGAACGCATGGCTTAGAGAGAGGTAATGACACAACCATTGCCAGATCCGCTGTTTCACAGTTACATCCTGTTATTTCTCAGTGGTCACAGATTCAAGAAATAAAGGGTGTCTGCATTAACTCAGAAATGACCTAGGCTCAATTTAAGGCAGAAAAGTGACTCCAAAGCGGTGGTGGTGGGGGGCTGGGTCTGTTTGTGAGAGTGAGGAATGTGTTTGTGTGTACCTTACCAAGGCTAATGAGTGTGTCTAGAAGCGGGCGTCGTTGGTGACTCAGATGGTAAAGAATCTGCCTGCAACACAGGAGACCTGGGTTCAATCCCTGGGTTGGGAAGATCCCTTGGAGAAGGAAATGGCAACCCAATCCAGTATTCTTTCCTGAAGAATTCCACAGACAGAGGAGCCTGGTGGGGGGTTGCAAACTGAACTGAACGACCAACACTCAACTAGAAGAGATCTGAGGAGGGCAGTGGCCTGCCCTCATCTCTCAAGCTCATCAACTGAGCTTGGGAAGGGGTTGAGGAGCAATCCATCCTGGAACCCAGGACGTGGTAACAAGTGAGGGTGAAGTTCAAAACCCTCACTTTAAGAGCATTCCACAGGATGATAGACTTCATTTCTTGGTTTTCACTACCTTTTATATTATTGAAGTCATGCTAAGAATGATTATCCTCAGCATCTTTTTGGTGCTGTAAGCCATTAAGCTTCCTCTGGTCCCCTTGCAAGCCCTCAGTGAGTCAGGGGTGCACCCACCCCATGTGCCCAACCTGGTGAGCCCCACTCTGGGAAGTCAGCCCTGGAGGGTGTTTCCTTCATGGTAATGAGCAGAGGTGATGGTGAGGAGCAGAACAGCTCACATTCACGCCTGGGAGGGGCAAGAGTCAGGAACAGTCTGCCTGGTCAGCCCCAGGATGACTGCAACTGCTTCCAGGTGGATGCACCAAGATTCAAAGAGCCTGGTTGCCTGCACAGAGGGCCTGGAAGATGCTGAGTGAAGGAAGCGAGGTGTGGCTGCAGTTGTCAGACAGACACTGTTCCCTGCACACCTGGAACAGCCTGGCATGTTCTGGACAGCTCCCCCTCTGCTGTTCCCCCTGGGGCAGCTCTGGCAGTTTCCTGAGTGCAGTTTTTTATCCTCCCTTAAGACAGCTGCTCATCCAATTTTATTCCTGATGAGTGCTGTAAATTTACAAAACATGCTGTGTTTTATATATTAGTGTGAAATCTGAGGAGCTAAACATCAGAATTGGGGGCTCAGGTGCCAACGATTTCTGATCACATTTCCAATTAATTGGTCATATTTTCTATCAAAATAAAACATCTTGGAGGTTTTGTGACTCCTTGGTGAAGTTCTGCATTTTCCCTAAAAGTACGTGCACTCTAAGGAACAGGATTGCTCAGCTGTTGCCAAAAGTCTCATTTTTTTTCATATGGCCAGCCTCTCAACTCCAAATCCTGAGCAGGGCTCAAAACAGCCATCTAGGAGCTAGGCAATCAGTACAAGACTTGGAAGAAGTGCTCAGACCACCAAGGCAGGGGTCCCCTGTTGCTCAGAAGCCCAGGCATCACTCTGAACCCCACTGGTCTTTCTCTGCACTGGAACCCAGAGAGCAGCCCAGCACAGCTGCCAGGCAGGGCTGGAGCTCAGGTGCTGCCGACACAGCCTGGATCTTTTCTGCATTCCCCAAGAGCCTGGCCCTTGTCACCTCTGACGAGGGGGAAATGGAGCCACTCGGCTCCTAGAATAGCACTTCTGCCTCATGGCCAGGCTCCCGTCCTTCCATTGGCCTCTTCCAGCATTAACCCAAATTCCCAGCTCCCAGCTCAGGACCACCTCCAGATTTCCTCACCCACACCACCTTCCCCGGGCCCTGGGGCATCCAGAAATCCCCCATGACCCTGGTTCTCAAATGCAGCTCAGAATCACCTGGCTGGTTCTCATAAATGGAGTTTCCAGAGACCCACTCCCGACCTTTCTGGAGCAGGAGGTCTGGGTGGAGTCTACCTGCCTAATATGGGACCAGTTCCTCAAGTCCAGATAAGCTGACCCCACCCACCTGGTCCCCATCAAGGCAGATACAACCTTAACCCTCTCCTCCAGCCCTGCCACCTCCCTCTCTTTTTTGACAGAGGAAGAAACTGAATAGTTGATTATTAATGAAATAAATAATTATTCATAATTAATAATGTCTATCTCTTCCCCTCTTAAATTTAAAACAACTCACGCACGTGTGCTAAGTCGCTTCAGTCACGTCTGACTCTGCGATCTTATGGACTGCAGCCCGCCAGGCTCCTCTGTCCATGGGATTCTCCAGGCAAGAATACTGGAGTGGGTTTGCCATGACAAGAGAGTCAGAGAGTGGAAAACCAAAATAGTAGCTGTGCTACCTGTGAAACCTAGATTAGAGGAACCAGCTTCAGCGCCTGACCACAGTGGGCGTGCTGACTCCAGGCAGACTTGCCCCGCCGGATGCAGGTAGGATTTAAACTCAGGCACCACCTGAGGGGGCTGAGCCCGCGCCCTGCAGGAAAGGGGAGGGGGAGCAGAACCCTCATCCTGCAGGCAGCAGAGCCCAGGAAAGCAAGAGAAAGCAAGCTCAGTTCCTGCAGCCAGAGGAGTGTGAAGAGGAGAGAAGCAGGTGCAGGGGAGCCACTGGAGGCAGAGAAGAGAGTGGCATAATGAGAAGCAGGCGAGCGACGAGAAGAGCCGGCAGGAGGCCTGGCAAGGGGGGAAAGGCATAACCTTCCAGCAGTGGGGCTGCAGAGGACTTGACTCTCTCTCACTGGGGTGTGGTCTCCAAGAGCAGGGTTTTTTTTTTTTTTTTCCTGCCATATCTTCAGTGTCAAGAAGAGTTACTTGGCACATAGTAGGTGCTTGCTACGGTCTGCATGTTTGTGTCTCCACAGAAATCATATGTGGAAATCCTGCCTCCCAAAGGTACTTGGAGTTGGACGTTTGGCAGGTGACTGAGTCATCAGGATGGAGTCCTCATTGTGGGATTGCTTCGTACTAAGTCACTTCAGTCATGTCCGACTCTTTAAAACCCCATGGACTGTAGCCCGCCAGGCTCCTCTGTCCATGGGATTCTCCAGGCAAGAATACTGGAATATGTTCCCACGCCCTCCTCCAGGGCATCTTCCCAATCCGGGGATGGAACCCACATCTCAGGTCTCCTGCGTTGGCAGGCGGGTTCTTTGCCACTAGCACCACCTGCTGGGATTGGTGTCCTAATAAAGAGGCTTCCAGGAGCTCCCTCAGCCCTTGTCTCCTGTGAGGACAGTGAGAAATCCACCACCGGGAGAGGCCCTCACCTGGCCCTGACTTCAAGACTTCCAGCTTCCGGAACTGCAGGAAATGAACTTCTGTTGTTCACAAGCCACCTGGTATCTGGCGTTTTGTGACAGCAACCGGCAGACTGAGATGCGGGTCAGTAAACATGGACGGGTGTAATTGTCTACTGAAGATGACTGAGATGATTGTGTGCGGAGCACTTGTGAGGTGCTGACCCCAGATCTCAGGTCCTCTGTGAGCGGTTAGTGAGGGGCAGGGGCAGCGTGGGCTGGGCAGAGGGATTGAGCGGGGAAGCTGGGGAGGCACTGGGTGACGAGAATGGGTCAGCTGTGAAGACAGGTCACAGTTTGAGAGTCAGGTGGTCAAGAGCGAGAAATCAGGATGGACCCAGGAGGTGCCCGAGGGCAGAGCGAGCTTGGAGGTCGGCAGAGCACTGTTCCCACGGAGAAGAGGGCCATGGTCCCAGCGCCGGAGCCCGGCGCCCAAAGGAGAGGCCGAAAAGCAGGCCCAGTAAAGCAGCTGAGACCAGGAGCGGGCTGTGAAGAAGCTGCCAGCTGAGCACCCGGACACTGGCCGTGGCAGTTGGCGGGGGGCCCGGGGAGGGAGATGCAGGAGGCGGGGATGGGCTGGGGACCCCTGAGGCTGATGCTGGCAGGAAGGAAATGGGGAACTTGGTGCAGCCCGGACCTCAGGCCTCAGCTGGGACCAGATGCTTCAAAACATGCCAAGTTCTGGGCTGTATTTTCCTAAGGAGGAAGGTGAAAACCTCAGTGTGAAGTCCCCTCGCTTTTTCCGCTTTTTGGCAAAGCCAAGGACAGGAACAAGGCATGATCCCTGTGTGATGTCTCCTCCGGGCACCCCCCACCCTGCTCCCCCAGCATAGGCCGCCCGCGCCCCCTCCCTGGCAGCGGGGTGCTGCGCCGGCCCAGCAGGTGGGTTGTGGCTACGGGGATCACAGGACGGGAAGCAGATGCGGCCCCACAGTCCCCAGGCACAACTGGAGGCTGGCCGCTTGGGGAGGAGATTTGCATAACAAGGATAATTTGGTACCAAAGCTGTCCCCTGAAGTGAACTGCCTGGATCTCGGTGCAGTTGACAAATTTCACTTCTTCTTTCCCATGTTTTGTCAAACCAACTAGATGTGACGTTGAGTGTGTGAATTGTCCAAAGATACTTTCTTTCTCCCTGCATGATTCCGGCCTCCCTCCCTCTGCTCTGCCTGATCCAGGGCCTCCCGTGCACACTCCCAGGGTCTCTGGCCCCGAAGGCAGCGCAGCAGTGCCTGCCCCACTCAAAGCCTTGCTCCCTCTCGGAGGGACGCCACGGCGGGACTCCAGGCCTCTGGGCACCTTGCCTCTGCTCCCTGCACCTGCCGCTGTGTCCCCGTCAGCTTCCTCCCTCCTGCTTCCTGTGGGCAAGGGCGGGCCGAGGCCCCACCGTGAGGAGGGCGTGTGGTCTCGGGCCCTTGGTTTGATTCCCCTTTCAGGGCCCTCCTCCCTCCTGGGCACTACCCTTCACAAAACCCGTTTGGCTTCCCTGCTCACACCCAGATCCCACTCCTTAAAGCATCATGATTCTTTGAAGCTGCCTTTATACCATCCTACAGGAAAACAATCATATGTGTTACTGTTCAAAAATAAAATAGGTACAGTATATTCTTGAGAGGCTCCCCTGGTGGTTCAGTGGTAAAGAAACCACCTGCAGTATAGGAGCTGCAGGTTTGATCCCTGGGTTGGGAAGATCCCCTGGAGGAGGGCATGGCAACCCACCCCAGTATTCTTGCCTGGAGAATCCCATGGACAGAGGAGCCTGGCGGGCTACAGTCCATGGGGTCACAGAAGAGTCAGACTCGACTTAGTGGCTGAACAACAACCATGTGCTTGAGGGTCTGTGCCAACCCCAGGAGCCTTGGAGTCAGGGGTCCTAGTTTGGGGTCCTTGCCGATGTCATCTAGTCTGATCAGGACCTGATTCTCTGCATCGCTCCAGGCTCCTCCTGACCTTGGGCAGCCTGACACCATGATGAGCCCACAGGCCCTGGAATGCTCCCCAAGCCATGCCAGCTGCTGAGCTAGGCATGTAACAAGGCTGAACCTTTGTTCTTAACTAATCTTTGGAGCTGTCTCAAGGCCAGATCTCCAGGCTTCCTAGCTGTCTAAGTCTGTCTCAGGCCTCACATGGTGCTCCGTTAAGTGGCTGCCTCCTCCACTGGACTATGAGGCAGAGGTCTTGCCTCAGCATCCCCAAACTTCCATTCCAAGCTCGGGGTCAGGCCCCAGAGGGCACATGGCATATGGGATGGACACTTGTCCCTGGACACTTGTCCCCTGCTCCTTGGGGTCTGTGAAGTCTTATCCCACCGAGATGATGGCCTGGACCCCCCCAGCCCAGGGCTCTTCCTCCTGAATCCCACCCCCCCCATCTTTCCACATGCTTCAGGGCCAGCATTGTCTCCCCAGAGAAAGACAGGAGGCAATGGGACACAGGCCTCAGGCTCCCGAGGTCTCCAGGAGGGCCCTCTCCTGTGGGTCCTGGCGGTCAGGCCCTGGCAGGGCGCCGCATCCAGGGGATAGGCTGGGTAGTCCTGGGGGACACAGCTGATGGGGAGGAGGGGGGTAGAGACTGGTAGCAAGGCTCCACCGGACACAGCTAGTCTGAGCCAGAGGCAGAGAGAGAGGAGACAGGAACCTGTTTACAAAACAATTAAAACTAGAGAAGTCAGGACAAGTGGAAGACAGTGAAAACAAGCAAACAAAAGGGGGTAAGAAGAGAAAATAGTAACGAGTGTGGTGGCTTCCAATCCAGCTGTATCAGTCTTCATTTTAAACATCATTGGTCTAAATGCACCACTGGAAACATAGACACTGTCAGAGTGGATCTACAGACAAGACCCAACTACACATCATCCATGAAGAAGTCACTTTAAATGTAAGACATGTGGGGCTTCCCTGGTAGCTCAGACTGTACAGATCCTGCCTGCAATGCAGGAGACACAGGAAATGTAGGTTTGATCCCTGGGTCAGGAAGATTTCCTGGAGAAGGAAATGGCAACCCACTCCAGTATTCTTGCCTGGACAATTCCACAGACAGAAGAGCCTGGCAGGCTAAAGTCCATAGGGTTGCAAAGAGTTGGATGCCACTCAACAACTGAGCATGCATAGATTGAAGAGATGAAGAAGGACACCCTTTGCTAATACCAATCAGGAGAAAGCAGGAGTTGTTGTAAGTTTAGACACAGCAGACTTCAGAGCCAGGGAGGTTATCCAGGATAGAGGGACTTCACCTGATGACAAAGGGGTCCGTTCTCTGGGAGAACATAGCAATTCTTAACGTGCATGTGCCTAACAATGGAGCACCCAAACATGCCCTAGAACCACAAGAAGAGACAGACGAACCCACTCACTGTTGCACACATCAGCCCCTTCCATCAGAAACAGATCCCACAGACAGAAAACCAGGAAGGACAGACTTGAGTGGAAAGGCAGAAGGAGGTATTTGGGTGAAGAAGGTTGGCCCAGGGAAATTTGGGCCAGAGGGATGGTGAGCACCAGCCCACCAGAGGCCTGAACCTGGAAACAAGTTTGGGGACAGCCATGCCATTAACAGACTTTATGTTTCTGGGCTCCAAAGTCACTGCAGATGGTGACTGCAGCCATGAAATTAAAAGACGCTTGCTCCTTGGAAGGAAAGCTATGACAAACCTAGAGGGACTATTAAAAGGCAGAGACATCACTTTGCTGACAAAGGTTCATATAGTCAAAGCTGTGGTTTTTCCAGTAGTCATGTACAGATGTGAGAGTTGGACCATAAAGAAGGCTGAGCATCAAAGAATTGATGCTTTTGAACTGTGGTGCTGGAGAAGACTCCTAAGAGTCCCTTGGAAGTAGAGATAAAACCAGTAAATCCTAAAGGAAATCAATCCTGATTATTCACTGGAAGGACTGATGCTGAAGCTGAAGCTCCAATTCTTTGGCCACCTGATGGTAAGAGCCAGCTCACTGGAAAAGGCCCTAATGCTGGGAAAGATTGAGGGGAGGAAGAGAAGGGGGTGACAGAGGATGAGATGGTTGGACACCATCACTGATTCAATGGACATGAATTTGAGCAAACTCCGGGAGATGGTGAAGGACAGGGAAGCCTGTCATGCTGCAGTCCGTGGGGTCACAAAGAGTCAGACGCATTGAACAACAACAATGCCATTGATTTTAGCCAGGGGGTCCCAGGAGGGCTTTGGGGGTTCTGCAGCTTCTGTGGTCCTGAGGGCCAGCCACCCAGGGGTCCAGCAGGAAGAGCGGCATCCACACTAAGCTGGAGAAGGGCCTTCTCAGCATCAAGGCTAAGCAAGGGCCTGGGGGAAGAAGCAGGAAATGAGACCCCATCCTGGTCCTGGAACACCCGGCCGTCAAGGGACAGCCGGGCTTTTAGAGGAAGGGTGGGGATGGGAGTGAACAGCCGCTTCAGGTAGTGAAACCAGTGACCAGGACACAGAATGACTTCTTCAAGGTCACAGGGAGTCACCCTGAGGCACAGTTCCTAACGCCCGCCCATTTCACGCAAGAGCCACAGTCACTGAATGAACACTTCTCTGGGTCAGACACGTAGAAAAAGCATAAGACTGCAGGGCCGCGTGGACAGCAATACTGCAACAAAGGCCATTCCCTTGAGACAATGTCACAGAGGCTTAAATGGTCCCCACTCTCACCTTGCACCCCCAGCTGGGGGGGGGGTCAGCCCACATTTATGGGGCCATGGGGCAGCTCAGACTCCCGGTGATCTGGAGCAGAACTCCTGTGCGACAGAATCGTGTTAAATCAAAAAGGAAAACAGTAGCAGTGTCTTACCCTGAGGATTACCTGATCACTCCAACACACTCTGGGTGCACACCCATCCCATGCTGTGCCTCGAAGCGGCAAAGACCAATTCTGCTTCTTGCCTGTTTGCTTCGAGAAACAGGGCGCCCGTTCCCACATCTGCAGCATGGAAATTCCAGGACAGAGCATTTGTTTTCATCCGCAAATAGGACTTCTGCAAAGAGTGATGCTGATCCACACAAAGGCCACTAGCCACAACATTCAGAAAACTAAGATCATGGCATCCGGTCCCATCACTTCATGGCAAATAGAGGGAAACAGTGGAAACAGAGACTTTATTTTTGGGGAGTCCAAAATCACTGCAGATGGTGATTTCAGCCGTAAAATTAAAAGACGCTTACTCCTTGGAAGGAAAGTTATGACCACCCTAGATAGCATATTAAAAAGAAGAGACGTTGCCTTGTCAACAAAGGTCCATCTAGTCAAGGCTATGGCTTTTCCAGTAGTCACGTATGGATGTGAGTGTTGGACTATGAAGAAGGCTGAGCGCCGAAGAATTGATGCTTTTGAACTGTGGTGTTGGAGAAGACTCTTGAGAGTCCCTTGGACTGCAAGGAGATCCAACCAGTCCATTCTAAAGGAGATCGGTCCTGGGATTTCTTTGGAAGGATTGATGCTGAAGCTGAAACTCCAATACTTTGGCCACCTGATGTGAAGAACTGACTCATTGGAAAAGACCCTGATCCTGGGAAAGATTGTAGGGCAGGAGGAGAAGGGGACGACAGAGGATAAGATGGTTGGATGGCATCACCGACTCAATGGACATGGGTTTGGGTAAACTCCAGGAGTTGGTGATAGGGAGGCCTGGCGTGCTGCAGTCCATGGGGTCGCAGAGTCGGACATGACTGAGCAACTGAACTGAATTGAACTGAACAGCGAGTGATCTAAACTTAAAGTCATCAAAACTAAATAAATGAGAAAATTCAGACTGCCCGACACAGCAGCCTCATTCTAACAGTGCCATGAGCTGCGTGGGGCTGTGGCTGCCACACTGGACAGAGCAGATAGGAAAGCTTCGCCTTGTGCATCGTGGGGCAGCTCTGCTGAGCTGGAGCAGGGCAGCACTGTTGCCAGGATCTCGGCTCTCTCTGCACCATGGAGTCATGGAGGAGAAAGATAGAGGGCCTTCATTACTTTGCCAGGCAAAGGGGGATCGCAGCAGGCCTGTGCCTCAAGAACTGTGCCCCCTCCCCGGTGAGTAGGGGAAGGTTGCATAGTCAGGCCAGAGGGTGTGACTGTCTTGTAGTCCTTTTTATTCTGCAGTTTCAAAAGGGTGGGATTGCCGAGAAGCTGAAGGTGTGTGCAGGGCCCTAGGTGGCGCCTCTTCTAATGTGGCTGCGCCTCTGCTTCAGGTGGCTTCATGGCTACATCTCCTTTGTGGAGCTGCTGTCCTGCCCTTTGGAGCTCAGAGAAGGTGGTGGGGCCAGAGTTCTGCCTGCAAGGGACGGGGGACAAAACGGCCTCCCTGCCCTGGAGTCCCGCAGGGCCTGTCAGCGTCAATGCCCCACAAACGCCCTTCCTCCCCCCTCCGAAAACAACCGTGGGTTCCCAGCTTGTTCCTGAGGAAGCCTGCCTGGGCTACTGAATCCTGGAGGCTGCCCTCGATATTCAAATTACGGAGCAACTTTCACTTCCACTTGAGGACCGAGGCTTCCACTCTGCCAGCAGGGAGATAGCATTTGCCCGAGGCCATGTGCCTTCAATAAAGCAGGTTCACTAGCCCTTCAAGGTGTCTCTGGGGTGGGACTGCTCTTCCCTGATGCTCCCCGCACCTCCCAGACTTTCACCGCACTTCCCCTGGGTCTGTGCCCCAGGCCCGCTGCTCCCTTGACCGCCAGTCCCCTCCAGGCAGCGGTGACCTGCAGGAACTGCTGAGAAGCCTCGGAGGGTGGGATTTCCAGCAAATAGGGAAGGAGTCTGACGCCCTGCTGGTAGATTCTTGCAGGATCACTCTCCTCCCAGGAGAAAAAGAGGAAAAAAGGCAAATCACTTTCCTCTTGCTTCTGCTTCTCCCCAATAAACTGCTTGCCTCACTTCCTTTTGCAGTTAGAGAAATGTTCCTTGTGAAAGTGATTTCCACACATCCACACGCCATGCTGCCCCAGCCTCCAGGAGGGATTTGTGTGGTGCTTTGCTCACTGGCTCCCTGGACTTTGACTAAGAAAGTCCTGTCAGAAAACAGGAGCTGACTTGAACCATCCAGCTCTTCCATCAATGGTGAATGCCCATCTCCAGGGGTGAGACAGGGTGCAGATCTAGAAAGTTCCACCTGGGAATCAGGGTCCTTCAAGCATGGCCTGTGACCACGTCAGCCAGCAACAGCCTCCCAAGGGTCCAGGCCTCTCTGTGGCCCTGCTGCACATGGACAAAGTCAAGGGCTCTGTGTGTGCTGGGGGCTGAAGGAGACCCCTTGATTAGCAACTCTGACTGCCTCCTCTGTTACAACAGAGATTGAAAGTGCTTGTTCTGAGAGCAGAGGGAAGGATTCAGGAAGATGCTCTGTATCAAGGGTTGTTGTTCAGTCCCTCAGTCATGTCCGACTCTGTGACCCCATGGACTGAAGCATGCCAGGCTTCCCTGTGCTTCACTATCTCCCGGAGTTTGCTCAAATTCATGTTCATTGAGTTGGTGATGCCACCCAACCATCTCATACTTTGTCATCCCCTTCTGCTGCGGCCCTCAGTCTTCCCCAGCATGAGGGTCTTTTCCAATGAGTTAGCTGTTCGCATTAGCTGGTCAAGGTGTTGGAGTTTCAGCCTCAGCATCAGTCCTTTCAGTGAACACTATGTCAAGGGAACAGGTGCAAAGCGCCCTCTCAGGGAACCATTCCCTGTGTGTTTAGTCTGTGCTGATGACTTGAAACCAGAAAACACGGAGGCTTGGAAGGACCAAGGACCAGCCCGCTGCCATGTATGTCCACCAGTTCACACATCTGGTTGGCCCTGGAAAGGACAGGTCCCTTAGAGGGAATTTAAGGCCCTTCCCAGGTCAGGAACATCCCCTGTAGAAGGACAGGCTACCCACTCCAGTATCCTCGGGCTTCCCTTGTGTCCCACCTGGTAAAGAATCCGCCTGCAATGTGGGAGACCTGAGTTCGATCCCTGAGTTGGGAAGATCCCCTGGAGAAGGGGAAAGGCTACCCACTCCAGTATTCTGGCCTAGAAAATTCCATGGACATACATGGCGTTGCAAAGAGTCAGACACGACTGAGTGACTTTCACTTTCCCGTGTACACAGGAGTGAGTGCCAGTACAGCAATTCAGCTGGAAACCTCCCAGCAACACTATAGGCCAAAGCATTTTTTAAAGCTGCTCCATTAAGCGTAATATTTTAATTTAAATACAAAAGTGAAGAAACTAAAAGTTTGAGCTTTGTGGCAAATTAGCTAAACATTCTCTAACATCTAAATTGGAATTTTAAGGTAAAATGGTATCAAAACTCAAAGGGCTGAGAAAGACCAATATCTTATGATATCATCACTTATGTGTGGTATCTTAAAAAAAAATGATAAGAACTTGTTTACAAGACAGAAACAGACTCACAGACTTAGAAAATAAACTTACGGTTGCCAAAGGGGAAAGAGGGAGCACAGGGTAAATGAGGAGATTGAGACTGACATATACACACTGCTATATGAAAATTAGGTAACTGTTAAGAACCTGCTGTAGAGCACGGGGAGCTCTGCTCAGTTCACTATAATGTCCTATATGGAAAAAGAACCTGAGAAAGAATGGGTATATGTATATGCATAACTGATTCACTTTCCTGTACAGCAAAAACTAACATGACATTGTAAAACAACCATACTCCAATAAAAATTTAAAAATAAAGAGCTCACTAAATGAAATTTAAAAAAAAAAAAATTTTTTTAAGGCCAAACACAGCCACCTCCCGGGAATTGCTGAAGCCCCAGGCAAAGCAAGGCATGCGCCCCCCCTAGTGGTGAAGGCAGAGAGTGCAGCTGCCCACCCCTTGCTTCCAGGACAGGGTCTCACAGCGCATACTTGGGGAGGGCGTTTCTGCACCCCTAGCCCAGCGCCCCACTGACACAGGGAAAACTGGAGCTCTGCGGCAGTGAAAACTGACCCGCTCACTTAGCAAGTTAAGGCTGGAAACAGGCTTGTCACCGGGTAAACGTGTTCTCACACATGAGCTTAGAGTTTGACGTTCAATAGGTGGCACTCGGAGAAGGCGATGGCACCCCACTCCAGTACTCTTGCCTGGAAAATTCCATGGACAGAGGAGCCTGGTGGGCTGCAGTCCATGGGGTCGCGAAGAGTCGGACGCGACCGAGCGACTTCCCTTTCACTTTTCACTTTCATGCATTGGAGAAGGAAATGGCAACCCACTCCAGTGTTCTTGCCTGGAGAATCCCAGGGACGGGGGAGACTGGTGGGCTGCCGTCTATGGGGTCGCACAGAGTCATACACGACTGAAGCGACTTAGCAGCAGCAGCAGCAGGTGGCACTAGTGGTAAAGAATCTGCCCGCCAATGCAGGAGACACAAGAGATGCAGGTTCAGTCCCTGGGTTGGGAAGATCTCCTGGAGAAGGAAATAGCAACCCACTCCAGTATTCTTGCTGGGAGAATCCCATGGACAGAGGAGCCTGATGGGCTGCAGTCCATAGGGTTACAAAGAGTCAGACATGCCTGAGGAATTGAGCATGAACACACCCTAAAAATTTGTTATTCAGCTCTTACACCCGCTGAAGTCAATTCTGGCAAAAATTCGGTTAATAAGCATAGGGACCTCCCCCCTCCCAAAGAAGGGTCCTCGCTCTGGCCCAGAACTCTTCTAACCTTGCTGGAAACTCCTATTCGACCCCTTCCTAGGGCCCCAGCTCAACCTCTGTGGACCTTCACCCTGGTCTGAGCAAGGAGTCTCAAGAGCTCACCTTCTCAGAACGTGATCCTTCACCCTGGACCTCCAGGTCCTTGAAGCTGAGAGCTCTGGTGTCTGTAGGGGAGGAAAACTTGGCCTCTACTCATGTAAGTTCAGTGGATAAGCCTGTGAAATAAGGTAATAATAGGTCAAAGGCAGAAAAGGCACACAATTTTATTTGATGTTAAATGTTTTACATGGCATGGGGGACTTCACGGGTAGGAGAGAAACTGCCCCCTGCCCCCCGTTGCTGAACCTCCAGCAAGTCTTGGAAGCTATTGAGCCATTTGAACAAAGAAAGATCAATTTAAAGAGAAGGATCCTTTCCTAAAGAGAGGCCCTTGGAAAGGGCCTCAGTGTCCAGGACTGGCAGTTTGTGGGAAGGCAGTTCTGGGGGGCACACAAGGGCTAGCTAGTGCGGCTGGTGTGGGCATGCAGTATTGTGATTTACAAGAAGCACACATATACATTTGGTCATTCATCTGGTCACTCACATGTGGTTGGTCTTCACGCACCTTTCCTAGCCCACAGCTCCTGAAAGCCCCTCTGCTGTCCTGAGTGATAACAGCACTGGGATCAGTGCCTGAAAATCCCTCAGGGAAGGAGCCTTAGGGGTTCCACCCAAGGACGGGGATGGCTACCAGGAGAATCAGCTGCGTAGTTCGACAGTAGGAATTTTCAGTTCCACCTCCGACCCCACCCCACCCCCGATTTCCCAGGAGGGAAGAGGGGCTGGAGGCTGGATCTATCACAATAACCAATGATTGAACCAATCCTGCCTGTGCTGAAAAGCACAGACCCCCATGGAGACGCTATGGGGCTGGGCTCTTCTCAGGGTACAAAGGTACCTAAAAGCAATGAGAAGCTGCTGAGTGTCAAGCACCCTGAGTCTGTATCTGCAGCTGGGAAGCCAAGGCTGGCTGAGGACTGAAATCAGTAAAGTTGTGAAGAATGTGGGAACTGCTCTAGAACCTCAGCATAAATGCTGACCTACAGCAGCAAAGATGCTCCCTCGCTTCAACCTGGCAGGATGTGGACCTAGGAAGCGTTCCTTTCCCAGAGTGTAGAAACTGGAGACCCCCAGATGGAGAACCTGCTGGGAACACCATCCTTGCCTGGTTTCCCCCAAGAAGCACGCTGGCTGTGAAGGTCGCAGGCATGGGGGGAGACCCAGGAGCAGGTTGGAGGCTGAGCACAGGCACGTTGAGTGCCACTGACCGGTGATGACCCGAGGCTGGGAGTCAGTAGAATCATCTACCTATCAGCTTGTACCCTGTGATGTTCCACAGTTTAGGTAAAAAGTGGTTCAATGTGGGCAACTTGGTGGGACTCAGACAAGTGTTGTCATTCAGTGGGTAAAGAATCCACCTGCAGTGCAGGAGACGCAGGTTCGATCCTTGGGTCAGGAAGAAAAGGACATGGCAACCCACTCGAGCGTTCTTGCCTGGGAAATCCCATGGACAGAGGAGCCTGGCTGGCTGCAGTCCATAGTGTCACAAAGAGTTGAACACAACTGAAGCAACCGATGATACACACACAGCCTAGTGTAAGGCATGCACAGAGATTGGTTCCCATCAATCTCTGGAGTAATTTCTGGGAAACAAGAAAAAAGGGTGATCTACAGCCACATTTAGGGGAACACTCCAGTGATGGAGAGACATTCCATGTAGGGTGAATACCTACTTATAACTTTGGACTTATAAAGTTCAAATAGACTTGTTCTATGTAAAAATTAGGGCAGCTGATGTTGGTGATGAATTAAACTATGTGTAGCATTATCACAGGGGAAACTAGGAAAGCATACAAACTCTGTACCAATTTTTGCAACTTCTTATGAGTCTGAAATTTTTAAATAGAAAGTATTTTAATTGAATAAAATAGGAGATATTTTAATCAGACCCCAAAATATGGGTGACCTGAGCAAATTTCAAATAAAGAGTGGGATCACTGAGTTTTTAAATAAATTTAGTAGTTATAGGACGGAGAAGGCAACGGCACCCCACTCTAGTACTCTTGCCTGGAAAATCCCATGGATGGAAGACCCTGGTAGGCTGCAGTCCATGGGATCTTGAAGAGTTGGACACAACTGAGTGACTTCACTTTCACTTTTCACTTTCATGCATTGGAGAAGGAAATGGCAACCCACTCCAGTGTTCTTGCCTGGAGAATCCCAGGGACGGGGGAGCCTGGTGGGCTGCCATCTATGGGGTCGCACAGAGTCGGACACGACTGAAGCGACTTAGCAGCAGCAGCAGCAGCAGTAGTTATAAGAAAGACACCCTGGAATCTATGAAAGCAAATAAGTCTTTTTTTACAAATTTTTTAGTGATAAATATGTATGGTTAGCAGCAAAATTGTGCATACTGTAATGTATTTGAATTTTGGGTCACAAACTCAGGTGTGAAAGAAATGTCATTTTATAGGCTTTGTTAATTACCTACAGCCACATTCACCAGATCCCAACACTTAGCAGCTTCAAACAGGAAACATTTGTTCTCTATCAGTTGGTCAGGAATGCAGTGCAGCTTGGTGGGGTTTTCTGGTTTGAGGTGTCTGACAAGACTGACATCAAGGGGTTTGTTTGGGCTGAGGTCTTGTCTGCAGGCTCAACTGGGAGAGTTTCACTCGGGTTCTTGTATGTGATTGTCAGGATGCAGTTCCTCTCAGAATCTTGGGCTGAAAATCCTATCTCATTGCTGGCTGCTGACTGGAGACCTCCACTGTCCTTGGTGTGTGGGTCTTGCACAGGGCAGCTCACATGTGGCAACTGCTACCCCAGAGTGAGCAATTAAGGGCAAGAGAGAGTGAGTGCATGAGCTGGAAGCCAGCCTTTTTGAACTAACCATGGAAGTGATTGACGTCCCATCACTTTTGAACTGTGAACAAATGACATCAGGATCATGGAAACCGAATTGCAGTCCATTTGTCCACCTGCTGGCTCCAGTGATTCCATCCTGACACCTGTAAGATACAGTCACTCCTTGAAAAGTCTCATCAAAAGCCGCCCAACTCAAAGTCCAGACTTTCACCACCTGAGTCAAGTCCAGGTCCAGAAGTGGCCCCTGAGCTGTAGTTCTCTAAGAAAGTTCCTGGGACACAACTTCTCTTGATCCGTGAGCCCGCGAATGAAAGCGACAAGCTGTGTGCTCTGTCACATCCTGCATATTATGGTAGGACAGCAGCTACACACATCCTTGCTTCAGATGGGGACATCCGAGAGGCACGCAGGCATCACTGACCCTGTGCGGGTCTGAAATCTCTCCAGACTGATGCTGCAAGTGGCTTCAGTTTCAAGGCCTGAGTACAAGATCCTGTGGCTGTAGGCTCTGCCTTCTGACACATCCTTCCTTTTTCATGGAAGGTCCTGGCAGGTGAGTGGTTTCATCAGCCTGTTTTCTGGGAGCCTGCCATCTGCCTTCATTTTCGTTCCTTGTCCCTGTTAGCCTAAGCTCACAGTGTTTCTGCTAAAAGTAGTTTTTCTCAGACCCCATATGGGCCTTCTGTGGCTTTGGGTGGGTTCACCCCATCAGACAAGAGTTGTACCCACAGATCACTCTTCCTGCTCCCTGATCCAGAGCATCGACTGAGGACAGAGGCCCACCGGCTGAACAGGGAGGGTCTCTGGGATCTCCCATGTGAGTAAGTGTTCTGAACTTTCCATCCTTCTGAGTTCACACCCTCTGCTTTTCCTTGAGACACATTCTAACAGTGTACCCCTTAATTTGGGCATCTTTGCAACCAGGAGGGGTTGAGGATTTTCAGGATCATCTAGCCCTGGTTGTTTTGTCTGACAGTTCTGTCGATATCAATACTCATCTCTCCTCCTGTGTTCCACGGTGAGCAGGAACCCGGCAGCACCTTCCACACCTCACTGGAAGCCCCTTGTCTGGCCATGTGGATCAGTTAGTACTTATAAGTCCTGCTTCCCCTGTGACGATAGGAGACAGTTAGGAGCTAAGCCTTCTGCCCCTACATATAGGGATGCCCTTCCTCTAGTCCACAATAACCCACTCCTCACCTCCATCAAGCCCTCAACAGCAGGGTCCAGTCCGTGTTTCTGAAGTGAAGTGAAGTGAAGTGAAGTGAAGTCCCTCAGTCGTGTCTGACTCTTTGTGACCCCATGGAATACAGTCCATGGAATTCTCCAGGCCAGAATACTGGAGTGGGTAGCCTTTTTCTTCTCCAGGGGATCTTTCCAACCCAGGGATTGAACCCAGGTCTCCCACATCACAGGCAGTTTGTTTAGCAGCTTAGCCACAAGGAAAGCCCAAGAATTCTGGAGTGGGTAGCCTATCCATTCTCCAGTGGATCTTCCCAACCCAGGAATCAAACCGGGTCTCCTTCATTGCAGGTGGATTCTTTACCAACTGAGCTATCAGGGAAGCCCCCTATTAGCCCATGTTTCTAATAGCCATTGTTCAGCGTAGTTTAGGCTTTCTCTCTCAAGCTCCCCCCAGTTCTCTCAGCCTCCCCATGACCTCCTTCCAAAGCCATCATGACATATGCTATACTATGCTAAGTCACTTCAGTCGTGTCCGACTGTGTGTGACCCCAGAGACGGCAGCCCACCAGGCTTCCCCGTCCCTTGGATTCTCCAGGCAAGAACACTGGAGTAGGTTGCCATTTCCTTCTCCAATGCATGAAAGTGAAAAGAGAAAGTGAAATCGCTCAGTCATGTCCAACTCTTAGTGACCCCATGGACTGCAGCCTACCAGGCTCCTCCATCCATGGGATTTTCCAGGCAAGAGTACTGGAGTGGGGTGCCATTGCCTTCTCCGCCATCATGACATCTATGATCCAATTCCAGATGCCAAAGTCTGTCTTACTTATCTATTGTTGCATAACAAGCTAGCACAAACTTGACTCAAGATGACACCACGTCTGTGGATACAGAGTCTAGATGCACGGCAGCTGGGTCCTCTGACCCCAAACACAAATGTAACCATAAGATCTCTGTAGTCTCTCACCTCTGTCTGAAAAGAGGCTTTCTGAACCGAAAACTAACGTAGAAATCACAGAATACAGATGTGAAAATTTGACTAATAGAAAAATTCATTTCCAAGTATAAATCGAAAGTAATCTTTAAAAATTGTGTAAAACATTTTTAAAAACTAAGAAAGAAATAAAATTTCCTAGATTAAAAAAAATCCATTTTTAGGATAGCTACTTCCTATTTCAGTCCAGCTTTCCTCTGAGATATTCCAGACTGCAAATCACATTTCTTTCTCCCTTAAAAAATACTTATGCACTTATTACTTGTTTGGCTGCACTGGGTCTCAGTTGTGCTGTGTGGGTCCTTTCTCTGTGGGGCATGGGCTTCTCTCATTGTGGCACGTGGGCTCTAGAGAGCCTGGGCTTGTTAGTTGCAGGTCACCGGCTTAGTTGCTCCAAGGCATGTGGGATCTTGGTTCACCAAGCAGGGACTGAACCTGTGTCTCTTGCATTGGAGGGCAGATTCTTCACCACTGGGCAACCAGGCAAGTCCCTTTAGTCCCGTTTCTTATGTGTAGCCTGATACAGTGGGCGACAACATCACCACTGGGATGATCTCAAGAATCCTATCCAAAGGCTGCTGTTAATACCATTTGAAAGTGGGACTTGGCATCATCCAGTTACGTACTTCCTCTGTTGCCTTAAGCAAATCTTCTTTAAGAACGTGAATCTCATGGGGCCTCGTTGAACCACAGACACTTTGTTCAGTAGGTCTGGGGTGGGAGTCTGGGGAATCCATGGTTATGATTCACAGAAACACGTCTCATTCTCCACTAACTCAGGGGTTGAAGACACTAAATATGTAACAACCGTCTCCTGTTGTTACTGAGCTAAGGGCTCGCTGTCCTACACACACAGAAGCCAGAACTGCAGCATCAGGTTTTAGGAGAGAAAAGAGCTTTACTTCAATGTCAGCTGGCAAGAGGATGAAGCTCAAATGTGTCTCCTTGATCTGGGGTTCTATCAGACTTCCAGGAGTTAGGGGAGAAGGGCTTGTGTGCAGAGGTGCTGGGGTAGGGGTAAAGGCTTCAGTGGGAAGGCTGTGGGGGTGGCCATTCACGGTAAGGTAAGTAAAGATTCAGTGGGAAGGCTGTGGGGGTGGCCATTCACGGTAAGGTAAGTAAAGATCCGGCTTCAGCACTGGGCCTCCTGGACAGCTGAGTCCTCGCTTCCCAAAGGGCTCTGGTGGCCGTGTTCTTTGATCCGCGGGAGGAGAGACCAGTTCCGGAAGTTATTTAAGGTCAAAGTTTTCTCTCTGTGCTTGGCCTGGCTGTGTGACTTGTGGTTTTGTTCTGTTGTCTCTGAGAAACAACTCAGTATCTTATTAGAATCAGGAAAGTGCCAGTCTGGGGCTGGTGCTGTGGTTACTTTGTGAAGGTTGTCGCCTCCCATTTTTTCTCAGCTCATATAGTTCTCTGCTGTCCTTATAAAATTTTTCTTAACACTTAACAATCCTGTCCTTTACGACAGGTCAACATCAGGGCTTGGTGGAGTAAAGTTTGATGTATCCACTCGGTGGAGTACAATGCAACCCTGAAGAGTCTGTAGGCATGGAGAGGTCCACTTATGCTGGACTGTTAAGTTTCAGTGCTAATTGCGTCTGCAGCATAATTCTAACCACATAGAAATTTATTATACTGTGTGCATCATGGAGAGAGTGTCCCAAACATTCTGGGTTGTGGAACTGTGTGTTTTTTTTCTCTTCTCATTCTGTACTTTTCCAATTTTCCTCAGTGAGCATATAATAATTGAATGTGTTATATTCATTAAACATTTCCAAAAATTAAGATTGCTCTAATGGGAAGAAGTGAGAGAATCTATGACAGGAATTCCAGTTGGGAATTTATCACTGGGACTCATGAAGAAAACTTTTATTCTAGTCTCAAGATGATATTTTCAAAGATAAATTTTTTGAATTGGAGTTGTTTATTTTAAAAAGATATTAAGTACTGTGTATCCAAATAATAATCAGAAAGTTTCAATTAATACTTTAAGAAAAAAATACAGAAAACAGGGGGGAAAGGAAGGAAAAATGGAAGGGAAAAAAAGGAAAAACTGTTTTAATATGTATTGAGCATGCTTCTGATTATCCTTATGAAAAATAAAACAGAAAACAATAAGAAGAGACAAGAAAAGTAAATATTCTTAAATCCTAGTACCTAGAATTTTGTATTCTTGAGTTTTATGCTTGAAAGAGCCAATCTCAGTTGTTTAGTTTTTTGACCCTGAACCTATACATACCTTTACAGTTTCCTTAGACAACGTGTTGGGCTTTCTTCTCATGCAGAATTCAGCTTTGTCCATTTAATATGTTTTCTTCTGCTTCAAGTTGATAACTAAACTTGGAGGAGCTCATTTATCTTGAGCAGATAACCCTTTATCAAATCTCATTAGGGAATCTGTTTCTTTGCTTTTAAAAAATGTCATATTTTCTCTAGGACAGGATAAGTGTGTACTATGTTTTATGTAAATTAGCAAATTTAAAACAATAAAGGAAATACTATACTGGATTTCCCATTTCTTAAGATAAGTATCTATGAATTGATTCCTGAACTTGGGTAGAATCTTGGGAGAGTCTGAAGCCATCAGTGTTCACTCTCACTTTGTTAAGGCTCCTCTTCTTAATCTGTCTGTTCTGTTGGCTTCGAGAAAGACAAGCCTTGCCAACTACTTAATCACATTGCTCAATAGACTAAGAGTTATCGAATTGGAAGGTATCGCAGCCTCTTGCACTGGGCTCATCCCCACTGCCCTTTTGTCCTGTAGTGATGAAAGGCAGGTCTGTCTGTCCTGCTCACTAACCTATTTTTTGCTGAATGAAAATACCTTCGAGCCCAGAGAGACTCACTTGATCAAAGAGAATTTGTGATCGGTTCAGCAGTGAGCCTAGGTAATGTTTGGCACAGAAAACACGCACAATAGATCATGGAGTGGAGTTGAAAGAGTCAAAAAGAGCCTTTGAAATTAACTATACAATGGGATTAAGTCTTTCCAAAATAGTAAAATGGCTTAGGAAAAACATTTGTTTTCATTTCTGTGTACAATTGTAGACTGGATATTGTGTGCATTTCCCATTCTAATTTAGGGCAGTTGAGAGGAATAAATAATGAACTACTGACACATTTATTTTGCATCTACTAAGCTTATCCATTAAAATAGATTTATCTGCATCATTTCCCTTAAATTGCAATCATGCCCTAGTTTTGAGGCAATTTTCTGTATTTTGTGAAATTATGTCTCCGGAAGCTTATCATATATTCCTGGTTACAATGTCCCACAGAGTCAGAAGCATATGTATGGCCACTCCATTTCTTCCAAATGTGAGGGCCTGACATTGTCTACACCCCAAACTCTGAAGAAATAGAATTTATCCACTTCTGTGGTCACTGATGTAGTCATGCATGTATGTATGTTGCTTGCTCAAAGATTCCTTTGTAAAATGAGTTTCTGAACAATTCAGTTCCTTAAAATGCAGATGAAATCTGTATTTGTCTCACAGCTACTTTTAAAAGCAATTTTGATAGTCTTGCTCAATTTGGAGTTGGATGAATGACTATTTGCTACAGATTCTGATTCTGAGAGGTTTACTTCTAATGCAATCTGATGTATGTGCAAAACTTCCACCCTGGTTTTTAAAGATTTATTTTCTGTTCGGCCATCATCTTTTCAGAGTCATTTTCCATATGAAATAGAATAATGTTTTCTGAAAGGAATTTATAATAGGGGCTTTCAATTCTCACCCCTTGCCACTTCCTTACTTACTAACAAACTTAATGGCTCCTCTAATCTAAAAAAATAAAGCCATGTTCAATACCTTAAAAATACTATTTGAGTTTTTAAAAATTACAAAAAGAATACATTGTTGTCAGATATGGAAACTGCCTGCCTCCTCCAATTCCCATTCCAGAGAAGTAAGCAGTCTTAAGTGTCATTGACTGTCCTTCAGGACCTTTTTTGCATCCTTTTACTTACCCAGAGACACGTGAATTATCATGCAACTGGCTCCTTGCAGCAGAGCTTGGTGCTCTCGCCTCATCAGTGTATACAGAGATCTACTTGATTTTTAAAAATCACTGCTAAAACCCCATGGAATGGACTTAACCATTCTCCACTGATGGATTTGGGGTTATTTTTTCATATATTAGAATGTTTCCATGAGCTCATTTTCATAGCATGGAGGCCTGAAAGTGGAGTCACTTGGGGGCAGATGTGATCAAATTGTCTTCCAGAAAGGCTACACTTATGTATATTCTCCCCTAGAAAAGTGTGCAATGACCTCTTCCCCAAGTCTTTATCAGCTCTTGACAATATGGATCTTTTCCAATTTTGCTGGTGCTTTCATCATTTCTAATCATCAATTTTTGATGCTTTTGGCTCCATGTATAAAGGTGCATGAATGGTGTTAAGAGGTAGGAAGATTTTTATCAACAAACAATATTTTTCCTCACGGAGTTTATTGCCTTTGAGCCTGACTCCCCTCTGGTTGGGATTAAGGGGCTGCTTCCATTGGTGTCTGCACGCTCCTTTTGCATCTCTCTCCAAACCTTTATTGTCAGAGTTCCTGTTTCATTTTATAAAAATATCATTGAACTTTGCCTTTTTACCAAACCTATGAGGCTTTATTAGTCAAGGAATTCTTCACATATATTGTGAACCTGAAGTGTTTAATCTTTTTTTCTGACATCTTATCTTAAATTTTCTATCCTTCCCCCCGCCCCTTATTCCTTTTTTTTTAAATAAGATACTTATAATTTTATTTATAAAGATATTATTTATCTATAAACATATAAGTGTGAAAGGAATTTCCTTTTAAACTATGCCTTGTTTTCTACTCTTCTTTCCAGTCATTTTCACTAAAATTTTTTTTTAATTTAATTTTATTTTATTTTTAAACTTTACATAATTGTATTAGTTTTGCCAAATATCAAAATGAATCCACCACAGGTATACATGTGTTCCCCATCCTGAACCCTCCTCCCTCCTCCCTCCCCATACCATCCCTTTGGGTCGTCCCAGTGCACTAGCCCCAAGCATCCAGTATCGTGCATCAAACCTGGACTGGCATCTCGTTTCATACATGATATTTTACATGTTTCAATGTCATTCTCCAAAATCTTCCCACCCTCTCCCTCTCCCACAGAGTCCATAAGACTGTTCTATACATCAGTGTCTCTTTTGCTGTCTCGTACACCGGGTTACTGTTACCATCTTTCTAAATTCCATATATATGTGTTAGTATACTGTATTTATGTTTTTCCTTCTGGCTTACTTCACTCTGTATAATAGGCTCCAGTTTCATCCACCTCATTAGAACTGATTCAAATGTATTCTTTTTAATGGCTGGGTAACACTCCATTGTGTATATGTACCACAGCTTTCTTATCCATTCATCTGCTGATGGACATCTAGGTTGCTTCCATGTCCTGGCTATTATAAACAGTGCTGCGATGAACATTGGGGTACACATGTCTCTTTCCCTTCTGGTTTCCTCAGTGTGTATGCCCAGCAGTGGGATTGTTGGATCATAAGGCAGTTCTATTTCCAGTTTTTTAAGGAATCTCCACACTGTTCTCCATAGTGGCTGTACTAGTTTGCATTCCCACCAACAGTGTAAGAGGGTTCCCTTTTCTCCACACCCTCTCCAGCATTTATTATTTGTAGACTTTTGGATCGCAGCCATTCTGACTGGTGTGAAATGGTACCTCATAGTGGTTTTGATTTGCATTTCTCTGATAATGAGTGATGTTGAGCATCTTTTCATGTGTTTGTTAGCCATCTGTATGTCTTCTTTGGAGAAATGTCTGCTTAGTTCTTTGGCCCATTTTTTGATTGGGTCGTTTTTTTCTGGAGTTGAGCTGTAGGAGTTGCTTGTATATTTTTGAGATTAGTTGTTTGTCAGTTGCTTCATTTGCTATTATTTTCTCCCATTCTGGCTCTACTACAAAGTCACAGTTATCAAGACAGTATGGTACTGGCACAAAGACAGAAATATAGATCAATGGAATAAAATAGAAAGCCCAGAGATAAATCCACGCACATATGGACACCTTATCTTTGACAAAGGAGGCAAGAATATACAACGGATAAAAGACAATCTCTTTAACAAGTGGTGCTGGGAAATCTGGTCAACCACTTGTAAAAGAATGAAACTAGACCACTTTCTAACACCATACACCAAAATAAACTCAAAATGGATTAAAGATCTAAACGTAAGGTGCTGTTATTTTTAAGTATTTCTATTTTTATATAGTGCCTTTGTTTCTTTTATATTATTTCCAAATTACTTAGAGATAAAAACTCCCCTCTGACAATAATCTCTATCCTATAATTGATACCACTTGATTTTGGATGACAGAGAGAGCCTGGGCTGCAGCAAAATGCCTGCCAATGAAGCCTGGGAGAGTTTAAAGATCATTGTCAAATTTGCAGCAACCCTGAGGTAACATGATGAGAAGCTGTGTGCACAGAAGCCAACATTGTATGAAGTTCACCAGTTCCCAAAGCCAGATTCTTCACGATAGCTTTAATGGTACAGAAATTGTTTCCTACATCAAAAGCCTGACTACATATATAGAACACAGAGTTTTAAAACAATTGCTTACACTGATTACAAGTATGGGGCTGATGACACAGCATCTGGACCTACCCTGTCCAGTATGGCAGCTGCTAGTCACGTGGGACTGTGGAATTTTTGAATGTGTCTACTTAGATCAAGATGTGATGTGAATGTAAAATATTCATCAGATTTCAATGGGGCCAGTGGCTGAGCTTCTGATTCGATTTTTTTTTTTTTTTTGCACTATGTTGATCTTTTTTTTTTTTTTATTTTGAAGTACAGTGGATTTATTAGGTTGGTACAAAAGTAATTGTGGTTTCAGACCATGAAATTTAAATCATTATAACTAGGCTTAAACACATCCTTATTAATCAAAATAGGAACAATTATAATCAACACATTTTTGCCAGTGAGAAATAAGTTTATTTCTGTAGCATAAAAATCCATGCTTCAGGATTCAGTGAACTCTTGGACAGCATTTCCTGCCACCTGCTGGAAGTGTTTTCCCTGAAAAAGAGTTGTTGAGATGCTTGAAGAAGTGGTAGCTGGTTGGCGAGAGGTCAGGTGAATAATGGCAGATGAGGCAAAACTTTGTAGCCCAATCTGTTCGATTTTTGAAGCATTGGTTGTATGGCCTACAGTCAGGTGTTTCTGTGGAAAAGACTTGGGCCCATTCTGTTGACCAATGCCAGCTGCAGGCATTGAAGTTTTCAGTGCATCTCAGTGATTTGCTGAGCATAACTCTTAGATGTAATAGTTTCAACAGGATTCAGAGAGCTGCTGTGGATCAGATGGGCAGCAGACCACCAAACAGTGGCCGTGACTATTTTTTAGTGCAAGTTTGGCTTTGAGAAGTGGTTTTGAGGTTTTTCTTGTACAACCACTGGTCGTCACTGGTTGTCACATGACATCCACTTTTTGTCACACATCACTATCAGATCGAGAAATAGTTCATTGTTGTTGCGTAGAATAAGTGAAGATGACACTTCAAAATGATGATTTTTTTGATTTTCAGTCAGCTCATGATGCACCCACTTATCAAGCTTTATCACCTTTCCAATTTGCTTCAAATGACAAATGATCATAGAATGTTTGACATTGAGTTCTTCAGCAACTCCTCATGTAGTTATAAGGATCAGCTTTCATGATGGCTTTCAGTTGGTCGTTGTCAACTTCTGATGGCAGGCTATGTTCCTAATCTTCAAGGCTCTCATCTCCTTTGCAAAACTTCCTGAACCACCACTGCACTGTACGTTCATTAGCAGTTCCTGGGCCAAATATGTTGCTGATGTTGCGAGTTGTCTCCACTACTTATGACCCATGTTGAACTCAAATGAAAAAATGGCTCAAATTTGCTTTTTATCTAATATCATTTCTACAGTCTAATATAAAATAACAGCAAGTAATAAGTCAGCAGGAAAAAATGAAGTGAGAAATGCACATTAAAATGAATATAACATAACCATATTTAAGAATGTATTCCAAAATCAAGTAGCCAAGTTCAACAATGTAAAACCTCAATTACTTTAACATCAACCAAATACAGTGTTCTGTTAGCTTCAGATGTACTGCATAGTGACTGTTTTTTATATATAAAGATATATATATTTTCTTGAAACACCAATAATTCAACATATATAAATATACATATAACCTAATGTATGTATAAAATATATATTATTTTCTAGAGTTTTTTCCCTTTTAGATTATTACAAAATATTAAGTATTGTTCTCTCTGCTATACAGTAGGTCCTTGTCATTTATCTATTTTACTTTTAGTAGTGCATTAAAGTCAATCCCAGAGTCCAAATTTATCCCTCATCCCACTTTCCCTTTGGTGCTAAGTTGTTTCAGTCGAGTCCAACTCTGTGCGACCCCATAGATGGCAGCCCACCAGACTTCCCCGTCCCTGGAATTCTCCAGGTAAGCTTTTCTAAGTCTGTGAGTCTGTCACTCTTTTGTAAATAAGTTAATCTGTGTCATCATCTTAGATCCCACATACAAGTGGTATTATATTTTTCTAACTTCTTTAGATACATCCATGTTGCTGCAAATGGCATTATTTCATTCTTTTATGGCTAAGTAATATTCTAATTCCATTGTGTATATATACCATATCTTTCTTATCCATCCATCAGTGGACACTTAGATTGTTTCCATGTCCTCACTACTGTGAAGAGTGCTGCAGTGAACATTGGCGTGCATGAATATCTTCAAATTAAGTTTTTGTTTTTTTCTGCATATATGCTCAGAAGTGGGATTGCTGGATATGTTAGCTCTATTTTTAATTTTTTAAAGGAACTTCCATACTGTTCTCCACAGTGGCTGCACCAATTTACATGCTCAGCAACAGTATAGGTAGGGCTCCTTTTTCTCCACTCTCTCCAGCATTGTTTATTGGTAGACTTTTTTACAAATTTTAACTGGAGGCTAATTATTTTACAATATTGTGGTGGTTTTGCCATACACTGACATGAATCAGCCATGGGTGTACATGTGTTCCCCATCCTGAACCCCCCTCCCACCTCCCTCCCCATCCCATCTTTCAGGATCATCTGACTGCACCAGCCCTGAGCACCCTGTCTCATGCATCGAACCTGGACTGGCCATCTAATTCCACATGATAATATACATGTTTCAGTGCTATTTTCTAAAATCATCCCACCCTTACCTTCTCCTACAGAATCCAAAAGTCTGTTCTTTACAATTCTGTCTGTTTTCCTGTTTCATATATAGAGTCATTGTTACCATCTTTCTAAATTCAGTATATATATGCATTAATATATTGTATTGGTGTTTTTCTTTCTGACTTATTTCACTCTGTATAATAGGCTCCAGTTTCATCCACCGCATTAGAACTGATTCAAATGCATTCCTTTTAATAGCTGAGTAATATTCCATTGTGTATATGTACCACAGCTTTCTTATCCATTCATCTGCTGATGGACATCTAGGTTGCTTCCATGTCCTGACTATTATAAACTGTGCTGCGATGAACATTGGGGTACACGTGCGTCTTTCAGTTCTGGTCTCCTTGGTGTGTATGCCCAGCAGTGGGATTGCTGGGTCATATGGCATTTCCATTTTTTTAAGGAATCTCCATGCTGTTCTCCATAATGGCTGTAGTAGTTTACATTCCCACCAACAGTGTAAGAGGGTTCCCTTTTCTCCACACCCTCTCCAGCATTTATTGTTTGTAGACTTTTGGATAGCAGCCATTCTGACTGGCATGAGATGGTACCTCATTGTGGTTTTGATTTGCATTTCTCCGATAATGAGTGATGTTGAGCATCTTTTCATGTGTTTGTTAGCCATCTGGATGTCTTCTTTGGAGAAATGTCTGTTTAGTTCTTTGGTCCATTTTTTGATTGGGTCATTTATTTTTCTGGAATTGAGCTGCAGGAGTTGCTTGTATAATTTTGAGATTAATTTTTTTCAGTTGCTTTATTTGCTATTATTTTCTCCCGTTCTGATGGCTGTCTTTTCACCTTGCTTATAGTTTCCTTCGTTGTGCAAAAGCTTTTAAGTTTAATTAGGTCCCATTTGTTTATTCTTGCTTTTATTCCCATTACTCTGGGAGGTGGGTCACAGAGGACCTAGCTATGATTTACATCAGAGAGTGTTTTGCCTATGTTTTCCTCTAGGAGTTTTATAGTTTCTGGTCTTACGTTTAGCTCTTTAATCCATTTTGAGCTTATTTTTGTGTATGGTGTTAGAAAGTGTTCTAGTTTCATTATTTTACAAGTGGTTGACCAGTTTTCCCAGCACCACTTGTTAAGGAGATTGTCTTTTCTCCACTGTATATTCTTGCCTTCTTTGTCAAACATAAGGTGTCCTTGCTGCTGCTGCTGCTAAGTTGCTTCAGTCATGTCCGACTCTGTGCGACCCCAGAGACGGCAGCCCACCAGGCTCCCCTGTCCCTGGGATTCTCCAGGCAAGAATACTGGAGTGGGTTGCCATTTCCTTCTCCAGTGCATGAAAGTTAAAAGTGAAAGTGAAGTCGCTCAGTCCTGTCTGACTCTTCAAGACCCCACGGATTGCAGCCTACCAGGCTCCTCCGTCCTTGGGATTTTCCAGGCAAGAGTACTGGAGTGGAGTGCCATTGCCTTCTCTGGTGCATGGAAATATCTCTTGGCTTTCTATTTTGTTCCATTGATCTATATTTCTGTCTTTGTGCCAGTACCATACTGTCTTGATGACTATAGCTTTGTATCATAGCCTGAAGTCAGGCAGGTTGATTCCTCCAGTTCTATTCTTCTTTCTCAAGATTGCTTTGGCTATTCGAGGTTTTTTGTATTTCCATACAAATTGTGAAATTATTTGTTCTAGTTCTCTGAAAAGTACTGTTGGTAGCTTGATAGGGATTGCATTGAATTTATAGATTGCTTTCAGTAGTATACTCATTTTCATTATATTGAGTCTTCTGATCCATGAACATGGTATATTTCTCCATCTATTTGTGTCAGGGACGGCGGCCAGGAGGAGCTACCCCACGCCCTTAAGCCCAAGGCCAGGGGCTACGACCAGGAGGAGCTACCCCACGCCCCCACGCCCGAGACCAGGGGTGGTGGCCCAGAGGAGCAACACACGCCCGAGGCCAGGGGCAGCGATGAGAGGAGTTACCCAGAGCCATGGCTGCATGGGCACAGGAGGGCCTAGAGGAGCTATCCCACATTGAAGGTCAGGAAGGGCAGCGGTGAGGAGATACCCCTCGTCCAAGGTAAGGAGCAATGGCTGTGCTTTGCTGGAGAAACCGTGAAGAGATGCCCCACACCCAAGGTAAGAGAAACCCAAGTAAGATAGTAGGTGTTGCAAGAGGGCATCAGAGGGCAAACACACTGAAACCATACTCACAGTAAACTAGTCAAACTAATCACACTAGGACCACAGCCTTGTCTAACTCAATGAAACTAAGCCATGCCCGTGGGGCAACCCAAGATGGGCGGGTAATGGTGGAGAGATTTGACAGAATGTGGTCCACTGGAGAAGGGAATGGCAAACCACTTCAGTATTCTTGCCTTGAGAACCCCATGAACAGTATGAAAAGGCAAAATGATAGGATACTGAAAGAGAAACTCCCCAGGTCAGTAGGTGCCCAATATGCTACTGGAGATCAGTGGAGAAATAACTCCAGAAAGAATGAAGGGATGGAGCCAAAGCAAAAACGATACCCAGCTGTGGATGTGACTGGTGATAGAAGCAAGGTCTGATGCTGTAAAGAGCAATATTGCAAAGGAACCTGGAATGTCAGGTCCATGAATCAAGGCAAATTGGAAGTGGTCAAACAAGAGATGGCAAGAGTGAATGTCAACATTCTAGGAATCAGCAAACTAAAATGGACTCGAATGGGTGAATTTAACTCAGAAGACCATTATATCTACTACTGCAGGCAAGAATCCCTCAGAAGAAATGGAGTGGCCATCGTGGTCAACAAAAGAGTCTGAAATGCAGTACTTGGATGCAATCTCAAAAACAACAGAATGATCACTGTTCGTTTCCAAGGCAAACCATTCAATATCACAGTAATCCAAGTCTATGCCCCAACCAGTAATGCTGAAGAAGCTGAAGTTGAACGGTTCTATGAAGACCTACAAGACCTTTTACAACTAACACCCAAAAAAGATGTCCTTTTCATTATAGGAGACTGGAATGCAAAAGTAGGAAGTCAAGAAACACCTGGAATAACAGGCAAATTTGGCCTTGGAATATGGAATGAAGCAGGGCAGAGACTAATAGAGTTTTGCCAAGAAAATGCACTGGCCATAACAAACACCCTCTTCCAACAACACAAGAGAAGACTCTATACATGGACATCACCAGATGGTCAACACCGAAATCAGATTGATTATATTCTTTGCAGCCGAAGATGGAGAAGCTCTATACAGTCAGCAAAAACAAGACCAGGAGCTGACTATGGCTCAGATCATGAACTCCTTATTGCCAAATTCAGACTTAAATTGAAGAAAGTAGGGAAAACCACTAGACCATTCAGGTATGACCTAAATCAAATCCCTTATGATTATACACTGGAAGTGAGAAATAGATTTAAGGACCTAGATCTGATAGATAGAGTGCCTGATGAACTATGGAATGAGGTTCATGACATTCTACAGGAGACAGGGATCAAGACCATTCCTATGGAAAAGAAATGCAAAAAAGCAAAATGGCTGTCTGGGGAGGCCTTACAAATAGCTGTGAAAAGAAGAGAAGCAAAAAGCAAAGGAGAAAAGGAAAGATATAAACATCTGAATGCAGAGTTCCAAAGAATAGCAAGAAGAGATAAGAAAGCCTTCTTCAGTGATCAATGCAAAGAAATAGAGGAAAACAACAGAATGGGAAAGACTAGGAATCTCTTCAAGAAAATCAGAGATACCAAAGGAACATTTCATGCAAAGATGGGCTCGATAAAGGACAGAAATGGTATGGACCTAACAGAAGCAGAAGATATTAAGAAGAGATGGCAAGAATACACAGAAGAACTGTACAAAAAAGATCTTCACGACCAAGATAATCACAATGGTGTGATCACTGACCTAGAACCAGACATCCTGGAATGTGAAGTAAAATGGGCCTTAGAAAGCATCACTACGAACAAAGCTAGTGGAGGTGATGGAATTCCAGTTGAGCTATTCCAAATCCTGAAAGATGATGCTGTGAAAGTGCTACACTCAATATGCCAGAAAATTTGGAAAACTCAGCAGTGGCCACAGGACTGGAAAAGGTCAGTTTTCATTCCAATCCCAAAGAAAAGCAATGCTAAAGAATGCTCAAACTACCGCACAATTGCACTCATCTCACACGCTAGTAAGGTAATGCTCAAAATTCTCCAAGCCAGGCTTCAGCAATATGTGAACCGTGAACTTCCAGATATTCAAGCTGGTTTTAGAAAAGGCAGAGGAACCAGAGATCAAATTGCCAACATCCGCTGGATCATCGAAAAAGCAAGAGAGTTCCAGAAAAACATCTATTTCTGCTTTGTTGAATAAGCCAAAGCCTTTGACTGTGTGGATCACAATAAACTGTGGAGAATTCCGAAAGAGATGGGAATACCAGACCACCTGATCTGCCTCTTGAGAAATTTGTATGCAGGTCAAGAAGCAACAGTTAGAACTGGACATGGAACAACAGACTGGTTCCAAATAGGAAAAGGAGTACATCAAGGCTGTATATTGTCACCCTGCTTATTTAACTTCTATGCAGAGTACATCATGAGAAACACTGGACTGGAAGAAACACAAGCTGGAATCAAGATTGCTGGGAGAAATATCAATAATCTCAGATATGCAGATGACACCACCCTTATGGAAGAAAGTGAAGAGGAACTAAAAAGCCTCTTGAGGAAAGTGAAAGTGGAGGGTGAAAAAGTTGGCTTACAGCTCAACATTCAGAAAACAAAGATCATGGCATCTTGTCCCATCACTTTATGGGAAATAGATGGGGAAACAGTGGAAACAATGTCAGACTTTATTTTTTTGGGCTCCAAAATCACTGCAGATGGTGACTGCAGCCATGAAATTAAAAGACGCTTACTCCTTGGAAGGAAAGTTATGACCAACCTAGATAGCATATTCAAAAGCAGAGACATTACTTTGCCAACAAAGGTCCGTCTAGTCAAGGCTATTGTTTTTCTAGTGGTCATGTATGAATGTGAGAGTTGGACTGTGAAGAAGGCTGAGCGCCAAAGAATTGATGCTTTTGAACTATGGTGTTGGAGAAGACTCTTGAGAGTCCCTTGGACTGCAAGGAGATCCAACCAGTCCATTCTGAAGGAGATCAGCCCTGGGATTTCTTTGGAGGGAATGATGCTAAAGCAGAAATTCCAGTACTTTGGCCACCTCGTGCGAAGAGTTGACTCATTGGAAAAGACTCTGTTGCTGGGAGGGATTGGGGGCAGGAGGAGCAGGGTACAACAGAGGATGAGATGGCTGGATGGCATCACTGACTCGATGGACGTGAGTCTTGAGTGAACTCAGGGAGTTGGTGATGGACAGGGAGGCCTGGTGTGCTGCGATTCATGTGGTCGCAAAGAGTCGGACACAACTGAGTGACTCATCTGATCTGATCTGATATCTTTCATCAGTGTTTTATAGTTTTCTATATATAGGTCTTTTGTTTCTTTAAGTAGATTTATTCCTAAATATTTTATTATTTTTGTTGCAATGGTGAATGGAATTGTTTTCTTAATTTTTCTTTCTGTTTTCTCATTGTTAGTGTATAGGAATGCAAGGGATTTCTCAGCGTTAATTTTATATCCTACAACTGTACTATATTCATTGATTAGCTCTAGTCATTTTCTGGTGGAGTCTTTAGGGTTTTCTATGTAGAGGATCATGTCATCTGCAAAGAGTGAGAGTTTTACTTCTTCTTTTCCATCTGGATTCCTTTTATTTCTTTTTCTTCTCTGATTGCTGGGCTAAAACTTCCAAAACTACGTTGAATAGTAGTGGTGAGAGTGGGCATCCTTGTCTTGTTACTGACTTTAAGGGAAATGCTTTCAATTTTTCACCATTGAGGATAATGTTTGCTGTGGGTTTATCATAGATGGCTTTTATTATGTTGAGGTGTATTTCTTCTATACTTTCTTTCCAGAGGGTTTTTATCATAAATGGATGTTGAATTTGGTCAAAGGCTTTCTCTGCATGTATTGAGATAATCACATGATATTTATCATTCAAATTGTTAATACAGTGTATCACATTGATTGATTTGCAAATATTGAAGAATCCTTGCATCCCTGGGATAAAGCCCACTTGGCCATGATATATGATCTTTTTTAATATGTTGTTGAATTCTGTTTGCTAGAATTTTGTTGAGGACTTTTGTATCTATATTCATCAGTGATATTGGTTTGTAGTTTTCTTTATTTGTGGCATCTTTGTCTGGTTTTGGTATCAGGGTGATGGTGACCTCATAGAATGAATTAAGAAGTTTACCTTCCTCTGCAATTTTCTGGAAGAGTTTGAGTAGGATAGGTGTTAGCTCTTGTCTAAATTTTTGGTAGAATTCACCTGTGAAGCCATCTGGTCCTGGTCTTTTGTTGTTGTTGTTGGAAGATTCCTGATTATAGTTTCGATTTCTGTGCTTGTGATGGATCTGTTAAGATTTCTATTTCTTCCTGGTTCAGTTTTGGAAAGTTATACTTTTCTAAGAATTTGTCCATTTCTTCCAAGTTGTCCATTTTATTGGTATATAGTTGCTGATAGTAGTATCTTATGATCCTTTGTATTTCTGTGTTTTCTCTTGTGATTTCTCCATTTTCATATCTAATTTTGTTAATTTGATTCTTCTTCCTTTTGTTTCTTGATGAGTCTGGCTAATGGTTTGTCTATTTTATTTATCTTCTCAAAGAACCAGCTTTTAGCTTTGTTGATTTTTGCTATGGTCTCCTTTGTTTCTTTTGCATTTATTTCTGCCCTAATTTTTATGATTTCTTTTCTTCTACTAACCCTGGGGTTCTTCTTTTTCTAGTTGCTTTTTGTGTAGAGTTAGGTTATTTATTTGATTTTTCTCCTGTGTCTTGAGGTAGGCTTGTATTGCTATGAACCTTCCCCTTAGCACTGCTTTTACTGAATCCCATAGGTTTTAGGTTGTTGTGTTTTCATTTTCATTTGTTTCCATGCATATTTTGATTTCTTTTTTTATTTCTTCTGTGACATGTTGGTTATTCAGAAGTTTGTTGTTCAGCCTCCATGTGTTTGTATTTTTAATAGTTTTTTTCTTGTCAGTTCAGTTCAGTTCAGTCACTCAGTGGTGTCCAACTCTTTGCAACCCCATGAATTGCAGCACGCCAAGCCTCCATGTCCATCACCAACTCCCGGAGTTCACTCAGACTTACGTCCATCGAGTCAGTGATGCCATCCAGCCATCTCATCCTCTGTTGTCCCCTTCTCCTCCTGCCCCCAATCCCTCCCAGCATCAGAGTCTTTTCTAATGAGTCAACTCTTCGCATGAGGTGGCCAAAGTACTGGAGTTTCAGCTTTAGCATCATTCCTTCCAAAGAAATCCCAGGGCTGATCTCCTTCAGAATGGACTGGTTGGATCTCCTTGCAGTCCAAGGGACTCTCAAGAGTCTTCTCCAACACCATAGTTCAAAAGCATCAATTCTTTGGCGCTCAGCCTTCTTCACAGTCCAACTCTCACATTCATACATGACCACAGGAAAAACCATAGCCTTGACTAGATGGACCTTTGTTGGCAAAGTAATGTCTCTGCTTTTGAATATGCTATCTAGGTTGGTCATAACTTTCCTTCCAAGTTTCCAAGTTCCTTCCAAGTTTTCAAGTTCCTCCAAGTCCAAAACTACAACTTTTCTTGTAGTTGACATCTAATCTTACTGCATTGTGATCAGAAAAGATGCTTGAGATGATTTCAATGTTTTTGAATTTACCAAGGCTAGATTTATGGCCCAGGATGTGATCTATCCTGGAGAAGGTTCCGTGTGTTCTTGAGAAAAAGGTGAAATTCATTGTTTTGGGGTGAAATGTCCTATTGATAGCAATTATGTATAACTAGTCCATTGTGCAATGGCACCCCATTCCAGTACTGTTGCCTGGAAAATCCCATGGATGGAGGAGCCTGGTAGGCTGCAGTCCATGGGGTCACTAAGAGGCAGACACGACTGAGTGACTTCCCTTTCACTTTCCACTTTCATGCATTGGAGAAGGAAATGGCAACCCACTCCAGTGTTTTTGCCTGGAGAATCCCATGGACGAAGAAGCCTGGTAGGCTGCAGTCCATGGGGTCGCACAGAGTCAGACACGACTGAAGCGACTTGGCAGGCAGGCAGTCCATTGTATCATTTAAAGTTTGTGTTTCCTTGCTAATTTTCTGTTTAGTTGATCTATACATAGGTGTGAGTGGCATATTAGGTCTCCCACTATTTTGTGTTACTGTTAATTTTCCCTTTCATAATTGTTAGCATTTGCCTTACATATTGCAGTGCTCCTATGTTGGGTGCATATATATTTATAATTGTTATATGTTTTCTTGGATTGGTCTTTTGATCATTATGTAGTGTCCTTTGTTGTCTCTTTTCACCACCTTTATTTCAAAGTCTATTTTATCTGATATGAGTATTGCTACTCCTGCTTTCTTTTGGTCTCCATTTGTGTGAAATATCTTTTTCCAGCCCTTTACTTTCCATCTGTATGTGTCCCCTGTTTTGAAGTGGGTCTCTTGTAGACAGCATATAGGGGTCTTGTTTTTGTATCCATTCAGCCAGTCTTTGTCTTTTGGTTGGGGCATTCAACCCATTTACATTTAAGGTAATTATTGATAAGTATGATCCCATTGACATTTACTTTGTTGTTTTGGGTTCGAGTTTATACAGTTTTCTGTGTTTCCTGTCTAGAGAAGATCCTTTAGCATTTGTTAAAGAGCTGGTTTGGTGGTGCTGAATTCTCTCAGCTTTTGCTTGTCTGTAAAGCTTTTGATTTCTCCTTCATATTTGAATGAGATCCTTTCTGGGTACGGTAATCTGGATTGTAGGTTTTTCTCTTTCATCACTTTAAGTAGGTCCTGCCATTCCCTTCTGGCCTGAAGAGTTTCTATCGAAAGTTCAGCTGTTATCCTTATGGGCATCCCTTTGTGTGTTATTTGTTGTTTTTCCCTTGCTGCTTTTAATATTTGTTGTGTTTGATCTTCATTAGATTAATATGTGTCTTGGGGTGTTTCACCTTGGATTTATCCTGTTTGGGACTCTTTGGGTTTCTTGGGCTTGGGTGGCTATTTCCTTCCTTATTTTAGGGAAGTTTTCAACTATTGTCTCCTCAAGTATTTTCTGAAAACCTTTCTTTTTGTCTTCTTCTTCTGGGACTCCTATGATTTGAATGTTGGGGCGTTTAACATTGTCCCAGAGGTCCCTGAGTTTGTCCTTATTTATTTTAATTCTTTTTTCTTTTTCCCTCTCTGCTTCATTTAATTCTACCATTCTATCTTCCACCTCACTTATCCTATCTTCTGCCTCAGTTATTCTACTCTTGGTTCCCCCAGAGTGCTTTTGATCTCAGTTATTGTATTATTCATTATTGATTGACTCTTTTTTATTTCTTCTAGGTCCTTTTAAACTTTTCTTGCATATTCTCAATCCTTGTCTCCAGACTATTTACCTGTAACTCCATTTTGTTTTCAAGATTTTGGATCATCTCCAAAATGTAAATCATCTTTACTATCATTATTCTGAATTCTTTTTCAGGTAGACTCCCTATTTCCTCCTCTTTTGTTTGTTCGCTTTTATCACGTTCTGTTACCTGCTGAATATTTCTCTTCCTTTTCATCTTGTTTAGATTGCTGTGTTTGGGGTGGCCTTTCTATATGCTGGAAGTTTGTGGCTCTTTATTGTGGAGGTTCCTCCCTGTGGGTATAGTTGGACGAGTGGCTTGTCAAGGTTTCCTGGTTAGGGAAGCTTGCATCGGTGTTCTGGAGGGTGAAGCTGGATCTCTTCTTTCTGGAGTGCAATGAAGTGTCCAGTAGTAAGTTTTGAAGTGCCTATGGGTTTGGTGTGATTTTGGGCAGCCTGCACTTTAATGCTCAGGGTTGTGTTCCTGCATTGCTGGAGAATTAGCATGGTATGTCTTGCTCTTAAACTTGTTGGCTCTAGGGTAGAGCATGGTTCAGTGTAGGTATGGAGGCTTTTGCATAAGCTCTTGTTGATTAATGTTCCCTAGAGTCAGGAGTTTTCTGGTGTTCTCAAGTTTTGGATTTAAGCCTCCTGCCTCTGGCATTCAGTCTTATTCTTACAGTAGCCTCAGGACTTCTCCATCCATACAGCACCAATGATAAAACATCTAGGCCCATGGTGAAAAGATTCTGCATAGTGAGGGACACTGAGAGAGGTTCACAGAATTACATAGGGAAGAGAAGAGGGAGGAGGGAGATAGAGGTGACCAGGAGGAGAAGAGGGGGAATCAAAAGGGGAGAGAGCAATTTAGCCAGTAATTAATTCCCTATTTGCTCTCCACAGTCTGGAACACCCAGAGAGGTTCATGAAGTTACATAGAGAAGAGTAGGGGGAGGAAGGAGATAGAGGTGACCAGGAGGAGAGGAGGTGGAGTCAAAAAAAGAGAGACCAATCTAGCCTGTGATCAGTTCCCTAGGTGTTCTCCACAGCCTGGAACACCCAAAGAGATCACACAGTTAAGTAGAGAAGAGGAGGGGGAGGGAGGAGATAGAGGTGACCTGGGGGAGAAAAAGGAGAGTCAAAAGGGGAGAAAGCAATCAAGCCAGTAACCACACTCCTAAGTAAAAATGGGTTCTGAAGATTGGATTCTTAAAGGTATAAAATTGATAACAATTACCAAAAAGCAAAGATTAAAAATGTAGAGTTGAGGTTAGACTCTCAAAAATACATTATTTAAAAAAAATTGCAAAAATTATGAAAAAAATATATATTAAATTTGCTTTGACAATAGGGTCTTTTTTATGCCATGTAATAGTAGGTTTTAAAAATGAAAATTAAAGGAGTAAAAGAACTTAAAAAAATTTTTTTTAAATAAAAAATGATAATAGTATAAGTGTCAGACTTTATTTTTTTGGGCTCCAAAATCACTGCAGTGATTGCAGCCATAAAATTAAAAGACACTTACTCCTTGGAAGTAAAGTTATGACCAACTTAGATAGCATACTCAAAAGCAGAGACATTACTTTGCCAACAAAGGTCCATCTAGTCAAGGCTATGGTTTTTCCAGTGGTCATGTATGGATGTGAGAGTTGGACTATAAAGAAAGCTTAATGGCACCCCACTCCAGTATTCTTGTCTGGAAAATCCCAAGGACTGAGGAGCCTGGTGGATTGCAGTCCATGGGGTCACTAAGAGTCGGACACGACTGAGGCGACTTAGCAGCAGCAGTCGGACACGACTGAAGCGACATAGCTGCTGCTGCTAAGTCACCTCAGTCGTGTCCGACTCTGTGTGACCCCATAGACGGCAGCCCACCAGGCTCCCCCATCCCTGAGATTCTCCAGGCAAGAACACTGGAGTGGGTTGCCATTTCCTTCTCCAATGCATGAAAGTGAAAAGTGAAAATGAAGTCGCTCAGTCCTGTCCAACTCTTAGTGACCCCATGGACTGCAGCCCACCAGGCTCCTCCGTCCATGGGATCTTCCAGGCAAGAGTACTGGAGTGGGGTGCCCTTGCCTTCTCCGAAAGAAAGCTGAGCGCTGAAGAATTGATGCTTTTGAACTGTGGTGTTGGAGAAGACTCTTGAGAGTCCCTTGGACTGCAAGGAGATCCAACTAGTCCATCCTAAAGGAGATCAGTCCTGGGTGTTCTTTGGAAGGACTGATGCTAAAGCTGAAACTCCAATACTTTGGCCACCTCATGCGAAGAGTTGACTCATTGGAAAAGACCCTGATGCTGGGAGGGAATGGGGGCAGGAGGAGAAGGGGAGGACAGAGGATGAGATGGCTGGATGGCATCACTGACTCGATGGACATGAGTTTGAGTGAACTCCTGGAGTCGGTGGTGGACAGGGAGGCCTGTCATGCTGCGATTCATGGGGTCACAGAGTCGGACACGACTGAGCGACTGAACTGAACTGAATAGTAAAATATATCTAGGACTTCCTCTGGAGCTGTTGAGGGCAGTGTGGGGTCTGCTCAGTTTCAGACAGTTCCTTTTTCTAGCTTATACCTCTTCTGAAGGTCTGTAGGCCTCTTCCAATTTAGTCAATGCTAACTACAGGGTTTTATTTGTTGCACCTGTCACTTCCAAAACGGTTCCCTCTTCTTTGCTCATTTTGGCTTCCTCTGTTTGCAAGTCTTTTCAGTGTCTAATTTCTGCCCTAACACAAGGGCAGTCACGTATTTAGGCTCACTTGTTCAATTGTGCTGCGGGGAGGGAGGAACATTGCAAACAAATATCACTGGCATGTGTGGGGAGTGCTCACAGTGTCTGGGCCACACTGGGTTTGCCCCGGCTCACGGCAAACTCTAGGTTGCTCTGCAGGGGAACTGTCTAAAGTGGGCCCTGTGTTGTGTGCACTTCCCAAGTCTAAGCCACTCAGGTTCAGGTTCTCAGGTATCCCACAATTGCACAGACTCGGTTGGGCTTGTGTTTTGTGCCGTTCCCAGGTCTGAGAAGCTCAGCTGACCAGGTGCTTAGCAAGCACACACTCCCCAGGTGGGCAGTGCATCTTATCAACGCCCCCCTCCCCCGCCCTTTTCCCAGCTCTGTTTCCTGGGAGCACGTCTCAAGTGTGCCATGTATCTTCTCTGGGGAGCCGATCTCTGGCTGCAACCCTCCTGGCGGATGTCAACCACCAGGACTTGGTTAGCAACTGGGAGCCTGCTCACTGTTTGGTAGAGGATGCCATCTCTGGGGCCGAGTTTGCCGCCTCGCCTTCCAGCTCTGGCTATCGCTCACCTGCCTCTCTGCCTCCAGTGGGGGAAGGACTGGTCTGTAGCTGGCTAGCTCTCCTCTGGTACTCGCTCAATCCTTTATTCTGTGAGCGGCCCAGCAGTGCCATAGGTTAGAGCTTTTCACGGGAAAGTTTTTTACTCTCTCTCTCTGGCTATCCCAAGGTTTGGGTTGTTAGCTCCCTCAGATTGTCCTCAGGGCATTCAGGCCTGGTCCTTACCCTAAGCAATGAAGCCCGCGCCTCCCTGTTCAGCCCCTGCTTGATGGCGGTGCACGCGAGCGTCTGTCTGGGCTACTTCTCCTCTGGGAGTTGCGGTTAGGTGTGTAATCCGTGGGTTTTATTTATTTTTTCCTCCCAGTTATGTTGCCCTCTGAGATTCCAAAACTCCCCACAGAACCACCGGTGAGAGGTTTCCTGGTGTTTGGAAACTTCTCTTTTACGATTCCCTCCCTGGGATGGGTCTCCATCCCTCTTTTGTCTTTTTACCTTTTATATTTTGTCCTATCTCCTTTTGAAGACAATGGGCTGCCTTTCTGGGTACCTGGTGTTCTCCAACAGCGAAGTTGTTTTGTGGTATTTGCTTAGCATTCAAATGACCTTTCGATAAATTTGTCAGGGAGAAAGTGATCTCCCCGTCCTATTCCTCTGCCATCTGAGGAGCACCCCCTATTGGTAGACTTTTTGATCATGGCCATTCTGATCAGTGTGAGATGATGCCTTATTTTAGTTTTCATTTGCATTTCTCTAATTACTGATGGTGAGCATTTTTTCATGTGCCTGTCAGCCATCCGTATGTCTTTCAGTTCAGTTGTCACTCAGTCGTGTCGGATTCTTTGCGACCCCATGAATTGCAGCACGCCAGGCCTCAAACCATCACCAACTCCCAGAGTTCACTCAAACTCACGTCCATTGAGTCGGTGATGCCATCCAGCCATCTCATCCTCTTTCATCCTCTTTCATCCCCTTCTCCTCCTGCCCCCAATCCCTCCCAGCATCAGTCTTTTCCAATGAGTCAACTCTTCCCATGAGGTGGCCAAAGTACTGGAGTTTCAGCTTTAGCATCAGTCCTTCTGAAGAACACCCAGGACTGATCTCCTTTAGAATGGACTTGTTGGATCTCCTTGCAGTCCAAGAGACTCTCAAGAGTCTTCTCTATGTCTTTTGAGAAGTGCCTATTTAGATCTTCCAAGTAGGTTTTTTTTTAATTGAGCTGTATAAGCTGCTTATATATTTTGAAGTTTAATTCCTTGTTGATTGATTCATTTGCAAATATTTTCTCCCATTTTATAGGTTGTCTTTTTCTTTGCTTGGGTCCTATTTATTTTTATTTCTATTTGGGAGACTGAACTAAGAAAACACTGACAAGATTTGTCAGAGAATGTTTTGCCTATGTTCTCTTATAGTTTTATGGTGTCATGTCTTACATTTGTCTTAAAGCCATTTTATTTCTGTGTATGATGTGACAGTGTGCTCTCACTTCGTTGATTTATATGTCACTGTCCAACCTTTCCAGCACCACTTGCTGAAGAGGCTTTTCTTTTGTCCATTGTATATTCTTGTCTCCTTTGACACAGATTAATTGACCATAGGTGTGTGGGTTTATTTCTGGGCTCTCTATTCTGTTCCATTGATCCATATATCTGTTTTTGTGCAATACCACACTGGATTAAGGTAGAATTAAGAATAAGCTAGAATGAACAACCACATGAAACAGTTGAAAAGAAAATGATCCTTCAAAGCAATGAAGGCAGAATCAAGCCAGAAAGAGGAGGATGCACAATTATTGAGCAATCAGGCTTTGTAAAGCCTGTATTGTACCACAGGATTCTCATTCTCCAACAAGATAGGTACAGATTACTCTCATTTCACAACCAAGACTGAAGAGTCATGGGGGCTATAGTCCCAGTCAGTCAGTGACAGACTCAGAGTTTAACAACATGTCCCTCTGGTTCAAGTCCATGCCCTTTACAAGTACTCTACCTTATCAACTGGTTGACATGGAGGTAGACTGGATAAGTATTTTGGAAGTGAGAAAATGAATTAGAATTTCAAAAGGATGGCAAAGACAGTAAGTTGGAATAGAATTTCCCAAAGAATACACACTAAAGAACCATAATCAGATGAATAAGAAAAACATTTAAAAATCCCTGATACTAAAAACGCAGATACTGTACCTACCAATATTTTTAAGCATTGATATACAAATGAGTTACATCTGTTGGTAAAATGTGTGTATTTCTACAGAGGAAATGTATCTTTCAATGATATTAAATAAAGGTAATGTTTACTTCTCAAAAATAATGGATAAGGATAGTGACACACAAAACACTTGGAAGCAAAGAATTCAACCAAACAATACCATATTCAATCAAGAGAATACTAATAATGTAGAGATACAAAGAAATTTCAAGTCTAAGTTTCAGGAAACTTCCTACCCAAATGCCTCAAGAAACATACTGCAAATCACAAAAAAGCTGAGAAAAAGAATGCTTCTAGTATAACATAGAAACAACTGCCAAGTAACTCCCTAGCTCAAATTTTGTACAAAAATCCAATGTTATAGTGCTGTTATGTTGAATGGAAAGGGACATAGATAGTAAGAAATATGGTGAAATGCTTAAAGATTTTAAAAGATACAACAAAAAATTAGGACAAAAGATTTAATACCCAAATTATAATAAAAGATATATCTCAAAGGCAAAAATTAAAAGTTGGAGAAATAAAGCTTTTAAAAGAGCACAAAAATAGCAGGCAGACCAAGAATAAAAATTAAAACAATATATAAATTGCCTAAATTCACCTACTTTTGAAATTAAAATTTTCAAATTTCATTTCTTAAGTTGTATTGTTCTCAAAACATTAGAACATGAAAGTAATCTCCATGAAAACTGTGTTGTTCACTGGTCTATTTTCACCACCTAGAACACTGCCTGGCATCTGATAGTTTTTTGAATGAACAGATGCAAAAGAATGCTAACAAAACTTCAATCTGTCCAGCTGGTACAGGTAAACAGGCACTTTGATTCAGTGCATGTGGGAATTTTACACAGGGTGTCACTGTTTCAGAGGGCAATTTATAATAGAGCACATGCTAGAAGCCTGAAAAATCCTTAATCCAAGAATTTTACTCAAGAAATGTATATAATTTTTAAAAGATCACCAAGGCATTTAATATATCTTTGTTTACAATAAACAAAAGGTGAACCTAATGACCTGATTTAAATGTCCTCCAGCAGAGGGCTGAATAAATTATAGGCCACTCATACCACAGGATCCCAGGCACTTACATAAGGAAGATGTCATAGATGTCAATGTGGAAGATGATGAGGACTCATATACTTTAAAGAAAAAAGTGAACTACAAACGGGAACACAGAGCACAACCCTACTCCCATATAAAACATCTGGAAGAAGCAACACAAATGTTAATAGTGTGTTCTTCAAAATGGTAAGGTAACAGTGATTTTTATTTTCTTTTGTTCACCTCTATTTTGTAATGTTTCTACACAGAACATATATTATTTATAATATGAAACAGTCTATTTGAAAAACCTAAAAACATTTTTCAATTAGACGGACCCTACAGGCTATAAAGTAGTGTCAAATAAAATATTAATTGTAAACATCACCTACCCCCTGGAAAAACACATTCTTCCCCTTTCTGTTTTGTGGATGCCTCTGATATTAGATTACACCCATTTCTGAACACGCTTAGTCTTGGTAAAGGAAGGAAACCATAAGAGGTTACATGGCAGAACAAAGTAAAAACTAGCACTTTTATTCTAGCTTTGGTTGAGATCATTAAACAACAGTAAACAACAGTTTCTAATGTAAACCACTACACTAGGCAACACTATGGAGAAGGCAATGGCACCCCACTCCAGTACTCTTGCCTGGAAAATCCCATGGATGGAGGAGCCTGGTAGGCTGCAGACCATAGGGTCGTGAAGAGTCGGACACGACTGAGCGACTTCACTTTCACTTTTCCCTTTCATGCATTGGAGAAGGAAATGGCAACCCACTCCAGTGTTCTTGCCTGGAGAATCCCAGGGACAGGGGAGCCTGGTGGGCCGCCATCTATGGGGTTGCACAGAGTCGGACACAACTGAAGCGACTTAGCAGTAGCAGCCAACACTAAGCATGATGTGATCCTCACAAGAAACCTTCTTCAATAAAACATGCATGTAAGTCAGATACATTCTCATACAGAAATCACATTTTTTTTGTTTCTGTTTGAGCTTACTATTCATCACAGTATACATCGTGAAAAGACCTCTTAGCAACAAAACAAAAAAGTGCATTCCTATCTTGTATGTATAGGCTTAAATATCAGGAAACAACTGGAATGAAAATTGAGCTTATATTAATATAGTCTAAGTCAATCAATTGTAAAAGTTAACATATTGTTATCCTATTTTAAGGTACAGATTCAGAATATACATTTCACAAACAATTCATTAATTTCCTTGCTATAATAAAAAGTGGAAAGACAAGACTACAAAGATGCCATCCTAAGTGTCCCATTTATTTTCCACAACCAAAAGTCCTGTTCCAGTTTTCATAAAGCTCTAAATCTTCAGGAGATACACTAGGTCGCACAGTTCTGAAAGCATTTTCAAAGTCACTGTAAGCTATTGGGCGAACTTGATCAGGTGTTATGGTGGCAATGTCAACAGCCTGCAAACTGCGAATAGGACCCAGAGATGCCTCCCGGCACAGCTGAGTCATGTCTGCCCCAGAGAACCCATCAGAATGCTGCACCACCAGCTCGAGCTCCTCCTCACTGAGGCAGCACTGCTCCTTGGACATCAGATTAACTACTATCTGTTTCCTGGCTGAAGCTTCTGGGAGGGGAATATACAGCCTTTTCACCAGCCTTCTCCGGGCAGCCTCGTCAATTTCTTGTGGCCGGTTGGTCGCTCCCACCACTAGAATACGGTCTTCAGAAGATGTGGCTGCCCCATCTAACTGAACTAGAAATTCGGTTTTTATCCTTCTAGAAGATTCGTGCTCACCATCTCCGCGTTGAGATAACAAGGAATCAATTTCATCAATAAATATCACAGCTGGTTGCTGACATCTTGCTACAGCAAACAATGCACGGACCATTTTCTCCCCCTCACCCACCCACTTGGAAGTCAAGGAGGAAGCAGAGATACTGAAGAATGTTGCCCCAGCCTGACTAGCAATGCACTTGCCAATCAGAGTCTTACCAGTGCCAGGAGGACCGAAGAGCAGAATGCCTTTAGGGGGTCCTCGTAGGCCAGTGAATATGTCTGGCCGCAACATGGGCCACACAACTATCTCCTTTATTGTGGTCTTGGCAAATTCCACGCCTGCGATATCTTCCCAATTTACTGGAGGTCCCTGATCCATAATCTCATTCATAATAAGTTCAATCATTCTGGGCTCCAAGTTTTTCAGACGCTCGTCCATGGGATGTGCTGGGTCTGCAGTACCTGCACCCTGAGGCTTATACTGCATCCCCCCACCCAGATCTCCCCCATCTTGCTTAGGTACAGGAGGAACAAACTTTCCAAATATCCCTCGGGATCTACCAGCCCCCAGAGACTTTTTCACTCCACCATATGAAGACCCTGATGCACGTTGGGGCTGGTGGTGCTTTTTCTGCTGATCTACCCATAACTGTTCCTTTGCAGTTTTAAAAGCAGGCAGGCTGCTCTCCCCTCTTTGGCCATTATCTTCTGTTTTACTAAAAGCCTTATTCAGTATTGGGGTGGAAAGTGCATCAATGGTGCCAGCACCATAAAAAGCTTTTTTGTCCCGTGCATTTTCACAGAAAGAAGGAAAACAAGACTGATTAGATGAGAACACATTGAGACCTATATTGCCTTTTACAAAGCTGTTATTTTCCTTTTTGACATTCCCAAATAATGGTTTGGCATGGAACTTTGCAAGGCCTGACTCACCAAAAGGTGCTGAGGCTACAGGACACGTCTTAGTGGTGTTATTGACCAGAGGTGGCTGGGCACTCTGAGAGCACGTCAAAGAAGGACCACCCTCTGGAAACTCTTGAGTCCTGTCGGCACCATGGGCTGAGTTAGTCAACAGGTTGCTCTCCCCAGAACCACCACAAACGCTAAATGTAGGAAGGTCAAAGACAGTGGCCTCTTTGTGGATGACTAGTGATGCATCAGCAGGCGCCAACAGAGAGTCTTTGGATTTCTTGCCAGCACGCATCATCTCCTGCACACTGCTCAGTTTGAACACATTATTTACTGACAATCCAGACTTCCATTTGTCACTGTCAGTTTGCTGAGATCTTGCAAGAGTTAAAATGCTTTCTGCATAGTTATTCAAGCCAGTTTCAACATTGTCAGAATCAATAACTGCAGAATATTTCTCTGCGTATTTTCTGAACAGTGTAGTAGCACAGACCTGGGAGATATCAGAGTTTGCCCATGCATACTGAATGCGGAGTATCTGCGCTCGGTAGGCATCTGCCTTCTGTCCAGGTGTACACGTACCAGATGTAAGTGCAAAGTAATTCTTCTGCCAGTCACTCAGGTGTACAGACCTGGAGCTGGAGGCCTGCATTTTAGAGGCTCTATGATAAATAACAAAGATGAAAAAAATTCAGTTTAGAAGGAAACAAAGACATAACACTTTAAACATACTTTTAAAATCTTTGCCCATTTTAAGGAAAACACACTGGACTTTTTATTTATAAATTTATAAAGAAAGGCTATTTATAGTGGAAACATCTATTTAAAAGATTAAAGAGTTAATACTGCTCTGTTATGGGTTAAACTGTTTTAGTTATATAACAATTTTCCATGTGAATAGGAAAAACATTCACAAGGTTTAGAGGGTGGTGTTAGTGACCAGAGGTGGCTGGGCATTCTGAGGGCACTTCAAAGGACCACCCTCTGCAAAGTCTTGGGTCCCATCAGGGCCATGGGCCTAGTTAGTTAATAGGTCACTCTCCCCAGAACCACCACAAACACTAAATGCAAAAGATCAAAGACAGTGGCAGCAACATGGAAAACAATGGAACCAGAGATAAGCAAAGCAAAACAAACCAAGTCAAGCAGATAGGTGTAAGTCTGGTCTCTAAGGACAATCAGAGGAACAATGTCATGGTAGCTTCTTCCTATTGCTGGGCCTTCAGTTTTATCTGTAAAATGAGAGAAATCATTGTGAGAATCAAGTCAAATAATGAATACGAAAATACCTGAAAATTACTATTTGCCTCTTTACTGCACAAATGCACACTGAGGCTGAGAGTTCAGAAACTTAAGTTGAGGTCACACAGCCATTGAGCAATGGTGCCAGAATTCACACATGAGCAGTTTCACGAAGTTCATGTCCACTTTACCCTGGACAAAATGCCCCTTCACAGTGCCACCAAAAGTCACAGATAACAAACATGAACAATTATCACATACTAAATGTTTCCAAGGATTTGGAACAGGTAGATGAGCACTTAAAACAGGATGCCCCAGAATCTCTCACCATTTCCCAGTTTCACAAGATGCTTTATAAAGCGAAGCTGTTGTGATGAAATGAGAACGAGTGGGTAGTACGGTGCTTTATTTTAGATCTTTTTCCCCTCATGTTAGTCTTACAAGCCTCCTTACATTAAGTTAAAATTATTTTTACAGAACTGTAGATGAATGTTGGTGGATGTGTAGAATTCACCTGACAATCCACAAGAAAAATGTGTAAGAAAATGTTGAAGCTTCCTAAGGGTACTGCAGTGAAGTAAAAACCAAGAACTTTATGTATTTTAAATTTTACCTTCGAAATTACCTGTAAATATAGCTTAATAATCAGCAGGTTCTTTTGGTGCAAGAACCATGCTTAATACAGCTTTCTCCCATGAACCCTACAGAGAACCAGTCATATTTTAAGTAGGTGTTCATAAACCTCTGTAATATTTTTGGAAAAAATAAACTTAACACTCAGAGAGATCCTAATTTGCTTACAGCTATAAAGTCAAAACTAGAACTGACATCTCGTGACAATTTATCCCTCTTTCCACTATTCCATTTTACCCTATTTTAATCCCACAATACGAGAAATGAGAAATTGCAAGAGAGGTGACTTGGAAGTCACTTACAACCAACTTTCTTGTTACCATGAACATCCTATTCCTCTCCCACAGCTTCATCCCATCTTATCATCTGCAACCCTGGGATTCTTCCAAAGTCTCAGCGTTCTAATCACTGTCCCCCCAGTTCCCTGCTCTTTCCTTTCCACCCTCTCCGATTTATTCAACATTCACCTCTCAAGTCTTCCTTTTTCCTTTCAACGCAATCATTCACCCAAGGACTACGGACACACAAACCAAAGACAGCTTGGCCAGCGCCCCCTCAGCAGCACAGTCTGGTCCGGGGCACCGCTTCCTAGATCTCTACAACGGTTACTCGGCAGTGATGTGTGAGCTGCAGTCCCATCTGCTGGGGTTTTCCCTGCCTGTTGTAGGATGCGGTGTTGATCCAGACGGTAGGTGCTCCCCACCACACGGACCCTCCCCCTGAACCCGGAGGAGTGTCCCCGGGGACAGTGGTCACCCCGCTGACCGGGCTGCGGATGGCGGACCCTGCGGCGCTCACAGGGTGGGACCGCCCACTGCCCGCTGGCCCTGGCCTCGGGTGCAAGCCCACCCTTCTGGCCCCAGGCCCGGCCCCGCCTCCCCCCGCGGAGCCTCCGCAGATCGCCGCCCGCCCGGCCCCCGGGACACCGCCTCCTCAGAGGCCGGCTCCCGACCCGCTGCTGCCGGAGCCTTACCAGCCGCGAGACCACACTCCCGGGTCGGCCTGCCCGCACGTGGAGCCACTCGCCCTTCAGCCTTCCCGGCCCCACGCCCCACCCCAGCCTTAGCCTCCCAAAGCTCTCCCCGCCGACCTGCGGCGTCCGAAAAGCGCGCGGACTGTGTGCGCCTGCGCACTGCTGCCGGTTCAGCCCCGCCTTGCATGCGTGCGTGCATCCCGGCGTGCGTGAGTCTGTGAGACACTGAGAGCGCGGGCGGGGAAGCGCTGTAGGCTTCCGGGGGCGGGGTCTGAGCTCGCAGTCCCGCCCCGGCCCCGCCCCCGTGTCTCCGTTACCAAGCTCTGACTAGCTCCCTAGGTAAGTTGGTCTGGTTATTTCCTTTGGGAACGGGACTCCCTCACACACATTTTTAGACTCAATCTGGGAGTTAGAATCCGCATCTCAGATCCCCCCGTCACTCAGGCAGCGCGTCCTTTTCTTCCGTTGGCCCTGGAGGACTTGCTCCTGGAAGACTGGGAAGCATGCCCTTCTTCCCAGGGACTGTCCTGGCGCAGAACAAGGAACGGAATACCCCTCACAGCCACTTCTGGGTATTCAGTTCAGTTCAGTTCAGTCGCTCAGTCGTGTCCGACTCTTTGTGACCCCATGAACCGCAGCACGCCAGGCCTCCCTGTCCATCACCGTCACCTGGAGTTCACTCAAACTCACATCCATCAAGTCGGTGATGCCATCCAGCTATCTCATCCTCTGTCGTCCCCTTTTCCTACTGCCCCCAATCCCTCCCAGCATCAGAGTCTTTTCCAATGAGTCAACTCTTCGCATAAAGTGGCCAAAGTACTGGAATTTCTGCTTTAGCATCATTCCTTCCAAAGAAATCCCAGGGCTGATCTCCTTCAGAATGGGCTGGTTGGATCTCCTTGCAGTCCAAGGGACTCTCAAGAGTATTCTCCAACACCACAGTTCAAAAGCATCAATTCTTCGGCGCTCAGCTTTCTTCACAGTCCAACTCTCACATCCATACATGACCACTGGAAAAACCATAGCCTTGACTAGATGGACCTTTGTTGGCAAAATAATGTCTCTGCTTTTCAATATACTATCTAGGTTGGTCATAACTTTTCTTCCAAGGAGTAAGCGTCTTTTAATTTCATGGCTGCAATCACCATCTGCAGTGATTTTGGAGCCCAAAAAAATAAAGTCTGACACTGTTTCCACTGTTTCCCCATCTATTTGCCATGAAGTGATGGGACCAGATGCCATGATCTTCGTTTTCTGAATGTTGAGCTTTAAGCCAACTTTTTCATTCTCCTCTTTCACTTTCATCAAGAGGCTTTTTAGTTCCTCTTCACTTTCTGCCATAAGGGTGGTGTCATCTGCATATCTGAGGTTATTGATATTTCTCCTGACCATCTTGATTCCAGCTTGTGCTTCTTCCAGCCCAGAGTTTCTCATAATGCACTCTGCATATAAGTTAAATAAGCAGGGTGACAATATACAGCCTTGACGTACTCCTTTTCCTACTTGGAACCAGTCTGTTGTTCCATGTCCAGTTCTAACTGTTGCTTCTTGACCTGCATACAAGTTTCTCAAGAGGCAGATCAGGTGGTCTGGTATTCCCATCTCTTTCAGAATTTTCCACAGTTTGTTGTGATCCACACAGTCAAAGGCTTTGGCATAGTCAACAAAACAGAAATAGATGTTTTTCTGGAACTCTCTTGCTTTTTCCATGATCCAGCAGATGTTGGCAATTTGATCTCTGGTTCCTCTGCCTTTTCTAAAACCAGCTTGAATATCTGGAAGTTCACGGTTCACATATTGCTGAAGCCTGGCTTGGAGAATTTTGAGCATTACCTTACTAGCGTGTGAGATGAGTGCAATTGTGTGGTAGTTTGAGCATTCTTTAGCATTGCTTTTCTTTGGGATTGGAATGAAATCTGACCTTTTCCAGTCCTGGAAGAAACACTTGGAGTAACAGGCAAATTTGGCCTTGGAATACGGAATGAAACAGGGCAAAGGCTAATAGAGTTTTGCCAAGAGAATGCACTGGTCATAGCAAACACCCTCTTCCAACAACACAAGAGAAGACTCTACACATGGACATCACCAGATGGTCAACACCGAAATCAGATTGATTATATTCTTTGCAGCCAAAGATGGAGAAGTTCTATATAGTCAGCAAAAACAAGACCAGGAGCTGACTGTGGCTCAGATCATGAGCTCCTCTGGGTATTAGGTTGGTGCAAAAGTAATTATGGTTTCAGACCTTGAATTTTAAATCATTATAACTAGGTTCAAACATATTGTGACTAATTAAAATAGGAACCATTACAATCAACATGTTCTTGCCAACCAGAAATGTTTGTTTATTCCCATTGCATAAAAATCTGTACTTCGGGATTCAACAGACTCTTGGAAAGCATTTTCTGAGTCTTGCTGCTTGTGGAAGCATTTCCCCTGGAAAAAGTTGCTGAGATGCTTGAAGAAATGGTATTTGGTCAGGGATGAGGCAAAACTTCATAGCCCAACTTGTTTAACTTTTGAAGTGTTGGTTGTGGTAGGGCATTGTTGTGGAGAAGAATTGGGGCCTTTCTGTTGACCATTGCTGGCTGCAGCTTTGTAGTTTTGGGTGCATCTCATTGATTCTCTGAGCATACTTCTCAGAGATGTTTTTGCTGGGATTCAGGAAGCTGTAGTGGATCAGATGGGCAGCACACCACCTAACAGTGACCATGACCCCTTTTTTGGTGCAAGTTTGGCTTTTGGAAGTGCTATGGAGCTTTTTCTAGGTCCAACCACTGACCTGGTTGTCATATAAAACCCAGTTTTCTTCACACATTGCAATCTGAGAAATGGTCCATTGTTGTTGAATAGAATAAGAGAAGATGACATTTTAAAATGATGATTTTTTTGGGGGGGGATTTGTAGTCAGCTCATGAGGTACCCACTTACCAAACATTTTTACCTTTCCAACTTGCTTCAAATGCCAAATGACCGTAGAATAGTCGACATTGAGTTCTTGGGCACCTCCTCATATAGTTGTAAGAGGATCAGGTTCAACGATGCCCTCAGCTTGTCATTGTCAGCCTCTGATCAGCTTTCATGATGGCTCTCAATGGGTCATTGTCAACTTCTGATGGCAGGCCGCTACATTCCTCATCTTCAGGGCTCTCATCTCCTTTGCAAAACTTCCTGAACCACCACTGCATTGTACGTCTGTTAACAGTTCCTGGGCCAAGTGTGTTGTTGATGTTGCAAGTTGTCTCTGCTGCTTTATGACCCATTTTGAACTCAAATAAGAAAATCACTCAAATTTGTTTTTTGTCTTGCATCATTTCCATAGTCTAAAATACATATAAAGTAAACAGCCAGTAATAATTCATTAGCAAAAAACATGAAGCAAAAATGAGCATGAAAATGGTGTATAATATAACCACATTTAAGAATGTATTCCAGTATCAAATGGCAGGGTTCAACGAAGTAAAAACCACACTTTTGCACCAACTTAATAGTTCATGCCATGAGTCACTTGAGAAGTGTGGAGTCGATGGAATGAGCTGAGGGGGTCACACAAAGGACCATCTTCCCACCTTCTCATCCTGCCATCATCCTACCTGGGCTCATCACCTCAGTGTCCCAAGGGCACACCTACAACCCCAGGAACCTGCTGACATATTCTGGTTTAAAGCAAGAAGGGGCCGCGCTGGGGAAGATCGTGCCCTCCTGAGCACCTCTCTCAGAGAGGAAAGAGAAGACACTCCTTGGGAAGCCACAGGGCCTCCTCCTCTCCTGCCTGTGGGCACTGCTTCTCCAGAAAGTGAGTGCCTGGCACCAGGGCTGGAGAAAACGACTGTGCAGTTCCTGGAGCAACTAACAGCACATGACATTGAAATGCAAGGCCTAAAGGAGTGTGAGATGGAACACTTCTTTTAGGACCTTTCTTTAAAAATTTTTTAAAGTGGAAATAAAATAAAAGGGAATGATTGGACAATACCTTTTAAAAATAAACAAGGGAAAAGGGTAGCTCACAATTCATCTCTTGGATTAGATAGTAACAAAAGACTTTTTATTGTAATTCTTCATAATATACTAAATAATTCACTAATTATTATAATTACCCAGAATAAAATGAAAATTAAAAACATTATCTTAAGACCAGCTTAATAGCTTTGTTTACTAGCTGTTTTTCTACTTGTATATTTAGAAATCATGTCAATACTACATATTTGGGTAATAGCAATTTTCAGTGATTTTCATCACCAAAGTTTTAGTGATAGCATTTTGGAGAATTTGTATTATATAAACCACCACCTTAGCCTCCTAAGAGTACTGTTCATGCGTGTGAGTGTGTGTTAAGTCACTTGAGTCGTATCTGATCTGTGCGACCCTATGGATTGTAGCCTGCCAGGCTCCTCTGTCCATGGGATTTCCCAGGCAAGAATACTGGAGTGGATTGCTTTGCCCTCCTCCAGGGGATCTTCCAGGCCCAGGATTGAACTTGTGTCTCTTGCGTCTCCTGCGTTGGCAGGCGAGTTCTTTACCACAGTGCCATCTGGGAAGCCCATTGTTCACATATTAAAATTTCTCCAAGTGACTCTAGCGTTGCCACTTTACTTTTGCACATTTGACAGAAAAGCATTTCCCAATCCAGTAGTTTTTTCTTCCTGCATAGTTGGCAAAAATCTAACTCAATTCCATGCCCTGTCTGAATTTCAACCTCCTCCTCACCTATAAACCAAGAATAAGCATCTCTAACCCAAGACGTTATTGTAAGAGTTATGGTTAGTATGAGCTCTAATACTTAAATTGTCAAAGCAGAAGCTTGCACATTGCAGACACTCAGCAGAAGCTGTGCTGCTGTATTATATTTATTGGTACCACTAGTGTTATTAGTGATATTTGGGGGATTCAAGCCCTAATCTAAAGCAAGACCTTTTCTGTTACAAATGGGATATTTTAGAATACTGTCCTAATACTTTAGCATAATTTGTAAGAGTGTAGTGCTTGAGCTAAGCAGGTCTTCCACTTTCCTCCTGAGACCATACACTGTTTTTTTGTTGTTGTTGTTGTTTTTCTGCTTAGTAAAAAATTTTAAACCTGCAAGGGAAGAAGTTTTCACTTACAGTGAACAGAGTGCAAGCTCTTGGTGTGAGGGATTCTGGGAGCTGGCCTCTCATTTCCATACTCATGAATATTATAAACATGATCTCCAACAAATGCCAATGCACACTTCAGTAATCTCATTTGTTTTTAAGCAGAGGGAGAATATGACCTCAAATAATGTGCATCTTCGTCTGCCAGGAGAGTCACTTTAATTTTAAAAGTGGTGTGTTTGTAGATCCTGGGAAATGGATGTGGTGGAGGGGAGGTGGAAGCAGATGGAACAAGAGTCAATTCCTTCTGCGTGGGATTCCTGATTGTGGCTGGACTCTGACCAAGTTCCCACCTTTCACCTCCTTAACTCAGCATTCAGGAAGAAGGCAGAGTGAAAATTGAGGGTGGAGGGCATGGGTCCCTGCCTCCATCAGAGAAGTAAAGGGTGGGTGGACCTGGAGTGAATGAGACATGCAATTTCAGTAACAGGTTTTCCCTAGCTCACTGAATGAACCGTGAGGCTCTGACAGGTTCCCTGGCATCAGCAACATGAATGGAGCTGGTGAGTGGGGAGATGGGCCTCCCCTGAAATGAGTGGACAGAGCAGGAAAGGAACGACCCACTTCTATTGTTTTCCTCCTGAATCTACTGCCAACATGAGTCCATACCTCTGGCACTTCCAGTTTAATACTGTATGTTGTGAGTTGAATTGTATCCCCCCCTCTAAAAAAAACATACATACATCCAGTATCTGTGAATGTCACCTTATTTGGAAATAAGGTCTTTGCAGATGTAACTGAGCTAACCTGAGGTCATACAGGATTGAGATGGACCCTAATCCAGGGAACTGATGCTTCAATAGAGAAGAAGAGACAGAGAGAGAAGACAACCACCTGAAGATGAGGCAGAAGTAGGAGGTATGCAGCCACATGCCAGCGAACACCTGGGCTGCCAGAGGCTGGAACAGACGGGGAAGGATCCTCCGTGGGGCTTTGGAGGGAGAGTGGCCTGGCTGGCCTCTCCACTTCCTGATCCTGGCCTCCAGAACTCTGAGAGCAAATTTCTTTTCTTTTCAGCAGCCCTAGGAAGCTAACACAAGGTATTCTTTTTTTTTTTTCTTTTTTCCAGTTTTCTGACACTTATTCCCTGGAATTTGAGAATTTTTATCTATTTATTTTTTAATATAAATTTATTTTAATTGGAGGCTAATTACTTTACAATATTGTATTGGTTTTGCCATACATTGACATGAATCCACAACAGGTGTACATGTGTCCCCCATCCTGAACCCCCCTCCCACCTCTATCCCCATCCCATCCTTCTGGATCATCCCAGTGCACCAGCCCCGAGCATCCTGTCTCATGCATCGAACCTGGACTGGTGATTCATTTCACATATGATAATATACATGCAATGCCATTCTCCCAAATCATCCCACCCTCACCCTCTCCCACAGAGTCCAAAAGACTGTTCTATACGTCTGTGTCTCTTTTGCTGTCTCGCATACAGGGTTATCATTACTATCTTTCTAAATTCCATATATATGCATTAGTATACTGTATTGGTGTTTTTCTTTCTGTCTTACTTACCAGTTTCATCCACCTCATTAGAACTGATTCAAATGTATTCTTTGTAATGGCTGAGTAATACTCCATAATGTATATGTACCACAGCTTTCTTATCCACTCATTTGCTGATGGACATCTAGGTTGCTTCCATGTCCTGGCTATTGTAAACACTGCTGCGATGAACATTGGGGTACACGTGTATATTTCAATTCTAGTTTCCTCGGTGTGTATGCCCAGCAGTGGAATTGCTGGGTCATATGGCAGTTCTATTTCCAGTTTTTTAAGGAATCTCCACACTGTTCTCCATAGTGGCTGTACTAGTTTGCATTCCCACCAACAGTGTAAGAGGGTTCCCTTTTCTCCACACCGTCTCCAGCATTTATGGCTTGTAGACTTTTGGATCGCAGCCATTCTGACTGGCGTGAAATGGTACCTCATTGTGGTTTTGATTTGCATTTCTCTGATTATGAGTGATGTTGAGCATCTTTTCATGTGTTTGTTAGCCATCTGGATGTCTTCTTTGGAGAAATGTCTGCTTAGTTCTTTGGCCCATTTTTTGATTGGGTCATTTATTTTTCTGGAATTGAGCTGCAGGAGTTTCCTGCATATTTTTGAGATTAATTCTTTGTCAGTTGCTTCATTTGCTATTATTTCCTCCCATTCTGAAGGCTGTCTTTTCACCTTGCTTAAGTTTCCTTTGTTGTGCAGAAGCTTAAAGATCTAAATGTAAGACCAGAAACTATAAAACTCCTAGAGGAGAACATAGGCAAAACACTCTCTGACATAAATCACAGCAGTATCCTCTTATGACCCACCTCCCAGAATTTTGGAAATAAAAGCAAAAATAAACAAATGGGGCCTAATTAAAATTAAAAGCTTCTGCACAACAAAGGGAACACATGGTGTTCTTATGCCAGAGGGGCTGGTGCTAGGTGGTGGAGGCAGAGTTCAGATCCTGACCCCACTACTCATGATCTACCTCCAAGGACTGTGGGGGGATAAATGCAGCGGACCTCTAAGGCATCGAGGCCAGAGCCCGACCCCAGGAAACAGTGCCCAAGTGATAGGTGTGGTTATGGGCAAGTCCTTTGCCAGACATGGGTTGCACAGATTAGAGCTTCTCACAGAAAAATAACCCGTGCTGTTGGTGGTATTTCTACCGTGTAATTTAGCCAGATTCTCTTATTTTCATAGACTGTTGGAATCTCAGATACAGAAGAGAGATTAAAGGTCACGTACTGTAGTTTTCAGTCTCTTGGAGGTGTTTCCCCCACTATTTCTCAACTGTTGATTTTCCTGTCCCCAGCCAGCACCCACCGAGAGGAGCATTTACTGACCTGTGAGAAATCACATTCTATTTGCTGATAAGTTGACTTTTCACATTGAAAATAACTGTCCCTCTGTGTCACTTGCTGTTTGAGGCACAGACTCTTCATGTCAGAGTGAGGGTAACATTTGAAGACAGTTACCAAGTAAGGCCTCTCTGTGTCTTTCCCAATAAAATATTCCTCCATTTTAACACTCCTCATTGTGACTTGGCTCCTCTCTAATGCCTGGAGATGTCGCTGAAACTTGTACTCTGTTCACCTGTGCTGAATAGAAATGCAGAGACAGAGTTTTGGGTGAAGCAGAAAATAACAGGTTTATTGTTTTGCCAGGCAAAGGGGACCATGGGAGGCTAATGCCCTCAAAATTATGTGTCCTGCCCTGGACAGGGTAGTGAGGAGTCGTATAGTGTTCAAGGACAGGGCGTGATCAACTTGTGGACATTCTTCTGGTGGGCTGGTGGTGAGGTAATTAGGAGTCAGCGTCATCATCAGGGACCTTCTGGTTCCCTCTGGTCCGGGTTCCATGTGCTTGTGAGCAGCACACAGTAATTTCTCTCACCTGGTGGGGGTCTCCGCCTCTGCAAAACAGCTCAAAGGACATGGCTCAGAGTATTAGCTACAGTCCTTGAGGAAGAACTGAAGTCTTTGACTTTGTTTATTGGCTAATCTATTATCATTTTGTCTTGCTTGAGTTTTCCTTTCTGTATTTTCTCACTTCTCTGAATAAATTTATTCTTAGACTAAAGTTTTTCTATAGACAAAAGGCAGGTGGAAGACATGTGTGGGGGTCTGTTCTGGGAAGGCCTCATAGGGTCTTGCTCTTATCAATGGCAGGGTCCGGATCTTCTGTATATGGGGTGTATATGTATAGTCTCCTATATGTGTCATGGGTCTTCTCTGTATGAATCCATTGTTCTTTTCTTCCTCCTTTCTTCTTTCCTCAACCATCCATTTTGCATCTCTACCTGTGGAATCACACTCAACTTTCTCCAAAATGATAGTTCCAAATTTATCCAATTCATACAAGCAACTTACTCTCACAGTACTTTCTTATTTTTTCTACTGTTTATGACAGGTGTAGGTGATGGCAGGTGATACAGGAATACTGAAGAAATAAGTACTGATATCAAATGCAGTTTTAAAAAAAGCAAAAAATGTTCTTATATATTTGGAGATTTCCATGATTGAGAAAAGCAACGAAACAATTCTTCGATCAAAAAGCCATTAGGCAAGCTCCATTCCTTTCCTCAAATACAGGCCTTCTGAATAAAAGACCAGCAATATTTGTTGCTAACCTGGACTCTCAGGTTAAGGGGCACAGGTGTGAAGTCAATGGATGGTTGGAACCTGCTTCCTCTGGGGTCTTCCTCCTTATCCCTTGGGATAATCAGCTCACCTCTCCTTTGTTTTCAATTTATTAGTTTTTAATTTAATTTTTATTTTCTACTGAAGCAACTCACTCCAGTATTCATGCTTAGAAAATGCCATGGACAGAGAAGCCTGACAGGCTACTGTCCAAAGGGTCGCAAAGAGTCAGACACAACAGCATGAGCACACAGATAGTTGGTTTACAATGTTGTGTTTGTTTCAGATACACAACAAAGTGATTCTGATATACAGATTCTTTTCCAGGTTCTTTCCCATATAGATTATTACGGTTCCCTGTGCTATAAAATGGGCTTTCCAGATGTCTCAGTGGTAAAGAATCTGCCGGCAATGCGGGAGACCTGGGTTTGATCCCTGGGTTGGGAAGATCCCCTGGAGAAACGAATGGCTTCCCACTCTAGTATTCTTGCCTGGAGAATTCCATGGACAGAGCAGCCTGGTGGGCGACAGTCCATGGGGTTGCAAAGAGTTGGGCACTAATGAGCTACTGAGCACACACACACGTGCTGTGTAATAGGCCCTTAAGTTTATCTATTTTCTATATAGTAGTGTATATATTTTAATCCCAAACTCCCAGGTTATCCCTCTCCCTTCCTTTCCCGTTTGTTAACCATAAGTGTGTTTTCTGTGTCTGTTTTGTAAATAAGTTCCCCTGTATCATCTTTCTGAATTCCACGTGTAAGTGATCTCATATGATACTCGTCATTCTCTTTCTGACTTACTTCACTTAGTATGATCACTTTTAGGTCCATTTATATTGTTGCAAATGTCATTATGTCATTCTTTTATAGAGCCGAGTAATATTCCTGCCTCTTTTTTTTTAAATCTTGGCTTTTCTACAAATTCCTCCTGTGTCAGGCATGGAGTCAGCAGGAATGAGATTCTCTGTTGTCAGGAAATTTGGCTGCTTTCTGCATTTTAGGGAGGAGGTATATGATTCCAGGAGGTATCTTAGGTCTGATATAATAAGAGTTATGTATTAGGTCTATGTCCCTGGCTCCTGACACAGAGCTCCTAAATCCTCTGGATTCTGTGGGTATCAGGAATCTCTTTCATTCTAGGGAGGCTGCTCCTGGCAGGCCCACAGACAGAGTAAAGATGGAGGTGGTCACCATAGTGAGAAGGGGGGAACCTTCAGCACCATCCCATTCCCACCTCCAGTGGGGGAAGGCGACCAGAGACTTGGGCTAATCACAATGGCCAGTGATTTAATCAACTAGTGATGTACTGGAATCTCCATGAAAACTCCTAATCCATAGGGTTTGGAGCACTTTCACATTGGTGATGGCATCATTGACTCGATGGACATGAGTTTCAGCAAGCTCTGGGAGTTGGAGATAGACAGGGAAGCCTGGCATGCTGCAGTCCATGGGGTCACAAGGAGTTGGACACGACTGAGCAGCTGAACTGACTGACTGACTGAGCACATCAGGCTGCTTGGAGAGCCGTGCCCTCGAGGGAGTGGGGGTGGGGAATGGAAGCCCCCACTCCCTCCCCCTGCCCCACCCTATGTCTCTCTGCTATCTGGTTGTCCCTGAGTCGGATACTTCATGTGAAACTTGAGGATGCAAATAAAGTAACTTCCTGAGTTCTGTAAACTGTTCTGGCCAACAGCGGATCCTGACAAGGGAGTGGTGGGGACCCCCAATATATAGCAGGTCAGGTAGGAGGCCAGGAGGCCCGGGCTGGTAGTGAGGTGAGGGTATTTGAGGGACTGAGCCCTTAACAGATGGGGTTGGATGCTGACTCCAGGCAGTGCTGTCAGACAGGTGGGAAACTGCTGTTGGAAAACAGTCCATGTTTTTGGTGCCAGGAGGGAAAACCCTTTCATCTGTGGACCGAAGTGTCATAAGCAAAAACAGATTTCTTGGCATCAAGATGTTAGGTGTGTACAGATGGATCTAGGATTTTCCCAGTGCTAATTGGAGGTGCCTGTTATCAGGAGATGCTAGCTGGTTCCAGGGCCAGCAGTGGTCTGTGCGCTGCACCCTGAAACTGGATTGGTTATGAAGATGCTGCACAGATGGGTTAGGCTGCACAGTGCAGACCTTCAGAAACTTCCCCACATTGGGCTGTTTGGGGATTGCCTGGTTAAGGTCAGGGTCCAAGACTCTACCCTGGGAGGCGAAGATGGGCTTTTCCCAGAAGGGAATGAAAGCTCCTCACTGCCAGTTATCCTGAGAAATGTCTTATCTGGGCAAGAGACAGCACACTTGGAACTGAATGGCTAAGACAGTGTGAATCCCAGACTGCCATGTTCCAGACCTCATGCAGGAAAGTCACTAGACCTCTTTCTCATCTGTAAAATGGGAATAATAGTTGATAACTTTAAAATAAGTATTAAATAAGTTAATATTAAAATATTTACAACATAGAGACCATGCCATGAGGATGTGTGTTAAATAAACTGGGAGGAAGTATGTCCGTCTGTTCCGAGGCTAGGTAATTTGGGGTTTGATCACTGTGCTATGGAAATGCCTAGAGAGGTCAGGGGTGGGGGGAACTGCCACGAGTTAGCTAGAAATGAGCCAGAAGTGGGCAAGCTGCAGTCTCTCCTGGGTCTACATTCCAGCTGAGGTCTGAGATTCCCTGACACAAAGACCCAGCCTGGTCAGTGGGAGCTCTTCGTTCATCCACCAGCTTCCTGCTCCCTGTCTGCCCATGTCGCCCGGCAGCATCTCTGCTGTCACCTGCTGCCCTGTCTCCTGCCTCAAACACAAATCTGGGTCGTCTTTCCAAAGTGCATTTGTGGATTGGCTCGGTGGAGCCACTCCCAAAGGCTGCGGGCTGCGGCTGCGTTGGTGACTCAGGCCCCACGTAGGGGGCCCTGCAGCAATCTTAACTCCAGAGCACACTCGGGCAGACAACCTCACTGTACGAGGCAGGCACCTCGGCCTCCACACTGTGATCTGAGCTCAGAGCACCACCCTCTGTGGCTCCTGACGTGGTGGCACCAGTGGGTCCCCGTGGCCCATCCCACGTCCCCACGCTGTGCTGGAGAGGCCAGGTCTGTCCACTAATGGGCAGAGAACAAATGACCTGACCAAATGAGAGGGGGACCACATGGCATCTGATGTGTTAACAGATTTCAAAAACACAGATAATTCAACTACATGCATGTAGACCTCAGAGATCTATAAAATTTAAATAGCCCTAATAATAATTCAAGGTACCATTCTGAGAGTGTTTTTGACAATTCTATAGTCTCCAAAGAATAAAAACTTGTCTTGGGATTAAAATATATGTGTTTCTAAGAATAAAAATAGTTTCAAATAAAGATCAGTTATTTGGACAAAAACTGCATCTTCCTGATATTTATGTGTAAAGAGAATCTTCAGGTGTTTATTAGTCATGATACCACAGGGCAGGTGGACTAATCAGATGAGGAGACCAAGGCCCCAGAAGTCTTTCTCACCACACCAGCAGAATTTGATCTCTGGCTGTGTCTTGATTCTAAATTTACTGATATTACTTTAGAAGTTGAAGTCATTTCCAAATAAAACTCATGTTGTTATTACATAAAGAACAGTGACTGACATATACTGCATGCATATGTGCTAAGTCGCTTTAGTCACGTCCGACTCTTTCAGACCCTATGGGCCATAGAGTGCCAGGCTCCTCTGTCCAAGGGATTTTCCAGGAAAGAATACTGGCCTGGGTTGCCATGCCCTCCTCCAGGGAATCTTCTGACCCAGGGGATCGAACCTGCATCTCCTGCATCTCCCGCATTAGCGGGCAGGTTCTTTACCACCAGCACCACAGGGAAGCCCACCAGACATATACTAGGCAATCCCTAAATGCTTGTTGACTAAATAAATGTCATTTAAAAATATCCAGGAACGTCATATCTTTAGCTGTTTTGAAAGGATAAGTCCACGTTATAACAATCGATTTTCTACGGTGTAGAACAAGATGCTCATCAGACACAATGTGCATAACACTTCACACTGTTTATTAAGCATTAAGCCACATGACAGGACAATTTAAACACCACAGGTATATATCCCATAATCATAGATCACCCTGGACGATATTTCAGTAAGGCTTTACCCCACTGACAACTTCAAAGGCATAGAAACATGTGATTTTTTAATCAACAGAAGTCACAGCCAAATAATGGAGAAAAGCTATATTCACTGAGGTTAACTTGTAGCAAATAATATTTCTTCATTGATGAGTGGCTGAAAAGGTGCAATCATGGGATTCTTTCTGGATAACTCTGGGGAAAGACTGAAGGCAGGAGGAAAAGGGGATGACAGAGGATGAGATGGTTGGATGGCATCACTGGCTTGATGAACATGAGTTTGAGTAAACTCCAGGAGTTGGTGATGGACAGTAAAGCCTGGCGTGCTGCAGTCCATGGGGTCACAAAGAGTCAGATACGACTGAGCCACTGAACTGAACTGGAGAAGCATGTGCCACATACAGGCTGGGTTCCAAGGAGCTGGGCTGATACAGTTTCCTCTCACCCCAGTCTTCAGATAATTTCAATTTTTGATCTCTACAGGGGAAAAAAAGAACAGGAACATATGGCTATGTTTTTAAAATGTGAAAGAATTTTGTATACTCCTCCCTGGAACACAGAGAAGGAATATACTTTCTCCATCTGTGAAACAGAAAAGAGTTTGAACTGGAAGAAATGAGCTTTTATTGCCAGTCTGGCTTCTCTATGATTGTTGTTGTTTTGTTGCAAAGTTATGTCTGACTCTTTTGCAACCCCATGGACAGTAGCCCACCAGGTTCCTCTGTCCATTGGATTTCCCGGGCAAGAATACTGGAGTGGGTTGCCATTTCCTTCTTCAAAGGATCTTCCTGACACAGGGATTGAACCCATGTCTCCTGCACTGACAAGTGGATTTTTTACCTCTGAGTCACCTGGGAAGCCCCTTCTCTGTGATACATTTTACTAATGCCAACTAGAGTCTTGGCCCCATTTCCTACCTTATGTGGAATAGGGTAGTTCCTTCTTTCCTTCAGAACTGTGACCATTGCATTTGATATAAACTTACATAAGCACAAGGGGCTTCCGCTGTGACTCAGTGGTAAAGAATCTGCCTGCCAACGCAGGAGACAGGGGATTGATCCTTGGGTTGGGAAACCCCCTGGAGGAGGGCATGGCAACCCACTCCAGTATTCTTGCCTGGAGAATCCTATGGACAGAGAGGCATGATGCACTGAAGCCCATGGGGATCACAAAAAGTCAGACATGGCTGAGCACGTGTAAACATAAGCACAAGTAAAACCAAGGTATTAAGATTTTCATCACTTTAATTAATCTGACTAAAACATATATGCATTGTGATTTACTATTGTATCCTGCATTTTTTAAAAATTTACTTTCTGTTACCTTTGGAATTGATGGCAAGTATAGTGAAGGACAGGGAAGCTCAGTCCAGGGGGTCACAGAGCTGGACATGATTTAGTGACTAAACAACAAATAACGACTTCACATGGGCTTCCCAGGTGGCGCTAGTGGTAAAGATTCCGCCTGCCTATGCAAGAGACAGGAGGCCTGGGTTCGATCCCCGGAGGGAAGATCCCCTGGAGGAGGGCGTGGCAACCCACTCCAGTATTCTTGCCTGAAGAATCCCCATGGACAGAGGAGCCTGGCAGGCTACAGTCCATGGGGTCGCAAAGAGTTGGACACGACTGAAGCAACATAGCTCTTGCACACATGCATAGTACCTCCAGGGTAACTGTTTTGTCTATCAGAGACCTGTCTCTGCTTAGATGAGTTTTCTGAGCTACAGTCTCCTGTGTTGTTCCAGGCATAGGGGAATAAGACATGATAAGATACACAAACACAGAGTCGCAGAAATGTTCCTCTAGAGTGTTTGCCTGTGTGGTTTTGCTTTGAATTTATCTTATTCCCCCTACATACACACACACCCCACCACACACAGAGATGCTTATTGTGGAGCAGAGAATAATCTGGAACTACAGGCCTCTTCCCAGCACCTTCCCGAGATGCTCAAGCTGTAACTGGGGTGTTGCTCCCTGAAGGGTGATCCCTCAGCTTATGAGCAGCAGCCCTTTAGGAAAGGGGTTTGCCGAGCCAGGAAAAGGACCTGATATTTCAGGACACACACTGACAGAGGGGTCTCTGACCTCTTGGGCCAGAAGCCTGGGATGGAGCTCTCACATAAATTAAATGCAATATTTAACTTCTGATTTTTTTGAGCACTACACAGCAGTCCCCAACCTTTTCAGCACTGGGAACTGGTTTTGTTGAGGACAATTTTTCCACCAACCATTTGTGGGGGGATGGTTTCAGGATGATTCAAATGTGTTTCATTTATTGTGTACCTTATTTGTATAATTATTATATTAGCTCCACCTCAGATCATCAGGCATTAGATCCTAGAGGTTGAGGACCACTGCGCCTATAGTATTAATATCTCAGGTACTCATAATTAAAATTAAGAGCCCAGAAGATCAAGTTGTATGCACTCAGCAAACTAATTCCATCACACATTTAGGTTTTGCATCCCGTGTTGATGATGACAGATGGGCATAAAGCAGAAAATGAAAGAAAGAAAAGTTGGAATGAGGATGCAATGGCTGGAGCATGAACAACCATTTTGGGCCATAAGACAGATGTTCTATGTTGATGCTAAAAATAGCAGGGAAGCAAGAAGGAAGGATCCTGAGGTCCTGATGATTCTTGAAACCCCACTCTTGCCCCTTGATTGCCTTTCTTTAAACTCTTTTTCAGTTCAGTTCAGTTGCTCACTTGTGTCCGACTGTTTGCAACCCCATGAATTGCTCTTTTCAGAGAGATATAAATCTCTTATTTGTTTAATATAAAAAAGAAGGAAAAGCAGAAGCTCCTACCACCTACCTGCCCCAAGTGGGGCAAAAGGAAAAAGAAAGAAATCAAAGTGGTGGAAAAACTCCAGTGGAATGACATTCATAAAATAACCTAATGCCAAGGCTCTAAAGATCCTTGCAGTTCAACAGACATTATTCCAACTTGTTGTCAATGCTGTGTTTGTGCAGATGCTTTTCTTACAAGTCACCTGCCCACTGTCTTCAGGGTTTCTATAACTGATGCACAATAGTTTAACATTTTCTTTCTCTAAATCAACATGAACTTGGTCCTTTCTGACAGCAAACCAGCAGTCATGTCAAATTCCTTTTTGAGTGTTTTCACCCATTTTCATTTATCTACCATTTGCCAGTTTATAAGTTGCTATGATTGTAAGTTGGGGGAACACTAAAGAAAGCTGAGGGGATATTACAGAGATGCATGACTGATAGTCTCAAATAAAAGAGTACAAAGGAGAAATCCATCAAAGTTTCTAAAGACTCCCTATGTGGTATGTTCCCTCTACTTCTCCAGACCAGACAGGGCTGGTTCTCTCTCCCTCTCTTTAGGGTGGAGGGAATTCGGCCCCACAGGGCGGCTTACCTGCCTTTTCCTCCCCCTGTGCTCTTAACACTGTGGCCGCCATCTCCTGGATGTGCTCCCAGGCCAGCTGTACGTGGGCCAGCTCCACTGTGCGTGAGCAGATGGCGAAGCGCAGCACGAACCGGTCTCTCAGGGAACAAGGGACCAAGTGGATTTTTTTGGCACTGTTTATGCTTTCCAGAAGAGCTTCGTTCAGTTTGTTGGAACCCTGCAGATTGAGAAAGGTAGTACTCAAATCTTTGGAGGCTCAAATGTGCAACACGAAGCCAGGTAGGTGTTGGGTGATACAGTCCCAGGTCAGCGGGAGAGCCACCTCACCACAGGCCTTTCATTCACAGTCATAAAAAATTCAACTAAGTAACCGTGACGTGGGCCCGAGAGAGGGCTGCCTCCCCTGCACAATTCCTCCTGTTCCAGCGCTGCCAAAAGGTGAGCCTTCTGTGACCCAGGTTTACAGAGAAAAAAGGAAGCTTCCTAGACTATCACCTGTAAGTTGATGAGCTTATCAATAACCTCAGATATGCAGATGGCACCACCCTTATGGCAGAAAGTTGATGAAAGTGAAAGAGGAGAGTGAAAAAGTTGGCTTAAAGCTGAACATTCAGAAAACAAAGATCATGGCATCTGGTCCCATCACTTCATAGCAAATAGATGGGGAAACAGTGGAAACAGTGGCTGACTTTATTTTTCTGGGCTCCAAAATCACTGCAGATGGTGATTGCAGCCATGAAATTAAAAGATGCTTACTCCTTGGAAGGAAAGTTATGACCAACCTAGACAGTATATTAAAACGCAGAGACATTACTTTGTCAACAAAGGTCCGTCTAGTCAAGGCTATGGTTTTTCCAGTAGTCATGTATGAATGTGAAAGTTGGACTGTGAAGAAGGCTGAGCGCCGAAGAATTGATGCTTTTGAACTATGGTGTTGGAGAAGACTCTTGAGAGTTCCTTGGACTGCAAGGAGATCCAACCGGTCCATCCTAAAGGAGATCAGTCCTGGGTGTTCATTGGAAGGACTGATGTTGAAGCTGAAACTCCAATACTTTGGCCACCTCATACAAAGAGCTGACTCATTTGAAAAGACCCTGATGCTGGGAGAGATTGGGGGCAGGAGGAGAAGGGGACGGCAGAGGATGAGATGGTTGGATGGCATCACTGGCTCAATGGACCTGAGTTTGAGTAAACTCCAGGAGATGGTGACGGACAGGGAGGCCTGGCGGGCTGCCGTTCATGGGGTCACAAAGAGTCGGACACGACTGAGCGACTGAACTGATGAGCTTAAACAGCAGAACTGTATAATGGCACCAGGGCATGGAAACATACAGAAGAAATCTCACAATACAGTAAGTCTCCTGCATACGAACCTTGAAGTTGTGAAATTTCCAAGATGAGAGTGTGCATTCACTCTCACGTCAGCGTGTGTGGTGCACCGTGTCGCGTGCCTGCATGCTCTGCAGGCTGTGCTCTTGGGTCCTTTGCTGCACAGTCGTGGGTACAGTGCAGTAGGTGAGTGAAGTGAAGGTCGCTCACTCGTGTCTGACTTTTGTGAGCCCATGGACTATACAGCCCACGGAATTCTCCAGGCCAGAACACTGGAGCGGGTAGCCTTTCCCTTCCCCAGGGGATCAGAGTGCGGCAGGGAGGTATCTTTATTTCACGCCCAGGAAGTCTGGAAGCAAGCACAGAAGCAGTGGCGCTACACCTGGGCCTACCGTGCTGTTCAAGCTCCTGTACTATGAGATCAGAGAGGTTTTCTCTATTTTTTTATTTTTTAATGTAATATTTGTGTGAAAAGTTACAAACCTATTACAGTACAGTACTCTATAGCCGATTGTGTTAGCTGGGTGCCTAGGCTAATTTCACTAAACCTACATACAGACTAAACTCAGTGAATGCATCCTCGCAATGGAACTCCTTCCTATGTAGGCAATTGCTGTGTAGAAAATGAAGCGTTGATAGTCAGCTTCTGGCTGGAGTGTTGGAAAACTGTCCTTGAACTATGGACCGAAGGACCGCCAGTGGCCCCCCTCTGGAGGGGAGCAGCCCACCAGCCTTGGACGGGGGGCCGGGGGCCCGCGCCCCACACCGAGAGGACCAGACAGGGGGCATGTGTTACAGACTGGGGGCCGTGCCCCTCCCGTCTGGTCGGTCCGGTTCTCCTTCGCATCCCCGCCCACCTCTCAGCCTTCGTTCTGTCCCCAGGCAGTCACTCCAGCCCCACACGCCTCATGGTTGATGTAGAGGGCCGGCACGTGGGGCCAGCGTGGGAGACTGTCCTGTTCTTGTCCATCTTGAGAGCAGGGAGCACAGTGGGAAGAGAAAAGTCCTGGTCGGCCGGAGGCGGGACCTGGGCTTCATGTCTCTGCAGAGTCTGCAGGTCGCCGACTGGCGTGAGGCTCTGACCAGTGGCCTGTGGACAGCGTGTGGGCCCAAGGCCACCTAGGAACTGCTGCTGCACACCAGATCCAGTTAGGGCCGGTTCCGCTCCAGGATGAGGGTGAGAGGGTGGGAATGATGCTTTGAAAGGATGGAACTTCACCATAAAGACGTAATGGAAGAGCAAACGCCTGAAAGTGCCAAACGCAGGAAATAAAAGCAAGCAACTCGGGAAAAAACTTTGCTCACCATTTTCAAATGGATCGGACAAGATTTGTTTTCTACTAAACAGACGCAAAGACAGAAAGCAGTCTGAGGTGTAACAACAGTAGCAACAGCGGAGACTTGACATCCAGAGCAGACGGCAACTGGGCAAAGAAAAGCAGCAAGATGGTAGATGCGGAGGCAGGAAAGGAGCGATAATGCCTGCACAGCATGCTTCCTCAAAGAGAAACTGGATTCATGCAATAGAAGTAACAAGTTTCACAGAAGAAACATTTCGCTTTCTGAGGAGCCCCTAGGCTTGCAGGGCGGGAAGGGACATGCAGGTAGGTTTGCCCAAGTAAATGGGGAGGAGAAAATAAAAGTCTTGACTTTGACAACACGGTGCTCGTTGAAAGAAGCCAGTCACAGAAGCCAGCACAGTGATGATCCCGTTAACACAAATGTCTGGAGCAGACAGATCCACAGAGAGAAGTAGATCCATGGCCCTAGGGATGGGGCTGGGGCTTCTCTGGGGGAGAATGAAGATGTTCTCAAGCTAGACTGTGGGGATGGCGGTGCAACCCCAGGGACAGGCTAGACATCAAAGAAATGTATACTTTATATAGACAGAGTATGGTATGGGGATGATATCTCAATAAAACTGCAAAAAACTAAAAAAATTAAAATCTTTCAATAACACTGGCGGTAAAAACAAAAACAACTGCATGATGGCAAACACATCACAGCACATTTGCTGTGAACACCAGCGCAGACGGAATCACAACTCTGCTCACCCTCTGGGCCCTGCGCCAAGCACCAGAGGAGACTTCTGCCCTCCTGTGCTCAGCTGTGTGTGTGATGCCCTGCCCTCCTGTGCTCAGGGGTTTCTGTGATGCTCTGTCCTCCTGCGCTCAGGTGTGTGTGTGATGCCCTGCCCACCTGTCCTCAGGTGTCTCTGTGATGCCCTGCCCTCCTGTGCTCAGGTGTCTCTGTGATGCCCTGCCCTCCTGCGCTCAGGTGTGTCTGTGACGCTCTACCGTCAGGTGCTCAGGTGTCTCTGTTATGTTCTGCCCTCCTGTTCTCATGTGTGTGTGTGATGCTCTGCCATCCTGTGCTCAGGCGTGTGTGTGATGCTCTGCCCTCCTGTGCTCAGGCGTGTGTGTGATGCCCTGCCCTCCTGCACTCAGGTGTCTCTGTGATGCCCTGCCCTCCTGTGCTCAGATGTCTCTATGATGCCTTGCCTTCCTGTGCTCAGGTGTCTCTGTGATGCTGTGCCCTCCTGTGCTCAGGTGTCTTGTGATGCTCTGCCCTCCTGTGCTCATGTGTGTGTGTCATGCCCTGCCCTCCTGTGCTCAGGTGTCTCTGTGATGCCCTGCCCTCCTGTGCTCAGGTGTTACTGTGTGAGGCTCACAGCCCTCTGACAGCTTTTGTGTCAGGACTCTACCCTCTTGCTTCCAGGTTTTTGCATGAGTGGTTCTCAGCAGGCCTCAAAGCCTGAAGAATCGGTGTGGGGAAGGAAAGGGGAAGACCAGGGCCACGTGTGGATGGGCAGCACCTTAGCAAGGCAACTGAGTCCATGGTGCTTTCTCCTGCTTCCCTTTATGTACTTGAACATGGAGGCCTGTGGACAGGTTCGAGTCTGCAAATGGCAAGATAGTCAGAGAGTGGTCAGGGCGTTAGAGCTAAGGTAATGGCTTTCTCCACATGAGGCTGGTTGATAAGGGCCTGTGTGAGCAGTGCCCCTTGGCACCTGTGGAAAACATGGTTGTGATTCTCAGCACACGTGCCTGACACCCTCAGACGGCAGAACCACAGAGCCCCAGGGAACAGCGCCCCTCAAACCCCTGTTGCACCAGCAGCTGGGGGGCATACAGGGCGCAAGTCAGCGGGTCCCAAGTGAGCTGAGACTGGCTCCTCGCAGGCTCCCAGGTGATGCAGTGCTGGTCCAGGGACCACGCTTGGGCTGGTGAGCCCATGCATGGGTCAGTCCTTCAAGGATTCCAGTGGTACAGCTGGATTGATGAGGAAAATGTCCAGCACTCTCCTCCCAGGTACACACGGGCAGGGAGTCCGAGTACCAGGGAGAAGGGTGGGGGTTGCGGGAAGTCAGGCTCGGGAGCTGGGACCAGCAGACTGGAGAACTGGTGGGGAGCAATGCAAGGTCTCTGGGGAGCTCAGTCAATGTGTGGATGGATGTAATGAATGACCGCTTCCTCTCGTCCCAGTCAAGAAAACGCAGACAATGAAGTCGACTTAGACATACCTTTAGCCGGAAACAGACCAGTCCCAGAATGACTTCTGCACAGATTTCAAAGCGGGTGTCCTGGCGCACCAATGCCTCGAATGCATGGGACAGCTGGACATGCTGGAAAGGGAAGAGACATTTGTCTGAGTCTCTTGTCACGACTTGATTCAGAACTTCACCACCTAGAGAACAGTATCAGACCATGCATCTGTAACTCATTACTAAGCTTTAACCATTTTCTTCCAGCATCGATGTCACCCACGTCCCGGCTGTCCCCACAGAGGGTGAGAAACTTGTTACCAGGAGAAAGGGGCCACCGTCTTCCGAAAAACACCTCTTGTCTTCTGCTCAGAGGACCGTGTTCATCACACCCCATCTTTTAGAATTTTAGGCTAAATGTTGTCAGGAGGGATTTCAACTTTTCAGAAGAGAGGTGGCGCTAGTGGTAAAGAATGCGCCTGCCAATGCAGGAGACAGAAGAGACGTGGGTTCGATCCCTGGGATGGGAAGATCCCCTGGAGGAGGGCACGGCAACCCACTCCAGTATTTGTGCCTGGAGAATCCTATGGACAGAGGAGCCTGGCGGGCTACAGTTCATGGGGCTGCAAAGAGTGGGTCACAGCTGAGCACAAGCACACACACTTTTGAAGAGAGAGAGCGGACAACATCAGCTGGGGAGCTGAGCACTTCACCATCCTCTCCTGGTGCTGGCCCATGGTGTAGGGGCATGCTCAGTCGCTTCACTTGAGTCCAGCTCTTTGTGACCCCATGGACCTTAGCCTGCCAGGCTCCTCTGTCCATAGGATTCTCCAGGCAAGGATACTGGAGTACTGGAGTGCATTGCCATTTCTTCCTCCAAGGGAGCTTCCTGACTCATGGATCTAACCCGCATCTCTTGCATCTCCTGTGTTGACAGGTGGATTCTTTATCATTAGCACCACCTGGGAAGCCCAATAACACCACAATCATGCCCATTCTGCAGACCAGGAGACTGAGGCTGGTTCTAACGCAGTTGCCCAGCACCAGAGCTCCCGCTCTGCAGCTGTTTGTTGTTCCACAGCATCTGCTGCCATAGTGAGACCCTCATCAGCCCCAGGCTGCTGCCTCTCCCCGAACCAGCCCGAACTAAACATGGAGGTGTTTACAGAGACCAAGAGCTGGTTCACACAGTATGTGATCTGAGAACCAGCTCACCCAGGTCTCAGTGCCCATGGAGCTCATCCTGAACCCCGGCATCCAGTGTCGGGCTCACTAACAGCTATCCAGGGAGCGTCTGAGCAGAGGTCGCATTGCTCAAAGTGTTGGGACAGAAACATCATTTTTTTTTTTTTTTGGAATATAGTTGCTTCACAATGCTGTGTTAGTGTCTGCTGTAAAACAACGTGAATCAGCCATATGTGTACCTATCTCCTCTCCCTTGGAGCCTCCCTCCCTTGCAGCCCACCCCTCCAGGCCATCGCAGGGCACTGAGCTGAGCTCCCTGCACTGAACAGCAGCTTCCCACTAGCTGTCTATTGCACACATGGTAGTGTGTGTATGTCAGTCCTAATCTCCCGATTCGTCCCCCCTCCCCTCTCCCCACTGTGTCCTCTGTCTGTATCTCTATTCCTGCCCTGCAAATAGGTTCCTCTGTACCATTTTTCTAGATTCCATATGTATGAGAAACACCACTGTTTACATGAGGGGTCCCCAGGCGGTGATGGATCTGGTGCCACTAGAGGGCTCCAGAGACTGCTGGCAGGGGATCCCCTCAAGCTGGATCCTGGGGAGCTGGTCACCTGCCGGGGTGTTTCTGGCTCCTAGGAGGGCCCCTAGGTCAGTTGGTCCCCCTCAGGGAATCCCGAAGCGCTTGCTTCCCGGAGCTTCCAGCGGGAATCACCCTCGTGAGATGAACTACTTGTGCTTTGCCTTCTTTCCCCAGAGCAGCTGAATCTTCATTCAGCTTCTGAGCACAGGCTCCCCACGGGAGAACTCATGGGCCCGCTTCCATGTCCTTTCCCAGTTCTCTTCCCACAGAGATGCTCCAGACCCTTTACAGCCCCCAGCAGCCTCGTGAGCCAGAAGGGTGCAGGTGTGCATGGCGCCGTGGGGCCGAGTCAGCGCTCGCTCCACGCACTCTGCCACAGGGAGGGGCCTGGAGCCGTTTGCCCTGCCCGCAGCCGCCCGGCACCTCTGCAGGGCTGCCCCGCTCCCGTGCAGCCTGAGGGCCTCTGTCCGTCAGGTTGGGGCCACAGCTGAGGACACCAGCACCAGAGGACCGGCTGGAAACTGGCAGGCCGTCCACAGCCAGCTAAGTGAGCGGGTCTCCGCTGGCCTGCTTCCTCAGTTGCTTCAAAAAGGAAAAGAGCAGGGTATACATACTGCTATTGGAGAAGGGAATGGCAACCCACTCCAGTACTCTTGCCTGGAGAATCCCACGGATGGAGGAGCCTGGCGGGCTGCGGTCCGTGGGGTCGCGCAGCGTCGGACGCGACTGAGCGACTTCACTTACACACACTGCGCTGTGCTGTGCTTAGCCGCTCAGTTTCCTGTGCCCTGCTTGACAACATCTTATTTCATCTCTCAGGTCTAAGACCTCCTTAATGTCAGCTGGATAAATAATGACAGCACACTCACCTTGCGGATATAGGCCTGCAGTCCCTTGACTCCGTACATCCTAAAAACAAACCACATCTTCAAAGAGCGGAACCTCCGGCCCAGCGGCAGCTGCCAGTGCTGAAATCAGACACAAGACGGCAGCTCGGTGAGGACTGTGCCAAGGGCCGGCTTCCTTTTCAACTCATGGACTGGCTTGTTTCTCCTGAAGGCAGTTAGTTCCCTGGAGACCAACCCTCTGGCTGCCACAAGGGCAAAGCTGACAGCAGAGGAGTGAGCGCTGCAGCCAGAAGCTCTCTTTACAAAGCTCTGAGATGCCTGTGGAGTGTGCAGGGACCAGACCAGTGTCGGGCTCAGATGCCACTGAGAGCAGATCGGGGAGTGTGGCCCCTCGGGCCTACAACCCAGGAGGGGTGGGAGGGGGAACTTCACTGATTTCTCTGCCTACAGGAAACAAGAAGGGCGCAGCAGATCCCCATGCCCTCTGCTGCACATGCCCCGTGACACCATTCTCTAGAGCGACATGCATCTTCTTCCTGCCCCGCAGGCCGCCATGGAACACGTGGGACGTCGGACGAGCCTTCCTGAGTTTTCCTGCATTTGTCAGCTGCCCGGGTGTGACACTCTCCAATGTTGTCAAGGTACCAAAGCGAGCAGGAGTGGACACAGAGGGGACAGGGTGCAGGGACATTTGGGAAGATAAAGATAAAACCATCCTGATTTTACATGGCCACTTCCTATTGGAGCTTCTAAAGGAGATGGGGAGCACAGGGGGTTTCTCTCCACCTTCGTTCTCCGCTGGCTGCCCACAGAGCCCAGAGACGAACTTCCTGCTGGGCAGGGGGCAATGCCACTCAGGGGGTTGGGGTGCAGGGTGGCTGCATGAGGGGCACAGCAGGCTTGGGGGGCACTGCTGCTCTAGGGAGTGCACCCCTGGCCATTGCACCCCACTTCTGAACTGCAATGAAAGCACCAGGGGTTCCGCAGAAGCTTCTCGAGTTGCAAAGAGAAACGCGGGTCCAAGATTGAGGTGCAGAAGCATCCAGCACAGTGTCACTGCTGTTTACAGCGGGCACTGTGTGGATGCACAGGCCGTCTCACTTTATCTTCCTAACCGTGCTGGGAGCACGGGTTAGTAGCTCTGCTGTTTACAGCAGGCACTGTGTGGATGCACAGGCCGTCTCACTTTATCTTCCTAACCGTGCTGGGAGCACAGGTTAGTAGCTCTGTTTTATCCATGAGAAAGCAGGCATCTAGGGGCTAACGATGCGCCAGGCCAGAGAGCCCCAGTCGTGCCCACTGACGCCCGCTGTCCTCTGTGTAGCTGTACGTTTGCAAGCTGTTGGGGAATCTTGGTAAAAATTAACCTCCTGTGCCTTTTTAGAAAACCCACTGTCGCCCCACTGAGTAACTAACTAACTAGAGCCCAGTGGCCCCTTGCTTACAGGCTGCTGCACTCCCCGGCAGCCTCCGAGAAACCAAAGTGTGAATGACATCGAACACTGGAAAGGATAGCGAGGGAAAATTAATCTCTATGGCATGAGGGTAAACATGCACGCAGTGTAAATGTGTTCATTCCGCGTCACCCTAAAATGCTGTCCCTGCCTCTCTGGGGCCTGAGGTGGGACTGGGCCAGCGTCCCCGGGAGCAGGGCCTGTGCACCCAGGCTTTCCCCCCAGCCCTGACCAGACGTAAGTCCGGGGAGGAGAGGGCTGCTCTTGTTAGCCACTTTACTCCCAGCTTCGCTCCCAGCTCAGAGCAGCACCACAGCAGCACAGTGCTCCTGCCTGGGGAAGGAGGCTCGACATGAGGGCTGCCGTCTGCGGACTTCTGATGTCCCCTGACCCTGTTCTCCCGCTGCTCTGGGAACGGTGGCTCAGGCACACAGCCTGAGCGAGGAACACAGGGCCCACATGATCTGAGGATACTTCTCTGCCTCACAGAGGAATATGGGCAGGGGCAGCAGCATTCCATCCAAACCTCACATCCGCTGTCAGTGGGCTCAGTGCAGCTGCCCCCTGCCTGGCCAGACTGCTAGTGAGGACCCAGTTGGAGGGCGTCCTCTTGCAGGACCCTAGTTCCAAGAGGACCGGGAGGCAGCAGGAGTGACAGCCCGGGACGGCCCCACACGGCACTCACAGTTTAGATGACCTTGGACCTGGACTTGGGAAGATAACTCTCCCACTTACCCTGTAGTCAGTGATAAGCCCTGCAAAGGAGAAAGAAAAAAGGAACCATTAGACACATGGGTCAATTACCTGCCTCATTCTTTTCCATCATCTCTTGAACCAGACCAGAGACCGCTGAGGGCAGGGGCTGGGTGTTCTTTGAGGTGATTCCCCAAGGTATCAGATTCAAGGGGGTTCCAGAGAGCAAAGCACAAGAGGAAATGCTGAATTAGCAGTGGATTCCCACTCATTTCACTTTCTGCAGTTACACAACCAGGGAAATCTGAGATTTCTTCTGTGCCCTGGGGTAAATTGGCATTCAGACTCTGTGAAGTCTTCAGCATCCATTCATTCATGTGTGGGAAGGTGAATTTGTGATACAGAAGTGATTTGAATGTAAAAAACATCAAACTTTTGATGGGAGTTTATCTCCGTGTTCTCCTTTCTTAGTCCGGATTCTGGAGCTGTGTAAATACCCAGTGAGTATCTTCCGAGTTGGCTTCACAGGGGTTATGAACAAGGCCTCGTTTGCATTTAGGTCTCCTCTCGTGCCAAAAGCAGTAAAGTCAAAGCTGTGTATAGGGAAGAACAGTGAATGAAGAATCTCGCAATCGGGAGTCTCCACACGGGAATCTTGGGCACAGCCATCAGGTGGGAATTAGAAAGCTGTGTGTTGCAATCTGATCCTCCAGTGTCGTCCTGGCTGTCCACCTGCCACAATCCTCCACCCACCCTGGTAAAATGTGCTTGGTCCACTGGGCGCACGGGTCTGCCTTACATTTACAGGAAAACCTAAAATTGCAGCTTGTTAGGACTTCCCAGCTGACAGCTGGAGAGACCAGATGGATTAAGATCATACCAGTTAGGATCATAGTACAGTTATAGTAACAGAGGAATATGCAGGGCCATTTTGCAGGGCTCAACCTCCTCATTTCATCTGGTCCCCCGAGTGGAAGCCATAAGTCACGCAGCCTAAGTCAATTCCCAAATGATGCTTTTCTTCTCTTCATGCCCCTTGGAACAGGCTCATTAACAAACACCAACAGCAGTCATCAGAGGTAACAGCACCCAAAAGTGTCCTTGGCAGATAATAAACACCCAGTAAGAAGGTGATGTTGTAAAGGAGGATGAATGAAACACTGCCGAGTTCAGGTCCCTGCCCCATCCTGATAGTCACTAGTCAGTTTACACTGAATTACAATTCAGAAAACTAAGACAACTGTTCAGTCACAGCAGCCACATTGCCAGTGCTCAAAAGCCACCTGTGGCTAGTGACTGCCACATGGGAAAGCACAGAACCACAGGACACATCCATCATTGCAGAAAATTCCACTGGACTGTGCGATAAGAAGCCTTAAAGAAGAGGAGTCAGATCAGAAGCTTCTACAGCTGAACGCCGTGGTTAGAGATGGAGCCTGTGTCCCAGAGAACCTGCTTCCCCAAGGACTGGCTGAAGACCTGGTCCAGCTAGGTGCTGCCCGGTACAAGTGTTTCCTGTTAACATAAAGAATGCTAAAGCCCTCTCCAGCAGCAAGTCCCGATGATGGTGTCACTTACACTGTGGACTACTTACTACATCCCACATGCCTCAGTTCAGTTCAGTTGCTTAGTCATGTCAGACTCTTTGAGACACCATGGACTGCAGCACGCCAGGCTTCCCTGTTCATCCCTAACTCCAGGAGCTTACTCAAACTCATGTCCATCTAGTTGGTGATGCCATCCAACCATCTCATCCTCTGTCGTCCCCTTCTCCTCACACCTTCAATCTTTCCCAGCATCAGGGTCTTTTCTAATGAGTTAGTTCTTCGCACCAGGTGGCCAAAGTATTGGAGTTTCAGCTTCAGCAGCAGTCCTTTCAATGAACACCCAGGACTGATCTCCTTTAGGATGGACTGGTTGGATCTCCTTGCAGACCAAGGGACTCTCAAGAGTCTTCTCCAACACCACAGTTCAAAAGCATCAATTCTTCAACGCTCAGCTTTCTTTATAGTCCAACTCTCACATCCATACATGACTACTGGAAAAACCATAGCCCTGACTAGATGGATCTTTGTTGGCAAAGTAATGTCTCTGCTTTTTAATATGTTGTCTAGCTTGGTCATAACTTTTCCTCCAAGGAGCAAGTGTCTTTTAATTTTGTGGCTGCAGTCACCATCTGCAGTGATTTTGGAGCCCAAAAAATAAAGTCTGTCACCGTTTCCCCTGTCTATTTGCCATGAAGTGATGAGACTGGATGACATGATCTTAGTTTTCTGAATGTTGACTTTTAAGCCAACTTTTTCACTCTCCTCTTTCACTTTCATCAAGAGGCTTTTTAGTTCTTCTTTGCTTTCTGCCATAAGGGTCGTGTCATCTGCATATCTGAGGTTATTGATATTTTTCCCAGCAATCTTGATTCCAGCTTGTGCTTCATCCAGCCCAGCATTTCTCATGATGTACTCTGCATATAAGTTAAATAAGCAGGGTGACAATATACAGCCTTGACATACTCTTTTCCTGATTAGGAACCAGTCTGTTGTTCCATGTCCAGTTCTGATTGTTGCTTCTTGATCTGCTTAAAGATTTCTCAAGAGGCAGGTCAGGTGGTCTGGTATTCCAATCTCTTTCATAATTTTCCACAGTTTGTTGTGATCTACACAGTCAAAGGCTTTGGCATAGTCAATAAATCAGATGTAGATGTTTTTCTGGAACTCTCTTGCTTTTTCAATGATCCAATGGATGTTGGCAATTTGATGTGTGGCTCCTCTGCCTTTTCTAAAACCAGCTTGAACATCTAGAAGTTCACAGTTCACGTACTGTTTAAGCCTGGCTTGGAGAATTTTGAGCATCACTTTGCTAGCATGTGATGAGTGCAATTGTGCAGTAGTTTGAACATTCTTTGGCAGTGCCTTTCCTAGTATGTCTTTAAACTACTTAAGATGTAAGTGGTGTGAGCAGCTTCTAAATCTGCATATAGTAAAAACAATAAAACCAAGCAATGCATATAAGAAGACTGGTGAGAAACACAGCCACATATTAACAGGATCAACATCTGGGTGGAGGGTTAAATTCAGGGGTATGCTTCTGGCCCACCTCTTTTCTATTGTCCAGATGTACAGTTTTTGTAATGAAAGAATTGATTTGAAAATCTATATACCCGGTATGACTACTATTTTCCTATTATCTGTTTTGTGACAGAAATTTCTGTCCTCAAAATAAAAAATCCCACGTTTTTTGGTTGCTCTCTGGCACAAGTCCAATGAAACAATGTCTATAAAAGTGAAAAGCAAATGTGGGAACACGTGGGGGCCACCATCACTCCTAATGCTGTTGCCAGGGCACTGACCAGTGTAGGAGCAGCAGAGCGAGTCCCCCCACTCCAGGGATCGTTGGTTCTAGTGACAGACAAGTGACCAGTGAAGGAGCCGTGGGGAGATGCGAGGGGAGATGACTGAGCGGAGGGGCCTGGCTCATGGGGAGAGGTCTGGGAGGACATTTGTCCCGGACCCAAGTGTTGGGGGAGGAGTCCCCCAGACCCGCAGGAGGGTCGTGGCCACAGCCTCGGGGGCTGCAGTGTGAGGGGTGAAGAGCAGGGCCACGTGCGCAGACCTGAGCGGTCTTGTTTTTGACAGTTAAATAATGAAGAGATTTCTTTTTTGAGTAGAAAGGCTTTTGAAACACTCTAAACATATTTCACTTAAAATTACAGGAAGATTAGCAGGGGAGTGATATACTATATCAGATAAAATACACCCTTACATCCACTGGCCATAGAAGTTTAAAGCTGATTTTGGGTGGTTTACCTGCTAAACACAAAATAGGTCATTGCTTTCATTGATTCATAGTTTTTTAGGGGAAAAAACACAAATAACTCAGGTTGTTCATCTCTAACAGCCATAGCTGTTTTGTCAGTCAGAAACTGCCTTTCCTTAAACATAGAGTAAAATTACTTTAAAGAAATTCCTGGAGTAATAAACTTTACTCAGTTGCCTTTGGCTCAAACTCTTTCTGTGGCTTGCAGGCTTTTAGTTTCCTAACCAGGGATGGAACCAGGGCTCTGGCAGTGAAAGCAATGGGTCCTAACCACTGGACCGCCAGGGGATTTCTGAGAATTCCTTCATTGTTGAAGAGCAGCATTTTGCAAGATGTCATGATCACTGAGGTTTTCATCATTCAAACATGAAATGCACTTTTAAATAGAAGAGTTTTTGACAGTTGGGTCATAATTCCTCACGGCTTCATGCCAATGCCATTACAAAAAACTAGAGTTTATTTTTTAGAGCAGTTTTAAGTTCTGAGCAAACCTAATCAGAGGGTGAGTGTTTGCAACTCATGTGCTCCATGAGATGGTGGGGAATGTTAGGAAGGTGAACGCAGGTCTGATCTTCCCATGGAGATAGCACAGGGTGGGGTCTGGGCAGGAGGGAACGGGCTGTGCCCTGACTTCCATCCCTGCTGCTCAGTGCTCCTGCCACCATCACCAAAGCTGCCTCAGTTTCCAACCCATCCATTCCCACTCTTTAGGGGGAGGGTGGGGTCGAGTGATCCCTGGTGTCCTCTGTCATCCGAGGAAACTTGAGGAGAAGCTGGCACGAGTTCCCAGACTCAGCCTGTCCTTCCTTCCTGGGGCTCACAGTGGTCAGCATGGCACCAGCCGGGGACTCTGCGGGTTGGGGAGTGAGAGAGCCCCCTCCCACCTGGAGGCTGAGTCTTACGGGGACAGACAGGCGAGTATTAATAAATAAGCTCCCCAGCCTGTGTATGACCATGAACGGGCACAGTGGACAGGGCGTCTGTGCGGGTCGCCTCATGCATCTTATCTTGTCTGGATCTCAAGTAATCATGATTTTTTTTTTAACGGAGAGACTTAATTTTTAGAGATCACATTCACGTGTCGATCCCACCCCAGCCTCACCCACATCCTCTTCCCTGGCCCTTGGCCCACGTCTTCCTTTCCTTTTCTGCCCTGGTGGTGTCAGCTGCTGTTGCTCAGTTGCTACGTTGTTCCTGACTCTTTACGACTTCATGGACTGCAGCACGCCAGGCTTCCCAGCCCTTCACCATCTCCCAGAGTTTGCTCAAACTCGTGTGCAGTCTGCCCGGCTCTGCCCCGGCCCCCCAGGACTGTGGCTGTGATGCTTGACCCTGGCTCCCGGACGCTGCGGCCGCGGCCGTGATGGGAACAGACTGGAGGAAGCTGGGCCCAGCTCACCTGAGTCCTGGTGGCTGTGCCTCAGATAGACTGGGTCCAGCCTGAAGGCTCCGGTCAGGTCTGTCCTCTTTTTCACCCTGGTTCGAGACAATAAGCAACAGGACTTAATGAGGGGGCATCTTAGGGTCCTCTCCTCCTGCACTTTCTCCTCCCAGCTCAGTTGGGGCCTACTGCTCCCTGACACCCTTCCTAACACCCCCACCCAGAATGTGCATGCCCCTTCCCTAGCCTGCAACACACATTAACCTCCAGAGCCCTGGGCCCCTGCAGTGGGGGAGGCATGGTATAATAAAAAAAATAAGTAGTTAGCCTTTGTCCCTGGTTCTGGCACCCAGCTCCTGAAACCCTCGGGACAACAGCTGGATGGGATCAAGCCTGGGCAACTGGGTGGCTTCAGGGTCCAGGTTGGCTGCCAGGAAACTAAGTCTTGATTGGAAGGGCAGAAGTTTGAATTCTGCCCCCTGATCTCCGAGAAAGGACTTGAGATAGATCATCACCAACGGCTAGTGATTTAATCAGTCATACCTGTATGGGAAAGACTCCTTAAACCCCTACACGATGGGGCGCAGAGAGCTTTGGGGCAGCTGAACCACATGGGCAGGCTGGGAGGGACCCATGCCAGGCAGGTACTGGGGCTCTGTGCCCCCCAATCCCACCCCTGCCTTGTCGTAGACATCCCTTCCATGAGCCATTCATTCAGGTCCTTATAATACACCACTAAATATAAATGAGTTGTTCTAGCCAACTGTCAAACCTGAAGGAGCAGGGGAAGGAGTTGTAGGAACCCCCAACTTTACAGCCAAGGTGAATGCAAGCGTGGGTGGTTGGGACCCGGGACGTGTGACTGTCTTGCCAGGTCTGTGCTTACTCGGGTGTCAGAGCTGCATCGGGTTCAGGGACATCCTGCTGGTGTCTGGAGAGCGGGGGAACCGGGGTCTGGAAGAGGAACCCAGCAGGTTGGAGTCTGTCCCTCTCTGTCCTTCCAGGCCTGGCACAGCCTCCGCCGTTGATGGGCATCACAGGCAGGTGTGGGATGAACAGGGACTGTCAGGCAGGAGGCACTGCCTGAGCCATCCCAGACCTTCCCTTCATGCCTCTGGGCACCTCAAAGCCATTGTGTGCAAATGCAATCCTGGAGGCAAACTAGAGGAAGAGCCAAGTCTGGTGGCACTGAGGCTGGAAGCAAATGAGAGTCCCTGGAAGGTGAAACCCACGGGCATGAAGTAGGAAGCCAGGATGCAGCTCACAGAGGAGGATCAGGGAGCAAGGGGCTCTAGCTGATTTGAAGTGACTGCTTCAAAGCCTTAGAAGACAGTGAATTCCAATAGTGCGCCACATTGCATCCTGCAACGTCCTGAGACCAAAGACTTTGTCCCCTTCCCAGAAGCAGCAGAGGAGGCTGGGAAGGGCAGTAAAGGAAACTGGAGACGTGAAATTTACAGCCAGGGTATGGGATCTGAGATTATGGAGATGAGAATTTCTTCCACCCAGATGGAATCATGTTTATTTTTTCAGCTGTACCTTTTATCACCATTCACTATCCTCCTCCCTCAATTTTCATGAAGTTGAAAATGGTTGCAATTTATTTTTTTCTGTGAGACCATGTTTTTAAAAAGTGTCTTTTGCAGAGTGAAAAAAAAGAAACCCAAAACAAAAAACTGCAGTGAGCAGTCACAAGCTGTTTGGGGCTGACCTGGGGGGAGAACCCGAAGCAGGGGCTACGTGTGAGTAGTGTGTACACGGGCCAGGCTGCCTCCCTGGCCTTGGGGGACCATTTCCTCTGGCCTCTCCATGCTGGGGAAGGTCAGGCCAGGCCACAGAGAGACAGGAGAGAAAGGGCGTAGAAAGAGTATTGCTCTCAGCAGACCTCTGCCCTTTCTATGTAAAGTCACACTGCCCTCTCCATTGACACTAGCAATGACTTTGTAGCTGCTTTTTTTAAATTAAAAATACTATACGCCGTGTTAAAGCGATGAAGAAAGGTATAAATAATAATATATCCACCTCATCACATGTGAAACAAAAGTTGCCCACAGGTTAGATCTCCCCTACACGTCCCTCCCCTCACTGCCCGCCCCTCAGGAGGCCATGAGGCAGCATGGGGGTTTATCACACCATTGGGTTCTACCGAATTTTCTGTGCAAATCACTAAGTAATCTAAGGTATTGTTTCACACATTTCTAAGTAAAACACAATGCAAATATAAGTTGTTTAAAGGTAAACGGCACCTCTCTCTGTGTAATTTTTAGAATTTGCTTTTTCTCCTAAAACTATACCTGTGGGCTCCTGACCTGGTCATCCACAAGGTCCTTGCTCACTTATCCACTTTTGCCAGCTCCCCGCAGGGCACTGCAGTAGTGGATCCCAACCTGTCCCTTCCCTTACTGTGCTCCATGTGCCCTTGGACGGACGACACTGTGTGGATGCTCCTGGTGTGTCAGGGACAAGCTGGGGACGGCGGCCTAGTCGTGGGCCAGCAGGAAAGGTGTGGTCCTGCAGCCTCGTGGGGCAATGACAGGTGCTCCTAAGGGCCCGCAGCCCACGAGCCCGATGATCCGCGTCCCGGCCGACTTCTAGCCAGGGAGACTCTTTTCCACCATTGGCAGTGCTTCCTATGCCTCAACGTGCATTTCTAATCACTAACAAAGTTGAGTAGCTTTGCCTCTATGAAGAGGCCACTCCCATTTCCTGTTTGGTGAGGACACATTTGTTCATTTACTGATTAGGCTGTGTGCCTCGGTGTGGTAGACAGGATCTTAAAAATGTGGTAAATATTAGGAATGCTGATCCAAAGGCTTGTTTGTGGGCCTCTGCTGGCCTCTGCCTGGCTGTGTCCCTCCAGCGAGCGTGGCTCGGTCAGTGTGGGGAGGGGCGTGGTCCTCACCAGTCCCGTGTTCACGCTTCTCTTGGTGTCCTGGGCCCCTGCAGATATTAGGCTCCACTTTCTCGAGCCCCACAGCAGCGGCCAGAATACTTACTAGAATCGCACTGAGACCTGATATTGAGTCCGCATCTCCGTTTAGTTAGATCTCCTGGAATGACTTCCCAAAAACTGTGTCCTTTTCTTCATAAAAATCTTCACAGATTGCAACCTATTTATTCACAGTAACTTTTCCTGCTATTATAAAAATATTTTCTAAAAATTTTGACAGCAAACAGTAAAATTCTGTAAAGCAATTATCCTTCAATGAAAAATAATTTTTAAAAAGACATAGAAAAAAAATTTACACATGCTGTTAATCATACGTGTAAATAAATACAACCTTAAAAGTGTTGTGTATCTAGAAACCTTGCTGTGTTCTCTCATTAGTACCTTCTTAGAAGATTCTGTTTTCACTGGCAGACACTCACCCCACCTGGGAAGTGCGAGTTCTGTGGCTTGCAATCTAATCCTTACACTGTCGCTTCTCCGTTGGGTCCAACTGTGCAGGTTGGGAAAGCACAGTGCAGCCGAGGGTGGGCATTACAGGGATTGTGATTTTCTTTCTTTAAAGGCACTGCTTCTAATATTTTACCACCAAGAATATGTTTGCTGTAGCTTTTTTGGTAGATTTTCTTTCTTTATTAGATCAAGAAAGTTCGTTTCAGTTCCTCTTTTACTAAGAGCTTTTGTTCTGTATGTTTTAGAATTTTTATCTATTGCTTTTTCCATATTTAATGTGATGATAACCTTTTTCCTCCTTGACTGTTAAACATGATCAACGACATTTAAAAATCTGATAGGTTTAAACCACCCTGGGGTATCTGGAATGAACACATTTTGGTCATGATACACCAGCTTTTGTTTTCCTTTCAGTTCAGTTCAGTTCAGTCACTCAGTCGTGTCTGACTCTTCGCGACCCCATGAATCGCAGCACGCCAGGCCTCCCTGTCCATCACCAACTCCCGGAATTCACCCAGACCCATGTCGATTGAGTCAGTGATGCCATCCAGCCATCTCATCCTCTGCCGTCCCCTTCTCCTCCTGCCCCCAATCCCTCCCAGCATCAGAGTCTTTTCCAATGAGTCAACTCTTCACATGAGGTGGCCAAAGTACTGGAGTTTCAGCTTCAGCATCATTCCCTCCAAAGAAATCCCAGGGCTGATCTCCTTCAGAATGGACTGGTTGGATCTCCTTGCAGTCCAAGGGGCTCTCAAGAGTCTTCTCCAACACCACAGTTCAAAAGCATCCATTCTTCGGCGCTCAGCCTTCTTCACAGTCCAACTCTCACATGCATACATGACCACAGGAAAACCATAGCCTTGACTAGACGGACCTTTGTTGGCAAAGTAATGTCTCTGCTTTTGAATATGCTATCTAGGTTGGTCATAACTTTCCTTCCAAGGAGTAAGCGTCTTTTAATTTCATGGCTGCAGTCACCATCTGCAGTGATTTTGGAGCCCAAAAAAATAAAGTCTGACACTGTTTCCACTGTTTCCCCATCTATTTCCCATGAAGTGATGGGACCAGATGCCATGATCTTTGTTTTCTGAATGTTGAGCTTTAAGCCAACTTTTTCACTCTCCACTCTCACTTTCATCAAGAGGCTTTTTAGTTCCTCTTCACTTTCTGCCATAAGGGTGGTATCATCTGCATATCTGAGGTTATTGATATTTCTCCCAGCAATCTTGATTCCAGCTTGTGTTTCTTCCAGTTCAGCGTTTCTCATGATGTACTCTGCATAGAAGTTAAATAAGCAGGTGACAATATACAGTCTTGATGTACCCCTTTTCTAATTTGGAACCAGTCTGTTGTTCCATGTTCAGTTCTAACTGTTGCTTCTTGACCTGCATACACATTTCTCAAGAGGCAGATCAGGTGGTCTGGTATTCCCATCTCTTTCAGGATTTTCCACAGTTTATTGTGATCCACACAGTTAAAGGCTTTGGCATAGTCAATAAAGCAGAAATAGATGTTTTTCTGGAACTCTCTTGCTTTTTCGATGATCCAGCAGATGTTGGCAATTTGATCTCTGGTTCCTCTGCCTTTTCTAAAACCAGCTTGAACATTAGGAAGTTCACGGTTCACGTATTGCTGAAGCCTGGCCTGGAGAATTTTGAGCATTACTTTACTAGTGTGTGAGATGAGTGCAATTGTGTGGTAGTTTGAGCATTCTTTGGCATTGCCTTTCTTTGGGATTGGAATGAAAACTGACCTTTTCCAGTCCTGTGGCTACTGCTGAGTTTTCCAAATTTGTTGGCATCTTGAGTGCAGCACTTTCACAGCATCATCTTTCAGGATTTGAAGTAGCTCAACTGGAATTCCATCACCTCCACTAGCTTTGTTCATAGTGATGCTTTCTAAGGCCCACTTGACTTCATATTCCAGGATGTCTGGCTCTAGGTGAGTGATCACACCATTGTGATTATCTGGGTCGGGAAGATCTTTTTTGTACAGTTCTTCTGTGTATTCCTGCCATCTCTTCTTAATATCTTCTGCTTCTGTTAGGTCCGTACCATTTCTGTCCTTTATCGAGCCCATCTTTGCATGAAATGTCCCCTTGGTATCTCTAATTTTCTTGAAGAGATCTCTAGTCTTTCCCATTCTGTTGTTTTCCTCTATTTCTTTGCATTGATCACTGAGGAAGTTTGCCTTTAAACATCATTGAATTTTGTTTGCTAAAATTTGACTTAGAATTTCCACATGTAATTTTACGAGCTTGTCCTGCAGCTTTTCTTTCTCAGCTTCTCATGTTTTTTTTGAGATTTTTTGATGTGGACCATTTTAAAGTCTTTATTGAATTTGTTACAATATTGCCTCTGTTTTATGTTTTGGTTTTTTGGTATGCAGATCCTAGCTTTCCAACCAGGAATGAAATCTGCACCCCCCACATTGGAAGGCGAAGTCTTCCACTATGATTGATAAAGGCTTGAGAAAGAACATCAAGAAAAGAAGAAGAGACGGAGAAATTGGAAAACATGAATTAAATGAAATGGGATCACTGAATGTAAAACAGACAAAGTAAAACAAACTAGATAAAAGATCACCAAATAGTCCAGTTGTTTTAAGACATGGCTGCTCATTAGAAACATACCTGGAGTTTTGGGGAAAATTTTAGAATCTAGATGCATAGCAGAATTATCTTGGAATTTTTTGAAAAATACAAATGCCCAGGTATTGCTTTTTTTTTTTCTTGGGAGGCTGTCTTAGCCACTGAACCACCAGAGAAATCCTTTTATCTGGTTTTAGAATCAAAGTGACACTAACTTCATGATAAGTCTATGTATTACATTTGTAATTAGACCTGTAGATGCCTTGACAGTTTGGTAGGACTTGCTATTAGAAGAATCTGAAGCTTTCTGTTGTGTAAACTGTCCCTATTGACACATTTTCCTTAGGGCTATGAGATGTTTTGGATTTCCTGTTATTCTGATGACATGTTTTGTAGTTACTGCATTGCACATGGTAGGCAGTTCTGGAGTGCTGTTGCGCACGTGCTCCCTGTTGTCTAAGACCCTGAGCGTCTGTGGTGTGTCCTTCTTGTGTTTCCAGCGCGGCTGACTGCACCCTCTCCTCTATTCTGGCCCCTCTTTCTGGAGATCATCTGTTTTACGAGGCAGGGCAAGGGCCAGCACGTGGCTCTGTCGACCTCGGCTCCTATTGCCTCACTTCCTGTTTCATGAGCGTCTCTTCGTCTTCAGTACCTCCCTCCTTCCAGTTTGGGAGTGTCTATTCTGCGGCTGTTTTTTGCTTCCTTTGGGCTCTCAGTTCATTACTTCTTGGCTCTGGTCTTTTCTGTTTAAGTCTGTTCTCCAAGCCCTGCTTTACTGTGGGCCACGACTTCTGTCCCACCTGCATATTCATTCAAGTCTTGGGATTTCCAACGACCTGTTTCCTTTTGTCCACTGGGCCGTGGCTCCAGTGGTCTGTGGTGGTCTGCTCTTCAAAATGTAGGTCCCAGCTTTGCTTTTCCTTATGAAGTTTCATGATACTACAATGAGGAACATTTTATTTAAACCAACGAATGGGCGTGTACATGCATGTGTGCAGACATGCACACTCACACACACACATGAACAGAAACACCCTTTATAGGTACCAAAGTCGCCCCACCTCGGATGGGCCTGACAGTGAGGAAAACCTGTCCCTGTCACCAGACACATTCCTGAGGGAGGATCCTGAGGAGGAGGGGCAGGGGCTCCTGTTTTGTGCAGAAAGTATGGCTTCTTACATTTTAAAAAAAATCTACACCACCTTATGTGTAGGGCTCCCTGAATGAGGGCTCATGTTAGCTCTTCATGCCAATAATGCCATCAAGAATCCAAGATGCCAAAAGCACCAAGACCACAATGCAAAGAGGAGATTCACAGAAAACTGTGCCGCCCTGCACAGCATCTAGAATTACATCTTACCATAACCAGAGTGATTAAAAATCTTCCCAAGTAACTGAACTTTTAAAAAGTCCACTGTGACAGGAGTATACAAAAGCTTTAAAACTAAAAAAAAAAATGATTTTATTTGGGAAAAAAACCAAGTATTTTTAAAGGCAGAGTAAAACATGCCCTTGGTGGAATTTGAGACTTTCTTTGGAGAAAATCTACTTTTAAGAGACAATAAGGTCTTATCACTGACCTAGAGCCAGACATCCTGGAATGTGAAGTCAAGTGGGCCTTAGAAAGCATCACTATGAACAAAGCTAGTGGAGGTGATGGAATTCCAGTTGAGCTATTTCAAATCCTGAAAGATGATGCTGCACTCAATATGCCAGCAAATTTGGAAAACTCAGCAGTAGCCACAGGACTGGAAAAGGTCAGTTTTCATTCCAATCCCAAAGAAAGGCAATGCCAAAGAATGCTCAAACTACTGCACAATTGCACTCATCTCACACGCTAGTAAAGTAATGCTCAAAATTCTCCAGGCCAGGCTTCAGCAATACGTGAACCGTGAACTTCCTAATGTTCAAGCTGGTTTTAGAAAAGGCAGAGGAACCAGAGATCAAATTGCCAACATCTGCTGGATCATCGAAAAAGCAAGAGAGTTCCAGAAAAACATCTATTTCTGCTTTATTGACTATGCCAAAGCCTTTGACTGTGTGGATCACAATAAACTGTGGAAAATCCTGAAAGAGATGGGAATACCAGACCACCTGATCTGCCTCTTAAGAAATTTGTATGCAGGTCAAGAAGCAACAGTTAGAACTGGACATGGAACAACAGACTGGTTCCAAATAGGAAAAGGAGTACGTCAAGGCTGTATATTGTCACCCTGCTTATTTAACTTCTATGCAGAGTACATCATGAGAAACGCTGAACTGGAAGAAACACAAGCTGGAATCAAGATTGCTGGGAGAAATATCAATAACCTCAGATATGCAGATGATACCACCCTTATGGCAGAAAGTGAAGAGGAACTAAAAAGCCTCTTGATGAAAGTGAGAGTGGAGAGTGAAAAAGTTGGCTTAAAGCTCAACATTCAGAAAACAAAGATCATGGCATCTGGTCCCATCACTTCATGGGAAATAGATGGGGAAACAGTGGAAACAGTGTCAGACTTTATTTTTTTGGGCTCCAAAATCACTGCAGATGGTGACTGCAGCCATGAAATTAAAAGACGCTTACTCCTTGGAAGGAAAGTTATGACCAACCTAGATAGCATATTCAAAAGCAGAGACATTACTTTGCCAACAAAAGTCCGTCTAGTCAAGGCTATGGTTTTTCTAGTGGTCATGTATGGATGTGAGAGTTGGACTGTGAAGAAAGCTGAGTGTGGAAGAATTGATGCTTTTGAACTGTGGTGTTGGAGAAGACTCCTGAGAGTCCCTTGGACTGCAAGGAGATCCAACCAGTCCATTCTGAAGGAGATCAGCCCTGGGTGTTCTTTGGAGGGAATGATGTTAAAGCTGAAACTCCAGTACTGTGGCCACCTCATGTGAAGAGTTGACTCTTTGGAAAAGACTCTGATGCTGGGAGGGATTGGGGGAAGGAGAAAAAGGGGATGACAGAGGATGAGACGGCTGGATGGCATCACTGACTCAATGGACGTGAGTCTGAGTGAACTCTGGGAGTTGGTGATGGACAGGGAGGCCGGGCGTGCTGCGATTCATGGGGTCTCAAAGAGTCGGACACGACTGAGTGACTGAACTGAACTGAACTGAACTGAACTGAAGGTCAGAGCACACTGGTTCATATTTACATAGAAAACATTCAAAATACCCAAATGAACAATAAAAAGCTAATGAACAGAATAATGAAATCATTATAAAACATATTTCCTATGCTTGTAATGAGGGCAAGTTTAAAAACTTCAATTATCTTGTCCATTTCAATATTTAGAGATTATAGTCAACAAGTTTGTTTTAAATTACAGATTAACCGTTGGTAAAATTTCACTAAACCAAAAAGAGATGCTTCTGATTTTGAGGAATACAAAAAAGCCAGAGCAATAAAAAATATCCATTTTTATCTTATGTGTTGTGTTAGCAAAATCTTTAAACATATCTATAAAAGAAAAATTCAAGGGTTCCCTCGTGGCTCAGCAGTGAAAATCCTTCTGCCAATGCAGGAGACTTTGGTTTGATCCCTGGGTCAGGAAGATACCCTGGAGGAGGATATGGCAACCTACTCCAGTATTCTTGCCTGGAGAATCCCATGGACAGAGGAGGCTGGCAGGCTATAGTCCATAGGGTCACAAAGAATCAGACATAACTCAGCAGCTAAACAACAACATAAAAAAATGTACAACATAAAGCTGTGTGTTTGCTTGTTTTCATCTCTGAGGTGTTGAAGGATACCTGGCCTTTCCCAAAATCCAGTTCTTACAAGCGTCCTTATTGTCTCTGTCCTATTGTGTTAGGATAGCTCATTTTTACTGCAATACCTCTTAGAATAGCAAAATAGCGTAACATGATTCCCTGGATATACAGCACAGGGCAAAAAGCCTCTGAATAGACTCTTAGCCCCTGCAGTCACCAGGCTGCAAGATGCGCTCACATCCTCTGAAAACACTCAGGGGTCCCTAATTAGGGATCTGCTCAGTGGATTTGCCACTCAGGTAGGTGAAGGGGCAGCTGCCCTGAAACAGGAGAGAGATGCTGTGGTCCATCCACTCTCCTCTACCTCTAGACTGTACATGCTGGGGCTAAAGTCCAGGACTGTTTTCAGTATATGAAGAGAAAGCGGAATCAGAGTCAGCTTGAACAAAAGTGGGCATAGAATCTAGGCTCTATTTTGCCTCATTCACCCCAAGAAAGCTCTTTTTTATACCCAATTGGAACAAGTCCAATGAATTTGCTGTGTATCCTTTTGTGTGTGTTTGTAAAATGTATATCGTTTTGCGTGCCTGTGATGAGTTGCATCCTGGGAGATACATAATTCTGTCTCTGACTCTTTTTACTCAGTTATAGTTTCTAACACTTTACCCCTATTGTATAAAACATGTGGCTCTAGCATGGATGGTTGTCTGCTGCTAGTGATCCCATGCATGTCTCAGAACCCCAGTACCAGGATAATCCCTGTACCAACAAGGCTGCAATAGGATTAGATGAGGTGACGTATGAAGAAGAAAAGGGCACCTAATAGCAGATAATATCTTGAGTGTAAAATTTGTACTCAAGCATCTTTATTGCCATGAAGATGCTTTATGGGCACCCCTGGATGTGGGTTTAGGTATGTCCCCCTCTGCTGCCAGTGAGGGTAGGGGAATTCTCTCCAGACAGCCCAAGAACTTAGGTTTATATGTCACTTCTTGATAGAATCTAGTGCTGTAATTTAAGTTGGCACATCATTTCTTCAAGCTGGAAGTTTCTGGAAAGCATCACTCATGTATGCATGCTCTGGAAGCCTGGTGCCCACAGGAGCACAGGGCCAGGCTGTGTGTGGGGCCACTGGATTGTGCCAGGTGGGAAGGACACCCCAGCAACTGAGACCCACGGAAATGACTCTTTAAAGGCTCTCAGTAATTGATGAAACTTTGTAAAGTTGCAAGCATATGGAAAAACACCAACTTTAAAATGTAAACAGCTAATTTTAAACAAATTCAAAATCCATGTGGACCACAGAAAACCATCTGCAGTCCCTGTGACCTATTCTGAGTTCTCTGCTGTGCACATTCATGTCTCAGGGCCTTTGCACTGGCTACCTCTCCCCCTGGCCCTCAGGACACTCATTGCCTGGACCCTCCTCATGAGCCCTCTTTCAGATACCACGTCACCAAACACAGACAGGCATGGAGAACAGACCATATGAAAACCCAGGGAGAAGACAGCCATCTATACACCAAGGAGAGAGGTCTCAGGGGGAACCAGCCCTTCTCACACCTTGACCTTGGACTTCCAGCCTCCAGAATTAGATTTCTATTGTTTAAACTGCCCAATATATGGTTCTTTGTTATGGCAGCCCTAGAAAAGTAATGTAAGCACAGGGCCCAAAATAGTACAGGTTAGTAATTACTATGTTAAAACAAAAATCCTTCCAGATCAAATTCCATCAATCAATGTTCATATTATCATTATGATATCGTGGGATGAACCCCGGGTTTAGGAGAGACCTGATTCTCCCAGATAGATGAAATCACCTCAAAACCCTTGACAATCATTCTGTTCAGGACCACACTGACTCAGGAGAAAGGAGGCATATCCTCTATTATAATTTAAATCTTCACTCATTTGTTTATTTAGCCTTTCAAACTAGCTGGTAGGAAGCTCCTGAATCTTCACCCAGCATCTATGGCAGCCTCAGCCGTCACACCAGGCTCTGAGAAAAGCCCCTGATGAAGCAAGTCTTCTCTTATCCTTTACTTGCTCCCTGGCTTTCTGGACACAGGGGTGCAATGCTGCTTTCATCGTATTCACCTTATCACGTCTCAATATCCGGGTCATACATTAGTGCTCGCTGACAGCTGCAGTCTCCGCATCAGAAGATGGAGCAGCGAAGTCAGTGTCCCCTTTGCAGGGCCACTGGCAGGGCCACTGACTTTGGCTAATTAGTGTGTTGATGGAGCTGCATCTACCGGGACTCATTGAACATCCATTTCTGATATTATTTTACCCAGGAAATGAGTAAAACACCACAGCTTACCACGAGACCATCTGGAGTCATCTCATTTCTTCCCCAACCAGCCATCAGCTGGTCTGTCCAGGCTGATTTTGTGGCTTTTCTCAGTCAAATGGATCACTGGCCACTGAAGACCACTTAGCTGCTAGTTAATCTGCTCTGAGGCCAGCCCTTCTCTCAGAACCAAGGCCTCTGGGATACACATGGGGACTCACATTGACTCCATGCCAGCTGGGTACTCTGGAGCCACATTCCATCCACCAACTCCTTCAGATAGCATCTGTGTCTGTGTGTTAGTCGCTCAATAGCATCTGACCCTGTGGACTGTAACCCACCAGGCTCCTCTGTCCATGGAATTCTCCAGGCAAGACTACTGGAGTTGGCCATTTTTACTTGGGGGTGTGATTACTGGTTTGATTGCTCTCTCCCCTTTTGATGCTCCCTTTTCTCCTCCAGGTCACCTCTATCTCCTCCCTCCCTCTTCTCTTCTCTACTTAACTCTGTGAAACTCTCTGGGTGTTACAGGCTGTGAAGAACACTTAGGGAATTGATTACTGGCTAGATTGCTCTCGCCCCTTTTGATCCCCTCTCTTCTCCTCTTGGTCACCTCTATCTCCCTCCTCCCTCTTCTCTTCTCCATGTAACTTTGTGAACCTCTCTGGGTGTCCCTCACTGTGGAGAATCTTTTCACCATTACCCTAGAAGTTTTATCATCAGTGCTGTATGGATGGAGAAGTCAAGAAGCTATGTAAGAATAAGACTGAAAGCCAGAGGCAGGAGGCTTAAATCCAAAACTTCAGAACACCAGAAAACTCCTGACTCCAGGGAACATTAATTGACAAAAGCTCATCAAAAGCCTCCATACCTACACTGAAAGCAAGCTCCACCCAAGAGCCAGCAAGTTCCAGAGCAAGACATACCAAGCTAATTCTCCAACAATGCAGGAACATAACGCTGAGCATTAAAATACAGGTCGCCAAAAGTCACACCAAACCCACAGACACCTCAAAACTCACTACTGGACACTTCATTGCACTCCAGAGAGATGAGATCCAGCTCCACTCACCAGAACACAGACACAAGCTTCCCTAACCAGGAAACCTTGACAAGCCACTAGTCTAACCCCACCCACAGGGAGGAACCTCCACAATAAAGAGGAACCACAAACTTCCAGCATACAGAAAGGCCACCCCAAACACAGCAATCTAAACAAGATGAAAAGGAAGAGAAACGTTCAGCAGGTAAAGGAACAGGATAAATGCCCACCAAACCAAACAAAAGAGGAAGAGATAGGGAATCTACCTGAACAAGAATTCAGAATAATGATTGTAAAGATGATCCAAAATCTTGAAAACAAAATGGAGTTACAGATAAATAGACTAGAGACAAGGATTGAGAAGATGCAATAAATGTTTAACAAGGACTAGAAGAAATAAAAAAGAGTCAATCAATAGTGAATAATGCAATAACTGAGATCAAAAGCATGCTGGAGGGAACCAATAGTAGAATAACTGAGGCAGAAGATAGGATAAGTGAGGTGGAAGATAGAATGGTGGAAATAAATGAAGCAGCGAGGAAAAAAGAATTAAATGAGGACAACCTCAGAGACTTCTAGGACAATGTTAAATGCCCCAACATTCAAATCATGGGGGTCCCAGAAGAAGAAGACAAAAAGAAAGGTCATGAGAAATACTTGAGGAGATAAGAGTTAAAAACTTCCCTTAAATGGGGAAGGAAATATACACTCAAGTCCAAGAAACCCAGAGGGTCGCAAACAGGAATAATCCAGGGCAAAACACCCCAAGACACATATTAATCAAATTAATGAAGATCAAACAAAAAGAGCAAATATTAAAGGTAGCGAGGGAAAAGCAACAAATAACACACAAGGGGATTTCCATAAGGATAACATCTAATCTTTCAATAGAAACTCCTCAGGCCAGAAGGGAATGGCAGGAGACACTTAAAGTGATGAAAGAGAAAAACCTATAATCCATATTACTGTACCCAGCAAGGATCTCATTTAAATATGAAGGAGAAATCAAAAGCTTTACAGACAAGCAAAAGATGAGAGAATTCAGCACCACCAAATCAGCTCTTTAACAAATGCTAAAGGATCTTCTCTAGACAGGAAACACAGAAAAGTTTATAAACTTGAACCCAAAACAACAAAGTAAATGGCAATGGGATCATACTTATCAATAATTACCTTAAATGTGAATGGGTTGAATGCCTTAACCAAAAGACAAAGACTGGCTGAATGGATACAAAAACAAGACCGCTATATATGCTGCCTACAAGAGATCCACCTCAAATCTAGGGACACATACAGATGGAAAGTGAAGGGCTGGCAAAAGATATTTCATGCAAATGGAGACCAAAAGAAAGCAGGAGTAGTAATACTCTTATCAGATAAAATAGACTGAAATAAAGGCCGTGAAAAGAGACAAAGAAGGACACTACATAATGATCAAAGGATCAATCCAAGAAGAAGATATAACAATTATAAATATATATGCACCCAACATAGGAGCACCGGAATATGTAAGGCAAATGCTAACAAGTATGAAAGGGGAAGTTAACAGTAACACAATAATAATGGGAGACTTTAATACCCCACTCACACCTATGGATAGACCAATTAAACAGAAAATTAGCAAAGAAACACAAACTTTAAATGATACAATGGGCCAGTTAGACCTAATTGATATCTATAGGACATTTCACCCCAAAACAATGAATTTCACCTATTTCTCAAGTGCACACAGAACTTTCTCCAGGATAGGTCACATCCTGGGCCATAAATCTAGCCTTGGTAAATTCAAAAACATTGAAATCATCTCAAGCATCTTTTCTGATCACAATGAAGTAAGATTAGATGTCAACTACAAGAAAAAAACTATTAAAAATACAGACATATGGAGGCTAAATAACACACTTCTGAATAATCAACAAATCACAGAAGAAATCAAAAAAGAAATGAAAATATGCATAGAAATGAATAAAGATGAAAACACAGCAACCCCAAACCTATGGGATTCAGTAAAAGCAGTGCTAAGGGGAAGGTTCATAGCAATACAAGCCTAACTCAAGAAACAGAAGAAAAATCAAATAAATAACCTAACTTTACACCTAAAGCAACTAGAAAAAGAAGAACCCCAGGGTTAGTAGAAGGAAAGAAATCATAAAAATTAGGGCAGAAATAAATGAAAGAGAAACAAAGGAGACTATAGCAAAAACAGCAAAACTAAAAGCTGATTCTTTGAGAAGATAAATAAAATAGACAAACCATTAGCCAGACTCATCAAGAAAAAAGGAGAAGAATCAAGTCAACATAATTAGAAATGAAAATGGAGAAATCACAACAGACAACACAAATACAAAGGATCATAAGAGACTACTATCAGCAACTATATGCCAATGAAATGGACAACTTGGAAGAAATGGACGAATTCTTAGAAAAGTATAACCTTCCAAAACTGAACCAGGAAGAAATAGAAAATCTTAACAGGCCCATCACAAGCACAGAAATCAAAACCATAATAAAAAATCTTCCAACAAACAAATACCCAGGACCAGATGGCTTCACAGATGAATTCTACCAAAAATTTAGAGAAGAGCTAACACCTATCCTACTCAAACTCTTCCAGAAAATTGCAGAGGAAGGTAAACTGCCAAACTCATTCTATGAAGCCATCATCACCCTAATACCAAAACCAGACAAAGATGCCACAACTAAAGAAAACTACAGGCCAATATCACTAATGAATATAGATGCAAAAGTCCTCAACAAAATTTTAGCAAACAGAATCCAACAACATATTAAAAAGATCATACATCCTGGCCAAGTGGGCTTTATCCCAGGGATGCAAGGATTCTTCAATATTTGCAAATCAATCAATGTGATACACTGCATTAACAATTTGAATGATAAATATCATATGATTATCTCAATACATGCAGAGAAAGCCTTTGACAAAATTCAACATCCATTTATGACTAAAAAAAAACAAAACCTTCAGACAGCAGGTATAGAAGGAACATACTTCAACATAATAAAAGCCATCTATGATAAACCCACAGCAAACATTATCTTCAATGGTGAAAAATTGAAAGCATTTCCCCTAAAGTCCGGAACAAGATGAGCTTGCCCACTCTCACCACTACTATTCAACATAGTTTTGGAAGTTTTAGCCACAGCAATCAGAGAGGAAAAAGAAATAAAAGGAATCCAGATTGTAAAAGAAGAAGTAAAACTCTCACTGTTTGCAGATGACATGATCTACACAGAAAACCCTAAAGACACCACCAGAAAATTACTAGAGCTAATCAATGAATATAGTAAAGTTGGAGGATATAAAATTAATGCTCAGAAATCTCTTGCATTCCTATACACTAACAATGAGAAAACAGAAAGAGAAATTAAGGAAACAGTTCCATTTACCATTGCAACGAAAATAATAAAATACTTAGGAATAAATCTACCCAAAGAACAAAAGACCTATATATAGAAAACTATAAAACACTGATGAAAGAAATCAAAGATGACACAAATAGAGAAATACACCATGTTCATGGATCAGAAGAATCAGTATAGTGAAAATGAGTATACTACCCAAAGAAATCTATAGATTCAATACAATCCCTATCAAATTACCAATGGTATTTTTCAGAGAATTAGAACAAATAATTTCACAATTTGTATGGAAATATAAAAAACCTCGAATAGCCAAAGCAATCTTGAGAAAGAAGAATGGAACTGGAGGAATCAACCTGCCTGACTTCAGGCTATGCTACAAAGCTATAGTCATCAAGACAGTATGGTACTGGCACAAAGACAGAAATATAGAGCAATGGAACAAAATAGAAAGCCCATAGATAAATCCATGCACCTATGGACACCCTATCTTTGACAAAGGAGGCAAGGCTACACAATGGAGAAAAGACAATCTCCTTAACAAGTGGTGCTAGGAAAACTGGTCAACCAAGTGCAAAAGAATGAAACTTTCTAACACCATATACAACTTCTAACACCATACACAAAAATAAACTCAAAATGGATTAAAGATCTAAACGTAAGACCAGAAACTATAAAACTCCTAGAGGAAAACATAGGCAAAACACTCTCTGACATAAATCACAGCAGGATCCTCTATGACCCACCTCCCAGAATATGGAAATAAAAGCAAAAATAAACAAATGGGACCTAATTAAACTTAAAAGCTTTTGCACAACAAGGAAACTATAATCAAGGTAAAAAGACAGCCTTCAGAATGGGAGAAAAATAATAGCAAACAAAACAACTGACAAAGAATTAATCTCAAAAATATACAGGCAGCTCCTGCAGCTCAATCCCAGAAAAATAAATGACCCAATCAAAAAATGGGCCAAATAGCTGAACAGACATTTCTCCAAAGAAGACATACAGAGGGCTAACAAACACATGAAAAGATGCTCAACATCACTCATTATCAGAGAAATGCAAATCAAAACCACAGTGAGGTACCATCTCATGCCAGTCAGGATGGCTGCTATCCAAAAGTCTACAAGCAATAAATGCTGGAGAGGGTGTGGAGAAAAGGGGACCCTCTTACACTGTTAGTGGGAGTTCAAACTAGTACAGACACTATGGAGAACAGAGTGGAGATTCCTTAAAAAACTGGAAATAGAACTGCCATATGACCCAGCAATCCCACTGCTGGGCATACACACCAATGAAACCAGAATTGAAAGAGATACGTGTACCCCAATGTTCATTGCAGCACTGTTTACAATAGCTAGGGCATGGAAGCCACCTAGATGCCTATCGGCATATGAATGGATAAGAAAGCTGTGGTACATATACACATGGAATATTACTCAGCTATTAAAAAGAATGCATTTGCATCAGTTCTGATGAGGTGGATGAAACTGGAGCCTATTGTACAGAGTGAAGTAAGTCAGAAAGAAAAACACCAATACAATATATTAATGTATATATATGGAATTTAGAAAGATGATAATGATGACCCTATATGTGAGATAGCAAAAGAGACAGAGATGTAAAGAACAGACTTTTGGACTCTGTGGGAGAAGGCAAGGGTGGGATGATTTGAGAGAATAGCATAGAAACATGTATATTACCAAATATGAAATAGATCACCAGTCCAGATTTGATGCATAAGACAGGGTGCTCAGGGCCGGTGCACTGGGATGACCTTGAGGGATGGGATGAAGAGGGAGGTGGGAGGAGGTTCAGGATGGGGAACATATGTACACCCATGGCTGATTCATGTCAACATATGGCAAAACACTACAATACTGTAAAGTAATTAGCCTCCAATTAAAAAAATAATTACTTAAAAAAAATACTGGAGTTGGTAGCAACTCCAGGGGATCTTCCTGATTCAGGGATCAAACCCACATTGCAGGCAGATTCTTTACTGTCTGAGCCACCAGGGAAGCCCTCAGACAGTGTCTGACCTGATCAAAATACCCCAGCAGAAAAGAATTCCATCTCAACCCAATTTAAAGTTAGAGCAAAGGGAGTTTTGACATGCTATACAAACTCTCCTCAAAGTGTTCTCCTTTGGGTAAAATAGGCAAACACAACCACAAGAACACTAACATTCATAAAAGCTATAGCTTTTCTAAGTTCTTATTCGCATTTCTGACAAACTTTCACCCAAATACAAAAGGGTTTTAAAATCATGTATCAGAGTTTGGGGCTAAGACTGACCAAAAAGGACCTAAAACAGTGGTAAAGAACTTGCCTGCCAATGCAGGAGACGCAAGTTCAATTCCCAGACTGGGAAGATCCTGTGGAGAAGGAAAAGGCAAGGCACTCCAATATTCTTGCCTTAGAAATCCCATGAACAGTGGAGCCTGGCGGGCTATAGTCCATGGGCTCGCAAAGGGTTAGACATGCTTTAGTGACTAAACGACAACAACAAAGCACTGAGTGCAGCTTATCATTAGATAGATAAGTTAAGGTGAACTTGGAGAACTGACTTCAGTTGCTTTCCTCAGCTTTTTAAGGTGGAACTCCATTTCCCTTAATTACACAATAAACAATTTTGCACAAAATTCATGCGAAACTCCTAGATCTAAGGATTCATTAACCAACTTCTTACTCTAATAAACTAAGAAGCAACATTTTCTAGTGATCCCATTCTACTCTGGTCTTCATTATTTCTTTAAACATCATCAGTGCAGTGAAATGTCATCCCCTTTAATTTCTGAATTCTTTTTTCTTGTTCTAAATATAACCAATGTGCTGATGGTATGGCTATTAAGAATTTCCAGGGAACTTCTTAGAAAACAGAATTACTTTTCTTTTTGCTTAGCAAATGCTTTTAAACATTTAGACTTAGATTTATTAAACATTTAAGAATAAAAACATAGAAGCAAATGAATTACAAATATGTAGTAAGGTTAATTTGTATTTTTTGTTGTTGTTGTTAATACTAGGTAAATTAGATCAGATATTTTCTCTGTTAAACTTCTCTTGTGCCAATATGTTCTAGATGACAGCATATGACAGGGTAAGATTTAGTAAGAACTCTACCCATTGTGCAGAAATGCAGGCAGGCAGTGTTTTTTGTGTTTCCCCAGCAATGTCACTTCAACTGCCAGGTTTCTTTCATATGAACTTGTCTAAGAAGCAGGGTAACTTGCATGGTAATTGACATCTAGTGAACAGGGAAACTTACCACATGGCAGAGCAGTCAAAATTCACCAAGAGCCATTTGTGGGGATTAAAGTTAAATGAATCTGCAAACTGCCAAGGAATAAGAACAACAAAAAGAAAACACTTCAATTATTAATGCTTAGCTAAAAACAAGACCTCATGCATAGTAATTAACAGTTTGTATTCTCAAATAAAAATTGTCTGATCAGTCAGACAGAATGGGAATCAGGTGAAACTGTGGGGTCTGGGGCTCATGGGCACTTGGGCAGCTATCCCAAGCTACCTGAGCCTCATTTCATCCATTTCAAATCCTATCTCATGAAACATGAAGCTAATATATCTGATTCTGGGCTGAGGCACAAAGGGAGGAAAAGACCTTTGGAGCCAGAGAATCTGGGCTGGCATCTGGGCACAACTGCTTCTCCGTGTGTCCGGATGGGAGTCCTGCTTTGTAGAAAAGTCATGAGATAACAGCCGTGAACGCCTCAGCATGGGTCCTGAGGGTGATGCAGAAACCGTCTGGTGCAAACCCTGTAACTGCTCTGTTGTTGTAGGGCCATACAGGTTGGGGAGCCATGTGATGAAAAGTGGGTGTGATCTCAAGCAGCTCTGGTTATGTCCAGAGAACTGGTGAGAGCAGTCATTGGGCAGGGCTTATAAAATGACGTCCCAGGCGGCCCTAAACCAGGCTTTGCTCATAGAGGGCGAGGGGAGGGACTCGTTGAGCTGGTAGGGCTGTGCCTTGGGCACCCTGCAGGGCACACCCACAGAACCAGAATGAGACTGTGGTCCACTGAGCATAAAAGGTACCAGGTTGTCGGCTGGAAAAAAAAGCACAAGCTAAAAGCTGAGAGTTATGCTTTATTTGACAGACTTTCCCAGGACTCCAAGCCCAGAAGACAGCATCTCAGGTCACTCTGAGGGACGGCCCTGAAGAGGGAAGGGGGAGGCCAAGCTATATAGGGGTTTTTGCAACAAAGATCAGGTAGTTGGAACATCAAAACATTACTGTCAATTAAAGGAAACCAAGGGCTTCCCTGGTGGTTCAGTGGTAAAGAATCTGCCTGTAATGCAGGAGATGCAGGGGACGAGGGTTTGATCCCTGGGTCAGAAGCCCACTCTGGTATTCTTGCCTGGAGAATCCCATGGACAGAGGAGCCTGGCAGGCTATAGTCTATAGGGTCGCAAAGAGTCAGACATGACTGAAGTGACTTATCACACAGGCCAAGGAAACCAAATACGTCAAGTTAAGGAATTTAGGGCTTTTCTTTGTGTGGGAAGATGCATGAGTCTGGGCTCAATGAAATCATTACCTTGATGGGCATCTCAGCTACCTGGGGCCAGTGTGCTGGGCATTCCTATCCCGAGTCCCCACAAGGCTCACTTTCGGGGGCGGCGGTGAGGTGATGTCTGGATGGCTGTAACACCCTTTATTTACTGATGTGGCCGCAGCATTTTTCCATGGGAATTTATGTGAGGGATAGGAATTAGATAATATCTAAGGCCTTCCTAAAAATATATGCAAAAATAAATGTGTTAATCCTAATTTGGTGTGGGGCTATCGCATTTGGATCAAGGGATGCATTTCAAAGACCTTGGATAATATAAAACACACAGAATTTCAAAGCATATGAAAGGTCATGGGATTTCTATCATCCATGAGGATGCCCACCCCCAAGAAGCAACACAAACACACTTTATAGTTCAGTGGGCTCTCCTGCTTTGACACTGGTGAATCCCAATTTGTTTTTGAGGAAAGTCATAGTTCTACTTTTCCACATAAAATGAGATGTTATTCATATTTTATGTTGTGTACTTTCAATTTTGCATAGTCCGAAGTCACATAAAATTTATCCACACTTCAAACTACTAGACTATTTGACAATCGGAATTTTAATTCACAGGTGCTATGGAAGAAAATTGGACTGATTCAGCTTAGAAAATACTTTGTGCATGTTTCCCAAACTTTATGAACTAGCAAAGTTCTCAGAGTATACATACCATGATCAACAATAGGAAATGAAAATATCGTAACTAATATACAGCAATCAGGATCAGCCCATTTTTCACTGAATTGACTTCCCTGGTGGCTCAGACGGTAAAGCATCTGTCTACAATGCGGGAGACCCGGGTTCGAGCCCTGGGTTGGGAAGATCCCCTGGAGAAGGAAATGGCAATCCACTCCAGTACTATTGCCTGGAAAATCCCATGGACAGAGGAGCCTGGTAGGCTACAGTCTATGGAGTCGCAAAGAGTCGGACACGACTTCAATTTTCACTTTACCAATATGGATGTAATAGAGCAACAACTGTTCTTGTTTCTCTAAATATTTTCTTCGTTCCAAAGACACCACATTCATTATACTCAAAACAGTGAGAGGATCTCTGGACACCAGTGGTAACAACTGCCAACAACTGGCTCTAGGGTCACTCGTCAAGTTCAAGTGTCAACCTATTTTCAAGTAGGACAAATAAGAGATTTCAACCAGCAAGACTGACTGGGGCAGTCTGTGTTTTCACTGACTTGTCAGAGCACGTGCCCCTGGCTTGTCCTCTGGCTGAGTGACAGGACCTGAGTCCACCTGAGGCCATGTGCCTGCATCTATAATTAAAGCAGATGACGACAGTGGCCATGCCGAGACCCCAGTTGGGAGGAATCTCCTGGGGGGAAAGCTTCAAAGTCTTTTGAAGGACAAAGGCTTTGGGACACCTCTCCTCCATCCTGACAAGTGGGGGAGCAGGAGGGGCCAGGAGGGGCCGGAGGGCAGACACTGGAGCTGCTGATGGCCACCTCACCCCTCCACCCACTCTAGGGGCGCAGATTCATTTCCCTCCAGGTTCCAATAAAAAGCAGAGTTGAGAAAGAGGCAGGAAATGACAAGGAGTTTCATTTGTTGATAACGAGAAACAAAAGGTGAAAGAAGGGCTTTGTTTGCTAGGAATTTCATTAGTTTCCTCCTGGGGGCTGATCTCTTTAAACCTCTCAGTCGTTACCCACAGGGATGTTTCTTCCTGCTGATGGAGAGGAAGGCGCTTATCAGCAGGGCTGGGCCGGGTAGACAGGATATTACAGTCCCTTATCTGCCAGCTGAGCAGCCAGCCCTCCCAGCCCAGCGACCATAGGAGGTTGGATGGTGTTACTCATTGTTGGGTATGAAACCCTATCTGATACTGATAGGAACTCACTGCAGAGAGGTGCTGCCCCACCTCTGCGGTGGTCTGACAATTAGACACCCACCTCATGAAAGTGAAACTTTGAGTTGTTGGTTCATAAGGAAGAGAAGAGTGTAGTGGGAACAGATCATGAAATTCTACACTAGACACTCAGAAAAGACCAGGCCTTGGGAGGGGCACATACATCCTGATGGATGCTTTGCCCCTGATCTCTTGAGGTCCCAGGGGAGGGAGACATTCCCAGTAATACGTATCATCACACACAGGACCACAACAAAATGCATTTACATGGTGGAGAGATTTCTTCTTCATTTCCCAGCACCAAACACCCACCTAACTATCAGCCATGAACTACAGGAGTCAGTGTGAGCACCCTGTTACCAGAACTTCTCATGTATTTTCACCCCTTCCCAAGATTTCCAGAGGCCTCCATGTACCCTCGAGGATTGATCTAAGCCCTTGCACACATTCAGAGATCAATAAGTAATTACTGAATGAATGAGTGAATGGATGGATGGATGTGATGGAGGCATAAACCAGAATGCATCTTTATTCATTAGTGACAAAAGGCTTACTCATTTCAAAGATGAGAATTTTGTATTATATACCACTGATACCTACTTTTCTAGTATTATGGCGTTATGAGAATTCAAATCAGTCATTAGGAAATTGATTGGCAGCAGACAACAGATCAGAGAGAGGCTTGGAGGGACAGTCACTCCAGGCTGTAGTGAGAAATGAGAATAACATGTACTGTGTGCACAGCTTGCTGTGTGTGGGTGCTGCTTCTCAGCCCTTTAAATATGATTAACGCTTCTGACTTTTATAATAACCCCTCAAAGGAGGCTTGATTACGAAATCCATTTTGTGAGGTATGGAGAGGTTACTAGCCTGCCCAAGGGCTCAAGGCTGGTCTTGGCGCAAAGCCAGGATGCAAACCAGCTGTTCAATCCCAAGACAACACCCTTGATTCCTGCACCACATGAGGCCATGGTCTCCAGAAACCCCTGTCTCTGAGCATGAAATCATTACTGACAAAGCCTGCTGCTCTGGGCCCTTCGCTGCATGTACATCTGAGTCCCTGGCAAGAAGGAACCTCCTGCCCTGCGAGCTGCTGACAGTGAAAACCTGCTTGGGTCTGGAATAATTTATTAGGATCTGTCCCTAAGATCATCTCTGTGCATTAAGTCTGCACCCTGGAGAAGCAGACCATCGGTCAACCATTTTGATTGCTGTTTCTCAAAAGAATCAGATGTTTTAGGAGGCATTTCAGGCCATATATTCCAAATTCTGAGTGTGCGCAGGACATTTAAATGCGTTGATGGCTGCTCGTTCCATCTCTATGAACGTGAACATCATGCTCAGTCGCATGATCAGAACACGACTGTGACATTGACCTAGATTGAATAGAATGGTGGGCTGGTTTTTAAAAACTAGCCATTGATCTGAAATGCATTAAGATTTTATTTTCTTCCTAAATATTTCCCCATCATCTTATGAACTAAAAATCTATCCTATAATGACAGCTCTGCCCAGGATCTGCAGACTGAGAAATAGTATGAACATCAGGTGTGTCTTCTTTGAGAAGATAGTTTTTGGAACCAGGAAGGTTCTCACCCCCTGTCACAGGGAGGCGTAACTTCTAATCATCAGAGAAATGGGTATGGGAATGACTTGCTGAAATGAACCACAGTAGCGAAAAATAAAAGTATCACATCCTTATAAAGACAAATCACTGATCACAGTATATATACCTTTTAAAAATGGTCTTGTTGATTTCCTGCCCATTGAGCTCGTCGCAGAGCACTGACTATGTGTAACTGATTCACTTTGCTATACAGCAGAAACTAACACAACAGTGTAAAGCAACTACCCTCCAATAAAAACTTTAATAAGTAAATAAATAAAAGTGATCTTGTTAAAGAGAACACTCACCTCCACGCCATTCAGAAGATGCCGGAACTCAGGGCAGATGAAGGCACTGCCTGCGTAGGCGGCGTCCACGTGCAGCCACAAGTCCTCCTCGTGACCTGAAGCCCAGAAATGACCTGTGAGTTCTTAGAGGGATGTCCCCGTGCTGGAGTCAAGCACCTGTCCCATCCTGGCACCTTTTCAACATCGTCTGTCAATAGCGTTTGTCGGTCTGATGTCTGCATCCCTGACAGGCGGTGATGCTGAGGCAGCACCCCTTCATTGTTGCTGGCCCGACAGCGCCGGGCACGGGGACCAGTAAGCAGCACGCGCATGGAGGCGAGGGGAGCACCTGGACTTTCGGAGTTGACCCTCAGGCCCAGCAGAGCTCCATGAGACCAGCATATCCCACTCGCATCCCACTGTCCACATCAACTCCAGGTATGCACTCTGCTCTGCTCTCCCCGCCTCACTCACTGCAAACTTTCTTTCCAATTCTCTGGGCTCTGAAGCCCTTCCCACAAGCATCTCTTGAGGTTGGGACCAACCACAGTCCCCACTGGTCTCTCTACCCCGCTCCATCTCCACAGGAAGTTCAGGCACCTATTTTATGCTTCCTGAATCTTCTCAGCTCCTTTCATGAGTGTGAATTTTATGTTCCAGCCATGCTAAAAGGGCCTCACACAGTACAGGAACCTTCTAGCATTGAGCTGGGAGAGAGTCCTGTCTGAACGTGCTCCTCAATTCACGTGCATCTGGGTTCAAATCCCTCCCCCAGGTGCCCAGCTGCCATGTGGCCTTCCTGCCTGCCGTGCTGCACGCTCCTCTGCTCTCAGCAAATGGAGATAAAGCAGCACTCAGACCCTGAGGGATAAACCAGACGACACTCATACTGTACCCATCACAACACTAGGGCAGACTCAGCGAGGAACGACATGATCACTGTGACTGTCCCCAGCCTCAGCACTGGGTGCTTCCCATGGCTGTGAAATATGCAAGCAGGAGAGCTGGTGGGTCTAGATCAAGGGGTGGGCTCCTTCCTTTATGGGGGCAGATGCTACCTCAGGAGACCTGGATCAGGGCACCCTTGCAGGGGCCGGTCAGGACCTGCCAATGCATCTGTGCAGGTGAATAGATTCACAATTCACTTTTGCCTGCGTGATGCTGGTTCATCACACACAATGCTATGAGGAGTGAGGAGCAGTTCTGAATTCTGCTGATAAAAGATGGAAGAGACATTTCAAAGCCGTGATTCAGTTTGAACTTCAGAATGGAAGGAACGAAAGCCCTCAGTTGGATTAAGATCAAATGTGTCCTGGGACAATGATAATTAACACAGAGGGTCACAGTGGGTGAGGCCTAAAGTGACTGCCCCCGGGTGCCCTCAGAGCCCCCACAGATGTGGCTGTGTGCCAGAAAGGGCACGAAGTCTTAGGAGAAATGGGATCAGGAAAGGACGCAATGGCCAGCACCGCTGCAGGAATGCTCTCCTCTGTCGCTGCTATAGCTCAGCTCTACTGAGGGAGGAAGGAGCTTCAGACACGCATACAGGATGGACATAAACTCTCAGGGAGAATTTGGGTTCTCCGTGGGGCCACAGAGGCTACTGTCAGAGAACTGCATTTTCTGCTAGAGGCACCTGGGTAGAGTCTGACAGATGCCAGGGTCTGTGCCCAGCTCAGGCAGACAAGGCAGGAAGGAATATAGCCATGAGGGCAGGAGGAGGGGGATGGAGTTCTGGGGACCCCTCAGCCTCACCCCGTGAGAAAGATGCTTGTCACACAGTAAAACCACAACCCCTTTCCTTAGTTGGGCCTCACCTGGGAAGACGAGGAGAGATCATCTGACCTTAGACCCCAAGGAGGGGGCTGGAATGATGCCAGCCCCCAAGGCTGTGTCACTGCAGAGAGTACAGGAGATCTCGGAGTGGGCAGTGAGTGGGGAAAGGCAGAGGGGCCTCGGGTGGGAAGGGGGTCCCCAGAAAGAAGGCTGCAGAGAGAACTAGCCTCACCCCAAGGAGCTCTGGCCTTTGCCCTTGGCTCTGGGGAGGGGAAGGCTGTGTCTGCTAGGACTCATCCCCCAGACAGTGCAACAGCAGGGTTTACAATGGGGGCTTTGGGTCACTTCATATCAGTTCTGAGTCCTGGAGGACTGGGAACTAGAAGTATTCACTGGATCTCCCAGAGGGGCCAGGAAATGTAGGCAGCCTCCCGGCCAGCATGCGACAGCCCAGGGACACACCCTGACTGACACTACAGGCTGAGTGAGCATCCCTGGCAGGGAGGGTCCCACCCTGTGCCTACCATCCTGCTGTGGGACTGGAGGACCTCACAGGCGAGGATGACCAGACGCCCCCAGCTGGACCACGCCCCACTCTGCCCCGGGCACCTCCTCTCTGCTCCCAGGTGTGGAGTGTCAAACCCGCAAACCCGAGGGAGGAAGCCCTGACCTGGGAACTGGTGTCAGGACCACGGGCAGCTCTGGGGGACTGGCTTCCCTCCAACTGCGAACTTGCCTAAAACTCCTGCAGACAAGCGAAAAATCATAAACGACAAGGGATTCTTGTGGCAACGGAACCATTCAGCACCTTGACTGCGGTGGCAGATACATAAACCTACACCAGTGATGATGAAATTGTCCCAGGCTTAATAAACACCCCCTACACACAAATGAGGACAAACGTAATTGGGGAAATCTGAATAAGAGGACCTCCCAGATTGCACTATGTCAATTTTCTGGTTGTGACATGTATTGCAGTTTTGCAAAATGTTACCATCAGAACAAACTGGGAAAAGTATACAGAGGCTGTCTACTATTTCTGATAACTGCACATGGCTCTGTTGTTCATTTGCTAAGTCACGTCTGATTCTTTGTGATCCCATGGACTGCAGTACTCCAGGCTTCCCTGTCCATCACCAACTCTTGGCATTTGCTCAAATTCATGTCTATCGAGTCAGTGATGCCATCCAACCATCTCATCCTCTGTCATCCCCTTCTCCTCTCACCTTCAATCTTTCCCAGCATCATGGTCTTTTCCAACAAGTTGACTCTTCGCATGAGGTGGCCAAAGTACTGGAGTTTCAGCCTCAGCATCATTCCCTCCAAAGAAATCCCAGGGCTGATCTCCTTCAGAATGGACTGGTTGGATCTCCTTGCAGTCCAAGGGACTCTCAAGAGTCTTCTCCAACACCACAGTTCAAAAGCATCAATTCTTCAGCACTCAGCCTTTTCTATGATCCAGCTCTCACATCCATAGATGACTACTGGTAAAACCACAGCTTTGGCTAGATGGACCTTTGTTGGCAAAGTGATGTCTCTGCTTTTTAATATGTTTGTCTAGGTTTGTCATAGCTTTGCCTCCAAGGAGCAAGCATCTTTTAATTTCATGGCTGCAGTCACCATCTACAGTGATTTTGGAGCCCAAGAAAATAAAATCTGTCACTGTTCCCACTTTATCCCTTTCTATATGTGATGAAGTGATTAGACCAGATGCATGTGGCTCTATCATTATTTCAATAAATATTTCAATTGAAAAAGGAAAAGACTAAACATAAACTCCTGCAGAAGGAACTTCTGGATACCCTTGCTGAGTGGATTCCCCATGGGGTTCTCCTCTCTCCATGAGGAAAGGGAGAGCCAAGGGCCACATCCTGAGTCTCGTATGTGATTATCCAACAGCATAACTTGCCTTCCAGCCTCTTCAAGTACTGAGGGTATCTGTAGGAGTCAGGGGTCCTGGAGACCCCATGGCTGGAACACAGGAGTTGCACGCCCCAGGACCAGGCCCACCCAGCACCCAGGTGAGGCTGCCTGGACAGAGAGATTTCTGCTCCGCCCACAAAGGAGGAGGCTGCCTCTGTCCCTCTCGAGCCCCTGCTGCCTGCATGTTTCCTTGCAAGGCTTCCATGGCCCCACGGACAGAAGCGGCAGACCTCTGGAACTGTCTGCTGCGTCCTCACCAGCCATTCCATCCTGCCTGCCCTGTACCCCGTCCCACACCCCCGGGACCTCCGCCTCAGCTTCCCACCTTCATACCTTCTGTCTGTCTGCCTTCAACTCTCTGCTTTCTGTTTCTTACCCTTTTCTCAATAAAATCTGCCAGGAATTTCCACTGATCACTCCAATGTGACCAACTGAAACAGTCTCACTGGCAAATTGTTTCAGAAGAAACTAAACAGAAAGTGTCTTTCCTGGGACTTCCCTAGTGATCCAGTGCCTAAGACTCTGTGCTCCCAATGCAGGGGACTATCCCTGGTCAGGGAACTAGATCACACATGCTGTAAATAGAGTTCACACGGGACTTCCCTGACCATCCAGTGGTTAAGAATCCACCTGCCAATGCAGGGAACATGGGTTCAACCCCTGGTCCAGGAAGATCCCATATGCTGTGGAACAAGTAAGCCTGTGGGTCACAGCTCTGAGGCCCAAGGCCCCGAGAGCCTGTGCTCTGCAACAGGAGAAGCCCCCGCCAGGAGAAGCAGGTGCACAGCAACTGGAGGGTAGGCCCTGCCGGCAGCAACTGGAGAAAGTCCGTGCACAGCAGTGAAGAACCAGTGCAGCCATAGAGAAATAATCAATTTTTAAAAAGAGTCTGTATGCTGAAACCAAAGATCCCACATGCCTCAATGAGGACTGAAGAGCCCATGTATATAACTAAGACTTGGAGCAGCCAAACACATACATAAATAATAAACATTGCTTTTCAAAAAGGCATCTTTCCTAAAGCAGTAGTTGGGAGAAGACCAGGTTCTGATGAGCCTCTTGGTCAAATACTGGCCAAGATAACTAATCTGAATTATTTTAATGGTTTTCTCTGATTGCACTATGGAACCAGGTTGACCTGGTCTTGTCCAAAGTTGAAGAATGCTAAATATTTGGTGACAAGCAAGAAAATGACACTCAGAGGAGGGCAAGCAGGTAAAAGGTGCTCATTCACTGTGAAGACACCACCCATGGTTCATAAGAGCCTTGCCAATAATAAATAGAATTGTCCAAATTGCCCTCGTGGATAAGCCTGGGCAGTGAGTGGAGGGTAGTGGTGCTCATTGGATCCCTCAGCCCCCCGGGAACAGCCTCTATGTTTGGCACCAAAAGCCCCTCAATGATCCAGCTCTTCCCACAGCCCCCAGCCCCGGGAGCCATGGGAGCCCCAGGACAGGAGAGCAGCCAGTGCTGAGGGGCAGGGTCCTGTGGGCTGTGTCCCGTGGGGCTCTCAGCCCTCTAATCTGATAGCCGTGGACTGCTGTCAGCTGGCCAGGGCCCGGATGTCCAATTCCCAGCCTGACATCTGGATCCAGTGGCCCAGCGCCTTGGCCCAGGATCAGGGTTTGCAGCCCGTGAAGCCACACCTATGGACATAGCCAGCTTGTCCCTCCTCCCTGGCCTCAACCCCGGCCTTGCACCTCTGACTCCAGCCAGCAGATAGAACAGCCATCTGCCATGGTCACGGCTAGGGAGCTAGAGCCCATGGACACAGGCCAGGAATGCCCAGGGCCACCTGGTGGGCCAGCCAACAGCCTCACATCTCCTGAATCCCAAGGGCTCCCCCTACCCTCCTGCCTCACGCCCTCTCTGTGTGGTAACTCAGTCATTCAGAATCCCATCAGTTCACAATGACAGGTTCTTCGGACTGCACTTTGCAGGTGGGGACAGAGCTCAGAACTGCAGCCACAAGGGCGGCTGGGCTGCAGCACAGCTGCTGTGACTGTGGCCGGCTCGACGCACGCCACCCAGCCATCATTCATGGTGGGGGGGAGACGGTCCACTCCTGCATCACCTGAGTGTGGTCCACAGGTGGACCCAGGTGAGGAGAGCTGAGAAAGCCCTGGAGTTCCACAAATGGGCAGTGAGCCAGGCCCAGCAGCTGGCTGGATGCCTGGCACAAGCCACAGCGTGGCCAGGAAACATCTAGACCCTCCAGGGGGCTCCTGCTACCTGCCTCCTCCCACCCTGGGCAGCGGCTCTGCCTGCAGCTAAGGAGCTGGTTCTCCTGCCCCGAGGACAGAGAGGATGCTCATAAGCCGGGCCCTTGCCTGAGGAGAGGCCTTCCAGCAACAAAAAGCCCTGCTGTGTTCTGGGAGCCTCAGGTCCAAGACACTTATTCCCCGCTCACCTCTGAATTCTCTGAATTCTGTCTAAGAAAACCTCAATGCTCCACTGAGGGAGGAGGGAAGTTAAGTGAACTGTTAGCCGCTCAGTTGCGTCCGATTCTTTGTGACCCCATGGACTGTAGCCCGCCAGGCTCCTCTGTCCACAGGATTCTCCAGGCAAGAATACTCAAGTGGGTTGCCATGCCTTCCTCCAGGGAGGCTCCCAGTAAACACACAAAGCTCACTTCTTGCGAGGAATCTAGTTTTTTTTTTTTTTTAATTGATTTGCTTAATTGCTTTATTTGCTCACCTATATTCAGGAATTCCAAGAAGGCAAAAAAAAAAAAAAAAGATGCTGGAAGACTTACTCCAAGGACAAGAAATTCTCCTGCCGTCCTACACACAACCCTCTGAGAATCTGCAAAGTTGGTTCTCTTCAGTGGGACAACACAGCCTTCGCGATCTGATATCACTGTGGTATTTTACTTATTAACACTGTGTTGGTACAGCTAAGGTTAACTGTTGTCCAGTTAGCCCAAATTCTGAGTTTTTGGAGTTCAAGCTTAAGATTTGTGCCACTGTAAACATGAGAAGAGTTTGGCAGATTATCCCACAATACGTTTCATGATGTTAATATTATAATATGGTGTATTACTATATAATTATATTACATTTACATAATATATTATCAGTCAGTCAGTTCAGTTGCTCAGTCATGTCCATCTCTCTGCAACTCCATCACCAACTCCCGGAACTTGCTCAAACTCATGTCCATTGACTCGGTGATGCCATCCAACCATCTCATCCTCTGTCATCCCTTTCTCCTCCTGCCTTCAATCTTTCCCAGCATCAGGGTCTTTTCCAATGAGTCAGTTATATATTATCATAATATTATAATATATTATTATATAATGGTATAATATAATATTAAGTTAATATTATGAAGGAGAGCCCAAAGAGGCAGCTCACTAAAGTCTTTGGATATCAGGAAAATTTTTTCCAAATAAAATTTAATCAGATACTTACAAATGGGCCCCACTTCTAAGAGGTTGTCAAAGGAGCAGCAGGACGTGGTCCCCAGTGTAGCCACCACCTGGAGGGTAAGAAGCAAATGTCCTTTGTTCAGTCCTACATCACAGTCCCTGCTGTCACCTCCACACACACAGCCACACCCCCAGGCCCAGCCCTGGCAACCCACGAAACTCTTGAGACCAGGGTCTGCATCTTATTTGTTCATGTTGCTAGCAACTCACACTTTGCTGGCACAGATTGGGTGCTGAAACATTCACTGCATGCAAACACCCTCCAGATCAAAAAGCATCTGATGTTTTCAAAACCAAAGAGCCTAATTGATCTATGGTGGCGGGTGCTGTCTAAATAATGAAATTTCTCTTTCAATGTGACAAGACTGAAATTTCATTCAGTCTGTATAGCCTTTATGGAGCCTCCAGCAATTATCTGTGCCCCGAGAATAGAGATGGAAGAATCAGAAAAACAAAGCTAGTAAACTTGAGATCCAGGCTGGAGGCCTCCCTGGTTGCATTTCACCTATAACCACCTGTGTTTGATCTGAAAACTGAATGTGTCTCAGCGTTAAAGCGGTCTGACCAGGGAGGTGTGGGGCTCTGCCCTGGGATGGCTCCGCTGACATAGTCCCCTGAGCCGGAGAGAGCGATGCTTTGTTATTCAGGTCAGGGAAGGCCAACAGTGTGGGAGCCTATGGCGACTGAAGAGATAGCTTGTGATACCCACAGGGAGAGGGGATGCCATGCCATGCAGGGCCACACAGGGAAGCACCAGTGTTGATCAGGAGGTAGAGGAAGGGATGGAGAGAGGGGAACGGGTGGGCAGGAACTCCAGGTTCCAGCAGAAAGGAACAGGTGGGGCAGGCTTAATACTGACAAGCGTGAGTCATTTCAGATTACTGCAATGGGCTGTGGGCACAAGAGCTGCTCTGGTTGTCTGGTCCCTGGTTCTGGCCCCTGGGGAATCAGGGCAGGAGAACAGTGGCCTGGAGCGTGAGAGCCCCATAGGGGATGTGGCGAGGTGTGTGGGCTCTAAGAGTGCTGGTTTGCTTAGGAAAGGGTCACTTTCCTTTCAGGTCCCCAGGAGCTGGCTAGACCTCCAGGGTCAGCAAGCTTCTTGAGACATCCAGTTACCAGCAAGACAGAAAATGAAAAGGCAAGATGGATACACAGACGTTGAAGCCAAGCACGTGGGACAAAGAGGCCAGATTGGAGGCCCAGCTCTGCATCATGTGGACACCTGCTGGGTGTTAGTTTTCTCATTTACACCACAAACACACTGGACCAGGATATGCCCAGAGCCTAAGGTCTGTGAGTTTAGACCCTTTCCTAAGCAAACCAGCACTCTCAGAGCCCACACACCTTGCCACATCCCCTACGGGGCTCTCACACTCCAGGCTGCTAGTCTCCTGGCCTGATCCCCCAGAACCAGGAACCAGACAATCAGAGCAGCTCTTGTGCCCACAGCCCATTGCAGTAATCTGAAATGACTCACGCTTGTCAGTATTAAGCCTGCCTCACCTGTTCCTTTCTGCTAGAACCTGGAGTTCCTGCCCACCCGTTCCCCTCTCTCCATCCCTTCCTCTACCTCCTGATCAACACTGGTGCTTCCCTGTGTGGCCCTGCATGGCACGGCATCCCCTCTCCCTGTGGGTATCACAAGCTATCTCTTCAGTGGCCATAGGCTCCCACACTGTTGGCCTTCCCTGACCTGAATAACAAAGCATCGCTCTCTCCAGCTTTGACCTTTCCCATGGCTTCTCAGTCCCTCTCCTCCCACCTCTGTGCCCACCCCTCACACCCCTCCCCACCCCAGTCCAAGCACCAGCCATTCTCCAAGCCTGCTCAATCCTGACCATATGAGTCACTGAGTGGGAATCTGAATCAGTGAGCCATTTTCCTCTGGTGTTTGCAATTCCTTCCAAAAATATAACTGAATATTAAAACACTTTGTCTAAGGGTCCTGGTTTGGTAGGTAGAACGAGACCCATAAAATGCTTTGTCTATGTCATAAAGCCTGTGTAGCTTTAAAAAAAACCCACAGGATGATTCAACCATCTTAATATCACTTGCAAATTATTTTCTCAACTTAAGAGTCTCTTAGGAATGACACTTCTGACATCCAGGAATTCCTTTCATTTCATCTCATGTTCCTCAGTAAAATCCTAATGGAAATAAATGCCACACCATCTGTTTTTAAAATGCAACCTGAATATCCTCTTGTTAAAATTATTTTCTATTAATGTGTATATGGCAGTGAGTCTAGAATAATTTCACCAAATATTAGTACTGTTTGTCTCTTATGATGAGATTTGGTTAATATTACATCTTTTATTCTGTGATTTTTATGTTAGTATTGATATTTTCATTCTGCCGTGGAGCATTTTGTAAAATCAAGAAAACACTGCCCAGTCCTGGGAGTGGCCTCAGCTGAGAACATGTCTCAGCTTTGCAGACATTATATTCACTCATCAGGACCCTCCTGATTTGGGTGTCTTTGGGACCCCCTACTTTACTGTTAGCTTAAGTGAGACACTCAGCGTGGGGTCTGGGGACAAACAGGCAGGACCAGACCAAGAAGAGAGCGCAGGTATGCTTAGCTCTGGTTCTGCCAGTTAAAGAACCCCGCACACTGGCCATGCTGGAGGCCCTTCCAACCAAGCCCATCCCTGGGCAGCTCCCTGCACAGCATGTGGGCAGCATGGGACCCAGGGTCCCAGGAAGACGTGCCAGGCTGGTGACGGCAGGGCCCATGTATTCGTGTTTTGAGGGCTGTGAGTCAGCTTGTCCTCATTCTCAGAAGCCGCTTTAACCCCAGCACCTGCTCTGCTCCGGGCTGTGATTACTGGGATCGGCTCAGAGATGCTAACCTGATTTCAGCTGCTCTGCAGAGACCTAATCACATTTGCAAAGGGGGAGGCGGGCTGGGCGCCCCACCTCTGAGAGCCTGGGGCTGTCCTGCTACCCTACTCTGCCCCCCTCCCTCGTCTGTCAATCTCACCACTGCCCGCTAGGCTCTGCCCTCTGCCTTGGGCCTGATCTTATCAGGTCAGGAAAGCAAACCACCAAGAGGAAGAAACCGGCGAGTTCCTGGAGGGCTTCCAGTTCAGATCTGCCCCATGTGCCCCCTACTTTCTACAGCAGATCACACTTTGAAGGGGCTGTAGCCCCTTTGTGAACCATGAAGGAGGTGGGCAGGGCTCGTGGGCTTAGGAAAGGCTCACGTGCCTTTCAGGTCTCCAGCACTGGCTAGACTTCCAGGGTCAGCAAGCTCCCTGAGACATCCAGGCATCAGGGTCTGCATCTCAGGATTGGGCACAGAGTCACACATGTGAAGGATGATAACCACCAGGCATTCATTTCAATGGGAACCAGCAAATGTGTCAAAGCTCAAGCAACACTCCTGCCTGGTCCAGGCAGCCTCTGCTTCCAGCTTCACGGGCCCTTGGCTGCCCCTTTAAGACAACGGAGAAGAAAATGGCAACCGACTCCAGTACTCTTGCCTGGAAAATTCCATGGACTGAGGAGCCTGGTAGGCTACAGTCCATGGGGTTGCAAAGAGTCGGACACGACTGAGCGACTTCACTTTCACTTTAAGACAACGGCCAGCTGCATCTCCTCATGCCTCCAGTGATCCTCCCCATCTCTGTGCTGTTGCAGTATTGTTTTCTTCCACAAGACAGGCTCGTGATACATGTCCTCCAGGACGGGGGGCTTATACGTTAACTCTCAGCAAAGACTTCACTGACACCCCGCTGCTGAGCTCATCATACCCTCTGCCCCTTGTCCTTGTGCATGTGTGTGCATTAGTTGCTTCAGCTGTGTCCAGCTCTTTGCGACCCCATGGACTGTAACTCTCCAGGCTCCTCTGTCCATGCAGTTCTCCAGTCAAGAATACTGGAGTGGGTCGCCATTCCTTTCTCCATGGGATCTTCCTGAACCAGGGATCAAACCAGGGGTCTCCTGCCTTGCAGACAGATTCCTTGCCATCTGAGCCACCAGGGGAGCACTGTCCGCATGCATAGTCCTCACCAAATGGCACAAAGATCAGTGGACATGTGTATCTGCCACCAGGAGCATTGCAAGAGGAAAGCAACCACGCCTACGCACGGATCCCCGGGGCTGGCATAGGGAGGCCTCTAAGGAAGCAGGCGTTTCATACAGGTCGAACTATGAGCTCTGATGAAACCCTCTGCTCCAAATCGCTGGACCTCTAATGCCAATTACACTGCACCCTGGTGCAGACTGTTACCTTAGTATCTCCACTCCAGCCAGTAGGATGCTTGAGGGCCCTTCTCAATCTCAGTCCCACAGGCCCAGTATGTTATGGGCGTTCCTTTGTCAAACAAGTGAGTGACTTAGTGAATTAGCATGGAATTGTTACTTATTCCATCATGATAGGCTTTGAAGTGCAATGAGTGTGAGTATCTGGCCCTTGCTCCGAAGACTGTGAACTTGTCACCTTTTGCTTGAGAGCCCACCATAAGGATAGTGAAATGTAATTGATGGAGGTGTAGATAGCTCTTAAATGGTGCATATAAAATGCCCCAACAGAGGTCTTGGCCACCCTGAAGAGCACATAGATGATGCTTATTTCAAAGTCTTCATCAACACAAAGACATAGAGTAGCAGCCAAAATGAAACACTGTGCTGCCTCTGAATTTCCACCACCAGGTTATGAGGGTATAAACAAGAATGCTGCCTGCCACATCAGTAAGCAAACAAGGCTGTGGCCACCAAGGCATCGGCCACTGCAGCTGCCCCAGACTGTGCCCCCTGAGTGGATTCAGGACGGAGAAAAGCCAGATGCTGACCCTGGATGGTTAAGGTGTGTATCAAAGGAGTGATTTCCATGAACCCAGACTCTTGCTTCTTCCCATATACAGAACAGTGCTAACTTCAAAACGAGACGTTTAAAGTAGAATTAGCATCAATGCTATACAATCTCTTCCAGAAAATAGAAGAGGAAGGAACTGCTTCTCAAGTCTTTTTATGAAGTTAGTATTACCCTAACATCAAAACAAGACTATAAAAAGGGAAAACTACAAACCAATATTACTCATGCATATAGAAGCAAAAGTCCTTAAATGTTAGTAATTAGAATCTAGCAATAGGAATTACATTATGAACAAATGAGATTTACTCCAGGAATGCAAGGCTGGTTTAATATTTGAAATCCACTGTAATCCACCTTGTTAACAGACTTAATAAAACCACTCAACCATATCAATCAGCGTAGAAAAATAATTTGACAAAATTCAACACTAATTCATGATAAAAATTCTCAGAACTTCAGGAATGGAGAAAACTTTCTCAATTTGATAATGAACATCTACAAAGCCTAAAGATAACATCACACTTAATGGTTAAAAACTACATTCATTTCACTTTAACGTTGGAAACCAGGTAAGAATGCCTACCTTCATCACTGCCAAACAAATAGTACTTGAAATTCTATCCAGTGCAAAAAGGCATGAAAAATAAATAAAAGGCAAACAGGTCAGAAGGGAAGAATACAGTTGTACCTGTTTGCATATGACATGGTTATCTAGACAGAAAAATCCATAAAATGCATTTTTAAAAAACCCTCCTAGAACTAACAAGTGAGTTCAGCAGCATTACAGGATACAAGGTCAACATAAAAAATTAACTGTGTTTCTGTAAGCTAAAATAAACACATGGACACCTAGATTAAACATACAATGCTGTTTATAACTGTTCCAAAAAGAATTATGTAGGTATAAATCTAGCAAAGCAAGTATAGGCTTATATGATGAAAGAAATTAAAGAAGATTTAAATAAACAGAGAGACATATCATGTTTATGGCTTGACAACATAGTAAAGATTTTAATTAACATATAGGGCAAAGAGAAAGTCTCAAGGGAAATTTTAAAAATATTTTTAACTCAATGAAAATACAACTTACCAAAATGTGTGGAATGCAGTGAAAATAATGTTTAGGGGGAGCTCTATAGCATTAAATGAATACGTACACTAGAAAAGAAAGAAAATTTTCAACCCAGAATGTAAGCTTCCACCTTAGGAGACTAGAAAACAAAGAGAAAATTAAATCCAAAGGGCCTAAAAGAAAAGAAATAATAAAAATTAGAGTAGACATCAATGAAATTAGAAACAGGAAATCAATAGTGAGAATCAACAAACCCAAATGCTGGTACTTTGAAAAGATTGATAAAATTGATAAACATCTAACTAGGTTAACTAAGAAAAAAGAGAGGACACAAGTTTCTAGTATTAGAAATGAAAGGCCCATCACTACTGATTCCCTGGGTGGTAAAAGGATAATATTTAAATAATATTATGAATAACTCTATGCCCACAAATTTGAAAATCTGAATGAAATGGATTAATTCTTTGAAAGACATAATTTTACAAAAACTCACGTAAAGAAAAATCGATGCTCTCAACAGGTCTGTGCAAAACCACTGAAATCCAATGGTTGGTATTAAGAGGCGGGGCCTTTGGGGGATCGTGAGGACGAGGGCCTTGAGAATGGGATTAGTGCTTCTATAAAAGGGCCCCCACAGAGCTCCTGAGTCCTTCCTCCATATGCGGACACGCCGGAAGTCAGCTGTCTGCACCCAGGAGAGGACCCCCACAGAGCTCCTGAGTCCTTCCTCCATATGAGGACACGCCGGAAGTCCTGAGCCCCTCCTCCATATGAGTACACGCCAGAAGTCAGCTGTCTGCACCCAGGAGAGGGCCCCCACAGAGCTCCTGAGCCCTTCCTCCATATGAGGACTCGCCAGAAGTCAGCTGTCTGCACCCAGGAGAGGGCCCCCACAGAGCTCCTGAGCCCTTCCTCCATATGAGGACACGCCGGAAGTCAGCTGTCTGCACCCAGGAGAGGGCCCCCACAGAGCTCCTGAGTCCTTCCTCCATATGAGGACACGCCGGAAGTCCTGAGCCCCTCCTCCATATGCGGACACGCCGGAAGTCAGCTGTCTGCACCCAGGAGAGGACCCCCACAGAGCTCCTGAGCCCTTCCTCCATATGAGGACACGCCAGAAGTCAGCTGTCTGCACCCAGGAGAGGACCCTGAGTAGCACCCACACTGGCACCTTGATCTCAGACTTCCCGCCTCCACAGCTGGGGGAAATAAAGTTTTGTTGTTCATCAGGCACCTGGTCTGTGGTAGCTTATTGTAGCAACCTGAACAGACTAAGATGGCCTGTATCTATCAAAAAATAAAATCAATAAATTAACAGCCCCCCAAAACAGGCAGCAACCAGCCCAGGTGGGTTCACTCGTAAAATCTACCCAACATTTAAGAAAGGAATTAAACTAGATACAGAAAACAAATTCCTGGTTACCAGCAGGGAGAGGGAAGTGGGGGGAGAAATGGTAAGGGCAGGGGATTAAGAGGTGCAAACTACTATGGATAAACCAGACAAGCAAGTATTGGGACACACAAGGAAATACAGCATTATATGATAATAAGTGTCAATGGTGCATAACCTGTAAAAATGCTGAACCGCTATGCTGTATACCTGAAACTAGCAAAATATTGTAAACCAGCTATATTTCAGTTTAAAAAAGAGACAAATAAAACTAATTCTCTATTATCTCTTCCAGAAAACGGAGGAAAACAGAATGTTTCCTAACTCATTCTGTGAGGCCAGTCTCACCCAAGTTCCAAAATCAGACAAAACATTAAAAGAAAGAACCACAGACAAATATCTCTTATGGATAGATGTGAAAATTCTCAACAAAACACAAGCAAATTGTATTTAATAATATATACAAAATAACAACCAAGTGGGACTATAGGTATGCAAGACTGACTCAGCACTGAAAATCAATTAATATAATCTATCATGTCAAAAGGCTAAAGAAGAAAAAAATCACATGATCATATCAATAGATAAACAAAAACTATTTGACAAAATCCAGCAAAATTTTAAAAATCCTAGCCAATAGGATAGAGCAGATAATTTGATAGATGTTCTACCTCAACTTGATAAAGAACATCTATTAAAAACCTGACATCAGAGTTAATAGTGAGAAACTAGAGGTTTTCCTGATAAGAACAGAAACGAGGCAAGGATATTTGCTTTCACCATGCCGACAAAAAAGGGTCTAAAGATACGCAGATTGAGAGGGGAAGATGACACAATTATCTATATAGAAATACACCTCCCAAATCAAAATCAAACCGAAAATCTCCTGAAACTAGTAAGCAATTACAACAATACAGAGAACAAAGGATAATATACAAAAGTCAGTTTCTTTCTCATACTCCAGCAATGAAAAATTTGAGTTTGAAATTAAGAACACAATACTATGTACACTAACACCAAACTAGAGAGGCAAAGTGAGAGAGGGAGGGAGAAATACTTAGATAAAAATCTAACAAAATATGTATAAGATCTATATGGTGGTGGTTTACTTGGGAAGTCGTGCCTAGCTCTTGCAAACCCATGGACTGTAGCCTGCCAGGCTCCTCTGTCCGTGGGATTCTCCAGGCAAGAATACTGGAGTGGGTTGCCATTTCCTTCTCCAGGAGATCTTCCTGATCCAAGAATTGAACCTGGGTCTCCTGCATTGATTCTTTACCAACTGAGCTACAAGGGAAGCCTCAAAATATATATGAGGAAAACTATAAAACTCTGATGAAAGAGTTTATCAAAATAAATGGAAAAATATTCTATGTACATGGGTAGGAAGACTCAACATTGTCAAGATGTCAGTACTTCCTAATTTGATCTATAAATTCAATGCAATCTCATTCAAATTCTAGCCAATTGTGTTATGGCTATTGACAAACCACGTCCAAAATTTATAGAGAGAAGCAAAAGAATGCAGAATACACAACACAATATTGAAGGAGAAAAAAAAGTCAGAGGATTGACACTACCCAACTTCAAGCCTTAGCAAAAGCTACAGTAATCAGGACAGTGTTGTATTGGGGAAGGATACACAGACAGATCAATGGATCAAAACAGAGAACCCCAAAATAGACATACACAAATATGGTCACCTGATCTGTGACGAAGGAGCAAAGGCAGTTTAATGGGAAAAGAAGAGTCTTTTCAACAAATGGTGCTGGAACAGACATTCACATGCAAGAAATGGATTTGGATACAGACTCACACCATCTACAAAAAACAGTTCAAAATGAACCATAGATATAAAGGTAAAACTATAAAACTCCTAGAAGCTAACACAGGAGAAAATCTGAAACATATTGGGTTTGCGGATGAGTTTTTAGGTGTTACTGACATAGTCCATGAAAAAAATTGATGAGATGAACTTAAAAACTTCTTTGTGGCAGATACTTTCTAAGAATGAAACAACATGTCCCTAACTTGGAGAAAACATTGGCAAAGCATACCTCTTGATAAAGGGACTGGTTTCCAACAATAGTCCAAAATATAGAAAGAAATCTTCAGACTCAACAACCTGACACTTGTTGATGTTTCTACAATTATTTGTTTATGCTCCTTATTCCCTTGAATCAAGATCAAATTATGTATAAAATCATGCCTTCCGTCCCTCCCCCAGACTACATGTTAGTTATTCAACAAATGGTGGTAAATTTGAATTGATCAAACAATTTTTGGATAAAAAAGCTCATCTCAAAGAGTAACTCTTAAAAAGTAATGGAAGTTATAACATGTGGCACCTAGAGTCTGTTGAATCTAGCTTGCTCTACAACTCGGAAGTACCCAGATTTGGATGGGTGCCTAGGAGCATGGAATCCTGGGTGCACAGCAGAATCTGGAAGCTGCTGGGAAGCGACTCCAATATCTACCATTGTCCCCAGAGAGGCTGGAGCAGGGCCTGGGCATCGGCATTCTTCTTAGCTCCCCAGGTGACTCCAAAGTGTAGCCAGATGACCCCACGGGGCCAGTGCCACAATCCCACCCGACATCCCAGTGCAGCGGGAGACGAAGTCGTGGCACACCAGGCGGGGCGGCTCCCAGGCTCCGGTTGTAACAGCAACTGCTTCCTCCCCACTGGAAAAGGCCCAGCCATGTACAGCAAAACTAGCTGATGTTTGGTTAGTTAGATGTTTTAATGATATCCTATTTAATTGTATTTTAAATTAATCACCACTGGCTTGCAACACCTCTCTCATAAGCGATGCATCTTAGTATCTTCTGAGGACAGGCCTCTAGGTGGAAAGCGCACTTTATTTTTAGCTCAGCTAACTCCGATGTCCGTCACTCATCTACCATGTCAAGGGTGTGCCCTATGGTGTCATTTTTAACAGGAAGCAGAAGCAAGACTTTTTGGTTTAGCAGTATCCCCTGGGCTGGGTACTCTGTATTTCTGAGATTCACGCAAGCGGAAGGGAAAATCATTGGCGTTTTGCTCCAGCCGCCCTGAAGGAGAGGAGCGCTGACCTGAGTATGCCTGGCCCGTGACCACCGCGGCAGCCAGGAAATGACTGTGTCACCACAGGCCCGACCCACTGCCCCAGCAGGGCCCAGACACTCCTGTGGGGCCCGGGGAACTTACGAAGAAAGGAATCAGGCCGGCTGCCTTGTCTCTCTCCAGGGCCTCCTGCAGCGCGGAAGCTCGCATGGCAAACTTGCCATCGGAAGGGATGGCTTTTAATCTCACTCCGCCAATTAAGCCGGCTTTTTCCACGGAGGAGTGTGCCTGCAAGAGAGCGCCAGGTTAGACTCTGCAGCAGCTTCTGCATGCCTCCTGAGCATCAGGAGGCAGAGCCTCGATCCCCCCCCCAACTCCCTGCACCTCCAGGCCAGGAGCTGTTTCAGGTCCTGAGGACTCTACTTCCAAGTTTCATGATTCCAACTCAGATGGCAGAGTGCTGGGCTGTGCTCGCAGGCGAGCGTGGGGTCGTGCTCAGTTGTGTTTGACTCTTTGCGACCCCATGGACTGTACCCCGCCAGCCTCCTCTGTCCATGGGATTTCCCAGGCGAGAGTACTGGAGTGGGTTGCCATTTCCTCTTCCAGAGGATCTTGCCAACCCAGGAATTGAAGCCCCATCTCTTGGGTCTCCTGCATTGCAAGCCATCAGGGCAGTCGTATACGGAGCTGTATTGAGGGCTTTTCCGTCCACTGGTTTGAATTCGACAGAAGCAGTGGATGCTCATTTGGAAGCACAGCTGGGAAAATGACACCTGGTAACATCACCTGATGATGATATTACTTTATAAGTGTTCTTAGTAAGCTCCTAGTCCCACTCTTATCATCTGAGGCTCTAAAATTGCACGCAAAATATATGACGATGCTCAAAAGTAGCTCTCCTTGTGGTTTGTGCGTCCTCTTTGCCCTCAGATGAGGAGCAAGGTGATAGAGTTATGTATTTACAACCAGCACCTTGACCCCATGCTCCTGGGGGCTAATGCTCACCTGAAATGTAGATTCTACTCAGGAGGAGCTGATGGGAGGTGACTCTCCCAGAGGGCACATCCTTGCTCATTCCTTCCCTGTGTATGTGGCTTCCCTAACTCCTACAATCTTCCCCAAAGAGCATCCCTCAATAAATGGTGAACCCCTAAAGCCCCACATCAGACCCTGCTCCTTGGAAACCTGAACCCAAAGCCACAGAATTGAGCCCTAGAGCCCATGGCTGTCCACTCGATGTAATGAACCCACCTGACTCCTGTCATCTAGGATAGTACTAGCCACACAGCATCCTTGTGAGAATCTAGAGACCACCACGGATCACTTCTCTTGGGTGAAATTCCCTCATGAAAACCCTGCTGGGAAAGGCTACCACCTAACATTCATAGCAACTTATCTCAACATAGATACATAGAGACCTACACATGCATTTTTAAAAGTTTTCTCATGTCTGTCTGGGAAACAAGGGAGAAATAAATAGAAGTGAATAATTTTCTTCCTCTGTGGGCAGCTCTAGTGCCAGGAGTTAGAGTACACACAGAGACAATCCTCCCAACAATGCATCAAAGTATGCATATTATATTTGATTTCAGGCTACATATGTTTATTCCCTAGAACAAAGCTGTCACAGTTGAAGTGCCTGGCTTAACAAATTCATTAAAAATATTACATCAGTGATACAGAGAACAAACTTTCGGACATCAAGGGGGGAAAGGGGGGTAGGATAAAGTGGAAGATTGGGACTGAAGTATACGCATGACTACGTATAAAATAGATGACTGATGAGAACATACTGCACAGCGCAGGGGAAGAGAAGGTACAGTCTATTTATAGGGTGTGCACTAAGTCACCCTTAAACACGCTCCAAAGTACAGTCTGAGCAGGCAAAAACTGTTTGATCCCACTTGCATGAGGTACCTAGAAGTCAATTTCATAGAGTCAGCAAGTATGTAGATGCAGGGGCTCCCCCTCCTCCAGGGGTATGGAGGGAAGGGGTAATGGGGACTTAGTGCTTAATGGGTCAGAGTTGCGGTTTAGGAAGGCGAAAAATCTGGCAGACGGACGACAGCGAGAGTTGCACGACAGTGTGAATGTCCTTAGTGCCACTGAACTGTATAGCGTGTGTTAGTTGCTCGTCGAGTCCAACTCTTTGTGACCTTATGGGCTGTAGCCCACCAGGCTCCGCTGTCCATGGAATTCTCCAGGCAAGAGCACTGGAATGGGTAGCCACTCCCTCCTCCAGGGATCTTCCTGACCCAGGAACAGAACCTGGATGTCCCACATCGCATGCAGATTCTTTACCATCTGAGCCACTAGGGAAGCCTGAACTGCACAGTTAAATATGGTTAAAATAGCACGTTTTATGTTATGTGACTTTTGCCACAATAAAAAGATTTTAAAAGTACTATGTGGGCAAAGCTAAATCAGCTATTCCTTGTGGAACCAAAACCTCTGGTGGTACCATTTTTTGGGTGCCCTCTTGACTCCCGGTTCACTCGTGGAGCTGCTGCTCAAGGCTCTTTCCTTCTGTTCTCTCTCACACAATTGCGCTTTGCTTTGGCTTTTAACCTTTTTCAAGAAGGCTGATCATGGGAACTGATCATGGCCTAGATGTCCCCACTTGCAGAGATCTCTAAACCTTACAGAACACTGCGTCATCCCTCATCTTGGGTCAACAGCTAGCTGGCAGAGCGGCAGCACCAGGTGGCAGGCCCTTTTGACCCTGTCTGGTGGTTTAAAAAAGGCTTTGAGAACTGACGTGATTGGCCTGAGATCACAGAATTTAAAATAGCAGGGCTGGGACGTGAGCCCAGGTCTTTGAGCCCTTAGCCCCACATGGGGCTCCACTACGCCGTGCTGAAGGCAGCCAGATGGCCTCAACATGAGCTGGGACAGGTGGGGTCGGGGTGATTTCACGGCACGATTATTCTCTTTCCAACCTAATCTGCTAAGTTCCACTGGCAGCCTATATCTTTTCTTTAGCAGAGGTCCCTGGCTTAGTGACACCTGGGGGACTGTTCTTGGACTGGAAAGGATACTGCAAGCCCTATAGTTTTTTCTTTTTTAATTTTTGGACACACCCTGAGGCATATGGAACCTTAGTTCCCCGACCAGGGACAGAACCCACAGCCCCTGCAATGGGAGACAGAGTCTTAACCACTGGACCACCAGGAAGTCATCAGTGTGGTTTTGACTTGACACCACACAAACCATTCCACCCGAGGAGGCTCAAGGGGGCTCTGGGCACCGCACTCACCTGGTCAGACGCGTAGGCCACCAACTTCTCCATGATGGCAGCCTGCGTCAGCTCTGGGGAGGCAGCCTGCAGGCGTCGGGTCACTTTGGTCCGAGCGGCCAGCAGGGCCACCAGGGTAGCTTCACTGGCAGTTCCCTAAATCAAAGAAAAGGTCAACAGGACCTTCTAACTGCAACCAGGGAATCATCTCTAAATGTGAGAGATGTGATGTGGGATCTTCCTATTTTCTTAGAAGACACATCTGAAATTGTCAAGTCCATTCTCCCATGCATGGGGAAAAGGCTGTACATCTGTGACTGACACTGCAGCTCTTATTATCAATTCAGCATTGCTTTGCCTGCTTCATAAAATACCCACCAGCACTTACTGGCACTTACTAGGCATCACTGGTACCAGACTTGGCAGACACATTCCCATGGACACTTTCTAGTCTGGACAGGAGGTGCTGGTCCATTTCCCCCAGAGGAGGAAATGGGACCCAGGGCACAGCTCCCGGCACAGCTGCACACACACTGCAACTTGGACAGGCACATTTGTCTGTTTTCACAAAGGGGCTGCCCCTTCTTTAAGACCCAGAAATTGCCCTGGAGGGTGTTCCCCAGTCACTAATGTTACAGACTGAATCCCTCTCCCCCAGATTTCATATGTTGGAGCCCTAACTCCCAATTTCTCAGGACGTGACCACATATGGAGACAAAATCTTTGAAGAGGTCACAAAGTCAAAATGAGCCTTTTAGAGGGGCCCATGGTCCAGCCTGGCTGGTGTCCTCATAGGATGAGGAGCTGAGCACATGTGCCTGCGTGCACGCATGCGCATGTGTGCGCATGCACATACACACACACACACGCAGAGGTGAGGCCACATGAGCACACAGGGAGGAGACGGTTGCGGGCAAGCTATGGGCAGCGGCCTCGGGGATGTCAGCCGCGCGGCCACCGCGATCTCAGACGTCTCGGCTCTGGACGATGAGACAACCCTGTCTGCTGCCTGGGTCATCTGGTCTCTGCCTCTTCCTTGTGGCAGCCTTATCAAGCTAACACAATGACTGTCAACAACTTATTTTGGCAAAGGGATCAAGGATGCAAAATTCACTCCTCTGAGGGTGGGCGGCGGTGAAAGAGAATATAAATTCAGCACCCAGTCCGTCAGCCCATCTATGTTGCAAACTAAGCTCATTTTTAATTGTATCATCTTCGGTTGGCAAACCTATGTTCAGAGAGTTTAGGTAACTTGCCCCAAATCAACAGTAAATGAGCAGTATGGTTAGAAGCAAACCCACATCTGTCTGCAGGGACCACTCCACTTGTGATCACGGAATCTTGTGTAAACCCTGAAAGAGACCATGAGCTGAATAGTATTACCGTTAGAAAGAAAAAGTGTAAAAGGTAAAAATTTTGTTGACTGTGAGAAAGAAATTCATAAAATAAAAACACTCATAGTTCTGTAGAATTGTGTAGCTCTAATGCATAAATTCTTACATACACATCTGTAATCTTAATTCCAAGAAAACACACTGGTCATAGCAAACACCCTCTTCCCACAACACAAGAGATTACCCTACACATGGACATCACCAGATGGTCAGTACCAAAATCTGATTATATTCTTTCCAGCCAAAGAAGGAGAAGCTCTATACAGTCAGCAAAAACAAGATCGAGAGCTGACTGCGGCTCAGATCATGAACTCCTTATTGCCAAATTCAGACTTAAATTGAAGAAAGTAGGGAAATCCACTGCCTCCTTCATACACACTGACATGGGAAGCTCACTGAAAGGCGCGGGCCCAGGGGTGCATGTCCTTGTCTTCCCCTGACACTCCCGTGAGAGCGCAGCTCGCCCTCAACATCACCCTCTGTCGGAGGCCTTGGAACTCCCACTACCCCCCAGCATCCATGCTTCTCTGAACCATATTCTAAGGAAAGGCTTGAATCACCACAGCAGTTCACAGTGGGTTTTCCTTTAGGCGCTGTCCATGCCTTGAAAGAAAACTCCCCTTCTTCAGGCAACAAAAAGCGATTTTTCAAAAATATGCCTGATGAAAAAACTGTCAGCCAAGCATCCATAAGTACAATGGCTCGAGGAGGCATGGATTCATTGTAGGAAATCTGTTTCTTTTACTTTAACCTTTGCTTCCCATTGCTTTTTTCACTAAAAGGATACTGTTTATACACAAGGACCTGCCCCAGGGAACCCTGCCCTCCTGCTTGAATATTAAACCAAAGTACCTTTATTCAGGACCCTGTCCACCTGTGGATGGGAGTGCTCAGTCGCTCACTTGTGTCCAGCTGTTTGTGACCCCATGGACTGTAGCCCACCAGGCTCCTCTGTCCATGGAATTTTTCAGGCAAGAATTCTGGAGTGGGTTGCCATTTCCTTCTCCAGGGGAATCTTCCCGACCCAGGGATCAAAGCACTGACTCCTGCATCTCCTGTATTGGCAGGCAGATTCTTTTACCACTGAACCACCTGGGAAGGAAGGAAGAAAGTAACATATCCTCTGCCCGAGGCATGCCATTCTAGGAGGTAATTGCAAGATTGTTTTGTTTTGTTTTACTTTGCTTCCTCAACTCCTCTCCCTTTCTGTTCTATAAAAGAACTTGGCATCCAGACCCCCAACAAGAAGGCTGAGACATTACTCTTCCATCTTCTTGGCCAGCCAGCTTTCCCAATAAAGATACATTCCTTGCCTCAACAGCAGGTCTCTCAGTTAATTGGCCTGTAGTGCAGCGAGCATAGTAAGCTTGGACTGGGTAACAGCTTGGTGACAGGGGCAGCAGGACAAGTGGGTCTCTGGCCTCCGCTAGAAGCAGGTTTGGGCTAAGGAAGGGACGGGGCGCCTGCTCTTGCACAGAGAGCAGTAAGGATACCTCTGTTTTCTTGCTGCAGACAAAGGTTGCCATGGTGAGGCTGCGGCAAGGCAGAAAGAACCGCGGTGAACATTGCCACTGGCTGCTGATGCTGGAGCAGGAACATCCTTTCATTTTCTTGGTTTTCAAGTGTCACCCCACACACAGCACGAAACTGGCTTTTCTTCCACAAGAGCTTTCAGAGCCAATAAAGAGACTATTTCCATGGCCCTGTTTGTCCAGCTCAAAGGACGGGTTGCCATTTGACGCAGACACCCATCACAGGGCCGACACCTGGCAGCTGTGATTATGGCTCTGAGGGGCCAGCATCCCCCACATCCGAGGGCCCCCCCCGGCTGTCACCAGGCTCAGGCACTCTGAGCCCTTGCAAATTAGAGACAATCAGCCTTGTCAGAGGGAAGGGTGTGCTTCGTGCCTCACACACAGACACGATCGACTGCTTTCCTTGATCAAACTGGGTGGACAGCACTCCAAGAGGGGTTGTATTGAGTCTTGGGCCAAGGGGTGTCAGAATTAGTCCCAAACAAATGCCTGGGCTTCTGCTGTTTCTAGAAAATGGAAGTGTCTTTAAAGGAAAAGGTAATTTAAAGATGAAGCCCATGGCAGCATGCCCATCTCTGGACACTCACACCGCAGCCAAGGGCCCGGGACAGGCTGGTGGGACACCCTGGTCTCCAGCTCACCTGTGTACCAGCTTCGCCTCCAACTAGCTCAAGCCCTGGGGCCCCAGGCACTATGCTTCTGAGCCTTGGGTTGTTGATAACCCAATCCTCATAAATATTTGGAGGTTGAGAAATGAACACCGAAAACAGAAGAAATAAAGCTAAAACCCAGCCTAACTCAGAGTGGGTGTTCAACACAAAGTTGGTATTATTGTGATGTACACGCCTTGGATGATGAGGTATCTGTAAGATTTTTGAGTAGTATCAAATGAGAGAAATCAGCTCGGGCTGCTGAAGAGAATCAAACATGAAACTGTTTCTGTCATGATCTCCAGTGACCCAGAAAAACTCTTTTTAAACATTTTTGTTTGTTTTTGATTTTTGGTGGAGCTGGAGCATTTGTGCTGAATATGGACTCAACCAGGTGCGACTCAGTAGAAAGCTGAGGATCCTCTTAGGAGATTGTTGACCTTCATCCTAAAGAGTATCCTTTGAAATATGACTCACGAGTGAAAGATGTGATACTATACATATTTATATATATATTCTATTTATATAAATTGTGACACCAGAGAAAGTCATGCAAATGGAAGGAGATCATGCATGTTAAACATACCATACTTAATTAAAAAAATAAAAGAGAAAATCATGCAACAATAATATTCTCAAAGACTAAACAATAGGAGGACTTCCCTGGTGGGCCAGGGGTTAAGAATTCACCTGCCAGTGCAGGGGACACGGGTTCAGTCCTAGTCTGGAAAGACTCCACATGCAGGACAGTTGAGCCTATTTGCTACCACTACTGAGCCTGCTCCCTAGAGCCCAGGCTCTGCAACAAGAGAAGCCACCGCAGTCAGAAGCCTTCACACCGTGACTAGAGAGGAGCCCCTGCTCACCGCAGCCCGTGGGCAACAGCGCAGATCAGGCACGGCCAAAACTGTTTACAGATAAAATAGATGAACAGTGGGAAAAGCCCACACAAAACAGTAAGTAAAACACCACACAGGAAATGTACATGATGTATTATCCCAATTTTGTTTCTATTATGTACATATGTATGTATACCCACACTCACAGCTATTGAAATAACACTGGGAGGAAGCTGCCGCAGAGTGTTTCTGCATCTCTTCCATTTATCTAACGGATGTCCAGGTTTTGTTAGTGGAAAGGAGATGATGCTTTTAAGTTGAATAGCAGAAAGAATGATCTCTTTTCGCTTTCAAGGCAAACCATTCAGTATCACAGTAACCCAAGTCTATGCCCCAACCAGTAATGCTGAAGAAGATGAAGTTGAACGGTTCTATGAAGACCTACAAGACCTTTTACAACTAACACCCAAAAAAGATGTCCTTTTCATTATAGGGGACTGGAATGCAAAAGTAGGAAGTCAAGAAACACCTGGAGTAACAGGCAAATTTGGCCTCGGAATATGGAATGAAGCAGGGCAAAGACTAACAGAGTTTTGCCAAGAAAATGCACTGGTCATAGCAAACACCCTATTCGAACAACACAAGAGAAGACTCTACACATGGATATCACCAGATGGTCAACACCGAAATCAGATTGATTATATTCTTTGCAGCCAAAGATGGACAAGCTCTATACAGTCAATAAAAACAAAACCAGGAGCTGACTGTGGCTCAGATCATGAACTCCTTATTACCAAATTCAGACTTAAATTGAAGAAAGTAGGAAAAACCACTAGACCATTCAGGTATGACCTAAATCAAATCCCTTATGATTATCCAGGGAAGTGAGAAATAGATTTAAGGGCCTAGATCTGATAGATAGAGTGCCTGATGAACTATGGAATGAGGTTCGTGACATTGTACAGGAGACAGGGATCAAGACCATTCCCATGGAAAAGAAATGCAAAAAAACAAAATGGCTGTCTGGGGAGGCCTTACAAATAGCTGTGAAAAGAAGAGAAGCAAAAAGCAAAGGAGAAAATGAAAGATATAAGCATCTGAATTCAGAGTTCCAAAGAATAGCAAGAAGAGATAAGAAAGCCTTCTTCAGCGATCAGTGCAAAGAAATAGAGGAAAACAACAGAATGGGAAAGACTAGAGATCTCTTCAAGAAAATTAGCGATACCAAGGGGACATTTCATGCAAAGATGGGCTCGATAAAGGACAGAAATGGTATGGACCTAACAGAAGCAGAAGATATTAAGAAGAGGTGGCAAGAATACATAGAAGAACTGTACAAAAAAGATCTTTATGACCCAGATAATCCCGATGATGTGATCACTGACCTAGAGCCAGACATCCTGGAATGTGAAGTCAAGTGGGCCTTAGGAAGCATCACTACAAACAAAGCTAGTGGAGGTGATGGAATTCCAGTTGAGCTATTTCAAATCCTGAAAGATGATGCTGTGAAAGTGCTGCACTCAAGATGCCAGCAAATTTGGAAAACTCAGCAGTGGCCACAGGACTGGAAAAGGTCCGTTTTCATTCCAATTCCAAAGAAAGGCAATGCCAAAGAATGCTTAAACTACCACACAATTGCACTCATCTCACACGCTAGTAAAGTAATGCTCAAAATTCTCCAAGCCAGGCTTCAGCAATACGTGAACTGTGAATTTCCAGATGTTCAAGCTGGTTTTAGAAAAGGCAGAGGAACCAGAGATCAAATTGCCAGTATCCGCTGGATCATGGAAAAAGCAAGAGAGTTCCAGAAAAACATCTATTTATGCTTTATTGACTATGCCAAAGCCTTTGACTGTGTGGATCACAATAAACTGTGGAAAATTCTGAAAGAGATGGGAATACCAGACCACCTGACCTACCTCTTGAGAAATCTGTATGCAGGTCAGGAGGCAACAGTTAGAACTGGACATGGAATAACAGACTGGTTCCAAATAGGAAAAGGAGTACATCAAGGCTGCATATTGTCACCCTGCTTATTTAACTTATATGCAGAGTACATCATGAGAAACGCTGGACAGGAAGAAACACAAGCTGGAATCAAGATTGCGGGGGAAAATATCAATAACCTCAGATATGCATATAACAGCACCCTTATGGAAGAAAGTGAAGAGGAACTAAAAAGCCTTTTGATGAAAGTGAAAGTAGAGAGTGAAAAAGTTGGCTTAAAGCTCAACATTCAGAAAACAAAGATCATGGCATCCAGTGCCATCACATCATGGGAAATAGATGGGGAAACAGTGGAAACAGTGTCAGACTTTATTTTGGGGGGCTCCAAAATCACTGCAGATGGTGACTGCAGCCATGAAATTAAAAGACACTTACTCCTTGGAAGGAAAGTTATGACCAACCTAGATAGCATATTCAAAAGCAGAGACATTACTTTGCCAACAAAGGTCCATCTAGTCAAGGCTATGGTTTTTCCAGTGGTCATGTATGGATGTGAGAGTTGGACTGTGAAGAAGGCTGAGCACCGAAGAATTGATGCTTTTGAACTGTGGTGTTGGAGAAGACTCTTGGAGTCCCTTGGACTGCAAGGAGATCCAACCAGTCCATTCTGAAGGAGATCAGCCCTGGGATTTCTTTGGAGGGAATGATGCTGAGACTGAAACTCCAGTACTTTGGCCACCTCATGCGAAGAGTTGACTCATTGGAAAAGACTCTGATGCTGGGAGGGATTGGGGGCAGGAGGAGAAGGGGACGACAGAGGATGAGATGGCTGGATGGCATCACTGACTCGATGGACGTGAGTCTGAGTGAACTCCGGGAGTTGGTGATGGACAGGGAGGCCTGGCGTGCTGCGATTCATGGGGTCGCAAAGAGTCAGACACGACTGCGCGACTGAACTGAACTGAACTGAGCAGAGCCAAGATTGACAATGAAGGTAATCAATTGACAGTGTGGAAAAATGGAGATAGTGATATAAATAAAACCACGAGAAATTCCCCCAAAATACAGAGGAGAAAATGACCAAAAAAAAGGGGGAATTGCCAAATAAAAGTAGAAAGTTATGGAAGAGGTACCCAAACCATGGGAAGCTAAAGTTCCTCAAAAACAGAGTATAAGGGACCCAGAGACGATGACTAAATTATAGTGGGAGGAAAACGTCCCCGGGTGAGGGAAGAGCTGAGTCTCAGATTAACTGGGCTTCCCAGATGCTGGGACGTGGGGTCAAAATGAATAGCACAAAGGGAAAAAGTGTATCTTGACAAAAATTGTGGAATCAGAAAGAAAAAGTAGGTCTATCATGAGGGTCCATCTTGTCATGAAGTGTCAGATCACCCGCAGGGCTGTAATTCAGTCAGACAGAATTCACCACCAAGGTCCCCATGGCAGCCTGCCTCTCTCAGAAAGCCACCCGACCCCCCAGCAAGGGGAGATGCAGCTGCAGGGGCATGGGCTGGGGCTGTGGGCAGCAGCCCCTTCCCCAGGCTGGAAGCGGCTTGGAGCTCAGACCTTTGTGTGTGGTTTTTCCCAGGTTGCCCCAGGCTGCGTCACCTTGACCAACAGAAAGCTGTCCAAGGTGGCCGAAATGTTTGCCATTGTGGGAAAAGTCACTGTTGCTGCCGTGTCTAAGTCCCGTTCACAGCACCATATTGAAGATTTGCATACTCAGAGTGAAGGATTCATTTCCATCAGCCACCACTCAGAAGTGCTGTTGGAGGAGGGAACGGGCTATAAGCAGAGAGGTGAGACAGGAGGGGACGAGGGAGTGCCGTTGAGCCTGGCCAGACTGGGCAGGAGACAGACGGTTTCATATAGAGTGACCCAGCAATTCTCTTATCAGTCCTGCTAATAAATGGTTCGGTGACACTCTCAACAATAGTCCTTTCACAAGAGCATCTGTGACTGATTTTCCCATCATGACCCTGAGCCAGGACGTGATTTATCTCCACACTGGCAGAAACCTCAGGGCCCCAGTTGAGCTGACAGAAGGAGAATTCTCCTCCGGCTTTAGCGGGGGCCGTGCAGCAGGTCCGTTTGTTCTATTTTTCCCTAGAAGGATCTGCCAATATCGTCACCACAAACATTTTCACGACCGTCCTAATCTTGGGAGCATTCCATAATCCCAAGCTGCCGGAATGATGCACAGTCAACTTCATGATCAAAACTCTCATCCTGGCCATCTCCTTTTTATGAATCTGAGCATCACAGCCAGGACTGCAATACAATCCATATCCAGATCAGTCGCTCAGTCGTGTCCGACTCTTTGCGACCCCATGAATCGCAGCACGCCAGGCCTCCCTGTCCATCACCAACTCCCAGAGTTCACTCAGACTCACGTCCATCAAGTCAGTGATGCCATCCAGCCATCTCATCCTCTGACGTCAGCCTATATCATATCTCTGTCTGCCACTAACATCGGTCCTGTGAATATGCCATGCCTCACTGTCCATCATCACATCAGCCATCCCATCACAACCATCAGAAAGAGATCTGGCAAAAGAGTTACTCTGACACAGGAAGCAGGCTGTAGGTCACAGAAAAGTCAGCCCTGGGTCATGCCACAAGGCTTGTTTATCGAAGAGTATTTCAACATCTCCGAATGAGATGACATGAATGCAGCATCAGGACGACCTGACATGCAGGTTAGAATGCTTATTCCTGGGCCCACCAAAGACTTGTTGACCCAGATCTGTGAGGGTAGAAGTCAGACTCCCTCTGTGGGTCCCTCCCTCCATGACGCTGACCCGCACTGGTTTTGTTTGGGAGAATAAAAGATGCCACACTTTCATCCTGGAAGCTGAGAATCCCCACTGTATTTGGAGGAGGGACCCTGCTAGTGTGATTAAGTTAAGAACCTTGACAGGAGGGGGAGGGGGTTATCTTGGATTATCTGGATGGACTCTCTCTAATTTCGTGGGTCCTGAAAAGTAAAGACGCTTTCCCATTTGTGGTCAGAGGAGAGGTGACCTGAAAGAAGGGTCAGAGAGATGGGACACAGCCACTTTGCAGACAGACAAGGTGCCATGGCACAGGAATGTGGGAAACTTCTAGAACCTAGAAGAGGCAAGGACAGAGTCTTGCTTGGGACTTACAAGGGATCAACCCTGATTTTAGCTGTGAGATCCATCAGGCTTACACCAGAAAGAACTGTAAAATAATAGGGGTAGTCAGCAGATTAACACACTAGCATTTAAGAGCCCCAGTGAGTCGAGCAGTCTCGAGCCTGGAGACGGGCTTGCTCCCCACCTCATCCGGCCACACCAGCAGGTGACCTCACACTGAGGCATCCGGGCCTCAGCTCCCATCAGCCAAGTGGACACAAACACAGCTGCTGCGACTGACTCTCAGAACCTTTGAGAAGTCGATATCTGAAAAAGGAAATTCTTCTTTTCCCAAAGTATCGGAGGCGTTCCCTGCGAGGGTGGTGGGTTGATTGCTGTCCCTCTTTGCTGCTAAGAACGGAAACGGCTGGGCAGCCCTAGTTTCATGAGTGGCATTCATGCCATAGACGTCCCGCCATGCCTGTCATCGTGTGTCCCATCCCCTGACGCGTCGTCTGGCTCGTAGACACGCTCAAGGGCACGTGCTAGATGAAGAATACATTTAATCATCACACCGCAGAGGCAGCATCTTTAGGTGAATGGTGGGTCCCCGTGGGTGCAGCTCTTTCCAGAAGGCTCCGCAGCACTGGGTCACAGCTGCCACTGCGGACGGCCCTGCGTGATTGTCAGCTTGCGGCTCTGTGGTCAGATGGGTGTGGACTCAGACCCTAGCTGTAGAACTTACCTGCTGGGCATCGACGGGCAAGTTACCTGACTGCTCTGAGCCCTAGTTTCCTTGCCTGTAAAACGGGGGTTGGGAAATGGTCCCTCATCAGAGCGCTGTTGTGAAAATTAAGTTTGGGCCTGGGAAGCACTCTGGTAGATGGGCAAGCAATGGGGAACCACACACGTCTCCACAGCTGTGTGTATACTTCTGTGCACCAGCCAAGCGACAGCCACCATGCTGCCCACCATCAATGGCGGCCTGGAAGTGAGAGATGGCTGGGGAGCCAAACCAGATGCAGAGCTTTCCCAGGGCTCTGCTCTGCTCATTCTCCAGAAGAAACGAGGACCCAAGACGCTTGCGGGCCTCTTGCCCACCTGCACCCCCAGAATCCGGACCCTGCCCTCTCCACCTTACCTGGATCACCCCGCCGCCTTCTCCAGCTTCTCCCGCCAGAAACGCCTCTGGCAGCTGCAGCATCTTCCCCAGCCAGTCCATCATCACCGTCTCGAGCTCTGTGCACGCCGGGCTGGCAGCCTGTGGGCAGGAGGAAAGGATGAACCACAGGTGGCTGCCCTGAGCTTCCCGCCAGCTTGGGATCCAGGGGTATGACAAGCAGGGGAAACTTCCTTACTGCCCTTGATCAATTGAGGGAAAGGTTTCGAACATTTTCAAAAGGCCCATCCCTGGATGGGACTCACTTTGAAGGTGGGCTTGCACAAGGTGGAGCTTCTGGAGCAGCAGCGGCTGGACTTTCCCCCCCAGCAGCCCCAAGTCGCTGGCAGGACTTCGTGCTGAGAGCTGGCGCCCATAACCTGCTCCGTCTGGCCCTGGAGAGCCAGGAAGGAGCCATGCTCTCTGGGGCCCAGGTTGGCTGCTGGAGTCCATGTTCTCTGCACAGGGTTTGCAAGTCTCTACCTGCCTCACCCACAGGCTTGGGTCCTCTGCCCTCCAGGGCTTCTCCATCATAAACCTTTAGGGGCTGGTGCCAGAACAAGGGCCTAGATCTGGCTGAATTTCAGAAGCAACAGCAGGCTTTATTCAGTTACTGACCTCTAGATTAAAATTGCCTGATCCCAGGTGCTATTCAAACATCTCCCAAAGTTTCAAACATGGTCTCCAGCCACGACTTGGGAGGATAGCGGGGCAGGAAGGCATCGACCTCTGCGATGACCTGCCCCACAGGCGCATGTTCCCAGGCCAGCTTCCTCATTCAGCCGTCTGTTTGTTTATAGAAGGACCTAGTAAGACTCTCTGGTGGACCCCGGTCCACAGTCACAGTGAGAGGAATGAGATGGGCTGAGTGGAGGAGGTGAAGCCCCAGGAACTTCCCAGTCTCTGATCTTGCCTTCCAAGCTCTGGGATGGTTCTCCTTGGGCTCAGAGGGGGTGAGCTGGCCATAGGCCCCACCTGCAGATGAACCAGCCTTTCCAACCATGTGGGTCTCACTGTGGTGCTCTGGGTGCCCTTGGCCCTCACACATGCCCCAGTTCCCCACATACTGTGGGGCAGCACCATCCAGAGGGCCCCCCCTCCATCCCATCCTGGCCAAGGCCCACTCCAGGCATGGGAACCTGCCTCACTGCTCAGAGCCCAGGGCTCGGCCAGTGCCTCTCAGAGACAGTGAGGCAGCCCTCCAAGCCCCAGGGCACCAGACCATCCTCAGAAGAACAGACCCGGAAGGACAGGTGCCATCACCCTGAGGGACAGGGGGCTCTGGGTTGGAGTCCGAGTGGAGTCCACTGTCCTGTCTGATGTAAGGAATGTGCTTTAGGGGACATGTGCTCTGAGGGTCCCTGAGGCCACATGGGCAGCACCCAGGCTGCTCTTCCAAAGAGAAATCCCTGCAACCAAGGCAAGAGTTGAGGGCTGACCCTCCAAGTCTGCCTCTGGGACGCTGAGGCCCCCTTCCCAGCAACTGTGGACCCCAGGCTAGAGAGGAGCAATGAGGGAGGGGGCCGGAGCCGGGAGTCAGGGGGTGGCGGGGGCTCCGAAGCTTGGGCGTTTAGGAACTCACAACTTCTTAGCGCCTGAGGCCGTTATTCAGCACAAGTCAGGAGTTAGGAGTCTGCTCAGCTACTTAGCACAAGCAAGCAGGCACCCTGGGCCCAGAAGGCTGAGTACAGACCCTGGCCTGGAGAGAGGCCCTCAAACATGGGCAGCGCTGGGGTCCCTCACACGGTCAGCAGGCGGCCCTTCTCTGGAGCGCTCTGCAGGGGGGAAGCCAGGAATCTTTCCTGTGGTGCTGGGCTGGGATCTTTCTAGGCCTTTTTACAAAAAAGTTTTTATTGGAGCATAGTTGATTTAGAATGTGGTGTTAGTTTCTGCTGTACAGCGAGAGAATCAGTTATATGTATACCTATATCCCTTCTTCTTTAGATTTTATTCCCATATGGGTCATTATGGAATATTCAAGAGTTCCCTGTGTTATATAGCAGGTTTTTATTAGTTATCCACTTTATATGTAGTAGTGTATATATGTTAATCCCCAGCTCCTAATTTATTCCTTCCCCACCTTACCCCCTGCTAAACACAAGTTTGTTTTCTATGTTTGGGATTCTAGTTCTGTTTTGTAAATAAGATCGTTTGTACCATTTTTAAGATCCCACCTATAAGCGACATCATATGATGCCTGTCTTGGTCTGCCTGCCTTACTTCACTTAGTATGATAATCTCTACGTCCATCCACATTGCTGTGAATGGCATTACTGTGTTTTTTTTTTAACAGATGAGTAATATTCCATTGTATATAAAGACGCCCCAGGGTTGGTGTGGAGGCAGGGCCGATCCCCTGCTCTTGGCAGCGGCACTTCTGTTGGGTTGGGGTCCCTCCTTGGACAGCATCCATAGCCAAGAACAGAGCACGTGGGACCAGGGCAGTCATGTTTCTCAAACTGCAGATGGTCTAGAAACCCCTCGTTCTGCTTGGGAGACATGCAGGTCCCCAGGCTTGGGCTGCAGAAACTCCAGGGCCTCTGCTGTGGTTTGAATTCAAACCAAGCACCTCTAAACACACTGCTGTGCAGAACTGGCTTTTGGATATAGACAGACCCCCCCTCTGCTTCCCTGAACTCCAAATTCCCACGCAAGGCCCCTCTGCCCAGACCTAAGTTCCTCTCTTCCCACAGGGGTGGCGCCACCTGCTCACTGCCTGAGTCCTGGCTGCATGTCCCATGTGGGAACCCCAGGACCCCTGCACCCCCACCAACACTCACCCAGGAGAAGCCGATGCAGCCGATGGCCCCACACAGCATGTCCGCGAGCATGGCCGGGTACGAACTGGCCGTGGGGAAGTAGGCGAAGAAGTAGGGACTGTGCCAGTGGGTCACCTGTGTGGGACACGGGCAGTCACTTGGGGCCGGGGGGCAGCCCTGCAGGCAGGGGCCAGGGTGCTTGGGTTTGCCACAGACAGTCAAGTCTCTATTAATAGAAAAACCTTGTTTTAACTGCTGGCCAGAAGTGTCAGCAAGGGGGCTGCTCCTGAGATCCCATCTCTATGTGTTATGAGACTGCTTTTCCTAAAACTGCTCCAAAAAATAGTCTATATCAGAAAAGGAAAAAAAGAGAGAGAGATTTGATTTTTGAGGTTTCCTCAGCCACCTATTCAGAGAAGGCAATGGCAGCCCACTCCAGTACTCTTGCCTGGAAAATCCCATGGATGGAGGGGCCTGGAAGGCTGCAGTTCATGGGGTCGCTGAGGGTCGGACAGGATTGAGCGACTTCACTTTCACTTTTCACTTTCATGCATTGGAGAAGGAAATGGCAACCCACTCCAGTGTTCTTGCCTGGAGAATCCCAGGGACGGGGGAGCCTGGTGGGCTGCCGTCTATGGGGTCGCACAGAGTTGGACACGACTGAAGTGACTTAGCAGCAGCAGCCGCCTACTGCAGCATCCTCACTCTCCTGTCCAATCCATTCCCAGCTAATGGAGCAGAAACTTCTGGGTTTGGCAGTCTCATGGAAACCCCGTGAAATGGTACCTACAGGTGGGACCTTCGGGAGGTAAGGGATTGGAGGCAATGGAAAGGGCGGACCCTCTGTGCGGAAGAAAGGCTGGGATGAGAACCTCCCAGGATCCAAATCTGTGGGAACCTTGACCTTGAATACCCAGCCTTCGCCCCATGAGAAGAGGATGCACCTATCCAAGCTGCCAGCAGTGGGATCTGCTGCTGCAGAGCAGCTGGGCCATCCCCGGCTCTGACATTTAACTGCACTCATGGGAGGGATTTCGTGCTGAGCGGCTTGTCACATTGGCATAACCTCTGGGCTGGTGAGAACCAGAATCCTGCTCTCTGCTCAAAGCGCAAATGTCACAGGAACTCCTGGGAGGAGGAGGGCGGGGAGGTGCCCTGGACTTAAGGAACCCATCAGGAACCCCATGGGCGGGGGCGCCTCATCCTGAGTGTCAGGGTCTGAAATTCCAGGCCCTGGGCTCCTGACTAGAGCTGAGGGGGTGAGGCTAAGGGTCTGAGACCCCTCACCACAGCAGTGAACATGCCTTTAGGTAAGTCCAAGGAAAACCTCACCATGCAAGCATGGAGCTGCAGTGGAGTTTCCTTTGAACTTGAGCTGTCTGCTTCCCTCCAAGTGACTCTTGGGAGACAGCTGTCCTGGGTGCTCCCCAGGTCTGTCTGCAGCCCCGAGTATACCCCACGCCCAGGCTCATGGACCACAGACAAAGAGGCCCACTTTGGTGATCCACGCTGGGCAGTCTCAGCACCACGCAGCCCACTCTTAGATAAAATAAACGAAATATTTTTTCCGCACACTGATCGCCCCTCTGCTGATTTAACTTATTTGAAACTAACCATCTCTCTCATGTCCCAGGGTCTCAGGGCAGGGGACTGACCTTGTAACTGAGCAGGACGCTGTGGGGCTGGGAACAGACCCCTCCCCCAGAGCCTTTGCGGTGGCTCCTCTCTGCAGTACCCAGATAATAGTATCTGACATGCACTTCCTGAGTTGTTTTACAGATGATAAAATCCCTACAACATGGAAGAAATTAACTACCTGATGACCATGAGCACATAGCTCCCAGCCTTTCGGCACCTGAGAATTGATCATGTGAACCCCTGTGATCCTACCCCGTGGCCTCACCATCAACCAACAAGAGGAGGAGCTGATCACTACCTTGAGACTTTAACAATGCTTTCCAGAAACCCACCGGGAGTTCTGGTGTTTTGAACGTTAGCTGTCCTGGACTCCTTGCTGGAGGCCTGCAAGAAATACGGCACTATCCTTCACCACAACCTGTGTCAGATGACTTGCTTTACTGCACAGGGGCCAGTGGACCCAGGTTGGCTCAGTAACAACCTAGGCGGCTGGAGGGAAATCAGAGTCGCCACGTTTGGAGCCCACACGATCTGGACTGCAGTCCTGCTTCCATCACTTACTAGCTGTGTGACCTTAGGCAGATCACTCAACCTCTCTGGGCTTCAGTTGTTTCAGCTATAAAAGAGAAAATAACAAAGTTTCTCCCCAAGAAAATGACTGTGAGGATTAGGGGCAATGATACAAGTGCATTGCCTGACACCCAACAGGTGCTAAGCTGACAGCTGCCCTCCCCTTCTTCAACCACGGATGTAGGCTTACCCCCGGCATGATGATCTTCTCGACATCCTCGATGATGGCCTCAAATGTCTCTGGCTCCTGCGGGGCGGTGGTGGGGATCAGGGGGCGCAGGTAGCCTGGATCCACGTCAGGGAACACCTGGCGCCCTTCAATGCCCTCCAAGTAGTCAGCCACGTAATCCACCATTTCCTTCCCCCGCCTGCGGAACTCGCTTGCATTCATGGTAACTGGCCTTCCTCAGACGCAAAAGCTGCACAGAGAGCAGAGAAATCAGTTGCAGATGTGACGATGCCTCATCTGTAGTGGAGCAGATCCAAGCCAACCACGGGGGCTGCCGGGGCAGAGAACCAAACACCCCTGACTCCACCCAGACTCTGAGTCAGTTACACTTTTCCATGTCCATATGGGTTTGGAGACTGTAGCAAAGTACTTATTCTACTATTCACCAGCTACTCAGCTAACCACAATGCCACGTCTCTGTCTCATTTCTTTTCCTGTCTGTATCATGAAATGGACCAGGCACACATTTATTTCCATGGTCCATTGCAACTTTAATAACAAGCCTTGGTTTCCAAATCGTGCCTTATTCTTCATGGGCTGTGGGACAGAGACTCTCTGAGTCTCCCTTTATCTGAGAAAAGCAGATGACCATGCTGATCTTTCCGGAAGGTAGAAAGGCAGCCATGTGGCCGGTGTCCAGCATGAGCACAGCCTGGATAGGATAAGCCCCATCAGCAAGTCTTCTATCTCTATCTTGACTTTCTATATCATCACCAGATGGGACCACACCTCTCCATACAACCTGCTTCTTTCCTCATCACATAACATCCAGGTGATCCTGGTCCTCTGTGGTGGTAACATTCCATAAAGAATCCATGAACTCTGAATTAGCAAACACTGGACCTTTCCCAGGGAAAATGCAAGGTTACATTTATGTGCATTTCTAGTCACATTTTTGTCAATCAATCAATACATAATCTTTTTTCTGTTCCCTTTGGTGCGTTAGTCGCTCAGTTGTGTCTGACTCTTTGAGATCCCATGGACTGTAACCCGCAGGATAGACTGTCCATAGAATTCTATTGGCAAGGGTGGGCAGCCATTCCCTTCTCCAGAAGATCTTCCCAACCCAGGGACTGAACCGAGGTCTTCCACATTGCAGGCAGATTCTTTACCATCTGAGCCTCCAGGGAAGGCCCAAGAAAGCTGGAATTAGCTTTGATTTGTAACCAGGCCTATTGAATCCTACTACTGTTGTCCAGAGACATTAACATTTGCCATTTGAAATCAGGCATGTATGCATGCTAAGTCACTTCAGCTGTGTTGGACTCTTTGCTACCCTATGGACTGTAGCCCACCAGGCTCCTCTGTCCATGGGATTCTCCTGGCAAGAATATTGGAGTGGGTTGCCATTTTCTTCTCCAGGGGATCTTCCCCACCCAGGAGTCAAACGCATGTCTTTATGTCTCCTGCATTGGCAGGCAGGTTCTTTACCACTAGCACCACCTGGGAAACCCTGCCGCTGCTGCTAAGTCGCTTCAGTCGTGTCCGACTCTGTGCGACCCCATAGACGGCAGCCCACCAGGCTCCCCTGTCCCTGGGATTCTCCAGGCAAGAACACTGGAGTGGGTTGCCATTTCCTTCTCCAATGCATGAAAGTGAAAAGTCAAAGTGAAGCCGCTCAGTCGTGTCCAACTCTTCGCAACCCCATGGACTGCAGCCTACCAGGCCCCTCCGTCCATGGGATTTTCCAGGCAAGAGTACTGGAGTGGGGTGCCATCGCCTTCTCCATGGGAAACCCTATTTCCTTTTAAATACACTTTATTTAATACACCTTGGCCCCACTGACTTTGAACTTCTGGCCAACAACTCTTTAACTCATGAATGTCACTTATCTAATACATGTGTTTTCTCCCTAAGGCACATCACAGCCTTCTTGCATGTAGGACCCCTGGAATGCACGTCAGCACTATATTTTGGGGCCATTTTTAATAGTCACGTAACCAAGAATAACAAAAAGACACAGCAGTAATTAGACCACTTGCTGAAGCAACTAGGCAGAGTGTTGCCTTATTAGATTCTGCTGGCAACAAGCCCCTTGGGCAACTTAAATTTTTAATCCTTTTATGTCTGTGTGCCCAAGAATGATCATAAAGGCACCATTGTGGCAACTAATAATACAAATGAGTTGTTGAAAACAGTTGCACCTGCATATAGAAAATCTATGAATAGTAAGCATGGACTATATTTTCCAAACTGGAAATGTGGACAACACAAAGAAAGAAAAATATTCATCTAGAATCCCACCACTCAAAAATTCTGGCACACACCCTTCCCTGTTGTTTCTTATAAGAGACAATTGTATGCTAAGTATGGATACATTTCTTAATTCTAATAGTTCAAAGATTCATAAATCAAGATTAGTTTTCCTGTGGGAGTAAGTGTTGGGAGATGGCTCTACAAGCCACTGTATCTAGCTGATGATCTTGAGATCATGTTCTCAGCACTTCTTCCATCGTTTCCCATCATCTGTGTTGCTTTTCTTTTATTTTTTTGACAATTTTAATGTTAAACATATCAAGACAGATTTTACTCAAGACTATTGCAATAGGAGAGGGAGACTGTCTCCCAAATACAACAGGGGTCAGTGGGGATTTCCAGAAGACAGGTAGAGCTAGGAAGCAGATGGTACTTTACTAAGAATAGTTTGGCTGGGTGTCCAGGAGGAGGAAGAAGAGCTGAATTGTATCCCAAGGGCAGAAGCTCTCTAGATAAACCAACTTAGCCTGGTTTTCTGCTACAGCTGGGCTCAGCTCCCTGAGGCCAGAAGGAGGAAGAAGAGCTGAATTGTATCCCAAGGACAGAAGCTCTCTAGATAAACCAACTTAGCCTGGTTTTCTGCTACAGATGGGCTCAGCTCCCTGAGGTGCAAACCTGCACTCAGGAGCGGGCTCAGAGAAGCCTGAGTGAGTCTGGCTGAGGAGAGTGTCTCTGAAACGGGGAATCAGCCTGTGCTGGCTCTCCTCTCTTGGCCTTCTCTCCAAAGTTCTCTGTTCAGATATCCTCCAGGAATAGTATAGAAGCCACCCATGGAAGGTTCCAGGCTCCATCAAGGCTACTGACTGGGTCAAACCTCCACATCCAGATGATTGTTTGGGGGTACAATTTTCACATAGTGAACGCATGAGTGACGGTGACTGGATATGATATAGGATTTGATTCTAAATTTCAGCAACAGCAAAGGCTAAAATAATAGCATGAGAAACACCAAACTGAGTCTTTGAGTTTCCATTGCACCTTTGTGTTTCATAAGCTGCAGGTCAAGGGGGCTTATCCAAAATATCGTGGCCAGAATTTCCAAAGGCTCTGAGTGCAAAGCCATGAAGCCTTCCTTATATGTACACTTTCGGGTTCATAATTCCTTGGGCCTGAAGGCTTCTAAATTTATTTTTCACTTGGAACAACTCTGATTATGTCAAATGTCACACATAGAGTAAAACTAGGTTTTACTTCAAATTGCCGTATTTTAAATTGACTTGATTCAAATTCAACCAAAATTGCATCAAACAGCTGATCTTTTTGCTAGCTTGTTTTCTTTCACGAAGTAATTATGAGTACATTTCCCAGGTTGATAAATACTTTTCTACTGCGTGATTTCTCCCAATTGCATAGTGTTCCAGAGGGTGAATGTGCTGTGTTCACAACGTACCTCACTATTGTTGAATATCTACGTCATCCCTGGTTATCACCTACGTTAGTGGGGACAGTTGGTGTAGCCTAATGGCCAACCCTGCACGATCAAGAACTAAGACTCTGCACAGCATGACATAGATGCCACTGTGGTTTCCTTTTCCTCAACTGAACACAAACACAATAATAAAGCTCTGTCTCAAATAATTTTTATCATAATTAGATAAGTACATGGGAACAGCTGAGGAAAAGAGGCACAAATAAGCATTCAACACATGTTAGATTTTCTATAAAGCACTGAAATATACAACCTCAATCTTTTGTTTCTTCACTGTTTTGTGTCAAAATTTTCTTAGGAAAAGTATTTATTCTATAATTCCTTTAGAACAAATTATTATAGAGATACGTATTTTGTGTGCATGCTCGGTCATTCCATCATGTCCAACTCTCTGCCACCCCATGGACTGTAGCCCGCCAGGCTCCTCTGTCCATGGGATTTCCCAGGCAAGAATACTGGACTGAGTTGCCATTTCCTCCTCCAGGGGATCTTCCCAACCCAGGGATTGAACCCAAGTTCCCTATGTCTCCTGTGTCCATTGGCAAGTGGATTCTTTACCGCTGGGCCACCTGGTTAAAATTATATGGCCAGACTTGTCCCCAGAAAATATTTTTGCCAAATTACTCACTCACAGGGACTGTATAAAAACTCTAGATTTGCCACACAATGGCAAGCACTGGGCTTGAGATACGTTTTCAGCTTTGCCAGTCAGGCAAAGTTTCGTGATTTCCTTTTATGTTGATCTATGAAGACAAATAGTTTTCTCACACGACTTTGGATAGTGGTGTGAGATTTCTTTTCTTGGATTTCCTTTTTAATGAACTGCTTGTTCATTACATTTTTAGATGTTTTCTTATTTAATTACAAGAACACTAATATAATAAATACTTGCACCCTATGTGTGATATATTTTGCAGACATTTTCCTCATTTTTATTTGATATAGTTTTGCTTTTAATTTTATTCTGACCTATAAGAATTCTAATGTAGTCAGATCTCAGGATCTGTTTCTTTGTGATTTGTTCCTTGTGCAAGATTATTAAAACAGGCTTCTTAGAGTAAATATTCTCACAACCTCTATTTGCCCTACTAAGGCTCCAGGGATGCTCTGAGGCTTCAGAAGGACGCTTAGGTTCCTGGAGTATCAGCTGCTCTCTTCTAATGGGAATACATGAGTATGGACAGCCAAATGGGAGGTCTTGGGAAAAATAAACTGACAGATGCACCAACTTACCCTTCCGAAGAAATATTCCCAGTCAAATTGTAAGATAAGACCTGATTATTATTTTCTAATCATTCTGTTCTTTATTTGCCAATTCTTTCCCACAAAGACTTTTCCAGAAGACTTTTAGTACAAAGTCACAGAGAATCTTGTGTTCATTGTGGAGCTGTTTGCTGTCTCGTGCCCTCAAGCTGAGCAAATATTGTCTGGAAGATGTAGGCGATGATAAAGGTTATGACTGATGCCTTTCCGGGCCTTGGAACGGTGGCTGTTGACATTATCTGGTCGCAGCTGCAGCCCTGTGGTGAGCCCCACCTGCTCGAGGCCGTATGAACCCGTCTGCAGGCCCCCAGGACTCCTGACTGACCCTTAGGCCATTCGTTTTTGTATTGCATCATTTCACTGTCATCCCCTGCTAACTGCGGGCTTCTCTAAGCAGAGTCCTCAACTCTTTATTTTGGTTTCTCAGGACCAATCAGACCCTATACCACAGTAAGTACCGTGACTGTTTTCTGAATGAGGAACGAGAAAATGAATGAATGGAAGATCTTTTTGTCCTCTGAACATTTTCTTTCTGACATATTAGATCCTACTCTCTACCTTTAAGACAACCATAAACCAGCTCATCATGTACCTCCCACAAAAACAGGAGACAGTTTGCCCTTTCCCCAGGGAATCCTGAGCCTTCTCCCAGACTCCTGTGTACAGTTCACGCTGAGCCTTTAACCCTGCAGGTTTAGAACTGACCTGGTTTCCCCAGTCTTGCACCCAGAAGTTCATCTTGGATTTGAGCTACCCTCTGCTCTGGCCCCAGCAGTCCTTGTGGTCCTAGTTGAAAATATTCCCCTTCCTGGACTCCTGGAATTCTGCCTTTGCCACAGGTGTTTGGAGAGAGCTGGGTGCAGGCTCCAGCCAATTCTTCCCTGGCGGTGGGGGTTGGGTGGGCCCTGTGCAGAGCTTACGAGGTGACTGCACAGCCAGCCCTGAACACACAGGGCCGGCCACTCCCACCGCACAGGGCTCTGAGTATGGTCATGCCTCTGGGCGGAAGATCAGAACCAAGGTGGTTTGCATCTGTCCATGGTCCTGCCTGTGGATTCAGACAAACCTTTATTTTGGTTTCAAACCCTGGGACAGCAGACTCTTCAATCAACCTTTCCTGGCTTTCCTTCTCTATCAGGATAAAAAGAGAAGTGCTTACTTTAAAAACAAAAACAAAAACAAAAACAAAACCACTATTCCAGGAAAAACAAACCATAATTTATGTTTCAAAAAACACTTCTCCCTCTGGAACTGTGAGGCCTTGTCTCTTTTTTAAAACCTCGAGCACATGAATACTGGGCGCAAAACTAAATTGGCTCATCTCCCCCTAAATTGACTGGTTTCTGGATGATCATCCTCTCTATGGGCACAAAGAGAATAAACAATCCTGACAGGAGAAAGGCTTCTAGCCAAGGCTGTCAGGAAGCCTCTAGCAATGAGACCTATCTAACAATAAGAATGGTGATCTGTTAACCTGTTTGGGGAAAAAAAAAATCCTCTAACATCGTTTGTGCCACTTAACATGCTAACTAACAGTGAGATATTTAGGGGCCTTAAGGCCAGGTGGGGGGTGCAGACTGTGTTCTGGAGCTGGGACTCGGGCCATTAGTGCAAAGCCACAACTTTGTTAGGCTCACCCGGAGGGAGCTGGTACTGTGGAGGAGACGACCAGCATCACAAAGGAGGTGGGTACCTCTGCCCTTCAACCTCCACCCATTGGCAAAATGCTCCCAGGATCCAGGTGCCCTTGTAATTGGGGAAACACAGCCTGTGAGGGCCCCAGGGGAGCAGGGAGAGGCAGGAACAGAGGCCCCAAAAGGCAGTCCTGACTTGCTGAACGCTTTACACATCTGTGCCACTGCTACCCTCATCGTACAGGAGGAAGAGGTGCTGAGAGTCTTCCCAGGGATGAATGCAGAGCTGAGGCAGAGCCCATGTATCCTGCCAAGCACTCTGTCCTCTCTATACTCTCTTACCACTTTCTTACACTCATACAATTACTTTACCTAAGCTGAGGTGTTCTTGGTGAAATAGGGACTCTTGCATCAGTTTAAAAATGGTCAACATTACCATGCATGCTGGAGACTGTGTGGAAAAAAGGGAATCCTCCTACATTATCAGTGGGAATGTGATTGGTGCGGCCACTATGGAGAACAGTATGGAGGGTCCTTAAACAAACTAAAAATAGAGCTACCATATGATCCTTCAATCCTACTCCTGGGCAAGTATCTGGCTTCAAAAAGATACATGCACCCCAACGTTCACTGCAGCACTATTTACAATAGCCAAGATATGGAAGCAGCCTAGATACCCACTGTCAGCTGAATGGATAAAGAAGACGTGGTACATATATTGAAGGGAATAGTGAAAAGTGAAGTCGCTCAGTGGTGTCCGACTCTTTGCGACCCCATGGACTGTAGCCTACCAGGATCCTCCGTCCATGGGATTTTCCAGGCAAGAGTACCAGAGTGGGTTGCCATTTCCTTTTCCAGGGGATCTCCCCAACCCAGAGATCGAACCTGGGTCTCCTGCATTGTAGGCAGATGCTTTGCTCTCTGAGCCACCAGAATGGAATAGTACTCAGCCATTAAAAAGAACGAAATCATGTCATTTGCAGCAACATGGATGGACCTGAGATTAGCTATTAAGTGACAAATGAATTTATCCACAAAACAGAAATAGACTCAGAGAAGATGGACTTGTGGGTGCCAAGGGGGAGGGGCAGCGGGGGTGGGGTGGACTAGAAGCTTGGGGTTAGCAGACACGAACTATTACATGCAGGGTGGATAAACACCAGGGTCTACTATGCAGCACAGGGAGCTATAATCAATATCCCGTGATAAAGCATAAAAGAAAACAGTATTTTAAAAAATATATGTATGTGTAACAGAATCACTTTACTGCACAGCAAAACTTACAACATTGTAAATCAAGTACAGTTCAACACAATTTTTCTTTTAAAAAATGGTCAACATTTACATTAACTTACATGTACTAAGTGCAATGTCAACTTTTTGCAGGGGCTCCAGTTAATCTTCCTAACAATCTTATCAAGACTATTATCACCTCCTGAGCAATAAATCCACTGAGGCTCAGAGAGACAGGACGCAGCACTCTGACCCCTGACCCACCACAAACTGAATGCACTGGACTCAAACACAGGCACAGTGCATCTCCAACAGCTTGGGGGTTTCCTGGAAGCAGTACGATCAACCCTCTAGATCAGAATGAAAAACCAGTTTTTCCCTGAGATTCTGGGAATGATTTCCTAGATGCTCCCTAGAGGCCAGGAGGAGGCAGTCTCCAAGGGCACCTCCCTTCTCCTGATTGCATCCCTGACACAGGGTAACTAGGAGGACAAGCTGCTTGCCACATTTCACTGCAGGTGGGCCTCTGGCCAGGCCACTGGGCCTCCACACCTCCGTCTTCAGTCTGTAAAATGGCACAGCGCTAAGCATCACATAGGGTTCTAAGTAGGGCACACCACCGCTTCTGTGGTCCATGCCATGGCAACATCACCAGGAGTTTGCTGTCAGAGGGGAACCCCACAGAAGCCTGAGCGATGGGCAGTGGGCTCTCCCTGTCAGGGCTGGACACCAGGGGGCACCTCCTCTCTGGCCAGCTGGGTCTGGATTAGAGAGGTTCCCTACTGCACTTCATAAAACCAGAGTCTTCCTCTCTGCCATCCCTCGACCGTGCTCCTCTTCCCAGCAGTCGTGAGAAGCAGAGAGAGCAGGGGTTAAGGTCAGAGCAACAAACGTGAGTCCTGGCTCTGCTGTAAGTGGCTGGGTAGCCGCCGGCTGGCTCCACGACCTCTGGAGTCCTGGTTTGGCCCCTTGTAATCGGGCAGCGAGATGCTGCAGGCACAGGACACTGCAATTCTCAGACTCAGAATGCTGGCTAGGTCTGGCATTTATGCATCCTTATGTTAGGAAAGAAGCAGGTCAGATCATCACGGGGTCAGACAGAGCGCCAGGGAAGTAGGAGAGAAATGGAGGGTGAGGAGAGAGCATGCCCGCCCTGGATGCAGATCAAACTTAGAGAGGAAAGCCTCGCTCCTCTGACATGAGAATCTCGCATCTGTTTCTGATTCAGTCCCTGCTTAATGAACAGTCCCCATCTTAGTATTTTCCTGGCCAGAAACTCTTTATGAGAAGGAGCCATAAAGAAAGGCACAGCACAATTTTTCAATCTTACTCTCATGGGAAGATACTGATTCCACTCATACTCCTGCAGATGGGTTGGGATGGAATAGAAAGCTGGCTGAAAAACTCACAATTTAAGCAACTTCAAAAGTAGAGAATTACTGGTGACATTTAGCCAGTTAATAGTATTTTACTTTATCCCTGAGCTCAGACCATTCAAACAGCTGTCGTCAGGACATGTGTGTCGTTTAGCAGCCTCTTACCACTTATTTTCCCCGAAGCCTAATGACACCGTGTGCAATTACATTAATATCGTGCTCATATGTACCTTATCAATACCTGCTGATTTCAAAGTGTCACATCCCACATTAATTGCAGTTTGTTGGCTGTTGTGAACAGCACTGCTGTGGGGAAAGCAGCCGTGAGCTACCCACCATAGGGCCAAGCACTTCTCCCCTGTTGAATCTGTCCCTCAGAGATAATCATTCCCAATGGGATTCAAAGGTGTGAGTTTTACAGTTCTTTGGTATGTTGCCAAATTTCTTTCCAGAAAAACTAGAATTAAAAAAATGTCACCCATCAGGCTTCGTAGGCATGAACACGCCATCCCTGCTAGCTTTTCAAATCAAGTTTAAAGTTTTCAAATTTAAGCTTCAAATTAAGCTTAAAATTTTATCGTTTTCACTCCTGTTTACTCTTCTAGGATAGTCACATAAGAACCATCAGTCACTTGAATCTGAACTTTCCTCTTCTGTTTCCATTTTAATTTAGTGTCAGACTAGACCTCCTCCCCCTTAACTTTTTTCCTTATTTTTTTCTCGATCCTTCACCCTGCCCCCTTCTCTTATTCTCTTGGAGTCACGTTAATAATTGATAAAAGGTCACAACCTTCTGCCTTTTTTATAGACTTGAGACGATGTTTTAGCTGCCTGCTTCTTTTCATCACAGGCAGGATGCCCTGTGACTACAATACATATTGACTTCCCAGCTAGAATAAACACCTGCCACCTGCCACTGTGCGTCTAGGCAGTATCTCTGGCACAAGCTTTATGAAGTCCCCACTTTTTCCCACAAATTGGGTCAGGAGTAAACACTGACTTTCTGGATTCACTGTGAACACTCACTCCTTGGGCACGGGTGCAGGCCTGTCACCACATCGCTCACGAGCCTGCAACTGAGGGTCCCCCAAGTCAAATCCTGGGAACGCTTGCCACTTGGTGGCTCCATCCTATGTTCCAAGAAAACAAAGGAATCGGTGTTGCCTGGCCTTCTGCTGAGTTCGTTGGATGCCTTATATCATTCACACTCTCAGCACCCTGGCCAGTGTTAACACTGCCATCTTGCTAAGGCTCTGAGGGGCGGATGCTCCTATCGAGGCCAGAGCTGGTAAGAGGAACAGCTCTGCTGGCATTTCCAACCCTGAAGCCAGCCTCCTCCTGACCCCTGTGGCTGGACAGCCACACACACACCTGGGCTGTCTGCCACCTGCGTTCTCACGTGGCCTGAGGAGTCAGAGTGCCCATCCCTAGGGGCTCCCACCTGGGCTGGGGAGACAGAGCCAGTGTTGTCAGGGTCCTGCCTGGTCACCAGAAGACGCTCCAGGTGAGGGCACTGGCCCCAACCTGCACTGGTCCCAACACGACAGAAACAGGCAGAGGCTGAACGACCGGCAGAAGCACTTCTCCCCCAGCTCCTCCAAACCCTGACAAATGCTCAATGGTGACCGTCCATGGCCTGGGGTAGCCCTTCACCTCTGCCCTAAATCTCCACAGCAGCTCCGCAAAGCAGCAAAATTATCCCCACTCTCGAGATGAGGAGATGGGCTCAGGGAAGCAGGTGGCTGGACTAAGCCCCTCAGCTCATCAGTGGTTTCACACGTGGTCTGTGAGCTCAGGACACCAACCAATTCCCTTTGGTCTGGGGTCCCCCACACCCCTCACTTACAGGGAACCTCGCTGGAAGCAGAGCACAGGGGGACTTTAACCTTTCCTCTGAGGCCGTATTGCTGCCCTCCTGCGCCCCGAGTGTCCTCCTCCAGAAATGCCGAAGAGATCCAAGAGACTGAGGACAGCTTTTCTGAAATATGGAGGGAGTCAAATTTTCCTGCAGTCTCTCCCTAAACTTGCCACCAGACTCAGATGACGAGTTAACAAGCTAAGACCTTCAGAATAAACATCATGAAGAGGGGAAAGTGCGTAAATAAACTGCCCAGCTATTTATTTGAATTCGTGGAAGTTTAAAGAAATGGCAACCCTCTCCAGTGCTCTTGCCTGGAGAAGCCCATGGACCAAAGAGCCTGGTGGACTAAAGTCTCTGTGGTTGCAAAGAGTCGGACACAACTGAGTGGCTAACACTTTCACAAAGGGATTTTGTTTTATTTTGATCATTGTAAGCAAACCGCCAGCCCACCTGCCATGGACCTGGGAGACACAGAGAGGCTGCTGTGAATGTCACGATTTTTTTCAGGAAACACCCAGATTCTCCTCATCTTGCCTGTCTTAACCATTCCAGGGTGACCATTGTCCTGGCTGCTTTTTATGTGGCAACGGTCCCCTCTGTTTTTGGTTCTGTCTCAGAAGAAAAACACTGCTATTTAAATAAGAAATCAACTGTAAAGACCCAACTCTTGGAGCCTGTGAGAGAAATAGGATGAAGGAGAAAACCCAAGTCGCCTACTTGAATTTCCCTTGAAAACAGGAGAAAATAACATACCCTGAGCAGATGGTTCCCTCACCAGAATTAGAATCCCCGCGTTTTCCCACCTGCAGTTTACTTACTTGCTTATTAGTAATATAGATCACATTAATGACCACCTACTGTGTACTTAGCCCTTTGTAAACATCGGACCCAATTGATTTTTACAAGCATCGTGCAGGAGGATGCCCTTCACAGCAGAGGACAAGAGGGGTCCATATTCTCCCCGGGTCTCCATCTCCTGGCCTCTGTGCGCTTCAGATGCACCGCGAACCAGCCTGAGAAATCATTTCTACTCGCTCTGTTCTGTTGCTATTATGGCTCAGAGATCATGGGCTAAAAATTATCAGAAGTTTCTGATTCTTTATCTCACCTGTTGCTTAGACATGCCACACACAAAAGCAGGGAACTTAGATTGGCACCAATCTTCTCAAAAAGTTCCGGTAGCCTGCCACACCTGCACACAGCTGATGCACCCCTCCCAGCTGGCCAGAGGAGATCCACCCAGCTGCAATCAACAGGCAAACCTCCCATCCCCAGCATCCCCAAACTTAAGGGCCCCCGGCACCAGGAACTGGCTTCCCCTCTGAGTCTGGTCCCCCCAGGCTATGAGGACAAAGAGCGGTACTCACAGGCAGCCCGAGGTGATTGCTCTCTGTCTCTCCCTCTCTCCTCCTTGGTGACAGTTAAAAGGCACAGAGGATGCAATTGCCATTTATGTAGACAGTGTCCGCCTCCCTAAAGCCAATCAGAGCAGCTCGCTCTGATTATTTACTCTGCAGCATCTCCCCCCACCCCCCGTCCTCCTGCTCCCCACCCTCCGCAGGACGTGAGGGTCCTGAAGGGAAGAGCAGGGACCAGGGACAGCGGAGCCTGCAGGGCCTGGGAGCGGGGAGGGCAAGAAGACAAGGAAAGGGGCTCAGGGTTCCAGGGCCCTGTACAGGAACCAGACCGGGGCCAGTTCTCCTGGAGTCTCTCCAGGCAACCTCTGATCAGCAGAAGGCTCCTGGCTCTCCCAAGGGGCAAAGAAAGGCCGGCCTGGGCAAGGCAAGTGAGAGGACTTGCCCTGCGTCAGTGCTGTACCTGCTTGGGGCCACCGGGCCCCACTGTGCTGTGCAGGGGACTGCCCTGGTCACAGGAGGCTGCAAGGGCCAAGCCCAGGAGCCCAGATGGAGAAACAGAGACAGAGGCAGGCAAGGATTTGAATCCTGGATTCAACACTGAACAGAATTCAATGTCCTGTTCTTTTAGCCCTGAAGCTGACCAGCATTCAAATCAGGGATTTCTTTGAACTTGGGCTTCCCATCTCATCCACCTCACTGCGCAGGCTGATCCAGGCCTTATGGAGCAGGGCTCCTTCCTCAGTTAAGGCGAGCTTAGGTCCCAAGGGCCTGGGTCACCTAGGCCAGAGCCCACCTAGGCTTGAGACCAGAGCCCACCTTGGCCGGAGCCCACGTAGGCCAGCAGGGCACCAGCTTCCCCGGCTCCCGCCATCCACTCTCTTATGGCACACATGCTCAGGCACACACACACACACACACACACACACACATAAACTACACAGGGCACACATACACAGCCATGTACACACACACACCATCACAAACATATACACACGTGGCATGTGGTGCAGCCAGGAGCTGGGAACTCCGCACAGACCACAGACAGCCATTCCCCCTTGGCTTTAATGACACAGCATCTGCTCAAAGGGGCATCTGTTTTGCTGGGTTCCCAGCAGGCTGGGGCCAAGGCAGTGGGCGGGGCCAAGGCTGGGCCGGTGGGCGGGGCTTGTGGGCGGGCCGATGGGCGGGGCCTTTAGGGACCCGGGCCCGCCCCGCGCAGCTTCCTCCCTCCCTCCGCCCTGCTCTGAGTGCAGGGATCAGACCTCAGGGTGCTGTGCCGACTGAGCTCGGAACCACCTCGCCAGTAGCCACAGAGGATCTGGTCGCCCGGCCCCGCTCTGCACGATTAGAGGCCTGGAAGGGAGAGGGAAAGTTGGACGGGATGGCTGGAAAGCTTGGCTCCAGCGGGATCTGCACGCGGTGCCCGCTGAGCCGGGAGCCTGGCCCAGCGCAGACTCTTGTGAATCCTGTATCACCGTGGAGGCTGAGTGGAGGGATCCAGATGTGATGACCGACCTCTGCGAGAGGGCGCCGTGAGACCAGAGTGAAACCTCCCGTTTCATAGTGACTGCAATAATACTACATTCAGCGTTTAAAAAGTTTCTTGTATAGGCGTTTTTTTTTTCCTATTACACAGAATCACTCAGTCCCTCACAACTCCCATAAGAAGGTAAATATGATCATCACCCCCAGTTTATAGATAAGGAAATGGAGGCCCAGAGAGGCTCAGAAATTTGTCCAGGGTCACACAGCTAGCACACGTGACCTAGCAGGGCATCCTTCACCAGGCAGGCTGGGCACTGCCAGATGAGCTTGCTGTGTGGCAGCTCAGGAGTGGATGCAGATGGTGAGTGAAGAAGCCGAGAGAAAGCCACAGTGGCCAGTTGTGACCAGGGCTAAGAAGCCAAGCCTGTGAGAAGGGAACCGCCCAGAAGGGAGCCCCAACACGGGGCTTGACTGCTCTTGGAGGGCATTTCCAGTTACTGAAGTCTTGGAGGCTGAGAAATGTTGTTCCTGAGAGTTTAAATGTTCCACCAACTGTTGCTTGGAGAGTAAATTGTAGGGAAGAGAATAAATAGATATGAATTGATTTGGAAGGTAGAAACAAGAATTTTTGACTCAGTGGACATCGGTTTGAGCAAACTCCAGGAGATGGTGAAGGACAGGGAAGCCTGGTGTGCTGCAGTTATGGGGTTGCAAAGAGTCGGACACAACTGAGCGACTGAATAACATCAAGAAACAAGATGTGAAGTTTCCTGAAGATGCAGTGCAGGCTTTAGACATCAGGCCCCAGGTCTGAGCTTGGACCTGCTTCTCACCCTGCTGGTAACCTGGGTGGCTTCTTCCCCATCCCAGGGACATGACAAGCTCTGACTCAGTCAGGAACAGGACACTAGGAATGGCCATAACAAAATCTTACAAAAGGTGTGCAAAACTTGTATGAAGAGACACAAAAGCTCCTAGGAGGACACTCAAGAAGACCTAAATAAATGGAAATAAATGGCCACTCACCTGTAAGAACACTCCACATTGTAAATATTTCCATTTCACTCAAACTGATTAACAAATTCAACAGCACTTTAATCAAAATCCCACCCAGATATCTGACTCTAAAATATGAATGGAAAAGCATAAGTCTGAGAATGACCAGCATGTTCTTGAGAAAAAAGAGTATTACATTTCTGCTCTACTCTTATCAACACAGATGAAGCTGCAGAACTGTAACAGTTTTGATATAAGGATAGGCATCTGGCAAAGCTAACAGAATAGAGAGGCCAGGAAAAAATGCCACAAAAATTTAGAAAATAAACTTGTGGAATTGCAAATCAATGGAGTAAGGTTAAACTATTAAATGGTTCTAGAACAATTGGTTGGCTGCTTGGAAAAAAATAAAATTGAATCCATTTCTCACTCTATATACAAAACTAAATTCCTAATAGATTAAATTCTTAACCATTAAGGCAAACTTCTTAGGATAATAGAGAAAAATAGACATATTTTTATGAATGTAGAGGAAAAAGATTTCTTAAATGGTTTCCTTAATCAGCTAACCATAAAACCCTGACAAATTTGATTACGTTACTGTTAAAAATATCTGTTCTTCAAACTACATAAACTAGGAAGACAACCTGTAGAGTGGAATGACGGGTTTAGAAATATGCATTTATTTCCAGTTTTTTAAGGAACCTCCACACTGTTCTCCATAGTGGCTGTACTAGTTTGCATTCCCACCAACAGTGTAAGAGGGTTCCCTTTCCTCCACACCCTCTCCAACATTTATTATTTGTAGACTTTTGGATTGCAGCCATTCTGACTGGTGTGAAATGGTACCTCATAGTGGTAAAATATCATGTATGAAACGAGATGCCCCAGGTTCAATGCACGATACTGGATGCTTGGGGCTAGTGCACTGGGACGACCCAGAGGGATGGTATGGGGAGGGAGGAGGGAGGAGGGTTCAGGATGGGGAGCACATGTATACCTGTGATGGATTCATTTTGATATTTGGCAAAACTAATACAATTATGTAAAGTTTAAAAATAAAATAAAATTTTAAAAAAAAGGAAGAAATATGCATTTAAAAAGAACTTTTCAGTAAAGAACACAATTCAGTAGAAACACAAGCATTTACCAGAAATGGAAACAAAATGTCTCATAAATATGTGAAAAAGTGATTTTTCTTGTTCATAATCCAAGAAAATAGATGTTTATTGCCAACATATGGAACTGCAATTGATTTTGTGTTTGATGTTTTTTCTGGCCGCCTAACTATATTCTCAGAATTTTCAATAATTTGTTAATTCAGGTGGATTTCAATGTAATCAGTCATATCATCTGTGAATCATGAAAGTGTTCTTTTACATATTTGTTTTTCTTGTCTCATTGCACTGTCTAGGATGCACTGTCCCACATCAGAGATATGAACCATATCTGGCTACTGAGCTCTTGAAGTGCAGCCAGTGCTCCTGTGGAAGTGAATGCTTCTGTTAACTTTATTTAATAATTTAAATTTAAATCTAAAAACTGAAGCAATGTGGAAATTTTCTGCACTACATAATTTGAATGCAGGGCTACATTTCACTTTGTTGTTCTAACTAAAATATTCTACTCCAGTGCACACATATTTTTAATTTTGCTAATGTGATTGCTAGAAAACTTAACTTTTAAAATTCTTTATGTGCCTGTCACTGTTCTAGGTAGGGCCTTTGACGCAGTATTAATAGAAGCAGTGGTGGTGAACATCTCATCCCATTGACTTTAAAAGGACCACTTCTAACATTGCACTATTCACAGCCAGGTTTTATTGAATAGCCTTTAAAAAAAATTTTTTGGGGGCCATGCTGAATGGAAGGATATTGTTCCACAACCAGGGATTGAACCTGTTCCCCTGCATTTGAAGTGTGGAGTCTTAACCACTGGACCGCCAGGGAACTCCCCGGATATTCTTTATTAGATGATTTCTTCTATTCCTAGTTTAAAAATTAATAGATGTTTAATTTTATCAAAATATTTTCTGCACCAAAAGTAAAAAATCTTATGGTTTTCCTACTCTGAATTGTTAAGTGATGAGTCACATTAATAAATTTTCTAATTTTCAAATATCTTTTTATTCTTGGGATAAAACTGTGGTGCATTAACATTTTGTATAGAATTTTTTCTCTAGTTTTATTGTCAGATTCTGTGGTCTCACAGACTGATCTGAAGGTAATTTCTTCTTTTTTGATTCTCTGAAACAGTCATATAATTTTGAAATTTGGAATTTTGCAGTTGCTAAAAGAGTGTAAGAAATCATACATAAAATCATTGGCCCCTCCCCTTCATTTCTGCGGATATATTTTAACGTCAATTTATTTTTATTATAGGACTCTTCAGGATTTCTATTTCTCCTTGAACCCAATTTGATATTATTTCATCAGCTTTTTAGATTTAATGACAAGAATTCTTTTTTATGATACAGTCATTAGCTTTTTAGTTTGTTGGGTTTATAATTATATCCCCTTTTATTACTGTATTATTTATCTATTCCTGTCTCTTTTTGTCTTTAGCTAATATTACGAAAATTGTGTCTATTATACTAGTTAAAAAAAAAAAAACCACTGGGCTTTGTTAATCCTCTTTAGTTTACATTTATTTTGTTTTTCACTGATTTATCTTCTTTGTCTTTATTGTTGCCTGCATGCAGTGATCTTTATCCTGTTGTTCTTTTACTAACATCTTTAGTTGAGGGATTACCTCATTATTTTTTTGGCCTTTTTACTTTAATATAAGCATTTAAAACTATTTTCTTTCTTCTATGTGCTGCTTTCAATATGCAGTTCAAGTTTTAAAATTAGTATATTTCCTTATCACTTATTTCCAGTTCAGTTCAGTTCAGTCGCGCAGTCGTGTCCGACTCTGTCACCCCATGAATATCAGCACGCCAGGCCTCCCTGCCTGTCACCAACTCCCGGAGTTTACTCAAACTCATGTCCATCGAGTCGGTGATGCCATCCGACCATCCCATCCTCTGTTGTCCCCTTCTCCCCCTGCCCCCAATCCCTCCCAGCATCAGGGTCTTTTCCAATGAGTCAACTCTTCGCATGAGGTGGCCAAAGTATTGGAGTTTCAGCTTTAGCATCAGTCCTTCCAAAGAAATCCCAGGGCTGATCTCCTTCAGAATGGACTGGTTGGATCTCCTTGCAGTCCAAGGGACTCTCAAGAGTATTCTCCAACACCACAGTTCAAAAGCATCAATTCTTCAGTGCTCAGCCTTCTTCATAGTCCAACCCTCACATCCATACATGACCACAGGAAAAACCATAGCCTTGACTAGACGGACCTTCGTTGGCAAAGTAATGTCTCTGCTTTTGAATATGCTATCTGGGTTGGTCATAACTTTCTTTCCAAGGAGTAAGCGTCTTTTAATTTCATGGTTGCAATCACCATCTGCAGTGATTTTGGAGCCCCAAAAAAATAAAGTCTGACACTGTTTCCACTGTTTCCCCATCTATTTCCCATGAAGTGATGGGACTGGATGCCATGATCTTTGTTTTCTGAATGTTGACCTTTAAGCCAACTTTTTCACTCTCCTCTTTCACCTTCATCAAGAGGCTCTTTAGTTCCTCTTCACTTTCTGCCATAAGGGGGGTGTCATCTCCATATCTGAGGTTATTGATATTTCTCCCGACAATCTTGATTCCAGCTTGTGCTTCTTCCATCCCAGCGTTTCTCTTGATGTACTCTGCATATAAGTTAAATAAGCAGGGTGACAATATACAGCCTTGATGTACTCCTTTTCCTATTTGGAACCAGTCTGTTGTTCCATGTCCAGTTCTAACTGTTGCTTTCTGACCTGCATATAGATTTCTCAAGAGGCAGGTCAGGTGGTCTGGCATTCCCATCTCTTTCAGAATTTTCCACAGTTTGTTGTGATCCACACAGTCAAAGGCTTTGGCATAGTCAATAAAGCAGAAGTAGGTGTTTTTCTGGAACTCTCTTGCTTTTTTTATGATCCAGTGGATGTTGGCAATTTGATCTCTCATTCCTCTGCCTTTTCTAAAATCAGCTTGAACATCTGGAAGTTCACGGTTCACATATTGCTGAAGCCTGGCTTGGAGAATTTTGAGCATTGCTTTATTAGCGTGTGAGATGAGTGCAATTGTGTGGTAGTTTGAGCATTCTTTGGCATTGCCTTTCTTTGGGATTGGAATGAAAACTGACCTTTTACAGTCCTGTGGCTGAGTTTTCCAAATTTGCTGGCATATTGAGTGCAGCAGTTTCACAGCATCATCTTTTAGGACTTGAAATAGCTCAACTGGAATTCCATCACCTCCACTAGCTTTGTTCATAGCGATGCTTTCTAAGGCCCACTTGACTTCACATTCCAGGATGTCTGGCTCTAGGTCAGTGATCACACCATCGTGATTATCTGGTCTGTATAAAGATCTTTTTTTGTACAGTTCTTCTGTGTATTCTTGCCATCTCTTCTTAATATCTTCTGCTTCTGTTAGGTCCATACCATTTCTGTCCTTTATCGAGCCCATCTTTGCATGAAATGTTCCCTTGGTATCCTAATTTTCTTGAAGAGATCTCTAGTCTTTCCCATTCTGTTGTTTTCCTGTATTTCTTTGCATTGATTGCTGAGGAAGGCTTTCTTATCTCTCCTTGCTATTCTTTGGAACTTTGCATTCAGATGCTTATATCTTTCCTTTTCTCCTTTGCTTTTTGCTTCTCTTCTTTTCACAGCTATTTGTAAGGCCTCCTCAGACAGCCATTTTGCTTTTTTGCATTTCTTTTTCTTGGGGATGGTCTTGATCCCTGTCTCCTGTACAATGTCATGAACCTCTGTCCATAGTTCATCAGGCACTCTATCTATCAGATCTAGGCCCTTAAATCTATTTCTCACTTCCACTGTATAATCATAAGGGATTTGATTTAGGTCATACCTGAATGGTTTAGTGGTTTTCCCTACTTTCTTCAATTTAAGTCTCAATTTGGCAATAAGAATGTCATGTTCTGAGCCACAGTCAGCTCCTGGTCTTGTTTTTGCTGACTATATAGAGCTTCCCCATCTTTGGCTGCAAAGAATATAATCAATCTGATTTCGGTGTTGACCATCTGGTGATGTCCATGTGTAGAGTCTTCTCTTGTGTGTTTGGAAGAGGATGTTTGCTATGACCAGTGCGTTCTCTTGGCAAAACTCTATTAGTCTTTGCCCTGCTTCATTCTGTATTCCAAGGCCAAATTTGCCTGTTACTCCAGGTGTTTCTTGACTTCCTACTTTTGCATTCCAGTCCCCTATAATGAAAAGGACATCTTTTTTGGGTGTTAGTTCTAAAAGGTCTTGTAGGTCTTCATAGAACCATTCAACTTCAACTTCTTCAGCATTACTGGTTGGGGCATAGGCTTGGATTACCGTGATATTGAATGGTTTGCCTTGGAAATGAACAGAGATCATTCTGTCATTTTTGAGATTGAATCCAAGTACTGCATTTCACACTCTTTTGTTGACCATGATGGCTACTCCATTTCTTCTGAGGGATTCCTGCCTGCAGTAGTAGATATAATGGTCATCTGAGTTAAATTCACCCATTCCAGTCCATTTCAGTTCGCTGATTCCTAGAATGTCAACATTCGCTCTTGCCATCTCTTGTTTGACCACTTCCAATTTGCCTTGATTCATGGAGCTGACATTCCAGGTTCCTATGCAGTATTGCTCTTTAGAGCATTGGACCTTGCTTCCACCACCAGTCCCATCCACAATTGGGTATTGTTTTTGCTTTGTCTCCATCCTTTCATTCTTTCTGGAGTTATTTCTCTACTGATCTCCAGTAGCATATTGGGCACCTACTGACCTGGGGAGTTCATCTTTCAGTATCCTATCATTTTGCCTTTTCATACTGTTCATGGGGTTCTCAAGGCAAGAATACTGGAGTAGTTGGTCATTCCCTTCTCCAGTGGACCACATTCTGTCAGATCTCTCCATCATGACCCGTCCATCTTGGGTGGCCCCACACAGCATGGCTTAGTTTCATTGAGTTAGACAAGGCTGTGGTCCGTGTGATCAGCTTGGCAGTTTTCTGTGATTATGGTTTCAGTGTGTCTGCCCTCTGATGCTCTCTCGCAATATCTACCGTCTTATACTTGGGTTTCTCTTACCTCGGATATGGGGTATCTCTTCAAGGTGCTCCAGCAAAGCACAGCCACTGCTCCTTACCTTGGACGAGGGGTATTTCCTTGTGGCCGCCCCTCCTTGGCTACTTATTTCCAAGCATTATTTAATTTCTGTTACATTTTAAATTTGATTCATGAGTTATATTGTAGCTTCCCCCAAATTTTCAGACATGCACAGCAATTTTTACTTATTTTTTTCTTCAGTTGTAATTTAATTAACTGAATTGAACTGTGGTTGGAAAGCGACTGGTATTTTAGCAATTCTCTGACCGACACTGAAACTCTCCTTCAGCCTGCTATGAATACATCCTGAAGTTTTGTAAACATTTCATGTACTCTAGAGAAGAAAGTGTGTTTTCTAATATTGGGTGGAGGGTTATTCTAATCATTGGGTAGACAGTACATCAAATAAACCAAGACTCTTACTTGTTGACCTATTTTAAATCTTTACTAATGTTCTTGTTAGCTTGTTCTATCATCCAGCTCATAGTCATTGCTGAAGATGTGTTGAAATCTGTTATGGTGGTGAATTTGCTGATTTCTCTCCATAGTTGTACCAAAATTTGCTTAATATATTTAAGGCTTTTCCATTAGGTCTACATGTGTTTAGAAATACATTACTTCTTGGTGGACTGAACCTTTTATCATTTTATAAAGTCATGCCGCTTAATAGATTGCTTGTTAATGACCTTGCTGTAAAGTGAAACACCCCTGTTCTTCCTCAGTCATCAGAGGCCCGGTGCATTGAAACTCAGGGCTCTACTTCTTTATGCATCATTTAGTAATTTTTAAAAGTCTGGAAGTTATGATTTAAATTTTAAGCCGCACCAACATTTTCCTGGTTTCAGAATGTCATCAATCCACTCTGAGTGGAGTTCTCTGGGGCATGTCTGTCCCAAGCCTTCATACAAGTGAGCCCAAAGGGCAGGGGTGAACTCCTTCAGACCTGTCATCTGGCCCCATCACAAGGGATCGCGAGGCTGACCGAGAGCCTCCTGAGGTCCTCAGAAGATGGCCATCAGGACCTCTCCTAAGAGATCCTCAAGGACTGGGAGCACCGGGCCCCCCGGCCAGGTACAGGGAGACTTCCCAAGAAGACTATGCCCATGTGCCCTCACCCGCTTTGGAACCCGAAGCCTCCCACTTTTTGTTCAGCCCTGCACTCTCCACCTCCCAGCTGTGCCCTGAATTTCCCCCTCCCACTTTTTCCATTCCCACCACAACCTCCTCCCATCCAATCCCTCCAGACCGTGCTCCTTGGTCTCCAAGCAGCTCCTATTAACTCTTCCTGGGGCACTCACTACAAGCCCCAGGCTTCATAGGTGCTTTAAAAAGGCACCACTCTCCCAGGGTAGCAGGACAGAAAACTTCAGATGGTACAGGAAGGTCCCAGTCCTTGGTCACGAGTTCCAAGGTCTTGGACCACGTCTCTCACCTCCTCTGTCTCGGTTTTCTCCCTTGTGAAATGAGGATATGACTGGGGACCAAGTTTGTGAGTCTCAGCACACAAAATACACCTAGAAGTTCTTGTTTGAATGCCAGCTGGATGGAGAAGCAAAGGTTTCTCCTCCAGAATTGCATCTTCCGATGGGATTATAGTGAGCCTGCTAGGTTGGCAGGGAAGATCCTTCAACTCTCTCAAATCCCACTGCACAGTTAGATTCTGAATTTACCTCTAAGGAGACTACACCACATGTCACGAAGGGACAGCCTTGCAGAGTCACAGTTGTTAGAAATGTAAAGGAAGAGCTAATATTTACTCAGCATCTCCGATATGCTGAGTATTTCCCATACATTATGAGAATCAGTGCTCCCCCAAATCTGACAAGGTAGGTACAGTTAAAACCCCCATCTTAGAGAGGAAGAGACAGGGCTCAGAGCCCCAGACCCCATGGGTGGCACGTGGCAGAGAGCAGAGGAGTCCACGTGTGTCCTGTGCTCGCTGTGAGCGGCTGTCTGGAGACGGCGCCCCGTGTCTGCGTCATCACGCGGTGGCGCATGCCCCTGTGAGCACCCGCATGTCAGCTCAGCACCCCCAGGCTCACAGACGGCGCGCTGCCGCTTTACGCCAAAGCCCAGCACTGGGGCGACAGAGTAAAGCCATTCCCAACAGTTGTAATCAAGTTAGAAAGCAGGACTTACTTGCTGGGAATTCTGGCCCTGTTGGGTCTCCACTCCTGTCTGAGATTTGCCAGCTTTGGGGGTTGGGGAGAACACGTGGGAGCAGCCGGGTAGCTGGGCTGAAGCCCTGCACTCTTCTCACTGCTTCAGGTCCGTGAGCCCTTGCCTTTCCAGCGTCATACGCTGGTTAAACATTAATTTCTAATAGTGATAAAGGTCAAGGAAATCTTGAGAAATCTCTGGGGAACCTGGGAAACGATTCTTCACTCAGAATGTATACACATTTACTTCTGTTTCCTTTTAGTATTTTATACTTTTAGATATTTATCTTTAGAACTTTCCTCCATCTGAAATTTATTTTAGGGTAAGTCTTAGGATAAAGTTCTGATTTTTTTTTCCCTCGATAGAGTAAGCTAATCCTTCCAACATGATTTTTTAAAAATATTTGTGTTTCTTGAGCTAGTTGTTTTGGTCCTGTGAAATTGTTCTTTCATTTCTGTGCCAGGGCTACAGTGTGTAAACTTTGCCTCTTTCCTTTTTAAGATATTCTTGTTATTTTTAATTTTTTAAATTGAAGTATAGTTGATTTACAATGTTGGGTTAATTTCAGGCATACATACAAATGCATCACTTTCTAGTGTATTTGGGTTCTTGAAAGGCAAGAAACCCCTTATCATTTTTCTTAAAAAATAATCCTTGCTGCTTTCATATATATTTCTTTCAAGAGGAACTTTAAAATCATTTGTTCAAAAATAAATCATATTTAAAATATTTGTTCATCAAATATTCTGCTGAGGTCTGGGTTGCAAGCACACTGATGGAGTTAAATTGTGAGGATCTGACCTTTGGGAAGGGCGTTTTCCCTTCTATAGCCCCGTCGTCTCACTCCAGGGACATTCTTGTCTTAGTTTGGGTTCGTCCAAAGCTGCCCTAAGACACAGACTGGAGTGCAAGTTGTTTATTTTGTTAGTTGTTATTTTGTTAGGCAGCACCGGGCACACTTCCAAGCCACTTACCCCTGTGGTGGCCAGGTGGGCAGGCCCCACACCGCAGGACTAAGGAGGTAGGACAGACTGCCCGCCTGTCAAGGCTGGTAATTCCCCTGCTCAGCCCTCACTCAGGCACAGCAGGCTCTGGTGCCGAGGGGCAGCCTTGGGCAGAGTCACCGGACGTCAGCTGTGTGCGCAAAAGTGATGAGTCATGGACAGCCTCTGCCAAGCCTCCTTAACTAAGTCCTGTGTCCATAGGTCAGAGTTGGAGGCTCGCTGATGCTGGAGTGGGGATTCTAGGTACTTTTACTGTACCGTGTGGACTGGAACTTTTCTACAGAACACATTTCCAACGGAATGCAGCTCGGAGGTGAAGAATCCCTTCTGGTGCTGTCGTGGGTGGATCTTCCAGGCAGATGCAGTAAAGCTGCCCCCAGTCCATGGTCTTAAGAAGACTTTTCCTCTCCCAGCAACAGTCGTGCCTTGGTCACACTGAGCAACTCTCTGCAGGGTCAAAGCCACGCCATCTGGTCTGGAGACACCTTTGCATGCGTGCTAAGCTGCTTCAGATGTGGCCAACTCTTTGTGACCCTGTGGACTATAGCCGACCACAATCCTCTGTCCATGGGATTCTTCAGGAAAGAATACTGGAGTGGGTTGCTGTGCCCTCCACCAGGGAATTTCCCGACCCAGAGATCAAACGGGTGTCTCTTATGTCTCTTGCATTGGCAGATGGGTTCTTTACCACTAGCATCACCTGGGAAGCCCTGGAGACACATGTAGGAACTTCAATATCCCTACTTGGTGTAGAGCAGCAAGGGAGCCCTGGAGACTCCAGTGAAGCAGGTGGTGGAAAGCCAAGGGGCCACACTGATGATGACTATGACCCCAACTCTGACCCCCACCCCAACCCTATAACCCTAAACACTTCAACCTAAATCCTAACTCTAACCCCAACCCTAAACAGACTTAACCTCTAACCACTTACCCTTAACCCCTAAGCCCTAGTCCTAATCCTAGCCCGAACCCTGAGACTGAATCTGCAGAGGAGAAATATCCAAGAAGTCAAATTTTCTTGGAAAAGCCACTCTTCTTAGGAGTGGTTGACAATGTCAGTTCCGTATTTTCTGCTGAGTGGAAGTTTTTAAATTTAATGGAGTCCAGCTTGCTTTCTACTTCTGTGGACTGTGCCTTTGGTATTGTGGCCAAAATGCCATCGCTAACTCCTCTATTCATCTAGGTTGTCTCTCACATCATAGTCTGGGAGTTTTGTGGTTTTGCGTCCTACATCCAGGTCTGTGATCCATGTGGAGTCAGTTTTTGTGACGGTGTGATGTCTGTGCCTAGATTTATCTTTTGCTCGTGGGTGGCAGTTGTTTTAGCTCAGTTTGTTGAAAAGACTGTCTCTGCTCTGCTGTGCTGCCTTGGGTCTTGTGTCAGAGATGAGCTGATTCTCTTTGTGCCAGTGTTTCCAGGCTCTCTGTTCTGTTCTGTCGATCCTCTTCTCTCTGCTTCCAGCAAGTCCGCACGGCCTTGGTCACTGCAGTTTCAGAGCAAGTCTGAGGTTGGGTGTGTCAGCCCTTCAACATGGTTCTCCAATTCAGTGCTTTCTGATTCACTGGGATCGACCTATTGTTGAATCATGAAACCAGTCTGGAGACTTCATGACCAGCATTTTAAAAAAGGAAAGCAGATAGAACAGAACAGAATGGGAAAGAGGGGGCTTTGCACCTAACAAGGGAAACGGCGCTTCCTGAAATTTCTGTTCAATTACTGTGTGTGTGCACGCTGGGCCACTAGATGACAGCGTTTCTTACCATAGGTTATGATCAAAGACGACAGCTGGCACTGAGGGTTATTCTCTCTAGAGAAATAAAGGAGGCTGGGGTTTGTAAAATCTGCAAGTGAGGATTCAAGAGTAACTACAAAAGCTGGAGGAGGCAGCCTTTAATGGCAAACAGCTATTCCAGTACTTATTGTTCATTTCATTCAAAAAGTGGTGCTCATATGTTCCTTAGCAATTTGTAGTTTTCTTCTGGGAATTTCAGGCTTCTATCTCCTGTATTATTTCAAGCTCTGAAGGGAGCAGGACTCAGCCTGGGAGGGGCCAGGCCTCAGCAGGACCTGAGGGCAGGGGGGGAGCCCCGGGAGGGGGCTGGTTGGCTCGGCTGAGCACAGATAGAGCCTACGCTGCTCAGCTACTCAAACTAATTATAGTTAGGCTAATACATTCCACTGGGCTTCAGCACATTCTTCTTTCTTTTGGCTGCACTGCCATGGCTTGCAAGATCTTACATGATCTGAGTTCCCTGACTAGGAATCGAACCCTGGGCCCCAGGAGCGAAAGCACCACGTCCTAACCACTGGACCACTAGGGAATTCCCTCTCGCATTGGCTTTTTCACCTCATTTGGGGTGCAGATGTAGTGTTAGTGGCCAGATTGCAAAGGAGGGGTGGGGTAAAGGCCAGAAGAGGCTCCTGCTGGGTGCTCAGGCAGGGGGTGCAGATGTAGTGTTAGTGGCCAGATTGCAAAGGAGGAGGTGGGGTAAAGGCCAGAAGAGGCTCCTGCTGGGTGCTCAGGCAGGCAGGAGAGAGGACGGTTCCATGCCTCAGGAGGCCTTGATTTTGCCCAGTTACCTGGCCACAGACTCCCCGTGGATTCTGTACGACGTCATGCAGGCTGTTGCCAGCCTCTGTGAGTGACTCAGTGCGAAGAGAGTGGTGGGAAGGTGCCAGAGGATCCCTGAGCGGCAATCAGGCCGGTGTGAGGGGGTGGGGAGGGGGCACCGTGGGGGCTGCATGGCTTCCACCGCATGGGGCCTGTCAGTGGGCGGAGAGTCTGGAGGTGCCTGAGTCCCCAGGGACCCTCCAGTTATGCCGGCTGTGTGCTCACTGGGTGCTCTCCAAGACAGCTTCAGGGATTTTGGGATTTAATTCTAAGCCTTTCCCATCACATTCTACCAAGATCACTATCTTAGGAGCTGAAAACTCTGGTGGCTTGGAAGGGATGAAAACAAAGAGAGTACATGGACCCTAAAATCCTGACGCTCATCGTAAGTTGGGGACGGTCCCACCCCCCTGTGCTGGCCAAATGCTTTTATCACCAAGTCAGAGATTTTAATTCTGTAGGTTTAAGAGAGGCCTGAGGATGCGGAACACACAAGCCTGGCTCTTGGGGCAGCTTCTAGAATTCTCCTTCCCCATGGGAGCTGCACTGAATCTTGCTGAGCTGGCACAGAGGCACGGGTCTGTCTCCTACCCAGCCTTCTGAGTCAGGACCCCTGGGAGTAAGACCAGGAATACACTTGCCCTGCCTCATCTTGAAGGTGTCCATTCTGGAGAGGAAGTGTCAGAAACGCAGGTTTGGTACAGCTGTGCAGCCCACCCTTAAAGCAAGGTTCAGCTGTCGACTCAGCAATGCAGCAGAAAACCATCGATGTTCTGAATGACCTTAGACTCTACCTCAGTCCTCCTAGAAAGTTCCGTGAAATCATATTTTATGTACAATAGAAGTAGTGCAACGACAAAATAGCAACATAATTTCACTTTTTGTACAAAATAAAAAGATGTTAGTCTCCTTCCTCCAATAAGAAATACACCCAGCATTGCATATTTTTGAATCTAGTTGGCTGGATGAATCCTCCATGATGCTTTAGTTCATCCACAGAAATTCCAACACTTTATCCAGATTGGTTTTGAATTAGTGTCAAAGTGTCAAGAATGATCCCTGTGTTCCGTGTAATCACCCTGGACAAAGCCATCTCCGAGAGGTCCCACGTGGCTCATTCTTACCCCTGCAGAGATGTGACTGTCTTTTCAGATGCATAGCAATAGAGCCCTGCTTACATTTAGAGTCGTGTGTAAACACATGCACTTTATATTTAGACATTAAAGCTGCACTCAGTCTGGGGAGATGCTCACAGTAGTGGTGATTATTTTGGGAAATACAAAAGGTAGAGTTTCTACCTCTGGCTCACTCCAGGAGATCTGGTCACTGGATAGGCTGATGTCAAATTGGGAAGCATGCTTTTTCTCAGTGGAGTCATGTTGGTGGGGGGCTAAGTGGACATCACTGAGCTTTGTATACAGTGTATGCCTATATGTGAAAACATTCAATTATAATTGGAAAGCAAAGTGTACCCAAACAAACTGGAGACAGCGGATGGTGTCACCCTGCTCTGGCAAACGAGAAGTTAGTATTGTCTTACCCACGGGGTGAGGCAGAGATGCCCCACGGGGGCAGGTGGCCTTAGCCTTGGACCTGGCTTCGTTAATTCAGAACATCACCCAGACACAGGGAGACTGACTCTCAAGGGAACTGCCCCCGCCTTCCAACCATCCATCCCCACGTCTCTAATTTAGCCTCTCATTCCGGCTCCCATAAGACCAGCCGTGTCCAACAAGATTTCCTGTGATGACAACGTCCTATCAACGCACTGTCCAGTGTGGTGGCCGCTGGACACCACCACCACCATCCATACACTATGGATAGCCACACGTGGCTATCGAGGATTTGAAATGAGGGTGATGTAACCAAGAAACCGAAGTTTTCATTTTATTTTTTATTGCAGTTTAAATAATGGTCATGCGTACCTACTGCTATCAAATTGGACAACACACACCTGCATAAGGGCACATTCTCCATCCACTTGTGCTCAGACCCACCTTTGCCTTCATTCTTCACACACCTTCCAGATGAGTCCCCAGCTGGGCCCAGGTCTTCCCTAGGAATCCTGTGCTATGGCCCTTGTAGACATCTATGCTCATGTGTGTGCATGAGTTTGTATAAGAATGTAAAATTACAATAGAATCTTTTTTATTTTTAAGAGACTTTTTCATAACTTTTATTTCAAATGACAAAACTCCATAATTATCAAAAATGACATTGCATAATTTGCCATAGAACAACCAAGGGGGAAAAGTTGTTGCATTGCAAAATAATATGAAATCATTTGGGGACATTTGTCTGGAAGGTGTGTGAGGCTGAATGAAAAGGCAGGTGTGACCCCAGGGAGGGAGAGGAGTGGGCTGGAAGATCAATCTTGATGACTAATATTGTCAAGGTCTTGGAATTCACATCCATGACCCTTTGTGTTTATTGATAAGAAAGTTGCACACTGAAGAACTGATGCTTTTGAATTGTGGTGTTGGAGAAGACTCTTGAGAGTCCCTTGGACTGCAAGGAGATCAAACCAGTCTACCCTAAAGGAGATTAGTCCTGAGTTTTCATTGGAAGGACTGATGTTGAAGCTGAAACTCCAATACTTTGGCCACCTCATGAAAAGAGTTGACTCATTGGAAAAGACCTTGATGCTGGGAAAGATTGAGGGCAGGAGGAGTAGGGGACAACAGAGGATGAGATGGCTGGATGGCATCACCGACTCAATGGACATGAGTTTGGGTGGACTCCGGGAGTTGGTGATGGACAGGGAGGCCTGGCGTGCTACAGTTCATGGGGTCGCAAAGAGTTGGACACGACTGAGCGACTGAACTGAACTGAATTGAAATCGCATTCATTTACTTTGTCCTGCTAGCATCAGACACAATTCTTGCTTTCTTTCCTACACAAACTTCCTATGAATGACTTGGCCAAGAAGAACCCACATTCTTCAAGGAACCATGAAGATGCCAAGAGAAAAGGAGAAGAAGAGTAGGGAAAAAAATGGTAGTAAGGAGTATTCAGTAGAAACACATTGACATGGAGATTAAATTGGCAGCCAAGCCTAATACCATGAAATAAAATAAAAACAAAACAAAAATCAAAGCAATCAGTTCACCAAAGCTTAAAGCAGTGATGCAGGAATATATGCAACAGAAGCCAGCATGACTCCAAAGAGAAATGGAGGGAAAAGGAAACATCCTTGTCATGGTGCAGGTTAGCAGTGGCTCAGGGAGCGAGCAGCCTGCCCAGAGACTGTGCGTGACCTGGGGGACAGACGGGACATGCATGCTGATGGGACAGATGGATGTGCACACCAAACGGAGTCAGCAAGTTTGAGAAAAGGTAAATCTTAGGAAAGGCAGGTGAGAGAGCCCCAACACACATAATATTGCTGTCTTTAATAACAAGACCTTCAGGGATGTAACAAAACCAGATTTAGATGTAATTCAAGAAAACTTTCAGAGATCAAAGAAGACTTGGATCTATTTACAGACTGAAGTACACATGGCATCCCCGGGATGGGGGAGCGGGAATGACACCTATCACTGCACATCAAACCCTGCCTGTCTTGCTGTTTTCCAAAAGGGCCTGTGGTGCCCCGCCGGTGGCCCGTGCACCCTCGAGCGCCCTCTGCAGGCCGGGCTGAGATATGCGACCATGGAGTCCCTGCCGGCATCTCCTGGCCTGGGGTTGGTCTCCACCCACCTGGCTGAGCACTCCCAGTTCTGCCAAGGACGGACTTTTCACTTGTTTTCTGTCCCTGTTACTGTTGTATAACTTCCAAGAAGAGGAGGGTTGCTGTGAAATTACCATTCTAAAACCCAATATTATAGGATATTTTTCTGTTTACATTTCACAGGGGGAAGTTTTTATCACAGAAAATTCATAATTTTATGAATCCCTCAAAGTGGGTTTAAAAAACCAGTAGCACTATGATCAAGGCAGTGAGATCAAGTTTAATGTCATGTCTTCTTTTAAGTATATCAGCTATTGGCTTATCTGTGTGGCCCCCTGCATCACCTTCTTTGGAAGGAACACCACGGTCTACATTTGGGACCTGGCCCAGTGCTTCACCCCCCACCCCCCTGGACTCCGGGAACATGGAAACATGAGCTCGCTCATGTCATGCCTTCTGTACACTGTATGCCCCACCACCGTGCATGCTCTCCCCACACAGACTCACACACTCCTCTGCACATGCCCTGCCTGCATCCAGCCTTCTTCACCCCCCTCCCACCTCCCACAGCACACTTGGTTCTGCTCTCCCGCCCCATGGACACCCATCGCCCTCACCACATACACCCTGCACACATCACACACCAGCCCCATCATAAACAGGCGCGCCACCCGCCACCCCCCTCCCCCCAGCCCCCCACTATCTGACGAGGAGGAGAGTGTTGTGAATTATTGCTCTTGCTCCGATGGCAGCCTGCCTTAGTGGGATGAGATTTCCAACCCAGGGTGCAGATTCTGAAAACAAGTGATGGGAGAGTTCAAAATGCCACAGGTGTGCTCCGATGGGTGGACACAGCTGGCTTATGATAATACACTCTGCTGGGGCTGGGACAGGAGGAGGTGAGTCAGGCCCAAGGACAGCTACGTGACGCTGCCCGTGGGCCCCAGGTGAGGTCCTGTGGGAGCAGAGATGCAGGGCATCCATTCTCTTATTCTTTCTGCCCATTTCTCACATGGGCCATTTTGCTCATGTGACGGCAAAATCCAGTCACACTTGAACTGCACAAATGTGAGTTTTGAGTTTCTTGAGGTGTTGGCTACAGCTGAGGGAAGCTCTGCCTCCTTCTGGAGCTTCCACGGGTCTCTGTTCTTGCGGAGGAAGTGGGGGAAGGAGAGGCCTGTGGATCTGTTCCGTGGTCAGCACGGAGCCCACCTAGCAGGGTCACACCAGTCTGCACCCACTCATTTGTGACTGCTGTTTAGCCAGGTAAGAAGCACATCACTAAAATATCCCAAATCATCTCCCTAGGTGTTCAGTGCTTGATCAGCTGAACGTTTTTAAAATATAGAAACAGACACCACAGGCAAAATGAAGAACACTGTATTAATGTTTATTTCTAACGACAAACAGAACATCAGTCCCTTATTTGTACAAAAATACCTGAATGTTTACAGTTAGGTTCGTGAGCCGAGGAGCTATGTACAGAAAGGAGCAAAGCACGTGGGACAAAGGTTTTGTCTTTTGGGTTAATCTGTTCTGCGTTCCCTGAAAACGTTGACACGTCGGGCGATGCCATGCTCACCACACCACAGCATCAGAGCCCCCGCGAGCCAGCCCCACCCCCGCAGAGGTGCGTCGATTGGTCAAACCCTCAGGTATTCAGTGCAGAAGAGAGAAGACAAAACATCTAGACTGAGGCACATATTTCTTCAAGGTTTAGCAAACAGAAAAACGTTCTGAAACTCTAACACATAAGGTCACAAAGCTCTCCTACTTAGCGTTAATCCCCAAAGCATTTGGCGTTTTCTTTCTCAATTCAGTCCAGGTTGCTACATGGAGTTTCTGTTCACAACAGAAAATCACAGGAAGAGATAAAAAGTCAACAGGCTCTGAAACGACCCTGAGCTGTTCCGTTTACATTCATGTCATTTAAATACAAAAATAAAAGTCGAATGTCCTTCAGCCCCTGGCTGGCCCAGCTGGACGCCCATCTCCTGCGAGGGGCTGCCCTTTGGCGGGGGGATCCCCCAGTACAAGGGGCCCTGGGAGGTCACGCTCTGTGACAGCTCACTGTGGCCAGGAGGGTACACACAGAATCGTGCGTCAGAGTCAAGCTTTAGTTCTCTTTTTAAATAGAAGGTGTATTTATAAATACGCAATACTGCAGATACTAGCTGTCTATTGAGTGAGTCTCATCTCACTGGTGGAGACTGGTCTATGTAAACAGAAAACAGAAACTGGAGAGGTGGCTTTTTTTTTTTTTTTTTTTGCTGGATTTTTTGTTTTTTAAAGGCTTTACCTCCAACTGGCAAAGAGAAAAATGTCTACTTAGTGTAACTAAAGCATCAGTCCCTCCAGGGGAAGCAGGCTGCCAGGCATGACTCGAAAATTACCTAATTGTCAACAGTTGGAAAGATTAACAGGCTAGAAAACAACCACCCCCACCCCAAAACAAACAAGCCAAAAAGCCATTGAATGTTCATGGTTAAAAACATGTTTTACTAAAAAGTCTTCATTTGTCTAAGTAGACACTTCATGGGAAATAAGTAGAGTGTGTCTTGTCAACTAAAATACAGTGTCTATACCACGAACTGAGGTACAGAGGGTATGCGTCACTGTGTCCTAAGCTGCATGTCTCCCTTGGGAAGTGCTGCAGTGGGCAGTCCTGGGGTCTAGCGGCCAGCGCGGTCCAGAGGGGCAGGGAAGCATGGCCGCTGTGACCTGAGGATGGACGTCATCCTTCAGCAAGCGGTGTGTGTGCCGTCGGGGAGCCCTTTCTGCTCTGCATGGATCAAAGGCAGAGAAACGGCCGCCTGCATGCTGAAGACTTGGCCACGGGGCCAGGCGGAGGGTGGGGACATCTCAGGCCAGAATCTGACTCAGCTCCTGGAGCAGCACCCAGCGCTGCATTGCCAGCCTGTCCATGGCCAGCCCCACTGTGGGGGCCTCCTGACCCGGGCCAGTGGAGGACGACCTGCTGCCTTGCAGGGCCTGGCCACAGGGCTGTCAGCAGGATGGAGGCCACCAAGCGAGACCATCCTCTGTGGGGCTGCCCTCTCCAAGGTTTCCACCTCTGTCACCATGGAAACCCGCTACATATGGACGCAGGCCACGCAGATGCCACCTCCTTTCAGATCCTCGGAGCCCCCACGGCAGGAAGAGCAGCCTTGGAAGGCTGGCGCCACTGCAGAGGGATAAGGCAGAGATGGTTCTAGAACAGGCTGGAAGGTGGGGCAGGCGGCCTGGCGCCCCCTACAGGCGGGCGATGGGCACTCGCTGTATGCTAGGAAGGCTAGCCTGTGGCCAAAGAGGGGCCGCCACTCAGCCCTGTGTTGTGGGACAGCAAGTTTTCCAAAGAAACACGTGTCCAGCAGCGGGGAAGACAAAACAACACGTGGACGGCAGGTGGGCAGCACGAGTGGGGGATGGGCACAGAGCAGGGAGGGCAGACTGGGTTGCCTCTCTGGCCATAGAGCACACCACTTGCCTGCCACAAGAACACCTTTTATTTCAAAAAAGCTTTCAAGTATACTGGGGTGGGGAGGCTGGGGTGCCTGCTGTCTGGGAGTGATGTGTAGAGGGTACGCACCACCCTCTGCAAACGCGGTCAACCTCTGGGGGCTGCCCCTTTTCAAGTGTCTTTACATCTCGTACACACGGAAAAGCCACAGCCCCTCCTGCCATAAGCTGAATACAATATTGAAAACAAGGAGTGCAAAAAAGGGATCGATACAAAAAAGTAAACATATCAGTTTTAATTGTCAAGATTATTCCAGGGCAAGAGTTCACTTCCAATCACTTCTCTCTGGCTTGCGTTCCTCCATGGCCCAGCCAAGACCACCATTCCAGTTTACTCTCGAATCTGCTCTCTCCCGCCCTCCCTGACGAGGCCAGGGAGAGAGGGGCAGCCCTGCTGTATCTGCAGCAGCGAACCACCGTCAAGTCCAACAGATGAGTCGATTGTGGTCAGCCGGCGCCAAATGCACCGTCTTGCTCCAAGCCCCGAGGTGCAGACAGATGTGTGTTCTGAAGGATGCACAGGCCTCTTCACTCCAGTGTCAGCGCCCACCGGCCTGCAGCCAGGCTAGATCTGAGGTCATAAGGCCACTCGGATGCAGTGGTGCTTCAGTCTGCAAGGCAGGACCCCTTTGTTCAGCTGGTAAAAGTCAACAAGCTGGATCAGGTCAGAGAATTTGGTGTTCCCGTCGTCAAGGCTGAAGAATGTCTGCCCGTCATCCTCGCACTGGAGAGACACAATGAGACCGGCTACGTCAGAGGCCGCAGCTCAGGCCCCACCGTCAGGATTAGTGCTCTCCACCCCTGGGCAGGTTCCAGGGCAACATACGGAGCCAGTGAGGTGAGCTAGAACACAGGGCAGGCGGTCACGCAGCGAGGTTTTTGTGTGGAGGCAAGTTGGGAGGGCACTGCCAAGTACCTAAGGCTACAGGGCACAACTGTGCCCCTATTTCTGAGAAGGGTCCCAAGTGCTTCCCAGTTCGCCTTGCTCATAAGGGCAAAGTTGGTCAGTCAACCTGTGAGTGTCCGTGCGCTCAGCACACCCTATGGAGGAGGGTGAGGTTGACCAGTTGACCTGAGTATCCATGCATTCACCACTCACCATGGAGGAGGTTGATCAGTTATCCTGTGAGTGAGCACTCAGCCCACCCCACGGAGGAGGATGCTGTTAACGAAGCCTGTGAGTGTCCATGCAAATGGCACACCCTATGCACAGAGGGAGCTCCTATAAAGATCTCACTAGTGAGCTTGAAACTGTCCGATGTTTACTGTTCTCTAGTGTGGTTAGTTCAAAAGTTGCATGAGGAACAAAACCAGAACACAAAAGAGTAAGCGTGAGTGTGAAAACGTCAGTACTTACAGGTAAGATCTGGAAATTTTTAATCTTCTGATGATGACACAGTGTGAGGACGAACGCCTTTGGATTACTTTGGCTGTCACGGAGGAGAAAGAGCCTGGGGACGGAAAGAGTCAATTGACCGTGAATTCCAGACTGAGTATGCATGCTATCTGCATGTGTGCCTGAACAGGCAGGCTTCAGGAGGCAAGGTTTCAGGAACCTTTGGGAGCTGCGTGAGCTGTAGGGAAAGGCCAGCCTCCACACCCAGACTGTGCTCTGGCTGTCACACCCCATCAGAAGGAACCAGGGGACATGGCTCCTTGGGGACATGGCTGCCTCTAGTGCTGAGGCAGGAAAGGCCTAGGGTGAAGCTGATACACTTTGTGTCAGAAAGTAAGGAGGTACTCAAAGAAAGCTAACTGAGGAGGCAGTGTGGCCACACCCGGGCATCTAAGTGAATAACACGGGTGACTGATCACCACCTATAGCACAGAACAAGAATCCTGAGTCCACACTGGTGTGATAAATAAATGAACAAATAATAACAGAGGAGGAAAAAAAGCTCTTCCTAAGAGCAGAAGGCCAGCTACACAAACAGAGAAAGAAGATGGATTAGAAAACCACCATCTGGCAATGACCAGATATCACCATTGATTAAGCAGATATTCACGGGATGCTGAAACCAGCATCAAAGTTTGATGAGAATAACTGCCTCCATGGTCTCAAAGATCTACCCACTAATGTTTACGACAAAGGGACCAACAGTAACCTTCCGACAGAGAAACCTGGTGGACACCATCTTCAGGTATTCAAGTGACCAACGACAGGAATGAGACAACCCACCCCAGCACCTCCGACAGGATGCACTGCAGATGACTCAGCATCACCTCCTGGGAGTGAGCAGATGAGCCCCCACCTGGTACTTCTGCCCTCGCGGCTCCTGCAAGTGTCGAGACACAAAGGAGCACAAGGCATCTGCTGCCCAGGGCGGTGCTGGGGCCAACAGGTTCTTCTCCTGGGCAGCAAAGGATGCAAGGCGGACCCCTGGTAAAATCTGGGAAAGTGGCATGGCTGGGGACAGAATCGCATTTGTGTTAATTTCCTAATGTTTATAACGAGCCTGTGGTTGCCTAAGAGAAGTCCACGTTTTTAGAAATTTTATATTGAAATAATTACAACTCGCTCCTAAATGGTTCTGATAAAAAAAAATGAGAGAGAGAACGTGAGTGCTACAACATTCATGACTCTGTTACATGAATCATGCAATCTTCTACAATTTGAAATCACATCAGAAAGTCTGCAATTAACAAGTGATGGCCAGGATGTGGAGAGAAGGGAGCACTGCTGGTGGGAAGGTAAACTGGTGCGGCCACTACAGAGAACAGTATGGAGGGTCCTTTAAAACTAAAGCTACCATACGATCCTGTAACTCTACTGCTGGATATACACAGATGGAAAAAGTGAAAACACCAATGTGAAAGATACATGAACATCAACGTGCACAGCAGCACTACTTACAACACCCAAGACACAGAGGCAGGCCACGTGCCCGTCAACAGATGACTGGATTAAGAAGCTGTGGTACATACACACAAGGAAACGTCACTCAGCCATAACATGAGTGAAGTCCTGCCATCTGCAGCAACATGGACGGACCTGGGGAACATTATGCCCAGTGAAATAAACCAGACAGAGAGAGACAAGTCCTGATGATACCACTTATGGGTGGATCCTAAAAAATAACACAAATGGATATATAAGCAAAACAGGACCAGACTCACAGGTGCAGAGAACAAACTCGTGGTTACCAAAGGGGAGAGGGAAGCAGGGAGGGACGAATCAGGGGCATAGGATCAACAGATCCAAACCACTGTGTATAAAATAGACAAGCAACAAGCATGTACTGTGCAGCATAAAGATGATATCCGCTATCTTGTAGTAACCTGTAATGGAGAAAACCCTGCAAAAATACTGAATCACTACGCTATACACTGGAAGCTAACACAATACTGTAAATCAATGATCAGTTCAGTTCAGTTCAGTAGCTCACTCGTGTCCGACTCTTTGCGACCCCATGAATTGCAGCACGCCAGGCCTCCCTGTCCATCACCAACTCCCGGAGTTCACCGAACTCATGTCCATCGAGTTGGTGATGCCATCCAGCCATCTCATCCTCTGTCATCCCCTTCTCCTCCTGCCCCCAATCCCTCCCAGCATCAGAGTCTTTTCCAATGAGTCAACTCTTCGCATGAGGTAGCCAAAGTACTGGAGTTTCAGCTTTAGCATCATTCCTTCCAAAGAACACCCAGGACTGATCCCCTTTAGAATGGACTGGTTGGATCTCCTTGCAGTCCAAGGGACTCTCAAGAGTCTTCTCCAACACCACAGTTCAAAAGCATCAATTCTTCGGCGCTCAGCTTTCTTTACAGTCCAACTTTCACATCCAAATGAATGATACTTCAACTAAAAATTAGGATAGCATCTGAAGAAGTGTAAATCATTGTTTTTACGTGAACAAATCTGGAATCAGATGTTAAGACAGAGTTATTCTTTACAAAGGAAAAGGCCCTAATTCCAGCAACAAAGAAGAAATGGCCTGACAGGAGACATATTTTAAAGGCATTAGACACGAAACTGTGACAATCAGATAAACCATCAGGGTCTAGATTGTAAATTCAGATGGAAGGCAGTTCAATAAGCCTGGGAACTCCTGTTATAAAGGTGAAAAAGTTTTATTTCACCACAAGACATCTCAGAGCCTTTAGAATGTAGATCTTCAGCGTGACTCCCTTAGGGCCAGCGCAGGAGGTTTCCTATCTTACCTAACTCTTCACAGCATCTTTTATTATATACCAGCCCTTCTTTGACGGCGTTTTGCAGGATGCGTGTTCTGCAGGATACACTTTGGAGATGCCAGCCAGGATGGCACTGCACCGCAGGGCTGGGAGGACAGGAGGGGCGTGGCTGTGAAGCAGATGTGTGTGTGACGCGCTCGGCGCAGGCAGAGCCGGGCTGTGCGCCTGTCCTTCCCGGGCTGTGTTCTCTTCTCCACGTGCGTCACTAGCAGAAGCCCAGGGACTCGATCTTCCTAGAGAAGCTGGGGCTGGGCAGTCTCAGCTGAGCCCTCAGTGAACCCCAGCTGTTCCTTCTGAGCACCACGGAGCAAGGCAGGTACAGATGCCGTCTGTCTGCTGCCCAGTTCGGAGTGTGACCAGGAGGTCCTGAGGCTGCCCCGATGGCCTGTGCCTAATGGTTGTCTACCTGAAATGACCTCTGACATGGGGGCAGGGGGTAGGGCCAGGAGTCAGCGAGATTCCTGGATCTCACACTCGGGAGCGTCGGGTCGGGATCTGCCCCCTTCCCCGGCCTCTCTGCAGGACTGTGCACATGCTGGGAGCTGGGTGTGGATGGTGTGCACCCTGGAGGCAGTGGTGACGGCCATCAGCGAACTGCAGGCGCAGGGATTTCTGTTGGGGGTGGGGCACTGCAGAGACAAGCTGGGGGCTGACATGCCCAGAGATGTCTCTGCTTGGGACTCAGAGTGGAACACGGAGCAAAGGTGCTGGCAACCAGGATGTCCTTGCCACCGTCAGGACTCAAGTCAGGGGGCTCACGCATCTATTCAGGGACGAGCAAAGGGCTGCTCTCGTCTGGGGCGGACAGAGATCAGAGGGACAGCACAACTCAGGCATGTGGCCCAGGCACTGAGCACACCGCCTGGCTCAGGACTCACAGCGACCCTGGCACTGTGCTCATTTTGCAGCGAGGCCAGGGGGCCCAGAGAAGTGAGGCAAATTCCCTGAGATCACACAGCCAGCAGCAATCACGGAGGAGCCTTGGCACAGCCAGAGCAAGTGTGCAGGGGCTCCTCCATGGCTGGCGAGGACCCTACACTCTGCTGAGGGTGCCGTGTTAGCCCTGAGACAGCACCCCACTCTGCCTGTGGGGGGAGAGCCATAAAGAACACAAGTCTTGGCAAAGTCATGGCCTTCTGCACAGTGGAGGGGCCTGGAGCGTAGACAGAGGGGCCAGCTCACAAAAGGCACAGAGGCTGGGGGTGTAGATGGCAAGGGGGCAGGGGAGCTGGACCCCGGCATGAACAGTAGGGGCAGGCGGGGGCAGTACAGAGCGTTACATGCTGTGAGTCCTGGGCTGAGCCACAGAGGGGCCTGCAGAGCAGGACTGGCCCCTGGGAAAGCCCCTTCCATCTTGGGCTCCGGCATGGGCTGTGGGTGGCAAGAGGGGGAGGAAGGAGGCAGCCAAGCAGTGCTGGGCTCCGCAGGGCAGGGGGTGTGCGTGCAAATGCACACGCACACGTGTGTACAGGCTCAGGCTTGCGTGCGTACACAGGTCACCTGTGGGGGCACGGGTGGGGTGGCGCTTCCCTCCAGGTGGCTTCAGAGGCCCGCTGGGTAGATTGCAGGCTCCGCTATCTCTTTCCACCCCCTACTTCATCTGTGATTGAGGCTAAAGGTCTTGGCAGCAGTGTTTTATAGCAGCTGTCATCCTGGCCTGCCTTTCAGGGTTGTTTGTTGTCAGACTCTAAATTGGCTTCCTCCATTACCTCTGCAGGGATTCACAATGATTTGGCATTGATTATTTAATTTACCTTGTTTTCCAAGCACGTTTCCTCCCTAAACACGGGAGTGAGTGGACGACATACATCACTGTGATGACACCTGAATGGGTCCCGTATCCTGCCTTCTGTTTTTGCTGAAGAGCCAGCAGCTGGAGGCTGGGATTGAAGGATCTAACATATAACCTTAGAGGCAACTCAGACCCGGCGAAGGATAGAGAGGAACAAGGCAAGTCGGGGTGGGGGGAAAGCTGAAAGATGTCCACACTCCTCACCAAGGCTGGACAGAGGGAACCTTGCCAACTGGGGCTCGGCCCCAGGAAAAGTTGAATTGCAAGACAAACGGGTTTAAAAAAAAACGAGCCGACACACAGTGCCGTGGGCCCAGCATGCTGACCCTCCCCACCCCAGGGCTGCTCCTTTTAACGCAAAGTGGGCTGGCCTGTCAGCCTCTCAGCAACGTGGGTGTCACGTCACTGCCCTGGGCCCTGGGAAGGATGCACGGTACCCAGTGGTGCCTCCCGTGGAGCCGTCACTTCTCTGGCAGTGCTGAGAGCGGCTCTTTCCTGTCTGCCCATTTCTGTCCCCCTCTAACCTTAAAAGAACCTAATCACAGGGATGAATCACTGGGCAATTGAAATCAACTCCTGACCTATTCTCTCCTGAATGAGTTATGCCTTGTCTAACCTGCTGATTCTTTTCCTAAATACAATAAAAAGAAGTAAAAATAAAAAGAAGAATTAAGCAGTTAAAGAATGGCTACCTCTCTACCCACAACAGCCTCCCTAAGCGATCCTGCAAGCAGCCCATGTGGGCAAGATAACACCTCGAGTCATCCAGTCTGCACTCAGTGGAGAATGGTATGAATCTAACCCCCTGCCTTCATGATGTGCTGAGACCCTCACCCCACCCCCAACCCCTGCCCCGCTGCCCTGGTTCCCTTTAAAAACTGTCATTGCCGAGCAGAATCTTCAGAGTTGGTCTCAGGACATGAGTTCACCTTCTCCCCAGATTGCTGGCTTTTCTGATTAAGGAACCTTTCCTTTCTACTCACACTTGTCTCCTGAATTACTGGTTTATGAGTGACGAGTGGCTGAACCTGGCTTTGGTTATAGTAAGATGTCACCTGGCAAGCAAACCCATTTGACTTGTGAAAATGAACCCCACACATGATATGGTAAATGGGGCCCCATGAGAACATTTGGGGGCTTAGTTTGGTTGGGGTTTAGGGCTGCAACAGGTAAGCATCCTATCCTTGAAGCCCCTGGAAAACACAAACCTACATGCAAAAAACATTACTAAGAGAGGAGGGTAGTCTTCTCTCTTAGGCAGAAAGTTCAGAGGAGAAGAAGCCAGTCTGTAGTCAGGATGGGTCACTTCTAAGGCTGTAAAAGGACTGTTCTACGATCAAGTGACATTTCAGAAAAGCCATCTGGAACAACAGTACACCCATATGGGAAAAAAAATCAGATCCATCTTTACACAGAGAACTAGGAGAAATAAATTCCGAATGCACTTGGGATCTAAACATGCAGACAAAATTGGATGAACAGAAATGGAAGAAATAATCATGAAAAAAACGAAGGGAGTGTAATCAATAATACAAGTTCCAGAGGATAATGTGAACAAACTCCTTTATGATTGAGGAGTGGAGAAAACTTGTATGACTAGGACTCAAAAATCTAGAAAGACACAAGCTGAAGCACGAAAAGATAAATGTGACCATATTTAGAAAAACTATAACCAAAAATCAAAACAAAACCCCCCTCAGCTAAGTCAAAAACACAAAGAACAACCTGGAAAAAAATGTTCGTAAAAAACGGATAGAGAAAAATCGGGCAAAAGATATATCAGCGGTTCAGCATTGCAAAAAGGAGTAGAAATGAAACTGGTCCTTACACATACAGCAAGAGACTCAGCCTCCTGGGTAAGGGAACCACAGGTGGCTCTCAGACAACCCTGGTGGGAAGCACTGGGCATTTTACATTTACTGTCTGCTCAACACTCCCACGTCCACGAACTCACCAGCAGAAACAGGAAGATGGGCCACAGCGTACCACCACAGAGGCCTGGGAAAAAATGAAGCTGGGACGACGCGGCAAAGCGAACACAGCGGGGACCGGGAGGGGCCTCCTTCCCCGCCTCCTCCCGAGGCAGCTAAACGCAGGCTTGCTCCCCATGGACAGCACACATCCCAGTTAAGGAGAGGCAGTCACCAATGTGTTTTGCTTATATTTGAAAAAGGGAACAACGGAAGGATAAAGAAACCCTGATGAAAATGTGTACCAACCGTGGAGTTAGGGAGGAGAGTCAAGTCACCAGGCAAAGTGCCTTCTTTTAGATTTTTGACTTCAGAATCAAGGCAATGTTTCAAATAGTTTTAAAAGCAGCATTAAATGGAAGAGAAAAGAAATCAGATCCATTTAATTAATAATCAAAACTGAGGAAGGAACTTGAAACATAGCAGTTTGGTGGTGGAACCACAGAGAAGAATTACCTTAAGGCTGGTATTTTAACATGATTCTGCCTGGAATGTTCCTTAATGACAAAAGGGCTATAAAGAAGTGTGAATTTAGTAATTTTACTGAAGTAATATTATGAATATTTTTATGATGTGATATGGGATACAGCTCACAAATACAGAGTGAGGTAAAGCAAGTAGCTAACAACATTAGATTTTTCAGAGGAAGAAAAGAGAGATACAATAAAGTCTAAGATGTACGAATCCTGTAGCTTTCCACTTGAACTGGGATGTCAATGTGGACCTGTAATCTATTTTTCAGTTTAAAAAGCCTATGTCCTGGCTTTTTAAACTGAAAAAGAGAATTCTAGAAAAACATCTACTTCTGTTTCATTGACTTATGCTAAAGCCTTTGACATGTGGATCACAACAAACTATGGAAAATTCTTCAAGAGATGGGAATGCCAGACCACCTTACCTACCTCCTGAGAAACCTGTATGCAGGCCAAGAAGCAACAGTTAGGACCAGACATGGGATAATGGACTGGTTCCAAACTGGGAAAGGAGGAAGTCAAGGCTGTATATTGTCACCCTGCTTTTTAAACTTATTTGCAGAGTACATCATGCGAAATACCAGGCTGGATGAAGCACAAGCTAGAATCAAGATTGCTGGGAGAAATATCAATAACCTCAGATATGCAGATGACACCACTCTTGTGGCAGAAAGTGAAGAGGACCTAAAGAGCCTCTTGATGAAAGTGAAAAAGGAGAGTAAAAAGTTGGCTTAAAACACAACATTCAAAAAAATAAGATCATGGCATCCAGTCCCATTACTTCATGGCAAATAGATGGGGAAACAGTGGACACAGTGGCTGACTTTATTTTCCTGGGCTCCAAAATCACTGTAGATGGTGACTGCAGCCATGAAATTAAAAAACACTTGCTCCTTGGAAGAAAAGCTATGACAAACCTAGACAGCATACTAAAAAGCAGAGACATTACTTTGCTGATAAAGGTCTGAGTAGTCAAAGCTATAGTTTTTCCAGTGGTCATGTATGGATGTGAGGGCTGGACCATAACGAAGGCTGAGTACCAAAGAACTGATGCTTTTGAACTGTGGTGTTGGAGAAGACTCTTGAGAGTACCTTGGACTGCAAGGAGATCAAATCAGTCAATCCTAAAGGAAATCAATTTTGAACATTCATTGGAAGGACTGATGCTGAAACTCCAATACTTTGGCCACCTGATGTGAAGAGCCGACTCCTTAGAAAAGACCCTGATGCTGGGAAAGATTGAAGGCATGAGGAGAAGGGGACAACAGAGGGCGAGATGGTTGGATGGCATCACTGACTCAATGGACATGAGTTTGAGTAAGCTCCAGGAGATGGTGAAGGACAGGAAGGCCTAGTGTGCTGCAGTCCATGGGGTCACAAAGAGTCGGACACGACTGAGTGACTGAACAAGAAAATCAATGTGAACCTGTAATCTTTTTCAGTTTAAAAAAATGTATGTCCTAGCTTTGTCCATGGAAAAGACCTACCAATTTGGTTTCTAGACACCATTTTCCATTCCAAAAAGTCAGGGCATCGAAGAGAATGTGTCACAGCTAGAAAACAAACCTTATTAGTTTTGAGTCAAAAGAACTCGGGAACCAACTTAAGAGAGGCACACCCCACGAGCCCAAAAGAAAGCATCCAGAAAATCAAGAACATTAAGCTTGGATTGAAAGAAGTCGAACACACGGCATCAAGCTCATCACCAGAGTTAAAATACAAAATACCACACCTCATTTGTCAGCCTCGGAATACGGCAGGATACCAAATGACGACCCCGGAAACTGACACTGCTCTGTGGTGATCTAGAGGGGTGGGGTGGGGATGGCAGGAAATCCAAGAGGGTAGGGACGTTATGTATACAAACAGCTTATTCACATCATTGTACAGCAGAGACTAACACAACACTCTAAAGCAACTACATACCCCCAAAAGAAAAAAAGAAATTGACAAATAAAAGGGAAAAATCAAGCACTTAGGGCTTCCCTGGTGGTCCAGTATTGAAGGTCCGCCCTGCAAAGCAGGGGGCACGGATTCGGTCCCCCGTCTGGGAAGATCCCACACGCTGCAGAGCAACCGAGCCCTTGTGCCACAACTGCTGAGCCCGTGCTCCAGAGCCAGGAGCCGCAACTACTGAGCCACGTGCCCTAGAGCCTGTGCTCCAACCAGAGAAGCCGCCGAGATGAGGAGCCTGCACGCCACAGCTGGAGAACAGCCCCCGCTCGCCAGTAGAGAAAGCCCAGCCTAGCAACAAAGAGCCACACACACAGCCAAAATAAATAAACAGACATATTAAAAAAAAATCAAGCACTCAGTTACCTCTCCCAAAAATACAGGGGAAAGGGTTTCAAGGAAGGGACAGTGAAGGAATAACAGAATTAGAATACAACGATTTTGTAACCTCTAATAAAACAATGACCCTGGGAGCTGGGAGCTGGGCGGGGGTGGGGGTTGGGGGCCGGGCTGACAATACAGACCCCTGCCCAGCCCAGGATCGGGAAACAGGACAACTGGGGTGAGGAGCGCAGACACACAGCGACCGCAGCTCTGTCCCAGAAGGGGCCTCTGCCCACACTGCGCAGGAAGCCAGGGAGACAGAGGAACACAGTCAAAGAAACCACAAGTACACAATTAGCCAATGACCTCCTTCTTCAACAATGGAAAGACACGGAAAAAAAAAGAGGAAAGAAAATGCAGTGGCGGGAGACCTATTCTATTTAGGGAGACTTAGAGAGACAGCAACTAGATGCCATGGATGGCTCTCCATTTAGACCAAGTACATTAAAGGACTGTGTGCATGAACACGACAGCACTTCTGAGGACATTAAGGAATTCCTGTTTATCTTAAGTGCAATGATGCTATTGTGGTTGTGTCGAAAGACACAGAGACACTCACTGCAACAGTTACTGGTAAAAATTCTGAGTGTCTGGGATTTCCTTTAGAAGACTCCAGAAGAAGAAGGAAGAAGAGGAAGAAAAGTCGGAAAAGTTGGAAGAAGAAGGAGAAAAAATAATAATAAAAATGTAGGAAGGGGAAGAGACAGGCTCAGGTGAGCAAGTTCTGAAGCTGTGCAAGAGGCAGACGTGGTTTGTTACACTCTCCTCTCTCAGGTGAATTCTCAGATGTCCACAATAAAACTTTTTAAAGATGAAGCATTTAAACAATACAAGGAGTGTTTTGAGCTGAGCAGCTTCTAAGACTGTTTTCTGAGTAGACCCAGTGAGAAGCAGCTCTGACAAGATGGACCAAGGCAGCCAACCAGCTCCTCAGGGCCTCTTGGGGCCTGGAGACAGAACTCTGGCTGAGCTCCGCAGGGACCACTCCCTGGGCCCTCACACAGCAGTACCTCACTCTAGGCAGATCCCTCGCATTCCCATGATGCTGAGCCTGGCCATGTGGCTTGCCTTTTCCAAGCAGGTGTCAGCTTAAGAAGTGCTTGTGCACTGGGGTTTGATCTCTTACCCCCAGGGCCCCCATGATGGCTGTGAAGTGCATGGACCCTGGCAGGCTAGCATGCCAGAGGCCTGCACCCAGCTGCCTCATCACCCATCCACAGCAGCACTGGCCACTGGACGCATAAGTCCAGCCATCCTAGCCCCAGCTCTTCAGGCCCCAGTGTGACTGTCCACCCAATCTGCACCAACTGTGAACAAGGATACAGCTTCGCTGCTTTAAGCCACTGAGGTTTGGGGTGGTTGGGGCAAAAGTCAAAGATATAATGCATAAAGTAAAAGGTGTAGTCAAAAAGACACTTCCATTTGCCTGCTGCCTTATTAATTAGAGTGTGTTCTTTGGCTGTTCCAATTGCATCCAATAGGTGGAGGAGGATTATGGGGTCTGGACAAATGAACTGCCATTCTGTCTACTTCCTAGCCATGGAAATCCTGCACCACCTTCATACTCCTGAGCACAATGCTCCAACTTAAAATGAGGTTGTTGCACCACCCTCGCCCCCTCTGCCCACACACACACACAGCAAGATGCTCTGAGGAGCTGAGCCCAGCAGACTCCCGCCCGGGACGCGTCCCTTACCCATCCACGAGCCCCTGCTGTTTAATGATCCGGTGCGACTCCTCCCTGGAGATCCTGCCGTGAAACCAGTGCTGCGTCCTGTGAATCACTGTGGGGACCAGAGAAGGAGGGTAGGCTGGGCTCCGTGCACGGTAGCCGCCTTGCTAAGCGCGCTGGGGGCCACATGGGGCCCCGACTCCTGCGGTCCCAGCTTTCGTGCGCTGTACTCCAGGCCTGCCGTGAGGCTTGGGGAGGGCTGGGAGCGCTTTTATGTTATTTATGTACAACAATATCAAGCCAACATGCCGTGTTTACCTGTACTGAGGGCGGAAGGGTGGAGGGGGCTTTGGCTACCTAGGATATTCATCCGCGTGCTTCGTTTCTGCAAAAGAAATCCCTGCGTCAGCGCCAAGTGAGCCGCGAACACAATCACCGCGCCACCTGGGACACACGGGGCAGGAGGCTGGCTGGGTGAAAGGCCCTTGATGGCGGGATGACAGCTGCCTAGTCCCATGTGGTCACAAGGACCCCTCCCATGTGAGCAGGAGGGCAAACAGCTTATGGGTCGCAGTCGTTAAAAGCAAAACCAGAAGCGTCCCACCCCGGGATATTGCTAACGATCCCAGTGCTGAAGCCGGGCTGTCTGTCACACAGAAGACACGCAGTACAGTTCCCGACACACCTTAGGAGAAAACTATGAGCTTCCACAGGGAACTCAGGTCTGTAGCTTTGGGGACATTCTCCTTTTCTGAACACTGTGAAGCTGAAGGATGGGGAGGCTTTCTGAGCCAGAGTTGCCTTGAAAGCTCAGAAAAGCTTGGAAGTTGGGTGAAATTCTTCCATCTGGAAATTAGGAACTTGAGTCTCAGAGTAAAGAGACTGTTCAAGGCTGGGAGGTTGGTCGGCGGTTGAGCCACGATGGGAACGCCTGGCCCGGCGCTCTCCCCAGAGGCCCTGATGACACATTAGCAGGGACAGGGCTGAGGGCCAAGGGGCCTCAGGGCTCTGCTCCTGCCCCTCCCCTCCATGGCAGCCCAAAGACAGGCCGTGGGGGTGGCCAGGTACCGGGGGTGTGGAGGCGCCCAGGCAAGCCACAGCTTCCTGCAGGTGAGAACTCACAGCCACCCCCTTCCCCGCCCCGCATCCCTGCCGCCAGCACAGAGCCATTTCTCTGGGGCAGACCAGGGGTGGGACTGGGCCACAGTCTTACCCTCCAGGCGTGGCCTTCTTCCAGGGCTGCGCTCTGGGCCTCAGCTGGATTCTCGATTACTCTTCCCGTTTGCCCAGAGAAATCCATTGCCACAAGGGAGTTCTCAGAGACACTGCGCTGCAAAGGAGAGGCCGTGGATTCTTGAGACACAGGGAAGCAAGCAGAGCAGCAGGTAGGAACTGCTGCGTGGGATAGCTGTGCAGACCCAGGGAGGGGCAGCAAAGGATGGGCAAGGACCCCGCTGCCAAGGATCGGACAGAACACTTAGTGTCTGAAGGGCCCTTGGAAGAAAAATGGCTTTGGTTTTTCTCAAGAAGAGGAAAGAAACCTTCCAGTTCTCTCAAGATATTCGGAAGCTGCTGGTGAGGCCACTGGTGTCCACCCGTGTGGTCGTCCACAGGGTCTCTAATGTGAATTAAAACTCATCAAAGGAGAGCACAGTTCTTGAGGACCTAGCCTGCTGTGGTCTCCCTTTGCCTGGCAAAGTAATAAAATCATTCTTTCTTTCTCCTCCATTACCAAAAAACCCACAAAAAACTCATCCAAGAAATGGTAACGTCAAAGGTGAGCCAGCCCTCACCAGCAGCCAAATCCCTTCTCAGGTAAGTCAGTTCACAGAAACACGGGCACCGCTTCTGTGGGTACTTTGACATCTCTGAGGAATGGACATTGAGAGATTGTTAACTCCTTATCAACTGGGGGATTTCTGCAGAAACTAACACCTGTGGTTGGTGATGCTTTTTATTTTGGCTGGCCAAAAAATTAATTCTGTTATTTCACTAACATTTTGCAGGTTATCACATTCAATAGTTACCCCTGTAAAGTTTTCTCCAGCACCATGAGTTTCATTTTCACTTTCTGCATCAGAATCAATCATTGAGGTTTTCTGTCTTTTTGTTGGTCTGATATTCACATTGTCTGAATCAGAACTATATTCTGAAGAACTATCATCTTCTGAGACACTAACATATATGTCACTCGGACACTCAGAGAGGATATCTGCATAAAATTCACTGAAAATTTTTTCACTCAAGATTTCTCGATGTGTCATTTTTGAAAATTTCACAAATATACACAAGGTGCTACAAAAACCTAATGGAGCAAAACATGAGTGATAACAATAATCATAAACTGTATAATGAACCTTTGATCAATTTTAAGATCTAACAACTTCACACAGTGATGTTAATTTGATCACTTTCTAAAAATGTACTGACACTCCTGGCCAATAAATATTTGGATAACAAAAAATGTGTTAATACATCACCTAGTTAATAATGTGTTAAGATCATATTTGGGGAGGATGAACTGTTTCTGCACCTCTGAGACATAAAGTCCACCTTGAGATCACAGGAAGACTCATTACAATCTCAATTTTCACTAGGACTCGAGCATCATGGTCAACAGCACCATGGACCCCCCGGCTGAAATGGACAGAAGCGAAGGTGGTGAAGGCAGCTCCTCAGTAGACGTGGGCGCTGTCAACATTCTGAACACTAGAATAGAGCTCTCAGTGGGAGCCATTCACCAAAGCAATGCTGCAGGGAGATGTGGGAAAGGGGAGAGGGTAGAGAGGGATCTGCTCCCAGCAGTCACACTGCTGAGACGACAAAGTCCATCTCCTGGGAAATGCATGCTGGTCGGCTATTCTGGCTCCTCGGGGCAGCCTCATCTGAGAAAAGATGCCCACAGCCCGTGCTGATGCAGCAGCTGAAGAGGAATGTGGCTTCCGAGGTGCAGCTTGACTTACCACTGGAGTCGAGAAGTGGGACAGCATGGCCTTCCTCTGCTGTGGGATTCTGTAGTTCTGGTAAAGGAGCATCCCATACTGAAGAGGTAAGGAGGGCCAGAGTCAGTCACCAGGGCATCTGGAGCCCCTAAAGCCCCACACGGGGCAAACCCTTGGCACTCAAGAGCCACACTCATATAGAATAATGGGCGACAACTGGGTGAACTTAAGAATAAACACCCAACAGAGCCCTGTCTCTGGGGCCTCCCACCACCAACACTCCACGGTCAGTTACCACTATCTGTCTGGGGGTGCTGGGTGGGCAGGAAGTGGTCAAAGAAGTAACAACATAATAATGCCTAGCAAGAACAATTAGCCTTACTAAATGTTGCTCTGGGCAAAGCTCTAAGTGCTTTATGCTGCTCTTTTATTTAATCCTCTCTATTTTATGAAATATGTAGTTTATCCTCATTTCACAAACAATAGAACACAAACAAGTGAAGCAAGTTGCTCAAGGTCATGGTAAAGTAAGGATTCAGGTTCTGAATGGACAATCCTGCTTCCAAACCAGTGCTCTTCCTAACCACTAGCCTCCCTGCCCAACCAGCTCAGCAGCTTGGGCTTTATTTCCTCGGTCAGTAAGCACTGAGTGTCCTGCAAAGCCTCCTATAGTCCTGATGTCCCAACCTGCCTCCTCAGTTACACCTTCAAACCACACAGAAAAGAAAAAAGGAAGAGGAAAGAGGAATCCAGCGGGCTGCATTTTCCTCTTCACTGTTCTTCACGGATGTGAACTCATTTCCAGCTCAAGGACCAGCAGTAAGTACTCACTTCTAAAGCTAACATATTTGGAACATGATGAAAAGGTCTACCGTAGATACAGTCGCACCCCAGTGAGACAGGAAGAGAGAGAGCAGGTCAAAACAAATGTTTCAGATGTAGTTTAGTCACTAAGTCATGTCCAACTTAGTGACTCCCAGGCTCCCATCCTCCACTATCTCCTGGAGTTCGCGCAAATTCATGTCCATTGAATCTTCTGCCACCCCCTTCTCCTTTTGCCTTCAATCTTTCCCAGCATCATGGTCTTTTCTAATGAGTTGATTCTTTGCATCAGGTGCCAAAGAATTGGAGCTTCAGCGCCAGTCCTTCCAATGAATATTCAGGGTTGATTTCTTTTAGGATTACCTTGTTTGATCTCCTTGGGTGACAGTCTTGTGGAGAAGGGGCCTGTGTAACTCAGGGAAGCTAAGAACCACGCTGTGCAGGGCTACCCAAAATAGATGGATCATAATGAAGAGTTCTGACAAAACATGGTCCACCAGAGGAGGGAGTGGCAAACCAAATCAGCATTCTTGTCTCAAGAACTCCATGAACAGTATGAAAAGGCAGTATGTTTGTGATGATGGCCAAGAATTTTCCAAACAAATAAAAATACACCAAGCTACAGAATCTAGGTGCGGGATAAGAGCAAAACAAAAGGAACAAATAAACAAAATCAGCCAGGAACATCATGCAAAACAGAAACAGAGAAAATGTAAAAGCAACCAGAGAAAGACTCATTATTTTCAAAGAAGCAATGAGAAGGACAGCTAACTTTTTAACCTGCATGATGAGAGTTAGAAGACAATGGGATGGGAGAAGCACAGGATCAAATAACCCTAATCTAGGACTTGATCAACTGTGAAAAGTTCCCTCAATAATGAAAGCAAAGTCAAAATAGACATGGAGAGATTTTGTTGGCAGCAGGCCCATATTCAAATGGCTGCTGAGTGGAGTTCTCGTCCTAGAGAGAAGAGTGTGGATTCAGGAAGAACGAAATGCAATCTCTATGGCCACATCTGACTTGTGTCCAAAAGGACAGCACAGGCCCTGATGGGTGAAGGTGACCAAAACCTCAGCATGCAGTGTTATTCCTGGCCCTGTTACAGTTTACATAGCACAGAGCCTGAATGTTTCTCAAAGTTTAAAGGAACTCAATTTTTTTTTTTTTTTTAAATGGGAGTTCAATTTCTCCCTCTGGGTTTTCCAGTTAATTTTCAGGTTTTTCTGTCTTGCAAAGAATGTCCATTTCATCTTGATTTAAAAACTTAGGTAGACATGCAAAGTCTGTCTTTATTGTTCCCATTTTTAAAATGACTGGGTTTTACATCCTTCCTTCCTTTCTGCTCTCCATGTACTTTAATTCCCGTTTTCATCTGTTCACATAGAAAAGACATCTGTGTTTATAGTTCACACAGGTGTGAACTGGGGCTGCTCACACACCATGCAGTGCAGTAGGTGGGCAAGAGGCAGGAGGGGATGGGGCAGGCAGGCTTTCAAACTGTCTCATGGTGGAAATGTGCTTCAGAGATGCTATGAGTGGAGGCTGTTTCTAAACAAAAATTGAAATGGGGGAATGTAAAAATAAAATTTGGGAACCACTGGACTTGAGAGATCTTCTTACAGGAAAGAAGGTAAAAGGGAAGGTCTACATCAGGGACTTTGATTATTTTAGGCTTCACGAAGTAATCAGATTTTTTGGGGAAAAAAAAAATCTGTGACTGTCTTAAGCCCTAGTAACTAATTTTCCAAATAAGCCAACATACACACACACCAAAAATTAATTGTTGATCTACCACCATATCAACAATATTTTATAAAATACTGTTGATATAACAGTAGATCAGACAATCAGAGTTTTAGAAAGTTTAAATTAGCTAAGTTTATACACTCTCAGATTAAAGAATAAAGCCATTACCATGAATGCAGCTATTAACTGCTTGTGGAAAGCTGACTGCACTGTCCCCATTTGCTTTGTTTTGCTGTGCCCTAGAGAAGTTGTTGTTGTTTAGTCACTAAGTTGTGTCCAGTTCTGAGACCCCATGAACTATAGCCCACCAGGTTCCTCTCTCCATGCGGTTCTCCAGGCAAGAATGCTGGAGTAGGTTGTCATTTCCTGTTCCAGGGGATATTCCTGGACCAAGAATCAAACCTGTGTCTCCTGCATTGGCAGGTAGATTCTTTACCGCTGAGCCACCAGGGAAGCCTGGCCCTAGAGAAGATATTTCCCCAAATTCTCAGCAGTCAGAGGACTGGCTTTTGGGAACCTCAGGTCTGAACTTCTGGGATCCAAACAGGCAGTGAGCTTGGCTGTGTGCTGGCAGGTGGCACCACCAGATGGGAGGCTAGAACACAGCTGAGCAATTCTCCAAGTCCCACCTGGGCTTCCCAAGAAAGTCTTCCAAGGGACATGGAGTCTTGGCCAGCCACGCTCCCAGCACTCTCTCCACACTGTACTGTGAAGGCTGAATTTCCCCCCAAGTTCTCATAATGATCAAATGGGGTAACATGAAGCTCCAAGCAGGGGCGTGGCATATGGTGAGCTTGCAGCAAACCACCGGTGCTATCAGCAGAGCTGGCACACTTTGCCTCTACCCGACACAACTTCTCAGTGCCTGCACTTGTGCTGCTTCCAGGTGCTGTAAGCAACCTCTGCTCCAGATGCCTGTGCCAGGCAGGAGGCCCCTTGGCTGCCGTTGTGCCCAACATCCACTTTAATTGCCTTTTCCATGTTAAGTGATTCATTACAGAATTCTGTGGGGTTTTTTGTTTTGTTTTGCTGTTGTTGTTTTAAAGCTTCTTTAAGAACTCGAGTTTAAAAAAAAAATTATATGTATTTTTTATCCCTGCTTGGGTGGCTTACAGGATCTCAGTCACCCACTAGGAATTGAACCTGGGCCCTGGCAGTAAAAGCGCTGAGTCCTAATCACTGGACCACCAGGGAATTCCTGGAGTAAGGGTCCCCAGCCCCTGGGTCACAAACGTGCTGGTTCACGGCCTGTTAGGATCTGGGCTGCACAGCAGCAGGTGAGCAGCAGGCGAGCGAGTGAAGCTTCATCTGTACTTACAGCCACTCCCCATCACTTGCATTGCTGCCTGAGCTCAGGAAAACAAGCTCAGGGCTCCCATTAATTCTGCACTGTGGTAAGCTGTAGAATGATTTCATCATATATTATAATGTAATAATAAGGGAAGTAAAGTACACAATTGGAGAAGGCAATGGCACCCCACTCCAGTACTCTTGTCTGGAAAATCCCATGGACGGAGGAGCCTGGTAGGCTGCAGTCCGTGGGGTCGCTAAGAGTCAGACACGACTGAGCGACTTCACTTTCACTTTTCACTTTCATGCATTGGAGAAGGAAATGGCAACCCACTCCAGTGTTCTTGTCTGGAGAATCCCAGGGACAGGGGAGCCTGGTGGGCTGCCGTCTACGGGGTCGCACAGAGTCGGACACGACTGAAGTGACTTAGCAGCAAAGTACACAATAAATGCAGTGTGCTTGAATCATCTGGAAACCACGCCACCCTGCCTCAGTCCATGGAAAAATTATCTTCCAGAAAACTGGTCCCTGGTGCCAAAAAGCATGGGGGACCACTGCCCTACAGAATCTTGTGTTGATGAAGCAAGATCTCCCTCTTGGGGAAGAATTGCAATAGCAGCTTAAGAAGCTTCTAGAAGGTGGAGGGTCACAGGAAGGATACGGTAGGTAAATAACACAGTTTTCACACTCCCTGCACAGCCCCTGGAGTCTATGAAGTCATTTAGGAAACACTGTAGTAGGAAGGTCGGAGAAGGCAATGGCACCCCACTCCAGTACTCTTGCCTAGAAAATCCCACGGATGGAGGAAGCTGGTGGGCTGCAGTCCATGGGGTCGCTGAGGGTCGGACCCAACTGAGTGACTTCCCTTTCACTTTTCACTTTCATGTATTGGAGAAGGAAATGGCAACCCATTCCAGTGTTCTTGCCTGGAGAATCCCAGGGACGGGGGAGCCTGGTGGGCTGCCATCTATGGGGTTGCACAGAGTCGGACATGATTGAAGCAACTTAGCAGCAGCAGTAGTAGGAAGGTAGAGGAACAAAAGCAGATACTAACCAGTTTTCTCCCCAGGAGGTTTGAGCTATATATATATATATATATATATATATATATATATATATGTACACATATATATTTTAAAGGAGGTGTAACTGGGTTGGTACTTAAGAGAAATAGGAAGGTCCTAAGTTAACTCAAAAGAAGGCTTTCCTCTCAAAAACACCCTGGGATTTTTATACCATCCAAATTGCTGTTTCAATGTCACTGAAAGCCAGACACAGGTATTTGGGTCAGTTTCCACTTTCATTCAGTGCACATTTTCTAAGCATCTCTTATGTTCTGAGCACTAGGTCATCCCAGCTCTGAGGATCTGGGGGGAGCCAGGCAGGATGGCACCTGGACATGAGAGCAGAAGCAAGGAAAAGTGAAGGGAGCCTTGAGCCTCTCCAGGTCAGGTCCCTGCAGCCTGAGGACTGGTCTCCCCATGAAGAAGACAAGACTGACCACTGACTGAACCAGTGCTCACAGTCCAAGAAGCTGGTGATGCCGCAGGGCCAGGAGAACAGGAGGCGTTTGAGAAGGTTCCCCAGCACTTTTGAAGGGTGCAAGTCTCTGGAGCACAACACATCCTGTTCTCGAGGCAATGTGGGGGTACAGGGTGAGGTCATCAAGGAGGACCTTGTTCCCATTATGCTTCGCCCCACTGAGCAAGATGAATGGAGCTGAGGGCAGGCAGGGAGGAGACCTGGATGTCTGTAAGGGATCCCTCACACCAGAGGCTGATGCTGTCTGCTCTGTAGAGGCAGGAGCCCAAGGGTATGGCCAGCCAAGGTGGGAGGATATGACTCCACTGCTGTTGACTTGACAAAGGCTCCAGCCACCACTGCCTTGCTGCAGTGACCCGGGCCAGGCCCTGCCTCCCTGCAGGACGGCGCTGTGGGATGTGGAGTCAGTGGTTCCCTCGGGGCACTGCGACTGGGACAACAGGCTCACGTCTGGAATGGATGGATCTCTGTTTCCTGGAGACTCTCAGGGAGGCAGTGAGGGTGCCGGTCAGGGATGGAGTTCTGGGGCCAGCACGCGGGGGTCCTGCCGCTGGCTCAGCCCCATGCCAGCAGCCACGTGTGGCAAGTCATGGGCTTCAAGTCCGCCACCTGTGCTGTGAGGACGGTTGTAGGTGTATGCACAGAGCTGCTGTGAGCAGTGAGGTCACAGGTGTGAGGTGATGCGTGGCCCACAGTGGATGCTCCGGAACGTTCACACTGTGCCAGCACACACAAAACATGTGTCATTGGCACGAATAACAGCCAGGCATCACGGCCGCTGCGAGCTCGGCCGCTCCCTCCCTGCACCTGGTTACGACAGCACAGAGACGCCCACTCTCTCAGAAGTAGGGCCACATCACTGCCTGTTACCCATGGAACATGACGCCTTAGTATCATGTCCTTCTGCATCTCCTTTTTGCTTTTTCCGAAAGAGGTTATATTTTTGCAGAGAAAAAAATAAATGAAATCACACAAACATGAAACCCTGAAGGTCTCCCTGCACATATGCCCTGTCTGCCCCACAGCCTCCAGGTTCCAGTGAGCGGCCTCCATGTTCGCCTGTCGCCTCACGTTTACACACCAGCAAATGTGAACACGCACCTCCACCCCTCACTCCACAAATGCAGTGATCTCTCTAAACACCCTTCTGCACCGTGCTGTTGAATTGTTAATAGTACATCCTGGAACATTCCCCACTGCAGAACCCTGAGAGGAGCCTGTTCCTTCTCCAGCCGCAGGGGGCTCTCTGCATGAAAATCCCTTAACTCAGGGAACCAGCTCCCTATTGAGGGATACTTGGCTTTAACACTAGCTTGTCAGGATAGAAATGGTATGGACCTAACAGAAGCAGAAGATATTAAGAAGAGGTGGCAAGAATACACAGAAGAACTACACAAAAAAGATCTTCCCGACCCAGATAATCACGATGGTGTGATCACTCACCTAGAGCCAGACATTCTGGAATGTGAAGTCAAGTGGGCCTTAAGAAGCATCACTATGAACAAAGCTAGTGGAGGTGATGGAATTCCAGTTGAGCTATTTCAAATCCTGAAAGATGATGCTGTGAAAGTGCTGCACTCAAGATGCCAGCAAATTTGGAAAACTCAGCAGTGGCCACAGGACTGGAAAAGGTCAGTTTTGATTCCAATCCCTAGAAAGGCAATGCCAAAGAATGCTCAAACTACCACACAGTTGCACTCATCTCACACGCTAGCAAAGTAATGCTCAAAATTCTCCAAGCCAGGCTTCAACAGTACATAAACTGTGAACTTCCAGATGTTCAAGCTGGATTTAGAAAAGGCAGAGGAACAAGAAATCAAATTGCAAACATCCTCTGGATCATCAAAAAAGCAAGAGAGTTCCAAACATCTACTTATGCTCTATTGACTATGCCAAAGCCTTTGACTGTGTGGATAACAACAAACTGTGGAAAATTCTGAAAGAGATGGGAATGCCAGATCACCTGACGTGCCTCTTGAGAAATATGTATGCGGGTCAAGAAGCGACAGTTAGAATTGGACATGGAACAACAGACTGGTTCCAAATAGGAAAAGGAGTACGTCAAGGCTGTATATTGTCACCCTGCTTATTTAATTTCTATGCAGAGTACATCATGAGAAACGCTGGGCTGGAAGAAGCACAAGCTGGAATCAAGATGGTCAGGAGAAATATCAATAACCTCAGATATGCAGATAACACCACCCTTATGGCAGAAAGTGAAAAGGAACTAAAGAGTCTCTTGATGAAAGTGAAAGAGGAGAGTGAAAAAGTTGGCTTAAAGCTCAACATTCAGAAAATGAAGATCATGGCATCCGGTCCCATGACTTCATGGGAAATAGACGGGGAAACAGTGGAAACAGTGGCTGACTTTATTTTTGGGGGCTCCAAAATCACTGCAGATGGTGATTGCAGCCATGAAATTAAAAGACGTTTACTGCTTGGAAGGAAAGTTATGACCAACCTAGATAGCATATTCAAAAGCAGAGACATTACTTTGCCAACAAAGGTCCGTCTAGTCAAGGCTATGGTTTTTCCTGTGGTCATGTATGGATGTGAGAGTTGGACTATAAAGAAAGCTGAGCACTGAAGAATTGATGCTTTTGAACTGTGGTGTTGGAGAATACTCTTGAGAGTCCCTTGGACTGCAAGGAGATCCAACCAGTCCATCCTAAAGGAGATCAGTCCTGGGTGTTCACTGGAAGGACTGATGCTGAAGCTGAAACTCCAACACTTTGGCCACCTGATGCGAAGAGCTGACTCATTGGAAAAGACCCTAATCCTGGGAAAGACTGAGGGCAGAAGGGGATGATGGAGGATGAGATGGTTGGCAGGCATCATTAACTCAATGGACATGAGTTTGAGTAAACTCTGGGAGTTGGTGATGGACAGGGAGGCCTGGTGTGCTGCAGTTCATGGGGTCACAAAAAGTTGGACACGACTGAGCGACTGAACTGACTGACTTGTCAGGGATCAGGGGGCTTCCCAGGTGGCGTTGAGTGGTAAAGAACCTGCCTGCCAATGCAGGAGATCTAAGAGACAAGGGTTCAATCCCTGGGTTGGGAAGATCCCCTGGAGGAGGAAATGGCAACCCACTCCAGTACTTTTGCCTGGAGAATCCCATGGACAGAGGAGCTTGGCGGGCTACCGTCCGTAGGGTTCCAAAGACACGACTGAGCGACTGAGCACAGCACAGCGTCAGGGAGCAGCCTGTGACATAGGATGTCTTATACCAACACAGCATCTCCTCTTCTATTACAGAACAGTAACATTTCTATTTTAACTGTTCTCTGTTTCATCAGTGACAAAAAATAAAACAAAGTAAGGTTCTGGCACAGAACACTGGCCACCTCTCCCAGAAGCCTGCAGTGCCTCTCAGGAGTCTCGGAGCTCAGCCTCCCACGTGTGTCTCCAAGGGACGCCACCCAGAGTCTCACAGTAGCTGGAAGCCTCAGGGACGGCTGGGGACTTCTGCAAGAGACTGTGGTTGCACGTGGCGGCTGCAGCTAAGCAAACACGCGTCCCTGCCAGCCCTTGACTTGGGCTGAGTCTGTTTTATCAGCTAACCTGTCTGTAACTCACGAGGACTTTCTATACTAAGTAATTTCCAGCACGTGGTGTGTGTGTGCAGAGGAACACTCTATGCCATATTACAAGGCGGTGCACTGCCCTGCACTTCGTCTACAGGGCCTGTGAGGTCACCCAGGCCGTTTCTGTGAAATTGCACATCGTGGGGTGTGGTCCCACAAGATGGTCTGAGCAAGAGACTTCCTTTAGAATTATTGTCGGGAGACAGTTTCCCTTGAGACCCTGTCAGGAGCCAGACGATCTGCCATGTTTGCTGCAAGGCCCTGGCACTTTGGGAATTCCCGAGTGTGATGCTGCATCAGGAAAACCATTAACCTCCTGGTGACCTATGTGTGGCTACCCATCACATCTTCTGACTCCTTGGTCCTGACCTTTTGCTCCCCATTTCTCTAAGGCAGTGGTTCTCAACCCTCCCCACACCCAGGGGACATGTGGGACCGTCTCAGCTGCTGGGGTGCTGCTGGTGTCTCATGGGAGACATGAGGGCAGGGCTGCTAAGTGTCCTGCAAAGCACAGCACAGCCTGCTCCCACCCTAAGTGCCACCACCATCGGGTTGGGAACTGGCTCCGGCTCTGCTAATGTAATAGCTCTTCGGGAGCTTCTGAAACTGAAAACACACGCGAGGACCCTCGACTCCCAGAGCCCAGTGACGGGACGTGGAGGGTGAGAGGCATCATCCGTGGAGAGGTGCGCACTGTCACACGCTGTGACCTTGGGGTCTCACACAGTGACCAGTGACATGCATGCACATGCACACACACACACACACAGTGACCGCCAACACACACACACAGTGACCACCGATACGCACACACAGTGACCGGGGGATGATACAGCCAAACACACACACAGTGACCGCCGACACGCACACACAGTGACCACTGACAAGCACACACAGTGACCGGGGGATGATACACACACACACACACACACACAGTGACGAGGGGATGATACAGACACAGGGACCTCAGGGATACGCATACACACACACACAAACACACACAGTGACCAGGGATGATACACACACACACACACACACACACACACACACACACACACAGTGACTGGGGATGATACACACACACAGTGGCCAGGGGATGATATAGACACAGGGACCTCGGGGACACACACACATACACACACACACACAGTGACCAGGGCATGATACAAACACACAGGGACCTTGGGGACACGCACACAGATACAGAGACAGACAGTGACTGCAGGATTACACACACACACACACACACACACACAGTGACCATGGTGCTGACATGCATGCATGCACATGCACACACACACAAACAAACACACAGACTGCAGGATGTCACACGTACACACACACACAGTGATTGTGGGACAATACACACACAGTGACCTCGGGATGACACATACACACAGTGACCGGGGGACACACAGTGACTAGGCAGTGATATACACGGTGACCTCAGGATGACGCACACACACAGTGACCACAGTGACACACACACAGCGACCTCGGGGCTGACACGCACACACAGTGACCACGGGTTCACACACACACACAGCGACCTCGGGGCTGACACGCACACATAGTGACCGTGGGGTGACACATAAACACCCCGCGACCACGGGGACCCACCTTGAGGAGCCTGCAGGCTGTCATCCAGCACGTCCGGCTCTGCTCATCCTCGGCACAGAGCAAGCGCAGCTCCTTAGCCTCGTTCCTGACTCTGTTAGGCTAAAGGAGAAGGAAGACCTGTAAGTGTGACAGTGAGTCAGGACCACCCTTCCTCTCAGGGCAGACCTGAGCTCTACCCGCAGCACAACCCACCAGGTGGCAGAGACGGGAGCATGGGCAGGTGTGTGCGCCTGGGCATCACTCGTGGCTCTGTGGGGCACAGGCCGGGCCTGCTAGCTGGTTACTTAGTACCTGGCTGAGTGATCGGCCATCCTCCCATGGTGAGTGTTGGGGGAGACAAACAGGAAAGCAAACCAGCAAGGTGGTGGGGGTAGGGGAGCGTCAGCTCTTGCAGGGAAGGTGGGTTCCTGGAAGGACAGCCACTCTTGGGTTTTGGAAGGAGGTGCCTTCCGTCACCCCCGAGGAAGAGGCAGCTGCGGGAAGGGCCTGCAGGGTAAGCTGAGGCAGGGAGGAGCCTCCAAGACTCAGGGCTGTGGAGGCCAAGGACAGATGTTGTGGAAAGGCCCAGAGAGCGAGACCAACGTGGCCGCAGAAGAGGCAGTGGAGAGCTGGCAGGTGCCTACCCAGGGGCAGGGGCCAGCTGTGACGGAAGAAAGCCAGCAGGCACAGGCTGGGCTGGGCCCTCTGAGCCCAGACCCGAGGGGCCCTGCGGGGTCAGACTAGCCCAGCTCCCTGCTTCGAGAACCTGGATGCAGGGGAGGGTTGAAGGACAGCCCTGCATGTGGCGGATACAGTGGGAGAGGCAGAGGCCACAGGGCTGTGGGCTGGCATGTGGGCCAGGGGAAAGGGGGACGGCTCTAGTCCCCCATGAGCTGCTCTCCACCAGCCGCCTGTGCACCGCAGCCTTCAGGGGGTTTGAGGTTGGTTCTTACCACTTGTAACCAAAGAAGCTTCACTAAATCAAGCAGAAAAATGGTATTTTTGGATGGAATAGGCTCCCTGTGCCCTGTCTCCTCCTCCAGCTTAGAAGACAGCCCAGCTGGGGGACTATGGGCTCACTCACTGGCAACCTGATGTGGGCAGCGGGGCTGGGCAGTTCCCACACTGTGAGCACCTGGGAAGACCCAGGAAGATGGAGGTAGAAACCTCAGCAGAATGTCTCGTGCACAGTGGGTAATTCAGTAAATATCTACTATTATGGTGACTGACAACACAACCTCACTGAGTAGGAACGTCTGTGTGTGTGTGCACATAACCATGCACACATATGTCTACATGTGCGCATGTGCTTGTTCACATACGTGTGTGTGTGAGGATGTGCCCTCACACACCTGCACAGTGAGAAGCAGAGTTGTGGTCACCCCTAGTCTCCATAGCTCAGTGGTTAGAGCACTGGTCTTGTAAACCAGGGGTCGTGAGTTCGATCCCCGCTGGGGCCTCTCACTTGCTCCTCTGTTGGGCCTTCCCTGGTGGCTCAGATGGTAAAGCGTCTGCCTACAATGCGGGAGATCCGGGTTCGATCCCTGGGTTGGGAAGATCCCCTGGAGAAGGAAATGGCAACCCACTCCAGTATTCTTGCCTGGAAAATCCCATGGACAGAGATTGGTTGGCTACTGTCCATGGGGTTGCAAAGAGTCGGACACGACTGAGCGACTTCACTATCACTATCGCTAGTCTAATGTCCTGGTTACTGGAAGCCCACACAGAAGGCATCAGCTTACTCAGCACCCTGGAGGCCACTCAGGTGACAGGCTGGGGGGCTCCCTAAACCATGGGGCCCATCGCCTCTAAGCCATGGGACATTGTGCATCAGGGCTTCTGCTTTTCCCTGAGCATCTGTGCTACTCAAGGACTGACACATTGAAAGCACACATGGAATATTTTTATACCAGTGCATAAATCCAATGTGAAACTGTTATTTTTAAAAAGCAACAACCAAGAAAGGAGGTCGCTGGTTTAATTTCAAAGTTCACCGTCTCGGGGTGGGCAGTACCTTTATGCAGAAGCCATAGTCTGTGGGGGCACTGTACTGCTTCCTGCCAGCAATCAGGGAGAAGATGTTGCTGTCCTCCAGGTCGGCCAGCAGCTGCAGGTGTCTGGGCTCCTGCAGAGAAGTGGTCAGGTTTATAGGAGGGAACTTCTCAGTACAGCCAAGAGCAAGTGTTTCCTGTACTTGTCAGCAGAGGGCAGTCTACGCGTGCTCTCAACACCTCTCCCCTTTGACAGTCTACAGGTTATAACCATGGTGTCACATAAGTGCCAAGTTAAAACCATATCCCCCAGCCAATTGGGATGCTGGGTGGTGCTAAAAACCCCACCTCCCAATATTCAGACAGATGGATACAATGTATCTGATATTCCACCTTATAAGGCAATATTCAAAGTGGAAACCAGGACATTTGCAAACCATGGTCAAGGTTAGGAGCATACACTCAAATGTAAGACCCCCACCACCTTTGTTATGCTGAGTAATCAGTGGCCAACTGCTCACAAAATGTCCCATCCTGTGCCTTAACAGTCCATCCTGCATCTATTTCCTCCTCTAGGCGACAACTGACCTGGGCCTCAGCAGCAATGAGGAGGACGCATAAGCCACACATCAGAGCTGGGAAATGAGGAAGTGGACCTCCCTGTGACCAAGGAAAACCTGCAGCCTCAGAGGAATGGAGTGCAGCCACGCCCCTTCCATCCAGCTCCCGCCCCCGTTCCCTGGTGGCCACGCCCCTCCCTCCAGCTCACGCCCCCTTTCCCTGGTGGCCACGCCCTCCTCTCTGGTGGCCATGCTCCTTCCCTCCAGTTCATGCCCCCTTACCCTGGTGCCCATGCCGGTTCCCTCTAGCTCACACCCCCTTTCCCTGATGGCCACGCCGCTCCTCTCTGGTGGCCATGCCCGTTCCCTCCAGCTCACGCCCCCTTTCCCTGGTGGCCATGCCCCTTCCCTCCAGCTCACGCCCTTTCCCTGGTGGCCACGCCCCTTCCCTCCAGCTCACACCCTTTCCCTGGTGGCCACGCCCCTCCCTCCAGCTCACACCCCCTTTCCCTGGTGGCCACGCCCATTCCCTCCAGCTCACGCCCCCTTTCCCTGGTGGCCACGCCCTCCTCTCTGGTGGCCATGCCCCTTCCCTCCAGGTCACGCCCCCTCCCTCCAGCTCACGCCCCCTTTCCCTGGTGGCCACGCCCTCCTCTCTGGTGGCCACGCCCCTTGTCTCCTGACTTCCCAGAGCCTGATGCTGGGCCAGCACCCTCCCTTGGCGTCCCCAGCTCCTCCCCTCTCTCTCCTGCAGAAACAGAAGAGACTGCAGCTCTTGAATGGTATAAGCACGGCCAAGGTCAGCTGGGTGTGCTCCTATGGTAGGTGTCTTCAGATGTTACAGGAAAATAGGTCAGAAATGCAAAGACACCAAAAGAGACCCCAGGAAGGCCAGCCCACAACACCCCAACTCTCTTCAGAAGCCTGCAGCCATTTTCAATCCCTCACCTCCTCTTCCCACTGGGGATACACACAAATTGAAATTTATTCCATAAAATATCTTCAATAACATATATTAGATTGGCATCAGGGTGACAATCATCTATTGAATATCCTTACGGTGATCCTAGACACCAACTTCCAAATTACAGACACTAAGTCAGCATCTTCCAAGGGACTCGGGCAGCCATGAAGCCCTGCTGCCAGCCCACAGAGGGAGCCCAGGCTGGCCCACTTGGTGGCAGGGGTGGGGACACACAGCCCCCAGGTCCCCAGGAACTCTGAGTTTAGCTGCTACACACTCAGCTTAATAAGTCACAAGCTGAGAGGAAGCCACGGTGCACATCTTTACTCGGAACCCTCCCAGCCTGGTGTGACTGGCAGTTGTGCCTTTAAAACTCACCTTCGAAGCTCCCTTTGTGGAGCAATAGAGGCCGGATCTCCGCAAACACACATACAGCTTCTTCCACGATTTCCTTCCCAGCTCCTTCACGTGCAAAAACCCTTGAATCTCAGGACAACTACTGGAGTTTAAAAAATTCTGTTGAAGAGCAAATTTTAAAAGTCAGATAATACTGACGTGAAATTATGAGGACATACTATGAGCATCATTGACACTGGAACATTTTATGAATTGCCAAAATACTCTTTTTGTGTTAAACTGAGTGCTTTCAAATATTTTTCCTTTCAAAAGTCTTAAAATTCCCATCTAAATTGGTGGTGCCTAAAATATAATTCGTGTTTAAACACACGAGCAAATAGATCTTTTTAACACTGAAAAACAGAAGTCATAAATCTCCTAATAAGACCATATATTTAAGCATCCTGCCCTTTATTCTATTTTTCCTTAAAAATCCCAGTCTGATCCCCAGAGCTGGGGCAACAGAAGTGCCAGAAGCACTGATCAGGAGCACGTGGGCTGGGAGAAACCATCTGGCCGTCACTTTGACCACATGTCCCCTGGTGAAAGCTGTGTATCCTGTGTCTGTCCGTCTCCTGAAACAAACACCCTGGTGACAGCCCACTGTCCCCATTAACTGCACCCACTGGCAGCACCTCTTTCTTTGGTAAAGAGGGCAGGAGCCAGGTCTGGGGTGACCCTTGTGGGTCCCCTCCACTGACTGAGACAGACATTTCTCCTCCTGCAGGTGGGACAGGCCAGCTGAGCAGGTCCTAGGGCCTCCAGGCAGTGCTTCTGGGGTCTCCAGAGATCACTGTACCCGCTCACCAAGCACCAAGTCATCTCAAATCAGGCAACTAAGATGCAGGAAATCATTTGCCCCTCATTGTGCATAAACCAGGATAACTAAGTATTGACAACTCTAGCCCAGAGCAGACAGATGCTCTGGTGGGAGGGCCCAGGACAGAACACGGAGGCTCTCAGCTTCCAGAGGCAGAAGAAATAAAGCAGGAAAGGGAGGACTCAGGGAAGAATTCTATAGGAACTACATTCTAGTACTTTCTCTTATATTTGGTGCCACCTAGAGAGTGCTGGTTGCGTTAGTGAATTGTTTATTCTCTCACTTAACACGCTATTAAGAGATACGTTTTTAGGGGTGCAGAGGAATATTCTGACCTCCTAGAAGAGCATGAGTCAGCAGTAAGTGTGGAGAGGTAGCTGGTGGCCCCCTCCATCGGTGGGGGAGGGAAAGGCCAGGTTTAACTTGGAACAGACTTTAGGAAGTGAGGAGACAATGAAGATAGGTATGTTGGTTTTTTTAGAGTATAAGAAGTAACTTTTTAGAGCAACCTAATCAGTTTTGGGGAGAAGGCAATTGCACCTCACTCCAGTACTCTTGCCCGGAAAATCCCATGGATGGAGAAGCCTGGTAGGCTGCAGTCCATGGGGTCGCTAAGAGTCAGACATGACTGAGCAACTTCACTTTCACTTTTCACTTTCATGCACTGGAGAAGGAAATGGCAACCCACTCCAGTGTTCTTGCCTGGAGAATCCCATGGACGGAGAAGCCTGGTGGGCTGCAGTCCATGGGGTCGCACAGAGTCGGACACGACTGAAGCGACGCAGCAACAGCAACAGCAACAGCAATCAGTTTTGGGGGCTTCCCAAGTGGTGCTAGTGATAAAGAACACAACTGCCAAAGCAGGAGACTTAAGAGATGCAAGTTCGATCCCTGGGTCAGGAAGATCCCCTGGAGGAGGGCATGGCAACCCACTCCAGTATTCTGCCTGGAGAATCTCATGAACAGAGGAGCCTAGTGGGCTACAGTCCATGGGGTCGCAAACAGCTGGACAGGACTGAGCGACTTAGTATGCATGCATGGATCAGTTTTTACTATGGACGGACCCAATCCTTCTGTAGCGATTTCCAGGGCCTTGTGCTTGGAGATGAGGGGGTGGTACTCGCAGGGAACATGGGAGCTACAGCTTCTCTACCCCACTCTCCTGCTCTGATGGCCTCTGTCAGTTTATCCTGTTTCTAAGTGCTTGTTTTGAGGGAGCCTGGCTGTGTGCGTGCTAAGTCACTTCAGTTGTGCCCAGCTCTGCGACCTCGTGGACTGTAGCCTGCCAGGCTCCTCTGCCCATGGGATTGTCCAGCAAGAATACTGGAGTGGGTTGCCCGGCCCTCCTCTAGGGGATCTTCCCCAACCAGGGATCGAACCTGAGTCTCTTATGTCTCCGGCATTGGCAGGTGGGTTCTTTACCAGTAGCGCCATCTGGGTGCCTGGCTATACACAGCTTTCCCAAGTAAACGTTTATTCCTGGATACTCTAAGTTCCAACAGGAGCCAAGGCTCATATTTGTGAGGGTGAGCTCAACTGATCCAAGTTTCTACCAGGCCCCTGGGACAGCCCGAGAGCACCTGTGCAAAAACCCCAGCAGAAGCCTCTTCCTGCCCAGTACCTGCAGAAGCTGGGTGTGACTGCCGTTGGACTGCTGGCACCACGTAACCATCTGTTCTGGGAAGAAATTCTAGGATGTGGAAAAAAAAGATGATAAAGGTTAGCTTCCAAGTGGGGAAAACATACAGATATGCCAGTACTAAAAACATCCCTATAGGCACGATTACGGACAATCTGTATTTAAATGATGGTCCTTTTAATTTATCACACAGTGGAAACATGGACTTCAAAAAGCCTGCATCTTCTGTTAAATGCAGGATCAAGTTTGAAGTCTGTGATGCCCTCTCTGGCCCATGCCTCACAGTGCACCCGGGCAGAGGACTACCCCGCTCCCTAACTCAAAGACACAGGCGGGTGCACAAGACAAAGAACTCTTGACACCAGGACATGAGCATGGGGATGTGAAGAGCATGGGCATGTGAACAGCATGGGCATGTGAAGAGCATGGGGATGTGAAGAGCACAGGGATGTGAAGAAGCCTTTTCTGGTGCATTATCCAAAAGCAGTTAGCAAATCTCTTCTTTTCAATAAAAAAGCAGCTACATTATCAGGACCAGAAGTAGGCATTGGGACTTCTCCCCCCAGCTACCGCTGCTGTGACTCAGGATTGGGGCTCACGCCATGGCAGGTATGAGGTTCCCCATCCTGACATCCCACAAGGCAAGGGCCCCAGCTCCCCAAAATAGAAAACTCCAAGAAACTAGCTCAATATACCTGGATGTTGATGTCTCTACTGCTTCTTCCCCAAATAATCCCAAAACAATATATGCTACTTGCTGAGAGTAATGAGTTTTTATTTTATTAAGTATTTGACCAAGTTGCTCCAGTTGAACTAAGAACTTCCAAAGTAACTGAGGAAGCCCACCCCAGCTCTCTCTCTCCATTTAGAGACTGACCTCCTCACCCACTGTTACTTTTGGGAAAAGGAGATGGTTACTTTGGTCAGAACAAAGGCATGCAATTACGTATCAGAGAGACAGTGTTGAGCCAGTATTGCTGGTTTAACTAGCAACACTGATTCTCAAACCATCTGCCTCCCAGTACATCTCAGTCAGTTATTTTGTGATCAGCTACAATGAAACTCAAGTAGTTTATACTTGCAATATTTCCAGAGTTCCAAACCCCAAATCCAAAGGGATAAAACTCACCATGGGATTTTTGAAAAACTCATATTTTGCATAATTCTTCCTGAATAAAAATTTACTTTCACTTGCCATGGTGCTCTCCACCTGGACTACCAGCTCATGGTCTTCCAAGCAGCGCTCTGCAGGAGAAAGTATTGTCGGAGATGAGACAGGCAGAACCTTCCAGGCAGCCTTGCAAACAAATACAAAACCCGACTTTTCCATTCTTTAAGCATCCTGGCGAAGATGAGATTGAGAGCTAAACTAAATTGAAATCTCACTTTAATGCGTTCAGTTCAGTCGCTCAGTCATGTCCCACTCTTTGCGACGCCATGAATCACAGCACGCCAGGCCTCCCTGTCCATCACCATCTCCCGGAGTTCACTCAAACTCACGTCCATTGAGTTGGTGATGCCATCCAGCCATCTCATCCTCTGTCGTCCCCTTCTCCTCCTGCCCCCAATCCCTCCCAGCATCGTTATCAAGCGCTAAGAGGTCTTAGGACTCAGAGTATGAGGAACTCAGGTCAGTCTTTGCTTTTGCATACTTCTTTTCAATTTGGCATCAACAAAGCTTAAGGAGAGAGTCAATAAAGACTCTCCATAGGATTTCCCTAGTGGTCCAGAGGTTGAGACTTTACAATGCAGGGGACGTGGGTTCGATCCCTGGTCAGAGAACTAAGATCCCACACGTGTGGGGCAACTAAGACCCATGTTCCACAACTAAGACCCAGCACAGCCAAATAAAAACTGTCTTTAAAAAGGACTCTTTGTAAATGGTTTTGCCTTTAAATTAAGAAATGTCAACTCTTGAAAAGAACAGGGAGTCTAACAACTGGGAAAACACCCAAAGACAGAGCGGGGGAGCTCTGAGCATGGAGGATGCACAGGTGGGAGGATAGAGGGAAGCAGGCAGGGTATGGCTTTGATTGTATGAAACTCAGCCGCCCGGGGTGAACACGGGGCAGGGAAGCGACCAGCAGGCAACCTGTCCCCGTACCTGGCTGAGCGCCAGAGCCCACGCTAACCACACGCATCCTGGAGCCACTCTCACAGCTGGACCGGGTTGTTGGGAAGGACACGTACACTGCACAGCCCTTGTGCAAGCATGCACACACACACTCCTCAGCACAGGACTTGGCCGTGCCTCCAACCTGGGGTAGGCTCTCCCTCATAGCCTGAACACTCTGGTTCCATGGGGAGCACAAGAAACCACTCTGCTCTACGGCTGGCACCCACCACGTGTCCACACGCAGCCTGCTGACGGGGTGGCGGGGAACCAACCTCATTCGCTACTGCGATAAATAACCAGAGGGAACCCAGGGCAGCTTCGAGTGTGAACCGAGGCCAAAATGGTAGAGAAGTAGCTACTATGAAATTGACCCAAAAGGGCCGTGTCAGCCTTTCCCAGCCCTCACCTCCTTTTACATTGCCAGCCGGGAAGCCCCAGAAAGTCTCATCTTCAAGGAAGGATGAAGTGGAGGGTGACAGCATTCCGAGTCAAAGGCATCTCAGAACGTGGGAGAATTCCTGTCCATGAAGGACATGGTCACCAGGGCACTGGTCTGAGCCGGCTATGATGGCATGCAGAGCACACTCAGTCTTGGTGTGATATCAGGGCAGGATTCCCTGGTAGAGACATACTCAAAGCCTGAATTTCCTCCCCCTGATGGACAGAAAGCTCGGGCACCTCAGTATGGGCCAGACCAGGCACTGCCAGTGACCCAACGACAGGCCCCAGATGTGAGGGGAACTGGCCAGCAATTCAGGAACCACACGCACTGCCTGCGGTCTCCCCAGGACAGAAGAGAAGAACCAGGGGCAGCCGGAGTACGCTTAAAACAGCTCCATCTGCCACCAAGACAGGGGTCAACAAATAGAATAAAATAAAAATAGCCACCACCACCAACAAAATAGGAATTAGCACATGTCTTCCATTTAAAACAAACTCATGACTTTCCTGAATATTTTAATTCAGAGAAAAATATTTCTGTAGTTATGGGGGGAAAACAACTACAACCCAATAGCCTATTGATGGTTGGTTTATAGAATTAAGGTTTATTCACCAGATAAAATATGGAGAAGGAAATGGCAACTCACTCTAGTATTCTTGCCTGGAGAATTCCATGGACAGAGGAGTCCACGGGGTTGCAAAGAGTTGGACATGACTGAGTGACTAACACACACACATAACAGGTAGAATAAGGAAAAATAAAAGAGCAGGCAGCAATGACCTGGTCCTCCGGATAGGAGCTGCCAGCTGCGTGGGGCACCCAGACGCCACGTCCCAGGCGGGCTCCTCTCCTCCCGGCCCAGCGGCCCTGGGAGAGCCACTGCAACAGCATAAGCAGACTGTCAAGGGTCCCAGCAGCAGATGCTTCTCTGCCCAGGGTCACTCTGCTGACTCCACCCGGCCCAGACACAGAAACAACCTACCTGTCCACGGACAGAGGATGGACAAAGAAGATGTGGCGCACATATTCAGTGGAAGACCACTCAGCCGTAAAATGAAGTAATGCCCCTTGCAGAAGCACGGATGGACCCGAGACTGCCATATCGAGGGGAGTAAGTCAGGAATAGAAGGACAGACACCATACGCTGTCACTTCTACATGGAGTCTAAAATATGACACAAATGCACAAGTCTACCAAACAGAGACAGACTCCCAGACACAGAGAGCAGACCTGTGGTTGCCAGGGGGAGGGACTGGGGGAGGGAAGGACTGGGAGGTTGGAATTAGCAGATGCAAACTGTGACATGCAGGATGGGTGAACAAGGTCCTACCATACACCACAGGCCTGCGACAAACCAGAATGGAAAACAATACAAAAAAATATATATGTGTGTGTAGAAGTGAGTCACTTTGCTGTACAGCACAAATTAATACAATACTGTAAATCAACTAAACTTCAATTAAAAAAAAAAAAAAGCCTATTTTACTTATGTGGCCATGCAGTGGACACAGGACTCCTCTGCAGAAACCCGGACAGCCCCAGCGGGTGGGGTGGGGCTGGCAGACCCAGTGCCGAGCCCACAGCACTAGGAGGTGTCAGCATCCCCCTTTGCTGACCCCCGCAGCCCCTCAGTACCAGCACAGCCCACATGGCACAGATCAGAGCACTGAACAGTTGCCCGGGGCGTTGCCTGGCTATGCGGAACTGTGAGAAGCAAAACATCCCCCCAGAAGACATCCTGCTGCCTAGATCTGCCCAACAAGCAGCTTCCTACTAGGTGTATCCTTTAGTGGGGAAAGGGTGTCATTTGGTGCCGTGAGATGTAACAGACACAGAGATAGAGACGAGGATCAGCCTGCAAAGGCACCTGTGAGCACCAGGCCGAGGGTGGGCAGCTGCTTCTCCCACGACCGCTGTCTGCATGTGCAGATGTCGGGGTCTGGATGCGCTGGGCCCTCCAAAGGGCGGCTGCTGTACCCTTCTCATTTGACCAGGAACAAACCCAAATCAGGAAACAGGGGACACAGTCACCTAAGACCACTGACCACTCAGGGCTCTGCCCCAGCTTTTAAGCCAAAGTGCCACAGGACCAGCACTGTAGGAGCCGACAGCAGCACCGGAGGGGCGTCATACCTGGCTGTGGCAACAAGTCCAGGTCAGGGGGAGGGTGGGGAGGGCCCCACCAGCCAGAGATGCTGCCCACTCATGCCGGCAGCTGCCCTGTCCCTGTGCCTCTGTGAGCACGATGCTGTGCTGAGGGTACCCTCAGAGGCTGGAGACCTCGCACATATGCATGGTCTCTGACTAATGGAAAGGAAGTAACTGTCCCACATCTCCTAAATCATCACTCGTTTCTGAACGTGAAGAAGCTTAGTGCTGTTAAGGTTATCATAGCTTAGCTGCAAAGACTGGAACAGTAATTGTGGTTGGAAATCCTCAAATTCTGAGGCTACACATTGACTCCACCACTTGCCTGAGGGATCTGCACGCATCATCTCCCTTTGGCCTGAGCCACCAGCCTTGTACATATGCAGGTTCCAAGAGCATTCCCAACACACACTTGACAAGAGTGTGACCTTTTGCAGGGAGAGTCAGTGACCGGGGAGATGGGGCTGGAGGCTCTGCCCTGAGAATGGTTGGGGGAGAGGCGGCAGATGCATGCGCTGGGGGTCCTGGGAACACCAGGAGAGAACACCCCATGCAAGGGGAGTTATGCCGAAACACCCAGGCTGCTCTGAAAGGTGTTCCCGCAATCCTGCCCCGTGGAAAGCTTGAAACAGGCTGCCGGACCTTCCTCTTCCCACTACCGGGCGTCTGACCATTAAACACTGGTGGATAAATGGAAAGAATAGGACTTTCACCTAAAGAACAACAGATCAGAAAGAAAACGATAGGCTTCGATCACACAGAGAAGAACAGGCAGGGCAGACACAGGGATGGGAATGGATAAGCTCTTTGCGGACAGTGGGAGGTTTCCCCTGATGCTGCCGGACTTGGTGTGTCTAAGCCTGCAGAACCATCTACAGAACCTAGGCATTAGGACCATAGGCCTGCTCACTGCTCACGAAAAAGGAGCCAGTGGGAGAAAGTGAGAAGGAACCTTCTGAGGGGACTTGTTGTGTCTGTAATTCAGCTCACTGACTTCTTTTTGTCAAACAGGATCCAAATATTCTTTGTCATTTTTATGATTTTACTTGCTCCTCTCCTTCTTTGTTCCCCCTTTTTACTTGGTTATAATGAACTGTTGTTCCCTAAAGGGGAGTATGTCAATCCATCTGTGAATCAGACAAAGAATAAAGAATGAAACTTATGAGTATCACATCCCTGAGACTACTGTGTATGTGCATTTCATTTCTTATTCCCTCAGAATAAATTTTCTTCATGTGATGAATCATGTCCCAAGTTTTAACATACATCATGTCTCTACCATATGATGTTACAGAAACCAGGTTCTACGAAAAGAAATACTTGAATAAAAATTTCTCAAGCAGTCCTTGTGTGTGACAATGTTCTTGTATCTGCGTCCACTGCATGTATTCTCTGTGTACAGTGACAGTCACGTATTAGAATGTCTGCTGAAAATGCTTTCATAGTTCCTTGTCAATTAAAAGCGGCTAGACTCTTGAATAGTCTTTCAACGATATTCATTTTTTTTGGATCTAATTATGCAGATACAGATGGTGACTGCAGCCATGAAATTAAAAGACACTTACTCCTTGGAAGGAAAGTTATGACCAACCTAGATAGCATATTCAAAAGCAGAGACATTACTTTGCCAACAAAGGTCCGTCTAGTCAAGGCTATGGTTTTTCCTGTGGTCATGTATGGATGTGAGAGTTGGACTGTGAAGAAGGCTGAGCACCGAAGAACTGATGCTTTTGAACTGTGGTGTTGGAGAAGACTCTTGAGAGTCCCTTGGACTGCAAAGAGATCCAACCAGTGTATTCTGAAGATCAGCCCTGGATTTCTTTGGAAGGAATGATGCTAAAGCTGAAACTCCAGTTCTTTGGCCACCTCATGCAAAGAGTTGACTCATTGGAAAAGACTCTGATGCTGGGAGGGATTGGGGGCAGGAGGAGAAGGGGACAACAGAGGATGAGATGGCTGGGTGGCATCACTGACTCGATGGACGTGAGTCTCAGTGAACTCCGGGAGTTGGTGATGGGCAGGGAGGCCTGGCGTGCTGTGATTCATGGGGTCGCAAAGAGTCGGACACGACTAAGCGACTGATCTGATCTGATCTGATGCAGATACATCTTTAAAATTAATTCTCTATGCATGTCTGTACACATGTATATGGATATATATGCACGTGTGTATATGCATATGTATAGATGTCCATATGTACATGTGTGTGCACGTGTGCGCACATACAAACTAGGGTTCTGACACTATCTAGGGCTCCGACACTATCTAGTTTCCAAATTGCTTGTGTGTCAGCAGATGCCTTGGGTGGCCCTATCAGATCACTAGGGCCCACTCACTGATGTCTCCCACCGGAGCTTCCCGTCAGTTGCTCTGCTGAGCACCGCTGAATGTACCCGGTAGAAGGTTGCTGGGGACAAAGGAAAAAGCCTCAGATGACACACAAGTGCACTGCACATCCGTAGCGACAGGAACGAAGTCAGAAGTTCTTAGTGCTTACTTTAAACCACACACCATCTGTCTGACAGCACAGGGGAGCCAGAACACGTGACCTCAAGCGATGCCAACTCAAATGTACCTTGTATTACGTAGGCTTAGATCATATAACATGAGTTGCACAAATGCCAGTTAGTGAAAGGAATATTCCAGACCTAGGTTTAATTTCAATTTATTAATTGTTCTAAAAGGTTATAAGAAAGACTTTCAACTATGGGAAGAAGTTTGCAAGCTGTGCAGTTTTTCTCTCCTTCAAGACATGGAAAGAAAATACAGCTGACTTACATACAGAAAATTCTGGTTTTAAATACTTGCCAATGATTTTAGAAGCACCATACAGTATCCAGCAAAAAATTAAATGAAAGTTTGAAAAGCTTCTTTGCCTGAAATAAGCCACCAAACAAACAAACCCCAAATTTTAGTAAGTTCTGTAAACAGTACACATTTCAAAATAATCTCTTGCTCTCTCAAATACCCACAGACACTGGGAAACTCAAACTTAGATGACACTGCCCCCTTGACTCCTGGGGGCCTCCCTGTGCCTTCCTGCAGGCTGTCACCACGGTTCCCTGACCCTGTCTGGTGAGGGAACGGCTCTGCAAAGCGATGCCAGAATCTTCCAGGGCACCTCTGGCTGACTCCCCAGAGCACAGGTGTGCAGCAAGCCCTGGGCCTCTCACAGCCAGTCCTCCTGCTGAACCAGAGGGACCCTGCTTCCTACTGTGTCTGATGCCTTGAGAATTACTGCTCCAAACATCCAAGAGCGAGATTCTGGAAGTACCCGAGGGGAGAGGGCCGCGAGTGAGGAAGGGGAGAGTTTAGAAGAAGAGAAGAAGCAGGAACACGGAAGCCACCTGCCCCACTGGCAGGGACACTGCAGTGACAGTCTGGCAGCTGCTGGTGCTGGCCTTCACCTGACAGCACCCTGAGTACCCACTGCTGCTCCCCCCCGGAGCTGCCCCCACCCAGACCTGTTCCCTACCCGGAGCTGCCCCTGCCCAGAACTGCCCCCACCCAGACCTGTTCCCTACCCAGACATGCTCCCCCTCCTGGAGCTGCCCCTGCCCAGACTGGCTCCCCACTCAGAGCTGCTGCCCCTCCTGGAGCTGCCCCCCCCTAGAGGTGCCCCCTCCTGGAGCTGCCCCTCTCCTGGAGCTGCTCCCCCACCTGGAGCTGCCCCCCACCCAGAGCTGCCCCAACCCAGACCTGCTCCCCACCTAATCCCAGGTGTGGGTGGTGCTCCACCAGCGCCCAGCTGTTGTCGTCCACACAGTGACTTCTGTAAACCAGCAGCTGGCACAGGTCCCTGGCTGTCATGTCTGCCAGAATCTCCACCACTTTGCTTGTCCCGTCTTCACTGAAGACTTTAACATCCTGCAACACAAGAAGGTGACACTTGCAGATGAACAACTTCGGGTCTTCAGAAAGAAACACCGATACAGCACACAACGGGAAAATTATAGATGACAGCGCTCCAACATGTATTACTGGTTTCCCAAGCAGCAGGTGACCACAGGCTGCACCCATCAACACTCCCCTCTCATCCCCCTGCGGATGCACAGGGCACACAGGATTCCAACACAGGCTCTGAAAACACCCAGGAGACCTCGGGGACGTATGGCCAAACCAGTGTACGAGCTGCTTTTCCATGATCTGTCTCGGGAAGTCACAGATTTCCTTTTAAGTGCTGCTGGTGGTCTTGGGGTTGGACAGTTTACAGCTGAACTGACTGTGAAAGCAACAGATGCCCCGCAGGAATTCCTCACTCTGGGTGACTCCAGCTGTTCTCCCTTTCAAGGGTCCCCAGTGCAGCAGGCAGCACCCACTGCCTCCTCCTGTCATTCCCTACCCGCCTCATGCTCACTGTAGCTCAGGAAGAAGATGAGAAAAGGAATATGAACACGCCGAAATTCAAACGACTGAAAAGGGCAGTCCTCAAACTCTTCGGCCCCTCCCCCTACAAAATTCCAAGCCAGCTTCGTTTTCCCAGCACTGTTCAAAGCCATGACCTTTGAGCAGCTCCCAGACAGGGGGATGGCCAAGCAGAAATCCAGAGGATCAAACATTTTCTCTGCCCCAGCTGCAAAATCAATAGGGGTGTAGCACTGAGAGGAAACACGAGACGCTCAGTAAAATCTTACCTCCACAGCATGGAAAAAGCAGTCAGAGGAACAAGAGGGCATTTTAAATCGAGACTGTGTCTTGAAGGGGAGTATGTCCCCAGCCTCTCCCACCGTCCCTGGCAGGCAGGACCCCCACTCCGGGCGCTGACCCACCGACAAGAGGCCCGGTGGGCAGGCTGTCTCTGGGCGGCAGGGCAGCTGCTACAAGGCTGCCTTCGGCTCAGTCCTCAAGCCACGCGGGGCAGACCAATCAGGGCCCTACCTGGGCCTGATGCAATCGCTCCCCTACTCGGTGCTCCTGCCCGAGCTGGAGGCGATGACAACAGGACAACAACACAAGGCTCAGACCAGTGCTCCAGCAAAACGCCCGCTCACTCCTCCCCACGGTCCTGACGCCCAGGCAGGATGCTTGGCCCGAGCATGTGTGTTCTCTGAACTCAGGCCTGGCTGCCAAATCTCTCAGCAACCTTGAGCCCGGCAAGGCATGCTATCACTTGCAAGTCTGGAGCTGGAGCTTTCTGTGGCCCCAGTGTCAGCTGGTCCTGAGGAGCTGGCTCCACGTCCTCTGTCCCCGCTCCAAGTCCTTTTTCTCGAGTTTTGATTAAATGCAGACTTGGAACATTTCTCTCCACTGCGAGGAGTCTCGCAGGATACGGTGAGTTGCTGAGATGAAGTCCACAGGGAGGGTGTGTTCCCCTGAGGACTGTCCACAGCAGACTTAGAGTCTCAGAGCCAGAGGGCAGGCAGGACCACCCCGGGGACTGAGCTGTCAGTGGGGCAGGGTCACTATTCCCACCACCTCTCCACCAGCCCTCCAACCTGGGGGCGGATCAGGACCCAGGAGCCTGCTTATAACTCACATTCATCTTAAACGAAACCCACTCCACGTCTTTTCTGGAATTGACGTTTCACTGAACGACAGTTCTACTTCTCCAAAACCAATTAAATATTCAAATACAGATAACATGACTGAGTTTATGAAAACAAAATGGAATTTTAACAAAGAAAACATGTCTCTGGTGTATAGGTAAAAACTTTGTAAGAACAAATACATTAATACAAAAGAAAAACAAACCTAGAAAAAGAATTCATACAACTGATATATATGCTAAATATAAGTACATGTATAATCATAAATATGTAAATCATAAATATATAAATCTTCCACAGCAGTGCATACATACAAATACCCAAATCAGCATGTTCCTAATTCTCCTTCTTTCCTAAGTTTCTAAGTGAACGTATCTGTGATTACAACGAATAATATCTTCCCTAGGAAATTTAAATTAGGCTGAAGTGTGTTTCCTGTCTCTCTCCAAGTCTTTTCCTGCCCAAATCAGCTATAGCAGCAGCTTTTAAATCTTCTTTTCAGTCCTACTGCACTTTCCTTTAAACTCTTTCTTCACTTCCCTTTGCTCCAAGACCATGCTCCCAGAGGTCTAAATATAGACCTAGTATTAAAATCTAAGATGTGCTTTGTCATGTGGCCACGTCCCCAGCTTTCAGATCCCCAGAGCTAGGGACCTGCTGGGGGTGGGGCAGGCGGGCTGCAGCCTGTGACACAGACAGACATGAGGGTCACAGGCTGCCAGGACAGGACCTCAGATCCCGTACTGTCAGCTCCGCCCCTGACACTGCGCCATGCAGTTATTGCTCCAAAGTCACCAGGGCCTGCTGACCAGATTAAACAGGCCCCAAGGCAGAAAGCCAAGGAAGCCACCAAACACACTCACAGTCTCACCCAGGGAGCCTGACAAGCTCGGGAGGAGAGTGTAACCAACACAGATACACAAAGGAAGGTGCTGTTGGAACTGCCAGCCTCTAAAGCCAGCAGCTCCAGAAGGGGCGTCTTGCCCTGTGCCCACCACCCCTGCAGTCAGCAACTGGGCAGGGCTGGGCTCATTCTGGAAACAAGAGCGGGTCTTCCATCTCAGCCTTTGGTGCAGCAGGCCTGGGCTGAGGGATGCTGGGGAGCAGGCTAAGCTCCCAAGTGAGATGCTCATGGTCCTGCGAGGGCGGGATGCAGGAGCTTCTTCTTTGTCAGCCTGCCAAAGCCTCCGCTCCACTAACTCACAGTTCAGCCAGGATGAGATTGACCCCGAGGGCACACAGGGCTTCAGGGTAAACCTGTTTGGGGAACACACGGATCTGGGTCCTGCAAGGTGGTGGGGGGGACAGGACTTGGAGCACAGACCAGCAGCGCCAGTCTGGCCCGGTCACTCCCTGGCTCTGTGACCCCAGTGATGGAAGAGGAAGCATCATTCATGACCCTCCTGGTTGAGGCAGGGGTTCTGGGGAGAATCAGACCCACTGCAATCTGGCCTCATCAGCAACTAGCCATGGGGACTTGGCTGGACCCGGCCTCTCTGTGCCTGTAAAGAGGGGATCTGGCAGCAGCCTCACGGGGTCAGCCTGGCTGGGGCTAATGGGAGCCTCTTCCGAAAAGCTCCTGGCCTCCTTTGCCCACCCCCGGGGTGCCCTCAGATGCCCTGAAAGCTGGGGACAAGGCAAGAGCTCGCTGAAGGCCTGAGACACAGGTGAGGGGTGGCGGACTAGACCCAGACAGCCATGACCGACTCCGGTTTGCAATTAAGACAGCAGACCTCATGATCGCTGAGATTCAGTGGGAACAATTCACTCGGAAAAGCCAACTGTTGAATTTTCCGTTTTTGCACTGCAAAGGAAATTAAGTAGCTAATTGCTTTTAAAGACAAAACTACCATTTATTACAGAATAACCTATATGGGAAAAGAATCTGAGAAAAGACTAGATATGAAAATGAAAGTGTTAGTTGCTCAGTCATGTTTGACTCCCTGTGACCCCATGGACTGTAGCCCGCCAGGCTCCTCTGTCCATGGAATTCTCCAGGCAAGAATAAAGAATACTGGAGTGGGTTGCCATTTCCTTCTCCAGGAGATCTTTTCAACCCAGGGATCAAACCCAGGTCTCCCACATTGCAGGCAGATTCTTTACCACCTAAGCCACCAGGGAAGCCTAGAATAGATCTATGTATGTGTATTAACTGAATCCCTGTGTTGTACACTTGCAACGAACACAACACCGTAAATCAACTATATCCTAGTACATAAACTATCTAAAGTAGAACAATTTTTTAAATACCAAAAAACTAAAAAAAGAGCAAATCATGTTCAACATAACACCTCCTTATATACTTAGAAAATATGAGAACGTATGCCATCTGTTTGGCAGAATTCTGATTCTGAAATTTGTAATAAATTCCTGGACTGCATTGCTTTCTTGCTGTATAAATGATAAAAATAAATAAACTTTGAATTAAAAAAATAATATTAGGGAGGGATAATTACGTCAACAGCTTGAGACTCCTCCATCTCAGGGTTAATAGGGGAGGAAGGTTCTACCATATGCAGTCCTCTGACTGGCTTGGTGCTGCAGCCCGTTCTAAAAGCCTTGATGTGGTAACAGAGGTTCCATCTTTCCTGCAGCTCTGCTGACACCTTTGCTGCATCCACTGTACAGAGAGGGGAGCAAGAGCTTGGATCTGTGCAAACTTGCAGGAAGGAGTTTAAGAAGAGCTGGGGTTGAAGATACATCACGTCCATGGCCCTCAACAGGCAGACAGACAGTGGGCACCTCCCTCCTGCCACCCTTATTTCTGCTTCAGGGACCAGACATTTCCTGCTAGGGCCTTGCAGGTCGGAGTCTTGTCCAAATCCTGCAGACTCTTGACACTGGCAGAGACCAACCCCTGAAAACAGCAAACGGAGGCCTCTCAGCGCTTTGTCCCAGGGTCGGCCGAGGTGCCGGGCATCCCTGGGGGGGTCGGTGGTCTCTCAGTGCTGTGGCTGAGCCGAGGACATAGCCTGTCCTCGGCACAGGACCCAGAGAGCCTGCTGGGTCTGAGCTGAGCGCTTGTCTCAGTTCTTTATCATCCAACTTTCTTCTCAGTTTAAAAGCTCTCTGGTTCCTGCTTAAATACATTTTCAAAGTGAGGATGTACGCTGGGCTTCTCATTAACTCCTGAAGCCTGCTGTAAATCCTGTGGGTAAACCCTTAGGGAGAAGCCAGGCTGTATCCAAGGGCCACCAGGGGGCATCCAGGCGGGAAGATCAATATTGAAGGGGAGGCCACACTAGAAGATGCTCAGCACCGCTACTGATTACAGAGATGTGAATCAAAACCACAGTGAGGGAGCACCTCACATGGGTCAGAAAGTCTAAGACAACTAACAAAGGAGAGGACGTGGAGAGAAGAGAGCCCTGCTGTGCTGTGGGCGGGTCTGTGAGCTGGCACGGCCGCTGTGGAGAACAGAATGGACGTTCCTAAAAACAGCTAAGGAGAAGAGCTGCCATGTGATCCTGCAATCCCACCCCGGGCGTGTATTCAGAGAAGATGAAAACTCTAATTTGAAAGGACATGTGCACCCCAGTGTTCACAGCAGTACTATTCACAAGAAACAACCTAAGTATCCGTCGTCAGAGAAGCGGATAGAGAAGATGTGGTACATATACAATGGAATTCTACACAGCCACGAAAAAGTGAAATAATGCCATTGTGGCAACGTGGATGGACCTAGAGACTGCTGAGTGAAGCAGGGCAGGAAAGAGAAATACCATACGATGTAACTTATATGTGGAATCTCAAAAAATGGTGCAAGTGAACTCGTCTACACAACAGAAACAGACTCACAGACACAGAAAACTTTTGGTTACCGAAGGGAAAGGGAGGGGTGGGTTCATTAGAAGTTTGGGGGTAAGAGATACAGAGCACTACGTACAAAACATGAACAGCAAGGTCCTACCGTGCAGCTGCTGCTGCTGCTGCTGTCGTGTCAGTCGTGTCCGACTCTGTGCGACCCCATAGATGGCAGCCCACCAGGCTTCCCCATCCCTGGGATTCTCCAGGCAAGAACACTGGAGTGGGTTGCCATTTCCTTCTCCAATGCATGAAAGAGAAAAGTGAAAGTGAAGTCGCTCAGTCGTGTCCGACTCTAGAGACCCCATGGACTGCAGCCTACCAGGCTCCTCCATCCATGGGATTTTCCAGGCAAGAGTACTGGAGTGGGGTGCCATTGCCTTCTCCGACCATGCAGCTCAGGGGGGCTATATCCAGTGTCTCGTAATAAACTACAATGGAAAAGATCTGAACAAGGAGATACATATACACGTGCTTTCCGTGTGCTAAGTTGCTTCAGTCATTTCCATCTCTTGCCCACCCTCTGGACTGCAGCCTGCCAGGCTCCTCTGTCCATGGGATTCTCCAGGCAAGATGAATCAGTTTGTTGTAAAGATGAAACCAACATATTGTGAACTAACTATATTTCAATTAAAAAAAAATCAAAAGGGAGGGAAGACTGGGTGATAGGGTTGGGAGGTGCGGAGGAAATCCTGGTGTGGCCGGGCTTCTGAGGAGGGAAAACAGCAAAGCCGGTGGTGCCTGGGCAGTGGCGGTACACTCCTGAGCACTGCAGAGGCCACAGCGGGGCCCCACGCGAACTCCCTCCAAGGTCAGCATCCCTCTCTCCCAACCAGACACAGGGTGGAAGCCCCAAGACGGGAGGACCACTCTCCCAGAGGGAGGAGACGGGTCCACTGGGGCCCAGGTCTGAAGCAGGGCCTCTGCTGACTGCCTTTCTCTCTGTCTGCAAGAGGCTTCTCGGGAGCTACACGAGGCTGTTGACCCCGGGGGCCCTCAGAGCCCCCATGTGGGGCAGGCCTAGCAAATGTGGACGAAATTAGATGTATTTCAGATTAGGGCAGGGCCAGGGCTGGGCTGAGTTTGTTTTAGTGAAAAGAATGTAATTCCACTGACTTTTGTTTTCAGTTCTGTTCTAAACTGATGTTCTTTTGAGCCACAAGGAATGACAACTGAAGCTGCTACGGACGATCACATGGGCCCACCATACGCTGCAACATCATTAGCATCATTCTGTTCAACAACGCGGACCCAAAGGGACTTTTAAAAAAACAAGGGTCTGTGTTATAATCTATTGATTTCAAGGTTTCAGAGACAATTAAAAATATTGTAAGTCCTCTCAATCCTTTCTAAAGGAGTTAAAGTTCTAAATCAACTCACAAAGCAGTTCCCGGAAGTCAAGCACAGATCTGGAGCCCCCCAGGGACACCCTCGTTGCCTGGTGCTCGTGGGCAAGATTCAGGGCACAAGGCTGTCTGCTGGCACCTCCAAGTCACTACCTGGCAGGATCAGTTTTGACTGGCTCACCTATATTTCTTTTCAAGTTTCCTAGGATAGATACATACAGCCTATTACTTTGAGAAAAGCAACTTGTACAGAGTGGTATCTTACAGGAAATAAAAACAACAGCTGTTTTAAAAACATCCCAGGGACTTTCCGGTGGTCCAGTGGTTAAGACTTTGCCTTCCAGTGAAGGGTGTGTGGGTTTGATCCCTGGTCGGGGATTTAAGATCTCACAAGCCTTAAAGGCAAAAAATCAAAACATAAACAACAGGAGCAATATTATAACAAATTCAATAAACCATCAAAAATGGTTCACCCCTGCCCCTCTTCCCCCGCAAATCCTATTCTCTTTTGTTGAGGTATAGAGGAACCGAGGTCCCACTTCCATGGAGCTCAGAGAAGATTCTCAGCCCTTCTCTGGGCATCAGAGTCCTTGCATGCACAGGGCTGCTCTGGGGGCCCACCTGGCCCCCCACTAGCAGGGTCCTGAGCTGTCCTGGGAGTGTCTGTTCACATCTCTTTCTCTGCAGAGTGCTTGGGGCCTGGCCCGGCTTGCTGCTCTGACTGCCTGTTCACCCAGGGAGGCACTACCCCCTGCCTGCCATACTGCCTCCCTTCTTCCTGGGCCCCAGAGCACAGCTGAAGCTTCCACTCTACCGCAGCGACCTGCTGTGACTCTGCAGCCCTGCGCTAAGCCATTCTCATCTACAAGGCTCCCCTCCCCGCAAGCTTCCAGGACTAGGCACCATGGCTGGGCTCCGGGTCATGCAGGGTGTGTGCGAGTCTCTGCCGAGAGGTGCCTGTCCTGCCTGCCCGCCTGTGGCCCTGAGACCTGTGGAGGATGGCTGCTTTACAACGTAAAGGAGAGGACCTCATTCAGGCACAGGCGACACGGGTGTTCCCACGCTCTGAGCTCTGTGTAAGGACAAGGGTGGTGGCCTCCAGGATATGCCAAGTCAGGAGAGACGGGATCATATAGAGGGGACATTCCTGACACATGCACATACATTTTTGTTGTTCTTGCTAAGGCATGTCTGATTCTTTGCAACTGCATGGACTGCAGCACGCCAGGCGTCCCTGTCCTTCACATGTATATAAATATACACACATGCATATACACAAAAATGTACACACACAAACACACATGCATACACACATACATATACAGTTGACCCTTGGCCAACAGGGGGACTGATCTGAGTATAACTTTTAGTTGGTCAACCAGCCCTACACCAGCGACAGCAGCAGTCGTGTTTGTACTGAAATATAGCCACGTTTAACCCAAGTCATTCAGGGGAACACAGACACATTCATCTTTTCTCACAGGTTTCACTGTAACATGTTTGGAAAACACATACAGGACAAAGGAAAGAATGTGACCACCGCTGACAACTCCCAGATTCACAGTTACAGTTCTCGAGTGTGTCCTTCCTGTCTTCTCCTGCACAGCTGTTTATAAATAGATGCATGGACACCACTGGGCTCAGACGGCGTCTGAGGTTTTGCAATCGTGGTGTCAAGCTTCACGTTACACCAGCAACATCACGTTATACCCAGGTCATTGTTGTTTCTCTGGTGTTTCAGTGCTAGTGGGGGATTTCTGCTCATGGCTGTGAGGAAGGCAGTGCTGTCCCAGGGCTGCCCACTCAGTGGCTTCTCAGTGATCCTTCTTCTCACAGAGCGCCCTGGCACATCTTTACATGAGTCATGGAGTGTGGCATGAATTATTTTCTCAGGGTAAATGGCCGGATGTCAATTTCCCCAGAGTACCACCTCTAATAGGGGAAATATTTCCAAGAAAGGAGATGACATGTGTTTGGCAGAATGCATACTATTCCTTAAAGCACAGGTCTCCTCTGAGCATCTCCGAACCTCCACCACCCATTAAATAAGCACTCATCAAGCAAGCGCTGGGTGCTGGCCCCCCTCTCCTGGATGTCTAAGGCACCCCGCTCCCTACCCCCAACCCCACGCTTTCTAAGTGCATCATTACGGAGACTGTAGAAGCTGCCAGCATGGGATTCAAGCTCCTGCTCTCCACTCCCTGCACGAGCCATCCCACCCCAGATCCTTGACCCCAAACAGAGGGATGTTACACAGGCTGATGGTGAGTGTCACTCACAGAAATGCATGCAACACCACAGCCCAGAGCAAATGCTCCACATACGCTCACTCCAGACACACTGCTCTCGACTCCTCCTCCTGGGGCATCATGTGCCTAAAAGATCCCACTCCCCACAGGCTGCAGGACAAAGACTGTCCACAGCACCAATTCAGGAAGAGGGAGCACTTGGCAGGAAGTTCACCCTGGGCTTCTGCTAACCTCAGAGACTTCTATGGGGCTTTCAACTGTTTCTGGTCTAAGCAGTTGAAAATCCAAGAATTTGAAGTTTGCTTTGTATCAAGCAGCTGAAGCCCACGATGAAGGAGTGATGGTCCTTGAGAAAAGAGGCCCCTATCATGGCCCGTCCATCCTGGGGGTGGTGAAGGCTGTGCCATGCCCAGAGCAGGGGTTGACCAGATGACCTGTAAGGGGTCTGCTGACTGGGTTCTCTCTAGCTCTGCTGGGCGCAGGCAGCCCTGAGGGATGAATGTGGTGCTGAAACTTGCAAGGTGGCCTGGGACTGGGTTTTTCAGTGTGGATCAGAGCCCCCGGGGGAGCAAACTCCCACGGCCAAGCCCTTCCCTGGGGTGGCAGTGTCTTGTAAGGGAATTCATGGCACTAGGGTTGCAGACATGCAGTGTAAATGCAATTCCTACCTGAGTACAAAGTTTTTCAAAAGTGAGATTGAGGAATTAGGTGTCACAATGGTATTCATAGTATTGTTAAGAAAACAGTCTGGATCTTTTATAGAAATAGACTAAAAGATTTATAGATAAACGATATGATGGCTGGAATTTGGGTCAGAACAATATACAAGGGGGTGTGGTTTGACAGTTGTGGGGTCTGGGTGGGGGGCATGTGGGCTTCACCACTATTCTACAGGTTTGCACAGGTTCTATTCCTCATATTAAAAGGAGGATAAAGAAAGCCACCAGGAGAAATAAAGCAAATTTGAAGACTTCTCCTGGCTAATCTATTTGAAGAACTGAACCCACGTTCTCTCTTATGAATCATAAAATGTAGTAGAGAAAGCAGTATGCCTTCCCGCCCTGAGTGGTTCCTGATGGGGGCTGGACACCCCGCACGCCACACCGAGGCACATGTGGCCACGTCTGAGATATTTCTGCTTGTCACAAGTGGTGTGTGTTGGGGGCACTACTATCCTCTGTGGGCAGAGGCATGAGTGCTGCTGAACATAATCCAGGGCCCGGGATGGCCCCACATCACTGGGACAATGTGAGGTCAGACCAAACAAGGACTGCAGTGGCCACGAGTCACGGGATCCAGTAACCATTAACCTGCTCTTATGACGAATAAACGCACACACAGACACACAGCTGGGAGGGAAGTGCTGCTCATCCTCACGGCTGAAGGCCGACTGATAGATGAACGCCAGAACGGGAGTCGCCACACGGGAACCGGTAATATTTGACAAAACCAGCCAAAGGAGTTTGGAGGAGGACGCGTGTAACATGGCTCCAAGCTCTCTTCCTTTCAACTCCTTTCTAGTTACAAGGGAAAGACGCCACATCGCAATGGAGAAACCTAGCCAACAGGACTAATACATACCAACATTAGTGACAACCAGCATCACATTAGAGAAACCAGCATCACAGCGTCCTGAACTCCCGCCCCGAGAAGGAGGCAGCTGCCTGTGGTCTGCCCACCATGTACAGCCTGAAGGGGCCCCAAAGAAACCTCCTACAAAGCAAAGACAGGGCTCTAGTAACCGTGTATGTGATAGAGGACATGGAGTGGCCAGATTGGGCCCCACGTGGAAGGAGAGTAGAGACACTTAGGCCAGTACAGAGGTGGGACCTGTATGGGTTCATGAACCAGAAAAAAAGAAGCCATAAAGGACACTGGGAGGATGTGTGGGTCCTGGGGGAAGGCGGGCCAGTGAGATGAATTGGGAGACTGGATTGACGTATATACACTATTGATACTACGTATAAAATAGGTAACTAATGAGAATCTACTGTGCAACACAGGGAACGCTACTCAGCCCTCTGTGGTGACCTGAATGGAAAGCAATCCAAAACAGAGTGGGTCTATGCATAGTTGATCCATTTTGTTCTACAGCAGAGACTAACAGAACATTGTAAAGCAACTATATTCCAATATATATATATATATTTTAAAGGACAATTAGAGACTCTGACTAAGGTTTGGATCCCTGCACTTATTAATGCGAACACCCTGATTTTGGTAAGTGCTGTGTGCTACAGTGCCTCCTGTTATACACACATTTATACACATTGGCATAAATGTACAGGAGCAAGGAAAATGGTTTAAATGGGGCAGCATGTGAGCGACTAGGGAATCTGAGCCAAGATCTACAGGAGTGCTCTGTGTCGTTACTGCAGCTGCTCTATAGGTTTGAAGTTATTTCAAAGTAAAAGTTTAAAAAACACATCGTGTGACAATAATGACACACAGGTCCCTCCTCAATCAGCATCTCACGCCTGCCGTCACCGACAGGGGGCAGGGTCACAAAGACAGCGCTCTGCACCAAGAGGCTCCTCCTCCTTCCCCAGGAAGTATCTGTTTTCACTGTCAGGAGGTTTAGGACCTCAAATCCGCAGGCACCAGGGTGGTCAGCCCCAGTCGGGGTCAGGAAAATGTGCAGAATGCAAAGACCGCGCTTCGGTTCACACAGGTGTGCGGCGGCACCTGCCCTCGGAAAGCCCACGTCCACGCCGGAGCACTGCGCGGCGGCCGCGCAGAGAGCCCGTCAGACAGAGCCGCGACGCGGCATCCCCTCGCCACTGCCTGTCCCTCTGTTCTGTGATGGCAGGGCAGGCCACCCCACAGATCAGCCCCCCAGACCACCGGAGCCGCACTGACTAAGGTGGCTCTGCCCTCAGGCCAATGTGCTATCTTTATCTCAAGCTCTGCAATGCATTTACCAGCATCCAGTTTCAGCGAACGTCTGACATGAGAGGCAGGGCAGGTCTTATGTGGTCTTTAGGGACGAGGGGGCCTCCAGCTGCGCCCTGAGCAGCATCCCCCCACCCCCGCCTCCCCCAGCTCAATGAGGGCGCAATATCAGATCCTATACAGACCTTGCCTCGCGCCTACTGGGCCAGCACAGGCGTCCCAGCCGCTGCCCTGCTACTGTGCTGACGTTGTTCTAGCGGGGAGTGGGCAGGGGAGGACACACAGCTGGATGCAAAGAACACAATACACCTGAAGACTGACAGATATACTGGAAGTTTAGAAAAAAGTGAAATCCGAGGAGCTGAGAGAGACATGAGTGGCTAGGTTACAAAGGGACCACAACCTCTAGACTTTGCTTGGGTCCAGACCATGCGGACAGTGAACCCCACACGGCTGCTGGGCGGGGCTGCCATTTTTATTAAGAGTCAAGAATTCGTATCTGTAGATACAATTTTCACTCTCAAAATCCCAACTCCCCTCCAAAACTTATCTGCTAGGAATGACCTTATACTAATAACCTTTGTACCACCAATAACACTTGATTTTTGGGAAAGTCAACTTATCTACCATTATGGTGAGATTACAAGAATACCGCTAAAGATCGAGTTAGTGACAGTAATTACTGAGAAGTTCCTTAAAAAGCAGAACATGTTCATTGGTTATCAGTGGGCATCCCTGTTTGCTGCATTTTCGTAACTAAAATCAGGCCACAGAAGGGAAACCCTTTGCTGAGGGCTGAGGCTGGATCCCTGGGCTGCAGCACCGTCCATCTGTACGAGCAGCAGGGCTGCTCAGCTCTGCTCACCTTAGACCAGGGATCCGCAGGGGCGAAACGTAAGCCAAACGCCAGTGGGACCAGCTCCTCAACAACCAGGAAAGCACAAGGCTCTGTCCAACATGGACTCAGAAGATGCAACGCCAGAAAGAGTGAAGTGCCTGAACGCGGCAGCACGCACCCTACCCCGCCCTGCGGCCACGGGGTCTCCAACTCAGGGGCTTCCAGCGCGACGTGTAAGCAAGCGCCCCTGCTGCAAACCTCCCTTTGAGTCTGTCTCTTTGCTCCCAGAAGGGCTCAGTAAATACCTTCTAGAGTTTCTTGAAGCTTCAGAAACAGCCAATGGAAATGACGGATTGCTTGGAGTCGGTTTCATCACGGGGGAGTGACTTAGCTGCCGCTCGGGGGCCAGTGAAATCAGACACAAAACACCCATACTGGGTTCCTTTGCTCCTTGAGCAGGGGTCAGCCAGGCTCCAGGGCCTTCTCATTGTACCATACAGGGTACACAGCCCTCTGATGACAATTATAAAAATGAGCTTCATACACACACAGAGAGTCATAAACACACGCAGCCTTTACTCAGCAATCGCTGTGCTGAGAACCTAAGTTTACCAGTATATCTATCTATCTACCTACCCATCATCTATCTAACCACCCAGCTCTCCACCATTAAGTGACCAAAGACCCATATGCAAGAATGTTCGTTTCAGCTTTGTTTACAATAAGAAAGAACTGCAAACAATGACACTGTGTGTCATAAGAGGGTTAGGTTAAACCAAGTACGATCCCCACTCAGTGGAGTGCCAGGAGGTTTTTGGTGGAAATGTGATAACACAGGTAAATTCTGGACAAGATAGACAACATCCATCCACACTGCTCATGCCTGAAGAATGAGGCGAGAGCTGGGAAATGAGGAGAAAGGGAACTTTACTTTTTATTGTAGACTGCCTTGTACTATTTAAGTTTCACTTTTTGATCTTCCCGTGAGCATGTGTTACTTTTATAATTTAAAACAACTCATTTTTTGGTCCCTGGTTGAGCACAGGTGACTTAGTAGTAAGTCAGGCCAGTGTAGTCCCTACTCTTCCCTGTGTTCAATGCCCCCACTTGCCAAACTGTGTGGTCTATCTGAACAGACTAGCTTCTCTGGAAGGATGCAGACGAAGGAGAGACTGCTTTGTGAAGACCTTTGGGGGAGGGGAGTCAACCTCTGATGGACTTCTCTCCCATGGAGGGGATGGCTCTGGGATCAGCTGGAATAAAGACCCAAAGTCCAATCCTGGGTCTCAAGCACAGGGAGCTCCCACCAGGAGTTGAATTTCTATTAACAGTTTATGCCACCTAGAATTTATTTCCGTCTATGTACATACAAGGGCTTCCTCAGTGGTTCAGCGGTGAAGAATCCGCCTGCCATGCAGAAGCTGTAGGTTCGATCCCTGGGTTGGGAAGATCCCCTGAAGAGGGTACAGAAACTCACTCCAGTGTCCTTGCCTGGAGAATCCCAGGGACAGGGAGCCTGGTGGGCACAGTCCATGGGGTCACAAGAGTCAGACGCGACTGAAGCGAATTAGCACACACATGTGCACACAAATGGGGTGGCTCGCCCAGCGGTACTATCCTACAGTTCTGGACACTGGACATCAGAGACAAGGTGGTCCCCTCTGAGCGTTATGAGCAGTGTTCCCTTCTATGCCTCTCCCCCAGCTCCGGGGGACCTGCTGGCCATCGCTGGCAGATAAACATCACCCTGATCACCGCTTGCATTTTCAGGGCTTTCCCCTCTGTGTGGGTCCAAATGTCCCTTCTTTATAAGGACACCAGTCCTACTGGGTCGGCCCACCTACTCCAGCATGAGCACATCTTAACTTAATGACTAACATCTGTAACTACTCTATTCCCAAACAGAGTCATAGTCAAAGGTCTCAGGGGTTTCAGGACTTCACGTCTGAACTGGGGAGGGAGGTGCCATACCGTTCATAGTAACATGCAATAAAGGATAAGACCCTAATTCAGCTCTTCCTCCAAAGAGCTGATAACTGCTGGAGCACAGTGAATAAATCATGATGCCTTGTTCATGGTATTCTGATGTTTGGAGAGGCTGGCTCCTTCTCTGGGTACCTGCTCTAGAGCACAGATGTCTCTGCTTTTAAACCAGAACCACATGGTTTTCGACAGCAGCTTTATAAGGCCAAAACCACTCTTCTAAAGGGGGAACCTCTCACGCTCAGAGGTGAAATCTGGTTGGCCTCTTCTGGGTTCCCATAAAATTCAACCTTTCAGCAGCCTGGAACCCAGTGACAGCCCCTCGCCGCCCAAGACCCCAGGCCCCGAGGCTGTTCTTGCTCCCACTGTGACACCTCGGGGGTCTGCGTGAGTCTTTCCTGGGGAAGGGACCCTGCCTATTCTGGAATCTTTAAGTAGGAGTTTGGATTTCAAGTTTGTGAATCTGATGTGTGCTCCTGGTTGCATATTGGGTTGATTCAGTGACTAAGACAATATAAAACTAAATTAAAACAAGCACCCACCCATAAAAGTAAGTGGACTGGTATCCAGGATAAAGAGAAAAGAGCAGCACCCAGCTGGGAGTTCTGTAGGCCTCCTTAGGGTCCCTGAGACCTGGCCCGCTGGGCAGCAGGTCCCTACGATGCCACCAGGGCCTCTGCCACAGCAGGAAGGCATCTGTTCTGGTCTCTGTGACAGCCCACTTGCCGTGACAACCTCAGAGTTATACAAGCTGCTTGTCTTTATTAGGGGAATTCCAAATTACTCTAGAGAAGATGGATACGGAGAATAAGACATGAAGGGCCTTCAGGGGGTTGGGGTCACAGACCCAGCTGCTCCTAAAAGAACAGGAACAAGCGGCTCCTTGGTCACTCAGGTGAGACAGAACAGTCTTACCTGAGATCCAGAGAGAGCCATGCTCATCAGAGGTCCAAGAACCCCTCAGCAGGGTGAAATGGATTTGGAGACTTCCACTGTTTCTGACCAAAACCACCCTAAAAATAACCAGGAGTCATGGCAGCACGGCACCAGTGAGAACTGACACCAAACAGGCCTTCTTTACGCTCTTCAGGTCTTTCTACCAGAATGGTTTTTCTTATGCATCCCCGACACTGTCTTTGCTTCTTACTCTGGCTGAGGACACCTGAGTTAGTGTATGACTAGGAATTATTAGCACTAGATGCTCCTTTGATTCTTGAAGGGTCCGCATCCCTTCCTTCACTAACACAGTTCAGTTTCATCACCTCACATTTCATAGGCTCATGACATTCTTGGTACATAAAACAGTTTGCGTGGAATAAAGTGAAGATTTTTTTCCCCCACTTGGTACCCGGTTACTAATGATAAGTATCTGCTGAGCACAGATCACGGGTCCTCCTTAACCTCTGTTCTGGCAGCTCCCCCGAGCCAGGCCGGCTGGGAGGCCAGGCTGGCTCCTGGGCAGCATCCTTCCGGGCACTGGCAGCAGGCTGGAGCCGCCGTGGCTCGCCCTCCTCGCCAGCCGTGCCCTGGGCACCAGTGTGTGCCCCCAGGGGAGACTTGGGCAGGACTGGAGAGGTGCCACAGCAGGAGGTTGGAGCCCATACCACACGGCCATGGGCCAGGGTCACCTCTCTGCTGACCTCTGGCCAGGAATTGTATCTGTGAGGGCCTCGTGGGCACCAATGAACATCCTGTGGCATGCAAACCAGGTCCCCTCAGAATCTGCTGAGATTTCAGACACAAAACCTCTCTTTCATAAAAGAAGGAATATCTTCCCAACAACAGCTTCAGCTTTGCATGGCTGCTTACGGGTTGTTTCCAGACAGAAAAGCCCTGAGCAGGAAGGGTGCTGTCTGCTCTCTGAAGTCCACACCCTGGCCCAACACCCCCCAAAAGAAAAAGAAAAAACACTGGAGACCACACGGCTGCCAGCTGACCACCCAGCTGGAGCAGCAACAAGTCAGGAAAAGGTGCTACTGCTGTTTACAGAGCCTGCTTATCAAACCCCCAAATATCTGCACAAAGAACCTACCCAGGCCAAAAGGGGGCATCTAAAGTCAGCCTTCCGGCGGCGCAGATTTGGTGACAAGACCTTCCTCCTGTGGGTTCTGGACATCCTGGTACAGAGTCCCAAGGAGACCAGCCAGCAGCATCCCTCTGGGGCTGGCGCGGCCTTGGAGGAAACGTAGTGTTTTACTTATGGTCCTGCACATTTTCTTTACTTGAGGACCCTTCACAGTTTGAGGCTCCGACACTAACACTGCAGGAATTTCTTTCCCTTGGTTGCGGTGTATATCAATTGGCATCAAGGCTGAGCATGGCAGAGACAGACCCACTCAGCACGCCCCGCTACGCCAACAGGACTGTGGCTACTGCGTTCGTCGTGAGAGGAAGGGAAAGAGGGACCAGTGTGTTCTCGTTGACGCTCTCCCAGGACAGGGCCATGTCTCCCTTCGCCAGCAGCACCAGTTTGAGTGCTCTGATTCGGACGTCGCAGAGAACCAGCCAGGGCGGCCGCCTCACCCCTCGGGGTCGCTGGTTGGGGCAGGAGGGCCGGAGGGTGTGTGCATTTGTCTCCCTTGGACTTGTACTGACTGTGACAGAACGTGATGGACTCCTGTTATGTTTTCCAGGATGTTGCTCCTCTTGGGGAAAAGCACCCTGCATAAATCTGTGCACAGAGAGGCTTACTGGGTTTTTCGCATTGTTTTTCTTTGTTCAGCATTTTATCTTGAGAACATTTCAGGCTAACGGAAAATGTGTGAAACCTAGTACAATGACTTTTCCACATGTTTTCCATCTAGGTTTATGTGCTTCCCAGGTGGCTCAATGGTAAAGAATCCGCCTTCCAGTGCAGAAGACGTGGGTTCGATCCCTGGGTCAGGAAGATCCCGTGAAGGAGCAAATGGCAACCCACTCCAGCATTCCTGCCTGGGAAACCCCACGGACAGAGGAGCTTGGCGGGCTGCAGCCCATAGGGTCTTAAGAGAGTCGGTTACAACTCAGCAACCAACCAGCAGCAGCAGCAGGCTCCCCAGTAGCCCCGTTGGCTTTATCATCTTCTTACCCTCTGTCCCTGCCTGCCCAGGACAGTGAGCCATAGACAGCTGGCCCTGCAGCCTGGGACAACTTGATGTACATTTCCTAAAAACAGCAACTCTAACCACAGTTCAAGGACTGGAATCAGGAAATCACATCCACACATTACCATCAGCTGTCTGCATACTTCAGTCAAATTTAGCCAATGTCCGAGTAGCATCCTTTTTGGAAAAGGCAGCTCCTAAGAACACGTGTGCGGGTGTGTGTTTGGCCGCGCTGGGTCTCACTGCAGCCTGCGAGGTCTTCGGTCTTGTTGGGGCACGCAGACTCTTTCAGTTGTGGCATGTGACCTCTCAGTCGCCGCACATGGCCTCCAGTTCCCTGACCAGGGATCGAAACTGGGCCCCCTGCATTGCGAGCACACAGTCTCAGCTGCTGAACCACCGAGGAAGTCCCCAAAAGGCAATCTTTGAATTTCGGATCCCCTCTGGGCCCACTGGCCACCTTCAGCTGCCCGGCGTCTCCTTGGTCTCCATCAGCTAGACGTCTCCTTGGATTTGCTTGTCCCTGATCTCTCGTTTCTCGGGGTCTTCTAGGACCTCAACACCATTGAGGAGCCTGGCATTTACTGGAAGGTCCTGGGTCCTGGTTTGAGTTTCTGGCCCCACAGAAGTGGACTCTTTCTTGGGACGCCCCCTCTGGCCGTTCCTGGTGACGTCACCCTGGTCTGTAAGGTGGCCCCTGCTGCCCTTTCCACGGCCCTGAGTTGCTCCGTTACCTTTGCCCTTCGAGAAGCTCCTCGGTCCCCATGACAGGACCCCCTGCATCCATCAAGCATCTCCTGTGAGGCCCTGACTGCTGAGTAGAGAATGCAATTTAGGCGCTAACACCCAAGGCCAGGGTTGGACATATTTTTAAAGGAGTGAAGGAGAGCTGCAAGTTATCATAGAGACAAGAAAGCTACAGAAAGGCAAGAAGTCACCATGCGCTGTTGCTCTGCACAAATCCATCCAGTCCCCCGACCTCAGCTCCTGCTGTGTCCTCGTCCTACCTGGCTGTCCCCACAGCTGCCATCCTGTGCATAAAATCCAACATGCAGACTTCTGCAAGGGGAAGGGGACTGGGGACAGGATGGAGTGGGGGTTGGGGTTAGCAGATGCAAACTAGCACTGGGTTGGTCAAAATGGTCATCTGGGGTTTGCTGTGAAAAAATCGGAACAAACGTTCTGGCCAACCCAATGTAGATAACGCGGATAAACAACAAGGTCTGCTAACCCCAAGGTCCTACAGTCTAGCACAGGAACTATATTCAACTTCCTGTGATGCACAATCATGGAAAAGAAGATGCAAAAGAATGTACATACACCTGTATAGCTGAATCACTTTGCTGTTCAGCAGACGATAACACAACATTGTGAATTGGTTATACTTCAGTTAAAAAAAAGAAAATCTGCCTTGCTTGTCTTGAGACACTCGGTACAGTTTGCTCCGCAGAGATGGATCCCTGCCAGGCCTCCAGGCCCCCCAATCTCACCCCGTGTCCCTCCTGATTGCCTTCCCTCCCTCTTTCTGGAACATTCTCTGCCTTCAACCCAGGTACCATTTCCTCATCCTCCAGTCCCAGCTGCTTTGCTGGCTGGTGCTTTTCCTGCAGCTGGAAAGTCCCATGTCTACCCACTGGTGCCTCCGGGCACTTGTCTCTCACAGCAGTTCCTGGGCTCCTGAGGGCAGGGCTGTGGCAGTGCCCAGGTGTGAGGAAGCCTCCCAAATCACCCTGGGGAGTGGGTCCGTGAGATGGAAGCAGTGGTGGAGGAGGGATTTCCTGGTTGGACCCGTGCCAGATGAGAGCAGGCAGCAGTCGGCTTCCAGGGGTGCCCTCTGGGGACGCATTCTCAAGGCCCTGTTGGTCACTGTCACCAGGGTGCTCCCTCCTGGTCATCTTCCCAGACTGGAGACCATGTGGGGGAGGTTTGAGGGGGGCTGGGCTGCAGACTTGCAGGTGATGGGCAGCCTGAGCCTGGGCCCAAGTCAGGATGTGACCACTGGACCCTACTCGCCACGCCTACATCCATGCAGTGGTCCCCCACAGCACCACACATGGAACATTCCTTACATCAAATGGACCAGAATCTCCTCCTCCGCCTCTGCTCTGTGGGCGCTGCAAGGCCACACACCGCTACATGCCTAGAAAGAGCCTCGGAACAGCCAGAGCTTTGCTAGGGCAGCCATGGTGTCTGAAGACCAAGAGACGGTGTGTTCAACCACAGGGATGGGGCAGGCAGGACCAGCTGGCTCCTTCTGTGTCCCCACCACAGTCCTGGCCCTACAGTCCCTGCAGCCAGCAGCTGCCCACCTGGGCAGGGAGACCACCCAGGTGGGGGACGCTCGCAGACGGAACACCAGCAACGACCTGGTGTGGAGTCAGGGCTGAGAAATTACGAAGCTCACCCTGCCCTGACGGGAACAGAGGCCCTCCCAAACATGCAGCAGCACGCGGCTGGAGCTGCAGAACACCACGGACTTGGGCTAGAAACCTGGCTTCTGCGGAAGAATCAAAATGTGACAAACACTACATCACATCACTCAGGGACGCACCACCCACAGGACAGCCAGCTAACTGGAAACCATGCAAATATGCAGCCCTGCCCAGGGTCTGAGTGCAGCCCCCAAACACACTCCTTAACAACTTTCAGCTATTAAAAGTGCTTTTTGCAGAGATCACGGAAGAGACACACAGAACACTTGCGGGATAGTAAATATGAAGTTAAAGTCACAGAGTGAGACTCAGTCGTGTCTCACTCTCTGTGACCCCGTGGACTGAGGCCCGCCAGGCTCCTCTGTCTGCAGAACTCTCCAGGCAAGAACACTGGAGTGGGTTGCCATTCCATCCTCCAGGGGATCTTCCTGACTCAGGGATCAAACCTGGGTCTCCTGCATTACAGGCAGATTTTTTACCATCTGAGCTACAGGGGAAGTCTAAACAAATGTAAACATATATGCCATTAGATCTGCTTTGTCCAGAACCAGATAAAATACAGGGGGCCAAGGGCCGCAGTGGATATGGCGCTGTCTGCCACTGTCGCTGACCATGGTCTGCACGAAGCCAGTGGTCCTAACACCGAGGTCCGGTCACAACGGCACTGCCGCCGTCTGGAGGGGATGACGTCCCCACCACAGGCCAGCTGTCTCCACCTGCCCTTCCTGTGATGCTGTCACACAGGACACTGACATCTGGACCTGTGCAGCGTTTCCTGATACAAACGAACCCCGAGAATCCAGGGTTCTAGAAACAGGGCGGTGAGACACCGCCGCTTTGATTCCCAAGCAACTCCGTGTGGGATTACAACGATGAAGCTGTGCTGGGGCAAGGGAAAACAAACCGCGTTCATCATGAGTGTTCGGTTCTAAAATAAAATTTACCAGTGGAGGCTGTCCACTCAGAATCTTTCCCAACGAGGTCATATCTGTCTTCTTTTTTCCTAGAAATGCAGAGACTTGGCTGCACAGCAGTGACAGGAGGGGTGTGGGTGGATGTTTACTGAACTCTCTCTCTGGAGACACTCAAAACGCCTTTCCTTGGTTTCCTCCAGTGGTTCTTGTAATTTTTTAAAAAACATTTTTTTATTACTCAAATTGCTTTTCCTTCATGCTTGTTAAGAGAAGGAAACAAGAGCCCAGGAAAGGGATGAAACAGCTATGGTGGGAAAGAGAAGGGCAGACTCCAGGTAGGCACCGGGCTGCATAGCAAGGGGTGCCCACCAGGCCGAGGCGTGGGCAGACCAGCCAGGAGAGACGCAGAGACAAGAAAGGCCACAGCCAGCAGGGGGACGTGAGTATGGAAGGCTCTGCTGAGAGTCTTTCATGATCGTGGAAAGGCATGGACCCGGTCCTGCCTCAGCAGCTGGAGGAGACTTTGCCAAAGCATGGAACCCCTTCAAACCAAGACTGAAAACTCTGATAGGTACTTTTCAACCTTGTGACTTCATAAAACACTCTAAACTGCAAGAAGAGACACATTTAAAGATCACAGAATGGAACCAAAGTTCCCTCCACGAATGTCCACAGGCTTTTACGAAAGCACAGGTGTTCACGTTCCATGCACGTGGCAGCTTCTGCACGGGATGAACTGTGAGGGTGTTTAATCACACGCATTTATGACAGAGCCATCAGGGAGGGTAATCAGGCCAAAAGTTCATTTTGTGATTCTTTACTTTCCCTAAAGAAATTTGAAGTCACAGCAACAGCAAGAATCAGCAGATTCATTTGCCAAGGGAACTCACTTCTTGATCCAGCAAAATAGGCCGCCCTTTCTGAGCCTGTCTATGTGCAGACCTCGGCAGCTGTTTGCTCTGCTCTCCTGGCCCCTCATTCTGCAGCCGGACCCGATCACAAACACCCACACTGGGCAAGGCACGCACTTGGATTTTTGGTAAAAGTACGGGCATTTTTCCCATGAAAGACACAGATAATTTAAGTGTCCAGTGTTCCAGTACTTCTGACAGCTACAGCTACTGAGATGTTCAATGCTATCATAAACGATCTCCAGTTGAAAGAATTAATATTTAAAAAGATATTAATAGTCCAGAGAAACACTAGTGGTTGAGATTTCGCAGGAGGTTCCTTCAGCCCTCACAGGAGGCCTGACAGTCAGGGGTATCCTCCAAGCCCAGAGGGTGCAGCGCCAGGGCCTGCAAGGGGCGGAGAGGACCCCGGGGGTGACGGACTCATCCAAGTTCACATGCTGCCACCGTGCCTGGCCGGTGGGCTGGGGTTACCCACTATGGAAGCAGTCTCCCCCTTGCCGTGTGGAGTGGTGCTGTGACAGTTAAATGTGCAGCAACCGCCATGAAACAGATGCTAAAAATCCCGGCCTTCCCGGTGGGATTGCAGGACCTGCATGGGACCACCTGTCAATATCACTTGGTTGACTGGCCGCCTCGCTTATCTGTCTCAGACGGGAGGGAAGCATTCTCATGCTTTCCAGAGAGCCCACCACAGACACACAAGTGACCCTCAGAGGATCTAATTCAGCCTCTGCCACTCCACAGGTCCCCTCCAGGGTCCACACTCATCGTGACTCAGCACACTTGCTGTTGCGCACTTTCAGGAAGTGCTTCTTTGAAACGGCACCTGCCATCCTCACCCCAGGGTGAAAGACAAGGTCTGGGTCTGTCTCTGGGGCCGACGGGAAGAGCTGCACCCACACAGCCCAGAGAGCCAGGGCTGCTGGGACTCCGTGGCTGCCCACTCCCCACAAGGGCAAACACAGGCCTGCACATGTGGCTGGCAGACCGTCCTATGGGCCCCGGACCCCTTCCCTGACTCCTGTCTTCCCCACGTCTGGTCCCGCCACCTGGGGGCCGGTACCATGTTCCAGGTTCTCTGGCCGCAGCAACTTGGGCTAGAAGGGGTCTTCCTTTCAAGTGGCTGCTCGAATGTGTCACTCCTTCCACCCCCTTTGTCTAGTGACCAGAGAGAGGCGTCCAACTCCCCCTGCACCCAGCTCCTTCCGACAGCTGCCTCTTTCCCTCTTGATCTCCTTCTTCCAGTGAATGGGGTGGCATTAGGTGAGTCTCCTGCATCCAGGGCGCTGCATCCATTTTTAAATCACTTCAGAGCTCCGACTGGTTGCTGATCCCTGTCTCTTCCGACTCAGCAGGAAGAGAGGGCATGGCGGGTTTCTCCTGCCCTCAGGTAGGTGACAAAGGAGGCTCCCCACTCCCGTCACAGCCTGACACTGAGCTGGTGAGGGTGCTTGAGACTGCGAGGCATCAACACCAGTGGTACCAACAAAACACATGTTTCAGGAGATCAAAAGTCAGGACCAAGTGTGGCAAAGAGGCATCCCTTTGAGCCAGTTAGACAACAAGGAAGAACACCAAGTCTCTACAAGTAGGGCTAAGTGTGGTGCATCCTTCCTGGCTGCTGGTCCCAAAGTGGGGTGCTATCTCGGGAACAGAAACAGAGGCACTGATGCCAAGTTCTCGTGGGGGAACTAGCTCCGATCCCAAGAAAAACAGGAGGCAAAGCCCCTGGGTGACCTGATTCTGCTCACAGAGTTGGACAGTCCACGGGGTGGAGGCCTGTTTCCTTGCCAGCCACTGGGAGAGCCAGAGAATATTTTCATGGTCTTATTTTAGGATGGGTAATGTTGTAAACAACCTCCATGCCCAATCCACAGACAGCTTGTCTAGACCCTGATGTGAAGCAGAAGGTCACCAGGGAGACAGACGTCCCTGACGGACTGCAGGCATGTGACGAGGGCTGCAGCCCGGCCAGCACGGCCGCGGCTGGGGACGCTGACCTCGCCTCTGCGCGTGACGTGGGGTGCGGGGGACGGGGGGCTCACGAGGCGTGAGGTCAGCAGGCAGCAGAGCTCAGGCGAGCCCCGGAGAAACGTCTTCCTCCTGAGTGCAGACCCCTTGTGGCCTGGGGATAAGTTTGCAGAGGAAGAGGACGTGTGGTGCATGATGCCTGAGGACAAGGAGGAGGAGAGTGGTTCCGCGGAAGAGGCCTTTGCCTTTTCTGAATATGCTTGCTGCAAAGAGGGAACACCAAGGGCCCAGGGACACCTAGCATAGCAGCTAAAATCAGGGGCGCCAGATCCTGGGGTCAAGTCCTGCCCAGCTCCACCGCGTACACTGGGGCCCCCTGCTCCCCCACCCACCCTGGGCCGCCTCAGCTCCACCACCCACAGTGGGTCCCCCAGCTCCCCCACCCACACTGCCCCCCAGCTCCCCACCCACTCTGGGCCGCCTCAGCTCCCCATCCACAGTGGGCACCCCCCAGCTCCCCACCCCTCTGGGCCACCTCAGCTCCCCATCCACAGTGGACCCCCGCAGCTCCCCCATGCACACTGGCCACCCCCCCCCAGCTCCCCATCCACACTGGGCCCCCCCCACCTCCACCCCTCACAGCTCGGCCTCAGTTTCCCAGATGCAGTACACAGCTGCCATTTGCACCTAATTCTTAGGCTTGTTCTGAGGAGTAAAAGTATCTGTTGCACATAAATATATAAACCACTGAGAACAGTACTTGGTACAGAGACCTTACTCAGTGAACGTTAGGTGTTGCCGTCATCTTTGCTGTTGTCATTATTACTGTTGTTATTGTCATTATTATTATACCAGGCTGTAGAGTATCACGGGGCTTCCCAGGTGGCTCAGTGGTAAAGAAGCCACCTGCCAATGCAGGGGGCACAAGACATCTAGGTTCGATCCCTGGGTCAGGAAGAACCCCTACAGGAGGAAGCGGCAACCTGCTCTAGTATTCTTGACTGGCAAATCCCATGGACAGAGGTGCCTGGTGGGCTGCAGTCCATGGACTCACAAAGAGGTGGACATGACTGAGCACACACACTGCATACCCCGTGGTAGAGAGAGCATCGCCGGTCTCCTTCCCAAGCCCCAGTGTGTCCCTCCCTCCCTCTCTAGGCCACGGGCCAGCTTGTGCGTCCTCACTCCACCCACGAGCGGCCTGGCGCTCCAACCAAGGCTGGGCTTACCTGCTTCGCGGCAGCCGGGCCAGGAGGTAAGGAGCCGGGTGTGAGCGCAGGGGGGCTCCCGGGGCCGCAGAGCTCGGGGAAGGGGTTGGGGATGGCTGGCAGTGACGAGGTCCTCAAGTGGAGGTCTTCCTCCTGCAGGCGCCTGCGTGGAGAGATGACGCCCATCAGAAGCTGCCACGTAGGGACCCTGCCGCCCACGTCGGGGGATCTGCCCAGGACACCCTGCTGAGTAAGCCTGGTGCAAAACACTGACCCCGCAGGCCCGCACTGCAATGAACCACCCAAAATGAGCACACTCAGAAAGGGGGTGGAGGGTGGGGACAGGGGAGCGGGGAGTCAGGCTCTAATGGGGACAGGGTTTCAGATTTGAAAGATGAAAAAGTTCAGCAGACAGATGGAATAGATGAACACCCTTCCTATAATCACGGGGCCATGTGCCAGGGAGCTTAGGGAGGGTCTTGGAGGGAGACGCTTGGGAATAGCCTGGGGTGGGCGTGCTGCACAGTCCTGGGGGTGCCCCATCTGCCACCGAACATGTACTATGTGGTGATTCAGTCTACGCTACGTGCATTTTACCTTAATAAATTATTATTTTTTTAAGAAGTCCCGTGTTTCCTTTACGGTAGTTCACAAGCATCACTCAAAGCAAAAAACTACGTGACATTAGACATAACTGAAAAGAATCCCATTCAAGAGGCCTGTGGCCACGGGATCCATCCCTCTCTGATGAGCAGCATCAGTGGAGCTGAGGCGCAGGGGACGAGGTCAGGGACGGGAGGAGGGGCGGGGCCGTGCCTGTCTACCTGTCCAGGTGAGAATGCACCCCCGGCCCCCTGCCCAGCTTCACTGCAGTCCCTCCTCCTCCTCTGATCATCACCCTGCACTGCCTCCAGCTGCTGCTCAGCACCTGCCTCCCTGAGCCCTCTCCAGCAGTGTGACAGTCTCATCACCCCCACCCCTGATTCTCCCCTCCCCAGGCAGAGATGGAGCTGAGCTGCCCCCAGTGCTCTGGCCCCCACCCCTCCAAATCCAGGAGCTGGAGGACTTTTCCTCAAGCCCTCATCTGGCTCTGTGTCCACTCACCAAGTGTGGGCCAAGTCACTGCCCCCGGTGCCTCAGTTTCTTTACCTGGGAATGAGAAGCTGCCACACCACCCCCTCAGTGAGGCTGCAGTGGCCGCTCTATTAGCTGCTCATACACAGGAGGGGTTTAGCACACAGGGGAGGTGCTTGTGAGCACAGGAAGTCCTCAGCAGACCCGTTCACAAAACGAGCCTCTGGGCATCCTATACTGGTCACCTGATCTTTAACAAGGCACCTGACAGTCAGAAACGCTAGGACTGAAATAAAGAGAAGCACCACTTGAGAAAAGGTTGGCCTGGAGCCAGGGTCCACTCTCCAGCAGCGGGCGTGCCTCGCATGAGCCCGTCCGTCCCGTGGGACTCAGGACCCGCAGCCCCGGGGCGGAGGGACAAGCGCGGCCAGGATCCCAGGCAAGGGTCCTGGGCAGCTAGCTGGCCGGAAAGCAGGCCTTCCTGCACCGCACCTCACTCTGCCCAGGCCAGCCTCAGGCGCTGTCACCAGGGCTGCTGTTCCATCCCACTGGCCTCCCCGAGGCCGCCACATGTGGGCAGCTGACACCCTCCAGACCCAGAGAAGCTCAGAGGAGAAAAGACTATCTCCCCCCAGACTGAACTCACCAGGAGCTCAGAACACGAGGGTGCTGGTGGAGGGAGCAAAGAGGTCCAGCTGCTGGAAGGACGGATGTGACAAAGCGCAGGAAGCCGAGAGGCGAGAAAGCGACCCCAGGCCACCCAGGCTGCTGTGCCCCGCTGCAGACAGCTCTGTATTTACTCTGGTCCCCTTCTCCAGACAGACTTGGCCGCCCTGGGCAAAAGAGTCATCTGGCTGCAGAAGACTTAGGATGCTGGGCTGCAAAGAAGGCTCACAGAAGTTTCTGGAAGCAGAGGGAAAGCTCCCTCCCCAAAAGGTAAGGAAAGGAGACCCAGAAGATGCTCCAGCCAACAGATGCCTAAGACCCAGCACACTGCACGCCTTCCCCTAGAAGCCCAGAGAGGCACCAGATGTCACCCCCTTACCTACCCCCACCTGAAAACCCACCAGAGCCGGCAGGGGCCTGGGTGGGGGTCACAGAGAGCTTGTTTGCTGGGTTTCACAGAAGTCTCCACCCAGGAGGTCTTCCATCACCCCACCTCACAACCGCTGGCCCCGACGTTTCCCCCCTCCCAGGCAGAAACAGAGCTGAAGTGCCCCGACACTCTGCCCCCACCCTCTCCAAACTGGAGCTGACAGATCTCTTCCACATCTTCCACCATCCCTGGTCAGGACAGCACCACTCCGGCTGGTCGCTGAAACAGCTTCCGAATCCCCACCCCCACGAACCGAGGCTGCCGCAATGACCTGCCAACTAACCCAAGTCCAGCCTCACTCGCCTTTCCCCATCTCTGCCCTGGGAGTGGCTCCCGCAGGCTGCGGATCTCACCCCACCTGTCGGGATCTCTTTTCTAATCCACCCCTGAGGTCTGATGGACGCTTGAAGCCCCGTGTATTCAATGTGTACAACTAGATGAGTTTAGAGAGAAGAACTCGCTGTGACCCATCACCATGGTCTGGCCACCAACTCTGGACGTTCACGCTCACCCTCTTCACTTGATTATTATTATCACCTTGTGTGCACGTGTGTGATGCGAACACGTCACACGGGACCCGAACCGCTCGCTGCTAACTCAGGTGGCTCTACACAGCTCGTCTGCTGCCTCGTCCACGGGTCAGGCTGCCCCTCTGGATCTCCCACCAGCACCGCCCGTCTCCACCCCAGCCTCTGGCAGCCCTCTCCACTACCTGCGTCCTCACTCCTGGGGCTTTCAGGTTTCTCGTGGAAGTGGAATCACAGAGTAACTGTCCTTCTTTGTGGGTCCTATCTACTTGAGCACACTGCCCCTGTTGTCCAGTGATGGAGGAGCAGACACAGAAATCATGGTATACACACGTGATGGAATATTATTCAGTCACAAAAAAGGAGGGGCCGGGCCACTTTAGACACCAGGGATCATCTCTCTTCCTCAGGAAGTCTCTGCCTCCATCCCTCAGTTCCTACTTCCCCTTCAACACCCAGTTCAGAAGTCTGCCTCTGTGAGGGAGATTAGATAAACAATCTTGTTTAGGCTTCCGAGACAAAGCAGAGCAGGCCTCTGACCTTGCGTCTAACCTGCCTGGTGACTGCCCCGACTGGGAGTGACTGGGAGTGACCGCCTGCTGTGAGCTGAAGACTTGCAGCATCTTAGATAAGATGGGGGAGGAATCTTGAGGTTGTTGAGCCCCTGGGGTGGGGGCGGGGTTCCTGGCCAACCAAGCCCCAGACTTAACTGCATTCCAAGTTTTACACAACAAAACAAACAGCACTGACAAGGAAGCAGGGCTGCAATTTGCTCCCAGATTGATGATAATATCAGTTTGAGTCCATCCTGGGGTTATAAGTGGGAACCCCAAACTGCAATCTCTGAAGTCTCACCCAGGGAGCAGATGTGCTGCCTGGGACCTTTTCCCAGCTGGGACTCCAGATGTGCTGTGACATGGGATTTCCCAGTGCTGTTTAAGTCTGGATGTTGGTCAAAACCCAATTTGGTGATGTATTCTCTGCTCTGTCTCTTTTCTTTTAATGTTAGTGTATTGAAAGCAAGTTAGATAATTCTTTAATAAATACTGGTATTATTTATGTATATCACAAGTGGCTTATTTTGTTAACAAATCCTTTGAACCTGAGATGAAAGTGAAACCTTTCAGCAAAACAGCCTCCTCCAGGGAGGCCTCCTCCACTCCCCAGAGTCCTTTCCATGAAGGCTGGGCCTCTCCATGTCAGTACCTGGGAAACGTGGTCAGGCTGCACGTCTCTGTCCCCAGGCCCTGTGCTGGGTAGTGAGGTCTGAGAGCCCTCCAGGGACTACTTGGCTGTTCATTCACTTTGGGCTTCCCTGGTGACTTGGTTGGAAAAGAATCTGCCTGCAACGCAGATCTGCGTTCGAGTCCTGGGTGGGGAAGATCCCCTGGAAAAGGAAATGGCAACCTGCTCCAGTATTCTTACCTGGAGAATCCCATGGACAGAGGAGCCTGACGGGTGATAGTCCATGGGATGGCAAAGAGTTGGGTATGACTGAGCTACTAACACAATAATGTCCTTGGACGGTGTTTCTGCATACCCCCACTGACCTGGCACAGAGCCAGTGCACATAAAACTGATCTGAACTGAACTGGGTACCAGGTCCAACCCCCAGCGGCCCTGCTGGATGGAGGGAAAGAAGGGGTCTGCCAAGCAGAGCCCGGCACCGTGACCCTACCACCCACCCTATGACCCCCAAGGGGAGGTGGGGTGGTTCAGTGACCCTATCACCCACCCTCTGACCCCTGAGGGGAGGTGGGGTGGCACAGTGACCCCACCATGCACCCTCTGACCCCTGAGGGGAGGTGAGGTGGCACAGTGACCCCATCACCCACCCTCTGACCCCTGAGGGGAGGCGGGGTGGCGCAGTGACCCCATCACCCACCCTCTGACCCCTGAGGGGAGGCAGGGTGGCGCAGTGACCCCACCACCCACCCTCTGGTCCCCGAGGGGAGGCAGGGGCCCACCTGACCGCGAGGATGCTCACGGGCTGGGACCGCTGCACCCTCTGCCTCGGGGCCGCCTGTGGCTGCAGGACCCTGGCTCTGGGGACTGGGCCGCGGCTGTGCTGGCCGTTGTGCAGGAGGGGCACTGTCTCCGAGGCTGCACACAGGCTCTCCAGGGACGCATCCATGTCGTTCACCAGCGCCTCCAAGTCCACGTCGTCCTCTGTGCATGGAGAGCAAAAGACAAGCATCAGCAGCAGTGAGTGGCCACAGCCAGGTGGGCGTCCCAGGGACCGGGCTCTGAAACTCACGACACTTTAAAACATGAGGAGCAGACGGAGGACGCTGCCTGAGACAAGCACAGCTTTCTGTGAAGACTCATGGGTTACATGTATTACCTGTTGATCCGCCAGAAGCAACCCTGTAATGATAGCCCATCTGCACTTCCTGTCTGTACAGAAGACCCTCTCAGGGCATCTGCTCAGCTCACACGCTCCTCGGGGTTGGGGAGCCCACACAGCCTGGACCCTCTGCCCCAACCCCAGCTGGTGGGTCCCAGGGGCACACGGAGCCCTAATAAGGCCAATCAGGGCTGCTCCCTTCCCCAAAATTCCAGACAAGAAGCAGAGAGATGGGAACGGGGAGCGCCCAACCCTGACCGCAGTCTCGCCTTGCGAGGCCAGCAGTGTCGCACCAGAGGCAGAAGGGCTCTGAGGGTGGATACCTGCAGGGCTCTGGGTGCCTGAGAACCAGAGGAAGCCTGTCCGCAAACAAGAAGGCCTGAGGCCGATGAAGAGAGAGGACCACAGAGAATGCCAGAAAGAGATGAGCACGGAGGGACTCCAGCAGGTGATGCTGTGCCTCAGCGAGGCTGACACTGGTCCACCATCATCCTAGATGTTTCTGTGAAGCTGTTTTTAGATGAGAGTGACACGTGACTTTGAGGGCTCTGGGTAAAGCAGACAGCCCCCCATCATGTGCGCGGCGATAAGACTGAGGACCCCCACAGAAATGGACGCGGCCTACACAGGTGTGCATGCCAACTCCTGAGACACCGCGCTCAGTCACTCAGTCATGTCCAACTCTGTGACCCCATGGACTGCAGCCCACCGGGCTCCTCTGTCCATGGGGTTTTACAGGCGAGAACATTGGAGTGGGTTGCCATTTCCTCCTCCAGGGGATCTTCCCTACTCAGGGACTGAAACTGCATCTCTTAAGTCTCCTGCATTGCATGCGGATTCCTTACCACTAGCACCACCCAGGAAGCCCAACTCCCCACAACAAGCACCCCAAATGCAGCAAAGGCACACCCCGTGAGCTCAGTATCTGGAGACCTGTCACTGTTTAACAATGTGGCCAACACAACTGGGGCTGCGTCTAGTGCAGTAGGTCACATGTCACCCAATTTACAGTCCATCTGCTTCCTGACAGCACGGGGTCACCCAGGAACAAACCAGAGCTTAGGGCCCAGACAGTCAGGCAGCCTGCCCCAGCCCTGCCCCCGCCCTGCCCACGTGGTGGGGGCGGGGCCAGGTCTCCCCCTCAGGCCTCCATCTCCCATGCCTGTATCTCTGACTGGAGCTCACAGGGGTACCTGGCCCGCAGGTGGGCATGAGGTCAGTGAGTTATTACTGCTCTGCGACAGAGCCTGAAGCAGGGTAAACACTCAGTCAATGCTATTTATTTGCTCTATAAGTGACAATAGGGGGGTGACTATTAACCTGGTTTACAGGCGAGGAGATTGGTCCAGAGTGGGGTTGGGGAGAGGGTGGGGCTGAGCGGGCAAGTAACTCGTCCCAGATCACACCAGAAGGGAACCTGAAAACAAGTTTGCAGCTGCCAAGGTGACCTCACCAGGTGTGCACTGATCAATGAATTCACAGATCTTTTCAGAACACTGACCTCCCCTGCTTCTCTGCTCCCTCCTTCATTCAGCCTCACTGTCTCACTGGGCAGGAGGGCAGAAGGAGACAGAAACAACCAAATAGAACAACAAAAGCCCTTCTAGAAGGCTTGGAAGCTGCAGGGCACAGGGGGCGGAGGTGGGGGTGGTACAGGCTGGAGGAGGCTGGGATGGGGGATGGAGTGCAGGCACCGGGAGACCCAGGCAGAGGTGGGAAGACCACAGAGCAGCATCCTTCCAAGGTTTCCTTTCCCTGCAGGCAGTGGTGACCAGATGAGGAGTCTGGGGAGGGCCTGGACCAGACAAGATGCTACAGGCAGCAGGTAGGGCCTCAAGGAGGACAGACAGACACACAGATGGATGGAAAGATGGGCAGGGGGCTGCTGAAAGAGCCAAGGACAGTGGCCCAGGCAGGATGAATGGAGCAGCACTGGGGGAGAAGGAGGGTGCTCGGGGGGAGTGCATTGTCAAATGCGGGGAGCTGCCCGTGAGAACGGGGTCCTTTGTCTGAAGGACACAGCTCTGGGAGCTGCCTCAGTCCTTGAGGGTTTGCTTGCAAACATAGCTCTCTGTCCCGCCACCCCAGAGATTAGGCGCTTATTTACTGCAGGCACCTGGAGTTCTGTGCAAACTTCTCATGCACAGAGAAATGTTATCTGGTGTAAGAAATAATAACAGGGAGCCATTCCCATGCTCTCAAGATTTCTTGTGACTGTTTGTAAGATGTATAGGCCAACCAAGAAAAAATGTCAACTGTCTTGTCTTTCTCACACTTTTCTGTATAAATATGAGATGTTGAATAAAGTTGGTGTCAGACTGCATCCCTTCGTGGTGACGTGTCTGAACCTCTTGACCCCATCTTTGTAGCCTCTTGCTTTAGTTTCTTTCTTAGCCCTGCCGTGCACGTTCTCGGGACCTGATCGACTTTGCCGGCTGGCTCCGGCAGTCAAATATTAAATACTGACAGATATTAAAGAGACAATATGCTATATCAATAATTAATAATAACCATGAAATCAAAATTAGCAAATCACAAGGGAGAACGTGGGAGTCAGCAGGCAGGGCTTTTGCACAGAGCTTGGCAGGCAGGAGGCTGGTGCAGGTGGGGAAGGACCTGGACAAATCAGAAAAACCCCTGCAGGGGGTCCCTACATGGAGAGTGGGCTTAGGTCCTCATGCGTAAAGTGGGAAGCAGCATTTGACAACTGGACAAAGGCTGCCTAAACAGAGCCAGCTCTATCAGGAGACCTCTGCCGCTGTTTCTGGAGCCCTTGACTAGACATCTGATAAGGAAAAGTGTTCGTTGCACTGGAGTTCTCAGATGGAACTTCTGTAAAGTTCTAGAATGTGTCCATCAGGGAGGACTCATCTCCTCCACTGACACGCAACTGGTCTGTAACCGAGGCTCATCTCAGACTCCGTAAAACATTAAGTCCACATGCCACCCGTACCTTATTAACAACTCAGGATTTCCAGCTTAACGGACCATTTCAGAATCAATAGGAAGACATGCCAAGTCCACTGGAATTACAGAATCAGCCTTTGCTGTGGGCAGCGGCCTCTGCCATGGACGGGAGGTCCTGGCGTGGATGGGCAGCATGGGAGCAATGTTGGGTGCTGCGTTAGGCATTACTGACAAAATGGAGGCATGGCCCCAACCCCCTCTCTGTCCCGAAGGCACGGACCCAGGATGAAGGAGTTAGGCTTTGTGATTCTGACTTGTTTTTTTCCTTTCCTCGGCTGAGTTGACTGAAAAGGAATATTAAGGTGCTTATTGTTCTTGAGAGGAGCATGATAAGATGCAAAGCCTTCTGCAGCTGTGCTCAGAGAATAATTCATAAAGTTAGTCATTGACATTTGTTCAAGGACTTTTACAAAAAAGAGTATTCCAGGATGAGCACATAGGCTGTAGCTTGAGGCCATGGAAGGTATTGCTATCTGAAGCCTATTTGTGAAGAAAATGTTTATGGCAAAGGAGTTTACTAAATTTACAGCTTAGAAATAATTAAAATAGTTACAAGTTGAAGATTTAAGGAATGTTGTAATGTTAGCATATTTTATTATAGCTTATAGAGGTTAGGATTTTTAGAGATACTATAGCTAGAAGCCTTTTTAAGAGATAGTGAGCTCAGGATGTTAGGGGCAAACAGGATTTAGAAAGATAAGAAATAAACTGAGGAATGTAGCATGAGTTACAATGTAATCACAAGTTAACTATAGGACACATAAGAGGAAGTAGATAATAGATGGTAAAGCTGATTCCAAGAGAATCCCTGAAGCAGGAACTCTGTTTGAAGAGCAACAATGATTTATGGAGAAAATAAATCTGGGTGAGGGGGAACAGAAAACGTCAAACCTCTGACCTAATGCTTTTGTAAAAGTATAAAAGAAAATCTTAAACTTGAAATAAACAGGCAGTCCAAGAAAACTGAGAGGCTGCCTCATTTTCTCGCCAACACCGTTCCTCCCTTCAGGTTGAATCCCTGGCTGCTGGAGCTGGACTCCGGCAGAGCACAATGGGGATCTGAGGGCATTTCGTCACCAGTGGGGTAGCCTACTTGATTAACACAAAGGCCACTGTGTTCCTGGCTTTCATCCTGCTTTAGAAATCAAACAGGAATAGTATTCTCACTCTCTGACAGATGTCTGCCAAGAAAATCTCCCCTTAAGTAGATTTTCCTTCAAGTTATCTTCCTTACATGTTCCCGAAACAACTGAGTGACTGAACAACAATGTATTTCTGAAACCCCTGGCTGTGCCCGCCAAGGGCAGTCCTCCGAGGGTCCTGTCCTTTCCTTCCTGCTCCTTCCCCCACCAGCCAGGCCCTTCCTGGGCACCCGCTCCGTGCACTCAGGAACACAGTGATTCTGACATCAAAGTACATATAAAGGGAAAATGGTAAACACAAAGGTAAAAGGTGTATGTGCAATGCATGTCCTTCAAGTGCTTTCTCTCTCCTCTGAGGTCGGTTATTAATGAAATTGCTTTCTACTTTAATAGAAAGCATTCACCTGTGGATCTATTAGAGCCAGGCCAATCATTTAACAATATACTCAGTGGGTTACAAGTTTCATGAATAGACTCTGCACTGGCATATTTCAAACTTGCCTATTTTATACGGCCCAGATGAAAGGAGAAAGAACACTTGGTACCCATGGTTGGTGGAATATTACGCAGCCAGAAAAAGGGACGAAACTGGGTCATCTGTAGCGATGTGGATGAACCCAGAGTCTGTCAAACAGAGTGAAGTAAGTCAGAAAGAGAACAACAAGCATCGTTTCTTTAACACTCATGCATGGAATCTAGAAGAAGGGTACTGATGAACCTCTGCAGGAACAGAGATGCAGATGCAGGGACTGGACTTGTGGGCACAGTGTGGGGAGCAGAGGGCGGGACGGATTGGGAGAGCGGCACTCACATACACTCACTAACTGCCATGTGTAAAACACAGCGGGGAGACGCTGCGCCACACATGGAGTGTGGTCTGATGCCCTGTGATAAATTAGAGGGGTGACATGGGAGTGGGGAGGGAGGTTCAAGGAGGAGCGGAAATCTATGAGCCTGTGGTTGATTCACTTCATTATACAGCAGAAATGAACACTGCTAAGTCACTTCAGTCGTGTCCAACTCTGTGCGACCCCTGAGACGGCAGCCCACCAGGCTCCCCCGTCCCTGGGATTCTCCAGGCAAGAACACGGGAGTGGGTTGCCATTTCCTTCTCCAATGCATGAAAGTGAAAAGGGAAAGTGAAGTCGCTCAGTCGTGTCCGACTCCTAGTGACCCCATGGACTGCAGCCCACCAGGCTCCTCCATCCATGGGATTTTCCAGGCAAGAGTACTGGAGTGGGGTGCCATCGCCTTCTCCGGAAATGAACACAACATTGTATAAAGCAACTACAGTAAAAAAAAAAAAAAAAGTCTAATAAAATATCCTAATCTAGGACAGACTTCAAAATTCCCTCCAGGGTCATTTATGAATAGCATTTTGTCTGGTTAGATAATAAAGTCACTTTGGGTTGTCTGGTTTTACCTAATCTTTGTCCAACTCTAATAAAGACTAACAATTAAACCTTCCAAACAGGAGTTTTAAAGGATTGATTCTAAAGAGGACACGGCTATATGCCATGGTACTTTTAAAATAATAACTACACTGAGATTTTTCTGGATTAACATTCAGTCCTTTCGAACGTTTCATGACCCGGTCCGTTGTGAAGGGACATTGCCCATGTCTCCTACACGCGTTGCCGCTGCACGCATCGCCGGGCGTCAGCACTCAGCCATGTGAGGAAGCCTTCCTACAGGTCAGGTAAGCGGCCTCTGTAAATGACTGTTAGCACTGCTAACTTGAGGCCCAAATACCATCTGTGAGCCAGGACCTCTGAAAGAAATCCCGTAAGGGGGATGAAAAACAATTTTACATGTAAAATTTCACTCCATGCAGATTTCTGAGGGTATATTTACTGGACAGATGTAGGTCAAACAATACGGTTTAAATCAAGTTATTAATAGTTATTTTCCTTCCTTAAATAGCCCAGTCCTTAGCTGGGCACTGACTTTTGTTCCAGATGTCTGAGTTGATCATCTAATTATAAACGCACAGATACATCTGGTCTCACTGTCATTAGCAAAGAGAGGCACAATGAGGTCTAAAATGAGTACAAATTCAGTGAAACAAATTCATGTTCGGACTAATAAATTATTCCGGGGGAATGTCTTCCAAAAACAAGCCAGGAAGAGACCAGGATGCAGGCAGAGGGGAGAGTGAGTCATGCGAGGACCTGACTGGTATTCCTTAACCTTCTCCTGGCTCCCCCTCACCAGCTTCACTGCCCCCTGCTTGGTTCACAGCACCCTCTGGTGGCTTCTTTAATTAGATAGTTAACATGACACTGGATCCACTTAACAAAACCATTTCGCCACGTTGAAGAAATGCTATTTGCACCTCGAGTACAAGATGCAACCTTCCAGCCCTTCCAGGTCTTCCTCCCTGGTTCCTGGTTCCTGGAATGCAGCTCCTAACATCCCTGTTATTTCCTAAGTGATAAGAGTAAGGGGAGGAGCGTCTTTTCTTTATCTGGTCTTCTGTTGCTGCTGCTCCTGAAATAGCTCCCAAGCTACTATTAAGGGTGAAAGAAGTGTTTTTTGTTAACAATAACAAGCCCCTTTCGACTAGACCTGAGTTTATGTGAATGAGCTGACTTCTGGCAAGCCTGCAGCCACCTGATGGAGACTGGCTGTCAGATGAACCATCTGTGTGATTAGAGAGGTGGGACTTTCAGCGCCACCCATGTCCTCCAGGGAGGGGAGAAGGGATAGCGGATACACAAATTGCCAGTGATTTCACCGACCATGCCTGTGTGGTGAGCCTCTGCAGAAACCTTAAAGGACTGGACCCTGAGAAGCTTCCAGGTTAGGGGGCAGGTGGGGTGCTGGGAGGGTGGCCGGAGAGCAGGAAGCTCCACCCACTCCCCAGTTATCTTGCCCTCGCACCTCTTCGCCTGGCATTCCTGAGCTGTACCCATTATAGCTAGTGAGGACACTGCCTTCCTGACAGCAGGCTGCTTCAGTAAATTGGGTGGGAGATTCCCTTGGAGTAATTCTGAGAACAAGATATTCAGCAAGAGAAGAAAAGGAGAATCCTCTTGACAACACTGTACCTGAAAATTCCCCAGTGCGTGTGCAAAGACCCCAGTTCTAACCCATTTCTACCTGGACAAGAACTAAAGGTCTGGCCTCCAAAAGCACTTTCAACTTAAACCACGTTCCCCAGGAGTTACTTCTGTTGACCTCTAGGCAATTAAAATCTTGCACAAATATAACTCAATACGCTGCTGAAATACCTTTTTTTCACACCAGTTCATCTTCAATTCTCATGTAATTCCAATCCCATGTATTTAATTTTTAGTATGTAGAATTGATTGGACATAAGTAAGCAGAATAAGAAAATCTAGTATTCTACCATTAGGGCTGTCTTGAGCATTCTTTTCTGTTCTGATCATGATATTTAAAGATATTCAGCAAATATAAAAGCAAATCACCTAACCACAACTCCAAACGAAAATACAAGGGGAACTCCCAAATCCTATCACTTAAAAACAAAACAATGTTTTATTTCAGTGGTTAGTATGTCCAGGCGGGAAATAAAAAACCCTTAGAATCAGTCTGTCCCACATACACAGGGAAATAAATATAAACACAGCACTGGAGTGATCCACAACTCCTCATGTTCTCTGTGTTAACAAGAGAAACATTTTCACAACATCTGGGACAAAATAGCTTCTTTTTGCTCTCTACCCCTGCACACAACAGTAATTGCCAAATTCAATGTGTATTAATTGAGAAATACAGGTCAACACATTGATTACTTTAACAAACTGTAAGAACTTGCATGGTATTTTTTTCATTAGGATCAGATATATTCTAAAAAGAGCTGCTTGCACTTCCGGGGTAGTTGTGGGGCTCAGAAGTCCCCCTCTTCCAGGACCCACAGGCCATGTGGTTGGAACCATCACCCAGAGCATGGTCAGGGTCAGCCAGTGACATGAAACTGGACAAATACACCCCTCCCCCCCCACACACACATCCTGGGATCAATCCAGTGAGACGGAGTGACCATGGTAACACCCCTTCCAATCCGCTCATGCTGGGGAATCTGTGTCTCGCTTTGTATTGATAGCTGGGAGCCTGATTATTTTTCCTGGAAAGTCTTTCCTTCTCCTAAGCCAGATGCAGGACTGTGTGCTCAGGAAGGAGGCACCATATTTAGTTGTGTGCCTGGTTCCTTGAGAGCTCTGGCACTTTCCTCTGTTATTAGGAACTGCACCCAGAACCCTCCGTAGAACACCTCACGACAAGTGAGAGAGCCAGCATCCACCAGGCAGCTCTGTCAATAATGCAAAGTACGCAGGCCAGTGATGCTCGGCTTTCATGCCCTCTGTAACCAGCTTTCCTCAAAGCCACGTTTAGGTCTACACATTCCACCTAAGGGCCTCCCTGGTAACTCAGCTGGTAAAAAAAAATCTGCCTGCAATGTAGGAGACTCCAGTTCAATACCTGAGTCAGGAGGATCCCCTGCAGAAGGGAAAGGCTACCTACTCCAGTGTTCTTGGGCTTCCTTTGTAGTTCATATGGTAAAGAATCTGCCTGCAATGCAGGAGACCTGGGTTCAGATCCCCTGGAGAAGGGAATGACTACTCCGGTACTCTTGCCTAGAGAATCCCATGGACAGAGGAGCCTGGCAGACTATAGTCCATGGGGTTGCAAAGAGTCAGAGACAACTGAGCGACTTCACCTTCACATTCCATCTAAGGGGCTTCCCAGGTGGCGACAGTGGTAAAGAACCCGCCTGCCAATTCAGGAGACATAGGAGATGCCGGTTCAGTCCCTGGGTCGGGAAAATCTCCTGGAGGAGGGTATGGCAACACACTTCAGTATTCTTGCCTGGAGAATCCCATGGACAGGGGAGCCTGGTGGGCTACAGTACGTAGGTTCACCAAGAGTCTGACACGACTGAAGCGACTTAGCACACACACATGCATTCTGTCTAAAGAAGCACCACCCCTTAAGGTTGTTTAAGTGTCTACAGCGGTGACTCAGATTCAGTACCATCAAGAAGTGATGGGTTTTCCAGATGGCTCAGCAGGTAAAGAATCTGCCTGCAATGCAGGAGATGCAGGCTGGATCCCCGGGTTGGGAAGATCCCTAGAGGAGGAAATGGCAACCTACTTCAGTATTCTTTCCTGGAGAATCCCACGGACAGAGGAGCCTGGTGGGCTACAGTCCACAGGTTTGCAAAGGGTTGGATATGGCTGAGCACGCACAGTAACAGTAACACAGATGAGAAAGTCTGTGGGCGCTGCTCACGGGTTAGTGACTGTTGGGAGCAGAGGTAGAAGGATGAAGGGAACCGGCCAGTTCTGAGAGCCTTGGGCTCCTCCACCCCAGAGGCCACTGCATTTGCAGGGACCCTGGGCTCCGTCTCTGCCTTGGGCTACACGTTCAGGCTCTCTTCACTCTGACCCCAGGGGAGACGTTGTAAAAGACTGCGGCTGCACAAATCCTTCCATCTTCATTTCAGTTCAGTCGCTCAGTCGTGTCCCACTCTTTGCGACCCCATGGACTGCAGCATTCCAGGCCTCCCTGTCCATCACCAACTCCTGGAGTTTATTCAAACTCATGTCCATTGAGTCAGTGATGCCATCCAACCATCTCATCCACTGTTACCCTCTTCTCCTGCCTTCAGTCTTTCCCAGCATCAGGGTCTTTTCAAATGAGTCAGTTCTTTGCATGAGGTGGCCAAAGTATTGGAGTTTCAGCTTCAGCAGCAGTCCTTCCAATGAATATTCAGGACTGATTTCCTTTAGGATGGACTGGTTCATGTCTGACTCTGTGCGACCCCAGAGACAGCAGCCCACGAGCCGCCCCCCGCCCCCCCCCCAACCCCGTCCCTGGGATTCTCCAGGCAAGAACACTGGAGTGGGTTGCCATTTCCTTCTCCAATGCATGAAAGTGAAAAGGGAAAGTGGAGTCGCTCAGTCGTGTCCGACTCTTCGAGACCCCATGCACTGCAGCCTACCAGGCTCCTCCATCCATGGAATTTTCCAGGCAAGAGTACTGGAGTGGGGTGCCATCGCCTTCTCCGAATATGCTGTCTAGTTTGGTCATAACTTTTCTCCCAAGGAGTAAGTGTCTTTTAATTTCATGGCTGCAGTCACCATCTGCAGTGATTTTGGAGCCCAGAAAAATAAAGTCAGCCACTGTTTCCCCATCTATTTGCCATGAAGTGATGGGACCAAATGCCTCCATCTTAGGCTCCCTCAATGCACCAGGGTTAACCAAGAATGGAGAAAAATCAGAATTCCAGGGATGAGTGGCTAAAATCATATCCCCCTCAGGGAAGGTGAGGATTCCAGCAATCCCAGAAACCCGAGACCCAAAACTCCTAAGTCACCAGCAGCACCCCAGGTGTACTGGGTCCTCTCGTCCGCTAGCTCACAGCCTACCCTCAAGGATTACAGCCCCATCTGGGCGGCGGGACTGAGTCAAGTTAAGGAAGTTCTTGCAACATGTGACAGCAGACCCTGGACACGTGTCATGTGCGTTCCTGTTCGCTCCGTGAACCTGTTTCCCACATGCTGCATCCCCTTTCCAGCACAGCGAGGGGAGCACCCCGGAGCAGCCTCCTGCATCGCCTCTTCCTCTTGCCCCGACAGAGGGCAGTGCCATCCTGAGTTAGTGAATTGGCGCTGGCCACGTGCCCTCACATCTCACATCGCTGGCTTCTTTAATCCTCCAAACACTAGGGATAATAACAGCTCTTTAGCAGTGAGGCAAATAATCTGCTGCTCAGGGGAGTGAAGGTCCCCTGGCTGCAGGAGACAAAGCCTGCAGCAGAACTCCGATCTCTTCTCTGAAAAACATCAAACTGCTTATTCTAATTACACAGCAGCCACTCCATGATGCTCCTGGAAGGCCAGGCCCCGGAAACTCGGCCCAGGAGAACCTCACAAGCAGTGTTCTTAGCCAAGAGCTCGGCACCTGAGCACAGCTCCTCTGCCCACCTGTAAAGTCTCAGCAAGCATCACTTTCCCGAAAATTCAGGACTTTGAGAACTTCCTCTAAAACATGGACTAATGCTCTGACTGTATTTCTTTGGTGTAAATGGGAAAAGTGGAAACCCAATGAGAATAACAGCAAATGAAATCAACCCAGGGACCTGCAAACTCAGATAAACCAGGTCAAGATAGCAGCTGCTACAAAACAAGTGCAGACACAAAGTAACAGATACATTAATTTTTGATGATGTACAACAGCTTTTTTTTGGAAATAGAAAAGGCATGAAAAATAAAACCAAAAGCAGGTTTTATTAGGATATCCCTTTGCTAGGATGACATTGAGCCTACGTGGGATCATTGCCTTTTCACTAGTCTCACAAATCCTTTTTCACACTTGACCAAAGGAGACGGATGGCAGACACGCTGTCTCCCTCCTTCCTGAGGGCACATGAGTACAGTAAGTCCCATTTTGGTCCCAGAGCCCAAGGGAGATGTTAGCAAAGCTTTAGACAAAAATGGACAGAATCTGGTGACCCACTCCAACAGATATGACCCTGGTCCCCACACCTGGAACTCACTGGATGAGGGCAGAGGGGCAGGCTGGTCCCAGTCAGCCTGTTAGTCTGGGCATTTCTGGGGAGAACTGCCAGCTGTTCCCAGAGCCCCTGGCCTCTCTGTGCCCTGCAAGTCCCTTCCCAACACCTCAGCTCCATGAGAAGCCAGTCCTGGACAAGGAGGGGAGGGCAGAACCCCAGCGTGAGGACACGAGGGTGACTGTAGCTGAAGGAAAGCTGAACACTGCCCCCGCCCCAGGCAGGCCGTCGAGAGGTTGTTCGGACACCTCCTGGATCCATCAGCTGGGGCTCAGCACAACACCGACTCACCTGGTGCTAGAAACTCCACCAGCTGGCACTTCCTGACGCAAAATTAAACACATGCAATGGCACCACGCTGGGCAGTGGTTTTAAAGCATCTTGGGTTACTGTTCTCTTTTATTACTCATTTGCTTCTCCAGATGAAAATTTTCTACATGAACAAGCCTTACTTTAAATCAGAAATGGGTATTTACACTTGGAAATATATCTGACTCTGAGGCTGGGTGGCCAAAGGAACTGGAATTAAAGCTCAATATAGAAAACGGTTTTGGTTTGTCTGCAGCTATCATTGTCTCAGTCTAATCAAAAAGGGAGTCAGGGCAGGGAGGGGGTACTTCCTCGGTGGTCCTGCAGTTAAGACTTTGCCTCTCAATGAAGGGGATGTGGGTTCAATCCCTGGTCAAGAGGCTAAGAACCCACATGCCTCATGGCCAAAAAAATCAGAACATAAAACAGAAGCAATTTTGGGACAAATTCACGAAAGACTGAAAATGGTCCACATCAAAAAAAATCTTCAAAAGGGGAGGATGAGAAACACAAATCAAGTATACTTCAGTGCTCATCTTGCAATGAAAAATCTGGGTTTATTAATATTCAATTAAGAAGCTTCAATAATTAGATCGAAGAATTTAGATAGAACCTGTTTTTCTTCTAGGAGCTGTTTTTAAAAAGTAAAAGCAGGTACACACCTCTCTAAAAACGGAAAGCGAGACTTCACAGATATTCACACATTCGTGTTCAGGGCAACGTGACACACAGAGCCGAGGGGTGAGAAAGGCCTGGAGTCCACTGATGAGCAGATACACCAAACGCATGAAGCTGAGCCACGTGACAAGGCCGCACTTAGGATACCCGCGACCACACGGGTGAACCCCGAGGGCGCCACGCCGAGCGAGGCAAGCCCGGGAGCGCGAGCGGACAGATATGCGCTCCCGTGAGAGCCCTATGAGGAGACTCATACAGTGCAACGCATGGAGGCAGGAAGTAGGACGGCGGGCGCCAGCGTGAGTGGGGGCGGGGAGCGGTAGCGATTATTTACTGGGGGCAGGTTCCACTTGTGTAGGGGACCAGAGTGCTGCCAGTGGACAGTGGCAACAGCTGCGCCGGGTGAGTTCACTGACAGTTACTGGGCTGCATATCAAAAAACGGAGAAGATGGCGATTTTATGTTAGGCATATTTCAATACAAAAAATATAACAGTAATATAAATATAATAGTAAAAGCATTTTTAAATTGGAATGTTTAATATTCTCAAATGGTGCTGGTTCAGTCGCTGAGTCGTGTCCAACTCTTGTGACCCCATGGACTGTAGACCGTTGGACCTCTGTCCATGGGATTTTCCAGGCAAGAATACTGGAGTAGGTTGCCATTTCCTTCTCCAGGGGATCTTCCGGACCCAGGAATCAAACCTGGGTCTCCTGCATTGCAGGTGGATTCTTTACCGACTGAACTACACTATGGTCACTTAAGGTCCTTTTCTGACTAATCTACTTGGGTGCCTTTGAGAAGTCCTTGACCCTCTACCTGCCTGCATGGAACCAATGCCACGCACTTGGATGCAAGGTGTCGTGGATTGCGCCTCGCAACACACGGCCCATTCCAGGGGACACCCTGCTGGCCTAAAGCTTCCAGCCCTGCCCCCGGGTGGACAGATGCCCCTGGCCTCCATTCTGCATACCGGAGGTCCTCACTCCTCCCCAGCAGAAAGCCACTCCCCTACAGCTCCCTGTCTGCACGCGTGTGACTTCCTCCACCAGCAGAAAGACACGGCCATTGTGGTGGTGGGGGGGTGGCTCTGGAGGCCAGTGAGGTGGCCCAGGGTGACCAGTGGGGCCAGGAGTTTAGTGTGGAGAAGAGTCCAGGGTCTATCTCAGGAAAGAGATATTTCATCTAAAAAATGGAGGACCTAAGAGGTAAAATAAGATTTGGGACGTGCCCAGGCTGTGGAGGCTGAGGGCCATGTGGGGGCCCCTGGGGCTGGCTTCTTGGGTGACCAGTCAGGGAGACTAGCTCATGAAGGTACATCCATTTCCAACGTTACATGAAACTTGAATTCCTCCTTCCAGTTATCACTAAGCTTCAGTACATACGTGTACATTTCTCCAGTAACGCCATGGACTGCGACAGGTACGTATTCAACTGTATCTGTGCACATCCTCCAGTAAGGTGTTGGTGTTATGAGGGGCTCATGCAGAGCCCAGCCATCAACAGAGGCTAAACAGACAGACCTACAGAAACACAGCCAGTCTGCATCCTCCCACATAGGCCTCACCCATCTCACTGGAGCAGCTGGAAGGGGCCTGGATGCTGACTGCAGTGACTTTCAGGGAGAAGGCCAGGCTGCTCTCACCACCAGGTGTGTTAGACCCAGGAGGCTGCGACACGCGGAGGGCAAGATGTGTCACAGTCTCCAGGGCAGATAGAAAGTCAAATATACACATCCTGGCAGCCGGACACATGGGCTCTACCACCAGAGCAGACAAACAAAAAAGTGATGAGTGATTACTCATTCTGGACTCTGACTCCTGTGAGATGCACTCATTCAGTCTATGTCTTAGAGAAGTGCAGAGTGATTCTATCCAAAATATAAATCAACAAAACAGGGAAAGCTACGCATTCCACTCAGTGTTCCCATTCACTGACATTCAAGAGCTTGCCTCTGACTGTTGCCAGGAAGGGCCTGGACATCACACAAGCTTCTTTCAGGTCTTTTAAGACTGTTTTTGCTCGGCACCAAAAAGTTACACCTGCCAAGCAAGGAACTACAGGCTACAAACTACAGGAAAAAAGTGGATTCCACTGTGCAATCTCTATTTTTCCTAAGAGGACAACTGGGGAGAAGAGGAACATACAAAATGTTACACAGAAAGGGCAAATGATTCCTTGTATCTTTCTCAAGTCTGCCTTAATGATCTGTCCCTTCTGAGCCTTCTGGTTTTGATCCCCAATTCTTCTATTACATCATAAACCTGGCAGAAGCCTGGGCGCAAGAAATGATGCAACAACTTGTTATTCTGCAAGGTTCCCATTCCCCGTTAATCCTAAAAATACTAATCCGAGAACACTGGAATTGTCAGGGAAGATCCAGGTCCCAGTCCAAAAGTCTGCCACTCACTGGCACTGTACTCACAAACCAGGCAAAGTTTTAAGGATAAATTAGATGCCTGGAGACCTGATCCCACTCAACATCAACCCTCTACAATTCTGAGAATTTATCTCCGTAAACGCAAATTTCCTTCTAAGTTGTAACCCATGTTTTTCTTCATTGAACAAATATTCCGTGAGCACCCACTCTGAGACTGTTCCAGCAACTGGAAATACAGACATTAACAAAACAGACAAGAATTCTGCCACCTGAGCATAATATAGTCCAGGGCAACACACTCTGGAAAAGAATGATGGTGCAAAATACAAACTTGCAAGGGAAGAGATGAAACTTCTTTCACCCCCTCTGGAAAAATAATTCCTGCCCTGAAGAAGCTAAAACAAGCTCCGGGGTAGGGGACGAGGGGATGGACACACCCTGGAGACTGGGCTCCTCACGGAGGGGTGGCCTCAGCCCCAACAGAGCATCTTACAAGAGGGCTTAGGGACGCAGCTGACGTGGCAAGGAGGGCAGTCTGCGTCCTCGGGTGGAAACAGCCTTGGTAGAGTTAATGAACTACCTAAACCAGAGAAGGATCCCAGAGGCCAGCTGCTCTCCCAGGACGGCTGTGCTCACTACTTGGCAGAGAGGATTTTACAACAAAATCCCAGTTATGTAAGACAAGACAGTGAAGAGGAGGGCACTTGGCTTCACAAAGAGGCCAATTTCTCGGGGATGGGGAAAGTCCTTTCAGGAGAACGTACTGGGCGATTCCAAGAAAGGGCACATCTCCCAGAACTGCAATGCCCAGGAGAGCAGAGCTGTCCTCCCAGGAGGTGATGGAAACAGGGCTTCAGTAGAAGGATGGGACATTCAGGATGGGGCCGGGGGGTGGCTGCGGAGATCCTACCCGCTGCATGCTGTCTGATGAGCACGCCCCCGAGGAGGCTTGCTTGTGAGAACAGGTTCCTGGGACTTGCCTCGATTCATTCTGAATCCAAATCTCTGGAGTGGGATCAGGGGAACAAACAGTTCCTAAGTGAGGGCTTATGAGTCTCGTGGTAAGAAAAATAACAGCACATGTATAAGTGGCACCTTCTGAATAATGTCCCAGGAGAAGGAAAACTCATGATGGTCTGTCTTGGAATTTGGGCTCGATGGATATGAATTCTGGAGAAGCAATCCCAGAGAAAGGTTGCATGTACTGGACCCATGAGAGAGGGTTTTGACTTTTACTTTCTGCACACATACCATCGCACTTATTCATGATGATGACACACAAGGGCTAGCGTGCTTTGACCACCTACAAAGCCCCAGGTTTTATGCCAGGCACAGCTCGTAGCTCAAGCAACTTCCAATCTTTCTAGCAAAACAGCCAAATAGGCATATTTAAGATTTCAGAAGCATTAGCTGAGGTGCAGGGTCACTCAGCTCCCAAGAAGGAGTTAGTGTTAGTTGCTCAGTTGTGTCTGACTCTTTTGTGACTCCATGGACTGTAGCCCGGCAGGCTCCTCTGTCTGTTCATAGGTTTAATCAGGCAAGAATACTAGAGTAGGTTGCCTGTCCCTTCTCCAGGGGATCTTCCTGACTCAGGGATCGAACCCAGGTCTTCTGCACTGCAGGTTGATTACTATCTGAGCCACCAGGGATGGACAAGGAGGTTAAACCCAGTTTCAGGGGTGGACAGGCCACTTTCCTGGTACACTGTAATTTTAACTTTCTTCAGCTGTTTTCCCATTGAACTTTAGTTTTAGCTTTATTTCCTGTTTTATTTCCTAGTGACATCATTCTTTGTCATTACCCTTGAGTTTCTAGAGGCTGGGCCTGCATGTTTTTCCTCCTTGGGCTCCCTACCTAACTTCACAGCTGGTACACAGGAGGTGATCAGCAAGTGACAGCTGAGCGTGTGGACAGTGGAGTTACCGAGTCTCCATAAATCACATATAGAACTTTACAGGTCAGACAGGCAGAGTTCCCAAACTCTCTGGGGTTTGCTGAGTCCCAAGTCCCTTCATTCCTTAGAAAAAGGCCTACCAGACAGGTCACACCCAGGCCACCAGGTGAATAAAAGGCAGAGACTCCAATTCCATTAGGGATGGAGGGCTGTATGAGGCCTTGGACATCCTGCAGGAAGCATCACCAGTCAGGTCAGGGCTCTGCTGTCCGTGTGAGCCTCCCTGACCACATCAGGCCTGCCTGGCCGTCCACAAAGTCGCAGGAACCATAGAAGGATCCGATTCTGTCTTAGTTCAGGACTTGCAGCCTCTGCCATGTGCCCCTGGTGGGCACCTCCCTCTTGGTGGGCATGTTCTTCCAGGCACAGATGCCCTGCCCTGGGCAGAAGGCTCGCTTCCCGTTACTGCCTCTTCACTCCAGCAGCATGTAAGCCAAGTATGGGTCCTTCTAGGTACCAGGAGCCTTATGATGTACGATCAATCTCTCCTTAAACCACTGCCTTTAGTCCCAAGCTCTGCCCACAGATCACACTGGAACATGAGCAGCTGGCATCTGGTGGGACGCTGGGTGCTGCCTTGGGCAGGATTCCACTTACAGATGGAAAGTGGAAAAAAGGGAAGGCTTTATAGGTCCTGAACTCACTGTTCCAGACTCCAAGTTCCGACGTGGCAGAGCCTAATTCAGTGTTTTCAGTTCAGTTCAGTCAATCAGGCATGTCTGACTTCTTGCGATCCTATGGACTGCAGCATGCCAGGCTTCCCTGTCCATCACCAACTCCTGGAGTTTACACAAACTCATGTCCAGCGAGTTGGTGATGCCATGCAACCATCTCATCCTCTGTCATCCCCTTCTCCTCCTGCCCCCAATCCCTCCCAGCACCAGGGTCTTTTCCAGTGAATCAACTCTTTGCATGAGGTGGCCAAAGTATTGGAGTTTCAGCTTCAGCACCAGTCCTTCCAATGAACACCCAGGACTGATCTCCTTTAGGATGGACTGGTTGGATCTCTTTGTAGTCCAAGGGACTCCCAAGAGTCTTCTCCAACACCTCAGTTCAGAAGGATCAATTCTTCAGCGCTCAGCTTTCTTCACAGTCCGATTCTCACATCCATACATGACTACTGGAAAAACCATAGGCTTGATTAGACGAACCTTTGTTGGCACAGTAATGTCTCTGCTTTTGAATATGCTATCTAGGTTGGTCATAACTTTCCTTCCAAGGAGTAAGCGTCTTTTAATTTCACGGCTGCAGTCACCATCTGCAGTGATTTTGGAGCCCCCAAAAATAAAGTCTGACACTGTTTCCCCATCTATTTCCCATGAAGTGATGGGACTGGATGCCATGATCTTCGTTTTCTGAATGTTGAGTTTTAAGCCAACTTTTTCACTCTCCACTTTCACTTTCATCAAGAGGCTTTTGAGTTCCTCTTCACTTTCTGCCATAAGGGTGGTGTCATCTGCATATCTGAAATTATTGATATTTCTCCCGGCAATCTTGATTCCAGCTTGTGCTTCTTCCAGCCCAGCATTTCTCATGATGTACTCTGCATAGAAGTTAAATAAGCAGGGTGACAATATACAGCCTTGACGTACTCCTTTTCCTATTTGGAACCAGTCTGTTGTTCCATGTCCAGTTCTAACTGTTTGCTTCCTGATCTGCATATAGGTTTCTCAAGAGTCAGGTCAGGTGGTCTGGTATTGCCATCTCTTTCAGAATTTTCCACAGTTTATTGTGATCCACATGGTCAAAGGCTTTGGCATAGTCAGTAAAGCAGAAATAGATGTTTTTCTGGAACTCTCTTGCTTTTTTGATGATCTAGTAGTCATGTACAGATGTGAGAGCTGGACCATAAAGAAGGCTGAGTGCCAAAGAATTGATGCTTTTGAACTGTGGTGTTGGAGAGGACTCTTGAGAGTCTCTTGGAATGCAAGGAGATAAAACCAGTCAATCTTAAAGGAAATCAACTCTGAATATTCCTTGGAAGGACTGATCTGAAGCTCCAATAACTCTGGACATCTGATGCGAAGAGCTGACTCATTGGAAAAGACCCTGATTCTAGGAAAGATTCAGAACAGGAAGAGAAGGGGGTGACAGAGGATAAGATGATTGGATGGCATCACTGACTCAATGGACATGAGTTTGAGCAAACTCTGGGAGATAGTGAAGGACAGGGTCGCCTGGTGTGTTGCAGTCCATGGCATTGCAGGGAGTCGGACACAACTGAGCGACTGAACAACAACAAATTCTCTGTCTGCTGTGACCAACACGCTGCACAGAGGTCAGCAGAGTGATTTTCAGAAAGAGTCGGGGGAGTCACTACAGGAGATGTGCTGCAGCATTTCAGGTCACCCCTGTACTACACCCCCGAGCTATCTCACCCATATCACAGGGTTAGACAGCCAAGGCCCAGAGAGGTTAAAACACACACACAACCTCACTCAGCTATTGGCCAAGTCTTGATTTTTACTTCAGTTTGGCTAAAGAACCAACAGTCTCTCAGTTTTCCCCAAAGATTAAAAACAAAAACAAAAGATCCCCAATCTCAAGGAACCTAGAAATAAATAAGAAAAACACACATGTATTTGGCATGCCATAAAACAAAGTGTCGGAGAAGTCAATGGCACCCCACTCCAGTACTGTTGCCTGGAAAATCCCATGGACGGAGGAGCCTGGTAGGCTGCAGTCCATGGGGTCGCAAAGAGTCGGACACGACTGAGCGACTTCATTTTCACTTTCCACTTTCATGCATTGGAGAAGGAAATGGCAACCCACTCCAGTGTTCTTGCCTGGAGAATCCCAGGGACGGGGGAGCCTGGTAGGCTGCCGTCTATGGGGTCGCACAGAGTCGGACACGACTGAAGCAACTTAGCAGCAGCAGCAGCAAAACAAAGTATGATAAGTTTGGGAAAGTAAAAAGCCATAGGAGAAAACCCAAGAGGAAGTAGCTCATTTAAGAGGCAGGTGTCCTGGAAGGTGGTCATGGCGTCTGAGTCAGGACCGAAGGAAGGAGTAGTGTGTCCGCATGGAGAAGAACAGCCAGTGTTGCCAGTGGGGTGGGCTGAGGGTGCACAGACTAAAGGAGAGGCCAGAATGGGAGAGGCCAGTCTGTGCAGCTGGCGTCCAGGGGACATGTGTGCACGTACAGTGTGAGCAGAAGCCAGAAGGGAGAGTGAGGTCTCGCCAGGCGGGTCCATGAATATTGCAGCAGCAGCAGCTGGCCTTTCATTCTGTAGCCACACCAGGATCCGAAAGGGCCAGAGAGAAGTGCCGCAGCCACACAGCAGAGCCAGATACACGATCAGGGAGAAAATGCGCAGAAAACAGCTTCTCACACCAAGGCTCCCGACGCTTCATTAGCGGCATGAGAAGGGAGGGGCTTTGCTAACTGGTCTTTGTCGCTGCACACCTGGAATCAACAGAACTCCCCATGTGGAAGATTCACATGGGAATGCAGATCTTCCTGGGAACCACAGGTGCCTTCAGAAATCCTTTAAACCAGTATCTACAAAGTCCAACTCTGGACAAGGCACTTCAGCAGAACCTTTGAAATCATTAGTAGGACATGCTTCCTGCCCTTAAGATATGCATCATCTCAGAAGAAAGGGGAAAACTTTGATACACGAAGTAACACTTAGAAGGTGGCTTTTCTGTACAGGTGTGTGTTATGTTTCTCCTCCATTATCTCAAAACGTAAAGGGGGAGAGACTTGTCGTTGGCTCCAGTTTCACTGGCGTGTGACTTCTCTGACATTTCTGGATGCGCGCTGACCTCGGTTTCCCCCTCGGTGCCTTCGATGACTAGATGACACAATGGGACACGCACAGGATCCCAAGTTATCATCATCATCATCATCACTGTTATTAATTTTCATAATAATTATGCAAGATGGGCGTATGCAAACGAATAATCTATACTGCAAGGCTCTTACTAACTCGCCCACTGTCACAGGGCAAGATAAACCAAGAGGCAGAGCAGCCGCCTCACGCCTGGCCACCCCCAGCGTCTGGGGACATCAGAACGGTTCCTGAAGGGGACCATCCAAAACAAGATGATCTTTATGGACCTACATTGCCAGCTCTGGTAAACAACAGTCTTTTTTAATTTTGGTCTTTTCTACAGACTACTCCATGAAATACCGAGGTTTTTGAAATGGCCCCACTCTACATCCTTCCTCTCCACTGCCCCTAGAAAAAAGCACCCCACCAAATACAACTGTGCACACTAAAACTGCACCCTAATAACAAGACTTCTGGTCTAAAGGAAACCCAGAGAAGTAAGCAGAGCAGAAAAGAGCTGTGACGGGGCAACAGGACCATGGGAAGCCAGAGTCCAGAAGGCGTTCCTTGATGCAGGGAGACGAAGGCTGGATTTTGGAGTCTCCTTCTGAGTCAGGGAACTGATTCTGTTTTTGAGGTTCAGGACTCTGGGGATCGTGGGTGATGTTTTGATCACATCTCAGGAGGCTTGGCCGTGTGCACACATGGTTCCATCTCCAAAGAGAACGCGGCCACAGTGCGTGTGCAGGTGGATTTCAAACCTCTCTGCTCCTCAGGGCATTTCCGCTCAGTTGTCATCTTCCAAGTGGACCAGGACACGGCTGGACCACTCAGCTTCAGTGCTGAGCAAGTATTCTTGCTCAGACACAACTGTTTAAAATGCACAATTTTCTGAAGCCTCACATCTCAAAAATATTGTCAAGAAAAAGCTAAACATAGAATTCCCATAGTATTAAGAAATTCCACTCCTGAGTATGTACCCAGAGGAACTGAGAGCAGAGACTAAAACAGCTATGTGCATACCCATGTTCTTCACAGCATATTCACAGCAGCCAAAAGGCAGAGGCCAACCAGGGGTAGGCTGACAGCTGAAATGGTAAGCACATAGAGTCTGCAGACAACAAAATACGATTCAGCGAGAAGAACGGAATTCTCATACATGCTACAACCAAGATGAACCCTGAGAACATTACACTAAGTAAAACAAGCCAGACACAAAAGGACAAGTGAGTCCACTCACATGAAGTACCTAGAAAAGGCAAACACAGAGTAACACAGAAGTTACCAGGAGCTGAGCGGATTCTCACTTAACGGTACAGAGTTTCTATTCGGGATGGTACAGAATTTCTCAAATAGACAGTGGTGAAAACTGCACAACACTATGAACGTAATGAATGCCATTACATCGTATACTTAGAAAGGTTAAGACAGTAAATGTTATGTTGTGGATAGTTTACCCTAATAAAAACACAGTTTTAAAATACTGTCCAGACAGTAATCCCAGCTATTGCAAAACCACCCACTGTCCAAGGAAGAGCAGCCCTTCTGTAGCCTGCTGCTGGGAAATGTCCGAAGCATGTTTAGCAACCCTCACACAAAAATAAGCTGCTTATGTTAGGAATGAGCTAACAGAAACCAGAGTGTAAATCCTCTTTACCAGAGGGAAGGAACAGGTCAAGGAAAGTCACAGCAAATCTTTTACTCTAACATCAAGTCCCTTGCAAAGGACCAGATTAAACACATCACAGACACCTGAGGCCGAGTCAAAGCCTCTGGATACCTGAGGGTTAAGGAAGCACCAGAGAGCAGCGCTCTGTCTCTGTCAAGTGCTGTCCTGTGCCCCGAGGCGTCTTGTTAGCAAGAACTTCCAGAGCGGAGGTACCAAGGGAAGGAGGGAAGGCTAAGGGATGCAGGAGGGGATTCCCCACAGGGCAGGCTGCAGAACCACCCCATCTGAGAGGGCCCCCACTTCTGTGCTGCACTGCGTGATGGCTGCAAACCCAAGCCCTGCCCCCCTACACACACACACACACACACACACACACACACACACACACAGAGTACATGGACACAGACATACAGGGCTGCTGGGGCGCTAGATGGATGCTGAGCAATGTGGCACCTGAGACAGAGAAAAATAAAGAAAGCGTTAGTCACTAAGTCATGTCCTATTCTTTGAGACCCCATGGACTGTATGTAGCCTGCCAGGCTCCTCTGTCCATGGGATTCTCCAGGCAAGAACAATGGAGTGGGTCGCCATTTACTTCTCCAGGGGATCTTCCCAACCCAGGGATTGAAGCCGGGTCTCCTACACTGCAGGCAGATTCTTTACCTTCTAAGCCACTAGGGAAGCCCCGCTCTACTCCACATCACAGACCTGGAGAACAGGCTCCGCCCAGCCCTGCCAAGCCGGCCTCCAGGCTTCCATGTAATACGAGAATCCAGCATCAGATATACAGCATGATGGCATTTTCTGCAAACTGTTCTTGCTTTTTGCCAGTTTTTCTATTTGACTGTTTCTCTCACACATAGGACTTTTCTTTCTTTCTTTCTCTTTTTTACATTAACCATGTGGTCCACTGAAGAAGCAAACGGCAAAGTACTCCAGTATTCTTGCTGTGAGAACTTTGTGAAAAATATGAAAGGCAAAAAGATAAGACACTGAAAGTTGAGCTCCCCAGGTTGGAAGGTGTCCAATATGCTACTAGGGAAGTGTGGACGGCAATTACTCATAGCTCCAGAAAGAATGAAGTAACTGGGCCAAAGCAGAAACGATGCTCAGTTGTGGATGTGTCTGGTGGTGAAAGTAAAATCCAATGCTGTGAAGAACAGTATTGCATAGGAACCTGGAAGGTTAGGTCCATGAATCAAGGTAAATTGGACATGGTCAAGCAGGAGATGGCAAAGAGTGAACATTAACATGAACTAAAATGGAAGGGAATGGGCGAATTTAATTCAGATGACCATCATATCTACCTCTGTGGGCAAGAATCACTTAGAGGAAATGGAACATCCCTCATAGTCAACAAAAGAGTCCAAATGCAATACTTGGGTGCAATCTCAGGAACAACAGAATGAGCTCAGTTCATTTCCAAAGCAAACCATTCAACATCACAGTAATTCAAGTCTATGCCCCAACCATAATGACAAAGAAGCTAAAGTTGAACGATTCTATTAAGACCTATAAGACCTTCTAGAGCTAACACCAAAAAAGGTGTCCTTTTCATCATAGGACATCTTAGTTCTCAGAAAACTAAGATCATGGCATCCAGTCCCATCACTTCATGGGAAATAAATGGGGAAACAGTACAAAAAGTGGCTGACTTTATTTTTTGGGCTCCAAAATCACTGCAGATGGTGACTGCAGCCATGAAATTAAAATGTTTACTCTTTAGAAGGAAAGTTATGACCAACCTAGATAGCATATTAAAAAGCAGAGACATCATTACTTTGCCAACAAAGGTCCATCTAGTCAAGGCTATAGTTTTTCCAGTAGTCATGTATGGATGTGAAAGTTGGACTATAAAGAAAGCTGAACGCTGAAGAATTGATGCTTTTGAACTGTGGTGTTGGAGAAGACTCTTGAGAGTCCCTTCGACTGCAAGGAGATCCAACCCGTCCATTCTAAAGGAAATCAGTCCTGGATGTTCATTGGAAGGACTGATGTTGAAGCTGAAGATCCAATACTTTGGCCACCTGATGTGAAGAGCTGACTCATTTGAAAAGACCCTGATGATGGGAAAGATTGAAGGCGGGAGGAGAAGCGGATGACAGAGGATGAGATGGTTGGATAGCATCAGCGACTCAATGGACATGAGTTTGGGTGAACTCCAGGAGTTGGTGATGGACAGGGAAGCCTGGTGTGCTGCAGTCCATGGGGTCGCAAAGAGTCAGACACGACTGAGAGGCTGAACTGACTAAACTTCATCACAGGGAACTGGAATGCAAAAGTAGGAAGTCAAGAGATACCTAGAGAACAGGCAAGTTTGGTCTTGGAGTACAAAATGAAGCAGAGCAAAGGTTAAAAGAGTTTTGCCAAGAGAACACACTGGTCATAGCAAACACCCTCTTCCAACAACACAAGAGAAGACTCTACACATGAACATCACCGGATGGTCAATCCTGACATCAGATTGATTATATTCTTTGCAGCCGAAGAAGGAGAAGCTCTATACAGTCAGCAAAACCAAGATCGAGAGCTGACTGTGGCTCAGATCATCAGCTCCTCATTGCAAAATTTAGGCTTGAACTGAAGAAAGTAGGGAAAACCACTAGGCCATTCAGGTATGACTTAAATCAAATCCCTTATGATTATACAGTAGAGGTGACAAATAGATTTCAGGGATTAAATCTGGTAACAGAGTACCTGAAGAACTACGGACAGAGGTTTGTAACACTATACAGAAGACGGTGACCAAAACCATTCCAAAGAAAAAGAAATACAAGAAGGCAAGTGGTTGTCTGAGAAGGTTTTATAAATGGCTGAGAAAAGAAAAGGCAAGGGAGAAATGGAAAACCATAGCTAACTGAATGCAGAGTTCCAAAGAATAGCAACAGAGATAAGAAAGCCTTCCTCAGTGAACAATGCAAAGAAACAAGAGGAAAACAATACAGTGGAAAAGACTAGAGATCTCTTCAAGAAAATTGGAGATATCAAGGGAAAATTTCATGCCAGGATGGGCACAGTAAAGGACAGAAATGGTATGGACCTAATAGAAGCAGAAGAGATTAAGAAGAGCTAGAAAGAATATACAGAAGAACTGTACAGAAAAAGTATTAATAACTCAGATAACCAAGATGGTGTAATCACTCACCTAGAGCCAGACATCCTGGAGTGTCAAGTGGCCCTTAAGAAGCATTACTGTGATGAAGCTAGTGGAAGTAATGGAATTCCAGCTGAGTTATTTCAAATCTTAAAAGATGATGCTGTTAAAGTCCTGCACTCAATATGCCAGCAAATTTGGAAAACTCAGCAGTGGCCACAGGACTGAAAAAGGTCAGTTTTCATTCAAATCCCAAAGAAGAGCAATGCCAGAGAATGTTTCAACTAATATACAATTGTACTCGTTTCACATGCAAGCAAGGTTATGCTGAAAATCCTTCAAACTAGTCTTCAATAGTAAGTGAACTGAGAACTTCCAGATGTACAAGCTGGATTTAGAAAAGGCAGAGAAACCAGAGATTAAACTGCCAACAATCATTGGATCATGGAGAAAGCAAGAGAGTTCCAGAAAAACATCTACTCCCTCTTCATTGACTGTGGAAAATTCTTAAAGAGATGGGAATTCTTAAAGAGATGGGAATACCAGAGTCCTTTACCTGCCTCCTGAGAAGCCTGTATGCAGGTCAAGAAGCAACACAGAACCAGACATGGAACAACTGACTGGTTCAACATTGGGAAATGAGTATGACAAGCCTATATATTGTCACTCTGCTTATTTAATTTTTACACAGCATACATCACGCACTATGAGGGGCTGGATGAATCACAGGCTAGAATCAAGTTTGCCAGGAGAAATATCAACAACCTCAGATATGAAGATGATAGCACTTTAATGGCAGAAAGCGAAGAGGGATTAAAGAGCCTCTTGATGAGGGTAAAAGAGGAAAGTGAAAAACCTGGCTTGAAACTAAACATTAAAAAAAACTAAGATTGGGGCCTCTTGGTCCCATCCCTTCCTGGCAAACAGAAGGGGAAAAAGTGGAAGCACTGACAAATTTTATTTTCTTGGGCTCCAAAATCACTGTGGATGGTAACTGCAGCCATGAAATTAAAAGACGCTTGCTCTTTGATAGAAAGCTATGACAAATCTAGACAGCATATTAGAAAGCAGAGACATTACTTTGCTGACAAAGGTCTGTATACTCAAACCTATGGCTTTTCCAGTAGTCATGTACATAAGTGAGGGTTGGACCATAAAGAAGACTGAGAACCAAAGACTTGATGCTTTCAAATTGTGGTCCTGGAAAAGATTCTTAAGAGTCCCTTGGACTGCAAGGAGATTAAATCAGTCAATCCTAAAGGAAATCAACCCTGAATATTCAGTGGAAGGACTGATGCTGAAGTTCTAATACTTTGGCCACCTGATGCAAAGAGTCTACTCATTGGAAAAGACATTGATTTTGAGAAAGATTGAGAGCAGGAGAAGAGGGCAGCATAGGATGAGATGGCTGGATGGCATCACCAACTCAATGCACATGAGTTTGAGCAAACCCCGGGAGATAGTGAAGGACAGGGAAGCCTGGCATGCTGCAGTCCATGAGGTCACAAAGAGCTGAATACAACTTAGCGACTAAACAACAATAGTCTTATTTAGAAACTTCCTTCTCAGCCTGAAGGTATAAAGATGCTCACTTCCCATTAGTTCTTCCTATTAGAAAAGACATAAAAGTATTGTTTTTAAAGAGTCACTGACCTGAAATTGATGATTGTGGATCATGGATGGCAGGGACCCAGGAGGTCCCCCAACTCCTGTCCTCGCTCAACTCTGGAGGAGTCTCAGGCCCCCTATCCTCAGGATCTGCCACAATTCCTCTGTGGGGTGCTGCTTCTGTAACTGTGTGGGTCTCTTTAGGGGATGTCTATCTGTCCACCCTTGACACAACAACATGCTTTGCTAACGGCAATGCCTCACAAGCAGCCTTGCTACCTAATGGTGAGAATCACCCTTTTCTGTCTCCATGTGCTTTGCTCATCTTCTGATTTGTCTCTGCTGTTATTGGCTTTCACTCGTCCATATTAGAGGAAAGAGCCATCTGTCAAGTCACACCAAAACGATTCAAAACTTGGTTTCAGCTGCACTAAATTTAAACTTGGGAAGATGTAACACTCTCATGATTTGTCTTATGATTTGTGAATATATGATTAGTCTCCACTTATTCAGGTCTTTTTTATGTCCTTTAACAATGTCAAGTAATCTAGTTGAATTTATTTCTAGATACCTTAAATTTTCATAATTATGTAAAGTGGGATTTCTATTTGCATTGTTGTTGGTATAGTCATTCAGTTGTGCCTGACTCTTGTGACCTCATGGACTATAGCCCACCAGGCTCCTCTCTCCATGTGATTTAACCAGGCAAGAATATTGGAGTGGGTTGCCATTTCCTTCTCCAGGGGATCTTCCCCACCCAGGGATCAAATCCAGGTCTCCTATACCGCCAGATTCTTTACCAACTGAGCCACCAGGGAAGCTGTTGCACAAGGTATTATTAAATTTTATCTGTTTATCTCACTTATCCACCAGTTTGAATGGTTTAAATGGGTGTTCTACATGGATAATAGTGTCATTTGCAGAAAGGCACTGATTTCCTTTCTTCCTCTCGGTGTTTGTATTTCTCATTTTGTGTTTGTTTATGATACTGGTGAAGACCTCTTGTGACAGCAGTCCTTCCTGTCATTCCTGATTTTCAGGGACATACTCCAATATTTCTCCATCATGGATGCTGGTTCTATACATCTTCATTTCAGTTCAGTCACTCAGTCGTGTCTGACTCTTTGTGACCCCATGATTCGCAGCACGCCAGGCCTCCCTGTCCATCATCAACTCCCAGAGTTCACTCAAACTCATGTCCATCAAGTCAGTGAGGCCATCCAGCCATCTCATCCTCTGTCGTCCCCTTCTCCTCCTGCCCTCAATCCCTCCCAGCATCAGAGTCTTTTCCAATGAGTCAACTCTTCCCATGAGGAGGCCAAAGTATTGGAGTTTCAGTTTCAGCATCAGTCCTTCCAATGAACATCCAGGACTGATCTCCTTCAGGATGGACTGGTTGGATCTCCTTGAGAGTCTCCAAGGGACTCTCAAGAGTCTTCTCCAACAGCACAGTTCGGAAGGATCAATTCTTCAGCGCTCAGCTTTCTTCACAGTCCAACTCTCACATGACCACTGGAAAAACCACAGCCTTGACTAGACAGACCTTTGTTGGCAAACTAATATCTTTGCTTTTGAATATGCTGTCTAGGTTGGTCATAACTTTCCTTCCAAGGAGTAAGCGTCTTTTAATTTCATGGCTGCAGTCACCATCTGCAGTGATTTTGGAGCCCCGCAAAATAAAGTCTGACACTGTTTCCACTGTTTCCCCATCTATTTCCCATGAAGTGATGGGACCGGATGCCATGATCTTCGTTTTCTGAATGCTGAGCTTTAAGCCAGCTTTTTCACTCTCCTCTTCTTCTTCGGTGGACTTTAAACAGCTTGCGGAGGTTTTTGAATTTCCTGAGTGGTCCACTAGTTAAGACTCTGCTCTTCCCGTGCAGGGGGCCCAGGTTTCATCCCTGGTCAGGAAAACAGATTCTACATGCTACAACTGAAAGATCCCACATGCCTCAACTAAGACCCAGGAAAGCGAAATAAATCAGTCCAGTTCAGTTGCTCAGTCGTGTCCAACTCTTTGTGACCCCATGGACTGCAACACACCAGGCTTCCCTGTCCATCACCAACTCTCGGAGCTTGCTCAAACTCATGTCCATCGAGTTGGTGATGCCATCCAACCATCTCATCCTCTGTCGTCCCCTTCTCCTCCTGCCTTCAATCCTTCCCAGCATCAGGGTCTTTTCCAATGAGTCAGTTCTTTGTATCAGATGGCCAAAGTACTGGAGTTTCAGCTTCAGCATTAGTCCTTCCAATGAGAGTCAGGACTGATTTCCTTTAGGATTGACTGGTTTCCCAGGCCAAATAAATAAATTTTTCCCAGGTCAAATAAATAAATAGATATTTTTTAAAAAAAAACAGGTCACAGCGGTTTCTTTCAATACAGACAGCCCCTGACTTAATGTACTTCCACTTACTGGTTTTCGACTTCACCGTGGTGAGAGTGATGCACATTCAATGGAACCTGCACTGTGAGTTCTGAGCTTTGACCTTTCCCAGGCTAGTGACACGCTGTCTAACCCTCTCTTGTGACGCACAGCAGTGAGCCTCAGCACCCAGGCAGCCCCTACAGTTACAAGGGGAAACCATCGGTACACTTACAACCACCCGGACTGAGACACCTGTTCTGCCACTCACTTCTAAGCATTCAATAAATTAGGTGAGATAGTTCATTATGAAATTGCTTTGTGTTAGACTTTGTCCAACTGTAATGTAACTCTTCTGAAAACCTTTAAGGTGGATGAGGCTAAGCTCTGGTGAGTTAGGTATATTAAAGGCATTTCTGACAATGATGTTGTCAACTTGCAATCAGTTTACAGGGGTATGTAAGTTGAGGAAGATCTGTCCTGCTTTATATATAATAATATAAAGTGCGTGGTTGTTATTGTCTGTTTCTTGTTATATGAGTGGGTGAACTTTGTTAATCTTTTTGTTTCCAGTAAGATGATCATTTTCTTTTCCTTTAATCTTTTTGAATGTTAAATGTGTTCAGTCTAATGATGGAAAGCATCCTTACATTATTATGATAAACCCAACCTGGTCATAACATTTGTTTCTGTTTTATTTAAGTTAAACTGGTAAACTCGATTCATCAATGGTATCCAGACTTTCTAGTTGTTTGTTAATATGCGAAATAGGTCTGTACTTGAATTTCTTGGACTGTCTCTTGCAAAATTACAGAACATTATAAAATGGGCAGAAAAGCACGTGCCCTCTCTCTTCAGCCACTGGCATAAATAGAGACAGGATATTTTATTTGAAGGCTTCGTGACACTCATCTGCAGAACTCCCTGAGCATTTTTGAGGAGGTGGAAGTTCTAAGGGACTCCGTCTGTCAGGGTTCTTTCTTTAATAAAATTTTGTATTTCTCCAGGAGTCCACTATGTTTCTTCTTTTTCAACTCTCTTCACTATTTCCTCAGGATTCTCCACCTAAAATGTTTCAGTGCTGTCTACTCACAGAGCTGTATTTTCCATCAGGTCAACAATGTTTAATTCACATGGCACAGAAGAAAAATGCTTGGTTTTCAAAGGTAATCTCTAAGCTATTTCTTCTTTCATATGCAACCAGTTTTGTTGTCTTTTTAAAGACTTTTCTCTAGAGCAGTTTCAGGTTTACAACAAAATTGAAAGGGAGATTCAGGGATTTCCCATTTATCTCTGACCCCCATACATGCATAGCCACCCTTCCATGATCCCCATCTCTCACCAGAATGGTACCTTTTTTACCAAGGATAAACCAACACTGATACATCGTAATCACGCAAAGTCTAGAGCAGACCTTAGGGTTCACTCTTGGTGAATTTTGGTGCACTCTATGGTTTTGAATAAATGTGCCCATTGTGATGTGCTGTGCTTAGTCATGCAGTCATGTCTGAGTCTTTGCAACTCCATGGACTGCAGCCCACCAGGCTCCTCTGTCCATGGACTTCTCCAGGCAAGAACACTGGAATGGGTTGCCATGCCCTCCTCCACAGGATCTTCCCAAGCCAATGATCAAACCCAGGTCTCCCGCATTGCAGGTAGATTCTTTACTGTCTGAGCCACCAGGGAAGCCCAAGAATACTGGGGTGGGTAGCCTATCTCTTCTCCAGAGATCTTCCTGCCCCAGGAATTGAACCAGGGTCTCTTGCACTGCATACAGATTCTTTATCAGCTGAGCTACCAGGGAAGTGATGATGTCCAGCGTTATATCACACAGAGTATTTTCACTGCCCTAAAAATCCTCTCTGTTCCGCCTATTCATCTTTCCCCACAGCTGCCTTTGGCTATCACTGATTTTTTTTTTTTCTTTTAAACCATCTCCATAGTTTTACCTTTTCCAGAGTATCATATAGTTAGATTTGCACTGCATGCAGCCTTTTTCAGACTGGTTCTTTTACTTAGTAATATGCAGTTAAGATTGTCTGCGTCTTTTCATGGCTTCGTAGCTCATTTATCTTCAGCCCTGAATAATAGTGCGTTGTCTGGGTGTCCCACGTTTTATTTTTCCATTCACCTACTGAAGGACACATCTTGGTTGCTTCCAAGTTCTGGCAATTATGAATAAAGCTGCTATAAATATCTGTGTGCAAATTTTCATGTGGATAAAAATTTTCAACTCCTTTGAGCAAATACCAGGGAACATGACTGGCTGTTTCATATGGTAGGAAGATGGTTTGTTTGTAAGAAACTTTCAAACCATCCTCCAGAGTGGCTGCACCATTCTGCATCCCCACCAGCAAAGATAAGAGCTCCTGTTGCTCTATATTCTCTCCAGCATTTGGTGTTGCAATTTTGTTTGTATATCTTTGCAGTATATTAATTATCCATTTACTGCATAATTTCACATTTACTGGCATAAAGTCATTCATGGTTTTCTTATTTTACTTTTTTAATCTCTGACCTGCTGTTCATATGATTCTCCTGTATGTCCTTCTTCCCCCTGAGCATTTGTGATTTTGGTAGATTTTAGGAAAACACTGGCTTTGGTTCTGTTCCTGTCTATTGATATTTTCTTCATCATTTCAGTAATTTCTGATCTTAATTTTTGTAGTGACTTCCTTCTACATTCCTTAGAGTTATTCACCTTTCATTCTTCTAATTTCAATTTTTCCTCCTTTCAAAGATCAGAAATTTAGTTTTAAACACCATTTTGGTAGCACTATATAACTTCTCAATCTATAATAGATGTCCTTTTTATTCAGTTCTAAGCAACTGGTATTTTCAGTGATTTGCTCTTCGTGCACATGTGGTAAAGTTATGTGTACACAAATATGCTTACACATTTTGTTTTGAACTTTTTCTCTTGACTTCAGATTTAATCATGCTGGGTCAAAGACCATGGCATGCATGAAATGGACGGCTTAAAATTTAGTTCAACTTCCCATATATGGTCAACTTTTTAGAGTTATACAGATTTTAGAGAAGAATCAGTCTGTCTCTTAGGTGCAGGGTTCTGTGTATTTCTACTAATTTGAACCTATCAATACTGTTAGAGGTATTCTTGGAATTACACCTCATATTTCATACCTTGTTTGACATCCTTTTTAGTTCATATCTTGTTTTTATTCCTTTTTTGCTTGATGTTGCTTGTTTTTTTAATAAAATATAGATTCCCTTATATTTTTTTCCTGCTAGGACATAAACTAGATTATAGACATATTCTTGTGTGTGTGTGAAGTCGCTCAGTCGTGTCTGACTCTTTGCGACCCCATGGACTGTAGCCTGCCAGGCTCCTCTGCCCATGGGATTCTCCAGGCAAGAGTACTGGAGTGGGTTGCCATTTCCTTCTCCAGGGGATCTTCCCAACCCAGGGATCAAACCCGGGTCTCCTGCATTGCAGGCAGACACTTTATCCTCTGAGCCACCAGGGAAGCCTACACATATTCTTAATTATAATCAATAATTTAGTTGCATCTAATATTGAGAAACCTAGACAACGTATTAAAAAGCAGAGACATCACTTTGTCAACCAAGGTTCGTACAGTTAAAGCTATGGTTTTTCCAGTAGTCATGTACGGATGTTCGAGTTGGACCATAAAGAAGGCTGAGCGCTGAAGAATTGATGCTTTCAAATTGTGGTGCTAGAGAAGACTCATGAGAGTCCCTTGGACAGCAAGGAGGTCAAGCCAGTCAATCCTAAAGGAAATCAATCCTGAACATTCATTGGAGGGACTGATGCTGAAGCTGAAGCTCCAATACTTTGTCTACCTGATGTGAAGAGCCGACTCATTGGAAAAGACCCTGATGCTGGGAGGGACTGGGGGCAGGAGGAGAAGGGGACAACAGAGGATGAGATGGTTGGATGGCATCACGAACTCAATGGACATGAATTTGAGGAGATAGTGAAGGACAGAGGAGCCTGGTCTGCTGCATTCCATGGAGTCACAAAGACTTAGAGACTGAACAACAACAACAATATTTTGAAACACATAACTATCTTTTTTTCCTCATGTAGTCTCAATTACTCTACAATCTTCTTACCCTAACTAAAGTCTTATTATGATTTGACCACACATTTAAACACACAATCCCACTGGCTAAATACCCAAAGTTTTAGTTTTACCTTATTCGAACAATCCACATGGAATCCAACTCAAGACTCAGAACCCCTGTCTCAGTTTGTTATCGTTCTCATGCTTCGGGCCTTCCTCACCACTCATATTTCTTCTCCTAGAAGTACAACTTTTATTCACTCTTCTAGTGAGGATTACCAGTAGCAAAGAAATGGCAACCCACTCCAGTATCCTTGCCTGGAGAATCCCATAGACAGAGGAGCCTGGCAGGCTACAGTCCATGGGGTCAAAAGAGTCGGACACGACTTAGTGCACTGTCTCTCTCACTAGTAGCAAACTGCCTCAATCTTCATCTGAAAGCTTTGTTTTGCTTTCACGAGATGGTGGTATAAAATTTTAGATGAACAGATCTTTTTCCCTCAACAGCTTGACAAACTCCAGTATCATTCTCTGGCTCCTATAGGGCCCACATCACCCATCCGTCCATCGGCCATTCCTGGGCTGGGAAATCTGTCGTTTCCCTTCAGAGTTTCTCTTTGTCTTCCATTTTCCAGAATAATGCAAAACACTCTTGGATGTGGGTGAATCTCCATTTTTCCTCTTAGTCTTCTGAGTGCAGCTGGGATTCTGTCTTCTCAGTTCTGGCCCATTCTCCACCAGCATCTCTTCAAATCCCATCCCCACACCTTCCACTCTCCTGTCCCCATGGGTGTCGGTGACTGTGTCCAGTGCTGGAGGGAGGTGACTCAAGCTCACCCATTCTTTTTAGACCAAATCCAGCATTTTGGAAATGGCAATGGCTATTCATCTCATTTCCCAAACTTCTCAGGGTCCCCATCTTCTTGTTTCATTTCTTCCCATCATATTTCATAGTTTCTTGTCCTCCTTGGTGGATGTTATTCTTGCATTCATCTCCAGGGCATTACAGACACACTCATCTGTGTGTGTAAAGTGGCGCTCTCACCATCCCAGGAGCTGCAGTGCCTACTAGTAGACAGCTGCCCATGCTGGGGATGCTGGCTTGCAGGGGCATCTATGCTGCACTGGGCTTGTGTGTTCCCTGCCCATCCTCCCAAGTGCTTAGGGCTTGGAGTGCTCAGGGGTGCTCCTCAGGGGAGTCTGGGGTGCTGTGGGTCTCTGCCTAGGACCATTTTCCAGGGTCTTTCAGGCGCAGGTTGAGGTGTACCCTGCCCTAGCTCCCAGCGAGCTGTATGAGTTTGGTCCCTACTGTTCCCTGGGGCCTGAACTGCCCGCCATCAGTGGTGCCTTTGGAGCCTGCAGCCCACTGGGCATGGCGTCAGCATCACTCACTGCTCTGCAGACAGCTCCAACTTGTGTGAGCCAGGCGGAGTCCCCTTGGCTTTCCTGTTTTGTGGGCTGTGTCTGCAGACTGACTGAGGATGGAAGGGGAAGGTGGTCCATGTCACGATGGGCCTGACCTCTCTGGGAAGCTGAGTTCACCATGGAGTCACGTCTGCTCACTTCCCCATGCCTGGCTGCAGTTCCCAAGTCAGGGCAGACCCCAGCTCACTCACTCCCTGTTAGCAGAGAAATGGAATCTTCCCTAAGTTTCAAAGCCAACATGATCAAACTGGTACTCCTACCCTTGTATCACCTACTGCAAAGGTCTTCTGAAAGGGGACCCTACAGTTATGCTTGACACAGGAGTCCTGACTGCTTTTACAAATCTTCTAATACTTGAGAACACATCCTTTTGACTTCATGGTCACCTCCCTGACTTTACTATTGCTAAATTTCACTCTCTTTCTCCTTAGGTAATTAAGAAAACCTAAGTATTCTAACCTCTACCAGCTCTAAACCCTACAATTTCTGCTACTTAAACTCTCCAACAGGGACTTCCCTAGTGGTCCAGTGGTTAAGGATCTCCCTGGCAATGCAGGGGACACGCTGCATCCAGGTTCGATTCCTGGTCCTGGAAGATACCACCTGCCATGGGGCAACTGAGCTTGTGCGCCTCGGCTACTGGATCCCACAGTCCAGGGCCCATGAGCCACAGCTACAGACACCTGCACACCTACAGCCCGTGAGCTGCAACAAGAGCAGCCACCCCAACAAGAAGCCCCCACACCGGGACTAGAGAGGAGTCCCCGCTCACCGCAACCAGAGAAAGTGCATGTGCAGCAATGCAGATCCAGCGCAGCCAAAAGCAAAGCGCTCTAATCATCTAAAGCGCCCCTTGTGTGCTTTTTCCTGTCCCATCACACGATCAGAACAATTCTCTTCCTAAACCCTGGACTACATCAAAGCTTGGGCTTATGAGACCTAATTTACTAAGTCCTTGTATCTCTTTAAGACATTCCCTCCTCCCCCATGGTGAGTCCATCAGAAATTCACCAGAAGGAATAGAAGGCATCTCTACCTGGCTAGGTAAACAGCCGCCAAGTGCATATAAGCAAGACTATCAGAGTGGCCAAAAAATTCATTCAGGGGGAAAAAAAAAAAATTTCATTCGGTCTTAACTAAAGGACACATTTTTCATTTTCACTGAGAACCACAGTGAACAATGAATTCAATAACCGAATTAATTTTTTGGCCATCACAATAGTTTCACTGCCAATAAATGCCAAAAACTAAGAAGATCTCCCCATGGAGGAGCCCTGAATATGCCTTTAAGGTTATGCTTAAGTTGAATCCTGGGAAAACTCACATGAAATAGATTTTTAAGTTTCAATCACTGGAGTCGGCTCATTGAAAGAAAACTCTATGAACATATAACCAAGTACCTCTCTTTTACAAAATGTGTTTTCCTTAAAGGGGTAAAGTCGAGCTGAGACCAGCATCTTCTTACGTCAGTGCCAGGAATGGATTCCTAAGACTGCGATGCTGAGCACCGCTGCACAATATAACGGGAATCACAGCCTGGGTCAGGGGAGCACTCGGCTCCATCCTTACCTTGGTGGCTCGCCAGCCGGTCGGGCGGCGCTGGGAAGCCAGGTCCTGCCAGCTCCCCAGGACGCTGAGGAGGTGTCTGCTCCACCTTATCCTGCAGAGATGGGTATGGAAAGGCTCTGGTCAGAGGCAGCACTCCACACCCGCCACACCCACCACCCTCACTTCACACTTGTCACACTCACCACCCCCAGCACTGCTTTTCTTCCCCCAGTTCTTCCTTCCTTCCAATTTTTACTTTTTTTCACTTTAAATGACAGTTGTTTAAAACACACTGTAAAAGGAAAATTAACCACGAGAATGGACAGCCTGCTTGGCAAGGGAGTTGGAAGAAAAGTTACTCTTGTTTTCTGGCTTAAATTGCTTTCCCTGAATAGCAATTCAAAAAGAATTATAGTCAACGGCAGGATTTAAGCCATGAGTGCAGAGAATTAGCATTCCGTGGAGCACAGGATTTTCTGTAACAATTACCGGTGATCACGCCCTGGGCGGTCTGTCCCCTGGGACGCAAACACCCAACGACCATTTTATAACCAGACCCTCCACAAAGCATCAGCAGCTCAGAGGCATTAAAACAATTTTTTTTCTAATATTATAGATTTATTCAGACTAAAACTTTTTCTTACACCAGTTTTAATAAGTTATATTTTTATAGGAGTTTGCCTATTTTCATCTAAAATTTCAAATTTATTGTCAAAACACCCTCTGATTTTATGATCTGAAGAGACATCACTATTATTTTGCTGTTATTAGTTGTTGGTAGGATTTTTCTTGATTCATTTCATTGATTAGTGAGATAAACATTTTATTGATATTTTCAGAGGATAACTTTATAGCATTTTTGATCCTCTCTACTGTCTGGTTTGTATTCAGTATTTTCTCTCTCTCTCTCTTTTTTTTTTTTTTTTTTAATTTTTATCAGAGTCTAGTTGATTTACTGTGTTAGTTTTGGGTGCACAGCAAAGTGATGCAGTTATACAGATCTTCATTCTTTTTCAGATTCTTTTCCCTTATAGGTTATTACAGAATACTGAGTAGAGTTCCTTGAGCCACACAGTAGGTGCTGGTTGGTCATTTATTTTATACATAATGGTGTAAATATTCAGTGGCACTTTTCAGACCTCAGGTAAAGATAAAAATTTTCAGTAAAAGTTAAAACAGTAACTTAAAACCAAGCCCACAACTCCAGAAAAACCTCTTCGTGGGATTATAATCAATCCAATGAAAGACTCAATAAGATGTGGAAAATGGGCCTGTAAACTCTTTACATGCCGAGAGGAAAATATTAGCAGTGATTAACCTGGGGTGAAGAGATAGCAAATTTCTCTGGCAGATTAAAGAAACTTTGGGAATTATTATAATGCACGTTTTATCTCTGTAATTAGGTTTTAGAACTGTGTCAGAAAGTATAAGATTTTCATGGAAAAACCTATTAATAAAAATTAACATGAACACACAAGCAGGTGCCATCAGCAACCTCCCCTTCCTAGTACTGCAAAGCTCTGCAGGTGCGAGATGCCCCCAGTCCATGAGCGCCAGCATCCTGCGGCGCTTCCTCTGCCAGCTGGCTACAGAAGGCACAGCCCCCCAGCACCACCCCATGACTAGAGGCAGCCCTGAGACTGGAGCCCAGGCAGCCGGGCTTCAGAGCACACATGCCTTCCCTCCCATGCTGCCCAAGAAACTCCAAAAAAGCACATCATTCTGACAGATGCTTCAGGGCCTGAATGCCCCCTAGTCAGTGGCTTCTGCACCCAGAGCCTCTGTCTGCCTGAGTGAGAGGGGACGGTTGTGACTCCACTCTCTGTCCACAGGGTGGGTCTGGTCCACACTCTGCTGGGGGCCACCGTGGGGAGCACTGCTCAGAGAGCCCAGGAGGGAAGGAGATGCTTGCTCCCCGGGAAGGCACAGTGGCCTTCACACCTCCCTCCAGAAAACCTGGGAAGAGCAGACAAAGACCTCTGAAGGAGGGAGACTTTCACTTGCTTCCTTCTCTCTGTTCTCTCCCTTCGAAAGGAATGGCCAGCTCTCTTTCGGTTTTTAAAACCACAGATGTAACACTTGCCTGTTAGGAAAATCTAGATGCTAAGGGACTTCCCAGGTAGTGCCAGCGTAAAGAATTCACCTGCCAGTGCAGGCGATGCAAGAGACACAGGTTCAGTCCCTGAGTTGGGAAGCTCCCCTTGAGGAGGAAATGGCAACCCACTCCAGGATTCTTGCCTGGAGAATCCCATAGACAGAGGAGCCTGGTGGGCAACAGTCCATGGGGTCGCATTCAGACATGACTGAGTGACTGAGTACACACAGATGCTAAAGAAAAGGATAAAGATAAAAATTAAAATGAACCTCTTTCTTTCACCCATGGATGTTATCCAATCAGTTTTTGATCTGTTCTTTCAGAGGAAAACAAAAGTCCACACACAGGGTATGCGCAGATGCAATGTCTGAATTATTTAGGGACGGCGTCTATGCTACATTTGAATCACATGGGGGTTACAAATGATCCTGATAAGAACGGAATCACCATCATGACACCCACTGCTGTATTTTAACGCATCTTTTCAAAAATTTCCATGGCAACAAACATTCCCCAACAGCCCTTTCAAAATTCTAGCATACCACATTAAGTAGCCGTGTAACATGATTTCTTTCATTAATACCCTACTGGCAAATGTACAATTTGTTAAGAAATTTAAGTTTTTGATTAGGAAAGAAGGGAGAAATTGGTTTCGAGGACATGGTATCTGGGAGCCAAAGGGATGCTGGTAAGACCCCCCTGAGGTGCTGAGAATAGAGCTAGATTGCCAAGCCTAGAGAGCCGACTGGTCCCTGCCCGCCCCCGGATTCAGCAGTCTCCCCATCTAAGGTCACCCACCCACTTCTACAGCTCCACAGTCCAGTGTTCTCCGTTCAGTCAGCCTTTACCATCTGAGAGAAATATTTTTCCTTTTTCCCCCAATTTTAAAACTACCCATATAAGTATTTGAAAATACAAAGTAGAAATAAAAATTCGCCTAAATTCTATGGACATGAATATGAACAAACTCCGGGAGACAGTGAAGGACAGGGGAGCCTGGCGTACTGCTGTCCTTGGGGTCGAACAGAGTCAGACATGACTGAGTACCTGAAGAACAGCGACCCATGACAGTGGAGTAAGGCAGCATTCTTCTGAGTTTTGCACCTTCACCACGCACAGCTGGACACTGTGCATATCATAGGGTATAAACACTTTTCTGTTCTGAAAAAATGTAAATTTTCCCCCAATTTACATCACAAAATGTTCTTTTTTAAAAAAAAATGGTAAGTATCATTTTTCCAGATTCTAAACTACTCTTGGAAACACTTTCAGTCATTTGCAAATTTCGGGTAATATAAATACAATCAAACAAACACCTTTGTGCATAGAACTTGTCCACATTTCTGATCGTTCTCTTAGAATCCCCAGAGTAGAAGGAGCAGGTCAAAAGTTATGTGCTTTTTGTTTTGAGTCTGGATACACTGTCCAGCTCTCATTCCCAGGTTACCCTCCACTGGAAACAGAACAGCTGCCTTCCCAGTTCCCAGGTACCGGCAGGTGGAAGGTAACAATTTTGGAACTTTTTCTTGCCAATCCCAGAGGCAGGCAGTGGTTTTCACAAGAAGGTCTTAAATAATGGAGTTGAATATCAGCCCTTTGTCTTTCTCCTTCTGGATTATCCTGTGACAGGCCAGCTGGAGCAGTGCAGGTTTTCCCAGTCCAGCCCTCCATGAAGGAGCCTCACACCATCACCCAGCTGAGGGTTTAGGGCCAGTGTCCAGACTTGCTGGGTTAGGTGGCAAATCTAGAAGATGGGCTACACGACCCCTGCAGGACGCCTGGGCGGTCCCGGCTCACCAGAAACATCATCAGTCTGCTTCTTAATGCTTCCAGGATAAGCTCTTTAAAATAATAAGAAACAAAGCTTGATCCCTTTTGTAGCGAGTAATTTTCCCACCTTGTTTGAAATTTACTCATATTTTTGATTCTCAGAGTTTAACTCAATGCAGCCAAGTTTCCTGAACTTTTGTTTTAGGTTTATTATTTTCACCTTGAGAACTGCTTTCACTCATTATAAAGAAAAATAAATAACATCCTTTATGTGTTGTCCTGGTTTCTTCTCCAACCAGAAGCATTCCCTTTCATTTCTCTGCCATTTATATGGCAGGGCACAAAAAGATGAGGCCATAAACTGACCAGTCCATACAGGCCCATTTATCACTCAATCTTCACTCTCATCACACATTACAACCTACGCAGACAAGGGTTCGGCATCCTCTCAGAGACACAGAGCTGCCTCTTCCTGGGTGAGCACCCAGGTTTCCACGCTCACAGCTGCCTGGCATGTTCATTATCAGCATCTTTCCCCTTTTGCTGCTTTGATGTGAACTCCTCAGCTGTTTTCTTCTAAGTAAGTAGTATCAACAATAAAAAAACTAAAAACAGAACTACCATATGACCTAGCAATCCCACTCCCGGGCACAGACCCAGAGAAAACCGTAATTGCAAAAGACATATGCACCCCAATATTCACTGCAGCACTATTTACAACAGCCAAGACACAGAGGCAACCTAGATGGCCATCGGCAGATGACTGGATAAAGAAGACGTGATGCAGGTATACAATGGAATATTACTCAGCCATAAAAAGCAATGGAATTTTGCCCTTTGCAGAGATGTAGATGGATCTAGAGGCTGTCATACACAGTGAAGTAAGTCAGAAAGAGAAAATCAAATACTGCATATTAACATACATACGTAGACATCTAGAAAAATGGTACAGATGAACCTATTTGCAAAGCTGAAATAGAGACACAGACATAGGCAATAAAAATATGACCATCAAGAGAGGAAAGGTCGGGGTGGTGGGAGGAACGGGGAGACTGGGATTGACAAATACGCTCTTCGTATATAAAACAGATAACTGGTGAGAAGAGACGGCATAGCGCAGGGAACTCTACTCAGTGCTTGTGGCGAGCTAGGTGGGAAGGAAACCCAGAAAAAGAGCGGGGGTATGTCTTCATGTAGCTGACTCATTTTGTTGTACAGCAGGAACACAACACTGTAAAGCAACTCTGCCCCAATAAAAATTTTCTAAAACAATAAATAAATAATAATGAAGTTAAAAAAAGTATCACAGGAAAGAACAAATTTGACCTCATATTAGACCTATTTCTTTTACTTTTGTATGCTATTGCTCTTGCCTCCAGCTAAGAACGTGGCTTATAATCTGAAATACACAGGATAGCCCATTCTCAAGGCTCAGACTTAAGGGAATAACACTCTTCCATTAATATAGAGACAAAAAATTGCAGGAGAATAACATTTGTCTTGCTGGAGGTTTACAGGAACATTGTGACCTGACCTACGTGGACAGCTGCAAGAACAAAGTAGTCTGACACCAAAAACTCTGCAACAGCCACCACCCCTCTCCCTCATCTAGCCTTTAAAAACGCTTTGCTGAAACCCTTCGGGGAGTTCATGGTTTTGAGAGGCATGAGCCACTCATCTTGCATGAGTTCAGTTCAGTTTAGTCGCTCAGTCGTGTCCAACTCTTTGCGACTCCATGAATTGCAGCATGCCAGGCCTCCCTTGCATAGTCCTGCAATAAACCTTTCGCTGCTCCCAAAATTCTGATGTTTCAATATTGTTAGGCCTCCCTGTGCATCTAGCAGACAAACTTGCATTTGGTAACAAAAGTTTACTTAAACTATTAAAACTTCTTGTCCAGAATATTTCCTTACATTTAAGTAATGGTTACCCATTACTAATATGAAGGTTGCGGGTGGGCCATCCGATTAAAAGCAGACCACATAAGCATAGAGCATAAACCAGGAAGTTGAGCCCCACCCCCCACTCCATGCATCCTGGGGGCTGGCATGACCCGCTGAGTACATAAGCACTGGGGGTTTCTGGTGGACACACCAGTCTGAGACCCAGTCCAGCCAGGCGCTGACACACTGCCCTCCTGAAAACACCCCTTTCCACTGACGAGCACACCAGACCCCACTGAGACCTTGCTCCTAAGACAAGTCACCTTCCAACCTAAGTTAAAGGCAAACTTGTTTAAATAGTGTGATCAGATTTAGCTAATAAAAATACAGGATGTTCAGTGAAACCTGAATGTCAGACAAACAACTAGTAGTTTTTTTGGTGTAAGTATGTCACAAATGTTACATTGGGCTTATTAAAAAAAAAAAAGTTTGTGGTTTATCTGAATTTAACTGGGCATGCTATACTTTATCTGGCAACTTTATACCTAAAGTAACATTGGAAATCTGGCAGGTTTGCATGACAAATTACAGCAGTAAGAACAGAATCTTGACAAATGCCTTGTTTGTTCATATATAAAACTGCCATATCCAGAGAGCAGAAGTCAACATAGAGAAGCTTCAGGCAAGCATTCCATTATCTTGCAAAGCCAAGAAAAATGTAATAGTATGGAAAACGATGGTGTTTATAAACTAAAGGCAGAGCATGAAGGCAGCCAGGAGAAGCGCGTCACGGCTGTAAAGAACAGAAACTCCCCACATGGCTGGAAGGCCAGGTATACGGAAGAGACACAGACACACACTGATGGAGGCTAGGGTGAGCGCAAAGGCTTCTCGCTGGCTGGCCTGGTCTCTTCCAGGGCTAGTTGAGCCATCCCGGGTTGGTCAGGGATGGCTCCCTTATGAGTCAGGAGGGCAAGACAGCTGGGCCATGGCCGGAGGCCAGCAGGATAGAGCCTCCTCATCTGCAGAAGGCCCGGGGGATGCAGAGGAAGGCATGGATCCTTCCCTGTAGGACACAGCCTCCTCATATGCAGAAGGCCTGGGGGATGCAGAGGAAGGTGCGGACCCTTCTCTGCAGGACACAGCCTCCTCATCTGCAGAAGGCCTGGGGGATGCAGAGGAAGGTGCGGACCCTTCTCTGCAGGACACAGCCTCCTCATCTGCAGAAGGCCTGGGGGGCACAGAGGAAGGCACGGATCCTTCTCTGCAGGACACAGCCTCCTCATCTGCAGAAGGCCTGGGGGATGCAGAGGAAGGTGCAGAGGGATTGGGGGCAGGTGAAGAAGGGGACGACAGAGGATGAGATGGCTGGATGGCATCACCAACTCGATGCGCATGAGTTTGGGTGAACTCCGAGAGTTGGTGATGGACAGGGAGGCCTGGCATGCTGCAATTCATGGGGTTGCACAGTCAGACACAACTGAGCGACTGAATTGAACTGAACTGAATACTCCAAATATCTAAAGAACTTATGCAGCTGAGTAGCAAAAAGAAAACAAAAAACAAAAAAACACCCCATTAAAAAAAATGAGGAGAGGAGAATGGCGGCTAAAAGTTTCTACAGTAACAGCCTCCAAACCTGTCACTGTGTCTCATCAGGTGTGTGTGACTTCCTGCTTTCTGGAATGGACACTAAGGCTGTGAATATGTGAAAAAGATTTCACGATTTTATGTCCAACACATCCAGGAATTCAAGAGAAAGAAACTCTTGCTAATGGAGGTCATTAGCAGCTGCTGAAGGAGGAACTGACCCATGTCAAAAAGAGATCTGCCCTGAGCCTTTGAAGTAGGAACACTGACTCCAAGACCCTACACTACCAGAGAACTAACCCTAGGGAGTATCAACTAGTGAGAACTCACACAAAGGAAACCACTTGAATACAAGACCCGGCATCACCCAACCACCAGTAGCACCCTGTGCAGGATGCCTCCTCTAAACGACAAACAAAACAAAAATATAAAACCAATCATCAGCAGAGAGGATTACCACCTCACTCAGCCCTGCCCATCAGCAGGGGTTGGGAGGGAGGAACTCAGCACAAATTTCACCCTATATGAAATACACAAACCACTGGACCAACCTTAGGAGGGCAGAAACCAAAAGGAAGAAAGAATTCAACCTTGAAGCCTGGGAAAAGGAGACTGCAAAGACAATAAGTTAAAAAAAATAATAATGAGAAGGCAGAGAAATACTACACAAATGAAGGAACAAACTAGAAACACAGAAGTCCAAATAAATGAAGAGGAAATATGCAAACTACCTGAAAAAGAATTCAGAATAATGATAGCAAAGATGATCAAAAACCTTGAAAACAAACTGGAGAAAATGCAAGAATCAGTTAACAAAAAACTAAAAGAATTAAAGAATAAACATACAGAGACAAAAACACAATTACTGAAATTAAAAATACTCTAGAAGGAAACAATAACAGAATATCTGAAACAGCAGAACGAATCAGTGAGCTGGAAGATAAAATGGTGGAAATAACTTCTGAAAAGCAGAATAAAGTAAAAGAGTGAAAAGAACTGAGGACAGTCTCAGAGACCTCAGGGACAATATCAAACACTCCAACATTTGCATGATAGGAGTCCCAGAAGAAGAGAAAAAGAAAGAGTATGAGAAAATCTTTGAAGAGATTATAGCTGAAAATTTCCCCAACATGGAAAGGAAAATAGTCAATCAAGTCCAGAGGTGCAAAGAGTCCCATACAGGAAAAACCCAAGGAGAAACACACCAAGAGACATACTAATCAAACTAACAAAGATTAAACACAAAGAAAGAATATTAAAAGTAGTAAGGGAAAAGCAACAAGTAACATACAAGGGAAACCCCATATGTTTAACAGCTGATCTTTGAGCAGAAGCTCTGCAGGCCAGAAGGGAATGGCAGGATATACTTGAAGTACTGAAAGGGAAAAATCTACAACCAAGATTCTGTACCTGGCAAGGATCTTATTCAAACTTGATGGAGAAATAAAAAGCTTTTCAGACAAGCAAAAGTTAAGAGAATTCAGTACCACCAAACTAGCTTTACAACAAATGTAAAAGGGACTTATATGGTCAAGAAATACAACAGAAGAAAAAGATCTATAAAATCAACCCCAAACAATTAAGAAAATGGCAATAGGAACATACATATCAATAATTACTTTAAAAGTAAATGGATTAAATGCTCCAACCAAAACACACAGACTGGCTGAATGGAAACAAAAACAAGACCCATATATATGCTGTCTACAAGAAACACTTCAGACCATAAGACACATATAGACTGAAAGTGAGAGGATGGAAAAATATATTCCATGCAAATAGGAAGTAAAAGAAAGCTGGAGTAGCAATCCTCATATCAGACAAAATAGATCTTAAAGAATATTACAAGAAATAAGGAAGCACACTACATAATGATCCAAGGGATCAATCCAAGAGGAAGACATAACAATTGTAAATATCTACGCACCCAACATGGGGGCACCTCAATACATAAGACAAACACTAACAGACATAAAAGGAGAAATAGAGAGTAACATAATAATAGTAGGAGACTTTTAACACCCCACTCACACCAATGGACAGGTCATCAAAACAGAAAATTAATAAAGAAACATAAGTCTTAAATGATACATAAGATGAGATGGCGCTCATTGATATCTTCAGGACATGCCATCCAAATACAGAAGAATAACCCTTCTTTTCAATTGCACATGGAACATTCTCCAGGATAGACCACATCTTGGGTCACAAATCATCCTCAGTAAATTTAATAAAACTGAAATCGTATCAAGCATCTTCTCTGACCACAATGCTATGAGACTAGATATCAATTATAAGAAAAACACTGTAAAAAACACAAACACAAGGGGATTAAACAACATGTTTCTAAATAACCAACAGGATACTGGAGAAATCAAAATGGAAATCAAAAAGTGTCTAGAAACAAATGACAATGAAAACACAACTCAACACCTATGGGATGCAGCAAAAGCAGTTATAAGAGGGAAATTTATAGCAAAATAATCCTACCTCAAAAAACAAGAAAAATATCAAATAGACAACCTAATTTTACACTTAAAACAAATGGAAAAAGAAGAACACCCCAAAATTAGTAGAAGGAAAGAAATCATAAAGATCCAAGCAGAAATACATGAAAAAGAAATGAAAGAAACGATTAGTGAAGATTAATAAAAACTAAAAGCTGGTTCTTTAAGAAGATAGACAAAACTGAACAAACCTTAAGCACACTTGTCAAGGAAAAAAGAGAGAAGAATCAAATCAACAAAGAAAAGGAAAAGGAGAGGTTACAACAGACAATGCAGAAATACAAAGGATTATAAGAGACTATTATGAACAACTATATGGTAATAAAATGGATAACCTGGAAGAAATGGAGAGATTCTTAGAAAAGTTCAATCTTCCAAGACTGAACAAGGAAGAAACAGAAATTATGAACAACCCAAATACAAGCACTGAAACTGAAGCTGTGATCAAAAGTCTCCCAAAAAACAAAAGCCGAGAACCAGATGGCTTCACAGGACAATTCTATCAAACATTTAGAGAGGAGTTAATGCCTGTCCTTCTAAAACTCTTTCAAAAAATTTCAGAGGAAGGAATACTTCCAAACTCAGTCTATGAGGCCACCATCACCCTAACACCAAAACCAGACAAAGACAACACACAAAAAGAAAACTACAGGCGAATACAACTGATTAACATAATGCAAAAATCCTCAACAGAATTCAGCAACACGTCAAAAGCTCATACACCATGACCAAGTTGGGTTTATTCCAGGGATGCAAGGATTCTTCACTATATTAAGATCAATCAATGTGATATACCATATTAACAAACTGAAAGATAAAAACCATATGATCATCTCAACAGATGAAGAAAAAAGCCTTTGACAAAATTTAGCGTTCATTTATGATTAAAACTCTTCCAAATATGGGCATAGAAAGAACCTACCTCAACATAGAAAGGCCATATACAATAAGCCTACAGCAAACATTATTCTCAATGGTGAGAAACTGAAAGCATTCCCCCTAAGGTCAGGAACAAGACAAGGGTGTCCACCTTCCCCACTATTATTCAACATAGTTTGGAAGTCCAAGCTACAGCAATCAGAGAAGAAAAAGAAATAAAAGATCAGAAAAGAAGTAAAGCTCTCACTGTTTGCAGATGACATGATACCATACATAGAAAACCCTAAAGATAGTATCAGAAAATTTCTAGAGCTAATCAGTGAATTTAGCAAAGTTGCAGGATACAAAATCAATACACAGAAATCACTTGCATTTCTATATACTAACAATGAAAAATCCTAAAGAGAAATTATGGAATCAATCCCATTCACCATTGCAACAAAAAGAATTAAATATCTAGGAATAAACTTACCTAAGGAGACAAAAGAACTGTACACAAAAAATTATAAGACACTAATGAAAGAAATCAAAGATGACTTAAACCAATGGAGAGATATTCCATGTTCCTAGGTAGGAAGAATCAATATTGTGAAAATGACTATACTACCAAACACAATCTACAGATTCAACACGATCCCTATCAAATTACCAAAGGCATTTTTCACAGAACTAGAACAAAAAAATTTCACAATTCATATGGAAACACAAAAGACCCCATATAGCCAAAGCAGTCTTCAGAAAGAAGAATGGAGCTGGAGAAATCAACCTTCCTGACTTCAGGTTATACTATAAAGCTACAGTCATCAAGACAGTATGGTACTGGCATAAAAACTGAAATATAGACCAATGGAACCAGATAGGAAGCCCAGAAATAAACCCATGCACCTATGGGTATTTTATTTTTGAAAAAGGAGGCAAGAATATACAATGGGGCAAAGACAGCCTCTTCAATAAATGGTGCTGCGAAAACTGGACAGTTACATGCAAAAGAATGAAATGAGAACACTTCCTAACAGCGTATACAAAGATAAACTCAATATGGATTAAAGACCTAAATATAAGACCAGAAGCTATAAAACTCTTAAAGGAAAACAGAAACACTCAATGACATAAATCAAAGCAAGATCCTCACTGACCCATCTCCTAGAGTAACAGAAATAAAAACGAAAGTAAACAAGTGGGACCTGATTAAACTTAGAAGCTTTTGCACAGCAAAGGAACCTCTAAGCAAGGTGAAAAAAGGCAACCCTCAGAATGGGAGAAAATAATAGCAAATGAAACAACTGACAAAGGATTAACTTCCAAAATACACAAGCAGCTCATACAACTCAATGCCAGAAAAACAAACAACCCAATCAAAAAATGGGAAAAAGACCTAAACAGACATTTCTCCAAAGAAGACATACAGATGGCTAACAAACACATGAAAAGATGCTCAACATCACTCATTATTAGAGAAATGCAAATCAAAACTACAATGAGATATCACCTCACACCGGTCAGAATGGCCCTCATCAAAGTGTCTACAAACAATAACTGCTGGAGAGTGTGTGGAGAAAGGAGAACACTCTTGCACTGTTGGTGGGAATGTAAATTGACACAGCCACTCTGGAAGACAGTATGGAGATTCCTTAAAAAACTAGGAATAAAACTACCATATGACCCAGCAATCCGACTCCTAGGCATAAACCCTAAGGAAACCAAAATTAAAAGAGACACATGTAACCCATTGTTCACTGCAGCACTATTTACAATGGCTAGAACATGGAAGCAACCTAGATGTCCATCGACAGATGAATGGATACAAGAAGCTGTGGTAGATGTACCCAATGGAATATTACTCAGCCATAAAAAGGAACACCTTTGAGTCAGTTCTAATGAAGTGGATGAATCTAGAACCTATTATACAGAGTGAAGTAAGTCAGAAAGAGAAAGATAAATATCATATTCTAACACATATATATGGAATCTGGAAAAATGGTACTGAAGAATTTATTTTCAGGGCAGCAATGGAGAAACAGACATAGAGAATAGACATATGGACATGGGGAGAGGGGAGGAGAGGGTGAGATGTTTGGAAAGAGTAACATGGAAACTTATATTACCATATGTAAAATAGATAGCCAATGGGAATTTGCTGTATGGCTCAGGAAACTCAAACAGTGGCTCTGTATCAACCTAGAGGGGTGGGAGGGGGCGGGAGATGGGAGGGAGGTTCAAAAGGGAGAGGATATATGTATACTCTATGGCTGATTCATGTCGAGGTTTGACAGAAAACAAAATGCTGTAAAGCAATTATCCTTCAATAAAAATTAAATTTTTTAAGAAATGAGAAGAAAATCTGAATAGATATTTTCCCAAAGTATATATACATGTGGCCAACACACACATGTAAAGACACTCAACACCACGAATTATCAGGGAAATGCAAATCAAAACAATGAGATATCACCTCATACCTGTCAGAGTGACTTATCAAAAAGACAGGAAATAACAAGAGTTAGAGAGGATGAGGAGAGAAGAAACCCTTTGGCATTGTGCACTAAAATATAAAACGGTGCACGCAGCCACTATGGAAACCAGGTTAGAGGCTCCCCAGAATATGAAAAACAGACTTAAATGCAGTAATCACTAAGCCTCAAGAAGAATAATAATAGTGGGAATATTTATTAAGGTTTTGAACGGCTTAACATTTAAAACATGTGCTCCAACGGAAAAAAAGAAAAATCCAACAATTCTGTTTCCAAGCATCAGAAGAAAGCAAAACACTAATTTGAAATGATCCATGCATGCCGTGTTCACCACAGCATTACTTACAATAGCCAAGCCATGGAAACAACCTACATGTCCACTGAAGGAGGAATGGATAAAGAAGATGAGTCATACAAATGTAATGGAGTATTATCCACATCTAAAAAAGGATAAAATCCTGCCACTTGTGACAAGGGTGAACCTCAAGAGCATTATGCTCAGTAACAGATCAGACAGAGAAAGATAAACACTATACGACCTTTCAGTCTCTCATGTAGATGGAATCAAATAAAAGTAAAACCGTAAGATACAGAGAACAGATTGGTGGCTGCTACAAACAGTGGATGAGGGCCAGGAGAAATAGATGGAGGAGGTCAACAAAAGTGTTAAAAAAAGCAATTCAGCAATGGAAGGGTTCTAGCACGATTTGTGCATTCCTAGAAATCATCAATTTCTAGACGATTCTATGCATTCTCATCTCTGTCCTTTCTTTAATAGGTACTGTCTAACCCCCATTCTTACAGATGAGTACGTAAGGGACGGGACCCCAGCAACACAGCTAATTACCTTGTGGGCCACATACAGTCTGATAGAAGAAAGATAGAAGAACGAGCTACATACACAAGCTGTCACTCTGCTAAGCAACCATTCCAAGTCCTAAAACATGAGAGAATTTGATTAAAGAGCAGCACTCCACATTTTGCAGCTTGCCAGCTCTACACAATTAGCCACTGCCCTCCATGGACATAGGAGCCTGGCAGGCTACAGGCCAAAGGGTTTCAAAGAGTGAGATGTGACCAAGCACACACAAGCACACTAACGGAAATACACTCATAATCAATGACCTAGGGTCAGTTTGTGCCCCAAATGGCACTCTGTTAATTCCATGCAAGAGCACAGAGAACAAGAGATGTACATCAAACTGACCCTAAAACCAAATCACACATTTGGATATATCTAGGTCCAACAACTTGTGATAACAGTGTCCACAAAAAGCTGGTCAACAGCCTATCTAAGAAAGACAAAAAAATTTAATTCGAGCCAATCTGAGGATTAGAACCTGGGAGACAGTCCTTCAGAAACCTCCAAAGACTGTTCCATCTGCTAGAAGTCAAAGCAAGGTTGTGCAAGTTTGTGCGACAAAGCTTTATACATCAAATGAAGTGCTACTGACGGTTTACACAGCCACATCGCCACGTCATGCGTCATCATGGCCCCTCACAAGATTATGAAAGATTATCTCCTAGGGAGTAGTGACCCTTGATGAGATCAAGAGGGAGTTACCTCCTAAGGAGGTCTGGTTCATGGAGATGCATAACCCACACTAAAGGTGGGGGAGGAGGTCCAAAGTAGAACTTAAAGCTTCCTTGTCTCGACATAAAATATAAACTTTATTTCATCAAGAAAAGGGAAAGTAGGGACTTCCTTCGTGTTCCAGTGGTTAGGACTCTGCCTTCCAATGCAGGAAGCATGGATTTGATCCCTAGTCCAGGAACTAAGATCTGTCAGCTGAAAAAAGCCAAAACAGAAGCAACATTGTAACAAACTCAATAAAGACTGTGAACACAGGTACTCACTCTGACAGGCAAATTCCTAGACCATCTCAGATCAAGAGAGGTACAAAAAACCTCTCCAAAATAGGAAGACTTCTTCCTCATATCACTTATTCCACCCCAATCCAGGACAGCGCCCATCTCCTCTCCAGCACCCCAATAAAAAATCAACTCTTGCACTATTTGAAGGCTCCTAGAGTTGGACTGTGAAGAAAGCTGAGCACAGAAGAATTGATGCTTTTGAACTGTGGTGTTGGAGAAGACTCTTGGGAGTCCCTTGGACTGCAAGGAGATCCAACCAGTCAATTCTGAAGGAAATCAGTCCTGGGTGTTCACTGGAAGGACTGATGCTGAAGCTGAAACTCCAATACTTTGGCCACTTCATGCGAAGAGTTGACTCATTGGAAAAGACCCTGATGCTGGGAGGGATTGGGGGCAGGAGGAGAAGGGGACAACAGAGGATGAGATGGCTGGATGGCATCACCGACTTGATGGACATGAGTCTGAGTGAATTCCAGGAGTTGGTGATGAACACCGAGGTCCGGCATGCTGTGATTCATGGGGTCGCAAAGAGTCGGACACGACTGAGCAACTGAACTGAACTATATCCGAGCTCTTAATTACACATAGAAGTTAACACGTAAATAACACCAGGAGAGGTAACATAGGAACTAAAACTCAGGGCTGGGTGACTAACAGCAAAGACCAGATTTTGCTTCAGAGAAGGGGCAGCCGTCCCTCGGAAATGGACATGAAGGTCAGCGGTTGGCAAATACCAACAGCCTCCCAACTGTACATCTTACAAGGGTTCTGTGTCTCGGGATCTGGGAAAGGTGAGAAGTTCCTGCCAAAACAATCACTGTGGCTCAGGAAGGCGGCCAAAGACCTCAAGTCGGTGAAACGGTAACTAACCAGAAACGCGATGTCACAGACAGCCCGCTGAGTGAAGGACAGCACAGGGCTCCCCGTCACTCACTTCACATCTGTCCTTGCCTTTCAATGAGGCGGGAGGTTTTCCAAGTTACTAACTTATTGACTGTAAGTGCAAGAGGGGGGCTCCTGTCATAAACTCTGCCATGGGTATCCTGGCTGTCCTCTAGGGCCCACAGAGCTCCCCCGATGAAGGTGATGAGCTGGAGGCCACCTGGCTCTCCTGAAAGAGGACCCCCGGCTGGGTTGCTGGTTCTCAGCCATACCAGGCTGTTTGTCTGGGTCAGGCGCCCGGGCACCCAGTCTTCATCCTTCCCCTCCCAGGAGGGACCAGTGAGTCAGAGTCAGGCCGCACTCTCCTGATGACCCGGTCACTCAGCCCTTGCAATGGCAGAGCAGGGGTTCACTCTAGATAGAGCACAGCTGCAGACGTGACCTGGCCCCAGACGGCCCCACCCCCAGCTTCCTGCTGCCGATCCCAACCAGCACAGGGAGGCATGAAGCCCCATCACGTCCCATTTAAAAGACTGCTGCAGGAGGGGATGCTGGGACCGTGACAAGCATGTGAACAGCAGAGGCAGCACGGGAGGGCCTGCATGCCACCACCCACTCGCTTTGTTCCCTGGGATCCTCCCCCGCTGGAGAAAAGGGAAATGAGTCAGGACTAAACATCCGTGAGGACTAACCCCACAGACATCTGTCAGAAGGGTCAGCAAGTAGCACCTGGGGCCGCTTTAGGCTCGAGAGCCACTGGTCTGAGAAGCAAGTGGACACGGCCCCTCTAATTCACCCAGCCACGTGACAAACAGCAGAGTTTCAAACGGAAGCGACCCGTGTTCTGAGTCTGCCAGCGCTGAGCTTCAGGGAGCATCAGGTACCAAGCCAGGTGTCAGCCACGGGCCGAATCCCTTCAGGAGGAAGAGGCAGTCAGGTTGCTCACCCACACAAGGACCTCAGATGGCAAGGGCTGGGTAATGCAGCTGGGTGACGAGAGCCCGGCTCTAAAGTCTGGGAGATTGGGTGAAGATCTGGGTGCACAAGCCCGGGGATGGCTCCTTACTCCCTAAGCCCCAGCTTCCAGGTCTAACGTGGGAACCCAGTTCTGAGGTCCCCCTGGTGGGGTGCACAAGGCATAAGATCAGGAGGGCCCAGGCCCTCAAGCAAAGCTCTGCACATTCTCCCGGGCACTGACTCCGCCCCACGTCTACACGCAAAGCCTGGCTCAAGCACCTGCCCCTCACCACTGAGTGCTGCCGGGATCAGCCAGGCAGGACCCCCCGCCCAGCAGAGCACCAGTCCCCCACTTCCCACCCCTGATCAGCTGGGTGAGCACAGACCTCTTCCTTGAGCTTTCTCAACAACAATCTCAGAACCTGGAAAAGGTTCTCACCGCCCTGGAGGACCAGGAAAAGGCCCCAGGGCTGAACATGATACAATCCCCAAGGTGGTTCTTCCTTATCTCCATGTCCCTCTGGAGGGCAGAGGGCAGATGGCAGGAGGCCGCGGTGAATGGCAGCCCCTGGCTGAGGGTCTGGCGGCAGAAGGAGGGAACCTGGGTCCCCACAGCGTCCAGCCTGCATTTCCACGCTGCACCTGGGTGAGGTGTGATAGCTCCCCAGAGGGCAGGTGGGGGTGGGGGCAAAACAAAGCTTCTGGAAGCATGCAGAAGGGTCCAGCTGACAGGTCATTCTCCTGAAGCATAGCTTCCATGGAGCTTCATGCCAAGAAAGGGGCCAGGACAGAAGTGAAGGAGCAGTATAGGTCCCCGGCGCAGCACACCCGCTTCTCGGTCCAAAGGCACCTCGCCTCTGCGGGACAGGACCTGGCCCGCCCTGCAGCAGGCAGGGTCACAGGGTCCCAACCTCAGCACCGGCCAGGAGCAGCACAGTGAAAAGTCTCACTGCGGTGCGAGCCAAATGCTTGTAAATTGCTGCTCTGACCAACTCTCTGATCCTGAGCAAATAACTGTAGGGGCCGTGCCTGGTTCCTCATCGACCGTGTGACATCTCTGGACCACGTGGTGTCTCTACTCCTTTTCAGCACCAAAGCTGATTCCGTGTATTACATACAAATGTGCCAAGCCTGATCTATTCCTAGAACCACGGTTAAAATAAATTATGGAGACTTCTGTGCTTCCAGCCGAGATGGACAACCAGGATCACAATCACCCTCTCTCCTGAAATAACCAAAAAATGGAACCAGAAGCAGGCTGCCTGTTTCTTATACTGGACAACAGACAGCACAGGACAGCAGCTCCAAGGGAGGGGAAACAGATGTGGGGAGCCCGCCCAGGACTCCTGCAGGTGGGCTCCAGTTTCCAGTCACGTGCAAGAAAGGGATCGCAGACCACGCCTCGGGGTCCCTCTAAGGAGAATGAATTCAGAGCTCGGGGAGGCGGGCAGAGAGGAGGGGACAGCACGGAAGAGGGTCCTGGAGATGTGCAGAGGGGGTCCGAGAGCAAGTATGGCCAGGAAAGACCCAACAGAAAGAAACAGACAATGAACATTAGTGTACATGTGTCTGAATTGTGGTTTCCTCAAGGTATAGGCCCAGTAGTAGGATTGCTGGGTCATACGGTAATTTTATTCCTAATTTATAAAGGAACTTCCAAACTGTTTTCCATAGTGGCCGTATCAATTTACATTCCCATCAACAGTGCAACAGGGTTCTTTCTCCACACCCTCTCCAGCATTTGTTTGTAAATTTTTTTGATGATGGTCACCTCATTCTGACCTGTGTGAGTTGATACGTCATTGCAATTTTGATTTGCATTTCTCTAATAACCACCTAGAGGAGTGTGATGCAAGGCGGGGAAGGAGGGGATATACATATAATTATGGCTAATTTGTGTTGCTGTACGGCAGAAACCAACACAACATTGTAAAGCAATTGTTGTTTTTCACTCAGTCCTGTCTGACTCTTTGCAACCCCACGGAATGCAGCAGGCCAGGCTCTTCTGTCATCCACTATCTCTAGGAGTTTGCTCAAACTCACATACATTGAGTCAATGATGCCATCCCACCATCTCATCTTCTGTCGCCCCCTTCTCCTCCTGCCTTCAATCTTTCCCAGAATCAGGGTTTTTTCCAGTGAGTTGGCTTTTCGCATCAGGTGGCTTCAGCATCAGTCCTTCCGATGAATATTCAGGACTGATTTCCTTTAGGATTGACTGGTTTGATCTCCTTGTTCAAGAGAATAAAGCAATTATCCTCCATTAAAAAAAAGAAAGAAGCGGGCAGAACAAGTCCCAGAGCTCACACAGGGCAGGGAAAAGTCTGCATTCGTGCCAGTCAGGTGGGAAATCTTATACACGAGACACTAAATCACGTCTTCAGAAGACTCTTGCCTTAACAGTGAGGGCAAATTAAGCCTGGGCCTAAAGTGATTCTAGGGCCAGCTGCTGCTGCTGCTGCTGCTGCTGCTGCTAAGTCGCTTCAGTTGTGTCCGACTCTGTGTGACCCCATAGACGGCAGCCCACCAGGCTCCCCCATCCCTGGGATTCTCCAGGCAAGAACACTGGAGTGGCTTGCCATTTCCTTCTCCAATGCATGAAAGTAAAAAGTGAAAGTGAAGTCGCTCAGTCATGTCCGACTCCTAGCGACCCCATGGACTGCAGCCTACCAGGCTCCTCCATCCATGGGATTTTCCAGGCAAGAGTACTGGAGTGGGTTGCCACTGCCTTCTCTGCTAGGGCTAGCTGCTGCTGCTGCTGCTGCTGCTAAGTCGCTTCAGTTGTGTCCGACTCTGTGTGACCCCATAGACTGCAGCCCACCAGGCTCCTCCATCCCTGGGATTTTCCAGGCAAGAACACTGGAGTGGGTTTCCATTTCCTTCTTCAATGCATAGAAGTGAAAAGTGAAAATGAAGTTGCTCAGTCGTGTCCGACTCTTAGCGACCCCATGGACTGCAGCCCACCAGGCTCCTCCGTCCATGGGATTTTCAAGGCAAGAGTACTGGAGTGGGGTGCCATTGCAGTAAAAGCAAGGTTCAAAAGGATCAAACTGTTTCCAAGAAGCCTAACTGTTCCTGCAACAAATCCCCCAAATATTTAAAGGAATGCTGCTGCTGCTAGTCACTTCAGTCATGTCCAACTCTGCGACCCCCACGGACGGACTGTAGCCCGCCAGGCTCCTCTGTCCATGGGATTCTCCAGGTAAGAACACTGGAGTGGGTTGCCATGCCCTCGTCCAGGAGATCTTCCCGACACAGGGACTGAAACCGTGTCTGTTATGTCTAGAGCCACTTGGGAAGCCCCATTTAAAGGAATACCCCTGGAAAGAAAAAAAAGTCAGCACTCAAGCATGTAAAATTCACGATGCCTGGCATCCAATCAAAAGGGGCCAGGCATGAAAAGAAAATCAGATCTACCATGATAAGAGGAATCAACCAAGAGAAACAGACCTAGAAGTGTCAGAGACGACAGCATGAGAAGACGGGTGTATTAAAACAGCTGGGGTGAAACACATGTGTTTAGGAAGGGAAAGGGAAGTGTGACCTGGTAAGGAAAAAAATGAAAGACACACAAAGACCAAATCTGACCTCTGGAGATGAGAAAGCCACTGACGGGGTCAACAGCAGACAAGACGCTGGACCCCTTCCCCACAATGTCCAGCCTTCAAGCACACACCGGGAAGCTCCCTCCCACAGAGGGCTGGAGTGACCTGGGGTAGTGGAGGCCCCATGAAGACAAAGCAATGGAAACACTCAAAAATAAAGCACAGAGGAGACACGAGGAAGGCTGTGATCACACCCCTCCCTCAGATGTTGCCCAAGGTGGGGAGAGGGGGAAGGACGCGGCTTTGGCACAGGGAGAGCGGAGGGTGGACCAACACCCTGCTCCAGCTGTCGGATCTGAGCTGTTGCGTCCCCAGACATCCCCGAGCTGCGGTGCCATCTGAACAGTGAAGCTCATTTCAGAGGGTGTGCTGGGAAGACCCTGTGAGATGAGGCACAGAACAAATGCCAACTCCTTTCTCAACCCCCAGGGAGGTGGCGACCTACTGTATCCCAGCCTCACGTATGGGTGTGGGATGCATGGAGGGACCCACAGCTCTCTCAGAGCCCCCGCCACCGCTCTCTCAGAGCTGCACATGCCCAAAGTCACCCTGGAAAGGCAGCTGTACATGATGAACCCCCAGGGGCTGCTCCAGGCTTGAATGACTGCAAGGACATCAGCCAGCCAGACTGTGACTCCCAGTCCTGTCACCAAGGGAGTCATACCCGTGAGAGAAGACAGACACATGTGTGCGTGTGTGTGTGTGTGTGTGTGTGTGTGTGTGTGTGTGTGTATTAATGGCACCACACATGGAAACACAGCATCACAAATTTAAAATGCACCCGGGTAGAGAGAATCTACAGACCCTGAAAGAGCCCTTCTTTACCTAACACCAAGGCTATAAAATACTCTTCACCCCAATCCTCCCCTCAAGTCCCAAGTCCCGTTTCCCGTCAGCAGGTCTGCAGGGCTGGGCCTCTGGCGTCAGCAAACCTCACCCCAGCACCTGATGAAGCCCTGTTTTGACACCACTGCCTTAAGAATCCTCCTCTATAACCAAGTCCTGGGCTAACAGATGCCACAGTGACAGGTCCTGGCAGGACCGAAAAGAAGCAGGCACAGGCCATGACCATGCACCACACAAGCTGACTGCAAATGGCCAGGACGACCCTGTGGGGAGCAGAGCCACCCAGCCCAGAGCACCCATGTACCCTCCCACCCTCACCCCCCCAGGGGCATCCGGGGTCTCCAGGGAGCCTGGCAGGCCCAGTGCCAGGCCACCAGGCAGCATGGGGCTTCCCCAACCAGAGCCAGGGCCACGTGCAAAGAAAAGGATGTGACGGAGGGGAGGACGCAGGAGGGGCACAGGCCTTCTGCAGGGAGGGGGCCAGGGGGACAGCGCTGACACAGGAGATGGGAGCAGAGGCCAGTTTGGCGAACAGGGGGATGAATCAGATTTGAAACATCTTTATTTTTAAATGCTGGCCCCAGACATGCTTCAGTGAAGGCCACTCGGCAGTCCATCAGCCCGGTGCCTAAGCCAGACACAAGGGGGCCTCAGATACTTTCTAATCCATGCTGGAAATGACCTCGAGCCTGGCAACCCAGCCCCCGAATTCAGCGTTCACCCAGGCTGTCCTTGTGGCCACACAGTACCCCAAGGCCAGGCCACACCACGTCCTGCCCTGAACCGAGACTGGAGGGGAAGCTGAGATGTGAGCACCACACACGTGTCACACACCAGGAGGGAGAAAGAGGATGAGCCTAGAGGCCCCATCCTCACTCTGCGCCCCTGGTTCATTTCTGAGAATTTGCTCCTTAAGAAGCAGGTTGTATAAACACATCAACACCCAGTTCACTGGAACCGAAAACATATCACACTCACTCTGAGGATCAGCCCTGGAAACCGCCCTTCACAGCTCACAGGTATGAGAAAGCTTGCTGAACCAAAGAAAAGAAGCCTGTGATGAGTGACTGATGTCTTTAAGTTCATGGGGATGACAGAATCCTCTCCTGGGTGACACAGTGATCAGGGCAGCAGTTACAGTGCTTCAGAGATGAGGGTGCCTGACCACCTGGTCACCTAAGGTCAGAGAAACACAGTCCATCTTCAATGAGACTCAACCAATCCACAAATACTCCTCGAGCTTCTATTATAAGGCCAGCGTGTTAGCACCTAAAGCAAAGATCCTGTCTTCCGAGGACAGGAGAAAATAAACTATATCTGGAGAAAATAAATGGTAAGCAATAAGCATTCACTACTGAAGAGGGTGGTGCCATGGAATAATAAAAGAAAAACTGAGAGCAGGTTAAGTCAGGGACTGCGTGTGTGTGAGTTAGTCGCTCAGTCGTGTCTGACTCCTCGCAACCCAATGGACTGTAGCCAACCAGGCTCCTCTGTCCATGGGATTCTCCAGGCAAGAATACTGGTGTGGTTCGCTGTTTCCTTCTCCAGGGGATCTTCCTGACTCAGGGATCAAGCCCAGGTCTCCTGCATTGCAGGCAGATTCTTTACCGTCTAAGCCATCAGGGAAGTCCCTAAATAGGGGAGGAAGCTGCAATTTAAATAAAACTGGAGGGAAAACCTCACATTCTAGAAAGGGGCCCTGAACAAAGACTGCAGGGCAGAAGGCACAGGTTTCAAGGGCGACAAGGACCAAGGACCAGGTCCAGGTGGCAGCCTGGGCAAAGTGCATTCAGTATCTTCATCCTGATGGTGACCAACCTTAATACCTGCAAGGAAGGCTGGTTTCCCTGTGAGATAAACTTCAGATGCAGCTTCTGACATTTCTATGCTATTTTACAAGTTTCTACCAAAAATAATGTTGTCTTTTTGCTACGAGCTTATGTTCCTTTTACAGTTTTTTAAATTTTTATTTTATTTTATTTTTTAAGCCCAGTCTCTTTCTCCTAAGCAGGCTCCCAGCGCACTGGAAGCAACTGGTGGAGATAGCCTGCTCCCTTCCGGCCCCAGTGGTGGGGGCACGAAAACCTTCACAGAACTTCCCTCTGTGTCGGCAAGCCCAGGAGAACTCCCCAAAAGCTGAAAGCCAGAAAAAGAAATACAAGATTCCTTATCGCCTTTCCAGAAAAACTAAAGCAAAGTGACAGAAAATTCAGTAAGATCTTTCCTTAAACATCAATTACAGGAAAATCTCATTGATGTTGGTAATGCTAATCTTAATTGGAGTAACCTCAAACACTTGCCATTTCTCCCTGGTTAATAATACAATAATAATAATAATTTTTAAGAGGCCAGTTGCCACGTTCCTAGAGTCTCCTTCACAGCATGCAAAGTATTTAGCATACGCTGGGGAAAGTGACAAAGTGAGTGTTCAGTGTCTATGAAGATTGTTGCTGGTGAAAGGTTGTTCCTGAAAGAAAAGATGCTGGGATTCTTGGCCTCTGGAGGAGCAGAATTCAATCCAGGGCCAGAGACGAGGCTTGATTGCTCAGAGCTTTTGTGTAATAAAGTTTTATTAAAGTATCAAGGAGAGAGAAAGCTTCTGATATAGACATCAGAAGGGGGCAGAAAGAGTACCCCCTGCTAGTCTTCAGCTGGATGTTATGTAGTCACTAGCAGTCTGTTAATGAAAGAAAGGAATGTTTTAAAACTCAGAATGGCACCAGGCCCCTCACCCATAAGATGCATTTTGGGATAATCTTGGCACCAAATGGTTCATCCCAGGCCATAAAATGATTGACTTGACTCTTGTAGAAGGGCAGGTTACCACACAAATTGTTTCGTTTACATAGATTAGGGGAACAATGTCTGAGTATAACATACTGGTTTGTCAAGTAGGTTCTGAGCCATTAGGCGGACCCGGAACCGACTTGAAGACAGAGTCTGGGGTAAATGCATAGTCATTAGCATAGCCTAAGACAAACATTTCCATAAGAAAAAGGCATTGGTTATCTCTAGGTTCGAGAATAGTTAACTTCAGGTGAAACCAGGTGTCATTATGGCAACACAGTATTTTAAGAGAAACCTCCTTTTAAATTTGTATAGAGAAGGAAAAAAATATCGCTAATTTGTTTCCTCCTGCTGCTTAAGAGAGATAAAAATGCCTGACACTTGCAGCCTATTTCCTCCGTCTGGAGACCCCTGGCCTGCCTGCCTGTTACCCTCTCACTGGGTTAATAACTGGTGGCGGTGGGAGCAGGGGAGGCAAGGCCCAGGGAGCAGAGGACACATTTCCAAAGAGGAAGAAATAAGCAGGAACAAGACAAGGACCCACGCAGACCACTATGAGGCTCACTACAAGACAAATATCCCACAGGATATAAGAACACAATTTAAACTAGCTACCACTTTGGCTTCCCAGGTGGCACAGCGGTAAAAAACTTGCCTGCCAATGCAGGAAGAACAGAGATATGGGTTCAGTCCTTGGGTTGGGAAGATCCCCTGGAGGAGGAAATGGCAATCTGCTCCAATATTCTTGCCTGGGAAATCCCATGGACAGGGCAGGCTGGCAGAGCTCCACTTTAAAGACCAAACACTTAAACAGGAAATTGTGTTAAAATTACTCCATATGCTTTAATAAAAGTAATTTTAAGGTTCCTCCTGCTCCCCAAAGCCACCATTTTATTTTTTTAATATATTTTATTTTTTAACTTTACAATATTGTATTGGTTTTGCCATATATTAACATGAATCCGCCATAGGTATACACACGTTCCCTTTCCTGAACCCTCCTCCCTCCTCCAAAAAGCAGTTGCAACTTTCAAAATTTCCATCCATCAAAGCACTGTCTGCATGCTCACAACCTACCAATGTCCTCTGGCTGCTGGTCTGAGGCACCTGTAAAAGTAACCAACTTATTCCTCCCTTCACAGCCAAGCCAACAGAAGTTCTTCAGAGCCCAGAACCCAGCCAGGGAAAGTGCCATGTCACCCCATCACCTCTAAGACTGGACAGAGAGACGCATCCTGCTTCATCTCCAAGAATAACCAGCAGTTAACAGGACCACTGTGTGCACACCAGGCCATGATCAGATATTATAACACGGTGTCAGGACCCCACCCACGGTCCCGTCTTCAGACTTGTCAGAGCCACAGAAATTGCCTGCAGCCTCGGTGCCCCACAAGCCACCTTTCACCAGACCGCAAGAGACAGGCAGTCCCGGGAAGGACGCCCCTGGGCGGGCACAAGGACCGTGGTCTCCCTGCAGCGGCCGGAGCCTGCTTTCCAACTGGAAACCAACCGCGTGGGCAAGCCTGGAGCCAGCCACCCCCGCCTCCAACACAGCCACCCTGCTCCGGCAACACAGGCCTGAGGTTCCACACGGACCCAGGCACCAACGCAGGGCTGGACGTGGTGGTCACGGGGGCAGAACGAACGGTGTGGACCAAGGCAGAGCAGCAGGTGGTGCTTGGGTCTGTGACGGACAAACCAAGACCCCGTCCACCTCCCTGGGGAGGTCTATCCCCTTTTCTGCAGAGATGGCGCATTAACCTGAGACCAGAGAGACGTGTGAGGAAGAAGGCGTGCTCACCGGGGGCCAGGTCCATCCACGGGGAAACGTGAAGAAGTGGGGTGCCCTTACAGCCAGTGGGTGGCAGGTGGCGGGAAGGTGACCAAGGCCAGGAGCAGACAAGCCAGGTGGGGCAGTGGCGGCCACACCAAGCAGGACCGCCCAGGCCCCACGGGATGACGCGGATGATGCTCACAGTCCAGCTGATACCAGAAAGGGCGAGTGCTGGTGAGCAGGCTCTGTCCTGTGACAGCAGCAACCACGTGTCGGGGGGCAGGTGGGCGAGGGGCTGACATCAGAAACCAGGCCACCCCAACACTGAGCAGCCTGCGAGGAGCCCAGGGCCCCAGCAATCCTGCCCTCTCCCTGCCACCTTATCATCCTGCTGGCCCCAAGTCCCCAGCCCTGCAGCCTTTCTGTTGGACTATGAAATCTCATTTGACAGAGTATTGATTAAGTTCAGCCCCTCAGTCAATCGATCGGCCTATAGGCAGGCATCGCACACCTGTCCAGCCAAGCACAGGTGCCCAGGAGAAGGAAAGCAACAGGGCGGGGAGACCCTGACCCACAGACCCCACCCCCGCCTACCAGGCACCAGCTACCTGAGCTGGGAGCTACCAGCATCTTTAAGCCCCGGTCCCCTAAACAAAACAGAAACCTAACCCATGCACCATGCTTGCCATGGTACCAGACAGGGAACAGAAAGAACACAGAGAAGGTATTCAGTAGATACAGCTCTGTGAATCCTTCAGAAGGAATATAAGACCTGAAGCCAACCCTCTTTCAGAAAATAAGGTTCGGGTAAAACAAATAAAACATTCAGAACAGAGCGAGTCTGTCCCTCCCTGATAAAAATTTTTTCTTAATTTTTATTTATTATGTACTTACTTGTAGTATTTCACTGATTCTAAGACACTCCTCCAATTTTATGATTTTGAAATTCAAAGATTTTCTAACCAATGCATATTTAAGGATGATATGTGATAATCTTTACTTTGAATGAAAAGCTGTCATTAAAGTTGATCCTTTAGGGACTTCCCTGGTGGTCCAGTGGCTAACACTCCAAGCTCCCAGCGTAGGGGGCCTAGATTCGACCCTCGGTCAGGGAACTAGATCCCACATGCCACAACTGTGGGCCACAGCGAGGCCCGGCACAGCCAGATAAATAAATAACTTTTAAAACTGGGCCTTTATCTCATGGCACTTTAGGCTCACAGAAGTTCAGTGAGTGCAGAATCCCAGGACACGAACACATCGCATCACTGCAAGGCTCTGCAGAGACTGGGACACGTGTGGCCCCCACAACGTGAACACTCACAGCCCCCATCGGTAGGAGTGTTGAGAAGAACACACCTATCGCCTGGTGCAGTCATGGCCTTCCCTGCCTCACAATCCTCATCTGTAAAGGGCAGAACATGAAGGACTCATCTCACAGAGTTGTGGCAAGACTCCTACTTAGAAAAATCCAAGTAAAGGCCTTGGTTTGACAACCAGTGCACAGTGAGTGCACTGGTTTTCTCATCTGTAAAATGGGTATCCTGAAGGGATGGAGGTGGTGTCTCCAGTGGTTGGTGGAAGGTAAAATAAGAGAACCCAAGACAAGCCAACAGAAGGGCTGAATCCTTTCCCCGCTACCTGGCCTCCACCGAGTGCTGAGGGTCAGGTTCCCTGAAGAGATGACACAGGGTCCCCACCGGTCCAGTCACGCAGAGTGTATCCTCATCACGTTCACCAGTCGCCAGCTCCACCTCACAAAAAACATCTCTATTAAACAGTTCAGTTCAGTCGCTCAGTCCTGTCTGACTCTCTGTGACCCCATGGACCGCAGTACGCCAGGCCTCCCTGTTGTCGTTACTAAATCCAGAAATAATCTCCAAAGATTTACAAAAACCACTTTAGATGAGGGTCCTATCTACTGGAAGAGTCTCATAAAAACAAGTGAGGTCTCAAGTCATCCTTGCATCCATCTCTCCCACCATGGCAAGTGGAAGGAAGTGTCCACAAATTTCTTAAAGAAAATATAGCCCAATGAAACGCTCTCTTTGCCAATACACGTGCGTAAGATAAAAAACAGAGAAGCCACAGGATGACTCTGGCTAAAAAAAACAGTGACACTTACCAACTTTGGGAACAGAATTAATTTCAGAGAATGACCTTAAATCCAGACCATAAGAGATGAGACTGTCCAGCTTCTCCAGAGAGAGGCAGGAACCGGAAGTAAACAACCGAAGACTCTAAGCTGTGTGACTGGCAAGCGAGGGCTCACAGCCAGGCTGTGTGGTGTTCCTGCTGCCCCCACGGTGAAGGGGGTCACAGGCGGGCATAAGGGGGCCCACTCTGCTCTCCATCTGCCCAGAACTCATATCACTAATCAACGTCCTAAAATAGGAGTTGCTTCGGAGGGCCAGGCTCTGCTCAGCTCTGCTGGTGAGGCCCCAAAGCAGCCAGAGACAAGATACAAGTAAATGAGTGTAGCCGTTTTCCAATAAAACTTTATTTACAAAAGCAGGCAGGGGCTAGATACGACCCACAGGCTGTGGTCTGCCAACCTCTGCCCTGCAAAGGCAGGCTCCTCGTCAGAAGGCTCAGGAATGTACAACTGAAATGGGGCCAAGGAAGCAATCTGCAGAGACATGGGGCTGGGACAGAATTTATGAAATTACCCTACAGAGAAGTAGGGGAAGAGAAGCCATCACAGAAGGCTGTTTTTCTACTCTCTACTGACAAACAGGGGCTTCCCTGGTGGCTCAGTGGTAAAGAATCCGCCTGCTAATACAGGAGACACAGCTTCGATCCCTGGGTCAGAAAGATCCCCTGGCGGAGGAAATGGCAACCCTCTCTAGTATTCTTGCCTGGAGAATCCCATGGACAGAGGGACCTTGTGGGCTACAACCCACAGGATCACAAACAGTCGGATGTGACTTAGCGATTAAACAACAACTAGCAAAGAGTCTCTGGAGATCAAGATCACAAAGACAGCTTCTACAACATTTTACTTCTAATACAGGTGGATGTGTTTTCAAAAATCAGGGAAAAAGTTATAAAAGTAGAAATAAATATTTGGGTTAAATACCTGGAGATGTGCCAATAATCTTAACAACTTATCTCAAATCTACATTTAAGAATCTTGTTTCTACATAACAGCTCAACATTCTATTCATTCTATTTTCTAGCAGTTTTGTGTGTGTATGTGTTTTGAAGCACAGCAAATGTCTTATGTATAATAAATAAAATACATCTCATAATAGGTGCATAATTCCTTTATCAATAACCTTGAGGGTACAGCTGGAAATTAAGAATGGTCTGGACTTGAGAAAGATGACACAGGGTCCAGGGTGGCCCTGTCACCAAGCCCCTTCATGTGCCTAAGGGACCCAGTCCTGATTGATCGGGCTGGATTCTCTGAGACATGAGAAACAAAGAAACTTCTTGGTTCAGAGGTTTGGGGATTTTAGAACCGCAGAGAGTGGGCTGTGGGCCTCTATCTAAAAAGCCTCAAAGACCTCTTAGGCTTCCCTGTGGCTCAGTCAGTAAAGAATCCACCTGCGATGGAGGAGATGTGGGTTTGATCCCTGAGTTGGGAAGATCCCCTGGAGAAGGAAATGGCAACCCGCTCCAGTATTCTTTCCTGGAGAATCCCATGGACAGAGGAGCCTGCAGGGTTACAATCCATGGGGTCGCAAAGAGTTGGACACGACTTAGCAACTAAATCACCAACACCAAAGACCTCTCGTTCCTAAGGGACAGATATCCATTCCTGTCCCTGGCTCTCCAGGCCAGGTGTGCTGGTCTCTGGTCCCGAAGAGGCTCTGGCACTGCCAGGCCAGAGCACCACCCCAGCTCCAGGCACACCCTGGCAGGGGGCCTCCCTGACCTCCCAGCATCTTTTCCCCACTGTCCTGTTTTACTTGCTTAAGAATCACCATCATTACTCACAAGTATCTCATACACCAGTTTCCCCAGGACTGTCTCCCTCACCAGGAGTCAGCAGGGCCCAGGAATGAACCTGCTGGAGGGGAGCTGGCACCCAGTACTGACATGGCACCCAGCTGGCGCTCACTCAACACCAAGGAATTCTGGTAACAACCCTGGGTGGGCACCTAAGACGGGCACCCTGACGTCACTCACCCATTTTCACCAGCAGGGCCCCTGAAGCATCCCATCATTCCCCCAAGGCCATAGAACTATAACAGTACAGTTCAAAGGAAGAACCAAAGCCTTGCGGAGTGAAGCCATTCATCTCCCCTCCACCAGGTCCCCCCGCCAACCCCCACCAACCTGCCGCCACCGTCTCTGAAGCAGGAAGCAGGGTAATTAAATACACAAAATCCTTCTGGTGCTTCTGCGTCCAGAAAACACTGCCCAGCGGCTCACTGACGGAACCTGCACCTAATCCAAAAGCCACAGCGATGGCTGAGCAGCTAGAATGAGAACATGATTTGTTTGCTGAAGATCGTACAAAGAAATTCCTCTCTATAAAAACTTGGAGATTTATCTCTTTGCTGTAACGACATATTACTCAAGACTGAATGCACTGTAAATCATCCCATGTTCTGAGAAATTCTGGAACTGTCAGCTGATTTTCCAGGAACACAGGATAAGAGCTGCCAAGTTGGCCTGCTGGACTCACAGGAGCGCGACAGCGCCTGTGGAAGCCACTCAACAGCGTGACTGAGCACTTCTCCCCGGGGCGACAGGGTCTGCTGGCAGGCCCACGGTGCGGCCGCCTCCTTCTGGCTCCTGCAGAGAGCCGCGGGCAACCGGGACGCCAACTACAAACACCTCACAAGTCTGAGAAGCTGGGCACCGGCTGCAACTGGCAATCCTGCCGTCTCTGCCTGGACCAAAGGAAGTCTGAGATGCCAGGGCGATGAGCTAAGCGGGCCTCAGGCGGCTCCTTCCCTGCGCCTTGTTGAGCCCTCATGGTCTGCTCGGTGACCAGTGGAGAGAACACTCAGCTAACTTACAGGCCTGTTTCCTGGGGGAAGGCTGCCCCTGAGGATCCCTGATCCGGTTTTCCTGGGAGCACTGGTGCCAAGTGTAAGGCAGAAGGCTGGGGGACAACCGGCCAAAGCTAAGTGGCCAAGTGAGGGCTGCAACCATGACCCATGGAGGCAGCTCGGAGTGTCAATCAACAGGGTGAGGCAACCCGGCCTTTTTAAGACCAAGAAAACAGTCCCACAGGAGACAGAGGACAGGGCCTGGAAAAGCTCACCCACTGAACACGCCCAGGGTCACCAGCAAGCTTCATGGCTCTACCAAGGCTTGAGCCCTCTTTTCTCACTTGAAACTGATGGTGGCTTTGTCTCAAATTCAGTGATCACAGTGGATCCTACTCCCAGTCTGTTCCTAGTCTCCAGTCTCTCTTCCAAAATCTGTTTCTCTATGACACACACACACACACACAAATCAGGAGGACACCCCTCTGCAGCTATGATGCTATACGCAAATAATCATCACCACAACTAAACAGGATGTCACAGACGAAGAGAGAGAGACCAGCTCAGAGAAGTGCAAACATCGGATCAAGGGACTTCAAAACTTAAGACCCTGCTGGTAAATGGAGGCCAAGAGATGATTCAAGCGCTTTATGTGCTGCAAGACTCATAAGGAGAAATGCAAATTCTCTTATCCAGTCTAAAGATCTAAGGATCCAACGTGCCCATCTACACCATAAAGCAAAGGTTCCAGCGGAAACCTGCCTCAGGAGATACATACAGGAAACTGACTGGTGAAACTCGTCCAGCAGCCCCTGCAGAGGAGCTGGGGGGGACACCCGCTGCCCCACACAGGCTGCCTGATGCTCTCAGGGTGATAAGGGCCCCACCTGTGACAGGCAGGTCACTGCCAGGCCAAGAAGCTCCTCTGACCCACTTCCCACCCCGTAAGCTCCTGTCTCTCCTTCAGCAGCCCAATGCCTGCCACCATTCCCACTCGCCATCTGGAGTTTTAGGGCCCAGCAAGGAACAACACAGGGCCTGATTCACTGCAGGCAAGTGTGCACCTCAATGACAACCCTGCAGAAAAGGATGCTGTGGCCACAGAGATGAACTCTCCCAGAGCAAGGAAGCAAGGCCATGCAGACGTGCAGGACGTGTTCACGGCCCCGCCCAGCACCTCCTCACTCATCGGCTAGGGATGGCGGGCAGGTTATGAGCTCCGCCTGCGCCCTGGCCCTTGCCAGCGCCCCCCATCAGGGTCCGCCGTCCGCGCCCCCCTACCTGGTGGTACGGATGGTGCAGGAAGGAATCTGGGCCGCCTGCTAAAGCCATCGGTTCCTCCCCGCGGTCTTCAAACCACATGGACTGCACAGGACCTGGAACAGAGACAGTCTGTGAGAAACCCAGACAGAGGGAAGGCCCACTGCTCTCTAGGGGCTCAGGGGCAGGGGGCTGACCCTGGACACCACTTGCATTCTGGGTGAGTCAGGGGACTGGCACCAACTCCACAACCTTGACCTGTGGTCACAGGGCCTGTCGGGCAGAGGTGCTCAGAGGGGTGAGCCACACAGAGAACTGAAAGCCGGACCGATCAGCAGTCCCCATGAGTCACCTGACTCTTCTTCTGAGGACAGTTATACAACACTCTGAAGACTTTCTCATACTGTGGACAACACAGGCTTAGCCTGCGGGGAGGTGGGGCAGGTGGTGCTGGGGCCCTCTGAGCACCACCCATGTAAATGCTGCCTTGACCAGCCACAGCCTAGAACCCTAACCCTAACCCTAGGAGGTACCCTCTCAGCAGACATCAAACCACCATACACAGATCCAACACACTCCCTGCAGGGACCGCCTTGGAGAACAGCCCTCACAGCCACAGCCTCTGGAACAGATGTGAGACGTGCCACCTCCTAGGAGTGCCAGAGCGACTTCAGCTCCGTGAAAGTGCGCACTCAACTCCAACAAGGAGCCCCAGACAGGCAGGGAAGTAAGATCCCATCTTTCTCTTTAATCTCCTGTGGCACAAGCCATACATTTGATTCATACAGGATGGTCCATGAGAGTTCCAGAACTGACCCCGACAAAACCCACCCCCCCAGCAACGCAGAGGACTGTCGGGGGTCGGGGGGCAGGAGGGAGGTGGGCACAGCAGCTTGGTCTGCACTGGGGACCCACCACCCGACACTCGCAGACCACAACCTCTGCAGCACACATCTTATCTTCCACATCTCAGCAGAAATCAGAGTTTCATTTCCATGAAGACAGAAGACTGTTACAAATCACACTCTGGACTAGAGCAGGAGGAGAGAGGAACCAGTATTAGAGTCAGAAAGATCCCTCACACCATTCTTCTCAGAAATCATCAGAAGTAAGAATATTTTCAGGAACAGTGGCAACAGCCATCAACAGTCTCTGTTGTGACCCACTTCAGAGACACTCAGACCCTCCTCAGCTCCCCCAGCAGCCCAAGGACCCTGAGCAATTCATAACTCCTGACCACATGAGGCTCTCTCTTGCCTCTGCATCCATAGTGTTGTTCTGAGCTCTGTCAGCTGCTATAAGTGTTACGGCCCTATAGGACTGAGCTGAGGGGTCACCTCCTCCAGGAAGTCCCCTTGGACTGTCCCTGACCAATCACCACCGCCCACGATGGTTCAGTCAGCGTCCACTCTGGGCTCCTGGGCCACATGCTGGGCTCACAGCCCTCTTTCCATCTGCCACGCAGAGCTGTAAATGCCCCTGCTTGGTCTCACTCCCCACAAAGGAACCATAACCATGTGCTTACTAGTGACAGAGGCTTGCTCTGTGCAAACTCTCAGGAAGCACCAACAGAGAGACACTGGCTGTGCAGGACTTGAGTCCCTGACAGGCTTTCTGCAGCCACATTCACAGAGACAGGATGCCCAAAGGGGTTCTTGGGTCATCGGTATCACCCCATCAGATGAGGGAAAGCCAGACAGTTCCAACACCCACCCACTTTGTCCTGGGCCACCTGGAGGGACCCTTCTGCCCCACAGGTTCCCCGAGGGCACAGGCGGGTGTCCAGCATCCCCTTCAAGTAGATGGCTCAACTTCGGTTGCGTTTCAGTGAACGGCAGCCAGAGCCTCAGTGATGGGCAAACCAGGAACCAGAGCTGAGAAACCATTTTCTGATCTAATCCTCTGGGGCCTAGAAGGACTTATTTCCCTGACGTGGCTTTACTTTGAGAGAAATAAGAAAAATTTACAAAGTGGCTCACTTATCTTAATGAAAAGTTAGAAAATCAGGGAAAAAAAGGGGACTGGAAGAAATACTGCAGGCAAAGATCTACCCAAGACAGACAGACAGATGCTGGGAGTCTTCAAAGATCTCCCTAAGACAGACAGAAAGATGCTGGGAGCCTTCACATCAGAACTGACATGTAGCAAACAAAACCCATGGAAAAGAAATTACAGAAGCCCCGTAAACAGCCCACAGAGAGGGTGAGCCAAGCGCAGGGGCACAAAGTGACAGGAAGGTTAGGACAGAACGCGGGACACAGCGGACAGACTGGCAAAGACCAGAAACCCCAGAAAGTGTCCCAGGACAGAGCTCGTCATGGTTCAGAGTTCTCCTTCAACTCACAGGCTCAATTTTCTAGAATCCAGAATTAAAAGACTCACAGAAGGTTCTCAGAGGAAAACTGAACAATCTAGGTAGGGCATAAAATTAGGGATATTAATTTACTGCTGTTTAGTCGCTCAGTCACATCCGACTCTTTGCAACCCCATGGACTGCAGCCTGCCAGGCTCCCCTGTTCATGGAATTCTCCAGGTACCACCACTGAGATGGGTAGCCCATCCCTTCCACTCGACTCAGGGATCGAACCCACATCACCTGCATTGCAGTTGGACTCTTTACCACTGAGCCACCAGGGAAGCCCTAGGGATATTAATGCCACCAGTCAAAAGAGCAAAATTATCAAGGTAAGATCCAGTTATGGGCCGAACTGTGTCCCCTGCCCCAAACTCATCTGTTGACGCCCTTAACATCCAGGATCCTCAGAATGTTGCTGTATTTGGAGGAAAGGTCTTTAAAAAGGTAATTTTACCTTTAAAAAGGTAAAATGAGGCATTACTGTGGACCCGAATTCAACAAAGGAGATGAGGACACAGACGCACGTGGACGGAGGACCACGTGAGGACCCGGAGAAGACGGCCATACACACGCCAGGAGAGAGGCCTCGGGGGAAGCGGCCCTGCCCACACCTTGACCTCAGGCTCCCCACCTCCAGCTATGAGAAAACAAACTCCTGTTGTTTAAGCCACCGAGTCTCTGGTTCTTTGTTATGGTAGTTCTAGAAAACGATTACAGACCGAAAATTCTTAAAACACCACCAAACTGTCACCATAGCTAAGAGGAACAGAAGCACCCTAAGCCTGTAACATTTACCACCAGTCATTTATGTTTTCCACAAGGTCTCTGGGATTCTTTAAAAATCAGCACAGAAACGCAGGAATGGCCCATGAGAGGCTGCTGGGCTGGAGAGACTTGGTGATGACAAGATGGCAGGGGTGGGGGCGGGGGGAGGAGTTCGTCCCCAGAGCAAGACGGGTGAGGCCTCCGCAGGAGACGGCAGCCCACAGGCCTCCAGGCTCCCCCAGCTCCAGGAGCCAATCTGCCCCGTGGCAGTCAGTCTCACGTGCCCTTCTGTCCAGGCTCTACCACCCAGCCCTTTGATCAGACTCCAAAGTAGCTTTGTTCCAAAGGCATTCTGGAGACATGGTAACATCTGCAGTCACTTGGCCCGAATTCCCGAACACAGCGGGGTGGCCCCTCATCCCATGTGCTGGAGGCCTTGAGGGCAAAGACTGTAAAGGAGCAAAGACTCCAGGTTTCCTGGAGAAGAAAGAATCTGGCCTCAAGGCTGCAGCGAACTCCTGCCCCACGGATCAGACTTGCCAGACTATCAGTGGAGCCAGTTCCTTCAATCTCCTTAGACACACATGCATGGTCAGTTTCACTGAAGAGCCATGACCTCTTCACCCCAAGCACTTGCGGCATGATCCCAGGACCGTACCATGATGCCTCTTCAGGCCTCCCCACCACAAACACACGGCCACACGGGTCTGACGGCTCCATCGGCCACCACTCAGCCCGCCTGCACGGCCTGCCCACCTCCCGGCCGCTTCCCCAGCACTCCTGCCGTCTTCCACCCTGACTGCAGCCTCAGTCTCCTGGGCTCAGTTTCTCTCCCCGCACCCCCTCCCGGTGGCCTAGGGGAGGGGTCAGTGCCCTCTTGGCCCCTTGAGGACCCTCTCGGCACCTCTCCACCATCAGGCTGTCCGTGGCCCCTGCCTTCTCGTGCCGGCACTGCCCACTCTGTCCCCAGCTCACTTGGTATGTCTTGCCTGCCTTGCTGTGCAGGCCTTCAGGAACTCCCGGATGTTTTCAGCAAACAGAAACACATGACTTTCCCCTTGAGTTTCAAATTTAGTGGGTGTTAAGAATTCTGAAAATTTTAAATATGTCAGTTTTATTACCTAAATGTCACCTTTGAAAGACTCTGTTTGCCAGATGGAATTGCTTCTCAGCCAGAAAAATATATATTCCATAAGCTCTGTCGAGTATGTTCTTAGTGAAAAGAAAACCATAGTTAGACATAGCAAAAGGTTTGGATTAACTGGCCTCTGATAAGATGTATCAAATCCAAAGCTAACATCAAATTCAGTGATGAAAGATGGAAAGCTTTTCCCTCTAAGATCACAAACGAGGTACCTATGATCCTTTCATCACTTCTACTGAGCGAACGATAGGAAATTCTAGCCAGAGCCATCAAGTGAAAAAGGAAAACAGGAAAAGAAGAACTAAAGTTATCTCTGTTCACAGAGGACATGATCTTATCTGCAGAAAACTCTAACAGTTACAAACACTTACAAACACACACCACCCTCCCAGAGCTAATGAATAAATTCATCAAGGTTATAGGATACAAAAATCAACATGCAAAAATCACATGTGTTTCTAAACACCAACAATGAAAAGGAGATCAAGAAAACAACTCCATTCAAAATAGCAACAATAATAATTAAGAATAAACTTAACCTAGGAGGCAAAAGACTTGTGCACCAATTATCAACAATTACCAAATGTTGCTATAAGAATATAAAGATGCTGTAAGGAAAACATTATGTATTCATAAGTTGAAACATTTAATATTGCTAAGATGAAAAAAACTATCCAAAGCAATTTACAGATTGAATGCAATCATTACCAAAATCTCACTGGCAGTTTTGCAGGGATCAATATATCTTTCTACAATTCCTAAGGATTCTCATGGGACCCCAAGTAACCAAAAACATCTTGGAAAAGAAGAACACAGTTGGAGGATTCACATTGCCTAATTTCAGAACTCACTACAAAACTGTGGTGCTTAAGACAGTGTAATTACCAGTGTAAGGTCAGACATGGACTAATAGGACAGAACAGACAGACCAGAAATAAACACTCACACAAATGCTGGACTGATTTTCAATAAAGGTCCAAAAACTATTTAATGGGGAACAGGACAGTCTTTTCGAAAATTGGTTCTGGGAAACTAGATATCCGCATGCAAAAGAATAAAGTTGGATGTTTACCTTACCATACAAACAAAAACTAATTAAAAAATGGATCAAGGACTTAAAGCTATAAAACTCTTGGAAAGAAACATAAGGAAAATTTTTTATGATATTGGATGTGACAATGATTTCCAGGATATGACTCCAAAAGTGAAGTCACTCAGTCGTGTCCGACTCTTTGTGACCCCATGGACTGTAGCCTACCAGGCGCCTCTGTCCATGAGATTTTCCAGGCAAGGGTACTGGAGGGGGGTTGTCATTTTCCTTCTCCAGGGGATCTTCCCAACCAAGGGATCGAACCCAGGCCTCCCGCATTGGAGGCAGACGCTTTACCGTCTGATGACTCCAAAGGCATTTGCAAAAAACAAAAATCACAGAAACTGGGCTTCATCAGAATTAAAAACTTTTGTGCAAAGGACATTCTCAAGAGAGTGAAAAGACCCAAGAAAGGGAAAAAAAATAGTTACAAATGACATATTTGATAAGGGCTTAATATCCAAAATAATACAACCACAATAAAAAAAGGGCCAAGGACTTGACGCTTCTCCAAAGAAGATACACAAATGATCAGTAAGCATGAAAAGATGCTCAACATCATTAGTCATTAGGCAAAGGCAAATCAAACCACAATAAGACACCATAAAAATAATAAACATGGCGAGGATATGGAGAAATTGGAACCCTTCTGCATTGCTAGTAAAAATGTAGAATGGTACAGCCTCCATAATAAATGGTATGTATATTCGTCAAAGAATTAAACATAGAATTAGCATAAGTTCCAGCAATTCTATCTCTGGGTATACACCCAAAAGAATCAGAAGTACCTGTATATCCATGTTCAAAGCAGCACTATTTACAGTAGCCAAAAGACGGGACTAAACCAAATATCCACTGACAGATGAATGGCTAAGCAAAATTACTGTAAACAAACAATGAGCTATTATTCAGCCTTGAAAAAGAATGATATTTTGATACATGCTACAACATGGATGAAACTTAAAGACATTATGGTAAGGAAATAAGCCAATTACAAAGTACAAATACTGTATGATCTTACTTATATGAGTTAACACCTAGTTTAAAGACAAAACATAGAAGCGATCAGGGTCTAGTAGGAGGAGGGTTTGTTTAAAGGGCACAGAATTTCCATTTGGGATAATGAAATGGTTCTGGAAACAGCAGTGATGTTTACACAACATTATGAATGCACTTAATTCCACTGAGTTGCACACTTAAAAACAGCTGAGATGGCAAATTTTGTTTTTCATATTTTATCCCCATGTTGCAAAAAATTACTGAAAAGTTGGTTATTCAGTGAGCGTCCTTTAATAAAATTAACAACTTTCACTAATTTTTTTTTTTTATATAACCAATAGAGTTGGCAGAATTTCTTAGGATGCTAAAGCTTGGGGCTGTATAAAGTAGTGATTCTAAATACTTCTTTCTTTAGTCAAGTTTGTACATTTCCATGTGTCTTGACCAACAATACAATCTCTCAGTTCTGCGATTCTGTGTAACCCAGCTGTCTGGGAGGGGAAATGGAATCCATCCAGCCAAGTCCTGCATAAAAATCATCTTACCATCCATACCTGACAAAGACTAAAAGTTCTAATATTATCCTACTCTCATGGAGACTGAAAAACTTGTACCATCTCTGGACAGGCAACCTCAATCTTCTTCTTCTTTTCTTTTAAAGTATAGTTGATTTTCCATATTGTGTTGATTTCTGCCATACAGAAAAGTGATCCCATTATACATAGTGATATGTATTCTTTTTCATATTCTTTTCCATTATGGTTATCACAGGATATTGAATACAGTTCCCTGTGCTATACAGTAAGACGCTGTTTATCCATCCTGTATGTAACAGTCTGCTTCTGCTAACCCCAAACTTCCAACCCACCCTGCCCCACTGGCAACCCCAAGTCTGTTCTCCATGTCTGGGCGTTTGAGAAAGTGTTTCTTCTAAATGTCCTACAACAGCACAGAAGTTCTGATAGACTGTGCTACATTAAAGCATTTAAATGTTAAATCATCGGTGGAGTTAACAAGAACAGTGTGCTTATACAGATAAACAGGAACAGCTTCCAAAGCAGGTTGATATTGCAACTGTGTATCTATGATGATAAAAGGCATCTCATGAACAGGTGTAGAATGACTAAGAAACTGTACCAAACTATTGTCTCACTCTTTCGATTCAAGGGGTTCATTGGCAAGTTTTGTTCACTGTCACAGTTCCACACAACCCTTTAATTCTGAAAGTTAAGTCCTCTTTTGCACGAATTCTAATGTAAATAATGTATGCCACAGTTTGACTGAGTTTTGAACTTGTGATAAAAATTCAGATACTCTTCTTCATAAAACTTGCACTTCTTCCCTTATTGGACTGTAGTTCAGAAAAACAGTTCAGGCAAAGTCAAAAGTTTGCTGATTCCAGAGTCAACATTTTTCTTAATACTGTAAATATTTACACTTCTGGATGGACCCAGCAGCTGAACTTGAACATGGCTTTGTTCTTTGCATTTCATGTTTATTTTTTTTCCACTTTAGGGCAATGTGTACTAAATTAAAATGATACAATGGTCATAAACTTGAAAAATGCTGCACTCAATAACACGTTTTCTGAAAAGTACATGGGGTATTCCCACCAGAAACTCTGGAGACGCCAGCAGATGTGGATGAAGTGATTATTTATGCTTTTCAGGTCACAACCAGCTACACATGATGCTCGTGGTAGATGTAAGGTGTTCTGATCCACCCTGCTGTGAGGGTGACGTTGACACGAGAAGGTCAACCATGGGAGACGCTGGGTGGTTCCCGCAGCCCCCAGACACCCTAGCTCAGCCGGTGTGGAGCCTCCACGCAGTCCACCCCGATTCTTCGCCTTCTGCTCTATTTTCCTCATTAAACATGCTTTTCATCTTGACTTGACTTCCAGGCACAGCGATGGGTTGCAACCCAGAATGTGAAAACGGGTCAGGTCGGGGCCTGTGGCCAACACCCACCTGCAGCATCCATGGGCTGTCCTCCTGCAGCTTGGAGGCAGCTGCCCTCCGATTGCTCCATTCCCCCACCCCAGTACCTCTCCTTCTGGGCATCAGCTCCTACCTCCATCTCCAACCCACTCCTACAAAAAGACCATGACATCTAAGGCAACTGGCCACTCCCAGGACCCCTGAATCCCGACTGTGTAAATGGTCCCTTTCTCTGTTTAGGTAACCACACATTCAAGATGTGCATTTAGTACTGTGCTACAAGTCTGCTACATGTCCACAGGAAATGTTCATAATCTCCAGAGCATCTGATTCATACATTCTCTTCTCTCTCCCCAAGCGCCACCCCTCTTGCAGGACCCTCAGAACAGTCAGCGTGCCTGCCTCTGCCGACCCCTCAGCACACGGTCCAAGTTTACTGGCCTGTCACCTTTGGCCACAGTGACAGCCAGCACTGGACATTCACCCAGAATTCCTTGTGGGGTGTTTTAAACCCCTCCTCATTCAAGAATTCAGCCTTGAATTCTGCCACACCCGGACAGCACACGGTAGGGCTTCAGGAAGGATTTGTCAACTATTAGTTGGCTCAGTGAAAAAAAGTGAAAGTGAAAGTCACTCAGTCGTGTCCAACTCTGCGACCCCATGAAGTATACAGTCCATGGCATTCTCCAGGCCAGAATACTGGAGTGGGTAGCTGCTCCCTTCTCCAGGGGATCTTCCCAACCCAGGGATCGAACCCAGGTCTCCTGCACTGCAGGTGGATTCTTGCTATTAGAAGGTTAAACAGCATCATGATATGATATATATGATAGCATAAAACTAAATAGTATAATTGTAGTCATCATTCCATAGTAAGTCAAGTAATTACACAGTACAACAAACTTAGATGGTTTTATATGTCAATTATATCTCAATAAAACTGGAAAAATTAATTTAAAAATTTTTTAAAAATCGAAAAGAGAAGCTTCAAATCCTAAAATAAATCACTGCAGGATTTGTTAAAAAGAAATCTGTACCTCACATAAAAGCCTGCTCCTTACTGGGAAAACAATGTAACTGAGCGATGCTCATGATATATTAAGATAATCACTTGCAGAACTGAAAGGAGAATATTCGCATTTTACATCATAATAAGAGGATAAAAGGAAACTAATAATACTTGAAACATCAAAGGGAATTAGAAAATGGGCAGATGAAGAAGCATTCAAACTAGAAACAACTGTTCAGAAGACGGAGGACATGGAGCAATAAATGTCAACTGTCCAATTCCCTTCTTTTCAAACAAAAATATTCCGATGTTAAAAAAAAGAAAAAATACCCAGGGCAAATTGAAATTGGAAATTTGCTTTAAAAAGAGAGCTAGGAAAGGGAGACACAGAGACAGAGCAGGCAAAGACACAAGAACAAAACACACACTCAAAAACCGCAACAACGGTGACGGCAGTGAGAGAGAAGTATGATTAAAGCAAAGAAACACCAGTCCCCAGAGACTGCAGTAGAGTGAGCAACAGAGAAAAGCAGTGTTAGGTCTCTACTCTCCAAGTAACAAATCCACACAAAAGTGAATCTTAAATTATAAAAATGGATGTTATGCTTCAGGAAAAAGTTTACGTTAAAAGCCAACCAACCAACCAGAACTCTGACACCTACAAGAAGAAATGGACAAAAAGTGTGTGCGCTTGGACACTTGTGCTCATCACTTCAGGCGAAAGAAGGAATCAAACTGGGATAAAAAGAATACACAACACTGCACCAAGAAAGAGAATTCATGAATATGTATGAAAAGTGGGCATCTGCAAATATTTACAAATACCCATGAAGTTTTAAAAATACTGCCACAAAAACATCAGTGCATTTTGCTAACACATCCAGGTCTCTGAGCTAAGGGACACCTGTGCTGAACTCCTTCCACCCAGCCACATAAAGGCACAGACCTGACTTCTCTTGTCCCAGGGCGGACACAGGGAAAGCCAACCACCAGCCAACCCGCCCTGAGCCAGAGCCAAACACAACACAAGGAGAAACTTTAAAGTACATGTAAAAAGCAACAACTCAGCCACCCGAAAATTAAAAACAATCCCTGGCCTCAATAGCTGGTCGAGGAGGAAATTAATATAAGAACAGTCTCCGGACAATTAGGTCAATGAATACCATCCCTCATGGAGAGAGGTAACACGAAGCAGGAGAAACAACAGGACAAAGGCCACGATTCTTGCACCATGCACAAAAGGAAAAAGGCATTAAATGAAAAATGTGAATCCAGTCTTGAAGCAGAAGGCAGGAAATTTGGTCAAAAAAAAAAAAAAAAAGGAGAAACCGAAACATGATGAAATTTATGAAAATCCAAGAATTTATTATCCAAGAAAGATAATAAAAGACAAATCTTTTAAGAATTTTAAAACCCACCTAAAATTAAAATAAAATGTTTATTTTATTTTTAAACTTTATAATATTGTATTAGTTTTGCCAAACATCAAAATGAATCCGCCACAGGTAAAATTCAAAATTAAAATAAAATTTTAAAATTCAAAATTAAAACCATATGATTATCTCAATAGATGCAGAGAAAGCCTTTGACAAAATTCAACACCCATTTATGATAAAAACTCTCCAGAAAGCAGGAATAGAAGGAACATACCTCAACAGAATAAAAGCTATATATGACAAACCCACAGCAAACATTATCCTCAATGGTGAAAAATTGAAAGCATTTCCTCTAAAGTCAGGAACAAGACAAGGGTGCCCACTTTCACCATTACTATTCAACATAGTTTTGGAAGTTTTGGCTACAGCAATCAGAGCAGAAAAAGAAATAAAAGGAATCCAAATTGGAAAAGAAGAAGTAAAACTCTCACTATTTGCAGATGACATGATCCTCTACATAGAAAACCCTAAAGACTCCACCAGAAAATTACTAGAACTAATCAATGATTATAGTAAAGTTGCAGGATATAAAATCAATACACAGAAATCCCTTGCATTCCTATACACTAATAATGAGAAAACAGAAAGAGAAATTAAGGAAACAATTCCATTCACTATTGCAACGAAAAGAATAAAATACTTAGGAATATATCTACCTAAAGAAACTAAAGACCTATATATAGAAAACTATAAAACACTGGTGAAAGAAATCAAAGAGGACACTAATAGATGGAGAAATATACCATGTTCATGGATTGGAAGAATCAATATAGTGAAAATGAGTATACTACCCAAAGCAATCTATAGATTCAATGCAATCCCTATCAAGCTACCAACAGTATTCTTCACAGAGCTAGAACAAATAATTTCACAATTTGTATGGAAATACAAAAAACCTCGAATAGCCAAAGCGATCTTGAGAAAGAAAAATGGAACTGGAGGAATCAACCTACCTGACTTCAGGCTCTACTACAAAGCCACAGTTATCAAGACAGTATGGTACTGGCACAAAGACAGAAATATAGATCAATGGAACAAAATAGAAAGCCCAGAGATAAATCCACGCACATATGGACACCTTATCTTTGACAAAGGAGGCAAGAATATACAGTGGGTTAAAGACAATCTCTTTAACAAGTGGTGCTGGGAAATCTGGTCAACCACTTGTAAAAGAATGAAACTAGAACACTTTCTAACACCATATACAAAAATAAACTCAAAATGGATTAAAGATCTCAATGTAAGACCAGAAACTATAAAACTCCTAGAGGAGAACATAGGCAAAACACTCTCTGACATACATCACAGCAGGATCCTCTATGACCCACCTCCCAGAATATTGGAAATAAAAGCAAAAATAAACAAATGGGACCTAATTAAACTTAAAAGCTTCTGCACATCAAAGGAAACTATTAGCAAGGTGAAAAGACAGCCTTCAGAATGGGAGAAAATAATAGCAAATGAAGCAACCGACAAACAACTAATCTCAAAAATATACAAGCAACTCCTACAGCTCAACTCCAGAAAAATAAATGACCCAATCAAAAAATGGGCCAAAGATCTAAATAGACATTTCTCCAAAGAAGACATACAGATGGCTAACAAACACATGAAAAGATGCTCAACATCACTCATTATCAGAGAAATGCAAATCAAAACCACTATGAGGTACCATTTCACACCAGTCAGAATGGCTACGATCCAAAAGTCTACAAATAATAAATGCTGGAGAGGGTGTGGAGAAAAGGGAACCCTCTTACACTGTTGGTGGGAATGCAAACTAGTACAGCCACTATGGAGAACAGTGTGGAGATTCCTTAAAAAACTGGAAATAGAACTGCCTTATGATCCAGCAATCCCACTGCTGGGCATACACACTGAGGAAATCAGAAGGGAAAGAGACACGTGTACCCCAATGTTCATCGCAGCACTGTTTATAATAGCCAGGACATGGAAGCAACCTAGATGTCCATCAGCAGATGAATGGATAAGAAAGCTGTGGTACATATACACAATGGAGTATTACTCAGCCATTAAAAAGAATACATGTGAATCAGTTCTAATGAGGTGGATGAAACTGGAGCCTATTATTCAGAGTGAAGTAAGCCAGAAGGAAAAACATAAATACAGTATACTAACGCATATATATGGAATTTAGAAAGATGGTAATGATAACCCTGTATACGAGACAGCAAAAGAGACACTGATGTATAGAACAGTCTTATGGACTCTGTGGGAGAGGGAGAGGGTGGGAAGATTTGGGAGAATGGCATTGAAACATGTGAAATGTCATGTATGAAACGAGATGCCAGTCCAGGTTCGGTGCACGATGCTGGATGCTTGGGGCTGGTTGCTGGGACGGCCCAGGGGGATGGTATGGGGAGGGGGGAGGGAGGAGGGTTCAGGATGGGGAGCACGTGTATACCTGAAATTTAAAAAAAAAAAAAATTAAAAAATTAAAAAAATTAAATAAAAATAAAATAAAATAAAAACAACTGTCATAAAAAAAAAAAGAATTTTAAAACCCACCTAAAATTAAAATAAAATATTTATTTTTAAACTTTATAATATTGTATTAGTTTTGCCAAACATCAAAATGAATCCGCCACAGGTAAAATTCAAAATTAAAATAAAATTTTAAAATTCAAAATTAAAATTTTTAAATTCAAAATTAAAATAAAATTTTAATTGAAAAAAAAGGACTGTGATAATTTCGTTTAATCATACAGTAATTCTATGGACATCAGTAAAGATATCTGGTGGCACAATGGTACAGAATCCACCTGCCAATGCAGGAGACATAAGAGACACAGGTTCAATCTCTGGGTTGGGAAGATCTCCTGGAGAAAGAAATGGCAACCCACTCCAGTACTCTTGCCTGGATAATCCCATGAACAGCAGAGCCTGGTGGGCTACAGTCCCTGGGGTCGCACAGAGTCGAACATGACTGAGCGTGTACACATGCATGCAAAGAAAGAAATCTGGTAATGTCCATGGAACTATAACTTTAATTTAAAGTACATACCAAAATCAGAATAAACTAAAAAAGAAACCTTAAGATAGAGGGTCCCTCGAGTCAAGGCTATAATGGTCATGTATGGATGTGAGAGTTGGACTATAAAGAAAGCTGAGCACCGAAGAATTCATGCTTTTGAACCGTGGTGTTGGAGAAGACTCTTGAGAGTCCCCTGGACTGCAAGGAGATCCAACCAGTCCATCCTAAAGGAGATCAGTCCTGGGTGTTCATTGGAAAGACCAATGTTGAAGCTGAAACTCAAATATTTTGGCCACCTGATATGAAGAACTGACTCATTGGAAAAGACCCTGATGCTGGGAAAGATTGAGGGCAGGAGGAGAAGGGGACGACAGAAGATGAGATGGCTGGATGGCATCACCGACTCTATGGACATGGGTTTGGATGGACTCTGGGAGTTGGTGACGGACAGGGAGGCCTGGCGGCTGCAATTCATGGGGTCGCAAAGAGTTGGACACGACTGAACTGAACTGAACTGAAGATAGAAAACATCACAGATGCAATTACATAAAACCCACCCTCCTTCCACATGTGTTTTTCCAATATAAACAGTGCCATGAACGTGTTTAGACCAGGCCCTGGGCTAAGCATGTCTATGAATGCGTGTGTGTATGATTACCATTGTTTACATGAGGAAATGAAGCAAGATGGTCAGGGTCCCAGAGCGAGTGATGGGAAGACCTGAAGGTAGTAAGACACTCTGGTCCAGAAGCCCACTTTCTTAACTAGAACCCTATAGTCCTGTGGTTTTCAATTATGAACAGACAGCACAGGCATCATTTGGGAACTCGTTACAAAGCAAATTTTAGCCAAGACCGAGACGGACTAAATCAGAGACTCTGGGGTTGGGGCCTGCAGGACCACGTGTGCTTCAGGACTGCCAGGTGGTGCACATGGGCTGCCCTGGCCCCACCACTGGGCTGTGCCGCAAACCCCTTCAGGGAGCTCCTGAAACTCCAGGACTGGGCTGCACCCCTGACCAGAGAAAGCACGACTTCACAGCAGGGGAGGGGCCCTGTTTTAAGCTGCCAGAGTATTTCTGATATTGAGAACCACCAGGCTCCTCTCTTTGTTTTACAATTATTATTCCTTTTTAAATAATGTCTGCTAGGGGGAAAAAAATGGAAGAAAACTGCAAGAAAGCTTTGAGGAATTACACCTCTGTAGGGGCCGGGGAAGTGGAATCTATGGCTCTGAAGCTGTTTGAAGTGAAACATACACTACACTCTGTCTGAATGCTGAGGGCTAGATTCCCAACTGGAGGCTTGTGCCTTGTATGTTTTTGCCTTTTAAACATTTTTTCCTATGCAAATATAAAGAATTCCTTTTAGAATGCCATTTTAGCCTTTTTCCACCAGGCATCGGTAGAAGCAGGGCAGGACACAGGTTAAATAGCCGTTAGAACCACCTGCAGCAAAGAATGACTCCATCATTTAAAATTGTGTGTCCTGAAAGACAAAGCTCTAAATCTGACCCCATGTGTGTGACCAGGACCTTAGGACTTCACATTTTCAGTACTTTGAAAGAGACTTGTCTGAAATACACTACTTGAACTGTATGATATGACTTACATGAAGAATCTAAAAATTACAATAAACCAGCAACCTGAAAGTCTCTTGGACTGCAAGGAGATCAAATCAGTCAATCCTAAAGGAAATCAGCCCTAAATATTTATTGGAAGGACTGATGCTAAAGCTGAAGCTCCAATACTTTGGCCACCTGACGTGAAAAGCTGACTCATTGGAAAAGATCCTGATGCTGGGAAAGACTGAGGGCAGAAGAAGCGGATGACAGAGGATGAGATGGCTGAATAGCAACATCAACTCAGTGGACAAGAGTTTGAGCAAACTTCGGGAGACAGTGAAGGACAGGGAGGCTGGATGTGCTACAGTCTATGGGACTGCAGAGTCGGATGTGACTGAGTGAGACGGAACAACAGCAAACTACTATAACAATAAAGAGGCAGACTCATGGTAAACTTGGTAAACTAATGGTTACCAAGGGGTGTCGGCGAGGGCCAATATAGGAGCAAGGGATTAACAGGTATGAACTATTGTATATAAAATAATCTACAAATATTTCATAATCACCCTAAATAGAGCATAACCTTTAAAAATTGTGACTCACTATATTGTACACCTATAACATATATCCTACTGTACAGCAACTACCCTTCAATTAAAAAAGAAAAATAGGCTATTTGAGTCCCAAGTCCTTCATCCCTAGGTGGGCTGCTCAGCATCCTGATAGAAAATCAGTGGGATTTTCAGATGAACACATGACCGTGAGTCACGAGGATGACACACGGTAGGAACATGCAGCCCCACTGCAGCCCGCTTGATGCTGGCCATGCCCCTGTCTGCATTTACCTGTGTGAAGCATGGAATCCTTTCCACATTCCCCGTCAAGACACTATTACTGTCCCAGCCCAACAGACCTGGAGACAGAGAGTGATCAGCCTGCTGGTCATTGCACAGCCACCTCACCAGCCTGGCTCTGCCCAAAGCTGGGGATCAGATGCAAACTCCCCAGGAATGGGACTCGGGTATGCGGCCTGGAGGGGCCAACGTGAGACCCCTGACCCTTGTGCTGCCCTCACCCTGGCACTGGGCTTGGGGACACTCTCCTCCACCCCAGTCCTCCCCACGGTGCAAGCAGGTGGACCTGGAGGTCATGTGTCAACTCTCCAATGTTCCAGTGAGGAAGGAAGGACCTGCCTGACAAGGTGGCATCACTGGGCAGTTAGGAGATGAAGGGAGGAGGACAGTCCAGGGATGGGGAGGTGGCACAGGACACACACCCTGCAACTTCACCGATGCAGGCCCGGGGGCAGCAGTGGACACCAACAGGAACCTACACGAACACCACACAAGGTCCTGCTCACATCCACGTCCGTGGAGACACCCACCCACCCTGGGTAAGCGTGCGCAGAGGACAGGCAACACCCACACAGGGCAATGAACCCTGAACAACATGACACCTACGAGTGCAGTCATCCCAACGTCTCAAGACACGGACACCAGTTCTGCGATGCTCGGTGACCTGCCCAGGGCCACAGAGGGACACGAGAGCTCATGCGCAGGAAACCTCTGCAGGCCTGAGAGTCAGAGCAAAGGAAGGACAGGGCGCCCCCCACATCTGGACACCCTGCCCGCTTGTGACTGGGGCACCCTGGAGAGGGCAGGATGGGGCAAGAAGAAAAGCCATTATAATTTGAAATTGAAAATGAGGATTAATTACATACAGATCTAAAATTGGGGCCCTTTGAAAATAACTTACTTTCATATACATATATATATATAAATTCATTAAAATTTTATTTTCACTATTGGCATCATCACTTATGATAACCCTGATCCTTGAGTTTTACGACTCACTATAAACTAACTGCCTCTTGGTACCTTCCAAGGGATAGTTCTTTGTACATGAAAACTATAAAAAGAGAAACAGAAATTAAGAGACTAAATCAATGAAGTCAAAAAGGGAAAATGACCACGATGCCACCCACATTACCAGCCACAGCCCCCACCACCCCAGCAGCACAGTCATCAGAAAAACTAAGGCTACGCTACAAAACAGCCCCTGATTTAAATACTTTATAAAATACGGACACTCCAAAATCCTTCCAGTCAACGTCGAAGAGGAAAGCACTTGTCCCTATAATAAAACTCAGATTACTGACAAGAGACTTCTTTTCTTGTAAAGAAACTTGAAAAGAAAGCCCCAAGAAGTTATACCTAAATCACATTTTCCAGATTCTGCACTCAGGTTTCTGGTAAAAATACGGCAGGTGATGGCGACAGATCTTCTTAGTTTCCTTCTTTCAATGATTCTCATAAAGGCCTGGGATTCCCTCTCATCAGCTTCAGCGTCAGTCCTTGCAATGATTATTCAGGGTTGATTTCCCTTAGGATTGACTGGTTTGATCTCCTTGCTGTCCAGGGGACTGTCAAGAGTCTGCAGCATCACATTTCAAAAGGACCAATTCTTCGGAACTCAGCCTACTTTACGGTCCAATTCTCACACTTGGACATGACTACTGGAAATGGCTTTGAGTCTATGAGACCTTTGTTGGCAAAGTGATGTCTCTGCTCTTCAATATGCTACCTAGGTCATAGCTTTCCTTCCAAGCAGCAAGTGTCTTTTAATTTCAAGTCTGCAGTCACTGTCTGCAGTAATTTTGGAGTCCAGGAAAATAAAATCTGTCACTGCTTCCACTATTTGCCATGAAGTGATGCAACAGGGTGCCATGATCTTATTTTTTTAAGGTTGAGTTTCAAGCCAGCTTTTTCACTCTCTTCTTTCACCCTCTTCAAGAGGTGCTTCAGTTCCCGTCAAAAGAGGAAAGGATAAAGAAAATGTGGTATATATACAATGAAATATTCAGTTCAGTTTAGTCGCTCAGTCGTGTCTGACTCTTTGCGACCCCATGAATCGCAGCACGCCAGGCCTCCCTGTCCATCACCAACTCCGGGAGTTCACTCAGACTCATGTCCATCGAGTCAGTGATGCCATCCAGCCATCTTATCTTCTGTGTCCCCTTCTCCTCCTGCCCCCAATCCCTCCCAGCATCAGATTCTTTTCCAGTGAGTCAACTCTTCGCATGAGGTGGCCAAAGGATTGGAGTTTCAGCTTTAGCATCAATCCTTCCAAAGAAATCCCAGGGCTGATCTCCTTCAGAATGGACTGGTTGGATCTCCTTGCAGTCCAAGGGACTCTCAAGAGTCTTCTCCAACACCACAGTTCAAAAGCATCAATTCTTCAGCGCTCAGCCTTCTTCACAGTCCAATTCTCACATCCATACATGACCATAGGAAAAACCATAGCCTTGACTAGATGGACCTTTGTTGGCAAAGTAATGTCTCTGCTTTTGAATATGCTATCTAGGTTGGTCATAACTTTCCTTCCAAGGAGTAAGCGTCTTTTAATTTCATGGCTGCAGTCACCATCTGCAGTGATTTTGGAGCCCCCCAAAATAAAGTCTGACGCTGTTTCCCCATCTATTTCCCATGAAGTCATGGGACTGGATGCCATGATCTTGGTTTTCTAAATGTTGGGCTTTAAGCCAACTTTTTCACTCTCCACTTTCACTTTCATCAAGAGGCTTTTGAGTTCCTCTTCACTTTCTGCCATAAGGGTGGTGTCATCTGCATATCTGAGGTTATTGATATTTCTCCCGGCAATCTTGATTCCAGCTTGTGTTTCTTACAGTCCAGCGTTTCTCCCAGTCCAGCGTTTCTCATGATGTACTCTGCATAGAAGTTAAATAAGCAGGATGACAATATACAGCCTTGATGTACTCCTTTTCCTATTTGGAACCAGTCTGTTGTTTCATGTCCAGTCCTAACTGTTGCTTCCTGACCTGCATACAAATTTCTCAAGAGGCAGATCAGGTGCTCTGGTATTTCCATCTCTTTCACAATTTTCCACAGTTTATTGTGATCCACACAGTCAAAGGCTTTGACATAGTCAATAAAGCAGAAATAGATGTTTTTCTGGAACTCTCTTGCTTTTTCCATGATCCAGCAGATGTTGGCAATTTGATCTCTGGTTCCTCTGCCTTTTCTAAAACCAGCTTGAACATCAGGAAGTTCACGGTTCACATATTGCTAAAACCTGGCTTGGAGAATTTTGAACATTACTTTACTAGCGTGTGAGATGAGTGCAATTGTGCAGTAGTTTGAGCATTCTTTGGCATTGCCTTTCTTTGGGATTGGAATGAAAACTGACCTTTTCCAGTCCTGTGGCCACTGCTGAGTTTTCCAAATTTGCTGGCATATTGAGTGCAGCACTTTCACAGCATCATCTTTCAGGATTTGGAATAGCTCAACTGGAATTCTATCACCTCCACTAGCTTTGTTCATAGTGATGCTTTCTAAGGCCCACTTGACTTCACATTCTAGGATGTCTGGCTTGAGGTCAGTGATCACACCATCATGCTTATCTGGGTCGTGAAGATCTTTTTTGTACAGTTCTTCTGTGTATTCTTGCCGTCTCTTCTTAATATCTTCTGCTTCTGTTAGGTGCATACCATTTCTGTCCTTTATCGAGCCCATCTTTGCATGAAATGTTCCTTTGGTATCTCTGATTTTCTTGAAGAGATGTCTAGTCTTTCCCATTTTGTTGTTTTCCTCTATTTCTTTGCACTGATTGCTGAGGAAGGCTTTCTTATCTCTTCTTGCTATTCTTTGGAACTCTGCATTCAGATGTGTATGTCTTTCCTTTTCTCCTTTGCTTTTCACTTCTCTTCTTTTCACAGCTATTTGTAAGGCCTCCTCAGACAGCCATTTTGCTTTTTTTGCATTTCTTTTTCTTGGCATGGTCTTGATCCCTGTCTCCTGTACAATGTCACGAACCTCCGTCCATAGTTCATCAGGCACTCTATCAGATCTAGTCCCTTAAATATATTTCTCACTTCCACTGTATAATCATAAGGGATTTGATTTAGGTCATACCTGAATGGTCTAGTGGTTTTCCCTACTTTCTTCAATTTAAGTCTGAATTTGGCGTCCGAGGTCAGGGGCGGTGACGAGAGGAGTTACCCCGTGTCCAAGGTCAGGGGCAGCAGCCGAGAGTGCCAGACTGCGACGGCGCAGGAACGGCCAAGAGGAGCTACCCCACGTCTGAGGTCGGTGGGGGGCGGCTGAGAGGAGATACCCCATGCCCTTAAGCCCGAGGTCAGGGGCGGCAGCCAGGAGAAGATACCCCACACTCTTAAGCCCGAGGCCAGGGGTGGCAGCCGGGAGGACCAACCCCACGCAGTGGCTGCACAGGCACAGGAAGGCCTAGAGGAACTATCGATACCACGTTGCAGGTCAGGAAGGGCGGTGGTGAGGAGATACCCCTCGTCCAAGGTAAGGAGCATTGGCTGCGCTTTGCTGGAGCAGCCGTGAAGAGATACCCCACGCCCAAGGTAAGAGAAACCCAAGTAAGATGGTAGGTGTTGCAAGACGGCATCAGAGGGCAAACACACTGAAACCATACTCACAGAAAACTAGTCAATCTAATCACACTAGGACCACAGCCTTGTCTAACTCAATGAAACTAAGCCATACCCGTGGGGCAACCCAAGATGGGCGGGTCATGGTGGAGAGATCTGACAGAATGTGGTCCACTGGAGAAGGGAATGGCAAACCACTTCAGTATTCTTGCCTTGAGAACCCCATGAAAAGTATGAAAAAGCAAAATGATAGGATACTGAAAGAGAAACTCCCCAGGTCAGTAGGTGCCCAATATGCTACTGGAGATCAGTGGAGAAATAACTCCAGAAAGAATGAAGGGATGGAGCCAAAGTAAAAACAATACCCAGAAACCAATACAACACTGCTAATCAACTGTACTTCAACTCAGCTCAGTTGCTCAGTCATGTCCGATTCTTTGCAACCCCATGGACTGCAGCATGCCAGGCTTCCTTGTCCATCACCAACTCCCGGAGCTTGCTCAAACTCATGTCCATCAAGTCGATGATGCCATCCAACCATCTCATCCTCTGTTGTCCCCTTCTCCTCCTGCCTTCAATCTTTCCCAGCATTGGAGTCTTTTCTGATAGTTTAAGCACATAAGTAAATAAGCACATCAACAAGGCATTTCCCTAGGGTGGTGCTCTAAGGTACTGGGGTGAAGAGGAGTGGAGAAAGCTGGGGGAGGAGACCTCTTAGCAGAGTACTGACAGCCGCAGCGGGGCTGCTCTCAGGGGCCGGAAACTGGGTTGGGGGTGGAGGCTTAACTTTCCACGGAAGACCCTTTGGACCTGTAAAATGTTGTGCGAGTATCTGAACCACCTACCCCTCAAAATAAATGAACACAATCTCTATGTTTAAATTCTGGAAAGAACTGATGCAGCTCGAGCTCCTGAAACTTTGCTACGATTTGCGGTGAACTCAGCAAGGCATATCATTCTTTTCGGCTCTCATAGTATCAGATTCATATTCACTGTGGGTCAGAACAGCAAGCCTTGCTTCTGATCGGGCCACAGAGCAGCGAGGTGCAGAGCTCAGGATCTGAAGAGCATTTCCGAGAGGGCCCCGGGCAGGCCAGCTGCAAAGATGCCAACCAGCAGTGTGTCCTGTGTTTGCCTGTTTCTGTCAGTTCTGACCAGTACAGACGTTGGACTTACTCTTAAACTTCACGGTCCTTTCACCACAGCAGGCAGCAGAAAGTGTGTGATTCTGTGGTCTAACCCTATTCCCAAGCCCTGCTTTGTCCACCACCTTAACTATCTGGAGGCACACAGACAATCTTATTTTTAAATCTATTAATTCAGTGTTTCATGGAGTCACACTTAGCAAAAGCCCTGATATGTGAAGCCCTTCCAGGCTTTTCACCTCAGCCTAGAAATGTCTGGAGGAGCTCTCAGTCACAGGTCAGCCTGGAGACCCTAAGGGACCCTCAGACGGAGCTTCTGCTTCTGAGTTGTGTTACCCGCCAAGAGTCCCCTACATGCCAATCCACCAAACACAGGATTCACACTTCCTAAGTCTCTCTCCAGGGTGGAGTTAGGTGTCCACTCTCATTCTTGTAGGAATGGACACGAGTCCATCTAACAGTGATGAAGCAGGGGGACTGGCACGCAGGATCTGCTCCCCTGTGTGTCCCTTCCCTGAGTCCGGGGCTGAGGCTTCCAGTCAACTTCTGCCCACAGTGCTCATGATGAACACACAGCCAGGACTGCACACCTTCTCACGTGATTCTCGGGCAGGGCCACAAGGTGAGAGGCGACAAGGCTACAAGACCATACGACGGTGCAGTGACCGCCGTCTAAGTTAACTGAGTGTCACGACGCCAGGAGACCCTGTAATTCCTAGGGTCTGGCTGCCTCAAGCTGGATTCCATAACAGCAGCCCTGGAATTTTAAGCTTCATCACGATGGGTTTCCCTGTTTTGTTACTGTCTTAAGGGTCCCAGGGTATAAGACTGGACCGATTAGATCCAGTTTAGCCACAGGAAGTGTCCACGGCTTCAAAATAATCCGGATTGATTCACTTTAGATATATCAGTTTTAATTAAAGACTAAACTCTTTGCTGCTAAAGAATAACAATGTTTTGTTCCAGGTGTGACTTGATCGCTCCCTCTGAGGAAGAAGCCACAAGCTACAGTGAAACATCAATTTTCTTACATTCAGGGCACCCAGATTCCAGTGGAGGAAGGGAAGAGTCGAGACTATAGGGTCACAAGAAAACTGAGACCATGTCACAGGGTGCTGCTTGGAGGACTTTTCCCAGGTAGCATAAAGGGTAACATCAGCCACCAAGGCGCAACCTCGAGGGACCTCCCTGAATCTGGGATTTGTCTTTCAACCTGGGCCATCACTTTCTCCACAGCAGCAGTACTGCCGTATTTTCTATTACCCTGAACCTCCCTTCAGGCATTCTGCTGCCGCCCCCTGCAGAGAATCTAAACCCCTGCAGGGCGGCTTGGACGGCCAGCCCTCTGCTCACTCCTGGCTCCCTGGCCCTCTGGCCCCTAGGTCTCAGAGCTCTTTCATCCCGCTGCCACACTGCTCCCTCCCCAGGCCGAGGAATGTGCCTATTCATTTCCCATATTAGGAGGACTAGAGAGAGGAAGGGGAGAAGGCGGGAGGGAAGGAAGGAGGGGGCACTCTCTTAATCAGCAGTCTCAGCCTTGCTGTCTCCCTGCATCCATCCGCAAATGTTGATACAGTAGCTTCTAAACCCACAGCCTGGATCCCCCAAATCAATGCGTTGCCTCACCACTGAAACTGTCTCAACAGTCCTCCAAAACCTGCCAAATGACTCTCTTCTCTGGGTCCCTCTCTGGGTTTGACTTCACAGTGGTTCTTTCTGCAGATCACAGAGGCTCTCTGGCACAGGAGGTGCGTTTCCAGGTGGTCTCACTGCCCCTCCTACCACCCACCCTGGCTTATAGCTCCTTGTGGACAAGTCGTCTCCCAGCCCTGCCCTCGGCAGAGCACCTGTTCGCAGCTCCCACAGCCCAGAGCTGTCCCCACACAGGTCCGCAGCCCTCAAAAGCTGAGTGACGCCCCGTAGATCCCCTCCACCTGCAGTCCCCATTCTGGTTACTGAGTCAGTAGGTGCCTCCCCAGCCCCGCCCCTCCCCCACTAAGCAGACCCCCTATTCCCTCCCTCCTTCTGCCTGTGTTGGCCATTCTCAGTACCTCACAATCATCCCCATAGAATCCCGGTTCTTAGCTCTGGCCTCATACTAGAACCCCCGGAAATGAAAATGAAATGTTAGTCGCTCAGTTGTATTTGATTCTTGGCGATTCCACGGACTGTATCCCACCAGGCTCCTCTGTCCATGGTATTCTCCAGGCAAGAATACTGGAGTGGGTTGCCATTTCCTTCTCCAGGGGATCCTCCCGACCCAGGGATCGAACCTGGGTCTCCTGAATTGCAGGCAGATTCTTTAGCACTGAGCCATGAGGCGTTTCCAAGTCCTGTTCCAAGCCCCACATCCCAGTCCATCTGACTGAGGCTGAAGTTGGGCACAGAGCCTTTACCTAAAGAACTGTCTAGGTGTGGCTGCAAGGGGAGGCCGTGGGGAAAGGTGGCAGATACAGCTGCAAACTGCCTGAAGCCCTGGAGATCTCCAGTCACCTGCCCTCACGCCTCACCACAGTGTTCTTAATCCAGGAGCCTTAAATGGGCACACGAGCACTTTTTTATTCCAGTGTGGCTAGAAATAAGCTAAATGCCTGGCTCTGGGGACCTGTGTCCAGGTTAGTGTGTGCATATGCACACAGACCCCACACACACGTGCACGTCGTAAGGGCGCCGGGCTGTGGGAGTCATAGGAGCACCAGGGTGATGCTTCCAAGTTTCTCTTCTGCAGGAAGATACCTAACTCTCAAGGCTGGTCATATTTTATACCCTGCAAACACCTGCACCTCCTTATTGATCCACAGTCTGCCTGCTAGGCTTCTGCACCCCTCACCCAGGCCATGGGCAGAGGTCAGCTCTGGGTCCCCCCCCCAAACCTCACCCCTGCCTCCCGGGAGCCCCCAAGGCCGCACCCCCGCTGCCCTGCTCCCGCACCCACCCACCCCCAGTCCCCTTAGCAGTGGCCCCCCGACTTCAAGTTCCCTGAACAGTGAGGGTCCCAGCACCCACTGCTCAGATCTCACCCTCCCTCCCTCCCCATGGGCTCACCCACCTTCACCGTCTAAACATACCAGAAACTACAGGCGCCCTGGAACCTCGCCGCAAATTCTAAGGACACACGCACAGCCGCCCTGCACACTTCACTCTGCTGTCCCCCGGCCTCTCAAGCCCAGCTGTCCAAAGTCCTGGTCCTCCAGAGGTCACCACTTCTGGGTCTCAGCAGAAATGCCCAGTCCACTGGCTCGGTCAGAAGACCACAATGCCACTTGACTCCACCCTTTCCCCCACACAGCCCACAAGGGATCCAGGCACCAACTGTGTCTCCCCGACGGGCCTGGTCCAAGCACAGGACTCTGCTGCCAGGTTTCTCGACTGCAGCTTCCCCAGTAGAGAAGCCAGCCCACCCTCTCAAACCCAAGGCTCCACGGTGCTGCTCAGCCCCTCACATGCCTCCAGGGACCCCCATCCCTCTCAGAGTGAAAGCCAAACCACAAAACAGGCTATGACGGGAAAGGGGGGGTGGGGGGCGGGGAGGACACTGGGGAGGAGGACAGGGCAGGGGCAGAGGCTGACCAGAAGACCACAGAGGAGGCCAGGCCAGGTCTGAAAAGCGCCCCATCCCCCTTTTGCTCAAGAAAGCCACTCTGCTCAATCAAAGGCCCAGAGAAGCACAGGAGGAAAAGAAAATCACCTAGCTTCACATAAAATGCATGCCTTTCACTGTGAGGTCTTTTCACAGTAAAGAAAGTGAGGAGTCAGGATCCTGCTTCCTCCCCCCACAACCCCGTTAAAAGGAAGGGAAACTGAGCAGAGCAAGGCCAGTGCAGACTCTGCCTGCCGCCAAGACCTGGAGGAGACCCTGGGTCCCACTCACCACGGGGCCACCCTCGGGAGTAGCCACTCAGGTCAAGGACACGGCTGCCTGCTACAAGGTGGGGCTCTGCCCACCACCGCCACACGCTGCAAATCCCGTGAAAGCCCAGATCACTCACTGCCTCCTTAGAGCATTCCCAGCTATTTAAAAATAAAGCCTATATTTACCCCAGTTAAAGTCCTTCCAATTTACATATAAACTAGCCTCAAATGTCACAGGAAAAGTTATCTGAAACGTTTAACCTGTAAGAGATGTTGCTGTTCAGTCGCTCAGTCCTGTCCAATTCTTTGCGAACCCATGAACTGCAGCACGTTAGGCTCCCCTGTCCTTCACTATCACCCAGAATTTGCTCAAACTCATGTCCATTGAGTTGGTAATGCTACCTAAACATCTCATCCTCTGTCGTCCCCTTCTCCTTTTGCCTTCGATCTTTCCAGCATCAGGGTTTTTTGCCAGTGAGTCGGCTCTTTGCATCAGGTGGCCAAAGTATTGGAGCTTCAGCTTCAGCATCATCCTTCCAGTATGTACACAACTTACAGAAACCAGGACCCAGGGAAGATCCCCTGGCCTCAGTGTGCAGATGTCAATAACCTGCTACCTGGGGCGGGGAAGGGGTGGGGATGCCGAAAGCAGACCTGCTTTAAACACACTGCCCTCCCCACCTTCAAGGGTCCCACCTTCAGGGGATCTGGATTATTTAACAAAGCCCTGGGCAGAAATGACTGGCCACTCTGTCTCCCCTGGCAGGTCGTGGGGTGGGGGTGGGGCGGGGCGGGGCAGGCAGGAAGGGGCTATCTGGAGCAGAGTCTGGAGGAGTGGGGGATACACATCGAGGAGGGGTACCCAACAGGTCCAGAATGCCCGCCCAGCCCCAGTCGCCAATCACGCAGTAGGAGAACAGCTGAGCACAGGCCTGGCCTCGCAGGGAGGTGGGGACACAGCTAACATCACAGTCTGGACATCACACACTTCCTGGCACCTGAGCCCCATGCACTCCCGGGAGTGGTGTGACATTGGACAGTACACTCAGACCTGCACATCAGCCCACACATGGCTGCGTGCTCTCAGTGGACACAAACAAGGGCCATAGAGGGTGGGCAGGCTAGGCTGCCTGGCAGGCATGCAGGCTGAGCAGGGCAAAGTGGAAGAAATTAGGCAGAGGTGGGCCCGGCTGGTAGGGGGCAGAGGAACAAACTCCAGAGATGAGGGAGCACGGATGGAGCCCAGATGGCTGACGCTGGTTCAGGGAAAACACAATGGCGTCCGTTCTGGCCGGAGATTCTAATATCAAACAACTCCGCTTTCATGGACAAGGCAAAAGGGGGAAAGCTACTGCAGCATTTCTTTCAAAAACATCCTGGATAAGTGCACCTGTGGCCGATTCATGTTGACGTATGGCAAAAGCCATCACAACATTGTAAAGTAATTATCCTCCAATTAAAATAAATTAAGTAATTTAAAAAATCCTGGGAAAATCACAATTTCTGCTTTAAGAAGACGACAAAATTAAAATTTTTAAAACATCTTGTCTACAACATAGATGATGCTGAAAATTCTTAAACTCCAAATATCTAGGTATTTATAAACATATTCATCTGTTATGTATGAAATTTGGCTTCGTATCACAAAGTTCTTTTTTTTCATAACTATGAAACTTTAAACTATGAGTTTTAAATTGCTTTGTTTCCAAAAAAATTAAAAAAGATGTTGTATCTACTTGGCCACAACACTTCCACATTATCAGAGTCACTAAAAATAGCCACAAGGAGTTTTTCTTCTAGAGTTTGCATAACTCACAGGATCTGTCATTTTCAAGGCAGTACTTTCCCCCATGGTTCCAAGAACTGCAATAACTAAGTAATAATCTCCTGATGAAGTCATCCACATCCATCTCACACCTGCTGGACCTCACACACCAACTCGAGTGTCTATGGAGTAATTTGTCAAAATACTCCTTGACAGTACAAATAAGCAGCACCTTTGAAATGTTACCCTTTTCCCTCCTCCGTGCCACGTTCGGGCCAAGCGCTGTTACTTCTGAAAGCATGCAACACTTTCAAATGGAGCTCTTTCATCAGTCTGTACTTTTCACAAATCTCATTGCATGTTATTGCATCCCTCCATCTTCTTTTGAGCCTCTAACTTAAAGAGAAACGAACCCTCCTTTCAACTAAGCCTGGACTGTCAAGGCCTGTGGATCCAGTGACACTCCAACTAATGTTGCTGCTGGTTGTCCTCACTCACAGGAAGAGAAAAGGAAAATTTGTTTCTTGACGGCAATTGAAATGTCTGGCCTGCAGACCACATGGGAGCCCGTAGCAGCCCTCCATGAGGAAGACCCTAGAAAGAGCTGCCTCTGCCATCCCAGAAGCCAAGATCGCCTGGGAGGTACCAAGGCAGGAAGTCCACTGGGAAATTACAAAGTTGGCCATAGGTAACATCTCAGATGTTATCATGTGAAATGCAAGGCTGGATGAACCACAAACTGGAATCAAGACTGCAGGGAGAAATATCAACCTTAGATATGCAGATGATACTACCCTGATGGCAGAAAGCAAAGAGAAACTAAAGAACCTCTTGATGAAGGTGAAAGAGGAGAGTGAAAAAGTTGGCTTGAAACCCAACATACAAAAAACTAAGATCATGGCATCTGTTCCCATCACTTCATGGCAAATAGGGAAAAAATGGAAACAGGGGCAGATTTTATTCTCTTGGGCTCCAAAATCACTGCAGATGGTGACTGTAGCCATGAAATCAAAAGACACTTGCTCCCTGGAAGGAAAGCTATGACAAACCTTGACAGTGTATTAAAAAGCAGAGACATCAATTTTCTGGCAAAGGTCCATATATTCAAAGCTTTGGTTTTTCCAGTAGTTATGTACATGAGTTGGACCATACTTCAGTTCAGTTCAGTTCAGTTCAGTCGCTCAGTCGTGTCCAACTCTTTGCAACCCCATGAATCGCAGCACGCCAGGCCTCCCTGTCCATCACCAACTCCCGGAGTTCACTCAGACTCACGTCCATCGAGTCAGTGATGCCATCCAGCCATCTCATCCTCTGTCATCCCCTTCTCCTCCTGCCCCCAATCCCTCCAAGCATCAGAGTCTTTTCCAATGAGTCAACTCTTCGCATGAGGTGGCCAAAGTACTGGACTTTCAGCTTCAGCATCATTCCTTCCAAAGAAATCCCAGGGCTGATCTCCTTCAGAATGGACTGGTTGGATCTCCTTGCAGTCCAAGGGACTCTCAAGAGTCTCCTCCAACACCACAGTTCAAAAGCATCAATTCTTCAGCGCTCAGCCTTCTTCACAGTCCAACTCTCACAGCCATATATGACCACAGGAAAAACCATAGCCTTGACTAGACGAACCTTTGTTGGCAAAGTAATGTCTCTGCTTTTGAATATGTTGTCTAGGTTGGACATAACTTTCCTTCCAAGGAGTAAGCGTCTTTTAATTTCATGGCTGCAGTCACCATATGGAGTGATTTTGGAGCCCCCCAAAATAAAGTCTGACACTGTTTCCACTGTTTCCCCATCTATTTCCCATGAAGTGATGGGACCGGATGTCATGATCTTCGTTTTCTGAATGTTGAGCTTTAAGCCAGCTTTTTCACTCCCCACTTTCACTTTCATCAAGAGGCTTTTGAGTTCCTCTTCACTTTCTGCCATAAGGGTGGTGTCATAAAGAAGGCTAAATGCCAAAGAATTGGCTTTGAACTGTGGTGCTGGAGAGACTGTTGAGAGGCCCTTAGACAGCAAGGAGATCAAACCAATCAATCCTAAAGGAAATCAACCCCAAACATTCAGTAGAAGGGCTGATGCTGAAGCTCCAGTACTTTGGCCACCTGATGCAAAGAACTTTGAAAAAGACCCTGACGCTGGGAAAGACTAAAGGCACGAGGAGAAGGGGGCAACAGAGGATGAGATGGTTGGATGGCATCATCTACTCAATGGATGTGAGTTTGAGCAAACTCTGGGAGATGGTGATGGACAGGGAAGCCTGATGTGCTGCAGTCGATGGCGATGCAAACAGTCAGACATGACTGAGCGACTGAACAACAACAATAGGAGATGCAGCTCTAACCATTCATCAGACCTATTTGGAAAGTTGAATGTGCTGCTACCATCATTTGATAAAGACCAAAGACTAAGAAAAACAGCTTTCCTTACTGCATCTCTTGTTTCTACCTGAGCAGGTGCACATACAAAGGTTCCCATCATCATCCTTCCTTGTGTCTCCACTGTGGGGCAGCCGTGTCCAACAGAAGCTTCCACGATCACAAACAGGTTAAGCTTGGCAAGAGTCACTTGTGGGGTGAGCAATGGAGCTGTATTAGGGTAGCTACTCTTAATTTCAAACAACCAACCGCAGGCAGAAGTACATACATAGTGAATTCCCCGGTGGTCCAGTGGTTGAGAATCCACCTGGCAATGCAGGGGCCACGGGTTCGAGCCCCGGCCAGGGAACTAAGATCCCACAGGCCATGTAGCAACTAAGCCTGCATGCTGCAATTACCGAGCCCATACTCTGTGGCTCTCGCCACTCAACTACAGAGCCCGTGCCTTGAATGAAAGATCCCACCAGACACAACCAAGATCGTGTGTACCACAACCAAGGCCTGGCAGCCTGGCACAGCTAAATAAATTATATATATATATATATATATATATATATATATATATTTTTTTTTTTTTTACAAAAAAGAAAGAAATACACGGGCAGATCTCAGGCTTAGGGTCTGCCCACTTCACAACATGTGAAGCCAAGTCCATCCCAATAGCAAGGCAAGAAGGGCAAGTTTTTCTATCACAAAGATCCAGTCTATCACAAAGCTCCCAGTCTAAATTTGCTGACCACCATCCTAGGAAGACAAAGACAGCAAACACCTTAGATGATGGATCTCCCCAGAATGCAGATTTAGCCTGTGCGGACCTCCGGGTCTGGTTATAACTCACTGCTAACCAGGATGGGGCCTCCCAAACCAGTCTGAGCTCTCTGAGGAGAAAGCTACAATGAGTTCCCTATGCCCCCAGGAATCATCTCTAACCATTCCCAACATGAGTAAAAGCAGCAAAATAAGGGCAGATTCACAGCATCCACAGTGGTCTGGTCCCTGACACTATAATCCAGCTCGGAGAGAATTAGCGAGGTGAGGTCCACATGTGTCCAGACCTCTTTACCTGGGGGCCTTGTTCCCTGCATTGGCTGGCCTTGGAAATCATCTTCCTGACCAGCCCTACCCTTGCTCTCTCCCAGACCAGAACAGATGAGCTGACTGGCAGACCCGCAGCCACACCCCAAACCAGAAACTCCAGATTTGGGCAGGAGAAGATGAGGTCCAGAAAGGAGGATGGCAGAAGGGCAGGGCACTCCTCGAAAGAGGGACCCAGGCAGTAAAGAATGCCAGCTGTATCGAAATCACAAAAACCTGGAAACAGCCCAAATGACTACCCACAGGTGGATGGATAAACTCGCTGCACTGGATCCACACAAAGGAATGCTGCTGCTGCTGCTGCTGCTGCTGCTGCTAAGTCGCTGCAGTCGTGTCCGACTCTGTGTGACCCCAGAGACGGCAGCCCACCAGGCTCCCCCGTCCCTGGGATTCTCCAGGCAAGAACACTGGAGTGGGTTGCCATTTCCTTCACCAATGCATGAAAGTGAAAAGTGAAAGTGAAGTCGCTCAGTTGTGTCTGACTCTTCACGACCCCATGGACTGCTCCTCCGTCCATGGGATTTTCCAGGCAAGAGTACTGGAGTGGGGTGCCATCACCTTCTCCGCAAAGGAATGCTACTCAGCAACAAAAAAGGAAGAAGTTCTTGCTACAACACAGATGCATCTCAAAATAATGATGCCGAGGGCAAGAGGCCAGACAAAATAAATCAGGCAGCTTTATCTGACGCTCTAGAAAATGCAAACTCATCCACTGTATTGGTTTGTGGTTATGAATAAACTTTTTTATAGTTATTACTTTATGTTCATCAAGTGCAACATTAACTTTTCATTTACTTATTTATGTTTGCCACACCATGCAGCATGTGCGATCTTAGTTCCCCAGCTAGGAGTCAAACCTACACCCCTGGCACTGGAAGCACAGGGGATTAACCACTGGGCCACCACTGAAGCCCCACAAATAAACATTAGCGATACGGGATCAGTGAACAAAGGCAATGAATGAGCTATATCTAACTTACTGGTGCCTTGGTGCCCTCTCTGTAAAATGGGGAGAGTTTATATTCACTTCAGAGGGCTGTTGTGAAGATCGATAATTTAATCCACAGAACTACTTACTAGAGGCCCCCCACACACGCACACACACAATTATTACAGTCGCCGTTTGGGGTGTCACCGCTATCTGGTCTCTGCACCTCCTCCCCCGAGGAGCACAGGCTCTGCATGGCTGTCATACCCTGGATGCAGGCCGAGCTAGGCATCCCTTCACCACGTCCTGGGACACTGGTGGCATCACAGAGGGGTCGAGTCTGAGCTGAGAATGCTGGGTTCAGATCCTATGACTTATCTTAAGTAACCTGCCAACTGTACGCCTGCAGCGCACTTTGTCCACATTTAACTTTGACCTTGATTGTCACTGCTTACAAGCACGAAGCTTTAAGAAAAAAAGAGGGGGTATATGGGTAGCTGGTTCACCTGGTTGTGCAGCAGAAACTGACAGAGCAGTGCAAAGCAACTATACTCCAATAAAAATTAAAAAAAAAAAAAAAAAGCTACAAGGATACACTGTACAATATGGGGAACATAGTCAATACTTTATAATAACTGTAGAGTATAACTTAAAAATTGTGAATCACTATACTGTGTACGTGTAACACATAATATTGCACATCAACTGTATGTCAATAAAAAGTTAAAATTTGAAAGAAACAACAAAAAAGAAATAATGCCTATTCAGTCCTAAAAAAGAATGAAAGACTGCCACGTGCAGGCACATGGATGGACCTGGAGACGCTCATACTGAAAGGACGAAGTCAGAAAGACAAGTATCTTATGATATCACTTACATATGGAATCTAAAATATGACACGAATGAATGTATTTATGAAACAGAGACAAATTCATGGACACAGAGCTCTAACAGACCTGTGGTTGCCAAGAAGCAGGGGGAGGGGGGAAGGACTGGGAGTTTGGGGTTAACACATGCAAACTTATCTATTACTGTTGTTCAGTCAGGTCTGACTCTTTGTGACCTCAAGAACTGGCACACCAGGCTTTCCTGTCCTTCACCATCTCCCAGAGTTTGCTAAAACTCATGTCCATTGAGTCAGTGATGCCATGCTGCCATCTCATCCTCAGTCACCCCCATTCTCTGCTGCTTATCCACAGGATGGAGCAATAATAGGGTCCTACTGTCTAGATCAGATCAGATCAGATCACTCGCTCAGTCATGTCCGACTCTTTGCAACCCCATGAATCGCAGCACGCCAGGCCTCCCTGTCCATCACCAACTCCCAGAGTTCACTCAGACTCATGTCCATCAAGTCACTGATGCCATCCAGCCATCTCATCCTCTGTCATCCCCTTCTCCTCTTGCCCCCAATCCCTCCAAGCATCAGAGTCTTTTCCAATGAGTCAACTCTTCACATGAGGTGGCCAAAGTACTGGACTTTCAGCTTCAGCATCATTCCTTCCAAAGAAATCCCAGGGCTGATCTCCTTCAGAATGGACTGGTTGGATCTCCTTGCAGTCCAAGGGACTCTCAAGAGTCTTCTCCAACACCACAGTTCAAAAGCATCAATTCTTCGGCGCTCAGCCTTCTTCACAGTCCAACTCTCACAGCCATACATGACCACAGGAAAAACCATAGCCTTGACTAGACAAACCTTTGTTGGCAAAGTAAGGTCTCTGCTTTTGAATATGCTATCTAAGTTGGTCATAACTTTCCTTCCAAGGAGTAAGCGTCTTTTAATGTCATGGCTGCAGTCATCATCTGCAGTGATTTTGGAGCCCAAAAAAATAAAGTCTGACACTGTTTCCCCATCTATTTCCCATGAAGTCATGGGACCGGATGCCATGATCTTCGTTTTCTGAATGTTGGGCTTTAAGCCAACTTTTTCACTCTCCACTTTCACTTTCATCAAGAGGCTTTTGAGTTCCTCTTCACTTTCTGCCATAAGGGTGGTGTCATCTGCATATCTGAGGTTATTGATATTTCTCCCGGCAATCTTGATTCCAGCTTGTGCTTCTTCCAGTGCAGCGTTTCTCATGATGTACTCTGCATAGAAGTTAAATAAACAGGGTGACAATATACAGCCTTGATGAACTCCTTTTCCTATTTTGAACCAGTCCGTTGTTCCATGTCCAGTTCTAACTGTTGTTTCCTGACCTGCATACAAATTTCTCAAGAGGCAGATCAGGTGGTCTGGTATTCCCATCTCTTTCAGAATTTTCCACAGTTTATTGTGATCCACACAGTCAAAGGCTTTGGCATAGTCAATAAAGCAGAAATAGATGTTTTTCTGGAACTCTTTTGCTTTTTCCATGATCCAGCAGATGTTGGCAATTTGATCTCTGGTTCCTCTGCCTTTTCTAAAACCAGCTTGAACATCAGGAAGTTCACGGTTCACATATTGCTAAAACCTGGCTTGGAGACTTTTGAGCATTACTTTACTAGCGTGTGAGATGAGTGCAATTGTGCGGTAGTTTGAGCATTCTTTGGCATTGCCTTTCTTTGGGATTGGAATGAAAACTGACCTTTTCCAGTCTTGTGGCCACTGCTGAGTTTTCCAAATTTGCTGGCATATTGAGTGCAGCACTTTCACAGCATCATCTTTCAGGATTTGGAATAGCTCAACTGGAATTCCACCACCTCCACTAGCTTTGTTCATAGTGATGCTTTCTAAGGCCCACTTGACTTCACATTCCAGGATGTCTGGTTCTAGGTGAGTGATCACACCATTGTGATTATCTGGGTCGTGAAGATCTTTTTTGTACAGTTCTTCTGTGTATTCTTGCCATCTCTTCTTAATATCTTCTGCTTCTGTTAGGTCCATACCATTTCTGTCCTTTATCGAGCCCATCTTTGCATGAAATGTTCCTTTGGTATCTCTGATTTTCTTGAAGAGATCCCTAGTCTTTCCCATTCTGTTGTTTTCCTCTATTTCTTTGCATTGATCGCTGAAGAAGGCTTTCTTATCTCTTCTTGCTATTCTTTGGAACTCTGCATTCAGATGCTTATATCTTTCCTTTTCTCCTTTGCTTTTTGCTTCTCTTCTTTTCACAGCTATTTGTAAGGCCTCCTCAGACAGCCATTTTGCTTTTTTGCATTTCTTTTCCATGGGAATGGTCTTGATCCCTGTCTCCTGTACAATGTCACGAACCTCATTCCATAGTTCATCAGGCACTCTATGTATCAGATCTAGGCCCTTGAATCTATATCTCACTTCCACTGTATAATCATAAGGGATTTGATTTAGGTCATACCTTAATGGTCTAGTGGTTTTCCCTACTTCTTCAATTTAAGTCTGAATTTGGCAATAAGCAGTTCATGGTCTGAGCCACAGTCAGCTCCTGGTCTTATTTTTGCTGACTGTATAGAGCTTCTCCATCTTTGGCTGCAAAGAATATAATCAATCGGATTTCGGTGTTGACCATCTCGTGATGTCCATGTATAGTCTTCTCTTGTGTTGTTGGAAGAGGGTGTTTGTTATGACCAGTGCATTTTCTTGGCAAAACTCTATTAGTCTTTGCCCTGCTTCATTCCATATTCCAAGGCCAAATTTGCCTGTTACTCCAGGTGTTTCTTGACTTCCTACTTTTGCATTCCAGTCCCCTATAATGAAAAGGACATCTTTTTTGGGTGTTAGTTCTAAAAGGTCTTGTAGGTCTTCATAGAACCATTCAACTTCAGCTTCTTCAGCGTTACTGGTTGGGGCATAGACTTGGATTACTGTGATATTGAATGGTTTGCCCTGGAAATGAACAGAGATCATTCTGTCATTTTTGAGATTGCATCCAAGTACTGCATTTCGGACTCTTTCATTGATGACGATGGCCACTCCATTTCTTCTGAGGGATTCCTGCCCGCAGTAGTAGATATAATGGTCATCTGAGTTAAATTCACCCATTCCAGTCCATTTCAGTTCGCTGATTCCTAGAATGTCGACGTTCACTCTTGTCATCTCTGTCTAGATAGGGAACTATATTCAATCTCCTGGGATAAAGTATAGTGCAAAAGGACACGAAAAAGAATATATTTATATATATTAAAGAAAAGAAAAGCTCTAACACTGTCTGTTCCTACCACCAAAGAGCCAAAAGAGCCAGAGGCTTCCCAGTGATCCCCACCCTATGCAAGAGAGCCACAGCCTTCCCAGTGATCCCCACCCTACCCCAAAAGAACCAGAGACTTCTCAGTGATCCCCACCCTACCCAACAGAACTACAGCCTTCCCAGTGATCTCACCTTACCCAACAGAGCCAGAGCTTTGCCAGTGATCTCCACCCTACCCAACAGAACTACAGCCTTCCCAGTGATCCCCACCCTACCCAACAGAACCACAGCTGTCCCAGTGATTCCCAGCCTACCCAATAGAACTACAGCCTTCCCAGTGATCCCCACCCTATCCAAGAGAGCCACAGCCTTCCCAGTGATCCCCACCCTATCCAAGAGAGCCACAGCCTTCCCAGTGATCCCCACCCTACCCAACAGAGCCAGAGCCTTCCCAGTGATCCCCACCCTACCCAACAGAGCCAGAGCCTTCCCAGTGATCCCCACCCTACCCCAACAGAACCAGAGCCTTTCCAGGGACACCCACCCTACCCAAGAAAGGCCAGTGGTGAAATGTTCCCACCCACCCAGGTGTCAGGTTTCACCTGACTTCCCACCACCTTGGGCCCTAGCCTGTGGGTAGCTGGTGCTCAGGCTCAGAGCACCCTAACACTGTGCTGGCTGCCAAGAAGAGCTGGTCTTCTCCCTCCCACCTGGAGGAAGTGGACACCCAGCTCCCCTGCAGGGGCAGGGCAGCTTTGCCTCCATCCCTGATGGCGTCAGGAGAGGGTCAGGAGGTGAGAGGAGGGGTGAACTGGCATTTGCCCCCTCCCCCACATCCCAGTCCACAGGGGCCAGTGGGAGATCCATCCCACTCCACAGTGAGAAAGCTGAGCTCGTGGCCCTGCTCCCAGGGGCCCAGGGGAGGCAGTACTGCAGGAAGGTGTGAGAGAGACTGAAGAGGAGCTGCACTCATCCACGCTGACCATATGAGCGGAGTGGTGAACCCAGCAGAATCACAGACCCCAAGGCTGCCGATGTCCACCCCACGAGGCCTGTGTCTACACTTCAACAGTGAAACTCCCTACCGAGAAGGTTAAACAGGATCCAGAGTCCCCTGGCACAAACCCAAGGTGTCCAAAACACAGCTGAAACCCACCTGTGTCCCAAGAACCAGGATGATGCAACTGGACTGAGCAAGGACAGTTGACAAAGGCAGCCCTGGGAGACCCGTGTCCAAAGCCTCAGCACAGCAGTCACAAACACGCTTCCACAAGAACTGCAAACCCTCTCAAACAAATGCAAGCTGAAAAGCGACACCTCCAAGGGACTCCTAAGCAGGGGAAAACATTTCTCTTCCTTTTTAAAAAAAAATTATTATTGGAATATAGCTGCTTTATAACGTTGTGTTAGTTTCTCCTGTACGGCAAAGTGACCCAGCCATGCGTACACATATATCTCCTCTTTTCTGGTTTTCATTTAGGTCACCACACAGCACTGAGTTGAGTTCCCTATGCTGTTCAATAGGGTCTCATTAGTTACCTATTTTATACACAGTAGTGTATATATGTCAATCCAATCTTCCAATCCAGACCACCCCGCTGTCCCCCTTGGTGTCCATATGTTTGTTCGTTTTCGTGAGTCTCTTCTTCTGCTTTGCAAATAGCTTCCTCTGCACCATTTTTCTAAATTCCACATATGTGTGTTAATATACAGCATTTGTTTTTCTTGCTTCACTCTGCATGACAGCCTCTCGGCATTTCTCTTCCTTCAATCTTAGTGACTTTTGGGTTTCTTTTCATCAGAGAATAATTTGCTAAGATACAGCTCCAACATATCTGAACCCAACAGAGCTAATTAGACATTTACTGAGATCCTGCCATGTGTGAGGTCACTGGGCCTTGCTCAGGGTTGCTCACCTTGCTTCTGGGTTTAACCCAGTGATAGCGACAGGCACAGGCAACATCACCAGCTCAGGGCAGGAGGGGCAAAGTACCCAAAATGACGCAGGAATAAAACCACATGGGAGCTCTGCAGGAGGGCGCAGTCAGCCCAAACAATAAGGATGCCCTGAGTGCCGAGATGGCAGCAGACACAGTGAACAGGGGAAGTGAGGGAGGGGAAACAGGAAGCAGACACAGAAGTCAGGGGAGCAGCTGATCCAGAAACCGAGAGACGAGCGGATGCACAGGAAGGAAGGAAAGAAGGCACGCGTCAACGCATGCGGGCGTCTGAGAGACCTGTTCACGGCGAGCTGACGTGAGGACCAAACAGCTGAGCACATGCTGTGATCTTCTGCCCTCGAAGAGAGGAAGGCAGAAGCTGTTCCATCTTTAGTGAGATTCTGAGGACACTTTGGTTCAAACGATACTGTAAATGGGAAGGAGTGACTGATCCATGCAACTAGGCAGAGAAATGGTCTCTACCCTTAGCCAAGCCCTGTCTTGCTACGTAAGTTAAAATAACTGCAACAGCAATAATGAGCTCTTCTCTGCCTGTACCTCAAGGGCAAACAAGCCAGTGAGAGAGGCGCTCTCCCACCAGCCACCCTGCAGGGGCAGGACAGCCTCTATGGGCCATGGCGGGGGTAGGGGCGCTCGCCAGAGGCTGGGCCATCAGTGGGGCCGCGGCAGGGACACTGAGCCTGGGGACACGATGCTCTGACCCAAGTGAGTTAAAAGCTATCCAGCAACAACAAAACAAGCAGCCAAAACACGGGACCCGAGGATGGCGAGGTGGAGAGAAACACTCAGAGGCCTCTTTGGGATCTGGAGTGGGAAGACAGAAATCGGATGATAGAAGTCATCTGCACCTTTATCTCTCTCATCACCATGACCCCAAATCAAACAGGTCTCCTGAGATCCAGTAAACTCTGCTGCCATCCTATCCATCCCACCCCACTTTACCACCCACAAATCCATGATTTCCATACTGGGTTCACCCAGGTTTGGGCTGAGTGCCCTGGTGGGAGCCACTGTATAAAGAAGCCTGAGGTGACAATAACCATTTCCCTAACTGCCCTCCCACCGGGCCCCCTCAGACCCTCTTATTTCGTGATATAACATCTTTCTGGAACTCCAGGGCTGGGTTCCACCCAACCCACAGATCCAACAGAAAGAGTGCTCAACGGAATCACGCTCCTCAAGTGCGTTTCATGCCTGCAGACAAGGCACCCCCAGCACCAAGGCAGACCTGGTGTCACATGGCCGCTCACCAGGAACTTACAGAATAAGTAGATCAAAGTCAGGAAAGTAAGAACGGATTTATTGACGGTTTCAATCAAGCATGCTATTTAATGTGCTCAGGTGAGCTTAACGTGGGTCAAATGTGTTCCCTGTACTACAGAGGCTCATCAAGGATGCCAAGGACCCCCACCCTGCACCCTGGCGGGCATGCATAGTCCACAGAGCCTGCTGTAATGGTCTGAGCGTGGAGTCCATGGACCTGTGCACCCCCGAATCCCTGCACATCCCACCAGCATGCATTTCAGGAACTGGCCAGGGCGAAGGGTGCAGTATGCAGCCACGGAATACCACAAACCAGCTTTAGAAAGCCAAAGGCTTTCCACCCTGGCTCATCCCTGCTGAAGCCCATCACAAGAATGGTCACAGGGACACAGAGAAGCAACAGAGGCTCCCACAGCCCTGCCCCTCTGGGTCAGTGGGGGCTCCAGGCCCTGTCTCAGCCGTGGGTTCCACAGTGGTGCTGGGACAGGGCATCTGAGCAAGAGTCCCGGTCAAGGAAGGGTTCTGGGGCTGAAAACGTTTTGGAAAGTCCCCACAGGACACTCTCTGGGGCCACCCTTTAGTCACTGTACCTGCTGAACCTCTGGGGACCAGGGCTGGGCAGTCACAGACACAGCTCCCCACCCTCGGGGGTCGGTGGGATGGATCCCAAGCTGTGCCTTCCGCACCAGTGGACCCACTGCCTAAGCTGCGTGGATAATTAGATTTTGAGCCCAAACAGGAGGATTAACTGTTAAACGAGGCTTCATTTCAATGCTGTGTCTGTGCCAAGAGGTGCCCAGCCCGGCTGTCAGAACCCACAGGTTTAAGCCTTTTGTGTTTGACCAATCTGACCAGAAGGAGGACAGGCGGTGCAGGCTGGTCAGGTGCGCTGAGAAGTGGGGACTCGGGAGGCTCAAGGGTGTTTTCTCGCCTTTTTCAGATGTGTCTGTTATACTATGAAGGCTCGGCAGAAACAAACACAGTCCCCATCTTCCAGGCATCTCAGGACAATTCGGAAGGGCTACAGGTGAAGGGGAGGCAGGACCAAAGAGCAGGGGACCATCCTGAGTGCATCATGTGGCCCAGGCCCCAGAGCATCCCACACAGTCTACACAGGGACAAGGCGAGCCCCCGACACCCGGGCCTGTGCCCGAAGCCTCAGACTCCAGAGGTGGCGCTGTCATCAGCCACAAAGTGTGTATTTTCACTATAACTTATTCTCCCAGGAGACAAGGTGCTTCTGTGATCTTCATACACCTCTGCTGGGAGGAGAGGATAAAGGTCCCATGTCACAGAAAGGAGTCTGTCTAAGGGCACAATCTTCCCACCACGAGGGCCATGAAGGTTCAGGAAAGTTCGAGAAGCCTCACTGACATCCAGGGAAGAACATCACACTGCAGGAAACATCAACCGTCCTGCCCACTAATCAGAGGGAAACATGAAAACGTCAACACGTGCACTTGTTGAACTCAGAACAGAATATGTACCAAGTTAGCCTCTAAGATAAGGAAGACACTCGGTAAGCATCTACTGAATGAACCCAAAAGATTAAGAACCCTTCTTTGCTCTGTGGACCACAGAGGAAACCTGCAGGGGAAGTACAAGGTCAGCAAGGAGGCAACAGAAAGGAGAGGTGGAGAAATGAGCTGGGAAGCAGGAAGGACGCAAGTGGACAGAGTATACCCTTCCTACAGAGGACGGTGGGCCCCAAACCCCAGTCCCCCTTCAGCCACTTGGCCTGGGGGGTGTTCCCCGCTGTTAGGGGATAAATTCAAAACAGCCATGGTTAAGCCCCAACCTCCAGGATCTCAGAATGTGACTGTGCTTTAAAGACATAATGCAGATAAAATGAGGACTTCCTGGAGGCCTCATCCCATATATGACTGGTATCCTTCCAAGAAGAGGACGTAGAAACACAGCCTGTGAGGTCACAGGGAGAATACGGCTGTCTACACACCCAGAGACAGGCCTCAGGAGAGGTTAGCTTGCCCACACCTTGATCTTGTACTTCTGGCCTCCAAGATTGCCAGCCGGAATGTGGCATTTATTCCAGCAGCTGAGCTGACTGATACAGTCTCCACTACCCACTACTCTTTCAGAGCAAAGGCTCCAGCAGACGCACGTGCAGGAAGGCCATCCAGCCTCTGCTCTACCAGACACTTCAGACATACCAACAGCATGGTAAGAATCCATAGCCAGGCCAGCCAGGGTGAAAGAGAAGGTCCATCGCCGCGTCAGCCTCCTCAGGAGGCAGTGAGGTGCAAGGGGCCAGCACCTGCCCCAGGCCGTCACAGCGCATCTGCCCTGGGCCGTCACGGCGCACCCACCCCGGACCGTCATGGCACAAACGCCCCCAGTTGCAGTGGTACAGGTGGGCAGACCTCCAGCAGAGGGGAGAAAACAGGGCCTGAGCAGGGCCCTCCACCTCGGCTCTAAAACGAACAGCTGACAACTCTTGAGGGCTTGCCATGAGAATCTCAGAATAACCTGGAAGCATATCAGCACTCAGGCCTTCCCAAGTGGCTCAGTGGTAAAGAATCTGTCTGCCAATGCAGGAGACACAGGTTCAATCCCTGGGTTGGGGAGATCCCCTGGAGAAGGAAACAGCCTTCTCCAGTACTCTTGCCTGAAAATGCCATGGACAGAGGAACCCGGCAGGTTACAGTCCCCGAGGTGGAAAAGATTCAGACACGACTGAGCAGCTGAGCACACGTGCAGATCAGCACTCACTGCACAGAAAGCAAGGACTGGAGTGGGTGAGCAGCAGGAAAGGTGGCTCAAAGGGTGGGCTGCAGGGCCTGGACCAAGCTCGTTGTGATCTCCCCTCCCACCCACCTCAGCTCAAAGATGGGGATGGGGGGAGGCCACCGAGCAGGTGGGGCTCCCTGCAGAAACCCTGGAAGGAAGGGCCCAGTGGGACGTTTCTGCTCACACTTAGTGATTTGCAATAAGATGCATTTACTATTCTCCCTTTCATCAACAGTGAACAGACCCACGTCCTGCAAAGTAACCAAACAGAGCTTACCTGTCGGGGGCTTGCTGGGGCTCTGGGTGTCTGGCGGCCACCTGGCTGGAACGAGGCACCTAGAAGTAGCGGCTGGTCACGGTCACAGGTCACGGTCACGGGCCACTGCCCCCTGCAGCCCCCTCTTCAGGCTCAGCATGCTGCCCAGCTCTGAAGCTGAAAGGCAAGGAGGCCTCCACTGAACATGCTAAATTTGCACAAGTGTGAATTTTATACCCTGCACCCAAGAATACAAGTTTTAAAACAATTTTTTAAACAAACAGATGTGTTTTTTTTTTCCTTCTTTTCAAAGAGACTGTTTAAAAGACAGACTCTTCGAAAGGAGTCCACAAGCAGCGGGTTTCTAGTCGCCATGGTGCTGACCACAGGGACAAAGGCCCACAGACACCAGAAATGCCTTGGGAAGCTGCTGGTCCCAGGTCACTGCCCGAGTGCTTCCCCCACCCCCCCAAAAAAAAGCAGGCAGGTAAGGACTGGGCAGGCCTCTGCTCTCTTGCAAGGCCAAGTCTATACCTGTAAGGCATCCCTGGCACCTAGATCACAGCCCACATCCTTCCCAGGTCCTCCCAGCTACAGCCCTCATCCCACCCCCTGGGGACCATCCTCATCTGAGACCATGTTCTGGCCATTGTGCCCAGTGCCTGAGAGGCCCTGTGCAGGGCCCATGCGTGTGCCACGGGGGGAGTGGGAATCCTGGCTACTTCTCCTGATTCAATGCTCTCACTTCTACTGTGAGGGCCAAGACACTGCTCCAGAGTCGGGGGTGAGGGGGACAGAGACAAAGGTTCCCCCTGCCAGAGGGGAACGTCTGGCCACCAAGAGAGCTCTGTGTGTTCCCCTCTGCAGAGGGGAGAGAGAGCTGCCTCCCAGAGGACCCTAGCACCTGATACTCCATGCCACAAAATCTCCCCAAGTCCAGAAGAAACACACTCACTCGATGACTCAGAGAGATCAGCAGAGACCAAAGGTTCCGTGGACAAAAGTCCCGAGCACCGCCGTGCCCGTGTGTCTGTGACACGGTGTCCTTGGGTGGAGGACACATCACCCAGGGATGTGGAACTAGCTTACCCTGACCACTCGATGGTGGAAACAAAGCCTGCCCTGCCTCCAACCTGACGTGGGAGAGGCCAGGGTCGAGGACTTAGAAAGCTACAGAAGGTCCGTCTGGGCACTCAGGCTAAGAATCTGGTGCGGGAGCTGGACAACATCTGCCACCTCCTGACCCCACTCCCTCTCAGTTGGTGACCTGTGGGCAGATCACCCCACTCTCTGAGCCTCAGTGCCCCCCATAGCAAAATCAATATGAAGATAACATCTCCCTCCAGAGCTTCTATGAGCATGAAGTGAGCAAACGCATGTAAAGACTTAGGATAAAACACACAGTAAATGTTAGACAAACGCTAGTTATGAGCTCGGACACAGCAAGCAAGTCCCCTGCTGTCAGATGCTGAACACAGCGGCCACCTGCAAGCTGCAAAGGCTGCTGGTGTTTAGAGGGGACACTGAACTTCTAGGATCAAAAGGGGAGAGACCCCTGATATAGGACTCTCTGACTGCTCAAAGCTGAATATTACCCATGCATGCAAAGGCATTTGATGAAAGGTGCCTGCTTTCATCCTCAAAGAATGTGTAAGCCTGAAAAGTGTTATAATGTTTATGTCGAGTGGAACAACTCTAAGTTCCAGTAGCTAAGTTGACTCCAAGTTTAAAAATCTTAAAAAGAAATAAAAAGGCGAATGGTCACACAGGCATGAGGGTCTTTGAACAACAACTGGCTGCCAAGTTGGCAAGGGCACCAGGTCATACGACAACAGAGTATCACATGCCCATCATCACCTCTAACCCTCACATCCTGAGAGGTCTCCCCTCATTTCCAGAGGAAAAATCTTTCCTTGGACATCATCCAAAAGCCCCAGGACCACTTCCAAATGCATCTTTCATGCCTGTGACCTTCAGCTGACAATATACATTCAGGAGATTTACTTTTTATACTAAAATTTTTTTTTAAATGACATAGTTGCCTGTCAAGCTGTTCACCACTTCAAGCATTTTCATCTATCTTTAAGAAAGTGGATATGTAACTACAGCAGATAAAACAAAGACATGATTTTTGAACCTGATGAGCTGAAAAGAGGTACTAAGATACAGCACCCTCCTCAGGAAGAAACGCAGAGGTGCTATTTCCAGGGCCCCATCACCTGGACCCCCACAGGCTTCCTGTAGGAACCGGACCAGCTGCACCCAGACCCACGGAAGAGATGGAACTCTCTGGGTGCTGATCACCAATTGGGTGGTTCCACAGGCAGACATGACAAAAACTTGAAATCTTCAAGAATATACAAACTTGGGCGAAAAAGAAATGTCTTCACTTACTTCCAAAATGTTTCAGAAACAAAGGACCTCTTGATTTCTGTTGAGTGCTTCTGATCCCTTCCAGAAATTCCTGAGTTAATATAAAGTTTTCCTTCTGTCTAGCTTTCTCACACTAAATATTTAGAGTCATAACAGTCACTATTTAGACACTCAACAAATCCCAAGCTTCACGATGAGGCTGTTCGGCCAGTTTGGAATGAAGGCTGGGGCTTCTCGAGAGGGGACAAAATACCTTTCATCAAAAAAATTAAACTCAGGATTGTACTGACCTCAGAGGCCCCTCTGTTTTCATGGCGTAAGAAGGCGCTTAGAAGACAAACTGAGAAATACATGAATGAAATGGAATTGAAGATAAGGCAACGTTTTCTAAGTGATGATAAAAATCTCGGGATGCTATCGCCAGAACCTTTGGACAGCTGAAAAGGGAACACAGTTAAAGCTGAGGACCCTCACTGTCCCCCATTGCCATCGGATGCACCTAGACGGGACCTGCATTCCAGTGATGCTACAGCTACTTCCAGGGCAGAGATGCTAGAATGTGAGGATAAGGATGCTGGCAACACACGGAAGTTCAAACCCAGGATTGCTCCCATTCAAATGCCAACATCATGCTTTGAAACCACACACACGAAGGAAAGGTCTGGGAACAAGGGCAGTGACACTGACCCAGTCTGGGAAGGGCCTTCCCACGGTGGCCCGTCCACCAGCACACAGCCCGAGCTCCCCAGGACGCAGAGCACGGCCCAGGACAGGGCACTCGCACCCCAGAAGGAGCTTCCCAACTGAATGCCATCATGCAAACTTACCCAAGGCCTATGAACGGGTCCAGACCCTATCTGGTTCTCAAGTTCAGGGTCAAGCGGAACCAAGGATACTACCAATCCTCACCATGGGGCTTCTGGGGGACACCAAGCACGTCTGAAGATGGGCTGTCCAAAGGAAGCCTGTCCAAGGCCAAACAGGACAGAAGTGCAGTGGGATGAGGGGACTGCCTCCCTGGAACAGGCAGGACTCTTCTCCCCAAAACGGACCCAGAGTCCACAGGGCAGCGAGGGGCAGGACACACAGACACGCACGTAAGTGACTAGAAGACAGACTGAAAATAGCCACTCTCCACAGCTGGCACGCATACACGCCTGTGCTAGTTCAGCACTACGATCAGCCCAGCAAAACAAACACTATCACCACCCTCCCATGAGAGAGATAAAAGGCCTAGCTGTCTGGAAACATTAAGTTCCTAAACGGGAAGACTAACCGTCACAAAGGTTTCCATCGTCTTCAAATAATGAACTTAAAAATTAAAATTAATTTTGTCAATGAAAAGCAGTATCTCATGAAAACTGACAAAATACAATAAAAGGTAAGACTGTCCAGCATAAAGCATTAAGAGAACAACGTTCTCATCACAGAAGACGCTGTAAAGTGCAGTGAAGTCGCTCAGTCATGTCCGACTCTTTGCGACACTGTAAAGCAAAAGTCATTAAAACAGGGTGATGCTGTGTAGAAATCCTTCTAGTACCACCAGAAGGGCTGGGCTTACAAATATGAATGTTACCATTTCATTACAGCAGCATGAACTATCCTAACAGGAGACTGTGTCCGAATCGCCAAGCTCCCACAACGAGCACACAGGACCCATGGGATGGGAAGCCCTGAGTCCCCTCTTCCCTGACTCTTCCGATGATGCTGCGCAAGATAAAGATGACACCATGATGATCCAGACGTGGCCATGACCACCTTGAGTGACAACGTCTTGTGTCAGACACCTCGCCAAATGCTTTACAACTGTTTTCGAAGATTAAAAGGAGTAAAACGACATGAGACTCATAATAAGACACAAATGCTGCTAAGTCACTTCAGACATGTCCAACCCTGTGCGACCCCATAGACGGCAGCCCACCAGGCTCCACCGTCTCTGGGATTCTCCAGGCAAGAACACTGGAGTGAGTTGCCATTTCCTTCTCCAAAGATACAAATGAGTAGTTCTTAATTAAGAATAATGAAATATTATCAATTCTTGAGGTAGAATTATGACCCCATTTTATAGGTGGAGAAACCAAGCCTGGGAGGCAATATAGTAGCTGTCGAGCTCGCACAGCTAAGAAATGGAAGAGGTGAGATTCAAATCCATAGATGTTTGAATCCGCCTACCTGCTTTAGTACTTTGCTGATAAACTATCATTTGCATAAGAAGAAAATAGACAACCTTTGCACTTATTTGTAAAGTTGTTCTTCATTTTTTTTTCTTTCAATTACATTGTTTGGAGCGTAGTTTATCTTTTCTCTTTTAGAGAAATAGAAAGTAGCCATAAAGAAGAGCCTGAAATTCAAAGCATAGAGGATAGGGAAGGGGACACCTCCTGCTTGCAGGAATTAAGATTTCAGTGATGGGCATAAAATAAGGAGCCTTCTTAACCTTATAACAGGCACCTACCAGACACCTCCTGCAGGCAGGTGGCCGACACAAGACAGAGGCACCAAAAGATATACAGACCATCTGGAGAAAACCACAGTTACAAAGGACACAGGCACCCCAACATTCACAGCAGCACGATTCACAACAGCCAAGCCACGGAAGCCACCCAATTGTCCACTGACAGAGGCATGGATAAAGAAGATGTGGTACATATATACAACGGAATATTACTCAGCCACCAAAAGTGAAACAATGCCATTTGCAGCAACCTGGATGAACCCAGACAGAGAGTATCATAGTAGGTGAAGTCAGAAAAAGACAAATATCATATGGTATCACTTACATGTGCAATCTAAAAAAAATGACACAACAGAAAAGACTCACAAACATAGAGAACAGACTTACGGTTACCAGGAGGTAAGCGTGGGAGGAGGGATAAATTAGGAGTTTGGGATTGACATATACACCCTACTATACATAAAAGAATCGACAGGACCTACTGTATAGCACAGGGAATTTTGCTCAATATTCTGTAACAACCTAAATGAAAAAAAGAACCTGAAAAAGAATGGATACATGTGTATGGTTAACTGAATCACTTTGCTATATACCTGAAACTAACAACATTGTTAATCAACTATACTCCAATATAAAATAAAAATAAAAAACAAAAAACAAAAAAAACATACCAGACTCAAGTTCTTCACCAGAAGGCAAGGAAGGAGAAACCAACTCATCTACAGCCAAAGACCATCTGTGCAAAGTCCAGAGGGAAGCAAAAAGCCTCAAGAGAAACTACCATGAACACAGGCAGCAATCTGCACTCAGTAAATCTCTCATTTATTAAAATAACATGGGATGAGCAGCCCAGTGCAAAAACAGGGAGAGGACAGAAGCAAACAATTCGTCACACACACACGAAACACACTCAACTTCCCAAGTAACCATGGAAACACACTACAGCAGCAATGAATGAGCTATACATTTTGACACATCTGACTGCTGAACATTTTAAAAACTGACATGACCCCTGGGAGTTGGGGTGGCCTTGGAGCAAGGGGGCTCTCCTAAGCCATAGGCGGGGCTCCTGAACAGGCTCTGGGCAGCCGAGCATCTCCCAAACGTCAGTGTTAGAAGCAGGAATCTCACTTTTTGTAACTTATTGTCACCTGAGCGTGCAGACACACACACAAAGAGCGATTACTACCACACCCAGGAACACCGGAAAGCTGGAGCAACCCAGATACACCTACTCACCACCACCTCCCCCTTCAGCTCCCAGCAGTGGCTCCCAGCAGGTACGTGTGGCAGAAACCCAGGGGCTGCCTGTGGCCTCCCTGACCTCCTGCCCGTGCAACCCACAAGGCCACTTAATTTTGGCCGAAGAAGCATCTGAAATCTATCCACTGCCTTCAGCTGCCAACATCAGCCATCACTCCCCTCTGACCGTGACCCAGCTCCCTCCACATGCTGCGCCTTCACCCCTCACAAGCCAGCTGAGCGCTTGGGATACACCTTGGGGTACACGGAACGCCCACCAACAGCCCCGCCTGCCTTCAAGCTCCTGGGAAACAGCCACCTGCCCGATTCACCCTCCAGGCCCCTGGCCTCCCCTAAGTCCTGTCACTCCTCTCCTGCGACCTCTGTGTCCTCTGTCCAGGATGCTCCCCTCTTTGTTCCTCCTCTCCTTGAAACCAACGTTATGATTAACCTCTCCATCCAAAACATTATTCCCTTTCTTGGCCCACACCTGGTCCCCTGGGGATTGAGGACTGACAGAAAAGAGAGCATGGAAGCCGAGAGGGTTCCTAGGGAGCCTCCCCCCACCGGGTACCAAAGCCCCTCTTTATCCCTATTTCTTGTTTGTACAAAAAGGCTTTCGTTTCCTATGCTTTTCCTGAGTTGCAAAGAGCAGACTCAAGCAGTTATTAACTAGGGAAGCGAGGGAATGCAGAAACAGAGGAAAGGAAGGAAACTAATGTCCAGCAAGGAAATTAATGACAAAAGCTCAGGGATAAAGCAGGGTCCCAGCTCCTCCTTAAGGGAGCATCATGACAACGTGATGCTCATCTGTGAGCTGTGCTGCGGAACTAAGACACCCCAGCTCCCCAGGTGGAGGGTGGTGACTACATACTGACTACAAGTGGGTAGACCCCAGACTGGCTGGAACCAGAAGGCTGATGACTCAGATTCCTGTCACCTCACCACCAACCAATCAGAAGGTCCAGGAGCTGCCCCCCTCACCCCAAATGTTGCCTTTAACAACCATCTGCTGAAAGGATAGTGGATTTCAGGTCTTCTGAGCATGAACTGCCCCTTCTCCTTGTCTACCACCTGCAGTAAACACTGCACTTTCCTTCACCACAACGCATGTCAGCTGATGGGCTTTGCCGTGCCCCTGTGAGAAAACCCGAGTTCAGCTTGGTGACACCCTGCACGCATCCTCTCTGCCCCGTTCTGGCCCTACTCGCCGCTTGGATCCCGCAGGCCCTGCAGACCCATCCAGGGGGACTGTGGCTGCGTTCTTGCTGCTGACTCCATGTCTGCTTCCCCACCGAGGAGCTGCTCCACAGCCAGGGCCCAGGCCTGTAGCAGACACTGCAACACCCTCAGCTCCCAGCATGGGCCAAGAGTGCAAGGCTTTGCTGAGAGGGTGAAAACACCTCCCGATGGGAGCCTGGGCAGGTCTTCCAGTGCAGAGATTCTCCAGGCTGGCAGGTGGATCCAGTGGGGAAAACCCCACCAAGTGGGGTTAATAGCCCCAGCGAACAGCCCGCTCCCTCCAAGGCCGCAGCTTCTCGGTCCTGGGATGAGATGACCCAGTCCTGACCTCATGCGAGGATGCCGTGATGCGACTCCCACAGCGCTTCTCAGAGAACTGGCGAAGGGAGCTCTTGACTAATGGTGACTAAGATGAAGGAGGAAGCGAGATAAGGACTGACGTGACACTCTTGCAGAAAGGGGGAACTGACAACGATGTACAAGCTTGTCTGGAATTCCACAGAGAAAAAGACCCAGAAGAGCCCCGAGCATCTCTGACGGGAGGGAGGCCGCAGGGTGAACAGAGAGTGCAAGGGACTTGACTCTGCAGACTTTGGGGCTGGAATTTTCACAGTTAGGCAATTATGTAATATCATTTATCTTTCTAGGAAGAACTGTCATCAAGGTTCAGAACAGTGGTCCTGCCTGCTCCTCTGCCTCCCCACCCCTCACCCTGGATCCTGATGACTCCCCGGCATCTCCTCCCTCTGCCCAAGCAGCCTCTGACCATTCTAGGAATTCCAGAGAATTCGCTGCCCCCTCCCGCCAACAATGAGGCCATTAAATGCTTCCGGGAGGTCACATGAAAATGATTTCAGGGCTCCTTTGTACAGGCTGTTTCTAGAAATGCCAAGGATGTGCCTCTATTTTCTTTTCTTTTCCTTTCTTTTGTACTTTCTTCTCTTCGGAGGTTAAAAAAAAAAAAAGAATGAGGAAAAGTAAATGAAGACACTGTACCTCGAGGAGAAAGCACACAGTTTACTCTTCAGGCAGCAACAGTTTTGCAGGAAGAGGATCAGCCAACAGCTGGGTAGGGCTTCTCCCCTCCTCACCAGATAAACCGACAGGAAATGGAGTCGATCTTGTTCAGAGGCTTTATTGCCACTCTGCAAATACCCCGTTACCAGCATGCGCTAGTGCACAGGGAGTACCCCGAAGTCCACCACCCCCTCAGCTTCACACTTTAGGTTTCAAAGAGAAACACATCTTTTCTTCCTCGGGACCGTTGAGGAGTCATGACTGTGGGTTCTAGGTTTCTAGAAGGCAATGGCACCCCACTCCAGTACTCTTGCCTGGAAAATCCCATGGATGGAGGAGCCTGGTGGGCTGCAGTCCATGGGGTCGCTAGGAGTCGGACATGACTGAGTGACTTCACTTTCACTTTTCACTTTCATGCATTGGAGAAGGAAATGGCAACCCACTCCAGTGTTCTTGCCTGGAGAATCCCAGGGACGGGGGAGCCTGGTGGGCTGCCATCTATGGGGTCGCACAGAGTCGGACATGACTAAAGCGACTTAGCAGCAGCAGGATAAAGTATGACAAGCTGGTCCTCAGCTCAGACAGAAATCAACATTTGAGGAAGAATGACAGACACAGAGGATTACCCGAGGCAGAAGCGCTTAGAACACGATGGCCCGCAGGTCTGAGACATGCTGTTGCACACGGAGGGCAGGTCTAGCAGGGCTGTGCACAGACCCAGCATGGAGGCACACTGGAGACTACCATACTTAACCACTTCCTCCACTGCTGTTTCTCTCATAAGATCTAACAGCATGAACCTGCAATGGCTTTGTCTCCATGTGACAGTCCTCTTCATCCCTGCTCAGTCCTATCAGTGGCTCACCAAGTCCCTGCTGGCCGGGCCGCTCAGCCCTCGAGTAGCCAGAGAATATCACCAGCGTGCCCAGCTACCCCTGGTGTTCCATCCACAAGCCACAGCTGACCCCTGAAGGGGCGGTATAGGCCCTTGAAAGGCCCCCCAAATCCACATGTCAAAGCCCAGACCCCCAAGGTGGTGGCGCCTTTGGGAGGTCCCTAGGTGAGATGAGGTCATGAGGGTGGGGTTTCCATAATGGGATTAGGACCCTTGCAAGAAGAGCTCAGATGTAACATACAACACGGTGAATATAATTCACAATTGCTCACATTATACGTGAAAGTTAAGAGTAAATCCTAAGAGTGCTCATTGTAATAGAAAACTTTTTTTCCCTTTTACTTTGTATCTATATGAGATGATGGGTGTTCACTAAACATACTGTGGCCATCATTTCATGATGGATGTATCAGAGCAACATGCTATATACCTTACAGGTATTCAAAGCAGTATGTCAATTACATCTCAAAAACATTGGGAAGAAGCAAAAGAGAGGAGACCAGAAAGCTAGTGTGTACTGCGTGTCCACCTCGGGAGGACATGGAGAAGCTGGAGTCTGCAAACTAGGAAGATGCCCTCGTCAGACACAGAATCTGCCAGCACCATGACCTTGGCTGTCCAGCCTCCAGAGCCGTGCGAGGTGCACATGTATTGTGTGACAGCAGTCCCTGCAGACTAGGAGGGGTGGGCACCTGGAAAGGTGTGGGCACCCCCAGCACAGCTGCTCAGAAGAGACAGGAAGACTCTGTTGCTCCCTAAGCTCAGAGCATGAAGGACTTGAAGCCTGGCCCCGTCACCGTGAGTCACCAGCCCTCAGAGGACGGGCTCTCCTCTGCCACATGGCCCTTCACTTGGACCTGCAGGCTCTAGGGCCACACTCCAGCAAGCAAACTGTTCTGGTCTGGCAGGCGCCCCACGGTCTGGTCCTCTGAATCCACGTCTCCTAGTCCCACAGATGTCACAGCGTGGCAGCCAAGACAAGGGGCCCCTCCCACTGACCCTGCAGCCCTTGGGCACACTGCAGGCATGGCTCAGGCTCTAGTGTGTCCACTGGGGCCCGGGAACAGTCCACACATGGTTCTATATCAAGTCATCTCCCAGATGCCACCTCACAGTGAGCCCAGCACGACAGGGCCTGGCCGCCCTGTGCCCACCATCAGCTCATCAAATATCCAATCTGTTCACACTGTGCCTGGGGCAAGGCTAAAGCTCTGACCAGAGGGGTGGCCGGACAGGGCAGACCCTCCCACCATTCGTCGCATATTCCCATCCTTCCCACCCCCTGCCTGCACACTTGTCACACCCCAGTGATCCTGTTCTGGGAGCTGGGTCTGTGAGCAAAATTCCCAGGATGCTATGGATCTCAGGCTGCTTCTCTGTGTAAGGCGGGCATCTTCTCTTAGGGTGCAGAGTAAGGGTTTGCACAGAACAGTGCTGGGCTTCCCGAAATGCAGACGCAGCCACGGCATCACTCACGCCCCTGGGCTCGCATCCTCTCCTCGCCCAGCATTCGCTCCCAGGGACTTGACTGACTCTGCTGTGTAGGACAGTGCAGATGTGGAGGCGGGGCTGGGCCCTTCTCCTAAGGTTAACAGTCCGCAGTATCACACACAGTCTGGAAAGCCAATGTGGCGTCAGGAAACACTGGCTCAGGCAGTTAATTCTGTTTCTACGGGGATCTAGCACTTTGTGTAGAAAATGTGAGAACTCACATTGCTGCCTTGATTCCCAAGTAACTCTCATCCAGAATCAATTCCCCTGAAAGAAGAGCATGTTCTTTAGACACCAGTTGAAAGGTTCCTGCTGCTGAAGGCAGCACGTCGCACTAAGGCTCTCGCCCACCCAGGAGTTCCCAGCCAACCACTGAACGGCTGGTACTGTCTTCCTTAACCACCTCTTTGCATGATCATCTGAGCCCTGAAACTCAGGATTCTTCTCCTGAATCCACTCCACCAACATGCGTGGAGTGCTCACTATGTTCTCAGTCCAGCTTGGGGAATCACAGAACCATCAGAATACAGTCCCTAAGCTTGTTTTCAATGCAAGATACAGGTGTCTGGCCAAATCTTGGTCAAGACCCTGGAACGATAATGTGGGAAGAGAAACAGTTTGCTGCACCCGTGCCAAATCATTGTTTTTGTCGATTCTGCAAAAATGGCTTGGACATGCTTATAAGACCTTCTGCATGAACTTGTTCTCAGGAATCCAGCAGGGGACTTTCAGCTGTTGATAATCCCCACGGGTAACAGCCCTAAATAACTGCTAATTTCTTTAGGAACCCAAGTCACTGACACATCACTGACCAAAAATCAGGTCCTCCCAAGTCTGGAAAAGTTTACTCCTTAGACCAGAGGAAAGGAAAAACAGGGAGACCATTCACCAGTCAGATGGTCTCCGAGGGGACTAGTCTCCCAAGCACATTATTCTCAAGCCCACCTGAGTTAGGTGAGTGCCCCTCAGAATACTCACTGTCCCTCAAGTGGATGGTGTCCCGGGGGGTTGAGTCTCCTACTGCAAAGCTAATTCAGACTTCAGTTCAGCATCAATTTTCAAACTGAACATCTCATTCTCCATCTGCCCATGATTTGAGCTATGTAAACAGTCACAACAAACTAACTTCCAATGGTCGCCTATACAGATGCCTAAAGTTCACTTTCATCTTCCTAGAATTCATTCTCTGCTGTTATCAAGATGACAGTTCAGTTCAGTCTCTCAGTCGTATCCAACTCTTTGCGATTCCATGGACTGCAGCACACCAGGCCTCCCTGTCCATCACCAACTCCCAGAGTTTACACAAACTCATGTCCATTGAGTCAGTGATGCCAACCAACCATCTCATCCTCTGTCGTCCCCTTCTGCTCCAGCCTTCAATCTTTCCCAGCATCAGGGTCTTTTCAAATGAGTCAGCTCTTTACATCAGGTGGCCAAAGTATTGGAGTTTCAGCTTCAGCATCAGTCCTTCCAATGAATATTCAGGACTGATCTCCATTAGGATGAATTGGTTGGATCTTCTTGCAGTCCAAGGGACTCTCAAGAGTCTTCTCCAACACCACAGTTCAAAAGCATCAATTCTAAGGCACTCAGCTTTCTTTATAGTCCAACTCTCACATCCATACACGACCACTGGAAAAATCATAGCTTTGACAAGATGGACCTTTGTTGGCAAATTAATATCTCTGCTTTTTAATATGCTGTCTAGGTTGGTCACAACTTTCCTGCCAAGGAGTAAGTGTCATTTAATTTCATGACTGCAATCATCATCTACAGTGAGTTTGGAGCCCAAAAAAATAGAGTCTGCCACTGTTTCCCCATCTATTTGCCATGAAGTGATGGGACCAGATGCCATGATCTTAGCTTTCTGAATGCTGAGCTTTAAGCCAACTTTTTCACTCTCCTCTTTCACTTTCGTCAAGAGGTTTTTGAGTTCCTCTTCACTTTCCGCCATAAGGGTGGTGTCATCTGCATATCTGAGGTTATTGATATTTCTCCCAGGAATCTTGATCCCAGCTTGTGCTTCATCCAGCTCAGCGTTTCTCATGATATACTCTGCATATAAGTTAAATGAGCAGGGTGACAATATACAGCCTTGACATACTCCTTTTCCCATCTGGAACCAGAGTGTTGTTCCATGTCCAGTTCTAACTATTGCTTCCTGACCTTTGTACAGATTTCTCAAGAGGCAGGTCTGGTGGTCTAGTATTCCCATGTCTTTCAGAATTTTCCAGTTTGTTGTGATCCACACAGTCAAAGGCTTTGGTATAGTCAATAAAGCAGAAATAGATGTTTTTCTGGAACTCTCTTGCTTTTTCCATGATCCAGCGGATGTTGGCAATTTGATCTCTCGTTCCTCTGCCTTTTCTAAATCCAGCTTGAACATCAGGAAGTTCACGGTTCACATATTGCTGAAACCTGGCTTGGAGAATTTTGAGCATTACTTTCCTAGCGTGTGAGATGAGTGCAATTGTGTGGTAGTTTGAGCATTCTTTGGCATTGCCTTTCTTTGGCATTGGAATGAAAACTGACCTTTTCCAGTCCTGTGGCCACTGCTGAGTTTTCCAAATTTACTGGCATATTGAGTGTAGCACTTTCACAGCATCATCTTTCATGATTTGAAATAGCTCAACTGGAATTCCATCACCTCCACTAGCTTTGTTCGTAGTGATGCTTCCTAAGGCCCACATGACTTCACATTCCAGGATGTCTGGCTCTAGGTGAGTGATCACACCATCGTGATTATCTTGGTCGTGAAGATCTTTTTTGTACAGCTCTTCTATGTATTCTTGCTACCTCTTCTTAATATCTTCTGCTTCTGTTAGGTCCATACCATTTCTGTCCTTTATCGAGCCCATCTTTGCATGAAATGTTCCCTTCAGATCAGATCAGATCAATCACTCAGTCGTGTCCGACTCTTTGTGACCCATGAATCGCAGCATGCCAGGCCTCCCTGTCCATCACCAACTCCCGGAGTCCACTGAGACTCACATCCATCGAGTCAGTGATGCCATCCAGCCATCTGATCCTCTGTCATCCCCTTCTCCTCCTGCCCCCAATCCCTCCCAGCATCAGAGTCTTTTCCAATGAGTCAACTCTTCGCATGAGGTGGCCAAAGTACTGGAGTTTCAGCTTTAGCATCATTCCTTCCAAGGAACTCTCAGGACTGATCTCCTTCAGAATGGACTGGTTGGATCTCCTTGCAGTCCAAGGGACTCTCAAGAGTCTTCTCCAACACCACAGTTCAAAAGCATCAATTCTTCAGCGCTCAGCCTTCTTCACAGTCCAACTCTCACATCCATACATGACCACAGGAAAACCCATAGCCTTGACTAGACAAACCTTTGTTGGCAAAGTAATGTCTCTGCTTTTGAATATGCTATCTAGGTTGGTCATAACTTTCCTTCCAAGGAGTAAGTGTCTTTTAATTTCATGGCTGCAGTCCCCATCTGGAGTGATTTTGGAGCCCCCCAAAATAAAGTCTGACACTGTTTCCACTGTTTCCCCATCTATTTCCCATGAAGTCATGGGACCGGATGCCATGATCTTCGTTTTCTGAATGTTGAGCTTTAAGCCAACTTTTTCACTCTCCACTTTCACTTTCATCAAGAGGCTTTTGAGTTCCTCTTCACTTTCTGCCATAAGGGTGGTGTCATCTGCATATCTGAGGTTATTGATATTTCTCCCGGCAATCTTGACTCCAGCTTGTGCTCCCTCCAGCCCAGCGTTTCTCATGATGTACTCTGCATAGAAGTTAAATAAACAGGGTGACAATATACAGCCTTGACGAACTCCTTTTCCTATTTGGAACCAGTCTGTTGTTCCATGTCCAATATTCCCTTACTATCTCTAATTTTCTTGAAGAGATCTCTAGTCTTTCCCATCCTATTGTTTTCCTCTATTTCTTTGCAATGATCACTGAGGAAGGCTTTCTTATCTCTCCTTGCTATTCTTTGGAACTCTGCATTCAAATGGGTATATTTTTCCTTTTCTCCTTTGCTTTTCACTTCTCTTTTTTTCACAGCTATTTGTAAGGCCTCCTCAGACAGCCATTTTGCTTTTTTGCACTTCTTTTCCATGGGGATGGTCTTGATCCCTGTCTCCTGTACAATGTCATGAACCTCCATCCATAGTTCATCAGGCACTCTATCTATCAAATCTAGTCCCTTAAAAGTCTATTTCTCACTTCCACTGTATAGTCATAAGGGCTTGGATTTAGGTCATACCTGAATGGTCTAGTGGTTTTCTGCACTTTCTTCTATTTAAGTCTGAATTTGGCAATAAGGTGTTCATGATCTGAGCCACAGTCAGCTCCTGGTCTTGTTTTTGCTGACTGTATAGAGCTTCTCCATCTTTGGCTGCAAAGAATATAATCAATCTGATTTCGGTGTTGACCATCTGGTGATGTCCATGTGTAGAGTCTTCTCTTGTAGAGTGTTTGCTATGGCCAGTGAGTTCTCTTGGCAAAACTCCTTTAGCCTTTGCCCTGCTTCATTCTGTACTCCAAGACCAAATTTGTCTGTTACTCCAGGTATCTCTTGACTTCCTACTTTTGCATTCCAGTCCTCTATAATGAAAAGGACATCTTTTTTGGGTGTTAGTTCTAAAAGGTCTTGTAGGTCTTCATAGAACCATTCAACTTCAGCTTCTTCAGCATTAGTGGTTGGCACATAGACTTGGATTACATTGATACTGAATGCTTTGCCTTGGAAATGAACAGAGATCATTCTGTCATTTTTGAGACTGCATCCAAGTACTGCATTTCAGACTCTTTTGTAGACTATGATGGCTACTCCATTTCTTCTAAGCAATTCTTTCCCACAGTAGTAGATATAATGGTCATCTGAGTTAAATTCACCCATTCCAGTCCATTTTACTTCGCTGATTTCTAGAATGTCGATGTTCACTCTTGCCATCTCCTGTTTGACCACTTCCAATTTGCCTTGACTCATGAACCTAACATTCCAGGTTCCTATGGAATATAGCTTTTTACAGCATCAGACTTTACCTCCATCCCCCGTCACATGCACACCTGGGTGTTGTTTTTGCTTTTGCTCCATCTCTTCATTCTTTCTGGAGTTATAATTCTACTGATCTCCAGGAGCTTACTGGGCATCTACTGACCCGGGGAGTTCATCTTTCAGTGTCCTATCTTTTTGCCTTTCATGGGGTTTTCAAGGCAAGAATACTGAAGTGGTTTGCCATTCCCTTCTCCAGTGGACCATGTTTTGTCAGAACTCTCCACCATGACCCGTCCGTCTTGGGTGGCCCCACAGGGCATGGCTCATAGTTTCACTGAGTAAGACAAGGCTGTGGTCCATGTGATTAGATTGGTTAGTTTTCTGTGATTGTGGATCATGTTGACAAATGCTCAGGAAAGATAAAAGCCATCACTCCCCACAGGGGGCTTCACAGGAAGAAAGACAGTATCAAGACCCAAGAAGGAATCTTCCATTGTGACCAAAACCAGCTGCTTCAGCTACGAGATCGTCCTCTTCGCAAACACACGTCACATGTTCCTCCCAGCCCCAGCCCTGTCCTCATGCGCTCCAAGCTCACAGGTTCTCAACACCCCAGGGATGTGCTCTGAGGCTTACATGTGTCACCTGGATGGTAAACAGATAAATATCTGGTCTTGTTCCAGTTCCTGGTACAGTACCCGTGAAACTAGTGGGAGTGGTGAGTGTCTTTTGTATGTTGATGAGGTGACAGGCGGCTGGGGGACTGGGGTTCCCTAAACAGCTTCAGAATTGGGGCTCACCAAAAGGCCTAGGCACAGTTTGAGGGCTGGAACCTGCAGCCTCATCCCATGACCTCTGGTGGGGGGAGAGGGACTGGAGACTGAATTAATCACCAATGGCCAATGAGTTAATTAATCATACATATGGAATGGAGCCTCCACATAACCCCTGAAGGACAGGGTTCGGGGAGCTTCCTGGTTGGTGACCACTCTGGGGGTGCTGAGAGGGGTGCACCCCACCCCCACACCTTAAACTTATGCATCACTCCCATCTGGCTGTTCTGAGCTGTGTCGCGGGGGCCGTGTCAGGCCCTTTAACCTGTCGGGTCTGGTTCTAACTCCAGGCAGATTGCGTCAGAGCTGAGCTAAGCAGTAGGACACTCAGCTGGTGCCTGAAGAACTGGAGAACTGATGTTGGGAGGAAACACCTTACATTTGTTGTCAGAAGCGATGTGAGTAAAAACAGCTCAACCTGACAGTGAAAAACAGGTCCTGTGGCTAAGACTGTCCCACCCCCACTGCTGGTCTATCCTCCCACGGAGCTCAGGCCCCCGTCAAGGCCCCTACCCCCTACCCTGTGGGCTCTGTGGTCTCAGTGGGGTCCTTCGTGTCCTCGGGAGGGTGCATGCTTGCTGGCCCTTCAGATCCACCAGCAAAAGGAGGACCAGAAGGAAGAGAAGGCAGGTCCCTCTGCTCCCCCATCACAGCTCAGCTTTTCTACAGTCAATAAACAGAGCACCCCCTCTGCCTTCTGGGTCTCTGCTGATTCACTCTCCTTAGCTCCCAACTGCTCTTAGAGGCACCTGAGACCCTTCAGATCCCCCACCTTAAACATGACGTAGGACAGGGCAGCCCGTACTAGGCAGGATGCAGGCAGGATGCGCTCAGCCAATGCAGCCAGACTAGATGTCTGAACCGCCCTCCCACGGCAGCCTGGACCATCGTGCAGAGCTTCCCCCCACCCACAGAGGCTGCTGCAAGCCCCCCGACCTGACTCTCCCCGACCCAGCCTAGAGCACAGGTCACCTCAGCTGACCTGTGGCATGTGGCTCCTGCCATCAGGATTTCCACTTTGCACCCAATATTTTAAACCCAAAGAGTCTGAGAATGCCATGAGACCAAAGATCCAGACTTCCCCTTACTTGGCCTCAGTAACTCTGGACCCAGAGACTTCTCCCTTAGGGAAGATTTTCTTACAAATGATGCTGAACTTCAGAACTCTTCATCCAAGACGTGGCCCTGCAAACAGCATCCCTTGTCAGAGCCCACGTGGGCTCCACTCCAGGTGTAGAGGAGGGGACTCAGGTCGACCCCTCAGACCTTGGCTGGTTCCCGCCCTGATTCTGGCAAGACGCAGGGCTCTGAGTCCCCTGTTCTCCTTTGCCCCCAACAAATAAGCTACCAAAGTGGGCCCACAGCAGAGGGAAGATGTCACATGTCCGGTATTTCCGGAATGGCCGCACGGTTGGGAGGTGGGGCTCCGGCTCCCCCGGGGAGCCAGGCACAGACCCGGAGAGCACGGCAGACAGTGAGAATGCACCTGTGTGCCCACCAGTGCCGACCCTGGTGGTGCTTCCCTCCTGGGGCCAGGGAGCCGCAGCCCCCTGGCGGCTCCCGCCTCCTCGGGCTTCCTCAATAGGATTACCACCCCCGGGGCAGCACCCGTGCTTAAGGAGGGGAAAGAGGATCTATTTCTGACCCGAGAACGTGAGATTGACTCTGCTAAATAGGGCAAGGGCCTCCGTAATACCCGTCACCTCTATCCTCAGGTTCCTACTCCCCAGGGAGCCAAGAGGGACCAGTGCCTGCGCGCACGTCCTCACTTCGGGGAAGCCCCAGGTGACCCTGCAGGCTTAGAAAAGGTCCTGTGGACTCAGATGGCACCTGAGTGCCCCCAAACCCAGCACTGACGTACCAGAGCCTACGTGAGGCTGTCACAAGGACGGAGATCGATGCAGGAGGACTTTTGCACCCTGGGAACTGCCCCCCGTGACCTCCAGGGTCTCAAGGAATAAAGAAAGGACAGAACTGTGAGCATGGTGGGGGCAAGAGCAAGTCCTACCTCCAAAGGCCTCAAACCCCAGGCCTTGGCTGTGACACTCCAAGCTCCAATGTGGCCACCCTGCCGGGAAACAGGGAGAAACACAGCCCCGAGACCGTCCTGAACCCCAGAGCCCCAGGACTCTCAGGAACACATCACCTTTCCTGCAAAACTCCCCCAGGAAAAGGGAAACGAATGAAGACCTACTGTGTGTCGGGAATTGACTTACATTTTCCTTTAAGGTTCACAAATCCTGAGAGCAAAGAATCCGCATCCTGGCAGGGTCTGAGTGGGCAGAAACACACCCCCTCCCCCTTACCCCTTCCTCTTCCCTGGTGGCACCCAGGGGCACAGAGGATGATGAAGCTGGGGTCCCAGAGGGCAATTCTAACCCTTCCACCAATACAAACTTGACCCTGAACAAGGCATCTGTCTCTGAGGGCTCTGGTTTCCCCAGGTACCAGATAAGATCCTCTCTCCCCCACCAGCAGGGCTGTCCTGAGGGTCACATGACATGCATTCCTGTAAACTTAGCTTCACAAAGGAATCACCCCTCACCTAGCGCTTGCTCTGCTCCTTTCCAAACAGCAGCGCGGGATCCTGGCCCAGCAGTTCTAGAGTCCCGCAGACTCGGCCCCATCACCCCACCCAGCAAGGACAGGACTAGGTCATCAAGGGGCTCGTAACAATCGCCTCAAGGCTGCGTGTTTCATACAGTGTTCTCCCAAAAGTCACTTACTCTGTGACTGTTCACATCTCAGTAGTCTGTCTGAAGCATAAAGATCATTCTAAGAAGAATGGCTTCTAGAGAAATAAAGGACAAAAAGCTGGAAGAGATGCACACCCTCAAAAATTGCAGACTGGTAAACTTCTTCCTTACCAGTAATTAAATGTAAAAAGATTAAACCCTCCAATCAAAAGGCAATGATTGGCAGAATGGAGGGGAAAAAAAAAACCACATGATCCAACAATGTTCTAAGACTCAGTTTTAACCCAAAGACACAATCAGGTTGAAAATAAAATGATGGGAAAGACTATTTCATGCTAATATTAATAAAAAGAGACCTGGAACTACTATACCAACATTAGTCAAAATATACTGTAAGTCAGAACTGTTAACAGAAGACAAAGAAGGACATCGTATGTTGAGAAAAGAGCCTCAAAACATATGAAGTAAACACTTACAGAGTGAAGAAAACAGACGCGCAGCACTACTGGCTGGAGACGTTGACATCCCAGGCTCAGTAAGGCGAGGAGCAACCAGACAGACGGTCAGTAAGGCAACAGAAGACCTCGCCAGCTCTACAAACCAAACAGCATGGACACAACAGAACACGCCCCCTCAGCCACAGGACAACACGTATTTTCCTTACGTGTACATGGAACATCCTCAAGGATAGACCATATGCTCAGCCAGGGAGAAAGCTTTTCAAGTATGAAAACCCGTAGCCACCATCTTACTCAGTGGTGAAAGACTGAAAGTTTTCCTCGAAGATCAGGAAAAAGACAAGCATGTCCACAACACTTCAATTTAACACAGCATTGCCAGAGCGATCAGGCAAGACAAAGAAATGAAAGGTACCCCAGTGGGAAAGGGGGCTTCCCCAATGGCTCAGGTAAAGAATCCGCCTGCAAAGCAAAAGATGCAGGTTCGATCCTGGGGTCGGGAAAATCCCCTGGAGAAGGAAAATAGCAACCCACCCCAGTATTCTTGCCTGGGAAATTCCATGGACAGAGGAGTCTGGCAGCCTATAGTCCATGGGGTGGCAAAAAAGTCAGACACAAATTAGGGACTAAACAACAACAAGCTGGAAAGAACTAAAATAATCTCTGCACATGTATCTTACATGTAGTACACCTTAAAAATCAGACACTTGCAAGAAATTATGAGTTCATAAATGCATCAAAGTTACAAGACATAAAATCAAAATGCAAAAACTATCTATGTTTCTATATATTAACAATGAACAATCTGAAAAGGAAATTAAGAAAACAATTTTATTTACAATATCATCAAGAATAATAAAATAATTAATAGTAAATTTAAACCAAGAGACAAAAGAGCTGTACACTGGAAACTACAAAGCATTTCTACATGAATATAAAGAACACATAAATAAAAAGAGTTATCTTGAGTTCATGGACTGGAAAATGTAGTATCAAATGTCAAAACAATCTACAGATTCAATGCAATCCCCATCAAAATCCTACTGGCATTTCTACAGAAAAATTCATCCCCAAATTCGTATGAATTCTCAAGGGACTCTGAATAGTCAAAATAATCTTGAAAAAGAACAAAGTTGGAAAATTCACATTTCCTGATTTCAAAACTTACTACAAAGTAATCAAGACAGTGTAGTATTGGCAGGAGAACAGGCACAGGCCAATGGGACTGAACAGAAGGCCCAGAAACCCTTACATATATGTTGGGTAAATTTTCAACATGATGCCAAGACTATTAATGGGGAAAGGACAGTGCTTTCAATGACTGAGTCTGGGGAAACTGGATATCCATATGCAAGGAAATGAAGTGACCCTTTACCTTACCACATAAACAAAAACTAGCTCAAAATGGATCAAAGACCTAAACACAAGAGCTAAAACTAGAACTCTTAGAATACATGGGGGGAACATGTTCGTAACACTGGATGTAGATATGACTTCATGGATACGGTACCAAAAGTAAAGGAAACAAAAGAATAAAATACATAAATTGAAATTCATCAGAATTACAAACTTCTGTGTATTATTGAGACAAGAGAATGAAAAGACAGCCTACAGAAAGGGACACATAGTTACAGATCATATATCTGACAGGGGGTTAATATCCAGAACAGATTAAAAAATGCCTACAACTCAAGAACAAAATGCAAATCAAGACCACAATGAGATATCACTTCATGCCTATTAGGAAGGATGGAAGGAGGGAGAGATATTGGAAATTTCCAATTATTAGTATGGATGAAGCGACTTAGCAGCAGCAGCAGTATGGATGTTGGAGAAGGAAATGGCAACCCACTCCAGTGTTCTTGCCTGGAGAATCCCAAAGACTGCAGAGCCTGGTGGGCTGCTATCCATGGGATGGCACAGAGTCGGACACGACTGAAGCAACTCAGCAGCAGCAGCAGCAGTATGGATGTAGGAGAAATTGAAACACTTGTGCAGGGCTGATGGGAATGCAAAATGGTGCAGCCTGTGTGGAAGAGTCTGGATGTCTAGTCAAGAATAAGAGCTCTTGTGATATGGATTAACCTTTGAGAAGCATGGAGCTGTGCAGCATCACCACGATACTTGATAAGAGATGACAAGTGATCAGAGTCCAAAGCCCCATGGGACCCGTTAATGCATACGCTGCCCATCTAGGGTGCAAGAACACAAAAATTCCCCAGACGCATTACAGAAGGGAGGATATGGGTGGTGGAATTTTTCAAAAGGCAGAATGAAGAAGTGCCATGTAGAGTGAAGACTGACAAAGAAGGCAGGCTCACAGAGGGAAAGAGACCAGGACTGCGACAAGGTCACTTTCTGTGATGGGAAACACCACCTGCCCCACGTGCCTGCACGGGGCAGAACTCATGCTGACAGAATAACACGAACAGGGTCCAAGCCCGGCCAGGCAGCCTCCTGGGGACACAGGTCTTGTCTTTTTCCACTGACTGAGGTCACCTGGGGTTCTCACCTGATGTTAAGACAGGATGGTGCCAAGCAAAGCCTCAACAGCCACGAGGGGCTGCAAGAGGACCATGTACCTTATTGTATTGTTATACAATAAGTAGGCAGGGTTTCCAGATCATTCATGAGCCAAAAGGCTGCAAACCTTTCTGAAAGTGCCAAACAAAAAAGAAACCACTGAAAACAACCTACAGGAACCCAACTAAATGTCAAAGCAGGATCAGCACGTTTTTATAAATGGAATAAAGTATAAACATATTTATGAATACAATGTGTGGATGGAATACTACTCAGCCATAAAAAAGATGGAAATGATGTCATTTGCAGCAACACGGATGGACTTGGAGGACATCATGCTAATGCGAAATAAGTCAGACAGAAAGGCAAATACTGCACAATATCACTTATCTGTGGAATCTAAAAAGAAACAAAATCAGAGAACAAACTAGCAGTTCCAAGTGTGTTTTGGCGGGGGTCGGGGGCAGTGGGCAGCAATATAGCGGTGGGGAGATACAAACTTCTGGGTGTAAGACAGGGTCAAGAATGTGTTATACAACATGGGGAATCTAGCCAATGTTTTGTAACAATGGTAAATTGGAAGTAATTTTTTTTAAAAAACTGTACAAAAATTTTAATTTTTTTAAATGGTAAAAAATAAAACAGAATGCCACATATAACAATATAGAGCTAATCACTAAAACCTGTCAGTGAAATTCCCAGATTAAGTAATAGCATCAGTAATAATAGCTCTTACAAGGAAGGTGAAGTGTCCTTTTAGGACAATTTCTAAAGAAAATTAAACAAAAATAAAGTGAGAGGAAATGCATGCACCTTAGTACACAAAAGGTGTTCAGTGGAAGGACTGATGTTGAAGCTGAAACTCCCATAATTTGGCCACCTGATGTGAAGAGGTGACTTGTTTGAAAAGACCCTGATACTGGGAAAGATTGAAGGTGGGAGCAGAAGGGACGACAGAGGATGAGATGGTTGGATGGCATCACCGACTCAATGGACATGAGTTTGTGTAAACTCCAGGAGTTGGTGATGGACAGGGAGGCCTGGCATGCTGCAGTCCATGGGGTCGCAAAGAGTTGGACACGACTGAGTGACTGAACTGAACTGAACTGACCAGCAGCATGCATGTGACCTGGGAGCTGGACAGTCTGGCCCCACTCAGCTTACTGATCTGGAACCTGCAATGATAACCGCATCCCTCTGAGATCTGTGGGCATGCTGAAGTTTAACAAGTACCATTTTCAGACACTATTAATATTTAACTTGTGTCCATACAGAATTTTCCAGCTCCCTCCAGAAAAACACACACTTTTTTTTTTTTTTAATGGTTGTTATTGTTCAGTTGCTAAGTTATGTCCTACTCTGCGACCCCATGGACTGCAGCACGCCAGGCTCCTCTGTCCTCCACTATCTCCTGAAGTTTGCTTAAATTCCTGTTGATTGAATCAGTGATGCTATCTAACCATTTCATGCTCTGCTTCCCCTTCTTTTGCACTCAATCTTTCTCAGGATCAGGGTCTTTTGCAATGAGATGGCTTTTCACATCACGCCAGCCAAAGTATTGGAGCATCAGCTTCAGCATCAGTCCTTCCAATGATTACTCAGGGTTGATTTCCTTTAGGATTGGTTTAATCTCCTTGCAGTCCAAGGGACTCTCAAGAGTCTTCTCCAGCACCACAGCTCAAAACCATCAATTATTCGGCACTCAGCCTTCTTTATGGTCCAACTCTCACATCTGTACATGACTACGGGAAAAATCATAGCTTTGACTATACGAACCGTTGTCATCAAAGTGATCTCTCTACTTTTTAATATACTGCCCAGGTTTGTCATAGCTTTCCTTCCAAGAAGCAAGTGTCTTTTAATTTCATGGCTACAGTCACCATATGCAGTGACTTTGGAGCCAAGAAAATAAAATCTGTCACTGTTTCCACTTTTTCCCATTCTATTTGCCATGAAGTAATGGGACTGTACAGTTCTTCTGTGTATTCTTGCCACCTCTTCTTAATATCTTCTGCTTCTGTGAGGTCCATACCATTTCTGTCCTTTATTGAGCTCATCTTTGCATAAAATGTTCCCCTGGTATCTCTAATTTTCTTGAAGAGATCTCTAGTCTTTCCCATTCTATTGTTTTCCTCTCTTTCTTTGCATTAATCGCTGAGGAAGGCTTTCTTATCTCCTTGCTATTCTTTGGAACTCTTCATTTAAATAGGTATATCTTTCGTTTTCTCCTGTGCTTTTCACTTCCCTTCTTTTCACAGCTATTTGTAAGGCCTCACCAGACAGCCATTTTGCTTTTTTGTGTTTCTTTTTCTTGGGGATGGTCTTGATCCCTGTTTCCTGTATAATGTCACGAACCTCTTTCCATAGTTCATCAGGCACTCTATCTATCAGATCTAGTCCCTTAAATCTATTTCTCACTTCCACTGTATAGTCATAAGGGATTTGATTTAGGTCATACCTGAATGGTCTAGTGGTTTTCTGCACTTTCTTCAATTTCAGTCTGAATTTGGCAATAAGGAGTTCATGGTCTGAGCCACAGTCAGCTCTTGGTCTTATTTTTGCTGACTGTATAGAGCTTCTTCATCTTTGGCTGCAAAGAATATAATCAGTCTGATTTCAGTGTCAACCATCTGGTGATGTCCATGTGTAGAGTCTTCTCTTGTGTTGTTGGAAGAAGGTGTTTGCTATGACCAGGGAATTCTCTTGCCAGAATGCTATTAGCCTTTGCCCTGCTTCATTCTGTACTCCAAGGCCAAATTTGCCTGTTACTTCAGGTGTTTCTTGACTTCCTACTTTTACATTTCAGTCTCCTATAATGAAAAGGACATCTTTTTTGAGTGTTAGTTCTAAAAGGTCTTGTAGGTCTTCATAGAACTGTTCAACTTCAGCTTCTTCAGTGTTACTGGTCGGGGCATAGACTTGGATTACCGTGATATTGAATGGGTTGCCTTGGAAATGAACAGAGATCATTCTGTCATTTTTGAGATTGCATCCAAGTACTGCATTTTGGACTCTTTGTTGACTATGATGGGTATTCCATTTCTTCTAAGGGATTCCTGCCCACAGTAGTAGATATAATGGTCGTCTGCGTTAAATTCAACCATTACAGTCCATCTTAGTTCACTGATTCCTAGAATATTGATGTTCACTCTTGTCATCTCCTGTTCGACCACTTCCAATTTGCCTTGATTCAAGGGAGTTGCTGATGGACAGGGAGGCCTGGCGTGCTGTGGTTCATGGGGTCACAAAGAGTCAGACACAATTGAGCAACTGAACTGAACTGAACTGAATGGGACTGTATGCCATGATCTTAATTTTTTGAATGTTGAGTTTTAAGCCAGCTTGTTCACTCTCCTCTTTCACCCTTGTCAAGAGGCTCTTTAGTTACTGTTTGCTTTCTGCCATTAGAGTGGTATCATCTGCATATCTGAATATGAAGAATTGATGCTTTTGAACTGTGGTGTTGGAGAAGACTCTTGAGAGTCCCTTGGACAGCAAGGAGATCAAACCAGTTAATCCTAAAGGAAATCAGTCCTGGATATTCATTGGAAGGACTGATGCTGAAGCTGAAGCTCCAATACTTTGGCTACCTGAATGGACTCATCAGAAAAAACCCCGATGCTGGGAAAGATTGAAGGCAGAAGGAGAAGGGGACAGCAGAGGATGAGATGGTTGGATGGCATCACCAACTCAATTGACATGAGTTGAGCAAGCTCTGTGAGTTGATAAACAGGGAAGCCTGGCGTGCTGCAGTTCATGGGGTCACAAAGAGTTGGACATGGCTGAGTGACTGAACTGAATCTGTATATCTAAGGTTGTTGACATTTCTACCAGAAATCTTGATTCCGGCTTGTGACTCATCCAGCCTGGCATTTCACATAATATACTTTGCACGTAAGTTAAATAAGCAGGGTGAGAATATACAGCCTTGGTGTGCTCCTTGTCCAATTTTGAACCCGTCTGTTATTCCAAGTTTGGTTGTAACTGTTGCTTCTTGACCTGCATCCTGGTTTCTTAGGAGGCAGCTACAGTGGTCTGGTATTCCCATCTCTTGAAGAATTTTCCACAGTTCTTGTGATCCACACAGTCAAAGGCTTTAGTGTAGTCAATGAAGTAGATGTTTTTTCTGGATCTCACTTGCTTTCTCCATCATTGAACAAATGTTGGCAATTTGTTTTCCAGTTCCTCTCCCTCTTCAAACTCCAGCTTGTTCATCTAGAAGTTCTTGGTTCATGTACTATTAAAGCCTAGCTTGAAAGATTTTGAGCATTACCTTGCTAGCATGTGAAGTGAGCACAATTGTCCAGTAGTTTAAACATTCTTTGGCATTGCTCTTCTTTGGGATTGGAATAAAAATGGACCTTTTCCACTCCTGTAGCCAATGCTGAATTTTCCAAATTTGTTGACATACTGAGTGAAGCACTTTAACAGCATCATCATCAACTTTTAGGATTTTTAAGCAGGTCAGCTGGAATTCTGGTATCTCCAGAATGTTTTGTTCATAGTGATGCTTCCTAAGGCCCACTTGACTCACACTCCAAGATGTCTGGCTCTAGGTGAGTGATCACACCATAATCGTTATCCAGGACCTTTTTTGCATAGTTCTGTGTATTCTTGCCACCTCTTCTTAATCTCTTCTGCTTCTCTTAGGTCCTTATTGTTTCTGTTCCTTATTGTGCTGATCCTTGCATGAAATGTTCCCTTGATATCTCCAATATTCTTGAAAAACTCTCTAGTCTTTCCCATTCGATCGTTTTCCCCTATTTCTTTGCACTGTTCATTTAAGAAGGCCTTTTATCTCTCTCTGCTATTCTCTGGAACTCTGCATTCAGTTGGGTATATCTTTCCCTTTCTCCCTTGCCTTTTGATTTTCTTCTTTCGTCAGCTATTTGTAAAGCCTCCTCAGAAAACCAATTTGCCTTCCTGCATTTCTTTTTCTTCGGGATAGTTTTGGTCACCACCTCCTGTACAATATTACAAACCTCTGTCCACAGTTCTTCAGGCACTCTGTCTACCAGAACTAATCCCTTGAATCTATTCATCACCTCCACTGTACAACCATAAAAGGATTTGATTTAGGTCATACCTGGCCTAGTGGTTTTCCCTACTTTCTTCCATTTAAGCCTGAATTTTGCAATAAAGAGCTTGTATTCCAAGCCACAGTCAGCTCCAGGTTTGAGGTATACTTGATTTACAATACTACATTATTTTCAGATGTAAACCACAGTGGTCAAAATTTTTACAGATTCTACTCCACGTATACTTAGTACAAGGGCTGTGACCTGCTCCCACTGCAGAGGGTCAGCCCCACATACGCCACCAAAGGTCTAGGAGCAGAGACACGCACCACAGTCAAGGGGTTTATGGTCCCCAGGGCCACTCCTAACTGGACCTGAAGCTCAGCACTTTGCGGCATCATCAAAACCCCCGACCTGCTGGCCTTTCATCCTCACAGAGAACAAAGAGGGAAGGCGCCCACTTCCTACTCACTCGGCTGGGAGGGAGACGTTTGGCAGTAGAAGAGGCAGGACAATAGCTACCTGTGTGCGACGCCTCCAAGGAAATGTCTATCCACACCCTGGCCGGGACTCCTGCCGTCAACCAACAAAAGGCAACTGATCAAAGGGACAGTCCACGTGTTAACAGGTAATCTGGCTGAGTCTCTGAAGACCGTGGGCAAGAAGCCCCATCTGTGTTCGGAGCCATCAGCTGGACTCCATCAAGAACGCGAGATCTCCCCAATGTCTACATCATTCATGGTCCCGGAGGTACTGCCAACGAGGGCAAAGGCTCCCGGACAAAGACAGAGTGTGACCAGATGTGTTTGCCTGAGGCTCTGATGTCAGACTACACGCCACCGAGATTAATCAGATGTCCAGCCAGACCGTTTTCAGCAGAGAAAACTGCTAGAAGCCCCTATCTGCTCCCTTCCCCAGCTGGCTCCCACACCCACCGCCTGCCACTTGGCTCGGAGATAGTGGTTGGGTTTATCTGGGCACAGTTACTACTTGTTACACATTAAACAATGAAGATTAGAAATGGTTACATAACGCCACCGCCCCACAGCTAACGTCCACAGGGGCCATGGGATCCCAACTCTGGGGACAGGATGGCCAGAGACCGGTCCAGGATCCCAGGTCCTGAGAACTCACACCCCTGGAGCCCCTCTGCCGCCAAAAGCCACAGCTAGGAGGGTGCACTGCTGACCACCAGGGCCTGGGCAGGTGGCCTTGGGTTGGCCCCTCCCAGCTAGGGAGTGGACCAGAGCAGAGACCACTGTGGGCTGGACCCCGGCGCATCCTGGTGTCAGCCCACTACAGGCTGTGCTAGAGCCACCGCATGTCACTGCATGCTGGCAGGCAGGGCGCAGGCACCACAGGCAGGGCGCATGCAACTCCACCCCTAATCAGGAGCCTTCTGAACAGAAAACCAGATCCTGGGGTCTTTGGCACCCCTGTGCTGTGCTTTGTCATTCAGTCATGTCCGACTCTCTGAGACCCCATGGACTGTAGTCAGCCAGGCTCCTCTGTCCATGGGGATTCTTCAGGCAAGAATAGTGGAGTGGGTTGCCATGCCTATTGCCAGAGGATCTTCCCAACCAAGGGATCGAACCCAGGTCTCCCCCATTGCAGGCATTCTTTATCCCTAGACACCCCTAGATACAGCCAATCTGCTCTAACTCGGAGAAGCATGGAAGGCATCCCAGCAAGAGTGGGTTACCACCCTGCTTCATAAATGCGCTGGATAGGACTCACTCCATCATTCCACATGTGTGCACAGAACCCTACAGCAGCCCCCTGGCCTGCTGTCCTAGGCACACTCCTCTGCTTCAGGGGGAGGGCACTTCTAAGCCGGCCAGGTGCACCGTGAGATCCAGGACCACACTCCACGTGACAATGAATGGTCCACGACCTTGTAGCCTCTGGATCCCTGGTTCTCAAGGCTCTTCCAAACAACCCCTTCCTCCCTCCGTTATCCCATCTGCTTCCCTCTAGGCCACCTCCACCCTGATGGACAAGGACACACTGGCCACTGTCAGATGCCAAAGTCCTCCTTACCCACCCTCAAAGCCCTGCAGAGCCCAACGCGTGGCGAAGTCTGAGTCAGACACAAGACTGGGCACCTCGACTCTCCTCACACCTCTGGGGCCCACGTGACCATCAAGGCCAGCCAGTTCTAGTTTTCCAGGGTCAAACCTGCCCCAAAATGTCAGAGCAAGAATAGCAGGGACGGGAAAGGCTATTTCTTGAAGTCACAAGTGTAAAGCTATTGGATGTCATGGAGAAAGCAGGGCTTTATTTTAAAATGATCGAGGAACTTCCCTGGTTGTCCAGTGGCTAAGATTCCAAGTTTCCAGTGCAGGGGGCCCAGGTTCAATTCCTGGTCAGGGAACTAAATCCCATATACCACAACTAAGAGTTTGCAAGCTGCAATTGAAGAGCTTGAGTGCCACAACAAATGAAGATCCCACGTGCCATTAAGCAAGACCCGGCGCAGCCAAACAAAGGACAGTTAAAAAAAAAAAAAAGATACAAAGAAAATAACACACTACATGTAAGCAGGTCCTGTGCTAATCACTTCATATACATTCCACACATTCCACACATATAACCATACACACACAAATGCAAACACAGCCCTGAAACAAAGGATGACGAAGGCCGAGAGTAAGCGACTTGCATGAGGTGTCCAAGCAAGTGCTCCCTACCAGAGCATGTGGTAGGAAGGGCTGGGAGCTGTCCATGGCCCTTAGAACACTAAACTCGGATGTGGTGCCACGGTCGGTCACAGGTACAGGGAGCGGCCCACTGGGATGCCGTGTTCAGATGCAGAGAAGCCACCAGCATGCAGCTCCCGGGACAAGCAGTGAAAAGAGTGGGTGAAGAAGAGCAGAAATTCACCCCAGGAGGATGAGATCCACGGTGATCAAGACTCTGTTCTTTCAATATTTTAAAGTCAATCCAATGAAAGCTGGGGAGGCTGGTTCTGAGAGCAGAACTAGCAGGGCATCCAACCTCAAGTGCAGGACCACGAGCCCTCCTCCCAGTCTGGGCCGATCACCACAGCTTGGAGGTAGACACTGCGGAGGGAACCAAGGCACAGGATCCAACCCTGAGAATCCAGAAGAAATCAACGTGCACAAGGATGACCTGGCCACGGTCCCAGAGACAGTCCCCGGAGGAGAGAGCCAGCTTTCCTCTGGGATCCGGACCTCAGGCGATTCTGCCGCTCCTCGAGGTGTGCCGGCCCACCCAGCCACTGCTCCCACCCTGGATGCGAGCTCCTGGACCTGACCACACGCGCCCTGCAGCCTCGGGAGCAGAAACGGAGGGCCTCCAGAGGGGATCTTTTAAAAGGCATAAAGCTGGGGGCAGGGGAGGGGGCTCACTCACAAATCTAAGAGCAGAACACCCAGCCAGGAGAGGAGATGGAGACCCAGGCGCCGCAAACCCCAAGCATCAGGAACAAGGAAGCAAGAGGGGGCCCACGGGAAGTGCAGGGCTCAGTCTGATCCCTTGAGGCCCTGCTCTCACTCCAGGCACGTGGGTTCCTCTCCTGAACCAGTAACAGGGCTCCTGGTACCACTATGAGCACAGCTGCTGATGCCGAACAGCTGACAGCCCCAGACTACCACTGCCCTCCTAGTCACGGTGGAGAAGAGGCTTCTTCAGACAGTCTGGCTGCCAAGGAGAAGAGACCCCATACAGGGGCCCCAGGGTCTCCCCACACAATGAGGGCAACCAAATGGCCATACCCCGAGGCCCAGCATCCGCCTTCCAGTGACCTCGTTGAACACCGGCGGCACAGCAGGGCCCAGACATCGAAGCAAAGCCTTGAGCCCTAAAGACGAAGGTCACGCAGAATGGGTAGGACAGCACCCTTCAGCCTCACCTGCCTGGGCCCCTGTGTGGCCGCGGCTGGAGAGAACAGTGTGGGTGCGGGTAAGACAAGCCCCGAGGCCAAGGGCCACGTGCCACGAGGCCTTTTCCAAGCACCCACAGCTCCACGGAGGGAATGGGCAACAACCAATAGCTCTTCCTCTCCCCCACCGCCCCCAGGACTGTCTGGGGATCACAACAGTGGACCATCAGCTTCTCTCAGTGGCCCAGGTGGCCAGCTAGGGGCCAGCCTCAGGGCCCACCCTCCCTCCCCTCACAATGCCTCCCTCAGTAAGGAAAGAAAGTACAGTCGCTCAGTCGTGTCCGACCCTTTGAGACCCCATGGGCTGTAGCCCACCAGGCTCCTCTGTTCATGGGATTCTCCAGGCAAGAGTACTGGAGTGGGTTGCCATTTCCTCCTCCAGGGGATCTTTCTGACCCAGGGATCAAACCTGGGTCTACTGCATTGCAGATTCTTTACCCTCTGAGCCACAGATAAGTTCTTGCTTGTCATAAACTCTGCTTTCTGGGTAAGCCAAAAGTGCACAAAAAGAAATAATGTAAAAATTGGAGAGAAGAGAAACTATGGAAGAAAGAGCCCCCCTCCCCCCAAAAAAGGAAGTATATCCAAAAAGAGGTTTAAGAAAGTCGTGCATCTGTGATGTGAGACAGCAGTGCTGCACCATGAAAGCGGGGGCGGTGGTTCGGACAGTGATGCTCCATGGCAGGCCCACTGCCTGGGACACACTCCCCGGAGGCGCAGCTGGTGAAGAACCCGCCTGCGCTGCAGGAGGCCTGGGCTCCATCCCTGGGTCGGGAAGATCCCCTGGAGAAGGGAAAGGCTACCCACTCCAGAATTCTGGCCTGCAGAATCCCCATGGAGAGAGGACCTTTCGAGCTACAGTCCAAGGGGTGGCACAGAGTCAGACACGACGGAGCGCCTTCATTCACTGGTGGGGGATGTTGACAGTGGGGAGATTTGGGGGCAGTAGAGCAAGGAGTGTAAACAGTAAATCTCCATATTTTCTGCTCAATTTTGCGGTAACTGTAAAACTGGTCCAAAAAGTAAAGTCTAAATAAAGTAAAAATAATAATAATCAAAAAAGAAATAAAGAGGTCCTTAGAAGTTAACAATGAAAACAAAAATTTAAAATCCAGTTAAAAGCCAAGTTGATCTACTCTACAACTTAAAAGAACTCAACGAAATAAAAGATAGAGAACAAGTCCAGCAGCTAACCATGAAATAAAAGTGATTCTAGGAAGAAAGAAGAGGAAATTGGGGGAGAGGAAAGAAATTAAAGAACTAATTTTAAAAAATCGGAGTCTCCAGCTTGAAAGAGCCTTGATGTGCTCTGCACAATACATATAGATGCCCAACAAGGCATAGCTACAAGGAATTTTTGAATAAAAGCACAAAGAGAAAATCCTACAAGTTTCCAGACATGGAAAAAATAAATGAATAAAAGATAAATAAAACACTGAAAAGTGAAGGGTTATAATAAGGACATTTTTGGACAAGCAAAGTCTCAAAAAACTTGAATGCATCTCTTCTTTGGAAGCTATTATGAAATGCTCTCCATCAAACTGTGGGAAGAAACCACAAAACAGGGATCAAGAGAGCCAAGAGAAGAACAAAGGGCCCGCCTGGGACCATGGAGGAGGAGACGGGGATAGAGCTGAGCAGGGAGGCTGGAGGGCAGCCAGGCCCCTGGGGACAAAAGGCACACGGGAGACTGTTTCCCAGAGACACAACTAGCTGGATACCTCAAGGTGTCCAAGAGAATATTTGCACACCTGTGTTGGCTTGGAGTGGGGGTTGGGGTAGGGAGCAGTAAGTACATAAACTACCAAGCAAAGGCAAATACAACTCCAGAAGAAAACAAGACGTCCTGGAAGACAGAGAAAGTGATCCCAGCACACGTGTCTGGACCACGGCAGCCGCAGGGTGTGCTGGTCCAGCCACTCTCACCAGGGACGACAGGAGACAGGATGTACAGGTCAGGATGCGAATGAGACGGAGGTCCACTCCTCACCTTCCAAGAAGGGTAAAAGAATCCCACACGAAGCTGAGCTTTGGGTGGGTGGGGGAGAAAGACAGGTGGTAAGGAACTGCAATACATTATTAAACATCTGCTTAGAAATACGGAGATGAATACAGAAAATGTTGATAAGCCTGGTTACTTCTGGGCAACTGACTCTTCAAACTACGTACATGTATTGCTCTGATTAAAACAAAAAACTAAACTTCAAAAGTCTGCCCGAGGTATTGAGGGATTAGAAAGCTCCTGACCCTTTAAATGGACACAACTTGTGTGGGTAAGCCAGGCCAGGAGAGTGGAAGACAGGGCCCCAGCTGGGAAGAGAAGGACACGACATAGGCCAGGGGTGTCCACCACGGCCCTGCAGGCCCCGGGGTGGGGAAGGGCCAGGCCAGGTCTGCAGTTAGGTGATGACCAAACCAGGGAGCGAGAAGCCACCCTGGCTTGCCCCTCCTCCACTGGGAGATGCTGAGAGGTCTCATGCATTCCTTCATCTATAGAGACATCCTGGCAGGGTCCCATGAAACCTACACAGTTCTTCAGAGGAATCCAACAGCATTTTGGAGCAAGAAACCTGGAGGCTTTGGGGTGACACACCCACAATCTGTGCTGGTCCACACAGGACATCACCCAGCTCAACCTCCCAGCCAATGGGAAGATTCCCCAAGCAGGGTCCCAGATTTCATGCCGGCATCACCCTCAGGCCTGACGAGACCTCCTATGCACATGACGTGTTCAGTCGTTTCAGGCATGTCTGACTCTTTGCGACCCCATGGACTGTAGTCCACCAGGCTCCTCCATCCATGGGATTCTCCAGGCAAGAATACTGGAGAGGGTTACCATTTCCTCCTCCAGGGGATCTTCCCCATCCAGGGATGGAACCTGTCTCCTGTGCTTCCTGCATTGGCAGACAGGTTCTTTACCACTGAGCCCCCCAGGAAGCCTGTGTGCATGATGCTACCGTACAAACCCCTGAATGGAAACGCTCCTCAGTTTGTAGCAGCTTTTTGGTCAAGATGAGTTTCTTGGAGCAGAGAATCCTAAGATTATTACTGATACGGGATATAATTAAAGTCTTTATATTAAAGTGTGTTCACATCTCATAAAAGACTGGAAGAAAACACTCCCAGGGATGAAAGTTTCCCAAAAAAATAAACCAAAAGCCCAGCAGGTGGGAGAAGTGAGTACTCGCAGGGTCTCTCCCCTCCAACAAGCATCTCAAATTTGATCCAGGTGGCTGGGGGTCCCTTGCTGTTGGTAGCCACATGACAGGGGGTCTCCAGGTACCTTCTGGGTTCTCTCCTGCAGAGTGAGACAATGGTGAGCTCGCAGCCAGGGCCAGACAGGCAGGTCGCCGGTCAGTGTCAGGGGCAGCGTGCAGACAGCTGAAGATCCCAGCCACCCAACGCAGTTTCAGCTGCAGTAACAGTGAAGAGGGCAAAAACACAGCAAACTCTTTCCAGGCCACGTGCTTTCTGAGCCTGTGCTACCAGGCGAGATTGCGGCTATTAGTACCCGGGCCCGCTGACCTGGCTCCAAGACCCAGCCAGACTTCTGGAAGATGCGAGGCTGCCAACAGCACCGCCCCAGACACGGTGCAGGAGCCACTTGGACAGGCAGCCCATCAGGATGTGTGGTTCACGTGCATTTTAGTCCCAGCTGAGCTAGGTGTCTGTGCAGACTCCAGACACCGAGCACCCTGGGGTCCTAAAGACAGAGGCCACCAGGCCCCGTGTACCTGCGCCCAGCGGTCTCCACACAGGCATCCAGCATCACAGCGTGTCTGAGCCTGTGTATCTCAGCCACTGCAAATGTCTTGTTCCTGGTCACAAAGAACCAATTTTTGATGTCTGCTCTTCCCCATGGTCTGGTTCAAGTGGTCTGTGGCCAGGCGAGGTCTCCATCCCACCATCTACCTCTGCTCATAGCATCCTACCCATGGGCTGCTCTGAGGCCAGGAGAGGCTTCCCGCTCACACTGACTGGTGCTGAAGGCAGAATTCAGCCAGTGACACAAGGTTTTGTACAGCTAATGGGTCCAGAATCAAAAATACAAAAAAAGTAAGTCTTCTTTCTAACTAATAGAAAGAGACCTTGTAAATTAACAGAAAGCAGCATGACCCAGCACGCAAGCTGTTCTAAGGCAGGCTTAGGGTCACAGACGCAGCATCTCTGAGCTCTCACCACGTACCAAGGTGCACACAACCCCAGAGGCACCCCACCTTCCCTGCAGGTCGGCACCCCTGTGACTCTCGTTTTACAATGAGCTAGTAAAAGCTAGCTCAATGAGCTCACCCCGCTGCTTAAAGAAGATCAGGAGTCCAGCTGAGGCAGAGTGCCCAGTGGAGTCATCAGTATCGTCCACCCACCTGGGCAAAAGCAGAAAAGAGCAACATGGTGGCAAAGGAGATGCTAAAACACACAGTCCAACCTGGCAGAGGAAGCCCAAATGGGAAACCCCTCAAATCAGGGGTCTGAACAATCAAGGAAATCACGCCCCAAGCCAGATGTAAAGTCACTGGTGGAAAAACAGGAGCAATGTTCGAGTTTTCCCAGTCACACCCAGTCATGACCCACTAACTTCATCCTATGCGTCTGGGCAGGGATTCTAAAGCAAGACTATGACTTAAGTTATTTCTACTTCAACATCCACCCAGATGAACAAAAGAACACTCAAGCAGGCCAGGCTCCGCTTATTCTCAAGCCCACCTCTCCCACTAGAGGAGCAAAAAGGGGTATCTCCTCAGAGTTGTTTTATCCCCAAAGCAGAAAGTCATGAGCACTCATTTCTAACTCTGGGGTGATTTTTGATGGCTTTTTTTGGTCTCAAAAACAGTCGTCCCATTTTTCCTTGTTATTACAGAAAAGCCAACAGACTGGTGATTTTAAGCCTTACCTGCTCTCATCTCCTTACAGTCAACAAGACATGATCATCAGGAGCACGGACACCAAACAGAGAAGGTGGGGGAACAGACAGCTCCCCAGAAACATGCCATGAAGCATTAACACAATGTACACGCCAGCCAGCGCCTGAACGGATGTGATCAGTTTTACACCCGTTGGTGCAAAAACCTTGTTGACGGTTCCCAGATCCCCAAAGCACCCATTTGCCCACCAAATCACTTGTCTGTTCTAATATCTTCCTTAATCTTCCAAATGGCCAGTTAAGCAAAAGATAAAGACAGGTGAAATAAAGTCTCAACAAGCAGAAAAAGTTTTAGTGAAATTATGAACATATGACTGACTACATACATGAAAAGCAAAACAAATGTTTTCTCTTTACAGATCCACATGATTCCACGTTGGTTTGACAGCATGAGAAACTGACCAAGGCATCACACTCCAAGCCGTAAACACACACACTTCCTCCCGCGAAGCAGGACAGAACTCCCTACAGTCAGTGTCAGAGTTCTGACAGGGAGACCAGCCAACCACCGTGCATGGCTCTTTGCACCAGCGGTTAAGAGTTGGACAGAATTCCAAGGAAATAAGTTCCTTAAACTATGTCATCTTGAAAGTTTTATCAGCTATACCAACCTAGAATTTCTAAAGCTGTAAGAGGAAGGTAAAGACACGGTGGATGTCTTTGTTCATGCAGGAGCTTGGTTTCTATACATTGACAAGTCTTAGAACAGCCTCATCATCCAAAGCAAAAGTTTGAGAGTCTGGCTTTGTTCCCCTCTCCCGTTTGAGGGTCAATGGCCACAGAGATGGTCACTGTAACTGGGCCAGGCCTGTCCAGGTTCGGATCCTGGCAGCTACCACACTACAAGCCCTGGCATGAACCTGCCCAGCTCCAGGTTCCTAGTCCACAATGAAAGGCATTTTGCCCAGTCCAAAAGCTGTACACACCACGGGCAATACCCAGCAGAAGACTTTAGCGGGGCACAGCTTTTATTAAAACACAGTTCTTATTACAGTAAACATAACCACCATATCAGACTCATGACTTCGTGGTATCAAAATTTCCTTCCAAAACAAATGTGTATCTAAGCACAAAAAGTGAGCGGACAAAAGAAAACAATGATAACAGCCTAGTGATAGGGCAGGTATCCAGGAGCCACGGGAATGGGAACAGAGTCTGCTGGTTCTCCGGGTATGTGACCGGCCCAGGGACGCTCCTAGGGCCATTTCTCTTTTAGATGCAAAGAAGCCTGAACCACAGAGAACTAAAAAAAAAATAGTTCTGGCATTTGCCAGCCATGTGTTTGGACACGCAATTTTTAACCTTCTGAGCCTGGGTTTGTGCGTGTCTGATTCTTTGCCACCCCACGGACTATAGCCCACCTCCTTGGTCCATGGGATTCTCTAGGCAAGAATACTGGACTGGGCTGCCATTTCCTACTCCAGGGAATCTTCCTGACCCAGGGGCCAAACCTGAGTCTCTTACATCCATCTCCTGCATTAGTTGGTGGGTTCTTTACCACTAGCGCCACCTGGAAGCCCAAGCCTCAGTTTCCAAACCTGTAAAATGGGGAGCAGGAGGGTGCAGAGGATTAAAAGTAATCAGGCTTTGAACGTGTCCCATAGACAGTGAAATGCCACACAAGTATCCCTTGCTGCACTTCTCAGTTACTTTCCAGTTGCTGGGTGTGTGACTGTCCTCAAATTCCCTCCCCGTGATCTGGGGATTGGCCTTCTCTTTCAAATGTGTCCAATAAAACTCAAATATTATATGCAATAATCCTGGAGTTCTGATTCTTAATCGGAAAACCTAGTCATCTAGAACCATTCCTGGAAACACTTTGGTTTCAGAGCTTTTTTCCTAAACAAAATACTAACCTAAAAGACACCACCATCACCAGAAGTCAGAACTTCTTTGGCCACAGAAACCTAGAACCTATTTTTCCTCCTGGAAAGAACGAAGGAATCAGCGAGTCAACTCCTATTAAAAACGTCCGGCTTGGTGCTGTAAACCCTAGTCAACGCCTGTTGCTGTGTTAACATGTGTTCTTAGTAAAACTGAGCGAAACGTTAGAGAAAACACCACTTCGGAAACTCGGGGGCTCCGAACCGCTGAATCAGCATTTTCAGAAACAAAGTGTTCTGGGTTAGGCCTTGTAAACAGCAGCAAAGAGCAAGTTGTGCAATAACGCGTGTTTACTCACGAGCGCTACTTGTTTGGGTCTTTTCTCCGCATCTCTTGAATGAAGCTGGGGACAACGTTTGCAAGAAAGCTTTCTCTCCAAGGAATGCATCAGAAAGATTCGGGCCCGGGCAAAGTCACCTGTGGCTCCCCTACGTGACCCACCGTCTCACCGAGACAAATGACAGAAACTTGGCGTTTCTTCCAACCCCAAGACAAGAAAAACACAATAAAAAGTAGAGAATGTCTCATTTCCATAACGCACATGCTCCAGGGCCGTCCTCAGGCAGGCGCGGGGAGAGGCGATCCAGAGGCCGAGAGTTGCATCAGAATCGCCTTCGGAGAACCGCACGGCTGTTATCAGGTTTCCCCGGCTGGCGGGCCGCTAACCCGCGAACCCTCGACTTAGGGTTAGGCCCTGGGGGCGGGGAGATGGGTCGCCAGCAGAACCAAAGGGAAAGATCCCAGTATCTGGCTCGCTCCGGCTCCGGAGGGACCGGCCCCACCGCCAGAGCACGGGCGCACTGGGGGCTGCAGGGGCGCGCGGCGCCCACCCTCCAGGCGATCCGGGAGCGCGGCCTTGGCCCTGACCGCCCGGCGGCGCAGCCCCCACCCCAGCCCGGCCCGTGAGCCGCCGGCGTCGGACAGGAGGGCTCCAGAGGGCGCCGCCCGGGCTCCCCGGTTCCCCGGGGTCGCCGACGCCGAGCGCCGCGCCCGGTCCCCGCCCTCGCGCGTCGCAGCCCCCGGCCCGAGGCGACGCCCTTCCGCCCGCCGCGCCCCCGCGGCGCCCGGCGTCCCCGGCCCGGGCGGCCCGCGCGCAGACAATGACGCCGGGACTGCAGCCCGCCCGCCCGCCGGCCACAAAGTAACTTGGCGCCTCGCTCGCCGCCCAACTCCGTACCTGCCACGGCGCCGTTCCCGGCCGCCTCCGCCTGGCCGCCCGCGACCCTCGGCGCGGCCGGGGCGGCGCGCGTCCCGCGAGGCAAGGGCGGCGCGCAGGGCGGTCCCGGCCCCCGCGTGCCGCCGCCCGGGGACCGCGCGCAAACTTTGGCTCCGCGCGGGGCTCCGCGGCTTCCGAGCGCCCAGCCCGCCACGGCGCGCCGCTCGCGTCCCTTCCTGCCTCCTCCCGGCCTCCCCACCCCCTCGATGGGCTTTAAACCCGCCCGGCCCCGCCCGCCGCCGCCGCCGCCTCCACCTCCGCCGCCTCCGCCTCCTCCCCCGGTCGCTTTTCCTGCTCCTCCTCCCGCCGCCGCCGCTGCTGCCACCGCAGCCCGGACCGCTCGGGGCCGCCAGCGCGGGCAGGGCCGCGGCCTGGGCGCAGGGCGGGTCGCGGAGGGAGCTCGGGGCGCTGGCGGGGTGCGGGGCCAGGCGCTTCCGGAGGTCGCTGCTTCTGGGGGCTGGCACGGGGAACTGGAAGCCGGCAGCTGGGCGTGGGCGCCCGGATCCCTCGTCCCGCTGTCGGGACTCCCGGACGTGGAACCGCGACCACCCAGCCTGGAGCGCCCTCGAAACACACATCAGACCTCTCCTGGAAGGCAATTTGCAAGCGAATTCTTTGAAACTCAAGTTGAAACTGTGCGGGCCCATTCCCTGTCCCGGGCGCAGCGGGAAGACTGGACGGAGGAGCCTGAGGAGCGGCTGCTGCACTGGCTGTGCCTTGGGCTGCGGTCCCGCCTGGAACCGGGGAACCCGGGCTTCAGCGTCCGCCCGCCACTGGCGGGGTCTGAAGCCTTGACCCTCGTAGCCACAGTTTCCCTATCTGCGTACCCGCCCGGGAGCGCGCATGGAGTGGGAGGCCTTGCTTATTTTCTTTATACTAACAGGCCTCAAAGTCCTTGTCTTTGCAATAGGCTAATAAGCCCGCCTACGAGTAATGTCCTGAGGGTTAAATGAGATGTTAACTTGTAACATAAAGCGAAAGGTAAGAAGGAACCCCTGCGTTCATCGACGCCATTGTAATTAACATGACTATTAATATCTCTATCGAATCAAAATTATAATACAAATAGGATAATAACAATAATTATGTCTTTTTCTGGGATTTGATATTATAAAAGCAGCTGCACTAATAACTTACCTTCGTTGAGCGTGCGTTTTGTGCCAAACATTTCATTAATCCTCTGATTTCACCCTCTGAGCTTGTTTTAGGAGATGCCCACTGCACAGACTAGGAAACCCAGTCTCCCAGAGGTTAGATAATTTGCTGAAGGTCAGAGACATTACTTTGCCAACAAAGGTCTGTCTAGTCAAAGCTTTGTTTTTTCCAGTAGTCATGTACGGATGTGAGAGTTGGACTATAAAGAAAGTTGAGCGCTGGAGAATTGATGCTTGAACTGTGGTGTTGGAGAACTCTTGAGAGTCCCTTGGACTGCAGGGAGATCCAACCAGTCCATCCTAAAGGAAATCAGTCCTGAATATTCAATGGAAGGACTAGTGCTGAAGCTGAAACTCCAATGCTTTGGCCACCGGATGCAAAGAACTGACTCATTTGAAAAGACCCTGATGCTGGGAAAGATTGAAGGCAGGAGAAGAAGGGGAGGACAGAGGATGAGATGGTTGGATGGCATCACCAACTCAATGGACATGAATTTGAGTAAGCTCTGGGAATTGGTGATGGACAGGGAAGCCTGGTGTGCTGCAGTCCACGAGGTTGAAAAGAGTTGGACATGACTGAGCGACTGAACTGAACTGAACTGAAGTAGCTCCTAAGTGCAGAATAAGGATTCTGCCAAAACCCTTTAGGGCACTTTTTATAACTTTTGTGTTTCCCACCTTTGGCCTGATTTATCCAGAAAAGTTCATCCTTTCTTATAACTGAAATAAGCATCCTGAAAATATCTCCCCGTTGGTCCAAGTTCAGAAAACCCTATGAAACATCTAGAAAGAATAATGCAAAGGAACTTAGTTCCTGGAAGAACTTAACACAAAGATTCCTGTAATAGACAAAGGATCCAGAGCAAATTAAAGAGGAAAAAGACATGGGCCACTTGTGGAGAGCCATGTAAGTTTGACTCTTAACAGTTTTGCCAAAGGTTCCAGTCAGCAAGGAGACCGTGAACCAGCCAGAAAGCCTGATAGACAAAGGGCTTTTATAGGTGTTTGAAAAGCACCTTATATGTAGACATATTTTCCTGCATCATTTCTAAGTAAATTCCATACACTAAAGCCCCTTACCCCTATATATGGGCTTGTCAGTGGTAAAGAATCCTTCCAATGCAGGAGACAGGGGTTTGATCTCTGGTTTGGGAAGATCCTCTGGAGAAGGGAATGGCTACTCACTCCAGTATTCTTGTACAGGAAACCCCATGGACAAAGGAGCCTGGTGGGGTACAGTCCACGGTGTCACAAGGAATCAGGCGTGACTTAGTGAACAAACTCATGTATATTGTGATATGTCCTTCCTATGAGTAGGGATATTATTTATCATAACCACAGCACAGTTACAAAATTGTAGCTTAATAATGATAAACTATGTGCATCTATTCTTGGTCCAGATTCCAATTTTGCTAGTTGGCCTGACAATGTTCCTTATGGTATTTCTTTCCCCTCCCTCAAAAGATCCACTCAAGACTCAAGTGTCATATTTAGCTGTCTGAAAATGTATGGGTTTTCAAACACTACTCTTCACTGAGAAGGGATGAAAATAAATGTCCTCAAGTGTTTTCATGGTGACATCGATCTCCAGAATTCCTCAGACAAGCCCTCATTCCCCACATGTTCCAGCTCTGTGAGACCTTGCCTGCCTCTCCCTTCTGGGCAGGGCCTGCTCCTCACCACTGCATGATCCAAGTTCATGAACTTGTCACTGTTGTGGCTACAGAAGCTGCAGCTGTCCCCTGAGTGATGACCAGCCGATCCTGTGGGCAGGCTGCACCTTAGTGCCTTCCCCAGCTGCAAATTCCAAATGCCCACTGGCATTTGTTCAGAAGGATGGATGCCACCACCATGCAGTACAGCCACGAGGGTGTAAATTACCCTGGAGAACCAGCCTACTGGGTACAAGGCAGTGTGGCTTTGGGCTCAAGAGCCTCATCGAGGGAAATCCTATGGCTGCAATTATGTGTCAGCACAGAAAATGGGATTTCGTGATGATGAAGTATTCGGTTATCCCAGGATGTGCTAGAAGGCTCCTTTAGTTGCAAGGAGAGAATCTGATAGACTCTAATTACAATCAGAAATGAACTGATTAATACTTGTCTCCTCTGTTGGCTGTGGGCGTGGGAAGGAGTAAGCACACGCTGCTCACTAGGGCCGTTCCAGTAGGGGGAGTGCCTGGCACTGAGCGGGCACCTGGGGGTATGTCATCCTGCAGATGAATTCATCAGCAGATCAAATGAATGGAGAATGGGAATGCTGTGCCCTGGGGCCCAGGCTCCAGCTCCAATGCTGCCAATAGCCTTAACGAAGGAAAAGATCAAGATGAATGGCACCCTGAGAGTAAAATGCTCTGGCCAGAGTGGCCTGAATTCACTTCTGACCCCATGGGGGAAAGGTCAGGCCTGTAGCCCCACTGGGCCCAGGCAGGTGCGCCAGGAAGGCAGTGCTGTAAGCTGAAGTCAGCACTCAGAACTGGGGGTGGGAGCTGCCCGCAGTCAGGACATGAGCACAGTGCCCACCCAAGAAGCCTGGGGCCCATCCTGCCTTCCTGACAGAGTTCACCCCCCTGAGGTCACTGCATTTTTAACAGATTTCCCCACCAGTCACATGCCCACCCGTGTTCCAAACAGGGTGATCCTTTGACTCTTCCAAACGAGAAATCCAGACTCCCTCCGGCATGCAGAAGGAAGACTTCCTGGAGGCAGCGATGCCCCAGTGGAGCCCTGGAGTATATCCAAGATGGTCAGTTCCACACAGAGGGAACCAGAGAAAAGGTCTCCCAGATGGAGGGAGACTTGCAGGCCCTGCCAAAGCCAAGGAAGAATTTGCCTAGTAGTTGCATTTCTTCATAGCATGAAGGCAGGAGAACATGAGTGCATCAGGGGGCTTGGCGAGAGACCAGGATGCAAAGGTAGGGAGGGACTTCGCTGTCATGCTCAGGCATTTCTACTTTATCCCAAAATGACGTGTGGGTCGGATCTGCCTGTCTAGGGCTGACCAGCACCATGCCCTCCCCTCATAGTGGAACTTCCCATAGATCCCCCTGCCCTTCTTTGGCCCCTACGTAGCAATTGATCTGCTCGGGGATGACAGTTGGTCCAAGGTGTGTGTTTGCTGGTGTGCAGAAGGATGGACCAGCCACATGCCAGCACCTGGGATCCAAAGCAGTTCTGGCCCGGGTAAGCCACAGCTGCTCTGGGCTCAGTCTGTGAAGAGAGAGGCTGAACGTCAGCCCCAGGGAGGTACCCTTTGTCTCCTGCTTCCCTGAGCCTGGGCTCCTGCAGCTCTTGTTTCAAATTTCCACTGAAACCCATTTTCCTTATGATGTTTTAACATGTAAAATTGTCCTTTTCCTTTGGAAGCTTGAATCAGATGACTTTACAGCCAGATATTCACTGAAGGATATTACCTATGTCTGGTTTTTATTGAGATTTAATTTGCTTTCAGGGACTTCCCTCAGTCCAGTGGTTAGGACTCTATTTCCACAGCTGGGGGCGCTGGTTTGATCCCTAGTCAGGGAATTTAGATCCCACAAAGCACAAGGTGCAGTCAATAATAATTTGCCTTCAGAAAAATTGACATTTTGCAGTTTTATAAAGATACACAGTTGTGTTACCATGACATCAGTAAAGATGTAGACAGTTTCATCTCCCCAAAAGGGTCCCTCAAGCCCCCGCCCCACTCCTAGCAGCCACTGGGCTGTTTTCTGTCCTAATGATTTGCCTTTTCAAGATTGTCACATGAATGGAATCTCACAGTATGCAGCCTTTTATGTCTGACTTTTCACACTCAGTAGAATGCATTTGGGATTCATCCATGTCGATCTGTGAATCAACAGCTTGTTCCTTTTCAATGCGGATTGCTATTCCATGTATGGATGTTCCTCAATTAGTTCATCCTCTCACTAGCTGATTGATGTTTGGGCTATTTCCAGTTTGGGGCAATTACGAATTTGAAAAAAAAAAGGCTACGTGGGTTTTTCTAGGGTTGTAAGAAATTACCCAAGTAATTTCTCTTGGGTAAATAACTGGGGGCAAGATCATGGGGTCAAATGAAATGTGTTTAACTTTGGAAGAAATTGCCAAGCTACTAACAAAGTGACTCTGCCATTTGTGTCTGCACCAAAAATAATAATAATAATAATAATAAACAAATGTGTGAGTGTTTCTGTTCTATGTCTTGATCAGCACTTGGTATTGTAAGCCTTTTTAATTCTGGCCATCCTGACTGGTATATAATGATGTCTCATTCTGATTTTCATTCACGTTCTCCTCATGGCAAATAACCTTGAGCATTTTTTCATGTGCTTGCTTGTTATATGTATACATTTCTTTCTGAAGTATAGATCTCTGGTCCATTTTTTTTTTACTGTTTATTTTCTTAACATTGAGTTCTAAGTGTTCTTTATATATTCTGCATACCTGTAGTTTAGCAGATATGTGTTTTGCAAATATATTCTCCCAGACTTTAAAAATTTTAACATTTACATGTTTCTGTCTTTAAAAGAACAAAGGTTTTTCATTTTGTAGGTTAAAAATTATCAGCGTGTCCTTTTGCATTTTTTTGTATCCCATCTAAGAAATTCTTGCCAAATCCCATGGACAGAGGAGCCTGGTGGGCTGCAGTCCATGGGGTCGTGAAGAGTCAGACGCGACTGAGCGACTTCACTTTCACTTTTCATTTTCATGCATTGGAGAAGGAAATGGCAACCCACTCCAGTGTTCTTGCCTGGAGAATCCCAGGGATGGGGGAGCCTGATGGGCTGCCGTCTATGGGGTCGCACAGAGTTGGACATGCCTGAAGTGACTTAGCAGCAGCAGCAGCAACCCAAGGCTGTAACAATGATCTCCTATGTTTTCTCCTGGAAGTTTTACAGTTTTAAGCTCTATGGCAGGAAATGCAAGAAATGGATTCAATCCCTTGGTTAGGAAGATCCCCTGGTGTAGGAAATGGCAAGCCGCTCCAGTATTCTTGCTGAAGAATCCCATAGACAGAGAAGCCTGGTGGGCTACAGTCTACGGGGTCACAAAGAGTCAGACACTACTGCATATGCCTACTATTTCACTCTACGGTCTAACACAAGTTAGTTTTTGTAACAACCTGTGGTGAGGGTCAGGTTTGGTTTGGTTTTGCATACAGATGTCAGCCTGCTCCGCTGGGTGACCTGCAGGAGTTGCGGGAGCCTATCTGGGTCACAGCTTGACCTAGCTGCATTGTGGGGCCAGGAGAACAGCTGGGGGGCTTCTGTTGGTGTGGACACTGGTGGTCTGTGACACAGAGGTCAGAGAAGGTGATCTTGGAGGCAGGCATTTGAGGGCCCTGGGTGAGACTGGAGGTTCCTGTCAAGGCAGAGGCGAGGCTGGGGGCAAGGAGAGGAAACACAGGAAGCTCCAGCAGGCAACCTGAGCACCAGGTGACTGTGGGCAGCGCATTTTTGGTTTGCTTGGTAGCGGGGAGAATGGGGGTGGTCTTACTGGGCTTAATATTTTTAGAAAAGGGTTAAAAGCCTGAATCTTTTGCCTATAATCACAGTCTCAGTTTCCCTTGAAAAATCAGCACATTTAGCAAAAGGCGTCCCTGTCCCCATGTGGCAGCTGGTCCCTGGGGCTGCTCTGCCTGGCCACGGGGCCCCAGGTTCACTCCAGGCTACTGTGCTGCATGGCCAAGATCAAGGCCCTCCCAAGGTGGAGAGGGGGAAGCCTCGGGTCATCCAAGTTGCCTGGAAATCCCGCTTCGACTGGTGTCTTGTGTCTGTGAGCTTTGAGGAACTGCGGATCCCCTCCCATGAGCCACACTTGTCTTCCAGGCTGAGTTTCTCAGGCAGCCACTCTGGTGGCTCTGCGCTTAGATGAGGCCATGGAGGCCACAAGCTAGCAGGGAGGGAGGCTCTGCTTCTCCTTCCATACGGTCTGTGGCTGGTGTGGGCATGAAACCTTTGCATCCCACCTCCACGCGCCATCTTCTTTGAAGGGTTGCCGTGCCTCAGGGTGCTCTGGGCCGCAAGGAATAGACCAGGGCTCACCACCAGCATCCAGGCCCCTGGCCCTGGCCACCCTCTGGTGCTGGCTTCTCCTGGGTGGAGGCCATGGTGCCTCTGGTGTAGACATGCAGCTCCCGACACTGGTGACCCTGACAGCTGTGGTCACAAGCACAGTGGGGACACATCTCCTCCTGTGCCTCCTTCCAGAAGCCACCAGAAGATTTATTCTCAAACGGCCAAAATATGATCTCAGGCCCATGCCCTAGCAGCAAAAATGTATAAAGATGGACATGGGACACTTCACCTGTAGATTGGGGAGCAGGTGGTAAGAAGAAAGAAGGCCCGGGAGGGTGGCTAGTAAATGGATAGCCAACCATCTCTGGACCTAAGGACATGGCCCTGTGACAGTGGGAAGCTGAGACCCCCACCTCCTAGGGAAGAAGTATCCTGGGAATTAGGATGGAGTGGGTGACATACACTTCTGAATCCCTTAAGTATCCAAACCCAGTTATGCCTCTAAATCAGGAGCTCTTTCCACCACTTAAAGTCAGCCGCTTCACTCAATAAGAAGTTAATTAATACTAATATCGTACACTTTACTTAATGAAACACATTTCCAGCCCAGTACATTTTATGGTTTTAATAACCAAAGTTCCAGAGCTAACAAGAGAATCTAAATTAAGAACACAACTATTTAATTGATTAAAGTTGATTTTGAGTGACTGAAGATTTCTTATTCATGAGCGTAACTGGCATGGTGTGTGAGGCTAGTGACTCTGTGCTTTTAAGGCAGCATCTTAACATTAGTGTTCAAACCGTTAAGACCAGAAACCACTTATTTAGTCAGCATTCCTTCTTTAAGAGGATTAATCTGCCTGCAAGTGGTGTGAGGCTCACAGAAAATAGAACAGCTAATCCTGGAGACGTGCTTGATGATGATTCAAAACCAGCCCTTGCTGGTGACAAGAAACGCCATTCAGGTGGACAGGGATCAAGGGAGTAGTGTTGGCCTCCATCTGGGGCTGGGGCTCCTGTTGGACACGTGTGAAAGTCTCAACTGCACGCAGGAGAATTGTGTTTTATGATCATGCAAAGTCTTTCTTCTTTGTGCAGAGCTAAGGATCAACCAGGGTCATTATTGTTTAGAACTCAAAAGATTGAAAGACTGAGGGACCCCGTGACAGATTTTTTTCCAGGAGAAACTCCTTATTTCCTCTCTTCTTCCTCTTAATTTTTATTTCACTTTCTGCTCCTTTTTCAATGTCCTTTAAAACAAGCCGTGTTTCTCGTGCGACTGCCTCACCCCAGGCAGGCAAAAACTATGAGGCTCACAATATACATCATACTTTATATATACATGTAGTTCAGTTTATCCCAGCAATACATTTTGAGGTAAATATTATCATCCATTCTTTTTGTTTCACACTTAATAAGTGTTTATTTAGTGCTATTTAAGGCTATTTTTTAACTGAAGTTTTGTTGATTTACAATGTTTCAGATGTACAGCAAAGTGATTCAGTTATAACATATATACATTCTTTTTCATATTCTTTTCCATTATGGTTTATTACAAGATATTGAACACAGTTTCCTGTTCTCTACAGTAGGACCTTGTTGTTTATTTATTCTATATAATGTTAAGTGTTAGTTGCTCAGTCATGTCCGACTCTTTCTGATCCTATGAACTGTAGCCCTCCAGGCTTTTCTGTATATGGGATTCTCCACGCAAGAATACAGGAGTGGATTGCCATTCCCTTCTCCAGAGGATCTTCCCAACTCAGGGATCAAACCTGGGTCTCCTGCATTTGCTGGCAGATTCTTTACCTTTTGAGCTACAGGGACGGTTTATATAGTAGTTTGTACCTGTTAATCCTAAACTCCTAATTTACCCCTCCCCCGCTTCCCTTCGGTAATCATAAGTTTGTTATCAGTGTCTATGGATCTTTTTTTGTTTTGTAAATAAGTTCATTTGTGTCGTATTTTAGATGCCACATATAAGCTATATCATATGATAGTTCTATTTGTCTGTGACTTAATTCACTTAGTATGCTAACCTCTAGTTGCCTCCATGTTGCTACACATAGCGTTATTTTATTCTTTTTTATGGCTGAGTAGTATTCCATTGTATATGTGTGCCATATCTACTTTATCCATTCCTCTGGCAATGGACATTTAGGCTGCTTCCATGCCTTGGCTATTGTAAATAGTGCTCCTATGAACACTGGGATTGTTGTTTTTCAGTTGCTAAATCATGTTCGACTCTTTACAATTCCATGGACTGCAGCGTGCTAGGTTCCCCTGTCTTTCACTATCTCCTGGAGTTTGCTCAAATTCATGTCCACTGAGTTGGTGATGCTATCTAACCATCTCATCCTCTGCTGCTTCCTTCTCCTTTTGCCTTCAATCTTTCCCAGCAACAGGGTCTTTTCCCGTGAGTTGGCTCTTTCCATCAGGTGGCCAAAGTATGAGCTTCAGCATCAGTCATTTCAATGACTATTCAGGGTTGATTTCCTTTGGATTGACTGGTTTGATCTCCTTTCAGTCCAGGGGACTATTAGGAGTCTTCTCCAGCACCAAAGTTCAAAAGCATCAATTCTTCGGTGCTCAGCCTTCTTTATGGTCCAACTCTCACATCTGTACATGACTACTGGAAAAACCATAGCTTTGACTATACAGATCTTTGTCAGCAAAATGATGTCTCTGCTTTTTAATATGTTGTCTAGGTTTGTGATATCTTTCCTTCCAAGGAGAAAGCATCTTTTAATTTCATGGCTGCAGTCATCATCTGCAATGATTTGGGAGCCAAATAAAATAAAATTTGCCACTGCTTCTATTTCTTCCTCTTCTATTTGCCATGAAGTGATGGGATCAGATGCCATGATCTTAGGTTTTTGAATGTTTAGTTTCAAGCCAGCTTTTTCACTCTCCTCTTTCACTTTCATCAAGAAGTTTTTTAGTTCCTCTTCACTTTCTGCCCATTAGAGTGGTATGATCTGCACATCTGAGGTTGTTGATATTTCTCCTGGCAATCTTAATTCAAGCTTGCCTTTCATCCAGCCTGGCATTTCGCATGATGTACTCTGCATATAAGTTAAATAAGCAGGGCGACGATATACAGCCTTGACGTACTCCTTTCACAATTTTGAGCCAGTCCAGTTATAACTGTTGCTTCTTGATCCACATACAGGTTTCTCAGGAGGCAGGTGAGGTGGTCTGGTATTCCCATCTCTTTAAGAATTTTCCACAGTTTGTTGTGATCCACACAGTCAAAGGCTTTAGCATAGTCAATGAAGCAGAAGTAGATTTTTTTTCTGGGATTCCCTTGCATGAGGATTCCCTTGCATGGATTGCATATATCCTTTTGGACCATGTTTTTCTCTGGATATGCCCAGGAGTGGGATTGCTGGATCATATGGTAGCTCTACATTTCATTTTTTAAGGACCTTTCATACTGGTCTCTATAGTGGCTGCACCAATTTACATTCCCACCAACTATCATCCCTACTTCATAGTCCAGGGAGCTGACTCAGGGAGGGTGACTTCTGAAGGTCAGGTAGTAAAGGAGAGTGCTGGGGCTTGAAGCCACGCTTGTCTGACTCCAGTCCCACTCTTTTCACCTTCCCCCGCTGTCTGCACTTGTCACCTCTTGTCATTTTGTTGTTTTCCACATAACTGGTTACTTACATGTATGACCTAGTGGGATTTCTTTGTGCAAAATTCTGCAATTAGATTTCAATATCATGAACTACCCCCTCTTCAGGAAAAGGGCTCTCATCTGTTTTGGGATAATAAAACATGACCTCACTTCTACGTGACCCTGAGTCCAGTGCAGAGGAAAGTACTAGTCATTCAGGGTATTATGATTCAAGTTGGAGGTTTTAACCTGCAAACCCCATCTCCTCCTCTTCCTCCCCCCTGCTTTGGGGGAGATTGAGGACTTGACTGGGAGTCTAGCTTGGGGATTCTGACCATCTGAGACCAGAGGGACCCACAGGATGGGCAGACACGGATACAGGCAGTGGGAGGAGCCGTCCCTAGAGAAGGTGGAACCCAGTTAGAGCAGATGCAGCCAGGCAGCAAACCCACGTAGCCCAGGAGATAGGACTCCTGCAAGTGCATGACCTTCCTCATGACGAGGTGCCAGGTAGCACTGGAACATCATTCATAGGCTGACATCATGGAGGTGGCCGCAGGTCTGGTCATGGGCAAAAGTCCATGGCGGGTCCTCAGTGCCCACGCAAGGACAAGACAGGGCTTCTGTCCAGGAGGGAGTGGGTCAGGAGGATGCCCCACGCCCAGAAAAACATGGACACACGTCTACACGGGACCTGTGTCCTAAGCATATCCGCAATGCCCTTTCAGGTGCCTTAGACAAGACCACACAAAGGTCCTTTCTCTTGGGCCACAGGCTGTGAACAGGAAGACAGGGAGCTCCTGTTACTCCAGCAGCCCCCTGGCTCCAAGGAGCTGGCTGAGGAGGAAGCTGACCCATGGGCCCCCTCCCTAGTGAAGCAACAGGGGAGCACAGCCTGTGAAGTTCTCTCAGACCACCCAGCCCTGGACTTCCAGTCCCAAGAGTCAGTACTTATCCTCACAGTGGAGGTTTCTGACTTGGTTTTCTTTTTCGCTCTTAGCTCAAAGTACCATGGCCAATAGAGATGTCCACTTAGCTGGCACAGAGAACATACCCACTAAAGAGAAGCAGCATCAAGGGGGCACCTTTCTGCCCAGAAGCCTCTGCCCTCGGTCCTGGCAGCACAAGTCACTCCAGACCTTCATGCATAAGGTAGGGCTTAATGATCACATCACCTGTGGAGTGCTCTGCCTGCCCAGGGAGGGTGCAGAAAGCTGCATATGCTGACCCCTCTGGAAAAGGCACTAACCCTCTCCTGAGACTTGGGGCTGTCACCTTATCCCCTGGTTTACGCAGAAAACTGGCTGCAACAGAGCTTGGGTGTTTCCAGAAGATTCCCTTCACACTCTTCTATGTTCTATTTCTGCTGAAAAATATTTGTAAGACACACAATAACACTTTGCTTTGGGGGGACTTTCTAGAGAATAAGGTCGCTCACATCTGTTGCTGGCATTCCAATCACATGTCTCAGAGCACCTCTCCAATATTTGATGCCAACTGCCCTCACTAACAGCAAAAGACACCTATGCAGGGCCCCCTGCCAAACCCAAGAGTCAGCACTGTCCCCAGACGCACATGTTAGGATCTTTTGAGAATGACAGCCCATGACAACAACATAGAGGACAACTGTTCTCCCAGGAATGCTGCTGGGAACTCAACATGGTGAAGAGCACAGACTTCACTTAACTGGGGTCTTGCCAGCTCACGAAATCACCCTGTGTCCTCAGACACAGGAAGGAGCACCTGGGGTAGGATGAAATTGATGAGGTGGAGCTGCTAGAGTCCCCAGCCAGGTCCCAACCCAGGAGCATGTGCTGAGCCAGTGGGTTCATGAGAACTGTCGGCAAGGCACCCCGGTGATGCTCTGACCCGCCCCGCCTGGAGCGGGTGCTGTGCTGCTCCAGTACCTCCTGCGGTGCTTCCTCTGCCCTCCTTCCCTGCCTGGAACTGGGGCAAATAGCAGCACACGGGTGGGGCGCCATCGGTTAATGCTGAGGACACTCACAAGGCCAGGACCCTTCCTCTTTGTGCTCCTCCTGCTAGAAGCAGGGCCAACCTGGTATGAGCCTTGCTGCCTGCCCTCTCAGGGAGGAAGAGTCTTAGAACAGCACTCAGTGAGTCAGAAGACAGTGTCCACCGAAAGCACGTCTCTGCCTCCCATCTGGGACAGGACAACCTGTCTCATCCCGCCCTGTAACATTCATACGTCAGGTGGGGTTGCCTGCAAGCTGAGCTTTGAGCTACGCCCTCTGGCCTCTCCTCCCCCCAGGTACCCCAAGGGGGCACTCACTCAGCCCTGGAGACTCCCGACCAGGCCGACAAGGGAGGGAGCGGCTGACAGAGATGTGCTGAGGGGAGGAAAAGAGAAAGCGATGCTGAGGGCCAGCATGGAACATCTCTTTTTATAGCCATCTGAGAAAGAAGAGCTTTCACTTCATGTGAATTTCTCTGATATTCGCAAGTTTACAGGAACAGATAAAAATACTGAAATGTCAACTATTTATATAACCTTTTGCCTTTTCCCAAGCATCACAGCGTGCATGTTTCTATCTCCACGTGCTTGCCAGGGTGTATTTGTAGTTTTCGTCGGAGCTGCTGGCTGGTACCCTTCTCTACACATCACTCCTCCACTCCACAGGCTTGTTTAGGGGCATTTCAGCCCTTTCAGACTTTTTTTTTTTTTTTTGCTGCTGTGAATAGCACTGCAATAAACCCCTTTGGACCAGCTGCTTTAAAAAAAAAAAATTCTTTCACATATCTACTAGAAAGCTGCAGTCTGCCTTCTCTTTCATCAGGAGGTTCACTCCAGTAGCCCAGGAGAGGCTGCTCTGGGGATGCGCTGGAGCACAAGACAGGCAACTCTGGACGTCTCCCTGTCCTCCCGCCTACTGGCTGGCATCTGCCCTACAGCATCTGCCCCTCGTTACTGGCATCCTTCAGGATTTCGTGTGATCATTAGCACTGTTTTCACTGCCAGTGGCCCTGTCTGAGATTCCGTGGTTCATACTCACAGGAAAGGCCATCTGAAAATTCACACAAGGCTGCATGGCCTAGGGAGGGTGTGTGAGAGGGCAGGCTGACCATACAGGGCAGCACATTTAGTTTAATTTTGTCTCCAAAGGAATTTCACAGGCCACACACAAAGCTTAGCATCCACCACCATGTTCTTGGCTCATGGTTTTCTGGGCACTGGTGTAGACAGGGCCTGGGAGAGAGGTGTTCCTGCAGCCTCACCTGAGGGACCCAAGCTGCAGTCAGGGAGCAGGTGGGCCCCCACCTGGAATATAAGGTGCTTTTTTTTTTTTTAACTTTCCTCTTCACCTAAATAAGGCCCCATGGTCCCATGCATGCCACCTTTCAGAACATGCGTCCTGAGCAGAGGCCTTTGGGGCACGTTCTTGATGAAGGCCAGCCAGCCTTGTCCCTCTGGGGAATGGGACACAGCTTCTTATTGGATGCATCTTCGCTGCTTCCTTCCCCTTCCTTGTTCTTCTAGGTTCTAGTACTACCCCCTCCCCTGGGAACCAAGGCTGAGAACCTCAAGGCAGGATGCCAGGCTAGATCTAGGAGCCTCCAGGAGGGTCACCTGCAGGCCAGCCTAGGTGTGAGCTCAGAGTGGGCCTTGTAAAGAGATCTTGAGAAAGTACATGGGTGCCTGACACATCCACAGCCTGTGCTGTCAGAGCTCAAGTGAACACTGTAAATAGAGACTAGAGAGGAGAGACTGTCAGGTGTGTGATTGGGAGGGACAGACAGACAGGGAGGGAGGAGGGATGGGGGAGAAGAGGAAGGGAGGGAAGGAGGTGGATAACGGGGGGACGAGGCTGTATCCTCTCCTGGCATCTGTACTCCTTTTCACACCAGGTAACTCCACCAGAGCTTCCCATCCATCCCCCTCCATGACTTCCCTTTTCCACCTACTGGCCAGTAACTGCAGGGCAGCACGTCCTCAGCTGACTCATATTCTCAACCCACAGACCTCTCCTGGTGGGTCCAGTATGAAACTCGACATTACGAGTCAGGGGACTTGACCTGCCCCCCGCTTTCTTCTTGCAGCACTGTTACTGCCCACTCAGCCGCCCGGCTGGACACAGACTGACCCACCCCAGCTACGCAGAACTGAGTTCTCAGATATGGTCAGCAGCATCTACACTTCCCATAAACCTGTTAGAAATTCAGATTCTGGGCCCCACCCAGGCTGGCTGGGTCAAACCCTGGGGGTGGGCAAGCCTGGCATGCTGGCCTTAGGGAACCACTGGCTTAGAGGCGGGAAGCCTCCATAGAGACAATCAAGATCCTGACCACAAAGCTTTGTGCCCCCTTGGTTGTATAGTTTGTACCAGTGGGTCTTTGCTTTCTGTTCATCAGAATGGGGTACGGGCCCCAAGGGGCCCCCACTCAGGATATATACCTGCGCCTGCCAGGTCCAGCGTGCACGGGTGCTTACATGCACTTTGCTGAAATGAACTGCTGTCATGGTATTGATCTGAGGAGCAGCTCAAGGTCAGAGATGTCCTAATGGGTGAGAAGAGTGGGGCCACTTTCCAGGCCCCTCCACTGATGGAGATGCTGCTGATGGAAGGCGATAGCAGCTGGCTCCCGTGCACCCAACGTCTTGGGTGCTCAGTGCATTTCCTGCTACAGATTCTGTTGAATAAACCTGGCCTCTGACATTTATTTAAACCACATAATACATCCTTTTAAAAACATCAGGTGTGCTATGCAGTCCATCGCGGCCTGAGAGGACATGAAATGGCTCCGCGTGGCAGCAGCACTCAGCCTGGGACACTGGCCCCTCACCCCCCAACACCTGGGAGCCTTCCTTGTGCCCAGCTCTGCAGAAATGGCCCAAGGCGTGGTTGCAAACGGAAGATGGTTTAGAGGAAATCTGTGATTTAGCTGTAACTAGAAACTTTTGATGTCGCTCAACATTTTTCCTAGGTCTACATCATGCCGGTACTTCTCTGGCAGTCTAGTGCACTAGACTCTGCACTACCAGGGCCCCGAGCGTGGGTGCCATCCCTGATGGGGACACTAAAATCCCACATGCAGCGGGTCACAGCTACACACAAGAAACACCATGCTAATTTGTTTAGGGGACAGACTGCCCACGGCCCTGGCTGTGCTTCCGGTGGTGAGGCGACGCCTCTCTCCCTCACCCAGTTTAGAGGCCCCAGGAAGTCCCCTGACCCGCGGTGGCCAATCGGAGGTTAGTGGTAACTGATGACGTAGCTCGCGTGGGGCAGAGCTCCACCCCTTTTGTTCCGGTCCAAGGATGTCCGATTTGGAAGCCGGGAGACCTGGCTTAAGTTCACAGGGACATGGCGCCAAGACGAGGCCGCGGGGTCTTTGTGAAAAAGCAGCAGAACCCAGTGATGCAGAGGAAAGTGGAGATTTGCTGAAAGGCCAAGGTACCAAGGGAGAGGAGTTCCAGCTGACAGAGGGAGGCAGGGTGTGATGCGGCGGGCTGTTTGTTCTGGCGGCTTTCTGGTGTGAGCCAGTGCGCTGACTGAGCCTCTGTTGTTCAAACCAGTGGAAGTGGCCTAACCCGGGATCTGGTGCCTAGGCTTAATATCACAGGTATTTTTGAACACCAAGTACTTTATTGTCACTTGTAAGAAAGGCTACACCACTGCCAAGGTTCACATCTGACTTCTACTTTCTGGCTGCTCAACCTTGGGCAAACGACATGACTTCTCTGAACCGATGCTGACCAGTGCCTGGAGCAAAGATGTGCTCAGTTAAGGTCTCTTCGAGGTCCTGACCCTGTCAGCTGTGTCTCAATTTCCAATGTTACAAGACACCTGCAATCCAGTCAACTTTAACTTACCGATTCTTCAGCAACTTGGATTCAGTGAGGTAGAATGCATGACATGGCTTTGTAAACTGCAAAGTACTGCCTGAGTCAGTTATTTTCAAAGTGAGACTTCTAACCAGTAGGGTCAGCATTGCTTGGAAGTCTGGGCCCCACGCTGGACTTCTCAGCTAGGAACTTGGGTGTGATCTTATTGTAAGGAGCCTCCAGGGGTCTCTGGAGACTCTCCCTGGACTTCAAAAGGAGCTGTAGGTTTTGTTTTGTGGTGACCAAATGTTGTACATTGTATTTCACCAATTTGCTTGATAGTAAAAATGACTGGAGACAGCTGTGAAAAATAGATTCTTTTTGTAATGAAGTATATCCATAGTTTAGGTTCAGGTGTACCTAAACCTGTGATTCAGTTTTTTGTTTTTTTTTTTTTACAGATTATACTTCACTAAGAGAAGGCAATGGCAAGCCACTCCAGTACTCTTGCCTAGAAAATCCCATGGATGGAGGAGCCTGGTAGGCTGCAGTCCATGGGGTCACTAAGAGTCGGTCTTGACTGAGCAACTTCACTTTCACTTTTCATTTTCATGCATTGGAGAAGGAAATGGCAACCCACTCCAGTGTTCTTGCCTGGAGAATCCGAGGGATGGGGGAGCCTGGTGGGCTGCCGTCTATGGGGTCGCACAGAGTCGGACACGACTGAAGTGACTTAGCAGCAGCAGCAGCATACTTCATTAAAGTTACTCTAAGATGATGGTTACAATCCCCTGCACTGTTCAGCAGGTCCTTGTTGTTTACCTGTTTATGCACGGCAGTTTGCATGTCCTTACCCCATACCCATAACTTCCCCTCCTCCTTTCCCTCTCCCCACTGGGAACCACTTGCTTGTCTTCTGTGTCTGTGAGTTAGTTTTGCATATATTTGTTTATATTTGCTTACATTTGTTTATATTATTTTTTTAGATTCTACACATAAATAATATCATGTAGTATTTGTCGATGTCTGTCTGACAGTTCACTAAGCGTAATACTCTCTCTAATCCATTCGTGTTGCTGAAAATGGGATTATTTCATCCCTTTTCATGGCTGAGTATTATTCCATTGTCTATGTATTTTATATATATGTATAAAATATATGTTTATATACATATGTTATACACACCACTCCTTATTCATTTGTGGATGGGCACTTGAGTTGTTTCTGTGTCTTGGATATTGTAAATGATGCTGCAGTGAACATTGGGGTGCATGTGTCTTTTCAAATTAGTATTTTCATTTTTTTCTCAATCTGTATACTCAGTAATGGAATCCCTAGATAGTATGTTCTATTTTTATTTTTTTGAGGAAGCTGTATACTATTTTCCATACTGGCTGCCCCAATTTACATTCCCACTAACAGCATAGGAGAGTTTCAATTTGTCTACATCCTCACCAGCATTTTTTTTAATCAACTTTTTGATGATGGTTATTCAGGGATAAGGTGATAACTTGTTACTTGCTTTGCATTTATCTACTAATTATCAGTGTTGAGCATCTTTTCTTGTGCCTGTTGGCCATCTTTATATCATCTTTGAAAAAGTGTCTAATTAGGTCTTCTGCTCATTTTTTAATTGGGTTGTTTGTTTTCTTGACACTGAGTTGCATGATCTGTTTATATATTTTAGATATTACTCCCTTGTTGCTTATATCATTTGCAAATATTTTCTTCAATTGTATTGATTGTCCTTTCCTTTGCTGTGCACAGTCCTAAGTAGATCCCATTTGTTTATTTTGCTTTTATTTCTTTTGCATTATGAGACAAAAAATACATTGTTACAACAAATATATGTCAGAGTGTTCTGCCTATGTTGTCTTCCAGACTTTTATGGTTTCATATCTTTAATCTATTTTTAATAGATAAATTAATATCTTTAATCCATCCATTGAGTTTGTTTTTCTGTATGGTGTGAGGAAATGTTCTAATCTCATTGTTTTGCATGTAGTTGTCTAGTTTTCCAAACACCGCATATTAGAGATACTTTTATTCAGTGTGTATCCTCGTGTCCTTTGTTGCAGATTAATTGGCCGTGGTGCACGTCTATTTCTGTGCTTTCTATTCTCTTTCATTGATCTATGTGTCTGTTATTGCGACGGGACCATGTGTTTTTTATTTCTGTGAGTTTGTAGGTTATCTGAAGTATGGGAGGATGATACCTCCAACTTTATTCTTTTCCCTCAAGATTGCTTTGGCAATTAGAGTCTTTTTATAGTTCTATATGAATTTTGGGATTCTCTTTTCTTTGCTGTTGTCGTTTAGTCGCTAAGTCATGTCCTGCTCTTTGTGACCCCATGGACTGGAGCATGCCAGGCTTCCCTATCCTTCACTGTCTCCTAGAGTTTTCTCAGACTCATGTCCTTTTAGTCAGTCCACCCAGCCATCTCATCCTCTGTCATCCCCTTCTCCTCCTGCCCTCAATCTTTCCCAGCATCAGGGTCTTTGCCAGTGAGTCAGTGCTTCACATCATATAGCCAAAGTATTGGAGCTTCAGCTTCAGCCTCAGTCCTTCCAGTGAATATTCAGGGTTGATTTCCTTTAGGATTGACTGGTTTGCTCTTGCTGTCCACAGGACTCTCAAGAGTCTTCTCCAGCACCACAGTTTGAAAGCATCAATTCTTCGTCACTCAACCCTCTTTCTAGTCCAACTCTCACATCTGTACATGGCTACTGGAAAGACCATAGTTTTGATTATATGGATCTTTGTTGGCAAAGTGATTTCTCTGCTTTTTAATAAGCTGTCTAGGTTTGTCATAGCTTTTCTTCCAAGGAGCAAGTATCTTTTAATTTCATGGCTGCAGTCACCATTTGCAGTGATCTTGGAGCCCAAGAAAATAGTCTTTCACTGTTTCCACTTCCCCCCATCTATTTGCCATGAAGTGATTTGACCAGAGGGCTTCCTTGGGGCACTCGGTTCAGTTCAGTTCAGTCACTCAGTCATGGCTGACTCTGCGACCCCAAGGACTGCAGCACGCTAGGCCTCCCTGTCCATCACCAACTCTCAGAGTTTACTCAAACTCATGTCCATTGAGTTGGTGATGCCATCCAACCATCTCATCCTCTGTCACCCGCTTCTCCTCCCACCTTCAATCTTTCCCAGCATCAGGGTCTTTTCAAATAAGTCAATTCTTTGCATCAGGTGCCCAAAGTATTGGAGTTTCAGCTTCAACGTCACTCCTTCTGATGAATATCCAGGACTGATTTCCTTTAGGATGGACTGGTTGGATCTCCCTGCAGTCTAAGGGACTCTCAAGAGTCGTCTCCAACACCACAGTTCAGAAACATCAATTCTTCTGTGCTCAGCTTTCTTTATCATCCAACTCTCACATCCATACATGACCACAGGAAAAACCATAGCCTTGACTAGACAGACCTTTGTTGGCAAAGTAATGTCTCTGCTTTTTAATATGCTGTCTAGGTTGATCATAACTTTTTTTCCAAGGAATAAGCATCTTTTAATTTAATGGCTGCAGTCACCATCTACACTGATTTTAGAGCCCCAAAAATAAAGTCTGCCACTGTTTCTACTGTTTCCCCGTCTATTTGCCATGAAGTGATGGGACCAGATGCCATGATCTTAGTTTTCTAAATGTTGATCTTTAAGCCAACTTTTTCACTCTCCTCTTTCACTTTCATCAAGAGGCTCTTTAGTTCTTCACTTTCTGCCATACTTAGGGGGACACTGGTGGTAAAGAATCTGCCTGCCAATGCAGGAAACATAAGAGACTCAAGTTAGATCCCTGGGTTGGGAAAGTCCCCTGGAGGAGGCCATGTATTGGAGGAGGCCTCTATACTTGGCCTCCATGGAGGCCAAGAACACTCCAGTATTCTTGCCTATAAAATCACATGGACAGAGGAGCCTGGCAGGCTATAGTCCATAGGGTTGCAAAGAGTCCGATACAATGGAAGCAACTTAACATGAGCACACACATGGGACTGGATGCTATGATCTCAGTTTTTTTTAATGTTGATTTTAAGCCAGCTTTTTCACTCTCCTCCTTCACCCTCATCAAGAGGCTGTTTAGTTCCTCTTCATTTTCTGCTATTAGAGTGGTATCATGTACATATCTGAGGTTGTTGATATTTCTCCCAGCATTCTTAATTCCAGTTTGTGATTCATTTAGCCTGGCATTTTGCATGGTGTACTATGCATATAAGTTAAATAAGCAGGGTGACAATATATAGCCTTGATGTAGTCCTTTGCCAATTTTGAACCAGCATGTTGTTCCATGTTCAGTTCTAACTGTTGCTTCTTGTCCCACATACAAGTTTCTCAGGAGACAGGTAAGGTGTTCTGGTATTCCTATTTCTTTAAGAATTTTCTACAGTTTGTCATGATCCATACAGTCAAAGGCTGTAACATAGTCAATGAAACAGAAGTAGATTTTTGGGGGGAATTATCTTGTTTTCTCTGTGAATCAGTAGAGGTTGGCAATTTGATCTCTGGCTCCTCTGCCTTTTCTGAATCCAGCTTGAACACATGGAAGTTCTCGATTCATGTACTGCTGAAGCCTAGCATGAAGAATTTTGACATTACCTTTCTTGCTTGTGAAATGAGTAACTGTATGGTAATTTGAACATTCTTTGGCATTGCCCTTTTTTTGAGATTAGAATGAAAACTGACCTTTTCTAGTCCTGTGGCCACTGATAAGTTTTCCAAATTTGCTGACATATTGAGTGCAGCACTTTAACAATGAATCATCTTTTAGGATTTGAAATAGCTCAGCTGGAATTCCATCACCTCCATTTGCTTGATGCGTAATGCTTCATACTTGATATGTAAAGCATTAATAATGCTTCCTAAAGCCGACTTGACTTAACACTCTAAGATGTCTGGCTCTAGGTGAGTGACCACTGTATCATGGTTATCTGGGTCATTAAGACCTTTTTTGTATAGTTTCTTTGTATATTCTTGCCACCTCTTAATCTCTTCTGTTTCTGTTAGGTCCTTGACGTTTCTGTCCTTTATTGTGCCCACCAAGGGAAAATGTTCCCTTGTTCCCTTGGTGTCTCCAAATTTTTTGAAGAAATTTCTAGTCTTTCCCATTCTATTATTTTCCCTTATTTCTTTGCATTGTTCACTTAAGAAGTCTTGCTTCTTCTCCTCTTGGTATTCTCTGGGACTGTGCATTCAGTTGGATATATCTTTCTCTTTTTCCTTTACCTTTCACTTTATTCTTTTCTCAGCTATTTGTAAGGCCTTCTCAGAAAGCCACTTTGCCTTCTTGCATTTATTTTTCTTTGTTCTAGTTCTGTGAAAAATGTCATTTTTACAGGGGGATCTTCCTGACCCAGGGATTGAACCCTCATCTCTTGTGTCTTTTGCATTGGCAGGCAGGTTCTTTACCTTTAGCAACACCTGGGAAGCCCATATATTATTGGACTTGGTTTCCTAATATTTTGTTGAAGATTTTTGCATCTATATTCATCAAAGATATTGGCCTGTAATTTTCTTTTTTTCTACTGTCTTTGATTTTGGTATCAGGGTAATGATGGTTTTGTACAATGAATTTGGAAGTATTCCATCCTCTTCACTTTTTTGGAATTGTTTGAAAAAGAGGTATTAGTTCTTTATATGTTTGGTAGAATTCCCTTATGAAGTTGTCTGATCCTGGACTTTTGCTTTCTGGGAGTTTTTAAGATTTCAATATTAGTAATAGGTCACTTCAAATTGTCTGTTTCTTCTTTCTTCAGTTTTGCAGGGTGTATGTTTCTAGATTTTCTACATTGTTGGCATACAACTGTTTGTAGTATTCTGTTGTAATTGTTTTGTAGCTCTGTGGTCTTCTTGTTATTTCTTTCATTTCTTGTCTTTGGGTCCTCCCTCTTTTCTTTAAGACAGGCTAAAGATTTATCACTTTTGTTTATGTTTGCAGAAAACCAGCTCTTGATTTCATTGATCTTTTCTATTTTTTTATTTTCTCCATGACATTTTATTTCCTTCCTCCTGTTGACTTTATGCTTTGTTCATCTTTTTCTTAATTAATTCCTTTAGGTTTTAGGTAGGTTTGTTGTTTGAGACTTTTCTTATTTCTTGATGAATGCCCATGTTGCTATAAACATACCTCTTAGAGCTGCTTTCTCTGCAAGCCTTGATTTTGGAGGGTTTTTCCATTTCATTTGTCTTGAGACATTTTCTGCTTTCCTTCTTGATTTTTCGTCATTGACACTTTGTTTTTTTAATAGCATGTAATTTAGTCTGCATATGTTTATTCTTTCCCCATTTTTCTTTCTGTAATTGATTTCTAATTTCATACCTTTGTGGTCAGAAAAAAACGCTTGATGTAATAATTTCTATCTTCTTAAATTTGTGAAGACTTGTTTGTGACCTGATTCCATGCACACTTGAAGTGAATGTGTATTTTGCCCTTTGGAGATGGAATGTTCTATAGATATCTATTAAGTCCAACTGATCTACTGTGTCATTGAAGACTACTCTTCCCTTCCTGATTTCTGTCTGAATGATCCTTCACTGATATAAGTGGGATCTTAAAGTCCTATGCTGTTATTGTATTATTTTCAGTTTCTCTCTTTTTGTCTGTTAGTATTTGCATTTTATGTTTAGGTGCCCCTATATTGGGTACATATAAGGTCAGTTTTCATTCCAGTCTCAAAGAAAGGCAATTCCAAAGAATGCTGAAGTTCAGTTCAGTTCAGTTCAGTCGCTCAGTCGTGTCCTACTCTTTGCAACCCCATGAATCGCAGCACACCAGGCCTCTCTGTCCATCACCAACTCCTGGAATTCACTCAGACTCACGTCCATCGAGTCAGTGATACCATCCATTTATCTCATCCTCTGTCATCCCCTTCTCCTCGTGCCCCCAATCCCTCCCAGCATCAGAGTCTTTTCCAATGAGTCAACTCTTCACATGAGGTGGCCAAAGTACTGGAGTTTCAGCTTCAGCATCATTCCTTCCAAAGAAATCCCAGGGCTGATCTCCTTCAGAATGGACTAGTTGGATCTCCTTGAAGTCCAAGGGAGTCTCAAGAGTCTTCTCCAACACCACAGTTCAAAAGCATCAATTCTTCGGCACTCAGCCTTCTTCACAGTCCAACTCTCACATCTATACATGGCCACAGGAAAAACCATAGCCTTGACTAGATGGACCTTTGTTGGCAAAATAACGTCTCTGCTTTTGAATATGCTATCTAGGTTGGTCATAACTTTCCTTCCAAGGAGTAAGTGTCTTTTAATTTCATGGCTGCAGTCACCATCTGCAGTGATTTTGGAGCCCCCAAAAATAAAGTCTGACACTGTTTCCACTGTTTCTCCATCTATTTCCCATGAAGTGATGGGACTGGATCCCATGATCTTCATTTTCTGAATGTTGAGCTTTAAGCCAACTTTTTCACTCTCCTCTTTCACTTTCATCAAGAGGCTTTTGAGTTCCTCTTCACTTTCTGCCATAAGGGTGGTGTCATCTGCATATCTGAGGTGATTGATATTTCTCCCGGCAATCTTGACTCCAGCTTGTGTTTCTTCCAGTCCAGCATTTCTCATGATGTACTCTGCATATAAGTTAAATAAACAGGGTGACAATATACAGACTTGATGTACGGCTTCTCCTATTTGGAACCAGTCTGTTGTTCCATGTCCAGTTCTAACTATTGCTTCCTGACCTGCATACAGATTTCTCAAGAGGCAGGTCAGGTGGTCTGGTATTCCCATCTCTTTCAGAATTTCCCACAGTTTATTGTGATCCACACAGTCAAAGGCTTTGGTATAGTCAATAATGCATAAATAGATGTTTTTCTGGAACTCTCTTGCTTTTTCCATGATCCAGCGGATGTTGGCAATTTGATCTCTGGTCCCTCTGCCTTTTTTAAAACCAGCTTGAACATCAGGAAGTTCACGGTTCATGTATTGCTGAAGCCTGGCTTGGAGAATTTTGAGCATTTGCCACTTTATTACTTGTTTTCCAGTTTTATGTAGTTCTTCTCTGTTCATTTCATCTCCTTGTTGTCTCTTCCTTTGGGGTTTGATTTTATTTAGCAGTATGCTTGAGTTCTTTTCTTTCTAGTTTGTGTGTACCTCTTGTAAGTTTTTGATTTGTGGTTACCATGGGATTCATACATGATGAACTATAACTATGTCTATTTATTTTAAATGTGTAGTCCTTTAAGTTCAAACACATTCTAAAAGATTTACATTTTTACTGCCCTCCCTCACATTTTGTGTTTTTCATGACATATTTCACATCTTCTTGTTTATCCTTTAACTTGTTTATATAGATTTAATTGCTTTATAATTTTTTGATCTTTTAATCATTGTACTGGCTTATTTAGGTGGTTGATCTTTAATCCTTATTATATATTTTCCTTTCCTGGTGGGATTTTCCCTTTCCTATAGATTCTTCTATTCCACTTATTAAAGATCCTTTAACAGTTCTTTTAGGGTAGATTTATTATGGTATTAATGAACTCTTTTAGGTTTTGTTTATCTTAATTCTATATCTTTCCTTCAACTCTGAATAATAACCTTGCTGGTAGAGTATCCTAGGTTGCAGGTTTTTCCCTCTCATCACTTTGGATATATCATGCCACTCTCTTCTTGCCTGAAATGCTTCTGCAGAGAAATCAGCTGATAGCCTTATGGGGGTTCCCTTGTAAGAAACTGTTTTTTTTCTTGCTGCCTCTAGAATTCTTTTTCTTTAATGTTTGCTATTTTAATTATATGTCTTGGAGTGTTTCGTTTGGGCTCATCTTTAGGATTCTCTGTGCTTCCTCTACTTAGAATCTGTTTCCTTCTTCAGGTTTGAGAAGTTTTCAACCATAATTTCCTAAAATATGCATTTGATCCCCTTGTCTCTTCTCCTCTGAGACCTCTGTAATGGAACTATTGGTATGCTCAGTGTTTTCTCAAAGATCTCCTAAATTTCTTTTAATTTTTAAAATTTGTCTTTCTGTCTGCTTTTGTTAAAGTGGAAGCAGTGGCAGATTTTATTTTCTTGGGCTAGAAAATCGCTGTCAACAGTAACTACAGCCATGGAATTAATTAAAATACACTTGCTTCTTGGAAAGAAAGCCGTGACAAACCTAGGCAACATATTAAAAAGCAGAGACATCACTTTGCCAACAAAGGTCTGTATAGTCAGAGCTATGGTTTTTCCGGTAGTCATGTACAGATGTGAGGGATGGACTCTAAAGAAGGCTGAGTGACAAAGAATTGGTGCTTTCAAATTGTAGTGCTGGAGAAAATTCTTGAGAGTCCCTTGGACTGCAAGGAGATCAAATTAGTCAATCCTAAAGGAAATCAACTCTGAATATTCATTGGAAGGACTGATGCTGAAGCTCAAACACTTTGGCTGTGTGATGTGAAGAGCCAACTCACTGGCTTGGAAAGATGCTGGGAAAGATTGAAGGCAAAAGGAGAAGGGGGCAGCAGATAATTAGATGGTTAGATAGCATCACCAACTCAATGGACATGAATTTGAGCAAACTCTAGGAGATAGTGGAGGACAGAGGAGCCTGGCATGTTACAGTCTACCGGGTCACAAAGAGTCAGACACGACTAAATAACTGAACAACAATTTCTAGTATTCTGTCTTTCAGATCACTAATGCATTCTTCTGTGTCATTTATTCTGCTATTCAGTCCTTCTAGTGTATTTGTTTCATCTGTTAAATTCTTCATTACTGATTGTGTCTTCTTTATATTTTCTTGTTCCATGTTAAAGTGCTCACTCTTTATATCAATTTCAAAATTCAGTTGCTATTTTTGTTAGCCAACCTTTATATTCTTTATCTGATAGATTTTTTATTTCTGCTTCATTTATATTTTCAGGGGTGGTCTTTCTTTTTTGGCTCTTTCCATTGAGAGTATTTCCTCTGTCTCCTCATTTTGCTTAACTATCTCTGTCTTTATGAATTTAGGTGAACAGTGATCTTGAGAGGGTGCTTCTGTGAGGGAATGTGCCTATGCATGTCTCATATGCCCATCACCATTGGTGGGAGGGCTGGATTTGATGACACCAGCCATGTTCTTCCTCAGGCTGTCCTGGCAGCCCTCCCCTTGGTGGGGTAGAGATGGAGGGGCTAGAGCTGGAGCCAGCTTTGGGGTGGGACTTCCTCTCTGCTTGGTGAGTGTCACTGCCCTTTCAGGGGAGGGTCTGATCCCAAGTTGCTGGAGCAGAAGACTTGAGGGTTGCATGCGGGCTGGTTCTCTTCCTTTTTTTTTTTTTTTAAGATTTTTTTGTTTATTTTTTGCTGTGCTGGGTCTTCATTGCTGCGTGCAGGCTTTCTCTAGTTGCGGCGAGCAGGGTCTGCTCTTTATTGCAGTGCTTGGGCCTCTCATTGCAGTGGCTTTTCTTGTTGCAGAGCACAGGCTCTAGGCATATGGGCTTCAGTCTTTGTGGCATGAGGGTTTAGTAGTTGTGGCTGTCGGGCTATAGAGCGTGGGCTCTGTAGTTATGGTACATGGACTTAGTTACTCTGTGACATGTGGAATCTTCCTGGACCAGGAATTGAACCCACATCCCCTGCATTGACAGGTGAGTTCTTAACTGCTAGACTACCAGGGAAGCCCCTGGCCCTGCTCCTTTAAAGTGTGTGTGTTTTTCCGTCTCCCACACCAGGACCTTTGCCTCAAAGGGAGGAAGTGTTCAAGCACGTGGTTGCATGTGCAGACTGACGTCCCACGTGCTGCCTGTGCAGGTGCCCGAGGCAGCGCTCAGACACAGCCTCAGGAGCAAGTCCCCTCTGTCCCCACAGCTGATCACTGACCCCCACCCTGCTGTCGAGCCTCACCGCCCGGCGGCAGGGCCTGCGTGGATTCTTGGTGCTCACTTGTGGAGCACTGTGCTGTAGGGGCTGCTCTCAGAGTCCCGGGCAGCTTCTGGGACACCCATTGACTGAGCACCAGCAATGGCCACCAGCACCACTCAGGCTCCATCCTCGGACTGGGTTGCCTCTATATCCCACTGCTGAGTCTTTCCCCCAGACCTGGCTGGTCCAGGTCCAGTGTCATGGTGCGATGTGGAATAAGCATAGCCAGAGCATTTTTTTGACTTGAACTAGGGTACACAGTGAAGCATTCACAGGAAGCCCACAGCCACGAGAGCAGACCTCTCTCCACCCTGCCCCTGGGGCCAGCCAGTGCGCTCACTCCTCACAGGTGAAGTCCAGGCTTCCCACAGCCCTTCTGTTTATCCCACTGGGCCTCCCACCAGCCAAGGGGGCACAGCTCCCTGATGTAGGCCCACAGGACTGGAGCTGCTCACTCCCCAGGGAGAATCTCCACTCATGCATTTCCCCTTTCTTCTGGGTCCCCTCCCAAGGACTCAAGTCTTGATTTGATGCTATTTTTCCCTCCTATCTGATTACGTGTGTATCTTATTTACTGCCTTGCTTGTACAGGAGTCTTTCTGCCAGTTTCCACTTAGCTTTCAGTGAGAATTATTCCATATGTAGATGCATGTTTGACATGTTTGTGAGGGGAGGTGAGCTCCACATCTTCTTATTCCACCATCTTGATCCCGCCCCTAAAATTAGATTCTTGATCCCCACCACAGACGGTGGAACTGGGCTCCCCATTATAGAGGCAAGGGAACCATAGCCAATGGCCTGAGAAGATAACAACATGAATAAATACCCAGCCACAAAGAATCCACTTCCAGCTGGCTTCCGGAGCCAGATTTCCTGTCCATACCTCAAGGAAGATACAGCAACTTGCCACACCCTGCACATTCCAGAAAACTCACAACCTCTGTCCCTGAGCCTAAGCTCTCAGGTGAGCAGGGGCTGCTTACTCTTCCCCCAGGGTGGGAAAGACAGCAACACCACCAGGAATGCAGGGCTGCAGAGAAGCTGGAGCCTCCCCTTCTGCTCTCCCAACACAGAGGGAAGCCCTGCCCTGACCCGCTGCCAGGAAATCCACTCTCTTGCTAAGAAAGAGAGATATGTTCATATACATTTACAGAAGTTGTAGTCCAAGGTTTACAAGAAAATAGCCAAAAAAAGGTCCACAAAAAAGCTGTTGATTTGCATGATGCCAGGCATCTCTCAAGGCCTTGATTGTCATTCCAGAGTGATGGTGGGACCCGGTAGGACACAGGTGGGCTAGGGGCAAGCCCTGTCACATGCCCCTCACCACTGGTCACCGCTGGTCACCACCAGCACTTTCCTCCGCTGTAGTTGTACACACACCAGGCACTTGCCTCTCACCTACGGGGCCTGTTAGCAAGTCTAAAAATGGCTATAACATCATTGTCTGGTCTTGAGATCATCCTGGCCATTAGTGCAGGACGCATGCCTGGGGGCTTGTGTTCTGGCAGCAAGGACACTGTACCAGGAAGCAGTGTGTTCACTCAGAGAAGGCGCTTGCTTCTGTTCTCCGCCCACTGGGTCTCCATGCATTGATTGCCCATCTTTGTTATGTATGAGTCACACGAGAAGCTTGTTATAATGAAAATTCTGGTTCAGTAGGTATGAGGCAGGATGCGAGATTGTGAATTTCTAAAATGTCTTATGAACCACATGAATAGCAATGATAAAAATTGTTATCCCCTGTTGATAGAAGATAAAAGCGAGGTTCAGAAACATCAGTGGACCTTCCCTTTGTCTCTCAAAGCTCTACAAGAAACCAGGATTTCAAACTAGCTCTCCAAGCACCGAAACACATGGGTAGGAGGTGGTAGGTACTCACATCACTCTAAGAACCTACCCCCAGGGTGCTTCAGTCTCTTCCTGGCCCCTAGGCATCATTATAATGCCTGTAATGTCTATATACATTATAAACTCCTCAGGACATCTGTAAAAATCACTGCAGATGGTGACTGCAGCCATGAAATTAAAAGACGCTTACTCCTTGGAAGAACAGTTATGACCAACCTAGATAGCATATTCAAAAGCAGAGACATTACTTTGCCAACAAAGGTCTGTCTAGTCAAGGCTGTGGTTTTTCCAGTGGTCATGTATGGATGCGAGAGTTGGACTGTGAAGAAAGCTGAGCACTGAAGAATTGATGCTTTTGAACTGTGGTGTTGGAGAAGACTCTTGAGTCCCTTGGACTGCAAGAAGATCCAACCAATCCATTCTAAAGGAGATCAGCCCTGGGTGTTCTCTGGAAGGAATGATGCTAAAGCTGAAACTCCAGTACTTTGGCCACCTCATGCGAAGAGTTGACTCATTGGAAAAGACTCTGATGCTGGGAGGGATTGGGGGCAGGAGGAGAAGGGGACAACAGAGGATGAGATGGCTGGATGGCATCACTGACTTGATGGACGTGAGTCTGAGTGAACTCCGGGAGTTGGTGATGGACAGGGAGGCCTGGCGTGCTGCGATTCATGGGGTCACAAAGAGTCGGACACGACTGAGGGACTGAACTGAACTGAACTGACTGAAGCAATCAATTATATTTTAAAGATTTTTTATTCATTTATCTTTTAATAAGTTTCTTTATTTATTTTTGGCTGTGCTGGGGTCTTTGTTGCTGCATGGGCTTTTTCTCCAGATGTGGAAAACGGGGTACTACTCTCTAGTTACAATGCATGGCCTCCTCATTGCAGTGGCTTCTCTGGTTGAAGAGCACAGGCTCAATAGTTGTAGTCCATGGGCTTAGATGTTTTGCAGCATGTGGGATCTTCCCAGATCAGGGGTTGAACCCAGATGTTCTGTATTGGCAGGCAGATTCTTTACCACTGAGACATCAGGTAAGCCCCTAAAGACTTTTTAAAAACCAGGAAAATAGATCTTTTGTACTACCCACACACTTGTGTGTGCTTGTTATACCTTTGTGTAGACACATATTTCCATTTGGTGCCATTTTCCTTCTGCCTGAAGGAAGGGTAGGTTTTTGTGCTGTGAATCTGCTGGTGTATGCTTTGAAAGCTTTTTCATGTCTGAAAGTTTTCATTTTCCTCATTTATTTAAAAAAGATTCTATTGAGGTATAGTTAATTTACAGTGTTGTGTTAGTTTCAAGTGTACAGCAAAGTGTTTCAGTTATGCATATATATTATACATATATATCTGTTCTTTTTCAGATTCTTTTTCATTATAGGTTATCATAAGATACTGAGTATAGTTCCTTATGCTATACAGTAGGGCCCTGTTTATATTAACTTCATTGTTTTTTTGGATGGATATTTTCACTAGACATAAAATTCTGTGGGGAGTTTCTGGTTTAATACTTTGAAGACATTGCTTTATTAGTTTCAGGCAGTGTGTTACCTGGGAGAGAGGTCCAAGAGGAAGGGGATATATGTGTACACATAGCTGATTCACTTCATTGTACAGCAGAAAATAACACAACATTGTAAAGCAATTATATTCCAATAAAAATATGATAAGGTGAAAAAATTTATTTAAATGTGTTGGATATAACGTGTAAATTTAAGGTATACCTTGTGTTGACTGGTCTTCTCAGGTGGCTCAACGGTTAAAAAAAAATCTGTCTGTGATGCAGAAGAAATAGGTTCAGTCCCTGGGTTGGGAAGATCCCCTGGAGAAGGAAATGGCAACCCACTCCAGATTCTTAACCTGGAAAATCTCATTGACAGAGGAACATGGCAGGCTATAGCCCATGGGGTCGCAAAAGAGTTGGATGCAACTTAGCACTAAACAACAACAGCAACAATAATGTGTTGATTTGGTTACATCCCATGGATGGAGGAGCCTGGCAGGCTGCAGTCCATGGGGTCGCTAAGAGTCGGACACGACTGAGCGACTTCACTTTCACTTGCCACTTTCATGCATTGGAGAAGGAAATGGCAACCCACTCCAGTGTTCTTGCCTGGAGAATCCCATGGACGGAGAAGCCTGGTAGGCTGCAGTCCATGGGGTCGCACAGAGTTGGACACGACTGAAGAGACTTAGCAGCAGTATATATATATATATATATATGATGTTGTCTGTATTCACTATACTATATATTAGATTTCTAGGACACATTCATCTACTCATTGTGAGTTTGTCTCCTTCAACAACTTTTCACCTGTTAGCCCCACAACCAGCTCCTAGTAACCATCTTACTCTGTTTTTATGAATCTAGCTTTATTACATCCCACATGTAAGTGACATCATACAGAGAGGCAGACCTTGGAGATATTACGGGTTCAGTTCCAGACCACCACAATAAAGCAAATATCACAATAAAGTGAGTCACATGAATTTTTTGTTTCTCAGTGCACACATGAGTTACGTTTAACTACACTGTGGTCTGTTAAATGTGCAATGGCATTATGTCTAAAAAAACAGTGTTCATCCCTAAATTAAAAAAAAATTTTTTTGCTAAAAAACGCTAAACATCATCTGAGCCTTTAGCAAGTTGTAATCCTTTTGCTGGTGGAAGGTCTTGCCTTGATGTTGATGGCTGCTAACTGATCAGGGTGGTAATGGATAAAGGTTGGAGTGGCTGTGGCCGTCTCTTAAGGCAGCAACAAAGTTTGCCACAGAAGTTGACTAATCCTTTCACTTGCATAGTCTGAGGTCATTTCAGGACATAACATTGGACATAACATTGTGTAAATTTAAGGTATTTCAATATCGTTATGTCTCAGAGAATAGGGAGGCCCGAGGAGAGGGAGAGAGATGTGGGAACAGTCAGTCAGTGGAGCACTCAGGACACACATTTATTAAGTTCAGTTTTATACGGCACAGTTGGTTGTGCCCAAAGCAATTACAATAGTAACATTAAAGGCCATTGATTACAAGTCACTATGACAAGTACGCTAATAGTGAAAATTTTGAAATATTGTAAGGTTTACAAAAATGTGGCACAGAGACATACAGTGAGCCAATGCTGTTGGAAAATTGGCACCGGTAGACAACGAAGGGTTGCCGTAAACCTTCAGCTCATAAGAAGCACAGTGTTGGTGAAACACTAAAGTGAAGCACAATGGAACGAAGTCTGTGTCTTCCTCCCCCTGTCTGACTTAAGCTCTGCATGTTTCTGGCAAGAAGTCTATAGTCTACTTTGTTTTGTTGCGTGTGATGTGTTCTTTTTCTCTTGCTGCTTTCAGGATTTCTTTATCATTGGTTTTAAACAATTTGATGTGTGTGTGTTGACCAAAAACAATAAACTGAAGTTATTTCTACAACAACATA